>NC_092343.1:240430000-246187500 GCF_046630445.1 Rutidosis leptorrhynchoides
TTTATTATTATTATTATTCTCCTTATGATTATTATTATTGTTATTATTATTATTACTATTATAATTATTATTATTATTATTATTATCATTAATTAGTAATATTGTCATTATGATAGATATTATTAGCAACAAAACGATCATTAAAATAATTTATAATATTATCATTATTATTACTAGTATTATCATTTAAAAATTTATTAGTATTATCAATCCTAATATTATTGATACTATTAGCATTATTATTATTGTGTTATTATTGTTAGTCTTATTATTATGAATTTAAGGTTATTAAACATGTTAATATCACAATTATATAATAAAAGATGTTATTTTAAAGAGTAAGGAAATTGGTTATAATTATATGAAAATATGTAAAAATGATAATTATGATTACAAATTAATGTTAAAAGAAACTACCATCAATAGTTTATAAATTAAACGCGAAGGTTGTGAATTATAACTATGAATATACAGGTTTTAATAATATCGATAAAATAATAAATATAGAAATTTTGGATATAAATATTACTATGGAAACAATTAAAATCTTAATTGATGCATGTTTTAATGAAATTATTAAAAGTCTTATAATTATTGTTATCATAATTATCTTTATAATACTTAGTATTAATATCATAATTTTCATTAACATTATTATTATCACTTTTATCATTATATAGTATCAATATTTTTTACTAATACTAGTATTATTATAATTATTAATTTCATAAACAAATGATCTTCATATAAAAGATAAATTTAATATACATAACTTAATTATATTAATATTAATATATATAAAATAAAGATATTAAGATAAATAATGAAATATATAAATTATTAAAAATAACAATTACATCACTAATAATAATATATACAATTGTTTGATTATGATTATATGTTTTAATATATATACGAATGATATAGGTTCGTGAATCCGAGGCTACCCCTATACTTGTTAAATGACGTCATATGTATGTTTACTACAAAATACATTAGGTGAGTTTCATTTGACCCTTTTACTCTTTACATTTTTGGGCTGAGAATACATGCGCTGTTTTTATAACTGTTTTACGAAATAGACACGACTAAATGAAACTACATTCTATGGCTGGATTATTAAACCGAATATGCCCCTTTTTAGTCTGGTAATCTAAGAATTAGGAAACAGACACCCTAATTGACGCGAATCCTAAAGATAGATCTATCGGGCCCAACAAGCCCCATCCAAAGTACCGGATGCTTTAGTACTTCGAAATTTATATCATGTCCGAAGGAGGATCTCGGAATGATGGGGATATTCTTATATGCATATTGTGAATGTCGGTTACCAGGTGTTCAATCCATATGAATGATATTTTGTCTCTATGCATGGGACGTATATTTATGAGAACTGAATATGGAAATCTTGTGGTCTATTAACATAATGATAATGGTTATTTATGTTAAACTAATGAACTCACCAACCTTTTGGTTGACACTTGAAAGCATGTTTATTCTCAAGTATGAAAGAAGTCTTCTGCTGTGAAATTGCTCATTTTAAAGATATTACTTGGAGTCATTCATGACATATTTCAAAAGACGTTGCATTCGAGTCGTTGAGTTCATCAAGATTATTATTAAGTCAATTATAATTAGATATATTATAAAATGGTATGCACGCCGTCAACTTTTGATGTAATGAAAGATTGTCTTTTCAAAAACGAATGCAATGTTTGTAAAATGTATCATACAGAGGTCAAGTACCTCTCGATGTAATCAACTGTTGTGAATCGTTTATAATCGATATGGACTTTGTCCGGATGGATTAGGATGGGTCTTCACAGTTGGTATCAGAGCGGTGGTCGTAGCGAACCAGGTCTTGCATTAGTGTGTCTAACTAGTACTCGTTAGGATGCATTAGTGAGTCTAGACTTCGACCTGGTCTGCATGTCAAAAAGTTTTGCTTATCATTTTGTGTCAAAAATTATCTGCTTATCATTCTTAGTCTAGACACGTCTTGCTGCATTGATTGCATGAATAGTGTATAGACAAAATTCATATCTTAGCGTATCTGTTACTGTAAACCCTACCTGGCGTATCCCGTAAATTCCTCCGTAATCTACGAAACCTTTTGTTCTATATATATGGATATTCTATGTAATTAGAATACCATCCGTTAGCCAGAAAATCATTTCATATCTAAAAATTCTTTATTCAATTGTATGAAATGGAATTCGTCATTAGTTCAAGTCACTCGGATTCCGAAATGGAATCCCACTCAAGCTCCGAAAGCAGTGTGACCGGAATGGATTAACCAATCAGTCATCATCTATTCTGGATGAATTGGAGATGGGTTCGTAGCCTCCTCAATCATTGGAGACAAGAAGAAGGTGATCCTTTCCATCCGCCACATTGCCCTATTGGCGAAGAACCTGAAGCACTTACCGGTGAACATGTTCGAAACACCATCTTTTCTCTCATTTACAGAGTATCTCGCCACGATTATATACTATACCAAATTCTAGATTATATTTATCCGCTAGTTCGAACCGAAAATCACCCCGGTGTAATAGAAGAAGTAAACAAGCTTCGCGCTCAGGTAGTGGCTTTAGAGAATATGGTGCGAATGTTACAAGCACCAGCAGCATAACCATTACCACCACCAATGTCAACAGTACCATCACCACCACCAACATCGACATCTGCATCCCACACCTCAACATCTTAATCTATACCTCGAACATCAACGTCATACGCACCATGGATACCAAGGAGTACCAACAACAACAACATCATCACACGTCTCAACCTCGCAATCTATACCTCAAACATAATCATCGTTCTACGAATCGTTTTACGAATCGTTCTACATAAACTATCTTCGTCCTTCATGGTGATTATGTAATCTCTAATATTTTAGAGATTATGTACTCTAGTTCTAGCCGTAAATCTGATGAGTTTAATATCACATTGACTCATTAAATCCATAATTACGTCTGAAGAAAATATATATGTATATATGTTTTCATAAAGATTGTAATTAAAATTTTTATTATACAAACTGTTAACGGTGAAAATATTTTAACGGGTAGGTAATACCCGAGAAATATTTAGATTTCGCATTAATAAGTTACACTGTACATTCTTCGAATATGATTTAACAGTCATTTACTATCCTACTTGCAACCACAGCTATACGAATCTGTTCATCACGGAATAACCATTTTCATTCAATTTCATATTTGGATTTTGACCTATCAGAATTCCATTCTACATGCCTGTTGTATGGAGGCGGGCTCGTGTGAACTTATATCTTCTTGGATTCTTTCCGGTAATCCTTTCACAAACGCGTCGATCTTCTCTTCCTCATCTTCGAATGCTCCCGGACACAATAGGCACAATTCTGTGAATCGTCTTTCGTACGTGGTAATATCAAATCCTTGGGTTCGTAACCCTCTAAGTTCTGTCTTGAGCTTATTGACCTCGGTTCTGGGACGGTACTTCTCGTTCATCAAGTGCTTGAATGCTGACCACGGTAGTGCGTAAGCATCGTCTTGTCCCACTTGCTCTAGATAGGTATTCCACCATGTTAACGCAGAACCTGTGAAGGTATGCGTAGCGTACTTTACTTTGTCCTCTTCAGTACACTTACTTATGGCAAACATCGATTCAACCTTCTCGGTCCACCGTTTCAATCCGATCGGTCCTTCGGTTCCATCAAATTCCAAAGGTTTGCAGGCAGTGAATTCTTTGTAGGTGCATCCTACACGATTTCCTGTACTGCTAGATCCAAGGTTATTGTTGGTATGTAGCGCAGCCTGTACTGCGGCTATGTTTGAAGCTAGAAAAGTACGGAATTCCTCTTCATTCATATTCACGGTGTGTCGAGTAGTCGGTGCCATTTCCTTCAAAATAGTTAAATGGAACAAGTTAATCATACAGAATATTAAGAGTAGTTAATAGTATTTCGTAGCATAATATGAACTCATTTATAAAAGCTTTTTCTTCATATTAGCGTTTTATAAGTTTAAATTCGGGTAGTACCTACCCGTTAAGTTCATACTTAGTAGCTAATATACAATTCAACTACTACAATTCTATATGAAAAACTGATTATAATAATATTTCGCGTTCAAACTTTTATACAATATTTTACAAACTTACAATACCGCTTATTTTACATAAAGCATGAAATATAGCACACAATAACTTTGATACAAGATAGTTGTGAAGACAATTCTAGCTAGTACACAAGTCGTTCAGCAAAGGCAATAAAGACACGTAATTCATACGTCCAGAAACAAGTCATGCATTCTGGTTTTACTAGGACTACTTCCCATCCTTGGTCTTGTGCAACATAACCGTTATGGCCGTTGATAAGACAGCGTGTTGTAACGTCATCAAAGGGACGAGGGTTACGTAATGTCCAACAGTCCCGTAACAATCTAAAAACCTCATTTCTTACCCCAATTACCGACTCCGTCACTTGTGGGAACGTTTTGTTTAATAGTTGTAGCCCGATGTTCTTGTTCTCACTTTGGTGAGAAGCGAACATTACTAATCCGTAAGCATAACATGCTTCTTTATGTTGCATGTTAGCCGCTTTTTCTAAATCACGAAGTCCAATATTCGGATATATTGAGTCAAAATAATTTCTTAACCCGTTGCGTAAAATAGCATTTGGGTTCCCCGCAATATATGCGTCAAAGTAAACACATCGTAACTTATGGGTTTCCCAATGTGATATCCCCCATCTTTCAAACGAAAGTCTCTTATAAACCAAGACATTCTTGGAACGTTCTTCGAATGTCTTACAAACTGATCTCGCCTTAAATAGTTGTGCCGAAGAATTCTGGCCGACTCTAGACAAGATTTCATCAATCATGTCTCCGGGTAGGTCTCTTAAAATATTGGGTTGTCTATCCATTTTGTGTTTTTAAACTGTAAAAAAGACAAGAGTTAGATTCATAAAAAAATACTTATTAATACAAGCAATTTTTACATATATCATAAAGCATAAGAACACTATATTCCATATATTACACCACACGAATACAACTATCTTATTCCGACTCGCTCGTTTCTTCTTCTTCGGTTTTGGTTCGTTTTGCCAAGTTTCTAGGGATATATGATGTTCCCCTAATACGATCCGTCGTTGTCCACATTGGTTTAGAAAAACCTGGTGGTTTAGAGGTTCCCGGGTCATTGTTACAACTTAAGGACTTCGGGGGTTGACGATACATATAAAGTTCATCGGGGTTGGAATTAGATTTCTCTATTTTTATGCCCTTTCCCTTATTATTTTCTTTTGCCTTTTTAAATTCAGTTGGGGTAATTTCTATAACATCATCGGAATTCTCGTCGGAATCCGATTCATCGGAGAATTGGTAATCCTCCCAATATTTTGCTTCCTTGGCGGAAACACCATTGACCATAATTAACTTTGGTCGGTTGGTTGAGGATTTTCTTTTACTTAACCGTTTTATTATTTCCCCCACCGGTTCTATTTCTTCATCCGGTTCCGATTCTTCTTCCGGTTCCGATTCTTCTTCCGGTTCCGACTCTTCTTCCGGTTCCTCTTCGGGAACTTGTGAATTAGTCCACGAATCATTCCAATTTACATTTGACTCTTCATTATTATTAGGTGAGTCAATGGGACTTGTTCTAGAGGTAGACATCTATCACATAATATCAAACGCGTTAAGAGATTAATATATCACATAATATTCACATGTTAAAAATATATAATTTCCAACAAAATTTGTTAAGCAATCATTTTTCAAGTAAACACGGTCGAAGTCCAGACTCACTAATGCATCCTAACCAACTCGATAAGACACACTAATGAAAAATTCTGGTTCTCTAAGACCAACGCTCGGATACCAACTGAAATGTCCCGTTCTTATTGACTAAAAACGTTCCATATTAATTGATTTCTTTGCGAGGTTTTGACCTCTATATGAGACGTTTTTCAAAGACTGCATTCATTTTTAAAACAAACCATAACCTTTATTTCATAGATAAAGGTTTTAAAAAGCTTTACGTAGATTATCAAATAATGATAATCTAAAATATCCTGTTTACACACGACCATTACATAATGGTTTACAATACAAATATGTTACAACAAAATAAGTTTCTTGAATGCAGTTTTTACACAATATCATACAAGCATGGACTCCAAATCTCGTCCTTATTTAAGTATGTGATAGCGGAAGCTCTTAATAATCACCTGAGAATAAACATGCTTAAAACGTCAACAAAAATGTTGGTGAGTTATAGGTTTAACCTATATATATCAAATCATAATAATAGACCACAAGATTTCATATTTCAATACACATCCCATACATAGAGATAAAAATCATTCATATGGTGAACACCTGGTAACCGACATTAACAAGATGCATATATAAGAATATCCCCATCATTCCGGGACACCCTTAGGATATGATATAAATTTCGAAGTACTAAAGCATCCAGTACTTTGGATGGGGTTTGTTAGGCCCAATAGATCTATCTTTAGGATTCGCGTCAATTAGGGTGTCTGTTCCCTAATTCATAGATTACCAGACTTAATAAAAAGGGGCATATTCGATTTCGATAATTCAACCATAGAATGTAGTTTCACGTACTTGTGTCTATTTTGTAAATCATTTATAAAACCTGCATGTATTCTCATCCCAAAAATATTAGATTTTAAAAGTGGGACTATAACTCACTTTCACAGATTTTTACTTCGTCGGGAAGTAAGACTTGGCCACTGGTTGATTCACGAACCTATAACAATATATACATATATATCAAAGTATGTTCAAAATATATTTACAACACTTTTAATATATTTTGATGTTTTAAGTTTATTAAGTCAGCTGTCCTCGTTAGTAACCTACAACTAGTTGTCCACAGTTAGATGTACAGAAATAAATCGATAAATATTATCTTGAATCAATCCACGACCCAGTGTATACGTATCTCAGTATTGATCACAACTCAAACTATATATATTTTGGAATCAACCTCAACCCTGTATAGCTAACTCCAACATTCACATATAGAGTGTCTATGGTTGTTCCGAAATATATATAGATGTGTCGACATGATAGGTCGAAACATTGTATACGTGTCTATGGTATCTCAAGATTACATAATATACAATACAAGTTGATTAAGTTATGGTTGGAATAGATTTGTTACCAATTTTCACGTAGCTAAAATGAGAAAAATTATCCAATCTTGTTTTACCCATAACTTCTTCATTTTAAATCCGTTTTGAGTGAATCAAATTGCTATGGTTTCATATTGAACTCTATTTTATGAATCTAAACAGAAAAGTATAGGTTTATAGTCGGAAAAATAAGTTACAAGTCGTTTTTGTAAAGGTAGTCATTTCAGTCGAAAGAACGACGTCTAGATGACCATTTTAGAAAACATACTTCCACTTTGAGTTTAACCATAATTTTTGGATATAGTTTCATGTTCATAATAAAAATCATTTTCCCAGAATAACAACTTTTAAATCAAAGTTTATCATAGTTTTTAATTAACTAACCCAAAACAGCCCGCAGTGTTACTACAATGGCGTAAATCCGGTTTTACGGTGTTTTTCGTGTTTCCAGGTTTTAAATCATTAAGTTAACATATCATATAGATATAGAACATGTGTTTAGTTGATTTTAAAAGTCAAGTTAGAAGGATTAACTTTTATTTGCGAACAAGTTTAGAATTAACTAAACTATGTTCTAGTGATTACAAGTTTAAACCTTCGAATAAGATAGCTTTATATGTATGAATCGAATGATGTTATGAACATCATTACTACCTTAAGTTCCTTGGATAAACCTACTGGAAAAGAGAAAAGTGGATCTAGCTTCAATGGATCCTTGGATGGCTCGAAGTTCTTGAAGCAGAATCATGACACGAAAACAAGTTCAAGTAAGATCATCACTTGAAATAAGATTGTTATAGTTATAGAAATTGAACCAAAGTTTGAATATGATTATTACCTTGTATTAGAATGATAACCTACTGTAAGAAACAAAGATTTCTTGAGGTTGGATGATCACCTTACAAGATTGGAAGTGAGCTAGCAAACTTGAAAGTATTCTTGATTTTATGAAACTAGAACTTTTGGAATTTATGAAGAACACTTAGAACTTGAAGATAGAACTTGAGAGAGTTCAATTAGATGAAGAAAATTGAAGAATGAAAGTGTTTGTAGGTGTTTTTGGTCGTTGGTGTATGGATTAGATATAAAGGATATGTAATTTTGTTTTCATGTAAATAAGTCATGAATGATTACTCATATTTTTGTAATCTTATGAGATATTTCATGCTAGTTGCCAAATGATGGTTCCCACATGTGTTAGGTGACTCACATGGGCTGCTAAGAGCTGATCATTGGAGTGTATATACCAATAGTACATACATCTAAAAGCTGTGTATTGTACGAGTACGAATACGGGTGCATACGAGTAGAATTGTTGATGAAACTGAACGAGAATGTAATTGTAAGCATTTTTGTTAAGTAGAAGTATTTTGATAAGTGTATTGAAGTCTTTCAAAAGTGTATAAATACATATTAAAACACTACATGTATATACATTTTAACTGAGTCGTTAAGTCATCGTTAGTCGTTACATGTAAGTGTTGTTTTGAAACCTTTAGGTTAACGATCTTGTTAAATGTTGTTAACCCAATGTTTATAATAACAAAAGGGATTTTAAATTATTATATTATCATGATATTATGATGTACGAATATCTCTTAATATGATATATATACATTAAATGTCGTTACAACGATAAACGTTACATATATGTCTCGTTTCAAAATCATTAAGTTAGTAGTCTTGTTTTTACATATGTAGTTCATTGTTAATATAATTAATGATATGTTTACTTATCATAATATCATGTTAACTATATATATAACCATATATATGTCATCATATAGTTTTATTACAAGTTTTAACGTTCGTGAATCACCGGTCAACTTGGGTGGTCAATTGTCTATATGAAACCTATTTCAATTAATCAAGTATTAACAAGTTTGATTGCTTAACATGTTGGAAACATTTAATCATGTAAACATCAATCTCAATTAATATATATAAACATGGAAAAGTTCGGTTCACTACATTCCTCACAAAATTCGCATCTGTTTTTATGTTTATGTTAAATTAAGTGTACAGAAAGTTTCAAGGAGGCATTTGAAACTTGTTTCATGTTGAAACGTTGAGCTAAAACATTCTTAAAATCGAAAAGTCAATTTTTTTATTTAAACAGCGGCAGCAGTTACATCTATTTTTATTAATTTTTTTGTTGTTTTCAAGCAATATAAAGACCCATATAGATTGATTACAATTCGTAGGAAAGTCTTAAAGCCAATATATAAAGTGTTTGCTGGTAATTCGAGCTTTGGTCGATTTGTGTTGGAGGAAAAAGATGATATATGAGCCAGACGTAATAAGGTTAAATATATAAGGATATGGTTATATTCAGAAAAACAGAAAAGGGTAGAACGGTTAAGGGTTGTGTTGGTGTACAGGAGGTCGCGGGTTCGAGTCCCGGCTTGGGCAAATTGTTATCTTTTTGATCCTTTAAGGTAGTAAATCATTTTTATTAGTATTATTATTATTATTATTATTATTATTATTATTATTATTATTATTATTATTATTATTATTATTATTATTATTATTATTATTATTATTATTATTATTATTATTATTATTATTTTTATTATTATTATTATTATTCTCCTTATGATTATTATTATTATTGTTATTATTATTATTATTATTACTATTATAATTATTATTATTATCATTAATTAGTATTATTGTCATTATGATAGATATTATTAGCAACAAAACGATCATTAAAATAATTTATAATATTATCATTATTATTACTAGTATTATCATTTAAAAATTTATTAGTATTATCAATCCTAATATTATTGATACTATTAGCATTATTATTATTGTGTTATTATTGTTAGGCTTATTATTATGAATTTAAGGTTATTAAACATGTTAATATCACAATTATATAATAAAAGATGTTATTTTAAAGAGTAATGAAATTGGTTATAATTATATGAAAATATGTAAAAATGATAATTATGATTACAAATTAATGTTAAAAGAAACTACCGTCAATAGTTTATAAATTAAACGCGAAGGTTGTGAATTATAACTATGAATATACAAGTTTTAATAATATCGATAAAATAATAAATATAGAAATTTTGGATATAAATATTACTATGGAAACGATTAAAATCTTAATTGATGCATGTTTTAATGAAATTATTAAAAGTCTTATAATTATTGTTATCATAATTATCTTTATAATACTTAGTATTATTATCATTATTAATATCATAATTTTCATTAACATTATTATTATCACTTTTATCATTATATAGTATCAATATTTTTTACTAATACTAGTATTATTATAATTATTAATTTCATAAACAAATGATCTTCATATAAAAGATAAATTTAATATACATAACTTAATTATATTAATATTAATATATATAAAATAAAGATATAAAGATAAATAATGAAATATATAAATTATTAAAAATAACAATTACATCACTAATAATAATATATACAATTGTTTGATTATGATTATATGTTTTAATATATATACGAATGATATAGGTTCGTGAATCCGAGGCTACCCCTATACTTGTTAAATGACGTCATATGTATTTTTACTACAAAATACATTAGGTGAGTTTCATTTGCCCCTTTTATTCTTTACATTTTTGGGCTGAGAATACATGCGCTGCTTTTATAACTGTTTTACGAAATAGACACGAGTAAATGAAACAACATTCTATGGCTGGATTATTAAACCGAATATGCCCCTTTTTAGTCTGGTAATCTAAGAATTAGGGAACAGACACCCTAATTGATGCGAATCCTAAAGATAGATCTATCGGGCCCAACAAGCCCCATCCAAAGTACCGGATGCTTTAGTACTTTGAAATTTATATCATGTTCGAAGGAGGATCCCGGAATGATGGGGATATTCTTATATGCATATTGTGAATGTCGGTTACCAGGTGTTCAATCCATATGAATGATATTTTGTCTCTATGCATGGGACGTATATTTATGAGAACTGAATATGGAAATCTTGTGGTCTATTAAAATGATGATAATGGTTATTTATGTTAAACTAATGAACTCACCAACCTTTTGGTTGACACTTGAAAGCATGTTTATTCTCAGGTATGAAAGAAGTCTTCCGCTGTGAAATTGATCATTTTAAAGATATTACTTGGAGTCATTAATGACATATTTCAAAAGACGTTGCATTCGAGTCGTTGAGTTCATCAAGATTATTATTAAGTCAATTATAATTAGATATATTATAAAATGGTATGCACGCTGTCAACTTTCGATGTAATGAAAGATTGTCTTTTCAAAAACGAATGCAATGTTTGTAAAATGTATCATATAGAGGTCAAGTACCTCGCGATGTAATCAACTATTGTGAATCGTTTATAATCGATATGAACTTCGTCTAGATGGATTAGGACGGGTCTTCACATTAGTGAGTCTGAACTTCGACCGTGTCTGCATGTCAAAAGTTTTGCTTATCATTTCTTGTCGGAAATCATCTGCTTATCATCCTTAGGAAATTACCTGCTTATCATTCTTAGTCTAGACATGTCTTACTGCCTCTATTGCATAGACAGTGTATAGACAAAATTCATATCTTAGCGTATCTGTTACTATAGACTTTACCTAACAGCTTCCGTAGATTCATCTGTAACTTATGGGATTTAAGTATTATATATGCGTATGTAAATTATGTATTACAGGGTACTAATCTACATCCTATAATCTATTTCTTATCGAAAATCCTTCATCTGATCGTACGAGATGAATTCCTCAACCAGTTCGAATTCCTCGGATTCCGACAGCTATTCCGATATGGAGTTTCACCTAAGCTCCGAAAGCAGTGTCACCAGAATGAATCAACCAATCATCCATCCCCAATTCATCTGATGAGTTCGTAGTCAGCTTAATCAATGGAGACGCGAAGAAGGCGATCCTTTTCACTAACCGAATTTACCTCTTGGCGATGAATCTGAAGCACTTATCAGCGAACCAGTCCGAAACACCATTTTTACCCTCATTTCCCTGAATATCTCACCACGATTATATTCTATATAAAATTCTAAACCTTATTGATCTGCTCGTTCCGACCGACAATCATCCTGAAGTAATACAAGAAGTCAACGAACTTCATGCTAGAGTAATGAATTTGGAGAATATGGTGCAAAAAATACCAGCTTCAGCAACATCATCAGCATCAATAGTACCACCAACAACACAAGTTTCAACATCACATGCCCCAATATTTCATTCTGTACCTCGAGCATAATCATCGTTCTACGAATCATTCTACATCATTTATCTTCGTTCGACATGGAAATTATGTAATCTCTAATATTTTAGAGATTATATACTCTTGTTCTAACGGTAAACCAAATGAGTTTAATATTATATTAACTCATTAAATACATGATTTTATCTGAAGAAAATATATATGTATATATATATTTTCATAAGGATTGTAATTAAAAATTCTTTTGTACAAACTGTTAATGGTGAAAATATTTTAACGGGTAGGTAATACCCAAGGAATATTTAGATTTCACATTAATAAGTTACACTGTACATTCTTCAAATCTGATTCAACATTCATTTACTCTCCTACTTACACCTACAAAATACGAATCCGTTCACCGCAGAATAACCATTTTCATTCAATTTCATATCTGGATTTTGACCTATCAGAATCCAACAAGTGGCATAATGAAGAAAACATTGGACAAAATAAAATTTGTTAGAAACAAACAAATTAACTATGAAAAAAAAAATTGTTAAGAATCCACGCTAACTGTTCCTAGCTAACTGTTCCTAGCTAACTGTTAATTCCGTATTACCTTTTATTTATCGCAATTTAATTATCGCAATTTATTTATCGCATTTTATTTATCGCAATTTTAATTCTCGCAATTTTATTTATCGTCATTTAATTTCTGTTATTTATTTTACGCACTTTAAATACCGGGACACATATACAAGGTTTTGACATATCATATCGACGCATCTATATATATTATTTGGAATCACCATAGACACTCTATATGCAGTAATGACCGAATTAGCTATACAGGGTTGAGGTTGATTCTACAATAATATATATACTTTGAGTTGTGATCAAGTCTGAGACATGTACACGGGTCACGACACGTATTAATTAATTTGAATATTATATATTGCTAAATATGGACTATCAACTGAGGACTACCAACATTGGACAATTAAAATAAATTAAAATATTGATTATAACATATGAAACTAAATAATTCTTCAATTTTGCCACTAGATTTCATCCTAAACCTCATTTGTATCTTGATGATTACAATCAGCGTACAGATCTATCATGATTCTTAAAAACACCTCAATCGAGAGGATGAAATAACCGCAATTCATCTACGGAAGAAGAGATTGATGCATATAGTTATGCACCTGAAAACATTCGGAACTTGAGTAAATGTTTAACACGTATCTGTGCTAGCTCCTTTGGCGTTGTTATTACCAAAAATAACTTTGCAACTCCTTTTCAAATTAGACAGTTTTGTCACAGCTTCAGCAAAACAAGTTCGACTTTTCATTCGAATAAGCCCTATTAGAACCTTGATATATAAGTTACCTTTTGTTATCATTACCAACCAACCGTTTATATCTCACCACATTAGCATAAAAACACCAGTAACTTCATTACTTATCGGCTTAAGTTTCTCCGAAGAACCATTATAATTTTTCGTTTAAACCTATTCATATACTCATTGTAGTGACCTGAACTTTTCCATGTTTATATATATTAAATGAAATTATTATTTACATGATTGAGTATTTCCAACATGTTAAGCAATCAAACTTGTTAAGACTTGATTAATTGAAATAGGTTTCATATAGACAATTGACCACCCAAGTTGTCCGATGATTCACGAACGTTAAAACTTGTAAAAACTGTATGATGACATATATATGATTATATATATAATTAACATGATATTATGATAATTAAGTATCTCATTAGGTATTTTAACAATGAGTTATATACATAAAATTGAGTTTATTGAATTAAGAAACTCGAAATGATATATATAACGATTATCGTTATAACAACGTCTTACTAATTATATATGAATCATATTAAGATATTGTTACACTATGTTTAATCATGATAAATGATAAGTAAACATGTCATTATGTATTTTAATAATGAACTACATATATAAAAACAAGACTACTAACTTAAGGATTTCGAAACGAGACATATATGTAACGATTATCGTTGTAACAACATTTAAATGTATATATATCATATTAAGATATATTAATATATCATAATATAATGATAATATAATAATTTAACATCTCATTAGATATAATAAACATTGGGATAACAACATTTAACAAGATTGTTAACTTAAAGGTTTCAAAACAACATTTACATATAACGACTAACGATGACTTAACGACTCAGTTAAAATGTATATACATGTAGTGTTTTAATATGTATTCATACACTTTTGAAAGACATCAAGACACTTATCAAAATACTTCTACTTAACAAAAATGCTTACAATTACATCCTCGTTCAGTTTCATCAACAATTCTACTCGTATGCACCCGTATTCGTACTCGTACAATACACAGCTTTTAGATGTATGTACTATTGGTATATACACTCCAATGATCAGCTCTTAGCAACCCATGTGAGTTACCTAACACATGTGGGGACCATCATTTGGAAACTAGCATGAAATATCTCATAAAATTACAAAAATATTAGTAATCATTCATGACTTATTTACATGTAAACAAAATTACACATCCTTTATATCTAATCCATATACCAACGACCAAAAACACCTACAAACTCTTTCATTCTTCAATTTTCTTTATCTAATTGATCTCTCTCAAGTTCTATCTTCAAGTTCTAAGTGTTCTTCATAAATTCTATAAGTTCTAGTTTCATAAAATCAAGAATACTTCCAAGTTTGCTAGCTTACTTCCAATCTTGTAAAGTGATCATCCAACCTCAAGAAATCATTCTTATTTACAGTAATATATCTTTCTATTACAAGGTAATACTCATATTCAAACTTTGATTCAATTTCTATAACTATAACAATCTTATTTCAAGTGGAAATCTTACTTGAACTTGTTTTCGTGTTATGATTCTGCTTCAAGAACTTTCAAGCCATCCAAGGATCCTTTGAAGCTAGATCTATTTTTCTCATTTCCAGTAGGTTTATCCATAAAACATGAGGTAGTAATGATGTTCATAACATCATTCGATTCATATATATAAAACTACCTTATTCGAAGGTTTAAACTTGAAATCACTAGAACATAGTTTAGTTAATTCTAAACTTGTTCACAAACAAAAGTTAATCCTTCTAACTTGAATTTGAAAATCAACTAAACACATGTTCTATATCTATATGATATTCTAACTTAATGATTTAAAACCTAGAAACACGAAAAAACACCGTAAAACCGGTCATACGCCGTCGTGGTAACACCGCGGGCTGTTTTGCGTTTGATAATTAAAAACTATGATAAACTTTGATTTAAAAGTTTTTCTTCTGGGAAAATAATTTTTCTTATGAACATGAAACTATATCCAAAAATCATG
Organism: Rutidosis leptorrhynchoides; assembly: GCF_046630445.1. Lineage (NCBI taxonomy): Eukaryota > Viridiplantae > Streptophyta > Magnoliopsida > Asterales > Asteraceae > Rutidosis > Rutidosis leptorrhynchoides. The sequence goes on from NC_092343.1 coordinate 240,445,738, forward strand.
GTTAAACTCAAAGTGGAAGTATGTTTTTCAAAAATGGTCATCAAGACGTTGTTCTTTCGACTAAAATGACTACCTCTTACAAAAATGACTTGTAACTTATATTTCCGACTATAAACCTATACTTTTTCTATTTAGATTCATAAAATAGAGTTCAATATGAAACCATAGCAATTTGATTGACTCAAAACGGATTTAAAACGAAGAAGTTATGGGTAAAACAAGATTGGATATTTTTTTATTGTTGTAGCTACGGGAAATATTGTAAAAATTCTATACAAATCATATCCTAGCTAACTTATATTGTATTATAAATATATTCTAATATATTATGTAATCTTGGGATACCATAGACACGTATGCAAATGTTTTGACATATCATATCGACCCATGTATATATCTTATTTGGAACAACCATAGACACTCTATATGCAGTAATGTTTGAGTTAGCTATACAGGGTTGAGGTTGATTCCAAAAATATATATACTTTGAGTTGTGATCTAGTCTGGGACGTGTATACACTGGGTCGTGGATTGATTCAAGATAATATATATTGATTTATTTCTGTACATCTAACTATGGACAACTAGTTGTAGGTTACTAACGAGGACAGCTGACTTAATAAACTTAAAACAACAAAATGTATTAAAAGTGTTGTAAATATATTTTGAAAATACTTTGATATATATGTACATATTTGTTATAGGTTCGTGAATCGACCAGTGGCCAAGTCTAACTTCCCGACGAAGTAAAAATCTGTGAAAGTGAGTTATAGTCCCACTTTTAAAATCTAATATTTTGGGATGAGAATACATGCAGTTTTATAAATGTTTTACGAAATAGACACAAGTAAATGAAACTACATTATATGGGTGAATGATCGAAGCCGAATATGCCCCTTTTGCTTGGTAACCTAAGAATTAGTAAACTGATCTACTAATTGATGCGAATCCTAAAGATAGATCTATTGGGCCTAACGAACCCCATCCAAAGTACCGGATGCTTTAGTACTTCGAATTCGTTTTTATCATGTCTGAAGGATTTCCCGGAATGATAGGGGATATTCTTATATGCATCTTGTTAATGTCGGTTACCAGGTGTTCACCATATGAATGATTTTTATCTCTATGTATGGGATTTAAATTAAAATATGAAATCTTGTGGTCTATTATTATGATTTGATAATATATAGGTTAAACCTATAACTCACCATCATTTTTGTTGACGTTTTAAGCATGTTTATTCTCTGGTGATTATTAAGAGCTTTCGCTATTGCATACTAAAATAAGAACAAGATTTGGAGTCCATGCTTGTATGATATTATGTAAAAACTGCATTCAAGAAACTTATTTTTGATGTAATATATTCTTATTGTAAACCATTATGTAATGGTCGTGTGTAAACGGTATATTTTAGATTATCATTATTTGATAATCTACGTAATGCTTTTTAAACATTTATAGATAAAATAAAGGTTATGGTTGTTTTAAAAATGAATGCAGTCTTTGAAAAACGTCTCATATAGAGGTCAAAACCTCACGACAAATTCAATTAATATGGAACGTTTATAATCAATATGAACGGGACATTTCACTCATCCACATTTTATAACAAGAATTGCCATACCAATTACCGAGAATTAGCAATCAGTATTTCGAATCTCGTAGTTTTTCTACATCAACGGTTATATGTATACATATAATGTTAACACCTATTTCCTTATGAGGTAAGGCTTAGTATGTCAACAAGATACTAGAAGTAATCTAGCTTTAGGAGGGCGGAGTGTTACCGATTGATTTTTACCCTCGGGAAATAATCCCTGCATACCCGGTTCACAAGTGTAGAAACTTGTGGGGTGGCTTAATCAATCTGTCATCCGTAGAGCGTAAGAGTGCTAGCCGGATGACTTCTAGTGAGAGAAAGTAGAGATAGAAAGAGAAGTGAAGTCTCAGCTCTCAAAGTTGTCAGAATATCTGAACTATGTAAAATGACGACCCAAGGGGTCTATTTATAGTGTCAGATCCACCAGATTGCTCGGGGACACGTGTCAGATGATGATACGTTCTGTTATTCTTGATCCGTAATTTACGCTAAATGTGGCGTTCTCCGGCCAGGGCTTACGCGCTAGGCGGCCTTCAGGGCTTACGCATGACAGAGCAACCTCTACAGCGGAGAACGTTGGACGGTTAACTCCACAAAACTGTTGTTTCCAGCCTTCCTGATGCTACTTTTATGCAACCGTTATGCCTTTTATGCGTGTATACGATAGGATACACCATTAAGTCCCCCCAGTTTAATGACTTAAGCATTTGAAAATTGATTAAGTTGCTAAACTTAGAATAACGCATGCCAACCAAGTCTTCACGTTTCCTTTTTGCATTGGGAAGCACATCACAGGCATTAAATGATAGGCGAATTTTACTGACATTATAATGATTGCTTATATCGCACGCGCCTCTAGCTGTAAAAAGACTTTTCGATGTACTCACCTTTTTATCTTGTCCTTACACGTGTGTGGCTGAAAACAAAACCCCCAAAATCACCACTGATTACAGCTGTTATATCTTTTGCCTTTTAACCACCATAAACCCTAACCGATCATTTACTTTTGCAACTTTCTTCTACAGTATTCATCTTCTTCCATCAATACCTTCGTTACCTCCTGTTTCATTAGAACATTAATGGCAGCCATAAAGGATGTTGCAGCTATTCCTAGCAGAGTAAATGGGAGATATTTAAGCGAGCTACTGCAACATTTTCCTAGATTAGCTGGTGTTGAACCAGTGATTCCTGCAATTAATGCCAGAGCCTGCTCACCGCCCCCTGGCAAGGTTGCTATTTATGGCCATTCATTTTTCAAATTTTGCTTACGTCTGCCATTTACCCCCTTCTTCTTAGAGGTTTGCAAATTTTACGGTGTTGCTGTTGGTCAATTCGAACCAGCATCAATTCGAAAGATCTTGATTTTTGAAATGTATTGTCACGTAAGGAGCATTGAACCATCAATTCGGATATTTTGCCATTTGGTACGTATAGCACGCCATGAAAATGGTTGGTTCACTTTCAATAAAGTTCATGGGTTTCTAAAACCTGCACTTGATCATCCTGGCGACAATTAGTATGCTTCATTTATCTTTATTAATGAAGATGCCATTGATAAACAATACTCAGCTACTCGAGTATGGCGCAAATACTCGCATACCGTATCTGTTACCTTTCCAAAACTCGTCACCAAAGAAAACCTTTTGTTTAAAAGGATTAAAGCTGAAGAAATCAATGACATTAAATATGGGGAACACATGCTTTTGTTGACATCCATGAGTCAAGATTGGGATATCTCACAAGGCTATGCCTGTGTTCTTGCTGGGAAAAAGAGTAAGCATTTACTTTTGCTACATATGCTTAAATAAAATGTTCTTCTTTATTTATCCATTTAATCACTGTGACTTTTTAATTTTTGCAGAAATTACTCCGCTTACCGCCATGCGATCATCATCGTATTCACAGCTTACCTTTACCACTGAGAAAATTATTGATGATACCCCAAAAATAGATGTAATGAGGGAGGAGGAAAATGAAGAAGAAGAAGAAGAAGAAGACATAGGTATGAATCGAGTTGCCTCTAGAGAACGTCGTACCTCGGGTAATGAAAAATGACAACACTGAATTATGCAAAATTCCATACCAAAACGTGTACTTGTTTTCTTGCATACCCAGTACTGGTGGATTTTATAATCCAAACCCTTCCTTATACTTAATGCCACCTTTAAAATGTTGTGAAGCATATTGGAACTCTTTTATAAATAACAATTTTCCTTTATCTCCAATAGCTAGTGCAGCATATCAAGATACTACATTAACAACTCTTCCGCCTTCCGCCAAGAGGAGAAGAACTGGTCAAATTCCTCCGTCATCCGCTCAACAAGGAGCTGGCCCTAGTTCTTCTCAACAACAAATTACACTTCCCAATCTTGACACAAACATACTTTCCTCCCTTTTAAAAGGACCACCATACTCGTACGAAGATTTCGTGACTTTTTTGAATGCCATGGTGTGTCCTTCACTAGCCCAATTCTTCTTCAATTTATCTGATGCAGATGCCAAGAAGGTTAAGGCACAAAGTATCATTCTGAACATTGCTTCTAGTTTGAATGACCTTCAATGCCTATCTGACTTGCAAAACAGTGAAGTCACTACAAATAAGGAGCTTTCTGCTGAAAAGGAGAAAGTAGCCAAGACTGAACGAATAGCCACAGAGATAAAGAGGGAATATGAGACAATGAAGAGGCACTATGAAAATTGAAACAGTCAGAGGGCGGAGTATAAGGAGCAAGTCAAAGAACTATCTTTCAGAGAAAAGCGGTATCTGAGCAAAATTGATGAACTAGTAAAGGAGAACGAAAAAATGCTTGAGCAAAATAACATGTTGAAAGAACAGCTTAAAGCCAAATAAGAGAAAGAAAGACGAATGATAACTGGCATTCCTGCACTTGTAGAGCGTATCTTTAACTATCAGGCACTATCTCACAGAATCCGTGAGTTTGTCCGCCTTGCCAAATCTATTGAACGGTTAAAGTTTTTCAATTTTATGAAAAGAAAACTACCAGAACTTCCAAATCCTCTGCCTGAGGTAATCACATCAAAGATTAATGAAAATGCCAATTTAGAAGCTGATGCAGCCGGTGCCTCAATAGAAAATATTAGGTTTTCTGATCTTGAAAATCTTTGTAAAAGGCCAGATGTAACAATAGATGATGTATTGAATTATACTCCACAGGATGAATGAAACACTATGTTGTTATACATCTGCTTTTACATAATACTTAATATTGCACTTGGTTATGTATATTAGAAATATATGCTGTAACTTAGTAAGATTGTTGTAATGAACAATGCTCAAGATATTGAGATTGTACTTTGCAATCATTATAGTTATGAATATCAAAATCATATTCTCCGTCATACGCCTTCCGTCATGAAACTCATGAGGAAAAGTTATGAATTACTTTCGCCTTTATATATTTTGTTGGACACTAAGATCCATTTTCCGTTATGCTACGCATTTTGTGTATATAAGTTGTGTCATGACATTTTTTGTAGATTCGTTTCATCGCTTCGATGCTTTAGTGAGTTCTACATGTCTCACTATCGATACAACCATTTTGAGTATGATTGTACTTTTACCACCGAAAGGCTTTCTTTCTTTCTGCGGGTAGGGATGACACACAGCTATGTGACACCTGGGCTAAAAAATACTTGGCTGGATAAAATTTGTGAAAAATATTTCCATAAGAATAATTGCTATTATTCATATTCTTAAAGAAACTTTTACATTTATGACTATATCTCATGCATTTGACAGTTGATCAAGCTGTCCATGCACATAGTGCTACGCATAAAATTTCTTTAAATTCATTGCATTCCAAGCTCTTTCATATTGCTCGCCGGAAGGCGCAGCAAGCATGTATGATCCATTCTGATTTACTTTTGTGACCTTATAAGGTCCTTCCCATTTTGGGGCTAGCTTTCCAAATTTGATTTGCCTGCTTGCCTCATTATCACGTAGTACTAAATCACCTACTTCAAACTGCACATGTTGTACTTTCTTGTTATAATATTTTGCCATTTTATGCTTATGATCTGCTTGCCGGATGGTGGCCATCAACCTTCTTTCCTCCAATAAGTTGAGATTCTCCTTTAATGCCTCAGAATTACCCTCAACATCAAATGCCATAATGCGTTGTGTTGGCACACATATTTCAGTCGGTATCACTGCCTCTGTTCCATACACCAGACTAAAAGGTGTTTCCCCCGTGCTCCGCTTTGGCGTCGTCCGATGTGCCCACAATACATTTGGCAGCTCATCCACCCATCCAGTTTGACTTAGACCCAACCGTGCCTTAATGCCAGCAACAATTTCCTTGTTGGTAACCTACACTTGTCCGTTCGCTTGAGGATGAGCAACAGATGTAAAGTTTTGCTTTATGCCTAGCTCTTCACACCAACTCCGAAATGGATTTTCTGGAAACTGCTTGCCGTTATCGCTGACTATTTCATTTGGCACCCCATAACGGCATACAATATCATGCCAAACAAACTTTTTGACATTTTCTCCTGTGATTTTTGCTAAAGCCTTTGATTCAACCCATTTCGTGAAAAAATCGATCGCTACCACCAAGAACTTAGCATTACCAGTGCTCCTATTGAATTGAAATGTCCCGTTCTTATTGATTAAAAACGTTCCATATTAATTGATTTCGTTGCGAGGTTTTGACCTCTATATGAGACATTTTTCAAAGACTGCATTCATTTTAAAACAAACCATAACCTTTATTTCATCAATAAAGGTTTAAAAAACTTTACGTAGATTATCAAATAATGATAATCTAAAATATCCTGTTTACACACGACCATTACATAATGGTTTACAATACAAATATGTTACAACAAAATAAGTTTCTTGAATGCAGTTTTTACACAATATCATACAAGCATGGACTCCAAATCTCGTCCTTATTTAAGTATACGACAGTGGAAGCTCTTAATAATCACCTGAGAATAAACATGCTTAAAACGTCAACAAAAATGTTGGTAAGTTATAGGTTTAACCTATATATATCAAATCATAATAATAGACCACAAGATTTCATATTTCAATACACATCCCATACATAGAGATAATAATCATTCATATGGTGAACACCTGGTAACCGACATTAACAAGATGCATATATAAGAATATCCCCATCATTCCGGGACACCCTTCGGATATGATATAAATTTCGAAGTACTAAAGCATCCGGTACTTTGGATGGGGTTTGTTAGGCCCAATAGATCTATCTTTAGGATTCGCGTCAATTAGGGTGTCTGTTCCCTAATTCTTAGATTACCAGACTTAATAAAAAGGGGCATATTCGATTTCGATAATTCAACCATAGAATGTAGTTTCACGTACTTGTGTCTATTTTGTAAATCATTTATAAAACCTGCATGTATTCTCATCCCAAAAATATTAGATTTTAAAAGTGGGACTATAACTCACTTTTACAGATTTTTACTTCGTCGGGAAGTAAGACTTGGCCACTGTTTGATTCACGAACCTATAACAATATATACATATATATCAAAGTATGTTCAACATATATTTACAACACTTTTAATATATTTTGATGTTTTAAGTTTATTAAGTCAGCTGTCCTCATTAGTAACCTACAACTAGTTGTCCACAGTTAGATGTACAGAAATAAATCGATAAATATTATCTTGAATCAATCCACGACCCAGTGTATACGTATCTCAGTATTGATCACAACTCAAACTATATATATTTTGGAATCAACCTCAACCCTGTATAGCTAACTCCAACATTCACATATAGAGTGTCTATGGTTGTTCCGAAATATATATAGATGTCGACATGATAGGTCGAAACATTGTATACGTGTCTATGGTATCTCAAGATTACATAATATACAATACAAGTTGATTAAGTTATGGTTAGAATCAAATTGCTATGGTTTCATATTGAACTCTATTTTATGAATCTAAATAGAAAAAGTATAGGTTTATAGTCGGAAAAATAAGTTACAAGTCGTTTTTGTAAAGGTAGTCATTTCAGTCGAAAGAACGACGTCTAGATGACCATTTTAGAAAACATACTTCCACTTTGAGTTTAACCATAATTTTTGTTTAACCATAATTTTTGGATATAGTTTCATGTTCATAATAAAAATCATTTTCTCAGAATAACAACTTTTAAATCAAAGTTTATCATAGTTTTTAATTAACTAACCCAAAACAGCCCGCGGTGTTACTATGACTTCGTAAATCCGGTTTTACGGTGTTTTTCGTGTTTCCAGGTTTTAAATCATTAAGTTAGCATATCATATAGATATAGAACATGTGTTTAGTTGATTTTAAAAGTCAAGTTAGAAGGATTAACTTTTGTTTGCGACAAGTTTAGAATTAACTAAACTATGTTCTAGTGATTACAAGTTTAAACCTTCGAATAAGATAGCTTTATATGTATGAATCGAATGATGTTATGAACATCATTACTACCTTAAGTTCCTTGGATAAACCTACTGGAAAAGAGAAAAATGGATCTAGCTTCAACGGATCCTTGGATGGCTCGAAGTTCTTGAAGCAGAATCATGACACGAAAACAAGTTCAAGTAAGATCATCACTTGAAATAAGATTGTTATAGTTATAGAAATTGAACCAAAGTTTGAATATGATTATTACCTTGTATTAGAATGATAACCTACTGTAAGAAACAAAGATTTCTTGAGGTTGGATGATCACCTTACAAGATTGGAAGTGAGCTAGCAAACTTGAAAGTATTCTTGATTTTATGTAACTAGAACTTATAGAATTTATGAAGAACACTTAGAACTTGAAGATAGAACTTGAGAGAGATCAATTAGATGAATAAAATTGAATAATGAAAGTGTTTGTAGGTGTTTTTGGTCGTTGGTGTATGGATTAGATATAAAGGATATGTAATTTTGTTTTCATGTAAATAAGTCATGAATGATTACTCATATTTTTGTAATTTTATGAGATATTTCATGCTAGTTGCCAAATGATGGTTCCCACATGTGTTAGGTGACTCACATGGGCTGCTAAGAGCTGATCATTGGAGTGTATATACCAATAGTACATACATCTAAAAGCTGTGTATTGTACGAGTACGAATACGGGTGCATACGAGTAGAATTGTTGATGTAACTGAACGAGGATGTAATTGTAAGCATTTTTGTTAAGTATAAGTATTTTGATAAGTGTATTGAAGTCTTTCAAAAGTGTATAAATACATATTAAAACACTACATATATATACATTTTAACTGAGTCGTTAAGTCATCGTTAGTCGTTACATGTAAGTGTTGTTTTGAAACCTTTAGGTTAACGATCTTGTTAAATGTTGTTAACCCAATGTTTATAATATCAAATGAGATTTTAAATTATTATATTATCATGATATTATCATGTATGAATATCTCTTAATATGATATATATACATTAAATGTCTTTACAACGATAATCGTTACATATATGTCTCGTTTAAAAATCATTAAGTTAGTAGTCTTGTTTTTACATATGTAGTTCATTGTTAATATACTTAATGATATGTTTACTTATCATAGTATCATGTTAACTATATATATATCCATATATATGTCATCATATAGTTTTTACAAGTTTTAACGTTCGTGAATCACCGGTCAACTTGGGTGGTCAATTGTCTATATGAAACATATTTCAATTCATCAAGTCTTAACAAGTTTGATTGCTTAACATGTTGGAAACATTTAATCATGTAAATATCAATCTCAATTAATATATATAAATATGGAAAAGTTCGGGTCACTACAGTACCTACCCGTTAAATAAATTTCGTCCCGCAATTTTAAGCTGTTGAAGGTGTTGACGAATCTTCTGGAAATAGATGCGGGTATTTCTTCTTCATCTGATCTTCACGCTCCCAGGTGAACTCGGGTCCTCTACGAGCATTCCATCGAACCTTAACAATTGGTATCTTGTTTTGCTTAAGTCTTTTAACCTCACGATCCATTATTTCGACGGGTTCTTCGATGAATTGAAGTTTTTCGTTGATTTGGATTTCATCTAACGGAATAGTGAGATCTTGTTTAGCAAAACATTTCTTCAAATTCGAGATGTGGAAAGTGTTATGTACAGCCGCGAGTTATTGAGGTAACTCAAGTCGGTAAGCTACTGGCCCGACACGATCAATAATCTTGAATGGTCCAATATACCTTGGATTTAATTTCCCTCGTTTACCAAATCGAACAACGCCTTTCCAAGGTGCAACTTTAAGCATGACCATCTCTCCAATTTCAAATTCTATATCTTTTCTTTTAATGTCAGCGTAGCTCTTTTGTCGACTTTGGGCGGTTTTCAACCGTTGTTGAATTTGGATGATCTTCTCGGTAGTTTCTTGTATAATCTCCGGACCCGTAATCTGTCTATCCCCCACTTCACTCCAACAAATCGGAGACCTGCACTTTCTACCATAAAGTGATTCAAATGGCGCCATCTCAATGCTTGAATGGTAGCTGTTGTTGTAAGAAAATTCTGCTAACGGTAGATGTCGATCCCAACTGTTTCCAAAATCAATAACACATGCTCGCAGCATGTCTTCAAGCGTTTGTATCGTCCTTTCGGTCTGCCCATCAGTTTGTTGATGATAGGCAGTACTCATGTCTAGACGAGTTCCTAATGCTTGCTGTAATGTCTGCCAGAATCTTGAAATAAATCTGCCATCCCTATCAGAGATAATAGAGATTGGTATTCCATGTCTGGAGACGACTTCCTTCAAATACAGTCGTGCTAACTTCTCCATCTTGTCATCTTCTCTTATTGGCAGGAAGTGTGCTGATTTGGTGAGACGATCAACTATTACCCAAATAGTATCAAAACCACTTGCAGTCCTTGGCAATTTAGTGATGAAATCCATGGAAATGTTTTCCCATTTCCATTCCGGAATTTTGGGTTGTTGAAGTAGACCTGATGGTTTCTGATGCTCAGCTTTGACCTTAGAACACGTCAAACATTCTCCTACATATTTAGCAACATCGGCTTTTATACCCGGCCACCAAAAATGTTTCTTGAGATCCTTGTACATCTTCCCCGTTCCAGGATGTATTGAGTATCTGATTTTATGAGCTTCTCTAAGTACCATTTCTCTCATATCTCCAAATTTTGGTACCCAAATCCTTTCAGCCCTATACCGGGTTCCTTCTTTCCGAATATTAAGATGCTTCTCCAATCCTTTGGGTATTTCATCCTTTAAATTTCCCTCTTTTAAAACTCCTTGTTGCGCCTCCTTTATTTGAGTAGTAAGGTTATTATGAATCATTATATTCATAGATTTTACTCGAATGGGTTCTCTGTCCTTCCTGCTCAAGGCGTCGGCTACCACATTTGCCTTCCCCGGGTGGTAACGAATCTCAAAGTCGTAATCATTCAACAATTCAATCCACCTACGCTGCCTCATATTCAGTTGTTTCTGATTAAATATGTGTTGAAGACTTTTGTGGTCGGTATATATAATACTTTTGACCCCATATAAGTAGTGCCTCCAAGTCTTTAATGCAAAAACAACCGCGCCTAATTCCAAATCATGCGTCGTATAATTTTGCTCGTGAATCTTCAATTGTCTAGACGCATAAGCAATCACCTTCGTCCGTTGCATTAATACACAACCGAGACCTTGCTTTGATGCGTCACAATAAATCACAAAATCATCATTCCCTTCAGGCAATGACAATATAGGTGCCGTAGTTAGCTTTTTCTTCAATAATTGAAATGCCTTCTCTTGTTCATCCTTCCATTCAAATTTCTCCCCTTTATGCGTTAATGCAGTCAAGGGTTTTGCTATTTTGGAGAAATCTTGGATGAATCTTCTGTAGTAACCAGCCAATCCTAAAAACTGGCGTATGTGTTTCGGAGTTTTCGGGGTTTCCCACTTTTCAACAGTTTCTATCTTTGCCGGATCCACCTTAATACCTTCTTTGTTCACTATGTGACCGAGGAATTTAACTTCTTCCAACCAAAATGCACACTTTGAAAACTTAGCGTATAATTCTTCCTTCCTCAATACTTCTAACACCTTTCTCAAATGTTCACCGTGTTCTTGGTCATTCTTTGAGTAAATAAGTATGTCATCAATGAAAACAATGACAAACTTGTCAAGGTATGGTCCACACACTCGGTTCATAAGGTCCATGAACACATCTGGTGCATTAGTTAAACCAAACGGCATGACCATAAACTCGTAATGACCGTAACGTGTTCTGAAAGCAGTCTTTGGAATATCATCTTCTTTCACCCGCATTTGATGATACCCGGAACGTAAGTCAATCTTTGAATAAACAGACGAGCCTTGTAGTTGATCAAATAAGTCGTCGATTCTCAGTAGTGGGTAGCGGTTCTTGATGGTAAGTTTGTTCAACTCTCGGTAGTTAATACACAACCTGAATGTACCATCTTTCTTCTTGACAAACAAAACAGGAGCTCCCCACGGTGATGTGCTTGGTCGAATGAAACCACTCTCTAAAAGTTCTTGTAATTGGCTTTGTAGTTCTTTCATCTCGCTGGGTGCGAGTCTGTAAGGAGCACGAGCTATTGGTGCAGCTCCTGGTACAAGATCTATTTGAAATTCAACGGATCGATGTGGGGGTAATCCCGGTAATTCTTTCAGAAATACATCGGGAAATTCTTTTACAATGGGAACATCATTGATGCTCTTTTCTTCAGTTTGTACTTTCTCGACGTGTGCTAGAACAGCATAGCAACCTTTTCTTATTAGTTTTTGTGCCTTCAAATTACTAATAAGATGTATCTTCGTGTTGCCCTTTTCTCCGTACACCATTAAGGGTTTTCCTTTTTCTCGTATAATGCGAATTGCATTTTTGTAACAAACGATCTCTGCTTTCACTTTTTTCAACCAGTCCATACCGATTATCACATCAAAACTCCCTAACTCTACTGGTATCAAATCAATCTTAAATGTTTCGCTAACCAGTTTAATTTCTCGATTCCGACATATATTATCTGCTGAAATTAATTTACCATTTGCTAATTCGAGTAAAAATTTACTATCCAAAGGCGTCAATGGACAACTTAATTTAGCACAAAAATCTCTACTCATATAGCTTCTATCCGCACCCGAATCAAATAAAACGTAAGCAGATTTATTGTCAATAAGAAACGTACCCGTAACAAGCTCCGGGTCTTCCTGTGCCTCTGCCGCATTAATATTGAAAACTCTTCCGCGGCCTTGTCCATTCGTGTTCTCCTGGTTCGGACAATTTCTAATAATGTGGCCCGGTTTTTCACATTTATAACAAACTACATTGGCATAACCTGCTCCGACACTACTTGCTCCGCCATTACTCGTTCTGACACCATTTGTTCCTTTCGTTCTATTAACCCCTGGTCCGTAGACCTCACACTTTGCCGCGCTATGACCATTTCTTTTACACTTGTTGCAAAATTTGGTGCAAAACCCCGAGTGATACTTTTCACACCTTTGGCATAGCTGCTTCTGATTGTTGTTGTTGTTGCGGTTATTATTATTGTTGAGATGATTGTTGTAGTTGTTGTTGTTGTTGTTGTTGTTATTGTTGTTGTTGGGCCGTTTGTTGTAGTTGCGATTGATGTTGCGATTGTTGGGATAATTGTTGCGATTATTGTTGTAATTGCTGTTGTTGTTGTATTGGTGATTCTTATCACCGTTTTCCTCCCACTTTCTTTTGACTTGCTTCACATTGGCCTCTTCAGCAGTCTGTTCTTTAATTCTTTCTTCAATCTGGTTCACTAGTTTGTGAGCCATTCTACATGCCTGTTGTATGGAGGCGGGCTCGTGTGAACTTATATCTTCTTGGATTCTTTCCGGTAATCCATTCACAAACGCGTCGATCTTCTCTTCCTCATCTTCGAATGCTCCCGGACACAATAGGCACAATTCTGTGAATCGTCTTTCGTACGTGGTAATATCAAATCCTTGGGTTCGTAACCCTCTAAGTTCTGTCTTGAGTTTATTGACCTCGGTTCTGGGACGGTACTTCTCGTTCATCAAGTGCTTGAATGCTGACCACGGTAGTGCGTACGCATCGTCTTGTCCCACTTGCTCTAGATAGGTATTCCACCATGTTAACGCAGAACCTGTGAAGGTATGCATAGCGTACTTCACTTTGTCCTCTTCAGTACACTTACTTATGGCAAACACCGATTCGACCTTCTCGGTCCACCGTTTCAATCCGATCGGTCCTTCGGTTCCATCAAATTCCAAAGGTTTGCAGGCGGTGAATTCTTCGTAGGTGCATCCTACACGATTTCCTGTACTGCTAGATCCAAGGTTATTGTTGGTATGTAGCGCAGCCTGTACTGCTACTATGTTTGAAGCTAGAAAAGTACGGAATTCCTCTTCATTCATATTCACGGTGTGTCGAGTAGTCGGTGCCATTTCCTTCAAAATAGTCAAATGGAACAAGTTAATCATACAGAATATTAAGAGTAGTTAATAGTATTTCGTAGCATAATATGAACTCATTTATAAAAGCTTTTTCTTCATATTAGCGTTTTATAAGTTTAAATTTGGGTAGTACCTACTCGTTAAGTTCATACTTAGTAGCTAATATACAATTCGACTACTACAATTCTATATGAAAAACTGATTATAATAATATTTCGCGTTCAAACTTTTACACAATATTTTACAAACTTACAATACCGCTTATTTTACATATAACATGAAATATAGCACACAATAAATTTGATACAAGATGGTTGTGAAGATAATTCTAGCTAGTACACAAGTCGTTCAGCAAAGGCAATAAAGACACGTAATTCATACGTCCAGAAATAAGTCATGCATTCTGGTTTTACTAGGATTACTTCCCATCATTGGTCTTGTGGAACATAACCGTTATGGCCTTTGATAAGACAGCATGTTGTAATGTCGTCAAAGGGACGAGGGTTACGTAATGTCCAACAGTCCCGTAACAATCTAAAAACCTCATTTCTTAGCCCAATTACCGACTCCGTCACTTGTGGGAACATTTTGTTTAATAGTTGTAGCCCGATGTTCTTGTTCTTACTTTGGTGAGAAGCGAACATTACTAATCCGTAAGCATAACATGCTTCTTTATGTTGCATGTTAGCCGCTTTTTCGAAATCACGAAGTCCAATATTCGGATATATTGAGTCAAAATAATTTCTTAACCCATTGCGTAAAATAGCATTTGGGTTCCCCGCAATATATGCGTCAAAGTAAACACATCGTAACTTATGGATTTTCCAATGTGATATCCCCCATCTTTTGAACGAAAGCCTTTTATAAACCAAGGCATTCTTGGAACGTTCTTCGAATGTCTTACAAACTGATCTCGCCTTAAATAGTTGTACCGAAGAATTCTGACCGACTCTAGACAAGATTTCATCAATCATGTCTCCGGGTAGGTCTCTTAAAATATTGGGTTGTCTATCCATTTTGTGTTTTTATACTGTAAAATAGACAAGAGTTAGATTCATAAAAAAATACTTATTAATACAAGCAATTTTTACATATATCATAAAGCATAAGCACACTATATTACATATATTACACCACACGAATACAACTATCTTATTCCGACTCGCTTGTTTTTTTCTTCTTCGGTTTTGGTTCGTTTTGCCAAGTTTCTAGGGATATATGATGTTCCCCTAATACGAACCGTCGTTTTCCACATTGGTTTAGAAAAACCTGGTGGTTTAGAGGTTCCCGGGTCATTGTTACAACTTAAGGACTTCGGAGGTTGACGATACATATAAAGTTCATCGGGGTTGGAATTAGATTTCTCTATTTTTATGCCCTTTCCCTTATTATTTTCTTTTGCCTTTTTAAATTCAGTTGGGGTAATTTCTAAAACATCATCGGAATTCTCGTCGGAATCCGATTCATCGGAGAATTGGTAATCCTCCCAATATTTTGCTTCCTTGGCGGAAACACCATTGACCATAATTAACCTTGGTCGGTTGGTTGAGGATTTTCATTTACTTAACCGTTTTATTATTTCCCCCACCGGTTCTATTTCTTCATCCGGTTCCGATTCTTCTTCCGGTTCTGATTCTTCTTCCGGTTCCGACTCTTCTTCCGGTTCCTCTTCGGGAACTTGTGAATCAGTCCACGAATCATTCCAATTTACATTTGACTCTTCATTATTATTAGGTGAGTCAATGGGACTTGTTCTAGATGTAGACATCTATCACATAATATCAAACACGTTAAGAGATTAATATATCACATAATATTCACATGTTAAAAATATATAGTTTCCAACAAAATTTGTTAAGCAATCATTTTTCAAGTAAACACGGTCGAAGTCCAGACTCACTAATGCATCCTAACAAACAGGATAAGACACACTAATGCAAAATTCTGGTTCTCTAAGACCAACGCTCTGATACCAATTGAAATGTCCCGTTCTTATTGATTAAAAACGTTCCATATTAATTGATTTCGTTGCGAGGTTTTGACCTCTAATATATAGTTTCCTATTGAAATGTCCCGTTCTTATTGATTAAAAACGTTCCATATTAATTGATTTCGTTGCGAGGTTTTGACCTCTATATGAGACGTTTTTCAAAGACTGCATTCATTTTTAAACAAACCATAACCTTTATTTCATCAATAAAGGTTTAAAAAGCTTTACGTAGATTATCAAATAATGATAATCTAAAATATCCTGTTTACACACGACCATTACATAATGGTTTACAATACAAATATGTTACAACAAAATAAGTTTCTTGAATGCAGTTTTTACACAATATCATACAAGCATGGACTCCAAATCTCCTCCTTATTTAAGTATGCGACAGCGGAAGCTCTTAATAATCACCTGAGAATAAACATGCTTAAAACGTCAACAAAAATGTTGGTGAGTTATAGGTTTAACCTATATATATCAAATCATAATAATAGACCACAAGATTTCATATTTCAATACACATTCCATACATAGAGATAAAAATCATTCATATGGTGAACACCTGGTAACCGACATTAACAAGATGCATATATAAGAATATCCCCATCATTCCGGGACACCCTTCGGATATGATATAAATTTCGAATTACTAAAGCATCTGGTACTTTGGATGGGGTTTGTTAGGCCCAATAGATCTATCTTTAGGATTCGCGTCAATTAGGGTGTCTGTTCCCTAATTCTTAGATTACCAGACTTAATAAAAAGGGGCATATTCGATTTCGATAATTCAACCATAGAATGTAGTTTCACGTACTTGTGTCTATTTTTTAAATCATTTATAAAACCTGCATGTATTCTCATCCCAAAAATATTAGATTTTAAAAGTGGGACTATAACTCACTTTTACAGATTTTTACTTCGTCGGGAAGTAAGACTTGGCCACTGGTTGATTCACGAACCTATAACAATATATACATATATATCAAAGTATGTTCAACATATATTTACAACACTTTTAATATATTTTGATGTTTTAAGTTTATTAAGTCAGCTGTCCTCGTTAGTAACCTACAACTAGTTGTCCACAGTTAGATGTACAGAAATAAATCGATAAATATTATCTTGAATCAATCCACGACCCAGTGTATACGTATCTCAGTATTGATCACAACTCAAACTATATATATTTTGGAATCAACCTCAACCCTGTATAGCTAACTCCAACATTCACATATAGAGTGTCTATGGTTGCTCCGAAATATATATAGATGTGTCGACATGATAGGTCGAAACATTGTATACGTGTCTATGGTATCTCAAGATTACATAATATATAATACAAGTTGATTAAGTTATGGTTAGAATAGATTTGTTACCAATTTTCACGTAGCTAAAATGAGAAAAATTATCCAATCTTGTTTTACCCATAACTTCTTCATTTTAAATCCGTTTTGAGTGAATCAAATTGCTATGGTTTCATATTGAACTCTATTTTATGAATCTAAACAGAAAAAGTATAGGTTTATAGTCGGAAAAATAAGTTACAAGTCGTTTTTGTAAAGGTAGTCATTTCAGTCGAAAGAACGACGTCTAGATGACCATTTTAGAAAACATACTTCCACTTTGAGTTTAACCATAATTTTTGTTTAACCATAATTTTTGGATATAGTTTCATGTTCATAATAAAAATCATTTTCTCAGAATAACAACTTTTAAATCAAAGTTTATCATAGTTTTTAATTAACTAACCCAAAACAGCCCGCGGTGTTACTACGACGGCGTAAATCCGGTTTTACGGTGTTTTTCATGTTTCCAGGTTTTAAATCATTAAGTTAGCATATCATATAGATATAGAACATGTGTTTAGTTGATTTTAAAAGTCAAGTTAGAAGGATTAACTTTTGTTTGCGAACAAGTTTAGAATTAACTAAACTATGTTCTAGTGATTACAAGTTTAAACCTTCGAATAAGATAGCTTTATATGTATGAATCGAATGATGTTATGAACATCATTACTAACTTAAGTTCCTTGGATAAACGTACTGGAAAATAGAAAAATGGATCTAGCTTCAACGGATCCTTGGATGGCTCGAAGTTCTTGAAGCAGAATCATGACACGAAAACAAGTTCAAGTAAGATCATCACTTGAAATAAGATTGTTATAGTTATAGAAATTGAACCAAAGTTTGAATATGATTATTACCTTGTATTAGAATGATAACCTACTGTAAGAAACAAAGATTTCTTGAGGTTGGATGATCACCTTACAAGATTGGAAGTGAGCTAGCAAACTTGAAAGTATTCTTGATTTTATGTAACTAGAACTTATAGAATTTATGAAGAACACTTAGAACTTGAAGATAGAACTTTAGAGAGATCAATTAGATGAAGAAAATTGAAGAATGAAAGTGTTTGTAGGTGTTTTTGGTCGTTGGTGTATGGATTAGATATAAAGGATATGTAATTTTGTTTTCATGTAAATAAGTCATGAATGATTACTCATATTTTTGTAATTTTATGAGATATTTCATGCTAGTTGCCAAATGATGGTTCCCACATGTGTTAGGTGACTCACATGGGCTGCTAAGAGCTGATCATTGGAGTGTATATACCAATAGTACATACATCTAAAAGTTGTGTATTGTACGAGTACGAATACGGGTGCATACGAGTAGAATTGTTGATGTAACTGAACGAGGATGTAATTGTAAGCAATTTTGTTAAGTAGAAGTATTTTGATAAGTGTATTGAAGTCTTTCAAAAGTGTATAAATACATATTAAAACACTACATGTATATACATTTTAACTGAGTCGTTAAGTCATCGTTAGTCGTTACATGTAAGTGTTGTTTTGAAACCTTTAGGTTAACGATCTTGTTAAATGTTGTTAACCCAATGTTTATAATATCAAATGAGATTTTAAATTATTATATTATCATGATATTATCATGTATGAATATCTCTTAATATGATATATATACATTAAATGTCTTTACAACGATAATCGTTACATATATGTCTCGTTTAAAAATCATTAAGTTAGTAGTCTTGTTTTTACATATGTAGTTCATTGTTAATATACTTAATGATATGTTAACTTATCATAGTATCATGTTAACTATATATATATATCCATATATATGTCATCATATAGTTTTTACAAGTTTTAACGTTCGTGAATCACCGGTCAACTTGGGTGGTCAATTGTCTATATGAAACATATTTCAATTCATCAAGTCTTAACAAGTTTGATTGCTTAACATGTTGGAAACATTTAATCATGTAAATATCAATCTCAATTAATATATATAAACATGGAAAAGTTCGGGTCACTACATGAATGGCCCCACAATATCAATAGCCCATTTATAGAACGGCCAAGCAGATGACACCGGTATCAAATCATACTTTGGAAGACGCTGAATTGTACCATGCCTCTGATAATTTGAAAGGACCCGTTCATATACATTATAAACGATTCACAATAGTTGATTACATTGCGAGGTATTTGACCTCTATATGATACATTTTACAAACATTGCATTCGTTTTTAAAAGACAAACTTTCTTTACATCGAAAATTGACAGGCATGCATACCATTTCATAATATCCACTATCCAACTATAAATTAATTTAATAATAATCTTTGATGAACTCAATGACTCGAATGCAACGTTCTTCAAATTATGCTATGAAAGACTCCAAGTAATATCTTTAAAATGAGCAAATGCACAGCGGAAGATTTCTTTAACACCTGAGAATAAACATGCTTTAAAGTGTCAACCAAAAGGTTGGTGAGTTCATTAGTTTATCATAATCATTTATTTCCATCATTTTAATAGACCACAAGAATTTCATTTTCAGTTCTCATAAATATACGTCCCATGCATAGAGACAAAAATAATCATTCATATGGTGAACACCTGGTAACCGACATTAACTAGATACATATAAGAATATCCCCTATCATTCCGGGATCCTCCTTCGGACATGATATAAATTTCGAAGTACTAAAGCATCCGGTACTTTGGATGGGGTTTGTTAGGCCCAATAGATCTATCTTTAGGATTCGCGTCAATTAGGGTGTCTGTTCCCTAATTCTTAGATTACCAGACTTAATAAAAAGGGGCATATTCGATTTCGATAATTCAACCATAGAATGTAGTTTCACGTACTTGTGTCTATTTCGTAAAACATTTATAAAAGTTGCGCATGTATTCCCAGCCCAAAAATATAAAAGGTAAAAAGGCAAATGAAACTCACCATACTGTATTTCGTAGTAAAAATACATATAACGTCATTGAACAAGTGCAAGGTTGGCCTCGGATTCACGAACCTAAATTAATTATATATATTTATATGTTGGTCAATATTTGTCTAACAAATTAGGTCAAGTCATAGTGTACCACAATCCTAATGCTCGAGACTAATATGCAAAAGTCAACAAAAGTAAATTTGACTCAAAATAATTTCTAGAAATCTATACATGATTAATATATAGTTTAAATATCGTCGTTTTATATTTTTAAATATTTTAAAAAGATTTATTAGAGTAAATAATATAATTTATTTATTAATAAATAAAATTTTATATTAAATTTATATAATCAAATATACTTTTATATATATTAAGTAATAAAATTTATAGGGTTCATTTAATATCATAAAGATAATATGATAGGTATTATTAAAGTAAGTTATTACACGTAGTAAAATATGTTTGTATCACATATTTATTTGATAAAATAATATCTATAATGATAGTAAGTAAAAGTTGTATTATTTTGTAATAATAATTATTATTATAAAAATATCAATATTTATAATTACTAAGATGACATTATGATAAAACGATAATTCTAATTATGATAACTTTAATATTTACGATAATATTTAATATTATCTTTAAAATAATAATTCTATTTAAAAATAATAATAATAATGATATTTTATAGTAACAATGACATTTCTATTAAAATGATAATTTTTGTTAAAATGATAGTTTTAATACTAACGATACTTTTAATAATAATAGTAATGATAAAAATAATAAGAACGATAATTTTATCTAAATTAATATCTTATAATATTTTAATTTCATCATGATACTCTTACTCATTATTTCCTAATCGTTTCGTTTAACAGCTTTTAATCGTCTTTTATATCGTGTTCATAATAATGATAATAATAGTAATCAAAATATTTAGGTGTTACAATTATTTGTTTTAATTGCACTAATATTAATAATGATAGTTACTATAATATTATTAACGATAATACTAATAATTATCTTAATGATAATATAGTAATAATAATAATAACAATAACAATAACCATTTTTAAATAATGATATATATATATATATATATATATATATTAATAATGATAATAATAATAATAATAATAATAATAATACTAATAATAATAATAATAATAATAATAATAATGATAATGATAATGGGATAATAATAATAATAATACTAATTATAACTTTAACTATAATAACGATAGTAATAAAGAAAACAATTTTTAATGATAAATCCCTTTTATTGATAAAGATAATAATAATGATAATAATAAGATAAAACTAGAACGACGATAAAAACGACGATAATAATAATCATTTTTAATAAAAATATCAAAAATTCAATTGATTATAACTTCTAATCCGTTCATCGAAACCATTCGATATCTAAAGGAAAAGTTCTTAATTTTTCGCTAGCTTTCCAAGGACATGCATATCTTATACCTTATCTCAACCGCAAGTGTAACTAATTCAAGATTCAACCTAACCTGTCTAAGGGCAATATCAAAAGTACAAGCATGCATAATCCTAAATACTCGAGCACTAGTCAAGGATACACTATTAGTATGTAAAAGTTAAATTATGAGTACTCACGTATCAATATTGAGATTCAATATTGCAGGAAAGGTACGTAGACGCAACGGAAATGATAAACACTATATTGACCTCACGAGCATACCCATGAACCATACTCAATCACCTCTATAGCTATAACCCATAATTTCCTTAATCCTATCCTACTCGAAAAACAATTTCGAAATCACTCAGACAACACTCCGTCGTAATATTTTATGTATACTAATAATATCTTGAAATAATACGGAGTAAATATATATATGTAAATCGATTGAGAGAGTTTAGAGAAAAATATTTTCAAGTTTCTATGAAATAATGAAACCTATTGAATTCTATTTATAATAGATTTTTGAATTATTAAAATGAATTATTAAAGTATGAATTATTAAAGTGAATTATTAAAGTATGAATTATTAAAGTGAATTATTAAAGTATGAATTATTAAAGTGAATTATTAAAGTATAAATTATTAAAGTATGAATTATTAAAGTGAATTATTAAAGTTAAAGTAAAGTAAAAATAAAGTAAAGGTAAAGTTTAAGTATAGTAAAAGTATAAAACTATATACGTATTATACGCGTATAAATATATATAATATTAATTTAGATCGTTATATATATATATATATATATTTAATAAAATAAAATATAAATATCGTTATCTTTATCATACTAGTTAAGTAATGAGTTGTCAAAAGTGGTTCTAGATATTTATAAAAGTTATATACGTTTTAATAATAAAGTTCTTTTTAAACTGAAAACATTTTTGTACGTTTGAAACTAAATAGATCAATCGAGTCTTTATGAGATTCAATCTTCCACTATCCTTTGTCTAGTTCTCAATGATTGACAATTTGTTCTTATTTATAAATTACTTTACCATTTTCCGAATATTGTTAAAATGGAAAGATTTCTCAAATCAACGTGGGCCTTTCAACAGAGACTTGTAATCATAATTTAATATATCTGATAATTCAATCAGTTGATCTTATCTTCTAATTCCATTGATAAACATTTTGAAACAGATACAATCATATAAAGTATTTAATATAATATTTCATTTACGTTTCAAGTTATAATATATATACACATATACATATATAATCATATTCGTTTAATGGTTCGTGAATCGTTGGAACTTGGTCGAAGTTGAATGAATGTATGAACATAGTTTAAAATTCTTGAAATTTAACTTAACAAATATTGCTTATTGTGTCGGAAACATATAAAGATTAAAGTTTAAATTTGGTTGGAAATTTCCGGGTTGTCACAGTACCTACCCGTTAAAGAAATTTCGTCCCGAAATTTAAGTGGAAAGGTCGTGAATGATAATAAGTATGTTTTCATGATACATACGGGCTGAAAATTATAGTTTTATCATCAGCGAATAATTTGGATAAACAATCCATTTATATGAAGAGTACGAATGAAGCTAACATAGAAGAGTGAAATGAGTAAGTGTAGATTCATCTTATCATTTGACGTAGATATGATTGATTCCCAGATTTCAAGGGATTTGAAGAAAATCTTCTTAATAAGATTTGACTCTCCGGTAATCAAGGAAATTAGGATCCGCTTTAAATGCGATCGTCCATTTTAATTATTCTGTCGGAGATTTTCTTATAAATTCACCTCCTTCGTTTCCTTACAACTCACACCTTCTGTTGATGC
Organism: Rutidosis leptorrhynchoides; assembly: GCF_046630445.1. Lineage (NCBI taxonomy): Eukaryota > Viridiplantae > Streptophyta > Magnoliopsida > Asterales > Asteraceae > Rutidosis > Rutidosis leptorrhynchoides. Next base: position 240,469,285 of record NC_092343.1, read on the forward strand.
ATTTTATGCAAGTCCCTAGACATCTACCCACGTCCATTGCAGGTACAACAGTTTACAGGCCACCATGATTGCTCATTATTATCCTGTGTTTGTATGTGGTTACAGGAACTGCAGGAACGAGATTTAGATGTTTGACTATGTTAGACTTAGTCAGACGTACGAGTGAAGCCTCACTAGTACGGCTGATAGGCTCATACGCACGGTTGATGCTGAGCTAAGTCACAATTACAACCTAAATGAGAAGACACGAGTGAGTGATCACCCGTACGGCTGATGAAGCCAACTCGTACGTGTGATGAATGAATCGTATGGGTGAGTCAACAGCAGGGGTATATAAAGTCTTATGTTCTTCATTTTAGGTTAAGCCTCTTATTTGTTACACACACTCAGATCTAGTGAGCTCCTCCGATTCTCTCTCAGTCCAAATCACCCATGTGGTGAATAATAGCTCTAGATGTTGATCTAATCACACTTGATTTAGTTGTGGTTTGACTAAATTAATCAAAAAAAACTTAACCTATTCACTAGAGGGTTTGATTCACTTATTCTGCCATTGTGTGAGTTAAATCTGTTGATTTCTAAGTTCCTAGTCATGTTTCATCACCTTCTATTCTTTCCCCCTCAACTCATATTTTAAAGTATTCATCAATATGCTCCATCCAGCTCTGATTCTCGATATACTTCTAACTTTCATATCGGTCATTCTTCTTTTTCATCTACCGCCGGAAGAATCTATTTACTTCTACTATACTCTTGGGTTTATAGTGTTTCTAGTTCTCCCGTGTCTTTATATTGCTATATGCATCGATATATGGTTTATAATTTCTGGTTTGTCGTTGAGCTTTATATGTTCCCTTATATTTCAAAGTCTCTGCTTCTGTCTTCTATAATCATTATCATTCACAGTTAATGCTCTCTTTTATTTGTTGCAATTTATACCCCAATTTCTATTTCGGAGTTTTGTCCTTTCGTTTCTTCTTCTTGCGATTAAGCACCGCTTGTAATGGTCCAGAATTCACAGATATGAATTTCGGAATGAACATTGTTAATGTTCTAGGAAGGAAATTGTGATGGCACGATCTTGACTTGTCAAATTACTAGAATACCTTGGAAAAGGCCGAATCATCAAGAAATATTTTTTTGATATTTTAGAGGTTAAATAGAATACAAGAGTCGTATAACATGGCACATGATGATGTTATGATCTGTGAATCATCACGTTCCATTTAGAAACTCAGCATGACTTACTGTAATATAATCACATTGATCAAGTGTCATTATATTATACTAATTCATGCTTCAGTTCTCAACACTACTTCAAAATATTCCTATTTTAAACTTGAATCTTTCAGAATTTAGAAACTAAAATAGTTTCTTTTATGATGTAATACAGATAGCGCGAAGAGGTAAATGATTTCAAATAAGAAGAATTAAGAAAATATCTTCAGAAATATGGAGGATATTTATAATGAAAGATATGATGATATTTTAGAATTTCTAATATCAGAGGATGATGAAGAATATTGTCCGCAGGGGTTTAGAGTCAGGAGCAAGGTATTCGTTAATGACTGAATCATTTGGATCCTTTAAAGTCAAGGTTCAGTCTTTGTAATTTGTCCACAGCCTCCTTCCTACTTTGCTCAATCCGTTTTCCAGTTCCAAAACTTCTCTTTTTCTGCGCTTTGCCAGCACACTTCATCATTATCATCCAGCTTTTACCATTTAAAGTCGTTTATAGTTTTTGCTGCTTCATCAGCATTTTTTCCATTTTCGGAGAACCAATTCGTAGTTCGGAGTGTTTTTCAGAAACTTCACATTCAAATTAAGTCCAGAAGATAGACGTTATATATACACATATAACTGTTGGCGCAGACATGCTGCAAGATTTCAAAATACTGATTGCTAATTCCCAATGATTCGTATGGAAATTCTCATTACAAGATGCGAATGAGTAAATGATGGGGTTTCAATGAATAATTATGATGACTTTTTGGAGAGGCTAAAGTCAAAGGGTAATGAAGTTGTTGGTACATCTGCTAATAATATGGTGGAATGTAAAAGGTTCCCTGGTAACGATGGTGTATATCTCAAGGTTATAATAAGGTTAGTCTGACTGAAAATTCGAAGTTGACTTGCTGGAGCTGTGACAAAACTGGCTACTTTGAATAGGAGTCGCAAAGTTATTTTTGCTAATAAATGCCAAAGAATCTGACGCGGATACGTTGTTTAAACTTTTACTTTGGTTTCAAGAGTTTTTCGGGTACATAACTGTGGGTAACATGTGGTTGGATCATTATCTCGATTGCTCATCATTCGAAGTGTCTTCAGAAATTTTTGAAGGGTTTGAACACAGATTGTAATCGTTAACATACATTTGATGTTCTAACACAGTTTTGAAGTCAAAATATAGCTTGTGAAAGATGTAAGGATCTAAGAGTGATGATTTTGGTCATATCTCAAGTTAAATTTTGAGATTTCAAAATCAGAATATGTAATTAAATTTTGAATGAGTATGGTTGTTTTGATTTCTATAAAAGAATGTATATTGTTGTGAAAGTAGGGAGTATAATGGATGATTTGCTGAATCAGATTCGAAGAATGTAACATATTAATTGTGAATTTATATATCTCTCGGGTATTACCTACCCGTTAAAAAAAAAATTCACAATTAATATTTTGTACAAAAGAATTTTATTACAGTCTTTATCAAAATATATATATGTATATTTTCTTCAGATGTAACATAGATTTAATGAGTTAATGTTAAATTAAACTCATTTAATTTACGGTTGAAACTAGAATTGAATAATCCCTAAAAGCTTTAAAAAGTACATAACTTTTACGCAGTATTTCTTTAATGACATTAAAATTATGAATCAATACTTCGTTATTTGTTGATGTATGGTGTTCGGTTCGTGGAATTCTTGTGAATTTCGCAAAGTACGAATGATGTTATCTGAAAAGTTTCGGGTACATTGATGATGAAAGTGTAAAATCAAATATATACTTGATTTATTATGAATTGGAATTTGTTGAATTGCGACAGAGATTGTAGTTAACGCTGGTTAAGTTGCGGCCGAAGGACGTACGTTATTGCATATTTGTAATATGAATTAACCGAGTAGTTAAGATTCACACACAATAGCTTAGCACTGAAAGATTTATTTCAATATATATATATATATATATATATATATATATATATATATATATACATATAATTTCTTCAGAGGAAATGAGTTAATTCTTCATAACTCGTTGATACAATATAAACGTTATTGATTCGTAATGATGTCCACAGTGATTCTTGAACTGACGGAGTTTGTGATGTTATCGGTGTTGTTGATTCGGATGTTGACTGTACTGACGATGCTGGTAACACTGATGGTACTATTGATGTTGTTGGTAAAGCAAGTTTAGCTTGTTAATCACACACCATTTTTGTCAGGGTTTCTACTCTTCCTTCCATCATTTTGGTTCGCTTAACTGATTTATGGTTAGGGCTAGATTAGATAATTTCTAAGACTTTAGAGATTACATAATCGCCGCGGAATGTTTCTCCAATGAAGTTATGAATTAATACTTCGTCAGTTATTGTTGTTGGTACTCCTTGGTATCTATGGTGCGTATGACGTTGATGCTCGTGGGACAGATTGTGAAGTTGAGGTTTACGACGCGGTTGTGTTTGGAGGTGGTAATGGTACTGTTGGTGTTGATGATGGTGGTACTGGTTATGCTGCTGATGCTGCTGCTGGTGTTTGTAATCTCTGCACCATATTCTCCAAAGCCACTACCCGAGCGCGAAGCTCGTTGACTTCTTCTATTACACCGGGGTGATTGTCGGTTTGGACGAGCGGATAAATAAAATCTAAAATTTGATGTAATATATAATCGTGACGAGATACTCTGGAAATGAGCGAGAAAATGGTGTTTCGGACAGGTTCGCCGGTAAGTGCTTCAGGTTCTTCATCAAGAGGGCAATGTGGTGGATGGAAGGGATCACCTTCTTCTTGTCTCCAATGATTGAGGAGGCTACGAACCCATCCCCAATTCATCCAGAATAGGTGATGACTGATTGGTTGATCTATTCCGGTCACACTACTTTCGGAGCTTGAATGGGATTCCATTTTGGAATCTGAGTGACTTGAACTGATGACGAATTCCATTTCGTACGATTGGATAAAGGATTTTTTTTTTCCGATATGAAATGATTTTGGCTAACGGATGGTATTCTAATTACATAGAATATATATATATATATATATATATATATATATATATATATATATATATATATATATATATATATATATATATATATATATATATATAGATCAAAAGATTTCGTAGATTACGGAGGACTTTGCGAGATATGTCAGGCAAAGTTTAAAGTAACAGATACGATAAGATATGATTTAGCAGATATGCTAAGATATGAATTTTTGTCTATACACTATTCATGCAATCAATACAGCAAGACGTGTCTTAGACTAAAAATGATAAGCAGGTAATTTTCTGAGGATGATAAGTAGTTAATTTTCGACACAAAATGATAAGCAAAACTTTTGACATGCAGATACGGTCGAAGTCCAGACTCACTAATGCATCCTATCGACTTATCAGTTAGACACACTAATGCAGACCTGGTTCGCTAAGACCACCGCTCTGATACCAACTGAAAGGACCCGTTCATATACATTATAAACGATTCACAATAGTTGATTACATTGCGAGGTATTTGACCTCTATATGATACATTTTACAAACATTGCATTCGTTTTTAAAAGACAAACTTTCTTTACATCGAAAATTGACAGGCATGCATACCATTTCATAATATCCACTATCCAACTATAAATTGATTTAATAATAATCTTTGATGAACTCAATGACTCGAATGCAACGTTCTTCAAAATATGCTATGAAAGACTCCAAGTAATATCTTTAAAATGAGCAAATGAACAGCGGAAGATTTCTTTAACACCTGAGAATAAACATGCTTTAAAGTGTCAACCAAAAGGTTGGTGAGTTCATTATTTTATCATAATCATTTATTTCCATCATTTTAATAGACCACAAGAATTTCATTTTCAGTTCTCATAAATATACGTCCCATGCATAGAGACAAAAATAATCATTCATATGGTGAACACCTGGTAACCGACATTAACTAGATACATATAAGAATATCCCCTATCATTCCGGGATCCTCCTTCGGACATGATATAAATTTCGAAGTACTAAAGCATCCGGTACTTTGGATGGGGTTTGTTAGGCCCAATAGATCTATCTTTAGGATTCGCGTCAATTAGGGTGTCTGTTCCCTAATTCTTAGATTACCAGACTTAATAAAAAGGGGCATATTCGATTTCGATAATTCAACCATAGAATGTAGTTTCACGTACTTGTGTCTATTTCGTAAAACATTTATAAAAGTTGCGCATGTATTCCCAGCCCAAAAATATAAAAGGTAAAAAGGCAAATGAAACTCACCATACTGTATTTCGTAGTAAAAATACATATAACGTCATTGAACAAGTGCAAGGTTGGCCTCGGATTCACGAACCTAAATTAATTATATATATTTATATGTTGGTCAATATTTGTCTAACAAATTAGGTCAAGTCATAGTGTACCACAATCCTAATGCTCGAGACTAATATGCAAAAGTCAACAAAAGTAAATTTGACTCAAAATAATTTCTAGAAATCTATACATGATTAATATATAGTTTAAATATCGTCGTTTTATATTTTTAAATATTTTAAAAAGATTTATTAGAGTAAATAATATAATTTATTTATTAATAAATAAAATTTTATATTAAATTTATATAATCAAATATACTTTTATATATATTAAGTAATAAAATTTATAGGGTTCATTTAATATCATAAAGATAATATGATAGGTATTATTAAAGTAAGTTATTACACGTAGTAAAATATGTTTGTATCACATATTTATTTGATAAAATAATATCTATAATGATAGTAAGTAAAAGTTGTATTATTTTGTAATAATAATTATTATTATAAAAATATCAATATTTATAATTACTAAGATGACATTATGATAAAACGATAATTCTAATTATGATAACTTTAATATTTACGATAATTTTTAATATTATCTTTAAAATAATAATTCTATTTAAAAATAATAATAATAATGATATTTTATAGTAACAATGACATTTCTATTAAAATGATAGTTTTAATACTAACGATACTTTTAATAATAATAGTAATGATAAAAATAATAAGAACGATAATTTTATCTAAATTAATATCTTATAATATTTTAATTTCATCATGATACTCTTACTCATTATTTCCTAATCGTTTCGTTTAACAGCTTTTAATCGTCTTTTATATCGTGTTCATAATAATGATAATAATAGTAATCAAAATATTTAGGTGTTACAATTATTTGTTTTAATTGCACTAATATTAATAATGATAGTTACTATAATATTATTAACGATAATACTAATAATTATCTTAATGATAATATAGTAATAATAATAATAACAATAACAATAACCATTTTTAAATAATGATATATATATATATATATATTAATAATGATAATAATAATAATAATAATAATAATAATACTAATAATAATAATAATAATAATAATGATAATGATAATGGGATAATAATAATAATAATACTAATTATAACTTTAACGATAATAACGATAGTAATAAAGAAAACAATTTTTAATGATAAATCCCTTTTATTGATAAAGATAATAATAATGATAATAATAAGATAAAACTAGAACGACGATAAAAATGACGATAATAATAATCATTTTTAATAAAAATATCGAAAATTCAATTGATTATAACTTCTAATCCGTTCATCGAAACCATTCGATATCTAAAGGAAAAGTTCTTAATTTTTCGCTAGCTTTCCAAGGACATGCATATCTTATACCTTATCTCAACCGCAAGTGTAACTAATTCAAGATTCAACCTAACCTGTCTAAGGGCAATATTAAAAGTACAAGCATGCATAATCCTAAATACTCGAGCACTAGTCAAGGATACACTATTAGTATGTAAAAGTTAAATTATGAGTACTCACGTATCAATATTGAGATTCAATATTGCAGGAAAGGTACGTAGACGCAACGGAAATGATAAACACTATATTGACCTCACGAGCATACCCATGAACCATACTCAATCACCTCTATAGCTATAACCCATAATTTCCTTAATCCTATCCTACTCGAAAAACAATTTCGAAATCACTCAGACAACACTCCGTCGTAATATTTTATGTATACTAATAATATCTTGAAATAATACGGAGTAAATATATATATGTAAATCGATTAAGAGAGTTTAGAGAAAAATATTTTCAAGTTTCTATGAAATAATGAAACCTATTGAATTCTATTTATAATAGATTTTTGAATTATTAAAATGAATTATTAAAGTATGAATTATTAAAGTGAATTATTAAAGTATGAATTATTAAAGTGAATTATTAAAGTATGAATTATTAAAGTGAATTATTAAAGTATAAATTATTAAAGTATGAATTATTAAAGTGAATTATTAAAGTTAAAGTAAAGTAAAAATAAAGTAAAGGTAAAGTTTAAGTATAGTAAAAGTATAAAACTATGTACGTATTATACGCGTATAAATATATATAATATTAATTTAGATCGTTATATATATATATATTTAATAAAATAAAATATAAATATCGTTATCTTTATCATACTAGTTAAGTAATGAGTTGTCAAAAGTGGTTCTAGATATTTATAAAAGTTATATACGTTTTAATAATAAAGTTCTTTTTAAACTGAAAACATTTTTGTACGTTTGAAACTAAATAGATCAATCGAGTCTTTATGAGATTCAATCTTCCACTATCTTTTGTCTAGTTCTCAATGATTGACAATTTGTTCTTATTTATAAATTACTTTACCATTTTCCGAATATTGTTAAAATGGAAAGATTTCTCAAATCAACGTGGGCCTTTCAACAGAGACTTGTAATCATAATTTAATATATCTGATAATTCAATCAGTTGATCTTATCTTCTAATTCCATTGATAAACATTTTGAAACAGATACAATCATATAAAGTATTTAATATAATATTTCATTTACGTTTCAAGTTATAATATATATACACATATACATATATAATCATATTCGTTTAATGGTTCGTGAATCGTTGGAACTTGGTCGAAGTTGAATGAATGTATGAACATAGTTTAAAATTCTTGAAATTTAACTTAACAAATATTGCTTATTGTGTCGGAAACATATAAAGATTAAAGTTTAAATTTGGTTGGAAATTTCCGGGTTGTCACATAATTCTCACATGTTTTTATGATTTCTGTGACATCCCGATAAAGGGAAGGCCAAAAATACCCTTGTCGCATGATCCGTGATGCCACAGTACGGAAACCGGAGTGTTGAGAACAAACTCCTTCATGCATTTCTTTGACCACTTTTATCGCTTCATCATTAGTTAAACATCTTAACAACTGACCATTGTATGATTTTCGATAAAGGACACCACTAACAATCTCATACATTGGTGCATTCACTCTTATACTTCTTGCTTCCGCCTTATCAACAGGTAACCATCCGTCATGCAAATATCTCAAATACGGAGTCATCCAAGTTTCCTTAGCTTCTTCAACTATTACAATAATTGGTTTTCCATGTATTGATTTCTCCTTAAGTTCTTCAACCAACACTCGTTTGTGAAATTATCAAAGGTTAAAGTAGCTAACTTGCTCAAGACGTCAGCTTTCTTGTTCTTATTTCGAGGGATTTGCACGACTTCACGGTTATCAAATTTCTTTGAAATTGCCTCCACCAACTTAACATATTGCCTCATGGATGTATCCCTTGCATCGAACGTTCCGTTAACCTGCTGGGCGACAATTTGAGAATCAACATATGCTCGTAAATTTGTTATCCCCATTTGTACCGCTATGCTGAGGCCGGAGAGTAATGCCTCATACTCTGCTTCATTGTTTGAGGTATAAAAATAGAATTTCAATGCATAAGTGTACTCTTCACCGTCTGGACTTGTTAAAACTAGCCCTGCACCTGTTCCCTCTTCACTGGATGCCCCATCAGTGTGTAACTCCCACTCATGCTGTGATGGTTCCACTTTATTGTCATACTCTACTTTTTCATTTGTCTCCAAGAGGAAATCTGCCAAAATTTGTCTTTAACTGCATTTCGAGGAGCAAAATTGATTTCATACTCCCCCAACTCGATGGCCCATTTTGCTAAACGGCCAGATGATTCTGGACGCCGGAGTATTTGCTTCAATGGTTGATCTGTTAACACTAAGATGGGATGACCTTGAAAATATCTTCGTAAACGTCGTGCAGTATGCACAAGGGCATAAACCATGCGGTGAAGTGGCGGATAATTTTGTTTCTCTAAGCTGCAACACCTTGCTAAGAAAATATATAGGCATTTGCACGTCGTTCCGTTCTGCGATTAGAACAGAACTTATTGCTTCCTTTGAGACAGCTAAGTATAAAATTAGGGTTTCCCCCTCTTTTGGTGCTGTTAATGCAGGTAATGTTTTTAACAACTGCTTGATCTCTTGGAATGCATTTTCAGCTTCCGCCGTCCACACAAAATCTTTTTTATTTAAACAGCCCTTTAACACCTTCATGAATGGAAGTGACTTTTCAGCTGCTCTGGACAAGAATCTTGTTAATGCTGCTAGACATCCATGTAGCCGTTGAACATCCTTTTTGCTAGTTGGTGACTTCATATCTTCAATTGCTTGAATTTTCTTAGGATTAGCTTTAATTCCACGTTCTGTTACAATATGACCTAAGAATTTTCCCTCTTCCACACCAAACGTGCACTTCTTGGGATTTAATTTCATGTTAATTTTTCGTAGAGATGCAAAAGTTTCTTGTATATCTCGTAACATCTTTTCTTCAGTATGACTTTTGATGACAATGTCATCAACATAAGCTTCTAAGTTTCTCCCAATTCGATCCTTAAATGCCATATCAATAAGTCGTTGATATGTTGCTCCTGCATTCTTCAAACCAAAAGGCATTTTCATGTAACAGAATATGCCTTCCGTCGTGTGAAAAGCCATTTTGTCTTCATCTTTTAAAGCCATTGGGATTTGATGATATCCCTTAGCAGCATCTAGGAAACATTTGAATCGATATCCTGCCAATGATTCAACCTTCCAATCAATTTCAGGTAAAGGATAATTGTCCTTTGGACATGCTTTATTGATATCCGTGAAATCCACACACATCCGCCATGAGTTGTCCGGCTTCCTAACCATGACCGGATTGGCTACCCATGTCTGATATTTGACCTCTCGCAAGATCCCAGCATCCACCAAACTTCGTACCTCATCACGGAGGAATTTGCTTCTTTCTGGTGCCATGCCACGCTTTTTCTGACAAACAGGATGTATGTTGGGATTCATGTTTAGCATATGCTCTGCAATTTCCCTTGGCACACCTGTCATATCAGACGGCTGCCATGCAAAAATGTCTAGATTTGTTGTCAAAATATTGTATAATTTTTCTTTACATTCGGCGTACAACGTGTGCCCAATTATGATTTTTTGATCTGGAAATTTAAGATTTGGTGAAATTGACCCATCATCGTGTATGATTGGCTTAATTACTGCCTTTGTTACTTGGGAACACTCAATTGACTTCTGCCGTTCTGCATATAACGTTGCTAATTAGCCTGGCGTTGGAAACTTCATCATACCATGTACAGTTGACGTTACAGCTCCAAACGTCATTAAAGCAGTTCTTCCCAAAATTATGTTGTACTGTGAATTTGCTTTAACCACCAAGAACTCAATGTCGGCTGTGCGTCTTAGGGGTGGCTTGCCCAAGGTTACATCAAGCAAAATACTTCCTTCAGACCAGGATGGCTCACTTGTAAAACTTGCCAACAGCACATTTGTTTCCTTCATTTTTTCTTGTACATCTTTGGGTAGCTGTATGAAGCAATGTTCATACATAATGTCTGCTCCAGCTCCTGTGTCAGTGTAAATGTTGCGCATTAAGCAATTAGCAACTCGTGCTTCTATAACTACTGGACCGTCGGATGGATTTGTGTTACACATAGAAGGAAATGATATTAATTGCTCTTCCCAATCTTCTAATACTTCTGCCTTCCTCCGTTGTCCAGCTTTCCATGGGTGTATCATGCCCACTTCTATGGGTATGAATTCGTTATCTTCACCATCTTTATCAGTGTTGGTGAGATGATTTGTCTTAATAATGGATGGCGCCATTGTTAACACCTATTTCCTTATGAGGTAAGTCTTAGTGTGTCAACAAGATACTAGAAGTAATCTAGCTTTAGGAGGGTGGAGTGTTGCCGATTGATTTTTACCCTCGGGAAATAATCCCTGCAGACCCGGTTCACAAGTGTAGAAACTTGTGGGGTGGCTTAATCAATCTGTCATCCGTAGAGCGTAAGAGTGCTAGCTGGATGACTTCTAGTGAGAGAAAGTAGAGATAGAAAGAGAAGTGAAGTCTCAGCTCTCAAAGTTGTCAGAATGTCTGAACTATGTAAAATGACGACCCAAGGGGTCTATTTTTAGTGTCAGATCCACCATATTGCTCGGGGACACGTGTCAGATGATGATATGTTCTGTTATTCGTGATCTGTAATTTACGCTGAAGGTGGCGTTCTCCGGCCAGGGCTTACGCGCTAGGCGGCCTTCAGGGCTTACGCATGATGGAGCAACCTGTACAGCGGAGAACGCTGGACGGTTAACTCCACAAAACTATTGTTTCCAGCCTTCCTGATGCTACTTTTATGCAACCGTTATGCCTTTTATGCTTGTATACGATAGGATACACCATTATATAACATCTATCTCTTAGAATTATGATTTTCCATTCTGAAATTCTGAAAAGCACCTAGTCTACAAATCAATACATCAAATTCTGAAAAAGCTGAATACAGCAGCATAAACTGTACACGACCTTAACAGTCGAAGGTATAAAGATAAAGAATAAGTATGTTGGTAAAGCTCAGAAAAGTTGGAGCTGAAAAATGGATTGAGCAAACTATAAAGGAGACTGTGGACAAATCACAAGGACTAAACCTATACTTAACAAATTCAGATGATTCTGTATCCGATGAACTCTTCAGCGAATATCTTGCTCCTTATTTATTTTAAATCCATATGAAAGGATTTTCTTCATCAACCTTTGATCTTAGAAGTTCCAAAATATCATCATAAATATCTTTGATATTTCTGAAGATATTTTCATAAATATTCTCGTCCGAAATTATTTATCTATTCGTGCTATCTATATTACATCAGAAAGGAAACTACTTTAGTTTCTAAATTTCTTTAAAATTCAAGTTCGAATTATGAATGATTTTGAAGTAGTGTTGGAAATTGATGCATGAGTTAGTATAATATAATGACACTTGATCAACGTGATTATATTACAGTAAGTCATGCTGAGTTTCTAATGAAATATGATGATTCACAGACTATAACATCATCATGTGCCATGTTACACAATTCTTACATTCTACTAAATCTCTAAACAAAATCAAGAACATATTTTCTTGATAATTCCATCTTTTCCAGTGATTTCTAATAATTTGGAAAATGATTCGAAAATATGAACTGAAGTATAAAAGTTGAGAGTTGTGGGAAATAATAGAACGAAAGAGGTTCATTTATAGTGGGAGTATCAGACGTTGAAATTGAAACAGATTATCGCATTTAATTAAAGAGATCTTAATTTCCATAAATCTCGAAGAATCAGATCTTATAGATTTCCTAGATTATCTTTAAATCCCTTGAATTCCAGAATTTAACCAAGACAACGTCAAAAGTTAAGACGAAACCTTATTTCTCATTTCATTCTTTTGTGATAACTTCACACATACGCTTCGAATAATTGGATTGTTTTATCTGTATTACTCGATGATGATAAAACTCTATTTATCAACTCATATTCGTCATGAAAACATTTTTATTGTTAGCCATGACCACCTCACTCAAATTTTGGGACGAAATTTCTTTAACGGGTAGGTACTATAACGACCCGGGAATTTCTGACCAAATTTAAACTTAATCTTTATATGTTTTCAACACGATAAGCAAAGTATGTAATGTTGAGTCTAGAAAATTTTGAAACGATGTTCATATATTCATTTAACCTGTGACTGTTTTCGACGATTCACGAACAATTAATCGTAAATAAATATGTTCATATATATACATATATAAATGTAAATATATATAGTAATTAGAAATAATAAAAGTTAATCATTTAAAAATTTAGAATGTGAAGTAATATACAAGATAATAAAGTGGTTATTAATTTAAAGCTATATATAAATATATATGACTTCTATACAGAAATATTATGATATGCATATCGGAGTATATGTAAAAGATATAAATAAGTATTATATATATATATATTATATAATTATTAGACATTACATAATTAGTAATATGTAATATTAGTATATTAAAAATTGAAATATAGTTGTTATATCAATGATATTATTTTCATTATTATTATATTAATATCAGTATTATTATTAGATACATATAATGTATATATGATATTTAATACATTTTATTTCAAATATTATTGTTATTAGTAATATCATTATTATTATAATTAATAGTCAAAATTATGATTTTAGTTATTATTAAGATTATTATTATTATTATTTTTATTACCATTATCATTAAAATCATTATTAATATTATAAAAATAATACAATATATTATTATCATCATTAATAATATAAATATTATAATGAATATTATTATTAGTATTATGAATAATATTATTATTACCATTTTTTTTCAATTACTATCATTATAATTATTATCAATATAATTATTATTATGAGTATTATTAATATTTATTATTATTATTAATATAATTAATATATCTATTAGTTGTTAATATTTGTTATATATGATATAAAAATCAAGAGATAGTACGAGTTTGTTACATGTAACGATTGAAACTGTTTAAAATTTTGGATTCTGTCTCCAATCAGATTCACATAACAAGGACTGATTCAGCAATCAAACAAATTCATGTATCAATAAAAAAAATCAGTTTTATTTTTTTTATTTCATTCCTCTCTGTTCCTGATTGAACCCATTTGTCGAGCTGTTGCTTTAAAACATTTCCATTACTCATTTTGTTAGACTACAACCATTCCAATGTTCATCGTCATTATCAATTAACATAGACAATCGATTCTGTTTGAAGAATTAAATAGAATTACCATTAAAAATGCTCGACACCTCAGTAAGTGAAACTTTTTACTCATAATTTGATTTGTAATTATATTTCAAAATCTATTAAATCAGAAGTGTTAGGAATCCTATAGTGAAACTGTCTGCAAAATTTTAGAAACCAATTCCTCATATCGATTACAAATTTTGGGGTCAAAGTTGGATTTCAAAAAGTCAAAGAAATTGTTCATCCTAAAATTTATTTTTGTTTTGGTATTTCTGGTAAAATCAATGATTCATAAAGTTTATATGAACGATTTCCTACCTCTTTCATATAGAAACTTTAATCTAAAAGTGTTTGAAAAATCGAAAACGAATTTGAGTTCAAATGTTCTTGACGGGTCACTGTTTCAGTTTAATTCTTTATTTTTCTTTTCTGTTAATTTAAATTTCTGTAACCAATCAATTCTGTTTCTATTATACATCCTAAAACAAACAATTAGACTCGCTAGTATGTTTGATTTTGGTCTTGGGTCGTTTGAAATTGAAGAAGATGATGATAGTTAAGTTACTGGATATATATTTATATATGGGTTTTAAAACAGAAATTCTTGGATAGCTGGATGGTTAGGATGTTTGTGTTTAAGCAAGTGGTCGGGGGATCGAGACTGAGCTGGGAAAATTTTTATTTTGAAACCTGATTTTTTTATAAGGTAGTTTATTTATTTATTCATTATTAATATTATTGTGATTATTATTATTAATTATGTTATTATTATTATGTTAATTGTTGTATTCACTAAAATTAGTATTATGAATGTTATTATCATTATTCTTATAGTAATATCAATTAAAACATATCAGTATTATTATTATTAATTTTATTACTATCAGTATTATTATTATTGTTATTATCACTAGTATTACTGATATATGTATTATTATTATTATTAATGATATAAGTATTATTATGAGTAGGATTATTATTATTATTATTATTATTATTAGTATGAAACTAATACAAACTAGTATCATTAATAATAGTATTAGTATCATTTTTAATTATTATTATTATTATTATTATTAACAAGAGTATTATTATTAGGATTAACATTAGTAATAAGATTGATACAATTATTATCGTTTTTATTGTTAAGTAAGTATTACTATAACTATCATACTATAAGTTATTATTATCATCATTAAAATTAATATTAAGATTACTATTACTATCACCACTAATATAATTATAAGTATCATCATTTATATTATCATGAGTATTATTAATATATAATTACTAAAATCATTATCATAAATGTCATTAACAGTAAAATTCATATTTTACAGTTATAATTATTATATTCATAATTATTATCATAACCATTAGAATAATTATTAACATTATTATCTTATTTAGTAATAATAAGAATTACCATTATTCTCATTTTTACTATTACTAACATTATTATAAATACTACATTATTTTTAACAAACAAATTATATATAAAAAATATATTCAATACATATAACATAATGAAATTTATATTTTTCTATACAAAATGAATATATATATATATATATATATATATATATATATATATATATATATATATATATATATATATATATTATTAATATAAAATGATATAACTAATAGAATTATATATATAATTATTCGATTACAAATATGTATATTAATAAATACACAAATGTTATATGTTCGTGAATCCGAGGTCAACCCTGCATTGTTCAATATCGTCATATGTATTTTTACTACAAAATACAGTATGGTGAGTTTCATTTGCTCCCTTTTTAATTGCTTTTGCATTATATATTTTTGGGCTGAGAATACATGCGCTGTTTTATAAATGTTTGACGAAATAGACACAAAAACTAATCCTATTTTTAAAACTCTTTAAATGGTTTGGGATGAATAAATGAGCTTTTTGATTTAGAAAATAGTTCCGTCAAAAACTAAATTCTATGTAGAGTTGTATCAACAAATATTTTTGGTTACACCTCAGGCTGTGGAATAGAACTATAGATTACTATATGCTGTTTAGTATGGATTATTATATGCTGTTTAGCATTGATTTTAAATTCTAAGCTGAGTTGTATCATTAAATATTATTGTTACACCTCAATGTAGAATAATTTTATAAAATGTTTTATAAATCTATTGGGCCTAACGAACCCCATCAAAGGAGCGGATGCTTTAGTACTTCGATGTTGTTTTATCATGTCCGAAGGATTTCTCGAAATGATAGGGGATATTCTTATATTCATCTTGTTAATGTCGGTTACCAGGTGCTGTTCAATCCATATGAATGAATATTTTTGTCTCTATGCATGGGACGTATATTTATGAGAACTGAGAAATGAAAATCTTGTGGTCTATTAAAATGATGGAAATGATTATTTATGTTAAACTAATGAACTCACCAACCATTTGGTTGACACTTTAAAGCATGTTTATTATCAGGTATGAAAGAAATCTTTCGCTGTGCATTTGCTCATTTTAGAGATATTACTTGGAGTCATTCATGACATATTTCAAAAGACGTTGCATTCGAGTCGTTGAGTTCATCAAGATTATTATTAAGTCAATTATAGTTGGATATAGTATGAAATGGTATGCATGCCGTCAACTTTCGATAAAATGAAAGTTTGTCTTTTAAAAACGAATGTAATGTTTGTAAAATGTATCATATAGAGGTCAAGTACCTCGCGATGTAATCAACTATTGTGAATCGTTTATAATCGATGTGGACTTTGTCCGGATGAATTAGGACGGGTCCTTTCACCTACAACAACAGCTACCATTCAAGCATTGAGATGGCACCATTTGAAGCACTTTATGGTAGAAAGTGCAGGTCTCCGATTTGTTGAAGTGAAGTGGGGGATAGACAGATTACGGGTCTGGAGATAATACAAGAAACTACCGAGAAGATCATCCAAATTCAACAACGGTTGAAAACCGCCCGAAGTCTGCAAAAGAGCTACGCTGACATTAAAAGAAAAGATATAGAATTTGAAATTGGAGAGATGCTCATGCTTAAAGTTGCACCTTGGAAAGGCGTTGTTCGATTTGGTAAACTAGGAAAATTAAATCCAAGGTATATTGGACCATTCAAGATTATTGATCGTGTCGGACCAGTAGCTTACCGACTTGAGTTACCTCAACAACTCGTGGCTGTACATAACACTTTTCACGTCTCGAATTTGAAGAAATTTTTTGCTAAAGAAGATCTCACTATTCCGTTAGACGAAATCCAAATCAACGAAAAACTTCAATTCATCGAAGAACCCGTCGAAATAATGGACCGTGAGGTTAAAAGACTTAAGCAAAACAAGATATCAATTGTTAAGGTTCGTTGGAATGCTTGTAGAGGACCCGAGTTCACCTGGGAACGAGAAGATCAGATGAAGAAGAATTACCCGCACTAGTTTCTAGAAGATACGTCAACACCTCCAACTGCTTAAAATTTCGGGACGAAATTTATTTAACGGGTAGGTACTGTAGTGACCCGAACTTTCCATGTTTATATATATTAAATGAAATTGTTAATTTACATGATTAAGTGTTTCCAACATGTTAAGCAATCAAACTTGTTAAGACTTAATTAATTGAAATAGGTTTCATATAGACAATTGACCACCCAAGTTGACCGGTGATTCACGAACGTTAAAACTTGTAAAAATTATATGATGTCATATATATGGATATATATATATATATAGTTAACATGGTATTATGATAAGTAAACATATCATTAAGTATATTAACAATGAACTACATATGTAAAAACAAGACTACTAACTAAAGGATTTCGAAACGAGGCATATATGTAACGATTATCGTTGTAACGACATTTAATTGTATATATATCATATTAAGATATATTAATACATCATAGTATCATGACAATGTAATAATTTAACATCTCTTTAGATATAATAAACAATGGGTTAACAACATTTAACAAGATCGTTAACCTAAAGGTTTCAAAACAACACTTACATGTAACGACTAACGATGACTTAACGACTCAGTTAAAATGTATATAAATATAGTATTTTAATATGTATTCATACACTTTTGAAAGACTTCAAGATACTTATCAAAGTACTTCTACTTAACAAAAATGCTTATAATTACATCCTCATTAATTTTCATCAACAATTCTACTCGTATGCACTCGTATTCGTACTCGTACAATACCCAGCTTCTAAATGTATTTACTATTAGTATATACACTCCAATGATCAGCTCTTAGCAGCCCTTGTGAGTCACCTAATACATGCGGGAACCATCATTTGGCAACTAGCATGAAATATCTCATAAAACTACAAAAATATTAGTAATCATTCATGACTTATTTACAAGTAAACAAAATTACACATCCTTTATATCTAATCCATATGCCAACGACCAAAAACACCTACAAACACTTTCATTCTTCAATTTTCTTCATCTAATTGATCTCTCTCAAGTTCTATCTTCAAGTTCTAAGTGTTCTTCATAAATTCTATAAGTTCTAGTTTCATAAAATCAAGAATACTTCCAAGTTTGCTAGCTTACTTCCAATCTTGTAAAGTGATCATCCAAACTCAAGAATTCTTTCTTATTTACAGTAAGATATCTTTCTAATACAAGTTAATACTCATATTCAAACTTTGATTCAATTTCTATAACTATAACAATCTTATTTCGAGTGGAAATCTTACTTGAACTTGTTTTCGTGTAATGATTCTGCTTCAAGAACTTTCAAGCCATCCAAGGATCCTTTGAAGCTAGATCTATTTTTCTCATTTCCAGTAGGTTTACCTACTAAAATTAAGGTAGTAATGATGTTCATAACATCATTCGATTCATACATATAAAACTATCTTATTCGAAGATTTAAACTTGTAATCACTAGAACATAGTTTAGTTAATTCTAA
This sequence comes from Rutidosis leptorrhynchoides, assembly GCF_046630445.1. Classification (NCBI taxonomy): domain Eukaryota; kingdom Viridiplantae; phylum Streptophyta; class Magnoliopsida; order Asterales; family Asteraceae; genus Rutidosis; species Rutidosis leptorrhynchoides. The sequence goes on from NC_092343.1 coordinate 240,488,466, forward strand.
ACTTGTTCGCAAATAAAGTTAATCCTTCTAACTTGACTTTTAAAATCAACTAAACACATGTTCTATATCTATATGATATGCTAACTTAATGATTTAAAACCTGGAAACACGAAAAACACCGTAAAACTGGATATATGTCGTCGTAGTAACACCGCGGGCTGTTTTGGGTTAGTTAATTAAAAACTATGATAAACTTTGATTTAAAAGTTGTTCTTCTGGGAAATTTTTTTTTCTTATAAACATGAAACTATATCCAAAAATCATGATTAAACTCAAAGTGGAAGTATGTTTTCCAAAATGGTCATCTAGACGTCGTTCTTTCGACTAAAATGACTACCTTTACAAAAATGACTTGTAACCTATATTTCTGACTATAAGCTTATACTTTTTCTGTTTAGATTCATAAACTTAAGTTAAATATGAAACCATAGCAATTTGATTCACTCAAAACGGATTTAAAACGAAGAAGTTATGGGTAAAACAAGATTGGATAATTTTTCTTGTTGTAGCTACGTGAAAATTGGTAACAAATCTATATTATTCATATCCTAGCTAAATCATATTGTATTATACATGTATTCTAATATATTATGTAATCTTGGGATACCATAGACACGAATACAATGTTTTGATATATCATATCGACCCATCTATATATATATATTTCGGAACAACCATAGACACTCTATATGAAGTAATGTTGGAGTTAGCTATACAGGGTTGAGGTTGATTCCAAAATATTATATATACTTTGAGTTGTGATCTAGCCTGAGGTTTGTATACACGAGGTCGTGGATTGATTTAAGATAATATATATTGCTTTATTTTATTTACATCTAACTGTGGACAACTAGTTGTAGGTTACTAAGGAGGACAGCTGACTTAATAAACTTAAAACAGCAAAACGTATTAAAAATGTTGTAAATATATTTTGAACATACTTTGATATATATATGTACATATTTGTTATAGGTTTGTGAATCGACCAGTGGCCAAGTCTTACTTCCTGACGAAGTAAAAATCTGTGAAAGTGAGTTATAGTCCCACTTTTAAAATCTAATATTTTGGGATGAGAATACATGCAGTTTTATAAATGTTTTACAAAATAGACATAAGTAAATGAAACTACATTCTATGGCTAGATTATTAAACCAAATATGCCCCTTTTTAGTCTGGTAATCTAAGAATTAGGGAACAGATGTAAAGATCCTAAGCCATCAGGACGAAGTCTTCAACATTTGGTTACATCGCGAGGTACTTGACCTCTATATGATACATTTTACAAACATTGCATTCGTTTTTAAAAGACAAACTTTCATTTACATCGAATGTTGACGGCATGCATACCCTTTCATAATACATCCAACTATAATTAACTTATTAATAATCTTGATGAACTCGACGACTTGAATGCAACGTCTTTTGAAATATGTCATGAATGACTCCAAGTAAATTCTCTAATATGAGCAAAGGCACAGCGGAAGATTTCTTTCATACCTGAGAATAAACATGCTTTAAAGTGTCAACCAAAAGGTTGGTGAGTTCATTAGTTTATCATAAACGATCATTTTATTCATTTTAATAGACCACAAGATTTTCATTTCCATTTCTTATAAATAAACGTCCCATGCATAGAGACAAAAATCATTCATATGGATTGAACCCTGGTAACCGACATTAACTAGATGCATATAATAATATCCCCTATCATTTCGGGAAATCCTTCAGACATGATATAAAACAACATCGAAGTACTAAAGCATCCGGTACGTTAGATGGGGTTCGTCTGGCCCATAGATCTATCTTTAGGATTCGCGTCAATTTGGAGATCAGTTTCCAAATTCTTAGGTTACCAAGCAAAAAGGGGCATATTCGGCTTCGATCATTCAATCATAGAATGTAGTTTTAATTACTTGTGTCTATTTCGTAAAACATTTATAAAAGTTGTGCATGTATTCTCAGCCCAAAAATATAAAGGGTAAAAAGGCAAATGAAACTCACCATACTGTATTTTGTAGTAAAAATACATATAACGTCATTGAATAAGTGTAGGGTTGACCTCGGATTCACGAACCTATATTATTTATATTTCTATTAAAACATATACTTGTAAACGAACCAGTTTAGATATTATTATTACTTATAATATTTTAAGATATATTTATACACTCGATGTAATTTAGTTATTATTATAGTTAACAAAAATATAATATGTAATATACTTTTTATATATAAATCTCTGTTGTTTATAACATCAATAATTATAATAGTACTAAAATAGAGATAATAATAATAATACTAATAATAATAAAAAATGATAATTTTTATAAAAATGATATGATAATACTAATAATGGTAATAAGGATGATATTGTTTATAATAATAATGAAAAATGATAATTTTGATAAAAATTACTTTGTTAATAATAATAAACGATAACTAAACTTATTTTAGTATTAATAATAATAATAATAATAATAATAATAATAATAATAATAATAATAATAATAATAATAATAATAGTAATAATAACAACAATAATAATAATGGTAATAGTAATACTACCTCAAAGGAGTATTCCTAAAAAAAATGCCCAAGTCCGGGTTTGAACCCGCGACATCCCGCTAATGTAGTGACCCGAACTTTTCCGAACCTTTCTATGATTATATGTTTAATGAAAACTATATTTACATGATTAAATGTTTCCAACATGTTAAGCAATCAAACTTGTTAAGACTTGGTTAATTGAAACGGAAATTTTGTAAACGTCTGATTAGCCAGTTTGACCAATGATTCACGAACGCTATAAGTTGTATATGACATGATGATACATAAATGAATCAATATATATGTTTAACATGATATAATGATCATCAAGCATCTCATTAAAAATAGTAACAATAAGTTATATACTTAAAAAGGAGACTATTGACGTATGAAACTCGAAACGATACATATAACGATTATCGTTATAACCACGTCTTACTAAATATATATGAAGCATATTAATACATTGTTATATTATATATAACATGATAATATGATAATTAAATATATCATTAAGTGTATTAACAATGAACTACATAAGTAAAAACAAGACTACTAACTTAAGGATTTCGAAACGAGACATATATGTAACGATTATCGTTGTAACGACATTTAAATGTATATATCATATTAAGATATATTAATATATCATAATATCATGATAATATAATAATTTAAAATCTCATTTGATATTATAAACATTGGGTTAACAACATTTAACAAGATCGTTAACCTAAAGGTTTCAAAACAACACTTACATGTAACGACTAACGATGACTTAACGACTCAGTTAAAATGTATATACATGTAGTGTTTTAATATGTATTCATACACTTTTGAAAGACTTCAAGACACTTATCAAAATACTTCTACTTAACAAAAATGCTTACAATTACATCCTCGTTCAGTTTCATCAACAATTCTACTCGTATGCACCCGTATTCATACTCGTACAATACACAGCTTTTAGATGTATGTACTATTGGTATATACACTCCAATGATCAGCTCTTAGCAGCCCATGTGCGTCACCTAACACATGTGGGAACCATCATTTGGAAACTAGCAGGAAATATCTCATAAAATTACAAAAATATGAGTAATCATTCATGACTTATTTACATGAAAACAAAATTACATATCCTTTATATCTAATCCATACACCAACGACCAAAAATACCTACAAACACTTTCATTCTTCAATTTTCTTCATCTAATTGATCTCTCTCAAGTTCTATCTTCAAGTTCTAAGTGTTCTTCATAAATTCTACAAGTTCTAGTTTCATAAAATCAAGAATAATTTCAAGTTTACTAGCTCACTTCCAATCTTGTAAGGTGATCATCCAACCTCAAGAAATCTTTGTTTCTTACAGTAGGTTATCATTCTAATACAAGGTAATAATCATATTCAAACTTTGGTTCAATTTCTATAACAATAACAATCTTATTTCAAGTGATGATCTTACTTGAACTTGTTTTCGTGTCATGATTCTGCTTCAAGAACTTCGAGCCATCCAAGGATCCGTTGAAGCTAGATCCATTTTTCTCTTTTCTAGTAGGTTTATGTAAGGAATTTAAGGTAGTAATGATGTTCATAACATCATTCGATTCATACATAAAAAGCTATCATATTCGAAGTGGTAAACTAGTAATCACTAGAACATAGTTTAGTTAATTCTAAACTTGATCGCAAATAAAGTTAATCCTTCTAACTACACTTTTAAAATAAACTATACACATGATATATATCTATATGATATGCTAACTTAATGATTTAAAACCCGAAAAAACGATAAACACCATAAAACTGGATTTACGCCGTCGTAGTTACAACCGGGGGTTGTTTTGGTTTGGATAATTAAAAACTATGAAAAACTTTGATTTAAAAGCTATAGTTCTGGGAAAATTATTTTTCTTATGAACATGAAACCATATCCAAAAATCATGGTTAAACTCAAAGTGAAAGTATGTTTTTCAAAACAGTCATCAAGATGTCGTTCTTTAGACGGAAATGACTACCTCTTTCAAAAATGACTTGTAACTTGTATTTCCGACTATAAACCTATACCTTTTCTGTTTAGTTTCATAAAGTCAAGTTTAATACGAAACCGTGGCCACTTAAATCACTCAAAACGGATTAGAAACGAAGAAATGGCGAGCAAAACAAAATTGGTAAAAACTACTCATTTTAGCTACGTGAAAATTGGTAACAAATCTATTCCAACCATAACTTAATCAACTTGTATTGTATATTATGTAATCTTGAAATACCATAGACACGTATACAATGTTTCGACCTATCATGTCGACACATCTATATATATTTCGGAACAACCATAGACACTCTATATGTGAATGTTGGAGTTAACTATACAGGGTTGAGGTTGATTCCAAAATATATATAGTTTGAGTTGTGATCAATACTGAGATATGTATACACTGGGTCGTGGATTGATTCAAGATAATATATATCGATTTATTTCTGTACATCTAACTGTGGACAATTAGTTGTAGGTTACTAACGAGGACAGCTGACTTAATAAACTTAAAACATCAAAATGTATTAAAAGTGTTGTAAATATATTTTGAACATACTTTGATATATATGCACATATTTGTTATAGGTTCGTGAATCGACCAGTGGCCAAGTCTTACTTCCCGACGAAGTAAAAAAAAAATCTGTGAAAGTGAGTTATAGTCCCACTTTTAAAATCTAATACTTTTGGGATGAGAATACATGCAGGTTTTATAAATGATTTACAAAATAGACACAAGTACGTGAAACTACATTCTATGGTTGAATTATTGAAATCGAATATGCCCCTTTTTATTAAGTCTGGTAATCTAAGAATTAGGGAACAGACACCCTAATTGACGTGAATCCTAAAGATAGATCTATTGGGCCTAACAAACCCCATCAAAAGTACCGGATGCTTTAGTACTTCAAAATTTATATCATATCCGAAGGGTGTCCCGGAATGATGGGGATATTCTTATATATGCATCTTGTTAATGTCGGTTACCAGGTGTTCACCATATGAATGAATTTTATCTCTATGTATGGGATGTATATTGAAATATGAAATCTTGTGGTCTATTATTATGATTTGATAATATATAGGTTAAACCTATAACTCACCAACATTTTTTTGTTGACGTTTTAAGTGTTGGTATTTAACAAGTTTTATGATACTTAAAACCTTTTAAGAAACTTATCAAAGCGGAAGCATGTTAGTTACATTTTAACTTGTTAATCTTTAAACCATTTTAAAGTTAAATCCCATGGATCAAGTTGTGAAATAATATGCTTACAAACTACAAGATAGTAATTTAGAGGTTATACCTTCTCCAAGTTAGGAGGTTATTTACTTCCAAGAATGATGAATTTGAAGATGAAAACACCAAGCTTATGCTTCTCCAATATCACCCTTAACCTTGGCTAGACTTTGGTACCTTATAACCTTACTAACCAAGCTGGAAAACCACTTTACTAGAACCTTAAAATCTGGACAGCAAGTACCAAGAAAGATGATGATGAATACTAGTTCCAAAACTATGGAACCTCAAGAGATAATACCCCAAGCTTGATGCACCAACACACCTTTGAATTGGTTAGGTTTTAGAGACACTTAATCACTAGAAAACAAGCTTGAAACACACCCTTTTGCAGCCTAGAAGGCCACGGTTTTGCAGCAGCAAGGAGAGGAGAAAGAGAGTGTTTTTCTTGGTTCTTAGATTCTTACTTGAGTCATGCATATGGTGAATGGAGCCTAGCATGCTTTTATTGGAATGTGCCAACACAAGTAACAATGGAATAAACATGGGGTGTCTTGGAGACCACCCTCAAAAACGGCTCCATCACCAATTCCATATAACAAGACTTTAAATTTTATAAAACTTGCTATTTTGTATAAAATCCCATGATTTTATTAAGATACTTATGTATTTTATAAACCTTTTATAAAATATAACACAACATAATTATTTAAACCCATAAATAATTATATATAAATTATCCAAATAATTTATCTCAAGTGATTATATTTTAGAAAACCGATTTTCTAAAATCCAAGTGTCGTGTATTCATTTAACGATCCATTCGTTAAGCTTAAATACATATACGGTGTTGGTAAGCTTGTTATTGGGTATGACCCGACTTGGATCATAACATATTAGCCACATTAATTTAATATGTCTCTCGGGCATACGAAATACCTTCAATCTCCCACTTGTACGAGAAACATGAGAAATTAATGCAAGTGATGGATACAGCCTAACACACCGTCCATCACCCCTAATATGTTATGACTTTGTGCCATTCAATAACATCATCCCTTTCGAGTTCCCATCTCGAATATGATTAGGTGAATCTTTCATTATTTCCTTTCGTCCTAGATGTCATGTTAAATCCAAGAGATACAGAGTGATCACTCTCTTATAGATTTAACTTTTCAGGCCTTAGACATCTGACTCTCAACGAATAAGAGGGACAAATTCCATCTTGACTACATACGTCCTAGATATACACTTTGTAATATACCTGAGTTCTTCCTTATGTACTACCATGTTTCAGAATAGCGAAGGAAAGAATCAAGGCACAGTACTTGGTGAATATCCGAACCCAATATGTATCTCAGGTCAGAGGATACAATGATATTCGCCTTTACTCAAGATTACATGTGATCAACCACGAAGGCTCTATATAGTAATTCTTGAGAGCGGGTCTTCCAATGTTTGTTTCCCACAAATATCTATGAACCTTGGTTGCAACCTTGCCCCACATTCAACCTATGAATGTATACCAATCCGAGTTCATAATAGTCTAAACCTCACACTTGTTCCCACAAATGTGATCGACTACGGAAATTTAGAATAATTGCTTATTCATGGATGAAATATGCAAAATAGGAACATAACTCAAATAAATTAACACCATAGTTATATTAATGAGTTTGAATAATTTCGTTCCGGTACAATACATAAAATAGATCATATCCAATCACTAGAATATCGAAGCCCTAATGCACAAACATGTCCTTCATGTTTTGGCCCATGTAAAAGCTTCGTGAGTGGATCCGCAACATTATGATCTGTATGAACTTTGCGAATACATATCTTTCCTTTTTCAACTTCATCCCTTATGTAGTTGAATCTCCGCTCAATGTGACGAGTCTTTTGATGGGCACGAGGTTCCTTGATTTGAGCAATCGCACCCTCGTTGTCACAAAAGATCTCAAGAGGGTCCTGAATGGAAGGGACCACTCCTAAGTCGTCGATGAATTTCTTCATCCATGCAGCTTCCTGTGCTGCCAATGAGGCGGCAATGTACTCTGACTCTGTAGTGGATAACGCAACAACCTCCTGTTTCGAACTCTTCCAAGAGACCGCACCTCCATTTAATGTAAATACATAACCGGATTGTGATCGAGAATCATCTCGATCAGTTTGGAAGCTCGCGTCCACGTAACCTTTTACAGCGAGTTCCTCCTCACCAGATCCGTATATTAGAAACATATCCTTAGTCCTTCTAAGGTATTTCAATATACTTTTAACAGCAATCCAATGATTGTTTCCTGGGTTGTTCTGGTATCTACTTGTCAAGCTTAGAGCGCATGGCACATCCGGTCTAGTACATTTCATTGCATACATGATAGACCCAATAGCAGATGCGTATGGGACTTTCTTCATTCTCTCTTGTTCATCTTTCGTGGCAGGACACTGAGATGAACTGAGAACGGTTCCCTTTTGAATAGGTACCAAACCTCTCTTAGAGTTTTCCATCTTGAACCTTTTCAAGATTTTATCAATGTATGTACTTTGACTTAAACCTATCAATCTCTTGGATCTATTCCTATAGATCCCTATCCCCAATATGTATTGTGCATCTCCAAGATCCTTAACGGAGAAGCAACTCTTTAGCCAAGTTTTGACTCCTTGTATTGTGGTAATATCATTCCCAAATAATAATATATCATCCACATATAGCACAAGGAACATGATAGTGCTCCCACTAGCTTGCTTATATACACAAGCTTCATCACCATTTTTAATGAAGCCAAATTTCTTGGCTTCCTCATTAAAACGATGATTCCACATTCTAGATGCTTGTTTCAATCCATAGATTGACTTCTTTAACTTACATACCCTTTTAGGATATTTTGGATCAACAAAACCTTCAGGCTGAACCATATAGACATCTTCCATAAGATATCCATTTAGGAAAGCGGTTTTGACATCCATTTGCCATATTTCATAGTCGTAGTGAGCAGCAATGGCAAATAATATCCTAATAGACTTTAGCATTGCCACTGGCGAGAAAGTTTCATCATAATCAACCCCTTGAGTTTGAGTGAAACCTTTTGCTACAAGTCTAGCTTTATATGTATCCAAGTTTCCATGTATGTCGGTTTTCTTCTTGAAAAGCCATTTGCAATCAACAAGCTTAGAGCTAGGAGGTTGCTCAACAAGTTCCCATACTTGGTTTTCATACATGGATTGCATCTCGGCGTTCATGGCATCCTGCCATTTATCTTTATCAATCCTTGATAAAGCATCTTCGTAGTTTGTCGGTTCATCCAAATCAACCGTATAGCAACCATCCACGAGAAACCCATATCTCTCGGGAGGATTACTAATCCTACTAGATCTTCGAACGTCTTGTGTACCTTGATCATCCATTTGATCATTATCAACATTTTCATGTTGAGTGCTAGTGTCAACCAATTGTGTATCATCTATTTGATCTTGAACCTCTTCAAGATCTATCTTCCTTTCACTATTTCCTTCCATTAGGAACTTAGTTTCAAGGAATTCCGCCTTCCGAGCAACAAATACATTTTGTTCAGATGGATCATAGAAATAGTATCCCATATCATCCTTGGGATATCCTATGAAGATACACTTCGTGGATCGAGCATTCAACTTATTAGGGACGTAACGCTTAGGATAAGCTTCACATCCCCATACCTTTAAGTATGATAGAGAAGGAGGCTTTCCAAACCACATCTCGTGAGGAGTTCGTTCCACTTTCTTGGTTGGGGCCATATTTAAAATACGAGCCGCGGAGCTTAGACAATAACCCCAAAATGATAGAGGTAACGAGCTTCTTGCCATCATAGATCGAACCATATCCATTAGGGTTCGGTTCCTCCTTTCGGAAACTCCATTAAGTTGGGGTGTTCCGGGTGGAGTAAGTTGTGAGATAATCCCACAACTCCTAAGATGATCTTGGAAAGCATCGCTTAGGTATTCACCTCCTCTATCGGTACGAAGTACCTTAATTGTCTTATTGAGTTGATTTTGTACTTCGTTTTGATATTCTTTGAATGCTTCAAACGTTTCGTCCTTGTATCTTAATAAGTAGACATATCCGAAACGACTAAAGTCATCAATGAAAGTAACGAAGTATCTTTCACCATTCCTAGTCATGGGCTTAAAAGGTCCACATACATCCGAATGTATTAATCCCAATAAGTCTTTAGCCCTTTCATAGGTCCCTTTGAAAGGTGCTTTAGTCATCTTGCCTTGTAAACAAGATTCACATACATCAAACGAATCCATTTCATTTGATTTCAAAAGTCCATTCTTTTGAAGTGTATGCATTCGGTTCTTGTTTATGTGACCAAGGCGACAATGCCATAAGTAGGAATCACTCAAATCCCTTTTGAGTTTCTTGGTGCTTGCATGGTATATTGAGCTACTAGATAATGTGTCATCATGAACCAATTCATAAATTCCATTTGAAGGTGAAGCCTTGAAATAGAATATATTATCTAAATAAATGTGGATATCATCATTAACAAAATTAGGATTAAAACCACATTGTTTCAAACGGGAAACAGAAATAATGTTTCGACATAAGTCGGGTGCATACAAAACATCATTCAAAATAAGTTCCAAGCCACTTGGAAGTTTTAACACAAAGTCTCCTTGAGCTTTCACTTGCACTTTAGCTCCATTCCCCATGAAGAGACTTGATGTTCCCGTTTGCTTGTTACTTCTTTTGAACCCCTGCAAAGAATTGCAAATATGAGTTCCACATCCCGTGTCTAATACCCATGTATTAGAAGAAGCAATACTAAGCTCTATATATACCATATATATATTACCTGAGGTTTGCCCCGCATCCCTCTTCTCCTTCAACTCCTTAAGGTAGACCGGACAGTTTCGTTTCCAATGACCCATCTCATCGCAACCGAAACATGGGTCTTCCTTGGGGTTTGCCTTCTCGGCTACCTTTTGCTTCTTAGCCTTGTTGATGGTTGGGGTAACCATCTTCCCCTTCCCTTTGCCTTGATAGGCGGGTCCTTTTCTCTTAGCCACCTTTGGCTTAGAGGTCTTACCTTTGGACCCACCTTGATCGATTGCTAACACGGGTAAAGCCCTTTTACCCATGCTAGTTTCCGCCGTTCTAAGCATACCGTGAAGCTCACCTATGCTCTTATCCATCCCATTCATATTGTAATTAATTACAAATTGATCAAACCTTTTTGATAGGGAGTTAAGGATAAGATCGGTGGCTAACTCATTAGATATGTTTAGGTTAAGACGGTTAGCACGATCGATAAGGCTTTTCATCTTAAGTACATAAGATGAAACCGATTGGGTATCGTCCATACGACAAGCATGTAGCGCCCTAACCGTTTCGAAGCGCTCGACACGCGCTTGTTGGAGGAACATCTCCTTCAATTGCGTTATCATGTCGTATGCACTATGGTGCTCGAAATCCTTTTCGAGTTCGGGTATCATAGTCCCAAGCATTAAGCATGAGACTTGAAGGGAGTCGTGGCAATACTTATCGTAAGAGGCCATTGCCTCCACATCATTCTCATCCGGTTGATCGGGAATGGGGTCCTCAAGCACATACATTTTATCCTCTTGTTTGAGGACAATCCGAAGATTGCGGAACCAATCCATAAAGTTTGTATGGTTGAGTTTGTCTTTCTCTAAGAGAGACCTTAATGATAGGTGATTCAGGTTAAGTGGTGCGTTTGGAATGTTGTTTTTGTTATTGGCGGCCATCTACAAAATTAACAAAGTTCGTTTAAGTATCGATTTTTAATTTAACATTCAATTACCCTTTTAAATTTTAATTGACTTATTAAATATTAGAATCCAACGGTAAATCAAATTTCGGTTAGGTGACCTTTATCCCGTTATTTGATTTAGCTAGGTAGTCATTATATGACAATTGCAATCCTTTTGCAACTTCTAAGTTATGGGATCATGCAATCCTTTTGCATGGCATATTTATCCCATCAACGCCTATTTATTCATCATGCTTCGGTGACCCTAAGTTCATGATTCCCAAATCAAGTAGTCCTACTTGTGTAAACATGTAGACTTAACATATAAGTGGTTAGGTGACCTTTATCCCACATGTATGCGAAGTGTACCTTATTCATATTAGTTCGCTCATGACGGTTAGGTGACCTTTATCCCATCAAGAGTTTCCTAATACGTCTAAGTGTTTCCACAAAAGGATGGCGTTTAACTTGTTTACCTTGTTAGTGAAAGGGATTTTGAGTTTTCGTTAATTCTAGTTTTAGAAAACATTTATACCATACACCAACATGCATTTAGTGTATGGTACTTATGAAAAACCATTCTCATGTCTTGTAATTAAACCAATTACATGATATAAACCATTTTATATATATGATCCTTATCATGATCTTAATAACCGTTTATTAATGTCCTTTTAGCCATTTCAATTTAACCATTTTAAATTGTCGTTTTGCATGTGTTTAATAACGTCTAATTTAACCAATTAAATTTTAGTTTTATTTGTTGTTAACTTGTGTGATTAACTTGTAGCATACAAACATACAATCCACAATCATACAAGAAATTAAAACAACCACGCATGCAAAACAAAGATGTTCACAATCTAGCCATTTTGGTAGGCATTTGTTTAGCCGAAAACAAATGCCACCGGTTAAGGGGTTATAACACAAAGTAGGAGGTTTTAACCTCCCACTTAATCTTGCATCCAAATGCTTCTTCATGTGTTCTTCAAGTCTTCATCATCTTCATCATTTTACAAAATATATCCTAATACATTTTGTCTAGAAAATGAAAATACAACCTAATCTATTTTACATACCAAATATAAAATAAATTACATAACCAAAATTAATATTATTACAAACCAAATGAATAATTATTACATGCCTTTTGAATGAATAATAATACATACCAAATGAATCATAAATCAACCAAACAAGCATGCATTCAAACATAAGGTCAAGGCCATGATTGTGAACAACAATATACAACAAAATGACCAAAATGGAACAACCCAAAACCCATTTTGGGTGTCCAAGAATTCGGCCATATTAGCAAACCCACCCAAAATCAAAAATTTTTGCATTTTACAATCATGCATGTACATAAAATGCAAAAATATAGTGAGTTTAATAACCATCTCGAAGCATATTTCAACAACTTCGGCTCTAGATACCATTGTTGGTATTTAACAAGTTTTATGATACTTAAAACCTTTTAAGAAACTTATCAAAGCGGAAGCATGTTAGTTACATTTTAACTTGTTAATCTTTAAACCATTTTAAAGTTAAATCCCATGGATCAAGTTGTGAAATAATATGCTTACAAACTACAAGATAGTAATTTAGAGGTTATACCTTCTCCAAGTTAGGAGGTTATTTACTTCCAAGAATGATGAATTTGAAGATGAAAACACCAAGCTTATGCTTCTCCAATATCACCCTTAACCTTGGCTAGACTTTGGTACCTTATAACCTTACTAACCAAGCTGGAAAACCACTTTACTAGAACCTTAAAATCTGGACAGCAAGTACCAAGAAAGATGATGATGAATACTAGTTCCAAAACTATGGAACCTCAAGAGATAATACCCCAAGCTTGATGCACCAACACACCTTTGAATTGGTTAGGTTTTAGAGACACTTAATCACTAGAAAACAAGCTTGAAACACACCCTTTTGCAGCCTAGAAGGCCACGGTTTTGCAGCAGCAAGGAGAGGAGAAAGAGAGTGTTTTTCTTGGTTCTTAGATTCTTACTTGAGTCATGTATATGGTGAATGGAGCCTAGCATGCTTTTATTGGAATGTGCCAACACAAGTAACAATGGAATAAACATGGGGTGTCTTGGAGACCACCTTCAAAAACGGCTCCATCACCAATTCCATATAACAAGACTTTAAATTTTATAAAACTTGCTATTTTGTATAAAATCCCATGATTTTATTAAGATACTTATGTATTTTATAAACCTTTTATAAAATATAACACAACATAATTATTTAAACCCATAAATAATTATATATAAATTATCCAAATAATTTATCTCAAGTGATTATATTTTAGAAAACCGATTTTCTAAAATCCAAGTGTCGTGTATTCATTTAACGATCCATTCGTTAAGCTTAAATACATATACGGTGTTGGTAAGCTTGTTATTGGGTATGACCCGACTTGGATCATAACATATTAGCCACATTAATTTAATATGTCTCTCGGGCATACGAAATACCTTCATTAAGCAGGTTTATTCTCAGGTGATTATTAAGAGCTTCCGCTGTTGCATACTAAAATAAGGACAAGATTTGGAGTCCATGCTTGTATGATATTATGTAAAAACTGCATTCAAGAAACTTATTTTTGATGTAATATATTCTTATTGTAAACCATTATGTAATGGTCGTGTGTAAAAGGTATATTTTAGATTATCATTATTTGATAATCTATGTAATGCTTTTTAAACCTTTATAGATAAAATAAAGGTTATGGTTGTTTTAAAAATGAATGCAGTCTTTGAAAAATGTCTCATATAGAGGTCAAAACCTCGCGACGAAATCAATTAATATGGAACGTTTATAATCAATATGAACGGGACATTTCAGTTGGTATCCGAGCGTTGGTCTTAGAGAACCAGAATTTTGCATTAGTGTGTCTTATCGAGTTTGTTAGGATGCATTAGTGAGTCTGGACTTCGACCATGTTTACTTGAAAAATGATTGCTTAACAAATTTTGTTGGAAACTATATATTTTTAACATGTGAATATTATGTGATATATTAATCTCTTAACATGTTTGATATTATGTGATAGATGTCTACCTCTAGAATAAGTCCCATTGACTCACCTAATAATAATAAAGAGTCAAATATAAATTGGAATGATTCGTGGACTGATTCACAAGTTTCCGAAGAGGAACCGGAAGAAGAGTCGAAACCGGAAGAAGAGTCGGAACCGGAAGAAGAGTCGGAACCGGAAGAAGAATCGGAACCGGAAGAAGAAATAGAACCAGTGGGGGAAATAATAAAACGGTTAAGTAGAAGAAAATCCTCAACCAACCGACCAAAGTTAATTATGGTCAATGGTGTTTCCGCCAAGGAAGCAAAGTATTGGGAGGATTACCAATTCTCCGATGAATCGGATCCCGACAAGGATTTCGATGATGTTATAGAAATTACCCCAACACAATTTAATAAGGCAAAAGAAAACAATAAGGGAAAGGGCATAAAAATAGAGAAATTTGATTCCAAACCCGATGAACTTTATATGTATCGTCAACACCCGTATTTCTTAAGTTGTGACAATAACCCGGGAACCTCTAAACCACTAGGTTTTTCTAGACCAATGTGGAAAAAGACGGCTCGTATTAGGGGAACATCATATATCCCTAAAAACATAGCAAAAAGAACCAAGTTCGAAAAAGAAGAATCGAGTGAGTCGGAATAAGATAGTTGTATTTGTGCGGTGTAATATATGTAATATAGTGTGCTTATGCTTTACGATATATGTAAACATTGCTTGTATTAATAAGTATCTTTTATGAATCTAACTCTTGTCTATTTTACAGTATAAAAACACAAAATGGATAGACAACCCAATATTTTAGAAGACTTACCCGGAGACATGATTGATGAAATCTTGTCTAGAGTCGGTCAGAATTCCTCGGCACAACTATTTATGGTAAAATCAGTTTGTAAGACATTCGAAGAACATTCTAAGAATGCCTTGGTTTATAAAAGGCTTTCGTTTGAAAGATGGGGGATATCACATTGGGAAACCCATAAGTTACGATGTGTTTACTTTGACGCATATATTGTTGGGAACCCAAATGCTATTTTACGCAACGAGTTAAGAAATTATTTTGACTCAATGTATCCGAATATAGGTTTTCATGATTTAGAAAAACCGGCTAACATGCAACATAAAGAAGCATGTTATGCTTACGGGTTAGTAATGTTCGCTTCTCACCAAAGTGAGAAAAAGAACATCGGGCTACAACTATTAAACAAAACGTTCCCACAAGTGACGGAGTCGGTAATTGGGGTAAGAAATGAGGTTTTTAGGTTATTACGAGACTGTTGGTCATTACGTAACCTTCGTCCCTTTGACGACGTTACAACACGCTGTCTTATCAACGGCCATAACGGTTATGTTCCACAAGACCAAGGATGGGAAGTAGTCCTAGTAAAACCAGAATGCATGATTTGTTTCTGGACGTATGAATTACGTGTCTTTATTGCCTTTGCTGAACGACTTGTGTACTAGCTAGAATTATCTTCACAACTATCTTGTATCAAAGTTATTGTGTGCTATATTTCATGTTATATTTAAAATAAGCGGTATTGTAAGTTTGTAAAATATTGTGAAAAAGTTTGAACGCGAAATATTATTATAATCAGTTTTTCATATAGAATTGTAGTAGTTGAATTGTATATTAGCTACTAAGTATGAACTTAACGGGTAGGTACTACCCGAATTTAAACTTATAAAACGCTAATATGAAGAAAAAGCTTTTATAAATGAGTTCATATTATGCTACGAGATACTATTGACTACTCTTAATATTCTGTATGATTAACTTGTTTCATTTGACTATTTGAAGGAAATGGCACCGACTACTCGACAAACCATGAATATGAGCGAAGAGGAATTTCGTACCTTTCTTGCTGCAAACATAGCCGCAGTACAGGCTGTGCTAGATAGCAACAATAACCTTGGATCTAGCAGTACAGGAAATCATGTAGGATGCACCTACAAAGAATTCACTGCCTGCAAACCTTTGGAATTTGATGGAACCGAAGGACCGATCGGATTGAAACGGTGGACCGAGAAGGTCGAATCGGTGTTTACCATAAGTAAGTGTACTGAAGAGGACAAAGTGAAGTACGTTACGCATACCTTCACAGGTACTGCGTTAACATGGTGGAATACCTATCTAGAGCAAGTGGGACAAGATGATGCTTACGCACTACCGTGGTCAGCATTCAAGCACTTGATGAACGAGAAGTACCGTCCCAGAACCGAGGTCAATAAGCTCAAGATAGAACTTAGAGGGTTACGAACCCAAGGATTTGATATTACCATGTACGAAAGACGATTCACAGAATTATGCCTATTGTGTCCGGGAGCGTTCGAAGATGAGGAAGAGAAGATCGACGCGTTTGTGAAAGGATTACCGGAAAGAATCCAAGAAGATATAAGTTCACACGAGCCCGCCTCCATACAACAGGCATGTAGAATGGCTCACAAACTAGTGAACCAGATTGAAGAAAGAATTAAAGAACAGACTGCTGAAGAGGCCAATGTGAAGCAAGTCAAAAGAAAGTGGGAGGAAAACGGTGATAAGAATCACCAATACAACAACAACAGCAATTACAACAATAATCGCAACAACTATCCTAACAATCGCAACATCAATCGCAACTGCAACAAATGGCCCTACAACAACAACAACAACAACAACAATAACAGCAACTACAACAATCATCTTAACAACAATAATAACCGCAACAACAACAACAATCAGAAGCAGCTATGCCAAAGGTGTGAAAAGTATCACTCGGGGTTCTGCACCAAATTTTGCAACAAGTGTAAAAGAAATGGTCATAGCGCGGCGAAGTGTGAGGTCTACGGACCAGGGTTTAACAGAACGAAAGGAACAAATGGTGTCGAAACGAATAATGGCGGAGCAAGTAGTGTCGGAGCAAGTTATGCCAATGTAGTTTGTTATAAATGTGGAAAATCAGGCCACATTATTAGAAATTGCCCGAATCAGGAGAACACGAATGGACAAGGCCACGGAAGAGTTTTCAATATTAATGCGGTAGAGGCACAGGAAGACCCAGAGCTTGTTACGGGTACGTTTCTTATTGACAATAAATCTGCTTACGTTTTATTTGATTCGGGTGCGGATAGAAGCTATATGAGTAGAGATTTTTGTGCTAAATTAAGTTGTCCATTGACGCCTTTGGATAGTAAATTTTTACTCGAATTAGCAAATGGTAAATTAATTTCTGCACATAATATATGTCGAAATCGAGAAATTAAACTGGTTAGCGAAACATTTAAGATTGACTTGATACCAGTAGAGTTAGAGAGTTTTGATGTGATAATCGGTATGGACTGGTTGAAAGAAGTGAAAGCAGAGATCGTTTGTTACAAAAATGCAATTCGCATTATACGAGAAAAAGGAAAACCCTTAATGGTGTACGGAGAAAAGGGCAACATGAAGCTACATCTTATTAGTAATTTGAAGGCACAAAAACTAATAAGAAAAGGTTGCTATGCTGTTCTAGCACACGTCGAGAAAGTACAAACTGAAGAAAAGAGCATCAATGATGTTCCCGTCGCAAAAGAATTTCCCGATGTATTTCCGAAAGAATTACCGGGATTACCCCCACATCGATCTGTTGAATTTCAAATAGATCTTGTAGCAGGAGCTGCACCAATAGCTCGTGCTCCTTACAGACTCGCACCCAGTGAGATGAAAGAACTGCAAATCCAATTACTAGAACTTTTAGAGCGTGGTTTCATTCAACCAAGCACATCACCGTGGGGAGCTCCTATTTTGTTTGTCAAGAAGAAAGATGGTACATTCAGGTTGTGTATCGATTACCGAGAGTTGAACAAACTTACCATCAAACTTACATTCAGGTTGTTTATTCAAAGATTGACTTACGTTCCGGGTATCATCAAATGCGGGTGAAAGAAGATGATATTCCAAAGACTGCTTTCAGAACACGTTACGGTCATTACGAGTTTATGGTCATGCCGTTTGGTTTAACTAATGCACCAGCTGTGTTCATGGACCTTATGAACCTAGTGTGTGGACCATACCTTGACAAGTTTGTCATTATTTTCATTGATGACATACTTATTTACTCAAAGAATGACCAAGAACACGGTGAACATTTGAGAAAGGTGTTAGAAGTATTGAGGAAGGAAGAATTGTACGCTAAATTTTCAAAGTGTGCATTTTGGTTGGAAGAAGTTCAATTCCTCGGTCACATAGTGAACAAAGAAGGTATTAAGGTGGATCCGGCAAAGATAGAAACTGTTGAAAAGTGGGAAACCCCGAAAACTCCGAAACACATACGCCAGTTTTTAGGACTAGCTGGTTACTACAGAAGGTTCATCCAACACTTATCCAGAATAGCAAAACCCTTGACTGCATTAACGAAAAAGGGAAGAAATTTGAATGGAAGGATGAACAAGAGAAAGCGTTTCAGTTATTGAAGAAAAAGCTATCTACGGCACCTATATTTTCATTGCCTGAAGGGAATGATGATTTTGTGATTTATTGTGATGCATCAAACCAAGGTCTCGGTTGTGTATTAATGCAACGAACGAAGGTGATTGCGTATGCGTCTAGACAATTGAAGATTCACGAACAAAATTATACGACACATGATTTGGAATTAGGCGCGGTTGTTTTTGAATTAAAGACTTAGAGGCACTACTTATATGGGGTCAAAAGTATTATATATACCGACCACAAAAGTCTTCAACACATATTTAATCAGAAACAACTGAAATTGAGGCAGCGTAGGTGGATTGAATTGTTGAATGATTACGACTTTGAGATTCGTTACCACCCGGGGAAGGCAAATGTGGTAGCCGACGCCTTGAGCAGGAAGGACAGAGAACCCATTCGAGTAAATCTACGAATATAATGATTCACAATAACCTTACTACTCAAATAAAGGAGGCACAACAAGGAATTTTAAAAGAGGGAAATTTAAAGGATGAAATACCCAAAGGATCGGAGAAGCATCTTAATATTCGGGAAGACGGAACCCGGTATAGGGCTGAAAGGATTTGGGTAACAAAATTTGGAAATATGAGAGAAATGGTACTTAGAGAAGCTCATAAAACCAGATACTCAATACATCCTGGAACGGGGAAGATGTACAAGGATCTCAAGAAACATTTTTTGTGGCCGGGTATGAAAGCCGATGTTGCTAAATACGTAGGAGAATGTTTGACATGTTCTAAGGTCAAAGCTGAGCATCGAAAACCATCAGGTCTACTTCAACAACCCAAAATCTCGGAATGGAAATGGGAAAACATTACCATGGATTTCATCACTAAATTGCCAAGGACTGCAAGTGGTTTTGATACTATTTGGGTAATAGTTGATCGTCTCACCAAATCAGCACACTTCCTGTCATTAAGAGAAGATGACAAGATGGATAAGTTAGCACGACTGTATTTGAAGGAAGTCGTCTCCAGACATGGAATACCAATCTCTATTATCTCTGATAGGGATGGCATATTTATTTCAAGATTCTGGCAGACATTACAGCAAGCATTAGGAACTCGTCTAGACATGAGTACTGCCTATCATCCAAAAACTGATGGGCAGATTGAAAGGATGATACAAACGCTTAAAGACATGCTACGAGCATGTGTTATTGATTTCGGAAATAGTTGGGATCGACACCTACCGTTAGCAGAATTTTCCTACAACAGCAGTTATCATTCTAGTATTGAGATGGCGCCGTTTGAGGCACTTTATGGTAGAAAGTGCAGGTCTCCGATTTGTTGGAATGAAGTGGGGGATAGACAGATTACGGGTCCGGAGATAATACAAGAAACTACCGAGAAAATCATCCAAATTCAACAAAGATTTAAAACCACCCAGAGTCGACAAAAGAGCTACGCGGACAGTAAAAGAAAAGATATAGAGTTTGAAATTGGAGAAATGGTCATGCTTAAGGTTTCACCTTGGAAAGGCGTTGTTCGATTTGGTAAACGGGGGAAACTAAATCCAAGGTACATTGGACCATTCAAAATTATAGATCGTGTCGGACAAGTAGCTTACCGACTTGAGTTACCTCAACAACTCGCGGCTGTACATAACACTTTCCACGTCTCGAATTTGAAGAAATGTTTTGCTAAAGAAGATCTCACTATTCCATTAGACGAAATCCAAATCAATGAAAAACTTCAATTCATTGAAGAACCCGTTGAAATAATGGATCGTGAGGTTAAGAGATTAAACAAAACAAGATACCGATTGTTAAGGTAGGATGGAATGTTAAGGTAGGATGGAATGCTCGTAGAGGACCCAAGTTCACCTGGGAATGAGAAGATCAGATGAAGGAGAAGTACCCGCACTTATTTCCAGAAGATGAGCCAACACCTCCAATCGCTTAAAATTTCGGGACGAAATTTATTTAACGGTAGGTACTGTAGTGACCCGAACTTTTCAGAACCTTTCTATGATTATATGTTTAATGAAAACTATATTTACATGATTAAATGTTTCCAACATGTTAAGCAATCAAACTTGTTAAGAGTTGGTTAATTGAAACGGAAATTTTGTAAACGTCTGATTACCCAGTTTGACCAATGATTCACGAACGCTATAAGTTGTATATGACATGATGATACATAAATGAATAAATATATGTGTTTAACATGATATAATGATCATCAAGTATCTCATTAAAAAGAGTAACAATAAGTTATATACTTAAAAAGGAGACTATTAACGTATGAAACTCGAAACGATACATATAACGATTATCGTTATAACCACGTCTTACTAAATATATATGAAGTATATTAATACATTGTTATATTATATATAACATGATAATATGATAATTAAATATATCATTAAGTGTATTAACAATGAACTACATAAGTAAAAACAAGACTACTAACTTAAGGATTTCGAAACGAGACATATATGTAACGATTATCGTTGTAACGGCATTTAAATGTATATATCATATTAAAATATATTAATATATCATAATATCATGATAATATAATAATTTAAAATCTCATTTGATATTATAAACATTGGGTTAACAACATTTAACAAGATCGTTAACCTAAAGGTTTCAAAACAACACTTACATGTAACGACTAACGATGACTTAACGACTCAGTTAAAATGTATATACATGTAGTGTTTTAATATGTATTCATACACTTTTGAAAGACTTCAAGACACTTATCAAAATACTTCTACTTAATAAAAATTCTTACAATTACATCCTCGTTCAGTTTCATCAACAATTCTACTCGTATGCACCCGTATTCGTACTCGTACAATACACAGCTTTTAGATGTATGTACTATTGGTATATACACTCCAATGATCAGCTCTTAGCAGCCCATGTGAGTCACCTAACACATGTGGAAACCATCATTTGGAAACTAGCATGAAATATCTCATAAAATTACAAAAATATGAGTAATCATTCATGACTTATTTACATGAAAACAAAATTACATATCCTTTATATCTAATCCATACACCAACGACCAAAAACACCTACAAACACTTTCATTCTTCAATTTTTTTCATCTAATTGAACTCTCTCAAGTTCTATCTTCAAGTTCTAAGTGTTCTTCATAAATTCTACAAGTTCTAGTTTCATAAAATCAAGAATAATTTCAAGTTTACTAGCTCACTTCCAATCTTGTAAGGTGATCATACAACCTCAAGAAATCTTTGTTTCTTACAGTAGGTTATCATTCTAATACAAGGTAATAATCATATTCAAACTTTGGTTCAATTTCTATAACTATAACAATCTTATTTCAAGTGATGATCTTACTTGAACTTGTTTTCGTGTCATGATTCTGCTTCAAGAACTTCGAGCCATCCAAGGATCCGTTGAATCTAGATCCATTTTTCCCTTTTCCAGTAGGTTTATCCAAGGAACTTAAGGTAGTAATGATGTTCATAACATCATTCAATTCATACATAAAAAGCTATCATATTCGAAGTGGTAAACTAGTAATCACTAGAACATAGTTTAGTTAATTCTAAACTTGATCGCAAATAAAGTTAATCCTTCTAACTACACTTTTAAAATCAACTATACACATGATATATATCTATATGATATGCTAACTTAATGATTTAAAACCCGAAAACACGATAAACACCATAAAACCGGATTTACGCCGTCTAGTTACAACCGGGGGCTGTTTTGGTTTGGATAATTAAAAACTATGAAAAACTTTGATTTAAAAGCTATACTTCTGGGAAAATGATTTTTCTTATAAACATGAAACCATATCCAAAAATCATGGTTAAACTCAAAGTGAAAGTATGTTTTTCAAAACAGTCATCAAGATGTCGTTCTTTCGACAGAAATGACTACCTCTTTCAAAAACGACTTGTAACTTGTATTTCTGACTATAAACCTATACCTTTTCTATTTAGTTTCATAAAGTCAAGTTCAATACGAAACCGTAGCCGCTTAAATCACTCAAAACGGATTAGAAACGAAGAAATGGCGAGCAAAACAAAATTGGTAAAAACTACTCATTTTAGCTACGTGAAAATTGGTAACAAATTTATTCCAACCATAACTTAATCAACTTGTATTGTATATTATGTAATCTTGAGATACCATAGACACGTATACAATGTTTCGACCTATCATGTCGACACATCTATATATATTTCAGAACAACCATAGACACTCTATATGTGAATGTTGGAGTTAGCTATACAGGGTTGAGGTTGATTCCAAAATATATATAGTTTGAGTTGTGATCAATACTGAGATATGTATACACTGGGTCGTGGATTGATTCAAGATAATATATATCGATTTATTTCTGTACATCTAACTGTGGACAACTAGTTGTAGGTTACTAACGAGGACAGCTGACTTAATAAACTAAAAACATCAAAATGTATTAAAAGTGTTGTAAATATATTTTGAACATACTTTGATATATATGTACATATTTGTTATAGGTTCGTGAATCGACCAGTGGCCAAGTCTTACTTCCCGACGAAGTAAAAAAAAATCTGTGAAAGTGAGTTATAGTCCCACTTTTAAAATCTAATACTTTTAGGATGAGAATACATGCAGCTTTTATAAATGATTTACAAAATAGACACAAGTACGTGAAACTACATTCTATGGTTGAATTATCGAAATCGAATATGCCCCTTTTTATTAAGTATGGTAATCTAAGAATTAGGGAACAGACACCCTAATTGACGTGAATCCTAAAGATAGATCTATTGGGCTTAACAAACCCCATCCAAAGTACCGGATGCTTTAGTACTTCGAAATTTATATCATATCCGAAGGGTGTCCCGGAATGATGGGGATATTCTTATATATGCATCTTGTTAATGTCGGTTACCAGGTGTTCACCATATGAATGAATTTTATCTCTATGTATGGGATGTATATTGAAATATGAAATCTTGTGGTCTATTATTATGATTTGATAATATATAGGTTAAACCTATAACTCACCAACATTTTTTTGTTGACGTTTTAAGCATGTTTATTCTCAGGTGATTATTAAGAGCTTCCGCTGTTGCATACTAAAATAAGGACAAGATTTGGAGTCCATGCTTGTATGATATTATGTAAAAACTGCATTCAAGAAACTTATTTTTGATGTAATATATTCTTATTGTAAACCACTATGTAATGGTCGTGTGTAAACGGTATATTTTAGATTATCATTATTTGATAATCTACGTAATGCTTTTTAAACCTTTATAGATAAAATAAAGGTTATGGTTGTTTTAAAAATGAATGCAGTCTTTGAAAAACGTCTCATATAGAGGTCAAAACCTCGCGACGAAATCAATTAATATGGAACGTTTATAATCAATATGAACGGGACATTTCAGCTAACCCGAAAACTCCCCTAACCACTACTCCATTTACCATTTTATGTTTTTAATCACCTCCCTAAATTCTTTTAACCCTGATATGTTTCCATTTTCATAACCCAAACATTATCATCTCATTAATTTCATCATTCTTTTAAATCATGTATCATCTATCATCATTATGGAATTTTCATTATCATCATCAAAACCACATCTCATCATCATCATTCCTAGTCCATCAGCATCTATCCATCATCATTATGATCATCATAAGATCATCATCATCTTTATTTCATGTCATCACCATCATACTCAATCCATTACCAATATCCATCATCATCGTTATACTCTCATTATAATATCATCATCATCCATTATCTATCCTAGTTTCATCATCATATTAATAACATTATCAACGAAGCATCATTGTATTCACTATTCTTCGTCCCTTTCATTTATAAATCAAATAGAAGAGAACCACAATAGATGGCAATATGCAATCGTGGTTTTGTACATCAACAGCCCAATTAGATTTTAAGAAGCCCATTTAATTGATAGCCTAGTTATACTTTTTAGAAGCCCAATATTACACCGACTCAAATAGTACAGTAAAGGGTTTCGTTTGTTGAAAGAAATAGGAATAAGAAACAGTGAAAGGTAGCAGTCGACTAAAGAAACACAAGTGGGTTTCGATGGGACTGATTGTGTGCAAGAACAACAGGATCACAGTTCATTCATCATCATCGAACGTTATACTTCATCATTATTCTAAACAACATCATTAACATCACCATGATCTCGTTTGTCCTAACATTTATTGAAATCACCTCATCATTATAATATACCATCGTTGTATATATCATTGAGATCATTATGTTCCATTGGTCAGCCAATAAGTCCTACCTAATCCACTACCCTTTTATGATGTGTAAAGTAACATTCTATATGTTATAATACTCGTACTAATTTTCAAAGAACAATTCCTTTTGTCTGCCACAACAGACACCCTAATTGACGCGAATCCTAAAGATAGATCTATTGGGCCCAACGAGCCCCATCCAAAGTACCGGATGCTTTAGTACTTCGAATTCATCATGTCCGAAGGTATTCCCGGAATGATAGGGGATATTCTATATGCATCTTGTTAAGGTCGGTTACCAGGTGTTCACCATATGAATGATTTTTATCTCTATGTATGGGATGTATATTGAAATATGAAATCTTGTGGTCTATTATTACGATTTGATAAATATAGGTTAAACCTATAACTCACCAACATTTTTGTTGACATTTAAAGCATGTTTATTCTCAGATGATTATTAAGAGCTTCCGCTATTGCATGCTATTATATGGACAAGATTTGGTGTCAGCATGCTTGTATAATATTGTTTAAAACTGCATTCGAGATTTATTTTGTTGTAACATATTAATATTTGTAAACCAATATGTATTGGTAGTGTGTAAGTGTGATATTTGTTAGATTATCATTTTTGGATAATCTAAGTGGTGTCTTGTTAATCTTGTCGATAAAATAAAGGTTAAGGTTTGTTTTAAAAACGAATGCAGTCTTTAAAAAACGTCTCATATAGAGGTCAAAACCTCGCAACGAAATCAATTAATATGGAACGTTTATAATCAATATGAACGGGACATTTCAAATTTTTCCCTTTTTGGTTTGTTTTGGGATATATATATATATATATATATATATATATATATATATATATATATATATATATATATATATATATATATATATATATATATATCTTATAATTTGATATGATTTTGAAAATAAACTCATGTCATTTTCATTACAATAGAATGTATACAATAATTACAAGGCAATATAATGAAACATGAAATAACAAAAGATACAGTTTTAAGCACTAGAAGGCTATCCGTCTCTATCTTTATCTTTCTCCTTTTCCTCATCAGATAGCTCTTCTTCTTTTACTTTCAAGACTGCCCAGGATTCAGGGAAAAGTTCAGGCAAGTCAGCTGGATCAAACACTGGAATTTGGGGAGGTAGAATGATGGGATCTCTTCTGTGTAAGCCAGCACCAATAAATTTCTTTCTCTTAGGATTCTGAGATAGAACTTCTTCTACTTTCACTACTGGTGCATTCCCATACTTAACTGCTTTATCAAAAGGTTCTTGTAAATCAAGTTTTAGTGCATCTTTGAGAGCACTTTTACCTTTATCAATGAAGTACCTCGAGTATAATCATGGTTCTATGTATCGTTCTACATCAATTCTCTTCGTTCTTCATGGCGATTATGTAATCTCTAATGTTTTAGAGATTATGTATTCTAGTTCTAACGGTAAATCAAATGAGACTAATATCATATTAACTCATTAAATCCATGATTACATCTGAAGAAAATATATATATGTAAGTATATTTTCATAGAGATTGTAATTAAAAATTCTTTCGTACAAACTGTTAATGGTGAGAATATTTTAACGGGTAGGTAATACCCGAGGAATATTTAGATTTCACATTAATAAGTTACACTGAACATTATTCAAACCTGATTCGACAGTCAACTACTATCCTACTTACATCTACAGATATATGTATCCGTTCACCGCGGAATAACTATTTTCATTCAATTTCATATTTGGATTTTGACTTATCAGAATCCAACAAGTGGCATAATGAAGAAAACATTGGACAAAAATAAAAATTGTTAGAAACAAACAAATTAACTATGAGAAATTTTATTAAGAAACCACGCTAAATAAAATCCTAGCTAACTGTTCCTAGCTAACTGTTAATTCCTTATTACATTTTAATTATCGCAATTTATTTATCGTAATTTATTTATCGCAATTTTAATTCTCGCAATTTTATTTATCGTCATTTAATTTCTGTTATTTATTTTACGCACTTTATTTATCGTCATTTAAATACTGTTATTTACGCATTTTAAATATCGGGACACGTATACAATGTTTTGACATATCTTATCGACGTCATCTATATATACTATTTGGAATAACCATAGACACTCTATATGCGGTAATGATCGAGTTAGATATACAGGGTTGAGGGTGATTCCAAAATAATATATATACTTTGAGTTGTGATCGAGTCTGAGACATGTATACAATGGGTCACGATACGTATTAATTAATACTAATATTATATATTAAACTATATATGAATTATTGAATTACTAACTGCAGACTACTAACATTTGACAATTAAAAATGAATTAAAATATTGATTATAACATATGAAACTAAACATTTCTTCAAGTTTGCCACTTGATTTCATCTTAAACCTCGTTATATCTTGACGATTACAATCTGCGTTCAAACCTTTCATGATTCTTGAAAACACCTCAATCGAAAGGATAAACCAACCACACTTCACCTACGGAAGAAAAGATTGATGCATATAGTTATGCCCCTGGAAAACTCTTGGAACCTAAGTAGAAATTTAACACGAATCTATAATCCCTTGGCATTGTTATTACCGAAAATAACTTTACAATCCCTCTCCAAATTAGCCAATTTTGTCACAGCTCCAGCAAATCAACTTCGACTTTCATTCGGATTAGCTTTATTCTAACCGTGGTATATAAGTTTGCCTTTCGTCATCGTTACCGGGGAACCGTTTATATTCCACCACATTAGCAGTAAACTTACTAGCAACTTCATTGATTTTTGACTTTTCGAAAATCATTATATTCATTAAAACCCTATCATATACTCATCCACATTTTATAACGAGAATTGCCATACTAGTTACTGGGAATCAGCAATCAGTATTTTAAAATCTCGTAGCATGTCTACATCAACAGTTATATGTATACATATAACAATTATCTCTTAGAATTATAATCTTCCATTCTGAAATTCTGAAAAGCACCCAGTCTACTAAACAATACTCTGAATGTTGAAAAAGCTGAATGAAGCAGCAGAAACTGTAAACGACCTTAACCGTCGAAAGTTTGATGATAAAGAATAGTATGTTGGCAAAGCTCAGAAAAGTTAGGACTGGAAAACGGATTGAACAAACCAGGAAGGTCGCTATGGATAAATCACAAGGACTTAATCTGCCTTCAAAAAAAAAATCCAAATGATTCAGTATCTGCTGAAGTCATTAACGAATACTTTGCTCCTGACTCTAAACCTTTACAGACAAATCTTATTCATCATCCATCGATATTAGAAATTCCAAGATATCGCCATATCTTTCATTATAAATATCCTCGATATTTATGAAGATATTTTCATAACTATTCTTATCCGAAATCATTTATCTCTTCGCGCTATCTGCGTTACATCATAAAGGAAACTGTTTTAGTCTCTAAATTCTGAAAAATTTGAACTTAAAATATGAATGGTATTGAAGTAGTGTTGGGAACTGAAGCATGAGTTAATATAATATAATGACACTTGATCAACGTAATTATATTACAGTAAGTCATGCTGAGTTTCTAATGGGACGTGATGATTCCCAGATCATAATGTCATCATGTGCCATGTTACACAACTCTTACATTCTACTAAATCTCTAAACAAAATCAAGAACATATTATCTTGATAATTCTATCTTTTCCAGTGACTTCTGATAACTTGGCAAATATTTTGGAAACATGAATTGAAGTATAACAGATAAGAGTTGTAGAAATAATGGAATGAAAGAGGTTGATCTATAGTGAATTATCCAACAGTGCAATCGAGATAGATTATCACATTTAACAAAAAAAAAGGATCCTAATTTTCTTAGTTACCAAAGAACCAAATCTTATTACGAAGTTTTCCTCTAAATCCCTTGAATTCCGGAATTCAACCAAGACAACGTCAAAAGTTAAGATGAAACTCTATTTCTTCAATTCACTCTTTTGTGATAACATCACTTATACACTTCGAATAATCGAACTGTTATATCTGTATTACTCAATAATGATAAAACTCTATTTATCAACTCATATTCGTCATGAAAACATTTTTATTGTTAACTATGACGACCTTGATCAAATTCCGGGACGAAATTTCTTTAACAGGTAGGTACTGTGACGACCCGGAAATTTCTGACCAAATTTAAACTTAATCTATATACGATCCCGAAACGATAAGAAAAGTCTGTAATGTTGAGTCTCAAAATTTTTGAACTGTTTACTTGGATTCAGTTAACTTCGACCATTTTCGACGATTCACGAACTATTACTTATACACAGACAGGTATATATAAATAAGAAAGTATAAATAATTATATATATAAAAATATTAATAAACTGATGTATACAATAAAATATCAAGTAATGAAATAAGTATTTTAAATATATAGATATATATATATATATATATATACATATATATATATATATATATATATATATATATATATATACATATGGATATTACTTGTAAATATATAACGATATTAAATTTAATGGTTTAAAAATATAAATAGTGTGTTCAACTATGTAATAAAACTTGATATAATTATAGATATTGTAATTTGAAAACATATTATAAAATCATTAAATACTACCTAATTATAAATTGTAATATGAATAAATGTAATTACAAAAAATATATATATATAGTTATTACATTAATAATGTTACCATTACTTTCATTAAAATAAATATTAATATTAATATCAGTATTATAAATATTATTATTTAATTTTATATATAAATATAAAATTTAATATATATAATATTCATATTATTATTATTATTGGAAAATAATACAAATATATTATTATTATCAAATTCACTAAAATTATTATTGTGACTTATTATTATTATTACTCTTATTATTTTTGTTATTATTATTATTATTATTATTATTAATATTATATTATTATTAATATTAGTATTTTTGATTATAATTAATATAATTATAATTATTAATTATGAATTCATTATTTATTATTATCGTTTATAAAAAAAGTAGAATTTGTTACACTCACCTATCATACAGTGTCTTAATTTTGTTTTCCTGTCTACAAGTTGTTACCAGTCTATATCAACTCAGATATAACCAAAAACCAATACAGATCGATATCATAATTTTATGTTATTTATTTTATTTTTTTGTTCTTAGCTATATGTTTGAAATATTCGTTGTCGACCATCAACCCTACAAGCAATTGATTCAACTATTTTACTGAGCCAATAATTCAAATTTCATAACATAAATCATCTTCTATTAGTTGATAAGGGACACACAAATTTAATAGGAACAAGAACAGTTTTTTTTCTTTCTTTTCTCTCCTCCTCTGTACGCTTACCTTTTTCTTCAAAAGTTTGAATTCAAATCAATTTCAATATGTAAAAATGCAGAAGTGTTAGTAATCTTTTACTCAATCTTTCTGCAAAGTTTTACGATCCAATTCCTCAAAACGAATCTTAATTTTGAAGTCAAAGTATTTTCACAAAAAGTCAAAGGTTGTGTTCATTATGAAATTCGTAATTTTTTTTAGTGTTTCTGTAAAAATTAACGATCCAAAAAGTTTATAACTATGATTTACAACATATTTCATGTTGTAATTATAATGTAAAACATCCTTAATTTGAAAATCAAAAATGTATTTTTGTTGTTTGAGTCGCGAACACAGCAAACTGTTTTGATATTTTTTTTTATATCTTTTAATTTACAAACACAACTTTAAATCACTTATGTCTCAATTTTACATCCTAATTTATACCTCTGGTCTATTTATTTGATCATTGGCCGATTTAAAATTTGAAGAAGATAGAAGATGAAGCTAGAACAAATTAATACGGTTTATATAATTGAAAGTTTAGATAGTTTTAGAAAAATTGGAATGGTCGGATGGTTAAGGTGTTAGTAGGTGAGCGGGTGGTCACGGGTTCGAGCCTGGTCCAGGGCAATTCTTTTTAAACAAAGCTTTTAAGGGTATACACAATTTCTTTTATTTTTATTATTATTATTATGATTATTATTATTGTTGTTATGATTATTATTATTAATTATTAAGGTTATAATTATGATTTTAAATTGTTATTGTTACTAGTGTTATTATTATTAAAGGTATTACTAATAATTCTAGTATTATCATTATAATTATTAGTATCACCATTATAATTATTATTATAAGTATTATCATTATTATTATGATTATGATTATTATTATCATTATTAGGAAAACAATACAACCTAATATTATTATCATTAATATTAGTATTATTTCTATCATAAGAATTATTATTAAAGTTATCATTATTATTATTACTAGCATGATTATCATTATTAATATTGTTATTGTTAAAAACTATTATCATTATAATCATTATTACTATGTTAACATGAAAACTAATACTGACATTATTATTAATATTATCAATATCATTATTTATTTTTTAAACTAGTAGGATTATGAAAAGAAAAGATTTTAAAAATAAATATACTATTTTTCAAGAAAATTATAAATGAAATATCATTATTATTATTATCACTGATCATTATCAATATTATTACAAATAAATATTCGTATATAAAATTTCATTATCATAATATTAGTAATACATATCACTATTTTTTTTAAATGATACTAATTAAGTATAAAAGATATCAATTGATATATAAGTATATTTACATCATATAAAAACCCTAGTATAAATTTTTATTAATAACCTGTTATAAAGAAAGATAAATATTAGTTATATAATATATATAAATTAAATATATTAAATTTAACTAAATAACAAATAACATAACAAGCATATTATTAATAATAATATATATAAACTTGCTCGATTACAATTATATGTGTTAATCGATATACAATTGATATAGGTTCGTGAATCCGAGGCCAACCCTGCATTGTTCAGTTTCGTCGTATGAATTACTCCATTTTTAAATGCTTTTGCAATATATATTTTTGGGACTGAGAATACATGCGCTACTTTTATAAATGCTTTACGAAATAGACACAAGTAATCGAAACTACATTCTATGGTTGGATTATCGAATCGAATATCACCCCTTTTTGCTTGGTAGCCTAAGAATTAGGGAACAGACACCCTAATTGACGCGAATCCTAAAGGTAGATCTAAGGACACTAATACCCCCCATACTGGAAAATGGTATGCTTTAGTACTTCGAGTTTATATTATACAGACGAGTTTCTATTTGGGGATATTCTATATGCATTATGTTAATGTCAGTTACCAGGTGTTCAATCCATATGAATGATTTTTTTAAACACTTGCGAGTGTATAAATATTGAATAAAGGAAATCTTGTGGTCTATTAAAATTATGGAAATGATTGATTACGATAAACTAATGAACTCACCAACCTTTTGGTTGACACTTTAAAGCATGTTTATTCTCAGGATTGAAAGAAATCTTCCGCTGTGTATTTGCTCAATTTAAAGATATTACTTGGAGTCATTCATGGCATATTTCAAAAGACGTTGCATTCAAGTCATTGAGTTCAGTAAAGATTATGATTAAGTAAATGACAGATTAGATCATTTATAGTTGGATATTATGAAATGGCATGCATGCCTGTCAACTTTTGATGTAATGAAAGTTTGTCTTTTAAAACGAATGCAATGTTTGTAAAATATATCATATAGA
The DNA here is from genome assembly GCF_046630445.1 of Rutidosis leptorrhynchoides. NCBI lineage: Eukaryota > Viridiplantae > Streptophyta > Magnoliopsida > Asterales > Asteraceae > Rutidosis > Rutidosis leptorrhynchoides. The sequence goes on from NC_092343.1 coordinate 240,521,483, forward strand.
GGTCAAATACCTTGCAATGTAATCATATATTATTGTATTCATTCTTATGGATTAGGACGAGTCATTAGATGTGGTATCAGAGCGGTGGTCTTAGCGAACCAGGTCTTACATTAGTGTGTCTAACTGATAGTTGTTTAGATGCATTAGTGGGTCTGGACTTTGACCGTGTCTGCATGTCAAAAGTTTTGTTTATCATTTCTAGTCAAAAATTATCTGCTTATCATCCTTAGGAAATTACATGCTTATCATTCTTAGTCTAGACACATCTTACTTCATTGATTGCATGAATAGTGTATAGACAAAAATTCATATCTTAGCGTATCTGCTAATTCATATCTTAGCGTATCTGTTACTGTAAACTTTGCCTGGCATATTCCATAAATCCCTCCGTAATCTACGAAATCTTTTATTCTATATATATATATATATATATATATATATATATATATATATATATATATATATATATATATATATATATATATATATATATATTCTATGTAATTAGAATACCATCCGATAGCCGGAAATCATTTCATAACGAAAAATCCTTTATTCAATCGTACAAAATGGAACTCGTCACTAGTTCAAGTCCCTCGAATTTAGATAAGCTATTTCGATAGTTATTCCGACCGCTATTCCGATATGGATATTCACCTAAGCTCCAAAAGCAGTGTAACCGGAATGGATCAACCGATTAGCCATCACCTATTTTGGATGAAATGGGGATGGGCTCGTAGTCGACTTAAAAAAATGGAGACAAGAAGAAGGCGATCCTTTCCATCAACCAAAAATTCACCTCTTGGCGAAGAAACTGAAGCACTTACCTGCGAACCTGTTCGAAACACCATTTCCTCTCTCATTTCCAAAGTATCTTGTCATGATTATATACTATCTCAAATTATAGATCTTATTCATCCGCTCGTTCCGACCGACAATCATTCTGTTTTGTCAAATAAATTTCTGTTTTGTCATAATTAAATCCTTAATTACTTTGGGGACTCAACAATCTCCCCCTATTTGATGAAGACAAAACCTATGACATATAGAGAAAACACTAAAGCCAGCACTAAGGGACCTAATAAAAATAGGCAGTAAATTTGTCCCTTTTTGGTTTGTTTTGGGATCTTTTGCTGAGTTATATATATATATATATATATATATATATATATATATATATATATATATATATATATATATATATATATATATATATATATATATATATATATATATATATATATATATATATATATATATATATCTTATAATTTGATATGATTTTGAAGATAAACTCATGTCATTTTCATTACAATAGAATATATACAATAATTACAAGGCAGTAATAATGAAACATGAAATAACAAAAGATATAGTTTTAAGCACTAGAAGGCTATCCATTTCTATCTTTATCTTTCTCCTTTTCCTCATCAGATAGCTCTTCTTCTTTTACTTTCAAGACTGCCCAGGCTTTAGGGAAAAGTTCAGGCAAGTCAGCTGGATCAAACACTGGAATTTGGGGAGGTAGAATGATGGGATCTCTTCTGTGTGGGCCAGCACCAATAACTTTCTTTCTCTTTGGCTTCTGAGATAGAACTTCTTCTACTTTCACTACTGGTACATTCCCATACTTAACTTCTTTATCAAAAAGTTCTTGTAAATCAAGTTTTAGTGCATCTTTGAGAGCACTTTTACCTTTATCAATGAAGTACTGCAGTATCTCCATTCATTCACTAAATCTAAATGTTCTTAGATTAGTGTAATCTACCTTCTCATAAACATCATTGTCCCTGCTGACATTGAAGGACCTTCTTGTACCTTTATGCACTTTGATGATCTTACTAGGATTAGATCTTCTGGTCATCACATCAACATACTTACTCCTAAAGAAATAGATAGCTCTTTTGTTCTTTCAGTCTCTATAGGAGCTTCAGTAGGTACCTTCTCAGCAGATTCCAGTTCATCCAGTGCCTTGTTTTGAGCTTTGACTATGGCTTTTTCTAACTTGAGAGATTCAGCCTCTTATTTTCTGTTAGTAACCAATTTAGCTTCTTCTTCCCTAAGCCTCAGCCTTTCAGCAAAACCAGCATCATCCCGTCTTTGCTGTTCAAACTGAACACTTGTAAGATATTCATTAACAGTGATGTTCAGGGATTTTGCTGTAGCAATCAATTTCTTGCCTTCATCAGTTGTTAAGGCATCACAATATTGCTTTAAGTCCATGTCCAGCTACAGAGCTTCATAAAAGAGGGCTTTCTCTTCATCATTGTGGAGCCTTTGAGCACTATTGTATAAGTACACACCAATATCAATGCTAAATTTCAAGGTATCAATGTAGAATTGCTGGTCAAATGGATGATACAACAATCTGATCTGGCATATTCTTTCTGGTATAGCTGCTTCTTTTTGTTCAAGCAGCTAAGGAATAGTGATCTCAAGCCTGTAAGCCTCTCTCTCTCATCTAGATTCATCTTTTAAATCAGGCTCTCCTTGTGCAGCTGAGTCATCTTCCCAAGTAGTATGTTTATCATTAGGTTTTGGGGAAGATGGGCAATATATGAAAGGTGATTCTGCTATGCCAGAAGGACCCACTAGTTCAAAGTCTGGTTCATCCAGTGTCCTATCAAAATAGGCAAGATTCTATGCAGGTATTGGTGATAGTATAAAAGTTGAGCTGCCCCTACCCCAGACTGTAAAGTTAGCAGCATCAGCATAATCGTTATCATGTTTAGCTCCCAGCTCATCCTCCTTTGTTGGGTCTTCAGCTTTTGTTTCACCCAGCAGCACACTTTTGGCTGGGTCTTTAATCACAGCACTCCTTGCTGTGTCTTCAGTACCAGCTGACTGATTAGTATCAGCTGGTACAACTGCCAGCTGTAACATCCCGCCTTTTTCCGTTTACTTTTCCGTTAAACTATTTAAAACTCCGTTATATGTTTATAACATCTCCCGTTAATACGCGTTTTAAATTATCATGTTTAGGTAATTTAACGCACCCGCAACCGAACTCGAGGGACTAGTTTCGCCAAAACACTAAAGTGGTGACTAGCCTTTTGACTAAGTCAACCACCTCCCCACCATTTTCCATTTCATTTTCTCTTTTTCCTAATTACTTCCACTCTTTCTCTAAATTCATCAAAAAGCAAATCTTCATCCATATTCAATCGATCAAGCTTCGGGCCAAACAAATTACATATTTGAACTCCTCGTGATCTCCTCTTCGATTCCATACCGATTTCATCAAATTTGGGTAACTTTCTAAAATCACTAATTTTATGTGTTCTTGAGATTTTTGAGTTAAAAGGTTGTTAATTAGTGTCTATGGCTCAAGTCTAGTGTGATTATGTGTTTTGTATGTTTGTTCTTGCTATTTTGGTGTAACTAGTTCATATTGAAAGAATGCTTGCTTAATCTTGAGTTTTTGGTGTTCATATGTTGTTTAATGATGAAAGTTCATGATTTAATTGTGTTCCTAACATCACTAGCTTCAAATTGGTATGTAGGTTGACATAGATTAGTTTCATATGCAAGATTGTTGAATTTGTGATTTTGAGTTAGGGTTTGATAGAAGTAAATTGAATTTTGATGCTTTAAATGCTTGATAATGTTAATTGTAAGTGTTAGGTTGTGTTGTATGCTTAACTACCTTCGAAACGGCGTATCGTTCATGTAATTTGGTTGCCAAATCATTAAATTGCATTTATGATTTGTATGCATTGAATGGGGAACATTAATTGCGGTTTTTGGTTGTTGCAAGTAGAAGTTTGATTGATGAGATGTGTTTAGTTGCATTCCTCGTCAAAATACCTTTCCAACGATGTATGATAGGCGTTATAAGTGTTTGCGGGTCAAGTGTTGTGTTAGAAAAGGTTTTGGTTCGTGCACACTTGGAAAAACTGACCAGAATTCTCTGCCCAGGTAGTGGCGCGGCGCGCCACATCCCCGCGCGGCACGCAGAATCACCTGGCCAGATTCTGACCTCTTGGACCCATTTCACGTGAAATGTTTGACTAGCTACCGACCTCCGATTCACATGAAATTTGTTTTAATATACTTGTATATGAATAATTAGCATAGAAAATTTGTCCGGGACCCGACCCGAACATGTTGACTCTTTCGTTGACTTTGACCCTACCAAGTTTGACTTTTTGTCAAACTTAACCAATTAATTATGCAATCTTTCTAACATGATTCTATACTTGTATCTTGCATGAAACTTGACAATTTGCTTCACATGCTACATAATCGAGTCGTGTCGAGCCATAGGACTAATTGGACATCTTTGACCCTTCGTGACTATCGTTATTGATACAACCTATTTGTTTAGGTCGAGACTAGCATTGTTCTTTGCACGTTTACTTGTGGAAGTACTATTACACTCTTGCAATCAAAGGTGAGATTATAGTCCCACTTTTACTCTTTTTGAACTTACTTTTGGGATGAGAATACATAAACGTTCTTTTAAACTAAGTGAACACAAGTACGGGAAAACAAACATTCTACATACGAGTTTGAACACAAATCCTCAATTCGATTATCATTAGTTACACTTGACGGGTGTAAGCGAGAACTTATGTTATATGGCCATATGGGTTTGACAAACCCTCACTTCGGACGGTTCGCTACCGTCTACGGGTGAAATATATTTTCGAGAAACAGTGTATGTTCTAACACTATTATGATGGGGTTCAATGGAAGGAAACATTAAGCCTTGATAATTGGGTGCTCGTGAATATTAACTTTTAGAATGTATTACTACTTTATCAATGTTGCAAATCTTGTGGTTCGACTTACCTTTATTAACTTACTTATTTAAACCTATGATTTCACCAACGTTTTCGTTGACAGATTCTCTATGTTTTTCTCAGGTAATTGAACTTAGGTGATACATGCTTCCGCTCATTCTTTTAGATACTTGCATTGGATGTCGAGTATACTTGCGTACGTGGAGCGTCTTTTTGGCTACTTTAAACTATGTCGCACGTGTTTCATATGAACTATAACATTTGTTATGTACTTGTCTTGGGAATTACTTTTGTAAACATTGAAACATCCTTTTATGAAATGAATGCGACATATTTTCGGTCAAACTTTGTTATAAAGACCTATGACCATGTAATGGGACCATACGTAGATGACGCCGTCATTTGACGATTTGTCGGGGTCGCTACAAGTGGTATCAGAGCCTTGGTTGTAGGGATTTAGAGTTCATTGGTGTCGACCCCGAGTCATAGGGTACATTGGTGAGTCTAGACTACAACCGGCATATAGACTTGACATAGGAATTACTTGGCAAATTGTGCATTTATACTCTAACTCTTCTACTCATATCTACTCTTATTCTATCTAAATCTTGCGTTGTATAATTTAATTGACACGCCACCTTGACTATATGATGTAATGTCGAATGCACATATGAATTAGGGTAATATAATTCCCGGAAATTATATTAAGGTGACTCATATGAACATACCGACATTATGACATAAAGAATTTAAGGCGAGTCAAGGATAATTTTCTCTTTATCTTTATTCCATATCACGGTTAGTATTATTTAGAATACTAACCAACGGTATTCTTTTGTTTTGAAGGAACAATGCCTCCTCGCCGTGTACGACGCAATGAAACTCCCGAACAAGCTTTGAAACGTATGATAGCCACTGCCGTGGATGCGGCCATGGCCGGTCACTCGTCCAACAACAACAATAATAATAACAACAACAACAACAACAACAACCAAGGAGCCGGTAACTCTAGCGAAGGGTGCTCCTACAAAGCTTTCATGGGGTGCAAACCTCACACTTATGATGGAACCGGGGGACCGGTTGTGCTTACTCGTTGGTTTGAACAAACGGAGGCAGTCTTTAGCATAAGCGGTTGTCGGGATCAAGACAAGGTCAAATACTCCACCCACACTTTCTCCGGGGTTGCTCTAACATGGTGGAACACCTATGTTCAATCGGTGGGTACCGATGAAGCTCATGCCCTCTCTTGGGCCGATCTAAGGGAAAAGATGATTGTTGAATATTTTCCTCGCGAAGAAACCCGGAAGCTTGAGGAAGAACTAAGAGCTTTGAAAGCGGTCGGAAACGATCTTAAAGCTTATAATCAACGCTTCGCTGAACTATCCTTGATGTGTCCTAATCTTGTTAACCCCGAATCTCAAAGGATTGAGCTCTGCATGCTCGGTCTTCCAAAAAGCATCAAACAAGGGGTGATGTCATCCAAACCCACTACTCATCAAGCCGCTATGAACATGGCTCGCCAACTAATTGAAACGGTTGACGAAATCGTAGTGCCGGCTCCTAAGGCCGAGGACAAGTCGGGTGGCAACAAAAGGAAATGGGAAGCCACTCCATCAACCAACTACAACAACAACACCTTCACCAAAAAGCCTTTCAACAACGACGGCAAGAAAGGTTATGTCGGGAACCTACCTTTTTGCAACAAATGCCACAAGCATCATCATGGCGAATGTAACAAGCTAATTTGTCACCGTTGCCAAGGAGTTGGTCATAGGGCCAACAATTGTACAAACGCCGCCCCCGTCGCTCGAAAGGGGCCCAATCCTCCAAGAACGGCCACTTGTTATGAATGTGGTCAACCGGGTCACTATAGGAACGAATGCCCGAAGAAGAAAGCCAACCCCAACAACCGAGGTCGAGCCTTCAACATCAACACCGAGGAAGCCCGAGACGATAAAGAATTAGTCACGGGTACGTTTCTTCTCAACAACACTTATGTTACATGCTTATTCGATTCGGGTGCCGATAAATGTTTTGTGTCTAAGACTTTGGCTCCTACTCTTTGCACTCCACCACACCCTTTAGATACTACTTACTCCATCGAAGTGGCCGATGGAAAACTCTTAAGTGCCGACACATATTACCGGGGGTGTACTCTAAACATTTTGGGTAATGAATTTGAAATTGACTTGATACCCATGGAACTAGGGAGTTTTGATGTAATAATCGGTATGAATTGGATGGTCAAAAATAAATCTCACATTCTTTGCGATCTTCACGCAATCCGAATTCCTATCGAGAACGGTGAACCCTTGATTGTCTATGGCGACAAAAATTGCACCGGACTCAATCTCGTTTCGTGCCTTAAAGTTAAAAAAACTACTACGTAAGGGTTGTTTCGCAATTCTTGCTCTCGTTAAGAAAGTCGAGGCCGATGAAAAGCGCATCGATGATGTGCCGATTGTTAGTGACTTTTCCGATGTATTTCCCGACGAATTACCGGGTCTTCCACCTCATCGACCGGTTGAATTTCAAATCGATCTTATTCCAGGAGCCGCACCCGTAGCGCGTGCACCATATAGACTCGCTCCATCCGAATTGCAAGAATTACAAAGTCAAATCCAAGAGTTACTTGACCGTGGTTTCATTCAACCTAGCCATTCACCATGGGGCGCTCCGATTTTGTTCGTCAAGAAGAAAGACGGATCCCTACGAATGTGCATTGATTATCGTGAACTAAACAAATTGACGGTTAAGAACCGATATCCTCTTCCTCGCATCGATGATCTCTTTGATCAACTACAAGGTTCTCGTGTATATTCAAAAATCGATCTCCGTTCGGGTTATCATCAACTATGGGTTAAGGGAGAAGATGTCTCCAAAACCGCCTTCTGGACTCGTTATGGTAGTTATGAATTCCTTGTCATGCCTTTTGGTCTCACAAATGCACCGGCGGTGTTCATGGATCTCATGAACCGCTTGTGCAAACCGTACCTCGACAAATTCTTTATCGTGTTCATCGACGATATTTTGGTCTATTCAAAAAGCGAAGAGGAACACAAAGAACATCTCCGACTCGTGCTTGAACTCTTGAGAAAAGAACAACTCTATGCCAAGTTCTCCAAGTGTGAATTTTGGTTGAAGGAAGTTCAATTCCTCGGTCACGTTGTAAGTGATCAAGGCATTAAAGTCGATCCCGCGAAAATCGAAGCCATTAGTAAATGGGAGACTCCTACTACTCCTACTCAAATTCGTCAATTCTTGGGTCTCGCCGGATACTATCGTAAATTCATCAAGGATTTCTCCCTAATCGCTCGTCCTTTAACCGCGTTAACTCACAAGGAACGAAAATTCGTTTGGACATCCGAACAAGAAACCGCTTTCCAAATCTTGAAAACTAAACTAACCACCGCTCCTATCTTGTCACTTCCCGAAGGCAATGATGATTTTGTTGTATATTGTGATGCCTCGAAAAACGGTTATGGCTGTGTACTAATGCAACGAAAGAAAGTCATTGCTTATGCCTCTCGACAACTCAAGGTTCACGAACGAAACTACACGACACATGATCTTGAACTCGGTGCCGTCATCTTTGCACTTAAGCTATGGAGACATCATCTTCTTGGTACCAAGAGTACTATCTTTACCGATCACAAAAGTCTCCAACATATCTTCGATCAAAAGCAACTAAACATGAGACAACGAAGGTGGATTGAGACCTTGAACGATTACAATTGTGAACTTCGTTACCACCCCGGAAAGGCTAATGTAGTGGCCGATGCCTTAAGTCTAAAGGAAAGAGCGGTGCCTCTTCGCGTCCGAGCATTAAACATCACCATCCACACCAACCTTAATAGCCAAATTCGGGTAGCCCAAGATGAAGCTCTTAAGGACAACAACATCGCACGCGAACTTTTAAACATTCTCGTCTTCCGATTCGAAGTTAAGGAGACCGGACTTCGATATTACGCCGGAAAAATTTGGGTGCCTAGATATTGCGATTTACGAAACCTCATTCTAGACGAAGCCCACAAATCACGATACTCGATTCATCCCGGTGCCAATAAGATGTACCATGACCTTAAAGAACAATATTGGTGGCCGAACATCAAAAAGGAAGTTGCTAGATACGTCGCCAAATGTTTGACTTGCGCTAAAGTCAAAGCCGAACACCAAAGACCGTCCGGGTTACTTCAACAACCCGAGATCCCGCAATGGAAGTGGGAAAGGATCACGATGGATTTTATCACCAAACTACCAAAAACGTCGGGCGGTTATGATACAATTTGGGTCATTGTTGACCGCCTCACCAAATCCGCGCACTTTCTCGCCATGAAAGAGACCGAAAAAATGGAGAAACTTGCACGACTTTACATTAAAGAGATTGTAGCCCGACACAGAGTACCGTTATCGATTATCTCCGACCGAGATGGTCGTTTCATTTCTAGATTTTGGCGTACGTTACAAGAAGCGTTGGGAACGCGTTTGGACATGAGCACCGCATATCATCCCCAAACCGATGGGCAAAGTGAACGTACAATACAAACTTTAGAGGATATGTTACGAGCCTGCGTTGTTGATTTTGGAAAAGCTTGGGACAAGCACTTACCTCTCGCCGAGTTCTCTTATAACAATAGTTATCACGCGAGTATTAAGGCCTCACCTTTTGAAGCGTTATATGGTCGAAAATGTCGCTCTCCTCTTTGTTGGGCCGAAGTGGGTGACGTGCAAATTTCAGGGCCCGAACTCATTCACGAAACCACCGAGAAGATTCTTCAAATCCGAGATAGGCTTCGGACGGCCCGAAGTCGCCAAAAATGCTATACCGACAAAAGACGCAAAGACCTCGAATTTCAAGTCGGTGACCGCGTCATGTTAAAAGTCACACCTTGGAAAGGTGTCATCCGTTTTGGGAAACGTGGGAAACTAAATCCGCGGTACGTTGGTCCTTTCGAAATCTTAGAGCGTGTTGGAACCGTTGCGTATCGTTTGGATCTTCCGCCTCAACTAAGCTCCGTCCACCCTACATTTCATGTATCTAACTTGAAGAAATGTCTTGCCGAGCCCGATATCGTCCTCCCTCTCGAGGAACTTACTATTAATGACAAACTCCATTTTGTGGAGGAACCGGTTGAAATTGTGGACTACATCGAGAAGGAATTAAAACAAAGCCGGATCCCGATTGTTAAGGTCCATTGGAACGCCAAAAGGGGACCCGAGTTTACTTGGGAAAGAGAAGATCAAATGCGAAATAAACACCCTCATCTATTCCCGGTTCCGGAATCGTCGGATTCCGAGGAGGAAACAACGATTACTACGCCTGCTTAAATTTCGGGACGAAATTTCTTTTAAGGAGTAGGTAATGTAACATCCCGCCTTTTTCCGTTTACTTTTCCGTTAAACTATTTAAAACTCCGTTATATGTTTATAACATCTCCCGCTAATACGCGTTTTAAATTATCATGTTTAGGTAATTTAACGCACCCGCAACCGAACTCGAGGGACTAGTTTCGCCAAAACACTAAAGTGGTGACTAGCCTTTTGACTAAGTCAACCACCTCCCCACCATTTTCCATTTCATTTTCTCTTTTTCCTAATTACTTCCACTCTTTCTCTAAATTCATCAAAAAGCAAATCTTCATCCATATTCAATCGATCAAGCTTCGGGCCAAACAAATTACATATTTGAACTCCTCGTGATCTCCTCTTCGATTCCATACCGATTTCATCAAATTTGGGTAACTTTCTAAAATCACTAATTTTATGTGTTCTTGAGATTTTTGAGTTAAAAGGTTGTTAATTAGTGTCTATGGCTCAAGTCTAGTATGATTATGTGTTTTGTATGTTTGTTCTTGCTATTTTGGTGTAACTAGTTCATATTGAAAGAATGCTTGCTTAATCTTGAGTTTTAGGTGTTCATATGTTGTTTAATGATGAAAGTTCATGATTTAATTGTGTTCCTAACATCACTAGCTTCAAATTGGTATGTAGGTTGACATAGATTAGTTTCATATGCAAGATTGTTGAATTTGTGATTTTGAGTTAGGGTTTGATAGAAGTAAATTGAATTTTGATGCTTTAAATGCTTGATAATGTTAATTGTAAGTGTTAGGTTGTGTTGTATGCTTAACTACCTTCGAAACGGCGTATCGTTCATGTAATTTGGTTGCCAAATCATTAAATTGCATTTATGACTTGTATGCATTGAATGGGGAACATTAATTGCGGTTTTTGGTTGTTGCAAGTAGAAGTTTGATTGATGAGATGTGTTTAGTTGCATTCCTCGTCAAAATACCTTTCCAACGATGTATGATAGGCATTATAAGTGTTTGCGGGTCAAGTGTTGTGTTAGAAAAGGTTTTGGTTCGTGCACACTTAGAAAAACTGACCAGAATTCTCTGCCCAGGTAGTGGCGCGGCGCGCCACATCCCCACGCGGCGCGCAGAATCACCTGGCCAGATTCTGACCTCTTGGACCCATTTCACGTGAAATGTTTGACTAGCTACCGACCTCCGATTCACATGAAATTTGTTTTAATATACTTGTATATGAATAATTTGCATAGAAAATTTGTCCGGGACCCGACCCGAACATGTTGACTTTTTCGTTGACTTTGACCCGACCAAGTTTGACTTTTTTTCAAACTTAACCAATTAATTATGCAATCTTTCTAACATGATTCTATACTTGTATCTTGCATGAAACTTGACAATTTGCTTCACATGCTACATAATCGAGTCGTGTCGAGCCATAGGACTAATTGGACATCTTTGACCCTTCGTGACTATCGTTATTGATACAACCTATTTGTTTAGGTCGAGACTAGCATTGTTCTTTGCACGTTTACTTGTGGAAGTACTATTACACTCTTGCAATCAAAGGTGAGATCATAGTCCCACTTTTACTCTTTTTGAACTTACTTTTGGGATGAGAATACATAAACGTTCTTTTAAACTAAGTGAACACAAGTACGGGAAAACAAACATTCTACATACGAGTTTGAACACAAATCCTCAATTCGATTATCATTAGTTACACTTGACGGGTGTAAGCGAGAACTTATGTTATATGGCCATATGGGTTTGAGAAACCCTCACTTCGGACGGTTCGCTACCGTCTACGGGTGAAATATATTTTCGAGAAACAGTGTATGTTCTAACACTATTATGATGGGGTTCAATGGAAGGAAACGTTAAGCCTTGATAATTGGGTGCTCGTGAATATTAACTTTTAGAATGTATTACTACTTTATCAATGTTGCAAATCTTGTGGTTCGACTTACCTTTATTAACTTACTTATTTAAACCTATGATTTCACCAACGTTTTCGTTGACAGATTCTCTATGTTTTTCTCAGGTCCTTGAACTTAGGTGATACATGCTTCCGCTCATTCTTTTAGATACTTGCATTGGATGTCGAGTATACTTGCTTACGTGGAGCGTCTTTTTGGCTACTTTAATCTATGTCGCACGTGTTTCATATGAACTATAACATTTGTTATGTACTTGTCTTGGGAATTACTTTTGTAAACATTGAAACATCCTTTTATGAAATGAATGCGACATATTTTCGGTCAAACTTTGTTATAAAGACCTATGACCATGTAATGGGACCATACGTAGATGACGCCGTCATTTGACGATTTGTCGGGGTCGCTACACCAGCTGCCTCAAATAAGGGCTCTTTCCTTAGGGGCTGGTTGTCCCTAGGGGCAGATTTTACCCTTTGTTTATCAATTGGCTTGGGTTTAGCTGGTGGTTCTTGTGTTGATAATGGTTCTTATGGAGGCAGAAAGGGAGCGATTGCTAGATACTCCCCCTCAGCAGTAGACAGATCTATCTCTACTGTTTTCTCTTCATCATCATCAAGGTTGATGAACTCTGCTGGCTGTTATGGTGCAACTAGCGGAGCAGAAGATGCAGGTCGAGAAGATTGGCTGGTTTCCAACATAGCATCCAGCCACTTCATAAACACATCAGTTCTTTCTCCTCCTGACCTGTTAGAACCCAGATATCTTTGCATCTCTTCAGGTGTCATCTTTTTGATTTTTTTCTGCTCTCCCAGCATACAGCTTTGCCTTCTTTCTATCATATTTCACCATGAACTTAGCATTTCTTTTTAAAGCATCCCTCTTGTATTTGTTTATGCTGAGCATTTCATCATGAATATCAAGCTTTTCAGGATTGAGGCTTCTTCTATGCTCAATTCGATGTCTTTTTCGAGCAGCATAGGCCTCAAATTTAGCATTGAAGGCATCATTTAAATCATGCTGTCTCTTCTAATGCCACTCCATTTTTCTTTTCATCTTTCTTTCAATGGTTTGAGAGACGACAAAAATTCAGCTACAACAAGTTCAAAAACATCACTGGGCTTACTTTCAGAACCAATATCATCCATTGATGTGGTAGGCATAATGGGTTGAGATCCACCAGCAGTGTTAACACCTGCTTCAGTATGAGCGTTGCTGGGCTTAGGGCCAGTATGACCTTGACCAGCACCATCACCTGCTTCAGTATGAGCATTGCTGTTTGGGAGCTTTCTCATACTCATGCTCCCCCTCAGATTGTTTTCTCTTTCTATTCTTCTTAGATTTCTTCTCCCCCTTTTTGTCATAAGCAGGGGCAGAAGTAGAGCTAGGGAGAACACTTACATCAAGATCACTGTCTGACTCAGGAACTTAATAGGCAAAGTTGTTCCAGTCAGCATCAGCAGGAGATAGGTTAGCACCAGGGTCCACACCATATTGCCTAAGACATACGTTTGAAGATCTAACTTCATTCCTAGCAACACCCATGGTCATTTGATTGACACTGGCTCTAACATCAGTTTGAAGAGCAGCCATGCGTTGCATTGTCTCCACCAAAGTTACATAAGCAGAAGCAGGAATCATGGTAGCCATCTGCTATTCCTGTGACTCCAATATCTCTTCCAATACACTGTTTTCTTCATTAAGGAACATGTTCCTTTGATTAGCAGCATCAAGTTCTGCTTGAAGTCGGGTAATGTGATCAGTATATTCATTGTGAGAGATGATTTGCCGCTTAAGATTTTCTTCTTCTTCATAATGTCAGCAAATGGCATCCACTGCTAGGTCTGCAAAGGCACACACTTGCTTGAGCTGGGCTTCAATAGTGGATTTTGTAATACAATCAGCTCTTCGAATAGCTTCAGCCATGCAGTCAACTAGAGTTTCCCTGATTGTTTTTGTGATATCAGGTGTGATTTTGGCAACTGTTCGGTAAACAGCCAGAGTAGACACTTCAGCTACATCAGAAGTAGCAGTTGTACTGGTTGACGGCTGTGCAGTAATAGCAGCAATAGGAGTACCTCCGTGGGGTGGTGGAGGTAGAAGGTCAGAATCTGACTCATCACCATGATCACCATCATTTTCACCTTCACCCGAAGGTTTAGAACCACTTGTAGAACCACTTGTATCCTTTGCAGCATCATCATCCAGATCCACTGGTTTATCTTTAGAACCAGTCACATTATCATGAATGACTGATTATTCCTTACCAGTACCTTTATCAGCATCACCATCAGATGAAGAAGATGATGAGGAAAAAGCTGATGAATCAGAAGGTACTGGTGAATCAGGAAGATTCTGCATTATGTATTTACCAGTATCTAGATCTTCGATGAACTTGAGAGGCCTCCATATACCGGGCCATATAGAAGTTGCAGGAGCCATACCAAAAACATGGTAGTATGGCTGCTCGTTGTTGTTCTCAAGTGTAGCCAGCATCTCAAATACTTCTTCTCTGACTGGCTGGTCCAACTGTGATAGAAGTTGAGTCATCTCTTCATCAGGTAATCTGCTGGCCTCAACAAGAGCAGTTTGTGGATCAATCGTTAGCTGATCCACAAGATGACAACTTTGGGAGTAATGGATACCCCCTTGAAGACAGGTTTGGGCACAACCTCCTCTGGATCTGGCACTTGACAAACATACTTAGGATTTTCTCCAGAAATAGAAGCCTTAGCAGATTCAGTAGTAGCAACAGCAGAGGTACCAGCATCAAGTTGTGGTTCCTGTGAACCTGTAGCAGCACTAGCTGTGACGACTCGGAAATTTCCGACCAAATTTAAACTTAACCTTTATATGTTTCTGACACGATAAGCAGAATTTGTAATGTTGAATCTCAAAAAGTTTAGAACTACATTCATGTAATCAATTACCCTTTGACCGTGTTCGACGATTCACGAACAATTATGTGTATATAGATATGTATATATAATATATAATATTAACTGAAAACATTAACAAAGTATTAGATATATGATACTTTACATAAACATATTTGTTTCGATATATTTATTGACAGAATTAAGAGATAATATCAAATGATTGAATTATCAGATACATTATGATATGATTACGGGCCTATGTTATGAGGTCCACTCTGATTTAAGAAATCTATTTTTTTTTTTACAACTCATTACTTAACCAGTATGATAAAGATAACGATATTTATATTTTATTTTATTAAATATATATATATAACGATTTAAATTAATATTATATATATTTTTATACGCGTATTATACGTACATAGTTTTATACTTTTACTATACTTTAACTTTACCTTTACTTTACTTTTACTTTACTTTAACTTTAATAATTCATACTTTAATAATTCACTTTAATAATTCATACTTTAATAATTCACTTAAATAATTCATACTTTAATAATTCACTTTAATAATTCATACTTTAATAATTCACTTTAATAATTCATACTTTAATAATTCACTTTAATAATTCATACTTTAATAATTCACTTTAATAATTCATACTTTAATAATTCACTTTAATAATTCATTCTTTAATAATTCAAAAATCTATTATAAATAGAATTCAATAGGTTTCATTATTTCATAGAAACTTGAAAATATATTTCTCTAAACTCTCTCAATCGAATTACATATATATATATATATTTACTTAGTATTATTTCAAGATATTATTAGTGTACATAAAATACTACGACGGAGTTATATTCAGACGATTTCAAAATAAGTTTTCAAATGGGATAGAGCTAAGGAAAGTATGGGTTATAGCTATGAAGGTTATGGGTATTGATCGAGGGTATTGCTCGTGAGGTCAACCTAACGTTTATTATTTTCATTGCGTCTACGTACTTTCCTGCAATATTGAATCACAATATTGATACGTGAGCATTCATATCTTATCTTTTATATATTAATAGTGTATCCCTGACTAGTGCTCGAGTATATATGATTATGCATGTTTGTATGCTTAGTTTCGTCGTTAAATAGTTTATGATAAATCACGAATTTGATACATATGCTACTGAGATAAGTTATATGATATGCATGTCGTTGAAAATCTGAAGAAAAAAATTAATAACTTTTCATTTAGAAATCGTGTGGTTTCGATGAACGGATTAAAAGATATGGTCAACTGAATTATCATTAATTTTAATATTATTATTAAAACGATTATTATAACTGTTATCAGTTGATGTTATTACTAAAATTATCTTTATTACTAAAAATTAATATTTTTATTGAAACTATCATTTTATTATTTTTATCATTATTATTATTATCAATATTATTTTATCAAATAAATATGCGTACAAAGATATTTTTACCACACGTAATGTAATTACATTAATAATACATACCACTATATTTTTATGATATTAAGTGAATTTTATAAATTTTATTATTTGAGATATATAAAAGTATATTTTTATCATATATGAATTTTAATATAAATTTTTATTTATTAATAAATGACTTGTATTATTTAGTATAATAAGATCTGATAAATATATTTAAATATATAAAACTACTATATATAAGTTATATAATAAACATGTATAGATTTTGGAAGTCATTTTGGGTCAAGTTGACTTTTGTTGACTTTTGCATGTCGGTCTCGAGCATTAGGATTGTGATACACTACGACTTGACCTAAATTGTTAGACAGATATTGACCAACATATAAATATATATACTTAATATAGGTTCGTGAATCCGAGACAAACACTGCACTTGTTCAGTGCCGTCATATACATAATTGCTACGAAATACAGTATTGTGAGTTTCATTTGCTCCCTTTTTATATATATTTTTGGGCTGAGAATACATGCGCTGATTTATAAATGTTTTACGAAATAGGCACAAGTACTAAAACTAATTCTATGTGGGTTTAAACCAGAAATATACCCTTAGCTTGGTAACATTAAACTACTTATCTATGTACGGTAGGCGCGAATCCTAAAGATAGATCTATTGGGTCTGACAAACCCCATCCTGACTATGGGATGCTTTAGTACTTCGAGGTTATTTTAAACACACCTGATCTGGTGTACTTCAGAGGGTAAAACATGAACTTTAAAGCTTGTTACCGGGTGGCTACAACTTATAGAATACTTTTATACACTTGCGAGTGTACGGATATTTATAGAAACTGAAATCTTGTGGTCTATTACTATTACGGAAATGATGGATTATGATAAACTAATGAACTCACCAACCTTTTGGTTGACACTTTAAAGCATGTTTATTCTCAGGTATTAAAGATTTCTTCAGCTGTGCATTAGCTCATTTTAAGGATATTACTTGGAGTCATTCAAGACATACTTTGAAAGACGTTGCATTCGAGTCGTTGAGTTCATCAAGATTAATATTAAGTCAATTATAGTTGGATGTAATATGAAATGGTATGCATGCCGTCAATTTTTTTATGTAAAGAAAGTTTGTCTTTTAAAAACGAATGCAATGTTTGTAAAACATATCATATAGAGGTCAAATACCTCGCGATGTAATCAACTATTGTGAATCGTTTATAATGTATATGAACGGGTTCTTTCAGTTGGTATCAGAGCGGTGGTCTTAGCGAACCAGTTCTTGCATTAGTGTGTCTAACTGATAGTTGTTAAGATGCATTAGTGAGTCTGGACTTCGACTGTGTCTGCATGTCAAAAGTTTTGCTTATCATTTTTAGTCGGAAATCATCTACTTACCATCCTTAGGAAATTACCTGCTTATCATTCTTAAGTCTAGACGCGTTTTCCTACATTTATTGCATAATAGTGTATAGACGAATTCTTATCTTAACATATCTGTTACTGTAAACTTTGACTGACATCTTTCAAAGATTCCTCCGTAATTTATGGGATTTTGGTATTATATATACATATGTAAATTATATATTGAAGAATACCAAATCTAAATTCTACAATCTATTTCTTACCAAAAAAAAATTCTTTCCTTGATCATACAAGATGGATCCCTCAACCAGTTCGAGTTCCTCGGATTCCGACAGCTATGCCGATATGGATTTCCACATGAGCTCCGAAAGCAGCGTGACCGGAATGGATCAACCAATTAGCCATCATCTATTCTGGATGAATTAGGGATGGGTTCGTAATCTACTTAACCATTGGAGACAAGAAGAAGGCGATCCCTTTCATCCACCACATTGCCCTCTTGGCAATGAACCTGAAGCACTTACCGGCGAACCTGTCCGAAACACCATTTTCTCTCTCATTTCCAGAGTATCTCGTCATGATTATATACTACACCAAATTCTAGATCTTATTTATCCGCTCGTCCGAACGACAATCACCCCGGTGTAATAAAAGAAGTCAACGAGCTTCGCGCTCGGGTAGTGGCTTTAGAGAATATGGTGCAAAGGTTACAAACACCAGCAGTAGCACCAGCAGCATAACCAGTACCACCATCAACAACATCAACAGTACCATTATCACCACCAACAACAACCGCATCGCAAACCTCAACTTCACAATCTGTCCCACGAGCATCGACGTCATACGCCATGTAGATACCAAGGAATACCACAACGATGAAGTATTAATTCATAACTTCATTGGGGAAACTTTCTACGGCGATTATGTAATTTCTAAAGTTTAGAAATTATCTATCTTAGCCTTAACCATAAATCAAATGAGTTTAATTTAATATTAACTCATTAAATCAATATTACATCTGAAGAAATATACACATATATATTTCCATAAAGACTGTAATAAAATTCTTTTG
Source organism: Rutidosis leptorrhynchoides (assembly GCF_046630445.1). Classification (NCBI taxonomy): domain Eukaryota; kingdom Viridiplantae; phylum Streptophyta; class Magnoliopsida; order Asterales; family Asteraceae; genus Rutidosis; species Rutidosis leptorrhynchoides. Next base: position 240,540,265 of record NC_092343.1, read on the forward strand.
TACAAAATATTAATTGTGAAATTTTTTTTAACGGGTAGGTAATACCCGAGAGATATATAAATTCACAATTAATATGTTACATTCTTCGAATCTGATTCAGCAAATAATCCATTATACTCCCTACTTTCACAACAATATACATTCTTTTATAGAAATCAAAACAACCATACTCATTCAAAATCTAATTACATATTCTGATTTTGAAATCTCAGAATTCGATTCAAGATATAACCGAAAGCATCACTCTTAGATTCCTACATCTTTCAAAACTATACTTTGACTTCAAAACTGTCCTATAACCTCATTTCTATTCATGGAACTCACAAAAATATTTGTATCATTCAAAATCTTAGAACATCATATGCATATTAACAATTACAATATGTGTTCAAACACTTCGAAATTCCTAAAGACATGCGAGATGATGATCTAACCACATATTACCCACTGTCATGCATCTGAAAAGCTCTCGAAACCAAAGTTATAGTTTAACACGTATCCGTGTCAGATCCTTTGATATTTATTACCAAATATAATTTTTCAATCTCTTTCCAAAATAGACAGTTTTGTCACAGCTCCAGCAAATCACCTTCATTTGTTTATACGAATAAAACAATTACCCCTTCATCATTGTTACCGGGGAACCTTTCATATCTCGCCACATTAGCAGTAAACTTATCAACAACTTCATTAACCTTCGACTTAAGCCTCTCCGAAAAGCCACTATACTTATTCATTAAAACCCCATCATGTACTCACCTACATCCTGTAACAATAATTGTCACACCAACTACTGGGAATTAGCAATCAGTATTTTGAATTTCGCGACAATTTTACGTCAAAAGTTATACATATAACGTCTATCTCCTAGACTTACATACTTCGAATGTGAATTTTCTGAAAAACATCCCAAACTATGAACTAGTTCTCCAAAATTGGAAAAATGTTGATGAAGCAGCAAAAACTGTAAATGACTTTAACAGTCAAAAGTTTGATGATAAAGAATAGTATGGTGGTAAAGCTGAGAAAAAGAGAAGGTTTGAAACTGGAAAACGGATTGAGCAGACCATGAAGGAGGCTGTGGACAAATCACAAATACTAAACCTGCCTTCAAAGGATCCAAATGATTCAGTGTCTACTGAAATCATTAGCAAACACCTTACTTCTTATTCTAAACCTTCACAGACAAATCTTCTTCATCATCCATATTATCGTATCTTTTATTATAATATCTTCGATATTCCTGAAGATATTTTCACAACTATTCTTATCCGATATCTTTTATCTCTTCGCAATATGTGCGTTACAACATAAAAAGAAACTGTGTTAGTTTCTAAATTTAAAAAAAAAATTTGAATTTAAAATAGGAATGTTTTTAAAGTAGTGTTGGGAACTGAAGCATGAGTTAGTATAATATAATGACACTTGATCAACGTGATTATATTACAGTAAGTCATGCTGGGTTTCTAATGGAACGTGATGATTCACAGAACATACCGTCATCATGTACTGTTTACACGACTCTTACATTCTACCCAATTTTCAAACATATTAAGAACATATCATCTTGATAGCTCTATATTTTCGGATATTCTGGTAATTTGCCAAATCAAGATCGTGCCATTACGATTTTCTTCTTGGAACATTAACTATGTTCATCCAAAAATTCATATCTACGAATTCTGGACTATTATCCGCTTGACTTAAGATCGGGAAGAGAAAATGAAAGCATGAAGCTTCGAAATATAATGGAGATTATAAAGCCCGATAACAACCCCGAAATTACAAACCGTGTATATAAATGCGTATAGCAATATAAAGACACGGGAGAATGAAAAACACAATAACCCCAAGGTAATGGTAGAAGAAAATAACTTCCTCCGGTGGTAGATGAAAAAGAAGAACGATAGATATGAAAGTTAAAAGTATATCAAGAATCAATACTGGATGAAGCATATTAATTACTGCTTTAAAGTATGAATTGGGGAGAAAGACTAGAAGGTGTGAGCTGTGGAAATAAAGAGACGAAGGGGGTGGAATTATAGTAAAATATCAGACAGAGAAATCGAGACAGATTATCGCATTTAATAAAAGAAGATCCTGATTTCCTTAATCGTCGAAGAACCAAATCTTATTGCAAAGATTTTCTTTAAATCCCATGAATTCCGGAAATCAATCATAACTACGTCATCGGTTAAAATGAATATACGTTTACTCATTTCACTCTCTTGCGATAGCTTCACTTATACTCTTCTCGTAATCAAATTTTTTTATCTATATTACTCAATGATAATAAAACTCTATTTATCAACTCATATTCGTCATGAAAACATTTTTATAGTTAGCCATGACGACCTCGATCAAATTTCGGGACGAAATTTCTTTAACGGGTAGGTACTGTGACGACTCGGAAATTTCCGACCAAATTTAAACTTAACCTTTATATGTTTCTGACACGATAAGCAGAATTTGTAATGTTGAATCTCAAAAAGTTTAGAACTACATTCATGTAATCAATTACCCTTTGACCGTGTTTGACGATTCACGAACAATTATGTGTATATAGATATGTATATATAATATATAATATTAACTGAAAACATTAACAAAGTATTAGATATATGATACTTTACATAAACATATTTTTTTCGATATATTTATCGACAGAATTAAGAGATAATATCAAATGATTGAATTATTAGATACATTATGATATGATTACGGGCCTATGTTATGAGGTCCACTGTGATTTAAGAAATCTATTTTTTTTTTTACAACTCATTACTTTACCAGTATGATAAAGATAACGATATTTATATTTTATTTTATTAAATATATATATATATAACGATTTAAATTAATATTATATATATTTTTATACGCGTATTATACGTACATAGTTTTATACTTTTAATATACTTTAACTTTACCTTTACTTTACTTTTACTTTACTTTAACTTTAATAATTTATACTTTAATAATTCACTTTAATAATTCATACTTTAATAATTCACTTTAATAATTCATACTTTAATAATTCACTTTAATAATTCATACTTTAATAATTCACTTTAATAATTCATACTTTAATAATTCACTTTAATAATTCATACTTTAATAATTCACTTTAATAATTCATACTTTAATAATTCACTTTAATAATTCAAAAATCTATTATAAAGAGAATTCAATAGGTTTCATTATTTCATAGAAACTTGAAATATATTTCTCTAAACTCTCTCAATTGAATTACATATATATATATATATATATTTACTTAGTATTATTTTAAGATATTATTAGTGTACATAAAATACTACGACGGAGTTATATTCAGACGATTTCAAAATAAGTTTTCAAATGGGATAGAGCTAAGGAAATTATGGGTTATAGCTATGAAGGTTATGGATATTGATCGAGGGTATTGCTCGTGAGGTCAACCTAACGTTTATCATTTTCGTTGCGTCTACGTACTTTCCTGCAATATTGAATCACAATATTGATACGTGAGCATTCATATCTTATCTTTTATATATTAATAGTGTATCCCTGACTAGTGCTTGAGTATATATGATTATGCTTGTTTGTATGCTTAGTTTCGTCGTTAAATAGTTTATGATCAATCACGAATTTGATACATATGCTACTGAGATAAGTTATATGATATGCATGTCGTTGAAAATCTGAAGAAAAAAATTAATAACTTTTCATTTAGAAATCGTGTGGTTTCGATGAACGGATTAAAAGATATGGTCAACTGAATTATCATTAATTTTAATATTATTATTAAAACGATTATTATAACTGTTATCAGTTGATGTTATTACTAAAATTATCTTTATTACTAAAAATTAATATTTTTATTGAAACTATCATTTTATTATTTTTATCATTATTATTATTATCAATATTATTTTATCAAATAAATATGCGTACAAAGATATTTTTACCACACGTAATGTAATTACATTAATAATACATACCACTATATTTTTATGATACTAAGTGAATTTTATAAATTTTATTATTTGAGATATATAAAAGTATATTTTTATCATATATGAATTTTAATATAAATTTTTATTTATTAATAAATGACTTGTATTATTTAGTATAATAAGATCTGATAAATATATTTAAATATATAAAACTACTATATATAAGTTATATAATAAACATGTATAGATTTTGGAAGTCATTTTGGATCAAGTTGACTTTTGTTGACTTTTGCATGTCGGTCTCGAGCATTAGGATTGTGATACACTACGACTTGACCTAAATTGTTAGACAGATATTGACCAACATATAAATATATATACTTAATATAGGTTCGTGAATCCGAGACAAACACTGCACTTGTTCAGTGCCGTCATATACATAATTGCTACGAAATACAGTATTGTGAGTTTTATTTGCTCCCTTTTTATATATATTTTTGGGCTGAGAATACATGCGCTGATTTATAAATGTTTTACGAAATAGGCACAAGTACTAAAACTAATTCTATGTGGGTTTAAACCAGAAATATACCCTTAGCTTGGTAACATTAAACTACTTGTCTATGTACGGTAGGCGCGAATCCTAAAGATAGATCTATTGGGTCTGACAAACCCCATCCTGACTATGGGATGCTTTAGTACTTCGAGGTTATTTTAAACACACCTGATCTGGTGTACTTCAGAGGGTAAAACATGAACGTTAAAGCTTGTTACCGGGTGCCTACAACTTATAGAATACTTTTATACACTTGCGAGTGTACGGATATTTATAGAAACTGAAATCTTGTGGTCTATTACTATTACGGAAATGATGGATTATGATAAACTAATGAACTCACCAACCTTTTGGTTGACACTTTAAAGCATGTTTATTCTCAGGTATTAAAGAATTCTTCCGCTGTGCATTAGCTCATTTTAAGGATATTACTTGGAGTCTTTCAAGACATACTTTGAAAGACGTTGCATTCGAGTCGTTGAGTTCATCAAGATTAATATTAAGTCAATTATAGTTGGATGTAATATGAAATGGTATGCATGCCGACAATTTTTTGATGTAAAGAAAGTTTGTCTTTTAAAAACGAATGCAATGTTTGTAAAATGTATCATATAGAGGTCAAATACCTCGCGATGTAATCAACTATTGTGAATCGTTTATAATGTATATGAACGGGTCCTTTCACTAGGTGACTGTGCAGAAGGTGGAATAACAGGTATAGAAGCCCCAGTATCCAAGTGTGGTTCTTGTGAAACATATCTAACATCTTGAAGGAATGAAGGCCAAGAAGAATCATCATCATCATTCAAGTCACCACTTGTAATAAGTGCTTTAATATCAGTAGCTGGAGCAATAACAGTGGTAGAACCAGTAAGATCAGAGATAAGAACCTCATTAATAACTTCATCAATAACTTCTTCAAGCACATGAGGAGGTTCTACAATCATCTCATCAACTACTTCAGTTTTAGTAGTTGAGAAAGTAACACTGGAGATAGCAGGACGAGTAGCAAAAACATCAGCAATAGCTAACTTCTTATTAACATTAAGAGTAGCGGAACCAGCAACCATATCATCTCCAGTATCAGCAGTAGAGGGCTCAACAATAGCTATTTCAGGACCAGTACTGGCAGCAATAACAGGCTGCCAGTACCAGCTACATCACCAGTAGGATTAACATCTGCTGCCCTGCTAAGATCTGAAACAAAGTAACAAGTTTTGTTAACAATAACATAATCAAATAAATTTGACTCAACAATTGCATCTGATGTTGGTCTCTGGGGATAAACGTGTGTTTTAGTTAGACCTTCAATTGAGATAGAGTGTGGTGTCTGTAAGTACCGCCGTGACTCTGCTGACTCATTGGCAACACATGATGACTCAGATCGTGTAAGAGTTGTAGCTGGTTTTAATGTATTGGTGTGACTCTTATCATGATCCAAGTTATAAGTAGGTTGAGCAGTAGCATGAGCTGGTTCAATATGATGAGGGCCCAGCTCAAGTCTGCTTTGGGGGTCAAGTATGTTCTCTGCTGGTTAGACTGTCAGCAGAGGATATTTCTTGAAGTACAATTTTTAAAAGTGTGGAAGTGCCTGGTTAGAGGAGTTGGGTTGCTACTCCTCTTAACACTAGTTTTAAAACCAGTTAGCTTAACAACATTTAAGTCATCAGATAAAAGGTTTTTGATTATGTTAGTTATTTCTGCTGTTTGGTCTAGACTCGCACCAGGTTTCATAGCAGCAACCTTTTCAGGAGCAGCAGTTGAGACTGGTGCAACCTCCCCTGTGGCATACTTGGAGCCAGCTTTTGCACGTTTGAATTTGCCTGTTACCAAGAAATAGATAAGCAATGGATTCCAACACTAGAAGTGGGTAGTCGGTATATAAGACTAGGGCTGTTCCTTATTATTAGAGAGCACTAGATTCTAATACAACTACTGATTTACCAATATTTGAGACGGTGGCTGTTCTAGTTGAGGTAGCTGGCTTCTTCCTACGAACAGTTGGCTTGTGTTGAGGTCCCTCCCCCTCAGCTGGTGCACTACCAGAGGCAGTCGATTGGTTAGCTCTATCTCAAACAGCAAGATACTCAAGCATTGCTGGCGTCAAGGAAACATATGGAGCTGTAGGTTTAGCTTTTGGCATTCGCCCTTGCTTTAGAGGCAGGTCGAATGAAAGATCAGCAATCTGCCTCTAGGCATCACCCAGATCATTTTCAAAAATAAGGCTCAAAAACCTTGGAAAGGGGATCAAATGTGTTCATTTTGGTGCAAGCAACATTTCCCTTAACCTCAAGTATATTTCAGTAGCATAATCGATGTTCCTGTTGAACAGCAGCCCTTACCCATCTTTAGCTCAAAATCTGAGCATTGATCAAAGCTTTCCAACTTCTAGTTGATGCAGTGGATCAGCAGACCAAAGAAATAGCACCACAATGGTGGCATGTGCTTCCTTAAAGGGCTGTGGGCCACCGTCCCAGTATATTCGATGATCTCCAGCACCTCCCTTCTCACATCATCACTAGACGGTGAAGCAACAAATAGTCCACCTGGCAATTGAACGGCTCGTCTAATAGTATCAACGATGACGGTGCATGTTAGGGTTTCAGTGACCATGCCATGAACACATGGTGTACCCTGTGGAGTGTTGGTAATGGTAGTCGTGTACCAAAATCTGCCTAAGCAGGCCGGATAGAGTCTGGAAGGAACTCCGATGATAGATCTCACCAAAGGACATTGCCTTATGTAGTCGATCAATGTCTCATAGCCCATGTTGGCTTTAGAATTGGGGATGGAGAGAGCATGTGCAGCATTGCCTTTAGATAGGTGAATAAGATCATGTGTTGGTGCGGTTGCAGCCTGTACAAGGCTTTGATGCAAGGCAAATAACGGTGCCTATTCCTGTTGCTCCTCCGGTACCGGTGGTTGTTGTCATTGCTCTTTAGGCTATTTCGGTTGTTGTTGTTGTTGCTATTGTTCCTTAGGTTGGTTTTTGATTGGTTGTGGTTGTTGTTGCTGGTCTGCCATTGATGATGGTATAAGATGAATGTTTGAGTGATTTGAAGATTTGGGGATTTCTAAGAGAGAAAGGTAAATTTAAAGAGTTAATAACCGAAGGTTATTATGAAAATTGAATCAGCCTATTTAACCTTTCGGATTAGTGGAAAAAGTGTAGGAGAGAGAATATGGCAACTGTCATCTGCAAGCGCATGGGCAGATGTGACAGACTGACATGTTTTTGAGGGGACACAGACTGTTGACATGACGTTTAATCGGATTGAACACTCATACCTCCCATTATGCATTAAATGCAATAGGTTTTAATTCAAAATTTGAAGTTAAAGACCACAAAATAAAGTTTGTATTGAATACAAAAATTCTTTGATACATTTAATATGTTGTGTATTTAATTAAAATCATTAGGATTAAATGAGTTCCAGTTTTAAGGTATCAATTTAATGTTGTAATTTATTTATTACTTTATTTTGTACATTGTATAACCATGACCTAAAAGACCTTGTTGTGCTGATTGTTTGACATGTAGGCAGTAAGTAAAGAATTGTGATTTACTGGTTTGCCCTACATGCTGTAGAGCCAGCACACCAACAAAATTGTCTTTTATTTCAGAGTTCAAGCATACCCAGCTCCAGTGGCGGATCTAGGAATCGTAATCAGTGGTGTCACTTGTTAGAAGCTCAAAAAAATGTACAACTATCCATTAGTTGGTGGCGGATGCAAAAATTTTTTTTCCCTACGAGGTGAAAAACTACTAAAATCTCTAACTAACAGTCCGTTTCATAAATTTGAGAGCACATGACATACAAGACTCCATCCTTCGAGTGTCTTTATTTTTCCATACATGATTGAGTTTTTACGTAACTGAAACCGTCTTTTTGTGTCTTTATTGTAGTGACCCGAACGTTTCCATGATTATTCCATGATTATATATTAAATGAAAACTATATTTGCATAATTAAATGCTTCCAACATGTTAAGCAATCAAACTTGTTAAGACTTGATTATTTGAAATGAGTTTCATGTAGACAATTGACCACCCAAGTTGACCGGCGATTCACGAACGTTAAAACTTGTAAAAACAACATGATGATATATATATGGACATATATATGGTTAACATGAGATTATGATAAGTAAGTATCTCACTAAGTATATTAACAATGTGTGATATACATAAAAAAATGAGAATATTAAATTATGAAGCTCGAAACTATATACATAATGATTATCGTTATAACAACGTCTTACTAAATACATATGTATTGTATTAAGATATTGATATACTATATTTAACATGATAATATGATAATTAAGTATATCATTGAGTGTATTAATAATAAACTATACAAGTAAGATGAGACTACTAACTTAAGGATTTCGAAACAATATATATATGTAACGATTATCGTTGTAATAGTATTTTAACATATATATATATATGATGTTAAGATATATTCATACACAGTGTTATCATGTTAACATAATAATTTAACATCTCATTTAAGTATAATAATAATGAATTAATTACATTTAACAAGATCGTTAACTTAAAGGTTTCAAAACAACACTTACATGTAACGACTAACGATGACTTAACGACTTAGTTAAAATGTATATACATGTAGTGTATTTAGATGTATTAGTACACTTTTGAAAGACTTCAAGATACATATCAAAGTACTTCTACTTAACAAAAATGCTTACAATTACATCCTCATTCATTTCCATCAATAATTCTACTCGTATGCACCCGTATTCGTACTCGTACAATACACAGCTTCTAGATGTATTTACTATTGGTATATATGTAGAGACCCGTCCTAATCCATCCGGATGAAGTCCATATCGATTATAAATGATTCACAACAGTTGATTACATTGCGAGGTACTTGACCTCTATATGATACATTTACAAACATTGCATTCGTTTTTGAAAAGACAATCTTTCATTACATCGAAAGTTGACGGCATGCATACCATTTCATAATACATCTAACTATAATTGACTTAATAATAATCTTGATGAACTCAACCACTCGAATGCAACGTCTTTTGAAATATGCCATGAATGAATGACTCCAAGTAATGTCTCTAATATGAGCTAATGCACAGCGGAAGATTTCTTTCATACCTGAGAATAAACATGCTTTAAAGTGTCAACCAAAAGGCTGGTGAGTTCATTAGTTTAACATAAATAATCATTTCATAATTTTAATAGACCACAAGATTTCATATTTCCATTTCTCGTAAACATACGTCCCATGTATAGAGACAAAAATATCATTCATATGGATTGAACACCTGGTAACCGACATTCACAATATGCATATAAGAATATCCCCATCATTCCAGGATCCTCCTTCGGACATGATATAAATTTCGAAGTACTAAAGTATCCGATACTTTGGATGGGGCTTGTTGGGCCCAATAGATCTATCTTTAGAGCTCGTGTCAATTAGGGTGTCTATTCCCTAATTCTTAGATTATCAGACTTAATAAAAAGGGCATATTCGATTTCGACCATTCAACCATATAATGTAGTTTCAATTACTTGTGTCTATTTCGTAAAATAGCTATAAAAACAGCGCATGTATTCTCAGTCCCAAAAATATATATTGAAAAAACATTTAAAAGGGAGTAACGAAACTCACAATACGATATTTTGTAGTAAAAATATTCATACGACGGAACTGAACAATGCAGGGTTGGCCTCGGATTCACGAACCTATATCATTTATATATATTAAAATGTATAATTAACATGTAATAATAATTGAACCAGTTTATATATATTAATTATATAATATATTATTTATTATAATGTATTTGTTATTTTCAAATGTTATATATATTTAAATATGTTACCTTTATGTTGAAATAGTAAATTAGATAGTTTTATGATATACATAATAATTACAAATAATATATATTGTAATGAAAATAATAATATTATTAGTAACTTTTGTATTAATCGATAATGATAATAATAATATTAATGTTAAAAATGATGATGATGATGATGATGATAATAATAATAATAATAATAATAATAATAATAATAATAATAATAATAATAATAATAATAATAATAATAATAATAATAATAATAATAATAATAATAATAATAATAATAATAATAATAATAAAGAATAATAATTTTATAAAAATTGATACTTTTCAAAATAATGATATTAATAATACTAGTAAGATAATAATAATCATAAAAATCATAATAATAATAATAATAATAATAATAATAATTATAATAATAGCCATAATAATAAAAATAAGATAAAAATAATAACAAATAAATAACTACCTCAAAGAATAAGTTTCAAAAATAAGTGCCCTTGCCCGGGCTCGAACCCGTGACGTCTCGATTAAACATAACACCTCTAACCATCTGATCCGTTCCATTTTTCTGTTATAATTCCCGTCCCATATATCTATAACCCGTAATAATTATTCTCTTATTTCTCCTTCATGGATTTGCACAGACCCAAATTAAGCCCAATATGAATCATTAAAGGATTTCGGCCCAAGCTTTTTGGAGTTATAAATCTTAACCGAAATCAGTGGAAGAATAATTAAAAATATGGTCGTGGTTGTTTTACTTTGACAGGAATAGCAGGAGGGTCTAGGGTTCACTCATCATCATACTCGTAATCAATTGATCAATTGAAGGAGGCTGGTTACGCACATATGTAAGAATAATTGCATCAGATTGCTTCCGTTCATCTTAATCACGAATCAAAATCATCATCTTTTGATCACGATCATAACCTGGATCATCATTGTTTATCGTTATCATTCAACCCAAAATCAAGTCATCAATTTCGATCTTGATTGTATCAGAATCATCATCGTATCATCAATCGATCAAGTAAGTAAGTAATTGATTAATTAATTATTCTTCTAATTTCTTCAACCCTCTCTATGTATTCTGTATTTTAAGTTTACAGAAACTGAAAAAGAAAGAGAGAGGTGTAAAAGAGTAACAGGTTAAATGGGTGACAGTTTACAGAAACCGTATTTGTTGATGATTATTTAGTGTGTGGCTGTTTGAATAGTGAACAGAAAAACAAAAGTAATGCAACAGGTTAAATGGGTGACGGTTGCAGGCAAGTGGAATTTAACAGGTGGCCTGGTGGCTATTTCGAAGAGAAAACAGTTAAACAACTGCAGCAATGTGTATATGCGATGGTGATTTAATGAATGATCAAAAACAGAAACCAAATTAGTCACATCGCTAGTTTTAGAGGGTGTGTTCTTGGATGGTTTCCAGCCAAAACAGAAACACAGAATCGTATCAGCAGGGTTTGAGTGGATTTATGATATTTGTTTTGGTGGTTTATTTGTAAATAGAGATAGGAAAACAAAAGTTTTGAAATGGTTTAATGGTGTTCGTTAGATGTAACAAAATGAAGCAGGAGATAGCTCGATTAGTGGTTCATGATTTATTGTGAGTTTCTTGTCAAACAGAGGGTAGTACAGAAACTGTTATAGCAGTTTTGATAAGGAAAAGTGAGGTTGGTTTAATAGTTGATGTTGTTGCCTGTGATAATTCTTGTAGTTAAAATATGAACTAGACAGTGATGGTGAGTGGTGGTAATCGATCATAAACAGGAACCAGTAAAGTTTCGTGTGATAGTGGTGATCGATGGGTCTGCGGTGATTAATGTTGGTGTTCTGGGCTGACCAAAACAGAAAAGAACATGGATAGTATTAGTATATATATGCAGGTTCTTCGTGGGTTTAATCCGAATAGGAACAACAACTAGTAACCGTAGTATCATCAGAGCATGTTTGTTTGATTGTCTTGGCTCATCGAACTGCTTAGTATCAGTCTACAAGAGAACAAACCAACGACAACAATAGTCTTCGAAGGTGTTTGGGTGTTGAGTAGTAGCAAGTGGGTTTGATGCAACTTAACAAGTATGTGGCTAGCAAGTTGGATGATCAAATAAGGTGGTAATGATATGGTTGATGATTTGTTGGAAAAGGAAAAACAATAACGTATAGGAATTAGAGTGATATGTTTGATTGAATTGGAAACAGATGCGTTTGTATTTATTATCTAGTGCATGCATATTAAATTGCAACTTGATAACAAAAGACATACCTTTATTGCTTTAGTAAATATTTCATGAAAGTTGATTGTTGGTATGCTACCGACACCATTTTTTTTATTTAATTACTTATACATATATTTGTTAATTATCTTTTATATTATATAAATAAATAAAAAAAGAAACAGTATCTCCCAATCATCCTATGAGCATCGGGTTTCGACTTTGGTGTACCACTATACATCACCAACATTCCAAATTCAATGTACTACGTATTGTATTCTCATATTAGATTACTAACTATTTAGTTATTAATTTTACTTATTATTGTTTATTACTTATTAATATTAATTTAAATTATTAGTAAGTTAAGATTTATATATAATTATTTACATGTATAATTATTTATATATACATCTCCATTTACAATTAATGGTTCGTGAATCGTTGAAAATAGTCATAGGGTAATTGGGTAAATGAAAACAGTTCAAATATTTTGAGACTTAACATTTCAGACTTTGCTTATCGTGTCGAAATCATATAAAGATTAAGTTTAAATTTGGTCAAAAATTTCCGGGTCATCACAGTACCTACCCGTTAAAGAAATTTCGTCCCGAAATTTGAGTGAGGTGGCCATGGCTAATAATAAAATTGTTTTCATGACGAATATGAGTTGATAAATAGAGTTTTATCATCATTGAGTTTTGTGGATAAAACAATTCGATTATTCGAAGAGTACGAATGAAGCTATTCACAAAAGAATGAAATGAAAAGCAAAGATTTGTTTTTAACTTTTGACGTAATCAAATTTGAATTCCGGAATTCAAGGGATTTAAAAGAAAATCTTGAAGATCTATATCTGATTCTTCGGGATTTATGGAAATTAAGATCTCTTTAATTAAATACGGTGATCTGCCGCGATTACTACGTCTGATATTTCCTTTATAAATTTACCTTTTCCGTTCCATTTGTTGTCACCACTTCTATACTCAATTCCCAAATTCAAAAGATTTATGAAAATGCTTAACCCGGTTCTGATCCTTGTTCTTATTCTAACTATCGCAATGATCGTTCTTCTTTTCCAACTTCCACCTGAAAAATCTGTTTATTTCTATTATGCCCTAGGGATTCTAATATTTATAATCCTCCCGTGTCTTTATATTGCTATATGTACTAATATCCATGGTTTGTAATTTCTGGGTTGTTGTTGAGTTTTATGTCTTCTCTTTATATATCGGAGCTTCATGTTCTTGTTTTCTATTCCCGACTTTAAATCAAGCGAATAATGGTCCAGAATTCGTAGGTATAGAATTTCTAATGAATTTAATGTTCTAAACAAGAAAGAACGTAATAGCACGATTTGATTTGTCAAATTACCAGAATCACTGAGAATAGAACTATCAAGAATATATTTTCTTGATATGTTCAGAAATTAAGCAGAATGAAAGAGTTATGTAACATGACACATGATGATGTTATAGTCTGTGAATCATCAACGTTCCATTAGAAACTCAACATGACTTACTATAATATAATCACGTTGATCAAGTGTCATTATATTATAGTAACTCATGCATCAGTTCCCAACATTACTTCAATAACATTCATATTCTAAACTCGAAAGTTTACAGAATATAGAAACTAACAGTTTCTATATGATGTAATACTGATTGCACGAAGAGATTAATGATTTCAGATAAGAATAGTTATGAAAATATCTTCAGAAATATGGAGGATATTTATAATGAAAGATACGATAATATCTTTGAATATCTAAGATTAAAGGATGATGGAGACTTTTGTCCGCAAGGGTTTAGAGTAAAGAGCAAGATATTCGCTAAAGATTTCAGCAGGCATTGAATCTTTTGGATTCTTTGAAGTCAAACTTATTCTTTGTGATTTGTCCACAGTTTCCTTCATAGTTTTGCATAATCTACCTTTCGGTACTAAATTTTTCTATTGAATGTTTCCAATATAATGATACACGGGAAGCACGAAGAGGTATATAATTTTGGACGAGAATATTTATGAAAATATCCTCAGAAATATCGAAGATATTGATGATGATATTTTGGAATTTCTAAGTTCGATGGTTGATGGAGAAAGATTTTCCGCAAGATTTTAAAATGACTTCGGAGCAAGATATTTTCTAAAGATTTCAACGGATCCAGAATTATCTGGATTCTTTGAATACAGGGTATGGTCCTTGTATTTATCCTTGGTCTTCTTCGTGGTTAGCTCAATCCGTTTTCCAGTTCCAACTTTTCTGAGCTTTTCCAACATACTATTCTTTATCATCAAACTTTCGATGATCAAGGTCGTTTTACGGTTGTCTATGGTTTCTGCTGCTTCATTCAGCTTTTTCAACATTCAGAGTATTGATTTGTGACTGAGTGCTTTTCAGAATTTCAGAATAAGAGATCATAATTCTAAGAGATAAATGTCATACATATAAATGTTGATGTAGATATGCTGTGAGTTTTCAAAGTACTAATTGCTGATTCTCGGTAACTGTTATGGTAGTTCTCGTTACAAGATGCGAATGAGTATATGATAGGGTTTCAACAAATAAATATAATGATTTGTCAGAGAGATTTAAGCCAAAAAAATAACGAGGTTGCTGGTACGTCTTCTGGTAATATGGTGGAATATAAAAGAATTCTCCGTTATCAAAAGGGTAATTGTATATATCAGGATTATAGTAAGGCTACTTCGAATGAAAAGTCGAAGTTGACTTGCTGGAGCTGTGACAAAATTGGCTACTTTGAAAAGGGATCGCAAAGTTATTTTTGCTAATAAATGCCAAAGGATCTGACGCGGATACGTGTTAAACTTTTACTCAGTTGCCGAGAGTTTCTCAGCTGCATAACTATATGCATAAATCTTTCCTTCCGTAGATGAAGTGCGGTTGATTCATCCTATCGATTGAGGTGTTTTTAAGAATCATGAAAGGTTTGAACGCAGATTGTAATCGTCAAGATACAGATGAGGTTTAAGATGAGATCAAGTGGCAAACTTGAAGAAATGTTTAGTTTCATATGTTATAATCAATATTTTAATTCATTTTAATTGTCCAATGTCGACAGTCCATATTTGATAGTCCACAATTAACAGTCCGATAATACATATATAGCTTAATATATAATATTCGAATTAATTAATACGTATCGGGACCGTGTACATGTCTCAGACTCGATCACAACTCAAAGTATATATATTATTATAGAATCAACCTCAACCCTGTATAGAGAACTCGATCATTACTGCATATAGAGTGTCTATGGTGATTCCAAATAATATATATAGATGTGTCGATATGATATGTCAAAACCTTGTATACGTGTCCCGATATTTAAAGTGCGTAAAATAAATAACAGGAATCAAATAACGATAAATAAAGTGCGTAAAGTAAATAACAGAAATTAGATGACAATAAATAAAATTGCGGGAATGTAAATTGCGATAATTAAATTGCGATAAATAAAATGCGATAAATAGAATGTAATCAGTTAGCTAGGAACAGTTAGCTGGAACAGTTAGCGTGGTTTCTTAACAAAATTCCATATTGTTAATTAGTCTGTTTCTAATCAATTTTTATTGTATCCATTATTTCTTCATTATGCCACTTGTTGGATTCTTGTAAGTAAAAATCCAAATATGAAATTGAATTTGAATGAAAATGGTTATTCTGTGGTGAACGGATTCGTATATCGATAGATGTAGGTAGGATGGTAATCGACCGTTGAATCAGATTCGAAGAATGTACAATGTAACTTATTAATGTGAAATCTTAAATATTTATCGGGTATTACCTACCCATTAAAATATTTTTACCATTAACAGTTTGTACGAAAGAATTTTTAATCACAATCTTTATGAAAATATATTTACATATATATTTTCTTCAGATGTAATTATGGATTTAATGAGTCAATGTGATATTAAACTCATCAGATTTACGATTAGAACTATGATACATAATCTCTAAAACATTAGAGTTTACGTAATCGTCATGTCGAACGAAGATAAATGATGTAGAATGATTCGTGGAACGATAATTGTACTCGAGGTACAGAATGAGATGTTGAGGCATGGATTGTTGAAACTTGAATTGTTGGTGGTACTGGTGCCATTGGTGCTGAGGCTGGTGATGTTACTGGTGTTGGTGATACTGTTGATGATTGCAAATTGTATACCGTGCTCTCTAAAGTTAATACTCGAGCTCGGAGTTCTCTAACTTCTTCTACTAACCCTGGTTGTTTATCAATGTGAGGTAGAGGTCGGATATATTCTCTAGTTCCATTAATGGTAGTTTTAAGACGAAAAATTCTTGCAAATAGGGTATAAACGGTATTGCGAACGGGTTCGCCGGTGAGCGGGTCAAGTACTCCAAGGTTAGGTGGTAGATTTGATTCATGATATGGAGTACCTTCTTCCTTTCTCCATAGGGTGAGTATGTCGCGAACCCACCCCCATTTTCTCCAGTAATCACGGTAGTTGATTGGTTGGTGTGCTCCTGTCAAGCTATCTTCGGAGTCAGAGGAACTTGGTCAATTCGTAGAGGCCATCTTACGCGATCTCAGGAAAGATTTTTGGTATGAAGAGTTTAGTGACAGCAATTGATAGTTAGATGGTATTCTCAATGCATAATTTGCATAGATATATATAGTACCAGGATCCCTTAAATTAAGGAGAAATTTACGAGAGATATCAGGCAAAGTCTACAGTAACAGATACACTAAGATATGAATTTTCAGATACGCTAATATATGAATTTTGTCTATACACTATTCATGCAGTCAATGCAGTAAAATGTGTCTAGACTAAAAATAATGAGCAGGTAATTTCCTAAGGATGATAAGCAGATAATTTCTGATAAAAATGATAAGCAAAACTTTTGACATGCAGACACGGTCGAAGTCCAGACTCACTAATGCCTCCTAATGACTATCAGTTAGACTCACTAATGCAAGACCTGGTTCGCTAAGACCACCGCTCTGATACCAACTGTAGATACCCGTCCTAATCCACCTGGACGAAGTCCATATCGATTATAAATGATTCACAACTGTTGATTACATTGCGAGGTACTTGACCTCTATGTGATACATTTACAAACATTGCATTCGTTTTTGAAAAGACAATCTTTCATTACATCGAAAGTTGATGGCATGCATACCATTTCATAATACATCTAACTATAATTGACTTAATAATAATCTTGATGAACTCAACCACTCGAATGCAACGTCTTTTGAAATATGCCATGAATGAATGACTCCAAGTAATGTCTCTAATATGAGCTAATGCACAGCGGAAGATTTCTTTCATACCTGAGAATAAACATGCTTTAAAGTGTCAACCAAAAGGTTGGTGAGTTCATTAGTTTAACATAAATAATCATTTTCATAATTTTAATAGACCACAAGATTTCATATTTCCATTTCTCGTAAACATACGTCCCATGTATAGAGACAAAAATATTATTCATATGGATTGAACACCTGGTAACCGACATTCACAATATGCATATAAGAATATCCCCATCATTCCGGGATCCTCCTACGGACATGATATAAATTTCGAAGTACTAAAGCATCCGGTACTTTGGATGGGGCTTGTTGGGCCAAATAGATCTATCTTTAGAGTTCGTGTCAATTAGGGTGTCTATTCCCTAATTCTTAGATTACCAGACTTAATAAAAAGGGCATATTCGATTTCGATCATTCAACCATATAATGTAGTTTCAATTACTTGTGTCTATTTCGTAAAACAGTTATAAAAACAGCGCATGTATTCTCAGTCCCAAAAATATATATTGCAAAAACATTTAAAAGGGAGTAGTGAAACTCACAATACGATATTTTGTAGTAAAAATATTCATACGACGGAACTGAACAATGCAGGGTTGGCCTCGGATTCACGAACCTATATCATTTATATATATTAAAATGTATAATTAACATGTAATAATAATCGAACCAGTTTATATATATTAATTACATAATATATTATTTATTATAATGTATTTGTTATTTTCAAATGTTATATATATTTAAATATGTTACCTTTATGTTGAAATAGTAAATTAGATAGTTTTATGATATACATAATAATTACAAATAATATATATTGTAATGAAAATAATAATATTATTAGTAACTTTTGTATTAATCGATAATGATAATAATAATATTAATGTTAAAAATGATGATGATGATGATAATAATAATAATAATAATAATAATAATAATAATAATAATAATAATAATAATAATAATAATAATAATAATAATAATAATAATAATAATAATAAAGAATAATAATTTTATAAAAATTGATACTTTTCAAAATAATGATATTAATAATACTAGTAAGATAATAATAATCATAAAAATCATAATAATAATAATAATAATTATAATAATAGCAATAATAATAAAAATAAGATAAAAATAATAACAAATAAATAACTACCTCAAAGAATAAGTTTCAAAAATAAGTGCCCTTGCCCGGGCTCGAACCCGTGACGTCTCGATTAAACATAACACCTCTAACCATCTGATCCGTTCCATTTTTCTGTTATAATTCCCGTCCCATATATCTATAACCCGTAATAATTATTCTCTTATTTCTCCTTCATGGATTTGCACAGACCCAAATTAAGCCCAATATGAATCATTAAAGGATTTCGGCCCAAGCTTTTTGGAGTTATAAATCTTAACCGAAATCAGTGGAAGAATAATTAAAAATATGGTCGTGGTTGTTTTACTTTGACAGGAATAGCAGGTGGGTCTAGGGTTCACTCATCATCATACTCGTAATCAATTGATCAATTGAAGGAGGCTGGTTACACACATATGTAAGAATAATTGCATCAGATTGCTTCCGTTCATCTTAATCACGAATCAAAATCATCATCTTTTGATCATGATCATAACCTGGATCATCATTGTTTATTGTTATCATTCAACCCAAAATCAGGTCATCAATTTCGATCTTGATTGTATCAGAATCATCATCGTATCATCAATCGATCAAGTAAGTAAGTAATTGATTAATTAATTATTCTTCTAATTTCTTCAACCCTGTCTATGTATTCTGTATTTTAAGTTTACAGAAAATGAAAAAGAAAGAGAGAGGTGGAAAAGAGTAACAGGTTAAATGGGTGACGGTTTACAGAAACCGTATTTGTTGATGATTATTTAGTGTGTGGCTGTTTGAATAGTGAACAGAAAAACAAAAGTAATGCAACAGGTTAAATGGGTGATGGTTGCAGGCAAGTGGAATTTAACAGGTGGCCTGGTGGCTATTTCGAAGAGAAAACAGTTAAACAACTGCAGCAATGTGTATATGCGATGGTGATTTAATGAATGATCAAAAACAGAAACCAAATTAGTCACATCGCTAGTTTTAGAGGGTGTGTTCTTGGATGGTTTCCAGCCAAAACAGAAACACAGAATCGTATCAGCAGGGTTTGAGTGGATTTATGATATTTTTTTTGGTGGTTTATTTGTAAATAGAGATAGGAAAACAAAAGTTTTGAAATGGTTTAATGGTGTTCGTTAGATGTAACAAAATGAAGCAGGAGATAGCTCGATTAGTGGTTCATGATTTCTTGTGAGTTTCTTGTCGAACAGAGGGTAGTACAGAATCTGTTATAGTAGTTTTGATAAGGAAAAGTGAGGTTGGTTTAATAGTTGATGTTGTTGCATGTGATAATTCTTGTAGTTAAAATAGGAACTAGATAGTGATGGTGAGTGGTGGTAATCGATCATAAACAGGAACCAGTAAAGTATCGTGTGATGGTGGTGATCGATGGGTCTGCGGTGATTAATGTTGGTGTTCTGGGCTGACCAAAACAGAAAAGAACATGGATAGTAGTAGTATATATATGCAGGTTCTTCGTGGGTTTAATCAGAATAGGAACAACAACTAGTAACCGTAGTATCATCAGAGCATGTTTGTTTGGTTGTCTTGGCTCATCGAACTGCTTAGTATCAGTCTACAAGAGAACAAACCAACGACAACAATAGTCTTCGAAGGTGTTTGGGTGTTGAGTAGTAGCAAGTGGGTTTGATCAAACTTAACAAGTATGCGGCTAGCAAGTTGGATGATCAAATAAGGTAGTAATGATATGGTTGATGATTTGTTGGAAAAGGAAAAACAATAACGTATAGGAATTAGAGTGATATGTTTGATTGAATTGGAAACAGATGCGTTTGTATTTATTATCTAGTGCATGCATATTAAATTGCAACTTGATAACAAAAGACATACCTTTATTGCTTTAGTAAATATTTCATGAAAGTTGCTTGTTGGTATGCTACCGACACCATTTTTTTTTATTTAATTACTTATACATATATTTGTTAATTATCTTTTATATTATATAAATAAATAAAAAAAGAAACAGTATCTCCCAATCATCCTATGAGCATCGGGTTTCGACTTTGGTGTACCACTATACATCACCAACATTCCAAATTCAATGTACTACGTATTGTATTCTCATATTAGATTACTAACTATTTAGTTATTAATTTTACTTATTATTGTTTATTACTTATTAATATTAATTTAAATTATTAGTAAGTTAAGATTTATATATAATTATTTACATGTATAATTATTTATATATACATCTCCATTTACAATTAATGGTTCGTGAATCGTTGAAAATAGTCATAGGGTAATTGGGTAAATGAAAACAGTTCAAATATTTTGAGACTTAACATTTCAGACTTTGCTTATCGTGTCGAAATCATATAAAGATTAACTTTAAATTTGGTCAAAAATTCCCGGGTCATCACAGTTAGTCCTTCTCACATAACTTTTAAAATCAATTAAACACATGTTCTATATCTATATAATATGCTAACTTAATGGTTTAAAACCTGGAAACACAAAGTTGAAGTATGTTTTTCAAAATGGTCATCAAGATGTCGTTTTTTCAACGAAAATGACTACCTCTTTAAAAAATGACTTGTAACATGTATTTATGACTATAAACTTATACCTTTTCTGTTTAGTTTCATAAATTTCAGTTCATTATGAAACCATAGCAACTTGAATCACTCAAAATGGATTTGAAACGAAGAAATGACGGGTAAAACAAAATTGGATAAATTTGCTAGTTTTAGCTACGAAAATTTTGTAACAAATCTAGACTAACCATAACTTAACTAACTTATATTGTATTCTACATGTATTCTAACATATATTATGTAATCTTGGGATACCATATACACGTATACAATGTTTTGACATATCATATCGACCCATATATATATTATTTGGAACAACCATAGACACTCTATATGCAGTAATGCTTGAGTTAGCTATACAGGGTTGAGGTTGATTAAAAATAATATATATACTTTAAGTTGTGATCTAGCCTGAGACTTGTATACACTGGGTCGTGGATTGATTCAAGATAATATATATTGATTTATTTCTGTACATCTAACTGTGGACAACTAGTTGTAGATTACTAACGTTGGACCGCAAACTTAATAAAGTTAAATCATTAAAACGTAATAAAAATGTTGTGAATATATTTCGATCATACTTTGATATATATGTATATATTTTTTATAGGTTTGTGAATCGATCTGTGGCCAAGTCTTAAATTTCTGACGAAGTAAAAATCCGTGAAAGTGAGTTATAGTCCCATTTTTCAAATCTAATATTTTTGGGATGAGAATACGTGCAGTTTTATAAATATTTTACAAAATAGATACAAGTATGCGAAACTACATTCTATGGTTGGATTATTAAACCGAATATCGCCCTTCAAGTCTGGTAACCTAAGAATTAGGGAAATGGCCCCTAATTGATGCGAATCCTAAAGATAGATCTATTGGGCCTAACAACTCCCATTCAGGTTATGGATGGCTTTAGTACTTCGAGATTATTATACAGACAAGAGGTTCTGTCTGGGGATATTCTATGCATTAAGTTAATGTTGGTTAAAAGGTGTTCAACATATGAATGATTTTTATCTCTATGCAGTTTGCGAAATGCCTGATATGAGATGTGTTTATAAAAATAAAATCTTGTATTCTATTATTATGATTGATAATTATATAGGTTAAACCTATAACTCACCAACATTTTTGTTGATGTTTTAAGCATGTTTATTCTCAGGTGATTGTTAAGAGCTTCCGCTGTTGTATACTAAATTAAGGACAAGATTTGTTGTAACATAATATTTATTGTAAACCATTATGTAATGGTCGTGTGTAAGCGTGATATTTTAGATTATCATTATTTGATAACCTAGGTTATGTCCTTTAAACCTTTGTCAATAAAATAAAGGTTATGGTTTGTTTTAAAAACGAATGCAGTCTTTGAAAAACGTCTCATATAGAGGTCAAAATCTCGCAACGAAATCAATTAATATGAAACGTTTATAATTATTATGAACGGGACATTTCAGTTGGTATCCGAGCGTTGATCTTAGAGAACCAGAAATTTACATTTGTGTGTCTTATCGAGTTTGTAGGATGCATTAGTGAGTCTGGACTTCGACCGTATATTTTTCTTTAAAAACGATTGCTTAACACTTTTTGTTGAAAATTATATATTATTAACATGTAAATATTATGTGATATATTAATCTCTTAATGTATTTGATATTGTGTGATAGATGTCTACCTCTAGTATAAATCCCATTGACTCACCTAATAATAATGAAGAGTCGAATATATATTGGGAAGACTCACAAATTTCCGAAGAGGAACCGGAAGAAGAGGAACCAGAAGAAGAGGAACCGGAAGAAGAGGAACCGAAAGAAGAAGAGGTTACGGAGGAGGAAATACTAGAAACCACTGAAAAACAGATAAATAAAAGAAAACCCTCAACCAATGGACCAAAATTAATAATGGTCAATGGTGTTTCCGCCGAGGAAGTAAAATATTGGGAATATAACCAATTTTCCAATGAATCGGATCCCGATGAGGATTCCGATGATGTTATAGAAATTACCCCGACCCAATTTGAAAAGGCAAAAGAAAATAATAAGGGAAAAGACATCAAAATAGAGAAACCTAATTCCAACCCCGATGACCTCTATGTTAACATGAAATATCCCGATGGGAAATACCGTCAACACCCGTATTTCTTAAGTTTTAGCTATAACCCAGGAACATCTAAGCCAACAGGTTTTTCTAGACAATTTGTGAAAAGAACGGCTCGTATTAGGGGAGCACCATATATCCCTAGGAAATTAGCGAAACAAACCAAGTCCGAAGAAGAAGAAACAAGTGAGTCGGAATAAAGAGTTGTAATCATGCGATGTAATATATGTAATATAGTGTGCTTGTGCTTTTATGATATATGTAAAAATTGCTTGTATTGTTTGTTAAGTATCTTTTATGAATCTAACCCTCGTCTATTTTTACAGTATAAAAACAAAAAATGGATGTTAAGGATAGACAACCAAAAATTTTAGAAGACCTACGGGGGACATGATTGATGAAATCTTGTCTAGAGTCGGTCAGAATTCGTCGGCACAATTATTTGCGGCAAAATTAGTTTGTAGAACATTTGAAGAACGTTCCAGGCATGCCTTAGTTTATAAAAGGCTTTCTTTTGAATGATGGGGTATATCACATTGGGGAGACCTTAAGTTACGCCGTGTTTTCTTTAAAGCGTTAAATGCGTGGAACCCAAGTGCAATTTTACGCTACGGGTTAAGAACCTATTTTGACTCAACATATCCCAACAAATGACTTCGTGCTTTACAAAGAGCTTCTAACATGCAACTTAAAGAAGCATGTTATGATTACGGGTTAGTGATATTCGCTTCTCACCAAAGTGAGAAAAAGAACATCAGATTACAACTTTTAAATAAAACCTTAGCACAAGTGACGGATTCGGTAGTTGGGGTGAGAAACAAGGTTTTTAGATTGTTACGGGGCTGTTGAACATTACGAAACCCTCATCCTTTTAACGACGTTACAACATGCTTCCTAGCTAATGATCACAATGGTTATCTTCCACATAACCAAGGATGGGAAATAATATTAGTACAACCAGAATGCATGACTTTCTGGACTTATGAATTACGTGTCTTTATTGCCTTTATTGAACAACTTGCGTATTAACTAGGATTGTCTTTGAAACTACTTTGTATCAAAGTTATTGTGTGCTATATTTTTTGCTATATGTAAAATAGCGGTATTGTAAATTTGTAAAATATTGTATAAAAGTTTGAACGTGAAATTTATTGTAATCAGCTTTTCATATAGAATTGTAGTAGTTGAATTATATGTTAGCTACTAAGTATAAACTTAACGGGTAGGTACTACCCGAATTAAAACTTATAAAATGCTAATATGAAGAAAAAGCTTTTATAAATAAGTTCATATTATGCTACGAAATACTATTAACTACTCTAAATATTCTATATGATTAACTCAATTCTTTTGGCTATTTTTGAAGGAAATGGCACCGACGACTCGACACACCATGAATATGGGTGATGAAGACTTTCGTGTTTTCCTTGCAGCAAACATAGCTGCAGTACAGGCTGCAATGCAAAACAACAACAATAACTCTGAATCTAGCAATGCAAATAACGCCACAAGGAATCGTGTAGGATGCTCTTACAAAGAATTCACTGCTTGCAAACCTCTGGAATTCGATGGAACCGAGGGTCCAATCGGATTAAAACGATGGACCGAGAAGGTCGAATCGGTGTTTGCCGTAAGTAAGTGCACTGAAGAAGATAAAGTAAAGTACGCTATGCATACCTTCACATGTGATGCGTTAACATGGTGGAACACCTATCTCGAGCAGGTGGGACAAGATGCTGCTTACGCACTACTGTGGTCAATATTCAAGCACTTGATGAACGAGCAGTACCGTCCTAGAAACTTGGTCAATAAGCTCAAGGTAGAGCTTAGAGGATTACGAATGCAAGGTTTCGACATTACCATGTACGAACGAAGATTCACAAAGTTTTGTTTATTGTGTCCAAGAGCGTTCGAAGATGAAGAAGAGAAAATTGACGCGTTTATGAAAGGGTTACTAGAAAGGATTCAAGAAGATGTGAGCTCACACGAGCCCGCCTCCATACAAAAGGCGAGCTGAATGGCTCATAAACTCATAAATCAGATTGAGGAAAGAATTAAAGAGCAGGCGGCCGAAGAAGCCAACACAAAACAAGTCAAGAGAAAGTGGGAAGAAACCAGTGACATGGGTCACAATTTTAACAATCAACACAACAATCACAACTTCAATCGCACCAAATTTCGCAACAACAACCACAACAACAACCATCCCAACAACAATAACCATTACAACCACCGTCCCAACAATAAAAACAATCACAACAATAACCATTTCAATAACATGAGGCAGAAACCATGCTAGAAGTGTGAAGGATACCATCCGACTGGGCTCTGTACAGCAGTGTGTACTAAGTGTAAAAGAAAGGGCCATGGTGCGACAAAGTACGAAATCTACAGATCAATGACTAAGGGAACAAATAATGCCGGAACAAGTTATGCCAACATTACTTGTTTCGGATGTGGGAAGAAGGGCCATTATAAAA
The DNA here is from genome assembly GCF_046630445.1 of Rutidosis leptorrhynchoides. Classification (NCBI taxonomy): domain Eukaryota; kingdom Viridiplantae; phylum Streptophyta; class Magnoliopsida; order Asterales; family Asteraceae; genus Rutidosis; species Rutidosis leptorrhynchoides. The sequence continues at coordinate 240,566,404 of NC_092343.1, forward strand.
ATATGTGTCCAAATCAGGGGGATAATAATGGGCAAAGCCGAGGAAGAGTCTTCAACATTAATGCGGTTGAAGCGCATGAAGACCCGGAGCTTGTTACGGGTACGTTTCTTATTGAAAATAAATCTGCTTATGTTTTATTTGATTCGGGTGCGGATAGAAACTATATGAGTAGAGATTTTTGTGCTAAATTAAGTTATCCATTGACGCCTTTGGTTAACAAGTTTTTACTCGAATTAGCAAACGGTAAATTAATTTCAGCAGATAAAATATGTCAGAATCGAGAAATTAAACTGGTTAGCGAAACGTTTAAGATTGATTTGATACCGGTAGAGTTAGGGAGTTTTGATGTGATAATTGGCATGGACTGGTTGAAAAAGGAGGGAGAGCAGAGATCGTATGTTACAAAAATGCAATTCGCATTGTACAAGAAGAAGGAAAACCCTTAATGGTGTATGGAGAAAAGAGCAACGCGAAGCTAAATCTTATTAGTAATTTGAAGGCGCAAAAGCTAATAAGAAAAGGTTGCTATGCTGTGCTAGCACATGTCAAGAAAGTCAAACTCGAAGAAAAGAACATCAATGATGTTCCCGTCGCAAAAGAATTTCCCGATGTATTTTCGAAAGAATTACCGGGACTACCTCCACATCGATCCGTTGAATTTCAGATAGACCTTGTACCAGGAGCTGCACCAACAGCTCGTGCTCCATACAGACTCGCACCCAGTAAAATGAAGGAACTCCAAAGCCAATTACAAGAACTTTTAGAGCGTGGTTTCATACGACCACGCACATCACCATGGGGAGCTCCTGTTTTGTTTGTCAAAAAGAAGGATGGTACATTCAGGTTTTGTATCGACTACCGAGAGTTGAACAAACTTACCATCAAGAACGGCTACCTACTACCGAGAATCGACGACTTATTTGATCAACTACAAGGCTCGTCGGTTTACTCGAAGATTGATTTACGTTCTCGTATCATCAAATGCGGGTGAAGGAGGATGATATTCCAAAGACTGCTTTTAGGACGCGTTACGGTCATTATGAGTTTATGGTTATGCCATTTGGATTGAATAACGCACCAACTGTGTTCATGGACCTCATGAACCGAGTGTGTGGGCCATATCTTGACAAATTTGTCATTGTCTTCATCGATGACATACTTATTTACTCAAAGAATGATCAAGAGCACGGTGAGCATTTGAGAAAGGTGTTACAATTATTGAGGAAGGAAAAATTGTACGCTAAGTTTTCAAAGTGTGCATTTTGGTTGAAAGAAGTTCAATTCCTCGGCCACATAGTGAACAAAGAAGGTATTCAGGTGGATCTGGCAAAGATTGAAACGTTGAAAAGTGGGAAACCCCGAAAAATCCGAAGCATATATGCCAAATTTTAGGACTGGCTGGTTACTACACAAGGTTCATCCAAGATTTTTCCAAAATAACAAAACCCTTAACTGCATTAACGCATAAAGGGAAGAAATTTGAATGGAAGGATGAGCAGGAGAAAGCGTTTCAATTATTGAAGAAAAAGTTAACTAAGGCACCTATATTGTCATTGCCGGAAGGGAATGATGATTTTGTGATATATTTTGATACCTCAAAGCAAGGCCTCGGTTGTGTATTAATGCAACGAACGAAGGTAATTGCTTATGCGTCCAGACAATTGAAGATTCACGAGCAAAATTATACGACTCACGATTTGGAATTGGGCGCTGTTGTTTTTACATTAAAGACTTGGAGGCACTACTTATATGGGGTCAAAAGTATTATATATACCTACCACAAAAGTCTTCAACATATATTTAATCAGAAACAACTGAACATGAGGCAGCGTAGGTGGATTGAATTGTTAAATGATTACGATTTTGAGATTCGTTACCACCCGGGGAAGGCGATGTGGTAGCTGATGCTTTGACTAGAAAAGATAGAGAACCTATGCGGGTAAATGATATGAATATAATTATTCGTACTAACCTTACTACTCAAATAAAGGAGGCGCATCAGGGAGTTTTAAAAGAAGGAAATTTGAAGAATGAAATACCCAAAGGATCGGAAAAACATCTAAATATTCGGGAAGACGGAACCCGGTATAGGGCTGAAATAATTAGGGTACCAAAGTTTGGAGACATGAGAGAAATGGTACTTAAGGAAGCACATAAAACTATATATTCAATACATCCCGGAGCGAGGAAGATGTACAAAGATCTCAAGAAACACTTTTGGTGGTCGGGTATGAAAACCGATATTGCTAGATACGTAGGAGAATGTTTGACGTGTTCTAAGGTCAAAGCTGAACATCAGAAACCATCAGGTTTACTTCATCAACCCGAAATCCCGAAATGGAAATGGGAAAACATTACCATGGATTTCATTACTAAATTGCCAAGGACTGCAAGTGGTTATGATACTATTTGGGTAATAGTCGATCGTCTCACCAAATCAGCACATTTTCTGCGAATGAGAGAAGATGAAAAGAATGAGAGAAGATGAAAAAATGGAGAAGTTGGCGCGATTATACTTGAAAGAAATTGTCTCCAGACATGGAATACCAATCTCTATTATCTCTGATAGGGATGGCAGATTTGTTTCAAGATTCTGGCAGACGTTGCAACAAGCATTGGGAACTCGTCTAGACATGAGTACTGCCTATCATCGACAAACCGATGAGCAAAGTGAGAGGACTATACAAACTCTTGAAGACATGCTACGAGCATGTGTTATTGACTTTGGAAACAGCTGGAATCGACACCTACCGTTAGCAGAATTTTCCTACAACAACAGTTATCACTCAAGTATCGAGATGGCACCGTTTGAGGTGTGACGACCCGGGAATTTCCGACCAAATTTGAACTTGATCTTCATATGAATTCGACATGATAAGCAAAGTCTATAATGTTGAATCTCAAATATTCTGAAATGTTTTCATTTATGCAATTACCCTTCGACTGTTCTCGATGATTCACGAACAACTATTTGTAAATAGATATGTACATATTTAATTATATATATTTAATTATATATATATATATATATATATATATATATATATATATATATATATAATAATTTGAAATATTATATAAATCAATTATCTGAATTTACTATGAAAGATAAAATAAAATATGATATTATTATAGTTATTATTTAAAACAAAACTATATATATAAAGTATATTAAAAATGAATATTAAGTGATTGTAATACTCGTTGGACGTTCGATTATTATTTAAGTGAAATTTAATTCGAACTTTTATGATTTTTTTAAAAAAATAAAAGGTGATTCGAAAATGAGTTATATAAGTTATAGGCTTATTAAAAGTATTTTAAGGATCTAATTATTTAATTTTAACACTTTTTATATTTTACCCATAAATGAGAGGGACAGTTGATGTAATTTTTATTTATTAAATTAATGACTGAATTTTATACCATAATGACCAAAATAAATAAATATAGTTAATTTAAAAATATGAGATTTTTCTGAGAACTTTTATCCGCCACTAATTTTACAACGGAAAACGATATATCATTTCGTGAAATCATGTCGGTAGGGTAAGGACAATGCTTATGGCAACTAATTTTTTTTATTTACACGTTTTCTTATTAGGTTATATTATAGTATTATTAACTCTTTATTTTTATTATTATATCTTATATCTTATATTATAAATTATATATATAGGTAAATAGATAGACATGTAAGATCAACCACTACCACCAATCAATCATATACTCCGTGATTTAAGTGATAGCTTATTGTTTCCATTCATTTTAGCATTTTCCAAGTTTTTATATATATAAACATATACATATTAGATTTCCACATACACCCACTTTATGTCCACTTGCATTTTCATCAACGACAATAACTCTTATTCTAACCCCAAAATTAAACAACTAGTTCTCATTTTTACATTCTGAAAAGCATGACCCATTTATATCATCCAACAATTCCAGTGTCATAAAGGGCCACATCCCTTGATCCGCCCATATTCCACGAAAGCAATGTCACTTATTTATGACTAAACACGTTACCAGAAGTTTTGTGTTGCAGCTCACTATTATTTTTTTTTCCCTCGGATCATTAGATGCGTCTGACAAAGACATGATCCACATTTCAATGACATAACTTTACAACGCAGTCAAATGTTGAGCATGTGGAACAAGCTAAATAATGAAGGTAGGGGCTATAGCCACCCTAGACCACCTTCTTCACTCCCCACCTTCGTAAACCCACTCCACCATAAATCATCACCCCAAACTTCAAAACCATCGATGACCATTGTTGTTAGCGAATAAACCCACCACAATCAACATCATTTATTACGTTCTATTTTCGGTTCGACATAATTATCCTCCTTCATTTATTTTCGGGATTGAATCAAACCCACTTAGTGTGATGCTGCTATATTACCACTGTTGCTACTATTTTTTTTTCTTCTACAACTGTTACACCAAAAACAAACAACCATGCTAATCAATTGCGATTTATTTTCTTTTCTATTTCCTTCAACTAACGAACCGGAACAACCACTCTACCATGATCATCCTTCACCACACACTTCAACGGTGAACACAACCACGGCTACCATATTCCTCTTTAAACCGTTACCACCTTAACACCATGATATCATAAACCACAACAAAACCGGTATCACCGGTTTGCTTCCTGTTCCGTTCAAGTTAAAACCACCACCACACCCGTTAAATATTGCTACAATAGTTTCCTTGTTCCCACAACTGACCACCCTCCTCAAACACACTCGAATGCTCAAGACCAAAAACCAATTCTTATATGAACCAGGCTTTCATCGATTTATTATTTTAATAAGGAAAAAAAAGAAAAAAAAGATAAAGAAAGACGATGGATACGAACGCAGAAGTGATATGAATGATACATGCTATTATAATGCCGTGAATTAGGGAGATGATAGATGTATTTGGTCTCTTGGTTTGCAGTGGGGCCCACATTCATAATCCACTAAATCTTAGTTAAAAAAAACTGCGTATAGATTAATGTTGATTAGTAATTTCAGGATTTTTTTTTGGGCTTCAATATTAGTCGATTGGGCCGAGACTTGTTTAAAATATTGGGCCGTTTATTTATTTTGATGATTGGGTCGAGTGATAATGGTGAAGATAGATGGATGATACAATGATATACGATCACCTGATGATAATGTTTGGATATGATAATCGATGATGATAAGGTTAAATGTTTAAATTGCTAGTTAAAATAAGAAATCATAAACAGCTCGATGGTCAGGGGTGTTGTTGTTGAACGAGAGGTCTCGAGTTCAAATCCGGGCTATGACATAATTGTTATCCTTTTAAGGTAGTATTATTTTTATTATTATTATTATTATTATTATTATTATTATTATTATTATTATTATTATTATTATTATTATTATTATTATTATTATTATTATTATTATTATTATTATTATTATTATTATTATTATTATTATTATTATTATTATTATTTTTATTATTATTATTTTTATTATTATTATAATAATAATTATTATTATTATTATTATTAACAAAAGTATTATTATCATTATTAGTATTATATTATTATTAGTAAAAGTATTATTATTATTATTATTAATATCATTAATATTATTATTATTAAAAATATTATTATTAATAACATATAGTATTTTATTTATATTATCATTATTATTAAATTTTTATCAATATTAATATTAGCTTTATCATTAACATTATTTTTATAAAAATTAACATTATTATTACTATTTTTAAAATGATTATTAGTTAATGTTATTATTATCGTTATAAGATATTATAACTTTTCATTTATCCGTATTATTTTACCAAATAAATATTAGTTACATAAAAATATATCTCATATATATAACCTAGCTCTATTTTTATAATAAGTAAGATATATAAAATAAATATATGTAAGCTATTAATGGAACACATAAATCATTAAAATAACAGATATATCACTAATAATAATATATAAAGTTGTTCGATTACCATTACATATGTTAATATACATAATTAAATATAGGTTCGTGAATCAGAGGTCGACCCTACACTTGTTCAATGTCGTCATATGTATTTTTACTACAAAATACAATAAGTGCGTTTCATTTGCTCCTTTTTTAAATGCTTTTGCAATATATATTTTTGGGACTGAGAATACATGCGCTATTTTTATAACTGTTTTACGAAATAGACACAAGTAATTGAAACTACATTATATGGTTGAATGGATCGATGCCGAATATGCCCCTTTTAGCTTGGTAGCCTAAGAATTAGGGAACAGACCCCGTAATTGATGCGAATCCTAAAGATAGATCTATCGGGCCCAACAAGCCCCATTCTGGAATTTGGAATGCTTTAGTACTTCGAAATTATCATGTCCGATGGGTGTCCCGAAATGATGGGGATATTCTATATGCATCTTGTTAATGTCGGTTACCAGGTGTTCAATCCATATGAATGATTTTTATGCAGATTGCATGTTATTGAAAAAATGGAAATATGAAATCTTGTGGTCTATTAAAAATATGGAAATGGTTGATTATGATAAACTAATGAACTCACCAACCTTTTGGTTGACACTCGAAAGTATGTTTATTCTCAGGTATGAAAGAAATCTTCCGCTGTGCATTTGCTCATTTTAGAGATATTATTTAGAGTCATTCATGACATATTTCAAAAGACGTTGCATTCGAGTCGTTGAGTTCATCAAGATTATTACTAAGACAATTATAGTTGAATATATTATGAAATGGTATGCATGCCGTCAATTTTTGGTGTAAAGAAAGTTTGTCTTTTAAAAACGAATGCAATGTTTGTAAAATGTATCATATAGAGGTCAAATACCTCGCGATGTAATCATATGTTATTGTATTCGTCCATATGGATTAGGACGGGTCGCTTCATGAGGCACTTTATGGTAGAAAGTGCAGGTCTTTGATTTGTTGGAGTGAAGTTGGGGATAGACAAATTACAGTTCCGGAGATAATTCAAGAAACTACCGAGAAGATCATCCAGATTCAACAACGGTTGAAAACCGCCCAAAGTCGACAAAAGAGTTACCCGGACATTAAAAGAAAGGATATAGAATTTGAAATTGTGGAGATGGTCATGCTTAAGGTTTCACCTTGGAAAGGCGTTGTTCGATTTGGTAAATGGGGGGAACTAAATCCAAGGTACATTGGGCCATTCTGAAATATCCCGTTCTTATTGATTAAAAACGTTCCATATTAATTGATTTCGTTGCGAGGTTTTGATCTCTATATGAGACGTTTTTCAAAGACTGCATTCATTTTTAAAACAAACCATAACCTTTATTTCATAAATAAAGGTTTAAAAAGCTTTACGTAGATTATCAAATAATGATAATCTAAAATATCCTGTTTACACACGACCATTACATAATGGTTTACAATACAAATATGTTACATCGAAATCAGTTTCTTGAATGCAGTTTTTACACAATATCATACAAACACTGACTCCAAATCTTGTCCTTATTTTAGTATGCAACGGCGGAAGCTCTTAGTATTCACCTGAGAATAAACATGCTTTAAACGTTAACAAAAATGTTGGTGAGTTATAGGTTTAACCTATATATATCAAATCGTAACAATAGACCACAAGATTTCATATTTCAATACACATCCCAGACATAGAGATAAAAATCATTCATATGGTGAACACCTGGTAACCGACATTAACAAGATGCATATATAAGAATATCCCCATCATTCCGGGACACCCTTCGGATATGATAGAAATTTCGAAGTACTAAAGTATCCGGTACTTTGGATGGTGTTTGTTAGGCCCAATAGATCTATCTTTAGGATTCGCGTCAATTAGGGTGTCTGTTCCCTAATTCTTAGATTACCAGACTTAATAAAAAGGGGCATATTCGATTTCGATAATTCAACCATAGAATGTAGTTTCACGTACTTGTGTCTATTTTGTAAATCATTTATAAAACCTGCATGTATTCTCATCCTAAAAATATTAGATTTTAAAAGTGGGACTATAACTCACTTTCACAGATTTTTACTTCGTCGGGAAGTAAGACTTAGCCACTAGTTGATTCACGAACCTATAACAATATATACATATATATCAAAGTATGTTCAAAATATATTTACAACACTTTTAATATATTTTTATGTTTTAAGTTTATTAAGTCAGCTGTCCTCGTTAGTAACCTACAACTAGTTGTCCACAGTTAGATGTGTTGGGATTTAACAAGTTCAAAACACTTAAACTATATTTAGATTCAAATCAAAGCGGAAGCATGTTAATTACCATTTTAGAACTTGTATACCTTTAACCAATTAAAGTTAAATCCCAATTAGGATCAAGTTGTGAAACATACTTACAAACTACAAGTAAGAAAAGTGTTTATACCTTCTCCTAGCTTGTTGATAGATGATGATGAAGATGATGATGAATGGAGCTCCAAAACAATGAAACCTCAAGTAGTTATACCCCAAACTATGCACCAACACCCTTGCTATTAGTTAGGATTTTGTTTGACACTTGAATGAGCTTGCAAAAACCAAATGAAGAACCTTTTCTCCCTCTCCAAACCCCACGGCTCACAGCAGCTGAATAGGAGTGTTTTTGTGCAGTTTTTTCAAGTATAATTGCATGTGTGTGTTCCTACAAGAGTCAAGATGCTTACATATGGAATTGAGAAAGTATGGGTGAAAGATTCCAAGTCTAAAGCATGTGTATCTCATTCCCTATGCCACTTCCCTTTCAAGTATTATTAAATAAGTTTTATAAAAAAAATACATTTTATAAAACTCTACATAATACTTCCATATGTATATATATGTTATGTACATTTATTTTATAAAACCAAACTTTATAAAATGTAACATAACAAAATCAATTATTTAACCCATAAATAATTTAAACTCTTGTTATATAAATTATTCCATAATTTATATATACACATCAAGTAATCTTTCAGAAAACGATTTTCTTTAAAATTCAAGTGTCGCGTATTTGATCAATGATCCAATCGTTAAGATCAAATACGAATAATGTGTTGGTAAGCTTGTTATTGGGTATGACCCGACTTGGATCAAAACATATTAGCCACGTTAATTCAATATGTCTCTCGGGCATACGAAAAACCTTCAATCTCCCACTTGCACGAGAAACATAAGAAATTAATGCAAGTGATGGATACCACCTAATGACCGTCCATCACCCCCAATATGTTATGACTTTGTGCCATTCAATAACATCATCCCTTTCGAGTTCCCATCTCGAATATGAATAGGTGAATCTTTTCATTATATCCTTTCATCCTAGATGTCATGTTAAATCCAAGAGATATAGAGTGATCACTCTCTTCTAGATTTAACTTTTCAGGCCTTAAACATCTGACTCTCAACGAATAAGAGGGACAAATTCCATCTTGACTACATACGTCCTAGATATATACCTTGCATTATACCTGAGCTCTTCCTTATGAACTACCATGTTTCAGAATAGCGAAGGAAAGATTCAAGGCACAATACTTGGTAAATATCCGAACCCAATATGTATCTCAGGTCAGAGGATACAATGATATTCGCCTTTACTCAAGATTACATGTGATCAACCACAAAGGCTCCATTTAGTAAATCTTGACGGCGGGTCTTCCAATATTTGTATCCCACAAATATCTATGAACCTTGGTTGCAACCTTGCCCTACATTCATCCCGTGAATGTACACCAATCCAAGTTCATAATAGTCTAAACCTCACACTTGTTCCCACAAATGTGATCGACTACGGAATTTAGAATAATTACTTATTCATGGATAAAATATGCAAAATAAGAACATAACTCAAAATAAATTAATACCATAATTATATTAATGAGTTTGAACAATTTCGTTCCATTACAATACTTAAAACAGATCATGACCAATCACTAGAATATCGAAGCCCTAATGCACAAACATGTCCTGCATGTTTTGGTCCATGTAAGAGCTTCGTGAGAGGATCCGCTATATTAAGATCTGTGTGAACTTTGCGAATACATATCTTTCCCTTTTCAACTTCATCCCTTATGTAGTTGAATCTCCGCTCAATGTGACGGGTCTTTTGGTGAGCACGAGGTTCTTTGATTTGAGCAATCGCACCCTCGTTGTCACAAAAGATCTCAAGAGGGTCCTGAATGGAAGGGACTACTCCTAAGTCGTCGATGAATTTCTTCATCCATGCAGCTTCCTGAGCTGCCAATGATGCGGCGATGTACTCCAACTCTGTAGTGGATAATGCAACAACATCATGTTTTGAACTCTTCCAAGAGACTGCACCTCCATTTAACGTGAAGACATAACCGGATTGTGATCGAGAATCATCTCGATCAGTTTGGAAACTCGCGTCCACGTAACCTTTTACAGCTAGTTCCTCCTCACCAGACCCGTATATAAGAAACATATCCTTAGTCCTCCTAAGGTATTTCAATATACTTTTAACAGCAATCCAATGACTGTTTCCTGGGTTATTCTGGTATCTACTTGTCAGGCTAAGAGCGCATGACACATCCGGTCTAGTGCATATCATTGCATACATGATTGACCCAATAGCAGATGCATAAGGGACCTTCTTCATTCTCTCTTGTTCATCTTTCGTGGTAGGACACTGAGATGAACTGAGAGGCGTTCCTCTTTGAATAGGTACCAAACCTTTCTTAGAGTTCTCCATCTTGAACCTTTTCAAGACCTTTTCAATGTATGCACTTTGATTCAAACCTATCAGTTTCTTGGATCTATTCCTGTAGATCCCAATCCCCAAAACGTATTGTGCTTCTCCAAGATCCTTAATGGAGAAGCATTTACTTAGCCAAGTTTTAACACCTTGCATTTCCGGAATATCATTTCCAAATAACAATATATCATCCACATATAGTACAAGGAACATGATAGTGCTCCCACTAGCTTTCTTGTATACACAAGCTTCATCACCATTTTTAATGAAGCCAAATTTCTTGGCCTCCTCATTAAATCGATGATTCCACATTCTAGATGCTTGTTTCAATCCGTAGATTGACTTCTTTAACTTGCATACCTTTTTAGGATATTTTGGATCAACAAAACCTTTAGGCTGAACCATATAGACATCTTCCTCAAGATGTCCATTTAGGAAAGCGGTCTTGACATCCATTTGCCATATTTCATAATCATAATGAGCAGCAATGGCAAGTAATATCCTAATAGACTTTAGCATTGCCACAGGCGAAAAAGTTTCATCATAGTCAACCCCTTGAGTTTGAGTGAAACCTTTTGCTACAAGTCTAGCTTTATATGTATCCAAGTTTCCATGTATGTCGGTTTTCATTTTGAAAAGCCATTTACAATCAACTAGCCTTGAGCCAGTAGGTTGTACAACCAGTTCCCAAACTTGGTTGTCATACATGGATTGCATCTCAGCGTTCATGGCTTCCTGCCATTTATCCTTATCAGTCCTCGACAAGGCATCTTGGTAGTTTGTTGGTTCATCCAAATCAACCACGTAGCAACCATCCATGAGAAACCCATATCTCTCAGGAGGATTACTAATCCTACTAGATTTGCGAATGTCTTGTGTATTTTGATCATCCATCTGATCACTCTCAACATTTTCATGTTGAGTGCTAGTGTCAGCCAATTGTGTATCATCTACTTGATCTTGAACCTCTTCAAGATCTATCTTCCTTTCACTATTTCCTTCCATTAGGAACTTAGTTTCAAGGAATTCAGCCTTTCGAGCAACAAATACATTTTGCTCGGTTGGATCATAGAAATAGTATCCCATATCATCCTTGGGATATCCTATGAAGATACACTTCGTGGATCGAGCATTCAACTTATTAGGGACGTAACACTTAGGATAAGCTTCACATCCCCATACCTTTAAGTATGATAGAGATGGAGGTTTTCCAAACCACATCTCATGAGGTGTTCGTTCCACTTTCTTGGTTGGGGCCATATTTAAAATACGAGCCGCAGAGCATAGACAATAACCCCAAAATGATAGAGGTATCGAGCTTCTAGCCATCATAGATCGAACCATATACATTAGGGTTTGGTTCCTCCTTTAGGAAACTCCGTTAAGTTGTGGTGTCCCGGGTGGAGTAAGTTGCGAGATAATCCCACAACTTCTAAGATGATCTTGGAAAGCATCACTTAGGTATTCACCTCCTCTATCGGTACGAAGTACCTTGATTGTCTTATTGAGTTGATTTTGTACTTCGTTTTGATATTCCTTGAATGCCTCAAAAGTTTCGTCCTTATGTCTTAATAAGTAGACATATCCGAAACGACTGAAGTCATCAATGAAAGTAACGAAGTATCTTTCACCATTCCTAGTTATGGGCTTAAAGGGTCCACATACATCCGAGTGTATTAATCCCAATAAGTCCTTAGCCCTTTCATAGGTCCCTTTGAAAGGTGCTTTAGTCATTTTGCCTTGTAAGCAAGACTCACATACATCAAACGAGTCTAGTTCATTTGATTTCAAAAGTCCATTCTTTTGAAGTGTATGTATTCGGTTCTTGTTTATGTGACCAAGGCGACAATGCCATAAGTAGGAATCACTCAAATCCCTTTTGTGTTTCTTGGTGTTCGTATGGAACATTGAGCTACTGCTTGAAGTGTCATTATGAACCAATTCATAAATACCATTCGAAGGCGAAGCCTTAAAATAGAACACATTATCTAAAGAAACATGGATATCATCATTAATGAAATTAAGATTAAAACCACATTGTTTCAAACGGGATACAGAAATAATGTTTCGAGATAAATCGGGTGCATACAAAGCATTTTTCAAAATAAGCTCCAAACCACTTGGTAGCTTTAAAAAAAAGTCTCCTTGAGCTTTCACTTGCACCCTTGCTCCATTTCCCATGAAGAGACTTGTCGTTCCCGCTTCTCGATCACTTCTTTTGAACCCCTGCAAAGAATTGCAAATATGAGTTCCACATCCTGTGTCTAATACCCATGTATTAGAAGAAGTAATACTAAGCTCAATGTATACCATATATACATTACCTGAGGTTTGCCCTGCATCCCTCTTTTCCTTCAACTCCTTAAGGTAGACCGGGCAGTTTCGTTTCCAGTGACCCATTTCACCGCAACCGAAGCACGGATCTTCCTTGGGGTTAGCTTTACCGGCAACCTTTTGCTTCTTGTTGTTGGTTGGGGTAACCATCTTCCCCTTTCCCTTGCCCTTGCCTTGGTAGGCGGGTCCTTTCCTCTTAGCCGCCTTTGGCTTAGAAGTGTTATGGTTTTTGGACCCGCCTTCATTGATCATAAACACGGGTGAAGCCCTTTTTCCCATGCTTACTTCTGCCGTCTTAAGCATGGCATGTAATTCGCCAATGCTTTTATCCCAACCATTCATGTTATAGTTTAACACGAATGTGTCAAACCTCTTTGACAATGAGTTAAGGATAAGGTCTGTGGCTAATTCATTAGACACGTTGCAATTTAGACGGTTTGCTCGATCAATGAGGCTTTTCATCTTAAGGACATAAGATGAAACGGATTGGGTGTCGTCCATCCGACATGCATGAAGTGCTCGGACCGTTTCAAAGCGCTCGACACGAGCTTGTTGAAGGAACATCTCCTTCAATTGTGTGATCATGTCATATGCACCATGATGCTCGAAATCCTTTTGGAGTTCGGGTATCACAGTCCCAAGCATGAGGCAAGAAACTTGCAACGAATCGGTGCAATATTTCTCCCAATAAGCCATGGCTTCCGTATCATCCTCGTCCGGTTGATCGAGAATGGGGTCTTCCAACACATACGCCCTGTCCTCAAGTTTGAGGACTATTCTTAGATTGCGGAACCAATCCATGAAGTTTGTATGGTTGAGTTTTTCCTTTTCGAGGATTGACCTCAACGATAGGTTGTTAAAGTTGATAGGTGCGTTTGGAATGTTGTTGTTGTTATTGGCGGCCATCTACAAAATTTAACAAAGTTGTTTAAGTATTAATTTTAATTTAATCAATCAATACCCTTTAAATCCAATTGATATTTATTAAATTTTAGAATCCAACGGTAAACCAAATTTCGGTTAGGTGACCTTTATCCCGTTATTTGATTTAGCTAGGTAGTCATTATATGACAATTGCAATCCTTTTGCAACTTCTAAGTTATGGGATCATGCAATCCTTTTGCATGGCATATTATCCCATCAACGCCTATTTGTTCATCATGCTTCGGTGACCCTAAGTTCATGATTCCCAAATCAAGTCGTCCTACTTGTGCTAACGTGTAAATTCAACATACTAGTGGTTAGGTGACCTTTATCCCACAAGTGTGCGAAATTCACCTCAATCATATTAGTTTGATCATAACGGTTAGGTGACCTTTATCCCATTAAGAGTTCCCTAATATTTTTAAGTGTTTGCACAAAAGGATGGCATTTAACTTGTTTGTCTTGTTGTTAAAGGGATTTTAAGTTTCATAATTTCTAGTTTGAGAAAACATATATGCCATACACCAACATGCATTTAGTGTATGGTTTATTTGAAATCCATTTTCAAGTCTAGTAATTTTAGCCAATTACTTGATATAAACCATTTTATATATATGATCCTTATCATGTTCTTAATAACCGATTATTAATGTTCTTTTAGCCGTTTTTAATTTAACCAATTAAATTGACGTTTTGCATGTCGTTAATAATTTAACTAATTAAATTGTAGTTATGCTTGTTGTTAACTTGTGTGATAACTTGTAGTAGTAACATACACAATCCACAATCATACAAGAAATAAAACAACCACGCATGCAAACAAATGTGTTCACAATCAAGCCGATTTGGTAGACATTTGTTTAGCCGAAAACAAATGTCACCGGTTAAGGGTTATAACACTAAATAGGAGATTTCAAAATCTCCCACTTAATCTTGCATCCAAATGCATCTTCCAAGTCTTCATCTTGTATCTTCATTTTTACAAAAAATATATCCTAATACATTTTTCTAGAAAATGAAAATACAACCTAATCTATTTTACATACCAAATATAAATTAAATTACATAACCAAAATAATAAAATTACAAACCATATTGAATGAATATTACAACCACATGAATGAATTAATATTACATACCAAATGAATAGATTAATTCAACCAAACATGCAACCAAACAAACACAGGGTCAAGGCTTGATTGTGAACTCAACATGCAACCAAAATATGACCAAAGTGGAAGATCCAAAACCCATTTTGGGTCCCCAATATTTCGGCCAAAGCAATAAACCCACCCAAAACTTTAATTTTTGCATTTTACTATCATGCATGTACATAAAATGCAAAATATAAAGTGAGTATAATAACCATCTCGAAGCATATTTCAACAACCTCGGCTCTAGATACCATTGTTGGGATTTAACAAGTTCAAAACACTTAAACTATATTTAGATTCAAATCAAAGCGGAAGCATGTTAATTACCATTTTAGAACTTGTATACCTTTAACCAATTAAAGTTAAATCCCAATTAGGATCAAGTTGTGAAACATACTTACAAACTACAAGTAAGAAAAGTGTTTATACCTTCTCCTAGCTTGTTGATAGATGATGATGAAGATGATGATGAATGGAGCTCCAAAACAATGAAACCTCAAGTAGTTATACCCCAAACTATGCACCAACACCCTTGCTATTAGTTAGGATTTTGTTTGACACTTGAATGAGCTTGCAAAAACCAAATGAAGAACCTTTTCTCCCTCTCCAAACCCCACGGCTCACAGCAGCTGAATAGGAGTGTTTTTGTGCAGTTTTTTCAAGTATAATTGCATGTGTGTGTTCCTACAAGAGTCAAGATGCTTACATATGGAATTGAGAAAGTATGGGTGAAAGATTCCAAGTCTAAAGCATGTGTATCTCATTCCCTATGCCACTTCCCTTTCAAGTATTATTAAATAAGTTTTATAAAAAAAATACATTTTATAAAACTCTACATAATACTTCCATATGTATATATATGTTATGTACATTTATTTTATAAAACCAAACTTTATAAAATGTAACATAACAAAATCAATTATTTAACCCATAAATAATTTAAACTCTTTTTATATAAATTATTCCATAATTTATATATACACATCAAGTAATCTTTCAGAAAACGATTTTCTTTAAAATTCAAGTGTCGCGTATTTGATCAATGATCCAATCGTTAAGATCAAATACGAATAATGTGTTGGTAAGCTTGTTATTGGGTATGACCCGACTTGGATCAAAACATATTAGCCACGTTAATTCAATATGTCTCTCGGGCATACGAAAAACCTTCAAGATGTACAGAAATAAATCGATAAATATTATCTTGAATCAATCCACGACCCAGTGTATACGTATCTCAGTATTGATCATAACTCAAACTATATATATTTTGGAATCAACCTCAACCCTGTATAGCTAACTCCAACATTCACATATAGAGTGTCTATGGTTGTTCAGAAATATATATAGATGTGTCGACATGATAGGTCGAAACATTGTATACGTGTCTATGGTATCTCAAGATTACATAATATACAATACAAGTTGATTAAGTTATGGTTGGAATAGATTTGTTACTAATTTTCACGTAGCTAAATTGAGAAAAATTATCCAATCTTATTTTACCCATAACTTCTTCATTTTAAATCCGTTTTGAGTGAATCAAATTGCTATGGTTTCATATTGAACTCTATTTTATGAATATAAATAGAAAAAGTATAGGTTTATAGTCGGAAAAATAAGTTACAAGTCATTTTTGTAAAGGTAGTCATTTCAGTCAAAAGAACGACGTCTAGATGACCATTTTAGAAAACATACTTCCACTTTGAGTTTAACCATAATTTTTGGATATAGTTTCATGTTCATAATAAAAATCATTTTCCCAGAATAACAACTTTTAAATCAAAGTTTATCATAGTTTTTAATTAACTAACCCAAAACAGCCCGCGGTGTTACTACGACGGCGTAAAGCCGGTTTTACGGTGTTTTTCGTGTTTCCAAGTTTTAAATCATTAAGTTAGCATATCATATAGATATAGAACATGTGTTTAGTTGATTTTAAAAGTCAAGTTAGAAGGATTAACTATTATTTGCGAACAAGTTTAGAATTAACTAAACTATGTTCTAGTGATTACAAGTTTAAACCTTCGAATATGATAGCTTTATATGTATGAATCGAATGATGTTATGAACATCATTACTACCTCAAGTTCCTTGGATAAACCTACTGGAAATGAAAAAAATAGATCTAGCTTCAAAGGATCCTTGGATGGCTTGAAAGTTCTTGAAGTAGAATCATGACACGAAAACAATTTCAAGTAAGATTTCCACTCGAAATAAGATTGTTATAGTTATAGAAATTGAATTAAAGTTTGAATATGATTATTACCTTGTATTAGAAAGATAACCTACTGTAAGTAACAAAGGTTTCTTGATCTTGGATGATTACTTGGAATGGATTTAGAAAACTTGGAAGTAAACTTGCAATCTTGGAAGTATTCTTGATTTTATGAAACTAGAACTTTTGGAATTTATGAAGAACACTTAGAACTTGAAGATAGAACTTGAGAGAGATCAATTAGATGAAGAAAATTGAAGAATTAAAGTGTTTGTAGGTGTTTTTGGTCGTTGGTGTATGGATTAGATATAAAGGATATGTAATTTTGTTTTCATGTAAATAAGTCATGAATAATTACTCATATTTTTGTAATTTTATGAGATATTTCATGCTAGTTGCCAAATGATGGTTCCCACATGTGTTAGGTGACTCACATGGGCTGCTAAGATCTGATCATTGGAGTGTATATACCAATAGTACATACATTGTCACACCCCCAGTTAGGGCCTGGGTGAAATGTGACTTAATATCAAATCAACCAACATATTATAATATACGAGAACAATACTAAATGATAAAACAAACTTTATTGAGCACGCAGCGGAAAATGAAACGTAGTTACAATGATAGGAATAACAATAATGGAAATGTTCACATGCAGAAGTAATAAATGCGATATCTCTTGATCCTATGTCCAAGTAGCATCACATAAGCAGTAAGTATAAGAGCTTGAATCAAACAGCACCTGAGACAAAACATGCTAAAGTGTCAACCAAAAGGTTGAGTGAAGTTCATAGGTTTAACAAATAAGTTTGACCGTTTGTTTTAGACCACAAGATTTAATTTGTAAGGTTGATCTCCCGCAGGATCAAAAAGTTATGCCAGTGCGTGATATTTAGACTAAACGTTCAAGTTTGCCCCATGACAAGTTGTGTCTGTCCTTGTCGGTTTAAATTTCATTATCAAGTAATACAAAGACTGAGTCAAATGTATCGGGGACGTTACTCCCGATAGGCCTACCCCCAATAAATAAGCATGCCGCAGCACTTAAAAATATCACTGTAGGGACTTAGTCGAACGTAGCCGGGTATAGCATAGTTTTAGCAGTTGGTACTTGTGTCTAAATTGTAAATAGTAAAAGCAACATGTGTCTCACCCCAAATAAGTTAAATAAGTTTGCTAGCAATAAAGAGTGGGGCTATGAATTCACCTTAGTAAGTAGAGAGAGAGTTATTCCTCAGAATAAAGAGTTGAACGAGTGAGCAGGAAAGTCAACCTATTGACATTTAAGAGTAGTTAAGTGTTTTGCCCATGTTTAAGTTTAAGTATGTGTTTAAGTATAGTTTGTTTTACTAAGTTTCTATTCCTAGTAAGTTACTATTTTTATAATGTTTCCATTTTTAGAAAGTTTCTTATTTTACTAAGTTTCTATGACTATAGAGTTTCTACTTTTATGAGTGTTTTTCATTTTAGGATACTTGCCGTATTAGATAAGCTTCCAATCACCCCTTTCCCTTCGAATGGCTAATTTAGATCTAGGGGCTTGAGCCATAGGACCCTTTAAATCGGAAGTCCAAACCCTCTGCCTAGAATCTCGTAGAAACCATTCGTCAAGAAAGTTCGAAGATCTATACATCTCTAATACATATCCCAAAATATTTTTGTGCTACAATATAAGTAGTAGGTTATAGGTGCTAGTAATAGTAATAGTGTATACATGTTAAGTACTAGTATAAGTAGTATTAGGGTTTAAGGTTTTAATATGTATATGTATATATAATTCGTATATATACATAAAAATATTTTTTTTTACATGTATATATGTATATATAAATCTAGGAGTGTTTATGTATATACTTATGAATAACAAGTTTATAATATGAATATGAATTAACAAAGATTAAAGTTTATGTAAATAGTTTAGGGTTTATGTTATACCTTTGAAGATTCAAGATAATTAACAAAGAAAAGATGAACACGATGAAGATGGAAGATCAAAGCCTTAAAAATCTTGAAGAACTCCTTGAAGATTCTTGAAGAACACGAAGAACAAGCTTGAAGATCCGAATACCACAAGAGAGGGAGAGGGAGAGATTGTTTTTGAGAGAGGATTTTGGTGTGATTTGTGAATGAGAAACTAGGAGTTTATATAGTGCAAGTATTAGAGTGTTAGTCAACATAAGGATGTTCTAATTAATGATTTTATTTTATTTTATAATTTTTAGTCAACAATAGGTGGTACTAGTTTATATATATATTATTTTAATTTTTAGTCAACATAAGGATGTAATTGTTTAAGATTCTTTAGTCTCATTATTATTACTATTATTACTATTATTATTTTTTACATTTACTACATGATAAGTATTATTTTCTTTTTACTAATTCATGACTTGTATATATTTAGTTCTCAATTGTTTTATTATTTATATAAATGTCAATTTTTATTTATTACTTATAGGTTATCAGTTATAATATTACATAAATGCATAAATTTTAATTAGCAGTGAGTGTCGACTAACAGTTTATTATTTTCATCTTTTATTAACTTGTCAATTATTGCACAAAGTTAATTAATATGTTTTCTAACTCTTAATACTTAACAATTGTTGATTAAAGTTTAATCATTAAGTTTTGATTATATTGTTTGGGCATTTAATATTGGAAAAATATATAATGGAAAAATGAGGGTCGTTATAGTACCTCCCCGTTATTGAAAACTTCGTCCCGAAGTTTTTAGGTAGTTTTCTCGTTTGCATCAGCAGTTGAGAAGAGATGGGGATATTTCCGTTTCATATGGTCTTTGCGTTCCCAGGTATATTCGGGGCCTCTACGCGAATTCCACCGGACTTTAACGATAGGTATATTGCTTTTACGCGTTTGTTTGACCTCTCCTTCCATGATTTCTATAGGTTCTTCAACGAAGTGCATTTGCTCATCAATGCGGACATCATCCAGAGGAATAACGAGTGTGTCATCGGCAAGACACCGTTTAAGATTTGAGACATGAAACACATCATGTACTTGACTAAGTTCGGTTGGCAGTTCTAATCGGTATGCCACGGGACCGACTCTTTTAGTGATTGTGAATGGTCCAACATATCGTGGACTGAGTTTACTTCGCTTACCGAAGCGGACAACACCTTTCCAAGGGGATACTTTCAACATGACTTTATCTCCAACTTGGTATTCGATGTCTTTTCGTTTCTTATTGGCATAGCTTTTCTGTCGGCTACGGGCAGTTTCTAAACGTTGCTTGATTTGAACGATCTTTTCGGTAGTTTCGTGAATAATTTCAGGACCAGTTAAATGTCTGTCCTCAAGTTCATCCCAACACAAAGGGGATCTACACTTCCGTCCATATAAAGCTTCAAAAGGTGCAGCCTTAATGCTGGAGTGATAACTGTTATTATAAGAAAATTCAACCAAAGGTAGATGTCTATCCCATCCTTTGCCGAAATCGATTGCACAAGCACGTAGCATATCCTCCATAGTTTGAATGGTTCGTTCACTTTGACCATCGGTTTGCGGATGATAAGCTGTACTCATGTCGAGTTGAGTTCCAAGAGCAGATTGTAAAGTTTTCCAAAATCTAGAAACAAATCGACTATCGCGATCAGAAATGATCGAGATAGGAACACCATGACGTGAGACGATTTCTTTAATATAAAGCTGTGCTAATCTCTCCATCTTGTCGGTTTCCTTGATTGGTATGAAATGTGCAGATTTAGTAAGACGATCAACTACGACCCAAATAGTATCGTTACCGTTCGAAGTCTTAGGTAACTTAGTAACGAAGTCCATAGTGATACCTTCCCACTTCCACTGCGGAATGTCGGGTTGTGTCAATAGACCAGAAGGCTTTTGATGTTCGGCCTTGACTTTCAAACAAGTGAGACACTTACTAACATAAGTAGCAATATCGGCTTTCATGTTAGGCCACCAGTAGAATTCCTTCACATCGTGATACATCTTACTGGAACCGGGATGGATAGAATATCTAGTCTTATGTGCTTCATCCAAGACTAGTTCGCGAAGATTACCAAAACGAGGAACCCAGATTCTATTGCCAAAGTACCGTGTACCATTAGCTTTCACTTGAAGTTGGTTCTCAAAACCAATAGGTCCTTCACCTTCGATAAGTGTCGGTCTAATAGCTTCCAATTGAGCTTCACAGATTCGTGAAATAAGATTCGATTTGATTTTTAGGTTTAAAGCACGAACACGTTTAATATCGTCTTTTCGACTAAGGGCATCGGCAACTACATTCGCCTTGCCAGGATGATATTTCAGCTCACAATAATAATCGTTCAATGTCTCGAGCCATCGACTTTGCCTCATATTCAGCTGTTTTTGATCAAAGATGTGTCGAAGACTTTTATGGTCAGTGTACACCGTAAAGTGATTACCATAGAGATAATGTCTCCATATCTTTAATGCAAATACCACGGCACCTAACTCTAGGTCATGTGTGGTATAGTTTACTTCATGTTTCTTCAACTGTCTAGATGCATAGGCGATAACCTTCTCTCGTTGCATTAAAACACAACCAAAGCCATGCTTTGAGGCATCGCAGTAAACAACAAAGTCGTCGGTACCTTCAGGTAAAGAAAGAATCGGGGCTGTGGTCAACTTCTCCTTCAGAATCTTGAAAGCAGATTCCTGTTCTTCGGACCACTCAAATTTCTTCCCTTTTTGAGTCAGCTTTGTAAGAGGTTTGGCAATGAGAGAAAAATCTTTTATAAACCTTCGATAGTAACCGGCAAGTCCCAAAAATTGACGAATATGCTTTGCAGTCTTTGGTATCTCCCAGTTCTGAATAGCAGTAATCTTAGCTGGATCGACATGTATTCCGTTTCTATCAACAACATGTCCGAGAAATTGTACGGTTTTGAGCCAAAACTCGCACTTAGAAAATTTAACATAAAGTTGTTCCTTTCGTAAGAGTTCAAGAATCATGCGCAAATGTTGCTCATGCTCTTTCTCATTCTTCGAATAGATCAAGATGTCGTCAATGAATACGATGACAAATTTGTCAAGATACGGTTTACAAACACGATTCATGAGGTCCATGAACACGGCAGGAGCATTAGTTAAACCAAAAGGCATGACACAGAATTCATAGTGCCCATAACGAGTGCGAAAAGCAGTCTTAGGAATATCGGATTCCTTGACCTTGAGTTGGTGATAACCGGATCTTAAATCAATCTTTGAATAAACACTTGACCCTTGAAGTTGGTCAAATAGATCATCAATACGTGGCAACGGATAACGGTTCTTGATAGTAAGCTTGTTAAGTTCGCGGTAATCAATGCACATCCTTAATGTACCATCCTTCTTTTTAACAAACAGAATAGGAGCTCCCCAAGGGGACGAGCTTGGACGAATGAAACCTTTATCCAATAGTTCTTGGAGTTGGTTGGATAATTCCTTCATTTCGGAAGGTGCTAAACGGTATGGTGCTTTAGCAACAGGAGCAGCACCAGGAGTTAAATCAATTTGGAATTCAACTTGTCGAGGAGGTGGAATACCCGGAAGATCTTCGGGAAACACATCGGGAAAGTCTTTAACTACTGGTACATCTTCAATTCGCTTCTCTTTCGATTCAATCAGATTAACGTGGGCTAGAATAGCTGGATAACCTTTCATAAGGTATTTGCGGATTTTAATACAGGAGATAATATTGAGATTGGAACCACTCTTTTCACCTTGGATAATAAGAGTCTCTCCATTTCCTAATGGAACATGAACGGTTTTATCGTAACACATGATCGCAGCTCTTAATGGACGTAACCAATCCATTCCAACTATGACATCGAAACTTCCTAGCTCGACCGGCAAAAGGTCTATCTTAAATTCTTTGCTGGCTAAGATTAGGTTGCAGTTTTTATAAATTTTATCAACTTTCATGATCTTTCCATTGGCTACTTCTACTAATCGTTTAGTTTCTAAGGGTTGAGGCTTTTCAGTAAATAGGGTACAAAATTCATTAGATACGTAACTTCGATCGGCACCAGTATCGAATAAAATAGTTGCGTAGCAATTATTGACGAGATACGTACCCGTGATGACCTCATCTTCATCTCGGGCTTCAGCAGCAGTAATAACAAATGCACGACCCTTTGCAGCAGTAGTATTGGCTCCAGTAGCAGGATTATCTCTCTTCTTAGGGCAATTTGGACTAATGTGTCCCTTTTCCCCACAAGTATAACAAGTAGGAGGAGCTTTGGCAGGAACAATAGATTTATTCTTTGGAGGAGTCCTACACGTCTTAGCTACGTGTCCCACTTTCTTACACAACGAACAAGTGGCAGTGCACTGCCCCGGGTGATGCCTTTCACAACGAACACAAAAAGGATAAGTGCCCTTATAATTCGTACTTGTACTATCCATAAGCTTTTTACTAACATTCTGATTAGAACCTTGAGACGGCTCAAACTTCCTCTTTCCATCATTACCCTTGGTTTCAACTTGCTTATTGGCCGACGCCCTTCTTCTCTTGGCCAACATGAGATTTTGTGCCATGAGAATCACAGCATCCAAAGTAACCTTCTCAGCAGCAATAACATTCCCTTGAACATCCTCGGGAAGACCTTCAATATACCGCTCAATTCTTCTAGCTTCAGTAGGAAACATTTCAGGACATAGAGTAGAAAGCTCCAGATAACGATTGGTATAATTCTCAATGTCAGTACCCTTGACCCTGAGTTCCCAGAACTCAGCTTCAAGCTTCTGAACTTGACTCCTTGGGCAGAATTTGTTGACCATCATACTTTTGAGTTCGTTCCATGGAATTGCATTAGCATTATCAATTCCTACGGACTTGGCATAAGCAGTCCACCAAGTTAAAGCATTACCACCCAACGAGCTAGTGGCATACTTTACTCGATCATCATCACCACAGTTGCAAATACGGAAAATAGATTCCATCTTTTCGAACCAACGAACTAGTTCGACAGCTTCTTCGTTTCCCTTAAAAGCGGGAGGGTGACAGTTTGTAAAGTCCTTGTAGGAACAAGGTTTTGGTTGAGTATTAGCATGATTAGCTTGGGCGTTGCCTTGGGCAGCAGCGAGTAACTGTTGGAATTGCTCAGTAGTTAACACAACGTTGTTAACGGTAGGTGCAGCTGGACGAACCATGATGTCACTACATAAAAGTGAACATATATTTGATAAGTTTAACAAGTTATAAGTTTGAGTAATCACAAGTATGAATAAACTAAAGTATTGATATCGCATGATATTAATAAAACACTTTATATTATTAGAACGAGGCATTAAATAAGCCTTTATTACACGATTCGGAAATAGAAATTGTTTAAGGCACAGCCTTTACATAGATGGAAAATAGGAAAAATAACTAGGAAATATTAAGATTGAAGTAGTCTTCATATTTCGTCTCCAACCTTCTTCATAAACTCCTCAACTTTCTCATTTTTCGACTTTTGTTTCTCATAGAGATACTCGAAGTTGTCATAAAGGTTGGTAACACGACTGTTTACGGCATTAGTGTTGTACTCTCTTATGGCAAGTTGTTCGTCGACTCGACCTTTCTCCATTTTCATTCGGACATCAACATCCTCCTTGAGGTAAGCAAGTGATTGCTTTCCCCAGCGAGTGTTGCGTTCTTCCTCGCACTTTAGCATCAGCAACTCCTTTCTTAGCTCGACGTTTTCTTTCATAAGTTTCTTCATTCGACGATCCGCTCTTTCCATGTGGCGAAGTAGACCTCCAATGTTTCTCTCGGTATCGTTTCGTAATCTCATGATTTCATACTTAGGACCATCATAAAAAGGAGATCGGGCTCTCTTCCTTGATGGACCAACTTCTTCATGCCGTTTTCCCTTATCTTGGGTTCTCGGAGTTGGGTAGTATTGAGGAGACCCATGTGAATCTAAAATAGTATTCGGGCTATAATTCAGCGGTGGTGAAGCAGGATTATAAAGAGGACTTCGAACTGGTCTCGAAGTTGAAGAGTGTCCAACACCTACTTCGGTGGTAGGGTTGTGAGTTGCTTTGTTGGACTTGTTAACGCTTGAGCTTGACATCCTATCATTAGGAAAGAGACCTTGATTAGAATCTTTGAGTCAAGTTTATTAAAGCATAATTGTTAAGATTATACGACAATCCTAAGTGCTTTAAGTCCAAGGCAGGAAAGGTTATAGTTTCCTAGATTGCTAAGGCACCCTAGCTAACAAGTAAGGCACACATAAAAATGCAATCCTGGTTCTCTATAACAGCCTGGTTTGCTCTGATACCAATCTGTCACACCCCCAGTTAGGGCCTGGGTGAAATGTGACTTAATATCAAATCAACCAACATATTATAATATACGAGAACAATACTAAATGATAAAACAAACTTTATTGAGCACGCAGCGGAAAATGAAACGTAGTTACAATGATAGGAATAACAATAATGGAAATGTTCACATGCAGAAGTAATAAATGCGATATCTCTTGATCCTATGTCCAAGTAGCATCACATAAGCAGTAAGTATAAGAGCTTGAATCAAACAGCACCTGAGACAAAACATGCTAAAGTGTCAACCAAAAGGTTGAGTGAAGTTCATAGGTTTAACAAATAAGTTTGACCGTTTGTTTTAGACCACAAGATTTAATTTGTAAGGTTGATCTCCCGCAGGATCAAAAAGTTATGCCAGTGCGTGATATTTAGACTAAACGTTCAAGTTTGCCCCATGACAAGTTGTGTCTGTCCTTGTCGGTTTAAATTTCATTATCAAGTAATACAAAGACTGAGTCAAATGTATCGGGGACGTTACTCCCGATAGGCCTACCCCCAATAAATAAGCATGCCGCAGCACTTAAAAATATCACTGTAGGGACTTAGTCGGACGTAGCCGGGTATAGCATAGTTTTAGCAGTTGGTACTTGTGTCTAAATTGTAAATAGTAAAAGCAACATGTGTCTCACCCCAAATAAGTTAAATAAGTTTGCTAGCAATAAAGAGTGGGGCTATGAATTCACCTTAGTAAGTAGAGAGAGAGTTATTCCTCAGAATAAAGAGTTGAACGAGTGAGCAGGAAAGTCAACCTATTGACATTTAAGAGTAGTTAAGTGTTTTGCCCATGTTTAAGTTTAAGTATGTGTTTAAGTATAGTTTGTTTTACTAAGTTTCTATTCCTAGTAAGTTACTATTTTTATAATGTTTCCATTTTTAGAAAGTTTCTTATTTTACTAAGTTTCTATGACTATAGAGTTTCTACTTTTATGAGTGTTTTTCATTTTAGGATACTTGCCGTATTAGATAAGCTTCCAATCACCCCTTTCCCTTCGAATGGCTAATTTAGATCTAGGGGCTTGAGCCATAGGACCCTTTAAATCGGAAGTCCAAACCCTCTACCTAGAATCTCGTAGAAACCATTCGTCAAGAAAGTTCGAAGATCTATACATCTCTAATACATATCCCAAAATATTTTTGTGCTACAATATAAGTAGTAGGTTATAGGTGCTAGTAATAGTAATAGTGTATACATGTTAAGTACTAGTATAAGTAGTATTAGGGTTTAAGGTTTTAATATGTATATGTATATATAATTCGTATATATACATAAAAATATTTTTTTTTACATGTATATATGTATATATAAATCTAGGAGTGTTTATGTATATACTTATGAATAACAAGTTTATAATATGAATATGAATTAACAAAGATTAAAGTTTATGTAAATAGTTTAGGGTTTATGTTATACCTTTGAAGATTCAAGATAATTAACAAAGAAAAGATGAACACGATGAAGATGGAAGATCAAAGCCTTAAAAATCTTGAAGAACTCCTTGAAGATTCTTGAAGAACACGAAGAACAAGCTTGAAGATCCGAATACCACAAGAGAGGGAGAGGGAGAGATTGTTTTTGAGAGAGGATTTTGGTGTGATTTGTGAATGAGAAACTAGGAGTTTATATAGTGCAAGTATTAGAGTGTTAGTCAACATAAGGATGTTCTAATTAATGATTTTATTTTATTTTATAATTTTTAGTCAACAATAGGTGGTACTAGTTTATATATATATTATTTTAATTTTTAGTCAACATAAGGATGTAATTGTTTAAGATTCTTTAGTCTCATTATTATTACTATTATTACTATTATTATTTTTTACATTTACTACATGATAAGTATTATTTTCTTTTTACTAATTCATGACTTGTATATATTTAGTTCTCAATTGTTTTATTATTTATATAAATGTCAATTTTTATTTATTACTTATAGGTTATCAGTTATAATATTACATAAATGCATAAATTTTAATTAGCAGTGAGTGTCGACTAACAGTTTATTATTTTCATCTTTTATTAACTTGTCAATTATTGCACAAAGTTAATTAATATGTTTTCTAACTCTTAATACTTAACAATTGTTGATTAAAGTTTAATCATTAAGTTTTGATTATATTGTTTGGGCATTTAATATTGGAAAAATATATAATGGAAAAATGAGGGTCGTTATATACATCTAAAAGCTGTGTATTGTACGAGTACGAATACGGGTGCATACGAGTAGAATTGTTGATGAAACTGAACGAGGATGTAATTGTAAGCATTTTTGTTAAGTAGAAGTATTTTGATAAGTGTATTGAAGTCTTTCAAAAGTGTATGAATACATATTAAAACACTACATGTATATACATTTTAACTGAGTCGTTAAGTCATCGTTAGTCGTTACATGTAAATGTTGTTTTGAAACCTTTAGGTTAACGATCTTGTTGAATGTTGTTAACCCATTATTTATTATAACAAATAAGATGTTAAATTGTTATATTATCATGATATTATGATATATAATATATCTTAGTATGATATATATACAGTTAAATGTCGTTACAACGATAATCGTTACATATATGTTTCGTTTCGAAATCATTAAGTTAGTAGTCTTATTTTTACATATGTATTTCATTGTTAATACACTTAATAATATATTTACTTATCATTTAACATAATTAACCAATATATACTTTTAATAAAATCATGTTAACTATATATATAACCATATATATGTCATCGTATAGTTTTTACAAGTTTTAACGTTCGTGAATCACCGGTCAACTTGGGTGGTCAATTGTCTATATGAAACCTATTTCAATTAATCAAGTCTTAACAAGTTTGATTGCTTAACATGTTGGAAACACTTAATCATACTAAATAACAATTTCATTTAATATATATATAAACATGGAAAAGTTCGGGTCACTACAGTACCTACCCGTTAAATAAATTTCGTCCCGAAATTTTAAGCAGTTGGAGGTGTTGACGTATCTTCTGGAAATAAATCCGGGTATTTCTTCTTCATCAGATCTTCTCCTTTCCAGGTGAACTCGGGTCCTCTACGAGCATTCCATCGAACCTTAACAATTGGTATCTTGTTTTGCTTAAGTCTTTTAACCTCACGATCCATTATTTCGACGGGTTCTTCGATAAATTGAAGTTTTTCGTTGATTTGGATTTCATCTAACGGAATAGTGAGATCTTCTTTAACAAAACATTTCTTCAAATTCGAGACGTGGAAAGTGTTATGTACAGCCGCGAGTTGTTGAGGTAACTCAAGTCGGTAAGCTACTGGTCCGACACGATCAATAATCTTGAATGGTCCAATATACCTTGGATTTAATTTCCCTCGTTTACCAAATCGAACAACGCCTTTCCAAGGTGCAACTTTAAGCATGACCATCTCTCCAATTTCAAATTCTATATCTTTTCTTTTAATGTCAGCGTAGCTCTTTTGTCGACTTTGGGCGGTTTTCAACCGTTGTTGAATTTGGATGATCTTCTCGGTAGTTTCTTGTATTATCTCTGGACCCGTAATCTGTCTATCCCCCACTTCACTCCAACAAATCGGAGACCTGCACTTTCTACCATAAAGTGCTTCAAACGGCGCCATCTCATTGCTTGAATGGTAGCTGTTGTTGTAGGAAAATTCTGCTAACGGTAGATGTCGATCCCAACTGTTTCCGAAATTAATAACACATGCTCGTAGCATGTCTTCAAGCATTTGTATCATCCTTTCGCTCTGCCCATCAGTTTGTGGATGATAGGCAGTACTCATGTCTAGACGAGTTTCCAATGCTTGCTGTAATGTCTGCCAGAATCTTGAAATAAATCTGCCATCCCTATCAGAGATAATAGAGATTGGTATTCCATGTCTGGAGACGACTTCCTTCAAATACAGTCGTGCTAACTTCTCCTTCTTGTCATCTTCTCTTATTGGTAGGAAGTGTGCTGATTTGGTGAGACGATCAACTATTACCCAAATAGTATCAAAACCACTTGCAGTCCTTGGCAATTTAGTAATGAAATCCATGGTAATGTTTTCCCATTTCCATTCCGGGATTTCGGGTTGTTGAAGTAGACCTGATGGTTTCTGATGCTCAGCTTTGACCTTAGAACACGTCAAACATTCTCCTACGTATTTAGCAACATCGGCTTTCATACCCGGCCACCAAAAATGTTTCTTGAGATCCTTGTACATCTTCCCCGTTCCAGGATGTATTGAGTATCTGGTTTTATGAGCTTCTCTAAGTACCATTTCTCTCATATCTCCAAATTTTGGTACCCAAATCCTTTCAGCCCTATACCGGGTTCCGTCTTCCCGAATATTAAGATGCTTCTCCAATCCTTTGGGTATTTCATCCTTTAAATTTCCCTCTTTTAAAACTCCTTGTTGCGCCTCCTTTATTTGAGTAGTAAGGTTATTGTGAATCATTATATTCATAGATTTTACTCGAATGGGTTCTCTGTCCTTCCTGCTCAAGGCGTCAGCTACCACATTTGCCTTCTCCGGGTGGTAACGAATCTCAAAGTCGTAATCATTCAACAATTCAATCCACCTACGCTGAAATGTCCCGTTCTTATTGATTAAAAACGTTCCATATTAATTGATTTCGTTGCGAGGTTTTGACCTCTATATGAGACGTTTTTCAAAGACTGCATTCATTTTAAAACAAACCATAACCTTTATTTCATCAATAAAGGTTTAAAAAGCTTTACTTAGATTATCAAATAATGATAATCTAAAATATCCTGTTTACACACGACCATTACATAATGGTTTACAATACAAATATGTTACAACAAAATAAGTTTCTTGAATGCAGTTTTTACACAATATCATACAAGCATGGACTCCAAATCTCGTCCTTATTTAAGTATGCGACAGCGGAAGCTCTTAATAATCACCTGAGAATAAACATGCTTAAAACGTCAACAAAAATGTTGGTGAGTTATAGGTTTAACCTATATATAACAAATCATAATAATAGACCACAAGATTTCATATTTCAATACACATCCCATACATAGAGATAAAAATCATTCATATGGTGAACACCTGGTAACCGACATTAACAAGATGCATATATAAGAATATCCCCATCATTCCGGGACACCCTTCGGATATGATATAAATTTCGAAGTACTAAAGCATCCGGTACTTTGGATGGGGTTTGTTAGGCCCAATAGATCTATCTTTAGGATTCGCGTCAATTAGGGTGTCTGTTCCCTAATTCTTAGATTACCAGACTTAATAAATAGGGGCATATTCGATTTCTATAATTCAACCATAGAATGTAGTTTCACGTACTTGTGTCTATTTTGTAAATCATTTATAAAACCTGCATGTATTCTCATCCCAAAAATATTAGATTTTAAAAGTGGGACTATAACTCACTTTCACAGATTTTTACTTCGTCGAGAAGTAAGACTTGGCCACTGTTGATTCACGAACCTATAACAATATATACATATATATTAAAGTGTGTTCAAAATATATTTACAACACTTTTAATATATTTTGATGTTTTAAGTTTATTAAGTCAGCTGTCCTCGTTAGTAACCTACAACTAGTTGTCCACAGTTAGATGTACAGAAATAAATCGATAAATATTATCTTGAATCAATCCACTACCCAGTGTATACGTATCTCATTATTGATCACAACTCAAACAACATATATTTTGGAATCAACCTCAACCCTGTATAGCTAACTCCAACATTCACATATAGAGTGTCTATGGTTGTTCCGAAATATATATAGATGTGTCGAAATGATAGGTCGAAACATTGTATACGTGTCTATGGTATCTCAAGATTACATAATATACAATACAAGTTGATTAAGTTATGGTTGGAATAGATTTGTTACCAATTTTCACGTAGCTAAAATGAGAAAAATTATCCAATCTTGTTTTACCCATAACTTCTTCATTTTAAATCCGTTTTGAGTGAATCAAATTGCTATAGTTTCATATTGAACTCTATTTTATGAATCTAAACAGAAAAAGTATAGGTTTATAGTCGGAAAAATAAGTTACAAGTCGTTTTTGTAAAGGTAGTCATTTCAGTCGAAAGAACGTGACCATTTTAGAAAACATACTTCCACTTTGAGTTTAACCATAATTTTTGGATATAGTTTCATGTTCATAATAAAAATCATTTTCTCAGAATAACAACTTTTAAATCAAAGTTTATCATAGTTTTTAATTAACTAACCCAAAACAGCCCGCGGTGTTACTACAACGGCGTAAATCCGGTTTTACGGTGTTTTTCGTGTTTCCAGGTTTTAAATCATTAAGTTAGCATATCATATAGATATAGAACATGTGTTTAGTTGATTTTAAAAGTTAAGTTAGAAGGATTAACTTTTGTTTGCGAACAAGTTTAGAATTAACTAAACTATGTTCTAGTGATTACAAGTTTAAACCTTCGAATAAGATAGCATTATATGTATGAATCGAATGATGTTATGAACATCATTACTACCTTAAGTTCCTTGGATAAACCTACTGGAAAAGAGAAAAATGGATCTAGCTTCAACGGATCCTTGGATGGCTCGAAGTTCTTGAAGCAGAATCATGACACGAAAACAAGTTCAAGTAAGATCATCACTTGAAATAAGATTGTTATAGTTATAGAAATTGAACCAAAGTTTGAATATGATTATTACCTTGTATTAGAATGATAACCTACTGTAAGAAACAAAGATTTCTTGAGGTTGGATGATCACCTTACAAGATTGGAAGTGAGCTAGCAAACTTGAAAGTATTCTTGATTTTATGTAACTAGAACTTGTAGAATATATGAAGAACACTTAGAACTTGAAGATAGAACTTGAGAGAGATCAATTAGATGAAGAAAATTGAAGAATGAAAGTGTTTGTAGGTGTTTTTGGTCATTGGTGTATGGATTAGATATAAAGGATATGTAATTTTGTTTTCATGTAAATAAGTCATGAATGATTACTCATACTTTTGTAATTTTATAAGATATTTCATGCTAGTTGCCAAATGATGGTTCCCACATGTGTTAGGTGACTCACATGGGCTGCTAAGAGCTGATCATTGGAGTGTATATACCAATAGTACATACATCTAAAAGCTGTGTATTGTACGAGTACGAATACGGGTGCATACGAGTAGAATTGTTGATGAAACTGAACGAGGATGTAATTGTAAGCATTTTTGTTAAGTAGAAGTATTTTGATAAGTGTATTGAAGTCTTTCAATAGTGTATAAATACATATTAAAACAATACATGTATATACATTTTAACTGGGTCGTTAAGTCATCGTTAGTCGTTACATGTAAGTGTTGTTTTAAAACCTTTAGGTTAACGATCTTGTTAAATGTTGTTAACCCAATGTTTATAATATCAAATGAGATTTTAAATTATTATATTATCATGATATTATCATGTATGAATATCTCTTAATATGATATATATATATACATTAAATGTCTTTACAACGATAATCGTTACATATATGTCTCGTTTAAAAATCATTAAGTTAGTAGTCTTGTTTTTACATATGTAGTTCATTGTTAATATACTTAATGATATGTTTACTTATCATAGTATCATGTTAACTATATATATATCCATATATATGTCATCATATAATTTTTACAAGTTTTAACGTTCGTGAATCACCGGTCAACTTGGGTGGTCAATTGTCTATATGAAACATATTTCAATTAATTAAGTCTTAACAAGTTTGATTGCTTAACATGTTGGAAACATTTAATCATGTAAATATCAATCTTAATTAATATATATAAACATGGAAAAGTTCGGGTCACTACAGTACCTACCCGTTAAATAAATTTCGTCCCGAAATTTTAAGATGTTGAAGGTGTTGACGAATCTTCTGGAAATAGATGCGGGTATTTCTTCTTCATCTGATCTTCACGCTCCCAGGTGAACTCGGGTCCTCTACGAGCATTCCATCGAACCTTAATAATTGGTATCTTGTCTTGCTTAAGTCTTTTAACCTCACGATCCATTATTTCGACGGGTTCTTCGATGAATTGAAGTTTTTCGTTGATTTGGATTTCATCTAACAGAATAGTGAGATCTTCTTTAGCAAAACATTTCTTCAAATTTGAGACGTGGAAAGTGTTATGTACAGCCGCGAGTTGTTGAGGTAACTCAAGTCGGTAAGCTACTGGTCCGACACGATCAATAATCTTGAATGGTCCAATATACCTTGGATTTAATTTCCCACGTTTACCAAATCGAACAACGCCTTTCCAAGGTGCAACTTTAAGCATGACCATCTCTCCAATTTCAAATTCTATATCTTTTCTTTTAATGTCAGCGTAGCTCTTTTGTCGACTTTGGGCGGTTTTCAACCGTTGTTGAATTTGGATGATCTTCTCGGTAGTTTCTTGTATAATCTCCGGACCCGTAATCTGTCTATCCCCCACTTCACTCCAACAAATCGGAGACCTGCACTTTCTACCATAAAATGCTTCAAACGGCGCCATCTCAATGCTTGAATGGTAGCTGATGTTGTAGGAAAATTCTGCTAACGGTAGATGTCGATCCCAACTGTTTCCGAAATCAATAACACATGCTCGTAGCATGTCTTCAAGCGTTTGTATCGTCCTTTCGCTCTGCCCATCAGTTTGTGGATGATAGGCAGTACTCATGTCTAGACGAGTTCCTAATGCTTGCTGTAATGTCTGCCAGAATCTTGAAATAAATCTGCCATCCCTATCAGAGATAATAGAGATTGGTATTCCATGTCTGGAGACGACTTCCTTCAAATACAGTCGTGCTAACTTCTCCATCTTGTCATCTTCTCTTATTGGCAGGAAGTGTGCTGATTTGGTGAGACGATCAACTATTACCCAAATAGTATCAAAACCACTTGCAGTCCTTGGCAATTTAGTGATGAAATCCATGGTAATGTTTTCCCATTTCCATTTCGGGATTTCGGGTTGTTGAAGTAGACCTGATGGTTTCTGATGCTCAGCTTTGACCTTAGAACACGTCAAACATTCTCCTATGTATTTAGCAACATCGGCTTTCATACCCGGCCACCAAAAATGTTTCTTGAGATCCTTGTACATCTTCCCCGTTCCAGGATGTATTGTGTATCTGGTTTTATGAGCTTCTCTAAGTACCATTTCTCTCATATCTCCAAATTTTGGTACCCAAATCCTTTCAGCCCTATACCGGGTTCCGTCTTCCCGAATATTAAGATGCTTCTCCGATCCTTTGGGTATTTCATCCTTTAAATTTCCCTCTTTTAAAACTCCTTGTTGCGCCTCCTTTATTTGAGTAGTAAGGTTATTATGAATCATTATATTCATAGATTTTACTCGAATGGGTTCTCTGTCCTTCCTGCTCAAGGCATCGGCTACCACATTTGCCTTTCCCGGGTGGTAACGAATCTCAAAGTCGTAATCATTCAATAATTCAATCCACCTACGCTACCTCATATTCAGTTGTTTCTGATTAAATATGTGTTGAAGACTTTTGTGGTCGGTATATATAATACTTTTGACCCCATATAAGTAGTGCCTCCAAGTCTTTAATGCAAAAACAACCGCGCCTAATTCCAAATCATGCGTCGTATAATTTTGTTCGTGAATCTTCAATTGTCTAGACGCATAAGCAATCACCTTCGTTCGTTGCATTAATACACAACCGAGACCTTGCTTTGATGCGTCACAATAAATCACAAAATCATCATTCCCTTCAGGCAATGACAATATAGGTGCCGTAGTTAGCTTTTTCTTCAATAACTGAAACACTTTCTCTTGTTCATCATTCCATTCAAATTTCTTCCCTTTATGCGTTAATGCAGTCAAGGGTTTTGCTATTCTGGAAAAGTCTTGGATGAACCTTCTGTAGTAACCAGCTAGTCCTAAAAACTGGCGTATGTGTTTCGGAGTTTTCAGGGTTTCCCACTTTTCAACAGTTTCTATCTTTGGCGGATCCACCTTAATACTTTCTTTGTTCACTATGTGACCGAGGAATTGAACTTCTTCCAACCAAAATGCACACTTTGAAAACTTAGCGTACAATTCTTCCTTCCTCAATACTTCTAACACCTTTCTCAAATGTTCACCGTGTTCTTGGTCATTCTTTGAGTAAATAAGTATGTCATCAATTAAAATAATGACAAACTTGTCAAGGTATGGTCCACACACTCGGTTCATAAGGTCCATGAACACAGCTGGTGCATTAGTTAAACCAAACGGCATGACCATAAACTCGTAATGACCGTAACGTGTTTTGAAAGCAGTCTTTGGAATATCATCTTCTTTCACCCGCATTTGATGATACCCGGAACGTAAGTCAATCTTCGAATAAACAGACGAGCCTTGTAGTTGATCAAATAAGTCGTCGATTCTCGGTAGTGGGTAGCGGTTCTTGATGGTAAGTTTGTTCAACTCTCGGTAGTCGATACACAACCTGAATGTACCATCTTTCTTCTTGACAAACAAAACAGGAGCTCCCCACGGTGATGTGCTTGGTCGAATGAAACCACGCTCTAAAAGTTCTTGTAATTGGCTTTGCAGTTCTTTCATATCGCTGGGTGCGAGTCTGTAAGGAGCACGAGCTATTGGTGCAGCTCCTGGTATAAGATCTATTTGAAATTCAACGGATCGATGTGGGGGTAATCCCGGTAATTCTTTCGAAAATACATCGGGAAATTCTTTTGCAATGGGAACATCATTGATGCTCTTTTCTTCAGTTTGTACTTCCTCGACGTGTGCTAGAACAGCATAGCAACTTTTTCTTATTAGTTTTTGTGCCTTCAAATTACTAATAAGATGTAGATTCGTGTTGCCCTTTTCTCCGTACACCATTAAGGGTTTTCCTTTTTCTCGTATAATGCGAATTGCATTTTTGTAACAAACGATCTCTGCTTTCACTTCTTTCAACCAGTCCATACCGATTATCACATCAAAACTCCCTAACTCTACTGGTATCAAATCAATCTTAAATGTTTCGCTAACCAGTTTAATTTCTCGATTCTGACATATATTATCTGCTGAAATTAATTTACCATTTGCTAATTCGAGTAAAAATTTACTATCCAAAGGCGTCAATGGACAACTTAATTTAGCACACAAATCTCTACTCATATAGCTTCTATCCGCACCCGAATCAAATAAAACGTAAGCAGATTTATTGTCAATAAGAAATGTACCCGTAACAAACTCCAGGTCTTCCTGTGCCTCTGCCGCATTAATATTGAAAACTCTTCCGCGGCCTTGTCCATTCGTGTTCTCCTGGTTCGGGAAATTTCTAATGATGTGGCCCGGTTTTCCACATTTATAACAAACTACATTGGCATAACTTGCTCCGACACTACTTGCTCCGCCATTACTCGTTCCGACACCATTTGTTCCTTTCGTTCTATTAACCCCTGGTCCGTAGACCTCACACTTCGCCGCGCTATGACCATTTCTTTTACACTTGTTGCAAAATTTGGTGCAGAACCCCGAGTGATACTTTTCACACCTTTGGCATAGCTGCTTCTAATTGTTGTTGTTGTTGCGGTTATTATTGTTGTTGGGATGATTGTTGTAGTTGCTGTTGTTGTTGTTGTTGTTGTTGTTGTTATTGTTGTTGGGCCGTTTGTTGTAGTTGCGATTGATGTTGCGATTGTTGGGATAATTGTTGCGATTATTGTTGTAATTGCTGTTGTTGTTGTATTGGTTATTCTTATCACCGTTTTCCTCCCACTTTCTTTTGACTTGCTTCACATTGGCCTCTTCAGCAGTCTGTTCTTTAATTCTTTCTTCAATCTGGTTCACTAGTTTGTGAGCCATTCTACATGCCTGTTGTATGGAGGCGGGCTCGTGTGAACTTATATCTTCTTGGATTCTTTCCGGTAATCCTTTCACAAACGCGTAGATCTTCTCTTCCTCATCTTCGAATGCTCCCGGACACAATAGGCACAATTCTGTGAATCGTCTTTCGTACGTGGTAATATCAAATCCTTGGGTTCGTAACCCTCTAAGTTCTGTCTTGAGCGTATTGACCTCGGTTCTGGGACGGTACTTCTCGTTCATCAAGTGCTTGAATGCTGACCACGGTAGTGCGTACGCATCGTCTTGTCCCACTTGCTCTAGATAGGTATTCCACCATGTTAACGCAGAACCTGTGAAGGTATGCGTAGCGTACTTTACTTTGTCCTCTTCAGTACACTTACTTATGGCAAACACCGATTCGACCTTCTCGGTCCACCGTTTCAATCCGATCGGTCCTTCGGTTCCATCAAATTCCAAAGGTTTGCAGGCAGTAAATTCTTTGTAGGTGCATCCTACACGATTTCCTGTACTGCTAGATCCAAGGTTATTGTTGGTATGTAGCGCAGCCTGTACCGCGGCTATGTTTGAAGCTAGAAAAGTACGGAATTCCTCTTCATTCATATTCACGGTGTGTCGAGTAGTCGGTGCCATTTCCTTCAAAATAGTCAAATGGAACAAGTTAATCATACAGAATATTAAGAGTAGTTAATAGTATTTCGTAGCATAATATGAACTCATTTATAAAAGCTTTTTCTTCATATTTGCGTTTTATAAGTTTAAATTCGGGTAGTACCTACCCGTTAAGTTCATACTTAGTAGCTAATATACAATTCAACTACTACAATTCTATATCAAAAACTGATTATAATAATATTTCGCGTTCAAACTTTTACGCAATATTTTACAAACTTACAATACCGCTTATTTTACATATAGCATGAAATATAGGACACAATAAATTTGATACAAGATAGTTGTGAAGATAATTCTAGCTAGTACACAAGTCGTTCAGCAAAGGCAATAAAGACACGTAATTCATACATCCAGAAACAAGTCATGCATTCTGGTTTTACTAGGATTACTTCCCATCCTTGGTCTTGTGGAACATAACAGTTATGGCCGTTGATAAGACAGCGTGTTGTAACGTCATCAAAGGGACGAGGGTTACGTAATGACCAACAGTCTCGTAATAACCTAAAAACCTCATTTCTTACCCCAATTACCGACTCCGTCACTTGTGGGAACGTTTTGTTTAATAGTTGTAGCCCGATGTTCTTGTTCTCACTTTGGTGAGAAGCGAACATTACTAACCCGTAAGCATAACATGCTTCTTTATGTTGCATGTTAGCCGCTTTTTCTAAATCACGAAGTCCTATATTCGGATATACTGAGTCAAAATAATTTCTTAACCCGTTGCATAAAATAGCATTTGGGTTCCCCGCAATATATGCGTCAAAGTAAACACATCGTAACGTATGGATTTCCCAATGTGATATCCCCCATCTTCCGAACGAAAGCCTTTTATAAACCAAGGCATTCTTGGAACGTTCTTCGAATGTCTTACAAATTGATCTCGCCTTAAATAGTTGTGCCGAGGAATTCTGACCGACTCTAGACAAGATTTCATCAATCATGTCTCCGGGTAGGTCTCTTAAAATATTGGGTTGTCTATCCATTTTGTGTTTTTATACTGTAAAATAGACAAGAGTTAGATTCATAAAAAAAATACTTATTAATACAAGCAATTTTTTTACATATATCATAAAGCATAAGCACACTATATTACATATATTACACCACACGAATATAACTATCTTATTCCGACTCGCTCGTTTCTTCTTGTTCAGTTTTGGTTCGTTTTGCCAAGTTTCTAGGGATATATGATGTTCCCCTAATACGAGCCGTCGTTATCCACATTGGTTTAGAAAAACCTGGTGGTTTAGAGGTTCCCGGGTCATTGTTACAACTTAAGGACTTCGGGGGTTGATGATACATATAAAGTTCATCGGGGTTGGAATTAGATTTCTCTATTTTTATGCCCTTTCCCTTATTATTTTCTTTTGCCTTTTTAAATTCAGTTGGGGTAATTTCTATAACATCATTGGAATTCTCGTCGGAATCCGATTCATCGGAGAATTGGTAATCCTCCCAATATTTTGCTTCCTTGGCGGAAACACCATTGACCATAATTAACCTTGGTCGGTTGGTTGAGGATTCTCTTTTACTTAACCGTTTTATTATTTCCCCCACCGGTTCTATTTCTTCTTCCGGTTCCGATTCTTCTTCCGGTTCCGATTCTTCTTCCGGTTCCGACTCTTCTTCCGGTTCCTCTTCGGGAACTTGTGAATCAGTCCACGAATCATTCCAATTTACATATGACTCTTCATTATTATTAGGTGAGTCAATGGGACTTGTTCTAGAGGTAGACATCTATCACATAATATCAAACACGATAAGAGATTAATATATCACATAATATTCATATGTTAAAAATATATAGTTTCCAACAAAAATGTTAAGCAATCATTTTTAAAGAAAACACGGTCGAAGTTCAGACTCACTAATGCATCCTAACAAACTCGATAAGACACACTAATGCAAATTTTCTGGTTCTCTAAGACCAACGCTCGGATACCAACTGAAATGTCCCGTTCTTATTGATTAAAAACGTTCCATATTAATTGATTTCGTTGCGAGGTTTTGACCTCTATATGAGACGTTTTTCAAAGACTGCATTCATTTTAAAACAAACCATAACCTTTATTTCATCAATAAAGGTTTAAAAAGCTTTACTTAGATTATCAAATAATGATAATCTAAAATATCCTGTTTACACACGACCATTACATAATGGTTTACAATACAAATATGTTACAACAAAATAAGTTTCTTGAATGCAGTTTTTACACAATATCATACAAGCATGGACTCCAAATCTCGTCCTTATTTAAGTATGCGACAGCGGAAGCTCGTAATAATCACCTGAGAATAAACATGCTTAAAACGTCAACAAAAATGTTGGTGAGTTATAGGTTTAACCTATATATATCAAATCATAATAATAGACCACAAGATTTCATATTTCAATACACATCCCATACATAGAGATAAAAATCATTCATATGGTGAACACCTGGTAACCGACATTAACAAGATGCATATATAAGAATATCCCCATCATTCCAGGACACCCTTCGGATATGATATAAATTTCGAAGTACTAAAGCATCCGGTACTTTGGATGGGGTTTGTTAGGCCCAATAGATCTATCTTTAGGATTCGCGTCAATTAGGGTGTCTGTTCCCTAATTCTTAGATTACCAGACTTAATAAAAAGGGGCATATTCGATTTCGATAATTCAACCATAGAATGTAGTTTCACGTACTTGTGTCTATTTTGTAAATCATTTATAAAACCTGCATGTATTCTCATCACAAAAATATTAGATTTTAAAAGTGGGACTATAACTCACTTTCACAGATTTTTACTTCGTCAAGAAGTAAGACTTGGCCACTGTTGATTCACGAACCTATAACAATATATACATATATATTAAAGTATGTTCAAAATATATTTACAACACTTTTAATATATTTTGATGTTTTAAGTTTATTAAGTCAGCTGTCCTCGTTAGTAACCTACAACTAGTTGTCCACAGTTAGATGTACAGAAATAAATCGATAAATATTATCTTGAATCAATCAACGACCCAGTGTATACGTATCTCATTATTGATCACAACTCAAACTACATATATTTTGGAATCAACCTCAACCCTGTATAGCTAACTCCAACATTCACATATAGAGTGTCTATGGTTGTTCCGAAATATATATAGATGTGTCGAAATGATAGGTCGAAACATTGTATACGTGTCTATGGTATCTCAAGATTACATAATATACAATACAAGTTGATTAAGTTATGGTTGGAATAGATTTGTTACCAATTTTCACGTAGCTAAAATAAGAAAAATTATCCAATCTTGTTTTACCCATAACTTCTTCATTTTAAATCCGTTTTGAGTGAATAAAATTGCTATAGTTTCATATTGAACTCTATTTTATGAATCTAAATAGAAAAAGTATAGGTTTATAGTCAGAAAAATAAGTTACAAGTCGTTTTTGTAAAGGTAGTCATTTTAGTCGAAAGAACGACGTCTAGATGACCATTTTAGAAAACATACTTCCACTTTGAGTTTAACCATAATTTTTGGATATAGTTTCATGTTCATAATAAAAATCATTTTCTCAGAATAAAAACTTTTAAATCAAAGTTTATCATAGTTTTTAATTAACTAACCCAAAACAGCCCGCGGTGTTACTACAACGGCGTAAATCCGGTTTTACGGTGTTTTTCGTGTTTCCAGGTTTTAAATCATTAAGTTAGCATATCATATAGATATAGAACATGTGTTTAGTTGATTTTAAAAGTCAAGTTAGAAGGATTAACTTTTTTTTGCGAACAAGTTTAGAATTAACTAAACTATGTTCTAGTGATTACAAGTTTAAACCTTCGAATAAGATAGCTTTATATGTATGAATCGAATGATGTTATGAACATCATTACTACCTTAAGTTCCTTGGATAAACCTACTGGAAAAGAGAAAAATGGATCTAGCTTCAACGGATCCTTGGATGGCTCGAAGTTCTTGAAGCAGAATCATGACACGAAAACAAGTTCAAGTAAGATCATCACTTGAAATAAGATTGTTATAGTTATAGAAATTGAACCAAAGTTTGAATATGATTATTACCTTGTATTAGAATTATAACCTACTGTAAGAAACAAAGATTTCTTGAGGTTGGATGATCACCTTACAAGATTGGAAGTGAGCTAGCAAACTTGAAAGTATTCTTGATTTTATGTAACTAGAACTTGTAGAATATATGAAGAACACTTAGAACTTGAAGATAGAACTTGAGAGAGATCAATTAGATGAAGAAAATTGAAGAATGAAAGTGTTTGTAGGTGTTTTTGGTCGTTGGTGTATGGATTAGATATAAAGGATATGTAATTTTGTTTTCATGTAAATAAGTCATGAATGATTACTCATACTTTTGTAATTTTATGAGATATTTCATGCTAGTTGCCAAATGATGGTTCCCACATGTGTTAGGTGACTCACATGGGCTGCTAAGAGCTAATCATTGGAGTGTATATACCAATAGTACATACATCTAAAAGCTGTGTATTGTACGAGTACGAATACGGGTGCATACGAGTAGAATTGTTGATGAAACTGAACGAGGATGTAATTGTAAGCATTTTTGTTAAGTAGAAGTATTTTGATAAGTGTATTGAAGTCTTTCAAAAGTGTATAAATACATATTAAAACACTACATGTATATACATTTTAACTGAGTCGTTAAGTCATCGTTAGTCGTTACATGTAAGTGTTGTTTTGAAACCTTTAGGTTAACGATCTTGTTAAATGTTGTTAACCCAATGTTTATAATATCAAATGAGATTTTAAATTATTATATTATAATGATATTATCATGTATGAATATCTCTTAATATGATATATATACATTAAATGTCTTTACAACGATAATCGTTACATATATGTCTCGTTTAAAAATCATTAAGTTAGTAGTCTTGTTTTTACATATGTAGTTCATTGTTAATATACTTAATGATATGTTTACTTATCATAGTATCATGTTAACTATATATATATCCATATATATGTCATCATATAGTTATTACTGAAGGTATTTCGTATGCCCGAGAGACATATTAAATTAACGTGGCTAACATGTTATGATCCAAGTCGGGTCATACCCAATAACAAACTTACCGACACCTTATTCGTATTTAACCTTGGCGATTGGTTCGTTGATTAAATACGCGACACTTGAACTTTAAGAAAATGGTTTTCTTAAATATTACTTGATATGTTTATATATAAGTTATGGAATAACTTATATAACAAGGATTTAATTATTTATAGGTTAAATAATTAATTAAGTTATGTTACATTTTCATAAAATTGGTTTTATAAAATATACATAACAAATAATATACAAGTTTATAATATGTGTTTTATAAAATCATGTTATATAAAAGGAAAAACTGATTTTGTAAATTCAGTTTTTTATAAATGTATATTATAATATGATCCTTGTGGTGGCATTGGGAGTTTAAGAAGCATGCTATAGATTCTTCATTGAATGGCCCATACTTTTCCTAGTTTTCTACAAGCATGCTCCTTGACTAAATGCTAACCAAGACTTGAAAATACATTAAGTAAAAAGAACAAAAAAACTGCATTCTGCAGCTGCCCAAAACCGTGGGGTTTGAGGCACCAAATAAAGTTCTTCAAGCTCATTTTGCAAGCTAATTTCAAGTGCAAAGAAATCCTAACTAATAGTAAGGGTGTTGGTGCATAGTTTGGGGTATTATCTCTTGAGGTTTCATGCTTTTGGAACTTGCATTCATCATCATTTCTTGAGAGCTGCTGTCCAGAATTTTGGGTACATAAAAGTGGGTTTCAAGCTAGATTAACAAGAGTGTTGAGGTTACAAAGTCTAGCTAACTTAGGGGTGGTGTTGGAGGATCAAAAGCTTGGAGCTTTAACTCACTTGTTCATCATATCCTTGTGTTAAACAACCCTCAACTAGCTTGAGGAGGTA
Organism: Rutidosis leptorrhynchoides; assembly: GCF_046630445.1. Lineage (NCBI taxonomy): Eukaryota > Viridiplantae > Streptophyta > Magnoliopsida > Asterales > Asteraceae > Rutidosis > Rutidosis leptorrhynchoides. Next base: position 240,610,461 of record NC_092343.1, read on the forward strand.
AATGCAAATCTTCTCCTCTTGTTCTTAAATTTGTAGGCATAATTTCAAGACTTGATATTACATGGAATTCAATTACATATGGTTTAACATATAAACTTGTTTTCTTAATAATTATGCTTCCGCTTGTTACAACTCTAAATGAATTGGTTTCATGATTAAGTTAACATTGAGAAACTTGTTATTATGTTGAATTCCATCAATGGTATCTAGAGCCGGAGTCTATGGATTATGCTTCTTATATATGGTCTTTAAAACCCATCAACTTTGCATTCTACTAACATGCATGAAAGTAAAATGCAAAATTAATGGATTTGGGAGGGTTTCTCATTATGGCCGAATTTGGAGGGTTCCAAAAGTGGTTTTGGGTTTGCTATTTGGTTCATATTTGTTGATATATTGATGTTCACAATCATAGCCAAGACCTTGTGTTTGAATGAATATTTATTTGGTTGATTTGTTAATCTTTCCATGTGGTTGTTATATTCATTCATTTGGTTTGTAAAATTAATTATTTCATTTGGTATGTAATATTAATTTTGGTTATGTAATTTATTTTATATTTGGCATGTAAAATAGATTAGGTTGTATTTTCATTTTCTAGACAAAATGTATTAGGATATATTTTGTAACAAGATGAAGATGCATGAAGATCACAAGGAAGAACACAAGGAGCATGTGGATGCAAAGTTAAGTGGGAGGTTAAAACCTCTTACTTTATGTTTTACCCATTGACCGGTGGCATTTTGTTTTCGGCTAAACAAAATGTCCACCAAAAGGCTTGATTGTGAACATTTGTTTTGCATGCGTGGTTGTTTTAATCTCTTGTATGATTGTGGATTGTGTATATTATTACAACAAGTTATTACACAAGTTAACAACAAGCAAAACTACAATTTAATTGGTTAAATTACACATTATTAACAACATGCAAAATGACAATTTAAATGGTTAAATTGAAATGGCAATAGGATTATAATAATTGGTTATTAAAACACATATAAAATGGTTTATATCAATGTAATGTAATTGGCATTATTACATGACATGAAAATGGATTTCAAATGAACCATACACTAAATGCATGTTGGTGTATGGCATAAAAGTTTTCTCAAACTAGAATTAATGAAAACTTAAATCCCTTTTACTAACAAGGTAAACAAGTTTAACGCCATCCTATTGTGTGACACTTAAAAGTATTAGGTAACTCATGATGGGATAAAGGTCACCTAACCGTTATGAGCAAACTAATATGATTAAGGTAAATTTTGCATGCTTGTGGGATAAAGGTCACCTAACCACTTGTATGTTAAATTTACAAGTCTATACAAGTAGGACGACTTGATTTGAGAATCATGAACTTAGGGTCACCGAAGCATGAGAAACAAATAGGCGTTGATGGGATAAATATGCCATGCAAAAGGATTGCATGATCCCATACTCTAGAAGTTGCAAATGGATTGCAATTGTCATTTATTGACTACCTAGCTAAATCAAATTGCGGGATAAAGGTCACCTAACCGAAATTTGGTTTACCGTTGGATTCTAGAATTTAATAATTCAATTTGATTTAAAGGGTATTGAATGTTAAATTAAAATCGATACTTAAACGAACTTTGTTAATTTTGTAGATGGCCGCCAATAACAACAACAACATTCCAAACGCACCACTTAACTTAAACCACCTATCATTAAGGTCTCTCTTAGAGAAAGACAAACTCAACCATACTAACTTTATGGATTGGTTCCGCAATCTTCGGATTGTCCTCAAACAAGAGGATAAAATGTATGTGCTTGAGGACCCCATTCCCGATCAACCGGATGAGAATGATGTGGAGGCAATGGCCTCTTACGATAAGTATTGCCACGACTCCCTTCAAGTCTCATGCTTAATGCTTGGGACTATGATACCCGAACTCCAAAAGGATTTCGAGCACCATAGTGCATACGACATGATAACGCAATTGAAGGAGATGTTTCTCCAACAAGCGCGTGTCGAGCGCTTCGAAACGGTTCGGGCGCTTCATGCTTGTCGTATGGACGATACCCAATCGGTTTCATCTTATGTACTCAAGATGAAAAGCCTTATCGATCGTGCTAACCGACTTAACCTAAACATATCCAATGAGTTAGCCACCGATCTTATCCTTAACTCCCTATCAAAAAGGTTTGATCAATTTGTAATTAATTACAATATGAATGGGATGGATAAGAGCATAGGTGAGCTTCACGGTATGCTTAGAACGGCCGAAACTAGCATGGGTAAAAGGGCTTTACCCGTGTTAACAATTGATCAAGGTGGGTCCAAAGGTAAGACCTCTAAGCCAAAGGTGGCTAAGAGAAAAGGACCCGCTTACCAAGGCAAAGGGAAGGGGAAGATGGTTACCCCAACCATCAACAAGGCCAAGAAGCAAAAAGTAGCCGAAAAGGCAAACCCCAAGGAAGACCCATGTTTCGGTTGCGGTGAGACAGGTCATTGGAAACGAAACTGTTCGGTCTACCTTAAGGAGTTGAAGGAGAAGAGGGATGCGGGGCAATCCTCAGGTAATATATATATGGTATATATAGAGCTTAGCATTACTTCTTCTAATACATGGGTATTAGACACTGGATGTGGAACTCACATTTGCAATTCTTTGCAGGGGTTCAAAAGAAGTAGCAAGCAAACGGGAACATCAAGTCTCTACATGGGTAATGGAGCCAAAGTGCAAGTGAAGGCTCAAGGAGACTTTGTGTTAAAGCTTCCAAGTGGTTTGGAACTTATTTTGAAAGATGTTTTGTATGCACCCGACTTATGTCGAAACATTATTTCTATTTCCCGTTTGAAACAATGTGGTTTTAATCTTAATTTTGTTAATGATGATATCCATATTTATTTAGATAATAAATTCTATTTCAAGGCTTCACCTTCAAATGGAATTTATGAATTGGTTCATGATGACACATCATCTAGTAGCTCAATGTACCATACAAGCACCAAGAAACTCAAAAAGGATTTGAGTGATTCCTACTTATGGCATTGTCGCCTTGGTCACATAAACAAGAACCGAATACATACACTTCAAAAGAATGGACTTTTGAAATCAAATGAAATGGATTCGTTTGAAGTATGCGAATCTTGTTTACAAGGCAAGATGACTAAAGCACCTTTCAAAGGGACCTATGAAAGGGCTAAAGATTTATTGGGATTAATACATTCGGATGTATGTGGACCCTTTAAACCCATGACTAGGAATGGTGAAAGATACTTTGTTACTTTCATTGATGACTTTAGTCGTTTCGGATATGTCTACTTATTAAGACACAAGGACGAAACGTTTGAAGCATTCAAAGAATATCAAAACGAAGTACAAAATCAACTCAATAGGACAATTAAGGTACTTCGTACCGATAGAGGAGGTGAATACCTAAGCGATGCCTTCCAAGATCATCTTAGGAGTTGTGGGATTATCTCACAACTTACTCCACCCGGAACACCCCAACTTAATGGAGTTTCCGAAAGGAGGAACCGAACCCTAATGGATATGGTTCGATCTATGATGGCAAGAAGCTCGTTGCCTCTATCATTTTGGGGTTATTGTCTAAGCTCCGCGGCTCGTATTTTAAATATGGCCCCAACCAAGAAAGTGGAACGAACTCCTCACGAGATGTGGTTTGGTAAACCTCCATCTCTATCATACTTAAAGGTATGGGGATGTGAAGCTTATCCTAAGCGTTACGTCCCTAATAAGTTGAATGCTCGATCCACGAAGTGTATCTTCATAGGATATCCCAAGGATGATATGGGATACTATTTCTATGATCCATCCGAGCAGAATGTATTTGTTGCTCGGAAGGCGGAATTCCTTGAAACTAAGTTCCTAATGGAAGGAAATAGTGAAAGGAAGATAGATCTTGAAGAGGTTCAAGATCAAGTAGATGATACACAATTGGTTGACACTAGCACTCAACATGAAAATGTTGATAGTGATCAAATGGATGATCAAAATACATAAGGCATTCGTAGATCTGGTAGGATTAGCAATCCTCCTGAGAGATATGGGTTTCTCATAGATGGTTGCTATACGGTTGATTTGGATGAACCGACAAACTACAAAGATGCTTTATCAAGGATTGATAAAGATAAATGGCAGGAAGCCATGAACGCCGAGATGCAATCCATGTATGAAAACCAAGTGTGGGAACTTGTTGAGCAACCTCCTAGCTCTAAGCTAGTTGATTGCAAATGGCTTTTCAAAATGAAAACCGATATACATGGAAACTTGGATACATATAAAGCTAGACTTGTAGCAAAAGGTTTCACTCAAACTCAAGGGGTTGATTATGATGAAACTTTCTCGCCAGTGGCAATGCTAAAGTCTATTAGGATATTATTTGCCATTGCTGCTCACTACAACTATGAAATATGGCAAATGGATGTCAAAACCGCTTTCCTAAATGGATATCTTATGGAAGATGTCTATATGGTCCAGCCTGAAGGTTTTGTTGATCCAAAATATCCTAAAAAGGTATGCAAGTTAAAGAAGTCAATCTACGGATTGAAACAAGCATCTAGAATGTGGAATCATCGTTTTAATGAGGAAGCCGAGAAATTTGGCTTCATTAAAAATGGTGATGAAGCTTGTGTATATAAGAAAGCTAGTGGGAGCACTATCATGTTCCTTGTACTATATGTGGATGATATATTATTATTTGGGAATGATATTACCACAATGCAAGGAGTCAAAACTTGGCTAAAGAGTTGCTTCTCCATTAAGGATCTAGGAGATGCACAATACATATTGGGGATAGGGATCTATAGGAATAGATCCAAGAGATTGATAGGTTTAAGTCAAAGTACATACATTGATAAAGTCTTGAAAAGGTTCAAGATGGAAAACTCTAAGAGAGGTTTGGTACCTATTCAAAAGGGAACCGTTCTCAGTTCATCTCAGTGTCCTACCACGAAAGATGAACAAGAGAGAATGAAGAAAGTCCCATACGCATCTGCTATTGGGTCTATCATGTATGCAATGATATGTACTAGACCGGATGTGTCATGCGCTCTAAGCTTGACAAGTAGATACCAGAACAACCCAGGAAATTGTCATTGGATTGCTGTTAAAAGCATATTGAAATACCTTAGGAGGATTAAGGATATGTTTCTAATATATGGGTCTGGTGAGGAGGAACTCGCTGTAAAAGGTTACGTGGACGCGAGTTTCCAAACTGATCGAGATGACTCTCGATCACAATCCGGTTATGTCTTCATGTTAAATGGTGGTGCGGTCTCTTGGAAGAGTTCGAAACAGGAGGTTGTTGCGTTATCCACTACAGAGTCGGAGTACATTGCCGCCTCACTGGCAGCTCAGGAAGCTGCATGGATGAAGAAATTCATCGACGACTTAGGAGTGGTCCCTTCCATTCAGGACCCTCTTGAGATCTTTTGTGACAACGAGGGTGCGATTGCTCAAATCAGGGAACCTCGTGCTCATCAAAAGACTCGTCACATTGAGCGGAGATTCAACTACATCAGGGATGAGGTTGAAAAGGGAAAGATATGTATTCACAAAGTTCACACAGATCAAAATGTTGCGGATCCACTCACGAAGCTTTTATATGGGCCAAAACATGAGGGACATGTTTGTGCATTAGGGCTTCGATATTCTAGTGATTGGATATGATCTATTTTATGTATTGTACCGGAACGAAATTATTCAAACTCATTAATATAACTATGGTGTTAATTTATTTGAGTTATGTTCCTATTTTGCATATTTCATCCATGAATAAGTAATTATTCTAAATTTCCGTAGTCGATCACATTTGTGGGAACAAGTGTGAGGATAAGACTATTATGAACTCGGATTGGTATACATTCATTGGTTGAATGTGGGGCAAGGTTGCAACCAAGGTTCATAGATATTTGTGGGAAACAAATATTGGAAGACCCGCTCTCAAGAATTACTGTATAGAGCCTTTGTGGGTGATCACATGTAATCTTGAGTAAAGGCGAATATCATTGTATCCTCTGACCTGAGATACATATTGGGTTCGGATATTCACCAAATACTGTGCCTTGATTCTTTCCTTCGCTATTCTGAAACATGGTAGTACATAAGGAAGAACTCAGGTATATTACAAAGTGTATATCTAGGACGTATGTAGTCAAGATGGAATTTGTCCCTCTTATTCGTTGAGAGTCAGATGTCTAAGGCCTGAAAAGTTAAATCTATAAGAGAGTGATCACTCTGTATCTCTTGGATTTAACATGACATCTAGGACGAAAGGAAATAATGAAAGATTCACCTAATCATATTCGAAATGGGAACTCGAAAGGGATGATGTTATTGAATGGCACAAAGTCATAACATATTAGGGGTGATGGACGGTGTGTTAGGCTGTATCCATCACTTGCATTAATTTCTTATGTTTCTCGTGCAAGTGGGAGATTGAAGGTATTTCGTATGCCCGAGAGACATATTAAATTAACGTGGCTAACATGTTATGATCCAAGTCGGGTCATACCCAATAACAAACTTACCGACACCTTATTCGTATTTAACCTTGGCGATTGGTTCGTTGATTAAATACGCGACACTTGAACTTTAAGAAAATGGTTTTCTTAAATATTACTTGATATGTTTATATATAAGTTATGGAATAACTTATATAACAAGGATTTAATTATTTATAGGTTAAATAATTAATTAAGTTATGTTACATTTTCATAAAATTGGTTTTATAAAATATACATAACAAATAATATACAAGTTTATAATATGTGTTTTATAAAATCATGTTATATAAAAGGAAAAACTGATTTTGTAAATTCAGTTTTTTATAAATGTATATTATAATATGATCCTTGTGGTGGCATTGGGAGTTTAAGAAGCATGCTATAGATTCTTCATTGAATGGCCCATACTTTTCCTAGTTTTCTACAAGCATGCTCCTTGACTAAATGCTAACCAAGACTTGAAAATACATTAAGTAAAAAGAACAAAAAAACTGCATTCTGCAGCTGCCCAAAACCGTGGGGTTTGAGGCACCAAATAAAGTTCTTCAAGCTCATTTTGCAAGCTAATTTCAAGTGCAAAGAAATCCTAACTAATAGTAAGGGTGTTGGTGCATAGTTTGGGGTATTATCTCTTGAGGTTTCATGCTTTTGGAACTTGCATTCATCATCATTTCTTGAGAGCTGCTGTCCAGAATTTTGGGTACATAAAAGTGGGTTTCAAGCTAGATTAACAAGAGTGTTGAGGTTACAAAGTCTAGCTAACTTAGGGGTGGTGTTGGAGGATCAAAAGCTTGGAGCTTTAACTCACTTGTTCATCATATCCTTGTGTTAAACAACCCTCAACTAGCTTGAGGAGGTAAATGCAAATCTTCTCCTCTTGTTCTTAAATTTGTAGGCATAATTTCAAGACTTGATATTACATGGAATTCAATTACATATGGTTTAACATATAAACTTGTTTTCTTAATAATTATGCTTCCGCTTGTTACAACTCTAAATGAATTGGTTTCATGATTAAGTTAACATTGAGAAACTTGTTATTATGTTGAATTCCATCAATTACAAGTTTTAACGTTCGTGAATCACCGGTCAACTTGGGTGGTCAATTGTCTATATGAAACATATTTCAATTAATCAAGTCTTAACAAGTTTGATTGCTTAACATGTTGGAAACATTTAATCATGTAAATATCAATCTCAATTAATATATATAAACATGGAAAAGTTCGGGTCACTACATACGCTGCCTCATATTCAGTTGTTTCTGATTAAATATGTGTTGAAGACTTTTGTAGTCGGTATATATAATACTTTTAACCCCATATAAATAATGCCTCCAAGTCTTTAATGCAAAAACAACCGCGCCTAATTCCAAATCATGCGCCGTATAATTTTTCTCGTGAATCTTCAATTGTCTAGACGCATAAGCAATCACATTCGTCCGTTGCATTAATACACAACCGAGACCTTGCTTTGATGCGTCACAATAAATCACAAAATCATCATTCCCTTCAGGCAATGACAATATAGGTGCCATAGTTAGCTTTTTCTTCAATAATTGAAACACCTCCTGTTGTTCATCCTTCCATTCAAATTTCTTCCCTTTATGCGTTAATGCAGTCAAGGGTGTTGCTATTTTGGAGAAATCTTGGATGAATCTTCTGTAGTAACCAGCCAATCCTAAAAATTGACGTATATGCTTCGGAGTTTTTGGGGTTTCCCACTTTTCAACAGTTTCGATCTTTGCCGGGTCCACCTGGATACCTTCTTTGTTCACTATGTGACCGAGGAATTGAACTTCTTCCAACCAAAATGCACACTTTGAAAACTTAGCGTACAGTTTTTCTTTCCTCAATACTTCTAGCACTTTTCTCAAATGTTCTTCGTGCTCTTGATCATTCTTTGAGTAAATAAGTATGTCATCGATGAAAACAATGACAAACTTGCCAAGATATGGCCCACACACTTGGTTCATAAGGTCCATGAACACAGCTGATGCGTTAGTCAATCCAAACGGCATAACCATAAACTCGTAATGACCATAACCCGTCCTAAAAGCAGTTTTTGGAATATCATCCTCCTTTACTCACATTTAATGATATCTAGAATGTAAATCGATCTTCGAATAAACCGACGAGCCTTGTAGTTGATCAAATAAGTCGTCAATTCTCGGCAGTGGATAACGGTTTTTGATGGTAAGTTTGTTCAACTCTCTGTAGTCAATACACAACCTAAATGTACCATCCTTCTTCTTGACAAACAAAACAGGAGCTCCCCATGGTGATGTGCTTGGTCGAATGAAACCACGTTCTAATAGTTCTTGTAGTTGGCTTTGCAGTTCTTTCATCTCGCTGGGTGCGAGTCTATAAGGAGCACGAGCTATTGGTGCAGCTCCTGGTACAAGATCTATTTGAAATTCAACGGATCGATGTGGGGGTAATCCCGGTAATTCTTTCGGAAATACATCGGGAAATTCTTTTGCGACGGGAACATCATTGATGCTCTTTTCTTCAGTTTGTACTTTCTCGACGTGTGCTAGAACAGCATAGCAACCTTTTCTTATTAGTTTTTGTGCCTTCAAATTACTAATAAGATGTAGCTTCATGTTGCCCTTTTCTCCGTACACCATTAAGGGTTCTTCTTCTTCTCGTACAATGCGAATTGCATTTTTATAACATACGATCTCTGCTTTCACCTTCTTCAGCCAGTCCATGCCAACTATTACATCAAAACTCCCTAACTCTACTGGTATCAAATCAATCTTAAATATTTCGCTACCGAGTTTAATTTCTCGATTTCGGCATATATTATCTGCTGAAATTAATTTACCGTTTGCTAATTCGAGTAAAAATTTACTATCCAACGGCGTCAATGGACAACTTAATTTAGCACAAAAATCTCTACTCATATAGCTTCTATCCGCACCCGAATCAAATAAAACGTAAGCAGATTTATTGTCAATAAGAAACGTACCCGTAACAAGCTCCGGGTCTTCTTATGCCTCTGCCGCATTAATATTGAAAACTCTTCCGCTGCCTTGTCCATTCGTGTTCTCCTGGTTCGGGCAATTTCTAATAATGTGGCCCGATTTTCCACATTTATAACAAACTACATTGGCATAACTTGCTCCGACACTACTTGTTCCGCCATTACTCGTTTCGACACCATTTGTTCCTTTCGTTCTGTTAACCCCTGGTCCGTAGACCTCACACTTCGCCGCGCTATGACCATTTCTTTTACACTTGTTGCAAAATTTGGTACAGAACCCCGAGTGATGCTTTTCACACCTTTGGCATAGTTGCTTCTGATTGTTGTTGTTGTTGCGGTTATTATTGTTGTTGGGATGATTGTTGTAGTTGCTGTTGTTGTTGTTGTTAGGCCATTTGTTGTAGTTGCGATTGATGTTGCGATTACTGGGATAGTTGTTGCGATTATTGTTGTAATTGCTGTTGTTGTTGTATTGGTGATTCTTATCACTGTTTTCCTCCCACTTTCTTTTGACTTGCTTCACATTGGCCTCTTCAGCAGTCTGTTCTTTAATTCTTTCTTCAATCTGGTTCACTAGTTTGTGAGCCATTCTACATGTCTGTTGTATGGAGGCGGGCTCGTGTGAACTTATATCTTCTTGGATTCTTTCCGGTAATCCTTTCACAAATGCGTCGATCTTCTCTTCCTCATCTTCGAACGCTCCCGGACACAATAGGCACAATTCTGTGAATCGTCTTTTGTACGTGGTAATATCAAATCCATGGGTTCGTAACCCTCTAAGTTCTGTCTTGAGCTTATTGACCTCGATTCTGGGACGGTACTTCTCGTTCATCAAGTGCTTGAATGCTGACCACGGTAGTGCGTACGCATCATCTTGTCCCACTTGCTCTAGATAGGTATTCCACCATGTTAACGCAGAACCTGTGAAGGTATGTGTAGCGTACTTCACTTTGTCCTCTTCAGTACACTTACTTATGGCAAACACCTATTCGACCTTCTCGGTCCACCGTTTCAATCCGATCGGTCCTTCGGTTCCATCAAATTCCAAAGGTTTGTAGGCAGTGAATTCTTTGTAGGTGCATCCTACATGATTTTATGTACTGCTAGATCCAAGGTTATTGTTGGTATGTAGCACAGCCTGTACGGCGGCTATGTTTGAAGCTAGAAAAGTACGGAATTCCTCTTCATTCATATTCACGGTGTGTCGAGTAGTCGGTGCCATTTCCTTCAAAATAGTCAAATGGAACAAGTTAATCATACAGAATATTAAGAGTAGTTAATAGTATTTCGTAGCATAATATGAACTCATTTATAAAAGCTTTTTCTTCATATTAGCATTTTATAAGTTTAAATTCGGGTAGTACCTACCCGTTAAGTTCCTACTTAGTAGCTAATATACAATTCAACTACTACAATTCTATATGAAAAACTTATTATAATAATATTTCGCGTTCAAACTTTTATACAATATTTTACAAACTTACAATACCGCTTATTTTACATAAAGCATGAAATATAGCACATAATAACTTTGATACAAGATAGTTGTGAAGATAATTCTAGCTAGTACACAAGTCGTTCAGCAAAGGCAATAAAGACACGTAATTCATACGTCCAGAAACAAGTCATGCATTCTGGTTTTACTAGGACTACTTCCCATCCTTGGTCTTGTGAAACATAACCGTTATGGCCGTTGATAAGACAGCGTGTTGTAACGTCATCAAAGGGACGAGGGTTACGTAATGACCAACAGTCTCGTAATAACCTAAAAACCTCATTTCTTACCCCAATTACCGACTCCGTCACTTGTGGGAACGTTTTGTTTAATAGTTGTAGCCCGATGTTCTTGTTCTCACTTTGGTGAGAAGCGAACATTACTAACCCATAAGCATAGCATGCTTCTTTATGTTGCATGTTAGCCGCTTTTTCTAAATCACGAAGTCCTATATTCGGATATACTGAGTCAAAATAATTTCTTAACCCGTTGCGTAAAATAGCATTTGGGTTCCCCGCAATATATGCGTCAAAGTAAACACATCGTAACGTATGGATTTCCCAATGTGATATCCCCCATCTTTCGAACGAAAGCCTCTTATAAACCAAGGCATTCTTGGAACGTTCTTCGAATGTCTTACAAACTGATTTTTCCATAAATAGTTGTGCCGAGGAATTCTGACCGACTCTAGACAAGATTTCATCAATCATGTCTCCGGGTAAGTCTTCTAAAATATTGGGTTGTCTATCCATTTTGTGTTTTTATACTGTAAAATAGACAAGAGTTAGATTCATAAAAGATACTTATTAATACAAGCAATTGTTACATATATCGTAAAGCATAAGCACACTATATTACATATATTACACCGCACAAATACAACTATCTTATTCCGATTCACTCGTTTCTTCTTTTTCGAACTTGGTTCTTTTTGCTAAGTTTTTAGGGATATATGATATTCCCCTAATACGATCCGTCATTTTCCACATTGGTCTAGAAAAACCTGGTGGTTTAGAGGTTCCCGGGTTATTGTTACAACTTAAGAAATACGGGTGTTGACGATACATATAAAGTTCATCGGGGTTGGAATCAGATTTCTCTATTTTTATGCCCTTTCCCTTATTGTTCTCTTTTGCCTTTTTAAATTCAGTTGGGTTAATTTCTATAACATCATCGGAATCCTCGTCGGGATCCGATTCATCGAAGAATTGGTAATCCTCCCAATATTTTGCTTCCTTGGCGGAAACACCGTTGACCATAATTAACCTTGGTCGGTTGGTTGAGGATTTTCTTTTACTTAAACGTTTTATTATTTCCCCCACCGTATCTATTTCTTCTTCCGGTTCCTCCTCCGGTTCCGATTCTTCTTCCGATTCCGATTCTTCTTCCGGTTCCTCTTCGGGAACTTGTGAATCAGTCCACGAATCATTCCAAATTACATTTGACTCTTCATTATTATTAGGTGAGTCAATGGGACTTGTATTAGAGGTAGACATCTATCACATAATATCAAACACGTTAAGAGATTAATATATCACATAAAATTCACATGTTAAAAATATATAGTTTCCAACTAAATTGTTAAGCAATCATTTTTCAAGTAAACACGGTCGAAGTCCAGACTCACTAATGCATCCTAACAAACTCGATAAGACACACTAATGCAAAATTCTGGTTCTCTAAGACCAACGCTCGGATACCAACTGAAATGTCCCGTTCTTATTGATTAAAAACGTTCCATATTAATTGATTTCGTTGCGAGGTTTTGACCTCTATATGAGACGTTTTTCAAAGACTGCATTCATTTTTAAAACAAACCATAACCTTTATTTCATAAATAAAGGTTTAAAAAGCTTTACGTAGATTATCAAATAATGATAATCTAAAATATCCTGTTTACACACGACCATTACATAATGGTTTACAATACAAATATGTTACATCGAAATCAGTTTCTTGAATGCAGTTTTTACACAATATCATACAAACACTGACTCCAAATCTTGTCCTTATTTTAGTATGCAACAGCGGAAGCTCTTAGTATTCACCTGAGAATAAATATGCTTTAAATGTCAATAAAAATGTTGGTGAGTTATAGGTTTAACCTATATATATCAAATCGTAACAATAGACCACAAGATTTCATATTTCAATACACATCCCATACATAGAGATAAAAATCATTCATATGGTGATCACCTGGTAACCGACATTAACAAGATGCATATATAAGAATATCCCCATCATTCCGGGACACCCTTCGGATATGATATAAATTTCGAAGTACTAAAGCATCCGGTACTTTGGATGGGGTTTGTTAGGCCCAATAGATCTATCTTTAGGATTCGCGTCAATTAGGGTGTCTGTGCCCTAATTCTTAGATTACCAGACTTAATAAAAAGGGGCATATTCGATTTCGATAATTCAACCATAGAATGTAGTTTCACGTACTTGTGTCTATTTTGTAAATCATTTATAAAACCTGCATGTATTCTCATCCCAAAAATATTAGATTTTAAAAGTGGAACTATAACTCACTTTCTCAGATTTTTACTTCGTCGGGAAGTAAGACTTGGCCACTGGTTGATTCACGAACCTATAACAATATATACATATATATCAAAGTATGTTCAAAATATATTTACAACACTTTTAATATATTTTGATGTTTTAAGTTTATTAAGTCAGCTGTCCTCGTTAGTAACCTACAACTAGTTGTCCACAGTTAGATGTACAGAAATAAATCGATAAATATTATCTTGAATCAATCCATGACCCAGTGTATACGTATCTCAGTATTGATCACACCTCAAACTATATATATTTTGGAATCAACCTCAACCCTGTATAGCTAACTCCAACATTCACATATAGAGTGTCTATGGTTGTTCCGAAATATATATAGATGTGTCAACATGATAGGTCGAAACATTGTATACGTGTCTATGGTATCTCAAGATTACATAATATACAATACAAGTTGATTAAGTTATAGTTGGAATAGATTTGTTACTAATTTTCACGTAGCTAAAATGAGAAAAATTATCCAATCTTGTTTTACCCATAACTTCTTCATTTTAAATCCGTTTTGATTGAATCAAATTGCTATGGTTTCATATTGAACTCTATTTTATGAATCTAAATAGAAAAAGTATAGTTTTATAGTCGGAAAAATAAGTTACAAGTCGTTTTTGTAAAGGTAGTCATTTCAGTCGAAAGAACGACGTCTAGATGACCATTTTAGAAAACATACTTCCACTTTGAGTTTAACCATAATTTTTCGATATAATTTCATGTTCATAATAAAAATCATTTTCCCAGAATAACAACTTTTAAATCAAAGTTTATCATAGTTTTTAATTAACTAACCCAAAACAGCCCGCGGTGTTACTACGACGGCGTAAATCCAGTTTTACGATGTTTTTCGTGTTTCCAGGTTTTAAATCATTAAGTTAGCATATCATATAGATATAGAACATGTGTTTAGTTGATTTTAAAAGTCAGGTTAGAAGGATTAACTTTTATTTGCGAACAAGTTTAGAATTAACTAAACTATGTTCTAGTGATTACAAGTTTAAACCTTCGAATATGATAGCTTTATATGTATGAATCGAATGATGTTATGAACATCATTACTACCTCAAGTTCCTTGGATAAACCTACTGAAAATGAAAAAAATAGATCTAGCTTCAAAGGATCCTTGGATGGCTTGAAAGTTCTTGAAGTAGAATCATGACACGAAAACAATTTCAAGTAAGATTTCCACTCGAAATAAGATTGTTATAGTTATAGAAATTGAATTAAAGTTTGAATATGATTATTACCTTGTATTAGAAAGATAACCTACTGTAAGTAACAAAGGTTTCTTGATCTTAGATGATTACTTGGAATGGATTTAGAAAACTTGGAAGTAAACTCGCAATCTTGGAAGTATTCTTGATTTTATGAAACTAGAACTTTTGGAATTTATGAAGAACACTTAGAACTTGAAGATAGAACATGAGAGATATCAATTAGATGAAGAAAACTGAAGAATGAAAGTGTTTGTAGGAGTTTTTGGTCGTTGGTGTATGGATTAGATATAAAGGATATGTAATTTTGTTTTCATGTAAATAAGTCATGAATGATTACTCATATTTTTGTAATTTTATGAGATATTTCATGCTAGTTGCCAAATGATGGTTCCCACATGTGTTAGGTGACACACATGGGCTGCTAAGAGCTGATCATTGGAGAGTATATACCAATAGTACATACATCTAAAAGCTGTGTATTGTACGAGTACGAATACGGGTGCATACGAGTAGAATTGTTGATGAAACTGAACGAGGATGTAATTGTAAGAATTTTTGTTAAGTAGAAGTATTTTGATAAGTGTCTTGAAGTCTTTCAAAAGTGTATGAATACATATTAAAACACTACATGTATATACATTTTAACTGAGTCGTTAAGTCATCGTTAGTCGTTACATGTAAATGTTGTTTTGAAACCTTTAGGTTAACGATCTTGTTGAATGTTGTTAACCCATTGTTTATTATAACAAATGAGATGTTAAATTGTTATATTATCATGATATTATGATATATAATATATCTTAGTATGATATATATACAGTTAAATGTCGTTACAACGATAATCGTTACATATATGTCTCGTTTCGAAATCATTAAGTTAGTAGTCTTATTTTTACATATGTATTTCATTGTTAATACACTTAATAATATATTTAATTATCATTTAACATAATTAACCAAGTGTATCAATATCTTAATATGATTCATATGTACCTAGTAAGACGTTGTTATAACGATAATCGTTATATATATCGTTTTCGAGTTTCTTAAATTAATAGTCTCATTTTTATGTATATAACTCATTGTTAAAATACCTAATGAGATACATACTTTTAATAAAATCATGTTAACTATATATATAACCATATATATGTCATCGTATAGTTTTTACAAGTTTTAACGTTCGTGAATCACCGGTCAACTTGGGTGGTCAATTGTCTATATGAAACCTATTTCAATTAATCAAGTCTTAACAAGTTTGATTGCTTAACATATTGGAAACACTTAATCATGTAAATAACAATTTCATTTAATATATATATAAACATGGAAAAGTTCGGGTCACTACACATTCAAGATTATAGATCGTGTTGGACCAGTAGCTTATTGACTTGACTTACCACCACAACTCGCCGGGGTACATAATACCTTTCATGTCTCGAACTGAAGAAATTTTTTGCTAAAGAAGATCTCACTATTCCGTTAGACGAAATCCAAATCAATGAAAAACTTCAATTCATCGAAGAACCCGTCGAAATAATGGATCGTGAGGTTAAAAGACTTAAGCAAAATAAAATACCAATTGTTAAGGTTCGATGGAATGCTCGTAGAGGACCTGAGTTTACCTGGGAACATGAAGATTAGATGAAGAAGAAATACCCGCACCTATTTCCAGAAGATGCGTCAACACTTCCAACAGCTTGAAATTTCGGGACGAAATTTATTTAACGGGTAGGTACTGTAGTGACCCGAACTTTTCCATGATTATATATTAAATGAAAACTATATTTGCATGATTAAATGTTTCCAACATGTTAAGCAATTAAACTTGTTAAGACTTGATTATTTGAAATGAGTTTCATGTACACAATTGACCACCCAAGTTGACCGGCGATTCACGAACATTAAAACTTGTAAAAACGACATGATGATATATATATGGACATATATATGGTTAACATGAGATTATGATAAGTAAGTATCTCACTATGTATATTAACAATGTGTGATATACATAAAAAATGAGAATATTGAATTATGAAGCTCGAAATGATATACATAACGATTATCGTTATAACAACGTCTTATTAAATACATATGTATTGTATTAAGATATTTATATACTATATTTAACATGATAAAATGATAATTAAGTATATCATTAAGTGTATTAACAATGAACTATATAAGTAAGATGAGACTACTAACTTAAGGATTTTGAAACAATATATATATGTAACGATTATCGTTGTAATAGTATTTTAACATATATATATATATATATATATATATATATATATATATATATATATATATATATATATATATATATATATATATTCATACACCATGTTATCATGTTAACATAACAATTTAACATCTCATTTAAGTATAATAACAATGAATTAATTACATTTAACAAGATCATTAACTTAAAGGTTTCAAAACAACACTTACATGTAACGACTAACGATGACTTAACGACTCAGTTAAAATGTATATACATGTAGTGTATTTAGATGTATTAGTACACTTTTGAAAGACTTCAAGACACATATCAAAGTACTTCTACTTAAAAAAATGCTTACAATTACATCCTCATTCATTTTCATTAACAATTCTACTCGTATGCACCCGTATTCGTACTCGTACAATACACAGCTTCTATATGTATTTACTATTGGTATATACACTTCAATGATTAGCTCTTAGCAACTCTTGTGAGTCACCTAAACATGTGGGAACCATCATTTGGCAACTAGCATGAAATATCTCACAAAATTACAAAAAATATTATAAATCATTCATGAATTATTTACAAGAAAACAAACTTACACATACTTTATATCTAATCCATATACCAACGATCAAAAATACCTACAAACACTTTCATTCTTCAATTTTATTCATCTAATTGATCTCTCTCAAGTTCTATCTTCAAGTTCTAAGTGTTCTTCATAAATTCTATAAGTTCTAGTTTCATAAAATCAAGAATACTTTCAAGTTTACAAGTCTACTTCCAAGCTTTCTAATCCATTCCAAGTAATCATTTAAGATCAAGAAACCTCTGTTATTTACAGTAGGTTATCATTTTAATTCAAGGTAATATTCATATTCAAACTTTGATTCGATTTCTATAACTATAAACTATCTTAATTCGAGTAAAAATCTTACTTGAACTTATTTTTGTGTCATGATTCTACTTCAAGAACTTTCCAGCCATCCAAGATCCTTTGAAGCTAGATCAATTTTTGTCACTTCTAGTAGGTTTACCTACTAAACTTAAGGTAGTAATGATGTTCATAACATCATTCGATTCATATATATATATATATATATATATATATATATATATATATATATATATATATATATATATATATATATATATATATATATATATATATATATATATATATATATATATATATATATATATATATATATATATATATATATATATATATATATATATATATATATATATATATATAACTATCTTATTCGAAGATTTAAACTTGTAATCACTAGAATATAGTTTAGTTAATTCTAAACTTGTTCGCAAACAAAGTTAGTCCTTCTAACATAACTTTTAAAATCAATTAAACACATGTTCTATATCTATATGATATGCTAACTTAATGATTTAAAACCTGGAAACACAAAGTTAAAGTATCTTTTTTAAAATGGTTATCAAGATGTCGTTTTTTGACGAAAATGACTACCTCTTTAAAAAATGACTTGTAACCTATATTTCTGACTATAAACTTATACTTTTTCTGTTTAGTTTCATAAATTTCAATTCACTATGAAACAATAGCAACTTGAATCACTCAAAACGGATTTGAAACGAAGAAATGACGGGTAAAACAAAATTGGATAAATTTGCTAGTTTTAGCTATGAAAATTTTGTAACAAATCTAGACTAACCATAACTTAACTAACTTATATTGTATTATACATGTATTCTAACATATATTATGTAATCTTGGGATACCATAGACACGTATACAATGTTTTGACATATCATATCGACCCATCTATATATATTATTTGGAACAACCATAGACACTCTATATGCAGTAATGCTTGAGTTAGCTATACAGGGTTGAGGTTGATTCTAAAATAATATATATACTTTGAGTTGTGATCTATCCTGAGACTTGTATACACTGGGTCGTGGATTGATTCGAGATAATATATATTGATTTATTTCTGTACATCTAACTGTGGACAACTAGTTGTATATTACTAACGTTGGACCGCTAACTTAATAAACTTAAATCATTAAAACGTAATAAAAAATGTTGTGAATATATTTCGATCATACTTTGATATATATGTATATATTTGTTATAGGTTCGTGAATGGATCCGTGGCCAAGTCTTAAATTTCCGACGAAGTAAAAATTTGTGAAAAAAATCCGTGGCGGATCTAGGAATCGTAATCAGTGGTGTCACTCGTTAGAAGCTCAAAAACATTTACAACTATCCATTAGTCGGTGGCGGATGTAAATTCTTTTCCCTACCAGGTGAAAAACTACTAAAATCTCTAATTAACAGTACGTTTCATAAATTTGAGAGCACATAACATACAAGACTCCATCCTTCGAGTGTCTTTATTTTTCCATACATGATTGAGTTTTTACGTAACTAAAACCGTCTTTTTGTGTCTTTATTTTTCCATACGTGATTGAGTTTTTACGTAACTGATACCGTATTTTTATTTATTTTACAGTTTTACTTTTAATTATTTATATACTTGTTTTCTTTAAATGTATAGAATAGATATAAAAGAGTGAAAATAATATTATATAGTACGGAGTATTAATGATTAATGAAGTTCATATTTATTTATTTTCTTTAAACAATGAAGTTCACATATTCATACAAAATAATTGAATATTATATATATATATATATATATATATATATATATATATATATATATATATATATATATATATATATTTTCTTTGTGAAAATAATTAATTAAAGTACTACAAAGAAATTTAAATCTACTGTAATATCTAGAAGTCAGTAGATATGAAGAAAAAAAAAGATATGGATGCATCATATTATGACTCCTCTAATGCAATGTACAACACGCTATAAAAAAAGTACTATGAAGTTAAGTTAATACTGTACACATGATTCCTTTTTCCTCTCTCTAACTTCTACTTTTACTTTTACTTCATCTTCTTCCTCTATCTAGTACCCACCTCCCATGAAATAATTTTATGCAACTTAAAAAAAGCTCAAACTTTGCAAACGATGCCCCTTAAATCTAGATGCTTTATGTTTCGCCCTTATGCCCCACCCGTGGTGCCAGTCCTGATGGTAGTGGTGTCACTCAACAAAATTTACACCACCCAATAGTATAACTAGTGAAAAGCTCAAAAAAAATTCTACTAGATTGTAAATCTCAGTGGTAGCACGTGCTACCAGTGCTTGCTACATAGATCCGCCCCTGCCCAGCTCAGAGATGAGATAGTTAAAAAGTTTCTCATCTAAGGGCTTTGTGAAAAGATCTGCTAACTGCCGGTCTGTTGAAATAAAATGTAGCTCCACATATCCTTTCTGAACATGATCCCTTATGAAATGATATCGAACATCAATGTGCTTTATCCTTGAATGAATCACAGGATTGTTGGTAATGGGAATTGCAATGGTGGTGTCACAGTAGATTGGAGTTTTAGTAACATAAACACCATAGTCCTTCAGCTGGCTTTGCATCCACAATACTTGAGCAGTACAGCTCCCAGTAAAAATATATTCTGCCTCAGCAGTAGATGTGGACACGGTATTTTGCTTTTTGCTCGTCCAATTGACTAGCCTACCACCCAGTAACTCGCAACCACCAGTAGTACTTTTCCTATCTATTTTACATCCTGCAAAATCAGCATCTGAATACCCAATTAGTTAAAAATCCTGGTCTTTGGGATACTAAAGACGACGTTTAGCAGTACCTTTCAGATACCTAAATATCCTTTTTACTGCTAGCAAATGTGACTCTTTAGGATCTGCTTGATATCTGGCACAGAGACATGTGGCAAACATAATATCTGGTCTGCTAGCTATGAGATAAAGTAGGGACCCAATCATACCTCTATATTCAGTGATATTGACTGGTTCACCATTGGGATCAGCATCTATTTTGATAGATGCTACCATTGGAGTCCCTATATCTTTTAAACAGGTCAGACCAAATTTTTTAACATATCTTTGATATATTTATCTTGACTTTTAAAAATTCCATCATCAAGTTGTTTAATCTGCAATCCAAGAAAGTACTGAAGATCCCTTTGTAAACTCATTTTGTATGTCTTTGACATAAGTTTTGAAAAATCTTGACAATGTGTTTCTTTTTTAGAACCATAAATAATATCATCCACATATATCTGTACCAACAAGAGATCATCATCTATCTCTTATGAGAACATAGTGGTATCAATTGTTCCAACTTTAAAACCTAAACCAGTGAGATACACATGAAGTGTCTCATACCATGCTCTTGGAGCCTGTTTGAGGCCTTAAAGAGCTTTGTCAAACTTGTAGACATGGTCTGGATATTTACTTCTTACAAAACCAGGTGGCTGCTTGACAGGACTTCTTCTTGCAGCTTCTCATTTAGAAATGCAGATTTAACATCCATCTAGAATACCCTAAAGTTCATCTTAGCAGCATATGCCAAGAATAATCTAATAGCTTCCATCCTAGCCACTGGTGTATAAGTTTCTCCATAGTCTAACCCTTCTTCCTATCTAAACCCTTGAGCTACTAACCTAGCTTTGTTTCTAATCACAATCCCATCTTCATCTATCTTATTCTTAAACACCCACTTGGTACTAATGATTTATTAGTCTTATCCTCTGGTTTAGGTACCAATCTCCATACTTTGTTCCTATCAAACTGAGTAAGTTCATCTTGCATTGCTCCTACCCAGCTAGGATCTTTTAGTGCTCCTTTAGAAGATGTAGGTTCAATGGTAGACACAAAATTTACATGCATACAAAAGTTGCTGGTTGCATGTCTTCTCATTTTAACACCTCTAGCCAGATTACCAATAACCTGCTCAATTGGATGCTCCTTTGTCCATCTAGTGTTATGAACAGGTGAGCTTGTTGTGGAACACACATCATCTTGATCATCAGTTAGTTCAGCAGTATGAGCAGCAATACGAGACAACTGTTCATTGTTAGTGGAATCAGTACCAAATTGTGATCTTTCAGAACCAGTAGACCTATGCTCAAGTTGTAGAACTTCAGTAGAGCTAGTAGGTCTACTTGGTTTAGACATAGATGGAACATAGTGTTCCATCTCATCATCAGAGAACCCAACAACATGGATTGGTGAGGGATTTGCTGCTGGTTCTTCTTCATCATCTAGAGCTTGCTTAGTAGGCTCTTCAAACAGTAACTCCTCATCTTCTTGACTAGAAGATGAAGTAGGGGTAGTTTCATCAAATGTAACATAAATGAATTCTTCAAAACGACCCCTTCTTTTATTGTAGACCCTATATGCCTTTGACATGTTGGAATATCCAAGAAATATACCTTCATCAACCTTAGCATCAAACTTGCCAAGCTGGTCCCTATTGTTTAAAATGAAACAGGGAGTGCCAAATACATACAAAAATGAAGTTGAGGGTCTTCTTCCTTTGAGAAATTCATAAGCAGTTTTCTGATGTCTCTTTACTATTAAAGATCTATTCTGGGTAAAACATGCAGTATTCATAGCTTCTGCCCAGTATGAATTTTTCAACCCAGACTCAGCCAACATAGATCTTGCTACTTCAAAAGAGAGTTCTATTTATTCTTTCTGCAACACCATTCTGTTAAGGTGTTCTCACAGCAGAAAAGTTCTGTGAAATTCCTATGTCAGCACAAAATTCTTCCAATGTTGCATTTCTGAATTCTGTACCATGATCACTTCGTAGCTGCTTCAGCAGTTGCCCATTCAGTAGTTCCATTCTTTTGATAAAATTGATAATTTCATCAGCATCTTCACTCTTTTGCTTCAAAAAGAATACCCAAGTATATCTGGAATATTCATCAACAATCACTAGTGTATACTTCTTCCCACTACAGCTGGCTATATTAACAGGACCAAAAAGATCCATATGAAGTAGGTGAAATGGTTTCTCAATAGAAGAAATCTACTTTGATTTGAATGAGGCATGGTGATGCTTCCATTTTTCACATCCAGGACACAATCTATCCTTCACATAAGACATTGTGGGTAGCCGAGACACCAAACTTTTACAAGATAATTTATGAGTATCTTTAAAGTTGAGATGTGAGAGTCTCTTGTGCCATAACCACTTGAGGTTGTCTGTTGCCTTTGAATAAAAACAAGTATCAGTTGTTGTGACTGCTGTGTTCATGTCAATTTGATACATGTTCTCATGTCTTTTTGCTGTCAGCACTGGCTTCCCTGTCTTATCAAAAATAATGTCAATCTTCCTTCTGAATTAGATTATCTTACTTTTGCTTGTCAGTTGGCTTATGCTGAGTAAATTATATTTAAGCCCAATGACATATGCTACATTTAAAAATGTAACATTCCCATTAGTTAAAGTACCAAAACCCTTTGTATAACCCAACGAATTATCTCCATATAAAACAACTGAACCATCCTTTTCTTGATAGTCCATCAGCAGGGACTTACATCTGTTCATATGTCTCGAACAACCACTACCGAGATACCAGATTTGCTTATTTTGAATGCCCTACACAGTAGCTTAGAGATTAGTTCTTTTTAGGAATCCATCCAAGGATGGGTTCTGGAAGAGTAATCTTCGATGCTTTCTTCCTAGCTGCTTGATTGGTTTGAGGGGTAGTAGTTTTGGGGTTCAAAGTCTGGGTATACTGATTGGACATGTGAGCTTTGCTGCCACATTTGTACAATTTTCTCACTTTTGGTCTAAGTGGCTGGTTGGTAGTAGATGTACTGGGTGACTGGTTCTGCTGCTGGCTTTGGGTGACTGCTAGTAGCAGCTGGTTGAGCTTCACAGTCAATATCTCAGTACTTGACTCTACTATTTTAGCTTTTCCCTTATGGGCAGCTTTTAGCTTGGAACTAGTACCATCAACGTGATTTACTGCTTTGCCTTTGGATTTTGACTTACCAGTGTGGGAAGTTACTGATTTGTCTACTGCTGTTGGTTGACCAGCAGGAGTCGCTTTAGACTTCCCAGCATCAGGATTTGCTGGTTCATCTGCAGTTACTGGTTGATCTGTATGACTTTCAGTAATAGGCTCAGCAGTTAGACAATTCACAGATTTAACCGATTTTGAATTTCTTCGATTATTTTTAGTTATCTCTTTCTTGATTTGTCTTTCCTTGGGAGTCATGTAATAAATGCTTGAGGGATCAGTAATCTCATTGTTTGAAATACTGATTTCCTTAGCTTTAACTTCACTCTCCAAAGTTTCTTTCATGAACGGTGGTGGGGTCACTGTAGGTCTGACAAACTTATTTGTTAAGATCTTTTTACCCTTAACTATCTTAGTAAAAGTATTTGGTAACTGTTTCAAGAATAGGTCCATAGAAGTAACTTCTGCAAGAGCAGCAGCAGCATAGTCACCAGCATAGAAGGCCTCAACTTGGGCAGGCACCTGCACATTTACACATTTAGATGTGCATTGAGCAGATGTACACCATGAAGCAACAACCTTTTTAAGATCGTTTAGCGGGTTCTTGACATCTGTTGCTTCAACGTGAAGAGACTTTAAAGCAAAATTTTATTTTTCAAGTTTGAAAATTTCCTCTTTCAATTTTAATTTCATTATTTTTGCCTTTACGTTTTTCATTCAAAGATTTGTTATCAGTTTTCAAAACTTCTTCACGTTTACTGCCTCTGCATAAATCAACTCTTAGGTAGTCAAACATTTCAGCTTTTTCATCATCAGTATAAGTTCGAAAATTATCAACCTTATACAGCATTTCAGATTTCCATTGAGGTGAATCCTTTTTCAAGTCAGCTTCCCTCATGTCAGCCATAAATGTACTATCATTGTCATCCTCATCAGACTCCTCGACCTCCTTGGCCATCAAACACAGCTTTTTACCAGAAGCATAACCAGCACAATCATCATCAGTTTCATTGTCAGAAGATGACGATGAGCTGGTTTCATCCCAGTCATGATGCTCAGCAACTAGTACCTTTTCTGGTTTCTTTCCATTCTTATCAGCCTTTGAGCTTTCCTTCATCTGAGCCTTCATAGCTTTGTACTTGTTCTTGTAATTATAAGCTTTTGAGAAGGAGTTAGCATGTGATGTTGAAGGTTTCTTGGACATGCATTCAGCAACAAAATGTCCAACCTTCGCACAATTGTAACACTCAAATTTGGGGCCCTTGACTGATTTACTACCATACCTAGCACTGGATTTCTTACTCCCCTTATATGACTTGCTGGTTCTATTACGATTGAATATTTTGAACTGCCTAGCCAGCAGAGCCATACTTTCAGCAAACCCTTCCACATCATCTTCATCTTCACTGTTTTCTTCAAACCCAGTACCACTATCCTCATCATCTTCAGCTGACTCTTCTTCTGCCATCAACTTTTGAACCAGTAAAGCTTTTTGAGCTTTCTTTTTACCAGCAGCAATAAGAGCAGTATCACCTGTCTTAGAAGATTTTGAAGTGGTGGGATCAGACTTAAAGTTTTCTTTCAGATTAAGTTATAGTTTGGCTTCTGCCTTCTCATGTTTCCAAAGTGTGCCATATAGAGAAGACATGTTAAAATTCTTTAAAGTCTGAGTGGTTCTTAAGGGGTCAGTAACAGGTTTCCATTTAGCAGGCAGTGAGTCAATGAATTTGTTTACTTGTTCAAAATCAGTATATGTGATTTTCAAAGTAAGTAGGTTAGTCACTAAGGAGTTAAACCTAATGAAAGTTTTCTTAAGGGTCTCACTCTTATAGGCAAAGAACATTTCATACTCTCTTTTTGAAGCAATAATCTTATTGTACCTAACCTCATCCATGCCTTCATATGTAACATCAAGATAGTCTATCATAAGCTTAGCATTTAGTTTTCCTTAATCAGTTTGAACAAATGGTTAGGTAAAGTTATAGCTAACATGGTTCTGATCTTAGGGTCAAGTCCAACACGATGTTTATCCTCAGCATCCCATTTTGCTGGAGTGAGGATAACTTCTCTGCCAGGAATGGTAGGAGTGTCAACTGTTTCTAGAACACCATCAATAGTTTCAGTGGGGATGAATGGACCATCTGTGGCAATGTCAGGCATGAGTGGGTTAATAGACCCAAGGTGAAGCATGAACCTTGCTTTCCAAGTTTCATACTCATCTTCATCAAATTTGGGTGGTTTATTAGATGAGCCATTTTCAAGGTAAGCTGTATTTGTGTATGCAGCCATGTGAGAATTCAGATCCAAGATATTAAATTATCAGGACTAAAGCTCTGATACTAGTTGTTGGTCCCTTGATTAACAACAGGAGTATTGTAGGGGGTGAATACAATTCTTTTAATTAACTTAACAGTTTAACCGGTTTAATATTCAATCAAGTAATTTAAATAGAGTCTAAGGTAATTTTCAACGGTTTATTCTTTATTGATTAAATCACAAAGAATTACAACTATCATTGGCAGAATGATAGTTGGTTGATACAGATTATACCTAAGTTATAGCTATCGAGGTTATTCTAAAACTGTTACAAGTTTGGACTCTAAGAAAATAAACCCACACCACTAGTTGTTACAATAGTGGATACATCAATTTATAGTAGTCCTATTAACCGTGTAGTTGTTCTATTGTCCGCTGGTACATTGGATGTCTGTACTTGTAGGGATAACTGCATCAGAGAGCATGCTCTCCTCTTTCCTCTTTGGTAGCTATTTGCAGGAACACCCCAATTTGGTTTGGCACCACTATTTGATTAAAAAAATTGAATGGTGTGTTCCCTAGGCGTTGACAAAGAATAACACATGTCTGTACATGCGTTAAACTTCTACGTTCCCACGTGGTCTTGTAAGGTCACTTGTCAGCTGCCGACACGTGTCCTTTTATGTTCAACTTTGTCTTCGACTTCTGTTGAACAGTATAATTGATGTAGACCACTCAGGAAAATACTATGCTTGTAATAGAGCATAGCTGTCTTGTGTAGTAAGCTGCTTTCCAGCTGTGCTGGTTCTTCTTTGCTAAGTCACATGATAATCTTGAAATGCTAGGTACACATCCTGTGCTAATTGAAGTATACTGTCTACCTTATGCTGGTAGACTAGGCAGCAAACTAAACATTCGACACAGCACATCTGCTATCTATACATAAACGAACCTGTGCTGGCTGCACATTACATTTTAGAGCAAATAAATTTCCATTTTGTCATAATTAAATCCTTAATTACTTTGGGGACTCAACACAATACTTTGCTGACAAAGAAATCATACTTCTCCAACTTTGCATATAATTGATACTGCCTCAACAGCTCAAATACTTTCCTCAAATGATTCAAGTGTTCTTCCTTAGTTTTTGAGAACACTAGAATGTCATCAAAGTAAATAACCACAAACTGACCAATAAGTGGTCTGAGCACTTCATTCATAAGTGAATGTGCTGGGTGCATTGGATAAACCAAAAGGCATAACCAACCACTCAAATAACCCACCTTTGATCTTGAACGCTGTCTTTCATTCATCTCCTTCTTTCATACGAATCTGATGATACCCACTTCTAAGATCAACTTTTGAGAATAAACAAGAACCATGCAGCTCATCTAGCATATCATCTAATCTAGGTATGGGATACCTATATTTGATGGTGATGTTATTAATAGCTCTGTTGTCTACACACATTCTCATAGAACCATCTTTCTTTAGAACCAGCAAAGCTGGTACTGAACAAGGACTCATGCTGGTTCTAACATACCCCTTTGCAACCAGCTCATTAACTTGCTTCTCTAATTCTTTTTCTTCATGAGGAGAACATTGATTAGCTACTTTGTTAGGAAGAACTGACCCAGGTACAAGATCAATTTGATGTTCAATACCCCTGATTGGTGGTAAAATAACAGGTAATTCACTTGGGAACACATCAGAAAATTCGGATAACAATGGTTTTACCCCAGCTGGTACTTCATCATGCTGGTTCAACTCATCACTTTCAACCAGCAGCAACAAATAAGCACCAATACCACCCTCTAAATCATTATTAACTTCAGCTTGAGTCATAAACAAGGTTTTTTCATTCTTAATAGTAGGATCAGCTATAGGTATTTCACTAGGCTTTAAAGAAGTTATGGTGATCTTTTTACCCTTCACATACATTGAGTAAGTATTTTGGTGTCCATTATGATAGACATACTTATTGAATAACCAAGGTCTACCAAGCAGCAAATGACAAGCATCCATAGGAATAACATCGCAAGTGATCTCATCTTGATAAACAGTACCAATAGAAAATGGAACAGTAACTTGGCGAGTAACCTTTACCTCACTGCCTTGGTCAAGCCATTGAAGTTTGTATGGATGAGGATTCTTCTTTGTAACCAGCTCAAGCTTTTCCACCATGTGAGCAGATGCTGCGTTTGCACATCTGCCTCCATCAACAATCAGGCTACACACTTTGCCCTTGACTGTGCACCTTGAATGAAAGATGTTTTCACGCCGGCTCTTATCTTCAATAGTCTCAGCTGAGTGCATTACTCTTCGAACCACTAAAAACTCTCCAATATTAGCAGCAACAAATTCTTCACTATCAGACTCATCATATGCTGGTTCAGTTTCAAAACCCCCTTCTAAATCTTCAATCTCGTTTAGTGTAAGAGCACGATGGTTAGGACATTGAGCTTGAAAATGCCCAAATCCATGGCACTTGAAGCATTTCCTTCTATCATCTTTAGGACCAGCTACAACCTGCACCTTGCCTTTAATGGCTTTTGATGCTGCCTCGTTATGCTTCGGCAGCATTAACGATTGACCCTTCATAGGCAGCATGGCTGGCTTGGAATAAGACTTAAAATTACTTTCTTTTTTTGCTTGTTTCTCCACTTGAATAGCCAGCTTTCAAGCACTATCAAAAGTCCATAGAGGTTGCATTTCAACATGGTCAGCAATAAAAGCATTTAAGCCTCCAACAAATCTGGCTATAGTGTGTTCTTCAGCTTCTTTAACATTGATACGAATTTTGAGCTCCTCAAACTCTCTGATGTAATCAACAACATTCATGATGCCTTGTTTTAGTGTATTCATCTGGATATACATATCTTGCTTGTAAGCTTGAGGAACAAACCTATTTTTCATACACTCTTTTAACTTGGACCAGGTTTTGATTGTCTTCTTTCCTTCATACTGCATTTCCTTTTTCAGATTATCATACCACATTGAAGCATACTTCTTTAATCTGATTACAGCAACTTTAAAGGCCTTTTTATCATCATAGCCTTTAACCTCCATAATTCTATCCATGGTCTGAACCCATTCATAGTAATCTTCAGGATTAGAGGACCCTTCAAAATCAGGTGGATCTATCTTGATATCTTTCAAATCATCTTCTACGCCTTCTGATAACTCCTAAATTATACAGTTTTTTTATAACATTTTGAGGAGTTATCTTAGTATTTTTGAGGCATTTGGTACCAAAACACACTAAAATGGGTAAAAATGGGAAAAATATATTTCTAATGATTATGTCCAAGTTATGTATTAAACAGGATCAAAAATGAAGAAAATTGCAGATCGGCTGTATGAAGCCGCCGGCATGGTTCTAAGGAAGCCGGCGACTTTGAAGGAAAAATACCAGAATGTTCCAGAATCGATAATAATTGAAAGAACTTGTTGATCAAGAAAATGGCAAAGGAAGCCGCCGGCTTCCTAATGAAGCCGCCAGCCTGGTTTACACGTTTTCCCAACTTATTGATCAAGTTCAAGTAAAAATGGAAACAAAATCAAGATAAAATCAGAAAGATCCGGCGAATCAAGTGAAGCCGCCGACATGGCTATGAAGCCGTCGGCTTCAGTATGACGGTTATAAGGATTGACTTGCTAATCAAGTTTAACTTGCACGAGGAGTCACCGACTCAAGGCAAGGCGCCGGTCTAACGACCCGTCCTAATCCATCAGAACGAATACAGTACATTTGGTTACATCGCGAGGTACTTAACCTCTATATGATACATTTTGCAAACATTGCATTCGTTTTTAAATGACAAACTTTCTTTACATCGAAAATTGACAGGCATGCATACCATTTCATAATATATCCAACTATAATTGACTTAATAATAATCTTGATGAAATCAATGACTTGAATGCAACGTCTTTTGAAATATGTCATGAATGACTTCAAGTAATATCTTTAAAATGAGCAAATACACAGCGGAAGATTTCTTTCATATCTGAGAATAAACATGCTTTAAAGTGTCTGATCAATCCTTAATTAGCGATGTTACTTAATTACGGATTGAGTGCAATAAGATTATAATGGAGGATGGAATTTTGATGATTATTTTGGGCCCCGAAGATGGTCTTTCAATTTAACTATCAAGTGATCAACCATCCCGACCCGGTCTTGATTGTTAATTAGCTTAATTCACCTTTACGCGGTGTAAAAATCCCTTGGGCAAAATCACAAGTGGAAATTACAAAGGCTTAGGCAAAATGGCAGAGAATCAACAACCAATAAATGAGAGGCCAAGCTCTCTATTTATAGGAATCGAAATATCCGCGGTCTGTGAGTTACTTAACTATCCGCGGAAACTCTGCGGATTAAACCGCGATCTTGCATTAATGCGAAAACATAACCGCTATACTTATTTTCAGCGAATATTGTATAGCTTTGCCTTATAATTCGCGTAGTTCTGCCTTTGGATTTTAGCAAATAAAATATACATATACAATGCCATGTATATGATCAAGTCCCCCCAGTTTATTATGATGCATTTTTGCGAAGCTAATGCATCATGATAAACTCTAAAAATAACGAAATGCTTCTTAAAATAGTTCGCAAACAATACTTTAATATTTCTTACCGCCCATTTCTTACCGTTGTTTTAATTAAGCTCAACGCGTAATTACAACGGTAACTTTCGCCAATCTGTCAAATCAACACGCTGTAACGACTAGAAAATTACCGTTTACACGTTACGGTAATTTCAGCCATTTAAATGCAATGATTATCTTTTCAACTTGCTCGCCCTAATCCCGATTATAAATAACACAATAATCCGCATAAAAACTTTACTCTTTCTCTTTCAATTTCATCTGCAATCAAATTCGTCGAATCACAATCGTACCGTGCAATTAACAATTCCAACCTTTAATTCCTTCAATTTTATCATCCAATTTATTTTCCTTATTGAAAATGGCGTCGTCTTCATCTATGCATACCCCCGGAGGTTATGTTTCCTATATGACGGAAACAAAACTTCAAACCCTACAGGAATGGTATCCGCCACTTGCTCAATTTGTTCCTACCACGCCTGCGGCAGAACAGTGAGCCGATACTCCCCCTAAAGGGATGATTTCTATTTACGAGGCTGCCATTTCTCAAGGCAACCTTCGATTTCCACTTACCAGCTTTTTCCGCAGTGTTTGCGAATACTATAATATCACTATGGCACAGTTGCATCCTAACGCGATTAACAAAATTGTGCTGTTCGAGATGTACTGCAATGCCACCGGCCAACCACTACTGCTGAACGTTTTTCGTATGTGCAATAGCCTAGTGCTGTACGATGTTGGGTGGTTTTCTTTCCGCAGTAAACTTGGCATAATGACTTCACCCAAGGACTCAATAGGCAATTGGCGCAGTTCGTTCTTTTACATCAACGACACCGCCTATTTGGACAGTGCTATTCCTAAAGCTTGGTGTACAGAGCTTAACCCCGAGCTCAATGAGAGGCCTGTACTCGATGATCTTGAGAATGACACTCTTAAGACACTAAAAACGCAGGCATATTTCTACGACCTTACTCAAATATACCACTGTACATTGGCAGAGTATCAATCCATTGGCCATGGAGCGACCATGATGCGCTTTTGGTTGATCAATCAAAAAATGGTATGCCGCTGAAATTTATCGCAGTATATTAACATAATACACTTACATTTTTCGCAATATTTTCGCTTTGCATAACACTATGCGCTTTTATTTTTACAGTGGTTGCACTTGACCTTATCATGAGGTCCGCTGATATAAGCAGGATTAGCCCTGCCCGTCGCCTAAAGAATGGCGACGGCGACATTATTCTTATTGATGAACTGATCATCAATACATGTTATATTGCTGGAGGCGAGGATCGCGGCAAGCGTAAGGTTACAGAAACTACCCCCACTCCACGCAAGAAACGTCTACGCTCTCATTCTGAACAAGAAGCAAGTAAGCAAATGCTATTTCGCAGTATTTATTTGATTACACATTGTTTGTTTTAGCATAAACTTGCTATATTTGCTTATCTGTTTATAGCTATTCTTCCAGGGTCAACCGCTGAAGCTACACTGCTTTACAACATTAGAGGGAGAATCCCTACAAATGTTCTTAATGAACCCGGGAATGAAGACTTATCTCTTCCATCTGACACAGAAACGTCCAACCAGGAAGAGGAAGGAGAAGCCGATGCGGAAGAAACTGCCGCAGCAAATCGGGCCTTTAGACTATACCAAAGGCTTTATAAATTTGTTCCTGAAGAAACAAGGGAGCAATATCGCAAATTGTCTTATCCCGAGGCTGCCAGACAACGACTACATAATTGCTACAATGCAATTTATCTGACAGTCGACAGCATGGAGCGCTTCACCGAGATGTCAGACGAGTATGATAAAGCAGTGAAAGCTGCCAATGCACAAGAGAGAAGGGCGCGAAAGGCTGAGACGCGTCTTGAAAAGGTGATGGAAGAGAACGCCAAACTTAAAAGAAGGGCAGAAGTCGCGGAACATGAGTTCGCACAGCTAGTCAAGTATCTCCCAACATTCGCGGATAAAGTGATGGACTCCGAGCCAGTCACTGAAAAATTTCAAACATATGCTCAAGCAGCAAAGCTTGCCACTCGCTGCGAGTGGTATGATTTATTATACAAACTCGGCGATCTTTCGCAACCTCTTCCTTCTGACATGGCGAAAGAAATATGCGCGATCGATGATGCTCGCGAAATACTCGAGAGGGCGAAGAAGGAGGTTGAGAAGATTAGCATACCTGTTCTTGAGGAGCTCAGTCAGCGGGAAGGCATTTCATTTGTTGATATTAAAGCATTAGAACTTTAATTTTGCCTTAACTAATTTGTTTTTGAATGTATTTTCACAATTACAAATTGCATTTGTTGTAAGAATCCGCGTTGCGTACGCGCTTAATATTAATCACTTTTTTCACAGTTCGCAGTTGCAACTTCTTTTATTTATATAGTGCTTTATTATCAATATTCATAACACGAACTTGTCCTTTGCAATTTCCTACTTTTATTATTGTGCACATAATAAATGTGTACTTTTGCGAAACAATCTGTGTGCGTATATACTTATACGTTATGAATCTTCTAAGTCCGCCATAACGATCCTTAGGCAAATTTAGAATTACGAAGCATCTAAGTATTAGCAAGATCAAATACTTAGGAAGTGTTATCCTTTCACAATTATTTTCAAATTAACACAAGTGGGCAATTTCATCACTTTGTTTTTAACAAATTATGTCACAATGCATTCTTGCATTATTATAACATTTAAGTAGGCTATGCTTTGCGAAAATCATGCCACCTTACTTAAAATATCCGCAGAACAAACATTAACTTAGTGTTGTAAAAGACAAGTAATCGATTTTTGTGAAATAAAACTACGCGTGGCCACACGTAGTGTTTTCGCTTTGTAAAGAAACAATTACTAACACTGAAATTAACTTTGCTTTATTCATTATTATTTCGCATTCGAAACATAAACACAACTATCAAATTCGCATCTTAATATCATGCATTTATGAATTTTGCCTTAGCATCGTATTACAACTTTTTAAATTTTCGCACTATTCAGGATTAACTGATCGTCCTTCAATACCCAAATTCGAATTTGCCATAATCATAGCGCAGAATGGCTCCACTTCCGCAGAAATCAGCGTGCCAATGCCCTTGTTGGCAGAAAATTTAGCATACCGTGTATGGTAGATGGTATAGCGCCAAACATGCGCAAAGATGTGCGCCCAAGTATCATATTGAATCGCGATTGATTTCACATTATGTACAGATTCAATAAAGCTTGGCGCCTTAGCGACTCATCGCTGTCATCAACTAACTCCATCGGTAATTCCAACTGACCAACGGGCCAGGATGACTCTCCTGAGAACCCGGCAAATGAAACCGCAGTAGGTTTCATCAAAGCTTGAATGTTCGCGGGCAACTTGCTAAAGCATTGTTCGTACATGACATCGACACTGCTACCAGTGTCCACATCTACCTTCATTATCATTATTCCAGTATTTTCAATGCGACATGAAACCACTACAGGCTTATCATCATCCACGGTCAAACTTGCAGGAGGAAACGCAATAGAAGGACATTTCTAACTGACAATCTGTTCTGAAATTTGCATTATCGACGTGTTGCCCTGCACTTCTACCACGTTGATTACCTGGATTCCGCACTGATTTTCTTTTTTGCTCACCATTTTTACTCCCAGATTTTTTACTGCGGGAGCCTTTCGCTCAACCGCGTTTGACGCATTCGAGGTATTAGCTTCTGTAGGCATTATAATCGCATTCGTGGTGTTTTGTGAGATTAAATGGTCCAGCTTGCCTTGCTCGTATGCTTCTGCAATGAATTCTGCCAAATCTCTACAACGATTGGTGTCATGACTGTAATCGTCATGGAAAACACAAAATTTTGATCTATCGCGCCTACTATTTTCTCCCAAAGGCTGCGGATCAGGAAAAGACTTAGCAACTCTTTCTTGCAACAAAATTTCCTTGGGCATTTTTGTTAGCGTCTGAATGATGTTGAATGATTCATTGCTCCACTTTCGCATAGAATATCGATCACGGCGTCCATATCCATGGTTATCATTTTGGCTTTGAAACCTGTCATTTCGCGGGTATCCACCGCCGCCATTTCTTCGCGGAAAACCTGATCCACGGTAATTATCACTGTTACCATCGCGAAAAGAGTCATTATCATCTCGCCAACTTTTGTCTCTACCCCACCCACACACAGGGGTTATAGTGCTATCCTCTCCACCACGGAGGTAATCATATGTTTCATGTTGAACTTTAGCAAAAGTGTGCGGGACATCTCTTCGCAGCCTTCGCACCAGAGTTGGATGTCTCTGCGGATTAATAGCATGCAAAAATCCAGAGATTTTTTGATCTTCATGCAGGCTTGGAATCTTTTGACATTCGTAGATGTACCGCGTAAGTAATGCGTTCAAAGTCTCCTTGTTTCCTTGCTTAATATCATGACATTCTATGTGCGTCTTTTTCTGCGGTAATAGATTTTGAAACTGCAGCAAAAAATTTTCGCGCAAATCTACAAAGCCAATGATACTGCGAGATTGCAAACTATGGAACCATTCCCTTGCTGACCCTTGCAAGGCCATGGGGAATACTCTACACGCGACTGGTTCATCCCAGTTATAAGTGCTCACAACGCCTTCGAAGCGTTGTAGAAAATCCAAAGGATCTGTTAGACCCGAATAGACTCCCAAAGTTGCTGGCACGATCGGCGGAGAAACAATTGGATAGTCAGAAATATGCTGGGCAAACTTGTTCGTAGCAGTAGTGATTTCTGTTGCCTTCTTTGTGTTAGTATCTGCATTCTCCGCACAAAACTTGGTAAGCATGTCTTGCAAAAAGTTTGGCTGATCAAACTTATGTTGCATGGACTTTGGCGCAATGCTTCTGAAAGCATCTGCCAAAACATTCTGGGCATTTTCTCTGCGAGCAGCGTCAGATGCGTCACCTTCTTCTCCATAGCGAGGGAAAGGTGTTGGTGGTCGCTTTCGCTTAATTTGTGGATTTTTAACAAACTCTTCTACGCTGTCCGAATCATCAGAAAATTCGCTCTCTTCTCTTGGCGTTTTTGCTATTTTTGATTTATACGCAGAGTTCAAATAATTGCGATCTTCTGCATTATCACTATCGCTATCATTATGCTCAATAACTAAACGATCAACTTGTGATCCTGAATCATTTAATGGCCATAAGTAAGTGCGCGGTATGCGAGATTCGCAATTACGCTTAGCATCTCGCTTAGCTTGCTCGATTGCAGTACCAACAATTTTGTCAGTCTTCAGACTAGATTTTCCAGCCAAAGCTTTTGGTTGCTTCCCATCAGCGGTTATTTCAATGCGATTTTGCAACAAATTTCTTCGCGCAATCATTTTTTCAGCAGCAACTTCTGGCTGCGAGTCACTAGCATTGTTTTCAGCAGGCGTTTTAGCGATCGGTTCTTGAACCGATTTTCCCGCGGTTATACTAGCATTTGTTTGTAATGGAAATATCACAACGTTCTGCGAATCACCAGGCAGTGCATCAGCATTCGCAGAACCACCAGTTTGCTTTGCATTTGTCATCATGATTGTCGAGCAGATCGACTGCTTGCGTATTGTAAAAGCACCTGCAAATCATCACAACAAGAACACGATTGCAATTAAACGTCGAATTAATTGTTTAACGGCACGAAACAAAAATTTTTTAATTTAATTTGTAAAACGTGTCCCACGGATGGCACCAATTGATCAATCCTTAATTAGCGATGTTACTTAATTATGGATTGAGTGCAATAAGATTATAATGGAGGATTGAATGTTTGATGATTATTTTGGGCCCCGATGATCGTCTTTCACTTTAATTATCAAGTGATCAACCACCCCGACCTGGTCTTGATTGTTAATTAGCTTAATTCACCTTTACGCGGTGTAAAAATCCCTTGGGCAAGATCACAAGTGGAAATTACAAAGGCTTAGGCAAAATGGCAGAGAATCAACAACCCGTAAATGAGAGGCCAAGCTCTCTATTTATAGGAATCGAAATATCCACGGTCTGCGAGTTACTTAACTATCCGCGGAAACTCAGCGGATTAAACCGCGGTCTTGCATTAATGCGAAAACATAACCGATGTACTTATTTTTAGCGAATATTGTATAGCTTTGCCTTATAATTCGCGTAGTTCTGCCTTTGGCTTTTAGCAAATAAAATATACATATACAATGCCATGTATATGATCAGTGTCAACCAAAAGGTTGGTGAGTTCATTAGTTTATCATAAACAATCATTTTCATCATTTTAATAGACCACAAGAATTTCATTTCCAGTTTTCATAAATATACTTCCCATGCATAGAGACAAAAATCATTCATATGGATTGAACACCTGGTAACCGACATTAACAAGATGCATATAAGAATATCCCCTATCATTCCGGGAAATCCTTCGGACATGATAAAAACGAATTCGAAGTACTAAAGCATCCGATACTTTGGATGGGATTCGTTAGGCCCAATAGATCTATCTTTAGGATTCGCGTCAATTAGTAGATCGGTTTACTAATTCTTAGGCTACCAAGCAAAAGGGGCATATTCGGCTTCAATCATTCACCCATATAATGTAGTTTTGATTACTTGTGTCTATTTCGTAAAACATTTATAAAAGCGCATGTATTCTCAGTACCAAAAATATATATTGCAAAAGCATTTAAAAACGGAGTAATGAAACTCACCTAATGTATTTGTAGTAAAAATACATATGATGACATTGAACAAGTATAGGGTTTCCCTCGAATTCACGAACCTATATTATTCATATATTTATTAAAACATATATTTATAATCGAACGAATCTACATTTTATTAGTGATATAATTTTTATTTTAATAATTTATCTGCTTCATTAATAACTTAATTAGATATATTTTTTTGTATACTTTAAATAGATAATTAATATTTATTATAAAAAATATTAATATAGCTAGGTTTTATGTCTTAAATATATTTTTATATAGAAAATCTTCATTTGATATATTAATAATTTAATAATAATACTAATATAATAACGATAAAAATAATACTAATTATGATAAAATTTATGATAATTCTAATAATAATATTAATGATAGTTTTAATAATAATTTTAAAAAAATACTTTAATAAAAATAATAACTTTACTAAGAATGATTCTTTTAATAATATTATAGTTGTAATAATAATAATAATAATGATACTAGTATTAAAAATGATAATAATAATAATAATAATTTTAAAAATAATGATATTAATGTTAAAAATAATAATAATGATAATAAACATAATAATGATAAAAATAACAATAAGAGTAACAATAATAATAATAATAATAATAATAATAATAATAATAATAATAATAATAATAATAATAATAATAATAATAATAATAATAATAATAATAATAATAATAATAATA
This sequence comes from Rutidosis leptorrhynchoides, assembly GCF_046630445.1. NCBI lineage: Eukaryota > Viridiplantae > Streptophyta > Magnoliopsida > Asterales > Asteraceae > Rutidosis > Rutidosis leptorrhynchoides. The sequence goes on from NC_092343.1 coordinate 240,648,610, forward strand.
ATAATAATAATAATAATAATAATAATAATAATAATAATAATACCTTAAGAGATAAGCAAGCTTCCATTAAAAGAAAATAAACTGTCACTGCCCAGGTTTGATGTGACAACCCAGAAATTTCCAACCAAATTTAAACTTTAATCTTTATATATTCCCGACACGATAAGCAAAGTTTGTAAGTTAAATCTCAAAATTTTTAAACTATGTTCATACATTCATTTAACCTCGACCAAACTCCGACGATTCACGAACCATTAAACGGATATTATAACTTGAAACGTAAACAAAATATTAGATTTAATGCTTTACATGATTGTATCCATTTCAATATGTTTATCGATGAAATTAAAAGATAAGATTTAATGATTAAATTATCAGATACATTGAATTATGATTTACGAGTCTCTGTTGAGAGGTCCACTTTGATTTAAGAAATCTATTTTCTTTTTAACGATATTCAGAAAATGGTAAAGTGATTTGTATATAAGAACAATGTGTCAAATATCAAGAATTAGACAAAAACTAGTGGAAGACTAAATTAAATAGTAATCAATTGAATTGATTTCAGACGTACGCAATGCTTGTTGATATAATAGGACTTGTCTATCTAAACTACCTTTGAGTAAATAAACGTAAGTTGAAATATTGGTTGTAACGTGTATTTAAAACATGTTCATTAAATATTATGTTTTCAAATTAAGTACACGGTAGTAACACTCGCCTAGTGACGCAATTGATATTTAAAAATGATTAGTACATAAATTAATTATATCTATTTGAATTCTTAAAATAAAAATGTTACGCGTTAAATTATTTTTCAAAACAAAATAAAAATAAACTTTAAAATATAAATAGTTTTGAAAAAACTAAATGTTATATTATTGAATAAAGATTTTGAATACAAACTTATATTTCTAAATATGTATATATATATATATATATATATATATATATATATATATATATATATATATATATATATATATATATATATATATATATATATATATATATATATATATAAACTTCGTCATAAAACGTCTTAATTTAAAATAATATATTTTGGTAAACAACGAGTCATTGATTTATAGAAGCAAATGACCACGACGCTCAAATTTTATAAGATACATTTTCATAAAGTAAATTTTTGATAAATAAGTCAAATTATTATTAAAGGTACATGTCGCGTAACGTAAAAGGCTAGTTTTCTAAACGTACGAAAGAGCGCTCGAAAAACTGAAAGTGGTACATGAGTTGAGTGACAACGTACAAGTCATTTGAGTAAAAATTTTATTTTTACCATGCACATAAATATAATATAATATATAATTAATTGTATAGATTAAATAATAATTTATATTTAATATATTAAATAAATTAAAAACGAGTGTCGGTAATTGGCATTGGACAATGTTGAACCACTTTTATTGATCATGCGGTCGCATGATTTTGTGAAGAAGCCCCCATGCAATCGCATGGGGGGATTGGTGAGGAAGGATGCTTAAAGCCCGTACGCATATGTCTTTCTGATTCAATTTTTTTTCTTTCTTTCATCCTATCTCTCGAACTCTCTCTATATGTATATATTTATTATTATTATTATTATTATTATTATTATTATTATTATTATTATTATTATTATTATTATTATTATTATTATTATTAAGATTATTAATATTATTATTATTAGTATATTAGTACTGTTAGGAGTAATAATACTAGTATTATACATAAAATACTATGATGAGGTTCTGCCCGCGTAATTTCAAAATAAGTTTTTTCGAGTATGATAGGGCTAAGTAAAATATGGGTAATGGCAATGGAAGTGATGGGTATGGTTCATGGGTATGCTTGTGAGGTCAATCTAGTGTTTATCATCTCCGTTGCATCTATGTACCTTTTCTACAATATTGAATCTCAATATTGATACGTGAGTACTCGTAAATTAATTTTTACATATCAATAGTGTATCCCTGACTAGTGCTCTAGTATTTAGGATGATGCATGCTTGTACTTTTTATATTGCCCTTAATTAGGCTATGTTGAATCTCGAATTAGTTACACCTGCGGTTGAGATAAGGTATAAGATATGCATGTCGTTGGAAAGCTAGCGAAAAATTAAGAACTTTTTCTTTAGATGTCGAATGGTTTCGATGAACGGATTAGAAGTTATAGTCAATTGAATTTTTGATATTATTATTAAAATGATTATTATTATCTTCGTTATTATCGTCGTTCTAGTTTTTATAAAACTATAATTATTATTATTATTATTGTTATTATTATTATTATTATTATTATTGTGATTATTATCATTATCAATTAAAAGTATTATCATTAAAAATTATTATTTTTATTATTATTACTATCGTTATTATCGTTAAAGTTATAATTAGTATTATCATTAATATATTCATAATATTTATTATCATTAGTATTATTATGATTAAAACTTATATTAGTAACACTTAATTATTATGATTACTATATTTATCATTAACATGAAAACAATATAAAAGACGATTAAAAGCAATTAAACGGATCAATTAAGAAATAATGAGTATGGGTATCATGATGAAAATTAAATATTGTAAGATAATGATTTAGATAAAATTATCGTTCTTATTTTTTTTTTATCATTACTATTATTATTAAAAGTATCGTTATATTAAAACTATCATTTTAACAAAAATTACCATTTTAATAGAAATGTCATTGTTACTATAAAATATCATTATTATTATTATCATTTTAAATAGAATTATTATTTTAAAAGATAATATTAAAAAGTATCATAAATATTAATGTTATCATAATTAAAATTATCATTTTATTTTAGTAATTATAAATATTGATATTTTAATTAATAGAATAATAATAATTATTATTACAAAATAATATAACTTTTTACTTACTATTATTATAGATATTATTTTATCAAATACATATGAGATACAAACATATTTTTACTATGTGTAATAAAATTTCTTTAATAATACCTATCATATTATCTTTATGATATTAAATGAACTTTATAAATTTTATTACTTAAGATATATAAAAGTATATTTTTTTATAAAATTTTATTTATTAATAAATGAATTATATTATTTACTCTAATAAATCTTTTAAAGATATTTAAAAATATAAAACGACGATATTTAAACTATATATTAATCATGTATAGATTTTGGAAATCATTTTGAGTCAAATTAACTTTTGTTGACTATTGCATATTAGACTCGAGCATTAGAATTGTGGTACACTATGACTTGACCTTAATTGTTAGACAAATATTTACCAACATATAAATATATATAATTAATATAGGTTCGTGAATTCGAGGCCAACCTTGCACTTGTTCAATGATGTTATATGTATCTTTACTACGAAATACAGTATGGTGAGTTTCATTTGCCTTTTCACCCTTTATATTTTTGGGCTGAGAATACATGCGCAACTTTTATAATTGTTTTACGAAATAGACACAAGTAATCGAAACTACATTATATGGTTGAATGATCGAAGCCGATTATGCCCCTTTTTGCTTTGTAGCCTAAGAATTAGGGAACATCACTAATTTTGAGAATTAGTGCACGCCTAATTGACGCGAATCCTAAAGATAGATCTATTGGGCCTAACGAACCCCATCCAAAGTACCGGATGCTTTAGTACTTCGATGTTGTTTTTATCATGTCCGAAGGATTTCTCGAAATGACAGGGGATATTCTTATATGCATCTTGTTAATGTTGGTTACTAGGTGTTCAATCCATATGAATGATTTTTGTCTCTATACATGGGACGTATATTTATGAGAACTGGAAATGAAATTCTTGTAGTCTATTAAAATGATGAAAATGAATGATTATAATAAAGTAATGAACTCACCAATCTTTTGGTTGACACTTTAAAGCATGTTTATTCTCTGGTATTAAAAAAATCTTCCGCTGTGCATTTGCTCATTTTAAAGATATTACTTGGAGTCTTTCATGGCATAATTTCGAAGAACGTTACATTCGAGTCATTGAGTTCATCAAAGATTATTATTAAGTCAGTTTATAGTTGGGTAGTCGATATTATGAAATGATATGCATGCCTGTCAATTTTCGATGTAAAGAAAGTTTATCTTTTAAAAACGAATGCAATGTTTGTGAAATGTATCATATAGAGGTCAAATACCTCGCTATGTAATCAACTATTGTGAATCGTTTATAATGTATATGAACGGGTCCTTTCAGTTGGTATCAGAACGGTGGTCTTAGCGAACCAGGTCTGCATTAGTGTGTCTAACTGATAAGTCGTTAGGATACATTAGTGAGTCTGGACTTCGACCGTGTCTGCATGTCAAAAGTTTTGCTTATCATTTCTAGTCAGAAATCATCTGCTTATCATCCTTAGAAAATTACCTGCTTATCATTATTATTCTAGACACGTCTTGCTACATTAATTGCATGAGTAGTGTATTGACAAAAATTCATATCTTAGCGTATCTGCTAAATCATATCTTATCGTATCTGTTACTTTAAACTTTGCCTGACATATCCCGCAAATTCCTCCGTAATCTACGAAATCTTTTGATCTATATATATAGATATCCTATGTAAATAGAATACCACCCGATAGCCGGAAAAATCATTTTATATCGAAAAATCCTTAACTCAATTGTACGAAATGGAATTCGTCATTAGTTTAAGTCTCTCGGATTTCGAAATGGAATCCCACTCAAGCTCCGAAAGCAGTGTGACCGGAATGGATAAACCAATTAGCCATCATCTATTCTGGATGAATTGGGAATGGGTTCGTAGTCTCCTTAATCATTGGAGACAAGAAGAAGGTGATCCCTTCCATCCACCACATTGCCCTCTTGGCGAAGAACCTGAAGCACTTACCGGCGAACCTATCCGAAATACTATTTTCTCTCTCATTTCTAGAGTATCTCTTCACGATTATATACTACATGAAATTCTAGATTTTATTTATCCACTCGTCCGAACCAACAATCACCCCGGTGTAATAGAAGAAGTCAACGAGCTTCGCGCTCGGGTAGTGGCTTTGGAGAATATGGTGGAAAGGTTACAAACACCAGCAGCAGCACCTGCAGCATAACCAGTACCACCATCATCAATGCCAACAGTACCATTACCACCTCCAACCACAACCGTGTTGTAAACCTCAACTTTACAATCTGTCCCACGAGCACCAATGACATACGCTCTGTAGATACCAAGGAATACCAACAACAATTAACGATGAAGTGTTGATTCATAACTTCATCAGGGAAACATCCTGCGGCGATTATGTAATCTCTAAAGTCTTAGAGATTATCTAATCTAGCCCTAACCATAAATCAGTTAAGCGAACCAAAATGATAGAAGGAAGAGTAGAAACCCTGAGAAAAATGGTGTGTGATTAACCAGCTAAACTTGTTTTTACCAACAGCATCATCAGTACCGTCAGCGTCACCAGCATCGTCAGTGCAGTCAGTATCAGAATCAATAACATCTATAATATCACAAACTCCGTCAGTTCAAGAATCACTGTGGACATCATTACGAATCAATAACGCGTATATTGTATCAACGAGTTATGAAGAATTAACTCATTCCCTCTGAAGAAATTATATATATATATATATATATATATATATATATATATATATATATATATATATATTTTGAAATAAAAATAAATCTTTCCGTGCTAAGCTATTGTGTGTGAATCTTAACTACTCGGTTAATTCATATTACAAATATGCAATAATGTACGTCCTTCGGCCATAACTTAACCATCATTAACTACAATCTCTGCCTCAATTCAACAAATTCCAATTCATAATAAATCAAGTATATATATTTGATTTTACACTTTCATCATCGATGTACCCAAAACTTTTTAGATACCATCATTCGTACTTTGCGAAGTTCATAAGAATGTAACAAAAACCAACATCACGCCTCAACATATAACGAAGTATTGATTCATAATTTCAATATTATTGAAGAAATACTTATGTAATCTCTAAAGCCTTCAAGGAATTATTCAATTCTAGTTCCAACCATAAATCGAATGAGTTTAATTTAGTATTAACTCATTAAAATCTATGTTACATCTGAGGAGAATATACACATATATATTTTCATAAAGACTATAATAAAATTCTTATGTACAAAATATTAATTGTGAATTTTTTTTAACGGGTAGGTAATACCCGAGAGATATATATATATATATATATATATATATATATATATATATATATATATATATATATATATATATTCACAATTAATATGTTACATTCTTCGAATCTGATTAAGCAAATTATCAACTGTACTTCCTACTTTCACAATAATATACCTTCTTTCATAGAAATCAAAACAACCATACTCATTCAAACCCAATTACATATTTTGATTTTGAAACCTCAGAATTCAATTCGAGATATAGCCGGTACCATCACTTTTAGATTCCTACATCTTTCAAAGCTATACTTTGACTTCAAAACTGTGTTAATACATCAAATGTATGTTAACGATTACAATCTGTGTTCAAACCCTTCAAAAATTTCTGAAGACACTTCGAATGATGAGCAATCGAGATGATGATCCAACCACATGTTACCCACAGTTATGTACCCGAAAAACTCTTGAAACCAAAGTAAAAGTTTAAACAATGTATCCGCGTCAGATTCTTTGGCATTTATTAGCAAAAATAACTTTGCGATTCCTTTTCAAAGTAGCCAGTTTTGTCACAGCTCCAACAAGTCAACTTCGATTTTTTTAGTCAGACTAACCTTATTATAACCTTGTGATATACGCCATTGTAACCGGGGAACCATTTATGTTCCACCACATTATCAGCAGATGTACCAACAACTTCATTACCCTTTGACTTTAGCCTCTCCAAAAAGTCATTTTAGTTATTCATTGAAACCCCATCATTTACTCATTCGCATCTTGTAACGAGAATTGCTGTACGAATCATTGGGAATTAGCAATCAGTATTTTGAAATCTCACAGCATATCTACGCCAACAGTTATATGTGTATATATAACGTCTATCTTCTGGACTTAATTTGAATCTAAAGTTTCTGAAAAACACTCCGAACTACGAATTGGTTCTCCGAAAAGGAAAAAAATGCTGATAAAGCAGCAAAAACTATAAACGACTTTAAACGGTAAAAGTTGGATGATAATGAAGGAGTGTGCTGGCAAAACGCAGAAAAAGAGAAGTTTTGGAACTGGAAAACGGATTGAGCAAAGTATGAAGGAGGCTGTGGACAAATCACAAAGACTGAACCCGACTTCAAAGGATCCAAATGATTTAGTACCTACTGAAGTCATTAACGAATACCTTGCTTCTGACTCTAAACCCCTGCGGACAATATCCTTCATCATCCTCTGATATTAGAAATTCTAAGATATTATTGTATTTTTCATTACAAATATCCTCCATATTTCTGAAGATATTTTCATAATTATTCTTATCAGAAATCATTTACCTCTTCGCGCTATCTGTAGTACAGCATAAAAGAAACTATTTTAGTTTCTAAATTCTGAAACATTCGAGTTTAAAATAGGAATATTTTGAAGTGGTGTTGGGAACTGAAGCATGAATTAGTATAATATAATGACATTTGATCAACGTGATTATATTACAGTAAGTCATGCTGAGTTTCTAAATGAAACGTGAAGATTCACATATCATAACATCATCATGTGCCATGTTATACGACTCTTGTATTCTATTTAACCTCTAAAATATCAAGAAAATATTTCTTGATGATTCGGCCTTTTCCAAGGTATTCTGGTAATTTGACAAGTCAAGATCATGCCATCACAATTTCCTTCCTAGAACATTAACAATGTTCATTCCAAAATTCATATCTGCGAATTCTGGACCATTACAAGCGGTGCTTAATCGCAAGAAGAAGAAACGAAAGGACAAAACTCCAAAATAGAAATTGGGGTATAAATTGCAGCAAATAAAAGAGAACATTAACTGTGGATGACAATGATTATAGAAGACAGAAGCAGAGACTTTGAAATATAAAGGAAGATATAAAACCCAACGACAAACCAGAAATTATAAACCATATATATCGATGCATATAGCAATATAAAGACACGGGAGAACTAGAAACACTATAAACCCAAGAGTATAGTAGAAGTAAATAGATTCTTCCGGCGGTAGATAAAAAAGAAGAATGACCGATATGAAAGTTAGAAGTATATCGAAAATCAGAACTGGATGGAGCATATTGATGAATACTTTAAAATATGAGTTGAGGGGAAAAGAATAGAAGGTGATGAAACATGACTAGGAACTTAGAAATCAAAAGATTTAACTCACACAATGACGGAATAAGTGAATCAAACTCTCTAGTGAATAGGTTAAGCTTTTTGGGATTAATTTAGTCAAACCACAACTAAATCAAGTGTGATTAGATCAACATCTAGAGCTATTATTCACCACCTGGGTGATTTGGACTGAGAGAGAATCGGAGGAGCTCACCAGATCTGAGTGTGTAACAAATGAGAGGCTTAACCTAAAATGAAGAACATAAGACTCTATATACCTCTGCTGTTGACTTACCCGTACGATTCATCCATCACACGTACGAGTTGGCTTCATCAGCCGTACGGGTGATCACTCACTCGTGTATTCTCATTTAGGTTGTAATTGTGACTTAGCTCAGCATCAACCATACGTATGATCCTATCAGCAGTACGAGTGAGGCTTCACTCCTACGTTAAGGGTTTTGAGTTTATTTGGAAGCTCATTTTCTAGTGTAATCAAATCCTAACCAAAGTACAAGGTGTTGGTCACAAGTTTGGGGTATAATCACTTGAGGTTTCATTGTTTTGAGATTTCATTCATCATCATCTTTTGGGTACTACTGGCCAAAATTTAACAAAGAAAACAAGTGGGTTTCAAGCTTGTTTTACTAGCTCGTTAATGTTCTAAGGCCTAACCAATTCAAGGGTGTATTGGTGCATTGTTTCATCATCTTCTTGTTCCTTAAACTCACCCTCAATTAACTTGAGGAGGTATTACTTTCTTCCTTCTTGTTATATATATATGTAAGCATTTATCCATGACTTGATATGAATATGGGATTTAACAAATTGCTTGTCAAATGTTCTTGTCCTCTAAATGCTTCCGCTTACTTTTAATATGTTAAAATGGGTTTTATAATTAAGTAAACTACATTAACATGTTACTAGCTAAAATTGTTAAATTCTATCAATGGTATCAGAGCCGAGGTCTATGGATTATGCTTCTTATATTGTCTTTAAACCCACTAAATTTGCATTCCAAGTACATGCATGAAAATGGAATACAAAAATTGTCGGGTTTGGGTGGGTTTGATATGTTGGTCGAATTCTTGGAGGTTCCAAAAGGGTTTGGAACTTGCCATTTGGTCAAATTTTATTCCATGTTGTTGTTCACAATCAATGCCTAGACCTTGTGTTTATTTGGTTGCATGTTTGGATGATTATTAATAATTCATTTGGAATGTAATATTAATTCATTCATGTGGTTGTAATATTCATTCAATTTGGTTTGTAATATTATTATTTTGGTTATGTAATTTATTTTATATTTGGTATGCAAAATAGATTAGGTTGTATTTTCATTTTTAGAAAAATGTATTAGGATATATTTTTGTAAAAATGAAGATGCAAGATGAAGATAAGGAAGATGCAAGATTAAATGGGAGATTTGAAATCTCATACTTTGTGTCAAAACCCTTAACCGGTGGCATTTGTTTTCTGCTAAACAAATGTTCACCAAATTGGCTTGATTATGAACATATTTGTATTGCATGCATGGTTGTTTATTGTATGATTGTGGATTGTATGTTTGTATGCTACAAGTTAATCACACAAGTTAACAACAAGCGAAATGGCAATTTAATTGGTTAAATTAAACATTATCAACAACATGCAAAATGTCAATTTAAATGGTTAAATTAAAAATGGCTAAAAGGACATTAATAAACGGTTATTAAGAACATGATAAGGATCATATATATAAAATAGTTTATATCAAGTAATTAGCTTAATTACAAGACATGAAAATGGCTTTTCACAAGTACCATACACTAAATGCATGTTGGTGTGTGGCATAAATGTTTTCTTAAACTAGAATTAATGGAAACTTAAAATCCCTTTAATTAACTAGGTTAACAAGTTTAAACGCCATCCTATTGTATGACACTTAGACGTATTAGGGAACTTATAATGGGATAAAGGTCACCTAACCGTTATGAGCAAACTAATATGATTAAGGTAAATGTTACACACTTGTGGTATAAAGGTCACCTAACCACTTGTATGTTAAGTTTACATGTCAATACAAGTAAGACGACTTGATTTAGAAATCATGAACTTAGGGTCACCGAAGCATGATGAACAAATAGGCGTTAATGGGATAATATGCCATGCAAAAGGATTGCATGATCCCATAACTTAGAAGTTGCAAAAGGATTGCAATTGTCATATAATGACTACCTAGCTAAATCAAATGACGGGATAAAGGTCACCTAACTGAAATTTGGTTTACCGTTGGATTCTAAAATTTAATATATATCAATTGGATTTAAAGGGTATTGATTGTTAAATTAAAATTAATACTTAAACAACTTTGTTAAATTTTGTAGATGGCCGCCAATAACAACAACATTCCTAACGCACCTATCAACTTTAACAACCTATCGTTGAGGTCAATCCTTGAAAAGGAAAAACTCAACCATACGAACTTCATGGATTGGTTCCGCAATCTAAGAATTTTCCTTAAACTAGAGGATAGGGCGTATGTGTTGGAAGACCCCATTCCCGATCAACCGGACGATGATGATACAGAAGGCATGGCTAATTGGGAGAAATATTGCACCGATTCATTGCAAGTTTCTTGCCTCATGCTTGGGACTATGATACCCGAACTCCAAAAGGATTTTGAACATCATAGTGCATATGACATGATCACACAGTTGAAGGAGATGTTCCTTCAACAAGCTCGTGTAGAGCGCTTTGAAACGGTCCGAGCGCTTCATGCATGTCGGATGGACGACACCCAATCTGTTTCATTCTATGTCCTTAAGATGAAAAGCCTGATTGATCGAGCAAACCGTCTAAATTGCAACGTGTCTAATGAATTAGCCACAGACCTTATCCTTAACTCATTGTCAAAGAGGTTTCACACATTCGTGTTAAATTATAACATGAATGGATGGGATAAGAGCATTGGCGAATTACATGCCATGCTTAAGAAGGCTGAAACGAGCATGGGTAAAAGGGCTTCACCCATGTTTATGATCAATGAAGGAGGGTCCAAAAACAATAACACTTCTAAGCCAAAGGCGGCTAAGAAGAAAGGACCTGCCTACAAAGGCAAGGGCAAGGGAAAGGGGAAGATGGTTACCCCAACCAACCATAACAAGAAGCAAAAGGTTGCCGGTAAAGCTAACCCCGAGGAAGATCTGTGCTTTGGTTGCGGTGAAATGGGTCACTGGAAACGCAACTGCCCGGTCTACCTAAAGGAGTAGAAGGAAAAGAGGGATGCAGGGCAAACCTCAGGTAATGTATATATGGTATACATTGAGCTTAGTATTACTTCTTCTAATATATGGGTATTAGACACAGGATGTGAAACTCATATTTGCAATTCTTTGCAGGGGTTCAAAAGAAGTGATCAAGAAGCAGGAACAACAAGTCTCTTCATGGGAAATGGAGCAAGGGTGCAAGTGAAAGCTCAAGGAGACTTTGTTTTAAAGCTACCAAGTGGTTTGGAGCTTATTTTTAAAAATGTTTTGTATGCACCCGATTTATCTCGAAACATTATTCCTGTATCCCGTTTGGAACAATATGGTTTTAATCTTAATTTCATTAATGATGATATCCATGTTTCTTTAGATAATGTATTTTATTTTAAGGCTTTGCCTTCAAATGGTATTTATGAATCGGTTCATGATGACACATCATACAATAGCTCAATATACCATGCAAACACCAAGAAGCTCAAAAGGGATTTGAGTGATTCCTACTTATGACATTGTCGCCTTGGTCACATAAACAAGAACCGAATGCATACACTTTAAAAGAATGGACTTTTGAAATCAAATGAACTAGACTCGTTTGATGTATGTGAATCTTGTTTACAAGGCAAAATGACTAAAGCACCTTTCAAAGGGACCTATGAAAGGGCTAAAGACTTATTGGGATTAATACATTCGGATGTATGTAGACCCTTTAAGCCCATAACTAGGAATGGTGAAAGATACTTCGTTACTTTCATTGATGACTTCAGTCGTTTCGGATATGTATACTTATTAAGACATAGGGACGAAACTTTTGAAGCATTCAAGGAATATCAAAACGAAGTACAAAATCAACTCAATAAGACAATCAAGGTACTTCGTACCGATAGAGGAGGTGAATACCTGAGCGATGCTTTCCAAGATCATCTTAGAAGTTGTGGGATAATCTCGCAACTTACTCCGCCCGGGACACCACAGCTTAATGGTGTGTCCGAAAAGAGGAACCAAACCCTAATGGATATGGTTTGATCTATGATGGCTAGAAGATCGTTACCTCTATCATTTTGGGGTTATTGTCTATGCTCCGCGGCTCGTATTCTAAATATGGCCCCAACCAAGAAAGTGGAACGAACTCCTCATGAGATGTGGTTTGGAAAACCTCCATCTCTATCATACTTATAGGTATGGGGATGTGAAGCTTATCCTAAGCGTTACATCCCTAATAAGTTGAATGCTCGATCCACGAAGTGTATCTTCATAGGATATCCCAAGGATGATATGGGGTATTATTTCTATGATCCATCCGAGCAGAATGTATTTGTTGCTCGAAAGGCTGAATTCTTTGAAACTTAGTTCCTAATGGAAGGAAATAGTGAAAGGAAAATAGATCTTGAAGAGGTTCAAGATCAAGTAGATGATACACAATTGGTTGACACTAGCACTCAACATGAAAATGTTGAGAGTGATCAAATGGATGATCAAAATACACAAGACATTCGCAGATCTGGTAGGATTAGTAATCCTCCTGAGAGATATGGGTTTCTCATAGATGGTTGCTATGTGGTTGATTTGGATGAACCAACAAACTACCAAGATGCTTTATCAAGGATTGATAAAGATAAATGGCAGGAAGCCATGAACGCTGAGATGCAATCCATGTATGACAACCAAGTTTGGGAACTTGTTACACAACCTACTGGCTCAAGGCTAGTTGATTGTAAATGGCTTTTCAAAATGAAAACCGACATACATGGAAACTTGGATACATATAAAGCTAGACTTGTAGCAAAAGGTTTCACTCAAACTCAAGGGGTTGACTATGATGAAAATTTTTCGCCTGTGGCAATGCTAAAGTCCATTAGGATATTACTTGCCATTGCTGCTCATTATGATTATGAAATATGGCAAATGGATGTCAAGACCGCTTTCCTAAATGGACTTCTTGAGGAAGATGTCTATATGGTTCAGCCTGAAGGTTTTGTTGATCCGAAATATCCTAAAAAGGTATGCAAGTTAAAGAAGTCAATCTACGGATTGAAATAAGCATCTAGAATGTGGAATCATCGATTTAATGAGGAGGCCAAGAAATTTGGCTTCATTAAAAATGGTGATGAAGCCTGTGTATACAAGAAAGCTAGTGGGAGCACTATCATGTTCCTTGTACTGTATGTGGATGATATATTGTTATTTGGAAACGATATTCCGACAATGCAAGGTGTTAAAACTTGGCTAAGTAAATGCTTCTCCATTAAGGATCTTGGAGAAGCACAATACGTTTTGGGGATTGGGATCTACAGGGATAGATCCAAGAAACTGATAGGTTTGAATCAAAGTGCATACATTGAAAAGATCCTGAAAAGGTTCAAGATGGAGAACTCTAAGAAAGGTTTGGTACCTATTTAAAAGGGAACACTTCTCAGTTCATCTCAGTGCCCCACCACGAAAGATGAACAGGAGAGAATGAAGAAAGTCCCATATGCGTGTGCCATTGGGTCAATCATGTATACAATGAAATGCACTAGACCGGATATGTCATGCGCTCTTAGCCTGACAAGTAGATACCAGAATAACCCATAAAACAGTCATTGGATTGCGGTTAAAAGTATATTGAAATACCTTAGGAGGACTAAGGATATGTTTCTAATATATGGATCTGGTGAAGAGGAACTCGCTGTAAAAGGTTACGTAGACGCGAGTTTCCAAACTGATCGAGATGATTCTCGATCACAGTCCAGATATGTATTCACGTTAAATGGAGGTGCGGTCTCTTGGAAGAGTTCAAAACAGGATGTTGTTGCTTTATCCACTACAGAGTCAGAGTACATCGCCGCATCATTGGCAGCTCAGGAAGCTGCATGGATGAAGAAATTCATCGACGACTTAGGAGTAGTCCCTTCCATTCAGGACCCTCTTGAGATCTTTTGTGACAACGAGGGTGCGATTGCTCAAATCAAAGAACCTCGTGCTCACCGAAAGACCCGTCACATTGAGCGGAGATTCAACTACATAAGGGATGAAGTTGAAAAGGGAACATATGTATTCGCAAAGTTCATACAGATCTTAATATAGCGGATCCTCTCACGAAGCTCTTACATGGAGCAAAACATACTGGACATGTTTGTGCAATAGGGCTTCGATATTCTAGTGATTGGTCATGATCTGTTTTAAGTATTGTAATGAAACGAAATTGTTTGAACTCATTAATATAATTATGGTATTAATTTATTAATCTTGAGTCGTGTTCCTATTCTGCATATTTTATCCATGAATAAGTAATTATTCTAAATTCCGTAGTCGATTACATTTGTGGGAACAAGTGTGAGGTTTAGACTATTATGAACTTGGATTGGTATGCATTCACGGGATGAATGTGGGGCAAGGTTGCAACCAAGGTTCATAGATATTTGTGGGATACAAATATTGGAAGACCCGCCCTCAAGATTTACTAAATGGAGCCTTTGTGGTTGATCACAGGAAATCTTGAGTAAAGGCGAATATCATTGTATCCTCTGACCTGAGATACATATTGGGTTCGGATATTTACCAAATATTGAGCCTTGATTCTTTCCTTCGCTATTCTGAAATATGGTAGCTCATAAGGAAGAGCTCAGGTGTAATACAAAGTATACATCTAGGACGTATGTAGTCAAGATGGAATTTGTCCCTCTTATTCGTTAAGAGTCAGATGTCTAAGGCCTGATAAAGTTAAATCTAAAAGAGAGTGATCATTCTGTATATCTTGGATTTAACATGACATCTAGGACGAAAGGTGTAGTGACCCGAACTTTTCCATGTTTATATATATTAATTGAGATTGATATTTACATGATTAAATGTTTCCAACATGTTAAGCAATCAAACTTGTTAAGACTTGATTAATTGAAATATGTTTCATATAGACAATTGACCACCCAAGTTGACCGGCGATTCACGAACGTTAAAACTTGTAAAAACGACATGACGATATATATATGGATATACAAATGGTTAACATGAGATTATGATAAGTAAGTATCTCCATAAGTATATTAACAATGAGTTATATACATATAAACAAGACTACTAACTTAAGGATTTCGAAACGAGACATATATGTAACGATTATCGTTGTAACGACATTTAAATGTATATATATCATATTAAGATATATTAATACATCATAATATCATGATAATATAATAATTTAACATCTCATTAGATATAATAAACAATGGGTTAACAACATTAATTGAGATCGTTAACTTAAAGGTTTCAAAACAACACTTACATGTAACGACTAATGATGACTTAACGACTCAGTTAAAATGTATATACATGTAGTGTATTTAGATGTATTAAAATACTTTTGGAAGACTTCAAGACATATAGTAAAACACTCATACTTAACGAAAATGGTTACAGTTACTTTTCCATTCTTTTCTTTCATCAAGAATTCTAGTCGTATTCTTAACCGTATTATACACAGCTTCAAAACGTACTTACTATGAGTATATACCAATAGGAACTAGCATGGGATTCCACTCTTGATTATGTCATGTATGACTAATCAATTTTAACTTCTACCATGAGCTAGTCAACTAACTAGAACTCCTTTTAACCCCACTCACCACTCACCAATTACCACTCATCATTCACTCCATTTCACTTCCAATTCTCTTTCTAATTCTCTCTCAACACACACACACACTATTATGAACGTATTTTTCCAGTAGTTAATCATCATCTTCATCAAAAATCACTTCAAGAATAAAGCTATAATCATCATAGGAAAAACACTTCAAGAACACTTCAAAAATCCCTTCAAGTTTACTAATTTACTTCCAAGCTTTCTAATCCATTCCAAGTAATCATCTAAGATCAAGAAACCTTTGTTATATACACTAGGTTATCTTTCTTATTCAAGGTAATATTCATATTCAAACTTTGATTCAATTTCTATAACTATAAACTATATTAATTCGAGTAAAAATCTTACTTGAACTTGTTTTTGTGTCATGATCCTTCTTCAAGAACTTTCAAGCCATCCAAGATCCTTTGAAGCTAGATCATTTCTTGTCACTTCCAGTAGGTTTACCTACGAAACTTGAGGTAGTAATGATGTTCATAACATCATTTGATTCATATATATAAAACTATCTTATTCGAAGGTTTAAACTCGTAATTATTAGAACATAGTTTAGTTAATTCTAAACTTGTTCGCAAACAAAAGTTAATCCTTCTAACTTGACTTTTAAAATTAACTACACACATGTTCTATATCTATATTATATGCTAACTTAATGATTTAAAACCTGGAAACACGAAAAACACCGTAAAACCGGATTTACGCCGTCGTAGTAACACCGCGGGCTGTTTTGGGTTAGTTAATTAAAAACTATGATTTAAAAGTTGTTATTCTGAGAAAATGATTTTTATTATGAACATGAAACTATATCCAAAAATTATGGTTAAACTCAAAGTGGAAGTATGTTTTCTGAAATGGTCATCTAGACGTCGTTCTTTCGACTGAAATGACTACCTTTACAAAAACGACTTGTAACTTATTTTTCTGACTATAAACCTATACTTTTTCTGTTTAGATTCATAAAATAGAGTTTAATATGAAACCATAGCAATTTGATTCACTCAAAACGGATTTAAAATGAAGAAGTTATGGGTAAAACAAGATTGGATAATTTTTCTCATTTTAGCTACGTGAAAATTGGTAACAAATCTATTCCAACCATAACTTAATCAACTTGTATTGTATATTATGTAATCTTGAGATACCATAGACACGTATACAATTTTTTGACCTATCATGTCGACACATCTATATATATTTCGGAACAACCATAGACACTCTATATGTGAATGTTGGAGTTAGCTATACAGGGTTGAGGTTGATTCCAAAATATATATAGTTTAAGTTGTGATCAACACTGAGATACGTATACACTGGGTCATGGATTGATTCAAGATAATATTTATCGATTTATTTCTGTACATCTAGCTGTGGACAACTAGTTGTAGGTTACTAACGAGGACAGCTGACTTAATAAACTTAAAACATCAAAATATATTAAAATTGTTGTAAATATATTTTAAACATACTTTGATATATATGTATATATTGTTATAGGTTCGTGAATCAACCAGTGGCTAAGTCTTACTTCCCGACGAAGTAAAAATCTGTGAAAGTGATTTATAGTCCCACTTTTAAAATCTAATATTTTTGGGATGAGAATACATGCAGGTTTTATAAATGATTTACAAAATAGACACAAGTACGTGAAACTACATTCTATGGTTGAATTATCAAAATCGAATATGCCCCTTTTTATTAAGTCTGGTAATCTAAGAATTAGGGAACACACAACCTAATTGACGCGAATCCTAAAGATAGATCTATTGGGCCTAACAAACCCCATCCAAAGTACCGGATGCTTTAGTACTTCGAAATTTATATCATATCCGAAGGGTTTCCCGGAATGATGGGGATATTCTTATATATATGCATCTTGTTAATGTCGGTTACCAGGTGTTCACCATATGAATGATTTTTATCTCTATGAATGGGATGTGTATTGAAATATAAAATCTTGTGGTCTATTATTACGATTTGATATATATAGGTTAAACCTATAACTCACCAACATTTTTGTTGACGTTTAAAGCATGTTTATTCTCAGGTGAATACTAAGAGCTTCCGCTGTTGCATACTAAAATAAGGACAAGATTTGGAGTCCATGTTTGTATGATATTGTGTAAAAACTGCATTCAAGAAACTGATTTCGATGTAACATATTTGTATTGTAAACCATTATGTAATGGTCGTGTGTAAATAGGATATTTTAGATTATCATTATTTGATAATCTACGTAAAGCTTTTTAAACCTTTATTTATGAAATAAAGGTTATGGTTTGTTTTAAAAATGAATGCAGTCTTTGAAAAACGTCTCATACAGAGGTCAAAACCTCGCAACGAAATCAATTAATATGGAACGTTTTTAATCAATAAGAACGGGACATTTCAGTTGGTATCAGAGCGTTGGTCTTAGAGAACCAGAAAATTTGCATTAGTGTGTCTTATCGAGTTTGTTAGGATGCATTAGTGAGTCTGGACTTCGACCGTGTTTTCTTTAAAAATGATTGCTGTCTACCTCTAGAACAAGTCACATTGACTCACCTAATAATAATGAAGAGTCAAATGTAAATTGGAATGATTCGTGGACTGATTCACAAGTTCCCGAAGAGGAACCGGAAGAAGAGTCGGAACCGGAAGAAGAATCGGAACCGGAAGAAGAATCGGAACCGGAAGAAGAAATAGAACCGGTGGGGGAAATAATAAAACGGTTAAGTAAAAGAGAATCCTCAACCAACCGACCAAGGTTAATTATGGTAATGGTGTTTCCGCCAAGGAAGCAAAATATTGGGAGGATTACCAATTCTCCGATGAATCGGATTCCGACGAGAATTCCGATGATGTTATAGAAATTACCCCAACTGAATTTAAAAAGGCAAAAGAAAATAATAAGGGAAAGGGCATAAAAATAGAGAAATCTAATTCCAACCCCGATGAACTTTATATGTATCGTCAACCCCCGAAGTCCTTAAGTTGTAACAATGACCCGGGAACCTCTAAACCACCAGGTTTTTCTAAACCAATGTGGACAACGACGGCTCGTATTAGGGGAACATCATATATCCCTAGAAACTTGGCAAAACAAACCAAAACCGAACAAGAAGAAACGAGCGAGTCGGAATAAGATAGTTGTATTCGTGTGGTGTAATATATGTAATATAGTGTGCTTATGCTTTATGATATATGTAAAAATTGCTTGTATTAAAAAGTATTTTTTTTATGAATTTAACTCTTGTCTATTTTACAGTATAAAAATATAAAATGGATAGACAACCCAATACTTTAAGAGACCTACCCGGAGACATGATTGATGAAATCTTGTCTAGAGTCGGCCAGAATTCCTCGGCACAACTATTTAAGGCGAGATCAGTTTGTAAGACATACGAAGAACGTTCCAAGAATGCCTTGGTTTATAAAAGGCTTTCGTTCGAAAGATGGGGGATATCACATTGGGAAATCCATAAGTTACGATATGTTTACTTTGACGTATATATTGCGGGGAACCCAAATGCTATTTTACGCAACGGGTTAAGAAATTATTTTGACTCAGTATATCCGAATATAGGACTTCGTGATTTAGAAAAAGCGGCTAACATGCAACATAAAGAAGCATGTTATGCTTACGGGTTAGTAATGTTCGCTTCTCACCAAAGTGAGAACAAGAACATCGGGCTACAACTATTAAACAAAACGTTCCCACAAGTGACGGAGTCGGTAATTGGGGTAAGAAATGAGGTTTTTAGGTTATTACGAGACTGTTGGTCATTACGTAACCCTCGTCCCTTTGACGACGTTACAACACGCTGTCTTATCAACGGTCATAACGGTTATGTTCCACAAGACCAAGGATGGGAAGTAGTCCTAGTAAAACCAGAATGCATGACTTGTTTCTGGACGTATGAATTACGTGTCTTTATTGCCTTTGCTGAACGACTTGTGTACTAGCTAGAATTATCTTCACAACTACCTTGTATCAAAGTTATTGTGTGCTATATTTCATGCTTTATGTAAAATAAGCAGTATTGTAAGTTTGTAAAATATTGTATAAAAGTTTGAACGCGAAATATTATTACAATCAGTTTTTCATATAGAATTGTAGTAGTTGAATTGTATATTAGCTACTAAGTATGAACTTAACGGGGAGGTACTACCCAAATTTAAACTTATAAAACGCTAATATGAAGAAAAAGCTTTTATAAATGAGTTCATATTATGCTACGAAATACTATTAACTACTCTTAATATTCTGTATGATTAACTTGTTCCATTTGCCTATTTTGAAGGAAATGGCACCGACTACTCGACACACCGTGAATATGAATGAAGAGGAATTCCGTACTTTTCTAACTTCAAACATAGCCGCAGTACAGGCTGCGCTACATACCAACAATAACCTTGGATCTGGCAGTACAGGAAATCGTGTAGGATGCACCTACAAAGAATTCACTGCCTGCAAACCTTTGGAATTTGATGGAACCTAAGGACCGATCGGATTGAAACGGTGGACCGAGAAGGTCAAATCGGTGTTTGCCATAAGTAAGTGTACTGAAGAGGACAAAGTGAAGTAAGCTACGCATACCTTCACAGGTTCTGCGTTAACATGGTGGAATACCTATCTAGAGCAAGTGGGACAAGATGATGCGTACGCACTACCGTGGTCAGCATTCAAGCACTTGATGAACGAGAAGTACCGTCCCAGAACCGAGGTCAATAAGCTCAAGACGAAACTTAGAGGGTTACAAACCCAAGGATTTGATATTACCACGTACGAAAGACGATTCACAGAATTGTGCCTATTGTGTCCGGGAGCATTCGAAGATGAGGAAGAGAAGATCGACGCGTTTGTGAAAGGATTACCGGAAAGAATCCAAGAAGATATAAGTTCACACGAGCCCGCCTCCATACAACAGGCATGTAGAATGGCTCACAAACTAGTGAACCAGATTGAAGAAAGAATTAAAGAACAGACTGCTGAAGAGGCCAATGTGAAGCAAGTCAAAAGAAAGTGGGAGGAAAACGGTGATAAGAATCACCAATACAACATCAACAGCAATTACAACAATAATCGCAACAATTATCCCAATAATCGCATCATCAATCGCAACTACAACAAACGGCCCAACAACAACAACAACAACAACAACAACAACAACAACAACAACAACAACAACTACAACAATCATCCCAACAACAATAATAACCGCAACAACAACAACAATCAGAAGCAGCTATGCCAAAGGTGTGAAAAGTATCACTCGGGGTTCTGCACCAAATTTTGCAACAAGTGTAAAAGAAATGGTCATAGCGCGGCGAAGTGTGAGGTCTACGGACCAGGGGTTAATAGAACGAAAGGAACAAATGGTGTTGGAACGAGTAATGGCGGAGCAAGTAGTGTCGGAGCAAGTTATGCCAATGTAGTTTGTTATAAATGTGGAAAACCGGGCCACATTATTAGAAATTGCCCGAATCAGGAGAACACGAATGGACAAGGCCGCGAAAGAGTTTTCAATATTAATGCGGCAGAGGCACAGGAAGACCCAGAGCTTGTTACGGGTACGTTTCTTATTGACAATAAATCTGCTTGCGTTTTATTTGATTCGGGTGCGGATAGAAGCTATATGAGTAGAGATTTTTGTGCTAAATTAAGTTGCCCATTGACGCCTTTGGATAGTAAATTTTTACTCGAATTAGCAAATGGTAAATTAATTTCAGCAGATAATATATGTCGGAATCGAGAAATTAAACTGGTTAGCGAAACATTTAAGATTGATTTGATACCAGTAGAGTTATGGAGTTTTGATGTGATAATCGGTATGGACTAGTTGAAAGAAGTGAAAGCAGAGATCGTTTGTTACAAAAATGCAATTCGTATTATACGAGAAAAAGGAAAACCCTTAATGGTGTACGGAGAAAAGGGCAACACGAAGCTACATATTATTAGTAATTTGAAGGCACAAAAACTAATAAGAAAAGGTTGCTATGCTGTTCTAGAACACGTCGAGAAAGTACAAACTGAAGAAAAGAGCATCAATGATGTTCCCATTGCAAAAGAATTTCCCGATGTATTTCCGAAAGAATTACCGGGATTACCCCCACAGCGATACGTTGAATTTCAAATAGATCTTGTACCAGGAGCTGCACCAATAGCTCGTGCTCCTTACAGACTCGCACCCAGCGAGATGAAAGAACTGCAAAGCCAATTACAAGAACTTTTAGAGCGTGGTTTCATTCGACCAAGCATATCACCGTGGGGAGCTCCTGTTTTGTTTGTCAAGAAGAAAGATGGTACATTCAAGTTGTGTATCGACTACCGAGAGTTGAACAAACTTACCATCAAGAACCGCTACCCACTACCGAGAATCGGCGACTTATTTGATCAACTACAAGGCTCGTCTGTTTATTCAAAGATTGACTTACGTTCCGGGTATCATCAAATGCGGGTGAAAGAAGATGATATTCCAAAGACTGCTTTCAGAACACGTTACGGTCATTACGAGTTTGTGGTCATGCCGTTTGGTTTAACTAATGCACCAGCTGTGTTCATGGACCTTATGAACCGAGTGTGTGGACCATACCTTGACAAGTTTGTCATTGTTTTCATTGATGACATACTTATTTACTCAAAGAATGACCAAGAACACGGTGAACATTTGAGAAAGGTGTTAGAAGTATTGAGGAAGGAAGAATTGTACGCTAAGTTTTCAAAGTGTGCATTTTGGTTGGAAGAAGTTCAATTCCTCGGTCACATAGTGAACAAAGAAGGTATTAAGGTGGATCCGGCAAAGATAGAAACTGTTGAAAAGTGGGAAACCCCGAAAACTCCGAAACACATACGCCAGTTTTTAGGACTAGTTGTGAGACGTCCCGTCCCAATCCATAGGGACGAATACAATAACATATGATTACATCGCGAGGTATTTGACCTCTATATGATACATTTTACAAACATTGCATTCGTTTTAAAAGACAAACTTTCATTTACATCGAAAGTTGACAGGTATGCATACCATTTCATAATATCCAAACTATAAATGACCTAATCTGTCATTTACTTAATAATAATCTCTAATGAACCTCAACGACTCGAATGCAACGTCTTTTGAAATATGGCATGAATGACTCCAAGTAATATCTTTAAAATGAGCTAATGCACAGCGGAAGATTTCTTTCGTACCTGAGAATAAACATGCTTTAAAGTGTCAACCAAAAGGTTGGTGAGTTCATTAGTTTAACTTAAACAATCGTTTCCATCATTTTAATAGACCACAAGATTTCAGATTTCCATTTCTCATAAACATACGTCCCATGCATAGAGACAAAAATATCATTCATATGGATTGAACACCTGGTAACCGACATTAACAATATGCATATATAAGAATATCCCCATCATTCCGGGATCCTCCTTCGGACATGATATAAATTTCGAAGTACTAAAACATCCGGTACTTTGGATGGGGCTTGTTGGGCCCGATAGATCTATCTTTAGGATTCGCGTCAATTAGGGTGTCTGTTCCCTAATTCTTAGATTACCAGACTTAATAAAAAGGGGCATATTCGACTTCGATAATCCAACCATAGAATGTAGTTTCACGTACTTGTGTCAATTTCGTAAAACAGTTATAAAAGTTGCGCATGTATTCTCAGCCCAAAAATATATTTTGCAAAAGCATTTAAAAGGGAGCAAATGAAACTCACCATACTGTATTTTGTAGTAAAAATACATATAACATCATTGAACAAGTGTAGGGTTGGCCTCGGATTCCCGAACCTAAATTATTTATATATATTTATGTATTTGTCAATATTTGTCTAATAAATTAAGTTAAGTCATAGTGTACCACAATCCTAATGCTCGAGTCTAATATGCAAAGATCGACGAAAATTAGTTTGACTCAAAATAATTTTCAAAAGTTTATAAATGATTATTATATAATTTAAATATCGTCGTTTTATATTTTTAAAATATTTAAAAGATTTAATAGAGTAAATAATATAATTCATTTATTAATAAATATAATTTTATATTAAAGTATACTTTTATATATCTTAAGTAATAAAATTTATAAAGTTCATTTAATATCATAAAAATATTGTGATAGATTCTATTAAGATAATTTTATTTGATAAAATAGCATTGATAATAATAATTAAAAGTCGTATTGTTTTGTAATTATAACAATCGATATTTATATTTACTAACAATGATGTTATTGAAAAATGATAATTCTAATTATGATATCTTTAATATTTACGATATTTTTAATATTAACTTTAAAGTAATAATTTTTATTCAAAATGATAATAATAATGATATTTTATAATAACAATGACATTTCTATTAAATTGATAATTTTTGAATAACTGATAGTTTTTATACCAACGGTACTTTTAATAATACTAGTAATATTGAATATTATAATAATGAATATACTAATAACTATTTTATGTGATAATAATAATAATACTAATTATAACTTTAACGATGATAACTATAAAAATAACAATTCTTAATAATAATAATAATAATTATAATAATAATAATAATATTGGCAATTAGATTAAAAATTAGATCAACGATATTAACGACGATAATAATAATCATTTTTACGAAATTTCAATTGGCTATAACTTCTAATCCGTCCATCAGATCCCTTTGTCATCTAAAGGAAAAGTTCTTAATTTCTCACTAGCTTTCCAACGACATGCATATCTTATATCTTATCCCATCCCTAGTATAACAACCTTTAAGATTCAACATAACCTATCTAGGGGCAATATCAAATATACAAGCATGCATAATTTTATTTTCTCGAGCACTAGTCAGGGATACACTATTGATAAATAAAAGTTAAGTTATAAGTGCTCACGTATCAATATTGAGGTTCAATATTGTAGGAAAGGTACGTAGACGCAACGGAGATGACAAACACTAAATTGACCTCACGGGCATACCCATGAACCATACCCATCACCTCCATAGCCATAACTCATAATTTCCTTAGCCCTATCCTACTCATAAAACTTGTCTTGAAATGACCCGCTCATGACCTCGTCGTAATATTTTATGTATAATACTAATAATATTACTCCTAATAATACTAATAATAATAATAATAATAATATTAATCTTAATAATATAAATAATATAAGAGTAATATATAGATTAGAGAGATATCGATCAATTGATATGAATGGAACTAGAACCAAATTTCGTTCAACTTATAGCATTTTTTTTTCCTACCTAACCCCATCATTGTCCAGCATATAAAATAAAATAAAAAAAAAAAAAAAAAAAAAAAAAAAAAAAAAGATATAAAACTTGCCGACACTCATATTTACATACATTGCACACATAACACGTAAACTATATTTTATTTAATATAAATTATATTTAATCTTTAGAATTAATTAAATATTATATTATATTTACGCTCATGGTAAAAATTTAATTTTTATAAAAATGACACGGTCGTGGTCTCACGACTCATGTACCACTTTCGGTTTTTCGGGCGCACTTTCGTACGTTTAGAAAACTAGCCTTTTACGTTACGTGACGTGTACCTTTTACAAAAATTAGACTTACTCAACAATAAATTACCTTATAAAAAATGTAATTTATAAAATTGAGTGTTGTGGTCATTTACTTTTATAAATCAGTGACTCGTTGTTTAACAAAATATTTTATTTTAAATTAAACGTTTTGTGACATGTACCTTTATTATGAACTAGACTTAAATTAATTAAAAACTAACCCACTCAAAGTGTAACTTAATCTTTTGAGTGTTTTGGTCATTTACTTTTATAATTCATACCCTCGTTAGTTATCGAAGTATATTTAATAACATTAACTTAAACCAAAACGTCTTTTGACTAAATTGAAATATATTTATAATATATAGGTTTGAAATACTTTAATAAAATATTTAGATTTTAATTATATTTCAAAGTATATTTGAAGATCGTTTATAATATTATATCCTATAACGTTTATAAAAAAAAAATATAATTTCCTTATGCGTCAACGTTTAGTTTGTTTTCCTTAAACTTTCTAAATAATATAACTATATTCCCAAAATTTCACTTTCACTCTAAATAATAGGAAGGTTAACTAGTTAACGTTTATTTTAGTTTTCTTAAACTTTCTAAATAAATACCTTAGTATCAATTGAATCAAATAACAAGGGTTATGAAATTCAATCCTCCACCAACTTATGTCTAATCCTCAATAATTAAAACTTTTGTTCTTATATACAATCACTTTTCCAAATATTCCGAATACCGTTAAAAGTAAGGGTTTCCTAATTCAAAGTGGACCTCATAACAGAGACTCTTCATCCTAATTCAATGTATCTGATAATTCAATCATTTGATATTATCTTTTAATCTCGTCGATAAACTTACATCGAACAAATACGTTCGTATAAAGTATTATTAATTCAATACCTTGATAACATTTCTAAATTCATAAAATAGATCTCATAGCTTATATTCATATCAACTAATCCATTCAATGTTTTATAATATATGTCAATCTAATAAGCACACATGTATATATACATAAATATTTATTTACACATAATTGTTCGTGAATCGTTTGGCATGGTCAAAGGGTATTTAATTAAATGAATATAATTTCAAAACTTTCGAGACTCAATCATTACAGATTTGCTTATCGTGTCGGATACATATAAAGATTAAAGTTTAAATTTGATCGAAAATTCCCGGGTCATCACAGTACCTACCCGTTAAAAGAAATTTCGTCCCGAAATTTGATCGAGGTCTTCATGGCTAACTATAAGAATGTTTTCATGACGAATATGAGTTGATAAATAGAGTTTTATCATCATGGAGTAATATGGATAAAACAATTCATTTATGTGAAGATTACGAATGAAGCTATCACATAGGATTGAAAATGAATAAATGCTGGTTTGACTTAACCGGCGGTGTAGTCAAGATTGATTTCCAGAATTTAAGGAATTTAGAAGAAATCTTCATAATAAGATTTGATTCTTCGGTAATTAAGGAGATTTAGATCTTCTTTGGTTGAACGCGATAATCTGCTTCGATTGTTATGTCGGATATTTCCTTATAAATCCGCCTTCTTCATTTCCTTACGACTCACACCCTCTATTCTTTCTTCCTCAATTCATACTTTAAAACATTCGTTAATATGCTCCATCCCATCCTGATCCTTGATATCCTCTTAACGTTCATATCCGTCATTCTTCTTTTTAATCTGCCACCAGAAGAATCTATTTACTTTTACTATACCCTAGGGTTTATAGTATTTTTAGTCCTCCCGTGTCTTTACGTTGCTATATGCATCGATATATACGGTTTGTAATTTTTCGGGTTGTTGCTAGATTTTTATATCTTCCCTGATATTTCGATGTCCCTGCTTCTGTCTTCTATAATCATCATCATCCATAGTTAATGCTCTCTTCTATTTGCTGCGGTTTATACCCCACATTTCCATTTCGAAGCTTTGTCCTTTCGTTTCTTCTTCTTGCGATTAAATAGCTCTTGTAATGGTCCGGAATTCATATGTATGGATTTAAGAAGGAATATAGTAATTGTTCTAAGAAGGAAAGGGTAATGGTAAATCCTGATTTTTTTAAATTACCAGAATACCCTGAAAAAGACCGAATCATCAAGAAATAGTTCCTTGATATGTTTAGAGATTAAGTAGAATGTAAGAGTCGTGTAAATGGTACATGATGACGGTATGTCCTGTGAATCATCACATCCATTAGAAACTCAGCATGAATTACTTTAATATAATGACGTTGATCAAGTGTCATTATATTATACTAACTCATGCATCAGTTCCCAACACTACTTCAAAACATTCATATTTGAATTTTTCAGAATTTAGAAACTAACACAGTTTCTTTTATGTTGCAGATATTACCGAGAGATAAATGATCTCAGATAAGGATAGTGGTGAAGATATCTCCAGAAATATGAAGAATATGTATAATGGGAGATACGAAGATATCTTATAATATTTAAGATATGATGATGATGAAGAATATCTGTCCGTGAAGGTTTAGAATAAGAAGTAAGGTGTTTGCTAACGAGTTCATTAGGCACTGAATCATTTGGATCCTTTGAAGGCAGAATCAGTCTCTGTGATTTGTCCACGGCTTCCTTCATACTTTGCTCAATTCATTTTTCAGTACCAAATCCTTTCTTTTTCTGAGCTTTACCAACTCACTATCTTTTATCATCAAACTTTTGACCGTTTAAACCATCTACCATTTTTATGTTTCCTCTGCATTTAATGCTATAATATCAGAATCTCTGGTTATCAATCCGAGGTGGGTTCAGAAGAATCGTGTTTTAGATGATTAAACGCTGGTGGTAATATGGTGGAATATGAAAGGTTCCCCAGTAATAATGACGAAAGGGCAACGTATCTATCGGGGTTATAATAAGACTGGTCCGACTGAAAAATCGAAGTTGACTTGCTGGAGCTGTGACAAAACTGGCTACTTGAAATGGAATTGTAAGGTTGTTTTTGCTAATAAATGATAAAGAATTGGATGTGGGTACGTGTCAACCTACGACCTTGGTTTCGAGAGCTTTTCAGGTACAAAACTTCAGGTAATGTGTGGTTGGATCACCATCTCGATTGTTCAATGTTTGAAGTGTCTTTCAGAATTTCGAAGGGTTTTAAATGCAGATTGTCATAGTCAATATCCAAATGATGGAATTGTCCTGACTCCCGAATGATTTTCATATCCATCTTGTGTGTTACGATTAAAAGTGATGTTCTATCACAGTTTTGAAGTCAAAGTATAGCTTTGAAAAATGTAAAGATCTAAGAGTGATGATTTTGGTTGTATCTCGAGTTGAATTCTGAAATTTCCAAAATCAGAATATGTATTTAGATTCGAATGAGTATGGTTGTTTTGATTTCTTATAGAAGAATGTATATTGGTTTAGTTGATGATTATTGAATCAGAATTGAAGACTGTAACATATTAATTGTGATTTTATATATCTCTCGGGTATTACCTACCCGTTAAAAATTTTCACAAATAATATTTTGAACAAGAATTCTCATTACAATCTTTATGAAAATATAGGTGGGTATATTTTCTTCAGATGTAGTACAGATTCAATGAGTTAATATCATACTAAGCTCATTTGATTTTCGGATTGAATTAGAAATGAATTTTCTCTAAAACATTAGAGATTACATAATCTTTGCGGAGTATTTCACTAATGTAACCAATGCTTCAATATTTATTGGTATTTCCTTAGTGAATCATGCTGATGCTCATAGAACTCTTGCTAACTTCTCAAGGTACGAATATTGTGTTCCCGTAAATTTCGGGTATATCGAAGATGAAAGTGTATAATCAAACATGTTATTGAATGATACACTTGATTTATTATGAAATAAAATTCATTGAGTTGAAGTAGAGATTGTAGTTAACAATGATTAAATTGTTAACGAAGAAAGTACATCATAGCAAATTAGTAATATGAATTAACCAGATAGTTAAGTTCCATACATAATAGCTTAGTACATAAAGATTTATTATGGTAAAAAAAAATTTATATATATATATATATATATATATATATATATATATATATATATATATATAATATACATATAAATTCTTTGGAGAGACTGAGTTAATACTTCATAACTCATTGATACAATATACTCGTTATTAATTCGTAATGGTTTCCACAGTGATTCTTAAACTGGCGAAACTTGTGAGGTTGGAGGTGCTGACGATTCTAACAATGTTGACAGCATTGACTGTGTTGGTGAGGCTATTGGTACTGCTGATGCTGTTGGTAAAACAAGTCTAGCTTGTACCTTACGCACTAGTCTTGTTAGGGTTTCGGTTCTTCTCTCGATCCTCTCTGTCCACTCATCTGATTTAGGGTTAGGGTGGAAATAGATAATCTATAAGACTTTAGAGATTACATAATCGCCGTAGAATATTCCTCAGATGAAGTTATGAATCAATACTTCATCGTTTGTTGTTGTTGGTACTCCTTGGTATCTATGATGCGTGTGATGTTGATATCCGAGGTATAGATTATGATGTTGAGGCGTGTGATGCGAATGTGATTGTTGATGATGGTAATGGTGCTGTTGGTGTTAATGATGATGATACCGTTGATGCCGGTGATGCTGCTGATGTCTAGAGTATTGAGGTTTGCGATGTGGATGTTACTGGCGGTACCGGTAATGCTGCTGGTGCTGCTGATAATGTTTGTAACCTTCGCACCGTATTTTCCAAAGCCACCACCTGAGCACGAAGCTCGTTGACTTCTTCTATCACACCGGGATGGTCAGCAGTTCGGACGAGCGGATAGATATAATCTAGAATTTGGTGTAGTATATAATCATGACGAGATACTCTGGAAATGAGAGAGAAAATTGATTCTCGAATAGGTTCGCCGGTAAGTGCTTCAGGTTCATTGCCAAGAGGGCAATGTGGTGGATGGAAGGGATCACCTTCTTCTTGTCGCCAATGATTGAGGAGGCTACGAACCCATCCCCATTTCATCCAGAATAGATGATGGCTGATTGGTTGATTCATTCCGGTCACACTGTTGTCAGAGCTCGAATGAAACTCCATATCGGAATAGCTGTCGTAATCTGAGGAGTTCGAACTGGTTGAGGGATCCATCTCGTATGATCAAGGGAATGAATTTTGGTATAAAATAGATTGTAGAATTTAGATTTGGTATTCCTCAGTACATAATTTACATATGTATATATAATACCAAAATCCCATAGATTTCGGAGAATCTTTGAAAGATGTTAGTCAAAGTTCACAGTAATAAATACGCTAAGATATTAATTAGCAGATATGCTAAGATGTGAATTTCGTCTATACGCTGTTATGCAATAAATGCAGGAAAACGCGTCTAGACTTAAGATGATAAGCAGATAATTTCCTAAGGATGATAAGTAGATGATTTCCGACATAAAATGATAAGCAAAACTTTTGACATGCAGACACGGTCGAAGTCCAGACTCACTAATGCATCTTAACAACTAACAGTAAGACACACTAATGCAAGACCTGGTTCGCTAAGACCACCGCTCTGATACCACATGAGACGTCCCGTCCCAATCCATAGGGACGAATACAATAACATATGATTACATCGCGAGGTATTTGACCTCTATATGATACATTTTACAAACATTGCATTCGTTTTAAAAGACAAACTTTCATTTACATCGAAAGTTGACAGGTATGCATACCATTTCATAATATCCAAACTATAAATGACCTAATCTGTCATTTACTTAATAATAATCTCTAATGAACCTCAACGACTCGAATGCAACGTCTTTTGAAATATGGCATGAATGACTCCAAGTAATATCTTTAAAATGAGCTAATGCACAGCGGAAGATTTCTTTCGTACCTGAGAATAAACATGCTTTAAAGTGTCAACCAAAAGGTTGGTGAGTTCATTAGTTTAACTTAAACAATCGTTTCCATCATTTTAATAGACCACAAGATTTCAGATTTCCATTTCTCATAAACATACGTCCCATGCATAGAGACAAAAATATCATTCATATGGATTGAACACCTGGTAACCGACATTAACAATATGCATATATAAGAATATCCCCATCATTCCGGGATCCTCCTTCGGACATGATATAAATTTCGAAGTACTAAAACATCCGGTACTTTGGATGGGGCTTGTTGGGCCCGATAGATCTATCTTTAGGATTCGCGTCAATTAGGGTGTCTGTTCCCTAATTCTTAGATTACCAGACTTAATAAAAAGGGGCATATTCGACTTCGATAATCCAACCATAGAATGTAGTTTCACGTACTTGTGTCAATTTCGTAAAACAGTTATAAAAGTTGCGCATGTATTCTCAGCCCAAAAATATATTTTGCAAAAGCATTTAAAAGGGAGCAAATGAAACTCACCATACTGTATTTTGTAGTAAAAATACATATAACATCATTGAACAAGTGTAGGGTTGGCCTCGGATTCCCGAACCTAAATTATTTATATATATTTATGTATTTGTCAATATTTGTCTAATAAATTAAGTTAAGTCATAGTGTACCACAATCCTAATGCTCGAGTCTAATATGCAAAGATCGACGAAAATTAGTTTGACTCAAAATAATTTTCAAAAGTTTATAAATGATTATTATATAATTTAAATATCGTCGTTTTATATTTTTAAAATATTTAAAAGATTTAATAGAGTAAATAATATAATTCATTTATTAATAAATATAATTTTATATTAAAGTATACTTTTATATATCTTAAGTAATAAAATTTATAAAGTTCATTTAATATCATAAAAATATTGTGATAGATTCTATTAAGATAATTTTATTTGATAAAATAGCATTGATAATAATAATTAAAAGTCGTATTGTTTTGTAATTATAACAATCGATATTTATATTTACTAACAATGATGTTATTGAAAAATGATAATTCTAATTATGATATCTTTAATATTTACGATATTTTTAATATTAACTTTAAAGTAATAATTTTTATTCAAAATGATAATAATAATGATATTTTATAATAACAATGACATTTCTATTAAATTGATAATTTTTGAATAACTGATAGTTTTTATACCAACGGTACTTTTAATAATACTAGTAATATTGAATATTATAATAATGAATATACTAATAACTATTTTATGTGATAATAATAATAATACTAATTATAACTTTAACGATGATAACTATAAAAATAACAATTCTTAATAATAATAATAATAATTATAATAATAATAATAATATTGGCAATTAGATTAAAAATTAGATCAACGATATTAACGACGATAATAATAATCATTTTTATGAAATTTCAATTGGCTATAACTTCTAATGCGTCCATCAGATCCCTTTGTCATCTAAAGGAAAAGTTCTTAATTTCTCACTAGCTTTCCAACGACATGCATATCTTATATCTTATCCCATCCCTAGTATAACAACCTTTAAGATTCAACATAACCTATCTAGGGGCAATATCAAATATACAAGCATGCATAATTTTATTTTCTCGAGCACTAGTCAGGGATACACTATTGATAAATAAAAGTTAAGTTATAAGTGCTCACGTATCAATATTGAGGTTCAATATTGTAGGAAAGGTACGTAGACGCAACGGAGATGACAAACACTAAATTGACCTCACGGGCATACCCATGAACCATACCCATCACCTCCATAGCCATAACTCATAATTTCCTTAGCCCTATCCTACTCATAAAACTTGTCTTGAAATGACCCGCTCATGACCTCGTCGTAATATTTTATGTATAATACTAATAATATTACTCCTAATAATACTAATAATAATAATAATAATAATATTAATCTTAATAATATAAATAATATAAGAGTAATATATAGATTAGAGAGATATCGATCAATTGATATGAATGGAACTAGAACCAAATTTCGTTCAACTTATAGCATTTTTTTTTCCTACCTAACCCCATCATTGTCCAGCATATAAAATAAAATAAAAAAAAAAATAAAAAAAAAAAATAAAAAAAAAAAAGAGATAAAACTTGCCGACACTCATATTTACATACATTGCACACATAACACGTAAACTATATTTTATTTAATATAAATTATATTTAATCTTTAGAATTAATTAAATATTATATTATATATACGCTCATGGTAAAAATTTAATTTTTATAAAAATGACACGGTCGTGGTCTCACGACTCATGTACCACTTTCGGTTTTTCGGGCGCACTTTCGTACGTTTAGAAAACTAGCCTTTTACGTTACGTGACGTGTACCTTTTACAAAAATTAGACTTACTCAACAATAAATTACCTTATAAAAAATGTAATTTATAAAATTGAGTGTTGTGGTCATTTACTTTTATAAATCAGTGACTCGTTGTTTAACAAAATATTTTATTTTAAATTAAACGTTTTGTGACATGTACCTTTATTATGAACTAGACTTAAATTAATTAAAAACTAACCCACTCAAAGTGTAACTTAATCTTTTGAGTGTTTTGGTCATTTACTTTTATAATTCATACCCTCGTTAGTTATCGAAGTATATTTAATAACATTAACTTAAACCAAAACGTCTTTTGACTAAATTGAAATATATTTATAATATATAGGTTTGAAATACTTTAATAAAATATTTAGATTTTAATTATATTTCAAAGTATATTTGAAGATCGTTTATAATATTATATCCTATAACGTTTATAAAAAAAAAATATAATTTCCTTATGCGTCAACGTTTAGTTTGTTTTCCTTAAACTTTCTAAATAATATAACTATATTCCCAAAATTTCACTTTCACTCTAAATAATAGGAAGGTTAACTAGTTAACGTTTATTTTAGTTTTCTTAAACTTTCTAAATAAATACCTTAGTATCAATTGAATCAAATAACAAGGGTTATGAAATTCAATCCTCCACCAACTTATGTCTAATCCTCAATAATTAAAACTTTTGTTCTTATATACAATCACTTTTCCAAATATTCCGAATACCGTTAAAAGTAAGGGTTTCCTAATTCAAAGTGGACCTCATAACAGAGACTCTTCATCCTAATTCAATGTATCTGATAATTCAATCATTTGATATTATCTTTTAATCTCGTCGATAAACTTACATCGAACAAATACGTTCGTATAAAGTATTATTAATTCAATACCTTGATAACATTTCTAAATTCATAAAATAGATCTCATAGCTTATATTCATATCAACTAATCCATTCAATGTTTTATAATATATGTCAATCTCATAAGCACACATGTATATATACATAAATATTTATTTACACATAATTGTTCGTGAATCGTTTGGCATGGTCAAAGGGTATTTAATTAAATGAATATAATTTCAAAACTTTCGAGACTCAATCATTACAGATTTGCTTATCGTGTCGGATACATATAAAGATTAAAGTTTAAATTTGATCGAAAATTCCCGGGTCATCACAGTACCTACCCGTTAAAAGAAATTTCGTCCCGAAATTTGATCGAGGTCTTCATGGCTAACTATAAGAATGTTTTCATGACGAATATGAGTTGATAAATGTGGTAGCCGATGCCTTGAGCAGGAAGGACAGAGAACCCATTCGAGTAAAATCTATGAATATAATGATTCATAATAACATTACTACTCAAATAAAGGAGGCGCAACAAGGAGTTTTAAAAGAGGGAAATTTAAAGGATGAAATACCCAAAGGATCGGAGAAGCATCTTAATATTCGGGAAGACGGAACCCGGTATAGGGCTGAAAGGATTTGGGTACCAAAATTTGGAGATATGAGAGAAATGGTACTTAGAGAAGCTCATAAAACCAGATACTCAATACATCCTGGAACGGGGAAGATGTACAAGGATCTCAGGAAATATTTTTGGTGGCCGGGTATGAAAGCCGATGTTGCTAAATACGTAGGAGAATGTTTGACGTGTTCTAAGGTCAAAGCTGAGCATCAGAAACCATCAGGTCTAGTTCAACAACCCGAAATCCCGGAATGGAAATGGGAAAACATTACCATGGATTTCGTCAGTAAATTGCCAAGGACTGCAAGTGGTTTTGATACTATTTGGATAATAGTTGATCATCTCACCAAATCAGCACACTTCCTGCCAATAAGAGAAGATGACAAGATGGAGAAGTTAGCACGACTGTATTTGAAGGAAGTCATCTCCAGACATGGAATACCAATCTCTATTATCTCTGATAGGGATGGCAGATTTATTTCAAAATTCTGGCAGACATTACAGCAAGCATTAGGAACTCGTCTAGACATGAGTACTGCCTATCATCCACAAACTGATGGGCAGAGCGAAAGTACGATACAAACGCTTGAAGACATGCTACGAGCATGTGTTATTGATTTCGGAAACAGTTGGGATCGACATCTACCGTTAGCAGAATTTTCCTACAACAACAGCTACCATTCAAGCATTGAGATGGCGCCGTTTGAAGCACTTTATGGTAGAAAGTGTAGGTCTTCGATTTGTTGGAGTGAAGTGGGGGATAGACAGATTACGGGTCCAGAGATTATACAAGAAACTACCGAGAAGATCATCCAAATTCAACAACGGTTGAAAACCGCCCAAAGTCGACAAAAGAGCTACGCTGACATTAAAAGAAAAGATATAGAATTTGAAATGGGAGAGATGGTCATGCTTAAAGTTGCACCTTGGAAAGGCGTTGTTCGATTTGGTAAACGAGGGAAATTAAATCCAAGGTATATTGGACCATTCAAGATTATTGATCGTGTCGGACCAGTAGCTTACCGATTTGAGTTACCTCAACAACTCGCTGCTGTACATAACACTTTCCACGTCTTGAATTTGAAGAAATGTTTTGCTAAAGAAGATCTCACTATTCTGTTAGATGAAATCCAAATCAATGAAAAACTCCAATTCATCGAAGAACCCGTCGAAATAATGGATCGTGAGGTTAAAAGACTTAAGCAAAACAAGATGCCAATTGTTAAGGTTCGATGGAATGCTCATAGAGGACCCGAGTTCACCTGGGAGCGTGAAGATCAGATGAAGAAGAAATACCCGCATCTATTTCCAGAAGATTCGTCAACACCTTCAACAGCTTAAAATTTCGGGACGAAATTTATTTAACGGGTAGGTACTGTAGTGACCCGAACTTTTCCATGTTTATATATATTAATTGAGATTGATATTTACATGATTAAATGTTTCCAACATGTTAACCAATCAAACTTGTTAAGACTTGATTAATTGAAATATGTTTCATATAGACAATTGACCACCCAAGTTGACCGGCGATTCACGAACGTTAAAACATGTAAAAACGACATGATGATATATATATGGATATACATATGGTTAACATGAGATTATGATAAGTAAGTATCTCCATAATTATATTAACAATGAGTTATATACATATAAACAAGACTACTAACTTAAGGATTTCGAAACGAGACATATATGTAACGATTATCGTTGTAACGACATTTAAATGTATATATATCATATTAAGATATATTAATATATCATAATATCATGATAATATAATAATTTAACATCTCATTAGATATAATAAACAATGGGTTAACAATATTAATTGAGATCGTTAACTTAAAGGTTTCAAAACAACACTTACATGTAACGACTAACGATGACTTAACGACTCCGTTAAAATGTATATACATGTAGTGTATTTAGATGTATTAAAATACTTTTGGAAGACTTCAAGATATATATCAAAACACTCATACTTAACGAAAACGGTTACAGTTACTTTCCCATTCTTTTCTTTCATCAAGAATTCTAGTCGTATTCTTACCCGTATTATACACAGCTTTAAAACGTACTTACTATGGGTATATACCAATAGGAACTAGCATGGGATTCCACTCTTGATTATGTCATGTATGACTAATCAATTTTAACTTCTACCATGAGCTAGTCAACTAACTAGAACTCCTTTTAACCCCACTCACCACTCACCAATTAACACTCATCATTCACTCCATTTCACTTCCAATTCTCTTTCTAATTCTCTCTCAACACACCCACACTATTATGAACGTATTTTTCCAGTAGTTAATCATCATCTTCATCAAAAATCACTTCAAGAATCAAGCTATAATCATCATAGGAAGAACACTTCAAGAATAATTCAAAAATCCCTTCAAGTTTACTAATTTACTTCCAAGCTTTCTAATCCATTCCAAGTAATCATCTAAGATCAAGAAACCTTTGTTATATACAGTAGGTTATCTTTCTTATTCAAGGTAATATTCATATTCAAACTTTGATTCAATTTCTATAACTATAAACTATCTTAATTCGAGCAAAAATCTTACGTGAACTTGTTTTTGTGTCATGATCCTACTTCAAGAACTTTCAAGCCATCCAAGATCCTTTGAAGCTAGATCATTTCTTGTCACTTCCAGAAGGTTTACCTACTAAACTTGAGGTAGTAATGATGTTCATAACATCATTCGATTCATATATATAAAACTATCTTATTCGAAGGTTTAAACTCGTAATCACTAGAACATATTTTAGTTAATTCTAAACTTGTTCGCAAACAAAAGTTAATCCTTCTAACTTGACTTTTAAAATTAACTAAACACATGTTCTATATCTATATGATATGCTAACTTAATGATTTAAAACCTGGAAACACGAAAAACACCGTAAAACCGGATTTACGCCGTCGTAGTAACACCGCGGGCTGTTTTGGGTTAGTTAATTAAAAACTATGATAAACTTTGATTTAAAAGTTGTTATTCTGAGAAAATGATTTTTATTATGAACATGAAACTATATCCAAAAATTATGGTTAAACTCAAAGTGGAAGTATGTTTTCTAAAATGGTCATCTAGACGTCGTTCTTTCGACTGAAATGACTACCTTTA
Source organism: Rutidosis leptorrhynchoides (assembly GCF_046630445.1). Lineage (NCBI taxonomy): Eukaryota > Viridiplantae > Streptophyta > Magnoliopsida > Asterales > Asteraceae > Rutidosis > Rutidosis leptorrhynchoides. The sequence continues at coordinate 240,687,190 of NC_092343.1, forward strand.
AAAAAACGACTTGTAACTTATTTTTCCGACTATAAACCTATACTTTTTCTGTTTAGATTCATAAAATACAGTTCAATATGAAACCATAGCAATTTGATTCATTCAAAACGGATTTAAAATGAAGAAGTTATGGGTAAAACAAGATTGGATAATTTTTCTCATTTTAGCTACGTGAAAATTGGTAACAAATCTATTCCAACCATAACTTAATCAACTTGTATTGTATATTATGTAATCTTGAGATACCATAGACACGTATACAATGTTTCGACCTATCATGTCGACACATCTATATATATTTCGGAACAACCATAGACACTCTATATGTGAATGTTGGAGTTAGCTATACAGGGTTGAGGTTGATTCCAAAATATATATAGTTTGAGTTGTGATCAATACTGAGATACGTATACACTGGGTCGTGGATTGATTCAAGATAATATTTATTGATTTATTTCTGTACATCTAACTGTGGACAACTAGTTGTAGGTTACTAACGAGGACAGCTGACTTAATAAACTTAAAACATCAAAATATATTTAAAGTGTTGTAAATATATTTTGAACATACTTTAATATATATGTATATATTGTTATAGGTTCGTGAATCAACAGTGGCCAAGCCTTACTTCTCGACGAAGTAAAAATCTGTGAAAGTGAGTTATAGTCCCACTTTTAAAATCTAATATTTTTGGGATGAGAATACATGCAGGTTTTTTAAATGATTTACAAAATAGACACAAGTACGTGAAACTACATTCTATGGTTGAATTATTGAAATCGAATATGCCCCTTTTTATTAAGTCTGGTAATCTAAGAATTAGGGAACAGACACCCTAATTGACGCGAATCCTAAAGATAGATCTATTGGGCCTAACAAACCCTATCCAAAGTACCGGATGCTTTAGTACTTCGAAATTTATATCATATCCGAAGGGTGTCCCGGAATGATGGGGATATCCTTATATATGCATCTTGTTAATGTTGGTTACCAGGTGTTCACCATATGAATGATTTTTATCTCTATGTATGGGATGTGTATTGAAATATGAAATCTTGTGGTCTATTGTTACGATTTGATATATATAGGTTAAACCTATAACTCACCAACATTTTTGTTGACGTTTAAAGCATGTTTATTCTCAGGTGAATATTAAGAGCTTCCGCTGTTGCATACTAAAATAAGGACAAGATTTGGAGTCCATGTTTATACGATATTGTGTAAAAACTGCATTCAAGAAACTAATTTCGATGTAACATATTTGTATTGTAAACCATTATGTAATGGTCGTGTGTAAACAGGATATTTTAGATTATCATTATTTGATAATCTACGTAAAACTTTTTAAACCTTTATTTATGAAATAAAGGTTATGGTTTGTTTTAAAAATGAATGCAGTATTTGAAAAACGTCTCATATAGAGGTCAAAACCTCGCAACGAAATCAATTAATATGGAACGTTTTTAATCAATAAGAACGGGACATTTCATTAGATAGAATGTAAGAGTCGTGTAACATGGTACATGATGATGTTATAATCTGTGAATCATCACGTTCCATTAGAAACTCAGCATGACTTACTGTAATATAATCACGTTGATCAAGTGTCATTATATTATATTAACTCATGCATCAATTTCCAACATTTCTTCAATAACATTCATATTTTAAGCTCGAAGGTTTACAGAATATAGAAACTAACAGTTTCTATATGATGTAACACTGATAGCACAAAGAGATTAATGATTTCAGAAAAGAATAGTTATAAAAATATCTTCAGAAATATTGAAGATATTTATGACAATATTTTGGAATTTCTAAGATCGAAGGTTGATGAAGAAAATCCTTTTGCAAGGATTTAGAATAAATAAGAAGCAAGATATTCGCTGAAGAGTTCATCAGATACAGAATCATCAGGATTCTTAGTGTACAAGTTTAGTCCTTGTGATTTGTTCAGAGACTCCTTCGTAGTTTGCTCAATCAGCTTTTCAGTTCCAACTTTTTTGAGCTTTTCCAACATACTATTCTGTATCATCAATCTTCCAACGATTAAGGTCATTTACGGTTACCCATAGTTTTTACTGCTTCATTCAGATTTTTCACAGTTCAATGTATTGATTCGTAGGCTGGGTGCTTTTCAAAATTTCAGAATTGAAGGTCGTAATTCTAGGAGATAATTGTTATATGTATACATATATCTGTTGATGTGGAAACGTTGCGAGACTCACAATATAGATTTGCTGATTTTCGGTAATTGGTATGGCAATTTCTTGTTACAAGATGCGGATGAGTACATGATGAGACTTCAATAGATAAATATAGTGATTTGTCGGAGAGATTTAAACCAAGGAGCAATGAGGTTGCTGGTATGTCTGCTGGTAATATGATGGAATATAAAAGGTTCCCCGGTAATAATAAAAGAGCACACATATATATCAAGGTTATAATAAGGTTGTTTCGAACGAAAAGTCGAAGTTGACTTGCTGGAGCTGTGACAAAATTGTCTATTTTGAAAAGAGTTACAATGTTATTTTCGGTAGTAACAATGCCAAAGGAGCTAGCACAGACACGTGTTAAACGTTTACTCAGTTTCCGAGAGTTTTTCAGGTGCATAACTGTATGCATCAATCTTTTCTTTCGTAGATGAAGTGCGGTTGATTCATCCTCTCGATTGAGGTGTATTCAAGAATCATGAAAGGTTTGAACGCAAATTGTAATCGTCAAGATACAAATGAGGTTTAAGATGAAATCAAGTGGCAAACTTGAAGAATTGTTTAGTTTCATATATTATAATCAATATTTTAATTCAGTTTAATTGTCCAATGTTATTAGTCCCCAGTCGATAGTCCACAGTTGACAGTCCAATAACTCACATATAATTTAATATATAATATTCGAATTAATTAATACGTATCGTGACCCGTATTCATCTCAGACTCGATCACAACTCAAAGTATATATATTATTATAGAATCAACCTCAACCCTCTATAGAGAACTCGATCATTACTACATATAGAGTGTCTATGGTTATTCCAAATAATATATATATATGCGTCGATATGATATGTCAAAACCTTGTATACGTGTCCCGATATTTAAAGTGCGTAAAATAAATACAGAAATTAAATGAAGATAAATAAAATGCGTAAATTAAATAACAGAAATTAAATGACGATAAATAAAATTGCGAGAATTAAAATTGCGATAAAATAAATTGCGATCATTAAATGTATGATAAGGAATTAACAGTTAGCTAGGAACAGTTAGCTAGGATTTTGTTAGAGTGGATTCTTAACAAAATTTCTCATAGTTAATTGGTTTGTTTCTAACAAATTTTATTTTGTCAAATGTTTTCTTCATTATGCCACTTGTTGGATTCTGATAGATCAAAATCCAAATATGAAATTGAATGAAAATGGTTATTCTGTGGTGAACGGATACGTATATCGGTGGATGTAAGTAGGATAGTAAATGACTGTTGAATTAGATTCGAAGAATGTACAGTGTAACTTATTAATGTGAAATTTAAATATTCCTCGGGTAATACCTACCCGTTAAAATATTTTCACCATTAACAGTTTGTACAAAAGAATTTTTAATTATAATCTTTATGAAAATATACTTACACATATATTTTCTTCAGATGTAATCATGAATTTATAGATATCGATTGTTAAATCGTTGATGAAAGATGTGAATGATAACATATGAGAATTAATTATGATAGAAGCTCTTTAAAGCTTCTTTTATCTTTCTCGGGTATTACCTACCCGTTAAAAATTCACACGTCATAGTTAATATGAAAAGAATTTTATTACGATCTCGAGATATACATAAATATATATACATATATCTTTCAATCGTGAACAGAAAGTAATGAATTATTATTTCATAATTCATCATTCTCAGTACTCTTCGGTGTCTGTGGTGCTTACGGAGCTCGTGGTGATGGAAATGATGCTGGTGCTGATGGTGTTGGTGTTGGTGTCGGTACTTGATAATGCTAAAAATGAACATATATTTCATAGCATTATCCCTCAAGAAAGACAAGATTTTAGTTGAAGTTGTCCTATTTACAAGTAATATTCGTTTAAATAATAAAAGGTGAAGACAAAATACAGATTCGACGAATTGAAGATGCAAACGACGAAAAAGCTCAAAAGTACAAAATACAATCAAAGTGGTTCCAATTATTGATAACAAACGTCTCGAAATTACAAGAGTACAAGATTCAAAACGCAAAGTACACGATACAAAATAGTATGAAAGGACGTTCGAAAATCCAGAACCGGGACATGAGTCAACTCTCAACGCACGACGCAACGGAGTGAAAGTTACAAATTAATTATGTATATAAATATAATATATTATATAATTAATTATATAAATTATATATATATTATATTTATATAATAAAATGTCGGCAAAGAAGATCCAAAAAGGGATGAGCTGTAAAAGCAAACTCCGCGACTTGCGGAGTTTGAAGGGTTAGAGTACCGCGACTCGCGGAGCCTCAAATTCTGAAACTGCCTATAAAAGCCAACGCATTTGATCCGTTTTAAATATCATATATCATCTCTCTCTCTCTCTCTCTATATATATATATATATATATATATATATATATATATATATATATATATATATATATATATATATATATATATATAATTTATATTTTAATTTTAATTTTAATTTTAAATCCTAATAATAAGGGTATGTTAGCGAATGCTGTAAGGGTGTAAGTCGAAATTCTATCCGTGTAACGCGACGCTATTTTTAATCATTGTAAGTTATGTTCAACTTTTTTAATTTAATGTCTCGTAGCTAAGTTATTATTATGCTTATTTAAAACGAAGTAATCATGATGTTGGGCTAATTACTAAAATTGGGTAATTGGGCTTTGTACCATAATTGGGGTTTGGACAAAAGAACGACACTTGTGAAAATTAGACTATGGGCTATTAATGGGCTTTATATTTGTTTAACTAAATGATAGTTTGTTAATTTTAATATAAAGATTTACAATTGGACGTCCCTATAAATAACCATATACACTCGATCGGACACGATGGGCGGGGTATTTATATGTACGAATAATCGTTCATTTAACCGGACACGGGAATGGATTAATAGTCTATGGAATTATTAAAACAGGGGTGAAATTATGTACAAGGACACTTGGCATAATTGATAACAAAGTATTAAAACCTTGAGTTACACACAGTCGATATCCTGGTGTAATTATTAAATAAAGTAGTAAAACCTTGTTACAGTTTAAGTCCCCAATTAGTTGGAATATTTGACTTCGGGTATAAGGATAATTTGACGAGGATACTCGCACTTTATATTTATGACTGATGGACTGTTATGGATAAAAACCAGACGGACATATTAAATAATCCAGGACAAAGGACAATTAACCCATGGGCATAAAACTAAAATCAACACGTCAAACATCATGATTACGGAAGTTTAAATAAGCATAATTCTTTTATTTCATATTTAATTTCCTTTATTTTATATTTAATTGCACTTTTAATTATCGCACTTTTATTTATTGTTATTAATTGCACTTTTAATTATCGTACTCTTTAATTATAGCAAGTTTATTTTATCGCACTTTTATTTATCGCAATTTCATTATCGTTATTTACTTTACGCTTTAAATTAAGTTGTATTTATTTTTAATATTTTACATTAGGTTTTAACTGCGACTAACTTTTAAAATTGACAAACCGGTCATTAAACGGTAAAAACCCCCCCTTTATAATAATAATATTACTTATATATATTTGTATTTTTATAAAATAAAACTAATATAGCGTTAAGCTTTGTTTAATATTTTTCCCTGTGGAACGAACCGGACTTACTAAAAACTACACTACTGTACGATTAGGTACACTGCCTATAAGTGTTATAGCAAGGTTTAAGTATATCCATTCTATAAATAAATAAATATCTTGTGTAAAATTGTATCGTATTTAATAGTATTTCGTTGCAAAAATAAAAGCTATTTCATATACACCTCGCATAACATCAAGTATTTTTGGCGCCGCTGCCGGGGACCAATCTAGCTTAAAAGCCGGAAGCTCAACGCTATATATAAAAAAAAGATTTTTATTTTTAGTTTACTTTTATAAAAATACTCTTTTTTGTAAAAATACGTTTTAAATATTTGAAAATATAAAAAGAAAAACAAAAATTTATATACTTTTAAGAGTTTGTTAAAAGTTTTATAAAGTTTCTTTATTTTTATTTTAGTGTTAAAAAAAATATAAGTTTTATTTAAATATTTCGTATTTATTTAAAACATAAAATAAAAAAAAATAAAAAACCTGTCGAACGAAACCAGCCTGTCATTTGAATTTGCATTCTCCGCGACTCAAGGAGTTTGTTGCCAGCTAGACACCTTACTCTCGGAGTTTAACCTGACGTACCTGACACAACCCTAATCGTATTAATTACGGAGTATTATTAATTATTATTATTAATAAACCCTAAATTAGTTTAATTATTATTATTATTTAGTTTAAGTTTTTTAAATTAATTAATAATATTAAATTATAATTAGTTTTATTTGTATATAAAAATTAATACTTTTATAAAATAAATAATATAAAAATAATATTTTTTATAAAAATTGTACTCTTTATCAATTTTAAGCCTATTTTTATTTTTGTAACTTTTTAATCGTTTATCCGTAATATTTATATTTTTCGCTCGTATCTAATTTTAAGTTCTAGTTTTTGCCGTAGCTTATTTTTACTTCTAGATTTTTAGGCTTTGCCGTAAAATCCCTTAAGTGCTTTCTCTTTAGACTAAGATTTAGGTGCTTTAGAATTTTGCGACGCCTTTTTAAGTTTTAGTACCTTTTTAAGTTATTGCCATTTGGGATATAGTTTTACTTGTAAGCTTTAATATTTTTAGACGCAACTTTTAATTCTTAGTTTTTAGTTCTTTTTTTAAGTTTCAACGCGCTACTTTCTAATTTTTATTTTTCGACGCCTTTTACCTATGTATCAATTATCACTCCAATTAGTAATCTCAATTTGTAATTTTAATTTTAAGTTAGTGATAGTAATAAGGTTGGGTTAGTCGAGTGTTTTTAAGTTTTATAAGTCACTTTTTTTCTTTCTTATTTTTCGACGTCTTTTATTTTTCAACCCTTTTCTTTTTCGACCTTTTTCGACGCGCTCTTTTTCTTTCTTATTTCTCGCCATTCTAGTTTTTAGGACAGATTTTTATTCTATTTCTTCTCTAAATTTCTTAAAATTACGAAAATTTATTTTAAGTGGTTAAATTGATAGACATCAAAATTTTTTGGTTCGTAGTAATAGTTGGATTTGTACGTGGACCGGGTTATTGGAGCCAAACAGTACTCAATTATATTCAGACTAAACGAATCCTGCCCTTCTGCTGCATCTTTTGGCTATTCGAAACGTCGGCAAAATCAGAAAAGTCTATTAATTGGATAACGTATATAATTTTTCTTTCCTTTTAAAAACTAATAGGATATTCAGTGAATACACCGAGCAAGACGTTCACCACCTTTTATACATTCACCACCTGTAACTCGATCAAGACATCTAGCTAATATTGTCGCCGTTGATTTTTCTTTAGAATCGTCATCCAGTCGACCAAGTACTCCAATTCAAATTTCCGATAATCCATTTTTTGAACCCGACCTCACAATTGAGAATTCGGAGAATATTCAGGGATAATTCATAGATCCTGAACCATTAATATTTCCTCCGGAACCACCAATCATTCAAACAGAGATTGTTGAGGAACGAACCATTAAATCAGAATCCTCTAGTGATTCAGATTCAACAAATTCAATCATGGAAAATCTTGAACCTCTAAGTATGGAAGACCGAATGAGAGCTAAACGTAATGGCCAAGGTCACGCAATTACTCATCCAGACATTAATGCGCCAGATTATGAAATCAAAGGACAAATTCTAGACATGGTGACTAATCAATTCAATTTAGTGGTATGCCGAAGGAAGATCCAAATGAACATCTTCGTACCTTTAATAGGATCTGCACACTATTTAAAATAAGAGAAGTGGAGGATGAACAGATCTATCTCAAGTTATTTCCCTGGACTTTAAAGGGAGAAGCCAAAGATTGGTTGGAATCGTTACCTGAAGGGGCGATTGATACATGGGACGTTTTAGTTAAAAATTTTCTTAAACAATTCTTTCCGGCATCTAAAGCCGTGAGACTTCAAGGGGAAATTGTTACGTTCACACAGAAGCCGAATGAAACTCTATATGAGGCGTGGACAAGATTTGGAAAGTTATTAAGAGGATGTCCGCAACATGGTTTAGACACCTGTCAAATAGTACAAATATTCTACCAAGGATGCGACATCACTACAAGGAAAGACATCGATATAGCAGCTGGTGGTTCCATTATGAAGAAAACCGAAACTGATGCTTATAATTTGATAACACTGCTTCCCACTCACATGAGTGGCACCAAGAAAAAGATATCGTTAGATCATCTAAAGCAGCTAGAGCCAATTCTAGCCATGACTTAGATTCCATTTCCGCAAAGATATATGCTGTCGAGAGACGAATGGAAAAGATGACTAAGGATATACACTCAATACGAATTAGTTATGAGCAGTGTGGAGGACCACATTTGACAAAAGATTGTCTCAGTATTGAACTAACAATGGAACAAAGAGAGAATATTTCATACATAAACCAAAGGCCTGGAAATAATTATCAGAATAATTATCAACCGCCAAGACCGATTTACAATCAAAACCAGAATTTAACCGAAATGTTCCATACAACAATCAACAAGGTCCTAGTAATCAACAAGTATCCAATAATACTTACAACCAGCAAAGACCTAATTTTCAAAACAAACCACCACAAATCGATGATAAAAAGCCGAATTTAGAAGATATGATGACGAAGCTAGTTGAAACTCAAACGCAGTTTTTCACATCTCAGAAACAAACCAATGAACAAAATGCTCAAGCATTTAGAAATCAACAAGCTTCTATTCAAAATTTGGAACAAGAAGTAAGTAACCTAGCAAGGTTAATTGGTGAAAGAAAACCAGGAAGTTTACCTAGTGATACAAATGCTAATCCTCGGAATGAAACAACTAAAGCTATTACCACAAGAAGTGGTATTACACTTAAACCACCTGAAATACCTGTAATTTCTGATGAAGCTATTCCTACTCCACAAGAACCACAACCTGAACAAGATAAGGAAAAAGAACCGGTAGTTGAAAAGGTTAATGAAGATAACACAGTTAAAGCTAAACCTTATGTTAAACCATACCAACCACCACTTCCTTACCCGAGTAAAATGAAAAAAGAGAGACTTGAAGCCGAGCAATCTAAATTCTTGGATATGTTTAAACAAATAAATGCCAATCTTCCTTTCATTGATGTGATTTCAGGAATGCCTAGATATGCTAAATTCTTGAAAGATCTAATCTCAAATAGAAATAAAATGGAAGAACTCTCGGCTGTTACTATGAATGCTAATTGTTCAGCAGTGCTGTTGAATAAGATACCAGAAAAATTATCTGATCCAGGAAGTTTCACAATTCCATGTTTTCTGGGTAGTCTTAGTTCAATAGAAGCATTGGCAGACTTAGGTGCTAGTATAAATTTAATGTCGTATTCACTATACACTAAACTAGACCTTGGAGAATTGAAACCAACACGGATAAGTATACAACTAGCCAATAGATCAATAAAATATCCTAGAGGGATAATGGAGAACATGCTAGTTAAAGTTGGAACTTTAGTATTTCCAGTAGATTTTGTTGTTCTGGACATGGAAGAAGATTCTCAAGTTCCTCTCATATTAGGAAGACCATTCTTAAACACGGCTAAAGCAATGATAGACGTGTTCGGTAAGAAACTGACCCTAAGTATAGAGGACGAGAGTGTTACCTTTTCAGTTGATAGAGCAATGCAACAACCGCAATCTGCAGATGATACATGTTATTATATTCAAACTATAGAATCACATGCAGAATTGTTAGAAGAATTTCCAGAATTACAAGGAACAGGAGAATGTTCTTTAGGAGAAGGGACTGAACCAATTGATGAAACTGATATGTTAGCTACACTAATGGCTAATGGATATGAACCAACAAGAGAAGAAATTCAAATGCTAAAAGAAGAAGACAGATATCAATATAAATCATCGATAGAAGAACCACCGACATTAGAGTTAAAGCCACTTCCAAACCATTTGGAATATGCTTATTTACATGGTGAATCTGAATTACCTGTAATAATATCGTCTTCTCTTACTGAAAATGAGAAATCACAATTCATTTCTGTGTTAAAAGCTCATAAACCAGCTATTGTATGGAAGATTCATGATATTAAAGGAATAAGTCCGTCGTATTGCACACATAAAATCCTTATGGAAGAAGGTCATAAAACGTATGTGCAACGCCAACGAAGACTAAATCCTAATATGCAAGATGTAGTTAAGAAAGAAATTATTAAATTGCTTGATGCAGGTTTAATTTATCCAATCTCTGATAGTCCATGGGTAAGCCCAGTTCAATGCGTGCCTAAGAAGGGTGGCATGACTGTCATTACAAATGAGAAAAATGAGCTTATTCCGACTAGGACTGTAACAGGATGGCGTGTGTATTGATTATAGAAAATTAAATGACGCCACCAGAAAAGATCACTTTCCCTTACCTTTCATTGATCAAATGTTGGAAAGGTTAGCCGAAAACAGTTACTATTGTTTTCTTGATGGTTTTTCTGGATATTTCCAAATTCTAATAGCACCCGAGGACCAAGAGAAAACCACGTTCACGTGCCCTTATGGTACTTTTGCTTACAAACGCATGCCATTTGGACTTTGCAACACCCCTGCAACCTTTCAAAGGTGCATGATGGCGATTTTTCACGACATGATAGAAGAATGCATGGAAGTTTTCATGGATGACTTTTCAATCTTCGGTGATACATTTGAATCATGTCTAGTTAATCTGGAACGAATGTTTATTAGATGCGAACAATCAAATCTAGTACTTAATTGGGAGAAATGCCATTTCATGGTTAAAGAAGGCATCGTTCTTGAACATAAAATTTCAAAAGAAGGAATTGAAGTGGATAGAGCTAAAGTAGATGTAATTGCTAAACTTCCACATCTCACCAATGTTAGAGGAGTTAGGAGTTTTCTAGGGCATGCCGGTTTTTACCGACGTTTCATAAAAGATTTTTCTAAAATTGCCACTCCTATGAATAAACTCCTAGAAAAGGATGCTCCATTCATCTTTTCAGATGAATGTATCAAATCTTTTAATATTCTTAAAGAAAAACTCACTAATGCGCCGATCATGATAACTCCAAATTGGAATCTACCGTTTGAACTAATGTGCGATGCAAGTGATTTTGCAATGGGAGCCGTTTTAGGACAAAGGATTGAAAAATGATTTCAACCTATATATTATGCTAGTAAGACGTTACAAGGAGCACAAACAAATTACACAACTACTGAAAAAGAACTCTTTGCTATTGTCTTTGCTTTTGACAAATTTCGTTCATATCTCGTTCTAGCTAAAACGGTGGTCTATACCGACCATTCTGCTCTTAGATACCTATTTTCAAAACAAGATGCTAAACCAAGATTAATCCGTTGGATCTTACTCTTACAAGAGTTCGATATTGAAATTCGAGATAAAAGATGAGCAAAAAATCTCGTCGCTGATCATCTTTCTCGTCTTGAAAATCCCGAATTTGAAGTTCTAAATGAATCGGCAATACAAGACAACTTTCCTGTGAATATCTATTGAAGATAGATCATAATGAAATTCCATGGTTTGCAGACTATGCAAACTACTTAGTATGTGGATTCCTTGAAAAAGGATTATCGTACCAAAAACGAAAGAAATTCTTCAGTGATATAAAACACTATTTATGGGAAGATCCACATTTGTTTAAAAGTTGTCCCGATGGAATAATACGCCAATGTGTATTCGGAGATGAAGCTAGTAAAATCTTAAACCATTGTCACACAGGACCAACAGGAGGGCATTATGGGCCTCAACTCACAGCAAGAAAAGTTTATGACGCTGGATTCTATTGGCCTACAATTTACAAAGACGCACACCTTCTTTGCAAATCCTGTAATGCTTGTCAAAGGGCCGGAAAAATAAGTCAACATGATGAAATGCCACAAAATGTCATTCAAGTATGTGAAGTATTTGACATTTGGGGTATTGACTTTATGGGTCCATTTCCAAAATCTCATAATAATCTCTATATTCTCGTAGCCATTGATTATGTATCTAAATTGGCGGAAGCGCAAGCTCTCCCAACTAACGATGCACGAGTTGTAGTCAACTTTTTAAAACGTCTTTTTGCAAGGTTTGGAACACCGAAAGCTTTAATAAGTGATCGGGGAACTCATTTTTGTAATAATCAATTTGAGAAAGTTCTTAAAAGATATGGAGTAACTCATAAAATCTCCACTGAATATCATCCACAAACAAGTGGACAAGTTGAAAATACCAACCGAGCTTTAAAACGTATTCTAGAGAAAACCGTAGGATCAAATCCGAAGGAATGGTCCATGAAATTGGAGGATGCACTCTGGGCTTTTAGAACAGCCTACAAAACTCCAATTGAAACCACACCTTTTAGACTCGTTTATGGAAAAGCATGTCATCTTCCAGTAGAAATTGAACACGAAGCATTTTGGGCTTTGAAGACATGTAATCTTGATTTACATGAAGCTGGACGTCTACGGTTAAGTCAATTAAACGAATTAGAAGAATTAAGACATGAAGCATATGAAAATTCGTTAATCTATAAAGAAAGAACGAAGAAATGGCATGATAAAAGAATCAGAAGTTCAAAAGAATTTAAAGAAGGAGACAGAGTTCTTCTTTTCAATTCACGATTCAAGCTATTTCCTGAAAAATTGAAATCAAGATGGTCTGGACCATTCATAGTCAAAAGAGTTTTCCCATACGGAACAGTAGAGTTAATAAATTCAAATGGGATTGAATTTAAGGTTAATGGTCATAGAGTTAAACATTACATAGATAGTCCGATGGAAGTCGACAACGAAGTTAATCACAATTTCAACACCACAGCTAACTAAGTGTGGGGAGAATCAAGTCTTTAAAGGATAATATGTATTTCTGTTAGAGTTAGATTTTCTGTTTTCGTGTAGTTCTCGAAAATGGAACCCGAATGGTCTTTCCCTAGCAGACCCTAAAGAACTAGTCTTCTCCCCCCATTCTGAATTTTTATTTTTTTAGGTTTTTACGAAATGAAGACTTCCTGTGAACTAAACCATGGTCTAATGCTACAGGCTTTGATCACTAAACATAATAATGACACACTTCCGAGTGAACTGGTATCAGTAATCAGAGAAAAATTGGACGGAGTAAGAAAAGAATCCAGATGCGAAGATAATAAGTTACAATTTGGTAAAGAAAAATCAAAATCCGCAGCGAAAAGAAGAGCACGACACCTTGAAAAATGTCACAAATGCGAAAAATGGTCACACGAAGATAAATGTTCAAATAATCAAAGATATTCAAACACCGAATTTGTTACTTTATGCAGAGACGGACCGTTCATATGTTTAGATGAAAAAACACTGAATGCTCGAGGTTACGCCTATGTAGCCATGGAAAACCAATTAGTCCGACTATCTTATGAGTGGGCTAGAGCATATCACTAAGAAATCTATATCACAGGTAAGTTTGTACAGTTTTCATTTTTTATTTTTATTTTTAACCTTTTGATAATAAACGATAATTTGTTCGCTATAAAGTATTAAATTGGTATTCGATAAAATTAGGTCTTGCGACCGAAATTATTGATATCATTCAAAAATTTATTACATCACTGCGAAATTTACCGTTTATTATTAAGGTATAAATATCTTTAATCAATCAAACCAAAATATTTCAAAAATTCGTCATGAGTTAAATTAGGTCATGGAACCGAAATTACTTTACCGAAAAGAGGGGCGTATCTTTTTGATAATATTTGATTGATTAAAATGGGATAAAAAGCAAAAAAAAAGATTTTTAATTTTATTTTTACCATGTTTTTAAAATTAATATTTAAAAATTAAATTAATATTTTGAACTTTGTAAAATCAACATATTTAAAATTGTAAATATTTAAAAAAATTAATATTTTTAATATAAGTTTGTATGTATAAAAACAAAAATATAATATAAGTTTGGTGTAAAATTTTAATTTTATGCATTTTTAATTTAACTTTGGTGTGAATTTAAAAATAAAAATTTAATTTATTTTGCTAAGTTAAAAATATGATTTTTAAAATTCGTCGTAAGTTGAAGACTAGGTCGTTTAACCGAAATTACAGAACCCGAGGGAGGGACAAGAACTTTTATTATCATTATTTTTAATCTTATTGAATTAAAGTATGCCAAAAACATTAAAAAAACCCAAAAATCTTTGTTTTTAAAACCGCGCTTTAAATTGACAAATTTTAAAATTTTGTCGAGAGACGGACTAGGACATCGTTTCGAAATGACCTCATCCTAAATAACAAAGGAAAAAAAAATTTTAAAATTAATTAATTAATTGTTTTATAAGTTAAGGTTTTTATATAAAAAAAAAAGGACACCGCGAGTCGCGGAGTTTGTAAAGGGAAAATACCGCAACTCGCGGAGTTTGTAAAATACAGAAAAAAATAAAACGCAAGAACATATCAGTTTAATAACACCCACACCCAAATAACTGCGAAAATACCCGAAAAACACACACAAAAACTTCCCAAATTCGCAATTTTTCACCAAAAATCATCAAATCTTTCACAAAATCATGTTGAGAAGGATGCTATCAAGGAATTACTCAAGGAAAACGACTGAAAGGGGTGAATCTTCATCCCAAGCTTGCATTGCTCCTTCTGAGAATGCGGAACAACAGGATGTTGATAACTATTACAAACAAGATATACCTCATCCAGTTATGACATTTTCAGATATGCACGTGAAAGATTTGCACCCGAACTTGAGATTAGACAGACGTTGGATAGATTATCCAAAATACCAAAGGGGCTTGCACACTCTTCATTCTAAAGCTGTTGAAGTACCTAGGGTAATAGAATGGGAACCATTAGAGGTAGTGGAATTGGCCGAGCCAATTAGAGAATTACTTACACAGAGGTATGGTAATTCTACTTTTAACGATTGGGTACGATTATTCAACATGCGTAGACCTGTATATAAAGTATGGTGTGAGGAATTATTGTGTAGTATAGAAATAAATGATCGGGTAGCTACTTTAACCGATCAAACTTTTATTAGATTTTTGTTAGGAGGTTCGATGCGCCACATGTCTCTACTAGACATGGCTCAGGCCTTACGTATATATAAGCCTAAGGAGCTAGCATCTGCCGATTGTCAAGGGTTGATATTAAATGGTAGGAAGATTGATGAAAATTTTGATACGCATGGTGTATGGAGTCAAATGACTAGCCATCACCGATTTAAAGGGGGAAATTACTCTTATTTGGATATAGATAGAGCTGAGTTAAGAGTAATTCACAGGTTTCTAGCGAACTCGATTACACAGCGAGGTAAAAATAAGGAAAAGGTAAATGAGCAAGATTTATTTTACCACATGTGTATTCGAGACCCACAAAGCGCTGTAAGTATACCTTATTGTGTGGGTTATTATTTATCGGCTATGGTTAGGGGGATGAGACCGCACAGTATAATAGGAGGTGGTATATTTATTACATTAATTGCTTAGTATCTCGATGTGGATATAAGTTAGGGGGGATTATTAATCGAAGAACCAGAACCCCACGATACAATTGGTTTAAATGTATATCATGGTGCTAAGGTTTTGATGAGGCGAAATAACGCCGCAGTACAATATAATGGAAGACATCCACAGGTTGAAAGAAATCAACAGCCAGGTAATGTGGGAGGGGGAAATGAAATGACAGAAATGCAAAGGTTTATAGCTTTACAAGAGTATGAAAATGCTAGACATCGAGCATTTGAAGATTGGCAAGTTCATCAAAACCACATCATAGCTCATTGCCAACATGTAGGTAGAAACCATATTCCTACTCCAAAGCCCATATTTCCTCCCTGGTCTATAGAGATCCAACCACCGTATCCTACTTATAACCCAGCTGAAGCATTTTATAACACATACGGTTATGCATGGAACCCCTACTGGTATCAGTATCAACCCTAGTTTATTTAGTTTTATTTATTTTATTTTTGTAATGTTACTACATTTAACACTTATGTTGATATTGTAATAGTTTTTATAATTTTCTAACTTTTATTATTAGATTTTAATAATTTTTGAATGTGGGGTAATATACCAAACTTAAAAAATATGTATATATGTTTGCAGTTTATCTTATGTACACAACAGGCATTAAGTTCAGCAAAAGCAACTAATTTTGACGACAAGATGCAAAATATATGTGAAATAACAACAAGACGGAATGAACAAATGATGTGCACCATTTATCATTCAACAAACAAACGCCAATATGTTTAGAAATTTTGGTAAAATTTAATCATTTTTCTACGCTAAACAACGTCAATAATTTAAATTGTTACTGATTTCTTGCAAATGAGGGCATTGCAAGATCTAATGTGTGGGAAGGGGTTAAATTATTTCGGATTTTTGGTATTTTTTAACTTAAACACTTGGTTACCATTAAAAATACTAGTAACACAGTAGTTGTATTAGAATCTAGTGCTCTCTGATAACAAAGAACAGCCCTAGTCTTATATACTGACTACCCACTTCTAGTAAAAAAGTTTAAAATTTTCAATTAAATGAACTCAAAATTATGTTTATACATATTTATGAACGATAAAACTGGGTGTTAACACCGAAATTATTGTTACCTCGGAAAGGACATAAATTGAGAAACAAACCAAAATGTTAGAATTCATTTAAAATGGAATAGAGGACAATAAAAAGGAAAATAAAAGCCAAGTGTGGGAAAATTTACCAAGTTATTTTAAACATATGTCACATATTTCTGTAACAAATAACTGAAAATACTTTTGCTTTGGACTAAACTAAAAAGTTTTACCTGATTTACTGTAAGAAAGATGGATCTACACGATGAATCAATTCCATCATTAAAAGGAAGTAAAGTCTTCCAAAAAAGAAACGCGCTTCTTGATTTAGGTCATGAAGTTGTCGTCCAGACCAGCTGTAGGTTGACGAAAAACCTAGAAAAGTCATCTCTAAAATCAGCAGGAAATCCACGGACCTCAGCATAAAACAGGGTCGCCAAGTGGTCAGATTTATCCTAACCATGAGAGGATCTGTCTCGTAAAATGGGGAGGACGCCGTGCAAATTAGCTGGATAAGACTAATGAATCAGATCCCCAGAAAGGATAATCTCCTTAAAGATCAAAAATCAGCTTTTAAGACTGATATTACTCAATCCTAGAGATTGACCTTAAAGATTGAGAATTACAAACTCATGGAATTCAATGATATCTAAACTCGAGCTTGAACGAGAAAATATTTTGATCAAAATTTAAAACCAATTTGTTTTCTAAAAACCCATTTTCAATGCATTCATTACCATTGAACGTAAAATCCTAGGAATTCACCTGGAATTCATTAGGTCACCTAAACCAAATCGGGTGTCAACTGTAAGAACGGTGGTTGCATAGCATGGTCAAAGACAGGACCTTGTGCCAGACCGAAAAATTATAAGGGTGAGCTTTACTATTGCTCCTACCAAGGATAGTAATTGCATCCGACACGTTATAGACCACAATTAAAAGCATGTCAGGGGACATTGCCTTAACAGTTGCTTGTTCAACGCTTTCCTTTACAACCGGAAGGTAGTTTATCGAAAGCTAATATACGGAGCAAGTATACTGGATGTGTTGCTTTCCCAATACAAGGTTAGCAAGTGGGTGACACAAAACCACAAGTTTTGAGCTAAAATTTTCAAATCTGAAACCCACCAAACCCACAAAAATATTTTGCAAACACCGGTGAAGGGTTATTCCGGAAAACTTATCTAGGGTAAAATCTAGATTTAATTTTCAAAAGATCAAATATTTTCATAAAGATCCAATTTCCTTAAAGGATCTAAATTTTTATAGTCATGTGGGAGTGTAAACCATATCGTTACTACCATTGTTTATACCGCCGTATAGAAATCACTGATGTACAAAGTGTGAAGAATAAATAAGTGATTCTAGTATATTTCAATACTATATTGCTTGAGGACAAGCAACGCTCAAGTGTGGGAATATTTGATAATGCTAAAAACGAACATATATTTCATAGCATTATCCCTCAAGAAAGACAAGTTTTAGTTGAAGTTGTCCTATTTACAAGTAATATTCGTTTAAATAATAAAAGGTGAAGACAAAAGACAGATTCGACGAATTGAAGACGCAAACGACCAAAAAGCTCAAAAGTACAAAATACAATCAAAGTGGTTCCAATTGTTGATAAGAAACGTCTCGAAATTACAAGAGTACAAGATTCAAAACGCAAAGTACACGATATAAAATAGTACGGAAGGACGTTCGAAAATCCGGAACCGGGACATGAGTCAACTCTCAACGCACGACGCAACGGAGCGAAAGTTACAAATTAATTATGTATATAACTATAATATAATATATAATTAATTATATAAATTATATATATATTATATTTATATAATAAAACGTCGGCAAAGAAGATCCAAAAAGGGATGAGCTGTAAAAGCAAACTCCGCGACTTGCGGAGTTTGAAGGGTTAGAGTACCGCGACTCGCGGAGCCCCAAATTCTGAAACTGCCTATAAAAGCCAACGCATTTGATCCGTTTTAAATATCATATATCATCTCTCTCTATATACGTAAATATATATATATAATTTATATTTTAATTTTAATTTTAATTTTAAATCCTAATAATAAGGGTATGTTAGCGAATGCTGTAAGGGTGTAAGTCGAAATTCTGTCCGTGTAACGCTACCCTATTTTTAATCATTGTAAGTTATGTTCAACCTTTTTAATTTCATGTCTCGTAGCTAAGTTATTATTATGCTTATTTAAAACGAAGTAATCATGATGTTGGGCTAATTACTAAAATTGGGTAATTGGGCTTTGTACCATAATTGGGGTTTGGACAAAAGAACGACACTTGTGGAAATTAGACTATGGGATATTAATGGGCTTTATATTTGTTTAAATAAATGATAGTTTGTTAATTTTAATATAAAGATTTACAATTAGACGTCCCTATAAATAACCATATACACTCGATCGGACACGATGGGCGGGGTATTTATATGTACGAATAATCGTTCATTTAACCGGACACGAGAATGGATTAATAGTCTATGGAATTATTAAAACAGGAGTGAAATTATGTACAAGGACACTTTGCATAATTGATAACAAAGTATTAAAACCTTGAGTTACACACAGTCGATATCCTGGTGTAATTATTAAACAAAGTATTAAAACCTTGTTACAGTTTAAGTCCCCAATTAGTTGGAATATTTGAGTTCGGGTATAAGAATAATTTGACGAGGACACTCGCACTTTATATTTATGATCGATGGACTGTTATGGACAAAAACCAGACGGACATATTAAATAATCCAGGACAAAGGACAATTAACCCATGGGCATAAAACTAAAATCAACACGTCAAACATCATGATTACGGAAGTTTAAATAAGCATAATTCTTTTATTTCATATTTAATTTCCTTTATTTTATATTTAATTGCACTTTTAATTATCGCACTTTTATTTATTGTTATTAATTGCACTTTTAATTATCGTACTCTTTAATTATCCCAAGTTTATTTTATCGCACTTTTATTTATCGCAATTTCATTATCGTTATTTACTTTACGCTTTAAATTAAGTTGTATTTATTTTTAATATTTTACATTAGGTTTTACCTGCGACTAAGTTTTAAAATCGACAAACCGGTCATTAAACGGTAAAACCCCCCCCCCCCCCCTTTATAATAATAATATTACTTATATATATTTGTATTTTTATAAAATAAAACTAATATAGCGTTAAGCTTTGTTTAAGATTTTTCCCTGTGGAACGAACCGGACTTACTAAAAACTACACTACTGTACGTTTAGGTACACTGCCTATAAGTGTTGTAGCAAGGTTTAAGTATATCCATTCTATAAATAAATAAATATCTTGTGTAAAATTGTATCGTATTTAATATTATTTCGTTGTAAAAATAAAAGCTATTTCATATACACCTCGCATAACATCAGTACTGCTTGTGGTACCTGCGTATTAGATGCGATCCTAGCTTCCAAATCGAACACCATCACCACCAAGGTTTCTACTTTACGCTCGAGCCTATGAATTAGTTCTACCCATTCTTCCGTAAGGTTTGTCAATTCTTGATATTTAGTTCGAAGCCTTCTAACTTCTTCTGATAATCCTATCTGATTAGAATTTGGGAGTAGAGGATGAATACTATCTTTAATGACATCGAGTCAACCTTCAAGGTGGAAAATCCATGCGAAAAGAGTGAAAACAGTATTGCGAACAGGTTCGCCGGTAAGCGGATCGAGCACTCCGAGGTTAGGTGGTAAGTTCGGCTCGTGATATGGAGTACCTTCTTCATTTCTCCATAGGGTAAGTATTTCGCGAACCCATCCCCACATTCTAAAGAAATCACGGTAGTTGATAGGTTGGTGCGCTCCCGTTACGCTGTCTTCAGAGTCGGAGGAACTTGGTCGATTTGTAGAGGCCATCTTACGCGATTGCAGAAAAGATTTTTTTTGGTAAGAAAAGTTTAGTGACAGCATATGATAGTTGGATGGTATTCTCAGTACATAATATGCATAGATATATATAGTACCAGGATTTCTTGAATTACGGAGCAATTTACGGAAGATAACAGGCAAAATTTACCGTAATAGATACGCTAAGATATGAATTTGTCTATACACTATGTATGCAATAAAGACAGTAGGACGTGTCTAGACTTAGGAATGATAAGCAGGTAATTTTTGACATGAAATGATAAGCAAAACTTTTGACATGCAGACACGGTCGAAGTCCAGACTCACTAATGCATCCTAACGACTTATCAGTTATACACGCTAATGTAGACCTAGTTCGCTAAGACCATCGCTCTGATACCAACTCTAATGACCCGTCCTAATCCATCTGAACGAAGTCCATATCGATTATAAACGATTCACAATAGTTGATTACATCGCGAGGTACTTGACCTCTATATGATACATTTTATAAACATTGCATTCGTTTTTGAAAGACAAACTTTCATTACATCTAAATTTGACAAGCATGCATACCATTTCATAATATATTTAAACTATAAGTGACTTAATAATAATCTTGATAAACTCAATGACTCGAATGCAACGCCTTTTGAAATATGTCATGAATGACTCCAAGTAATATCTTTAAAATGAGCAAATGCACAGCGAAAGATTTCTTTCATACCTGAGAATAAACATGCTTTAAAGTGTCAACCAAAAGGTTGGTGAGTTCATTAGTTTATCATAAATAATCATTTCATAATTTTAATAGACCACAAGGTTTCATATTTCCATTTCTCATAAACATACATCCCATGCATAGAGACAAAAATATAATTCATATGGATTGAACACCTGGTAACCGACATTCACAATATGCATATAAGAATATCCCCATCATTTCGGGATCCTCCTTCGGAGATGATATAAATTTCGAAGTACTAAAGTATCCGGTACTTTGGATGGGGCTTGTTGGGCCCGATAGATATATCTTTAGGATTCGCGTCAATTAGGGTGTCTGTTCCCTAATTCTTAGATTACCAGACTTAATAAAAAGGGGCATATTCGATTTAATAATCCAGCCATAGAATGTAGTTTCATTTACTCGTGTCTATTTCGTAAAACAGTCATAAAAGCAGCGCATGTATTCTCAGCCCAAAAATATAAAGGGTAAAAAGGCAAATGAAACTCACCATAATATATTTTGTAGTAAAAATACATATGACAACAATGGACAAGTGTAGGGTTGGTCTCGGATTCACGAACCTATATTATTCATATTTATATTAAAACATATAATCTTAATCGAACAAATTTATATATATTATTATTAATGATGTAAATTTTTTTTATATTAATAAATTATATGTTATTTTATCTATTTAGATAAATAATAACTTTAATATAGTTAAGTGTTATATTATATATCTTTTTATATAAGAAATCTTTTGTTTACATAATTTAGTTATAATAATGCTTAAATAAGTATAATGATAAAAATGATAATTTTCTTAATAATAATAATGGTAATATTAATAATAGTTTTTTTTTTTTTAAATAATATACATATTTAAGGTAATGATACTTTATAGTAATGATTATATTAACTTTTATTAATAATAGTACCCGTTAATGATAATTATTTTAATAAAAGTGATAATATCAATAATCATACTTCTGTCAATATTAATAATACTAATAATTATAAAATGATACTAATACTAATCCTAAATGATAATAATAATAACATTTATAATACTAGTAATATTTCTAACAATTATGACAAAAATAATGGCAATAATATTTATAAAAAAAAAATTAGATTAAAGAGTATACCCTTTGGATCTTTTTCAAAAAAGAAATGCCTGAGACGGAGCTCGAACCCAAGACCTCTCGCTTAAACACCCACCCTCTTTACCATTCATCTGTCATTGTCTTTGTGTTATAAACCCCGATTAAATCCCATATAACTCGTTTTTATCAGTTCTCCTTATTAAAAATTTGATCGACCAAACAATACTCCTTCCCATTACCCAGTTCGGCCCATCAAGAATAATATGGGTCTCGGCCCAACATAAATCATATCTTATCTTGGCCCAACATCTAGATGAGCCCAATTATCCAAAAGAAAAAGAATACGGCCCAAGCTTGTTTAGTCCAGAAAAATACACAACTCATAAATTAATCCGATTCTTTTTCTTTTCATCATATGTCGTATGTAAACTAATTAAATATATGTAGGCTATATTATCTCGTCAACATTATCTTTATTTATTGATCAACATCATCTTTTAGGATTAAAAAAATGGCAAAATAATGCACACTACAACAAGTGGTCTTCGAATAATTTCAATATCCTAGTGTGTTCGGTTTATATAAAAAGAAGTAACAGGAAGTTTGTAATTATGAGTGGGGTTGTTGAACTTGTATTTGTCAGCCAACAAGGGGTAAAAAGGAATGTGCCATCATCATCATTTTTGTTACATATAGTCACCATCATACTTCATTCTTTTTACGTTTTTTTTTCTTTTCTTATCGAAGCAGCAACAAGACTAACCGCTCCAGGAATGTTCGAATAAAGACCCCATCGTATTCGTATTGATCAGAATTAATCTCGACCCATGGTACCATGTTGTCAAATGATGTGTTGCGTACATAAAGTACCGTGTTGTCAAATGACGTGTTGGGTACAATCATGTGGTCTTATGATTAATATTATCTTGTTGTTTACAGGTGGTCCTGAAATATATAAAATCACATCATAAGTAATTATATATAAAATATCATATTAATTAGAAAAGATATGATTAATTTACTTTTTCTCCAAATATTTTCGTAGCTAAACTAGCTTCGGATACCCAATCTTGTTTTAGTCGTAGTTTCTTCATTACAACTCCGTTTTTGTTGGTTCAACTTGCCACTTCCTTGGAGCGAGTCAAATTTTAAGAATATGAACTGAAAATACCTTAGTTTCGATTCGAAATCATAGGTTATAGGTCAAAATTTGGTGAAACTTATGAAAGTGATCATTTTCCATCATAAAAACAACATTTAATGATCATTTTTCTAAAAATACTTACACTTTGAGTTAAACCATGAAATTTTTATGTGTTAACATATTCATAAGAAATATCATTTTTCCAGAACATGAACTTCCAATTCAAAGTTCAATATGGTTTTTAATTATCCAACCCAAAACAGCCCTCGGTTGCACTCCGACGACGTAGATACAGTTTTTAAGATGTTCTTTGTAAAACCAAGTTATATCTTGTTAGGTTAGCATATTATTATGATATATTACAGGTTTTGAAGTGTTTTAAAAGTCAAGTTAGAAGGATCTATTTAGTTTGCGAACAAGTTTGAAATCATTCAAACTATGTTCTTGTTGTTAAAATTTTATACCACAAAATAAGATAGCTATATGAATATGAATTGAATAAGATTATGAACAAGGTTACTACCTCAAGTTACTTGGACAACGTTACTGCAAAAGATAAGAAATAATCTTGGAATCAAAAAGTGGTGGAGTTAGATCAAAAGGTTGGAAGTAAACTTCTTCAAATGGGTGGTTATTTTGATATGTTCTTGAAAGAGTTTTCTTATGGTGTTTAAGGCTTGTAATTGAAGCTAAATGATGGGGAAAATGCTTGGAGATGATCAAGTATGAAGTTAGGAGTATTTTGAGAGAGAAATGAGGGTGTAGGTATGAGAAAATGGAGTGAAGAAATGGTGTTCATTTATAAAAACGTTTTTAGTTTATAAAGAAAGAAAAGGATTCCTAATTTTCGTTTCTTACAAATAATTCATACTACTTGATAAATTCTAGTTACCTCATATCTAGGGCAGTAATAATGTTGATTAGGATGTTGATTTGATGTGTATATACCAATAGTAAATAAGTATAGAAGCTGGGTATGATACGGGTACATATACCCAAGATATACGTATAGAAATCTTGAGGAAACGGAACGAGAATTCAAATATAGCTATTTTTTGTGAATATACTTATATTGTTTTATGTATTTAAGTCCTTAAAAAGTGATTAAATACATTATATATACGATACATGTATAAGCATTATAGATTATAAGTATATATATCAAAGAATGTTACGTATAGTTATCGTTTTGAAAACTTAAGTTAGTAGTTTCAAAATATACTTATAACTCATTGTCATTAGTATACAATGAGATGTTAAACCATCCTTAGATCATGTTAAATATATATAAATACATATATATACACAAACGTATAATTATCGTGTATTATATAGTTCGTGATATCATCGGTCATATTGGACGGTCAAACTTTGTGTAAAACTCTTTTCAAAAACACAAGTCTCAACAATTTGGATTGCTTATCATGTTGGTATGGTTTAATTTATGTAAATATTAATCTCATAAGTATAATTTGGTCAGAAAATTCCGGGTCATTACAGTACCTACCCGTTAAAGAAATTTCGTCCTCGAAATTTGATAGAGGTTGTTATGGATAACAATAAGAAGGTTTTCATGACAAATATAAGGTGATAATGGAGTTTTATCATCATTGAGTAATGTAGATAAAATGATTCGATTATGCGAAGAATATAAATGAGACTATCGTAAAAGAGTGAGATGAGTAAAATATATTCGTCTTAACCGATGACGTAGTTATGATTGATTTCTGGGATTTAAGGGATTTAAAGAGAATCTTACGTAATAAGATTTGGTTCTTTGGTGATTAAGGAAATTAGGATCTTCTTTGATTATATGCAATAATCTGTTTCGATTGCTCTGTCGGATATTTCACTATAAATTCACCCCTTCGTTTAATTATTTTCCACGACTCACACCTTCTATTCTTTCTCCCTTAATTCTTACTTTAAAGCATTCAACAATATGCTCCATCCAGTCCTGATTCTTGATATACTCCTAACTTTTATATCTGTCATTCTTCTTTTTCATCTACCACCAGAAGAATCTATTTACTTCTACTATACTCTTGTGTTTATAGTGTTTCTAATTCTCCCGTGTCTCTATATTGCTATCTACATCGATATACACGGTTTGTAATTTCGGGGTTATTATAGAAGTTTATATTCTTCATTATTTTTCGGAGCTTCATGCTTTCGTTTTCTCTTCCCGACTTCGAGTCAAGCGAGTAATGGTCCGGAATTCGTAGATATTAAATTCAGAATGAACATTGCTAATGCTCTAAGAAGAAAATGGTAATAGAACGATTTTGATTTGTTAAATTACCAGAATACCCTGGAGAAGACCGAGTCATCCAGAAAAATATTCTCTTGATATGTTTAGAGATTAGATAGAATGTAAGAGTCGTGTAAATGGAACATGATGACGGTACTGTGAATCATCATGCTTTATTAGAAACTCAGCATGACTTACTGTAATATAATGACGTTGATCAAGTGTCATTATATTATACTAATCCATGCTTCAGTTCCCAACACTACTTCAAAACATTCATATTTTAAACTCGAAGGTTTCAGAATTTAGAAACTAGCACAGTTTCTTTTATGTTGCAGATATTACAGAGAGATAAATGATCTCAGATAAGAATAGTTGTGAAAATATCGCCAGAAATATGGAGGATATTTATAATAGAACATACGAGAATATCTTAGAATTTCTAATATCAATGGATGATGAAGAAGATTTGTCTGTGAAGGTTTAGAATGAGAAATAAGATGTTTGCTAACGATTTCAGCAGGCACAGAATCATTTGGATTCTTTGAAGGCAAACTTATTCTTTGTGATTTGTCCACAGATTTCTTCATAGTTTCACATAATCCGCTTTTCGGTACTAAATTTTCTATCGAGCGTTCCTAACACTCCTTTCTTTATCATCAAACTTTTGGCCATTAAGATCATCTACAACATGCTGCTTCGTTAGCATTTTCAAAGTTAACTGATCTGGGTCATCGGTTATCAAACCGAGGTAGTTTCAGGAGAATTATGTTTTTAGAATGATTAATCGCTGATGGTAATATTGTGGAATATAAAAGGTTCCCCAGTAATAATAAATAGTACGCATATATATCGCGGTTATAATAAAGTTGTTTCGGATGAAAAGTCGGAATTGACTTGCTGGAGCTGTGACAAAATTAGCTACTTTGGAAAGGGATTGCAAAACGATCTTCGGTAATAACAGTGTCAAAGGAACTAGAACAGATACGTGTCAAACGTTTACTCAGTTTCCGAGGGTTTTTTCAGGTGCATAACTATATGCATCAATATTTTCTTCCGTAGATGAAGTGCGGTTGGTTTATCCTCTCGATTGAGGTGTTTTTAAGAATCATGATAGATTTGAACGCTGATTGTAATCGTCGAGATACAATGAGGTTTAAGATGAAATCAAGTGGCAATCTTGAAGAAATGTTTAGTTTCATATGTTATAATCAATATTTTAATTCATTTTAATTATCCACAGTCGATAGTCCACAGTAACAGTCCAATAGTTCATATGTAGTTTAATATATAATATACGAATTAATTAATACGTGTCGTGACCCGTATACCTCTCAGACACGATCACAACTCAAACTATATATATTATTGTAGAATCAACCTCAACCCTGTATAGAGAACTCGATCATTACTGCATATAGAGTGTCTATGGTGATTCCAAATAATATATATAGATGCGTCGATATGATATGTCAAAACATTGTATACGTGTCCCAATATTTAAAGTGCGTAAAATAATTACAGAAATTAAATGACGATAAATAAAAGTGCGATAATTAAATTGCGATAAATAAACTGCGATAAATAAAATGTAATCAGTTAGCTAGGAACAGTTAGCTGGAACAGTTAGCGTGGATTCTTAACAAAATTTTTCATAGTTAATTTGTTTGTTTCTAACAGATTTTATTTTGTCATATGTTTTCTTCATATGCCACTTGTTGGATTCTGGGAAGTCAAAATCCAAATATGAAATTGAATGAAAATGGTTATTCTGCGGTGAACGGATACGTATATCGGTGGTTGTAAGTAGGATAGTAAATGACTGTTGAATCAGCTTCGACGAATGTACAATGTAACTTATTAAGATGAAATCTAATTATTCCTCGGGTATTACCTACCCGTTAAAAAAAAAATTTCACCATTAATATTTTGTACAAAAGAACTTTTAATTACAATCTTTATGAAAACATATATACATATATATTTTCTTCAGATGAAATCATGAATTTAATGAGTTAATATGATATTAATCTCATTTGCTTTTCAGTTTGAGCTAGAATAAGAAATCTCTAAAACTTTTTGAAACCACATATTCTTCGCAGAATATCAATGAAGTTATGGATCAATACTTCATCGTTCATTATTGTTGGTACTCCTTGGTATCTATGGTACGTATGATGTTGATGTTTGTGGGACAGATTATGATGTCGAGACGTGTGATGCGGATGTTGTTTCTAAGTGGTGATGATGGTATTATTGATGTTATTGATGGTGGTGCTGATTATGCTGCTGGTGTTTGCAACCTTTGCACCATGTTCTCCAAAGCCGTCACGCGAGCGCGAAGTTCGTTAACTTCTGCTAGTACACCGGGATGATTGGCGGTTGGAGCGAGCGAATGAACAAGATTTATAATATGGGATAGTATATAATCGTGACGAGATACTCTAGAAATGAGAGAGAAAATGGTGTTTCGAATAGGTTCGCCGGTAAGTGCTTCAGGTTCATCGCCAAGAGGGCAATTTGGTGGATGGAATGGATCCCCTTCTTCTTGTCTCCAGTGATTTAGTATATTACGAACTCATCCCCAATTCATCCAGAATAGATGATGGGAAATTAGTTGATCCATTCCGGTGACGCTGCTTTCGGAGCCCGAATGGAAATCCATATCGGCATAACTGTCGGAATCTGAAGAATTCGAACTAGATGCGGAATCCATCTTGTATAATGGGGAAAATGAATTTTTGGTATGGAATAGATTATAGGAGTTAGATTTGGTACTCTTCAATACATAATTTACATATGTATATATAATACCAAAATCCTGTAAATTACGGAGAATCTTTGAAAAGATATCAGTCAAAGTTCGCAATAACAGATATGCTAAGATAAGAATTCGTCTATACACTATCAATGCAGTAAATGCAGTAAAACGTGTCTAGACTTATGAATGATAAGCAGGTAATTTCCTAAGGATGATAAGCAGATGATTTCTGACTAGAAATGATAAGCAAAACTTTTGACATATAGACACGGTCGAAGTCCAGACTCATTAATGCATCCTAACAACTACTAGTTAGACACACTAATGCAAGACCTGGTTCGCTATGACCACCGCTCTGATACCAACTGAAAGGACCCGTCCTAATCCACCTGGACGAAGTCATCAACATTTGGTCCCATTGCGATGATCGGCTCCAAGTAATGTCCTCATATTGAGCAAATGCACAGCGGAAGACTTAATTCGTACCTGAGAATAAACATGCTTTAAAGTGTCAACCAAAAGGTTGGTGAGTTCATAGGTTTATCATAACAATCATTTCAATATGTTAATAGACCACAAGATTTCATAATCATAAACATAATACACCCGCAAGTGTATGTAAAGCATTCTAAGTGGTTGAGCACTTGGTAACCATACTTAACATTTAATCAACGTCGCATATTCCCTTTATTATGAAATCTCACTACACCCTACCAAGTGTAGTCACCAAAACGAAGTACTGTGCAACTGTTGAATACTGGTCGTCCAGTCCGGTTGGGGTTGTCAGGCCCGATAGATCTATCAACAGGATTCGCGTTTACAATACCCATGTAAATAGTAGTTACCAAGCTACAGGGAAATATGCCAGTGGTACAACTCAACGTAGAATATATTTTTAAGTACTTGTGTCTATTTTGTAAACATTTATAAAAGTAGCACAAGTATTCTCAGCCCAAATATATATATTGCAAAAGCAATTAAAAAGGGAGCAAATGAAACTCACTTTTGCCTTGAAGGTATTTAATTCGACTTGGTCTCCGATAGATATCACGAACCTAACCATATATATAATATATCAACATATTTTCTTTTTAAGTAATTGTTACATATATATATATACTTTTAATATTTTCTTAGTCCGTAGTTAGCAGTCCGATGTTAGTGGTCCACAATTAGTTGCTTAAATAAAATAAATAAAGACCCCATCGTATTCGTATTGATCAGAATTAATCTCGACCCATGGTACCATGTTGTCAAATGACGTGCTGCGTACATAAAGTACCGTGTTGTCAAATGACGCGTTGGGTACAATCATGAGGTCTTATGATTAATCTTCTCGTGTTGTTTACGGGTGGTACTGAAATATATAAAATCAAATCATAAGTAATTATATATAAAATATCATATTAATTAGAAAAGATATGATTAATTTACTTTTTCTCCAAATATTTTCGTAGCTAAACTAGCTTCGGATACCCAATCTTGTTTTAGTCGTAGTTTCTTCATTACAACTCCGTTTTTGTTGGTTCAACTTGCCACTTCCTTGAATCGAGTCAAATTTTAAGAATATGAACTGAAAATACCTTAGTTTCTATTCGAAATCATAGGTTATAGGTCAAACTTTGGTGAAACTTATGAAAGTGATCATTTTCCATCATAAAAACAACATTTAATGATCATTTTTCTAAAAATACTTACACTTTGAGTTAAACCATGAAATTTTTATGTGTTAACATATTCATAAGAAATATAATTTTTCCAGAACATGAACTTCCAATTCGAAGTTCAAGATGATTTTTAATTATTCAACCCAAAATAGCCCCCGGTTGCACTCCGACGACGTAGATTCAGTTTTTAAGATGTTCTTTGTAAAACCAAGTTATATCTTGTTAGGTTAGCATATCATTATGATATATTACAGGTCTTGAAGTGTTTTAAAAGTCAAGTTAGAAGAATCTATTTAGTTTGCGAACAAGTTTGAAATCATTCAAACTATGTTCTTGTTGTTAAAATTTTATACCACAAAATAAGATAGCTATATGAATATGAATTGAATAAGATTATGAACAAGGTTACTACCTCAAGTTACTTGGACAAAGTTACTTCAAAAGATAAGAAATAATCTTGGAATCAAAGAGTGGTGGAGTTAGATCAAAATGTTGGAAGTAAACTTCTTCAAATGGGTGGTTATTTTGATATGTTCTTGAAAGAGTTTTCTTATGGTGTTTAAAGCTTGTAATTGAAGCTAAATGATGGGGAAAATGCTTGGAGATGATCAAGTATGAAGTTAGGAGTATTTTGAGAGAGAAATGAGGGTGTAGGTATGAGAAAATGGAGTGAAGAAATGGTGTTCATTTATAAAAACGTTTTTAGTTTATAAAGAAAGAAAAGGATTCCTAATTTTGTTTTCTTACTAATAATTCATACTACTTGACAAATTCTAGTTACCTCATATCTAGGGCAGTAATAATGTTGATTAGGATGTTGATTTAATGTGTATATACCAATAGTAAATACGTATAGAAGCTGGGTATGATACGGGTATATATACCCTAGATATACATATAGAAATCTTGAGAAAACAGAACGAGAATTCAAATATAGCTATATTTTGTGAATATACTTATATTGTTTTATGTATTTAAGTCCTTAAAAAGTGATTAAATACATTATATATACGATACATGTATAAGCATTATAGATTATAAGTATATATATCAAAGAATGTTACGTATAGTTATCGTTTTGAAAACTTAAGTTAGTAGTTTCAAAATATACTTATAACTCATTGTCATTAGTACACAATGAGATGTTAAATCATCCTTAGATCATGTTAAATATATAGAAATACATATATATACACAAACATATAATTATCGTATGTTATATAGTTCGTGATATCATCGGTCATATTGGACGGTCAAACGTTGTGTAAAACTCTTTTCAAAAACACAAGTCTCAACAATTTGGATTGCTTATCATGTTGGTATTATTTAATTTATGTAAATATTAATCTCATAAGTATAATTTGGTAGGAAAATTCTGGGTCATTACAATTAATCCCCATGTTTAATTATTTGAACCGTCCTCATCTTGATTCTATATCATATATTATCTAGTCATTTATCATCACTTTAATCTCGTTACTAGCATTCACAATTGGCCCAGAATCACTTCGGCCCAACAGAGGGTACACGGCCCACGTACTCACAAGCCCAACTTGATATTATATTTAAGTCCACCAACCCATTTTATGATTTAATCAAACGATCGTGATTTGTGGGCTGTAGGGTTTTGAGAAAAATAGAACACAAAATCACTTTTCATCATCGTCCATTAACCATCAGCCATCATTATCGTTTATTATAATACTCGTTTCATCATACACATCTAGCATCATACCCTAATTCTAATTATCATTTTAATCGATTTTTCTCCTAATCTTCATACTCGTTAGTTAACAGAATTAGGAACCAATTCGTACAGTGGTTATTTAAGGTAGTCGATTAGAAAGGAAAAACGGTAGCAGCATACTCTCAACGTGATGGTTTATCGATTATCATCGTGATTTTCTTACCTCATCAGCATCTTAACTAACATCGTTTTAATCTAATCTGACATCACCATTTACCTTGAATATCGCATGTGAACATGTGGGTTTGGTACCCTTGACCCACAATAGAACAAAGTAACATATTTAAATGATCAAGTGGAACCTTTATTTGGTAACTTTCGGCCAAATATAAAGCAGGACAACAGCTCAAAAGTAGAATAATTTAAACAAGAGTAGATTAAAAGACCCCACTATGATCATTCCTACTAATATATAAATGAGGTGATGATTAAATTGGGTTTTAAAGTGAACCTTCTTGTTCGACAGAATTGTTTAAGTAAACATGAGTTACTTTTGCAGCTGGAACGAGCCTAATAGGGAAATAAAGAGGTTATTATTTTGGTTTGGAACTGATCTATATAGCAGCAATACACGATGATGATGATGAATATGAAGTATAACAGAAAGAAATATATACCTATATATTGTAGTAGTTTTGTTGATGATTTAACGGTTTGGAAAGGTGGCGGAAATGGTTGTTCAGGGTGGTTTACAAAAGGTGGTTCGGTTGTGTGATGAGTAGAAAACAACACGACAGGGAATATTGGAGAAGAACCAAAATAATAGCGGCAGAGATGATGGTTTTGTGGTGATGATGATGGGTGTTTGTTTCGGCCAGCAGTAATCAAGAGAGAAAGATATAATCGAAGGAGAATGTCGTTGTTTTAAGGGGTATTAGAGGCGATTGTTGTAATGGGTTTTATGGTTGATTGGGTTTGATAAGATGGTTGTTATTGGACTCAGGTAGAAACAGGAAAACAAGTAATAATGGTGGTTAAATAGATGAAGGTGGTGATTGATTAAGGTGTTCCTGATGTTCGTTTAAGTTAAATCCGAATAGAACATAAGGCATAGCAGCAGTAAATCTATAGATTTGATGTTGATAAATTGTGGTGTTCAAGTTGTTATTTAATGAGAGTAATGGTGTTTGATTTGAACAAGAAACGGAAAGAGATTGAGCATAGGTGCATCATAGTAACTCGAGTAATATGGAAATGGGTTTATGAGGAAGATGGCAATGGTGTGATAATATTTATCGAGTAGTACTTAGTTCAATGGTTTATGGTAGTGGTGGAAAGTTCACGGTGAAGAAAGAACAAGAAAGATGGTAATGGAGAAGAAATGGTGATTCTCGTTCGTGCATGCCTGTATGTCTATGTATACATATGTATAGATATTTTCTCTATAAAGATTTAATGAAGTAAGGAGAAGAAACAAACCCGAATAGTATCTTTATTCAATAATTCGATTAGTTACAATTTGATGGAATGGAAAAGATGGATTGATAGAGACTCAAAACAGAAAGTAATATGTAGAGTTCTAGGTTTTGAGTGGGTGTCTTTACTTTTTGTGAGAATTGAAACGAATTACGTATAAAAAAACAGGGATAGTTGGTGATAGGTAAATTCATATATCCAAATATTGAATTGGGTGTGAGCTAGGGATGGCAATGGTCACCCGATCCGATGGATATCCACCCGATCCACCCGCTTCATGATGGATATGGATGAACCTAAATGGATATGGATACGGATATGGATGAAAAAAAACTAAATGGATATGGATATGGATACGGCATCACCCGATCCATATTCGATCCATTGCCATCCCTAGTGTGAGCTGTAGTTTAATAAGATAAGAGAAAGTAGAGATTGCAATATCTCTAATGTGCTTAAACAAGAAGAAACTAACAAAACACATCTGACACTTTGGTTATTTTAAAACATTCATGATTGGTACTAATTCTAACAATTAAAAACAGTGTGACAATTACAGAAAACAAATTTAAGAGGCCATGGTCGTTATTCGTATTTATTTATTCTTATATATATACATAACCGAAATATATATATAAATATATATATATATATATATATATATATATATATATATATATATATATATATATGTATTTATATATATATATATAAAACTGTATTTATATATCTTATATATATATATATATATATATATATATATATATATATATATATATATATATATATATATATATATATATATATATATATATATATATATATATATATGTGTGTAGTTATATCTAACTCTTAAATTTAGTTAATGTTGTTACTAATAATAATAATAATATTATTATTAAAGGGACTATTAATAACTAATGATAAATAAAATTATTATTACTAACAATAATGTTAAGTTTAATAAATTTTAGTTACTAATAATGATAATAATATTAATAATCTCATTAGTTATGTTAATATTATTAATGATTATAATATCAATAATAATCTAATAACTTTTTCATATTATAATTTATGTAATACTTTTATTGTATAATAACATATTTATTTTCAATACTTAATCATATATTATTTCAAATAATATACCGAATTAAAATACATATATGTCTTTATTAATAAATAATTGTTCGTGAATCGTCGGGAATGGTCAAATGCCAGATGATTTCATAAAAATAGTTCAAGCATTTTTAGGACTCAACATTACAAACTTTTCTTATCGTGTCGAGATCAAATATAAAGATTAAGTTTAAATTTGGTCAGAAATTTCCGGGTCATCACAGCCGGCTTCCCAATGAAGCCGCCGGCTTAGCAACCGCCCCAGAATACTATAAATTGAAGCCCTTGGTCTCAATTTTCATATGTTCAAAAATTCAGAAGTTTGTAGAAGTTGATAGTTCATTTTTTAGGGGTTTTCTCTAAACCCTTAGGTTAGATTTACTCTTTTGTAATCAAGATTCAAGATTTTATTCAAGTAATTTTACATCTACCTTCTTTACAAGGTATGATTCTATCTTTAATTTATTGTTTTGTCTATTTTATTTTCTATAATTGTTTCTGTTCGTCTTTTATCATGAACTAAACGTTCATAGTGATTACGTGGATGAAAGTTAAACTTCATCTGGAATTCAGATGAAGCCGTCGGCTTCACACTCAAGCCACCAGCTTGGTGTGAAGGAAGCCGCCGGCTTCGTGCTTCATCCTGTGCAGTTTCTGGTTCTTTTCCAGATCTGTATGGTTGAGTTTTTGCGATGATCTTTAAACTGTTTTGAATCTGTTTTGCTTGATTACACTTGTTTGCCATGCTTAATGTTTAAATAACATGATTTTAAGGTTGATTAGTCCTTGATATGATAAATCTATTATTTGATTCATGCTACTTATTTAGATCTAGTCCATCAAACTTGTTAAATTGAATTACATGCAACTAAGTTAAAGAGTTTAATAGTGATAAACTTATTTGATTTGAATTACGCTTATATAATAGAGGTTGATATTTTTAGGTTTAATCGAAGATCCTTCGTTTTGATTTGTTTAATTAATGATTGCATGAAAACTTAGTAGTAATTGGCTTTCAGCTAGTAACTTGAGTTGCTCTACTTGGTGTTTAATACCTTAGATAATTTTTCAGTCTATTTGCATATTGATCCTCATCACAAGATTGGAATGTATCATGTAATTGAATTGAACATGAAGAATTAAGATGTTAGTTATGCACATCACATATCTAGCATATGCTTTAAATCATACTTATTGATTGATATGCAACACTTAGTTTAACCTATTAAGGGATAATAATTGGTCTATGATTGTTATTCTACTTTGTGTTAATATAAGTCATGAAACTAATTTAATACGAATCCTGTATGAATTGATTGTCCATGTAATCACTTGTATAATCACTTGTATAATCACTTGTATACTTATTTGTATCTTTATCTTTATCTTTGAATCTTCAATTCCTTATGTTATTATGTTTATCTTTTAAAAACCAAACTCTTTCCTAAGAGAAATCTATCCTATAAAAGACATAAAAATATATCTTTAATTCTTTAATAAGAATTAAATAATAAAAACAACTCTTATCGACACCACCCGTCTCATGGGACGATAACTTTACATACTACCTCTGATCGGGTTTTGTTGCTCGTTAGGGTGTTAAAGTGTAATAATTAAAAGGTTTTTTAAATTTAAAAGTTGAAGATTAAGCTAAGCACTACTGCACACACTTTCAACACATCAACTTTTTGGCGCCGCTGCCGGGGATTGGCGTGGTAAATACGGAAATTCGATATACTTTGGTTATTGATATTTCTTGAAAACGGGTGATGACTATCTTTTTAGGAGAGGGTTGTTGGGGTTCCGATTTAAAGGCTCCTGCCCAAACCTAGACGCTGACGGGTCACTTAAGTATTGAAAGATTCAATAGGCCGTGTATGTTTGATTATTCGTTATTATGTGATAAAAGTTGTTATTTAATATTTATATTATTAATTACGTCTCTAATATTTAATATATTTAATAATTTAAAATCTAATTGTACTCTAAGATACTTCTTAAATAGAAAATCTAAATATATAAATCCTTTAAGACTTAAAAGATTTTCTCCTAAAATATTTCTTTTCATGATTCTAGATCAAATGATTACTCGATCCAAGAAACCAATCTTACAAAGAACGTTGTCAAATCCTGATATATTATTTAAACTTTCTAAAGATTCGGAAATAGTTAAGAAATTAGATTTCCAAGAAGGAACTACTTCTAGTGATGATTCGTTATCTAGCCCTCCATCTAGTCATGATTCTAATTTGGGATGTCTTTTTGGTTCAGAAATTGAAATGACTGATTCAATGGAAGCGTTAATGAAAGCTGGTCGGGAAGGATTAGGTCATGCTATTACTCAGCCCGAAATTAAAGAGAATTTTGATATTAAGGGTCCTATTTTTCATTTGCTAAAAGAAAATCAATTTAGGGGTACGGAGAAGGAAGATGCTAATGCCCACGTTCGGAATTTTAAAGATATCTGTAATCTGTTTAACATTAATAATGTGGAGAGTAATATTATTTATTTTCGTCTCTTACCATGGTCACTAAAGGATGAAGCTAAGGAATAGTTGAACTCGTTACCTGAAGGAGATATTACTAGTTGGGATACAATGGTTGAGAAATTTCTCACTCGATTCTTTCCTGCGTCTAAAACTGTCACCCTTCAAACTGAAATTGCTAATTTTCGTCAGAAAACTAACGAGTCTCTTTATTCTGTGTGGGTTCGATTTGGTCAAATGCTTAGAGGTTGTCCACAACATGGTTTGGATAAGTTTAAAAAGGTAACTACTTTCTATAAGGGTTGTGATATTGCTACAAGAAGAGAAATTGATACATCTGCTAGAGGAAACATTATGAGCAAAACTGCCGAAGAAGCCGAAACTCTTATTAACAAGTTAGCTGCTCATTCCCAAGAATGGCACCAAGACTTAGATATTTCTCGTTCGGTGAAATCTATTAGTTATGATTCTGAAGATATAGTTAAAGCTATGAATGTGCAATTGGGTAATTTAGGAAGGCAAATTGAAAAGCTTACTAAGGAAATGCATATGATTAAGGTAGGTTGTGAAAAATGCCAAGGTCCTCATGCTACTAAAGATTGTTTTGCTAGTCTTACCATGGAGCAAGTCGAGAATGTTTCGTATGATAATCAATTTCAAGGAAACCCGAATTACCGAAATAATTATAATACGCCTTATCCTGCTAATAATAATAAAAACCCACCTGGTTTCTTTCCTGTTAGAACACCCTTCATTCCAAATTCTTCTTATGCTCAAAAATCTAATCCTGAAGAAAGCATCCTCACTTTTATCAAAAATCAAAATGAAGCTAATGATAACATAAAAGCTCAACTTTCCCAAGTACAAAGTAATCATCAAGCGTCCATTCAAAACTTAGAATGCAATGTTACTAAGTTATTCAAACTTGTCGAGGGAAAAGTTCCAGTTGAATCTGAAGTTTCTAAGGAAGTTCGTTTTGAGAAGGTGAATGTTATTAGGGAAGTAAATAGGGTTGATGTTTATGAACCTGGTTTGAAGTATTTATGGGAGTTTGATATGGTTGAGGAAGAATATGATCAGGAAATAAAGAAGTTAAATGCTACCGAAGAAGATAAGTCAAAAGATGATAAGGTTCGAGGTCTTGATCGTGATGAGGTAATTTTCATGCATGAGTTGTTTAATGAGAAGGAAGAAGAAGTTAATAAAAAAGTTGATGAAAATAATGAAGTTAATAGTGAAAAATCTGAAAAATCGGAATGTGAAGATAAAGAAGATTGGTTAGTTGATACTATGAGACAGTTGGAAGAAAGGAAAAAGGAAGGTTTCTGCCCTCTTTATTCCTTCACAATTAATCCGGTAGATCCATATTCATCACCTGACATTCCTGTTGCTATGTGCACTGATGCTGGGGAATTTCAAATCCCTTGTTTAATTCGTGGTCCAATACCAGTTATGGGATTAGCTGATACTGGTTATAGCATTAATGTTATGCCATTTTCTGTCTATAATCGTTTAGGATTACCGTCGTTGGAACCAATCAAAGGAAATGTTTGTTTTGCTGATAGTCGTCTACATGAGCCGTTGGGGATTGTTAAAAAAGTTGAAGTTATTATTGGTTACACTTTCTACAAAATTGATTTTGTTGTGATGGACATGAAAGAAGATCCGATAACTCCTTTAATCTTAGGATCTCCATTTTTAGCTACCGCTCGTGCTACCATTAACTATGCTGATAATGCATTAACTATTCGTTATGGTGCAATATTTGAGTCTATTCCGTTAGTTCCAAGATCCAAAGTTCCTCGCTCTAATGTTAAAATGGTTAAGGTTGATAAAGAGGATGATGATGACTTTACCGTGGATAAAATTGTTACTGAATTCATAAAAGATCAATATAAACTTAGCACTGAAGTGTGAAAATATATCCATGAGTTAAATGTTTCATTCGAAATGTCTTTTCGTAGGGGTCTTGACATCACATTGAATTTCTTGCAACAAATTAAAGCGTTGAATGAGTATGAAAAAAGTAAGTGTGAAGAGAATAAGCCTAAGGAGTAATTCCGTGAGAAGAAAAGAGATGCGCAAACAACTCTATAATCAAAACTACCTATCTCTATATGTTTGTTTATTAGGACTATATAATGTCCAAGTGTTTTAATTGTTTTATTACTTTATTATGAATGTAAGAGCAATATAGCTCCTAAGTGTTTAAATGTTTAAGTGATGAAGAATTATTAATAAAATATTATGTTCGTATTATGTTTGTGTTATTTAATATTCTTGTCAAGTTATTTATTCAATTCAAAAGAAGTCCGCAAAAGTGCTCGCAAATCATATTTGTCATACCCCCAAATAGGGCCGGGGAAGATATGACATCACAATATCACAACACAAGTATGTATAAACGAGAACGACTCTATATGAGACGTTTTAATTGATTACCCATGTATTAAAGCAGCGGAAAGTGTTATGTCACTACAATAAATGTTTTAATGAAATAATATGTATGTATAAATGCGGACGCCAATAGCAGCAAAGTGCAAATAGCAAATAATCTTTAGCAATCTTCACCTGAGACAAAACATGCTTAAAAGTGTCAATCAAAATGGTTGAGTTAACAACATAGGTTTAATAATTATAACAAGTTTTTAGACCACAAGATTTAGTTAGGGTTGACTGATATAAAATCAATCAATAGAATAAAGTGTGTTTATTAATATAATGAATATATTAACAGTGACTGATAAAGTTTGTTTATTAATATAATGAATATATTAACAGTGACCGATAAAGTTTGTTTATTAATATAATGAATATATTAACAGTGACCGATAAAGTTTGTTTATTAATATAATGAATATATTAACAGTGACCGATAAAGTTTGTTTATTAATATAATGAATATATTAACAGTGACCGTTATTGTCAACAGACAAAGTATGTTTACTAATATAACGAATTATATTAGCATTGACCGTTATTGTCAACAGACAAAGTATGTTTACTAATATAACGAATTATAATAGCAGTGACCGTTATTGTTAACAAACAACATGTAATGGATAAAAT
The DNA here is from genome assembly GCF_046630445.1 of Rutidosis leptorrhynchoides. Taxonomy (NCBI): domain Eukaryota; kingdom Viridiplantae; phylum Streptophyta; class Magnoliopsida; order Asterales; family Asteraceae; genus Rutidosis; species Rutidosis leptorrhynchoides. The sequence goes on from NC_092343.1 coordinate 240,727,423, forward strand.
TTGAGTACTTGTGTCTAATCATAAAAACAGTTTAAAAACAAGCATGTGTCTCACCCCAATGTTTATAAAACAGTTAAGAAATAGTAAAAAGAGGGGCTATGAAGTTCATCTTAATAACAAGCAAGCAAATCCACGCAAGTAGTATGAATGGAGTGTGTAAGCAGAGATCTCAACCTAGAGATATAATACTCAATTAGGTAATGTCTAATATACATATAGCTTGTTTATTAATATAGTAAACTATATTAACAGTGACCATTTTCGAGAAAGTTATATGTATATAAGTGATAATATACTTAGTGTTATAAGTGCTACTACATAGGTATGTGTACATGTTATATCAATAATAGTTTTGTTATTTACTTTAATTATTCAACTATTATGTAAGTTATCATTATATGTTACGTGTGTGATTATATCTATGTGATACATACATATATACATTCTTTATTATTATCATACATGTATGTATTTATAACTATATGATATGTATATATATTTAGTGGGTGTATATGTTACATATAAATAAGCGTAGGGTGGTACATATACTTATTACTTCTTATCATTATTATTAGGTTTACTATCTTATTCACTCACATAATGAACATTTATACATACATACACACGTACATATACATAAACATATACACATACATATACACGTATGCATATATTTACATATACACACACACATATACATACAGTGTATACATGCACATACATACGTATGCATGCATGCATGCACGTACACCATGATCATAACCTAAATATCTTTAACATAAAATCTTAAGTTTCCAACATAATAACAAGTCATATTTATTAACCCTAACTCTTATTAATCATGTATTATCCAAGACTTCTAACCCTAATCTTCTTTTAATCTTTTAATCCTAACAACCTTAGTTATGTCATTAATCAAAATCTTTATCTACCTTTACTAACTAATTCATAACTCTTCGCATAAAATCATAACTTTTCTTCATAACTAATAGTTATATTCATTAACCCTAACCATCATAACCATAATCATATTTTTAATTATACTTTTACTATAATCATACTCATTATATTATTACTAATCAACTTTCATTAAATCCACTTAACCTTATTACTCCTTAATTATGATTCATACATCTTTTATCATTATCACCATCTAGTTACTACATAAAATCATAACTACTATTAATAGCTAGTTAAAATACTTGATCTTAATCTTTATTATGTATCATTATAATTAACCTTACAACAATTCATAAATCTTTATGATTTAAACATAATTATTATTCATCTCATAACACAACATAAAATCATAATCTTTTACCTTAATACTTATATTTATTATCCAATAGATTTTAGTAGGAATTAACTAGGGATTATAGACTACCTCAAGAAGAATGAAATCAAGATATTGAGATGGGTATGGCACGTCCAGAAAATAGAAACAAACAGGCTGCAACACAGTAAGTTCACGACCCAATATGGAGCCTGTTTTGGGTTAGACTGATCACGACAGAACATCAACAGGTAGCAGCAGATTTATCAAGCAACTATTCGATCAAACCGAAGGGTTTTCTTGGGCCGTTTGATCGACAAAAAGACAGAAACAAACAACAATTAATCAATCAATAAAAGGCCGTTTTTGGATCGAATAAATAGCAAGATAAGAGCAAACTTACAGCAGATTTATGCAGCAACTTGGAGTGGTTCTTGAACCTGTGTGATCACGAATAGAAGGACTGGAAACACAGCAGGTTTAACAGGTGAATGAAGGTTATAATGATGGAGATAACTTGGACTGAATTGCAGGAGATGTGATGAGGGTGATTGACGATTCAGATGGGGTTTTTGGGAAGGTATGTTGTCGACAGAAAAATTGAGGGATTGCAGCAAGTTTTAGTCAACTGGATAAGGAGTATACGTGATGATCTAATCTGGAACATCACAATGGTTATATAGATAGAGTGAGTTTCCTAATTGCACTCAACTTTTTGGAGATCAAGGAAAGTATTTGAGTTAAACTAGAATTTGAAAACTTAAGGATCAAGTTAATACTCCCCTACAGCAGCTGCAGCCGATTGATACTTGTGATCTTATTTTTTTTTATACAGTTTTACTTATTTAATTATATATTATATATATTTTCTTTTATATTATTGTTATTATTATTATTATTATTATTATTATTATTATTATTATTATTGTAGATATTAGGGTTACATTTATTTAGATACATTTTATTTATTTAATAGACCCTAATCTTGCATTAGTTGTCTTAAGTTCCAATTTGTTTGTATTAACTTTTATAGTTTATATAATAACACTATTAAGTATTAGTATATATTTAGAATTTGTATAATAGTGATAATACACAAAAACATAAACTTTATATAACATGAAATATCGATCAAAAGTTAACATTCAATCAACGGTTGTTAAACAAAGTTTACGAGTACATAAGGTCCTATTAATGGAACAGAAACAATAAGTATAGCAGAAATGAAAAGGAAAAAATTGAGGGTTGTCACAGTACCTCCCCGTTAATAAAAACTTCGTCCCGAAGTTTTAGGTGGACTTCTCGGATGCATCAGCAGGTGAGAATAGATGGGTATATTTTCGCTTCATTCGGTCTTCACGTTCCCAGGTATACTCGGGGCCTCTACGTGAATTTCAACGGATCTTTACAACAAAAATAGAGTTTTGTTTCAAACGTTTAACCTCCCGATCCATAACTTCTATAGGTTTTTCGATGACGTGAAATTAATGCGAAGATCATTCAAGGGAATAACAAGTATGTTGTCAACAAGACACTTTTTAAGATTCGAGACGTGAAATGTGTGAACTTTATTTAACAGGAAGTGTTGACTAAAAAAATTACCATTCGGTCAACATTTTGTTACAGGAAAGTTTACACTTAATTACAGGAGGGGGCCTATTTGAGTGAGAGCTGATGTTGCATGAAATTTTAGCTAAAAGAGCCTAGGTGATTAGAATATCTAGTCTTATGGACTTCCTCCATGACTAGTTCTTGAAAATTTCTGATTAATGGTGATTTTTATAGGATCGACATGTATTTCCTCACTATTAACTACATGTCCAAGAAATTGTATGGTTCGTAGCCAAAGTTCACCCTTGGAAAGCTTGGCATACAGTTGTTCCTTCTTCAAGAGCTCTTGAATCAATCGCAGAGGTTGCTCATACTCTTTCTTGTTCTTGGAATAGATTAAGATGTCATCAATGAAAATGGTTACGAATTTATCAAGATAAGGCTTGTATGCATGGTTCACAAGATCCATGAATACAGCAGCAGTATTGGTTAAAACAAAAGACATGACAAGAAACTCATAATGTCTATAACGAGTTAGGAAAGTAGTCTTAGAAGCATCGGTTTCCTTGACTCTCAATTGATGATAACCCGACCTAAGATCAATCTTCAAATAGATACTTGATCCTTGCAGTTGGTCAAAAAGTTCATCAATAAGCGGGAATGGATATCAATTTTTGCTGGTTAGCTTGTTGAGTTCTTGGTAATCAATACACATCCTCAACGTGCCATCTTCCTTTTTAACAAATATAACGGGTGCTCCTTACAGAGGCAAGCTAATACGAATGAAACCTTTTTCTAAAAGCTCTTGGAGTTGGCTGGATGATTCCTTCATTTCGGGTGGAGCTAATCGGTATGATATCCATGCAATAGGTATAGCACCGGGCGTGGATAATTAATAAGTAGAAGATATATACTATATAGGGTTGATATTTTTAGTTGGCAATATAGTGATAAGGAGTATGTAATGGTACACAGTGGTCCTAAGGTTGATCAAATCTTATTCCCATCATGATCCATTAGGATTTCTGTATGACTTATCATAATATAATGACGTTGATCAAGTGTCATTATTTTATTCTAAATCATACTTTTATCACTCCATAAGGTTACTACTATGTCATCCACTCAATATTCATCTTCATCGAGGTGAATGATTCAATTGAAAATGAAAGAAAAGAAGATAACACCATTCATTAAAAGGAAATAACTAGAGTATTACAGAAACTTAACGAAATCTTCCAAAATATAAAAGTACTAAATGATAACACAAAGAATACTATGAAAATTTAATTGACTCTTGTAGTTGTCAAAAACTCTTCATTGTGCCTCTTCATTCTTCTTCTTATCCAAGCATTGATTTTTGAGATGTCCTACACTTCCGCAGTTATAGCAAGTAAGAACGGTTGCATTTGCCTTTGTGGCTGGAGTTTTGGCTGATGGAGTAACAACTCTACAATTCTTGGCTACATGACCCACCTTCTTGCACTTGGTGCACTTGGCCTTACACCATCCTTTATGATGTCTCTCACATCTTCCGCAGTAAGGACGTTTTCCCTTATACAACTTGTTGGATTTTCCCTTAGAAAGTTTGTTGGATTTGCTTTTAGACTTTTCTCGTTCCATTCCTTTTCCCTTTCTTTTTGCACCTTCTTTCTTCTTGTGTTTGTCGATGAAATAGCTTGCCATGCAAGAAGCTTCTTGTATGGTGCTCGGATTCTCCAAGATAACATCTCTCCGGACTTCATCAGGTAACCCATTGATGTAGCATTGGATCCCTAGATACTCGGGAGTAGCCATGAGAGCAAACTCTTGAAATCGGTTGGTGTAGTTCATGAGATCAGCATTCACTATTTCTATATCACTGAGCCCAGGTCTTTCAGTACTGTTGTATGTAGGGGGCGGGTAGTTTATGAAACTTTGATGAGAACGATTAGTCGAAAGGTTTCGCGGTACACCATTGTTGCCATTGCCTTGAACGGAGGACTCGGATTTGGATTCTTCCTCAACTTCTCCTTCTTCCTCAATCATCTCCTCCACAAACTCTTCCTCCTCGTCATCCCCATCATAGTTATCTTTAGTGTGGGATTCTTCCAAATGAGGGTAGTGTGGTGGACTAGCCGGGACATAGTTTGGGTGAGTTGGTGAAAATGACGGGGAAACGGGTCCATAAGTCGGTGTGTGGACAGATCTTTCGAAGTAGGATCCATCAGACTCGTTGTCAGAGATGATGATCGGGCTACGGCAAGATATCCTAGAAGACATGAAAGAACTAAGTTAGGCAAGTTCTAAGGAGGACGCAAAAGCACGAATTAAAATGTAAGGAGAAAATGCACTAGGTACTAAAACAGGAAAGGTTATAGTCCTATAGATTACTAAGTCACCTAACTAACACATAAGGCACACATAAATGCAATCCTGGTTCTCTATAACAACCTGGCTCTGATACCACTCTGTCATACCCCCAAATAGGACCGGGGAAGATATGACATCACAATATCACAACACAAGTATGTATAAACGAGAACGACTCTATATGAGACATTTTAATTGATTACCCATGTATTAAAGCAGCGGAAAGTGTTATGTCATTACAATAAATGTTTTAATGAAATAATATGTATGTATAAATGCGGACGCCAATAGCAGCAAAGTTCAAATAGCAAATAATCTTTAGCAATCTTCACCTGAGACAAAACATGCTTAAAAGTGTCAACCAAAATGGTTGAGTGAACAACATAGATTTAATAATTATAACAAGTTTTTAGACCACAAGATTTAGTTAGGGTTGACTGATATAAAATCAATCAATAGAATAAAGTGTGTTTATTAATATAATGAATATATTAACAGTGACCGATAAAGTTTGTTTATTAATATAATGAATATATTAACAGTGACCGATAAAGTTTGTTTATTAATATAATGAATATATTAACAGTGACCGATAAAGTTTGTTTATTAATATAATGAATATATTAACAGTGACTGATAAAGTTTGTTTATTAATATAATGAATATATTAACAGTGACCGTTATTGTCAACAGACAAAGTATGTTTACTAATATAACGAATTATATTAGCAGTGACCGTTATTGTCAACAGACAAAGTATGTTTACTAATATAACGAATTATATTAGCAGTGACCGTTATTGTTAACAAACAACATGTAATGGATAAAATTTGAGTACTTGTGTCTAATCATAAAAACAGTTTAAAAACAAGCATGTGTCTCACCCCAATGTTTATAAAACAGTTAAGAAATAGTAAAAAGAGGGGCTATGAAGTTCACCTTAATAACAAGTAAGCAAATCCACGCAAGTAGTATGAATGGAGTCTGTAAGCAGAGATCTCAACCTAGAGATATAATATTCAATTAGGTAATGTCTAATAGACATATAGCTTGTTTATTAATATAGTAAACTATTTTAACAGTGACCATTTTCGAGAAAGTTATATGTATATAAGTGATAATATACTTAGTGTTATAAGTGCTACTACATAGGTATGTGTACATGTTATATCAATAATAGTTTTGTTATTTACTTTAATTATTCAACTATTATGTAAGTTATCATTATATGTTACGTGTGTGATTATATCTATGTGATACATACATATATACATTCTTTATTATTATCATACATGTATGTATTTATAACTATATGATATGTATATATATTTAGTGGGTGTATATGTTACATATAAATAAGCGTAGGGTGGTACATATACTTATTACTTCTTATCATTATTATTAGGTTTACTATCTTATTCACTCACATAATGAACATTCATACATACATACACACGTACATATACATACACATATACACATACATATACACGTATGCATATATTTACATATACACTGTTGAGATTTAACAAGTTTGAAACTCTTAAAACCATTTAAGAATCATTATAAAACGGAAGCGTGAAATTACCAATTTAACTTGTTATCTTTAAACCAATTAAAGCTAAATCCCATCTTGGATCAAGTTGTGAAATAATGCTTACTAATTAACAAGAAAGGAAGAGTTTTATACCTCCTTAAAACAAGTTTAAGGGCTGTTATAAGTCGTGAAAGATGATGAAGAAGATGACCAAACAAAACACCAAAACACCCTTGAGTCTTGCTTAACCTTGATCACCTTAAAACCTAAGCTTGAAACCCACTTTTCTGCCTTGAGATACTTCGAACAGCAGCTCCTAAAATCAGCAGAATGTTTGATGAAATTAATGAGTTTATAGCTTCTAACTTGAAGCCTCAAGTGTAGTATACCCCAAGCTTTAATTACCAACACCACCCTTTGTATTGGTTAAGATTTTATGCACTTAAACTAGCTAGTTACCAAGCAAAAACTATCTTCCTCTCCTCTCCCAATTCACGACAGCAGCAGCCTAAAAAATCTATGAGAGAAAAATGATTCAACAACTTGTCCAAAAGAGGGAGTCAATACTTGGTTATTAGAGGAAGGCATGCACTTGAGAAATGTGACATTAAAAGTCACAAAAGACTAGCATGGGGTGTCTCCTAGGAGACCCCAAAACCGTCCCATATATGTATGGTGTATCAAGATTCATATTTTATAAAACCTTGTAATATTAAGTCTTGTAAAGATATAAAACTTGATACATATATATATATGTCTTGTAAAGATATAAAACTTGATACATATATATATATATATATATATATATATATATATATATATATATATATATATATATATATATATATATATATATATATATATATATATATATATATGACACCATGCATATAAGTTACTTACATCTTATAAACCTATTTATAAGATATAACATAACATAATTATTTAAACCTATAAATAATTCAAGTTAAATTATCTAAATAATTTATCTCAAGTGATAATATTTTAGAAACCCGATTTTCTAAAGTTCAAGTGTCGCGTACTTATTTAACGATCCAACCGTTAAGATTAAATACTTGTAAAGTGTTGGTAAGCTTGTTATTTGGGTATGACCTGACTTGGATCATGACACATTAGCCACATTAATTTAATATGTCTCTCGGGCATACGAAATACCTTCAATCTCCCACTTTCACGAGAAACGTAAGGAATTAATGCAGATGACGGATACCACCTAACGACCGTTCATCACCCCCAATGTGTTATGACTTGGTGCCATTCAATAACATCATCCCTTTCGAGTTCCCATCTCGAATATGATTAGGTGAATCTTTCAATATATCCTTTTGTCCTAGATGTCATGTTAAATCCAAGAGACATAGAGTGATCACTCTCTTATAGATTTAACTTTATCAGGCCTTAGACATCTGACTATCAATGAATAAGAGGGACAAATTCCATCTTGGCTACATACGTCCTAGACACTACACTTTGTACCATACCTGAAGCCTCCCTTATGAGCTACCTTTTCAGAATAGCGAAGGAAAGAATCAAGGCACGATATTCGGTGAATATCTGAACCCAATATGTATCTCAGGTCAGAGGATACAATGATATTCTCCTTTACTCAAGATTACATGTGATCAACCACAAAGGCTCCATACAGTAAATCTTGAGAGCGGGTCTTCCAATATTTGTGTCCCACAAATATCTATGAACCTTGGTTGCAACCTTGCCCCACATTCACCATTTAAATGTTAACCAATCCAAGTTCATAATAGTCTAGACCTCACACTTGTTCCCACAAATGTGATCAACTACGAAATTTAGAATAATTATTTATTCATGGATAAAATATGCAAAATTGGAACATGACTCTAAATAAATTAATACCATAATTATATTAATGAGTTTGAATAATTTCATTCCATTACAATACTTAAAACAGATCATGACCAATCACTAGAATATCGAAGCCCTAATGCACAAACATGTCCTGTATGTTTTGCTCCATGTAAGAGCTTCGTGAGAGGATCCGCTATGTTAAGATCTGTGTGAACTTTGTGAATACATATCTTTCCCTTTTCAACTTCATCCCTTATGTAGTTGAATCTCCGCTCAATGTGATGGGTCTTTTGGAGAGCACGAGGTTCTTTGATTTGAGTAATCGCACCCTCGTTGTCACAAAAGATCTCAAGAGGGTCCTGAATGGATGGGACCACTCCTAAGTCGTCTATGAATTTCTTCATCCATGCAGCTTCCTGAGCTGCCAATGAGGCGGCAATGTACTCCGACTCTGTAGTGGATAATGCAACAACATCCTGTTTTGAACTCTTCCAAGAGACCGCACCACCATTTAATGTGAAGACATAACCGGATTGTGATCGAGAATCATCTCGATCAGTTTGGAAACTCGCATCCACGTAACCTTTTACAGCGAGTTCCTCCTCACCAGACCCATATATTAGAAACATATCCTTAGTCCTCCTAAGGTATTTCAATATACTTTTAACAGCAATCCAATGACTGTTTCCTGGGTTATTCTGGTATCTACTTGTCAGGCTAAGAGCGCATGACACATCCGGTCTAGTGCATATCACTGCATACATGATTGACCCAATGGCAGACGCATATGGGACTTTCTTCATTCTCTCATGTTAATCTTTCGTGGTGGGGCACTGAGATGAACTGAGAAGTGTTCCCTTTTGAATATGTACCAAACCTTTCTTAGAGTTCTCCATCTTGAACCTTTTCAAGATCTTTTCAATGTATGCACTTTGATTCAAACCTATCAGCTTCTTGGATCTATCCCGGTAGATCCCTATCCCCGATATATATTGTGCTTCTGCAAGATCCTTAATGGAGAAGCAACTTTTAAGCCAAGTTTTGACTCCTTGAATTGTGGTAATATCATTCCCAAATAACAATATATCATCCACGTATAGTACAAGGAACATAATGGTGCTCCCACTAGCCTTCTTTTATACACAGGCTTCATCACCATTTTTAATGAAGCCAAATATCTTGGCCTCCTCATTAAAATGATGATTCCACATTCTAGATGCTTGTTTCAATCCGTAGATTGACTTCTTTAACTTGCATACCTTCTTAGGATATTTCAAATCAAGATATCCATTTAGGAAAGTGGTTTTGACATCCATTTTCCATATCTCATAGTCATAGTGAGCAGCAATGGCAAATAATATCCTAATAGACTTTAGCATTGCCACAGGCGAGAAAGTTTCATCATAGTCAACCCCTTGAGTTTGAGTGAAACCTTTTGCTACAAGTCTAGCTTTGTATGTATCCAAGTTTCCATGTATGTCAGTTTTCTTCTTGAAAAGCCATTTGCAATCAACTAGCTTAGAGCTAGGAGGTTGCACAACAAGTTCCCAAACTTGGTTTTCATACATGGATTGCATCTCGGCGTTCATGGCTTCCTTCCATTTGTCTTTATCAATCCTTGTTAAAGCATCTTCGTAGTTTTTGGGTTCATCCAAATCAACCGTATAGCAACCATCCACGAGAAAACCATATCTCTCAGGAGGATTACTAATCCTACTAGATCTTCGAACGTCTTGTATACTTTGATCAACCACTTGATCATTCTCAACATTTTCATGTTGAGTGCTAGTGTCAACCAATTGTGTATCATCTATTTGATCTTGAACCTCTTCAAAATCTATCTTCCTTTCACTATTTCCTTCCATTAGGAACTTAGCTTCAAGGAATTCTGCCTTTCGAGCAACAAATACATTTTGATCAGTCGGATCATAGAAATAGTATCCCATATCATCCTTGGGATATCCTATGAAGATACACTTTGTGGATCGAGCATGCAACTTATTAGCATCATAGCGCTTAGGATAAGCTTCACATCCCCATACTTTCAAGTATGAAAGAGAAGGAGGTTTTCCAAACCACATCTAGTGAGGAGTTCGTTCCACTTTCTTGGTTGGGGCCATATTTAAAATACGAGCCGCGGAGCATAGACAATAACACCAAAACGATAGAGGTAACGAGCTTCTTGCCATCATAGATCGAACCATATCCATTAGGGTTCGGTTCCTCCTTTCGGAAACTCCATTAAGTTGGGGTGTTCCTGGTGGAGTAAGTTGTGAGATAATCCCACAACTCCTAAGATGATCTTGGAAAGCATTGCTTAGGTATTCACCTCCTCTATCGGTACGCAGTACCTTGATTGTTTTGTTGAGTTGATTTTGTACTTCGTTTTGATATTCTTTGAATGCTTCAAAAGTTTCATCCTTATGCCTTAACAAGTATACATATCCGAAACGACTGAAGTCATCAATGAATGTAACAAAGTATCATTCACCATTCCTAGTCATGGGCTTAAAAGGTCCACTTACATCCGAATGTATTAATCCCAATAAGTCTTTAGCCCTTTCATAGGTCCCTTTGAAAGGTGCTTTAGTCATTTTGCCTTGTAAACAAGATTCACATACATCAAACAAGTCCATCTCATTTGATTTCAAAAGTCCATTCTTTTGAAGTGTATGCATTCGGTTCTTGTTTATGTGACCAAGGCGACAATGCCATAAGTAGGAATCACTCAAATCCCTTTTGAGTTTCTTGGTGCTTGTATGGTATATTGAGCTATTAGATGATGTGTCATCATGAACCAATTCATAAATTCCATTTGAAGGTGAAGCCTTAAAATAGAATACATTATCTAAATAAATGTGTATATCATCATTAACAAAATTAAGATAAAAACCACATTGTTTTAAATGAGAAACTGAAATAATTTTTCGACATAAATCCGGTGCATACAAAACATTGTTCAAAATAAGTTCCAAACCACTTGGAAGCTTTAATACAAAATCTCCTTGAGCCTTCACTTGCACTTTGGCTCCATTACCCATAAAGAGACTTGATATTCCCGTTTGCTTGCTACTTCTTTTGAACCCCTGCAAAGAATTGCAAATGTGAGTTCCACATCCAGTGTCTAATACCCATGTATTAGAAGAAGTAATACTAAGCTCTATATATACCATATATATATTACCTGAGGTTTGCCCCGCATCCCTCTTTTCCTTCAACTCCTTGAGGTAGACCGGGCAGTTGCGTTTCCAGTGACCCATTTCACCGCAACCGAAGCACGGGTCTTCCTTGGGGTTTGCTTGTCCGGCAACCTTTTGCTTCTTGTTCTTGTTTTTGGTTGGGGTAACCATCCTCCCCTTTCCCTTTCCTTGATGGGCGGGTCCTTTCCTCTTAGCCGCCTTTGGCTTAGAGGTGTTATTACCTTTGGACCCACCATCATTGATCATTAGCACGGGTGAAGCCCTTTTACCCATGCTAGTTTCGGCCGTCCTTAACATGCCATGAAGTTCACCAATGGTCTTATCCATCCCATTCATATTGTAATTAATTACAAATTGGTCAAACCTCTTTGACAAGGAGTTTAGGATAAGATCGGTGGCTAGCTCATTGGATATGTTGAGATTAAGACGGTTAGCGCGATCAATAAGGCTTTTCATTTTGAGGACATAAGATGAGACGGATTGGGTGTCATCCATACGACATGCATGTAGCGCTCGAACCGTTTCGAAGCGCTCGACACGAGCTTGTTGAAGGAACATCTCCTTCAATTGCGTAATCATGTCATATGCACTATGATGCTCGAAATCCTTTTGGAGTTCGGGTATAATAGTCCCAAGCATTAGGCAAGCGACTTGCACCGAATCGGCGCAATATTTATCATAATAAGCCATGCCCTCTACATCTTCCTCGTCCGGTTGGTCGGGAATAGGGTCCTCCAACACATACGCTTTATCCTCAAGTTTGAGGACAATTCTAAGATTACGGAACCAATCCATAAAGTTCGTATGATTGAGTTTGTCTTTCTCGAGGAGAGACCTTAACGATAGGTTGTTTAGGTTAAGTGGTGCATTTTTCATGTTGTTGTTATTGGCGGCCATCTACAAAATTAACAAAGTTCATTTAAGTATCGATTTTAAATTTAATAAACAATACCCTTTTGTATTAATTGTCTTATTAAATATTAGAATCCAACGGTAAATCAAATTTCGGTTAGGTGACCTTTATCCCGTTATTTGATTTAGCTAGGTAGTCATTTATATGAAAATTGCAATCCTTTTGCAACTTCTAAATTATGGGATCATGCAATCCTTTTGCATGGCATATTTATCCCATCAACGCCTATTTGTTCCTCATGCTTCGGTGACCCTAAGTTCATGATTCCCAAATCAAGTCGTCCTACTTGTGTAAACTTGTAAAATTAACATACAAGTGGTTAGGTGACCTTTATCCCACAAGCATGCGAATTTTACCATAATCATATTAGTTTGTTCATGACGGTTAGGTGACCTTTATCCCATCATGAGTTCTCTAATATGTCTAAGTGTCACATAAAAGGATGGCGTTTAACTTGTTTACCTTGTTAGTTAAAGGGATTTTAAGTTTTCATTATTTCTAGTGTGAGAAAACTTTTATGCCATACACCAACATGCATTTAGTGTATGGTTCATTTGAAATCCATTTTCAAATCTTGTAATTTTAGCCAATTACTTGATATAAACCATTTTATATATATGATTCTTATCACGTTCTTAATAACCGATTATTAATGTCCTTTTAGTCATTTTTAATTTAACCATTTAAATTGACGTCTTGTATGTCGTTAATAATGTTTTAATTTAACCAATTAAATTTCCATTTTCAAGTTGTTGACTTGTGTGATTAACTTGTAGCATACAAACACAATAGACATACAAACAACCACACATGCAAAACAAGTTTGTTCACAATCTAGCCATTTTGGTGGACATTTGTTTAGCCGAAAACAAATGTCACCGGGTTAAGGGGTAATAATACAAAGTAGGAGATTTCAAATCTCCCACTTAACCTTGCATCCATATGTTCCTTGTGTTCTTCATGTCTTCATCATCTTGTATCTTCATTTTACAAAATATGTATCCTAATACATTTTTATCTAGAAAATGAAAATACAACCTATTCTATTTTACATACCAAATGTAAAACAAATTACATAGCCAAAATAAATATTACATCCAATTGAATGAATTAATATTACATACCAAATGAATATTACAAATTAACCAAACATACAACCATAACATGCATACAACACAAGGTCAAGGCTATGATTGTGAACATGAACATGCAACCAAATATGACCAAATGAAAGAGCCCAAAACCCACTTTTGGAACCCAAACAATTCGGCCTAACACATAAACCCACCCAAACCCATTGATTTTTGCAATCTCCATTCATGCATGTTCATAGATTGCAAATATAGTGGGTTTAAAACAAGATTACGAAGCATATTTCAACAACCTCGGCTCTAGATACCATTGTTGAGATTTAACAAGTTTGAAACTCTTAAAACCATTTAAGAATCATTATAAAACGGAAGCGTGAAATTACCAATTTAACTTGTTATCTTTAAACCAATTAAAGCTAAATCCCATCTTGGATCAAGTTGTGAAATAATGCTTACTAATTAACAAGAAAGGAAGAGTTTTATACCTCCTTAAAAAAAGTTTAAGGGCTGCTATAAGTCGTGAAAGATGATGAAGAAGATGACCAAACAAAACACCAAAACACCCTTGAGTCTTGCTTAACCTTGATCACCTTAAAACCTAAGCTTGAAACCCACTTTTCTGCCTTGAGATACTTCGAACAGCAGCTCCTAAAATCAACAGAATGTTTGATGAAATTGATGAGTTTATAGCTTCTAACTTGAAGCCTCAAGTGTAGTATACCCCAAGATTTAATTACCAACACCACCCTTTGTATTGGTTAGGATTTTATGCACTTAAACTAGCTAGTTACCAAGCAAAAACTCTCTTCCTCTCCTCTCCCAATTCACGGCAGCAGCAGCCCAAAAAATTTATGAGAGAAAAATGATTCAACAACTTGTCCAAAAGAGGGAGTCAATGCTTGGTTATTAGAGGAAGGCATGCACTTGAGAAATGTGACATTAAAAGTCACAAAAGACTAGCATGGGGTGTCTCCTAGGAGACCCCAAAACTGTCCCATATATGTATGGTGTATCAAGATTCATATTTTATAAAACCTTGTAATATTAAGTCTTGTAAAGATATAAAACTTGATACATATATATATATGTCTTGTAAAGATATAAAACTTGATATATATATATATATATATATATATATATATATATATATATATATATATATATATATATATATATATATATATATATATGTATATGACACCATGCATATAAGTTACTTAGATCTTATAAACCTATTTATAAGATATAACATAACATAATTATTTAAACCTATAAATAATTCAAGTTAAATTATCCAAATAATTTATCTCAAGTGATAATATTTTAGAAACCCGATTTTCTAAAGTTCAAGTGTCGCGTACTTATTTAACGATCCAACCGTTAAGATTAAATACTTGTAAAGTGTTGGTAAGCTTGTTATTTGGGTATGACCCGACTTGGATCATGACACATTAGCCACATTAATTTAATATGTCTCTCGGGCATACGAAATACCTTCATACACACACACATATACATACAGTGTATACATGCACATACGTATGTATGCATGCATGCATGCATGCACGTACACCATGATCATAACCTAAATATCTTTAACATAAAATCTTAAGTTTCCAACATAATAACAAGTCATATTTATTAACCCTAACTCTTATTAATCATGTATTATCCAAGACTTCTAACCCTAATCTTCTTTTAATCTTTTAATGCTAAGAACCTCAGTTATGTCATTAATCAAAATCTTTATCTACCTTTACTAACTAATTCATAACTCTTCACATAAAATCATAACTTTTCTTCATAACTAATAGTTATATTCATTAACCCTAACCATCATAACCATAATCATATTTTTAATTATGCTTTTACTTTAATCATACTCATTATATTACTACTAATCAACTTTCATTAAATCCACTTAACCTTATTATTCCTTAATTATGGTTCATACATCTTTTATCATTATCACCATCTAGTTACTACATAAAATCATAACTACTATTAATAGCTAGTTAAAATACTTGATCTTAATCTTTATTATCTATCATTATAATTAACCTTACAACAATTCATAAATCTTTATAATTTAAACATACTTATTATTCATCTCATAACACAACATAAAATCATAATCTTTTACCTTAATACTTATATTTATTATCCAATAGATTTTAGTAGGAATTAACTAGGGATTATAGACTACCTCAAGAAGAATGAAATCAAGATATTGAGATGGGTATGGCACGTCCAGAAAACAGAAACAAACAGGCTGCAACACAGTAAGTTCATGACCCAATATGGAGCCTGTTTTGGGTCAGACTGATCACGACAGAACAGCAACAGGTAGCAGCAGATTTAGCAAGCAACTATTCGATCCAACCTAAGGGTTTTCTTGGGCTGTTTGATCGACAAAAAGACAGAAACAAACAATAATTAATCAATCATTAAAAGGCTATTTTTGGATCGAATAAACTGCAAGACAGGAGCAAACTTACAGCAGATTTATACAGCAACTTGGAGTGGTTCTTGAACCTGTGTGATCACGAACAGAAGGACAGGAAACACAGCAGGTTTAACAGGCGAATGAAGGTTATAATGATGGAGATAACTTGGACTGAATTACAGGAGATGTGATGAGGGTGATTGACGATTCAGATGGGGTTTTTGGGAAGGTTTGTTGTCGACAGAAAAACTGAGGGATTGCAGCAAGTTTTAGTCGACTGGATAAGGAGTATACGTGATGATCTAATCTGGAACATCACGATGGTTATATAGATAGAGTGAGTTTCCTAATTGCACTTAACTTTTTGGAGATCAAGGAAAGTATTTGAGTTAAACTAGAATTTGAAAACTTAAGGATCAAGTTAATACTCCCCTACAGCAGCTGCAGCCGATTGATACTTGTGATCTTATTTTTTTTATACGGTTTTACTTATTTAATTATATATTATATATATTTTCTTTTATATTGTTGTTGTTATTATTATTATTATTATTATTATTATTATTATTATTATTATTATTATTATTATTATTATTATTATTATTATTATTATTATTATTATTATTATTATTATTATTATTATTATTAATATTGTAGATATTAGGGTTACATTTATTTAGATACATTTTATTTATTTAATAGACCCTAATCTTGCATTAGTTGTCTTAAGTTCCAATTTGTTTGTATTAATTTTTATAGTTTATATAATAACACTATTAAGTATTAGTATATATTTATAATTTGTATAATAGTGATAATACACAAAAACATAAACTTTATATAACATGAAATATCGATCAAAAGTTAACATTCAATCAACGGTTGTTAAACAAAGTTTACGAGTACATAAGGTCCTATTAATGGAATAGAAACAATAAGTATAGCAGAAATGAAAAGAAAAAAATTGAGGGTTGTCATAATATTATGATCCTACAAATCGAGTAACATCACTCTTTCCCTTATTTTTTTTTATTATTATGTCCTTTGTTTATTTATTTCATTCTTTTATTTATAAATGCAATCAGGACATTGCATAATCTAAGTGTGGGGAGGGAAGTGATTAATCACTTGAAAAAGTATAAAAGATACTATCAAATTTTCCTGAAAAGGTTGAAAAATGGGTATAATTTAATTTTTTTTTCAATTTTTTGAAAGTATAAATTCTTAGTCAAACTTATGTCTTTCTACTAACTTAATCTTAATGCTAATAAAAGAACTACTCTCAATTTCGAGATCGGATTACTTGTTTAAGATAAGGAAGTTAAAAGCCAAAAATTGTGAAACGAATGTAAGCTTATAGCCACTACCATATGGCATAAGAAGCATGGACCACTGAGGCAGCAAAAGAGTCCCAAATAAGGGCCAATTTAGAAAATTGCCAAATGTAAAGCAAATGCTAAGCATGAAAGCAAAAGAAATGAAAAGAAAAAAGAGCCCATGAAGGCCAACAAAAGAAAAGAGTTCCAATGAGAACCATATATTTATAAAAGTTAGAAAACAAAAGAGTCCAATGATGACCAAACTGTATAAATCTAACTTAATAAACCTTTAGGACTACTTGTAACCATTGGTCTAGTTTAGACTAGTTCTTATGAATAATAAATACTAACTTCTTATTAAGACATACCATTGACTTTGCAATTTTACTTTAATACCCATGATATAATTTATAAGGTTTACTTGAGGACAAGTAAAGGTTTAAGTGAGGGGAATTTGATAACTCCTAAATTATACAGTTTTTTGATATCATTTTGAGGAGTTATCTTAGTATTTTTGAGTCATTTTGATACCAAAACACACTAAAATGGGTAAAAATGGGAAAAATATATTTCTAATAATTATGTCCAAGTTATGTATTAAACAGGATCAAAAATGAAGAAAATTGCAGATCGGATGTATGAAGCCGCCGGCATGGTTCTAAGGAAGCCGCCGACTTTGAAGGAAAAATACCAGAATGTTCCAGAATCGATAATAATTGAAAGAACTTGTTGATCAAGAAAAAGGCAGAGGAAGCCGGCGGCTTCCCAATGAAGCCGCCGGCCTGGTTTACACGTTTTCTCAACTTATTGATCAAGTTCAAGTAAAAATGGAAACAAAATCAAGATGAAATCAGAAAGATCCGGCGAATCAAGTGAAGACGCCGGCATGGCTATGAAGCCGCCGGCTTCAGTATGACGGTTATAAGGATTGACTTGCTAATCAAGTTTAACTTGCAAGAGGAGTCACCGACTCAAGGCAAGCCGCCGGCTTGGTAAACCCCCCCAGAATACTATAAATTGAATCCCTTGGTATCAGTTTTCATATGTTCAAAAATTCAGAAGTTTGTAGAAGTAGATAGTTCGTTTTTAGGGGTTTTCTCTAAACCCTTAGGTTAGATTTACTCTTTTGTAATCAAGATTCAAGATTTTATTCAAGTAATTTTACATCTACCTTATTTACAAGGTATGATTCTATCTTTAATTTATTGTATTGTCTATTTTATTTTCTGTAATTGTTTATGTTCGTTTTTTATCATGAACTAAACGTTCATAGTGATTACGTGGATGAAAGTCAAACTTCATCTGGAATTCAGATGAAGCCTCCGGCTTCACACTCAAGCCGCCGGCTTGGTGTGAAGGAAGCCGCCGGCTTCGTGCTTTGTCCTGTGTAGTTTCTGGTTCTTTTCCAGATCTGTATGGTTGAGTTTCTGTGATGATCTTTAAACTATTTTGAATCTGTTTTGCTTGATTACACTTGTTTGTCATGCTTAATGTTTAAATAACATGATTTTAAGGTTGATTAGTCCTTGATCTGATAAATCTATTATTTGATTCATGCTACTTGTTTAGATCTAGTTCATCAAACTTGTTAAATTGAATTGCATGCAACTAAGTTAAAGAGTTTAATAGTGATAAACTTATTTGATTTGAATTACGCTTATATAATAGAGGTTGATATTGTTAGGTTTAATAGAAGATCCTTCGTTTGGATTTGTTTAATTAATGATTGCATGAAAACTTAGTAGTAATTGGCTTTCAACTAGTAACTTGAGTTAATCTACTTGGTGTTTAATAGCTTATATAATTTGTCAGTCTATTTTCATATTGATCCTCATCACAAGATTGGTATGTATCATGTAATTGAATTGAACATGAAGAATTAAGATGTTAGTTATGCACATCACATATCTAGCATATGCTTTAAATCCTACTTATTAATTGATACGCAACACTAAGTTTAATCTATTAAGGGATAATAATTGGTCTATGATTGTTATTATACTTTGTGTTAATATAAGTCATGAAACTTATTTAATATGAATCCCGTATGAATTGGTTGTCCATGTAATCATTTGTATAATCACTTGTATACTTATTTGTATCTTTATCTTTATTTTTGAATCTTCAATTCCTTATGTTATTATGTTTATCTTTTAAAAAGCAAACTCTTTCCTAAGAGAAATCTATCCTATAAAAGATATAAAAATACATCTTTAATTCTTTAATAAGAATTAAATAATAAAAACAACTCTTATCGACACCACCCGTCTCATGGGATGATAACCTTACATACTACCTCTGATCGGGTTTTGTTGCTCGTTAGGGTGTTAAAGTGTAATAATTAAAAGGTTTTATAAATTTAAAAGTTGAAGATTAAGCTAAGCACTACTGCACACACTTTCAACACATCAACTTTTTGGCGCCGCTGCCGGGGATTGGCGTGGTAAATACGGAAATTGGATATACTTTGATTATTGATATTTCTTGAAAACGGGTGATAACTGTCTTCCTTTAGGAGAGGGTTGCCGGGGTTCCGATTTAAAGGCTCCTGCCCAAACCTAGACACTGACGTGTCACTTAAGTATTGAAAGATTCAATAGGCCATGTATGTTTGATTATTCGTTGTTATGCGATAAAAGTTGTTATTTAATATTTATATTATTAATTACGTCTCTAATATTTAATAATTTAAAATCTACTTATACTCTAAGATACTTCGTAAATAGAAAATCTAAATATATAAATCCTTTAAGGCTTAAAAGATTTTCTCCTAAAACATTTCTTTTCATGATTCTAGATCAAATGATTACTCGATCTAAGAAACCGGTCTTACAAAGAACGTTGTCAAATCGTGATATATTATTTAAACTTTCTAAGGATTTGAAAATAGTTAAGAAATTAGATTTCCAAGAAGGAACTACTTCTAGTGATGATTCGTTATCTAGCCCTCCATCTAGTCCTGATTCTAATTTGAGATGTCTTTTTGGTTCAGAAATTGAAATGACTGATTCAATGGAAGCGTTAATGAAAGCTGGTTGGGAAGGATTAGGTCATGCTATTACTCAGCATGAAATTAAAGAGAATTTTGATATTAAGGGTCCTATTTTTCATTTGCTAAAAGATAATCAATTTAGGGGTACGGAGAAGGAAGATGCTAATGCCCACATTCGGAATTTTAAAGATATCTGTAATCTGTTTAACATTAATAATGTGGAGAGTAATATTATTTATCTTCGTCTCTTCCCATGGTTACTAAAGGATGAAGCTAGGGAATGGTTGAACTCATTACCTAAAGGAGATATTACTAGTTGGGATACAATGGTTGAGAAGTTTCTCACTCGATTCTTTCATGCGTCTAAAACTGTCAGCCTTCAAACTGAAATTGCTAATTTTCGTTAGAAAACTAACGAGTCTCTTTATTCTGCGTGGGTTCGATTTGGTCAAATTCTTAGAGGTTGTCCGCAACATGGTTTGGATAAGTTTAAAAAGGTAATTGCTTTCTATAAGGGTTGTGATATTGCTACAAGAAAAGAAATTGATACATCTTCTGGAGGAAACATTATGAGGAAAACTGCCGAAGAAGCCGAAACTCTTAATAACAAGTTGGCTGCTCATTCCCATGAATGGCACTAAGACTTAGATATTTCTCGTTCGGTGAAATCTATTAGTTATGATTATGAAGATATGATTAAAGCTATGAATGTGCAATTGGGTACTTTAGGAAGGCAGATTGAAAAGCTTACTAAGGAAATGCATACGATTAAGGTAGGTTGTGAAAATGCCAAGGTCCTCATGCTACTAAAGATTGTGTTGCTAGTCTTACCATGGACCAAGTCGAGAATGTTCGTATGATAATCAATTTCAAGGAAACCCGAATTACCGAAATAATTATAATACGCCTTATCCTGCTAATAATAATAACAACCCACCTGGTTTCTTTCTTATTAGAGCACCCTTCATTCCAAATTCTTCTAATGCTCAAAAATCTTATCTTGAAGAATGCATCCTCACTTTTATCAAATATCAAAATGAAGCTAATGATAACATAAAAGCTCAACTTTCCCAAGTACAAAATAATCATCAAGCGTCCATTCAAAACTTAGAACGCAATGTTACTAAGTTATTCAAAGTTGTCGAGGGAAAAGTTCCAGTTGAATCTGAAGTTTCTAAGGAAGTTCATTTTGAGAAGGTGAATGTTATTAGGGAAGTAAATAGGGTTGATGTTTATGAACCTGGTTTGAAGTATTTATGGGAGTTTGATATGGTTGAGGAAGAATATGATCAGGAAATAAAGAAGTTAAATACTATCGAAGAAGATAAGTCAAAAGATGATAAGGTTCAAGGTCTTGATCCAGATGAGGTAATTTTCATGCATGAGTTGTTTGATGAGAAGGAAGAAGAAGTTAATAAAAAGGTTGATGAAAACAATGAAGTTAATAGTGAAAAATCTGAAAAATCAGAATGTGAAGATAAAGATGATTGGTTAGCTGATACTATGAGACAGTTGGAAGAAAGGAAAAAGGAAGGTTTCCTCCCTCTGATACCACTTTGATGCGTAATTATGACTTTAAAAACACAATAGAACAAGCTTTCTTCACCCAACAGATCTGAACACTAAACACCCAATGTGTAATAGTAATAGCCCCAAAATAGAGTATAAAACTCTGAAATAAGAATACAAATAATAGAGAATCTAAACCCTTAATTGATAAAGATACCACCACAATTAGAGATCTAGAAACACTCCAAATCTTCAACTACAGCTGATAAAGATTCCACCACAACTATAATATCCGATATGAAGATTTGGATTTCACCACAATGTTTGATAAAGTAACACCACAAACACTGATAAAGAAACCACTCTTAGCCACCGGAATCAAAGATTCATAAAGATACAGAGATTTTTGTAAATAGATAAGCTCTATCAAACTTTCATTCATTCATCAACTGAGTTATACAATTACAAGAGCTCTCTATTTATAGGAGAAGCTTAACAGCTATTTTCTAGATAAGACAAAAACATAAAAAGGAAAGACTTAATTACACGTTTGGTCACTGTGGTTTGTCAAAAATTGCAACTTTAGTCACTATGGTTTGTTTTTTGCAAGTTTAGTCACTGTGGTTTCAAAAATTACAATTTTAGTCACTCAGTCTCACGGACGTATATTTGCTCCGTCAAAACACATCATGTACTAATCACGTGAGGGGTATTTTCGTTCTTTGAATTTTTCTTCTACCTTTCTTTTTTCTTCACATCTTCCTCTCCACTTAAAATCAATAAACCCTAAATTAATTTTTCACTTTTCTTCCATCACTTTCCAAACAAAACATATATTTAAATTATACATCTGGAAAAGACGTACTCCACTAAACAACTTATGAGATGAATGAAAGTTTTAATCTATATTTATTTTCAAATTCTATTATATGATAACCACTTTTAATTAACTGAGTTGTATATTATGAATTAAAGGAATGTATTCATCATAACAATCAACAGCTCAAGATTACATCAAATATATATTTAAATTATAATAACCTGCAAAAAAAACATAGTATCACAAACTCACTTTTTCTAACTTTCACACACTAACCTGCACTTCATTTTAAAAAAAAATATAAGTTGATTCCGACAGTTGTGGTTGCAAGTTCCGGCCACCACTGTGGTTACAGATTTGAGACGGTCGTGCTGTAGTGACCCGAACTTTTCCATGTTTATATATATTAAATGAGATTGATATTTACATGATTAAATGTTTCCAACATGATAAGCAATCAAACTTGTTAAGACTTGATTATTTGAAATGAGTTTCATACAGATAATTGGCCACCCAAGTTGACCGGTGATTCACGAACATTAAAAACTTGTAAAAACTACATTATGTTATATAAATGGATATATATATATATATATATATATATATATATATATATATATATATATATATATATATATATATATATATATATGGTTAACATTAGATTATGATAAGTAAGTATCTCCATAAATATGTTAACAATGAGTTATATACAAACAAATGAGATTATTGATTTAAGAAACTTGAAAATGATATATATAACGATTATCATTATAACAACGTCTTACTAAATACATATGTATCATATTAAGATATTGTTACACTATATTTAACATGATAAAATGATAATTAAGTAAATCATTAAGTGTGTTAACAATGAACTACATATGTAAAAACAAGACTACTAACTTAAGGATTTCGAAACGAGACATATATGTAACAATTATCATCGTAATAGTATTTTAACATATATATATGATGTTAAGATATATTTATACACCATGTTATTATGATAACATAACAATTTAACATCTTATTTAAGTATTATAACAACAGATTAATTACATTTAACAAGATCGTTAACTTAAAGGTTTCAAAACAACACTTACATGTAACGACTAACGGTGACTTAACGACTCAGTTAAAATGTATATACATGTAGTGTATTAATATGTATTAGTACACTTTTGAAAGACTTCAAGACACATATCAAAGTACTTCTACTTAGAAAAAATGCTCACAATTACATTCTCATTCATTTTCATCAACAATTTTACTCGTATGTACCCATATTCGTACTCGTACAATACACAGCTTCTAGATGTATTTACTATTGGTATATACACCTTTAATCATTCATTCTTAGTAGCCATCTTAGAGTCAAAAATATGTGGAACCATTATTTAAGAACTTATATGAATAATGAGCTAAAAACAAACTTAAGGATCTTTTTTTTTCTTTATAACAAGTAATCCCGTTTTTATGATTTCACCCCATTTTTCCATTCTATTTTCTCATACTTACACTCTAAATTCTCTCTCAAAATACTCCTAACATCATAATTGATCATCTCCAAGCATTTTCACCATCTTTTAGCTTCAATTACAAGCTTTAATCATCATAAAAACAACCATTCAAGAACACTTCAAGAAATCTTTCAAACTTGCTAGCTTACTTCCAATCTTGCAAATCCATTTCAAGTGATCATTCAATCTCAAGAAATCTTTCTTATTTACAGTAAGATATCTTTCTAATTCAAGGTAATACGCATACTCAAACTTTGATTCAATTTCTATAACTATAACAATCTTATTTCGAGTGGAAATCTTACTTGAACTTGTTTTCGTGTTATGAACTACTTCAAGAACTTTCAAGCCATCCAAGGATCCTTTGAAGCTAGATCTATTTTTCTCTTTTCCAGTAGGTTTATCCACAAAACTTGAGGTAGTAATGATGTTCATAACATCATTCGATTCATACATATAAAGCTATCTTATTCGAAGATTTAAACTTGTAAGCACTAGAACATAGTTTAGTTAATTCTAAACTTGTTCGTAAATAAAGTTAATCCTTCTAACTTGACTTTTAAAATCAACTAAACAAATGTTCTATATCTATATTATATGCTAACTTAATGATTTAAAATCTGGAAACACGAAAAACACCGTAAAATCGGACATACGCCGTCGTAGTAACCCCACGGGCTGTTTTGAGTTAGTAAATTAAAAACTATGATAAACTTTGATTTAAAAGTTGTTCTTCTAGGAAAATGAGTTTTCTTATGAACATGAAACTATATCCAAAAATCATGGTTAAACTCAAAGTGGAAGTATGTTTTTCAAAATGGTCATCAAGACGTCGTTCTTTCGACTAAAATAACTACCTCTTATAATATTGACTTGTAACCTGTATTTCTGACTATAAACTTATACTTTTTATATTTAGATTCATAAACTTAAGTTCAATATGAAGCCATAGCAACTTGAATCACTCAAAACGGATTTAAAATGAAGAAGTTATGGGTAAAACAAAATTGAATAATTTTACTTGTTGTAGCTACGAAAATTTTATAACAAATCCATATTAATCAATACCTAGGTAACTTATATTGTATTATACATGTATTATGTAATCTTGGGATACCATAGACACGTATACAATGTTTTGACATATCATATCGACCCATGAATATATATTATTTGGAACAACCATAGACACTCTATATGCAGTAATGCTTGAGTTAGCTATACAGGGTTGAGGTGGATTCCAAAAATATATATACTTTGAGTTGTGATCTAGCCTGAGACGTGTATATACTGGGTCGTGGATTGATTCAAAATAATATATATATTGATTTATTTCTGTACATCTAACTGTGGACAACTAGTTGTAGGTTACTAACGAGGACAACTGACTTAATAAACTTAAATCATTAAAATGTAATAAAAAAATGTTGTGAATATATTTCGATCATACTTTGATGTATATGTACATATTATTATCGGTTCGTGAATCGACCAGTGGCCAAGTCTTATTTTCGGAAAAGTAAAAATCTGTGAAAGTGAGTTATAGTCTCACTTTTAAAATCTATTATTTTGGGATGAGAATACATGCAGTTTATAAATATTTTACAAAATAGACATAAGTAATCAAAACTACTTTCTATGTTGGATTATCGAACCGAATATGCCCCTTTTTAGCTTGGTAGCCTAAGAATTAGGGAAATGGCCCCTAATTGACGTGAATCCTAAAGATAGATCTATTTGGCCCAACAAGCCTCATCTGAGTACGGATGCTTTAGTACTTCGAATTATCATATCCGATGAGAGTCCCAGAATGATGGGGATATTCTATATGCATCCTGTTAAGGTCGGTTACTAGGTGTTCAACATATGAATGCATTTTTATCTCTATGCAGTTTGCGAAATGCCTGATATGAAATGTATATTTATGGAAAAATGAAATCTTGTGGTCTATTATTATGATTTGATAATAAATAGGTTAAACCTATAACTCACCAACATTTTTGTTGACGTTTTAAGAATGTTTATTCTCAGGTGATTATTAAGAGCTTCCGCTGTTGCATATTAAATTAAGGACAAGATTTGGAGTCCAAGATTGTATGATATTGTGTAAAAACTGCATTCAAGATCTTAGTTCGATGTAACATATTTTTATTGTAAACCATTATGTAATGGTCATGTGTAAACGGTATATTTTAGATTATCATTTCTTGATAATCTACGTAATGCTTTTTAAACCTTTATCGATGAAAATAAAGGTTATGGTTATTTTAAAGATGAATGCAGTCTTTGAAAAACGTCTCATATAGAGGTCATAACCTCGCGACGAAATCAATTAATATGGAACGTTTATAGTCAATATGAACGGGACATTTCAGTTGGTATCCGAGAGTTGGTCTTAGAGAACCAGAAATTTACATTAGTGTATCTTATCGAGTATGTAGGATGCATTAGTGAGTCTGGACTTCGACCGTATATTTTTCTTTAAAAACGATTGCTTAACACTTTTTGTTGAAACTATATATATTTAACATGTAAATATTATGTGATATATTAATCTCTTAACGTGTTTGATAATGTGTGATAGATGTCTACCTCTAGTAAAAATCCCATCGACTCACCTAATAATAATGAAGAGTCGAATATATTTTGGGAAGATCCACAAATTCCCGAAGAGGAACGAAATAAGAGGAACAGGAAGAAGAGGAACCGGAAGAGGAGGAACCGGAAGAAGAGGAACCAGAAGAAGAGGTTCCGGAGGGGGAAATTTTAGGAACCACTGAAAAACAAACAAATAAAAGAAAACCCTCAACTAATGGACCAAAATTAATAATGATCAATGGTGTTTCCACCGAGGAAGCAAAATATTAGGAAGATTACCAATTTTCCGATGAATCGGATCCCGATGAGGATTTCGATGATGTTATAGAAATTACCTCGACCCAAATTGAAAAAGCAAAAGAAAATAATAAGGGAAAGGGCATTAAAATAGAGAAACTTGATTCCAACCCCGATGAACTATATATGTATCGTCAACACCCGTATTTCTTAAGTTGTAACAAAAACCCAGGAAACTCTAAGCCACCAGGTTTTTCTAGACCATTTGTGAAAAGAACGGCTCATATTAGGGGATCACCATATATCCCTAGAAAGTTAGCAAAACGAAACAAGTCCGAAGAGGAAGAAACAAGTGAGTCGGAATAAAGAGTTGTAATCATGAGGTGTAAAATATGTAATATAAGTGTGCTTGTACTATTATGTTGTATGTGAAAATTGCTTGTATTATTTGATAATTATCTTTTACAAATCTAACCCTTGTCTATTTTTACAGTATAAAAACAAAATGGATGTTAAGGATAGACAACCAAAAATTTTAGAAGACCTACCCAGGGACATGATTGATGAAATCTTGTCTAAAGTCGGTCAGAATTCGTCAGCACAGTTATTTACGTAAAAATTAGGTTGTAGAATATTTGATGAACGTTCCAGGCAGGCCTTAGTTTATAAAAGGCTTTCATTTGAAAGATGGGGTATATCACATTGGGGAGACCATAAGTTACGCCGTATTTTCTTTAAAGCGTTAAATGCGGGGAACTCAAATGCACTTTTATGCTACGGGTTAAAAACCTATTTTGACTCAACATATCCCAACATAGGACTTCGAACTTTAGAAAGAGCTGCTAACATGCAACATAAAGAAGCATGTTATGCTTACGGGTTAGTGATGTTCGCTTCTCACCAAAGTGAGAAAAAGAACATCGGATTTCAACTTTTAAATAAAACCTTCCCACAAGTGACGGATTCAGTAGTTGGGGTGAGAAACAAGGTTTTTAGATTATTACGGGGCTGTTGGACATTACGAAACCCTCGTCCCTTTGACGATGTTACAACATGATGTCTTGTCAACTGCCACAACGGTTATGTTCCACAAGACTAAGGATAGGAAGTAGTCTTAGTAAAACCAGAATGCATGACTTGTTTCTGGACGTATGAATTACGTGTCTTTATTGCCTTTGTTGAATGACTTGCGTATTAACTAGAATTGTCTTCTTAACTGCTTTGTATCAAAGTTTTTATGTGCTATATTTCATGCTATATGTAAAATAGCGGTATTGTAAATTTGCAAAATATTGTATATAAGTTTGAATGTGAAATATTATCGTAATCAGTTTTTCATATAGAATTGTAGTAGTTGAATTGTCTATTAGCTACTAAGTATGAACTTAACGGGTAGGTACTACTCGAATTAAAACTATAAAACGCTAATATGAAGAAAAAGCTTTTATAAATAAGTTCACATTATGCTACGAAACACTATTGACTACTCTTAATATTCTATATCATTAACTTAATTCTTTTGGCTATTTTTGAAGGAAATGGCACCGACTACTCGTCAGAACTTGAACATGAGCGAGGAAGATTTCCGTGTTTTCCTTGCTGTGAACATAGCTGTGGTGCAAGCCTCAATGCAAAATAACAACAATAACTCTGGTTCTAACAGTGGAACAAATTCCATAAGAACTCGTGTAGGATGCTCCTACAAAGAATTCACTTCCTGCAAACCTTTAGAATTCGATGGAACCGAGGGTCCAATCGGATTGAAACGGTGGACCAAAAAGGTTGAATCGGTGTTTGCCATAAGTAAATGTACTGAAGAAGACAAACTAAAGTACGCTACGCATACCTTCACAGGTACTGCGTTAACATGGTGGAATACCCACCTCGAGCTAGTGGGACAAGATGCTGCTTATGCATTACCATGGTCAGCATTCAAACACCTGATGACTGAGCAGTACCATCCCAGAAACGAGGTTAATAAGCTCAAGGTAGAGCTTATAGGATTAGGAATGCAAGGTTTCGACATCACCACGTACGAACGACGATTCACAGAGTTGTGCCTATTGTGTCCAAGAGCATTCAAAGATGAAGAGGAGAAGATCGATGCATTTGTAAAAGGGTTACCGGAGAGGATTCAAGAAGATGTGAGTTCACACGAGCCCGCCTCCATACAAAAGGCAAGTCGAATGGCTCACAAACTCATAAATCAGATTGAGGAAAGAATTAAGGAGCAGGCGGCCGAAGAGGCCAAAATGAAGCAAGTCAAGAGAAAGTGGGAAGAACCCGGTGACAAGAGTCACAATTTCAACAATCAACACAACAACAGTAACTATCGCTTCATCAATCAACACCACAACCACCACCAAAATCGCACCATTTTTTGCAACAACAAACGCAACAAAAATCTTTCCAACAACAACAACTACAACAATCATCCCAACAACAATACCAACCGCAACAACACCAATCCCAACAACAAGATCAATATTAACACTGGTATTCAAAATCAGAAAATTCCATGTCTAAGGTGTGAAGGGTACCATCCAACTACTTTTTGTCCGGCAACATGTACCAAATGTAATAGAAAGGGTCATGATGCAACGAAGTGTGAAGTTTATAGACCATCAGGTAAAGGAACAAGTAATGGGCAAAGCCGTGGGAGAGTTTTTAACATTAATGCGGAAGAAGCGCAGGAAGACCCGGAGCTTGTTACGGGTACGTTTCTTATCAATGAAAAACCTGCTTATGTTTTATTTGATTCGGGTGCGGATAAAAGCTATATGAGTAGAGATTTTTGTGCTAAATTAAGTGGTCCATTGACGCCTATGAATAATAAAGTTTTACTCGAATTAGCAAACGGTAAATTAATTTCGGCAGATAAAATATGTCGGAATCGAGAAATTAAACCGGTTAGTGAAACGTTTAAGATTGATTTGATACCAGTAGAGTTAGGGAGTTTTGATGTAATAATTGGCATGGACTGGTTGAAAAAGGAGAAAGCAGAGATCGTATGTTACAAAAATGCAATTCGCATTGTACGAGAAGAAGGGAAACCCTTAATGGTATACGGAGAAAAGAGCAACGCAAATCTAAATCTTATTAGTAATTTGAAGGCACAAAAGCTAATAAGAAAAGGTTGCTATGCTGTGCTAGCACATGTCGAGAAAGTACAAACCGAAGAAAAGAACATCAATGATGTTCCCATTGCAAAAGAATTTCCCGATGTATTTTCGAAAGAATTACTGGGACTACCTCCACACCGATCTGTTGAATTTCAAATAGATCTTGTACCAGGAGCTGCACCAATAGCTCGTGCTCCATACAGACTCGCACCTAGCGAAATGAAGGAACTCCAAAGTCAATTACAAGAACTTTTAGAGCATGGTTTCATTCGACCAAGAACATCACCATGGGGAGCTCCTGTTTTGTTTGTCAAGAAGAAAGATGGTACATTCAGATTGTGTATCGACTACCGAGAGTTGAACAAGCTTACCATCAAGAACCGTTACCCACTACCGAGAATCGATGACTTATTTGATCAACTACAAGGCTCATCGGTTTATTCGAAGATCGATTTACGTTCCGGGTATCATCAAATGCGGGTGAAGGAGGATAATATTCCAAAGACTGCTTTCAGGACGCGTTACGGTCATTACGAGTTTATGGTTATGCAGTTTGGATTGACTAACGCACCAGCAGTGTTCATGGACCTCATGAACCGTGTGTGTGGGCCATATCTCGACAAGTTTGTCATTATTTTTATCGATGACATACTTATTTACTCAAAGAATGAGCAAAAGCACGAAGAACATTTGAGAAAAGTGCTAGAGTTGTTGAGGAAAGAAAAACTGTACGCTAAATTTTCAAAGTGTGTATTTTGGTTAGAAGAAGTTCAATTCCTCGGTCACATAGTGAACAAAGAAGGTATTCAGGTAGATCCGGCAAAGATTGAAACTGTTGAAAAATGGGAAACCCTGAAAACTCCGAAACATATACGCTAATTTTTAGGACTAGCTGGTTACTACAGAAGATTCATCCAAGATTTTTCCAAAATAGCAAAACCCTTGACTGTATTAACGCATAAAGGGAAGAAATTCGAATGGAAGGATGAGCAGGAGAAAGCGTTTCAATTGTTGAAGAAAAAGTTAAATACGGCACCTATATTGTCATTGCCTGAAGGGAATGATGATTTTGTGAGATATTGTGACACCTCAAAGCAAGGTCTCGTTTGTGTATTAATGCAATGAACGAAGGTAAATGCTTATGCGTCTAGACAATTGAAGATTCACGAGCAGAATTATACGACGCATGATTTGGAATTAGGCGTGGTTGTTTTTGCATTAAAGACTTGGAGGTACTATTTATATGGGGTCAAAAGTATTATATATACCGACCACAAAAGTCTTCAACACATATTTAATCAGAAACAACTGAACATGAGGCAGCGTAGATGGATTGAGTTATTAAATGATTACGATTTCGAGATTCGTTACCACCCGGGGAAGGCGAATGTAGAGACCCGTCCTAATCCATCCGGATGAAGTCCATATCGATTATAAACAATTCACAACAGTTGATTACATCGCGAGGTACTTGACCTCTATATGATACATTTTACAAACATTGCATTCGTTTTTGAAAAGACAATCTTTCATTACATTGAAAGTTGACGGCATGCATACCATTTTATAATATATCTAACTATAATTGACTTAATAATAATCTTGATGAACTCAACGACTCGAATACAACGTCTTTTGAAATATGTCATGAATGACTCCAAGTAATATCTTTAAAATGAGCAATTGCACAGCGGAAGACTTCTTTCATACCTGAGAATAAACATGCTTTAAAGTGTCAACTAAAAGGTTGGTGAGTTCATTAGTTTAACATAAATAATCATTTCATAATTTTAATAGACCACAAGATTTCATATTTCCATTTCTCATAAACATACTTACCATACATAGAGACAAAAATATCATTCATATGGAATGAACACCTGGTAACCGACATTCACAATATGTATATAAGAATATCCCCATCATTCCGGGATCCTCCTTCGGACATGATATAAATTTCGAAGTACTAAAGCATCCGGTACTTTGGATGGGGCTTGTTGGGCCCGATAGATCTATCTTTAGGATTCGCGTCAATTAGGGTGTCTGTTCCCTAATTCTTAGATTACCAGACTAAAAAGGGGCATATTCGGTTTAATAATCCAGCCATAGAATGTAGTTTCGATCACTTGTGTCTATTTCGTAAAGCATTTATAAAAGCAGCGCATGTATTCTCAGTCCCAAAAATATATATTGCAAAAGTATTTAAAAAGGGAATATGAAAGGACCCGTCCTAATCCATCCGGAAGAAGTCCATATTGATTATAAACGATTCACAACAGTTGATTACATCGCGAGGTACTTGACCTCTATATGATACATTTTACAAACATTGCATTCGTTTTTGAAAAGTCAATCTTTCATTACATCGAAAGTTGACGGCAGGCATACTATTTCATAATATATGTAACTATAATTGACTTTAAATAATCTTGATTTTCTCAACGACTCGAATGCAACGTCTTTTGAAATATGTCATGAATGACTCCAAGTAATATCTTTAAAATGAGCAATTACACAGCGTAAGATTTCTTTCGTACCTGAGAATAAACATGCTTTAAAGTGTCAACCAACAGGTTGGTGAGTTCATTAGTTTAACATAAATAATCATTTCATAATTTTAATAGACCACAAGATTTCATATTTCCATTTCTCATAAACATACGTCCCATGCATAGAGACAAAAATATCATTCATATGGATTGAACACCTGGTAACCGACATTAACAATATGCATATAAGAATATCCCCATCATTCCGGGATCCTCCTTCGGACATGATATAAATTTCAAAGTACTAAAGCATCCGGTACTTTGGATGGGGCTTGTTGGGCCCAATAGATCTATCTTTAGGATTCGCGTCAATTAGGGTGTCTGTTCCCTAATTCTTAGATTACCAGACTAAAAAGGGGCATATTCGGTTTAATAATCCAGCCATAGAATGTAGTTTTAAGTACTTGTGTCTATTTCGTAAAACAGTTATAAAAGCAGCGCATGTATTCTCAGTCCCAAAAATATATATTGCAAAAGCATTTAAAAAGGGAGCAAATGAAACTCACGCATATAAATATTGTAAAACAGTTAATAAAACATTGCATGTATTCTCAGCTCAAAAATGTAATGAGTAAAAGGGAGCAAATGAAACTCACCATACTGTATTTTGTAGGAAAAATACATATGACAATATTAAACAATGCAGGGTTGGCCCCGGATTCACGAACCTATATCATGTATATATATTAACACATTATAATATAAATCCATTAAGTTTATATATGTTGTTATGTATCAAGATTAATAATACATTATGATACTTATTTGATATTTACATAATGTTATATCTATAATATTAGTTAAAACATAATTTTATGTATTATTAGTATACTTTATGTATTAAATATATCTTTATATATATATAAATATTTTGTTTGGCAAAATTAATAATTGTAGTAATACAAGATTAAAGATAATAATAATAATAATAATAATAATAATAATAATAATAATGATCATAAAATACTACCTTCATTTAAAGGCTTTCCCAAAAAAAATAATGTCCACGCCCAGGTTTGAAGCCAAGACCTCCTGTTTAACCGACCACACCCCTAACCATCCTTCCGTTCTTTCATTTCTGATTAAAACCTAACCCATAATATATATCCAGTATCTATAGCTGTCTGATTCCTCTTCTTAATTTTCAAAAAAAAATACCCCAGCCCAGGTTCGAACCCACGACTTCTCATTCACCCAACACCACGCTCAACCATTGCTCCATTCGAAACTTTTCTATTTTAATTTATCACTTAAACCTATATAATCCTTGTTTTCTGCTGTCTTCTTCTTCTACATGAATTCAAAAACCCAATTCATCTTTGAAACATCTATCATCATTCTTCATTTTCGTTAGTCTTGCAGATTCATCATTTTATTATCATCATACCCGTTGTTTATTAGGTATACAAACCTAGCACAACCATCGACCTCATGATCCACTTCTTGGCCCAATAGATAATTAAAGTTCAGCCCAACAATTACAAACAAGTACATGGCCCAGCTATAAAGGTCCGGTTCTGGTGGATGTTGAATTTAATGGAACGGCAACAACAAGAAATATATATATGTGATGAATTGGATTTATGCGTTCCTTGGATACTCTTTAATAGTCACTAATAGCCTTTTCATTTCTTTAATCAATTACTTACTTTATTATCACATCAAAGAGTTTGATTCCTATACTTTATATATATATTGAGGTGCAGTTTGGATACAGTAACAATAAAATAGCTGTTAAGTATCTCGAACTTAATCAGTCAAGTTAAGCAGCGACTTTACGACAAGAGTGGAAAAACAAAAATTATTTGTAGAAATCGCCTTACTTGGATGGGTATTGAAATGTCCCGTTCTTATTGATTAAAAACGTTCCATATTAATTGGTTTCGTTGCGAGGTTTTGACCTCTATATGAGACGTTTTTCAAAGACTGCATTCATTTTAAAACAAACCATAACCTTTATTTCATCAATAAAGGTTTAAAAAGCTTTACGTAGATTATCAAATAATGATAATCTAAAATATCCTGTTTACACACGACCATTACATAATGGTTTACAATACAAATATGTTACAACAAAATAAGTTTCTTGAATGCAGTTTTTACATAATATCATACAAACATGGACTCCAAATAATGATAATCTAAAATATCCTCTATTTTTATGCCCTTTCCCTTATTATTTTCTTTTGCCTTTTTAAATTCAGTTGGGGTAATTTCTATAACATCATCGGAATTCTCTTCGGAATTCGATTCATCGGAGAATTGGTAATCCTCCCAATATTTTGCTTCCTTGGCGGAAACACCATTGACCATAATTAACCTTGGTCGGTTGGTTGAGGATTTTCTTTTACTTAACCGTTTTATTATTTCCCCCACCGGTTCTATTTCTTCATCCGGTTCCGATTCTTCTTCCGGTTCTGATTCTTCTTCCGGTTCCGACTCTTCTTCCGGTTCCTCTTCGGGAACTTGTGAATCAGTCCACGAATCATTCCAATTTACATTTGACTCTTCATTATTATTAGGTGAGTCAATGGGACTTGTTCTAGAGGTAGACATCTATCACATAATATCAAACGCGTTAAGAGATTAATATATCACATAATATTCACATGTTAAAAATATATAGTTTCCAACAAAATTTGTTAAGCAATCATTTTTCAAGTAAACACGGTCGAAGTCCAGACTCACTAATGCATCCTAACAAACTCGATAAGACACACTAATGCAAAATTCTGGTTCTCTAAGACCAACGCTCGGATACCAACTGAAATGTCCCGTTCTTATTGATTAAAAACGTTCCATATTAATTGGTTTCGTTGCGAGGTTTTGACCTCTATATGAGACGTTTTTCAAAGACTGCATTCATTTTAAAACAAACCATAACCTTTATTTCATCAATAAAGGTTTAAAAAGCTTTACGTAGATTATCAAATAATGATAATCTAAAATATCCTGTTTACACACGACCATTACATAATGGTTTACAATACAAATATGTTACAACAAAATAAGTTTCTTGAATGCAGTTTTTACATAATATCATACAAACATGGACTCCAAATCTCGCCCTTATTTAAGTATGCGACAGCGGAAGCTCTTAATAATCACCTGAGAATAAACATGCTTAAAACGTCAACAAAAATGTTGGTGAGTTATAGGTTTAACCTATATATATCAAATCATAATAATAGACCACAAGATTTCATATTTCAATACACATCCCATACATAGAGATAAAAATCATTCATATGGTGAACACCTGGTAACCGACATTAACAAGATGCATATATAAGAATATCCCCATCATTCCGGGACACCCTTCGGATATGATATAAATTTCGAAGTACTAAAGCATCCGGTACTTTGGATGGGATTTGTTAAGCCCAATAGATCTATCTTTAGGATTCGCGTCAATTAGGGTGTCTGTTCCCTAATTCTTAGATTACCAGACTTAATAAAAAGGGGCATATTCGATTTCGATAATTCAACCATAGAATGTAGTTTCACGTACTTGTGTCTATTTTGTAAATCATTTATAAAACCTGCATGTATTCTCATCCCAAAAATATTAGATTTTAAAAGTGGGACTATAACTCACTTTCACAGATTTTTACTTCGTCGGGAAGTAAGACTTGGCCACTGGTTGATTCACGAACCTATAACAATATATACATATATATCAATGTATGTTCAAAATATATTTACAACACTTTTAATATATTTTGATGTTTTAAGTTTATTAAGTCAGCTGTCCTCGTTAGTAACCTACAACTAGTTGTCCACAGTTAGATGTACAGAAATAAATCGATAAATATTATCTTGAATCAATCCACGACCCAGTGTATACGTGTCTCAGTATTGATCACAACTCAAACTATATATATTTTGGAATCAACCTCAACCCTGTATAGCTAACTCCAACATTCACATATAGAGTGTCTATGGTTGTTCCGAAATATATATAGATGTGTCGACATGATAGGTCGAAACATTGTATACGTGTCTATGGTATCTCAAGATTACATAATATACAATACAAGTTGATTAAGTTATGGTTGGAATAGATTTGTTACCAATTTTCACGTAGCTAAAATGAGAAAAATTATCCAATCTTGTTTTACCCATAACTTCTTCATTTTAAATCCGTTTTGAGTGAATCAAATTGCTATGGTTTCATATTGAATTCTATTTTATGAATCTAAACAGAAAAAGTATAGGTTTATAGTCGAAAAAATAAGTTACAAGTCATTTTTGTAAAGGTAGTCATTTCAGTCGAAAGAACGACGTCTAGATGACCATTTTAGAAAACATACTTCCACTTTGAGTTTAACCATAATTTTTGGATATAGTTTCATGTTCATAATAAAACTCATTTTATCAGAATAACAACTTTTAAATCAAAGTTTATCATAGTTTTTAATTAACTAACCCAAAACAGCCCGCGGTGTTACTACGACGGCGTAAATCCGGTTTTACGGTGTTTTTCGTGTTTCCAGGTTTTAAATCATTAAGTTAGCATATCATATAGATATAGAACATGTGTTTA
The DNA here is from genome assembly GCF_046630445.1 of Rutidosis leptorrhynchoides. Lineage (NCBI taxonomy): Eukaryota > Viridiplantae > Streptophyta > Magnoliopsida > Asterales > Asteraceae > Rutidosis > Rutidosis leptorrhynchoides. The sequence continues at coordinate 240,764,849 of NC_092343.1, forward strand.
GTTGATTTTAAAAGTCAAGTTAGAAGGATTAACTTTTGTTTGCGAACAAGTTTAGAATTAACTAAACTATGTTCTAGTGATTATAAGTTTAAACCTTCGAATAAGATAGCTTTATATGTATGAATCGAATGATGTTATGAACATCATTACTACCTTAAGTTCCTTGGATAAACCTACTGGAAAAGAGAAAAATAGATCTAGCTTCAACGGATCCTTGGATGGCTCGAAGTTCTTGAAGCAGAATCATGACACGAAAACAAGTTCAAGTAAGATCATCACTTGAAATAAGATTGTTATAGTTATAGAAATTGAACCAAAGTTTGAATATGATTATTACCTTGTATTAGAATGATAACCTACTGTAAGAAACAAAGATTTCTTGAGGTTGGATGATCACCTTACAAGATTGGAAGTGAGCTAGCAAACTTGAAAGTATTCTTGATTTTATGAAACTAGAACTTTTGGAATTTATGAAGAACACTTAGAACTTGAAGATAGAACTTGAGAGAGATCAATTAGATGAAGAAAATTGAAGAATGAAAGTGTTTGTAGGTGTTTTTGGTCGTTGGTGTATGGATTAGATATAAAGGATATGTAATTTTGTTTTCATGTAAATAAGTCATGAATGATTACTCATATTTTTGTAATTTTATGAGATATTTCATGCTAGTTGCCAAATGATGGTTCCCACATGTGTTAGGTGACTCACATGGGCTTCTAAGAGCTGATCATTAGAGTGTATATACCAATAGTACATACATCTAAAAGCTGTGTATTGTACGAGTACGAATACGGGTGCATACGAGTAGAATTGTTGATGAAACTGAACGAGGATGTAATTGTAAGCATTTTTGTTAAGTAGAAGTATTTTGATAAGTGTATTGAAGTCTTTCAAAAGTGTATAAATACATATTAAAGCACTACATGTATATACATTTTAACTGAGTCGTTAAGTCATCGTTAGTCGTTACATGTAAGTATTGTTTTGAAACCTTTAGGTTAACGAACTTGTTAAATGTTGTTAACCCAATTTTTATAATATCAAATGAGATTTTAAATTATTATATTATCATGATATTATCATGTATGAATATCTCTTAATATGATATATATACATTAAATGTCTTTACAACGATAATCGTTACATATATGTCTCGTTTAAAAATTATTAAGTTAGTAGTCTTGTTTTTACATATGTAGTTCATTGTTAATATACTTAATGATATGTTTACTTATCATAGTATCATGTTAACTATATATATATCCATATATATGTCATCATATAGTTTTTACAAGTTTTAACGTTCGTGAATCACCGGTCAACTTGGGTGGTCAATTGTCTATATGAAACATATTTCAATTAATCAAGTCTTAATAAGTTTGATTGCTTAACATGTTGGAAACATTTAATCATGTAAATATCAATCTCAATTAATATATATAAACATGGAAAAGTTCGGGTCACTACAGTACCTACCCGTTAAATAAATTTCGTCCCGAAATTTTAAGCTGTTGAAGGTGTTGACGAATCTTCTGGAAATAGATGCGGGTATTTCTTCTTCATCTGATCTTCACGCTCCCAGGTGAACTCGGGTCCTCTACGAGCATTCCATCGAACCTTAACAATTGGTATCTTGTTTTGCTTAAGTCTTTTAACCTCACAATCCATTATTTCGACAGGTTCTTCGATGAATTGAAGTTTTTCGTTGATTTGGATTTCATCTAACGGAATAGTGAGATCTTCTTTAGAAAAACATTTCTTCAAATTCGAGACGTGGAAAGTGTTATGTACAGCCGCGAGTTGTTGAGGTAACTCTAGTCGGTAAGCTACTGGTCCGACACGATCAATAATCTTGAATGGTCCAATATACCTTGGATTTAATTTCCCTCGTTTACCAAATCGAACAACGCCTTTCCAAGGTGCAACTTTAAGCATGACCATCTCTCTAATTTCAAATTCTATATCTTTTCTTTTAATGTCAGCGTAGCTCTTTTGTCGACTTTGGGCGGTTTTCAACCGTTGTTGAATTTGGATGATCTTCTCGGTAGTTTCTTGTATAATCTCCGGACCCGTAATCTGTCTATCCCCCACTTCACTCCAACAAATCGGAGACCTGCACTTTCTACCATAAAGTGCTTCAAACGGCGCCATCTCAATGCTTGAATGGTAGCTGTTGTTGTAGGAAAATTCTGCTAACGGTAGATGTTGATCCCAACTGTTTCCGAAATCAATAACACATGCTCGTAGCATGTCTTCAAGCGTTTGTATCGTCCTTTCGCTCTGCCCATCAGTTTGTGGATGATAGGCAGTACTCATGTCTAGACGAGTCCCTAATGCTTGCTGTAATGTCTGCTAGAATCTTGAAATAAATCTGCCATCCCTATCAGAGATAATAGAGATTGGTATTCCATGTCTGGAGACGACTTCCTTCAAATACAGTCGTGCTAACTTCTCCATCTTGTCATCTTCTCTTTGTAGTGACCCGAACTTTTCCATGTTTATATATATTAATTGAGATTGATGTTTACATGATTAAATGTTTCCAACATGTTAAGCAATCAAACTTGTTAAGACTTGATTAATTGAAATAGGTTTCATATAGACAATTGACCACCCAAGTTGACCGGTGATTCACGAACGTTAAAACTTGTAAAAAAACTATATGATGACATATATATGGTTATATATATAGTTAACATGATATTATGATAAGTAAACATATCATTAATTATATTAACAATGAACTACATATGTAAAAACAAGACTACTAACTTAATGATTTTGAAACGAGACATATATGTAACGTTTATCGTTGTAACGACATTTAATGTATATATATCATATTAAGAGATATTCGTACATCATAATATCATGATAATATAATAATTTAAAATCTCTTTTGATATTATAAACATTGGGTTAACAACATTTAACAAGATCGTTAACCTAAAGGTTTCAAAACAACACTTACATGTAACGACTAACGATGACTTAACGACTCAGTTAAAATGTATATACATGTAGTGTTTTAATATGTATTTATACACTTTTGAAAGACTTCAATACACTTATCAAAATACTTCTACTTAACAAAAATGCTTACAATTACATTCTCGTTCAGTTTCATCAACAATTCTACTCGTATGCACCCGTATTCGTACTCGTACAATACACAGCTTTTAGATGTATGTACTATTGGTATATACACTCCAATGATCAGCTCTTAGCAGCCCATGTGAGTCACCTAACACATGTGGGAACCATCATTTGGCAACTAGCATGAAATATCTCATAAGATTACAAAAATATGAGTAATCATTCATGACTTATTTACATGAAAACAAAATTACATATCCTTTATATCTAATCCATACACCAACGACCAAAAACACCTACAAACACTTTCATTCTTCAATTTTCTTCATCTAATTGAACTCTCTCAAGTTCTATCTTCAAGTTCTAAGTGTTCTTCATAAATTCCAAAAGTTCTAGTTTCATAAAATCAAGAATACTTTCAAGTTTGCTAGCTCACTTCCAATCTTGTAAGGTGATCATCCAACCTCAAGAAATCTTTGTTTCTTACAGTAGGTTATCATTCTAATACAAGGTAATAATCATATTCAAACTTTGGTTCAATTTCTATAACTATAACAATCTTATTTCAAGTGATGATCTTACTTGAACTTGTTTTCGTGTCATGATTTTGCTTCAAGAACTTTGAGCCATCCAAGGATCCATTGAAGCTAGATCCATTTTTCTCTTTTCCAGTAGGTTCATCCAAGGAACTTAAGGTAGTAATGATGTTCATAACATCATTCGATTCATACATATAAAGCTATCTTATTCGAAGGTTTAAACTTGTAATCACTAGAACATAGTTTAGTTAATTCTAAACTTGTTCGCAAACAAAAGTTAATCCTTCTAACTTGACTTTTAAAATCAACTAAACACATGTTCTATATCTATATGATATGCTAACTTAATGATTTAAAACCTGGAAACACGAAAAACACCGTAAAACCGGATTTACGCCGTCGTAGTAACACCGCGGGCTGTTTTGGGTTAGTTAATTAAACACTATGATAAACTTTGATTTAAAAGTTGTTATTCTGAGAAAATGATTTTTATTATGAACATGAAACTATATCCAAAAATTATGGTTAAACTCAAAGTGGAAGTATGTTTTCTAAAATGGTCATCTAGACGTCGTTCTTTCGACTGAAATGACTACCTTTACAAAAATGACTTGTAACTTATTTTTCCGACTAGAAACCTATACTTTTTTTGTTTAGATTCATAAAATAGAGTTCAATATGAAACCATAGCAATTTTATTCACTCAAAACGGATTTAAAATGAAGAAGTTATGGGTAAAACAAGATTGGATAATTTTTCTCATTTTAGCTACGTGAAAATTGGTAACAAATCTATTCCAACCATAACTTAATCAACTTGTATTATATATTATGTAATCTTGAGATACCATAGACACGTATACAATGTTTCGACCTATCATGTCGACACATCTATATATATTTCGGAACAACCATAGACACTCTATATGTGAATGTTGGAGTTAGCTATACAGGGTTGAGGTTGATTCCAAAATATATATAGTTTGAGTTGTGATCAATACTGAGATACGTATACACTGGGTCGTGGATTGATTCAAGATAATATTTATCGATTTATTTCTGTACATCTAACTGTGGACAACTAGTTGTAGGTTACTAACGAGGACAGCTGACTTAATAAACTTAAAACATCAAAATATATTAAAAGTGTTGTAAATATATTTTGAACATACTTTGATATATATGTATATATTGTTATAGGTTCGTGAATCAACCAGTGGCCAGGTCTTACTTCCCGACGAAGTAAAAATCTGTGAAAGTGAGTTATAGTCCCACTTTTAAAATCTAATATTTTTGGGATGAGAATACATGCAGGTTTTATAAATGATTTACAAAATAGACACAAGTACGTGAAACTACATTCTATGGTTGAATTATCGAAATCGAATATGCCCCTTTTTATTAAGTCTGGTAATCTAAGAATTAGGGAACAGACACCCTAATTGACGCGAATCCTAAAGATAGATCTATTGGGCCTAACAAACCCCATCCAAAGTACCGGATGCTTTAGTACTTCGAAATTTATATCATATCCGAAGGGTGTCCCGGAATGATGGGGATATTCTTATATATGCATCTTGTTATTGTCGGTTACCAGGTGTTCACCATATGAATGATTTTTATCTCTATGTATGGGATGTGTATTGAAATATGAAATCTTGTGGTCTATTGTTACGATTTGATATATATAGGTTAAACCTATAACTCACCAACATTTTTGTTGACGTTTTAAGCATGTTTATTCTCAGGTGATTATTAAGAGCTTCCGCTGTCGCATACTTAAATAAGGACAAGATTTGGAGTCCATGCTTGTATGATATTGTGTAAAAACTGCATTCAAGAAACTTATTTTGTTGTAACATATTTGTATTGTAAACCATTATGTAATGGTCGTGTGTAAACAGGATATTTTAGATTATCATTATTTGATAATCTACGTAAAGCTTTTTAAACCTTTATTGATGAAATAAAGGTTATGGTTTGTTTAAAAATGAATGCAGTCTTTGAAAAATGTCTCATATAGAGGTCAAAACCTCGCAACGAAATCAATTAATATGGAACGTTTTTAATCAATAAAAACGGGACATTTCAGTTGGTATCCGAGCGTTGGTCTTAGAGAACCAGAAAATTTGTATTAGTGTGTCTTATCGAGTTTGTTAGGATGCATTAGTGAGTCTGGACTTCGACCGTGTTTTCTTTAAAAATGATTGCTTAACATTTTTGTTGGAAACTATATATTTTTAACATATGAATATTATGTGATATATTAATCTCTTAACGTGTTTGATATTATGTGATAGATGTCTACCTCTAGAACAAGTCCCATTGACTCACCTAATAATAATGAAGAGTCAAATGTAAATTGGAATGATTTGTGGACTGATTCACAAGTTCCCGAAGAGGAACCGGAAGAAGAGTCGGAACCGGAAGAAGAATCGGAACCGGAAGAAGAATCGGAACCGGATGAAGAAATAGAACCGGTGGGGGAAATAATAAAACGGTTAAGTAAAAGAAAATCCTCAACCCACCGACCAAAGTTAATTATGGTCAATGGTGTTTCCGCCAAGGAAGCAAAATATTGGGAGGATTACCAATTCTCCGATGAATCGGATTCCGACGAGAATTCCGATGATGTTATAGAAATTACCCCAACTGAATTTAAAAAGGCAAAAGAAAATAATAAGGGAAAGGGCATAAAAATAGAGAAATCTAATTCCAACCCCGATGAACTTTATATGTATCGTCAACCCCCGAAGTCCTTAAGTTGTAACAATGACCCGGGAACCTCTAAACCACCAGGTTTTTCTAAACCAATGTGGACAACGACGGCTCGTATTAGGGGAACATCATATATCCCTAGAAACTTGGCAAAACGAACCAAAACCGAAGAAGAAGAAACGAGCGAGTCGGAATAAGATAGTTGTATTCGTGTGGTGTAATATATGTAATATAGTGTTCTTATGCTTTATGATATATGTAAAAATTGCTTGTATTAATAAGTATTTTTTTTATGAAACTAACTCTTGTCTATTTTACAGTTTAAAAACACAAAATGGATAGACAACCCAATATTTTAAGAGACCTACCCGGAGACATGATTGATGAAATCTTGTCTAGAGTCGGCCAGAATTCTTCGGCACAACTATTTAAGGCGAGATCAGTTTGTAAGACATTCGAAGAACGTTCCAAGAATGTCTTGGTTTATAAGAGACTTTCGTTTGAAAGATGGGGGATATCACATTGGGAAACCCATAAGTTACGATGTGTTTACTTTGACGCATATATTGCGGGGAACCCAAATGCTATTTTACGCAACGGGTTAAGAAATTATTTTGACTCAATATATCCGAATATTGGACTTCGTGATTTAGAAAAAGCGGCTAACATGCAACATAAAGAAGCATGTTATGCTTACGGATTAGTAATGTTCGCTTCTCACCAAAGTGAGAACAAGAACATCGGGCTACAACTATTAAACAAAACGTTTCCACAAGTGACGGAGTCGGTAATTGGGGTAAGAAATGAGGTTTTTAGATTATTACGGGACTGTTGGACATTACGTAACCCTCGTCCCTTTGATGACGTTACAACACGCTGTCTTATCAATGGCCATAACGGTTATGTTGCACAAGACCAAGGATGGGAAGTAGTCCTAGTAAAACCAGAATGCATGACTTGTTTCTGGACGTATGAATTACGTGTCTTTATTGCCTTTGCCGAACGACTTGTGTACTAGCTAGAATTGTCTTCACAACTATCTTGTATCAAAGTTATTGTGTGCTATATTTCATGCTTTATGTAAAATAAGCGGTATTGTAAGTTTGTAAAATATTGTATAAAAGTTTGAACGCGAAATATTATTACAATCAGTTTTTCATATAGAATTGTAGTAGTTGAATTGTATATTAGCTACTAAGTATGAACTTAACGGGTAGGTACTACCCGAATTTAAACTTATAAAACGCTAATATGAAGAAAAAGCTTTTATAAATGAGTTCATATTATGCTACGAAATACTATTAACTACTCTTAATATTCTGTATGATTAACTTGTTCCATTTAACTATTTTGAAGGAAATGGCACCGACTACTCGACACACCGTGAATATGAATGAAGAGGAATTCCGTACTTTTCTAGCTTCAAACATAGCCGCAGTACAGGCTGTGCTACATACCAACAATAACCTTGGATCTAGCAGTACAGGAAATCGTGTAGGATGCACCTACAAAGAATTCACTGCCTGCAAACCTTTGGAATTTGATGGAACCGAAGGACCGATCGGATTGAAACGGTGGACCGAGAAGGTTGAATCAGTGTTTGCCATAAGTAAGTGTACTGAAGAGGACAAAGTGAAGTACGCTACGCATACCTTCACAGGTTCTGCGTTAACATGGTGGAATACCTATCTAGAGCAAGTGGGACAAGATGATGCGTACGCACTACCGTGGTCAGCATTCAAGCACTTGATGAACGAGAAGTACCGTCCCAGAACCGAGGTCAATAAGCTCAAGACAGAACTTAGAGGGTTACGAACCCAAGGATTTGATATTACCACGTACGAAAGACGATTCACAGAATTGTGCCTATTGTGTCCGGGAGCATTCGAAGATGAGGAAGAGAAGATCGACGCGTTTGTGAAAGGATTACCGGAAAGAATCCAAGAAGATATAAGTTCACACGAGCCCGCCTCCATACAACAGGCATGTAGAATGGCTCACAAACTAGTGAACCAGATTGAAGAAAGAATTAAAGAACAGACTGCTGAAGAGGCCAATGTGAAGCAAGTCAAAAGAAAGTGGGAGGAAAACGGTGATAATAATCACCAATACAACAACAACAGCAATTACAACAATAATCGCAACAATTATCCCAACAATTGCAACATCAATCGCAACTACAACAAACGGCCCAACAACAACAACAACAACAACAACAACAACTACAACAATCATCCCAACAACAATAATAACCGCAACAACAACAACAATCAGAAGCAACTATGCCAAAGGTGTGAAAAGAATCACTCGGGGTTCTGCACCAAATTTTGCAACAAGTGTAAAAGAAATGGTCATAGCGCGGCGAAGTGTGAGGTCTACGGACCAGGGGTTAATAGAACGAAAGGAACAAATGGTGTCGGAACGAGTAATGGCGGAGCAAGTAGTGTCGGAGCAAGTTATGCCAATGTAGTTTGTTATAAATGTGGAAAACCAGGCCACATTATTAGAAATTGCCCGAACCAGGAGAACACGAATGGACAAGGCCGTGGAAGAGTTTTCAATATTAATGCGGTAGAGGCACAGGAAGACCCGGAGCTTGTTACGGGTACGTTTCTTATTGACAATAAATCTGCTTACGTTTTATTTGATTCGGGTGCGGATAGAAGCTATATGAGTAGAGATTTTTGTGCTAAATTAAGTTGTCCATTGACGCCTTTGGATAGTAAATTTTTACTCGAATTAGCAAATGGTAAATTAATTTCAGCAGATAATATATGTCGGAATCGAGAAATTAAACTGGTTAGCGAAACATTTAAGATTGATTTGATACCAGTAGAGTTAGGGAGTTTTGATGTGATAATCGGTATGGACTGGTTGAAAGAAGTGAAAGCGGAGATCGTTTGTTACAAAAATGCAATTCGCATTATACGAGAAAAAGGAAAACCCTTAATGGTGTACGGAGAAAAGGGCAACACGAAGCTACATCTTATTAGTAATTTGAAGGCACAAAAACTAATAAGAAAAGGTTGCTATGCTGTTCTAGCACACGTCGAGAAAGTACAAACTGAAGAAAAGAGCATCAATGATGTTCCCATTGCAAAAGAATTTCCCGATGTATTTCCGAAAGAATTACCGGGATTACCCCCACATCGATCCGTTGAATTTCAAATAGATCTTGTACCAGGAGCTGCACCAATAGCTCGTGCTCCTTACAGACTCGCACCCAACGAGATGAAAGAACTGCAAAGCCAATTACAAGAACTTTTAGAGCGTGGTTTCATTCGACCAAGCACATCACCGTGGGGAGCTCCTGTTTTGTTTGTCAAGAAGAAAGATGGTACATTCAGGTTGTGTATCGACTACCGAGAGTTGAACAAACTTACCATCAAGAACCGCTACCCACTACCGAGAATCGACGACTTATTTGATCAACTACAAGGCTCGTCTGTTTATTCAAAGATTGACTTACGTTCCGGGTATCATCAAATGCGGGTGAAAGAAGATGATATTCCAAAGACTGCTTTCAGAACACGTTACGGTCATTACGAGTTTATGGTCATGCCGTTTGGTTTAACTAATGCACCAGCTGTGTTCATGGACCTTATGAACCGAGTGTGTGGACCATACCTTGACAAGTTTGTCATTGTTTTCATTGATGACATACTTATTTACTCAAAGAATGACCAAGAACACGGTGAACATTTGAGAAAGGTGTTAGAAGTATTGAGGAAGGAAGAATTGTACGCTAAGTTTTCAAAGTGTGCATTTTGGTTGGAAGAAGTTCAATTCCTCGGTCACATAGTGAACAAAGAAGGTATTAAGGTGGATCCGGCAAAGATAGAAACTGTTGAAAAGTGGGAAACCCCGAAAACTCCAAAACACATACGCCAGTTTTTAGGACTAGCTGGTTACTACAGAAGGTTCATCCAAGACTTTTCCAGAATAGCAAAACCCTTGACTGCATTAACGCATAAAGGGAAGAAATTTGAATGGAATGATGAACAAGAGAAAGCGTTTCAGTTATTGAAGAAAAAGCTAACTACGGCACCTATATTGTCATTGCCTGAAGGGAATGATGATTTTGTGATTTATTGTGACGCATCAAAGCAAGGTCTCGGTTGTGTATTAATGCAACGAACGAAGGTGATTGCTTATGCGTCTAGACAATTGAAGATTCACGAACAAAATTATACGACGCATGATTTGGAATTAGGCGCGGTTGTTTTTGCATTAAAGACTTGGAGGCACTACTTATATGGGGTCAAAAGTATTATATATACCGACCACAAAAGTCTTCAACACATATTTAATCAGAAACAACTGAATATGAGGCAGCGTAGGTGGATTGAATTATTGAATGATTACGATTTTGAGATTCGTTACCACCCGGGGAAGGCAAATGTGGTAGCCGATGCCTTGAGTAGGAAGGATAGAGAACCCATTCGAGTAAAATCTATGAATATAATGATTCATAGTAACATTACTACTCAAATAAAGGAGGCGCAACAAGGAGTTTTAAAAGAGGGAAATTTAAAGGATGAAATACCCAAAGGATCGGAGAAGCATCTTAATATTCGGGAAGACGGAACCCGGTATAGGGCTGAAAGGATTTGGGTACCAAAATTTGGAGATATGAGAGAAATGGTACTTAGAGAAGCTCATAAAACCAGATACTCAATACATCCTGGAACGGGGAAGATGTACAAGGATCTCAAGAAACATTTTTGGTGGCCGGGTATGAAAGCCGATGTTGCTAAATACGTAGGAGAATGTTTGACGTGTTCTAAGGTCAAAGCTGAGCATCAGAAACCATCAGGTCTACTTCAACAACCCGAAATCCCAGAATGGAAATGGGAAAACATTACCATGGATTTCATCACTAAATTGCCAAGGACTGCAAGTGGTTTTGATACTATTTGGGTAATAGTTGATCGTCTCACCAAATCAGCACACTTCCTACCAATAAGAGAAGATGACAAGATGGAGAAGTTAGCACGACTGTATTTGAAGGAAGTCGTCTCCAGACATGGAATACCAATCTCTATTATCTCTGATAGGGATGGCAGATTTATTTCAAGATTCTGGCAGACATTACAGCAAGCATTAGGAACTCATCTAGACATGAGTACTGCCTATCATCCACAAACTGATGGGCAGAGCGAAAGGACGATACAAACGCTTGAAGACATGCTACGAGCATGTGTTATTGATTTCGGAAACAGTTGGGATCGACATCTACCGTTAGCAGAATTTTCCTACAACAACAGCTACCATTCAAGCATTGAGATGGCGCCGTTTGAAGCACTTTATGGTAGAAAGTGCAGGTCTCCGATTTGTTGGAGTGAGGTGGGGGATAGACAGATTACGGGTCCGGAGATTATACAAGAAACTACCGAGAAGATCATCCAAATTCAACAACGGTTGAAAACCGCCCAAAGTCGACAAAAGAGCTACGCTGACATTAAAAGAAAAGATATAGAATTTGAAATTGGAGAGATGGTCATGCTTAAAGTTTCACCTTGGAAAGGCGTTGTTCGATTTGGTAAACGAGGGAAATTAAATCCAAGGTATATTGGACCATTCAAGATTATTGATCGTGTCGGACCAGTAGCTTACCGACTTGAGTTACCTCAACAACTCGCGGCTGTACATAACACTTTCCACGTCTCGAATTTGAAGAAATGTTTTGCTAAAGAAGATCTCACTATTCCGTTAGATGAAATCCAAATCAACGAAAAACTCCAATTCATCGAAGAACCCGTCGAAATAATGGATCGTGAGGTTAAAAGACTTAAGCAAAACAAGATACCAATTGTTAAGGTTCGATGGAATGCTCGTAGAGGACCCGAGTTCACCTGGGAGCGTGAAGATCAGATGAAGAAGAAATACCCGCATCTATTTCCAGAAGATTCGTCAACACCTTCAACAGCTTAAAATTTCGGGACGAAATTTATTTAACGGGTAGGTACTGTAGTGACCCGAACTTTTCCATGTTTATATATATTAATTGAGATTGATGTTTACATGATTAAATGTTTCCAATATGTTAAGCAATCAAACTTGTTAAGACTTGATTAATTGAAATAGGTTTCATATAGACAATTGACCACCCAAGTTGATCGGTGATTCACGAACGTTAAAACTTGTAAAAAAACTATATGATGACATATATATGGTTATATATATAGTTAACATGATATTATGATAAGTAAACATATCATTAATTATATTAACAATGAACTACATATGTAAAAACAAGACTACTAACTTAATGATTTTGAAACGAGACATATATGTAACGTTTATCGTTGTAACGACATTTAATGTATATATATCATATTAAGAGATATTCGTACATCATAATATCATGATAATATAATAATTTAAAATCTCTTTTGATATTATAAACATTGGGTTAACAACATTTAACAAGATCGTTAACCTAAAGGTTTCAAAACAACACTTACATGTAACGACTAACGATGACTTAACGACTCAGTTAAAATGTATATACATGTAGTGTTTTAATATGTATTTATACACTTTTGAAAGACTTCAATACACTTATCAAAATACTTCTACTTAACAAAAATGCTTACAATTACATTCTCGTTCAGTTTCATCAACAATTCTACTCGTATGCACCCGTATTCGTACTCGTACAATACACAGCTTTTAGATGTATGTACTATTGGTATATACACTCCAATGATCAGCTCTTAGCAGCCCATGTGAGTCACCTAACACATGTGGGAACCATCATTTGGCAACTAGCATGAAATATCTCATAAGATTACAAAAATATGAGTAATCATTCATGACTTATTTACATGAAAACAAAATTACATATCCTTTATATCTAATCCATACACCAACGACCAAAAACACCTACAAACACTTTCATTCTTCAATTTTCTTCATCTAATTGAACTCTCTCAAGTTCTATCTTCAAGTTCTAAGTGTTCTTCATAAATTCCAAAAGTTCTAGTTTCATAAAATCAAGAATACTTTCAAGTTTGCTAGCTCACTTCCAATCTTGTAAGGTGATCATCCAACCTCAAGAAATCTTTGTTTCTTACAGTAGGTTATCATTCTAATACAAGGTAATAATCATATTCAAACTTTGGTTCAATTTCTATAACTATAACAATCTTATTTCAAGTGATGATCTTACTTGAACTTGTTTTCGTGTCATGATTTTGCTTCAAGAACTTTGAGCCATCCAAGGATCCATTGAAGCTAGATCCATTTTTCTCTTTTCCAGTAGGTTCATCCAAGGAACTTAAGGTAGTAATGATGTTCATAACATCATTCGATTCATACATATAAAGCTATCTTATTCGAAGGTTTAAACTTGTAATCACTAGAACATAGTTTAGTTAATTCTAAACTTGTTCGCAAACAAAAGTTAATCCTTCTAACTTGACTTTTAAAATCAACTAAACACATGTTCTATATCTATATGATATGCTAACTTAATGATTTAAAACCTGGAAACACGAAAAACACCGTAAAACCGGATTTACGCCGTCGTAGTAACACCGCGGGCTGTTTTGGGTTAGTTAATTAAAAACTATGATAAACTTTGATTTAAAAGTTGTTATTCTGAGAAAATGATTTTTATTATGAACATGAAACTATATCCAAAAATTATGGTTAAACTCAAAGTGGAAGTATGTTTTCTAAAATGGTCATCTAGACGTCGTTCTTTCGACTGAAATGACTACCTTTACAAAAATGACTTGTAACTTATTTTTCCGACTAGAAACCTATACTTTTTTTGTTTAGATTCATAAAATAGAGTTCAATATGAAACCATAGCAATTTGATTCACTCAAAACGGATTTAAAATGAAGAAGTTATGGGTAAAACAAGATTGGATAATTTTTCTCATTTTAGCTACGTGAAAATTGGTAACAAATCTATTCCAACCATAACTTAATCAACTTGTATTATATATTATGTAATCTTGAGATACCATAGACACGTATACAATGTTTCGACCTATCATGTCGACACATCTATATATATTTCGGAACAACCATAGACACTCTATATGTGAATGTTGGAGTTAGCTATACAGGGTTGAGGTTGATTCCAAAATATATATAGTTTGAGTTGTGATCAATACTGAGATACGTATACACTGGGTCGTGGATTGATTCAAGATAATATTTATCGATTTATTTCTGTACATCTAACTGTGGACAACTAGTTGTAGGTTACTAACGAGGACAGCTGACTTAATAAACTTAAAACATCAAAATATATTAAAAGTGTTGTAAATATATTTTGAACATACTTTGATATATATGTATATATTGTTATAGGTTCGTGAATCAACCAGTGGCCAGGTCTTACTTCCCGACGAAGTAAAAATCTGTGAAAGTGAGTTATAGTCCCACTTTTAAAATCTAATATTTTTGGGATGAGAATACATGCAGGTTTTATAAATGATTTACAAAATAGACACAAGTACGTGAAACTACATTCTATGGTTGAATTATCGAAATCGAATATGCCCCTTTTTATTAAGTCTGGTAATCTAAGAATTAGGGAACAGACACCCTAATTGACGCGAATCCTAAAGATAGATCTATTGGGCCTAACAAACCCCATCCAAAGTACCGGATGCTTTAGTACTTCGAAATTTATATCATATCCGAAGGGTGTCCCGGAATGATGGGGATATTCTTATATATGCATCTTGTTATTGTCGGTTACCAGGTGTTCACCATATGAATGATTTTTATCTCTATGTATGGGATGTGTATTGAAATATGAAATCTTGTGGTCTATTGTTACGATTTGATATATATAGGTTAAACCTATAACTCACCAACATTTTTGTTGACGTTTTAAGCATGTTTATTCTCAGGTGATTATTAAGAGCTTCCGCTGTCGCATACTTAAATAAGGACAAGATTTGGAGTCCATGCTTGTATGATATTGTGTAAAAACTGCATTCAAGAAACTTATTTTGTTGTAACATATTTGTATTGTAAACCATTATGTAATGGTCGTGTGTAAACAGGATATTTTAGATTATCATTATTTGATAATCTACGTAAAGCTTTTTAAACCTTTATTGATGAAATAAAGGTTATGGTTTGTTTAAAAATGAATGCAGTCTTTGAAAAACGTCTCATATAGAGGTCAAAACCTCGCAACGAAATCAATTAATATGGAACGTTTTTAATCAATAAGAACGGGACATTTCACTCTTATTGGCAGGAAGTGTGCTGATTTAGTGAGACGATCAACTATTACCCAAATAGTATCAAAACCACTTGCAGTCCTTGGCAATTTAGTGATGAAATCCATGGTAATGTTTTCCCATTTCCATTCTGGGATTTCGGGTTGTTGAAGTAGACCTGATGGTTTTTGATGCTCAGCTTTGACCTTAGAACACGTCAAACATTCTCCTACGTATTTAGCAACATCGGCTTTCATACCCGGCCACCAAAAATGTTTCTTGAGATCCTTGTACATCTTCCCCGTTCCAGGATGTATTGAGTATCTGGTTTTATGAGCTTCTCTAAGTACCATTTCTCTCATATCTCCAAATTTTGGTACCCAAATCCTTTCAGCCCTATACCGGGTTCCGTCTTCCCGAATATTAAGATGCTTCTCCGATCCTTTGGGTATTTCATCCTTTAAATTTCCCTCTTTTAAAACTCCTTGTTGCGCCTCCTTTATTTGAGTAGTAAGGTTATTATGAATCATTATATTCATAGATTTTACTCGAATGGGTTCTCTATCCTTCTTGCTCAAGGCATCGGCTACCACATTTGCCTTCCCCGGGTGGTAACGAATCTCAAAGTCGTAATCATTCAATAATTCAATCCACCTACGCTGCCTCATATTCAGTTGTTTCTGATTAAATATGTGTTGAAGACTTTTGTGGTCAGTATATATAATACTTTTGACCCCATATAAGTAGTGCCTCCAAGTCTTTAATGCAAAAACAACCGCGCCTAATTCCAAATCATGCGTTGTATAATTTTGTTCGTGAATCTTCAATTGTCTAGACGCATAAGCAATCACCTTCGTTCGTTGCATTAATACACAACCGAGACCTTGCTTTGATGCGTCACAATAAATCACAAAATCATCATTCCCTTCAGGCAATGACAATATAGGTGCCGTAGTTAGCTTTTTCTTCAATAACTGAAACGCTTTCTCTTGTTCATCATTCCATTCAAATTTCTTCCCTTTATGCGTTAATGCAGTCAAGGGTTTTGCTATTCTGGAAAAGTCTTGGATGAACCTTCTGTAGTAACCAGCTAGTCCTAAAAATTGGCGTATGTGTTTCGGAGTTTTCGGGGTTTCCCACTTTTCAATAGTTTCTATCTTTGCCGGATCCACCTTAATACCTTCTTTGTTCACTATGTGACCGAGGAATTGAACTTCTTCCAACCAAAATGCACACTTTGAAAACTTAGCGTACAATTCTTCCTTCCTCAATACTTCTAACACCTTTCTCAAATGTTCACCGTGTTCTTGGTCATTCTTTGAGTAAATAAGTATGTCATCAATGAAAACAATGACAAACTTGTCAAGGTATGGTCCACACACTCGGTTCATAAGGTCCATGAACACAGCTGGTGCATTAGTTAAACCAAACGGCATGACCATAAACTCGTAATGACCGTAACGTGTTCTGAAAGCAGTCTTTTGAATATCATCTTCTTTCACCCGCATTTGATGATACCCGGAACGTAAGTCAATCTTTGAATAAACAGACGAGCCTTGTAGTTGATCAAATAAGTCATCGATTCTCGGTAGTGGGTAGCGGTTCTTGATGGTAAGTTTGTTCAACTCTCGGTAGTCGATACACAACCTGAAAGTACCATCTTTCTTCTTGACAAACAAAACAGGAGCTCCCCACGGTGATGTGCTTGGTCGAATGAAACCACGCTCTAAAAGTTCTTGTAATTGGCTTTGCAGTTCTTTCATCTCGCTGGGTACGAGTCTGTAAGGAGCACGAGCTATTGGTGCAGCTCCTGGTACAAGATCTATTTGAAATTCAACGGATCGATGTGGGGGTAATCCCGGTAATTCTTTCGGAAATACATCGGGAAATTCTTTTGTAATGGGAACATCATTGATGCTCTTTTCTTCAGTTTGTACTTTCTCGACGTGTGCTAGAACAGCATAGCAACCTTTTCTTATTAGTTTTTGTGCCTTCAAATTACTAATAAGATGTAGCTTCGTGTTGCCCTTTTCTCCGTACACCATTAAGGGTTTTCCTTTTTCTCGTATAATGCGAATTGCATTTTTGTAACAAACAATCTCTGCTTTCACTTCTTTCAACCAGTCCATACCGATTATCACATCAAAACTCCCTAACTCTACTGGTATCAAATCAATCTTAAATGTTTCGCTAACCAGTTTAATTTCTCGATTCTGACATATATTATCTGCTGAAATTAATTTACCATTTGCTAATTCAAGTAAAAATTTACTATCCAAAGGCGTCAATGGACAACTTAATTTAGCACAAAAATCTCTACTCATATAGCTTCTATCCGCACCCGAATCAAATAAAACGTAAGCAGATTTATTGTCAATAAGAAACGTACCCATAACAAGCTCCGGGTCTTCCTGTGCCTCTGCCGCATTAATATTGAAAACTCTTCCACGGCCTTGTCCATTCGTGTTCTCCTGGTTCGGGCAATTTCTAATAATGTGGCCAGGTTTTCCACATTTATAACAAACTACATTGGCATAACTTGCTCCGACACTACTTGCTCCGCCATTACTCATTCCGACACCATTTGTTCCTTTCGTTCTATTAAACCCTGGTCCGTAGACCTCACACTTCGCCGCGCTATGACCATTTCTTTTACACTTGTTGCAAAATTTGGTGCAGAACCCCGAGTGATACTTTTCACACCTTTGGCATAGCTGCTTCTGATTGTTGTTGTTGTTGCGGTTATTATTGTTATTGGGATGATTGTTGTAGTTGCTGTTGTTGTTGTTGTTGTTGTTGTTGGGCCGTTTGTTGTAGTTGCGATTGATGTTGCGATTGTTGGGATAATTGTTGCGATTATTGTTGTAATTGCTGTTGTTGTTGTATTGCTGATTCTTATCACCGTTTTCCTCCCACTTTCTTTTGACTTGCTTCACATTGGCCTCTTCAGCAGTCTGTTCTTTAATCCTTTCTTCAATTTGGTTCACTAGTTTGTGAGCCATTCTACATGCCTGTTGTATGGAGGCGGGCTCGTGTGAACTTATATCTTCTTGGATTCTTTCCGGTAATCCTTTCACAAACGCGTCGATCTTCTCTTCCTCATCTTCGAATGCTCCCGGACACAATAGGCACAATTCTGTGAATCGTCTTTCGTACGTGGTAATATCAAATCCTTGGGTTCGTAACCCTCTAAGTTCTGTCTTGAGCTTATTGACCTCGGTTCTGGGACGGTACTTCTCGTTCATCAAGTGCTTGAATGCTGACCACGGTAGTGCGTACGCATCGTCTTGTCCCACTTGCTCTAGATAGGTATTCCACCATGTTAACGCAGAACCTGTGAAGGTATGCGTAGCGTACTTCACTTTGTCCTCTTCAGTACACTTACTTATGGCAAACACCGATTCGACCTTCTCGGTCCACCGTTTCAATCCGATCGGTCCTTCGGTTCCATCAAATTCCAAAGGTTTGCAGGCAGTGAATTCTTTGTAGGTGCATCCTACACGATTTCCTGTACTGCTAGATCCAAGGTTATTGTTGGTATGTAGCGCAGCCTGTACTGCGGCTATGTTTGAAGCTAGAAAAGTACGGAATTCCTCTTCATTCATATTCACGGTGTGTCGAGTAGTCGGTGCCATTTCCTTCAAAATAGTTAAATGGAACAAGTTAATCATACAGAATATTAAGAGTAGTTAATAGTATTTCGTAGCATAATATGAACTCATTTATAAAAGCTTTTTCTTCATATTAGCGTTTTATAAGTTTAAATTCGGGTAGTACCTACCCGTTAAGTTCATACTTAGTAGCTAATATACAATTCAACTACTACAATTCTATATGAAAAACTGATTATAATAATATTTCGCGTTCAAACTTTTACACAACATTTTACAAACTTACAATACCGCTTATTTTACATATAGCATGAAATATAGCACACAATAAATTTGATACAAGATGGTTGTGAAGATAATTCTAGCTAGTACACAAGTCGTTCAGCAAAGGCAATAAAGACACGTAATTCATACGTCCAGAAACAAGTCATGCATTCTGGTTTTACTAGGACTACTTCCCATCCTTGGTCTTGTGGAACATAACCGTTATGGCCGTTGATAAGACAGCGTGTTGTAATGTCGTCAAAGGGACGAGGGTTACGTAATGTCCAACAGTCCCGTAACAATCTAAAAACCTCATTTCTTACCCCAATTACCGACTCCGTCACTTGTGGGAACGTTTTGTTTAATAGTTGTAGCCCGATGTTCTTGTTCTCACTTTGGTGAGAAGCGAACATTACTAATCCGTAAGCATAACATGCTTCTTTATGTTGCATAATAGCCGCTTTTTCTAAATCACGAAGTCCAATATTCGGATATATTGAGTCAAAATAATTTCTTAACCCATTGCGTAAAATAGCATTTGGGTTTCCCGCAATATATGCGTCAAAGTAAACACATCGTAACCTATGGATTTCCCAATGTGATATCCCCCATCTTCCGAACGAAAGCCTTTTATAAACCAAGGCATTCTTGGAACGTTCTTCGAATGTCTTACAAACTGATCTCGCCTTAAATAGTTGTGCCGAAGAATTCTGACCGACTCTAGACAAGATTTCATCAATCATGTCTCCGGGTAGGTCTCTTAAAATATTGGGTTGTCTATCCATTTTGTGTTTTTATACTGTAAAATAGACAAGAGTTAGATTCATAAAAAAAATACTTATTAATACAAGCAATTTTTACATATATCATAAAGCATAAGCACACTATATTACATATATTACACCACACGAATACAACTATCTTATTCCGACTCGCTTGTTTCTTCTTCTTCGGTTTTGGTTCGTTTTGCCAAGTTTCTAGAGATATATGATGTTCCCCTAATACGAGCCGTCGTGATCCACATTGGTTTAGAAAAAACCTGGTGGTTTAGAGGTTCCCGGGTCATTGTTACAACTTAAGGACTTCGGGGGTTGACGATACATATAAAGTTCATCGGGGTTGGAATTAGATTTCTCTATTTTTATGCCCTTTCCCTTATTATTTTCTTTTGCCTTTTTAAATTCAGTTGGGGTAATTTCTATAACATCATCGGAATTCTCATCGGAATTCGATTCATCGGAGAATTGGTAATCCTCCCAATATTTTGCTTCCTTGGCGGAAACACCATTGACCATAATTAACCTTGGTCGGTTGGTTGAGGATTTTCTTTTACTTAACCGTTTTATTATTTCCCCCACCGGTTCTATTTCTTCATCCGGTTCCGATTCTTCTTCCGGTTCCGATTCTTCTTCCGGTTCCGACTCTTCTTCCGGTTCCTCTTCGGGAACTTGTGAATCATTCCAATTTACATTTGACTCTTCATTATTATTAGGTGAGTCAATGGGACTTGTTCTAGAGGTAGACATCTATCACATAATATCAAACGCGTTAAGAGATTAATATATCACATAATATTCACATGTTAAAAATATATAGTTTCCAACAAAATTTGTTAAGCAATCATTTTTCAAGTAAACACGGTCGAAGTCCAGACTCACTAATGCATCCTAACAAACTCGATAAGACACACTAATGCAAAATTCTGGTTCTCTAAGACCAACGCTCGGATACCAACTGAAATGTCCCGTTCTTATTGATTAAAAACGTTCCATATTAATTGGTTTCGTTGCGAGGTTTTGACCTCTATATGAGACGTTTTTCAAAGACTGCATTCATTTTAAAACAAACCATAACCTTTATTTCATCAATAAAGGTTTAAAAAGCTTTACGTAGATTATCAAATAATGATAATCTAAAATATCCTGTTTACACACGACCATTACATAATGGTTTACAATACAAATATGTTACAACAAAATAAGTTTCTTGAATGCAGTTTTTACATAATATCATACAAACATGGACTCCAAATCTCGCCCTTATTTAAGTATGCGACAGCGGAAGCTCTTAATAATCACCTGAGAATAAACATGCTTAAAACGTCAACAAAAATGTTGGTGAGTTATAGGTTTAACCTATATATATCAAATCATAATAATAGACCACAAGATTTCATATTTCAATACACATCCCATACATAGAGATAAAAATCATTCATATGGTGAACACCTGGTAACCGACATTAACAAGATGCATATATAAGAATATCCCCATCATTCCGGGACACCCTTCGGATATGATATAAATTTCGAAGTACTAAAGCATCCGGTACTTTGGATGGGATTTGTTAAGCCCAATAGATCTATCTTTAGGATTCGCGTCAATTAGGGTGTCTGTTCCCTAATTCTTAGATTACCAGACTTAATAAAAAGGGGCATATTCGATTTCGATAATTCAACCATAGAATGTAGTTTCACGTACTTGTGTCTATTTTGTAAATCATTTATAAAACCTGCATGTATTCTCATCCCAAAAATATTAGATTTTAAAAGTGGGACTATAACTCACTTTCACATATTTTTACTTCATCGGGAAGTAAGACTTGGCCACTGGTTGATTCATGAACCTATAACAATATATACATATATATCAATGTATGTTCAAAATATATTTACAACACTTTTAATATATTTTGATGTTTTAAGTTTATTAAGTCAGCTGTCCTCGTTAGTAACCTACAACTAGTTGTCCACAGTTAGATGTACAGAAATAAATCGATAAATATTATCTTGAATCAATCCACGACCCAGTATATACGTATCTCAGTATTGATCACAACTCAAACTATATATATTTTGGAATCAACCTCAACCATGTATAGCTAACTCCAACATTCACATATAGAGTGTCTATGGTTGTTCCGAAATATATATAGATGTGTCGACATGATAGGTCGAAACATTGTATACGTGTCTATGGTATCTCAAGATTACATAATATACAATACAAGTTGATTAAGTTATGGTTGGAATAGATTTGTTACCAATTTTCACGTAGCTAAAATGAGAAAAATTATCCAATCTTGTTTTACCCATAACTTCTTCATTTTAAATCCGTTTTGAGTGAATCAAATTGCTATGGTTTCATATTGAATTCTATTTTATGAATCTAAACATAAAAAGTATAGGTTTATAGTCGGAAAAATAAGTTACAAGTCGTTTTTGTAAAGGTAGTCATTTCAGTCGAAAGAACGACGTCTAGATGACCATTTTAGAAAACATACTTCCACTTTGAGTTTAACCATAATTTTTGGATATAGTTTCATGTTCATAATAAAACTCATTTTCTCAGAATAACAACTTTTAAATCAAATTTTATCATAGTTTTTAATTAACTAACCCAAAACAGCCCGCGGTGTTACTACGACGGCGTAAATCCGGTTTTACGGTGTTTTTCGTGTTTCCAGGTTTTAAATTATTAAGTTAGCATATCATATAGATATAGAACATGTGTTTAGTTGATTTTAAAAGTCAAGTTAGAAGGATTAACTTTTGTTTGCGAACAAGTTTAGAATTAACTAAACTATGTTCTAGTGATTACAAGTTTAAACCTTCGAATAAGATAGCTTTATATGTATGAATTGAATGATGTTATGAACATCATTACTACCTTAAGTTCCTTGGATAAACCTACTGGAAAAGAGAAAAATAGATCTAGCTTCAACGGATCCTTGGATGGCTCGAAGTTCTTGAAGCAGAATCATGACACGAAAACAAGTTCAAGTAAGATCATCACTTGAAATAAGATTGTTATAGTTATAGAAATTGACCCAAAGTTTGAATATGATTATTACCTTGTATTAGAATGATAACCTACTGTAAGAAACAAAGATTTCTTGAGGTTGGATGATCACCTTACAAGATTGGAAGTGAGCTAGCAAACTTGAAAGTATTCTTGATTTTATGAAACTAGAACTTTTGGAATTTATGAAGAACACTTAGAACTTGAAGATAGAACTTGAGAGAGATCAATTAGATGAAGAAAATTGAAGAATGAAAGTGTTTGTAGGTGTTTTTGGTCGTTGGTGTATGGATTAGATATAAAGGATATGTAATTTTGTTTTCATGTAAATAAGTCATGAATGATTACTCATATTTTTGTAATTTTATGAGATATTTCATGCTAGTTGCCAAATGATGGTTCCCACATGTGTTAGGTGACTCACATGGGCTGCTAAGAGCTGATCATTAGAGTATATATACCAATAGTACATACATCTAAAAGCTGTGTATTGCACGAGTACGAATACGGGTGCATACGAGTAGAATTGTTGATGAAACTGAACGAGGATGTAATTGTAAGCATTTTTGTTAAGTAGAAGTATTTTAATAAGTGTATTGAAGTCTTTCAAAAGTGTATAAATACATATTAAAACACTACATGTATATACATTTTAACTGAGTCGCTAAGTCATCATTAGTCGTTACATGTAAGTGTTGTTTTGAAACCTTTAGGTTAACGATCTTGTTAAATGTTGTTAACCCAATTTTTATAATATCAAATGAGATTTTAAATTATTATATTATCATGATATTATCATGTATGAATATCTCTTAATATGATATATATACATTAAATGTCTTTACAACGATAATCGTTACATATATGTCTCGTTTAAAAATTATTAAGTTAGTAGTCTTGTTTTTACATATGTAGTTCATTGTTAATATACTTAATGATATGTTTACTTATCATAGTATCATGTTAACTATATATATATCCATATATATGTCATCATATAGTTTTTACAAGTTTTAACGTTCGTGAATCACCGGTCAACTTGGGTGGTCAATTGTCTATATGAAACATATTTCAATTAATCAAGTCTTAATAAGTTTGATTGCTTAACATGTTGGAAACATTTAATCATGTAAATATCAATCTCAATTAATATATATAAACATGGAAAAGTTCGGGTCACTACAGGTATTTGGTTCGTTTGAATATAAACCAAGAAGGAAGCAGGAGAAAGAAAAAGGAAAACAATTGAAACAAAAACGAAAAGTAGCAACCTTGATCAAGTAGCAGTCATCCTTCATGTCATCTTCCACACATCCTGATTGCTTGTTTAAACCGAAAACAGAAGAAAAACTGTGCAGTCACGATTTATAGGAAAAGAAAGAAAAAAAAATAATATAAGAGAGAGGTGAGAGGTAGGATGTAGCGACCCCAACAAATCGTCAAGTGACGGCGTCGGCTACGTGGGTCCCATTACCTGATTATAAGTCTTTAAGATAACGTTTGACCAAAATATGTCGCCTTCATTTCAAAATAAAGATTGTTTCAAAGTTTACAAGGATTGTTCAACCAAAAGTTAAGTTACAACGTTATAAGTACGATTGAAATCTAGGCGACACGGTTTAAAGTAAAGTCAAAAGACGCTCCATGAAATGCATGTATACTCGACATCGGATGCAAGTATCAAATAGTAAGCGGAAGCATGTTTCACATATCGTGCATGACCTGAGAAAAACATAGAAATCTGTCAACGAAAACGTTGGTGAAATCATAGGTTTAAGTAAGTAAGTACAAGTGAACCACAAGATTTGCATCAATGAAATAATAGTAATACATTCCAAAAGTTTGTTTCACGAGCACCCAATTATCAATGCTTAACATTTCCTTCCATTGAACCCCATCACTTAGTGCTAGAACATACACTGTTTATCGAAAATATATTTCATTCGTAAACGGTAGCGAACCGTTTGAATGAGGGTTTGTCAAACCCATATGGATCCATACAACATAAGTTCTCGCTTACACCCGGCAAGTGTAACTAATGATAATCGAATTGAGGATTTTGTTCTAAACTCGTATGTAGAATGTTTGTTTTCCTGTACTTGTGTTCACTTAGTTCAAAAGAATCGTTTATGTTTTCTCATCCCAAATATAAGTTCAAAAAGAGTAAAAGTGGGACTATGATCTCACCTCGAGTGCACGAGTATAAAAGTACTTCAACAAGTAAACGTGTGCATGACAGTTGCTTATCCTTGACCTAAACAAGTAAGTTATATCAATTAACCGGTTACGACACAAGGTCGGGTGAAATGTGTTCAATTAGTCCTATGGCTCGACACGACTCGATTATGTAGCATGTGAAGCAAATTGTCAAGTTTCATGCAAGATACAAGTATAAAAGCATGTTAGGAAGATTGCATTAAAAGTTTGGTTAAGTTTGACTAAAAGTCAAACTTGGTCAAAGTCAACGAAAAAAGTCAACGCGTTCGGGTTCGGTCCCGAACTATTTTTCTGAGGTTTTTACTCATATATAAGCATATTAGAACAAGTTTCATGTGAATCGGAGGTCGATAGCTAGTCAAACATTTCACGTGAAACGGGACGAGGAGGTCAGAATCTGACCAGGCACATCGGCGCGCCGCGCGGGGAAGGGTCGCGCCGCGCCACCCTCTGTGCAGGGATTTCTGGTCAGTTTTCAAAGTATGCACGAACCAAAACACAAACAATCACATTTTATGATCCGCAAACAATTAGAACATGTATTTTATATCATCGGAAAGCTATTTCGACAAGGAATACAACTAACCACATATCATCAATCAAAAACATCATTTACAATAAACGAAAACTCGTCAATTGATCGAGAAAGGTTTATTTTCAAGTTTCAAGTTCGTAAAACGTATTTTATGATTCGGGAATCCAATTTACACATACGATATGCCGTTTTGAAGGTAATGAAGCATACATTACTACTAGACACTAACAATTAACATTCCATGGCATTTAAGCATCCAAAAGTTCATGTCAAGAACTATCAAACCCTAGTCAAACATCACAAAATCATTAATCGGGTTTTTGAAGTTTCCTTAATCAACCTACACATCCAAATGTGGCTAATGATACTAGTAACACAATTAAAACATGCATTTTAACAATCTAACAACATTAACTCATCCAAAATCAAGGATTAAGCATCCACTTTTCATTTTCAAGCTAGTTACACCAAAACATCAAGATCGAGCATACAAATCATATAATCATGCTAGACACGAGCCATAGACACTAACTAACAACATTTCAAGTCAAAAACACGAATTTAAAGAAATCTAGAGTTTTAGAAATGTTACCCAAAATCGGTGTAGTTAGTATCAAATCGTAGAGGATGAAGAGAGGATCACGAAAATGTAATTTGTTTTGTTGTAAGCCTCCTAGATCGAAGTTAGATGATGATTTAGTGAAGTTGGGAGAAATGGGGTTCTTGAGCTAGAGAGAAAAGGGAGAGAGATGGAGGGATTGAATGGATGAGAATGGTGGGTTGACTAGTTGACCTAGTCAACTAGTTTGCCCACTTGACAACTTCGGTCCCTCAAGTTTCAAAGCGGGTGCGGGAATTAACCAACGAAATATTTTAAAAACGCTCGAGTAACCGAGTGATGTTATAATTAAATAGCGGAAATATAATGAACGTTACTCACGGAAACTATTACTTTAAATACGAAAGATTATGTTTTAAAAAAAAAAAAAGACGGTGTTAAAATTAAATTTAACGGAAAAACGCGGGATGTTACATTATCCACACCTCAAAAGAAATTTCGTCCCGAAATTTAGTTGGAAGTAGTAGTTGTTGAATCTTACTCGAGACCTTGCGTTGTAAATTCTACGAATAAGTGAAGGTACGTCCTTGAGTATTCCCACGAATTTTGACGGTCGGGATCATATGTTGTTTTAAGGTTTGGCTTCCATGATTCATGGTTTCAACCGGTCCTCCTAGGAAGTGAGGGTTATCGTCGATAGTGAGTTCATCAAAGGAGATAACAAGTTCTCGTTTCGCAAAACACGTCTTTGAGTTGATACATTGAATGTAGGATAAACGGAGACCCAAAATGAGTCGGAAAAGTCTAAACGGCTAGCTACGGGTCCAAAACACCCCAAGAATTTAAAGGATCAAAATATCGCGGATTTAGCTTCCTACGTTTTCCCGAAACGGATTGCACCCTTCCAAGGTGCGACTCTTAGCGTGACGCGGTTTCCCACGTGGAATTTGAAATGTTTACGTCTAACATCGGCGCAGCTCTTGGTGATTACGAGTCGCGTAGGGTTTTGCCTGAATATGAATAAATTTTCTCGGTTGCTCATGAATAACCTCGGCCCCGGTGAATTGATCATCGTTTACTTGGTTCGACAAAGGAGAGTGACGTTTCCGGTCACACGTGGTTTCAAAAGGAGTGACGTTAAAACTCGAATGAAAATCATTGTAGTACGAGGATTCGGTTAAAGGAAAATATTTTTCTCAAGTAAATTTGAAGTTGGTAATACAAATTCGTATTATGGTTTCCAAGGTTTAAATCGCATGTTTGTTCGGTCCGTCGGGTGGTGGATGGTACGCGGTACTCATGTCTAAACGCGGTCCCGAGGCTTCTTGTAAAACTAGAAGTGAAACGAGTATTTCGATACGGGATAATTAACAAAGATACACCGTGTTGGAATAGAATCTCTTAAGACATGTTTGAACGAGTCAGTTAGGGTTCGAAAAAAAAATGTTCGTTAGGACTATTCACCCTCGTGGCGAATACTTATGTAATATGAGGAGTTTCTCTATCCATGGAGAAATGTTACAAGGAGTTTCTTTAAACGGAAATGCGTACGGTAAAGATAGTAGTGAAATGAGGACTTAGAATAGGATGAGTTTACATCTCGAGGTTGCCATAACGTGCCTCTAGTTGTCAAAAGTTGAAGTCTGAAAGAGAAACGAGATCGTACACGTAGTTGTTTAGTTCGGGGTTGAATAATAGTTGGCCGATTATTAGAAACACAATGACATTAAGTCAAAGAAGAGTGAAGTATCATTGGATCGTGTGTTATCTTAAGCTCCAGTAATATCAGACGGTAACGGTGAAATAACAGAGATATGTAGCGTGGTATGTGATGACGAGAAAATTGATCGGATCCACAATTTAGTATTAGAATTCTTCGCGCAACATAACGAATTTCAGTTACACTGATTTTGAGTCGAGAGAGCATGCCTTCCGGCGTTCATGTAGAAATATTTTCATAATTGAGTTCCATCTGATGCTATACGATTTTTAACTAGAAATGTTGGTGTGAAGTATCACGCTCAAGGTTCGGACATGGGGGGGGGTTTAAATTTTTCCCTCAGTGAGTTAACGAGGTTAAAAGTCGTGTAACACGAGAAAAGGCAGAAATGAATCTTCGGTCATAACCGGCGAGATCTAAGATTTTACGAATACAAGTCTGAGTCGGGGGAGTTTCCTGATTACATGTGGCTTGATTTCGAGATTGATTGAAATGCCTAGACCATTCACATCATGGTTTAGGAAATTGTACTTCGTTCAACAGAAATTCTCACTCGGAGAATTTGGTATAGAGTTGCTCATTTCTCAAAAGTTCGAGCGTAAGATGGTGATGTTGTTCGTTTTCCTTCTTTACTTGAATAACTCAAGATGTCATCTATAAATACGATAACCGATTTGTCTAGATAAGTTCGCATACGTGGTTTAGGAGGTTCATGAATACGGATAGGGTCCTAAATAAATCGAATGGTACTAAGAAAGATTTACAACTAACGTTGCGAGTTCGGAAAGTGGCTTAGGAGACATCGTCTCACTTAACCCCCAATTGATGATAACCGGAACGGGGGTCGATTTGGAACATACGGGATTCGTGCAAATAATCATGAGGTCATGGATGCGAGGGAGAGGGTATCGGTTTCCAACCGAAAATTACTCAGTTCACAATAATCTATACAAGATGATGGGGAAATATTTTTTTTTTTTTTTTTTTTTTTTTTTTTTTTGAATAGGTTCCGAGCTCCCTAGTTCTATAGATGTCAAATCGAAGTTCAAATTACCTACCCAATAAGTTTAACGTACTCCCTCCGATAAAATTTATCGATACGCAATGGTTTTCCGTTGGTCACTTGAATGGCGTAAGTAATATCTAGGGGGGAGGGGTGGAGTGCAAAGAGTAGGCTCCAAAGCCCTGGATACAAAACATTTATCGATACCCGAATCGGATAAACATGAAACATAAGAGTCGTTGAGAAGAAACGTACCCGTAACTAATTGTCGTTCCGGGAATCCTATGTGTTAAGGTTGAAAGCTCATTCGCGTACATTAGGGTGGGCGTTCTTCTTGGGACATGCATTCTTAAAATG
This sequence comes from Rutidosis leptorrhynchoides, assembly GCF_046630445.1. Lineage (NCBI taxonomy): Eukaryota > Viridiplantae > Streptophyta > Magnoliopsida > Asterales > Asteraceae > Rutidosis > Rutidosis leptorrhynchoides. The sequence goes on from NC_092343.1 coordinate 240,794,465, forward strand.
ACCCAGTTGTCCACATTCAAAACAAGCACCCCTTCTGCGTGCACTGGGCACCTTTTTAGCGACGGGGGCGGCACCCTTACAACTATGGGCCACATGGCCACTTCTTTGACACTTGATGCAAAATGGTCCGCCACATTTTCCATAATGATGTTTGTGGCACGTGTTGCAAAAAGGTCGTGTTCCAGCATAATTTTTCCTGCCGCCGGGGGTGAAAGGCTTCTTGGTGGAGTCGTTGTGGTTGTGGTTGCTTGATGGAGAGGCTTCCTGTTTTCTTTTGTTGTTAACTGGTTGGGCCTCGGCCGTTGGTGCCAGCGCTTCAATTTCATCCACCGTTTTTATAAATCGGCGGGCTATCATCACAGCCTCTTGTAGGTCGGCGGGTCTCAATGGCATTACCCCGTGTGGAATGCTCTTAGGGAGGCCATCCATGTAAAACTCAACTCCTTGGGGCCCGGGAGCCCGGAGGTTTGGACAAATTGAGGTTAGTTCGGCAAACCGTTGATTATAAGCTTCGAGGTCATCTCGGGCTATTTTTAAATTTCTTGGCCCCTGTTCGAGCCTTCGAGTCTCTTCGCGCGGGAAGTATTCGGTGGTCATTCTTTCTCTTAATTCGGTCCAAGAGAGTGTAAGGGCTTCATCGATACCCACCGATTGTACATACGTGTTCCACCGTGAGAGAGCAATACCGGTGAGAGTGAGGGTGGAAAACTTGACCTTATCTTGGTCCCGACAACCGCTTATGCTAAAAACGGCTTCTGTTTGTTCGAACCATCGGGTGAGAGCAACCGGTCCTTCGGTTCCATTGAAAGTGGGAGGATTGTACTTCATGAAGTTCTTGTAGGAGCAACCCTCGATTGAATTACCGGCCCCATGATTGTTGTTGTTAGAAAAGTGATCGGCCACGGCCGTACCCACGGCGGTGGTTATCATTTGTTGAAGAGCTTGTTCCAGAGTTTCGAGAGGAGTATTGTGTTGACCTTGGTGAGCCATTGTTCCTTCATGAGACAAGAATATCGTTGGTTAGTATTTTCAACAATACTAACCGGAGTATGGAAATAGGATAGAGAGGAAATTTTTCCTTGACTCGCCTTAAATTCTTTACGTCATAATGTCGGAACGTCCATGTGAATCACCGTAATATAATCCCGGAAATTATATTACCCTGATTCTCATGTGCATTTAACATTACTTCATAAAGTCAAGGTGGCGCATCAACAAAATTTATCAACGTAAGATCAAGATCGAATACGAGTTAGATATGATAGAAGAGTTCGAGTATAAATGCACAATTTGTCAAATAATTCCTACTTCAGTCTATATGCCGGTTGTAGTCTAGATTCACCTATGTACCCTATGACTCGGGGTGGACACAAATGAACTCTAAATCCCTACAACCAAGGCTCTGATACCAACTGTAGCGACCCCAACAAATCGTCAAGTGACGGCGTCGGCTACGTGGGTCCCATTACCTGATTATAAGTCTTTAAGATAACGTTTGACCAAAATATGTCGCCTTCATTTCAAAATAAAGATTGTTTCAAAGTTTACAAGGATTGTTCAACCAAAAGTTAAGTTACAACGTTATAAGTACGATTGAAATCTAGGCGACACGGTTTAAAGTAAAGTCAAAAGACGCTCCATGAAATGCATGTATACTCGACATCGGATGCAAGTATCAAATAGTAAGCGGAAGCATGTTTCACATATCGTGCATGACCTGAGAAAAACATAGAAATCTGTCAACGAAAACGTTGGTGAAATCATAGGTTTAAGTAAGTAAGTACAAGTGAACCACAAGATTTGCATCAATGAAATAATAGTAATACATTCCAAAAGTTTGTTTCACGAGCACCCAATTATCAATGCTTAACATTTCCTTCCATTGAACCCCATCACTTAGTGCTAGAACATACACTGTTTCTCGAAAATATATTTCATTCGTAAACGGTAGCGAACCGTTTGAATGAGGGTTTGTCAAACCCATATGGATCCATACAACATAAGTTCTCGCTTACACCCGGCAAGTGTAACTAATGATAATCGAATTGAGGATTTTGTTCTAAACTCGTATGTAGAATGTTTGTTTTCCTGTACTTGTGTTCACTTAGTTCAAAAGAATCGTTTATGTTTTCTCATCCCAAATATAAGTTCAAAAAGAGTAAAAGTGGGACTATGATCTCACCTCGAGTGCACGAGTATAAAAGTACTTCAACAAGTAAACGTGTGCATGACAGTTGCTTAGCCTTGACCTAAACAAGTAAGTTATATCAATTAACCGGTTACGACACAAGGTCGGGTGAAATGTGTTCAATTAGTCCTATGGCTCGACACGACTCGATTATGTAGCATGTGAAGCAAATTGTCAAGTTTCATGCAAGATACAAGTATAAAAGCATGTTAGGAAGATTGCATTAAAAGTTTGGTTAAGTTTGACTAAAAGTCAAACTTGGTCAAAGTCAACGAAAAAAGTCAACGCGTTCGGGTTCGGTCCCGAACTATTTTTCTGAGGTTTTTACTCATATATAAGCATATTAGAACAAGTTTCATGTGAATCGGAGGTCGATAGCTAGTCAAACATTTCACGTGAAACGGGACGAGGAGGTCAGAATCTGACCAGGCACATCGGCGCGCCGCGCGGGGAAGGGGCGCGCCGCGCCACCCTCTGTGCAGGGATTTCTGGTCAGTTTTCAAAGTATGCACGAACCAAAACACAAACAATCACATTTTATGATCCGCAAACAATTAGAACATGTATTTTATATCATCGGAAAGCTATTTCGACAAGGAATACAACTAACCACATATCATCAATCAAAAACATCATTTACAATAAACGAAAACTCGTCAATTGATCGAGAAAGGTTTATTTTCAAGTTTCAAGTTCGTAAAACGTATTTTATGATTCGGGAATCCAATTTACACATACGATATGCCGTTTTGAAGGTAATGAAGCATACATTACTACTAGACACTAACAATTAACATTCCATGGCATTTAAGCATCCAAAAGTTCATGTCAAGAACTATCAAACCCTAGTCAAACATCACAAAATCATTAATCGGGTTTTTGAAGTTTCCTTAATCAACCTACACATCCAAATGTGGCTAATGATACTAGTAACACAATTAAAACATGCATTTTAACAATCTAACAACATTAACTCATCCAAAATCAAGGATTAAGCATCCACTTTTCATTTTCAAGCTAGTTACACCAAAACATCAAGATCGAGCATACAAATCATATAATCATGCTAGACACGAGCCATAGACACTAACTAACAACATTTCAAGTCAAAAACACGAATTTAAAGAAATCTAGAGTTTTAGAAATGTTACCCAAAATCGGTGTAGTTAGTATCAAATCGTAGAGGATGAAGAGAGGATCACGAAAATGTAATTTGTTTTGTTGTAAGCCTCCTAGATCGAATTTAGATGATGATTTAGTGAAGTTGGGAGAAATGGGGTTCTTGAGCTAGAGAGAAAAGGGAGAGAGATGGAGGGATTGAATGGATGAGAATGGTGGGTTGACTAGTTGACCTAGTCAACTAGTTTGCCCACTTGACAACTTCGGTCCCTCAAGTTTCAAAGCGGGTGCGGGAATTAACCAACGAAATATTTTAAAAACGCTCGAGTAACCGAGTGATGTTATAATTAAATAGCGGAAATATAATGAACGTTACTCACGGAAACTATTACTTTAAATACGAAAGATTATGTTTTAAAAAAAAAAAAAGACGGTGTTAAAATTAAATTTAACGGAAAAACGCGGGATGTTACATAGGAATGGTGATCGGAGGTGGCGATGGATTTTGATGGTGGGTTCACGATGGGGTGATTGTGATAGCGGTTTAGGGGTTTCAATGATGAAGTTGATCATGGTTGTTCTTGGTGTGTTCGTTGTACAGCAAAACAGAAAGATGGTGATAATTTATTGGTTGCAAACCGAACTAAAACAGATTAGGAGTTGTATATTATGATTTTGTTTTGGTGTCAAAATCAAACAATAAATAGTAGGTTAGTAGAGGTGTTTGAGTGATGGGTGGTGTGTTTCTTGCGTCAAACAGCAAACAGGAATGGACTGCAGCTCGAGTAATACATGTGGTGGTTTTGTTCGAACAAAAAAATTGGGGGTTGAGTTTACAATCGAGACTGTATTTGTTGGGTTATATGATCATGTATATGTGTATGTTTTTAGGTAGTAAAAGAAGTAGTCGTGGTTCTTCAAATGTTAAAAGAAAAAAGTATGTGTGGTGATGAAGATTGTTGGTGGCCTTGTATGTCGACGGTGTCTTTGATGGTTGAAGAGGTTCGATGGTGATTGAAAGTTCAAGTGTAGCCGGTGGTGGCTTGATGTCTTGCTAAGAAAAATAAACAGAAAATTTAAGAAGGAAAAGTGGATGATTTGGTTCCTCTATATCTATATGTTATATTTATGTACATATATGAAGGTTGAGGAATGAACATAAGTCAGATGGATGAATTTGGTTGTTAAATGTAATATACACATCACATTCACACATAGTAAAAGACTTTCTCTTGATCCAATTCACTAGTACTAGTTGAAAATAGAAATATATATATTATATGTAGGTTAGTTTGATAGATGGTGAAATGAAAAGAACGTGCTTCATACAATAATTCATCTATTAGATATTTACTTAACAGGAAAGCCATCATTTACTATTTGATCGACATAATTTATTTAGGGTATTATTTCATACTCCGTTGATAATCAGTGGTGGATCAAAAAGTCTTCAGAAAATTCCAAATTTTTAAATTTAAATATATTTATTTATTTTAGTCATTATGGTTTAAAATTTGGTTATTAATTATTAAATAAAAATTAAATCAACTATCCGCACTCGGTCCTGGATATAATATAAAAAGTGTTAAGATTTATTATTTAGCTTCTAAATATACTTTTAATAGGCCTATGATTCATATAATTCATTTTTGGATCACCGTTTATTTTAAAATCACATAAGTTCCTTTAGGTTCATATTAAACTTGTTTAATAACAAACGAGATGACAAACAAGTATTACGATCATTTAATTGTTATATTTAAAATCCTATATATATATTCGATATACTTCATTCACATATATAGATATATAATTTTTATATATTACTTTATTTTATATAATTAATTAACTCATAGAATATTTTAAATTACATTTCCAGTTATTACTTATATATATATATATATATATATATATATATATATATATATATATATATATATATATATATATATATATACACATATCTATACACATATCTATTTACAATAGTTGTTCGTGAATCGTCGGGAATGGTCGAAGGTCAATTGATTATATGAAATAGTTCAAAATTTTTGAGACTCAACCTAACAGACTTTGCTTATCGTGTCGAAATCATATAAAGATTAAGTTTAAATTTGGTCGGAAATTGTCGGGTCGTCACAGTACCTACCCGTTAAAGAAATTTCGTCCCGAAATTTGAGTGAGGTGGTTATGGCTAACCATAAAAATGTTTCCATGACAAATATGAGTTGATAAATGGTGTTTTTTCATTATTGACTAATATAGATAAAACGATTCGATTAGGTGAAGCGTACGAATGAAGCTGTCACAACAGGTTGAGATAGAGATTTAACTTTTGACGTAGTCACGGTGGAAATTAGAAAATAAGGTGCGTCTTAGCTTTTGACGTTGTGTTGGTTGAATTCCGAAATTCAAGGGATTTAAAAGAAAATCTTCGAAATATAAAAGATTTGATTCTTCGGCGAGTAAGGAAAATTAAGATCTCTAAAATTAAATAAGATGATCCGCCTCGATTACTCTGTCTGATATTTTCATTATAAATTAAGCTCTTCCTTTCCCTTATTTTCTATACAATCCTCAAATTTAAAAGATTATGAAAATGCTTAATCCAATTCTAAACCCTGAGATTTTCCTAATTATCATTTCTGTCATCCCTTCTTTTCAATCTTCCATCCAAAGAATCTGTTTACTTCTACTATTACCTTGGGGTGATACTATTCTTAATTATACCGTGTCCTTATATTGCTGTTCATATTAATATCCATGGTTTGTAACCTTCGTGTTGTTATTGGGCTTAATATTTTTTCTTATATTTTGGAGCTCTTTGCCTTTTTATTCTCCTCTCAACCTCTAGTAAAGCGAGTAACGGTCCAGAATTCATAGGTATGAAGTTTTAGATGAACATAGTTAATGTTCTAAGAATAAAATCGTAATGGAATGATCTTGATTTGGTAAATTACTCGAATATCTGGAAGATAGAACTATCAAGGAGACATATTCTTAATATGTTTGGAGATTGGATAGAATGTAAGAGTCATGTAAATGGCACATGATGACGGCATGTTCTGTGAATCATCACGTTCCATTAGAAACTCAGCATGAATTACTGTAATATAATCACATTGATCAAGTGTCATTATATTATACTAACTCATGCATCAGTTCCCAACATTACTTCAATAGCTTTCATATTTTAAGCTCGAAAGTTTACAGAATATAGAAACTAACAGTTTCTATATGATGTAACACTGATAGTACGAAGAGATTAATGATTTCAGATAAGAATAGTTATAAAAATATCTTCAGAAACATGGAGGATATTTATAATGAAAGATACGATAATATCTCGGAATATCTAAGATCAGAGGATGATAGAAACTATTGTTTGCAAGGGTTTAGAGTAATGAGCAAGATATTCACTAAAGATTTCAACAGATCCATAATTACCTGGATTCTTTAAATATAGGGTATGGTCCTTGTATTTGTCCTTGGTCTCCTTCGTGGTTAGCTCAATCCGTTTTCCAGTTCCAACTTTTCTGAGCTTTTCCAACATTCTATTCTTTATCATCAAACTTTCGATGATTAAGGTCGTTTACAGTTTTTGTTGCTTCATTCAACTTTTCAAAATTCAGAGTATTAGTTCGCAGACTGGGTGCTTTTCAGAATTTCAGAATGGAAGATAATTATTCTAAGAGATAAATGTTATACATATAACTGTTGATGTAGATATGCTGTGAGTTTTCAAAGTACTGATTGCCGATTCCTCTACATTTACTGCTACCATATCTGAATCATTGGTTATCGATCTAAGGTGATTTCAAGAGAATTGTGTTTTTAGATGATTAAACACTGACGGTAATATGGTGGAATATAAAAGGTTCCCCGGTAACAATAAAAGAGCATACATATACATCAAGGTGATAATAAGGTTGTTTCGAACAAAAAGTCGAAGTTGACTTGTTGGAGCTGTGACAAAACTGACTATTGTGAAAAAGAATTGCAATGTTATTTTCTGTAATAACAATGCCAAAGGAGCTAGCACAGATACGTGTTAAACATTTACTTAGGTTCTAAGGGTTTTTCAGGTGCATAACTATATGCATAAATCTTTCCTTCCGTAGATGAAGTGCGGTTGGTTCATCCTATCGATTGAGGTGTTTTCAAGAATCATGAAAGATTTGAACGTAGATTGTATTCGTCAAGATACAAATGAGGTTTAAGATGAAATCAAGTGGCAAACTTGAAGAATTGTTAAGTTTCATATGTTATAGTCAATATTTTAATTCATTTTAATTGTCCAATGATATTAGTCCACAGTCGATATCCACAGTTGACAATCCAATAATTCATATATAGTTTAATATATAATATTCAAATTAATTAATACGTATCGTGACCCGTATTCGTCTCAGACTCGATCACAACTCAAACTATATATATTATTGTAGAATCAACCTCAACCCTGTATAGAGAACTCGATCATTACTGCATATAGAGTGTCTATGGTGATTCCAAATAATATATATAGATGCGTCGATATGATATGTCAAAACCTTGTATACGTGTCCCGATATTTAAAGTGCGTGAAGTGAATAACAGAAAATAAATGACGATAAATAAAGTGCGTAAAGTAAATAACAGAAATTAAATGACGATAAATAAAATTTCGTGAATATAAATTGCGATAATTAAATTGCGGTAAATAAAAAATGTAACCAGTTAGCTAGGAACAATTAGCTAGGAACAGTTAGCGTGGATTCTTAACAACATTTCAATTAGTTAATTCATTTGTTTCTAACAAATTTTATTTTGTTCACTGTTTTCTTCATTATGCCACTTGTTGGATTCTGAGAAGTCAAAATCCAAATACGAAATTTAATAAAAATAGTTATTCTGTGGTGAACGGATTCATATATCGATGGTTGTAAATAAGATAGTAAATGACTGTTGAATCAGATTCGAAGAATGTACAATATAACTTATTAATGTGAAATCTAAATGTTCCTCGGGTATTACCTACCCGTCAAAATATTTTCACCATTAACAGTTTGTACGAAAGAACTTTTAATTACAATCCTTATGAAAAAATATATACATATATATTTTCTTCAGATGAAATTGTGGATTTAATGAATCAATATACTATTAGACTCATTTAATTTTCGATTTGAGCTAGAATAAGTAATCTCTAAAACTATTAGGATCCACATATTCTTCGCAGAATATTAATGAAGTTATGGATCAATACTTCATCGTTAATAGTTGTTGTTGGTACTCCTTGATATATATGGTGCGTAGAATATTGATGTTCGTGGAACAGATTGTGATGTTGAGGTGTGGGATGCGGATGTTGCTGTTGGTGATGGTGGTACTATTGATGTTGCTGAAGCTGGTACATTTTGCACCATATTTTTCAAGGCTACAACTCGGGTGCGAGGTTCGTTGACTTCTTCCATTATTCCGGGATGATTGTCGGTTGGAACGAGCGAATGAATAAGGTTTTGAAATTTTAGGTAGAATATAATCGTGGCGAGATATCCGGGTAATGAGGGTGAAAATGGTGTTTCGAATTGGTTCACCGGTGAGTGCTTCATGTTCTTCACTAAGAGGGGAATGTGGTGGATGGAAAGGATCACCTTCTTCTTGTTTTTAATGATTAAGTAGGCTACGAACCCATCAGATGAATTGGTTGATTCATGCTGGTGACACTACTTTCAGAGCTTAGGTGAAACTCCATATCGGAATAGCTGTCGGAATCCGAGGAATTCGAGCTGGTTGAGGGATTCATCTCGTACGATCAGATGAAGGATTTTTCGATAAGAAATAGATTATAGTATGTAGATTAGTACCCTGCAATGCATAATTTACATATGCATATATAATTACTAAAATCCCATAAGTTACGGAGGAATCTACGGAAGTTGTCAGGCAAAGGTAACAATAACAGATAGGCTAAGATATGAATTTATCTATACACTGTCTATGCAAATGAGGCAGTAAGACGTGTCTAGACTTTAAGGATGATAAGCAAATAATTTTTCGACACTAAATGATAAGCAAAACTTTTGACATGCAGACACGGTCGAAGTCCAGACTCACTAATGCATCTAAACAACTATCAGTTAGACACACTAATGCAAGACCTGGTTCGCTAAGACCACCACTCTGATACCAACTGAAAGGACCCGTCCTAATCCATCCGGACGAAGTCCATATTAATTATAAACGATTCACAACAGTTGATTACATCGCGAGGTACTTGACCTCTATATGATACATTTTATAAACATTGCATTCGTTTTTGAAAAGACAATCTTTCATTACATCGAAAGTTGACGGCAGGCATACTATTTCATAATATATGTAACTATAATTGACTTTAAATAATCTTGATTATCTCAACGACTCGAATGCAATGTCTTTTGAAATATATCATGAATGACTCCAAGTAATATCTTTAAAATGAGCAATTACATAGCGGAAGATTTCTTTCGTACCTGAGAATAAACATGCTTTAAAGTGTCAACCAAAAGGTTGGTGAGTTCATTAGTTTAACATAAATAATCATTTCATAATTTTAATAGACCACAAGATTTCATATTTCCATTTCTCATAAACATACGTCCCATGCATAGAGACAAAAATATCATTCATATGGATTTAACACCTGGTAACCGACATTAACAATATGCATATAAGAATATCCCCATCATTCCGGGATCCTCCTTCGGACATGATATAAATTTCGAAGTACTAAAGCATCCGGTACTTTGGATGGGGCTTGTTGGGCCCAATAGATCTATCTTTAGGATTCGAGTCAATTAGGGTGTCTGTTCCCTAATTCTTAGATTACCAGACTAAAAAGGTGTTGGGATTTAACAAGTTCCATTATACTTAAAACCATTTAAGAATCAATTAAAAGCGGAAGCATGTAATTACCATTTTAGAACATGTTAATCTTTAACCAATTAAAGTTAAATCCCAATTAGGATCAAGTTGTGAAACATACTTACAAACTACAAGTAAGAAAAGTGTTTATACCTTCTCCTAGCTTGTTGATAGATGATGATGAAGATGATGATGAATGGAGCTCCAAAACTATGAAACCTCAAGTAGTTATACCCCAATCTTTGCACCAACACCTTGTACTTTGGTTAGGATTTTTAACACTTGAATTAAACTTGCAAAAACCAAATTTATGAACCCCTTTGAGCTCCAAATACCCCACGGCAGCTGCAGCAGATTTTGAAGGTTTTTGTGCAGTTTTTTTTGAAGTATAATTGCATGTGTGTATTTCTCAAAGAGTCATGTTACATGTATATGGAAATGGGAAAGCATGGGTCAAAGATTCTAAGCCTAGAGCATGTGCTTCTCATTCCCAAAGCCACTTCCCCATTTGTTTTATAAGATGAGTTTTATATAAGTTGAATTTTATAAAACTTTTATAAAACTTCCATATACATATATATTTGTTATGTACATTTATTTTATAAAACCAAAACTTTATAAAATGTAACATAACAAAATAAATTATTTAACCTATAAATAATTTAAACTCTTGTTATATATAAATTAATCCATAATTTATATATATATATATATATATACACAAATGGTAAGTTTGATCAATGAACCAATCGTTAAAATCAAAGACGAATAAGGTGTCGGTAAGTTTGTTATTGGGTATGACCCGACTTGGATCATAACACGTCAGCCACGTTAATTTAATATGTCTCTCGGGCATACGAAATACCTTCAATCTCCCACTTGCACGAGAAACATAAGAAATTAATGCAAGTGATGGATACAGCCTAACACACCGTCCATCACCCCTAATATGTTATGACTTTGTGCCATTCAATAACATCATCCCTTTCGAGTTCCCATCTCGAACATGATTAGGTGAATCTTTCATTATTTCCTTTCGTCCTAGATGTCATGTTAAATCCAAGAGATACAGAGTGATCACTCTCTTATAGATTTAACTTTTCAGGCCTTAGACATCTGACTCTCAACGAATAAGAGGGACAAATTCCATCTTGACTACATACGTCCTAGATATACACTTTGTAATATACCTGAGTTCTTTCTTATGTACTACCATGTTTCAGAATAGCGAAGGAAAGAATCAAGGCACAGTACTTGGTGAATATCCGAACCCAATATGTATCTCAGGTCAGAGGATATAATGATATTCGCCTTTACTCAAGATTACATGTGATCAACCACAAAGGCTCTTTACAGTAATTCTTGAGAGCGGGTCTTCCAATATTTGTTTCCCACGAATATCTATGAACCTTGGTTGCATCCTTGCCCCACATTCAACCTATGAATGTATACCAATCCGAGTTCATAATAGTCTAAACCTCACACTTGTTCCCACAAATGTGATCGACTACGGAATTTAGAATAATTGCTTATTCATGGATGAAATATGCAAAATAGGAACATAACTCAAATAAATTAACACCATAGTTATATTAATGAGTTTGAATAATTTCGTTCCGGTACAATACATAAAATAGATCATATCCAATCACTAGAATATCGAAGCCCTAATGCACAAACATGTCCCTCATGTTTTGGCCCATGTAAAAGCTTCGTGAGTGGATCCGCAACATTATGATCTGTATGAACTTTGCGAATACATATCTTTCCTTTTTCAACTTCATCCCTTATGTAGTTGAATCTCCGCTCAATGTGACGAGTCTTTTGATGGGCACGAGGTTCCTTGATTTGAGCAATCGCACCCTCGTTGTCACAAAAGATCTCAAGAGGGTCCTGAATGGAAGGGACCACTCCTAAGTCGTCGATGAATTTCTTCATCCATGCAGCTTCCTGAGCTGCCAGTGAGGCGGCAATGTACTCCGACTTTGTAGTGGATAATGCAACAACCTCCTGTTTCGAACTCTTCCAAGAGACCGCACCACCATTTAACATGAAGACATAACCGGATTGTGATCGAGAGTCATCTCGATCAGTTTGGAAACTCGCGTCCACGTAACCTTTTACAGCGAGTTCCTCCTCACCAGACCCATATATTAGAAACATATCCTTAGTCCTCCTAAGGTATTTCAATATGCTTTTAACAGCAATCCAATGACTATTTCCTGGGTTATTCTGGTATCTACTTGTCAAGCTTAGAGCGCATGACACATCCGGTCTAGTACATATCATTGTATACATGATAGACCCAATAGCAGATGCGTATGGGACTTTCTTCATTCTCTCTTGTTCATCTTTCGTGGCAGGACACTAAGATGAACTGAGAACGGTTCCCTTTTGAATAGGTACCAAACCTCTCTTAGAGTTTTCCATCTTGAACCTTTTCAAGATTTTATCAATGTATGTACTTTGACTTAAACCTATCAATCTCTTGGATCTATTCCTATAGATCCCTATCCCCAATATGTATTGTGCTTCTCCAAGATCCTTAATGGAGAAGCAACCTTTTAGCCAAGTTTTGACCTCTTGCATTGTGGTTACATCATTCCCAAATAATAATATATCATCCACATATAGCACAAGGAACATTATAGAGCTCCCACTAGCCTTCTTGTATACACAAGCTTCATCACCATTTTTAATGAAGCCAAATTTCTCGGCTTCCTCATTAAAACGATGATTCCACATTCTAGATGCTTGTTTCAATCCGTAGATTGACTTTTTTAACTTGCATACCTTTTTAGGATATTTTGGATCAACAAAACCTTCAGGCTGGACCATATAGACATCTTCCATAAGATATCCATTTAGGAAAGCGGTTTTGACATCCATTTGCCATATTTCATAGTCGTAGTGAGCAGCAATGGCAAATAATATCCTAATAGACTTTAGCATTGCCACTAGCGAGAAAGTTTCATCATAATCAACCCCTTGAGTTTGAGTGAAACCTTTTGCTACAAGTCTAGCTTTATATGTATCCAAGTTTCCATGTATGTCGGTTTTCTTCTTGAAAAGCCATTTGCAATCAACTAGCTTAGAGCTAGGAGGTTGCTCAACAAGTTCCCACACTTGGTTTTCATACATGGATTGCATCTCGGCGTTCATGGCTTCCTGCCATTTATCTTTATCAATCCTTGATAAAGCATCTTCGTAGTTTGTCGGTTCATCCAAATCAACCGTATAGCATCCATCCACGAGAAAACCATATCTCTCAGGAGGATTACTAATCCTACTAGATCTTCGAACGTCTTGTGTACTTTGATCATCCACTTGATCATTTTCAACATCCTCATGTTGAGTACTAGTGTCAACCATTTGTGTATCATCAACTTGATCTTGTACCTCTACAAGATCTATTTTCCTTTCACCATCACCTTCCATTAGGAATTTGGTTTCAAGGAATTCCGCCTTTCGAGCAACAAATACATTTTGCTCGGTCGGATCATAGAAATAGTATCCCATATCATCCTTGGGATATCCTATGAAGATACACTTTGTGGATCGAGCATGTAACTTATTAGCTACATGGCGCTTAGGATAAGCTTCACATCCCCATACTTTCAAGTATGAAAGAGAAGGAGGTTTTCCAAACCACATCTCATGAGGAGTTCGTTCCACTTTCTTGGTTGGGGCCATATTTAAAATCCGAACCGCGGAGCTTAGACAATAACCCCAAAATGATAGAGGTAACGAGCTTCTTGCCATCATAGATCGAACCATATCCATTAGGGTTCGGTTCCTCCTTTCGGAAACTCCATTGAGTTGGGGTGTTCCGGGTGGAGTGAGTTGTGAGATAATCCCACAACTCCTAAGATGATCTTGGAAGGCATCGCTTAGGTATTCACCTCCTCTATCGGTACGAAGTACCTTAATTGTCCTATTGAGTTGATTTTGTACTTCGTTTTGATATTCTTTGAATGCTTCAAACGTTTCGTCCTTGTGTCTTAATAAGTAGACATATCCGAAACGACTAAAGTCATCAATGAAAGTAACAAAGTATCTTTCACCATTCCTAGTCATGGGTTTAAAGGGTCCACATACATCCGAATGTATTAATCCCAATAAATCTTTAGCCCTCTCATAAGTCCCTTTGAAAGGTGCTTTAGTCATCTTGCCTTGTAAACAAGATTCGCATACATCAAACGAATCCATTTCATTTGATTTCAAAAGTCCATTCCTTTGAAGTGTATGCATTCGGTTCTTGTTTATGTGACCAAGGCGACAATGCCATAAATAGGAATCACTCAAATCCCTTTTGAGTTTCTTGGTGCTTGTATGGTATATTGAGCTACTAGATAATGTGTCATCATGAACCAATTCAAAAATTCCATTTGAAGGTGAAGCCTTGAAATAGAATACATTATCTAAATAAATGTGGATATCATCATTAACAAAATTAGGATTAAAACCACATTGTTTCAAACGGGAAACAGAAATAATGTTTCGACATAAGTCGGGTGCATACAAAACATCATTCAAAATAAGTTCCAAGCCACTTGGAAGTTTTAACACAAAGTCTCCTTGAGCTTTCACTTGCACTTTAGCTCCATTCCCCATGAAGAGACTTGATGTTCCCGTTTGTTTGTTACTTCTTTTGAACCCATGCAAAGAATTGCAAATGTGAGTTCCACATCCAGTGTCTAATACCCATGTATTAGAAGAAGTAATGCTAAGCTCTATATATACCATATATATATTACCTGAGGATTGCCCCGCATCCCTCTTCTCCTTCAACTCCTTAAGGTAGACCGGACAGTTTCGTTTCCAATGACCCATCTCACCGCAACCGAAACATGGGTCTTCCTTGGGGTTTGCCTTCTCGGCTACCTTTTGCTTCTTAGCCTTGTTCTTGGTTGGGGTAACCATCTTCCCCTTCCCTTTGCCTTGATGGGCGGGTCCTTTCCTCTTAGCCACCTTTGGCTTAGAGGCGTTACATTTGGATCCACCTTGATCGATTGCTAACACGGGTAAAGCCCTTTTACCCATGCTAGTTTCGGCCGTTCTAAGCATACCGTGAAGCTCACCTATGCTCTTATCCATCCCATTCATATTGTAATTAATTACAAATTGATCAAACCTTTTTGATAGGGAGTTAAGGATAAGATCGGTGGCTAACTCATTAGATATGTTTAGGTTAAGACGGTTAGCACGATCGATAAGGCTTTTCATCTTAAGTACATAAGATGAAACCGATTGGGTATCGTCCATACGACAAGCATGTAGCGCCCGAACCGTTTCGAAGCGTTCGACACGCGCTTGTTGGAGGAACATCTCCTTCAATTGCGTTATCATGTCGTATGCACTATGATGCTCGAAATCCTTTTGGTGTTCGGGTATCATAGTCCCAAGCATTAAGCATGAGACTTGAAGGGAGTCGTGGCAATACTTATCGTAAGAGGCCATTGCCTCCCCATCATTCTCATCCGGTTGATCGGGAATGGGGTCCTCAAGCACATACATTTTATCCTCTTGTTTGAGGACAATCCGAAGATTGCGGAACCAATCCATAAAGTTTGTATGGTTGAGTTTGTCTTTCTCTAAGAGAGACCTTAATGATAGGTGGTTTAGATTAAGTGGTGCGTTTGGAATGTTGTTGTTGTTATTGGCGGCCATCTACAAAATTAACAAAGTTCGTTTAAGTATCGATTTTAATTTAACATTCAATACCCTTTAAATCAAATTGAATTATTAAATTCTAGAATCCAACGGTAAACCAAATTTCGGTTAGGTGACCTTTATCCCGCAATTTGATTTAGCTAGGTAGTCAATAAATGACAATTGCAATCCATTTGCAACTTCTAGAGTATGGGATCATGCAATCCTTTTGCATGGCATATTTATCCCATCAACGCCTATTTGTTCTTCATGCTTCGGTGACCCTAAGTTCATGATTCCCAAATCAAGACGTCCTACTTGTATAGACTTGTAAATTTAACTTACATGTGGTTAGGTGACCTTTATCCCACAAGCATGCGAAATTTACCTTAATTATATTAGTTTGCTCATAATGGTTAGGTGACCTTTATCCCATCATGAGTTCCCTAATATTCCTAAGTGTCACACAAATAGGATGGCGTTAAACTTGTTTACCTTGTTAATAAGGGATTTTGAGTTTTCGTTAATTCTAGTTTGAGAAAACTTTGCACCATACACCAACATGCATTTAGTGTATGGTTTATTTGAAAATCCATTTTCATGTTATGTAATAAAGCCAATTTTATTACTTTGATATAAACCATTTTATATGTATGATCCTTATCATGTTCTTAATAACCGATTATTAATGTCCTTTTAGCTGTTTTTAATTTAACCATTTAAATTGACGTTTTGCATGTCGTTAATAATGTCAATTTTAACCAATTTAAATTGCCATTTAGTTTGTTGTTAACTTGTGTGATTAACTTGTAGCATACAAACATACAATCCACATAATCATACAAAACAACCACGCATGCAAAATCATATGTTCACAATCAAGCCATTTTTGGTAGACATTTGTTTAGCCGAAAACAAATGCCACCGGTTAAGGGTAATAACACAAAGTAGGAGGTTTTAACCTCCCACTTAATCTTGCATCCAAATGCTTCTTCATGTGTTCTTCAAGTCTTCATCATCTTCATCATTTTACAAAATATATCCTAATACATTTTGTCTAGAAAATGAAAATACAACCTAATCTATTTTACATACCAAATATAAAATAAATTACATAACCAAAAGAACAATTATTACAAACCAAATTACATGAATATTACAACCACATGAATGAATTAATATTACATACCAAATGAATAGATTAATTCAACCAAACATGCAACCATTCAAACACAAGGTCAAGGCTTGATTGTGAACTTTAACATACAACAAATATGACCAAAATGGAACAACCCAAAACCCATTTTGGGTGTCCAAGAATTCGGCCTAACCATAAACCCACCCAAAATTTATAATTTTTGCATTTTACTTTCATGCATGTACATAAAATGCAAAATATATAGTGAGTTTAATAACCATCTCGAAGCATATTTCAACAACTTCGGCTCTGATACCATTGTTGGGATTTAACAAGTTCCATTATACTTAAAACCATTTAAGAATCAATTAAAAGCGGAAGCATGTAATTACCATTTTAGAACATGTTAATCTTTAACCAATTAAAGTTAAATCCCAATTAGGATCAAGTTGTGAAACATACTTACAAACTACAAGTAAGAAAAGTGTTTATACCTTCTCCTAGCTTGTTGATAGATGATGATGAAGATGATGATGAATGGAGCTCCAAAACTATGAAACCTCAAGTAGTTATACCCCAAACTTTGTACCAACACCTTGTACTTTGGTTAGGATTTTTAACACTTGAATTAAACTTGCAAAAACCAAATTTATGAACCCCTTTGAGCTCCAAATACCCCACGGCAGCTGCAGCAGATTTTGAAGGTTTTTGTGCAGTTTTTTTTGAAGTATAATTGCATGTGTGTATTTCTCAAAGAGTCATGTTACATGTATATGGAAATGGGAAAGCATGGGTCAAAGATTCTAAGCCTAGAGCATGTGCTTCTCATTCCCAAAGCCACTTCCCCATTTGTTTTATAATATGAGTTTTATATAAGTTGAATTTTATAAAACTTTTATAAAACTTCCATATACATATATATTTGTTATGTACATTTATTTTATAAAACCAAAACTTTATAAAATGTAACATAACAAAATAAATTATTTAACCTATAAATAATTTAAACTCTTGTTATATATAAATTAATCCATAATTTATATATATATATATATATATATATATATATATATATATATACACATCAAGTAATATTTCAGAAAACCATTTTTCTTGAAGTTCAAGTGTCGCGTATTTGATCAATGAACCAATCGTTAAAATCAAAGACGAATAAGGTGTCGGTAAGTTTGTTATTGGGCATGACCCGACTTGGATCATAACACGTCAGCCACGTTAATTTAATATGTCTCTCGGGCATACGAAATACCTTCAAAAGGGGCATATTCGGTTTAATAATCCAGCCATAGAATGTAGTTTTAAGTACTTGTGTCTATTTCGTAAAACAGTTATAAAAGCAGTGCATGTATTCTCAGTCCCAAAAATATATATTGCAAAAGCATTTAAAAAGGGAGCAAATGAAACTCACGCATATAAATATTGTAAAACAGTTAATAAAACATTGCATGTATTCTCAGACCAAAAATGTAATGAGTAAAAGGGAGCAAATGAAACTCACCATACTGTATTTTGTAGTAAAAATACATATGACAATATTAAACAATGCAGGGTTGGCTCCGGATTCACGAACCTATATCATGTATATATATTAACACATTATAATATAAATCCATTAAGTTTATATATGTTGTTATGTATCAAGATTAATAATACATTATGATACTTATTTGATATTTACATAATGTTATATCTATAATATTAGTTAAAACATAATTTTATGTATTATTAGTATACTTTATGTATTAAATATATCTTTATATATATATAAATCTTTTGTTTGGCAAAATTAATAATTGTAGTAATACAAGATTAAAGATAATAATAATAATAATAATAATGATCATAAAATACTACCTTCATTTAAAGGCTTTCCCAAAAAAAATAATGTCCACGCCCAGGTTTGAAGCCAAGACCTCCTGCTTAACCGACCACACCCCTAACCATCCTTCCGTTCTTTCATTTCTGATTAAAACCTAACCCATAATATATATCCAGTATCTATAGCTGTCTGATTCCTCTTCTTAATTTAAAAAAAAAAAATACCCCAGCCCAGGTTCGAACCCACGACTTCTCATTCACCCAACACCACGCTCAACCATTGCTCCATTCCAAACTTTTCTATTTTAATTTATCACTTAAACCTATATAATCCTTGTTTTCAGCTGTCTTCTTCTTCTACATGAATTCAAAAACCCAATTCATCTTTGAAACATCTATCATCATTCTTCATTTTCGTTAGTCTTGCAGATTCATCATTTTATTATCATCATACCCGTTGTTTATCAGGTATACAAACCTAGCACAACCATCGACCTCATGATCCACTTCTTGGCCCAATAGATAATTAAAGTTCAGCCCAACAATTACAAACAAGTACATGGCCCAGCTATAAAGGTCCGGTTCTGGTGGATGTTGAATTTAATGGAACGGCAACAACAAGAAATATATATATGTGTGATGAATTGGATCTATGCGTTCCTTGAATACCCTTTAATAGTTACTAATAGCCTTTTCATTTCTTTAATCAATTACTTACTTTATTATCACATCAAAGAGTTGGATTCCTATACTTTATATATATATTGAGGTGCAGTTTGGATACAGTAACAATAAAATAGCTGTTAAGTATCTCGAACTTAATCAGTCAAGTTAAGCAGTGACTTTACGACAGGAGAAAGAAAAAGGAAAACAATTGAAACAGAAACGAAAAGTAGCAACCTTGATCAAGTAGCAGTCATCCTTCATGTCATCTTCCACACATCCTGATTTCTTGTTTAAACCGAAAACAGAAGAAAAACTGTGCAGTCACGATTTATAGTAAAAGAAAGAAAAAAAAAATATAAGAGAGAGGTGAGAGGTAGGAATGGTGATCGGAGGTGGCGATGGATTTTGATGGTGGGTTCACGATGGGGTGATTGTGATAGCGGTTTGGGGGTTTCAATGATGAAGTTGATCATGGTTGTTCTTGGTGTGTTCGTTGTACAGCAAAACAGAAAGATGGTGATAATTTATTGGTTGCAAACCGAACTAAAACAGATTAGGAGTTGTATATTATGATTTTGTTTTGGTGTCAAAATCAAACAATAAATAGTAGGTTAGTAGAGGTGTTTGAGTGATGGGTGGTGTGTTTCTTGCGTCAAACAGCAAACAGGAATGGACTGCAGCTCGAGTAATACATGTGGTGGTTTTGTTCGAACAAAAAAATTGGGGGTTGAGTTTACAACCGAGACTGTATTTGTTGGGTTATATGATCATGTATATGTGTATGTTTTTAGGTAGTAAAAGAAGTAGTCGTGGGTCTTCAAATGTTAAAAGAAAAACGTATGTGTGGTGATGAAGATTGTTGGTGGCCTTGTATGTCGACGGTGTCTTTGATGGTTGAAGAGGTTCGATGGTGATTGAAAGTTCAAGTGTAGCCGGTGGTGGCTTGATGTCTTGCTAAGAAAAATAAACAGAAAATTTAAGAAGGAAAAGTGGATGATTTGGTTCCTCTATATCTATATGTTATATTTATGTACATATATGAAGGTTGAGGAATGAACATAAGTCAGATGGATGAATTTGGTTGTTAAATGTAATATACACATCACATTCACACATAGTAAAAGACTTTGTCTTGATCCAATTCACTAGTACTAGTTGAAAATAGAAATATATATATTATATGTAGGTTAGTTTGATAGATGGTGAAATGAAAAGAACGTGCTTCATACAATAATTCATCTATTAGATATTTACTTAACAGGAAAGCCATCATTTACTATTTGATCGACATAATTTATTTAGGGTATTATTTCATACTCTGTTGATAATCAGTCGTGGATCAAAAAGTCTTCAGAAAATTCCAAATTTTTAAATTTAAATATATTTATTTATTTTAGTCATTATGGTTTAAAATTTGGTTATTAATTATTAAATAAAAATTAAATCAACTATCCGCACTCGGTCCTGGATATAATATAAAAAGTGTTAAGATTTATTATTTAGCTTCTAAATATACTTTTAATAGGCCTATGATTCATATAACTCATTTTTGGATCACCGTTTATTTTAAAATCACATAAGTTCCTTTAGGTTCATATTAAACTTGTTTAATAACAAACGAGATGACAAACAAGTATTACGATCATTTACTTGTTATATTTAAAATCCTATATATATATATTCAATATACTTCATTCACATATATAGATATATAATTTTTATATATTACTTTATTTTACATAATTAATTAACTCATAGAATATTTTAAATTACATTTCCAGTTATTACTTATATATATATATATATATATATATATATATACACATATCTATTTACAATAGTTGTTCGTGAATCGTCGGGAATGGTCGAAGGTCAATTGATTATATGAAATAGTTCAAAAATTTTGAGACTCAACCTAACAGACTTTGCTTATCGTGTCGAAATCATATAAAGATTAAGTTTAAATTTGGTCGAAAATTGCCGGGTCATCACAGTACCTACCCGTTAAAGAAATTTCGTCCCGAAATTTGAGTGAGGTGGTTATGGCTAACCATAAAAATGTTTCCATGACAAATATGAGTTGATAAATGGTGTTTTATCATTATTGACTAATATAGATAAAACGATTCGATTAGGTGAAGTGTACGAATGAAGCTGTCACAACAGGTTGAGATAGAGATTTAACTTTTGACGTAGTCACGGTGGAAATTAGAAAATAAGGTGCGTCTTAGCTTTTGACGTTGTCTTGGTTGAATTCCGGAATTCAAGGGATTTAAAAGAAAATCTTCGAAATATAAAAGATTTGATTCTTCGGCGAGTAAGGAAAATTAAGATCTCTAAAATTAAATAAGATGATCCGCCTCGATTACTCTGTCTGATATTTTCATTATAAATTAACCTCTTCCTTTCCCTTATTCTCACCATTTCTATACAATCCTCAAATTTAAAAGATTATGAAAATGCTTAATCCAATTCTAAACCCTGAGATTTTCCTAATTATCATTTCTGTCATCCCTTCTTTTCAATCTTCCATCCGAAGAATCTGTTTACTTCTACTATTACCTTGGGGTGATACTATTCTTAATTATACCGTGTCCTTATATTGCTGTTCGTATTAATATCCATGGTTTGTAACCTTCGTGTTGTTATTGGGCTTAATATTTTTTCTTATATTTTGGAGCTCTTTGCCTTTTTATTCTCCTCTCAACCTCTAGTAAAGCGAGTAACGGTCCAGAATTCATAGGTATGAAGTTTTAGATGAACATAGTTAATGTTCTAAGAAAAAAATCGTAATGTAATGATCTTGATTTGGTAAATTACTAGAATATCCGGAAGATAGAACTATCAAGGAGACATATTCTTAATATGTTTGGAGATTGGATAGAATGTAAGAGTCGTGTAAATGGCACATGATGACGGCATGTTCTGTGTATCATCACGTTCCATTAGAAACTCAGCATGAATTACTGTAATATAATCACATTGATCAAGTGTCATTATATTATACTAACTCATGCATCAGTTCCCAACATTACTTCAATAGCTTTCATATTTTAAGCTCGAAAGTTTACAGAATATAGAAACTAACAGTTTCTATATGATGTAACACTGATAGTACGAAGAGATTAATGATTTCAGATAAGAATAGTTATAAAAATATCTTCAGAAACATGGAGGATATTTATAATGAAAGATACGATAATATCTCGGAATATCTAAGATCAGAGGATGATAGAAACTATTGTTTGCAAGGGTTTAGAGTAATGAGCAAGATATTCACTAAAGATTTCAACAGATCCATAATTACCTGGATTCTTTGAATATAGGGTATGGTCCTTGTATTTGTCCTTGGTCTCCTTCGTGGTTAGCTCAATTCCGTTTTCCAGTTCCAACTTTTCTGAGCTTTTCCAACATTCTATTCTTTATCATCAAACTTTCGATGATTAAGGTCGTTTACAGTTTTTGTTGCTTCATTCAACTTTTCAAAATTCAGAGTATTAGTTCGCAGGCTAGGTGCTTTTCAGAATTTCAGAATGGAAGATAATTATTCTAAGAGATAAATGTTATACATATAACTGTTGATGTAGATATGCTGGGAGTTTTCAAAGTACTGATTGCCGATTCCTCTACATTTACTGCTACCATATCTGAATCATTGGTTATCGATCTGAGGTGATTTCAAGAGAATTGTGTTTTTAGATGATTAAACGCTGACGGTAATATGGTGAAATATAAAAGGTTCCCCGGTAACAATAAAAGAGCATACATATACATCAAGGTGATAATAAGGTTGTTTCGAACGAAAAGTCAAAGTTGACTTGTTGGAGCTGTGACAAAACTGACTATTGTGAAAAAGAATTGCAATGTTATTTTCTGTAATAACAATGCCAAAGGAGCTAGCACAGATACGTGTTAAACATTTACTTAGGTTCTAAGGGTTTTTCAGGTGCATAACTATATGCATAAATCTTTCCTTCCGTAGATGAAGTACGGTTGGTTCATCCTATCGATTGAGGTGTTTTCAAGAATCATGAAAGATTTGAACGTAGATTGTATTCGTCAAGATACAAATGAGGTTTAAGATGAAATCAAGTGGCAAACTTGAAGAATTGTTTAGTTTCATATGTTATAGTCAATATTTTAATTCATTTTAATTGTCCAATGATATTAGTCCACAGTCGATAGTCCACAGTTGACAATCCAATAATTCATATATAGTTTAATATATAATATTCGAATTAATTAATACGTATCGTGACCCGTATTTGTCTCAGACTCGATCACAACTCAAACTATATATATTATTGTAGAATCAACCTCAACCCTGTATATAGAGAACTCGATCATTACTGCATATAGAGTGTCTATGGTGATTCTAAATAATATATATAGATGCGTCGATATGATATGTCAAAACCTTGTATACGTGTCCCGATATTTAAAGTGCGTGAAGTGAATAACAGAAAATAAATGACGATAAATAAAGTGCGTAAAGTAAATAACAGAAATTAAATGACGATAAATAAAATTTCGAGAATATAAATTGCGATAATTAAATTGCGGTAAATAAAAAATGTAACCAGTTAGCTAGGAACAGTTAGCTTGGAACAGTTAGCGTGGATTCTTAACAACATTTCAATTAGTTAATTCATTTGTTTCTAACAAATTTTATTTTGTTCACTGTTTTCTTCATTATGCCACTTGTTGGATTCTGAGAAGTCAAAATCCAAATACGAAATTTAATAAAAATAGTTATTCTGTGGTGAACGGATTCGTATATCGATGGTTGTAAATAAGATAGTAAATGACTGTTGAATCAGATTCGAAGAATGTACAGTATAACTTATTAATGTGAAATCTAAATGTTCCTCGGGTATTACCTACCCATCAAAATATTTTCACCATTAACAGTTTGTACGAAAGAATTTTTAATTACAATCCTTATGAAAAAATATATACATATATATTTTCTTCAGATGAAATTGTGGATTTAATGAATCAATATACTATTAGACTCATTTAATTTTCGATTTGAGCTAGAATAAGTAATCTCTAAAACTATTAGGATCCACATATTCTTCGCAGAATATTAATGAAGTTATGGATCAATACTTCATCGTTAATAGTTGTTGTTGGTACTCCTTGATATCTATGGTGCGTAGGATATTGATGTTCGTGGAACAGATTGTGATGTTGAGGTGTGGGATGCGGATGTTGCTGTTGGTGATGGTGGTACTATTGATGTTGCTGAAGCTGGTACATTTTGCACCATATTTTTCAAGGCTACAACTCTGGTGCGAAGTTCGTTGACTTCTTCCATTATTCCGGGATGATTGTCGGTTGGAACGAGCGAATGAATAAGGTTTTGAAATTTTAGGTAGAATATAATCGTGGCGAGATATCCGGGTAATGAGGGTGAAAATGGTGTTTCGAATTGTTTCGCCGGTGAGTGCTTCATGTTCTTCACTAAGAGGGGAATGTGGTGGATGGAAAGGATCACCTTCTTCTTGTTTTTAATGATTAAGTAGGCTACAAACCCATCAGATGAATTGGTTGATTCATGCTGGTGACACTACTTTCGGAGCTTAGGTGAAACTCCATATCGGAATAGCTGTCGGAATCCGAGGAATTCGAACTGATTGAGGGATTCATCTCGTACGATCAGATGAAGGATTTTTCGATAAGAAATAGATTATAGTATATAGATTAGTACCCTGCAATGGATAATTTACATA
The DNA here is from genome assembly GCF_046630445.1 of Rutidosis leptorrhynchoides. Classification (NCBI taxonomy): domain Eukaryota; kingdom Viridiplantae; phylum Streptophyta; class Magnoliopsida; order Asterales; family Asteraceae; genus Rutidosis; species Rutidosis leptorrhynchoides. The sequence continues at coordinate 240,819,687 of NC_092343.1, forward strand.
TGCATATATAATTACTAAAATCCCATAAGTTACGGAGGAATCTACGGAAGTTGTCAGGCAAAGGTAACAATAACAGATACACTAAGATATGAATTTATCTATACACTGTCTATGCAAATGAGGCAGTAAGACATGTCTAGACTTTAAGGATGATAAGCAAATAATTTTTCGACACTAAATGATAAGCAAAACTTTTGACATGCAGACACGGTCGAAGTCCAGACTCACTAATGCATCTAAACAACTATCAGTTAGACACACTAATGCAAGACCTGGTTCGCTAAGACCACCGCTCTGATACCAACTGAAAGGACCCGTCCTAATCCATCCGGATGAAGTCCATATTGATTATAAACGATTCACAACAGTTGATTACATCGCGAGGTACTTGACCTCTATATGTTACATTTTACAAACATTGCATTCGTTTTTGAAAAGACAATCTTTCATTACATTGAAAGTTGACGGCAGGCATACTATTTCATAATATATGTAACTATAATTGACTTTAAATAATCTTGATTATCTCAACGACTTGAATGCAACGTCTTTTGAAATATGTCATGAATGACTCCAAGTAATATCTTTAAAATGAGCAATTACACAGCGGAAGATTTCTTTCGTACCTGAGAATAAACATGCTTTAAAGTGTCAACCAAAAGGTTGGTGAGTTCATTAGTTTAACATAAATAATCATTTCATAATTTTAATAGACCACAAGATTTCATATTTCCATTTCTCATAAAGATACGTCCCATGCATAGAGACAAAAATATCATTCATATGGATTGAACACCTGGTAACCGACATTAACAATATGCATATAAGAATATCCCCATCATTCCGGGATCCTCCTTCGGACATGATATAAATTTCGAAGTACTAAAGCATCCGGTACTTTGGATGGGGCTTGTTGGGCCCAATAGATCTATCTTTAGGATTCACGTCAATTAGGGTGTCTGTTCCCTAATTCTTCGATTATCAGACTAAAAAGGGGCATATTCGGTTTAATAATCCAGCCATAGAATGTAGTTTTAAGTACTTGTGTCTATTTCGTAAAATAGCTATAAAAGCAGCGCATGTATTCTCAGTCCCAAAAATATATATTGCAAAAGCATTTAAAAAGGGAGCAAATGAAACTCACGCATATAAATATTGTAAAACAGTTAATAAAACATTGCATGTATTCTCAGCCCAAAAATGTAATGAGTAAAAGGGAGCAAATGAAACTCACCATACTGTATTTTGTAGTAAAAATACATATGACAATATTAAACAATGCAGGGTTGGCCCCGGATTCACGAACCTATATCATGTATATATATTAACACATTATAATATAAATCCATTAAGTTTATATATGTTGTTATGTATCAAGATTAATAATACATTATGATACTTATTTGATATTTACATAATGTTATATCTATAATATTAGTTAAAACATAATTTTATGTATTATTAGTATACTTTATGTATTAAATATATCTTTATATATATAAATCTTTTGTTTGGCAAAATTAATAATTGTAGTAATACAAGATTAAAGATAATAATAATAATAATAATAATAATAATAATAATAATAATAATAATAATAATAATAATAATAATAATAATAATAATAATGATCATAAAATACTACCTTCATTTAAAGGCTTTCCCAAAAAAAATAATGTCCACGCCCAGGTTTGAAGCCAAGACCTCCTGCTTAACCGACCACACCCCTAACCATCCTTCCGTTCTTTCATTTCTGATTAAAACCTAACCCATAATATATATCCAGTATCTATAGCTGTCTGATTCCTCTTCTTAATTTTCAAAAAAAAAAAATACCCCAGCCCAGGTTCGAACCCACGACTTCTCATTCACCCAACACCACGCTCAACAATTTCTCCATTTAAAACTTTTCTATTTTAATTTATCACTTAAACCTATATAATCCTTGTTTTCTGCTATCTTCTTCTTCTACATGAATTCAAAAACCCAATTCATCTTTGAAACATCTATCATCATTCTTCATTTTCGTTAGTCTTGCAGATTCATCATTTTATTATCATCATACCCGTTGTTTATCAGGTATACAAACCTAGCACAACCATCGACCTCATGATCCACTTCTTGGCCCAATAGATAATTAAAGTTCAGCCCAACAATTACAAACAAGTACATGGCCCAGCTATAAAGGTCCGGTTCTGGTGGATGTTGAATTTAATGGAACGACAACAACAAGAAATATATATATATATATATGTGTGATGAATTGGATCTACGCGTTCCTTGGATACCCTTTAATAGTCACTAATAGCCTTTTCATTTCTTTAATCAATTACTTACTTTATTATCACATCAAAGAGTTGGATTCCTATACTTTATATATATATTGAGGTGCAGTTTGGATACAGTAACAATAAAATAGCTGTTAAGTATCTCGAACTTAATCAGTCAAGTTAAGCAGCGACTTTACGACAGGAGTGGAAAAACAAAAATTATTTGTAGCAGTCTCCTTACTTGGATGGGTATTTGGTTCGTTTGAATATAACCCAAGAAGGAAGCAGGAGAAAGAAAAAGGAAAACAATTGAAACAGAAACGAAAAGTAGCAACCTTGATCAAGTAGCAGTCATCCTTCATGTTATCTTCCACACATCCTGATTGCTTATCCTGATTGCTTGTTTAAACCGAAAACAGAAGAAAAACTGTGCAGTCACGATTTATAGGAAAAGAAAGAAAAAAAAATATAAGAGAGAGGTGAGAGGTAGGAATGGTGATCGGAGGTGGCGATGGATTTTGATGGTGGGTTCACGATGGGGTGATTGTGATAGCGGTTTGGGGGTTTCAATGATGAAGTTGATCATGGTTGTTCTTGGTGTGTTCGTTGTACAGAAAAACAGAAAGATGGTGATAATTTATTGGATGCAAACCGAACTAAAACAGATTAGGAGTTGTATATTATGATTTTGTTTTGGTGTCAAAATCAAACAATAAATAGTAGTTTAGTAGAGGTGTTTGAGTGATGGGTGGTGTGTTTCTTGCGTCAAACAGCAAACAGGAATGGACTGCAGCTCGAGTAATACATGTGGTGGTTTTGTTCGAACAAAAAAATTGGGGGTTGAGTTTACAATCGAGACTGTATTTGTTGGGTTATATGATCATGTATATGTGTATGTTTTTAGGTAGTAAAAGAAGTAGTAGTGGTTCTTCAAATGTTAAAAGAAAAACGTATGTGTGGTGATGAAGATTGTTGGTGGCCTTGTATGTCGACGGTGTCTTTGATGGTTGAAGAGGTTCGATGGTGATTGAAAGTTCAAGTGTAGCCGGTGGTGGCTTGATGTCTTGCTAAGAAAAATAAACAGAAAATTTAAGAAGGAAAAGTGGATGATTTGGTTCCTCTATATCTATATGTTATATTTATGTACATATATGAAGGTTGAGGAATGAACATAAGTCAGATGGATGAATTTGGTTGTTAAATGTAATATACACATCACATTCACACATAGTAAAAGACTTTGTCTTGATCCAATTCACTAGTACTAGTTGAAAATAGAAATATATATATTATATGTAGGTTAGTTTGATAGATGGTGAAATGAAAAGAACGTGCTTCATACAATAATTCATCTATTAGATATTTACTTAACAGGAAAGCCATCATTTACTATTTGATCGACATAATTTATTTAGGGTATTATTTCATACTCCGTTGATAATCAGTGGTGGATCAAAAAGTCTTCAGAAAATTCCAAATTTTTAAATTTAAATATATTTATTTATTTTAGTCATTATGGTTTAAAATTTGGTTATTAATTATTAAATAAAAATTAAATCAACTATCCGCACTCGGTCCTGGATATAATATAAAAAGTGTTAAGATTTATTATTTAGCTTCTAAATATACTTTTAATAGGCCTATGATTCATATAACTCGTTTTTGGATCACCGTTTATTTTAAAATCACATAAGTTCCTTTAGGTTCATATTAAACTTGTTTAATAACAAACGAGATGACAAACAAGTATTACGATCATTTAATTGTTATATTTAAAATCCTATATATATATTCAATATACTTCATTCACATATATAGATATATAATTTTTATATATTACTTTATTTTACATAATTAATTAACTCATAGAATATTTTAAATTACATTTCCAGTTATTACTTTTATATATATATATATATATATATATATATATATATATATATATATATATATATATATATATATATATATATATATATATACACATATCTATTTACAATAGTTGTTCGTGAATCGTCAGGAATGGTCGAAGGTCAATTGATTATATGAAATAGTTCAAAATTTTTGAGACTCAACCTAACATACTTTGCTTATCGTGTCGAAATCATATAAAGATTAAGTTTAAATTTGGTCAGAAATTGCCGGGTCGTCACAGAATAATGAAACTCACCTAATGTATTTTGTAATAAAAATACATATAACATCATTGAATAAGTGTAAGGTTGGCCTCGGATTTACGAACCTGTATTATTTGTATATATATATTAAATTATATAATCGTAATCGAATAAATTTATATATATAACTTTTTAATGATATTATTTTTAGATTAATAATATATTTATATTTCATATATTCTTTTTATATAAAATAAAATATTGTTTTATGTTATATGTGTTAAATATATATTTTTTATGTATTTCATTTGTTTATCAAAACGGGAGTTCAAATTATACTCAATTAATATTAGTAAAAATGATGATATTAACATTAGTAATGTACTTATGTTGATAATAACTCTATTAATGATAATAATAATGATATTAATAATAATGCTTGTAAAATAACAATTTTTAGTAAGATTGATAATAATGATAATAAGTTTAATAATAGTAATACTAATAATCATTTTAATAATAATATTCATAATATTATTGATAATACATTTGTTTTTAATAATAATGATACCAATCATAACTAACATAATAATCTTAATAATAACAATAATAATTATAATCATAATAATAAAAATAATATGGATAATAATAATAATAATAATAATAATAATAATAATAATAATAATAATAATAATAATAATAATAATAATAATAATAATAATAATAATAATAATAATAATAATAATAATAATATCACTTAATACCTTAGGAGCATTAAAAAGATATAGACTGTCCAGGGTGGGATTCGAACCCGCGACCTCCCGCTTTTACACAAACTCCCTAAACCATCCCTCTGTGACCAATTTTCTGGTATTATACAGTTTCTAAATTGTATTAACTATAAAACTAAATTCATCTTCTTCATTCCCACAATTTAATCAACACAGAATCAAATCCACACAACGATAACATATTGATTTTGTATTCATAAACCAAACGGAAATTTTAGGAAGATTGTTAGAATTAATTAAATCGAAGGAGAAGAAAAAAAAAATAGAAGTCGACACAGGTACTGTATGATACGTATGAACACCAAACACAAAAATCAAGTTTAATGCGTTTTAGATCACGGTTTCAAAATGAAATAAGTTTTAAATCTTTCTTAGAATCTTTCTCCATATTCAATTGCACTCAAAACATCAACATGAATCCGAATATGACGATGAACACAGGTTTTGACTTTTTAAATTAAAGGTTTGACTTCGAAAATTAGAACTCGTTAATAAAAATTGAAACTTGATATTTTGCAGAAAGATTACACAAAGGATTCCTAACACAACCCCATTTTCAGATTTTGCTAATTCATTTAATATCGAGCTTTTGATTTTAAGAAAATAAAACAGAGTTTTTCGAGCTTTTCTAAAAAAAAAAATAATACCTTAAAAGAAGTAATAAATCTCAGGGAATTGTAAATTGATAATGAGGGTGAGAAGTCGACTGGTGCCCTAATAAAAGAAGGAATCATTCCATTTATTTATTGAGTGAATACATGCTTTAATAATTAAACAGCATAAGAAATAAAAAAAATATATATATATAAAAATATACTGATAACAACTTGCAACGGATTTTGTTTGAATGTGGAATGGATTTCTTTGGCATGAATTAGATTTAGAGACAGCAAAATAGGATTCGTACAGATTGATAGCTACACACAACCGAATGGGTCTTTTGTTTCCATGATTTATATTATATAAAATTAATATTAATAATAATAATCCTATTAATAATAAATAATAATAATAATAATAATAATACATTATTAATAATATTTTCTTATTAATACTGAATTTCAATAATTAACATATTAATAATATTTAGGTTAATAATACTAAAAGTTATAATAATGATATTATTAATAATATTAAATTTTATTGTTTTTATAATAATAATAATAATAATAATAATAATAATAATAATAATAATAATAATAATAATAATAATAATAATAATAATAATAATAATAATAATGGTTCTTAAAGATAGTACTTATAATAATACTAGTAAAAGTAATAATAATATTGATGTAATAATTTATATCAAATCTCATATGTATATATATATATATATATATATATATATATATATATATATATATATATATATACTATATTTTATTAATATTATTAATAATACTGATATCAATATTAATAATGAAAGTAATAAAATAACTATATTTTAACTCATGATACATATTATGTAATACTTATATTATATGATAACATATTTGAGTATATTATATATATATATATATTACAACCTACATATGATACGTAATTAAATATTTATACTCTATACACATATTATCATAAAAATTAAATATATTTATATATAACTTCTTTATAAATTACAACATAATTATTTTATAACTTATCTTACCTTTTTAATTCACATGTTTAAATCCTATTTTATTATTTGTAATTATCATATATACTTACAGTTATACATATTGTATATATATTTAATTACATATTCGTTTGCAAATAAATTGTTCGTGAATCATCGAGAATAATCAAAGGACAAATGCATTAATGTAAACTGTTCCAAAGTTTTCGAGAATCAACATTACAGACTTTTGCTTATCGTGTCGAAACATATGAAGATCAAGTTTAAATTTAGTCGGAAATTTCCGGGTCGTCACAGTACCTACCCGTTAAAGAAATTTCGTCCCGAAATTTGAGTGTGGTGGTCATGGTTAACAATAAAAATGTTTTCATGACGAATATGAGTTGATTAATAGAGTTTTATCACTGTTGGGTAATATGAATAATATAATTCGATTACTCGAAGAGTACGAGTGAAATTATCACAAAAGAATGAAATGAAGAAATAGAGATTTGTCTTAGCTTTTGACGTAGTCAGGGTTGAATTTACGAAAAATAAGGTTTGTCTTAACTTTTGACGTTGTATTGATTGAATTTAGAAAATATGGTGCGTCATAGCTTTTGACGTAGAGGGTTGAATTTCCGGAATTCAAGGGATTAAAGAAAATCTTCGAAATCTATAAGATTTGATTCTTCGGCGAGTATGGAATTTAAGATTTCTTTAATTAAATGCGGTGATCTGCCTCGATTACTCTGTCTGATATTTCCATTATAAATTAAATTCTTCCGTTCCATCATTCTCACCATTCCTATACTTTCTTTCTTAGTTCATACATCCAAAAGATTGTGAAAATGCTTAATCCAGTTGTAATCCTTGATATTTTCCTAATTATCATTTCTGTCATCCTTCTTTTTAATCTTCCACCAGAAAAATCTGTTTACTTCTACTATTACCTTGGAATGATACTATTCGTAATTATACCATGTCTTTATATTGCAATTCGTATTAATATTCACGGTTTGTAATCTCCGTATTGTTATTGGGCTTTATGTTTTCTCTTAAATTTTGGAGCTCTTTGCCTTTTTATTCTCCTCTCGATTCCTAGTAAAGCGAGCAACGGTCCAGAATTCATAGATATTAATTTCGAAATGAACATAGTTAATCTTCTAAGAAAGAAATGGTAATAGCACGATCTTGATTCGTCAAATTACCAGAATATCTTGGAAAGATAGAACTATCAAGAAAATATGTTCTTGATATGTTTATATATCAGATAAAATGTAAAAGTCTTGTCACATGGCACATGATGATGTTATAATCTGTGAATCATCATGTCCTATTTAGAAACTCAGTATGACTTACTGTAATATAATCACGTTGATCAAGTGTCATTATATTATACTAACTCATGCATCAGTTCCTAACTTTACTTCAATAACTTTCATATTTTAAGCTCAAAAGTTTATAGAATATAGAAACTAACAGTTTCTATACGATGTAACACTAATAGTATGAAGAGATTAATGATTTCAGATAAGAATAGTTATAAAAATATCTCCAGAAATATGGAGGATATTTATAATGAAAGATACAATAATATCTCGAAATATCTAAGATCGGAGGATGATAGAAACTATTGTCTGCAAGGGTTTAGAGTAATGAGCAAGATATTCACAAAAGACCTTAGCAGACATTGAATCATTCGGATTCTTTTCAGTCAAACTTATTCTTTGTGATTTGTCCACGGCTTTCTTCATAGTTTCGCATAATCTGCTTTTCGGTACTAAATTTTCTATTGAATGTTTCCATTATAATGATACACAGGAAGCAAGAAGAGGTATATAATTTCGGACGAGAATATTTATGAAAATATTCTCAGAAATATCGAAGATATTGATGATGATATTTTAGAATTTCTAAGTTCGATGGTTGATAGAGAAAGATTTTTCCGTAAGATTTTAACATGGTTTCGGAGCAAGATATTCTCTAAAGATTTCAACGGATCCAGAATTATCTGAATTCTTTGAATATAGGGTATGGTCCTTGTATTTGTCCTTGGTATCCTTCATGGTTAACTCTATCCGTTTTCCAGTTCCAACGTTTCTGAACTTTTCCAACATATTATTCTTTATCATCAAACTTCCGATGACTAAGGTCGTTTACGGTTGCCTACAGTTTCTGCTGCTTCATTCAACTTTTTCAACATTCAGAGTATCGATTCGTAAACTGGGTGCCTTTTCAAAATTTCAGAATTGAAGATCGTAATTCTAGGAGATAATTGTTATATGTATACATATAACTATTGATGTAGAAATGCTACGAGATTCGAAATACTGATTGCTGATTCCTAGTAATTGGTATGGCAATTATTGTTACAGGGTATAGATGAATACAAGATGGGGTTTGAATGAATATAATGATTTTTTTTTTGGAAAGTCCAAATTCATTGAAGTTGCTGGTAATTTTACTGCTGATGTGGTGAAATATAAACGGTTCTCTGGTAACGATGACGAGAGACAAACTTATATATCGAGGTTATAATAAGGCTAATTCGAATGGAAGTTGAAGTTGATTTGTTGAAGCTGTGATAAAATTGGCTAATTTGAAAAAGAGTTGCAATGTTATTTTCGGTAATAACAATGCCAAAGGAGCTAACACAGACACGTGTTAAACTTTTACTTAGGGTCCGGGAGTTTTCAGGTGCATAACTATATGCGTCAATCTTTTCTTCTATAGATGAAGTGCGGTTGGTTCATCATTTCAATTGAGGTGTTCCCAAGATTCGTGAAAGTTTTGAACGCAGATTGTAATTGTCAAGATACAAATGAGGTTAAGATGAAATCAAGTGGCCAACTTGAAGATTTGTTTAGTTTCATATGTTATAATCAATATTTTAATTCATTTTAAATGTCCAATGTTGATAGTCCACAGTTAACAGTCCAATAATTCATATATAGTTTAATATATAATATTCGAATTAATTAATACGTATCGTGACCCGTGTACATGTCTCAGACTCGATCACAACTCAAACTATATATATTATTGTAGAATCAACCTCAACTCTGTATAGAGAACTCGATCATTACTGCATATAGAGTGTCTTTGATGATTCCAAATAATATATAGATGAGTCGATATGATATGTCAAAACCTTGTATACGTGTCCCGATATTTAAAGTGCGTAAAATAAATAACAGAAATTAAATAATGATAAATAAAGTGCGTAAAGTAAATAACAGAAATTAAATGACGATAAATAAAATTGCGAGAATGTAAATTGCGATAATTAAATTGCGATAATATAAAATGTAATCAGTTAGCTAGGAACAGTTAGCGTGGATTCTTAACAAAATTTCTCATAGTTAATTTGTTTGTTTCTAACAAATTTTATTTTGTCCAACGTTTTCTTCATTATGCCGCTTGTTGGATTCTGGTAAATTAAAATTACAATATGAAATTGGATGAATATGGTTATTCTGTGGTGAACGGATTTGTATATCGGTGGATGTAAGTAGAATAGTAAATGACTGTTGAATCAGATTCGAAGAATGTACGATATAACTTATTAATGCGAAATCTATATATTCCTCGAGTATTACCTGCCCGTTAAAATATTTTCACCATTAGTAGTTTGTACGAAAGAATTTTTAATTACAATCTTTATGAAAAAATATATATACATATATATTTTTCTTTAGATGTAATTATGGATTTATTGAATCAATATGATATTAAACTCATTTGATTTACCGTTAGAACAAGAATATATATAATCTCTAAAACATTAGAGATTACATAATCGTTATGTCGAATGAAGATAATTGATGTAGAACGATTCGTAGAACGATGATTATACTTGAGGTACAGAATGAGATGTTGAGGCATGGATTGTTGAATATACTGGTGCTGTTGCTGATGGTACTGTTGGTACCGATGATGTTGCTGAAGCTGGTACATTTTGCACTATATTCTCCAAATTGATTACTCGAGCGCGAAGTTCGTTGACTTCTTCTATTATTCCAGAATGATTATCGGTCGGAACGAGCGGATGAATAAGGTTGAGAATTTTGGATATCATATAATCATGAGGAGATATCCTGGAAATGAGAGTGAATATAGTGTATCGAAGTGGTTAGCCGGTAAGTGCTTCAGGTTCTTCGCCAAGAGTGTAAGTTGGTGGTTGGAAAGGATCGCCTTCTTCTCGTCTCCCTCGGTTAAGTCAACTACGAACCCATCAGATGAATTGGGGATGGATGATTGGTTGATTCATTATGGTGACACTGCTTTGGGAGCTTAGGTAAAACTCTATATCGGAATAACTATCGGAATAACCATCGGAATAGCTATCGAAATCTGAGGGACTCAAATTGGTTGAGGGATTCATTTCGTACGATCAGATGAAGGATTTTCGATAAGAATAGATTATAGGATGTAGAATAGTACCCTGCAATACATAATTTACATATGCATATATAATACTAAAATCCCATAAGTTACGGAGGAATTCACGGAAGTTGTCAGGCAAAGTCTACAGTAACAAATATGCTAAGATATGGATTAGCAGATACACTAAGATACGAATTTATCTATACACTGTCTATGCATTAGATGAAATGTCCCGTTCTTATTGATTAAAAATGTTCCATATTAATTGATTTCGTTGCGAGGTTTTGACCTCTATATGAGACGTTTTTCAAAGACTGCATTCATTTTAAAACAAATCATAACCTTTATTTCATCAATAAAGGTTTAAAAAGCTTTACGTAGATTATCAAATAATGATAATCTAAAATATCCTGTTTACACACGACCATTATATAATGGTTTACAATACAAATATGTTACAACAAAATAAGTTTCTTGAATGCAGTTTTTACACAATATCATACAAGCATGGACTCCAAATCTCGTCCTTATTTAAGTATGCGATAGCGGAAGCTCTTAATAATCACCTGAGAATAAACATGCTTAAAACGTCAACAAAAAATGTTGGTGAGTTATAGGTTTAACCTATATATATCAAATCATAATAATAGACCACAAGATTTCATATTTCAATACACATCCCATACATAGAGATAAAAATCATTCATATGGTGAACATCTGATAACCGACATTAACAAGATGCATATATAAGAATATCCCCATCATTTCGTGACACCCTTCGGATATGATATAAATTTCGAAGTACTAAAGCATCCGGTACTTTGGATGGGGTTTGTTAGGCCCAATAGATCTATCTTTAGGATTCGCGTCAATTAGGGTGTCTGTTCCCTAATTCTTAGATTACCAGACTTAATAAAAAGGGGCATATTCGATTTTGATAATTCAACCATAGAATGTAGTTTCACGTACTTGTATCTATTTTGTAAATCATTTATAAAACCTGAATGTATTCTCATCCCAAAAATATTAGATTTTAAAAGTGGGACTATAACTCACTTTCACAGATTTTTACTTCGTCGGGAAGTAAGACTTGGCCACTGGTTGATTCACGAACCTATAACAATATATACATATATATATCAAAGTATGTTCAAAATATATTTACAACACTTTTAATATATTTTGATGTTTTAAGTTTATTAAGTCAGCTGTCCTCGTTAGTAACCTACAACTAGTTTTCCACAGTTAGATGTACAGAAATAAATCAATAAATATTATCTTGAATCAATCCACGACCCAGTGTATACGTATCTCCGTATTGATCACAACTCAAACTATATATATTTTGGAATCAACCTCAACCCTGTATAGCTAACTCCAACATTCACATATAGAGTGTCTATGGTTGTTCCGAAATATATATAGATGTGTCGACATGATAGCTCGAAACATTGTATACGTGTCTATGGTATCTCAAGATTACATAATATACAATACAAGTTGATTAAGTTATGGTTGGAATAGATTTGTTACCAATTTTCACGTAGCTAAAATGAGAAAAATTATCCAATCTTGTTTTACCCATAACTTCTTCATTTTAAATCCGTTTTGAGTGAATCAAATTGCTATGGTTTCATATTGAACTCTATTTTATGAATATAAACAGAAAAAGTATAGGTTTATAGTCAGAAAAATAAGTTACAAGTTGTTTTTGTAAAGGTAGTCATTTCAGTCGAAAGAACGACGTCTAGATGACCATTTTAGAAAACATACTTCCACTTTGAGTTTAACCATAATTTTTGGATATAGTTTCATGTTCATAATAAAAATAATTTTCTCAGAATAAAAACTTTTAAATCAAAGTTTATCATAGTTTTTAATTAACTAACCCAAAACAGCCCGCGGTGTTACTACGACGGCGTAAATCCGGTTTTACGGTGTTTTTCGTGTTTCCAGGTTTTAAATCATTAAGTTAGCATATCATATAGATATATAACATGTGTTTAGTTGATTTTAAAAGTCAAGTTAGAAGGATTAACTTTTGTTTGCGAACAAGTTTAGAATTAACTAAACTATGTTCTAGTGATTACAAGTTTAAACCTTCGAATAAGATAGCTTTATATGTATGAATCGAATGATGTTATGAACATCATTACTACCTTAAGTTCCTTGGATAAACCTACTGGAAAAGAGAAAAATGGATCTAGCTTCAACGGATCCTTGGATGGCTCGAAGTTCTTGAAGCATAATCATGACACGAAAACAAGTTCAAGTAAGATCATCACTTGAAATAAGATTGTTATAGTTATAGAAATTGAACCAAAGTTTGAATATGATTATTACCTTGTATTAGAATGATAACCTACTGTAAGAAACAAAGATTTATTGAGGTTGGATGATCACCTTACAAGATTGGAAGTGAGCTAGCAAACTTGAAAGTATTCTTGATTTTATGTAACTAGAACTTGTAGAATTTATGAAGAACACTTAGAACTTGAAGATAGAACTTGAGAGAGATCAATTAGATGAAGAAAATTGAAGAATGAAAGTGTTTGTAGGTGTTTTTGGTCGTTGGTGTATGGATTAGATATAAAGGATATGTAATTTTGTTTTCATGTAAATAAGTCATGAATGATTACTCATATTTTTGTAATTTTATGAGATATTTCACGCTAGTTGCCCAATGATGGTTCCCACATGTTTTAGGTAACTCACATGGGCTACTAAGAGCTGATCATTGGAGTGTATATACCAATAGTACATACATCTAAAAGCTGTGTATTGTACGAGTACGAATACAGGTGCATACGAGTAGAATTGTTGATGAAACTGAACGAGGATGTAATTGTAAGAATTTTTGTTAAGTAGAAGTATTTTGACAAGTGTATTGAAGTCTTTCAAAAGTGTATAAATACATATTAAAAAACTTCATGTATATACATTTTAACTGAGTCGTTAAGTCATCGTTAGTCGTTACATGTAAGTGTTGTTTTGAAACCTTTAGGTTAACGATCTTGTTAAATGTTGTTAACCCAATGTTTATAATATCAAATGAGATTTTAAATTATTATATTATCATGATATTATCATGTATGAATATCTCTTAATATGATATATATACATTAAATGCCTTTACAACGATAATCGTTACATATATGTCTCGTTTAAAAATCATTAAGTTAGTAGTCTTGTTTTTACATATGTAGTTCATTGTTAATATACTTAATGATATATTTACTTATCATAGTATCATGTTAACTATATATATATATATCCATATATATGTCATCATATAGTTTTTACAAGTTTTAACGTTCGTGAATCACCGGTCAACTTGGGTGGTCAATTGTCTATATGAAACATATTTCAATTAATCAAGTCTTAACAAGTTTGATTGCTTAACATGTTTGAAACATTTAATCATGTAAGTATTAATCTCAATTAATATATATAAACATGGAAAAGTTCGGGTCACTACAGTACCTACCCGTTAAATAAATTTCGTCCCGAAATTTTAAGCTATTGAAGGTGTTGACGAATCTTCTGGAAATAGATGCGGGTATTTCTTCATCATCTGATCTTCATGCTCCCAGGTGAACTCGGGTCCTCTATGAGCATTCCATCGAACCTTAACAATTGGTATCTTGTTTTGCTTAAGTCTTTTAACCTCACGATCCATTATTTCGACGGGTTCTTCGATGAATTGAAGTTTTTCGTTGATTTGGATTTCATCTAACGGAATAGTGAGATCTTCTTTAGCAAAACATTTCTTCAAATTTGAGACGTGGAAAGTGTTATGTACAGCCGCGAGTTGTTGAGGTAACTCAAGTCGGTAAGCTACTGGTCCGACACGATCAATAATCTTGAATGGTCCAATATACCTTGGATTTAATTTCCCTCGTTTACCAAATCGAACAATGCCTTTCCAAGGTGCAACTTTAAGCATGACCATCTCTCCAATTTCAATTTCTATATCTTTTCTTTTAATGTCAGCGTAGCTCTTTTGTCGACTTTGAGCGGTTTTCAACCGTTGTTGAATTTGGATGATCTTCTCGGTAGTTTCTTGTATAATCTCCGGACCCGTAATCTATCTATCCCCCACTTCACTCCAACAAATCGGAGACCTGCACTTTCTACCATAAAGTGCTTCAAACGGCGCCATCTCAATGCTTGAATGGTAGCTGTTGTTGTAGGAAAATTCTGCTAACGGTAGATGTCGATCCCAACTGTTTCCGAAATGAATAACACATGCTCGTAGCATGTCTTCAAGTGTTTGTATCGTCCTTTCGCTCTGCCCATCAGTTTGTGGATGATAGGCAGTACTCATGTCTAGACGAGTTCCTAATGCTTGCTGTAATGTCTGCCAGAATCTTGAAATAAATCTGCCATCCCTATTAGAGATAATAGAGATTGGTATTCCATGTCTGGAGACGACTTCCTTCAAATACAGTCGTGCTAACTTCTCCATCTTGTCATCTTCTCTTATTGGCAGGAAGTGTGCTGATTTGGTGAGACGATCAACTATTACCCAAATAGTATCAAAACCACTTGCAGTCCTTGGCAATTTAGTGATGATATCCATGGTAATGTTTTCCCATTTCCATTCCAGGATTTCGGGTTGTTGAAGTAGACCTGATGGTTTCTGATGCTCAGCTTTGACCTTAGAACACGTCAAACATTCTCCTACATATTTAGCAACATTGGCTTTCATACCCGGCCACCAAAAATGTTTCTTGAGATCCTTGTACATCTTCCCTGTTCCAGGATGTATTGAGTATCTGGTTTTATGAGCTTCTCTAAGTACCATTTCTCTCATATCTCCAAATTTTGGTACCCAAATCCTTTCAGCCCTATACCGGGTTCCGTCTTCCCGAATATTAAGATGCTTCTTCGATCCTTTGGGTATTTCATCCTTTAAATTTCCCTCTTTTAAAACTCCTTGTTGCGCCTCCTTTATTTGAATAGTAAGGTTATTATGAATCATTATATTCATAGATTTTACTCGAATGGGTTCTCTGTCCTTCCTGCTCAAGGCATCGGCTACCATATTTGCCTTCCCCGGGTGGTAACGAATCTCAAAGTCATAATCATTCAACAATTCAATCCACCTACGCTGCCTCATATTCAGTTGTTTCTGATTAAATATGTGTTGAAGACTTTTGTGGTCGGTATATATAATACTTTTGACCCCATATAAGTAGTGTCTCCAAGTCTTTAATGCAAAAACAACCGCGCCTAATTCCAAATCATGCGTCGTATAATTTTGTTCGTGAATCTTCAATTGTCTAGACGCATAAGCAATCACCTTCGTTCGTTGAATTAATACACAACCGAGACCTTTCTTTGATGCGTCACAATAAATCACAAAATCATCATTCCCTTCAGGCAATGACAATATAGGTGCTGTAGTTATCTTTTTCTTCAATAACTGAAACGCTTTCTCTTGTTCATCATTCCATTCAAATTTCTTCCCTTTATGCGTTAATGCAGTCAAGGGTTTTGCTATTCTGGAAAAGTCTTGGATGAACCTTCTGTAGTAACCATCTAGTCCTAAAAACTGGCGTATGTGTTTCGGAGTTTTCGGGGTTTCCCACTTTTCAACAGTTTCTATCTTTGCCGGATCCACCTTAATACCTTCTTTGTTCACTATGTGACCGAGGAATTGAACTTCTTCCAACCAAAATGCACACTTTGAAAACTTAGCGTACAATTCTTCCTTCCTCAATACTTCTAACACCTTTCTCAAATGTTCATCGTGTTCTTGGTCATTCTTTGAGTAAATAAGTATGTCATCAATGAAAACAATGACAAACTTGTCAAGGTATGGTCCACACACTCGGTTCATAAGGTCTATGAACACAGCTGGGGCATTAGTTAAACCAAACGGCATGACCATAAACTCGTAATGACCGTAACGTGTTCTGAAAGCAGTCTTTGGAATATCATCTTCTTTCACCCGCATTTGATGATACCCGGAACGTAAGTCAATCTTTGAATAAACAGACGAGCCTTGTAGTTGATCAAATAAGTCGTCGATTCTCGGTAGTGGGTAGCGGTTCTTGATGGTAAGTTTGTTCAACTCTCGGTAGTCGATACACAACCTGAATGTACCATCTTTCTTCTTGACAAACAAAACAGGAGCTCCCCACGGTTATGTGCTTGGTCGAATGAAACCACGCTCTAAAAGTTCTTGTAATTGGCTTTGCAGTTCTTTCATCTCGCTGGGTGCGAGTCTGTAAGGAGCACGAGCTATTGGTGCAGCTCCTGGTACAAGATCTATTTGAAATTCAACGGATCGATGTGGGGGTAATCCCGGTAATTCTTTCGGAAATACATCGGGAAATTCTTTTGCAATGGGAACATCATTGATGCTCTTTTCTTCAGTTTGTACTTTCTCGACGTGTGCTAGAATATCATAGCAACCTTTTCTTATTAGTTTTTGTGCCTTCAAATTACTAATAAGATGTAGCTTCGTGTTGCCCTTTTCTCCGTACACCATTAAGGGTTTTCCTTTTTCTCGTATAATGCGAATTGCATTTTTGTAACAAACGATCTCTGCTTTCACTTCTTTCAACCAGTCTATACCGATTATCACATCAAAACTGCCTAACTCTACTGGTATCAAATCAATCTTAAATGTTTCGCTAACCAGTTTAATTTCTCGATTCCGACATATATTATCTGCTGAAATTAATTTACCATTTGCTAATTCGAGTAAAAATTTACTATCCAAAGGCGTCAATGGACAACTTAATTTAGCACAAAAATCTATACTCATATAGCTTCTATCCATACCCGAATCAAATAAAACGTAAGCAGATTTATTTTCAATAAGAAACGTACCCGTAACAAGCTCCGAGCCTTCCTGTGCCTCTGCAGCATTAATATTGAAAACTCTTCCGCGGCCTTGTCCATTCGTGTTCTCCTGGTTTGGGCAATTTCTAATAATGTGGCCCGGTTTTCCACATTTATAACAAACTACATTGGCATAACTTGCTCCGACACTACTTGCTCCGCCATTACTCGTTCTGACACCATTTGTTCCTTTCGTTCTATTAACCCCTGGTCCGTAGACCTCACACTTCGCCGCGCTATGACCATTTCTTTTACACTTGTTGCAAAATTTGGTGCAGAACCCCGAGTGATACTTTTCACACCTTTGGCATAGCTGCTTCTGGTTGTTGTTGTTGTTGCGGTTATTATTGTTGTTGGGATGATTGTTGTAGTTGCTGTTGTTGTTGTTGTTGTTGTTGGGCCGTTTGTTGTAGTTGCGATTGATGTTGCGATTGTTGGGATAATTGTTGCGATTATTGTTGTAATTGCTGTTGTTGTTGTATTGGTGATTCTTATCACCGTTTTCCTCCCACTTTCTTTTGACTTGCTTCATATTGGCCTCTTCAGCAGTCTGTTCTTTAATTCTTTCTTCAATCTGGGTCACTAGTTTATGAGCCAATCTACATGCCTGTTGTATGGAGGTGGGCTCGTGTGAACTTATATCTTCTTAGATTCTTTCCGGTAATCCTTTCACAAATGCGTCGATCTTCTCTTCCTCATCTTCGAATGCTCCCGGACACAATAGGCACAATTCTGTGAATCGTCTTTCGTACGTGGTAATATCAAATCCTTGGGTTCGTAACCCTCTAAGTTCTGTCTTGAGCTTATTGACCTCAGTTCTGGGACGGTACTTCTCGTTCATCAAGTGCTTGAATGCTGATCACGGTAGTGCGTACGCTGAAATGTCCCGTTCTTATTGATTAAAAACGTTCCATATTAATTGATTTCGTTGCGAGGTTTTGACCTCTATATGAGACGTTTTTCAAAGACTGCATTCATTTTTAAAACAAACCACAACCTTTATTTCATAAATAAAGGTTTAAAAAGCTTTACGTAGATTATCAAATAATGATAATCTAAAATATCCTGTTTACACACGACCATTACATAATGGTTTACAATACAAATATGTTACATCGAAATCAGTTTCTTGAATGCAGTTTTTACACAATATCATACAAACATGGACTCCAAATCTTGTCCTTATTTTAGTATGCAACAGCGGAAGCTCTTAGTATTCACCTGAGAATAAACATGCTTTAAATGTCAACAAAAATGTTGGTGAGTTATAGGTTTAACCTATATATATCAAATCGTAACAATAGACCACAAGATTTCATATTTCAATGCACATCCCATACATAGAGATAAAAATCATTCATATGGTGAACACCTGGTAACCGACATTAACAAGATGCATATATATAAGAATATCCCCATCATTCCGGGACACCCTTCGGATATGATATACATTTCGAAGTACTAAAGCATCCTGTACTTTGGATGGGGTTTGTTAGGCCCAATAGATCTATCTTTAGAATTCGCGTCAATTAGGGTGTCTGTTCCCTAATTCTTAGATTAACAGACTTAATAAAAAGGGGCATATTCGATTTCGATAATTCAACCATAGAATGTAGTTTCACGTACTTGTGTCTATTTTGTAAATCATTTATAAAACCTGCATGTATTCTCATCCCAAAAATATTAGATTTTAAAAGTGGGACTATAACTCACTTTCACAGATTTTTACTTCGTCGGGAAGTAAGACTTGGCCACTGGTTGATTCACGAACCTATAACAATATATACATATATATCAAAGTATGTTTAAAATATATTTACAACACTTTTAATATATTATGATGTTTTAAGTTTATTAAGTCAGCTGTCCTCGTTAGTAACCTACAACTAGTTGTCCACAGTTAGATGTACAGAAATAAATCGATAAATATTATCTTGAATCAATCCACGACCCAGTGTATACGTATCTCAGTATTGATCACAACTCAAACTATATATATTTTGGAATCAACCTCAACCCTGTATAGCTAACTCCAACATTCACATATAGAGTGTCTATGGTTGTTCGAAATATATATAGATGTGTCGACATGATAGGTCGAAACATTGTATACGTGTCTATGGTATCTCAAGATTACATAATATACAATACAAGTTGATTAAGTTATGGTTGGAATAGATTTGTTACCAATTTTCACGTAGCTAAAATGAGAAAAATTATCCAATCTTGTTTTACCCATAACTTCTTCATTTTAAATCCGTTTTGAGTGAATCAAATTGCTATGGTTTCATATTGAACTCTATTTTATGAATCTAAACAGAAAAGTATAGGTTTATAGTCAGAAAAATAAGTTACAAGTCGTTTTTGTAAAGGTAGTCATTTCAGTCGAAAGAACGACGTCTAGATGACCATTTTAGAAAACATACTTCCACTTTGAGTTTAACCATAATTTTTGGATATAGTTTCAAGTTCATAATAAAAATCATTTTCTCAGAAAAATAACTTTTAAATCAAAGTTTATCATAGTTTTTAATTAACTAACCCAAAACAGCCCGCGGTGTTACTACGACGGCGTAAATCCGGTTTTACGGTGTTTTTCGTGTTTCCAGGTTTTAAATCATTAAGTTAGCATATCATATAGATATAGAACATGTGTGTAGTTAATTTTAAAAGTCAAGTTAGAAGGATTAACTTTTGTTTGCGAACAAGTTTAGAATTAACTAAACTATGTTCTAGTGATTACGAGTTTAAACTTTCGAATAAGATAGTTTTATATATATGAATCGAATGATGTTATGAACATCATTACTACCTCAAGTTTAGTAGGTAAACCTACTGGAAGTGACAAGAAATGATCTAGCTTCAAAGGATCTTGGATGGCTTGAAAGTTCTTGAAGTAGGATCATGACACAAAAACAAGTTCAAGTAAGATTTTTACTCGAATTAAGATAGTTTATAGTTATAGAAATTGAATCAAAGTTTGAATATAAATATTACCTTGAATAAGAAAGATAACCTACTGTATATAACAAAGGTTTCTTGATCTTAGATGATTACTTGGAATGGATTAGAAAGCTTGGAAGTAAATTAGTAAACTTGAAGGGATTTTTGAAGTGTTCTTGAAGTGTTCTTCCTATGATGACTATAGCTTGATTCTTGAAGTGATTTTTGATGAAGATGATGATTAACTACTGTAAAAATACGTTCATAATAGTGTGTGTGTGTGTTGAGAGAGAATTAGAAAGAGAATTGGAAGTGAAATGGAGTGAATGATGAGTGGTAATTGGTGAGTGGTGAGTGGGGTTAAAAGGAGTTCTAGTTAGTTGACTAGCTCATGGTAGAAGTTAAAATTGATTAGTCATACATGACATAATCAAGAGTGGAATCCCATGCTAGTTCCTATTGGTATATACTCATAGTAAGTACGTTTTGAAGCTGTGTATAATACGGGTAAGAATACGACTAGAATTCTTGATGAAAGAAAAGAATGGAAAAGTAACTGTAACCATTTTCGTTAAGTATGAGTGTTTTGATATATGTCTTGAAGTCTTCCAAAAGTATTTTAATACATCTAAATACACTACTTGTATATACATTTTAACTGAGTCGTTAAGTCATCGTTAGTCGTTACATGTAAGTGTTGTTTTGAAACCTTTAAGTTAACGATCTCAATTAATGTTGTTAACCCATTGTTTATTATATCTAATGAGATGTTAAATTATTATATTATCATGATATTATGATATATTAATATCTCTTAATATGATATATATACATTTAAATGTCGTTACAACGATAATCGTTACATATATGTCTCGTTTCGAAATCCTTAAGTTAGTAGTCTTGTTTATATGTATATAACTCATTGTTAATATACTTATGGAGATACTTACTTATCATAATCTCATGTTAACCATATGTATATCCATATATATATCGTCATGTCGCTTTTACAAGTTTTAACGTTCGTGAATCGCCGGTCAACTTGGGTGGTCAATTGTCTATATGAAACATATTTCAATTAATCAAGTCTTAACAAGTTTGATTGCTTAACATGTTGGAAACATTTAATCATGTAAATATCAATCTCAATTAATATATATAAACATGGAAAAGTTCGGGTCACTAAAGTACCTACCCGTTAAATAAATTTCGTCCCGAAATTTTAAGCTGTTGAAGGTGTTGACGAATCTTCTGGAAATAGATGCGGGTATTTCTTCTTCATCTGATCTTCACGCTCCCAGGTGAACTCGGGTCCTCTACGAGCATTCCATCGAACCTTAACAACTGGTATCTTGTTTTGCTTAAGTCTTTTAACCTCACGATCCATTATTTCGACGGGTTCTTCGATGAATTGGAGTTTTTCGTTGATTTGGATTTCATCTAACAGAATAGTGAGATCTTCTTTAGCAAAACATTTCTTCAAATTCGAGACGTGGAAAGTGTTATGTACAGCCGCGAGTTGTTGAGGTAACTCAAGTCGGTAAGCTACTGGTCCGACACGATCAATAATCTTGAATGGTCCAATATACCTTGGATTTAATTTCCCTCGTTTACCAAATCGAACAACGCCTTTCCAAGGTGCAACTTTAAGCATGACCATCTCTCCAATTTCAAATTCTATATCTTTTCTTTTAATGTCAGCGTAGCTCTTTTGTCGACGTTGGGCTGTTTTCAACCGTTGTTGAATTTGGATGATCTTCTCGGTAATTTCTTGTATAATCTCCGGACCCGTAATCTGTCTATCCCCCACTTCACTCCAACAAATCGGAGACCTGCACTTTCTACCATAAAGTGCTTCAAACGGCACCATCTCAATGCTTGAATGGTAGCTGTTGTTGTAGGAAAATTCTGCTAATGGTAGATGTCGATCCCAACTGTTTCCGAAATCAATAACATATGCTCGTAGCATGTCTTCAAGCGTTTGTATCGTCCTTTCGCTCTGCCCATCAGTTTGTGGATGATAGGCAGTACTCATGTCTAGACGAGTTCCTAATGCTTGCTGTAATGTCTGCCAGAATCTTGAAATAAATCTGCCATCCCTATCAGAGATAATAGAGATTGGTATTCCATGTCTGGAGACGACTTCCTTCAAATACAGTCGTGCTAACTTCTCCATCTTGTCATCTTCTCTTATTGGCAGGAAATGTGCTGATTTGGTGAGACGATCAACTATTACCCAAATAGTATCAAAACCACTTGCAGTCCTTGGCAATTTAGTGATGAAATCCATGGTAATGTTTTCCCATTTCCATTCCGGGATTTCGGGTTGTTGAAGTAGACCTGATGGTTTCTGATGCTCAGCTTTGACCTTAGAACACGTCAAACATTCTCCTACGTATTTAGCAACTTCGGCTTTCATACCCGGCCACCAAAAATATTTCCTGAGATCCTTGTACATCTTCCCCGTTCCAGGATGTATTGAGTATCTGATTTTATGAGCTTCTCTAAGTACCATTTCTCTCATATCTCCAAATTTTGGTACCCAAATCCTTTCAGCCCTATACCGGGTTCCGTCTTCCTGAATATTAAGATGTTTCTCCGATCCTTTGGGTATTTCATCCTTTAAATTTCCCTCTTTTAAAACTCCTTGTTGCGCCTCCTTTATTTGAGTAGTAAGGTTATTATGAATCAGTATATTCATAGATTTTACTCGAATGGGTCCTCTGTCCTTCCTGCTCAAGGCATCGGCTACCACATTTGCCTTCCCCGGGTGTTAACGAATCTCAAAGTCGTAATCATTCAATAATTCAATCCACCTACGCTACCTCATATTCAGTTGTTTCTGATTAAATATGTGTTGAAGACTTTTGTGGTCGGTATATATAATACTTTTGACCCTATATAAGTAGTGCCTCCAAGTCTTTAATGCAAAAACAACCGTGCCTAATTCCAAATCATGCGTCGTATAATTTTGTTCGTGAATCTTCAATTGTCTAGACGCATAAGCAATCTCCTTCGTTCGTTGCATTAATACACAACCGAGACCTTGCTTTGATGCATCACAATAAATCACAAAATCATCATTCCCTTCAGGCAATGACAATATAGGTGCCGTAGTTAGCTTTTTCTTCAATAACTGAAACGCTTTCTCTTGTTCATCATTCCATTCAAATTTCTTCCCTTTATGCGTTAATGCAGTCAAGGGTTTTGCTATTCTGGAAAAGTCTTGGATGAACCTTCTGTAGTAACCAGCTAGTCCTAAAAACTGGCGTATGTGTTTCGGAGTTTTTGGGGTTTCCCACTTTTCAACAGTTTCTATCTTTTCCGGATCCACCTTAATACCTTCTTTGTTCACTATGTGACCGAGGAATTGAACTTCTTCCAACCAAAATGCACACTTTGAAAACTTAGCGTACAATTCTTCCTTCCTCAATACTTCTAACACCTTTCTCAAATGTTCACCGTGTTCTTGGTCATTCTTTGAGTAAATAAGTATGTCATCAATGAAAACAATGACAAACTTGTCAAGGTATGGTCCACACACTCGGTTCATAAGGTCCATGAACACAGTTGGTGTATTAGTTAAACCAAACGGCATGACCATAAACTCGTAATGACCGTAACGTGTTCTGAAAGCAGTCTTTGGAATATCATCTTCTTTCACCCGCATTTGATGATACCCGGAACGTAAGTCAATCTTTGAATAAACAGACGAGCCTTGTAGTTGATCAAATAAGTCGTCGATTCTCGATAGTGGGTAGCGGTTCTTGATGGTAAGTTTGTTCAACTCTCGGTAGTCGATACACAACCTGAATGTACCATCTTTCTTCTTGACAAACAAAACAGGAGCTCCCCACGGTGATGTGCTTAGTCGAATGAAACCATGCTCTAAAAGTTCTTGTAATTGGCTTTGCAGTTCTTTCATCTCGCTGGGTGCGAGTCTGTAAGGAGCACGAGCTATTGGAGCAGCTCCTGGTACAAGATCTATTTGAAATTCAACGGATTGCTGTGGGGGTAATCCCGGTAATTCTTTCGGAAATACATCTGGAAATTCTTTTGCAATCGGAACATCATTGATGCTCTTTTCTTCAGTTTGTACTTTCTCAACGTGTGCTAGAACATCATAGCAACCTTTTCTTATTAGTTTTTGTGCCTTCAAATTACTAATAATATGTAGCTTCGTGTTGCCCTTTTCTCCGTACACCCTTAAGGGTTTTCCTTTTTCTCGTATAATGCGAATTGCATTTTTGTAACAAACGATCTCTACTTTCACTTCTTTTAACCAGTTCATACCGATTATCACATCAAAACTCCCTAACTCTACTGGTATCAAATCAATCTTAAATGTTTCGCTAACCAGTTTAATTTCTCGATTCCGACATATATTATCTGCTGAAATTAATTTACCATTTGCTAATTCGAGTAAAAATTTACTATCCAAAGGCGTCAATGGACAATTTAATTTAGCACAAAAATCTCTACTCATATAGCTTCTATCCGCACCCAAATCAAATAAAACGTAAGCAAATTTATTGTCAATAAGAAACGTACCCGTAACAAGCTCCGGGTCTTCCTGTGCCTCTGCCACATTAATATTGAAAACTCTTCTGCGGCCTTGTCCATTCGTGTTCTCCTGGTTCGGGCAATTTCTAATAATGTGGCCCAGTTTTCCACATTTATAACAAACTACATTGGCATAACTTGCTCTGACACTACTTGCTCCGCCATTACTCGTTCCGACACCATTTGTTCCTTTCGTTCTATTAACCCCTGGTCCGTAGACCTCACACTTCGCCGCGCTATGACCATTTCTTTTACACTTGTTGCAAAATTTGGTGCAAAACCCCGAGTGATACTTTTCACACATTTGGCATAGCTGCTTCTGATTGTTGTTGTTGTTGCGGTTATTATTGTTGTTGGGATGATTGTTGTAGTTGTTGTTGTTGTTGTTGTTGTTGTTGTTGTTGGGCCGTTTGTTGTAGTTGCGATTGATGTTGCGATTGTTGGGATAATTGTTGCGATTATTGTTGTAATTGCTGTTGTTGTTGTATTGGTGATTCTTATCACCGTTTTCCTCCCACTTTCTTTTGACTTGCTTCACATTGGCCTCTTCAGCAGTCTGTTCTTTAATTCTTTCTTCAATCTGGTTCACTAGTTTGTAAGCCATTCTATATGCCTGTTGTATGGAGGCGGGCTCGTGTGAACTTATATCTTCTTGGATTCTTTCCGGTAATCCTTTCACAAACGCGTCGATCTTCTCTTCCTCATCTTCGAATGTTCCCGGACACAATAGGCACAATTCTGTGAATCGTCTTTCGTACGTGGTAATATCAAATCCTTGGGTTCGTAACCCTCTATGTTCTGTCTTGTGCTTATTGACCTCGGTTCTGGGACGGTACTTCTCGTTCATCAAGTGCTTGAATGCTGACCACGGTAGTGCGTACGCATCATCTTGTCCTACTTGCTCTAGATAGGTATTCCACCATGTTAACGCAGAACCTGTAAAGGTATGCGTAGCGTACTTCACTTTGTCTCCTTCAGTACACTTACTTATGGCAAACACCGATTCGACCTTCTCGGTCCACCGTTTCAATCCGATCGGTCCTTCGGTTCCATCAAATTCCAAAGGTTTGCAGGCAGTGAATTCTTTGTAGGTGCATCCTACACGATTTCCTATACTGCCAGATCCAAGGTTATTGTTGGTATGTAGCGCAGCCTGTACTGCGGCTATGTTTGAAGCTAGAAAAGTACGGAATTCCTCTTCATTCATATTCACGGTGTGTCGAGTAGTCGGTGCCATTTCCTTCAAAATAGTCAAATGGAACAAGTTAATCATACAGAATATTAAGAGTAGTTAATAGTATTTCGTAGCATAATATGAACTCATTTATAAAAGCTTTTTTCTTCATATTAGCGTTTTATAAGTTTAAATTCGGGTAGTACCTACCCGTTAAGTTCATACTTAGTAGCTAATATACAATTCAACTACTACAATTCTATATGAAAAACTGATTGTAATAATATTTCGCGTTCAAACTTTTATATAATATTTTACAAACTTACAATACCGCTTATTTTACATAAAGCATGAAATATAGCACACAATAATTTTGATACAAGATAGTTGTGAAGATAATTCTAGCTAGTACACAAGTCATTCAGTAAAGGCAATAAAGACACGTAATTCATACGTCCAGAAACAAGTCATGCATTCTGGTTTTACTAGGACTACTTCCCATCCTTGGTCTTATGGGACATAACCGTTATGGCCGTTGATAAGACAACGTGTTGTAACGTCGTCAAAGGGACGAGGGTTACGTAATGACCAACAGTCTCGTAATAACCTAAAAACCTCATTTCTTAACCCAATTACCGACTCTGTCACTTGTGGGAACGTTTTTTTTAATAGTTGTAGCCCGATGTTCTTGTTCTCACTTTGGTGAGAAGCGAACATTACTAACCCGTAAGCATAACATGCTTCTTTATGTTGCATGTTAGCCGCTTTTTCTAAATCACGAAGTCCTATATTCGGATATACTGAGTCAAAATAATTTCTTAACCCGTTGCGTAAAATAGCATTTGGGTTCCCCGCAATATATGCGTCAAAGTAAACACATCGTAGCTTATGGATTTCCCAATGTGATATCCCCCATCTTTCGAACGAAAGCCTTTTATAAACCAAGGCATTCTTGGAACGTTCTTCGAATGTCTTACAAACTGATCTCGCCTTAAATAGTTGTGCCGAGGAATTCTGACCGACTCTAGACAAGATTTCATCAATCATGTCTCCGGGTAGGTCTCTTAAAATATTAGGTTGTCTATCCATTTTGTGTTTTTATACTGTAAAATAGACAAGAGTTAGATTCATAAAAAAAATACTTATTAATACAAGCAATTTTTACATATATCATAAAGCATAAGCACACTATATTACATATATTACACCACACGAATATAACTATCTTATTCCGACTCGCTCGTTTCTTCTTTTTCGGTTTTGGTTCGTATTGCCAAGTTTCTAGGGATATATGATGTTCCCCTAATACGAGCCGTCGTTGTCCACATTGGTTTAGAAAAACCTGTGGTTTAGAGGTTCCCGGGTCATTGTTACAACTTAAGGACTTCGGGGGTTGACGATACATATAAAGTTCATCGGGGTTGGAATTAGATTTCTCTATTTTTATGCCCTTTACCTTATTATTTTCTTTTGCCTTTTTAAATTCAGTTGGGGTAATTTCTATAACATCATCGGAATTCTCGTCGGAATCCGATTCATCGGAAAATTGGTAATCCTCCCAATATTTTGCTTCCTTGACGGAAACACCATTGACCATAATTAACCTTGGTCGGTTGGTTGAGGATTCTCTTTTACTTAACCGTTTTATTATTTCTCCCACCGGTTCTATTTCTTCTTCCGGTTCTGATTCTTCTTCCGGTTCCGATTCTTCTTCCGGTTCCGACTCTTCTTCCGGTTCCTCTTCGGGAACTTGTGAATCAGTCCACGAATCATTCCAATTTACATTTGACTCTTCATTATTATTAGGTGAGTTAATGGGACTTGTTCTAGAGGTAGACATCTATCACATAATATCAAACACGTTAAGAGATTAATATATCACATAATATTCATATGTTAAAAATATATAGTTTCCAACAAAAATGTTAAGCAATCATTTTTAAAGAAAACACGGTCGAAGTCCAGACTCACTAATGCATCCTAACAAACTCGATAAGACACACTAATGCAAATTTTCTGGTTCTCTAAGACCAACGCTCGGATACCAACTGAAATGTCCCGTTCTTATTGATTAAAAAAGTTCCATATTAATTGATTTCGTTGCGAGGTTTTGACCTCTATATGAGACGTTTTTCAAAGACTGCATTCATTTTTAAAACAAACCATAACCTTTATTTCATAAATAAAGGTTTAAAAAGCTTTACGTAGATTATCAAATAATGATAATCTATAATATCCTATTTACACACGACCATTACATAATGGTTTACAATACAAATATGTTACATCGAAATCAGTTTCTTGAATGCAGTTTTTACACAATATCATACAAACATGGACTCCAAATCTTGTCCTTATTTTAGTATGCAACAGCGGAAGCTCTTAGTATTCACCTGAGAATAAACATGCTTTAAATGTCAACAAAAATGTTGGTGAGTTATAGGTTTAACCTATATATATCAAATCGTAACAATAGACCACAAGATTTCATATTTCAATACACATCCCATACATAGAGATAAAAATCATTCATATGGTGAACACCTGGTAACCGACATTAACAAGATGCATATATATAAGAATATCCCCATCATTCCGGGACACCCTTCGGATATGATATAAATTTCGAAGTACTAAAGCATCCGGTACTTTGGATGGGGTTTGTTAGGCCCAATAGATCTATCTTTAGGATTCGCGTCAATTAGGGTGTCTGTTCCCTAATTCTTAGATTACCAGACTTAATAAAAAGGGGCATATTCGATTTCGATAATTCAACCATAGAATGTAGTTTCACGTACTTGTGTCTATTTTGTAAATCATTTATAAAACCTGCATGTATTCTCATCCCAAAAATATTAGATTTTAAAAGTGGGACTATAACTCACTTTCACAGATTTTTACTTCGTCGGGAAGTAAGACTTGGCCACTGGTTGATTCACGAACCTATAACAATATATACATATATATCAAAGTATGTTTAAAATATATTTACAACACTTTTAATATATTTTGATGTTTTAAGTTTATTAAGTCAGCTGTCCTCGTTAGTAACCTACAACTAGTTGTCCATAGTTAGATATACAGAAATAAATCGATAAATATTATCTTGAATCAATCCACGACCCAGTGTATACGTATGTGGCGACCCGACCAAAATCGTCATTGACGGCGTCGCTAACTGAGGTCCCGAAACGTGGTCGTAGTCCCTATATGAGACTCGTTTGACCAAAATTATGTCGCATTCTTTTGAAACGTATCATGCTTGCAAAGTTTAGTTTACAAAACCGTTCGACAACAATTTTTAAGTTTGCAAAAGTATAAATTATAAATGAGATAACTTGCGACATAATTAGTTTAAAATCGCGGTTGCTATAAATAGCGTAAGTATGTAAACAATATGTTTGAATCCAAAGGTGCTATCACTAGCGTATGTATGTATGCTCGACTCCAAGCAAGTAATCAGAGTGTATGCATGTATGCTCGACTCCAAGAAAGTATGAGTGCACGCGGAAGCATGTATCAAATAGCCAAGTATGAACCTGAGAAACATATAGAAAACTGTCAACGAAAAACGTTGGTGAAATCATAGGTGTTTGTAATAAACGTTGTTTTTGAACCACAAGATTTAGTATTCCCATAACGTTGATTATCATAATCGTTTGCATTCCAAAAGTATTGTTCGCGAGCACCCAATTATCAAGACTTAACATTTCCTTCCATAGAACCCCATCACAATAGTGTTAGAACATACACTGTTTCTCGAAAATATATTTCATCCGTAGACGGTAGCGAACCGTCCGAAATGTGGGTTTGTCAAACCCGTATGGCCACACAATATAAGTTCTCACTTACACCCTGCAAGTGTAACTAATGATAATCGAATTGAGGATTTTTGTTCTAACTCACTGTGGAATGTTTGTTTTCCTTGTACTTGTGTTCAAAGTATAAAAGTAAGTAGTACAAAATGTAACAAAGTATATGTTTCTCAGCCCACAATTTAAAAGTATAAAAAGTTGTTGAAACAAAGTATATGGCTCGTTACGACTCGATTAAATATAGCATGTGAATCAATTTGTCAAGTTTCATGCAAGATACAAGTATAGAAACAAGTTAGGAAGATTGCACAATCATTTGGTTAAGTTTGACAAAAAGTCGAACTTCGGTCGGTCAAAGTCAATGAAAAGTCAACACGTTCGGGTCGGGTCCCGAACTATTTTTCTGAGGTTTTTAATCATATATGAGCATGTTAGAACAAGTTACATGTGAATCGGAGGTGCGTAGCATAGCAAACATTATTCAAAAATTGACAAAGTTGGACAGACCACTTTGGCACGCCGCGCGGGTATATGGCGCGCCGCGCCATTAACTGTGCAGAGAATTCTGGCAGTTTTCACACTCAAGCACGAATCCAACTTCAAATACCCATAAATCCTAAACCGTAAACATCCAAAACAAGTATCTTATATCGTTGGAAAGGTATTTTGACAAGGAATACAACTAACCACTTTTCATCAAGCAAAAACATCATTTACAATAGCCGAAATCTCGTCAAGTGGTCATTAAATGTTCAAAACCATCGTTTCAAGTTTACAAAACGCATTTTAAGATTCGGGAATGCAATTCACACATATGATATGCCGTTTTGAAGGTAATGAAACATACAATACAACTAATCACTAACTAATAACATTTCATGGCATTCAAAACATCAAAATTTCCTTTTAGAGTTCATCAAACCCTAATCAAGAATCACAAAACCAATAATCATGTTAATGATGTTTTCCAAATCAACCTACACATCAAATTGATGCTAAAGATGCTAGTAACACTTTTAAAACATAAACTCTAACAATTTAACAACATTAACTCATCCAAAATTAAGGATTAAGCACACCCATTTCAAATGTTCAAACTAGTTACTCAAAACAACGAATCGAGCAAACAAAACATATATTCATGTTATACACGAGCCATAGACACTAACTAACACCATTTCAAGTCAAAAACACGAATTTAGAGAAAATCTAGAGTTTTAGAAATGTTACCCAAATGTGAAGAAATTTGTACCAAAATGTAGAGGATGAAGAGAGGATCACGAAAATGTAATTTGTTTTGAAGTTTGCTTCTCGATCCGGATTTAGATGATGATTTTTATGAAGAAGGGTGTTTGAGTTCATGAAAGGGAAGTAGAGAGAAAAGAGGAAGAAGGTGGGAGGTGAAATGAGTGGATGGATAAGGTGGGTTGACTAGTTGACCTAGTCAACTAGTTTGCCCACTTGGCAACCTCGGTCCCTCAAGTTTCAAAGCGGGTGCGGGAATTAACCAAACGAATATTTTAAAAATGCTCTAGTAAACGAGTGATGTTATAATTAAATAACTAGAATATTATGAACGTTAGTCAACGGAAAATACGAATTTAAATAACGAAAGATATTATTTAAAAAAAAAAGACAGTGTTAAAAATAAATTTAACGCAAAAACGCGGGATGTTACATTACCTACACCTTAAAAGAAATTTCGTCCCGAAATTTAGTTGGAAGTAGTGGTTGTTGTTTCTTCTTTGAAACCTTGCGTTGCAAATTCTACGGTTACGTGAAGGTACTTCCTTGGGCATTTCAACGAACTTTGACAGTCGGGATTTTTACGTTGTTTTAAAGTTTGGTTTCACGATTTATAGTTTCAACCGTTCCTCCTAGAAAGTGAAGTTTATCGTTGATAGTAAGTTCATCGAAGAGGATAACAAGTTCTTGTTTCGCAAGACACACCTTTAAGTTTGATACACAGAATGTAGGATGAACGGAATTTGTTTGAGTCGGAAGTTCGAAACGGTAAGCAATGGGCACAACACGCCCCAAGATTTCAAAAGGATTAAAAATATCGCGGATTTAGCTTTCTACGCTTCCGAAACGGACTACACCTTTTCAAGGTGCGACTTTTAACGTTACGCGGTTTTCCACATGGAATTTGAAAAGTTTACGTCTAACAGTGGCATAGCTCCTTTGGCGACTACGGTCGTCTCGAGCCTTTCTGAGGTTAAAGAAGTTTCTTGGTTGTTCCATGAATTAGCTCGGGTTCGGTGGTTTGATTATCATTAACTTGGTTCTACAAAAGGAGAATGACGTTTCCGGTCACATAAGATTTCAAAAGGTCTGACGTTAAGACTTGAATGATAACCATCGGCGTAAGAGAATTTAGTAAAGGCAATGACTTTTCTCAAGAAATTTTGAAGTAGATAACACGAATTCATTTTATGATTTCCAAGGTTTGAATCGTATGTTTGTTTGGCCCTTCGAGATGCGTTGATGTGTTGTACTCATGTTTAAACGTGGTCCCGAGGCTTTTCGAAAAGCACTCCGAAATCTAGAAGTGAAACAAGAATCTCGATCTGAAATGAGGTACATTTCTGTAAGGTATGTTTGAACGGTTACATCAGGACTCAAAAACGTTAGTTAGAACAAATTTCTCAAGAAATTTGCGTCGCGAAAGATTTATCTGTTTCCAAAAACGTTTGTCGGAGCAAGTTCTCATCGGTTTCTGAAAACGTTCGTCGGGGCTATTCACCCTCGAGGCGAGTACTAGTATAACGTGAAGAGTCTATCTCTCCATTGAAAATTTAGAATCAAAGATTTCCTTATACGGAAGTACGAGTGTAATACGAGAGAAGTTTCCACCTCGGTGTGAGCATAACAGGTATATTGTAGTTCGTTGATAAAACTGTGCGAGGACGAGATAGTATTCATGTATAACGTATGTTTGAAGTTGAAAGAATTCGTCATTCATTCGGAAGCATAAATATGGTTCGACAATATTCGAAGGTGTGTCCCCGGTATGGTTGTTGTTAGTACTTTCGGAGTTTTCAGATGTCCAAACATGAATAGATGAAGTCATGTACATGGCACATGGTGGTGATTAGGTTGATCGAGTCCAATCACCATCACGAGTCATTAGAACTTTGGTATGGCTTACCGTAATATAACCACGTTGATCGAGTGTCGTTATATTACGCTAAATCATACCTCCATTCCCACATCACTCCATAACATCAAGTTCGTGTAACTGTGAAGATCTAGAATGAACAAAGTGTAACGACGTCTCAAACGTGACTCGTATTAAATTGAAAGAATTTCTGCAACTCTAAGGAAGCGTTCCCCGAGGGAAGTGTATAAATGATTGTTCACGTCAATGCGGTTCGATTCAGACAATAATGTATTTAGGTATGAAAAGAGTAACGAGTCATGATAACGAGTAGTACGCAACCGTATTGATAAATAGTGATGACGATACTCATCTAGAGTGGTGGTGGTAACTTTACAACACTTGTGGATAGTAAGCTGAGACGGGGTGGATAACAACCAAGGAGTCAGAATTCCCGAACTAGAATGACTAACGAAGTCGTGGTCATCCGTACGCGTATAAACCTTGAATTCACGTGTATTACCAAAAAGTGGCGGAATACGAGTTCGTATGATGAAGGTTGGGTACCATTAAAAAGTTGCCTAAGAACGATTCAAGTATAATGCACAAGTTGCCAAGTAAGTGCTATCTATAGCAAATGTATGTCAGAATGCAATGGCTAACTATCCGGTTGTAGTCTAGATTCACTAATGCGTCCCAACGACTCTGTCAGACACACTAATGCACATCCTAGTTCCCTACAACCAACGCTCTGATACCATCTGTGGCGACCCGACCAAAATCGTCATTGACGGCGTCGCTAACTGAGGTCCCGAAACGTGGTCGTAGTCCCTATATGAGACTCGTTTGACCAAAATTATGTCGCATTCTTTTGAAACGTATCATGCTTGCAAAGTTTAGTTTACAAAACCATTCGACAACAATTTTAAGTTTGCAAAAGTAAAAATTATAAATGAGATAACTTGCGACATAATTAGTTTAAAATCGCGGTTGCTATAAATAGCGTAAGTATGTAAACAATATGTTTGAATCCAAAGGTGCTATCACTAGCGTATGTATGTATGCTCGACTCCAAGCAAGTAATCAGAGTGTATGCATGTATGCTCGACTCCAAGCAAGTATGAGTGTACGCGGAAGCATGTATCAAATAGCCAAGTATGAACCTGAGAAACATATAGAAAACTGTCAACGAAAAACGTTGGTGAAATCATAGGTGTTTGTAATAAACGTTGTTTTTGAACCACAAGATTTAGTATTCCCATAACGTTGATTATCATAATCGTTTGCATTCCAAAAGTATTGTTCGCGAGCACCCAATTATCAAGACTTAACATTTCCTTCCATAGAACCCCATCACAATAGTGTTAGAACATACACTGTTTCTCGAAAATATATTTCATCCGTAGACGGTAGCGAACCGTCCGAAATGAGGGTTTGTCAAACCCGTATGGCCACACAATATAAGTTCTCGCTTACACCCTGCAAGTGTAACTAATGATAATCGAATTGAGGATTTTTGTTCTAACTCGCTGTGGAATGTTTGTTTTCCTTGTACGTGTGTTCAAAGTATAAAAGTAAGTAGTACAAAATGTAACAAAGTATATGTTTCTCAGCCCACAATTTAAAAGTATAAAAAGTTGTTGAAAAGGTGGGACTATGATCTCACCTCGAGTGCACGAGTATAAAAGTACTTCACAAAGTAAACGTGTGCATGATAGTTGCTTAGCGTTGACCTAAACAAATAAGTTGTATCAATTAACCGGTTACGACACAAGGTCGGGTGAAATGTGTTCAATTAGTCATATGGCTCGTTACGACTCGATTAAATATAGCATGTGAATCAATTTGTCAAGTTTCATGCAAGATACAAGTATAGAAACAAGTTAGGAAGATTGCACAATCATTTGGTTAAGTTTGACAAAAAGTCGAACTTCGGTCGGTCAAAGTCAACGAAAAGTCAACACGTTCGGGTCGGGTCCCGAACTATTTTTCTGAGGTTTTTAATCATATATGAGCATGTTAGAATAAGTTACATGTGAATCGGAGGTGCGTAGCATAGCAAACATTATTCAAAAATCGACAAAGTTGGACAGACCACTTTGGCGTGCCGCGCGGGTATATGGCGCGCCGCGCGTGCAGAGAATTCTGGCAGTTTTCACACTCAAGCACGAATCCAACTTCAAATACCCATAAATCCTAAACTTTAAACATCCAAAACAAGTATCTTATATCGTTGGAAAGGTATTTTGACAAGGAATACAACTAACCACTTTTCATCAAGCAAAAACATCATTTACAATAGCCGAAATCTCGTCAAGTGGTCATTAAATGTTCAAAACCATCGTTTCAAGTTTACAAAACGCATTTTAAGATTCGGGAATGCAATTCACACATATGATATGCCG
The DNA here is from genome assembly GCF_046630445.1 of Rutidosis leptorrhynchoides. Classification (NCBI taxonomy): domain Eukaryota; kingdom Viridiplantae; phylum Streptophyta; class Magnoliopsida; order Asterales; family Asteraceae; genus Rutidosis; species Rutidosis leptorrhynchoides. Next base: position 240,855,704 of record NC_092343.1, read on the forward strand.
TTTTGAAGGTAATGAAACATACAATACAACTAATCACTAACTAATAACATTTCATGGCATTCAAAACATCAAAATTTACTTTTAGAGTTCATCAAACCCTAATCAAGAATCACAAAACCAATAATCATGTTAATGATGTTTTCCAAATCAACCTACACATCAAATTGATGCTAAAGATGCTAGTAACACTTTTAAAACATAAACTCTAACAATTTAACAACATTAACTCATCCAAAATTAAGGATTAAGCACACCCATTTCAAATGTTCAAACTAGTTACTCAAAACAACGAATCGAGCAAACAAAACATATATTCATGTTATACACGAGCCATAGGCACTAACTAACACCATTTCAAGTCAAAAACACGAATTTAGAGAAAATCTAGAGTTTTAGAAATGTTACCCAAATGTGAAGAAATTTGTACCAAAATGTAGAGGATGAAGAGAGGATCACGAAAATGTAATTTGTTTTGAAGTTTGCTTCTCGATCCGGATTTAGATGATGATTTTTATGAAGATGGGTGTTTGAGTTCATGAAAGGGAAGTAGAGAGAAAAGAGGAAGAAGGTGGGAGGTGAAATGAGTGGATGGATAAGGTGGGTTGACTAGTTGACCTAGTCAACTAGTTTGCCCACTTGGCAACCTCGGTCCCTCAAGTTTCAAAGCGGGTGCAGGAATTAACCAAACGAATATTTTAAAAACGCTCGAGTAAACGAGTGATGTTATAATTAAATAATGGGAATATTATGAACGTTAGTCAACGGAAAATACGAATTTGAATAACGAAAGATATTATTTAAAAAAAGACAGTGTTAAAAATAAATTTAACGCAAAAACACGGGATGCTACAACGTATCTCAGTATTGATCACAACTCAAACTATATATATTTTGGAATCAACCTCAACCCTGTATAGCTAACTCCAACATTCACATATAGAGTGTCTATGGTTGTTCCGAAATATATATAGATGTGTCGACATGATAGGTCAAAACATTGTATACGTGTCTATGGTATCTCAAGATTACATAATATAAAATACAAGTTGATTAAGTTATGGTTGGAATAGATTTTTTACCAATTTTCACGTAGCTAAAATGAGAAAAATTATCCAATCTTGTTTTACCCATAACTTCTTCATTTTAAATCCGTTTTGAGTGAATCAAATTGCTATGGTTTCATATTGAACTCTATTTTATGAATCTAAACAGAAAAGTATAGGTTTATAGTCGGAAAAATAAGTTACAAGTCATTTTTGTAAAGGTAGTCATTTCAGTCGAAAGAACGACGTCTAGATGACCATTTTAGAAAACATACTTCCACTTTGAGTTTAACCATAATTTTTGGATATAGTTTCATGTTCATAAGAAAAATCATTTTCTCAGAATAACAACTTTTAAATCAAAGTTTATCATAGTTTTTAATTAACTAACCCAAAACAGCCCGCGGTGTTACTACGACGGCGTAAATCCGGTTTTACGGTGTTTTTCGTGTTTCCAGGTTTTAAATCATTAAGTTAGCATATCATATAGATATAGAACATGTGTGTAGTTAATTTTAAAAGTCAATTTAGAAGGATTAACTTTTGTTTGCGAACAAGTTTAGAATTAACTAAACTATGTTCTAGTGATTACGAGTTTAAACTTTCGAATAAGATAGTTTTATATATATGAATCGAATGATGTTATGAACATCATTACTACCTCAAGTTTAGTAGGTAAACCTACTGGAAGTGACCAGAAATGATCTAGCTTCAAAGGGTCTTGGATGGCTTGAAAGTTCTTGAAGTATGATCATGACACAAAAACAAGTTCAAGTAAGATTTTTACTCGGATTAAGATAGTTTATAGTTATAGAAATTGAATCAAAGTTTGAATATGAATATTACCTTGAATAAGAAAGATAACCTACTGTATATAACAAAGGTTTCTTGATCTTAGATGATTACTAGGAATGGATTAGAAAGCTTGGAAGTAAATTAGTAAACTTGAAGGGATTTTTGAAGTGTTCTTGAAGTGTTCTTCCTATGATGATTATAGCTTGATTATTGAAGTGATTTTTGATGAAGATGATGATTAACTACTGGAAAAATACGTTCATAATAGTGTGTGTGTGTGTTGAGAGAGAATTAGAAAGAGAATTGGAAGTGAAATGGAGTGAATGATGAGTGGTAATTGGTGAGTGGTGAGTGGGGTTAAATGGAGTTCTAGTTAGTTGACTAGCTCATGGTAGAAGTTAAAATTGATTAGTCATACATGACATAATCAAGAGTGGAATCTCATGCTAGTTCCTATTGGTATATACTCATAGTAAGTACGTTTTGAAGCTGTGTATAATACGGGTAAGAATACGACTAGAATTCTTGATGAAAGAAAAGAATGGAAAAGTAACTGTAACCATTTTCATTAAGTATGAGTGTTTTGATATATGTCTTGAAGTCTTCCAAAAGTATTTTAATACATCTAAATACACTACTTGTATATACATTTTAACTGAGTCGTTAAGTCATCGTTAGTCGTTACATGTAAGTGTTGTTTTGAAATCTTTAAGTTAACGATCTCAATTAATGTTGTTAACCCATTGTTTATTATATCTAATGAGATGTTAAATTATTATATTATCATGATATTATGATATATTAATATATCTTAATATGATATATATACATTTAAATGTCGTTACAACTATAATCGTTACATATATGTCTCGTTTCGAAATCCTTAAGTTAGTAGTCTTGTTTATATGTATATAACTTATTGTTAATATACTTATGGAGATACTTACTTATCATAATCTCATGTTAACCATATGTATATCCATATATATATCGTCATGTCATTTTTACAAGTTTTAACGTTCGTGAATCGCCGGTCAACTTGGGTGGTCAATTGTCTATATGAAACATATTTCAATTAATCAAGTCTTAACAAGTTTGATTGCTTAACATGTTGGAAACATTTAATCATGTAAATATCAATCTCAATTAATATATATAAACATGGAAAAGTTCGGGTCACTACATACGCATCGTCTTGTCCCACTTGCTCTAGATAGGTATTCCACCATGTTAACGCAGAACCTGTGAAGGTATGCGTAGCGTACTTCACTTTGTCCTCTTCAGTACATTTACTTATGGCAAACACCGATTCGACCTTCTCGGTCCACCGTTTCAATCCGATCGGTCCTTCGGTTCCATCAAATTCCAAAGGTTTGCAGGCAGTGAATTCTTTGTAGGTGCATCCTACACGATTTCCTGTACTGCTAGATCCAAGGTTATTGTTGGTATGTAGCGCAGCCTATACTGCGGCTATGTTTGAAGCTAGAAAAGTACGGAATTCCTCTTCATTCATATTCTCGGTGTGTCGAGTAGTCGGTGCCATTTCCTTCAAAATAGTCAAATGGAACAAGTTAATCATACCGAATATTAAGAGTAGTTAATAGTATTTCGTAGCATAATATGAACTCATTTATAAAAGCTTTTTCTTCATATTAGCGTTTTATAAGTTTAAATTCGGGTAGTACCTACCCGTTAAGTTTATACTTAGTAGCTAATATACAATTCAACTACTACAATTCTATATGAAAAACTGATTATAATAATATTTCGCGTTCAAACTTTTACACAATATTTTACAAACTGACAATACCGCTTATTTTACATATAGCATGAAATATAGCACACAATAAATTTGATACAAGATGGTTGTGAAGATAATTCTAGCTAGTACACAAGTCGTTCAGCAAAAGCAATAAAGACACGTAATTCAGACGTCCAGAAACAAGTCATGCATTCTGGTTTTACTAGGATTACTTCCCATCCTTGGTCTTGTGGAACATAACCGTTATGGCCGTTGATAAGACAGCGTGTTGTAACGTCATCAAAGGGACGAGGGTTACGTAATGTCCAACAGTCCCGTAACAATCTAAAAACCTCATTTCTTACCCCAATTACCGACTCCGTCACTTGTGGGAACGTTTTGTTTAATAGTTGTAGCCCGATGTTCTTGTTCTCACTTTGGTGAGAAGCGAACATTACTAATCCGTAAGCATAACATGCTTCTTTATGTTGCATGTTAGCCGCTTTTTCTAAATCACGAAGTCCAATATTCGGATATATTGAGTCAAAATAATTTCTTAACCCATTGCGTAAAATAGCATTTGGGTTCCCCGCAATATATGCGTCAAAGTAAACACATCATAACTTATGGATTTCCCAATGTGATATCCCCCATCTTTCGAACGAAAGCCTTTTATAAACCAAGGCATTCTTGGAACGTTCTTCGAATGTCTTACAAACTGATATCGCCTTAAATAATTGTGCCAAAGAATTCTGACCGACTCTAGACAAGATTTCATCAATCATGTCTCCGGGTAGGTCTCTTAAAATATTGGGTTGTCTATCCATTTTGTGTTTTTATACTGTAAAATAGACAAGAGTTAGATTCATAAAAAAATACTTATTAATACAAGCAATTTTTACATATATCATAAAGCATAAGCACACTATATTACATATATTACACCATACGAATACAACTATCTTATTCCGACTCTCTTGTTTCTTCTTCTTCGGTTTTGGTTCATTTTTCCAAGTTTCTAGGGATATATGATGTTCCCCTAATACGAGCCGTCGTTTTCCACATTGGTTTAGAAAAACCTGGTGGTTTAGAGGTTCCCGGGTCATTGTTACAACTTAAGGACTTCGGGGGTTGACGATACATATAAAGTTCATCGGGGTTGGAATTCGATTTCTCTATTTTTATGCCCTTTCCCTTATTATTTTCTTTTGCCTTTTTAAATTCAGTTGGGGTAATTTCTATAACATTATCGGAATTCTCGTCGGAATCCGATTCATCGGAGAATTGGTAATCCTCTCAATATTTTGCTTCCTTGGCGGAAACACCATTTACCATAATTAACCTTGGTCGGTTGGTTGAGGATTTTCTTTTACTTAACCGTTTTATTATTTCCCCCACCGGTTCTATTTCTTCATCCGGTTCCGATTCTTCTTCCGGTTCCGATTCTTCTTCCGGTTCCGACTCTTCTTCCGGTTCCTCTTTGGGAACTTGTGAATCAGTCCACGAATCATTCCAATTTACATTTGACTCTTCATTATTATTAGGTGAGTCAATGGGACTTGTTCTAGAGGTAGACATCTATCACATAATATCAAACGCGTTAAGAAATTAATATATCACATAATATTCACATGTTAAAAATATATAGTTTCCAACAAAATTTGTTAAGCAATCATTTTTCAAGTAAACACGGTCGAAGTCCATACTCACTAATGCATCCTAACAAACTTGATAAGACACACTAATGCAAAATTCTGGTTCTCTAAGACCAACGCTCGGATACCAACTGAAATGTCCCGTTCTTATTGATTAAAAACGTTCCATATTAATTGATTTCGTTGCGAGGTTTTGACCTCTATATGAGACGTTTTTCAAAGACTGCATTCATTTTAAAACAAATCATAACCTTTAGTTCATCAATAAAGGTTTAAAAAGCTTTACGTAGATTATCAAATAATGATAATCTAAAATATCCTGTTTACACAAGACCATTACATAATGGTTTACAATACAAATATGTTACAACAAAATAAGTTTCTTGAATGCAGTTTTTACACAATATCATACAAGCATGGACTCCAAATCTCGTCCTTATTTAAGTATGCGACAGCGGAAGCTCTTAATAATCACCTGAGAATAAACATGCTTAAAACGTCAACAAAAAATGTTGGTGAGTTATAGGTTTAACCTATATATATCAAATCATAATAATAGACCACAAGATTTCATATTTCAATACACATCCCATACATAGAGATAAAAATCATTCATATGGTGAACACCTGATAACCGACATTAACAAGATGCATATATAAGAATATCCCCATCATTCCGGGACACCCTTCGGATATGATATAAATTTCGAAGTACTAAAGCATCCGATACTTTGGATGGGGTTTGTTAGGCCCAATAGATCTATCTTTAGGATTCGCGTCAATTAGGGTGTCTGTTCCCTAATTCTTAGATTACCAGACTTAATAAAAAGGGGCATATTCGATTTCGATAATTCAACCATAGAATGTAGTTTCATGTACTTGTGTCTATTTTGTAAATCATTTATAAAACCTGCATGTATTCTCATCCCAAAAATATTAGATTTTAAAAGTGGGACTATAACTCACTTTCACAGATTTTTACTTCGTCGGGAAGTAAGACTTGGCCACTGGTTGATTCACGAACCTATAACAATATATACATATATATATCAAAGTATGTTCAAAATATATTTACAACACTTTTAATATATTTTGATGTTTTAAGTTTATTAAGTCAGCTGTCCTCGTTAGTAACCTACAACTAGTTGTCCACAGTTAGATGTGTGACAACCCAGAAATTTCCAACCAAATTTAAACTTTAATCTTTATATGTTTCCGACACGATAAGCAATATTTGTTAAGCTAAATTTCAAGAATTTTAAACTATGTTCATACATTCATTCAACCTCGACCAAGTTCCAACGATTCACGAACCATTAAATGAATATGATTATATATGTATATGTGTATATATATTATAACTTGAAACGTAAACAAAATATTAGATTAAATACTTTATATGATTGTATCTGTTTCAAAATATTTATCAATGGAATTAGAAGATAAGATCAAATGATTGAATTATCAGATATATTGAATTATGATTACAAGTCTCTGTTGAAAGGCCCACGTTGATTTGAGAAATCTTTTCATTTTAACAATATTCAGAAAATGGTAAAGTGATTTATAAATATGAACAAATTATCAATCATTGAGAACTAGACAAAGGATAGTGGAAGATTGAATCTCATAAAGACTCGATTGATCTATTTAGTTTCAAACGTACAAAAACATTTTCAGTTTAAAAGGAACTTTATTATTAAAACGTATATAACTTTTATAAATATCTAGAACCACTTTTGACAACTCATTACTTAACTAGTATGATAAAGATAACGATATTTATATTTTATTTTATTAAATATATATAACGATTTAAATTAATATTATATATGTTTATACGCGTATTATACGTACATAGTTTTATACTTTTACTATACTTAAACTTTACCTTAAATTTATTTTTACTTTACTCTAACTTTAATAATTCATACTTTAATAATTCACTTTAATAATTCATACTTTAATAATTCACTTTAATAATTCATACTTTAATAATTCACTTTAATAATTCATACTTTAATAATTCACTTTAATAATTCATACTTTAATAATTCACTTTAATAATTCAAAAATCTATTATAAATAGAATTCAATAGGTTTCATTATTTCATAGAAACTTGAAAATAGTTTTCTCTAAACTCTCTCAATCGATTTACATATATATATTTACTCCGTATTATCTCAAGATATTATTAGTATACATAAAATATTACGACGGAGTGCTGTCCAAGTGATTTCGAAGTTGTTTTTTCGAGTGGGATAGGATTAAGGAAATTATGGGTTATAGCTATGGAGGTGATTGAGTATGGTTCATGGGTATGCTCGTGAGGTCAATATAGTGTTTATCATCTCCGTTGCGTTTACGTACCTTTCCTGCAATATTGAATCTCAATATTGATATGTGAGTACTCATAATTTAATTTTTACATACTAATAGTGTATCCTTGACTAGTGCTCGAGTATATAGGATTATGCATGCTTGTACTTTTGATATTGCCATTAGATAGGTTATGTTGATTTCTAAATTAGTTACATATACGATTGAGATAAGGTATAAGATATGCATGTCGTTAGAAAGCTAGCGAAAAATAGTTGAATTTTGGTTTAAGAATCACTTGAATCCAAGTAACGGTTAGAAAGTTATGAAATAAACAAATTGCATAATTAATTTCGTAAGTAAAATTGCTGATGATAATTAGTGAACTAATTTTCTGGGTTGTAAAAAGTGGTTATTTAGATTCTACTCATTGAGTAGATGAATTTTCATATAAAGCACGTCTCGTTTCGTTGAACGGTTGTCAAGTTATGGACAAAAGAAGTTTTGCAAATTTTGATGAAATGTCGAAACGGGAACTGAAATTCTCGCTGATCTGCGTTGTTTCATATATATAAAAAAATACCACTGAATTCTTTGCTGTAAGTTCTAACAAACGACTCTGGCCGTTTGTCAATTCGTGTCTCGACGATTTTTCTAAAAATCATCAAAGTTTACGGTTTGGTCACATTTTAAAATTCTAAAAAGAGCTGAAACTTTTTTATTTAAAAATGTCAGTTTTATATCAGTTGTCATGGTCGGCCTCATATGTGTTTACTCTTGCCAAAAATTATGTTATATCTTTGTGGTAACGAGAATTTGCAGGCTTTGACCGTTTGTCAATACGAGTTTTGAGGAATTTTCTAAAAATCTCCAAAGTAGGCTACTCGGTCACTTTTGTAAATTTATTAAAGCTGAAAAAAATTAACTTTGAAACGCCGAAAACGCGTTGGCAACTACGAGTTGTCTAGGTTTAGTTTACTTCTGTAATATTTATGCTTAATCTTTTTGGTAATGTGTAACTTTTATCTTTGGCCGTTTATCAATCGGAGTTCCGATAATTTTTCTAAAAATAGCTGAAGTGGCCCGTTTAGTCATGTTTGTTCGAAAATCATTTTTGTATAAGTTATTATATATTTGCATGCGACCTCATTTTTACTTTGACCTTTGACTTTTGACTTTAACCTTTGACTTTTGACTTTGAACTTTGACTTTTCCTGTTAACTTTTCAGTTAACTTTTTGTGTTGATTTTCTCTAAAAAAAAAAAAAAAATACCAAAAATACTATTTTATGATTATGAAACCATTTGTGTTACGTTGTTTCACACGTCACCTTTTACTAGAATCTTAATTGAGCATGAGTAATATAACATGTTACTATACTATAGAGTCAGACTCGAGCTATAGGATAGGATTACACTATGACCTGACCTAAATTGCTATACAAATATTGACCAACATATAAATATATATAATTAATATAGGTTCGTGAATCTGAGGCCAACCTTGCACTTGTTCAATGACGTTATGTGTATTTTTACTACGAAATACAGTATGGTGAGTTTCATTTTCCTTTTTACCCTTTATATTTTTGGGACTGAGAATACATGCGCTTTTATAAATGTTTGACGAAATAGACACAAGTAATTGAAACTACATTCTATGGTTGAATTATCGAAATCGAATATGCCCCTTTTTATTAAAGTCTGGTAATCTAAGAATTAGGGAACAGACACCCTAATTGACGCGAATCCTAAAGATAGATCTATTGGGCATAACAAACCCCATCCAAAGTACCGGATGCTTTAGTACTTCGAAATTTATATCATGTCCGAAGGAGGATCCCGAAATGATAGGGGATATTCTTATATGCATATTGTTAATGTCAGTTACCAGGTGTTCACCATATGAATGATTATTTTTGTCTCTATGCATGGGACGTATATTTATGAGAACTGGAAATGAAATTCTTGTGGTCTATTAAAATGATGGAAATAAATGATTATGATAAACTAATGAACTCACCAACCTTTTGGTTGACACTTTAAAGCATGTTTATTCTCAGGTGTTAAAGAAATCTTCCGCTGTGCATTTGCTCATTTTAAAGATATTACTTGGAGTCTTTCATAGCATATTTCGAAGAACGTTGCATTCGAGTCATTGAGTTCATCAAAGATTATTATTAAATCAATTTATAGTTGGATAATGGATATTATGAAATGGTATGCATGCCCGTCATTTTTCGATGTAAAGAAAGATTGTCTTTTAAAAACGAATGCAATGTTTGTAAAATGTATCATATAGAGGTCAAATACCTCACAATGTAATCAACTATTGTGAATCGTTTATAATGTATATGAACGGGTCCTTTCAGTTGGTATCAGAGCGGTGGTCTTAGCGAACCAGGTCTGCATTAGTGTGTCTAACAGATAAGTCGATAGGATGCATTAGTGAGTCTGGACTTCGACCGTGTCTGCATGTCAATAGTTTTGCTTATCATTTTGTGTCAAAAATTAACTACTTATCATCCTCAGGAAATTACCTGCTTATCATTTTTAGTCTAAGACACGTCTTGCTGCATTGATTGCATGAATAGTGTATAGACAAAAATTCATATCTTAGCGTATCTGCTAAATCATATCTTATCGTATCTATTACTGTAAACGTTGCCTGATATATCTCGTAAATTCCTCCGTAATTTATGAAATCTTTTGTTCTATATATATGGATATTCTATGTAATTAGATTACCATCCGATAACCGAAAATCATTTCATATCGAAAAAAAAAAATCCTTATTCAATCGTACGAAATGGAATTCATCATTAATTCAAGTTCCTCGGATTTCGAAATGGAATCCCACTCCAGCTCTGAAAGCAGTGTGACCGTAATAGATCAACCAATCAGTCATCACCTATTGTGGATGAATTGGGGATGGGTTCGTAGCCTCCTCAATCATTGGAGACAAGAAGAAGGTGATCCCTTCCATCCACCACATTGCCCTCTTGACGAAGAACCTGAAGCACTTACCGGCGAACCTGTCCGAAACACCATTTTCTCGCTCATTTCCAGAGTATCTCGTCACGATTATATATTACATCAAATTTTAGATTTTATTTATCCGCTCGTCCGAACCGACAATCACCCCGGTGTAATAGAAGAAGTCAACGAGCTTCGCGCTCGGGTAGTGGCTTTGGAGAAAATGGTGCAGTTATTACAAACACCAGCAGCAGCATCAGCAGCATAACCAGTAACACCATCATCAACGCCAATAGTACCATTACCACCGCAACCACAACCACGTCGTAAACCTCAACTTTACACACTGTCCCACGAGCACCAATGTCATACGCCCTGTAGATACTAAGGAATACCAACAACAATAACCGACGAAGTATTAATTCATAACTTCATTGGAGAAACATTCCGCGCAGATTATGTAATCTCTAAAGTCTTAGAGATTATCTAATCTAGCCCTAACCATAAATCAGTTAAGCGAACCAAAATGATAGAAGGAAGAGTAGAAACCCTGACAAAAATGGTGTGTGATTAACAAGCTAAACTTGTTTTACCAACAGCATCAACAGTACCATCAGCGTCACCAGCATCATCAGTACAGTCAACATCAGAATCAACAACACCTATAACATCACAAACTCCGTCAGCTCAAGAATCACTATGGACATCATTACGAATCAATAACCCGTATATTGTATCAACGAGTTATGAAGAATTAACTCATTCCCTTTGAAGAAATTATATGTATATTTTATATATTTTGAAATAAAAATAAATCTTTCCGTGCTAAGCTATTGTGTGTGAATCTTAACTACTCGGTTAATTCATATTACAAATATGCAATAATGTACGTCCTTCGGCCTCAACTTAACCAGCGTTAACTACAATCTCTGTCGCAATTCAACAAATTCCAATTCATAATAAATCACGTATATATTTGATTTTACACTTTCATCATCGATGTACCCGAAACTTTTCAGATAACATCATTCGTACTTTGCGAAATTCACAAGAATTCCACGAACCGAACATCATACATCAACAAATAATGAAGTATTGATTCATAACTTCAATGTCATTAAAGAAATACTGCGTAAAAGTTATGTACTTTTTAAAGTCTTTAGGGATTATTCAATTCTAGTTTCAACCGTAAATCAAATGAGTTTAATTTAACATTAACTCATTAAATCTATGTTACATCTGAAGAAAATATACATATATATATTTTCATAAAGACTGTAATAAAATTCTTTTGTACAAAATATTAATTGTGAAATTTTTTTTAACGGGTAGGTAATACCCGAGAGATATATAAATTCACAATTTATATATTACATTCTTCGAATCTGATTCAGCAAATCATCCATTATACTCCCTACTTTCACAACAATATACATTCTTTTATAGAAATCAAAACAACCATACTCATTTAAAATTTAATTACATATTCTGATTTTGAAATCTCAAAATTCAACTTGAGATATGACCAAAATCATCACTCTTAGATCCTTACATCTTTCACAAGCTATATTTTGAATTCAAAACTGTGTTAGAACATCAAATGTATGTTAACGATTACAATCTGTGTTCAAACCCTTCGAAAATTTCTGAAGTCACTTGGAATGATGAGCAATCGAGATGATGATCCAACCACATGTTACCCATAGTTGTGTACCCGAAAAACTCTTGAAACCAAAGTAAAAGTTTAAACAACGTATCCGCGTCAGATTCTTTAGCATTTATTAGCAAAAATAACTTTGCGACTCCTATTCAAAGTAGCCAGTTTTGTCACAGCTCCAGCAAGTCAACTTCGACTTTTCAGTCAGTTATTATAACCTTGAGATATATACCATCGTTACCAGGGAACCTTTTACATTCCACCACATTATTAACAGATGTATCAACAACTTCATTACCCTTTGACTTTAGCCTCTCCAAAAAGTCATTATAATTATTCATTGAAACCCCATCATTTACTCATTCGCATCTTGTAATGAGAATTTTCATACGAATCATTGGGAATTAGCAATCAGTATTTTGAAATCTCGCAGCATGTCTACGCCAACAGTTATATGTGTATATATAACGTCTATCTTCTGGACTTAATTTGAATGTGAAGATTCTGAAAAACACTTCGAACTACGAATTGGTTCTCCGAAAATGGAAAAATACTGATGAAGCAGCAAAAAAAAAACTATAAACGACCTTAACAGTAAAAGTTTGATGATAATGAATAGGTGTGCTGGCAAAGCACAGAAAAAGAGAAGTCTTGAAACTGGAAAACGGATTGAGCAAGTAGGAAGGAGGCTGTGGACAAATTACAAAGACTAAACCTGACTTCAAAGGATCCGAATAATTCAGTATCTGCTGAAGTCATTAACGAATACCTTGCTCCTGACTCTAAACCCCTGCGGACAATATTCTTCATCATCCTCTGATATTAGAAATTCTAAAATATCATCATATCTTTCATTATAAATATCCTCCATATTTCTGAAGATATTTTCTTAATTTTTCTTATTGGAAATCATTTACCTCTTCGCGCTATCTGTATTACATCATAAAAGAAACTATTTTAGTTTCTAAATTCTGAAACATTCAAGTTTAAAATAGGAATATTTTGAAGTAGTGTTGGGAATTGAAGCATGAATTAGTATAATATAATGACACTTGATCAATGTGATTATATTACAGTAAGTCATGCTGAGTTTCTAAATGAAATGTGATGATTCACAGATCATAACATCATCAATTGCCATGTTATACGACTCTTGTATTCTATTTAACCTCTAAAATATCAAGAAAATATTTCTTGATGATTCGGCCTTTTCCAAGGTATTTTAGTAATTTGACAAGTCAAGATCGTGCCATCACAATTTCCTTCCTAGAACATTAACAATGTTCATTTCGAAATTCATATCTGTGAATTCTGGACTATTACAAGCGGTGCTTAATCGCAAGAAGAAGAAACGAAAGGACAAAACTCCGAAATAGAAATTGGGGTATAAATTGCAGCAAATAAAAGAGAGCATTAACTGTGAATGATAATGATTATAGAAGACAGAAGCAGAGACTTTGAAATATAAGGGAACATATAAAGCCCAACGACAAACCAAAAATTATAAACCATATATATCGATGCATATAGCAATATAAAGACACGGGAGAACTAGGAACACTATAAACCCAAGAGTATAGTATAAGTAAATAGATTCTTCCGGCGGTAGATGAAAAAAAGAAGAATGACAGATATGAAAGTTAGAAGTATACCGAGAATCAGAACTGGATGGAGCATATTGATGAATACTTTAAAATATGAGTTGAGAGGGAAAGAATAGAAGGTGATGAAACATGACTAGGAACTTAGAAATCAACAGATTTAACTCACACAATGGCAGAATAAGTGAATCAAACCCTCTAGTGAATAGGTTAAGTTTTTTTTTTTTTTTTTGATTAATTTAGTCAAACCACAACTAAATCAAGTGTGATTAGATCAACACCTAGAGCTATTATTCACCACCTGGGTGATTTGGACTGAGAGAGAATCGAAGGAGCTCACTAGATCTGAGTGTGTGTAACAAATGAGAGGCTTAACCTAAAATGAAGAACATAAGACTTTATATACCCCTGCTGTTGACACACCCATACGATTCATTCATCACACGTACGAGTTGGCTTCATCAACCGTACGGGTGATCACTCACTCGTGTCTTATCATTTAGGTTGTAATTGTGACTTAGCTCAGCATCAACCATGCGTATGAGCCTGTCAGCCATACTAGTGAGGCTTCACTCATACGTCTGACTAAGTCTAACATGGTCAAACATCTAAATCTCGTTCCTGCAGTTCCTGTAACCACATACAAACACGGATAGGATAATAACGAGCAATCATGGTGGCCTGTAAACTGTTGTACCTGCAATGGACGTGGGTAGATGTCTAGGGACTTGCATAAAATGCATCAACAGATGGTGTGAGTTGTAAGGAAACGAAGGAGGTGAATTTATAAGAAAATCTCCGACAGAACAATTAAAATGGACGATCGCATTTAAAGCGGATCCTAATTCCCTTAATTACCGGAGAGTCAAATCTTATTAAGAAGATTTTCTTCAAATCCCTTAAAATCTGGGAATCAATCATATCTACGTCAAATGATAAGATGAATCTACACTTACTCATTTCACTCTTCTATGTTAGCTTTATTCGTACTCTTCATATAAATGGATTGTTTATCCAAATTATTCGTTGATGATAAAACTCTAATTTTCAGCCCGTATGCATCATGAAAACATAATTATTATCATTCACGACCTTTCCACTCAAATTTTGGGACGAAATTTCTTTAACGGGTAGGTACTGTGACAACCCAGAAATTTCCAACCAAATTTAAACTTTAATCTTTATATGTTTCCGACACGATAAGCAATATTTGTTAAGCTAAATTTTAAGAATTTTAAACTATGTTCATACATTCATTCAACCTCGACCAAGTTCCAACGATTCACGAACCATTAAACGAATATGATTATATATGTATATGTGTATATATATTATAACTTGAAACGTAAACAAAATATTAGATTAAATACTTTATATGATTGTATCTGTTTCAAAATATTTATCAATGTAATTAGAAGATACGATCAAATGATTGAATTATCAGATATATTGAATTATGATTACAAGTCTCTGTTGAAAGGCCCACGTTGATTTGAGAAATCTTTTCATTTTAACAATATTCGGAAAATGGTAAAGTGATTTATAAATATGAACAAATTGTCAATCATTGAGAACTAGACAAAGGATAGTGGAAGATTGAATCTCATAAAGACTCGATTGATCTATTTAGTTTCAAACGTACAAAAACATTTTCAGTTTAAAAAGAACTTTATTATTAAAACGTATATAACTTTTATAAATATCTAGAACCACTTTTGACAACTCATTACTTAACTAGTATGATAAAGATAACGATATTTATATTTTATTTTATTAAATATATATAATGATTTAAATTAATATTATATATATTTATACGCGTATTATACGTACATAGTTTTATACTTTTACTATACTTAAACTTTACCTTTACTTTATTTTTACTTTACTCTAACTTTAATAATTCATACTTTAATAATTCACTTTAATAATTCATACTTTAATAATTCACTTTAATAATTCATACTTTAATAATTCACTTTAATAATTCATACTTTAATAATTCACTTTAATAATTCATACTTTAATAATTCACTTTAATAATTCTAAAATCTATTATAAATAGAATTCAATAGGTTTCATTATTTCATAGAAACTTGAAAATAGTTTTCTCTAAACTCTCTCAATCGATTTACATATATATATTTACTCCGTATTATCTCAAGATATTATTAGTATACATAAAATATTACGACGGAGTGCTGTCCAAGTGATTTCGAAGTTGTTTTTTCGAGTGGGATAGGATTAAGGAAATTATGGGTTATAGCTATGGAGGTGATTGAGTATGGTTCATGGGTATGCTCGTGAGGTCAATATAGTGTTTATCATCTCCGTTGCGTTTACGTACCTTTCCTGCAATATTGAATCTCAATATTGATATGTGAGTACTCATAATTTAATTTTTACATACTAATAGTGTATCCCTGACTAGTGCTCGAGTATATAGGATTATGCATTCTTGTACTTTTGATATTGCCATTAGATAGGTTATGTTGATTCCTGAATTAGTTACATATACGATTGAGATAAGGTATAAGATATGCATGTCGTTGGAAAGCTAGCGAAAAATAGTTGAATTTTGGTTTAAGAATCACTTGAATCCAAGTAACGGTTAGAAAGTTATGAAATAAACAAATTGCATAATTAATTTCGTAATTAAAATTGCTGATGATAATTAGTGAACTAATTTTCTGGGTTGTAAAAAGTGGTTATTTGGATTCTACTCATCGAGTAGATGAATTTTCATATAAAGCACGTCTCGTTTCGTTGAACGGTTGTCAAGTTATGGACAAAAGAAGTTTTGCAAATTTTGATGAAATGTCGAAACGGGAACTGAAATTCTCGCTGATCTGCGTTGTTTCATATATAAAAAAAATACCACTGAATTCTTTGCTGTAAGTTCTAACAAACAACTCTGGCCGTTTGTCAATTCGAGTCTCGACGATTTTTCTAAAAATCATCAAAGTTGACGGTTTGGTCACATTTTAAAATTCTAAAAAGAGCTGAAACTTTTTTATTTAAAAATGTCAGTTTTGTATCAGTTGTCATGGTCGGCCTGATATGTGTTTACTCTTGCCAAAAATCATGTTATATCTTTGTGGTAACGAGAATTTGCAGGCTTTGACCGTTTGTCAATACGAGTTTTGAGGAATTTTCTAAAAATCTCCAAAGTAGGCTACTCGGTCACTTTTGTAAATTTATTAAAGCTGAAAAAATTAACTTTGAAACGCCGAAAACGCGTTGGCAACTACGAGTTGTCTAGGTTTAGTTTACTTCTGTAATATTTATGCTTAATCTTTTTGGTAATGTGTAACTTTTATCTTTGGCCGTTTATCAATCGGAGTTCCGATAATTTTTCTAAAAATAGCTGAAGTGGCCCGTTTAGTCATGTTTGATCGAAAATCATTTTTGTATAAGTTATTATATATTTGCATGCTACCTCATTTTTACTTTGACCTTTGACTTTTGACTTTAACCTTTGACTTTTGACTTTGAACTTTGACTTTTCCTGTTAACTTTTCAGTTAACTTTTTGTGTTGATTTTCTCTAAAAAAAAAAAAAAAAACCTAAAATACTATTTTATGATTATGAAACCATTTGTGTTACGTTGTTTCACACGTCACCTTTTACTAGAATCTTAATTGAGCATGAGTAATATAACATGTTACTATACTGTAGAGTCAGACTTGAGCTATAGGATAGGATTACACTATGACCTGACCTAAATTGCTATACAAATATTGACCAACATATAAATATATATAATTAATATAGGTTCGTGAATCCGAGGCCAACCTTGCACTTGTTCAATGACGTTATGTGTATTTTTACTACGAAATACAGTATGGTGAGTTTCATTTTTCTTTTTACCCTTTATATTTTTGGGACTGAGAATACATGCGCTTTTATAAATGTTTGACGAAATAGACACAAGTAATTGAAACTACATGCTATGGTTGAATTATCGAAATCGAATATGCCCCTTTTTATTAAAGTCTGGTAATCTAAGAATTAGGGAACAGACACCCTAATTGACGCGAATCCTAAAGATAGATCTATTGGGCCTAACAAACCCCATCCAAAGTACCGGATGCTTTAGTACTTCGAAATTTATATCATGTCCGAAGGAGGATCCCGAAATGATAGGGGATATTCTTATATGCATATTTTTAATGTCGGTTACCAGGTGTTCACCATATGAATGATTATTTTTGTCTCTATGCATGGGACGTATATTTATGAGAACTGGAAATGAAATTCTTGTGGTCTATTAAAATGATGGAAATAAATGATTATGATAACCTAATGAACTCACCAACCTTTTGGTTGACACTTTAAAGCATGTTTATTCTCAGGTGTTAAAGAAATCTTCCGCTGTGCATTTGCTCATTTTAAAGATATTACTTGGAGTCTTTCATAGCATACTTCGAAGAACGTTGCATTCGAGTCATTGAGTTCATCAAAGATTATTATTAAATCAATTTATAGTTGGATAATGGATATTATGAAATGGTATGCATGCCCGTCATTTTTCGATGTAAAGAAAGATTGTCTTTTAAAAACGAATGTAATGTTTGTAAAATGTATCATATAGAGGTCAAATACCTCGCAATGTAATCAACTATTGTGAATTGTTTATAATGTATATGAACGGGTCCTTTCAAGATGTACAGAAATAAATCGATAAATATTATCTTGAATCAATCCACGACCCAGTGTATACGTATCTCAGTATTGATCACAACTCAAACTATATATATTTTGGAATCAACCTCAACCCTGTATAGCTAACTCCAACATTCACATATAGAGTGTCTATGGTTGTTCCGAAATATATATAGATGTGTCGACATGATAGGTCGAAACATTGTATACGTGTCTATGGTATCTCAAGATTACATAATATACAATACAAGTTGATTAAGTTATGGTTGTAATAGATTTGTTACCAATTTTCACGTAGCTAAAATGAGAAAAATTATCCAATCTTGTTTTACCCATAACTTCTCCATTTTAAATCCGTTTTGAGTGAATCAAATTGCTATGGTTTCAAATTGAACTGTATTTTATGAATATAAACAGAAAAAGTATAGGTTTATAGTCAGAAAAATAAGTTACAAGTCGTTTTTGTAAAGGTTGTCATTTCAGTCGAAAGAACGACGTCTAGATGACCATTTTAGAAAACATACTTCCACTTTGAGTTTAACCATAATTTTTAGATATAGTTTCATGTTCATAATAAAAATCATTTTCTCAGAATAACAACTTTTAAATCAAAGTTTATCATAGTTTTTAATTAACTAACCCAAAACAGCCCGCGGTGTTACTACGACGGCGTAAATCCGGTTTTACGGTATTTTTCGTGTTTCCAGGTTTTAAATCATTAAGTTAGCATATCATATAGATATAGAACATGTGTTTAGTTGATTTTAAAAGTCAAGTTAGAAGGATTAACTTTTGTTTGCGAACAAGTTTAGAATTAACTAAACTATGTTCTAGTGATTACAAGTTTACACCTTCGAATAAGATAGCTTTATATGTATGAATCGAATGATGTTATGAACATCATTACTACCTTAAGTTCCTTGGATAAACCTACTGGAAAAGAGAAAAATGGATCTAGCTTCAACGGATCCTTGGATGGCTCGAAGTTCTTGAAGCATAATCATGACACGAAAACAAGTTCAAGTAAGATCATCACTTGAAATAAGATTGTTATAGTTATAGAAATTGAACCAAAGTTTGAATATGATTATTACCTTGTATTAGAATGATAACCTACTATAAGAAACAAAGATTTCTTGAGGTTGGATGATCACCTTACAAGATTGGAAGTGAGCTAGCAAACTTGAAAGTATTCTTGATTTTATGTAACTAGAACTTGTAGAATTTATGAAGAACACTTACAACTTGAAGATAGAACTTGAGAGAGATCAATTAGATGAAGAAAATTGAAGAATGAAAGTGTTTGTAGGTGTTTTTGGTCGTTGGTGTATGGATTAGATATAAAGGATATGTAATTTTGTTTTCATGTAAATAAGTCATGAATGATTTCTCATATTTTTGTAATTTTATGAGATATTTCATGCTAGTTGCCAAATGATGGTTCCCACATGTGTTAGGTGACTCACATGGGCTACTAAGAGCTGATCATTAGAGTGTATATACCAATAGTACATACATCTAAAAGTTGTGTATTGTACGAGTACGAATACGGGTGCATACGAGTAGAATTGTTGATGAAACTGAACGAGGATGTAATTGTAAGCATTTTTGTTAAGTAGAAGTATTTTGATAAGTGTATTGAAGTCTTTAAAAAGTGTATAAATACATATTAAAATACTTCATGTATATACATTTTAACTGAGTCGTTAAGTCATCGTTAGTCGTTACATGTAAGTGTTGTTTTGAAACCTTTAGGTTAACGATCTTGTTAAATGTTGTTAACCCAATATTTATAATATCAAATGAGATTTTAAATTATTATATTATCATGATATTATCATGTATGAATACCTCTTAATATGAGATATATACATTAAATGTCTTTACAACGATAATCGTTACATATATGTCTCGTTTAAAAATCATTAAGTTAGTAGTCTTGTTTTTACATATGTAGTTCATTGTTAATATACTTAATGATATGTTTACTTATCATAGTATCATGTTAACTATATATATATATATCCATATATATGTCATCATATAGTTTTTACAAGTTTTAACGTTCGTGAATCACCGGTCAACTTGGGTGGTCAATTGTCTATATGAAACATATTTCAATTAATCAAGTCTTAACAAGTTTGATTGCTTAACATGTTGGAAGCATTTAATCATGTAAATATCAATCTCAATTAATATATATAAACATGGAAAAGTTCGGGTCACTACATTAGAGGCCGTAAGACGTGTCTAGACTTTAAGGATGATAAGCAATTAATTTTCCACACTAAATGATAAGCAAAACTTTTGACATGCAGACACGGTCGAAGTCCAGACTCACTAATGCATCCTAACGACTATCAGTTAGACTCACTAATGCAAGACCTGGTTCGCTAAGACCACCGCTCTGATACCAACTGTAGAGACCCGTCTTAATCCATCCGGATGAAGTCCATATCGATTATAAACGATTCACAACAGTTGATTACATCGCGAGGTACTTGACCTCTATATGATACATTTTACAAACATTGCATTCGTTTTTGAAAAGACAATCTTTCATTACATTGAAAGTTGATGGCATGCATACCATTTTATAATTTATCTAACTATAATTGACTTAATAATAATCTTGATGAACTCAATGACTCGAATGCAACGTCTTTTAAAATATGTCATGAATGACTCAAAGTAATATCTTTAAAATGAGCAATTGCACAGCGGAAGACTTCTTTCATACCTGAGAATAAACATGCTTTAAAGTGTCAACCAAAAGGTTGGTGAGTTCATTAGTTTAACATAAATAATCATTTCATAATTTTAATAGACCACAAGATTGCATATTTCCATTTCTCATAAACATACGTCCCATACATAGAGACAAAAATATCATTCATACGGAATGAACACCTGGTAACCGACATTCACAATATGCATATAAGAATATCCCCATCATTCCGGGATCCTCCTTCGGACATGATATAAATTTCGAAGTACTAAAGCATCCGGTACTTTGGATGGGGCTTGTTGGGCCCGATAGATATATCTTTAGGATTCGCGTCAATTAGGGTGTCTGTTCCCTAATTCTTAGATTACCAGAATAAAAAGGGGCATGTTCGGTTTAATAATCCAGCCATAGAATGTAGTTTCGATCACTTGTGTCTATTTCGTAAAGCATTTATAAAAGCAGCGCATGCATTCTCAGTCCCAAAAATATATATTGCAAAAGTATTTAAAAAGGGAATAATGAAACTCACCTAATGTATTTTGTAGTAAAAATACATATAACATCATTGAATAAGTGTAAGGTTGGCCTCAGATTCACGAACCTATATTATTTTTATATATATATTAAATTATATAATCGTAATCGAATAAATTTATATATATAACTTATTAATGATATTATTTTTAGATTAATAATATATTTATATTTCATATATTCTTTTTATATAAAATAAAATATTGTTTTATGTTATATGTGTTAAATATATATTTTTTATGTATTTCATTTGTTTATCAAAACGGTAGTTCAAATTATACTCAATTAATATTAGTAAAAATGATGATATTAACATTAATAATGTACTTATGTTGATAATAACTCTATTAATGATAATAATAATGATATTAATAATAATGCTTGTAAAATAACAATTTTTAGCAAGATTGATAATAATGATAATAAGTTTAATAATAGTAATACTAATAATCATTTTAATAATAATGTTGATAATATTATTGATAATACATTTGTTTTTAATAATAATGATACCAATCATAACTAACATAATAATCTTAATAATAACAATAATAATTATAATCATAATAATAAAAATAGTATGGATAATAATAATAATAATAATAATAATAATAATAATAATAATAATAATAATAATAATAATAATAATATAATAATAATAATAATAATAATAATAATAATAATGATAATAATAATAATAATAATATCACTTAATACCTTAGGAGCATTAAAAAGATATAGACTGTCCAGGGTGGGATTCGAACCCGCGACCTCTCGCTTATACACAAACTCCCTAAACCATCCCTCTGTGACCAATTTTCTGGTATTATACAGTTTCTAAATTGTATTAACTATAAAACTGAATTCATCTTCTTCATTCCCACAATTTAATCAACACAGAATCAAATCCACACAACGATAACATATTGATTTTGTATTCATAAACCAAACAGAAATTTTAGGAAGATTGTTGGAATTAATTAAATCGAAGGAGAAGAAAAAAAAATAGAAGTCGACACAGGTACTGTATGATACGTATGAACACCAAACACAAAAATCAAGTTTTAATGCGTTTTAGATCACGGTTTCAAAATGAAATAAGTTTTAAATCTTTCTTAGAACCTTTCTCCATATTCAATTGCACTCAAAACATCAACATGAATCCGAATTTGATGATGAACACAGGTTTTGACTTTTTGAATTAAAGGTTTGACTTCGAAAATTAGAACTCGTTAATAAAAATTGAAACTTGATATTTTGCAGAAAGATTACACAAAGGATTCCTAACACAACCATATTTTCAGATTTTGCTAATTCACTTAATATCGAGCTTTAGATTTTAAGAAAACAAAACAGAGTTTTTCGAGCTGTTGTAAAAAAAATAAAAAATACCTTAACAGAAGTAATAAATCTCAGGGAATGATAAATTAATAATGAGGGTGAGAAGTCGACTGGTGCCCTAATAAAAGAAGGAATCGTTCCATTTATTTATTGAGTGAATACATGATTTAATAATTAAACAGCAGAAGAAATAAAAAAATATATATATAAAAATATACTGATAACAACTTGCAACGGATTTTGTTTGAATGTGGAATGGATTTCTTTGGCATGAATCAGATTTAGAGACAGCAAAATAGGATTCGTACAGATTGATAGCTACACACAACTGAATGGGTCTTTTTTTCCATGATTTATATTATATAAAATTAATATTAATAATAATAATCCTATTAATAATAAATAATAATAATAATGATACATTATTAAAAATATTTTCATATTAATACTGAATTTCAATAATTAACATATTAATAATATTTAGGTTAATAATACTAAAAGTTATAATAATGATATTATTAATAATATTAAATTTTATTGTTTTTATAATAATAATAATAATAATAATAATAATAATAATAATAATAATAATAATAATAATAATAATAATAATAATAATAATAATAATAATAATAATAATAATAATAATAATAATAATAATGGTTCTTAAAGATAGTACTTATAATAATACTAGTAAAAGTAATAATAATATTGATGTAACAATTTATATCAAATCTCATATATATATATATATATATATATATATATATATATATATATATATATATATATATATATATATATATATAATATATTTTATTAATATTATTAATAATACTGATATCAATATTAATAATGAAAGTAATAAAATAACTATATTTTAACTCATGATACATATTATGTAATACTTATATCATATGATAACATATTTGAGTATATATTATATATATTACAACCTACATATGATAAGTAATTGAATATTTATACTCTATACACATATTATCATAAAAATTAAATATATTTATATATAACTTCCTTATAAATTACAACATAATTATTTTATAACTTATTTGAGTATATATTATATATATTACAACCTAAATATGATACGTAATTGAATATTTATACTCTATACACATATTATCATAAAAATTAAATATATTTATATATAACTTCTTTATAAATTACAACATAATTATTTTATAACTTATCTTACCTTTTTAATTCACGTGTTTAAATCCTATTTTATTATTTGTAATTATCATATATACTTACAGTTATACATATTGTACATATATTTAATTACATATTCGTTTGCAAATAAATTGTTCGTGAATCGTCGGGAATAATCAAAGGACAAATGCATTAATGTAAACTGTTCCAAAGTTTTTGAGACTCAACATTACAGACTTTTGCTTATCGTGTCGAAACATATGAAGATCAAGTTTAAATTTATTCGGAAATTTCCGGGTCGTCACAGCGAATGTGGTAGCCGACGCTTTGAGTAGAAAGGACAGAGAATCTATACCGGTAAAAGCTATGAATATAATTATTCATACTAACCTTACTACTCAAATAAAGGAGGCGCAACAGGGAGTAGTAAAAGAAGGGAATTTGAAAAATGAAATACCTAAAGGGTCGGAGAAACACCTTAATATTCGGGAAGACAGAACTCGATATAGAGCTGAAAGAATTTGGGTACCAAGGTTTGGAGATGTGAGAGAAAAAAGGTACTTAAGGAAGCACATAAAACCAGATATTCAATACATCTCGGAGCGGGAAAGATGTACAAAGATCTCAAGAAACACTTTTGGTGGCCGGGTATGAAAGCCGATATTGCTAGATACGTGGGAGAATGTTTGACGTGTTCTAAGGTCAAAGTTGAACATCAGAAACTATCAGGTCTATTTCAACAACCCGAAATCCCGGAATGGAAATGGGAAAACATTACCATGGATTTTATTACTAAATTGCCAAGGACTGCAAGTGGTTATGATACTATTTGGGTAATAGTCGATCGTCTCACCAAGTCAGCACACTTTCTGCTAATGAGAGAAGATGATAAAATGGAGAAGTTAGCATGACTATACTTGAGGGACGTTGTCTCTCCAGACATGGAATACCAGTCTCTATTATCTCTGATAGGGATGGCAGTTTTGTTTCAAGATTCTGGCAGACGTTACAACAACCATTAGGGACTCGTCTAGACATGAGTACTGCCTATCATCCACAAACTGATGGGCAGAGCGAAAGGACGATACAAATGCTTGAAGACATGCTATGAAATGTCCCGTTCTTATTGATTAAAAACGTTCCATATTAATTGATTTCGTTGCGAGGTTTTGACCTCTATATGAGACGTTTTTCAAAGACTGCATTCATTTTTAAAACAAACCATAACCTTTATTTCATAGATAAAGGTTTTAAAAAGCTTTACGTAGATTATCAAATAATGATAATCTAAAATATCCTGTTTACACACGACCATTACATAATGGTTTACAATACAAATATGTTACAATAAAATAAGTTTCTTGAATGCAGTTTTTACACAATATCATACAAGCATGGACTCCAAATCTTGTCCTTATTTAAGTATGCGACAGCGAAAGCTCTTAATAATCACCTGAGAATAAACATGCTTAAAACGTCAACAAAAATGTTGGTGAGTTATAGGTTTAACCTATATATATAAAATCGTAACAATAGACCACAAGATTTCATATTTCAATACACATCCCATACATAGAGATAAAAATCATTCATATGGTGAACACCTGGTAACCGACATTAAAAAGATGCATATATAAGAATATCCCCATCATTCCGGGACACCCTTCGGATATGATATAAATTTCGAAGTACTAAAGCATCCGGTACTTTGGATGGGGTTTGTTAAGCCCAATAGATCTATCTTTAGGATTCGCGTCAATTAGGGTGTCTGTTCCCTAATTCTTAGATTACCAGACTTAATAAAAAGGGGCATATTCGATTTCGATAATTCAACCATAGAATGTAGTTTCACGTACTTGTGTCTATTTTGTAAATCATTTATAAAACCTGCATGTATTCTCATCCCAAAAATATTAGATTTTAAAAGTGGGACTATAACTCACTTTCACAGATTTTTTACTTCGTCGGGAAGTAAGACTTGGCCACTGGTTGATTCACGAACCTATAACAATATATACGTGTATATCAAAGTATGTTCAAAATATATTTACAACACTTTTAATATATTTTGATGTTTTAAGTTTATTAAGTCAGCTGTCCTCGTTAGTAACCTACAACTAGTTGTCCACAGTTAGATGTACAGAAATAAATCGATAAATATTATCTTGAATCAATCCATGACCCAGTGTATACGTATCTCAGTATTGATCACAACTCAAACTATATATATTTTGGAATCAACCTCAACCCTGTATAGCTAACTCCAACATTCACATATAGAGTGTCTATGGTTGTTCCGAAATATATATAGATGTGTCGACATGATAGGTCGAAACATTGTATACGTGTCTATGGTATCTCAAGATTACATAATATACAATACAAGTTGAACTCTATTTTATGAATCTAAACAGAAAAAGTATAGGTTTATAGTCGGAAAAATAAGTTACAAGTCATTTTTGTAAAGGTAGTCATTTCAGTCGAAAGAACGACGTCTAGATGACCATTTTAGAAAACATACTTCCACTTTGAGTTTAACCATAATTTTTGGATATAGTTTCATGTTCATAATAAAAATCATTTTCTCAGAATAACAACTTTTAAATCAAAGTTTATCATAGTTTTTAATTAACTAACCCAAAACAGCCCGCGGTGTTACTACGACGGCGTAAATCCGGTTTTACGGTGTTTTTCGTGTTTCCAGGTTTTAAATCATTAAGTTAGCATATCATATAGATATAGAACATGTGTTTAGTTGATTTTAAAAGTCAAGTTAGAAGGATTAACTTTTGTTTGCGAACAAGTTTAGAATTAACTAAACTATGTTCTAGTGATTACAAGTTTAAACCTTCGAATAAGATAGCTTTATATGTATGAATCGAATGATGTTATGAACATCATTACTACCTTAATTTCCTTGGATAAACCTACTGGAAAAGAGAAAAATGGATCTAGCTTCAATGGATCCTTGGATGGCTCGAAGTTCTTGAAGCAGAATCATGACACGAAAACAAGTTCAAGTAAGATCATCACTTGAAATAAGATTGTTATAGTTATAGAAATTGAACCAAAGTTTGAATATGATTATTACCTTGTATTAGAATGATAACCTACTGTAAGAAACAAAGATTTCTTGAGGTTGGATGATCACCTTACAAGATTGGAAGTGAGCTAGCAAACTTGAAAGTATTCTTGATTTTATGAAACTAGAACTTTTGGAATTTATGAAGAACACTTAGAACTTGAAGATAGAACTTGAGAGAGATCAATTAGATGAAGAAAATTGAAGAATGAAAGTGTTTGTAGGTGTTTTTGGTCGTTGGTGTATGGATTAGATATAAAGGATATGTAATTTTATTTTCATGTAAATAAGTCATGAATGATTACTCATATTTTTGTAATTTTATGAGATATTTCATGCTAGTTGCCAAATGATGGTTCCCACATGTGTTAGGTGACTCACATGGACTGCTAAGAGCTGATCATTGGAGTGTATATACCAATAGTACATACATCTAGAATTGTTGATGAAACTGAACGAGGATGTAATTGTAAGCATTTTTGTTAAGTATAAGTATTTTGATAAGTGTATTGAAGTCTTACAAAAGTGTATAAATACATATTAAAACACTACATGTATATACATTTTAACTGAGTCGTTAAGTCATCGTTAGTCGTTACATGTAAATGTTGTTTTGAAACCTTTAGGTTAACGATCTTGTTAAATGTTGTTAACCCAATGTTTATAATATCAAAAGAGATTTTAAATTATTATATTATCATGATATTATGATGTACGAATATCTCTTAATATGATATATATACATTAAATGTCGTTACAACGATAATCGTTACATATATGTCTCGTTTCAAAATCATTAAGTTAGTAGTCTTGTTTTTACATATGTAGTTCATTGTTAATATACTTAATGATATGTTTAATTATCATAATATAATGTTAACAATATATATAACCATATATATGTCATCATATAGTTTTTAAATGTTTTAACGTTCGTGAATCACCGGTCAACTTGGGTGGTCAATTGTCTATATGAAACATATTTCAATTAATCAAGTCTTAACAAGTTTAATTGCTTAACATGTTGGAAACATTTAATCATGTAAATATCAATCTCAATTAATATATATAAACATGGAAAAGTTCGGGTCACTACAGTACCTACCCGTTAAATAAATTTCGTCCCGAAATTTTAAGCTGTTGAAGGTGTTGACGAATCTTCTGGAAATAGATGCGGGTATTTCTTCTTCATCTGATCTTCACGCTCCCAGGTGAACTCGGGTCCTCTACGAGCATTCCATCGAACCTTAACAATTGGTATCTTGTTTTGCTTAAGTCTTTTAACCTCACGATCCATTATTTCGACGGGTTCTTCGATGAATTGAAGTTTTTCGTTGATTTGGATTTCATCTAACGGAATAGTGAGATCTTCTTTAGCAAAACATTTCTTCAAATTCGAGACGTGGAAAGTGTTATGTACAGCCGCGAGTTGTTGAGGTAACTCTAGTCGGTAAGCTACTGGTCCGACACGATCAATAATCTTGAATGATCCAATATACCTTGGATTTAATTTCCCTCGTTTACCAAATCGAACAACGCCTTTCCAAGGTGCAACTTTAAGCATGACCATCTCTCCAATTTCAAATTCTATATCTTTTCTTTTAATGTCAGCGTAGCTCTTTTGTCGACTTTGGGCGGTTTTCAACCGTTGTTGAATTTGGATGATCTTCTCGGTAGTTTCTTGTATAATCTCCGGACCCGTAATCTGTCTATCCCCCACTTCACTCCAACAAATCGTAGACCTGCACTTTCTACCATAAAGTGCTTCAAACGGCGCCATCTCAATGCTTGAATGGTAGCTGTTGTTGTAGGAAAATTCTGCTAACGGTAGATGTCGATCCCAACTGTTTCCGAAATCAATAACACATGCTCGTAGCATGTCTTCAAGCGTTTGTATCGTCCTTTCGCTCTGCCCATCAGTTTGTGGATGATAGGCAGTACTCATGTCTAGACGAGTTCCTAATGCTTGCTGTAATGTCTGCCAGAATCTTGAAATAAATCTACCATCCCTATCAGAGATAATAGAGATTGGTATTCCATATCTGGAGACGACTTCCTTCAAATACAGTCGTGCTAACTTCTCCATCTTGTCATCTTCTCTTATTGGCAGGAAGTGTGCTGATTTGGTGAGACGATCAACTATTACCCAAATAGTATCAAAACCACTTGCAGTCCTTGGCAATTTAGTGATGAAATCCATGGTAATGTTTTCCCATTTCCATTCCGGGATTTCGGGTTGTTGAAGTAGACCTGATGGTTTCTGATGCTCAGCTTTGACCTTAGAACACGTCAAACATTCTCCTACGTATTTAGCAACATCGGCTTTCATACCCGGCCACCAAAAATGTTTCTTGAGATCCTTGTACATCTTCCCCGTTCCAGGATGTATTGAGTATCTGGTTTTATGAGCTTCTCTAAGTACCATTTCTCTCATATCTCCAAATTTTGGTACCCAAATCCTTTCAGCCCTATACCGGGTTCCGTCTTCCCGAATATTAAGATGCTTCTCCGATCCTTTGGGTATTTCATCCTTTAAATTTCCCTCTTTTAAAACTCCTTGTTGCGCCTCCTTTATTTGAGTAGTAATGTTATTATGAATCATTATATTCATAGATTTTACTCGAATGGGTTCTCTGTCCTTCCTGCTCAAGGCATCGGCTACCACATTTGCCTTCCCCGGGTGGTAACGAATCTCAAAGTCGTAATCATTCAATAATTCAATCCACCTACGCTGCCTCATATTCAGTTGTTTCTGATTAAATATGTGTTGAAGACTTTTGTGGTCGGTATATATAATACTTTTGACCCCATATAAGTAGTGCCTCCAAGTCTTTAATGCAAAAACAACCGCGCCTAATTCCAAATCATGCGTCGTATAATTTTGTTCGTGAATCTTTAATTGTCTAGACGCATAAGCAATCACCTTCGTTCGTTGCATTAATACACAACCGAGACCTTGCTTTGATGCGTCACAATAAATCACAAAATCATCATTCCCTTCAGGCAATGACAATATAGGTGCCGTAGTTAGCTTTTTCTTCAATAACTGAAACGCTTTCTCTTGTTCATCATTCCATTCAAATTTCTTCCCTTTATGCGTTAATGCAGTCAAGGGTTTTGCTATTCTGGAAAAGTCCTGGATGAACCTTCTGTAGTAACCAGCTAGTCCTAAAAACTGGCGTATGTGTTTCAGAGTTTTCGGGGTTTCCCACTTTTCAACAGTTTCTATCTTTGCCGGATCCACCTTAATACCTTCTTTGTTCACTATGTGACCGAGGAATTGAACTTCTTCCAACCAAAATGCACACTTTGAAAACTTAGCGTACAATTCTTCCTTCCTCAATACTTCTAACACCTTTCTCAAATGTTCACCGTGTTCTTGGTCATTCTTTGAGTAAATAAGTATGTCATCAATGAAAACAATGACAAACTTGTCAAGGTATGGTCCACACACTCGGTTCATAAGGTCCATGAACACAGCTGGTGCATTAGTTAAACCAAATGGCATGACCATAAACTCGTAATGACCGTAACGTGTTCTGAAAGCAGTCTTTGGAATATCATCTTCTTTCACCCGCATTTGATGATACCCGGAACGTAAGTCAATCTTTGAATAAACAGACGAGCCTTGTAGTTGATCAAATAAGTCGTCGATTCTCGGTAGTGGGTAGCGGTTCTTGATGGTAAGTTTGTTCAACTCTCGGTAGTCGATACACAACCTGAATGTACCATCTTTCTTCTTGACAAACAAAACAGGAGCTCCCCACGGTGATGTGCTTGGTCGAATGAAACCACGCTCTAAAAGTTCTTGTAATTGGCTTTGTAGTTCTTTCATCTCGCTGGGTGCGAGTCTGTAAGGAGCACGAGCTATTGGTGCAGCTCCTGGTACAAGATCTATTTGAAATTCAACGGATCGATGTAAGGGTAATCCCGGTAATTCTTTCGGAAATACATCGGGATATTCTTTTGCGATGGGAACATCATTGATGCTCTTTTCTTCAGTTTGTACTTTCGCGACGTGTGCTAGAACAGCATAGCAACCTTTTCTTATTAGTTTTTGTGCCTTCAAATTACTAATAAGATGTAGCTTCGTGTTGCCCTTTTCTCCGTACACCATTAAGGGTTTTCCTTTTTCTCGTATAATGCGAATTGCATTTTTGTAACAAACGATCTCTGCTTTCACTTCTTTCAACCAGTCCATACCGATTATCACATCAAAACTCCCTAACTCTACTGGTATCAAATCAATCTTAAATGTTTCGCTAACCAGTTTAATTTCTCGATTCCGACATATATTATCTGCTGAAATTAATTTACCATTTGCTAATTCGAGTAAAAATTTACTATCCAAAGGCGTCAATGGACAACTTAATTTAGCACAAAAATCTCTACTCATATAGCTTCTATCCGCACCCGAATCAAATAAAACGTAAGCAGATTTATTGTCAATAAGAAACGTACCCGTAACAAGCTCCGGGTCTTCCTGTGCCTCTGCCGCATTAATATTGAAAACTCTTCCGCGGCCTTGTCCATTCGTGTTCTCCTGGTTCGGGCAATTTCTAATAATGTGGCCCGGTTTTCCACATTTATAACAAACTACATTGGCATAACTTGCTCCGACACTACTTGCTCCGCCATTACTCGTTCCGACACCATTTGTTCCTTTCGTTCTGTTAACCCCTGGTCCGTAGACATCACACTTCGCCGCGCTATGACCATTTCTTTTACACTTGTTGCAAAATTTGGTGCAGAACCCCGAGTGGTACTTTTCACACCTTTGGCATAGCTGCTTCTGATTGTTGTTGTTGTTGCGGTTATTATTGTTTTTAAGATGATTGTTGTGGTTGTTGTTGTTGTTGTTGTTGTTGTTGGGCCGTTTGTTGTAGTTGCGATTGATGTTGCGATTGTTAGGATAGTTGTTGCGATTATTGTTATAATTGCTGTTGTTGTTGTATTGGTGATTCTTATCACCGTTTTCCTCCCACTTTCTTTTGACTTGCTTCATATTGGCCTCTTCAGCAGTCTGTTCTTTAATTCTTTCTTCAATCTGGTTCACTAGTTTGTGAGCCATTCTACATGCCTGTTGTATGGAGGCGGGCTCGTGTGAACTTATATCTTCTTGGATTCTTTCCGGTAATCCTTTCACAAACGCGTCGATCTTCTCTTCCTCATCTTCGAATGCTCCCGGACACAATAGGCACAATTCTGTGAATCGTCTTTCGTACGTGGTAATATCAAATCCTTGGGTTCGTAACCCTCTAAGTTCTGTCTTGAGCTTATTGACCTCGGTTCTGGGACGGTACTTCTCGTTCATCAAGTGCTTGAATGCTGACCACGGTAGTGCGTACGCATCGTCTTGTCCCACTTGCTCTAGATAGGTATTCCACCATGTTAACGCAGAACCTGTGAAGGTATGCGTAGCGTACTTCACTTTGTCCTCTTCAGTACACTTACTTATGGCAAACACCGATTCAACCTTCTCGGTCCACCATTTCAATCCGATCGGTCCTTCGGTTCCATCAAATTCTAAAGGTTTGCAGGCAGTGAATTCTTTGTAGGTGCATCCTACACGATTTCCTGTACTGCTAGATCCAAGGTTATTGTTGGTATGTAGCACAGCCTGTACTGCGGCTATGTTTGAAGCTAGAAAAGTACGGAATTCCTCTTCATTCATATTCACGGTGTGTCGAGTAGTCGGTGCCATTTCCTTCAAAATAGTTAAATGGAACAAGTTAATCATACAGAATATTAAGAGTAGTTAATAGTATTTCGTAGCATAATATGAACTCATTTATAAAAGCTTTTTCTTCATATTAGCGTTTTATAAGTTTAAATTCGTGTAGTACCTACCCGTTAAGTTCATACTTAGTAGCTAATATACAATTCAACTACTACAATTCTATATGAAAAACTGATTATAATAATATTTTGCGTTCAAACTTTTATACAATATTTTACAAACTTACAATACCGCTTATTTTACATAAAGCATGAAATATAGCACACAATAACTTTGATACAAGATAGTTGTGAAGATAATTCTAGCTAGTACACAAGTCGTTCAGCAAAGGCAATAAAGACACGTAATTCATACGTCCAGAAACAAGTCATGCATTCTGGTTTTACTAGGACTACTTCCCATCCTTGGTCTTGTGCAACATAACCGTTATGGCCGTTGATAAGACAGCGTGTTGTAACGTCGTCAAAGGGACGAGGGTTACGTAATGTCCAACAGTCCCGTAACAATCTAAAAACCTCATTTCTTACCCCAATTACCGACTCCGTCACTTGTGGGAACGTTTTGTTTAATAGTTGTAGCCCGATGTTCTTGTTCTCACTTTGGTGAGAAGCGAACATTACTAATCCGTAAGCATAACATGCTTCTTTATGTTGCATGTTAGCCGCTTTTTCTAAATCACGAAGTCCAATATTCGGATATATTGAGTCAAAATAATTTCTTAACCCATTGCGTAAAATAGCATTTGGGTTCCCCGCAATATATGCGTCAAAGTAAACACATCGTAACTTATGGGTTTCCCAATGTGATATCCCCCATCTTTCAAACGAAAGTCTCTTATAAACCAAGACATTCTTGGAACGTTCTTCGAATGTCTTACAAACTGATCTCGCCTTAAATAGTTGTGCCGAGGAATTCTGACCGACTCTAGACAAGATTTCATCAATCATGTCTCCGGGTAGGTCTCTTAAAATATTGGGTTGTCTATCCATTTTGCGTTTTTATACTGTAAAATAGACAAGAGTTAGATTCATAAAAAAAATACTTATTAATACAAGCAATTTTTACATATATCATAAAGCATAAGCACACTACATTACATATATTACACCACATGAATACAACTATCTTATTCCGACTCGCTTGTTTCTTCTTCTTCAGTTTTGGTTAGTTTTGCCAAGTTTCTAGGGATATATGATTTTCCCCTAATACGAGCCGTCGTTATCCACATTGGTTTAGAAAAACCTGGTGGTTTAGAGGTTCCCGGGTCATTGTTACAACTTAAGGACTTCGGGGGTTGACGATACATATAAAGTTCATCGGGGTTGGAATTAGATTTCTCTATTTTTATGCCCTTTCCCTTATTATTTTCTTTTGCCTTTTTAAATTTAGTTGGGGTAATTTCTATAACATCATCGGAATTCTCGTCGGAATCCGATTCATCGGAGAATTGGTAATCCTCCCAATATTTTGCTTCCTTGGCGGAAACACCATTGACCATAATTAACCTTGGTCGGTTGGTTGAGGATTTTCTTTTACTTAACCGTTTTATTATTTCCCCCACCGGTTCTATTTCTTCATCCGGTTCCGATTCTTCTTCCGGTTCCGATTCTTCTTCCGGTTCCGACTCTTCTTCCGGTTCCTCTTCGGGAACTTGTGAATCAGTCCACGAATCATTCCAATTTACATTTGACTCTTCATTATTATTAGGTGAGTCAATGGGACTTGTTCTAGAGGTAGACATCTATCACATAATATCAAACGCGTTAAGAGATTAATATATCACATAATATTCACATGTTAAAAATATATAGTTTCCAACAAAATTTGTTAAGCAATCATTTTTCAAGTAAACACGGTCGAAGTCCAGACTCACTAATGCATCCTAACAAACTCGATAAGACACACTAATGCAAAATTCTAGTTCTCTAAGACCAACGCTCGGATACCAACTGAAATGTCCCGTTCTTATTGATTAAAAACGTTCCATATTAATTGATTTCGTTGCGAGGTTTTGACCTCTATATGAGACGTTTTTCAAAGACTGCATTCATTTTTAAAACAAACCATAACCTTTATTTCATAGATAAAGGTTTTAAAAAGCTTTACGTAGATTATCAAATAATGATAATCTAAAATATCCTGTTTACACACGACCATTACATAATGGTTTACAATACAAATATGTTACAATAAAATAAGTTTCTTGAATGCAGTTTTTACACAATATCATACAAGCATGGACTCCAAATCTTGTCCTTATTTAAGTATGCTACAGCGGAAGCTCTTAATAATCACCTGAGAATAAACATGCTTAAAACGTCAACAAAAATGTTGGTGAGTTATAGGTTTAACCTATATATATAAAATCGTAACAATAGACCACAAGATTTCATATTTCAATACACATCCCATACATAGAGATAAAAATCATTCATATGGTGAACACCTGGTAACCGACATTAACAAGATGCATATATAAGAATATCCCCATCATTCTGGGACACCCTTCGGATATGATATAAATTTCGAAGTACTAAAGCATCCGGTACTTTGGATGGGGTTTGTTAAGCCCAATAGATCTATCTTTAGGATTCGCGTCAATTAGGGTGTCTGTTCCCTAATTCTTAGATTACCAGACTTAATAAAAAGGGGCATATTCGATTTCGATAATTCAACCATAGAATGTAGTTTCACGTACTTGTGTCTATTTTGTAAATCATTTATAAAACCTGCATGTATTCTCATCCCAAAAATATTAGATTTTAAAAGTGGGACTATAACTCACTTTCACAGATTTTTTACTTCGTCGGGAAGTAAGACTTGGCCACTGGTTGATTCACGAACCTATAACAATATATACGTGTATATCAAAGTATGTTCAAAATATATTTACAACACTTTTAATATATTTTGATGTTTTAAGTTTATTAAGTCAGCTGTCCTCGTTAGTAACCTACAACTAGTTGTCCACAGTTAGATGTACAGAAATAAATCGATAAATATTATCTTGAATCAATCCACGACCCAGTGTATACGTATCTCAGTATTGATCACAACTCAAACTATATATATTTTGGAATCAACCTCAACCCTGTATAGCTAACTCCAACATTCACATATAGAGTGTCTATGGTTGTTCCGAAATATATATAGATGTGTCGACATGATAGGTCGAAACATTGTATACGTGTCTATGGTATCTCAAGATTACATAATATACAATACAAGTTGATTAAGTTATGGTTGGAATAGATTTGTTACCAATTTTCACGTAGCTAAAATGAGAAAAATTATCCAATCTTGTTTTACCCATAACTTCTTCATTTTAAATCCGTTTTGAGTGAATCAAATTGCTATGATTTCATATTGAACTCTATTTTATGAATCTAAACAGAAAATGTATAGGTTTATAGTCGGAAAAATAAGTTACAAGTCATTTTTGTAAAGGTAGTCATTTCAGTCGAAAGAACGACGTCTAGATGACCATTTTAGAAAACATACTTCCACTTTGAGTTTAACCATAATTTTTGGATATAGTTTCATGTTCATAATAAAAATTATTTTCTCAGAATAACAACTTTTAAATCAAAGTTTATCATAGTTTTTAATTAACTAACCCAAAACAGCCCGCGGTGTTACTACGACGGCGTAAATCCGGTTTTACGGTGTTTTTCGTGTTTCCAGGTTTTAAATCATTAAGATAGCATATCATATAGATATAGAACATGTGTTTAGTTGATTTTAAAAGTCAAGTTAGAAGGATTAACTTTTGTTTGCGAACAAGTTTAGAATTAACTAAACTATGTTCTAGTGATTACAAGTTTAAACCTTCGAATAAGATAGCTTTATATGTATGAATCGAATGATGTTATGAACATCATTACTACCTTAAGTTCCTTGGATGAACCTACTGGAAAAGAGAAAAATGGATCTAGCTTCAATGGATCCTTGGATGGCTCAAAGTTCTTGAAGCAAAATCATGACACGAAAACAAGTTCAAGTAAGATCATCACTTGAAATAAGATTGTTATAGTTATAGAAATTGAACCAAAGTTTGAATATGATTATTACCTTGTATTAGAATGATAACCTACTGTAAGAAACAAAGATTTCTTGAGGTTGGATGATCACCTTACAAGATTGGAAGTGAGCTAGCAAACTTGAAAGTATTCTTGATTTTATGAAACTAGAACTTTTGGAATTTATGAAGAACACTTAGAACTTGAAGATAGAACTTGAGAGAGTTCAATTAGATGAAGAAAATTGAAGAATGAAAGTGTTTGTAGGTGTTTTTGGTCGTTAGTGTATGGATTAGATATAAAGGATATGTAATTTTGTTTTCATGTAAATAAGTCATGAATGATTACTCATATTTTTGTAATCTTATGAGATATTTCATGCTAGTTGCCAAATGATGGTTCCCACATGTGTTAGGTGACTCACATGGGCTGCTAAGAGCTGATCATTGGAGTGTATATACCAATAGTACATACATCTAAAAGCTGTGTATTGTACGAGTACGAATACGGGTGCATACGAGTAGAATTGTTGATGAAACTGAACGAGGATGTAATTGTAAGCATTTTTGTTAAGTATAAGTATTTTGATAAGTGTATTTAAGTCTTTCAAAAGTGTATAAATACATATTAAAACACTACATGTATATACATTTTAACTGAGTCGTTAAGTCATCGTTAGTCGTTACATGTAAATGTTGTTTTGAAACCTTTAGGTTAACGATCTTGTTAAATGTTGTTAACCCAATGTTTATAATATCAAAAGAGATTTTAAATTATTATATTATCATGATATTATGATGTACGAATATCACTTAATATGATATATATACATTAAATGTCGTTACAACGATAATCGTTACATATATGTCTCGTTTCAAAATCATTAAGTTAGTAGTCTTGTTTTTACATATGTAGTTCATTGTTAATATACTTAATGATATGTTTAATTATCATAATATAATGTTAACTATATATATAACCATATATATGTCATCATATAGTTTTTAAATGTTTTAACGTTCGTGAATCACCGGTCAACTTGGGTGGTCAATTGTCTATATGAAACATATTTCAATTAATCAAGTCTTAACAAGTTTAATTGCTTAACATGTTGGAAACATTTAATCATGTAAATATCAATCTCAATTAATATATATAAACATGGAAAAGTTCAGGTCACTACATGCTACGAGCATGTGTTATTGATTTTGGAAACAGTTAGGATCGACATCTACCATTAGCAGACTTTTCCTACAATAACAGTTACCATTCGAGTATTGAGATGGCGCCATTTGAAGCACTCTATGGTAGAAAGTGCAGGTCTCTGATTTGTTAGAGTGAACTGGGGGATAGACAGATTACGGGTCCAGAGATAATTCAAGAAACTACCGAGAAGATCATTCAAATTCAACAACGGTTGAAAACCGCCCAAAGTCAACAAAAGAGTTACGCGGACATTAAAAGAAAAGACATAGAATTTGAAGTTGGAGAGATGGTCATGCTTAAGGTTTCACCTTGGAAAGGCATTGTTCGATTTAGTAAACTTGGGAAACTAAATTCAAGGTACATTGGACCATTCAAGATTATTGATCGTGTCGGATCAGTAGCTTACCGACTTCAGTTACCACAACAACTCGCGGCTGTACATATCACTTTCCACGTCTCGAATTTGAAGAAATGTTTTGCTAAAGAAGATCTCACTATTTCAGTAGACGAAATTCAAATCAATGAAAAACTTCAATTCATCGAAGAACCTGTCGAAATAATGGATCGTGAGGTTAAAAGACTTAAGCAAAATAAAATACCAGTCGTTAAGGTGCGATGGAATGCTCGTATGTAGTGACCCGAACTTTTCCATGTTTATATGTATTAAATGAAATTGATATTTACATGATTAAGTGTTTCCAACATGTTAAGCAATCAAACTTGTTAAGACTTGATTAATTGAAATAGGTTTCATATAAACAATTGACCACCCAAGTTGACCGGTGATTCACGAACGTTAAAACTTGTAAAAACTATATGATGACATATATATGATT
This sequence comes from Rutidosis leptorrhynchoides, assembly GCF_046630445.1. NCBI lineage: Eukaryota > Viridiplantae > Streptophyta > Magnoliopsida > Asterales > Asteraceae > Rutidosis > Rutidosis leptorrhynchoides. The sequence continues at coordinate 240,894,815 of NC_092343.1, forward strand.
ATACATATAGTTAACATGATATTATGATAAGTAAGTATCTCATTAGGTATTTTAACAATGAGTTATATACATAAAAATAAGACTATTGAATTTAAGAAACTCGAAAACGTTATATATAACGATTATCGTTATATCAACGTCTTACTAAGTACATATGAATCATATTAAGATATTGATACACTTGGTTAATTATGTTAAATGATAAGTAAATATATCATTAAGTGTATTAACAATGAACTACATATGTAAAAATAAGACTACTAACTTAATGATTTCGAAACGAGACATATATGTAACGATTATCGTTGTAACAACATTTAACTGTATATATATATCATACTAAGATATATTATATATCATAATATCATGATAATGTAACAATTTAACATCTCTTTAGATATAATAAACATTGGGTTAACAACATTTAACATGATCGTTAACTTAAAGGTTTCAAATCAACATTTACATGTAATGACTAACGATGACTTAACGACTCAGTTAAAATGTATATACATGTAGTGTTTTAATATGTATTAATACACTTTTGAAAGACTTCAAGACACTTATAAAAATACTTCTACTTAACAAAAATTCTTACAATTACATCCTCGTTCAGTTTCATCAACAATTCTACTCGTATGCACCCGTATTCGTACTCGTACAATACACAGCTTTTAGGCGTATGTACTATTGGTATATACACTCTAATGATCAGCTCTTAGAAGCCCATGTGAGTCACCTAACATATGTGGGAACCATCATTTTGGCAACTAGCATGAAATATCTCATAAAATTACAAAAATATGAGTAATCATTCATGACTTATTTACATGAAAACAAAATTACATATCCTTTATATCTAATCCATATACCAACGACCAAAAACACCTACAAAAACTTTTATTCTTCAATTTTCTTCATATAATTGATCTCTCTCAAGTTCCATCTTCAAGTTCTAAGTGTTCTTCATAAATTCCATAAGTATAGTTTCATAAAAATCAAGAATACTTCCAAGGTTGCAAGTCTACTTCCAAGCTTTCTAATCCATTCCAAGTAATCATCTAATATCAAGGAACCTTTGTTATTTACAGTAGGTTATCTTTCTAATTCAAGTTAATATTCATATTCAAACTTTGATTCAATTTCTACAACTATAACAATCTTATTTCGAGTGAAAATCTTACTTGAACTGTTTTCGTGTCATGATTCTGCTTCAAGAACTTTCAAGCCATCCAAGGATCCTTTGAAGCTAGATCCATTTTTTTCATTTCCAGTAGTTTTATCCAGAAAACTTGAAGTAGTAATGATGTTCATAACATCATTCGATTCACACATATAAAGCTATCTTATTCGAAGGTTTAAACTTGTAATCACTAGAACATAGTTTAGTTAATTCTAAACTTGTTCGCAAACAAAAGTTAACACTTCTAACTTGACTTTTAAAATCAACTAAACACATGTTCTATATCTATATGATATGCTAACTTAATGATTTAAAACCTGGAAACACGATGAACACCATAAAATCGGATATACGCTGTCGTAGTACCGGGGGCTATTTTGGTTTGGATATTTAAAAACTATGATAAACTTTGATTTAAAAGTTGTTCTTCTGGGAAAATGATTTTTCATATGAACATGAAACTATATCCAAAAATCTTGGTTAAACTCAAAGTGAAAGCATGTTTTTCAAAATGGTCATCAAGATGTCGTTCTTTCGACAGAAATGACTACCTCTTTAGTAATTGACATGTAACATAAATTTACTACTATAAACCTATAATTTTTCTGTTTGAATTCTTAAATTAGAGTTCAATATGAAACCATAGCAATTTGATTCACTCAAAACGGATTTAAAATGAAGAAGTTATGTTTAAAACAAGATTGGATATTTTTGATCTTTTTAGCTACGGGAAATGTTTGCCAAATCTATACAAATCATATCCTAGCTAACTTATATTGTATTATACATGTATTCTAATACATTATGTAATCTTAGGATACCATAGATACGTATGCAAATATTTTGACATATCATATCGACCCATGTATATATATTATTTGGAACAACCATAGACACTCTATATGCAGTAATGTTGGAGTTAGCTATACAGGGTTGAGGTTGATTCCAAAAATATATATACTTTGAGTTGTGATCTAGCCTGATACGTGTATACACTGGGTCGTGGATTGATTCAAGATAATATATATCGATTTATTTCTGTACATCTTGAAATGTCCCGTTCTTATTGATTAAAAACGTTCCATATTAATTGATTTCGTTGCGAGGTTTTGACCTCTATATGAGACGTTTTTCAAAGACTGCATTCATTTTTAAACAAACCATAACCTTTATTTCATCAATAAAGGTTTAAAAAGCTTTACGTAGATTATCAAATAATGATAATCTAAAATATCCTGTTTACACACGACCATTACATAATGGTTTACAATACAAATATGTTACAACAAAATAAGTTTCTTGAATGCAATTTTTACACAATATCATACAAGCATGGACTCCAAATCTTGTCCTTATTTAAGTATGCGACAGCGAAAGCTCTTAATAATCACCTGAGAATAAACATGCTTAAAACGTCAACAAAAATGTTGGTGAGTTATAGGTTTAACCTATATATATCAAATCGTAACAATAGACCACAAGATTTCATATTTCAATACACATCCCATACATAGAGATAAAAATCATTCATATGGTGAACACCTGGTAACCGACAATAACAAGATGCATATATAAGAATATCCCCATCATTCCGGGACACCCTTCGGATATGATATAAATTTCGAAGTACTAAAGCATCCGGTACTTTGGATGGGGTTTGTTAGGCCCAATAGATCTATCTTTAGGATTCGCGTCAATTAGGGTGTCTGTTCCCTAATTCTTAGATTACCAGACTTAATAAAAAGGGGCATATTCGATTTCGATAATTCAACCATAGAATGTAGTTTCACGTACTTGTGTCTATTTTGTAAATCATTTATAAAACCTGCATGTATTCTCATCCCAAAAATATTAGATTTTAAAAGTGGGACTATAACTCACTTTCACAGATTTTTACTTCGTCGGGAAGTAAGACTTGGCCACTGGTTGATTCACGAACCTATAACAATATATACATATATATCAAAGTATGTTCAAAATATATTTACCACACTTTTAATATATTTTGATGTTTTAAGTTTATTAAGTCAGCTGTCCTCGTTAGTAACCTACAACTAGTTGTCCACAGTTAGATGTACAGAAATAAATCGATAAATATTATCTTGAATCAATCCACGACCCAGTGTATACGTATCTCAGTATTGATCACAACTCAAACTATATATATTTTGGAATCAACCTCAACCCTGTATAGCTAACTCCAACATTCACATATAGAGTGTCTATGGTTGTTCCGAAATATATATAGATGTGTCGACATGATAGGTCAAAACATTGTATACGTGTCTATGGTATCTCAAGATTACATAATATATAATACAAGTTGATTAAGTTATGGTTGGAATAGATTTGTTACCAATTTTCACGTAGCTAAAATGAGAAAAATTATCCAATCTTGTTTTACCCATAACTTCTTCATTTTAAATCCGTTTTGAGTGAATCAAATTGCTATGGTTTCATATTGAACTCTATTTTATGAATCTAAACAAAAAAAGTATAGGTTTCTAGTCGGAAAAATAAGTTACAAGTCGTTTTTGTAATGGTAGTCATTTCAGTCGAAAGAACGACGTCTAGATGACCATTTTAGAAAACATACTTCCACTTTGAGTTTAACCATAATTTTTGGATATAGTTTCATGTTCATAATAAAAATCATTTTCTCAGAATAACAACTTTTAAATCAAAGTTTATCATAGTTTTTAATTACCTAACCCAAAACAGCCCGCGGTGTTACTACGACGGCGTAAATCCGGTTTTACGGTGTTTTTCGTGTTTCCAGGTTTTAAATCATTAAGTTAGCATATCATATAGATATAGAACATGTGTTTAGTTGATTTTAAAAGTCAAGTTAGAAGGATTAACTTTTGTTTGCGAACAAGTTTAGAATTAACTAAACTATGTTCTAGTGATTACAAGTTTAAACCTTCGAATAAGATAGCTTTATATGTATGAATTGAATGATGTTATGAACATCATTACTACCTTAAGTTCCTTGGATGAACCTACTGGAAAAGAGAAAAATGGATCTAGCTTCAATGGATCCTTGGATGGCTCAAAGTTCTTGAAGCAAAATCATGACACGAAAACAAGTTCAAGTAAGATCATCACTTGAAATAAGATTGTTATAGTTATAGAAATTGAAACAAAGTTTGAATATGATTATTACCTTGTATTAGAATGATAACCTACTGTAAGAAACAAAGATTTCTTGAGGTTGGATGATCACCTTACAAGATTGGAAGTGAGCTAGCAAACTTGAAAGTATTCTTGATTTTATGAAACTAGAACTTTTGGAATTTATGAAGAACACTTAGAACTTGAAGATAGAACTTGAGAGAGTTCAATTAGATGAAGAAAATTGAAGAATGAAAGTGTTTGTAGGTGTTTTTGGTCGTTGGTGTATGGATTAGATATAAAGGATATGTAATTTTGTTTTCATGTAAATAAGTCATGAATGATTACTCATATTTTTGTAATCTTATGAGATATTTCATGCTAGTTGCCAAATGATGGTTCCCACATGTGTTAGGTGACTCACATGGGCTGCTAAGAGCTGATCATTGGAGTGTATATACCAATAGTACATACATCTAAAAGCTGTGTATTGTACGAGTACGAATACGGGTGCATACGAGTAGAATTGTTGATGAAACTGAACGAGAATGTAATTGTAAGCATTTTTGTTAAGTAGAAGTATTTTGCTAAGTGTATTGAAGTCTTTCAAAAGTGTATAAATACATATTAAAACACTACATGTATATACATTTTAACTGAGTCGTTAAGTCATCGTTAGTCGTTACATGTAAGTGTTGTTTTGAAACCTTTAGGTTAACGATCTTGTTAAATGTTGTTAACCCAATGTTTATAATATCAAAAGAGATTTTAAATTATTATATTATCATGATATTATGATGTACGAATATCTCTTAATATGATATATATACATTAAATGTCGTTACAACGATAAACGTTACATATATGTCTCGTTTCAAAATCATTAAGTTAGTAGTCTTGTTTTTACATATGTAGTTCATTGTTAATATAATTAATGATATGTTTACTTATCATAATATCATGTTAACTATATATATAACCATATATATGTCATCATATAGTTTTTTTACAAGTTTTAACGTTCGTGAATCACCGGTCAACTTGGGTGGTCAATTGTCTATATGAAACCTATTTCAATTAATCAAGTCTTAACAAGTTTGATTGCTTAACATGTTGGAAACATTTAATCATGTAAACATCAATCTCAATTAATATATATAAACATGGAAAAGTTCGGGTCACTACAGTACCTACCCGTTAAATAAATTTCGTCCCGAAATTTTAAGCTGTTGAAGGTGTTGACGAATCTTCTGGAAATAGATGCGGGTATTTCTTCTTCATCTGATCTTCACGCTCCCAGGTGAACTCGGGTCCTCTACGAGCATTCCATCGAACCTTAACAATTGGTATCTTGTTTTGCTTAAGTCTTTTAACCTCACGATCCATTATTTCGACGGGTTCTTCGATGAATTGGAGTTTTTCGTTGATTTGGATTTCATCTAACGGAATAGTGAGATCTTCTTTAGCAAAACATTTCTTCAAATTCGTGACGTGGAAAGTGTTATGTACAGCCGCGAGTTGTTGAGGTAACTCAAGTCGGTAAGCTACTGGTCCGACACGATCAATAATCTTGAATGGTCCAATATACCTTGGATTTAATTTCCCTCGTTTACCAAATCGAACAACGCCTTTCCAAGGTGAAACTTTAAGCATGACCATCTCTCCAATTTCAAATTCTATATCTTTTCTTTTAATGTCAGCGTAGCTCTTTTGTCGACTTTGGGCGGTTTTCAACCGTTGTTGAATTTGGATGATCTTCTCGGTAGTTTCTTGTATAATCTCCGGACCCGTAATCTGTCTATCCCCCACCTCACTCCAACAAATCGGAGACCTGCACTTTCTACCATAAAGTGCTTCAAACGGCGCCATCTCAATGCTTGAATGGTAGCTATTGTTGTAGGAAAATTCTGCTAACGGTAGATGTCGATCCCAACTGTTTCCGAAATCAATAACACATGCTCGTAGCATGTCTTCAAGCGTTTGTATCGTCCTTTCGCTCTGCCCATCAGTTTGTGGATGATAGGCAGTACTCATGTCTAGACGAGTTCCTAATGCTTGCTGTAATGTCTGCCAGAATCTTGAAATAAATCTGCCATCCCTATCAGAGATAATAGAGATTGGTATTCCATGTCTGGAGACGACTTCCTTCAAATACAGTCGTGCTAACTTCTCCATCTTGTCATCTTCTCTTATTGGCAGGAAGTGTGCTGATTTGGTGAGACGATCAACTATTACCCAAATAGTATCAAAACCACTTGCAGTCCTTGGCAATTTAGTGATGAAATCCATGGTAATGTTTTCCCATTTCCATTCCGGGATTTCGGGTTGTTGAAGTAGACCTGATGGTTTCTGATGCTCAGCTTTGACCTTAGAACACGTCAAACATTCTCCTACGTATTTAGCAACATCGGCTTTCATACCCGGCCACCAAAAATGTTTCTTGAGATCCTTGTACATCTTCCCCGTTCCAGGATGTATTGAGTATCTGGTTTTATGAGCTTCTCTAAGTACCATTTCTCTCATATCTCCAAATTTTGGTACCCAAATCCTTTCAGCCCTATACCGGGTTCCGTCTTCCCGAATATTAAGATGCTTCTCCGATCCTTTGGGTATTTCATCCTTTAAATTTCCCTCTTTTAAAACTCCTTGTTGCGCCTCCTTTATTTGAGTAGTAATGTTATTATGAATCATTATATTCATAGATTTTACTCGAATGGGTTCTCTGTCCTTCCTGCTCAAGGCATCGGCTACCACATTTGCCTTCCCCGGGTGGTAACGAATCTCAAAGTCGTAATCATTCAATAATTCAATCCACCTACGCTGCCTCATATTCAGTTGTTTCTGATTAAATATGTGTTGAAGACTTTTGTGGTCGGTATATATAATACTTTTGACCCCATATAAGTAGTGCCTCCAAGTCTTTAATGCAAAAACAACCGCGCCTAATTCCAAATCATGCGTCGTATAATTTTGTTCGTGAATCTTCAATTGTCTAGACGCGTAAGCAATCACCTTCGTTCGTTGCATTAATACATAACCGAGACCTTGCTTTGATGCATCACAATAAATCACAAAATCATCATTCCCTTCAGGCAATGACAATATAGGTGCCGTAGTTAGCTTTTTCTTCAATAACTGAAACGCTTTCTCTTGTTCATCATTCCATTCAAATTTCTTCCCTTTATGCGTTAATGCAGTCAAGGGTTTTGCTATTCTGGAAAAGTCTTGGATGAACCTTCTGTAGTAACCAGCTAGTCCTAAAAACTGGCGTATGTGTTTCGGAGTTTTCGGGGTTTCCCACTTTTCAACAGTTTCTATCTTTGCCGGATCCACCTTAATACCTTCTTTGTTCACTATGTGACCGAGGAATTGAACTTCTTCCAACCAAAATGCACACTTTGAAAACTTAGCGTACAATTATTCCTTCCTCAATACTTCTAACACCTTTCTCAAATGTTCACCGTGTTCTTGGTCATTCTTTGAGTAAATAAGTATGTCATCAATGAAAACAATGACAAACTTGTCAAGGTATGGTCCACACACTCGGTTCATAAGGTCCATGAACACAGCTGGTGCATTAGTTAAACCAAACAGCATGACCATAAACTCGTAATGACCGTAACGTGTTCTGAAAGCAGTCTTTGGAATATCATCTTCTTTCACCCGCATTTGATGATACCCGGAACGTAAGTCAATCTTTGAATAAACAGACGAGCCTTGTAGTTGATCAAATAAGTCGTCGATTCTCGGTAGTGGGTAGCGGTTCTTGATGGTAAGTTTGTTCAACTCTCGGTAGTCGATACACAACCTGAATGTACCATCTTTCTTCTTGACAAACAAAACAGGAGCTCCCCACGGTGATGTGCTTGGTCGAATGAAACCACGCTCTAAAAGTTCTTGTAATTGGCTTTGCAGTTCTTTCATCTCGCTGGGTGCGAGTCTGTAAGGAGCACGAGCTATTGGTGCAGCTCCTGGTACAAGATCTATTTGAAATTCAACGGATCAATGTGGGGGTAATCCCGGTAATTCTTTCGGAAATACATCGGGAAATTCTTTTGCGACGGGAACATCATTGATGCTCTTTTCTTCAGTTTGTACTTTCTCGACGTGTGCTAGAACAGCATAGCAACCTTTTCTTATTAGTTTTTGTGCCTTCAAATTACTAATAAGATGTAGCTTCGTGTTGCCCTTTTCTCCGTACACCATTAAGGGTTTTCCTTTTTCTCGTATAATGCGAATTGCATTTTTGTAACAAACGATCTCCGCTTTCACTTCTTTCAACCAGTCCATACCGATTATCACATCAAAACTCCCTAACTCTACTGGTATCAAATCAATCTTAAATGTTTCGCTAACCAGTTTAATTTCTCGATTCCGACATATATTATCTGCTGAAATTAATTTACCATTTGCTAATTCGAGTAAAAATTTACTATCCAAAGGCGTCAATGGACAACTTAATTTAGCACAAAAATCTCTACTCATATAGCTTCTATCCGCACCCGAATCAAATAAAACGTAAGCAGATTTATTGTCAATAAGAAACGTACCCGTAACAAGCTCCGGGTCTTCCTGTGCCTCTACCGCATTAATATTGAAAACTCTTCCACGGCCTTGTCCATTCGTGTTCTCCTGGTTCGGGCAATTTCTAATAATGTGGCCCGGTTTTCCACATTTATAACAAACTACATTGGCATAACTTGCTCCGACACTACTTGCTCCGCCATTACTCGTTCCGACACCATTTGTTCCTTTCGTTCTATTAACCCCTGGTCCGTAGACCTCACACTTCGCCGCGCTATGACCATTTCTTTTACACTTGTTGCAAAATTTGGTGCAGAACCCCGAGTGATTCTTTTCACACCTTTGGCATAGTTGCTTTTGATTGTTGTTGTTGTTGCGGTTATTATTGTTGTTGGGATGATTGTTGTAGTTGCTGTTGTTGTTGTTGTTGTTGTTGTTGTTGTTGGGCCGTTTGTTGTAGTTGCGATTGATGTTGCGATTGTTGGGATAATTGTTGCGATTATTGTTGTAATTGCTGTTGTTGTTGTATTGGTGATTCTTATCACCGTTTTCCTCCCACTTTCTTTTGACTTGCTTCACATTGGCCTCTTCAGCAGTCTGTTCTTTAATTCTTTCTTCAATCTGGTTCACTAGTTTGTGAGCCATTCTACATGCCTGTTGTATGGAGGCGGGCTCGTGTGAACTTATATCTTCTTGGATTCTTTCCGATAATCCTTTCACAAACGCGTCGATCTTCTCTTCCTCATCTTCGAATGCTCCCGGACACAATAGGCACAATTCTGTGAATCGTCTTTCGTACATGGTAATATCAAATCCTTGGGTTCGTAACCCTCTAAGTTCTGTCTTGAGCTTATTGACCTCGGTTCTGGGACGGTACTTCTCGTTCATCAAGTGCTTGAATGCTGACCACGGTAGTGCGTACGCATCATCTTGTCCCACTTGCTCTAGATAGGTATTCCACCATGTTAACGCAGAACCTGTGAAGGTATGCGTAGCGTACTTCACTTTGTCCTCTTCAGTACACTTACTTATGGCAAACACCGATTCAACCTTCTCGGTCCACCGTTTCAATCCGATCGGTCCTTCGGTTCCATCAAATTCCAAAGGTTTGCAGGCAGTGAATTCTTTGTAGGTGCATCCTACACGATTTCCTGTACTGCTAGATCCAAGGTTATTGTTGGTATGTAGCGCAGCCTGTACTGCGGCTATGTTTGAAGCTAGAAAAGTACGGAATTCCTCTTCATTCATATTCACGGTGTGTCGAGTAGTCGGTGCCATTTCCTTCAAAATAGTTAAATGGAACAAGTTAATCATACAGAATATTAAGAGTAGTTAATAGTATTTCGTAGCATAATATGAACTCATTTATAAAAGCTTTTTCTTCATATTAGCGTTTTATAAGTTTAAATTCAGGTAGTACCTACCCGTTAAGTTCATACTTAGTAGCTAATATACAATTCAACTACTACAATTCTATATGAAAAACTGATTATAATAATATTTCGCGTTCAAACTTTTATACAGTATTTTACAAACTTACAATACCGCTTATTTTACATAAAGCATGAAATATAGCACACAATAACTTTGATACAAGATAGTTGTGAAGATAATTCTAGCTAGTACACAAGTCGTTCAGCAAAGGCAATAAAGACACGTAATTCATACGTCCAGAAACAAGTCATGCATTCTGGTTTTACTAGGACTACTTCCCATCCTTGGTCTTGTGCAACATAACCGTTATGGCCGTTGATAAGACAGCGTGTTGTAACGTCATCAAAGGGACGAGGGTTACGTAATGTCCAACAGTCCCGTAATAATCTAAAAACCTCATTTCTTACCCCAATTACCGACTCCGTCACTTGTGGAAACGTTTTGTTTAATAGTTGTAGCCCGATGTTCTTGTTCTCACTTTGGTGAGAAGCGAACATTACTAATCCGTAAGCATAACATGCTTCTTTATGTTGCATGTTAGCCGCTTTTTCTAAATCACGAAGTCCAATATTCGGATATATTGAGTCAAAATAATTTCTTAACCCGTTGCGTAAAATAGCATTTGGGTTCCCCGCAATATATGCGTCAAAGTAAACACATCGTAACTTATGGGTTTCCCAATGTGATATCCCCCATCTTTCAAACGAAAGTCTCTTATAAACCAAGACATTCTTGGAACGTTCTTCGAATGTCTTACAAACTGATCTCGCCTTAAATAGTTGTGCCGAAGAATTCTGACCGACTCTAGACAAGATTTCATCAATCATGTCTCCGGGTAGGTCTCTTAAAATATTGGGTTGTCTATCCATTTTGTGTTTTTAAACTGTAAAATAGACAAGAGTTAGATTCATAAAAAAAATACTTATTAATACAAGCAATTTTTACATATATCATAAAGCATAAGAACACTATATTCCATATATTACACCACACGAATACAACTATCTTATTCCGACTCGCTCGTTTCTTCTTCTTCGGTTTTGGTTCGTTTTGCCAAGTTTCTAGGGATATATGATGTTCCCCTAATACGAGCCGTCGTTGTCCACATTGGTTTAGAAAAACCTGGTGGTTTAGAGGTTCCCGGGTCATTGTTACAACTTAAGGACTTCGGGGGTTGACGATACATATAAAGTTCATCGGGGTTGGAATTAGATTTCTCTATTTTTATGCCCTTTCCCTTATTATTTTCTTTTGCCTTTTTAAATTCAGTTGGGGTAATTTCTATAACATCATCGGAATTCTCGTCGAAATCCGATTCATCTGAGAATTGGTAATCCTCCCAATATTTTGCTTCCTTGGCGGAAACACCATTGACCATAATTAACTTTGGTCGGTTGGTTGAGGATTTTCTTTTACTTAACCGTTTTATTATTTCCCCCACCGGTTCTATTTCTTCATCCGGTTCCGATTCTTCTTCCGGTTCCGATTCTTCTTCCGGTTCCGACTCTTCTTCCGGTTCCTCTTCGGAAACTTGTGAATCAGTCCACAAATCATTCCAATTTACATTTGACTCTTCATTATTATTAGGTGAGTCAATGGGACTTGTTCTAGAGGTAGACATCTATCACATAATATCAAACACGTTAAGAGATTAATATATCACATAATATTCATATGTTAAAAATATATAGTTTCCAACAAAAATGTTAAGCAATCATTTTTAAAGAAAACACGGTCGAAGTCCAGACTCACTAATGCATCCTAACAAACTCGATAAGACACACTAATGCAAATTTTCTGGTTCTCTAAGACCAACGCTCGGATACCAACTGAAATGTCCCGTTCTTATTGATTAAAAACGTTCCATATTAATTGATTTCGTTGCGAGGTTTTGACCTCTATATGAGACGTTTTTCAAAGACTGCATTCATTTTTAAACAAACCATAACCTTTATTTCATCAATAAAGGTTTAAAAAGCTTTACGTAGATTATCAAATAATGATAATCTAAAATATCCTGTTTACACACTACCATTACATAATGGTTTACAATACAAATATGTTACAACAAAATAAGTTTCTTGAATGCAGTTTTTACACAATATCATACAAGCATGGACTCCAAATCTTGTCCTTATTTAAGTATGCGACAACGAAAGCTCTTAATAATCACCTGAGAATAAACATGCTTAAAACGTCAACAAAAATGTTGGTGAGTTATAGGTTTAACCTATATATATCAAATCGTAACAATAGACCACAAGATTTCATATTTCAATACACATCCCATACATAGAGATAAAAATCATTCATATGGTGAACACCTGGTAACCGACAATAACAAGATGCATATATAAGAATATCCCCATCATTCCGGGACACCCTTCGGATATGATATAAATTTCGAAGTACTAAAGCATCCGGTACTTTGGATGGGGTTTGTTAGGCCCAATAGATCTATCTTTAGGATTCGCGTCAATTAGGGTGTCTGTTCCCTAATTCTTAGATTACCAGACTTAATAAAAAGGGGCATATTCGATTTCGATAATTCAACCATAGAATGTAGTTTCACGTACTTGTGTCTATTTTGTAAATCATTTATAAAACCTGCATGTATTCTCATCCCAAAAATATTAGATTTTAAAAGTGGGACTATAACTCACTTTCACAGATTTTTACTTCGTCGGGAAGTAAGACTTGGCCACTGGTTGATTCACGAACCTATAACAATATATACATATATATCAAAGTATGTTCAAAATATATTTACCACACTTTTAATATATTTTGATGTTTTAAGTTTATTAAGTCAGCTGTCCTCGTTAGTAACCTACAACTAGTTGTCCACAGTTAGATGTACAGAAATAAATCGATAAATATTATCTTGAATCAATCCACGACCCAGTGTATACGTATCTCAGTATTGATCACAACTCAAACTATATATATTTTGGAATCAACCTCAACCCTGTATAGCTAACTCCAACATTCACATATAGAGTGTCTATGGTTGTTCCGAAATATATATAGATGTGTCGACATGATAGGTCGAAACATTGTATACGTGTCTATGGTATCTCAAGATTACATAATATATAATACAAGTTGATTAAGTTATGGTTGGAATAGATTTGTTACCAATTTTCACGTAGCTAAAATGAGAAAAATTATCCAATCTTGTTTTACCCATAACTTCTTCATTTTAAATCCGTTTTGAGTGAATCAAATTGCTATGGTTTCATATTGAACTCTATTTTATGAATCTAAACAAAAAAAGTATAGGTTTCTAGTCGGAAAAATAAGTTACAAGTCGTTTTTGTAATGGTAGTCATTTCAGTCGAAAGAACGACGTCTAGATGACCATTTTAGAAAACATACTTCCACTTTGAGTTTAACCATAATTTTTGGATATAGTTTCATGTTCATAATAAAAATCATTTTCTCAGAATAACAACTTTTAAATCAAAGTTTATCATAGTTTTTAATTACCTAACCCAAAACAGCCCGCGGTGTTACTACGACGGCGTAAATCCGGTTTTACGGTGTTTTTCGTGTTTCCAGGTTTTAAATCATTAAGTTAGCATATCATATAGATATAGAACATGTGTTTAGTTGATTTTAAAAGTCAAGTTAGAAGGATTAACTTTTGTTTGCGAACAAGTTTAGAATTAACTAAACTATGTTCTAGTGATTACAAGTTTAAACCTTCGAATAAGATAGCTTTATATGTATGAATTGAATGATGTTATGAACATCATTACTACCTTAAGTTCCTTGGATGAACCTACTGGAAAAGAGAAAAATGGATCTAGCTTCAATGGATCCTTGGATGGCTCAAAGTTCTTGAAGCAAAATCATGACACGAAAACAAGTTCAAGTAAGATCATCACTTGAAATAAGATTGTTATAGTTATAGAAATTGAAACAAAGTTTGAATATGATTATTACCTTGTATTAGAATGATAACCTACTGTAAGAAACAAAGATTTCTTGAGGTTGGATGATCACCTTACAAGATTGGAAGTGAGCTAGCAAACTTGAAAGTATTCTTGATTTTATGAAACTAGAACTTTTGGAATTTATGAAGAACACTTAGAACTTGAAGATAGAACTTGAGAGAGTTCAATTAGATGAAGAAAATTGAAGAATGAAAGTGTTTGTAGGTGTTTTTGGTCGTTGTTGTATGGATTAGATATAAAGGATATGTAATTTTGTTTTCATGTAAATAAGTCATGAATGATTACTCATATTTTTGTAATCTTATGAGATATTTCATGCTAGTTGCCAAATGATGGTTCCCACATGTGTTAGGTGACTCACATGGGCTGCTAAGAGCTGATCATTGGAGTGTATATACCAATAGTACATACATCTAAAAGCTGTGTATTGTACGAGTACGAATACGGGTGCATACGAGTAGAATTGTTGATGAAACTGAACGAGAATGTAATTGTAAGCATTTTTGTTAAGTAGAAGTATTTTGATAAGTGTATTGAAGTCTTTCAAAAGTGTATAAATACATATTAAAACACTACATGTATATACATTTTAACTGAGTCGTTAAGTCATCGTTAGTCGTTACATGTAAGTGTTGTTTTGAAACCTTTAGGTTAACGATCTTGTTAAATGTTGTTAACCCAATGTTTATAATATCAAAAGAGATTTTAAATTATTATATTATCATGATATTATGATGTACGAATATCTCTTAATATGATATATATACATTAAATGTCGTTACAACGATAAACGTTACATATATGTCTCGTTTCAAAATCATTAAGTTAGTAGTCTTGTTTTTACATATGTAGTTCATTGTTAATATAATTAATGATATGTTTACTTATCATAATATCATGTTAACTATATATATAACCATATATATGTCATCATATAGTTTTTTTACAAGTTTTAACGTTCGTGAATCACCGGTCAACTTGGGTGGTCAATTGTCTATATGAAACCTATTTCAATTAATCAAGTCTTAACAAGTTTGATTGCTTAACATGTTGGAAACATTTAATCATGTAAACATCAATCTCAATTAATATATATAAACATGGAAAAGTTCGGGTCACTACACATCTAACTGTGAACAACTAGTTGTAGGTTACTAACGAGGACAACTGACTTAATACACTCAAATCTTTAAAACATAATAAAAATGGTTGTAATTATATTTTGATCTTACTTTGATATATATGTACATATTTGTATAGGTTCGTGAATCGATCCGTGGCCAAGTCTTATTTCCGAGGAAGGAAATATCTGTGAAAGTGAGTTATAGTTCCACTTTTAAAATCTAATATTTTTGGGATGAGAATACATGCAGGTTTTATAAATGATTTACAAAATAGACACACGTACGTGAAACTACATTCTATGGTTGAATTATTGAAATCGAATATGCCCCTTTTTATTAAGTCTGGTAATCTAAGAATTAGGGAACAAACACCCTAATTGACGCGAATCCTAAAGATAGATCTATTGGGCCTAACAAACCCCATCCAATGTACCAGATGCTTTAGTACTTCGAAATTTATATCATATCCGAAGGGTGTCCCGGAATGATGGGGATATTCTTATATATGCATCTTGTTAATGTCGATTACCAGGTGTTCACCATGTGAATGATTTTTATCTCTATGTAAGGGATGTGTATTGAAATATGAAATCTTGTGGTCTATTGTTACGATTTGATATATATAGGTTAAACCTATAACTCACCAACATTTTTTGTTGACGTTTAAAGCATGTTTATTCTCAGGTGAATATTAAGAGCTTCCGCCGTTGCATACTAAAATAAGGACAGGATTTGGAGTCCATGTTTGTATGATATTGTGTAAAAAAACTGCATTCAAGAAACATATGTCGATGTAATATATTTCTATTGTAAACCATTATGTAATGGTCGTGTGTAAACAGTATATTTTAGATTATCATTATTTGATAATCTACGTAATGTTTTTAAAACCTTTATTGATAAAATAAAGGTTATGGTTATTTTAAAAATGAATGCAGTCTTTCAAAAACGTCTCATATAGAGGTCAAAACCTCGCAACGAAATCAATTAATATGGAACATTTATAATCAATATGAACGGGACATTTCAGTTGGTATCAGAGCGTTGGTCTTAGAGAACCAGAAAATTGAATTAGTGTGTCTTACCGAGTTTGTTAGGATGCATTAGTGAGTCTGGACTTCGACCGTGTTTTTCTTCAAAAACGATTGCTTAACATTTTTTGTTGGAAACTATATATTATTAACATGTAAATATTATGTGATATATTAATCTCTTAACGTGTTTGATATTGTGTGATAGATGTCTACCTCTAGTACAAATCCTATTGATTCACCTAATAATAATGAAGAGTCGAGTATATTTTGGGAAGATTCACAAATTCCCGAAGAGGAACCGGAAGAAGAAGAACCGGAAGAGGAGGAACCGGAAGAAGAAGAACCAGAAGAGGAGGAATCGGAAGAGGAGGAACCAGAAGAAGCGGTTCCAGAGGAAGAAATATTGATACCTATAGTAAATCGATTAAATAAAAGAAAATCCTCAACCAATGGACCAAAGTTAATAATGGTCAATGGTGTTTCCGCTAAGGAAGCAAAATATTGGGAAAATTACCAATTTTCCGATGAATCGGATCCTGATGAGGATTTCGATGATGTTATAGAAATTACCCTGACCCAATTTAATGAGGCAAAAGAAAATAATAAGGGAAAAGGCATCAAAATAGAGAAATCTGATTCCGACCCCGATGAACTTTATATGTACCGTCAACACCCATATTTTCAATATCGTGACAATAACCCGAGAACCTCTAAACCACCAGGTTTTTCTAAACCAATGTGGAAAACGACGACTCGTATTAGAGGAACACCATATATTCCTAGAAAATTAGGAAAATTAACCAAGTCCGAAGAAGAAGAAACCAGTGATTCAGATTAGAAGGTTGTAATCATGTTGTGTATTATATGTATTGTAGTGTGCTTGTACTTTTATGTTCTATGTAAAAATTGCTTGTATTGTTTGTTAATTATCTTTTAAAAATCTAATCCTTGTCTATTTTACAGTATAAAAACAAAATGGACGTTAAGGGTAGACAACCGAATATTTTAGAAGACCTACCAGAGGATATAATTGAGGAAATCTTGTTTAGAGTCGGTCAGAATTCATCAGCACAATTAGTTATAGCGAAATTAACTTGTTAAACATTTGAAAGACTTTCCAGAAATGCCTTAGTTTATAAAAGGCTTTCCTTTGATAGGTGGGGTATATCACATTGGGGAGACCGTAAGTTACGCCGTGTTTTCTTTAAAGCGTTAAATGCAGGGAACCCAAATGCAATTTTACGCTACGGGTTAAGAACCTATTTTGACTCAACATATCCTAACATAGGATTTCGTGAATTAGAAACAGCTTCTAACATGCAACATAAAGAAGCATATTATGCTTACGGGTTAGTGATGTTCGCTTCTTACCAAAGTGAGAAAAAGAACATTGGATTGCAAATTTTAAATAAAACCTTCCCACTAGTGCGGATTCAGTATTTGGGGTGAGAAACAAGGTTTTTAGATTATTACGGGGCTGTTGGACATTACGAAACCCTCGTCCTTTTGACGACATTACAACATGCTACCTAGCCAATGGTCATAACGGTTATTTTCCACAAGACCAAGGATGGGAAGTCGTCTTAGTAAAACCAGAATGCATGACTTGTTTCTGGACTTACGAATTACGTGTCTTTATTTCCTTTGCTGAACAACTTGCGTATTAACTAGATTTATCTTCAAAACTGTCCTGTATCATAGTGTACTATATTTCATGTTATATGTAATATAGCGAAGTTGTAAGTTTAAAGAATATTTGTATGTGATATATTATTATAATCAGTTTTTCATATGGAGTTGTAGTAGTTGAATTGTATATTAGCTACTAAGTATGAACTTAACGGGTAGGTAGTACCCGAATTTAAACTTATAAAATGCTAATATGAAGAAAAAGCTTTTATAAATGAGTTCATATTATGCTACGAGATACTATTGACTACTCTTAATATTCTGTATGATTAAATTGTTTCATTTGACTATTTTGAAGGAAATGGCACCGACTACTCGACACACCTTGAATATGAGCGAAGAGGAATTTTGTGACTTTCTTGCTTCAAACATAGCCGCAGTACAGGCCGCGCTATATACCAACAATAACTCTGAATCTAGCAATACAGCTAACGGCACAAGAAATCGTGTAGGATGCTCCTACAAGGAATTCACTGCCTGCAAACCTTCAGAATTTGATGGGACCGAAGGACCAATCGGATTGAAACGGTGGACCGAGAAAGTTGAATCGGTGTTTGCCATAAGTAAGTGTGCTGAAGGAGACAAAGTGAAGTACGCTACGCATAACTTCACAGGTATTGCGTTAACATGGTGGAATACCTATCTAGAGCAAGTGGGACAAGATGATGCTTACGCGCTACCGTAGTCAGCATTCAAGCACTTGATGAATGAGAAGTACCGTCCCAGAACCGAGGTCAATAAGCTCAAGACAGAACTTAGAGGGTTACGAACCCAAGGATTTTATATTACCACGTACGAAAGACGATTCACAGAATTGTGCCTATTGTGTCCGAGAGCGTTCGAAGATGAGGAAGAGAAGATCGACGCGTTTATGAAAGGATTACCGGAAAGAATCTAAGAAGATATAAGTTCACACGAGCCCACCTCCATACAACATGCATGTAGAATGGCTCACAAACTAGTGAACCAGATTGAGGGAAGAATTAAAGAACAGGCGGCCGAAGAGGCCAACATGAAGCTAGTCAAAAGAAAGTGGGAGGAAAACGGTGATAAGAGTCACCAAAACAACAACAACTATCCCAACAATCGCAATATCAATCGCAACTACAACAAACGGCACAACAACAACAATAACAACTACAACAATCATCCCAACAACAATAACAACCACAACAACAACAACAACAATCAGAAGCAGCTATGCCAAAGGTGTGAAAAGTATCACTCGGGGTTCTGCACCAAATTTTGCAACAAGTGTAAAAGAAATGGTCATAGTACGGCGAAGTGTGAGGTCTACGGACCAGGGGTTAACAGAACGAAAGGAACAAATGGTGTCGGAACGAGTAATGGCGGAGCAAGTAGTGTCAGAGCACGTTATGCCAATGTAGTTTGTTATAAATGTGGAAAACCGGGCCACATTATTAGAAATTGCCCGAACCAGGAGAACACGAATGGACAAGGCCGCGGAAGAGTTTTCAATATTAATGCGGCAGAGGCACAGGAAGACCCGGAGCTTGTTACGGGTACGTTTCTTATTGACAATAAATCTGCTTACGTTTTATTTGATTCGGGTGCGGATAGAAGCTATATGAGTAGAGATTTTTGTGCTAAATTAAGTTGTCCATTGACGCCGTTGGATAGTAAATTTTTACTCGAATTAGCAAACGGTAAATTAATTTCAGCTGATTATATATGCCGGAATCGAGAAATTAAACTGGGTAGCGAAATATTTAAGATTGATTTGATACCAGTAGAGTTAGGGAGTTTTGATGTAATAGTTGGCATGGACTGGCTCAAGGAGATGAAAGCAGAGATCGTATGTTACAAAAATGCAATTCGCATTGTACGAGAAGAAGGAGAACCCTTAATAGTGTACGGAGAAAAGGGCAACACGAAGCTACATCTTATTAGTAATTTGAAGGCACAAAAACTAATAAGAAAAGGTTGCTATGATGTTCTAACACACGTCGAGAATGTACAAACTGAAGAAAAGAGCATCATTGATGTTCCCGTCGCAAAAGAATTTCCCGATGTATTTCTGAAAGAATTACCGGGACTACCTCCACATCGATCTATTGAATTTCAAATAGATCTTGTACCAGGAGCTGCACCAATAGCTCGTGCTCCTTACAGACTCGCACCCAGCGAGATGAAAGAACTGCAAAGCCAACTGCAAGAACTATTAGAACGTGGTTTCATTCGACCAAGCACATCACCATGGGGAGCTCCTGTTTTGTTTGTCAAGAAGAAGGATGGTACATTTAGGTTGTGTATTGACTACAGAGAGTTGAATAAACTTACCATCAAAAACCGTTATCCACTGCCGAGAATTGACGACTTATTTGATCAACTACAAGGCTCGTCGGTTTATTCAAAAATCGATTTACGTTCTGGATATCATCAAATGCGAGTAAAGGAGGATGATATTCCAAAAACTGCTTTTAGGACGCGTTATGGTCATTACGAGTTTATGGTTATGCCGTATGGATTGACTAACACACTAGCTGTGTTCATGGACCTTATGAACCGAGTGTGTGGGCCATATCTTGACAAGTTTGTCATTGTTTTCATCGATGACATACTTATTTACTTAAAGAATGATCAAGAGCACGAAGAACATTTGCGAAAAGTGCTAGAAGTATTGAGGAAAGAAAAATTGTACGCTAAGTTTTCAAAGTTTATATTTTGGTTGGAAGAAGTTCAATTCCTCGGTCACATAGTGAACAAAGAAGGTATCCAGGTGGACCCGGCAAAGATCGAAACCGTTGAAAAGTGGGAAACCCCAAAAACTTCGAAGCATATACGTCAATTTTTAGGATTGGCTGGTTACTACAGAAGATTCATCCAAGATTTCTCCAAAATAGCAAAACCCTTGACTGCATTAACGCATAAAGGGAAGAAATTTGAATGGAAGGATGAACAAGAGAAGGCGTTTTAGTTATTGAAGAAAAAGCTAACTATGGCACCTATATTGTCATTGCCTGAAGGGAATGATGATTTTGTGATTTATTGTGACGCATCAAAGCAAGGTCTCGGTTGTGTATTAATGCAACGAACGAAGGTGATTGCTTATGCGTCTAGACAATTGAAGATTCACGAGCAAAATTATACAACTCACGATTTGGAATTGGGTGATGTTGTTTTTGCATTAAAGACTTGGAGGCATTATTTATATGGGGTCAAAAGTATTATATATACCGACCACAAAAGTCTCCAACACATATTTAATCAGAAGCAACTGAATATGAGACAACGCAGGTGGATTGAACTGTTGAATGATTATGATTTTGAGATTCGATACCACCCGGGGAAGGCGAATGTGGTAGCCGATGCTTTGAGTAGAAAGGACAGAGAACCTATACGGGTAAAAGCTATGAATATAATTATTCGTACTAACCTTACTACTCAAATAAAGGAGGCACAACAGGGGGGTTGTAAAAGAAGGAAAGTTGAAAAATGAGATACCCAAAGGATCAGAGAAACATCTTAATATTTGGGACTCGGAACCCGATATAGGGCTGATAGAATTTGGGTACCAAAATTTAGAGATATGGGGGAAATGGTACTTAGATAAGCTCATAAAACAAGATACTCAATACATCCTGGAACGGGGAAGATGTACAAGGATCTCAAGAAAAAATTTTGGTGGCCAGGTATGAAAGCTGATATGGCTAAATATGTGATAGATTGTTTGACGTGTTCTAAGGTCAAAGCGGAGCATCAGAAACCATCAGGTCTACTTCAACAACCCGAAATCCCGGAATGGAAATGGGAAAACATTACCATGGATTTCATCACTAAATTGCCAAGGACTGCAAGTGGTTTTGATACTATTTGGGTAATAGTTGATCGTATCACCAAATCAGCACACTTCCTGCCAATAAGAGAAGATGACAAGATAGAGAAGTTAGCACGACTGTATTTGAAGGAAGTCGTCTCCAGACATGGAATACCAATCTCTATTATCTCTGATAGGGATGGCAGATTTATTTCAAGATTCTGGCAGACATTACAGCAAACATTAGGAACTCGTCTAGACATGAGTACTGCCTATCATCCACAAACTGATGGGCAGAGCGAAAGGACGATACAAACACTTGAAGACATGATACGAGCATGTGTTTTTGATTTCGGAAACAGTTGGGATCGACATCTACCATTAGCAGAATTTTCCTACAACAATAGCTACCATTCAAGCATTGAGATGGCGCCGTTTGAAGCACTTTATGGTAGAAAGTCCAGGTCTCCGATTTGTTGGAGTGAAGTGGGGGATAGACAGATTACGAGTCCGGAGATAAATACAAGAATCTACCGAGAAGATCATCCAAATTCAACAACGATTGAAAACCGCCCAAAGTCAACAAAAGAGCTACGCTGACATTAAAAGAAAAGATATAGAATTTGAAATTGGCGAGATGTTCATTCTTAAAGTTTCACCTTGGAAAGGCGTTGTTCGATTTGGTAAACGAGGGAAACTAAATCCAAGGTATATTGGACCATTCAAGATTATTGAACGTGTCGGACCAGTAGCTTACCGACTTGAGTTACCCCAATAACTTGCAGCTGTACATAACACTTTTCACGTCTCGAATTTGAAGAAATGTTTTGCTAAAGAAGATCTCACTATTCCGTTAGACGAAATTCAAATCAACAAAAACTTCAATTCATTGAAGAACCCGTCGAAATAATGGATCATGAGGTTAAAAGACTTAAACAAAACAAGATACCAATTGTTAAGGTTCGATGGAATGCTCGTAGAGGACTCTAGTTCACCTGGGAGTGTGAAGATCATATGAAGAAGAAATACCCGCACCTATTTCCAGAAGATTCGTCAACACCTCCAACCGCATAAAAATTTCGGGACAAAATTTATTTAACGGGTAGGTACTGTAGTGACCCGAACTTTTCCATGTTTATATATATTAAATTAAATTGATATTTACATGATTAAGTGTTTTCAACATGTTAAGCAATCAAACTTGTTAAGACTTGATTAATTGAAATAGGTTTCATATAGACAATTGACCACCCAAGTTGACCGGTGATTCACGAACGTTAAAAATTGTAAAAACTATATGATGACATATATATGATTATATATATAGTTAACATGATATTATGATAAGTAAGTATCTCATTAGGTATTTTAACAATGAGTTATAAACATAAAAATGAGACTATTGAATTTAAGAAACTCAAAAACGTTATATATAACTATTATCGTTATATCAACGTCTTACTAAGTACATATGGATCATATTAAGATATTGATACACTTGGTTAATTATGTTAAATGATAAGTAAGTATATCATTAAGTGTATTAACAATGAACTACATATGTAAAAATAAGACTACTAACTTAATGATTTCGAAACGAGACATATATGTAGCGATTATTGTTGTAACAACATTTAACTGTATATATATCATATTAAGATATATTATATATCATAATATCATGATAATGTAACAATTTAACATCTCTTTAGATATAATAAACATTGGGTTAACAACATTTAACATGATCGTTAACTTAAAGGTTTCAAATCAACATTTACATGTAACGACTAACGATGACTTAACGACTCAGTTAAAATGTATATACATGTATTGTTTTAATATGTATTCATACACTTTTAAAAGACTTCAAGACACTTATCAAAATACTTCTACTTAACAAAAATGCTTACAATTACATCTTCGATCAGTTTCATCAACAATTCTACTCGTATGCACCCGTATTCATACTCGTACAATACACAGCTTTTAGACGTATGTACTATTGGTATATATACTCTAATTATCAGCTCTTAGCAGCCTATGTGAGTCACCTAATTCATGTGGGAACCATCATTTGGCAACTAGCATGAAATATCTCATAAAATTACAAAAATATGAGTAATCATTCATGACTTATTTACATGAAAACAAAATTACATATCCTTTATATCTAATCCATATACCAATGACCAAAAACACCTATAAACACTTTCATTCTTCATTTTTCTTCATCTAATTGATCTCTCTCAAGTTCCATCTTCAAGTTCTAAGTGTTCTTCTTAAATTCCATAAGTATAGTTTCATATAAATCAAGAATACTTCCAAGGTTGCAAGTCTACTTCCAAGCTTTCTAATCCATTCCAAGTAATCATCTAAGATCAAGGAACCTTTATTATTTACAGTAGTTTATCTTTATAATTCAAGGTAATATTCATATTCAAACTTTGATTCAATTTCTACAACTATAACAATCTTATTTGGAGTGAAAATCTTACTTGAACTGTTTTCGTGTCATGATTCTGCTTCAAGAACTTTCAAGCCATCCAAGGATCCTTTGAAGCTAGATCCATTTTTCTCATTTCCATTAGTTTTATCCAGAAAACTTGAGGTAGCAATGATGTTCATAACATCATTCGATTCATACATATAAAGCTATCTTATTCGAAGGTTTAAACTTGTAATCACTAGAACATAGTTTAGTTAATTCTAAACTTGTTCGCAAACAAAAGTTAATCCTTCTAACTTGACTTTTAAAATCAACTAAACACATGTTCTATATCTATATGATATGCTAACTTAATGATTTAAAACTTGGAAACATGATGAACACCATAAAATCGGATATACGCCGTCGTAGTGAAAACGGGG
The DNA here is from genome assembly GCF_046630445.1 of Rutidosis leptorrhynchoides. Taxonomy (NCBI): domain Eukaryota; kingdom Viridiplantae; phylum Streptophyta; class Magnoliopsida; order Asterales; family Asteraceae; genus Rutidosis; species Rutidosis leptorrhynchoides. The sequence continues at coordinate 240,919,525 of NC_092343.1, forward strand.
GCTGTTTTGGTTTGGATAATTAAAAACTATGATAAACTTTGATTTAAAAGTTGTTCTTCTGGGAAAATGATTTTTAATATGAATATGAAACTATATCCAAAAATCTTGGTTAAACTCAAAGTGAAAGTATGTTTTTCAAAATGGTCATCAAGATGTCGTTCTTTCGACGGAAATGACTACCTCTTTAGTAATTGACATGTAACTTAAATTTCTGACTATAAACCTATAATTTTTCTGTTTGGATTCTTAAATTAGAGTTCAATATAAAACCATAGCAATTTGATTCACTCAAAACGGATTTAAAATGAAGAAGTTATGGGTAAAACAAGATTGGATATTTTTGATCTTTTTAGCTACGGGAAATGTTTAATAAATCTATACAAATCATATCCTAGCTAACTTATATTGTATTATACATGTATTCTAATATATTATGTAATCTTGGGATACCATAGACACGTATGCAAATGTTTAGACATATCATATCGACCTAGGTATATATATTATTTGGAACAACCATAGACACTCTATATGCAGTAATGTTGGAGTTAGCTACACATGATTGAGGTTGATTCCAAAAATATATATACTTTGAGTTGTGATCTAGCCTGAGACATGTATACACTGGGTCGTGTATTGATTCAAGATAATATATATCGATTTATTTCTGTACATCTAACTGTGGACAACTAGTTGTAGGTTACTAACGAGGACAGCTGACTTAATACACTCAAATCTTTAAAACATAATAAAAATAGTTGTAATTATATTTTGATCTTACTTTGATATATATGTACATATTTGTATAGGTTCGTGAATTGATCTATGGCCAGATCTTATTTCTGAGGAAGGAAATATCTGTGAAAGTGAGTTATAGTCCCACTTTTAAAATCTAATATTTTTGGGATGAGAATACATGCAGGTTTTATAAATGATTTGTAAAATAGACACAAGTACGTGAAACTACATTCTATGGTTGAATTATCGAAATCGAATATGCCCCTTTTTATTAAGTCTGGTAATCTAAGAATTAGGGATCAGACACCCTAATTGATGCAAATCCTAAAGATAGATCTATTGGGCCTAGCAAACCCCATCCAAAGTACCGGATGCTTTAGTACTTCGAAATTTATATCATATCTGAAGGGTGTCCCGGAATGATGGGGATATTCTTATATATGCATCTTGTTAATGTCGGTTACCAGGTGTTCACCATATGAATGATTTTTATCTCTATGTATGGGATGTGTATTGAAATATGAAATCTTGTGGTCTATTGTTACAATTTGATATATATAGGTTAAACCTATAACTCACCAACATTTTTTGTTGACGTTTAAAGCATGTTTATTCTCAGGTGAATATTAAGAGCTTCCGCCGTTGCATACTAAAATAAGGACAAGATTTGGAGTCCATGTTTGTATGATATTATGTAAAAACACTGCATTAAAGAAACATATGTCGATGTAATATATTTCTATTGTAAACCATTATGTAATGGTCGTGTGTAAACAGTATATTTTAGATTATCATTATTTGATAATCTACGTAATGTTTTTAAAACCTTTATTGATAAAATAAAGGTTATGGTTATTTTAAAAATGAATGCAGTCTTTCAAAAACGTCTCATATAGAGGTCAAAACCTCGCAACGAAATCAATCAATATGGAACATTTATAATCAATATGAACGGGACATTTCATCGTAGAGGACCCGAGTTCACCTGGGAACGTGAAGATCAGATGAAGAAGAAATACCTGCATCTATTTCCAGAAGATTCGTCAACACCTTCAACAACTTAAAATTTCGGGACGAAATTTATTTAACGGGTAGGTATTGTAGTGACCCGACCTTTTCCATGTTTATATATATATTAAATGAGATTGATATTTACATGATTAAATGTTTCCAACATGATAAGCAATCAAACTTGTTAAGACTTTATTATTTGAAATGAGTTTCATATAGACAATTGACCACCCAAGTTGACCGGCGATTCACGAACGTTAAAAACTTGTAAAAACTACATATATATATATATATATATATATATATATATATATATGGTTAACATGAGATTATGATAAGTAAGTATCTCCATAAATATGTTAACAATGAGTTATATACAAACAAATGAGATTATTGATTTAAGAAACTCGAAAATGATATATATAACGATTATCATTATAACAACGTCTTACTAAATACATATGTATCATATTAAGATATTGTTACACTATATTTAACATGATAAAATGATAATTAATTAAATCATTAAGTTTGTTAACAATGAACTACATATGTAAAAACAAGATTACTAACTTAAGGATTTCGAAACGAGACATATATGTAACGATTATCGTTGTAATAGTATTTTAACATATATATATATGATGTGAAGATATATTTATACACCATGTTATTATGATAACGTAACAATTTAACATCTTATTTAAGTATTATAATAATGGATTAATTACATTTAACAAGATCGTTAATTTAAAGATTTCAAAACAACACTTACATGTAACGACTAACGGTGACTTAACGACTCAGTTAAAATGTATATACATGTAGTGTATTAATATGTATTAGTACACTTTTGAAAGACTTCAAGATACATATCAAAGGACTTCTACTTAGCAAAAATGCTCACAATTACATTCCCATTCATTTTCATCAACAATTCTACTCGTATGTACCCGTATTCGTACTCATACAATACACAGCTTCTAGATGTATTTACTATTGGTATATACACCTTTATTCATTCATTCTTAGCAGCCATATTAGAGTCATAAACATGTGGAACCATTATTTAACAACTTTTATGACTAATGAGCTAAAAACAAACTTAAGGATCTTTTTTTTTCTTTATAACAAGTAATCCCATTTTTATGATTTCACCCCATTTTTCCATTCCATTTTCTCATACCTACACTCCAAATTCTCTCTCAAAATACTCATAACATCATACTTGATCATCTCCAAGCATTTTCACCATCTTTTAGCTTCAATTACAAGCTTTAATCATCATAAAAACAACTATTCAAGAACACTTCAAGAAATCTTTCAAACTTGCTAGCTTACTTCCAATCTTGCAAATCCATTTCAAGTGATCATTCAATCTCAAGGAATCTTTCTTATTTACAGTAAGATATCTTTCTAATTCAAGGTATTTCTATAACTATAACAATCTTATTTCGAGTGGAAATCTTACTTGAACTTGTTTTCGTGTCATGATTCTACTTCAAGAACTTTCAAGCCATCCAAGGATCCTTTGAAGCTAGATCTATTTTTTTCTTTTTCAGTAGGTTTATCCACAAAACTTGAGGTAGTAATGATGTTCATAACATCATTCGATTCATACATATAATGCTATCTTATTCAAAGATTTAAACTTGTAATCACTAGAACATAATTTAGTTAATTCTAAACTTGTTCGCAAATAAAGTTAATCCTTCTAACTTGACTTTTAAAATCAACTAAACACATATTCTATATCTATATGATATGCTAACTTAATGATTTAAAATCTGGAAACACGAAAAACACCGTAAAATCCGACATACGCCGTCGTAGTAACACCACGGGCTGTTTTGGGTTAGTTAATTAAAAACTATGATAAACTTTGATTTAAACGTTGTTCTTCTGGAAAAATGATTTTTCTTATGAACATGAAACTATATCCAAAAATCATTTTTAAACTCAAAGTGGAAGTATGTTTTTCAAAATGGTCATCAAGACGTCGTTCTTTCGACTGAAATGACTACCTCTTCTAATATTGACTTGTAACCTGTATTTCTGACTATAAACTTATACTTTTTCTGTTTAGATTCATAAACTTAAGTTTAATATGAAGCCATAGCAACTTGAATCACTCAAAACAGATTTAAAACGAAGAAGTTATGGGTAAAATAAAATTGGAAAATTTTACTTGTTGTAGCTACGAAAATTTTATAACAAATCCATATTAATCATATCCTAGCTAACTTATATTGTATTATACATGTATTATGTAATCTTGGGATACTATAGATGAAATGTCCCGTTCTTATTGATTAAAAACGTTCCATATTAATTGATTTCGTTGCGAGGTTTTGACCTCTATATGAGACGTTTTTCAAAGACTGCATTCATTTTTAAAACAAACCATAACCTTTATTTCATAAATAAAGGTTTAAAAAGCTTTACGTAGATTATCAAATAATGATAATCTAAAATATCCTGTTTACACACGACCATTACATAATGGTTTACAATACAAATATGTTACATCGAAATCAGTTTCTTGAATGCAGTTTTTACACAATATCATACAAGCATGGACTCCAAATCTTGTCCTTATTTTAGTATGCAACAGCGGAAGCTCTTAATATTCACCTGAGAATAAACATGCTTTAAACGTCAACAAAAATGTTGGTGAGTTATAGGTTTAACCTATATATATCAAATCGTAACAATAGACCACAAGATTTCATATTTCAATACACATCCCATACATAGAGATAAAAATCATTCATATGGTGGACACCTGGTAACCGACAATAACAAGATGCATATATAAGAATATCCCCATCATTCCGGGACACCCTTCGGATATGATATAAATTTCGAAGTACTAAAGCATCCGGTACTTTGGATGGGGTTTGTTAGGCCCAATAGATCTATCTTTAGGATTCGCGTCAATTAGGGTGTCTGTTCCCTAATTCTTAGATTACCAGACTTAATAAAAAGGGGCATATTCGATTTTGATAATTCAACCATAGAATGTAATTTCACGTACTTGTGTCTATTTTGTAAATCATTTATAAAACCTGCATGTATTCTCATCCCAAAAATATTAGATTTTAAAAGTGGGACTATAACTCACTTTCACAGAGTTTTACTTCGTCGGGAAGTAAGACTTGGCCACTAGTTGATTCACGAACCTATAACAATATATACATATATATCAAAGTATGTTCAAAATATATTTACAACACTTTTAATATATTTTGATGTTTTAAGTTTATTAAGTCAGCTGTCCTCGTTAGTAACCTACAACTAGTTGTCCACAGTTAGATGTACAGAAATAAATCGATAAATATTATCTTAAATCAATCCAAGACCCAGTGTATACGTATCTCAGTATTGATCACAACTCAAACTATATATATTTTGGAATCAACCTCAACCCTGTATAGCTAACTCCAACATTCACATATAGAGTGTCTATGGTTGTTCCGAAATATATATAGATGTGTCGACATGATAGGTCGAAACATTGTATACGTGTCTATGGTATCTCAAGATTACATAATATACAATACAAGTTGATTAAGTTATGGTTGGAATAGATTTGTTACCAATTTTTACGTAGCTAAAATGAGAAAAATTATCCAATCTTGTTTTACCCATAACTTCTTCATTTTAAATCCGTTTTGAGTGAATCAAATTGCTATGGTTTCATATTGAACTCTATTTTATGAATCTAAACAGAAAAAGTATAGGTTTATAGTCGGAAAAATAAGTTACAAGTCGTTTTTGTAAAGGTAGTCATTTCAGTCGAAAGAACGACGTCTAGATGACCATTTTAGAAAGCATACTTCCACTTTGAGTTTAACCATAATTTTTGGATATAGTTTCATGTTCATAATAAAAATCATTTTCTCAGAATAACAACTTTTAAATCAAAGTTTATCATAGTTTTTAATTAACTAACCCAAAACAGCCCGCGGTGTTACTACGACGGCGTAAATCCGGTTTTACGGTGTTTTTCGTGTTTCTAGGTTTTAAATCATTAAGTTAGCATATAATATAGATATAGAACATGTGTTTAGTTGATTTTAAAAGTCAAGTTAGAAGGATTAACTTTTGTTTGCGAACAAGTTTAAAATTAACTAAACTATGTTCTAGTGATTACAAGTTTAAACCTTCGAATAAGATAGCTTTATATGTATGAATTCAATGATGTTATGAACATCATTACTACCTTAAGTTCCTTGGATAAACCTACTGGAAAAGAGAAAAATGGATCTAGCTTCAATGGATCCTTGGATGGCTCGAAGTTCTTGAAGCAGAATCATGACACGAAAACAAGTTCAAGTAAGATCATCACTTGAAATAAGATTGTTATAGTTATAGAAATTGAACCAAAGTTTGAATATGATTATTACCTTGTATTAGAATGATAATCTACTGTAAGAAACAAAGATTTCTTGAGGTTGGATGATCACCTTACAAGATTGGAAGTGAGCTAGCAAACTTGAAAGTATTCTTGATTTTATGAAACTAGAACTTTTGGAATTTATGAAGAACACTTAGAACTTGAAGATAGAACTTGAGAGAGATCAATTAGATGAAGAAAATTGAAGAATGAAAGTGTTTGTAGGTGTTTTTGGTCGTTGGTGTATGGATTAGATATAAAGGATATGTAATTTTGTTTTCATGTAAATAAGTCATGAATGATTACTCATATTTTTGTAATTTTATGAGATATTTCATGCTAGTTGCCAAATGATGGTTCCCACATGTGTTAGGTGACTCACATGGGCTGCTAAGATCTGATCATTGGAGTGTATATACCAATAGTACATACATCTAAAAGCTGTGTATTGTACGAGTACGAATACGGGTGCATACGAGTAGAATTGTTAATGAAACTGAACGAGGATGTAATTGTAAGCATTTTTGTTAAGTAGAAGTATTTTGATAAGTGTCTTGAAGTCTTTCAAAAGTGTATGAATACATATTAAAACACTACATGTATATACATTTTAACTGAGTCGTTAAGTCATCGTTAGTCGTTACATGTAAATGTTGTTTTGAAACCTTTAGGTTAACGATCTTGTTAAATGTTGTTAACCCAATGTTTATAATATCAAAAGAGATTTTAAATTATTATATTATCATGATATTATGATGTACGAATATCTCTTAATATGATATATATACATTAAATGTCGTTACAACGATAATCGTTACATATATGTCTCGTTTCAAAATCATTAAGTTAGTAGTCTTGTTTTTACATATGTAGTTCATTGTTAATATACTTAATGATATGTTTACTTATCATAATATCATGTTAACTATATATATAACCATATATATGTCATCATATAGTTTTTACAAGTTTTAACGTTCGTGAATCACCGGTCAACTTGGGTGGTCAATTGTCTATATGAAACCTATTTCAATTAATCAAGTCTTAACAAGTTTGATTGCTTAACATGTTGGAAACATTTAATCATGTAAATATCAATCTCAATTAATATATATATAAACATGGAAAAGTTCGGGTCACTACAGTACCTACCCGTTAAATAAATTTCGTCCCGAAATTTTATGCTGTTGAAGGTGTTGACGAATCTTCTGGAAATAGATGCGGGTATTTCTTCTTCATCTGATCTTCACACTCCCAGGTGAACTCGGGTCCTCTACGAGCATTCCATCGAACCTTAACAATTGGTATCTTGTTTTGCTTAAGTCTTTTAACCTCACGATCCATTATTTCGACGGGTTCTTCGATGAATTGGAGTTTTTCGTTGATTTGGATTTCATCTAACGGAATTGTGAGATCTTCTTTAGCAAAACATTTCTTCAAATTTGAGACGTGGAAAGTGTTATGTACAGCCGCGAGTTGTTGAGGTAACTCAAGTCGGTAAGCTACTGGTCCGACACGATCAATAATCTTGAATGGTCCAATATACCTTGGATTTAATTTCCCTCGTTTACCAAATCGAACAACGCCTTTCCAAGGTGCAACTTTAAGCATGACCATCTCTCTAATTTCAAATTCTATATCTTTTCTTTTAATGTCAGCGTAGCTCTTTTGTCGACTTTGGGCGGTTTTCAACCGTTGTTGAATTTGGATGATCTTCTCGGTAGTTTCTTGTATAATCTCCGGACCCGTAATCTGTCTATCCCCCACTTCACTCCAACAAATCGGAGACCTGCACTTTCTACCATAAAGTGCTTCAAACGGCGCCATCTCAATGCTTGAATGGTAGCTTTTGTTGTAGGAAAATTCTGCTAACGGTAGATGTCGATCCCAACTGTTTCCGAAATCAATAACACATGCTCGTAGCATGTCTTCAAGCGTTTGTATCGTCCTTTCGCTCTGCCCATCAGTTTGTGGATGATAGGCAGTACTCATGTCTAGACGAGTTCCTAATGCTTGCTGTAATGTCTGCCAGAATCTTGAAATAAATCTGCCATCCCTATCAGAGATAATAGAGATTGGTATTCCATGTCTGGAGATGACTTCCTTCAAATAAAGTCGTGCTAACTTCTCCATCTTGTCATCTTCTCTTATTGGCAAGAAGTGTGCTGATTTGGTGAGACGATCAACTATTACCCAAATAGTATCAAAACCACTTGCAGTCCTTGGCAATTTAGTGATGAAATCCATGGTAATGTTTTCCCATTTCCATTCCGGGATTTTGGGTTGTTGAAGTAGACCTGATGGTTTCTGATGCTCAGCTTTGACCTTAGAACACATCAAACATTCTCCTACGTATTTAGCAACATCAGCTTTCATACCCGGCCACCAAAAATGTTTCTTGAGATCCTTGTACATCTTCCCTGTTCCAGGATGTATTGAGTATCTGGTTTTATGAGCTTCCCTAAGTACCATTTCTCTCATATCTCCAAATTTTGGTACCCAAATCCTTTCAGCCCTATACCGGGTTCCGTCTTCCCGAATATTAAGATGTTTCTCCGATCCTTTGGGTATTTCATCCTTTAAATTTCCCTCTTTTAAAACTCCTTGTTGCGCCTCCTTTATTTGAGTAGTAAGGTTATTATGAATCATTATATTCATAGATTTTACTCGAATGGGTTCTCTGTCCTTCCTGCTCAAGGCATCGGCTACCACATTTGCCTTCTCCGGGTGGTAATGAATCTCAAAGTCGTAATCATTCAATAATTCAATCCACCTTCGTTGCCTCATATTCAGTTGTTTCTGATTAAATATGTGTTGAAGACTTTTGTGGTCGGTATATATAATACTTTTGACCCCATATAAGTAGTTCCTCCAAGTCTTTAATGCAAAAACAACCGCGCCTAATTCCAAATCATGCGTCGTATAATTTTGTTCGTGTATCTTCAATTGTCTAGACGCATAAGCAATCACCTTCGTTCGTTGCATTAATACACAACCGAGACCTTGCTTTGATGCGTCACAATAAATCACAAAATCATCATTCCCTTCAGGCAATGACAATATAGGTGCCGTAGTTAGCTTTTTCTTCAATAACTGAAACGCTTTCTCTTGTTCATCATTCCATTCAAATTTCTTCCCTTTATGCGTTAATGCAGTCAAGGGTTTTGCTATTCTGGAAAAGTCTTGGATGAACCTTCTGTAGTAACGAGCTAGTCCTAAAAACTGGCGTATGTGTTTCGGAGTTTTCTGGGTTTCTCACTTTTCAACAGTTTCTATCTTTGCCGGATCCACCTTAATACCTTCTTTGTTCACTATGTGACCGAGGAATTGAACTTCTTCCAACCAAAATGCACACTTTGAAAACTTAGCGTACAATTCTTCCTTCCTCAATACTTCTAACACCTTTCTCAAATGTTCACCGTGTTCTTGGTCATTCTTTGAGTAAATAAGTATGTCATCAATGAAAACAATGACAAACTTGTCAAGGTATGGTCCACACACTCGGTTCATAAGGTCCATGAACACAGCTGGTGCATTAGTTAAACCAAACGGCATGACCATAAACTCGTAATGACCGTAACGTGTTCTGAAAGCAGTCTTTGGAATATCATCTTCTTTCACCCGCATTTGATGATACCCGGAACGTAAGTCAATATTTGAATAAACAGACGAGCCTTGTAGTTGATCAAATAAGTCGTTGATTCTCGGTAGTGGGTAGCGGTTCTTGATGGTAAGTTTGTTCAATTCTCGGTAGTCGATACACAACCTGAATGTACCATCTTTCTTCTTGACAAACAAAACAGGAGCTCCTCACGGTGATGTGCTTGGTCGAATGAAACCACGCTCTAAAAGTTCTTGTAATTGGCTTTGTAGTTCTTTCATCTCGCTGGGTGCGAGTCTGTAAGGAGCACGAGCTATTGGTGCAGCTCCTGGTACAAGATCTATTTGAAATTCAACGGATCGATGTGGGGGTAATCCCGGTAATTCTTTCGGAAATACATCGGGAAATTCTTTTGCAATGGGAACATCATTGATGTTCTTTTCTTCAGTTTGTACTTTCTCGACGTGTGCTAGAACAGCATAGCAACCTTTTCTTATTAGTTTTTGTGCCTTCAAATTACTAATAAGATGTAGCTTCGTGTTGCTCTTTTCTCCGTACACCATTAAGGGTTTTCCTTTTTCTCGTATAATGCGAATTGCATTTTTGTAACAAACGATCTCCGCTTTCACTTCTTTCAACCAGTCCATACCGATTATCACATCAAAACTCCCTAACTCTACTGGTATCAAATCAATCTTAAATGTTTCGCTAACCAGTTTAATTTCTCGATTCCGACATATATTATCTGCTGAAATTAATTTACCATTTGCTAATTCGAGTAAAAATTTACTATCCAAAGGCGTCAATGGACAACTTAATTTAGCACAAAAATCTCTACTCATATAGCTTCTATCCGCACCCGAATCAAATAAAACGTAAGCAGATTTATTGTCAATAAGAAACGTACCCGTAACAAGCTCCGGGTCTTCCTGTGCCTCTATCGCATTAATATTGAAAACTCTTCCACGGCCTTGTCCATTCGTGTTCTCCTGGTTCGGGCAATTTCTAATAATGTGGCCTGGTTTTCCACATTTATAACAAACTACATTGGCATAACTTGCTCCGACACTACTTGCTCCGCCATTACTCGTTCCGACACCATTTGTTCCTTTCGTTCTATTAGCCCCTGGTCCGTAGACCTCACACTTCGCCGCGCTATGACCATTTCTTTTACACTTGTTGCAAAATTTGGTGCAGAACCCCGAGTGATTCTTTTCACACCTTTGGCATAGCTGCTTCTGATTGTTGTTGTTGTTGCGGTTATTATTGTTGTTGGGATGATTGTTGTAGTTGCTGTTGTTGTTGTTGTTGTTGTTGTTGTTGGACCGTTTGTTGTAGTTGCGATTGATGTTGCGATTGTTGGGATAATTGTTGCGATTATTGTTGTAATTACTGTTGTTGTTGTATTGGTGATTCTTATCACCGTTTTCCTCCCACTTTCTTTTGACTTGCTTTACATTGGCCTCTTCAGCAGTCTGTTCTTTAATTCTTTCTTCAATCTGGTTCACTAGTTTGTGAGCCATTCTACATGCCTGTTGTATGGAGGCGGGCTCGTGTGAACTTATATCTTCTTGGATTCTTTCCGGTAATCCTTTCACAAACGCGTCGATCTTCTCTTCCTCATCTTCGAATGCTCCCGGACACAATAGGCACAATTCTGTGAATCGTCTTTCGTACGTGGTAATATCAAATCCTTGGGTTCGTAACCCTCTAAGTTCTGTCTTGAGCTTATTGACCTCGGTTCTGGGACGGTACTTCTCGTTCATCAAGTGCTTGAATGCTGACCACGGTAGTGCGTACGCATCATCTTGTCCCACTTGCTCTAGATAGGTATTCCACCATGTTAACGCAGAACCTGTGAAGGTATGCGTAGCGTACTTCACTTTGTCCTCTTCAGTACACTTACTTATGGCAAACACCGATTCAACCTTCTCGGTCCACCGTTTCAATCCGATCGGTCCTTCGGTTCCATCAAATTCCAAAGGTTTGCAGGCAGTGAATTCTTTGTAGGTGCATCCTACACGATTTCCTGTACTGCTAGATCCAAGGTTATTATTGGTATGTAGCGCAGCCTGTACTGCGGCTATGTTTGAAGCTAGAAAAGTACGGAATTCCTCTTCATTCATATTCACGGTGTGTCGTGTAGTCGGTGCCATTTCCTTCAAAATAGTTAAATGGAACAAGTTAATCATACAGAATATTAAGAGTAGTTAATAGTATTTCGTAGCATAATATGAACTCATTTATAAAAGCTTTTTCTTCATATTAGCGTTTTATAAGTTTAAATTCGGGTAGTACCTACCCGTTAAGTTCATACTTAGTAGCTAATATACAATTCAACTACTACAATTCTATATGAAAAACTGATTATAATAATATTTCGCGTTCAAACTTTTATACAATATTTTACAAACTTACAATACCGCTTATTTTACATAAAGCATGAAATATAGCACACAATAACTTTGATACAAGATAGTTGTGAAGACAATTCTAGCTAGTACACAAGTCGTTCAGCAAAGGCAATAAAGACACGTAATTCATACGTCCAGAAACAAGTCATGCATTCTGGTTTTACTAGGACTACTTCCCATCCTTGGTCTTGTGCAACATAACCGTTATGGCCGTTGATAAGACAGCGTGTTGTAACGTCGTCAAAGGGACGAGGGTTACGTAATGTCCAACAGTCCCGTAATAATCTAAAAACCTCATTTCTTACCCCAATTACCGACTCCTTCACTTGTGGAAACGTTTTGTTTAATAGTTGTAGCCCGATGTTCTTGTTCTCACTTTGGTGAGAAGCGAACATTACTAATCCGTAAGCATAACATGCTTCTTTATGTTGCATGTTAGCCGCTTTTTCTAAATCACGAAGTCCAATATTCGGATATATTGAGTCAAAATAATTTCTTAACCCGTTGCGTAAAATAGCATTTGGGTTCCCCGCAATATATGCGTCAAAGTAAACACATCGTAACTTATGGGTTTCTCAATGTGATATCCCCCATCTTTCAAACGAAAGTCTCTTATAAACCAAGGCATTCTTGGAACTTTCTTCGAATGTCTTACAAACTGATCTCGCCTTAAATAGTTGTGCCGAGGAATTCTGACCGACTCTAGACAAGATTTCATCAATCATGTCTCCGGGTAGGTCTCTTAAAATATTGGGTTGTCTATCCATTTTGTGTTTTTATACTGTAAAATAGACAAGAGTTAGATTCATAAAAAAAAATACTTATTAATACAAGCAATTTTTACATATATCATAAAGCATAAGCACACTATATTACATATATTACACCACACGAATACAACTATCTTATTCCGACTCGCTCGTTTCTTCTTGTTCGGTTTTGGTTCGTTTTGCCAAGTTTCTAGGGATATATGATGTTCCCCTAATACGAGTCGTCGTTGTCCACAATGGTTTAGAAAAACCTGGTGGTTTAGAGGTTCCCGGGTCATTGTTACAACTTAAGGACTTCGGGGGTTGACGATACATATAAAGTTCATCGGGGTTGGAATTAGATTTCTCTATTTTTATGCCCTTTCCCTTATTATTTTCTTTTGCCTTTTTAAATTCAGTCGGGGTAATTTCTATAACATCATCGGAATTCTCTTCGGAATCCGATTCATCGGAGAATTGGTAATCCTCCCAATATTTTACTTCCTTGGCGGAAGCACCATTGACCATAATTAACCTTGGTCGGTTGGTTGAGGATTCTCTTTTACTTAACCGTTTTATTATTTCCCCCACCGATTTTTATTTCTTCTTCCGGTTCCGATTCTTCTTCCGGTTCCGACTCTTCTTCCGGTTCCTCTTCGGGAAATTGTGAATCAGTCCACGAATCATTCCAATTTACATTTGACTCTTCATTATTATTAGGTGAGTCAATGGGACTTGTTCTAGAGGTAGACATCTATCACATAATATCAAACACGTTAAGAGATTAATATATCACATAATATTCTTATGTTAAAAATATATAGTTTCCAACAAAAATGTTAAGCAATCATTTTTAAAGAAAACACGGTCGAAGTCCAGACTCACTAATGCATCCTAACAAACTCGATAAGATACACTAATGCAAATTTTCTGGTTCTCTAAGACCAACGCTCGGATACCAACTGAAATGTCCCGTTCTTATTGATTAAAAACGTTCCATATTAATTGATTTCGTTGCGAGGTTTTGACCTCTATATGAGACGTTTTTCAAAGACTGCATTCATTTTTAAAACAAACCATAACCTTTATTTCATAAATAAAGGTTTAAAAAGCTTTACGTAGATTATCAAATAATGATAATCTAAAATATCCTGTTTACACACGACCATTACATAATGGTTTACAATACAAATATGTTACATCGAAATCAGTTTCTTGAATGCAGTTTTTACACAATATCATACAAGCATGGACTCCAAATCTTGTCCTTATTTTAGTATGCAACAGCGGAAGCTCTTAATATTCACCTGAGAATAAACATGCTTTAAACGTCAACAAAAATGTTGGTGAGTTATAGGTTTAACCTATATATATCAAATCGTAACAATAGACCACAAGATTTCATATTTCAATACACATCCCATACATAGAGATAAAAATCATTCATATGGTGAACACCTGGTAACCGACAATAACAAGATGCATATATAAGAATATCCCCATCATTCCGGGACACCCTTCGGATATGATATAAATTTCGAAGTACTAAAGCATCCGGTACTTTGGATGGGGTTTGTTAGGCCCAATAGATCTATCTTTAGGATTCGCGTCAATTAGGGTGTCTGTTCCCTAATTCTTAGATTACCAGACTTAATAAAAAGGGGCATATTCGATTTTGATAATTCAACCATAGAATGTAATTTCACGTACTTGTGTCTATTTTGTAAATCATTTATAAAACCTGCATGTATTCTCATCCCAAAAATATTAGATTTTAAAAGTGGGACTATAACTCACTTTCACAGAGTTTTACTTCGTCGGGAAGTAAGACTTGGCCACTAGTTGATTCACGAACCTATAACAATATATACATATATATCAAAGTATGTTCAAAATATATTTACAACACTTTTAATATATTTTGATGTTTTAAGTTTATTAAGTCAGCTGTCCTCGTTAGTAACCTACAACTAGTTGTCCACAGTTAGATGTACAGAAATAAATCGATAAATATTATCTTAAATCAATCCAAGACCCAGTGTATACGTATCTCAGTATTGATCACAACTCAAACTATATATATTTTGGAATCAACCTCAACCCTGTATAGCTAACTCCAACATTCACATATAGAGTGTCTATGGTTGTTCCGAAATATATATAGATGTGTCGACATGATAGGTCGAAACATTGTATACGTGTCTATGGTATCTCAAGATTACATAATATACAATACAAGTTGATTAAGTTATGGTTGGAATAGATTTGTTACCAATTTTTACGTAGCTAAAATGAGAAAAATTATCCAATCTTGTTTTACCCATAACTTCTTCATTTTAAATCCGTTTTGAGTGAATCAAATTGCTATGGTTTCATATTGAACTCTATTTTATGAATCTAAACAGAAAAAGTATAGGTTTATAGTCGGAAAAATAAGTTACAAGTCGTTTTTGTAAAGGTAGTCATTTCAGTCGAAAGAACGACGTCTAGATGACCATTTTAGAAAGCATACTTCCACTTTGAGTTTAACCATAATTTTTGGATATAGTTTCATGTTCATAATAAAAATCATTTTCTCAGAATAACAACTTTTAAATCAAAGTTTATCATAGTTTTTAATTAACTAACCCAAAACAGCCCGCGGTGTTACTACGACGGCGTAAATCCGGTTTTACGGTGTTTTTCGTGTTTCTAGGTTTTAAATCATTAAGTTAGCATATAATATAGATATAGAACATGTGTTTAGTTGATTTTAAAAGTCAAGTTAGAAGGATTAACTTTTGTTTTCGAACAAGTTTAGAATTAACTAAACTATGTTCTAGTGATTACAAGTTTAAACCTTCGAATAAGATAGCTTTATATGTATGAATTGAATGATGTTATGAACATCATTACTACCTTAAGTTCCTTGGATAAACCTACTGGAAAAGAGAAAAATGGATCTAGCTTCAATGGATCCTTGGATGGCTCGAAGTTCTTGAAGCAGAATCATGACACGAAAACAAGTTCAAGTAAGATCATCACTTGAAATAAGATTGTTATAGTTATAGAAATTGAACCAAAGTTTGAATATGATTATTACCTTGTATTAGAATGATAATCTACTGTAAGAAACAAAGATTTCTTGAGGTTGGATGATCACCTTACAAGATTGGAAGTGAGCTAGCAAACTTGAAAGTATTCTTGATTTTATGAAACTAGAACTTTTGGAATTTATGAAGAACACTTAGAACTTGAAGATAGAACTTGAGAGAGATCAATTAGATGAAGAAAATTGAAGAATGAAAGTGTTTGTAGGTGTTTTTGGTCGTTGGTGTATGGATTAGATATAAAGGATATGTAATTTTGTTTTCATGTAAATAAGTTATGAATGATTACTCATATTTTTGTAATTTTATGAGATATTTCATGCTAGTTGCCAAATGATGGTTCCCACATGTGTTAGGTGACTCACATGGGCTACTAAGATCTGATCATTGGAGTGTATATACCAATAGTACATACATCTAAAAGCTGTGTATTGTACGAGTACGAATACGGGTGCATACGAGTAGAATTGTTAATGAAACTGAACGAGGATGTAATTGTAAGCATTTTTGTTAAGTAGAAGTATTTTGATAAGTGTCTTGAAGTCTTTCAAAAGTGTATGAATACATATTAAAACACTACATGTATATACATTTTAACTGAGTCGTTAAGTCATCGTTAGTCGTTACATGTAAATGTTGTTTTGAAACCTTTAGGTTAACGATCTTGTTAAATGTTGTTAACCCAATGTTTATAATATCAAAAGAGATTTTAAATTATTATATTATCATGATATTATGATGTACGAATATCTCTTAATATGATATATATACATTAAATGTCGTTACAACGATAATCGTTACATATATGTCTCGTTTCAAAATCATTAAGTTAGTAGTCTTGTTTTTACATATGTAGTTCATTGTTAATATACTTAATGATATGTTTACTTATCATAATATCATGTTAACTATATATATAACCATATATATGTCATCATATAGTTTTTACAAGTTTTAACGTTCGTGAATCACCGGTCAACTTGGGTGGTCAATTGTCTATATGAAACCTATTTCAATTAATCAAGTCTTAACAAGTTTGATTGCTTAACATGTTGGAAACATTTAATCATGTAAATATCAATCTCAATTAATATATATATAAACATGGAAAAGTTCGGGTCACTACAGTACCTACCCGTTAAATAAATTTCGTCCCGAAATTTTATGCTGTTGAAGGTGTTGACGAATCTTCTGGAAATAGATGCGGGTATTTCTTCTTCATCTGATCTTCACGCTCCCAGGTGAACTCGGGTCCTCTACGAGCATTCCATCGAACCTTAACAATTGGTATCTTGTTTTGCTTAAGTCTTTTAACCTCACGATCCATTATTTCGACGGGTTCTTCGATGAATTGGAGTTTTTCGTTGATTTGGATTTCATCTAACGGAATTGTGAGATCTTCTTTAGCAAAACATTTCTTCAAATTTGAGACGTGGAAAGTGTTATGTACAGCCGCGAGTTGTTGAGGTAACTCAAGTCGGTAAGCTACTGGTCCGACACGATCAATAATCTTGAATGGTCCAATATACCTTGGATTTAATTTCCCTCGTTTACCAAATCGAACAACGCCTTTCCAAGGTGCAACTTTAAGCATGACCATCTCTCTAATTTCAAATTCTATATCTTTTCTTTTAATGTCAGCGTAGCTCTTTTGTCGACTTTGGGCGGTTTTCAACCGTTGTTGAATTTGGATGATCTTCTCGGTAGTTTCTTGTATAATCTCCGGACCCGTAATCTGTCTATCCCCCACTTCACTCCAACAAATCGGAGACCTGCACTTTCTACCATAAAGTGCTTCAAACGGCGCCATCTCAATGCTTGAATGGTAGCTTTTGTTGTAGGAAAATTCTGCTAACGGTAGATGTCGATCCCAACTGTTTCCGAAATCAATAACACATGCTCGTAGCATGTCTTCAAGCGTTTGTATCGTCCTTTCGCTCTGCCCATCAGTTTGTGGATGATAGGCAGTACTCATGTCTAGACGAGTTCCTAATGCTTGCTGTAATGTCTGCCAGAATCTTGAAATAAATCTGCCATCCCTATCAGAGATAATAGAGATTGGTATTCCATGTCTGGAGATGACTTCCTTCAAATAAAGTCGTGCTAACTTCTCCATCTTGTCATCTTCTCTTATTGGCAAGAAGTGTGCTGATTTGGTGAGACGATCAACTATTACCCAAATAGTATCAAAACCACTTGCAGTCCTTGGCAATTTAGTGATGAAATCCATGGTAATGTTTTCCCATTTCCATTCCGGGATTTTGGGTTGTTGAAGTAGACCTGATGGTTTCTGATGCTCAGCTTTGACCTTAGAACACGTCAAACATTCTCCTACGTATTTAGCAACATCAGCTTTCATACCCGGCCACCAAAAATGTTTCTTGAGATCCTTGTACATCTTCCCTGTTCCAGGATGTATTGAGTATCTGGTTTTATGAGCTTCCCTAAGTACCATTTCTCTCATATCTCCAAATTTTGGTACCCAAATCCTTTCAGCCCTATACCGGGTTCCGTCTTCCCGAATATTAAGATGTTTCTCCGATCCTTTGGGTATTTCATCCTTTAAATTTCCCTCTTTTAAAACTCCTTGTTGCGCCTCCTTTATTTGAGTAGTAAGGTTATTATGAATCATTATATTCATAGATTTTACTCGAATGGGTTCTCTGTCCTTCCTGCTCAAGGCATCGGCTACCACATTTGCCTTCTCCGGGTGGTAATGAATCTCAAAGTCGTAATCATTCAATAATTCAATCCACCTTCGTTGCCTCATATTCAGTTGTTTCTGATTAAATATGTGTTGAAGACTTTTGTGGTCGGTATATATAATACTTTTGACCCCATATAAGTAGTGCCTCCAAGTCTTTAATGCAAAAACAACCGCGCCTAATTCCAAATCATGCGTCGTATAATTTTGTTCGTGTATCTTCAATTGTCTAGACGCATAAGCAATCACCTTCGTTCGTTGCATTAATACACAACCGAGACCTTGCTTTGATGCGTCACAATAAATCACAAAATCATCATTCCCTTCAGGCAATGACAATATAGGTGCCGTAGTTAGCTTTTTCTTCAATAACTGAAACGCTTTCTCTTGTTCATCATTCCATTCAAATTTCTTCCCTTTATGCGTTAATGCAGTCAAGGGTTTTGCTATTCTGGAAAAGTCTTGGATGAACCTTCTGTAGTAACGAGCTAGTCCTAAAAACTGGCGTATGTGTTTCGGAGTTTTCGGGGTTTCCCACTTTTCAACAGTTTCTATCTTTGCCGGATCCACCTTAATACCTTCTTTGTTCACTATGTGACCGAGGAATTGAACTTCTTCCAACCAAAATGCACACTTTGAAAACTTAGCGTACAATTCTTCCTTCCTCAATACTTCTAACACCTTTCTCAAATGTTCACCGTGTTCTTGGTCATTCTTTGAGTAAATAAGTATGTCATCAATGAAAACAATGACAAACTTGTCAAGGTATGGTCCACACACTCGGTTCATAAGGTCCATGAACACAGCTGGTGCATTAGTTAAACCAAACGGCATGACCATAAACTCGTAATGACCGTAACGTGTTCTGAAAGCAGTCTTTGGAATATCATCTTCTTTCACCCGCATTTGATGATACCCGGAACGTAAGTCAATCTTTGAATAAACAGACGAGCCTTGTAGTTGATCAAATAAGTCGTTGATTCTCGGTAGTGGGTAGCGGTTCTTGATGGTAAGTTTGTTCAATTCTCGGTAGTCGATACACAACCTGAATGTACCATCTTTCTTCTTGACAAACAAAACAGGAGCTCCTCACGGTGATGTGCTTGGTCGAATGAAACCACGCTCTAAAAGTTCTTGTAATTGGCTTTGTAGTTCTTTCATCTCGCTGGGTGCGAGTCTGTAAGGAGCACGAGCTATTGGTGCAGCTCCTGGTACAAGATCTATTTGAAATTCAACGGATCGATGTGGGGGTAATCCCGGTAATTCTTTCGGAAATACATCGGGAAATTCTTTTGCAATGGGAACATCATTGATGTTCTTTTCTTCAGTTTGTACTTTCTCGACGTGTGCTAGAACAGCATAGCAACCTTTTCTTATTAGTTTTTATACCTTCAAATTACTAATAAGATGTAGCTTCGTGTTGCTCTTTTCTCCGTACACCATTAAGGGTTTTCCTTTTTCTCGTATAATGCGAATTGCATTTTTGTAACAAACGATCTCCGCTTTCACTTCTTTCAACCAGTCCATACCGATTATCACATCAAAACTCCCTAACTCTACTGGTATCAAATCAATCTTAAATGTTTCGCTAACCAGTTTAATTTCTCGATTCCGACATATATTATCTGCTGAAATTAATTTACCATTTGCTAATTCGAGTAAAAATTTACTATCCAAAGGCGTCAATGGACAACTTAATTTAGCACAAAAATCTCTACTCATATAGCTTCTATCCGCACCCGAATCAAATAAAACGTAAGCAGATTTATTGTCAATAAGAAACGTACCCGTAACAAGCTCCGGGTCTTCCTGTGCCTCTATCGCATTAATATTGAAAACTCTTCCACGGCCTTGTCCATTCGTGTTCTCCTGGTTCGGGCAATTTCTAATAATGTGGCCTGGTTTTCCACATTTATAACAAACTACATTGGCATAACTTGCTCCGACACTACTTGCTCCGCCATTACTCGTTCCGACACCATTTGTTCCTTTCGTTCTATTAGCCCCTGGTCCGTAGACCTCACACTTCGCCGCGCTATGACCATTTCTTTTACACTTGTTGCAAAATTTGGTGCAGAACCCCGAGTGATTCTTTTCACACCTTTGGCATAGCTGCTTCTGATTGTTGTTGTTGTTGCGGTTATTATTGTTGTTGGGATGATTGTTGTAGTTGCTGTTGTTGTTGTTGTTGTTGTTGTTGTTGGACCGTTTGTTGTAGTTGCGATTGATGTTGCGATTGTTGGGATAATTGTTGCGATTATTGTTGTAATTACTGTTGTTGTTGTATTGGTGATTCTTATCACCGTTTTCCTCCCACTTTCTTTTGACTTGCTTTACATTGGCCTCTTCAGCAGTCTGTTCTTTAATTCTTTCTTCAATCTGGTTCACTAGTTTGTGAGCCATTCTACATGCCTGTTGTATGGAGGCGGGCTCGTGTGAACTTATATCTTCTTGGATTCTTTCCGGTAATCCTTTCACAAACGCGTCGATCTTCTCTTCCTCATCTTCGAATGCTCCCGGACACAATAGGCACAATTCTGTGAATCGTCTTTCGTACGTGGTAATATCAAATCCTTGGGTTCGTAACCCTCTAAGTTCTGTCTTGAGCTTATTGACCTCGGTTCTGGGACGGTACTTCTCGTTCATCAAGTGCTTGAATGCTGACCACGGTAGTGCGTACGCATCATCTTGTCCCACTTGCTCTAGATAGGTATTCCACCATGTTAACGCAGAACCTGTGAAGGTATGCGTAGCGTACTTCACTTTGTCCTCTTCAGTACACTTACTTATGGCAAACACCGATTCAACCTTCTCGGTCCACCGTTTCAATCCGATCGGTCCTTCGGTTCCATCAAATTCCAAAGGTTTGCAGGCAGTGAATTCTTTGTAGGTGCATCCTACACGATTTCCTGTACTGCTAGATCCAAGGTTATTATTGGTATGTAGCGCAGCCTGTACTGCGGCTATGTTTGAAGCTAGAAAAGTACGGAATTCCTCTTCATTCATATTCACGGTGTGTCGTGTAGTCGGTGCCATTTCCTTCAAAATAGTTAAATGGAACAAGTTAATCATACAGAATATTAAGAGTAGTTAATAGTATTTCGTAGCATAATATGAACTCATTTATAAAAGCTTTTTCTTCATATTAGCGTTTTATAAGTTTAAATTCGGGTAGTACCTACCCGTTAAGTTCATACTTAGTAGCTAATATACAATTCAACTACTACAATTCTATATGAAAAACTGATTATAATAATATTTCGCGTTCAAACTTTTATACAATATTTTACAAACTTACAATACCGCTTATTTTACATAAAGCATGAAATATAGCACACAATAACTTTGATACAAGATAGTTGTGAAGACAATTCTAGCTAGTACACAAGTCGTTCAGCAAAGGCAATAAAGACACGTAATTCATACGTCCAGAAACAAGTCATGCATTCTGGTTTTACTAGGACTACTTCCCATCCTTGGTCTTGTGCAACATAACCGTTATGGCCGTTGATAAGACAGCGTGTTGTAACGTCGTCAAAGGGACGAGGGTTACGTAATGTCCAACAGTCCCGTAATAATCTAAAAACCTCATTTCTTACCCCAATTACCGACTCCTTCACTTGTGGAAACGTTTTGTTTAATAGTTGTAGCCCGATGTTCTTGTTCTCACTTTGGTGAGAAGCGAACATTACTAATCCGTAAGCATAACATGCTTCTTTATGTTGCATGTTAGCCGCTTTTTCTAAATCACGAAGTCCAATATTCGGATATATTGAGTCAAAATAATTTCTTAACCCGTTGCGTAAAATAGCATTTGGGTTCCCCGCAATATATGCGTCAAAGTAAACACATCGTAACTTATGGGTTTCTCAATGTGATATCCCCCATCTTTCAAACGAAAGTCTCTTATAAACCAAGGCATTCTTGGAACTTTCTTCGAATGTCTTACAAACTGATCTCGCCTTAAATAGTTGTGCCGAGGAATTCTGACCGACTCTAGACA
Organism: Rutidosis leptorrhynchoides; assembly: GCF_046630445.1. Lineage (NCBI taxonomy): Eukaryota > Viridiplantae > Streptophyta > Magnoliopsida > Asterales > Asteraceae > Rutidosis > Rutidosis leptorrhynchoides. Next base: position 240,942,233 of record NC_092343.1, read on the forward strand.
AGATTTCATCAATCATGTCTCCGGGTAGGTCTCTTAAAATATTGGGTTGTCTATCCATTTTGTGTTTTTATACTGTAAAATAGACAAGAGTTAGATTCATAAAAAAAATACTTATTAATACAAGCAATTTTTACATATATCATAAAGCATAAGCACACTATATTACATATATTACACCACACGAATACAACTATCTTATTCCGACTCGCTCGTTTCTTCTTGTTCGGTTTTGGTTCGTTTTGCCAAGTTTCTAGGGATATATGATGTTCCCCTAATACGAGTCATCGTTGTCCACATTGGTTTAGAAAAACCTGGTGGTTTAGAGGTTCCCGGGTCATTGTTACAACTTAAGGACTTCGGGGGTTGACGATACATATAAAGTTCATCGGGGTTGGAATTAGATTTCTCTATTTTTATGCCCTTTCCCTTATTATTTTCTTTTGCCTTTTTAAATTCAGTCGGGGTAATTTCTATAACATCATCGGAATTCTCTTCGGAATCCGATTCATCGGAGAATTGGTAATCCTCCCAATATTTTACTTCCTTGGCGGAAGCACCATTGACCATAATTAACCTTGGTCGGTTGGTTGAGGATTCTCTTTTACTTAACCGTTTTATTATTTCCCCCACCGATTTTTATTTCTTCTTCCGGTTCCGATTCTTCTTCCGGTTCCGACTCTTCTTCCGGTTCCTCTTCGGGAAATTGTGAATCAGTCCACGAATCATTCCAATTTACATTTAACTCTTCATTATTATTAGGTGAGTCAATGGGACTTGTTCTAGAGGTAGACATCTATCACATAATATCAAACACGTTAAGAGATTAATATATCACATAATATTCTTATGTTAAAAATATATAGTTTCCAACAAAAATGTTAAGCAATCATTTTTAAAGAAAACACGGTCGAAGTCCAGACTCACTAATGCATCCTAACAAACTCGATAAGATACACTAATGCAAATTTTCTGGTTCTCTAAGACCAACGCTCGAATACCAACTGAAATGTCCCGTTCTTATTGATTAAAAACGTTCCATATTAATTGATTTCGTTGCGAGGTTTTGACCTCTATATGAGACGTTTTTCAAAGACTGCATTCATTTTTAAAACAAACCATAACCTTTATTTCATAAATAAAGGTTTAAAAAGCTTTACGTAGATTATCAAATAATGATAATCTAAAATATCCTGTTTACACACGACCATTACATAATGGTTTACAATACAAATATGTTACATCGAAATCAGTTTCTTGAATGCAGTTTTTACACAATATCATACAAGCATGGACTCCAAATCTTGTCCTTATTTTAGTATGCAACAGCGGAAGCTCTTAATATTCACCTGAGAATAAACATGCTTTAAACGTCAACAAAAATGTTGGTGAGTTATAGGTTTAACCTATATATATCAAATCGTAACAATAGACCACAAGATTTCATATTTCAATACACATCCCATACATAGAGATAAAAATCATTCATATGGTGAACACCTGGTAACCGACAATAACAAGATGCATATATAAGAATATCCCCATCATTCCGGGACACCCTTCGGATATGATATAAATTTCGAAGTACTAAAGCATCCGGTACTTTGGATGGGGTTTGTTAGGCCCAATAGATCTATCTTTAGGATTCGCGTCAATTAGGGTGTCTGTTCCCTAATTCTTAGATTACCAGACTTAATAAAAAGGGGCATATTCGATTTTGATAATTCAACCATAGAATGTAATTTCACGTACTTGTGTCTATTTTGTAAATCATTTATAAAACCTGCATGTATTCTCATCCCAAAAATATTAGATTTTAAAAGTGGGACTATAACTCACTTTCACAGAGTTTTACTTCGTCGGGAAGTAAGACTTGGCCACTAGTTGATTCACGAACCTATAACAATATATACATATATATCAAAGTATGTTCAAAATATATTTACAACACTTTTAATATATTTTGATGTTTTAAGTTTATTAAGTCAGCTGTCCTCGTTAGTAACCTACAACTAGTTGTCCACAGTTAGATGTACAGAAATAAATCGATAAATATTATCTTAAATCAATCCAAGACCCAGTGTATACGTATCTCAGTATTGATCACAACTCAAACTATATATATTTTGGAATCAACCTCAACCCTGTATAGCTAACTCCAACATTCACATATAGAGTGTCTATGGTTGTTCCGAAATATATATAGATGTGTCGACATGATAGGTCGAAACATTGTATACGTGTCTATGGTATCTCAAGATTACATAATATACAATACAAGTTGATTAAGTTATGGTTGGAATAGATTTGTTACCAATTTTTACGTAGCTAAAATGAGAAAAATTATCCAATCTTGTTTTACCCATAACTTCTTCATTTTAAATCCGTTTTGAGTGAATCAAATTGCTATGGTTTCATATTGAACTCTATTTTATGAATCTAAACAGAAAAAGTATAGGTTTATAGTCGGAAAAATAAGTTACAAGTCGTTTTTGTAAAGGTAGTCATTTCAGTCGAAAGAACGACGTCTAGATGACCATTTTAGAAAGCATACTTCCACTTTGAGTTTAACCATAATTTTTGGATATAGTTTCATGTTCATAATAAAAATCATTTTCTCAGAATAACAACTTTTAAATCAAAGTTTATCATAGTTTTTAATTAACTAACCCAAAACAGCCCGCGGTGTTACTACGACGGCGTAAATCCGGTTTTACGGTGTTTTTCGTGTTTCTAGGTTTTAAATCATTAAGTTAGCATATAATATAGATATAGAACATGTGTTTAGTTGATTTTAAAAGTCAAGTTAGAAGGATTAACTTTTGTTTGCGAACAAGTTTAGAATTAACTAAACTATGTTCTAGTGATTACAAGTTTAAACCTTCGAATAAGATAGCTTTATATGTATGAATTGAATGATGTTATGAACATCATTACTACCTTAAGTTCCTTGGATAAACCTACTGGAAAAGAGAAAAATGGATCTAGCTTCAATGGATCCTTGGATGGCTCGAAGTTCTTGAAGCAGAATCATGACACGAAAACAAGTTCAAGTAAGATCATCACTTGAAATAAGATTGTTATAGTTATAGAAATTGAACCAAAGTTTGAATATGATTATTACCTTGTATTAGAATGATAATCTACTGTAAGAAACAAAGATTTCTTGAGGTTGGATGATCACCTTACAAGATTGGAAGTGAGCTAGCAAACTTGAAAGTATTCTTGATTTTATGAAACTAGAACTTTTGGAATTTATGAAGAACACTTAGAACTTGAAGATAGAACTTGAGAGAGATCAATTAGATGAAGAAAATTGAAGAATGAAAGTGTTTGTAGGTGTTTTTGGTCGTTGGTGTATGGATTAGATATAAAGGATATGTAATTTTGTTTTCATGTAAATAAGTCATGAATGATTACTCATATTTTTGTAATTTTATGAGATATTTCATGCTAGTTGCCAAATGATGGTTCCCACATGTGTTAGGTGACTCACATGGGCTGCTAAGAGCTGATCATTGGAGTGTATATACCAATAGTACATACATCTAAAAGCTGTGTATTGTACGAGTACGAATACGGGTGCATACGAGTAGAATTGTTAATGAAACTGAACGAGGATGTAATTGTAAGCATTTTTGTTAAGTAGAAGTATTTTGATAAGTGTCTTGAAGTCTTTAAAAAGTGTATGAATACATATTAAAACACTACATGTATATACATTTTAACTGAGTCGTTAAGTCATCGTTAGTCGTTACATGTAAATGTTGTTTTGAAACCTTTAGGTTAACGATCTTGTTAAATGTTGTTAACCCAATGTTTATAATATCAAAAGAGATTTTAAATTATTATATTATCATGATATTATGATGTACGAATATCTCTTAATATGATATATATACATTAAATGTCGTTACAACGATAATCGTTACATATATGTCTCGTTTCAAAATCATTAAGTTAGTAGTCTTGTTTTTACATATGTAGTTCATTGTTAATATACTTAATGATATGTTTACTTATCATAATATCATGTTAACTATATATATAACCATATATATGTCATCATATAGTTTTTACAAGTTTTAACGTTCGTGAATCACCGGTCAACTTGGGTGGTCAATTGTCTATATGAAACCTATTTCAATTAATCAAGTCTTAACAAGTTTGATTGCTTAACATGTTAGAAACATTTAATCATGTAAATATCAATCTCAATTAATATATATATAAACATGGAAAAGTTCGGGTCACTACAATAGACACGTATACAATGTTTTGACATATCATATCGACCCATGTATATATATTATTTGGAACAACCATAGACACTCTATATGCAGTAATGCTTGAGTTAGCTATACAGGGTTGATGTTGATTCCAAAAATATATATACTTTGAGTTGTGATCTAGCCTGAGGCGTGTATACACTGGGTCGTGGATTGATTCAAAATAATATATATATTGATTTATTTCTGTACATCTAACTGTGGACAACTAGTTGTAGGTTACTAACGAGGACAACTGACTTAATAAACTTAAATCATTAAAATGTAATAAAAAATGTTGTGAATATATTTCGATCATATGTTGATGTATATGTACATATTGTTATTGGTTCGTGAATCGATCAGTGGCCAAGTCTTATTTCCGACAAAGTAAAAATCTGTGAAAGTGAGTTATAGTCCCACTTTTAAAATCTATTATTTTGGGATGAGAATACATGCAGTTTATAAATGTTTTACAAAATAGACACAAGTAATCAAAACTACTTTCTATGTTGGATTATCGAACTGAATATGCCCTTTTTAGCTTGGTAGCCTAAGAATTAGGGAAATGGCCCCTAATTGACGCGAATCCTAAAGATATATCTATTTGGCCCAACAAGCCTCATCCGAGTACGGATGCTTTAGTACTTCGAATTATCATATCCGATGAGAGTCCCGGAATGATGGGGATATTCTATATGCATCCTGTCAAGGTCGGTTACCAGGTGTTCAACATATGAATGAATTTTTATCTCTATGCAGTTTGTGAAATGCATGACATGAGATGTATATTTATGGAAAAAATGAAATCTTGTGGTTTATTATTATGATTTGATAATGTGACGACCCGAAAATTTCCGACTAAATTTAAACTTAATCTTAATATGATTCCGACACGATAATCAAAGTCTATAATGTTAAGTCTCAAAATTTTTTAACTGTTTACATGAACAGCTTTTAACCTTCGACTGTTCCCGACGATTCACGAACAATTGGTTGTTATTAAATAAATATATATAAATATATGATTTATGCGTATAATTATTATTATGTGTATAGTGTAATACATATAAAGATTATAAATAATAAATATTCAATAAAAGTTATTATATAATGTAGTACATAAATATTATATAATTAATAATATAATACAAGTTAAACCATAGTTGTTGTAGTGACCCGAACTTTTCCATGTTTATATATATTAAATGAAATTCTTATATACATGATTAAGTGTTTCCAACATGTTAAGTAATCAAACTTGTTAAGACTTGATTAATTGAAATAGGTTTCATATAGACAATTGACCACCCAAGTTGACCGGTGATTCACGAACGTTAAAACTTGTAAAAACTATATGATGTCATATATATGGATATATGTATAGTTAACATGGTATTATGATAAGTAAACATATCATTAAGTATATTAACAATGAGTTATATACATGAAAACAAGACTACAAACTTAAGGATTTCGAAACGAGACATATATGTAACGATTATCGTTGTAACGACATTTAAATGTATATATATCATATTAAGATATATTAATATATCATAATATCATGATAATATAATAATTTAACATCTCATTAGATATAATAAACAATTGGTTAACAACATTAATTGAGATCGTTAACTTAAAGGTTTCAAAACAACACTTACATGTAACGACTAACGATGACTTAACGACTCAGTTAAAATGTATTTACATGTAGTGTATTTAGATATATTAATATACTTTTGGAAGACTTCAAGACATATATCAAAACACTCATACTTAACGAAAATGGTTACAGCAACATTCCCATTCTTTTTTCATCAAGAATTCTAGTCGTATTCATACCCGTATTATACACAGCTTCTAGACGTACTTACTATGGATATATATCAATAGGAACTAGCATGAGATTCCACTCTTGATTATGTCATGTATGACTAATCAATTTTAACTTCTACCATGAACTAGTCAACTAACTAGAACTCCTTTTAACCCCACTCACCACTCACCACTTACCACTCATCATTCACTCCATTTCACTTCCAATTCTCTTTCTAATTTTCCCTCAACACACACACAAACACACTTATGAACGAATTTTTCTAGTAGCTAATCATCATCTTCATCAAAAATTACTTCAAGAATCAAGCTATAATCATCTTAGGAAGAACACTTCAAGAACACTTCGAAAATCCTTTCAAGTTTACTAGTTTACTTCCAAGCTTTCTATTCCATTCTAAGTAATCATCTAAGATGAAGAAACCTTTGTTATTTATAGTAGGTTATCTTTCTTATTCAAGGTAATATTTATATTCAAACTTTGATTCAATTTCTATAACTATAAACTATCTTAATTCGAGTAAAAATCTTACTTGAACTTGTTTTTGTGTCATGATCCTACTTCAAGAACTTTCAAGCCATCCAAGATCCTTTAAAGCTAGATCATTTCTTGTCACTTCCAGTAGGTTTACCTACTAAACTTGAGTTAGTAATGATGTTCATAACATCATTCGATTATATATATAAAAAACTATCTTATTCGAAGGTTTAAACTCGTAATCACTAGAACATAGTTTAGTTAATTCTAAACTTGTTCGCAAACAAAATTTAATCCTTCTAACTTGACTTTTAAAATCAACTAAACACATGTTCTATATCTATATGATATGCTAACTTAATGATTTAAAATCGGAAAACACGAAAAACACCGTAAAACCGGATATACGCCGTTGTAGTAACACTGCGGGCTGTTTTGGGTTAGTTAATTAAAAACTATGATAAACTTTGATTTAAAAGTTGTTCTACTGGGAAAATAATTTTTCTTATGAACATGAAACTATATCCAAAAATCATGGTTAAACTCAAAGTGGAAGTATATTTTCCAAAATGGTCATCTAGACGTCGTTCTTTCGACTGAAATGGCTACCTTTACAAAAACGACTTGTAACCTGTATTTCTGACTATAAACTTGAAGGTATTTCGTATGCCCAAGAGACATATTAAATTAATGTGGCTAATATGTTGTGATCCAAGTCGGATCATACCCAATAACAAGCTTACCAACACCTTATATGTATTTAATCTTGACGATTGGATCGTTAAATAAATACGCGACACTTAGGCTTTAGAAAATTAGGTTTCTAAAATATTAACACTTGAGTCAAGTTATTTGGTTAATTTATATCTTAAGGAATTAATTATTTATGGGTTTAAATAATTACTTTGTGTTATATTTTGTATATAATTTATAAAATGTACAAGTAACTAACAAGAGTTTTATACCATGTTTTATAAAAATTAACCAATTAATATAAAATGGATGGGGGTGGCGGTTTTGAGGTAACCAAGGAAGACCAAAGCATGCTAATTTTGTTACTTTTAATAAGCACACTTCCTTTGTTACATGCTTACCCATTAACCAAAGATTGACTCAAGTATTACACCAAGTTCCTTGCAAACTCTCTCTAGTTTTCCTTTGGTGCTGCTGGCCGAGATTTTAAAACAAAAGGGAGAGAGTTTGTCTTGTTATTCTAGGTGATTTAGTGTCTTAAATCCTAACTAAAACAAAGGTGGTGTTGGTGTATAAAGGGCTTGTGGGTATAACACTCTTGAGGCTTCAAGTTAGAGGTTAGTTTCCATCATCTTTGTTAACACCAATTTCCTTATGAGGTAAGGTTTAGTGTGTTAACACAATACTAGAAGTAATCTAGCTTTAGGAGGGAGGAGTGTTGCCAATTGATTTTTACCCTTGGGAAATAATCCCTGCAGACCCGGTTCACAAGTGTAGAAACTTGTGGGGTGGCTTAATCAATCTGTCGTCTGTAGAGCGTAAAAGTGCTAGCCGGATGTCTTCTAGTGAGAGAAAGTAGAGAGAGAAAGAGAAGTGAAGTCTCATCTCTCAAAGTTGTCAGAATGTCTGAACTGTGTAAAATGACGACCCAAGGGGTCTATTTATAGTGTTAGATCCACCAGATTGCTCAAGCACACGTGTCAGATGATGATATGTTCTGTTACTTGTGATCCGAAATTTACGCTGAAGGTGGCGTTCTTCGGCCAGGGTTACGCGCTAGGCGGCCTTCAGGGCTTACGTATGACGGAGCAGCCTGCACAGCGGAGAACGCTGGACGGATAACTCCACAAAACTGTTGTTTCCAGTCTTCCTGATGCTACTTTTATGCAACCATTATGCCTTTTTATGCGTGTATATGATAGGATACACCATTAAGTCCCCCCAGTTTAATGACTTAAGCATTTGAAAAATGTTTAAGTTATTAAACTTTTGATAATGCATGCCAAACTAGCCTGCTCATTGCCCATTTGCATCGGGGAAAATATTACAGGCATTAAATGTAGATGAATTTTACTGACGCTGTTATGATTAATTTTGCACGGTTGAGATCCTCCACGTGCCTCCTGAAATGTCCCGTTCTTATTGATTAAAAACGTTACATATTAATTGATTTCGTTGCGAGGTTTTGACCTCTATATGAGACGTTTTTTAAAGACTGCATTCATTTTAAAACAAACCATAACCTTTATTTCATCAATAAAGGTTTAAAAAGCTTTACGTAGATTATCAAATAATGATAATCTAAAATATCCTGTTTACACACGACTATTGCATAATGGTTTACAATACAAATATGTTACAACGAAATAAGTTTCTTGAATGCAGTTTTTACACAATATCATACAAGCATGGACTCCAAATCTTGTCCTTATTTAAGTATGCAACAGCGGAAGCTCTTAATAATCACCTGAGAATAAACATGCTTAAAACGTCAACAAAAATTGTTGGTGAGTTATAGGTTTAACCTATATATATCAAATCGTAACAATAGACCACAAGATTTCATATTTCAATATACATCCCATACATAGAGATAAAAATTATTCATATGGTGAACACCTAGTAACCGACATTAACAAGATACATAAATTAGAATATCCCCATCATTCCAGGACACCCTTCGGATATGATATAAATTTCGAAGTACTAAAGCATCCGGTACTTTGGATGGGGTTTGTTAGGCCCAATAGATCTATCTTTAGGATTCGCGTCAATTAGGGTGTCTGTTCCCTAATTCTTAGATTACCAGACTTAATAAAAAGGGGCATATTCGATTTCGATAATTCAACCATAGAATGTAGTTTCACGTACTTGTGTCTATTTTGTAAATTATTTATAAAACCTGCATGTATTCTCATTCCAAAAATATTAGATTTTAAAAGTGGGACTATAACTCACTTTCACAGATTTTTACTTCGTCGGGAAGTAAGACTTGGCCAGTGGTCGATTCACGAACCTATAACAAATATGTACATCTATATCAAAGTATGTTCAAAATATATTTACAACACTTTTAATACATTTTGATGTTTTAAGTTCATTAAGTCAGCTGTCCTCGTTAGTAACCTACAACTAGTTGTCCACAGTTAGATGTACAGAAATAAATCGATATATATTATCTTGAATCAATCCACGACCCAGTGTATACATATCTCAGTATTGATCACAACTCAAACTATATATATTTTGGAATCAACCTCAACCCTGTATAGCTAACTCCTACATTCACATATAGAGTGTCTATGGCTGTTCCGAAATATATATAGATGTGTCGACATGATAGGTCGAAACATTGTATACGTGTCTATGGTATCTCAAGATTACATAATATACAATACAAGTTGATTAAGTTATGGTTGAAATAGATTTGTTACCAATTTTCACGTAGCTAAAATGAGTAGTTTTTACCAATTTTGTTTTGCTCGCCATTTCTTCGTTTCTAATCCGTTTTGAGTGATTTAAGTGGCCACGGTTTCGTATTGAACTTGAATTTATGAAACTAAACAGAAAAGATATAGGTTTATAGTGGAAAATACAAGTTACAAGTCTTTTTTGAAAGAGGTAGTCATTTCCGTCGAAAGAACGACATCTTGATGACTGTTTTGAAAAACATACTTTCACTTTGAGTTTAACCATGATTTTTGGATATGGTTTCATGTTCATAAGAAAAATCATTTTCCCAGAAGTATAGCTTTTAAATCAAAGTTTTTCATAGTTTTTAATTATCCAAACCAAAACAGCCCCCGGTTGTAACTACGACGGCGTAAATTCGGTTTTATGGTGTTTATCATGTTTCCGGGTTTTAAATCATTAAGTTAGCATATCATATAGATATAGATCATGTGTATAGTTGATTTTAAAAGTGTATTTAGAAGGATTAACTTTATTTGCGAACAAGTTTAGAATTAACTAAACTATGTTCTAGTGATTACTAGTTTACCACTTCGAATATGATAGCTTTTAAGTTTGAATCGAATGATGTTATGAGCATTATTACTACCTTAAGATCCTTGGATAAACCTACTGGAAAAGAAAAAAATGGATCTAGCTTCAACGGATCCTTGGATGGCTCGAAGTTCTTGAAGCAGAATCATGACACGAAAACAAGTTCAAGTAAGATCATCACTTGAAATAAGATCGTTATAGTTATATAAATTGAACCAAAGTTTGAATATGATTATTACCTTGTATTAGAATGATAACCTACTGTAAGAAAAAAAGATTTCTTGAGGTTGGATGATCACCTTACAAGATTGGAAGTGAGCTAGCAAACTTGAAAGTATTCTTGATTTTATGTAACTAGAACTTGTAGAATTTATGAAGAACACTTAGAACTTGAAGATAGAACTTGAGAGAGATCAATTAGATGAAGAAAATTGAAGAATGAAAGTGTTTTTAGGTGTTTTTGGTCGTTGGTGTATGGATTAGATATAAAGGATATGTAATTTTGTTTTCATGTAAATAAGTCATGAATTATTACTCATATTTTTGTAATTTTATGAGATATTTCATGCTAGTTTCCAAATGATGGTTCCTACATGTGTTAGGTGACTCACATGGGCTTCTAAGAGCTGATCATTGGAGTGTATATACCAATAGTACAAACATCTAAAAGATGTGTATTGTACGAGTACGAATACGGGTGCATACGAGTAGAATTGTTGATGTAACTGAACGAGGATGTAATTGTAAGCATTTTTGTTAAGTAGAAGTATTTTGATAAGTGTCTTGAAGTCTTTCAAAAGTGTATGAATACATATTAAAACACTACATGTATATACATTTTAACTGAGTCGTTAAGTCATCGTTAGTCGTTACATTTTAACTGAACGAGGATCTTGTTAAATGTTGTTAACCCAATGTTTATAATATCAAATGAGATTTTAAATTATTATATTATCATGATAATATGATGTATGAATATCTCTTAATATGATATATATACATTAAATATCGTTACAACGATAATCGTTACATATATGTCTCGTTTCAAAATCATTAAGTTAGTAGTCTTGCTTTTACATATGTAGTTCATTGTTAATATACTTAATGATATGTTTACTTATCATAATATCATGTTCACTATATATATATTTCCATATATATGTCATCATATAGTTTTTACAAGTTTTAACGTTCGTGAATCACCGGTCAACTTGGGTGGTCAATTGTCTATATGAAACCTATTTCAATTAATTAAGTCTTAACAAGTTTGATTGCTTAACATGTTGGAAACACTTAATCATGTAAATAACAATTTCATTTAATATATATAAACATGGAAAAGTTCGGGTCACTACAGTACCTACCCGTTAAATAAATTTCTTCCCGAAATTTTAAGCAGTTGGAGGTGTTGACGTATCTTCTAGAAATAAGTGCGGGTATTTCTTCTTCATCTTATCTTCTCGTTCCCAGGTGAACTCGGGTCCTCTACGAGCATTCCATCGAACCTTAACAATTGGTATCTTGTTTTGTTTAAGTCTTTTAACCTCACGATCTATTATTTCGACGAGTTCTTCGATGAATTGAAGTTTTTCGTTGATTTGGATTTCGTCTAACGGAATAGTGAGATCTTCTTTAGCAAAAAATTTCTTCAAATTCGAGACGTGGAAAGTGTTATGTACAGCCGCGAGTTGTTGAGGTAACTCAAGTCGGTAAGCTACTGGTCCAACACGATCAATAATCTTGAATGGTCCAATATACCTTGGATTTAATTTACCTCGTTTACCAAATCGAACAACGCCTTTCCAAGGTGCAACCTTAAGCATGACCATCTCTCCAATTTCAAATTCTATATCTTTTCTTTTAATGTCGGCGTAGCTCTTTTGTCGACTTTGGGCGATTTTCAACCGTTGTTGAATTTGGATGATCTTCTCGGTAGTTTCTTGTATTATCTCTGGACCCGTAATCTGTCTATCCTCCACTTCACTCCAACAAATTGGAGACCTACACTTTCTACCATAAAGTGCTTCAAATGGCACCATCTCAATGCTTGAATGGTAGCTGTTGTTGTAGGAAAATTCTGCTAACGGTAGATGTCGATCCCAACTGTTTCCGAAATCAATAACACATGCTCGTAGCATGTCTTCAAGCGTTTGTATCGTCCTTTCGCTTTGCCCATCAGTTTGTGGATGATAGGCAGTACTCATGTCTAGACGAGTTCCTAATGCTTGCTGTAATGTCTGCCAGAATCTTGAAATAAATCTGCCATCCCTATCAGAGATAATAGAGATTGGTATTCCATGTCTGGAGACGACTTCCTTCAAATACAATCGTGCTAACTTCTCCATCTTGTCATCTTCTCTTATTGGCAGGAAGTGTGCTGATTTGGTGAGACGATCAACTATTACCTAAATAGTATCAAAACCACTTGCATTCCTTGGCAATTTAGTGATGAAATCCATGGTAATGTTTTCCCATTTCCATTCCGGGATTTCAGGTTGTTGAAGTAGACCTGATGGTTTCTGATGCTACGCTTTGACCTTAGAACACGTCAAACATTCCCCTACGTATTTAGCAACATCGGCTTTCATACCTGGTAACCAAAAATGTTTCTTGAGATCCGTGTACATCTTCCCAGTTCCAGGATGTATTGAGTATCTGGTTTTATGAGCTTCTCTAAGTACCATTTCTCTCATATCTCCAAATTTTGGTACCCAAATCCTTTCAGCCCTATACCGGGTTCCATCTTCCCGAATATTAAGATGCTTCTCCGATCCTTTGGGTATTTTATTCTTTAAATTTCCCTCTTTTGAAACTCCTTGTTGCGCCTCCTTTATTTGAGTAGTAAGGTTATTGTGAATCATTATATTCATAGATTTTACTCGAATGGGTTCTCTATCCTTTCTACTCAAGGCGTCGGCTATCACATTTTCCTTCCCCGGGTGGTAACGAATCTCAAAGTCGTAATCATTCAACAATTCAATCCACCTACGCTGCCTCATATTCAGTTGTTTCTGATTAAATATGTGTTGAAGACTTTTGTGGTCGGTATATATAATACTTTTGACCCCATATAAGTTGTGCCTCCAAGTCTTTAATTCAAAAACAACCGCGCCTAATTTCAAATCATGCGTCGTATAATTTTGTTCGTGAATCTTCAATTGTCTAGACGCATAAGCAATCACCTTCGTTCGTTGCATTAATACACAACCGAGACCTTGCTTTGATGCGTCACAATTAATCACAAAATCATCATTCCCTTCAGGAAATGACAATATAGGTGCCGTAGTTAGCTTTTTCTTCAATAACTGGAACGCTTTCTCTTGTTCATCCTTCCATTCAAATTTCTTCCCTTTATGTGTTAATGCAGTCAAGGGTTTTGCTATTCTGGAAAAGTCTTGGATGAACCTTCTGTAGTAACGAGCTAGTCCTAAAAACTGGCGTATGTGTTTCAGAGTTTTCGGGGTTTCCCACTTTTCAACAGTTTCTATCTTTGCCGGATCCACCTTAATACCTTCTTTGTTCACTATGTGACCGAGGAATTGAACTTCTTCCAACCAAAATGCACACTTTGAAAACTTAGCGTACAATTCTTCCTTCCTCAATACTTCTAACACCTTTCTCAAATGTTCACCGTGTTCTTGGTCATTCTTTGAGTAAATAAGTATGTCATCAATGAAAACAATGACAAATTTGTCAAGGTATGGTCCACACACTCGGTTCATAAGGTCCATGAACACAGCTGGTGCATTAGTTAAACCAAACGGCATGACCATAAACTCGTAATGACCGTAACGGGTTCTGAAAGCAGTCTTTGGAATATCATCTTCTTTCACCCGCATTTGATGATACCCGGAACGTAAGTCAATCTTTGAATAAACAGACGAGCCTTGTAGTTGATCAAATAAGTCATCGATTCTCAGTAGTGGGTAGCGGTTCTTGATGGTAAGTTTGTTCAACTCTCGGTAGTCGATACACAACCTGAATGTACCATCTTTCTTCTTGACAAACAAAACAGGAGCTCACCACGGTGATGTGCTTGGTCGAATGAAACCACGCTCTAAAAGTTTTTGTAATTGGCTTTGCAGTTCTTTCATCTCGCTGGGTGCGAGTCTGTAAGGAGCACGAGCTATTGGTGCAGCTCCTGGTACAAGATCTATTTGAAATTCAACGGATCGATGTGGGGGTAATCCCGGTAATTCTTTAGGAAATACATCGGGAAATTCTTTTGCGACGAGAACATCATTGATGCTCTTTTCTTCAGTTTGTACTTTCTTGACGTGTGCTAGAACAGCATAGCAACCTTTTCTTATTAGTTTTTGTGCCTTCAAATTACTAATAAGATGTAGCTTCGTGTTGCCCTTTTCTCCGTACACCATTAATTGTTTTCCTTTTTCTCGTATAATGCGAATTGCATTTTTGTAACAAACGATCTCTGCTTTCACTTCTTTCAACCAGTCCATACCGATTATCACATCAAAACTCCCTAACTCTACTGGTATCAAGTCAATCCTAAATGTTTCGCTAACCAGTTTAATTTCTCGATTCCGACATATATTATCTGCTGAAATTAATTTACCATTTACTAATTCTAGTAAAAATTTACTATCCAAAGGCGTCAATGGACAACTTAATTTAACACAAAAATCTCTACTCATATAGCTTCTATCCGCACCCGAATTAAATAAAACGTAATCAGATTTATTGTCAATAAGAAATGTACCCGTAACAAGCTTCGAGTCTTCATGTGCCTCTGCCGCATTAATATTGAAAACTCTTCAGCGGCCTTGTCCATTCGTATTCTCCTGGTTCGGGCAATTTCTAATAATGTGGCCCGATTTTCCACATTTATAACAAACTACATTGGCATAACTTGCTCCGACACTACTTGCTCCGCCATTACTCGTTCCGACACCATTTGTTCCTTTCGTTCTGTTAACCCCTGGTCCGTAGACCTCACACTTCGCCGCGCTATGACCATTTCTTTTACACTTGTTGCAAAATTTGGTGCAGAACCCCGAGTGATACATTTCACACCTTTGGCATAGTTGCTTCTGATTGTTGTTGTTGTTGCAGTTATTATTGTTGTTAGGATGATTGTTGTAGTTGCTGTTGCTGCTGTTGTTGTTATTGTTGGGCCGTTTGTTGTAGTTGCGATTGATGTTGCGATTATTGGTATAGTTGTTGTTGTTTTGGTGACTCTTATCACCGTTTTCCTCCCACTTTCTTTTGACTTGCTTCACATTGGCCTCTTCAGCCGCATGTTCTTTAATTCTTTCCTCAATCTGGTTCACTAGCTTGTGAGCCATTCTACATGCATGTTGTATGGAGGCGGGCTCGTGTGAACTTATATCTTCTTGAATTCTTTCCGGTAATCCTTTCATAAACGCGTCGATCTTCTCTTCCTCATCTTCGAACGCTCTCGGACACAATAGGCACAATTCTGTGAATCGTCTTTCGTACGTGGTATGAAATGTCCCGTTCTTATTGATTAAAAACGTTCCATATTAATTGATTTCGTTGCGAGGTTTTGACCTCTATATGAGACGTTTTTCAAAGACTGCATTCATTTTTAAAACAAACCATAACCTTTATTTCATAAATAATGGTTTTAAAAAGCTTTACGTAGATTATCAAATAATGATAATCTAAAATATCCTGTTTACACACGACCATTACATAATGGTTTACAATACAAATATGTTACAACAAAATAAGTTTCTTGAATGTAGTTTTTACACAATATCATACAAGCATGGACTCCAAATCTCGTCCTTATTTAAGTATGTGACAGCGGAAGCTCTTAATAATCACCTGAGAATAAACATGCTTAAAACGTCAACAAAAATGTTGGTGAGTTATAGGTTTAACCTATATATATCAAATCATAATAATAGACCACAAGATTTCATATCTCAATACACATCCCATACATAGAGATAAAAATCATTCATATGGTGAACACCTGGTAACCGACATTAACAAGATGCATATATAACAATATCCCCATCATTCCGGGACACCCTTCGGATATGATATAAATTTCGAAGTACTAAAGCATCCGGTACTTTGGATGGGGTTTGTTAGGCCCAATAGATCTATCTTTAGGATTCGCGTCAATTAGGGTGTCTGTTCCCTAATTCTTAGATTACCAGACTTAATAAAAAGGGGCATATTCGATTTCGATAATTCAACCATAGAATGTAGTTTCACGTACTTGTGTCTATTTTGTAAATCATTTATAAAACCTGCATGTATTCTCATCCCAAAAATATTAGATTTTTAAAAGTGGGACTATAACTCATTTTCACAGATTTTTACTTCGTCGGGAAGTAAGACTTGGCCACTGGTTGATTCACGAACCTATAACAATATATACATATATATCAAAGTATGTTCAAAATATATTTACAACACTTTTAATATATTTTGATGTTTTAAGTTTATTAAGTCAGCTGTCCTCGTTAGTAACCTACAACTAGTTGTCCACAGTTAGATGTACAGAAATAAATCGATAAATATTATCTTGAATCAATCCACGACCCAGTGTATACGTATCTCAGTATTGATCACAACTCAAACTATATATTTTTTGGAATCAACCTCAACCCTGTATAGCTAACTCCAACATTCACATATAGAGTGTCTATGGTTGTTCCGAAATATATATAGATGTGTCGACATGATAGGTCGAAACATTGTATACGTGTCTATGGTATCTCAAGATTACATAATATACAATACAAGTTGATTAAGTTATGGTTGGAATAGATTTGTTACCAATTTTCACGTAGCTAAAATGAGAAAAATTATCCAATCTTGTTTTACCCATAACTTCTTCATTTTAAATCCGTTTTGAGTGAATCAAATTGCTATGGTTTCATATTGAACTCTATTTTATGAATCTAAACATAAAAAGTATAGGTTTATAGTCAGAATAATAAGTTACAAGTCATTTTTGTAAAGGTAGTCATCTCAGTCGAAAGAACGACGTCTAGATGACCATTTTAGAAAACATATTTCCACTTTGAGTTTAACCATAATTTTTGGATATAGTTTCATGTTCATAATAAAAATCATTTTCTCAGAATAACAACTTTTAAATCAAAGTTTATCATAGTTTTTAATTAACTAACCCAAAACAGCCCGCGGTGTTACTACGACGGCGTAAATCCGGTTTTACGGTGTTTTTCGTGTTTCCAGGTTTTAAATCATTAAGTTAGCATATAATATAGATATAGAACATGTGTTTAGTTGATTTTAAACGTCAAGTTAGAAGGATTAACTTTTATTTGCGAACAAGTTTAGAATTAACTAAACTATGTTCTAGTGATTACAAGTGTAAACCTTCGAATAAGATAGCTTTATATGTATGAATCGAATGATGTTATGAACATGATTACTACCTTAAGTTCCTTGGATAAACCTACTGGAAAAGAGAAAAGTGGATCTAGCTTCAATGGATCCTTGGATGGCTCGAAGTTCTTGAAGCAGAATCATGACACGAAAACAAGTTCAAGTAAGATCATCACTTGAAATAAGATTGTTATAGTTATAGAAATTGAACCAAAGTTTGAATATGATTTGTAAGACCCAAATATTTATATTACATACTTATGTACTTATAACATTCGAGTTCTGGTTGCATTGGCTATTTGTATTAGTTAAAAAGCAAAAGAAGCTGGAACAGGCATGTTGCGCGCCGCGCGGTCCTGGTGCGCGCCGCGCAGAATCGAGCTGGCAGACCCCTTTTTCTTTTAAGTGTTTTAAAAAGGGTAAAATGGGTATTTCACTTGGTGGCCGGGTTTTGAGCCACAAAACTGATCCATGGGCAATCTTATCTTCATTTTCACCTCTTTCACTCACACACTTACATCTAGAGAGAGAGAAGGGAGTTTAGAGAGAGAGAGCTTGATTGGGGAAGAAGGAGTGGATTTCTCGCAAAAGCTCGGGTTTTAAAGTTGTTCCTTTCGTTCTCGGCTACGCGGTGATAGTATTGGTAAGCTCAAACTCCGAATTTCATTTATTTAATTTGATATTCAAGTTAGGGTTTTGAGTTAATTAGTTGTAAAACCCTTTTAAGTGATGAAATGGGTTAAGTGAAGCTAGTAATCGGATCTTATAGTTATTGTTGGTGGGTTTTGGGTTGGTTGGCGGTTTGGCCTTGATTAGGCTTTGATTATGAGTTTAATCACTTGGATTAGTGATTATGGAAGTATTGGAACCCATTGGAGGTTGTTTGGTTGACTAACTTTGACTTTGAGTCAAATTAGGGTTTGGTGGTGACTATGACCCGATTGGCGAATTAATGAGGTTTATAAACTTAAAATGGATTAAGTTGAAGTATAAGACCGAGTTAAATGTGTTTTGGTGGCAAAACTTGTAAAGGATGAGATTTTGACCTTTATGGGTCAAAATTTGGGTTTAAGTGTCAAAATGGGTATGACACGTGTTTAACACTTGAGTTCGGGTTTAATTGGCATATTAGGACCATTCTCACTTGTGTTAGTGATTATTGGTTAGTTTGGGTACGGTTTGTGCTTGGAAGTGCATTTGGGTCGAAATGGCACTAAGTGACGAATTGGGTTAATTTGTGAATCCAATCTAATTGTGTTGTGGTATTTGTGATAATGGAATAGGTATTTTCCATCGGCGAGTTGCGGTTTACTTGGAAGCTTTCTTCAAGACTTCAAGGTGAGTGATAATATCCTATATGCATATGTATGTGTAGGATGGGTGCGGGTCGGGTGAAGTGATTCTCGGTTATAGAGCTCACTTCACATATAGGTGGATTTGAAGGACTTGTGTATGAGTCCAATTGGCACGTTTGTGCGTCTTGGTTGACCATCTTTGGCGAAGTACACGTTTGTGTGCACGTTATCACACTTGGTTGTGATTTGGTTGTTATAACCCTAATGGCGAAGGGTTGATATGGTTGTGTGGTGGATTTTATAATCCCGTGACCGTGGGTTTTAGTATTGTGAAATGAATCTCGGGTAGTGCGGATTCATGGTGACTCGGGTTGTTCGGTCACCTTATTGGAGGTAATGAATCTCGGGTAGTGCGGATTCATGATGACTCGGGTTGTTCGGTCATCTTATGGTTGAGAAGTGAATTTCGGGTTGTGCGAATTCACAAGGCTCGGGTTGTTCGGCCAATGTTCGTGTGTTTGAGGTTAAGGGGTTAACCTTGTTCGTTTATATTGTTATATATATATATTAATGTGTTGTTGTGTTGTAGCTAACCCTCCGGGTGTAGCTATTTGGCGATGTTTACTTTGTCGTTGATGGACTATCTTTTGTGTTGTATCTTTAGCTCGTTGCTTAGATCGTACGGTATGCTTAGTGTAGACGCTTTATACTTGGATGCTTCGGTATGCGGTATTTGTTTTGTGTGGCGTATTCATTTTATACATATATATGTATGTAGTATATTATCATTCACTAAGCACTAGCTTACCCTCTCGTTGTTGATTATTTTTATAGATTTCATGCGGACGGTGGCTCGGGTAAGTGCGAGGACTAGAAGACTTTCATAGCTTGCTTTAGAGACTTGCTTTTGGATCGTTTAGGATTGGGTAGCGTATCCCCGATCGCCATGCTCGGCTTTGTGTTGTATTAAAGTCTTAAAGTCGAAAATTGTATTTTGGTACTTAAGGTGGTAAAATGGGTCGATGTGGGACCCGCTTCGTAAACTTAATTTTATTAATTAAACGTGTTAGTTTTATATGTATGAATTCATGGTTAAAAGCGTTTTGGCTAAAAACGTCGGGAACGGGTCAAACATTTTGGCATTTTAAGTAAAACGGGACAGCGGGCTGCCAGACAGGTTCTGCGCGCCGCGCAACCTGTCGGCGCGCCGCGCAAATGGGTCAGTCAGCAAATTTTTTTTTTTTTGTCATGAAATTTAACGGGGTTTTATACGCGGTATGGTTTGGGTTGTTACAAGTGGTATCAGAGCATGGTCTAAGGGATTTAGGTGACTTGAGATAAGTGCCTAGACTTAGACTTTTGTGTGCGCGTAATTTGTTGCGGGACTTGTAGGATTACGGGTCAGGAACGGGTTTAGTTAGTGCCTTGTTTATAGGTTGACTAACGTTTATATTAGTAATGCGGATATTATTAATATATTATTTGTGTTGTGGGGTAATTCTCGCGTGTGCTTCTATCGCGTAGAATTTTGTTTGTGTTTGTTTATAGCATCGAGCGAGGCGGTCGTTGTACTAACGAGTCGATGCGGCGTGCGTGCGTAATAAGAACTTGCAGACCTTATTACGGGTGCAAATCGTGTCTAATAAGTGATGTACGACGAGTGTTTAGCAAGATGGGGTGGTGTTGTGCGTGTCGTTTTATACGTGCGTGGACTAATCGTTTTGCATTCTTTAGAATGACGACGCGAAACAAGACCGAGACGAATGACACGGAATTTAACGCTAGAGTTGCGGCCGCCGTTGCGGAGCAAATGAGAGCGTTTCGAGAAGAAATGGATGGGAAGTATTCCGAATTTCAAAATAGGGGTGAAATGGAGCGTTGTCTTAAGAGCTTCATGAGGACTAGACCCCCGATGTATGATGGGAAGCCGGATCCTTTGGTGAGTACGACTTGGGTTTCGGATGTCGAAGGGTGTTTTTGTACTATGGAATGCCCTCCCGAGAAAAAGACGAGACTCGCTACTAGTTTGTTGCGGGGTAGGTCGAAGGATTGGTTGGATGGCAAGATTGATCTTGTCGGTGGTGAGACGTTTATGGCGTTATCATGGGAGGAATTCTTCGAGGAATTCCGAACTTCAGCCGATTTATCGGAATTGCATTGTGAGTTGCGAAATTTGCAACAGGGTTCTATGGACTTGAATACTTTAAAGACGACTTTTATGTCGAAGGCTCGTTTTTGCCCGGAATATTTGGGGAACGATCGTTTGTTGATGGAGGATTTCTATCGAACTTTGAGCGACGACTTGAAAAGCAAAATTAGCCGGGGTTACGCGAAGTCGTTTGCGGAGTTATTTGCGGTGGCTAGAGGTTTCGAGTCTTATACGCGATCGAAAAAGGACGAACCTTCAAGTGAGGGAAGGGTTGTTTCTTATGGTGCTCCGAGTAAGAGGACTAAGGGTCCGAGTGCGAGTACGAGTAAAGTGGTAAAGGGCGCGGTGGAATCTCGTGCGCCTAGATGTTTCAATTGTGGCGTTAGGGGTCACAAGTTGTGGGAATGCACGATGCCGAGGAGTGATGACGGAATGTGCTACTATTGTCATAAAGAGGGACATCGCAAGCCGGATTGTCCCGAGTTGGCGGCGGCGAATGCCGCAAGGAGACGTTGAGGTACGTTTCGTTTTAATAAATATGTCTTTGAATATTTATTTACGTGGCATATATGTTCGGACTTGTTAATTGCATAGTAATTTGCATGTTTGGTTGTTGGACGAAGGGCGTAAGACTTGGTGTAACCAAGCATCCCTTAGTATTTGGGAAATGTTTCTACAAGCCACGGAAATGGTTTTGGTGTTCGATTGTTAAGCGCGTGTTCGCTTTTGGTGTTGAAGTGATGAACCATGAGGTTCGCCGGGTGATTGGAACCTTTGAGATCGAGTGTTTAAAATCTCGATGTGTGTTGGTAATGGAGTCTTTATGACGCGACATTAGGTGCCTCTTTTATACCTACTAGCGTGGTGTCGACTCCGATTGTGTTGTGGTTACATTGTACTTAGGGTACCGGGAGAAACCCGTAGGTACATGAGTGACTAGGTGAAACTTGACAAACTAAAGCAATTGGATAATTGCGAGGGTATGGTTTGTGTAATCGTGGTACACTTTTCGTTCGAAGTGTTTAAGGATTGATTGAAATCCTTCGTGTGCTCAAGGTTAGAGCAAGGTGTGGTGATGGGTCGTGTGTACCCAATTGTTGGTAAAGTCTACCTTTGGTAGCATCGTACGGGTGTACGAGTTGTGATATAGGAACATGTTTCCAAGTGGGGGAGTCGCACTCCTGCGCGAGGAAAGTGTTAGTGTGATATTTCGGATGATGATTTTGGTAGATCTGGAATTTTTACCGAGACCTAGTTTTGGGTCGATTCGTGGTAGAGTGCGATTTCGGATAAATTGTACTTATGGTTTGGATTGGAATCCCACCGAGGCGGTAATGTGGTAAATCTCGTTGAGAGATAATGGACGTGTTTGGTGAGCAAGGTGAAATCCTTCGGTTAAGGAAGGTGTGTGTCGGGTTCTCTTTTGGAGAATTCTTGTTCGGTACCTATGTTTGATATAGGTGGTTCTTGCTCGATTATGGTATGTAGTTGATGAAGCATGACCTTCGGGGTCCGCTGACTTCATCGTGGTATTGATGATTAATGAAGCATGACTTTCGGGGTCCGCTGACTTCATTATAGTATGGTTACGTGATGGAGCATGATCTTTAGGGTCCGCTGACTTCATCATGGGAGTACGTGATTGATGGAGCATGATCTTTAGGGTCCGCTGACTTCGTCATGAGCGTGGTGTTGAGATCGGTGAAGCATGATCTTCGGGTCCGCTGACTTCATCCGGTATTGAGATCGGTGAAGCATGATCTTCGGGTCCGCTGACTTCATCCGATATTGAGATTGGTGGAGCATGACCTTCGGGGTCCGCTGACTTCATCAAGAGGGTTGTGTTGTGGGACGTGAATATCGGGTTGTTCGTATTCACAATATTTCGGGTAGTACGAATGTCCCTGTTGGTTGGGCTCATAGTTTGAGGTAGTGAATGTCGGGTAGTTCGGATTCACTAAGGTTCGGGTTGTACGGCCATCCTCGGTTATACTATGTGGCGGTGGTAGTGAATATCGGTTTGCACGTATTCACGATGACTCGGGTTGTGCGGTCATTTCGTTGTGAGATATATGGATTGGGTTGGTGGATTTCGGGTTGTGCGAATTCACTAAGGTTCGGGTTGTTTCGACCATCCTCCATATGTGTTTTGGCTCGGGTTGTTTCGGCCATGTTGAGTTGTAATCTATTGGTTGTTTGATACACCAATGGTGGGGTCGTAAGGACCATGTTGTGGGAACTATCGGTCGTTTTATGCGTCGATGGTGGGGTCGTGAGGACCACGTGGTATGATTAGTGATGCGATAGCCGTGTTTCGCTCACATGTTTGTTACGGGTGTGACGATGGACGATTTCGTACACCTTGGGATTTGTGTTCCCATAGCCGCTTTGGGCGCTATCGGTTTCTAACCGTGGATTGTGTTGTTACGGTAGTTGCGTATGGGTCGTATTGCGCACTACAATGGATGATTCGTGATTGGTGGTATCCGTAAGGATTCTTTTGGTTCGGTCTTCATTGTTTCGGGTCGTTGACCTTAGGTTGAGACTTGGTTGCTTTTAGAGTTGTACTCGGTATTAGTATGCTAAGGGATTGACATCCCGGTACGAGATTAGTTGAGTTTTCCTCGATGTTGGGGAATGAGCATGGTTTAGTGCTCGGGTTGTGAACTTGAGAAATCGCGGGTGACGATTAAGTTGTAGAAGGCGATTCGTTGGAAAGAATTGCTTAGGAAAGTCGGTTTGGGACTTACGTCTAGGACCGGGAGGTGAGGTCCGTTGGGTTAAGTGACGAGGATCACGAGGACGTGATCGAGTCTAAGTGGGGGAGAGTTGTAAGACCCAAATATTTATATTACATACTTATGTACTTATAACATTCGAGTTCTGGTTGCATTGGCTATTTGTATTAGTTAAAAAGCAAAAGAAGCTGGAACAGGCATGTTGCGCGCCGCGCGGTCCTGGTGCGCGCCGCGCAGAATCGAGCTGGCAGACCCCTTTTTCTTTTAAGTGTTTTAAAAAGGGTAAAATGGGTATTTCACTTGGTGGCCGGGTTTTGAGCCACAAAACTGATCCATGGGCAATCTTATCTTCATTTTCACCTCTTTCACTCACACACTTACATCTAGAGAGAGAGAAGGGAGTTTAGAGAGAGAGAGCTTGATTGGGGAAGAAGGAGTGGATTTCTCGCAAAAGCTCGGGTTTTAAAGTTGTTCCTTTCGTTCTCGGCTACGCGGTGATAGTATTGGTAAGCTCAAACTCCGAATTTCATTTATTTAATTTGATATTCAAGTTAGGGTTTTGAGTTAATTAGTTGTAAAACCCTTTTAAGTGATGAAATGGGTTAAGTGAAGCTAGTAATCGGATCTTATAGTTATTGTTGGTGGGTTTTGGGTTGGTTGGCGGTTTGGCCTTGATTAGGCTTTGATTATGAGTTTAATCACTTGGATTAGTGATTATGGAAGTATTGGAACCCATTGGAGGTTGTTTGGTTGACTAACTTTGACTTTGAGTCAAATTAGGGTTTGGTGGTGACTATGACCCGATTGGCGAATTAATGAGGTTTATAAACTTAAAATGGATTAAGTTGAAGTATAAGACCGAGTTAAATGTGTTTTGGTGGCAAAACTTGTAAAGGATGAGATTTTGACCTTTATGGGTCAAAATTTGGGTTTAAGTGTCAAAATGGGTATGACACGTGTTTAACACTTGAGTTCGGGTTTAATTGGCATATTAGGACCATTCTCACTTGTGTTAGTGATTATTGGTTAGTTTGGGTACGGTTTGTGCTTGGAAGTGCATTTGGGTCGAAATGGCACTAAGTGACGAATTGGGTTAATTTGTGAATCCAATCTAATTGTGTTGTGGTATTTGTGATAATGGAATAGGTATTTTCCATCGGCGAGTTGCGGTTTACTTGGAAGCTTTCTTCAAGACTTCAAGGTGAGTGATAATATCCTATATGCATATGTATGTGTAGGATGGGTGCGGGTCGGGTGAAGTGATTCTCGGTTATAGAGCTCACTTCACATATAGGTGGATTTGAAGGACTTGTGTATGAGTCCAATTGGCACGTTTGTGCGTCTTGGTTGACCATCTTTGGCGAAGTACACGTTTGTGTGCACGTTATCACACTTGGTTGTGATTTGGTTGTTATAACCCTAATGGCGAAGGGTTGATATGGTTGTGTGGTGGATTTTATAATCCCGTGACCGTGGGTTTTAGTATTGTGAAATGAATCTCGGGTAGTGCGGATTCATGGTGACTCGGGTTGTTCGGTCACCTTATTGGAGGTAATGAATCTCGGGTAGTGCGGATTCATGATGACTCGGGTTGTTCGGTCATCTTATGGTTGAGAAGTGAATTTCGGGTTGTGCGAATTCACAAGGCTCGGGTTGTTCGGCCAATGTTCGTGTGTTTGAGGTTAAGGGGTTAACCTTGTTCGTTTATATTGTTATATATATATATTAATGTGTTGTTGTGTTGTAGCTAACCCTCCGGGTGTAGCTATTTGGCGATGTTTACTTTGTCGTTGATGGACTATCTTTTGTGTTGTATCTTTAGCTCGTTGCTTAGATCGTACGGTATGCTTAGTGTAGACGCTTTATACTTGGATGCTTCGGTATGCGGTATTTGTTTTGTGTGGCGTATTCATTTTATACATATATATGTATGTAGTATATTATCATTCACTAAGCACTAGCTTACCCTCTCGTTGTTGATTATTTTTATAGATTTCATGCGGACGGTGGCTCGGGTAAGTGCGAGGACTAGAAGACTTTCATAGCTTGCTTTAGAGACTTGCTTTTGGATCGTTTAGGATTGGGTAGCGTATCCCAGATCGCCATGCTCGGCTTTGTGTTGTATTAAAGTCTTAAAGTCGAAAATTGTATTTTGGTACTTAAGGTGGTAAAATGGGTCGATGTGGGACCCGCTTCGTAAACTTAATTTTATTAATTAAACGTGTTAGTTTTATATGTATGAATTCATGGTTAAAAGCGTTTTGGCTAAAAACGTCGGGAACGGGTCAAACATTTTGGCATTTTAAGTAAAACGGGACAGCGGGCTGCCAGACAGGTTCTGCGCGCCGCGCAACCTGTCGGCGCGCCGCGCAACCTGTCGGCGCGCCGCGCAAATGGGTCAGTCAGCAAAAATTTTTTTTTTTTGTCATGAAATTTAACGGGGTTTTATACGCGGTATGGTTTGGGTTGTTACATGATTATTACCTTGTATTAGAATGATAACCTACTGTAAGAAACAAAGATTTCTTGAGGTTGGATGATCACCTTACAAGATTGGAAGTGAGCTAGCAAACTTGAAAGTATTCTTGATTTTATGAAACTAGAACTTTTGGAATTTATGAAAAACACTTAGAACTTGAAGATAGAACTTGAGAGAGATCAATTAGATGAAGAAAATTGAAGAATGAAAGTGTTTTTAGGTGTTTTTGGTCGTTGGTGTATGGATTAGATATAAAGGATATGTAATTTTGTTTTCATGTAAATAAGTCATGAATGATTACTCATATTTTTGTAATTTTATGAGATATTTCATGCTAGTTGCCAAATGATGGTTCCCACATGTGTTAGGTGACTCACATGGGCTGCTAAGAGCTGATCATTGGAGTGTATATACCAATAGTACATACATCTAAAAGCTGTGTATTGTACGAGTACGAATACGGATGTATACGAGTAGAATTGTTGATGAAACTGAACGAGGATGTAATTGTAAGCATTTTTGTTAAGTAGAAGTATTTTGATAAGTGTCTTGAAGTCTTTCAAAAGTGTATAAATACATATTAAAACACTACATGTATATACATTTTAACTGAGTCGTTAAGTCATCGTTAGTCGTTACATGTAAGTGTTGTTTTGAAACCTTTAGGTTAACGATCTTGTTAAATGTTGTTAACCCAATGTTTATAATATCAAATGAGATTTTAAATTATTATATTATAATGATATTATCATGTATGAATATCTCTTAATATGATATATATACATTAAATGTCTTTACAACGATAATCGTTACATATATGTCTCGTTTAAAAATCATTAAGTTAGTAGTCTTGTTTTTACATATGTAGTTCATTGTTAATATACTTAATGATATGTTTACTTATCATAGTAAAATGTTATCTATATATATATATATATCCATATATATGTCATCATATAGTTTTTACAAGTTTTAACGTTCGTGAATCACCGGTCAACTTGGGTGGTCAATTGTCTATATGAAACATATTTCAATTAATCAAGTCTTAACAAGTTTGATTGCTTAACATTTTGGAAACATTTAATCATGTAAATATCAATCTCAATTAATATATATAAACATGGAAAAGTTCGGGTCACTACAGTACCTACCCGTTAAATAAATTTCGTCCCGAAATTTTAAGCTGTTCAAGGTGTTGACGAATCTTCTGGAAATAGATGCGGGTATTTCTTCTTCATCTGATCTTCACTCTCCCAGGTGAACTCGGGTCCTCTACGAGCATTCCATCGAACCTTAACAATTGGTATCTTGTTTTGCTTAAGTCTTTTAACCTCACGATCCATTATTTCGACGGGTTCTTCGATGAATTGAAGTTTTTCGTTGATTTGGATTTCATCTAACGGAATAGTGAGATCTTCTTTAGCAAAACATTTCTTCAAATTCGAGACGTGGAAAGTGTTATGTACAGCCGCGAGTTGTTGAGGTAACTCAAGTCGGTAAGCTACTGGTCCGACACGATCAATAATCTTGAATGGTCCAATATACCTTGGATTTAATTTCCCTCGTTTACCAAATCGAACAACGCCTTTCCAAGGTGCAACTTTAAGCATGACCATCTCTCCAAATTCAAATTCTATATCTTTTCTTTTAATGTCAGCGTAGCTCTTTTGTCGACTTTGGGCGGTTTTCAACCGTTGTTGAATTTGGATGATCTTCTCGGTAGTTTCTTGTATAATCTCCGGACCCGTAATCTGTCTATCCCCCACTTCACTCCAACAAATCGGAGACCTGCACTTTCTACCATAAAGTGCTTCAAACGGCGCCATCTCAATGCTTGAATGGTAGCTGTTGTTGTAGGAAAATTCTGCTAACGGTAGATGTCGATCCCAACTATTTCCGAAATCAATAACACATGCTCGTAGCATGTCTTCAAGCGTTTGTATCATCCTTTCGCTCTGCCCATTAGTTTGTGGATGATAGGCAGTACTCATGTCTAGACGAGTTCCTAATGCTTGCTGTAATGTCTGCCAGAATCTTGAAATAAATCTGCCATCCCTATCAGAGATAATAGAGATTGGTATTCCATGTCTGGAGACGACTTCCTTCAAATACAGTCTTGCTAACTTCTCCATCTTGTCATCTTCTCTTATTGGCAGGAAGTGTACTGATTTGGTGAGACGATCAACTATTACCCAAATAGTATCAAAACCACTTGCAGTCCTTGGCAATTTAGTGATGAAATCCATGGTAATGTTTTCCCATTTCCATTCTGGGATTTCGGGTTGTTGAAGTAGACCTGATGGTTTCTATTGCTCAGCTTTGACCTTAGAACACGTCAAACATTCTCCTACGTATTTAGCAACATCGGCTTTCATACCTGGCCACCAAAAATGTTTCTTGAGATCCTTGTACATCTTCCCAGTTCCAGGATGTATTGAGTATCTGGTTTTATGAGCTTCTCTAAGTACCATTTCTCTCATATCTCCAAATTTTGGTACCCAAATCCTTTCAGCCCTATACCGGGTTTCGTCTTCCCGAATATTAAGATGCTGCTCCGATCCTTTGGGTATTTCATCCTTTAAATTTCCTTCTTTTAAAACTTCTTGTTGCGCCTCCTTTATTTGAGTAGTAAGGTTATTATGAATCATTATATTCATAGATTTTACTCGAATGGGTTCTCTGTCCTTCCTGCTCAAGGCATCGGCTACCACATTTGCCTTCCCCGGGTGGTAACGAATCTCAAAGTCGTAATCATTCAATAATTCAATCCACCTACGCTGCCTCATATTCAGTTGTTTCTGATTAAATATGTGTTGAAGACTTTTGTGGTCGGTATATATAATACTTTTGACCCCATATAAGTAGTGCCTCCAAGTCTTTAATGCAAAAACAACCGCTCCTAATTCCAAATCATGCGTCGTATAATTTTGTTCGTGAATCTTCAATTGTCTAGACGCATAAGCAATCACCTTCGTTCGTTGCATTAATACACAACCGAGACCTTGCTTTGATGCGTCACAATAAATCACAAAACCATCATTCCCTTCAGGCAATGACAATATAGGTGCCGTAGTTAGCTTTTTCTTCAATAACTGAAACGCTTTCTCTTGTTCATCATTCCATTCAAATTTCTTCACTTTATGCGTTAATGCAGTCAAGGGTTTTGCTATTCTGGAAAAGTCTTGGATGAACCTTCTGTAGTAACCAGCTAGTCCTAAAAACTGGCGTATGTGTTTCGGAGTTTTCGGGGTTTCCCACTTTTCAACAGTTTCTATCTTTGCCGGATCCACCTTAATAACTTCTTTGTTCACTATGTGACCGAGGAATTGAACTTCTTCCAACCAAAATGCACACTTTGAAAACTTAGCGTACAATTCTTCCTTCCTCAATACTTCTAACACCTTTCTCAAATGTTCACCGTGTTCTTGGTCATTCTTTGAGTAAATAAGTATGTCATCAATGAAAACAATGACAAACTTGTCAAGGTATGGTCCACACACTCAGTTCATAAGGTCCATGAACACAGCTGGTGCATTAGTTAAACCAAACGGCATGACCATAAACTCGTAATGACCGTAACGTGTTCTGAAAGCAGTCTTTGGAATATCATCTTCTTTCACCCGCATTTGATGATACCCGGAACGTAAGTCAGTCTTTGAATAAATAGACGAGCCTTGTAGTTGATCAAATAAGTCGTCGATTCTCGGTAGTGGGTAGCGGTTCTTGATGGTAAGTTTGTTCAACTCTCGGTAGTCGATACACAACCTGAATGTACCATCTTTCTTCTTGACAAACAAAACAGGAGCTCCCCACGGTGATGTGCTTGGTCGAATGAAACCACGCTCTAAAAGTTCTTGTAATTGGCTTTGCAGTTCTTTCATCTCGCTGGGTGCGAGTCTGTAAGGAGCACGAGCTATTGGTGCAGCTCCTGGTACAAGATCTATTTGAAATTCAACGGATCGATGTGGGGGTAATCCCGGTAATTCTTTCGGAAATACATCGGGAAATTCTTTTGCAACGGGAACATCATTGATGCTCTTTTCTTCAGTTTGCACTTTCTCGACGTGTGCTAAAACAGCATAGTAACCTTTTCTTATTAGTTTTTATGCCTTCAAATTACTAATAAGATGTAGCTTCGTGTTGCCCTTTTCTCCGTACACCATTAAGGGTTTTCCTTTTTCTCGTATAATGCGAATTGCATTTTTGTAACAAACGATCTCTGCTTTCACTTCTTTCAACCAGTCCATACCGATTATCACATCAAAACTCCCTAACTCTACTGGTATCAAATCAATCTTAAATGTTTCGCTAACCAGTTTAATTTCTCGATTTCGACATATATTATCTGCTGAAATTAATTTACCATTTGCTAATTCGAGTAAAAATTTACTATCCAAAGGCGTCAATGGACAACTTAATTTAGCACAAAAATCTCTACTCATATAGCTTCTATCCGCACCCGAATCAAATAAAACGTAAGCAGATTTATTGTCAATAAGAAACGTACCCGTAACAAGCTCCGGGTCTTCCTGTGCCTCTGCCGCATTAATATTGAAAACTCTTCCGCGGCCTTGTCCATTCGTGTTCTCCTGGTTTGGGTAATTTCTAATAATGTGGCCCGGTTTTCCACATTTATAACAAACTACATTGGCATAACTTGCTCCGACACTACTTGCTCCGCCATTACTCGTTCCGACACCATTTGTTCCTTTCGTTCTATTAACCCCTGGTCCGTAGACCTCACACTTCGCCGCGCTATGACCATTTCTTTTACACTTGTTGCAAAATTTGGTGCAGAACCCCGAGTGATACTTTTCACACCTTTGGCATAGCTGCTTCTGATTGTTGTTGTTATTGTGGTTATTATTGTTGTTGGGATGATTGTTGTAGTTGATGTTGTTGTTGTTGTTGTTGTTGTTGTTGTTATTGTTGTTGTTGTTGGGCCGTTTGTTGTAGTTGCGATTGATGTTGCGATTGTTGGGATAATTGTTGCGATTATTGTTGTAATTGCTGTTGTTGTTGTATTGGTGATTCTTATCACCGTTTTCCTCCCACTTTCTTTTGACTTGCTTCACATTGGCCTCTTCAGCAGTCTGTTCTTTAATTCTTTCTTCAATCTGGTTCACTAGTTTGTGAGCCATTCTACATGCCTGTTGTATAGAGGCGGGCTCGTGTGAACTTATATCTTCTTGTATTCTTTCCGGTAATCCTTTCACAAATGCGTCGATCTTCTCTTCCTCATCTTCGAATGCTCCCGGACACAATAGGCACAATTCTGTGAATCGTCTTTCGTACGTGGTAATATCAAATCCTTAGGTTCGTAACCCTCTAAGTTCTGTCTTGAGCTTATTGACCTCGGTTCTGGGACGGTACTTCTCGTTCATCAAGTGCTTGAATGCTGACCACGGTAGTGCGTACGCATCGTCTTGTCCCACTTGCTCTAGATAGGTATTCCACCATGTTAACGCAGAACCTGTGAAGGTATGCGTAGCGTACTTCACTTTGTCCTCTTCAGTACACTTACTTATGGCAAACACCGATTCGACCTTCTTGGTCCACCGTTTCAATCCGATCGGTCCTTCGGTTCCATCGAATTCCAAAGGTTTGCAGGCAGTGAATTCTTTGTAGGTGCATCCTACACGATTTCCTGTACTGCTAGATCCAAGTTTATTGTTGGTATGTAGCGCAGCCTGTACTGCGGCTATGTTTGAAGCTAGAAAAGTACGGAATTCCTCTTCATTCATATTCACGGTGTGTCGAGTAGTCGGTGCCATTTCCTTCAAAATAGTCAAATGGAACAAGTTAATCATACAGAATATAAAGAGTAGTTAATAGTATTTCGTAGCAAAATATGAACTCATTTATAAAAGCTTTTTCTTCATATTAGCGTTTTATAAGTTTAAATTCGGGTAGTACCTACCCGTTAAGTTCATACTTAGTAGCTAATATACAATTCAACTACTACAATTCTATATGAAAAACTGATTATAATAATATTTCGCGTTCAAACTTTTATACAATATTTTACAAACTTACAATACCGCTTATTTTACATAAAGCATGAAATATAGCACACAATAACTTTGATACAAGATAGTTGTGAAGATAATTCTAGCTAGTACACAAGTTGTTCAGCAAAGGCAATAAAAACACGTAATTCATACGTCCAGAAACAAGTCATGCATTCTGGTTTTACTAGGACTACTTCCCATCCTTGGTCTTGTGGAACATAACCGTTATGGCCGTTGATAAGACAGCGTGTTGTAACGTCGTCAAAGGGACGAGGGTTACGTAATGTCCAACAGTCCCGTAATAATCTAAAAACCTCATTTCTTACCCCAATTACCGACTCCGTCACTTGTGGAAACGTTTTGTTTAATAGTTGTAGCCCGATGTTCTTGTTCTCACTTTGGTGAGAAGCGAACATTACTAATCCGTAAGCATAACATGCTTCTTTATGTTGCATGTTAGCCGCTTTTTCTAAATCACGAAGTCCAATATTTGGATATATTGAGTCAAAATAATTTCCTAACCCGTTACGTAAAATAGCATTTGGGTTCCCCGCAATATATGCGTCAAAGTAAACACATCGTAACTTATGGGTTTCCCAATGTGATATCCCCCATCTTTCAAACGAAAGTCTCTTATAAACCAAGACATTCTTGGAACGTTCTTCAAATGTCTTACAAACTGATCTCGCCTTAAATAGTTGTGCCGAGGAATTCTGGCCGACTCTAGACAAGATTTCATCAATCATGCCTCCGGGTAGGTCTCTTAAAATATTGGGTTATCTATCCATTTTGTGTTTTTAAACTGTAAAATAGACAAGAGTTGGATTCATAAAAAAAATACTTATTAATATAAGCAATTTTTACATATATCATAAAGCATAAGAACACTATATTACATATATTACACCACACGAATACAACTATCTTATTCCGACTCGCTCGTTTCTTCTTCTTCGGTTTTGGTTCGTTTTGCCAAGTTTCTAGGGATATATGATGTTCCCCTAATACTAACTGTCGTTTTCCACAACGGTTTAGAAAAACCTGGTGGTTTAGAGGTTCCCGGGTCATTGTTACAACTTAAGGACTTCGGGGGTTGACGATA
The DNA here is from genome assembly GCF_046630445.1 of Rutidosis leptorrhynchoides. Classification (NCBI taxonomy): domain Eukaryota; kingdom Viridiplantae; phylum Streptophyta; class Magnoliopsida; order Asterales; family Asteraceae; genus Rutidosis; species Rutidosis leptorrhynchoides. The sequence continues at coordinate 240,975,923 of NC_092343.1, forward strand.
CATATAAAGTTCATCGGGGTTGGAATTAGATTTCTCTATTTTTATGCCCTTTCCCTTATTATTTTCTTTTGCCTTTTTAAATTCAGTTGGGGTAATTTCTATAACATCATCGGAATTCTCGTCGGAATCCGATTCATCGGAGAATTGGTAATCCTCCCAATATTTTGCTTCCTTGGCGGAAACACCATTGACCATAATTAACCTTGGTCGGTTGGTTGAGGATTTTCTTTTACTTAACCGTTTTATTATTTCCCCCACCGGTTCTACTTCTTCATCCGGTTCCGATTCTTCTTCCGGTTCCGATTCTTCTTCCGGTTCCGACTCTTCTTCCGGTTCCTCTTCGGGAACTTGTGAATCAGTCCACGAATCATTCCAATTTACATTTGACTCTTCATTATTATTAGGTGAGTCAATGGGACTTGTTCTAGAGGTAGACATCTATCACATAATATCAAACGCGTTAAGAGATTAATATATCACATAATATTCACATGTTAAAAATATATAGTTTCCAACAAAATTTGTTAAGCAATCATTTTTCAAGTAAACACGGTCGAAGTCCAGACTCACTAATGCATCCTAACAAACTCGATAAGACACACTAATGCAAAATTCTGGTTCTCTAAGACCAACGCTCGGATACCAACTGAAATGTCCCGTTCTTATTGATTAAAAACGTTCCATATTAATTGATTTCGTTGCGAGGTTTTGACCTCTATATGAGACGTTTTTCAAAGACTGCATTCATTTTTAAAACAAACCATAACCTTTATTTCATAAATAAAGGTTTTAAAAAGCTTTACGTAGATTATCAAATAATGATAATCTAAAATATCCTGTTTACACACGACCATTACATAATGGTTTACAATACAAATATGTTACAACAAAATAAGTTTCTTGAATGCAGTTTTTACACAATATCATACAAGCATGGACTCCAAATCTCGTCCTTATTTAAGTATGTGACAGCGGAAGCTCTTAATAATCACCTGAGAATAAACATGCTTAAAACGTCAACAAAAATGTTGGTGAGTTATAGGTTTAACCTATATATATCAAATCATAATAATAGACCACAAGATTTCATATCTCAATACACATCCCATACATAGAGATAAAAATCATTCATATGGTGAACACCTGGTAACCGACATTAACAAGATGCATATATAAGAATATCCCCATCATTCCGGGACACCCTTCGGATATGATATAAATTTCGAAGTACTAAAGCATCCGGTACTTTGGATGGGGTTTGTTAGGCCCAATAGATCTATCTTTAGGATTCGCGTCAATTAGGGTGTCTGTTCCCTAATTCTTAGATTACCAGACTTAATAAAAAGGGGCATATTCGATTTCGATAATTCAACCATAGAATGTAGTTTCACGTACTTGTGTCTATTTTGTAAATCATTTATAAAACCTGCATGTATTCTCATCCCAAAAATATTAGATTTTTAAAAGTGGGACTATAACTCACTTTCACAGATTTTTACTTAGTCGGGAAGTAAGACTTGGCCACTGGTTGATTCACGAACCTATAACAATATATACATATATATCAAAGTATGTTCAAAATATATTTACAACACTTTTAATATATTTTGATGTTTTAAGTTTATTAAGTCAGCTGTCCTCGTTAGTAACCTACAACTAGTTGTCCACAGTTAGATGTACAGAAATAAATCGATAAATATTATCTTGAATCAATCCACGACCCAGTGTATACGTATCTCAGTATTGATCACAACTCAAACTATATATATTTTGGAATCAACCTCAACCCTGTATAGCTAACTCCAACATTCACATATAGAGTGTCTATGGTTGTTCCGAAATATATATAGATGTGTCGACATGATAGGTCGAAAAATTGTATACGTGTCTATGGTATCTCAAGATTACATAATATACAATATAAGTTGATTAAGTTATGGTTGGAATAGATTTGTTACCAATTTTCACGTAGCTAAAATGAGAAAAATTATCCAATCTTGTTTTACCCATAACTTCTTCATTTTAAATCCGTTTTGAGTGAATCAAATTGCTATGGTTTCATATTGAACTCTATTTTATGAATCTAAACAGAAAAAGTATAGGTTTATAGTCAGAATAATAAGTTACAAGTCATTTTTGTAAAGGTAGTCATTTCAGTCGAAAGAACGACGTCTAGATGACCATTTTAGAAAACATATTTCCACTTTGAGTTTAACCATAATTTTTGGATATAGTTTCATGTTCATAATAAAAATCATTTTCTCAGAATAACAACTTTTAAATCAAAGGTTATCATAGTTTTTAATTAACTAACCCAGAACAGCCCGCGGTGTTACTACGACGGCGTAAATCCGGTTTTACGGTGTTTTTCGTGTTTCCAGGTTTTAAATCATTAAGTTAGCATATCATATAGATATAGAACATGTGTTTAGTTGATTTTAAAAGTCAAGTTAGAAGGATTAACTTTTATTTGCGAACAAGTTTAGAATTAACTAAACTATGTTCTAGTGATTACAAGTGTAAACCTTCGAATAAGATAGCTTTATATGTATGAATCGAATGATGTTATGAACATCATTACTACCTTAAGTTCCTTGGATAAATCTATTAGAAAAGAGAAAAGTGGATCTAGCTTCAATGGATCCTTGGATGGCTCGAAGTTCTTGAAGCAGAATCATGACACGAAAACAAGTTCAAGTAAGATCATCACTTGAAATAAGATTGTTATAGTTATAGAAATTGAACCAAAGTTTGAATATGATTATTACGTTGTATTAGAATGATAACCTACTATAAGAAACAAAGATTTCTTGAGGTTGGATGATCACCTTACAAGATTGGAAGTGAGCTAGCAAACTTGAAAGTATTCTTGATTTTATGAAACTAGAACTTTTGGAATTTATGAAGAACACTTAGAACTTGAAGATAGAACTTGAGAGAGATCAATTAGATGAAGAAAATTGAAGAATGAAAGTGTTTGTAGGTGTTTTTGGTCGTTGGTGTATGGATTAGATATAAAGGATATGTAATTTTGTTTTCATGTAAATAAGTCATGAATGATTACTCATATTTTTGTAATTTTATGAGATATTTCATGCTAGTTACCAAATAATGGTTCCCACATGTGTTAGGTGACTCACATGGGCTGCTAAGAGCTGATCATTGGAGTGTATATACCAATAGTACATACATCTAAAAGCTGTGTATTGTACGAGTACGAATACGGATGCATACGAGTAGAATTGTTGATGAAACTGAACGAGGATGTAATTGTAAGCATTTTTGTTAAGTAGAAGTATTTTGATAAGTGTCTTGAAGTCTTTCAAAAGTGTATAAATACATATTAAAACACTACATGTATATACATTTTAACTGAGTCGTTAAGTCATCGTTAGTCGTTACATGTAAGTGTTGTTTTGAAACCTTTAGGTTAACGATCTTGTTAAATGTTGTTAACCCAATATTTATAATATCAAATGAGATTTTAAATTATTATATTATAATGATATTATCATATATGAATATCTCTTAATATGATATATATACATTAAATGTCTTTACAACGATAATCGTTACATATATGTCTCGTTTAAAAATCATTAAGTTAGTAGTCTTGTTTTTACATATGTAGTTCATTGTTAATATACTTAATGATATGTTTACTTATCATAGTATCATGTTATCTATATATATATATCCATATATATGTCATCATATAGTTTTTACAAGTTTTAACGTTCGTGAATCACCGGTCAACTTGGGTGGTCAATTGTCTATATGAAACATATTTCAATTAATCAAGTCTTAACAAGTTTGATTGCTTAACATGTTGGAAACATTTAATCATGTAAATATCAATCTCAATTAATATATATAAACATGGAAAAGTTCGGGTCACTACATGGTAATATCAAATCCTTGGGTTCGTAATCCTCTAAGTTCTGTCTTGAGCTTATTGACCTCGGTTCTAGGACGGTACTTCTCATTCATCAAGTGCTTGAATGCTGACCACGGTAGTGCGTAAGCATCATCTTGTTCCACTTGCTCTAGATAGGTATTCCACCATGTTAACGCAGTACCTGTGAAGGTATGCGTAGCGTACTTCACTTTGTCCTCTTCAGGACACTTACTTATGGCAAACACCGATTTGACCTTCTCGGTCCACCGTTTCAATCCGATCGGTCCTTCGGTTCCATCAAACTCCAAAGGTTTGCAGGCAGTGAATTCTTTGTAGGTGCATCCTACACGATTTCTTGCGCCGTTAGCTGCATTGCTAGATTCGGAGTTATTGTTGGTATGTAGCGCAGTCTGTACTGTGGCTATGTTTGCAGCAAGAAAGGTACGAAATTCCTCTTCGCTCATATTCATGGTTTGTCGAGTAGTCGGTGCCATTTCCTTCAAATAGTCAAATGAAACAAGTTAATCATACAGAATATTAAGAGTAGTCAATAGTATCTCGTAGCATAATATGAACTCATTTATAAAAGCTTTTTCTTCATATTAGCATTTTATAAGTTTAAATTCGAGTAGTACTTACCCGTTAAGTTCATACTTAGTAGCTAATATACAATTCAACTACTACAATTCTATATGAAAAAACTGATTATAATAATATTTCGCGTTCAAACTTTTACACAATATTTTACAAACTTACAATACTGCTTATTTTACATATAGCATGAAATATAGCACACAATAACTTTGATACAAGATAGTTGTGAAGATAATTCTAGCTAGTACACAAGTCGTTCAGTAAAGGCAATAAAGACACGTAATTCATACGTCCAGAAACAAGTCATGCATTCTGGTTTTACTAGGACTACTTCCCATCCTTGGTCTTGTGGAACATAACCGTTATGGCCGTTGATAAGACAGCGTGTTGTAACGTCGTCAAAGGGACGAGGGTTACGTAATATCCAACAGTCCCGTAACAATCTAAAAACCTCATTTCTTACCCTAATTACCGACTCCGTCACTTGTGGGAACGTTTTGTTTAATAGTTGGAGCCCGATGTTCTTGTTCTCACTTTGGTGAGAAGCGAACATTACTAACCCGTAAGCATAACATGCTTCTTTATGTTGCATGTTAGTCGCTTTTCTAAATCACGAAGTCCTATATTCGAATATATTGAGTCAAAATAATTTCTTAACCCGTTGCGTAAAATAGCATTTGGGTTCCCCGTAATATATGCGTCAAAGTAAACACATCGTAACTTATGGATTTCCCAATGTGATATCTCCCATCTTTCGAACGAAAGCCTTTTATATACCAAGGCATTCTTGGAACGTTCTTCGAATGTCTTACAAACTGATCTCGCCTTAAATAGTTGTGTCGAGGAATTCTGACCGACTCTAGACAAGATTTCATCAATCATGTCTCCGGGTAGGTCTCTTAAAATATTGGGTTGTCTATCCATTTTGTGTTTTTATACTGTAAAATAGACAAGAGTTAGATTCATTAAAAAAATACTTATTAATACAAGCAATTTTTACATATATCATAAAGCATAAGCACACTATATTACATATATTACACCACACGAATGCAACTATCTTATTCTGACTCGCTCGTTTCTTCTCTTCGGTTTTGGTTCGTTTTGAAAAGTTTCTAGGGATATATGATGTTCTCCTAATACGAGCCGTCGTTTTCCACATTGGTTTAGAAAAACCTGGTGGTTTAGAGGTTCCTGGGTTATTGTCACAACTTAAGAAATATGGGTGTTGACGATACATATAAAGTTCATCGGGTTTGGAATCAAATTTATCTATTTTTATGCCCTTTCCCTTATTGTTCTCTTTTTCCTTATTAAATTGTGTTGGGGTAATTTCTATAACATCATCGGAATCCTTGTCGGGATCCGATTCATCGGAGAATTGGTAATCCTCCCAATACTTTGCTTCCTTGGCGGAAACACCATTGACCATAGTTAACTTTGGTCGGTTGGTTGAGGATTTTCTTCTACTTAACCGTTTTATTATTTCCCCCACTGGTTCTATTTCTTCTTACGGTTCCGATTCTTCTTCCGATTCTGATTCTTCTTCCGGTTCCGACTCTTCTTCCGGTTCCTCTTCGAGAACTTGTGAATCAGTCCACGAATCATTCCAATTTACATTTGACTCTTCATTATTATTAGATGAGTCAATGGGACTTGTTCTAGAGGTAGACATCTATCACATAATATCAAACACGTTAAGAGATTAATATATCACATAATATTCACATGTTAAAAATATATAGTTTCCAACAAAATTTGTTAAGCAATCATTTTTCAAGTAAACACGGTCGAAGTCCAGACTCACTAATGCATCCTAACAAACTCGATAAGACACACTAATGCAAAATTCTGGTTCTCTAAGACCAACGCTCGGATACCAACTGAAATGTCCCGTTCTTATTGATTAAAAACATTCCATATTAATTGATTTCGTTACGAAGTTTTGACCTCTATATGTGTAAGATCCTGTTTTCTTTTTGGGTTTGGACGCCGTCCAAACGTTTGGGACGCCGTCCCACTTTGGAGACCTGGACGCCGTCCAACATCTAGGGACGCCGTCCCAGTTTTAAGACCTGGACGCCGTCCAACATTTTGGGACGCCGTCCAGAATGGCTGACAGGCATGTCTTTTTGCTTTTAAATATCTCAGATGGGTAATTTGGTAATTTCACTTGGTGGACGAATTAAAGGCCCTAGATCAGTTTGGTTGAGCCTCATTACTCCATTCCTAACCACCAAACTTCATCCACTTAAATCCTAGTGAGAGAGTGTGATTCAAGTGTGAGAAAGCTCAAATCGGAGAAGAAGAAGCTTGTTTCGGGTTTTAGCTCGAGCATTAAAGTTGTTCATCTCCTCGTTAGCTTCGTTTTGATTGTTGTGGTAAGCCCTAAACTTGATTACCTTAGTTTAATGTGTTTAAGGGTTAGGGTTTGGGTTAGTATTGCACATAAAACCCATTTGTGAGTAATTTGGGGTTTTGGGTAAGTTTGGGCCATGAAGACCCAAATGGTGACTAACTTAGGGTTTTGAAATGTTGAAATGTGTTAATGGGTCTTAAAGGCCTAATAGATCACTAGTACACCTATAGTTAGTGTTAGTGGGAGTCATTTGGGTTGTGGGTGACCTAAATGGGTATGCTGACCTTGAAATGGGTCAAATGGGTCTTTGATGACCTAGGTTGTCTTGCGTGTATGAAAATGAGTTAACTTTGTGGTTAAAAGTGTGTTAAGACCATTGGCTAGAGTTAGGGTTTTTGGTGAAGTTAACCCATTATTAGGGTTAAAGGTGCAAAATGGGTTGGGATTGCACTTAGGGTCAAAAGACTCTAGATTTTTGAGTGAGTTGCTTGACCGACTTGAGTTGTGAATTGATTATGTGCTAAAATGTAATAGGTACGTTACATTGAAGTGGCAAGTTTGGTTATCTTTCACGAAGACTCTAAGGTGAGTGGAGTAATTATACGTATGTGTATATGACGTATTTATTTGTGGGTGTTATGGTATGAACCATCGAGCCGGTAGTGCTATAACATGTGTGTGATCGAGTGTGAACCACGAGCCGGTAGCACTATAAACTAAGATGTGAACCACGAGCCGGTAGCATCGAGTGTGAACCACGAGTCGGTAGCACTATAAACTAAGATGTGAACCACGAGCCGGTAGCATCGAGTGTGAACCACGAGCCGGTAGCACCATAGCGTTATGGTTAACCATATTGAGATTGTGGATTGTTTGGCATATTGTTTAAATATATTGTGTTGAGTATATGCTAATGCGGTTTTGTGATAATGTGCGACTTGTTAAGTATTTCGGGTATGATGTTATGCTAATTTGAGTTTCAAGTTCGTACAAGGTATTCGGTAATTGTGATTGCAAATAGATGGGTTATATATATGTATGTATAATTATTGCATTCACTAAGCTTTGCTTACCCTCCCGTTGTTTACTTTTTTTATAGGCTCGGGCGTTGACAAGGGTAAGAGCGTTCAATTGGATTAGTGATCTACCGCTTGTCTTGTTAGGGGATGCTTTTGGGTGTTAGTCTTTGGAGTTCGACCGAGATTGGGTAGTTTAACCCCAAACACCATGCTCTAGTGTCGTTTGGAACTTAAACTTATATTTGCTCGAAACTTTTATTTTTGAACGAAACTCGTAAAATGGGCGATGTGGGCCCGTTGATGTAAAACTTGATTTGATGATGAAAATCTCTTAGTTTCACTTATATTGACTTGTGGTAAAAAGGTTTCCGTTTGAAAGTGTCGGGAAGCGGGTTTTCCGCTCGTGTGAGTTGGACCCGTGATCAGTAGCTGGAAGGCCATTGGGACGCCGTCCCAACTGCTTGGACGCCGTCCCAGTTAATTGAGCTGGACGCCGTCCCAAAACTTTGGACGCCGTCCCACTCTTCTGAGCTGGACGCCGTCCAGGATTCTGGATGCCGTCCAGATGCACTGCCATAAAATTTTTTTTTTTTGGTATGCGTTTTTGGGTTTATGAAGTCGGGTTGTTACAAGTGGTATCAGAGCATGGTCTAAGGGATTTAGGTGACTTGAGATAGGCGCCTAGACTTAGACTTTTTGTGTGCGCGTTTATGCGGGACTTGTAGGACTTTGGGTCGGATCGGGATGGTTAGTGCATAGGTTTATGTGAACTAATCATGCGCTATTTGTTGTGTTGTGTTTAGCAATCATCAAGCGAGATGGACGTTGTACTAGCAAGTTAACGCGACGTGCTCGCGTAGTAATGACTAGCTACCATCACTACGAGTGCAAATCGTGTCAAACAAGTAATGTACGACGATTGTTGAGCGAGATGGAGTAGTGTGGCGTATAGGTATGTATATATGTAATCTGTCCTTTCATTTTTGTGGTTTAACCTATTTCGTTTTATAGAATGAAGACGAGAAATGGTCCCGATCATGATAACGGAAGTACAAGCGAGGACGCCGAGTTTTCGGCCAAGGTAGAGGCCGTCTTTAAAAAGTTAAAAGCGGATTTTCTTACGGACGTCCGAAAGGTCTTTCAAGATTCAGTAGATGGGCAGGTGACCGATTTGATAAACGAATGAATGAAGGCCACTATCGAAGAGGCCCTTGACGCTAGAAACATATACCCTCGTGGTGAAGGAGGTGAAGGAAGGCGAGACTTCCACTACAAGAATTTCAAGGATGCTCAACCCCCGATGTTTAATGGGGTGCGGAATCCTTTAAAAAGTACATGTTGGATCTCCGATATTGAGGGAGCTTTCCGTACCTCGGAATGTCCTCCCAAAAAGAAGGTGAGGTATGGCTCTAGCATGCTACGAGAAGAGGCTAAGTTATGGTGGGATGATAAAATCAACTTGTATGGTGAGGAACAATGTATGGGCTTGACGTGGGAAGAATTTAAGAAGGAGTTTTTCAAGGAATACCGAACTTCTTCCGATCTCGATAGAATCCGGGACGAGTTGCACCATTTGCAACAAGGTTCAATGGACTTAGTCACTCTTAAGTCTACCTTCTTGGCAAAGACTCATTTTTGCCCGGAGTATGTTGGTGATGATCACAAGCTAATGAAGGATTTCTACCGCACTTTAAATGATGAGTACAAGGGTAAGATTAGTCGAGGTGTGGCTAAGTCTTTTGACGAGTTATTTGAATTGACTCGGGGTTTTGAGCCGGAGGTGCCAAGAAAGAGCGATTTTACTTTTTCAAAGAGGAAGTTTGAGGGTTCAAGTCATTCGAACTTTTCAAATAAGAAGTCCAAGAAAGGCTCCGAAAGCTTTAATAGTGTGAAGAAGGGTGCTTCCGGGGGTTTCGGGCCCACGTGTTATAATTGTAATCAAAGAGGACACATGGCCCGTGATTGCACCAAGGCGTCGACCAAAATCACTTGCTTTAATTATGGTAAAGAGGGGCATAAGAGGCCGGAATGTCCCGATTTGAATAATGATAATGTTAAACGGTTAGAGAAAGTAGCGGGCACGGCTAGGGGTCGCAACTATTTGATGACCAATGACGAAGCCAAATGATCAAACAAAGTAGTCTCAGGTACTTTCATGGTTAATTCTAATCCGGCGAGAATTCTATTTGATAGCGGTGCAAATTTGTCGTTTGTGTCTCCTAAATTTGTGCCTAAACTTGATAGACCGTTAGCTAAGTTAAGTCGTCCGGTAGAAGTCGAAATAGCGGACGGCAAGACGGTGCTAGTGGTTGATGTGTGTGAAAATTGTGATGTTGTTTTTGGTGCCGAAACCTTTAAAATTGATCTTATTCCAATGACCTTGGGCGACTTTGATATTGTCGTTGGTATGGATTGGCTCGATCGTTATAGAGCCGATATTGCATGCCATGATAAGTTTATTCGTGTGAAGACCCTAAGTGGGGGAGAGTTAATTATTCATGGTGATAAGCGAAGGAGACCGGTGCCGATATGCACTTTTGCACGGGCACGTCGTTTTGTTGTTACCGGTGGCATGGCTTTCCTTGCTCACGTTGTTGATACTCGCAATGAGCCACCACCTATTCGTGAAATTCCGGTTGTTAGTGAATTCGAAGACGTTTTTTCGGACGAATTACCGGGTGTTCCGGCAGAAAGACAAGTTGAGTTTCGTATTGAGTTGGTTCCGGGAGCTACTCCCATTGCTAAAACTCCTTATCGTTTAGCACCAACGGAAATGCAAGAGTTGTTAAAACAAACCCAAGAGTTGCTCGAGAAGGGTTTTTTTCGATCGAGTGCTTCACCGTGGGGCGCTCCGGTGTTATTTGTGAAGAAGAAAGATGGTAGTATGCGTATGTGCATTGATTACCGTGAGTTGAATAAAGTGACGATCGAGAATCGTTATCCATTACCTAGGATTGACGATTTATTTGATCAACTTCATGGTGCAACGTATTTCTCTAAGATCGACCTACGGTCCGGCTATCACCAAATGCGGGTCCGTGAGGAAGACATAGAGAAAACGGCTTTTCGAACGCGTTACGGGCATTATGAGTTTGTAGTTATGCCCTTTGGTCTTACGAATGCACCGGCGGCATTCATGGATCTTATGAACCGAGTGTGCCAACCTATGTTGGACAAGTCGGTAATAGTGTTCATTGACGACATACTAGTCTACTCGAAAAGTATGAACGAGCATGAACGTCATTTGCGTGAAGTATTGAAGACCTTACGAAAGGAGAAGTTGTATGCTAAGTTCTCTAAATGTGAATTTTGGCTAAGGGAAGTCCAATTCCTTGGTCATATTGTGAACAAAGACGGTATTCAAGTAGATCCGGGGAAGGTCGAGATGGTGAAGAGTTGGGGACGACCGACTACGCCTACGGAAATCTGAAGTTTTCTCGGATTGGCCGGTTATTATCGTCGGTTTATCCAAGTTTTTTCCAAGATCGCTTCTCCATTGACGAAGTTGACGAGAAAGAATGCTAGGTTTAATTGGGAGAACGAGCAAGAGATTGCCTTTCAATTGTTAAAAGAGAAGTTGTGTCAAGCTCCGGTGTTAGTGTTACCGGAAGGTGTTGAAGACATGGTGGTTTATTGTGATGCTTCCTTAAATGGTCTCGGGTGTGTTCTAATGCAAAGAGGTAAAGTCATCGCTTATGCCTCTCGACAGTTAAAGGAACATGAAACGAGATATCCGACTCATGATCTTGAGTTGGCGGTGGTTGTGCATGCGTTGAAAATTTGACGCCATTACTTGTATGGTGTCAAGTGTACGATTTATTCGGATCATAAGAGTTTGAAACATCTCTTTAATCAACGAGATTTGAATTATCGCCAACGTAGGTGGATGGATGTGGTGAAAGATTATGATTGTGAGATACTTTATCATCCGGGTAAGGCGAATGTTGTCGCGGATGCGTTGAGTCGAAAGAGTCAACATCCGGCGATAAAAGTGGGATCGTTACGTTTGATTATTTCTAACGATTTTCTTGAAAGGCTTGGCGAGATTCAAATAGAGGCTTACGTTCACAACAAGCATGCGGAATGAATCGTGGTCCAATCAGAGTTCATTACTATGGGCTCACGTGGTTTGTTGTCCTTTCAAGGAAGGGTGTGGGTGCCTAATATGGGTGATTACCGACGGGTGCTACTTGATGAAGCACATAAGTCAAAATATTCCATTCATCCGGGCGCGACAAAAATGTATCATGACTTAAAGAAAGATTATTGGTGGCTGGGCATGAAACGTGATGTTGTGAAGTATGTTGAGCAATGTGTCACGTGTTTACAAGTAAAAGCCGAACACCAGAAGCCGTATGGTAAGTTGCAACCGTTGGAAATCCCGAAATGGAAATGGGAGCACATTACCATGGATTTCATTACAAAGTTACCTAAAACGGCGAGAACCCAATTCGATTCGATTTGGGTTATAGTTGACCGATTGACAAAAAGCGCATCGTTTCTTCCCATTAAAGAAGCGATATCGTCGGAGGCCTTGGCTAAGTTGTTTATCAAGGAAGTGGTCTCGCGACATGGGGTTCCTATATCTATTATTTCGGATCGAGATACTCGTTTTACATCTCGGTTTTGGGAAAAGTTTCATGAAGATATGGGTATGCAATTGAAGTTGAGCACGGCGTATCATCCTCAAACGGATGGTCAAACCGAACGTACGAATCAAACTTTGGAAGATATGTTACGGGCGTGCATCATTGACTTTGGTGGTAGTTGGGATGAGCATTTGCCTTTGGTGGAATTCTCGTACAATAATAGTTATCATACTAGTATCGGAATGCCACCTTACGAAATGCTTTATGGGCGTAGGTGTCGAACTCCCGTTTGTTGGGGAGAAGTGGGTCAAAGAGAGATCGGGAGTACCGATTTGGTTTTAGAGACAAATAGCAAGATCGATTTGATTCGGGAACATTTGAAGAAGGCTCAAGATAGGCAAAAGTCGTATGCCGATAGACGTAGGCGATTGATTGAGTTCCAAGAAGGCGATATGGTGATGCTTAAGGTTTCTCCATGGAAGGGTATTATTCGATTTCGAAAACGGTGAAAGTTAGCTCCTCGGTTTATTGGGCCGTTCAAGGTTTCAGCTCGTGTTGGTGAAGTTGCATATCGATTGGAATTACCCGAAGAGCTTGCGGGGATCCATAATACATTTCATGTTTCCCACCTCCGTAAGTGTCTTGCGGATGATTCCTCATGGATGCCTTTAGACGAGATCGAGCTAAACAACAAGTTAGAATATGTCGAGGAACCGATTGCTATCCTTGACGAGAAGGTGAAAATCTGAGGAATAAAGAGATGAGAACTTTCTAGGTTCAATGGCGGCGAAGTAAAGGTTCTGAGTTTACTTGGGAGCCCGAAGAGTTTGTCTTGGTTTATCTTCCTGCTTGTCATGCGGCGTGGATTGCGAGGTCGCAATCCGGTTCAAGTGGGGGAGAGTTGTAAGATCCTGTTTTCTTTTTGGGTTTGGACGCCGTCCAAACGTTTGGGACGCCGTCCCACTTTGGAGACCTGGACGCCGTCCAACATCTAGGGACGCCGTCCCAGTTTGAAGACCTGGACGCCGTCCAACATTTTGGGACGCCGTCCAGAATGGCTGACAGGCATGTCTTTTTGCTTTTAAATATCTCAGATGGGTAATTTGGTAATTTCACTTGGTGGACGAATTAAAGGCCCTAGATCAGTTTGGTTGAGCCTCATTACTCCATTCCTAACCACCAAACTTCATCCACTTAAATCCTAGTGAGAGAGTGTGATTCAAGTGTGAGAAAGCTCAAATCGGAGAAGAAGAAGCTTGTTTCGGGTTTTAGCTCGAGCATTAAAGTTGTTCATCTCCTCGTTAGCTTCGTTTTGATTGTTGTGGTAAGCCCTAAACTAGATTACCTTAGTTTAATGTGTTTAAGGGTTAGGGTTTGGGTTAGTATTGCACATAAAACCCATTTGTGAGTAATTTGGGGTTTTGGGTAAGTTTGGGCCATGAAGACCCAAATGGTGACTAACTTAGGGTTTTGAAATGTTGAAATGTGTAAATGGGTCTTAAAAGCCTAATAGATCACTAGTACACCTATAGTTAGTGTTAGTGGGAGTCATTTGGGTTGTGGGTGACCTAAATGGGTATGTTGACCTTGAAATGGGTCAAATGGGTCTTTGATGACCTAGGTTGTCTTGCGTGTATGAAAACGAGTTAACTTTGTGGTTAAAAGTGTGTTAAGACCTTAATTGGCTAGAGTTAGGGTTTTTGGTGAAGTTAACCCATTATTAGGGTTAAAGGTGCAAAATGGGTTTGGATTGCACTTAGGGTCAAAAGAATCTAGATTTTTGAGTGAGTTGCTTGACCGACTTGAGTTGTGAATTGATTATGTGCTAAAATGTAATAGGTACGTTACATTGAAGTGGCAAGTTCGGTTATCTTTCACGAAGACTCTAAGGTGAGTGGAGTAATTATACGTATGTGTATATGACGTATTTATTTGTGGGTGTTATGGTATGAACCATCGAGCCGGTAGTGCCATAACATGTGTGTGATCGAGTGTGAACCACGAGCCGGTAGCACTATAAACTAAGATGTGAACCACGAGCTGGTAGCATCGAGTGTGAACCACGAGTCGGTAGCACTATAAACTAAGATGTGAACCACGAGCCGGTAGCATCGAGTGTGAACCACGAGCCGGTAGCACTATAAAAGAGTATGACTCAATTGCGTATGGTGTGAACCACGAGCCGGTAGCACCATAGCGTTATGGTTAACCATATTGAGATTGTGGATTGTTTGACATATTGTTTAAATATATTGTGTTGAGTATATGCTAATGCGGTTTTGTGATAATGTGCGACTTGTTAAGTATTTCGGGTATGATGTTATGCTAATTTGAGTTTCAAGTTCGTACAAGGTATTCGGTAATTGTGATTGCAAATAGATGGGTTATATATATGTATGTATAATTATTGCATTCACTAAGCTTTGCTTACCCTCCCGTTGTTTACTTTTTTTATAGGCTCGAGCGTTGACAAGGGTAAGAGCGTTTAATTGGATTAGTGATCTCCCGCTTGTCTTGTTAGGGGATGCTTTTGGGTGTTAGTCTTTGGAGTTCGACCGAGATTGGGTAGTTTAACCCCAAACACCATGCTCTAGTGTCGTTTGGAACTTAAACTTATATTTGGTCTAAACTTTTATTTTTGAACGAAACTCGTAAAATGGGCGATGTGGGCCCGTTGATGTAAAACTTGATTTGATGATGAAAATCTCTTAGTTTCACTTATATTGACTTGTGTTAAAAAGGTTTCCGTTTGAAAGTGTCGGGAAGCGGGTTTTCCGCTCGTGTGAGTTGGACCCGTGATCAGTAGCTGGAAGGCCATTGGGACGTCGTCCCAACTGCTTGGACGCCGTCCCAGTTAATTGAGCTGGACGCCATCCCAAAACTTTGGACGCCATTCCACTCTTCTGAGCTGGACGCCGTCCAGGATTCTGGACGCCGTCCAGATGCACTGCCATAAAATTTTTTTTTTTTGGTATGCGTTTTTGGGTTTATGAAGTCGGGTTGTTACAATATGAGACGTTTTTCAAAGACTGCATTCATTTTAAAACAAACCATAACCTTTATTTCATCAATAAAGGTTTAAAAAGCTTTACGTAGATTATCAAATAATGATAATCTAAAATATCCTGTTTACACACGACTATTACATAATGGTTTACAATACAAATATGTTACAACGAAATAAGTTTCTTGAATGCAGTTTTTACACAATATCATACAAGCATGGACTCCAAATCTTGTCCTTATTTAAGTATGCGACAGCGGAAGCTCTTAATAATCACCTGAGAATAAACATGCTTAAAACGTCAACAAAAATTGTTGGTGAGTTATAGGTTTAACCTATATATATCAAATCGTAACAATAGACCACAAGATTTCATATTTCAATATACATCCCATACATAGAGATAAAAATCATTCATATGGTGAGCACCTGCTAACCGACATTAACAAGATGCATAAATAAGAATATCCCCATCATTCCGGGACACCCTTCGGATATGATATAAATTTCGAAGTACTAAAGCATCCGGTACTTTGGATGGGGTTTGTTAGATTACCAGACTTAATAAAAAGGGGCATATTCGATTTCAATAATTCAACCATAGAATGTAGTTTCACGTACTTATGTCTATTTTGTAAATTATTTATAAAACCTGCATGTATTCTCATCCTAAAAATATTAGATTTTAAAAGTGGGACTATAACTCACTTTCACAGATTTTTACTTCGTCGGAAAGTAAGACTTGGCCACTGGTCGATTCACGAACCTATAACAAATATGTACATATATATCAAAGTATGTTCAAAATATATTTACAACACTTTTAATACATTTTGATGTTTTAAGTTCATTAAGTCAGCTGTCCTCGTTAGTAACCTACAACTAGTTGTCCACAGTTAGATGTACAGAAATAAATCGATATATATATTATCTTGAATCAATCCACGACCCAGTGTATACATATCTCAGTATTGATCACAACTCAAACTATATATATTTTGGAATCAACCTCAACCCTGTATAGCTAACTCCAACATTCACATATAGAGTGTCTATGGTTGTTCTGAAATATATATAGATGTGTCGACATGATAGGTCGAAACATTGTATACGTGTCTATGGTATCTCAAGATTACATAATATATAATACAAGTTGATTAAGTTATGGTTGGAATAGATTTGTTACCAATTTTCACGTAGCTAAAATGAGTAGTTTTTACCAATTTTGTTTTGCTCGCCATTTCTTCGTTTCTAATCCGTTTTGAGTGATTTAAGCGGCCACGGTTTCGTATTGAACTTGACTTTATGAAAACAAACAGAAAAGGTATAGGTTTATAGTCGTAAATACAAGTTACAAGTCTTTTTTGAAAGAGGTAGTCATTTCCTTCGAAAGAACGACATCTTGATGACTGTTTTGAAAAACATACTTTCACTTTGAGTTTAACCATGATTTTTGGATATGGTTTCATGTTCATAAGAAAAATCATTTTCCTAGAAGTATAGCTTTTAAATCAAAGTTTTTCATAGTTTTTAATTATCCAAACCAAAACAGCCCCGGTTGTAACTACGACGGCGTAAATTCGGTTTTATGGTGTTTATCGTGTTTCCGGATTTTAAATCATTAAGTTAGCATATCATATAGATATAGATCATGTGTATAGTTGATTTTAAAAGTGTAGTTAGAAGGATTAACTTTATTTGCGAACAAGTTTAGAATTAACTAAACTATGTTCTAGTGATTACTAGTTTACCACTTCGAATATGATAGCTTTTTATGTATGAATCGAATGATGTTATGAACATCATTACTACCTTAAGTTCCTTGGATAAACCTACTGGAAAAAAGAAAATTGGATCTAGCTTCAACAGATCCTTGGATGGCTCAAAGTTCTTGAAGCAGAATCATGACACGAAAACAAGTTCAAGTAAGATCATCACTTGAAATAAGATCTTTATAGTTATAGAAATTGAACCAAAGTTTGAATATGATTATTACCTTGTATTAGAATGATAACCTACTGTAAGAAACAAAGATTTCTTGAGGTTGGATGATCACCTTACAAGATTGGAAGTGAGCTAGCAAACTTGAAAGTATTCTTGATTTTATGTAACTAGAACTTGTAGAATTTATGAAGAACACTTAGAACTTGAAGATAGAACTTGAGAGAGATCAATTAGATGAAGAAAATTGAAGAATGAAAGTGTTTGTAGGTGTTTTTGGTCGTTGGTGTATGGATTAGATGAAATGTCCCGTTCTTATTGATTAAAAACGTTCCATATTAATTGATTTCGTTGCGAGGTTTTGACCTCTATATGAGACGTTTTTCAAAGACTGCATTCATTTTAAAACAAACCATAACCTTTATTTCATCAATAAAGGTTTAAAAAGCTTTACGTAGATTATCAAATAATGATAATCTAAAATATTCTGTTTACACACGACCATTACATAATGGTTTACAATACAATTATGTTACAACAAAATAAGTTTCTTGAATGCAGTTTTTACACAATATCATACAAGCATGGACTCCAAATCTCGTCCTTATTTAAGTATGCGACAGCGGAAGCTCTTAATAATCACCTGAGAATAAACATGCTTAAAACGTCAACAAAAATGTTGGTGAGTTATAGGTTTAACCTATATATATCAAATGATAATAATAGACCACAAGATTTCATATTTCAATACACATCCCATACATTAACAAGATAAAAATCATTCCGGGACACCCTTCGGATATCCCCTGGTAAAAATCAATACATATCCCACAAGATAAAAATCATTCATATGGTGAACACCTGGTAACCGACATTAACAAGATGCATATATAAGAATATCCCCATCATTCCGGGACACCCTTCGGATATGATATAAATTTCGAAGTACTAAAGCATCCGGTACTTTGGATGGGGTTTGTTAGGCCCAATAGATCTATCTTTAGGATTCGCGTCAATTAGGGTGTCTGTTCCCTAATTCTTAGATTACCAGACTTAATAAAAAGGGGCATATTCGATTTCGATAATTCAACCATAAAATGTAGTTTCATGTACTTGTGTCTATTTTGTAAATCATTTATAAAACCTGCATGTATTCTCATCCCAAAAATATTAGATTTTAAAAGTGAGACTATAACTCACTTTCACAGATTTTTACTTCGTCGGGAAGTAAGACTTGGCCACTGGTTGATTCACGAACCTATAACAATATATACATATATATCAAAGTATGTTCAAAATATATATACAACACTTTTAATATATTTTGATGTTTTAAGTTTATTAAGTCAGCTGTCCTCGTTAGTAACCTACAACTAGTTGTCCACAGTTAGATGTACAGAAATAAATCGATAAATATTATCTTGAATCAATCCACGACCCAGTGTATACATATCTCAGTATTGATCACAACTCAAACTATATATATTTTGGAATCAACCTCAACCCTGTATAGCTAACTCCAACATTCACATATAGAGTGTCTATGGTTGTTTCGAAATATATATAGATGTGTCGACATGATAGGTCGAAACATTGTATACGTGTCTATGGTATCTCAAGATTACATAATATACAATACAAGTTGATTAAGTTATGGTTGGAATAGATTTGTTACCAATTTTCACGTAGCTAAAATGAGAAAAATTATCCAATCTTGTTTTACCCATAACTTCTTCATTTTAAATCCGTTTTGAATGAATCAAATTGCTATGGTTTCATATTGAACTGTATTTTATGAATCTAAACAGAAAAAGTATAGGTTTATAGTCGGAAAAATAAGTTACAAGTCGTTTTTGTAAAGGTAGTCATTTCAGTCGAAAGAACGACGTCTAGATGACCATTTTAGAAAACATACTTCCACTTTGAGTTTAACCATAATTTTTGGATATAGTTTCATGTTCATAATAAAAATCATTTTCTCAAAATAACAACTTTTAAATCAAAGTTTATCATAATTTTTAATTAACTAACCCAAAACAGCCCGCAGTGTTACTACGACGGCGTAAATCCGGTTTTACGGTGTTTTTCGTGTTTCCAGGTTTTAAATCATTAAGTTAGCATATCATATAGATATAGAACATGTGTTTAGTTAATTTTAAAAGTCAAGTTAGAAGGATTAACTTTTGTTTGTGAACAAGTTTAGAATTAACTAAACTATGTTCTAGTGATTACGAGTTTAAACCTTCGAATAAGATAGTTTTATATATATGAATCGAATGATGTTATGAACATCATTACTACCTCAAGTTTAGTAGGTAAACCTACTGGAAGTGACAAGAAATGATCTAGCTTCAAAGGATCTTGGATGGCTTGAAAGTTCTTGAAGTAGGATCATGACACAAAAACAAGTTCAAGTAAGATTTTTGCTCGAATTAAGATAGTTTATAGTTATAGAAATTGAATCAAAGTTTGAATATGAATATTACCTTGAATAAGAAAGATAACCTACTGTATATAACAAAGGTTTCTTGATCTTAGATGATTACTTGGAATGGATTAGAAAGCTTGGAAGTAAATTAGTAAACTTGAAGGGATTTTTGAAGTATTCTTGAAGTGTTCTTCCTATGATGATTATAGCTTGATTCTTGAAGTGATTTTTGATGAAGATGTTGATTAAATACTGGAAAAATACGTTCATAATAGTGTGGGTGTGTTGAGAGAGAATTAGAAAGAGATTTGGAAGTGAAATGGAGTGAATGATGAGTGTTAATTGGTGAGTGGTGAGTGGGGTTAAAAGGAGTTCTAGTTAGTTGACTAGCTCATGGTAGAAGTTAAAATTGATTAGTCATACATGACATAATCAAGAGTGGAATCCCATGCTAGTTCCTATTGGTATATACCCATAGTAAGTACGTTTTGAAGCTGTGTATAATACGGGTAAGAATACGACTAGAATTCTTGATGAAAGAAAAGAATGGGAAAGTAACTGTAACCATTTTCGTTAAGTATGAGTGTTTTGATATATGTCTTGAAGTCTTCCAAAAGTATTTTAATACATCTAAATACACTACATGTATATTCATTTTAACGGAGTCGTTAAGTCATCGTTAGTCGTTACATGTAAGTGTTGTTTTGAAACCTTTAAGTTAACGATCTAAATTAATATTGTTAACCCATTGTTTATTATATCTAATGAGATGTTAAATTATTATATTATCATGATATTATGATATATTAATATATCTTAATATGATATATATACATTTAGATGTCGTTACAACGATAATCGTTACATATATGTCTCGTTTCGAAATCCTTAAGTTAGTAGTCTTGTTTATATGTATATAACTCATTGTTAATATACTTATGGAGATACTTACTTATCATAATCTCATGTTAACCATATGTATATCCATATATATATCATCATGTCGTTTTTACAAGTTTTAACGTTCGTGAATCGCCGGTCAACTTGGGTGGTCAATTGTCTATATGAAACATATTTCAATTAATCAAGTCTTAACAAGTTTGATTTCTTAACATGTTGGAAACATTTAATCATGTAAATATCAATCTCAATTAATATATATAAACATGGAAAAGTTCGGGTCACTACAGTACCTACCCGTTAAATAAATTTCGTCCCGAAATTTTAAGCTGTTGAAGGTGTTGACGAATCTTCTGGAAATAGATGCGGGTATTTCTTCTTCATCTGATCTTCACGCTCCCAGGTGAACTCGGGTACTCTACGAGCATTCCATCGAACCTTAACAATTGGTATCTTGTTTTGCTTAAGTCTTTTAACCTCACGATCCATTATTTCGACAGGTTCTTCGATGAATTGTTGTTTTTCATTGATTTGGATTTCATCTAACGGAATAGTGAGATCTTCTTTAGCACAACATTTCTTCAAATTCGAGACGTGGAAAGTGTTATGTACAGCCGCGAGTTGTTGAGGTAACTCAAGTCGGTAAGCTACTGGTCCGACACGATCAATAATCTTGAATGGTCCAATATACCTTGGATTTAATTTCCCTCGTTTACCAAATCGAACAACGCCTTTCCAAGGTGCAACTTTAAGCATGACCATCTCTCCAATTTCAAATTCTATATCTTTTCTTTTAATGTCAGCGTAGCTCTTTTGTCGACTTTGGGCGGTTTTCAACCGTTGTTGAATTTGGATGATCTTCTCGGTAGTTTCTTGTATAATCTCTGGACCCGTAATCTGTCTATCCCCCACTTCACTCCAACAAATCGGAGACCTACACTTTCTACCATAAAGTGCTTCAAACGGCGCCATCTCAATGCTTGAATGGTAGCTGTTGTTGTAGGAAAATTCTGCTAATGGTAGATGTCGATCCCAACTGTTTCCGAAATCAATAACACATGCTCGTAGCATGTCTTCAAGCGTTTGTATCGTCCTTTCGCTCTGCCCATCAGTTTGTGGATGATAGGGAGTACTCATGTCTAGACGAGTTCCTAATGCT
Organism: Rutidosis leptorrhynchoides; assembly: GCF_046630445.1. NCBI lineage: Eukaryota > Viridiplantae > Streptophyta > Magnoliopsida > Asterales > Asteraceae > Rutidosis > Rutidosis leptorrhynchoides. Next base: position 240,997,814 of record NC_092343.1, read on the forward strand.
TGCTGTAATGTCTGCCAGAATCTTGAAATAAATCTGCCATCCCTATCAGAGATAATAGAGATTGGTATTCCATGTCTGGAGACGACTTCCTTCAAATACAGTCGTGCTAACTTCTCCATCTTGTCATCTTCTCTTATTGGCAGGAAGTGTGCTGATTTGGTGAGACGATCAACTATTACCCAAATAGTATCAAAACCACTTGCAGACCTTGGCAATTTAGTGATGAAATCCATGGTAATGTTTTCCCATTTCCATTCCAGGATTTCGGGTTGTTGAAGTAGACCTGATGGTTTCTGATGCTCAGCTTTGACCTTAGAACACGTCAAACATTCTCCTACGTATTTAGCAACATCGGCTTTCATACCCGGCCACTAAAAATGTTTCTTGAGATCCTTGTACATCTTCCCCGTTCCAGGATGTATTGAGTATCTGGTTTTATGAGCTTCTCTAAGTACCATTTCTCTCATATCTCCAAATTTTGGTACCCAAATCCTTTCAGCCCTATACCGGGTTCCGTCTTCCTGAATGTTAAGATGCTTCTCCGATCCTTTGGGTATTTCATCCTTTAAATTTCCCTCTTTTAAAACTCCTTGTTGCGCCTCCTTTATTTGAGTAGTAAGGTTATTATGAATCATTATATTCATAGATTTTACTCGAATGGGTTCTCTGTCCTTCCTGCTCAAGGCATCGGCTACCACATTTGCCTTTCCTGGGTGGTAACGAATCTCAAAGTCGTAATCATTCAATAATTCAATCCACCTACGCTGCCTCATATTCAGTTGTTTCTGATTAAATATGTGTTGAAGACTTTTGTGGTCAGTATATATAATACTTTTGACCCCATATAAGTAGTGCCTCCAAGTCTTTAATGCAAAAACAACCGCGCCTAATTCCAAATCATGCGTCGTATAATTTTGTTCGTGAATCTTCAATTGTCTAGACACATAAGCAATCACCTTCGTTCGTTGCATTAATACACAACCGAGACCTTGCTTTGAAGCGTCACAATAAATCACAAAATCATCATTCCCTTCAGGCAATGACAATATAGGTGCCGTAGTTAGCTTTTTCTTCAATAACTGAAATGCTTTCTCTTGTTCATCATTCCATTCAAATTTCTTCCCTTTATGCGTTAATGCAGTCAAGGGTTTTGCTATTCTGGAAAAGTCTTGGATGAACCTTCTGTAGTAACCAGCTAGTCCTAAAAACTGGCGTATGTGTTTCGGAGTTTTCGGGGTTTCCCACTTTTCAACAGTTTCTATCTTTGCCGGATCCACCTTAATACCTTCTTTGTTCACTATGTGACCGAGGAATTGAACTTCTTCCAACCAAAATGCACACTTTGAAAACTTAGCGTACAATTCTTCCTTCCTCAATACTTCTAACACCTTTCTCAAATGTTCACCGTGTTCTTGGTCATTCTTTGAGTAAATAAGTATGTCATCAATGAAAACAATGACAAACTTGTCAAGGTATGGTCCACACACTCGGTTCATAAGGTCCATGAACACAGCTGGTGCATTAGTTAAACCAAACGGCATGACCATAAACTCGTAATGACCGTAACGTGTTCTGAAAGCAGTCTTTGGAATATCATCTTCTTTCACCCGCATTTGATGATACCCGGAAAGTAAGTCAATCTTTGAATAAACAGACGAGCCTTGTAGTTGATCAAATAAGTCGTTGATTCTCGGTAGTGGGTAGCGGTTCTTGATGGTAAGTTTGTTCAACTCTCGGTAGTCGATACACAACCTGAATGTACCATCTTTCTTCTTGACAAACAAAACAGGAGCTCCCCACGGTGATGTGCTTGGTCGAATGAAACCACGCTCTAAAAGTTCTTGTAATTGGCTTTGCAGTTCTTTCATCTCGCTGGGTGCGAGTCTGTAAGGAGCACGAGCTATTGGTGCAGCTCCTGGTACAAGATCTATTTGAAATTCAACGGATCGATGTGGGGGTAATCCCGGTAATTCTTTCGGAAATACATCAGGAAATTCTTTTACAATGGGAACATCATTGATGCTCTTTTCTTCAGTTTTTACTTTCTCGACGTGTGCTAGAACAGCATAGCAACCTCTTCTTATTAGTTTTTTTTTTTGTGCCTTCAAATTACTAATAAGATGTAGCTTCGTGTTGCCCTTTTCTCCGTACACCATTAAGGGTTTTCCTTTTTCTCTTATAATGCGAATTGCATTTTTGTAACAAACGATCTCTGCTTTCACTTCTTTCAACCAGTCCATACCGATTATCACATCAAAACTCCCTAACTCTACTGGTATCAAATCAATCTTAAATGTTTCGCTAACCAGTTTAATTTCTCGATTCCGACATATATTATCTGCTGAAATTAATTTACCATTTGCTAATTCGAGTAAAAATTTACTATCCAAAGGCGTCAATGGACAACTTAATTTAGCACAAAAATCTCTACTCATATAGCTTCTATCCGCACCCGAATCAAATAAAACGTAAGCAGATTTATTGTCAATAAGAAACGTACCCGTAACAAGCTCCGGGTCTTCCTGTGCCTCTGCCACATTAATATTGAAAACTCTTCCGCGGCCTTGTCCATTCGTGTTCTCCTGGTTCGGGCAATTTCTAATAATGTGGCCCGGTTTTCCACATTTATAACAAACTACATTGGCATAACTTGCTCCGACACTACTTGCTCCGCCATTACTCGTTCCGACACCATTTGTTCCTTTCGTTCTATTAACCCCTGGTCCGTAGACCTCACACTTCGCTGCGCTATGACCATTTCTTTTACACTTGTTGCAAAATTTAGTGCAGAACCCCGAGTGATTCTTTTCACACCTTTGGCATAGCTGCTTCTGATTGTTGTTGTTTTTGCGGTTATTATTGTTGTTGGGATGATTGTTGTAGTTGCTGTTGTTGTTGTTGTTGTTGTTGTTGGGCCGTTTGTTGTAGTTGCGATTGATGTTGCGATTGTTGGGATAATTGTTGCGATTATTGTTGTAATTGCTGTTGTTGTTGTATTGGTGATTCTTATCACCGTTTTCCTCCCACTTTCTTTTGACTTGTTTCACATTGGCCTCTTCAGCAGTCTGTTCTTTAATTCTTTCTTCAATCTGGTTCACTAGTTTGTGAGCCATTCTACATGCCTGTTGTATGGTGGCGGGCTCGTGTGAACTTATATCTTCTTGGATTCTTTCCGGTAATCCTTTCACAAACGCGTCGATCTTCTCTTCCTCATCTTCGAACGCTCCCGGACACAATAGGCACAATTCTGTGAATCGTCTTTCGTACGTGGTAATATCAAATCCTTGGGTTCGTAACCCTCTAAGTTCTGTCTTGAGCTTATTAACCTCGGTTCTGGGACGGTACTTCTCGTTCATCAAGTGCTTGAATGCTGACCACGGTAGTGCGTACGCATCGTCTTGTCCCACTTGCTCTAGATAGGTATTCCACCATGTTAACGCAGAACCTGTGAAGGTATGCGTAGCGTACTTCACTTTGTCCTCTTCAGTACACTTACTTATGGCAAACACCGATTCGACCTTCTCGGTCCACCGTTTCAATCCGATCGGTCCTTCGGTTCCATCAAATTCCAAAGGTTTGCAGGCAGTGAATTCTTTGTAGGTGCATCCTACACGATTTCCTGTACTGCTAGATCCAAGGTTATTGTTGGTATGTAGCGCAGCCTGTACTGCGGCTATGTTTGAAGCTAGAAAAGTACGGAATTCCTCTTCATTCATATTCACGGTGTGTCGAGTAGTTGGTGCCATTTCCTTCAAAATAGTCAAATGGAACAAGTTAATCATACAGAATATTAAGAGTAGTTAATAGTATTTCGTAGCATAATATGAACTCATTTATAAAAGCTTTTTCTTCATATTAGCGTTTTATAAGTTTAAATTCGGGTAGTACCTACCCGTTAAGTTCATACTTAGTAGCTAATATACAATTCAACTACTACAATTCTATATGAAAAACTGATTATAATAATATTTCGCGTTCAAACTTTTATACAATATTTTACAAACTTACAATACCGCTTATTTTACATAAAGCATGAAATATAGCACACAATAACTTTGATACAAGATAGTTGTGAAGATAATTCTAGCTAGTACACAAGTCGTTCAGCAAAGGCAATAAAGATACGTAATTCATACGTCCAGAAACAAGTCATGCATTCTGGTTTTACTAGGACTACTTCCCATCCTTGGTCTTGTGGAACATAACCGTTATGGCCGTTGATAAGACAGCGTGTTGTAACGTCGTCAAAGGGACGAGGGTTACGTAATGTCCAACAGTCCCGTAACAATCTAAAAACCTCATTTCTTACCCCAATTACCGACTCCGTCACTTGTGGAAACGTTTTGTTTAATAGTTGTAGCCCGATGTTCTTGTTCTCACTTTGGTGAGAAGCGAACATTACTAATCCGTAAGCATAACATGCTTCTTTATGTTGCATGTTAGCCGCTTTTTCTAAATCACGAAGTCCAATATTCGGATATATTGAGTCAAAATAATTTCTTAACCCATTGCGTAAAATAGCATTTGGGTTCCCCGCAATATATGCGTCAAAGTAAACACATCGTAACTTATGGATTTCCCAATGTGATATCCCCCATCTTTCGAACGAAAGCCTTTTATAAACCAAGGTATTCTTGGAACGTTCTTCGAATGTCTTACAAACTGATCTCGCCTTAAATAGTTGTGCCGAAGAATTCTGACCAACTCTAGACAAGATTTCATCAATCATGTCTCCGGGTAGGTCTCTTAAAATATTGGGTTGTCTATCCATTTTGTGTTTTTATACTGTAAAATAGACAAGAGTTAGATTCATAAAAAAAATACTTATTAATACAAGCAATTTTTACATATATCATAAAGCATAAGCACACTATATTACATATATTACACCACACGAATACAACTATCTTATTCCGACTCGCTTGTTTCTTCTTCTTTGGTTTTGGTTCGTTTTCCCAAGTTTCTAGGGATATATGATGTTCCCCTAATACGAGCCATTATTTTCCACATTGGTTTAGAAAAACCTGGTGGTTTAGAGGTTCCCGGGTCATTGTTACAACTTAAGGACTTCGGGGGTTGACGATACATATAAAGTTCATCGGGGTTGGAATTAGATTTCTCTATTTTTATGCCCTTTCCCTTATTATTTTCTTTTGCCTTTTTAAATTCAGTTGGGGTAATTTCTATAACATCATCGGAATTCTCGTCGGAATCCGATTCATCGGAGAATTGGTAATCCTCCCAATATTTTGCTTCCTTAGCGGAAACACCATTGACCATAATTAACCTTGGTCGGTTGGTTGAGGATTTTCTTTTACTTAACCGTTTTATTATTTCCCCCACCGGTTCTATTTCTTCATCCGGTTCCGATTCTTCTTCCGGTTCCGATTCTTCTTCTGGTTCCGACTCTTCTTCCGGTTCTTCTTCGGGAACTTGTGAATCAGTCCACGAATCATTCCAATTTACATTTGACTCTTCATTATTATTAGGTGAGTCAATGGGACTTGTTCTAGAGGTAGACATCTATCACATAATATCAAACGCGTTAAGAGATTAATATATCACATAATATTCACATGTTAAAAATATATAGTTTCCAACAAAATTTGTTAAGCAATCATTTTTCAAGTAAACACGGTCGAACTCCAGACTCACTAATGCATCCTAACAAACTAGATAAGACACACTAATGCAAAATTCTGGTTCTCTAAGACCAATGCTCGGATACCAACTTAAATGTCCCGTTCTTATTGATTAAAAACGTTCCATATTAATTGATTTCGTTGCGAGGTTTTGACCTCTATATGAGACGTTTTTCAAAGACTGCATTCATTTTAAAACAAACCATAACCTTTATTTCATCAATAAAGATTTAAAAAGCTTTACGTAGATTATCAAATAATGATAATCTAAAATATCCTGTTTACACACGACCATTGAATGCAGTTTTTACACAATATCATACAAGCATGGACTCCAAATCTCGTCCTTATTTAAGTATGCGAAAGCGGAAGCTCTTAATAATCACCTGAGAATAACGATGCTTAAAACGTCAACAAAAATGTTGGTGAGTTATAGGTTTAACCTATATATATCAAATCATAATAATAGACCACAAGATTTCATATTTCAATACACATCCCTTACATAGAGATAAAAATCATTCATATGGTGAACACCTGGTAACCGACATTAACAAGATGCATATATAAGAATATCCCCATCATTCCGGGACACCCTTCGGATATGATATAAATTTCGAAGTACTAAAGCATCCGGTACTTTGGATGGGGTTTGTTAGGCCCAATAGATCTATCTTTAGGATTCGCGTCAATTAGGGTGTCTGTTCCCTAATTCTTAGATTACCAGACTTAATAAAAAGGGGCATATTCGATTTCGATAATTCAACCATAAAATGTAGTTTCACGTACTTGTGTCTATTTTGTAAATCATTTATAAAACCTGCATGTATTCTCATCCCAAAAATATTAGATTTTAAAAGTGGGACTATAACTCACTTTCACAGATTTTTACTTCGTCGGGAAGTAAGACTTGGCCACTGGTTGATTCACGAACCTATAACAATATATACATATATATCAAAGTATGTTCAAAATATATATACAACACTTTTAATATATTTTGATGTTTTAAGTTTATTAAGTCAGCTGTCCTCGTTAGTAACCTACAACTAGTTGTCCACAGTTAGATGTACAGAAATAAATCGATAAATATTATCTTGAATCAATCCACGACCCAGTGTATACATATCTCAGTATTGATCACAACTCAAACTATATATATTTTGGAATCAACCTCAACCCTGTATAGCTAACTCCAACATTCACATATAGAGTGTCTATGGTTGTTCCGAAATATATATAGATGTGTCGACATGATAGGTCGAAACATTGTATACGTGTCTATGGTATCTCAAGATTACAAAATATACAATACAAGTTGATTAATTTATGGTTGGAATAGATTTGTTACCAATTTTCACGTAGCTAAAATGAGAAAAATTATCCAATCTTGTTTTACCCATAACTTCTTCATTTTAAATCCGTTTTGAATGAATCAAATTGCTATGGTTTCATATTGAACTGTATTTTATGAATCTAAACAGAAAAAGTATAGGTTTATTGTCGGAAAAATAAGTTACAAGTCGTTTTTGTAAAGGTAGTCATTTCAGTCGAAAGAACGACGTCTAGATGACCATTTTAGAAAACATACTTCCACTTTGAGTTTAACCATAATTTTTGGATATAGTTTCATGTTCATAATAAAAATCATTTTCTCAGAATAACAACTTTTAAATCAAAGTTTATCATAGTTTTTAATTAACTAACCCAAAACAGCCCGCGGTGTTACTACGACGGCGTAAATCCGGTTTTACGGTGTTTTTCGTGTTTCCAGGTTTTAAATCATTAAGTTAGCATATCATATAGATATAGAACATGTGTTTAGTTAATTTTAAAAGTCAAGTTAGAAGGATTAACTTTTGTTTGTGAACAAGTTTAGAATTAACTAAACTATGTTCTAGTGATTACGAGTTTAAACCTTCGAATAAGATAGTTTTATATATATGAATCGAATGATGTTATGAACATCATTACTACCTAAAGTTTAGTAGGTAAACCTACTGGAAGTGACAAGAAATGATCTAGCTTCAAAGGATCTTGGATGGCTTGAAAGTTCTTGAAGTAGGATCATGACACAAAAACAAGTTCAAGTAAGATTTTTGCTCGAATTAAGATAGTTTATAGTTATAGAAATTGAATCAAAGTTTGAATATGAATATTACCTTGAATAAGAAAGATAACCTACTGTATATAACAAAGGTTTCTTGATCTTAGATGATTACTTGGAATGGATTAGAAAGCTTGGAAGTAAATTAGTAAACTTGAAGGGATTTTTGAAGTATTCTTGAAGTGTTCTTCCTATGATGATTATAGCTTGATTCTTGAAGTGATTTTTGATGAATATGATGATTAACTACTGGAAAAATACGTTCATAATAGTGTGGGTGTGTTGAGAGAGAATTAGAAAGAGATTTGGAAGTGAAATGGAGTGAATGATGAGTGTTAATTGGTGAGTGGTGAGTGGGGTTAAAAGGAGTTCTAGTTAGTTGACTAGCTCATGGTAGAAGTTAAAATTGATTAGTCATACATGACATAATCAAGAGTGGAATCCCATGCTAGTTCCTATTGGTATATACCCATAGTAAGTACGTTTTGAAGCTGTGTATAATACGGGTAAGAATACGACTAGAATTCTTGATGAAAGAAAAGAATGGGAAAGTAACTGTAACCATTTTCGTTAAGTATGAGTGTTTTGATATATGTCTTGAAGTCTTCCAAAAGTATTTTAATACATCTAAATACACTACATGTATATTCATTTTAACGGAGTCGTTAAGTCATCGTTAGTCGTTACATGTAAGTGTTGTTTTGAAACCTTTAAGTTAACGATCTCAATTAATATTGTTAACCCATTGTTTATTATATCTAATGAGATGTTAAATTATTATATTATCATGATATTATGATATATTAATATATCTTAATATGATATATATACATTTAGATGTCGTTACAACGATAATCGTTACATATATGTCTCGTTTCGAAATCCTTAAGTTAGTAGTCTTGTTTATATGTATATAACTCATTGTTAATATACTTATGGAGATACTTACTTATCATAATCTCATGTTAACCATATGTATATCCATATATATATCATCATGTCATTTTTACAAGTTTTAACGTTCGTGAATCGCCGGTCAACTTGGGTGGTCAATTGTCTATATGAAACATATTTCAATTAATCAAGTCTTAACAAGTTTGATTTCTTAACATGTTGGAAACATTTAATCATGTAAATATCAATCTCAATTAATATATATAAACATGGAAAAGTTCGGGTCACTACATTAGATATAAAGGATATGTAATTTTGTTTTCATGTAAATAAGTCATGAATGATTACTCATATTTTTGTAATTTTATGAGATATTTCATGCTAGTTACCAAATGATGGTTCCCACATTTGTTAGGTGACTCACATGGGCTGCTAAAAGCTAATCATTGGAGTGTATATACCAATAGTACATACATCTAAAAGCTGTGTATTGTACGAGTACGAATACGGGTGCATACGAGTAGAATTGTTGATGAAACTAAACAAGGATGTAATTGTAAGCATTTTTGTTAAGTAGAAGTATTTTGATAAGTGTCTTGAAGTCTTTCAAAAGTGTATGAATACATATTAAAACACTACATGTATATACATTTTAACTGAGTCGTTAAGTCATCGTTAGTCGTTACATGTAAGTGTTGTTTTAGAACCTTTAGGTTAACGATCTTGTTAAATGTTGTTAACCCAATGTTTATAATATCAAATGAGATTTTAAATTATTATATTATCATGATAATATGATGTATGAATATCTCTTAATATGATATATATACATTAAATGTCGTTACAATGATAATCGTTACATATATGTCTCGTTTCAAAATCTTTAAATTAGTAGTCTTGCTTTTACATATGTAGTTCATTGTTAATATACTTAATGATATGTTTACTTATCATAATATCATGTTAAATATATATATATATATATATATATATATATATATATATATATATATATATATATATATATATATATATATATATATATATATATATATATCCATATATATGTCATCATATAGTTTTTACAAGTTTTAACGTTCGTGAATCACCGGTCAACTTGGGTGGTCAATTGTCTATATGAAACCTATTTCAATTAATCAAGTCTTAACAAGTTTGATTGCTTAACATGTTGGAAACACTTAATCATGTAAATAACAATTTCATTTAATATATATAAACATGGAAAAGTTCGGGTCACTACACCTCCAGCTGTAAAAAGTGTTATTTCGTACCCCACGTTTAAACTCACCCGTACACGTGTCTTAATCGTGGCCATAAAAATCGCATCGATGAACTCCTATATAAACCGTCATAACCCTTTTACCCTCACTTTTTTACCTTTGTCAAGATCTGAAAAGCATATTTCTCCCCAAATCTTCATCGCATTCTTCAATTTTCAACTTTTTAAGGTTTAGCATCTTTCCAAGGTCAGTTATACTTCATCCTTCTGCTATTTTCTTCTTGTTGATATCTGTTTACTGTATTATCATGGCTTCTACTCCAAGTACTGGCCAAGAACACGCAAAGCCTTCTTCATCAAATACCGCTGACATTCCAGAAGTTAGCACGATGGCCTCATCATTGACAAGTGAATACTTAGATGGTTTAAAGATTGCCTTCCGCCATCTTAATCAATACAACCCTGTTCTTCCCACCAATAAACAAACTGCTGACTACCCTCCTGATGGAAAAATTACTTTATACGCCTTACAAATTACCCACGGCAACCTCCGTGTTCCCCTTACTAACTTTCTTCTTCACCTTCTTAGATATTATAAGGCCTGTCTTAGTCAGATGCATCCCCATGGCCTTCAAAAAATCATCCTTTTTGAAATGTACTGCAATGATACTAATATAAAGCCTCGCATTAAAGTTTTTATCTCTTTGTTTAGAATTCGCACAATTAGTGACTGCTGGCTTACTACTGATAGTAAGTGAAATAATCATTTTGTTGGTACAAATAGAGTTTCAAATTTGAAGGACTGGAAAAGTCCATTTTTCTTTGTTGATGAGACTGTTATTCCGGAGGAGTACTCTGTTGTCCGGGAATGGGGTGCTATTGATGCTGGTGTAGGAAAGGGTGTTAAGATTTCTGCCGCAGAGCAGCGGATAGTAAATAGCTTGAAAGAGCTCCGCCTTCCACCCAGATCATACGAGAGGTATGAGGGAATTCTTGTGCTGTGTAAAGTGAGTCAAGAATGGCCGAGCACTTCTGTGCCAGTACTTCGTGAGAAAAACCAGGGTAGGATGTGATATGATCAACCTATTATATATATAAATGCGTTTCTACTGCTTGTCATGTTTGCTTATATTGTTGTTCATGTTCAATTTTTGCAGCCAACTCCATGATGCAGGTTCGTTCTGCTCTATTATTCGTTGATCTTGATGATGAAGTGGAGGTGAATGCTCGTGACAAAACTGCTGAAGAGCTAGAGGCGGAGAGAGCTGCAGCTGAGGCTAAAGCTGCTGCTGATGCTGCTGCTGCTGAAAAGGGGGAAGAAATCGTTGTTAGCAGCTCGGACAGTGAATCTGGGTCTGATCAGATAGACACTGAGTGGATAGCGGATGACACCACCACCGCCGAGCACTAGATATCTGATTCGGTTGATATCACGGGTGAAACAAACCCCACCCCCCCCCTCCAACCCAAAAGACAAGGAAGAAGAGCAAAGGCTCTAAGAGGGTGAAAAGTACAGAGGGGGACCAAAAGCAGAAACGCAAAAGAAGTATGTCCATTCTGCTCTTTCTTGATAATGCACATGTTTTTGCTTATAACTGTTATGTTTGTTCATAATGCTAATTTGTTCTTGTTAGTGATTTTTGCAGAATCTGATGATAGCCAAGGGAAGGCTACTGAGGGCGGTGAACGGGTGCCGGAGGAAAACCGTGAGAGTGAAGGAGATAAAACACTAAAAACTCCGGACTACAACTTCACTCCTTTTAATGAATTTGAGTTTGAACAGAGGACGGAGGATGATGCCTCTTATCGTTCTCCTCTTCCCAACATTGGCAACCCTGCTGTCACATCATCAAATGTGCAAGTGCCACAAGTTCCTGCTCATGTTAGTACGTTGCAGGCACTCATTGATTATCCTGCTACTAAGAGTAAAGGTTTTGCAACTGCTCTTCAGGTATTAACGATTAATTCATCTGTATGCCTGTATTTGCAATTTATTTATGTAATCTTGAAATATTTAATCATAATATTTTGCTGTTGCAGGGGTGCGCTATCCCTGAGTTGAAACCTCATTTAAACGCTCTCCGTTCTGAACAACTCAGGGAATCAACTGCTGCTACTCACTTGCTACTAACCAATCAGCTGGAGTTCGTCCTATAACTGCAGGAGCATCCGGAGTCTATTCTTGCTATAGCCCGTAAAGATATAGCTGAAGGTGCAAATGCTCGTATGAGAGCTGTTGATGATGAGCGTGCCTTGAGTGATGCTCAGAAAACAATAAAAGCTATGGAGACGGAGCTAAAAAATTCTCTAGATGCTGCTACTGCCCTGCAAGAGGAGAAAGACAAGTTGGTGGATGCTAAGAATAAAAGGGTTGAGGAGTTGCAGGTGAAAGTAAGCGAGCTGGAGAAGCAGCTGAATGCAGAGAGGGAAAAATCTGCTGGGCTTCTCCAGAGGGCGAAGAAGGGTGAGAGCAACTTTGCTGAGCTTAAGAAGGGTATTCCGGGTTTGATAGCGAAGGTGCTTGGATCCAGTCTTGTGGGGAATCCATACAATGATTATGTTGATGCTATACGTACCTAATGGTGTATCCTATCGTATACACACATAAAAGGCATAATGGTTGCATAAAAGTAGCATTAGGAAGGCTGGAAACAACAGTTTTGTGGAGATTGTTCGTCCAGCGTTCTCCGCTGTACAGGCTGCTCCGTCATGCGTAAGCCCTGAAGGCCGCCTAGCGCATAAGCCCTGGCCAGAGAACGCCGCATTTAGCATAAATTTTGGAGCACATGTAACAGAATGTATCATCATTCGACACGTGTCCCCAATCAAATCTGGTAGATCTGACACTATAAATAGACCCCTTGGGTCGTCATTTTACAAAAGTTCAGATATTCTGACAACTTTGAGAGCTGAGACTTCACTTCTCTTTCTCTCTCTAACTTCTCTCAGTAGAAGTCATCCAGCTAGCACTCTTACGCTCTACGGACGATAGATTGATTAACCCACAAGTTTCTACACTTGTGTACCGGGTCTGCAGGGATTATTTCCCGAGGGTAAAAATCAATCGGCAACACTCCGCCCTCCTAAAAGCTAGATCACTTATAGTCTCTTGTTGACATACTAAGCCTTACCTCATAAGGAAATAGGTGTTAACAATGGCGCCATCCATTAATGCAAAGAACACACGAAACGAAAAAGGAACGAAAGCAGCTGAAGTTCCATTTGTACTTGAAGCAGTCAATCATCCATCAACTGATGACATGGTCACTGTTGAAGATGTACCTATTTCACCACTAGATGGTACGATTGAAGAAACAGTTGCTGAAACTACAGAGAGGCTTAAACATTTGGCAACTAATTCGGAGAAAAGGCCAGTAATCGAAGAAGTGACAGCTAAAAGTGCAGAAAGACTTCCAAATTTTGTTACTAATCCAGAGCGACGACCATTGATGCAACCACGGTGATGTCCGTCATTTATACCTTTTCGGCGGATGGCGGATGGCAAAGACAAGCAGATAATGAAAAGGCAATCTATATCAAAGTACAAGTTATCCAGGCTACTTGACAAGCTGGGCAGTCTTATTGATGATTCTGGGGATGATAATGACCTGAGTTGTGATAATAATGACTCTGATGATGAAATTGACAAAGATGAGTTCATGTCAGAAAAGCAGGCAGTGTTGCTTTTAAATGACATTCTTAAGCAGACAGCTCCAGCAAAATACAAGCAACGCTTAGCGCAGCCCGCCGTCCGTGCTGTGGCTGTGGACAACTTTTTTGCCCTCATTACTGGAGAACAAGCCACCAGCGATGGCAGAATCAACGCAGTGTTTCATTGATTGAATTACTAATTATCCATTGCCCAGAAATCTTGCTATACCAGCAATTGGAGTTTATGATGGCACAACGGATCCGGAAGATTTTCTGACTATGTTTGAAGGTGTTATGAGGTTGCAGCATTGGGAGGATGAAACTGCGTGCCATATGTTTCCTATGGTATTGCAGAAAATGACACGCGAATGGTTTGCTAGTTTGTCTCCAAGGAGTATTACCAGTTTTCTTGATTTGAGAGCAAAATTTGTGATGCAATACCAAAATCTACGGAGCTGTACTCTGACACATCTTGATGCACACGAGATCACAATGCATCATAACGAATCTTTGAGCAATTTTATGAAGCGTTATACACTTGAAGCACAGAAGATTCCTGATTGTCCAGAATCACAGCTTGGATCTGGTTTCGTTTTCTGTTTGGACCAGCGACGGTTTAGTGCACTTGTTCATGCATTACGGTATGACTTGCCAAAAACATTGCATAAAGCTTTGGAGGTTGCACAGAGGCATGTTCGAGCTGCTGAGCGTGGGTTGAACAAGTTTGATACTGGCAGTGGTAGCAAGTCGCACAACGGAGGACGGTATTTTGACAGAAATCAAAGAAGGAATGACAATTCAAATGGAGGATGGAGAGGAAACAATCACCCTAATGATTTTCCCCACAACAGAAAGCCAATAAAAAGGCACCCGTTGATTATGGCGCTTACCAAAATTCCGAAAGAGATCCTCTTCACTGAACCAATTCGGACCACTTTCAATGCTCCAGCACCTATGGAAGAAAGGGAGGGTCCAAAGAGTGAGTTGTGGTGCGATTTCCATGAGGCTTGGTGCCATGATACGGATAATTGTAAATCTTTGATGAGAGAAATTATAGCGAAAATCAAGGCAGGAGAACTGAATGATTTGTTGCCTGGCAAACAGTACATGAGGAATGATCCTCGCATGGAGAGAACAGAAGAGAGCAGCATGGCGGAAGAGATAATCGGAACCAACCGCAGTACAGAGAATGGATCACAGAGCGTGAGACAACTCCAGAAGTTGTAATCAGGATGGTTTGGATTAACGATGGTCATTATGAAGAAGGTGAATCATCAAACAGTAATTTGGACAGCTGGAGATATGCCCCAATTATCTTTCAGCCAATTCAGAATTGGGCGTTGTCCGTCCAACCCGTGATCATTTCAGCAGAGATAGCAAATAAGTTTGTCAATTGTATCTACACAGATACATGAAGTGAAGCTGAAATCATCTATTGGCATTGTTTAAGAACTTTTCCAAGGCATGTGCAGAGCAGAGCTAGGCAAACGAGGTTGAAAGTTTCTGGACTAACAGGAGCACCGATAAATGCCATGGGGCAGATTCGTTTGGAAGTTGTTATGGGCACATTCCCATTGTTGAGAACGGAAACAATTGATTTCACAATCATAGATGGCAATTCTCGTTTTAATGTCCTTTTTGGAAGAACATCTTTGGCTAAGTTTGGGGCAATAACATCGACGGCCCATGCAGAGGTCAGATTCCCCACTCCAAATGGAGTCGCAGCCATACATTCACAGTATGTGCAGCCAACAAGGGAAAGATCAACGTTTGCAAATGGGCCAGAAGGCAGAATGAATCAGAGAAGGCGTGATAGGTTATTCAGCGAGGAAGAAGTTCATGAGTTTTTCATTCCGTAAGCAAGTGTGAAGGCCGGACAGCGCTGGGCGCTCGGCATATGAAGAAGCAATTTGTCAACAAGTTATCAAGAACAGTGTTTATCTTTTCAATAAAGAGCAGTTTCATTTAGCATTTTAATAAAAGCAGTCTTTTACAATCGTTGTACTCATGCCTATTTGGCATTTAAAGAACACATTTTGAATTATAAGATGAAGCAGCGTTTATCAAACTTACTGTGAACCATTGTGGTTATTTTGCAGTGCATACATTAGCAATTGCATACATTAAACATTCATGACGTACTAATTAGGCTTGATCCACCTAAAAGTCGTCATCAATCGTTTATGTACTGCACAGTACTGAGCAATAATTTTATATTTTTCTTAAATAAAGTGCTGCCCGTGACAAATGTAAAACATTACATTTATAACCTGCCCACAGAAGAATCGTATTTTTAAATACCTCCGATGGCGGAAGCTTTTTTGCCGGCCAGTAAAGGCACAAGGGATCGGCTAGAAAACGTTTAAGTTTTACTAGAACGCACCGAGGCATGATACAAAACTCAGATACTTGTCATGACAAACATTATAAAAAATTACTTCATAGAACGAAGTTATATATTTTATGTATGAAGGCAAAATAATTAGCAATTCTTCATCATATACTTTATGACGAAAGGCGTAAGACGGAGAGTTTATTGATTTATAGTCATTCTTCTAAAACACTTCATAATTCTTCCTCATTAATTTTATGATGGAAGGCGTAATCAGACATTGTATTCTTGATACTGCAAGGCATTTACATATGAGTTACCTTATGCACTTTTCAAAATGATTTGCTCAAATTATACACTGTACAATTGTGTATAGAAATTTTATGCTCAGGTGCATAATTGATTGGTTTTAAAGCGTTAAGCATAAAAATATTTGCAACAAGCATATAAGCACACATAGTCATCACAATAAAGTCAGTATATATATATATATATATATATATATATATATATATATATATATATATATATATATATATATAATGTTAAAGTCAGTAAGAAGTTTATTACAAAACATTGTTTGAAATTTTTACAAGGATCAATTAAACTGCACGCCAAGTACATCTTGAGCAGAAGAGTCTTCTTTGCTGCATACTTCATCATAAACATTTATCTTTAGATTTATCAATTTGTTCTTGGCCTCATCAACTTTTTCTTGAGTACCAGGAGGCATAAGTTTGGCAATGGCAGCAGAAGGCGTTTGGTTGGGAGCAAGGCGTTTGAACAGCTTGCCGGTCACATCAGTAATAGCATGGGCGCAGGCAGCATCAACATAATCATTGTAGGGATTCCCTACAAGACTGGATCCAAGCACCTTAGCTATCAGACCTGGCACACCTTTCTTAAGCTCAGTAAAATTGCCCTCGCCTTTCTCCGCCCTCCGGAGTAGCTCAGCAGACTTCTCTCTCTCTTCACTCAGCTGTTTCTCCAGCTCACCCATTTTCACCTGCTCAGCATCCTTTTCCCCTTGCAGAACAGCAGCAACATCTTGAGCACTTTTTAACTCAACTTCTTTAGCCTTTATTATTTTCTGCGCATCATTTAAGGCACGCTCAGCATCAGCAGCTCTTTTACGAGCATTTGCACTTTTCGCTATGTCTTTACGAGCAAAGGCAAGAATAGACTCTTGATGTTCCTGCAGTTGCAGCACAGAGTCCAGGTGGTTGGTTAGCAGTACATGAGCTACCATAGTTGATTCCCTGAGTTGATGAGAACGGAGAGCAGAGAATTGGGGTTTCAGCTCGGGGATAACACAACCCTGTACATCAATAAAATTTTATGAGTTATTTCAAACAGCTCACATCAATAAATTACAAGCATATATATGCAGAGTGTGATGACCCGAAAATTTTTGACCAAATTTAAACTTTAATCTTTATATGTTTCCGACACGATAAGCAAAATCTGTAATATTGAGTCTCGAAAACTTTAGAACTGTGTTCATATAATCATTTGACCTTTGACTATTCCCGACGATTCACGAACAATTAAATTGCAAATAGATATGTGTGTATGTATATATAAATAATAATTCGAAATATAATTTGAAGTATTATATGTGTTGTTATTAAAAATTAATAAAATAAAAATAGGGTATTATAATAATTATTATTTAAAATATATATCTATATATAAATAAAGTATATTAAAAATAAATATTAACTGATTGTAATACTCGTTTGATGTTCCGATTAATATTAAACAATTCATAAACGAACTTATATGATTTTAAAATAAAAGGTGATTCGAAAATGAATTCTTTAAACTTTAGGCTTACTAAAAATGTATTTAGGACCTAGTTATTAAATTTTAAAACTTTTTATATTTTAACTGGGGTTGGGAGTGAATAATTAATGTAATTTTTATTTAATAGTTAATGACTGAATATTATACCATAATGACCAAAATAAATAAATTTAGTTAATTTAAAAATATGGGATTTTTTTCGAAGACTTTTATTCGCCACTAATTAATGACGGTGCACGATATGTCTCCGTGAATAAACTGTTGCTAGATTAAAAACAAATTGATGCTTCTAGCATAACAAGTAACACGTTTTTTTTATATATCAATTACTTTATTTAATTATTATATTAAGAATCATCACCACCACACAATGTTTCTTTCTCAATCCCTTTTCTGTTTTGAATCACACATCAAATGAACACCCACATGCATTATTACTATCACTTTAACTTTATCAAATTAACCATGTATCAAATCTTTACGGTATATATATTTTCATTTTTGTTGCTTGACCTTAACATCTATATATATATATATATATATATATATATATATATATATATATATATATATATATATATATATATATATATATATATTGTATTATCTCTTTATGGTTTAACATCACCACCAAAGAGAATCACATCTAATTTTCCTGTCATATATCTTTCATACTTATGTGTTCGATGGCTATCACAACCAAACCCACACCCACAATCGGTTACAACCATCAAGCAAAAACCAAAGTTTCATTCTTTAATACATTTATCATAATTCGTACGGAGTAATAATCCATTGATTAAATTAATAGATGAATTATGAATTGCCTTTTGTTTATACTTGAATTTTCCACAAAGCTACTTTAAGTCACGAGATGGGAATTTTACTCAATTACTCTAATAATGCGTATTACTTTCACCAACTTTTTACACCAATCAAGCTACCACTTTATTATATTATGATACTTATTTATATAAATACTCACCAACCAATTAGGAAACCATCTAACACCATTTTATCA
The DNA here is from genome assembly GCF_046630445.1 of Rutidosis leptorrhynchoides. Taxonomy (NCBI): domain Eukaryota; kingdom Viridiplantae; phylum Streptophyta; class Magnoliopsida; order Asterales; family Asteraceae; genus Rutidosis; species Rutidosis leptorrhynchoides. Next base: position 241,016,507 of record NC_092343.1, read on the forward strand.
CCACCTGCTCAAATTAGAACCAAGATTAATGCTACTACTTCATGTCACTATTCTGGTCTGGTTAGGTCTAGTATTCGAACACCATCAAATAATGACAAGTGATGCACGAAGAAGATGATGTTGGTGTTACTGTGATGATGAACAACGGTGATAATCTCCAGCAATCTACAAACTACTGCTACTGCCATTGTTAATAAAACATGGGTTGCTGCAAAGTTTCTATTTTCTATCAAAGAGACTCAAGCCAATCATCTCTACTGCTGTTCAGACGAGACGAACTCGCCCCACCGCCACCTTTATTGTTACTTCTTTTTGTTTTAATTACAACCATCAAGACCAAAACAAAACACGACCACTTGCATTTTTTTTTCCTGTTCTTTCTTTTTCTTATCGAGCTCCACTTCGCCACCACTTTAAACCATCATCGTTGTCACCCTTGAACCGCCACCTTCACCACAACACCACGAAAGCCATCACCCTTCCCATACAACCTCCGGCTCACCATTTTCATCCAAAACTTGTGAATCGTAAACCACACATCACCACCTTCACGACACCATTCCTTCTCGGTTCATAACCACCACCTCACAACCACCATAACCGAAACCCATTTGAGTTTTCTATCATTCGAATAACCTACTATACGAATTCTTTTGTTTCGATCACAACTACAACCAACCAAGAACTACCAACACTTCATCATCTTCAAACCCAGAACCACCATCACCAAACCCACCATAAAACCGTTACGTTTACTACTAAACCCACTGCTACTGCCGTGCTTTTTCTTTTAAAACAACTGCGAAACTAAAAAAAAAAATAAACAAAAAAAAAACCAAATGATGATGAGCTTAATGAATTATGGGAAAACGTTATAATATACATCGAATATTATATAGTTAAAAGTTGGTCGACTATATTTTTGTTGTCAGCTTCTTTATACGTGTGACTAACCAAGGTGGGCCGAAGGAAACACATCCACTCAATTATTATTTTTTTTATTAAGTAAAGTATTATACATTAATATATAAAGGTTGGTCATCTAGTTGCTATGATGTATGTGACGTGGTGATAATGTAAAAAAAAAGAAAATATTATAAATATAATGATGATTGAGGACGCGACGATAGAGAGATTAAAAAATAGATGATATCGATCATGATTTTGATGATGACCAATATTGATGGCGAGAATGATATTATGATGATTAGATTATGATGATGAAAGGTGACGATTGGTGAATGAAAAGGTTATGTAAATGGTTATAATTACGGTAATGAAGAAGAACATGAATAGTTGATATGAGGAAGAAGAAGAAAATAGAAATATGGTTTAATAGGGTTATTATATCAATTACAATAGATAAATTCGAGCAGCATAATGGTTAAGGATGTTATCGGGACGTTGCGGGTTCAAACCCGTACTTGGGCATTTTTTTAAGGGCTACTTCTGTGAGGTTCGTGAATCTGAGGCCAACCCTATACTTGTTCAATGTCGTCATATGTATTTTTACTACAAAATACATTATGGTGAGTTTCATTATTCCCTTTTTAAATGCTTTGGCAATATATATTTTTGGGACTGAGAATACATGCGCTGTTTTTATAACTGTTTTACGAAATAGACACAAGTAATTGAAACTACATTATATGGTTGAATTATCGAAATCGAATATGCCCCTTTTTATTAAGTCTGGTAATCTAAGAATTAGGGAACAGACACCCTAATTGACGCGAACTCTAAAGATAGATCTATCGGGCCCAACAAGCCCCATCCAAAGTACCGGATGCTTTAGTACTTCGAAATTTATATCATGTCCGAAGGAGGATCCCGGAATGATGGGGATATTCTTATATACATATTGTGAATGTCGGTTACCAGGTGTTCAATCCATATGAATGATTTTTGTCTCTATGCATGGGACGTATGTTTATGAGAATTGGAAATATGAAATCTTGTGGTCTATTAAATTTATGAAATGATTATTTATGATAAACTGATGAACTCACCAACCTTTTGGTTGACACTTTAAAGCATGTTTATTCTCAGGTACGAAAGAAATCTTCCGCTGTGCATTTGATCATTTAAAAGATATTACTTGGAGTCATTCATGACGTATTTCAAAAGACGTTGCATTCGAGTCGTTAAGTTTATCAAGATCTTTATTAAGTCAATTATAGTTGAAAATATTATGAAATGGTATGCATGTCTGTCAACTTTAGATGTAATGAAAGATTGTCTTTTCAAAACGAATGCAATGTTTGTAAAATGTATCATATAGAGGTCAAGTACCTCGCGATGTAATCAACTGTTGTGAATCGTTTATATTCGATATGGACTTCGTCCGGATGGATTAGGACGGGTCCTTTCAGTTGGTATCAAAGCGGTGGTCTTAGCGAACCAGGTCTTGCATTAGTGAGTCTAACTAGTAGTTGTTAGGATGCCTTAGTGAGTCTGGACTTCGACCGCGTCTACATGTCAAAAGTTTTGCTTATCCTTTAGTGTTGGAAATTATTTGCTTATCATCCTTAGGAAATTACCTGCTTTTCATTCTTAGTCTAGACACATCTTACTGCCTCTATTGCTTAGATAGTGTATAGACAAAACTCATATCTTAGCATATCTGCTAATACATATCTTAGCATATCTGTTATTGTTACCTTTGCCTGACAGCTTCCGTAGATTCCTCCGTAACTTATGGGATTTTAGTATTATATGTGCATATGTAAATTATGTATTGCAGGGTACTAATCTACATCCTATAATCTATTTCTTAATGAAAATCCTTCATCTGATCGTACGAGATGAATCCTGCAACCAGTTCGAGTCCCTCAGATTCCGATAGCTATTCCGGTAGTTATTCCGACAGCTATTCCGACATAGATGTTCACCTAAGCTCCGAAAATAGCGTCATCGGCATGAATCAACCAATCAGCCATTATCAATTCATCTGATGGGTTCGTAGTCGATTTAATTAATGGAAACGCGCAGAAGACAATCCCTTCCACCAATCGAATTCACCTCTTGACAATGAACCTGAAGCTTTTACCGGCGAACCTGTTCGAGACACCATTTTCAGTCTCATTTCTAGGGTAACTCGACAAGATTATATTCTATCCACAATTTTGAACCTTATTCATCCGCTCGTTCCGACCGACAATCATCCTGGAGTAATAAGTCAACGAACTTCACGCTCGAATAATCAATTCGAAAAAAATGGTGCAAAATATACCAGCTTCAGCAACATCACCGGCACCAACAGTACCATCAGTAACAGCACCAGTACCACCAATAATCCATGCCTTAACATCTCATTCAGTACCTCGAGTACAATCATCGTTATACGTATCGTTCTACATCAATCATCTTCGTTCTTCATGGCGATTATGTAATCTCTAATGTTTTAGAGATTTTATATTCTAGTTATAATGGTAAATCAAATGAGATTAATATTATATTAACTCATTAAATCTATGATTACATCTGAAGAAATATATATGTAAGTATATTTTCATAAAGATTGTAAGTAAAAATTCTTTCGTACAAACTGTTAATGATGAAAATATTTTAACGGGTAGGTAATACCCGAGGAATATTTAAGATTCACATTAATAAGTTACACTGTACATTCTTCAAAGCTGATTCAACAGTCGTTTACTATCCTACTTACATCCACCGTTATACAAATCCTTTCACCACAGAATAACCATTTTCATCCAATTTCATATTTGGATTTTGATTTATCAGAATCCAACAAGTGGCATAATGAAGAAAACATTTGACAAAATAAAATTTGTTAGAAACAGACAAATTAACTATGAGGAATTTTATTAAGAATTCACGCTAACAAAATCCTAGCTAACTGTTAATTCCGTATTATATTTAATTATCACAATTTATTTTATCGCAATTTACATTCTCGCAATTTTATTATCGTCATTTAATTTCTGTTATTTACTTTACGCACTTTATTTATCGTTATTTAATTTCTGATATTTATTTTACGCACTTTAAATATCGGGACACGTATACAAGGTTTTGACATATCATATCGACGCATCTATATATATTATTTAGAATCACCATAGACACTCAATATGCAGTAATGATCGAGTTCTCTATAAAGGGTTGAGGTAGATTCTCAAATAATATATATACTTTGAGTTGTGATCGAGTCTGAGACATGTACACGGGTCACGATACGTATTAATTAATTCGAATATTATATATTAAACTATATATGAATTATTGGATTGTAAACTGTGGACTATCGACTGTGGACTAATAATATTGGACAATTAAAGTGAATTAAAATACTGATTATAACATATGAAACTAAATAATTCTTCAAGTTTGCCACTTGATTTCATCTTAAACCTCATTTTTATGCTGACAATTATAATCCGCGTTCAAAACTTTCATGATCCTTGAGAACACCTCAATCGAGAAGATGAATCAACCGCACTTCATCTACGGGAGAAAAGATTGATGAATATAGTTATGCACCTGAGAAACTCTCGGCAACTGAGTACAAGTTTAACACGTAGTCGCGTCAGATCCTTTGGAATCTATTAGCAAAAATAACTTTGCGATCCCTTTTCAAGGTAGCAAATTTTGTCACAGCTTCAACAAATTAACTTCGACTTTTCGTTCGAAACAACCTTATTATCACCTTGACTTATATGTATGTTCTTTTATTGTTACTGGGGAACCTTTTATATTCCACCATATTACCGTCAGCATTTAATCATCTAAAAACACAATTCTCCTGAAATCACCTCGGATCGATAACTAATGATTCAGATATGGTAGCAGTAAATGTAGAGGAATCGGCAATCAGTACTTTGAAAACTCACAGCATATCTATATCAACAGTTATATGTATAACATTTATCTTTTAGAATTATGGTCTTCCATTCTGAAATTCTGACCAGCACACAGTCTACAAATCAATACTCTGAATGTTGAAAAAGCTGAATGAAGCAGCAGAAACTGTAGACAACCGTAAGAGACCTTAATCGTCGGAAGTTGGATGATAAAGAATAATATATTGGAAAAGCTCAGAAACGTTGGAACTGGAAAACAGATTGAGCTACCCCTGAAGGAGACCAAGGACAAATACAAGGACCATACCCTATATTCAAAGAATCCAGGTAATTCTGGATCCGTTGAAATCTTTAGAGAATATATTGCTCCGATGTCATGTTAAAATCTTGTGGAAAATCTTTCTCCATCAACCATCGAACTTAGAAATTCCAAAATATCATCATCAATATCTTCGATATTTCTGAGGATATTTTCATAAATATTCTCGTCTGAAATTATATACCTCTTCGTACATCCTGTGCATCATTATATTGGAAACATTCAATAGAAAATTTAGTACCGAAAAGCGGATTATGCGAAACTATGAAGGAAGCCGTGGACAAATCACAAAGAATAAGTTTGACTTCAAAGAATCCAAATGAATCAATGTCTGCTGAAGTCTTGAGCAAATATCTTGCTCCTTACTCTAAACCCTTGCGGACAATATTCTTCATCATCCTCTGATCTTAGAAATTCCAAGATATCATCGTATCTTTCATTATAAATATCCTCCATATTTCTGAAGATATTTTCGTAACTATTCTTATCTGAAATCATTAATCTATTAGTGCTATCAGTGTTACATCATATAGAAACTGTTAGTTTCTATATTCTGTAAACTTTCGAGCTTAAAATATGAATGTTATTGAAGAAATGTTGGGAACTGATGCATGAGTTAGTATAATATAATGACACTTGATCAACGTGATTATATTACAGTAAGGCATGCTGAGTTTCTAATGAAACGTGATGATTCACAGATCATAACGTCATCATGTGCCATGTTACATAACTCTTTCATTCTGCTTAATTTCTTAACATATCAAGAAAATATATTCTTGATAGTTCTATTCTCAGTGATTCTAGTAATTTGACAAATCAAATCGTGCTATTACGTTCTTTCTTATTTAGAACATTAAGTTCATTCGAAATTCCATACCTACGAATTCTGGACCATTATTCGCTTGATCTAAAGTCGGGAAGAGAAAACAAGAACATGGAGCTTTGAAAAAATAAAGGAAAATATAAAGTCGATAAAAAAAAACAGGAATTACAAACCGTGTATATCAATGTTTATCGCAACATAAAGACACAGGAGAATTAAAAATGTTATAACCCCGAGGGCGAAGTAGAAGAAAACAGATTCCTCCGATGGTAATTGGAAAAAGACAATGATTGTTGCGATAGAGAGGATAGGGACAAGGATCAGAATTGGATTAAGCATTTTCATAATCTTTTGAATTTGTGGATTGTATAGAAATGGTGAGAATAAGGGAACGGAAGAGCTTAATTTATAAGGGAAATATCAGACAGAGTAATCGAGGCAGATCACCGTATTTAATTTTAGAGATCTTAATTTCCTTATTCGCCGAAGAATCAAATCTTTTAGATTTCAAAGATTTCCTTTAAATTTCTTGAATTCCGAAATTCAAACGTGACCACGTCAAAGGTTAGGACGCACCTTATTTTTCTAAATTCAACCCTGACTCTGTCGAAAGTTGAGATGAATCTTTACTCTTACTATTTCAATCTTTTGTGATAGCTTCATTCGTACGCTCCGAATAACCGAATAGTTTTAACCAAATTATTCAATGATGATAAAACTCTATTTATCAGCTTATATTCGTCATGAAAACATTTTTATTGTTAGCCATGACCACCTCACTCAAATTTCGGGACGAAATTTCTTTAACGGGTAGGTACTGTGATGACCCGAAAATTTTCGACCAAATTTAAACTTTAATCTTTATATGTTTCCGACACGATAAGCAAAATCTGTAATATTGAGTCTCGAAAACTTTAGAACTGTGTTCATATAATCATTTGACCTTTGACTATTCCCGACGATTCACGAACAATTAAATTGCAAATAGATATGTGTGTATGTATATATAAATAATAATTCGAAATATAATTTGAAGTATTATATGTGTTGTTATTAAAAATTAATAAAATAAAAATAGGGTATTATAATAATTATTATTTAAAATATATATCTATATATAAATAAAGTATATTAAAAATAAATATTAACTGATTGTAATACTCGTTTGATGTTCTGATTAATATTAAACAAGTCATAAACGAACTTATATGATTTTAAAATAAAAGGTGATTCGAAAATGAATTCTTTAAACTTTAGGCTTACTAAAAATGTATTTAGGACCTAGTTATTAAATTTTAAAACTTTTTATATTTTAACTGGGGTTGGGAGTGAATAATTAATGTAATTTTTATTTCATAGTTAATGACTGAATATTATACCATAATGACCAAAATAAATAAATTTAGTTAATTTAAAAATATGGGATTTTTTCGAAGACTTTTATTCGCCACTAATTAATGACGGTGCACGATATGTCTCCGTGAATAAACTGTTGCTAGATTAAAAACAAATTGATGCTTCTAGCATAAAAAGTAACACGTTTTTTTATATATCAATTACTTTATTTAATTATTATATTAAGAATCATCACCACCACACAATGTTTCTTTCTCAATCCCTTTTCTGTTTTGAATCACACATCAAATGAACACCCACATGCATTATTACTATCACTTTAACTTTATCAAATTAAACATGTATCAAATCTTTACGGTATATATATTTTCATTTTTGCTTGACCTTAACATCTATCTATCTATATATATATATATATATATATATATATATATATATATATATATATATATATATATATATATATATATTGTATTATCTCTTTATGGTTTAACATCACCACCAAAGAGAATCACATCTAATTTTCCTGTCATATATCTTTCATACTTATGTGTTCGATGGCTATCACAACCAAACCCACAACCACAATCGGTTACAACCATCAAGCAAAAACCAAAGTTTCATTCTTTAATACATTTATCATAATTCGTACGGAGTAATAATCCATTGATTAAATTAATAGATGAATTATGAATTGCCTTTTGTTTATACTTGAATTTTCCACAAAGCTACTTTAAGTCACGAGATGGGAATTTTACTCAATTACTCTAATAATGCGTATTACTTTCACCAACTTTTTACACCAATCAAGCTACCACTTTATTATATTATGATACTTATTTATATAAATACTCACCAACCAATTAGGAAACCATCTAACACCATTTTATCACCACCTGCTCAAATTAGAACCAAGATTAATGCTACTACTTCATGTCACTATTCTGGTCTGGTTAGGTCTAGTATTTGAACACCATCAAACAATGACAAGTGATGCACGAAGAAGATGATGTTGGTGTTACTGTGATGATGAACAACGGTGATAATCTCCAGCAATCTACAAACTACTGCTACTGCCATTGTTAATAAAACATGGGTTGCTGCAAAGTTTCTATTTTCTATCAAAGAGACTCAAGCCAATCATCTCTACTGCTGTTCAGACGAGACGAACTCGCCCCACCGCCACCTTTATTGTTACTTCTTTTTGTTTTAATTACAACCATCAAGACCAAAACAAAACACGACCACTTGCGTTTTTTTTTCCTGTTCTTTCTTTTTCTTATCGAGCTCCACTTCGCCACCACTTTAAACCATCATCGTTGTCACCCTTGAACCGCCACCTTCACCACAACACCACGAAAGCCATCACCCTTCCCATACAACCTCCGGCTCACCATTTTCATCCAAACCTTGTGAATCGTAAACCACACATCACCACCTTCACGACACCATTCCTTCTCGGTTCATAACCACCACCTCACAACCACCATGAACATCACCATAACCGAAACCCATTTGAGTTTTCTATCATTCGAATAACCTACTATACGAATTCTTTTGTTTCGATCACAACTACAACCAACCAAGAACTACCAACACTTCATCATCTTCAAACCCAGAACCACCATCACCAAACCCACCATAAAACCGTTACGTTTACTACTAAACCCACTGCTACTGCCGTGCTTTTTCTTTTAAAACAACTGCGAAACTAAAAAAAAAAATAAACAAAAAAAAAACCAAATGATGATGAGCTTAATGAATTATGGGAAAACGTTATAATATACATCGAATATTATATAGTTAAAAGTTGGTCGACTATATTTTTGTTGTCAGCTTCTTTATACGTGTGACTAACCAAGGTGGGCCGAAGGAAACACATCCACTCAATTATTATTTTTTTTATTAAGTAAAGTATTATACATTAATATATAAAGGTTGGTCATCTAGTTGCTATGATGTATGTGACGTGGTGATAATGTAAAAAAAAAGAAAATATTATAAATATAATGATGATTGAGGACGCGACGATAGAGAGATTAAAAAATAGATGATATCGATCATGATTTTGATGATGACCAATATTGATGGTGAGAATGATATTATGATGATTAGATTATGATGATGAAAGGTGACGATTGGTGAATGAAAAGGTTATGTAAATGGTTATAATTACGGTAATGAAGAAGAACATGAATAGTTGATATGAGGAAGAAGAAGAAAATAGAAATATGGTTTAATAGGATTATTATATCAATTACAATAGATAAATTCGAGCAGCATAATGGTTAAGGATGTTATCTGGACGTTGCGGGTTCAAACCCGTACTTGGGCATTTTTTTAAGGGCTACTTCTGTGAGGTTCGTGAATCTGAGGCCAACCCTATACTTGTTCAATGTCGTCATATGTATTTTTACTACAAAATACATTATGGTGAGTTTCATTATTCCCTTTTTAAATGCTTTGGCAATATATATTTTTGGGACTGAGAATACATGCGCTGTTTTTATAACTGTTTTACGAAATAGACACAAGTAATTGAAACTACATTATATGGTTGAATTATCGAAATCGAATATGCCCCTTTTTATTAAGTCTGGTAATCTAAGAATTAGGGAACAGACACCCTAATTGACGCGAACTCTAAAGATAGATCTATCGGGCCCAACAAGCCCCATCCAAAGTACCGGATGCTTTAGTACATCGAAATTTATATCATGTCCGAAGGAGGATCCCGGAATGATGGGGATATTCTTATATACATATTGTGAATGTCGGTTACCAGGTGTTCAATCCATATGAATGATTTTTGTCTCTATACATGGGACGTATGTTTATGAGAATTGGAAATATGAAATCTTGTGGTCTATTAAATTTATGAAATGATTATTTATGATAAACTGATGAACTCACCAACCTTTTGGTTGACACTTTAAAGCATGTTTATTCTCAGGTACGAAAGAAATCTTCCGCTGTGCATTTGATCATTTAAAAGATATTACTTGGAGTCATTCATGACGTATTTCAAAAGACGTTGCATTCGAGTCGTTAAGTTTATCAAGATCTTTATTAAGTCAATTATAGTTGAATATATTATGAAATGGTATGCATGTCTGTCAACTTTAGATGTAATGAAAGATTGTCTTTTCAAAACGAATGCAATGTTTGTAAAATGTATCATATAGAGGTCAAGTACCTCGCGATGTAATCAACTGTTGTGCATCGTTTATATTCGATATGGACTTCGTCCGGATGGATTAGGACGGGTCCTTTCACAGAGGGTCTTATCGTTCATACCTGAATAAGAGTTGCAAATTCTTTATCTTTAGTGGCGGGGTTTGCAATGATGGCTTGCAAAGCCCTCACATGAGCAGGAAGAGTTGGCTCTTGAACATTGGAGGAGGTGACAGCAGGATTAGTGATATTAGGAAGAGGAGAATCATAAGCAGAGTTGCCTTCAGGCCTATCTTCATGAAATTCAGATTCATCGAAGGGGGCAAAGTTTGGGTCAGGCATTTTCAGGCCCTTCTCTCTTTCACTTTCAAGATTCCTCTCCGGCCTCCGGTCACCGCCCTCCGTAGCCTTCCCTTGGCTATCATCCGACTCTGCTAAAATTACTAACAAAAACAAATTAGTATTATGAACAAACATAACAGTTATAAGCAAAAACATGTGCATTTTCAAAAGAGAGCAGAATGGACATACTTCTCCTACGTTTTTGCTTTTTGCCCTCCTCAGTACTCTTCACCCTTTTAGAGCCTATGCTCTTCTTTCTTGTCTTTTGGGTTGGAGGAGGAGTAGGGTTGGTTTCACCCGTGATGTCAATTGATGCCGATGTTTGCTGGTCGGCGGTGGTGGTGTCATCCGTTGTCCGCTCAGTGTCTGTATGATCAGACCCGGATTCACTGTCTGAGCTGCTCACAGCAATTTCGTTCCCCTTTTCAGCATCAGCAGCAGCTTTAGCTTCAGCTGCAACTCTCTCCGTCTCAAGCTCTTTAACAGTTTTGTCACGAGCAGTGACCTCCACATCATCATCAAGATCAGCGGATAAAAGAGCAGAGCGGACCTGCATCACGGAGTTGCCTGCAAAGATTACACATTAATAGCAACATAAGTACACATGACAAACAGTGGACAAAAATCTATATATATAATAGGATGATCATATCACATCCTACCCTATTTTTTCTCACGATGTACTGGCACAGAATTGCTTGGCCATTCTTGGCTCACTTTGCACAGCACAAGGATTCCCTCATACCTTTCGTATGATCTGGGTGGAATACGGAGTCCTTTCAAGCTATTTACTATCCGCTGTTCTGCGAGAGAAATTTTAACACCATTTCCTATGCCAGCATCAATAGCACCCCACTCCCGGACAACGGAGTATTCTTCCGGAATAACAGTTTCATCAACAAAGAAAAATGGACTTTTCCAGTTCTTCAAGTTTGAAACTCTATTTAGACCAACAAAATGATTATTTTTCTTACTATCAATAGTAAGCCAGCAATCGCTAATTGTGCGGATTCTAAACAAAGAGATAAAAACATTAATGCGAGGCTTTATATTAATAGCATTGCAGTACATTTCAAAAAGGATAATTTTTTGAAGACCATGGGGATGTATCTGACTAAGACAGGCCCCGTAATATCTAAGAAGGTGAAGAAGAAAGTTAGTAAGGGGAACACGGAGGTTGCCGTGGGTAATTTGTAAAGCGTATAAAGTAATTTTTCCCTCAGGAGGATTGTCAGCAGTTTGTCCGATAGTGGGAAGAACAGGGTTGTATTGATTGAGATGGCGAAAGGCAATCTTTATTCCATCTAAGTATTCACTAGTCAATGATGAAGCCATCGTGCTAACTTCTGGAATGTTAGCAGTATTTGACGAAGAAGGCTTGGCGTGTTCTTAGCCAGTACTCCGTGAAGAAGCCATGATAATACGGTAACTGATATCAACAAGAAGAAAATAGCAGTAAGATGAAGTGTACTGACCTTGGAAGACGGTAAACCTTAAAAAGTTGAAGATTGAAGAAGGCGATGAAGATTTGGGAGAAATATGCTTTTTGGATCTTGGCAATGGTAAAAAAGTGATGGTAACAGGGTTATGACGATTTTTATAAGGGTTCATCGGTGCAATTTTTATGGTCATGATTGAGACACGTGTATGGGTGAGTTTAAACGAAGGGTACGAAATAATACTTTTTACAACTGGAGGTGCGTGGATGATCTCAGCCGTAAGAAGACAATCATAACAGTGTAAGTAAAATTCGTCTGCATTTAATGCCTAAAATGTTTTCCCCGATGCAAGTGGGCAATGAACAGGCTGGTTTGGCATGCGTTATCAAAAGTTTAACAACTTAATCATTTTTCAAATGCTTAAGTCCTTAAACTGGGGGGACTTAATGGTGTATCCTATCGTATACACACATAAAAGGCATAATGGTTGCATAAAAGTAGAATCAGGAAGGCTGAAAACAACAGTTTTGTGGAGATTGTCCGTCCAGCATTCTCCGCTGTACAGGCTGCTCCGTCATGCGTAAGCCCTGAAGGCCGCCTAGCGCATAAGCCCTGGCCGGAGAACGCCGCATTTAGCATAAATTTTGGAGCACATGTAACAGAACATATCATCATTCGACACGTGTCCCCAAACAAATCTGGTAGATCTGACACTATAAATAGACCCCTTGGGTCGTCATTTTACAAAAGTTCAGATATTCTGACAACTTTGAGAGCTGAGACTTCACTTCTCTTTCTCTCTCTACCTTCTCTCACTAGAAGTCATCCGGCTAGCACTCTTACGCTCTACGGACGACAGATTGATTAAGCCACCCCACAAGTTTCTACACTTGTGTACCTGGTCTGCAGGGATTATTTCCCGAGGGTAAAAATCAATCGGCAACACTCCGCCCTCCTAAAAGCTAGATCACTTCTAGTCTCTTGTTGACATACTAAGCCTTACCTCATAAGGAAATAGATGTTAACAGCACCCATACTATTGCTGATGTGACAGACAAATTGACCAGACACCTTGCTCTAAACAAGTCTCTCCCTGCTACTATTACGAATCTGATGCCTCCTGGAACCCTAGAGAAGGTTGATGAAGCTAGAGACTGATTGATTAATCTGAAGATAGATGTTTATGATGAAGTATGCAACCGAGAGGAGTCCTCTACTGAGGATGTGCTCAATGTTGAATTTTCATAAATTTGTAACCATTTGATGAGCAACCGTTTGTAATAAACATTGATAACTTGAATGCGACAAATATACGCTTACTGTAGTGATTATGCTTTGCTTGTGTGCTTGCACCAAATACTTTAATGTTTGTTATGTATAACGCATCTGCTATGCACGAAGCATATCATAAAATTTTATGTACAACTGTGTATTGTACAACTGAACATCGCATTTTTAAGGTAATTTGTTTTTAAACATTTTGCACTGTGAACTTCTGCCAAAGGAATAACACATGAAAAATTGGAATCCCACGTTACGAATATTATGCCTTCAAACAATTAATAGGATATTTGAAGTATGTTACACGCCTTCCATCATCAAATTGATGAGGAATAGTTATGGATTGTTCTTTGAAGAGTAATTATAAAATAATCTTTCCGTCGTACGCCTTCCGTCATAAAGTATATGAGGAAGAATTATTGAAATATTACATAAATATTAGTTATGAGTTAGTGACTTATCCGTCATACACCTTCCGTCATAAAGTATATGAGGAAGAATTGCTAAATATTTGTGCCTTCATATAAAATATAGAACTTCGTTCTGTGAAGTATGTTTTTTATAATGTTTTCCATGACAAGTATCTGAGTTTTGTATCATGCCTCGGTGCGTTCTAGTAAAAATTAAACGTTTTCTAGCCGATCCCTTATGCCTTTTGCTGGCCGGCACAAAAGCTTCCGCCATCGGAGGTATAAAAATACACTCCTTCTGTGGGCAGGATATAAATGTAATGTTCTACATTTGTCACGGGTAGCACTTTGTTTAAGAATAATATAAAATTTATTGATCAATACTGAGCAATACATAAATGATTGATGACCAATTTAGGTGGATCAAGCCTAATTAGTACATCATGAATCTTTAGTGTATGCTTATTGCGAATACATGCACTGTAAAAATGACCACAATTGTCTACAGTAAATTGATACACGTTGCTCTTCAGAAAATGCTAATAAACTGCGTTTATTGAAATGATAAATTCTGCTCTTGATAAAAATGTTAACAAATTGCTTCTTCACACGCCGAGCGCTGCCCAGCCCGAACACTTGATTAGGAATGAAAAACTCCTGAACCTCATCTTCCCTGAACAACCGAATTCTCCTCCTTTGATTCATATTGCTTTCTGGTATGTTTGCAAATATGGATCGTTCCCTTGTTGGTGCCACATACTGTGAGTGTATGGCGGCTACTCCGTTAGGAGTTGGGAATCTGATCTCTGCATGGGCCGTTGATGTTATCGCTCCAAATTTTGCTAACGCTGCCCGTCCAAAAAGGACATTGAATCGTGAATTATCATCCAAGATAGTGAAATCGATTGTTTCGGTTATTAATAGTGGAAATGTTCCTAAAATGACCTCCAAACGAACTCTTCCCATTGCATTCAATGGCGCTCCTGTTAGCCCTGAAACCTTCAAACTCGTCCGCCAAGCTCTTACCTACACATGCCTTGGAAAAGCCTTGAAACAATGCCAATAAATGATGTCAGCCTCACTGCCTGTATCTGTGTAAATATGGCTGATGAACTTGTTTGCAATTTCTGATGAAATGACCACTGGCTGAACGGACAAAGCCCAATTTTGAATTGGTTGAAAAATAATTGGAGCATATCTCCAGCTATCAACATTGTTATCCGACTGCTCACCATCCTCATAGTGACTTCCATTCAACCACACCATTTTGATTACAACGTCTGGAGTTGACTCACGCTCCGTGATCCGGTTTCCGTACTGATTTCTGTTATCTCCTCCGCCATGCTCTTCCCTTCTTCTGTTATCTCCTCGACGACCTCTTCCACCATCATTCCTTTGCCATCCAAATTTCCTACGAGGATCATTCCTCCTGTATTGTTTGCCTGGTAACAAGTGGTTTAACTCTCCTGCTTTGATCTTTGCGATGATCTCTCTCATCAGGGATTTGCAATTATCTGTATCATGACCCCATGCTTCATGAAAGTCACACCATAGTTCACTTTTTGGACCTTCTCTTTCTTCCATGGGTGCCGGCGGATTGAAAGTGGTCCGGATTGGTTCGGTGAAAAGAATCTCTTTTGGAGTTTTAGTCAGCGCCATTATCAACGAATGCCTCTCTATTGGCCTTCTATTATGATGAAAATCATTGGGATGGTTGTTGCCTCTCTATCCGCCATTGGAATTGTCATTCCTCCTCTGATTTCTGTCAAAGTACCGCCCTCCGTTGTGCGGTTTGTTACTACTGCTACCATCAAACTTATTCATCCCCCGCTCACCGGCTCGAACATGCTTCTGTGCAACTTCCAATGCCTGATGTAGAGTTTTTGGCAAGTCATACCTTAACGCATGAACAAGTGCACTATACCGTCACTGATCCAGACAAAAAATAAAACCAGATACTAGCTGAGATTCTGGACAATCAGGTATCTTCTGTGCTTCAAGTGTGTGATGACCCGGAAATTTCTGACCAAATTTAAACTTTAATCTTCATATGTTTCCGACACGATAAGCAAAAATCTGTAATGTTGAGTCTCGAAAGTTTTGAAACTATATTCATGTAAATAAATATCCTTTAACCATGCCTAACGATTCACGAACAATTATGTGTAAATAATTAGATATACGTATACATATGTGTGATTATTAAATTGAGTTATATTAAAGAAACATTGAACGGATTAGTTAATATGAATATAAGCTATGAGATCTATTTTATGAATTTGGAAATGCTATCAAGGTATTGAATGAATAATACTTTACATGAACGTATTTGTTCGATGTAAGTTAATTGACGAGATTAAAAGATAATAACAAATGATTGAATCATTAAATACACTGAATTAGGATTACGAGTCTCTGTTATGAGGTCCACTTTGAATTAGAGAACTCTTACTTATAACGGTATTCGGAAATAATGGTGAAGTGATCTTCAAATAAGAACAAGGTGTCACTTATCGAGAGTTAGACAAAAGTTAGTAGAGAATTGAATTTCATAATACATTGATTGATCTATTTTCAAACGTGTGAAAACGTTTTTCGATATAATAGAACTGGTTATTAAAATATATTTATTTAAATAACGTAAGTTGGTATTTCGATTATTAGTCATATATATAGAAAACCTGCGACTTGTATTTAGAATATATGTTTTCTAGATTCATTAAGCACACGATAGTAACACTCTCTTAGTGATGCGGTTGATATTTAAAAACGTTAGTGCATAAATAAATTGGATCTATTAAAAGCCTTTGAGTATAAACAAAACGTGTTATAATATTTTCTAAACGATTATAAAACAAACTTTGAAATATAATTGGTTTTGAAAAGTTAAGTAGTATGTTATTAGATAAATTTTAAATATATATCTATATTTTAAATTAGTCATAAAACGTTTTGATTTTAAACTAATTTTAATAAATAGGCTTTGATAAATAACAAGATTATGAATTATAAAAGGAAATGACCAAAACACTCAAAAGATTAAGTTACACTTTGAGTAGGTTAGTTTTTAATTAATTTAAGTCTAGTTATTAAAAAAGGTACATGTCACAAAACGTTTAATTTAAAATAAAATATTTTGATAAACAACGAGACTTTGACTTAAATAAGTAAATGACCACAACGCTAAATTTTATAAGTGATATTTTTATAAAGATAAAATATTGATAAGTAAGTCTAATTTTTGTAAAAGGTACACGTCGCGTAACGTAAAAGGCTAGTTTTCTAAACGTATGAAAGTGCGCTCGAAAAACCAAAAGTGGTACATGAATCATGAGACCACGACCGCGTCATTTCTGTAAAAATTATATTTTTACCATGAGCGTAAATATAATATAATATTTAATTAATTCTAAAAATTAAATATAATATATATTAAATAATATATAAAGTTTTACGTATGATGTAATGTAAATCAAAGATGGGTGTCGGCAATTAAAGAGGACAAATGAGAGCCGGTCATAGAAGGAGGTGGTTAGGTGGTGAAGGTTTGCCTATAAAAATCAACAACAACAACAAAACCCAATACCACATGAGTGGTGTATGGGGGAGGTGAGATGTAGACAATCCTTCATTTCATCCATTTTCATCAAACAAAGTACTCCGTATTATATAGAGGAAATTTGACCCTACCCACTTCTTTAGGCTCCCCACCTTAAATGGGCCAGGATGGATGGACAAGAAGTTTCAAGCTTGAAGGCTAGTTTCGTACGCACAACAGCCAAACTATTGGATTTCGTTCCCTTGATGCGGCAATACAATAAATAGTCCTTACTTTCCTGAAAGCTTACTAAGGTGGGCACAGTTTTGAAAATAGGATTATTGAGTTCGCCTGGACTACGCTGGCTTTGGGTTGGCGAAGTGGCGTTAAGCATCCCTAGCGGTACGAAAAGAGAGGTCGTGATGATATCATTATGTTATTAATTATATTATTATTATTATTATTATTATTATTATTATTATTATTATTATTATTATTATTATTATTATTATTATTATTATTATTATTATTAAGATTAGTATTATTATTATTATTATTATTATTATTATTATTATTATTATTATTATTATTAATCTTATGATTATTATTTTAGTAATATTATTATTAGTAAAAAATATACATATAATATTACGACGAGGTCATGAGCGGGTCATTTGAAGAGAAGTTTTATGAGTAGGATAGAGCTAAGGAAATTATGAGTTATGGCTATGGAGGCGATGGATATGGTACATGGATATGCCCGTGAGGTCAATCTAGTGTTTGTCCTCTCCGTTGCGTCTACGAACCTTTCCCACAATATTGAATCTCAATATTGATAGTGAGTACTTGTAAATTAATTTTTACATATTAATAATGTATCCCTGACTAGTGCTCGAGAATATAGGATTATGCATGCTTGTACTTTTGATATTACACTTAGGTAGATAATGTTGAATCTTGAATTAAGTTACACCTGCGGTTGAGAAAGGGTATAAGATATGCATGTCCTTAGAAAGCTAGCGAAAAATTAAGAACTTTTCCTTTAGATACCGAATGGTTTTGATGGACGGATTAGAAGTTATAGTAAAATGAATTTTTGTAAATGATTATTATTATCGTCCCTATTATCGTCGTTCTAGTTTTTATTTAATTATTATTATTATTATTATTATTATTATTATTATTATTATTATTATTATTATTATTATTATTATTATTATTTTTATCATTAAAAGTTGTTATTTTTATTATTACTATCGTTATTATTGTTAAAGTTATAATCAGTATTATTATTATTACCATTAAAATAATTATTAGTATTATCATAATATTTATTATTATTAGTATTATTATAATTAAAACTAATATTAGTAACACTTAATTATTAAGATTACTATTATTATCATCAAAATGAACGCGATATAAAAGACGATTTAAAAACTATTAACAAATTGATTAGGAAATAATAAGTATGAGTATCATGATGAAATTTAAAGTTATTGATTTAGATAAAATTATCGTTTTTCATAATTTTTAGCACTATTATTATTAAAAGTATTATTACTAATATTAAAATATCATCTTTACAAAAATTATTATTTTTAATAGGAATATTAATGTTAATATAAAATTTAATTACTAATAAGAATTACCATATTTTTATATTACCATTTTCGTAAATATAAATATTATTATTAGTAGAATAATAATAATTATTAATACAAAATAATACAACTTCTACTTATTATTATTACCAATGCTATTTTATCAAATAAAGATGTGATACAAATTATATAATTACCTCAATAGAATCTATCATCATATTTTTATGATATTAAATGAACTTTATAAATTTTATTACTTAAGATATATAAAGGTATATTTTAATATAAAATTTTATTTATCAATAAATGAATTATATTATTTACTCTATTAAATCTTTTAAAAATATTTTAAAAATATAAAATGACGATATTTAAATAATATAATAATCATTTATAAAATTTTGAAATCATTTTAAGTCAAACTAACTTTTGTCAACCTTTGCATATTAGACTCGAGAATTAAGATTGTGGTACACTATGACTTAACTTAATTTATTAGACAAATATTGTCAAACACATAAATATATATAATTATTATATGTTCGTGAATCTGAGGCCAACCTTGCACTTGTTCAATGACGTTATATGTATTTTTACTACGAAATACAGTATGGTGAGTTTCATTTGCCTTTTTACCCTTTATATTTTTGGGACTGAGAATACATGCGCTTTTATAAATGTTTGACGAAATAGACACAAGTAATTGAAACTACATTCTATGGTTGAATTATCGAAGCCGAATATGCCCCTTTTGCTTGGTAACCTAAGAATTAGTAAACCGATCTGCTAATTGACGCGAATCCTAAAGATAGATCTATTGGGCCTAACGAACCTCATCCAAAGTACCGGATGCTTTAGTACTTTGATGTTATTTTTATCATGTCCGAAGGATTTCCCGGAATGATAGGGGATATTCTTATATATGCATCTTGTTAATGTCAGTTACCAGGTGTTCAATCCATATGAATGATATTTTTTTCTCTATGCATGGGACGTATATTTATGAGAAATGGAAATCTTGTGGTCTGTTAAAATAATGAAAATGATTATTTATGTTAAATTAATGAACTCACCAACCTTTTGGTTGACACTTTAAAGCATGTTTATTCTCAGGTACGAAAGAAATCTTCCGCTGTGCAATTGTTAATTTTAAAGATATTTTTTGAATCATTCATGACATATTTCAAAAGACGTTGCATTCGAGTCGTTGAGTTCATCAAGATTATTATTAAGTCTGGTAATCTAAGAATTAGGGAACAGACACCCTAATTGACGCGAATCCTAAAGATAGATCTATTGGGCCTAACAAACCCCATCCAAAGTACCGGATGCTTTAGTACTTTGAAATTTATATCATGTCCGAAGGAGGATCCCGGAATGATAGGGGATATTCTTATATCTATCTAGTTAATGTCGGTTACCAGGTGTTCACCATATGAATGATTATTTTTGTCTCTATGCATGGGACGTATATTTATGAGAACTGGAAATGAAATTCTTGTGGTCTATTAAAATGATGAAAATAAATGATTATGATAAACTAATGAACTCACCAACCTTTTGGTTAACACTTTAAAGCATGTTTATTCTCAGGTGTTAAAGAATTCTTCCGCTATGCATTTGCTCATTTTAAAGATATTACTTGGAGTCTTTCATATCATATTTCGAAGAACGTTACATTCGAGTCATTGAGTTCATCAAAGATTATTATTAACTCAATTTATAGTTGGATAGTGAATATTATGAAATGGTATGCATGCCTGTCAATTTCTGATGTAAAGAAAGTTTGTCTTTTAAAAACGAATGCAATGTTTGTAAAATGTATCATATAGAGGTCAAATACCTAGCAATGTAATCAACTATTGTGAATCATTTATAATGTATATGAACGGGTCCTTCAAAGTGTGTATCGCTTCATGAAATTCCTCAAGGATTCATTGTGATCTCATGTGCATCAAGATTCGTCAAAGTACAGCTTCGAAGGTTTTAATACTGCATAACAAACTTTGCACGGAGGTCCAAATAACTGGTGATGCTTCTTGGCGGCAAGCTAGCATACCATTCCCTTGCCATTTTTTGCAGCACCATTGGAAACATATGACAAGCTACCTCGTCATCCTAATGCTGCAACCTCATAGCGCCTTCAAACATGGTGAGGAAATCCTCAGGATCTGTTGTACCATCATAAACTCCAATTGCCGGTATGCCAAGATTCCTGGGCAACGAATAGTTGGCAATTCGAACAATGAAACACTGAGTGAATTCTGCCATAGCTGGTGACTTTGTAGCTTGCTCTCCAGTAACCACAGCACGGACAGCGGGCTACGCTAAGCGTTGCTTATATTTTGCCAGAGCTATCTGCTTAAGGATGTCATTTAAAAGCAACACTGCCTGCTTCTCTAACATGAACTCATCTTTGTCAATTTCATCATCAGAGTCATTATTATCATAGCTCAGGTTGTTATCATCCTCATAATCATCAATAAGACTACCCAGCTTGTCAAGTAGCTTGGATAACCTGTATTTTGATATAGATTTCCTTTTCATGATTTGCTTGTTACCATCCGCCATCCGCCGAAAAGGTATAAATGATGGACATCGCTGTGGTTGCATCAATGGTCGTTGCTCTGGATTAGTAACAAAATTTGGAACTCTTTCTGCACTTTTGGTTGTCGTTTCTTTGATTACTGGCCTTTTCTCCGAATTAGTTTCCAAATGCTTAAGCCTTTCTGCAGTTTCAGCAACTTTTTCTTCAATCGTACCATCTAGTGGCGAAACAGGTACATCTTCAAAAGTTATCATGTCGTCAGTTGATGGATTGTTGACTGCTTCAAGTACAAATGGAGCTTTAGTTGTTTTTGTTCCCTTTTCGTTTCGTGTGTTCTTTGCATTAGTGGATGGCGCCATTGTTAACACCTATTTCCTTCTGAGGTAAGGTTTAGTGTGTCAACACAATACTAGAAGTAATCTAGCTTTAGGAGGGCGAAGTGTTGCCGATTGATTTTTACCCTTGGGAAATAATCCCTGCAGACCCGGTTCACAAGTTTAGAAACTTGTGGGGTGGCTTAATCAATCTGTCGTCTGTAGAGTGTAAAAGTGCTAGCCGGATGACTTCTAGTGAGAGAAAGTACAGATAGAAAGAGAAGTGAAGTCTCAGCTCTCAAAGTTGTCAGAATGTCTGAACTGTGTAAAATGACGACCCAAGGGGTCTATTTATAGTGTCAGATCCACCAGATTGCTCGGGGACACGTGTCAGATGATGATACATTCTGTTACTTGTGATCCAAAATTTACGCTGAAGGTGGCGTTCTCCGGCCAGGGCTTACGCGCTAGGCGGCCTTCAGGGCTTACGCATGACGGAGCATCCTGTACAGCGGAGAACGCTCGACGGATAACTCCACAAAACTGTTGTTTCCAGTCTTCCTAATGCTACTTTTATGCAACCATTATGCCTTTTATGCATGTATACGATAGGATACACCATTAATCTTCATTATCATTTTGCTGTCCAAATTCAGCTCTCTACTCATCTTTGAGGAGGTATAATCTTCTTCCTTTATGTATATATATATATATATGTAAGCATTTATCCAAGACTTGATATTATCATGGAATTTAACTAAATGGCTTAACAAATGTAATTGTTCTCTAAATGCTTCCGCTTGCTTTTACTATCTTAAAATTGGTTTTATGATTGTGTAAACTACACGAACATGTTGTTTATGATACTTGTTAAATTCCATCAATGGTATCTAGAGCCGAGGTCTATGGATTATGCTTCTTATATTGTCTTTAAACCCACTATATTTGCATTCCAAGTACCTGCATGAAAATGGAATACAAAAATTATCGGGTTTGGGTGGGTATGTGTTTTGGTAGAAAATTGGGAGGCCCAGAATGGGTTTTGGGTGCTTCCATTTTTTCATATTTTGTTGTATGATAATGTTCATAATCAATGCCTAGACCTTGTATTTGTTTGGTTGTATGTTTGAATGATTTATATTTATTCATTTGGTATGTAATATTAGTTCATTCAATTTGGTTTGTAAAATTAATTATTCATTTGGTATGTAATATTAATTTTAGTTATGTAATTTATTTTATATTTGGTATGTAAAATAGATTAGGTTGTATTTTCATTTTTTAGAAAAAATGTATTAGGATATATTTTGTAAAAATGAAGATGCAAGATGATGACTTGAAGAACACAAGAAGGAGCATTCGGATGCAAGATTAAGTGGGAGATTTAAAATCTCCTACTTTGTGTTATAACCCTTTTTCCGGTGGCATTTATTTTCGGCTAAACAAATGTCTAGCTAATTGGCTTAATTGTGAACATATTTGTTTTGCATGCGTGGTTGTTTTGTATGATTGTGGATTGTATGTTTGTATGCTACAAGTTAATCACACAAGTTAACAACAAACTAAATGACAATTTAATTGGTTAAATTAGACGTTATTAACAACATGCAAAACGACAATTTAAATGGTTAAATTGAAATGGCAAAAGGATTATAATAAATGGTTATTGAATCACATATATAAAATGGTTTATATCAAGTAATTGGCTAAATTACAAGACATGAAAATGGATTTTCAAATAAAGCATACACTAAATGCATGTTGGTGTATGGTACAATTGTTTTCTTAAACTTGAAATTACGAAAACTTAAAATCCCTTTATAAATGAGGCAAACAAGTTAAATGCCATCCTTTTGTGTGACACTTAAAAATATTAGGGAACTCATAATGGGATAAAGGTCACCTAACCGTTATGAGCAAACTAATATTATTAAGGTGAATTTCGCACACTTGTGGGATAAAGGTCACCTAACCACTGGTATGTTAAATTTACACGTTTACACAAGTAGGACGACTTGATTTGGGAATCATGAACTTAGGATCACCGAAGCATGAGGAAAAAATAGGCGTTGATGGGATAAATATGCCATGCAAAGGATTGCATGATCCCATAACTTAGAAGTTGCAAAAGGATTGCAATTGTCATATAATGACTACCTAGCTAAATCAAATGACGGGATAAAGGTCACCTAACCGAAATTTGGTTTACTGTTGGATTCTAAAATTTAATAAATATCAATTGGATTTAAGGGTATTGATTGTTAAATTAAAATTAATACTTAAACAACTTTGTTAAATTTTGTAGATGGCCGCCAATAACAACAACAACATTCCAAACGCACCTATCAAATTTAACAACCTATCGTTGAGGTCAATCCTCGAAAAGGAAAAACTCAACCATACGAACTTCATGGATTGGTTCTGCAATCTAAGAATTGTCCTCAAACTAGAGGAGAGGGCGTATGTGTTGGAAGACCCCATTCCCGATCAACCAGACGAGGATGATACGGAAGGCATGGCTTATTGGGAGAAATATTGCACCGATTCGGTGCAAGTTTCTTGCCTCATGCTTGGGACTATGATACCAGAACTCCAAAAGGATTTCGAGCATCATAGTGCATATGACATGATCATACAGTTGAAGGAGATGTTCCTTCAACAAGCTCGTGTCGAGCACTTTGAAACGGTCTGAGCGCTTCATGCATGTCGGATGGACGACTCCCAATCCGTTTCATCTTATGTCCTTAAGATGAAAAGCCTAATTGATCGAGCGAATCGTCTAAACTGCAACGTGTCTAATGAATTAGCCACGGACCTTATCCTTAATTCCTTGTCAAAGAGGTTTGACACATTTGTAATGAATTACAACATGAATGGATGGGATAAGAGCATTGGCGAATTATATGCCATGCTAAAGACTGCCGAAGTGAGCATGGGTAAAAGGGCTTCACCCATGTTTATGATCAATGAAGGCGGGTCCAAAAACAATAACACTTCTAAGCCGAAGGCGGCTAAGAGGAAAGGACCCGCCTACCAAGGCAAGGGAAAGGGAAAGGGGAAGATGGTTACCCTAACCAACAACAACAAGAAGCAAAAGGTTGCCGGTAAAGCTAACCAAAGGAAGATCCGTGCTTCGGTTGCGGTGAAATGGGTCACTGGAAACGCAACTACCCGGTCTACCTGAAGGAGTTGAAGGAAAAGAGGGATGCAGGGCAAACCTCAGGTAATGTATATATGGTATACATTGAGCTTAGTATTACTTATTCTAATACATGGGTATTAGATACAGGATGTGGAACTCATATTTGCAATTCTTTGCAGGGGTTCAAAAGAAGTAAACAACCAGCGGGAACAACAAGTCTCTTCATGGGAAATGGTGCAAAGGTGCACGTAGAAGCTCAAGGAGACTTTGTTTTAAAGCTACAAACTGGGTTGGAGCTTATTTTGAAAAATGTTTTGTATGCACCAGATTTATCTCGAAACATTATTTGTGTATCCCGTTTGAAACAATGTTGTTTTAAACTTAATTTCATTAATGATGATATCCATGTTTCTTTAGATAATGTGTTCTATTTTAAGGCTTCGCCTTTGAATGGTATTTATGAATTGGTTCATGATGACACATCATACAGTAGCTCAATATACCATGCAAACACCAAGAAACTCAAAAGGGATTTGAGTGATTCCTACTTATGGCATTGTCGCCTTGGTCACATAAACAAGAATCGAATGCATACACTTCAAAAGAATGGACTTTTGAAATCAAATGAACTAGACTCGTTTGATGTATGTGAATCTTGTTTACAAGGCAAAATGACTAAAGCACCTTTCAAAGGACCTATGAAAGGGCTAAAGACTTATTAGGATTAATACATTCGGATGTATGTGGACCTTTTAAGCCCATGACTAGGAAAGGTGAAAGATACTTCGTCACTTTCATTGATGACTTCAGTCATTTCGGATATGTCTATTTATTAAGGCACAAGGACGAAACTTTTGAAGCATTCAAGGAATATCAAAACGAAGTACAAAATCAACTCAACAAGACAATCAAGGTACTTTGTACCGATAGAGGAGGTGAATACCTAAGCGATACTTTCCAAGATCATCTTAGAAGTTGTAGGATTATCTCGCAACTTACTCCTCCTGGAACACCCCAACTTAATGGAGTTTCCGAAATGAAAAACTGAACCCTAATGGATATGGTTCGATCTATGATGGCTAGAAGCTCGTTACCTCTATCGTTTTGGGGTTATTGTCTATGCTCCGCGGCTCGTATTCTAAATATGGCCCCAACCAAGAAAGTGGAATGAACTCCTCATGAGATGTGGTTTGGAAAACCTCCATCTCTATCATACTTAAAGGTAAGGGGATGTGAAGCTTATCCTAAGCGTTACGTCCCTAATAAGTTGAATGCTCGATCCATGAAGTGTATCTTCATAGGATATCCCAAGGATGATATGGGATACTATTTCTATGATCCAACCGAGCAAAATGTATTTGTTGCTCGAAAGGCTGAATTCCTTGAAACTAAGTTCCTAATGGAAGGAAACAGTGAAAAGAAGATAGATCTTGAAGAGGTTCAAGATCAAGTAGATGATACACAATTGGTTGACACTAGCACTCAACATGAAAATGTTGAGAGTGATCAAATGGATGATCAAAATACACAAGACGTTCGCAGATCTGGTAGGATTAGTAATCCTCCTGAGAGATATGGGTTTCTCATGGATGGTTGCTATGTGGTTGATTTGGATGAACCAACAAACTACCAAGATGCTTTATCAAGGATTGATAAGGATAAATGGCAGGAAGCCATGAACGCTGAAATGCAATCCATGTATGACAACCAAGTTTGGGAACTTGTTGAACAACCTACTGGCTCAAGGCTAGTTGATTGTAAATGGATTTTCAAAATGAAAACCGACATACATGGAAACTTGGATACATATAAAGCTAGACTTGTAGCAAAAGGTTTCACTCAAACTCAAGGGGTTGACTATGATGAAACTTTTTTACCTGTGGCAATGCTAAAGTCTATTAGGATATTACTTGCCATTGCTGCTCATTATGATTATGAAATATGGCAAATGGATGTCAAGACCGCTTTCCTAAATGGACATCTTGAGGAAGATGTCTATATGGTTCAGCCTGAGGGTTTTGTTGATCCTAAATTGTAGTGACCCGAACTTTTCCATGTTTATATATATATTAAATGAAATTGTTATTTACATGATTAAGTGTTTCCAACATGTTAATCAATCAAACTTGTTAAGACTTGATTAATTGAAATAGGTTTCATATAGACAATTGACCACCCAAGTTGACCGGTGATTCACGAACGTTAAAACTTGTAAAAACTATACGATGACATATATATGGTTATATATATATATATAGTTAACATGATTTTATTATAAGTATGTATCTCATTAGGTATTTTAACAATGAGTTATATACATAAAAATGAGACTATTAAATTAAGAAACTCTAAAACGATATATATAACGATTATCGTTATAACAACGTCTTACTAGGTACATATGAATCATATTAAGATATTGATACACTTGGTTAATTATGTTAAATGATAAGTAAATATATTATTAAGTTTATTAACAATGAAATACATTTGTAAAAATAAGACTACTAACTTAATGATTTCGAAACGAGACATATATGTAACGATTATCGTTGTAACGACATTAAACTGTATATATATCATACTAAGATATATTATATATCATAATATCATGATAATATAACAATTTAACATCTCATTTGTTATAATAAACAATGGGTTAACAACATTCAACAAGATCGTTAATCTAAAGGTTTCAAAACAACATTTACATGTAACGACTAACGATGACTTAACGACTCAGTTAAAATGTATATACATGTAGTGTTTTAATATGTATTCATACACTTTTGAAAGACTTCAAGACACTTATCAAAGTACTTCTACTTAACAAAAATGCTTACAATTACATCCTCGTTCAGTTTCATCAACAATTCTACTCGTATGCACCCGTATTCGTACGCGTACAATACACAGCTTTTAGATGTATGTACTATTGATATATACACTCCAATGATCAGCTCTTAGCAGCCCATGTGAGTCACATAACACATGTGGGAACCATCATTTGGCAACTAGCATGAAATATCTCATAAAATTACAAAAATATGAGTAATCATTCATGACTTATTTACATGAAAACAAAATTACATATCCTTTATATCTAATCCATACACCAACGACCAAAAATACCTATAAACACTTTCATTCTTCAATTTTCTTCATCTAATTGATCTCTCTCAAGTTCTATCTTCAAGTTCTAAGTGATCTTCATAAATTCCAAAAGTTCTAGTTTCATAAAATCAAGAATACTTCCAAGATTGCAAGTTTACTTCCAAGTTTTCTAAATTCATTCCAAGTAATCATCCAAGATCAAGAAACCTTTTGTTACTTACAGTAGGTTAACTTTCTAATACAAGGTAATAATCATATTCAAACTTTAATTCAATTTCTATAACTATAACAATCTTATTTCGAGTGGAAATCTTACTTGAAATTGTTTTCGTGTCATGATTCTGCTTCAAGAACTTTCAAACCATCCAAGGATCCTTTGAAGCTAGATCTATTTTTCTCATTTCCAGTAGGTTTATCCAAGGAACTTGAGGTAGTAATGATGTTCATAACATCATTCGATTCATACATATAAAGCTATCTTATTCGAAGGTTTAAACTTGTAATCAATAGAACATAGTTTAGTTAATTCTAAACTTGTTCGCAAATAAAAGTTAATCCTTCTAACTTGACTTTTAAAATCAACTAAACACATGTTCTATATCTATATGATATGCTAACTTAATGATTTAAAACCTGGAAACACGAAAAACACCGTAAAACCGGATTTACGCCGTCGTAGTAACACCGCGGGCTGTTTTGGGTTAGTTAATTAAAAACTATGATAACCTTTGATTTAAAAGTTGTTATTTTGGGAAAATTATTTTTATTATGAACATGAAACTATATCCAAAAATCATTGTTAAACTCAAAGTGGAAGTATGTTTTCTAAAATGGTCATCTAGACGTCGTTCTTTCGACTGAAATGACTACCTTTACAAAAATGACTTGTAACTTATTTTTCTGACTATAAACCTATACTTTTTCTGTTTAGATTCATAAAATATAGTTCAATATGAAACCATAGCAATTTGATTCACTCAAAATGGATTTAAAATGAAGAAGTTATGGGTAAAACAAGATTGGATAATTTTTCTCATTTTAGCTACGTGAAAATTGGTAACAAATCTATTCCAACCATAACTTAATCAACTTGAATTGTATATTATGTAATCTTGAGATACCATAGACACGTATACAATGTTTCGACCTATCATGTCGACACATCTATATATATTTCGGAACAACCATAGACACTCTATATGTGAATGTTGGAGTTAGCTATACAGGGTTGAGGTTGATTCCAAAATATATATAGTTTGAGTTGTGATCAATACTGAGATACGTATACACTGGGTCGTGGATTGATTCAAGATAATATTTATCGATTTATTTCTGTACATCTAACTGTGGACAACTAGTTGTAGGTTACTAACGACGACAGCTGACTTAATAAACTTAAAACATCAAAATATATTAAAAGTGTTGTAAATATATTTTAAACATACTTTGATATATATGTATATATTGTTATAGGTTCGTGAATCAACCAGTGGCCAAGTCTTACTTCCCGACGAAGTAAAAATCTGTGAAAGTGAGTTATAGTCCCACTTTTAAAATCTAATATTTTTGGGATGAGTATACATGCAGGTTTTATAAATGATTTACAAAATAGACACAAGTACGTGAAACTACATTCTATGGTTGAATTATCAAAATCAAATATGCCCCTTTTTATTAAGTCTGGTAATCTAAGAATTAGGGAACAGACACCCTAATTGATGCGAATCCTAAAGATAGATTTATTGGGCTTAACAAACCCCATCCAAAGTACCGGATGCTTTAGTACTTCAAATTTTATATCATATCCAAAGGGTGTCCTTGAATGATGGGGATATTCTTATATATGCATCTTGTTAATGTCGGTTACCAGGTGTTCACCATATGAATGATTTTTATCTCTATGTATGGGATGTGTATTGAAATATGAAATCTTGTGGTCTATTGTTACGATTTGATATATATAGGTTAAACCTATAACTCACCAACATTTTTGTTGACGTTTAAAGCATGTTTATTCTCAGGTGAATACCAAGAGCTTCCGCTGTTGCATACTAAAATAAGGACAAGATTTAGAGTCAATGTTTGCATGATATTGTGTAAAAACTGCATTCAAGAAACTGATTTCGATGTAACATATTTGTATTGTAAACCATTATGTAGTGGTCGTGTGTAAACAGGATATTTTAGATTATCATTATTTGATAATCTACGTAAAGCTTTTTAAACCTTTATTTATAAAATAAAGGTTATGGTTTGTTTTAAAAATGAATGCAGTCTTTGAAAAACGTCTCATATAGAGGTCAAAACCTCGCAACGAAATCAATTAATATGGAACGTTTTTAATCAATAAGAACGGGATATTTCAGTTGGTATCCGAGCATTGGTCTTAGAGAACCATAAATTTGCATTAGTGTGTCTTATCGAGTTTGTTAGGATGCATTAGTGAGTCTGGACTTCGACCGTGTTTTCTTTAAAAATGATTGCTTAACATTTTTGTTGGAAACTATATATTATTAACATGTATATATTATGTGATATATTAATCTCTTAACATGTTTGATATTGTGTGATAGATGTCTACCTCTAGCACAAATCCCATTGACTCACCTAATAATAACGAAGAGTCGAATATATATTTGACTGATTCACAAGTTCCCGAAGAAGAACCGAAAGAAGAATCAGAACCGGAAGAAGAATCAGAACCGGAAGAGGAGGAATCGGAGGAGGAAATAGAACCGGTGGGGGAAATAATAAAACGGTTAAGTAAAAGAAAATCCTCAACCAACCGACCAAGTTTAATTATGGTCAATGGTGTTTCCGCCAAGGAAGCAAAATATTGGGAGGATTACCAATTCTCCGATGAATCAGATTTCGACGAGAATTCTGATGATGTTATAGAAATTACCCCAACTGAATTTAAAAATGCAAAAGAAAATAATAAGGGAAAGGGCATAAAAATAGAGAAATCTAATTCCAACCCCGATGAACTTTATATGTATCGTCAACCCCCGAAGCCCTTAAGTTGTAACAATGACCCGGGAACCTCTAAACCACCAGGTTTTTCTAAACTGTTGTGGAAAACGACAGCTCGTATTAGGGGAACATCATATATCCCTAGAAACTTGGCAAAACGAACCAAAACCGAAGAAGAAGAAACGAGCGAGTCGGAATAAGATAGTTGTATTCGTGTGGTGTAATATATGTAATATAATGTGCTTATGCTTTATGATATATGTAAAAATTGCTTGTATTAATAAGTATTTTTTTTATAAATCTAACTCTTGTCTATTTTACAGTATAAAAACACAAAATGGATAGACAACCCAATATTTTAAGAGACCTACCCGGAGACATGATTGATGAAATCTTGTCTAGAGTCGGTCAGAATTCTTCGGCATAACTATTTACGGTGAAATTAGTTTGTAAGACATTCGAAGAACGTTCCAAGAATGTCTTGGTTTATAAGATGCTTTCGTTTGAAAGATGGGAGATATCACATTGGGAAACCCATAAGTTACGATGTGTTTACTTTGACGCATATATTGCGGGGAACCCAAATGCTATTTTACGCAACGGGTTAAGAAATTATTTTGACTCAATGTATCCGAATATAGGACTTCATGATTTAGAAAAAGCGGCTAACATGCAACATAAAGAAGCATGCTATGCTTATGGGTTAGTAATGTGCGCTTCTCACCAAAGTGAGAAAAAGAACATCGGGCTACAACTATTAAACAAAACATTCCCACAAGTGACGGAGTCGGTAATTGGGGTAAGAAATGAGGTTTTTAGGTTATTACGAGACTGTTGGTCATTATGTAACCCTCGTCCCTTTGACGATGTTACAACACGCTGTCTTATCAACGGCCATAACAGTTATGTTCCACAAGACCAAGGATGGGAAGTAGTCCTAGTAAAACCAGAATGCATGACTTGTTTCTGGACGTATGAATTACGTGTCTTTATTGCCTTTGCTGAACGACTTGTGTACTAGCTAGAATTATCTTCACAACTATCTTGTATCAAAGTTATTGTGTGCTATATTTCATGCTTTATGTAAAATAAGCGGTATTGTAAGTTTGTAAAATATTGTATAAAAGTTTAAACGCGAAATATTATTATAATCAGTTTTTCATATAGAATTGTAGTAGTTGAATTGTATATTAGCTACTAAGTATGAACTTAACGGGTAGGTACTACCCGAATTTAAACTTATGAAACGCTAATATGAAGAAAAAGCTTTTATAAATGAGTTCATATTATGCTACGAAATACTATTAACTACTATTAATATTCTGTATGATTAACTTATTCCATTTGACTATTTTGAAAGAAATGGCACCGACTACTCGACACACCGTGAATATGAATGAAGAGGAATTCCGTACTTTTCTAGCTTCAAACATAGCCGCAGTACAGGCTGCGCTACATACCAATAATAACCTTGGATCTAGCAGTACAGGAAATCGTGTAGGATGCACCTACAAAGAATTCACTTCCTGCAAACCGTTGGAATTTGATTGAACCGAAGGACCGATCGGATTGAAACGGTGGACCGAGAAGGTCGAATCGGTGTTTTCCATAAGTAAGTGTACTGAAGAGGACAAAGTGAAGTACGCTACGCATACCTTCACAGGTTCTGCGTTAACATGGTGGAATACCTATCTAGAGCAAGTGGGACAAGATGATGCGTACGCACTACCGTGGTCAGCACTCAAGCACTTGATGAACGAGAAGTACCGTCCCATAACCGAGGTCAATAAGCTCAAGACAGAACTTAAAGGGTTACGAACCCAAGGATTTGATATTACCACGTACGAAAGACGATTCACAGAATTGTGCCTGTTATGTCCGGGAGCGTTCGAAGATGAGGAAGAGAAGATCGACGCATTTGTGAAAGGATTACCGGAAAGAATCCAAGAAGATATAAGTTCACACGAGCCCGCCTCCATACAACAGGCATGTAGAATGGCTCACAAACTAGTGAACCAGATTGAGGAAAGAATTAAAGAACAGACGGCTGAAGAGGCCAATGTGAAGCAAGTCAAAAGAAAGTGGGAGGAAAACGGTGATAAGAATCACCAATACAACAACAAAAGCAATTACAATAATAATCGCAACAATTATCCCAACAATCGCAACATCAATCGCAACTACAACAAACGGCCCAACAACAACAACAACAACAACAACAGCAGCAACTACAACAATCATCCCAACAACAATAACAACCGCAACAACAACAACAATCAGAAGCAGCTATGCCAAAGGTGTGAAAAGTATCACTCGGGGTTCTGCACCAAATTTTGCAACAAGTGTAAAAGAAATGGTCATAGCGCGGTGAAGTGTGAGGTCTACGGACCAGGGGTTAACAGAACGAAAGGAACAAATGGTGTCGGAACGAGTAATGGCGGAACAAGTAGTGTCGGAGCAACTTATGCCAATGTAGTTTGTTATAAATGTGGAAAACCGGGCCACATTATTAGAAATTGCCCGAACCAGGAGAACACGAATGGACAAGGCCGCGGAAGAGTTTTCAATATTAATGCGGCAGAGGCACAGGAAGACCCGGAGCTTGTTACGGGTACGTTTCTTATTGACAATAAATATGCTTACGTTTTATTTGATTCGGGTGCGGATAGAAGCTATATGAGTAGAGATTTTTGTGCTAAATTAAGTTGTCCATTAACGCCATTGGATAGTAAATTTTTACTCGAATTAGCAAACGGTAAATTAATTTCAGCAGATAATATATGCCGGAATCGAGAAATTAAACTGGGTAGCGAAATATTTAAGATTGATTTGATACCAGTAGAGTTAGGGAGTTTTGATGTAATAGTTCGCATGGACTGGCTGAAGAAGGTGAAAGGAGAGATCGTATGTTATAAAA
The DNA here is from genome assembly GCF_046630445.1 of Rutidosis leptorrhynchoides. Classification (NCBI taxonomy): domain Eukaryota; kingdom Viridiplantae; phylum Streptophyta; class Magnoliopsida; order Asterales; family Asteraceae; genus Rutidosis; species Rutidosis leptorrhynchoides. The sequence goes on from NC_092343.1 coordinate 241,050,630, forward strand.
ATGAAATTCGCATTGTACGAGAAGAAGGAGAACCCTTAATGGTGTACGGAGAAAAGGGCAACATGAAGCTACATCTTATTAGTAATTTGAAGGCACAAAAAGTAATAAGAAAAGGTTGCTATGCTGTTCTATCAAACGTCGAGAAAGTACAAACTGAAGAAAAGAGCATCAATGATGTTCCCGTCACAAAAGAATTTCCTGATGTATTTCTGAAAGAATTACCGGGACTACCTCCACATCGATCTGCTGAATTTCAAATAGATCTTGTACCAGGAGCTGCACCAATAGCTCGTGCTCCTTATAGACTCGCACCCAGCGAGATGAAAGAACTGCAAAGCCAACTGCAAGAACTATTAGAACGTGGTTTCATTCGACCAAGCACATCACCATGGGGAGCTCCTGTTTTGTTTGTCAAGAAGAAGGATGGTACATTTAGGTTGTGTATTGACTACAGAGAGTTGAACAAACTTACCATCAAAAACCGTTATCCACTGACGAGAATTGACGACTTATTGGATTAACTACAAGACTCGTCGGTTTATTCGAAGATCGATTTACGTTCTGGATATCATCAAATGCGAGTAAAGGAGGATGATATTCCAAAAACTGCTTTTAGGACGCGTTATGGTCATTACGAGTTTATGGTTATGCCGTTTGGATTGACTAACGCACCAGCTGTGTTCATGGACCTTATAAACCGAGTGTGTGGGCCATATCTTGACAAGTTTGTCATTGTTTTCATCGATGACATACTTATTTACTCAAAGAATGATCAAGAGCACGAAGAACATTTGAGAAAAGTGCTAGAAGTATTGAGGAAAGAAAAACTGTACGCTAAGTTTTCAAAGTGTGAATTTTGGTTGGAAGAAGTTCAATTCCTCTGTCACATAGTGAACAAAGAAGGTATCCAGGTGGACCCGGCAAAGCTCGAAACCGTTGAAAAGTGGGAAACCCCAAAAACTCCGAAGCATATACGTCAATTTTTAGGATTGGCTGGTTACTACAGAAGATTCATCCAAGATTTCTCCAAAATAGCAAAACCCTTGACTGCATTAACGCATAAAGGGAAGAAATTTGAATGGAAGGATGAACAAGAGAAGGCGTTTCAATTATTGAAGAAAAAGCTAACTACGGCACCTATATTGTCATTGCCTGAAGGGAATGATGATTTTGTGATTTATTGTGACGCATCAAAGCAAGGTCTTGGTTGTGTATTAATGCAACGGACGAAGGTGATTGCTTATGCGTCTAGACAATTGAAGATTCACGAGCAAAATTATACGATGCATGATTTGGAATTAGGCGCGGTTGTTTTTGCATTAAAGACTTGGAGGCACTACTTATATGGGGTCAAAAGTATTATATATACCGACCACAAAAGTCTTCAACACATATTTAATCAGAAACAACTGAATATGAGGCAGCGTAGGTGGATTGAATTGTTGAATGATTATGACTTTGAGATTCGTTACCACCCGGGGAAGGCAAATGTGGTAGCCGACGCCTTGAGCAGAAAGGACAGAAAATCCATTCGAGTAAAATCTATGAATATAATGATTCACACTAACCTTACTACTCAAATAAAGGAGGCGCAACAAGGAGTTTTAAAAGAGGGAAATTTAAAGGATGAAATACCCAAAGGATCGGAGAAGCATCTTAATATTCGGGAAGACGGAACCCGGTATAGGGCTGAAAGAATTTGGGTACCAAAATTTGGAGATATGAGAGAAATGGTACTTAGAGAAGCTCATAAAACCAGATACTCAATATATCCTGGAATGGGGAAGATGTACAAGGATCTTAAGAAACATTTTTGGTGGCCAGGTATGAAAGCCGATATTGCTAAATATGTAGGAGAATGTTTGACGTGTTCTAAGGTCAAAGCTGAACATCAGAAACCATCAGGTCTACTACAACAACCTGAAATCCCGAAATGGAAATGGGAAAACATTACCATGGATTTCATTACTAAATTGCCAAGGACTGCAAGTGGTTATGATACTATTTGGGTAATAGTTGATCGTCTCACCAAGTCAGCACACTTCCTGCCAATAAGAGAAGATGACAAGATGGAGAAGTTAGCACGACTGTATTTGAAGGAAGTCGTCTCCAGACATGGAATACCAATCTCTATTATCTCTGATAGGGATGGCAGATTTATTTCAAGATTCTGGCAGACATTACAGCAAGCATTAGGAACTCGTCTAGACATGAGTACTGCCTATCATCCACAAACTGATGGACAGAGCAAAAGGACGATACAAACGCTTGAAGACATGCTACGAGCATGTGTTATTGATTTCGGAAACAGTTGGGATCGACATCTACCATTAGCAGAATTTTCCTACAACAACAGCTACCATTCAAGCATTGAGATGGCGCCGTTTGAAGCACTTTATGGTAGAAAGTGCAGGTCTCCGATTTATTGGAGTGAAGTGGGGGATAGACAGATTACGGGTCCAGAGATAATACAAGAAACTACCGAGAAAATCATCCAAATTCAACAAAGATTGAAAACCGCCCAGAGTCGACAAAAGAGCTACGCGGACAGTAAAAGAAAAGATATAGAGTTTGAAATTAGCGAAATGGTCATGCTTAAGGTTTCACCTTGGAAAGGCATTGTTTGATTTGGTAAATGGGGGAAACTAAATCCAAGGTACATTGGACCATTCAAGATTATAGATCGTGTCGGACCAGTAGCTTACCAACTGGAGCTACCTCAACAACTCGTGACTGTACATAACACTTTCCACGTCTCAAATTTGAAGAAATGTTTTGCTAAAGAAGATCTCACTATTCCGTTGGACGAAATCCAAATCAATGAAAAACTTCAATTCATTGAAGAACCCGTCGAAATAATGGATCGTGAGGTTAAGAGACTTAAACAAAACAAGATACCGATTGTTAAGGTTCGATGGAATGCTCGTAGAGGAACCGAGTTCACCTGGGAGCGTGAAGATCAGATGAAGAAAAAATACCCGCATTTATTTCCAAAAGATACGTCAACACCTCCAACTGCTTAAAATTTAGGGACAAAATTTATTTAACGGGTAGGTATTGTAGTGACCCGAACTTTTCTATGTTTATATATATATATATATATATATATATATATATATATATATATATATATATATATATATATATATATTAAATGAAATTGTTATTTACATGATTAACTGTTTCCAACATGTTAATCAATCAAACTTGTTAAGACTTGATTAATTGAAATAGGTTTCATATAGACAATTGACCACCCAAGTTGACCGGTGATTCACGAATGTTAAAACTTGTAAAAACTATACGATGACATATATATGGTTATATATATATATATATAGTTAACATGATTTTATTATAAGTATGTATCTCATTAGGTATTTTAACAATGAGTTATATATATAAAAATGAGACTATTAAATTAAGAAACTCGAAAACGATATATATAACGATTATCGTTATAACAACGTCTTACTAGGTACATATGAATCATATTAAGATATTGATACACTTAGTTAATTATGTTAAATGATAAGTAAATATATTATTAAGTGTATTAACAATGAAATACATATGTAAAAATAAGACTACTGACTTAATGATTTCGAAACGAGACATATATGTAACGATTATCGTTGTAACGACATTTAACTGTATATATATCATACTAAGATATATTATATATCATAATATCATGATAATATAACAATTTAACATCTCATTTGTTATAATAAACAATGGGTTAACAACATTCAACAAGATCGTTAACCTAAAGGTTTCAAAACAACATTTACATGTAACGACTAACGATGACTTAACGACTCAGTTAAAATGTATATACATGTAGTGTGTTAATATGTATTCATACACTTTTGAAAGACTTCAAGACACTTATCAAAATAATTCTACTTAACAAAAATGCTTACAAATACATCCTCATTCAGTTTCATCAACAATTCTACTCGTATGCACCCGTATTCGTACTCGTACAATACACAGCTTTTAGATGTATGTACTATTGGTATATATACTCCAATGATCAGCTCTTAGCAGCCCATGTGAGTCACCTAACACATGTGGGAACCATCATTTGGCAACTAGCATGAAATATCTCATAAAATTACAAAAATATGAGTAATCATTCATGACTTATTTACATGAAAACAAAATTACATATCCTTTATATCTAATCCATACACCAACGACCAAAAACACCTACAAACACTTTCATTCTTCAATTTTATTCATCTAATTGATCTCTCTCAAGTTCTATCTTCAAGTTCTAAGTGTTCTTCATAAATTCCAAAAGTTCTAGTTTCATAAAATCAAGAATACTTCCAAGATTGCAAGTTTACTTCCAAGTTTTCCAAATTCATTCCAAGTAATCATCCAAGATCAAGAAACCTTTTATTACTTACAGTAGGTTATCTTTCTAATACAAGGTAATAATCATATTCAAACTTTAATTCAATTTCTATAACTATAACAATCTTATTTCGAGTGGAAATCTTACTTGAAATTGTTTTCGTGTCATGATTCTGCTTCAAGAACTTTCAAACCATCCAAGGATCCTTTGAAGCTAGATCTATTTTTCTCATTTCCAGTAGGTTTATCCAAGGAACTTGAGGTAGTAATGATGTTCATAACATCATTCGATTCATACATATAAAGCTATCTTATTCGAAGGTTTAAACTTGTAATCACTAGAACATAGTTTAGTTAATTCTAAACTTGTTCGCAAATAAAAGTTAATCCTTCTAACTTGACTTTTAAAATCAACTAAACACATGTTCTATATCTATATGATATGCTAACTTAATGATTTAAAACCTGGAAACACGAAAAACACCGTAAAACCGGATTTACGCCGTCGTAGTAACACCGCGGGCTGTTTTGGGTTAGTTAATTAAAAACTATGATAACCTTTGATTTAAAAGTTGTTATTCCTGGAAAATGATTTTTATTATGAACATAAAACTATATCCAAAAATCATGGTTAAACTCAAAGTGGAAGTATGTTTTCTAAAATGGTCATCTAGACGTCGTTCTTTCGACTGAAATGACTACCTTTACAAAAATGACTTGTAACTTATTTTTCCAACTATAAACCTATACTTTTTCTGTTTAGATTCATAAAATAGAGTTCAATATGAAACCATAGCAATTTAATTCACTCAAAACAGATTTAAAATGAAGAAGTTATGGGTAAAACAAGATTGGATAATTTTTCTCATTTTAGCTACGTGAAAATTGGTAACAAATCTATTCCAACCATAACTTAATCAACTTGTATTGTATATTATGTAATCTTGAGATACCATAGACACGTATACAATGTTTTGCCCTATCATGTCGACACATCTATATATATTTCGGAACAACCATAGACACTCTATATGTAAATGTTGGAGTTAGCTATACAGGGTTGAGGTTGATTCCAAAATATATATAGTTTGAGTTGTGATCAATACTGAGATACATATACACTGGGTCGTGGATTGATTCAAGATAATATTTATCGATTTATTTCTGTACATCTAACTGTGGACAACTAGTTGTAGGTTACTAACGAGGACAGCTGACTTAATAAACTTAAAACATCAAAATATATTAAAAGTGTTGTAAATATATTTTGAACATACTTTGATATATATGTATATATTGTTATAGGTTCGTGAATCAACCAGTGGCCAAGTTTTACTTCCCGACGAAGTAAAAATCTGTGAAAGTGAGTTATAGTCCCACTTTTAAAATCTAATATTTTTGGGATGAGAATACATGCAGGTTTTATAAATGATTTACAAAATAGACACAAGTACGTGAAACTACATTCTATGGTTGAATTATCAAAATCGAATATGTCCCTTTTTATTAAGTCTGGTAATCTAAGAATTAGGGAACAGACACCCTAATTGACGCGAATCCTAAAGATAGATCTATTGGGCTTAACAAACCCCATCCAAAGTACCGGATGCTTTAGTACTTCGAAATTTATATCATATCCGAAGAGTGTCCCGGAATGATGGGGATATTCTTATATATGCATCTTGTTAATGTCGGTTACCAGGTGTTCACCATATGAATGATTTTTATCTCTATGTATGGGATGTGTATTGAAATATGAAATCTTGTGGTCTATTGTTACGATTTGATATATATAGGTTAAACCTATAACTCACCAACATTTTTGTTGACGTTTAAAGCATGTTTATTCTCAGGTGAATACTAAGAGCTTCCGCTGTTGCATACTAAAATAAGGACAAGATTTGGAGTCCATGTTTGTATGATATTGTGTAAAAACTGCATTCAAGAAACTGATTTCGATGTAACATATTTGTATTGTAAACCATTATGTAATGGTCGTGTGTAAACAGGATATTTTAGATTATCATTATTTGATAATCTACGTCAAGCTTTTTAAACCTTTATTTATGAAATAAAGGTTATGGTTTGTTTTAAAAATGAATGCAGTCTTTGAAAAACGTCTCATATAGAGGTCAAAACCTCGCAACGAAATTAACTAATATGGAACGTTTTTAATCAATAAGAACGGGACATTTCATAAATATCCTAAAAAGGTATGCAAGTTAAAGAAGTCAATCTATGGATTAAAACAAGCATCTAGAATGTGAAATCATCGTTTTAATGAGGTGGCCAAGAAATTTGGCTTCATTAAAAATGGTGATGAAGCTTGTGTATAGTGGGAGCACTATCATGTTCCTTGTACTATATGTGGATGGTATATTGGTATTTGAAAATGATATTCTGGCAATGGAAAGTGTTAAAACTTGGCTAAGTAAGTGCTTCTCCATTAAGGATCTTGGAGAAGCACAATACGTTTTGGGGATTGGGATCTACATGGATAGACCCAAGAAACTGATAGGTTTGAATCAAAGTGCATACATTGTAAAGATCTTGAAAAGGTTCAAGATGGAGAACTCTAAGAAAGGTTTGGTACCTATTCAAAAGGGAACACTACTCAGTTCATCTCAATGCCCCATCACGAAAGATGAACATTAGAGAATGAAGAAAGTCCCATATGCGTCTGCCATTGGGTCAATCATGTATGCAATGATATGCACTAGACCAGATGTGACATGCGCTCTTAGCCTGACAAGTAGATACCAGAATAACCTAGGAAACAATCATGGGATTGCTGTCAAAAGTATATTGAAATACCTTTGGAGGACTAAGGATATGTTTCTAATATATGGGTCTGGTGAGGAGGAACTCACTGTAAAAGGTTACGTGGACGCGAGTTTCCAAACTAATCGAGATGATTCTCGATCACAATCCGGTTATGTATTCACATTAAATGGAGGTGCGGTCTCCTGGAAGAGTTCAAAACAGGATGTTGTTGCCTTATCCACTACAGAGTCGGAGTACATCGCCGCCTCATTGGCAGCTCAGGAAGCTGCATGGATGAAGAAATTCATCGATGACTTAGGAGTTGTCCCTTCCATTCAGGACTGATGTTTCGCGAGGGGTATATAAAATAGTTATTAATTTTAGCAAAAAATACTATTAAATACGATACAATTTTCACAAGATATTTATTTATTTAGAGAATGGATATACTTAAATCTTGCTACAACACTTATAGGCAGTGTACCTAATCGTACAGTAGTGTAGTTTTTAGTAAGTCCGGTTCGTTCCACAGGGAATCTTTTTAAACAAAGCTTAACGCTATATTAGTTTACTTTTATAAAAATACAAATATATATATATAAGTAATATTATTATTATAAAGGGGGATTTTTACCGTTTAATGACCGGTTTGTCGATTTTAAAACTTTAGTCGCAGTTAAAACCTAATGTAAAATATTAAATAAATAAACGACTTAATTTAAAGCGTAAAATAAATAACGATAATGAAATTGCAATAAAAGTGTGATAAAATAAAATTTCGATAATTAAAAAGTACGATAATTAAAAGTGCGATTAAATAAAAATAAATAAAAGTGCGATAATTAGAAGTGCAATTAAATATAAAATAAAGGAAATTAAATATGAAATAAAAGAATTATGCTTATTTAAACTTCCGTAATCATGATGTTTGACGTGTTGATTTTAGTTTTATGCCCATGGGTTAATTGTCCTTTGTCCTGGATTATTTAATATGTCCATACGGATTTGTCCATAATAGTCCATCAGTCATAAATATAAAGAGCGAAAGCCTTCGTCAAATTATTCTTATTCCCGAAGTCAAATATTCCAACTAATTGGGGATTCGAATTGTAACAAGGTTTTAATACTTTGTTTAATGAATACACCAGGTTATCGACTGCGTGTAAACCAAGGTTTTACTACTTTGTTAACAATTACACCAATTACCCTTGAATGTAATTCACCCCTGTTTCAACAAGTTTATTAACTATTAATCCAGTTCCGTATCCGGTAAAATGAATAATTATTGGTATTTATAGATATCCCGCCCACCGTACCCAGTCAAGCGTATGTGGTTATATATAAATACGTCGAATTATAAGTTTGTATATTAAATTAACAAGGTATTGTTTAGTTAATATAAAACCCATTAATAGCTCATAGTCTAATTTCCACAAGTGTCGTTCTTTTGTCCAAACCCCAATTATGGTACAAAGCCCAATTACCCAATTTTAGTAATTAGCCCAACATCATGATTACTTCGAATTAAATAAGCATAATAATAACTTAGCTACGAGACATTAATATAAAAAGGTTGAACATAACTTAAAATGATTAAAAATAGCGTAGCGTTACACGGACAGAATTTTGACTTACACCCTTACAACATTCGCTAACATACCCTTATTATTAGAATTATAATTAAAATTAAAATATAAATTATAAATATATATATATATATATATATATTTTACGTATGAGGAGAAGAAGAAAAAGATGATGATTTGCGATCAGAATTCGGTTGCTTTTATAGGGATTTTCGACTTTAGGGGCTCTGCGACTCGCGGCATTTTTGCCTTCAAACTCCGCGAGTCGCGGAGTTTGAAATTACAGCTCATATCAGTTTGGAGTCTTTCTCTGCCGACGGTTTTTATTTATAAATATAATATATATATAATTAATATAATTAATATAATTAATTATATATTATATTATATTTATATACATAGTTAACTTGTAATTTTTAGTCCGTTGCGTCGAGGGTTGAGAGTTGACTCTAGTCCCGGTTCCGGATTTTCGAACGTCCTTGCGTACAATTTTATATTTTGTACTTTGCGTTTTGAATCTTGTACTCTTGTAATTTCGAGACGTTTCTTATCAATACTTGGAACCTCTTTGATTGTCTTTTGTACTTTTGAGCTTTTTGGTCATTTGCGTCTTCAATTCGTCGAATCTGTCTTTTGTCTTCACCTTTTATTATTTAAATGAATATCACTTGTAAATAGAACAATTGCAACTAAAAGCTTGTCTTTCTTGAGGAATAATGCTATGAAATATATGTTCGTTTTTAGCATTATCAAATATTTCCACACTTGAGCGTTGCTTGTCCTCAAGCAATATCGTCTTGAAATACTAGAATCACTTCTTTATTCTTCACACTTTGTACATTAGTGATTTTCTATACGGCGGTATAAACAATGGTAGTAACGATATGGTTTACAGTCCCACATGACTATAAAAATTTAGATCCATTAAGAAAATTGGATCTTTATGAAAACATTTGATCTTTTTGAAAATTAAATCTAGTTTTTACCCTAGATAAGTTTTCCGGGATAACCCTTTACCGGTGTTTGAAAAATATTTTTGTGGGTTTGGTGGGTTTCAGATTTGAAAATTTTAGCTCAAAACTTGCGGTTTTTGTGTCACCCACTTGCTAACCTTGTATTTGGAAAGCAACACGTCCAGTTTACTTGTCCCGTATATTACCTTTCAGTAAACTACCGTCCGGTTGTAAAGGAAAGCGTTGAACAAGCAACTGTTAAGGCAATGTCTCCTGACATGCTTTTAATTATGGTCTATAACGTGTCGGACGCAATTACTATCCTTGGTAGGAGCAATAGTAAAGCTCACCCTTATGATTTTTCGGTCTGGCACAAGGTCCTATCTTTGACCACTATGCAACCACCGTTCTTACGGTTGACACCCGATTTGGTTCAGGTGACCTAATGAATTCCAGGTGAATTCCTAGGATTTTACGTTCAATGGTAATGAACGCATTGAAAATAGGGTTTTCAGAAAACAAATCGGTTTGTAATTTTGATCAAAATATTTTCTCGTTCAAGCTCGAGTTTAGATATCATTGAATTCCATGAGTTTGTAATTCTCAATCTTTAAGGTCAATCTCTAGGATTGAGTAATATCAGTCTTAAAAGTTGATTTTTAATCTTTAAGGAGATTATCCTTTCTAGGGATCTGATTCATTAGTCTTATCCAGCTAATTTGCATGGTGCCCCCCCATTGTACGAGTTAAATCCTTCTCATGGTTAGGATAAATCTGACCACTTGGCAACCCTGTTTAATGCTGAGGTCCGTGGATTTCCTACTGATTTTAGTGATGACTTTTCTAGATTTTTCGTCAACCTACAGCTGGTCTGGACGACAACTTCATGACCTAAATCAAGAAGCGCGTGTCTTTTTCGGAAGACTTTACTTCCTTTTAATGATGGAATTGATTCATCGTGTTGATCCATCTTTTCTTTTCTTTCATCGGGTAAAACAGTTTAGTTTAGTCCAAAGCAAAAGTATTTTCAGTTATTTGTTACAGAAATATGTGACATATGTTTAAGATAACTTGGTAAATTTTTCCACACTTGGCTTTTATTTTCCTTTTTATCGTCCTCTATTCCATTTTAAATGAATTTTAACATTTTAGTTTGTTTCTCAATTTATGTCCTTTCCGAGGTAACAATAATTTCGGTATTAAAACCTAGTTTTATCGTTCATAAATATGTATAAACATGATTTTGAGTTCATTTAATTGAAAATTTTGAAAAATTTTACTAGAATTGGGTAGTCAGTATATAAGACCAGGGCTGTTCTTTATTATCAGAGAGCACTAGATTCTAATACAACTACTGCTTTACTAGTATTTTTAATGGTAACCAAGTGTATAAAGTAAAAAAAAATTTAAAATCCGAAAGAATTTAACCCCTTCCCACACTTAAGATCTTGCAATGCCCTCATTTGCAAGAAATCAATAACAATTTAAATTATTGAGGGTGATTTGTGTGAAAATGATTAAATTTTTACCAAAGTTTCCAAATACATTGGCGTTTGTTGGCTGAATGATAAATGGTGCACATCATTTGTTCATTCCGTCTTGTTGTTATTTCACATATATTTTGCTTCTTGTCGTCAAAATTAGTTGCTTTTGCTGAACTTAATGCCAGTCTTTGAAAATGCGTTGTTTTACCCTGTTGTGTACATAAGATAAACTGCAAACATATATACATATTTTTGAAGTTTGGTATATTACCCCACATTCAAAAATTATTAAAATCTAAGAATAAAAGTTAGACAATTATAAAAATGATTACAATATTAACAAAAGTATTAAACGTATCAATAATTACAAATTACAAAAAAAAAATAAGTATACTAGGGATGATATTGGTACCAATAGGGGTTCCAGGCATAACCATAGGTGCTATAGAATGCTTCGGCAGGGTTATACGTAGGATATGGTGGCTGCATCTCTATAGACCAGGGAGGGAAGATGGGTTTCGGTGTAGGAATATAGTTTCTACCTATATGTTGGCAATGAGCTATGATTTGGTTCTGATGAACTTGCCAATCTTCAAATGCTCTCTGTCTAGCATTTTCGTATTCCTGAGAAGCTATAAACCTTTGCATTTCTTGCATCTCATTCCCCCCTCCTACATTACCTTGCTGTTGGTTTCTCTCCACCTGTGGATGTCTACCATGGTATTGTACTGCGGCGTTATTTCGCCTCTTCAAAACTTTCGCACCATGGTATACATTTAAACCTATAGTATCGCGGGGTTCCGGTTCTTCTACTAATAATCCCCCCGACTTATATCCACACCGAGATATTCACCAATCAAAGTAATAAAAATACCACCTCCTATTATGCTATGCGGTCGCATCCCCCGAACCATAGCTGATAAATAATAACCCACACAATATGGTATACTTACAGCGCTTTGTGGGTCTCGAATACACATATGGTAAAACAAATCCTGTTCATTTACTTTTTCCTTGTTCTTACCCGTTTGTGTAATCGAATTAGCTAAAAACCTATGAATCACTCTTAATTCGGCTCTATCTATATCCAAATAAGAGTAATTTCCCCCTTTGAAACGGTGATGGCTTGTCATTTGACTCCACACACCGTGTGTATCAAAATTTTCATCTATCTTTCTACCGTTTAGTATCAACCCTCTACAATCGGCAGATGCTAACTCCTCAGGCGTATATATACGTAAAGCCTGAGCCATGTCCAGTAAAGACATGTGGCGCATTGAACCGCCTAACAAAAATCTAATAAAAGAACGATCGGTTAAACTAGCTACCCGATCATTCAACTCTATACTACATAACAATTCTTCACACCATACTTTATATACAGGTCTACGCATGGTGAATAAACGTACCCAGTCATTAAAAGTAGAATTACCATACCTCTGTACAAGTAATTCCCTAATTGGCCCGGCCAATTCTACAGCTTCTAAGGGTCCCCATTCTATGACTCTCGGTACCTCAACAACCTTAGAATGAAGAGTATGCAAACTCCTTTGATATTTTGGATAATCTATCCAAAGTCTGTCAAATCTCAGGTTCGGGTGCAATTCTTCCAAGTGCATATCAGAAAAGGTCATGACTGGATGATGTATATCCTGCTTGTAGTAGTTATCCACCTCCTGTTGTTCCGCATTCTCAGCAGGAGCATTACGGGCTTGGGATGAAGATTCACCCCTTTCAGTCTGCAAAACACATCAAACACAATTTTTGTGCATCCAAATATGCATTAGTATCAGCAAAATCATCAATCAAAATAATTACAATGACATGATCTATTTATATCAAACTTAAGCTTATTTTCACATTTTTATCAAATCTACACTTTTTCAAATAAGCATATACGAAAATGTTCGCCAAGTTCATAAGCATTCAACTCAAACAACATGTCAAAATAATCATTACTAGCAATTAAACAAGTCTCAAATGGCATTATCTTTCAAAAATCAAGTTCATGAGTTTTAGACTTGAAAAAGTCCACTTTAATTCTCAAAATCATGTTTAGGCTCAAAGTTTGGATCATTTAACTACCTAGACATGTTACACTACTCATTTTAGCAACAATTCATGACAAAAATCGGCCATAACCTGTTTATATCAAAAAGCCCCAAATTTGCTCAAGAACACAAACCCTAGATTACTCAAAATTTGAAGTTTAAGGCTTCTAATCATGTTAAACAGCATCAATCTAGGTTATACAAGCATAATACATAAACAATTTAAGCATAATTACACTAAAAAGCATCAAAATCAAATTAGGGAAAAAATGGCTCAAGAACACTAATTTCGGATTAAATGGTGTTTAGGTGTAGAAATTTACCATTTTTCTTGAGTAATTCCTAGATAGCATCCTTCTCAACATGATTTTAGTAAAAAATTTGGTGATTAACGGTTAAAAATTGTGAATTTAGGGTGTATTTTTCGGGTTTTTCGTGGGTTATTTCGCAGTTTTTTTCTGTTGTGGGGAGTGAAACTGAGCTGTTTCAGCTCTTTATTTTTTTTTCTGTAATCCGGTCCTCCCGCGACTCGCGGTGAAATACCCTTCAAACTCCGCGAGTCGCGGAGTTTGATATATTTTTTTTATAATCATTAACTTATAAAACAATTAAGTACTTACTTTTAAAATTTTGTTTCCCTTGTTATTTAGGACGAGGTCGTTTCGGATCGATGTCCTAGTCCGTCCCTCGACAAAATTTTAAAATTTGTCTTTTTGTAGCGATTGTTTTAAAAGCTAAGATTTTTGGTTTTTTAATGTTTTTGGCACACTTTAATTCAATAAGATTAAAAATAATGATAATAAAAGTTCTCGTCCCTCCCTCGGGTAAAGCAATTTCGGTTCAAAGACCTAGTCTTCAACTTACGACGAATTTTAAAAATCATATTTTTAACTTAATGAAATAAAGTAAATTTTTGTTTTTAAATTCACACAACTTAAATATGAAATTCAAAATTAATATTAAAAATTCACACTAAACTTAAAATTTAAAATGCATAAAATTAAAAATTTATATTTTAAAAATTCACACCAAACTTAATTTAAAAATTCATATTATAAATTCACACCAAACTTAATTTAAAAATTCATATTATAAATTCACACCAAACTTATATTAATTTTTCAAATATTTACAATTTTAAATATATTATTTTTACAAAGTTTACAATATTAATTTAAGATTTAAATATTAATTTTAAAAACATGGTAAAAATAAAATTAAAAATCTTTTTGTCTTTTTTTTATCCCACTTTAATCAATCAAATATTATCAAAAATATGCGCCCCTCTTTTCGGTAAAGTAATTTCGGTTCCAAAACCTAATTTAACTCATGACGAATTTTTGAAATATTTTAGGTTGATTGATTAAAGATATTTATACCTTAAGAATAAACGTTAAATTTCGCAGTGATGTAATAAATTTTTGAATGATATCAATAATTTCGGTCGCCAAACCTAATTTTATTCAATACCAATTTAATACTTTTTAGGGAACAAATTAGCGTTTATTATCAAAAGGTTAAAAATAAAAATAAAAATAAAAACTGTACAGACATACCTATGAAATAGATTTCTTAGTTATATGATCTATCCCATTCATAAGATAGTCGGTTTAATTGGTTTTCCATGGCTTCATAGGCGTAACCTCGAGCATTCAGTGTCTTTTCTTCTAAACATATGAACGGTCCGTCTCTACATAAAGTAACAAATTCGGTATTTGAATAGGTTTGATTATTTGAACATTTACCTCCATGTGACCATTTTCCGCATTTGTGACATCTTTCTAGGTGTCGTGCTCTTCTTTTCGCTGCGGATTTTGATTTTCCTTTACCAAATTGTAACTTATTATCTTCGCATCTGGATTCTTTTCTAACTCCGTCCATTATTTCTCTGATTACTGATACTAATTCACTCGGTAGTATGTCATTATTACGTTTAGTGATCAAAGCATGTAGCATTAGACCATGGTTTAGTTCACAGGCAGTCTTCATTTCGTAAAAACCTAAAAAAAATAAAAATTCAGAATGGGGGGAGAAGACTAGTTCTTTAGGGTCTGCTAGGGAAAGACCATTCGGGTTCTATTTTCGAGAACTACACGAAAACAGACAATCTAACTCTAACAGAAATACATAAACCCCTTTGATTCTCCCCACACTTAGTTGGCTGTGGTATCGAAATTGTGATTAACATTATTTTCAATTGAATCATCAACAACTTGTATATCTTTGAATTTTACTTCAATCCATTTGTTGATTTCCTCCGTAACTTTCACAAATTCAAATAACATTGCCTTTTCTTTTGACGATAAATTGGATATTAATCGGTTATATAACTTAAAGTTTCCTTTAATCTTAGCATCGTGAATCCGTTTATAAAGTTTCTTCGTTGAACTGTTAAAAATGGATTCATCTAATTTCGTATCATCAACGGCATTCTTTGTAATTGGATCATCATTAAGTGTTTCTTCATCTTCCCCACACTTATGCATTTTTATTGGTCTAACAGTTTTGGTTTGTGGAGATCTATCTTTTCGGTTCACAAAGGTGATCGATGTATCACCATTCCTAAGTGTTATTCTACCTTCTCTTACATCAATGAATGCCTTGGTGGTTGCTAAAAATGGGCGACCTAGAATTAGAGGAATATCAAGGTTTTCCTCCATATTAATCACTATGAAGTTTGTAACAAAGGTCAAACTTCCCACGTTAACAAGTAAATTATCTGCTATTCCAACCGGGTGTTTAATGGTTTGGTCAAATGATTGAACACCTATTTTGGTTGGTTTTAATTTACCCATGCCTAATCTTTTGTATAAGGAAAGAGGCATAATATTTGCACTTGCTCCTAAATCTGCTAGTCCATTATATACAGCACCATCATTAAGTAAGCAAGAAATGATAAATTTACCCGGGTCTCCTGCTTTAGTAAGTCGAGTTGGTTTGTAGACCTTTTTCGGGTGTTCTTTCCTTGGTTCTTTCATTTCTATTTGAATTTCTTGTTCACATTTTTCTTCGTTTCTTGGAATGGGAGGTTTGTATAGGAATTCTTCTTCATCACTCAAATTTGAATCCTCCCTATATTCCAGTTTTGATTTTTCATATGTTGTTGATAACATATTTATGTTTTCATTTTGAAGGTTTTCTTGGGTGGTGAAATTATGATTAACTTCATTGTCAACTTCCATCGGACCATGTATGTAATGTTTAACTCTGTGACCATTAACTTTAAATTCAATCTCATTTGAATTTATCAATTCTATCGTTCCGTATGGGAAAACTCTTTTGACTATGAATGGTCCAGACCATCTTGATTTCAATTTTCCAGGAAATAGCTTGAATCGTGAATTGAAAAGAAGGACTCTGTCTCCTTCTTTAAATTCTTTTGAACTTCTGATTCTTTTATCATGCCATTTCTTCATTCTTTCTTTATAGATTAACGAATTATCGTATGCTTCATGTCTTAATTCTTCTAATTCGTTTAGTTGACTTAATCGTAGACGTCCAGCTTCATGTAAATCAAGATTACATGTTTTCAAAACCCAAAATGCTTTGTGTTCAATTTCTACTGGAAGATGACAAGCTTTTCCATAAACAAGTCTAAAAGGTGTGGTTCCAATTGGAGTTTTGTAGGCTGTTCTAAAAGCCCAGAGTGCATCCTCCAATTTAATGGACCATTCCTTCGGATTTGATCCTACGGTTTTCTCTAGAATACGTTTTAAAGCCCGGTTGGTATTTTCAACTTGTCCACTTGTTTGTGGATGATATGCGGTGGAGATTTTATGAGTTACTCCATATCTTTTAAGAACTTTCTCAAGTTGATTATTACAGAAATGAGTACCCCGATCACTTATTAAAGCTTTCGGTGTTCCAAACCTTGCAAAAAGACGTTTTAAAAAGTTGACTACAACTCGTGCATCGTTAGTTGGGAGAGCTTGTGCTTCCGCCCATTTAGATACATAATCAATGGCTACGAGTATATATAGATTATTATGAGATTTTGGAAATGGACCCATAAAGTCAATACCCCAAATGTCAAATACTTCACATACTTGGATGACATTTTGTGGCATTTCATCACGTTGACTTATTTTTCCGGCCCTTTGACAAGCATCACAGGATTTGCAAAGAAGGTGTGCATCTTTGTAAATTGTAGGCCAATAGAATCCAGCATCATAAACTTTTCTTGCTGTTAGTTGAGGCCCATAATGCCCTCCTGTTGGTCCTGTGTGACAATGGTTTAATATTTTACTAGCTTCATCTCCAAATACACATCGGCGTATTATTCCATCGGGACAACTTTTAAACAGATGTGGATCTTCCCAAAAATAGTGTTTTATATCACTGAAGAATTTCTTTCGTCTTTGGTGCGATAATCCTTTTTCAAGGAATCCACAAACTAAGTAGTTTGCATAGTCTGCAAACCATGGGATTTCATTATAATCTATCTTCAATAGATATTCATCAGGAAAGTTGTCTTGTATGGCCGATTCATTTAGAACTTCTAACTCAGGATTTTCAAGACGAGAAAGATGATTAGCGGCGAGATTTTCTGCTCCTCTTTTATCTCGGATTTCAATATCAAACTCTTGTAAGAGTAAGATCCAACGGATTAATCTTGGTTTAGCATCTTGTTTTGAAAATAGGTATCTAAGAGCAGAATGGTCGGTATAGACCACTGTTTTTGCTAGAACGAGATGAAATGTCCCGTTCTTATTGATTAAAAACGTTCCATATTAATTGATTTCGTTGCGAGGTTTTGACCTCTATATGAGACGTTTTTCAAAGACTGCATTCATTTTTAAACAAACCATAACCTTTATTTCATCAATAAAGGTTTAAAAAGCTTTACGTAGATTATCAAATAATGATAATCTAAAATATCCTGTTTACACACGACCATTACATAATGGTTTACAATACAAATATGTTACAACAAAATAAGTTTCTTGAATGTAGTTTTTACACAATATCATACAAGCATGGACTCCAAATCTTGTCCTTATTTAAGTATGCGACAGCGGAAGTTCTTAATAATCACCTGAGAATAAACATGCTTAAAACGTCAACAAAAATGTTGGTGAGTTATAGGTTTAACCTATATATATCAAATCGTAACAATAGACCACAAGATTTCATATTTCAATACACATCCCATACATAGAGATAAAAATCATTCATATGGTGAACACCTGGTAACCGACAATAACAAGATGCATATATAAGAATATCCCCATCATTCCGGGACACCCTTCGGATATGATATAAATTTCGAAGTACTAAAGCATCCGGTACTTTGGATGGGGTTTGTTAGGCCCAATAGATCTATCTTTAGGATTCGCGTCAATTAGGGTGTCTGTTCCCTAATTCTTAGATTACCAGACTTAATAAAAAGGGGCATATTCGATTTCGATAATTCAACCATAGAATGTAGTTTCACGTACTTGTGTCTATTTTGTAAATCATTTATAAAACCTGCATGTATTCTCATCCCAAAAATATTAGATTTTAAAAGTGGGACTATAACTCACTTTCACAGATTTTTACTTCGTCGGGAAGTAAGACTTGGCCACTGGTTGATTCACGAACCTATAACAATATATACATATATATCAAAGTATGTTCAAAATATATTTACAACACTTTTAATATATTTTGATGTTTTAAGTTTATTAAGTCAGCTGTCCTCGTTAGTAACCTACAACTAGTTGTCCACAGTTAGATGTACAGAAATAAATCGATAAATATTATCTTGAATCAATCCACGACCCAGTGTATACGTATCTCAGTATTGATCACAACTCAAACTATATATATTTTGGAATCAACCTCAACCCTGTATAGCTAACTCCAACATTCACATATAGAGTGTCTATGGTTGTTCCGAAATATATATAGATGTGTCGACATGATAGGTCGAAACATTGTATACGTGTCTATGGTATCTCAAGATTACATAATATATAATACAAGTTGATTAAGTTATGGTTGGAATAGATTTGTTACCAATTTTCACGTAGCTAAAATGAGAAAAATTATCCAATCTTGTTTTACCCATAACTTCTTCATTTTAAATCCGTTTTGAGTGAATCAAATTGCTATGGTTTCATATTGAACTCTATTTTATGAATCTAAACAAAAAAATTATAGGTTTCTAGTCGGAAAAATAAGTTACAAGTCGTTTTTGTAAAGGTAGTCATTTCAGTCGAAAGAACGACGTCTAGATGACCATTTTAGAAAACATACTTCCACTTTGAGTTTAACCATAATTTTTGGATATAGTTTCATGTTCATAATAAAAATCATTTTCTCAGAATAACAACTTTTAAATCAAAGTTTATCATAGTTTTTAATTAACTAACCCAAAACAGCCCGCGGTGTTACTACGACGGCGTAAATCCGGTTTTACGGTGTTTTTCGTGTTTCCAGGTTTTAAATCATTAAGTTAGCATATCATATAGATATAGAACATGTGTTTAGTTGATTTTAAAAGTCAAGTTAGAAGGATTAACTTTTGTTTGCGAACAAGTTTAGAATTAACTAAACTATGTTCTAGTGATTACAAGTTTAAACCTTCGAATAAGATAGCTTTATATGTATGAATCGAATGATGTTATGAACATCATTACTACCTTAAGTTCCTTGGATGAACCTACTGGAAAAGAGAAAAATGGATCTAGCTTCAATGGATCCTTGGATGGCTCGAAGTTCTTGAAGCAGAATCATGACACGAAAACAAGTTCAAGTAAGGTCATCACTTGAAATAAGATTGTTATAGTTATAGAAATTGAACCAAAGTTTGAATATGATTATTACCTTGTATTAGAATGATAACCTAATGTAAGAAACAAAGATTTCTTGAGGTTGGATGATCACCTTACAAGATTGGAAGTGAGCTAGCAAACTTGAAAGTATTCTTGATTTTATGAAACTAGAACTTTTGGAATTTATGAAGAACACTTAGAACTTGAAGATAGAACTTGAGAGAGATCAATTAGATGAAGAAAATTGAAGAATGAAAGTGTTTGTAGGTGTTTTTGGTCGTTGGTGTATGGATTAGATATAAAGGATATGTAATTTTGTTTTCATGTAAATAAGTCATGAATGATTACTCATATTTTTGTAATTTTATGAGATATTTCATGCTAGTTGCCAAATGATGGTTCCCACATGTGTTAGGTGACTCACATGGGCTGCTAAGAGCTGATCATTGGAGTGTATATACCAATAGTACATACATCTAAAAGCTGTGTATTGTACGAGTACGAATACGGGTGCATACGAGTAGAATTGTTGATGAAACTGAACGAGAATGTAATTGTAAGCATTTTTGTTGAGTAGAAGTATTTTGATAAGTGTATTGAAGTCTTTCAAAAGTGTATAAATACATATTAAAACACTACATGTATATACATTTTAACTGAGTCGTTAAGTCATCGTTAGTCGTTGCATGTAAGTGTTGTTTTGAAACCTTTAGGTTAACGATCTTGTTAAATGTTGTTAACCCAATGTTTATAATATCAAAAGAGATTTTAAATTATTATATTATCATGATATTATGATGTACGAATATCTCTTAATATGATATATATACATTAAATGTCGTTACAACGATAAACGTTACATATATGTCTCGTTTCAAAATCATTAAGTTAGTAGTCTTGTTTTTACATATGTAGTTCATTGTTAATATAATTAATGATATGTTTACTTATCATAATATCATGTTAACTATATATATAACCATATATATTTCATCATATAGTTTTTTACAAGTTTTAACGTTCGTGAATCACCGGTCAACTTGGGTGGTCAATTGTCTATATGAAACCTATTTCAATTAATCAAGTCTTAAAAAGTTTGATTGCTTAACATGTTGGAAACATTTAATCATGTAAACATCAATCTCAATTAATATATATAAACATGGAAAAGTTCGGGTCACTACAGTACCTACCCGTTAAATAAATTTCGTCCCGAAATTTTAAGCTGTTGAAGGTGTTGACGAATCTTCTGGAAATAGATGCGGGTATTTCTTCTTCATCTGATCTTCACGCTCCCAGGTGAACTCGGGTCCTCTACGAGCATTCCATCAAACCTTAACAATTGGTATCTTGTTTTGCTTAAGTCTTTTAACCTCACGATCCATTATTTCGACGGGTTCTTCGATGAATTGGAGTTTTTCGTTGATTTGGATTTCATCTAACGGAATAGTGAGATCTTCTTTAGCAAAACATTTCTTCAAATTCGAGACGTGGAAAGTGTTATGTACAGCCGCGAGTTGTTGAGGTAACTCAAGTCGGTAAGCTACTGGTCCGACACGATCAATAATCTTGAATGGTCCAATATACCTTGGATTTAATTTCCCTCGTTTACCAAATCGAACAACGCCTTTCCAAGGTGAAACTTTAAGCATGACCATCTCTCCAATTTCAAATTCTATATCTTTTCTTTTAATGTCAGCGTAGCTCTTTTGTCGACTTTGGGCGGTTTTCAACCGTTGTTGAATTTGGATGATCTTCTCGGTAGTTTCTTGTATAATCTCTGGACCCGTAATCTGTCTATCCCCCACCTCACTCCAACAAATCGGAGACCTGCACTTTCTACCATAAAGTGCTTCAAACGGCGCCATCTCAATGCTTGAATGGTAGCTGTTGTTGTAGGAAAATTCTGCTAACGGTAGATGTCGATCCCAACTATTTTCGAAATCAATAACACATGCTCGTAGCATGTCTTCAAGCGTTTGTATCGTCCTTTCGCTCTGCCCATCAGTTTGTGGATGATAGGCAGTACTCATGTCTAGACGAGTTCCTAATGCTTGCTGTAATGTCTGCCAGAATCTTGAAATAAATCTGCCATCCCTATCAGAGATAATAGAGATTGGTATTCCATGTCTGGAGACGACTTCCTTCAAATACAGTCGTGCTAACTTCTCCATCTTGTCATCTTCTCTTATTGGTAGGAAGTGTGCTGATTTGGTGAGACGATCAACTATTACCCAAATAGTATCAAAACCACTTGCAGTCCTTGGCAATTTAGTGATGAAATCCATGGTAATGTTTTCCCATTTCCATTCCAGGATTTCGGGTTGTTGAAGTAGACCTGATGGTTTCTGATGCTCAGCTTTGACCTTAGAACACGTCAAACATTCTCCTACGTATTTAGCAACATCGGCTTTCATACCCAGCCACCAAAAATGTTTCTTGAGATCCTTGTACATCTTCCCCGTTCCAGGATGTATTGAGTATCTGGTTTTATGAGCTTCTCTAAGTACCATTTCTCTCATATCTCCAAATTTTGGTACCCAAATCCTTTCAGCCCTATACCGGGTTCCGTCTTCCCGAATATTAAGATGCTTCTCCGATCCTTTGGGTATTTCATCCTTTAAATTTCCCTCTTTTAAAACTCCTTGTTGCGCCTCCTTTATTTGAGTAGTAATGTTATTATGAATCATTATATTCATAGATTTTACTCGAATGGGTTCTCTATCCTTCCTGCTCAAGGCATCGGCTACCACATTTGCCTTCCCCGGATGGTAACGAATCTCAAAATCGTAATCATTCAATAATTCAATCCACCTACGCTGCCTCATATTCAGTTGTTTCTGATTAAATATGTGTTGAAAACTTTTGTGGTCGGTATATATAATACTTTTGACCCCATATAAGTAGTGCCTCCAAGTCTTTAATGCAAAAACAACCGCGCCTAATTCCAAATCATGCGTCGTATAATTTTGTTCGTGAATCTTCAATTGTCTAGACGCATAAGCAATCACCTTCGTTCATTGCATTAATACACAACCGAGACCTTGCTTTGATGCGTCACAATAAATCACAAAATCATCATTCCCTTCAGGCAATGACAATATAGGTGCCGTAGTTAGCTTTTTCTTCAATAACTGAAACGCTTTCTCTTGTTCATCATTCCATTCAAATTTTCTTCCCTTTATGCGTTAATGCAGTCAAGGGTTTTGCTATTCTGGAAAAGTCTTGGATGAACCTTCTGTAGTAACCAGCTAGTCCTAAAAACTGGCGTATGTGTTTCGGAGTTTTCGGGGTTTCCCACTTTTCAACAGTTTCTATCTTTGCCGGATCCACCTTAATACCTTCTTTGTTCACTATGTGACCGAGGAATTGAACTTCTTCCAACCAAAATGCACACTTTGAAAACTTAGCGTACAATTCTTCCTTCCTCAATACTTCTAACACCTTTCTCAAATGTTCACCGTGTTCTTGGTCATTCTTTGAGTAAATAAGTATGTCATCAATGAAAACAATGACAAACTTGTCAAGGTATGGTCCACATACTCGGTTCATAAGGTCCATGAACACAGCTGGTGCATTAGTTAAACCAAACGGCATGACCATAAACTCGTAATGACCGTAACGTGTTCTGAAAGCAGTCTTTGGAATATCATCTTCTTTCACCCGCATTTGATGATACCCGGAACGTAAGTCAATCTTTGAATAAACAGACGAGCCTTGTAGTTGATCAAATAAGTCGTCGATTCTCGGTAGTGGGTAGCGGTTCTTGATGGTAAGTTTGTTCAACTCTCGGTAGTCGATACACAACCTGAATGTACCATCTTTCTTCTTGACAAACAAAACAGGAGCTCCCCACGGTGATTTGCTTGGTCGAATGAAACCACGCTCTAAAAGTTCTTGTAATTGGCTTTGCAGTTCTTTCATCTCGCTGGGTGCGAGTCTGTAAGGAGCACGAGCTATTGGTGCAGCTCCTGGTACAAGATCTATTTGAAATTCAACGGATCGATGTGGGGGTAATCCCGGTAATTCTTTCGGAAATACATCGGGAAATTCTTTTGCAATGGGAACATCATTGATGCTCTTTTCTTCAGTTTGTACTTTCTCGACGTGTGCTAGAACAGCATAGCAACCTTTTCTTATTAGTTTTTGTGCCTTCAAATTACTAATAAGATGTAGCTTCGTGTTGCCCTTTTCTCCGTACACCATTAAGGGTTTTCCTTTTTCTCGTATAATGCGAATTGCATTTTTGTAACAAACGATCTCCGCTTTCACTTCTTTCAACCAGTCCATACCGATTATCACATCAAAACTCCCTAACTCTACTGGTATCAAATCAATCTTAAATGTTTCGCTAACCAGTTTAATTTCTCGATTCCGACATATATTATCTGCTGAAATTAATTTACCATTTGCTAACTCGAGTAAAAATTTACTATCCAAAGGCGTCAATGGACAACTTAATTTAGCACAAAAATCTCTACTCATATAGCTTCTATCCGCACCCGAATCAAATAAAACGTAAGCAGATTTATTGTCAATAAGAAACGTACCCGTAACAAGCTCCGGGTCTTCCTGTGCCTCTACCGCATTAATATTGAAAACTCTTCCACGGCCTTGTCCATTCGTGTTCTCCTGGTTCGGGCAATTTCTAATAATGTGGCCTGGTTTTCCACATTTATAACAAACTACATTGGCATAACTTGCTCCGACACTACTTGCTCCGCCATTACTCGTTCCGACACCATTTGTTCCTTTCGTTCTATTAACCCCTGGTCCATAGACCTCACACTTCGCCGCGCTATGACCATTTCTTTTACACTTGTTGCAAAATTTGGTGCAGAACCCCGAGTGATTCTTTTCACACCTTTGGCATAGTTGCTTCTGATTGTTGTTGTTGTTGCGGTTATTATTGTTGTTGGGATGATTGTTGTAGTTGCTGTTGTTGTTATATTGGTGATTCTTATCACCGTTTTCCTCCCACTTTCTTTTGACTTGCTTCACATTGGCCTCTTCAGCAGTCTGTTCTTTAATTCTTTCTTCAATCTGGTTCACTAGTTTGTGAGCCATTCTACATGCCTGTTGTATGGAGGCGGGCTCGTGTGAACTTATATCTTCTTGGATTCTTTCCGGTAATCCTTTCACAAACGCGTCGATCTTCTCTTCCTCATCTTCGAATGCTCCCGGACACAATAGGCACAATTCTGTGAATCGTCTTTCGTACGTGGTAATATCAAATCCTTGGGTTCGTAACCCTCTAAGTTCTGTCTTGAGCTTATTGACCTCGGTTCTGGGACGGTACTTCTCGTTCATCAAGTGCTTGAATGCTGACCACGGTAGTGCGTACGCATCATCTTGTCCCACTTGCTCTAGATAGGTATTCCACCATGTTAACGCAGAACCTGTGAAGGTATGCGTAGCGTACTTCACTTTGTCCTCTTCAGTACACTTACTTATGGCAAACACCGATTCAACCTTCTCGGTCCACCGTTTCAATCCGATCGGTCCTTCGGTTCCATCAAATTCCAAAGGTTTGCAGGCAGTGAATTCTTTGTAGGTGCATCCTACACGATTTCCTGTACTGCTAGATCCAAGGTTATTGTTGGTATGTAGCGCAGCCTGTACTGCGGCTATGTTTGAAGCTAGAAAAGTACGGAATTCCTCTTCATTCATATTCACGGTGTGTCGAGTAGTCGGTGCCATTTCCTTCAAAATAGTTAAATGGAACAAGTTAATCATACAGAATATTAAGAGTAGTTAATAGTATTTCGTAGCATAATATGAACTCATTTATAAAAGCTTTTTCTTCATATTAGCGTTTTATAAGTTTAAATTCGGGTAGTACCTACCCGTTAAGTTCATACTTAGTAGCTAATATACAATTCAACTACTACAATTCTATATGAAAAACTGATTGTAATAATATTTCGCGTTCAAACTTTTATACAATATTTTACAAACTTACAATACCGCTTATTTTACATAAAGCATGAAATATAGCACACAATAACTTTGATACAAGATAGTTGTGAAGACAATTCTAGCTAGTACACAAGTCGTTCGGCAAAGGCAATAAAGACACGTAATTCATACGTCCAGAAACAAGTCATGCATTCTGGTTTTACTAGGACTACTTCCCATCCTTGGTCTTGTGCAACATAACCGTTATGGCCGTTGATAAGACAGCGTGTTGTAACGTCATCAAAGGGACGAGGGTTACGTAATGTCCAACAGTCCCGTAATAATCTAAAAACCTCATTTCTTACCCCAATTACCGACTCCGTCACTTGTGGAAACGTTTTGTTTAATAGTTGTAGCCCGATGTTCTTGTTCTCACTTTGGTGAGAAGCGAACATTACTAATCCGTAAGCATAACATGCTTCTTTATGTTGCATGTTAGCCGCTTTTTCTAAATCACGAAGTCCAATATTCGGATATATTGAGTCAAAATAATTTCTTAACCCGTTGCGTAAAATAGCATTTGGGTTCCCCGCAATATATGCGTCAAAGTAAACACATCGTAACTTATGGGTTTCCCAATGTGATATCCTCCATCTTTCAAACGAAAGTCTCTTATAAACCAAGACATTCTTGGAACGTTCTTCGAATGTCTTACAAACTGATCTCGCCTTAAATAGTTGTGCCGAAGAATTCTGGCCGACTCTAGACAAGATTTCATCAATCATGTCTCCGGGTAGGTCTCTTAAAATATTGGGTTGTCTATCCATTTTGTGTTTTTAAACTGTAAAATAGACAAGAGTTAGATTCATAAAAAAAATACTTATTAATACAAGCAATTTTTACATATATCATAAAGCATAAGAACACTATATTCCATATATTACACCACACGAATACAACTATCTTATTCCGACTCGCTCGTTTCTTCTTCTTCGGTTTTGGTTCGTTTTGCCAAGTTTCTAGGGATATATGATGTTCCCCTAATACGAGCCGTCGTTGTCCACATTGGTTTAGAAAAACCTGGTGGTTTAGAGGTTCCCGGGTCATTGTTACAACTTAAGGACTTCGGGGGTTGACGATACATATAAAGTTCATCGGGGTTGGAATTAGATTTCTCTATTTTTATGCCCTTTCCCTTATTATTTTCTTTTGCCTTTTTAAATTCAGTTGGGGTAATTTCTATAACATCATCGGAATTCTCGTCGAAATCCGATTCATCGGAGAATTGGTAATCCTCCCAATATTTTGCTTCCTTGGCGGAAACACCATTGACCATAATTAACTTTGGTCGGTTGGTTGAGGATTTTCTTTTACTTAACCGTTTTATTATTTCCCCCACCGGTTCTATTTCTTCATCCGGTTCCGATTCTTCTTCCGGTTCCGATTCTTCTTCCGGTTCCGACTCTTCTTCCGGTTCCTCTTCGGGAACTTGTGAATCAGTCCACAAATCATTCCAATTTACATTTGACTCTTCATTATTATTAGGTGAGTCAATGGGACTTTTTCTAGAGGTAGACATCTATCACATAATATCAAACACGTTAAGAGATTAATATATCACATAATATTCATATGTTAAAAATATATAGTTTCCAACAAAAATGTTAAGCAATCATTTTTAAAGAAAACACGGTCGAAGTCCAGACTCACTAATGCATCCTAACAAACTCGATAAGACACACTAATGCAAATTTTCTGGTTCTCTAAGACCAACGCTCTGATACCAACTGAAATGTCCCGTTCTTATTGATTAAAAACGTTCCATATTAATTGATTTCGTTGCGAGGTTTTGACCTCTATATGAGACGTTTTTCAAAGACTGCATTCATTTTTAAACAAACCATAACCTTTATTTCATCAATAAAGGTTTAAAAAGCTTTACGTAGATTATCAAATAATGATAATCTAAAATATCCTGTTTACACACGACCATTACATAATGGTTTACAATACAAATATGTTACAACAAAATAAGTTTCTTGAATGCAGTTTTTACACAATATCATACAAGCATGGACTCCAAATCTTGTCCTTATTTAAGTATGCGACAGCGGAAGTTCTTAATAATCACCTGAGAATAAACATGCTTAAAACGTCAACAAAAATGTTGGTGAGTTATAGGTTTAACCTATATATATATCAAATCGTAACAATAGACCACAAGATTTCATATTTCAATACACATCCCATACATAGAGATAAAAATCATTCATATGGAGAACACCTGGTAACCGACAATAACAAGATGCATATATAAGAATATCCCCATCATTCCGGGACACCCTTCGGATATGATATAAATTTCGAAGTACTAAAGCATCCGGTACTTTGGATGGGGTTTGTTAGGCCCAATAGATCTATCTTTAGGATTCGCGTCAATTAGGGTGTCTGTTCCCTAATTCTTAGATTACCAGACTTAATAAAAAGGGGCATATTCGATTTCGATAATTCAACCATAGAATGTAGTTTCACGTACTTGTGTCTATTTTGTAAATCATTTATAAAACCTGCATGTATTCTCATCCCAAAAATATTAGATTTTAAAAGTGGGACTATAACTCACTTTCACAGATTTTTACTTCGTCGGGAAGTAAGACTTGGCCACTGGTTGATTCACGAACCTATAACAATATATACATATATATCAAAGTATGTTCAAAATATATTTACAACACTTTTAATATATTTTGATGTTTTAAGTTTATTAAGTCAGCTGTCCTCGTTAGTAACCTACAACTAGTTGTCCACAGTTAGATGTACAGAAATAAATCGATAAATATTATCTTGAATCAATCCACGACCCAGTGTATACGTATCTCAGTATTGATCACAACTCAAACTATATATATTTTGGAATCAACCTCAACCCTGTATAGCTAACTCCAACATTCACATATAGAGTGTCTATGGTTGTTCCGAAATATATATAGATGTGTCGACATGATAGGTCGAAACATTGTATACGTGTCTATGGTATCTCAAGATTACATAATATATAATACAAGTTGATTAAGTTATGGTTGGAATAGATTTGTTACCAATTTTCACGTAGCTAAAATGAGAAAAATTATCCAATCTTGTTTTACCCATAACTTCTTCATTTTAAATCCGTTTTGAGTGAATCAAATTGCTATGGTTTCATATTGAACTCTATTTTATGAATCTAAACAAAAAAAGTATAGGTTTCTAGTCGGAAAAATAAGTTACAAGTCGTTTTTGTAAAGGTAGTCATTTCAGTCGAAAGAACGACGTCTAGATGACCATTTTAGAAAACATACTTCCACTTTGAGTTTAACCATAATTTTTGGATATAGTTTCATGTTCATAATAAAAATCATTTTCTCAGAATAACAACTTTTAAATCAAAGTTTATCATAGTTTTTAATTAACTAACCCAAAACAGCCCGCGGTGTTACTACGACGGCGTAAATCCGGTTTTACGGTGTTTTTCGTGTTTCCAGGTTTTAAATCATTAAGTTAGCATATCATATAGATATAGAACATGTGTTTAGTTGATTTTAAAAGTCAAGTTAGAAGGATTAACTTTTGTTTGCGAACAAGTTTAGAATTAACTAAACTATGTTCTAGTGATTACAAGTTTAAACCTTCGAATAAGATAGCTTTATATGTATGAATCGAATGATGTTATGAACATCATTACTACCTTAAGTTCCTTGGATGAACCTACTGGAAAAGAGAAAAATGGATCTAGCTTCAATGGATCCTTGGATGGCTCGAAGTTCTTGAAGCAGAATCATGACACGAAAACAAGTTCAAGTAAGATCATCACTTGAAATAAGATTGTTATAGTTATAGAAATTGAACCAAAGTTTGAATATGATTATTACCTTGTATTAGAATGATAACCTACTGTAAGAAACAAAGATTTCTTGAGGTTGGATGATCACCTTACAAGATTGGAAGTGAGCTAGCAAACTTGAAAGTATTCTTGATTTTATGAAACTAGAACTTTTGGAATTTATGAAGAACACTTAGAACTTGAAGATAGAACTTGAGAGAGATCAATTAGATGAAGAAAATTGAAGAATGAAAGTGTTTGTAGGTGTTTTTGGTCGTTGGTGTATGGATTAGATATAAAGGATATGTAATTTTGTTTTCATGTAAATAAGTCATGAATGATTACTCATATTTTTGTAATTTTATGAGATATTTCATGCTAGTTGCCAAATGATGGTTCCCACATGTGTTAGGTGACTCACATGGGCTGCTAAGAGCTGATCATTGGAGTGTATATACCAATAGTACATACATCTAAAAGCTGTGTATTGTACGAGTACGAATACGGGTGCATACGAGTAGAATTGTTGATGAAACTGAACGAGAATGTAATTGTAAGCATTTTTGTTGAGTAGAAGTATTTTGATAAGTGTATTGAAGTCTTTCAAAAGTGTATAAATACATATTAAAACACTACATGTATATACATTTTAACTGAGTCGTTAAGTCATCGTTAGTCGTTGCATGTAAGTGTTGTTTTGAAACCTTTAGGTTAACGATCTTGTTAAATGTTGTTAACCCAATGTTTATAATATCAAAAGAGATTTTAAATTATTATATTATCATGATATTATGATGTACGAATATCTCTTAATATGATATATATACATTAAATGTCGTTACAACGATAAACGTTACATATATGTCTCGTTTCAAAATCATTAAGTTAGTAGTCTTGTTTTTACATATGTAGTTCATTGTTAATATAATTAATGATATGTTTACTTATCATAATATCATGTTAACTATATATATAACCATATATATGTCATCATATAGTTTTTTACAAGTTTTAACGTTCGTGAATCACCGGTCAACTTGGGTGGTCAATTGTCTATATGAAACCTATTTCAATTAATCAAGTCTTAACAAGTTTGATTGCTTAACATGTTGGAAACATTTAATCATGTAAACATCAATCTCAATTAATATATATAAACATGGAAAAGTTCGGGTCACTACACGAGATATGATCGAAATTTGTCAAAAGCAAAGACAATAGCAAGGAGTTCTTTTTCAGTAGTTGTATAGTTCGTTTGTGCTCCTTG
This sequence comes from Rutidosis leptorrhynchoides, assembly GCF_046630445.1. Classification (NCBI taxonomy): domain Eukaryota; kingdom Viridiplantae; phylum Streptophyta; class Magnoliopsida; order Asterales; family Asteraceae; genus Rutidosis; species Rutidosis leptorrhynchoides. Next base: position 241,081,614 of record NC_092343.1, read on the forward strand.
TAACGTTTTACTAGCATAATATATAGGTTGAAATCGTTTTTCAATCCTTTGTCCTAAAACGGCTCCCATTGCAAAATCACTTGCATCGCACATTAGTTCAAATGGTAGATTCCAATTTGGTGTTATCATGATCGGTGCATTAGTGAGTTTTTCTTTAAGAATATTAAAAGATTTGATACACTCATCTGAAAAGATGAATGGAGCATCCTTTTCTATGAGTTTATTCATAGGAGTGGCAATTTTAGAAAAATCTTTTATGAAACGTCGGTAAAAACCGGCATGCCCTAGAAAACTCCTAACTCCTCTAACATTGGTGGGATGTGGAAGTTTAGCAATTACATCTACTTTAGCTCTATCCACTTCAATTCCTTCTTTTGAAATTTTATGTCCAAGAACGATGCCTTCTTTAACCATGAAATGGCATTTCTTCCAATTAAATACTAGATTTGATTTTTCGCATCTAATTAGCATTCGTTCCAGATTAACTAGACATGATTCAAATGTATCACCGAAGACTGAAAAGTCATCCATGAATACTTCCATGCATTCTTCTATCATGTCGTGAAAAATCGCCATCATACACCTTTGAAAGGTTGCAGGGGCGTTGCAAAGTCCAAATGGCATGCGTTTGTAAGCAAAAGTACCATAAGGGCACGTGAATGTGGTTTTCTCTTGATCTTCAGGTGCTATTGGAATTTGAAAATATCCGGAAAATCCATCTAGAAAACAATAGTAACTATTTCCGGCTAATCTTTCCAACATTTGATCTATGAAAGGTAAGGGAAAGTGATCTTTTCTGGTGGCGTCATTTAATTTTCTATAATCAATACACACACGCCATCCTGTTACTGTCCTAGTAGGAATAAGCTCGTTTTTCTCATTTGTAATGACAGTCATGCCACCCTTCTTAGGTACGCATTGAACTGGGCTTACCCATGGACTATCAAAGATTGGATAAATTAGACCTGCATCTAGCAGTTTAATAATCCCTTTCTTAACTACATCTTGCATATTAGGATTTAGTCTTCGTTGGCGTTGCACATACGTTTTATGACCTTCTTCCATAAGGATTTTATGTGTGCAATACGAAGGACTTATTCCTTTAATATCATGAATCTTCCATGCAATGGCTGGTTTATGAGCTTTCAACACAGAAATGAGTTGTGATTTCTCATTTTCAGTAAGAGAAGACGATATTATTACAGGTAATTCAGATTCACCATGTAAATAAGCGTATTTCAAATGGTTTGGAAGTGGTTTTAACTCTAATTTCGGAGGTTCTTCTATCGATGATTTGTATCGATATCTGTCTTCTTCTTTTAGCATTTGAATTTCTTCTGTTGTTGGTTCATATCCATTAGCTATAAGTGTAGCTAACATTTCAGCTTCATCAATTGGTTCATTACCTTCTCCTAAAGAACATTCTCCTGTTCCTTGTAATTCTGGAAATTCTTCTAATAATTCTGCATGTGCATCTATAGTTTGAATATAATAACATGTATCATCTGCAGATTGTGGTTGTTGCATTGCTCTATCAACTGAAAAGGTAACACTCTCATCCTCTATACTTAGGGTCAATTAATTACCGAACACGTCTATCATTGCTTTAGCCGTGTTTAAGAATGGTCTTCCTAATATGAGAGGAACTTGAGAATCTTCTTCCATGTCCAGAACAACAAAATCTACTGGAAATACTAAAGTACCAACTTTAACTAGCATGTTCTCCATTATCCCTCTAGGATATTTTATTGATCTATCGGCTAGTTGTATGCTTATTCTGGTTGGTTTCAATTCTCCAAGGTCTAGTTTAGTATATAGTGAATACGGCATTAAATTTATACTAGCACCTAAGTCTGCCAATGCTTCTATTGAACTAAGACTACCCAGAAAACATGGAATTGTGAAACTTCCTGGATCAGATAATTTTTCTGGTATCTTATTCAACAGCACTGCCGAACAATTAGCATTCATGGTAACAGCCGAGAGTTCTTCCATTTTCTTTCTATTTGAGATTAGATCTTTCAAGAATTTAGCATATCTAGGCATTCCTGAAATCACATCAATGAAAGGAAGATTTACATTTATCTGTTTAAACATATCCAAGAATTTGGATTGCTCAGCTTCAAGTTTCTCTTTCTTTATTTTACTCGGGTAAGGAAGTGGTGGTTGGTATGGTTTAACATAAGGTTTAGCCTTAACTGTGTTATCTTCATTAACCTTTTCAACTACCGGTTCTTTTTCCTTATCTTGATCAGGTTGTGGTTCTTGTGGAGTAGGAATAGTTTCATCAGAAGTTACAGGTATTTCAGGTGTTTTAAGTGTTGTACCACTTCTTGTGGTAATGGCTTTAGCTGTTTCATTCCGGGGGTTAGCATTTGTATCACTAGGTAGACTTCCCGGTTTTCTTTCACCTATTAACATTGCTAGGTTACTTACTTCTTGTTGCAGATTTTGAATAGAAGCTTGTTGATTTCTAAATGCTTGAGCATTTTGTTCATTGGTTTGTTTTTGTGATGTGAAAAACTGCGTTTGAGTTTCAACTAGCTTCGTCATCATATCTTCTAAATTCGGCTTTTTATCATCGGTTTGTTGTGGTTGCTTGTTTTGAAAATTAGGTCTTTGCTGATTGTAAGTATTATTGGATACTTGTTGATTTCTAGGACCTTGTTGGTTGTTGTATGGAATATTTCGGTTATAATTCTGGTTTTGATTGTAAATTGGTCTTGGCGGTTGATAATTATTTTGATAATTATTTCCAGGCCTTTGGTTTATGTATGAAATATTCTCTCTTTGTTCCATTGTTAATTCAATACTGAGACAATCTTTTGTCAAATGTGGTCCTCCACACTGCTCACAACTAATTCGTATTGAGTGAATATCCTTAGTCATCTTTTCCATTCGTCTTTCCACAGCATATATCTTTGCGGAAATGGAATCTAAGTCATGGCTAGAATCGGCTCTAGCTGCTTTAGATGATCTAACGATATCTTTTTCTTGGTGCCACTCATGTGAGTGGGAAGCAGTGTTATCAATAATTTTATAAGCATCAGTTTCGGTTTTCTTCATAATAGAACCACCAGCTGCTATATCTATGTCTTTCCTTGTAGTGATGTCGCATCCTTGGTAGAATATTTGTACTATTTGACAGGTGTCTAAACCATGTTGCGGACATCCTCTTAACAACTTTCCATATCTTGTCCATGCCTCATATAGAGTTTCATTTGGCTTCTGTGTAAACATAACAATTTCTGCTTGAAGTCTTACGGCTTTAGATGCAGGAAAGAATTGTTTAAGAAATTTGTCAACTAAAACATCCCATGTATCAAACGCCCCTTCAGGTAACGATTCCAACCAATCTTTGGCTTCTCCCTTTAAAGTCCAGGGAAATAACATGAGATATATCTGTTCATCCTCCACTTCTCGGATTTTAAATAGTGTGCAGATCCTATTAAAGGTACGTAGATGTTCATTTGGATCTTCCTTCGGCGCACCACTAAATTGGCATTGATTAGTCACCATGTGTAGAATTTGTCCTTTGATTTCATAATCTGGCGCATTAATGTCTGGATGAGTAATTGCGTGACCTTGGCCAGTGCGTTTAGCTCTCATTCGGTCTTCCATACTTAAAGGTTCCAGATTCTCCATAATTGAATTTGTTGAATCGGAATCACTAGAGAATTCTGATTTAATGGTTCGTTCCTCAATAATCTCTGTTTGAATGATTAGTGGTTCCGGAGGAAAGTTTAATGGTTCAGGATCTACGAACCGTTCCTGAATATTCTCCGGATTCTCAATTGTGAGGTCGGGTTCAAAAAATGGATTATCGGAAATTTGAACTGAAGTACTTGGTCGACTGGATGACGATTCTAAAGAAAAATCAACGGCGGTTATATTTGCTAAATGTCTTGATCTAGTTACAGGTGGTGAACGTACAAAAGGTGGTGATCGTCTTGCTCGGTGCATTCAATGAATATCCTATTAGTTTTTAAAAGGAAAGAAAAATTATAATAAGTTATCCAATCAATAGACTTTTCTGATTTTGCCCACGTTTCGAATAGCCAAAAGATGCAGCAGAGGGGCAGGATTCGTTTGGTCTCAATATAATTGAGGACTGTTTGGCTCCAATAACCCGGTCCACGTACAAATCCAACTATTACTACGAACCAGAAAATTTTGATGTCTATTAATTTAACCACTTAAAATAAATTTTCGTAATTTTAAGAAATTTAGATAAGAAGTAGAATAAAAATCTATGTCCTAAAACTAGAATAGCGAGAAATAAGAAAGAAAAAGAGTTCGTCGGAAAAAGGTTGAAAAAGAAAAATGGTTGAAAAATAAAAGGTGACGGAAAAATTAAAGAAACTTATAAAACTTAAAAGTACTTGACTAACCTAACCTTATTACTACAACTAACTTAAAATTATAATCGTAAATTGAAATTACTAATTGGAATGATAATTGGTACATAGTAAAAGGTGTCTAAAAATATTAAAGCTTATGGTAAAAACTATATCCCAAATGGAAATAACTTAAAAAGAAACTAAAACTTAAAAAGGCGTCGCAAAATTCTAAAGCACTTAAATCTTAGTCTAGAGAAAAAGCACTTAAGGAATTTTACGGCAAAAACTAAAAATCTAGGAGTAAAAATGACTATGGCAAAAACTAAGTTTAAAACTAAATATGAGCTAAAAATACAAATATTACGCTACAACAATTAAAAAGGGATAAAATATAAAAATATACAAAAAGTTGTAAAAAGTACAATTTTTATAAAAATATTATTTTTATATTAATTATTTATTAAAACTACTAATTTTACAAATTAATTAAACTAATTAAACAAAATATAAAATAAATAAAAAGTAAAACTAAAAACAAAACTAATTATAAAAACTAAGGTTAATAATAATAATAATAATTAATCACCCGTAATTAATGCTAATTTAGGGTTTTGTCGCCTGTCAGAAAATCTCCGAGACTTGCGGTATTTAATGCATCAAACCCCGCGACTCGCGGGGTTTCAAATTTCAACTGACAGGTTTCAAATTCGACGCGTTTTCTTTATTTTCTTTTTTATTTTCTATTTTCTGTTTTTATATTTTATGTTTATATTATCTTATTAAAATATTTATGTAATCTAAATAAAACTTATCTTTAATAACTAAGATAAAAATAAAATACTTTATAACAATAAAAAAATAGATTTATATATATATATATATATTTTTTTTCGGTTTTTTTTTTATATTTATAAAATATATTTATAAAATAAATTAAATAAAACTCATATTTTTACAAAATAAAACTTATATTTATCAAACTCCTAAAAATACATAAATTTTTGTTTAAAACGTATTTTTACAAAAACGAATTTTAATAAAAGTTAACTAAATTTTTTTTTTATATATTAGCGTTGCGCTTCCGGCTTTTAAGAGAGTTCCCCGACAGCGGCGCCAAAAATACTTGATGTTTCGCGAGGGTATATAAAATAGTTATTAATTTTAGCAAAAAATACTATTAAATACGATACAATTTTACACAAGATATTTATTTATTTAGAGAACGGATATACTTAAACCTTGCTACAACACTTATAGGCAGTGTACCTAATCGTACAGTAGTGTAGTTTTTAGTAAGTCCGGTTCATTCCACAGGGAATCTTTTTAAACAAAGCTTAACGCTATATTAGTTTACTTTTATAAAAATACAAATATATATATAAGTAATATTATTATTATAAAGGGGGGTTTTTACCGTTTAATGACTGGTTTGTCGATTTTAAAACTTTAGTCGCAGTTAAAACCAAATGTAAAATAATAAATAAATACAAGACTTAATTTAAAGCGTAAAGTAAATAACGATAACGAAATTGCGAATAATAAAAGTGCGATAAAATAAACTTGCGATAATTAAAAAGTACGAGAATTATAAGTGCAATTAAATACAATAACAATAAATAAAAATGCGATAATTAGAAGTGCAATTAAATATAAAATAAAGGAAATTAAATATGAAATAAAAGAATTATGCTTATTTAAACTTCCGTAATCATGATGTTTGACGTGTTGATTTTAGTTTTATGCCCATGGGTTAATTGTCCTTTGTCCTGGATTATTTAATATGTCCATACGGATTTGTCCATAATAGTCCATCAGTCATAAATATAAAGAACGAAAGCCTTCGTCAAATTATTCTTATTCCCGAAGTCAAATTTTCCAACTAATTGGGGATTCGAATTGTAACAAGGTTTTAATACTTTGTTTAATGAATACACCAGGTTATCGACTGCGTGTAAACCAAGGGTTTACTACTTTGTTAACAATTACATCAATTACCCTTGAATGTAATTCACCCCAGTTTCAACAAGTTTATTAACTATTAATCCAGTTCCGTATCCGGAAAAATGAATAATTATTGGTATTTATAGATATCCCGCCCACCGTACCCAGTCAAGCCTATGTGGTTATATATAAATACGTCGAATTATAAGTTTGTATATTAAATTAACAAGGTATTGTTTAGTTAATATAAAACCCATTAATAGCTCATAGTCTAATTTCCACAAGTGTCGTTCTTTTGTCCAAACCCCAATTATGGTACAAAGCCCAATTACCCAATTTTAGTAATTAGCCCAACATCATGATTACTTCGGATTAAATAAGCATAATAATAACTTAGCTACGAGACATTAATATAAAAAGGTTGAACATAACTTACAATGATTAAAAATAGCGTAGCGTTACACGGACAGAATTTTGACTTACACCCTTACAACATTCGCTAACATACCCTTATTATTATAATTAAAATTAAAATTAAAATATAAATTATAAATATATATATATATTTTACGTATGAGGAGAAGAAGAAAAAGATGATGATTTGCGATATGAATTCGGTTGCTTTTATAGGGATTTTCGACTTTAGGGGCTCCGCGACTCGCGGCATTTTTGCCTTCAAACTCCGCGAGTCGCGGAGTTTGAAATTACAGCTCATATCAGTTTGGAGTCTTTCTCTGCCGACGGTTTTTATTTATAAATATAATATATATATAATTAATATAATTAATTATATATTATATTATATTTATATACATAGTTAACTTGTAATTTTTAGTCCGTTGCGTCGAGCGTTGAGAGTTGACTCTAGTCCCGGTTCCGGATTTTCGAACGTCCTTGCGTAAAATTTTATATTTTGTACTTTGCGTTTTGAATCTTGTACTCTTGTAATTTCGAGACGTTTCTTATCAATAATTGGAACCTCTTTGATTGTCTTTTGTACTTTTGAGCTTTTTGGTCGTTTGCGTCTTCAATTCATCGAATCTGTCTTTTGTCTTCACCTTTTATTATTTAAATGAATATCACTTGTAAATAGAACAATTGCAACTAAAAGCTTGTCTTTCTTGAGGAATAATGCTATGAAATATATGTTCGTTTTTAGCATTATCAAGGACCCTCTTGAGATCTTTTGTGACAACGAGGGTGGGATTGCTCAAATCAAGGAACCTCGTGCTCACCAAAAGACCCGTCACATTGAGCGGATATTCAACTACATAAGGGATGAAGTTGAAAAGGGAAAGATATGTATTCGCAAAGTTCATACAGATCTTAATATTACGGATCCACTCACAAAGCTCTTACATGGTGCAAAACATCAAGGGCATTTTAGTGCATTAGGGCTTCGATATTCTAGTGATTGGTTGTGATCTGTTTTATGTATTGTAACAGAATGAAGTAGTTCAAACTCATTAATATAATTATGGTGTTAATTTATTAATCTTGAGTCAGGTTCCTATTTTGCATATTTTATCCATGAATAAGTAATTATTCTAAATTCCGTAGTCGAACACATTTGTGGGAGCAAGTGTGAGGTTTAGACTATTATAAACTTGGATTCGTATACATTCACGGGATGAATGTGGGGCAAAGTTGCAACCAAGGTTCATAGATATTTGTGGGATACAAATATTGGAAGACCCGCCCTCAAGATTTACTAAATGGAGCCTTTGTGGTTGATCACATGTAGTCTTGAGTAAAGGCGAATATCATTGTATCCTCTGACCTGAGATACATATTGGGTTCGGATATTCACTAAGTATTGTGCCTTGATTCTTTCCTTCGCTATTCTGAAATATGGTAGTCCATAAGGAAGATCTCAGGTGTAATACAAAGTATATATCTAGGACGTATGTAGTCAAGATGGAATTTGTCCCTCTTATTCGTTGAGAGTCCGATGTCTAAGGCCTGATAAAGTTAAATCTAAAAGAGAGTGATCACTCTGTATCTCTTAAATTTAACATGACATCTAGGACGAAAGGATGTGATGAAAGATTCACCTATTCATATTCGAGATGGGAACTCGAAAAGGAAGATGTTATTGAATGGCACAAAGTCATAACATATTGGGGGTGATGGACGGTCGTTAGGTGGTATCCGTCACTTGCATTAATTTCGTATGTTTCTCGTGCAAGTGGGAGATTGAAGGTATTTCGTATGCCCAAGAGACATATTAAATTAATGTGGCTAATATGTTATGATCCAAGACGGGTCATACCCAATAACAAGCTTACCAACACCTTATATGTATTTAATCTTGACGAATGGATCGTTAAATAAATACGCGACACTTAGGTTTTAGAAAATTAAGTTTCTAAAATATTAACACTTGAGTCAAGTTATTTGGTTAATTTATATCTTAAGGAATTAATTATTTATGGGTTTAAATAATTACTTTGTGTTATATTTTGTATATAATTTATAAAATGTACAAGTAACTTACAAAACAAGAGTTTTATACCATGTTTTATAAAAATTAACCAATTGATATAAAATGGATGGGGGTGGTGGTTTTGAGGTAACCAAGGAAGACCAAAGCATGCTAGTTTTGTTACTTTTAATAAGCACACTTCCTTTGTTACATGCTTACCCATTAACCAAAGATTGACTCAAGTATTACACCAAGTCCCTTGCAAACTCTCTCTAGTTTTTCTTTGGTGCTGCTGGCCGAGATTTTAAAACAAAAGGGAGAGAGTTTAGCTTGTTATTCTAGGTGAGTTAGTGTCTTAAATCCTAACTAAAACAAAGGTGATGTTGGTGCATAAAGGGCTTGTGGGTATAACACTCTTGAGGCTTCAAGTTAGAGGCTAGTTTCCATCATCTTCATCATCATTTTGCTGTCCAAATTCAGCTCTCTACTCATCTTTGAGGAGGTATAATCTTCTTCCTTTATGTATATATATATGTAAGCATTTATCCAAGACTTGATATTATCATGGAATTTAACTAAATGGCTTAACAAATGTAATTGTTCTCTAAATGCTTCCGCTTGCTTTTACTATCTTAAAATTGGTTTTATGATTGTGTAAACTACATGAACATGTTGTTTATGATACTTGTTAAATTCCATCAAAACTTATACTTTTTCTGTTTAGAGTCATAAACTTAAGTTCAATATGAAACCATAGCAACTTGAAACACTCAAAACGGATTTAAAACGAAGAAGTTATGGGTAAAACAAGATTGGATAATTTTTCTTGTTGTAGCTACGTGAAAATTGGTAACAAATCTATATTAATCATATCCTAGCTAACTTGTATTGTATTATACATGTATTCTAATATATTATGTAATCATGGGATACCATAGACACGTATGCAAATGTTTTGACATATCATATCGACCCATCTATATATATTATTTGGAACAACCATAGACACTCTATATGCAGTAATGTTGGAGTTAGCTATACAGGGTTGAGGTTGATTCCAAAAATATATATACTTTGAGTTGTGATCTAGCCTGAGACGTGTATACACTGGGTCATGGATTGATTAAAGATAATATATATTGATTTATTTCTGTACATCTAACTCTGGACAACTAGTTGTAGGTTACTAACGAGGACAGCTGACTTAATAAACTTAAAACATTAAAACGTATTAAAAATGTTGTAAATATATTTTGAACATACTTTGATATATATGTACGTATTTGTTATAGGTTCGTGAATCGACTAGTGGCCAAGTCTTACTTCCCGACGAAGTAAAAATCTGTGAAAGTGAGTTATAGTCCCACTTTTAAAATCTAATATTTTGGAATGAGAATACATGCAATTTTATAAATGATTTACGAAATAGACACAAGTAAATGAAACTACATTATATGGGTGAATGTCGAAGCCGAATATGCCCCTTTTTAGCTTGGTAGCCTAAGAATTTGGGAACAAACCCCCAAATTGACACGAATCCTAAAGATAGATCTATCGGGCCCAACAAGCCCCATTCTGAAATTTGGAATGCTTTAGTTCTTCGAAATTATCATGTCCGATGGGTGTCCTGGAATGATGGGGATATTCTATATGCATCTTGTTAATGTCGGTTACTAGGTGTTCACCATATGAATGAATTTTATCTCTATGTAATGGATGTATGTTGAAATATGAAATCTTGTGGTCTATTATTATGATTTGATAATATATAGGTTAAACCTATAACTCACCAACATTTTTGTTGACGTTTTAAGCATGTTTATACTCAGTTGATTATTAAGAGCTTCCGCTGTTGCATACTAAAATAAGGACAAGATTTGGAGTCCATGCTTGTATGATATTGTGTAAAAACTGCATTCAAGAAACTTATTTTTGATGTAATATATTCTTATTGTAAACCATTATGTAATGGTCGTGTGTAAACGGTATATTTTAGATTATCATTATTTGATAATCTACGTATTGTTTTTTTTAAACCTTTATCGATAAAATAAAGGTTATGGTTGTTTTAAAAATGAATGAAGTCTTTGAAAAACATCTCATATAGAGGTCAAAACCTCGCGACGAAATCAATTAATATGGAACGTTTATAATCAATATGAACGGGACATTTCAGTTGGTATCCGAGCGTTGCTCTTAGAGAATCAGAAATTTGCATTAGTGTGTATTATCGAGTTTGTTAGGATACATTAGTGAGTCTGGACTTCGACCGTGTTTTCTTTAAAAACGATTGCTTAACACTTTTGTTGGAAACTATATATTATTAACATGTAAATATTATGTGATATATTAACCTCTTAATGTGTTTGATATTGTGTGATAGATGTCTACCACTAGTACAAATCCCATCGACTCACCTAATAATAATGAAGAGTCGAATATACTTTGAGAAGATTCACAAATTCCCGAAGAGGAACCGGAAGAAGAGGAACTAGAAGAAGAGGAACCGGAAGAGGAGGAATCGGAAGAGGAGGAACTGGAAGAAGAAGAGGTTCCGGAGGAAGAAATATTGATACCTACAGTAAATCGTTTAAATAAAAGAAAATCCTCAACCAACGGACCAAAGTTAAAAATGGTCAATGGTGTTTTCGCCAAGGAAGCAAAATATTGGGAAGATTACCAATTTTCCGATGAATTGGATCCCGATGAGGATTCCGATGATGTTATAGAAATTACCTCGGCCCAATTTAATATAGAAACAGAAAATAATAAGGGAAAAGGTATAAAAATAGAGAAACCTGATTCCAACCCCGATGAGCTTTATATGTATCGGCAACATCCGTATTTCCTAAAGTGTAACAATAACCTGGAAACCTCTAAACCACCAGGTTTTTCTAAACCATTGTGGAAAACGATGGCTCATATTAGAGGAACACCATATATGCTTAGAAAATTAGGAAAGCGAACCAAGTTCGAAGAAGAAGAAACCAGTGATTCAGATTAGGGAGTTGTAACCATGTTGTGTATTATATGTATTGTAGTGTGATTGTACTTTTATGTTCTGTGTAAAAATTGCTTTTATTATTTGTTAATTATCTTTTATGAATCTAATCCTTGTCTATTTTACAGTATAAAAACAAAATGGGCGTTAAGGGTAGACAACCGAATATTTTAGAAGACCTACCAGAGGATATGATTGAGGAAATCTTGTCTAGTGTCGGTCAGAATTCATCAGCACATTTAGTTATGGTGAAATTAACTTGTCAAACATTTGAAAGACTTTCCATAAATGCCTTAGTTTATAAAAGGCTTTCCTTTGATAGGTAGGGTATATCACATTGGGGAGACCGTAAGTTACGCCGTGTTTTCTGTAAAGCGTTAAATGCGAGAAACCCAAATGCAATTTTACGCTACGGGTTAAGAACCTATTTTGACTCAACATATCCCAACATAGGATTTCTCGAGTTAGAAAGAGCTTCTAACATGCAACATAAAGAAGCATGTTATGCTTACGGGTTAGTGATGTTCGCTTCTTACCAAAGTGAGAAAAAGAACATCGGATTACAACTTTTAAATAAAACCTTTCAACAAGTGACGGATTCAGTAGTTGAGGTGAGAAAAAAGGTTTTCAGATTATTACGGGGCTGTTGGACATTACGAAACCCTCGTCCTTTTGACGACATTACAACATGCTGCCTAGCCAATGGTCATAACGGAATGCATGACTTGTTTCTGGACTTATGAATTACGTGTCTTTATTTCTTTTGCTGAACGACTTGCGTATTAACTAGAATTGCCTTTATAGCTGCCGAGTAGCAAAGTTATTATTGTGCTATATTTCATCCTATATGTATAATAGCGGTATTGTAAATTTGTAAAATATTGTATAAATTTGAACGCAATATATTATTATAAACAGTTTTTTCATATAGAATTATAGTAGTTGAATTGTATATTAGCTACTAAGTATGAACTTAATGGGTAGGTACTACCCTAATTAAAACTATAAAACGCTAATATGAAGAAAAAGCTTTTATAAATGACTTCATACTATGCTACGAAATACTATTGACTAATCTTAAAATTCTAAAAGATTAACTTAATTCTTTTGGGCTATTTTTGAAGGAAATGGCACTGGCAACTCGTCAGAATTTGAACATGAGTGAGGAAGACTTCTGTGTTTTCCTAACAGCAAACATAGCCGCAGTACAGGCTGCGATGCAAAATAACAATAACTCTGGATCTAGCAGTGTAACTAATTCCACAAGAAATCGTGTAGGATGCTCCAACAAAGAATTCACTGCCTACAAACCTTTGGAATTTGATGGAACCGAAGGACCAATTGGATTGAAACGGTGGACCGAGAAGGTCGAATCGGTGTTTGCCATAAGTAAGTGTACTGAAGAGGACAAAGTTAAGTACGCTACGCATACCTTCACAGGTACTGCGTTAACGTGGTGGAACACCTATCTTGAACATGTAGGACAAAATGCTGCTTACGCACTACCATGGTCAGCATTCAAGCAATTGATGAACGAGAAGTACCGTCCTAGAAACGAAGTCAATAAGCTCAAGGTAGAGCTTAGAGAGTTACGAACACAAGGGTTCGACATTACCACATATGAACGACGATTCACAGAGTTGTGCCTATTATGTCCAGGAACGTTTGAAGATGAAGAAGAGAAGATCGACGCGTTTATAAAAGGGTTACCAGTAAGGATTCTAGAAGATGTGAGTTCACACGAGCCTGCTTCCATACAAAAGACAAGTCGAATGGCTCATACACTCATAAATCAGATTGAGGGAAGAATTAAAGAGCAGGCGGTCGAAGAAGCCAACACGAAACAACTCAAGAGGAAGTGGGAGGAAAACGGTGACAAGAATCACCAGTACAACAACAATAACAATTACAACCATAATCGTAACAACTATCCCAATAACCGCAACAACAATCGCAACAATAACCGCAATCCTAGCAATAACTACAACAAATTTCCCAACAACAACAACAATTACAACAACTATTCCAATAACTATAACAATCCCAACAACAACCTCAATAAAAACAACGGCAACAAAAACCAAAAATGCCAAAGGTGTGAAGAGTATTGATCAATCCTATATTAAGTTGTTGCTTAATTAAGGATTGAGTGCAATAATAAGATGAAGGATGGGATGTTTGATGATTATTTTGGGCCCCGATGATCGTCTTTCACTTTAGCAATTAAGTGATCAACCACCCCGACCCGGTCTTGATTGTTAATTAGCATAATTCACCTTAGCACAATGTAAAATCCCTTGGGCAAGATCACAAGTGGAAATCATAAAGGCTTGGGCAAAATGGAAGAGAATCAACAACCCACAAATGAGAGGCCAAGCTCTCTATTTATAGTATTCGAAATATCCGCGGTCTGCGAATTGCTTAAGTGTTCGCGGAAACACAGCGGATTAAACCGCAGTCCATTATTAACACGAAAACATAAATGTTGTACTTATTTTCAGCGAATATTCTATAACTTTAGATTATAGTCCCGTAATTCTGCTTTTAGCTCTTAACAACTTAAATATACATATACAATGCTATGTATATGATCAAGTACCACCAGAATGGGTTCTGCACGACATTTTGCACCAAGTGTAAAAGAACTGGCCATGGTGCAAAAAAGTGTGAGGTATACGGACCAAAGTTTAACAGAACTAAAGGGACAAATAGTGGCAAAACAAGTAATGTCGCCTTTGTTTGTTATGGATGTGGAAAACCGGGCCACATTAGAAGTAATTGCCCGAATCAGGGGAATACTAATGGGCAGTGATCAATCCTAGATTATAATATTAATTTTAATCAAGGATTGAGTGCAATGAGGGGGTATAATGGATGTCGATTATGGTTTTGGGACCTTATTGTCATATTTCGTTAAGTGCTAAACGATCAACAACCATGTCCCGGTATTTGCAAATTACCTTAACCAAACAATGATCAAGTCTTGGGTAAAGTCACGAGAGAGATCAATATGGCTAGAGCAATTCTTCCAGAATCAACAACCTAAAATGAGAGGTCAAGCTCCCTATTTATAGGTTCAGGAGTTATACGGAAGTAAGATGTGCGGGCACTTAGGAATTCTGCACAAACACTGCAAGAATCCTTCGCATTCTTTAATATTTTGCGTAATCCTACCGCGTTCATTTGGGCTTTACCGCAGTTTCAGTGTCTTGTGCTTTTGCCTTTAAATGCCTTTCTGCATTAAAAATGTACATATACATATGTATGTATATGATCAAGTCCCCCCAGTTTATTGTGTTACAATTTCGCAGAAAATGTAAGACAAGAAACTCTAAAAAAGAAAAATTATAGTCTGTACGGTTCTTAAAAACCATTCACATATGTTACGCAGTTTCGCATATCACCTAGATTATCCACCCGCATTATATTTTTAACTCTAACGGCTATATTTCTAGCCGTTACAATCCCTTCGCATTTTAATAACTGTTGGACCATCATGATTATTTGTAAATGGTGATTTTGAAACCTTATGAGTATAAATAGAGAACATAACCGCATATTTCTATTTTCACTTTCTCCCACTAATTTCTCTCTCTAAAAAAGTGCGTTTACAATTTGTATCGCATTCATTCAACTTACTGCATTTTCCTTTCTCATATTTAGCCAAATCACCTAATTGCTTTCCATCATGTCTACATCACGTTCTCCAGCAACCTCAAGTCCTTTAGTGATTGATTACAATTCACTTATTACCGAAGAGTTACTCGAACAGATTAAGCTTAATTATCCGATGCTTGATCAATTCATACCTATTGCACCTGCACCAGGTGTTACTGCTGACAATCCCCCAAAGGATTTTATTACCATATACGAAACCTCGATGTACTTAGGTAATCTGAGGCTTCCTTTTACTGACTTCTTTTTAACTGCGTGCCAGTTTTACGCGGTTGGTCCTAGACAATTGCATCCTAATGCGGTGGCGAAACTTATATTATTTGAAATGTACTGTAATGCCATCAATAGGCCAACTTCTCTGGACGTATTCCGCAAGTTTTCTACCATCTTAACTCACGATGCCAGCTGGTTTACCTTCAAGTGTAGCAATGGTGTTATGGACACACCAAAAGAGAATGTTGGCAACTGGCAACATTCTTTTTTCTTTATAAAAACACTACTCTCCGCGGATACAAGAAGATCAACACCTCGGTAATTGCATGTTCTAAATACAGCAAAGACCGCGTTACCCTTGATGAATACGAAACAGAAACCTTTCAACAGATCATCAATACGCGTCTCTAAATTCGCCCTTATGGAATTGTGCCTTTACACATAGGCAGAATTTCTACGCACTGGCCATGTGCAAACCAAATTGGCATCTTCAAGGATGCAGATGATAACGGTATATACTTGTCTTATTTACAATTTTCCTTTTGTTAACGAGTATTTTCCCAAGAAAGACAAGCTTTTAGTTGCAATTGTTCTATTTACAAGTGATATTCGTTTAAATATTAAAAGGTGAAGACAAAAGACAGATTCGACGAATTGAAGACGCAAACGACCAAAATGCTCAAAAGTACAAAATACAATCAAAGAGGTTCCAATTATTGATAAGAAACGTCTCGAAATTACAAGAGTACAAGATTCAAAATGCAAAGTACAAGATATTAAATTGTACGCAAGGACGTTCGAAAATCCGGAACCGGGACCAGAGTCAACTCTCAACGCTCAACGCAACGGACTAAAAATTACAAGTCAACTATGCACATAAATATAATATAATATTTAAATAATTCTTAAAAATTATATATATATTATATTATTATTTAAAATCGTCGGCAAACAAAGAGCCAAGGCTGAATGAGCTTTAAAAACGAACTCCGCGACTTGCAGAGTTCGAAGGCTAAAAGAACCGCGACTCGCGGAGCCCCAAAAAATGAAAATGCCTATAAAAGCCAACGCAGTTCGACGAATTTTAATATCAATATATATCCATCCATCTATCTATACGTAATATTTATATTTATAATTTATATTTTAATTTTAATTTTAATTTTAATCCTAATAATAAGGGTATGTTAGCGAATGTTGTAAGGGTGTAAGTCGAAATTCTGTCCGTGTAACGCTATGCTATTTTTATTCATTGTAAGTTATGTTCAACCTTTTTAATTTAATGTCTCGTAGCTAAGTTATTATTATGCTTATTTAAAACGAAGTAATCATGATGTTAGGCTAATTACTAAAATTGGGTAATTGGGCTTTGTACCATAATTGGGGTTTGGACAAAAGAACGACACTTGTGGAAATTAGACTATGGATTATTAATGGGCTTTATATTTGTTTAACTAAATGATAGTTTGTTAATTTTAATATAAAGATTTACAATTGGACGTCCCTATAAATAACCATATACACTCGATCGGACACGATGGGCGGGGTATTTATATGTATGAATAATCGTTCATTTAACCGGACACGGGAATGGATTAATAGTCACTAGAATTATTAAAACAGGGGTGAAATTATGTACAAGGACACTTGGCATAATTGATAACAAAGTATTAAAACTGATGTTTTAGCAGAGTAGTATATAAAATAGCTTATATTTTTACAGGAAATACTATTAAATACGATACAATTTTACACAAGATATTTATTTATTTATTGAATGGATATACTTAAACCTTGCTACAACACTTATAGGCAGTGTACCTAATCGTACAGTAGTGTAGTTTTTAGTAAGTCCGGTTCGTTCCACAGGGAATCTTTTTAAACAAAGCTTAACGCTATATTAGTTTACTTTTATAAAAATACAAATATATATATAAGTAATATTATTATTATAAAGGGGGGTTTTTACCGTTTAATGACTGGTTTGTCGATTTTAAAACTTTAGTCGCAGTTAAAACCAAATGTAAAATAATAAATAAATACAAGACTTAATTTAAAGCGTAAAGTAAATAACGATAACGAAATTGCGAATAATAAAAGTGCGATAAAATAAACTTGCGATAATTAAAAAGTACGAGAATTATAAGTGCAATTAAATACAATAACAATAAATAAAAATGCGATAATTAGAAGTGCAATTAAATATAAAATAAAGGAAATTAAATATGAAATAAAAGAATTATGCTTATTTAAACTTCCGTAATCATGATGTTTGACGTGTTGATTTTAGTTTTATGCCCATGGGTTAATTGTCCTTTGTCCTGGATTATTTAATATGTCCATACGGATTTGTCCATAATAGTCCATCAGTCATAAATATAAAGAGCGAAAGCCTTCGTCAAATTATTCTTATTCCCGAAGTCAAATATTCCAACTAATTGGGGATTCGAATTGTAACAAGGTTTTAATACTTTGTTTAATGAATACACCAGGTTATCGACTGCGTGTAAACCAAGGTTTTACTACTTTGTTAACAATTACACCAATTACCCTTGAATGTAATTCACCCCTATTTCAACAAGTCTATTAACTATTAATCCAGTTCCGTATCCAGTAAAATGAATAATTATTGGTATTTATAGATATCCCGCCCACCGTACCCTGTCAAGCGTATGTGGTTATATATAAATACGTCGAATTATAAGTTTGTATATTAAATTAACAAGGTATTTTTTAGTTAATATAAAACCCATTAATAGCCCATAGTATAATTTCCACAAGTGTCGTTCTTTTGTCCAAACCCCAATTATGGTACAAAGCCCAATTACCCAATTTTAGTAATTAGCCCAACATCATGATTACTTTGGATTAAATAAGCATAATAATAACTTAGCTACGAGACATTAATGTAAAAAGGTTGAACATAACTTACAATGATTAAAAATAGCGTAGCGTTACACGGACAGAATTTCGACTTACACCCTTACAACATTCGCTAACATACCCTTATTATTAGGATTTAAAATTAAAATTAAAATTAAAATATAAATTATATATATATTTTTACGTATATATTGAAAGAGAGATAGATTAAGAGTGTGAAAAATGATCAGAATTCGGTTGGCTTTATAGGGACTTTCAGAGTTTGGGCCTCCGCGACTCGCGGCCCTTTTGGCCTTCAAACTCCACGAGTCGCGGAGTTTGTAAATACAGCTCACACAAGTTTGGCTCTTTGTTTACCGACGGTTTTATAAAAAAATATAATATATTAAATAATTATAAGAATTATTTAAATATTATATTATATTTATGTGCATAGTTGACTTGTAATTTTTAGTCCGTTGCGTCGAGCGTTGAGAGTTGACTCTGGTCCCGGTTCCGGATTTTTAAACGTCCTTGCGTACAATTTAATATCTTGTACTTTGCGTTTTGAATCTTGTACTCTTGTAATTTCGAGACGTTTCTTATCAATAATTGGAACCTCTTTGATTGTATTTTGTACTTTTGAGCTTTTTGGTCGTTTGCGTCTTCAATTCGTCGAATCTGTCTTTTGTCTTCACCTTTTATTATTTAAACGAATATCACTTGTAAATAGAACAATTGCAACTAAAAGCTTGTCTTTCTTGAGGAATAATGCTATGAAATATATGTTCGTTTTTAGCATTATCAAATATTCCCACACTTAAGCGTTGCTTGTCCTCAAGCAATATCGTCTTGAAATACTAGAATCACTTCTTTATTCTTCACACTTTGTACATCAGTGATTTCTATACGGCGGTATAAACAATGGTAGTAACGATATGGTTTACAGTCCCACATGACTATAAAAATTTAGATCCATTAAGGAAATTGGATCTTTATGAAAACATTTGATCTTTTGAAAATTAAATCTAGTTTTTACCCTAGATAAGTTTTCCGGAATAACCCTTCACCGGTGTTTGCAAAATATTTTTATGGGTTTGGTGGGTTTCAGATTTGAAAATTTTAGCTCAAAACTTATGGTTTTGTGTCACCCACTTGCTAACCTTGTATTTGGAAAGCAACACATCCAGTTTACTTGTCCCGTATATTACCTTTCGGTAAAATACCGTCCGGTTATAAAGGAAAGCGTTGAACAAGCAACTGTTAAGGCAATGTCCCCTGACATGCTTTTGATTATGGTCTATAACGTGTCGGACGCAATTACTATCCTTGGTAGGAGCAATAGTAAAGTTCACCCTTATGATTTTTCGGTCTGGCACAAGGTCCTGTCTTTGACCACTATGCAACCACCGTTCTTATGGTTGACACCCGATTTAGTTCAGGTGACCTAATGAATTCCAGGAGAATTCCTAGGATTTTACGTTCAAAGGTAATGAACGCATTGAAAATGGGTTTTCAGAAAACAAATCGGTTTATAATTTGATCAAAATATTTTCTCGTTCAAGCTCGAGTTTAGATATCATTGCATTCCATGAGTTTGTAATTCTCAATCTTTAAGGTCAATCTCAAGGATTGAGTAATATCAGGCTTAAAAGCTGATTTTTGATCTTTTAAGGAGATTATCCTTTTTGGGGATCTGATTCATTAGTCTTATCCAGCTAATTTGCATTGTGCCCCCCCCCCCCCATTTTACGAGATAAATCCTTCTCATGGTTAGGATAAATCTGACCACTTGGCGACCCTGTTTAATGCTGAGGTCCGTGGATTTTCTGCTGATTTTAGTGATGACTTTTCTAGATTTTTCGTCAACCTACAGCTGGTCTGGACGACAACTTCATGACCTAAATCAAGAAGCGCGTGTCTTTTTCGGAAGACTTTACTTCCTTTTAATGATGGAATTGATTCATCGTGTAGATCCATCTTTCTTACAGTAAATCAGGTAAAACTTTTTAGTTTAGTCCAAAGCAAAAGTATTTTCAGTTATTTGTACAAAAATATGTGATATATGTTTTGAATAACTTGGAGAATTTTCCCACACTTGGCTTTTATTTTCCTTTTTATCGTCCTCTATTCCATTTTAAATGAATTTTAACATTTTGGTTTGTTTCTCAATTTATGTCCTTTCCGAGGTAACAATAATTTCGGTGTTAAAACCTAGTTTTATCGTTTATAAATATGTATAAACATGATTTTGAGTTCATTTAATTGAAAATTTTGAAAAATTTTACTAGAATTGGGTAGTCAGTATATAAGACTAGGGCTGTTCTTTATTATCAGAGAGCACTAGATTCTAATACAACTACTGCTTTCCTAGTATTTTTAATGGTAACCAAGTGTTTAAGATAAAAAATATAAAATCCGAAAGAATTTAACCCCTTCCTACACTTAAGATCTTGCAATGCCCTCATTTGCAAGAAATCAGTAACAATTTAAATTATTGAGGGTGATTTGTGTGAAAATGATTAAATTTTTACCAAAGTTTCCAAATATATTGGCATTTGTTTGCTGAATGATAAATGGTGCACATCATTTGTTCATTCCGTCTTGTTGTTATTTCACATATATTTTGCATCTTGTCGTTAAAATTAGTTGCTTTTGCTGAACTTAATGCCAGTCTTTGAAAATGCGTTGTTTTACCCTGTTGTGTACATAAGATAAACTGCAAACATATATACATATTTTTGAAGTTTGGTATATTACCCCACATTCAAAAATTATTAAAATCTAAGAATAAAAGTTAGAAAATTATAAAAACTATTACAATATTAACATAAGTATTAAACGTATCAACATTACAAATTACAAAATAAATAAAACTAAGTAGACTAGGGATGATACTGGTACCAATAGGGGTTCCAAGCATAACCATAGGTGCTATAGAATGCTTCGGCAGGGTTATACGTAGGATACGGTGGTTGCATCTCTATAGACCAGGGAGGGAATATGGGTTTTGGTGTAGGAATATAGTTTCTACCTATATGTTGGCAATGAGCTATGATTTGGTTTTGATGAACTTGCCAATCTTCAAATACTCTCTGTCTAGCATTTTCGTACTCCTGTGAAGCTATAAACCTTTGCATTTCTTGCATCTCATTTCCCCCACCTATATTACCTTGCTGTTGGTTTCTCTCAACCTGTGGATGTCTACCATGGTATTGTACTGCGGCGTTATTTCGCCTCTTCAAAAATTTCACCCCATGGTATACATTTAAACCTATAGTATCGCGGGGTTCTAGTTCTTCGACTAATAATCCCCCCGACTTATATCCACACTGAGATATTCAACAATCAAAGTAATAAAAATACCACCTCCTATTATGCTATGCGGTCTCATCCCCCTAACCATAGCTGATAAATAATAACCCACACAATAAGGTATACTTACAGCGCTTTGTGGGTCTCGAATACACATATGGTAAAACAAATCCTGTTCATTTACCTTTTCCTTGTTCTTACCTCTTTGTGTAATCGAATTAGCTAAAAACCTATGAATCACTCTTAATTCAGCTCTATCTATATCCAAATAAGAGTAATTTCCCCCTTTGAATCAGTGATGGCTTGTCATTTGACTCCATACACCGTGTGTATCAAAATTTTCATCTATCTTTCTACCATTTAGTATCAACCCTCTACAATCGGCAGATGCTAACTCCTCAGGTGTATATATACGTAAAGCCTGAGCCATGTCTAGTAAAGACATGTGGCGCATCGAACCTCCTAACAAAAATCTAATGAAAGATCGATCGGTTAAACTAGCTACCCGATCATTTAATTCTATACTACACAACAATTCTTGACACCATACTTTATATACAGGTCTACGCATGGTGAATAAACGTACCCAGTCATTAAAAGTAGAATTACCATACCTCTGTGCAAGTAATTCCCTAATTGGCCCGGCCAATTCTACAGCTTCTAATGGTCCCCATTCTATGACCCTAGGTACCTCAACAACTTTAGAATGAAGAGTATGCAACCCCCTTTGATACTTTGGATAATCTATCCAAAGTATGTCAAATCTCAGGTTCGGGTGCAAATCTTCCAAGTGCATATCAGAAAATGTCATGACTGGATGAGGTATATCCTGCTTGTAGTAATTATCCACCTCCTGTTGTTCCGCATTCTCAGCAGGAGCATTGCGAGCTTGGGATGAAGATTCACCCCTTTCAGTCTGCAAAACACATCAAACACAATTTTTGTGCATCCAAATATGCATTAGTGTCAGCAAAATCATCAATCAAAATAATTACAATGACATGATCAATTTATATCAAACTTTAAGCTCATTTTCATATTTTCATCAAATCTACACTTTTTCAAATAATCATATACGAAAATGTTCGCCAAGTTCATAAGCTTTTAACTCAAATAACATGTCAAAATAATCATTAATAGCAATTAAACAAGTTTCAAATGGCATTATCTCTCAAAAATCAAGTTCATGAATTTTAGACTTGAAAAAGTCCACTTTAATTCTCAAAATCATATTTAGGCTCAAAGTTTGGATCATTTAACTACCTAAACATGTTACACTACTTAATTTAGCAACAATTCATGACAAAAATCGGCCATAAGCTGTTTATATCAAAAAGCCCCAAATTTGCTCAAGAACACAAACCCTAGATTACTCTAAATTTGAAGTTTAAGGCTTCTAATCATGTTAAATAGCATCAATCTAGGTTATACAAACATAATACATAAACAATTTAAGCATAATTACACTAAAAAGCATCAAAATCAAATTGGGGAAAAAATTGCTCAAGAACACAATTTTCGGATTAAATGGTGTTTAGGTGTAGAAATTTACCATTTTTCTTGAGTAATTCCTTGATAGCATCCTTCTCAACATGATTTTAGTAAAAGATTTGATGATTAACGGTTAAAAATTGTGATTTTGGGGGTGTATTTTCGTGTTTTTTCGCAGTTTTTTCGCTGTATGTGGAGTGTTTGTGGTGTGGACTGATCAGTTCTTTGCGTTATATTTTTTTTCTGTATTTCGGTCCTCCCGCGAGTCGCGGTGTTTGGACCCTTCAAACTCCGCGACTCGCGGAGTTTTTTTTTTTTTATTTTTTATTTTTTTTAATCTTATACTAATTAAAACAATTAAGTAATTAATTTTAAAATTTTGTTTCCCTTGTTATTTAGGACGAGGTCGTTTCAGATCGATGTCCTGGTCCGTCCTTCGACAAAATTTTAAAATTTGTCTTTTTGTAGCGATTGTTTTAAAAGCTAAGATTTTTGGATTTTTTTTTTAATGTTTTTGGCATACTTTAATTCAATAAGATTAAAAATAATGATAATAAAAATTCTCATCCCTTCCTTGGGTAAAGCAATTTCGGTTCAACGACCTAGTCTTCAACTTACGACGAATTTTAAAAATCATATTTTTAACTTAATGAGATAAAGTAAATTTTTGTTTATAAATTCACACAATTTAAATATAAAATTCAAAATTAATATTAAAAATTCACACCAAACTTACAATTTAAAATGCATAAAATTAAAAATTCATATTTTAAAAATAAAAAATTCACACCAATCTTAATTTAAAAATTCATATTATAAATTCACACCAAACTTATATTAATTTTTCAAATATTTACAATTTTAAATATATTGTTTTTACAAAGTTTACAATATTAATTTAAGATTTAAATATTAATTTTAAAAACAAGGTAAAAATAAAATTAAAAATCTTTTTGGCTTTTTATCCCACTTTAATCAATCAAATATTATCAAAAATATTCGCCCCTCTTTTCGGTAAAGTAATTTCGGTTCCAAAACCTAATTTAACTCATGAAGAATTTTTGAAATATTTTGGGTTGATTGATTAAAGATATTTATACCTTAAGAATAAACGTTAAATTTCGCAGTGATGTAATAAATTTTTGTATGATATCAACAATTTCAGTCGCCAAACCTAATTTTATTCAATACCAATTTAATACTTTATAGCGAAAAAATTAGCGTTTATTATCAAAAGGTTAAAAATAAAAAAAAATAAAAACTGTACAGACTTACCTGTGAGATAGTATTCTTAGTTATATGATCTATCCCATTCATAAGATAGTCGGTTTAATTGGTTTTCCATAGCTACATAGGCGTAACCTCGAGCATTCAGTGTCTTTTCTTCTAAACATATGAACTGTCCGTCTCTGCATAAAGTAACAAATTCGGTATTTGAATAGGTTTGATTATTTGAACATTTACCTCCATGTGACCATTTTCCGCATTTGTGACATCTTTTTAGGTGTCGTGCTCTTCTTTTCGCTGCGGATTTTGATTTTCCTTTACCAAATTGTAACTTATTATCTTCGCATCTGGATTCTTTTCTAACTCCGTCCATTCTTTCTCTGATTACTGATACTATTTCACTCGGTAGTGTGTCATTATTACCTTTAGTGATCAAAGCGTGTAGCATTAGACCATGGTTTAGTTCACAGGCAGTCTTCATTTTGTAAAAACCTAAAAAAATAAAAATTCAGAATGGGGGGAGAAGACTAGTTCTTTAGGGTCTGCTAGAGAAAGACCATTCGGGTTCCATTTTCGAGAACTACACGAAAATAGATAATCTAACTCTAACAGAAATACATATTATCCTGTAAAGACTTGATTCTCCCCACACTTAGTTAGCTGTGGTGTCGAAATTGTGATTAACTTCGTTGTCGACTTCCATCGGACCATGTATGTAATGTTTAACTCTGTGACCATTAACTTTAAATTCAATCCCATTTGAATTTATTAATTCTATCGTTCCGTATGGAAAAAATCTTTTGACTATGAATGGTCCAGACCATCTTGATTTCAATTTTCCAGGAAATAGCTTGAATCGTGAAATGAAAAGAAGAACTCTGTCTCCTTTTTTAAATTCTTTTGAACTTCTGATTCTTTTATCATGCCATTTCTTCGTTATTTCTTTATAGATTAACGAATTTTCGTATGCTTCATGTCTTAATTCTTCTAATTCGTTTAGTTGACTTAATCGTAGACGTCCGGCTTCATGTAAATCAAGATTACATTCCTTCAAAGCCCAAAATGCTTTGTGTTCAATTTCTACTGGAAGATGACATGCTTTTCCATAAACAAGTCTAAAAGGTGTGGTTCCAATTGGAGTTTTGTAGGCTGTTCTAAAAGCCCAGAGTGCATCCTCCAATTTAATGGACCATTCTTTCGAATTTGATCCTACGGTTTTCTCTAGAATACGTTTTAAAGCTCGGTTGGTATTTTCAACTTGTCCACTTGTTTGTGGATGATATGCGGTGGAGATTTTATGAGTTACTCCATATCTTTTAAGAACTTTCTCAAGTTGATTATTACAGAAATGAGTACCCCGATCACTTATTAAAGCTTTCGGTGTTCCAAACCTTGCAAAAAGACGTTTTAAAAAGTTGACTACAACTCATGCATCGTTAGTTAGGAGAGCTTGTGCTTCCGCCCATTTAGATACATAATCAATGGCTACGAGTATATATAGATTATTATGAGATTTTGGAAATGGACCCATAAAGACAATACCCCAAATGTCAAATACTTCACATACTTGGATGACATTTTGTGGCATTTCATCACGTTGACTTATTTTTCCGGCCCTTTGACAAGCATCACAGGATTTGCAAAGAAGGTGTGAGTCTTTGTAAATTGTAGGCCAATAGAATCCAGCATCATAAATTTTTCTTGCTGTTAGTTGAGGCCCATAATGCCCTCCTGTTGGTCCTGTGTGACAATGGTTTAATATTTTACTAGCTTCATCTCCAAATACACATCGGCGTATTATTCCATCGGGACAACTTTTAAACAGATGTGGATCTTCCCAAAAATAGTGTTTTATATCACTGAAGAATTTCTTTCGTCTTTGGTACGATAATCCTTTTTCAAGGAATCCACATACTAAATAGTTTGCATAGTCTGCAAACCATGGAATTTCTTTATAATCTATCTTCAATAGACATTCATCAGGAAAGTTATCTTGTATGGCCGATTCATTTAGAACTTCTAATTCGAGATTTTCAATACGAGAAAGATGATCAGCGGCGAGATTTTCTGCTCCTCTTTTATCTCGGATTTCAATATCAAACTCTTGTAAGAGTAAGATCCAACGGATTAATCTTGGTTTAGCATCTTGGTTTGAAAATAGGTATCTAAGAGCAGAATGGTCGGTATAGACCACCGTTTTTGCTAGAACGAGATATGATCAAAATTTGTCAAAAGCAAAAACAATAGCAAGGAGTTCTTTTTCAGTAGTTGTATAGTTCGTTTGTGCTCCTTGTAACGTCTTACTAGCATAATATATATATTGAAATCGTTTTTCAATCCTTTGTCCCAAAACGGCTCCCATTGCAAAATCACTTGCATCGTACATTAGTTCAAATGGTAGATTCCAATTTGGTGTTATCATGATCGGCGCATTAGTGAGTTTCTCTTTAAGAATATTAAAAGATTTGATACACTCATCTGAAAAGATGAATGGAGCATCCTTTTCTAGGAGTTTATTCATAGGAGTCGCAATTTTAGAAAAATCTTTTATGAAACGTCGGTAAAAACCGGCATGCCCTAGAAAACTCCTAACTCCTCTAACATTGGTGGGATGTGGAAGTTTAGCAATTACATCTACTTTAGCTCTATCCACTTCAATTCCTTCTTTTGAAATTTTATGTCCAAGAACGATGCCTTCTTTAACCATGAAATGGCATTTCTCCCAATTAAGTACTAGATTTGATTGTTCGCATCTAATAAGCATTCGTTCAAGATTAACTAGACATGATTCAAATGTATCACCGAAGACTGAAAAGTCATCCATGAAAACTTCCATGCATTCTTCTATCATGTCGTGAAAAATCACCATCATACACCTTTGAAAGGTTGCAGGGGCGTTACAAAGTCCAAATGGCATGCGTTTGTAAGCAAAAGTACCATAAGGGCACGTGAACGTGGTTTTCTCTTGGTCCTCGGGTGCTATTGGAATTTGAAAATATCCGGAAAATCCATTTAGAAAACAATAGTAACTGTTTCCGGCTAATCTTTCCAACATTTGATCTATGAAAGGTAAGGGAAAGTGATCTTTTCTGGTGGCGTCATTTAATTTTCTATAATCAATACACACACGCCATCCTGTTACAGTCCTAGTAGGAATAAGCTCATTTTTTTCATTTGTAATGACAGTCATGCCACCCTTCTTAGGTACGCACTGAACTGGGCTTACCCATGGACTATCAGAGATTGGATATATCAAACCTGCATCTAGCAGTTTAATAATCTCTTTCTTAACTACATCTTGCATATTAGGATTTAGTCTTCGTTGGCGTTGCACATACGTTTTATGACCTTCTTCCATAAGAATTTTATGTGTGCAATACGAAGGACTTATTCCTTTAATATCATGAATCTTCCATGCAATGGCTGGTTTATGAGCTTTCAACACAAAAATGAGTTGTGATTTCTCATTTTAAGTAAGAGAAGACGATATTATTACAGGTAATTCAGATTCACCATGTAAATAAGCGTATTCCAAATGGTTTGGAAGTGGCTTTAACTCTAATTTCGGAGGTTCTTCTATCGATGATTTGTATCGATATCCGTCTTCTTCTTTTAGCATTTGAATTTCTTCTGTTGTTGGTTCATATCCATTAGCTATAAGTGTAGCTAACATTTCAGCTTCATCAATTGGTTCATTACCTTCTCCTAAAGAACATTCTCCTGTTCCTTGTAATTCTGGAAATTCTTCTAATAATTCTGCATGTGCATCTATAGTTTGAATATAATAACATGTATCATCTGCAGATTGTGGTTGTTGCATTGCTCTATCAACTGAAAAGGTAACACTCTCATCCTCTATACTTAGGGTTAGTTTCTTACCGAACACGTCTATCATTGCTTTAGCCGTGTTTAAGAATGGTCTTCCTAATATGAGAGGAACTTGAGAATCTTCTTCCATGTCCAAAGCAACAAAATCTAATGGAAATACTAAAGTACCAACTTTAACTAGCATGTTCTCCATTATCCCTCTAGGATATTTTATTGATCTATCGGCTAGTTGTATGCTTATTCTGGTTGGTTTCAATTCTCCAAGGTCTAGTTTAGCGTATAGTGAATATGGCATTAGATTTATACTAGCACCTAAGTCTGCCAATGCTTCTATTGAACTAAGACTACCCAGAAAACATAGAATTGTGAAACTTCCTGGATCAGATAGTTTTTCTGGTATCTTATTCAACAGCACTGCTGAACAATTAGCATTCATGGTAACAGCCGAGAGTTCTTCTATTTTCTTTCTATTTGAGATTAGATCTTTCAAGAATTTAGCATATCTAGGCATTCCTGAAATTACATCAATGAAAGGAAGATTTACATTTATCTGTTTAAACATATCCAAGAATTTGGATTGCTCGGCTTCAAGTTTGTCTTTCTTCATTTTACTCGGATAAGGAAGTGGTGGTTGGTATGGTTTAACATAAGGTTTAGCCTTAACTGTGTTATCTTCATTAACCTTTTCAACTACCGGTTCTTTTTCCTTATCTTGATTAGGTTGTGGTTCTTGTGGAGTAGGAATAGCTTCATCAGAAGTTACAGGTATTTCAGGTGGTTTAAGTGTTGTACCACTTCTTGTGGTAATGGCTTTAGTTGTTTCATTCTGGGGGTTAGCATTTGTATCACTAGGTAGACTTCCCGGTTTTCTTTCACCTATTAACCTTGCTAGGTTACTTACTTCTTGTTCCAGATTTTGAATAGAAGCTTGTTGATTTCTAAATGCTTGAGCATTTTGTTCATTAGTTTGTTTCTGAGATGTGAAAAACTGCGTTTGAGTTTCAACTAGCTTTGTCATCATATCTTCTAAATTCGGCTTTTTATCATCGGTTTGTTGTGGTGGTTTGTTTTGAAAATTAGGTCTTTGTTGATTGTAAGTATTATTGGATACTTGTTGATTGCTAGGACCTTGTTGGTTGTTGTATGGAATATTTCTGTTATAATTCTGGTTTTGATTGTAAATTGGTCTTGGCGGTTGATAATTATTCTGATAATTATTTCCAGGCTTTTGGTTTATATATGAAATATTCTCTCTTTGTTCCATTGTTAATTCAATACTGAGACAATCTTTTGTCAAATGTGGTCCTCCACACTGCTCACAACTAATTCGTATTGAGTGAATATCCTTAGTCATCTTTTCCATTCGTCTTTCCACAGCATCTATCTTTGCTGAAATGGAATCTAAGTCATAGCTAGAATCGGCTCTAGCTGCTTTAGATGATCTAACGATATCTTTTTCTTGGTGCCACTCGTGTGAGTGGGAAGCAGTGTTATCAATAATTTTGTAAGCATCAGTTTCGGTTTTCTTCATAATAGGACCACCAGCTGCTATATCTATGTCTTTCCTTGTAGTGATGTCGCATCCTTGGTAGAATATTTGTACTATTTGACAGGTGTCTAAACCATGTTTCGAACATCCTCTTAACAACTTTCCATATCTTGTCCATGCCTCATATAGAGTTTCATTTGGCTTCTGTGTAAACGTAACAATTTCTGCTTGAAGTCTTACGGCTTTAGATGCAGGAAAGAATTGTTTAAGAAAATTTTCAACTAAAACATCCCATGTATCAATCGCCCCTTCAGGTAACGATTCCAACCAATCTTTGGCTTCTCCCTTTAAAGTCCAGGGAAATAACATGAGATATATCTGTTCATCCTCAACTTCTCGGATTTTAAATAGTGTGCAGATCCTATTAAAGGTACGTAGATGTTCATTTGGATCTTCCTTCGGCGCACCACTAAATTGACATTGATTAGTCACCATATGTAGAATTTGTCCTTTGATTTCATAATCTGGCGCATTAATGTCTGGATGAGTAATTGCGTGACCTTGGCCAGTGCGTTTAGCTCTCATTCGGTCTTCCATACTTAAAGGTTCCAGATTCTCCATAATTGAATTTGTTGAATCGGAATCACTAGAGGATTCTGATTTTATAGTTCGTTCCTCAACAATCTCTGTTTGTATGATTGGTGGTTCCGGAGGAAAGTTTAGTGGTTCAGGATCTACGAATCGTTCCTGAATATTCTCCGGATTCTCAATTGTGAGGTCGGGTTCAAAAAATGGATTATCGGAAATTTGAACTGAAGTACTTGGTCGACTGGATGACGATTCTAAAGAAAAATCAACGGCGGTAATATTTGCTAAATGTCTTGATCTAGTTACAGGTGGTGAACGTACAAAAGGTGGTGAACGTCTTGCTCGGTGCATTCACTGAATATCCTATTAGTTTTTAAAAGGAAAGAAAATTTATAATAAGTTATCCAATTAATAGACTTTTCTGATTTTGCCCACGTTTCGAATAGCCAAAAGATGTAGCAGAGGGGCTTCGTTTGGTCTCAATATAATTGAGGACTGTTTGGCTCCAATAACCCGGTCCACGTACAAATCCAACTATTACTACGAACCAGAAAATTTTGATGTCTATCAATTTAACCACTTAAAATAAATTTTCGTAATTTTAAGAAATTTAGATAAGAAGTAGAATAAAAATCTATGTCCTAAAACTAGAATAGCGAGAAATAAGAAAGAAAAAGAGTTCGTCGAAAAAGGTCGAAAAAGAAAAATGGTTGAAAAATAAAAGGTGACGGAAAAATAAAAGAAACTTATAAAACTTAAAATACTTGACTAACCTAACCTTATTACTACAACTAACTTAAAATTATAATCGCAAATTGAGATTATTAATTGGAATGATAATTGATACGTAGGTAAAAGGTGTCTAAAAATATTAAAGCTTACAGGAAAAACTAAATCCCAAATGTAAATAACTTAAAAAGAAACTAAAACTTAAAAAGGCGTCGCAAAATTCTAAAGCACCTAAATCTTAGTCTAAAGAAAAAGAAACACTTAAGGAATTCTACGGCAAAGCCTAAAAATCTAGAAGTAAAAATAACTATGGCAAAAACTAAGTTTAAAACTAAATATGAGCTAAAAATACAAATTTTTACGCTAAAACGATTAAAAAAAAGACAAAATATAAAAATATACAAAAAGTTGTAAAAAGTACAATTTTTATAAAAATATTATTTTTATATTATTTATTTAATAAAACTACTAATTTTATAATTTAATTAAACTAATTTAACTAAATAAAACAAATTAAATAAAAAGTAAAACTTAAAATAAAACTAATTATAATAATAATAATAATTAGGGTTAAATAATAATAATAATAATTAATTACCCGTAATTAATTGCAGTTAGGGTTTCTGTCGGTGTCAGAATTACTTCGCGAGTCGCGGTATTCAATGCAGAAAACCTCCGCGAGTCGCGGGGATCCAGAATTCAACTCGGGTGCAGTTCAAAATTTGACGTTTTTTATTTATTTTTTTTAATTTCTGTTTTTATATTTTCTATTTTATATCAAAATATTTGTATCATAAAAACTTATATTTAAAAACTTAAATAAAAATAGAACTACTTTATAATTTTAAAAATATCTTAAAAATAGATTTATAAAATTTTTTTTTTCGGTTTTTTTTATAAAATATATTTATAAAATAAATTAAATAAAACTTATATTTTTACAAACTAAAGAAACTTTACAAAACTAAAATATTTATCAAACTCCTAAAAATATTTATATTTTTGTTTTTCTTTTTATATTTTTGAATAATTAAAAACGTATTTTTATAAAAACGAATTTTAATAAAAGTAAACTAAAAATCGTTTTTTTTCTTTTTTTATATTAGCGTTGCGCTTCCGGCTTTTAAGAGTTTCCCGGCAGCGGCGCCGAATATACTTGATGTTTTAGCAGAGTAGTATATAAAATAGCTTATATTTTTACAGGAAATACTATTAAATACGATACAATTTTACACAAGATATTTATTTATTTATTGAATGGATATACTTAAACCTTGCTACAACACTTATAGGCAGTGTACCTAATCGTACAGTAGTGTAGTTTTTAGTAAGTCCGGTTCGTTCCACAGGAAATCTTTTTAAACAAAGCTTAACGCTATATTAGTTTACTTTTATAAAAATACAAATATATATATAAGTAATATTATTATTATAAAGGGGGGTTTTTACCGTTTAATGACCGGTTTGTCGATTTTAAAACTTTAGTCGCAGTTAAAACCAAATGTAAAATAATAAATAAATACAAGACTTAATTTAAAGCGTAAAGTAAATAACGATAACGAAATTGCGAATAATAAAAGTGCGATAAAATAAACTTGCGATAATTAAAAAGTACGATAATTAAAAGTGCAATTAAATACAATAACAATAAATAAAAATGCGATAATTAGAAGTGCAATTAAATATAAAATAAAGGAAATTAAATATGAAATAAAAGAATTATGCTTATTTAAACTTCCGTAATCATGATGTTTGACGTGTTGATTTTAGTTTTATGCCCATGGGTTAATTGTCCTTTGTCCTGGATTATTTAATATGTCCATACGGATTTGTCCATAATAGTCCATAAGTCATAAATATAAAGAGCGAAAGCCTTCATCAAATTATTCTTATTCCCGAAGTCAAATATTCCAACTAATTGTGGATTCGAATTGTAACAAGGTTTTAATACGTTGTTTAATGAATACACCAGGTTATCGACTGCGTGTAAACCAAGGTTTTACTACTTTGTTAACAATTACACCAATTACCCTTGAATGTAATTTACCCCTGTTTCAACAAGTCTATTAACTATTAATCCAGTTCCGTATCCGGTAAAATGAATAATTATTGGTATTTATAGATATCCCGCCCACCGTACCCAGTCAAGCGTATGTGGTTATATATAAATACGTCGAATTATAAGTTTGTATATTAAATTAACAAGGTATTGTTTAGTTAATATAAAACCCATTAATAACCCATAGTCTAATTTTCACAAGTGTCGTTCTTTTGTCCAAACCCCAATTATGGTACAAAGCTCAATTACCCAATTTTAGTAATTAGCCCAACATCATGATTACTTCGGATTAAATAAGCATAATAATAACTTAGCTACGAGACATTAATGTAAAAAGGTTGAACATAACTTACAATGATTAAAAATAGCGTAGCGTTACACGGACAGAATTTCGACTTACACCCTTACAACATTCGCTAACATACCCTTATTATTAGGATTTAAAATTAAAATTAAAATTAAAATATAAATTATATATATATTTTTACGTATATATTGAAAGAGAGATAGATTAAGAGTGTGAAAAATGATCAGAATTCGGTGGCTTTATAGGGACTTTCAGAGTTTGGGCCTCCGCGACTCGCGACCCTTTTGGCCTTCAAACTCCGCGAGTCGCGGAGTTTGTAAATACAGCTCACACAAGTTTGGCTCTTTGTTTACCGACGGTTTTATAAATAAATATAATATATTAAATAATTATAAGAATTATTTAAATATTATATTATATTTATGTGCATAGTTGACTTGTAATTTTTAGTCCGTTGCGTCGAGCGTTGAGAGTTGACTCTGGTCCCGGTTCCAGATTTTCGAACGTCCTTGCGTACAATTTAATATCATGTACTTTGCGTTTTGAATCTTGTACTCTTGTAATTTCGAGACGTTTCTTATCAATAATTGGAACCTCTTTGATTGTATTTTGTACTTTTGAGCTTTTTGGTCGTTTGCGTCTTCAATTCGTCGAATCTGTCTTTTGTCTTCACCTTTTATTATTTAAACGAATATCACTTGTAAATAGAACAATTGCAACTAAAAGCTTGTCTTTCTTGAGGAATAATGCTATGAAATATATGTTCGTTTTTAGCATTATCAAAAACCTTGGGTTACACTCAGTCGACATCCTGGTGTAATTATTAAACAAAGTATTAAAATCTTGTTACGGTTTAAGTCCCCAATTAGTTGGAATATTTAACTTCGGGTATAAGAATAATTTGACGAGGACACTCGCACTTTATATTTATGACTGATGGACTGTTATGGACAAAAACCAGATGGACATATTAAATAATCCAGGACAAAGGACAATTAACCCATGGGCATAAAACTAAAATCAACACGTCAAACATCATGATTACGGAAGTTTAAATAAGCATAATTATTTTATTTCATATTTAATTTCCTTTATTTTATATTTAATTGCACTTCTAATTATCGCATTTTATTTTATTGTTATTGTATTTAATTGCACTTTTAATTATCGTACTTTTAATTATCGCAAGTTTATTTTATCGCACTTTTATTTATCGCAATTTCATTATCGTTATTTACTTTACGCTTTAAATTAAGTCTTGTATTTATTTTTTTTACATTTGGTTTTAACTGCGACTAAAGTTTTAAAATCGACAAACCGGTCATTAAACGGTAAAAACCCCCCTTTATAATAATAATATTACTTATATATACATTTGTATTTTTATAAAAGTAAACTAATATAGTGTTAAGCTTTGTTTAAAGATTTTCCCTGTGGAACGAACCGGACTTATTAAAAACTACACTACTGTACGATTAGGTACACTGCCTATAAGTGTTGTAGCAAGGTTTAAGTATATCCATTCTATAAATAAATAAATATCTTGTGTAAAATTGTATAATATTTAATAGTATTTCCTTGTAAAATATAAGCTATTTTATATACACCTCTGCTTTGACATCAAGTTATTTTTGGCGCCGCTGCCGGGGACAATCTAGCTTAAAAGCCGGAAGCGCAACGCTAAATTTTAAAAAAAAAAAAATTTATTTTTAGTTTACTTTTATTAAAATACGCTTTTGTAAAAATACATTTTTTTAATTATTCGAAAATATAAATAGAAAAACAAAAATATAAATATTTTTAAAATTTTGTTAAATATTTAAGTTTTATAAAGTTTCTTTATTTTTATTTTATAAAATTATAAGTTTTATTTAAATATTTTGTGTTTATTTAAAATATAAAATCAAAAACTGAAAAAGAAAAAAGAAAAAAATTATATATATATATATATATATATATATATATATATATATATATATATATATATATATATATATATATATATATATAAATCTAGTTTTAAGATTTTTATTTATAAAATTATAAAGTAGTTCTATTTTTATTTTAGTTTTTAAATATAAGTTTTTATTATATAAATATTTTTATTTAAAACATAAAATATAAAGCATAATACATAAAATATAAAAAAAAAGAAAAAAAACGCGTCGAATTAAATCATGTACCTGAGTTGAATTTTAGAACCCCGCGACTCGCGGAGTTTTCCTGCTTCAGGCACCGCAACTCGCGGAGCATCCCTGACACACGTGACAGAAACCCTAATCAGCATTAATTACGGGTTTTATATTTATTAATTAACTTTTAACCCTAATTAGGTTTAATTTTAATATATTAATTAGTTTTACTTTTTATTTAATTTATATATTTAGTTAAATTAGTTTAATTAATGTAAAATTAATAGTTTTAATAAATAAATATTATAAAACAATATTTTTATAAAAATTGTACTTTTTACAATTTTTTTTGTATATTTTTATATTTTGTCCCTTTTTAATTATTTTAGCGTAATATTTGTGTTTTTCGCTAGTTTTTAGTTTAAACTTAGTTTTTGCCATAGTTATATTTTTATTTCTAGATTTTTAGGCTTTGCCGTAAAATTCGTTAAGTACTTTTTCTTTAGACTAAGATTTAGGTGCTTTAGAATTTTGCAACGCCTTTTTAAGTTTTAGTTTTTTTTTTTTTTTAGTTTTTAAAATTTGGGATATAGTTTTACTTGTAAGCTTTAATATTTTTAGACGCCTTTTACCTATGTATCAATTATCATTCCAATTAGTAATCTCAATTTGCGATTATAATTTTAAGTTAGTGATAGTAATAAGGTTGGGTAGTCGAGTTTTTTAAGTTCTATAAGTCACTCTTTTTCTTTCTTATTTTTATTTTTTCGATCTTTTTCCGACACGCTCTTTTTCTTTCTTATTTCTCGCTATTCTAGTTTTAGGACATAGATTTTTATTCTACTTCTTATCTAAATTTCTTAAAATTACGAAAATTTATTTTAAGTGGTTAAATTGATAGACATCAAAATTTTCTGGTTCGTAGTAATAGTTGGATTTGTACGTGGACCGGGTTATTGGAGCCAAACAGTCCTCAATTATATTGAGACCAAACGAATCCTGCCCCTCTGCTGCATCTTTTGGCTATTCGAAACGTGGGCAAAATCAGAAAAGTCTATTAATTGGATAACTTATATAATTTTTCTTTCCTTTTTAAAAACTAATAGGATATTCAGTGAATGCACCGAGCAAGACGTTCACCACCTTTTGTACGTTCACCACCTGTAACTCGATCAAGACATTTAGCAAATATTACCGCCGTTGATTTTTCTTTAGAATCGTCATCCAGTCGACCAAGTACTTCAGTTCAAATTTCCGATAATCCATTTTTTGAACCCGACCTCACAATTGAGAATCCGGAGAATATTCAGGGACGATTCATAGATCCTGAACCACTAAATTTTCCTCCGGAACCACCAATCATTCAAACAGAGATTGTTGAGGAACGAACCATTAAATCAGAATCCTCTAGTGATTCCTATTCTACAAATTCAATTATGGAAGTAACAGAACCTTTAAGTATGGAAGACCGAATGAGAGCTAAACGTAATGGCCAAGGTCACGCAATTACTCATCCAGACATTAATGCGCCAGATTATGAAATTAAAGGACAAATTCTACACATGGTGACTAATCAATGCCAATTTAGTGGTGCGCCGAAGGAAGATCCAAATGAACATCTTCGTACCTTTAATAGGATCTGCACACTATTTAAAATCCGAGAAGTAGAAGATGAACAAATATATCTCATGTTATTTCCCTGGACTCTAAAGGGAGAAGCCAAAGATTGGTTGGAATCGCTACCTGAAGGGGCGATCGATACATGGGACGTTTTAGTTGAAAATTTTCTTAAACAATTCTTTCCTGCATCTAAAGCCGTAAGACTTCAAGCAGAAATTGTTACGTTCACACAGAAACCGAATGAAACTCTATATGAGGCATGGACCAGATTTGGAAAATTATTAAGAGGATGTCCGCAACATGGTTTAGACACCTGTCAAATAGTACAAATATTCTACCAAGGATGCGACATCACTACAAGAAAAGACATCGATATAGCAGCTGGTGGTTCCATTATGAAGAAAACAGAAACTGATGCTTACAAAATTATTGATAACACTGCTTCCCACTCACATGAGTGGCACCAAGAAAAAGATATCATTAGATCATCTAAAGCATCTAGAGCCGATTCTAGCCATGATTTAGATTCCATTTCCGCAAAGATAGATACTGTCGAGAGATGAATGGAAAAGAGGACTAAGGATATTCAATCAATACGAATTAGTTGTGAGCAGTGTGGAGGACCACATTTGACAAAAGATTGTCTCAGTATTGAATTAACAATGGAACAAAGAGAGAATATTTCATACATAAACCAAAGGCCTGGAAATAATTATCAGAATAATTATCAACCGCCAAGACCTATTTACAATCAAAACCAGAATTATAACCGAAATATTCCATACAACAACCAACAAGGTCCTAGCAATCAACAAGTATCTAACAATACTTACAATCAGCAAAGACCTAATTTTCAAAACAAACCACAAACCGATGATAAAAAGCCGAATTTAGAAGATATGATGACGAAGCTAGTTGAAACTCAAACGCAGTTTTTAACATCTCAAAAATAAACAAATGAATAAAATACTCAAGCATTTAGAAATCAACAAGCTTCTATTCAAAACTTGGAACAAGAAGTAAGTAACCTAGCAAGGTTAATAGGTGAAAGAAAACCGGGAAGGTTACCTAGTGATACAAAAGCTAACCCCCGAAATGAAACAGCTAAAGCCATTACCACAAGAAGTGGTACAACACTTAAACCACCTAAAATACCTATAACTTCTGATGAAGCTATTCCTACTCCACAAGAACCACAACCTGAACAAGATAAGGAAAAAGAACCGGTAGTTGAAAAGGTTAATGAAGATAACACAGTTAAGGATAAACCTTATGTTAAACCATACCAACCACCACTTCCTTACCCGAGTAAAATGAAGAAAGAGAAACTTGAAGCCGAGCAATCCAAATTCTTGGATATGTTTAAACAGATAAATGTAAATCTTCCTTTCATTGATGTGATTTCAGGAATGCCTAGATATGCTAAATTCTTGAAAGATCTAATCTCAAATAGAAAGAAAATGGAAGAACTCTCAGCTGTTACTATGAATGCTAATTGTTCAGCAGTGCTGTTGAATAAAATACCAGAAAAACTATCTGATCCAGGAAGTTTCACAATTCCATATTTTCTGGGTAGTCTTAGTTCAATAGAAGCATTATCAGACTTAGGTGCTAGTATAAATCTAATGCCGTATTCACTATACGCTAAACTAGACCTTGGAGAATTGAAACCAACAAGAATAAGCATACAACTAGCCGATAGATCAATAAAATATCCTAGAGGGATAATGGAGAACATGCTAGTTAAAGTTGGTACTTTAGTATTTCCAGTAGATTTTGTTGTTCTGGACATGGAAGAAGATTCTCAAGTTCCTCTCATATTAGGAAGACCATTCTTAAACACGGCTAAAGCAATGATAGACGTGTTTGGTAAAAAACTGACCCTAAGTATAGAGGATGAGAGTGTTACCTTTTCAGTTGATAGAGCAATGCAACAACCGCAATCTGCAGATGATACACGTTATTATATTCAAACTATAGATTCACATGCAGAATTGTTAGAAGAATTTCTAGAATTACAAGGAACAGGAGAATGTTCTTTAGGAGAAGGTACTGAACAAATTGATGAAGCTGAAATGTTAGCTACACTAATAGCTAATGGATATGAACCAACAACAGAAGAAATTCAAATGCTAAAAGAAGAAGACAGATATCGATATAAATCATCGATATAAGAACCTCCGAAATTAGAGTTAAAGCCACTTCCAAACCATTTGGAATACGCTTATTTACATGGTGAATCTGAATTACCTGTAATACTATCGTCTTCTCTTAATGAAAATGAGAAATCACAACTCATTTCTGTGTTGAAAGCTCATAAACCAGCCATTGCATTGAAGATTCATGATATTAAAGGAATAAGTCCTTCGTATTGCACACATAAAATCCTTATGGAAGAAGGTCATAAAACGTATGTGCAACGCCAACGAAGACTAAATCCTAATATGTAAGATGTAGTTAAGAAATAAATTATTAAACTGCTAGATGCAGGTTTAATATATCCAATTTTTGATAGTCCATGGGTAAGCCCAGTTCAATGCGTGCCTAAAAAGGGTGGCATGACTGTCATTACAAATGAGAAAAATGAGCTTATTTCTACTAGAACTGTAACAGGATGGTGTGTATGTATTGATTATAGAAAATTAAATGACGCCACCAGAAAAGATCACTTTCCCTTACCTTTCATTGATCAAATGTTGGAAAGATTAGCCGGAAATAGTTACTATTGTTTTCTAGATGGATTTTCCGGATATTTTCAAATTCCAATAGCACCCGAGGACCAAGAGAAAACCACGTTCACGTGCCCTTATGGTACTTTTGCTTACAAACGCATGCCATTTGGACTTTGCAACGCCCCTGCAACCTTTCAAAGGTGTATGATGGCGATTTTTCATGACATGATAGAAGAATGCATGGAAGTTTTCATGGATGACTTTTCAGTCTTCAGTGATACATTTGAAACATGTCTAGCTAATCTTAAACGAATGCTTATTAGATGCGAACAATCAAATCTAGTACTTAATTGGGAGAAATGCCATTTCATGGTTAAAGAAGGCATCGTTCTTGGACATAAAATTTCAAAAGAAGGAATTGAAGTGGATAGAGCTAAAGTAGATGTAATTGCTAAACTTTCACATCCAACCAATGTTAGAGGAGTTAGGATTTTTCTAGGGCATGCCGGTTTTTACCGACGTTTCATAAAAGATTTTTCTAAAATTATCACTCCTATGAATAAACTCCTAGAAAAGGATGCTCCATTCATCTTTTCAGATGAATGTATCAAATCTTTTAATATTCTTAAAGAGAAACTCACTAATGCGCCAATCATGATAACACCAAATTGGAATCTACCGTTTGAACTAATGTGCGATGCAAGTGATTTTGCAATGGGAGCCATTTTAGGACAAAGGATTGAAAAACGATTTCAACCTATATATTATGCTAGTAAGACGTTACAAGGAGCACAAACAAATTATACAACTACTGAAAAAGAACTCCTTGCTATTGTCTTTGCTTTTAACAAATTTCGATCATATCTCGTTCTAGCTAAAACGGTGGTCTATACCGACCATTCTGCTCTTAGATACCTATTTTCGAAACAAGATGCTAAACCAAGATTAATCTGTTAGATCTTACTCTTACAAGAGTTCGATATTGAAATCCGAGATAAAAAAGGAGCAGAAAATCTCGCCGCTGATCATCTTTCTCTTCTTGAAAATCCCGAATTAGAAGTTCTAAATGAATCGGCCATACAAGACAACTTTCCTGATGAACATCTATTGAAGATAGATTATAATGAAATTCCATGGTTTGTAGACTATGCAAACTACTTAGTTTGTAGATACCTTGAAAAAGGATTATCATACCAAAAACGAAAGAAATTCTTCAGTGATATAAAGCACTATTTCTGGGAAGATCCACATTTGTTTAAAAGTTGTCCCGATGGAATAATACGCCGATGTGTATTTGGAAATGAAGCTAGTAAAATCTTAAACCATTGTCACACAGGACCAACAGGAGGGCATTATGGGCCTCAATTAACAGCAAGAAAAGTTTATGAAGCTGGATTCTATTGGCCTATAATTTACAAAGACGCACACCTGCTTTGCAAATCCTGTGATGCTTGTCAAAGGGCCGGAAAAATAAGTTAACATGATGAAATGCCACAAAATGTCATTCAAGTATGTGAAGTATTTGACATTTGGGGTATTGACTTTATGGGTCCATTTCCAAAATCTCATAATAATCTCTACATTCTCGTTGCCATTGATTATGTATCTAAATGGGCGGAAGCACAAGCTCTCCCAACTAATGATGCACGAGTTGTAGTCAACTTTTTAAAACGTCTTTTTGCAAGGTTTGGAACACCGAAAGCTTTAATAAGTGATCGGGGTACTCATTTCTGTAATAATCAACTTGAGAAAGTTCTTAAAAGATATGGAGTAACTCATAAAATCTCCACTGCTTATCATCCACAAACAAGTGGACAAGTTGAAAATACCAACCGAGCTTTAAAACGTATTCTAGAGAAAACCGTAGGATCAAATCCGAATGAATGGTCCATTAAATTGGAGGATGCACTCTGGGCTTTTAGAACAGCCTACAAAACTCCAATTGGAACCATACCTTTTAGACTCGTTTACGGAAAAGCATGTCATCTTCCAGTAGAAATTGAACACAAAGCATTTTGGGCTTTGAAGACATGTAATCTTGATTTACATGAAGCCGGACGTCTACGATTAAGTCAACTAAACGAATTAGAAGAATTAAGACATGAAGCATACGAAAATTCGTTAATCTATAAGGAAAGAACAAAGAAATGGCATGATAAAAGAATCAGAAGTTCAAAAGAATTTAAAGAAGGAGACATAGTTCTTTTCAATTCACGATTCAAGCTATTTCCTGGAAAATTGAAATCAAGATGGTCTGGACCATTCATAGTCAAAAGAGTTTTCCCATACGGAACGATAGAATTAATAAATTCAAATGGGATTGAATTTAAAATTAATGGTCACAGAGTTAAACATTACATAGATAGTTCGATGGAAGTCAACAACGAAGTTAATCACAATTTCGATACCACAGCTAACTAAGTGTGGGGAGAATCAAGTCTTTAAAGGATAATATGTATTTCTATTAGAGTTAGATTGTCTGTTTTAGTGTAGTTCTCGAAAATGGAACCCGAATGGTCTTTCCCTAGCAGACCCTAAAGAACTAGTCTTCTCCCCCCATTCTGATTTTTTATTTTTTTTTAGGAAATGAAGACTGCCTGTGAACTAAACAATGGTCTAATGCTACACGCTTTGATCACTAAACGTAATAATGACACACTACCGAGTGAAATAGTATCAGTAATCAGAGAAAGATTGGACGGAGTAAGAAAAGAATCCAGATGCGAAGATAATAAGTTACAATTTGGTAAAGGAAAATCAAAATCCGCAGCGAAAAGAAGAGCACGACACCTTGAAAGATGTCACAAATGCGGAAAATGGTCACATGGAGGTAAATGTTCAAATAATCAAACCTATTCAAATACCGAATTTGTTATTTTATGCAGAGACGGACCGTTCATATGTTTAGAAGAAAAAACACTGAATGCTCGAGGTTACGCCTATGTAGCCATGGAAAACCAATTAAACCGACTATCTTATAAATGGGATAGATCGTATAACTAAGAATACTATCTCACAGGTAAGTCTGTACAGTTTTTTGTTTTTATTTTTATTTTTATTTTTAACCTTTTGATAATAACCGCTAATTTGTTCGATATAAAGTATTAAATTGGTATTGAATAAAATTAGGTTTGGCGACCGAAATTATTGATATCATACAAAAATTTATTACATCACTGCGAAATTTAACGTTTATTCTTAAAGTATAAATATCTTTAATCAATCAACTTAAAATATTTCAAAAATTCGTCATGAGTTAAATTAGGTCATGGAACCGAAATTACTTTACCGAAAAGAGGGGCGCATGTTTTTGATAATATTTGATTGATTAAAGTGGGATAAAAGCCAAAAAGATTTTTAATTTTATTTTTACAATGTTTTAAAATTAATATATAAAAATTAAAATAATATTGTAAACTTTTTAAAATTAATATATTTAAAATTGTAAATATTTGAAAAATTAATCTTTTTAATATAAGTTTGAATGTTTAAAAACAAAAATATAATATAAGTTTGGTGTGAATTTTTAATTTTTATTATATGAATTTTGAATTTTATGTATTTTTAATTTAAGTTGGTGTGAATTTAAAAACAAAAATTTACTTTATCTCATTAAGTTAAAAATATGATTTTTAAAATTCGTCGTAAGTTGAAGACTAGGTCGTTGAACCGAAATTACTTTACCCGAGGGAGGGACGATGAAATGTCCCGTTCTTATTGATTAAAAACGTTCCATATTAATTGATTTCGTTGCGAGGTTTTGACCTCTATATGAGACGTTTTTCAAAGACTGCATTCATTTTAAAACAAACCATAACCTTTATTTCATCAATAAAGGTTTAAAAAGCTTTACGTAGATTATCAAATAATGATAATCTAAAATATCCTGTTTACACACGACCATTACATAATGGTTTACAATACAAATATGTTACAACAAAATAAGTTTCTTGAATGCAGTTTTTACACAATATCATACAAGCATGGACTCCAAATCTCGTCCTTATTTAAGTATGCGACAGCGGAAGCTCTTAATAATCACCTGAGAATAAACATGCTTAAAACGTCAACAAAAATGTTGGTGAGTTATAGGTTTAACCTATATATATCAAATCATAATAATAGACCACAAGATTTCATATTTCAATACACATCCCATACATAGAGATAAAAATCATTCATATGGTGAACACCTGGTAACCGACATTAACAAGATGCATATATAAGAATATCCCCATCATTCCGGGACACCCTTCGGATATGATATAAATTTCGAAGTACTAAAGCATCCGGTACTTTGGATGGGGTTTGTTAGGCCCAATAGATCGATCTTTAGGATTCGCGTCAATTAGGGTGTCTGTTCCCTAATTCTTAGATTACCAGACTTAATAAAAAGGGGCATATTCGATTTCGATAATTCAACCATAGAATGTAGTTTCATGTACTTGTGTCTATTTTGTAAATCATTTATAAAACCTGCATGTATTCTCATCCCAAAAATATTAGATTTTAAAAGTGGGACTATAACTCACTTTCACAGATTTTTACTTCGTCGGGAAGTAAGACTTGGCCACTGGTTGATTCACGAACCTATAACAATATATACATATATATCAAAGTATGTTCAAAATATATTTACAACACTTTTAATATATTTTGATGTTTTAAGTTTATTAAGTTAGCTGTCCTCGTTAGTAACCTACAACTAGTTGTCCACAGTTAGATGTACAGAAATAAATCGATAAATATTATCTTGAATCAATCCACGACCCAGTGTATACGTATCTCAGTATTGATCATAACTCAAACTATATATATTTTGGAATCAACCTCAACCCTGTATAGCTAACTCTAACATTCACATACAGAGTGTCTATAGTTGTTCCGAAATATATATAGATGTGTCGACATGATAGGTCGAAACCTTGTATACGTGTCTATGGTATCT
Source organism: Rutidosis leptorrhynchoides (assembly GCF_046630445.1). Lineage (NCBI taxonomy): Eukaryota > Viridiplantae > Streptophyta > Magnoliopsida > Asterales > Asteraceae > Rutidosis > Rutidosis leptorrhynchoides. The sequence continues at coordinate 241,126,476 of NC_092343.1, forward strand.
CAAGATTACATAATATACAATACAAGTTGATTAAGTTATGGTTGGAATAGATTTGTTACCAATTTTTACGTAGCTAAAATGAGAAAAATTATCCAATCTTGTTTTACCCATAACTTCTTCATTTAAATCCGTTTTATGTGAATCAAATTGCTATGGTTTCATATTGAACTCTATTTTATGAATCTAAACAGAAATGTATAGGTTTATAGTCGGAAAAATAAGTTACAAGTCATTTTTGTAAAGGTAGTCATTTCAGTCGAAAGAACGACGTCTAGATGACCATTTTAGAAAACATACTTCCACTTTGAGTTTAACCATAATGTTTGGATATAGTTTCATGTTCATAATAAAAATTATTTTCTCAGAATAACAACTTTTAAATCAAAGTTTATCATAGTTTTTAATTAACTAACCCAAAACAGCCCGCGGTGTTACTACGACGGCGTAAATCCGGTTTTACGGTGTTTTTCGTGTTTTCAAGTTTTAAATCATTAAGTTAGCATATCATATAGATATAGAACATGTGTTTATTTGATTTTAAAAGTCAAGTTATAAGGATTAACTTTTGTTTGCGAACAAGTTTAGAATTAACTAAACTATGTTCTAGTGATTAGAAGTTTAAACCTTCGAATAAGATAGCTTTATATGTATGAATCGAATGATGTTATGAACATCATTACTACCTTAAGTTTCTTGGATAAACCTACTGGAAAATAGAAAAATGGATCTAGCTTCAACAGATCCTTGGATGGCTCGAAGTTCTTGAAGCAGAATCATGACACGAAAACAAGTTCAAGTAAGATCATCACTTGAAATAAGATTGTTATAGTTATAGAAATTGAACCAAAGTTTGAATATGATTATTACCTTGTATTAGAATGATAACCTACTGTAAGAAACAAAGATTTCTTGAGGTTGGATGATCACCTTACAAGATTGGAAGTGAGCTAGCAAATTTGAAAGTATTCTTGATTTTATGTAACTAGAACTTGTAGAATATATGAAGAACACTTAGAACTTGAAGATAGAACTTGAGAGCGATCAATTAGATGAAGAAAATTGAAGAATGAAAGTGTTTGTAGGTGTTTTTGGTCGTTGGTGTATGGATTAGATATAAAGGATATGTAATTTTGTTTTCATGTAAATAAGTCATGAATGATTACTCATATTTTTGTAATTTTATGAGATATTTCATGCTAGTTGCCAAATGATGGTTCCCACATGTGTTAGGTGACTCACATGGGCTGCTAAGATCTGATCATTGGAGTGTATATACCAATAGTACATACATCTAAAAGCTGTGTATTGTACGAGTACGAATACGGGTGCATACGAGTAGAATTGTTGATGAAACTGAACGAGGATGTAATTGTAAACATTTTTGTTAAGTAGAAGTATTTTGATAAGTGTATTGAAGTCTTTCAAAAAGTGTATAAATACATATTAAAACACTACATGTATATACATTTTAACTGAGTCGTTAAGTCATCGTTAGTCGTTACATGTAAGTGTTGTTTTGAAACCTTTAGGTTAACGATCTTGTTAAATGTTGTTAACCCAATGTTTATAATATCAAATGAGATTTTAAATTATTATATTATCATGATATTATCATGTATGAAAATCTCTTAATATAATATATATACATTAAATGTCTTTACAACGATAATCGTTACATATATGTCTCGTTTAAAAATCATTAAGTTAGTAGTCTTGTTTTTACATATGTAGTTCATTGTTAATATACTTAATGATATGTTTACTTATCATAGTATCATGTTAACTATATATATATCCATATATATGTCATCATATAGTTTTTACAAGTTTTAACGTTCGTGAATCACCGGTCAACTTGGGTGGTCAATTGTCTATATGAAACATATTTTAATTAATCAAGTCTTAACAAATTTGATTTCTTAACATGTTGGAAACTTTTAATCATGTAAATATCAATCTCAATTAATATATATAAACATGGAAAAGTTCGGGTCACTACAGTACCTACCCGTTAAATAAATTTCGTCCCGAAATTTTAAGCTGTTGAAGGTGTTGACGAATCTTCTGGAAATAGATGCGGGTATTTCTTCTTCGTCTGATCTTCACGCTCCCAGGTTAACTCGGGTCCTCTACGAGCATTCCATCGAACCTTAACAATTGGTATCTTGTTTTGCTTAAGTCTTTTAACCTCACGATCCATTATTTCGACGGGTTCTTCGATGAATTGAAGTTTTTCGTTGATTTGGATTTCATCTAACAGAATAGTGAGATCTTCTTTAGCAAAACATTTCTTCAAATTCGAGACGTGGAAAGTGTTATGTACAGCCGCGAGTTGTTGAGGTAACTCAAGTCGGTAAGCTACTGGTCCGACACGATCAATAATCTTGAATGGTCCAATATACCTTGGATTTAATTTCCCTCGTTTACCAAATCGAACAACACCTTTCCAAGGTGCAACTTTAAGCATGACCATCTCTCCAATTTCAAATTCTATATCTTTTCTTTTAATGTCAGCGTAGCTCTTTTGTCGACTTTGGGCGGTTTTCAACCGTTGTTGAATTTGGATGATCTTCTCGGTAGTTTCTTGTATAATCTCCGGACCCGTAATCTGTCTATCCCCCACTTCACTCCAACAAATCGGAGACCTGCACTTTCTACCATAAAGTGCTTCAAACGGCGCCATCTCAATGCTTGAATGGTAGCTGTTGTTGTAGGAAAATTCTGCTAACGGTAGATGTCGATCCCAACTGTTTCCGAAATCAATAACACATGCTCGTAGCATGTCTTCAAGCGTTTGTATCGTCCTTTCGCTCTGCCCATCAGTTTGTGGATGATAGGCAGTACTCATGTCTAGACGAGTTCCTAATGCTTGCTGTAATGTCTGCCAGAATCTTGAAATAAATATGCCATCCCTATCAGAGATAATAGAGATTGGTATTCCATGTATGGAGATGACTTCCTTCAAATACATTCGTGCTAACTTCTCCATCTTGTCATCTTCTCTTATTGGCAGGAAGTGTGCTGATTTGGTGAGACGATCAACTATTACCCAAATAGTATCAAAACCACTTGCAGTCCTTGGCAATTTAGTGATGAAATCCATGGTAATGTTTTCCCATTTCCATTCCGGGATTTCGGGTTGTTGAAGTAGACCTGATGGTTTCTGATGCTTAGCTTTGACCTTAGAACACGTCAAACATTCTCCTACGTATTTAGCAACATCGGGTTTCATACCCGGCCACCAAAAATGTTTCTTGAGATCCTTGTACATCTTCCCCGTTCCAGGATGTATTGAGTATCTGGTTTTATGAGCTTCTCTAAGTACCATTTCTCTCATATCTCCAAATTTTGGTACCCAAATCCTTTTAGCCCTATACCGGGTTCCGTCTTCCCGAATATTAAGATGCTTCTCCGATCCTTTGGGTATTTCATCCTTTAAATTTCGCTCTTTTAAAACTCCTTGTTGCACCTCCTTTATTTGAGTAGTAAGGTTATTATGAATCATTATATTCATAGATTTTACTCGAATGGGTTCTCTGTCCTTCCTGCTCAAGGCATCGGCTACCACATTTGCCTTCTCCGGGTGGTAACGAATCTCAAAGTCGTAATCATTCAATAATTCAATCCACCTACGCTGCCTCATATTCAGTTGTTTCTGATTAAATATGTGTTGAAGACTTTTGTGGTCGGTATATATAATACTTTTAACACCATATAAGTAGTGCCTCCAAGTCTTTAATGCAAAAACAACCGCGCCTAATTCCAAATCATGCGTCGTATAATTTTGTTCGTGAATCTTCAATTGTCTAGACGCATAAGCAATCACCTTCGTTCGTTGCATTAATACACAACCGAGACCTTGCTTTGATGCGTCATAATAAATCACAAAATCATCATTCCCTTCAGGCAATGACAATATAGGTGCCGTAGTTATCTTTTTCTTCAATAACTGAAACGCTTTCTCTTGTTCATCATTCCATTCAAATTTCTTCCCTTTATGCGTTAATGCAGTCAAGGGTTTCGCTATTCTGGAAAAGTCTTGGATGAACCTTCTGTAGTAACCAGCTAGTCCTAAAAACTGGCGTATGTGTTTCGGAGTTTTCGGGGTTTCCCACTTTTCAACAGTTTCTATCTTTGCCGGATCCACCTTAATACCTTCTTTGTTCACTATGTGACCGAGGAATTGAACTTCTTCCAACCAAAATGCACACTTTGAAAACTTAGCGTACAATTCTTCCTTCCTCATTACTTCTAACACCTTTCTCAAATGTTCACCGTGTTCTTGGTCATTCTTTGAGTAAATAAGTATGTCATCAATGAAAACAATGAAAAACTTGTCAAGGTATGGTCTACACACTCGGTTCATAAGGTCCATGAACACAGCTGGTGCATTAGTTAAACCAAACGGCATGACCATAAACTCGTACTGATCGTAACGTGTTCTGAAAGCAGTCATTGGAATATCATCTTCTTTCACCCGCATTTGATGATACCCGGAACGTAAGTCAATCTTTGAATAAACAGACGAGCCTTGTAGTTAATCAAATAAGTCGTCGATTCTCGGTAGTGGGTAGCGGTTCTTGTTGGTAAGTTTGTTCAACTCTCGGTAGTCGATACACAACCTGAATGTTCCATCTTTCTTCTTGACAAACAAAACAGGAGCTCCCCACGGTGATGTGCTTGGTCGAATGAAACCACGCTCTAAAAGTTCTTGTAATTGACTTTGCAGTTCTTTCATCTCGCTGGGTGCGAGTCTGTAAGGAGCACGAGCTATTGGTGCAGCTCCTGGTACAAGATCTATTTGAAATTCAATGGATCGATGTGGGGGTAATCCCGGTAATTCTTTCGGAAATACATCGGGAAATTCTTTTGCAATGGGAACATCATTGATGCTCTTTTCTTCAGTTTGTACTTTCTCGACGTGTGCTAGAACAGCATAGCAACCTTTTCTTATTAGTTTTTGTGCCTTCAAATTACTAATAAGATGTAGCTTCGTGTTACCCTTTTCTCCGTACACCATTAAGGGTTTTCCTTTTTCTCGTATAATGCGAATTGCATTTTTGTAACAAACGATCTCTGCTTTCACTTCTTTCAACCAGTCCATACCGATTATCACATCAAAACTCCCTAACTCTACTGGTATCAAATCAATCTTAAATGTTTCGCTAACCAGTTTAATTTCTCGATTCCGACATATATTATCTGCTGAAATTAATTTACCATTTGTTAATTCGAGTAAAAATTTACTATCCAAAGGCGTCAATGGACAACTTAATTTAGCAAAAAAATCTCTACTCATATAGCTTCTATCCGCACCCGAATCAAATAAAACGTAAGCAGATTTATTGTCAATAAGAAACGTACCCGTAACAAGCTCCGGGTCTTCCTGTGCCTCTGCCGCATTAATATTGAAAACTCTTCCGCGGCCTTGTCCATTCGTGTTCTCCTGGTTCGGGCAATTTCGAATAATGTGGCCCAGTTTTCCACATTTATAACAAACTACATTGGCATAACTTGCTCCGACACTACTTGCTCCGCCATTACTCGTTCCGACACCATTTGTTCCTTTCGTTCTATTAACCCCTGGTCCGTAGACCTCACACTTCACCGCGCTATGACCATTTCTTTTATACTTATTGCAAAATTTGGTGCAGAACCCCGAGTGATACTTTTCACACCTTTGGCATAGCTGCTTCTGATTGTTGTTGTTGTTGCGGTTATTATTGTTGTTGGGATGATTGTTGTAGTTGCTGCTGTTGTTGTTGTTGTTGTTGTTGGGCCGTTTGTTGTAGTTGCGATTGATGTTGCGATTGTTGGGATAATTGTTGCGATTATTGTTATAATTGCTGTTGTTGTTGTATTGGTGATTCTTATCACCGTTTTCCTCCCACTTTCTTTTGACTTGCTTCACATTGGCCTCTTCAGCAGTCTGTTCTTTAATTCTTTCTTTAATCTGGTTCACTAGTTTGTGAGCCATTCTACATGCCTGTTGTATGGAGGCAGGCTCGTGTGAACTTATATCTTCTTGGATTCTTTTCGGTAATCCTTTCACAAACGCGTCGATCTTCTCTTCCTCATCTTCGAATGCTCCCAGACACAATAGGCACAATTCTGTGAATCGTCTTTCGTACGTGGTAATATCAAATCCTTGGGTTCGTAACCCTCTAAGTTCTGTCTTGAGCTTATTGACCTCGATTCTGGGACGGTACTTCTCGTTCATCAAGTGCTTGAATGCTGACCACGGTAGTACGTACGCATCGTCTTGTCCCTTGCTCTAGATAGGTATTCCACCATGTTAACGCAGAACCTGTGAAGGTATGCGTAGCGTACTTCACTTTGTCCTCTTCAGTACACTTACTTATGGCAAACACCGATTCGACCTTCTCGGTCCACCGTTTCAATCCGATCGGTCCTTCGGTTCCATCAAATTCCAAAGGTTTGCAGGCAGTGAATTCTTTATAGGTGCATCCTACACGATTTCCGGTACTGCTAGATCCAAGGTTATTGTTGGTATGTAGCGCAGCCTGTACTGCAGCTATGTTTGAAGCTAGAAAAGTACGGAATTCCTCTTCATTTATATTCACCGTGTGTCGAGTAGTCGGTGCCATTTCCTTCAAAATAGTCAAATGGAACAAGTTAATCATACAGAATATTAAGAGTAGCTAATAGTATTTCGTAGCGTAATATGAACTCATTTATAAAAGCTTTTTCTTCATATTAGCGTTTTATAAGTTTAAATTCGGGTAGTACCTACCCGTTAAGTTGATACTTAGTAGCTAATATACAATTCAACTACTACAATTCTATATGAAAAACTGATTATAATAATATTTCGTGTTCAAACTTTTACACAATATTTTACAAACTTACAATACCGCTTATTTTACATATAACATGAAATATAGCACACAATAAATTTGATACAAGATGGTTGTGAAGATAATTCTAGCTAGTACACAAGTCGTTCAGCAAAGGCAATAAAGACACGTAACTCATACGTCCTGAAACAAGTCATGCATTCTGGTTTTACTAGGATTACTTCCCATCCTTGGTCTTGTGGAACATAACCGTTATGGCTGTTGATAAGACAGCGTGTTGTAACGTCATCAAAGGGACGAGGGTTACGTAATGTCCAACAGTCCCGTAACAATCTAAAAACCTCATTTCTTACCCCAATTACCGACTCCGTCACTTGTGGGAACGTTTTGTTTAATAGTTGTAGCCCGATGTTCTTGTTCTCACTTTGGTGAGAAGCGAACATTACTAATCCGTAAGCATAACATGCTTCTTTATGTTGCATGTTAGCCGCTTTTTCTAAATCACGAAGTCCAATATTCGGATATATTGAGTCAAAATAATTTCTTAACCCATTGCGTAAAATAGCATTTGGGTTCCCCGTAATATTTGCGTCAAAGTAAACACATCGTAACTTATGGTTTTCCCAATGTGATATCCCCCATATTTCGAACGAAAGCCTTTTATAAACCAAGGCATTCTTGGAACGTTCTTCGAATGTCTTACAAACTGATCTCGCCTTAAATAGTTGTGCCGAAGAATTCTGACTGACTCTAGACAAGATTTCATCAATCATGTCTCCGGGTAGGTCTCTTAATATATTGGGTTGTCTATCCATTTTGTGTTTTTATACTGTAAAATAGACAAGAGTTAGATTCATAAAAAAAATACTTATTAATACAAGCAATTTTTACATATATCATAAAGCATAAGCACACTATATTACATATATTACACCACACAAATACAACTATCTTATTCCAACTCGCTTGTTTCTTCTTCTTCGGTTTTGGTTCGTTTTGCCAATTTTCTAGTGATATATGATGTTCCCCTAATACGAGCCGTCGTTTTCCACATTGGTTTAGAAAAACCTGGTGGTTTAGAGGTTTCCGGGTCATTGTTACAACTTAAGGACTTTGGGGGTTGACGATACATATAAAATTCATCGGGGTTGGAATTAGATTTCTCTATTTTTATGCCCTTTCCCTTATTATTTTCTTTTGCCTTTTTAAATTCAGTTGGGGTAATTTCTATAACATCATCGGAATTCTCGTCGGAATCCGATTCATCGGAGAATTGGTAATCCTCCCAATATTTTGCTTCCTTGGCGGAAACACCATTGACCATAATTAACCTTGGTCGGTTGGTTGAGGATTTTCTTTTACTTAACCGTTTTATTATTTCCCCCACCGATTCTATTTCTTCATCCGGTTCCGATTCTTCTTCCGGTTCCGATTCTTCTTCTGGTTCCGACTCTTCTTCCGGTTCCTCTTCGGGAACTTGTGAATCAGTCCACGAATCATTCCAATTTATATTTGACTCTTCATTATTATTAGGTGAGTCAATGGGACTTGTTCTAGAGGTAGACATCTATCACATAATATCAAACGTGTTAAGAGATTAATATATCACATAATATTCACATGTTAAAAATATATAGTTTCCAACAAAATTTGTTAAGCAATCATTTTTCAAGTAAACACGGTCGAAGTCCAGACTCACTAATGCATCCTAACAAACTCGATAAGACACACTAATGCAAAATTCTGGTTCTTTAAGACCAACGCTCGGATACCAACTGAAATGTCCCGTTCTTATTGATTAAAAATGTTCCATATTAATTGATTTCGTTGCGAGGTTTTAACCTCTATATGAGACGTTTTTCAAAGACTGCATTCATTTTAAAACAAACCATAACCTTTATTTCATCAATAAAGGTTTAAAAAGCTTTACGTAGATTATCAAATAATGATAATCTAAAATATCATGTTTACACACGACCATTACATAATGGTTTACAATACAAATATGTTACAACAAAATAAGTTTCTTGAATGCAGTTTTTACACTATATCATACAAGCATGGACTCCAAATCTCGTCCTTATTTAAGTATGCGACAGCGGAAGCTCTTAATAATCACCTGAGAATAAACATGCTTAAAACGTCAACAAAAATGTTGGTGAGTAATAGGTTTAACCTATACATATCAAATCATAATAATAGATCACAAGATTTCATATTTCAATACACATCCCATACATAGAGATAAAAATCATTTATATGGTGAACATCTGGTAATCGACATTAACAAGATGCATATATAAGAATATCCCCATCATTCCGGGACACCCTTCGGATATGATATAAATTTCGAAGTACTAAAGCATCCGGTACTTTGGATGGGGTTTGTTAGGCCCAATAGATCTATCTTTAGGATTCGCGTCAATTAGGGTGTCTGTTCCCTAATTCTTAGATTACCAGACTTAATAAAAAGGGGCATATTCGATTTCGATAATTCAACCATAGAATGTAGTTTCACGTACTTGTGTCTATTTTGTAAATCATTTATAAAACCTGCATGTATTCTCATCCCAAAAATATTAGATTTTAAAAGTGGGACTATAACTCACTTTCACAGATTTTTACTTCGTCGGGAAGTAAGACTTGGCCACTGGTTGATTCACGAACCTATAACAATATATACATATATATCAAAGTATGTTCAAAATATATTTACAACACTTTTAATATATTTTGATGTTTTAAGTTTATTAAGTCAGCTGTCCTCGTTAGTAACCTACAACTAGTTGTCCACAGTTAGATGTACAGAAATAAATCGATAAATATTATCTTGAATCAATCCACGACCCAGTGTATACGTATCTCAGTATTGATCACAACTCAAACTATATATATTTTGTAATCAACCTCAACCCTGTATAGCTAACTCCAACATTCACATATAGAGTGTCTATGGTTGTTCCGAAATATATATAGATGTGTCGACATGATAGGTCGAAACATTGTATACGTGTCTATGGTATCTCAAGATTACATAATATACAATACAAGTTGATTAAGTTATGGTTGGAATAGATTTGTTACCAATTTTTGCGTAGCTAAAATGAGAAAAATTATCCAATCTTGTTTGACCCATAACTTCTTCATTTTAAATCCGTTTTGAGTGAATCAAATTGCTATGGTTCCCTATTGAACTCTATTTTATGAATCTAAACATAAAAAGTATAGGTTATAGTCGGAAAAATAAGTTACAAGTCGTTTTTGTAAAGGTAGTAATTTCAGTCGAAAGAACGACGTCTAGATGACCATTTTAGAAAACATACTTCCACTTTGAGTTTAACCATAATTTTTGGATATAGTTTCATGTTCATAATAAAAATTATTTTCTCAGAATAACAACTTTTAAATCAAAGTTTATCATAGTTTTTAATTAACTAACCCAAAACAGCCCGCGGTGTAACTACGACGGCGTAAATCCGGTTTTACGATATTTTTCGTGTTTCCAGATTTTAAATCATTAAGTTAGCATATCATATAGATATAGAACATGTGTTTAGTTGATTTTAAAAGTCAAGTTAGAAGGATTAACTTTTGTTTGCGAACAAGTTTAGAATTAACTAAACTATGTTCTAGTGATTACAAGTTTAAACCTTCGAATAAGATAGCTTTATATGTATGAATCGAATGATGTTATGAACATCATTACTACCTTAAGTTCCTTGGATAAACCTACTGGAAAAGAGAAAAATGGATCTAGCTTCAACGGATCCTTGGATGGCTCAAAGTTCTTGAAGCAGAATCATGACACGAAAACAAGTTCAAGTAAGATCATCACTTGAAATAAGATTGTTATAGTTATAGAAATTGAACCAAAGTTTGAATATGATTATTACCTTGTATTAGAATGATAACCTACTATAAGAAACAAAGATTTCTTGAGGTTGGATGATCACCTTACAAGATTGGAAGTGAGCTAGCAAACTTGAAAGTATTCTTGATTTTATGTAACTAGAACTTGTAGAATATATGAAGAACACTTAGAACTTGAAGATAGAACTTGAGAGAGATCAATTAGATGAAGAAAATTGAAGAATGAAAGTGTTTGTAGGTGTTTTTGGTCGTTAGTGTATGGATTAGATATAAAGGATATGTAATTTTGTTTTCATGTAAATAAGTCATGAATGATTACTCATATTTTTGTAATTTTATGAGATATTTCATTTTAGTTGCCAAATGATGGTTCCCACATGTGTTAGGTGACTCACATGGGCTACTAAGAGCTGATCATTGGAGTGTATATACCAATAGTACATACATCTAAAAGCTGTGTATTGTACGAGTACGAATACGGGTGCATACGAGTAGAATTGTTGATGAAACTGAACGAGGATGTAATTGTAAGAATTTTTGTTAAGTAGAAGTATTTTGATAAGTGTATTGAAGTCTTTAAAAAGTGTATAAATACATATTAAAACACTACATGTATATACATTTTAACTGAGTCGTTATGTCATCGTTAGTCGTTACATGTAAGTGTTGTTTTGAAACCTTTAGGTTAACGATCTTGTTAAATGTTGTTAACCCAATGTTTATAATATCAAATGAGATTTTAAATTATTATATTATCATGATATTATCATGTATGAATATCTCTTAATATAATATATATACATTAAATGTCTTTACAACGATAATCGTTACATATATGTCTCGTTTAAAAATCATTAAGTTAGTAGTCTTGTTTTTACATATGTAGTTCATTGTTAATATACTTAATGATATGTTTACTTATCATAGTATCATGTTAACTATATATATATCCATATATATGTCATCATATAGTTTTTACAAGTTTTAATGTTCGTGAATCACCGGTCAACTTGGGTGGTCAATTGTCTATATGAAACATATTTCAATTAATCAAGTCTTAACAAGTTTGATTGCTTAACATGTTGGAAACATTTAATCATGTAAATATCAATCTCAATTAATATATAAAAACATGGAAAAGTTCAGGTCATTACAGGCGAGAACTTTTATTATCATTATTTTTAATCTTATTGAATTAAAGTATGCCAAAAACATTAAAAAAACCCAAAAATCTTAGCTTTTAAAACAATCACTACAAAAAGACAAATTTTAAAATTTTGTCGAAGGACGGACTAGGACATCGATCCGAAACGACCTCATCCTAAATAACAAGGGAAACAAAATTTTAAAATTAATTACTTAATTGTTTTAATTAGTATAAGATGTTTAAAAAAAAAATATCAAACCCCGCGACTCGCGGAGTTTGAAGGGTCAAACATCGCGACTCGCGGAGGGACCAAAACCTAGAAAAAAATAAAAACATAAACTGATCAGTCCACACACCACACCACAAAAATACTGCGAAATAAAACCCGAAAAAACCCGAGAAAACACTCCCAAATTCACAATTTTTCACCGTTAATCATCAAATCTTTTACTAAAATCATGTTAAGAAGGATGCTATCAAGGAATTACTCAAGAAAAACGGTAAATTTCTACACCTAAACACCATTTAATCCGAAAATTGGTGTTCTTGAGCAATTTTATACCCAATTCGATTTTGATGCTTTTTAGTGTAATTATGCTTAAATTGCTTATGTATTATGCTTGTATAACCTAGATTGATACTATTTAACATGATTAGAAGCCTTAAACTTTAAATTTTGAGTAATCTAGAGTTTGTGTTCTTGAGCAATTTGGGGCTTTTTGATATAAACAGGTTATGGCCGATTTTTGTCATGAATTGTTGCTAAATTAAGTAGTGTAACATGTTTAGGTAGTTAAATGATCCAAACTTTGAGCCTAATCATGATTTTGAGAATTAAAGTGGACTTTTTCAAGTTTAAAATTCATGAACTTGATTTTTGAGAGATAATGCCATTTGAAACTTGTTTAATTGCTAGTGATGATTATTTTGACATGTTATTTGAGTTGAATGCTTATGAACTTGGCGAACATTTTCGTATATGCTTATTTGAAAAAGTGTAGATTTGATGAAAATATGAAAATAAGCTTAAGTTTAATATAAATTAAACATGTCATTGTAATTATTTTGATTGATGATTTTGCTGACACTAATGCATATTTGGATGCACAAAAATTGTGTTTGATGTGTTTTGTAGACTGAAAGAGGTGAATCTTCATCCCAAGCTCGCAATGCTCCTGCTGAGAATGCAGAACAACAGGAGGTGGATAACTACTACAAACAAGATATACCTCATCCAGTCATGACATTTTCTGATATGCACTTGGAAGATTTGCACCCGAACCTGAGATTTGACAGACTTTGGATAGATTATCCAAAATACCAAAGGGGCTTGCATACTCTTCATTCTAAAGCTGTTGAAGTACCTAGGGTCATAGAATGGGGACCATTAGAAGCTGTAGAATTGGCCGGGCCAATTAGGGAATTACTTGCACAGAGGTATGGTAATTCTACTTTTAACGATTGGGTACGGTTATTCAACATGCGTAGACCTGTATATAAAGTATGGTGTGAAGAATTGTTGTGTAGTATAGAGTTAAATGATCGTGTAGCTAGTTTAACCGATCGATCTTTTATTAGATTTTTGTTAGGAGGTTCGATGCGACACATGTCTTTACTAGACATGGCTCAGGCCTTACGTATATATACGCCTGAGGAGTTAGCATCTGCCGATTGTAGAGGGTTGATACTAAATTGTAGAAAGATAGACGAAAATTTTGATACGCATGGTGTATGGAGTCAAATGACTAGCCATCACCGATTTAAAGGGGGAAATTACTCTTATTTGGATATAGATAGAGCTGAATTAAGAGTAATTCATAGGTTTTTAGCTAATTCAATTACACAAAGAGGTAAGAATAAGGAAAAGGTAAATGAACAGGATTTATTTTACCACATGTGTATTCGAGACCCACAAAGCGCTGTAAGTATACCATATTGTGTGGGTTATTATTTATCAGCTATGGTTAGGGGGATGTGACTGCATAGCATAATAGGAGGTGGTATATTTATTACTTTGATTGCTGAATATCTCAATGTGGATATAAGTCGGGGGGGATTATTAATCGAAGAACCAGAACCCCAAGATACAATAGGTTTAAATCTATACCATGGTGCTAAAGTTTTGAAGAGGCGAAATAACGCCGCAGTACGATATAATGGTAGACATCCACAGGTTGAGAGAAATCAACAGCAAGGTAATGTAGGAGGGGGAAATGAAATGGCAGAAATGCAAAAGGTTTATAGCTTCACAAGAGTATGAAAATGCTAGACATAGAGCATTTTAAGATTGGCAAGTTCATCAAAATCAAATCATAGCTTATTGCCAACATATAGGTAGAAACTATATTCCTACCCCAACGCCCACATTCCCTCCCTGGTCTATAGAGATGCAACCACCGTATCCTACGTATAACCCAGGAGAAGCATTTTATAGCACATATGGTTATGCATGGAACCCCTTCTGGTATCAGTATCATCCCTAGTCTACTTAGTTTTTTTTTATTTTATTATTTGTAATGTTGATACATTTAATACTTATGTTGGATTTGTAATAGTTTTATAATTTTCTAAATTTTATTATTAGATTTTAATAATTTTTGAATGTGGGGTAATATACCAAACTTCAAAAATATGTATATATGTTTGCAGTTTATCTTATGTACACAACAGGGTAAAACAACGCATTTACAAAGACTGGCATTAAGTTCAGCAAAAGCAACTAATTTTGACGACAAGATGCAAAATATATGTGAAATAACAACAAGACGGAATGAACAAATGATATGCACCATTTATCATTCAGCAAGCAAACACAAATATGTTTGGAAACTTTGGTAAAAGTTAATCATTTCTACGCTAATCACCCTTAATAATTTAAATTGTTACTGTTTTCTTACAAATGAGGGCATTGCAAGATCTTAAGTGTGGGAAGGGGTTAAATTCTTTCGGATTTTTAATATTTTTTACTTCATACACTTGGTTACCATTAATAATACTAGTAAAGCAGTAGTTGTATTAGAATCTAGTACTCTCTGATAATAAAGAACAGCCCTAGTCTTATATACTGACTACCCACTTCTAGTAAAATTTTTCAAAATTTTCAACTAAATGAACTCAAAATCATATTTATACATATTTATGAATGATAAAACTAGGTGTTAACACCGAAATTATTGTTACCTCGGAAAGTACATAAATTGAGAAACAAACCAAAATGTTAAAATTCATTTAAAATGGAATAGAGGACAATAAAAAGGAAAATAAAAGCCAAGTGTGGGAAAATTCTCCAAGTTATTCAAAACATATGTCACATATTTTTGTACAAATAACTGAAAATACTTTTGCTTTGGACTAAACTAAAAAGTTTTACCTGATTTACTGTAAGAAAGATGGATCTACACGATGAATCAATTCCATCGTTAAAAGGAAGTAAAGTCTTTCGAAAAAGAAACGCGCTTCTTGATTTAGGTCAAGAAGTTGTCGTCAAGACCAGCTGTAGGTTGACGAAAAACCTAGAAAAGTCATCACTAAAATTAGCAGGAAATCCACGGACCTCATCATTAAACAGGGTCGCCAAGTGGTCAGATTTATCCTAACCATGAGAAGGATTTATCTCGTATAATGGAGGGGCACCGTGCAAATTAGCTGGATAAGACTAATGAATCAGATCCCCAGAAAGGATAATCTCCTTAAAGATTAAAAATCAGCTTTTAAGACTGATATTACTCAATCCTGGAGATTGACCTTAAAGATTGAGAATTACAAACTCATGGAATTCGATGATATCTAAACTCGAGCTTGAACGAGAAAATATTTTGATCAAATTACAAACCGATTTGTTTTCGGAAAACCCATTTTCAATGCGTTCATTACCATTGAACGTAAAATCCTAGGAATTCACCTGGAATTCATTAGGTCGCCTGAACCAAATCGGGTGTCAACCGTAAGAACGGTGGTTGCATAGCATGGTCGAAGACAGGACCTTGTGCCAGACCGGAAAAATTATAAGGGTGAGCTTTACTATTGCTCCTACAAAGGATAGTAATTGTGTCCGACACGTTAAAAGACCATAATTAAAAGCCTGTCAGAGGACATTGCCTTAACAGTTTCTTGTTCAACGCTTTCCTTTACAACCGGACGGTAGTTTATCGAAAGGTAATATACGGAGCAAGTAAACTGGATGTGTTGCTTTCCTAATACAAGGTTAGCAAGTGGGTGACACAAAACCGCAAGTTTTGAGCTAAAATTTTCAAATCTGAAACCCACCAAACCCACAAAAAGAACTTGCAAACACCGGTGAAGGGTTATTCCGGAAAACTTATCTAGGGTAAAAGCTAGATTTAATTTTCAAAAGATCAAATGTTTTCATAAAGATCCAATTTCCTTAAAGGATCTAAATTTTTATAGTCATATGGGACTGTGAACCACAACGTTACTACCATTGTTTATACCGCCGTAATGAAATCACTGATGTACAAAGTGTGAAGCATAAAGAAGTGATTCTAGTATTTCAAGACTATATTGCTTGAGGACAAGCAACGCTCAAGTGTGAGAATATTTAATAATGCTAAAAACGAACATATATTTCATAGCATTATTCCCCAAGAAAGACAAGCTTTTAGTTGCAATTGTTCTATTTACAAGTGATATTCGTTAAATATTAAAAGGTGAAGACAAAAGACAGATTCGACGAATTGAAGACGCAAACGACCAAAAATCTCAAAAGTACAAAATACAATCAAAGAGGTTCCAATTATTGATAAGAAACGTCTCGAAATTACAAGAGTACAAGATTCAAAACGCAAAGTACAAGATATTAAATTATACGCAAGGACGTTCGAAAATCCAGAACCGGGACCAGACTCAACTCTCAACGCTCGACGCAACGGACTAAAAATTACAAGTCAACTATGCACATAAATATAATATAATATTTAAATAATTCTTAAAAATTATATATATATTATATTATTATTTAAAATTGTCGGCAAACAAAGAGCCAAGGCTGAATGAGCTGTAAAAACGAACTCCGCGACTTGCGGAGTTCGAAGGCTAAAAGAACCGCGACTCGCGGAGCCCCAAAAAATGAAAATGCCTATAAAAGCCAACGCAGTTCGACGAATTTTAATATCAATATATATCCATCCATCTATCTATACGTAATATTTATATTTATAATTTATATTTTAATTTTAATTTTAATTTTAATCCTAATAATAAGGGTATGTTAGCGAATGTTGTAAGGGTGTAAGTCGAAATTCTGTCCGTGTAACGCTACGCTATTTTTAATCATTGTAAGTTATGTTCAACCTTTTTAATTTAATGTCTCGTAGCTAAGTTATTATTATGCTTATTTAAAACGAAGTAATCATGATGTTGGGCTAATTACTAAAATTGGGTAATTGGGCTTTGTACCATAATTGGGGTTTGGACAAAAGAACGACACTTGTGGAAATTAGACTATGGATTATTAATGGGCTTTATATTTGTTTAACTAAATGATAGTTTGTTAATTTTAATATAAAGATTTACATGATGGGCGGGGTATTTATATGTATGAATAATCGTTCATTTAACCGGACACGGGAATGGATTAATAGTCACTAGAATTATTAAAACAGGGGTGAAATTTTGTACAAGGATACTTGGCATAATTGATAACAAAGTATTAAAACCTTGGGTTACACTCAGTCGACATCCTGGTGTAATTATTAAACAAAGTATTAAAATCTTGTTACAGTTTAAGTCCCCAATTAGTTGGAATATTTAACTTCGGGTATAAGAATAATTTGACGAGGACACTCGCACTTTATATTTATGACTGATGGACTGTTATGGACAAAAACCAGACGGACATATTAAATAATCCAGGACAAAGGACAATTAACCCATGGGCATAAAACTAAAATCAACACGTCAAACATCATGATTACGGAAGTTTAAATAAGAATAATTATTTTATTTCATATTTAATTTCCTTTATTTTATATTTAATTGCACTTCTAATTATCGCATTTTATTTTATTGTTATTGTATTTAATTGCACTTTTAATTATCGTACTTTTAATTATCGCAAGTTTATTTTATCGCACTTTTATTTATCGCAATTTCATTATCGTTATTTACTTTACGCTTTAAATTAAGTCTTGTATTTATTTTTTTACATTTGGTTTTAACTGCGACTAAAGTTTTAAAATCGACAAACCGGTCATTAAACGGTAAAAACCCCCCTTTATAATAATAATATTACTTATATATATATTTGTATTTTTATAAAAGTAAACTAATATAGCGTTAAGCTTTGTTTAAAGATTTTCCCTGTGGAACGAACCGGACTTATTAAAAACTACACTACTGTACGATTAGGTACACTGCCTATAAGTGTTGTAGCAAGGTTTAAGTATATCCATTCTATAAATAAATAAATATCTTGTGTAAAATTGTATAATATTTAATAGTATTTCCTTGTAAAATATAAGCTATTTTATATACACCTCTGCTTTGACATCAGAACACGATTGCGGAAATTCATGAAAAATCGAAACGCAAAAGTTCTACAATTAATCTCGCTGCTTGAGAAAAGAAACGCTCAAAACGCGTTGTTCAAGATGATTTCGAGGAGGAAGGTATCCAAAATATTTGTTACAATCTCTTTATAAAAAATACTGCATTCGTACTGCAATCATTACGCATTCATACTGCATTTGCTTAATATAAAATTTTTTTATGCAGAACCCATCGATCTTACAAAAAGTTCACAAGAAGGTCCGCAGTTTAATATCTCTCAGGATATTCCGCACAATATTTTTGATAAAGGGTTTACTCCCGCAAGCCCAATTATGTCAGTTAAATTCGACCATTTCCATGAACACGTGAACATCGATCGTGAAACAGCCGCAGACCAATTATATAAGCTTGGATCTGCAGTTCCCATAGATGTCCGCGAGGAGTTTGAAAAATTTGATGATGAAACCATGGAAAGTGCTAGAGTGCAGAATCTGTATGCGGCAGTGTGTTTTCTTGTAGATGACGTCCCTCGCAGGGACAAATTAGTCCAAGAGCTTGTAGCCTAAGAAAAATCATTAAAGCAGGCCGATAACAAGATTGTACGTTTGGAAAAAGAAAACGCCAAACTTAAAAAAGAACTTGGAACGTCTCAAACTGCACTTCAATCAGCCGAGGCGCAAGTGACTACGCTCGCTACTGCGCTAGAGTCCTAACAGCAGTTTCCAACTACAGATGACCAGTTTAAACAACTTCTCGCATATCTTCCCGACCTTAGCCATAAGATCATGGATTCCAAACCAGTTTCGCAGAAATTCCAAGCGTACCTTAACGCGGTTAAGCTCCGCGAACGCTGCGAGTTTCTGTCAACAATCTCATATGCTTATGGTATTGGTCCACCATATCCAGAGGTCATAGATAAGGAAGTATGGAATATGGAGGATGCATAGAAAATTTATAGCGAAACCAGCCAAGGCATAGAGCGTATTGATATTCCAGCTCTTGCCGCACTTAGCCAAGAGGAGAATATTACCATTAAGGACATTATGGAACTGGAATTGTAATCGCATAGTAAATCCGCAATTATGGTTGCGTGTATTTTTTGTAACACATGACCGCTGTCGTATGCGGTTTCATTAATGGAAAATGTTTATATCTGTGGTGACCCGTCCTAATCCATCCGGACGAAGTCTTCAACATATGGTCCCATTGCGAGGTACTGTCCTAAATATGTCATGAATAACTCCAAGTATTATCTTTAAAATGAGTAAATGCACAGCGGAAGATTTCTTTCATACCTGAGAATAAACATGCTTAAAAGTGTCAACCAAAAGGTTGGTGAGTTCATAGGTTTATCATGACAATCATTTCAATATATTAATATACCACAAGATTTCCGTTTATAAGTTGTTGAGCGCTTTGGTAACCATACTTAACTATTAATGTAGCATATTCCCTTTATTATCAAATCTCCCTACACTGTACCAAGTGTAGTAAAAACGAAGTACTATACAACCGTTTACGATACTAGAGCGACTAGCCCGGTTGGGGTTGTCAAACCCGATAGATCTATCAATAGGATTCACACTTACATGTTCTTACAACATGTAAATATTAGTTACCAAGCTATTAGGGAAGATATGCAAGGTGGTACAACTCAACGTAGAATATATTTTAAGTACTTGTGTCTATTTCATCAAACATAAAAGCAGCGCATGTATTCTCAGCCCAAAAAAATATATTTCAAAAGCAATTAAAAAGGGAGCAAATGAAACTCACAATACTGTATTTCGTAGTAAAAATACATATGACGGCAGTGAACAAGTGTAGGGTTGGCCTCCAATTCACGAACCTATATCAGATATATATATTAACACGTATAATCGTAATCGAATAAATTTATATATTATTAGTGATATAAATGTTATCTTAATAAGTTATGTGTTTAGTTATTAATGTAAATATATTTATTTTATAAAAATTTATAAGGTATTAATATAGTTATATTAAGTATATTTTTATATAACTAAATTTTATTGTAATAATAATAATATTAATAGTAATATTGAAACTAATAATAATAGGGTTTTCATAAAAAATAATAATGATACTGGTAATAATAAAAATGATAATAATACTAATAATACTAATAATGATAATTATTTTAATAATAATAATTACTATAATACTAATGATAATAATTTTATAATACTTATAAGTATAATAATAATAATAATAATAATAATAATAATAATCATAATAATAATAATAATAATAATAATAATAATAATAATAATAATAATAATAATAATAATAATAATAATAATAATAATAATAGTTACAATACCAATATTATCAATAATAATAATAATAATAATAATAATAATAATAATAATAATAATAATAATAATAATAATAATAATACTAAAATTAATGAAACTAATTTATATTCAATTAAAAATAACAATAATAATAATAATAACATAATTAATAATAATAATCATAATAATAAAAGTAACAAATAAAACTACCTTCAATTGGTTTTTCTAAAAAAAAATAAACGCCCATGACCGGACTCGAACCCCCGACCTCTCGCATACCCGCTAGCAACCATAACCATTGACTGTGCTTTTATATCTGTTTTATAACACAACCCATTCCATATAACCCGTAATAGTTATCCTTCATCTTCTCCATTGAATTCGTACAAAATCAAACTAAACTACAACTTCGAATTATGTAGTCGACTGAGTGATTGATTTACAAGTAAATTGAGTTTGGATAATCTAGTTTAAAAAAAAATTAAAATAAAACTATATACAGCTTCTGCTGCGTTCGTGGGTTATACACAAAAAAATGATCTTGTTTTTGAGAAAGTTTTGAATAATTGTTACAACACGAATTAATTCTAAAATCATTCCTAGAATCTATTTCAATCATCAATTGATCCAAAAGCTCTAAAACAAATTCGAATTTCATGAAAAGCAAACCGTTTGACTTTTTGTTTTGAAACTTTGACTCTGAAATTTGAGATCAATAAAAGAAATTGGAATTTGAGGTTTCACAGATAGATTAAGTGGACGATTCCTAACAACTTTACATTATCACTTTTTGACAATTGATTCGAATTTGAATTTTTGCTAAAAAGTGGAAGCACAGAGAGTTCGAGCTTTTCGAGCTGTAGGTTAAAAAAAATCCATAACCTCGTTTAACAATTATAGGCGGTTAAGATTTATTTTAGATATGAAGAATTTAATGGTTTTTGTTAATAACACTATATGGTAACCGATCCTTATATAAGAATTAAAGTTTGACATGTTTAGTCAAGCAAATAAACACAAAAATAAAAAAAAATAAAAAATAGAGAAGAAAGGTACCTCTAACTGAATTTGGATTTAGTTGATGTCTGAATTCTTGGGTCGTACTAAAAGTAAGGATTTGGAGAATCAATTATGCACAGTCTTGATTGAGACTCCAAATAGAAAGTGAGCTTATGTCATTTTATTTATATTAAATATTAATTTTAAGAATTGTAAATGTAATTAAATATATTAATAATAATAATAATATTGTTAGCTTCATTGGAAAAAAATATTGATAATAGAAAATAATAATAATATTAATCAAAATTTTACTACTACTTAGTAATGATAACAAGAATATTAGTAATAATTATAACAAATCAAATGTATCAAATTTTATAACCATTTATTATATATAGTAATATTATTAATAATGATGTTGATATTTAACTTGATTTTAATACAAGTAATGATAATGTCAATATAGCCATTATAATTTATCTTGTAAGTATGTTTAATATGTTAATATTATTAACTAAATAATATTTATTAACTATCTAATATATAGTAATACATAGTGATTATTTAATTTTTATATTATATATATATATATATATATATATATATATATATATATATATATATATATATATATATATATATACACAATATACATAATATTAATCATGTATCGAAATCATATATATTTGTGTGTATATATATATATATATATATATATATATATATATATATATATATATATATATTAACAATTGTTCGTGAATCATCGGGAATAGTCAAGGTCAAATGCATTCTTGAAAAATAGATCGAACATTTTTGGAACTCGGTTTAACAGGCTTTGCTTATCATGTAGAAATCATATAAAGATTAAGTTTAAATCTAGTCGGAAATTTCCGGGTCGTCACAGTACCTACCCGTTATAGAAATTTCGTCCTGAAATTTGAGTGAGGTCGTCATGGATAACAATAAAAATGTTTTTATGACGAATATGAGTCGATAAATAGAGTTTTATCATTATTGAGTAATATAGATAGAATGATTCGATTATGTGAAGCGTACAAGTGAAACTATCATAAAAGAAGGAGATAGAACTTTAACTTTTGAGGTAGTCTCGGTGGATTTCGGAATTCAAGGGATTTAAAAGAAAATCTTCAAAATTTAAAAGATTTGATTCTTCGGCGAGTTAGGAAATTAAGATTTCTATAATTAAATATGGAGATCTGCCTTGATTACTCTGTCTGATATTTCCATTATAAATTAATCTTTTCCGTTCCATTATTTTCACCACTTCTATACTAAATTCCCAAATTCAAAAGATTTTGAAAATGCTTAATCCAGTTCTGATTCTTATCCTTATCCTTACTATCGCAACAATCCTTCTCTTTTTCCAACTATCACCGGAGGAATCTGTTTTCTTCTGCTTCGCCCTTGGGGTTATAATGTTTTTAATTCTCCCATGTCTTTATGTTGCAATAAACATTGATATACACGGTTTGTAATTTTATGTGTTGTTATCGAGCTTTATATTCCCTCTTATATTTTGAAGTTTCATACTTTTGTTTTCTCTTCCCAACTTTAAGTCAAGCGAATAATGGTTCAGAATTCGTAGATATAGAGTTCTGAATGATTATAATGTTCTAAGCAGGAAGGAACGTGATAGCACGATTTGATTTTTAAATTTATCAACATCATAGAAAATAGAACCATCAAGAATACATTTTCTTGATATGTTCAGAAGTTAAGTAGAATGAAAGAGTTATGTAACATGGCACATGACGATGTTATGATCTGTGAATCGTCATGTCCCATTAGAAACTCAGCATGACTTACTCTAATATAATCACATTGGTCGGGCGTCATTATATTATACTAACTCATGCTTCAGTTCTCAACACTTCTCCACAATTCATTCATAATTTATACTTAGATTTTACAGATGTTTCCAATATAACGTATTACACGAAGAGGTATATAATTTCGGACGAGAAGATTTATGAAAATATCCTCAGAAATATCGAAGATATTTATGATGATATTTTGGAAATTTCTAAGTTCGAAGGTTGATGAAGAAAAATTTTCCGCAAGATTTTAACATGATTTCAGAGCAAGATATTCTCTAAAGATTTCATCGGATCCAGAATTACCTGGATTCTTTGAATATAGGATTTAGTCCTTGTATTTGTTCTTGGTTTCCTTCATGGTTTGCTCAATCTGGTTTCTAGTACCAAATTTTCTATCGAGCGTTCCCAATACTCCATTCTTTATCATCAACCTCTTGGTCATTTAGGCAACTAAAATTTTACTATTTTCTCTGCATTTAATGCAGCCATATCTGAATTGTCGGTTATCAATCCGAGGTGGTTTAAGGAGAATTGTGTTTTTAGATGATTAAACGCTGATGGTAATATGGTGGAATATGAAAGGTTTCCCGGTAACAATAAAAGAGCACACATATATATTGAGGTTATAATAAGGTTATTTTGAATGAAAAGTCGAAGTTGATTTGCTGGAGCTGTGACAAAATTGACTAATTGAAGAAGGATTGTAAAATTATTTTCGATAATAACAACACTAAGGGAGCTAACACAGACACGTGTTAAACATTTACTCAGGTCTCGAGTGTTTTTAGGTGCATAGCTATGTGCATCAATCTCTTCTTCCGTAGATGAAGTGTGGTTGGTTCATCCTATCGATTGAAGTGTTTTCAAGAATCATGAAAGGTTTGACGCAGATTGTAATTGTCAAGATACAAATGAGTTTTAAGATGAAATCAAGTGGCAAACTTGAAGAAATGTTTAGTTTCATATGTTATAATCAATATTTTAATTCATTTTAATTGTCCAATGTTGGCAGTCCACAGTTAGCAGTCCACAATTATTAATTCAATAATTCATATATAGTTTAATATATAATATTCGAATTAATTAATACGTATCGTGACCCGTGTACATGTCTCAGACTCGATCACAACTCAAAGTATATATATTATTTAAGAATCAACCTCAACCCTGTATAGCGAACTCGAACATTACAGCATATAGAGTGTCTATGGTTATTACAAATAATATATATATGTGCATCAATATGATATGTCAAAACTTTGTATACGTGTCCCGATATTTAAAGTGCGTAAAACAAATAACAGAAATTAAATGACGATAAATAAAATTGCGAGAATTAAAATTGCGATAAATAAAATGGGATAATTAAATTGTGATAAATAAATTGCGATAAATAAAAGGTAATACAGAATTAATAGTTAGCTAGAAACAGTTACCTAGGAACAGTTAGCGTGGATTCTTAACAAAATTTCTCATAGTTAATTTGTTTGTTTCTAACAAATTTTATTTTGTCTAATGTTTTCTTCATTATGCCACTTGTCGGATTCTGATAGGTCAAAATTCAAATATGAAATTGAATGAAAATGGTTATTCTGTGGTGAACGGATACGTGCATTGGTGGATGTAAATAGGATAGTAAATGACTGTTGAATCAGATTTGATAGAATGTACAGTGTAACTTATTAATGTGAAATCTAAATATTCCTCGGGTATTACCTACCAGTTAAAATATTTTCACCATTAACAGTTTGTACAAATAAATTTTTAATTACAATCTTTATGAAAACATATATACATATATATTTTCTACATATGTAATCATGGATTTAATGAGTTAATATGGTATTAAACTCATTTGATTTACCGTTAGAACAAGAATATATAATCTCTAAAACATTAGAGATTACATAATCGCCATGTCGTACGAAGATAAATGATGTAGAACGATACGTAGAACGATGATTATACTCAAGGTACAGAATGAGATGTTGGGGTATGGATTGTTGATGATACTGGTGCTGTTATTGATGGTACTGTTGGTACCGATGATGTTGTTGAAGCTGGTAAATTTTTCACCATATTTTCTAAATTGATTACTAGAGCGTGAAGTTCGTTGACTTCTTCTATTATTCCGGGATGATTGTCGGTCGGAACGAGCGGATGAATAAGGTTTTGAATTTGGGATATCATATAATCATTACGATATATCCTGGAAATGAGGGTGAATATGGTATTTCGGACAGGTTTGCCGGTATGTGCTTCAGATTCATCGCCAAGAGGTGAATTTGGTTGGTGGAAGGGATCGCCTTCTTCGCGTCTCCATTGATTAAGTCGACTACGAACCTATCAGATGAATTGGGGATGGCTGATTGGTTGATTTATTCTGGTGACGCTGCTTCCGGAGCTTAGGTGAACATCCATGTCGGAATAGCTGTCGGGTTTCGAAGAAATTGAACTAGTGACAAGTTCCATTTCGTACGATTGAATAAAAGATTTTTCGATATGAAATGATTTTTCGGCTATCGAGTGGTATTCTAATTACATAGAATATCTATATATATATATATATATATATATATATATATATATATATATATATATATATAGAGCAAAAGATTTTGTAAATTACGGAGGAGTTTACGGAATATGTCAGGAAAAATTTACACTAACAGATACGCTAAGATATGAATTTTGTCTATACACTATTTATGCAGTCAATGCAGTAAAATGTGTTTAGACTAAGAATGATAAGCAGGTAATTCCCTAAGGATGATAAGCAGGTAATTTTCGACACGAAATGATAAGCAAAACTTTTGACATGCAGACACTGTCGAAGTCCAGACTCAATAATGCATCTTAACAACTATCAGTTAGACACACTAATGCAAGACCTGGTTCGCTAAGACCATCGCTCTGATACCAACTGTGGTGACCCGTCCTAATCCATCCGGATAAAGTCTTCAACTTATGGTCCCATTGCGAGGTACTGTCCTAAATATGCCATGAATGACTCCAAGTATTATCTTTAAAATGAGTAAATGCACAGCGGAAGATTTCTTTCATACCTGAGAATAAACATGCTTAAAAGTGTCAACCAAAAGGTTGGTGAGTTCATAGGTTTATCATGATAATCATTTCAATATATTAATAGACCACAAGATTTCCGTTTATAATATATGTACACTCGTAAGTGTATAAAAGTATTCTATAAGTTGTTGAGCGCTTTGGTAACCATACTTAACTATTAATGTAGCATATTCCCTTTATTATGAAATCTCCCTACATTGTACCAAGTGTAGTAAAAATGAAGTACTATGCAACCGTTTACGATACTAGAGCGACTAGCTCGGTTGGGGTTGTCAAACCCGATAGATCTATCAATAGGAATCACGCTTACATGTTCTTACAACATGTAAATATTAGTTACCAAGCTATTAGGGAAGATATGCAAGGTGGTACAACTCAACGTATAATATATTTTAAGTACTTGTGTCTATTGTAGAGACCCGTCCTAATCCATCCGGACGAAGTCCATATTGATTATAAACGATTCACAACAGTTGATTACATCGCGAGGTACTTGACCGCTATATGATACATTTTACAAACATTGCATTCGTGTTTTGAAAGGACCCGTTCATATATATTATAAACGATTCACAATAGTTGATTACATCGCGAGGTATTTGACCTCTATATGATACATTTTACAAACATTGCATTCGTTTTTAAAAGACAAACTTTCTTTACAACGAAAGTTGACGGCATGCATACCATTTGATAATACATCCAACTATAATTGACATAATAATAATCTTGATGAACTCAATGACTCGAATGCAACGTCTTTCAAAATATGCCATGAATGACTCCAAGTAATATCCTTAAAATGAGCTAATGCACAGCGGAATATTTCTTTAATACCTGAGAATAAACATGCTTTAAAGTGTCAACCAAAAGGTTGGCGAGTTCATAGGTTTATCAGAACAATCATTTCAATATATTAATAGACCACAAGATTTTCGTTTATAAATATATGTACACTCGCAAGTGTATAAAAGTATTTTATAAGTTGTAGGCACCCGGTAACAAGCCTTAACGTTCATGTTTTACCCTCTGAAGTACACCAGATCAGGTGTGTTTAAAATAACCTCGAAGTACTAAAGTATCCCATAGTCAGGATGGGGTTTGTCAGGCCCAATAGATCTATCTTTAGGATTCGCGCCTACCGTACATAGACAAGTAGTTTAATGTTACCAAGCTAAGGGTATATTTCTGGTTTAAACCCACATAGAATTAATTTTAGTACTTGTGCCTATTTCGTAAAACATTTATAAAACAGCGCATGTATTCTCAGCCCAAAAATATATATTGTAAAAGCAATTAAAAATAGAGCAAATGAAACTCACCATACTGTATTTCGTAGTAAAAATACATATAACGTCATTTAACAAGTGCAAGGTTAGCCTCGGATTCACGAACCTATATTAATTATATATATTTATATGTTGGTCAATATTTGTCTAACAATTTTTGGTCAAGTCATAGTGTACCACAATCCTAATGCTCGAGACTAATATGCAAAAGTCAACAAAAGTCAACTTGACCTAAAATGACTTCTAAAATTTATACGTGTTTATTATATAACTTAACTATAGTCGTTTTATATATTTAAATATATTTATTAGATTTTATAATAAAAAAAGTCATTTATTAATAAAAATTTATATTAACGTTTATATATAATAAAATATACTTTTATATATCTTAAGTTGTAAAATTTATAAAGTTCACTTAATATCATAAAACTATAGTGGTAAGTATTATTAATGTAAATATATTACGCGTGGTGAAAAATATCTTTGTATCCCCTATTTATTTGAAAAAATAATATTGATCATAATAATAATAAGTAAAAGTTGTATTATTTTGTAATAATAATTATTATTATTCTATAAAAATATTTATATTTACTAAAAATGGTATTATGATAAAATGATAATACTAACATAATAGTAATAATGATATTTTATAATAACAATGATATTTCTATTAGAATAATAACGACGATAGTAATAATAATCATTTTAACAATAATACTAAAATTCATTTGACTATAACTTCTAATCCGTTCATCGAAACCATTCGATATCTTAATGAAAAGTTTTTAATTTTTCGCTAGCTTTCCAATGACATGCATATCATATACCCTATCTTAGTAGCATATGTATCTAATTCAGGATTCAACAAACCTATCTAAGGACAATATCGAATGTACAAGCATGCATAATCCTATATACTCGAGCACTAGTCAGGGATACACTATTGATATATAAAAGTTAAGTTATGAGTGCTCACGTATCAATATTGAGATTCAATATTGTAGGAAAGTACGTAGACGCAACGGAGATGATAAACACTAGATTGACCTCAAGAGCATACCCATGAACCATACTGAAAGGATCCGTTCATATACATTATAAACGATTCACAATAGTTGATTACATCGCGAGGTATTTGACCTCTATATGATACGTTTTACAAACATTGCATTCGTTTTTAAAAGACAAACTTTCTTTACATCAAAAATTGACGGCATGCATACCATTTCATATTACATCCAACTATAATTGACTTAATATTAATCTTGATGAACTCAACGACTCGAATGCAACGTCTTTCAAAGTATGTCATGAATGACTCCAAGTAATATCCTTAAAATGAGCTAATGCACAGCGGAAGATTTCTTTAATACCTGAGAATAAACATGCTTTAAAGTGTCAACCAAAAGGTTGGTGAGTTCATTAGTTTATCATAATCCATCATTTTCGTAATAGTAATAGACCACAAGATTTCAGTTTCTATAAATATCCGTACACTCGCAAGTGTATAAAAGTATTCTATAAGTTGTAGGCACCCGGTAACAAGCCTTAACGTTCATGTTTTACCCTCTAAAGTACACCAGATCAGGTGTGTTTAAAATAACCTCGAAGTACTAAAGCATCCCATAGTCAGGATGGGGTTTGTCAGGCCCAATAGATCTATCTTTAGGATTTGCGCCTACCGTACATAGACAAGTAGCTTAATGTTACCAAGCAAAGGGTATATTTCTGGTTTAAACCCACGTAGAATTAGTTTTAGTACTTGTGCCTATTTCGTAAAACATTTATAAAAACAGCGCATGTATTCTCAGTCCCAAAAATATATATAAAAGGGAGAAAATGAAACTCACAATACTGTATTTCGTAGCAATTATGTATATGACGGTACTGAACAAGTGCAGGGTTTGTCTCGGATTCACGAACCTATATTAAGTATATATATTTATATATTGGTCAATATCTGTCTAACAATTTAGGTCAAGTCGTAGTGTATCACAATCCTAATGCTCGAGACCGACATATAAAAGTCAACAAAAGTCAACTTGACCCAAAATGACTTTCAAAATCTATACATGTTTATTATATAACTTATATATAGTAGTTTTATATATTTAAATATATTTATCAGATCTTATTATACTAAATAATACAAGTCATTTATTAATAAATAAAAATTTATATTAAAATTCATATATGATAAAAATATACTTTTATATATCTCAAGTAATAAAATTTATAAAATTCACTTAATATCATAAAAATATAGTGGTATGTATTATTAATGTAATTACATTACGTGTGGTAAAAATATCTTTGTACGCATATTTATTTGATAAAATAATATTGATAATAATAATAATAATGATAAAAATAATAAAATGACAATTTCAATAAAAATATTAATTTTTAGTAATAAAGATAATTTTAGTAATAACATCAACTGATAACAGTTATAATAATCGTTTTAATAATAATATTAAAATTAATGATAATTCAGTTGACCATATCTTTTAATCCGTTCATCGAAACCACACGATTTCTAAATGAAAAGTTATTAATTTTTTTCTTCAGCTTTTCAACGACATGCATATCATATAACTTATCTCAGTAGCATATGTATCAAATTCGTGATTTATCATAAACTATTTAACGACGAAACTAAGCATACAAACATGCATAATCATATATACTCGAGCACTAGTCAGGGATACACTATTAATATATAAAAGATAAGATATGAATGCTCACGTATCAATATTGTGATTCAATATTGCAGGAAAGTACGTAGACGCAACGAAAATGATAAACGTTAGGTTGACCTCACGAGCAATACCCTCGATCAATACCCATAACCTTCATAGCTATAACCCATAATTTCCTTAACTATATCCCATTTGAAAACTTATTTTAAAATCGTCTGAATATAACTCCGTCGTAGTATTTTATGTATACTAATAATATCTTGAAATAATACAAAGAAAATATATATGTGTAATTCGATTGAGAGAGTTTAGAGAAATATATTTTCAAGTTTCTATGAAATAATAAAACCTATTGAATTCTATTTATAATAGATTTTTGAATTATTAAAGTAAATTATTAAAGTATGAATTATTAAAGTAAATTATTAAAGTATGAATTATTAAAGTGAATTATTAAAGTATGAATTATTAAAGTTAAAGTAAAGTAAAAGTAAAGTAAAGGTAAAGTTAAAGTATAGTAAAAGTATAAAACTATGTACGTATAATACGCGTATAAATATATATAATATTAATTTAAATCGTTATATATATTTGATAAAATAAAATATAAATATCGTTATTTTATCATACTAGTTAAGTAATGAGTGGTCAAAAAGAATAGATTTCTTAAATCACAGTGGACCTCATAACATAGGCCCGTAATCATATCATAATGTATCTGATAATTCAATCATTTGATATTATCTCTTAATTCTGTCAGTAAATATATCGAAACAAATACGTTCATGTAAAGTATCATATATCTAATACTTTGTTAATGTTTTCAGTTAATATTATATATTATATATACATATCTATATACACATAATTGTTCGTGAATCGTCGAACACGGTCAAAGGATAATTGATTACATGAATGTAGTTCTAAACTTTTTGAGATTCAACATTACAAATTATGCTTATCGTGTCGGAAACATATAAAGGTTAAGTTTAAATTTGGTCGGAAATTTTCGGGTCGTCACAGTACCTACCCGTTAAAGAAATTTCGTCCCGAAATTTGATCGAGGTCGTCATGGCTAACTATAAAAATGTTTTCATGACGAATATGAGTTGATAAATAGAGTTTTATCATCATTGAGTAATATAGATAAAACAATTTGATTACGCGAAGAGTATAAGTGAAGCTATCGCAAGAGAGTGAAATGAGTAAACGTATATTTATTTTAACCGATGAC
The DNA here is from genome assembly GCF_046630445.1 of Rutidosis leptorrhynchoides. Lineage (NCBI taxonomy): Eukaryota > Viridiplantae > Streptophyta > Magnoliopsida > Asterales > Asteraceae > Rutidosis > Rutidosis leptorrhynchoides. The sequence goes on from NC_092343.1 coordinate 241,158,297, forward strand.
GTAGTTATAATTGATTTCTAGAATTCATTGGATTTAAAGAAAATCTTTGCAATAAGATTTGGTTCTTCGGTGATTAAGAAAATCATGACCTTCTTTAATTAAATGCGATAATCTGTCTCGATTTCTCTGTCTGATATTTTACTATAAATCCACCCCCTTCGTTTCTTTATTTCCACAGCTCACACCTTCTAATCTTTCTCCCCAATTCATACTTTAAAGCATTCGTTAATATGCTTCATCCAGTATTGATTCTTGATATACTCTTAACTTTCATATCTGTCATTCTTCTTTTTCATCTACCACCGGAGGAAGTTATTTTCTTCTACCATTACCTTGGGGTTATTGTCTTTTTCATTCTCCAGTGTCTTTATATTGCTATACGCATTGATATACACGGTTTGTATTTCCGAGGTTGTTATCGGGCTTTATATTCTCCATTATATTTCAGAGCTTCATGCTTTCATTTTCTCTTCCCAGCCTTAAGTCAAGCGGATAATGGTCCAGAATTCGTAGATATGAATTTTTGGATGACCATAGTTAATGTTCCAAGAAGAAAATCGTAATGGTACGATCTTAATTTGGCAACTTACCAGAATATCTGAAAATATAGAGCTATCAAGATGATATGTTCTTAATATGTTTGGAAATTGGGTAGAATGTAAGAGTCGTGTAAACAGTACATGATGACGGTATGTTCTGTGAATCATCACATTCCATTAGAAACTCAGCATGACTTACTGTAATATAATCACGTTGATCAAGTGTCATTATATTATACTAACTCATGCTTCAGTTTCCAACACTACTTCAAAAATATTCCTATTTAAATTCAAATTTTTTTTTTTTAGAATTTAGAAACTAACACAGTTTCTTTTTATGTTGTAACGCAGATATTGCGAAGAGATAAAAGATTTTAGATAAGAATAGTTGTGAAAATATCTTCAGGAATATCGAAGATATTATAATAAAAGATACGATAATATGGATGAAGAAGAAGATTTGTCTGTGAAGGTTTAGAATAAGAAGTAAGTTGTTTGCTAACGATTTCAGTAGACACTGAATCATTTGGATCCTTTGAAGGCAGGTTTAGTCTTTGTGATTTTTCCACAGCCTCCTTCATGGTCTGCTCAATCCGTTTTCCAGTTTCAAACCTTCTCTTTTTCTCAGCTTTACCACCATACTATTCTTTATCATCAAACTTTTGACTGTTAAAGTCGTTTACAGTTTTTGCTGCTTCATCAGGATTTTTCCAATTTCGAAGAACTAGTTCATGGTTTGGGATGTTTTTAAGAAAATTCACATTCGAAGTATGTAAGTCTAGGAGATAGACGTTATATGTATAACTTTTGACGTAAAATTGTCCCGAAATTCAAAATACTGATTGCTAATTCCCAGTAGTTGGTGTGACAATTATTGTTACAGGATGTAGGTGAGTACATGATGGGGTTTTAATGAATAAGTATAGTGGCTTTTCGGAGAGGCTTAAGTCGAAGGTTAATGAAGTTGTTGATAAGTTTACTGCTAATGTGGCGAGATATGAAAGGTTCCCCGGTAACAATGATGAAGGGGTAATTGTTATAATAAGGTTTATTCGTATAAACAAATGAAGGTGATTTGCTGGAGCTGTGACAAAACTGTCTATTTTGGAAAGAGATTGAAAAATTATATTTGGTAATAAATATCAAAGGATCTGACATGGATACGTGTTAAACTATAACTTTGGTTTTGAGAGCTTTTCAGATGCATGACAGTGGGTAATATGTGGTTGGATCATCATCTCGCATGTCTTTAGGAATTTCGAAGTGTTTGAACACATATTGTAATTGTTAATATACATATGATGTTCTAAGATTTTGAATGATACAAATATTTTTGTGAGTTCCATGAATAGAAATGAGGTTCTAGGACAGTTTTGAAGTCAAAGTATAGTTTTGAAAGATGTAGGAATCTAAGAGTGACGATTTCGGTTATATCTTGAATCGAATTCAGAGATTTCAAAATCAGAATATGTAATTAGATTTTGAATGAGTATGGTTGTTTTGATTTTTATAAAAGAATGTATATTGTTGTGAAAGTAGGGAGTATAATGGATGATTTGCTGAATCAGATTCGAAGAATGTAACATATTAATTGTGAATTTATATATCTCTCGGGTATTACCTACCCGTTAAAAAAAAATTCACAATTAATATTTTGTACAAAAGAATTTTATTACAGTCTTTATGGAAATATATATGTGTATATTTCTTCAGATGTAATATAGATTTAATGAGTTAATATTAAATTAAACTCATTTGATTTATGGTTAAGGCTAGGATAGATAATTTATAAACTTTAGAAATTACATAATCACCGTAGAATGTTTCCCCAATGAAGTTATGAATCAATACTTAATCGTTGTGGTATTCCTTGGTATCTACATGGCGTATGACGTCGATGCTCGTGGGACAGATTGTGAAGTTGAGGTTTGCGATGCGGTTGTTGTTGGTGGTGGTAATGGTACTGTTGATGTTGTTGATGGTGGTACTGGTTATGCTGTCGGTGCGGCTGCTGGTGTTTGTAACCTTTGCACCATATTCTCCAAAGCCACTACCCGAGCGCGAAGCTCGTTGACTTCTTCTATTACACCGGGGTAATTGTCGGTTCGGACGAGCGGATAAATAAGATCTAGAATTTGGTGTAGTATATAATCATGACGAGATACTCTGGAAATGAGAGAGAAAATGGTGTTTCGGACAGGTTCGCCAGAAAGTGCTTCAGGTTCATTGCCAAGAGGGCAATGTGGTGGATGAAAGGGATCGCCTTCTTCTTGTCTCCAATGGTTAAGTAGACTACGAACCCATCCCAATTCATCCAGAATAGATGATGGCTAATTGGTTGATTCATTCCGGTCACGCTGCTTTCGGAGCTCATGTGGAAATCCATATCGGCATAGCTGTCGGAATCCGAGGAACTCGAACTGGTTGAGGGATCCATCTTGTATGATCAGGGAAAGAATTTTTTTGGTATGAAATAGATTGTAGAATTTAGATTTGGTATTCTTCAATACATAATTTACATATTTATATATAATACCAAAATCCCATAAATTACGGAGGAATCTTTGAAAGATGTCAGTCAAAGTTCACAGTAACAGATATGCTAAGATAAGAATTCGTCTATACACTATTATGCAATAAATGTAGGAAAACGCGTCTAGACTTAAGAATGATAAGCAGGTAATTTCCTAAGGATGGTAAGTAGATGATTTCTGACTAAAAATGATAAGCAAAAATTTTGACATGCAGATACGGTCGAAGTCCAGACTCACTAATGCATCTTAACAACTATCAGTTAGACACACTAATGCAAGACCTGGTTCGCTAAGACCACCGCTCTGATACCAACTGAAAGTTGGGGACGCATCCCACTCAGTGCCTTCTCAGCTAACTGCCTGTGACCACTGAGCGTACCTCAGACACTGATTTTACGGCCCGCCTCTCGGCAGTACAGCCAACCCTAATAGGGACCGCGAGGAGTAAGAGCCAATGCTTTGTCACAGGTAACACTGTGAGAACCCCCTCTACGATTAACCCGCTAATAAACGACATTAAACCAGCTCTGATACCAACTGAAAGGATCCGTTCATATACATTATAAACGATTCACAATAGTTGATTACATCGCGAGGTATTTGACCTCTATATGATACGTTTTACAAATATTGCATTCGTTTTTAAAAGACAAACTTTCTTTACATCAAAAATTGACGGCATGCATACCATTTCATATTACATCCAACTATAATTGACTTAATATTAATCTTGATGAACTCAACGACTCGAATGCAACGTCTTTCAAAGTATGTCATGAATGACTCCAAGTAATATCCTTAAAATGAGCTAATGCACAGCGGAAGATTTCTTTAATACCTGAGAATAAACATGCTTTAAAGTGTCAACCAAAAGGTTGGTGAGTTCATTAGTTTATCATAATCCACCATTTTCGTAATAGTAATAGACCACAAGATTTCAGTTTCTATAAATATCCGTACACTTGCAAGTGTATAAAAGTATTCTATAAGTTGTAGGCACCCGGTAACAAGCCTTAACGTTCATGTTTTACCCTCTAAAGTACACCAGATCAGGTGTGTTTAAAATAACCTCGAAGTACTAAAGCATCCCATAGTCAGGATGGGGTTTGTCAGGCCCAATAGATCTATCTTTAGGATTCGCGCCTACCGTACATAGACAAGTAGTTTAATGTTACCAAGCTAAGGGTATATTTTTGGTTTAAACCCACGTAGAATTAGTTTTAGTACTTGTGCCTATTTCGTAAAACATTTATAAAAACAGCGCATGTATTCTCAGTCCCAAAAATATATATAAAAGGGAGCAAATGAAACTCACAATACTGTATTTCGTAGCAATTATGTATATGACGGTACTGAACAAGTGCAGGGTTTGTCTCGGATTCACGAACCTATATTAAGTATATATATTTATATATTGGTCAATATCTGTCTAACAATTTAGGTCAAGTCGTAGTGTATCACAATCCTAATGCTCGAGACCGACATACAAAAGTCAACAAAAGTCAACTTGACCCAAAATGACTTTCAAAATCTATACATGTTTATTATATAACTTATATATAGTAGTTTTATATATTTAAATATATTTATCAGATCTTATTATACTAAATAATACAAGTCATTTATTAATAAATAAAAATTTATATTAAAATTCATATATGATAAAAATATACTTTTATATATCTCAAGTAATAAAATTTATAAAATTCACTTAATATCATAAAAATATAGCGGTATGTATTATTAATGTAATTACATTACGTGTGGTAAAAATATCTTTGTACGCATATTTATTTGATAAAATAATATTGATAATAATAATAATAATGATAAAAATAATAAAATGACAGTTTCAATAAAAATATTAATTTTTAGTAATAAAGATAATTTTAGTAATAACATCAACTGATAACAGTTATAATAATCGTTTTAATAATAATATTAAAATTAATGATAATTCAGTTGACCATATCTTTTAATCCGTTCATCGAAACCACACGATTTCTAAATGAAAAGTTATTAATTTTTTTCTTCAGCTTTTCAACGACATGCATATCATATAACTTATCTCAGTAGCATATGTATCAAATTCGTGATTTATCATAAACTATTTAACGACGAAACTAAGCATACAAACATGCATAATCATATATACTCGAGCACTAGTCAGGGATACACTATTAATATATAAAAGATAAGATATGAATGCTCACGTATCAATATTGTGATTCAATATTGCAGGAAAGTACGTAGACGCAACGAAAATGATAAACGTTAGGTTGACCTCACGAGCAATACCCTCGATCAATACCCATAACCTTCATAGCTATAACCTATAATTTCCTTAGCTATATCCCATTTGAAAACTTATTTTAAAATCGTCTGAATATAACTCCGTCGTAGTATTTTATGTATACTAATAATATCTTGAAATAATACAAAGAAAATATATATGTGTAATTCGATTGAGAGATTTTAGAGAAATATATTTTCAAGTTTCTATGAAATAATAAAACCTATTGAATTCTATTTATAATAGATTTTTGAATTATTAAAGTAAATTATTAAAGTATGAATTATTAAAGTGAATTATTAAAGTATGAATTATTAAAGTGAATTATTAAAGTATGAATTATTAAAGTTAAAGTAAAGTAAAAGTAAAGTAAAGTTAAAGTATAGTAAAAGTATAAAACTATGTACGTATAATACGCGTATAAATATATATAATATTAATTTAAATCGTTATATATATTTGATAAAATAAAATATAAATATCGTTATTTTATCATACTAGTTAAGTAATGAGTGGTCAAAAAGAATAGATTTCTTAAATCACAGTGGACCTCATAACATAGGCCCGTAATCATATCATAATGTATCTGATAATTCAATCATTTGATATTATCTCTTAATTCTGTCAATAAATATATTGAAACAAATACGTTCATGTAAAGTATCATATATCTAATACTTTGTTAATGTTTTCAGTTAATATTATATATTATATATACATATCTATATACACATAATTGTTCGTGAATCGTCGAACACGGTCAAAGGATAATTGATTACATGAATGTAGTTCTAAACTTTTTGAGATTCAACATTACAAATTCTGCTTATCGTGTCGGAAACATATAAAGGTTAAGTTTAAATTTGGTCGGAAATTTTCGGGTCGTCACACATACCCATCACCTCCATAGCTATAACCCATAATTTCCTTAGCTTCGACTCATTCAAAAAACTATTTTGAAATCACTCGGACATCACTCCGTCGTAATATTTTATGTATACTAATAATATCTTGAAATAATACAGAGCAAATATATATATATATATATATATATATATATATATATATATATATATATATATATATATATAAATCGATTGAGAGAGTTTAGAGAAAAATATATTTTCAAGTTTCTATGAAATAATGAAACCTATTGAATTCTATTTATAATAGATTTTTGAATTATTAAAGTGAATTATTAAAGTATGAATTATTAAAGTGAATTATTAAAGTATGAATTATTAAAGTGAATTATTAAAGTATGAATTATTAAAGTGAATTATTAAAGTATGAATTATTAAAGTGAATTATTAAAGTTAAAGTAAAGTAAAAGTAAAGTAAAGGTAAAGTTAAAGTATAGTAAAAGTATAAAAACTATGTATGTATAATACGCGTATAAATATATATAATATTAATTTAAATCGTTATATATATTTATTGAAATAAAATATAAATATCGTTATATTTATTATACTGGTTAAGTAATGAGTTGTCAAAAGTGATTCTAGATATTTATAAAAGTTATATACGTTTTAATCATAAAGTTCTTTTTAAACTGAAAATGTTTTTGTACGTTTGAAAATAGATTAATAGAATATTATGGAAACCAATTTTCCACTAGCTTTTGTCTAACTTTCGTAAATGACACTTTTTATTTTTATTTATAAATAGCTTTACAAATTATTCTGAATATCGTTAAGAGGAATAGATTTTCTCAAATCATAGTGGACCTCTCAACAGAGACTTGTAATCATAATTCAATGTTTCTGATAATTCAATCATTTAATATATTTTTTTTTAATTTCGTCGATAATCATATTGAAACAAATACGTTCATATAAAGCATTATTCGTTTAAATACTTTGTTGACATTTTCAATTTATAACATATACACATATACATACATATTCATATATGTTCATTTAATGGTTCGTGAATCATTGGAATTTGGTCGAGGTTTAAATGAATGTATAAACATAGTTTAAAATCCTTGAGGTTTAACTTAACAAACATTGCTTATCGTGTCAGAATAATATAAAGATAAAGTTTAAATTTAGTCGGAAATTTCCGGGTCGTCACAGTACCTACCCGTTAAAGAAATTTCGTCCCCGATATTTGATAGAGGTCGTTATGGCTAACAATGAGAATGTTATTATGACGTAACGATTATGAAGTTTTATCATGTCTAAGAAGTATGGATAAAATAATTCGATTACTCGAAGCGTATGAGGGAAGTTATCGTAAATGAAGGAAATAAGATTATAGTGATTCATCATATCTTTTGACATCATCACAATTGATCTCCGAATTTAAAGAAAATCTTTGTAATCTATGTTGGATTTGATGGTTCGGTGATTAAGGAGATTATGATTCTCTTCGAATTAATACGATAATCCATCTTGATTTCTCTGTCGGGTATTTCATTTTAAATCCACCTCCTTCGTTTTCTTACAACTCACACCTTCTATTCTCTCTCCCTCAACTCATATTTTAAAGTATTTGTCAATATGCTTCATCCAGTACTGATTCTCGATATACTCCTCACTTTCATATCTGTCGTTCTTCTTTTTCATCTGCCTCCGGAAGAATCTATTTACTTCTACTATACTCTCGGTTTTATAGTGTTTTTAGTTCTTCCGTGTCTTTATATTGCTATATGCATCGATATATACGGTTTATAATTTTTGGGTGGTTGTTGGGTCTTATATCTTCCCTTATATTTCAAAGCCCCTGCTTTTGTCTTCTATAATCATTGACATCCACAGTTAATGCTCCCTTCTATTTGCTACGATTTATACTCCAATTTCTATTTTGGAGTTTTGTCCTTTCGTTTCTTCTTCTTGCGATTAAGCAACGTTTGTAATGGTCCAGTATTCGCAGATATGAATTTCAGAATGAACATAGTTAATGTTCTAAGAAGGAAATGGTAATGTCACGATCATGATTATTAATTTACCAGAATACCCTGAAAAGAACGAATCATCAAGAAAATATATTCTTGATATTTTTAGAGATTAAATAGAATACAAGAGTCGTGTAACATGGAACATGATGACGGCATGGTCTGTGAATCGTCATGTCCCATTAGAAACTCAGCATGACTTACTGTAATATAATCACGTTGATCAAGTGTCATTATATTATACTAACTCATGCTTCAGTTCCCAACACTACTTCAAAACATTCATAATTTAAACTCGAAAGTTTATAGAATATAGAAACTAATAGTTTCTTATATGATGTAACACTGATAGCGCAAAGAGATAAATGACTTCAGATAAGATTAGTTGTGAAAATATCTTTAGAAATATCGTGGATATTTATAATGAAAGATATGATAATATCTTAGAATTTTTAATATTGATGGATGATGATGAAGATTTTTCTGTAAAGGTTTAGAATAAAGAGTAAGGTATTCGTTAATGACTTTAGCAGGCACTGAATCATTTGGATTCTTTGAAGGCAGATTTAGTCTTTGTGATTTGTCCATAGCCTCCTTCATAGTCTGTTCAATCCGTTTTTCAGTTCCAAACCTTCTCTTTTTCTCAGCTTTACCACCTTACTATTCTTTGTCATCAAACTTTTTTACTGTTAAGATCGTTTACAGTTTTTGATGCTTCGTCAGCATTTCAAGAACTAGTTTGCAGTTCAAAATATTTTTTAGAACTTCACATTCAAAGTATGTAAGTCAAGGAGATAGACGTTTTACGTACACATATAACTGTTGGCGTAGACATGCTGCGAGATTTTAAAATACTGGTTACTGTTTTCCGATGATTCGTATGACAATTCTCGTTACAAGATGCGAATGAGTAAATGATGTGATTTCAATAAATATAATGATTTTTCAAAAAGTCAAAGATAATTGAAGTTGTTGGTAAGTTTATTGCTAAGGTGGCGAGATATGAAAGGTCCCCAGTAACTATGACGAAAGGGCAACGTATCTATCGAGGTTATAATAAGACTAGTCTGACTCAAAAGTCGAAGTTGACTTGCTGGAGCTGTGACAAAACTGTCTACTTTGAAAAGGAATTGAAAAGTCATTTTAGCTAATAAATGCCAAAGGGTCTGACACGGATACGCGTCGAACTATGACTTTGGCTTCGAGAGATTTTTAGGTACATAAATGTGGGTAATATGTGGTTGGATCATCATCTCGATTGTTCATTGTTTGAAGTGTCTTCGAAAACTTCGGAGAGTTTGAACATAGTTTGTAATAGTTAATATACATATGATGTTCTAACACAGTTTTGAAGCCAAAGTATAGCTTTGAAAGATGTAGGAATCTAAGAGTGATGTCTTCTGTTAAATCATGACTTAGATTTTGATTTGTCAAAATCAGAATGCGTAATCAAATTTGGGTGAGAATGGTTGTTTTGATTACTATACAAGAATGTATATTGTTGTGAGATTTTGGGAGTATAGTTGATGATTTGCTTAATCAGATTCGAAAAATGTAACATATTAATTGTGAATTTATATATCTCTCGGGTATTACCTACCCGTTAAAAAAAATTTTCACAATTAATATTTTGTACAACAGAATATTATTACAGTCTTTATGAAAATATATATGTGCATATTTTCTTCAGATGTAACATAGATTTAATGAGTTAATATTAAATTAAACTCATTTGATTTACGGTTGAAACTAGAACTGAATAATCCCTAAAGACTTTAGAAATTACATAACTTTTACGGAGTATTTATTCAATAAAATTGAAATTATGAATTAATACTTCGTTATTTGTTGGTGTTTGTAACCCTCGTACCATATTCTCTAAAGCCACTACTCGAGCGCGAAGCTCGTTGACTTCTTCTATTACACCGGGGTGATTGTCGGTTCGGACGAGCGGATAAATAAAATCTAGAATTTAATGTAGTATATAATCGTGACGAGATACTCTGGAAATGAGAGAGAAAATGGTGTTTCGGACCGGTTCGCCGGTAAGTGCTTCAGGTTCATCGCCAAGAGGGCAATGTGGTGGATGGAAGGGATCACCTTCTTCTTGTCTCCAATTATTGAGGAGGCTACGAACCTATCCCCAATTCATCTAGAATAGATGATGGCTAATTGGTTGATCCATTCCGGTCACACTGCTTTCGGAGCTTGAGTGGGATTCCATATCAGAATTCGAGGGACTTGAACTAATGACGAATTCCATTTCGTTCGATTGAATAAAGGATTTTTCGATATGAAATGATTTTTCGGCTATCGGGTGGTATTCTAATTACATAGAATATCTATATATATAGCGAAAAAGATTTCGTAGATTACGGAGGAATTTACGTGATATGTCAGGCAAAGTTTACAGCAACAGATACGCTAAGATATGGATTAGCAGATACGCTAAGATATGAATTTTGTCTATACACTATTTATGCAATCAATGCAGTAAGACGTGTCTAGACTAAGAATGATAAGCAGGCAATTCCGACAAAAATGATAAGCAAAACTTTTGACATGCAGACACGGTCGAAGTCCAGGCTCACTAATGCATCCAAACGACTATCAGTTAGACACACTAATGCAGACCTGGTTCGCTAAGACCACCGCTCTGATACCAACTGAAAGGACCCGTTCATATATATTATAAACGATTCACAATAGTTGATTACATCGCGAGGTATTTGACCTCTATATGATACATTTTACAAACATTGCATTCGTTTTTAAAAGACAAACTTTCTTTACAACGAATGTTGACGGCATGCACACCATTTGATAATACATCCAACTATAATTGACATAATAATAATCTTAATGAACTCAATGACTCGAATGCAACGTCTTTCAAAATATGCCATGAATGACTCCAAGTAATATCCTTAAAATGAGCTAATGCACTGCGGAAGATTTCTTTAATACCTGAGAATAAACATGCTTTAAAGTGTCAACCAAAAGGTTGGTGAGTTCATAGGTTTATCATAACAATCATTTCAATATATTAATAGACCACAAGATTTTTGTTTATAAATATATGTACACTCGCAAGTGTATAAAAGTATTCTATAAGTTGTAGGCACCCGGTAACAAGCCTTAACGTTCATGTTTTACCCTCTGAAGTACACCAGATCAGGTGTGTTTAAAATAACCTCGAAGTACTAAAGCATCCCATAGTCAGGATGGGGTTTGTCAGGCCCAATAGACCTATCTTTAGAATTCGCGCCTACCGTACATAGACAAGTAGTTTAATGTTACCAAGCTAAGGGTATATTTCTGGTTTAAACCCACATAGAATTAATTTTAGTACTTGTGCCTATTTCGTAAAACATTTATAAAACAGCGCATGTATTCTAAGCCCAAAAATATATATTGCAAAAGAAATTAAAAAGGGAGCAAATGAAACTCACCATACTGTATTTAGTAGTAAAAATACATATAACGTCATTTAACAAGTGCAAGGTTGGCCTCGGATTCACGAACCTATATTAATTATATATATTTATATGTTGGTCAATATTTGTCTAACAATTTTTGGTCAAGTCATAGTGTACCACAATCCCAATGCTCGAGACTAATATGCAAAAGTCAACAAAAGTCAACTTGACCCAAAATGACTTCTAAAATTTATACGTGTTTATTATATAACTTAACTATAGTCGTTTTATATATTTAAATATATTTATTACATTTTATAATAATAAAAGTCATTTATTAAGAAAAATTTATATTAACGTTTATAAATAATAAAATATACTTTTATATATCTTAAGTAGTAAAATTTATAAAGTTCACTTAATATCGTAAAACTATAGTGGTAATTATTATTAATGTAATTATATTACGCGTGGTGAAAAATATCTTTGTATCCCCTATTTATTTGATAAAATAATATTGATCATAATAATAATAAGTAAAAGTTGTATTATTTTGTAATAATAATTATTATTATTCTATAACAATATTTATATTTACTAAAAATGGTATTATGATAAAATGATAATATTAACATAATAGTAATAATGATATTTTATAATAACAATGATATTTCTATTAAAATAATAACGACGATAGTAATAATAATCATTTTAACAATAATACTAAAATTCAGTTGACTATAACTTCTAATCCGTTCATCGAAACCATTCGATATCTAAATGAAAAGTTCTTAATTTTTCGCTAGCTTTCCAATGACATGCATATCATATACCCTATCTCAGTAGCATATGTATCTAATTCAGGATTCAACAAACCTATCTAAGGACAATATCGAATGTACAAGCATGCATAATCCTATATACTCGAGCACTAGTCAGGGATACACTATTGAAATATAAAAGTTAAGTTATGAGTGCTCACGTATCAATATTGAGATTCAATATTGCAGGAAAGTACGTAGACGTAACGGAGATGATAAACACTAGATTGACCTCACGAGCATACCCATGAACCATACCCATCACCTCCATAGCTATAACCCATAATTTCCTTAGCTTCGACTCATTCAAAAAACTATTTTGAAATCACTCGGACATCACTCAGTCGTAATATTTTATGTATACTAATAATATCTTAAAATAATACAGAGCAAATATATATATATATATATATATATATATATATATATATATATATATATATATATATATATATATATATATATATATATATATATATATATATATATATATATATATATATATATATATATATAAATCGATTGAGAGAGTTTAGAGAAATATATTTTCAAGTTTCTATGAAATAATGAAACCTATTGAATTCTATTTATAATAGATTTTTGAATTATTAAGGTGAATTATTAAAGTACGAATTATTAAAGTGAATTATTAAAGTATGAATTATTAAAGTGAATTATTAAAGTCTGAATTATTAAAGTGAATTATTAAAGTATGAATTATTAAAGTGAATTATTAAAGTATGAATTATTAAAGTGAATTATTAAAGTTAAAGTAAAGTAAAAGTAAAGTAAATATAAAGTTAAAGTATAGTAAACGTATAAAAACTATGTATGTATAATACGCGTATAAATATATATAATATTAATTTAAATCGTTATATATATTTAATGAAATAAAATATAAATATCGTTATATTTATTATACTGGTTAAGTAATGAGTTGTCAAAAGTGATTCTAGATATTTATAAAAGCTATATACATTTTAATAATAAAGTTCTTTTTAAACTGAAAATGTTTTTGTACGTTTGAAAATAGATTAATAGAATATTATGGAAACCAATTTTCTACTAGCTTTTGTCTAACTTTCGTAAATGATACTTTTTATTTTTATTTATAAATAGCTTTACAAATTATTTCGAATATCGTTAAGAGGAATAGATTTTCTCAAATCATAGTGGACCTCTCAACAGAGACTTGTAATCATAATTCAATGTTTCTGATAATTCAATCATTTAATATATTTTTTTAATTTCGTCGATAATCATATTGAAACAAATACGTTCATATAAAGCATTATTCGTTTAAATACTGTGTTGACATTTTCAATTTATAACATATACACATATACATACATATTCATATATGTTCATTTAATGGTTCGTGAATCATTGAAATTTGGTCGAGGTTTAAATGAATGTATAAACATAGTTTAAAATCCTCGAGGTTTAACTTAACAAACATTACTTATCGTGTCAGAATAATATAAAGATAAAGTTTAAATTTAGTCAGAAATTTCCGGGTCGTCACATGTTTGAAAAGACAATCTTTCATTACAACGAAAAGTGTCGGCATGCATACCATTTCATAATATATCTAACTATAATTGACTTAATAATAATCTTGATGAACTCAACGACTTGAATGCAACGTCTTTTGAAATATGTCATGAATGATTCAAAAAATATCTTTAAAATAAACAATTGCACAGCGGAAGATTTCTTTCGTACCTGAGAATAAACATGCTTTAAAGTGTCAACCAAAAGGTTGGGGAGTTCATTAATTTAACATAAATAATCATTTCCGTCATTTTAATAGACCACAAGATTTCCATTTCTCATAAATATACGTCCCATGCATAGAGATAAAAATATCATTCATATGGATTGAACACCTGGTAACCGACATTAACAAGATGCATATATAAGAATATCCCCTATCATTCCGGGAAATCCTTCGGACATGATAAAAACAACATCGAAGTACTAAAGCATCCGGTACTTTGGATGGGGTTCGTTAGGACCAATAGATCTATCTTTAGGATTCACGTCAATTAGCAGATCGGTTTACTAATTCTTAGGTTACCAAGCAAAAGGGGCATATTCGGCTTCGATCATTTAACCATATAATGTAGTTTCGATTACTTGTGTCTATTTCGTAAAACATTTATAAAAGCGCATGTATTCTCAGTCCCAAAAATATGTATTGCCAAAACATTTAAAAAGGGAGTAATGAAACTCACCTAATGTATTTTGTAGCAAAAATACATATAACGATATTGAACAAAGCAGGGTTGGCCTCAGATTCACGAACCTATATCATTTGTATAATCATTAATACATATAATCGTAATCGAACAATTTCATATATTATAACTTTATATATTATTTAATTAATTTGTATATATATTTGAAAATGTTTATTTCTTATATAGTTATATATACATATATATATCTATATATATATATATATATATATATACTGAAATACCTAATTTGTTTTATATGGTTACTTATAAAAAATATTTTTAATATAATATATTCATACTTATATGTAATATTATTTATAAGTATTTTTATATACTTGATAATATAATAATTAAAAGTTGTATTTGATTATATTGATAATATTAATAACAACATTACTTATAATAATAATTATAGTAAGAATCATAGTAATAATAATAGTGATATTAATAATATTATTTGTAACCATATTGATTTTATTGTTAATGATAGTCACGACGATGATTTTAGTACCTACATAATGATGATACTCGTTATAATAATATTACTTATGTCAATATTAACATTTCTATTATTTGTAAAAAGATATTAATACTAATAATAATAGTAAATATATAACAAATCAATTATATCAAATTTTATTTTTTTATGTATTATACAAAATAATAGTAATAACATTGTTATTAATATTAATTACATATTCTAATAATAGTAGTAATGGTAACAATAATATTAGTAAAGGTAACAAATTAAATGCATTAAATTTCATATCTATATATTATCTATAATAGTATAACCAATACTAATATTAATTATTAATATTAGTATTAATAATAATAATGAAAGTAATAATAATCTTATTATAACAACTATATTTTAACTTATAATTACTTTTACTATATTAATATTACAATTTTATATTATTTTGAATATTTAATATTTATAAATTATATATATTACAATATGTATAATATTATTTATGTATTGAATTATTTATAAACAATTGTTCGTGAATCGTCAGGCATGATCAAAGGGTAATTGATTACATAAATATAGATTTCAAAACTTTCGAGACTCAATATTACAGATTTTGCTTATCGTGTCAGAAACATGTAAAGATTAAAGTTTAAATTTGATCGGAAATTTTCGGGTCGCCACATCTATTTCATCAAACATAAAAGCAGCGCATGTATTCTCAGCCCAAAAATATATATTGCAAAAGCAATTAAAAGGGGAGCAAATGAAACTCACAATACTGTATTTCGTAGTAAAAATACATATGACGGCAGTGAACAAGTGTAGGGTTGGCCACGAATTCACGAACCTATATCAGATATATATATTAACACGTATAATCGTAATCTAATAAATTTATATATTATTAGTGATATAAATGTTATCTTAATAAGTTATGTGTTTCGTTATTAATGTAAATATATTTATTTTATAAAAATTTATAAGGTATTAATATAGTTATATTAAGTATATTTTTATATAACTAACTTTTATTGTAATAATAATAATATTAATAGTAATATTGAAAATAATAATAATAGGGTTTTCATAAAAAATAATAATGATACTGGTAATAATAAAAATGATAATAATAGTAATAATACTAATAATGATAATATTATTAATAATAATAATTACTATAATACTAATGATAATAATTTTATAATACTTATAAGTATAATAATAATAATAATAATAATAATAATAATAATATTAATAATAATAATAATAATAATAATAATAATAATAATAATAATAATAATAATAATAATAATACTAAAATTAATGAAACAAATTTATATTTAATTAAAAATAACAATAATAATAATAATAATAACATAATTAATAATAATAATCATAATAATAAAAGTAACAGATAAAACTACCTTCAATTGGTTTTTCTAAAAAAAAATAAACGCCCATGACCGGACTCGAACCCCCGACCTCTCGCATACTCGCTAGCAACCATAACCATTGAAGTGTGCTTTTATATCTGTTTTATAACACAACCCATTCCATATAACCCGTAATAGTTATCCTTCATCTTTTCCATTGAATTCGTACAAAATCAAACTAAACTACAACTTCGAATTATGTAGTCGACTGAGTAATTGATTTACAAGTAAATTGAGTTTGGATAATCTAGTTTAAAAAAAAAATTAAAATAAAACTATATACAGCTTCTGCTGCGTTCGTGGGTTATACACAAAAAAAAAAAATGATCTTGTTTTTGAGAAAGTTTTGAATAATTGTTACAACACAAATTAATTCTAAAATCGTTCCTAGAATCTATTTCAATCATCAATTGATCCAAAACCTCTAAAACAATTTTGAATTTCATGAAAAGCAAACCGTTTGACTTTTTGTTTTGAAACTTTGACTCTAAAATTTGAGATCAATAAAAGGAATTGGAATTTGAGGTTTCACAGATAGATTAAGTGGACGATTCCTAACAACTTTTCATTATCACTTTTTGACATTTGATTCGAATTTGAATTTTGGCTAAAAAGTGGAAGCACAGAGAGTTCGAGCTTTTCGAGCTGTAGGTTAAAAAAAATCCATAACCTCGTTTAACAATTATAGGCAGTTAAGATTTATTTTAGATATGAAGAATTTAATGGTTTTTGTTAATAACACTATATGGTAACCGATCCTTATATAAGAATTAAATTTTGACATGTTTAGTCAAGCAAATAAACACAAAAAAAAAAAAAAAATAGAGAAGAAAGGTACCTCTAACTGAATTTGGATTTAGTTGATGTCTGAATTCTTGGGTCGTACTAAAAGTAAGGATTTGGAAAATCAATTATGCATAGTCTCGATTGAGACTCCAAACAGAAAGTGAGCTTATGTCATTTTATTTATATTAAATATAAATTTTAAGAATTGTAAATGTAATTAAATATATTAATAATAATAATAATATTGTTAGCTTCATTGGAAAAAAAATATTGATAATAGAAAATGATAATAATATTAATCAAAATTTTACTACTACTTAGTAATGATAATGTAGTGACCTGAACTTTTCCATGTTTATATATATATTAAATGAAATTGTTATTTACATGATTAAGTGTTTCCAACATGTTAAGCAATCAAACTTGTTAACACTTGATTAATTGAAATAGGTTTCATATAGACAATTGACCACCCAAGTTGACCGGCGATTCACGAACGTTAAAACTTGTAAAAACTACATAATGACATATATATGGATATATATATATATATATATATATATATATATATATATATATATATGGATATATATATATATATATATATATATATATATATATATATATATATATATATATATATATATATATATATATATATATAGTTAACATGATATTATGATAAGTAAACATATTATTAAGTATATTAGCAATGAACTACATATGTAAAAACAAGACTACTAACTTAATGATTTTGAAACGAGACATATATGTAACGATTATCGTTGTAACGACATTTAATGTATATATATCATATTAAGATATATTAATACATCATGATATCATGATAATGTAATAATTTAAAATCTAATTTGATTTAATAAACAATGGGTTAACAACATTTAACAAGATCGTTAACCTAAAGGTTTCAAAACAACACTTACATGTAACGACTAACGATGACTTAACGACTCAGTTAAAATGTATATACATGTAGTGTTTTAATATGTATTCATACACTTTTGAAAGACTTCAAGACACTTATCAAAATACTTCTACTTAACAAAAATGCTTACAATTACATCCTCGTTCAGTTTCATCAACAATTCTATTCGTATGCACCCGTATTCGTACTCGTACAATACACAGCTTTTAGATGTATGTACTATTGGTATATACACTCTAATGATCAGCTCTTAGCAGCCCATGTGAGTCACCTAACACATGTGGGAACCATCATTTGGAAACTAGCATGAAATATCTCATAAAATTACAAAAATATGAGTAATCATTCATGACTTATTTACATGAAAACAAAATTACATATCCTTTATATCTAATCCATACACCAACGACCAAAAACACCTACAAACACTTTCATTCTTCAATTTTCTTCATCTAATTAATCTCTCTCAAGTTCTATCTTCAAGTTCTAAGTGTTCTTCATAAATTCTACAAGTTCTAGTTTCATAAAATCAAGAATACTTCCTTACTTCCAATCTTGTAGAGTGATCATTCAACCTCAAGAAATCTTCCGTTCCATTATTTTCACCATTCCAATATTTTCTTTCTTAGTTCGTACATCCAAAGGATTGTAAATATGTCTAATCCAGTTCTAATCCTTGTTATTTCCTAATTATCATTTCTGTCATCCTTCTTTTCAATCTTCCACCAGAAGAATCTATTTACTCCTACTATTACCTTGGGGTAATATTATTCTTAATTATATCATGTCTTTATATTGTTATTCGTATTAATATTCACGGTTTGTAACCTCCGTGTTGTTATTGGGCTTTATATTTTCTCTTATATTTTGGAGCTTTGTCCCTTCGTTTCTTCTTCTTGCGATTAAACACCGCTTGTAATGGTTCAGAATTCGTAGATATAAACTTTGGAATGAACATTGTTAATATTCTAAGAAGGAAATCGTAATGGCACGATTTGATTTGTCAAATTACTAGAATCACTGAGAATAGAACTATCAAGAATATATTTTCTTGATATGTTCGGAGGTGAAGTAGAATGAACGAGTCGTGTAACATGGCACATGATGACGTTATGATCTGTGAATAATCACGTTCCATTAGAAACTCAGCATGACTTACTATAATATAATCACGTTGATCAAGTGTCATTATATCACACTAACTCATGCATTAGCTCCCAACATTACTTTAATAACATTCATATTTTAATCTCGAAAGTTTACAGAATATAGAAACTAACAGTTTCTATATGATGTAACACTGATAGCACGAAGAGGTTAATGATTTCAGATAAGAATAATTATAAAATACCTTCAGCAATATGGAGGATATTTATAATGATAGATACGATGATATCTTGGAATTTCTAATATCGAAGGATGATGAAGAAGATTTTCCGCGAGATTTTAACATGAGTACGGAGCAAGATATTCATTGAAGGTTTCATCGGATCCAGAATTACCTGGATTCTTTGAATATATGGTATGATCCTTGTATTTGTCCTTGGTCTCCTTCGTGGTTAGCTCAATCCGTTTTCCAGTTCCAACTTTTTTGAGCTTTTCCAACATACTATTCTATATCATTAAACTTTCGATGATTAAGGTCGTTTACGGTTGTCTATGGTTTCTGCTAATTCATTCAGCTTTTTCAACATTCAGAGTATTGATTTGTGACTGAGTGCTTTTCAGAATTTCAGAATGAGAGATCATAATTCTAAGAGATAAATGTCATACATATAACTGTTGTTGTAGATATGCTGTGAGTTTTCAAAGTACTGATTGCTGATTCCCAGTAATTGTTATGGCAGTTCTCGTTACAAGATGCGGATGAGTACATGACGAGACTTCAATAGATAAATATAGTGATTTGTTGGAGGGATTTAAACTAAGGAGCGACAAGGTTGCTGGTACATTTGCTGGTAATGTGGTGGAATATAAAAGAATTCTCCGGTATCAAAAGGGTAATTGTATATATCAGGATTATAGTAAGGCTACTTCGAATGAAAAGTCGAAATTGACTTGCTGGAGCTGTGACAAAATTGGCTACTTTGAAAAGGGATCGCAAAGTTATTTTTGCTAATAAATGCCAAAGGATTTGATGCGGCTACGTGTTAAACTTTTACTCAGTTGTCGAGAGTTTCTCATGTGCATAACTATATGCATAAATCTTTCCTTCCGTAGATGAAGTGTAACGACCCGGCTTTTTCGACTTGCTTTTATGCCTTGTATTTTTGCGAAACTGCGTATTTGTGCGTACTGTGTTACTTTATTACTCCAGAACCTTGGCACATGTGTTTTATATTCATATATACTTTAAAACATGCCTTGGTGTATGTAGAATGCTTTACTTGTCCACCGGATGCTTTATAACTGTTGGTGTTACTTGCCGTTACGAATAAACCCTGGACTGCGCGCACGTTTGACTTTTGTCGGAACCGGAATATTTGGACAGCGAAATATTAATTATTATTTTATAATAATAATTACTTGGGCCTTTGGATGCTTAATTTTATTTATTTAATTGCTAAAGCCCAATAGTTAGTCTTGTTGGACTTTCTACCTTGTTGGGCTCAAGCTCACCCTACTCTAGCTAGTGACCCAATTAATTAGCCCAAGTATTATTACTAGTGACCCATAATAATAAATAAATAGATAAATAAATTAATTAATGAGTCATACTAGCATAATGGATAAGGATTATCCATATTGTCACTTAGGATTCTAGCATAAGGACACACTTTAGACAACCAATAACCAAAAAGCAAAGTGGTGTCCCCCTCCCCCTCCCTCAAAAATTTCGGCCATATGGCCTTCCATGTCACCAATCCAAGTCAAATTATGCCTATAAATACTAGCCTAATCTCATTCATTTAACACTTACTCTCATTTGAATTTTTCACACACTTGTTCTTTCTTTCTCTCCTTACTTGTAAGTTTTCTTTTTCTTCCTCTTTTCCTTTAATATTTTCGTGTATCATCATCATTCATCTATGGGAATCAAGTTCCTTGTAGCTTTGATCTTACTTATATCTTGTTGATTCAAGCATGAATCTTTCAAGAACATGAAAGATTCAAGCTTTCTAGCTTGAATCTTCATATCTTTTGTAGATCTACTTCTTTTATACTTTAATCTTTCTATTTTGTGATAAAGATTCAAACTTTTGTTTGTAATCTTCATGCATCTTCAAGATCCAAGCTTTATGCTTCAAGATCTTCAAGAACAAACAAGATGCAAGCTTTCTAGCTTGAATTTTCATATCTTTTTGTTAGATCTAAGTTCTTTTTGCTTTGATCTTGTTATTTTGTTAAAAAGATTCAAACTTGCGTTTGTTATCTTCATATATCTTAAAGATCCAAGCTTTATGCTTCAAGATCTTCAAGAACATCAAAGGTTCAAGCTTTCTAGCTTTGCAACCTTGTAACTTGTGTGAATAGGATCCAAGCTCTCCAGCCTAGGGTTCCATCACCTCATTTGACTTAGATTATGTTCATATTTGTTTGATTAATGTGAAGTTTGTAGCTTTAGTTGCTATTGTGAATTGGAATTGTGTTAAGACTAAGGATATGATGTAACCTTAGTTCATCATCCATCTAAGACTCATGAATGAGTTGTGTTCTTACTTGGTCTTAACATATTGTGTATTGATGGTGAATCTTGGTCAAAATTGATGCTAAACCATCAACGAGTTGTACACTTGAAGCTACAAGCATCAAGGATGAGAACCGTGATGAGCATCAAGCACCAAGAACCCCACCGGAGCACTTGTCTACTGATTTTCATATCTGATCAGACCACCTGGGCTACTGGAAAGTTGATTTTCAGTTAGTTCGGTTCGAGTATATGATTTTCCGTTTGGGCCTCGTCTTAATCCGAGTTACGGTTTAGGATTTATGGCCCTCCAATAGTCACTACACCCTATTAACGTTGTGCTGAAATTTCTGATCTACTCGCACTTAAACCGTCGCCACGGTCAAACGAAGACGAGTTAGGTTCTGGAAATTGGTCAGTGGTTAGGGGACTCATATATGGAGCCATAGCCACTGACTATGCGTCTTTCGCGATTTACGTAGAGGTCGTAGCAGCTGACCGAATTCAGCCTATTGTTTCGATCTCTATTCTTGTCGAACTTACTTAGCTTTTATGTTAATGAACGATGATGATGATGACACTTAAACTTATTTTATGCACTATTAGAATTTATAAAGACAACCTACTGACCTAGTAACCTTTGATTTAGGTTGACGACCTTTCGGACCGACTTACTACTTGCGTACTTTCATTACCGACTTTACCGCTTTTATCACTGTGAGTTATAGCATCCCTTTTTACTACTTTTACTATTTTTGGGACTAAGAATACATGCGCTTTTTACGTTTTACATGCTAGGCACGAGTACTTATACTTTATATGTTTGTGGGTTATACAACGGCATAAATATTCCCTTTAGCACGGTAACGTTTAGTCATTGGTTTTTGAACCGGTGAACGCGAATCTTAGATATGGATCCATAGGGTTTGACATCCCCACTCGGGCTAGTCACGCTAGCATTTAACGGGTGTTTAATACTTCGTGAACATACGCACTCGCCAAGTGTACTATCAGGGGGTTATAAACGTTAAGTCCAGTTACCGGGTGCCCACGGTTATACATATACTTTATCATACTGATTTGAATTACTGATTTGAAACGCTTGTTTGAAGCACTGAAATCTCGTGGCCTACCTTACGTTACTGTTACAACTTAAACTATAGGTTGACTTTTTAAGCATGTATTTCTCAGGTGCTTAGAAAATGTTGCTTCCGCTGTTAAACTTGCAGTCTTGGTGTTAGACTTGCTGTTATAGAGTTGCTGTTACAGACTTGCTGTGTTAGACTTCCGCTGCATTACTTAGAGAAGTCTCAAGCATGGAACTTTACTTTGCATTCGCAACTTATGTTATTTTCAAAACAATAGCTTTGTAATGACCTTTGTATTATGTACTCATGTTAATGTTTTCTAGTCATCTTTTATAAAAACGTTATCTTTTATGAATGCAAACTGGTTTTCAAACAGCATATAGTGTTTGACCGTGTAAAGATCCTATTGATGACGAATCGTACACGATGGTTTTGTACGGGGCGTCACAGTTGGTATCAGAGCATTGGTTGTAGGGAATTAGGTTGCATTAGTGAGTCTAGACCGGACCTAAGTAGGATTCACTAATAGGACTAATCTACAAGTTGCTAGTTTACTTGTTTCTGCGGAACCTGCTGCATGCTACTATGTTATATTACTACATGTTACTGCTTATTACTACTGCATGCCACTGCTTACTTTTACTGCTGTATGAACTTGCTGCATGCTACCGTTTCCCTTTTACTGCTATGTAAACTTACTGCATGCTGCTACTTATTCTCGTTAGCGCATACTACTACTACTTTTGCATGTTGCTTCTATTTAGAACTGTTTTCATTGCCATGCTATGCACTGCTGTAGACGATCTAGGCTGCTGTAGTTACTATGCCAATTTACGTGCTTGCTACCCGTCTGCTTTTCGCTGTACCGACTTAGAGAACTTATCTTTCCTAGTTCAGATGTTTTTCTGAACCCTTTTTCTCAAACATTTAACACTAAGGATTAGTATCATAATCCACCTTTTACTACCGTTCCACCGTTCCGGAGATCGAAACATTACTTCACGCAATCTAGTAAGAGTACCCCTCGGATTACACGCCCACTAAAGTTGAACCTCGGAGGAGGAGATATGTGAGGACTTGTCGGAATAACCGCACCCCGAGCTCACTCTAATTAGCCACGTATAACGTATGAACATTAGAAGGTTGTTCACTTCCTGCAAGATGACCTGTATCCCGTACGCTTTCATGATCGTCACTTATCTCCTTCATTCTTCCCTACTACTCGACGATCTAATGACACTTCTGGACATAGGTCCCCAACACTCTTAGGAATTGGAGAAGTCAGGAAGGCATCTCCTTTCACAAGGTCATAGTGTCTTCTACTGATGCTCAGCCATACCCAAGGACTTGGGAGTAGCCTCGAAACATATCGTATTACTACTTACTACACGTACAACTCAACACGAGACCCATATTGAATTTCTAGAAAGGAACCTAACGACATTACCAGAACCCGAACATTTTGAAGAAATTTCGGGACCTTTAGGCATTGGTGCATGACCTACGGAACCTACGCACCCACACCGAGGAACCGTTAGATTAATTATGTAGATTTTGTTTTGAGATAGCATAGATAAAGCACCGTTAGATGAAATTGAGTAGAACTGGAAGCGATCACGTTACATTGACCATATGGAGTGATATTGGAATGAACATACTATTTAGTACAATATAATGACGCCAGGACAGCGTGGCTATTGAAGTGAATCATGCAGAAGTCCCAATGTTACTAGATAAGGAATATGAAGTGATTCAGAGAAAATCTTGGTAGGAACCACTTGAGTATACGCATTATGGTCTATTAGAGGTAGGGAAAGAATAACCACGTAGCCCAGATACTGTACAAGAAGGGCCTTGATTGTAGAAATGATAACCCGAAAATATGTTATAGATATGGAAAACCTGGACACTTAAGGGAACAGTTCTCAAATAGGAAAAACTTTGGACTTTTCTGCGATAGAGCAATCATTACCTCAGTTATGGAGACTCGCATAGATCCTGATTTTAGTTAGGGTATATTTCTTCACAACGTTTACTGTCTCGAAGTTGTTTAATACTAGAGCGATAGAAACCTTATATCTAAGAACCTCAGTGTTATAACTAATAAGCCATTAACAACCATGAGAGTTAAGTATTCTATAGGACAATCCAATGGTAAGTTGGCAGAGATAGAGGAGTAATTTAAGGTAGTACCTTAAAATTAATAGGTGGGTCATTTGGAGATGACCTCATGCCAACAAAACTTGGAAGTTTTATAGTAGTAGTTGGAAAGGATTAGTTACCTACGCACAAGCAGATGTTATTTGAGAAGGTTGATGGAATTTTTCGCGATAGTATAATAAGATTTAGTTGGAATGGACTTTAGGATCAACCAAATACTCATCAAGTTAGGAATCTTTGATGAAATAGTTGGAATAGATTGGCTTTCAAGGATGAAAGCGTAAGTTATTTATAGTAAGAATATTATTCGTATAGCTCGCGAGAATGGTGAGCCAAAAGCCATTTGGGTTACTTCAACAACCCGAGATCCCACAATGGAAATGGGAAGGGATGACGATGGATTTCATCCTGAAGACTACCAAAAACAATAGGTAGTTATGACACCATCTGGGTTATCGTTGACCGCCTCACCAAACCTGCTCACTTTCTAGCCATGAAAGAACCGATACAATGGACAAACTTACACGATGATACATAAAGAAAATTGTATCCCGTCACTTCGGCGATTCAAATTCTATTTTAAGGACTACCCAAGAATCTTATTTTATGCTCATTTTTACGGGACTCTGAATCCTAACTTATTCCGAGAGATTTCTTATTTGATGATAAACATACCATCAACCTCCTTACTTCAATATTAGTCATACCAGTTCTAAACTTTCCAAAATCAATGGATGGTTAATTCTCACCCTCATACGCTCCCTTTCGTATCTCACTTATAAGCAACAACATTACACTTAAGCATTTTTTGTCAAAGGACTTATCCCCTACTAATAGTCATCAACCACATTTAAATTCAACAGTTTTCATTACCTCGTAACATTTTTGCTCAAATATCACCCGAAAGTTTCAAAAGTCTTTTACTCGATTCTCATCAATCTTTTTCCAATTTGTAGCCTCCAAAATATGAAAATTTTGTTTGCCAAAATTTCACTCACGCTATTTTACTGTGCGATCCTCTTAAAGTTTTATAAAAGAAAATTTATTTTATTTGCCATTCGTGCAAATCCTTGAAATCGTATATGTTATAAATGATTACTTATTTTGACAAATACATATGAAATTTTACTTTCGCATTTACAAATCAAAGCTTTTATTCAAAAGATATTTTACCTTAAATGGTACGTGTTGCACATATCCCTAGTTTGCTACGAACTTCGTTTCTTTTCTTACATTGTCACCTTAAACGATTTTTATAAAATTTTCGCTGCTTGTCAATATAAAATTTTTCGTTGCTTATTCGTATCCAAGTCTTCATGGAGACTTTACAACCATCGAAACCGAGAGATTCATGGGTGTGTATGTGATGAAGGCACTTACTACCACGTTATGCAGAGCCTTCGGGCATCCATCAACACTTAAACCATTCAAAATTACTACGTTACCCTAGGGATCTTATCCTTCACACCTGTCGGAGCAATGTTCTATCTTACACAACTCAAAGTCCTGACTTATTCCAAAGGATTCTCATCTAGCGATATTAACATTATCAGTACTCCGACTTTAATATTGGCCATAACCTGTTTGGAATTTTTGCAAAGTCAAGAAACAATAAACTTCTCATCCTCATGCTCTATCCTTCATACCTCACTTTTTAGCAACGGCTTCGTACGTGAACATTTTTGGGCCAAAGACTTAGGTCCTGATAATTTTCAAAACTTCATTTAAGTCATTAGTTTTCATTACTTAGTAACATGTCAACCGATGATTCAAAGATTTTTCACTCGACCTTTTTCAACTCATAACCTCTGAAATACGAAAAACTATATTTATCAAAATATTTTGATTTTACACGTTGCTTATTTGTGCGGTCCGCACGAGATTATGGACAAATGAAAGTAATATAAAATTTTTCGGTCACTTACGCGATTTATAAAATCATATATGTATATATATAATTAAGTTAACAAATTTACCCTTACTTATTTTGGTTAATACCTACTAAGTTATACCTTTAAATTATTTAACAATCGCTCCTTTAATGAGTTGTTTAACTTAAGTCAAATAGTTTTATGCAAAATGGTACACGTTGTACATATTTCTAAATTTACTAAGAACTTCGTTCCGTTTATGTTGTCACATCAAACGTTTAAAGGTTTTTCAAAACTTCCTTGGTTGATTTTAAAGGTTTTCGTATTAAGCTACACCATGTATGGATCACACTTCTTCTCGCCCTCCGTTAGGGATGAAGCTTGCTATTAAAATCCTTGTTAAAAATGCTTGAGCACTTTGGGTGGCATATTTTTTTTTTTAAAAAAATTTTTTGTAAAGAATTCTTTGCGCTAATGAAATGTTCCTCTTAAGGTTAGACTTGGCAAAAACGCGAGCCGATAAATCAGTCTTCTGATGTACACTCAGTGTTTACCCGATTGTAGGAATGGAACTAGTTAGGTTTCTACTCTCAATATTTCACAGCTAATCGCAACACCCTCGTAAACGTCATCTCTAGGATTCATTATGTTGAGGTATAAGAAATCATTGTTGGAGATTCTCTTAACTTGGAGTAAATCATTCTTTATGACCAGGATTTCACGTATCTTCTCATCCACGCATCCCCTTAAATATAAGCATAAATTCAGAACGAACTGTTCGGAGAATTCACTCTCGTTCAAGTACCACACCTTTTGTGCGATTTTCTTTCGGAAATGTAACATAAGATACCTTAAGAATCTATGAATCTTGTTATCCTCTTGGAAGGGACTGCTTAAAACGTCTGTAACACGGATATGGTTACTCCACACATTCCTTCCTTCACCGGTTGCAACTATATGTTGTTCTAGTTAATGTTAACCTAAACCTCAACATGTAACTGAAAGGAAAAAGTTACATTATGGAACTGTTCACCTGTAGTATGGTAAACTAAGGTGATATTCGTCATTGTTCGTTCAGACCGTCCTGAAGACACTATAGATAATTATGGCTTGCATTGCAAATAAGTCCGATTAGTCACTTTCAGCTAAAATTTCAATTCATTTAGTCAAATGAAACGTTCTTAAATATCGGGTTCTTTATGCCTGTGGTCTCCTTCCGAAATTAAGGGATTAGTAAAATCCGTGGCTAACACTATCCAGACATCAAATCGCATGGTTGTGAATCACCATATTTTCCATTCTACCTGTCAGCTTTGTATTGCGACATAAGTGCTCAATGTTTTAGATGAGCTTAGTAACATTCATGATGCATTTTACGCATCCAGCTTACTGAAGATGCCTGTAAGGCTAAAAACATCATCTTTCCTTCTGTGGATACATATATTCGGATGACATACTTATGTTAGCCAGAAATGAAATCAATTTGTTGATCTCTTAGGACAAGAGACTTAATTAATGGCATAGACCTATTCTTACTTTTATACGCCCAAGTACCTTTCAAGGTAAATAGCTCACTTTGAGCCCACCAATCTTTCAGAACTTTGATACGCAACTTCTTATTTAAATACGGTACCATTTTTTAGTCACTCCTCAAATTTCGGGACGAAATTTCCATTAACAGGTGGGTAATGTAACGACCCGGCTTTTTCGACTTGCTTTTATGCCTTGTATTTTTGCGAAACTGCGTATTTGTGCGTACTGTGTTACTTTATTACTCCGAAACCTTGGCACACGTGTTTTATATTCATATATACTTTAAAACGTGCCTTAGTGTATGTAGAATGCTTAACTTGTCTACCGGATGCTTTATAACCGTTGGTGTTACTTGCCGTTACGAATAAACCGCGGACTGCGCGCACATTTGATTTTTGTCAGAACCGGAATATTTGGACAACGAAATATTAATTATTATTTTATAATAATAATAATTACTTGGGCCTTTGTATGCTTAATTTTATTTATTTAATTGCTAAAGCCCAATAGTTAGTCTTGTTGGACTTTCTACCTTGTTGGGCTCAAGCCCACCCTACTCTAGCTAGTGACCCAATTAATTAGTCCAAGTATTATTACTAGTAACCCATAATAATAAATAAATAGATAAATAAATTAATTAATGAGTCATACTAGCATAATGGATAAGGATTATCCATATTTTCACTTAGGATTCTAGCATAAGGACACACTTTAGACAACCACTAACTAAAAAGCAAAGTGGTGTCCCCCTCCTCCTCCCTCAAAAATTTCAGCCATATGGCCTTCCATGTCACCAATCCAAGTCAAATTATGCCTATAAATACTAGCCTAATCTCATTCATTTAACACTTACTCTCATTTGAATTTTTCACACACTTGTTCTTTCTTTCTCTCCTTACTTGTAAGTTTTCTTTTTCTTCCTCTTTTCCTTTAATATTTTCGTGTATCATCATCATTCATCTATGGGGATCAAGTTCCTTGTAACTTTGATCTTACTTATATCTTGTTGATTCAAGCATGAATCTTTCAAGAACATGAAAGATTCAAGCTTTCTAGCTTGAATCTTCATATCTTTTGTAGATCTACTTCTTTTATACTTTAATCTTTCTATTTTGTGATAAAGATTCAAACTTTTGTTTGTAATCTTCATGCATCTTCAAGATCCAAGCTTTATGCTTCAAGATCTTCAAGAACAAACAAGATGCAAGCTTTCTAGCTTGAATCTTCATATCTTTTTGTTAGATCTAAGTTCTTTTTGCTTTGATCTTGTTATTTTGTTAAAAAGATTCAAACTTGTGTTTGTTATCTTCATATATCTTAAAGATCCAAGCTTTATGCTTCAAGATCTTCAAGAACATCAAAGGTTC
The DNA here is from genome assembly GCF_046630445.1 of Rutidosis leptorrhynchoides. Classification (NCBI taxonomy): domain Eukaryota; kingdom Viridiplantae; phylum Streptophyta; class Magnoliopsida; order Asterales; family Asteraceae; genus Rutidosis; species Rutidosis leptorrhynchoides. Next base: position 241,188,338 of record NC_092343.1, read on the forward strand.
AAGCTTTCTAGCTTTGCAACCTTGTAACTTGTGTGAATAGGATCCAAGCTCTCTAGCTTAGGGTTCCATCACCTCATTTGACTTAGATTGTGTTGATACTTGTTTTATTAATGTAAAGTTTGTAGCTTTAGTTGCTATTATGAATTGGAATTGTGTTAAGACTAAGGATATGATGTAACCTTGGTTCATCATCCATCTAAGACTCATGAATGAGTTGTGTTCTTACTTGGTCTTAACATATTGTGTATTGATGGTGAATCTTTGTCAAAAGTGATGCTAAACCATCAACGAGTTGTACACTTGAAGCTACAAGCATCAAGGATGAGAACCGTGATGAGCATCAAGCACAAAGAACCCCACCGGAGCACTTGTCCACTGATTTTCGTATCTGATCAGACCACCTGAGCTACTGGAAAGTTGATTTTCAGTTAGTTCGGTTTGAGTAGATGATTTTCTGCTTAGGCCTCGTCTTAATCCGAGTTACGGTTTAGGATTTATGGCCCTCCAATAGTCACTACACCCTATTAACGTTGTGCTGAAATTTCTGATCTACTCGCACTTAAACCGTCGCCACGGTCAAACGAAGATGAGTTAGGTTCTGGAAATTGGTCAGTGGTTAGGGGACTCATATATGGAGCCATAGCCACTGACTATGCCTCTTTTTGATTTACGTAGAGGTCGTAGCAGCTGACCGAAGTCAGCCTATTGTTTCGATCTCTATTCTTGTCGAACTTACTTAGCTTTTATGTTAATGAACGATGATGATGATGACACTTAAACTTATTTTATGCACTATTAGAATTTATAAAGACAACCTACTGACCTAGTAACCTTTGATTTAGGTTGACGACCTTTCGGACCGACTTACTACTTGCGTACTTTCATTACCGACTTTACCGCTTTTATCACTGTGAGTTATAGCATCCCTTTTTACTACTTTTACTATTTTTGGGACTGAGAATACATGCGCTTTTTATGTTTTACATGCTAGGCATGAGTACTTAAACTTTATATGTGTGTGGGTTATACAACGGCATAAATATTCCCTTTAGCACGGTAACGTTTAGTCATTGGTTTTTGAACCGGTGAACGCGAATCTTAGATATGGATCCATAGGGTTTGACATCCCCACTCGGGCTAGTCACGCTAGCATTTAACGGGTATTTAATACTTCGTGAACATACGCACTCGCCAAGTGTACTATCAGGGGGTTATAAACGTTAAGTCTAGTTACCGGGTGCCCACGGTTATACATATACTTTATCATACAGATTTGAATTACTGATTTGAAACACTTGTTTGAAGCACTGAAATCTCGTGGCCTACCTTACGTTACTGCTACAACTTAAACTATAGCTCACCAACATTCGTGTTGACTTTTTAAGCATGTATTTCTCAGGTGCTTAGACAATGTTGCTTCCGTTGTTCAACTTGCAGTCTTGGTGTTAGACTTGCTGTTATAGACTTGCTGTTACAGACTTGCTGTGTTAGACTTCCCCTGCATTACTTAGAGATGTCTCAAGCATGGAACTTTACTTTGCATTCGCAACTTATGTTATTTTCAAAACAATAGCTTTGTAATGACCTTTGTATTATGTACTCATGTTAATGTTTTCTGGTCATCTTTTGTAAAAACGTTATCTTTTATGAATGCAAACTGGTTTTCAAACAGCATATAGTGTTTGACCGTGTAAAGATCCTGTTGATGACGAATCGTACACGATGGTTTTGTACGGGGCGTCACATGAAGTGCGGTTGATTCATCCTATCGATTGAGGTGTTTTCAAGAATCATGAAAGGTTTGAATGCAGATTGTTTTCGTCAAGATACAAATGAGGTTTAAGATGAAATCAAGTGGCAATCTTGAAGAATCGTTTAGTTTAATATGTTATAATCAATATTTTAGTTCATTTTAATTGTCCAAAGTGGGTAGTCCACAGTTAGCAATCCACAGTTACTAATTCAATAATTCATATACAGTTTATAATATTTGAATTAATTAATACGTATCGTGACCCGTGTACATGTCTCAGACTCGATCACAACTCAAAGTATATATATTATTGTAGAATCAACCTCAACCCTGTATAGAGAACTCGATCATTACTGCATATAGAGTGTCTATGGTTATTCCAAATAATATATATATATATATATATATATATATATATATATATATATATATATATATATATATATATATATATATATATATATATATATATATATGTCGATATGATATGTCAAAATCTTGTATACGTGTCCCGATATTTAAAGTGCGTAAAAATAATTAGCAGAAATTAAATGACAATAAATAAAGTGCGTAAAGTAAATAACAGAATTTAAATGATGATAAATAAAATTGCGAGAATATAAATTGCGATAATTAAATTGCGATAAATAAATTGCGATAAATAAAATGTAATACGGAATTAACAGTTAGCGTGGATTCTTAACAAAATTTCTCATAATTAATTTGTCTATTTCTAACAAATTTTATTTTGTCAAATGTGTTCTTCATTATGCCACTTGTTGGATTCTGATAGATCAAAATCCAAATATAAAATTGAATGAAAAGGGTTATTCTACGGTGAACGGATATGTATATCGGTGGTTGTAAATAGGATATTAAATGACCGTTGAATCAGATTCGAAGAGTGTACAGTGTAACTTATTAATGTGAAATCTAAATATTCCTTGGGTATTACCTACACGTTAAAATATTTTCACCATTAACAGTTTGTACAAAAGAATTTTTAATTATAATCTTTATGAAAACATACTTAAATATATATTTTCTTCAGATGTAATTATAGATTTAATGAGTTAATATAGTATTAATCTCATTTGATTTACCGTTAGAACTAAGATACATAATCTATAAAACATTAGAGATTACATAATCGCCATGTCGAACGAAGATAAAATAGATAGAATGATACATAGAACGATGATTATGCTCGTGATACAGAATGTGATATTGAGGCAAGGATTGTTGATGATACAGGTGCTGTTACTGATGGTACTGTTGGTGTCGATGATGTTGCTGAAGTTGGTAAGTTTTACACCATGTTCTCCAAATTGATTACTCGAGCGCGAAGCTCGTTGACTTCTTCGATTACTCCGGGATGATTGTCGGTCAGAACGAGTGGATGAATAAGGTTTAGAATCTGAGTTATGATATAGTCGTGGTGAGATATTCGGGAAATGTGGGTGAAAATGGTGTTACGAACAGGTTCGCCAGTAAGTGCTTCAGGTTCTTCGTCAAAAGGTGAATTCGATTAGTGGAAGGGATCGCCTTCTGTGCGTCTCCATTGATTAAGTCGACTACGAATCCATCAGATGAATTGGGGATGGATGATTGGTTGATTCATTCTGGTGACGTTGCTTCCGGAGCTTAGATGACTATCCATTCGGAATAACGGTCGGGATAACTATCGGAATAGCTGTCGGAATCCGAGGGACTCGAACTAGTTGAAGGATTCATCTCGTACGATCAGATGAAAGATTTTCGATAAGAAATAGATTATAGGATGTAGATTAGTATCCTGCAATACATAATTTACATATGCATATATAATACTAAAATCTCATAAGTTACAGAGGAATCTACGGAAGCTGTCAGGCAAAGATAACAATAACAGATATGCTAAGATATGAATTAGCAGATACGCTAAGATATAAATTTTGTCTATACACTATTCATGCAGTCAATGTAATAAGATGTGTCTAGACTAAGAATAATATGCAGGTAATTTCCTAAGGATGATAAACAGATGATTTCTGACAAAAACGATAAACAAAACTTTTGACATGCAGACACGGTCGAAGTCCAGACTTATTAATGCATCCTAACGACTATCAGTTAGACACACTAATGTAAAACCTGGTTCACTAAGACCACCGCTCTGATACCAACTGTAGAGACCCATCCTAATCCATCCGAACGAAGTCCATATCGATTATAAACGATTCACAACAGTTGATTACATCGTGAGGTACTTGACCGCTATATGATACATTTTACAAACATTGCATTCGTTTTTGAAAAGACAATCTTTCATTAAAACGAAAATTGACGGCATGCATACCATTTCATAATATATCTAACTATAATTGACTTAATAATAATCTTGATGAACTCAACGACTCGAATGCAACGTCTTTTGAAATATGTCATGAATGATTCCAAATAATATCTTTAAAATGAACAATTGCACAGCGGAAGATTTCTTTCGTACCTGAGAATAAACATGCTTTAAAGTGTCAAACAAAAGGTTGGTGAGTTCATTAGTTTAACATAAATAATCATTTCCATCATTTTAATAGACCACAAGATTTCCATTTCTCATAAATATACATCCCATGCATAGAGAAAAAAATATCATTCATATGGATTGAACACCTGGTAACCGACATTAACAAGATGCATATATAAGAATATCCCCTATCATTCCGGGAAATCCTTCGGACATGATAAAAACAACATCGAAGTACTAAAGCATCCGGTACTTTGGATGGGGTTCGTTAGGCCCAATAGATCTATCTTTAGGATTCGCGTCAGTTAGCAGATCGGTTTACTAATTCTTAGGTTACCAAGCAAAAGGGGCATATTCAGCTTCGATCATTCAACCATATAATGTAGTTTCGATTACTTGTGTTTATTTCGTATAACATTTATAAAAGCGCATGTATTCTCAGTCCCAAAAATATGTATTGCAAAAACATTTAAAAAGGGAGTAATGAAACTCACCTAATGTATTTTGTAGTAAAAATAAATATAATGATATTGAACAAAGTAGGGTTGGCCTCAGATTCACGAACCTATATCATTTGTATAATCATTAATACATATAATCGTAATCGAACAATTTCATATATTATAACTTTATATATTATTTAATTAATTTGTATATATATTTGAAAATGTTTATTTCTTATATAGTTATATATATATATATATATATATATATATATATATATATATATATATATATATATATATATATATATATATATATATATATTGAAATACCTAATTTGTTTTATATGGTTACTTATAAAAAATATTTTTAATATAATATATTCATACTTATATGTAATATTATTTATAAGTATTTTTATATACTTGATAATATAATAATTAAAAGTTGTATTTGATTATATTGATAATAGTAATAACAACATTACTTATAATAATAATTATAGTAAGAATCATAGTAATAATAATAGTGATATTAATAATATTATTTGTAACCATATTGATTTTACTGTTAATGATAGTCACGACGATGATTTTAGTACCTACATAATGATGATACTCGTGATAATAATATTACTTATGTCAATATTAACATTTCTATTATTTGTAAAAAGATATTAATACTAATAATAATAGTAAATATATAACAAATCAATTATATCAAATTTTATTTTTTTATGTATTATACAAAATAATAGTAATAACATTGTTATTAATATTAATTACATATTCTAATAATAGTAGTAATGGTAACAATAATATTAGTAAAGGAAACAAATTAAATGCATTAAATTTCATATCTATATATTATCTATAATAGTATAACCAATACTGATATTAATTATTAATATTAGTATTAATAATAATAATGAAAGTAATAATAATCTTATTATAAAAACTATATTTTAACTTATAATTACTTTTACTATATTAATATTACAATTTTATATTATTTTGAATATTTAATATTTATAAATTATATATATTACAATATGTATAATATTATTTATGTATTGAATTATTTACAAACAATTATTCGTGAATCGTCAGGCATGATCAAAGGGTAATTGATTACATGAATATAGATTTCAAAACTTTCGAGACTCAATATTACAGATTTTGCTTATCGTGTCAGAAACATGTAAAGATTAAAGTTTAAATTTGATCGGAAATTTTCTGGTCGTCACATCTATTTCATCAAACATAAAAGCAGCGCATGTATTCTCAGCCCAAAAATATATATTGCAAAAGCAATTAAAAAGGGAGCAAATGAAACTCACAATACTGTATTTCGTAGTAAAAATACATATGACGGCAGTGAACAAGTGTAGGGTTGGCCTCGAATTCACGAACCTATATCAGATATATATATTAACACGTATAATCGTAATCGAATAAATTTATATATTATTAGTGATATAAATGTTATCTTAATAAGTTATGTGTTTCGTTATTAATGTAAATATATTTATTTTATAAAAATTTATAAGGTATTAATATAGTTATATTAAGTATATTTTTATATAACTAACTTTTATTGTAATAATAATAATATTAATAGTAATATTGAAAATAATAATAATAGGGTTTTCATAAAAAATAATAATGATACTAGTAATAATAAAAATGATAATAATAGTAATAATACTAATAATGATAATATTATTAATAATAATAATTACTATAATACTAATGATAATAATTTTATAATACTTATAAGTATAATAATAATAATAATAATAATAATAATAATAATAATAATAATAATAATAATAATAATACTAAAATTAATGAAACAAATTTATATTCAATTAAAAATAACAATAACAATAATAATAATAATAATAATAATAATAACATAATTAATAATAATAATCATAATAGTAAAAGTAACAAATAAAACTACCTTCAATTGGTTTTTCTAAAAGAAATAAACGCCCATGACCGGACTCGAACCCCCGACCTCTCGCATACTCGCTAGCAACCATAACCATTGAAGTGTGCTTTTATATCTGTTTTATAACACAACCCATTCCATATAACCCGTAATAGTTATCCTTCATCTTCTCCATTGAATTCGTACAAAATCAAACTAAACTACAACTTCGAATTATGTAGTCGACTGAATGATTGATTTACAAGTAAATTGAGTTTGGATAATCTAGTTTAAAAAAAATTAAAATAAAACTATATACAGCTTCTGCTGCGTTCGTGGGTTATACACAAAAAAAAATGATCTTGTTTTTGAGAAAGTTTTGAATAATTGTTACAACACAAATTAATTCTAAAATCGTTCCTAGAATCTATTTCAATCATCAATTGATCCAAAAGCTCTAAAACAAATTTGAATTTCATGAAAAGCAAACCGTTTGACTTTTTGTTTTGAAACTTTGACTCTAAAATTTGAGATCAATAAAAGGAATTGGAATTTGAGGTTTCACAGATAGATTAAGTGGACGATTCCTAACAACTTTTCATTATCACTTTTTGACATTTGATTCGAATTTGAATTTTGGCTAAAAAGTGGAAGCACAGAGAGTTCGAGCTTTTCGAGCTGTAGGTTAAAAAAAATCCATAACCTCGTTTAACAATTATAGGCAGTTAAGATTTATTTTAGATATAAAGAATTTAATGGTTTTTGTTAATAACACTATATGGTAACCGATCCTTATATAAGAATTAAAGTTTGACATGTTTAGTCAAGCAAATAAACACAAAAAAAAAATAGAGAAGAAAGGTACCTCTAACTGAATTTGGATTTAGTTGATGTCTGAATTCTTGGGTCGTACTAAAAGTAAGGATTTGGAAAATCAATTATGCATAGTCTCGATTGAGACTCCAAACAGAAAGTGAGCTTATGTCATTTTATTTATATTAAATATTAATTTTAAGAATTGTAAATGTAATTAAATATATTAATAATAATAATAATATTGTTAGCTTCATTGGAAAAAAATATTGATAATAGAAAATAATAATAATATTAATCAAAATTTTACTACTACTTAGTAATGATAATGTAGTGACCTGAACTTTTCCATGTTTATATATATATATATATATATTAAATGAAATTGTTATTTACATGATTAAGTATTTCCAACATGTTAAGCAATCAAACTTGTTAAGACTTGATTAATTGAAATAGGTTTCATATAGACAATTGACCACCCAAGTTGACCGGCGATTCACGAACGTTAAAACTTGTAAAAACTATATGATGACATATATATATGGATATATATATATATATATATATATATATATATATATATATGTATATATATATATATATATATATATATATATATATATATATAGTTAACATGATATTATGATAAGTAAACATATCATTAAGTATATTAGCAATGAACTACATATGTAAAAACAAGACTACTAACTTAATGATTTTGAAATGAGACATATATGTAACGATTATCGTTGTAACGACATTTAATGTATATATATCATATTAAGATATATTAATACATCATGATATCATGATAATGTAATAATTTAACATCTCATTTGATTTAATAAACAATGGGTTAACAACATTTAACAAGATCGTTAACCTAAAGGTTTCAAAACAACACTTACATTTAACGACTAACGATGACTTAACGACTCAGTTAAAATGTATATACATGTAGTGTTTTAATATGTATTCATAAACTTTTGAAAGACTTCAAGACACTTATCAAAATGCTTCTACTTAACAAAAATGCTTACAATTACATTCTCGTTCAGTTTCATCAACAATTCTATTCGTATGCACCCGTATTCGTACTCGTACAATACACAGCTTTTAGATGTATGTACTATTGTTATATACACTCTAATGATCAGCTCTTAGCAGCCCATGTGAGTCACCTAACACATGTGGGAACCATCATTTGGAAACTAGCATGAAATATCTCATAAAATTACAAAAATATGAGTAATCATGCATGACTTATTTACATGAAAACAAAATTACATATCCTTTATATCTAATCCATACACCAACGACCAAAAACACCTACAAACACTTTCATTCTTCAATTTTCTTCATCTAATTGATCTCTCTCAAGTTCTATCTTCAAGTTCTAAGTATTCTTCATAAATTCTACAAGTTCTAGTTTCATAAAATCAAGAATACTTCTAAGTTTGCTAGCTTACTTCCAATCTTGTAGAGTGATCATTCAACCTCAAGAAATCTTTATTATTTACAGTAAGATATCTTTATAATACAAGGTAATACTCATATTCAAACTTTGATTCAATTTCTATAACTATAACAATCTTATTTCGATTGGAAATCTTACTTGAACTTGTTTTCGTGTCATGATTCTGCTTCAAGAACTTTCAAGCCATCCAAGGATCCTTTGAAGCTAGATCCATTTTTCTCATTTCCAGTAGATTTATCAAGAAAACTTGAGGTAGTAATGATGTTCTTAACATCATTCGATTCATACATATAAAGCTATCTTATTCGAAGGTTTAAACTTGTAATCACTAGAACATAGTTTAGTTAATTCTAAACTTGTTCGCAAATAAAAGTTAATCCTTCTAACTTGACTTTTAAAATCAACTAATCACATATTCTATATCTATATGATATGCTAACTTAATAATTTAAAACCTGGAAACACGAAGAACACTGTAAAACCGGACATACGCCGTCGTAGTAACACCGCGGGCTGTTTTGGGTTAGTTAATTAAAAACTATGATAAACTTTGATTTAAAAGTTGTTCTTCTGGGAAAATGATTTTTCTTATGAACATGAAACTATATCCAAAAATCATGATTAAACTCAAAGTGGAAATATGTTTTCTAAAATGGTCATCTAGACGTCGTTCTTTCGACTAAAATGACTACCTTTACAAAAACGACTTGTAACTTATATTTCTGACTATAAACCTATACTTTTTCTGTTTAGATTCATAAAATAGAGTTCAATATGAAACCATAGCAATTTGATTCACTCAAAACGGACTTAAAATGAAGAAGTTATGGGTAAAACAAGATTGGATAATTTTTCTTGTTGTAGCAACGTGAAAATTGGTAACAAATCTATATTAATCATATCCTAGATAACTTATATTGTATTATACATGTATTCTAATAAATTATGTAATCTTGGGATACCATAGACACGTATGCAAATGTTTTGACATATCATATCGACCCATGTGTATATATTATTTGGAACAACCATAGACACTCTATATGCAGTAATGTGGGAGTTAGCTATACAGGGTTGAGGTTGATTCCAAAAATATATATACTTTGAGTTGTGATCTAGCCTGAGACGTGTATACACTGGGTCGTGGATTGATTCAAGATAATATATATCAATTTTTTTCTGTACATCTAACGTTGGACAACTAGTTGTAGGTTACTAACGAGGACAGCTGATTTAATAAACTTAAAACATCAAAATGTATTAAAAGTGTTGTAAATATATTTTGAATATAGTTTGATATATATGTACATATTTGTTATAGGTTCGTGAATCGACCAGTAGCCAAGTCTTACTTCCCGACGAAGTAAAAATCTGTGAAAGTGAGTTATAGTCCCACTTTATAATCTAATATTTTTGGGATGAGAATACATGCAGGTTTTATAAATGATTTACAAAATAGACACAAGTACGTGAAACTACATTCTATGGTTGAATTATCGAAATCGAATATGCCCCTTTTTATTAAGTCTGGTAATCTAAGAATTAGGGAACAGACACCCTAATTGACGCGAATCCTAAAGATAGATCTATTGGGCCTAACAAACCCCATCCAAAGTACCGGATGCTTTAGTACTTCAAAATTTATATCATATCCGAAGGGTGTCCCGGAATGATGGGGATATTCTTATATATGCATCTTGTTAATGTCGGTTACCAGGTGTTCACCATATGAATGATTTTTATCTCTATGTATGGGATGTGTATTGAAATATGATATCTTGTGGTCTATTGTTACAATTTGATATATATATATATATATATATATAGGTTAAACCTATAACTCACCAACATTTTTGTTGACGTTTAAAGCATGTTTATTCTCAGGTGATTACTAAGAGCTTCCGCTGTTGCATACTAAAATAAGGACAAGATTTGGAGTCCATGTTTGTATGATATTGTGTAAAAACTGCATTTAAGAAACATATGTCGATGTAATATATTTCTATTGTAAACCATTATGTAATGGTCGTGTGTAAACAGTATATTTTAGATTATCATTATTTGATAATCTACGTAATGCTTTTGAAACCTTTATTGATAAAATAAAGGTTATGGTTGTTTTAAAAATGAATGTAGTCTTTGAAAAACATCTCATATAGAGGTCAAAACCTCGCAACGAAATCAATTAATATGGAATGTTTATAATCAATATGAACGGGACATTTCAGTTGGTATCCGAGCGTTGGTCTTAGAGAACCAGAATTTTGCATTAGTGTGTCTTATTGAGTTTGTTAGGATGCATTAGTAAGTCTGGACTTCGACTGTGTTTACTTGTAAGTTTTCTTTTTCTTCCTCTTTTCCTTTAATATTTTCGTGTATCATCATCATTCATCTATGGGAATCAAGTTCCTTGTAGCTTTGATCTTACTTATATCTTGTTGATTCAAGCATGAATCTTTCAAGAACATGAAAGATTCAAGCTTTCTAGCTTGAATCTTCATATCTTTTGTAGATCTACTTCTTTTATACTTTAATCTTTCTATTTTGTGATAAAGATTCAAACTTTTGTTTGTAATCTTCATGCATCTTCAAGATCCAAGCTTTATGCTTCAAGATCTTCAAGAACAAACAAGATGCAAGCTTTCTAGCTTGAATCTTCATATCTTTTTGTTAGATCTAAGTTCTTTTTGCTTTGATCTTGTTATTTTGTTAAAAAGATTCAAACTTGTGTTTGTTATCTTCATATATCTTAAAGATCCAAGCTTTATGCTTCAAGATCTTCAAGAACATCAAAGGTTCAAGCTTTCTAGCTTTGCAACCTTGTAACTTGTGTGAATAGGATCCAAGCTCTCCAGCCTAGGGTTCCATCACCTCATTTGACTTAGATTATGTTCGTATTTGTTTGATTAATGTGAAGTTTGTAGCTTTAGTTGCTATTGTGAATTGGAATTGTGTTAAGACTAAGGATATGATGTAACCTTAGTTCATCATCCATCTAAGACTCATGAATGAGTTGTGTTCTTACTTGGTCTTAACATATTGTGTATTGATGGTGAATCTTGGTCAAAATTGATGCTAAACCATCAACGAGTTGTACACTTGAAGCTACAAGCATCAAGGATGTGAACCGTGATAAGCATCAAGCACCAAGAACCCCACCGGAGCAATTGTCTACTAATTTTCATATCTGATCAGACCACCTGGGCTACTGGAAAGTTGATTTTCAGTTAGTTCGGTTCGAGTAGATGATTTTCCGTTTGGGCCTCGTCTTAATCCGAGTTACGGTTTAGGATTTATGGCCCTCCAATAGTCACTACACCCTATTAACGTTGTGCTGAAATTTCTGACCTACTCGCACTTAAACCGTCGCCACGGTCAAACGAAGACGAGTTAGATTTTGGAAATTGGTCAGTAGTTAGGGGACTCATATATGGAGCCATAGCCACTGACTATGCGTCTTTCGCGATTTACGTAGAGGTCATAGCAGCTGACCGAATTCAGACTATTGTTTCGATCTCTATTCTTGTCAAACTTACTTAGCTTTTATGTTAATGAACGATGATGATGATGACACTTAAACTTATTTTATGCACTATTAGAATTTATAAAGATAACCTACTGACCTAGTAACCTTTGATTTAGGTTGACGACCTTTCGGACCGACTTACTACTTGCGTACTTTCATTACCGACTTTACCGCTTTTATCACTGTGAGTTATAGCATCCCTTTTTACTACTTTTACTATTTTTGGGACTGAGAATACATGCGCTTTTTACGTTTTACATGCTAGGCACGAGTACTTATACTTTATATGTTTGTGGGTTATACAACGGCATAAATATTCCCTTTAGCACGGTAACGTTTAGTCATTGGTTTTTGAACCGGTGAACGCGAATCTTAGATATAGATCCATAGGGTTTGACATCCCCACTCGGGCTAGTCGCGCTAGCATTTAACGGTGTTTAATACTTCGTGAACATACGCACTCGCCAAGTGTACTATCAGGGGGTTATAAACGTTAAGTCTAGTTACCGGGTGCCCACGGTTATACATATACTTTATCATACTGATTTGAATTACTGATTTGAAACGCTTGTTTGAAGCAATGAAATCTCGTGGCCTACCTTACGTTACTGTTACAACTTAAACTATAGGTTGACTTTTTAAGCATGTATTTCTCAGGTGCTTAGAAAATGTTTCTTCCGCTGTTAAACTTGCAGTCTTGGTGTTAGACTTGCTGTTATAGAGTTGCTGTTACAGACTTGCTGTGTTAGACTTCCGCTGCATTACTTAGAGAAGTCTCAAGCATGGAACTTTACTTTGCATTCGCAACTTATGTTATTTTCAAAACAATAGCTTTGTAATGACCTTTGTATTATGTACTCATGTTAATGTTTTCTGGTCATCTTTTGTAAAAACGTTATCTTTTATGAATGCAAACTGGTTTTCAAACAGCATATAGTGTTTGACCGTGTAAAGATCCTATTGATGACGAATCGTACACGATGGTTTTGTACGGGGCATCACAGTTGGTATCAGAGCATTGGTTGTAGGGAATTAGGTTGCATTAGTGAGTCTAGACCGGACCTAAGTAGGATTCACTAATAGGACTAATCTACAAGTTGCTAGTTTACTTGTTTCTGCGGAACCTGCTGCATGCTACTATGTTATATTACTACATGTTACTGCTTATTACTACTGCATGCCACTACTTACTTTTACTGCTGTATGAACTTGCTGCATGCTACCGTTTCCCTTTTACTGCTATGTAAACTTACTGCATGCTGCTACTTATTCTCGTTAGCGCATACTACTACTACTTTTGCATGTTGCTTCTATTTAGAACTGTTTTCATTGCCATGCTATGCACTGCTGTAGACGATCTAGGCTGCTGTAGTTACTATGCCAATTTACGTGCTTGCTACCCGTCTGCTTTTCGCTGTACCGACTTAGAGAACTTATCTTTCCTAGTTCAGATGTTTTTCTGAACCCTTTTTCTCAAACATTTAACCCTAAGGATTAGTATCGTAATCCACCTGTTACTACCGTTCCACCGTTCCGGAGATCGAAACATTACTTCACGCAATCTAGTAAGAGTACCCCTCGGATTACACGCCCACTAAAGTTGAACCTCGGAGGAGGAGATATGTGAGGACTTGTCGGAATAACCGCACCCCGAGCTCACTCTAATTAGCCACGTATAACGTATGAACATTAGAAGGTTGTTCACTTCCTGCAAGATGACCTGTATCCCGTACGCTTTCATGATCGTCACTTATCTCCTTCATTCTTCCCTACTACTCGACGATCTAATGACACTTCTGGACATAGGTCCCCAACACTCTTAGGAATTGGAGAAGTCAGGAAGGCATCTCCTTTCACAAGGTCATAGTGTCTTCTACTGATGCTCAGCCATACCCAAGGACTTGGGAGTAGCCTCGAAACATATCGGATTACTACTTACTACACGTACAACTCAACACGAGACCCATATTGAATTTCTAGAAAGGAACCTAACGACATTACCAGAACCCGAACATTTTGAAGAAATTTCGGGACCTTTAGGCATTGGTGCATGACCTACGGAACCTACGCACCCACACCGAGGAACCGTTAGATTAATTATGTAGATTTTGTTTTGAGATAGCATAGATAAAGCACCGTTAGATGAAATTGAGTAGAACTGGAAGCGATCACGTTACATTGACCATATGGAGTGATATTGGAATGAACATACTATTTAGTACAATATAATGACGCCAGGCCAGCGTGGTTATATTGAAGTGAATCATGCAGAAGTCCCAATGTTACTAGATAAAGAATATGAAGTGATTCAGAGAAAATCTTGGTAGGAACCACTTGAGTATACGCATTATGGTCTATTAGAGGTAGGGAAAGAATAACCACGTAGCCCAGATACTGTACAAGAAGGGCCTTGATTGTAGAAATGATAACCCGAAAATATGTTATAGATATGGAAAACCTGGACACTTAAGGGAACAGTTCTCAAATAGGAAAAACTTTGGACTTTTCTGCGATAGAGCAATCATTACCTCAGTTATGGAGACTCGCATAGATCCTGATTTTAGTTAGGGTATATTTCTTCACAACGTTTACTGTCTCGAAGTTGTTTAATACTAGAGCGATAGAAACCTTATATCTAAGAACCTCAGTGTTATAACTAATAAGCCATTAACAACCATGAGAGTTAAGTATTCTATAGGACAATCCAATGGTAAGTTGGCAGAGATAGAGGAGTAATTTAAGGTAGTACCTTAAAATTAATAGGTGGGTTATTTGGAGATGACCTCATGCCAACAAAACTTGGAAGTTTTATACTAGTAGTTGGAAAGGATTAGTTACCTACGCACAAGCAGATGTTATTTGAGAAGGTTGATGGAATTTTTCGCGATAGTATAATAAGATTTAGTTGGAATGGACTTTAGGATCAACCAAATACTCATCAAGTTAGGAATCTTTGATGAAATAGTTGGAACAGATTGGCTTTCAAGGATGAAAGCGTAAGTTATTTATAGTAAGAATATTATTCGTATAGCTCGCGAGAATGGTGAGCCAAAAGCCATTTGGGTTACTTCAACAACCCGAGATCCCACAATGGAAATGGGAAGGGATGACGATGGATTTCATACTAAAGACTACCAAAAACAATAGGTAGTTATGACACCATCTGGGTTATCGTTGACCGCCTCACCAAACCTGCTCACTTTCTAGCCATGAAAGAAACCGATACAATGGACAAACTTACACGATGATACATAAAGAAAATTGTATCCCGTCACTTCGGCGATTCAAATTCTATTTTAAGGACTACCCAAGAATCTTATTATATGCTCATTTTTACGCGACTCTGAATCCTAACTTATTCCGAGAGATTTCTTATTTGATGATAAACATACCATCAACCTCCTTACTTCAATATTAGTCATACCAGTTCTAAACTTTCCAAAATCAATGGATGGTTAATTCTCACCCTCATACGCTCCCTTTCGTATCTCACTTATAAGCAACAACATTACACTTAAGCATTTTTTGTCAAAGGACTTATGCCCTACTAATAGTCATCAACCACATTTAAATTCAACAGTTTTCATTACCTCGTAACATTTTTGCTCAAATATCACCCGAAAGTTTCAAAAGTCTTTTACTCGATTCTCATCAATCTTTTTCCAATTTGTAGCCTCCAAAATATGAAAATTTTGTTTGCCAAAATTTCACTCACGCTATTTTACTGTGCGATCCTCTTAAAGTTTTATAAAAGAAAATTTATTTTATTTGCCATTCGTGCAAATCCTTGAAATCGTATATGTTATAAATGATTACTTATTTTGACAAATACATATGAAATTTTACTTTCGCATTTACAAATCAAAGCTTTTATTCAAAAGATATTTTACCTTAAATGGTACGTGTTGCACATAACCCTAGTTTGCTACGAACTTCGTTTCTATTCTTACATTGTCACCTTAAACGATTTTTATAAAATTTTCGCTGCTTGTCAATATAAAATTTTTCGTTGCTTATTCGTATCCAAGTCTTCATGGAGACTTTACAACCATCGAAACCGAGAGATTCATGGGTGTGTATGTGATGAAGGCACTTACTACCACGTTATGCAGAGCCTTCGGGCATCCATCAACACTTAAACTATTCAAAATTACTGCGTTACCCTAGGGATCTTATCCTTCACACCTGTCGAAGCAATGTTCTATCTTACACAACTCAAAGTCCTGACTTATTCCAAGGGATTCTCATCTAGCGATATTAACATTATCAGTACTCCTACTTTAATATTGGCCATAACCTGTTTGGAATTTTTGCAAAGTCAAGAAACAATTAACTTCTCATCCTCATGCTCTATCCTTCATACCTCACTTTTTAGCAACGGCTTCGTACGTGAACATTTTTGGGCCAAAGACTTAGGTCCTGATAATTTTCAAAACTTCATTTAAGTCATTAGTTTTCATTACTTAGTAACATGTCAACCGATGATTCAAAGATTTTTCACTCGACCTTTTTCAACTCATAACCTCTGAAATACGAAAAACTATATTTATCAAAATATTTTGATTTTACACGTTGCTTATTTGTGCGGTCCGCACGAGATTATGGACAAATGAAAGTAGTATAAAATTTTTCGGTCACTTACGCGATTTATAAAATCATATATGTATATATATAATTAAGTTAACAAATTTACCCTTACTTATTTTGGTTAATACCTACTAAGTTATACCTTTAAATTATTTAACAATCGCTCCTTTAATGAGTTGTTTAACTTAAGTCAAATAGTTTTATGCAAAATGGTACACGTTGTACATATTTCTAAATTTACTAAGAACTTCGTTCCGTTTATGTTGTCACATCAAACGTTTAAAGGTTTTTCAAAACTTCCTTGGTTGATTTTAAAGGTTTTCGTATTAAGCTACACCATGTATGGATCACACTTCTTCTCGCCCTCCGTTAGGGATGAAGCTTGCTATTAAAATCCTTGTTAAAAATGCTTGAGCACTTTGGGTGGCAGATTTTTTTTTTTTAAAAATTTTTGTAAAGAATTCTTTGCGCTAATGAAATGTTCCTCTTAAGGTTAGACTTGGCAAAAACGCGAGCCGATAAATCAGTCTTCTGATGTACACTCAGTGTTTACCCGATTGTAGGAATGGAACTAGTTAGGTTTCTACTCTCAATATTTCACGGCTAATCGCAACACCCTCGTAAACGTCATCTCTAGGATTCATTATGTTGAGGTATAAGAAATCATTGTTGGAGATTCTCTTAACTTGGAGTAAATCATTCTTTATGACCAGGAGTTCACGTATCTTCTCATCCGCGCATCCCCTTAAATATAAGCATAAATTCAGAACGAACTGTTCGGAGAATTCACTCTCGTTCAAGGACCACACCTTTTGTGCGATTTTCTTTCGGAAATGTAACATAAGATACCTTAAGAATCTTTGAATCTTGTTATCCTCTTGGAAGGGACTGCTTAAAACGTCTGTAACACGGATATGGTTACTCCACACATTCCTTCCTTCACCGGTTGCAACTATATGTTGTTCTAGTTAATGTTAACCTAAACCTCAACATGTAACTGAAAGGAAAAAGTTACATTATGGAACTGTTCACATGTAGTATGGTAAACTAAGGTGATATTCGTCATTGTTCGTTCAGACCGTCCTGAAGACACTATAGATAATTATGGCTTGCATTGCAAATAAGTCCGATTAGTCACTTTCAGCTAAAATTTCAATTCATTTAGTCAAATGAAACGTTCTTAAATATCGGGTTCTTTATGCCTGTGGTCTCCTTCCGAAATTAAGGGATTAGTAAAATCCGTGGCTAACACTATCCAGACATCAAATCGCATGGTTGTGAATCACCATATTTTCCATTCTACCTGTCAGCTTTGTATTGCGACATAAGCGCTCAATGTTTTAGATGAGCTTAGTAACATTCATGATGCATTTTACGCATCCAGCTTACTGAAGATGCCTGTAAGGCTAAGAACATCATCTTTCCTTCTGTGGATACATATATTCGGATGACATACTTATGTTAGCCAGAAATGAAATCAATTTGTTGATCTCTTAGGACAAGAGACTTAATTAATGGCATAGACCTATTCTTACTTTTATACGCCCAAGTACCTTTCAAGGTAAATAGCTCACTTTGAGCCCACGAATCTTTCGGAACTTTGATACGCAACTTCTTATTTAAATACGGTACCATTTTTTAGTCACTCCTCAAATTTCGGGATAAAATTTCCATTAACAGGTGGGTAATGTAACGACCCGGCTTTTTCGACTTGCTTTTATGCCTTGTATTTTTGCGAAACTGCGTATTTGTGCGTACTGTGTTACTTTATTACTCCGAAACCTTGGCACACGTGTTTTATATTCATATATACTTTAAAACATGCCTTAGTGTATGTAGAATGCTTAACTTGTCCACCGGATACTTTATAACCGTTGGTGTTACTTGCCGTTACGAATAAACCGCGGACTGCGCGCACATTTGACTTTTGTCAGAACCGGAATATTTGGACAGCGAAATATTAATTATTATTTTATAATAATAATAATTACTTGGGCCTTTGTATGCTTAATTTTATTTATTTAATTGCTAAAGCCCAATAGTTAGTCTTGTTGGACTTTCTACCTTGTTGGGCTCAAGCCCACCCTACTCTAGCTAGTGACCCAATTAATTAGTCCAAGTATTATTACTAGTAACCCATAATAATAAATAAATAGATAAATAAATTAATTAATGAGTCATACTAGCATAATGGATAAGGATTATCCATATTGTCACTTAGGATTCTAGCATAAGGACACACTTTAGACAACTACTAACTAAAAAGCAAAGTGGTGTCCCCCTCCCCCTCCCTCAAAAATTTCAGCCATATGGCCTTCCATGTCACCAATCCAAGTCAAATTATGCCTATAAATACTAGCCTAATCTCATTCATTTAACACTTACTCTCATTTGAATTTTTCACACACTTGTTCTTTCTTTCTCTCCTTACTTGTAAGTTTTCTTTTTCTTCCTCTTTTCCTTTAATATTTTCGTATATCATCATCATTCATCTATGGGGATCAAGTTCCTTGTAACTTTGATCTTACTTATATCTTGTTGATTCAAGCATGAATCTTTCAAGAACATGAAAGATTCAAGCTTTCTAGCTTGAATCTTCATATCTTTTGTAGATCTACTTCTTTTATACTTTAATCTTTCTATTTTGTGATAAAGATTCAAACTTTTGTTTGTAATCTTCATGCATCTTCAAGATCCAAGCTTTATGCTTCAAGATCTTCAAGAACAAACAAGATGCAAGCTTTCTAGCTTGAATCTTCATATCTTTTTGTTAGATCTAAGTTCTTTTTGCTTTGATCTTGTTGTTTTGTTAAAAAGATTCAAACTTGTGTTTGTTATCTTCATATATCTTAAAGATCCAAGCTTTATGCTTCAAGATCTTCAAGAACATCAAAGGTTCAAGCTTTCTAGCTTTGCAACCTTGTAACTTGTGTGAATAGGATCCAAGCTCTCTAGCTTAGGGTTCCATCACCTCATTTGACTTAGATTGTGTTGATACTTGTTTTATTAATGTAAAGTTTGTAGCTTTAGTTGCTATTGTGAATTGGAATTGTGTTAAGACTAAGGATATGATGTAACCTTGGTTCATCATCCATCTAAGACTCATGAATGAGTTGTGTTCTTACTTGGTCTTAACATATTGTGTATTGATGGTGAATCTTCGTCAAAAGTGATGCTAAACCATCAACGAGTTGTACACTTGAAGCTACAAGCATCAAGGATGAGAACCGTGATGAGCATCAAGCACAAAGAACCCCACCGGAGCACTTGTCCACTGATTTTCGTATCTGATCAGACCACCTGGGCTATTGAGTAGATGATTTTCTGCTTAGGCCTCGTCTTAATCCGAGTTACGGTTTAGGATTTATGGCCCTCCAATAGTCACTACACCCTATTAACGTTGTGCTGAAATTTCTGATCTACTCGCACTTAAACTATCGCCACGGTCAAACGAAGATGAGTTAGGTTCTGGAAATTGGTCAGTGGTTAGGGGACTCATATATGGAGCCATAGCCACTGACTATGCGTCTTTTTGATTTACGTAGAGGTCGTAGCAGCTGACCGAATCAGCCTATTGTTTCGATCTCTATTCTTGTCGAACTTACTTAGCTTTTATGTTAATGAACGATGATGATGATGACACTTAAACTTATTTTATGCACTATTAGAATTTATAAAGACAACCTACTGACCTAGTAACCTTTGATTTAGGTTGACGACCTTTCGGACCGACTTACTACTTGCGTACTTTCATTACCGACTTTACCGCTTTTATCACTGTGAGTTATAGCATCCCTTTTTACTACTTTTACTATTTTTGGGACTGAGAATACATGTGCTTTTTATGTTTTACATGCTAGGTACGAGTACTTAAACTTTATATGTGTGTGGGTTATACAACGGCATAAATATTCCCTTTAGCACGGTAACGTTTAGTCATTGGTTTTTGAACCGGTGAACGCGAATCTTAGATATGGATCCATAGGGTTTGACATCCCCACTTGGGCTAGTCACGCTAGCATTTAACGGGTGTTAAATACTTCGTGAACATACGCACTCGCCAAGTGTACTATCAGGGGGTTATAAACGTTAAGTCTAGTTACCGGGTGCCCACGGTTATACATATACTTTATCATACTGATTTGAATTACTGATTTGAAACACTTGTTTGAAGCACTGAAATCTCGTGGCCTACCTTACGTTACTGCTACAACTTAAACTATAGCTCACCAACATTCGTGTTGACTTTTTAAGCATGTATTTCTCAGGTGCTTAGACAATGTTGCTTCCGTTGTTCAACTTGCAGTCTTGGTGTTAGACTTGCTGTTATAGACTTGCTGTTACAGACTTGCTGTGTTAGACTTCCCCTGCATTACTTAGAGATGTCTCAAGCATGGAACTTTACTTTGCATTCGCAACTTATTTTATTTTCAAAACAATAGCTTTGTAATGACCTTTGTATTATGTACTCATGTTAATGTTTTCTGGTCATCTTTTGTAAAAATGTTATCTTTTATGAATGCAAACTGGTTTTCAAACAGCATATAGTGTTTGACCGTGTAAAGATCCTGTTGATGACGAATCGTACACGATGGTTTTGTACGGGGCGTCACATGAAGTGCGGTTGATTCATCCTATCGATTGAGGTGTTTTCAAGAATCATGAAAGGTTTGAATGCAGATTGTAATCGTCAAGATACAAATGAGGTTTAAGATGAAATCAAGTGGCAATCTTGAAGAATCGTTTAGTTTAATATGTTATAATCAATATTTTAGTTCATTTTAATTGTCCAAAGTGGGTAGTCCACAGTTAGCAATCCACAGTTACTAATTCAATAATTCATATACAGTTTATAATATTTGAATTAATTAATACGTATCGTGACCCGTGTACATGTCTCAGACTCGATCACAACTCAAAGTATATATATTATTGTAGAATCAACCTCAACCCTGTATAGAGAACTCGATCATTACTGCATATAGAGTGTCTATGGTTATTCCAAATAATATATATATATATATATATATATATATATATATATATATATATATATATATATATATATATATATATATATATATATATATATATATATATATGTGTCGATATGATATGTCAAAATCTTGTATACGTGTCCCGATATTTAAAGTGCGTAAAAATAAATAGCAGAAATTAAATGACAATAAATAAAGTGCGTAAAGTAAATAACAGAATTTAAATGATGATAAATAAAATTGCGAGAATATAAATTGCGATAATTAAATTGCGATAAATAAATTGCGATAAATAAAATGTAATACGGAATTAACAGTTAGCGTGGATTCTTAACAAAATTTCTCATAATTAATTTGTCTATTTCTAACAAATTTTATTTTGTCAAATGTGTTCTTCATTATGCCACTTGTTGGATTCTGATAGATCAAAATCCAAATATAAAATTGAATGAAAAGGGTTATTCTGCGGTGAACGGATATGTATATCGGTGGTTGTAAATAGGATATTAAATGACCGTTGAATCAGATTCGAAGAGTGTACAGTGTAACTTATTAATGTGAAATCTAAATATTCCTTGGGTATTACCTACACGTTAAAATATTTTCACCATTAACAGTTTGTACAAAAGAATTTTTAATTATAATCTTTATGAAAACATACTTAAATATATATTTTCTTCAGATGTAATTTTAGATTTAATGAGTTAATATAGTATTAATCTCATTTGATTTACCGTTAGAACTAAGATACATAATCTATAAAACATTAGAGATTACATAATCGCCATGTCGAACGAAGATAAAATAGATAGAATGATACATAGAACGATGATTATGCTCGTGATACAGAATGTGATATTGAGGCAAGGATTGTTGATGATACAGGTGCTGTTACTGATGGTACTGTTGGTGTCGATGATGTTGCTGAAGTTGGTAAGTTTTACACCATGTTCTCCAAATTGATTACTTTAGCGCGAAGCTCGTTGACTTCTTCGATTACTCCGGGATGATTGTCGGTCAGAACGAGCGGATGAATAAGGTTTAGAATCTGAGTTATGATATAGTCGTGGTGAGATATTCGGGAAATGAGGGTGAAAATGGTGTTACAAACAGGTTCGCCAGTAAGTGCTTCAGGTTCTTCGTCAAAAGGTGAATTCGATTAGTGGAAGGGATCGCCTTCTGTGCGTCTCCATTGATTAAGTCGACTACGAATCCATCAGATGAATTGGGGATGGATGATTGGTTGATTCATTCTGGTGACGTTGCTTCCGGAGCTTAGATGACTATCCATTCGGAATAACTGTCGGGATAACTATCGGAATAGTTGTCGGAATCCGAGGGACTCGAACTAGTTGAAGGATTCATCTCGTACGATCAGATGAAAGATTTTCGATAAGAAATAGATTATAGGATGTAGATTAGTATCCTGCAATACATAATTTACATATGCATATATAATACTAAAATCTCATAAGTTACAGAGGAATCTACGAAAGCTGTCAGGCAAAGATAACAATAACAGATATGCTAAGATATGAATTAGCAGATACGCTAAGATATAAATTTTGTCTATACACTATTCATGCAGTCAATGTAATAAGATGTGTCTAGACTAAGAATAATAAGCAGGTAATTTCCTAAGGATGATAAACAGATGATTTCTGACAAAAACGATAAACAAAACTTTTGACATGCAGACACGGTCAAAGTCCAGACTTATTAATGCATCCTAACGACTATCAGTTAGACACACTAATGTAAAACCTGGTTCACTAAGACCACCGCTCTGATACCAACTGTAGAGACCCATCCTAATCCATCCGAACGAAGTCCATATCGATTATAAACGATTCACAACAGTTGATTACATCGCGAGGTACTTGACCGCTATATGATACATTTTACAAACATTGCATTCGTTTTTGAAAAGACAATCTTTCATTACAACGAAAATTGACGGCATGCATACCATTTCATAATATATCTAACTATAATTGACTTAATAATAATCTTGATGAACTCAACGACTCGAATGCAACGTCTTTTGAAATATGTCATGAATGATTCCAAATAATATCTTTAAAATGAACAATTGCACAGCGGAAGATTTCTTTCGTACCTGAGAATAAACATGCTTTAAAGTGTCAAATAAAAGGTTGGTGAGTTCATTAGTTTAACATAAATAATCATTTCCATCATTTTAATAGACCACAAGATTTCCATTTCTCATAAATATACGTCCCATGCATAGAGAAAAAAATATCATTCATATGGATTGAACACCTGGTAACCGACATTAACAAGATGCATATATAAGAATATCCCCTATCATTCCGGGAAATCCTTCGGACATGATAAAAACAACATCGAAGTACTAAAGCATCCGATACTTTGGATGGGATTCGTTAGGCCCAATAGATCTATCTTTAGGATTCGCGTCAGTTAGCAGATCGGTTTACTAATTCTTAGGTTACCAAGCAAAAGGGGAATATTCGGCTTCGATCATTCAACCATATAATGTAGTTTCGATTACTTGTGTTTATTTCGTATAACATTTATAAAAGCGCATGTATTCTCAGTCCCAAAAATATGTATTGCAAAAACATTTAAAAAGGGAGTAATGAAACTCACCTAATGTATTTTGTAGTAAAAATAAATATAATGATATTGAACAAAGTAGGGTTGGCCTCAGATTCACGAACCTATATCATTTGTATAATCATTAATACATATAATCGTAATCGAACAATTTCATATATTATAACTTTATATATTATTTAATTAATTTGTATATATATTTGAAAATGTTTATTTCTTATATAGTTATATATATATATATATATATATATATATATATATATATATATATATATATATATATATATATATATATATATATATATATATATATATATATTGAAATACCTAATTTGTTTTATATGGTTACTTATAAAAAATATTTTTAATATAATATATTCATACTTATATGTAATATTATTTATAAGTATTTTTATATACTTGATAATATAATAATTAAAAGTTGTATTTGATTATATTGATAATAGTAATAACAACATTACTTATAATAATAATTATAGTAAGAATCATAGTAATAATAATAGTGATATTAATAATATTATTTGTAACCATATTGATTTTACTGTTAATGATAGTCACGACGATGATTTTAGTACCTACATAATGATGATACTCGTGATAATAATATTACTTATGTCAATATTAACATTTCTATTATTTGTAAAAAGATATTAATACTAATAATAATAGTAAATATATAACAAATCAATTATATCAAATTTTATTTTTTTTATGTATTATACAAAATAATAGTAATAACATTGTTATTAATATTAATTACATATTCTAATAATAGTAGTAATGGTAACAATAATATTAGTAAAGGAAACAAATTAAATGCATTAAATTTCATATCTATATATTATCTATAATAGTATAACCAATACTGATATTAATTATTAATATTAGTATTAATAATAATAATGAAAGTAATAATAATCTTATTATAAAAACTATATTTTAACTTATAATTACTTTTACTATATTAATATTACAATTTTATATTATTTTGAATATTTAATATTTATAAATTATATATATTACAATATGTATAATATTATTTATGTATTGAATTATTTACAAACAATTATTCGTGAATCGTCAGGCATGATCAAAGGGTAATTGATTACATGAATATAGATTTCAAAACTTTCGAGACTCAATATTACAGATTTTGCTTATCGTGTCAGAAACATGTAAAGATTAAAGTTTAAATTTGATCGGAAATTTTCTGGTCGTCACATCTATTTCATCAAACATAAAAGCAGCGCATGTATTCTCAGCCCAAAAATATATATTGCAAAAGCAATTAAAAAGGGAGCAAATGAAACTCACAATACTGTATTTCGTAGTAAAAATACATATGACGGCAGTGAACAAGTGTAGGGTTGGCCTCGAATTCACGAACCTATATCAGATATATATATTAACACGTATAATCGTAATCGAATAAATTTATATATTATTAGTGATATAAATGTTATCTTAATAAGTTATGTGTTTCGTTATTAATGTAAATATATTTATTTTATAAAAATTTATAAGGTATTAATATAGTTATATTAAGTATATTTTTATATAACTAACTTTTATTGTAATAATAATAATATTAATAGTAATATTGAAAATAATAATAATAGGGTTTTCATAAAAAATAATAATGATACTGGTAATAATAAAATGATAATAATAGTAATAATACTAATAATGATAATATTATTAATAATAATAATTACTATAATACTAATGATAATAATTTTATAATACTTATAATAATAATAATAATAATAATAATAATAATAATAATAATAATAATAATAATAATAATAATAATAATAATAATAATAATAATAATAATAATAATAATACTAAAATTAATGAAACAAATTTATATTCAATTAAAAATAAGAATAACAATAATAATAATAATAATAATAACATAATTAATAATAGTAATCATAATAGTAAAAGTAACAAATAAAACTACCTTCAATTGGTTTTTCTAAAAGAAATAAACGCCCATGACCGGACTTGAACCCCCGACCTCTCGCATACTCGCTAGCAACCATAACCATTGAAGTGTGCTTTTATATCTGTTTTATAACACAACCCATTCCATATAACCCGTAATAGTTATCCTTCATCTTCTCCATTGAATTCGTACAAAATCAAACTAAACTACAACTTCGAATTATGTAGTCGATTGAGTGATTGATTTACAAGTAAATTGAGTTTGGATAATCTAGTTTAAAAAAAATTAAAATAAAACTATATACAGCTTCTGCTGTGTTCGTGGGTTATACACAAAAAAAATGATCTTGTTTTTGAGAAAGTTTTGAATAATTGTTACAACACAAATTAATTCTAAAATCGTTCCTAGAATCTATTTCAATCATCAATTGATCCAAAAGCTCTAAAACAAATTTGAATTTCATGAAAAGCAAACCGTTTGACTTTTTGTTTTGAAACTTTGACTCTAAAATTTGAGATCAATAAAAGGAATTGGAATTTGAGGTTTCACAGATAGATTAAGTGGACGATTCCTAACAACTTTTCATTATCACTTTTTGACATTTGATTCGAATTTGAATTTTGGCTAAAAAGTGGAAGCACAGAGAGTTCGAGCTTTTCGAGCTGTAGGTTAAAAAAAATCCATAACCTCGTTTAACAATTATAGGCAGTTAAGATTTATTTTAGATATAAAGAATTTAATGGTTTTTGTTAATAACACTATATGGTAACCGATCCTTATATAAGAATTAAAGTTTGACATGTTTAGTCAAGCAAATAAACACAAAAAAAAAAATATAGAGAAGAAAGGTACCTCTAACTGAATTTGGATTTAGTTGATGTCTGAATTCTTGGGTCGTACTAAAAGTAAGGATTTGGAAAATCAATTATGCATAGTCTCGATTGAGACTCCAAACAGAAAGTGAGCTTATGTCATTTTATTTATATTAAATATTAATTTTAAGAATTGTAAATGTAATTAAATATATTAATAATAATAATAATATTGTTAGCTTCATTGGAAAAAAATATTGATAATAGAAAATAATAATAATATTAATCAAAATTTTACTACTACTTAGTAATGATAATGTAGTGACCTGAACTTTTCCATGTATATATATATATATTAAATGAAATTGTTATTTACATGATTAAGTATTTCCAACATGTTAAGCAATCAAACTTGTTAAGACTTGATTAATTGAAATAGGTTTCATATAGACAATTGACCACCCAAGTTGACCGGCGATTCACGAACGTTAAAACTTGTAAAAACTATATGATGACATATATATATGGATATATATATATATATATATATATATATATATATATATATATATATATATATATATATATATAGTTAACATGATATTATGATAAGTAAACATATCATTAAGTATATTAGCAATGAACTACATATGTAAAAACAAGACTACTAACTTAATGATTTTGAAATGAGACATATATGTAACGATTATCGTTGTAACGACATTTAATGTATATATATCATATTAAGATATATTAATACATCATGATATCATGATAATGTAATAATTTAACATCTCATTTGATTTAATAAACAATGGGTTAACAACATTTAACAAGATCGTTAACCTAAAGGTTTCAAAACAACACTTACATTTAACGACTAACGATGACTTAACGACTCAGTTAAAATGTATATACATGTAGTGTTTTAATATGTATTCATACACTTTCGAAAGACTTCAAGACACTTATCAAAATGCTTCTACTTAACAAAAATGCTTACAATTACATTCTCGTTCAGTTTCATCAACAATTCTATTCGTATGCACCCGTATTCGTACTCGTACAATACACAACTTTTAGATGTATGTACTATGGTTATATACACTCTAATGATCAGCTCTTAGCAGCCCATGTGAGTCACCTAACACATGTGGGAACCATCATTTGGAAACTAGCATGAAATATCTCATAAAATTACAAAAATATGAGTAATCATGCATGACTTATTTACATGAAAACAAAATTACATATCCTTTATATCTAATCCATACACCAACGACCAAAAACACCTACAAACACTTTCATTCTTCAATTTCTTCATCTAATTGATCTCTCTCAAGTTCTATCTTCAAGTTCTAAGTATTCTTCATAAATTCTACAAGTTCTAGTTTCATAAAATCAAGAATACTTCTAAGTTTGCTAGCTTACTTCCAATCTTGTAGAGTGATCATTCAACCTCAAGAAATCTTTATTATTTACAGTAAGATATCTTTCTAATACAAGGTAATACTCATATTCAAACTTTGATTCAATTTCTATAACTATAACAATCTTATTTCGATTGGAAATCTTACTTGAACTTGTTTTCGTGTCGTGATTCTGCTTCAAGAACTTTCAAGCCATCCAAGGATCCTTTGAAGCTAGATCCATTTTTCTCATTTCCAGTAGATTTATCAAGAAAACTTGAGGTAGTGATGATGTTCATAACATCATTCGATTCATACATATAAAGCTATCTTATTCGAAGGTTTAAACTTGTAATCACTAGAACATAGTTTAGTTAATTCTAAACTTGTTCGCAAACAAAAGTTAATCCTTCTAACTTGACTTTTAAAATCAACTAATCACATATTCTATATATATATGATATGCTAACTTAATAATTTAAAACCTGGAAACACGAAGAACACTGTAAAACCGGACATACGCCGTCGTAGTAACACCGCGGGCTGTTTTGGGTTAGTTAATTAAAAACTATGATAAACTTTGATTTAAAAGTTGTTCTTCTGGGAAAATGATTTTTCTTATGAACATGAAACTATATCCAAAAATCATGATTAAACTCAAAGTGGAAATATGTTTTCTAAAATGGTCATCTAGACGTCGTTCTTTCGACTAAAATGACTACCTTTACAAAAATGACTTGTAACTTATATTTCTGACTATAAACCTATACTTTTTCTATTTAGATTCATAAAATAGAGTTCAATATAAAACCATAGCAATTTTATTCACTCAAAACGGACTTAAAATGAAGAAGTTATGGGTAAAACAAGATTGGATAATTTTTCTTGTTGTAGCAACGTGAAAATTGGTAACAAATCTATATTAATCATATCCTAGATAACTTATATTGTATTATACATGTATTCTAATAAATTATGTAATCTTGGGATACCATAGACACGTATGCAAATGTTTTGACATATCATATCGACCCATGTGTATATATTATTTGGAACAACCATAGACACTCTATATGCAGTAATGTGGGAGTTAGCTATACAGGGTTGAGGTTGATTCCAAAAATATATATACTTTGAGTTGTGATCTAGCCTGAGACGTGTATACACTGGGTCGTGGATTGATTCAAGATAATATATATCAATTTTTTTCTGTACATCTAATGTTGGACAACTAGTTGTAGGTTACTAACGAGGACAGCTGATTTAATAAACTTAAAACATCAAAATGTATTAAAAGTGTTGTAAATATATTTTGAATATAGTTTGATATATATGTACATATTTGTTATAGGTTCGTGAATCGACCAGTAGCCAAGTCTTACTTCCCGACGAAGTAAAAATCTGTGAAAGTGAGTTATAGTCCCACTTTATAATCTAATATTTTTGAGATGAGAATACATGCAGGTTTTATAAATGATTTACAAAATAGACACAAGTACGTGAAACTACATTCTATGGTTGAATTATCGAAATCGAATATGCCCCTTTTTATTAAGTCTGGTAATCTAAGAATTAGGGAACATACACCCTAATTGACGCGAATCCTAAAGATAGATCTATTGGGCCTAACAAACCCCATCCAAAGTACCGGATGCTTTAGTACTTCAAATTTTATATCATATCCGAAGGGTGTCCCGGAATGATGGGGATATTCTTATATATGCATCTTGTTAATGTCGGTTACCAGGTGTTCACCATATGAATGATTTTTATCTCTATGTATGGGATGTGTATTGAAATATGATATCTTGTGGTCTATTGTTACGATTTGATATATATATATATATATATATATATAGGTTAAACCTATAACTCACCAACATTTTTGTTGACGTTTAAAGCATGTTTATTCTCAGGTGATTACTAAGAGCTTCCGCTGTTGCATACTAAAATAAGGACAAGATTTGGAGTCCATGTTTGTATGATATTGTGTAAAAACTGCATTTAAGAAACATATGTCGATGTAATATATTTCTATTGTAAACCATTATGTAATGGTCGTGTGTAAACAGTATATTTTAGATTATCATTATTTGATAATCTACGTAATGCTTTTGAAACCTTTATTGATAAAATAAAGGTTATGGTTGTTTTAAAAATGAATGTAGTCTTTGAAAAACATCTCATATAGAGGTCAAAACCTCGCAACGAAATCAATTAATATGGAATGTTTATAATCAATATGAACGGGACATTTCAGTTGGTATCCGAGCGTTTGTCTTAGAGAACCAGAATTTTGCATTAGTGTGTCTTATTGAGTTTGTTAGGATGCATTAGTGAGTCTGGACTTCGACTGTGTTTACTTGAAAAATGATTGCTTAACAAATTTTGTTGGAAACTATATATTTTTAACATGTGAATATTATGTGATATATTAATCTCTTAACGTGTTTGATATTATGTGATAGATGTCTACCTCTAGAACAAGTTCCATTGACTCACCTAATAATAATGAAGACTCAAATGTAAATTGGAATGATTCGTGGACTGATTCACAAGTTCCCGAAGAGGAACCGGAAGAAGAGTCGGAACCGGAAGAAGAATCGGAACCGGAAGAAGAATCGGAATCGGAAGAAGAAATAGAACCAGTGGGGGAAATAATAAAACGGTTAAGTACAAGAAAATCCTCAACCAACCGACCAAAGTTAATTATGGTCAATGGTGTTTCCGCCAAGGAAGCAAAGTATTGGGAGGATTACCAATTTTTCGATGAATCAGATCCCAACAAGGATTCCGATGATGTTATAGAAATTACCCCAACACAATTTAGTAAAGCAAAAGAGAACAATAAGGGAAAGGGCATAAAAATAGAGAAATTTGATTCCAAACCCGATGAACTTTATATGTATCGTCAACACCCGTATTTCTTAAGTTGTGACAATAACCCGGGAATCTCTAAACCACCAGGTTTTTCTAAACCAATGTGGAAAACGACGGCTCGTATTAGGGGAACATCATATATCCCTAGAAACTTGGCAAAACGAACCAAAACCGAAGAAGAAGAAATGAGCGAGTCGGAATAAGATAGTTGTATTCGTGTGGTGTAATATATGTAATATAGTGTGCTTATGCTTTATGATATATGTAAAAATTGCTTGTATTAATAAGTATTTTTTTTATGAATCTAACTCTTGTCTATTTTACAGTTTAAAAACACAAAATGGATAGACAACCCAATATTTTAAGAGACCTACCCGGAGACATGATTGATGAAATCTTGTCTAGAGTCGGTCAGAATTCCTCGACACAACTATTTAAGGCGAGATCAGTTTGTAAGACATTCGAAGAACGTTCCAAGAATGCCTTGGTTTATAAAAGGCTTTCGTTCGAAAGATGGGGGATATCACATTGGGACATCCATAAGTTACGATGTGTTTACTTTGACGCATATATTACGGGGAACCCAAATGCTATTTTACGCAACGGGTTAAGAAATTATTTTGACTCAATATATCCGAATATAGGACTTCATGATTTAGAAAAAGCGCCTAACATGCAACATAAAGAAGCATGTTATGCTTACGGGTTAGTAATGTTCGCTTCTCACCAAAGTGAGAACAAGAACATCGGGCTACAACTATTAAACAAAACGTTCCCACAAGTGACGGAGTCGGTAATTGGGGTAAGAAATGAGGTTTTTTAGATTGTTACGGGACTGTTGGACATTACGTAACCCTCGTCCCTTTGACGACGTTACAACACGCTGTCTTATCAACGGCCATAATGGTTATGTTCCACAAGACCAAGGATGGGAAGTAGTCTTTATTGCCTTTACTGAACGACTTGTGTACTAGCTAGAATTATCTTCACAACTATCTTGTATCAAAGTTATTGTGTGCTATATTTCATGCTATATGTAAAATAAACGGTATTGTAAGTTTGTAAAATATTGTGTAAAAGTTGGAACGCGAAATATTATTATAATCAGTTTTTCATATAGAATTGTAGTAGTTGAATTGTATATTAACTACTAAGTATGAACTTAACGGGTAGGTACTACCCGAATTTAAACTTATAAAACGCTAATATGAAGAAAAAGCTTTTATAAATGAGTTCGTATTATGCTACAAGATACTATTGACTACTCTTAATATTCTGTATGATTAACTTGTTTCATTTGACTATTTGAAGGAAATGGCACCGACTACTCGACAAACCATGAATATGAGCGAAGAGGAATTTCGTACCTTTCTTGCTGCAAACATAGCCGCAGTACAGGCTGCGCTACATATCAACAATAACTCCGAATCTAGTAATGCAGCTAACGGCGCAAGAAATCGTGTAGGATGCACCTACAAAGAATTCACTGCCTGCAAACCTTTGGAATTTGATGGAACCGAAGGACCGATCGGATTGAAACGGTGGACCGAGAAGGTCGAATCGGTGTTTTCCATAAGTAAGTGTACTGAAGAGGACAAAGTGAAGTACGCTACGCATACCTTCACAGGTACTGCGTTAACATGGTGGAATACCTATCTAGAGCAAGTGGGACAAGATGATGCTTACGCACTACCGTGGTCAGCATTCAAGCACTTGATGAATGAGAAGTACCGTCCCAGAACCGAGGTCAATAAGCTCAAGACAGAACTTAGAGGGTTACTAACCCAAGGATTTGATATTACCACGTACGAAAGACAATTCACAGAATTGTGCTTATTGTGTCCGAGAGCGTTCGAAGATGAGGAAGAGAAGATCGACGCGTTTGTGAAAGGATTACCGGAAAGAATCCAACAAGATAAAAGTTCACACGAGCCCACCTCCATACAACAGGCATGTAGAATGGCTCACAAACTAGTGAACCAGATTGAGGAAAGAATTAAAGAACAGGCGACCGAAGAGGCCAATGTGAAGCAAGTCAAAAGAAAGTGGGAGGAAAACGGTGATAAGAATCACCAATACAACAACAACAACAGCTATTACAACAATAATTGCAACAACTATCCCAACAATCGCAACATCAATCGCAACTACAACAAACGGCCCAACAACAACAACAACTACAAAAATCATCCCAACAACAATAACAACCACAACAACAACAATAATCAGAAGCAGCTATGCCAAAGGTGTGAAAAGTATCACTCGGGGTTCTGCACCAAATTTTGCAACAAGTGTAAAAGAAATGGTCATAGCACGGCGAAGTGTGAGGTCTACGGACCAGGGGTTAACAGAACGAAAGGAACAAATGGTGTCGGAACGAGTAATGGCGGAGCAAGTAGTGTCGGAGCAAGTTATGCCAATGTAGTTTGTTATAAATGTGGAAAACCGAGCCACATTATTAGAAATTGCCTGAACCAGGAGAACATGAATGGACAAGGCCGCGGAAGAGTTTTCAATATTAATGCGGCAGAGGCACAGGAGGACCCGGAGCTTGTTACGGGTACGTTTCTTATTGACAAAAAATCTGCTTACGTTTTATTTGATTCGGGTGCGGATAGAAGCTATATGAGTAGATATTTTTGTGCTAAATTAAGTTGTCCATTGACGCCGTTGGATAGTAAATTTTTACTCGAATTAGCAAACGGTAAATTAATTTCGGCATATTATATATGCCGAAATCGAGAAATTAAACTGGTTGCGAAATATTTAAGATTGATTTGATACCAGTAGAGTTAGGGAGTTTTGATGTAATAGTTGGCATTGACTGGCTGAAGAAGGTGAAAGCAGAGATCGTATGTTATAAAAATGCAATTCGCATTGTACGAGAAGAAGGAGAACCCTTAATGGTGTACGGAGAAAAGGGCAACACGAAGCTACATCTTATTAGTAATTTGAAGGTACAAAAACTGATAAGAAAAGGTTGCTATGCTGTTCTAGCACACGTCGAGAAAGTACAAACTGAAGAAAAGAGCATCAATGATGTTCCCGTCGCAAAAGAATTTCCCGATGTATTTCCAAAAGAATTACCGAGACTACCTCCACATCGATCTGTTGAATTTCAAATAGATCTTGTACCAAGAGCTGCACCAATAGCTCGTGCTCCTTATAGACTCGTACCCAGCGAGATGAAAGAACTGCAAAGCCAACTGCAAGAACTATTAGAACGTGGTTTCATTCGACCAAGCACATCACCATGGGGATCTCCTGTTTTGTTTGTCAAGAAGAAGGATGGTACATTTAGGTTGTGTATTGACACAGAGAGTTGAACAAACATACCATCAAAAACCGTTATCCACTTCCGAGAATTGATGACTTATTTGATCAACTACAAGGCTCGTCGGTTTATTCGAAGATCGATTTACGTTCTGGATATCATCAAATGCGAGTAAAGGAGGATTATATTCCAAAAATTACTTTTAGGACGCGTTATGGTCATTACGAGTTTATGGTTATGCCGTTTGGATTGACTAACGCACCAGATGTGTTCATGGACCTTATGAACCGAGTGTGTTGGCCATATCTCGACAAGTTTGTCATTGTTTTCATCGAGGACATACTTATTTACTCAAAGAATGATCAAGAGCATGAGGAACATTTGAGAAAAGTGCTAGAAGTATTTAGGAAAGAAAAACTGTACGCTAAGTTTTCAAAGTGTGCATTTTGGTTGGAAGAAGTTCAATTCCTCGGTCACATAGTGAACAAAGAAGGTATCCAGGACGACCCAGCAAAGATCGAAATCGTTGAAAAGTGGGAAACCCCAAAAACTCCGAAGCATATACGTCAATTTTTAGGATTGGCTGGTTACTACAGAAGATTCATCCAAGATTTCTCCAAAATAGCAAAACCCTTGACTGCATTAACGCATAAAGGGAAGAAATTTGAATGGAAGGATGAACAAGAGAAGGCATTTCAATTATTGAAGAAAAAGCTAACTACGGCACCTATATTGTCATTGCCTGAAGGGAACGATGATTTTGTGATTTATTGTGACGCATCAAAGCAAGGTCTCGGTTGTGTATTAATGCAACGAACGAAGGTGATTGCTTATGCGTCTAGACAATTAAAGATTCACGAACAAAATTATACGACGCATGATTTGGAATTAGGCGCAGTTGTTTTTACATTAAAGACTTGGAGGCACTACTTATATGGGGTCAAAAGTATTATATATACCGACCACAAAAGTCTTCAACACATATTTAATCAGAAACAACTGAATATGAGGCAGCGTAGGTGGATTGAATTGTTGAATGATTATGACTTTGAGATTCGTTACCACCCGGGGAAGGCAAATGTGGTAGCCGACGCCTTGAGCAGAAAGGACAGAGAATCCATTCGAGTAAAATCTATGAATATAATGATTCACACTAACCTTACTACTCAAATAAAGAAGGCGCAACAAGGAGTTTTAAAAGAGGGAAATTTAAAGGATGAAATACCCAAAGGATCGGAGAAGCATCTTAATATTCGGGAAGACGGAACCCGGTATAGGGCTGAAAGAATTTGGGTACCAAAATTTGGAGATATGAGAGAAATGGTACTTAGAGAAGCTCATAAAACCAGATACTCAATACATCCTGGAACAGGGAAGATGTACAAGGATCTTAAGAAACAATTTTGGTGGCCAGGTATGAAAGCCGATATTGCTAAATATGTAGGAGAATGTTTGACGTGTTCTAAGGTCAAAGATGAACATCAGAAACCATCAGGTCTACTACAACAACCTGAAATCCCGGAATGGAAATGGGAAAATATTACCATGGATTTCATCACTAAATTGCCAAGGACTGCAAGTGGTTTTGATACTATTTGGGTAATAGTTGATCGTCTCACCAAATCAGCACACTTCCTGCGAATAAGAGAAGATGACAAGATGGAGAAGTTAGCACGACTGTATTTGAAGGAAGTCGTCTCAAGACATGGAATACCAATCTCTATTATCTCTGATAGGGATGGCAGATTTATTTCAAGATTGTGGCAGACATTACAGCAAGCATTAGGAACTCGTCTAGACATGAGTACTGCCTATCATCCACAAACTGATGGACAGAGCGAAAGGATGATACAAACGCTTGAAGACATGCTACGAGCATGTGTTATTGATTTCGGAAACAGTTGGGATCGACATCTACCGATAGCAGAATTTTCCTACAACAACAGCTATCATTCAAACATTGAGATGGTGCCGTTTGAAGCACTTTATGGTAGAAAGTGCAGGTCTCCGATTTGTTGGAGTGAAGTGGGGGATAGACAGATTACGGGTCCGGAGATAATACAAGAAACTACCGAGAAGATCATCCAAATTCAACAACTGTTGAAAACCGCCCAAAGTCAACAAAAGAGCTACGCCGACATTAAAAGAAAAGATATAGAATTTGAAATTGGAGAGATGGTCATGCTTAAGGTTGCACCTTGGAAAGGTGTTGTTTGAAATGTCCCGTTCTTATTTATTAAAAACGTTCCATATTAATTGATTTCGTTGCGAGGTTTTGACCTCTATATGAGACGTTTTTCAAAGACTGCATTCATTTTTAAAACAAACCATAACCTTTATTTCATAAATAAAGGTTTAAAAAGCTTTACGTAGATTATCAAATAATGATAATCTAAAATATTTAGTTTACACACGACCATTACATAATGGTTTACAATAAAAATATGTTACATCGAAATCAGTTTCTTGAATGCAGTTTTTACACAATATCATACAAACATGGACTCCAAATCTTGTCCTTATTTTAGTATGCAACAGCGGAAGCTCTTAGTATTCACCTGAGAATAAACATGCTTTAAACGTCAACAAAAATGTTGGTGAGTTATAGGTTTAACCTATATATATATATATCAAATCGTAACAATAGACCACAAGATTTCATATTTCAATACACATCCCATACATAGAGATAAAAATCATTCATATGGTGAACACCTAGTAACCGACATTAACAAGATGAATATATAAGAATATCCCCATCATTCCGGGACACCCTTCGGATATGATATAAATTTCGAAGTACTAAAGCATCCGGTGCTTTGGATGGGGTTTGTTAGGCCCAATTGATCTATCTTTAGGATTCACGTCAATTAGGGTGTCTGTTCCCTAATTCTTAGATTACCAGACTTAATAAAAAAGGGCATATTCGATTTCGATAATTCAACCATAGAATGTAGTTTCACGTACTTGTGTCTATTTTGTAAATCATTTATAAAACCTGCATGTATTCTCATCCCAAAAATATTAGATTTTAAAAGTGGGACTATAACTCATTTTCACAGATTTTTACTTCATCGGGAAGTAAGACTTGGCTACTGGTTGATTCACGAACCTATAACAATATATACATATATATCAAAGTAGTTCAAAATATATTTACAACACTTTTAATATATTTTTATGTTTTAAGTTTATTAAGTCAGCTGTCCTCATTAGTAACCTACAACTAGTTGTCCACAGTTAGATGTACATAAATAAATCGATAAATATTATCTTGAATCAATCCACGACCCAGTGTATACATATCTCAGTATTGATCACAACTCAAACTATATATATTTTGGAATCAACCTCAACCCTGTATAGCTAACTCCAACATTCACATATAGAGTGTCTATGGTTGTTCCGAAATATATATAGATGTGTCGACATGATAGGTCGAAACATTGTATACGTGTCTATGGTATCTCAAGATTAAATAATATACAATACAAGTTGATTAAATTATGGTTGGAATAGATTTGTTACCAATTTTCACGTAGCTAAAATGAGAAAAATTTTCCAATCTTGTTTTACCCATAACTTCTTCATTTTAAATCCGTTTTGAGTGAATCAAATTGCTATGGTTTCATATTGAACTCTATTTTATGAATCTATATAGAAAAATTATAGGTTTATAGTCGAAAAATAAGTTACAAGTCATTTTTGTAAAGGTAGTCATTTCAGTCGAAAGAACGACGTCTAGATGACCATTTTAGAAAACATACTTCCACTTTGAGTTTAACCATAATTTTTGGATATAGTTTCATGTTCATAATAAAAATCATTTTCCCAGAATAACATCTTTTAAATCAAAGTTTATCATAGTTTTTAATTAACTAACCCAAAACAGCCCGCGGTGTTACTCCGACGGCGTAAATCCGGTTTTACGGTGTTTTTCGTCTTTCCAGGTTTTAAATCATTTAGTTAGCATATAATATAGATATAGAACATGTGTTTAGTTGATTTTAAAAGTCAAGTTAGAAGGATTAACTTTTATTTGCGAACAAGTTTAGAATTAACTAAACTATGTTCTAGTGATTACAAGTTTAAACCTTCGAATAAGATAGCTTTATATGTATGAATCGAATGATGTTATGAACATCATTACTACCTCAAGTTCCTTGGATAAACCTACTGGAAATAAGAAAAATAGATCTAGCTTCAAAGGATCCGTGGATGGCTTGAAAGTTCTTGAAGCAGAATCATGACACGAAAACAATTTCAAGTAAGATTTCCACTCGAAATAAGATTGTTATAGTTATAGAAATTGAATTAAAGTTTGAATATGATTATTACCTTGTATTAGAAAGATAACCTACTGTAAGTAACAAAGGTTCCTTGATCTTGGATGATTACTTGGAATGGATTTAGAAAACTTGGAAGTAAACTTGCAATCTTGGAAGTATTCTTGATTTTATGAAACTAGAACTCTTGGAATTTATGAAGAACACTTAGAACTTGAAGATAGAACTTGAGAGAGATCAATTAAATGAAGAATATTGAAGAATGAAAGTGTTTGTAGGTGTTTTTGGTCGTTGGTGTATGGATTAGATATAAAGGATATGTAATTTTGTTTTCATGTAAATAAGTCATGAATGATTACTCATATTTTTGTAATTTTATGAGATATTTCATGCTAGTTGCCAAACTATGGTTCTCACATGTGTTAGGTGACTCACATGGGCTGCTAAGAGCTGATCATTGGAGTGTATATACCAATAGTACATACATCTAAAAGCTGTGTATTGTACGAGTACGAATACGTGTGCATACGAGTAGAATTGTTGATGAAACTGAACGAGGATGTAATTGTAAGCATTTTTGTTAAGTAGAAGTATTTTGATAAGTGTCTTGAAGTCTTTAAAAAGTGTATGAATACATATTAAAACACTACATGTATATACATTTTAACTGAGTCGTTAAGTCATCGTTAGTCGTTACATGTAAATGTTGTTTTGAAACCTTTAGGTTAATGATCTTGTTGAATGTTGTTAACCCATTGTTTATTATAACAAATGAGATGTTAAATTGTTATATTATCAT
The DNA here is from genome assembly GCF_046630445.1 of Rutidosis leptorrhynchoides. Taxonomy (NCBI): domain Eukaryota; kingdom Viridiplantae; phylum Streptophyta; class Magnoliopsida; order Asterales; family Asteraceae; genus Rutidosis; species Rutidosis leptorrhynchoides. Next base: position 241,228,409 of record NC_092343.1, read on the forward strand.
GATATTATGATATATAATATATCTTAGTATGATATATATACAGTTAAATGTCGTTACAACGATAATCGTTACATATATGTCTCGTTTCGAAATCATTAAGTTAGTAGTCTTATTTTTACATATGTATTTCATTGTTAATACACTTAATAATATATTTACTTATCATTTAACATAATTAACCAAGTGTATCAATATCTTAATATGATTCATATGTACCTAGTAAAACGTTGTTATAACGATAATCGTTATATATATCGTTTTCGAGTTTCTTAAATTAATAGTCTCATTTTTATGTATATAACTCATTGTTAAAATACCTAATGAGATACATACTTATAATAAAATCATGTTAACTATATATATAACCATATATATGTCATCGTATAGTTTTTACAAGTTTTAACGTTCGTGAATCACCGGTCAACTTGGGTGGTCAATTGTCTATATGAAACCTATTTCAATTAATCAAGTCTTAACAAGTTTGATTACTTAACATGTTGGAAACACTTAATCATGTAAATAACAATTTCATTTAATATATATATAAACATGGAAAAGTTCGGGTCACTACAGGACCTACCCGTTAAATAAATTTCGTCCCGAAATTTTAAGCAGTTGGAGGTGTTGACGTATCTTCTGGAAATAATTCGGGTATTTCTTCTTCATCTGATCTTCACGCTCCCAGGTGAACTCGGGTCCTCTACGAGCATTCCATAAAACCTTAACAATCGGTATCTTGTTTAGTTTAAGTCTCTTAACCTCACGATCCATTATTCCGACGGGTTCTTCAATGAATTGAAGTTTTTCATTGATTTGGATTTCGTCCAATGGAATAGTGAGATCTTCTTTAGCAAAACATTTCTTCAAATTTGAGACGTGGAAAGTGTTATGTACAGCCGCGAATTGTTGAGGTAGCTCCAGTTGGTAAGCTACAGGTCCAACACGATCTATAATTTTGAATGGTCCAATGTACCTTGGATTTTGTTTCCCCCATTTACCAAATCGAACAACGCCTTTCCAAGGTGAAACCTTAAGCATGACCATTTCTCCAATTTCAAACTCTATATCTTTTCTTTTACTGTCCGCTTAGCTCTTTTGTCGACTCTGGGTGGTTTTCAATCTTTGTTGAATTTGGATGATTTTCTCGGTAGTTTCTTGTATTATCTCCGGACCCATAATCTGTCTATCCCCCACTTCACTCCAACAAATCGGAGACCTGCACTTTCTACCATAAAGTGCTTCAAACGGCGCCATCTCAATGCTTGAATGGTAGCTGTTGTTGTAGGAAAATTCTGCTAACGGTAGATGTCGATACCAACTGTTTCCGAAATCAATAACACAAGCTCGTAGCATATCTTCAAGCGTTTGTATCGTCCTTTCGCTCTGTCCATCAGTTTGTGGATGATAGGCAGTACTCATGTCTAGACGAGTTCCCAATGCTTGTTGTAATGTCTGCCAGAATCTTGAAATAAATCTGCCATCCCTATCAGAGATAATAGAGATTGGTATTCCATGTCTGTAGACGACTTCCTTCAAATACAGTCGTGCTAACTTCTCCATCTTGTCATCTTCTCTTATTGGCAGGAAGTGTGCTGACTTGGTGAGACGATCAACTATTACCCAAATAGTATCATAACCAATTGCAGTCCTTGGCAATTTAGTAATGAAATCCATGGTAATGTTTTCCCATTTCCATTCCGGGATTTCAGGTTGTTGTAGTAGACCTGATGGTTTCTGATGTTCAGCTTTGACCTTAGAACATGTCAAACATTCTCCTACATATTTAGCAATATCGGCTTTCATACCTGGCCACCAAAAATGTTTCTTAAGATCCTTGTACATCTTCCCTGTTCCAGGATGTATTGAGTATCTGGTTTTATGAGCTTCTCTAAGTACCATTTCTCTCATATCTCCAAATTTTGGTACCCAAATTCTTTTAGCCCTATACCAGGTTCCGTCTTCCCGAATATTAAGATGCTTCTCCGATCCTTTGGGTATTTCATCCTTTAAATTTCCCTCTTTTAAAACTCCTTGTTGCGCCTCCTTTATTTGAGTAGTAAGGTTAGTGTGAATCATTATATTCATAGATTTTACTCGAATGGGTTCTCTGTCCTTTCTGCTCAAGGCGTCGGCTACCATATTTGCCTTCCCCGGGTGGTAACGAATCTCAAAGTCGTAATCATTCAATAATTCAATCCACCTACGCTGCCTCATATTCAGTTGTTTCTGATTAAATATGTGTTGAAGACTTTTGTGGTCGGTATATATAATACTTTTGACCCTATATAAGTAGCGCCTCCAAGTATTTAATGCAAAAACAACCGCGCCTAATTCCTAATCATGCATCGTATAATTTTGCTCGTGAATATTCAATTGTCTAGACGCATAAGCAATCACCTTCGTCCGTTGCATTAATACACAACCGAGACCTTGCTTTGATGCGTCACAATTGTAGTGACCCGAACATTTCCATGTTTATATATATATATATTAAATGAAAGTGTTATTTACATGATTAAGTGTTTCCAACATGTTAAGCAATCAAACTTGTTAAGACTTGATTAATTGAAATAGGTTTCATATAGACAATTGACCACCCAAGTTGACCGGTGATTCACGAACGTTAAAACTTGTAAAAACTATACGATGACATATATATGGTTATATATATAGTTAACATGATTTTATTATAAGTATGTATCTCATTAGGTATTTTAACAATGAGTTATACACATAAAAATGAGACTATTAATTTAAGAAACTCGAAAACGATATATATAACGATTATCGTTATAACAACGTCTTACTAGGTACATATGAATCATATTAAGATATTGATACACTTGGTTAATTATGTTAAATGATAAGTAAATATATTATTAAGTGTATTAACAATGAAATACATATGTAAAAATAATACTACTAACTTAATGATTTCGAAACGAGACATATATGTTACGATTATCGTTGTAACGACATTTAACTGTATATATATCATGCTAAGATATATTATATATCATAATATCATGATAATATAACAATTTAACATCTCATTTGTTATAATAAACAATGGGTTAACAACATTCAACAAGATCGTTAACCTAAAGGTTTCAAAACAACATTTACATGTAACGACTTACGATGACTTAACGACTCAGTTAAAATGTATATACATGTAGTGTTTTAATATGTATTCATACACTTTTGAAAGACTTCAAGACACTTATCAAAATACTTCTACTTAACAAAAATGCTTACAATTACATCCTCGTTCAGTTTCATCAACAATTCTACTCGTATGCACCCGTATTCGTACTCGTACAATACACAGCTTTTAGATGTATGTACTATTGTTATATACAATCCAATGATCAGCTCTTAGCAGCCCATGTGAGTCACCTAACACATGTGGGAACCATCATTTGGCAACTAGCATGAAATATCTCATAAAATTACAAAAATATGAGTAATCATTCATGACTTATTTACATGAAAACAAAATTACATATCCTTTATATCTAATCCATACACCAACGACCAAAAACACCTACAAACACTTTCATTCTTCAATTTTCTTCATCTAATTGATCTCTCTCAAGTTCTATCTTCAAGTTCTAAGTGTTCTTCATAAATTCCAAAAGTTCTAGTTTCATAAAATCAAGAATACTTCCAAGATTGCAAGTTTACTTCCAAGTTTTCTAAATCCATTTCAAGTAATCATCCAAGATCAAGAAACCTTTGTTACTTACAGTAGGTTATCTTTCTAATACAAGGTAATAATCATATACAAACTTTAATTCAATTTCTATAACTATAACAATCTTATTTCGAGTGGAAATCTTACTTGAAATTGTTTTCGTGTCATGATTCTGCTTCAAGAACTTTCAAGCCATCCAAGGATCCTTTGAAGCTAGATCTATTTTTCTCATTTCCAGTAGGTTTATCCAAGGAACTTGAGGTAGTAAAGATGTTCATAACATCATTCGATTCATACATATAAAGCTATCTTATTCGAAGGTTTAAACTTGTTATCACTAGAACATAGTTTAGTTAATTCTAAACTTGTTCGCAAATAAAAGTTAATCCTTCCAACTTGACTTTTAAAATCAACTAGACACATGTTCTATATCTATATGATATGCTAACTTAATGATTTAAAACCTGGAAACACGAAAAACACCGTAAAACCGGATTTACGCCGTCGTAGTAACACCGCGGGCTGTTTTGGGTTAGTTAATTAAAAACTATGATAAACTTTGATTTAAAAGTTGTTATTCTGAGAAAATGATTTTTATTATGAACATGAAACTATATCCAAAAATTATGGTTAAACTCAAAGTGGAAGTATGTTTTCTAAAATGGTCATCTAGACGTCGTTCTTTCGACTGAAATGACTACCTTTACAAAAATGACTTGTAACTTATTTTTCCGATGATAAACCTATACTTTTTATGTTTAGATTCATAAAATAGAGTTCAATATGAAACCATAGCAATTTGATTCACTCAAAACGGATTTAAAATGAAGAAGTTATGGGTAAAACAAGATTGAATAATTTTTCTCATTTTAGCTACGTGAAAATTGGTAACAAATCTATTCCAACCATAACTTAATCAACTTGTATTGTATATTATGTAATCTTGAGATACCATAGACAGGTATACAATGTTTCGACCTATCATGTCGACACATCTATATATATTTCGGAACAACCATAGACACTCTATATGTGAATGTTGGAGTTAGCTATACAGGGTTGAGGTTGATTCTAAAATATATATAGTTTGAGTTGTGATCAATACTGAGATACGTATACACTGGGTCGTGGATAGATTCAAGATAATATTTATCGATTTATTTATGTACATCTAACTGTGGACAACCAGTTGTAGGTTACTAACGAGGACAGCTGACTTAATAAACTTAAAACATCAAAATATATTAAAAGTGTTGTAAATATATTTTGAACATACTTTGATATATATGTATATATTATTATAGGTTCGTGAATCAACCAGTGGCCAAGTCTTACTTCCCGACGAAGTAAAAATCTATGAAAGTGAGTTATAGTCCTACTTTTAAAATCTAATATTTTTAGGATGAGAATACATGCAGGTTTTATAAATGATTTACAAAATAGACACAAGTACGTGAAACTACATTCTATGGTTGAATTATCAAAATCGAATATGCCCCATTTTATTAAGTCTGGTAATCTAAGAATTAGGGAACAGACACCCTAATTGACGCGAATCCTAAAGATAGATCTATTGGGCCTAACAAACCCTATCCAAAGTACCGGATGCTTTAGTACTTCGAAATTTATATCATTTCCGAAGGGTGTCCCGGAATGATGGGGATATTCTTATATATGCATCTTGTTAATGTCGGGTACCAGGTGTTCACCATATGAATGATTTTTATCTCTATGTATGGGATGTGTATTGAAATATGAAATCTTGTGGTCTATTGTTACGTTTTGATATATATAGGTTAAACCTATAACTCACCAACATTTTTGTTGACGTTTAAAGCATGTTTATTCTCAGGTGAATACTAAGAGCTTCCGCTGTTGCATACTAAAATAAGGACAAGATTTGGAGTCCATGTTTGTATGATATTGTGTAAAAACTGCATTCAAGAAACTGATTTCGATGTAACATATTTGTATTGTAAACCATTATGTAATGGTCGTGTGTAAACAGGATATTTTAGATTATCATTATTTGATAATCTACGTAAAGCTTTTTAAACCTTTATTTATGAAATAAAGGTTATGGTTTGTTTTAAAAATGAATGCAGTCTTTGAAAAACGTCTCATATAGAGGTCAAAACCTCGCAACGAAATCAATTAATATGGAACGTTTTTAATCAATAAGAACGGGACATTTCAACAATAAATCACAAAATCATCATTCCCTTCAGGCAATGACAATATAGGTGCCATAGTTAGATTTTTCTTCAATAATTGAAACGCCTTCTCTTGTTCATCCTTCCATTCAAATTTCTTCCCTTTATGCGTTAATGCAGTCAAGGGTTTTGCTATTTTGGAGAAATCTTGGATGAATCTTCTGTAGTAACCAGCCAATCCTAAAAATTGACGTATATGCTTCGGAGTTTTTGGGGTTTCCCACTTTTCAACGGTTTCGATCTTTGCCGGGTCCACCTGGATACCTTCTTTGTTCACTATGTGACCGAGGAATTGAACTTCTTCCAACCAAAATGCACACTTTGAGAACTTAGCGTACAGTTTTTCTTTCCTCAATACTTCTAGCACTTTTCTAAAATGTTCTTCGTGCTCTTGATCATTCTTTGAGTAAATAAGTATGTCATCGATGAAAACAATGACAAACTTGTCAAGATATGGCCCACACACTCGGTTCATAAGGTCCATGAACACAGCTGGTGCGTTAGTCAATCCAAACGGCATAACCATAAACTCGTAATGACCATAACGCGTCCTAAAAGCAGTTTTTGGAATATCATCCTCCTTTACTCGCATTTGATGATATCCAGAATGTAAATCGATCTTCGAATAAACCGACGAGCCTTGTAGTTGATTAAATAAGTCGTCAATTCTCGGCAGTGGATAACGGTTTTTGATGGTAAGTTTGTTCAACTCTCTATAGTCAATACACAACCTAAATGTACCATCCTTCTTCTTGACAAACAAAACAGGAGCTCCCCATGGTGATTTGCTTGGTCAAATGAAACCACGTTCTAAAAGTTCTTGTAATTGACTTTGCAGTTCTTTCATCTCACTGGGTGCGAGTCTGTAAGGAGCACGAGCTATTGGTGCAGCTCCTGGTACAAGATCTATTTGAAATTCAACGGATCGATGTGGGGGTAATCCCGGTAATTCTTTCGGAAATACATCGGGAAATTCTTTTGCGACGGGAACATCATTGATGCTCTTTTCTTCAGTTTGTACTTTCTCGACGTGTGCTAGAACAGCATAGCAACCTTTTCTTATTAGTTTTTGTGCCTTAAAATTACTAATAAGATGTAGCTTCGTGTTGCCCTTTTCTCCGTACACCATTAAGGGTTCTCCTTCTTCTCGTACAATGCGAATTGCATTTTTATAACATACGATCTCTGCTTTCACCTTCTTCAGCCAGTCCATGCCAACTATTACATCAAAACTCCCTAACTCTACTGGTATCAAATCAATCTTAAATATTTCGCTACCCAGTTTAATTTCTCGATTCCGGCATATATTATCTGGTGAAATTAATTTACCGTTTGCTAATTCGAGTAAAAATTTACTATCCAACGGCGTCAATGGACAATTTAATTTAGCACAAAAATCTCTACTCATATAGCTTCTATCCGCACCCGAATCAAATAAAACGTAAGCAGATTTATTGTCAATAAAAAACGTACCCGTAACAAGCTCTGGGTCTTCCTGTGCCTCTGCCGCATTAATATTGAAAACTCTTCCACGGCCTTATCCATTCGTGTTCTCCTGGTTCGGGCAATTTCTAATAATGTGGCCCGGTTTTCCACATTTATAACAAACTACATTGGCATAACTTGCTCCGACACTACTTGCTCCGCCATTACTCATTCCGACACCATTTGTTCCTTTCGTTCTGTTAACCCCTGGTCCATAGACCTCACACTTCGCCGCGATATGACCATTTCTTTTACACTTGTTGCAAAATTTGGTGCAGAACTCCGAGTGATACTTTTCACACCTTTGGCATAGCTGCTTCTGATTGTTGTTGTTGTTGCGGTTGTTATTGTTGTTAGGATGATTATTGTAGTAGTAGTTGTTGTTGTTGTTGTTGTTGTTGTTGTTGTTGGGCCGTTTGTTGTAGTTGCGATTGATGTTGTGATTGTTGGGATAATTGTTGCGATTATTATTGTAATTGCTGTTGTTGTTGTATTGGTGATTCTTATCACCGTTTTCCTCCCACTTTCTTTTGACTTGCTTCACATTGGTCTCTTCAGCCGTCTGTTCTTTAATTCTTTCCTCAATCTGGTTCACTAGTTTGTGAGCCATTCTACATGCCTGTTGTATGGAGGCGGCCTCGTGTGAACTTATATCTTCTTGGATTCTTTCCGGTAATCCTTTCACAAACGTGTCGATCTTCTTTTCCTCGTCTTCGAACGCTCCCGGACACAATAGGCACAATTCTGTGAATCGTCTTTCGTACTTGGTAATATCAAATCCTTGGGTTCGTAACCCTCTAAGTTCTGTCTTGAGCTTATTGACCTCGGTTCTGGGACGGTACTTGTAATGACCCGGAATTTTCTGACCAAATTATACTTATGAGATTAATATTTACATAAATTAAACTATACCAACATGATAAGCAATCCAAATTGTTAAGACTTGTGTTTTTGAAAAGAGTTTTATACAACGTTTGACCGTCCAATATAACCGATGATATCACGAACTATATAACATATGATAATTATACGTTTGTGTATATATATGTATTTATATATATTTAACATGATCTAAGGATGGTTTAACATCTCATTGTGTACTAATGACAATGAGTTATAAGTATATTTTGAAATTACTAACTTAAGTTTTCAAAACGATAACTATACGTAACATTCTTTGATATATATACTTATAATCTATAATGCTTATACATGTATCGTATATATAATGTATTTAATCACTTTTTAAGGACTTAAATACATAAAACAATATAAGTATATTCACAAAAGATAGCTATATTTGAATTCTCGTTCCGTTTCCTCAAGATTTCTGTACGTATATCTAGGGTATATGTACCCGTATCATACCCAGCTTCTATACGTATTTACTATTGGTATATACACATCAAATCAACATCCTAATCAACATTATTACTGCCCTAGATATGAGGTAACTAGAATTTGTCAAGTAGTATGAATTATTAGTAAGAAAACAAAATTAGAAATCCTTTTCTTTCTTTATAAACTAAAAACGTTTTTATAAATGAACACCATTTCTTCACTCCATTTTCTCATACCTACACCCTCATTTCTCTCTAAAAATACTCCTAACTTCATACTTGATCATCTCCAAGAATTTTCCCCATCAATTAGCTTCAATTACAAGCCTTAAACACCATAAGAAAACTCTTTCAAGAACATATCAAAATAACCACCCATTTGAAGAAGTTTACTTCCAACCTTTTGATCTAACTCCACAACTCTTTGATTCCAAAATTATTTCTTATCTTTTGCAGTAACTTTGTCCAAGTAACTTGAGGTAGTAGCCTTGTTCATAATCTTATTCAATTCATATTCATATAGCTATCTTATTTTGTGGTATAAAATTTTAACAACAAGAACATAGTTTGAATGATTTCAAACTTGTTCGCAAACTAAATAGATCCTTCTAACTTGACTTTTAAAACACTTCAAGACCTGTAATATATCATAATGATATGCTAACCTAACAAGATATAACTTGGTTTTACAAAGAACATCTTAAAAACTGAATCTACGTCGTCGGAGTGCAACCGGGGGCTGTTTTGGGTTGGATAATTAAAAACCATCTTGAACTTTGAATTGGAAGTTCATGTTCTGGAAAAATGATATTTCTTATGAATATGTTAACACATAATAATTTCATGGTTTAACTCAAAGTGTAAGTATTTTTAGAAAAATGATCATTAAATGTTGTTTTTATGATGGAAAATGATCACTTTCATAAGTTTCACCAAAGTTTGACCTATAACCTACGATTTTGAATACAAACTAAGGTATTTTCAGTTCATATTCTTAAAATTTGACTCGATCCCAGGAAGTGGCAAGTTGAACCAACAAAAACGGAGTTGTAATGAAGAAACTACGACTAAAATAAGATTGGGTATCCGAAGCTAGTTTAGCTACGAAAATATTTGGAGAAAAAGTAAATTAATCATATCTTTTCTAATTAATATGATATTTTATATATAATTACTTATGATTTGATTTTATATATTTCAGGACCACCCGTAAACAACACGAGAAGATTAATCATAAGACCTCATGATTATACGCAACACGTCATTTGACAACACGGTACTTTATGTACGCAACACGTCATTTGACAACATGGTACCATGGGTCGAGATTAATTCTGATCAATACGAATACGATGGGGCCTTTATTTATTTTATTTAAGCAACTAATTGTGGACCACTAACATCGGACTGCTAACTACGGACTAAGAAAATATTAAAAGTATTAAAAGTATATATATGTAACGATTACTTAAAAAGAAAATATGTTGATATATTATATATATGGTTAGGTTCGTGATATCTATCGGAGACCAAGTCGAATTAAATACCTTCAAGGTAAAAGTGAGTTTCATTTGCTCCCTTTTTAATTGCTTTTGCAATATATATTTTTGGGCTGAGAATACATGCGCTGCTTTTATAAATGTTTACAAAATAGACACAAGTACTTAAAAATATATTCTACGTTGAGTTGTACCACTGGCATATTTCCCTGTAGCTTGGTAACTATTATTTACATGGGTATTGTAAACGCGAATCCTGTTGATAGATCTATCGGGCCTGACAACCCCAACCGGACTGGACGACCAGTATTCAACGGTTGCACAGTACTTCGTTTTGGTGACTACACTTGGTACGGTGTACTGAGATTTCATAATAAAGGGAATATGTATTATGTGCTCAACCACTTAGAATGCTTTACATACACTTGCGAGTGTATTATGTTTATGATTATGAAATCTTGTGGTCTATTAACATATTGAAATGATTGTTATGATAAACCTATGACTCACCAACCTTTTGGTTGACACTTTAAAGCATGTTTATTCTCAGGTACGAATTAAGTCTTTCGCTGTGCATTTGCTCAATATAAGGACATTACTTGGAGCCGATCATCGTAATTGGACCAAATGTTGATGACTTCGTCCAGGTGGATTAGGACGGGTCCTTTCAGTTGGTATCAGAGCTGGTTTAATGCCGTTTATTAGCGGGTTAATCGTAGAGGGGGTTCTCACAGTGTTACCTGTGACGAAGCATTGGCTCTTACTCCTCGCGGTCCCTATTAGGGTTGGATGTACGTTGCCGAGAGGCGGGCCGTAAAATCAGTGTTTGAGGTACGCTCAGTGGTCACCAGGCGGTTAGCTGGGAAGGCACTGAGTGGGATGTGTCCCCACTGGTTTCAGGTGGTATCAGAGCGGTGGTCGTAGCGAACCAGGTCTTGCATTAGTGTGTCTAACTAGTAGTTGTTAGGATGCATTAATGAGTCTGGACTTCGACCGTGTCTACATGTCAAAAGTTTTGCTTATCATTTCTAGTCGGAAATCATCTGCTTATCATCCTTAGGAAATTACCTGCTTATCATTCATAAGTCTAGACACGTTTTACTGCATTTACTGCATTGATAGTGTATAGATGAATTCTTATCTTAGCATATCTGTTATTGCGAATTTGACTGATATCTTTTCAAAGATTCTCCGTAATTTACGAGATTTTGGTATTATATATACATATGTAAATTATGTATTGAAGAGTACCAAATCTAACTCCTATAATCTATTCCATACCAAAAAATCATTTTCCCCATTATACAAGATGAATTCCGCATCTAGTTCGAATTCTTCAGATTCCGACAGTTATGCCGATATGGATTTCCATTCGGGCTCTGAAAGCAGCGTCACCGGAATGGATCAACCACTTTCCCATCATCTATTCTGGATGAATTGGGGATGGGTTCGTAATATACTAAATCACTGGAGACAAGAAGAAGGTGATCCATTCCATCAACCAAATTGCCCTCTTGGCGATGAACCTGAAGCACTTACCGGCGAACCTATTCGAAACACCATTTTCTCTCTCATTTCTAGAGCATCTCGTCACGATTATATACTATCCCATATTACAAATCTTGTTCATTCGCTCGCTCCAACCGCCAATCATCCCGGTGTACTAGAAGAAGTTAACGAACTTCGCGCTCGCGTGACGGCTTTGGAGAACATGGTGCGAAGGTTGAAAACATCAGCAGCAGCACCAGCAGCACCATCAATAACATCAACAATACCATCATCACCACTAACAAACAACATCCGCATCACACGTCTCGACATCATAATCTGTCCCACAAACATCAACATCAAACGCACCATAGATACCAAGGAGTACCAACAATAATGAACGATGAAGTATTGATCCATAACTTCATTGATATTCTGCGAAGAATATGTGGTTTCAAAAAGTTTTAGAGATTTCTTATTCTAGCTCAAACCAAAAAGCAAATGAGATTAATATCATATTAACTCATTAAATTCATGATTTCATCTAAAGAAAATATATATATATATATATATATATATATATATATATATATATATATATATATATATATATATATATGTTTTCATAAAGATTGTAATTAAAAGTTCTTTTGTACAAAATATTAATGGTGAAATTTTTTTTTAACGGGTAGGTAATACTCGAGGAATAATTAGATTTCATCTTAATAAGTTACAATGTACATTCATCGAAGCTGATTCAACAGTCATTTACTATCCTACTTACAACCACCGATATACGTATCCGTTCACCGCAGAATAACCATTTTCATTCAATTTCATATTTGGATTTTGACTTCCCAGAATCCAACAAGTGGCATATGAAGAAAACATATGACAAAATAAAATCTGTTAGAAACAAACAAATTAACTATGAAAAATTTTGTTAAGAATCCACGCTAACTGTTCCAGGTAACTGTTCCTAGCTAACTGATTACATTTTATTTATCGCAGTTTATTTATCGCAATTTAATTATCGCACTTTTATTTATCGTCATTTAATTTCTGTAATTATTTTACGCACTTTAAATATCGGGACACGTATACAATGTTTTGACATATCATATCGACGCATCTATATATATTATTTGAAATCACCATAGACACTCTATATGCAGTAATGATCGAGTTCTCTATACAGGGTTGAGGTTGATTCTACAATAATATATATATAGTTTGAGTTGTGATCGAGTCTGAGAGGTATACGGGTCACGACACGTATTAATTAATTCGTATATTATATATTAAACTATATATGAATTATTGGACTGTTACTGTGGACTATTGACTGTGGACTAATGACATTGGACAATTAAAATGAATTAAAATATTGATTATAACATATGAAACTAAACATTTCTTCAAGATTGCCACTTGATTTCATCTTAAACCTCATTGTATCTCGACGATTACAATCAGCGTTCAAATCTATCATGATTCTTAAAAACACCTCAATCGAGAGGATAAACCAACCGCACTTCATCTACGGAAGAAAAGATTGATGCATATAGTTATGCACCTGAAAAACCCTCGGAAACTGAGTAAACGTTTGACACGTATCTGTTCTAGTTCCTTTGACATTGTTATTACCGAAGATCGTTTTGCAATCCCTTTCCAAAGTAGCTAATTTTGTCACAGCTCCAGCAAGTCAACTCCGACTTTTTCATCTAAAACAACTTTATTATAACCGCCATATATATGCGTACTCTTTATTGTTACTGGGGAACCTTTTATATTCCACAATATTACCATCAGCGATTAATCATTCTAAAAACACAATTCTCCTGAAACTACCTCGGTTTGATAACCGATGACTCAGATCAGTTAACTTTGAAAATGCTGACGAAGCAGCATGTTGTAGATGATCTTAATGGCCAAAAGTTTGATGATAAAGAAAGGAGTGTTAGGAACGCTCGATAGAAAATTTAGTACCGAAAAGCGGATTATGTGAAACTATGAAGAAACCCGTAGACAAATCACAAAGAATAAGTTTGCCTTCAAAGAATCCAAATGATTCTGTGCCTGCTGAAATCGTTAGCAAACATCTTATTTCTCATTCTAAACCTTCACAGACAAATCTTCTTCATCATCCATTGATATTAGAAATTCTAAGATATTCTCGTATGTTCAATTATAAATATCCTCCATATTTCTGGCGATATTTTCACAACTATTCTTATCTGAGATCATTTATCTCTCCGTAATATCTGCAACATAAAAGAAACTGTGTTAGTTTCTAAATTCTGAAACCTTCGAGTTTAAAATATGAATGTTTTGAAGTAGTGTTGGGAACTGAAGCATAGATTAATATAATATAATGACACTTGATCAACGTCATTATATTAAAGTAAGTCATGCTGAGTTTCTAATGAAGCATGATGATTCACAGTACTGTCATCATGTGCCATTTACACGACTCTTACATTCTATCTAATCTCTAAACATATCAAGAGAATATTTTTCTGGATGACTCGGTCTTCTCCAGGGTATTCTGGTAATTTAACAAATCAAAATCGTTCTATTACCATTTTCTTCTTAGAGCATTAGCTATGTTCATTCTGAATTTCATATCTACGAATTTCGGACCATTACTCGCTTGACTCGAAGTCGGGAAGAGAAAATGAAAGCATGAAGCTCCAAAAAATAATGAAGAATATAAACTTCGATAATAACCACGAAATTACAAACCATGTATATCGATTCAGATAGCAATATAGAGACACGGGAGAATTAGAAACACTATAAACACAAGAGTATAGTAGAAGTAAATAGATTCTTCTGATGGTAGATGAAAAAGAAGAATGACAGATATAAAAGTTAGGAGTATATCAAGAATCAGGACTGGATGGAGTATATTGATGAATGCTTTAAAGTAAGAATCAAGGGAGAAAGAATAGAAGGTGTGAGTCTTGGAAAATAAGGAAATGAAGGGGTGAATTTATAGTGAAATATCCGACAGAGCAATCGAAACAGATTATTGCATATAATCAAAGAAGATTCTGATTTCCTTAATCACCAAAGAACCAAATCTTATTACGTAAGATTCTCTTTAAATCCCTTAAATCCCGGAAATCAATCATAACTACGTCATCGGTTAAGACGAATATATTTTACTCATCTCACTCTTTTACGATAGTCTCATTTATATTCTTCACATAATCGAATCGTTTTATCTACATTACTCAATGATGATAAAACTCCATTATCACCTTATATTTGTCATGAAAACCTTCTTATTGTTATCCATAACAACCTCTATCAAATTTCGGGGACGAAATTTCTTTAACGGGTAGGTACTGTAATGACCCGGAATTTTCCGACCAAATTATACTTATGAAATTAATATTTACATAAATTAAACCATACCAACATGATAAGCAATCCAAATTGTTGAGACTTGTGTTTTTGAAAAGAGTTTTATACAACGTTTGACCGTCCAATATAACCGATGATATCACGAATTATATAACATATGATAATTATACGTTTGTGTCTATATATGTATTTATATATATTTAACATGATCTAAGGATGGTTTAACATCTCATTGTGTACTAATGACAATGAGTTATAAGTATATTTTGAAACTACTAACTTAAGTTTTCAAAACGATAACTATACGTAACATTCTTTGATATATATACTTATAATCTATAATGCTTATACATGTATCGTATATATAATGTATTTAATCACTTTTTAAGGACTTAAATACATAAAACAATATAAGTATATTCACAAAAGATAGCTATATTTGAATTCTCGTTCCGTTTCCTCAAGATTTCTGTACGTATATCTAGGGTTTATGTACCCGTATCATACCCAGCTTCTATACGTATTTACTATTGGTATATACACATCAAATCAACATCCTAATCAACATTATTACTGCCCTAGATATGAGGTAACTAGAATTTGTCAAGTAGTATGAATTATCAGTAAGAAAACAAAATTAGGAATCCTTTTCTTTCTTTATAAACTAAAAACGTTTTTATAAATGAACACCATTTCTTCACTCCATTTTCTCATACCTACACCCTCATTTATCTCTCAAAATACTCCTAACTTCATACTTGATCATCTCCAAGCATTTTCCCCATCAATTAGCTTCAATTACAAGCCTTAAACACCATAAGAAAACTCTTTCAAGAACATATCAAAATAACCACCCATTTGAAGAAGTTTACTTCCAACCTTTTGATCTTACTCCACAACTCTTTGATTCCAAGATTATTTCTTATCTTTTGCAGTAACTTTGTCCAAGTAACTTGAGGTAGTAGCCTTGTTCATAATCTTATTCAATTCATATTCATATAGCTATCTTATTTTGTGGTATAAAATTTGAACAACAAGAACATAGTTTGAATGATTTCAAACTTGTTCGCAAACTAAATAGATCCTTCTAACTTGACTTTTAAAACACTTCAAGACCTGTAATATATCATAATGATATGCTAACCTAACAAAATATAACTTGGTTTTACAAAGAACATCTTAAAAACTGAATCTACGTCATCGGAGTGCAACCGGGGGCTGTTTTGGGTTGGATAATTAAAAACCATCTTGAACTTTGAATTGGAAGTTCATGTTCTGGAAAAATGATATTTCTTATGAATATGTTAACACATAAAAATTTCATGGTTTAACTCAAAGTGTATGTATTTTTAGAAAAATGATCATTAAATGTTGTTTTTATGATGGAAAATGATCACTTTCATAAGTTTCACCAAAGTTTGACCTATAACCTATGATTTCGAATACAAACTAAGGTATTTTCAGTTCATATTCTTAAAATTTGACTCGATCCAAGGAAGTGGCAAGTTGAACCAACAAAAACGGAGTTGTAATGAAGAAACTACGACTAAAATAAGATTGGGTATCCGAAGCTAGTTTAGCTACGAAAATATTTGGAGAAAAAGTAAATTAATCATATCTTTTCTAATTAATATGATATTTTATATATAATTACTTATGATTTGATTTTATATATTTCAGGACCACCCGTAAACAACACGAGAAGATTAATCATAAGACCTCATGATTATACGCAACACGTCATTTGACAACACGGTACTTTATGTACGCAACACGTCATTTGACAACATGGTACCATGGGTCAAGATTAATTCTGATCAATACGAATACGATGGGGCCTTTATTTATTTTATTTAAGCAACTAATTGTGGACCACTAACATCGGACTACTAACTACGGACTAAGAAAATATTAAAAGTATTAAAAGTATATATATATGTAACGATTACTTAAAAAGAAAATATGTTGATATATTATATATATGGTTAGGTTCATGATTTCTATCGGAGACCAGGTCGAATTAAATACCTTCAAGGAAAAAGTGAGTTTCATTTGCTCCCTTTTTAATTGCTTTTGCAATATATATTTTTGGGCTGAGAATACATGCGCTGCTTTTATAAATGTTTACAAAATAGACACAAGTACTTAAAAATATATTCTACGTTGAGTTGTACCACTGGAATATTTCCCTGTAGCTTGGTAACTTTTATTTACATGGGTATTGTAAACGCGAATCCTGTTGATAGATCTATCGGGCCTGACAACCCCAACCGGACTGGACGACCAGTATTCAACGGTTGCACAGTACTTCGTTTTGGTGACTACACTTGCTACGGTGTAGTGAGATTTCATAATAAAGGGAATATGCGACGTTGATTAAATGTTAAGTATGGTTACCAAGTGCTCAACCACTTAGAATGCTTTACATACACTTGTGAGTGTATTATGTTTATGATTATGAAATCTTGTGGTCTATTAACATATTGAAATGATTGTTGTGATAAACCTATGAACTCACCAACTTTTTGGTTGACACTTTAAAGCATGTTTATTCTCAGGTATGAATTAAGTCTTTCGCTGTGCATTTGCTCAATATAAGGACATTACTTGGAGCCGATCATAGCAATGGGACCAAATGTTGATGACTTCGTCCAGGTGGATTAGGACGGGTCCTTTCAGTACTTCTCATTCATCAAGTGCTTGAATGCTGACCACGGTAGTGCGTACGCATCATCTTGTCCCACTTGCTCTAGATAGGTATTCCACCATGTTAACGCAGAACCTGTGAAGGTATGCGTAGCGTACTTCACTTTGTCCTCTTCAGTACACTTACTTATGGCAAACACCGATTCGACCTTCTCGGTCTACCGTTTCAATCCGATCGGTCCTTCGGTTCCATCAAATTCTAAAGGTTTGCTGGCAGTGAATTCTTTGTAGGTGCATCCTACACGATTTCCTGTACTGCTAGATCCAAGGTTATTGTTGGTATGTAGCGCAGCCTGTACTGCGGCTATGTTTGAAGCTAGAAAAGTACGGAATTCCTCTTCATTCATATTCACGGTGTGTCGAGTAGTCGGTGCCATTTCCTTCAAAATAGTCAAATGGAACAAGTTAATCATACAGAATATTAAGAGTAGTTAATAGTATTTCGTAGCATAATATGAACTCATTTATAAAAGCTTTTTCTTCATATTAGTGTTTTATAAGTTTAAATTCGAGTAGTACCTACCCGTTAAGTTCATACTTAGTAGCTAATATACAATTTAACTACTACAATTCTATATGAAAAACTGATTATAATAATATTTCGCGTTCAAACTTTTATACAATATTTTACAAACTTACAATACCGCTTATTTTACATAAAGCATGAAATATAGCACACAATAACTTTGATACAAGATAGTTGTGAAGATAATTCTAGCTAGTACACAAGTCGTTCAGCAAAGGCAATAAAGACACGTAATTCATACGTCCAGAAACAAGTCATGCATTCTGGTTTTACTAGGACTACTTCCCATCCTTGGTCTTTTGGAACATAACCGTTATGGCCGTTGATAAGACAGCGTGTTGTAACGTCGTCAAATGGATGAGGGTTACGTAATGACCAACAGTCTCGTAATAACCTAAAAACCTCATTTCTTACCCCAACTACCGACTCCGTCACTTGTGGGAACGTTTTGTTTAATAGTTGTAGCCCGATGTTCTTTTTCTCACTTTGGTGAGAAGCGAACATTACTAACCCGTAAGCATAGCATGCTTCTTTATGTTGCATGTTAGCCACTTTTTCTAAATCATGAAGTCCTATATTCGGATACATTGAGTCAAAATAATTTCTTAACCCGTTGCGTAAAATAGCATTTGGGTTCCCCGCAATATATGCGTCAAAGTAAACACATCGTAACTTATGTGTTTCCCAATGTGATATCCCCCATCTTCCAAACGAAAGTCTCTTATAAACCAAGACATTCTTGGAACGTTCTTCGAATGTCTTACAAACTGATTTCGCCGTAAATAGTTGTGCCGAAGAATTCTGACCGACTCTAGACAAGATTTCATCAATCATGTCTCCGGGTAGGTCTCTTAAAATATTGGGTTGTCTATCCATTTTGTGTTTTTATACTATAAAATAGACAAGAGTTAGATTTATAAAAAAAATACTTATTAATACAAGCAATTTTTACATATATCATAAAGCATAAGCACACTATATTACATATATTACACCACACGAATACAACTATTTTCTTCCGACTCGCTCATTTCTTCTTCTTCGGTTTTGGTTCGTTTTGCCAAGTTTCTAGGGATATATGATGTTCCACTAATATGAGCCGTCGTTTTCCACATTGGTTTAGAAAAACCTGGTGGTTTAGAGGTTCTCGGGTTATTGTCACAACTTAAGAAATACGGGTGTTGACGATACATATAAAGTTCATCGGGTTTGGAATCGAATTTCTCTATTTTTATGCCCTTTCCCTTATTGTTCTCTTTTGCCTTATTAAATTGTGTTGGGGTAATTTCTATAACATCGTCGGAATCCTAGTCGGGATCCGATTCATCGAAGAATTGGTAATCCTCCCAATACTTTGCTTCCTTGGCGGAAACACCATTGACCATAATTAACTTTGGTCGATTGGTTGAGGATTTTCTTCTACTTAACCGTTTTATTATTTCCCCCACTGGTTCTATTTCTTCTTCCGGTTACGATTCTTCTTCCGGTTCCGATTCTTCTTCCGGTTCCGACTCTTCTTTCGGTTCCTCTTCGGGAACTTGTGAATCAGTCAACGAATCATTCCAATTTACATTTGACTCTTCATTATTATTAGGTGAGTCAATGGGACTTGTTCTAGAGGTAGACATCTATCACATAATATCAAACGCGTTAAGAGATTAATATATCACATAATATTCACATGTTAAAAATATATAGTTTCCAACAAAATTTGTTAAGCAATCATTTTTCAAGTAAACACGGTCGAAGTCCAGACTCACTAATGCATCCTAACAAACTCGATAAGACACACTAATGCAAAATTCTGGTTCTCTAAGACCAACGCTCGGATACCAACTGAAATGTCCCGTTCTTATTGATTAAAAACGTTCCATATTAATTGATTTCGTTGCGAGGTTTTGACCTCTATATGAGACGTTTTTCAAAGACTGCATTCATCTTTAAAATAACCATAACCTTTATTTTCATCGATAAAGGTTTAAAAAGCATTAAGTAGATTATCAAGAAATGATAATCTAAAATATTCTGTTTACACACGACCATTACATAATGGTTTACAATACAAATATGTTACATCGAAATCAGTTTCTTGAATGCAGTTTTTACACAATATCATACAAACATGGACTCCAAATCTTGTCCTTATTTTAGTATGCAACAGCGGAAGCTCTTAGTATTCACCTGAGAATAAACATGCTTTAAACGTCAACAAAAATGTTGGTGAGTTATAGATTTAACCTATATATATCAAATCGTAACAATAGACCACAAGATTTCATATTTCAATACACATCCCATACATAGAGATAAAAATCATTCATATGGTGAACACCTGGTAACCGACATTAACAAGATGCATATATAAGAATATCCCCATTGTTCCGGGACACCCTTCGGATATGATATAAATTTCGAAGTACTAAAGCATCCGGTGCTTTGGATGGGGTTTGTTAGGCCTAATAGATCTATCTTTAGGATTCGCATCAATTAGGGTGTATGTTCCCTAATTCTTAGATTACCAAACTTAATAAAAAGGGGCATATTCGATTTCGATAATTCAACCATAGAATGTAGTTTCACGTACTTGTGTCTATTTTGTAAATCATTTATAAAACCTGCATGTATTCTCCACCAAAAATATTAGATTTTAAAAGTGGGACTATAACTCACTTTCACAGATTTTTACTTCATCGGGAAGTAAGACTTGGCCACTGGTTGATTCACGAACCTATAACAATATATACATATATATCAAAGTATGTTCAAAATATATTTACAACACTTTTAATATATTTTGATGTTTTAAGTTTATTAAGTCAGCTGTCCTCGTTAGTAACCTACAACTAGTTGTCCACAGTTAGATGTACAGAAATAAATCGATAAATATTATCTTGAATCAATCCATGACCCAGTGTATACGTATCTCAGTATTGATCACAACTCAAACTATATATATTTTGGAATCAACCTCAACCCTGTATAGCTAACTCCAACATTCACATATAGAGTGTCTATGGTTGTTCCGAAATATATATAGATGTGTTGACATGATAGATCGAAACATTGTATACGTGTCTATGGTATCTCAAGATTACATAATATACAATACAAGTTGATTAAGTTATGGTTGGAATAGATTTGTTACTAATTTTCACGTAGCTAAAATGAGAAAAATTATCCAATCTTGTTTTACCCATAACTTCTTCATTTTAAATCCGTTTTGAGTGAATCAAATTGCTATGGTTTTATATTGAACTCTATTTTATGAATCTATACAGAAAAAGTATAGGTTTATAGTCGGAAAAATAAGTTACAAGTCGTTTTTGTAAAGGTAGTCATTTCAGTTGAAAGAACGACGTCTAGATGACCATTTTAGAAAACATACTTCCACTTTGAGTTTAACCATAATTTTTGGATATAGTTTCATGTTCATAATAAAAATCATTTTCCCAGAATAACAACTTTTAAATCAAAGTTTATCATAGTTTTTAATTAACTAACCCAAAACAGCCCGCGGTGTTACTACGACGGCGTAAATCCGGTTTTACGGTGTTTTTCGTGTTTCCAGGTTTTAAATCATTAAGTTAGCATATCATATAGATATAGAACATGTGTTTAGTTGATTTTAAAAGTCAAGTTAGAAGGATTAACTTTTATTTGCGAACAAGTTTAGAATTAACTAAACTATGTTCTAGTGATTACAAGTTTAAACCTTCGAATAAGATAGCTTTATATGTATGAATCGAATGATTTTATGAACATCATTACTATCTCAAGTTCCTTGGATAAACCTACTGGAAATGAGAAAAATAGATCTAGCTTCAAAGGATCCTTGGATGGCTTGAAAGTTCTTGAAGAAGAATCATGACACGAAAACAATTTCAAGTAAGATTTCCACTCGAAATAAGATTGTTATAGTTATAGAAATTGAATTAAAATTTGAATATGATTATTACCTTGTATTAGAAAGATAACCTACTATAAGTAACAAAGGTTTCTTGATCTTGGAAGTATTCTTGATTTTATGAAACTAGAACTTTTGGAATTTATGAAGAACACTTAGAACTTCAAGATAGAACTTGAGAGAGATCAATTAGATGAAGAAAACTGAAGAATGAAAGTGTTTGTAGGTGTTTTTGGTCGTTGGTGTATGGATTAGATATAAAGGATATGTAATTTTGTTTTCATGTAAATAAGTCATGAATGATTACTCATATTTTTGTAATTTTATGAGATATTTCATGCTAGTTGCCAAATGATGGTTCCCACATGTGTTAGGTGACTCACATGGGCTGCTAAGAGCTGATCATTGGAGTGTATATACCAATAGTACATACATCTAAAAGCTGTGTATTGTACGAGTACGAATACGAGTGCATACGAGTAGAATTGTTGATGAAACTGAACGAGGATGTAATTGTAAGCATTTTTGTTAAGTAGAAGTATTTTGATAAGTGTCTTGAAGTCTTTCAAAAGTTTATGAATACATATTAAAACACTACATGTATATACATTTTAACTGAGTCGTTAAGTCATCGTTAGTCGTTACATGTAAATGTTGTTTTGAAACCTTTAGGTTAACGATCTTGTTGAATGTTGTTAACCCATTATTTATTATAACAAATGAGATGTTAAATTGTTATATTATCATGATATTATGATATATATACAGTTAAATGTCGTTACAACGATAATCGTTACATATATGTCTCGTTTCGAAATCATTAAGTTAGTAGTCTTATTTTTACATATGTATTTCATTGTTAATACACTTAATAATATATTCACTTATCATTTAACATAATTATCCAAGTGTATCAATATCTTAATATGATTCATATGTACCTAGTAAGAAGTTGTTATAACGATAATCGTTATATATATCGTTTTCGAGTTTCTTAAATTAATAGTCTCATTTTTATGTATATAACTCATTATTAAAATACCTAATGAGATACATACTTATAATAAAATTATGTTAACTATATATATAACCATATATATGTCATCGTATAGTTTTTACAAGTTTTAACGTTCGTGAATCACCGGTCAACTTGGGTGGTCAATTGTCTATATGAAACCTATTTCAATTAATCAAGTCTTAACAAGTTTGATTGCTTAACATGTTGGAAACACTTAATCATGTAAATAACAATTTCATTTAATATATATAAACATGGAAAAGTTCGGGTCACTACATTGTTCTATTTGGTAAACGAGGGAAATTAAATCCAAGGTATATTAGACCATTCAAGATTATTGATCGTGTCGGACCAGTAGCTTACCGACTTGAGTTACCTCAACAACTCGCAGCTGTACATAACACTTTCCACGTCTCGAATTCGAAGAAATGTTTTGCTAAAGAAGATCTCACTATTCCGTTAGATGAAATGTAAATCAACGAAAAACTTCAATTCATCGAAGAACCCGTCAAAATAATGGATCGTGAGGTTAAAAGACTTAAGCAAAACAAGATACCAATTATTAAGGTTAGATGGAATGCTCGTAGAGGACCCGATTTCACCTGAGAACGAGAAGATCAGATGAAGAAGAAATACCCGCATTTATTTCCAAAAGATACATCAACACCTCCAACTGCTTAAAATTTCAGGACGAAATTTATTTAATGGGTAGGTACTGTAGTGACCCGAACTTTTCCATGTTTATATATATATATTAAATGAAATTGTTATTTACATGATTAAGTGTTTCCAACATGTTAAGCAATCAAACTTATTAAGACTTGATTAATTGAAATAGATTTCATATAGACAATTGACCACCCAAGTTGACCGGCGATTCACGAACGTTAAAACTTGTAAAAACTATATGATGACATATATATATATATCATGTTAAAACTATATATATATATATATATATATATATATATATATATATATATATATATATATATATATATATATATATATATATATATATATATATATATATATATATATATATATAGTTAACATGATATTATGATAAGTAAACATATCATTAAGTATATTAGCAATGAACTACATATGTAAAAACAAGACTACTAACTTAATGATTTTGAAACGAGACATATATGTAACGATTATCGTTGTAACGACATTTAATGTATATATATCATATTAAGATATATTAATACATCATGATATCATGATAATGTAATAATTTAACATCTCATTTGATTTAATAAACAATGGGTTAACAACATTTAACAAGATCGTTAACCTAAAGGTTTCAAAACAACACTTACATGTAACGACTAACGATGACTTAACGACTCAGTTAAAATGTATATACATGTAGTGTTTTAAATGTATTCATACACTTTTGAAAGACTTCAAGACACTTATCAAAATACTTCTACTTAACAAAAATGCTTACAATTACATCCTCGTTCAGTTTCATCAACAATTCTATTCGTATGCACCCGTATTCGTACTCGTACAATACACAGCTTTTAGATGTATGTACTATTGGTATATACACTCCAATGATCAGCTTTTAGCAGCCCATGCGAGTCACCTAACACATGTTGAAACCATCATTTAGCAACTAGCATGAAATATTTCAAAAAATTACAAAAATATGAGTAATCATTCATGACTTATTTACATGAAAACAAAATTACATATCCTTTATATCTAATCCATACACCAACGACCAAAAACACCTACAAACACTTTCATTCTTCAATTTTATTCATCTAATTGATCTCTC
This sequence comes from Rutidosis leptorrhynchoides, assembly GCF_046630445.1. Taxonomy (NCBI): domain Eukaryota; kingdom Viridiplantae; phylum Streptophyta; class Magnoliopsida; order Asterales; family Asteraceae; genus Rutidosis; species Rutidosis leptorrhynchoides. The sequence continues at coordinate 241,253,452 of NC_092343.1, forward strand.
TCAAGTTCTATCTTCAAGTTCTAAGTGTTCTTCATAAATTCTACAAGTTCTAGTTTCATAAAATCAAGAATACTTCCAAGTTTGCTAGCTTACTTCCAATCTTGTAGAGTGATCATTCAACCTCAAGAAATCTTTCTTATTTACAGTAAGATATCTTTCTAATACAAGGTAATACTCATATTCAAATTTTGATTCAATTTCTATAACTATAACAATCTTATTTCGAGTGGAAATCTTACTTGAACTTGTTTTCGTGTCATGATTCTGCTTCAAGAACTTTCAAGCCATCCAAGGATCCTTTGAAGCTAGATCAATTTTTCTCATTTCCAGTAGCTTTATCCAGAAAACTTGAGGTAGTAATGATGTTCATAACATCATTCGATTCATACATATAAAGCTATCTTATTCGAAGGTTTAAACTTGTAATCACTAGAACATAGTTTAGTTAATTCTAAACTTGTTCGCAAACAAAAGTTAATCCTTCTAACTTGACTTTTAAAATCAACTAAACACATGTTCTATATCTATATGATATGCTAACTTAATGATTTAAAACTGGAAACACGAAAAACACTGTAAAACCGGACATACGCCGTCGTAGTAACACCGCGGGCTGTTCTGGGTTAGTTAATTAAAAACTATGATAAACTTTTATTTAAAAGTTGTTCTTCTGGGAAAATGATTTTTCTTATGAACATGAAACTATATCCAAAAATCATGATTAAACTCAAAGTGGAAGTATGTTTTCTAAAATGGTCATCTAGACGTCGTATTTTCGACTGAAATGACTACCTTTACAAAAACGACTTGTAACTTATATTTCCGACTATAAAACTATACTTTTTATGTTTAGATTCATAAAATAGAGTTCAATATGAAACCATAGCAATTTTATTCACTCAAAACGGATTTAAAATGAAGAAGTTATGGGTAAAACAAGATTGGATAATTTTTCTTGTTGTAGCAACGTGAAAATTGGTAACAAATCTATATTAATCATATCCTAGCTAACTTATATTGTATTATACATGTATTCTAATATATTATGTAATCTTGGGATACCATAGACACGTATGCAAATGTTTTGACATATCATATCGACCCATGTGTATATATTATTTGGAACAACCATAGACACTCTATATGCAGTAATGTGGGAGTTAGCTATACAGGGTTGAGGTTGATTCCAAAAATATATATACTTTGAGTTGTGATCTAGCCTGAGATGTGTATACATTGGGTCGTGGATTGATTCAAGATAATATATATCAATTTTTTTCTGTACATCTAACATTGGACAACTAGTTGTAGGTTACTAACGAGGACAGCTGACTTAATAAACTTAAAACATCAAAATGTATTAAAAGTGTTGTAAATATATTTTGAATATACTTTGATATATATGTACATATTTGTTATAGGTTCGTGAATCGACCAGTGGCCAAGTCTTACTTCCCGACGAAGTAAAAATCTGTGAAAGTGAGTTATAGTCCCACTTTTAAAATCTAATATTTTTGGGATGAGAATACATGCAGGTTTTATAAATGATTTACAAAATAGACATAAGTACGTGAAACTACATTCTATGGTTGAATTATCGAAATTTAATATGTCCCTTTTTATTAAGTCTGGTAATCTAAGAATTAGGGAACAGACACCCTAATTGACGCGAATCCTAAAGATAGATCTATTGGGCCTAACAAACCCCATCCAAAGTACCGGATGCTTTAGTACTTCTAAATTTATATCATATCCGAAGGGTGTCCCGGAATGATGGGGATATTCTTATATATGCATCTTGTTAATGTCGGTTACTAGGTGTTCACCATATGAATGATTTTTATCTCTATGTATGGGATGTGTATTGAAATATGAAATCTTGTGGTCTATTGTTACGATTTGATATATATAGAGGTTAAACCTATAACTCACCAACATTTTTGTTGACGTTTAAAGCATGTTTATTCTCAGGTGAATACTAAGAGCTTCCGCTGTTGCATACTAAAATAAGGACAACATTTGGAGTCCATGTTTGTATGATATTGTGTAAAAACTGCATTCAAGAAACATATGTCAATGTAATATATTTCTATTGTAAACCATTATGTAATGGTCGTGTGTAAACAGTATATTTTAGATTATCATTATTTGATAATCTACGTAATGCTTTTGAAACCTTTATTGATAAAATAAAGGTTATGGTTGTTTTAAAAATGAATGCAATCTTTGAAAAACGTCTCATATAGAGGTCAAAACCTCGCAACGAAATCAATTAATATGGAACATTTATAATCAATATGAATAGGACATTTCAGATAACAAGAATATTAGTAATAATTATAACAAATCAAATGTACCAAATTTTATAACCATTTATTATATATAGTAATATTATTAATAATGATGTTGATATTTAACTTGATTTTAATACAAGTAATGATAATGTCAATATAGCCATTATAATTTATCTTGTAAGTATGTTTAATATGTTAATATTATTAACTACATAATATTTATTAACTATCTAATATATAGTAATACATAGTGATTATTTAATTTTTATATATTATATATTATATATATACAATATACATAATATTAATCATGTATCGAAATCGTATATATTTATATATGTATATATATATATATATATTTATTTATTTATTAACAATTGTTCGTGAATCATCGGGAATAGTCAAGGTCAAATGAATTCTTGAAAAATAGATCGAACATTTTTGGAACTCGGTTTAACAGGCTTTGCTTACCATGTAGAAATCATATAAAGATTAAGTTTAAATCTGGTCGGAAATTTCCGGGTCGTCACAATATCAGTTGCAACTTTTTATTATTATAGCGCTTTAAGTACTTTTCAATATTCATAATCACTAGCATTGTCCTTTGCATTTTCACTGTTTATTATTGTGCACATAATAAACAACTACTATATACGAAACAACCTGTATGCACGTGTGTTCACACATTATGAATCTTCTAAGTCCGCCGAAACGATCCTTAGGCAAGTTTGTGTTTTATGCGAAGCATCCAAGCATTTAAATATCTTGGGAAAATTATAAATATTAATCTTTTCGCATACACTTTTTATTTATTGTAACATTAAGTGGGCTTTACCATCACTTATGTAATTTTGAGCCTGGTACTTTCACACCGCTCCTGAATTACAATTTTCGCACAAATTCGCATAAATTTTCAATTATATCCATTGTTTCATTTGGAATAACAAAATGAATATTAATTAAAACAGTATTATTTTGATAAAACCAATTATATTCTGAACCTTAATATAATTCTGCATAAAGTGGGCTTTTCCATCACTTTAGGCCTCATTCTCCATCATTCAGCTATATATTCATTATGTATCATAGTTTACGCGATATAGTTATAATGATATTATAACAGAAGTTGAAACACTTTATTTATTAACATTTTGTTGTTTCAAACAACATTCAGTAAGTAAAGACAATTTCCAACTTCACTTCTAGACAATAATATGCGTGTGAAAATCCGCATTTCCATTATTCGCACTAAAACTTCCATGCGAAATTACAAACACCCACATTTAAAATCAATCTATCACCATAACCTCTGAAAAGACCCATCCTAATCCATTTGGATGAAGTCCATATTGATTATAAACGATTCACAATAGTTGATTTCATTGCGAGGTATTTGACCTCTATATGATACATTTTACAAACATTTCATTTGTTTTTAAAAGACAAACTTTCTTTACATCGAAAATTGACGGACATGCATACCCTTTCTTAATATCCACTATCCAAACTATAATTGACTTAATAATAATCTTGATGAACTCAATGACTCTAATGTAACGTCTTTCGAAATGTATGCCATGAAAGACTCCAAGTAATGTCTTTAAAATGAGCTAATGCACATCGGAAGATTTCTTTCATACCTGAGAATAAACATGCTTTAAAGTGTCAACCAAAAGGTTGGTGAGTTCATTAGTTTATCATAAACATTCATTTCCATCATTTTAATAGACCACAAGAATTACATTTGCAGTTCTCATAAATATACGTCCCATGCATAGAGACAAAAATAATCATTCATATGGATTGAACACCTGGTAATCGACATTAACAAGATGCATATAAGAATATCCCCTATCATTCTGGGAAATCCTTCAGACATGATAAAACAACATCGAAGTACTAAAGCATCCGCTACAAAGGATGGGGTTCATTAGGCCCAATAGATCTATTTTTAGGATTCGCGTCAATTAGTAGAATGGTTTACTAATTCTTAGGCTACCAAGATAAAGGGGCATATTCGTCTTCGATCATTCAACCATATAATGTAGTTTCGATTACTTGTGTCTATTTCGTAAAACATTTATAAAAATTGCGCATGTATTCTCAGCCCAAAAATATAAAGGGTAAAAAGGTAAATGAAACTCACCATACTGTATTTTGTAGTAAAAATACATATGACTATATTGAACAACTGAACAATGCAGGGTTGGCCTCGGATTCACGAACCTATATCATTTATATATTTATTAATATACATGTAATCATAATCGAACAAGTTTATATATATATATATATATATATATATATATATATATATATATATATATATATATATATATATATATCTATATATATATATATATATATATATATATATATATATATATATATATATATATATTATTAATAATATACTTGTTGTATTATATGTTTAATTTATATATCTTATATAACTATTATTTATCATTCTTTAATATGTTAATAATAAAATCTATATTGGGGTTTATATATGATAATAATATATTTATGTATTAGTTGATACATTATATGTATATATATATATATATATATATATATATATATATATATATATAGTTTAGTTAATATCATTTTAATAATAAAAAGTATATTGATATGTAAATTAATATTATTGCAGTGTTTCTTTATATACAAATATTTACTTGTAATAATACTAAAAATGATAAAAGTGATAGTCATAATATTGATAGTAGTATTATTAATAATAATATTAATTTCAATAATGATAATTTTAATAAAGATATTAACCTTAATAAATATGTTAATTTTTGTAAGAACAATAGTTTTAATAAAAGTAATAAATTCTCTATATAATATAATGATAGTACTAATAGTTTTTTTTTAAATGATAACAACTGTATTAATGATAATAATAATGATAATAATCCTATTGATTACATTATTACGAATTATACTATTATTAATAATACTAATAATAATATTCATAATCCTTATAACTATGGTACTAATAATAATAATTATAACACTTATAATAACACTAATAACCATAACAATAACAATAATAATAACAATGACAATATCAGCAACAATAGCAATAATAATAATAATAATAATAATAATAATAATAATAATAATAATAATAATAATAATAATAATAATAATAATAATAATAATAATAATAATAATAATAATAATAATAATAATAATAATAATAACAATAATGATGATTAAAAAATGAAAAAAAAAACTACCTTATAAAGCTCATCTTAAAAAAAATGCACCAAGCAGGGATTGAACTCGACACCCCTCGAAACCCGACAACAATCCTAACCATTCATGCAATTCCATCTTTCTGATTCGAATCCCTACTCATTTTCATTTAAACCTTTGTCTGTTTCATGTTCTTCCCACCATTCAGATCGACAAGGAATCATAACCAGATAACAACGAGTTTCTTAATGAGTTTTAGAATTAAAACTGATACAGAAATAATTATTGGGTGATTCAATTAATCAAAATAGAAAAACAAAAAAAAATACACTGAAAAGAAGCTTTACAGGGTCGACGAAGAACACCATGAACTCAAAGTCAATTTCAAGTTTTTAGGACGTTTTAGATAAAGATTTTAACACGAAGTAGGTTCTAAATTACTCCTATAAACTTTCTATAACCTCAATTTTATCAAAAACATAATCACGAATCCAAATTTCGCGATATAATAAAACGTTTGACTTTTGATACCAAAATTTTGACTCGAAAATTTGAAATCAATACCTTGAATTGTGACCTGAAACTTTACAGAGAGTTCAACCATAAGAATCCTAACATAACTGCTAATTTTGATTTTTAAATGAAAGTTGAAATCGAATTATGGTGTAAATTTTCAAGAACAGCGGTATCGGTATAAATAAAAAAAAATTTGATTCTGTGAAAGGAATTAAAATCGGTAAATTTAGGGAAAGGATTGAACGACTTATTTTCCTCAAGACAAGCTACAATCATTTTCTTTTGTGGGAGATTCCATGACAATGAAACACGGGTATACAGAGGTTTGACAGAAAAAAATAAATAAATTTGAAAAGGATAGATAACAGGTATCAGATATACGATTATGTATCAGTTTCTATATGTAATATGTAATATAATTTAATTAATAATATTAATAATTAATAATATATTACTAATAATAATACTTGTTAATTTTATTACTCATAATAATAAAAGCACTAATAACATAATAATAATATTAATGATAACTAAATTTAGTAATATTAATACAATAATGATATTTGTATTACTTGATAATTTTAATAAGGATATTAGTAATTATATAAATGATAATATTTAACAACATTAATAATGATATTAATAAAGATAACACTAATAATATTGATATAACAATTCTAATTATAATAATTTTAATATTATGTAGTGTATTTAATAATATCACTAATACTGATATCAATATTAATATTAATATTAATTTTTAATAATGATAATGATAATGAAAGCAAATATAACAACTTGTAATTTATTTGATGTAATATTTAATATATTTTATATAATACCTTCTATCGAATATTGAATATATTTATAATTTATATATATATATATATATATATATATATATATATATATATATATATATATATATATATATATATATATATATATATATATATATATATATATATATATATATATTACCATATATATACTATTTCTTATGTATAGATTTCATAAATATATATATTCATAGCACTTAATTATTCTGTTCTCTAGTTTACATTTTTTTTACTCCTATTGATTAAATTGTAATTATTGTTTCAAATTATTATATATACCTTTGTTTATATTTATATATATATACACACTTATTTATATATCTATATATATCTATTAGTACCCAATTGTTCGTGAATCGTCGGTAATGTCAAAGGTCAAATGAACTCATGTAAACTGTTCTAAAGTTTTCGAGACTCAATATTACAGACTTTGCTTATCGTGTCAAAATCATATCAAGATTAAGTTTAAATTTGGTCGGAATTTCCGGGTCGTCACAGTACCTACCCGTTAAAGAAATTTCGTCCCGAAATTTGAATGAGGTGGTCATGGCTAACAATAAAATTGTTTTCATGACGAATATGAGTTGATAGGTAGAGTTTTATCATCATTGAGTAATATGGATAAATTCAATTATTCGAAGAGTACGACTGAAGCTATCACAAAAGAGTGAAATGAATAATTGAAGTTTCGTCTTAACTTTAGACGTTTTCTTGGTTGAAATCCGGAATTCAAGGGATTTAAAGAAAATCTTCGAAATCTAAAAGATTTGATTCTTTGGCGAATAAGGAAATTAAGATCTCTATAATTAAATACGGTGATCTGCCTCGATTACTCTGTCTGATATTTCCATTTTAAATTAAACTCTTCCGTTCCATTATTCTCACCATTCCTATACTTTCTTTCTTAGTTTATACATCCAAAAGATTGTGAAAATGCTTAATCCAGTTCTGATCCTTGTCCTCATCCTTACTATCGCAACAATCATTCTCCTTTTCCAACTTTCACCAGAGGAATCTGCTTTCTTTATGTTGCGATAAACATTTATATACACGGTTTGTAATTTATGTATTGTTATCGGGCTTATATTCTCCCTTATATTTCGAAGCTCTATGCTTTTGTTTTCTATTACCAACTTCAAGTCAAGCGAATAATGGTCCAGAATTCATATGTATGAAATTTTGAATGATCATAATATACTAAGCAGAAGAATTGTAATAGCACGATTTGATTGGTTAAACTACCAGAATTACAGAAGATAGAACTATCAAGAATATACTTTCTTGATATGTTCAGAAGTTAAGCAGAATGAAAGAGTTATGTAACATGGCACATGATGAGGGTATGATCTGTGAACCATCGTCACGTTCCATTAGAAATTCAGCATGACTTACTGTAATATAATCACGTTGATCAAGTGTCATTATATTATACCAACTCATGCATCAGTTCCCAACATTACTTCAATAATATTCATATTTTAAGCTTGAAAGTTTACAGAATATAGAAACTAACAGTTTCTATATGATGTAACACTGATAGCACGAAGAGATTAATGATTTCAGATAAGAATAGTTATAAATATATCTTCAGAAATATGGAGGATATTTATAATGAAAGATATGATGATATATTGAAATTTCTAATATCGAAGGATGATGAAGAAAATTTGTCTGCAAGAGTGTGGAGTCAGAAGCAAGGTATTCGCTAAAGATTTCATCAAAAACAGAATCATCAGGATTCTTAATGTACAAGTTTAGTCCTTGTGATTTGTTCAGAGACTCCTTTGTAGTTTACTCAATCAGTTTTTCAGTTTCAAACTTTTGCTGAGCTTTGCCAACATACAATTCTTTATCATTAACTTTTGGCTGTTGAGGTCGTTTACGGTTTTTGTTACTTCATTCAACTTTTTAAAATTCAGAGCATATATACATATATATTTTCTTTAGATGTAATCATGGATTTAATGAGTTAATATGATATTAAACTCATTTGATTTACCGTTAGAATAAGAATATATAATCTCTAAAACATTAGAGATTACATAATCTCCATGTCGTACGAAGATAAATGATGTAGAACGATACGTAGAATGATGATTATACTCAAGATACAGAATGAGATGTTAAGACATGGATTGTTGATGATACTGGTGCTGTTATTGATGGTACTGTTGCTACCGATGATGTTGTTGAAGCTGGTAAATTTTGCATCATATTTTCTAAATTGATTACTCGAGCACGAAGCTCGTTGACTTCTTCCATTATTCTGGGATGATTGTCGGTCGAAACGAGCGGATGAATAAGGATTTAAAATTGTGGATAGAATATAATTGTGACGAGATACTCTGGAAATGAGAGAGAAAATGGTGTCTCGAACAGGTAAGCCGGTAAGTGCTTCAGGTTCATTGTCAAGAGGGTAATTTGGTTGATGGAAAGGATCGCCTTCTTCACGTCTCCATTGATTAAGTCGACTACGAACCCATCTCCAATTCATCCAGAATAGATGATGGCTAATTAGTTGATTCATTCTGATTACACTGCTTTCGGAGCTCGAGTGGAAATTCATATCGGAATAGCTGTCGGAATAACTATCGAAATAGCTATCAAAATCTGAGGTACTCGAACTGGTTGAGGGATTCATCTCGTACGATCAGATGAAGTATTTTTGATAAGAAATAGATTATAGGATGTAGATTAGTACCCTGCAATACATAATTTACATATGCATATATAATACTAAAATCCCATAAGTTACGGAGGAATCTACAGAAGCTGTCAGGTAAAGGTAGCAATAACAGATACGCTAAGATATGAATTTATCTATACACTGTCTATGCAATAGAGGCAGTAAGACGTGTCTAGACTTTAAGGATGATAAGCAAATAATTTTTCGACACTAAATGATAAGCAAAACTTTTGACATGCAGACACGGTCGAAGTCCAGACTCACTAATGTATCTAAACAACTATCAGTTAGAAACGCTAATGCAAGACCTGGTTCGCTAAGACCACCGCTCTGATACCAACTGAAAAGACCCGTCCTAATCCATCTGGACGAAGTCCATATCGATTATAAATGATTCACAATAGTTGATTTAATTGCGAGGTATTTGACCTCTATATGATACATTTTACAAACATTTCATTTGTTTTTAAAAGACAAACTTTCTTTACATAAAAAATTGACGAACATGCATACCCTTTCTTAATATACACTATCCAAACTATAATTGACTTAATAATAATCTTGATGAACTCAATGACTCGAATGCAACGTCTTTCGAAATGTATGCCATGAAAGACTCCAAGTAATGTCTTTAAAATGAGCTAATGCACAGCGGAAGATTTATTTCATACCTGAGAATAAACATGCTTTAAAGTGTCAACCAAAAGGTTGGTGAGTTCATTAGTTTATCATAAACATTCATTTCCATCATTTTAATAGACCACAAGAATTTCATTTTCAGTTCTCATAACTATACATGCTATGGATAGAGACAAAAGTAATCATTCATATGGATTGAACACCTGGTAACCGACATTAACAAGATGCATATAAAAATATCCCCTATCATTCCGGGAAATCCTTCGGACATGATAAAACAACATCGAAGTACTAAAGTATCCGCTACAACGGATGGGGTTCGTTAGGCCCAATAGATCTATCTTTAGGATTCGCGTCAATTAGTAGACTGGTTTACTAATTCTTAGGCTACCAAGCTAAAGGGGCATATTTGGCTTCGATCATTCAATCATATAATGTAGTTTCGATGACTTGTGTCTATTTCGTAAAACATTTATAAAAATTGCGCGTGTATTCTCATCCCAAAAATATAAAGGGTAAAAAGGCAAATGAAACTCACCATACTGTATTTTGTAGTAAAAATACATATGACTATATTGAATAACTGAACAATGCAGGGTTGGCCTCGGATTCACGAACCTATATCATTTGTATATTTATTAATATACATGTAATCATAATCGAACAAGTTTATATATATATATATATATATATATATATATATATATATATATATATATATATATATATATATATATATATATATATATATATATATATTATTAGTCGTATACTTGTTGTATTATATGTTTAATTTATATATCTTATATAACTATTATTTATCATTCTTTAATATGTTAATAATAAAATCTGTATTAGGGTTTATATATGATAATAATATATTTATGTATTAGTTGATACATTATATGTATATATATATAGTTTAGTTAATATCATTTTAATAATAAAAAGTATATTGATATGTAAATTAATATTATTGCAGTGTATCTTTATATAAAAATATTTACTTGTAATAATACTAAAAATGATAAAAGTGATAGTCATAATATTGATAGTAGTATTATTAATAATAATATTAATTTTAATAATGATAATCTTAATAAAGATATTAACCTTAATAAATATGTTAATTTTTGTAAGAACAATAGTTTTAATAAAAGTAATAAATTCTCTACATAATATAATGATAGTACTAATAGTTTTTTTTAAATGATAACAACAGTATTAATGATAATAATAATGATAATAATCCTATTGATTACATTACTACGAATTATACTATTATTAATAATACTAATAATAATATTCACAATCCTTATAACTATGGTACTAATAATAATAATTATAACACTTATAATAACACTAATAACCATAACAATAACAGTAATAATAACAATGAAAATATCAGCAACAATAGCAATAATAATAATAATAATAATAATAATAATAATAATAATAATAATAATAATAATAATAATAATAATAATAATAATAATAATAATAATAATAATAATAATAATAATAATAATAATAATAATAATAATAATAATGATAATAATAACAATAATGATGATTAAAAAAATGAAAAAAAAACTACCTTATAAAGCTCATCTTAAAAAAAATGCACCAAGCAGGGATTGAACCCGAGACCCCTCGAAACCCGACAACAATCCTAACCATTCATGCAATTCCATCTTTCTGATTCGAATCCCTACCCATTTTCATTTAAACCTTTGTCTGTTTCATGTTCTTCCCACCATTCAGATTGACCAGGAATCATTACCAGATAACAACGAGTTTCTTAATGAGTTTTAGAATTAAAACTGATACAGAAATAATTATTGGGTGATTCAATTAATCAAAACAAAAAAACAAAAAAAATACACTGAAAAGAAGCTGTACAGGGTCGACGAAGAACACCATGAACTCAAAGTCAATTTCAAGTTTTTAGGACGTTTTAGATAAAGATTTTAACACGAAGTAGGTTCTAAATTACACCTATAAACTTTCTATAACCTCAATTTTATCAGAAACATAATCACGAATCCAAATTTCAAGATATAATAAAACGTTTGACTTTTGATACCAAAATTTTGAGTCAAAAATTCGAAATCAATACATTGAATTGTGACCTGAAACTTTACAGAGAGTTCAACCATAAGAATCCTAACATAACTGCTATTTTAGATTTTTAAATGAAAGTTGAAATCGAATTATGGTGTAAATTTTCAAGAACAGCGGTATCGGTATAAATAAAAAAAATATGATTCTGTGAAAGGAATTAAAATCGGAAAATTTAGGGAAAGGATTGAATGACTTATTTTCCTTAACACAAGCTACAATCATTTTCTTTTGTGGGAGATGAAATTTCCCGTTCTTATTGATTAAAAACGTTCCATATTAATTGATTTCGTTGCGAAGTTTTGACCTCTATATGAGACGTTTTTCAAAGACTGCATTCATTTTAAAATAAACCATAACCTTTATTTCATCAATAAAGGTTTAAAAAGCTTTACGTAGATTATCAAATAATGATAATCTACAATATCCTGTTTACACGCGACCATTACATAATGGTGTACAATACAAATATGTTACAACGAAATAAGTATCTTGAATACAGTTTTTACACAATATCATACAAGCATGGACTCCAAATCTCATCCTTATTTAAGTATGCGACAGTGGAAGCTCTTAATATTCACCTGAGAATAAACATGCTTTAAACGTCAACAAAAATGTTGGTGAGTTATAGGTTTAACCTATATATATCAAATCGTAACAATAGACCACAAGATTTCATATTTCAATATACATCCCAAACATAGAGATAAAAATCATTCATATGGTGAACACCTGGTAACCGACATTAACAAGATGCATATATAAGAATATCCCCATCATTCCGGGACACCCTTCGGATATGATATAAATTTCGAAGTACTAAAGCATCCGGTACTTTGGATGGGGTTTGTTAGGCCCAATAGATCTATCTTTAGGATTCGCGTCAATTAGGGTGTGTGTTCCCTAATTCTTAGATTACCAGACTTAATAAAAAGGGGCATATTCGATTTCGATAATTCAACCATAGAATGTAGTTTCACGTACTTGTGTCTATTTTGTAAATCATTTATAAAACCTGCATGTATTCTCATCCCAAAAATATTAGATTTTAAAAGTGGGACTATAACTCACTTTCACAGATTTTTACTTCGTCGGGAAGTAAGACTTGGCCACTGGTTGATTCACGAACCTATAACAATATATACATATATATCAAAGTATGTTCAAAATATATTTACAACACTTTTAATATATTTTGATGTTTTAAGTTTATTAAGTCAGCTGTCCTCGTTAGTAACCTACAACTAGTTGTCCACAGTTAGATGTACCGAAATAAATCGATAAATATTATCTTGAATCAATCCACGACCCAGTGTATACGTATCTCAGTATTGATCACAAGTCATACTATATATATTTTGGAATCAACCTCAACCCTGTATAGCTAACTCCAACATTCACATATAGAGTGTCTATGGTTGTTCCGAAATATATATAGATGTGTCGACATGATAGGTCGAAACATTGTATACGTGTCTATGGTATCTCAAGATTACATAATATACAATACAAGTTGATTAAGTTATGGTTGGAATAGATTTGTTACCAATTTTCACGTAGCTAAAATGAGAAAAATTATCCAATCTTGTTTTACCCATAACTTCTTCATTTTAAATCCGTTTTGAGTGAATCAAATTGCTATGGTTTCATATTGAACTCTATTTTATGAACCTAACAGAAAAAGTATAGGTTTATAGTCGGAAAAATAAGTTACAAGTCATTTTTGTAAAGGTAGTCATTTCAGTCGAAAGAACGACGTCTAGATGACCATTTTAGAAAACATACTTCCACTTTGAGTTTAACCATAATTTTTGGATATAGTTTCATGTTCATAATAAAAATCATTTTCTCAGAATAACAATTTTTAAATCAAAGTTTATCATAGTTTTTAATTAACTAACCCAAAACAGCCCGCGGTGTTACTACGACGGCGTAAATCTGATTTTACGGTGTTTTTCGTGTTTCCAGGTTTTAAATTATTAAGTTAGCATATCATATAGATATAGAACATGTGTTTAGTTGATTTTAAAAGTCAATTTATAAGGATTAACTTTTATTTGCGAACAAGTTTAGAATTAACTAAACTATGTTCTAGTGATTACAAGTTTAAACCTTCGAATAAGATAGCTTTATATGTATGAATTGAATGATGTTATGAACATCATTACTACCTCAAGTTCCTTGGATAAACCTACTGGAAATGAGAAAAATAGATCTAGCTTCAAAGGATCCTTGGATGGCTTGAAAGTTCTTGAAGCAGAATCATGACACGAAAACAATTTCAAGTAAGATTTCCATTCGAAATAAGATTGTTATAGTTATAGAAATTGAATTAAAGTTTGAATATGATTATTACCTTATATTAGAAAGATAACCTACTATAAGTAACAAAGGTTTCTTGATCTTGGATGATTACTTGGAATGGATTTAGAAAACTTGGAAGTAAACTTGCAATCTTGGAAGTATTCTTGATTTTATGAAACTAGAACTTTTGGAATTTATGAAGAACACTTAGAACTTGAAGATAGAACTTGAGAGAGATCAATTAGATGAAGAAAATTGAAGAATGAAAGTGTTTGTAGGTGTTTTTGGTCGTTGGTGTATGGATTAGATATAAAGGATATGTAATTTTGTTTTCATGTAAATAAGTCATGAATGATTACTCATATTTTTGTAATTTTATGAAATATTTCATGCTAGTTGCCAAATGATGGTTCCCACATGTGTTAGGTGACTCATATGGGCTGCTAAGAGCTGATCATTGGAGTATATATACCAATAGTACATACATCTAAAAGCTGTGTATTGTACGAGTACGAATACGGGTGCATACGAGTAGAATTGTTGATGAAACTGAACGAGGATGTAATTGTAAGCATTTTTGTTAAGTAGAAGTATTTTGATAAGTGTCTTGAAGTCTTTCAAAAATGAATGAATACATATTAAAACACTACATGTATATACATTTTAACTGAGTCGTTAAGTCATCGTTAGTCGTTACATGTAAATGTTGTTTTGAAAGCTTTAGGTTAACGATCTTGTTGAATGTTGTTAACCCATTGTTTATTATAACAAATGAGATGTTAAATTGTTATATTATCATGATATTATGATATATAATATATCTTAGTATGATATATATATACAGTTAAATGTTGTTACAACGATAATCGTTACATATATGTCTCGTTTCGAAATCATTAAGTTAGTAGTCTTATTTTTACATATGTATTTCATTGTTAATAGACTTAATAATATATTTACTTATCATTTAACATAATTAACCAAGTGTATCAATATCTTAATATGATTCATATGTACCTAGTAAGACGTCGTTATAACGATAATCGTTATATATATCGTTTTCGAGTTTCTTAAATTAATAGTCTCATTTTTATGTATATAACTCATTGTTAAAATACCTAATGAGATACATACTTATAATAAAATCATGTTAACTATATATATAACCATATATATGTCATTGTATAGTTTTTACAAGTTTTAACGTTCGTGAATGACCGGTCAACTTGGGTGGTCAATTGTCTATATGAAACCTATTTCAATTAATTAAGTCTTAACAAGTTTGATTGCTTAACATGTTGGAAACACTTAATCATGTAAATAACAATTTCATTTAATATATATATATAAACATGGAAAAGTTCGGGTCACTACAGGAGATTCCACGATAATGAAACACGGGTATACAGAGGTTTGACAGAAAAAAATAAATAAATTTGAAAAGGATAGATAACAGGTATCTGATATACGATTATGTATCAATTTCTATATGTAATATGTAATAAAATTTAATTAATAATATTAATAATTAATAATATATTACTAATAATAATACTTGTTAATTTTATTACTCATAATAATAAAAGCACTAATAACACAATAATAATATTAATGATAACTAAATTTAGTAATATTAATACAATAATGATATTTGTATTACTTGATAATTTTAATAAGGATATTAGTAATTATATAAATGATAATATTTAACAACATTAATAATGATATTAATAATGATAACACTAATAATATTGATATAACAATACTAATTATAATAATTTTAATATTATGTATTGTATTTAATAATATCACTAATACTGATATCAATATTAATATTAATATTAATTTTTAATAATGATAATGATAATGAAAGCAAATATAACAACTTGTAATTTATTTGATGTAATATTTAATATATTTTATATAATACCTTCTATCGAATATTGAATATATTTATAATTATATATATATATATATATATATATATATATATATATATATATATATATATATATATATATATATATATATATATTACCATATATATACTATTTCTTATGTATAGATTTCATAAATATATATATATTCATAGCACTTAATTATTCTGTTCTATAGTTTACATTTTTTTTTTTACTCCTATTGATTAAATTGTAATTATTGTTTCAAATTATTATACATACCTTTGTTTATATTTATATATATATATATATATATACACACTTATTTATATATCTATATATATCTATTAGTACCAAATTGTTCGTGAATCGTCGGTAATGTCAAAGGTCAAATGAACTCATGTAAACTGTTCCAAAGTTTTCGAGACAAAAATATTACAGACTTTGCTTATCGTGTCGAAATCATATCAAGATTAAGTTTAAATTTGGTCGGAATTTTCGGGTCGTCACAACCTCCATGTTTGTAACCACTACATGCCCTTTTGTTCCCACATTTCCATTCATTATTATAGATGCACACAATGGCTGTTGAACCGCAGATGTAACTATCGTAATGCCTTTACAAGTTACAAACTTTACCAACCCATGAATTGGGGATGAAACAATGCCCAACTTACAAACAGCGGTGCGCCCCAAAAGAATGTTATAGTGCGAAATAGTATTCGTTACATACAGATTCAATAAAGCTTTACGTGAAAGCTGCGCATTTTGTTCATCAACAACTTCGATTTCCAACTCGAACTGCCCTATAGGCCACGCAGATTCACCAGAAAAGCCTGATAAAGATATTGAGGTTGGCTTTAGCTTGGATTGAACAACCTTTGACAGCTTGTGAAAACACTGATTATACATAACATCAAAACTACTACCAGTGTCTACGTGAAATTTCATTACTTGAATACCCAGTCTCGCAAGCTTGCATGATATCACAATTGGTTCTTCTAAAAATCCGCAACCATTTTCTGACGCGAAAGTTATAGGCTCAAGTTGCCATTTCTCATAACTTTCAAGCGGTTTTTACGTTTGTATATCACCATTAACAGTCACCATGTTTATGACTTGAATTTGCTGCAAAGTATCCTTCTTTCCAACCATCTTCGCACCTAAGTTTTTAACCGCAGGTGCTTTGCGCTCTTGTTGTACCACCGAATTAACATTTGGTGTTTTTGGAGTAGCAGCTAATGCGGGTATAATGATTGTGTCAGTGGAACTTGCTTCCCTGTTAATTAAAAGGTGATTGAATTTTCCCTGCCCAACTGCGTCTGCGATTAACTCAACAAGGTCGCGACATCTGTTTGTATCATGCCCATAAACATCATGAAAGATACAAAATTTTGACTTACCACGCCTATTGTTATCACTTAACTGCGGTGGGTCTGGAAATGCCTTAGCAATGCGCTCTTGCAAGAGTATTTCCTTTGGTGTCTTGGACAATGTTTGAATTACAGCAAAGGAATCATTATTCCATTTTCGCGCGTAATTCCCGTCGCGATTATTATAACCATGATTTCCACCATCTAAATTAGTACGCTGTCGATCATTATGCCAATTTCCACCATTGTTATTCCTTCTTTGCTGACCAGATCCGCAGTTATAATCGCGGTATCCATCCCCATTACCATCACGGTATGTGTCATTATCATCACGCCAATTTCTGTCCTTGCCCCATCCGCAATATTGCATGATATTACTGTCCTCACCACAGCGAATATAATCATACGTTTCCTTCATAACTTTAGCAAAATTACGCGGAACATCTCTGCGAAGGCGTCGCACAAGGGTTGGGTGCCTTTGCGGATTTATCGCATGCACAAAACCAGAAATTTTTTGATCTTCATTAAGATTTGGGATTTTTTGACATTCATAAATGTATCTTATCAATAAACTTCCCAATGTTTCCTTAAAACCCTGTTTAATGTCATGGCACTCAATGTGCGTCTTTTTCTGCGGTAACAAGTTTTGAAATTGCAAGAGAAATTTTTCTCTTAGAACAACAAATCCCGCAATGCTTCTTGCGTTTAGATTATGAAACCATTCACGCACTAATCCCTGCAACACCATTGGGAATACGCGGCACGCAACCGCCTCATCCCAATTATACGTGCTTACAACACCTTCAAATCTTTGCAAAAAATTAAGTGGATCTGTTAATCCTGAATACACACCCAAAGTTGCAGGCACAATGGGTGGTGTGGTGATTGGGTAATCAGATATGTGCTCCACAAACTTATTGTCATAACCCGTCCTTAACCGTAAGAACGTGTTAGATAACGTATGATTTCATTGCGAGGTATTGACCTCTATATGCGACATTTTTAAAAGAAAAACTGCATATATTATACATTACAAACCATGATTCTTATTTTTGATACAAGCTTTAGATGAAATAAAGATGATTATCGTTTAGCGATAATCTTCGACTTACAAACTTTACAAATGATGATAACAACACGATTTCTAGCATATTTTACAACACAAGTTCTTGGATATGCAGTTTTATTTTTGACACAAATATGCGTACGCAAGATCCTGCTCAAATTCAACATAATGCAGCGGAAGCTTCTAATTATCACCTGAGAATAAACATGTTTAAAACGTCAACATAAAGTTGGTGAGATATAGGTTTAGTGCCGGCAGCAATATATATATATATATATAGACCACAAGATTTCATATATAAACATTTTCATAAAAATATTCTAAGTGGTTGAGCACTTGGTAACCATACTTAACATTTAATCACGTCGCATATTCCCTTTAATATGAAATCTTACTACACCGTACCAAGTGTAGGCACAAAACGAAGTACTGTGCAACCGTTGAATACTGGTCGTCCAGTCCGGTTGGGGTTGTCAGGCCCGATAGATCTATCAACAGGATTCGCGTTTACAATACCGCTGTAAATAACAGTTACCAAGCTACAGGGAAGTATGCCAGTGGTACAACTCAACGTAGAATATATTTTTCAGTTACTTGTGTCCATAACGTAAAACATAAAATACATGTATTCTCATCCCGAAATACTTAGAGTTTAAAAGTGGGACTATATACTCACTTTTGTCTTGAAGATATGTAATTTCGACTTGGTCTCCGATTGATATCACGAACCTATCCATATATAGTTTATCAATATATTTCTATTTTAAACAATCGTCACATATATATACTTTTTATACTTTTAATAGTTTTAATAATTTCTTAGTCCGTAGTTAGCAGTCCGATGTTAGTAATTCAATTTTAATGGTTCATTTTTAGGTGTTTAATAAACCCCCAATGAAATAAATAAAAACCCCCATCGTATATGTATTGGTCGAGATTAATCTTGACCCACGGTACCGGTGTTGTCAAATGACGTGTTGCGTACATAAAGTACCGGTGTTGTCAAATGACATGTTGCGTACAATCATGGGATCTTATGATTAATCTTCTCGTATTGTTTACTCGTGATCCTGAACCATATAAAATTAAATTATGAGTACATATATATAAAATATCATGTTATTTTAAAAAGATGTGATTTATTTAATTTTCTCCAATTATTTTCGTAGCTAAACTAGTCTTAGATATCCGATCTCGTTTTGGTCATAGTTTCTTCGTTACAACTCCGTTTTCATTGATTCAACTTGCCACTTCCTTGGATCGAGTCCCTCTTTAAGACTATGAACTGTAAATACCTTAGTTTGTATTCGAAATCACAGGTCATAGGTCAAACTTTAGTGAAACTAAGTTAATCATTTTCCATCATGTAAACAACCTTAAATGATTATTTTTCTAAAAATACTTATACTTTGAGTTAAATCATGAAATTTTTATGTGTTATCATATTTATAGTAAAAATCATTTTTCCAGAAAATAAACCTCCAATTCAAAGTTTAAGATGGTTTTTAATTATCCAACCCAAAACAGCCCCCGGTTGCACTCCGATGTCGTAAATTCAGTTTTTAAGGTGTTCTTTGAAAAACCAAGTTATACCTTGTTAAATTAGCATATATTTAAGATATATTACAGGTCTTGAAGTATTTTAAAAGTTAAGTTAGAAGGATCTATTTAGTTTGCAAACAAGTTTGAAAACTTTCAAACTATGTTCTTGTTGTTAAAATTGTATACCACAAAATATGATAGCTATATATATATGAATCGAATAAGGTTATAAACATAGATTCTACCTCAAGTTCCTTGGACAAGGTTGCTGTAAAAGAGGAGTAAAAACTTAGAACCAAAAGGGTGATGGAATTGGATGAAAGATTGGAAGTAAGTTTGTGTTCTTGGAAGGATTTCTTGAAGTGTTTTTGTATGGTTTTCTTATGAGATTTAAGTGTTGTTTTTGAAGCTAAATGATGGAGAAAATGCTTGGAGATGATCAAGTATGAAGTTAAGAGTATTTTGAGAGAGAAATGGAAGTGTAAGTATGAGAAAATGGGGTGAAGAAATGGTGTGCATGCATAAAAACGTTTTTAGGTTATAAAGGAAAAAAAAGATACCTAACTTTGTTTTCTTGCTAAATAATTCATGCTACTTGACAAATGGTTGGTTCCACATGTTTCTTAATCATTTAAGGCTGCTAAGGAGCAGATTTTTATTGGTATATACCAATAGTAAATACATCTAGAAGCTGCGTATGATACGGGTACATATACCCTAGATATACGTGTAGAAATCTTTGAGAAAACGGAACGAGGATTCAAATATAGCTATCTTTTGTAAATATACTTATATTGTTTTATGTATGTAAGCCCTTTAAAAGTGATAAAATACATATCTATATGATGCATGTATAAGTATTATAGGTTATAAGTATTTATGTCGAAGAACGTTACGTATAGTTATCGTTTTGAAAACTTAAGTTAGTAGTTTCAAAATATACTTATAACTCATTGTTATTAGTACCCAATGAGATGTTAAACATCCTTAGATCATGTTAAATATATATAAATACATATATATACATAAACGTATAATTATCGTATGTTATATAGTTCGTGATATCATCGGTCAAATTGGACGGTCAAACGTTGTGTAAAACTCTTTTCAAAAACATAAATCTCAACAATTTAGATTGCTTATCATGTTGGTAAGGTTTAATTTATGTAAATATTAATCTTATAAGTATAAATTGATCGAAAAAGTCCGGGTCATTACAGTACCTACCCGTTAAATAAATTTCGTCCCGAAATTTTAAAATCGTACCTATTTTGCGTCATCGGGAAACAAATGCGGGTATTTTTGTTTCATTTGATCCTCTCGCTCCCAAGTAAACTCGGGACCTCTTCGTGCATTCCAACGAACTTTAACGATCGGTATGTTGCTCTGCTTGAGCCGTTTAACTTCACGATCCATGATCTCGATTGGTTTTTCTATGAATTGTAGTTTCTCGTCAACTTGAATTTCTTCAAGAGGAATGGTGAGGTCTTCCTTTGCAAGACACTTCTTAAGGTTCGAGACGTGAAATGTATTATGTACTCCGGCGAGTTGTTGCGGTAACTCGAGTCGATAAGCTACCAGTCCAATGCGTTCGATGATCTTGAACGGGCCTACATATCTTGGGTTCAGTTTACCTCTTTTACCGAAACGTATTACACCTTTCCAAGGTGACACCTTTAGCATAACCATGTCACCGATCTGAAACTCTAATGGTTTCCTTCGGACATCGGCGTAGCTCTTTTGGCGACTACGGGCTGTTTTCAATCTCTCCTTGATTTGTACTATCTTTTCAGTAGTTTCATGTATGATCTCGGGACCAGTTAATTGTCGATCTCCTACTTCATTCCAACAGATAGGAGATCTACACTTCCTTCCGTACAATGCTTCGAATGGCACAGCTTTAATGCTCGCATGATAACTATTATTATACGAGAATTCTGCTAATGGTAAATATTTATCCCATCCGTTTCCAAAATCGATCACACATGCCCTGAGCATGTCTTCAAGAGTCTGAATTGTTCTTTCACTCTGCCCGTCGGTTTGCGGATGATATGCGGTGCTCATATCCAAACGAGTTCCTAGGGCCTCCTGTAGTGATTGCCAGAACTTTGAGGTAAATCTACTATCACGATCAGATATAATGGAAATAGGTATTCCATGCCTTGAAACAATTTCCTTTATATACAATCGTAATAGTTTCTCCATTCTATCCGTTTCCTTTATAGGCAAGAAATGTGCAGACTTGGTGAGACGATCAACAATCACCCAAATGGTGTCGTATCCCCAGGCAGTCTTTGGTAACTTCATGATGAAATCCATGGTAATACCGTCCCATTTCCATTCTGGAATTTCTGGTTGTTGAAGTAACCCTGACGGCTTCTGGTGTTCTGCTTTGACTTTGGAACAAGTTAAACATTCCCCAACATATGTTGCAACGTCTGTCTTCAAATTAGGCCACCAATAATGCGTCTTAAGATCTTGGTACATCTTTCCAACTCCAGGATGTATCGAATATCTTGTCTTATGTGCCTCGTTCAATATCAACTTCCTTAATCCACCCAACTTCGGTACCCAAATACGATTTGCAAAATATCGAATTCCATCTTCCCGCATAACGAGTTGCTTCTCATACTTCTTCATTATTTCATTTCCTATATTTTCTTTAGTAAGTGCTTCTCGTTGAACTTCTTTGATTTGTGAGTTGAGATTCATGCGAATTTTTATGTTCATCGCTCGTACTCGAATTGGTTCTCGTTCCTTTCTGCTTAGAGCGTAGGCCACCACGTTCGCTTTCCCGGGATGATAACGAATTTCACAATCATAGTCATTTATTAACTCAACCCACCTACGTTGCCTCATGTTCAGCTGTTTTTGATCGAAAATATGTTGAAGGCTTTTATGATCAGTAAACACAGTGCATTTAACCCCATACAAGTAGTGTCTCCATATCTTCAATGCAAACACGACTGCTCCCAGTTCTAGATCATGCGTCGTATAATTCCGCTCGTGAATCTTTAATTGTCGGGATGCGTATGCAATAACTTTCTTTCGTTGCATAAGAACACAACCAAAACCTTGTCGCGAAGCGTCACAATATATTTCAAAATCATCGTTCCCTTCAGGTAACGATAAAATAGGCGCCGTAGTTAACTTCTTCTTCAGTAATTGAAATGCGTTCTCCTGCTCCGAGGTCCATTCGTATTTCTTCCCTTTTTGCGTTAATGCTGTCAACGGCTTAGCTATTCGGGAAAAATCTTGAATAAACCTTCTATAATAACCGGCTAAACCCAAAAATTGGCGTATCTACATTGGTGTTTTAGGAGTCTCCCATTTTTCAATGGCTTCAATTTTTGCTGGATCAACCTGAATTCCTTTGCTACCAACAACGTGGCCAAGAAATTGCACTTCTTTCAACCAGAAAGCACACTTAGAAAATTTAGCGTATAGCTGTTCTTTTCTCAACAACTCTAATATCAACCTTAAATGCTGCTCATGCTCTTGCTCACTCTTGGAATAGATAAGAATGTCATCAATGAAAACGATAACAAACTTATCTAAATACGGACTACAAACTCGATTCATGAGGTCCATGAATACAGCTGGCGCATTCGTCAATCCAAACGGCATGACCAAAAATTCGTAATGACCATAACGTGTCCGAAAAGCAGTTTTCGGAATGTCCTCTTCTTTGACACGTAGTTGATGATAGCCCGATCTTAGGTCGATTTTCGAATAAACACATGATCCCTGGAGTTGATCAAATAAGTCGTCAATTCTCGGTAGTGGATACCGATTTTTGATAGTTAACTTATTTAATTCACGATAATCTATACACATCCTAAAAGATCCATCTTTCTTTTTAACAAATAGAATCGGAGCTCCCCACGGTGAAGTACTTGGTCGTATGAATCCATGATCCAGTAATTCTTTTAACTGACTCTGAAGTTCTTTTAACTCGGACGGTGCAAGTCTATATGGAGCACGAGCCACTGGTGCGGCTCCTGGTACTAAATCTATTTGAAATTCTACAGATCTAAATGGAGGTAATCCCGGCAACTCTTCCGGAAAAACTTCAGGAAAATCTCTTGCCACAGGCACGTCGTTGATGCTCTTCACTTTTTCCTTTGTTTCGACTTTATTAACATGTGCTAAGATAGCATAGAACCCTTTCTTCAAGCACTTTTGAGCTTTCAAATAACTAATGAGTTTTAGCTTTGAGTTACCCTTCTCTCCATAAATCATTACTGGCGTTTTATTCTTACGAGGAATGCGAATTGCCTTCTTGGCGCACACAACTTCAGCTCCTATTTTGGACATCCAGTCCATGCCGACTATTACATCAAAACTTCCTAATTCTACGGGTATTAAGTCAATTTTAAATGTTTCTCCGGCTAAATTTATTTTACAATCACGGCAAATTTTATCGGCTTTAATTAGTTTACCATTAGCTAACTCAATCATGTACTTAGCATCTAGAGGTAATGATGAACAATTCAATTTAGCGTGAAAGTCTCTACACACGTAACTTCTATCAGCACCAGTATCAAATATAATAGATGCGGATAAGTTATTAATGGTAAACGTACCCGTAACAAGCTCCGGGTCTTCACATGCCTCTCTAGCATTAATAACAAATGCTCTCCCACGTGCAGGTCCGATATTCTTCTCTGGATTCGGGCACTGGCTCTTATAGTGACCTTGTTTTCCACACCCAAAACAAGTAATGGTAGCCAAAGCAGTCCTATTTGCATTGGTGGCAGGAGTCTTGGTACCATTTGTAACGAGAGCCCTACAATCTTCAGCAAGATGACCCTTTCAATTACATTTGTTGCATACCACATTACAGTAACCAGAGTGATATTTGTGGCATCGGTTGCATAAAGGATTTTGTCCTTTATAACCAAAGCTTAAACCACTACCCGCACCTTGCGTGTTTTCTTGTTTCTTAAAAGATTGTTGTTGGTTACCTCGATCATAATTTCCATTCCACTTTCTTTTGTTACCTGATACCTTCACATCAGTATTGGATACTTTCTTATCCATGATGACCTGATCCATTAGCTCGTTTGCCATGGTTATAGCTTCATGAATTGTCTTAGGTTTCGATGCTGTAACATTTGCCTTGACCTTTTTGGGCAACCCATCTTTGTACATTTCAATTTTCCGTTCTTCGGTTGGAACCAATTCAGGACATAGCAAAACTAATTCCATGAATCGCTGATTGTAGTTGGTGATTTCAGTACCAATAACCTTCAGACTTCGTAATTCATCTTCCAACTTCCTAACCTCGTTCCTTGGACAATATTCGTTGATTAACATTGTTTTGAATTCTTCCCATGGAGTATCATAAGCTACATCTCCTCCTACAGCCTTCACATAATTTTTCCACCACGTGAGTGCACTATCTTGTAAAGTGCACGATGCGTATTTGGTCATGTCCTTTTCAACACAACCACTGATTTTGAACACAGTTTCCATCTTTTCTATCCACCGGGTTAAACCGATCGGTCCTTCTGTTCCACTGAATGATGAGGGCTTGCAAGCTTGAAAAGTTTTGTAAGTGCACCCCACACGAGGATTTGGGTTAACTGCAGCACCTCTTGCAGCCTCGACCCATAACATTCTGTCGTTCACTCGCTGATTGATGAGTTCCTGGATTTCTTGTTCCGTCATTCGGTTCAATCGCGCCATATTCTTCTATAAGAATGAAAAGAAAATAATTATTCACATGGAATATTATAGATGTAGTGTATATTTACAGTACATTATAGCTTATTAATAATATGAACCAGGTATTATTATAAAAGCCTTTTCTTCTTATTAGCGTTTTATAATTATATCTAGGGTAGTACCTACCCGTTAATGTCCATACTTAATAGCTTAGTACAGAATCAATTACTACCATCTAAATAATACTTAACCATGGAAAATTATTGCATTTCACACTTCACTATTTTACATATGCTTATCTTACATCAAACATTAAGCAAACCACACTAATAATATTATACAAAACATTATATGATCCCATGGTTTAATACGGCAGCGCATCGTTTGGTCTATTTTCTAGGACGTTTAGGTTCAAAGAATCGCTTAACGCTTATCCTGGCTGTCTGCCTATATTTTGGCTGTGGGACTGAAGAACTAGATGCCGGGATAGAACGAATAGGAATAGTGGGAATAGGGGTGGTAGTGTCTAGTGGAGTTGGTGCCACATCATCCTTATTAAACTCAGGATTTGAATTTTCTAATTCATTAGCCTTTCGTTTCTTTCCTAGTTCGAACTCTTCTTTTGTAATTTTCTGTATTTCTTCCTCGGGTTCACTTTTCTCCTCGGGTTCACTTTCCTCCTCGGGTTCACTTTCCTCCTCGGGTTCACTTTCCTCCTCGGGTTCACTTTCCTCCTCGGGTTCACTTTCCGGGTTCTCTATAGTCGGTTCATCCGGAATTTGTGAGTCTTCCCCAAAGATATTATTTTCATCATCGGATAGGTTAATGACTGGAACATCATCTGAAGATTCTGGTTCGGAGTCGCTGAATGTGATAACAATTTTTGAGCCCGACATCTATCACACAACAACTAACCCATTAGTACTACATAATATTTACATATAAATTTTAACCAACGATGATAAGCAATGGTTTTTAAATAAGACCCGGTCAAAGTCCAGACTTACTAATGTATCTTAACGACTTATCAGTTAGACACACTAATGCAAACCTGGTTCGCTAAGACCACCGCTCTGATACCACATGTCATAACCCGTCCTTAACCGTAAGAACGTGTTAGATAACGTATGATTTCATTGCGAGGTATTGACCTCTATATGCGACATTTTTAAAAGAAAAACTGCATATATTATACATTACAAACCATGATTCTTATTTTTGATACAAGCTTTAGACGAAATAAAGATGATTATCGTTTAGCGATAATCTTCGACTTACAAACTTTACAAATGATGATAACAACACGATTTCTAGCATATTTTACAACACAAGTTCTTGGATATGCAGTTTTATTTTTGACACAAATATGCGTACGCAAGATCCTGCTCAAATTCAACATAATGCAGCGGAAGCTTCTAATTATCACCTGAGAATAAACATGTTTAAAACGTCAACATAAAGTTGGTGAGATATAGGTTTAGTGCCGGCAGCAATATATATATATATATAGACCACAAGATTTCATATATAAACATTTTCATAAAAATATTCTAAGTGGTTGAGCACTTGGTAACCATACTTAACATTTAATCACGTCGCATATTCCCTTTAATATGAAATCTTACTACACCGTACCAAGTGTAGGCACAAAACGAAGTACTGTGCAACCGTTGAATACTGGTCGTCCAGTCCGGTTGGGGTTGTCAGGCCCGATAGATCTATCAACAGGATTCGCGTTTACAATACCGCTATAAATAACAGTTACCAAGCTACAGGGAAGTATGCCAGTGGTACAACTCAACGTAGAATATATTTTTCAGTTACTTGTGTCCATAACGTAAAACATAAAATACATGTATTCTCATCCCGAAATACTTAGAGTTTAAAAGTGGGACTATATACTCACTTTTGTCTTGAAGATATGTAATTTCGACTTGGTCTCCGATTGATATCACGAACCTATCCATATATAGTTTATCAATATATTTCTATTTTAAACAATCGTCACATATATATACTTTTTATACTTTTAATAGTTTTAATAATTTCTTAGTCCGTAGTTAGCAGTCCGATGTTAGTAATTCAATTTTAATGGTTCATTTTTAGGTGTTTAATAAACCCCCAATGAAATAAATAAAAACCCCCATCGTATATGTATTGGTCGAGATTAATCTTGACCCACGGTACCGGTGTTGTCAAATGACGTGTTGCGTACATAAAGTACCGGTGTTGTCAAATGACATGTTGCGTACAATCATGGGATCTTATGATTAATCTTCTCGTATTGTTTACGGGTGATCCTGAACCATATAAAATTAAATTATGAGTACATATATATAAAATATCATGTTATTTTAAAAAGATGTGATTTATTTAATTTTCTCCAATTATTTTCGTAGCTAAACTAGTCTTAGATATCCGATCTCGTTTTGGTCATAGTTTCTTCGTTACAACTCCGTTTTCGTTGATT
The DNA here is from genome assembly GCF_046630445.1 of Rutidosis leptorrhynchoides. NCBI lineage: Eukaryota > Viridiplantae > Streptophyta > Magnoliopsida > Asterales > Asteraceae > Rutidosis > Rutidosis leptorrhynchoides. Next base: position 241,282,083 of record NC_092343.1, read on the forward strand.
CAACTTGCCACTTCCTTGGATCGAGTCCCTCTTTAAGACTATGAACTTTAAATACCTTAGTTTGTATTCGAAATCACAGGTCATAGGTCAAACTTTAGTGAAACTTATGAAGTTAATCATTTTCCATCATGTAAACAACCTTAAATGATTATTTTTCTAAAAATACTTATACTTTGAGTTAAATCATGAAATTTTTATGTGTTATCATATTTATAGTAAAAATCATTTTTCCAGAAAATAAACCTCCAATTCAAAGTTTAAGATGGTTTTTAATTATCCAACCCAAAACAGCCCCCGGTTGCACTCCGATGTCGTAAATTCAGTTTTTAAGGTGTTCTTTGAAAAACCAAGTTATACCTTGTTAAATTAGCATATATTTAAGATATATTACAGGTCTTGAAGTATTTTAAAAGTTAAGTTAGAAGGATCTATTTAGTTTGCAAACAAGTTTGAAAACTTTCAAACTATGTTCTTGTTGTTAAAATTGTATACCACAAAATATGATAGCTATATATATATGAATCGAATAAGGTTATAAACATAGATTCTACCTCAAGTTCCTTGGACAAGGTTGCTGTAAAAGAGGAGTAAAAACTTAGAACCAAAAGGGTGATGGAATTGGATGAAAGATTGGAAGTAAGTTTGTGTTCTTGGAAGGATTTCTTGAAGTGTTTTTGTATGGTTTTCTTATGAGATTTAAGTGTTGTTTTTGAAGCTAAATGATGGAGAAAATGCTTGGAGATGATCAAGTATGAAGTTAAGAGTATTTTGAGAGAGAAATGGAAGTGTAAGTATGAGAAAATGGGGTGAAGAAATGGTGTGCATGCATAAAAACGTTTTTAGGTTATAAAGGAAAAAAAAGATACCTAACTTTGTTTTCTTGCTAAATAATTCATGCTACTTGACAAATGGTTGGTTCCACATGTTTCTTAATCATTTAAGGCTGCTAAGGAGCAGATTTTTATTGGTATATACCAATAGTAAATACATCTAGAAGCTGCGTATGATACGGGTACATATACCCTAGATATACGTGTAGAAATCTTTGAGAAAACGGAACGAGGATTCAAATATAGCTATCTTTTGTAAATATACTTATATTGTTTTATGTATGTAAGCCCTTTAAAAGTGATAAAATACATATCTATATGATGCATGTATAAGTATTATAGGTTATAAGTATTTATGTCGAAGAACGTTACGTATAGTTATCGTTTTGAAAACTTAAGTTAGTAGTTTCAAAATATACTTATAACTCATTGTTATTAGTACCCAATGAGATGTTAAACATCCTTAGATCATGTTAAATATATATAAATACATATATATACATAAACGTATAATTATCGTATGTTATATAGTTCGTGATATCATCGGTCAAATTGGACGGTCAAACGTTGTGTAAAACTCTTTTCAAAAACATAAATCTCAACAATTTAGATTGCTTATCATGTTGGTAAGGTTTAATTTATGTAAATATTAATCTTATAAGTATAAATTGATCGAAAAAGTCCGGGTCATTACACTTATCAATCGCAAATGTAATTTCAGTTGCCTTTTTTTGCCGCACTTCTTTATTTTCCGCGCAATATTTCTCAATCCTTTGCTGTATAACATCTGGATGCTCAAATTTGTGTTGCATATCTTTTGGTGCCAACTTTTTAAACATATCTGCTAAAAATGTTTGTGCATTTTCCATTTTTGCAGCCTGGGATGTTTCTCCTTCTTCATAGTAACGCGGAACAGGCGTCGAAGGCCTTTTACGTTTTAACTTCGCAATTTTCACCACTTCAGGATCACTTTCAGAAATTTCAGAATTATCAGAATTTGGCAATACAACTTTAGCACCTTTCGCTTTCTTTAAAAGTAGCACTGGTGAACCAAAAGCTCTTTGGTCTTGCACTTCATCTCGCACACGTTCATCATGTTGTATTACTAACCGTTGCGCATTCGGTGATGATTCATTGAGTGGCCATTCAAAATTGTTTGGAATACGGAGGTTAAAAACTATTTCCTTTAACAATTGCTTTGCCTCTAAAGGCGTGAGCACTTTTTTCGCATTCTTTTTTTACATTCATTTTTCTGCGGTTTCAGCACCACTATGCGCATTACCTTCATTAACTGACATTTTATTCATTTTTGTCTGCGCATTTGCGGATGCTAATTTGGAATTTGTTTCTTCTGTTCGCTATTCTTCACGCGTCTGCGGCATATTCTGCCTGGCCGCATTCATTTTTTCAGCTAAAACATTTGATTGCGTTTCTTCCATTGCTTTAGCATTTGCAGATGCTTTCACAAGTAGTTCTTTAGTTTGCTGACTAACTTCAGGACTTGATTGAAAGTCAAAATTTGAAGCATTTTTCGGATCCAATGCACCTATAGTGCTTGTATTCTTCTTTTTGTTGCACGTAGTCATGTGTATTCAAGAATAACTTGAAATTTTCACTTCTATTGGATTTAAGAACACCTTCCTGCAATATAATACAGAAAGCAACACGATTAGAATTAGAAAATGAGTTTAATAGCTCGATTGTAACGAACGCAAACTTCTCATTCCAATTCTATTCGTGTCCCATGGATGGCTCCAATTGATCAATCCTAGATTATACTATTAAGGTTAATCAAGGATTGAGTGCAATATATATATATATATATATATATATATATATATATATATATATATATATATATATAGTTTTGGGACCTAATTGTCATATTTCGTTAAGTGCTAAACGATCAACAACCATGTCCCGGTCTTCGCAAATTACCTTAACCAAACAATGATCAAGTCTCGGGCAAAGTCACGAGAGAGATCAATATGGCTAGAGCAATTCTTCCAGAATCAACAACCTAAAATGAGAGGTCAAGCTCCCTATTTATAGGTTCAGGAGTTACGCGGAAGTAAGATGTGTGGGCCCTTAGGAATTCTGCACAAATACTGCGAGAATCCTTCGCACTCTTTAATATTCTGCGTAATCCTACCGTGTTCATTTGAGCTTTACCGCGGTTTCAGTGTCTTGTGCTTTTGCCTTTAAATGCCTTTCCGTATTAAAAATGTACATATACATATGTATGTATATGATCAGGCAGGGCCGCGGAAGAGTTTTCAATATTAATACGGCAGAAGCGCAGTAAGACCCTGTGACGCCCCGTACAAAACCATCGTGTACGATTCGTCAACAACAGGATCTTCACACGGTCAAACACTATATGCTGTTTGAAAACCAGTTTGCATTCATAAAAAGATAGCGTTTTACAAAAGATAACGTGCATCCTACGAATAGGAGCATAAACATAAGTATTTGACCCTAAGGTCGTTACAAAGCCATTGTTTGAAATTAACATAAACTATGAATGCAACAGAAAAGTTCCATGAATGAGACATCTCTAGTAATGCAGCGGATAACTAATACAGCAGGTCCTTAACAGTAAGACAGCAAATCTAACAGCGGAAGCAAGAAACCTCTAGGCACATGAGAAATACACGCTTAAAAGTCAACATGAATGTTGGTAAGCTATAGTTTAAGTTGTAACAGTAACGTAAGGTAGGCCACGAGAATTCAGTGTAACAAAACAGTATGAAAAGTATATGTATAACCGTGGGCACCCGGTAACTAGACTTAACGTTTATAACCCCCTGAAAGTACACTTGACGAGTGCGTATGTTCACGAAGTATTAAACACCCATTAAATGCTAGCGTTACTAGCCCAAGTGGGGATGTCAAAACCTATGGATCCATTTCTAAGATTCGCGTTCACCGGTTCAAAAACCAATGACTAAACGTTACCGTGCTAAGGGGAATGTTTATGCCGTTGTATAACCCACACACATATAAAGTTTAAGTACTCGTGCCTATGATGTAAAACGTAAAAGCGCATGTATTCTCAGTCCTAAAATAGTTAAAGTAAAAAGGGATGCTATAACTCACAGTGAATAAGCAATACAAGTTGATACGAAAGTGTGCAAGTAGAAAGTCGGTCCGAAAGGTCATCAACCTAAATCAAAGATTACTAGGTTAGTAGGTTGCCTTTATAAGTTCTAATAGTGCATACAATAAGTTTAAGTGTCATCATCATCATCATTCATCATCATAAAAGCCAAGTAAGTTAATCAAGTATAGTGGTCAAAACAATAGGCTGAATTGGATGAGCTGATACGACCTCTACGTAAATCGAAAAGACACAAAATCAGTGGCCATGGCTCCGTATGGGAGTCCTCTAGTTGTTGACCAATTTCTAGACTCAAACTCGTCTTAGTTTGACCGTGGTGTCTGTCTAAGTGCGAGTAGGTCCGAATTTTCAGCACAACGTTACAAAGGAGTATTGACTTTCGGAAGGCCATAGATCCTAAACCGTTACTCAGATTAAGACGAGGTCTAAACGGAAAATTATCTACTCGAAACGAAATAACTGAAAATCAACTTTCCAGTATCCCAGGTGGTCTGATCAGATACGAAAAATGGTAGGTTAGGTACTCCGGTGGGGTTCTTAGTACTTGATGCTCATCACGGTTCTCATCCTTGATGCTTGTAGCTTCAAGTGTACAACTCGTTGATGGTTTAGCATCACCTTGACTAAGATTCCACCATCAATACATAATATGTTAAGACTAAGTAAGAATACAACTCAGTCAAGAGTCTTAGATGGATGATGAACCAAGGTTGCATCATATCCTTAGTCTTAACACAAATTCAAGTCACATTTACAACTAAAGCTACAAACTTTACATCAATCAAATAAGTATGAACATAATCTAAGTCAAATGAGGTAATAGAACCCTAAGCTAGAGAGCTTGGATCCATATTACACAAGTTATAAGGTTGCAAAGCTAGAAAGCTTGCACCTTTGATGTTCTTGAAGATTTTGAAGCATAAAGCTTGGATCTCTAAGATACATGAAGATTACAAACACAAGTTTGAATCTTTATAACAAAATAACAAGATTAAAGTAAGAACAATATAGATCTACAAAGTTGATGAAGATTCAAAGCTAGAAAGCTTGAATCTTCCATGTTCTTGAAGGATTCATACTTGAATCAACAAGATAAAATCAAGATCAAAGTTAAAGGAACTTGATCTCCATATAATGATGATGATGAGCCACGAATTTGAAAAGAAAAAGAGGAAGAAAAGAAAACTTACAAGAATACTAGAAAGGAAGGAAAGAAAAGAGCAAGTGTGTGTGAAAATCAAAATGAGAGCAAGTGTAAAATGGGAGAAGTATGGCTAGTATTTATAGGCAAAATAAATGACAAGGATTGATGACATGGAGGCCTCCTTGGCCGTGATTTTCATGGAGGGGAGGGGGAGACACCATTTTGCTTTTTGGGTAGTGGTTGTGTAAAGCATATACTTATGCTAGAATCCCATGTAACCATATGGATAATCCCTATCAAAATGCTTGTATGACTCATTAATTAATTTATTTTATTTATTTTATTTATTATGGGTCACTAGTAAATAATACTTGGGCTATTTAATTGGGTCACTAGCTAGAGTAGGGTGGGCGTAAGTCCAACAAGGTAGAAAGTCCAACAAGACTAACTATTGTGCATAATTAAATTACTACGCGTAATTAAGCATCCAAAAACCCAGGTAATTATTATTATAAAATAATAATTAATATTTCGCAGTCATAATATTCCGATTACGACAAAAGTTAAACGTGCGCGCAGTTCGCGGTTTATTAGAAACGTCAAATAACACTAACGGTTATAAAGGCTTCCAATGATCAAGTTATGTATCCTAAGTACTCTAAGGCACGTTTTAACATATAAATGGAAGTAAACTGCGTAAATCAAGTTTCCAGAGTATAAAGTAACACAGTACGCACAAATACGCAGTTTCGCAAAAACACAAGGCACAAAAGCAAGTCGAAAAAGCCGGGTCGTTATATTACCCACCTGTTAATGTAAATTTCGTCCCAAAATTTGAGGAGTGACTAAAAATGGTACCGTATTTAAATAAAAAGTAGCGTATCAAGGTTCTGAGAGACTCGTGGTCTCAGAAGCGAGATATTTTCCTTGAAAGGTACTTTAGCGTATAAAGGTAAGAATAGGTATATGCCATTAATTAAGTCTCTTGTCCTAGGAGATCAACAAATTGATTTCATTTCTGGTTAACATGTGTATGCCATCTGAATATATACCCACAAAAGGAAAGATGATGTTTTTAGCCTTACAGGCATCTTCAGTAAGCTGGATGCATGAAATGCATCATGAGCGTTACCAAACTCATCTAAAACATTAAGCGCTTATGTCGCAATACAAAACTGACAGGTAGGATGGAAAACATGGTGATCATAACCATGCGATTTGATGTCTGGATAGTGTTAGCCACGGATTTTACTAACCCCTTGATTTCGGAAGGAGACCATAGGCATAAAGAACTCGATATTTAAGAACGTTTCATTTGACTATATGAATTGAAACTTTTGCTGAAAGTGACTAATCAGACTTATATGCAATGCAAGCCATAATTATCTATAGTGCCTTCAGGACGGTCTGAACGAACAATGACGGATATCACCCAATTTACCATACTGTAGTTGAACTTATCCTTAGATGGAATGAAAGAACAGTTCCATAATGTAACTTTATCCTTTCATTTACATGTTGAAGTTAAGGTTAACATTAACTAGAACAACATATAGTTGCAACCAACGAAGGAAGGAATGTGTAGAGTAACCATATCCGTGTTACAGACGTTTTAAGCAGTCCCTTCCAAGAGGATAACATGATTCATAGATTCCTAAAGTATGTTACTTTACATTTCTGAAAGAGAATCGTACGAAAGGTGTGGTCCTTGAACCAGAGTGAACTCTTCGAACGGTTTGTTCTGAATTTATCCTTATACTTAAGGAGATGCGCGGACAAGAAGATACGTGGACCCTTGGTCGTAAAGAACGGTTTACTCTAAGTGAAAAGAATCTCAAAACGATTCCTTGTACCTCAACCTACTGATTCATAGAGATGATGTTTACGAAGATGTTGCGATTAGCCGTGAAATATTGAGAATAGAAACCCACCTAGTGCCCTTCCTACAATGGGGTGACCATTGAGTGTACCTCAGAAAACTGATTTATCGGCCCGCGATTTTGTCATGTTTAACCTTAAAAGGAACATTTTTCGAGTACAAAGACTTCCTAACAAATTTTTATAAATCTGCCACCCAAAGTGGATCAAGAATTTTTAACAAGGATTTTAATAGTAAGCTTCATCCCTAACGGAGGGAGAGAAGAAGTGTGATCCTTACATGGTGTAGTCTAATACGAAAACCTTTAATAAAATCAACCAAGGAAGTTTTGAAAAACCTTTAAACGTTTGATGCGACAACATAAATGGAACGAAGTTCTTGGAAAATTTAGAAGTATGTATAACGAGTACCATTTGTACAAAATTATTTGACTTAAAACAACTCAATAAAGGAGCAATTTTTAATTATCTTGAAGGTATAACTTAGTATGTACTAACCCAAAATAAGTAAGGGTAAATTTATACATATATGATTTTATAAATCGCGTAAGTGATAGAAAAGTTTTTAGTACTTTCATTTGTCCATAAATCTCGTGAGGACCGCACAAATAAGCAACGTGTAAATCAACGTGTAAAAATTTTGATAAACATAGTTTTTCGTATTTCAGAGGTTACGAGTTGAAAAAGGTCGAGTGAAAAATCTTTGAATCATCGGTTGATATGTTACTAGGTAATGAAAACTAATGAATTAAATGTAGTTTTGATGATTATCCGAACTTAAGTCTTTGGCCCAAAAATGTTTACGTGCGAAGCCGTTGCTAAAAAGTGAGGTATGAAGGATAGATCATGAGGATGAGAAGTTAATCGCTTCTTGACTTTGCAAAATGCCTAACAGGTTATGGCCAATTTTAAAGTCGGAGTACTGATGATGTTAATATCGCTAGACGAGAATATCTTGGAATAAGTCAGGACTTAGAGTTATGTAAGAAAGAACATCGCTCCAACGGGTGTGGCAAATAAGATCCCTAGGGTAACGCAATAATTTTGAATGATTTAAGTGTTAGTGGATGCCCAAAGGCTCTGTATGACGTGGTAGTAAGTGCCTTCATCACGTACATATACACATGAATCTCTCAATTTCGACAGTTGTCTGTCTTCATGATGACTTGGATACGAATAAGCAACTAAAAATTTTATATAATGAGCAACAAAAATTTTATAGAAATTGTTTAAGGTGACAATGTAAGAAAAGAAACGAAGTTCTTAGTAAACTAGGGTTATGTACAACCCGTACCATTCAAAGAAAAATATCTTTTGAACAAAAGATTTGATTTGTAAAAGTGAAAGTAAAATTTCATATGTATTTTCCAAAAATAAGTAATCATTTACTTTATTTTATATAACATATATGATTTCAAAAATTTTCACGAATGACAAACAAAATAAATTTACTTTTATAAAACCTTGGGAGGATCGCACAGTAAAATAGTGTGTGAAAAATTTTGGCAGCAACAATTTTCATATTTCGGAGGTTACAAGTTGGAAAAAGATCGAGTAAAAGATTTTTTTGAAAATTTTGGGTGACATTTGAGCATCAATATCACGAGGTAATGAAAACTATTGAATTTAAATGTGGTTGATGACTATTAGTAGGGCATAAGTCCTTTGACCAAAAATGCTTAAATGTAAAGTTGTTGCTTATAAGTGAGATACGAAAGGGAGAGTATGAGGGTGGGAATTAACTACCCATTGATTTTGGAAATCTCGAACTGTTATGACTAATATCGACGTAAGAAGGGTGATGGTATGATTATCATTGATTAAGAATTCTCTCGGAATAAGTTAGGATTCAGTGTCGCATAAGAATGAGCATCAAATACGATTCTTAGGTAGTATAGAATTTGAATTGCTGAAGTGACGGGATACAGTATCCTTTATGTATTGTTGTCCATTGTATCGGTTTCTTTCATGGTTAGAAAGTGAGCAGACTTGGTGAGGCGGTCAACAATAACCTAGATAGTGTCATAACTGCATATTGTTTTCGGTAGTTTCAGGATGAAATCCATCGTCATCCCTTCCCATTTCCATTGTGGGATCTCGGGTTGTTGAAGTAACCCAGATGGCTTTTGGCTCACCATCCTCGCGAGGTATACGAAAAATCTTCTTACTATACATAACTTTCGCTTTCATCCTTGAAAGCTAGTCCATTCCAACTATTTCATCAAAGCTTCCTAACTCTATGAGTATTAGGTTAACCCTAAAGTTCATTCCAACTTTTATATCAAACTTCCTGATTTGATGAGTATTAGGTTAATCTTAAAGTCCATTCCAACTAAACCTTATTATACTATCGCGAAAAATTCTATCAACTTTCTCAAATAACATCTGCTTGTGCGTAGGTAACTAATCCTTTCCAACTACTACAATAAAACTTCCAAGTTTTATTGACATGAGGTCATCTCCGAATGACCCACTTGTTAATTTTAAGGTACTGCCTTAAATTACTCCTCTATCTCTGCCAGCTTACCATTAGCTTGTCCTATAGAATACTTAACCCTCATGGTTGTTAATGGCTTATTAGTCATAACACTAATGTTCTTAGATATAAGGTTTCTATTGCTCTAGTATTAAACATCTCCGAGACAATAAAACGTTGTGACGAAACGTACCCTAACTAAAATCAGGATCCATGCGAGTCTCCATAGCTTGAGATAACGATTGTTCTATCGCAAGTAAGTCCAAAGTTTTCCCTATTTGAGAACTTTTTCCTTAAGTGTCTAGGGTGTCTATATTCATAACAGATTATCGGGTTATCAATTTCACAATCAAGGCCCTTCTTGTACAGTATCTAGGCTTAGTGGTTATTCCTACCTCTAACAGACCATAATGCGTACACTCGAGTGGTTCCTACCAAAATTTTCTCTTAATCACTTCATATTCCTTATATATTAACATTGGGACTTCTGCATTATTCACTTCAATATAATTACGCTGGCCTGGCGTCATTATATTGTACTAAATCGTACGTTCATTCCAATATTACTCCATATGGTCAATGTTGTAGTGACCCGAACTTTTCCATGTTTATATATATTAATTGAGATTGATATTTACATGATTAAATGTTTCCAACATGTTAAGCAATCAAACTTGTTAAGACTTGATTAATTGAAATATGTTTCATATAGACAATTGACCACCCAAGTTGACCGGCGATTCACGAACGTTAAAACTTGTAAAAACGACATGACGATATATATATATGGATATACATATGGTTAACATGAGATTATGATAAGTAAGTATCTCCATAAGTATATTAACAATGAGTTATATACATATAAACAAGACTACTAACTTAAGGATTTCGAAACGAGACATATATGTAACGATTATCGTTGTAACGACATTTAAATGTATATATATCATATTAAGATATATTAATATATCATAATATCATGATAATATAATAATTTAACATCTCATTAGATATAATAAACAATGGGTTAACAACATTAATTGAGATCGTTAACTTAAAGGTTTCAAAACAACACTTACATGTAACGACTAACGATGACTTAATGACTCAGTTAAAATGTATATACATGTAGTGTATTTAGATGTATTAAAATACTTTTGGAAGACTTCAAGACATATATCAAAACACTCATACTTAACGAAAATGGTTACAGTTACTTTCCCATTCTTTTCTTTCATCAAGAATTCTAGTCGTATTCTTACCCGTATTATACACAGCTTCAAAACGTACTTACTATGAGTATATACCAATAGGAACTAGCATGGGATTCCACTCTTGATTATGTCATGTATGACTAATCAATTTTAACTTCTACCATGAGCTAGTCAACTAACTAGAACTCCTTTTAACCCCACTCACCGCTCACCAATTACCACTCATCATTCACTCCATTTCACTTCCAATTCTCTTTCTAATTCTCTCTCAACACACACACACACACACTCTATTATGAACGTATTTTTCCAGTAGTTAATCATCATCTTCATCAAAAATCACTTCAAGAATCAAGCTATAATCATCATAGGAAGAACACTTCAAGAACACTTTAAAAATCTCTTCAAGTTTACTAATTTACTTCCAAGCTTTCTAATCCATTCCAAGTAATCATCTAAGATCAAGAAACCTTTGTTATATACAGTAGGTTATCTTTCTTATTCAAGGTAATATTCATATTCAAACTTTGATTCAATTTCTATAACTATAAACTATCTTAATTCGAGTAAAAATCTTACTTGAACTTGTTTTTGTGTCATGATCCTACTTCAAGAACTTTCAAGCCATCCAAGATCCTTTGAAGCTAGATCATTTCTTGTCACTTCCAGTAGGTTTACCTACTAAACTTGAGGTAGTAATGATGTTCATAACATCATTCGATTCATATATATATAAAACTATCTTATTCGAAGGTTTAAACTCGTAATCACTAGAACATAGTTTAGTTAATTCTAAACTTGTTCGCAAACAAAAGTTAATCCTTCTAACTTGAATTTTAAAATTAACTACACACATGTTCTATATCTATATGATATGCTAACTTAATGATTTAAAACCTGGAAACACGAAAAACACCGTAAAACCGGATTTACGCCGTCGTAGTAACACCGCGGGCTGTTTTGGGTTAGTTAATTAAAAACTATGATAAACTTTGATTTAAAAGTTGTTATTTTGAGAAAATGATTTTTATTATGAACATGAAACTATATCCAAAAATTATGGTTAAACTCAAAGTGGAAGTATGTTTTCTAAAATGGTCATCTAGACGTCGTTCTTTCGACTGAAATGACTACCTTTACAAAAACGACTTGTAACTTATTTTTCCGACTATAAACCTATACTTTTCTGTTTAGATTCATAAAATAGAGTTCAATATGAAACCATAGCAATTTGATTCACTCAAAACGGATTTAAAATGAAGAAGTTATGGGTAAAACAAGATTGGATAATTTTTCTCATTTTAGCTACGTAAAAATTTGTAACAAATCTATTCCAACCATAACTTAATCAACTTGTATTGTATATTATGTAATCTTGAGATACCATAGACACGTATACAATGTCATATATATGTATATATTGTTATAGGTTCGTGAATCAACCAGTGGCCAAGTCTTACTTCTCGACGAAGTAAAAATCTGTGAAAGTGAGTTATAGTCCCACTTTTAAAATCTAATATTTTTGGGATGAGAATACATGCAGGTTTATAAATGATTTACAAAATAGACACAAGTACGTGAAACTACATTCTATGGTTGAATTATCGAAATTGAATATGCCCCTTTTTATTAAGTCTGGTAATCTAAGAATTAGGGAACAGACACCCTAATTGACGCGAATCCTAAAAATAGATCTATTGGGCCTAACAAACCCCATCTAAAGTACCGGATGCTTTAGTACTTCGAAATTTATATCATATCCGAAGGGTGTCCCGGAATGATGGGGATATTCTTATATATATGCATCTTGTTAATGTCGGTTACCAGGTGTTCACCATATGAATGATTTTTATCTCTATGTATGGGATGTGTATTGAAATATGAAATCTTGTGGTCTATTGTTACGATTTGATATATATAGGTTAAACCTATAACTCACCAACATTTTTGTTGACGTTTAAAGCATGTTTATTCTCAGGTGAATACTAAGAGCTTCCGCTGTTGCATACTAAAATAAGGACAAGATTTGGAGTCCATGTTTGTATGATATTGTGTAAAAACTGCATTCAAGAAACTGATTTCGATGTAACATATTTGTATTGTAAACCATTATGTAATGGTCGTGTGTAAACAGGATATTTTAGATTATCATTATATGATAATCTACGTAAAGCTTTTTAAACCTTTATTTATGAAATAAAGGTTATGGTTTGTTTTAAAAATGAATGCAGTCTTTGAAAAACGTCTCATATAGAGGTCAAAACCTCGCAACGAAATCAATTAATATGGAACGTTTTTAATCAATAAGAACGGGACATTTCAGTTGGTATCAGAGCGTTGGTCTTAGAGAACCAGAAAATTTGCATTAGTGTGTCTTATCGAGTTTGTTAGGATGCATTAGTGAGTCTGGACTTCGACCGTGTTTTCTTTAAAAATGATTGCTTAACATTTTTGTTGGAAACTATATATTTTTAACATATGAATATTATGTGATATATTAATCTCTTAACGTGTTTGATATTATGTGATAGATGTCTACCTCTAGAACAAGTCTCATTGACTCACCTAATAATAATGAAGAGTCAAATGTAAATTGGAATGATTCGTGGACTGATTCACAAGTTCCCGAAGAGGAACCAGAAGAAGAGTCGGAACCGGAAGAAGAATCGGAACCGGAAGAAGAATCAGAACCGGAAGAAGAAATAGAACCGGTGGGGGAAATAATAAAACGGTTAAGTAAAAGAGAATCCTCAACCAACCGACCAAAGTTAATTATGGTCAATGGTGTTTCTGCAAAGGAAGCAAAATATTGGGAGGATTACCAATTCTCCGATGAATCGGATTCCGACGAGAATTCCGATGATGTTATAGAAATTACCCCAACTGAATTTAAAAAGGCAAAAGAAAATAATAAGGGAAAGGGCATAAAAATAGAGAAATCTAATTCCAACCCCGATGAACTTTATATGTATCGTCAACCCCCGAAGTCCTTAAGCTGTAACAATGACCCGGGAACCTCTAAACCACCAGGTTTTTCTAAACCAATGTGGACAACGACGGCTCGTATTAGGGGAACATCATATATCCCTAGAAACTTGGCAAAACGAACCAAAACCGAACAAGAAGAAACGAGCGAGTCGGAATAAGATAGTTGTATTCGTGTGGTGTAATATATGTAATATAGTGTGCTTATGCTTTATGATATATGTAAAAATTGCTTGTATTAATAAGTATTTTTTTATGAATCTAACTCTTGTCTATTTTACAGTATAAAAACACAAAATGGATAGACAACCCAATATTTTAAGAGACCTACCCGGAGACATGTTTGATGAAATCTTGTCTAGAGTCGGTCAGAATTCCTCGGCACAACTATTTAAGGCAAGATCAGTTTGTAAGACATTCGAAGAACGTTCCAAGAATGCCTTGGTTTATAAAAGGCTTTCGTTCGAAAGATGGGGGATATCACTGAAATGTCCCGTTCTTATTGATTAAAAACGTTCCATATTAATTGATTTCGTTGCGAGGTTTTGACCTCTATATGAGACGTTTTTCAAAGACTGCATTCATTTTTAAAACAAACCATAACCTTTATTTCATAAATAAAGGTTTAAAAAGCTTTACGTAGATTATCAAATAATGATAATCTAAAATATCCTATTTACACACGACCATTACATAATGGTTTACAATACAAATATGCTACATCGAAATCAGTTTCTTGAATGCAGTTTTTACACAATATCATACAAACATGGACTCCAAATCTTGTCCTTATTTAAGTATGCGACAGCGGAAGCTCTTAATAATCACCTGAGAATAAACATGCTTAAAACGTCAACAAAAATGTTGGTGAGTTATAGGTTTAACCTATATATATCAAATCGTAACAATAGACCACAAGATTTCATATTTCAATACACATCCCATACATAGAGATAAAAATCATTCATATGGTGAACACCTGGTAACCGACAATAACAAGATGCATATATAAGAATATCCCCATCATTCCGGGACACCCTTCGGATATGATATAAATTTCGAAGTACTAAAGCATCCGGTACTTTGGATGGGGTTTGTTAGGCCCAATAGATCTATCTTTAGGATTCGCGTCAATTAGGGTGTCTGTTCCCTAATTCTTAGATTACCAGACTTAATAAAAAGGGGCATATTCGATTTCGATAATTCAACCATAGAATGTAGTTTCACGTACTTGTGTCTATTTTGTAAATCATTTATAAAACCTGCATGTATTCTCATCCCAAAAATATTAGATTTTAAAAGTGGGACTATAACTCACTTTCACAGATTTTTACTTCGTCGGGAAGTAAGACTTGGCCACTGGTTGATTCACGAACCTATAACAATATATACATATATATCAAAGTATGTTCAAAATATATTTACAACACTTTTAATATATTTTGATGTTTTAAGTTTATTAAGTCAGCTGTCCTCGTTAGTAACCTACAACTAGTTGTCCACAGTTAGATGTACAGAAATAAATCGATAAATATTATCTTGAATCAATCCACGACCCAGTGTATACGTATCTCAGTATTGATCACAACTCAAACTATATATATTTTGGAATCAACCTCAACCCTGTATAGCTAACTCCAACATTCACATATAGAGTGTCTATGGTTGTTCCGAAATATATATAGATGTGTCGACATGATAGGTCGAAACATTGTATACGTGTCTATGGTATCTCAAGATTACATAATATATAATACAAGTTGATTAAGTTATGGTTGGAATAGATTTGTTACCAATTTTCACGTAGCTAAAATGAGAAAAATTATCCAATCTTGTTTTACCCATAACTTCTTCATTTTAAATCCGTTTTGAGTGAATCAAATTGCTATGGTTTCATATTGAACTCTATTTTATGAATATAAACAAAAAAAGTATAGGTTTCTAGTCGGAAAAATAAGTTACAAGTCGTTTTTGTAAAGGTAGTCATTTCAGTCGAAAGAACGACGTCTAGATGACCATTTTAGAAAACATACTTCCACTTTGAGTTTAACCATAATTTTTGGATATAGTTTCATGTTCATAATAAAAATCATTTTCTCAGAATAACAACTTTTAAATCAAAGTTTATCATAGTTTTTAATTAACTAACCCAAAACAGCCCGCGGTGTTACTACGACGGCGTAAATCCGGTTTTACGGTGTTTTTCGTGTTTCCAGGTTTTAAATCATTAAGTTAGCATATCATATAGATATAGAACATGTGTTTAGTTGATTTTAAAAGTCATGTTAGAAGGATTAACTTTTGTTTGCGAGCAAGTTTAGAATTAACTAAACTATGTTCTAGTGATTACAAGTTTAAACCTTCGAATAAGATAGCTTTATATGTATGAATTGAATGATGTTATGAACCTCATTACTACCTTAAGTTCCTTGGATGAACCTACTGGAAAAGAGAAAAATGGATCTAGCTTCAATGGATCCTTGGATGGCTCAAAGTTCTTGAAGCAAAATCATGACACGAAAACAAGTTCAAGTAAGATCATCACTTGAAATAAGATTGTTATAGTTATAGAAATTGAACCAAAGTTTGAATATGATTATTACCTTGTATTAGAATGATAACCTACTGTAAGAAACAAAGATTTCTTGAGGTTGGATGATCACCTTACAAGATTGGAAGTGAGCTAGCAAACTTGAAAGTATTCTTGATTTTATGAAACTAGAACTTTTGGAATTTATGAAGAACACTTAGAACTTGAAGATAGAACTTGAGAGAGTTCAATTAGATGAAGAAAATTGAAGAATGAAAGTGTTTGTAGGTGTTTTTGGTCGTTGGTGTATGGATTAGATATAAAGGATATGTAATTTTGTTTTCATGTAAATAAGTCATGAATGATTACTCATATTTTTGTAATCTTATGAGATATTTCATGCTAGTTTTCAAATGATGGTTCCCACATGTGTTAGGTGACTCACATGGGCTGCTAAGAGCTGATCATTGGAGTGTATATACCAATAGTACATACATCTAAAAGCTGTGTATTGTACGAGTACGAATACGGGTGCATACGAGTAGAATTGTTGATGAAACTGAACGAGAATGTAATTGTAAGCATTTTTGTTAAGTAGAAGTATTTTGATAAGTGTATTGAAGTCTTTCAAAAGTGTATAAATACATATTAAAACACTACATGTATATACATTTTAACTGAGTCGTTAAGTCATCGTTAGTCGTTACATGTAAGTGTTGTTTTGAAACCTTTAGGTTAACGATCTTGTTAAATGTTGTTAACCCAATGTTTATAATATCAAAAGAGATTTTAAATTATTATATTATCATGATATTATGATGTACGAATATCTCTTAATATGATATATATACATTAAATGTCGTTACAACGATAAACGTTACATATATGTCTCGTTTCAAAATCATTAAGTTAGTAGTCTTGTTTTTACATATGTAGTTCATTGTTAATATAATTAATGATATGTTTACTTATCATAATATCATGTTAACTATATATATAACCATATATATGTCATCATATAGTTTTTTTACAAGTTTTAACGTTCGTGAATCACCGGTCAACTTGGGTGGTCAATTGTCTATATGAAACCTATTTCAATTAATCAAGTCTTAACAAGTTTGATTGCTTAACATGTTGGAAACATTTAATCATGTAAACATCAATCTCAATTAATATATATAAACATGGAAAAGTTCGGGTCACTACAGTACCTACCCGTTAAATAAATTTCGTCCCGAAATTTTAAGCTGTTGAAGGTGTTGACGAATCTTCTGGAAATAGGTGCGGGTATTTCTTCTTCATCTGATCTTCACGCTCCCAGGTGAACTCGGGTCCTCTACGAGCATTCCATCGAACCTTAACAATTGGTATCTTGTTTTGCTTAAGTCTTTTAACCTCACGATCCATTATTTCGACGGGTTCTTCGATGAATTGGAGTTTTTCGTTGATTTGGATTTCATCTAACGGAATAGTGAGATCTTCTTTAGCAAAACATTTCTTCAAATTCGAGACGTGGAAAGTGTTATGTACAGCCGCGAGTTGTTGAGGTAACTCAAGTCGGTAAGCTACTGGTCCGACACGATCAATAATCTTGAATGGTCCAATATACCTTGGATTTAATTTCCCTCGTTTACCAAATCGAACAACGCCTTTCCAAGGTGAAACTTTAAGCATGACCATCTCTCCAATTTCAAATTCTATATCTTTTCTTTTAATGTCAGCGTAGCTCTTTTGTCGACTTTGGGCGGTTTTCAACCGTTGTTGAATTTGGATGATCTTCTCGGTAGTTTCTTGTATAATCTCCGGACCCGTAATCTGTCTATCCCCCACCTCACTCCAACAAATCGTAGACCTGCACTTTCTACCATAAAGTGCTTCAAACGGCGCCATCTCAATGCTTGAATGGTAGCTGTTGTTGTAGGAAAATTCTGCTAACGGTAGATGTCGATCCCAACTGTTTCCGAAATCAATAACACATGCTCGTAGCATGTCTTCAAGCGTTTGTATCGTCCTTTCGCTCTGCCCATCAGTTTGTGGATGATAGGCAGTACTCATGTCTAGACGAGTTCCTAATGCTTGCTGTAATGTCTGCCAGAATCTTGAAATAAATCTGCCATCCCTATCAGAGATAATAGAGATTGGTATTCCATGTCTGGAGACGACTTCCTTCAAATACAGTCGTGCTAACTTCTCCATCTTGTCATCTTCTCTTATTGGTAGGAAGTGTGCTGATTTGGTGAGACGATCAACTATTACCCAAATAGTATCAAAACCACTTGCAGTCCTTGGCAATTTAGTGATGAAATCCATGGTAATGTTTTCCCATTTCCATTCCGGGATTTCGGGTTGTTGAAGTAGACCTGATGGTTTCTGATGCTCAGCTTTGACCTTAGAACACGTCAAACATTCTCCTACGTATTTAGCAACATCGGCTTTCATACCCGGCCACCAAAAATGTTTCTTGAGATCCTTGTACATCTTCCCCGTTCCAGGATGTATTGAGTATCTGGTTTTATGAGCTTCTCTAAGTACCATTTCTCTCATATCTCCAAATTTTGGTACCCAAATCCTTTCAGCCCTATACCGGGTTCCGTCTTCCCGAATATTAAGATGCTTCTCCGATCCTTTGGGTATTTCATCCTTTAAATTTCCCTCTTTTAAAACTCCTTGTTGCGCCTCCTTTATTTGAGTAGTAATGTTATTATGAATCATTATATTCATAGATTTTACTCGAATGGGTTCTCTGTCCTTCCTGCTCAAGGCATCGGCTACCACATTTGCCTTCCCCGGGTGGTAACGAATCTCAAAGTCGTAATCATTCAATAATTCAATCCACCTACGCTGCCTCATATTCAGTTGTTTCTGATTAAATATGTGTTGAAGACTTTTGTGGTTGGTATATATAACACTTTTGACCCCATATAAGTAGTGCCTCCAAGTCTTTAATGCAAAAACAACCGCGCCTAATTCCAAATCATGCGTCGTATAATTTTGTTCGTGAATCTTCAATTGTCTAGACGCATAAGCAATCACCTTCGTTCGTTGCATTAATACACAACCGAGACCTTGCTTTGATGCGTCACAATAAATCACAAAATCATCATTCCCTTCAGGCAATGACAATATAGGTGCCGTAGTTAGCTTTTTCTTCAATAACTGAAATGCTTTCTCTTGTTCATCATTCCATTCAAATTTCTTCCCTTTATGCGTTAATGCAGTCAAGGGTTTTGCTATTCTGGAAAAGTCTTGGATGAACCTTCTGTAGTAACCAGCTAGTCCTAAAAACTGGCGTATGTGTTTCGGAGTTTTCGGGGTTTCCCACTTTTCAACAGTTTCTATCTTTGCCGGATCCACCTTAATACCTTCTTTGTTCACTATGTGACCGAGGAATTGAACTTCTTCCAACCAAAACGCACACTTTGAAAACTTAGCGTACAATTCTTCCTTCCTCAATACTTCTAACACCTTTCTCAAATGTTCACCGTGTTCTTGGTCATTCTTTGAGTAAATAAGTATGTCATCAATGAAAACAATGACAAACTTGTCAAGGTATGGTCCACACACTCGGTTCATAAGGTCCATGAACACAGCTGGTGCATTAGTTAAACCAAACGGCATGACCATAAACTCGTAATGACCGTAACGTGTTCTGAAAGCAGTCTTTGGAATATCATCTTCTTTCACCCGCATTTGATGATACCCGGAACGTAAGTCAATCTTTGAATAAACAGACGAGCCTTGTAGTTGATCAAATAAGTCGTCGATTCTCGGTAGTGGGTAGCGGTTCTTGATGGTAAGTTTGTTCAACTCTCGGTAGTCGATACACAACCTGAATGTACCATCTTTCTTCTTGACAAACAAAACAGGAGCTCCCCACGGTGATGTGCTTGGTCGAATGAAACCACGCTCTAAAAGTTCTTGTAATTGGCTTTGCAGTTCTTTCATCTCGCTGGGTGCGAGTCTGTAAGGAGCACGAGCTATTGGTGCAGCTCCTTGTACAAGATCTATTTGAAATTCAACGGATCGATGTGGGGGTAATCCCGGTAATTCTTTCGGAAATACATCGGGAAATTCTTTTGCAATGGGAACATCATTGATGCTCTTTTCTTCAGTTTGTACTTTCTCGACGTGTGCTAGAACAGCATAGCAACCTTTTCTTATTAGTTTTTGTGCCTTCAAATTACTAATAAGATGTAGCTTCGTGTTGCCCTTTTCTCCGTACACCATTAAGGGTTTTCCTTTTTCTCGTATAATGCGAATTGCATTTTTGTAACAAACGATCTCCGCTTTCACTTCTTTCAACCAGTCCATACCGATTATCACATCAAAACTCCCCAACTCTACTGGTATCAAATCAATCTTAAATGTTTCGCTAACCAGTTTAATTTCTCGATTCCGACATATATTATCTGCTGAAATTAATTTACCATTTGCTAATTCGAGTAAAAATTTACTATCCAAAGGCGTCAATGGACAACTTAATTTAGCACAAAAATCTCTACTCATATAGCTTCTATCCGCACCCGAATCAAATAAAACGTAAGCAGATTTATTGTCAATAAGAAACGTACCCGTAACAAGCTCCGGGTCTTCCTGTGCCTCTACCGCATTAATATTGAAAACTCTTCCACGGCCTTGTCCATTCGTGTTCTCCTGGTTCGGGCAATTTCTAATAATGTGGCCTGGTTTTCCACATTTATAACAAACTACATTGGCATAACTTGCTCCGACACTACTTGCTCCGCCATTACTCGTTCCGACACCATTTGTTCCTTTCGTTCTATTAACCCCTGGTCCGTAGACCTCACACTTCACCGCGCTATGACCATTTCTTTTACACTTGTTGCAAAATTTGGTGCAGAACCCCGAGTGATTCTTTTCACACCTTTGGCATAGTTGCTTCTGATTGTTGTTGTTGTTGCGGTTATTATTGTTGTTGGGATGATTGTTGTAGTTGCTGTTGTTGTTGTTGTTGTTGTTGGGCCATTTGTTGTAGTTGCGATTGATGTTGCGATTGTTGGGATAATTGTTGCGATTATTGTTGTAATTGCTGTTGTTGTTGTATTGGTGATTCTTATCACCGTTTTCCTCCCACTTTCTTTTGACTTGCTTCACATTGGCCTCTTCAGCAGTCTGTTCTTTAATTCTTTCTTCAATCTGGTTCACTAGTTTGTGAGCCATTCTACATGCCTGTTGTATGGAGGCGGGCTCGTGTGAACTTATATCTTCTTGGATTCTTTCCGGTAATCCTTTCACAAACGCGTCGATCTTCTCTTCCTCATCTTCGAATGCTCCCGGACACAATAGGCACAATTCTGTGAATCGTCTTTCGTACGTGGTAATATCAAATCCTTGGGTTCGTAACCCTCTAAGTTCTGTCTTGAGCTTATTGACCTCGGTTCTGGGACGGTACTTCTCGTTCATCAAGTGCTTGAATGCTGACCACGGTAGTGCGTACGCATCATCTTGTCCCACTTGCTCTAGATAGGTATTCCACCATGTTAACGCAGAACCTGTGAAGGTATGCGTAGCGTACTTCACTTTGTCCTCTTCAGTACACTTACTTATGGCAAACACCGATTCAACCTTTTCGGTCCACCGTTTCAATCCGATCGGTCCTTCGGTTCCATCAAATTCCAAAGGTTTGCAGGCAGTGAATTCTTTGTAGGTGCATCCTACACGATTTCCTGTACTGCTAGATCCAAGGTTATTGTTGGTATGTAGCGCAGCCTGTACTGCGGCTATGTTTGAAGCTAGAAAAGTACGGAATTCCTCTTCATTCATATTCACGGTGTGTCGAGTAGTCGGTGCCATTTCCTTCAAAATAGTTAAATGGAACAAGTTAATCATACAGAATATTAAGAGTAGTTAATAGTATTTCGTAGCATAATATGAACTCATTTATAAAAGCTTTTTCTTCATATTAGCGTTTTATAAGTTTAAATTCGGGTAGTACCTACCCGTTAAGTTCATACTTAGTAGCTAATATACAATTCAACTACTACAATTCTATATGAAAAACTGATTGTAATAATATTTCGCGTTCAAACTTTTATACAATATTTTACAAACTTACAATACCGCTTATTTTACATAAAGCATGAAATATAGCACACAATAACTTTGATACAAGATAGTTGTGAAGACAATTCTATCTAGTACACAAGTCGTTCGGCAAAGGCAATAAAGACACGTAATTCATACGTCCAGAAACAAGTCATGCATTCTGGTTTTACTAGGACTACTTCCCATCCTTGGTCTTGTGCAACATAACCGTTATGGCCGTTGATAAGACAGCGTGTTGTAACGTCATCAAAGGGACGAGGGTTACGTAATGTCCAACAGTCCCGTAATAATCTAAAAACCTCATTTCTTACCCCAATTACCGACTCCGTCACTTGTGGAAACGTTTTGTTTAATAGTTGTAGCCCGATGTTCTTGTTCTCACTTTGGTGAGAAGCGAACATTACTAATCCGTAAGCATAACATGCTTCTTTATGTTGCATGTTAGCCGCTTTTTCTAAATCACGAAGTCCAATATTCGGATATATTGAGTCAAAATAATTTCTTAACCCGTTGCGTAAAATAGCATTTGGGTTCCCCGCAATATATGCGTCAAAGTAAACACATCGTAACTTATGGGTTTCCCAATGTGATATCCCCCATCTTTCAAACGAAAGTCTCTTATAAACCAAGACATTCTTGGAACGTTCTTCGAATGTCTTACAAACTGATCTCGCCTTAAATAGTTGTGCCGAAGAATTCTGGCCGACTCTAGACAAGATTTCATCAATCATGTCTCCGGGTAGGTCTCTTAAAATATTGGGTTGTCTATCCATTTTGTGTTTTTAAACTGTAAAATAGACAAGAGTTAGTTTCATAAAAAAAAAAATACTTATTAATACAAGCAATTTTTACATATATCATAAAGCATAAGAACACTATATTACATATATTACACCACACGAATACAACTATCTTATTCCGACTCGCTCGTTTCTTCTTCTTCGGTTTTGGTTCGTTTTGCCAAGTTTCTAGGGATATATGATGTTCCCCTAATACGAGCCGTCGTTGTCCACATTGGTTTAGAAAAACCTAGTGGTTTAGAGGTTCCCGGGTCATTGTTACAACTTAAGGACTTCGGGGGTTGACGATACATATAAAGTTCATCGGGGTTGGAATTAGATTTCTCTATTTTTATGCCCTTTCCCTTATTATTTTCTTTTGCCTTTTTAAATTCAGTTGGGGTAATTTCTATAACATCATCGGAATTCTCGTCGGAATCCGATTCATCGGAGAATTGGTAATCTTCCCAATATTTTGCTTCCTTGGCGGAAACACCATTGACCATAATTAACTTTGGTCGGTTGGTTGAGGATTTTCTTTTACTTAACCGTTTTATTATTTCCCCCACCGGTTCTATTTCTTCATCCGGTTCCGATTCTTCTTCCGGTTCCGATTCTTCTTCCGGTTCCGACTCTTCTTCCGGTTCCTCTTCGGGAACTTGTGAATCAGTCCACAAATCATTCCAATTTACATTTGACTCTTCATTATTATTAGGTGAGTCAATGGGACTTGTTCTAGAGGTAGACATCTATCACATAATATCAAACACGTTAAGAGATTAATATATCACATAATATTCATATGTTAAAAATATATAGTTTCCAACAAAAATGTTAAGCAATCATTTTTCAAGTAAACACGGTCGAAGTCCAGACTCACTAATGCATCCTAACAAACTCGATAAGACACACTAATGCAAAATTCTGGTTCTCTAAGACCAACGCTCTGATACCAACTGAAATGTCCCGTTCTTATTGATTAAAAACGTTCCATATTAATTGATTTCGTTGCGAGGTTTTGACCTCTATATGAGACGTTTTTCAAAGACTGCATTCATTTTTAAAACAAACCATAACCTTTATTTCATAAATAAAGGTTTAAAAAGCTTTACGTAGATTATCAAATAATGATAATCTAAAATATCCTGTTTACACACGACCATTACATAATGGTTTACAATACAAATATGCTACATCGAAATCAGTTTCTTGAATGCAGTTTTTACACAATATCATACAAACATGGACTCCAAATCTTGTCCTTATTTAAGTATGCGATAGCGGAAGCTCTTAATAATCACCTGAGAATAAACATGCTTAAAACGTCAACAAAAATGTTGGTGAGTTATAGGTTTAACCTATATATATCAAATCGTAACAATAGACCACAAGATTTCATATTTCAATACACATCCCATACATAGAGATAAAAATCATTCATATGGTGAACACCTGGTAACCGACAATAACAAGATGCATATATAAGAATATCCCCATCATTCCGGGACACCCTTCGGATATGATATAAATTTCGAAGTACTAAAGCATCCGGTACTTTGGATGGGGTTTGTTAGGCCCAATAGATCTATCTTTAGGATTCGCGTCAATTAGGGTGTCTGTTCCCTAATTCTTAGATTACCAGACTTAATAAAAAGGGGCATATTCGATTTCGATAATTCAACCATAGAATGTAGTTTCACGTACTTGTGTCTATTTTGTAAATCATTTATAAAACCTGCATGTATTCTCATCCCAAAAATATTAGATTTTAAAAGTGGGACTATAACTCACTTTCACAGATTTTTACTTCGTCGGGAAGTAAGACTTGGCCACTGGTTGATTCACGAACCTATAACAATATATACATATATATCAAAGTATGTTCAAAATATATTTACAACACTTTTAATATATTTTGATGTTTTAAGTTTATTAAGTCAGCTGTCCTCGTTAGTAACCTACAACTAGTTGTCCACAGTTAGATGTACAGAAATAAATCGATAAATATTATCTTGAATCAATCCACGACCCAGTGTATACGTATCTCAGTATTGATCACAACTCAAACTATATATATTTTGGAATCAACCTCAACCCTGTATAGCTAACTCCAACATTCACATATAGAGTGTCTATGGTTGTTCCGAAATATATATAGATGTGTCGACATGATAGGTCGAAACATTGTATACGTGTCTATGGTATCTCAAGATTACATAATATATAATACAAGTTGATTAAGTTATGGTTGGAATAGATTTGTTACCAATTTTCACGTAGCTAAAATGAGAAAAATTATCTAATCTTGTTTTACCCATAACTTCTTCATTTTAAATCCGTTTTGAGTGAATCAAATTGCTATGGTTTCATATTGAACTCTATTTTATGAATATAAACAAAAAAAGTATAGGTTTCTAGTCGGAAAAATAAGTTACAAGTCGTTTTTGTAAAGGTAGTCATTTCAGTCGAAAGAACGACGTCTAGATGACCATTTTAGAAAACATACTTCCACTTTGAGTTTAACCATAATTTTTGGATATAGTTTCATGTTCATAATAAAAATCATTTTCTCAGAATAACAACTTTTAAATCAAAGTTTATCATAGTTTTTAATTAACTAACCCAAAACAGCCCGCGGTGTTACTACGACGGCGTAAATCCGGTTTTACGGTGTTTTTCGTGTTTCCAGGTTTTAAATCATTAAGTTAGCATATCATATAGATATAGAACATGTGTTTAGTTGATTTTAAAAGTCATGTTAGAAGGATTAACTTTTGTTTGCGAGCAAGTTTAGAATTAACTAAACTATGTTCTAGTGATTACAAGTTTAAACCTTCGAATAAGATAGCTTTATATGTATGAATTGAATGATGTTATGAACATCATTACTACCTTAAGTTCCTTGGATGAACCTACTGGAAAAGAGAAAAATGGATCTAGCTTCAATGGATCCTTGGATGGCTCAAAGTTCTTGAAGCAAAATCATGACACGAAAACAAGTTCAAGTAAGATCATCACTTGAAATAAGATTGTTATAGTTATAGAAATTGAACCAAAGTTTGAATATGATTATTACCTTGTATTAGAATGATAACCTGCTGTAAGAAACAAAGATTTCTTGAGGTTGGATGATCACCTTACAAGATTGGAAGTGAGCTAGCAAACTTGAAAGTATTCTTGATTTTATGAAACTAGAACTTTTGGAATTTATGAAGAACACTTAGAACTTGAAGATAGAACTTGAGAGAGTTCAATTAGATGAAGAAAATTGAAGAATGAAAGTGTTTGTAGGTGTTTTTGGTCGTTGGTGTATGGATTAGATATAAAGGATATGTAATTTTGTTTTCATGTAAATAAGTCATGAATGATTACTCATATTTTTGTAATCTTATGAGATATTTCATGCTAGTTGCCAAATGATGGTTCCCACATGTGTTAGGTGACTCACATGGGCTGCTAAGAGCTGATCATTGGAGTGTATATACCAATAGTACATACATCTAAAAGCTGTGTATTGTACGAGTACGAATACGGGTGCATACGAGTAGAATTGTTGATGAAACTGAACGAGAATGTAATTGTAAGCATTTTTGTTAAGTAGAAGTATTTTGATAAGTGTATTGAAGTCTTTCAAAAGTGTATAAATACATATTAAAACACTACATGTATATACATTTTAACTGAGTCGTTAAGTCATCGTTAGTCGTTACATGTAAGTGTTGTTTTGAAACCTTTAGGTTAACGATCTTGTTAAATGTTGTTAACCCAATGTTTATAATATCAAAAGAGATTTTAAATTATTATATTATCATGATATTATGATGTACGAATATCTCTTAATATGATATATATACATTAAATGTCGTTACAACGATAAACGTTACATATATGTCTCGTTTCAAAATCATTAAGTTAGTAGTCTTGTTTTTACATATGTAGTTCATTGTTAATATAATTAATGATATGTTTACTTATCATAATATCATGTTAACTATATATATAACCATATATATGTCATCATATAGTTTTTTTACAAGTTTTAACGTTCGTGAATCACCGGTCAACTTGGGTGGTCAATTGTCTATATGAAACCTATTTCAATTAATCAAGTCTTAACAAGTTTGATTGCTTAACATGTTGGAAACATTTAATCATGTAAACATCAATCTCAATTAATATATATAAACATGGAAAAGTTCGGGTCACTACAATCACATTGGGAAATCTATAAGTTACGATGTGTTTACTTTGACGCATATATTGCGGGGAACCCAAATGCTATTTTACGCAACGGGTTAAGAAATTATTTTGACTCAGTATATCCGAATATAGGACTTCGTGATTTAGAAAAAGCGGCTAACATGCAACATAAAGAAGCATGTTATGCTTACGGGTTAGTAATGTTCGCTTCTCACCAAAGTGAGAACAAGAACATTGGGCTACAACTATTAAACAAAACGTTCCCACAAGTGACGGAGTCGGTAATTGGGGTAAGAAATGAGGTTTTTAGGTTATTACGAGACTGTTGGTCATTACGTAACCCTCGTCCCTTTGACGATGTTACAACACGCTGTCTTATCAACGGCCATAACGGTTATGGTCCACAAGACCAAGGATGGGAAGTAGTCCTAGTAAAACCAGAATGCATGACTTGTTTCTGGACGTATGAATTACGTGTCTTTATTGCCTTTGCTGAATGACTTGTGTACTAGCTAGAATTATCTTCACAACTATCTTGTATCAAAGTTATTGTGTGCTATATTTCATGCTTTATGTAAAATAAGCGGTATTGTAAGTTTGTAAAATATTGTATAAAAGTTTAAACGCGAAATATTATTACAATCAGTTTATCATATAGAATTGTAGTAGTTGAATTGTATATTAGCTACTAAGTATGAACTTAACGGGTAGGTACTACCCGAATTTAAACTTATAAAACGCTAATATGAAGAAAAAGCTTTTATAAATGAGTTCATATTATGCTACGAAATACTATTAACTACTCTTAATATTCTGTATGATTAACTTGTTCCATTTGACTATTTTGAAGGAAATGGCACCGACTACTCGACACACCGTGAATATGAATGAAGAGGAATTCCGTACTTTTCTAGCTTCAAACATAGCCGCAGTACAGGCTGCGCTACATACCAACAATAACCTTGGATCTGGCAGTACAGGAAATCGTGTAGGATGCACCTACAAAGAATTCACTGCCTGCAAACCTTTGGAATTTGATGGAACCGAAGGACCGATCGGATTGAAACGGTGGACCGAGAAGGTCGAATCGGTGTTTGCCATAAGTAAGTGTACTGAAGAGGACAAAGTGAAGTACGCTACGCATACCTTCACAGGTTCTGCGTTAACACGGTGGAATACCTATCTAGAGCAAGTGGGACAAGATGATGCGTACGCACTACCGTGGTCAGCATTCAAGCACTTGATGAACGAGAAGTACCGTCCCAGAACCGAGGTCAACAAGCTCAAGACAGAACTTAGAGGGTTACGAACCCAAGGATTTGATATTACCACGTACGAAAGACGATTCACAGAATTGTGCCTATTGTGTCCGGGAGCATTCGAAGATGAGGAAAAGAAGATCGACGCGTTTGTGAAAGGATTACCGGAAAGAATCCAAGAAGATATAAGTTCACACGAGCCCGCCTCCATACAACAGGCATGTAGAATGGCTCACAAACTAGTGAACCAGATTGAAGAAAGAATTAAAGAACAGACTGCTGAAGAGGCCAATGTGAAGCAAGTCAAAAGAAAGTGGGAGGAAAACGGTGATAAGAATCAGCCAATACAACAACAACAGCAATTACAACAATAATCGCAACAATTATCCCAACAATCGCAACATCAATCGCAACTACAACAAACGGCCCAACAACAACAACAACAACAACAACAACAGCAACTACAACAATCATCCCAACAACAATAATAACCGCAACAACAACAACAATCAGAAGCAGCTATGCCAAAGGTGTGAAAAGTATCACTTGGGGTTCTGCACCAAATTTTGCAACAAGTGTAAAAGAAATGGTCATAGCGCGGCGAAGTGTGAGGTCTACGGACCAGGGGTTAATAGAACGAAAGGAACAAATGGTGTCGGAACGAGTAATGGCGGAGCAAGTAGTGTCGGAGCAAGTTATGCCAATGTAGTTTGTTATAAATGTGGAAAACCGGGCCACATTATTAGAAATTGCCCGAACCAGGAGAACACGAATGGACAAGGCCGCGGAAGAGTTTTCAATATTAATGCGGCAGAGGCACAGGAAGACCCGGAGCTTGTTACGGGTACGTTTCTTATTGACAATAAATCTGCTTACGTTTTATTTGATTTGGGTGCGGATAGAAGCTATATGAGTAGAGATTTTTGTGCTAAATTAAGTTGTCCATTGACGCCTTTGGATAGTAAATTTTTACTCGAATTAGCAAATGGTAAATTAATTTCAGCAGATAATATATGTCGGAATCGAGAAATTAAACTGGTTAGCGAAACATTTAAGATTGATTTGATACCAGTAGAGTTAGGGAGTTTTGATGTGTTAATCGGTATGGACTGGTTGAAAGAAGTGAAAGCAGAGATCGTTTGTTACAAAAATGCAATTCGCATTATACGAGAAAAAGGAAACCCCTTAATGGTGTACGGAGAAAAGGGCAACACGAAGCTACATATTATTAGTAATTTGAAAGCACAAAAACTAATAAGAAAAGGTTGCTATGCTGTTCTAGCACACGTCGAGAAAGTACAAACTGAAGAAAAGAGCATCAATGATGTTCCCAGTGCAAAAGAATTTCCCAAAGTATTTCCGAAAGAATTACCGGGATTACTGTAACGTCCTCCCAATAGGGTCTGGAAGAAACGTTACTAATATCAAATAAACCAACATATTATAATACGAGAACAATACTAAATGAGAAAATTTAACTTTATTGAGTACGCAGCGGAAAATGAAATGTCATTACAATAATGGAAATAACGATAAAGTAATTGTTCATATGCAGAAGTAATAAATGCGATATCTCTTGATCCTAAGTCCAAGTAGCATCACATAAGTAGTAGATAAGAAAGCTTGAATCAAACAGCACCTGAGACAAAACATGTTAAAGTGTCAACCAAAAAGGTTGAGTGAAGTTCATAGGTTTAATAAAAGTAGTTATCGTTGTTTTTAGACCACAAGATTTAGTTGTAAAGTTGATCTCCTGCAGGATCAAAAAGTAGATCTCGCAGATCCAAAAGTTATGCCAGTGCGTGATATTTAGACTAAACGTTCAAG
Organism: Rutidosis leptorrhynchoides; assembly: GCF_046630445.1. Lineage (NCBI taxonomy): Eukaryota > Viridiplantae > Streptophyta > Magnoliopsida > Asterales > Asteraceae > Rutidosis > Rutidosis leptorrhynchoides. Next base: position 241,312,395 of record NC_092343.1, read on the forward strand.
TTTGCCCTATGACAAGTTGTGTCTGTCCTTGTCGGTTTAAATTTCATTATCAAGTAATACAAAGACTGAGTCAAATGTATCGGGGACGTTACTCCCGATAGGCCTACCCCCAATAATTAAGAATGCCTTATCCTGAAAGCAATTAAAAAATATCACTGTGGGGTCTTAGCAGCATAAGCTAGTCATAGTACAGTTTAGGTTCGTACTTGTGTCTAAGTTGTTTAAAGTATAAAAGCAGCATGTGTCTCACCCCAGTAAGTATAAAAAGTGCTATAGCAATAAGAGTGGGGCTATGAAAGTCACCTTAGTAAGTAGAGAGAGTTATTCCTCGAAATAGAGAGTTGAACGAGTGAGCAGGAAAGTCAACCTATTGACATTTAATAGTAGTTAAGTGTTTTGCCCATGTTTAAGTTTAAGTATGTGTTTAAGTATAGTTTATTTTACTAAGTTTCTATTCCTAGTAAGTTACTATTTTTATAACTTTCTATTTTTAGAAAGTTTTTTATTTTACTAAGTTTCTATGACTAGAGAGTTTCTACTTTTATGAGTGTTTCCATTTTAGGATACTTGTCGTATTAGATAAGCTTCCAATCACCCCTTTCCCTTCGAATGGCTAATTTAGATCTAGGGGCTTGAGCCATAGGACCCTTTAAATCGGAAATCCAAACCCTCTGCCTAGAATCTCGTAGAAACCATTCGTCAAGAAAGTTCGAAGATCTATACATCTCTAATACATATCCCAAAATGTTTTTGTTCTACAATATAATTAGTAGGTTATAGTTGCTAGTAATAGTAATAGTGTATACATGTTAAGTACTAGTATAAGTAGTATTAGGGTTTCATTAATTAGGGTTAGTTAATTAAAGTAGTAATTAATAACTAGGGTTTAGTAATTAATGTCCTACGGTTTCATAAATGTTTAGAGTTTAATTAATTAGGGTTTAAGAATTATAGTTTAGGTGTAATTAGGGTTTAAGGTTTTAATATGTATATGTATATATAATTCGTATATATATTTATATATATATATAAAAATATATTTTTTTACATGTATATATGTATATATAAATCTAGGTGTGTTTATGTATATACTTATGAATAACAAGTTTATAATATGAATATGAATTATCAAAGATCAAAGTTTATGTAAATAGTTTAGGGTTTATGTTATACCTTTGAAGATTCAAGATAATTAACAAAGAAAAGATGAACACGATGAAGATGGAAGATCAAAGCCTTGAAAATCTTGAAGAACTCCTTGAAGATTCTTGAAGAACACGAAGAACAAGCTTGAAGATCCGAATACCACAAGAGAGGGAGAGGGAGAGATTGTTTTTGAGAGAGGATTTTGGTGTGATTTGTGAATGAGAAACTAGGTGTTTATATAGTGCAAGTATTAGAGTGTTAGTCAACATAAGGATGTTCTAATTAATGATTTTATTTTGTTTTATAATTTTTAGTCAACAATAGGTGGTACTAGTTTTTAATTAGTCAACATAAGGATGTACTAGTTTACACTTTATTTTTAGTCAACATAAGGATGTAAGATTTTTTAAGCCTCATTATTATTACTATTATTATTATTATTATTTTTACATTTACTACATGATAAGTATTATTTTCTTTTTACTAATTCATGACTTGTATATATTTAGTTCCCAATTGTTTTATTATTTATATAAATGTCACTTTTTATTTATTACTTATAGTTTATTAGTTATAATATTACATAAATGCATAAATTTTAATTAGCAGTGAGTGTCGACTAACAGTTTATTATTTTCATCTTTTATTAACTTGTCAATTTTTGTACAAAGTTAATTAATATGTTTTCTAACTCTTAACACTTAACAATTGTTGATTAAAGTTTAATCATTAAGTTTTAATTATATTGTTTGGGCTTTTAATATTGGAAAAATATAGAATGGAAAAATGAGGGTCGTTATAGTACCTCCCCGTTATTGAAAACTTCGTCCCGAAGTTATTAGGTAGTTTCCTCGTTTGCATCAGCAGTTGAGAAGAGATGGGGATATTTCCGTTTCATATGGTCTTTACGTTCCCATGTATATTCGGGGCCTCTACGCGAATTCCAACGGACTTTAACGATAGGTATATTGCTTTTACGCGTTTGTTTGACCTCTCCTTCCATGATTTCTATAGGTTATTCAACGAAGTGCATTTTATCATTAATGCGAAGATCATTCAAAATAATGATGTTATACAAGTCATTTCAGTAAATTGGATACATGAAATGTGTTATGAATAGTATTGAGCTCATTTAAAACCTTGAGCATTTTATGCCACAATATTAGGGCAGACAAACAAAGAGGAGTTCGTGAAAATCACAGTCATGAAATTTGATAGAGATCTTCATTATTTACAACAAGAATATTTTAATGATGAATATAAGTTGAAAAATAAAGTTTTATCACTATTGAATAATATGGATAAAACGATTCGTTTATAGGAAGAGTATAAATGAAGCTATCATAAAAGAGTGAAATGAGAAAATTAAATGTTCGCCTTAACTTTTGACGTAGTCACGATTGATTTCTGGAATTCAAGGAATTAAAGGAAATCTTCGTAATCTATAAGATTTGATTCTCCGGTATTTACGAAATTTTGAGATTTGTTTGATTAAATGCGGTGATTTGCCTCGATTGATGTGTTTGGAATTTTGCTATAAATTAGCTTCTTTCGTTTCATTATCTTCACCACTTCTATACTTTCTTTCTCAATTCAAACTTCCAAAAGATTAAGAAAATGCTTAATCCAGTTCTGATCCTGGTTATTATATTGACCATCTATGCAGTCATTCTTCTTTTTCTTTTACCGCCAGAGAAATCTGTTTACTTCTACTATGCTCTTGGGGTTATAGTGTTTTTAATTATCCCGTGTCTTTATATTGCTATACGCATTGATATACACGGTTTGTAATTTCGGAGTCGTTATCGGGCTTTATATTTTCCCTTATATGTCGGAGCTTTATGCTTTTGTTTCTTCTTCCCGACTTCAAGTCAAGCGAGTAATGGTCCAGAATTCATAGGTATGAAGTTTCGAATGATCATAATATATAAAGTAGAAAGGAAAGGTAATAGCACGGTTTGATTTGTCATATTACCAGAATATCCGGAAAAGACCGAATCATCAAGAAAAATATTTTCTTGATATGTTTAGAGGTTAAATAGAATGTAAGAGTCGTGTAACATGGAAAATGATGATTATAAAATCTATGAATCATCATCTTCCATTAAAAACTTAGCATGACTTACTGTAATATAATCACGTTGGCCTGACGTCATTATATTATACTAACTCATGCTTCAATTCCCAACACTTCTTCAAAGCATTTATAATTTAAACTCGAATTTTACAGAATATAGAAACTAAAACAGTTTCCTTTATAAAGATATCACAAAGAGATACTTAATTGCGGACATGAATCGTTATGAAGATATCTTTCGAAATATAGAGGATATTTATGATGATATTTTGGAATTTCTAAGTTCGAAAGTTGATGAAGAAAAATTTTCCGCAAGCTTTTAACATGACTTCGGAGCAAGATATTCTCTAAAGATTTCACCGGATCCAAAATTACCTGGATTCTTTGAATATAGGGTTTGGCTCTTGTGTTTGTCCTTGGTCTCCTCCATGGTTAGCTCAATCCATTTTTCAGTTCCAAATTTTCTTTTGAGCTTTTCCAACGTACCATTCTTTATTATCAAACTGTTGGCCCTTAAGACCATCTACAATTTTTCTGTTTCCTCTGCATTTAATGTAGCCATATTTGAATCATCGGTTATCAATCCGAAATGGTTTCAAGAAATTTCATTTTTAGATGATTAAACGCTGATTGCGATCGTCAAGATTCAAAGGATGTTTTCAAGAATTTTAAATTTGAAGTGTTTAAGCGTAAGATGCATCCATCAATGGATCTAACGGTTGACGAAGAAATGTTGTGATTTTCAAAAGTAAGGAATGGTAAGTTCGGTGGTTTGATTTGATAATTCATCATAGAATACGAATGAATATAATTCATGAATGTAGTGATCTTTAGGAAGATAACACTTGCTAAAGCTTTACTTAAGTTCCGATATGTCAAAATCATAGTATGTAACTGAATTTGTATGAAAATGGTTTTTCTTTGGTGAACATATACATATATCATGTGAATGTAAGTAGTATAGTTAACAACTGCTGAATCAGAATGGAAGAATGTACAATGTAACATATTTATATGAGATATGAATATCTCTCGGGTTTTACCTACCCGTTAAAATATTTTTTACAATTAACAGTTTATACAAAAGAGAAGATATACGTTCATATATGTATTCTTCAGATGTAATCATGGTTTTAATGAGCTAATATAATATTAAACTCATTTGATTTGCTGTTGAAACGAGAATAAATAATCTCCAAAACCTTAGAGATTTCATAATTGTCGTGAAATATTTCGCTAATGAAGTTATGAATTAATACTTCATCGTTCATTGTTATTGATATACCTTGGTATATGATGTTGGTGCTCTTGGAATTCTTGTGAAATTCATAAGGCACTAATGATATTTTCTAGAAAGTTTCGAGTACATCGAAAATTAAAGTATACAATCAATCATGTTTTTGAGTAATACACTTGGTTTATTACGAAATGGAGTTTATTGTATTGAAGCAATGACAAACGATTGTTAAGTTATTAACAAAAGATGTACATCATAGCATATTGTGATATGAATTAACCATGTAGTACATACTAGTTAAGATTCACACGTAATAGCTTAGTACGAAAAGATTTATTATTGTTCCAATCCATATATATAAAGTATACATATGTAATTCTTCAGGAAGAACGAGTCAATACATCTTAACTCATTATTAATAATATTCCTTGGTATCTATGGGGCGTATGATGTTGATGTTTGAGGTACTGAGTGTGATGTTGAGGCGTGGAATGCGGATGTTGTCGTTGGTGAAGATGGTGATGTTGGTGGTGATGTTGGTGGTGATGCCGATGGTACTGGTGGTACTGGTTATGCTGCTGGTGCTGCTGCTGGTGTTCGTAGGTTTCGCACCATATTCTCCAGAGCCACTACTCGAGCGCGAAGCTCGTTGACTTCTTCTATTATTCCGGGATGATTGGCGGTTCGGACAAGTGGATGAATAAGATCTAAAATTTTAGATATTATATATTCGTGACTGGATATCCTGGAAATGAGGGTGAAAATAGTGTTCCGAACGTGTTCGCCAGTAAGTGCTTCAGGTTCTTCACCAAGAGGTGAATTCGGTTGGTGGAAGGGATCACCTTCTTCTTGTCTCCATTGATTAAGTTTACTACGAACCAATCCCCAATTCATCCAAAATAGATGATGGCTGATTGGTTGGTTCATTCCAGTTACGCTGCCATTGGAGCTCAAAGAGTTCGAGGAATCCATATTATGTGTTTGGAATTAGGGTTTTTGATATGAGATTAGTGTTGAATACTGGATGATATATTCGTCTCCTCGAATACGTGTATATAGCAAAAATATTTTCGTAATTTACGGAGGGAATTTAGGAAAAGTGTTAGACAAAATCTATTGGGATAGATACGATAAGATATAATAAGATATGATGTGTCTATACTTTAATAATGGCAGTATGACGTGTCGAGATCATAAAGTGATAAATATGTAATCTAATAATCTTTTGATTAAAGACTTTCAATTCGTATACTGTGATAACCCAATGACATTTTTCGATTCACAAACCGATGCATAAAGGCATAAGGCATATAGGTACGTGATATAACAGGGAGTTATATATGTTTGTGTGTGAGTAGTAACAATTATAAGAGTTTCAAAATCATGGATAATATTTCATGTAATACATATGTAATACACATAACCATGATAGATGACTTATGAATGTCAAGAATTTCTGAAATCATTGTGTCGCATTTAGATGCGGTGGTGTAATTGGATAGTACTCAGGAAAGTGAGCAGAGTTCTTAGATTAGCTCGGCATTCTAAGATAAGTAAAGTTTCTAAAGTATAGTGTAGCATTTAACAGTTAAAGGCAACAATTAAAGGCACTATGGTCAAGAAAAGTTGTAGTCCTACATTAGGAAAGAGACTTTGATTAGAATCTTTAAGTCAAGTTTGGTAAAGCATGATTGTTAAGATTATAAGACAATCCTAAGTACTTTAAGTGTAAGGCAGGAAAGGTTATAGTTTCCTAGATTGCTAAGGCACCCTAGCTAGCAAGTAAGGCACACATAAAATTGCAATCCTGGTTCTCTATAACAGCCTGGTTATGCTCTGATACCAATCTGTAACGTCCTCCCAATAGGGTCTGGAAGAAACGTTAATAATATCAAATAAACCAACATATTATAATACGAGAACAATACTAAATGAGAAAATTTAACTTTATTGAGTACGCAGCGGAAAATGAAATGTCGTTACAATAATGGAAATAACGATAAAGTAATTGTTCATATGCAGAAGTAATAAATGCGATATCTCTTGATCCTAAGTCCAAGTAGCATCACATAAGTAGTAGATAAGAAAGCTTGAATCAAACAGCACCTGAGACAAAACATGCTAAAGTGTCAACCAAAAAGGTTGAGTGAAGTTCATAGGTTTAACAAAAGTAGTTATCGTTGTTTTTAGACCACAAGATTTAGTTGTAAAGTTGATCTCCCGCAGGATCAAAAAGTAGATCTCGCAGATCCAAAAGTTATGCCAGTGCTTGATATTTAGACTAAACGTTCAAGTTTGTCCTATGACAAGTTGTGTCTGTCCTTGTCGGTTTAAATTTCATTATCAAGTAATACAAAGACTGAGTCAAATTTATCGGGGACGTTACTCCCGATAGGCCTACCCCCAATAATTAAGAATGCCTTATCCTGAAAGCAATTAAAAAATATCACTGTGGGGTCTTAGTAGCATAAGCTAGTCATAGTACAGTTTAGGTTCGTACTTGTGTCTAAGTTGTTTAAAGTATAAAAGCAGCATGTGTCTCACCCCAGTAAGTATAAAAAGTGCTATAGCAATAAGAGTGGGGCTATGAAAGTCACCTTAGTAAGTAGAGAGAGTTATTCCTCGGAATAGAGAGTTGAACGAGTGAGCAGGAAAGTCAACCTATTGACATTTAAGAGTAGTTAAGTGTTTTGCCCATGTTTAAGTTTAAGTATGTGTTTAAGTATAGTTTGTTTTACTAAGTTTCTATTCCTAGTAAGTTACTATTTTTATAAAGTTTCTATTTTTAGAAAGTTTTTTATTTTACTAAGTTTCTATGACTAGAGAGTTTCTACTTTTATGAGTGTTTCCATTTTAGGATACTTGCCGTATTAGATAAGCTTCCAATCACCCCTTTACCTTCGAATGGCTAATTTAGATCTAGGGGCTTGAGCCATAGGACCCTTTAAATCGGAAATCCAAACCCTCTGCCTAGAATCTCGTAGAAACCATTCGTCAAGAAAGTTCGAAGATCTATACATCTCTAATACATATCCCAAAATGTTTTTGTGCTACAATATAATTAGTAGGTTATAGGTGCTAGTAATAGTAATAGTGTATACATGTTAAGTACTAGTATAAGTAGTATTAGGGTTTCATTAATTAGGGTTAGTTAATTAAAGTAGTAATTAATAACTAGGGTTTAGTAATTAATGTCCTAGGGTTTCATAAATGTTTAGAGTTTAATTAATTAGGGTTTAAGAATTATAGTTTAGGTGTAATTAGGGTTTAAGGTTTTAATATGTATATGTATATATAATTCGTATATATATTTATATATATATATAAAAATATTTTTTTTTACTTGTATATATGTATATATAAATCTAGGTGTGTTTATGTATATACTTATGAATAACAAGTTTATAATATGAATATGAATTATCAAAGATCAAAGTTTATGTAAATAGTTTAGGGTTTATGTTATACCTTTGAAGATTCAAGATAATTAACAAAGAAAAGATGAACACGATGAAGATGGAAGATCAAAGCCTTGAAAATCTTGAAGAACTCCTTGAAGATTCTTGAAGAACACAAAGAACAAGCTTGAAGATCCGAATACCACAAGAGAGGGAGAGGGAGAGATTGTTTTTGAGAGAGGATTTTGGTGTGATTTGTGAATGAGAAACTAGGTGTTTATATAGTGCAAGTATTAGAGTGTTAGTCAACATAAGGATGTTCTAATTAATGATTTTATTTTGTTTTATAATTTTTAGTCAACAATAGGTGGTACTAGTTTATAATTAGTCAACATAAGAATGTACTAGTTTACACTTTATTTTTAGTCAACATAAGGATGTAAGATTTTTTAAGTCTCATTATTATTACTATTATTATTATTATTATTTTTACATTTACTACATGATAAGTATTATTTTCTTTTTACTAATTCATGACTTGTATATATTTAGTTCCTAATTGTTTTATTATTTATATAAATGTCACTTTTTATTTATTACTTATAGGTTATTAGTTATAATATTACATAAATGCATAAATTTTAATTAGCAGTGAGTGTCGACTAACAGTTTATTATTTTCAACTTTTATTAACTTGTCAATTTTTGTACAAAGTTAATTAATATGTTTTCTAACTCTTAACACTTAACAATTATTGATTAAAGTTTAATCATTAAGTTTTAATTATATTGTTTGGGCTTTTAATATTGGAAAAATATATAATGGAAAAATGAGGGTCGTTATAATTACCCCCATAGGGATTCGTTGAATTTCAAATAGATCTTGTACCAGGAGCTGCACCAATAGCTCGTGCTCCTTACAGACTCGCACCCAGCGAGATGAAAGAACTGCAAAGCCAATTACAAGAACTTTTAGAGCGTGGTTTCATTCGACCAAGCACATCACCGTGGGGAGCTCCTGTTTTGTTTGTCAAGAAGAAAGATGGTACATTCAGGTTGTGTATCGACTACTGAGAGTTGAACAAACTTACCATCAAAAACCGCTACCCACTACCGAGAATCGACGACTTATTTGATCAACTACAAGGCTCGTCTGTTTATTCAAAGATTGACTTACGTTCCGGGTATCATCAAATGCGGGTGAAAGAAGATGATATTCCAAAGACTGCTTTCAGAACACGTTACGGTCATTACGAGTTTATGGTCATGCCGTTTGGTTTAACTAATGCACCAGCTGTGTTCATGGACCTTATGAACCGAGTGTGTGGACCATACCTTGACAAGTTTGTCATTGTTTTCATTGATGACATACTTATTTACTCAAAGAATGACCAAGAACACGGTGAACATTTGAGAAAGGTGTTAGAAGTATTGAGGAAGGAAGAATTGTACGCTAAGTTTTCAAAGTGTGCATTTTGGTTGGAAGAAGTTCAATTCCTCGGTCACATAGTGAACAAAGAAGGTATTAAGGTGGATCCGGCAAAGATAGAAACGGTTGAAAAGTGGGAAACCCCGAAAACTCTGAAACACATACGCCAGTTTTTAGGACTAGCTGGTTACTACAGAAGGTTCATCCAAGACTTTTCCAGAATAGCAAAACCTTTGACTGCATTAACGCATAAAGGGAAGAAATTTGAATGGAATGATGAACAAGAGAAAGCGTTTCAGTTATTGAAGAAAAAGCTAAATACGGCACCTATATTGTCATTGCCTGAAGGGAATGATGATTTTGTGATTTATTGTGACGCATCAAAGCAAGGTCTTGGTTGTGTATTAATGCAACGAACGAAGGTGATTGCTTATGCGTCTAGATAATTGAAGATTCACGAACAAAATTATACGACGCGTGATTTGGAATTAGGCGCGGTTGTTTTTGCATTAAAGACTTGGAGGCACTACTTATATGGGGTCAAAAGTATTATATATACCGACCACAAAAGTCTTCAACACATATTTAATCAGAAACAACTGAATATGAGGCAGCGTAGGTGGATTGAATTATTGAATGATTACGACTTTGAGATTCGTTACCACCCGGGGAAGGCAAATGTGGTAGCCGATGCCTTGAGCAGGAAGGATAGAGAACCCATTCGAGTAAAATCTATGAATATAATGATTCATAATAACCTTACTACTCAAATAAAGGAGGCGCAACAAGGAGTTTTAAAAGAGGGAAATTTAAAGGATGAAATACCCAAAGGATCGGAGAAACATCTTAATATTCGGGAAGACGAAACCCGGTATAGGGCTGAAAGGATTTGGGTACCAAAATTTGGAGATATGAGAGAAATGGTACTTAGAGAAGCTCATAAAACCAGATACTCAATACATCCTGGAATGGGGAAGATGTACAAGGATCTCAGGAAATATTTTTGGTGGCCGGGTATGAAAGCCGATGTTGCTAAATACGTAGGAGAATGTTTGACGTGTTCTAAGGTCAAAGCTGAGCATCAGAAACCATCAGGTCTACTTCTACAACCCGAAATCCCGGAATGGAAATGGGAAAACATTACCATGGATTTCATCACTAAATTGCCAAGGACTGCAAGTGGTTTTGATACTATTTGGGTAATAGTTGATCGTCTCACCAAATCAGCACATTTCCTGCCAATAAGAGAAGATGACAAGATGGAGAAGTTTGCACGACTGTATTTGAAGGAAGTCGTCTCCAAACATGGAATACCAATCTCTATTATCTCTGATAGGGATGGCAGATTTATTTCAAGATTCTGGCAGACATTACAGCAAGCATTAGGAACTTGTCTAGACATGAGTACTGCCTATCATCCAAAAACTGATGGGCAGAGCGAAAGGACGATACAAACGCTTGAAGACATGCTACGAGCATGTGTTATTGATTTTGGAAACAGTTGGGATCGACATCTACCATTAGCAGAATTTTCCTACAACAACAGCTACCATTCAAGCATTGAGATGGCGCCGTTTGAAGCACTTTATGGTAGAAAGTGCAGGTCTCCGATTTGTTGGAGTGAAGTGGGGGATAGACAAATTACGGGTCCGGAGATTATACAAGAAACTACCGAGAAGATCATCCAAATTCAACAACGGTTGAAAACCGCCCAAAGTCGACAAAAGAGCTACGCTGACATTAAAAGAAAAGATATAGAATTTGAAATTGGAGAGATGGTCATGCTTAAAGTTGCACCTTTGAAACGCGTTGTTCGATTTGGTAAACGAGGGAAATTAAATCCAAGGTATATTGGACCATTCAAGATTATTGATCGTGTCGGACCAGTAGCTTACCGACTTGAGTTACCTCAATAACTCGCGGCTGTACATAACACTTTCCACGTCTCGAATTTGAAGAAATGTTTTGCTAAAGAAGATCTCACTCTTCGGTTAGATGAAATCCAAATCAACGAAAAACTCCAATTCATCGAAGAACCCGTCGAAATAATGGATCGTGAGGTTAAAAGACTTAAGCAAAACAAGATACCAATTGTTAAGGTTCGATGAAATGCTCATAGAGGACCCGAGTTCACCTGAGAGCATGAAGATCAGATGAATAAGAAATACCCGCATCTATTTCCAGAAGATTCGTCAACACCTTCAACAGCTTAAAATTTCGGGACGAAATTTATTTAACGGGTAGGTACTGTAGTGACCCGAACTTTTCCATGTTTATATATATTAATTGAGATTGATATTTACATGATTAAATGTTTCCAACATGTTAATCAATCAAACTTGTTAAGACTTGATTAATTGAAATATGTTTCATATAGACAATTGACCACCCAAGTTGACCGGCGATTCACGAACGTTAAAACTTTTAAAAACGACATGACGATATATATATGGATATACATATGGTTAACATGATATTATGATAAGTAAGTATCTCCATAAGTATATTAACAATGAGTTATATACATATAAACAAGACTACTAACTTAAGGATTTTGAAACGAGACATATATGTAACGATTATCGTTGTAACGACATTTAAATGTATATATATCATATTAAGATATATTAATATATCATAATATCATGATAATATAATAATTTAACATCTCATTAGATATAATAAACAATGGGTTAACAACATTAATTGAGATCGTTAACTTAAAGGTTTCAAAACAACACTTACATGTAACGACTAACGATGACTTAACGACTCAGTTAAAATGTATATACATGTAGTGTATTTAGATGTATTAAAATACTTTTGGAAGACTTCAAGACATATATCGAAACACTCATACTTAACGAAAATGGTTACAGTTACTTTTCCATTCTTTTCTTTCATCAAGAATTCTAGTCGTATTCTTATCCGTATTATACACAGCTTCAAAACGTACTTACTATGAGTATATACCAATAGGAACTAGCATGGGATTCTACTCTTGATTATGTCATGTATTACTAATCAATTTTAACTTCTACCATGAGCTAGTCAACTAACTAGAACTCCTTTTAACCCCACTCACCACTCACCAATTACCACTCATCATTCACTCCATTTCACTTCCAATTCTCTTTCTAATTCTCTCTCAACACACACACACACACTATTATGAACGTATTTTTCCAGTAGTTAATCATCATCTTCATCAAAAATCACTTCAAGAATCAAGCTATAATCATCATAGGAAGAACACTTCAAGAACACTTCAAAAATCCCTTCAAGTTTACTAATTTACTTCCAAGCTTTCTAATCCATTCCAAGTAATCATCTAAGATCAAGAAACCTTTGTTATATACAGTAGGTTATCTTTCTTATTCAAGGTAATATTCATATTCAAACTTTGATTCAATTTCTATAACTATAAACTATCTTAATTCGAGTAAAAAACTTACTTGAACTTGTTTTTGTGTCATGATCCTACTTCAAGAACTTTCAAGCCATCCAAGATCCTTTGAAGCTAGATAATTTCTTGTCACTTCCAGTAGGTTTACCTACTAAACTTGAGGTAGTAATGATGTTCATAACATCATTCGATTCATATATATAAAACTATCTTATTCGAAGGTTTAAACTCGTAATCACTAGAACATAGTTTAGTTAATTCTAAACTTGTTCGCAAACAAAAGTTAATCCTTCTAACTTTACTTTTAAAATTAACTACACACATGTTCTATATCTATATGATATGCTAACTTAATGATTTAAAACCTGGAAACACGAAAAACACCGTAAAACCGGATTTACGCCGTCGTAGTAACACCGCGGGCTGTTTTGGGTTAGTTAATTAAAAACTATGATAAACTTTGATTTAAAAGTTGTTATTCTGAGAAAATGATTTTTATTATGAACATGAAACTATATCCAAAAATTATGGTTAAACTCAAAGTGGAAGTATGTTTTCTAAAAAGGTCATCTAGACGTCGTTCTTTCGACTGAAATGACTACCTTTACAAAAACGACTTGTAACTTATTTTTCAGACTATAAACCTATACTTTTCTGTTTAGATTCATAAAATAGAGTTCAATATGAAACCATAGCAATTTGATTCACTCAAAACGGATTTAAAATGAAGAAGTTATGGGTAAAACAAGATTGGATAATTTTTCTCATTTTAGCTACGTGAAAATTGGTAACAAATCTATTCCAACCATAACTTAATCAACTTGTATTGTATTTTATGTAATCTTGAGATACCATAGACACGTATACAATGTTTCGACCTATCATGTCGACACATCTATATATATTTCGGAACAACCATAGACACTCTATATGTGAATGTTGGAGTTAGCTATACAGGGTTGAGGTTGATTCCAAAATATATATAGTTTGAGTTGTGATCAATACTGAAATATGTATACACTGGGTCGTGGATTGATTCAAGATAATATTTATCGATTTATTTCTGTACATCTAACTGTGGACAACTAGTTGTAGGTTACTAACGAGGACAGCTGACTTAATAAACTTAAAACATCAAAATATATTAAAAGTGTTGTAAATATATTTTAAACATACTTTGATATATATATATATATATATATATTGTTATAGGTTCGTGAATCAACCAGTGGCCAAGTCTTACTTCCCGACGAAGTAAAAATCTGTGAAAGTGAGTTATAGTCCCACTTTTAAAATCTAATATTTTTGGAATGAGAATACATGCAGGTTTTAAAAATGATTTACAAAATAGACACAAGTACGTGAAACTGCATTCTATGGTTGAATTATCGAAATCGAATATGCCCCTTTTTATTAAGTCTGGTAATCTAAGAATTAGGGAACAGACACCCTAATTGACGTGAATCCTAAAGATAGATCTATTGGGCCTAACAAACCCCATCCAAAGTACCAGATGCTTTAGTACTTCGAAATTTATATCATATCCGAAGGGTGTCCCGGAATGATGGGGATATTCTTATATATATGCATCTTGTTAATGTCGGTTACCAGGTGTTCACCATATGAATGATTTTTATCTCTATGTATGGGATGTGTATTGAAATATGAAATCTTGTGGTCTATTGTTACGATTTGATATATATAGGTTAAACCTATAACTCACCAACATTTTTGTTGACGTTTAAAGCATGTTTATTCTCATGTGAATACTAAGAGCTTCCGTTATTGCATACTAAAATAAGGACAAGATTTGGAGTCCATGTTTGTATGATATTGTGTAAAAACTGCATTCAAGAAACTGATTTCGATGCAACATATTTGTATTGTAAACCATTATGTAATGGTCGTGTGTAAACAGGATATTTTAGATTATCATTATTTGATAATCTACGTAAAGCTTTTTAAACCTTTAATTATGAAATAAAGGTTATGGTTTGTTTTAAAAATGAATGCAGTCTTTGAAAAACGTCTCATATAGAGGTCAAAACCTCGCAACGAAATCAATTAATATGGAACATTTTTAATCAACAAGAACGGGACATTTCAAATGTAACGTGATCACTTCCAGTTCTGCTCAATTTCATCCAACGGTGCTTTATCTATTCTATCTCAAAACAAAATCTACATAATTAATTTCACGGTTTCTCGGTGTGGGTGCGTAAGTTCCGTAGGTCATGCACCAATGCCTAAATGTCCCGAAATTTCTTCAAAATGTTCAGGTTCAGGTAACGTCATTAGGTTCCTTTTTAGAAATTCAATCTGGGTCTCGCGTCGAGTTGTATGTGTAGCAAGTAGTAATACGATATGTCTTGAGGTGACTCCCAAGTCTTTGGGTATGGCTGAGCATCAGTGGAAGGCACTCTGACCTTGTGAAAGGAGATGTCCTCCTGATTTCTCCAATGCCTAAGAGTGTTAGGGACCTAAGTCCAGAAGTGTCGTTAGATCATCGAGTAGTGGTGGAGAATGGAAGAGATAAGTGACGGTCACGAAAGTGTACGGGACACGGGTCATCTTGCATAAACTGAACATCCTTCGAATGTTCATACGTTGTACGTGTCTAATTAGGGTGAGCTCTGGGTGCGGTTACTCCGACAAATCCTCGCATATCTCCTCCTCCGAGGATCAACTTTAGTGGGCGTGTAATCCGAGGGGTACTCCTCCTAGATTGCGTGAAGTAATGCTACGATCTCTGGAACGGTGGAACAGTAGTAACAGGTGGATTACAATACCAATCCTTAGGGTTAGACGTGTGGGAAAAGGGTTCAGAAAAACATCTGAACTAGGAAAGGTAAATTCTCCAAGTCGGTACAGCGAATAGCAGGCATGAAGAAAGCACGTAATCAGGCACTACAGCAACTTAGATCGTCTACAGCAGTATATAGCATGGCAATATTAACAGTACTAAACAGAAGTAACATGCAATCGAAAGCAGATAGTAGTATGCAGTAGCGAGGATAAGAAATAGCATACAGCGAGTTCACCTAGCAGTAAGAGTAAGCAGTAGCATGCAGCAGTTCATACAGCATTAGAAGTAAGCAGTGACATGCAGTAGTAGTAAACAGTAACACGCAGTAATATAACATAGTAGCATGCAGCGGTTCGCAGAAACAGGTAAATAAGCAAGTTGTAGATTAGTCCTATTAGTGAATCCTACTCGACCTGGTCTAGACTCACTAATGCAACCTAATTCCCTACAACCAATGCTCTGATACCAAATGTGACGCCCCGTACAAAACCATCGTATACGATTCGTCAACAACAGGATCTTCACACGGTCAAACACTATATGTTGTTTGAAAACCAGTTTGCATTCATAAAAAGATAGCGTTTTACAAAAGATAACGTGCATCCTACGAATAGGAGCATAAACATAAATATTTGACCCTAAGGTCGTTACAAAGCCATTGTTTGAAATTAACATAAACTACAAATGCAACAGAAAAGTTCCATGAATGAGACATCTCTAATAATGCAGCTGATAACTAATACAGCAGGTCCTTAACAGTAAGACAGCAAATCTAACAGCGGAAGCAAGAAACCTCTAGGCACCTGAGAAATACACGCTTAAAAGTCAACACAAATGTTGGTGAGCTATAGTTTAAGTTGTAACAGTAACGTAAGGTAGACCACGAGATTTCAGTGTAACAAAACAGTATGAAAAGTATATGTATAACCGTGAGCACCCGGTAACTAGACTTAACGTTTATAACCCCCTGAAATTACAATTGACGAGTGCGTATGTTCACGAAGTATTAAACACCCGTTAAATGCTAGCGCGACTAGCCCGAGTGGGGATGTCAAACCCTATGGATCCATATCTAAGATTCGCGTTCACCGGTTCAAAAACCAATGACTAAACGTTACCGTGCTAAGGGGAATGTTTATGCCGTTGTATAACCCACACACATATAAAGTTTAAGTACTCATTTCTAGTATGTAAAACATAAAAGCGCATGTATTTTCAGTCCCAAAATAGTTAAAGTAAAAAGGGATGCTATAACTCACAATGAATAAGCAATACAAGTTGATACGAAAGTGTGCAAGTAGAAAGTCGGTCCGAATGGTCGTCAACCTAAATCAAAGATTACTAGGTCAGTAGGTTGTCTTTATAAGTTCTAATAGTGCATAAAATAAGTTTAAGTGTCATCATCATCATCATTCATCATCATAAAAGCCAAGTAAGTTAATCAAGTATAGTGGTCAAAACAATAGGCTGAATTGGATCAGCTGCTACGACCTCTACGTAAATCGAAAAGACACAAAATCAGTGGCCATGGCTCCGTATGGAGTCCTCTAGTTGCTAACCAATTTCTAGACTCAAAATCGTCTTAGTTTGACCGTGGTGACTGTCTAAGTGCGAGTAGGTTCGAATTTTCAGCACAACGTTACAAAGGAGTATTGACTTTCGGAAGGCCATAGATCCTAAACCGTAACTCGGATTAAGACGAGGTCTAAACGGAAAATCATCTACTCGAAACGAACTAACTGAAAATTAACTTTCCAGTAGCCCAGGTGGTCTGATAAGATACGAAAAACAGTAGGTTAGGTGCTCCGGTGGGGTTCTTAGTACTTGATGCTCATCACGGTTCTCATCCTTGATGCTTGTAGCTTCAAGTGTACAACTCATTGATGGTATAGCATCACCTTGACTAAGATTCCACCATCAATACACAATATGTTAAGACCAAGTAAGAATACAACTCAATCAAGAGTCTTAGATGGATGATGAACCAAGGTTACATCATATCCTTAGTCTTAACACAAATTCAAGTCACATTTACAACTAAAGCTACAAACTTTACATCAATCAAATAAGTATGAACACAATCTAAGTCAAATGAGGTGATAGAACCCTAAGCTAGAGAGCTTGGATCCATTTCACACAAGTTACAAGGTTGCAAAGCTAGAAAGCTTGCACCTTTGATGTTCTTGAAGATCTTGAAGCATAAAGCTTGGATCTCTAAGATACATGAAGATTACAAACACAAGTTTGAATCTTTATAACAAAATAACAAGATTAAAGTAAGAACAATATAGATCTACAAAGTTGGTGAAGATTCAAAGCTAGAAAGCTTGAATCTTCCATGTTCTTGAAGGATTCATACTTGAATCAACAAGATAAAATCAAGATCAAAGTTAAAGGAACTTGATCTCCATATAATGACGATGATGAGCCACGAATTTGAAAAGAAAAAGAGGAAGAAAAGAAAACTTACAAGAATACTAGAAAGGAAGGAAAGAAAAGAGCAAGTGTGTGTGAAAATCAAAATGAGAGCAAGTGTAAAATGGGAGAAGTATGGCTAGTATTTATAGGCAAAATAAATGACAAGGATTGATGACATGGAGGCCTCCTTGGCCGTGATTTTCATGGAGGGGAGGGGGAGACACCATTTTGCTTTTTGGGTAGTGGTTGTGTAAAGCATGTACTTATGCTAGAATCCCATGTAACCATATGGATAATCCTTATCCAAATGCTTGTACGACTCATTAATTTATTTATTTTATTTATTTTATTTATTATGGGTCACTAGTAAATAATACTTGGGCTATTTAATTGGGTCACTAGCTAGAGTAGGGTGGGCTTAAGTCCAACAAGGTAGAAAGTCCAACAAGACTAACTATTGAGCATAATTAAATTACTACGCGTAATTAAGCATCCAAAAACCCAGATAATTATTATTATAAAATAATAATTAATATTTTGCAGTCATAATATTCCGATTACGACAAAAGTTAAACGTGCGCCTGTAACACCCCAGGTAAAATGTTCCCCGTAGCATGATATTTTCCGCTTTGCAGAGATAGGGACGTACCCTTGTCTCCCCCGTAGGTTGCTCACGGATTTTTCTTGGCGACCAAACACGACGAGCACTTTCCCAGGAGGTCACCCATCCTGGTAGTGCTCTCACCTGAGCACGCTTAACTGCAGAGTTCTCATGGGATCTGCTGCGCTTGTGGTCCCAAAACGCGTCATACTAGGAAAGGTCTCCACACCCTTATAAGGCATGCTTCATTCCCCTCTCCAACCGATGTGGGACGGATGTAACACGGATGTTACAGCGCGCAGTTCGCGGTTTATTAGAAACGTCAAATAACACTAACGGTTATAAAGGTTTCCAATGATCAAGTTATGTATCCTACGTACTCTAAGGCACGTTTTAACATATAAATGGAAGTAAACCACGTAAATCAAGTTTTCAGAGTATAAAGTAACACAGTACGCACAAATACGCAGTTTCACAAAAACACAAGGCACAAAAGCAAGTCGAAAAAGTCGGGTCGTTACAGACCCAGAGCTTGTTATGGGTACGTTTCTTATTAACAATAAATCTGCTTATGTTTTATTTGATTCGGGTGCGGATAGAAGCTATATGAGTAGAGATTTTTGTGCTAAATTAAGTTGCCCATTGATGCCTTTGGATAGTGATCATATACATTGCATTGTATATATGTGTTTTATTTCCTAAAGGCTAAAAGCAGAATTACGGACTTTAAAGCCAAGATATGCAATATTCGCTGAAAGTAAAGTGCAGCAGTTATGTTTTCGCGTTAATAAGAGACTGCGGTTTAATCCGCTGAGTTTCCGCGGACGGTTAGGTAATTCGCAGACCGCGGATATCTCGAATACTATAAATAGGGAGCTTGACCTCTCATTTATGGGTTGTTGATTCTCTGCCATTTTGCCTAAGCCTTTGTAATTTCCACTTGTGATCTTGCCCAAGGGATTTTTACATCGCGCAAAGGTGAATTATGCTAATTAACAATCAAGACCGGGTCGGGGTGGTTGATCACTTGATAGTTAAAGTGAAAGACGATCATCGGGGCCCAAAATAATCATCAAACATTCCATCCTCCATTGTAATCTTATTGCACTCAATTCGTAATTAAGTAACATCGCTAATTAAGGATTGATCAATTGGCGCCATCCGTGGGACACATTTTATAAATTGAACTCGAAATTTTTTGTTTTGTGCTATCAAACAATTAATTCGTTGGTTTAATTTCAATCGTGTTTTTGTTGTGATGATTTGCAGGTGCTTTTTGAATACGCAATCCGTTGATCTGCTTGACAGTCATGATGACAAATGCAAAGCAAACTGGCATTTCTGCGAATGCTGATGCACTGCCTGGAGATTCACAGAACGTCGTGATATTTTTGTTTCAAACAAATGCTAGTATAACCGTGGGAAAATCGGTTCAAGAACCGATTGCTAAAACATCCACTGTAAACAACGCTAGTGATTCGCAGCCAGAAATTGCTACTGAGAAAATGATTGCGCGCAGAACTTTGCTGTAAAATCGTGATGAAACAATCGCTGAGGAGAAGCGAGTAAAAGTTTTATCTGGAAAATCAAGTCTGCGAACCGACAAAATTGTTGGTACTGCTATCGAGCAAGCTAAGAAAGATGCTAAGTGCAGTCGTGAGTCTCGCATACCGCGCACTTACTTATGGCCATTGAACGATTCAGGATCACAAGTTGATCGCTTAGTTCTTGAGCGTAATGATAGCGATAGTGATAATGCAGAAGATCGCATTCATTTGAATTCTGCATATAACTCAAAAATGGCGAAGACGCCAAGAGAAGAAAGCGAATTTTTTGATGATTCGAACAGCGTGGAAGAGTTTGTTAAAAATCCACATGTTAAGTGAAAGCGACCACCAACACCTTTCCCTCGTTATGGGGAAGAGGGTGAAGCATCTGATGCTACTCACAGAGAAAATGCCTAAAAATTTTTGGCGGATGCTTTCAGAAGCATTGCGCCAAAATCAATGCAACATAAGTTTGATCAGCCAAATTTTTTGCAAGACATGCTTACCAAGTTTTGTGCGGAGAATGTAGATACTCGCACAAAAAAGGCTACACAAATCACTACTTCTGCGGACAAGTTTGCCCAGCATATTTCTGACTATCCAATTGTTTCTCCGCCGATCGTGCCAGCAACTCTGGGAGTCTATTCGGGTTTAACCGATTCCTTAGATTTTCTGCAACGCTTTGAAGGGGTGGTAAGCACCTATAACTGGGATGAACCAGTTGCGTGTAGAGTGTTCCCGATGGCTTTGGAAGGGTCAGCAAGGAAGTGGTTTCATAATCTGCAATCTCGCAGTATCATTGGCTTTGTCGATTTGCGCGAAATTTTTTTGCTGCAGTTTCAAATTCTTTTACCGCAGAAAAAGACACATATAGAATGTCACGATATTAAGCAAGGTAACAAGGATACTTTGAGCGCATTACTTTCGCGGTACATTTGCGAGTGCCAAAAAATCCCACTATTGAATGAAGATCAAAAAATTTCTGTTTTTTTGCATGCTATTAACCCACAGCAACATCCTACTCTTGTGCGAAGATTACGAAGAGATGTCCCGCCGACTTTCACAAAAGTTCAACAAGAAACATATGATTATCTCCGCGATGGAGAGGATAGCAGTATAACCCCTGCGTGTGGGTGGGGTAGAGACAAAAGTTGGCGAGATGACAATGACTCTTTTCGTGATGGTAACAGTGATAATTACCCCGGATCAGGTTTTCCGTGGAGAAATGGCGGAGGTGGATACTGGCGAAATGACAGGTTTCAAGGTCAAAGTGATAACCATGGATATGGCCTTCGTGATCTCTATTCTACGCGAAAATGGAACAATGAATCTTTCAATATCATTCAGATGCTAACAAAAACACCTAAGGAGATTTTATTACAGGAAAAAGTCGCTAAATCTTTTCCTGATCCGCAGCCTTTGGGAGAAAATAGAAGGCGCGATCGATCAAAGTTTTGTGTTTTCCATGACGATTATGGTCATGACACCAATCGCTGCAGAGATTTGGCGGAATTCATTGCAGAAGCATACGAGCAAGGCAAGCTGGACCATTTAATCGCACAGAACACTGCAAATGCGATTATAATGCCTACAGAAGCTAACACCTCAAATGCATCAAATGCGGTTGAGTGAAAGGCTCCCGCAGTGACAAATCTGGGGGTGAAGATGGTGAATAAGAAAGAAAATCAGCGCAGAATTCAAGTAATTAATGTGGTAGAAGTGCAGGGCGAACTGTCAGTACTTCAGATTTCTGAACAGATTGTAAGTTGGAGGTGCCCCTCCATTACTTTTCCTCCTGCAAGCTTGACCGCAGATGGTGATAAACCTGTGGTGGTTTCATGCTGCATTGCGAATACTGGTATAATGATAATGAAGGTACATGTGGACACTGGTAGCAGTGTCGATGTCATGTACGAACAATGTTTTAGCAAGCTACCCGCGAACATTCAAACTTTGATGAAACCTACTGCGGTTTCACTTGTTGGGTTCTCAGGAGAGTCATCCTGGCCTGTTGGCCAGTTGGAATTGTAAATGGAGCTAGTTGATGACAGCGATGAGTCGCTAAGGCGCCAAGCTTTATTGAATCTGTACATAATGCGAAATCAATCGCGATTCAATATGTTACTTGGGCGCACTGCTCTACGCATGTTTGGCACTATTCCTTCTACTATACATGGCATGGTTAAATTTTCTGCCAATAAAGGAATTGGCACGCTAATTTCTGCGGAGATGGAGCCATTCTGCGCTATGATTATGGCAAATGCGAATATGGGTATTGAAGGACATTCAGTTAATCCTGAATAGTGCGAAATTTTTAAAGTTGTAATGAGATACTAAGGCAAACTTCATCAATGTATGATATAATGATGCAAATATGATTGTTGCGTTTATTTTTGAACCTTGTAATGCGAAACAATAATGAATGAAGCAAAGTTAATTTCAGTGTTAGTAGTTGTTTCTTTAACAAAGCGAACGCACTGCGTGTGGCCACGCGTAGTGATAATTTCGTAGAATACAAATACTTATCTTTTATAACACTAAGTTAATGTTTGTTCTGTGGATACTTTAAGTAAAGTGGCATGGTTTTCGCTAAACGTGGCCTACTTAAATGTTATAATAATGCAAAAATGCATTGCGAAATAATTTTTTAAACACAAAGTGATGAAATTGCCCACTTGTGTTAATAATTGCGAAAGGATAAAATTTCCTAAGTATTTGATCTTGCCAATACTTAGATGCTTCGCAATGCTAAATTTGCCTATGGATCGATTTGTCGGACTTAGAAGATTCATAATGATTAAAAGATTGTTTCGCATAAAGTACGCTTTGTTATGTGCACAATAGCGAATACGGAAATTGAAAAGGGCAAGTCGGAATTATGAATATATGATAATGTAAAGCGCTATATAAATAAAAGAAGTTGTAACTGCGAATTGAAAATAAGTCATTAATATTAAGCGTGGAAATAACGCGGATCATTACAAAAAACGCAATTCAAAATTGTGAGAATACATTCAAAAGCTAGCTAAGGCAAATTTAAAGCTCTAATGCTTCAATATCTGCGAATGAAACGCCCTCGCGCTGACTAAGTTCCTCCAGGGCAGGTATGCTGACTTTCTCGACCTCCTTCTTCTCTCTCTCGAGTGCTTCGCGAGCATCATCGGTGGCGCATATTTCTTTCGCCATGTCAGAAGGTAGAGGTTGAGAAAGATCGCCAAACTTGCACAATAGATCATACCACTCACAGCGAGTGGCAAGTTTTGCTGCTTGGGCATACGCTTGAAATTTTTCAGTGACTGGATTGAAGTCCATCACTTATCTGCGAAAGTTGGGAGATACTTGACCAGTTGTGCGAAATTTTGTTCCGCAGTTTCCGCCCTCTTTTTAAGCTTGGGGTTCTCTCCCGCAGCCTTTTTAAACCGCGCCTCAGCCCTTTGCGCTTTTTTCTCGTGCGCGTTAGCAAGCTTCAATACTTTATCATACTCATCCGACATCTCCGTGAAGCGCTCCATGCTGTCAATTGTTAGATAAATTCCATTATAACAATTATGCAGCCACTGTCTTGCAGCTTCGGGGTATGATAGTTTGTGATATTGCTCTTTTGTTTCCAGGGGAACAAATTTATAAAGCCTGCGGTATAATCTATTGGCCTGTTCTGCTGCTGCGGTTTCTTCTGCATTAGCTTCTCCTTCCTCCTCCTGATTAGACGCTTCTTTGTCAGATGGAAGAGACAAATCTTCTTGCCCGGGCTCTTCAAGAACATCTGTAGGGATGCTCCCTCTGATGTTGTAGAGTGGGGTGGCTTCAGCGGATGACTCTGAAAGAACAACTATAACCAGATAAACAAATATAGCGAGTTTATGCGAAAGTAAAAAATGCGTAATAAATAAATACTGTGAATTCACAATTACGTACTCATTTCTTGTTCAGCAAGAGAGCGTAATCGTTTTCTACGCGGGGTGGTGGCACCTTCCACAACTTTTCGCTTGCCGCGGTCCTCGCCACCAGTAATATAACATGTATTGATGATTGGCTCATCAATGAGAACAATGTCGTTGTCGCCATTCTTTAGGCGACGAGCAGGGCTGATCCTGCTGATATCGGCAGACCTCATGATAAGGCCAAGAGCAATCTCTGCGAATATATAAACATATAGTGTTATGTGAAGCAAAAATATACTGTGAAAAGTATAAAAAGTATTATACGATAAGTTTAAGCGATATACCATTTTTTGCCTGGTCAACCAAAAGCGCGTCATAGTCGCTCCATGGCCATTGAATTGATAAGCTCACAGAATTAGGCCTGCATTTTTTAGTGTCTTGAGAATATCATTCTCAAGATCATCAAGTACAGGTTTCTCATTGAGATTGGGATCAAGTTCTGTACACCATGTTCTTGGTAGGTCGCTGTCCACATTGGCGGTGTGGTTAATATAAAAGAAAGAACCACGCCAGTTGCCGATTGAGTCTTTTGGCGAAATCATTGTGCCCAGTTTGCTGCGGAATGAAAACCATCCCACATCGTATAAAATCAGACTGTTACACTTGCGAAACATGTTTAGCAGCGGTTGTACGTTGGTGGCATTGCAAAACATCTCAAACAACACAATTTTATTAATTGCGTTGGGATGAAGCTACGCCATGGCAATCTTATAATACTCACAAACACTGCGGAAGAATTGAGTAAGCAGGAATCGTAGGTTACCCTGTGAGATGGCAGCCTCATAAACGGATATCATCCCCTTAGGGGGGTGTCAGCTCGTTGTTCTACTGCAGGAGCAGTAGGGACAAACTGTGCAAGTGGGGGATACCACTCCTGTAAAGTATGGAGTTTCGCTTCCGTCATATTGGAAACGTAACCTCCAGGAATATGCATAGATGAAGAAGATGCCATTTGTGGAAAGAAAAATAAAACGAATGTTGAATTGAAGAAATTAGAAGTTGAATTGATTAATTGCAAGGAATGAGTATGATTAGATGAATGTGATTGAATACGTAATTGAGAAAGAAAGCGTAAAGTTTTTATGCGAGTTATCCAGCTATTTATAATTGGAATTAGGGCGAGTAAGTTGGAAAAGCAATGATTACATTTACATGGCTAAAATTACTGCAACGTGTAAACGGTAACTTTCTAGCCGTTACAGCGTATCGATTTGACAGAATTGCCAAAGTTACCGTTGTGTTTACGCGTTTAGCATAATAAAAACAACGGTAATAAATTGGTGGTAAAAATTATAAAATCATACTCGCAAATAAATTTTAAGGGAGCACTTCTTTATTTTTAGAGTTTATCATGATATATTTGCTTTGCGAAAATATATCATAATAAACTGGGGGGACTTGATCATATACATGCCATTGTATATATGTGTTTTATTTCCTAAAGGCTAAAAGCAGAATTGCGCGGACTTTAAAGCCAAGATATGCAATATTCGCTGAAAGTAAAGTGCAGCAGTTATGTTTCCGCGTTAATAAGAGACTGCGGTTTAATCCGCCGAGTTTCCGCGGACGGTTAGGTAATTCACAGACCGGGGATATCTCAAATACTATAAATAGGGAGCTTGGCCTCTCATTTATGGGTTGTTGATTCTCTGCCATTTTGCCTAAGCCTTTGTAATTTCCACTTGTGATCTTGCCCAAGGGATTTTTACATCGCGCAAATGTGAATTATGCTAATTAACAATCAAGACCGGGTCGGGGTGGTTGATCACTTGATAGTTAAAGTGAAAGACGATCATCGGGGCCCAAAATAATCATCAAACATTCCATCCTCCATTGTAATCTTATTGCACTCAATCCGTAATTAAGTAACATCGCTAATTAAGGATTGATCAGATAGTAAATTTTTACTCGAATTAGCAAACGGTAAATTAATTTAAGCAGATAATATATGTCGGGAGAGAGAAATTAAACTAGGGGATGAAACGTTTAAAATTGATTTAATACCAGTCGAGTTAGGGAGTTTTGATGTAATAATTTGCATGGACTAGTTGAAAAGGGTGAGAGCAGAGGTCATTTATTACAAAAATGCGATTCGCATTATGCGTGAAAAAGGAAAACCTTTAATGGTGTACGGGAAAAAGAGCAACGCGAAATTAAATCTTATTAGTAGTTTGAAGGCGCAAAAACTAATAAGAAAAGGTTGTTACGTCATTCTAGCACACATCGAGGAAGTTAAACCTGAAGAAAAGAACATCAGTGATGTTCCCGTCGCAAAAGAATTTCCCGATGTATTTTCGAAAGAATTACCGAGATTACCCCCACATCGATCCATTAAATTTCAAATAGACCTTGTACCAGGAGCTGCACCAATAGCTCGTGCTCCATACAGACTCGCACCCAGTGAAATGAAAGAATTACAAAGTCAGTTACAGGAACTTTTAGAGCGTGGTTTCATTCGACCAATCACATCACCGTAGGGAGCTCCTGTTTTGTTTGTTAAGAAGAAGGATGGTACATTTAGGTTGTGTATCGACTACCGAGAGTTGAACAAACTTACCATCAAGAACCGCTACCCACTACCGAGAATCGATGACTTATTTGATCAACTATAAGGCTCGTCGGTTTATTCGAAGATTGATTTACGTTCTGGATATCATCAAATGCGGGTGAAGGAGGATGATATTCCGAAGACTGCTTTTAGGACGCGTTACGGTCATTACGAGTTTATGGTTATGCCGTTTGGATTGACTAACGCACCAGCTGTGTTCATGGACTTCATGAACCGAGTATGTGCACCATACCTTGACAAGTTTATCATTGTTTTCATCGATGACATACTTATTTACTCAAAGAATGACCAAGAGCACGAAGAACATTTGAGAAAAGTGCTAGAGTTGTTGAGGAAAGAAAAACTGTACGCTGTTAACACCTATTTCCTTATGAGGTAAGGCTTAGTATGTCAACAAGATACTAGAAGTAATCTAGCTTTAGGAGGGCAGAGTGTTGCCGATTGATTTTTACCCTCGAGAAATAATCCCTGCAGACCCGGTTCACAAGTATAGAGACTTGTGGGGTGGCTTAATCAATCTGTCATCCGTAGAGCGTAAGAGTGCTAGCCGGATGACTTCTAGTGAGAGAAAGTAGAGAAAGAAAGAGAAGTGAAGTCTCAGCTCTTAAAGTTTTTAGAATATTTGAACTGTGTAAAATGACGACCCAATGGGTCTATTTATAGTGTCAGATCCACCAGATTTCTTGGGGACACGTGTCAGATGATGATACATTCTGTTACTTGTGATCCGAAATTTACGTTGAAGGTGGCGTTCTCTGGCCAGGGCTTACGCGCTAGGCGGCCTTCAGGGCTTACGCATGATGGAGCAGCCTGTACAGCGGAGAACGCTGAACGGAAAACTCCACAAAACTGTTGTTTCCAGCCTTCCTGATGCTACTTTTATGCAACCATTATGCCTTTTATGTGTGTATACGATAGGATACACCATTAAGTCCCCCCAGTTTAATGAATTAAGCATTTGAAGAATGATTAAGTCGTTAAACTTATGAAAACGCATGCCAAACCAGCCTGTTCATTGCCCACTTGCATCGGGGAAAACATTTTAGGCATTAAATGCAGACGAGTTTTACTGACGCTGTTATGATTAATTTTTTACGGCTGAGATCATCCACGCGCCTCCAGCTGTAAAAAGTGTTATTTCGTACCCTTTATTTAAACTCACCCCTACACGTGTCTTAATCGTGGCCATAAAAATTGCATTGATGAAATCCTATAAAAACCGTCATAACCCTGTTACCATCACTTTTTTACTTTTGCCAAGATCTAAAAAGCATATTTCTCCCCCAAATCTTCATCGCCTTCTTCAATCTTCAACTTTTTAAGGTTTACCGTCTTCCAAGGTCAGTACACTTCATCTTACTGCTATTTTCTTCTTGTAGATATCTTTTACTGTATTATCATGGCTTCTACACGGAGTACTGGCCAAGAGTACGCTAAGCCTTCTTCGTCAAATACCGCTAACATCCCAGAAGTTAGCACGATGGCTTCATCATTGACAAGTGAATATTTAGATGGCTTAAAGATTGCCTTCCGCCATCTCAATCAATACAACCCTGTTCTTCCCACCAATAGACAAACTACTGACAACCCTCCTAAGGGGAAAATTACTTTATACGCCTTACAAATTACCCACGGCAACCTCCGTGTTCCCCTTACTAACTTTCTTCTTCGCCTTCTTAGATATTATAAGGCCTGTCTTAGTCAAATGCATCCCCACGGCCTTCAAAAAATCATCCTTTTTGAAATGTACTGCAATGCTATTCATATAAAGCCTCGCATTAAAGTTTTTATCTCTTTGTTTAGAATTCGCACAATTAGTAATGCTGGCTTACTATTGATAGTAAGAAAAATAACCATTTTGTTAGTCCGAATAGAGTTTCAAATTTGAAGGACTGGAAAAGTCCATTTTTCTTTGTTGATGAGACCGTTATTTCGGAAGAGTACTCCGTTATCCGGGAATGGGGTGCTATTGATGTTGGTATAGGAAAGGGCGTTAAGATTTCTCCCTCAGAGCAGTGGATAGTAAATAGCTTGAAAGAGCTCCGTCTTCCGCCCAGATCATACGAAAGGTATGAGGGAATTCTTGTGCTGTGCAAAGTGAGTCAAGAATGGCCAAGCAATTCTGTGCCAGTAATTCGTGAGAAAAACCAGGGTAGGATGTGATATGATCATCCTATTATATATATAGATTTGTGTCTATTGTTTGTTATGTTTACTTATATTGCTGTTTATGTATAATTTTTGCAGCCAACTCCGTGATGCAGGTTCGCTCTGCTCTCTTTTATCCGTTGATCTTGATGATGATGTAGAGGTCACTGCTCGTGACAAAACTGCTGAAGAGCTAGAGGCAGAGAGAGTTGCAGCTGAAACTAAAGCTGCTGCTGATGCTGCTACTGCTGAAAAGGGGAAAGAAATTGCTGTGAGCAGCTCAGAAAGTGAATCCGGGTCTGGACATACAGACACTGAGCGGACAGCGGATGATACCACCACCGCTGATCAACAAACATCGGGGTCAGTTGACATCACGGGTGAAACTAACCCCACTCCTCCTCCAACCCAAAAGACAAGAAAGAAGTGCATAGGCTCTAAAAGGGCGAAGAGTACAGAGGAGGGCAAAAAGCAGAAACGCAGGAGAAGTATGTCCATTCTGTGCTTTCTTGAAAATGCTCATGTTTTTGCGTACAACCGTTATGTTTGTTCATAATGCTAATTTGTTCTTGTTAATGATTTTAGCAGAGTCGGATGATTGCCATAGGAAGGCCGCGGAGGGCGGTGAACGGAGGACGGAGGAGATTCTTGAAAGTGAAGGAGAGAAGGGCCTGAAAACGCCTGACCCAAACTTTACTCCATTCGATGAATCTGAATTTCATGAAGATAGGCCGGAAGGCAACTCTGCTTATCATTCTCCTCCTCCTAATATCACTAACCCAGCTATTACATCCTCCAATGTTCAAGAGCCAACTCTTCCTGCTCATGTGAGGGCATTGCAGGCCATCATTGCAAACCCTGCCACTAAGGATAAAGAATTTGCAACTCTTCTCCAGGTATGAATGATAAGATCTTCTGCATGTATATGTTTGTAATTTATTGATGTGAGTTGCCTGAAAGTACTCATAAAATTTCTTTTCTTGTACAGGGTTGTGTTATCCCTGAGCTGAAACCCCAATTCACTGCTCTCCGTTCTGATCAACTCAGGGAATCAACTATGGCAGCTCATGTACTGCTAACCAATCATCTGAACTCTGTGCTGCAACTGCAGAAGCATCAAGAGTCTATTCTTGCTATAGCCCGTAAAGACATAACTGAAGGTGCAAATGCTCGTAAAAGAGCTGCTGATGCTGAGTGCGCCTTAAGTGATGCGCAAAAAATAATAAAGGCTAAAGAAGTTGAGCTAAAAAGTGCTCAAGATGCTGCTGTTGCTCTGCAAGGGGAAAGGGATACTGAGAAGAATAGAGTTGAAGAGGAGCAGGTGAAAGTAGGTGAGCTGGAGAAGCAGCTGAATACAGAGAGGGAAAGGTCTGCTGAGCTTCTCCGGAGGGCGGAGAAAGGCGAAGGTAATTTTGCTGAGCTTAAGAAGGGTATACCAGGTCTGATAGCTAAAGTGCTTGGATCCAGTCTTGTAGGGAATCCCTACAATGATTATGTTGATGCTGCCTGCACCCATGCTATTGCTGATGTGACCGGCAAGCTGTTTAAACGCCTTGCTCCCAACCAGACCCCTTCTGCTGCTATTGCCAAACTTATGCCTCCTGGTACTCAGGAAAAGGTTGATGAGACTAAAGAAAAATTGATAAATTTGAAGATAAATGTTTATGATGAAGTATGCAGCAAAGAAGATTCATCTGCTCAAGATGTGCTTAGCGTGCAGTTTGATTGATTTTTGTAAAAATGTCAAACAATGTTTTGTAATAAATTTCCTTCTGACCTTGACATTATATACATACTGACTTTATTGTGATGACTACGTGTGTTTACATGCTTGTTGCAAATATTTTGATGCTTAATGCTTTAAAACCAATCAATTATGCACCTGAGCATAAAATTTTTATACACAATTGTGCAGTGTATAATTAAGCAAATCATTTTGAAAAGTGTATAAGGTAATTCATATGTAGACGCCTTGCAATATTAAGTTTTGCTAAATGAATATGATGTCTGAATTCTGTTACACGCTTTCCGTCATAAAATTAATGAGGAAGAATTATGAAGTGTTTTAGAAGAATGATTACAAATCAATAGACTCTCCGTCTTACGCCTTCCGTCATAAAGTATATGAGGAAGAATTGCTAATTATTTTGCCTTCATACATAAAATATAGAACTTCGTTCTGTGAAGTAAGTTTTTTATAATGTTTGTCATGACAAGTATCTGAGTTTTGTATCATGCATCGGTGCGTTCTAGTAAAACTTAAACGTTTTCTAGCCGATCCCTTGTGCCTTTACTGGCCGGCATAAAAGCTTCCGCCATCGGAGGTATTTTAAAAATACACTCCTTCTGTGGGCTGGTTATAAATGTAATGTTTTACATTTGTCACGGGCAGCACTTTGTTTAAGAAAAATAAAAATTTATTGTTCGGTACTGTGCAGTACATAAACGATTGATGACGAATTTAGGTGGATCAAGCCTAATTAGTACACCATGAATGTTTAATGTATGCAATTGGTAACATATGCACTGTAAAATAACCACAATGGTTCACAGTAAATTGATAAACGTTGCTCTTCATATAATGTGAAAATATGTTCTTCAAATGCCAAACATGTGTATTTTGGCATGAATACAATGATTGTAAAAGGCAATGTCTTCATAAAAATGCTAAAAAACTGCTCTGATAATAAACTTTTGTTCTTGATAACATGCTGATATTTGCTTCTTCATACGCCGAGCGCCCAGCGCTATCCGGCCTACACACTTGATTATGGAATGAAAAACTCCTGAACTTCATCATCACTAAACAACCGATCATGCTTTCTCCAGTTTACGTTGCCTTTTGGTAAGTTCACAAATGTGGATCTCTCCCTAGCCGGTGCCACATACTGTGAATGTATGGCGGCTACTCCGTTAGGAGTTGGGAACCTGATCTCTGCATGAGCTGTCGATGTTATTGCTCCGAATTTAGCCAACGCTGCCCTTCCAAAAAGGACGTTAAACCGAGAATTTCCATCTATAATTGTGAAATCAATTGTTTCTGTTCTCAACAATGGGAATGTACCCATAACAACTTCCAAAAGAATTTGCCCCATGACATTTATCGGTGCTCCCGTTAATCCAGAAACTTTCAACCTCGTTTGTCTAGCTCTGCTCTGCACATGCCTTGGAAAAGTCTTCAAGCAATGCTAGTAAATGATGTCAGCTTCACTTCCCGTATCTGTGTAGATACAGTTGACAAACTTATTTGCTATCTCTGCAGAAATGATCACTGGTTGGACGGACAACGCCTATTTGCTATCTCCAGCTGTCCAAATTGCTGTTTGATGATTCACCTTCTTCGTAATGACTGTCGTTGATCCAAACCATCCTGATTACAACTTCTGGAGTTGTCTCATGCTCTGTGATCCGGTCTTCGTACTGCAGTTGGTTCCGATTATCTCTTCCACCATGCTGCTCTCTTCTGTTCTCTCCACGGCGTCCTCTGTTTCCATCATTCCTTTGCCACGCAAATTTCCTGCGAGGATCATTCCTCCTGTACTGTTTGCCAGGCAACAAATGATTCAGTTCTCCTGCCTTGATTTTCGCTATTATTTCTCTCATCAAAGATTTGCAATTGTCTGTATCATGGCCCCAAGCCTCATGGAAATCGTACCACAACTCACTCTTTGGACCCTCCCTTTCCTCCACAGGTGTTGGAGCATTAAAAGTGGTCCGAATTGGTTCAGTGAAAAGGATTTCCTTCGGAGTTTTGGTAAGCGCCATGATCAACGGGTGCCTTTCTATTGGCCTTCTGTTGTGGTGAAAATCGTTAGGGTGATTGTTTCCTCTCCATCCTCCATTTGAATTGGCATTCCTTCTCTGATTTCTGTCAAAATACCGTCCTCCGTTGTGCAGCTTGCTACTACTGCCAGTATCAAACTTGTTCAACCCACACTCACCAGCTCGAACATGCCTATGTGCAACCTCTAACGCTTGATGCAATGTTTTTGGAAAGTCATACCGTAATGCATGAACAAGTGCACTAAACCGTCGCTGGTCCAAACAGAAAATGAAATCAGATACAAGCTGTGATTCTAGACAATCAGGAATCTTCTGTGCTTCAAGTGTATAACGCTTCATAAAATTGCTCAAAGATTCGTTATGATGCATTGTGATCTCGTGTGCATCAAGATGTGTCAGAGTACAGTTCCGTAGATTTTGGTATTGCATCACAAATTTTGCTCTCAAATTAAGAAAACTGGTAATACTCCTTGGCGGCAAACTAGCAAACCATTCGCGTGCCATTTTCTTCAATACCATAGGAAACATATGGCACGCAGTTTCATCCTCCCAATGCTGCAACCTCATAACACCTTCAAACATAGTCAGAAAATCTTCCGGATCTGTTGTGCCATCATAAACTCCAATTGTTGGTATAGCAATATTTCTGGGCAATGGATAATTAGCAATTTGATCAATGACACACTGTGTAGATTCTGCCATGGCTGGTGGCTTGGTGGCTTGCTCTCTAGTAATGAGGGTAAAGAAATTGTCCACGGCCACAGCACGGACGGCGGGCTGCACTAAGCCTTGCTTATATTTTGCCGGAGCTGTCTGCTTAAGGATGTCATTCAAAAGCAACATGCCTGCTTCTCTGACATGAACTCATCTTTGTCAGTTTCATCATCAGAGTCATTATTATCATAGCTCAGGTCGTTATCATCCCCAGAATCATCAATAAGACTGCCCAGCTTGTCGAGTAACCTGGATAACTTGTATTTTGATGTAGATTGCCTTTTCATTATTTGCTTGTCTCTACCATCCGCCATCCGCCGAAGAGGTATAAATGATGGACATCGCCGTGGTTGCATCAATGGTCGTCGCTCTGTATTAGTAACAAAATTTGAAAGTCTTTCTGCACTTTTGGCTGTTGTTTCATCGATTACTGGCCTTTTCTCCGAATTAGTTGCCAAATGTTTAAGCCTTTCAGCAGTTTCAGCAACTGTTTCTTCAATCGTAGCATCTAGTGGCTGAACGGGTACATCTTCAACAGTTATCATGTCATCAGTTGATGGATTGTTGACTGCTTCAAGTACAAATGGAGCTTCAGTTGTTTTTGTTCCTTTTTCGTTTCGTGTGTTCTTTGCATTAGTGGATGGCTCCATTATTAACACCTATTTCCTTATGAGGTAAGGCTTAGTATGTCAACAAGATACTAGAAGTAATCTAGCTTTAGGAGGGCGGAGTGTTGCCGATTGATTTTTACCCTCAGGAAATAATCTCTGCAGACCCGGTTCACAAGTATAGAGACTTGTGAGGTGGCTTAATCAATCTATCGTCCGTAGAGCGTAAGAGTGCTAGCCGGATGACTTCTAGTGAGAGAAAGTAGAGAGAGAAAGAGAAGTGAAGTCTCAGCTCTCAAAGTTGTCAGAATATTTGAACTGTGTAAAATGACGACCCAAGGGGTCTATTTATAGTGTCAGATCCACCAGATTGCTTGGGGACACGTGTCAGATGATGATACGTTCTGTTACTTGTGATCCGAAATTTACGCTGAAGGTGGTGTTCTCCGGCCAGGGCTTACGCGCTAGGCGGCCTTCAGGGCTTACGCATGACGGAGCAGCCTGTACAGCGGAGAACGCTGAACGAAAAACTCCATAAAACTGTTGTTTCCAGCCTTCCTGATGCTAATTTTATGCAACCATTATGCCTTTTATGTGTGTATACGATAGGATACACTATTATACGCTAAGTTTTCAAAATGTGCATTTTGGTTGGAAGAAATTCAATTCCTCGGTCACATAGTGAACAAAGAAGGTATTCAAGTGGATCCGGCAAAGATTGAAACCGTTGAAAAGTGGAAAACCCCGAAAACTCCGAAGCATATACGCCAATTTTTAGGACTGGCTGGTTACTACAGAAGGTTCATCCAAGATTTTTCCAAAATAGCAAAACCCTTGACTGCATTAACGCATAAAGGGAAGAAATTTGAATGGAAGGATGAGCAGGAGAAAGCGTTTCAATTGTTCAAGAAAAAGTTAATTACGGCACCTATATTGTCATTACCTGAAGGGAACGATGATTTTGTGATATATTGTGACTCCTCAAAGCAAGGTCTCGGTTGTGTATTAATGCAACGAACGAAATGCGTCTAGACAATTGAAAATTCACGAGCAGAATTATACGACGCATGATTTGGAATTAGGCGCGGTTGTTTTTGCATTAAAGACTTGGAGGCACTATTTATATGGAGTCAAAAGTATTATATATACCGACCACAAAAGTCTTCAACACATATTTAATCAGAAACAACTGAACATGAGGCAGCGCAGATGGATTGAATTATTGAATGATTACGACTTTGAGATTCGTTACCACTCGGGGAAGGCAAATGTGGTAGTCGACGACTTGAGCAGAAAGGACAGAGAACCTATTCGAGTAAAAGCTATGAATGTAATGATTCACACTAACCTTACTACTCAAATAAAGGAGACGCAACAAGGAGTTGTAAAAGAGGGAAACTTAAAGGATGAAATACCCAAAGGATCGGAGAAGCACCTTAATATTCGGGAAGACGGAACTTGGTATAGGGCTGAAAGAATTTGGGTACCAAAATTTGGAGATATGAGAGAAATGGTACTTAGAGAAGCTCATAAAACCAGATACACAATACATCCTGGAACGGGTAAGATGTACAAAGATCTTAAGAAACATTTTTGGTGGCCAGGTATGAAAGCCGATGTTGCTAAATACGTAGGGGAATGTTTGACGTGTTCTACGGTCAAAGCGGAGAATCAGAAACCATCAGGTCTACTTCAATAACCCGAAATCCCTGAATGGAAATGGGAAATCATTACCATGGATTTCATCACTAAATTGCCAAGGACTGCAAGTGGTTTTAATACTATTTGGGTAATAGTTGATCGTCTCACCAAATCAGCACACTTCCTGCCAATAAGAGAAGATGACAAGATGGAGAAGTTAGCACGACTGTATTGGAAGGAAGTCATCTCCAGACATGGAATACCTGTCTCTATTATCTCTGATAGGGATGGCAGATTTATTTCAAGATTCTGGCAGACATTACAGCAGGCATTAGGAACTCGCCTAGACATGAGTATTGCTTATCATCCACAAACTGACGGGCAGAGCGAAAGGATGATACAAACGCTTGAAGACATGCTACGAGCATGTGTTATTGATTTCGAAAACAGTTGGGATCGACACCTTCCGTTAGCAGAATTTTCCTACAACAACAGCTACCATTCAAGCATTGAGATGGCGCCATTTGAAGCACTTTATGGTAGAAAGTGCAGGTCTCCAATTTGTTGGAGTGAAGTAGGGGATAGACAGATTACGGGTCCGGAGATAATACAAGAAACTACCGAGAAGATCATCCAAATTCAACAACGGTTGAAAACCGCCCAAAGTCGACAAAAGAGCTACGCAGACATTAAAAGAAAAGATAGAGAATTTGAAATTGGAGAGATGTTCATGCTTAAAGTTGCACCTTGGAAAGGCGTTGTTGTGAAGACCCGTCCTAATCCATCTGGACGAAGTCCATATCGATTATAAACGATTCACAACAATTGGTTACATCGCGAGGTAATTGACCTCTATATGATACATTTTACAAACATTGCATTCGTTTTTGAAAAGACAATCTTTCATTACATCGAAAGTTGACAACATGCATACCATTTCGTATTATATCTTACTATAATTGACTTAATAATAATCTTGATGAACTTGACGACTCGAATGCAACGTCTTTTGAAATATGTCATGAATGACTCCAAGTAATATCTTTAAAATGAGCAATTGCATAGCGGAAGACTTCTTTCATACCTGAGAATAAACATGCTTTAAAGTGTCAACCAAAAGGTTGGTGAGTTCATTAGTTTATCATAAATAATCATTTTCATCATTTTCATAGACCACAAGAATTTCATTTCCAGTTCTCATAAATATACGTCCCATGCATAGAGACAAAAATCATTCATATGGATTGAACACCTGGTAACCGACATTCACAATTTGTATATAAGAATATCCCCATCATTCCGGGATCCTCCTCCGGACATGATATAAATTTCGAAGTACTAAAGCATCCGGTACTTTGGATGGGGCTTGTTGGGCCCGATAGATCTATCTTTAGAGTTCGCGTCAATTAGGGTGTCTGTTCCCTAATTCTTAGATTACCAGACTTAATAAAAAGGGACATATTCGACTTCGATAATTCAACCATAGAATGTAGTTTCGATTACTTGTTTCTATATCGTAAAACATTTATAAAAGCAGCACATGTATTCTCAGTCCCAAAAATATATATAAAAAGGGAGTAATGAAAAGCACGCATATAAATATTGTAAAACAGTTAATAAAGCATTTGCATGTATTCTCAGCCCAAAAACATAAAGAGTAAAAGGGGAAAATGAAACTCACCTAATGTATTTTGTAGTAAAAATACATGTGACGACATTAAACAACTGAACAATGCAGGGTTGGCCTCGGATTCACGAACCTATATCATTTGTGTATTCATTAATATATTTAATCGTAATCGAATAAATATATATATTATTATTAGTGATTCGACTATTATTTTAATGAGCTATGAGTTCCATTAGTACTTAAATATACTTATTTTATATATTTTGAATAATTAATTAATAAAATAATAGAGTTAAGTTATAGGTATTAGATATGGTTTTATATAACTTCTCTTTATTGTAATAATAATGATAATATTCCTAGTAGTATTGATAATAATAATATAATTAAGTTATGTGTATTTTTTTTATTTATATAAATTGTCTTTATTTGATATATTACTAATACTGATCATATTGATAATAACAATAATAATAATAATAATAATAATAATAATAAAAGTGATAAAATATTACTACTTTTGATAAACTCATGATAATTCTTAATAATGATATTAATAACAAATTCAATAGTAATTTGATAATTTTGATAAAAAAATATGTTATTAAAAATAATAATGATAACAATCATAATACTACTAAAATCGTAATTTTACTAATAATTGTAATAATGATAGCAATGATAGTAATTTTACTAAAAAGATAGTTTTAGTAAAAGTAAAACTTTTAATAACAATGATATTGTTAATAATAACACTTACTCTAATAATAATGATAATTCTAAAATTTTTGATAATAATACTTTTAATGATATTGCTAAGAACATTAATAATATAATAATATTAATGATAACATATCAATAATAACAATAATCTTAATCTTAATCATAATCATAATAATAGTGGTAGTAATAATGATAATAATACTTTTACGATTAATAATAATAATAATAATAATAATAACGCTTGTAATACATTATAATTATAATTGTGATATTAATACTAATAATAATTATTATTATTATACTAATAGTAGTTATAATACTTACATTTACAATATTAATAATAATCACAATACTAATAAAGATAATAATAATAATAATAATAATAATAATAATAATAATAATAATAATAATAATAATAATAATAATAATAATAATAATAATAATAATAATAATAAAATGAAAAGAAAAACTACCTTAAAAGCCTTTAATAAAAAGAATGCACCAAGTAGGAATCGAACCCGTGACCTCTCGTTAACCCAACACCCGCACAAACCACTCGTCCATAACTGTTTTTCTGTTATATAACTCGCAGCAAATTTTATTTAACCCTTTGATTCAGTTTTCCCTATTTCTTCATCTTCTTTATTGTAACAATTCGACCAACGATTGTCTACTTAAAACAAGTAATTAATTGGTCTGATTTAAGACTAAAAATAGATTCAACAACAGCTAATGAGTAATTACATGAAAGAAAGAAAAAAAATAAATAATGATATTATGATTCATGTTACCGTCGCTGTTCAAGGATGAAGAAAAAAAATTCGGTTTTTGAATTTGGTTGCGTAATGATCGATGATTATAACATAAAATGTGGAGTATATCATTTATAAAAACTGCCTGAATCCTCAATTTGATTTAAAACAAGAAAACAGACTCGAATTTTCTCATGAATAAAACAGTTGACTTTTATATTTAGAAGTTTGACTCCGAAATTCAAATTCGTTAGTTAAAATTGAGACTTGAGATTTTACAGATAGATTAAATGCACACTTTCTAATAGAATTGCATTGTTAAATTTTTAAATAAGGCTCGAATTTGATTGTTGACAATAATGGCACAAGAACAGAGCGAAAAAAAAAATTTATTTAAGTTATGTGTTTTTGATTCTCAATCACAGACGTATAGATATACAATATAAAGGAGTACTTATTTTAACAGTTATTCTCATTGGAATTACTTGCATCGACCTTTAACAGAATACTAGGCAGGAAAAAAATTCAACAGATAATTAAAAAGCAAAATAGATAGCGATATCTAACAAATTGGGAACACAAAACAAAATTAAAAACAGTTGATAGATATATAAAGCTGATTCGTACGACTTTTTCTGATTTATAGTTTATATATAATGAATATTAATATTAATTAATAATTGTATTAGTAATAATAATAATTATGTTAATAATAATAAATAAATAAGTAAATAAGTAGATTAATAATAATAATATTAATAATAATAATTATTATATAAATAATAATAATAATAATAATAATAATAATAATAATAATAATAATTAATAATAATAATTTTAACAACTATAATAATAATCAAAATAATATTTAATATAAATTGTATTATCCTTATGATAATATTTATAATGATTTCCATAATAATGGTAATATGAATGGTCTTTTTAATAATAATAATAATAATAAGTTTAATAATTAAATCTCATGGTAAATTTAATAATAATTATAACTATAATCATAATAATATTAATAAAAAAATAATACTACTAATAATAATGACATTGTTAAGAATGATATTTATATTAATAATCATAATAATAATATAGCAAGTTATACATATCAAATTTTACAAATAATAATAATGAAAGTATTGATGATAATATTAATATAACAATTACATTAAATCTTGTAATTAAATTTGATATAATACAATTTATTAATTATATCATATTTACTGATTATAATTTATTGTATTCTTTAATATTTATTTATTACAATATATATATATATATATATATATATATATATATATATATATATATATATATATATATATATATATATATATATATATATAATATTTATGTATTGAATATATATATGTATTTATAGATTCATTTTAAATTACAAAATTATTATCTTATATATTATTTTCCCTATTTAATTCTAATGATTATGATTTATAATTTCCAATCATTGTATGTATTTACATTTATATATATACATATTTATTTACAAGCCATTGTTCGTGAATCTTCGGGAATAGCCAAGGGTTATTGATTTCATGAATATAGTTTCCAAAACTTTTGAGATTCAATATTACAGATTTTTGCTTATCGTGTCGGGATTATATAAAGATTAGGTTTAAATTTGGTCGGAAATTCATGGGTCGTCACAGTACCTACCCGTTAAAGAAATTTCATCCCGAAATTTGAGTGAGGTGGTCATTGCTAACAATAAAAATGTTTTCATGATGAATATGAGTTGATAAATTGAGTTTTATCATCATTGAATAATATAGATAAAACAATTCGATTACTCGAAGCGTACGAGTGAAGCTATCCCAAAAGATTGAAATAGGGAAAGTAAAGATTCGTCTTAACTTTTAACAGAGTCAGGGTTGAATTTAGAAAATAGGATGCGTCTTATATTTTGACGTTGTCTTGATTGAATTTCGGAATTTAAGGGATTTGATGAAAATCTTCGAAATCTAAAAGATTTGATTCTTCTGCGAATAAGGAAATTTAGATTTCTATAATTAAATACGGTGATCTGCCTCGATTCCTCTGTCTGATATTTTCACTATAAATTTTACCTTTTCCGTTCCATTAATCTTCACTACTTCAATACTCAATTCTCAAATTCAAAAGATCGTGAAATGCTTAATCCAGTTCTGATCCTTGTCCTTATCCTGATTATCGCAACAATCATTCTCCTTTTCCAACTTTCACCGGAGGAATCCGTTTATTTCTACCATGATTTAAGGATTATTGTATTTATAATCCTCCCGTGTCTTTATATTGCTATACGCACTGGTATCCACGGTTTGTAATTTCGGTATTGTTGTTGGGCTTTATATTTTCTCTTATATTTCAATGTCCTTATTTCTGTTTCCTATAATCATTGTTATCCATAGTTAATACTCTCTCCTATTTTCTGCGATTTATACTCCACTTTCTATTTCGGAGCCTTATCCCTTTGTTTCTTCTTCTTGCGATTGGGCATCTCTTGTAATAGTCCAGAATTCGCGGATATAAGTTTCAGAATGAACATTGTTAATGTTCTAAGAAGGGAATGGTAATGGCACGATCTTGATTTGTTAAATTACCAGAATACCCTGGAAAAGACCGAATCATCAAGGAATATTTTCTTGATATTTTAGAGTTTTAAATATAATGCAAGAGTCGTGTAACATGGCACATAATGACGTTAGAGTCTATCAATCATCACATTTTATTAGAAACTCAGCATGACTTACTGTAATATAATCACATTGATCAAGTGTCATTATATTATACTAACTCATGCATCAGTTCCCAACATTACTTCAATAACTTTCATATTTTAAGCTCGAAAGTTTACAGAATATAGAACTAACAGTTTCTATATGACATAACACTGATAGTACGAAGAGATTAATGATTTCAGGTAAGAATAGTTATAAAAATATCTCCAGAAATATGGAGGATATTTATAATGAAAGATACGATAATATCTCGAAATATCTAAGATCAGAGGATGATAGAAACTATTATCTGCAAAGGTTTAGAGTAATGAGCAAGATATTCACTAAAGACCTTAGCAGACATTGAATCATTCGGATTCTTTGAAGTCAAACTTATTCTTTGTGATTTGTCCATGGCTTTCTTCATAGTTTCGCATAATCTGCTTTTCGGTACTAAATTTTCTATTGAATGTTTCTAATACAATGGTACACAGAAAGCACGAGGAGGTATATAATTTCGGACGAGAATATTTATGAAAATATCCTCAGAAATATCGAAGATATTGATGATGATATTTTTGGAATTTCTAAGTTCGATGGTTGATGGAGAAAGATTTTTCCGCAAGATTTTAACATGACTTCGAAGGAAGATATTCTCTAAAGATTTCATCGGATCCAGAATTACCTGGATTCTTTGAATATATGGTATGGTCCTTGTATTTGTCCTTGGTATCTTTCGTGGTTAGCTCAATTCGTTTTCCAGTTCCAACTTTTCTGAGCTTTTCCAACATACTATTGTTTATCATCAAACTTTTGATGATTAAGGTCATTTATGGTTGTCTATGGTTTTTGCTGTTTCATTCAGCTTTTTCAACATTCAGAGTATTGATTTGTGACTGAGTGCTTTTCAGAATTTCAGAATGGAAGATCATAATTCTAAGAGCTAAATGTTATACATATAACTGTTGATGTAGATATGTTGTGAGTTTTCAAAGTACTGATTGCTGATTCCCGGTTGTTAATATGGCAATTCTCGTTACAATGTGTAGATGAGTATATGATAGGATTTCAGTGAATATAGTGATTTTTCGGAAAGTCAAAGGCCAACGGAGTTGTTGGTAAATTTACTGCTAATGTGGTAAGATATAAACGGTTCTTTAGTAACGATGATGATGGGGTAATCTTTATAATAGGGTTTATTCGAATGAAAAACTTGAAGTTGATTTGATGGAGCTGTCACAAAATTGACTAATTTGAAATGAAATTGCGTTGTTATTTTCGAAAATAACAATGCCAAAGAAGCTAGCACAGATACGTGTTAAACATTTATACAGGTTCCGAGAATTTTTCAGGTGTGTAACTATATGCATAACTCTTTCCTTCCGTAGATGAAGTGCGGTTGATTCATCCTCCCGATTGAGGTGTTTTCAAGAATCACGAAAGGTTTGAACGCAGATCGTAATCGTCAAGATACAATTGAGGTTTAAGATGAAAATCAAGTGGCAAACTTGAAATTTGTTTAGTTTCATATGTTATAATTAATATTTTAATTCATTTTAATTGTTCAATGTTGGTAGTCCTCAGTTGATTAGTCCACAGTTAGCTAGGAACAGTTAGCTAGGATTTTGTTAGCGTGGATTCTTAACAAAATTTCTCATAGTTAATTTGTTTGTTTCTAACAAATTTTATTCCATCAAATGTTTTCTTCATTATGCCACTTGTTAAATCTTGACATGGATTCTGATCGGTCAAAATCCGAATATAAAATTGAACTTGGATGAAAATAGTTGTTCTTTTGTGAACGGATACGTATATGTGTGAATTTGAACACTGTTGTTAATGACTGCTGAATCTGAATTGAAGAATGTACAGTGTAACTTATTAATTTGAAATATAAATATTCCTCGGGTATTACCTACCCGTTAAAATATTTTCATCATTAACAGTTTGTACGAAAGAATTTTTAATTACAATCTTTATGAAAATATATATACATATATATTTTCTTCAGATGTAATCATGGATTTAATGAGTCAATATGATATTAAACTCATTTGATTTACCGT
Source organism: Rutidosis leptorrhynchoides (assembly GCF_046630445.1). Lineage (NCBI taxonomy): Eukaryota > Viridiplantae > Streptophyta > Magnoliopsida > Asterales > Asteraceae > Rutidosis > Rutidosis leptorrhynchoides. Next base: position 241,355,757 of record NC_092343.1, read on the forward strand.
TTGAACAAGAATATATAATCTCTAAAACATTAGAGTTTACATAATCATCATGTCGAACGAATATAAATGATGTAGAACGTCATGTAGAACGATGATTATACTCGAGGTACAGAATGCGATGTCGAAGCTGGTGATGCGGATGTTGTTGTTGTTGGTGGTACTAGTGCTGTTGGTGCTAAGGTTGGTGATGTGACTGGTGTTGGTGATACTGCTGGTGCTTACAAACTGTGTACCGTGCTCTCTAAAGTTAACACTCGAGCTCGGAGTTCTTTAACTTCTTCTACTAACCCTGGTTGGTTATCAGTGTGAGGTAAAGATTGGATATCTTTTCTAGTTCCATTAATGGTAGTCTCAAGACGAAAAATTCTGTCAAAAAGGGTATAAACGGTGTTGCGAACAGGTTCGCCGGTGAGCGGGTCGAGTACTCCAAGGTTAGGTGGTAGATTCGATTCATGATATTGAGTACCTTCTTCCCTTCTCCATAGGGTGATTATGTCGCAAACCCACCCCCATTTTCTCCAGTAATCACGATAGTTGATTGATTGATGTGCTCTTGTCACGCTGTCTTCGGAGTCAGAGGAACTTGGTCGATTCGTAGAGGCCATCTTACGCGATCTCAGGAAAGATTTTTGATATGAAGAGTTTAGTGACAGTAATTGATAGTTGGATGGTATTCTCAATGCATAATTTACATAGATATATATAGTACTAGGATCCCTTAAATTAAGGAGAAATTTACGAGAAATATCAGGCAAGGTCTACAGTAACAGATACGCTAAGATATGAATTGTCAGATACGCTAAGATATGAATTTTGTCTATACACTATTCATGCAGTCAATGCAGTAAAACGTGTCTAGACTAAGAATAATGAGCATGTAATTTCCTAAGGATGATAAACAGATGACTTCCGACAAAAATGATAAGCAAAACTTTTGACATACAGACACGGTCGAAGTCCAGACTCACTAATGCATCCTAACAACTTATCAGTTATACACACTAATGCAGACCTGGTTCTCTAAGACCACTGCTCTGATACCAACTCTGAAAACCCGTCCTAATCCATCCGGACGAAGTCCATATCGATTATAAACGATTCACAACAATTGGTTACATCGCGAGGTAATTGACCTCTATATGATACATTTTACAAACATTTCATTCGTTTTTGAAAAGACAATCTTTCATTACATCGAAAGTTGACAACATGCATACCATTTCGTATTATATCTTACTATAATTGACTTAATAATAATCTTGATGAACTTGACGACTCGAATGCAACGTCTTTTGAAATATGTCATGAATGACTCCAAGTAATATCTTTAAAATGAGCAATTGCACAGCGGAAGACTTCTTTCATACCTGAGAATAAATATGCTTTAAAGTGTCAACCAAAAGGTTGGTGAGTTCATTAGTTTATCATAAATAATCATTTTCATCATTTTAATAGGCCACAAGAATTTCATTTCCAGTTCTCATAAATATACGTCCCATGCATAGAGACAAAAATCATTCATATGGATTGAACACCTGGTAACCGACATTCACAATTTGTATATAAGAATATCCCCATCATTCCGGGATCCTCCTTCGAACATGATATAAATTTCGAAGTACTAAAGCATCCGGTACTTTAGATGGGGCTTGTTGGGCCCGATAGATCTATCTTTAGAGTTCGCGTCAATTAGGGTGTCTGTTCCCTAATTCTTAGATTACCAGACTTAATAAAAAGGGCATATTCGACTTCGATAATTCAACCATAGAATGTAGTTTCGATTACTTGTGTCTATATCGTAAAACATTTATAAAAGCAGCGCATGTATTCTCAGTCCCAAAAATATATATAAAAAGGGAGTAATGAAACTCACGCATATAAATATTGTAAAACAGTTAATAAAGCATTTGCATGTATTCTCAGCCCAAAAACATAAAGAGTAAAAGGGGAAAATGAAACTCACCTAATGTATTTTGTAGTAAAAATACATGTGACGACATTAAACAACTGAACAATGCAGGGTTGGCATCGGATTCACGAACCTTTATCATTTGTGTATTCATTAATATATATAATCGTAATGGAATAAATATATATATTATTATTAGTGATTCGACTGTTATTTTAATGAGCTATGAGTTCCATTAGTACTTAAATATACTTATTTTATATATTTTGAATAATTAATTAATAAAATAATAGAGTTAAGTTATAGGTATTAGATATGGTTTTATATAACTTCTCTTTATTGTAATAATAATGATAATATTCCTAGTAGTATTGATAATAATAATATAATTAAGTTATGTGTATTTTTTTATTTATTTATATAAATTGTCTTTATTTGATATATTACTAATACTGATCATATTGATAATAACAATAATAATAATAATAATAATAATAATAATAATAATAATAATAATAATAATAATAATAATAATAATAATAATAATAATAATAATAATAATAATAATAATAATAATAATAATAATAATAATAATAATAATAATAATAAAAGTGATAAAATATTACTACTTTTGATAAACTCATGATAATTCTTAATAATGATATTAATAACAAATTCAATAGTAATTTGATAATTTTGATAAAAAAAAATATGTTATTAAAAATAATAATGATAACAATCATAATACTACTAAAATCGTGATTTTACTAATAATTGTAATAATGATAGCAATGATAGTAATTTTACTAAAAAGATAGTTTTAGTAAAAGTAAAACTTTTAATAACAATGATATTGTTAATAATAACACTTACTCTAATAATAATGATAATTCTAAATTTTTTGATAATAATACTTTTAATGATATTGTTAAGAACATTAATAATAATATTAATGATAACATATCAATAATAACAATAATCTTAATCTTAATCATAATCATAATAATAGTGGTAGTAATAATGATAATAATACTTTTACGATTAATAATAATAATAATAATGCTTGTAATACATTATAATTATAATTTTGATATTAATACTAATAATAATTATTATTATTATACTAATAGTAGTTATAATACTTACATTTACAATATTAATAATAATCACAATACTAATAAAGATAATAATAATAATAATAATAATAATAATAATAATAATAATAATAATAATAATAAAATGAAAAGAAAAACTACCTTAAAAGCCTTTAATAAAAAGAATGCACCAAGTAGGAATCGAACCCGTGACCTCTCGTTAACCCAACACCCGCACAAACCACTCGTCCATAAATGTTTTTCTGTTATATAACTCGCAGCAAATTTTATTTAACCCTTTGATTCAGTTTTCCCTATTTCTTCATCTTCTTTATTGTAACAAGTCGACCAACGATTGTCTACTTAAAACAAGTAATTAATTGGTCTGATTTAAGACTCAAAATAGATTCAACAACAGCTAATGTGTAATTACATGAAAGAAAGAAAAATAAAAATAAATAATGATATTATGATTCATGTTACCGTCGCTGTTCAAGGATGAAGAAAAAAATTCGGTTTTTGAATTTGGTTGCGTAATGATCGATGATTATAACATAAAATGTGGAGTATATCATTTATAAAAACTGCCTGAATCCTCAATTTAATTTAAAACACGAAAACAGACTCGAATTTTCTCATGAACAAAACAGTTGACTTTTATATTTAGAAGTTTGACTCCGAAATTCGAATTCGTTAGTTAAAATTGAGACTTGGGATTTTACAGATAGATTAAATGAACACTTTCTAATAGAATTGCATTGTTAAATTTTTAAATAAGGCTCGAATTCGATTGTTGACAATAATGGTACAAGAACAGAGAGAAAAAAAATTATTTAAGTTCTGTGTTTTTGATTCTCAATCACAGACGTATAGACATACAATATAAAGGAGTACTTATTTTAACAGTTATTCTGATTGGAATTACTTGCATCGACCTTTAACAGAATACTAGGAAGGAAAAAAAATTCAATAGATAATTAAAAAGCAAAATAGATAGCGATATCTAACAAATTGGGAACACAAAACAAAATTAAAAACAGTTGATAGATATATAAAGCTGATTCGTACAACTTTTTCTGATTTATAGTTTATATATAATGAATATTAATATTAATTAATAATTGTATTAGTAATAATAATAATTATGTTAATAATAATAAATAAATAAGTAAATAAGTAGATTAATAATAATACTATTAATAATAATAATTATTATATAAATAATAATAATAATAATAATAATAATAATAATAATTAATAACAATTTTAACATCTATAATAATAATCAAAATAATATTTATTATAAATTGTATTATCCTTATGATAATATTTATAATGATTTCCATAATAATGGTAATATGAATGGTCTATTTAATAATAATAATAATAATAATAATAATAATAATAATAATAATAATAAGTTTAATAATTAAATCTCATGGTAAATTTAATAATAATTATAATTATAATCATAATAATATTAATAACAAAATAATACTAATAATAATAATGACATTGTTAAGAATGATATTTATATTAATAATCATAATAATAATATAACAAGTTATACATATCAAATTTTACAAATAATAATAATGAAAGTATTGATGATAATATTAATATAACAATTACATTAAATCTTGTAATTAAATTTGATATAATACAATTTATTAATTATATCATATTTACTGATTATAATATATTGTATTCTTTAATATTTATTTATTACAATATATATATATATATATATATATATATATATATATATATATATATATATATATATATATATATATATATATATATATATAATAATATTTATGTATTGAATATATATATGTATTTATAGATTCATTTTAAATTACAAAATTATTATCTTATATATTATTTTCCCTATTTAATTCTAATGATTATGATTTATAATTTCCAATCATTGTATGTATTTACATTTATATATATACATATTTATTTACAAGCCATTGTTCGTGAATCTTCGGGAATAGTCAAGGGTTATTGATTTCATGAATATAGTTTCCAAAACTTTTGAGATTCAATATTACAGACTTTTGCTTATCGTGCCTGGATTATATAAAGATTAGGTTTAAATTTGGTCAGAAATTCCCGGGTCGTCACAGTTGTTCGATTTGGTAAGCGGGGGAAATTAAATCCAAGGTATATTGGACCCTTCAAGATTATTGATCGTGTCGGACCAGTTGCTTACCGACTTGAATTACCTCAACAACTCGCGGCTGTACATAACACTTTCCACGTCTCGAATTTGAAGAAATGTTTTGCTAAAGAAGATCTCACTATTCCGTTAGACGAAATCCAAATCAACGAAAATCTTCAATTCATCGAAGAACCCGTCGAAATAATGGATCGTGAGGTTAAAAGACTTAAGAAAAACAAGATACCAATTGTTAAGGTTCGATGGAATGCTCGTAGAGGACCTGAGTTCACCTGGGAACGAGAAGATAAGATAAAGAAGAAATACCCGCACTTATTTCCAGAAGATACGTCAACACCTCCAACTGCTTAAAATTTCGTGACAAAATTTATTTAACAGGTAGGTACCAACTGTAGAGACCCATCCTAATTCATCCGGACGAAGTCCATATCGATTATAAACGATTTACAAGAGTTGATTACATCACGAGGTACTTGACCTCTATATGATACATTTTACAAACATTGCATTCGTTTTTGAAAAGACAATCTTTCATTACATCGAAAGTTGATGGCATGTATACCATTTCATAATATATCCAACTATAATTGACTTAATAATAATCTTGATGAACTCAACGACTCGAATGCAACGTCTTTTGAAATATGTCATGAATGACTCCAAGTAAAATCTTTAAAATGAGCAAATGCACAGTGTAAGATTTCTTTCATACCTGAGAATAAACATGCTTTAAAGTGTCAACCAAAAGGTTGGTGAGTTCATTAGTTTAACATAAATAATCATTTCCATCATTTTAATAGACCACAAGATTTTCATTTTCAGTTCTCATAAATATACGTCCCATGCATAGAGACAAAAATAATCACTCATATGGATTGAACACCTGGTAACCGACATTAACAAGATGCATATAAGAATATCTCCTATCATTCCGGGAAATCCTTCGGACATGATATAAAAACTCGAAGTATTATAGCATCCGCTACAACGGATGGGGTTCGTTAGGCCCAATAGATCTATCTTTAGGATTCGTGTCAATTAGGCGTGCACTAATTCTCAAAATTAGTGATGTTCCCTAATTCTTAGGCTACCAAGCAAAAAGGGGCATATTTGGTTTCGATCATTCAACCATATAATGTAGTTTCGATTACTTGTGTCTATTTCGTAAACCATTTATAAAAATTGTGCATGTATTCTCAGCCCAAAAATATAAAGGGTAAAAAGGTAAATGAAACTCACTATATTGTATTTTGTAGTAAAAATACATATGACGTCATTGAACAACTGAACAATGTAGGGTTGGCCTCGGATTCACGAATCTATATTATTTTTATAGTCATTAATACATATAATCGAAATCGAACAAATATATATATTATTATTAGTGATATAATTTTTATGTTAATAACTTATATATATTTCATTATTTAATTAAAAGTATTCATTTTATAGATTTTAAATAAATAAAAGTATTAATATAGTTAAGTTATGTGTATTAATTATATTTTTATGTAAAGATCACTTATTAATAGTTGTAAATATACTAGATTAAAGATAATAATAATAATGATAATAATAATAATAATAATAATAATAATAATAATAATAATAATAATAATAATAATAATAATAATAATAATAATAATAATAATAATAATAATAATAATATTAATTTTTGATAATGATAACTTTAATAAAAATAACAACTTTACTAATAATGTTAAATCTTAAGAAAAATGGTAATTTTGTTAATTTTAATTATAATGGTGAAAATAATAGTAATAATAATAATAATATTAATAATATTAATAATTCTGATAATAATAATATAATGATACTTTTGTGACAACCCGGAAATTTCCAACCAAATTTAAACTTTAATCTTTATATGTTTTCGACACGATAAGCAATATTTGTTAAGTTAAATTTCAAGAATCTTAAACTATGTTCATACATTCATTCAACCTCGACCAAGTTCCAACGATTCACGAACCATTAAACGAATATGATTATATATGTATATGTGTATATATATTATAACTTGAAACGTAAACAAAATATTAGATTAAATACTTTATATGATTGTATCTGCTTCAAAATGTTTATCAATGAAATTAGAAGATAAGACCAAATGATTGAATTATCAGATATATTGAATTATGATTACAAGTCTCTGTTGAAAGGCCCACGTTGATTTGAGAAATCTTTCCATTTTAACAATATTCGGAAAATGGTAAAGTGATTTATAAATAAGAACAAATTGTCAATCATTGAGAACTAGACAAAGGATAGTAGAAGATTGAATCTCATAAAGACTCGATTGATCTATTTAGTTTCAAACGTACAAAAACGATTTTAGTTTAAAAAGAACTTTATTATTAAAACGTATATAACTTTTATAAATATCTAGAACCACTTTTGACAACTCATTACTTAAATAGTATGATAAAGATAACGATATTTATATTTTATTTTATTCAATATATATAATGATTTAAATTAATATTATATATATTTATACGCGTATTATACGTACATAGTTTTATACTTTTACTATACTTAAACTTTACCTTTACTTTATTTTTACTTTACTTTAACTTTAATAATTCACTTTAATAATTCATACTTTAATAATTCATACTTTAATAATTCACTTTAATAATTCATACTTTAATAATTCACTTTAATAATTCATGCTTTAATAATTAACTTTAATAATTCAAAAATCTATTATAAATAGAATTCAATAGGTTTCATTATTTCATAGAAACTTGAAAATATTTTTCTCTAAACTCTCTCAATCGATTTACATATATATATTTACTCCGTATTATTTCAAGATATTATTAGTATACATAAAATATTACGATGGAGTGCTGTCCGAGTGGTTTCGAAATTGTTTTTCGAGTAGGATAGGATTAAGGAAATTATGGGGTATAGCTATGGAGGTGATTGAGTATGGTTCATGGGTATGCTCGTGAGGTCAATATAGTGTTTATCATTTCCGTTGCGTCTACGTACCTTTCCTGCAATATTGAATCTCAATATTGATACGTGAGTACTCATAATTTAACTTTTACATACTAATAGTGTATCCCTGACTAGTGCTCGAGTATTTAGGATTATGCATGCTTGTACTTTTGATATTGCCCTTAGACAGGTTAGGTTGAATATTGAATTAGTTACACTTGCGGTTGAGATAAGGTATAAGATATGCATGTCCTTGGAAAGCTAGCGAAAAATTAAGAACTTTTCCTTTAGATAGCGAATGGTTTCGATGAACGGATTAGAAGTTATAATCAATTGAATTTTTGATATTTTTATTAAAAATGATTATTATTATCGTTGTTTTTATCGTCGTTCTAGTTTTATCTTATTATTATGATTATTATTATCTTTATCAATAAAAGGGATTTATCATAAAAAATTGTTATTTTTTTTATTATTACTATCGTTATTATCGTTAAAGTTATAATTAGTATTATTATTATTATCCAATTATTATTATTATTATTATTATTGTTAGTATTATTATTATTATTATTATTATCATTATTAATATATATATAATTATTTAAAAATGGTTATTGTTATTGTTATTATTATTATTACTATATTATCATTAAGATAATTATTAGTATTATCGTTAATAATGTTATAGTAACTATCATTATTAATATTAGTTTAATTAAAACAAATATTTGTAACACCTAATTATTTTGATTACTATTATTATCATTATTATGAACACGATATAAAAGATGATTAAAAGCTATTAAACGAAACGATTAGGAAATAATGAGTAAGAGTATCATGATGAAATTAAAATATTATAAGATATTGATTTAGATAAAATTATCGTTCTTATTATTTTTATCATTACTATTATTATTAAAAGTATCGTTAGTATTAAAACTATCATATTAACAAAAATTATCATTTTAATAGAAATGTCATTGTTACTATAAAATATCATTATTATTATTATTATTATTTTAAATAGAATTATTATTTTAAAGATAATATTAAAAATTATCGTAAATATTAAAGTTATCATAATTAGAATTATCGTTTTATCATAATGTCATCTTAGTAATTATAAATATTGATATTTTTATAATAATAATTATTATTATTACAAAATAATACAACTTTTACTTACTATCATTATAGATATTATTTTATCAAATAAATATGTGATACAAACATATTTTACTACGTGTAATAACTTACTTTAATAATACCTATCATATTATCTTTATGATATTAAATGAACCCTATAAATTTTATTACTTAATATATATAAAAGTATATTTTATTATATAAATTTAATATAAAATTTTATTTATTAATAAATAAATTATATTATTTACTGTAATAAATCTTTTAAAAAATATTTAAAAATATAAAACGACGATATTTAAACTATATATTAATCATGTATAGATTTTTGGAAATTATTTTGAGTCAAATTTACTTTTGTTGACTTTTGTATATTAGTCTCGAGCATTAGGATTGTGGTACACTATGACTTGACCTAATTTGTTAGACAAATATTGACCAACACATAAATATATATAATTAATTTAGGTTCGTGAATCCGAGGCCAACCTTGCACTTGTTCAATGACGTTATATGTATTTTTACTACGAAATACAGTGTGGTGAGTTTCATTTGCCTTTTTTACCCTTTATATTTTTGGGACTGAGAATACATGCGCTTTTATAAATGTTTGACGAAATAGACACAAGTAATTGAAACTACATTCTATGGTTGAATTATCGAAATCGAATATGCCCCTTTTTATTAAAGTCTGGTAATCTAAAAATTAGGGAACAGACACCCTAATTGAAGCGAATCCTAAAGAGTGATCTATTGGGCCTAACAAACCCCATCCAAAGTACCGGATGCTTTAGTACTTCGAAATTTATATCATGTCCGAAGGAGGAACCCGGAATGATAGGGGATATTCTTATATGTATCTAGTTAATGTCGGTTACCAGGTGTTCACCATATGAATGATTATTTTTATCTCTATGCATGGGACGTATATTTATGAGAACTGGAAATGAAATTCTTGTGGTCTATTAAAATGATGGAAATAAATGATTATGATAAACTAAGGAACTCACCAACCTTTTGGTTGACACTTTAAAGCATGTTTATTCTCAGGTGTTAAAGAAATCTTCTGCTGTGTATTTGCTCATTTTAAAGATATTACTTGGAGTCTTTCATAGCATATTTCGAAGAACATTGCATTCGAGTCATTGAGTTCATCAAAGATTATTATTAAATCAATTTATAGTTGGATAGTGGATATTATGAAATGGTATGCATGCCTGTCAATTTTCGATGTAAAGAAAGTTTGTCTTTTAAAAACAAATGCAATGTTTGTAAAATGTATCATATAGAGGTCAAATACCTCGCAATGTAATCAACTATTGTGAATCGTTTATAATGTATATGAACGGGTCCTTTCAACTTTGCTTTAGTATTATAATGAAAACAATAATACTAGTGGTAATAATAATAATCAGATTTATCATAACTTCATTTTTAATTCCTCAACTTATAACTACAAATTCTATAACTTAATTTCTTACCTAATTTCATAACTGTACATATATTCCTATAATTCATAATTAGTTTCCATAATTTTTACCATATTAAACTTTATTATTAACTTTGTGATATCAATGTTATTAACATATTCGAAACCATAATAATAGTAATAAAAATTTTATTATTAATGGTGATATCAATATTTATCCTACTTAATAATAATAATACTAGTAATAACAACAATATTAATACATGTAAAAAATAATATTAACAATAACTAATAATAATAATAATAATAATAATAATAACAACAACAACAAGAATAATAATAATAATAATAATAATAATAATAATAATAATAATAATAATAATAATAATAATAATAATAATAATAATAATAATAATAATAATAATAATAATAATAATAATAATAATAATAATAATAATAATAATAATAATAATAATAATAATAATAATAATAATAATAATAATGGAAATGATAATCATAATAATAATAATAAAAATTTTGTTAGAATGACTACCTCAAGGAAGCTTTAAAAAGAAAATGCCCCAAACCGGGCTTGAACCCCCGACCTCTCGTTCCCCAGCATCACTCTATAACCATTAAGCCATATTTGTTTTTCTGTTATAATTCAATACCTGTATATATTTATATTAATTACCCCGACAGTTTCTACATCTTCTTCTTCACGTTCAAGCAAATCGATCATGGTTCAAATCTAAGTAACAATTAGTTACTTAATTAGTTTTATGATTTAGTAACTAACATAGAAACTTTCATTTGAGTTAAATTGGATTGAAGAAAAAAAATTAAAAAGACTGCTGCTCGACGCTGCAGGTTTAAAAAAAAATAGATTGTGAAATTAAAAACGTTTTAGGCTATGAATAAAACATGAAAGAGCTTGTAAATCGTCTATAGAAACTATTGGAATCATTTATTTAATTCTAGTCATCACAGAAAATTCGAATTCGATTGATGAACATAAGTTGACTTTTTTTCTTTAAAACTTTGACCTCGAAAATTCGACTTTAATACAAGGAATTGGAATCTGGTGTTTTGTAGAGAGTTTACATGAATGTCACCTCACAACTCTGCATTTATGGATTTTGGAATTGTTATCGAATTTAAGATTTGGCTATAAATTTAAGAACAGAGGATAGCGGTTTATGTTTTTATAAAATTTCTGTTTTTCTCTCCTTCAAGTAACATCAAACAGATAGTATATGTTTGTGATTGAAGGATGAATTTAACATAATTAATTGATGAGATTTTTTTTGTTGTGGAAATTTCTTCGACACAGGTTCACGAGCTGGTAGCAGCAAAGAAACAAAAATAATAATAGAGATAATAGATACAGAGGTCACGCGTGCATATATAACACATCCCTACTGTTTTTTTAGTTAATATTTATAATTAATAATAATATATAATAACAATACTATTAATATCTAATAATATTAATGAAATTAATAATAATGATAAATATAATATTAATGATAATTATAATTGTAAAAATGATAATAATAATAATAATAATACCATACTAATTATGATAATATTAATATTTTACCGATAATAATAATAATATTAGTAATAATAATCTAATATATATATCCAATTTCATCTTTATATGTTATAAAGTGATATTATGAATACAAATATTGATATTTGACGATACAAATAACATTACTACAACAACTATATTTGTATTTAAATTTAATTTATTCATATCACATATTATTAGGTAATATTTAATAATTATATAATATGTATTATAACATATACTGAATATTATATATTTATACATTTTAATATAAATATATTATAATATTTATTTGCATACTAATTATATTATACTTATGTATGTAATTATGAAAAATATAAATGTTTTATATATGTAAGTATTATATATATTTATTAAAATAGTACATTATTTCATCATAGATATATTATAAATTTCTACATATACATAATATAATAATTATGTATAAAATCATATATAGATTTATATTTATAAATAAATGTATACTACCATATATATACAATCATGTTTTAAATGTTAAGTAGATGATTAATTATGTATATTAAACAATTAAGTACAAAGTATAGCATTGTACATTTAATATTTTGATAATGTTGGTAAAATATGTTTGAACCATTTATATACAATATACTATATATATTCAAAATGAAAATCTTTAGTTATTAAATGTTATCTTTTATAATAACTAAATTACTTAATAGTTCATTAATACTAATATAATTATTTATATATATAATTATTTATATTTACATTCTTAGTTACAATTAAAGGTTCGTGAATCGTGGGAAATAGTCAAAGGTCAAATGTTATCATGAAATAGTTTCAAAATTTTGTAACTCAATATAATAGACTTTGCTTATCGTATCGAAATCATATAAAGATTAAGTTTAAATTTTGGTCGGAAATTCCCCGGTCGTCACAGTACCTACCCGTTCAAGAAATTTCGTCCCGAAATTTGAGTGAGGTGGTCATGGCTAACAATAAAAATCTTTTCATGATGAATATGAGTTGGTAAATAGAGTTTTATCATCATTGAGTAATATGGATAAAACAATTCGTATATTCGAAGAGCACGAATGAAGTTATCACAAAAGAGCGAAATGAAGTGAGTATAGGTTCGTCTTGACTTTTGACGTAGTCATGGTTGAATTCCGGATTTCAAGGGATTAAAGAAAATTTTCGTAAACTATAAGATCTGATTCTTCGGATTTTAAGGGAATTAGGATCTCTTTAATTAAATGCGGTCATCTGTCTCAATTGCTGCTTCTGATTTTTCCTTTATAAATTAAACTCTTCCGTTCCATTATTCTCACCATTCCTATACTTTCCTTCTTAGTTCATACATCCAAATGATTATGAAAATGCTTCATACAGTACTAATTCTTGATATTTTTTCTAATTACCATTTCTGTCATCCTTCTTTTCAATCTCCCTCCAGAAGAACCTGTTTACTTCTACTATTACCTTGGGGTGATACTATTCTTAATTATACCGTGTCTTTATATTGCGATTCGTATTAATATCCACGGTTTGTAACCTCCGTGTTTTTATTGGGCTTTATATCTCCCCTTATACTTCAATGTCCCTATTTCTGTTTCCTATAATCATTGTTATCCACAGTTAATACTCCCTCCTATTTGCTATGATTTATGCTCAAATTTCTATTTCGGAGCTTTGTCCCTTCATTTCTTCTTCTTGTGATTAGGCATCTCTTTTAATGGTCCAGAATTCGCAGATATGAATTTCGGAATGAACATTGCTAATGTTCTAAGAAGAAAATGGTAATGGCACGATCTCGATTTGTTAAATTACCAGAATACCCTGGAAAAGACTGAATCATCAAGAAAATATTTTCTTGATATTTTAGAGGCTAATTAGAATATAAGAGTCATGTAACATGACACATGATGACGTTATAATTCTGTAAATCATCACATTCTATTTAGGAACTCAGCATAACTTACTGTAATATAATCACGTTGATCAAATGTCATTATATTATACTAACTCATGCATCAGTTCCTAACATTACTTCAATAACATTCATATTTTAAGCTCGAAAGATTACAGAATATAGAAACTAACAGTTTCTATATGATGTAACACTGATAGCACGAAGAGATTAATGATTTCAGATAAGAATAGTTATGAAAATATCTTCAGAAATACGGAGGATATTTATAATGAAAAATACGATGATATCTTGGAATTTCTAATATCGAAGGATGGTGAAGAAAATTTGTCCTCAAGAGTTTGGAGTCAGAAGCAAGATATTCGCTAAAGATTTCATCAAAAATAGAATCATCAGGATTCTTAATGTACAGGTTTAGTCCTTGTGATTTGTTCAGAGACTCCTTCGTAGTTTGCTCAATCAGTTTTTCAGTTTTAAACTTTTTCTGAGCTTTACCAACATACTATTTTTTTTTTATCATCAAACTTCTGACGGTTAAGGTCATTTACAGTTTTTGCTGCTTCATTCAGCTTTTTCAACATTACGAGTATTGATTCGCACACTAGGTGTTTTTCAGAGTTTCAGAATGGAAGATCGTAATTCTAGGATATAATTGTTATATGTATACATATAACTATTGTTGTAGAAATGCTACTAGATTCGAAATACTGATTGCTGATTCTCGGTAATTGGTATGGTAATTATTGTTACAGGGTATAGATGAATACACGATGGGGTTTCAAAGAATATAATGATTTTTCGAAAAGTCCAAATTTATTGAAGTTGCTGGTAAGTTTACTGATAATGTGGTGGAATATAAACGGTTCCCCAGTAACAATAAAAGAGCACGCACATATATCAAAGTTATAATAAGGTTGTTTCGAATGAAAAGTCAGAGTTGACTGGCTGGAGCTGTGACAAAATTTGCTAATTTGAAAGAGAATTGCAATGTTAGTTTGGGTAATAATAACACCAAAGGAGCTAGCATAGATACGTGTTAAACGTTTACTCAGGTTCCGAGTGTTTTCAGGTGCATAACTATATGCATCAATCTCTTCTTCCGTAGATGAAGTATGGTTGGTTCATCCTCTCGATTGAGGTGTTTTCAAGAATCATGAAAGTTTGAACGCAGATTGGAATCGTCAAGATACAAATGAGGTTTAAGATGAAATCAAGTGGCAAACTTGAAGAATTATTTAGTTTCATATGTTATAATCAGTATTTTAATTCATTTTAATTGTCCAATATTATTCGTCCACAGCCGATAGTCCACAGTTAACAGTCCAATAATTCATATATAATTTAATATATAATATTCGAATTAATTAATACGTATCGTGACCAGTGTACATGTCTCAGACTCGATCACAACTCAAACTATATATATTATTGTGGAATCAACCTCAACTCTGTATAGCTAACTCCAGCATTACTGCATATAGAGTGTCATTGGTTATTCCAAATAATATATATAGATGCGTCGATATGATATGTCAAAACCTTGTATACGTGTCCCGATATTTAAAGTGCATAAAAATAAATAACAGAAATTAAATGACGATAAATAAAGTGCGTAAAGTAAATAACATAAATTAAGTGACGATAAATAAAATTGAGAGAATGTAAATTGCGATAATTAAATTGCGATAAATAAAATGTAATCAGTTAGCTAGGAACAATTAGCTAGGAACAGTTAGCGTGGATTCTTAACAAAATTTCTCATAGTTAATTTGTTTGTTTCTAACAAATTTTATTTTGTCAAATATTTTCTTCATTATGCCACTTGTTGGATTTTGATAAGTCAAAATTCAAATATGAAATTGAATGAAAATGGTTATTTTGCGGTGAACGGATACGTATATCTGTGGATGTAAGTAGGATAATAAATGATCGTTGAATCAGATTCGAAGAATGTACAGTGTAACTTATTAATGTGAAATCCAAATATTCCTCGGGTATTACCTACCCGTTAAAATATTTTCACCATTAACAGTTTGTACAAAAGAATTTTTAATTACAATCTTTATGAAAACATATATACATGTATATTTTATTCAGATGTAATCATGGATTTATGAGTTAATATGATATTAATCTCATCTGGTTTTAGGTTGGAACTAGAATGAATAATCTCCAAAATTTTAGAGATTACATAATCGCCATATCGAACGAGGATAAATGATGTAGAATGATTCGTAGAATGATGATTATACTCGAGTTATAGAATGAGATATTGGGGCATGTGATGTTGAAACTTGTGTTTTTGGTGGTACTGTTGATGCCGGTGATGTTGCTGAAGCTGGTAAGTTTTGAACCATATTCTCCAAATTGGTTACTCGAGCGCGAAGTTCGTTGACTTCTTCCATTATTCCGGGATGATTTTTGGTCGGAACGAGTGAATGAATAAGGTTTAGAATTTTAGATAGAATATAATCGTGGCGAGATATTTAGAAAATGAGTGTGAAAATGGTGTTTCGTATGAGTTCGCGGGTAAGTGGTTTAGGTTCTTTGCCAAGAGGTGAATTCGGTTGGTGGAAGGAATCTCCTTCTTCTTGTCTCCATTGATTAAGTCGACTACGAACCCATCAGATAAATTGGAGATGGATAATTGGTTGATTCATTCTGGTGACGCTGGTTTCGGAGCTTAGGTGAATATCCATGTCAGAATAGTTGTCGGAATAACTATCGGAATAGCTATCGAAATCTGTGGGACTCGAACTGGTTGAGGGATTCATCTCGTACGATTAGATGAAGGATTTTCGATAATAAATAGATTATAGGATGTAGATTAGTATCATGCAATACATAATTTACATATGCATATATAATACTAAAATCCCATAAGTTAAAGAGGAATCTACGGAAGCTTTCAGGCAAACTCTACAGTAACAGATACGCTAAGATATGAATTATCAGATACACTAAGATATGAATTTTGTCTATACACTATTCATGCAGTCAATGCAGTAAAACGTGTCTAGACTAAGAATGATAAGCAGGTAATTTCCTAAGGATGATAAGCTGGTAATTTTCGACACGAAATGATAAGCAAAACTTTTGACATGCAGACACGGTCGAAGTCCAGACCCACTAATGCATCTAAACAACTATCAGTTAGACACACTAATGTAAGACCTGGTTCGCTAAGACCACCGCTCTGATACCAACTGTATAGACCCGTCCTAATCCATCCGGATGAAGTCTATATCGATTATAAACAATTTACAATAGTTGAATACATCGCGAGGTACTTGACCTCTATATGATACATTTTACAAACATTGCATTCGTTTTTGAAAAGACAATCTTTCATTACATCGAAAGTTGACGGCATGCATACCATTTTATAATATATTCAACTATAATTGACTTAATAATAATCTTGATGAACTCAACGACTCGAATGCAATGTCTTTTGAAATATGTCATGAATGACTCCAAGTAATATCTTTAAAATGAGCAAATACACAGCGGAAGATTTCTTTCATACCTGAGAATAAACATGCTTTAAAGTGTCAACCAAAAGGTTGGTGAGTTCATTAGTTTAACATAAATAATCATTTCCATCATTTTAATAGACCACAAGATTTTCATTTTCAGTTCTCATAAATATACGTCCCATGCATAGAGATAAAAATAATCATTCATATGGATTGAACACCTGTAACAGACATTAACAAGATGCATATAAGAATATCCCCTATCATTCCGGGAAATCCTTCGGACATGATATAAAAACTCGAAGTACTAAAGCATCCTCTACAACGGATGGGGTTCGTTAGGCCCAATAGATCTATCTTTAGGATTCGCGTCAATTAGGCGTGCACTAATTCTCAAAATTAGTGATGTTCCCTAATTCTTAGGCTACCAAGCAAAAAGGGGCATATTCGGCTTCGATCATTCAACCATATAATGTAGTTTCGATTACTTGTGTCTATTTCGTAAAACATTTATAAAAATTGCGCATGTATTCACAGCCCAAAAATATAAAGGGTAAAAAGGTAAATGAAACTCACTATATTGTATTTTGTAGTAAAAATACATATGACGTCATTGAACAACTGAACAATGTAGGGTTGGCCTCGGATTCACGAACCTATATTATTTGTATAGTCATTAATACATATAATCGAAATCGAACAAATATATATATTATTATTAGTGATATAATTTTTATGTTAATAACTTATATATATTTCATTATTTAATTAAAATATTCATTTTATATATTTTAAATAAATAAAAGTATTAATATAGTTAAGTTATGTGTATTAATTATATTTTTATGTAAAGATCACTTATTAATAGTTGTAAATATACTAGATTAAAGATAATAATAATGATAATAATAATAATAATAATAATAATAATAATAATAATAATAATAATAATAATAATAATAATAATAATAATAATAATAATAATAATTTTTGATAATGATAACTTTAATAAAAATAACAACTTTACTAATAATGTTAAATCTTAAGAAATATGGTAATTTTGTTAATTTTAATTATAATGGTGAAAATAATAGTAATAATAATAATAATAATAATAATAATAATAATAATAATAATAATAATAATAATAATAATAATAATAATAATAATAATAATAAAATTAATAATATTAATAATTCTAATAATAATAATATAATGATACTTTGCTTTAGTATTATAATGATAACAATAATACTAGTGGTAATAATAATAATCAGATTTATCATAACTTCGTTTTTAATTCCTTAACTTATAACTACAAATTCTATAACTTAATTTCTTAGCCAATTTCATAACTATACATATTTTCCTATAATTCATAATTAGTTTCCATAATTTTTACCATATTAAACTTTATTATTAACTTTGTGATATCAATGTTATTAACATATTCGAAACCATAATAATAGTAATAAAAAATTTATTATTAATGGTGATATCAATATATATCCTACTTAATAATAATAATACTAGTAATAACAACAATACTAATACATGTAAAAAAATATTAACAATAACTAATAATAATAATAATAACAACAACAAGAATAATAATAATAATAATAATAATAATAATAATTATAATAATAATAATAATAATAATAATAATAATAATAATAATAATAATAATAATAATAATAACAATGGAAATGATAATAATAATAATAATAATAATAATAATAATAATAATAATAATAATAATAATAATAATAATAATAATAATAATAATAATAATAATAATAATAATAATAATAAAAATTTTGTTAGAATGACTACCTCAAGGAAGCTTTAAAAAGAAAAAGCCCCAAACCGGGCTCGAACCCCCGACCTCTCGTTCCCCAGCATCACTCTCTAACCATTAAGCCATATTTGTTTTTCTGTTATAATTCAATACCCGTATATATTTATATTAATTACCCCGACAGTTTCTACATCTTCTTCACGTTCAAGCAAATCGACCATGGTTCAAATCCAAGTAACAATTAGTTACTTAATTAGTTTTATGATTTAGTAACTAACATAGAAACTTTCATTTGAGTTATATTGGATTGAAGAAAAAAAAATTAAAAAGACTGCTGCTCGACGCTGCAGGTTTTAAAAAAAAAAATTGATTGTGAAATTAAAAACGTTTTAGGCTATGAATAAAACATGAAAGAGCTTGTAAATCGTTCATATAAACTATTGGAATAATTTATTTAATTCAAGTCATCACAGAAAATTCGAATTCGATTGATGAACATAAGTTGATTTTTTTCTTTAAAACTTTGACCTCGAAAATTCGACTTTGATACAAGGAATTGGAATCTGGTGTTTTGCAGAGAGTTTACATGAATGTCTCCTCACAACTCTGCATTTATGGATTTTGGAATTGTTTTCGAATTTGAGATTTGGCTATAAATTTAAGAACAGAGGATAGCGGTTTACGTTTTTATAAAATTTCTGTTTTTCTCTCCTTCAAGCAACGTCAAACAGATAGTATATGTTTGTGATTGAAGGATGAATTTAACATAATTAATTGATGAGATTTTTTTGTTGTGGATATTTCTTCGAAACAAGTTCACGAGCTGGTAGCAGGAAAGAAACAAAAATAATAATAGAGATAATAGATACAGAGGTCACGCGTGCATATATAACAGATCCCTACTATTTTTTTTAGTTAATATTTATAATTAATAATAATATATAATAACAATACTATTAATATCTAATAATATTAATGAAATTAATAATAATGATAAATATAATATTAATGATAATTATAATTGTAAAAATGATAATAATAATAATAATACCATACTAATTATGATAATATTAATATTTTACCGATAATAATAATAATATTAGTAATAATAATCTAATATATATATCCAATTTCATCTTTATATGTTATAAAGTGATATTATGAATACAAATATTGATATTTGACGATACAAATAACATTACTACAACAACTATATTTGTATTTAAATTTAATTTATTCATATCACATATTATTAGGTAATATTTAATAATTATATAATATGTATTATAACATATACTGAATATTATATATTTATACATTTTAATATAAATATATTATAATATTTATTTGCATACTAATTATATTATACTTATGTATGTAATTATGAAAAATATAAATGTTTTATATATGTAAGTATTATATATATTTATTAAAATAGTACATTATTTCATCATAGATATATTATAAATTTCTACATATACATAATATAATAATTATGTATAAAATCATATATAGATTTATATTTATATATATATGTATACTACCATATATATACAATCATGTTTTAAATGTTAAGTAGATGATTAATTATGTATATTAAATAATTAACTACAAAGTATAACATTGTACATTTAATATTTTGATAACATTGGTAAAATATGTTTGAACCATTTACATACAATATACTATATATATTCAAAATAAAAATCTTTAGTTATTAAATATTATCTTTTATAATAACTAAATTACTTAAAAGTTCATTAATACTAATATAATTATTTATATATATAATTATTTATATTTACATTCTTAGTTACAATTAAAGGTTCGTGAATCGTCGAAAATAGTCAAAGGTCAAATGTTATCATGAAATAGTTTCAAAATTTTGTAACTCAATATAATAGACTTTGCTTATCGTATCAAAATCATATAAAGATTAAGTTTAAATTTTGTTCGGAAATTCCCGGGTCGTCACAACTGTAGTGACCCGAACTTTTCCATGTTTATATATATTAAATGAAATTGTTATTTACATGATTAAGTGTTTCCAACATGTTAAGTAATCAAACTTGTTAAGACTTGATTAATTGAAATAGGTTTCATATAGACAATTGACCACCCAAGTTGACCGGTGATTCACGAACGTTAAAACTTGTAAAAACTATACGATGTCATATATATGGATATATATATATATATATATATATATATATATATATATATATATATATATATATATATATATATATATATATATATATATATATATATATAGTTAACATGGTATTAAGATAAGTAAACATATCATTAAGTATATTAACAATGAGTTATATACATAAAAACAAGACTACTAACTTAAGGATTTCGAAACGAGACATATATGTAACGATTATCGTTGTAACGACATTTAAATGTATATATATCATATTAAGATATATTAATATATCATAATATCAGGATAATATAATAATTTAACATCTCATTAGATATAATAAACAATGGGTTAACAACATTGATTGAGATCGTTAACTTAAAGATTTCAAAACAACACTTACATGTAACGACTAACGATGACTTAACGACTCAGTTAAAATGTATTTACATGTAGTGTATTTAGATGTATTAATATACTTTTGGAAGACTTCAAGACATATATCAAAACACTCATACTTAACGAAAATGGTTACAGCTACATTCCCATTCTTTTTTCATCAAGAATTCTAGTCGTATTTATACCCGTATTATACACAGCTTCTAGACGTACTTACTATGGGTATATACCAATAGGAACTAGCATGGAATTTCACTCTTGATTATGTCATGCATGACTAATCAATTTTAACTTCTGCCATGAAATAGTCAACTAACTAGAACTCCTTTTAACCCCACTCACCACTCACCACTTTCCACTCATCATTCACTCCATTTCACTTCCAATTCTCTTTTTAATTCTCCCTCAAAACACACACACACACACACACACACTTATGAACGAATTTTTTTAGTAGCTAATCATCTTCTTCATCAAAAATTACTTCAAAAATCAAGCTATAATCATCTTAGGAAGAACACTTCAAGAACACTTCGAAAATCCTTTCAAGTTTACTAGTTTACTTCCAAGCTTTCTAATCCATTCCAAGTAATCATCTAAGATCAAGAAACCTTTGTTATTTACAGTAGGTATCTTTCTTATTCAAGGTAATATTCATATTCAAACTTTGATTCAATTTCTATAACTATAAACTATCTTAATTCGAGTAAATTACTTGAACTTGTTTTTGTGTTATGATCCTACTTCAAGAACTTTCAAGCCATCCAAGATCTTTTGAAGCTAGATTATTTCTTGTCACTTTCAGTAGGTTTACCTACTAAACTTTAGGTAGTAATGATGTTCATAACATCATTCGATTATATGTATAAAACTATCTTATTCGAAGGTTTAAACTCGTAATTACTAGAATATAGTTTAGTTAATTCTAAACTTGTTCGCAAACAAAAGTTAATCCTTTTAACTTGACTTTTAAAATAAACTAAACACATGTTCTATATCTATATGATATGCTAACTTAATGATTTAAAACCGGAAAACACGAAAAACACCGTAAAACCGGATATATGCCGTCGTAGTAACACCGCGGGCTGTTTTGGGTTAGTTAATTAAAAACTATGATAAACTTTGATTTAAAAGTTTTTCTTCTAGGAAAATGATTTTTCTTATTAACATGAAACTATATCCAAAAATCATGGTTAAACTCAAAGTGGAAGTATGTTTTCCAAAATGGTCATCTAGACGTCGTTCTTTCGACTGAAATGGCTACCTTTACAAAAATGACTTGTAACCTGTATTTCTGACTATAAACTTATATTTTTTTGTTTAGAGTCATAAACTTAAGTTAAATATGAAACCATAGCAACTTGAAACACTTAAAACGAATTTAAAACGAAGAAGTTATGGGTAAAACAAGATTGGATAATTTTTCTTGTTGTAGCTACGTGAAAATTGGTAACAAATCTATATTAATCATATCCTAGCTAACTTATATTGTATTATACATGTATCCTAATATATTATGTATTATTGGGATACCATAGACACGTATGCAAATGTTTTGACATATCATATTGACCCATCTATATATATTATTTGGAAAAACCATAGACACTCTATATGCAGTAATGTTGGAGTTAGCTATACAGGGTTGAGGTTGATTCCAAAAATATATATACTTTGAGTTGTGATCTAGCATGAGATGTGTATACACTGGGTCGTGGATTGATTAAAGATAATATATATCGATTTATTTCTATACATCTAACTGTGGACAACTAGTTGTAGGTTACTAACGAGGACAGCTGACTTAATAAACATAAAATATTAAAACGTATTAAAAATATTGT
The DNA here is from genome assembly GCF_046630445.1 of Rutidosis leptorrhynchoides. Lineage (NCBI taxonomy): Eukaryota > Viridiplantae > Streptophyta > Magnoliopsida > Asterales > Asteraceae > Rutidosis > Rutidosis leptorrhynchoides. The sequence continues at coordinate 241,379,665 of NC_092343.1, forward strand.
AAATATATTTTGAACATACTTTAATATATATGTACATATTTATTATAGGTTCGTGAATCGACCAGTGGCCAAGTCTTACTTCCCGACGAAGTAAAAATCTTTGAAAGTGAGTTATAGTCCCACTTTTAAAATCTAATATTTTGGGATGAGAATACATGAAATTTTTATAAATGTTTTACGAAATAGACACAAGTAAATGAAACTATATTATATGGGTGAATGATCGAAGCCGAATATGCCCCTTTTTAGCTTGGTAGCCTAAAAATTTGGGAACAGGCCCCCAAATTGACGTGAATCCTAAAGATAGATCTATCGGGCCCAACAAGCCCCATTCTGGAATTTGGAATGCTTTAGTACTTCGAAATTATCATGTCCGATGGGTGTCCCGGAATGATGGGGATATTCTATATGCATTTTGTTAATGTCGGTTACCAGGTGTTCACCATATGAATGAATTTTATCTCTATGTATGGGATGTATGTTGAAATATGAAATCTTGGGGTCTATTATTATGATTTGATAATATATAGGTTAAACCTATAACTTACCAACATTTTTGTTGACATTTTAAGCATGTTTATTCTCAGGTGATTATTAAGAGCTTCTGCTGTTGCATACTAAAATAAGGACAAGATTTAGAGTCCACGCTTGTATGATATTGTGTAAAAACTGCATTCAAGAAATTTATTTTTGATGTAATATATTCTTATTGTAAACCATTATGTAATGGTCGTGTGTAAACGGTATATTTTAGATTATCATTATTTGATAATCTACGTATTGTTTTTTTTAAAACCTTTATCGATAAAATAAAGGTTATGGTTGCTTTAAAAATGAATGCAGTGTTTGAAAAACGTCTCATATAGAGGTCAAAACCTCGCGACGAAATCAATTAATATGGAACGTTTATAATCAATATGAACGAGACATTTCAGTTGTTATATTGAAATTCTTACTTTCATAAATATTAACATTAATATCAGTATTATTAATATACTATATATATATATATATATATATATATATATATATATATATATATATATATATATATATATATATATATATATATATATATATATATATATATATATGTGAAATTTGATATATTTGATTTGTTATAACACTATTATTAATATTATTATTATCATTATTAATTATCATTATTAATATCATTATTATTATAACTAGTAGTAAAAATTATAATGTTAATTATTATGATTAATATTAGTATTATTATTAAATGTTATTATTATTATTTGTATTTTGATTATTAATAATATATTTATATTTATATTTATTAATAAAAATGTATAAATGAAAATAGATTAAATCCAGTTTACTTGTTACAATCAAGCTGTGTGTAATTTTGTTTCTGTCTTTGAATTATTACATGATTGATATCAATGTACCATTACACAACAAAAGCAGTTAGAGGTCGATCTCTCCTTTTTATTTTTTTTACTGATTGAATTTCCTTTGTACTTCTTGTCGAGTCTTGTTAAATGTCAATCTAAGTTGTCAAGCAAAGTCATTTATTATATTTATACATATGCATACGTACAAGAGATATAAACATTACCACTTTCATTTAAACAACCACTTGCTTCTTCATCATTGATCACCATTCATTTTATATACATAAATATACATACCCACATAGATTTAACACAATAACTTAACCATCAATTTCTGTTTATGATCGTGTACTAGCATCAAGCAAATAACCACCTCACCACCATAGTTAACAGTTTAATATATCTGTTTCCTTTTGAACGTACCCAAAAAACCATCGCGAACCACCTCGAAGACATCACCATCAAACCATCAAACACCTTCTAGATAGTGTCGATATTTCTGCTTCCTATTTAAATTGAAACCCACTTACAACCTTCTTTATCTCATTACTCGATCAACACACCACCAAATTCGACACCTTTGCTACTATACTACTCGACAACTATCAATTCTCATAACCATTGAATGCGTTTACCATGAATCACCACCTTCTCCTGTTCGCTACTGCAGTTACCTTTTCAACTTTCTGTTTCAGTTACTAATCCCTTGAACGCCATTTAAATCACACCAAAATACCATCACCATTGAAACAACACACTCGTGTACTATTACTCTTTCTTTTCTGTTTACTGTACGATCACCAAAAAAAAACATCACCACAATCGATCCCCATCATCAGGCAAGTTATTATATATTTGTTTCTGCTACCACGCTCTTGTTTATTTTTTTTCTATTTATTTGAACACAAACACCTTCTTATTATATTCATACCACACCCTGCTGCCGCTCCATCTTCTGTTTTATGCATGTTTCGAACACTACACAACATGCTCCTTGATAGTGTATATATTGCTATATTCCCTATGATTACATACTTACAAGTTCGTCATTATATATCTTCAACATATAATACCAAACTTGGGGGACTTGATAGTGCTCATAACACTACCTTGCGCATTGCAAAAGGATTGCACTTAGTTTTAGCACCTTGTGCTGAAATCCGCAATGCACAATTGTGCTGAAATTCGCAATGCACAAGTGTGCTGAATTCCGCACAAGAGTGCAAGAATCCGCACAGGAGTGTAAGAATCCACGAATATTCTAAATACTATAAATAGAGAGCTTGGCCTCTCATTTATAGGTTGTTGATTCTCTGCCATTTGCCAAGACCTTTGTAATTTTTACTTGTGACTTTGCCCAAGGAACATTTACATTGAGTTAAGGTGAATCATGCTAATTAACAATCAAGACCGAGTAGGGGTGGTTGATCACTTGATTGAAAAGTGAAAGACGGTCATCAGGGCCCAAAACAAACAACAACACCCCAATCCTCCTTGTTGCACTCGATCCTTGATCCAATTCTGTAAGGAAGACGGATCTAGGATCGATCAATTGGCGCCATCCGTGGGACCTCGATGACATGCTTCGTAACTGAAAGGACCCGTTCATATATATTATAAATGATTCACAATAGTTGATTACATCGCGAGGTATTTGACCTCTATATGATACATTTTACAAACATTGCATTCATTTTTAAAAAACAAACTTTCTTTACAACGAAAGTTGACGGCATGCACACCATTTGATAATACATCCAACTATAATTGACATAATAATAATCTTGATGAACTCAATGACTCGAATGCAACGTCTTTCAAAATATGCCATGAATGACTCCAAGTAATATCCTTAAAATGAGCTAATGCACAGCGGAAGATTTCTTTAATACCTGAGAATAAACATGCTTTAAAGTGTCAACCAAAAGGTTGGTGAGTTCATAGGTTTATCATAACAATCATTTCAATATATTAATAGACCACAAGATTTTCGTTTATAAATATATGTACACTCGCAAGTGTATAAAAGTATTCTATAAGTTGTAGGCACTCGGTAACAAGCCTTAACGTTCATGTTTTACCCTCTGAAGTACACCAGATCAGGTGTGTTTAAAATAACCTCGAAGTACTAAAGCATCCCATAGTCAGGATGGGGTTTGTCAGGCCCAATAGATCTATCTTTAGGATTCGCGCCTACCGTACATAGACAAGTAGTTTAATGTTACCATGCTAAGGGTATATTTCTGGTTTAAACCCACGTAGAATTAGTTTTAGTACTTGTGCCTATTTCGTAAAACATTTATAAAAACAGCGCATGTATTCTCAGTCCCAAAAATATATATAAAAGGGAGCAAATGAAACTCACCATACTGTATTTCGTAGTAAAAATACATATAACGTCATTTAACAAGTGCAAGGTTGGCCTCGGATTCACGAACCTATATTAATTATATATATTTATATGTTGGTCAATATTTGTCTAACAATTTTTGGTCAAGTCATAGTGTACCACAATCCTAATGCTCGAGACTAATATGCAAAAGTCAACAAAAGTCAACTTGACCCAAAATGACTTCTAAAATTTATACGTGTTTATTATATAACTTAACTATAGTCGTTTTATATATTTAAATATATTTATTAGATTTTATAATAATAAAAGTCATTTATTAATAAATAATTTATATTAACGTTTATATATAATAAAATATACTTTTATATATCTTAAGTAGTAAAATTTATAAAGTTCACTTAATATCGTAAAACTATAGTGGTAAGTATTATTAATGTAATTATATTACGCGTGGTGAAAAATATCTTTGTATCCCCTATTTATTTGATAAAATAATATTGATCATAATAATAATAAGTAAAAGTTGTATTATTTTGTAATAATAATTATTATTATTCTATAACAATATTTATATTTACTAAAAATGGTATTATGATAAAATGATAATACTAACATAATAGTAATAATGATATTTTATAATAACAATGATATTTCTATTAAAATAATAACGACGATAGTAATAATAATCATTTTAACAATAATACTAAAATTCAGTTGACTATAACTTCTAATCCGTTCATCGAAACCATTCGATATCTAAATGAAAAGTTCTTAATTTTTCGCTAGCTTTCCAATGACATGCATATTATATACCCTATCTCAGTAGCATATGTATCTAATTCAGGATTCAACAAACCTATCTAAGGACAATATCGAATGTACAAGCATGCATAATCCTATATACTTGAGCACTAGTCAGGGATACACTATTGATATATAAAAGTTAAGTTATGAGTGCTCACGTATCAATATTGAGATTCAATATTGCAGGAAAGTACGTAGACGCAACGGAGATGATAAACACTAGATTGACCTCACGAGCATACCCATGAACCATACCCATCACCTCCATAGCTATAACCCATAATTTCCTTAGTTTCGACTCATTCAAAAAACTATTTTGAAATCACTCGGACATCACTCCGTCGTAATATTTTATGTATACTAATAATATCTTGAAATAATACAGAGCAAATATATATATATATATATATATATATATATATATATATATATATATATATATATATATATATATATATATATATATGTAAATCGATTGAGAGAGTTTAGAGAAATATATTTTCAAGTTTCTATGAAATAATGAAATCTATTGAATTCTATTTATAATAGATTTTTGAATTATTAAAGTGAATTATTAAAGTGAATTATTAAAGTATGAATTATTAAAATGAATTATTAAAGTATGAATTATTAAAGTGGATTATTAAAGTATGAATTATTAAAGTGAATTATTAAAGTATGAATTATTAAAGTGAATTATTAAAGTATGAATTATTAAAGTATGAATTATTAAAGTTAAAGTAAAGTAAAAGTAAAGTAAAGGTAAAGTTAAAGTATAGTAAAAGTATAAAAACTATATATGTATAATACGCGTATAAATATATATAATATTAATTGAAATCGTTATATATATTTAATGAAATAAAATATAAATATCGTTATATTTATTATATTGGTTAAATGAGTTGTCAAAAGTGATTCTAGATATTTATAAAAGTTATATACGTTTTAATAATAAAGTTCTTTTTAAACTGAAAATGTTTTTGTACGTTTGAAAATAGATTAATAGAATATTATGGAAACCAATTTTCCACTAGCTTTTGTCTAACTTTCATAAATGACACTTTTTATTTTTATTTATAAATAGCTTTACAAATTATTCCGAATATCGTTAAGAGGAATAGATTTTCTCAAATCATAGTGGACCTCTCAACAGAGACTTGTAATCATAATTCAATGTTTCTGATAATTCAATCATTTAATATATTTTCTTTTATTTCGTCGATAATCATATTGAAACAAATACGTTCATATAAAGCATTATTCTTTTAAATACTTTGTTGACATTTTCAATTTATAACATATACACATATACATACATATTCATATATGTTCATTTAATGGTTCGTGAATCATTGGAATTTGGTCGAGGTTTAAATGAATGTATAAACATAGTTTAAAATCCTTGAGGTTTAACTTAACAAACATCGCTTATCGTGTCAGAATAATATAAAGATAAAGTTTAAATTTAGTCAGAAATTTTCTGGTCGTCACAGTACCTACCCGTTAAAGAAATTTCGTCCCCGAAATTTGATAGAGGTCGTTATGGCTAACAATGAGAATGTTATTATGACGTTACGATTATGAAGTTTTATCATGTCTAAGAAGTATGGATAAAATAATTCGATTACTCGAAGCGTATGAGGGAAGTTATCGTAAATGAAGGAAATAAGATTATAGTGATTCGTCTTATCTTTTGACATCATCACAATTGATCTCCGAATTTAAAGAAAATCTTTGTAATCTATGTTGGATTTGATGCTTCGGTGATTAAGGAGATTATGATTCTCTTCGAATTAATACGATAATCCATCTTGATTTCTTTGTCGGGTATTTCATTATAAATCCACCTCCTTCGTTTTCTTTCAACTTACATCTGCTATTCTCTCTCCCTCAACTCATATTTTAAAGTATTTGTCAATATGCTTCATCCAGTACTGATTCTCGATATACTCCTCACTTTCATATCTGTCGTTCTTCTTTTTCATCTGCCTCCGGAAGAATCTATTTACTTCTACTATACTCTCAGTTTTATAGTGTTTTTAGTTCTTCCGTGTCTTTATATTGCTATATGCATCGATATATATGGTTTATAATTTTTGGGTGGTTGTTGGGTTTTATATCTTCCCTTGTATTTCAAAGCCCCTGCTTTTGTCTTCTATAATCATTGACATCCACAGTTAATGCTCCCTTCTATTTGCTACAATTTATACTCCAATTTCTATTTTGGAGTTTTGTCCTTTCGTTTCTTCTTCTTGCGATTAAGCAACGTTTGTAATGGTCCAGTATTCGCAGATATGAATTTCAGAATGAACATAGTTAATGTTCTAAGAAGGAAATGGTAATGGCACGATCTTGATTATTAATTTACCAGAATACCCTGAAAAGACCGAATCATCAAGAAAATATATTCTTGATATTTTTAGAGATTAAATAGAATACAAGAGTCGTGTAACATGGAACATGATGACGGCATGGTCAGTGAATCGTCATGTCCCATTAGAAACTCAGCATGACTTACTGTAATATAATCACGTTGATCAAGTGTCATTATATTATACTAACTCATGCTTCAGTTCCCAACACTACTTCAAAACATTCATAATTTAAACTCGAAAGTTTATAGAATATAGAAACTAATAGTTTCTTATATGATGTAACACTGATCGCGCAAAGAGATAAATGACTTTAGATAAGAATAGTTGTGAAAATATCTTCAGAAATATCGTGGATATTTATAATGAAAGATATGATAATATCTTAGAATTTTTAATATTGATGGATGATGATGAAGATTTTTCTGTAAAGGTTTAGAATAAAGAGTAAGGTATTCGTTAATGACTTTAGCAGGCACTGAATCATTTGGATTCTTTGAAGGCAGATTTAGTCTTTGTGATTTGTCCACAGCCTCCTTCATAGTCTGTTCAATCCGTTTTCCAGTTCCAAACCTTCTCTTTTTCTCAGCTTTACCACCTTACTATTCTTTGTCATCAAAATTTTTTACTGTTAAGATCGTTTACAGTTTTTGATGCTTCGTCAGCATTTCAAGAACTAGTTTGCAGTTCAAAATATTTTTCAGAACTTCACATTCAAAGTATGTAAGTCCAGGAGATAGACGTTTTACGTACACATATAACTGTTGGCGTAGACATGCTGCGAGATTTCAAAATACTGGTTACTGTTTTCCGATGATTCGTATGACAATTCTCATTACAAGATACGAATGAGTAAATGATGTGATTTCAATAAATATAATGATTTTCGAAAAGTCAAAGATAATTGAAGTTGTTGGTAAGTTTATTGCTAAGGTGGCGAGATATGAAAGGTCCCCAGTAATGATGACGAAAGGGCAACGTATCTATCGAGGTTATAATAAGACTAGTCCGACTGAAAAGTCGAAGTTGAGTTGCTGGAGCTGTGACAAAACTGTCTACTTTGAAAAGGAATTGAAAAGTCATTTTAGCTAATAAATGCCAAAGGGTCAGACACGGATACGTGTCGAACTATGACTTTGGCTTCGAGAGCTTTTTAGGTACATAAATGTGGGTAATATGTGGTTGGATCATCATCTCGATTGTTCATTGTTTGAAGTGTCTTCGAAAACTTCGGAGAGTTTGAACACAGTTTGTAATCGTTAATATACATATGATGTTCTAACACATTTTTGAAGCCAAAGTATAGCTTTGAAAGATGTAGGAATCTAAGAGTGATGTCTTCTGTTAAATCATGACTTGGATTTTGATTTGTCAAAATCAGAATGCGTAATCAAATTTGGGTGAGAATGGTTGTTTTGATTACTATACAAGAATGTATATTGTTGTGAGATTTTGGGAGTATAGTTGATGATTTGCTTAATCAGATTCGAAAAATGTAACATATTAATTGTGAATTTATATATCTCTCGGGTATTACCTACCCGTTAGAAAAATTTTCACAATTAATATTTTGTACAACAGAATATTATTACAGTCTTTATGAAAATATATATGTGCATATTTTCTTCAGATGTAACATAGATTTAATGAGTTAATATTAAATTAAACTCATTTGATTTACGGTTGAAACTAGAACTAAATAATCCCTAAAGACTTTAGAAATTACATAACTTTTACGGAGTATTTATTCAATAAAATTGAAATTATGAATTAATACTTCATTATTTGTTGGTGTTTGTAACCCTTGCACCATATTCTCTAAAGCCACTACTCGAGCGCGAAGCTCGTTGACTTCTTATATTACACCGGGGTGATTGGTGGTTCGGACGAGCGGATAAATAAAATCTAGAATTTAATGTAGTATATAATCGTGACGAGATACTCTGGAAATGAGAGAGAAAATGGTGTTTCGGACCGGTTTGCCGGTAAGTGCTTCAGGTTCATTGCCAAGAGGGCAATGTGGTGGATGGAAGGGATCACCTTCTTCTTGTCTCCAATTATTGAGGAGGCTACGAACCTATCCCCAATTCATCTAGAATAGATGATGGCTAATTGTTGATCCATTCCGGTCACACTGCTTTCGGAGCTTGAGTGGGATTCCATATCGGAATTCGAGGGACTTGAACTAATGACGAATTCCATTTTGTTCGATTGAATAAAGAATTTTTCGATATGAAATGATTTTTCGGCTATAGGGTGGTATTATAATTACATAGAATATCTATATATATAGCGCAAAAGATTTCGTAGATTACGGAGGAATTTACATGATATGTCAGGCAAAGTTTACAGTAACAGATACGCTAAGATATGGATTAGCAGATACGCTAAGATATGAATTTTGTCTATACACTATTTATGCAATCAATGCAGTAAGACGTGTCTAGACTAAGAATGATAAGCAGGCAATTCCGACAAAAATGATAAGCAAAACTTTTGACATGCAGACACGGTCGAAGTCCAGGCTCACTAATGCATCCTAACGACTATCAGTTAGACACACTAATGCAGACCTAGTTCGCTAAGACCACCGCTCTGATACCAACTGAAAGGACCCGTTCATATATATTATAAACGATTCACAATAGTTGATTACATCGCGAGGTATTTGACCTCTATATGATACATTTTACAAACATTGCATTCGTTTTTAAAAGACAAACTTTCTTTACAACGAAAGTTGACGGCATGCACACCATTTGATAATACATCCAACTATAATTGACATAATAATAATCTTGATGAACTCAATGACTTGAATGCAACGTCTTTCAAAATATGCCATGAATGACTCCAAGTAATATCCTTAAAATGAGCTAATGCACAGCGGAAGATTTCTTTAATACCTGAGAATAAACATGCTTTAAAGTGTCAACCAAAAGGTTGGTGAGTTCATAGGTTTATCATAACAATCATTTCAATATATTAATAGACCACAAGATTTTCGTTTATAAATATATGTACACTCGCAAGTGTATACAAGTATTCTATAAGTTGTAGGCACTCGGTAACAAGCCTTAACGTTCATGTTTTACCCTCTGAAGTATACCAGATCAGGTGTGTTTAAAATAACCTCGAAGTACTAAAGCATCCCATAGTCAGGATGGGGTTTGTCAGGCCCAATAGATCTATCTTTAGGATTCGCGCCTACCGTACATAGACAAGTAGTTTAATGTTACCAAGCTAAGGGTATATTTCTGGTTTAAACCCACGTAGAATTAGTTTTAGTACTTGTGCCTATTTCGTAAAACATTTATAAAAACAACACATGTATTCTCAGTCCCAAAAATATATATAAAAGGGAGCAAATGAAACTCACCATACTGTATTTCGTAGTAAAAATACATATAACGTCATTTAACAAGTGCAAGGTTGGCCTCGGATTCACGAACCTATATTAATTATATATATTTATATGTTGGTAAATATTTGTCTAACAATTTTTGGTCAAGTCATAATGTACCACAATCCTAATGCTCGAGACTAATATGCAAAAGTCAACAAAAGTCAACTTGACCCAAAATGACTTCTAAAATTTATACGTGTTTATTATATAACTTAACTATAGTCGTTTTATATATTTAAATATATTTATTAGATTTTATAATAATAAAAGTCATTTATTAATAAAAATTTATATTAACGTTTATATATAATAAAATATACTTTTATATATCTTAAGTAGTAAAATTTATAAAGTTCACTTAATATCGTAAAACTATAGTGGTAAGTATTATTAATGTAATTATATTACACGTGGTGAAAAATATCTTTGTATCCCCTATTTATTTGATAAAATAATATTGATCATAATAATAATAAGTAAAAGTTGTATTATTTTGTAATAATAATTATTATTATTCTATAACAATATTTATATTTACTAAAAATGGTATTATGATAAAATGATAATACTAACATAATAGTAATAATGATATTTTATGATAACAATGATATTTCTATTAAAATAATAACGACGATAATAATAATAATCATTTTAACAATAATACTAAAATTCAGTTGACTATAACTTCTAATCCGTTCATCGAAACCATTCGATATCTAAATGAAAAGTTCCTAATTTTTCGCTAGCTTTCCAATGACATGCATATCATATACCCTATCTCAGTAGCATATGTATCTAATTCAGGATTCAACAAACCTATCTAAGGACAATATCGAATGTACAAGCATGCATAATCCTATATACTCGAGCACTTGTCAGGAATACACTATTGATATATAAAAGTTAAGTTATGAGTGCTCACGTATCAATATTGAGATTCAATATTGCAGGAAAATACGTAGACGCAACGGAGATGATAAACACTAGATTGACCTCACGAGCATACCCATGAACCATACCCATCACCTCCATAGCTATAACCCATAATTTCCTTAGCTTCGACTCATTCAAAAAACTATTTTGAAATCACTCGGACATCACTCTGTCATAATATTTTATGTATACTAATAATATCTTGAAATAATACAGAGCAAATATATATATATATATATATATATATATATATATATATATAAATCGATTGAGAGAGTTTAGAGAAATATATTTTCAAGTTTCTATGAAATAATGAAACCTATTGAATTCTATTTATAATAGATTTTTGAATTATTAAAGTGAATTATTAAAGTATGAATTATTAAAGTGAATTATTAAAGTATGAATTATTAAAGTGAATTATTAAAGTATGAATTATTAAAGTGAATTATTAAAGTATGAATTATTAAAGTATGAATTATTAAAGTGAATTATTAAAGTATGAATTATTAAAGTGAATTATTAAAGTATGAATTATTAAAGTGAATTATTAAGGTTAATGTAAAGTAAAAGTAAAGTAAAGGTAAAGTTAAAGTATAGTAAAAGTATAAAAACTATGTATGTATAATACGCGTATAAATATATATAATATTAATTTAAATCGTTATATATATTTAATGAAATAAAATATAAATATCGTTATATTTATTATACTGGTTAAGTAATGAGTTGTCAAAAGTGATTCTAGATATTTATAAAATTTATATACGTTTTAATAATAAAGTTCTTTTTAAACTGAAAATGTTTTTGTACGTTTGAAAATAGATTAATAGAATATTATGGAAACCAATTTTCCACTAGCTTTTGTCTAACTTTCGTAAATGACACTTTTTATTTTTATTTATAAATAGCTTTACAAATTATTCCAAATATCGTTAAGAGGAATAGATTTTCTCAAATCATAGTGGACCTCTCAACAGAGACTTGTAATCATAATTCAATGTTTCTGATAATTCAATCATTTAATATATTTTTTTTTATTTCGTCGATAATCATATTGAAACAAATACGTTCATATAAAGCATTATTCGTTTAAATACTTTGTTGACATTTTCAATTTATAACATATACACATATACATACATATTCATATATGTTCATTTAATGGTTCGTGAATCATTGGAATTTGGTCGAGGTTTAAATGAATGTATAAACATAGTTTAAAATCCTTGAGGTTTAACTTAACAAACATTGCTTATCGTGTCAGAATAATATAAAGATAAAGTTTAAATTTAGTCGGAAATTTCCGGGTCGTCACAGTAATCTCGCTGATTAAAGAACTTTTGATCAGATTTGTAAGTCTTTATCCATATCATCATGAAAATTAATTAAAAGCATGATACGTGACACTTTGATCTATGTGCGAAACTAAAGGAATATTAAAATCAGTTACATGAATTTCTTTTCTGCATAATTACTTGAATTATATGCAATGTGAATATTGTATGATACTCGACAAATGCTGACTTCTCATGCTACATGTCACAAAATTGCCTAATTAAGATAAGAATGGATTCAATTGATTATTGCTGACTTCTAAGCCAACTTGTTAAGTATGTATTGTGAAGCGTATGGTACTACAAGTACCTATGAAGACACAATTAGTGCGTATAGAAAATAAAAATGACGTCTACAAGAGAACAAAATCTAGATATCAGATTACCGTTCTGGTTATTTGTTGCTTGAAATTAAGGACAGGAAATTCTACGTGATGTAATACAGCTTCACGTCGCAATTAATTAAATCTTCATACTGACTACAAGCGCATATTTCAAGCGCAATTGAATAGTTCGATCGTATACAAGCTTTATGCCATTAAATTGAGATTTTTGCTCAAAAGTTCTACCGCAAAACAGAAATAACTACAGATTATAAAGCTTCATAAATTTGCATGATTTAAAGAAATTAGATGCAATGTTATTGCACATGATTTGTTGACATTCTGAGACTTTTGCGAAATGATCACATGAAAAATAAGTTGTGATCACACTTACACTGCTTTAATTGTAGCCTAATATTGGCTTGAAGATAATGAGTGCACAGGCTTCGCGGTGCCCGTTTGTACAGCCCGAGCATGGTCTTGAAAAGTATGCGTATTCAGATTGGCTTGAGAAATATTGTAAACTCAGATAGACAACAACAGTAGCTTAACAACGTAATTCTTCACTACAACTTTTGCAACTTCAATGAAAAGTATGCGGTGTTTGAAACCGCTTAGCTTTCATCTCGCTTTGGGAACGATAGAATGCTTGAACCCCTTGATTGTTTGCGAACTAAGTATAACAAGTGTTGAAAGAATATAGTTCAGATATAGCTTCAAAAGAAAGTCAAGCTAAAAATTTGTCATCTTGGAATATATGCACAGCTAAAGCAACTAAAGTGCTTGAGAAAATGTCTCAAATAACCGACTCAACAACACATATCTGCATACAACTATTCGTACATTTGCTGACTTGCAACATTTAACTTGCATTTTTGGCCCGAGCATGGTCTCGAAAACAGCCGTTGTTTGTCTTAAAAGAAATGTTGCGCAGATTTACAATATTGTGCAAAGATTGCTTTGCGTCACTTGCTTTGCATGGCCCAAACATTGCTTCGAAAATAGGCCATGTTTGGGTCGAAAGTACCTCATGTATAGTTTGAAAAGCGGTTTAACCGCAGTTTTTGATATTGGTTTATAACAGCCTTTACGCTCCATAATTGTGTGTCACGTATGACCTCGAAAACAGCTCTTGTTTGCTGGAACAGAAGTATTTACATAGGCTTAACGTTACCTGATTACGGCTTAAGCATTGATAAAAAGAAAGCGCTTGTTTGTTACAAGAATAACCATTGTGCAAAGCCCTACTTTGACTAAAGTCATATATCTTTATCGGCAAGCATAATCCACAAAGATAAGTCTGCGGGTATGCACTCCATATCAAAGTTCTAACGAAGACTCAAACTTGAGCCAAAAAGAATAAAAATCTGCTTCGAAGAGAAAGAGATTGAATATTTTATTTGGCAGAATATAAGATAAGATGATTACAAAAAAGTTACACGATTGGTGATGATAGTCCGTGAACCAGCTAAACGCAGCACACATGCAATAAGAAAGTGTTGTGGCATGTTGATTATGAAGAAATGTATAATGAATGCAATCCAAGATTCGAAAATATCATATATAACTGTATAATGGTGGTTTGTGAAGCATTAACCACATGAAGTCATAGACGCATCGAAAACTCGCGTAGTGTGAAGCTAAAACATGCTTACGAAAAACGGCCTCGATTGGCTAGAAAAGAAATTACGTGCAATGTATAATTCAATTCAAATGCATATAACGACAATTTAATTGATGTAATTCATGAAGACATGTGCAACAATGCCGGTAATATTATTCGTAGCTGAATTAGCATCAAAAGAGCATCTTAAAGTTCAGGCAGAATTATTTGAATTGCTGTAACACCCTGTTTCTGTTTCTGCCTTTTCAGTTATGTGGGACGCCGTCCAGATAGGTGGGACTCCGTCCAGTAGTGAAGGACTGGACGCCGTCCAGTTGGTCTGTCGGGCCAGCTGTGAGATTTTAAGATATTTAGAGGGGTATGTTGGTCTTTTCACTTGGTGGCCGGTTTTAAGCCACAAATGGGCAAAGGTTGAGCTCATTCAACCTTATCTTCACCAACAAAACACTCTCAACCATATTTAGAGAGAGTGTAAGGGTTTAGAGAGAGAGCACTTGATTTGGAAAAGAAGGAGTCGGTTTCTCACCAAAGCTCGGGTTCTAAAGTTGTTCATCTCGCTCCTAGCTACATCGTGGTAGTATTGGTAAGCTCAAACTCCGAATTTCATTTGTTAGATTTGATATTCAAGTTAGGGTTATGAGCTAGTTTGTTGAAAAACCCTTTTAGATGATGAAGTAGGTTCATGGTGACTAGTTATTCTTGTCACTTGGCGGGTTTTGGGTTGGTTGATGATTTAGCCTTGATTAGGCTTTAATCTTGAGTTTAATCACTAGGTTTAGTGATTATATAAGTGTTGGAACACTTTTGGGTGTGTTTGGTTGACTAATTTTGAAATGGGTCAAAATTAGGGTCTTGGTGTCAAAATGGGTAAGACACGTGTTTAACACTTGTGTTCGGGTTCAATCGGTGTATTAGGATCATTTTCACTCGTGTTTGTGATTATTGGTTAGTTTGGGCGCGGTTTGTTCTTGGAAGTGCATTTGGGTCAAAATTGCACTAAGTGTCAATTGGGTTGGTTTGTAAGTCAACCCTAATTTGTGTTGTGTGTTTTGTGATAATGGAATAGGTACTTTCCATTGACGAGTTGCGGATTATTTGGTGGCATTCATCAAGGCGATAAGGTGAGTGTTAATATCCTATGTGCATATGTATGTGTAGGATGGGTGCGGGTCGGGTGAAGTGATTCTAGGCTATAGAGCTCACTTCACATATAGGTGGATTTGATGGACTTGTGTATAGGCCCATTTGGCACGGTTGTGCGTTTTAGTTGACCACCTTTGGCGAAGTACACATTTTGTGTGTACGTTATCACACGTGGTTGTGATGTGGATGATATAACCCCAATGGCGAAGGGTTTTGATGTTGAGAAGTGAGTCGCGTGTAGTTCGGATTCACGATGATGCGTGTGGTTTCAGTCATCTCATTGTATTGTGAAAGTGAATCTCGTGTAGTTCGGATTCACGATGACGCGTGTAGTTCAGTCATCTTATTGAGGTAGTAATCTAGTGTGGTTTCGGATTACTAAGGCTCGTGTAGTTCGGCCAACCTCGACGTTGTTGTGTTAAGTGAAGATAGTAATCTTGTGTGGTTTCGGATTACTAAGGCTCGTGTAGTTCGGCCAATCTTCATCGTGGTAATCTTTTGGTTTTGGTATTCGGGTTAAGGGGTTAACCTTGGGCGGTTTACGCCTTGTTGTATTTTTGTCATATTGTTCTGATGTAGCTAACCCTCCGGGTGTAGCTCTTTTGGCTTTGTTCACATCGTCATTGGTGAACTTACTTTATTGTTGATGTTTAGCTTGTTGCTTAGTGATCGTACGGTATGCTTAGCTTAGCTCACCTTTATGCTTGGATGCTCCGGTATGCGGTATTTGTTTAATTGTGTGGCGTGTCCATTTTATGCATATATATGTATGTAGTATATTCTCACTCCCTAAACATTAGCTTACCCTCTCGTTGTTTACATTTTTATAGATTGCATGGATGCAGTGGCTCGGGTAAGTGTGGGAACTAGTGGACTTGCGTAGTTTGCTTTAGAAGACTTGCTTTTGGATTTGATTAAGATTGGGTAGCATATCCCAATCACCATGCTCTGTCTATGTTTTGTATAAACTAAATTGGGTCGAAATGGTCACTTGGTTGTAATTTGGGTCGATGTGGGCCCGGTGTTGTAAAACTCGGTTTTATTATGGAAAACTCTTAGGTTTAACTATTATAACATATTGTGAAAGTGTTTTGGTTTAAAAGTGTCGGGAAGCGGGTTTTCGCGTGTAATTGTAAAACTGAACAGAATCTGGCAGACCATTTGGACGCCGTCCAAAGGGCTTGGATGCCGTCCAGTCCTTCAGAGCTGGACGCCGTCCAGAAATCTGGACGCCGTCCAGATGTGTTATTCCAGAATTTTTTTTTATGGCACGTTTTTGGAAGGATAACGGGTTGGGTCGTTACAAGTGGTATCAGAGCATGGTCTAAGGGATTTAGGTGACTTTAGATAGGTTCCTAGACTTAGACTTTTGTGTGTGCTTATTTGTTGCGGGACTTGTAGGAGTACGGGTCGGAATGGGTTATAGTTAGTGCCTTGTTTATAGGTGGACTAACGTTTATATTAGTAATGCGGATATTATTAATATGTTATTGTGTTGTGATGATAATTCTTGCGTGTGCTTATATCGCATAGGATTTTGTTTGTGATTGTCTATATCATCGAGCGAAGCGGTCGTTGTACTAACGAGTTGATGTGGCGTGTGTGCGTAATAAGGAATTGCAAACCTTATTATGGGTTCAAATCGTGTCTAGCAAGTGATGTACGACGAGTGTTTAGCAAGATGGGGATGGTATTGTGTGTGTGCTTTATACGTTCGTGATCTAATCGTTTTGCATTCCTTAGAATGGCGACGGGAAACGGGATCGAAACGAACGATCTAGAGTTTAACGCTAGAGTTGTGGCCGCCGTTGCGGAGCAAATGAGTGCGTTACGAGAAGAAATGGATAGGAAGTATTCCGAACTTCAAGGTAGTAGTGGAATGGAGCGTTGTCTTAAGAGCTTCATGAGGACTAGACCCCCAATGTATGACGGGAAACCAGTTCCTTTGATAAGCACAACTTGGATTTCAGATGTCGAAGGGTGTTTTCGTACTATTGAATGCCCTCCCGAGAAGAGGACAAGACTCGCTACTAGTTTGTTGCGGGGTAGGGCGAAGAATTGGTTGGATGGTAAGATTGATCTTGTCGGTGGTGAGCCGTTTATGGCTCTATCGTGGGACGAGTTTAAGGAGGAATTCTTTGAGGAATTTCGGACTTCAGCCGATTTGTCAGAATTGCGTAATGAGTTGCGAAATTTGCAACAGGGTTCTATGGATTTGAATACTCTCAAGACGACCTTTATGGCGAAGGCTCGTTTTTGTCCGGAGTATTTGGGGAATGACCGTTTGTTGATGGGGGATTTTGATAATGCTAAAAACGAACATATATTTCATAGCATTATCCCTCAAGAAAGACAAGCTTTTAGTTGCAATTATTCTATTTACAAGTGATATTCGTTTAAATAATAAAAGGTGAAGACAAAAGACAGATTCGACGAATTGAAGACGCAAACGACCAAAAAGCTCAAAATTACAAAATACAATCAAAGTGGTTCCAATTATTGATGAGAAACGTCTCAAAATTACAAGAGTACAAGACGCGAAACGCAGAGTGCAAGATATTAAATTATACGCAAGGACGTTCAAAAATCCGGAACCGGGACCAAAGTCAACTCTCAACGCTCGACGCAACGGACTAAAAATTACAAGTCAACTATGCACGTAAATATAATATAATATTTAAATAATTCTTATAATTATTTATATATTATATTTATTTATTTAAACGTCGACAAGCAAAGAAACAAAAATCATGTGAGCTGTTACATACCACCATGCGATCGCATGGCCTGGAGACACAAAATCCATGCGATCGCATGGCCCTAAAATCCAGGCCTGGTCCTATAAAGTTCGCGAGTTTTGGACGAAATTTTACATCTTTTTCTTCTTTCTCTCATACGTAAGATATATATATATATATATATATATATATATATATATATATATATATATATATATATATATATATATATATATATATATATATATATATATATATATATTTAATTTTAATTTTAAATTCTAATAATAAGGGTATGTTAGCGAATGTTGTAAGGGTGTAAGTCGAAATTCTGTCCGTGTAACGCTACGCTATTAAAACCCACTGTAAGTTATGTTTATGTTATTTTCATTAATGTCTCGTAGCTAAGTTATTATTATGCTTATTTAATACCGAAGTAATCATGATGTTGGGCTAAAATATTTAAAATTGGGTAATTGGGCTTTGTACCATAATTGGGGTTCGGACAAAAGAACGACACTTGTGGAAATTTGACTATGGGCTATTAATGGGCTTTATATTTATTTAATTAAATGATAGTTTGTTAATTTAATATGAAGATTTACAATTAGACGTACCTATAAATAACCATATACACTCGATCGGACACGATGGGCGGGATATTTATATGTACGAATAATCGTTCATTTAACCGGATACGGGAATGGATTAATAGTCTATGGAATTATTAAAACAGGGGTGAAATTATGTACCAGGACACTTGGCATAATTGATAACAAAGTATTAAAACCTTGGGTTACACGCAGTCGATATCCTAGTGTAATTATTAAACAAAGTATTAAGACCTTGTTACAGTTTAAGTCCCCAATTAGTTGGAATATTTGACTTCGGGAATAAGAATAATTTGACGAGGACACTCGCACTTTAAATTTATGACCGATGGACTGTTATGGACAAAAACCAGACGGACATATTAAATAATCCAGGACAAAGTACAATTAACCCATGGGAATAAACTAAAAATCAACACGTCAACCATCATGATTACGGAAGTTTAAATAAGCATAATTCCTTTATTTCATATTTAATTTCCTTTATTTTATATTTAATTGCACTTTTAATTATCGCATTTTTATTTATTGTCATTGTATTTAATTGTACTCTTTAATTTTCGTACTTTTTATTTATCGCGTTTTTATTTATCGCAATTTCATTATCGTTATTTACTTTACTCTTTAAATTAAGTCTTTTATTTATTTCATATTTTACATTAGGTTTTAACTGCGACATAAGTTTTAAAAATCGACAAACCGGTCAATAAATGGTAAAAACCCCCTTTATAATAATAATATTACTTATATATATTTTTGTGTTTTTACAAATATAGTTTTTAAATATATAGCGTTAAGCTTGTTTAAGAGATCCCTGTGGAACGAACCGGACTTACTAAAAACTACACTACTGTACGATTAGGTACACTGCCTATAAGTGTTGTAGCAAGGTTTAGGTATATCCATTCTATAAATAAATAAATATCTTGTGTAAAATTGTATCGTATTTAATAGTATTTCGTTATAAAAATAATACTATTTCCTAGTACACCTCGCACACATCAAGTATTTTTGGCCCCGCTGCCGGGGAACAATTCTACTTAAACGCCGGAAGCGCAACGCTAATATATATAAAAAAAAGATTTTTATTAATTTTTAGTTTACTTTTATAAAAATACGTTTTTGTAAAAATACGTTTTAAAAAAAATAATAATAATATATTCGAAAATATAAAAAGAAAAACAAAAATTATATATTTTTAATAGTTTATTAAATATATATGTATAAGTTTTATAAAGTTTCTTTATTTTTATTTTAGTTTTTAAAAATATAAGTTTTATTTAAATACTTTTTATAAATATATAAATTAGCAAAACAGAAAAAAATAAAGAGAAAAAAACATTCGGCCCGATTACTGTTACAGCCCAACCCTGGCCCGAAATCTTTATCCATGCGATCGCATGGATTTTTAAAGCGAGGACCATGCGATCGCATGGCCTTGTCTGACACGCCACAGTAAACCCTAAAACAACATTAATTACGGAGTATATTATAAATATTTATTATTATAACCCTAATTAGGTTTTTAGTTTTTAATTATTAGTTTAGTTTTTATTATTAATTTGTATTTTTAGTTTAATTAGTTTTATTAAATTATAAAATTAATACTTTTATAAAATAAATAATATAAAAATAATATTTTTATAAAAATTATACTTTTTACAACTTTAAGTATATTTTTATATTTTGTACCTTTTTATCCGTTTTAGCGTAATATTTGTATTTTTCGCTCGTTTTTAGTTTCAAGTCATAGTTTTTGCCATAGTTATTTTTACTTCTAGATTTTTAGGCTTTGTCGTAAAATCCCTTAAGTGCATTTTCTTTAGACTAAGATTTAGATGCTTTAGAATTTTGCGACGCCGTTTTTTAATTTTAGTACCTTTCTAAGTTATTGCCATTTGGGATATAGTTTTTCTTTTAAGCTTTAATATTTTTAGACGCAACTTATAATTCTTAGTTTTTAATTCCTTTTTAAGTTTCGACGCGCTACTTTCTTATTTTTATTTTTCGACGCCTATTATTTTTTGACCTTTTTATTTTTCGACGTTTTTCGACGCGCTCTTTTTCTTTCTTATTTCTCGACATTCTAGTTTTTAGGACATAGAAATTTTCTATTTCTTCTCTCTAAATTTCTTTAAACTTTAACGAAAAATTATTTTAAGTGGTTAAATTGATAGACATCAAAATTTTCTGGTTCGTAGTAATAGTTGGATTTGTACGTGGACCGGGTTATTGGAGCCAAACAGTACTCAATTATATTGAGACCAAACGAATCATGCCCCTCTGCTGCATCTTTTGGCTATTCAAAACGTGGGCAAAATCAGAAAAGTCTATTAATTTGATAACTTATATAATTTTTCTTATTTTTATAACTAATAGGATATTCAGTGAATACACTGAAGGTATTTCGTATGCCCGAGAGACATATTAAATTAACGTGGCTGACGTGTTATGATCCAAGTCGGGTCATACCCAATAACAAACTTACCGACACCTTATTCGTCTTTGATCTTAACGATTGAATCGTTGATTAAATACGCGACACTTGAACTTTGAGAAAAATGGTTTTCTTAAATATTACTTGGTGTATATATATATATATATATATAAATTATGGAATAATTTATGTAATATGGAATTAATTATTTATGGGTTAAATAATTAATTAATTTATGTTACATTTATATAAATTGGTTTTATATAAATAAAATGTACATAAATAAAATTGCAAGTTTATAAAATGTGCATTATAAATATATGGAAGTTTTATATAAACATATAACTTGTTTAAAACTAATTAATTTAAACAAAAGATGGAGTGGCCTTGGAGTTGTAAGTAAGCATGCTAATGACTCCAACACTTGTCCATACTTTCCCACTTCCATATACATGCACTTTGACTCCTTGGTGGAAAAACATACTTGCAAAATACATCAAAAAAACTGCACAAAAGACTCCCATTCTGCTGCTGCTGGCCGTGGGGTTTAGGGAGCAAGAAGGGGTTCAAAATTTGGTTTTGTAAGTTTAATTCAAGTGTTAATTAAATCCTAACCAAAGTACAAGGTGTTGGTT
Organism: Rutidosis leptorrhynchoides; assembly: GCF_046630445.1. Taxonomy (NCBI): domain Eukaryota; kingdom Viridiplantae; phylum Streptophyta; class Magnoliopsida; order Asterales; family Asteraceae; genus Rutidosis; species Rutidosis leptorrhynchoides. The sequence goes on from NC_092343.1 coordinate 241,401,742, forward strand.
ACAAGTTTGGGGTATAATCTCTTGAGGTTTCATCCATTTGAAGCTCCATTCAACATCATCATCTTCATCACTTTCAACTAGCTTGGAATAGGTATAACATCTTATTCTTGCTTGTAGTTTGTAAGCTTATTTCTCAACTTGATCCTTTTCTTGGGATTTAACTTTTATATGGTTAAAGATATACAAGTTTCAATTGGTAATTTTACATGCTTCCGCTTTGAATGATTCTTAAAAGGTTTTAAGTATTATGAAACTAGTTAAATCCCAACAATGGTATCTAGAGCCGAAGTTGTTGAAATATGCTTCGAGATGGTTTTTGAACTCACCATAACTTTGCATTTTATGTACATGCATGATAATAAAATGCAAAAATTATTGGTTTTGGGTGGTTTGATGTCTTGGCCGAATTTGGAAGCTCCAAAAATTGGGTTTGGTTCTTCCATTTTGGTCATTTTGTTGTATGTTGAAGTTCACAATCAAGCCTTGGCCTTTTGTTTGAATGATTGCATGTTTGGTTGAATTAATTCATTCATTTGGTATGTAATATTAATTCATTCATGTGGTTGTAATATTCATGCAATTTGGTTTGTAATATTATTCATTTGGTTATGTAATTTATTTTATATTTGGTATGTAAAATAGATTAGGTTGTATTTTCATTTTCTAGACAAAATGTATTAGGATATATTTTGTAAAATGATGAAGATGATGAAGACTTGAAGAACACATGAAGAAGCATTTGGATGCAAGATTAAGTGGGAGGTTAAAACCTCCTACTTTGTGTTATAACCCCTTAACCGGTGGCATTTGTTTTCGGCTAAACAAATGTCTACCAAAAATGGCTTGATTGTGAACATATGATTTTGCATGCGTGGTTGTTTTGTATGATTATGTGGATTGTATGTTTGTATGCTACAAGTTAATCACACAAGTTAACAACAAACTAAAATGGCAATTTAAATTGGTTAAAATTGACATTATTAACGACATGCAAAACGTCAATTTAAATGGTTAAATTAAAAACGGCTAAAAGGACATTAATGATCGGTTATTAAGAACATGATAAGGATCATACATATAAAATGGTTTATATCAAAGTAATAAAATTGGCTTTATTACATAACATGAAAATGGATCTTCAAATAAACCATATACTAAATGCATGTTGGTGTATGGTGCAAATGTTTTCTCAAACTAGAATTAATGAAAACTTAAAATCCCTTATTAACAAGGCAAACAAGTTAAATGCCATCCTTTTGTGGAAACACTTAGACGTATTAGGAAACTCTTGATGGGATAAAGGTCACCTAACCGTCATGAGCGAACTAATATGAATAAGGTACACTTCGCATACATGTGGGATAAAGGTCACCTAACCACTTGTATGTTAAGTCTACATGTTTACACAAGTAGGACGACTTGATTTGGGAATCATGAACTTAGGGTCACCGAAGCATGATGAACAAATAGGCGTTGATGGGATAAATATGCCATGCAAAAGGATTGCATGATCCCATAACTTAGAAGTTGCAAAAGGATTGCAATTGTCATATAATGACTACCTAGCTAAATCAAATAACGGGATAAAGGTCACCTAACCGAAATTTGATTTACCGTTGGATTCTAATATTTAATAAGTCAATTAAAATTTAAAAGGGTATTGAATGTTAAATTAAAATCGATACTTAAACGAACTTTGTTAATTTTGTAGATGGCCGCCAATAACAACAACAACATTCCAAACGCACCACTTAACCTGAACCACCTATCATTAAGGTCTCTCTTAGAGAAAGACAAACTAAACCATACAAACTTTATGGATTGGTTCCGCAATCTTCGGATTGTCCTCAAACAAGAGGATAAAATGTATGTGCTTGAGGACCCCATTCCCGATCAACCGGATGAGAATGATGTGGAGGCAATGGCCTCTTACGATAAGTATTGCCACGACTCCCTTCAAGTCTCATGCTTAATGCTTGGGACTATGATACCCGAACTCCAAAAGGATTTCGAGCACCATAGTGCATACGACATGATAACGCAATTGAAGGAGATGTTCCTCCAACAAGCGCGTGTCGAGCGCTTCGAAACGGTTCGGGCGCTACATGCTTGTCGTATGGACGATACCCAATCGGTTTCATCTTATGTACTCAAGATGAAAAGCCTTATCGATCGTGCTAACCGACTTAACCTAAACATATCCAATGAGTTAGCCACCGATCTTATCCTTAACTCCCTATCAAAAAGGTTTGATCAATTTGTAATTAATTACAATATGAATGGGATGGATAAGAGCATAGGTGAGCTTCACGGTATGCTTAGAACGGCGGAAACTAGCATGGGTAAAAGGGCTTTACCCGTGTTAGCAATCGATTAAGGTGGGTCCAAAAGTAAGACCTCTAAGCCAAAGGTGGCTAAGAGAAAAGGACCCGCCTATCAAGGCAAAGGGAAAGGGAAGATGGTTACCCCAACCATCAACAAGGCTAAGAAGCAAAAGGTAGCCGAGAAGGCAAACCCCAAGGAAGACCCATGTTTCGGTTGCAGTGAGATGGGTCATTGGAAACGAAACTGTCCGGTTTATCTTAAGGAGTTGAAGGACAAGAGGGATGCAGGGCAAACCTCAGGTAATATATATATGGTATATATAGAGCTTAGTATTACTTCTTCTAATACATGGGTATTAGACACTGGATGTGGAACTCACATTTGCAATTCATTGCAGGGGTTCAAAAGAAGTAGCAAGCAAACGGGAACATCAAGTCTCTACATGGGTAATGGAGCCAAAGTGCAAGTGAAGGCTCAAGGAGACTTTGTGTTAAAGCTTCCAAGTGGTTTGGAACTTATTTTGAAAGATGTTTTGTATGCACCCGATTTATGTCGAAACATTATTTCCATTTCCCGTTTGAAACAATGTGGTTTTAACCTTAATTTTGTTAATGATGATATCCATATTTATTTAGATAATGTATTCTATTTCAAGGCTTCACCTTCAAATGGAATTTATGAATTGGTTCATGATGACACATCATCTAGTAGCTCAATGTACCATACAAGCACCAAGAAACTCAAAAGGGATTTGAGTGATTCCTACTTATGGCATTGTCGCCTTGGTCACATAAACAAGAACCGAATACATACACTTCAAAAGAATGGACTTTTGAAATCAAATGAAATGGATTCGTTTGAAGTATGTGAATCTTGTTTACAAGGCAAGATGACTAAAGCACCTTTCAAAGGGACCTATGAAAGGGCTAAAGATTTATTGGGATTAATACATTCGGATGTATGTGGACCCTTTAAACCCATGACTAGGAACGGTGAAAGATACTTTATTACTTTCATTGATGACTTTAGTCGTTTCGGATATGTCTACTTATTAAGACACAAGGACGAAACGTTTGAAGCATTCAAAGAATATCAAAACGAAGTACAAAATCAACTCAATAGGACAATTAAGGTACTTCGTACCGATAGAGGAGGTGAATACCTAAGCGATGCCTTCCAAGATCATCTTAGGAGTTGTGGGATTATCTCACAACTTACTCCACCCGGAACACCCCAACTTAATGGAGTTTCCGAAAGGAGGAACCGAACCCTAATGGATATGGTTCGATCTATGATGGCAAGAAGCTCGTTGCCTCTATCATTTTGGGGTTATTGTCTAAGCTCCGCGGCTCGTATTTTAAATATGGCCCCAACCAAGAAAGTGGAACGAACTCCTCACGAGATGTGGTTTGGTAAACCTCCATCTCTATCATACTTAAAGGTATGGGGATGTGAAGCTTATCCTAAGCGTTACGTCCCTAATAAGTTGAATGCTCGATCCACGAAGTGTATCTTCATAGGATATCCCAAGGATGATATGGGATACTATTTCTATGATCCATCCGAGCAGAATGTATTTGTTGCTCGGAAGGCGGAATTCCTTGAAACTAAGTTCCTAATGGAAGGAAATAGTGAAAGGAAGATAGATCTTGAAGAGGTTCAAGATCAAGTAGATGATACACAATTGGTTGACACTAGCACTCAACATGAGGATGTTGAAAATGATCAAGTGGATGATCAAAGTACACAAGACGTTCGAAGATCTAGTAGGACTAGTAATCCTCCTGAGAGATATGGTTTTCTCGTGGATGGATGCTATACGGTTGATTTGGATGAACCGACAAACTACGAAGATGCTTTATCAAGGATTGATAAAGATAAATGGCAGGAAGCCATGAACGCCGAGATGCAATCCATGTATGAAAACCAAGTGTGGGAACTTGTTGAGCAACCTCCTAGCTCTAAGCTAGTTGATTGCAAATGGCTTTTCAAAATGAAAACCGACATACATGGAAACTTGGATACATATAAAGCTAGACTTGTTGCAAAAGGTTTCACTCAAACTCAAGGGGTTGATTATGATGAAACTTTCTCGCCTGTGGCAATGCTAAAGTCTATAAGGATATTATTTGCCATTGCTGCTCACTACGACTATGAAATATGGCAAATGGATGTCAAAACCGCTTTCCTAAATGGATATCTTATGGAAGATGTCTATATGGTCCAGCCTGAAGGTTTTGTTGATCCAAAATATCCTAAAAGTGTATGCAAGTTAAAGAAGTCAATCTACGGATTGAAACAAGCATCTAGAATGTGGAATCATCGTTTTAATGAGGAAGCCGAGAAATTTGGCTTCATTAAAAATGGTGATGAAGCTTGTGTATATAAGAAAGCTAGTGGGAGCACTATCATATTCCTTGTACTATATGTGGATGATATATTACTATTTGGGAATGATATTACCACAATGCAAGGAGTCAAAACTTGGCTAAAGAGTTGCTTCTCCATTAAGGATCTTGGAGATGCACAATACATATTGGGGATAGGGATCTATAGGAATAGATCCAAGAGATTGATAGGTTTAAGTCAAAGTACATACATTGATAAAATCTTGAAAAGGTTCAAGATGGAAAACTCTAAGAGAGGTTTGGTACCTATTCAAAAAGGAACCGTTCTCAGTTCATCTCAGTGTCCTGCCACGAAAGATGAACAAGAGAGAATGAAGAAAGTCCCATACGCATCTGCTATTGGGTCTATCATGTATGCAATGATATGTACTAGACCGGATGTGTCATGCGCTCTAAGCTTGACAAGTAGATACCAGAATAACCCAGGAAATAGTCATTGGATTGCTGTTAAAAGCATATTGAAATACCTTAGGAGGACTAAGGATATGTTTCTAATATATGGGTCTGGTGAGGAGGAACTCGCTGTAAAAGGTTACGTGGATGCGAGTTTCCAAACTGATCGAGATGACTCTCGATCACAATCCGGTTATGTCTTCATGTTAAATGGTGGTGCGGTCTCTTGGAAGAGTTCGAAACAGGAGGTTGTTGCGTTATCCACTACAGAGTCGGAGTACATTGCCGCCTCACTGGCAGCTCAGGAAGCTGCATGGATGAAGAAATTCATCGACGACTTAGGAGTGGTCCCTTCCATTCAGGACCCTCTTGAGATCTTTTGTGACAACGAGGGTGCGATTGCTCAAATCAAGGAACCTCGTGCTCATCAAAAGACTCGTCACATTGAGCGGAGATTCAACTACATCAGGGATGAGGTTGAAAAGGGAAAGATATGTATTCACAAAGTTCACACAGATCAAAATGTTGCGGATCCACTCACGAAGCTTTTACATGGGCCAAAGCATGAGGGACATGTTTGTGCATTAGGGCTTCGATATTCTAGGGATTGGAATTGATCTATTTTATGTATTGTATCGGAACGAATTAGTTCAAACTCATTAATATAACTATGGTGTTAATTTATTTGAGTTATGTTCCTATTTTGCATATTTCATCCATGAATAAGCAATTATTCTAAATTTCCGTAGTCGATCACATTTGTGGGAACAAGTGTGAGGTTTAGACTATTATGAACTCGGATTGGTATACATTCAGGTTGAATGTGGGGCAAGGTTGCAACCAAGGTTCATAGATATTTGTGGGATACAAATATTGGAAGACCCGCTCTCAAGAATTACTGTATAGAGCCTTTGTGGTCGATCACATGTAATCTTGAGTAAAGGAGAATATCATTGTATCCTCTGACCTGAGATACATATTGGGTTCGGATATTCACCAAGCACTGTGCCTTGATTCTTTCCTTCGCTATTCTGAAACATGGTAGTACATAAGGAAGAACTCAGGTATATTACAAAGTGTATATCTAGGACGTATGTAGTCAAGATGGAATTTGTCCCTCTTATTCGTTGAGAGTCAGATGTCTAAGGCCTGAAAAGTTAAATCTATAAGAGAGTGATCACTCTGTATCTCTTGGATTTAACATGACATCTAGGACGAAAGGAAATAATGAAAGATTCACCTAATCATATTCGAGATGGAACTCGAAAGGGATGATGTTATTGAATGGCACAAAGTCATAACATATTAGGGGTGATGGACGGTGTGTTAGGCTGTATCCATCACTTGCATTAATTTCTTATGTTTCTCGTGCAAGTGGGAGATTGAAGGTATTTCGTATGCCCGAGAGACATATTAAATTAACGTGGCTGACGTGTTATGATCCAAGTCGGGTCATACCCAATAACAAACTTACCGACACCTTATTCGTCTTTGATCTTAACGATTGAATCGTTGATTAAATACGCGACACTTGAACTTTGAGAAAAATGGTTTTCTTAAATATTACTTGGTGTATATATATATATATATATATATAAATTATGGAATAATTTATGTAATATGGAATTAATTATTTATGGGTTAAATAATTAATTAATTTATGTTACATTTATATAAATTTGTTTTATATAAATAAAATGTACATAAATAAAATTGCAAGTTTATAAAATGTGCATTATAAATATATGGAAGTTTTATATAAACATATAACTTGTTTAAAACTAATTAATTTAAACAAAAGATGGAGTGGCCTTGGAGTTGTAAGTAAGCATGCTAATGACTCCAACACTTGTCCATACTTTCCCACTTCCATATACATGCACTTTGACTCCTTGGTGGAAAAACATACTTGCAAAATACATCAAAAAAACTGCACAAAAGACTCCCATTCTGCTGCTGCTGGCCGTGGGGTTTAGGGAGCAAGAAGGGGTTCAAAATTTGGTTTTGTAAGTTTAATTCAAGTGTTAATTAAATCCTAACCAAAGTACAAGGTGTTGGTTACAAGTTTGGGGTATAATCTCTTGAGGTTTCATCCATTTGAAGCTCCATTCAACATCATCATCTTCATCACTTTCAACTAGCTTGGAATAGGTATAACATCTTATTCTTGCTTGTAGTTTGTAAGCTTATTTCTCAACTTGATCCTTTTCTTGGGATTTAACTTTTATATGGTTAAAGATATACAAGTTTCAATTGGTAATTTTACATGCTTCCGCTTTGAATGATTCTTAAAAGGTTTTAAGTATTATGAAACTAGTTAAATCCCAACATACACCGAGCAAAACGTTCACCACCTTTTGTACGTTCACCACCTATAACTCGATCAAGACATCTAGCAAATATTGTCGCCGTTGATTTTTCTTTAGAATCGTCATCCAGTCGACCAAGTACTCCAATTCAAATTTCCGATAATCCATTTTTTGAACCCGACCTCACAATTGAGAATCCGGAGAATATTCAGGGACAATTCATAGATCTTGAACCATTAATCTTTCCTCCGGAACCACCAATCATTCAAACAGAGATTGTTGAGGAACCTACCATTAAATCAGAATCCTATAGTGATTCAGATTCAAGAAATTCAATCATGGAGAATCTGGAACCTCTAAGTATGGAAGACCGAATGAGAGCTAAACGCACTGGCCAAGGTGACGCAATTACTCAACCTGACATAAATGCGCCAGATTATGAAATCAAGGGACAAATTCTACACATGGTAATTAATCAATGCCAATTTAGTGGTGCACCGAAGGAAGATCCAAATGAACATCTTCGTACCTTTAATATGATCTGCACACTATTTAAAATAAGAGAAGTGGAGGATGAACAGATCTATCTCATGTTATTTCCCTGGACTTTAAAGGCAGAAGCCAAAGATTGGTTAGAATCGTTACCTGAAGGGGCAATTGATACATGGGATGTTTTAGTTGAAAAATTTCTTAAACAATTCTTTTCGGCATCTAAAGCCGTGAGACTTCAAGGAGAAATTGTTACGTTCACACAAAAGCCAAATGAAACTCTATATGAGGCATGGACAAGATTTGGAAAGTTATTAAGAGGATGTCCGCAACATGGTTTAGACACCTGTCAAACAGTACAAATATTCTACCAAGGATGCGACATCACTACAAGAAAAGACATCGATATAGCAGCTGGTGGTTCTATTATGAAGAAAACCGCAACTAATGCTTATAAAATTATTGATAACACTGCTTCCCACTCACATGAGTGGCACCAAGAAAAAGATATCGTTAGATCATCTAAAGCAGCTAGAGCCGATTCTAACCATGACTTAGATTCCATTTCTGCAAAGATAGATGCTGTTGAGAGACGAATGGAAAAGATGACTAAAGATATTCACTCAATATGAATTAGTTGTGAGCAGTGTGGAGGACCACATTTGACAAAAGATTGTCTCAGTATTGAACTAACAATGGAACAAAGATAGAATGTTTCATACATAAACCAAAGGCCTGGAAATAATTATCAGAATAATTATCAACTGCCAAGACCGATCTACAATCAAAATCAGAATTATAACCGAAATGTTTCATACAACAACCAACAAGGTCCAAGCAATCAACAAGTATCCAATAATACTTACAACCAGTAAAGACCTGTTTTTCAAAACAAACCACCACAAACTGATGATAAAAAGCCAAATTTAGAAGATATGATGTCGAAGCTAGTTGAATCTCAAACACAATTTTTCACATCTCAGAAACAAACCAATGAACAAAATGCTCAAGCATTTAGAAATCAACAAGCTTCTATTCAAAATCTAGAACAAGAAGTGAGCAACCTAGCAAGGTTAATAGGTGAAAGAAAACCGGGAAGTCTACCTGGTGATACAAATGCTAACCCCCGGAATGAAACAGCTAAAGCTATTACCACAAGAAGTGGTATTACACTTAAACCACCTGAAATACCTATAATTTCTGATGAAGCTATTCCTACTCCACAAGAACCACAACCTGAACAAGATAAGGAAAAAGAACCGGTAGTTGAAAAAGGTTAATGAAGATAACACAGTTAAGGCAAAACCTTATGTTAAACCATACCAACCACCACTTCCTTACCCGAGTAAAATGAGAAAATAGAGACTTGAAGCCGAGCAATCCAAATTCTTGGATATGTTTAAACAGATTAATGTAAATCTTCCTTTCAGTGATGTGATTTCAGGAATGCCTAGATATGCTAAATTCTTGAAAGATCTAATCACAAATAGAAAGAAAATGGAAGAACTCTCGGCTGTTACTATGAATGCTAATTGTTCTGCAGTGCTGTTGAATAAGATACCAGAAAAATTATCAGATCCAGGAAGTTTCACAATTCCATGTTTTCTGGGTAGTCTTAGTTCAATAGAAGCATTGGCAGATTTAGGTGCTAGTATAAATTTAATGCCGTATTCACTATACAATAAACTAGACCTTGGAGAATTGAAACCAACACGAATAAGCATACAACGAGCCGATAGATCAGTAAAATATCCTAGAGGAATAATGGAGAATATGCTAGTTAAAGTTGGAACTTTAGTATTTCCAGTAGATTTTGTTATTCTGGACATGGAAGAAGATTCTCGAGTACCTCTCATATTAGGAAGACCATTCTTAAACACGGCTAAAGCAATAATAGACATGTTTGGTAAGAAACTGACCCTAAGTATAGAGGACGAGAGTGTTACCTTTTCTGTTGATAGAGCCATGCAACAACCGCACTCTGCGGATGATACATGTTATTATATTCAAACTATAGATTCACATGCAGAATTATTAGAAGAATTTCCAGAATTACAAGGAACAGGAGAATGTTCTTTAGGAGAAGGAACTGAACCAATTGATGAAACTGAAATGTTAGCTAAACTTATGGCTAATGGATATGAACCAACAATAGAAGAAATTCAAATGTTAAAAGAAGAAGACAGATATCGATACAAATTATCGATAGAAGAACCACCGACATTAGAGTTAAAGCCACTTCCAAACCATTTGGAATACGCTTATTTACATGGTGAGTCTGAATTACCTGTAATAATATCGTCTTCTCTTACTAAAAATGAAAAATCACAACTCATTTCTGTGCTAAAAGCTCATAAACCAGCTATTGCATGGAAGATTCATGATATTAAAGGAATAAGTCCTTCGTATTGCACACATAAAATCCTTATGGAAGAAGGTCATAAAACGTATGTGCAACGCCAACGAAGACTAAATCCTAATATGCAAGATGTTGTTAAGAAAGAAATAATTAAACTGCTTGATGCAGGTTTAATTTATCCAATCTCTGATAGTCCATGGGTAAGCCCAGTTCAATGCGTACCTAAGAAGGGTGGCATGACTGTCATCACAAATGAGAAAAATGAGCTTATTCCTACTAGGACTGTAACAGGATGGCGTGTTTGTATTGATTATAGAAAATTAAATGACACCACCAGAAAAGATCACTTTCCCTTACCTTTTATTGATCAAATGTTGGAAAGATTAGCCGGAAATAGTTACTATTGTTTTCTTGATGGTTTTTTCGGATATTTTTAAATTCTAATAGCACCCGAGGATCAAGAGAAAACCACGTTCACGTGCCCTTATGGTACTTTTGCTTACAAACGCATGCCATTTGGACTTTGCAACGCCCCTGCAACCTTTCAAAGGTGCATGATGGCGATTTTTCACGACATGATAGAAGAATGCATGGAAGTTTTCATGGATGACTTTTTAGTCTTCGGTGATACTTTTGAAACATGTCTAGTTAATCTTGAACGAATGCTTATTAGATGCGAACAATCAAATCTAGTACTTAATTGGGAGAAATGCCATTTCATGGTTAAAGAAGGCATCGTTCTTGGTCATAAAATTTCAAAGGAAGGAATTGAAGTGGATAGAGCTAAAGTAGATGTAATTGCTAAACTTTCACATTCCACCAATATTAGAGGAGTTAGGAGTTTTCTAGGGCATGCCGGGTTTTATCGACGTTTCATAAAAGATTTTTCTAAAATTGCCACTCCTATGAATAAACTCCTAGAAAAGGATGCTCCATTCATCTTTTCAGATGAATGTATCAAATCTTTTAATATACTTAAAGAAAAACTCACTAATGTGCCGATCATGATAACTCTAAATTGGAATCTACCATTTTGCAATGGGAGCCGTTTTAGGACAAAGGATTGAAAAATGATTTCAACCTATATATTATGCTAGTAAGACGTTACAAGGAGCACAAACAAATTATACAACTACTGAAAAAGAACTCCTTGCTATTGTCTTTGCTTTTGACAAATTTCGATGATATCTCGTTCTAGCTAAAACGGTGGTCTATACCGACCATTCTGCTCTTAGATACCTATTTTCGAAACAAGATGCTAAACCAAGATTAATCCGTTAGATCTTACTCTTACAAGAGTTCGATATTGAAATCCGAGATAAAAAGGGAGCAGAAAATCTCGCCGCTGATCATCTTTCTCGTCTTGAAAATCCTGAATTAGAAGTTCTAAATGAATCGGCCATACAAGACAACTTTCCTGATGAATATATATTGAAGATAGATTATAATGAAATTCCATGGTTTGCAGACTATGCAAACTACTTAGTATGTGGATTCCTTGAAAAAGAATTGTCTTACCAAAAACGAAAGAAATTCTTTAGTGGTATAAACCACTATTTCTGGGAAGATCCACATTTGTTTAAAAGTTGTCCCGATGGAATAATACGCCGATGTGTATTCGGAGATGAAGCTAGTCAAATCTTAAACCATTGTCACACAGGACCAACAGGAGGGCATTATGGGCCACAACTCACAGCAAGAAAAGTTTATGATGCTGGATTCTATTGGCCTACAATATTCAAAGACGCACACCTTCTTTGCAAATCCTGTGATGCTTGTCAAAGGGCAAGAAAAATAAGTCAACGTGATGAAATGCCACAAAATGTCATTCAAGTATGTGAAGTATTTGACATTTGGGGTATGTTTCCAAAATCTCATAATAATCTCTACATTCTCGTTGCCATTGATTATGTATCTAAATAGGCGGAAGCACAAGCTCTCCCAACTAACGATGCACGAGTTGTAGTCAATTTTTTAAAACGTCTTTTTGCAAGGTTCGGAACACCGAAAGCTTTAATAAGTGATCGGGGTACTCATTTTTGTAATAATCAACTTGAGAAAGTTCTCAAAAGATGTGGAGTAACTCATAAAATCTCCACCACATATCATCCACAAACAAGTGGACAAGTTGAAAATACCAACCGAGCTTTAAAACGTATTCTAGAGAAAACCGTAGGATCAAATCCGAAGGAATAGTCCATGAAATTGGAGGATGCACTCTGGGCTTTTAGAACAGCCTACAAAACTCCAATTGGAACCACACCTTTTAAACTCGTTTACGGAAAAGCATGTCATCTTCCAGTAAATATTGAACACAAAGAATTTTGGGCTTTGAAGACATGTAATCTTGATTTACATGAAGCCGGAAGTCTACGATTAAGTCAGCTAAACGAATTAGAAGAATTAAGACTTGAAGCATACGAAAATTCGTTAATCTATAAGGAAAAAATGAAGAAATGGCATGATAAAAGAATCAGAAGTTCAAAAGAATTTAAAGAAGGAGACAGAGTTCTTCTTTTCAATTCACGATTCAAGCTATTTCCTGGAAAATTGAAATCAAGATGGTCTGGACCATTCATAGTCAAAAGAATTTTCCCATACGAAACAGTAGAATTAATAAATTCAAATGGGATTGAATTTAAGGTTAATGGTCACAGAGTTAAACATTACATAGATAGTCCAATGGAAGTCGACAACGAAGATAATCACAATTTCGACACCACGGCTAACTAAGTATGGGGAGGTTCGAATCTTGTTAGGGTAATATGTATTTCTGTTAGAGTTAGATTTTCTGCTTTCGTGTAGTTCTCGAGAATGGAATCCGAATGGTCTTTCCCTAGCAGACCCTAAAGAACTAGTCTTCTCCCCCCATTCTGAATTTTTATTTTTTTATGTTTTACGAGATAAAGACTTCCTGTGAATTAAACCATGGTCTAATGCTACACGCTTTGATCACTAAACGTAATAATGACACCCTTCCAAGTGAATTGGTATCATTAATCAGAGGTAAATTGGACGGAGTAAGAAAAGAATCCAGGAACGAAAATAATAAGTTACAGTTTGGTAAAGGAAAATCAAAATCCGCAGCGAAAAGAAGAGCACGACACTTTGAAAGATGTCACAAATGCGGAAAATGGTCACACGAAGGAAAATGTTCGACGAATTAGACATATTCCAATACCGAATTCGTTACTTTATGCAGAGATGGTGTGACGACCCGGAAATTTCCGACTAAATTTAAACTTTATCTTTATATTATTCTGACACGATAAGCAATGTTTGTTAAGTTAAATCTCAAGGATTTTAAACTATGTTTATGCATTCATTTAAACCTCGACCAAATTCCAATGATTCACGAACCATTAAATGAACATATATGAATATGTATGTATATGTGTATATGTTATAAATTGAAAATGTCAACAAAGTATTTAAACGTATAATGCTTTATATGAAAGTATTTGTTTCAATATGATTATCGACGAAATAAAAAAATATATATTAAATGATTGAATTATTAGAAACATTGAATTATGATTACAAGTCTCTGTTGAGAGGTCCACTATGATTTGAGAAAATCGATTCCTCTTAACGATATTCGGAATAATTTATAAAGCTATTTATAAATAAAAATAAAAAGTGTCATTTACGAAAGTTAGACAAAAGCTAGTGGAGAATTGGTTTCCATAATATTCTATTAATCTATTTTCAAACGTACAAAAACGTTTTCAGTTTAAAAAGAACTTTATTATTAAAACGTATATAACTTTTATAAATATCTAGAATCACTTTTGAAAACTCATTACTTAACCAGTATAATAAATATAACGATATTTATATTTTATTTCATTTAATATATATAACGATTTAAATTAATATTATATATATTTATACGCGTATTATACATACATAGTTTTTATACTTTTACTATACTTTAACTTTAACTTTACTTTACTTTTACTTTACTTTAACTTTAATAATTCACTTTAATAATTCATACTTTAATAATTCACTTTAATAATTCATACTTTAATAATTCACTTTAATAATTCATACTTTAATAATTCACTTTAATAATTCATACTTTAATAATTCACTTTAATAATTTATACTTTAATAATTCACTTTAATAATTTATACTTTAATAATTCACTTTAATAATTCAAAAATCTTTTAAATTGAATTCAATAGGTTTCATTATTTCATATAAACTTGAAAATATATTTCTCTAAACTCTCTCAATCGATTTATATATATATATATATATATATATATATATATATATATATATATATATATATATATATATATATATATATATATATATATATATATATATATATTTGCTCTGTATTATTTCAAGATATTATTAGTATACATAAAATATTACGAAAGAGTGATGTCCGAGTGATTTCAAAATAGTTTTTTGAATGAGTCGAAGCTAAGGAAAATATGGGTTATAGCTATGGAGGTGATGGGTATGGTTCATGGGTATGCTCGTGAGGTCAATCTAGTGTTTATCATCTCCGTTGCGTCTACGTACTTTTCTAAAATATTGAATCTCAATATTGATACGTGAGCACTCATAACTTAACTTTTATATATCAATAGTGTATCCCTGACTAGTGCTCGAGTATATAGGATTATGCATGCTTGTACATTCGATATTGTCCTTAGATAGGTTTGTTGAATCCTGAATTAGATACACATGCCACTGAGATAGGATATATGATATGCATGTCATTGGAAAGCTAGCGAAAAATTAAGAACTTTTCATTTAGATATCGAATGGTTTTGATGAACGGATTAGAAGTTATAGTCAACTGAATTTTAGTATTATTGTTAAAATGATTATTATTACTATCGTCATTATTATTTTAATAGAAATATCATTGTTATTATAAAATATCATTATTACTATTATGTTAATATTATCATTTTATCATAATACCATTTTTAGTAAATATAAATATTGTTATTTTTTTTATAGAATAATAATTATTATTATTACAAAATAATACAACTTTTACTTATTATTATTATGATCAATATTATTTTATCAAATAAATAGGGGATACAAAGATATTTTTCACCACGCGTAATATAATTACATTAATAATACTTTCCACTATAGTTTTACGATATTAAGTGAACTTTATAAATTTTACTACTTAAGATATATAAAAGTATATTTTATCATATATAAACGTTAATATAAATTGTTATTAATAAATGACTTTTATTATTATAAAATCTAATAAATATATTTAAATATATAAAACGACTATAGTTACGTTATATAATAAACACATATAAATTTTAGAAGTCATTTTGGGTCAAGTTGACCTTTGTTGACTTTTGCATATTAGTCTCGAGCATTAGGATTGTGGTACACTATGACTTGACCAAAAATTGTTAGACAAATATTGACCAACATATAAATATATATAATTAATATAGGTTCGTGAATCTGAGGCCAACCTTGCACTTGTTAAATGACGTTATATGTATTTTTACTACGAAATACAGTATGGTGAGTTTCATTTCTCCCTTTTATATATATTTTTGAGACTGAGAATACATGCGCTGTTTTTATAAATGTTTTACGAAATAGGCACAAGTACTAAAACTAAACTACTTGTCTATGTACGGTAGGCATGAATCCTAAAGATAGATCTATTGGGCCTGACAAACCCCATCCTGACTATGAGATGCTTTAGTACTTCGAGGTTATTTTAAACACACCTGATCTGGTGTACTTCAGAGGGTAAAACATGAACGTTAAGGCTTGTTACCGGGTGCCTACAACTTGTAGAATACTTTTATACACTTGCGAGTGTACATATATTTATAAACGGAAATCTTGTGGTCTATTAATATATTGAAATGATTGTTATGATAAACCTATGAACTCACCAACCTTTTGGTTGACACTTTAAAGCATGTTTATTCTCAGGTATTAAAGAAATCTTCCGCTGTGCATTAGCTCATTTTAAGGATATTACTTGGAGTCATTCATGGCATATTTTGAAAGACGTTGCATTCGAGTCATTGAGTTCATCAAGATTATTATTATGTCAATTATAGTTGGATGTATTATGAAATGGTGTGCATACCGTCAACTTTCGTTGTAAAGAAAGTTTGTCTTTTAAAAACGAATGCAATGTTTGTAAAATGTATCATATAGAGGTCAAATACCTCGCGATGTAATCAACTATTGTGAATCGTTTATAATTTATATGAACGGGTCCTTTCAGTTGGTATCTGAGCGGTGGTCTGAACGAACCAGGTCTGCATTAGTGTGTCTAACTGATAGTCGTTAGGATGCATTAGTGAGCCTGGACTTCGACCGTGTCTGCATGTTAAAAGTTTTGCTTATCATTTTTGTCGGAAATTGCCTGCTTATCATTCTTAGTCTAGACACGTCTTACTGCATTGATTGCATGAATAGTGTATAGACAAAATTCATATCTTAGCGTATCTGCTAATCCATATCTTAGCGTATCTGTTACTGTAAACTTTGCCTGACATATCCTGTAAATTCCTCCGTAATCTACGAAATCTTTTGCGCTATATATATATAGATATTCTATGTAATTAGAATACCACCCGATAGCCGAAAAATCATTTCATATCAAAAACTCCTTTATTCAATCGAACAAAATGGAATTCGTCATTAGTTCAAGTCCCCCAAATTCCGATATGGAATCCCATTCAAGCTCCGAAAGCAGTGTGACCGGAATGGATCAACCAATTTGCCATCATCTATTCTGGATGAATTGGGGATAGGTTCGTAGCCTCCTCAATAATTGGAGACAAGAAGAAGGTGATCCCTTCCATCCACCACATTGCCCTCTTGGTGATGAACCTGAAGCACTTACCGGTCCGAAACACCATTTTCTCTCTCATTTCCAGAGTATCTCGTCACGATTATATACTACATCAAATTCTAGATTTTATTTATCCGCTCGTCCGAACCGACAATCACCCCGGTGTAATAGAAGAAGTCAACGCGCTTCGCGCTCGAGTAGTGGCTTTAGAGAATATGGTGCAAGGGTTACAAACACCAACAAATAACGAAGTATTAATTCATAATTTCAATTTTATTGAATAAATACTCCGTAAAAGTTATGTAATTTCTAAAGTCTTTAGGGATTATTCAGTTCTAGTTTCAACCGTAAATCAAATGAGTTTAATTTAATATTAACTTATTAAATCTATGTTCCATCTGAAGAAAATATGCACATATATATTTTCATAAAGACTGTAATAAAATTCAGTTGTACAAAATATTAATTGTGAATTTTTTTTAACGGGTAGGTAATACCCGAGAGATATATAAATACACAATTAATATGTTACATTTTTCGAATCTGATTAAGCAAATCATCAACTATACTCCCAAAATCTCACAACAATATACATTCTTGTATAGAAATCAAAACAACCATTCTCACCCAAATTTGATTACGCATTCTGATTTTGACAAATCAAAATCCAAGTCATGATTTAACAAAAGACATCACTCTTAGATTCCTACATCTTTCAAAGCTATACTTTGACTTCAAAACTGTGTTAGAACATCATATGTATATTAACGATTACAAACTGTGTTCAAACTCTCCGAAGTTTTTGAAGACACTTCAAACAATGAACAATCGAGATGATGATCCAACCACATATTACCCACATTTATGTACCTAAAAAGCTCTCGAAGCCAAAGTCATAGTTCGACGCGTATCCGTGTCAGACCCTTTGGCATTTATTAGCTAAAATGACTTTTCAATTCCTTTTCAAAGTAGACAGTTTTGACACAGCTCCAGCAAGTCAACTTTAACTTTTCAGTCGGACTAGTCTTATTATAACCTCGATAGATACGTTGCCCTTTCGTCATCGTTACTGGGGACCTTTCATACCTCGCCACCTTAGCAATAAACATACCAACAACTTCAATTATCTTTGACTTTTCGAAAAATCATTATATTTATTGAAATCACATCATTTACTCATTCGCATCTTGTAACGAGAATTGTCATACGAATCATCGGAAAACAGTAACCAGTATTTTGAAATCTCGCAGCATGTCTACGCCAACAGTTATATGTGTACGTAAAACGTCTATCTCCTGGACTTACATACTTTGAATGTGAAGTTCTGAAAAATATTTTGAACTGCAAACTAGTTCTTGAAATGCTGACGAAGCATCAAAAACTGTAAACGATCTTAACAGTAAAAAGTTTGATGACAAAGAATAGTAAGGTGGTAAAGCTGAGAAAAAGAGAAGGTTTGGAACTGGAAAACGGATTGAACAGACTATGAAGGAGGTTGTGGACAAATCACAAAGACTAAATCTTCCTTCAAAGAATCCAAATGATTCAGTGCCTGCTAAAGTCATTAACGAATACCTTGTTCGTTATTCTAAACCTTTACAGACAAATCTTCATCATCATCCATCAATATTAGAAATTCTAAGATATTATCATATCTTTCATTATAAATATCCGCGATATTTCGGAAGATATTTTCACAACTAATCTTATCTGAAGTCATTTATCTCTTTGCGCTATCAGTGTTACATCATATAAGAAACTATTAGTTTCTATATTCTATAAACTTTCGAGTTTAAATTATGAATGTTTTGAAGTAGTGTTGGGAACTGAAGCATGAGTTAGTATAATATAATGACACTTGATCAACGTGATTATATTACAGTAAGTCATGCTGAGTTTCTAATGGGACATGACGATTCACAGACCATGCCGTCATCATGTTCCATGTTACACGACTCTTGTATTCTATTTAATCTCTAAAAATATCAAGAATATATTTTCTTGATGATTCGGTCATTTCAGGGTATTCTGGTAAATTAACAAATCAAGATCGTGCCATTACCATTTCCTTCTTAGAACATTAACTATGTTCATTCTGAAATTTATATCTGCGAATACTGGACCATTACAAACGTTGCTTAATCGCAAGAAGAAGAAACGAAAGGACAAAACTCCAAAATAGAAATTGGAGTATAAATCGCAGCAAATAGAAGGGAGCATTAACTATGGATGTCAATGATTATAGAAGACAAAAGCAGGGGCTTTGAAATATAAGGGAAGATATAAAACCCAACAACCACCCAAAAATTATAAACCGTATATATCGATGCATATAGCAATATAAAGACACGGAAGAACTAAAAACACTATAAAACCGAGAGTATAGTAGAAGTAAATAGATTCTTCCGGAGGCAGATGAAAAAGAAGAATGACAGATATGAAAGTGAGGAGTATATCGAGAATCAGTACTGGATGAAGCATATTGACAAATACTTTAAAATATGAGTTGAGGGAGAAAGAATAGAAGGTGTGAGTTATAAGGAAACGAAGGAGGTGGATTTATAGTGAAATACCCAACATAGAAATCAAGATGGATTATCGTACTAATTCGAAGAGAATCATAATCTCCTTAATCACCGAAGCATCAAATCCAACATAGATTATAAAGATTTTCTTTAAATTCGGAGATCAATTGTGATGACGTCAAAAGATATGACGAATCACTATAATCTAATTTCCTTCATTTACGATAACTTCCCTCATACGCTTCGAGTAATCGAATTATTTTATCCATACTTCTTAGACATGATAAAACTTCATAATCGTTACGTCATAATAACATTCTCATTGTTAGCCATAACGAACTCTATCAAATTTCTGGGACGAAATTTCTTTAACGGGTAGGTACTGTGACGACCCGGAAATTTCCGAATAAATTTAAACTTTATCTTTATATTATTCTGACACGATAAGCAATGTTTGTTAAGTTAAATCTCAAGGATTTTAAACTATGTTTATACATTCATTTAAACCTCGACCAAATTCCAATGATTCACGAACCATTAAATGAACATATATGAATATGTATGTATATGTGTATATGTTATAAATTGAAAATGTCAACAAAGTATTTAAACGTATAATGCTTTATATGAACGTATTTGTTTCAATATGATTATCGACGAAATTAAAAAATATATATTAAATGATTGAATTATTAGAAACATTGAATTATGATTACAAGTCTCTGTTGAGAGGTCCACTATGATTTGAGAAAATCTATTCCTCTTAACGATATTCAGAATAATTTATAAAGCTATTTATAAATAAAAATAAAAAGTGTCATTTACGAAAGTTAGACAAAAGCTAGTGGAGAATTGGTTTCCATAATATTCTATTAATCTATTTTCAAACGTATAAAAACGTTTTCAGTTTAAAAAGAACTTTATCATTAAAACGTATATAACTTTTATAAATATCTAGAATCACTTTTGAAAACTCATTACTTAACCAGTATAATAAATATAACGATATTTATATTTTATTTCATTTAATATATATAACGATTTAAATTAATATTATATATATTTATACGCGTATTATACATACATAGTTTTTATACTTTTACTATACTTTAGCTTTACCTTTACTTTACTTTTACTTTACTTTAACTTTAATAATTCACTTTAATAATTCATACTTTAATAATTCACTTTAATAATTCATACTTTAATAATTCACTTTAATAATTCATACTTAATAATTCACTTTAATAATTCATACTTTAATAATTCACTTTAATAATTTATACTTTAATAATTCACTTTAATAATTCAAAAATCTATTATAAATAGAATTCAATAGATTTCATTATTTCATAGAAACTTGAAAATATATTTCTCTAAACTCTCTCAATCGATTTACATATATATATATATATATATATATATATATATATATATATATATATATTTGCTCTGTATTATTTCAAGATATAATTAGTATACATAAAATATTACAAAAGAGTGATGTCCGAGTGATTTCAAAATAGTTTTTTAAATGAGTCGAAGCTAAGGAAATTATGGGTTATAGCTATGGAGGTGATGGGTATGGTTCATGGGTATGCTCGTGAGGTCAATCTAGTGTTTATCATCTCCGTTGCGTCTACGTACTTTCCTGCAATATTGAATCTCAATATTGATACGTTAGCACTCATAACTTAACTTTTATATATCAATAGTGTATCCCTGACTAGTGCTCGATTATATAGGATTATGCATTCTTGTACATTCGATATTGTCCTTAGATAGGTTTGTTGAATCCTGAATTAGATACATATGCCACTGAGATAGGGTATATGATATGCATGTCATTGGAAAGCTAGCGAAAAATTAAGAACTTTTCATTAAGATATCGAATGGTTTCGATGAACGGATTAGAAGTTATAGTCAACTGAATTTTAGTATTATTGTTAAAATGATTATTATTACTATCGTCGTTATTATTTTAATAGAAATATCATTGTTATTATAAATTATCATTATTACTATTATGTTAGTATTATCATTTTATCATAATACCATTTTTAGTAAATATAAATATTGTTATTTTTTTATAGAATAATAATAATTATTATTACAAAATAATACAACTTTTACTTATTATTATTATGATCAATATTATTTTATCAAATAAATAGGGGATACAAAGATATTTTTCACCACGCGTAATATAATTACATTAATAATACTTACCACTATAGTTTTACGATATTAAGTGAACTTTATAAATTTTACTACTTAAGATATATAAAAGTATATTTTATCATATATAAACGTTAATATAAATTTTTATTAATAAATGACTTTTATTATTATAAAATCTAATAAGTATATTTAAATATATAAAACAACTATAGTTAAGTTATATAATAAACACGTATAAATTTTAGAAGTCATTTTGGGTCAAGTTGACTTTTGTTGACTTTTGCATATTAGTCTCGAGCATTAGGATTGTGGTACACTATGACTTGACCAAAAATTGTTAGACAAATATTGACCAACATATAACTATATATAATTAATATAGGTTCGTGAATCCGAGGCCAACCTTGCACTTGTTAAATGACGTTATATGTATTTTTACTACGAAATACAGTATGGTGAGTTTCATTTGCTCCCTTTTATATATATTTTTGGGACTGAGAATACATGCGCTGTTTTTATAAATGTTTTACGAAATAGGCACAAGTACTAAAACTAATTCTACGTGGGTTTAAACCAGAAATATACCCTTAGCTTGGTTACATTAAACTACTTGTCTATGTACGGTAGGCGCGAATCCTAAAGATAGATCTATTGGGCCTGACAAACCCCATCCTGACTATGGGATGCTTTAGTACTTCGAGGTTATTTTAAACACACCTGATCTGGTGTACTTCAGAGGGTAAAACATGAACGTTAAGGCTTGTTACCGGGTGCCTACAACTTATAGAATACTTTTATACACTTGCGAGTGTACATATATTTATAAACGGAAATCTTGTGGTCTATTAATATATTGAAATGATTGTTATGATAAACCTATGAACTCACCAACCTTTTGGTTGACACTTTAAAGCATGTTTATTCTCAGGTATTAAAGAAATCTTCCGCTGTGCATTAGCTCATTTTAAGGATATTACTTGGAGTCATTCATGGCATATTTTGAAAGACGTTGCATTCGAGTCATTGAGTTCATCAAGATTATTATTATGTCAATTATAGTTGGATGTATTATGAAATGGTGTGCATACCGTCAACTTTCGTTGTAAAGAAAGTTTGTCTTTTAAAAACGAATGCAATGTTTGTAAAATGTATCATATAGAGGTCAAATACCTCGCGATGTAATCAACTATTGTGAATCGTTTATAATGTATATGAACGGGTCCTTTCAGATGGACCTTTCATATGTTTCGAAGAAAAAACGTTAAATGCTCGAGGTTACGCCTATGTAGCTATGGAAAACCAATTAGTCCAACTATCTTATGAGTGGGCTAAAGCAGGTCACTAAGAATTCTATTTCACATGTAAGTATGTACAGTTTTTATTTTTATTGCTTTTAACCTTTTGATAATAAACGCTAAATCGTTCGCTATAAAGTATTAAATTAATATTCAATAAAATTAGGTTTTACGACCGAAATTATTGATATCATACAAAAATTTACTACATCACTGCGAAATTTACCGTTTATTCTTAAGGAATAAATATCTTTAATCAATCAACCCAAAATATTTTAAAAATTCGTCATGAGTTAAACTAGGTTATGTAACCGAAATTACTTTACCGAAAAGAGGGGCGTATATTTTTGATAATATTTGATTGATTAAAGTGGGATAAAAGACCAAAAAGATTTTTAAATTTATTTTTACCATTATTTTAAAATTAATATTTAAAAATTAAATTAATATTGTAAATTTTTTAAAAAAAATTATTAATATATTTAAAATTGTAAATATTTGAAAAATTAATATTTTTAATATAAGTTTGTATGTATAAAAACAAAAATATAAATTTAAGTTTGGTGTGAATTTAAAAACAAAAATTTACTTTATTTCGTTAAGTTAAAAACATGATTTTTAAAATTCGTCATGAGTTAAACTAGGTTATGAAACCGAAATTGCACTACCCAAGGGAGGGACGAGAACCTTTATTATTATTATTTTTAATCTTATTGAACTAAAGTATACCAAAAACATTTAAAAAAACCCAAAAATCTTTACTTTTAAAACCGCGCTTTGAATTGACAAATTTTAAAATTTTGTCGAGGGACGGACTAGGACATCAATCCGAAACGCCCTCACTCCTAAAAAGAAATAAATTTTTAATATTTTATTAATTTATGTTTTAGAAGTTATAAATTTATAAATAAATAAAAAAGCGAATATGTTTGGAAACTTTGGTAAAATTTAATCATTTTTCTACGCTAATCACCCTCAATAATTTAAATTGTTACAGATTTCTTGCAAATGAGCGCATTGCAAGATCTTAAGTGTGGGAAGGGGTTAAATTCTTTCGGAATTTTAAAAATTTTTGACTTATACACTTGGTTACCATTAGAAATACTAGTATCGCAGTAGTTGTATTAGAATCTAGTGCTCTCTGATAATAAAGAACAGCCCTAGTCTTATATACTGACTACCCAATTCTAGTAAAATTTTTCAAAATTTTCAATTAAATGAATTCAAAATCATGTTTATACATATTTATGAACGATAAAACTAGGTGTTAACACCAAAATTATTGTTACCTCGGAAAGGACATAAATTGAGAAACAACCCAAAATGTTAGAATTCATTTAAAATGGAATAGAGGACAATAAAAAGGAAAATAAAAGCCAAGTGTGGGAAAATTTACCAAGATATTTTAAACATATATCACATATTTCTGTAACAAATAATTGAAGATACTTTTGCTTTGGACTAAACTAAACAGTTTTACCCGATTTACTGTAAGAAAGATGGATCTACACGATGAATCAATTCCATCATTAAAAGAAAGTAAAGTCTTTCGAAAAAGACACGCGCTTCTTGATTTAGGTCATGAAGTTGTTGTCCAGACCAGCTGTAGGTTGACGAAAAATCTAGAAAAGTCATCACTAAAATCAGCAGGAAATCCACGGACCTCAGCATCAAACAGGGTCGCCAAGTGGTCAGACTTATCCTAACCATGAGAGGATCTGTCTCGTAAAATGTGGAGGGCACCGTGCAAATTAGCTAGATAAGACTAATGAATCAGACCCCCAGAAAGGATAATCTCCTTAAAGATTAAAAATCAGCTGATAAAGACTGATATTACTCAATCCTAGAGATTAACCTTAAAGATTGAGAATTACAAACTCATGGAATTCAATGATATCTAAACTCGAGCTTGAACGAGAAAATATTTTGATCAAAATTACAAACCGATTTGTTTTCTGAAAACCCATTTTTAATGCGTTCATTACCATTGAACGTAAAATCCTAAGAATTCACCTGGAATTCATTAGGTCACCTGAACCAAATCGGGTGTCAACCGTAAGAACGGTGGTTGCATAGCATGGTCAAAGACAGGACCTTGTGCCAGACCGGAAAATTATAAGGGTGAGCTTTACTATTGCTCCTACCAAGGATAGTAATTGCATCCGACACGTTATAGACCATAATTAAAAGCATGTCAGGGGACATTGCCTTAACAGTTGCTTGTTCAACGCTTTCCTTTACAACCGGACGGTAGTTTATCGAAAGGTAATATACGGAGCAAGTATACTGGACGTGTTGCATTCCTAATACAAGGTTAGCAAGTGGGTGACACAAAACAGTAAGTTTTGAACTAAAATTTTCAAATATGAAACCCACCAAACCCACAAAAACAATTTGCAAACACCGGTGAAGGGTTATTCCGGAAAACTTATCTAGGGTAAAAACTAGATTTAATTTTCAAAAGATCAAATGTTTTCATAAAGATCCAATTTCCTTAATGGATCTAAATTTTCATAGTCATGTATGACTGTAAACCATATCGTTACTACCATTGTTTATACCGCCGTATAGAAATCACTGATGTACAAAGTGTGAAGAATAAAGAAGTGATTCTAGTATTTTTATTTCAAGACTATATTGCTTGAGGACAAGCAACGCTCAAGTGTGGAAATATTTGATAATGCTAAAAACGAACATATATTTCATAGCATTATCCCTCAAGAAAGACAAGCTTTTAGTTGCAATTGTTCTATTTACAAGTGATATTCGTTTAAATAATAAAAGGTGAAGACAAAAGACAGATTCGACGAATTGAAGACGCAAATGACCAAAAAGCTCAAAAGTACAAAATACAATCAAAGTGGTTCCAATTATTGATGAGAAACGTCTCAAAATTACAAGAGTACAAGACGCGAAACGCAAAGTGCAAGATATTAAATTATACGCAAGGACGTTCGAAAATCCGGAACCGGGACCAAAGTCAACTCTCAACGCTCGACTCAACGGACTAAAAATTACAAGTCAACTATGCACATAAATATAATATAATATATATATAATTATAATAAAATTATATATATATATATATTATATATTATAAAAATCCGGCGGCTATACTGTTGCAAAGCTGAAAGACAGCTGGAACCGACGGCCATGCGATCGCATGGCCTGGAGGAAGAAATCCCATGTGATCGCATGGCAAGCTGGGACAGGCCTCACCTATAAATCTCGCATGTTTTGGACATAAAAAACACACCTTTTTCTAATTTCTTTCTCTTATCTAATGTACCAAGTATCACTCCAATTAGTAATCTCAATTTGTAATTTTAATTTTAAGTTAGTGATAATAATAAGGTTGGGTTAGTCGAATGTTTTAAGGTCTTGTAAGTCGGAACTCTGTCTGTATAACGCTACGCTATTAATACCCACTGTAAGTTATGTTTATGTTATTTTCATTAATGTCTCGTAGCTAAGTTATTATTATGCTTATCTAAGCCGAAGTAATTATGATGTTGGGCTAAAATATTTAAAATTGGGTAATTGGGTTTTGTACCATAATTGGGGTTTGGACAAAAGAACGACACTTGTGAAAATTAGACTATGGGCTATTAATGGGCTTTATATTTATTTAACTAAATGATAGTTTGTTAATTTTAATATAAAGATTTACAATTGGACATACCTATAAATAACCATATACACTCGATCGGACACGATGGGCGGGATATTATATGTACGAATAATCGTTCATTTAACCGGACACGGGAATGGATTAATAGTCTATGGAATTATTAAAACAGGAGTGAAATTATGTACAAGGACACTTGGCATAATTGATAACAAAGTATTAAAACCTTAGGTTACATGCAGTCGATATCCTGGTGTAATTATTAAACAAAGTATTAAGACCTTGTTACAGTTTAAGTCCCCAATTAGTTGGAATATTTGACTTCGGATATAAGGATAATTTGACGAGGATACTCGCACTTTATATTTATGACTGATGGACTGCTATGGACAAAAACCAGACGGACATATTGAATAATCCAGGACAAAGGACAATTAACCCATGGGAATAAACTAAAATCAACACGTCAAACATCATGATTACAGAAGTATAAATAAGCATAATTCCTTTATTTTCATATTTAATTGCACTTCTAATTATCACTCTTTTATTTATTGTCATTGTATTTAATTGCACTTTTAATTATCGTAATTTTTAATTATCGCACTTTTATTTATCGCAATTTCATTATCATTATTTACATTACGCTTTAAATTAAGTCTTTTATTTATTTAATATTTTACATTAGGTTTTAACTGCGACTAAAGTTTTAAAAATCGACAAACCGGTCATTAAACGGTAAAAACCCCCTTTTTATAATAATAATATTACTTATATATATATTTGTATTTTTATAAGTTAAACTAATATAGCGTTAAGCTTGTTTAAAAGATTCCCTGTGGAACGAACCGGACTTACTAAAAACTACACTACTGTACGATTAGGTACACTGCCTATAAGTGTTGTAGCAAGGATTAGGTATATTCATTCTATAAATAAATAAATATCTTGTGTCAAATTGTATCGTATTTAATAGTTATTTCGTTGTAAAAGTAATATTATTACCTAGTACACCTCGCACATATCAGATTTCTATCGGACCTTGAATGATGACTTGAAGAGTAAAATTAGCCGGGGTCAAGCGAAATTGTTTGCGGAATAATTCGCCTTGGCTAGATGTTTCGAGTCGTATTCACGATCCAAGAAGGGTGAACCTTCAAGTGAAAGAAGGGTTGTTTCTTATGGTGCTCCAAGTAAGAGGACTAAGGGTCCGAGTGTGAGCACGGGTGGTACACAGACAGGTATGTCAGATACTAGTACGTCTAGGTGTTACAATTGTGGCATGAGGGGTCACAAGTCTTGGGAATGTCCGGTACCAAAGGGTGATGGCATGGTGTGCTTCAATTGCCAAGAAGAAGGACATCGTAAGTCGGAATGTCCCAAGTTAGCGGGGACGGGTGTGGTAAGGAGACGTTAAGGTACGTTTCGTTTTAATAAATATGTCCTTTGATTATTTATTAAGTGCCGTTTGAATTTGAGTTGATTAAATGCCTTGTGTTGTGCATATTGTTGTTATGGGTGACGTTCCTAATGGAAGTACCCTATGGTGACGTTTGATTGTCGGGTGAAGGGCGTAAGACTTGGTGCAACCAAGCATTCCTTAGTATTTGGGAAATGTTTTTACCAAGCCATGGAAATGAGTTTTGGTGTACGATTGTTAAGCGCGTGTTCGCTTGTGTGTTGAAGTTGATGAACCATGAGGTTCGACGGATGGGATGAAACCCTTGAAATCAAATGTTTTGGATCTCGATGTATGTTGGTAAAGGAGTCTACGTGACGCGACATTAGGTGACTCTTTTATACCTACTAGCATGGTGTTCGACTCCGATTATGTTGTGGTTACATTGTACTTAGGGTACCGAAGTGAAACCTTTAGGTACATGAGTGACTAGGTGGAAGTTGACAAACTATAGCAATTGGATGATTACGAGAGTAAAGTTTGTGTAGTTTGTGATGAACTTTTCATTCGAAGTGTTTAAGGATTGGTTAAAATCCTTCGTGTGCTCAAGGTTGGAGCAAGATTTGGTGATGGGTCGTGTGAACTCAAATTGTGGGTAAAGTCTACCTTTGGTAGCATTGTACAGTTGTACGAGTTGTGGATATGGAACGTAGTTCCAAGTGGGGGAGTTACACTCCCGCACGAGGAGACCTTAGGGTGAGAATTTAGATAATGCTTATGGTAGATCCGAAACTTGTGTTGGGACCTAGTTTTGGTCGATTTGTGGTAGAGTACAATTTCGGTTAAATTGTACTTATGATTTTGGATTTGAATTATCACCGAGGTGGTAATTTGGTAAATCTCGTTGAGAGATGATGGACGTGTTTGGCGAGCAAGGTGAAATCCCTCGGTTAAGGGATGTGCGTATCGGATTCTCTTTAAGGGAATTATTGTTTGGTACCTATGATTGATATAGGTGGTTCTTGCTCGATTGTGTAGATGGTTAGTGGTATCCGTTAAGGTTCACTATAGTGTAGCAGAGGGCGATGTTGCACTACTCATTGTTTGAGGCCAAAAGTGCGTATGTTGATTGATGAAGCATGACCTTCGGGGTCCGCTGACTTCATTATGGGATTGTTGATTGGTGAAACATTACCTTCGGGGTCCGCTGACTTCATCATGGGATTGTTGATTGGTGAAGCATGACCTTCGGGGTCCGCTGACTTCATCATGGGATTATATCGGTGAAGCATGACCGTTGGCGGGGTCCACTGACTTCATCCGGTGTTGAGTTGTGAATCTCGTGTTGTTCGGATTCACGATGACGCGTGTGGTTTCGGTCATCTTATTGTGGAAGTGAGTCGCGTGTAGTTCGGATTCACCAATGACTCGTGTGGTTTCGGTCATTGTATTGAGGAGTGAGTCTCGTGTAGTTCGGATTCACAAATGACTCGTGTAGTTCGGTCATTCCTTTGGGATAGTGACTCTCATGTAGTTCGGATTCACTATGGCGCGTGTAGTTCGGCCAATCCCGATTGTTGTTACGAGGAAGATAGTGAGTCGCGTGTAGTTCGGATTCACTGAGGCGCGTGTGTTTTCGGCCAGCCTTCATGTTGTTTGATCTATTGGTTGTTTATACACCAATGGTGGGGTCGTAAGGACCGTGTTGTGTGAACTATCGGTTGTTTTATACACTGATGGTGGGGTCGCGCGGACCATGTTGTATGATTAGTGATGCGATAGCCGTGTTTCGCTCACATGTTGTTACGGGTGTGACGATAGTCGATTTTGCACACCTTGGGTTTAGCGTTGCCATATTTGTTTTGGGCGCTACCGGTTTTAGCCGTTTGTTATGATGTTACGGTAGTTGCGTATGGGTCATGTTGCGCACTACAAAGGATGCTAAGTGGTGAATGTTATCCGTAAGGATTCGCTTCTATTCGGTCTTCGTCAGTTTAGATGGCTGACTTTAGTTCGATGTGCGGTTGTTACTAGCGATGTACTTGGTATGGTATGCTAGGTTTTGATATCTCGGTTAGAGATTGGTTGAGTTTTCCCGATGATAGGGAATGAGCATGGTTTTAGTGCTCGGATTGTGGATTTGATAAATCGCGGGTGACGATTTAGTTGTTAAAGGCGATTCATTTGGGAAGAGTTGCCTAGGAAAGTCGGATTGGGACTTATGTTGAGGACCCTTGAGTGTGGTCCGTGCGGTTAAGTGACGAAGATCACGAGGACGTCATCGATTCTAAGTGGTGGAGAGTTGTAACACCCTGTTTTTGTTTCTGCCTTTTCAGTTATGTGGGATGCCGTCCAGATAGGTGGGACACCGTCCAGTAGTGAAGGACTGGACGCCATCCAGAATGTTGGACGCCGTCCAGTTGGTCTGTCGGGCCAGTTGTGAGATTTTAAGATATTTAGAGGGGTATGTTGGTCTTTTCACTTGGTGGCCGGTTTTAAGCCACAAATGGGCAAAGGGTGAGCTCATTCAACCTTATCTTCACCAACAAAACACTCTCAACCATATTTAGAGAGAGAGAGTAAGGGTTTAGAGAGAGAACTTGATTTGGAGAAGAAGGAGTTGGTTTCTCACCAAAGCTCGGGTTCTAAAGTTGTTCATCTCGCTCCTAGCTACGTTGTGGTAGTATTGGTAAGCTCAAACTCCGAATTTCATTTGTTAGATTTGATATTCAAGTTAGGGTTATGAGCTAGTTTGTTGTAAAACCCTTTTAGATGATGATGTAGGTTCATGGTGACTAGTTATTCTTGTCACTTGGCGGGTTTTGGGTTGGTTGACGATTTGGCCTTGATTAGGCTTTGATCTTGAGTTTAATCACTAGGTTTAGTGATTATGGAAGTGTTGGAACACTTTTGGGTGTGTTTGGTTGACTAATTTTGAAATGGGTCAAAATTAGGGTCTTGGTGTCAAAATGGATAAGACACGTGTTTAACACTTGTGTTCGAGTTTAATCGGTGTATTAGGACCATTTTCACTTGTGTTAGTGATTATTGGTTAGTTTGGGCGCGGTTTGTGCTTGAAAGTGCATTTGGGTCGAAATTGCACTAAGTGTCAATTGGGTTGGTTTGTAAGTCAACCCTAATTTGTGTTGTGTGTTTTGTGATAATGGAATAGGTACTTTCCATTGACGAGTTGCGGATTATTCGGTGGAATTCATCAAGGCGATAAGGTGAGTGTTAATATCCTATGTGTATATGTATGTGTAGGATGGGTGCGGGTCGGGTGAAGTGATTCTCGGCTATAGAGCTCACTTCACATATAGGTGGATTTGATGGACTTGTGTATAGGCCCATTTGGCACGGTTGTGCGTTTTGGTTGACCACCTTTGGCGAAGTACACATTTTGTGTGTATGTTATCACACGTGGTTGTGATGTGGATGATATAACCCCAATGGCGAAGGGTTTTGATGTTGAGAAGTGAGTCGCGTGTAGTTCGGATTCACGATGACGCGTGTGGTTTCGGTCATCTCATTGTATTGTGAAAATGAATCGCTTGTAGTTCGGATTCACGATGATGCGTGTATTTCGGTCATCTTATTGAGGTTGTAATCTCGTGTGGTTTCGGATTACTAAGGCTCGTGTAGTTCGGCCAACCTCGACGTTGTTGTGTTAAGTGAAGATAGTAATCTCGTGTGGTTTCGGATTACTAAGGCTCGTGTAGTTCGGCCAATCTTCATCGTGGTAATCTTTTGGTTTCGGTATTCGGGTTAAGGGGTTAACCTTGGGCGATTTACGCCTTGTTGTATTTTTGTCGTATTGTTCTGATGTAGCTAACCCTCCGGGTGTAGCTCTTTTGGCGTTGTTCACATCGTCGTTGGTGAACTTACTTTATTGTTGATGTTTAGCTTGTTGCTTAGTGATCGTACGGTATGCTTAGCTTAGCTCGCCTTTATGCTTGGATGCTCCGGTATGCGGTATTTGTTTAATTGTGTGGCGTGTCCATTTTATGCATATATATGTATGTAGTATATTCTCACTCACTAAGCGTTAGCTTACCCTCTCGTTGTTTACATTTTTATAGATTGCATGGATGCGGTGGCTCGGGTAAGCGTGGGAACTAGTGGACTTGCGTAGTTTGCGTTAGAAGACTTGCTTTTGGATTTGATTAAGATTGAGTGGCGTATCTCAATCACCATGCTCGGTCTATGTTTTGTATAAACTAAATTGGGTCGAAATGGTCACTTGGTTGTAATTTGGTTCGATGTGGGCCCGGTGTTGTAAAACTCGGTTTTATTATGGAAAACTCTTAGGTTTGACTATTATAACATATTGTGAAAGTGTTTTGGTTTAAAAGTGTCGGGAAGCGGGTTTTTCGCCCGCGTGTAATTGTAAAACTGAACAGAATCTGGCAGACCATTTGGACGCCGTCCAAAGGGCTTGGACGCCGTCCAGTCCTTCAGAGCTGGACGCCGTCCAGATGTGTTGTTCCAGAAATTTTTTTTTTTATGGCACGTTTTTGGAAGGATAACGGGTTGGGTCGTTACAATTGCTCAGTTGCGGCTATAAAAGTTGCACATATTGAACTTAAAGTTCCCGCAATTGACACGTTGTTGAAATAACGATGCCAGAAATAAGCACAAGGAAATTGTGAAGCAGAAAGTACGATCTGGTGTGTTTAAGATCTTCAATTTGTAGCGTATGTTTCAACCAATAGCGCAAAAGTGTGATAGATGGCCACGGCTAAAACATAAATGTTTTGGTTTCTAAAAATGTGAGGAATATATGATATGATAAATAATATGTCTTGCAAAAGAGTGAAAGACTGTTACTACACGTGTAACAAAAAGGAAAATACGTGGAAGTGTTTGAATGCCATGTGCAATATGTGGAGCAAAATAATGGGTTGCACACTAATGGTTACTTATGAACTGCGTGGTTACGAAAATACGGAAATTCAATTTACATCTATTTTGTGCAAGGTTCATTAATTACGCACAAAGGTGCACAAGGGTGCATAGCGCAAAAGATTATATTGGTTCTCGATTTATAAATAGAAGAATCGTCGAAAATATGTAGATCTTTAAGACTACGCGCTACAGCAAATATATACGAAGATAGTAATGGCAAAAGAGATCGTCAATCAAATGCCAAGTATTATCTTAAATAGTTTATTTAAGCTGCTAATGGTTATTGCGCAAAAAATGTGCATTTCCACTGATAAAATTAGTACAGCTGTTTTGCACTATGACTATGTGCAAAGAGTCTTGCTTGCTGATAATGCTAAAAATGAACATATATTTCATAGCATTATTCCCCAAGAAAGACAAGCTTTTAGTTGCAATTGTTTTATTTACAAGTGATATTCGTTTAAATATTAAAAGGTGAAGACAAAAGACAGATTCGACGAATTGAAGACGCAAACGACCAAAAAGCTCAAAAGTACAAAATACAATCAAAGAGGTTCCAATTATTGATAAGAAACGTCTCGAAATTACAAGAGTACAAGATTCAAAACTCAAAGTACAAGATATTAAATTGTACGCAAGGACGTTCAAAAATTCGGAACCGGGACCAGAGTCAACTTTCAACGCTCGACGCAACGGACTAAAAATTACAAGTTAACTATGTATATAAATATAATATAATATATAATTAATTATATAAATTATATATATATTATATTTATATAATAAACCGTCGGTAAACAAAGAGCCAAAATGGAGTGAGCTGTAATTACAAACTCCGTGACTCGCGGAGTTTGAAGAGCAAAAAGGGCGCGAGTCGCGGAGCTCACCTGGACTCAATTCCCTATAAAAGCAAACGCAGTTTGATCGCAAAAACCATCCAAAAAATTCAATCTCTCTATATATGTATACGTAAAATATATATATTTTAATTTTAATTTTAATTTTAATTCCTAATAATAAGGGTATGTTAGCGAATGTTGTAAAGGTGTAAGTCAAAATTCTGTCCGTGTAACGCTAAGCTATTTTTAATCATTGTAAGTTATGTTCAACCTTTTTAATTTAATGTCTCGTAGCTAAGTTATTATTATGCTTATTTAAAACGAAGTAATCATGATGTTGGGCTAATTACTAAAATTGGGTAATTGGGCTTTGTACCATAATTGGGGTTTGGATAAAAGAACGACACTTGTGGAAATTAGATTATGGGCTATTAATGGGTTTTATATTAACTAAACAATACCTTGTTAATTTAATATACAAACTTATAATTCGACGTATTTATATATAACCACATACGCTTGACTAGGTACGGTGGGCGGGATATCTATAAATACCAATAATTATTCATTTTACCGGACACAGAACTGGATTAATAGTTAATAGACTTATTGAAACAGGGGTGAATTACATTCAAGGGTAATTGGTGTAATTATTAACAAAGTAGTAAAACCTTGGTTTACACGCAGTCGATAACCTGGTGTATTCATTAAACAAAGTATTAAAACCTTGTTACAATTCGAATCCCCAATTAGTTGGAATATTTGACTTCGGGAATAAGAATAATTTGACGAAGGCTTTCGCTCTTTGTATTTATGACTGATGGACTATTATGGACAAATTCGTATGGACATATTAAATAATCCAGGACAAAGGACAATTAACCCATGGGCATAAAACTAAAATCAACACGTCAAACATCATGATTATGGAAGTTTAAATAAGCATAATTCTTTTATTTCATATTTAATTTCCTTGATTTTATATTTAATTGCACTTCTAATTATCGCATTTTTATTGTTATAGTATTTAATTGCACTTTTAATTATCGTACTTTTTAATTATCGCAAGTTTATTTTATCGCACTTTTATTATTCGCAATTTCATTATCGTTATTTACTTTACGCTTTAAATTAAGTCTTTTATTTATATTTTACATTTGGTATTAACTGCGACTAAAGTTTTAAAATCGACAAACCGGTCATTAAACGGTAAAAATCCCCCTTTATAATAATAATATTACTTATATATATATATATATATATATATATATATATATATATATATTTGTATTTTTATAAAATAAAACTAATATAGCGTTAAGCTTTGTTTAAAAGATTCCCTGTGGACCGAACCGGACTTATTAAAAACTACACTACTGTACGATTAGGTACACTGCCTATAAGTGTTGTAGCAAGGTTTAAGTATATCCATTCAATAAATAAATAAATATCTTGTGTAAAATTGTATCGTATTTAATAGTATTTCTTTGTAAAATATAAAGCTATTTTATATACACCTCGCATAACATCAAGTATTTTTGGCGCCGCTGCCGGGGACTCTTAAACGCCGAAAGCGCAACGTTAAATATTTAAAAAAAAGGGATTTTCATTTTTTGTTTACTTTTATAAAAAAATACACTTTTGTAAAAATACGTGTTAATTATTCGAAAACATAAAAAGAAAACAAAATTATAAATATTTTTAAGAGTTTGTTAAATATTTAAGTTTTATAAAGTTTCTTTATTTTTATTTTATAAAAATATAAGTTTTATTTAAATATTTTGTGTTTATTTAGAACATAAAATTAAAAACCGAAAAAAAAATAAATATATAAATCTAGTTTTAAGATTTTTATTATAAAGTATTTCTATTTTCATTTTAGTTTTTAAAACATAAGTTATTATTTAGTTTTTATAAATATTTTATTTAAATATTTAAACAGAAAATATAAAAAAAAAGTAAAACGAAACCTGTCGAAACCAGCCTGTCATCTGAATTTTCATATCCCGTGACTCGTGGAGTTTGAAGAAGAAAATACCGCGACTCGCGGAGCCGTCTGACACGGGCACACAGCAACCCTAATTTGGCATTTATTACGGAGTTTTAATTATTATTATTAATTAATTAGTATTTAGGGTTAATTAATTTATTATTTAGTTTAAGATTTAATTAATTTGTAATAATTATTTTTAATTAGTTTTATTTATATATATAAAAGTAATAGTTTTATAAAATAAATAATATAAAAATAATATTTTTATAAAAATTGTACTTTTTACAACTTTTTGTATATTTTTATAGTTTGTCCCTTTTTAATTGTTTTAGCGTAATATTTGTATTTTTCGCTCGTATTTAGTTTTAAGATATAGTTTTTGCCATAGTTATTTTTTTTTTTACTTCTAGATTTTTAGGCTTTACCGTAAAATCCCTTAAGTGCTTTTTCTTTAGACTAAGATTTATGTACTTTAGAATTTTGCGATGCCTTTTTAAGTTTTAGTAACTTTTTAAGTTATTTCCATTTGGGATATAGTTTTACTTGTAAGCTTTAATATTTTTAGACACCTTTTACCTATATATCAATTATCATTCCAATTAGTAATCTCAATTTGCGATTATAATTTTAAGTTAGTGATAGTAATAACGTTGGGTTAGTCGAGTGTTTTTAAGTTCTATAAGTTACTCTTTTTCTTTCTTATTTTTATTTTTCAATCTTTTTCCAACACGCTCTTTTTCTTTCTTATTTCTCGCTATTCTAGTTTTTAGGACATAGATTTTTTTTATTCTACTTCTTATCTAAATTTCTTAAAATTACGAAAATTTATTTTAAGTGGTTAAATTGATAGACATCAAAATTTTCTGGTTCGTAGTAATAGTTGGATTTGTACGTGGACCGGGTTATTGGAGCCAAACAGTCCTCAATTATATTGAGACTAAACGAATCCTGCCCCTCTGCTGCATCTTTTGGCTATTCGAAACGTGGGCAAAATCAGAAAAGTCTATTGATTGGATAACTTATATAATTTTTCTTTCCTTTTAAAAACTAATAAGATATTCAGTGAATGCACCGAGCAAGACGTTCACCACCTTTTGTACGTTCACCACCTGTAACTAGATCAAGACATTAAGCAAATATTACCGCCGTTGATTTTTCTTTAGAATCGTCATCCAGTCGACCAAGTACTCCACTTCAAATTTTTGATAATCCATTTTTTGAACCCGACCTCACAATTGAGAATCCGGAGAATATTCAGGGACGATTCATAGATCCTGAACCATTAAATTTTCCTCCGGAACCACCAATCATTCAAACAGAGATTGTTGAGGAATGAACCATTAAATCAGAATCCTCTAGTGATTCCGATTCAACAA
Organism: Rutidosis leptorrhynchoides; assembly: GCF_046630445.1. NCBI lineage: Eukaryota > Viridiplantae > Streptophyta > Magnoliopsida > Asterales > Asteraceae > Rutidosis > Rutidosis leptorrhynchoides. The sequence continues at coordinate 241,438,996 of NC_092343.1, forward strand.
ATTCAATTATGGAGAATCTAGAACCTTTAAGTATGGAAGACCGAATGAGAGCTAAACGCACTGGCCAAGGTCACGCAATTACTCATCCAGAAATTAATGCGCCAGATTATGAAATCAAAGGACAAATTCTACACATGGTGACTAATCAATGCCAATTTAGTGGTGCGCCGAAGGAAGATCCAAATGAACATCTTCGTACCTTTAATATGATCTGCACACTATTTAAAATAAGAGAAGTGGAGGATGAACAGATATATCTCATGTTATTTCCCTGGACTTTAAAGGGAGAAGCCAAAGATTGGTTGGAATCGTTACCTAAAGGGGCGATTGATACATGGGACGTTTTAGTTGAAAAATTTCTTAAACAATTCTTTCCGGCATCTAAAGCCGTAAGACTTCAAGGAGAAATTGTTACGTTCACACAGAAACCAAATGAAACTCTATATGAGGCGTGGACAAGATTTGGAAAGCTATTAAGAGGATGTCCGCAACATGGTTTAGAAACCTGTCAAATAGTACAAATATTCTACCAAGGATGCGACATCACTACAAGAAAAGACATAGATATAGCAGCTGGTGGTTCTATTATGAAGAAAACAGAAACTGATGCTTACAAAATTATTGATAACACTGCTTCCCACTCACATGAGTGGCACCAAGAAAAAGATATCGTTAGATCATCTAAAGCAGCTAGAGCCGATTCTAGCCATGACTTAGATTCCATTTCCGCAAAGATAGATGCTGTCGAGAGACGAATGGAAAAGATGACTAAGGATATTCACTCAATACGAATTAGTTGTGAGCAGTGTGGAGGACCACATTTGACAAAAGATTGTCTCAGTATTGAATTAACAATGGAACAAAGAGAGAATGTTTCATATCTAAACCAAAGGCCTGGAAATAATTATCAAAATAATTATCAACCGCCAAGACCAATCTACAATCAAAACCAGAATTATAATAGAAATATTCCATACAACAACCAACAAGGTCCTAGCAATCAACAAGTATCTAACAATACTTACAACCAGCAAAGACCTAATTTTCAAAACAAACCACCACAACCCGATGATAAAAAGCCAAATTTAGAAGATATGATGACGAAGCTAGTTGAAACTCAAACGCAGTTTTTCACATCTCAAAAACAAACTAATGAACAAAATGCTCAAGCATTTAGAAATCAACAAGCTTCTTTTCAAAATCTGGAACAAGAAGTAAGTAACATAGCAAGGTTAATAGGTGAAAGAAAACCGGGAAGTTTACCTAGTGATACAAATGCTAACCCCCGAAATGAAACAGCTAAAGCCATTACCACAAGAAGTGGTACAACACTTAAACCACCTGAAATACCTGTAACTTCTGATGAAGCTATTCCTACTCCACAAGAACCACAACCTGATCAAGATAAGGAAAAAGAACAGATAGTTGAGAAGGTTAATGAAGATAACACAGTTAAAGCTAAACCTTATGTTAAACTATACCAACCACCACTTCCATACCCGAGTAAAATGAAGAAAGAGAAACTTGAAGTCGAGCAATCCAAATTCTTGGATATGTTTAAACAGATAAATGTACATCTTCCTTTCATTGATGTGATTTCAGGAATGCCTAGATATGCTAAATTCTTGAAAGATCTAATCTCAAATAGAAAGAAAATGAAAGAACTCTCGGTTGTTACCATGAATGCTAATTGTTCAGCAGTGCTGTTGAATAAGATACCAGAAAAATTATCTGATCCAGGAAGTTTCACAATTCCATGTTTTCTGGGTAGTCTTAGTTCAATAGAAGCATTGGCAGACTTAGTGTAGTGACCCGAACTTTTCCATGTTTATATATATTAATTGAGATTGATATTTACATGATTAAATGTTTCCAACATGTTAAGCAATCAAACTTGTTAAGACTTGATTAATTGAAATATGTTTCATATAGACAATTGACCACCCAAGTTGACCAGTGATTCACGAACGTTAAAACTTGTAAAAACTATATGATGACATATATATGGATATATATATAGTTAACATGATACTATGATAAGTAAACATATCATTAAGTATATTAACAATGAACTACATATGTAAAAACAAGACTACTAACTTAATGATTTTTAAACGAGACATATATGTAACGATTACCGTTGTAAAGACATTTAATGTATATATATCATATTAAGAGATATTCATACATGATAATATCATGATAATATAATAATTTAAAATCTCATTTGATATTATAAACATTGGGTTAACAACATTTAACAAGATAATTAACCTAAAGGTTTCAAAACAACACTTACATGTAACGACTAACGATGACTTAACGACTCAGTTAAAATGTATATACATGTAGTGTTTTAATATGTATTTATACACTTTTTAAAGACTTCAATACACTTATCAAAATACTTCTACTTAACAAAAATGCTTACAATTACATTCTCGTTCAGTTTCATCAACAATTCTACTCGTATGCACTATTGGTATATACACTCCAATGATCAGTCTTAGCAGCCCATGTGAGTCACCTAACACATGTGGGAACCATCATTTGGCAACTAGCATGAAATATCTCATAAAATTACAAAAATATGAGTAATCATTCATGACTTATTTACATGAAAACAAAATTACATATCCTTTATATCTAATCCATACACCAACGACCAAAAACACCTACAAACACTTTCATTCTTCAATTTTCTTCATCTAATTGATCTCTCTCAAGTTCTATCTTCAAGTTCTAAGTGTTCTTCATATATTCTACAAGTTCTAGTTACATAAAATCAAGAATACTTTCAAGTTTGCTAGCTCACTTCCAATCTTGTAAGGTGATCATCCAACCTCAAGAAATATTTGTTTCTTACAGTAGGTTATCATTCTAATACAAGGTAATAATCATATTCAAACTTTGGTTCAATTTCTATAACTATAACAATCTTATTTCAAATGATGATCTTACTTGAACTTGTTTTCGTGTCATGATTCTGCTTCAAGAACTTCGAGCCATCCAAGGATCCGTTGAAGCTAGATCCATTTTTCTCTTTTCCAGTAGGTTTATCCAAGGAACTTAAGGTAGTAATGATGTTCATAACATCATTCGATTCATATATATAAAGCTATCTTATTCGAAGGTTTAAACTTGTAATCACTAGAACATAGTTTAGTTAATTCTAAACTTGTTCGCAAACAAAAGTTAATCCTTCAAACTTGACTTTTAAAATCAACTAAATATGTTTTCTATATCTATATGATATGCTAACATAATGATTTAAAACCTGGAAACACGAAAAACACCGTAAAACCGGATTTACGCCGTCGTAGTAACACCACGGGCTGTTTTGGGTTAGTTAATTAAAAACTATAATAAACTTTGATTTAAAAGTTGTTATTCTGAGAAAATGATTTTTATTATGAACATGAAACTATATCCAAAAATTATGGTTAAACTCAAAGTGGAAGTATGTTTTCTAAAATGGTCATCTAGACGTCGTTCTTTCGACTGAAATGACTACCTTTACAAAAACGACTTGTAACTTATTTTTCCAACTATAAACCTATAATTTTTCTGTTTAGATTCATAAAATAGAGTTCAATATGAAACCATAGCAATTTGATTCACTCAAAACGGATTTAAAATGAAGAATTTATGGGTAAAACAAGATTGGATAATTTTTCTCATTTTAGCTACGTGAAAATTGGTAACAAATCTATTCCAACCATAACTTAATCAACTTGTATTGTATATTATGTAATCTTGAGATACCATAGACACGTATACAATGTTTTGACCTATCATGTCGACACATCTATATATATTTCGGAACAACCATAGACACTCTATATGTGAATGTTGGAGTTAGCTATACAGGGTTGAGGTTGATTCCAAAATATATATAGTTTGAGTTGTGATCAATACTGAGATACGTATACACTGGGTCGTGGATTGATTCAAGATAATATTTATCGATTTATTTCTATACATCTAACTGTGGACAACTAGTTGTAGGTTACTAACGAGGACAGCTGACTTAATAAACTTAAAACATCAAAATATATTAAAAGTGTTGTAAATATATTTTGAACATACTTTGATATATCTGTATATATTGTTATAGGTTCGTGAATCAACCAGTGGCCAAGTCTTACTTCCCGACGAAGTAAAAATCTGTGAAAGTGAGTTATAGTCCCACTTTTAAAATCTAATATTTTTGGGATGAGAATACATGCAGGTTTTATAAATGATTTACAAAATAGACACAAGTACGTGAAACTACATTCTATGGTTGAATTATCAAAATCGAATATGCCCCTTTTTATTAAGTCTGGTAATCTAAGAATTAGTGAACAGACACCCTAATTGACGCGAATCTTAAAGATAGATCTATTGGGCCTAACAAACCCCATCCAAAGTACCGGATGCTTTAGTACTTCGAAATTTATATCATATCCGAAGGGTGTCCCGGAATGATGGGGATATTCTTATATATGCATCTTGTTAATATCGGTTACCAGGTGTTCACCATATGAATGATTTTTATCTCTATGTATGGGATGTGTATTGAAATATGAAATCTTGTGGTCTATTATTATGATTTGATATATATAGGTTAAACCTATAACTCACCAACATTTTTGTTGACGTTTTAAGCATGTTTATTCTCAGGTGATTATTAAGAGTTTCCGCTGTCGCATACTTAAATAAGGACGAGATTTGGTGTCCATGCTTGTATGATATTGTGTAAAAACTGCATTCAAGAAACTTATTTTGTTGTAACATATTTGTATTGTAAACCATTATGTAATGGTCGTGTGTAAACAGGATATTTTAGATTATCATTTGATAATCTACGTAAAGCTTTTTAAACCTTTATTGATGAAATAAAGGTTATGGTTTGTTTTAAAATGAATGCAGTCTTTGAAAAACGTCTCATATAGAGGTCAAAACCTCGCAACGAAATCAATTAATATGGAACGTTTTTAATCAATAAGAACGGGACATTTCAGTTGGTATCCGAGCGTTGGTCTTAGAGAACCAGAATTTTGCATTAGTGTGTCTTATCGAGTTTGTTAGGATGCATTAGTGAGTTTGGACTTCGACCGTGTTTACTTGAAAAATGATTGCTTAACAAATTTTGTTGGAAACTATATATTTTTAACATGTGAATATTATGTGATATATTAATCTCTTAACGCATTTGATATTATGTTATAGATGTCTACCTCTAGAACAAGTCCCATTGACTCACCTAATAATAATGAAGAGTCAAATGTAAATTGGAATGATTCGTGGACTGATTCACAAGTTCCCGAAGAGGAACCGGAAGAAGAGTCGGAACCGGAAGAAGAATCGGAACCGGATGAAGAAATAGAACCGGTGGGGGAAATAATAAAACGGTTAAGAAAAAGAAAATCCTCAACCAACCGACCAAGGTTAATTATGGTTAATGGTGTTTCCGCCAAGGAAGCAAAATATTGGGAGGATTACCAATTCTCCGATGAATCGGATTCCGACGAGAATTCCGATGATGTTATAGAAATTACCCCAACAGAATTTAAAAAGGCAAAAGAAAATAATAATGGAAAGGGCATAAAAATAGAGAAATCTAATTCCAACCCCGATGAACTTTATATGTATCGTCAACCCCCGAAGTCCTTAAGTTGTAACAATGACCCGGGAACCTCTAAACCACAAGGTTTTTCTAAACCAATGTGGAAAATGACTGCTCGTATTAGGGGAACATCATATATCCCTAGAAACTTGGCAAAACGAACCAAAACCGAAGAAGAAGAAACAAGCGAGTCGGAATAAGATAGTTGTATTCGTGTGGTGTAATATATGTAATATAGTGTGCTTATGCTTTATGATATATGTAAAAATTGCTTGTATTAATAAGTATTTTTTTTTATGAATCTAACTCTTGTCTATTTTACAGTATAAAAACACAAAATGGATAGACAACCAAATATTTTAAGAGACCTACCCGGAGACATGATTGATGAAATCTTGTCTAGAGTCGGTCAGAATTCTTCGGCACAACTATTTAAGGCGAGATCAGTTTGTAAGACATTCGAAGAATGTTTCAAGAATGCCTTGGTTTATAAAAGGCTTTCGTTCGAAAGATGGGGGATATCACATTGGGAAATCTATAAGTTACGATGTGTTTACTTTGACGCATATATTGCGGGGAACCCAAATGCTATTTTACGCAATGGGTTAAGAAATTATCTTGACTCAATATATCCGAATATTGGACTTCGTGATTTAGAAAAAGTGGCTAACATGCAACATAAAGAAGCATGTTATGCTTACGGATTAGTAATGTTCGCTTCTCACCAAAGTGAGAACAAGAACATCGGGCTACAACTATTAAACAAAACGTTCCCACAAGTGACGGAGTCGGTAATTGGGGTAAGAAATGAGGTTTTTAGATTGTTACGGGACTGTTGGACATTACGTAACCCTCGTCCCTTTGACGACGTTACAACACGCTGTCTTATCAACGGCCATAACGGTTATGTTCCACAAGACCAAGGATGGGAAGTAATCCTAGTAAAACCAGAATGCATGACTTGTTTCTGGACGTATGAATTACGTGTCTTTATTGCCTTTGCTGAACGACTAGTGTACTAGCTAGAATTATCTTCACAACCATCTTGTATCAAATTTATTGTGTGCTATATTTCATGCTATATGTAAAATAAGCGGTATTGTAAGTTTGTAAAATATTGTGTAAAAGTTTGAACGTGAAATATTATTATAATCAGTTTTTCATATAGAATTGTAGTAGTTGAATTGTATATTAGCTACTAAGTATGAACTTAACGGGTAGGTACTACCCGAATTTAAACTTATAAAACGCTAATATGAAGAAAAAGCTTTTATAAATGAGTTCATATTATGCTACGAAATACTATTAACTACTCTTAATATTCTGTATGATTAACTTTTTCCATTTGACTATTTTGAAGGAAATGGCACCGACTACTCGACACACCGTGAATATGAATGAAGAGGAATTCCGTACTTTTCTAACTTCGAACATAGCCGCAGTACAGGCTGCGCTACATACCAACAATAACCTTGGATCTAGCAGTACATAAAATCGTGTAGGATGCACCTACAAAGAATTCACTGCCTGCAAACCTTTGGAATTTAATGGAACCGAAGAACCGATCGGATTGAAACGGTGGACCAAGAAGGTCGAATTGGTGTTTTCCATAAGTAAGTGTACTGAAGAGGACAAAGTGAAGTACGCTACGCATACCTTCACAGGTTCTGCGTTAACATGGTGAAATACCTATCTAGAGCAAGTGGCACAAGACGATGCGTACGCACTACCGTGGTCAGCATTCAAGCACTTGATGAACGAGAAGTACCGTCCCAGAACCGAGGTCAATAAGCTCAAGACAGAACTTAGAGGGTTACGAACCCAAGGATTTGATATTACCACGTACGAAAGACGATTCACAGAATTGTGCCTATTGTGTCCGGGAGCATTCGAAGATGAGGAAGAGAAGATCGACGCGTTTGTGAAAGGATTACCGGAAAGAATCCAAGAAGATATAAGTTCACACGAGCCCGCCTCCATACAACAGGCATGTAGAATGGCTCACAAACTAGTGAACCAGATTGAAGAAAGAATTAAAGAACAGACTGCTGAAGAGGCCAATGTGAAGCAAGTCAAAAGAAAGTAGGAGGAAAACGGTGATAAGAATCACCAATACAACAACAACAACAACAATTACAACAATAATCGTAACAATTATCCCAACAATCGCAACATCAATCGCAACTACAACAAACGGCCCAACAACAACAACAACAACAACAACAACAACAGCAACTACAACAATCATCCCAACAACAATAATAACCGCAACAACAACAACAATCAGAAGCAGCTATGCCAAAGGTGTGAAAAGTATCACTCGGGGTTCTGCACCAAATTTTGCAACAAGTGTAAAAGAAATGGTCATAGCGCGGCGAAGTGTGAGGTCTACGGGCCAGGGGTTAATAGAACGAAAGGAACAAATGGTGTCGGAATGAGTAATGGCGGAGCAAGTAGTGTCGGAGCAAGTTATGCCAATGTAGTTTGTTATAAATGTGGAAAACCGAGCCACATTATTAGAAATTGCCCGAACCAGGAGAACACGAATGGACAAGGCCGCGGAAGAGTTTTCAATATTAATGCAGCAGAGGCACAGGAAGACCCGGAGCTTGTTACGGGTACGTTTCTTATTGACAATAAATCTGCTTACGTTTTATTTGATTCGGGTGCGGATAGAAGCTATATGAGTAGAGATTTTTGTGCTAAATTAAGTTGTCCACTGACACCTTTGGATAGTAAATTTTTACTCAAATTAGCAAATGGTAAATTAATTTCAGCAGATAATATATGTCGGAATCGAGAAATTAAACTGGTTAGCGAAACATTTAAGATTAATTTGATACCAGTAGAGTTAGGGAGTTTTGATGTGATAATCGGTATGGACTGGTTGAAAGAAGTGAAAGCAGAGATCGTTTGTTACAAAAATGCAATTCGCATTATACGAGAAAAAGGAAAACCCTTAATGGTGTACGGAGAAAAGGGCAACACGAAGCTACATCTTATTAGTAATTTGAAGGCACAAAAACTAATAAGAAAAGGTTGCTATGCTGTTCTAGCACACGTCGAGAAAGTACAAACTGAAGAAAAGAGCATCAATGATGTTCCCATTGCAAAAGAATTTCCCGATGTATTTCTGAAAGAATTACCGGGATTACCCCCACATCGATCCGTTGAATTTCAAATAGATCTTGTACCAGGAGCTGCACCAATAGCTCGTGCTCCTTACAGACTCGCACCCAGTGAGATGAAAGAACTGCAAAGCCAATTACAAGAACTTTTAGAGCGTGGTTTCATTCGACCAAGCACATCACCGTGGGGAGCTCCTGTTTTGTTTGTCAAGAAGAAAGATGGTACATTCAGGTTGTGTATCGACTACCGAGAGTTGAACAAACTTACCATCAAGAACCGCTACCCACTACCGAGAATCGACGACTTATTTGATCAACTACAAGGCTCGTCTGTTTATTCAAAGATTGACTTACGTTCCGGGTATCATCAAATGCGGGTGAAAGAAGATGATATTCCAAAGACTGCTTTCAGAACACGTTACGGTCATTACGAGTTTATGGTTATGCCATTTGGTTTAACTAATGCACCAGCTGTGTTCATGGACCTTATGAACCGAGTGTGTGGACCATACCTTGACAAGTTTGTCATTGTTTTCATTGATGACATACTTATTTACTCAAAGAATGACCAAGAACACGGTGAACATTTGAGAAAGGTGTTAGAAGTATTGAGGAAGGAAGAATTGTACGCTAAGTTTTCAAAGTGTGCATTTTGGTTGGAAGAAGTTCAATTCCTCGGTCACATAGTGAACAAAGAAGGTATTAAGGTGGATCCGGCAAAGATAGAAACTGTTGAAAAGTGGGAAACCCCGAAAACTCCGAAACACATACGCCAGTTTTTAGGACTAGCTGGTTACTACAGAAGGTTCATCCAAGACTTTTCCAGAATAGCAAAACCCTTGACTGCATTAACGCATAAAGGGAAGAAATTTGAATGGAATGATGAACAAGAGAAAGCGTTTCAGTTATTGAAGAAAAAGCTAACTACGGCACCTATATTGTCATTGCCTGAAGGGAATGATGATTTTGTGATTTATTGTGACGCATCAAAGAGGACTCGGTTGTGTATTAATGCAACGAACGAAGGTGATTGCTTATGCGTCTAGACAATTGAAGATTCACGAACAAAATTATACGACGCATGATTTGGAATTAGGCGCGGTTGTTTTTGCATTAACGACTTGGAGGCACTACTTATATTGGGTCAAAAGTATTATATATACCGACCACAAAAGTCTTCAACACATATTTAATTAGAAACAACTGAATATGAGGCAGCGTAGGTGGATTGAATTATTGAATGATTACGACTTTGAGATTTGTTACCACCCGGGGAAGGCAAATGTGGTAGCCGATGCCTTGAGCAGGAAGGACAGAGAACCCATTCGAGTAAAATCTATGAATATAATGATTCATAATAACCTTACTACTCAAATAAAGGAGGCGCAACAAGGATTTTTAAAAGAGGGAAATTTAAAGGATGAAATACCCAAAGGATCAGAGAAGCATCTTAATATTCGGGAAGACGGAACCCGGTATAGGGCTGAAAGGATTTGGGTACCAAAATTTGGAGAAATGAGAGAAATGGTACTTAGAGAAGCTCATAAAACCAGATACTCAATACATCCTGGAACGGGGAAGATATACAAGGATCTCAAGAAACATTTTTGGTGGCCGGGTATGAAAGCCGATGTTGCTAAATACGTAGGAGAATGTTTGATGTGTTCTAAGGTCAAAGCTGAGCATCAGAAACCATCAGGTCTACTTCAACAACCCGAAATCCCGGAATGGAAATGGGAAAACATTACCATGGATTTCATCACTAAATTGCCAAGGACTGCAAGTGGTTTTGATACTATTTGGGTAATAGTTGATCGTCTCACCAAATCAGTACACTTCCTGGCAATAAGAGAAGATGACAAGATGGAGAAGTTAGCACGACTGTATTTGAAGGAAGTCGTCTCCAGACATGGAATACCAATCTCTATTATCTCTGATAGGGATGGCAGATTTATTTTAAGATTCTGGCAGACATTACAGCAAGCATTAGGAACTCGTCTAGACATGAGTACTGCCTATCATCCACAAACTGATGGGCAGAGCGAAAGGACGATACAAACGCTTGAAGACATGCTACGAGCATGTGTTATTGATTTCGGAAATAGTTGGGATCGACATCTACCGTTAGCAGAATTTTCCTACAACAACAGCTACCATTCAAGCATTGAGATGGCGCCGTTTGAAGCACTTTATGGTAGAAAGTGCAGGTCTCTGATTTGTTAGAGTGAAGTGGGGGATAGACAGATTACGGGTCCGGAGATTATACAAGAAACTATCGAGAAGATCATCCAAATTCAACAACGGTTGAAAACCGCCCAAAGCCGACAAAAGAGCTACGCTGACATTAAAAGAAAAGATATAGAATTTAAAATTGGAGAGATGGTCATGCTTAAAGTTACACCTTGGAAAGGCGTTGTTCGATTTGGTAAACGAGGGAAATTAAATCCAAGGTATATTGGACCATTCAAGATTATTGATCGTGTCGGACCAGTAGCTTACCGACTTGAGTTACCTCAACAACTCGCGGTTGTACATAACACTTTCCACGTCTTGAATTTGAAGAAATGTTTTGCTAAAGAAGATCTCACTATTCCGTTATATGAAATCCAAATCAACGAAAAACTTCAATTCATCGAAGAACTCGTCGAAATAATGGATCGTGAGGTTAAAAGACTTAAGCAAAAAAAGATACCAATTGTTAAGGTTCGATGGAATGCTCGTAGAGGACCCGAGTTCACCTGGGAGCGTGAAGATCAGATGAAAAAGAAATACCCGCATCTATTTCCAGAAGATTCGTCAACACCTTCAACAGCTTAAAATTTCGGGACGAAATTTATTTAACGGGTAGGTACTGTAGTGACCCGAACTATTCCATGTTTATATATATTAATTGAGATTTATATTTACATGATTAAATGTTTCCAATATGTTAAGCAATCAAACTTGTTAATACTTGATTAATTGAAATATGTTTCATATAGACAATTGACCACCCAAGTTGACCGGTGATTCACGAACGTTAAAACTTGTAAAAACTATATGATGACATATATATGGATATATATAGTTAACATGATACTATGATAAGTAAACATATCATTAAGTATATTAACAATGAACTACATATGTAAAAACAAGACTACTAACTTAATGATTTTTAAACGAGACATATATGTAACGATTACCGTTGTAAAGACATTTAATGTATATATATCATATTAAGAGATATTCATACATGATAATATCATGATAATATAATAATTTAAAATCTCATTTGATATTATAAACATTGGGTTAACAACATTTAACAAGATCGTTAACCTAAAGGTTTCAAAACAACACTTACATGTAACGACTAACGATGACTTAACGACTCAGTTAAAATGTATATACATGTAGTGTTTTAATATGTATTTATACACTTTTTAAAGACTTCAATACACTTATCAAAATACTTCTACTTAACAAAAATGCTTACAATTACATTCTTGTTCAGTTTCATCAACAATTCTACTCGTATGCACTATTGGTATATACACTCCAATGATCAGCTCTTAGCAGCCCATGTGAGTCACCTAACACATGTGGGAACAATCATTTGGCAACTAGCATGAAATATCTCATAAAATTACAAAAATATGAGTAATCATTCATGACTTATTTACATGAAAACAAAATTACATATCCTTTATATCTAATCCATACACCAACGACCAAAAAACACCTACAAACACTTTCATTCTTCAATTTTATTCATCTAATTGATCTCTCTCAAGTTCTATCTTCAAGTTCTAAGTGTTCTTCATATATTCTACAAGTTCTAGTTACATAAAATCAAGAATACTTTCAAGTTTGCTAGCTCACTTCCAATCTTGTAAGGTGATCATCCAACCTCAAGAAATCTTTGTTTCTTACAGTAGGTTATCATTCTAATACAAGGTAATAATCATATTCAAACTTTGGTTCAATTTCTATAACTATAACAATCTTATTTCAAGTGATGATCTTACTTGAACTTGTTTTCGTGTCATGATTATGCTTCAAGAACTTCGAGCCAGCCAAGGATCCGTTGAAGCTAGATCCATTTTTCTCTTTTCCAGTAGGTTTATCCAAGGAACTTAAGGTAGTAATGATGTTCATAACATCATTCGATTCATATATATAAAGCTATCTTATTCGAAGGTTTAAACTTGTAATCACTAGAACATAGTTTAGTTAATTCTAAACTTGTTCGCAAACAAAAGTTAATCCTTCTAACTTGAATTTTAAAATCAACTAAACACATGTTCTATATCTATATGATATGCTAACTTAATGATTTAAAACCTGGAAACACGAAAAACACCGTAAAACCGGATTTACGCCGTCGTAGTAACACCGCGGGCTGTTTTGGGTTAGTTAATTAAAAACTATGATAAACTTTGATTTAAAAGTTGTTATTCTGAGAAAATGATTTTTATTATGAACATGAAACTATATCCAAAAATTATAGTTAAACTCAAAGTGGAAGTATGTTTTCTAAAATGGTCATCCAGACGTCGTTCTTTCGACTGAAATGACTACCTTTACAAAAACGACTTGTAACTTATTTTTCCGACTATAAACCTATAATTTTTATGTTTAGATTCATAAAATAGAGTTCAATATGAAACCATAGCAATTTGATTCACTCAAAACGAATTTAAAATGAAGAAGTTATGGGTAAAACAAGATTGGATAATTTTTCTCATTTTAGCTACGTGAAAATTGGTAACAAATCTATTCCGACCATAACTTAATCAACTTGTATTGTATATTATGTAATCTTGAGATACCATAGACACGTATACAATGTTTCGACCTATCATGTCGACACATCTATATATATTTCGGAACAACCATAGACACTCTATATGTGAATGTGGAGTTAGCTATACAGGGTTGAGGTTGATTCCAAAATATATATAGTTTGAGTTGTGATCAATACTGAGATACGTATACACTGGGTCGTGGATTGATTCAAGATAATATTTATCGATTTATTTCTGTACATCTAACTGTGGACAACTAGTTGTAGGTTACTAACGAGGACAACTGACTTAATAAACTTAAAACATCAAAATATATTAAAAATGTTGTAAATATATTTTGAACATACTTTGATATATATGTATATATTGTTATAGGTTCGTGAATCAACCAGTGGCCAAGTCTTACTTCCCGACGAAGTAAAAATCTGTGAAAGTGAGTTATAGTCCCACTTTTAAAATCTAATATTTTTGGGATGAGAATACATGTAGGTTTTATAAATGATTTACAAAATAGACACAAGTACGTGAAACTACATTCTATGGTTGAATTATCGAAATCGAATATGCCCCTTTTTATTAAGTCTGGTAATCTAAGAATTAGGGAACAAACACCCTAATTGACGCGAATACTAAAGATAGATCTATTGGGCCTAACAAACCCCATCCAAAGTACCGGATGCTTTAGTACTTCGAAATTTATATCATATCCGAAGGGTGTCCCGGAATGATGGGGATATTCTTATATATGCATCTTGTTAATGTCGGTTACCAGGTGTTCACCATATGAATGATTTTTATCTCTATGTATGGGATGTGTATTGAAATATGAAATCTTGTGGTCTATTGTTACGATTTGATATATATAGGTTAAACCTATAACTCACCAACATTTTTGTTGACGTTTAAAGCATGTTTATTCTCAGGTGAATACTAAGAGCTTCCGCTGTTGTATACTAAAATAAGGACAAGATTTGGAGTCCATGTTTGTATGATATTGTGTAAAAACTGCATTCAAGAAACTGATTTCGATGTAACATATTTGTATTGTAAACCATTATGTAATGGTCGTGTGTAAACAGGATATTTTAGATTATCATTATTTGATAATCTACGTAAAGCTTTTTAAACCTTTATTTATGAAATAAAGGTTATGGTTTGTTTTAAAAATGAATGCAGTCTTTGAAAAACGTCTCATATAGAGGTCAAAACCTCGCAACGAAATCAATTAATATGGAACGTTTTTAATCAATAAGAACGGGACATTTCACTTAGGTGCTAGTATAAATTTAATGCCGTATTCACTATACGCTAAACTAGACCTTGGAGAATTGAAACCAACAAGAATAAACATACAACTAGCCGATAGATCAATAAAATATCCTAGAGGGATAATGGAGAACATGCTAGTTAAAGTTGGTACTTTAGTATTTCCAGTAGATTTTGTTGTTCTGGACATGGAAGAAGATTCTCAAGTTCCTCTCATATTAGGAAGACCATTCTTAAACACGGCTAAAGCAATGATAGACGTGTTCGGTAAGAAATTGACCTTAAGTATAGAGGACGAGAGTGTTACCTTTTCAGTTGATAGAGCAATGCAACAACCACAATCTGCAGATGATACATGTTATTATATTCAAACTATAGATTCACATGCAGAATTATTAGAAGAATTTCCAGAATTACAAGGAACAGGAGAATGTTCTTTAGGAGAAGGAACTGAACCAATTGATGAATCTGAAATGTTAGCTACACTAATAGCTAATGGATATGAACCAACAACAGAAGAAATTCAAATGCTAAAAGAAGAAGACAGATATCGATACAAATCATCGATAGAAGAACCTCCGAAATTAGAGCTAAAGGCACTTCCAAACCATTTGGAATACGCTTATTTACATGGTGAATCTGAATTACCTGTAATAATATCGTCTTCTCTTACTGAAAATGAGAAATCACAACTCATTTCTGTGTTGAAAGCTCATAAACCAGCCATTGCATGGAAGATTCATGATATTAAAGGAATAAGTCCTTCGTATTGCACACATAAAATCCTTATGGAAGAAGGTCATAAAACGTATGTGCAACGCCAACGAAGACTAAATCCTAATATGCAAGATGTAGTTAAGAAAGAAATTATTAAACTGCTAGATGCAGGTTTGATATATCCAATTTCTGATAGTCCATGGGTAAGCCCAGTTCAATGCGTGCCTAAGAAGGGTGGCATGACCGTCATTACAAATGAGAAAAATGAGCTTATTCCTACTAGGACTGTAACAGGATGGCGTGTGTGTATTGATTATAGAAAATTAAATGACGCCACCAGAAAAGATCACTTTCCCTTACCTTTCATTGATCAAATATTGGAAAGATTAGCCGAAAATAGTTATTATTGTTTTCTTGATGGATTTTCCGGATATTTTCAAATTCCAATAGCACCCGAAGATCAAGAGAAAACCACATTCACGTGCCCTTATGGTACTTTTGCTTACAAATGCATGCCATTTGGACTTTGCAACGCCCCTGCAACCTTTCAAAGGTGTATGATGGCGATTTTTCATGACATGATAGAAGAATGCATGGAAGTTTTCATGGATGACTTTTCAGTCTTCGGTGATACATTTGAATCATGTCTAGTTAATCTGGAACGAATGCTTATTAGATGCGAACAATCAAATCTAGTACTTAATTGGGAGAAATGCCATTTTATGGTTAAAGAAGGCATCGTTCTTGGACATAAAATTTCAAAAGAAGGAATTGAAGTGGATAGAGCTAAAGTAGATGTAATTGCTAAACTTCCACATCCCACCAATGTTAGAGGAGTTAGGAGTTTTCTAGGGCATGCCGGTTTTTACCGACGTTTCATAAAAGATTTTTCTAAAATTTCCACTCCTATGAATAAACTCCTAGAAAAGGATGCTCCATTCATCTTTTCAGATGAATGTATCAAATCTTTTAATATTCTTAAAGAGAAACTCACTAATGCGCCGATCATGATAACACCAAATTGGAATCTACCGTTTGAATTAATGTGCGATGCAAGTGATTTTGCAATGGGAGCCGTTTTAGGACAAAGGATTGAAAAACGATTTCAACCTATATATTATGCTAGTAAGACGTTACAAGGAGCACAAACGAATTACACAACTACTGAAAAAGAACTCCTTGCTATTGTCTTTGCTTTTGACAAATTTCGATCATATCTCGTTCTAGCTAAAACGGTGGTCTATACCGACCATTCTGCTCTTAGATACCTATTTTCGAAACAAGATGCCAAACCAAGATTAATCCGTTAGATCTTACTCTTACAAGAGTTTGATATTGAAATCCGAGATAAAAGAGGAGCAGAAAATCTCGCCGCTGATCATCTTTCTCGTCTTGAAAATCCCGAATTAGAAGTTCTAAATGAATCGGCCATACAAGACAACTTTCCTGATGAATATCTATTGAAGATAGATTATAATGAAATTCCATGGTTTGCAGACTATGCAAACTACTTAGTTTGTGGATTCCTTGAAAAGGGATTATCGTACCAAAAACGAAAGAAATTCTTCAGTGATATAAAACACTATTTCTGGGAAGATCCACATCTGTTTAAAAGTTGTCCAGATGGAATAATACGTCGATGTATATTTGGAGATGAAGCTAGTAAAATTTTAAACCATTGTCACACAGGACCAACAGGAGGGCATTATGGGCCTCAACTAACAGCAAGAAAAGTTTATGATGCTGGATTCTATTGGCCTACAATTTACAAAGACGCACACCTTCTTTGCAAATCCTGTAATGCTTGTCAAAGGGCCGGAAAAATAAGTCAACGTGATGAAATGCCACAAAATGTCATCCAAGTATGTGAAGTATTTGGCATTTGGGGTATTGACTTTATGGGTCCATTTCCAAAATCTCATAATAATCTCTATATTCTCGTAGCCATTGATTATGTATCTAAATGGGCGGAAGCACAAGCTCTCCCAACTAACGATGCACGAGTTGTAGTCAACTTTTTAAAACGTCTTTTTTTAAGGTTTGGAATACCGAAAGCTTTAATAAGTGATCGGGGTACTCATTTATGTAATAATCAACTTGAGAAAGTTCTTAAAAGATATGGAGTAACTCATAAAATCTCCACTGCATATCATCCACAAACAAGTGGACAAGTTGAAAATACCAACCGAGCTTTAAAATGTATTCTAGAAAAAACCGTAGGATCAAATCCGAAGGAATGGTCCATTAAATTGGAGGATGCACTCTGGGCTTTTAGAACAGCCTACAAAACTCCAATTGAAACCACACCTTTTAGACTTGTTTATGGAAAAGCATGTCATCTTCCAGTAGAAATTGAACACAAAGCATTTTGGGCTTTGAAGACATGTAATCTTGATATACATGAAGCTGGACGTCTACGATTAAGTCAACTAAACGAATTAGAAGAATTAAGACATGAAGCATACGAAAATTCGTTAATCTATAAAGAAAGAACGAAGAAATGGCATGATAAAAGAATCAGAAGTTCAAAAGAATTTAAAGAAGGAGACAGAGTTCTTCTTTTCAATTCACGATTCAAGCTATTTCCTGGAAAATTGAAATCAAGATGGTCTGGACCATTCATAGTCAAAAGAGTTTTCCTATACGGAACGATAGAATTAATAATTCAAATGGAATTGAATTTAAAGTTAATGGTCACAGAGTTAAACATTACATACATGGTCCGATGGAAGTTGACAATGAAGTTAATCATAATTTCACCACCCAAGAAAACCTTCAAAATGAAAACATAAATATGTTATCAACAACATATGAAAAATCAAAAGTAGAATATAAGGAGGATTCAAATTTGAGTGATGAAGAAGAATTCTTATACAAACCTCCCATTCCAAAAAACGAAGAAAAATGTGAACAAGAAATTCAAATAGAAATGAAAGAACCAAGGAAAGAACACCCGAAAAAGGTTTACAAACCAACTCGACTTATTAAAGCAGGAGACCCGGGTGAATTTATCATTTCTTGCTTACTTAATGATGGTGCTGTATATAATGGACTCGCAGATTTAGGAGCAAGTGCAAATATTATGCCTCTTTCCATATACAAAAGATTAGGCATGGGTAAATTAAAACCAACCAAAATAGGTGTTCAATCATTTGACCAAACCATTAAACACCCGGTTGGAATAGCAAATAATTTACTTGTTAATGTGGGAAGTTTGACCTTTGTTGCAAACTTCATAGTGATTAATATGGAGGAAAACCTTGATATTTCTCTAATTCTAGGTCGCCCATTTTTAGCAACCACCGAGGCATTCATTGATGTAAGAGAAGGTAGAATGACACTTAGGGATGGTGATACATCGATCACCTTTGTGAACCGAAAGTTTAGATCTCCACAAACCAAAAATGTTAGACCAATAAAAACGCATAAGTGTGGGGAAGATGAAGAAACACTTAATGATGATCCAATCACAAAGAATGCCGTTGATGATACGAAATTAGATGAACCCATTTTTAACAGTTCAACGAAGAAACTTTATAAACGGATTCACGATGCTAAGATTAAAGGAAACTTTAAGTTATATAACCGATTAATATCCAATTTATCGTCAAAAGAAAAGGCAATGTTAGTTGAATTTGTGAAAGTTACGGAGGAAATCAACAAATGGATTGAAGTAAAAGTCAAAGATATACAAGTTGTTGATGATTCAATTGAAAATAATGTTAATCACAATTTCAACTAAGTATAGGGGGTTTATGTATTTCTGTTAGAGTTAGATTTTCTGTTTTCGTGTAGTTCTCGAAAATGGAACTCGAATGGTCTTTCCCTAGCAGACCCTAAAGAACTAGTCTTCTCCCCCCATTCTGAATTTTTATTTTTTTTAGGTTTTTACGAAATGAAGACTGCCTGTGAACTAAACCATGGTCTAATGCTACACGCTTTGATCACTAAACGTAATAATGACACACTACTGAGTGAAATAGTATCAGTAATCAGAGAAAGATTGGACGGAGTAAGAAAAGAATCCAGATGCGAAGATAATAAGTTACAATTTGGTAAAGGAAAATCAAAATCCGCAGCGAAAAGAAGAGCACGACACCTTGAAAAATGTCACAAATGCGGAAAATGGTCACATGGAGGTAAATGTTCAAATAATCAAACCTATTCAAATATCGAATTTGTTACTTTATGCAGAGACGGACCATTCATATGTTTAGAAGAAAAAACACTGAATGCTCGAGGTTACGCCTATGTAGCCATGGAAAACCAATTAAACCGACTATCTTATGAGTGGGATAGATCGTATAACTAAGAATACTATCTCACAGGTAAGTCTGTACAGTTTTTTTTTTGTTTTTATTTTTATTTTTAACCTTTTGATAATAAACGCTAATTTGTTCGCTATAAAGTATTAAATTGGTATTGAATAAAATTAGGTTTGGCGACCGAAATTATTGATATCATATAAAAATTTATTACATCACTGCGAAATTTAACGTTTATTCTTAAGGTATAAATATCTTTAATCAATCAACCCAAAATATTTCAAAAATTCGTCATGAGTTAAATTAGGTCTTGGAACCGAAATTACTTTACCGAAAAGAGGGGCGCATATTTTTGATAATATTTGATTGATTAAAGTGGGATAAAAGCAAAAAAGATTTTTAATTTTATTTTTACCATGTTTTTAAAATTAATATATAAATCTTAAATTAATATTGTAAACTTTGTAAAATCAATATATTTAAAATTATAAATATTTGAAAAATTAATATAAGTTTGGTGTGAATTTATAATATGAATTTTTAAAATTAAGTTTGGTGTGAATTTTTAATTTTTAAAATATGATTTTTTAATTTTATGCATTTCAAATTTTAAGTTTAGTGTGAATTTTTAATATTAATTTTGAATTTTATGTATTTTTAATTTAAGTTGGTGTGAATTTAAAAACAAAAATTTACTTTATCTCATTAAGTTAAAAATATGATTTTTAAAATTCGTCATAAGTTGAAGACTAGGTCTTTGAACCGAAATTGCTTTACCCGAGGGAGGGACGAGAACTTTTATTATCATTATTTTTAATCTTATTGAATTAAAGTATGCCAAAAATATTAAAAAAACCAAAAATCTTAGCTTTTAAAACAATCGCTACAAAAAGACAAATTTTAAAATTTTGTCGAAGGACGGACTAGGACATCGATCCGAAACGACCCCGTCCTAAATAATAAGGGAAACAAAATTTTAAAATTAATTACTTAATTGTTTTAATTAGTATAAGATATATATAAAAAAAAATACAAACTCCGCGACTCGCGGAGTTTGAAGGGTCAAACACCGCGACTCGCGGAGGGACCAAAACCCAGAAAAAAATATAAACGTAATCAGATCAGTATCCTCACACCACAACACAAATACTGCGAAAATAAAACCCGAAAAAACCCGAAAAAGACCTCCCAAATTCACAATTTTTCACCGTTAATCATCAAATCTTTTACTAAAATCATGTTGAGAAGGATGCTATCAAGGAATTACTCAAGAAAAACGGTAAATTTCTACACCTAAACACCATTTAATACGAAAATTAGTGTTCTTGAGCAATTTTATACCCAATTTGATTTTGATGCTTTTTAGTGTAATTATGCTTAAATTGTTTATGTATTATGCTTGTATAACCTAGATTGATGCTATTTAACATGATTAGAAGCCTTAAACTTCAAATTTTGAGTAATCTAGGGTTTGTGTTCTTGAGCAAATTTGGGGCTTTTTGATATAAACAGGTTATGGCCGATTTTTGTCATGAATTGTTGCTAAATTAAGTAATGTAACATGTTTAGGTAGTTAAATGATCCAAACTTTGAGCCTAAACATGATTTTGAGAGATAATGCCATTTGAAACTTGTTTAATTGCTAGTAATAATTATTTTGACATGTTATTTGAGTTGAATGCTTATGAACTTGGCGAAAATTTTCGTATATGCTTATTTGAAAAAGTGTAGATTTGATGAAAATATGAAAATGAGCTTAAGTTTGATATAAATTGATCATGTCATTGTAATTATTTTGATTGATGATTTTGCTAACACTAATGCATATTTGGATGCACAAAAATTGTGTTTGATGTGTTTTGCAGACTGAAAGGGGAGAATCTTCATCCCAAGCTCGCAATGCTCTTGCTGAGAATGCGGAACAACAGGAGGTGGATAACTACTACAAACAAGATATACCTCATCCAGTCATGACATTTTCTGATATGCACTTGGAAGATTTGCACCCGAACCTGAGATTTGACAGACTTTGGATAGATTATCCAAAATACTAAAGGGGTTTGCATACTCTTCATTCTAAAGTTGTTGAAGTACCTAGGGTCATAGAATGGGGACCATTAGAAGCTGTAGAATTGGCCGGGCCAATTAGGGAATTACTTGCACAGAGGTATGGTAATTCTACTTTTAACGATTGGGTACGGTTATTCAACATGCGTAGACCTGTATATAAAGTATGGTGTGAAGAATTGTTATGTAGTATAGAATTAAATGATCGGGTAGCTAGTTTAACCGATCGATCTTTTATTAGATTTTTGTTAGGAGGTTCGATGCGCCACATGTCTTTACTAGACATGGCTCAGGCTTTACGTATATATACGCCTGAGGAGTTAGCATCTACCGATTGTAGAGGGTTGATATTGAACGGTAGGAAGATAGACGAAAATTTTGATACGCATGGTGTATGGAGTCAAATGACTAGCCATCACCGATTTAAAGGGGGAAATTACTCTTATTTGGATATAGATAGAGCAGAGTTAAGAGTAATTCATAGGTTTTTAGCTAATTCGATTACACAAAGAGGTAAGAATAAGGAAAAGGTAAATGAACAGGATTTGTTTTACCATATGTGTATTCGAGACCCACAAAGCGCTGTAAGTATACCTTATTGTGTGGGTTATTATTTATCAGCTATGGTTAGGGGGATGAGACCGCATAGCATAATAGGAGGTGGTATATTTATTACTTTGATTGCTGAATATCTCGGTGTGGATATAAGTCGGGGGGGATTACTAATCGAAGAACCAGAACCCCGCGATACAATAGGTTTAAATGTATACCATGGTGCGAAGGTTTTGAAGAGGCGAAATAACGCCGCAGTACAATACCATGGTAGACATCCACAGGTTGAGAGAAACCAACAGCAAGGTAATGTAGGAGGGGGAAATGAAATGGCAGAAATGCAAAGGTTTATAGCTTTACAAGAGTATGAAAATGCTAGACATAGAGCATTTGAAGATTGGCAAGTTCATCAAAACCAAATCATAGCTTATTGCCAACATATGGGTAGAAACTATATTCCTACTCCATCGCCCATATTCCCTCCCTGATCTATAGAGATTCAACCACCGTATCCTACGTATAACCCAGCTGAAGCATTTTATAGCACCTATGGTTATGCATGGAACCCCTACTGGTATCAGTATCATCCCTAGTCTACTTAGTTTTATTTATTTTATAATTTGTAATGTTGATACGTTTAATACTTATGTTAATATTGTAATAGTTTTTATAATTTTCTAACTTTTATTCTTAGATTTTAATAATTTTTGAATGTGGGGTAATATACCAAACTTCAAAAATATGTATATATGTTTGCAGTTTATTTTATTTACACAACAGGGTAAAACAACGCATTTTCAAAGACTGGCATTAAGTTCAGCAAAAGCAACTAATTTTGACGACAAGATGCAAAATATATGTGAAATAACAACAAGGCGGAATGAACAAATGATATGCACCATTTATCATTCAGCAAGCAAACACAAATATGTTTGGAAACTTTGGTAAAATTTAATCATTTTCACACAAATCACCCTCAATAATTTAAATTGTTACTGATTTCTTGCAAATGAGGGCATTGCAAGATCTTAAGTGTGGGAAGGGGTTAAATTCTTTCGGATTTTAAAATTTTTACTTTATACACTTGGTTACCATTAGAAATACTAGTAAAGTAGTAGTTGTATTAGAATCTAGTGCTCTCTGATAATAAAGAACAGCCCTAGTCTTATATACTGACTACCCAATTCTAGTAAAATTTTTCAAAATTTTCAACTAAATGAACTCAAAATCATGTTTATACATATTTATGAACGATAAAACTAGGTTTTAACACCGAAATTATTGTTACCTCGGAAAGGACATAAATTGAGAAACAAACCAAAATGTTAAAATTCATTTAAAATGGAATAGAGGACAATAAAAAGGAAAATAAAAGCCAAGTGTGGGAAAATTTACCAAGATATTTTAAACATATGTCACATATTTCTGTACAAATAACTGAAAATACTTTTGCTTTGGACTAAACTAAAAAGTCTTACCTGATTTACTGTAAAAAAGATGGATCTACACGATGAATCAATTCCATCATTAAAAAGAAGTAAAGTCTTCCGAAAAAGAAACGCGCTTCTTGATTTAGGTCAGGAAGTTGTCGTCCAGACCCGCTGTAGGTTGACGAAAAATCTAGAAAAGTCATCACTAAAATCAGCAGGAAATCCACGGACCTCAGTATTAAACAGGGTCGCCAAGTGGTCAGATTTATCCTAACCATGAGAAGGATTTATCTCGTACAATGGGGGGCACCGTGCAAATTAGCTGGATAAGACTAATGAATCAGATCCCTAGAAAGGATAATCTCCTTAAAAGATCAAAAATCAGCTTTTAAGCCTGATATTACTCAATCCTTGAGATTGACCTTAAAGATTGAGAATTACAAACTCATGGAATTCAATGATATCTAAACTCGAGCCTGAACGAGAAAATATTTTGATCAAAATTACAAACCGATTTGTTTTCTAAAAACCCATTTTCAATGCGTTCATTACCATTGAACGTAAAATCCTAGGAATTCACCTGGAATTCATTAGGTCACCTGAACCAAATCGGGTGTCAACCGTAAGAACGGTGGTTGCATAGAATGGTCAAAGACAGGACCTTGTGCCAGACCGGAAAATTATAAGGGTGAGCTTTACTATTGCTCCTACCAAGGATAGTAATTGCGTCCGACACGTTATAGACCATAATTAAAAGCATGTCAGGGGACATTGCCTTAACATTTGCTTGTTCAACGCTTTTCTTTACAACCGGACGGTAGTTTACCGAAAGGTAATATACGGGACAAGTAAACTGGACGTGTTGCTTTCCAAATACAAGGTTAGCAAGTGGGTGACACAAAACCATAAGTTTTGAGCTAAAATTTTCAAATATGAAACCCACCAAACCCACAAAAATAATTTGCAAACACCGGTAAAGGGTTATTCCGGAAAACTTATCTAGGGTAAAAACTAGATTTAATTTTCAAAAGATCAAATGTTTTCATAAAGATCCAGTTTCCTTAATGGATCTAAATTTTTATAGTCATGTGGGACTGTAAACCATATTGTTACTACCATTGTTTATAACCGCCGTACAGAAATCACTAATGTACAAAGTGTGAAGAATAAAGAAGTGACTCTAGTATTTCAAGACTATATTGCTTGAGGGCAAGCAACGCTCAAGTGTGGGAATATTTGATAATGCTAAAAACGAACATATATTTCATAGCATTATTCCCCAAGAAAGACAAGCTTTTAGTTGCAATTGTTCTATTTACAAGTGATATTCGTTTAAATATTAAAAGGTGAAGACAAAAGACAGATTCGACGAATTGAAGACGCAAACGACCAAAAAGCTCAAAAGTACAAAATACAATCAAAGAGGTTCCAATTATTGATAAGAAACGTCTCGAAATTACAAGAGTACAAGATTCAAAACGCAAAGTACAAGATATTAAATTGTACGCAAGGACGTTCGAAAATCCGGAACCGGGACCAGAGTCAACTCTCAACGCTCGACGCAACGGACAAAAAATTACAAGTTAACTATGTATATAAATATAATATAATATATAATTAATTATATAAATTATATATATATATATATATATATATATATATATATATATATATATATATATATATATATATATATATATATATATATATATATATATATATATATATATTATATTTATATAATAAACCGTCGGTAAACAAAGAGCCAAAATGGAGTGAGCTGTAATTACAAACTCCGCGACTCGCGGAGTTTGAAGAGCAAAAAGGGCGCGAGTCGCGGAGCTCACCTGGACTCAATTCCCTATAAAAGCAAACGCAGTTTGATCGCAAAAACCATCCAAAAAATTCAATCTCTCTATATATGTATACGTAAAATATATATATATTTTAATTTTAATTTTAATTTTAATTCCTAATTATAAGGGTATGTTAGCGAATGTTGTAAAGGTGTAAGTCGAAATTCTGTCCGTGTAACGCTACGCTATTTTTAATTATTGTAAGTTATGTTCAACCTTTTTAATTTAATGTCTCGTAGCTAAGTTATTATTATGCTTATTTAAAACGAAGTAATCATGATGTTGGGCTAATTACTAAAATTGGGTAATTGGGCTTTGTACCATAATTGGGGTTTGGATAAAAGAACAACACTTGTGGAAATTAGACTATGGGCTATTAATGGGTTTTATATTAACTAAACAATACCTTGTTAATTTAATATACAAACTTATAATTCGACGTATTTATATATAACCACATACGCTTGACTGGGTACGGTGGGCGGGATATCTATAAATACCAATAATTATTCATTTTACCGGACACAGAACTGGATTAATAGTTAATAGACTTGTTGAAACAGGGGTGAATTACATTCAAGGGTAATTGGTGTAATTGTTAACAAAGTAGTAAAACCTTGGTTTACACGCAGTCGATAACCTGGTGTATTCATTAAACAAAGTATTAAAACCTTATTACAATTCGAATCCCCAATTAGTTGGAATATTTGACTTCGGGAATAAGAATAATTTGACGAAGGCTTTCGCTCTTTGTATTTATGACTGATGGACTATTATGGACAAATCCGTATGGACATATTAAATAATCCAGGACAAAGGACAATTAACCCATGGGCATAAAACTAAAATCAACACGTCAAACATCATGATTACGGAAGTTTAAATAAGCATAGTTCTTTTATTTCATATTTAATTTCCTTTATTTTATATTTAATTGCACTTCTAATTATCGCATTTTTATTGTTATTGTATTTAATTGCACTTTTAATTATCGTACTTTTTAATTATCGCAAGTTTATTTTATCGCACTTTTATTATTCGCAATTTCATTATCGTTATTTACTTTACGCTTTAAATTAAGTCTTTTATTTATATTTTACATTTGGTTTTAACTGCGACTAAAGTTTTAAAATCGACAAACCGGTCATTAGATGGTAAAAACCCCCTTTTATAATAATAATATTACTTATATATATATTTGTATTTTTATAAAATAAAACTAATATAGCGTTAAGCTTTGTTTAAAAGATTCCCTGTGGACCGAACCGGACTTACTAAAAACTACACTACTGTACGATTAGGTACACTGCCTATAAGTGTTGTAGCAAGGTTTAAGTATATCCATTCAATAAATAAATAAATATCTTGTGTAAAATTGTATCGTATTTAATAGTATTTCCTTGTAAAATATAAAGTTATTTTATATACACCTCGCATAACATCACTTGCCTTGGCGATTACTTTCAATATGTTATCCTAAAAGGTGGCTTAAGGAAGCCTGAGGCTCGAACAAGTTCTTTGTAGTTTTAAAGCGACATTAGCGCAATCGAAGTTGTATTCTTTGCGCTGTTATGAAAACAACATTTGCGGGGCCCGACTATGTTCCGGGCACGAGCTTGAAAAACAGCGCGAGTTGGTTCAAATAACAAATATTCAACCTTCTTTGCAGTAACCTTTGCACGTTGTGATATATAATCACATTCCGGGAATGATACATGATCAAATTTGACTACATGTGCTGCTAAATTGTAGAATATGAAGTTAATTACGCGATGAATAATTATTTGTTGCTAACTTCTTGGGATAATGCGAAATTTTGACGCAAGAATATGGTACATAGCGAAAATTACAAAGAGGAAATTACATTGTGGAAATCACGCACAAAGTGGCATAAAAAGACACATGATTAATTCTTTATTGACCGGTTGGTATATCTTCTCTGCAAAAGCAACGTGTTGGTAAAAGTATGCTCTTGAGATTAATTCTATTTAGAATAATTATTAAAATACTTGGCAAGGTTCAAGCCTTCCACGTTGCTAAAATTGGTTTGAGTGCATAATACTTTGTGTTACATGCAAGTTTTTGACTACAAGTGGATTGGTTTCCTCCCGCGAGTTTAACCAATCTTGCGAAAACTCTTGAGATTCAAAAGGCATGCTTAAGAATAATTCCGTTATATGCTACTAATTTCAGTTGCCGAATCGATTATATAAGCGCAGTGAATATCATTTCACTAAGAATGTTTACGAGGAGATGCGGTAGACGATACAAAGTCGCGCATTAAATGGTCGCATTGGAACAATTTTTCATGACAAAAATTCTACTCAAATAAAAGATATCATGCAATAAAAGTGTATTACACAATGCAGAATTTTATATTATAGCTACGAGATTTTTATAGCTACGAGATTTTTAGCCTGTTGTTATGCGTATGCAAAGCAATGCGCAAGATCATCAAATGAAGATGGTGGATATTATATTTTTTGCTTAAGCAAAAAGCCCATATGGAATATGCTAACATCCGGCTCGACGTTGTCTCACGCAATTTTCACGGAAGCGTCTAAGTGTACAATTTAAAAAAAAAAAAAAAAAAAAAAATTTAATCCTTGCTCAATTTTATGCATGTATATCATGATGCGGTAATTATACGCAAAATATGATGAAACTTTTGAAAGGGATATAAGTATACAATACTTAATTCCTTGAAAGCAAGAGATATATATTAAATGGGAAGTTATATGGCATAAAATATTGCGTGACAGCACGTGTAATGCGAAAGCAAGATTTGTCTTTGCGTATGCACATTGGAGGTGAAGCAAGATAGTTTGTGAAACCATTGGGCACGTTTGAATCTAGAGGGTTTGAAGTCCCAAGCTTAAAAAATCGGAAATCTAAATCTACAAGATTTAAAGCCGCAAGCTTAAGGTTGCAAGCTTAATGCCACAAGTTTAAAAAAAACTACAATTGTGATGAGCGAGCTTGAAATTGCAAGGTTTAAAATTGGTGAAATTATAATATTAAAGCTTTTTTGTGCATATGGCACGTTACTACGTCCATGAGCATATGATCATGGCAATATCACCATTTGTGCAATATGCACGTTACTAAGTCCATAAGTGTATGGCTATGACAACAATATTTTTTGTGCAACATTACCTAAATCCATGAGCATATGGCCATGGAAATATTATTATTTGTGCTAAAAGCACGTGGTTGCATTGCTTAAAAGCACGGCCACAATTATTGATTGTTTTGCACACGATGTATGAGGTCATGAAGACTTAAACCATATGTTTCTATAATACAAGTATCCATTGGCAAGAAAGGCTTAAAATATGCCATTGGGTACATGTTATATTAACATAAGCTTCAATTTACTTGCTTCATATATGCTTCGAGCAAATTTCTCAAAAAATGCTAAATATGCGTGAGACCAAAAATGAATCGTGATCAAATTTTATCAAGTGCTGACGTGTACTTTAATTTTCAAGTGAAAATCACGTGGCGTGCAAAAACGCAATGAATGCCTAAGCGTTGAAGAAAGCCCGCTTGGATGAATAACATAAAATTACAAGTGTTTGCGAAAAGTTGGAACTTGTGACATTTTTTCTAAGTATTTTTTTTTTTTTTTTTTTTTTTGAAAAGCTTTTTTCTAAGTATTTGATCTAGCCATGCTTAGATGCTTCGCAAAAATCACATATTTTGCCTAAGGATCGTTTCGGCGTACTTAGAAGATTCATAATATATAAAAGATTGTTTCGCATAAGTACATGTTTGTTATGTGCACAATAACGAATATGAAAATTGCAAAGGACACGTCTAGAAATTATGAATATATAACAAAGCGCTATATAAATAAACGTTGCAACATGATTTTCTCTTTGATAAAAAAGCCCCATGAGTTGCGCATAACTTCACGAACAAAGCATATTGTACACTTCGAGTTCGACATCATATACTTTCAGTTTATAATATCGAACTGGGGGGACTTGATAGTGTATATATTGCTATATTCCCTATGATTACATACTTACAAGTTCGTCATTATATATCTTCAACATATAATACCAAACTTGGGGGACTTGATAGTGCACATAGCACTACCTTGCGCATTGAAAAAGGGTTGCACTTAGTTTTAGCACCTTGTGCTGAAATCCGCAATGCACAATTGTGCTGAAATTCGCAATGCACAAGTGTGTTGAAATCCGCACAAGAGTGCAAGAATCCGCACAAGATTGCAAGAATCCGCACAAGATTGCAAGAATCCGCACAAGAGTGCAAGAATCCGCGAATATTTTGAATACTATAAATAGGGAGCATGGCCTCTCATTTATAGGTTGTTGATTCTCTGCAATTTGTCAAGACCTTTGTAATTTTCACTTGTGACTTTGCCCAAGGAACATTTACATTGAGTTAAGGTGAATCATGCTAATTAACAATCAAGACCGGGTCGGGGTGGTTGATCACTTGATTGAAAAGTGAAAGACGATCATCAGGGCCCAAAACAAACAACAACACCCCAATCCTCCTCATTGCACTCGATCCTTGATCCAATTCCGTAGGGAAGATGGATCTAGGATCGATCAATTGGCGCCATCCGTGGAACCTCGACGACATGCTTCGTAATCTCGCTGATTAAAGAACTTTTGATCAGATTTGTAAGTCTTTATCCATATCATCATGAAAATTAATTAAAAGCATGATACGTGACACTTTGATTTATGTGCGAAACTGAAGGAATATTAAAATCAGTTACGTGAATTTCTTTTCTGCATAATTACTTGAATTTTATGCAATGTGAATATTGTATGATACTCGACAAATGCTGACTTCTCATGCTACATGTCACAAAATTGCCTAATTAAGATGAGCATGGATTCAATTGATTATTGCTGACTTCTAAGCCAACTTGTTAAGTATGTATTGTGAAGTGTATGGTACTACAAGTACCTACGAAGACACAATTAGTGCGTATAGAAAATAAAAATGACGTCAACAAGAGAACAAAATCTAGATATCAGATTCCCATTCCGGTTATTTGTTGCTTGAAATTAAGGACAGGAAATTCTACGTGATGTAATACAGCTTCACGTCGCAATTAATTAAATCTTCATACTGACTACAAGCACATATTTCAAGCGCAATTGAATAGTTCGATCGTATACAAGCTTTGTGCGCATTAAATTGAGATTTTTGCTCAAAAGTTCTTCAGCAAACCAGAAATAACTACAGATTATAAAGCTTCATAAATTTGCATGATTTAAAGAAATTAGATGCAATGTTATTGCGCATGATTTGTTGACATTCTGAGACTTTGCGAAATGATCACATGAAAAATAAGCTGTGATCACACTTACGCTGCTCTAATTGTAGCCTAATATTGGCTTGAAGATAATGAGCGCACATACTTCGCGATGCCCGATTGTACGGCCCGAGCATGGTCTTGAAAAGTATGCGTATTCAGATTGGCTTGAGAAATATTGTAAACTCAGATAGCCAACAACAGTAGCTTAACAACGTAATTCTTCACTACAAATTTTGCAACTTCAATGAAAAGTATGCGGTGTTTGAAACCGTTTAGCTTTCGTCTTGCTTTGGGAACGATAGAATGCTTGAACCCCTTGATTACTT
The DNA here is from genome assembly GCF_046630445.1 of Rutidosis leptorrhynchoides. Classification (NCBI taxonomy): domain Eukaryota; kingdom Viridiplantae; phylum Streptophyta; class Magnoliopsida; order Asterales; family Asteraceae; genus Rutidosis; species Rutidosis leptorrhynchoides. The sequence continues at coordinate 241,470,309 of NC_092343.1, forward strand.
GCGAACTATGTATAACAAGTGTTGAAAGAAAATAGTTCAGATATAGCTTCAAAAGAAAGTCAAGCTGAAAATTTGTCATCTTGGAATATATGCACAGCTAAAGCAACTAAAGTGCTTGAGAAAATGTCTCAAATAACCGACTCAACAACACATATATGCATACAACTATTCATACATTTGCTGACTTGCAACAGTTAACTTGCATTTTTGGCCCGAGCGTGGTCTCGAAAACAGCCGTTGTTTGGCTTAAAAGAAATGTTGCGCAGATTTACAATATTGCGCAAAGATTGCATTGCGTCACTTGCTTTGCGTGGCCTAAACATTGCTTCGAAAATAGGCCATGTTTGGCTCGAAAGTACCTCATGTATAGTTTGAAAAGCGGTTTAACCGCAGTTTTTGAAATTGGTTTATAACAGCCTTTACGCTCCATAATTGTGTGTCGCGTATGACCTCGAAAATAGCTCTTGTTTGCTGGAACAGAAGTATTTACATAGGCTTAACGTTGCCTGATTACGGCTTAAGCATTGATAAAAAGAAAGTGCTTGTTTGTTACAAGAATAACCATTGTGCAAAGCCCTACTTTGACTAAAGTCATATATTGTTATGGGCAAGCATAATCCGCAAAGATAAGTCTGCGGGTATACACTCCATATCAAAGTTCTAACGAAGACTCAAACTTGAGCCAAAAAGAATAAAAATCTGCTTCAAAGAGAAAGAGATTGAATATTTTATTTGGCGGAATATAAGATAAGATGATTACAAAAAAGTTACACGAGTGGTGATGATAGTCCGTGAACCAGCTAAACGCAGCACACATGCAATAAGAAAGTGTTGTAGCATGCTGATTATGAAGAAATGTATAATGAATGCAATCCAAGATTCAAAAATATCATATATAACTGTATAATGGTGGTTTCGAAGCATTAACCACATGAAGTCTTAGACGCATCGAAAACTCGCGTAGTGTGAAGCTAAAACATGCTTACGAAAAACGGCCTCGATTGGCTAGAAAAGAAATTATGTGCAATTTATAATTCAATTCAAACGCATATAACGACAATGTAATTGATGTAATTCATGAAGACATGTGCAACAATGCTGGTAATATTTTCGCAGCTTATTCGTGGCTAAATTAGCATCAAAAGAGCATCTTAAAGTTCATGCAGAATTATTTGAATTGCTCAGTTGCGGCTATAAAAGTTGCACATATTGAACTTAAAGTTCCCGCAATTGACACGTTGTTGAAATAACGATGCCAGAAATAAGCACAAGGAAATTGTGACGCAGAAAGTACGATCTGGTGTGTTTAAGATCTTCAATTTGTAGCGTATGTTTCAACCAATAACGCAAAAGTGTGATAGATGGCCACGGCTAAAACATAAATGTTTTGGTTTCTAAAAATGTGAGGAATATATGATATGATAAATAATATGTCTTGCAAAAGAGTGAAAGATTGTTACTACACGTGTAACAAAAAGGAAAATACATGGAAGTGTTTGAATGCCATGTGCAATATGTGGAGCAAAATAATGGGTTGCACACTAATGGTTACTTATGAACTGCATGGTTACGAAAATACGGAAATTCAATTTACATCTATTTTGTGCAAGGTTCATTAATTACGCACAAAGGTGCACAAGGGTGCATAGCGCAAAAGATTATATTGGTTCTCGAATTATAAATAGAAGAATCGTCGAAAATATGTAGATCTTTAAGACTACGCGCTACAGCAAATATATACGAAGATAATAATGGCAAAAGAGATCGTCAATTAAATGCCAAGTATTATCTTAAATAGTTTATTTAAGCTGCTAATGGTTATTGCGCAAAAAATGTGCATTTCCACTGATAAAATTGGTACAGCTGTTTTGCACTATGACTATGTGCAAAGAGTCTTGCTTGCCTTGGCAATTACTTTCAATATTGAAAGGACCCGTCCTAATCCACCTAGACGAAGTCATCAACATTTGGTCCCATTGCGATGATCGGCTCAAAGTAATGTCCTTATATTGAGCAAATGCACAGCGGAAGACTTCATTCGTACCTGAGAATAAACATGCTTTAAAGTGTCAACCAAAAAGTTGGTGAGTTTATCATAACAATCATTTCAATATGTTAATAGACCACAAGATTTCATAATCATAAACATAATACACTCGCAAGTGTATGTAAAGCATTCTAAGTGGTTGAGCACTTGGTAACCATACTTAACATTTAATCAACGTCGCATATTCCCTTTATTATGAAATCTCACTACACTGTACCAAGTGTAGTCACCAAAACGAAGTACTGTGCAACCGCTGAATACTGGTCGTCCAGTCCGGTTGGGGTTGTCAGGCCCGATAGATCTATCAACAGGATTCGCGTTTACAATACCCATGTAAATAGTAGTTACCAAGCTACAGGGAAATATGCTAGTGGTACAACTCAACGTAGAATATATTTTTAAGTACTTGTGTCTATTTTGTAAATATTTATAAAAGCAGCGCATGTATTCTCAGCCCAAAAATATATATTGCAAAAGCAATTAAAAAGGGAGCAAATGAAACTCACTTTTGCCTTGAAGGTATTTAATTCGACTTGGTCTCCGATAGATATCACGAACCTAACTATATATATAATATATCAACATATTTTCTTTTTAAGTAATCGTTACATATATATATATACTTTTAATACTTTTAATATTTTCTTAGTCCGTAGTTAGCAGTCCGATGTTAGTGGTCCACAATTAGTTGCTTAAATAAAATAAATAAAGACCCCATCGTATTCCTATTGATTAGAATTAATCTCGACCCATGGTACCATGCTGTCAAATGAAGTGTTGCGTACATAAAGTACCGTGTTGTCAAATGACGTGTTGCGTACAATCATGAGGTCTTATGATTAATCTTCTCGTGTTGTTTATGGGTGGTCTTGAAATATATAAAATCAAATCATAAGTAATTATATATAAAATATCATATTAATTAGAAAAGATATGATTAATTTACTTTTTCTCCAAATATGTTCGTAGCTAAACTAGCTTCGGATACCTAATCTTGTTTTAGTCGTAGTTTCTTCATTACAACTCCGTTTTTGTTGGTTCAACTTGCCACTTCCTTGGATCGAGTCAAATTTTAAGAATATGAACTGAAAATACCTTAGTTTGTATTCGAAATCATAGGTTATAGGTCAAACTTTGGTGAAACTTATGAAAGTGATCATTTTCCATCATAAAAACAACATTTAATGATCATTTTTCTAAAAATACTTACACTTTGAGTTAAACCATGAAATTTTTATGTGTTAACATATTCATAAGAAATATCATTTTTCCAGAACATGAACTTCCAATTCAAAGTTCAAGATGGTTTTTAATTATCCAACCCAAAACAGCCCCCGGTTGCACTCCGACGACGTAGATTCAGTTTTTAAGATGTTCTTTGTAAAACCAAGTTATATCTTGTTAGGTTAGCATATCATTATGATATATTATAGGTCTTCAAGTTTTTTAAAAGTCAATTAGAAGGATCTATTTAGTTTGCGAACAAGTTTGTAATCATTCAAACTATGTTCTTGTTGTTAAAATTTTATACCACAAAATAAGATAGCTATATGAATATGAATTGAATAAGATTATGAACAAGGTTACTACCTCAAGTTACTTGGACAAAGTTACTGCAAAATATAAAAAATAATCTTGGAATCAAAGAGTGGTGGAGTTAGATCAAAAGGTTGGAAGTAAACTTCTTCAAATGGGTGGTTATTTTGATATGTTCTTGAAAGAGTTTTCTTATGGTGTTTAAGGCTTGTAATTGAAGCTAAATGATGGGGAAAATGCTTGGAGATTATCAAGTATGAAGTTAGGAGTATTTTGAGAGAGAAATGAGGGTGTAGGTATGAGAAAATGGAGTGAAGAAATGGTGTTCATTTATAAAAACGTTTTTAGTTTATAAAGAAAGAAAAGGATTTCTAATTTTGTTTTCTTACTAATAATTCATACTACTTGACAAATTCTACTTACCTCATATCTAGGGCAGTAATAATGTTGATTAGGATGTTGATTTGATGTGTATACACCAATAGTAAATACGTATAGAAGCTGGGTATGATACGGGTACATATACCCTAGATATACGTATAGAAATCTTGAGGAAACGGAACGAGAATTCAAATATAGCTATATTTTGTGAATATACTTATATTGTTTTATGTATTTATGTCCTTAAAAAGTGATTAAATACATTATATATACTATACATGTATAAGCATTATAGATTATAAGTATATATATCAAAGAATGTTACGTATAGTTATCGTTTTGAAAACTTAAGTTAGTAGTTTCAAAATATACTTATAACTCATTGTCATTAGTACACAATGAGATGTTAAACCATCCTTAGATCATGTTAAATATATATAAATACATATATATACACAAGCGTATAATTATCGTATGTTATATAGTTCGTGATATCATCGGTCATATTGAACGGTCAAACGTTGTGTAAAACTCTTTTCAAAAACACAAGTCTCAATAATTTGAATTGCTTATCATGTTGGTATGGTTTAATTTATGTAAATATTAATCTCATAAGTATAATTTGGTCGGAAAATTCCGGGTCATTACAGTACCTACCCGTTAAAGTAATTTCGTCCCTGAAATTTGATAGCGGTTGTTATGGATAACAATAAGAAGGTTTTCATGACAAATATAAGGTGATAATGGAGTTTTATCATCATTGAGTAATGTAGATAAAACGATTCGATTATGCGAAGAATATAAATGAGACTATCGTAAAAGAGTGAGATGTGTAAAATATATTCGTCTTAACTGATGACGTAGTTATGATTGATTTCCGGGATTTAAGGGATTTAAAGAGAATCTTACGTAATAAGATTTGGTTCTTTGGTGATTAAGGAAATCAGGATCTTCTTTGATTATATGCAATAATCTGTTTCGATTGCTCTGTCGGATATTTCACTATAAATTCACCCCTTCGTTTCCTTATTTTCCACGACTCACACCTTCTATTCTTTCTCGCTTGATTCTTACTTTAAAGCATTCATCAATATGCTCCATCCAGTCCTGATTCTTGATATACTCCTAACTTTTATATCTGTCATTCTTCTTTTTCATCTACCACCAGAAGAATCTATTTACTTCTACTATACTCTTGTGTTTATAGTGTTTCTAATTCCCCCGTGTCTCTATATTGCTATCTGCATCGATATACACGGTTTGTAATTTCGGGGTTATTATCGGAGTTTATATTCTTCATTATTTTTCGGAGCTTCATGCTTTCATTTTCTCTTCCCGACTTCGAGTCAAGCGAGTAATGGTCCGGAATTCGTAGATATGAAATTCAGAATGAACATAGCTAATGCTCTAAGAAGAAAATGGTAATAGAACGATTTTGATTTGTTAAATTACCAGAATACCCTGGAGAAGACCGAGTCATCCAGAAAAATATTCTCTTGATATGTTTAGAGATTAGATAGAATGTAAGAGTCGTGTAAATGGCACATGATGACTGTACTGTGAATCATCATGCTTCATTAGAAACTCAGTATGACTTACTGTAATATAATGACGTTGATCAAGTGTCATTATATTATACTAATCCATGCTTCAGTTCCCAACACTACTTCAAAACATTCATATTTTAAACTCGAATGCTTCAGAATTTAGAAACTAACACAGTTTCTTTTATGTTGCAGATATTACGGAGAGATAAATGATCTCAGATAAGAATAGTTGTGAAAATATCGCCAGAAATATGGAGGATATTTATAATAGAACATACGAGAATATCTTAGAATTTCTAATATTAATGGATGATGAAGAAGATTTGTCTGTGAAGGTTTAGAATGAGAAATAAGATGTTTGCTAACGATTTCAGCAGGCACAGAATCATTTGGATTCTTTGAAGGCAAACTTATTCTTTGTAATTTGTCCACGGCTTTCTTCATAGTTTCGCATAATCTGCTTTTCGGTACTAAATTTTCTATCGAGCGTTCCTAACACTCCTTTCTTTATCATCAAACTTTTGGCCATTAAGATCATCTACAACATGCTGCTTCGTCAGCATTTTCAAAGTTAACTGATCTGGGTCATTGGTTATCAAACCGAGGTAGTTTCAGGAGAATTGTGTTTTTAGAATGATTAATCGCTGATGGTAATATTGTGGAATATAAAAGGTTCCCCAGTAACAAATAAAGAGTATCGCGGTTATAATAAAGTTGTTTCGGATGAAAAGTCGGAGTTGACTTGCTGGAGCTGTGACAAAATTAGCTACTTTGGAAAGGGATTGCAAAATGATCTTCGGTAATAACAATGTCAAAGGAATTAGAACAGATACGTGTCAAACGTTTACTCAGTTTCTGAGGGTTTTCCAGGTGCATAACTATATGCATCAATCTTTTCTTCCGTAGATGAAGTGCGGTTGGTTTATCCTCTCGATTGAGGTGTTTTTAAGAATCATGATAGATTTGAACGCTGATTGTAATCGTCGAGATACAATGAGGTTTAAGATGAAATCAAGTGGCAATCTTGAAGAAATGTTTAGTTTCATATGTTATAATCAATATTTTAATTCATTTTAATTGTCCAATGTCATTAATCCACAGTCGATAGTCCACAGTAACAGTCCAATAATTCATATATAGTTTAATATATAATATACGAATTAATTAATACGTGTCGTGACCCGTATACGTCTCAGACTCGATCACAACTCAAACTATATATATTATTGTAGAATCAACCTCAACCCTGTATAGAGAACTCGATCATTACTGCATATAGAGTGTCTATGGTGATTCCAAATAATATATATAGATGCGTCGATATGATATGTCAAAACATTGTATACGTGTCCCGATATTTAAAGTGCGTAAAATAATTACAGAAATTAAATGACGATAAATAAAAGTGCGATAATTAAATTGCGATAAATAAACTGCGATAAGTAAAATGTAATCAGTTAGCTAGGAACAGTTAGCTGGAACAGTTAGCGTGGATTCTTAACAAAATTTTTCATAGTTAATTTGTTTGTTTCTAACAGATTTTATTTTGTCATATGTTTTCTTCTTATGCCACTTGTTGGATTCTGGGAAGTCAAAATCCAAATATGAAATTGAATGAAAATGGTTATTCTGCGGTGAACAGATACGTATATCAGTGGTTGTAAGTAGGATAGTAAATGACTGTTGAATCAGCTTCGACGAATGTACAATGTAACTTATTAAGATGAAATCTAATTATTCCTCGGGTATTACCTACCCGTTAAAAAAATTTTCACCATTATTATTTTGTACAAAAGAACTTTTAATTACAATCTTTATGAAAACATATATACATATATATTTTCTTCAGATGAAATCATGAATTTAATGAGTTAATATGATATTAATCTCATTTGCTTTTCGGTTTGAGCTAGAATAAGAAATCTCTAAAACTTTTTGAAACCACATATTCTTCGCAGAATATCAATGAAGTTATGGATCAATACTTCATCGTTCATTATTGTTGGTACTCCTTGGTATCTATGGTGCGTATGATGTTGATGTTTGTGGGACAGATTATGATGTCGAGACGTGTGATGCGGATGTTGTTTGTTAGTGGTGATGATGGTATTGTTGATGTTATTGATGGTGGTGCTGATTATGCTGCTGGTGCTGCTGCTGGTGTTTGCAACCTTCGCACCATGTTCTCTAAAGCCGTAACGCGAGCGCGAAGTTCGTTAACTTCTGCTAGTACACCGGGATGATTGGCGCTTAGAGCGAGCGAATGAACAAGATTTGTAATATGGGATTGTATATAATCGTGACGAGATACTCTAGAAATGAGAGAGAAAATGGTGTTTCGAATAGGTTCGCCGGTAAGTGCTTCAGGTTCATCGCCAAGAGGGCAATTTGGTGGATGGAATGGATCACCTTCTTCTTGTCTCCAGTGATTTAGTATATTACGAACCCATCCCCAATTCATCCAGAATAGATAATGGGAAATTGGTTTATCCATTCCGGTGACGTTGCTTTCAGAGCCCGAATGGAAATCCATATCGGCATAACTGTCGAAATCTGAAGAATTCGAACTAGATGCGGAATCCATCTTGTATAATGGGGAAAATGAATTTTTGGTATGGAATAGATTATAGGAGTTAGATTTGGTACTCTTCAATACATAATTTACATATGTATATATAATACCAAAATCCCGTAAATTACGGAGAATCTTTGAAAAGGTATCAGTCAAAGTTCGCAATAACAGATATGCTAAGATAAGAATTTGTCTATACACTATCAATGCAGTAAATGCAGTAAAACGTGTCTAGACTTATGAATGATAAGCAGGTAATTTCCTAAGGATGATAAGTAGATGATTTCCGACTAGAAATGATAAGCAAAACTTTTGACATGTAGACACGGTCGAAGTCCAGACTCATTAATGCATCCTAACAACTACTAGTTAGAGACACTAATGCAAGACCTGGTTCGCTACGACCACCGCTCTGATACCAACTGAAAGGACCCGTCCTAATCCACCTAGACGAAGTCATCAACATTTGGTCCCATTGCGATGATCGGCTCAAAGTAATGTCCTTATATTGAGCAAATGCACAGCGGAAGACTTAATTCGTACCTGAGAATAAACATGCTTTAAAGTGTCAACCAAAAAGTTGGTGAGTTCATAGGTTTATCATAACAATCATTTCAATATGTTAATAGACCACAAGATTTCATAATCATAAACATAATACACTCGCAAGTGTATGTAAAGCATTCTAAGTGGTTGAGCACTTGGTAACCATACTTAACATTTAATCAACGTCACATATTCCCTTTATTATGAAATCTCACTACACTGTACCAAGTGTAGTCACCAAAACGAAGTACTGTGCAACCGTTGAATACTGGTCGTCCAGTCCGGTTGGGGTTGTCAGGCCCGATAGATCTATCAACAGGATTCGCGTTTACAATACCCATGTAAATAGTAGTTACCAAGCTACATGGAAATATGCCAGTGGTACAACTCAACGTAGAATATATTTTTAAGTATTTGTGTCTATTTTGTAAATATTTATAAAAGCAGCGCATGTATTCTCAGCCCAAAAATATATATTGCAAAAGTAATTAAAAAGGGAGCAAATGAAACTCACTTTTGCCTTGAAGGTATTTAATTCGACTTGGTCTCCGATAGATATCACGAACCTAACTATATATATAATATATCAACATATTTTCTTTTTAAGTAATCGTTACATATATATATATATATACTTTTAATACTTTTAATATTTTCTTAGTCCGTAGTTAGCAGTCCGATGTTAGTGGTCCACAATTAGTTGCTTAAATAAAATTAATAAAGACTCCATCGTATTCCTATTGATTAGAATTAATCTCGACCCACGGTACCATGTTGTCAAATGACGTGTTGCGTACATAAAGTACCGTGTTGTCAAATGACGTGTTGCGTACAATCATGAGGTCTTATGATTAATCTTCTCGTGTTGTTTACGGGTGGTCTTGAAATATATAAAATCAAATCATAAGTAATTATATATAAAATATCATATTAATTAGAAAAGATATGATTAATTTACTTTTTCTCCAAATATGTTCGTAGCTAAACTAGCTTCGGATACCCAATCTTGTTTTAGTCGTAGTTTCTTCATTACAACTCTGTTTTTGTTGGTTCAACTTGCCACTTCCTTGGATCGAGTCAAATTTTAAGAATATGAACTGAAAATACCTTAGTTTGTATTCGAAATCATAGGTTATAGGTCAAACTTTGATGAAACTTATGAAAGTTATCATTTTCCATCATAAAAACAACATTTAATGATCATTTTTCTAAAAATACTTACACTTTGAGTTAAACCATGAAATTTTTATGTGTTAACATATTCATAAGAAATATCATTTTTCCAGAACATGAACTTCCAATTCAAAGTTCAAGATGGTTTTTAATTATCCAACCCAAAACAGCCCCCGGTTGCACTCCGACGACGTAGATTCAGTTTTTAAGATGTTCTTTGTAAAACCAAGTTATATCTTGTTAGGTTAGCATATCATTATGATATATTACAGGTCTTGAAGTGTTTTAAAAGTCAAGTTAGAAGGATCTATTTAGTTTGCGAACAAGTTTGTAATCATTCAAACTATGTTCTTGTTGTTAAAATTTTATACCACAAAATAAGATAGCTATATGAATATGAATTGAATAAGATTATGAACAAGGTTACTACCTCAAGTTACTTGGACAAAGTTACTGCAAAAGATAAAAAATAATCTTGGAATCAAAGAGTGGTGGAGTTAGATCAAAAGGTTGGAAGTAAACTTCTTCAAATGGGTGGTTATTTTGATATGTTCTTGAAAGAGTTTTCTTATGGTGTTTAAGGCTTGTAATTGAAGCTAAATGATGGGTAAAATGCTTGGAGATGATCAAGTATGAAGTTAGGAGTATTTTGAGAGAGAAATGAGGGTGTAGGTATGAGAAAATGGAGTGAAGAAATGGTGTTCATTTATAAAAACGTTTTTAGTTTATAAAGAAAGAAAAGGATTTCTAATTTTGTTTTCTTACTAATAATTCATACTACTTGACAAATTCTAGTTACCTCATATCTAGGGCAGTAATAATGTTGATTAGGATGTTAATTTGATGTGTATATACCAATAGTAAATACGTATAGAAGCTGGGTATGATACGGGTACATATACCCTAGATATACGTATAGAAATCTTGAGGAAACGGAACGAGAATTCAAATATAGCTATCTTTTGTGAATATACTTATATTGTTTTATGTATTTAAGTCCTTAAAAAGTGATTAAATACATTATATATACTATACATGTATAAGCATTATAGATTATAAGTATATATATCAAAGAATGTTACGTATAGTTATCGTTTTGAAAACTTAAGTTAGTAGTTTCAAAATATACTTATAACTCATTGTCATTAGTACACAATGAGATGTTAAACCATCCTTAGATCATGTTAAATATATATAAATACATATATATACACAAACGTATAATTATCGTATGTTATATAGTTCGTGATATCATCGGTCATATTGGACGGTCAAACGTTGTGTAAAACTCTTTTCAAAAACACAAGTCTCAATAATTTGAATTGCTTATCATGTTGGTATGGTTTAATTTATGTAAATATTAATCTCATAAGTATAATTTGGTCGGAAAATTCCGGGTCATTACAAATATGTTATCCTAAAAGGTGGCTCAAGGAAGCCTGAGGCTCGAACAAGTTCTTTGTAGTTTTAAAGTGACATTAGCGCAATCCAAGTTGTATTCTTTGCGTTGTTATGAAAACAACATTTGCGGGGCCCGACTATGTTCCGGGCACGAGCTTGAAAAACAGCGCGAGTTGGTTCAAATAACAAATATTCAACCTTATTTGCAGTAACCTTTGTAATGGTGTATCCTATCGTATACACGCATAAAAGGCATAATGGTTGCATAAAAGTAGCATCAGGAAGGCTGGAAACAACAGTTTTGTGGAGTTAACCATCCAGCATTCTCCGTTGTACAGGCTGCTCCGTCATGCGTAAGCCCTGAAGGCCGCCTAACGCGTAAGCCCTGGCCGGAGAACGCCATCTTGGGCATAAATTTCGGATCACGAATAACATAACGTATCATCATTTGACACGTGTCCCCAGGCAATCTGGTGGATCTGACACTATAAATAGACCCCTTGGGTCGTCATTTTACACAGTTCAGATATTCTGACAACTTTGAGAGCTGAGACTTCACTTCTCTTTCTCTCTCTACTTTCTCTTACCAGAAGTCATCCGACTAGCACTTTTACGCTCTACGGATTACAGATTGATTAAGCCACCCCACAAGTTTCTACACTTGTGAACCGGGTCTGCAGGAATTATTTCCCAAGAGTAAAAATCAATCGGCAACATTCCGCCCTCCTAAAGCTAGGTTACTTCTAGTATCTTGTTGACACACTAAACCTTACCTCAGAAGGAAATAGGTGTTAACAATGGCGCCATCCATTATTAAGACGAATCATCTCACCAACACTGATAAAGACGGCGAAGATAACGAATTCATACCCATAGAAGTGGGCATGATACATCCATGGAAAGCTGGACAAAGGAGGAAGGCAGAAGTATTAGAAGATTGGGAAGAGCAATTAATATCATTTCCTTCTATGAGTAACACAAATCCATACGATGGTCCAGTAGTTATAGAAGCGCGAGTTGCTAATTGCTTAATACGCAACATTTACACTGACACAGGAGCTGGAGCAGACATTATGTATGAACATTGCTTCATACAGCTACCCAAAGATGTACAAGAAAAAATGAAGGAAACATATGTGCCGTTGGCAAGTTTTACAAGTGAGCCGTCCTAGTCTGAAAGAAGTATTTTGCTTGATGTAACCTTGGGCAAGCCACCCCTAAGACGCTCATCCAACATTAAGTTCTTGGTGGTTAAAGCAAATTCACAGTACAACATAATTTTGGGAAGAACTGCTTTAATGACGTTTGGAGCTGTAACGTTAACTGTACATGGTATGATGAAGTTGCCAAGTGGAGTAGCAACGTTATATGCAGAACGGCAGAAGTCAATTGAGTGTTCCCAAGTAACAAAGGCAGTAATTAAGCCAATCATACATGATGTGTAGTGACCCGAACTTTTCCATGTTTATATATATTAATTGAGATTGATATTTACATGATTAAATGTTTCCAACATGTTAAGCAATCAAACTTGTTAAGACTTGATTAATTGAAATATGTTTCATATAGACAATTGACCACCCAAGTTGACCGGCGATTCACGAACGTTAAAACTTGTAAAAACGACATGACGATATATATATGGACATACATATGGTTAACATAAGATTATGATAAGTAAGTATCTCCATAAGTATATTAACAATGAGTTATATACATATAAACAAGACTACTAACTTAAGGATTAAACGAGACATATATGTAACGATTATCGTTGTAACGACATTTAAATGTATATATATCATATTAAGATATATTAATATATCATAATATCATGATAATATAATAATTTAACATCTCATTAGATATAATAAACAATGGGTTAACAACATTAATTGAGATCGTTAACTTAAAGGTTTCAAAACAACACTTACATGTAACGACTAACGATGACTTAACGACTCAGTTAAAATGTATATACATGTAGTGTATTTAGATGTATTAAAATACTTTTAGAAGACTTCAAGACATATATCAAAACACTCATACTTAACGAAAATGGTTACAGTTACTTTCCCATTCTTTTCTTTCATCAAGAATTCTAGTCGTATTCTTACCCGTATTATACACAACTTCAAAACGTACTTACTATGGGTATATACCAATAGGAACTAGCATGGGATTCCACTCTTGATTATTTCATGTATGACTAATCAATTTTAACTTCTACCATGAGCTAGTCAACTAACTAGAACTCCTTTTAACCCCACTCACCACTCACCAATTACCACTCATCATTCACTCCATTTCACTTCCAATTCTCTTTCTAATTCTCTCTCAACACACACACACACTATTATGAACGTATTTTTCCAGTAGTTAATCATCATCTTCATCAAAAATCACTTCAAGAATCAAGCTATAATCATCATAGGAAGAACACTTCAAGAACACTTCAAAAATCCCTTCAAGTTTACTAATTTACTTCCAAGCTTTCTAATCCATTCCAAGTAATCATCTAAGATCAAGAAACCTTTGTTATATACAGTAGGTTATCTTTCTTATTCAAGGTAATATTCATATTCAAACTTTGATTCAATTTCTATAACTATAAACTATCTTAATTCGAGTAAAAATCTTACTTGAACTTGTTTTTGTGTCATGATCCTACTTCAAGAACTTTCAAGCCATCCAAGATCCTTTGAAGCTAGATCATTTCTTGTCACTTCCAGTAGGTTTACCTACTAAACTTGAGGTAGTAATTATGTTCATAACATCATTCAATTCATATATATAAAACTATCTTATTCGAAGGTTTAAACTCGTAATCACTAGAACATAGTTTAGTTAATTCTAAACTTGTTATCAAACAAAAGTTAATCCTTCTAACTTGACTTTTAAAATTAACTAAACACATGTTCTATATCTATATGATATGCTAACTTAATGATTTAAAACCTGGAAACACGAAAAACACCGTAAAACCGGATTTACGCCGTCGTAGTAACACCGCGGGCTGTTTTGGGTTAGTTAATTAAAAACTATGATAAACTTTGATTTAAAAGTTGTTATTCTGAGAAAATAATTTTTATTATGAACATGAAACTATATCCAAAAATTATGGTTAAACTCAAAGTGGAAGTATGTTTTCTAAAATGGTCATCTAGACGTCGTTCTTTCGACTGAAATGACTACCTTTACAAAAACGACTTGTAACTTATTTTTCTGACTATAAACCTATACTTTTTCTGTTTAGATTCATAAAATATAGTTCAATATGAAACCATAGCAATTTGATTCACTCAAAACGGATTTAAAATGAAGAAGTTATGGGTAAAACAAGATTGGATAATTTTTCTCATTTTAGCTACGTGAAAATTGGTAACAAATCTATTCCAACCATAACTTAATCAACTTGTATTGTATATTATGTAATCTTGAGATACCATAGACACGTATACTATGTTTTGACCTATCATGTCGACAAATCTATATATATTTCGGAACAACCATAGACACTCTATATGTGAATGTTGGAGTTAGCTATACAGGGTTGAGGTTGATTCCAAAATATATATAGTTTGAGTTGTGATCAATACTGAGATACGTATACACTGGGTCGTGGATTGATTCAAGATAATATTTATTGATTTATTTCTGTACATCTAACTGTGGACAACTAGTTGTAGGTTACTAACGAGGACAGCTGACTTAATAAACTTAAAACATCAAAATATATTAAAAGTATTGTAAATATATTTTGAACATACTTTAATATATATGTATATATTGTTATACGTTCGTGAATCAACAGTGGCCAAGTCTTACTTCTCGATGAAGTAAAAATCTGTGAAAGTGAGTTATAGTCCCACTTTTAAAATCTAATATTTTTGGGATGAGAATACATGCAGGTTTTATAAATGATTTACAAAATAGACACAAGTACGTGAAACTACATTCTATGGTTGAATTATCGAAATCGAATATGCCCCTTTTTATTAAGTCTGGTAATCTAAGAATTAGGGAACAGACACCCTAATTGACGCGAATCCTAAAGATAGATCTATCGGGCCCAACAAGCCCCATCCAAAGTACCGGATGCTTTAGTACTTCGAAATTTATATCATATCCGAAGGGTGTCCCGGAATGATGGGGATATTCTTATATATGCATCTTGTTAATGTCGGTTACCAGGTGTTCACCATATGAATGATTTTTATCTCTATGTATGGGATGTGTATTGAAATATGAAATCTTGTGGTCTATTATTATGATTTGATATATATAGGTTAAACCTATAACTCACCAACATTTTTGTTGACGTTTTAAGCATGTTTATTCTCAGGTGATTATTAAGAGCTTCCGCTGTCGCATACTTAAAAAAGGACGAGATTTGGAGTCCATGCTTGTATGATATTGTGTAAAAACTGCATTCAAGAAACTTATTTTGTTGTAACATATTTGTATTGTAAACCATTATGTAATGGTCGTGTGTAAACAGGATATTTTAGATTATCATATTTGATAATCTACGTAAAGCTTTTTAAACCTTTATTGATGAAATAAAGGTTATGGTTTGTTTTAAAATGAATACAGTCTTTGAAAAACGTCTCATATAGAGGTCAAAACCTCGCAACGAAATCAATTAATATGGAACGTTTTTAATCAATAAGAACGGGACATTTCAGTTGGTATCAGAGCGTTGGTCTTAGAGAACCAGAATTTTGCATTAGTGTGTCTTATCGAGTTTGTTAGGATGCATTAGTGAGTCTGGACTTCGACCGTGTTTACTTGAAAAATGATTGCTTAACAAATTTTGTTGGAAACTATATATTTTTAACATGTGAATATTATGTGATATATTAATCTCTTAACGCGTTTGATATTATGTGATAGATGTCTACCTCTAGAACAAGTCCCATTGACTCACCTAATAATAATGAAGAGTCAAATGTAAATTGGAATGATTCGTGGACTGATTCACAAGTTCCCGAAGAGGAACCGGAAGAAGAGTCGGAACCGGAAGAAGAATCGGAACCGGAAGAAGAATCGGAACCGGAAGAAGAAATAGAACCGGTGGGGGAAATAATAAAACGGTTAAGTAAAAGAGAATCCTCAACCAACCGACCAAGGTTAATTATGGTCAATGGTGTTTCCGCCAAGGAAGCAAAATATTGGGAGGAGTACCAATTCTCCGATGAATCGGATTCCGACGAGAATTCCGATGATGTTATAGAAATTACCCCAACTGAATTTAAAAAGGCAAAAGAAGATAATAAGGGAAAGGGCATAAAAATAGAGAAATCTAATTCCAACCCCGATGTGTTGGGATTTAACAAGTTACAAAATGCTTAAAACATTTTAAGAATCAAACTTTGCGGAAGCATGTAATTACCAATTTTAGACTTGTTAAACTTTAACCATTTAAAGTTAAATCCCAATTAGGATCAAGTTGTGAAACATACTTACAAACTACAAGCAAGAAAGGAGTTTATACCTATTCCAAGCTTGGTAGAGAGTGATGAAGATGATGATGAAGAATAGAGCTTCAAATGGATGAAACCTCAAGGAGAAATACCCCAAACTTGTGCACCAACACCTAGCCTTTGGTTAGGATTTAATTGCACTTGAAAAATAAGCTTGCAAAAAGAAAATTGAAGCCTAAAAACCCCTCAAATATTTCGGCCAGCTCAAAGGAAAATGAGCAGAATTTTATTGCTTTGATGTGTGTTTTTGCAAGTGTGTTTCTTGAATGAGTCAAAGTCTTGCATGTATATGGAAATGGGACTTGTATTAGACCAAGAAAGGAATCTCTAGCATGTGAGCTTACACTCCCCATGCCACCCATTAGTTTTATAAAATTTAATTTTATAAAAGTTAGATTTTATAAATTAAGTTTTATAAAACTTCCATATTTAATTTTATGTACATTTTATTTATATAAAACCAATTTATATAAAATGCAACATAAATTAATTATTTAACCTATAAATAATTAATTCCACATTATATAAATTATTCCATAATTTATATATACACATCAAGTAATATTTAAGAAAACCATTTTTCTTAAGTTTCAAGTGTCGCGTATTTAATCAATGATCCAATCGTTAAGATTAAATACGTATAAGGTGTCGGTAAGTTTGTTATTGGGTATGACCCGACTTGGATCATAACACATTAGCCACATTAATTTAATATGTCTCTCGGGCATACGAAATACCTTCAATCTCCCACTTACACGAGAAACATAAGAAATTAATGCAAGTGATGGATACCACCTAACGACCGTCCATCACCCCCAATATGTTATGACTTAGTGCCATTCAATAACATCATCCCATTCGAGTTTCATTTCGAATATGAATATGTAAATCTTTCATTATATCCTTTCGTCCTAGATGTCATGTTAAATCCAAGAGATACAGAGTGATCACTCTCTTCTAGATTAACTTTATCAGGCCTTAGACATCTGACTCTCAACGAATAAGAGGGACAAATTCCATCTTGACTACATACGTCCTAAATATATACCTTGTATTATACCTGAGCTCTTCCTTATGAACTACCATATTTCAAAATAGCGAAGGAATGAATCAAGGCACAATACTTGGTAAATATCCGAACCCAATATGTATCTCAGGTCAGAGGATACAATGATATTCGCCTTTACTCAAGACTACATGTGATCAACCACAAATGCTCCATTTAGTAAACCTTGAGGGCGGGTCTTCCAATATTTGTGTCCCACAAATATCTATGAACCTTGGTTGCAACCTTGCCCCACATTCAGTCCGTGAATGTATACCAATCCAAGTTCATAATAGTCTAAACCTCACACTTGTTCCCACAAATGTGATCAACTACGGAATTTAGAATAATTGCTTATTCATGGATAAAATATGCAAAATAGGAACTTAACTCAAAATAAATTAAACCATAATTATATTAATGAGTTTGAACAATTTCGTTCCGTTACAATACTTAAAACAGATCATGACCAATCACTAGAATATCGAAGCCCTAATGCACAAACATGTCCTGCATGTTTTGATCCATGTAAGAGCTTCGTGAGAGGATCCGCTATATTAAGATCTGTGTGAACTTTGCGAATACATATCTTTCCCTTTTCAACTTCATCCCTTATGTAGTTGAATCTCCGCTCAATGTGACGGGTCTTTTGATGAGCACGAGGTTCCTTGATTTGTGCAATCGCACCCTCGTTGTCACAAAAGATCTCAAGAGGGTCCTGAATGGAAGGGACTACTCCTAAGTCGTCGATGAATTTCTTCATCCATGCAGCTTCCTGAGCTGCCAATGATGCGGCGATGTACTCTGACTCTGTAGTGGATAGAGCAACAACATCCTGTTTTGAACTCTTCCAAGAGACCGCACCTCCATTTAATGTGAAGACATAACCGGATTGTGATCGAGAATCATCACGATCAGTTTGGAAACTCGCATCCACGTAACCTTTTACAGCGAGTTCCTCCTCACCAGACCCATATATCAGAAACATATCCTTAGTCCTCCTAAGGTATTTCAATATACTTTTAACAGCAATCCAATGACCGTTTCCTGGGTTATTCTGGTATCTACTTGTCAGGCTAAGAGCGCATGACACATCCGGTCTAGTGCATATCATTGCATACATGATTGACCCAATGGCAGAAGCATATGGGACTTTCTTCATTCTCTCCTGTTCATCTTTCGTGGTGGGGCACTGAGATGAACTGAGAAGTGTTCCCTTTTGAATAGGTACCAAACCTTTCTTAGAGTTCTCCATCTTGAACCTTTTCAAGATCTTTTCAATGTATGCACTTTGATTCAAACCTATCAGTTTCTTGGATCTATCCCTGTAGATCCCAATCCCCAAAACGTATTGTGCTTCTCCAAGATCCTTAATGGAGAAGCATTTGCTTAACCAAGTTTTAACACCTTGCATTGCCGGAATATCATTTCTAAATAACAATATATCATCCACATATAGTACAAGGAACATGATAGTGCTCCCACTAGCTTTCTTGTATACACAAGCTTCATCACCATTTTTAATGAAGCCAAATTTCTTGGCCTCCTCATTAAAATGATGATTCCACATTCGAGATGCTTGTTTCAATCCGTAGATTGACTTCTTTAACTTGCATACCTTCTTAGGATATTTCGGATCAACAAAACCTTCAGGCTGAACCATGTAGACATCTTCCTCAAGATGTCCGTTTAGGAAAGCGGTCTTGACATCCATTTGCCATATTTCATAATCATAATGAGCAGCAATGGCAAGTAATATCCTAATAGACTTTAGCATTGCCACAGGCGAAAAAGTTTCATCATAGTCGACCCCTTGAGTTTGAGTGAAACCTTTTGCTACAAGTCTAGCTTTATATGTATCCAAGTTTCCATGTATGTCGGTTTTCATCTTGAAAAGCCATTTACAATCAACTAGCCTTGAGCCAGTAGGTTGTTCAACAAGTTCCCAAACTTGGTTGTCATACATGGATTGCATCTCAGCGTTCATGGCTTCCTGCCATTTATCCTTATCAATCCTTGATAAAGCATCTTGGTAGTTTGTTGGTTCATCCAAATCAACCACATAGCAACCATCCATGAGAAACCCATATCTCTCAGGAGGATTACTAATCCTACCAGATCTGCGAACGTCTTGTGTATTTTGATCATCCATTTGATCACTCTCAACATTTTCATGTTGAGTGCTAGTGTCAACCAATTGTGTATCATCTACTTGATCTTGAACTTCTTCAAGATCTATCTTCCTCTCACTATTTCCTTCCATTAGGAACTTAGTTTCAAGGAATTCAGCCTTTCGAGCAACAAATACATTTTGCTCGGTTTGATCATAGAAATAGTATCCCATATCATCCTTGGGATATCCTATGAAGATACACTTCATGGATCGAGCATTCAACTTATTAGGGACGTAACGCTTAGGATAAGCTTCACATCCCCATACCTTTAAGTATGATAGAGACGGAGGTATTCCAAACCACATCTCATGAGGAGTTCGTTCCACTTTCTTGGTTGGGGCCATATTTAAAATACGAGCCGCGGAGCATAGACAATAACCCCAAAACGATAGAGGTAACGAGCTTCTTCCCATCATAGATCGAACCATATCCATTAGGGTTCGGTTCCTCCTTTCGGAAACTCCATTAAGTTGGGGTGTTCCTGGTGGAGTAAGTTGTGAGATAATCCCACAACTCCTAAGATGATCTTGGAAAGCATCGCTTAGGTATTCACCTCCTCTATCGGTACGAAGTACCTTGATTGTCTTATTGAGTTGATTTTGTACTTCGCTTTGATATTCTTTGAATGCTTCAAAAGTTTCGTCCTTATGTCTTAACAAGTAGACATATCCAAAACGACTGAAGTCATCAATGAAAGTAACGAAGTATCTTTCACCATTCCTAGCTATGGGCTTAAAGGGTCCACATACATCCGAATGTATTAATCCCAATAAGTCCTTAGCCCTTTCATAGGTCCCTTTGAAAGGTGCTTTAGTCATTTTGCCTTGTAAACAAGATTCACACACATCAAACGAGTCCATCTCATTTGATTTCAAGAGTCCATTCTTTTGAAGTGTATGCATTCGGTTCTTGTTTATGTGACCAAGGCGACAATGCCATAAGTAGGAATCACTCAAATCCCTTTTGAGTCTCTTGGTGCTAGTATGGTATATTGAGCTACTAGATGATGTATCATTATGAACCAATTCATAAATTCCATTCGAAGGCGAAGCCTTAAAATAGAATACATTATCTAAATAAACATGGATATCATTATTAACAAAATTAAGATAAAAACCACATTGTTTTAAACGGGAAACTGAAATAATGTTTCGACATAAATCCGGTTCATACAAAACATTGTTCAAAATAAGTTCCAAACCACTTGGAAGCTTTAATACAAAGTCTCCTTGAGCCTTCACTTGTACTTTGGCTCCATTACCCATAAAGAGACTTGATGTTCCCGTTTGCTTGCTACTTCTTTTGAACCCCTGCAAAGAATTGCAAATGTGAGTTCCACATCCAGTGTCTAATACCCATGTATTAGAAGAAGTAATACTAAGCTCTATATATACCATATATATGTTACCTGAAGTTTGCCCCGTATCCATCTTTTCCTTCAACTCCTTAAGGTAGACCGGGCAGTTCTGTTTCCAGTGACCCATTTCACCGCAACCGAAGCACGGGTCTTCCTTGGGGTTTGCTTGTCCGGCAACCTTTTGCTTCTTGTTCTTGTTTTTGGTTGGGGTAACCATCCTCCCCTTTCCCTTACCTTGATGGGCGGGTCCTTTTCTCTTAGCCACCTTAGGCTTAGAGGTGTTGTTACCTTTTGATCCGCCATCATTGATCATTAGCACGGGTGAAGCCCTTTTACCCATGCTTGTTTCGGCCGTCCTTAACATGCCATGAAGCTCACCGATGGTCTTATCCATCCCATTCATATTGTAATTAATTACAAATTGGTCAAACCTCTTTGACAAGGAGTTTAGGATAAGATCGGTGGCTAGCTCATTGGAAATGTTGAGGTTAAGACGGTTTGCGCGATCAATGAGGCTTTTCATTTTGAGGACATAGGAGGAGACGGATTGGGTGTCATCCATACGACATGCATGTAGCGCTCGAACCGTTTCGAAGCGCTCGACACGTGCTTGTTGAAGGAACATCTCCTTCAATTGCGTTATCATGTCATATGCACTATGATGTTCGAAATCCTTTTGGAGTTCGGGTATCATAGTCCCAAGCATTAGGCAACCAACTTGCACCGAATCGGCACAATATTTGTCATAGTAAGCCATGCCCTCCGTATCATCCATGTCGGGTTGATCGGGAATGGGGTCCTCCAACACATACGCTTTATCCTCGAGTTTGAGGACAATCCTAAGATTACGGAACCAATCCATAAAGTTCGTATGGTTGAGTTTGTCTTTCTCAAGGAGAGACCTTAACGATAGGTTGTTTAGGTTAAGTGGTGCGTTTTGCATGTTGTTGTTGTTATTAGCGGCCATCTACAAAATTAACAAAGTTCATTTAAGTATTGATTTCAAATTTAATAAACAATACCCTTTTATATTATAATTGTCTTATTAAATATTAGAATCCAACGGTAAATCAAATTTCGGTTAGGTGACCTTTATCCCGTTATTTGATTTAGCTAGGTAGTCATTTACATGACAATTGCAATCCTTTTGCAACTTCTAAATTTTGGGATCATGCAATCCTTTTGCATGGCATATTTATCCCATCAACGCCTATTTGTTCCTCATGCTTCGGTGACCCTAAGTTCATGATTCCCAAATCAAGTCGTCCTACTTGTGTAAACATGTAAAATTAACATGCAAGTGGTTAGGTGACCTTTATCCCACAAGCATGTGAATTTTACCTTAACCATATTAGTTTGCTTATAACGGTTAGGTGACCTTTATCCCATTATGAGTTCCCTAATATTTTTAAGTGTCATACAAAAGGATGGCGTTTAACTTGTTTGCCTTGTTTAATAAGGGATTTTAAGTTTTCATTATTTCTAGTTTAAGAAAACTTTTATGCCATACACCAACATGCATTTAGTGTATGGTACATATGAAAATCCATTTTCATGTTATGTAATAAAGCCAATTCATTACTTTGATATAAACCATTTTATATGTGTTTCAATAACCAATTATTCTAATCCTTTTAGTGTTCTTAATAACCATTTATTAATGTCCTTTTAGCCGTTCTTAATTTAGCCATTTAAATTGACGTTTTGCATGCCGTTAATAATTTAACCAATTAAATTGTAGTTATGCTTGTTGTTAACTTGAGTGATAACTTGTTGTAGTAACATACACAATCCACAATCATACAAGAAATATAACAACCACACATGCAAACAAATGTGTTCACAATCAAGCCAATTTGGTAGACATTTGTTTAGCCGAAAACAAATGTCACCGGTTAAGGGTTATAACACTAAGTAGGAGATTTCAAATCTCCCACTTAATCTTGCATCCAAATGCATCTTCCAAGTCTTCATCTTGTATCTTCATTTTTACAAAAAAAAAAAACATATCCTAATACATTTTTCTAGAAAATGAAAATACAACCTAATATATTTTACATACCAAAAATAAATTACATAACCAAAATAACAATATTACAAACCAACTTGAATGAATATTAGAACCACATGAATGAATTAATATTACATACCAAATGAATTATTAATAATCATCCAAACATGCAACCATTCAAACAAAAGGTCAAGGCTTGATTGTGAACTCAACATGCAACCAAAATATGACCAAAGTGGAAGACCCAAAACCCATTTGGGTCCCCAATAATTCGGCCAAAGTGAAGCACCCACCCAAACCCATTAATTTTTGCATTTTTCATTCATGCATGTACATAAAATGCAAAATATAGCGGGTATAATAAATCATCTCGAAGCATATTCCATCAACTTCGGCTCTAGATACCATTGTTGGGATTTAACAAGTTACAAAATGCTTAAAACATTTTAAGAATCAAACTTTGCGGAAGCATGTAATTACCAATTTTAGACTTGTTAAACTTTAACCATTTAAAGTTAAATCCCAATTAGGATCAAGTTGTGAAACATACTTACAAACTACAAGCAAGAAAGGAGTTTATACCTATTCCAAGCTTGGTAGAGAGTGATGAAGATGATGATGAAGAATAGAGCTTCAAATGGATGAAACCTCAAGGAGAAATACCCCAAACTTGTGCACCAACACCTAGCCTTTGGTTAGGATTTAATTGCACTTGAAAAATAAGCTTGCAAAAAGAAAATTGAAGCCTAAAAACCCCTCAAATATTTCGGCCAGCTCAAAGGAAAATGAGCAGAATTTTATTGCTTTGATGTGTGTTTTTGCAAGTGTGTTTCTTGAATGAGTCAAAGTCTTGCATGTATATGGAAATGGGACTAGTATTAGACCAAGAAAGGAATCTCTAGCATGTGAGCTTACACTCCCCATGCCACCCATTAGTTTTATAAAATTTAATTTTATAAAAGTTAGATTTTATAAATTAAGTTTTATAAAACTTCCATATTTAATTTTATGTACATTTTATTTATATAAAACCAATTTATATAAAATGCAACATAAATTAATTATTTAACCTATAAATAATTAATTCCACATTATATAAATTATTCCATAATTTATATATACACATCAAGTAATATTTCAGAAAACCATTTTTCTTAAGTTTCAAGTGTCGCGTATTTAATCAATGATCCAATCGTTAAGATTAAATACGTATAAGGTGTCGGTAAGTTTGTTATTGGGTATGACCCGACTTGGATCATAACACATTAGCCACATTAATTTAATATGTCTCTCGGGCATACGAAATACCTTCACGATGAACTTTATATGTATCGTCAACCCCCGAAGTCCTTAAGTTGTAACAATGACCCGGGAACCTCTAAACCACCAGGTTTTTCTAAACCAATGTGGACAACGACGGCTCGTATTAGGGGAACATCATATATCCCTAGAAACTTGGCAAAACGAACCAAAACCGAACAAAAAGAAACGAGATAGTCGGAATAAGATAGTTGTATTCGTGTGGTGTAATATATGTAATATAGTGTGCTTATGCTTTATGATATATGTAAAAATTGCTTGTATTAATAAGTATTTTTTTTTATGAATCTAACTCTTGTCTATTTTACAGTATAAAAACACAAAATGGATAGACAACCCAATATTTTAAGAGACCTACCCAGAGACATGATTGATGAAATCTTGTCTAGAGTCGGTCAGAATTCCTCGGCACAACTATTTAAGGCGAGATCAGTTTGTAAGACCTTCGAAGAACGTTCCAAGAATGCCTTGGTTTATAAAAGGCTTTCGTTCGAAAGATGGGGGATATCACATTGGGAAATCCATAAGTTACGATGTGTTTACTTTGACGCATATATTGCGGGGAACCCAAATGCTATTTTACGCAACGGGTTAAGAAATTATTTTGACTCAGTATATCCGAATATAGGACTTCGTGATTTAGAAAACGCGGCTAACATGCAACATAAAGAAGCATGTTATGCTTACGGGTTAGTAATGTTCGCTTCTCACCAAAGTGAGAACAAGAACATCGGGCTACAACTATTAAACAAAACGTTTCCACAAGTGACGGAGTCGGTAATTGGGGTAAGAAATGAGGTTTTTAGATTGTTACGGGACTGTTGGACATTACGTAACCCTCGTCCCTTTGACGACGTTACAACACGCTGTCTTATCAACGGCCATAACGGTTATGTTCCACAAGACCAAGGATGGGAAGTAGTCCTAGTAAAACCAGAATGCATGACTTGTTTCTGGACGTATGAATTACGTGTCTTTATTGCCTTTGCTGAACGACTTGTGTACTAGCTAGAATTATCTTCACAACTATCTTGTATCAAAGTTATTGTGTGCTATATTTCATGCTTTATGTAAATTAGCGGTATTGTAAGTTTGTAAAATATTGTATAAAAGTTTGAACGCGAAATATTATTATAATCAGTTTTTCATATAGAATTGTAGTAGTTGAATTGTATATTAGCTACTAAGTATGAACTTAACGGGTAGGTACTACCCGAATTTAAACTTATAAAACGCTAATATGAAGAAAAAGCTTTTATAAATGAGTTCATATTATGCTACGAAATACTATTAACTACTCTTAATATTCTGTATGATTAACTTGTTCCATTTGACTATTTTGAAGGCAATGGCACCGACTACTCGACACACCGTGAATATGAATGAAGAGGAATTCCGTACTTTTCTAGCTTCAAACATAGCCGCAGTACAGGCTGCGCTACATACCAACAATAACCTTGGATCTAGCAGTACAAGAAATCGTGTAGGATGCACCTACAAAGAATTCACTGCCTGCAAACCTTTGGAATTTGATGGAACCGAAGGACCGATTGGATTGAAACGGTGGACCGAGAAGGTCGAATCGGTGTTTGCCATAAGTAAGTGTACTGAAGAGGACAAAGTGAAGTACGCTATGCATACCTTCACAGGTTCTGCGTTAACATGGTGGAATACCTATCTAGAGCAAGTGGTACAAGACGATGCGTACGCACTACCGTGGTCAGCATTCAAGCACTTGATGAACGAGAAGTACCGTCCCAGAACCGAGGTCAATAAGCTCAAGACAGAACTTAGAGGGTTACGAACCCAAGGATTTGATATTACCACGTACGAAAGACGATTCACAGAATTGTGCCTATTGTGTCCGGGAGCATTCGAAGATGAGGAAGAGAAGATCGACGCGTTTATGAAAGGATTACCGGAAAGAATCCAAGAAGATATAAGTTCACACGAGTCCGCCTCCATACAACAGGCATGTAGAATGGCTCACAAACTAGTGAACCAGATTGAAGAAAGAATTAAAGAACAGACTGCTGAAGAGGCCAATGTGAAGCAAGTCAAAAGAAAGTGGGAGGAAAACGGTGATAAGAATCACCAATACAACAACAACAGCAATTACAACAATAATCGCAACAATTATCCCAACAATCGCAACATCAATCGTAACTACAACAAACGGCCCAACAACAACAACAACAACAACAACAATCATCCCAACAACAATAATAACCGCAACAACAACAACAACAATCAGAAGCAGCTATGCCAAAGGTGTGAAAAGTATCACTCGGGGTTCTACACCAAATTTTGCAACAAGTGTAAAAGAAATGGTCATAGCGCGGCTAAGTGTGAGGTCTACGGACCAGGGGTTAATAGAATGAAAGGAACAAATGGTGTCGGAACGAGTAATCGCGGAGCAAGTAGTGTTGGAGCAAGTTATGCCAATGTAGTTTGTTATAAATGTGGAAAACCGGGCCACATTATTAGAAATTGCCCGAACCAGGAGAACACGAATGGACAAGGTCGCGGAAGAGTTTTCAATATTAATGCGGCAGAGGCACAGGAAGACCCGGAGCTTGTTACGGGTACGTTTCTTATTCACAATAAATCTGCTTACGTTTTATTTGATTCGGGTGTGGATAGAAGCTATATGAGTAGAGATTTTTGTGCTAAATTAAGTTGTCCATTGACGCCTTTGGATAGTAAATTTTTACTCGAATTAGCAAATGGTAAATTAATTTCAGCAGATAATATATGTCGGAATCGAGAAATTAAACTGGTTAGCGAAACATTTAAGATTGATTTGATACCAGTAGAGTTAGGGAGTTTTGATGTGATAATCGGTATGGACTGGTTGAAAGAAGTGAAAGCAGAGATCGTTTGTTACAAAAATGCAATTCGCATTATACGAGAAAAAGGAAAACCCTTAATGGTGTACGGAGAAAAGGGCAGCACGAAGCTACATCTTATTAGTAATTTGAAGGTACAAAAACTAATAAGAAAAGGTTGCTATGCTGTTCTAGCACACGTCG
Source organism: Rutidosis leptorrhynchoides (assembly GCF_046630445.1). NCBI lineage: Eukaryota > Viridiplantae > Streptophyta > Magnoliopsida > Asterales > Asteraceae > Rutidosis > Rutidosis leptorrhynchoides. The sequence goes on from NC_092343.1 coordinate 241,497,937, forward strand.
AGAAAGTACAAACTGAAGAAAAGAGCATCAATGATGTTCCCATTGCAAAAGAATTTCCCGATGTATTTCCGAAAGAATTACCGGGATTACCCCCACATCGATCCGTTGAATTTCAAATAGATCTTGTACCAGGAGCTGCATCAATAGCTCGTGCTCCTTACAGACTCGCACCCAGCGAGATGAAAGAACTGCAAAGCCAATTACAATAACTTTTAGAGCGTGGTTTCATTCGACCAAGCACATCACCGTGGGGAGCTCCTGTTTTGTTTGTCAAGAAGAAAGATGGTACATTCAGGTTGTGTATCGACTACCGAGAGTTGAACAAACTTACCATCAAGAACCGCTACCCACTACCGAGAATCGACGACTTATTTGATCAACTACAAGGCTCGTCTGTTTATTCAAAGATTGACTTACGTTCCGGGTATCATCAAATGCGGGTGAAAGAAGATGATATTCCAAAGACTGCTTTCAGAACACGTTACGGTCATTACGAGTTTATGGTCATGCCATTTGGTTTAACTAATGCACCAGCTATGTTCATGGACCTTATGAACCGAGTGTGTGGACCATACCTTGACAAGTTTGTCATTGTTTTCATTGATGACATACTTATTTACTCAAAGAATGACCAAGAACACGGTGAACATTTGAGAAAGGTGTTAGAAGTATTGAGGAAGGAAGAATTGTACGCTAAGTTTTCAAAGTGTGCATTTTGGTTGGAAGAAGTTCAATTCCTCGGTCACATAGTGAACAAAGAAGGTATTAAGGTGGATCCGGCAAAGATAGAAATTGTTGAAAAGTGGGAAACCCCGAAAACTTCGAAACACATACGCCAGTTTTTAGGACTAGCTGGTTACTACAGAAGGTTCATCCAAGACTTTTCCAGAATAGCAAAACCCTTGACTGCATTAACGCATAAAGGGAAGAAATTTGAATGGAATGATGAACAAGAGAAAGCGTTTCAGTTATTGAAGAAAAAGCTAACTACGGCACCTATATTGTCATTGCCTGAAGGGAATGATGATTTTGTGATTTATTGTGACGCATCAAAGCAAGGTCTCGGTTGTGTATTAATGCAACGAACGAAGGTGATTGCTTATGCGTCTAGACAATTGAAGATTCACGAACAAAACTATACGACGCATGATTTGGAATTAGGCGCGGTTGTTTTTGCATTAAAGACTTGGAGGCACTACTTATATGGGGTCAAAAGTATTATATATACCGACCACAAAAGTCTTCAACACATATTTAATCAGAAACAACTGAATATGAGGCAGCGTAGGTGGATTGAATTATTGAATGATTACGACTTTGAGATTCGTTACCACCCAGGGAAGGCAAATGTGGTAGCCGATGCCTTGAGCAGGAAGGACAGAGAACCCATTCGAGTAAAATCTATGAATATAATGATTCATAATAACCTTACTACTCAAATAAAGGAGGCGCAACAAGGAGTTTTAAAAGAGGAAAATTTAAAGGATGAAATACCCAAAGGATCAGAGAAACATCTTAATATTCGGGAAGACGGAACCCGGTATAGGGCTGAAAGGATTTGGGTACCAAAATTTGGAGATATGAGAGAAATGGTACTTAGAGAAGCTCATAAAACCAGATACTCAATACATCCTGGAACGGGGAAGATGTACAAGGATCTCAAGAAACATTTTTGGTGGCCGTGTATGAAAGCCAATGTTGCTAAATACGTAGGAGAATGTTTGACGTGTTCTAAGGTCAAAGCTGAGCATCAGAAACCATCAGGTCTACTTCAACAACCCGAAATCCCGGAATAGAAATGGGAAAACATTACCATGGATTTCATCACTAAATTGCCAAGGACTGCAAGTGGTTTTGATACTATTTGGGTAATAGTTGATCGTCTCACCAAATCAGCACATTTCCTGCCAATAAGAGAAGATGACAAGATGGAGAAGTTAGCACGACTGTATTTGAAGGAAGTCGTCTCCAGACATGGAATACCAATCTCTATTATCTCTGATAGGGATGGCAGATTTATTTCAAGATTCTGGCAGACATTACAGCAAGCATTAGGAACTCGTCTAGACATGAGTACTGCCTATCATCCACAAACTGATGGGCAGAGCGAAAGGACGATACAAACACTTGAAGACATGCTACGAGCATGTGTTATTGATTTCGGAAACAGTTGGGATCGACATCTACCGTTAGCAGAATTTTCCTACAACAACAGCTACCATTCAAGCATTGAGATGGCGCCGTTTGAAGCACTTTATGGTAGAAAGTGCAGGTCTCCGATTTGTTGGAGTGAAGTGGGGGATAGACAGATTACGGGTCCGGAGATTATACAAGAAACTACCGAGAAGATCATCCAAATTCAACAACGGTTGAAAACCGCCCAAAGTCGACAAAAGAGCTACGCTGACATTAAAAGAAAAGATATAGAATTTGAAATTGGAGAGATGGTCATGCTTAAAGTTTCACCTTGGAAAGGAGTTGTTCGATTTGGTAAACGAGGGAAATTAAATCCAAGGTATATTGGACCATTCAAGATTATTGATCGTGTCGGACCAGTAGCTTACCGACTTGAGTTACCTCAACAACTCGCGGCTGTACATAACACTTTCCACGTCTCGAATTTGAAGAAATGTTTTGCTAAAGAAGATCTCACTATTCCGTTAGATGAAATCCAAATCAACGAAAAACTCCAATTCATCGAAGAACCCGTCGAAATAATGGATCGTGAGGTTAAAAGACTTAAGCAAAACAAGATACCAATTATTAAGGTTCGATGGAATGCTCGTAGAGGACCCGAGTTCACCTGGGAGCGTGAAGATCAGATGAAGAAGAAATACCCGCATCTATTTCCAGAAGATTCGTCAACACCTTCAACAGCTTAAAATTTCGGGACGAAATTTATTTAACGGGTTGGTACTGTAGTGACCCGAACTTTTCCATGTTTATATATATTAATTGAGATTGATATTTACATGATTAAATGTTTCCAACATGTTAAACAATCAAACTTGTTAAGACTTGATTAATTGAAATATGTTTCATATAGACAATTGACCACCCAAGTTGACCGGCGATTCACGAACGTTAAAACTTGTAAAAACGACATGACGATATTTATATGGACATACATATGGTTAACATAAGATTATGATAAGTAAGTATCTCCATAAGTATATTAACAATGAGTTATATACATATAAACAAGACTACTAACTTAAGGATTAAACGAGACATATATGTAACGATTATCGTTGTAACGACATTTAAATGTATATATATCATATTAAGATATATTAATATATCATAATATTATGATAATATAATAATTTAACATCTCATTAGATATAATAAACAATGGGTTAACAACATTAATTGAGATCGTTAACTTAAAGGTTTCAAAACAACACTTACATGTAACGACTAACGATGACTTAACGACTCAGTTAAAATGTATATACATGTAGTGTATTTAGATGTATTAAAATACTTTTGGAAGACTTCAAAACATATATCAAAACACTCATACTTAACGAAAATGGTTACAGTTACTTTCCCATTCTTTTCTTTCATCAAGAATTCTAGTCGTATTCTTACCCGTATTATACACAACTTCAAAACGTACTTACTATGGGTATATACCAATAGGAACTAGCATGGGATTCCACTCTTGATTATGTCATGTATGACTAATCAATTTTAACTTCTACCATGAGCTAGTCAACTAACTAGAACTCCTTTTAACCCCACTCACCACTCACCAATTACCACTCATCATTCACTCCATTTCACTTCTAATTCTCTTTCTAATTCTCTCTCAACACACACACACACACTATTATGAACGTATTTTTCCAGTAGTTAATCATCATCTTCATCAAAAATCACTTCAAGAATCAAGCTATAATCATCATAGGAAGAACACTTCAAGAACACTTCAAAAATCCCTTCAAGTTTACTAATTTACTTCCAAGCTTTCTAATCCATTCCAAGTAATCATCTAAGATCAAGAAACCTTTGTTATATACAGTAGGTTATCTTTCTTATTCAAGGTAATATTCATATTCAAACTTTGATTCAATTTCTATAATTATAAACTATCTTAATTCGAGTAAAAATCTTACTTGAACTTGTTTTTGTGTCATGATCCTACTTCAAGAACTTTCAAGCCATCCAAGATCCTTTGAAGCTAGATCATTTCTTGTCACTTCCAGTAGGTTTACCTACTAAACTTGAGGTAGTAATGATGTTCATAACATCATTCGATTCATATATATAAAACTATCTTATTCGAAGGTTTAAACTCGTAATCACTAGAACATAGTTTAGTTAATTCTAAACTTGTTATCAAACAAAAGTTAATCCTTCTAACTTGTCTTTTAAAATTAACTAAACACATGTTCTATATCTATATGATATGCTAACTTAATGATTTAAAACCTGGAAACACGAAAAACACCGTAAAACCGGATTTACGCCGTCGTAGTAACACCGCGGGCTGTTTTGGGTTAGTTAATTAAAAACTATGATAAACTTTGATTTAAAAGTTGTTATTCTGAGAAAATAATTTTTATTATGAACATGAAACTATATCCAAAAATTATGGTTAAACTCAAAGTGGAAGTATGTTTTCTAAAATGGTCATCTAGACGTCGTTCTTTCGATTGAAATGACTACCTTTAAAAAAACGACTTGTAACTTATTTTTCCAACTATAAACCTATACTTTTTCTGTTTAGATTCATAAAATATAGTTCAATATGAAACCATAGCAATTTGATTCACTCAAAACGGATTTAAAATGAAGAAGTTATGGGTAAAACAAGATTGGATAATTTTTCTCATTTTAGCTACGTGAAAATTGGTAACAAATCTATTCCAACCATAACTTAATCAACTTGTATTGTATATTATGTAATCTTGAGATACCATAGACATGTATACTATGTTTCGATCTATCATGTCGACACATCTATATATATTTCGGAACAACCATAGACACTCTATATGTGAATGTTGGAGTTAGCTATACAGGGTTGAGGTTGATTCCAAAATATATATAGTTTGAGTTGTGATCAATACTGAGATACGTATACACTGGGTCGTGGATTGATTCAATATAATATTTATTGATTTATTTCTGTACATCTAACTGTGGACAACTAGTTGTAGGTTACTAACGAGGACAGCTGACTTAATAAACTTAAAACATCAAAATATATTAAAAGTATTGTAAATATATTTTGAACATACTTTAATATATATGTATATATTGTTATAGGTTCGTGAATCAACAGTGGCCAAGTCTTACTTCTCGACGAAGTAAAAATCTGTGAAAGTGAGTTATAGTCCCACTTTTAAAATCTAATATTTTTGGGATGAGAATACATGCAGGTTTTATAAATGATTTACAAAATAGACACAAGTACGTGAAACTACATTCTATGGTTGAATTATCGAAATCGAATATGCCCCTTTTTATTAAGTCTGGTAATCTAAGAATTAGGGAACAGACACCCTAATTGACGCAAATCCTAAAGATAGATCTATCGGGCCCAACAAGCCCCATCCAAAGTACCGGATGCTTTAGTACTTCGAAATTTATATCATATCCGAAGGGTGTCCCGGAATGATGGGGATATTCTTATATATGCATCTTGTTAATGTCGGTTACCAGGTGTTCACCATATGAATGATTTTTATCTCTATGTATGGGATGTGTATTGAAATATGAAATCTTGTGGTCTATTATTATGATTTGATATATATAGGTTAAACCTATAACTCACCAACATTTTTGTTGACGTTTTAAGCATGTTTATTCTCAGGTGATTATTAAGAGCTTCCGCTGTCGCATACTTAAAAAAGGACGAGATTTGGAGTCCATGCTTGTATGATATTGTGTAAAAACTGCATTCAAGAAACTTATTTTGTTGTAACATATTTGTATTGTAAACCATTATGTAATGGTCGTGTGTAAATAGGATATTTTAGATTATCATATTTGATAATCTACGTAAAGCTTTTTAAACCTTTATTGATGAAATAAAGGTTATGGTTTGTTTTAAAATGAATGCAGTCTTTGAAAAACGTCTCATATAGAGGTCAAAACCTCGCAACGAAATCAATTAATATGGAACGTTTTTAATCAATAAGAACGGGACATTTCACGATGATGGGTCAATTTCACCAAATCTTAAATTTCCAGATCAGAAAATCATAATTGGGCACACGTTGTCCGCCGAATGTAAAGAAAAATTATACAATATTTTGACAACAAATCTAGACGTTTTTGCATGGCAGCCGTCTGATATGACCGGTGTTCCAAGGGAAATTGCAGAGCATAGGCTAAACGTGAATCCCAACATACATCCTGTTTGTCAGAAAAAGCGTGGCATGGCGCCAGAAAGAAGCAAATTCCTCCGTGATGAGGTACGAAGTTTGGTGGATGCTGAGATCTTGCGAGAGGTCAAATATCAAACATGGGTAGCCAATCCGGTCATGATTAGGAAGCCGGACAACTCATGGCGGATGTGTGTGGATTTCACGGATATCAATAAAGCATGTTCAAAGGACAATTATCCTTTACCTAAAATTGATTGGAAGGTTGAATCATTGGCAGGGTATCGATTCAAATGTTTCTTAGATGCTGCTAAGGGATATCATCAAATCCCAATGGCTTTAAAAGATGAAGACAAAACGGCTTTTCACACGATGAAAGGCATATTCTGTTACATGAAAATGCCTTTTGGTTTGAAGAATGCAGGAGCAACATATCAACGACTTATTGATATGGCATTTAAGGATCAAATTGGGCGAAACTTAGAAGCTTATGTTGTTGACATTTTCATCAAAAGTCATACTGAAGAAAAGATGTTACGAGATATACAGGAAACTTTTGCATCTCTGCAAAAAATTAACATGAAATTAAATCCCAAGAAGTGCACGTTTGGTGTGGAAGAGGGAAAATTCTTAGGTCATATTGTCACAGAACGTGGAATTAAGGCTAATCCTAAGAAAATTCAAGCAATTGAAGATATGAAGTCACCAACTAGCAAGAAGGATGTTCAATGGTTACATGGATGTCTAGCAGCATTAACAAGATTCTTGTCCAGAGCAGCTGAAAAGTCACTTCCATTCATGAAGGTGTTAAAGGGCTGTTTGAATAAAAAAGATTTTGTGTGGACGGCGGAAGCCGAAAATGCATTCCAAGAGATCAAGCAGTTGTTAAAAGCATTACCTACATTAACAGCACCAAAAGAGGGGGAAACCTTAATTTTATACTTAGCTGTCTCAAAGGAAGCAATAAGTTCTGTCCTAATCGCAGAACGGAACGGCGTGAAAATGCCTATATATTTTGTTAGCAAGGTGTTGCAGCTTAGTGAAACAAATTATCCACCACTTCACCGTATGGTTTATGCCCTTGTGCATACTGCACGACGTTTATGAAGATATTTTCAAGGTCATCCCATCTTAGTGTTAACAGATCAACCGTTGAAGCAAATACTCCGACGTCCAGAATCATCTGGCCGTTTAGCAAAATGGGCCATCGAGTTGGGGAGTATGAGATCAATTTTGCTCCACGAAATGCAGTTAATGGACAAATTTTGGCAGATTTCCTCTTGGAGACAAATGAAAAAGTAGAGTATAATAACAAAATGGCACCATCACAGCATGAGTGGGAGTTGCACACTGATGGGGTATCCAGTGAAGAGGGAACAGGTGCAGGGCTAGTTTTAACAAGTCCAGAAGGTGAAGAGTATACCTATGCATTGAAATTCTGTTTCTATGCTTCAAACAATGAAGCAGAGTATGAGGCATTACTCTCCGGCCTCCGCATAGCGGTAGAACTGGGGATAAAAAAATTTACGAGCATATGTTGATTCTCAAATTGTTGCCCAGTAGGTTAATGGAACGTTCGATGCAAGGGATACATCCATGAGGCAATATGTAAAGTTGGTGGAAGCAATTTCAAAGAAATTTGATAACCTTGAAGTCGTGCAAATCCCTCGAAATAAGAACAAAAAAGCTGACGTCTTGAGCAAGTTAGCTACTTTAACCTTTGATCATTTGCACAAATGAGTGTTGGTTGAAGAACTTAAGGAGAAATCAATACATGGAAAACCAATTATTGCAATAGTTGAAGGAGCTAAAGAAACTTGGATGACTCTGTATTTGAGAAATTTGCATGACGGATGGTTACCTGTTGATAAGGCGGAAGCAAGAAGAATAAGAGTGACTGCGCCAATGTATGAGATTGTTAGTGGTGTCCTTTATTGAAAGTCATACAATGGTCTGTTGTTTAGATGTTTAACCGATGATGAAGCGTTAAAAGTGGTCAAAGAAATGCATGAAGGAGTTTGTTCTCAACACTCTGGTTTCCGTACTGTGGCATCACGGATCATACGACAAGGGTATTTTTGGCCTTCCCTTTATCGGGATGTCGCAGAAATCATAAAAACATGTGAGAATTGTCAGAGGCATGGTACAATTCAGCGTCTTCCAAAGTATGACTTGATACCGGTGTCATCCGCTTGGCCGTTCTGTAAATGGGCTATTGATATTGTGGGGCCGTTCAATAGGAGCACTGGTAATGCTAAGTTCTTGGTGGTAGAGATCGATTTTTTCACTAAATGGGTTGAAGCAAAGGCTTTAGCAAAAATCACAGGAGAAAATGTCAAAAACTTGGTTTGGCATGATATTGTATGCCATTATGGGGTGCCAAATAAAATAGTCAGTGATAACGGCAAACAATTTGCAGAAAATCCATTTCGGAGTTGGTGTGAAGAGCTGGGCATAAAGCAAAATTTTACATCTGTTGCTCATCCTCAAGCGAACGGACAAGTGGAGGTTACCAAGAAGGAAATCGTTGCTGGCATTAAGGCATGGTTGGGTCTAAGTCAAACTGGATGGGTGGATGAGCTACCAAATGTATTGTGGGCACACCGGACGACGCCAAAGCGGAGCACGGGGGAAACACCTTTCAGTCTGATGTATGGAACAGAGGCCGTGATACCAGCTGAAATATGTGTGCCAACGCAACGCATTATGGCATTTGATGTTGAGGCTAATTCTGAGGCGTTAAGGGAGAATCTCAACTTGTTGGAGGAAAGAAGGTTGATGGCCGCCATCCGGCAAGCAGATCAGAAGCATAAAATGGCAAAATATTATAACAAGAAAGTGCAGCATGTGCAGTTTGAAGTAGGTGATTTAGTACTACGTGATAATGAGGCAAGCATGCAAATCAAATTTGGAAAGCTAGTCCCAAAATGGGAAGGACCTTATAAGGTCACGAAAGTAAATCAGAATGGATCATACATGCTTGCTGCGCCTTCCGGCGAGCAATATGAAAGAACATGGAATGCAATGAATTTAAAGAAATTTTATGCGTAGCACTATATGCATGGACAGCTTGATCAACTGTCAAATGCATGAGATATAGTCATAAATGTAAAAGTTTCTTTAAGAATATGAATAATAACAATTATTCTTATGGCAATATTTTTCACAAATTTTATCTGGCCAAGGATTTTTTAGCCCAGGTGTCACATAGCTGTGTGTCATCCCTACCCGCAGAAAGAAAGAAAGCCTTTCGGTGGTAGAAGTACAATCATACTCAAAATGGTTATATCGATAGTGAGACATGTAGAACTCACTAAAACATCGAAGCGATGAAACGAATCTACAAAAAATGTCATGACACAACTTATATACACAAAATGCAGAGCAAAACGAAAAACAGATCATAGTGTCCAGTAAAATATTTAAAGGCGAAAGTAATTCGTAATTTTTTCTCATGAGTTTCATGACGGAAGGTGTATGACGGAGAATATGATTTTGATATTCATAACTATAATGATTGCAAAGTACAATCTCAATATCTTGAGCATTGTTCATTACAACAATCTTACTAAGTTACAGCATATATTTCTAATATACATAACCAAGTGCAATATGAAGTGTTATGTAAAAGCAGATGTATAACAACATAGTGTTTCATTTATCCTGTGGAGTATAATTCAATACATCATCTATTGTTACATCTGGCCTTTTACAAAGATTTTCAAGATCAGAAAACCTCATATTTTCTATTGAGGCACCGGCTGCATCAGCTTCTAAAATGGCATTTTCATTAATCTTTGATGTGATTACCTCAGGCAGAGGATTTGAAAGTTCTGGTAGTTTTCTCTTCATAAAATTGAAAAAATTTAACCGTTCAACTGATTTGGCAAGGCGGACAAACTCACGGATTTTATGAGATAATGCCTGACAGTTAAAGATACGCTCTACAAGCGCAGGAATGCCAGTTATCATTCGTCTTTCGTTCTCCTCTTTGGCTTTAAGCTGTTCTTTCAACATGTTATTTTGTTCAAGCATTTTTTCGTTCTCCTTTACTAGTTCATCAATTTTGCTCAGATGCCGCTTTTCTCTGAAAGATAGTTCTTTGACTTGCTCCTTATATTCCGCCCTCTGATTGTTGCAATTCTTATAATGCCTCTTCATTGTCTCGTATTCCCTCTTTATCTCTGTGGCTATTCGTTCAGTCTTGGCCACTTTCTCCTTTTCAGCAGATAGCTCCTTATTTGTAGTGACTTCACTGTTTTGCAAGTCAGATAGGTGTTGAAGGTCATTTAGACCAGAAGCAATGTTCAGAATGATACTTTGTGCCTTAACTTTCTTGGCATCAGCATCAGATAAATTGCTAAAGAATTGGGCTAGTGAAGGGCACACCATGGCATTCAAAAAAGTCATGAAATCTTCGTACGAATGTGGTGGTCCTTTTAAAAGGGAGGAAAGCATGTTTGTGTCAAGATTGGGAAGCGTAATTTGTTGTTGAGAAGAACTAGGGAAAGCTCCTTGTTGAGTGGGTGACGGAGGAATTTGACCAGTTCTTCTCCTCTTCGCGGAAGGCGGAAGAGTTGTTAATGTAGTGTCTTGATGTGCTGCACTAGCTGTTGGAGATAAAGGAAAATTGTTATTTATAAAAGAGTTCAAATATGCTTCACAACATTTCAAAGGTGGCATAAAGTATAAGGAAGGGTTTGGATTATAAAATCCACCAGTACTGGGTATGCAAGAAAACAAGTACAGGTTTTGGTATGGAATTTTGGATAATTCAGTGTTGTCATTTTCATTACCCGAGGTACGACGTTCTCTAGAGGCAACTCGATTCATACCTATGTCTTCTTCTTCTTCTTCTTCTTCTTCTTCTTCTTCATCTTCCTCCTCCCTCATTACATCTGTTTTGGGGGTATCATCAATAATTTTCTCGGTAGTAAAGGTAAGCTGCGAATAAACCGATGACCGCATGGCGGTAAGCGGAGTAATTTTTGGAAAAAAAAAATTAAAAAGTCACAGTGATTAAATGGATAAATAAAGAAGAACATTTTATTTAAGCATATGTAGCAAAAGTAAATGCTTACTCTTTTTCCCAGCAAGAACACAGGCATAATCTTGTGAGATATCTCAATCTTGGATTACGGATGTCAGCGAAAGTATGCGTTCCCCATATTTAATATCATTGATTTGTTCAGCCTTAATCCTCTTAAACAAAAGGTTTTCCTTGTGACGAGTTTTGGAAAGGTAACAGATACGGTATGCTAGTATTTGCGCCATACTCGAATAGCTGAGTATTGTTTATCAATTGCATCTTCATTAATAAAGATAAATGAAGCATACCAGTTATCGCCAGGATGATCAAGTGCATGTTTCAAAAATCCATGAACTTTATTGAATGTGAACCAACCATTTTCATAGCGTGCTATACGTACCAAATGGCAAAATATCCGAATGGATGGCTCAATGCTCCTTGCGTGACAATAAATTTCAAAAATCAAAATCTTTCGAATTGATGCTGGTTCGAATTGACCAACAGCAACACCATAAAACTTGCAAACTTCTAAGAAGAATAGTGTAAATGGCAGACGTAAGAAAAAATTGAATATTGAATGACCATAAATAGCAACCTTGCCAGGGGGTGGTGAGCAGGCTCTGGCATTAATTGCAGGAATCACTGGTTCAACACCAGCTAATCTCGAAAAATGTTGCAGTAGCTCGCTTAAATATCTCTCATTTACTCTGCTGGGAATAGCTGCAACATCCTTTATAGCTGCCATTAATGTTTTAAATGAAACATGAAGTAACGAAGGTATTGATGGAAGAAGATGAATACTGTCAAAGGAAGTTGTAAAAGTAAATGATCGGTTAGGGTTTATGGTGGTTAAAAAGCAAAAAGATATAACAGCTGTAATCAGTGGTGATTTTGGGGGTTTTGTTTTCAGCCACACACGTGTAAGGACAAGATAAAAAGGTGAGTACATCGAAAAGTCTTTTTACATCTAGAGGCGCGTGCGATATTTTAGCTGTGCAAAAAGTAATCATCACAATGTCAGTAAAATTCGCCTATCATTTAATGCCTGTGATGTGCTTCCCAATACAAAAGGAAAACGTGAAGACTTGGTTGGCATGCGTTATTCCAAGTTTAACAACTTAATCAATTTTCAAAAGCTTAAGTCATTAAACTAGGGGGGACTTAATGGTGTATCCTATCGTATACACGCATAAAAGGCATAATGGTTGCATAAAAGTAGCATCAGGAAGGCTGAAAACAACAGTTTTGTGGAGTTAACCGTCCAGCGTTCTCCGTTGTACAGGCTGCTCCGTCATGCGTAAGCCCTGAAGGCCGCCTAGCGCGTAAGCCTTGGCCGGAGAAGGCCACCTTGAGCATAAATTTCGGATCACGAATAACAGAACGTATCATCATTTGACACGTGTCCCCAGACAATCTGGTGGATCTGACACTATAAATAGACCCCTTGGGTCGTCATTTTACACAGTTCAGATATTCTGACAACTTTGAGAGCTGAGACTTCACTTCTCTTTCTCTCTCTACTTTCTCTCACTAGAAGTCATCCGGCTAGCACTTTTACGCTCTACGGACGACAGATTGATTAAGCCACCCCACAAGTTTCTACACTTGTGAACCGGGTCTGCAGGGATTATTTCCCAAGGGTAAAAATCAATCGGCAACATTCCGCCCTCCTAAAGCTTGGTTACTTCTAGTATCTTGTTGACACACTAAACCCTACCTCAGAAGGAAATAGGTGTTAACACTTTTCACGTTGTGATATATAATCACATTCCGGGAATGATACATGATCACATTTGACTACATGTGCTGCTAAATTGTAGAATATATGAAGTTAATTACGCGATGAATAATTATTTGTTGCTAACTTCTTGGGATAATGCGAAATTTTGACTCAAGAATATGGTACATAGCAAAAATTACAAAGAGGAAATTACATTGTGGAAATCACGCACAAAGTGGCATAAAAAGACACATGATTAATTCTTTATTGACCGGTTGGTATATCTTCTCTGCAAAAGCAACGTGTTGGTAAAAGTATGCTCATGAGATTAATTCTATTTAGAATAATTATTAAAATACTTGGCAAGGTTCAAGCCTTACACGTTGCTAAAATTGGTTTGAGTGCATAATACTTTGTGTTACATGCAAGTTTTTGACTACAGGTGGATTGGTTTCCTCCCGCGAGTTTAACCAATCTTGCGAAAACTCTTGAGATTCAAAATACAAGCTTAAGAATAACTCCGTTATATGCGACTAATTTCAGTTGCCGAATCGATTATATAAGCGCAGTGAATATTATTTCACTAAGAATGTTTACGAGGAGATGCGGTAGAAGATACAAAGTGGCGCATTAAATGGTCGCATTGGAACAATTTTTCATGACAAAAATTCTACGCAAATAAAAGATATCATGCAATAAAGTGTATTACACAATGCAGAATTTTATATTATAGCTACGAGATTTTTATAGCTACGAGATTTTTAGCCTGTTGTTATGCGTATACAAAGCAATGCGCAAGATCATCAAATGAAGATGGTGGATATTATATTTTTTTGTAGTGACCCGAACTTTTTCGAACCTTTCTATGATTATATGTTTAATGAAAACTATATTTACATGATTAAATGTTTCCAATATGTTAAGCAATCAAACTTGTCAAGACTTGGTTAATTGAAACGAAAATTTTGTAAACGTCTGATTACCCAGTTTGACCAATGATTCACGAACGCTATAAGTTGTATATGACATGATGATACATAAATGAATAAATATATATGTTTAACATGATATAATGATCATCAAGTATCTCATTAAAAATAATAACAATAAGTTATATACTTAAAAAGGAGACTATTGACGTATGAAACTCGAAACGATACATATAACGATTATCGTTATAACCACGTCTTACTAAATATATATGAAGCATATTAATACATTGTTATATTATATATAACATGATAATATGATAATTAAATATATCATCAAGTGTATTAACAATGAACTACATAAGTAAAAACAAGACTACTAACTTAAGGTTTTTGAAATGAGACATATATGTAACGATTATCGTTGTAACGACATTTAAATGTATATATCAGATTAAGATATATTAATATATCATAATATCATGATAATATAATAATTTAAAATCTCATTTGATATTATAAACTTTGGGTTAACAACATTTAACAAGATCGTTAACCTAAAGGTCTCAAAACAACACTTACATGTAACGACTAACGATGACTTAACGACTCAGTTAAAATGTATATACATGTAGTGTGTTAATATGTATTCATACACTTTTGAAAGACTTCAAGACACTTATCAAAATACTTCTACTTAACAAAAAATACTTACAATTACATCCTCGTTCAGTTTCATCAACAATTCTACTCGTATGCACCCGTATTCGTACTCGTACAATACACTGCTTTTAGATATATGTACTATTGGTATATACACTCTAATGATCAGCTCTTATCATCCCATGTGAGTCACCTAACACATGTGGGGACCATCATTTGGCAACTAGCATGAAATATCTCATAAAATTACAAAAATATGAGTAATCATTCATGACTTATTTACATGAAAACAAAATTACATATCCTTTATATCTAATCCATACACCAACGACCAAAAACACCTACAAACACTTTCATTCTTCAATTTTCTTCATCTAATTAATCTCTCTCAAGTTCTAACTTCAAGTTCTAAGTGTTCTTCATAAATTCTACAAGTTCTAGTTACATAAAATCAAGAATACTTTCAAGTTTGCTAGCTCACTTCCAATCTTGTAAGGTGATCATCCAACCTCAAGAAATCTTTGTTTCTTACAGTAGGTTATCATTCTAATACAAGGTAATAATCATATTCAAACTTTGGTTCAATTTCTATAACTATAACAATCTTATTTCAAATGATGAGCTTACTTGAACTTGTTTTCGTGTCATGATTCTGCTTCAAGAACTTCGAGCCATCCAAGGATCCGTTGAAGCTAGATCCATTTTTCTCTTTTCCAGTAGGTTTATCCAAGGAACTTAAGGTAGTAATGATGTTCATAAAATCATTCGATTCATACATAAAAAGCTGTCTTATTCAACGTTATAAACTTGTAATCACTAGAACATTGTTTAGTTAATTCTAAACTTGTTCGCAAATAAAGTTAATCCTTTTAACTAGACTTTTAAAATCAATTAAACACATGTTCTATATCTATATGATATGCTAACTTAAATAATTTAAAACCCGGAAACACGATAAACACCATAAAACTGGATATACGCCGTCGTAGTAAAACCGGGGGCTGTTTTGGTTGTGATAATTAAAAGCTAAGAAGAACTTTGATTTAAAAGCTATACTTCTGGAAAAATGATTTTTCTTATGAACATGAAACAATATCCAAAAATCATGGTTAAACTCAAAGTGAAAGTATGTTTTTCAAAATGGTCATCAAGATGTCGTTCTTTCGACGGAAATGACTAACTCTTTCAAAAACGACTTGTAACTTGTATTTCCGACTATAAACTTATACTTTTTCTATTTAGATTCATAAAGTTAAGTTCAATACGAAACCGTGACCACTGGAATCACTCAAAACGGATTAGAAACAAAGAAATGGCGAGTAAAACAAGATTGATAAAAACTACTCATTTTACCTACGTGAAAGTTAGTAATAAATCTATTCCAACCATAACCTAATCAACTTATATTGTATATTATGTAATCTTGAGATACCATAGACACGTATACAATGTTTCGACCTATCATGTCGACCCATCTATATATATTGCGGAACAACCATAGACACTCTATATGTGAATGTTGGAGTTAGCTATACAGGGTTGAGGTTGATTCCAAAATATATATATAGTTTGAGTTGTGATCAATACTGAGATACGTATACATTGGGTCGTGGATTGATTCAAGATAATATTTATCGATTTATTTTTGTACAT
The DNA here is from genome assembly GCF_046630445.1 of Rutidosis leptorrhynchoides. Taxonomy (NCBI): domain Eukaryota; kingdom Viridiplantae; phylum Streptophyta; class Magnoliopsida; order Asterales; family Asteraceae; genus Rutidosis; species Rutidosis leptorrhynchoides. The sequence continues at coordinate 241,514,269 of NC_092343.1, forward strand.
CTAACTGTGGACAACTAGTTGTAGGTTACTAACGAGCACAGCTGACTTAATAAACTTAAAACATCAAAATGTATTAAAAGTATTGTAAATATATTTTGAACATACTTTGATATATATGTATATATTGTTATAGGTTCGTGAATCAACCAGTGGCCAAGTCTTACTTCCCGACGAAGTAAAAATCTGTGAAAGTGAGTTATAGTCCCACTTTTAAAATCTAATATTTTTGGGATGAGAATACATGCAGGTTTTATAAATGATTTACAAAAGATATACAAGTACGTGAAACTACATTCTATGGTTAAATTATCGAAATCGAATATGCCCTTTTTTATTAAGTCTGGTAATCTAAGAATTAGGGAACAGACAACCTAATTGACGCGAATCCTAAAGATAGATCTATTGGGCCTAACAAACCCCATCCAAAGTACCGGATACTTTAGTACTTCAAAATTTATATCATATCCGAAGGGTGTCCCGGAATGATGGGGATATTCTTAAATATGCATCTTGTTAATGTCGGTTACCAGGTGTTCACCATATGAATGATTTTTATCTCTATGTATGGGATGTGTATTGAAATATAAAATCTTGTGGTCAATTATTATGATTTGATAATATATAGGTTAAACCTATAACTCACCAACATTTTTGTTGACGTTTTAAGCATGTTTATTCTCAGGTGATTATTAAGAGCTTCCGCTGTCGCATACTTAAATAAGGACGAGATTTGGAGTCCATGCTTGTATGATATTGTGTAAAAACCTCATTCAAGAAACTTATTTCGTTGTAACATATTTGTATTGTAAACCATTATGTATTGGTCGTGTGTAAACAGGATATTTTAGATTATCATTATTTGATAATCTACGTAAAGCTTTTTAAACCTTTATTGATGAAATAAAGGTTATGGTTTGTTTTAAAATGAATGCAGTCTTTGAAAAACGTCTCATATAGAGGTCAAAACCTCGCAACGAAATCAATTAATATGGAACGTTTTTAATCAATAAGAACGGGACATTTCATTTTTTGCGTAAGCAAAAAGCGCATATGGAATATGCTAACATCCGGCTTAACGTTGTCTCACGCATTGCTTATCAAATGAAGATGGTGGATATTTTTTTTTTGCGTAAGCAAAAAGCGCATATGGAATATGCTAACATCCGGCTTAACGTTGTCTCACGCAATTTTCACGGAAGCGTCTAAGTGTACAATTTTAAAAAAAAAGAATCCTTGCTCAATTTTATGCATGTATATCATAATGCGGTAATTATACGCAAAATATGATGAAACTTTTGGAAGGGATATAGAAATGGCAGAAGTATACAATACTTAATTCCTTGAAAGCAAGTGATATATATTAAATGGGAAGTTATATGGCATAAAATATTGCGTGACAGCACGTGTAATGCGAAAGCAAGATTTGTCTTTGTGTATGCACATTGGAGGTGAAGCAAGATAGTTTGTGAAACCATTGGGCATGTTTGAATCTAGAGGGTTTGAAGTCCCAAACTTAAAAAATCGAAAATCTAAATCTACAAGATTTAAAGCCGCAAGCTTAAGGTTGCAAGCTTAATGCCATAAGTTTAAAAAAAACTTCAAATGTGATGAGCGAGCTTTTTTGATCATGGCAATATCACCATTTGTGCAATATGCACGTTACTAAGTCCATGAGCGTATGGCTATGGCAACAATATTTTTTGTGCAACATTACCTAAATCCATGAGCATATGGCCATGGAAATATTATTATTTGTGCTAAAAGCACGTGGTTGCATTGCTTAAAAGCATGACCACAATTATTGATTGTTTTGCACACGATGCATGAGGTCATGAACGCTAAAACCATATGTTTCTATAGTACAAGTATCCATTGGCAAGAAAGGCTTAAAATATGCCATTGGGTATATGTTATATTAACATAAGCTTCAATTGACTTGCTTCATATATGCTTCGAGCAAATTTCTCAAAAATTGCTAAATATGCGTGAGACCAAAAATGAATCGTGATCAAATTTTATCAAGTGCGGATGCGTACTTTGATTTTCAAGTGAAAACCACTTGGCGTGCAAAAATGCAATGAATGCCTAATCGTTGAAGAAAGCCCGCTTGGATGAATAACATAAAATTACAAGTGTTTGCGAAAAGTTGGAACTTGTGACATTTTTCCTAAGTATTTGATCTAGCCATGCTTAGATGCTTCGCAAAAAACACATATTTTGCCTAAGGATCGTTTCGGCGGACTTAGAAGATTCATAATATATAAAAGATTGTTTCGCATAATTGCATGTTTGTTATGTGCACAATAACGAATATGGAAATTGCAAAGGACAAGTCTAGAAATTATGAATATATAACAAAGCGCTATATAAATAAACGTTGCAACATGATTTTCTCTTTGATAAAAAAGCGCCATGAGTTGCGCATAACTTCACGAACAAAGCATATTGTACACTTCGAGTTCGACATCATATACTTTCAGTTTATAATATCGAACTGGGAGGACTTGATAGTGTATATATTGCTATATTCCCTATGATTACATACTTACAAGTTCGTCATTATATATCTTCAACATATAATACCAAACTTGGGGGACTTGATAGTGCGCATAGCACTACCTTGCGCATTGCAAAAGGATTGCACTTAGTTTTAGCACCTTGTGCTGAAATCCGCAATGCACAATTGTGCTGAAATTCGCAATGCACAAGTGTGCTGAAATTCGCACAAGAGTGCAAGAATCCGCAAAAGAGTGCAAGAATCCGCACAAGAGTGCAAGAATCTGTACAGGAGTGCAAAAATCCGCGAATATTCTGAATACTATAAATAGAGAGCTTGGCCTCTCATTTATAGGTTGTTGATTCTCTGCCATTTGCCAAGACCTTTGTAATTTTCACTTGTGACTTTGCCCAAGGAACATTTACATTGAATTAAGGTGAATCATGCTAATTAACAATCAAGACCGGGTCGGGGTGGTTGATCACTTGATTGAAAAGTGAAATACGATCATCAGGGCCCAAAACAAACAACAACACCCCAATCCTCCTCATTGCACTCGATCCTTGATCCAATTCCGTAAGGAAGACGGATCTAGGATCGATCACTCCTGCTTCTATATTTTAGAACGTGAATTGAAAGAAGATTATGATGATGATGAATATCATAATTAAAGATGATAAGCTTTTGAGATATAATACTACACGAACCCCACCACCAATAATACATAGTACAATTAAAATTGAAACAAATCGCTACTTTTACATTCCTTTATTTCTTGGCTGACACTTTCATCAATAGATATCCACTTGCTACCACCTTTTCGATAGTGAATGACAAGGGAGTTAGTAATTCAATAAAGGTAATAGCGATGGGAGAGATTCACGGTCAAAGAGAACTAATTCATACAACCACTTTATATTTAAATACGCATGTCCACAATTAACTTATTAATTCAAGTGACTTTTGGCGTAATATAATTTCAATATGGCCGACAAATTCAATTTTAGTTGCATCACTTAAGCAACTTGCAATTTAATAATAAACTGTAGCTTTTAATCCTCTCCATCAGCTTCTGTTTCGCAATCTATTTTTATTCACAACCGAAAACTCCTTTGGGCCACGTGTCTGCTTTTATAGATGGGCCGTGAAAATAAGTTTGTAATTGGGTTTATCTTGCTATTGGGACAACTTGGGCCATTACATGCAATCTCAGCTATGTATCTGATTCTGGTATTGTTCGATGACAAAGCACACATACACAATATTTAGAGTATTATTATTATTTCATAGTAATATTATCATTAAGATAGGATGATGATAATTAAATAAGGATGATGATTATGATGGTTATTATGATGCCATAGATTAGGAATGATACAATGATGAGGATGATGTTAAGTCAAGATATTACTTAACAGCTTGATCTCACTTTTAGTTGTTCCAAAACAACCGGGTTTTGATTACAATAATGGGTTTGTAGATCAATTGTCTTAATGGGCTGTACGAAAATCTTGGCTAAATGTGGATTACTACATACGTGAAGATGAATACGTGGTTAATGGTGTATCCTATCGTATACACACATAAAAGGCATAATGGTTGCATAAAAGTAGCATCAGGAAGGCTGGAAACAACAGTTCTGTGAAGTTTTCCGTTCAGCGTTCTCCGCTGTACAGGCTGCTCCGTCATGCGTAAGCCCTGAAGGCCGCCTAGCGCGTAAGTCTGTGACGACCCGGGAATTTCCGACCAAATTTAAACTTTATCTTTATATTATTCCGACACGAACCTCAAGAATTTTAAACTGTGTTCATACATTCATTTAACCTCGACCAAAGTCCCGACGATTCACGAACAACTATTTGTGAGTAGATATGTATATAAATACAAATAAATATATGTATATAATAAATGTTATTAATCGTTGAATGAAATTATTATTATAAATAAAAATGTAAAATAATATACAAAAATAATAAAGCTGTTATTAAAATGAATCTATATATATATATATTTGTATGTATATTATAGTATATGAACTGTATAACTATTAAAAGGCATATATAGAAATTGAAACATACAAATTATTGTTATTAGTATTGTTATTAAATAATATTATTAATAGTTATTATATTAAAATTGTTATTACTCTCATTATTATTAATAATAACAGATTTGATACATGTAAATTGTTATATCCTTATAAATATTATTGTTGTCATTATTTGTATCATTATTATTATTAATATATTTAAATTTATTAATTATTAATATTAAATATATATATACATATATATATATATATATATATATATATATATATATATATATATATATATATTAGATAAGGAATCAAATACTGCTTAACATCACTATGGAGCTTTAATTATTTTGTTTTCTGTCGAATTCACTTGTCAAATACAAATAATGATGATCAACTTTTGTTACAGCATCACTCACGCAATTACATTATACAATCCACTAACTTACCATCAAATTTATTTTCCTGATTCCATTTTGTTTCTTCTCCTTGTTTAATTATTCGATCACTTTTCTGTAACTACATATGTGAACATATAACGTATGCATATGAAAACTATAATATACATAGATATAAAACCTTTCTATTTTTCCTAAACCACCACCATCGTGGACCAAGATCAACATCACCTCACCATCGTGCCACTTATGATCTTCTGTTTTGACTGTCACCGAGAACACTCGTCTACTACCTTCCATCACCTTCGATCGTTTGTTTTTATTTGAGTAGCCAGGAAATATATACCAAGAACAACCACTACTCTTGATCAACAATCACATTCAACAACCACCGTTGGGTTACTATCACCACAACCACCATTATCAACACTATACACCATCATCTCTCTCCATATCTTTCTCTCTCAACTATTCCAGTCTGAGAACCTTCATAACCGTGGAATTCTCTTTTGGTTATCTTGCTGTTTCGATTTTCTATTAAAGATCGGATACTACCACCACGAAAACCACCTCTCTCTCATCTTCTCACCTCTCTCTCTCTCTCTCTCTCTCTCTCTCTCTATATTAAGCTTGATTATGAAGAACCACCACTCTCACCATTATTGTTGCTGTAAACGATTCCTGTTGATAAACCTAAGACCCTACAATACTTTTACAGCTGCTATAACTTCTTGTTTTCAAACGAAAATCACAAATCAACATTTTAAATCATTTGTTGCATCTTCAACTAAACCGCTACAACTATATCTTATTATTCTTGATTCTGTGTATGATAACGATGATGAATACTTGAAATGAAGGCGAATATGGATGTGGCATATATTAAATCGTTTCTGATTTTTCCACTAACACTTTTGACTCCTTTAGTTATCTCTTTATACACCGACACCCATTAAATCAAATACCCCACTTGTTTATTTAAAGAAAAAGGAAACATGATACATTGATGGATGAGGGACCAGTCGTATATGACTGCAACTTTACGTGATTAACTATATTAGATACAAAAGGAAACGAAACCCTTTAAAAGGTTAGTGGACTGATTTGTTTAACTTGAGTCAAGGAGTAAAATGGACTGCATGTCACGATATCCTCATTGGGTTTTTAACAGAAATCAACAAACAAATGGGCCTGCAAACCCTTCCTACTATCGATTACAGCTGCCATACGTATGGATATACATTTTTTTTGTTTGTTTAATCAAATTTTGTAAACCAGAAAAGGAACCCGTAATGTATTTGGATACTGATGAATAATGAGGATGATGTTACGATGATTATGATTTAAATGAGGATGACGATGGTAATCTTATAAAGATAAAGAAGAATACGTTTTACGGGTAAATAGATATGATTTGGTTATTAACTCAGAAAAATCGAATTGGATGTTGAGAAGAAGAAGGGAAAAGAGTGAAACATAATTAGCGGCTAAATACAAATGGGTCTAGATTAAATTAGAAAGACAGGAATGGAGGAGTAGTGAGAGTGGTGTTCGAGTATCCTTAAGGTCACGGGTTCGAGTCCTGTATCCGGCATTTATTTTTACAAGTTAACTTTTAAGGTAGTTTTCCTTTTCAAGTTTAATATTATTACTTTTATTATTATTATTATTATTATTATTATTATTATTATAACTACTACTAATATCAAAACTATTATTGTTATCATTATCATTTTTAAACCTAATCATTTTCATTATTAAAGAATACTATTATAATAACTAATATCATTATTATTATTATTATTTTTAAACATTATTATTATTATTATTAGTATTATGATTATTATTATTATTATTATTATTATTATTATTATTATTATTATTATTATTATTATTATTATTATTATTATTATTATTATTATTATTATTATTATTATTATTATTATTATTATTACCTATATCATAAATATACTAATATTACATAATATCATGTTTTTAACTAATATAATATTATTCCTAACAAATAAATTATATATCATGTACATACTATAACAGATTATAAGTATTAATATGAAAATATATATGGGCATTAGTCTTAATTCAATATAAACTTAGTTGATTAATATTATATATGTTAATATATATATAAATGATATAGGTTCGTGAATCCAAGGCCAACCCTGCATTGTTCAGTATCGTCGTATGAATATTTTTACTACAAAATATTGGAAGTGAGTTTCATTTGATTCCCTTTTACTCTTTACATTTTTGGGACTGAGAATACATGCGCTATTTTTACAACTACTTTATTAAATGCTTTTGAAATATTTTTGAACTACGAATACATGAAATGCTTTTATAAATGTTTGACTAGATAGACACAAGCAAAACATTCCTCGAATGAATTATTATGCAGACAGAAGTTCTGCGGATTATTATTGAATTATGTAGACATGATAATTGCCACCATTGAATTATGTGGACATGATAATTGCCACCATTGAATTATGTGGACATGATAATGGCCACAATTGAATTAGGTGGACATGATAATTGCCACCAATTGATATGAATGTTATGTATCGAGAGAATGATTTTATACATAGGTTATGTGTAGGATATTTTTGCGCACGAGATATGTGTACGGTTACTAAGATTTATGAAAAATGGTTTCGTACACAAGAAATGTGTACTGTATTTAAAAGATATCGCTTGTACATTACAGGTGGGTATAGGATTCGGGCCCATTTGTACCATGCAAGATTTAAATCTGTGATCTATCAAAATTACAGAATTTTTATTGTTTTATGATAAACTTATGAACTCACCAACCTTTTGGTTGACACTTTAAAGCATGTTTATTCTCAGGTATGAAAGAAATCTTCCGCTGTGCATTTGCTCATATTACATGGAGTCGTTCATGGCATATAGAAGTCAGAACCTCGCAATGGGACCAACTGTTGAAGACTTCGTCCAGATGGATTAGGACGGGGCATTTTAGTTGGTATCAGAGCGGTGGTCTTAGCGAACCAGGTCTTGCATTAGTGTGTCTAACTAGTAGTTGATAGAATGCATTAATGAGTCTGGACTTCGACCGTGTCTGCATGTCAAAAGTCTTGCTTATCATTTCGTGTCGAAAATTACCTGTTTACCATCCTTAGAAAATTACCTGCTTATCATTCTTAGTCTAGACACATCTTACTGCATCGATTGCATGAATAGTGTATAGACAAAATTCATATCTTAGCGTATCTGCTACTTCATATCTTAGCGTATCTGTTACTGTAACTTTGCCTGACATATTCCGTAGATTCCTCCGTAACTTATGGGATTTTAGTATTATATATGCATATGTAAATTATGTATTGCAGGGTACTAATCTACATCCTATAATCTATTTCTTATCGAAAATCCTTCATCTGATTGTACGAGATGAATCTCTCAACCAGTTCGAGTCCTTCAGTTTCCGATAACTATTCCGATAGTTATTCCTACAGTTATTCCGATATGGAAACACACTTGAGCTCCGAAAGTAGTATAACCGGAATGGATCAACCAATCAGCCATCATCAATTCATCTGATGGGTTCGTAGTCTACTTAATCATTGGAGACAAGAAGAAGGTGATCCTTTTCATCAACCGAATTCACCTCTTAGTGAAGAACCTGAAGCACTTACCGGCGAATCTATTCGAAACACCATATTCACCCTCATTGCCAGGATATCCCACAACGATTATATTCTATCCACAATTCTAAACCTTATTCATCCGCTCGTTCCGACCGACAATCATCCCGGTATAATGGAAGAAGTTAACGAACTTCGCGCCCGGGTAATGGCTTTGGAGAATATGGTGCAAAGGTTACAAACACCAGCAGCAGCACCAACAGCATAAACAGTAACACCATCAGCAATATCAACAGTACCACCACCAACCAGCAATAGCAACATCTGCATCTCACACCTCAAATTCACCATATATCCCACGAACATCAACATCATACGCACCATGGATACCAAGGTGTACCAACAACAATACTCGATGAAGTATTGATCCATAACTTCATTAATACTTCGTGAAGAATATGTGGTTCCTAATAGTCTTAGATATTACTTATTCTAGCTTAAATCGAAAAGCAAATGAGATTAATATCATATTAACTCATTAAATCTATGATTACATCTGAAGAAAATATATATGTATATATGTTTTCATAAAGACTTTAATTAAAAATTCTTTCGTACAAACTATTAATGGTGAAAATATTTTAACGGGTAGGTAATACCCGAGGAATATTTAGATTTCACATTAATAAGTTACATTGTACATTCTTCGAATCTGGTTCAACAATCATTTACTATCCTACTTACATTCACCGATATATGAATCTGTTCACCACAAAATAACCATTTTCATTCAATTTCATATTTGGATTTTGACTTCTCAGAATCCAACAAGTGGCATAATGAAGAAAACATTTGACACAATAAAATTTGTTAGAAACAAACAAATTAACTATGAAAAAAATTCTGTTAAGATTCCACGCTAACAAAATCCTAGCTAAATGTTCCTAGCTAACTGTTAATTCCTTATTATAGTTTATTTATCGCAATTTAATTTTCGCAATTTAATTTATCGTCATTTAATTTCTGTTATTTACTTTACGCACTTTATTTATCGTCATTTAATTTCTGTTATTTATTTTACGCACTTTAAATATCGGGACACGTGTAGTGACCCGAACTTTTCCATGTTTATATATATTAACTGAGATTGATATTTACATGATTAAATGTTTCCAACATGTTAAGCAATCAAACTTGTTAAGACTTGATTAATTGAAATATGTTTCATATAGACAATTGACCACCCAAGTTGACCGGTGATTCACGAACGTTAAAACTTGTAAAACTATATGATGACATATATATGGATATATATATATAGTTAACATGATACTATGATAAGTAAACATATCATTAAGTATATTAACAATGAACTACATATGTAAAAACAAGACTACTAACTTAATGATTTTTAAACGAGACATATATGTAACGATTATCGTTGTAAAGACATTTAATGTATATATATCATATTAAGAGATATTCATACATGATAATATCATGATAATATAATAATTTAAAATCTCATTTGATATTATAAACATTGGGTTAACAACATTTAACAAGACCGTTAACCTAAAGGTTTAAAAACAACACTTACATGTAACGACTAACGATGACTTAACGACTCAGTTAAAATGTATATACATGTAGTGTTTTAATATGTATTTATACACTTTTGAAAGACTTCAATACACTTATCAAAATACTTCTACTTAACAAAAATTCTTACAATTACATCCTCGTTCAGTTTCATCAACAATTCTACTCGTATGCACCCGTATTCGTACTCGTACAATACACAGCTTTTAGATGTATGTACTATTGGTATATACACTCCAATGATCAGCTCTTAGCAGCCCATGTGAGTCACCTAACACATGTGGGAACCATCATTTGGCAACTAGCATGAAATATCTCATAAAATTACAAAAATATGAGTAATCATTCATGACTTATTTACATGAAAATAAAATTACATATCCTTTATATCTAATCCATACACCAACGACCAAAAACACCTACAAACACTTTCATTCTTCAATTTTCTTCATCTAATTGATCTCTCTCAAGTTCTATCTTCAAGTTCTAAGTGTTCTTCATATATTCTACAAGTTCTAGTTACATAAAATCAAGAATACTTTCAAGTTTGCTAGCTCACTTCCAATCTTGTAAGGTGATCATCCAACCTCAAGAAATCTTTGTTTCTTACAGTAGGTTATCATTCTAATACAAGGTAATAATCATATTCAAACTTTGGTTCAATTTCTATAACTATAACAATCTTATTTCAAGTGATGATCTTACTTGAACTTGTTTTCGTGTCATGATTCTGCTTCAAGAACTTCGAGCCATCCAAGGATCCGTTGAAGCTAGATCCATTTTTCTCTTTTACACTAGGTTTATCCAAGGAAATTAAGGTAGTAATGATGTTCATAACATCATTCGATTCATACGTATAAAGCTATCTTATTAAAAGGTTTAAACTTGTAATCACTAGAACATAGTTTAGTTAATTCTAAACTTGTTCGCAAACAAAAGTTAATCCTTCTAACTTGACTTTTAAAATCAACTAAACACATGTTCTATATCTATATGATATGCTAACTTAATGATTTAAAACCTGAAAACACGAAAAACACCGTAAAACTGGATTTACGCCGTCGTAGTAACACCGCGGGCTGTTTTGGGTTAGTTAATTAAAAAATATGATAAACTTTGATTTAAAAGTTGTTATTCTGAGAAAATGATTTTTATTATGAACATGAAACTATATCCAAAAATTATGGTTAAACTCAAAGTGGAAGTATGTTTTCTAAAATGGTCATCTAGACGTCGTTCTTTCGACTGAAATGACTACCTTTACAAAAACGACTTGTAACTTATTTTTCCGACTATAAACCTATACTTTTTCTGTTTAGATTCATAAAATAGAGTTCAATATGAAACCATAGCAATTTGATTCACTCAAAACGGATTTAAAATGAAGAAGTTATGGGTAAAACAAGATTAGATAATTTTTCTCATTTTAGCTACGTGAAAATTGGTAACAAATCTATTCCAACCATAACTTAATCAACTTGTATTGTATATTATGTAATCTTGAGATACCATAGACACGTATACAATGTTTCGACCTATCATGTCAACACATCTATATATATTTCGGAACAACCATAGACACTCTATATGTGAATGTTGGAGTTAGCTATACAGGGTTGAGGTTGATTCCAAAATATATATAGTTTGAGTTGTGATCAATACTGAGATACGTATACACTGGGTCGTGGATTGATTCAAGATAATATTTATCGATTTATTTCTGTACATCTAACTGTGGACAACTAGTTGTAGGTTACTAACGAGGACAGCTGACTTAAGAAACTTAAAACATCAAAATATATTAAAAGTGTTGTAAATATATTTTGAACATACTTTGATATATATGTATATATTGTTATAGGTTCGTGAATCAACCAGTGGCCAAGTCTTACTTCCCGACGAAGTAAAAATCTGTGAAAGTGAGTTATAGTCCCACTTTTAAAATCTAATATTTTTGGGATGAGAATACATGCAGGTTTTATAAATGATTTACAAAATAGACACAAGTACGTGAAACTACATTCTATGGTTGAATTATCGAAATCGAATATGCCCCTTTTTATTAAGTCTGGTAATCTAAGAATTAGGGAACAGACACCCTAATTGACGCGAATCCTAAAGATAGATCTATTGGGCCTAACAAACCCCATCCAAAGTACTGGATGCTTTAGTACTTCGAAATTTATATCATATCCGAAGGGTGTCCTGGAATGATGGGGATATTCTTATATATGCATCTTGTTAATGTCGGTTACCAGGTGTTCACCATATGAATGATTTTTATCTCTATGTATGGGATGTGTATTGAAATATGAAATCTTGTGGTCTATTATTATGATTTGATATATATAGGTTAAACCTATAACTCACCAACATTTTTGTTGACGTTTTAAGCATGTTTATTCTCAGGTGATTATTAAGAGCTTCCGCTGTCACATACTTAAATAAGGACGAGATTTGGAGTCCATGCTCGTATGATATTGTGTAAAAACTGCATTCAAGAAACTTATTTTGTTGTAACATATTTGTATTGTAAACCATTATGTAATGGTCGTGTGTAAACAGGATATTTTAGATTATCATTATTTGATAATCTACGTAAAGCTTTTTAAACCTTTATTGATGAAATAAAGGTTATAGTTTGTTTTAAAATGAATGCAGTCTTTGAAAAATGTCTCATATAGAGGTCAAAACCTCGCAACGAAATCAATTAATATGGAACGTTTTTAATCAATAAGAACGGGACATTTCAGTTGGTATCAGAGCGTTGGTCTTAGAGAACCAGAATTTTGCATTAGTGTCTCTTATCGAGTTTGTTAGGATGCATTAGTGAGTCTGGACTTCGACCGTGTTTACTTGAAAAATGATTGCTTAAAAAATTTTGTTGGAAACTATATATTTTTAACATGTGAATATTATGTGATATATTAATCTCTTAACGCGTTTGATATTATGTGATAGATGTCTACCTCTAGAACAAGTCCCATTGACTCACCTAATAATAATGAAGAGTCAAATGTAAATTGGAATGATTCGTGGACTGATTCACAAGTTCCCGAAGAGGAACCGGAAGAAGAGTCGGAACCGGAAGAAGAATCGGAACCGGAAGAAGAATCGGAACCGGATGAAGAAATAGAACCGGTGGGGGAAATAATAAAATGGTTAAGTAAAAGAAAATCCTCAACCAACCGACCAAGGTTAATTATGGTCAATGGTGTTTCCGCCAAGGAAGCAAAATATTGGGAGGATTACCAATTCTCCGATGAATCGGATTCCGACGAGAATTCCGATGATGTTATAGAAATTACCCCAACTGAATTTAAAAAGGTAAAAGAAAATAATAAGGGAAAGGGCATAAAAATACAGAAATCTAATTCCAATCCCGATGAACTTTATATGTATCGTCAACCCCCGAAGTCCTTAAGTTGTAACAATGACCCGGGAACCTCTAAACCACCAGGTTTTTCTAAACCAATGTGGATAACGACGGCTCGTATTAGGGGAAAATCATATATTCCTAGAAAATTGGCAAAACGAACCAAAACCGAAGAAGAAGAAACAAGCGAGTCGGAATAAGATAGTTGTATTCATGTGGTGTAATATATGTAATATAGTGTGCTTATGCTTTATGATATATGTAAAAATTGCTTGTATTAATAAGTATTTTTTTTTTTATGAATCTAACTCTTGTCTATTTTACAGTATAAAAACGCAAAATGGATAGACAACCCAATATTTTAAGTGACCTACCCGGAGACATGATTGATGAAATCTTGTCTAGAGTCGGTCAGAATTCCTCGGCACAACTATTTAAGGCGAGATCAGTTTGTAAGACATTCGAAGAACGTTCCAAGAATGTCTTGGTTTATAAGAGACTTTCGTTTGAAAGATGGGGGATATCACATTGGGAAACCCATAAGTTACGATGTGTTTACTTTGACGCATATATTGCGGGGAACCCAAATGCTATTTTACGCAACGGGTTAAGAAATTATTTTGACTCAATGTATCCGAATATAGGACTTCATGATTTAGAAAAAGCGGCTAACATGCAACATAAAGAAGCATGCTATGCTTATGGGTTAGTAATGTTCGCTTCTCACCAAAGTGAGAAAAAGAACATCGGGCTACAGCTATTAAACAAAACGTTCCCACAAGTGACGGAGTCGGTAATTGGGGTAAGAAATGAGGTTTTTAGATTGTTACGGGACTGTTGGACATTACGTAACCCTCGTCCCTTTGACGACGTTACAACACGCTGTCTTATCAACGGCCATAACGGTTATGTTGCACAAGACCAAGGATGGGAAGTAGTCCTAGTAAAACCAGAATGCATGACTTGTTTCTGGACGTATGAATTACGTGTCTTTATTGCCTTTGCTGAACGACTTGTGTACTAGCTAGAATTATCTTCACAACTATCTTGTATCAAAGTTATTGTGTGCTATATTTCATGCTTTATGTAAAATAAGCGGTATTGTAAGTTTGTAAAATATTGTATAAAAGTTTGAACGCGAAATATTATTATAATCAGTTTTTCATATAGAATTGTAGTAGTTGAATTGTATATTAGCTACTAAGTATGAACTTAACGGGTAGGTACTACCCGAATTTAAACTTATAAAACGCTAATATGAAGAAAAAGCTTTTATAAATGAGTTCATATTATGCTACGAAATACTATTAACTACTCTTAATATTCTGTATGATTAACTTGTTCCATTTAACTATTTTGAAGGAAATGGCACCGACTACTCGACACACCGTGAATATGAATGAAGAGGAATTCCGTACTTTTCTAGCTTCAAACATAGCCGCAGTACAGGCTGCGCTACATACCAACAATAACCTTGGATCTAGCAGTACAGGAAATCGTGTATGATGCACCTACAAAGAATTCACTGCCTGCAAACCTTTGGAATTTGATGGAACCGAAGGACCGATCGGATTGAAACGGTGGACCGAGAAGGTTGAATCGGTGTTTGCCATAAGTAAGTGTACTGAAGAGGACAAAGTGAAGTACGCTACGCATACCTTCACAGGTTCTGCGTTAACATGGTGGAATACCTATCTAGAGCAAGTGGGACAAGACGATGCGTACGCACTACCGTGGTCAGCATTCAAGCACTTGATGAACGAGAAGTACCGTCCCAGAACCGAGGTCAATAAGCTCAAGACAGAACTTAGAGGGTTACGAACCCAAGGATTTGATATTACCACGTACGAAAGACGATTCACAGAATTGTGCCTATTGTGTCCGGGAGCATTCGAAGATGAGGAAGAGAAGATCGACGCGTTTGTGAAAGGATTACCGGAAAGAATCCAAGAAGATATAAGTTCACACGAGCCCGCCTCCATACAACAGGCATGTAGAATGGCTCACAAACTAGTGAACCAGATTGAAGAAAGAATTAAAG
Source organism: Rutidosis leptorrhynchoides (assembly GCF_046630445.1). NCBI lineage: Eukaryota > Viridiplantae > Streptophyta > Magnoliopsida > Asterales > Asteraceae > Rutidosis > Rutidosis leptorrhynchoides. The sequence continues at coordinate 241,529,847 of NC_092343.1, forward strand.
AACAGACTGCTGAAGAGGCCAATGTGAAGCAAGTCAAAAGAAAGTGGGAGGAAAACGGTGATAAGAATCACCAATACAACAACAACAGCAATTATAACAATAATCGCAACAACTATCCTAACAATCGCAACATCAATCGCAACTACAACAAACGGCCAAACAACAACAACAACAACAACAACAACAGCAGCCACAACAATCATCTTAACAACAATAATAACCGCAACAACAACAACAATCAGAAGCCGCTATGCCAAAGGTGTGAAAAGTATCACTCGGGGTTCTGCACCAAATTTTGCAACAAGGGTAAAAGAAATGGTCATAGCGCGGCGAAGTGTGATGTCTACGGACCAGGGGTTAACAGAACGAAAGGAACAAATGGTGTCGGAACGATTAATGGCGGAGCAAGTAGTGTCGGAGCAAGTTATGCCAATGTAGTTTGTTATAAATGTGGAAAACCGGGCCACATTATTAGAAATTGCCTGAACCAGGAGAACACGAATGGACAAGGCCGCGGAAGAGTTTTCAATATTAATGTGGCAGAGGCACAGGAAGACCCGGAGCTTGTTACGGGTACGTTTCTTATTGACAATAAATCTGCTTACGTTTTATTTGATTCAGGTGCGGATAGAAGCTATATGAGTAGAGATTTTTGTGCTAAATTAAGTTGTCCATTGACGCCTTTGGATAGTAAATTTTTACTCGAATTAGCAAATGGTAAATTAATTTCAGCAGATAATATATGTCGGAATCGAGAAATTAAACTGGTTAGCGAAACATTTAAGATTGATTTGATACCAGTAGAGTTAGGGAGTTTTGATGTGATAATCGGTATGGACTGGTTGAAAGAAGTGAAAGCAGAGATCGTTTGTTACAAAAATGCAATTCGCATTATACGAGAAAAAGGAAAACCCTTAATGGGGTACGGAGAAAAGGGCAACACGAAGCTACATCTTATTAGTAATTTGAAGGCACAAAAACTAATAAGAAAACGTTGCTATGCTGTTCTAGCACACGTCGAGAAAGTACAAACTGAAGAAAAGAGCATCAATGATGTTCCCATCGCAAAAGAATTTCCCGATATATTTCCGAAAGAATTACCGGGATTACCCCCACATCGATCCGTTGAATTTCAAATAGATCTTGTACCAGGAGCTGCACCAATAGCTCGTGCTCCTTACAGACTCGCACCCAGCGAGATGAAAGAACTGCAAAGCCAATTACAAGAACTTTTAGAGCGTGGTTTCATTCGACCAAGCACATCACCGTGGGGAGCTCCTGTTTTGTTTGTCAAGAAGAAAGATGGTACATTCAGGTTGTGTATCGACTACCGAGAGTTGAACAAACTTACCATCAAGAACCGCTACCCACTACCGAGAATCAACGACTTATTTGATCAACTACAAGGCTCGTCTGTTTATTCAAAGATTGACTTACGTTCCGGGTATCATCAAATGCGGGTGAAAGAAGATGATATTCAAAAGACTGCTTTCAGAACACGTTACGGTCATTACGAGTTTATGGTCATGCCGTTTGGTTTAACTAATGCACCAGCTGTGTTCATGGACCTTATGAACCGAGTGTGTGGACCATACCTTGACAAGTTTGTCATTGTTTTCATTGATGACATACTTATTTACTCAAAGAATGACCAAGAACACGGTGAACATTTGAGAAAGGTGTTAGAAGTATTGAGGAAGGAAGAATTATACGCTAAGTTTTCAAAGTGTGCATTTTGGTTGGAAGAAGTTCAATTTCTCGGTCACATAGTGAACAAAGAAGGTATTAAGGTGGATCCGGCAAAGATAGAAACTGTTGAAAAGTGGGAAACCCCGAAAACTCCGAAACACATACGCCAGTTTTTAGGACTAGCTAGTTACTACAGAAGGTTCATCCAAGACTTTTCCAGAATAGCAAAACCCTTGACTGCATTAACGCATAAAGGGAAGAAATTTGAATGGAATGATGAACAAGAGAAAGCGTTTCAATTATTGAAGAAAAAGCTAACTACGGCACCTATATTGTCATTGCCTGAAGGGAATGATGATTTTGTGATTTATTGTGACGCATCAAAGCAAGGTCTCGGTTGTGTATTAATGCAACGAACGAAGGTGATTGCTTATGCGTCTAGACAATTGAAGATTCACGAACAAAATTATACGACGCATGATTTGGAATTAGGCGCGGTTGTTTTTGCATTAAAGACTTGGAGGCACTACTTATATGGGGTCAAAAGTATTATATATACCGACCATAAAAGTCTTCAACACATATTTAATCAGAAACAACTGAATATGAGGCAGCGTAGGTGGATTGAATTGTTGAATGATTACGACTTTGAGATTCGTTACCACCCGGGGAAGGCAAATGTGGTAGCCGATGCCTTGAGCAGGAAGGACAGAGAACCCATTCGAGTAAAATCTATGAATATAATGATTCATAATAACCTTACTACTCAAATAAAGGAGGCGCAACAAGGAGTTTTAAAAGAGGGAAATTTAAAGGATGAAATACCCAAAGGATCGGAGAAGCATCTTAATATTCGGGAAGACGGAACCCGGTATAGGGCTGAAAGGATTTGGGTACCAAAATTTGGAGATATGAGAGAAATGGTACTTAGAGAAGCTCATAAAACCAGATACTCAATACATCCTGGAACGGGGAAGATGTACAAGGATCTCAAGAAACATTTTTGGTGGCCGGGTATGAAAGCCGATGTTGCTAAATACGTAGGAGAATGTTTGACGTGTTCTAAGGTCAAAGCTGAGCATCAAAAACCATCAGGTCTACTTCAACAACCCGAAATCCCAGAATGGAAATGGGAAAACATTACCATGGATTTCATCACTAAATTGCCAAGGACTGCAAGTGGTTTTGATACTATTTGGGTAATAGTTGATCGTCTCACCAAATCAGCACACTTCCTGCCAATAAGAGAAGATGACAAGATGGAGAAGTTAGCACGACTGTATTTGAAGGAAGTCGTCTCCAGACATGGAATACCAATCTCTATTATCTCTGATAGGGATGGCAGATTTATTTCAAGATTCTGGCAGACATTACAGCAAGCATTAGGAACTCGTCTAGACATGAGTACTGCCTATCATCCACAAACTGATGGGCAGAGCGAAAGGACGATACAAACGCTTGAAGACATGCTACGAGCATGTGTTATTGATTTCGGAAACAGTTGGGATCGACATCTACCATTAGCAGAATTTTCCTACAACAACAGCTACCATTCAAGCATTGAGATGGCGCCGTTTGAAGCACTTTATGGTAGAAAGTGCAGGTCTCCGATTTGTTGGAGTGAAGTGGGGGATAGACAGATTACGGGTCCGGAGATTATACAAGAAACTACCGAGAAGATCATCCAAATTCAACAACGGTTGAAAACCGCCCAAAGTCGACAAAAGAGCTACGCTGACATTAAAAGAAAAGATATAGAATTTGAAATTGGAGAGATGGTCATGCTTAAAGTTGCACCTTGGAAAGGCGTTGTTCGATTTGGTAAACGAGGGAAATTAAATCCAAGGTATATTGGACCATTCAAGATTATTGATCGTGTCGGACCAGTAGCTTACCGACTAGAGTTACCTCAACAACTCGCGGCTGTACATAACACTTTCCACGTCTCGAATTTGAAGAAATGTTTTGCTAAAGAAGATCTCACTATTCCGTTAGATGAAATCCAAATCAATGAAAAACTTCAATTCATCGAAGAACCCGTCGAAATAATGGATCGTGAGGTTAAAAGACTTAAGCAAAACAAGATACCAATTGTTAAGGTTCGATGGAATGCTCGTAGAGGACCCGAGTTCACCTGGGAGCGTGAAGATCAGATGAAGAAGAAATACCCACATCTATTTCCAGAAGATTCGTCAACACCTTCAACAGCTTAAAATTTCGGGACGAAATTTATTTAACGGGTAGGTACTGTAGTGACCCGAACTTTTCCATGTTTATATATATTAATTGAGATTGATATTTACATGATTAAATGTTTCCAACATGTTAAGCAATCAAACTTGTTAAGACTTGATTAATTGAAATATGTTTCATATAGACAATTGACCACCCAAGTTGACCGGTGATTCACGAACGTTAAAACTTGTAAAAACTATATGATGACATATATATGGATATATATATAGTTAACATGATACTATGATAAGTAAACATATCATTAAGTATATTAACAATGAACTACATATGTAAAAACAAGACTACTAACTTAAAGATTTTTAAACGAGACATATATGTAACGATTATCGTTGTAAAGACATTTAATGTATATATATCATATTAAGAGATATTCATACATGATAATATCATGATAATATAATAATTTAAAATCTAATTTGATATTATAAACATTGGGTTAACAACATTTAACAAGACCGTTAACCTAAAGGTTTAAAAACAACACTTACATGTAACGACTAACGATGACTTAACGACTCAGTTAAAATGTATATACATGTAGTGTTTTAATATGTATTTATACACCTTTGAAAGACTTCAATACACTTATCAAAATACTTCTACTTAACAAAAATTCTTACAATTACATCCTCGTTCAGTTTCATCAACAATTCTACTCGTATGCACCCGTATTCGTACTCGTACAATACACAGCTTTTAGATGTATGTACTATTGGTATATACACTCCAATGATCAGCTCTTAGCAGCCCATGTGAGTCACCTAACACATGTAGGAACCATCATTTGGCAACTAGCATGAAATATCTCATAAAATTACAAAAATATGAGTAATCATTCATGACTTATTTACATGAAAACAAAATTACATATCCTTTATATCTAATCCATACACCAACGACCAAAAACACCTACAAATACTTTCATTCTTCAATTTTCTTCATCTAATTGATCTCTCTCAAGTTCTATCTTCAAGTTCTAAGTGTTCTTCATATATTCTACAAGTTCTAGTTACATAAAATCAAGAATACTTTCAAGTTTGCTAGCTCACTTCCAATCTTGTAAGGTGATCATCCAACCTCAAGAAATCTTTGTTTCTTACAGTAGGTTATCATTCTAATACAAGGTAATAATCATATTCAAACTTTGGTTCAATTTCTATAACTATAACAATCTTATTTCAAGTGATGATCTTACTTGAACTTGTTTTCGTGTCATGATTCTGCTTCAAGAACTTCGAGCCATCCAAGGATCCGTTGAAGCTAGATCCATTTTTCTCTTTTCCAGTAGGTTTATCCAAGGAAATTAAGGTAGTAATGATGTTCATAACATCATTCGATTCATACGTATAAAGCTATCTTATTAAAAGTTTTAAACTTGTAATCACTAGAACATAGTTTAGTTAATTCTAAACTTGTTCGCAAACAAAAGTTAATCCTTCTAACTTGACTTTTAAAATCAACTAAACACATGTTCTATATCTATATGATATGCTAACTTAATGATTTAAAACCTGAAAACACGAAAAACACCGTAAAACTGGATTTACGCCGTCGTAGTAACACCGCGGGCTGTTTTGGGTTAGTTAATTAAAAAAATGATAAACTTTGATTTAAAAGTTGTTATTCTGAGAAAATGATTTTTATTATGAACATGAAACTATATCCAAAAATTATGGTTAAACTCAAAGTGGAAGTATGTTTTCTAAAATGGTCATCTAGACGTCGTTCTTTCGACTGAAATGACTACCTTTACAAAAATGACTTGTAACTTATTTTTCCGACTATAAACCTATACTTTTTCTGTTTAGATTCATAAAATAGAGTTCAATATGAAACCATAGCAATTTGATTCACTCAAAACGGATTTAAAATGAAGAAGTTATGGGTAAAACAAGATTAGATAATTTTTCTCATTTTAGCTACGTGAAAATTGGTAACAAATCTATTCCAACCATAACTTAATCAACTTGTATTGTATATTATGTAATCTTGAGATACCATAGACACGTATACAATGTTTCGACCTATCATGTCGACACATCTATATATATTTCGGAACAACCATAGACACTCTATATGTGAATGTTGGAGTTAGCTATACAGGGTTGAGGTTGATTCCAAAATATATATAGTTTGAGTTGTGATCAATACTGAGATACGTATACACTGGGTCGTGGATTGATTCAAGATAATATTTATCGATTTATTTCTGTACATCTAACTGTGGACAACTAGTTGTAGGTTACTAACGAGGACAGCTGACTTAAGAAACTTAAAACATCAAAATATATTAAAAGTGTTGTAAATATATTTTGAACATACTTTGATATATATGTATATATTGTTATAGGTTCGTGAATCAACCAGTGGCCAAGTCTTACTTCCCGACGAAGTAAAAATCTGTGAAAGTGAGTTATAGTCCCACTTTTAAAATCTAATATTTTTGGGATGAGAATACATGCAGGTTTTATAAATGATTTACAAAATAGACACAAGTACGTGAAACTACATTCTATGGTTGAATTATCGAAATCGAATATGCCCCTTTTTATTAAGTCTGATAATCTAAGAATTAGGGAACAGACACCCTAATTGACTCGAATCCTAAAGATAGATCTATTGGGCCTAACAAACCCCATCCAAAGTACCGGATGCTTTAGTACTTCGAAATTTATATCATATCCGAAGGGTGTCCCAGAATGATGGGGATATTCTTATATATGCATCTTGTTAATGTCGGTTACCAGGTGTTCACCATATGAATGATTTTTATCTCTATGTATGGGATGTGTATTGAAATATGAAATCTTGTGGTCTATTATTATGATTTGATATATATAGGTTAAACCTATAACTCACCAACATTTTTGTTGACGTTTTAAGCATGTTTATTCTCAGGTGATTATTAAGAGCTTCCGCTGTCACATACTTAAATAAGGACGAGATTTGGAGTCCATGCTTGTATGATATTGTGTAAAAACTGCATTCAAGAAACTTATTTTGTTGTAACATATTTGTATTGTAAACCATTATGTAATGGTCGTGTGTAAACAGGATATTTTAGATTATCATTATTTGATAATCTACGTAAAGCTTTTTAAACCTTTATTGATGAAATAAAGGTTATAGTTTGTTTTAAAATGAATGCAGTCTTTGAAAAATGTCTCATATAGAGGTCAAAACCTCGCAACGAAATCAATTAATATGGAACGTTTTTAATCAATAAGAACGGGACATTTCAACACGTATACAAGGTATTGACATATCATATCGACGCATCTATATATATTATTTGGAATAACCATAGACACTCTATATGCAGTAATGATCGAGTTCTCTATACAGGGTTGAGGTTGATTCTATAATAATATATATACTTTGAGTTGTGATCGAGTCTGACACATGTACACGGGTCACGATACGTATTAATCAATTCAAATATTATATATTAAACTATATATGAATTATTGGACTGTTAACTGTGGACTATCAACTGTGGACTAATAACATTGAACAATTAAAATGAATTGAAATATTGATAATAACATATGAAACTAAACATTTCTTCAAGTTTGCCACTTGATTTCATCTTAAACCTCATTTGTATCTTGACGATTACAATCCGCGTTCAAATCTTTCATGATTCTTGAAAACACCTCAATCGAGAGGATGAACCAACCGCACTTCATCTATGGAAGGAAAGATTTATGCATATAGCTATGCACTCGAAAACACTCGGAACCTGAGTAAACGTTTAACACGTATCTGTGCTAATTCATTTAGTGTTATTATCACCCAAAATAACTTGGCAATTCCTTTCAAAGTAGCAAATTTTGTCACAGCTCCAGCAAGTCAACTTCGAATTTTCGTTCGAAATAACCTTATTAACACCTTGATATATATGTGTGCTCTTTATTATTACCAGGGAATCTTTTATATTTCACCATATTACCGTCAGCGTTTAATCATCTAAAAACATAATTCTCTTGAAGCCACCTCGGATTGATAACCGACGATTCAGTTATGGCTGCATTAAATGCAGAGGTAGTAGTAAAATGGTAGATGGCCTAAATGGCCAAGAGTTTGACGATAAAGAAATGGAGTGTTGGGAACGCTCGATAGAAAAATTGGTACCGAGAAACAGATTGAGCTAACCATGAAGGATACCAAGGACAAATACAAGGACTAAACCCTATATTCAAAGAATCCAGATAATTCTGTATCCGATGAAATCCTTAGAGAATATCTTGCTCCGTACTCATGTTAAATCTTGTGAAAAATCTTTCTTCATCAACCTTCGATCTTAGGAATTCTGAAAATATCATCATAAATATCTCCGATATTTCTGAAGAATATTTTCATAGATATTCTTGTCCGAAATTATATACCTCTTCGTGCTATTTGTATTCCATTATATTGAAAACTTCTGTAAAATCTAAGTATAAACTATGAATGAATTGTGGAGAAGTGTTGGGAATTGAAGCAAGGGTTAGTATAATATAATGATGCCCGCCCAACGTGATTATATTACAGTAAGTCATGCTGAGTTTCTAATGAAACGTGATGATGGTTCACAGTAGACCATACCATTATCATGTGTCATGTTACATAAATCTATCATTCTACTTAACTTCTGAACATATCAAGAAAATGTATTCTTGATGGTTCTATCTTCTGTGATGTTGATAAATTTGAAAATCAAATCATGCTATCACGTTCCTTCCTGCTTAGAACATTATGATCAATCAAAACTTCATACCTACAAATTCTGGACCATTATTCGCTTGACTTGAAGTCGGGAAGAGAAAACAAGAGCATGGAGCTCCGAAATATAAGGGAAAATATAAAGCCCGACAACAACACCGAAATTACAAACTGTGTATATCAATACGTATTGCAACGTAAAGACACGGGAGAATTAAAAATATTATAACCCCAAGGTAATCATAGAAGTAAACAGATTCCTTTGGTGATAAATAAAAGAGAAGAATGACAGAAGCGATAGTCAGGAAAATACAAAGTATTAGAACTGGATTAAGCATTTTCAGAATCTTTTGGAAGTATGAATTGAGTAAAGGAACGGTGATAATAATGGAAACGGAAGAAGTTAATTTATAATGGAAACATCCGACAGAGCAATCGAGGCAGATGATCGCATTTAATCAAAGAGACCCTAATTTCCTTAAATCTCGAAGAATCAGATCTTATAGATTTCCAAGATTTTTTTTAAATCCCTTAAATTCCGGAATTCAACAGTGACTATGTCAAAAATTAAGACGTACCTTAATTTCTAAATTTAATCCTGACTACGTCAAAAGTTAAAACAAATCTACATTTACTCATCTCAATTTTTTGTGATAGCTTCATTCGTGCTCTTCGAATAATCGAATTGTTTTATCTATATTACTCAATGATGATAAAACTCTATTTATTAACTCATATTCGTCATGAAAACATTTTTATGGTTACCCATGACAACCTCACTCAAATTTCGGGACGAAATTTCTTTAACGGGTAGGTACTGTGACGACCCGAGAATTTCCGACCAAATTTAAACTTTATCTTTATATTATTCCGACACGAACCTCAAGAATTTTAAACTGTGTTCATACATTCATTTAACCTCGACCAAAGTCCCGACGATTCACGAACAACTATTTGTGAATAGATATGTATATAAATACAAATAAATATATGTATATAATAAATGTTATTAATCGTTGAATGAAATTATTATTATAAATAAAAATGTAAAATAATATACAAAAATAATCAAGCTGTTATTAAAATGAATCTATATATATATATATATATATACATATATATATATATATATACATATATATATATACATATATATATATATACATATATATATATATATATATATATATATATATATATATATATATATATATATATATATATATATATATATATATATATATATATATATATGATTCTATACTAAAATTTAGATTGTATGTATATTATAGTATATGAACTGTATAACTATTAAAAGGCATATATAGAAATTGAAACATACAAATTATTGTTATTAGTATTATTATTAAATAATATTATTAATAGTTATTATATTAAAATTGTTATTACTCTCATTATTATTATTAATAACAGATTTGATACATGTAAATTGTTATATCCTTATAAATATTATTGTTGTCATTATTTGTATCATTATTATTATTAATATATTTAAATTTATTAATTATTAATATTAAATATATATATATATATATATATATATATATATATATATATATATATATATATATATATATATATATATATATATATATATATTAGATAAGGAATCAAATACTGCTTAACATCACTATGGAGCTTTAATTATTTTGTTTTCTGTCGAATTCACTTGTCAAATACAAATAATGATGATCAACTTTTGTTACAGCATCACTCACGCAATTACATTATACAATCCACTAACTTACCATCAAATTTCTTTTCCTGATTCCATTTTGTTTCTTCTCCTTGTTTAATTATTCGATCACTTTTCTGTAACTACATATGTGAACATATAACATATGCATATGAAAACTATAATATACATAGATATAAAACCTTTCTATTTTTCCTAAACCACCACCACCGTGGACCAAGATCAACATCACCTCACCATCGTGCCACTTATGATCTTCTGTTTTGACTGTCACCGAGAACACTCGTCTACTACCTTCCATCACCTTCGATCGTTTGTTTTTATTTGAGTAGCCAGGAAATATATACCATGAACAACCACTACTCTTGATCAACAATCACATTCAACCACCACCGTTGGGTTACTATCACCACAACCACCATTATCAACACTATACACCATCATCTCTCTCCATATCTTTCTCTCTCAACTATTCCAGTCCGAGAACCTTCATAACCGTGGAATTCTCTTTTGGTTATCTTGCTGTTTCGATTTTCTGTTAAAGATCGGATACTACCACCACGAAAACCACCTCTCTCTCATCTTCTCACCTCTCTCTCTCTCTCTCTATTAAGCTTGATTATGAAGAACCACCACTCTCACCAATATTGTTGCTGTAAACGATTCCTGTTGATAAACCTAAGACCCCACAATACTTTTACAGCTGCTATTACTTCGTGTTTTCAAATGAAAATCACAAATCAACATTTAAAATCATTTGTTGCATCTTCAACTAAACCGCTACAACTATATCTTATTATTCTTGATTCTGTGAATGATAACGATGATGAATACTTGAAATGAAGGCGAATATGGATGTGGCATATATTAAATCGTTTCTGATTTTTCCACTAACACTTTTGACTCCTTTAGTTATCTCTTTATACACCGACACCCATTAAATCAAATACCCACTTGTTTATTTAATGAAAAAGGAAACAGGATACATTGATGGATAAGGGACCAGTCGTATATGACTGCAACTTTACGTGATTAACTATATTAGATACAAAAGGAATCGAAACCCTTTAAAAGGTTAGTAGACTGATTTGTTTAACTTGAGTCAAGGAGTAAAATGGACTGCATGTCACGATATCCTCATTGGGCTTTTAACAGAAATCAACAAACAAATGGGCCTGCAAACCCTTCCTACTACCGATTACAGCTGCCATACGTATGGATATACATTTTTTTTGTTTGTTTAATCAAATTTTGTAAACCAGAAAAGGAACCCGTAATGTATTAGGATACTGATGAATAATGATGATGATGTTACGATGATTATGATTTAAATGAGGATGACGATGGTAATCTTATAAAGATAAAGAAGAATACGTTTTACGGGTAAATAGATATGATTTGGTTATTAACTCAGAAAAATCGAATTGGATGTTGAGAAGAAGAAGGGAAAAGAGTGAAACAGAATTAGCGGCTAAATACAAATGGGTCTAGATTAAATTAGAAAGACAAGAATGGAGGAGTAGTGAGAGTGGTGTTCGGGTATCCTTAAGGTCACGGGTTCGAGTCCTGTATCGGGCATTTATTTTTACAAGTTAACTTTTAAGGTAGTTTTCCTTTTCAAGTTTAATATTATTACTTTTATTATCATTATTGTTATTATTATTATTATTATAACTACTACTAATATCAAAACTATTATTGTTATCATTATCATTTTTAAACCTAATCATTTTCATTATTAAAGAATACTATTATAATAACTAATATCATTATTATTATTATTATTATTTTTAAACATTATTATTATTATTATTACTATTATGATTATTATTATGATTATTATTATGATTATTATTATTATTAATATGATTATTATTATTATTATTATTATTATTATTATTATTATTATTATTATTATTATTATTATTATTATTATTACCTATATCATAAATATACTAATATTACATAATATCATGTTTTTAACTAATATAATATTATTCCTAACAAATAAATTATATATCATGTACATACTATAACAGATTATAAGTATTAATATGAAAATATATATGGACATTAGTCTTAATTCAATATAAACTTAGTTGATTAATATTATATGTGTTAATATATATATATACATGATATAGGTTCGTGAATCCAAGGCCAACCCTGCATTGTTCAGTATCGTCGTATGAATATTTTTACTACAAAATATTGGAAGTGTGTTTCATTTGATTCCCTTTTACTCTTTACATTTTTGGGACTGAGAATACATGCGCTATTTTTACAACTACTTTATTAAATGCTTTTGAAATATTTTTGAACTACGAATACATGAAATGCTTTTATAAATGTTTGACGAGATAGACACAAGCAAAACATTCCTCGAATGAATTATTATGCAGACAGAAGTTTTGCGGATTATTATTGAATTATGTGAACATGATAATTGCCACCATTGAATTATGTGGACATGATAATTGCCACCATTGAATAATGTGGACATGATAATTGCCACAATTGAATTAGGTGGACATGATAATTGCCACCAATTGATATGAATGTTATGTATCGAGAGAATGATTTTATACATAGGTTATGTGTAGGATATTTTTGCGCACGAGATATGTGTACGGTTACTAAGATTTATGAAAAATGGTTTCATACACAAGAAATGTGTACTGTATTTAAAAGATATCGCATGTACATTACAGGTGGGTATAGGATTCAGGCCCATTTGTACCATGCAGGATTTAAATCTGTGGTCTATCAAAATTACAGAATTTTTATTGTTTTATGATAAACTTATGAACTCACCAACCTTTTGGTTGACACTTTAAAGCATGTTTATTATCAGGTATGAAAGAAATCTTCCGCTGTGCATTTGCTCATATTACATGGAGTCGTTCATGGCATATAGAAGTCAGAACCTCGCAATGGGACCAACTGTTGAAGACTTCGTCCAGATGGATTAGGACGGGGCATTTCAAAGTCCTGGCCGGAGAACGCCACCTTCAGCGTAAATTTCGGATAACAAGTAACAGAACGTATCATCATCTGACATGTGTCCCCAAGCAATCTGGTGGATCTGACACTATAAATAGACCCATTGGGTCGTCATTTTACACGATTCAGATATTCTGACAACTTTGAGAGCTGAGACTTCACTTCTCTTTCTCTCTCTACTTTCTCTCACTAGAAGTCATCCGGCTAGCACTTTTACGCTCTACGGACGACAGATTGATTAAGCCACCCCACAAGGTTCTACACTTGTGAACCAGGTCTGCAGGGATTATTTCTCGAGGGTAAAAATCAATCGGCAACACTTCGCCCTCCTAAAGCTAGATTACTTCTAGTATCTTGTTGACACACTAAGCCTTACCTCATAAGGAAATAGGTGTTAACAATGGCGCCATCCACTAATGCAAAGAACACACGAAATGGAAAAGGAACAAAAACAACTGAAGCTCCATTTGTACTTGAAGCAGTCAACAATCCATCAACTGACGACATGATAACTGTTGAAGATGTACCCGTTCAGCCACTAGATGGTCCGATTGAAGAAACAGTTGCTGAAACTGCAGAAAGGCTTAAACATTTGGAAACTAATTCGGAGAAAAGGCCAGTAATCGAAGAAACAACAACCAAAAGTGCAGAAAGACTTCCAAATTTTGTTACTAATCCAGAGCGATGACCATTGATGCAACCACGGCGATGTCCATCATTTATACCTTTTCGGCGGATGGCGGATGGCAAAGACAAGCAAATAATGAAAAGGCAATCTATATCAAAATACAAGTTATCCAGGTTACTTGACAAGCTGGGCACTCTTATTGATGATTCTGGGGATGATAACGACCTAAGCTATGATGATAATGACTCTGATGATAAAACTGACAAAGCTGAGTTCATGTCAGAGAAGCAGGCAGTGTTGCTTTTGAATGACATTCTTAAGCAGACAGCTCCGGCAAAATATAAGCAACGCTTAGCGCAGCCCGCCGTCCGTTCTGTGGCCGTGGATAATTTCTTTGCCCTCATTACTGGAGAGTAAGCCACCAAGCCACCAGCCATGGCAGAATCTACACAGTGTTTCATTGATCGAATTGCTAATTATCCATTGCCCAGAAATCTTGCTATACCAACAATTGGAGGTTATGATGGCACAACGGATTCGGAAGATTTTCTGACTATGTTTGAAGGTGTTATGAGGTTGCAGCATTGGGAGGATGAAACTGCTTGTCATATGTTTCCTATGGTACTGCAGAAAATGGCACGCGAATGGTTTGCTAGTTTGCCACCAATGAGTATTACCAGTTTTCTTGATTTGAGAGCAAAATTTGTGATGCAATACCAAATCTACGGAGCTATACTCTGACACATCTTGATGCACATGAGATCACAATGCATCATAACGAATCTTTGAGCAATTTTATGAAGCGTTATACACTTGAAGCCCAGAAGATCCCTAATTGTCCAGAATCACAGCTTGTATCTGGTTTTATTTTCTGTCTGGACCAACGACGGTTTAGTGCACTTGTTCATGCATTACGGTATGACTTGCCAAAAATATTGCATTAGGCGTTGGAGGTTGCACAGAGGCATGTTCGAGCTGGTGAGCGTGGGTTGAACAAGCTTGATATTGGCAGCAGTAGCAAGCCGCACAACGGAGGACGGTATTTTGACAGAAATTAGAGAAGGAATGACAATTCAAATGGAGGATGGAGAGGAAACAATCACCCTAATGATTTCCACCACAACAGAAGGCCAATAGAAAGGCACCCGTTAATAATGGCGCTTACCAAAACTCCGAAAGAGATCCTTTTCACTAAACCAATTCGGACCACTTTCAATGCTCCAGCACCTATGGAAGAAAGGGAGGGTCCAAAGAGTGAGTTGTGGTGCGATTTCCATGAGGCTTGGGGCCATGATACGGACAATTGCAAATCTTTGATTAGAGAAATCATGGCGAAAATCAAGGCAGGAGAACTGAATCATTTGTTGCCTGGCAAACAGTACAGGAGGAATGATCCTCGCAGGAAATTTGTGTGGCAAAGGAATGATGATAACAGAGGACGCCGTGGAGAGAACAGAAGAGAGCAACATGGTGGAAGAGATAATCAGAACAAACCGCAGTACGTAGACTGGATCACAGAGCGCGAGACAACTCCAGAAGTTGTAATCAGGATGGTTTGGATCAACGACAGTTATTATGAAGAAGGTGAATCATCAAACTGAAATTTGGACAGCTGGAGATATGCTCCAATTATCTTTCAGCCAATTCAGAATTGGGCGTTGTCCGTCCAACCAGTGATCATTTCAGCAGAGATAGCAAATAAGTTTGTCAACTGTATCTACACAGATATGGGAAGTGAAGCTGACATCATTTACTGGCATTGCTTGAAGACTTTTCCAAGGCATATGCAGGGCAGAGCTAGGCAAATGAGGTTGAAAGTTTCTGGATTAACGGGAGCACCGGTAAATGCCATGGGGCAGATTCGTTTGGAAGTTGTTATAGGCACATTCCCATTGTTGAGAACAGAAACAATCGATTTCACAATCATAGATGGAAATTCTCGATTTAACGTCCTTTTTGGAAGGGCAGCGTTGGCTAAATTCGGAGCGATAACATCGACAGCTCATGCAGAGATCAGGTTCCCAACTCCTAACGGAGTAGCCGCCATACATTCATAGTATGTGGCACCGGCTAGGGAGAGATCCACATTTGTGAACTTACCAGAAGGCAACGTAAACTGGAGAAAGCATAATCAGTTGTTTAGTGATGATGAAGTTCAGGAGTTTTTCATTCCATAATCAAGTGTGTAGGCCGGATAGCGCTGGGCGCTCGACGTATGAAGAAGCAAATCTCAGTATGTTATCAAGAACAAAAGTTTATTATCAGAGCCGTTTTTTAGCATTTTTATGAAGACATTGCCTTTTACAATCATTGTATTCATCCCAAAATACACATGTTTGGCATTTGAAGAACATATTTTCGCATTATATGAAGAGCAACGTTTATCAATTTACTATGAACCATTGTGGTTATTTTACAGTGCATATGTTATCAATTGCATACATTAAACATTCATGGCGTACTAATTAGGCTTGATCCACCTAAATTCGTCATCAATCGTTTATGTATTGCACAGTACCGAACAATAAATTTTATATTTTTCTTAAACAAAGTGCTGCCCGTGACAAATGTAAAACATTACATTTATAACCTGCCCACAGAAGGAGTGTATTTTTAAAATACCTCCGATGGCGGAAGCTTTTGTGCCGGCCAGTAAAGGCACAAGGGATCGGCTAGAAAACGTTTAAGTTTTACTAGAACGCACCGAGGCATGATACAAAACTCAGATACTTGTCATGACAAACATTATAAAAACTTACTTCACAGAACGAAGTTCTATAGTTTATATAAAGGCAAAAATATTTAGCAATTCTTCCGCATATACTTTATGATAGAAGGCATAAGACGGAGAGTCTATTGATTTGTAATCATTCTTCTAAAACACTTCATAATTCTTCCTCATTAATTTTATGACAGAAAGCGTGTAACAGAATTCAGACATCATATTAATTTAGCAAAACTTAATACTACAAGTCATCTACATATGAATTACCTTATACACTTTTCAAAATGATTTGCTCAATCATACACTGCACAATTGTGTATAGAAATTTTATGCTCGGGTGCATAATAGATTGGTTTTAAAGCATTAAGCATCAAAATATTTGCAACAAGCATGTAAACACACATAGTCATCACAATAAATTCAGTATGTATATAATATCAAGGTCAGAAGGAAATTTATTACAAAACATTGTTTGACATTTTTACAAGAATCAATCAAATTTCACGCTAAGCACATCTTGAGTAGATGAATCTTCTTTTCTACATGCTTCATCATAAACGTTTATCTTCAAATTTATCAATTTGTCTTTAGTCTCATCGACCTTTTCCTGAGTACCAGGGGGCATAAGTTTGGTAATAGCAGCAGAAGGGGTTTAGTTGGGAGCAAGGCGTTTAAACAGCTTGCCGGTCACATCAGCAATCGCATGGGTGCGGACCGCATCAACATAATCGTTGTAGGGATTCATCACAAGACTGGATCCAAGTACCTTAGCTATCAGACCTGGTATACCCTTCTTAAGCTCAGCAAAATTACCTTCGCCTTTCTCCGCCCTCCGGAGAAGCTCAGCAGACTTTTTTCTCTCTGCATTCAACTGCTTCTCCAGCTCACCCACTTTCACCTGCTCCTCTTCAAGTCTTTTCTTCTCAGCATCCCTTTCCCCTTGCAGAACAACAGCGACATCTTGATCACTTTTTAGCTCAAATTCTCTAGCCTTTATTATTTTCTGCGCATCACTCAGCATCAGCAGCTCTTTTACGAGCATTTGCACCTTCAGTTATGTCTTTACGGGCTATAGCAAGAATAGACTCCTGATGCTTCTGCAGTTGCAGCACAGAGTCCAGATGATTGGTTAGCAGTACATGAGCTGCCATAGTTGATTCCCTAAGTTGATCAGAGCGGAGAGCAGTGAATTGGGGTTTCAGCTCAGGGATAACACAACCCTGTACAAGAAAAAATTTTATGAGTAATTTCAGGCAACTCACATCAATAAATTACAAACATATACATACAAAAGGTCTTATCATTCATACCTGAAGAATAGTTGCAAATTCTTTATCCTTAGTGGCAGGGTTTGCAATGATGGCCTGCAATGCCCTCACATGAGCAGGAAGAGTTGGCTCTTGAACATTGGATGATGTGATAGCTGGGTTAGTGATATTAGGAGGAGGAGAATGATAAGCAGAGTTGCCTTCTGGCCTATCTTCATGAAATTCAGATTCATCGAATGGAGTAAAGTTTGGGTCAGGCGTTTCCAGGCCCTTCTCTTCTTCACTTTCAAGATTCTCCTCCGACCTCCATTCACCGCCCTCCGTGGCCTTCCCTTGGCTATCATCCGACTCTGCTAAAATTACTAACAAAAACAAATTAGCATTATGAATAAATATAACAGTTATAAAAAACAATTTGTAAGCAGAATGGGCATACTTCTTCTGCGTTTCTGCTTTTTGCCCTCCTCTGTACTCTTCGCCCTTTTAGAGCCTATGCTCTTCTTTCTTGTCTTTTGGGTTGGAGGAGGAGTGGGGTTAGTTTCACTCATGATGTCAACTGACCCGGATGTTTGTTGATCGGCGGTGGTGGTATCATCCGCTGTCCGCTCAGTGTCTGTATGATCAGACCCGGATTCACTGTCTGAGCTGCTCACAACAATTTCTTCTCCCGTTTTAGTAGCAGCAGCATCAGCAGCAGCTTTAGCTTCAGCCGCAACTCTCTCCGCCTCTAGCTCTTCAGCAGTTTTGTCACGAGCAGTGATCTCTACATCATCATCAAGATCAACGGATGAAAGAGCAGAACGAACCTGCATCACGGCGTTGGCTGCAAAAATAAAACATGAACATCAATATAAGTAAACATGACAAACAATAGACACAAATCTATATATATAATAGGATGATCATATCACATCCTACCCTGGTTTTTCTCACGAAGTACTGGCACATAATTGCTTGGCCATTCTTGACTCACTTTGCACAGCACAAGAATTCCCTCATACCTTTCGTATGATCTGGGCGGAAGGCGGAGCTCTTTCAAGCTATTTATTATCAGCTGCTCTGCGGGAGAAATCTTAACACCCTTTCCTATGCCAGCATCAATAGCACCCCATTCCTGGACAACGGAGTTTTCCTCCGGAATAACAGTTTCATCAACAAAGAAAAATGGACTTTTCCAGTCCTTCAAATTTGAAACTCTATTCGTACCAACAAAATGAGTATTTTTCTTACTATCAATAGTAAGCCAGCAGTCACTAATTGTGCGAATTCTAAACAAAGAGATAAAAACTTTAATGCGAGGCTTTATATTAATAGCATTGCAGTACATTTCAAAAAGGATGATTTTTTGAAGGCCATGGGGATGCATCTTACTAAGAAAGGCCCTATAATATCTTAGAAGGCGAAGAAGAAAGTTAGTAAGGGGAATACGGAGGTTGCCGTGGGTAACTTGTAAAGCGTATAAAGTAATTTTCCCCTTAGGAGGGTTGTCAGCAGTTTGTTTATTGGTAGGAAGAACAGGGTTGTATTGATTGAGATGGTGGAAGGCAATCTTTAAGCCATCTAAATATTCACTTGTCAATGATGAAGC
Source organism: Rutidosis leptorrhynchoides (assembly GCF_046630445.1). Classification (NCBI taxonomy): domain Eukaryota; kingdom Viridiplantae; phylum Streptophyta; class Magnoliopsida; order Asterales; family Asteraceae; genus Rutidosis; species Rutidosis leptorrhynchoides. The sequence continues at coordinate 241,549,425 of NC_092343.1, forward strand.
CATCGTGCTAACTTCTGGAATGTCAGCGGTATTTGACGAAGAAGGCTTAACATGCTCTTGGCCAGTACTCCATGTAGAAGCCATGATAATACAGTAAAAGATATCAACAAGAAGAAAATAGCAGTAAGATGAAGTGTACTGACCTTGGAAGACGGTAAACCTTAAAAAGTTAAAGATTGAAGAAGGCGATGAAGATTTGGGGGAGAAATATGCTTTTTAGATCTTGGCAAAAGTAAAAAAGTGATGGTAACAGGGTTATGACGGTTTTTATAGGATTTCATCGATGCAATTTTTATGGCCACGATTAAGACACGTATAGGGGTGAGTTTGAACGTGGGGTACGAAATAACACTTTTTACAGCTGGAGGTGCGTGGATGATCTCATCCGTAAAAAATTAATCATAACAGCATCAGTAAAATTCGTCTGCATTTAATGCCTAAAAAGTTTTCCCCGATGCAAATGGGCAATGAACAGGCTAGTTTGGCATGCATTTTCAAAAGTTTAACGAATTAATCATTCTTCAAATACTTAAGTCATTAAACTGGGGGGATTTAATGGTGTATCCTATCGTATACACACATAAAAGGCATAATCGTTGCATAAAAGTAGCATCAGGAAGGCTGGAAACAACAGTTCTGTGAAGTTTTCCGTTCAGCGTTCTCCACTGTACAGGCTGCTCCGTCATGTGTAAGCCCTGAACGCCGCCTAGCGCGTAAGCCCTGGCCGGAGAAGGCCACCTTCAGGATAAATTTCAGATCACAAGTAACAGAACGTATCATCATCTGACACGTGTCCCCAAGCAATCTGGTGGATCTGACACTATAAATAGACCCCTTGGGTCGTCAGTTTACACGGTTCAGATATTCTGACAACTTTGAGAGCTGAGACTTCACTTCTCTTTCTCTCTCTACTTTCTCTCACTAGAAGTCATCCGGCTAGCACTTTTACACTCTACGGACGACAGATTGATTAAGCCACCCAACAAGTTTCTACACTTGTGAACCGGGTCTGCAGGGATTATTTCTCGAGGGTAAAAATCAATCGGCAACACTTCACCCTCCTAAAGCTAGATTACTTCTAGTATCTTGTTGACACACTAAGCCTTACCTCATAAGGAAATAGGTGTTAACAGTGGTGTACGGGGATAAGATGATTGTGTATGATGATGATAAAGGTTGCGATTGCAGTGATAAAAATGTTAGATGGTGATGAGATAATGATAAGATGATGATAGTATGGTGATATAAATGATGTTGATAATGAAGCTGATGACCCGTTAATGATGTAGTATGACGTTGAATCAATGTATGATGATTACGATTATGATTAAGATGATGATGCTAGGGTTGCTGTTTGATCGAGCATACAACACGTTTAGTGTAAAGGGTTTTATTAAGACAACATGTAATACGGATTAAATGAGTTTTAGATGCTAATTAAAACAGAAAATGAGAAGCAGAGGATTGATTAGAAGGGGATTCGGGTTAGCGGGACGTCGCGGGTTCAAACCCGGACTTGGGCATTTTTTATGGCTACTTCAGTGAGGTAGTTTATCTATTACTCAATATTATTATTATTATTATTATTATTATTATTATTATTATTATTATTATTATTATTATTATTATTATTATTATTATTATTATTATTATTATTATTATTATTATTATTATTATTATTATTATTAGTAAATCAATATTTTAAAAACTATCATTCTAACAAATAAATATTTTGTACACTAAATATATTTATTATATAAGTATACTAATATTACATGAAATTATGTTTTAAATAATACAATATTATAACTATAATTGAATTATATATCAAGGAAGTATAATATCATATTATAAAATTATATATAGGAATATTAATCTTAATACATAATAAAATAAATATAAAGTTGTTTGATTACGATTATATGTTTTAATATATATAAATGATATAGGTTCGTGAATCTGAGGTCAACCCTACACTTGTTCAATGACGTCATATGTATTTTTACTACAAAATAAATTATAGTGAGTTTCATTTGCCTTTTTACCCTTTATATTTTTGGGCTGAGAATACATGCGCAATTTTTATAAATGTTTACGAAATAGACACAAGTAATTGAAACTACATTATATGGGTGAATGATCGAAGTCAAAAATGCCCCTTTTGCTTGGTAGCCTAAGAATTAGTAAACCGATCTACTAATTGACGCGAATCCTAAAGATAGATCTATTTGGCCTAACGAACCCCATCCATGGTTGCGGATGCTTTAGTACTTCGATGTTGTTTTATCATGTCCGAAGGATTTCCCGGAATGATAGGGGATATTCTTATATGCATCTTGTTAATGTCGGTTACCAGGTGTTCACCATATGAATGATTTTTGTCTCTATGCGTGGGACGTATATTTATAAGAACTGGAAATGAAATTCTTGTGGTCTATTAAAATGATGAAAATGAATGATTATGATAAACTAATGAACTCACCAACCTTTTGGTTGACACTTTAAAGCATGTTTATTCTCAGGTACTAAAGAAATCTTCCGCTGTGCATTTGCTCATTTTAAAGATATTACTTGAAGTCTTTCATGACATATTTTGAAGAACGTTGCATTCGAGTCATTGAGTTCATCAAAGATTATTATTAAGTTAATTTGTAGTTGGATAGTGGATATTATGAAATGGTATGCATGCCTGTCAAATTTCGATGTAAAGAAAGTGTGTCTTTTAAAAACGAATGCAATGTTTGTAAAATGTATCATATAGAGGTCAAATACCTCATGATGAAATCAACTATTGTGAATCGTTTATAATGTATATGAACGGGTCCTTTCAGATAATATATAGGTTAAACCTATAACTCACCAACATTTTTGTTGACGTTTTAAGCATGTTTATTCCCAGGTGATTATTAAGAGCTTCCGCTGTTGTATATTAAATTAAGGACAAGATTTGGAGTCCATGATTGTATGATATTGTGTAAAAACTGCATTCAAGATCTTAGTTCGACGTAACATATTTTTATTGTAAACCATTATGTAATGGTCGTGTGTAAACGGTATATTTTAGATTATCATTTCTTGATAATCTACGTAATGCTTTTTAAACCTTTATCGATAAAAATAAAGGTTATGGTTATTTTAAAAATGAATGTAGTCTTTGAAAAACGTCTCATATAGAGGTCAATACCTCGCGACGAAATCAATTAATATGGAACGTTTATAGTCAATATGAACGGGACATTTCACGTGCTACGTGAAATGTCCCGTTCTTATTGATTAAAAACGTTCCATATTAATTGATTTCGTTGCGAAGTTTTGACCTCTATATGAGACGTTTTTCAAAGACTGCATTCATTTTTAAAACAAACCATAACCTTTATTTCATAAATAAAGGTTTAAAAAGCTTTACGTAGATTATCAAATAATGATAATCTAAAATATCTTGTTTACACACGACCATTACAAAATGGTTTACAATACAAATATGTTATATCGAAATCAGTTTCTTGAATGCAGTTTTTACACAATATCATACAAACATGGACTCCAAATCTTGTCCTTATTTTAGTATGCAACAGCGGAAGCTCTTAGTATTCACCTGAGAATAAACATGCTTTAAACGTCAACAAAAATATTGGTGAGTTATAGGTTTAACCTATATATATCAAATCGTAACAATAGACCACAAGATTTCATATTTCAATACACATCCCATACATAGAGATAAAAATCATTCATATGGTGAACACCTGGTAACCGACATTAACAAGATGCATATATAAGAATATCCCCATCATTCCGGGACACCCTTCGGATATGATATAAATTTCGAAGTACTAAAGAATCCGGTACTTTGGATGGGGTTTGTTAGGCCCAATAGATCTATCTTTAGGATTCGCGTCAATTAGGGTGTCTGTTCCCTAATTCTTAGATTACCAGACTTAATAAAAAGGGGCATATTCGATTTCGATAATTCAACCATAGAATGTAGTTTCACGTACTTGTGTCTATTTTGTAAATCATTTATAAAACCTGCATGTATTCTCATCCCAAAAATATTAGATTTTAAAAGTGGGACTATAACTCACTTTCACAGATTTTTACTTCGTCGGGAAGTAAGACTTGGCCACTGGTTGATTCACGAACCTATAACAATATATACATATATATCAAAGTATGTTCAAATTATATTTACAACACTTTTAATATATTTTGATGTTTTAAGTTTATTAAGTCAGCTGTCCTCGTTAGTAACCTACAACTAGTTGTCCACAGTTAGATGTACAGAAATAAATCGATAAATATTATCTTGAATCAATCCATGACCCAATGTATACGTATCTCAGTATTGATCACAACTCAAACTATATATATTTTGGAATCAACCTCAACCCTGTATAGCTAACTCCAACATTCACATATAGAGTATCTATGGTTGTTCCGAAATATATATAGATGTGTCGACATGATAGGTCGAAACATTGTATACGTGTCTATGGTATCTCAAGATTACATAATATACAATAAAAGTTGATTAAGTTATGGTTGGAATAGATTTGTTACCAATTTTCACGTAGCTAAAATGAGAAAAATTATCCAATCTTGTTTTACCCATAACTTCTTCATTTTAAATCCGTTTTGAGTGAATCAAATTGCTATGGTTTCATATTGAACTCTATTTTATGAATATAAACATAAAAAGTATAGGTTTATAGTCGGAAAAATAAGTTACAAGCCATTTTTGTAAAGGTAGTCATTTCAGTTGAAAGAACGACGTCTAGATGACCATTTTAGAAAACATACTTCCACTTTGAGTTTAACCATAATTTTTGGATATAGTTTCATGTTCATAATAAAAATCATTTTCCCAGAATAACAACTTTTAAACCAAAGTTTATCATAGTTTTTAATTAACTAACCTAAAATAGTCCGCGGTGTTACTATGACGGCGTAAATCCAGTTTTACGGTGTTTTTCGTGTTTCCAGGTTTTAAATCATTAAGTTAGCATATCATATAGATATAGAACATTTGTTTAGTTGATTTTTAAAGTCAAGTTAGAAGGATTAACTTTTATTTGCGAACAAGTTTAGAATTAACTAAACTATGTTCTAGTGATTACAAGTTTAAACCTTCGAATAAGATAGCTTTATATCTATGAATCGAATGATGTTATGAACATCATTACTACCTCAAGTTCCTTGGATAAACCTACTGGAAATGAGAAAAATAGATCTAGCTTCAAAGGATCCTTGGATGGCTTGAAAGTTCTTGAAGCAGAATCATGACACAAAAACAATTTCAAGTAAGATTTCCACTCGAAATAAGATTGTTATAGTTATAGAAATTGAATTAAAGTTTGAATATGATTATTACCTTTTATTAGAAAGATAACCTACTATAAGTAACAAAGGTTTCTTGATCTTGGATGATTATTTGGAATAGATTTAGAAAACTTGGAAGTAAACTTGCAATCTTGGAAGTATTCTTGATTTTATGAAACTAGAACTTTTGGAATTTATGAAGAACACTTAGAACTTGAAGATAGAACTTGAGAGAGATCAATTAGATGAAGAAAATTGAAGAATGAAAGTATTTGTAGGTGTTTTTGGTCGTTGGTGTATGGATTAGATATAAAGGATATGTAATTTTGTTTTCATGTAAATAAGTCATGAATGATTACTCATATTTTTGTAATTTTATGAGATATTTCATGCTAGTTGCCAAATTATGGTTCCCACATGTGTTAGGTGAATCACATGGGCTGCTAAGAGCTGATCGTTGGAGTGTATATATGTAGTGACCCGAACTTTTCCATGTTTATATATATTAATTGAGATTGATATTTACATGATTAAATGTTTCCAACATGTTAAGCAATCAAACTTGTTAAGACTTGATTAATTGAAATGTGTTTCATATAGACAATTGACCACCCAAGTTGACCGGTGATTCACGAACGTTAAAACTTGTAAAAACTATATGATGACATATATATGGATATATCTATAGTTAACATGATACTATGATAAGTAAACATATCATTAAGTGTATTAACAATGAACTACATATGTAAAAACAAGACTACTAACTTAATGATTTTTAAACGAGACATATATGTAACGATTATAGTTGTAAAGACATTTAATGTATATATATATCATATTAAGAGATATTCATACATGATAATATCATGATAATATAATAATTTAAAATCTCATTTGATATTATAAACATTGGGTTAACAACATTTAACAAGATCGTTAACCTAAAGGTTTCAAAACAACACTTACATGTAACGACTAACGATGACTTAACGACTCAGTTAAAATGTATATACATATAGTGTTTTAATATGTATTTATACACTTTTTAAAGACTTCAATACACTTATCAAAATACTTCTACTTAACAAAAATGCTTACAATTACATCCTCATTCAGTTTCATCAACAATTCTACTCGTATGCACCCGTATTCGTACTCGTACAATACACAAATTTTAGATGTATGTACTATTGGTATATACACTCCAATGATCAGCTATTAGCAGCCCATGTGAGTCACCTAACACATGTGGGAACCATCATTTGGCAACTAGCATGAAATATCTCATAAAATTACAAAAATATGAGTAATCATTCATGACTTATTTACATGAAAACAAAATTACATATCCTTTATATCTAATCCATACAACAACGACCAAAAACACCTACAAACACTTTCATTCTTCAATTTTCTTCATCTAATTGATCTCTCTCAAGTTCTATCTTCAAGTTCTAAGTGTTCTTCATAAATTCCAAAAGTTCTAGTTTCATAAAATCAAGAATACTTTCAAGTTTGCTAGCTCACTTCCAATCTTGTAAGGTGATCATCCAACCTCAAGAAATCTTTGTTTCTTACAGTAGGTTATCATTCTAATACAAGGTAATAATCATATTCAAACTTTGGTTCAATTTCTATAACTATAACAATCTTATTTCAAGTGATGATCTTACTTGAACTTGTTTTCGTGTCATGATTCTACTTCAAGAACTTCGAGCCATCCAAGGATCCATTGAAGCTAGATCCATTTTTCTCTTTTCCAGTAGGTTTATCCAAGGAACTTAAGGTAGTAATGATGTTCATAACATCATTCGATTCATACATATAAAGCTATCTTATTCGAAGGTTTAAACTTGTAATCACTAGAACATAGTTTAATTAATTCTAAACTTGTTCGCAAACAAAAGTTAATCCTTCTAACTTGACTTTTAAAATCAACTAAACACATGTTCTATATCTATATGATATGCTAACTTAATGATTTAAAACCTGGAAACACAAAAAACACCGTAAAACCGGATTTACGCCGTCGTAGTAACACCGCGGGCTGTTTTGGGTTAGTTAATTAAAAACTATGATAAACTTTGATTTAAAAGTTGTTATTCTGAGAAAATGATTTTTATTATGAACATGAAACTATATCCAAAAATTATGGTTAAACTCAAAGTGGAAGTATGTTTTCTAAAATGGTCATCTAGACGTCGTTCTTTCGACTGAAATAACTACCTTTACAAAAATGACTTGTAACTTATTTTTCCGACTAGAAACCTATACTTTTTCTGTTTAGATTCATAAAATAGGGTTCAATATGAAACCATAGCAATTTGATTCACTCAAAACGGATTTAAAATGAAGAAGTTATGGGTAAAACAAGATTGGATAATTTTTCTCATTTTAGCTACGTGAAAATTGGTAACAAATCAATTACAACCATAACTTAATCAACTTGTATTGTATATTATGTAATCTTGAGATACCATAGACACGTATACAATGTTTCGACCTATCATGTCGACACATCTATATATATTTCGGAACAACCATAGACACTCTATATGTGAATGTTGGAGTTAGCTATACAGGGTTGAGGTTGATTCCAAAATATATATAGTTTGAGTTGTGATCAATACTGAGATACGTATACACTGGGTCGTGGATTGATTCAAGATAATATTTATCGATTTATTTCTGTACATCTAACTGTGGACAACTAGTTGTAGGTTACTAACGAGGACAGCTGACTTAATAAACTTAAAACATTAAAATATATTAAAAGTGTTGTAAATATATTTTTTAAACATACTTTGATATACATGTATATATTGTTATAGGTTCGTGAATCAACCAGTGGCCAAGTCTTACTTCCCGACGAAGTAAAAATCTGTGAAAGTGAGTTATAGTCCCACTTTTAAAATCTAATATTTTTGGGATGAGAATACATGCAAGTTTTATAAATGATTTACAAAATAGACACAAGTACGTGAAACTACATTCTATGGTTGAATTATCGAAATCGAATATGCCCCTTTTATAAAGTCTGGTAATCTAAGAATTAGGGAACAGACACCCTAATTGACGCGAATCCTAAAGATAGATCTATTGGGCCTAACAAACCCCATCCAAAGTACCGGATGCTTTAGTACTTCAAAATTTATATCATATCCGAAGGGTGTCCCGGAATGATGGGGATATTCTTATATATGCATCTTGTTAATGTCGGTTACCAGGTGTTCACCACATGAATGATTTTATCTCTATGTATGGGATGTGTATTGAAATATGAAATCTTGTGGTCTATTATTATGATTTGATATATATAGGTTAAACCTATAACTCACCAACATTTTTGTTGACGTTTTAAGCATGTTTATTCTCAGGTGATTATTAAGAGCTTCCGCTGTCGCATACTTAAATAAGGACGAGATTTGGAGTCCATGCTTGTATGATATTGTGTAAAAACTGCATTCAAGAAACTTATTTTGTTGTAACATATTTGTATTGTAAACCATTATGTAATGGTCGTGTGTAAACAGGATATTTTAGATTATCATCTACGTAAAGTTTTTTAAAACCTTTATCTATGAAATAAAGGTTATGGTTTGTTTTAAAAATGAATGCAGTCTTTGAAAAACGTCTCATATAGAGGTCAAAACCTCGCAACGAAATCAATTAATATGGAACGTTTTTAATCAATAAGAACGGGACATTTCAGTTGGTATCCGAGCGTTGGTCTTAGAGAACCAGAATTTTGCATTAGTGTGTCTTATCGAGTTTGTTAGGATGCATTAGTGAGTCTGGACTTCGATCGTGTTTACTTGAAAAATGATTGCTTAACAAATTTTGTTGGAAACTATATATTTTTAACATGTGAATATTATGTGATATATTAATCTCTTAACGCGTTTGATATTATGTGATAGATGTCTACCTCTAGAACAAGTCCCATTGACTCACCTAATAATAATGAAGAGTCAAATGTAAATTGGAATGATTCGTGGACTGATTCACAAGTTCCCGAAGAGGAACCGGAAGAAGAGTCGGAACCGGAAGAAGAATCGGAACCGGAAGAAGAATCGGAACCGGATGAAGAAATAGAACCGGTGGGGGAAATAATAAAACGGTTAAGTAAAAGAAAATCCTCAACCAACCGACCAAGGTTAATTATGGTCAATGGTGTTTCCACCAAGGAAGCAAAATATTGGGAGGATTACCAATTCTCCGATGAATCGGATTCCGACGAGAATTCCGATGATGTTATAGAAATTACCCCAACTGAATTTAAAAAGGCAAAAGAAAATAATAAGGGAAAGGGCATAAAAATAGAGAAATCTAATTCCAACCCCGATGAACTTTATATGTATCGTCAACCCCGGAAGTCCTTAAGTTGTAACAATGACCCGGGAACCTCTAAACCACCAGGTTTTTCTAAACCAATGTGGATCACGATGGCTCGTATTAGGGGAACATCATATATCCCTAGAAACTTGGCAAAACGAACCAAAACTGAAGAAGAAGAAACAAGCGAATCGGAATAAGATAGTTGTATTCGTGTGGTGTAATATATGTAATATAGTGTGCTTATGCTTTATGATATATGTAAAAATTGCTTGTATTAATAAGTATTTTTTTTTTTATGAATCTAACTCTTGTCTATTTTACAGTATAAAAACACAAAATGGATAGACAACCCAATATTTTAAGAGACCTACCCGGAGACATGATTGATGAAATCTTGTCTAGAGTCGGTTAGAATTCTTCGGCACAACTACTTAAGGCGAGATCAGTTTGTAAGACATTCGAAGAACGTTCCAAGAATGCCTTGGTTTATAAAAGGCTTTCGTTCGAAAGATGGGGGATATCACATTGGGAAATCCATAAGTTACGATGTGTTTACTTTGACGCATATATTGCGGGGAACCCAAATGCTATTTTACGCAATGGGTTAAGAAATTATTTTGACTCAATATATCCGAATATTGGACTTCGTGATTTAGAAAAAGCGGCTAACATGCAACATAAAGAAGCATGTTATGCTTACGGATTAGTAATGTTCACTTCTCACCAAAGTGAGAACAAGAACATCGGGCTACAACTATTAAACAAAACGTTCCCACAAGTGACGGAGTCGGTAATTGGGGTAAGAAATGAGGTTTTTAGATTGTTACGGGACTGTTGGACATTACGTAACCCTCGTCCCTTTGACGACTTTACAACACGCTATCTTATCAACGGCCATATCGGTTATGTTCCACAAGACCAAGGATGGGAAGTAATCCTAGTAAAACCAGAATGCATGACTTGTTTCTGGACGTATGAATTACGTGTCTTTATTGCCTTTGCTGAACGACTTGTGTACTAGCTAGAATTATCTTCACAACCATCTTGTATCAAATTTATTGTGTGCTATATTTCATGCTATATGTAAAACAAGCGGTATTGTAAGTTTGTAAAATATTGTGTAAAAGTTTGAATGCGAAATATTATTATAATCAGTTTTTCATATAGAATTGTAGTAGTTGAATTGTATATTAGCTACTAAGTATGAACTTAACGGGTAGGTACTACCCGAATTTAAACTTATAAAACGCTAATATGAAGAAAAAGCTTTTATAAATGAGTTCATATTATGCTACGAAATACTATTAACTACTCTTAATATTCTGTATGATTAACTTGTTCCATTTGACTATTTTGAAGGAAATGGCACCGACTACTCGACACACCGTGAATATGAATGAAGAGGAATTCCGTACTTTTCTAGCTTCAAACATAGCCGCAGTACAGGCTGCGCTACATACCAACAATAACCTTGGATCTAGCAGTACAGGAAATCGTGTAGGATGCACCTACAAAGAATTCACTGCCTGCAAACCTTTGGAATTTGATGGAACCGAAGGACCGATCGGATTGAAACGGTGGACCGAGAAGGTCGAATCGGTGTTTGCCATAAGTAAGTGTACTGAAGAGGACAAAGTGAAGTACGCTACGCATACCTTCACAGGTTCTGCGTTAACATGGTGGAATACCTATCTAGAGCAAGTGGGACAAGACGATGCGTACGCACTACCGTGGTCAGCATTCAAGCACTTGATGAACGAGAAGTACCGTCCCAGAACCGAGGTCAATAAGCTCAAGACAGAACTTAGAGGGTTACGAACCCAAGGATTTGATATTACCACGTACGAAAGACGATTCACAGAATTGTGCCTATTGTGTCCGAGAGCATTTGAAGATGAGGAAGAGAAGATCGACGCGTTTGTGAAAGGATTACCGAAAAGAATCCAAGAAGATATAAGTTCACACGAGCCCGCCTCCATACAACAGGCATGTAGAATGGCTCACAAACTAGTGAACCAGATTGAAGAAAGAATTAAAGAACAGACTGCTGAAGAGGCCAATGTGAAGCAAGTCAAAAGAAAGTGGGAGGAAAACGGTGATAAGAATCACCAATACAACAACAACAACAACAATTACAACAATAATCGCAACAATTATCCCAACAATCGCAACATCAATCGCAACTACAACAAACGGCCCAACAACAACAACAACAACAACAACAACAACAACAACAACAACTACAACAATCATCCCAATAACAATAATAACCGCAACAACAACAACAATCAGAAGCAGCTATGCCAAAGGTGTGAAAAGTATCACTCGGGGTTCTGCACCAAATTTTGCAACAAGTGTAAAAGAAATGGTCATAGCGCAGCGAAGTGTGAGGTCTACGGACCAGGGGTTAATAGAACGAAAGGAACAAATGGTGTCGGAACGAGTAATGGTGGAGCAAGTAGTGTCGGAGCAAGTTATGCCAATGTAGTTTGTTATAAATGTGGAAAACCGGGCCACATTATTAGAAATTGCCCGAACCAGGAGAACACGAATGGACAAGGCCGCGGAAGAGTTTTCAATATTAATGCGGCAGAGGCACAGGAAGACCCGGAGCTTGTTACGGGTACGTTTCTTATTGACAATAAATCTGCTTACGTTTTATTTGATTCGGGTGCGGATAGAAGCTATATGAGTAGAGATTTTTGTGCTAAATTAGGTTGTCCATTGACGCCTTTGGAAAGTAAATTTTTACTCGAATTAGCAAATGGTAAATTAATTTCAGCAGATAATATATGTCGGAATCGAGAAATTAAACTGGTTAGCGAAACATTTAAGATTGATTTGATACCAGTAGAGTTAGGGAGTTTTGATGTGATAATCGGTATGGACTGGTTGAAAGAAGTGAAAGCAGAGATCGTTTGTTACAAAAATGCAATTCGCATTAAACGAGAAAAAGAAAAACCCTTAATGGTGTACGGAGAAAAGGGCAACACGAAGCTACATCTTATTAGTAATTTGAAGGCATAAAAACTAATAAGAAAAGGTTGTTATGCTGTTCTAGCACATGTCGAGAAAGTACAAACTGAAGAAAAGAGCATCAATGATGTTCCCATTGCAAAAGAATTTCCCGATGTATTTCCGAAAGAATTACCGGGATTACCCCCACATCGATCCGTTGAATTTCAAATTGATCTTGTACCAGGAGATGCACCAATAGCTCGTTCTCCTTACAGACTCGCACCCAGCGAGATGAAAGAACTACAAAGCCAATTACAAGAACTTTTAGAGCGTGGTTTCATTCGACCAAGCACATCACCGTGGGGAGCTCCTGTTTTGTTTGTCAAGAAGAAAGATGGTACATTCAGGTTGTGTATCGACTACCGAGAGTTGAACAAACTTACCATCAAGAACCGCTACCCACTACCGAGAATCGATGACTTATTTGATCAACTACAAGGCTCGTCTGTTTATTCAAAGATTGACTTACGTTCCGGGTATCATCAAATGCGGGTGAAAGAAGATGATATTCCAAAGACTGCTTTCAGAACACGTTACGGTCATTACGAGTTTATGGTCATGCCGTTTGGTTTAACTAATGCACCAGCTGTGTTCATGGACCTTATGAACCGAGTGTGTGGACCATACCTTGACAAGTTTGTCATTGTTTTCATTGATGACATACTTATTTACTCAAAGAATGACCAAGAACACGGTGAACATTTGAGAAAGGTGTTAGAAGTATTGAGGAAGGAAGAATTATACGCTAAGTTTTCAAAGTGTGCATTTTGGTTGGAAGAAGTTCAATTCCTCGGTCACATAGTGAACAAAGAAGGTATTAAGGTGGATCCGTCAAAGATAGAAACTGTTGAAAAGTGGGAAACCCCGAAAACTCCGAAACACATACGCCAGTTTTTAGGACTAGCTGGTTACTACAGAAGGTTCATCCAAGACTTTTCCAGAATAGCAAAACCCTTGACTGCATTAACGCATAAAGGGAAGAAATTTGAATGGAATGATGAACAAGAGAAAGCGTTTCAGTTATTGAAGAAAAAGCTAACTACGGCACCTATATTGTCATTGCCTGAAGGGAATGATGATTTTGTGATTTATTGTGACGCATCAAAGCAAGGTCTCGGTTGTGTATTAATGCAACGAACGAAGGTGATTGCTTATGCGTCTAGACAATTGAAGATTCACGAACAAAATTATACGACGCATGATTTGGAATTAGGCGCGGTTGTTTTTGCATTAAAGACTTGGAGGCACTACTTATATGGGGTCAAAAGTATTATATATACCGACCACAAAAGTCTTCAACACATATTTAATCAGAAACAACTGAATATGAGGCAGCGTAGGTGGATTGAATTATTGAATGATTACGACTTTGAGATTCGTTACCACCCGGGGAAGGCAAATGTGGTAGCCGACGCCTTGAGCAGGAAGGACAGAGAACCCATTCGAGTAAAATCTATGAATATAATGATTCATAATAACCTTACTACTCAAATAAAGGAGGCGCAACAAGGAGTTTTAAAAGAGGGAAATTTAAAGGATGAAATACCCAAAGGATCGGAGAAGCATCTTAATATTCGGGAAGACGGAACCCGGTATAGGGCTGAAAGGATTTGGTTACCAAAATTTGGAGATATGAGAGAAATGGTACTTAGAGAAGCTCATAAAACCAGATACTCAATACATCCTGGAACGGGGAAGATGTACAAGGATCTCAAGAAACATTTTTGGTGGCCGGGTATGAAAGCCGATGTTGCTAAATACGTAGGAGAATGTTTGACATGTTCTAAGGTCAAAGCTGAGCATCAGAAACCATCAGGTCTACTTCAACAACCCGAAATCACGGAATGGAAATGGGAAAACATTACCATGGATTTCATCACTAAATTGCCAAGGACTGCAAGTGGTTTTGATACTATTTGGGTAATAGTTGATCGTCTCACCAAATCAGCACACTTCCTGCCAATAAGAGAAGATGACAAGATGGAGAAGTTAGCACGACTGTATTTAAAGGAAGTCGTCTCCAGACATGGAATACAAATCTCTATTATCTCTGATAGGGATGGCAGATTTATTTCAAGATTCTGGCAGACATTACAGCAAGCATTAGGAACTCGTCTAGACATGAGTACTGCCTATCATCCACAAACTGATGGGCAGAGCGAAAGGACAATACAAACGCTTGAAGACATGCTACGAGCATGTGTTATTGATTTCGGAAACAGTTGGGATCGACATCTACCGTTAGCAGAATTTTCCTACAACAACAGCTACCATTCAAGCATTGAGATGGCGCCGTTTGAAGCACTTTATGGTAGAAAGTGCAGGTCTCCGATTTGTTGGAGTGAAGTGGGGGATAGACAGATTACGGGTCCGGAGATTATACAAGAAACTACCGAGAAGATTATCCAAATTCAACAACGGTTGAAAACCGCCCAAAGTCGACAAAAGAGCTACGCTGACATTAAAAGAAAAGATATAGAATTTGAAATTGGAGAGATGGTCATGCTTAAAGTTGCACCTTGGAAAGGCGTTGTTCGATTTGGTAAACGAGGGAAATTAAATCCAAGGTATATTGGACCATTCAAGATTATTGATCGTGTCGGACCAGTAGCTTACCGACTAGAGTTACCTCAACAACTCGCGGCTGTACATAACACTTTCCACGTCTCGAATTTGAAGAAATGTTTTGCTAAAGAAGATCTCACTATTCCGTTAGATGAAATCCAAATCAACGAAAAACTTCAATTCATCGAAGAACCCGTCGAAATAATGGATCGTGAGGTTAAAAGACTTAAGCAAAACAAGATACCAATTGTTAAGGTTCGATGGAATGCTCGTAGAGGACTCGAGTTCACCTGGGAGTGTGAAGATCAGATGAAGAAGAAATACCCGCATCTATTTCCAGAAGATTCGTCAACACCTTCAACAGCTTAAAATTTCGGGACGAAATTTATTTAACGGGTAGGTACTGTAGTGACCCGAACTTTTCCATGTTTATATATATTAATTGAGATTGATATTTACATGATTAAATGTTTCCAACATGTTAAGCAATCAAACTTGTTAAGACTTGATTAATTGAAATGTGTTTCATATAGACAATTGACCACCCAAGTTGACCGGTGATTCACGAACGTTAAAACTTGTAAAAACTATATGATGACATATATATGGATATATCTATAGTTAACATGATACTATGATAAGTAAACATATCATTAAGTGTATTAACAATGAACTACATATGTAAAAACAAGACTACTAACTTAATGATTTTTAAACGAGACATATATGTAACGATTATAGTTGTAAAGACATTTAATGTATATATATATCATATTAAGAGATATTCATACATGATAATATCATGATAATATAATAATTTAAAATCTCATTTGATATTATAAACATTGGGTTAACAACATTTAACAAGATCGTTAACCTAAAGGTTTCAAAACAACACTTACATGTAACGACTAACGATGACTTTACGACTCAGTTAAAATGTATATACATATAGTGTTTTAATATGTATTTATACACTTTTTAAAGACTTCAATACACTTATCAAAATACTTCTACTTAACAAAAATGCTTACAATTACATCCTCATTCCGTTTCATCAACAATTCTACTCGTATGCACCCGTATTCGTACTCGTACAATACACAGCTTTTAGATGTATGTACTATTGGTATATGCACTCCAATGATCAGCTATTAGCAGCCCATGTGAGTCACCTAATACATGTGGGAACCATCATTTGGCAACTAGCATGAAATATCTCATAAAATTACAAAAATATGAGTAATCATTCATGACTTATTTACATGAAAACAAAATTACATATCCTTTATATCTAATCCATACAACAACGACCAAAAACACCTACAAACACTTTCATTCTTCAATTTTCTTCATCTAATTGATCTCTCTCAAGTTCTATCTTCAAGTTCTAAGTGTTCTTCATAAATTCCAAAAGTTCTAGTTTCATAAAATCAAGAATACTTTCAAGTTTGCTAGCTCACTTCCAATCTTGTAAGGTGATCATCCAACCTCAAGAAATCTTTGTTTCTTACAGTAGGTTATCATTCTAATACAAGGTAATAATCATATTCAAACTTTGGTTCAATTTCTATAAGTATAACAATCTTATTTCAAGTGATGATCTTACTTGAACTTGTTTTCGTGTCATGATTCTACTTCAAGAACTTCGAGCCATCCAAGGATCCATTGAAGCTAGATCCATTTTTCTCTTTTCCAGTAGGTTTATCCAAGGAACTTAAGGTAGTAATTATGTTCATAACATCATTCGATTCATACATATAAAGCTATCTTATTCGAAGGTTTAAACTTGTAATCACTAGAACATAGTTTAGTTAATTCTAAACTTGTTCGCAAACAAAAGTTAATCCTTCTAACTTGACTTTTAAAATCAACTAAACACATGTTCTATATCTATATGATATGCTAACTTAATGATTTAAAACCTGGAAACACGAAAAACACCGTAAAACCGGACTTACGCCGTCGTAGTAACACCGCGGGCTGTTTTGGGTTAGTTAATTAAAAACTATGATAAACTTTGATTTAAAAGTTGTTATTCTGAGAAAATGATTTTTATTATGAACATGAAACTATATCCAAAAATTATGGTTAAACTCAAAGTGGAAGTATGTTTTCTAAAATGGTCATCTAGACGTCGTTCTTTCGACTGAAATGACTACCTTTACAAAAACGACTTGTAACTTATTTTTCTGACTAGAAACCTATACTTTTTCTGTTTAGATTTATAAAATAGGGTTCAATATGAAACCATAGCAATTTGATTCACTCAAAACGGATTTAAAATGAAGAAGTTATGGGTAAAACAAGATTGGATAATTTTTCTCATTTTAGCTACGTGAAAATTGGTAACAAATCAATTACAACCATAACTTAATCAACTTGTATTGTATATTATGTAATCTTGAGATACCATAGACACGTATACAATGTTTCGACCTATCATGTCGACACATCTATATATATTTCGGAACAACCATAGACACTCTATATGTGAATGTTGGAGTTAGCTATACAGGGTTGAGGTTGATTCCAAAATATATATAGTTTGAGTTGTGATCAATACTGAGATACGTATACACTGGGTCGTGGATTGATTCAAGATAATATTTATCGATTTATTTCTGTACATCTAACTGTGGACAACTAGTTGTAGGTTACTAACGAGGACAGCTGACTTAATAAACTTAAAACATTAAAATATATTAAAAGTGTTGTAAATATATTTTTTAAACATACTTTGATATACATGTATATATTGTTATAGGTTCGTGAATCAACCAGTGGCCAAGTCTTACTTCCCGACGAAGTAAAAATCTGTGAAAGTGAGTTATAGTCCCACTTTTAAAATCTAATATTTTTGGGATGAGAATACATGCAAGTTTTATAAATGATTTACAAAATAGACACAAGTACGTGAAACTACATTCTATGGTTGAATTATCGAAATCGAATATGCCCCTTTTATAAAGTCTGGTAATCTAAGAATTAGGGAACAGACACCCTAATTGACGCGAATCCTAAAGATAGATCTATTGGGCCTAACAAACCCCATCCAAAGTACCGGATGCTTTAGTACTTCGAAATTTATATCATATCCGAAGGGTGTCCCGGAATGATGGGGATATTCTTATATATGCATCTTGTTAATGTCGGTTACCAGGTGTTCACCACATGAATGATTTTATCTCTATGTATGGGATGTGTATTGAAATATGAAATCTTGTGGTCTATTATTATGATTTGATATATATAGGTTAAACCTATAACTCACCAACATTTTTGTTGACGTTTTAAGCATGTTTATTCTCAGGTGATTATTAAGAGCTTCCGCTGTCGCATACTTAAATAAGGACGAGATTTGGAGTCCATGCTTGTATGATATTGTGTAAAAACTGCATTCAAGAAACTTATTTTGTTGTAACATATTTGTATTGTAAACCATTATGTAATGGTCGTGTGTAAACAGGATATTTTAGGTTATCATCTACGTAAAGTTTTTTAAAACCTTTATCTATGAAATAAAGGTTATGGTTTGTTTTAAAAATGAATGCAGTCTTTGAAAAACGTCTCATATAGAGGTCAAAACCTCGCAACGAAATCAATTAATATGGAACGTTTTTAATCAATAAGAACGGGACATTTCAATATACCAATAGTACATACATCTAAAAGCTGTGTATTGTACGAGTACGAATACGGGTGCATACGAGTAGAATTGTTGATGAAACTGAACGAGGATGTAATTGTAAGAATTTTTGTTAAGTAGAAGTATTTTGATAAGTGTCTTGAAGTCTTTCAAAAGTGAATGAATACATATTAAAACACTACATGTATATACATTTTAACTGAGTCGTTAAGTCATCGTTAGTCGTTACATGTAAACGTTGTTTTGAAACCTTTAGGTTAACGATCTTGTTGAATGTTGTTAACCCATTGTTTATTATAACAAATGAGATGTTAAATTGTTATATTATCATGATATTATGATATATAATATATCTTAGTATGATATATATACAGTTAAATGTCGTTACAACGATAATCGTTACATATATGTCTCGTTTCGAAATCATTAAGTTAGTAGTCTTATTTTTACATATGTATTTCATTGTTAATACACTTAATAATATATTTACTTATAATTTAACATAATTAACCAAGTGTATCAATATCTTAATATGATTCATATGTACCTAGTAAGATGTTGTTATAACGATAATCGTTATATATATCGTTTTCGAGTTTCTTAAATTAATAGTCTCATTTTTATGTATATAACTCATTGTTAAAATACCTAATGAGATACATACTTATAATAAAATCATGTTAAATATATATATAACCATATATATGTCATCGTATAGTTTTTACAAGTTTTAACGTTCGTGAATCACCGGTCAACTTGGGTGGTCAATTGTCTATATGAAACCTATTTCAATTAATGAAGTCTTAACAAGTTTGATTGCTTAACATGTTGGAAACACTTAATCATGTAAATAACAATTTCATTTAATATATATATAAACATGAAAAAGTTCGGGTCACTACAGTACCTACCTGTTAAATAAATTTCGTCCCGAAATTTTAAGCAGTTGGAGGTGTTGACGTATCTTCTGGAAATAAATGCGGGTATTTCTTCTTCATCTGATCTTCACGCTCCCAGGTGAACTCGGGTCCTCTACGAGCATTCCGTCGAACCTTAACAATCGGTATCTTGTTTTGTTTAAGTCTCTTAACCTCACGATCCATTATTTCGACGGGTTCTTCAATGAATTGAAGTTTTTCATTGATTTGGATTTTGTCCAGCGGAATAGTGAGATCTTCTTTAGAAAAACATTTCTTCAAATTTGAGACGTGGAAAGTGTTATGTACAGCCGCGAGTTGTTGAGGTAGCTCCAGTTGGTAAGCTACTGGTCCGACACGATCTATAATCTTGAATGGTCCAATGTACCTTAGATTTAGTTTTCCCCGTTTACCAAATCGAACAACGCCTTTCCAAGGTGAAACCTTAAGCATGACCATTTCTCCAATTTCAAACTCTATATCTTTTCTTTTACTATCCGCGTAGCTCTTTTGTCGACTCTGGGCGGTTTTCAATCTTTGTTGAATTTGGATGATTTTCTCGGTAGTTTCTTGTATTATCTCCGGACCCGTAATCTGTCTATCCCCCACTTCACTCCAACAAATCAGAGACCTGCACTTTCTACCATAAAGTGCTTCAAACGGCGCCATCTCAATGCTTGAATGGTAGCTGTTGTTGTAGGAAAATTCTGCTAACGGTAGATGTCGATCCCAACTGTTTCCGAAATCAATAACACAAGCTCGTAGCATGTCTTCAAGCATTTGTATCGTCCTTTCGCTCTGCCCATCAGTTTATGGATGATAGGCAGTACTCATGTCTAGACGAGTTCCTAATGCTTGCTGTAATGTCTGCCAGAATCTTGAAATAAATCTGCCATCCCTATCCGAGATAATAGAGATTGGTATTCCATGTCTGGAGACGACTTTCTTCAAATACAGTCGTGCTAACTTCTCCATCTTGTCATCTTCTCTTATTGGCAGGAAGTGTGCTGACTTGGTGAGACGATCAACTACTACCCAAATAGTATCATAACCACTTGCAGTCCTTGGCAATTTAGTAATGAAATCCATGGTAATGTTTTCCCATTTCCATTCCGGGATTTCAGGTTGTTGTAGTAGACCAGATGGTTTCTGATGTTCAGCTTTGACCTTAGAACACGTCAAACATTCTCCTACATATTTAGCAATATCGGCTTTCATACCTGGCCACCAAAAATGTTTCTTAAGATCCTTGTACATCTTCCCCGTTCCAGGATGTATTGAGTATCTGGTTTTATGAGCTTCTCTAAGTACCATTTCTCTCATATCTCCAAATTTTGGTACCCAAATTCTTTCAGCCCTATACCGGGTTCCGTCTTCCCGAATATTAAGATGCTTCTCCGATCCTTTAGGTATTTCATCCTTTAAATTTCCCTCTTTTAAAACTCCTTGTTGCGCCTCCTTTATTTGAGTAGTAAGGTTAGTGTGAATCATTATATTCATAGATTTTACTCGAATGGGTTCTCTGTCCTTTCTGCTCAAGGCGTCGGCTACCACATTTGCCTTCCCCGGGTGGTAACGAATCTCAAAGTTGTAATCATTCAATAATTCAATCCACCTACGCTGCCTCATATTCAGTTGTTTCTGATTAAATATGTGTTGAAGACTTTTGTGGTCGGTATATATAATGTAGTGACCCGAACTTTTCCATGTTTATATATATTAATTGAGATTGATAATTACATGATTAAATGTTTCCAACATGTTAAGCAATCAAACTTGTTAAGACTTGATTAATTGAAATATGTTTCATATAGACAATTGACCACCCAAGTTGACCGGTGACTCACGAACGTTAAAACTTGTAAAAACTATATGATGACATATATATGGATATATATATATAGTTAACATGATACTATGATAAGTAAACATATCATTAAGTATATTAACAATGAACTACATATGTAAAAACAAGACTACTAACATAATGATTTTTAAACGAGACATATATGTAACGATTATCGTTGTAAATACATTTAATGTATATATATATCATATTAAGAGATATTCATACATGATAATATCATGATAATATAATAATAATTTAAAATCTCATTTGATATTATAAACATTGGGTTAACAACATTTAACAAGATCGTTAACCTAAAGGTTTCAAAACAACACTTACATGTAACGACTAACGATGACTTAACGACTCAGTTAAAATGTATATACATGTAGTGTTTTAATATGTATTTATACACTTTTGAAAGACTTCAATACACTTATCAAAATACTTCTACTTAACAAAAATGCTTACAATTACATCCTCGTTCAGTTTCATCAACAATTCTACTCGTATGCACCCGTATTCGTACTCGTACAATACACAGCTTTTAGATGTATGTACTATTGGTATATACACTCCAATGATCAGCTCTTAGCAGCCCATGTGAGTCACCTAACACATGTGGAAACCACCATTTGGCAACTAGCATGAAATATCTCATAAAATTATAAAAATATGAGTAATCATTCATGACTTATTTACATGAAAACAAAATTACATATCCTTTATATCTAATCCATACACCAACGACCAAAAACACCTACAAACACTTTCATTCTTCAATTTTCTTCATCTAATTGATCTCTCTCAAGTTCTATCTTCAAGTTCTAAGTGTTCTTCATATATTCTACAAGTTCTAGTTACATAAAATCAAGAATACTTTCAAGTTTGCTAGCTCACTTCCAATCTTGTAAGGTGATCATCCAACCTCAAGAAATCTTTGTTTCTTACAGTAGGTTATCATTCTAATACAAGGTAATAATCATATTCAAACTTTAGTTCAATTTCTATAACTATAACAATCTTATTTCAAGTGATGATCTTACTTGAACTTGTTTTCGTGTCATGATTCTGCTTCAAGAACTTCGAGCCATCCAAGGATCCGTTGAAGCTAGATCCATTTTTCTCTTTTCCAGTAGGTTTATCCAAGGAACTTAAGGTAGTAATGATATTCATAACATCATTCGATTCATACATATAAAGCTATCTTATTCGAAGGTTTAAACTTGTAATCACTAGAACATAGTTTAGTGAATTCTAAACTTGTTCGCAAACAAAAGTTAATCCTTCTAACTTAACTTTTAAAATCAACTAAACACATGTTATATATCTATATGATATGCTAACTTAATAATTTAAAACCTGGAGACACGAAAAACACCGTAAAACCGGATTTACATCGTCGTAGTAACACCGCGGGCTGTTTTGGGTTAGTTAATTAAAAACTATGATAAACTTTGATTTAAAAGTTGTTATTCTGAGAAAATGATTTTTATTATGAACATGAAACTATATCCAAAAAAATTATGGTTAAACTCAAAGTGGAAGTATGTTTTCTAAAATGGTCATCTATACGTCGTTCTTTCGACTGAAATGACTACCTTTACAAAAACGACTTGTAACTTATTTTTCTGACTATAAACCTATACATTTTCTGTTTTGATTCATAAAATAGAGTTCAATATGAAACCATAGCAATTTGATTCACTCAAAACGGATTTAAAATGAAGAAGTTATGGGTAAAACAAGATTGGAAAATTTTTCTCATTTTAGCTACGTGAAAATTGGTAACAAATCTATTCCAACCATAACTTAATCAACTTGTATTGTATATTATGTAATCTTGAGATAACATATACACGTATACAATGTTTCGACCTATCATGTCGACACATCTATATATATTTCGGAACAACCATAGACACTCTATATGTGAATGTTGCAGTTAGCTATACAGGATTGAGGTTGATTCCAAAATATATATAGTTTGAGTTGTGATCAATACTGAGATACGTATACACTGGGTCGTGGATTGATTCAAGATAATATTTATCGATTTATTTCTGTACATCTAACTGTGGACAACTAGTTGTAGGTTACTAACGAGGACAGCTGACTTAATAAACTTAAAATATCAAAATATATTAAAAGTGTTGTAAATATATTTTGAACATACTTTGATATATATGTATATATTGTTATAGGTTCGTGAATCAACCAGTGGCCAAGTCTTACTTCCCGACGAAGTAAAAATCTGTGAAAGTGAGTTATAGTCCCATTTTTAAAATCTAATATTTTTGGGATGAGAATACATGCAGGTTTTATAAATGATTTATAAAATAGACACAAGTACGTGAAACTACATTCTATGGTTGAATTATCAAAATCGAATATGCCCCTTTTTAATAAGTCTGGTAATCTAAGAATTAGGGAACAGACACCCTAATTGACGCGAATCCTAAAGATAGATCTATTGGGCCTAACAAACCCCATCCAAAGTACCGGATGCTTTAGTACTTCGAAATTTATATCATATCCGAATGGTGTCCCGGAATGATGGGGATATTCTTATATATACATCTTGTTAATGTCGGTTACCAGGTGTTCACCATATGAATGATTTTTATCTCTATGTATGGGATGTGTATTGAAATATGAAATTTTGTGGTCTATTATTATGATTTGATATATATAGGTTAAACCTATAACTCTCCAACATTTTTGTTGACGTTTTAAGCATGTTTATTCTCAGGTGATTATTAAGAGCTTTCGCTGTCGCATACTTAAATAAGGACAAGATTTGGAGTCCATGCTTGTATGATATTGTGTAAAAACTGCATTCAAGAAACTTATTTTGTTGTAACATATTTGTATTGTAAACCATTATGTAATGGTCGTGTGTAAACAGGATATTTTAGATTATCATTATTTGATAATCTCCGTAAAGCTTTTTAAACCTTTATTGATGAAATAAAGGTTATGGTTTGTTTTAAAATGAATGCAGTCTTTGAAAAACGTCTCATATAGAGGTCAAAACCTCGCAACGAAATCAATTAATATGGAACGTTTTTAATCAATAAGAACGGGACATTTCAGTTGGTATCCGAGCGTTGGTCTTAGAGAACCAGAATTTTGTATTAGTGTGTCTTATCGAGTTTGTTAGGATGTATTAGTGAGTCTGGACTTCGACCGTGTTTACTTGAAAAATGATTGCTTAACAAATTTTGTTGGAAACTATATATTTTTAACATGTGAATATTATGTGATATATTAATCTCTTAACGCGTTTGATATTATGTGATAGATGTCTACCTCTAGAACAAGTCTCATTGACTCACCTAATAATAATGAAGAGTCAAATGTAAATTGGAATGATTCGTGGACTGATTCACAAGTTCCCGAAGAGGAACCGGAAGAAGAGTCGAAACCGGAAGAAAAATCGGAACCGGAAGAAGAATCGGAACCGGATGAAGAATCGGAACCGGATGAAGAAATAGAACTGGTGGGGGAAATAATAAAACAGTTAAGTAAAAGAAAATCCTCAACCAACCGACCAAGGTTAATTATGGTCAATGGTGTTTCCGCCAAGGAAGCAAAATATTGGGAGGATTACCAATTCTCCGATGAATCGAATTCCGACGAGAATTCCGATGATGTTATAGAAATTACCCCAACTGAATTTAAAAAGGCAAAAGAAAATAATAAGGGAAAGGGCATAAAAATAGAGAAATCTAATTCCAACCCCGATGAACTTTATATGTATCGTCAACCCCTGAAGTCCTTAAGTTGTAACAATGACCCGGGAACCTCTAAACCACCAGGTTTTTCTAAACCAATGTGGAAAATGACGGCTCGTATTAGGGGAACATCATATATCCCTAGAAACTTGGCAAAACGAACCAAAACCGAAGAAGAAGAAACAAGCGAGTCGGAATAAGATAGTTGTATTCGTGTGGTGTAATATATGTAATATAGTGTGCTTATGCTTTATGATATATGTAAAAATTGCTTGTATTAATAAGTATTTTTTTTTATGAATCTAGCTCTTGTCTATTTTACAGTATAAAAACACAAAATGGATAGACAACCCAATATTTTAAGAGACCTACCCGGATACATGATTGATGAAATCTTGTCTAGAGTCGGTCAGAATTCTTCGGCACAACTATTTAAGGCGAGATCAGTTTGTAAGACATTCGAAGAACGTTCCAAGAATGCCTTGGTTTATAAAAGGCTTTCGTTCGAAAGATGGGGGATTTCACATTGGGAAATCCATAAGTTACGAACTTTGACGCATATATTGCGGGGAACCCAAATGCTATTTTACGCAATGGGTTAAGAAATTATTTTGACTCAATATATCCGAATATTGGACTTCGTGATTTAGAAAAAGTGGCTAACATGCAGCATAAAGAAGCATGTTATGCTTACGGATTAGTAATGTTCGCTTCTCACCAAAGTGAGAACAAGAACATTGGGCTACAACTATTAAATAAAACGTTCCCATAAGTGACGGAGTCGGTAATTGGGGTAAGAAATGAGGTTTTTAGATTGTTACGGGACTGTTGAACATTACGTAACCCTCGTCCCTTTGACGACGTTACAACACGATGTCTTATCAATGGCCAAAACAGTTATGTTCCACAAGACCAAGGATGGGAAGTAATCCTAGTAAAACCAGAATGCATGACTTGTTTCTGGACGTATGAATTACGTGTCTTTATTGCCTTTGCTGAACGACTTGTGTACTAGCTAGAATTATCTTCACAACCATCTTGTATCAAATTTATTGTGTGCTATATTTCATGCTATATGTAAAATAAGCGGTATTGTAAGTTTGTAAAATTTTGTGTAAAAGTTTGAACGCGAAATATTATTATAATCAGTTTTTCATATAGAATTGTAGTAGTTGAATTGTATATTAGCTACTAAGTATGAACTTAACGGGTAGGTACTACCCGAATTTAAACTTATAAAACGCTAATATGAAGAAAAAGCTTTTATAAATGAGTTCATATTATGCTACGAAATACTATTAACTACTCTTAATATTCTGTATGATTAACATGTTCCATTTGACTATTTTGAAGGAAATGGCACCGACTACTCGACACACCGTGAATATGAATGAAGAGGAATTCCGTACTTTTCTAGCTTCAAACATAGCCGCAGTACAGGCTGCGCTACATACCAACAATAACCTTGGATCTAGCAGTACAGGAAATCGTGTAGGATGCACCTACAAAGAATTCACTGCCTGCAAACCTTTGGAATTTGATGGAACCGAAGGACCGATCGGATTGAAACGGTGGACCGAGAAGGTCGAATCGGTGTTTGGCATAAGTAAGTGTACTGAAGAGGACAAAGTGAAGTACGCTACGCATACCATCACAGGTTCTGCGTTAACATGGTGCAATACCTATCTAGAGCAAGTGGGACAAGATGATGCGTACACACTACCGTGGTCAGCATTCAAGCATTTGGTGAACGAGAAATACCGTCCCAGAACCAAGGTCAATAAGCTCAAGATAGAACTTAGAGGGTTACGAACCCAAGGATTTGATATTACCACGTACGAAAGATGATTCACAGAATTGTGCCTATTGTGTCCGGGAGCATTCGAAGATGAGGAAGAGAAGATCGACGCGTTTGTGAAAGGATTACCGGAAAGAATCCAAGAAGATATAAGTTCACACGAGCCCGCCTCCATACAACAGGCATTTAGAATGGCTCACAAACTAGTGAACCAGATTGAATAAAGAATTAAAGAACAGACTGCTGAAGAGGCCAATGTGAAGCAAGTCAAAAGAAAGTGGGAGGAAAACGGTGATAAGAATCACCAATACAACAACAACAGCAATTACAACAATAATCGCAACAATTATCCCAACAATCGCAACATCAATCGCAACTACAACAAACGGCCCAACAACAACAACAACAACAACAACAACAGCAACTACAACAATCATCTCAACAAAAATAATAATCGCAACAACAACAACAATCAGAAGCAGCTATGCCAAAGGTGTGAAAAGTTTCACTCGGGGTTCTGCACCAAATTTTGCAACAAGTGTAAAAGAAATGGTCATAGCGCGGCGAAGTTTGAGGTCTACGGACCAGGGGTTAATAGAACGAAAGGAACAAATGGTGTCGGAACGAGTAATGGCGGAGCAAGTAGTGTCGGAGCAAGTTATGCCAATGTAGTTTGTTATAAATGTGGAAAACCGGGCCACATAATTAGAAATTGCCCGAACCAGGAGAACACGAATGGACAAGGCCGAGGAAGAGTTTTCAATATTAATGCGGAAGAGGCACAGGAAGACCCGGAGCTTGTTACAGGTACGTTTCTTATTGACAATAAATCTGCTTACGTTTTATTTGATTCGGGTGCGGATAGAAGCTATATGAGTAGAGATTTTTGTGCTAAATTAAGTTGTCCATTGACGCCTTTGGATAGTAAATTTTTACTCGAATTAGCAAATGGTAAATTAATTTCAGCAGATAATATATGTCGGAATCGAGAAATTAAACTGGTTAGCGAAACATTTAAGATTGATTTGATACCAGTAGAGTTAGGGAGTTTTGATGTGATAACCGGTATAGGGCTGAAAGGATTTGGGTACTAAAATTTGGAGATATGAGAGAAATGGTACTTAGAAAAGCTCATAAAACCAGATACTCAATACATCCTGAAACGGGGAAGATGTACAAGGATCTCAAGAAACATTTTTGGTGGCCGGGTATGAAAGCCGATGTTGCTAAATACGTAGGAGAATGTTTGACGTGTTCTAAGGTCAAAGCTGAGCATCAGAAACCATCAGGTCTACTTCAACAACCCGAAATCCCGAAATGGGAATGGGAAAACATTACCATGGATTTCATCACTAAATTGCCAAGGACTGCAAGTGGTTATGATACTATTTGGGTAATAGTTGATCGTCTCACCAAATCAGCACACTTCCTGCCAATAAGAGAAGATGACAAGATGGAGAAGTTAGCACGACTGTATTTGAAGGAAGTCATCTCCAGACATGGAATACCAATCTCTATTATCTCTGATAGGGATGGTTGATTTATTTCAAGATTCTGGCAGACATTACAACAAGCATTAGGAACTCGTCTAGACATGAGTACTGCCTATCATCCACAAACTGATGGGCAGAGCGAAAGAACGATACAAATGCTTGAAGACATGCTACGAGCATGTGTTATTGATCTCGGAAACAGTTGGGATCGACATCTACCGTTAGCAGAATTTTCCTACAACAACAGCTACCATTCAAGCATTGAGATGGCGCCGTTTGAAGCACTTTATGGTAGAAAGTGCAAGTCTCCGATTTGTTGGAGTGAAGTGGGGGATAGACAGATTACGGGTCCGGAGATTATACAAAAAACTACCGAGAAGATCATCCAAATTCAACAACGGTTGAAAACCACCCAAAGTCGATAAAAGAGCTACGCTGACATTAAAAGAAAAGATATAGAATTTGAAATTGGAGAGATGGTCATGCTTAAAGTTGCACCTTGGAAAGGCGTTGTTCGATTTGGTAAACGAGGGAAATTAAATCCAAAGTATATTGGACCATTCAAGATTATTGATCGTGTCGGACCAGTAGCTTACCGACTTGAGTTACCTCAACAACTCGCGGCTGTACATAACACTTTCCACGTCTCAAATTTGAAGAAATGTTTTGCTAAAGAAGATCTCACTCTTCCGTTAGATGAAATCCAAATCAACGAAAAACTTCAATTCATCGAAGAACCCGTCGAAATAATGGATGATGAGGTTAAAAGACTTAAGCAAAACAAGATACCAATTGTTAAGGTTCGATGGAATGCTCGTAGAGGACCCGAGTTCACCTGGGACCGTGAAGATCAGATGAAGAAGAAATACCCGCATCTATTTCTAGAAGATTCATCAACACCTTCAACAGCTTAAAATTTCGGGACGAAATTTATTTAACGGGTAGGTACTGTAGTGACCTGAACTTTTCCATGTTTATATATATTAATTGAGATTGATATTTACATGATTAAATGTTTCCAACATGTTAAGCAATCAAACTTGTTAAGACTTGATTAATTGAAATATGTTTCATATAGACAATTGACCACCCAAGTTGACCGGTGACTCACGAACGTTAAAACTTGTAAAAACTATATGATGACATATATATGGATATATATATAGTTAACATGATACTATGATAAGTAAACATATCATTAAGTATATTAACAATGAACTACATATGTAAAAACAAGACTACTAACTTAATGATTTTTAAACGAGACATATATGTAACGATTATCGTTGTAAAGACATTTAATGTATATATATCATATTAAGAGATATTCATACATGATAATATCATGATAATATAATAATTTAAAATCTCATTTGATATTATAAACATTGGGTTAACAACATTTAACAAGATCGTTAACCTAAAGGTTTCAAAACAACACTTACATGTAACGACTAACGATGACTTAATGACTCAGTTAAAATGTACATACATGTAGTGTTTTAGTATGTATTTATACACTTTTGAAAGACTTCAATACACTTATCAAAATACTTCTACTTAACAAAAATTCTTACAATTACATCCTCGTTCAGTTTCGTCAACAATTCTACTCGTATGCACCCGTATTCGTACTCGTACAATACACAGCTTTTAGATGTATGTACTATTGGTATATACACTCCAATGATCAGATCTTAGCAGCCCATGTGAGTCACCTAACACATGTGGGAACCATCATTTGGCAACTAGCATGAAATATCTCATAAAATTACAAAAATATGAGTAATCATTCATGACTTATTTACATGAAAACAAAATTACATATCCTTTATATCTAATCCATACACGAACGACCAAAAACACCTACAAACACTTTCATTCTTCAATTTTATTCATCTAATTGATCTCTCTCAAGTTCTATCTTCAAGTTCTAAGTGTTCTTCATATATTCTACAAGTTCTAGTTACATAAAATCAAGAATACTTTCAAGTTTGCTAGCTCACTTACAATCTTGTAAGGTGATCATCCAACCTCAAGAAATCTTTGTTTCTTACAGTAGGTTATCATTCTAATACAAGGTAATAATCATATTCAAACTTTGGTTCAATTTCTATAACTATAACAATCTTATTTCAAGTGATGATCTTACTTGAACTTGTTTTCGTGTCATGATTCTGCTTCAAGAACTTCGAGCCATCCAAGAATCCGTTGAAGCTAGATCCATTTTTCTCTTTTCCAGTAGGTTTATTCAAGGAACTTAAGGTAGTAATGATGTTCATAACATCATTCGATTCATACATATAAAGCTATCTTATTCGAAGGTTTAAACTTGTAATCACTAGAACATAGTTTAGTGAATTCTAAACTTGTTCGCAAACAAAAGTTAATCCTTCTAACTTAACTTTTAAAATCAACTAAACACATGTTCTATATCTATATGATATGCTAACTTAATAATTTAAAACCTGGAGACGCGAAAAACACCGTAAAACTGGATTTACACCGTCGTAGTAACACCGCGGGCTGTTTTGGGTTAGTTAATTAAAAACTATGATAAACTTTGATTTAAAAGTTGTTATTCTGAGAAAATGATTTTTTTTATGAACATGAAACTATATCCAAAAAAATTATGGTTAAACTCAAAGTGGAAGTATGTTTTCTAAAATGGTCATCTAGACGTCGTTCTTTCGACTGAAATGACTACCTTTACAAAAACAACTTGTAACTTATTTTTCTGACTATAAACCTATACTTTTTCTGTTTAGATTCATAAAATAGAGTTCAATATGAAACCATATCAATTTGATTCACTCAAAACGGATTTAAAATGAAGAAGTTATGGGTAAAGCAAGATTGGATAATTTTTCTCATTTTAGCTACGTGAAAATTGGTAACAAATCTATTCCAACCATAACTTAATCAACTTGTATTGCATATTATGTAATCTTGAGATACCATAGACACGTATACAATGTTTCGACCTATCATGTCGACACATCTATATATATTTCGGAACAACCATAGACACTCTATATGTGAATGTTGGAGTTAGCTATACAGGGTTGAGGTTGATTCCAAAATATATATAGTTTGAGTTGTGATCAATACTGAGATACGTATACACTGGGCCGTGGATTGATTCAAGATAATATTTATCGATTTATTTCTGTACATCTAACTGTGGACAACTAGTTGTAGGTTACTAACGAGGACAGCTGACTTAATAAACTTAAAATATCAAAATATATTAAAAGTGTTGTAAATATATTTTGAACATACTTTGATATATATGTATATATTGTTATAGGTTCGTGAATCAACCAGTGGCCAAGTCTTACTTCCCGACGAAGTAAAAATCTGTGAAAGTGAGTTATAGTCCCACTTTTAAAATCTAATATTTTTGGGATGAGAATACATGCAGGTTTTATAAATGATTTACAAAATAGACACAAGTACGTGAAACTACATTCTATGGTTGAATTATTGAAATCGAATATGCCCCTTTTTATTAAGTCTGGTAATCTAAGAATTAGGGAACAGACACCCTAATTGATGCGAATCCTAAAGATAGATCTATTGGGCCTAACAAACCCCATCCAAAGTACCGGATGCTTTAGTACTTCGAAATTTATATCATATCCGAAGGGTGTCCCGGAATGATGGGGATATTCTTATATATGCATCTTGTTAATGTCAGTTACCAGGTGTTCACCATATGAATGATTTTTATCTCTATATATGGGATGTGTATTGAAATATGAAATCTTGTGGTCTATTATTATGATTTGATATATATAGGTTAAATCTATAACTCACCAACATTTTTGTTGACGTTTTAAGCATGTTTATTCTCAGGTGATTATTAAGAGCTTCCGCTGTCGCATACTTAAATAAGGACGAGATTTGGAGGCCATGCTTGTATGATATTGTGTAAAAACTGCATTCAAGAAACTTATTTTGTTGTAACATATTTGTATTGTAAACCATTATGTAATGGTCGTGTGTAAACAGGATATTTTAGATTATCATTATTTGATAATCTACGTAAAGCTTTTTAAACCTTTATTGATGAAATAGAGGTTATGGTTTGTTTTAAAATGAATGCAGTCTTTGAAAAACGTCTCATATAGAGGTCAAAACCTCGCAACGAAATCAATTAATATGGAACGTTTTTAATCAATAAGAACGGGACATTTCATATAATACTTTTGACCCCATATAAGTAGTGCCTCCAAGTCTTTAATGCAAAAACAACCGCGCCTAATTCCAAATCATGCATCGTATAATTTTGCTCGTGAATCTTCAATTGTCTAAACGCATAAGCAATCACCTTCGTCCGTTGCATTAATACACAACCGAGACCTTGCTTTGATGCATCACAATAAATCACAAAATCATCATTCCCTTCAGGCAATGACAATATAGGTGCCGTAGTTAGCTTTTTCTTCAATAATTGAAATGCCTTCTCTTGTTCATCCTTTCATTCAAATTTCTTCCCTTTATGCGTTAATGCAGTCAAGGGTTTTGCTATTTTGGAGAAATCTTGGATGAATCTTCTGTAGTAACTAGCCAATCCTAAAAATTGACGTATATGCTTCGGAGTTTTTGGGGTTTCCCACTTTTCAACGGTTTCGATCTTTGCCGGGTCCACCTGGATACCTTCTTTGTTCACTATGTGACCGAGGAATTGAACTTCTTCCAACCAAAATGCACACTTTGAAAACTTAGCGTAGAGTTTTTCTTTCCTCAATACTTCTAGCACTTTTCTCAAATGTTCTTCGTGCTCTTGATCATTCTTTGAGTAAATAAGTATGACATCGATGAAAACAATGACAAACTTGTCAAGATATAGCCCACACACTCGGTTCATAAGGTTCATGAACACAGCTGGTGCGTTAGTCAATCCAAACGGCATAACCATAAACTCGTAATGACCATAACGCGTCCTAAAAGCAGTTTTTGGAATATCATCCTCCTTTACTCGCATTTGATGATATCCAGAACGTAAATCGATCTTCGAATAAACCGACGAGCCTTGTAGTTGATCAAATAAGTCGTCAATTCTAGGCAGTGGATAACGGTTTTTGATGGTAAGTTTGTTCAACTCTCTGTAGTCAATACACAACCTAAATGTACCATCCTTCTTCTTAACAAACAAAACAGGAGCTCCCCATGGTGATGTGCTTGGTCGAATGAAACCACGTTCTAATAGTTCTTGCACTTGGCTTTGTAGTTCTTTCATCTCGCCGGGTGCGAGTCTATAAGGAGCACGAGCTATTGGTGCAGCTCCTGGTACAAGATCTATTTGAAATTCAACAGATCGATGTGGTGGTAGTCCCGGTAATTCTTTCGAAAATACATCGGGAAATTCTTTTGCGACGGGAACATCATTGATGCTCTTTTCTTTAGTTTGTACTTTCTCGACGTGTGCTAGAACAGCATAGCAACCTTTTCTTATTAGTTTTTGTGCCTTCAAATTACTAATAAGATGTAGCTTCATGTTGCCCTTTTCTCTGTACACCATTAAGGGTTCTCCTTCTTCTCGTACAATGCGAATTGCATTTTTATAACATACGATCTCTGCTTTCACCTTCTTCAGCCAGTCCATGCCAACTATTACATCAAAACTCCCTAACTCTACTGGTATCAAATCAATCTTAAATATTTCGCTACCCAGTTTAATTTCTCGATTCCGGCATATATTATCTGCTGAAATTAATTTACCGTTTGCTAATTCGAGTAAAAATTTACTATCCAACGGCGTCAATGGACAACTTAATTTAGCACAAAAATCTCTACTCATATAGCTTCTATCCGCACCTGAATCAAATAAAACGTAAGCAGATTTATCGTCAATAAGAAACGTACCTGTAACAAGCTTCGGGTCTTCCTGTGCCTCTGCCGCATTAATATTGAAAACTCTTCCGCGGCCTTGTCCATTCGTGTTCTCCTGGTTCGGGCAATTTCTAATAATGTGGCCCGGTTTTCCACATTTATAGCAAACTACATTGGCATAACTTGCTCCGACACTACTTGCTCCACCATTACTCGTTCCGACACCATTTGTTCCTTTCGTTCTGTTAACCCCTGGTCCGTAGACCTCACACTTCGCCGCGCTATGACCATTTCATTTACACTTGTTGCAAAATTTGGTGCAGAACCCCGAGTGATACTTTTCACACCTTTGGCATAGCTGCTTCTGATTGTTGTTGTTGTTGCGATTGTTATTGTTGTTGGGACGATTGTTGTAGTTGCTGTTGTTGTTGTTGTTGTTGTTGGGCCATTTGTTGTAGTTGCGATTGATGTTGCGATTGTTGGGATAATTGTTGCGATTATTATTGTAATTGCTGTTGTTGTTGTATTGGTGATTCTTATCACCGTTTTCCTCCCACTTTCTTTTGACTTGCTTCACATTGGCCTCTTCAGCCGTCTGTTCTTTGATTCTTTCCTCAATCTGGTTCACTAGTTTGTGAGCCATTCTACATGCCTGTTGTATGGAGGCGGGCTCGTGTGAACTTATATCTTCTTGGATTCTTTCCGGTAATCCTTTCACAAATGCGTTGATCTTCTCTTCCTCATCTTCGAACGCTCCCAGACACAATAGGTACAATTCTGTGAATCGTCTTTCGTACGTGGTAATATCAAATCCTTGGGTTCGTAACCCTCTAAGTTCTGTCTTGAGCTTATTGACCTCGGTTCTGGGACGGTACTTCTCGTTCATCAAGTGCTTGAATGCTGACCACGGTAGTGCGTAAGCATCATCTTGTCCCACTTGCTCTAGATAGGTATTCCACCATGTTAACGCAGAACCTGTGAAGGTATGCGTAGCGTACTTCACTTTATCCTCTTCAGTACACTTACTTATGGCAAACACCGATTCGACCTTCTCGGTCCACCGTTTCAATCCGATTGGTCCTTCGGTTCCATCAAATTCTAAAGGTTTGCAGGCAGTGAATTCTTTGTAGGTGCATACTACACGATTTCCTGTACTGCTAGATCCAAGGTTATTGTTGGTATGTAGCGCAGCCTGTAGTGCGGCTATGTTTGAACTAGAAAAGTACGGAATTCCTCTTCATTCATATTCACGGTGTGTCGAGTAGTCGGTGCCATTTCCTTCAAAATAGTCAAATGGAACAAGTTAATCATACAGAATATCAAGAGTAGTTAATAGTATTTCGTAGCATAATATGAACTCATTTATAAAAGCTTTTTCTTCATATTAGCGTTTTATAAGTTTAAATTCGAGTAGTACCTACCCGTTAAGTACATACTTAGTAGCTAATATACAATTCAACTACTACAATTCTATATGAAAAACTGATTATAATAATATTTCGCGTTCAAACTTTTATACAATATTTTACAAACTTACAATACCGCTTATTTTACATAAAGCATGAAATATAGCACACAATAACTTTGATACAAGATAGTTGTGAAGATAATTCTAGCTAGTACATAAGTCGTTCAGCAAAGGCAATAAAGACACGTAATTCATACGTCCAGAAACAAGTCATGCATTCTGGTTTTACTAGGACTACTTCCCATCCTTGGTCTTGTGGAACATAACCGTTATGGCCGTTAATAAGACAGTGTGTTGTAACGTCGTCAAAGGGACGAGGGTTACGTAATGACCAACAGTCTCATAATAACCTAAAAACCTCATTTCTTACCCCAATTACCGACTCCGTCACTTGTGAGAACGTTTTGTTTAATAGTTGTAGCTCGATGTTCATTTTCTCACTTTGGTGAGAAGCGAACATTACTAACCCGTAAGCATAGCATGCTTCTTTATGTTGCATGTTAGCCGCTTTTTCTAAATCATGAAGTCCTATATTCAGATACATTGAGTCAAAATAATTTCTTAACCCGTTGCATAAAATAGCATTTGGGTTCCCCGCAATATATGCGTCAAAGTAAACACATCGTAACTTATGGGTTTCTCAATGTGATATCCCCCATCTTTCAAACGAAAGTCTCTTATAAACCAAGACATTCTTGGAACGTTCTTCGAATGTCTTACAAACTGATCTCACCTTAAATAGTTGTGTCGAGGAATTCTGACCGACTCTAGACAAGATTTCATCAATCATGTCTCCGGGTAGGTCTCTTAAAATATTGGGTTGTCTATCCATTTTGTGTTTTTAAACTGTAAAATAGACAAGAGTTAGATTCATAAAAAAAATACTTATTAATACAAGCAATTTTTACATATATCATAAAGCATAAGCACACTATATTACATATATTACACCACACGAATACAACTATCTTATTCTGACTCGCTGGTTTCTTCTTCTTTGGTTTTGGTGCGTTTTTCCAAGTTTCTAGGGATATATGATGTTCCCCTAATACTAGCTGTCGTTTTCCACAACGGTTTAGAAAAACCTGGTGGTTTAGATGTTCCCGGGTCATTGTTACAACTTAAGGACTTCGGGGGTTGACGATACATATAAAGTTCATCGGGGTTGGAATTAGATTTCTCTATTTTTATGCCCTTTCCCTTATTATTTTCTTTTGCCTTTTTAAATTCAGTTGGGGTAATTTCTATAACATCATTGGAATTCTCGTCGGAATCCGATTCATCAGAGAATTGGTAATCCTCCCAATATTTTTGCTTCCTTGGCGGAAACACCATTGACCATAATTAACCTTGGTCAGTTGGTTGAGGATTTTCTTTTACTTAACCGTTTTATTATTTCCCCCACCGGTTTTATTTCCTCATCCGGTTCCTCCTCTTCCGGTTCTGATTCTTCTTCCGGATCCTCTTCGAGAACTTGTGAATTAGTCCAATATATATTCGACTCTTCGTTATTATTAGGTGAGTCAATGGGATTTGTGCTAGAGGTAGACATCTATCACACAATATCAAACATGTTAAGAGATTAATATATCACATAATATATACATGTTAATAATATATAGTTTCCAACAAAAATGTTAAGCAATCATTTTTAAAGAAAACACGGTCGAAGTCCAGACTCACTAATGCATCCTAACAAACTCGATAAGACACACTAATGCAAATTTTCTGGTTCTCTAAGACCAACGCTCGGATACCAACTGAAATGTCCCGTTCTTATTGATTAAAAACGTTCCATATTAATTGATTTCGTTGCGAAGTTTTGACCTCTATATGAGACGTTTTTCAAAGACTTGTAACAACCCAGGCCAACCCTCGACCAAACCACGCTAAAATACAAAATAAAAAAAAATTTCTGTTACAGACCATCGGCGCGCCGCGCCATATGTCCCGCGCGCCGCGCCATATCTGGCTGTCCCCGGGACTTTTAACCGCGAAAAGATTGACTAGTTCCCGGCACTTTTAGACAAAACGCTTTTTACCATACAACCAAATATGTAAAACGAACATGTTTCAAACATAAAATTAAAGTTTTACAAGCGGGGCCCACATCGGCCGTTTTACGAGTTTAATACAATTCACGAGTTTCGACCACCCAAAAGTTTAAGTTCCAAACTACACAATGAGCATGGCGATTGGGATTAAACTACCCAACTATCGGTCAAACTCCAAGAGCTACTAAAACCAAAAGCGTCCCCTAGCATCAAGCGGGATCTCTAGTCCAAAACGATGCCCTTACCCTTGTCCAAAACCGAACCTATAAAATGGTAAACAACGAGAGGGTAAGCAAAGCTTAGTGAATGCAATAATTATACGAATACATATATAATTATACCTACTTGCATACACTTTCACAACCGCAAACATGCTAGCAAACAACATTAGCTTATCGTCGCAATAACAAGCTATAAATCACCAATACCCCCAAGCTAGCATAACATCCGCATATAAATATAACTCGAATAATGTAATATGCTTTCAACACAAATAACCATGGTCGACCAATAGTACAAGGGAACGGCGCTCGCGAAAACGCCATCGGTGTTCATAACATCCATTAGGGCACTTAACACCTCGCACCACTAACCCCTAGGGTGGCACCTTAACACCTCAGCACATCACCCCGAGTGGCATCTTAACACCTCGATGCATCACTAATTATTTTTACGGAGTGGCGTCTTAACACCTCGACACTACACTCCTAGGTGGCATCTTAACACCTCGATGCTACACCCGAGTGGCATCTTAACACCTCGATGCTACACTCTTCACGTGAAACGTGGTGTCTTAACACCTCGACACTACACCTTTCACGCTACAACAAATAGATACATTATATACATATGCATATAATTATTCCACTCACCTCAAAGTCTTGTGAAAAGATAACCGAGCTTGCAAAACCTCAAAGTAACGTACCTATCACATTTTACATATTATCAAACGCAAACTCAAGTCGGTCAACCATCCCTTTCACCATTCTAAGCCATTTTGACCCAAGGTGCAATTTCAACCCATTTGCACCCTTAACCCTAAATTGGGTCAACACACACCAAAACCCTAATCATTCGTCAAGATGGGTTTAACACACATTTAGGTCACAAGGCTAACTCGTTTTCATAATTGCTAGGCCACTTAGGTCATTAAAGACCCATTTGACCCATTTCAAGGTCAACACACCCATTTGGGTCATCCATGCCCAATTAACACCCATTTACATATCATAGAAGTGTTCTAGTACTTTTACTAACTAATTAGGTTCATAAACATAAATTTACACTTTGAAACCCTAATTAGTTACCTTTGAGTCTACATGACCCAAATTCACCCAAAACCTCCAAATTACTAGCAAGTGGGTTTTGTGTGCATCACTAACCCAAACCCTAACCCTTAAACACATTAAACTAAGGTAATCAAGTTTAGGGCTTACCACAACAATCAAAACGTAGCTAAGGAGGAGATGAACAACTTTAACTCCCGAGTTCTAACCCGAAATGAGCTTCTCCTTCCCCGATTTAAGCTTTCTCACACTTAACCACCCCCTCTCTCTCTAGAATGAAGGGATGATGTTTGGTGGTTGAGAAATGGAGTAATGAGCTCACCAAACTGATCCTAAGGCATTAAATTCGGACCCTAAGGTGATTTTACCAAAATGCCCTCAAAATATCTAATTAAAAAGAAAAGGGAATCTGTCACAGACAGATGGCGCGGCGCGCCACCTCGCTGCGCGGCGCGCGACCCTCCCAGTTCAGCATCTTTTGTCTTTTTAATTATGTGCAACAAAAACCCCAAACTTGAGTAACCCATATACACCTATGTACACTACGAATATTCGGATCTTACAACTCTCCCCCACTTATTCGGATTGCGTCCTCGCAATCCAAGCCGCATGACACGAGGGAAGATAAACCAACACGAACTCTTCGGGTTCCCAAGTGAACTCGGAACCTTTACTTCGTCGCCATTGAACCTTGAAAGTTCTCACCTCTTTATTTCTCAACAATTTCACCTTCTCGTCAAGGATAGCAATTGGTTCCTCGACATATTCTAACTTGTTGTTTAGCTCGATCTCGTCTAAAGGCATCCATGAGGAATCATCCGCAAGACACTTACGGAGGTGAGAAACATGAAATGTATTATGGATCCCCGCAAGCTCTTCGGGTAATTCCAATCGATATGCAACTTCACCAACACGAGCTAAAACCTTGAATGGCCCAATAAACCGAGGAGCTAACTTTCCCCGTTTTTGAAATCGGATAATACCCTTCGATGGCGAAACCTTAAACATCACCATATCGCCTTCTTGGAACTCAATCGATCACCTACGTCTATCGGCATACGACTTTTGCCTATCTTGAGCCTTCTTCAAATGTTCCCGAATCAAATCGATCTTGCTATTGGTCTCTAAAACCAAATAGGTACTCCCGATCTCTCTTTGACCCACTTCTCCCCAACAAACGGGAGTTCGACACCTACGCCCATAAAGCATTTCGTAAGGTGGCATCCCGATACTAGTATGATAACTATTATTGTACGAGAATTCCACCAAAGGCAAATGCTCATCCCAACTACCTCCGAAGTCAATGATGCACGATCGTAGCATATCTTCCAAAGTTTGATTCGTACGTTCGGTTTGACCGTCCGTTTGAGGATGATACGCCGTGCTCAACTTCAATTGCGTACCCATATCTTCATGAAACTTTTCCCAAAACCGAGATGTAAAA
This sequence comes from Rutidosis leptorrhynchoides, assembly GCF_046630445.1. Lineage (NCBI taxonomy): Eukaryota > Viridiplantae > Streptophyta > Magnoliopsida > Asterales > Asteraceae > Rutidosis > Rutidosis leptorrhynchoides. The sequence continues at coordinate 241,590,201 of NC_092343.1, forward strand.
CGGGTATCTCGATCTGAAATAATAGATATAGGAACCCCATGTCGCGAGACCACTTCCTTGATAAACAACTTAGCCAAGGTCTCCGACGATATCGCTTCTTTAATGGGAAGAAACAAAGCGCTTTTTGTCAATCGGTCAACTATAACCCAAATCGAATCGAATTGGGTTCTCGCCGTTTTAGGTAACTTTGTAATGAAATCCATGGTAATGTGCTCCCATTTCCATTTCGGGATTTCTAATGGTTGCAACTTACCATACGGCTTTTGGTGTTCGGCTTTTACTTGTAAACACGTGACACATTGCTCAACATACTTCACAACCTCACGTTTCATGCCCGGCCACCAATAATCTTTCTTCAAGTCAAGGTACATTTTCGTCGCGCCCGGATGAATGGAGTATTTTGACTTATGTGCTTCATCAAGTAACACTCGTCGGTAATCACCCATCTTAGGCACCCACACCCTTCCTTGAAGGGACAACAACCCACGCGGACCCATAGTAATAAACTCCGATTGGCCCACGATTCGCTCCGTATGCTTGTTGTGAACATAAGCCTCTATTTGGATCTCACCAAGCTTTTCAAGAAAATCATTGGTAATAATCAAACGTAACGACCCCACTTTTATCGCGGGATGTTGACTCTTTCGACTCAACGCATCCGCGACCACATTCGCCTTACCCGGATGATAAAGTATTTCACAATCGTAGTCTTTCACCACATCCATCCACCTACGTTGGCGATAATTCAAATCTCGTTGATTAAAGAGATGTTTCAAACTCTTATGATCCGAATAAATCGTACACTTGACACCATACAAGTAATGGCGCCAAATTTTCAACGCATGCACTACCGCCGCCAACTCAAGATCATGAGTCGGATACCTCGTTTCATGTTCCTTTAATTGTCGAGAGGCATAAGCGATAACCTTACCTCTTTGCATTAGAACACACCCGAGACCATTTAAGGAAGCATCACAATAAACCGTCATATCTTTGACACCTTCCGGTAATACTAACACCGGAGCTTGACACAACTTCTCTTTTAACAATTTAAAAGCAATTTCTTGCTCGTTCTCCCAATTAAACTTAGCATTCTTTCTCGTCAACTTCGTTAATGGAGAAGCAATCTTGGAAAAGTCTTGGATAAACCGACGATAATAACCGGCCAATCCGAGAAAACTTCGGATTTCCGTAGGCGTAGTCGGTCGTCCCCAACTCTTCACCGTTTCGATCTTCCCTGGATCTACTTGAATACCGTTTTCGTTCACGATATGACCAAGGAATTGAACTTCCCTTAGCCAAAATTCACATTTGGAGAACTTTGCATACAACTTCTCCTTTCGTAGCGTCTTCAATACTTCACGCAATTGATGTTCATGTTCGTTCATACTTTTCGAGTAGACTAGTATGTCGTCAATGAACACTATTACCGACTTGTCCAACATAGGTTGGCACACTCGGTTCATAAGATCCATGAATGCCGCCGGTGCATTCGTAAGACCAAAGGGCATAACTACAAACTCATAATGCCAGTAACGCGTTCGAAAAGCCGTTTTCTCTATGTCTTCCTCACGGACCCGCATTTGGTGATAGCCGGACCGTAGGTCGATCTTAGAGAAATACGTTGCACCTTGAAGTTGATCAAATAAATCGTCAATCCTAGGTAATGGATAACGATTCTTGATCGTCACTTTATTCAACTCACGGTAATCAATGCACATACGCATACTACCATCTTTCTTCTTCACAAATAACACCGGAGCGCCCCATGGCGAAGCTCTCGGTCGAATAAAACCCTTCTCGAGCAACTCTTGGGTTTGATTTAACAACTCTTTCATCTCCGTTGGTGCTAAACGATAAGGAGTTTTAGCAATGGGAGTAGCTCCCGGAACCAACTCAATACGAAACTCAACTCGTCTTTCCGCCGGAACACCCGGTAATTCGTCCGGAAAAACGTCTTCGAATTCACTAACAACCGGAATTTCACGAATAGGTGGTGGCTCATTGCGAGTATCAACAACATGAGCAAGGAAAGCCATGCCACCGGTAACAACAAAACGACATGCCCGTGCAAAAGTGCATATCGGCACCGGTCTCCTTCGCTTATCACCATGAATAATTAACTCTCCCCCAATTAGGGTCTTCACACGAATAAACTTATCATGGCATGCAATATCGGCTCTATAACGATCGAGCCAATCCATACCAATGACAATATCAAAGTCACCCAAGGTCATTGGAATAAGATCAATTTTAAAGGTTTCGACGCCAAAAACAACATCACAATTTTCACACACGTCAACCACTAGCACCGTCTTGCCGTCCGCTATTTCGACTTCTATCGGACGACTTAACTTAGCTAACGGTCTATTAAGTTTAGGCACAAATTAAGGAGACACAAACGACAAATTTGCACCGCTATCGAAAAGAATCCTTGCCGGATTAGAATTAACCATGTAAGTACCTGAGACAACTTCGTGCGATTGTTTGGCTTCATCATTGGTCATCAAATAGTTGCGACCCCTAGCCGTACCCGCCGCCTTCTCTAACCGCTTCACATTATCATTTCGCAAATCGGGACACTCCGGCTTCTTATGCCCTTCTTTGCCGCAATTAAAAAAAGTGACTTTGTTCCCGGAACGTGGTTTCGGACACTCACGAGCCATATGACCCGGTTGCCCACAATTGTAGCACGTATAAGAAAACCCGCCGGTAGTGCCCTTCTTCACGCTATTGACACTTTCGGAACTTTTCTTGTTCTTTTTGTTCGAAAAGTTTGAATAGCTCGAACCTTCACTTTTTCTCTTGCCAAAAGTAAAACCACTCTTTCTTAAGATGAACGACTCGAAACCTTTGGCCATGTTAAACAACTCATCAAAGCTTTTCACTACGTTCACACTAATCTTATCTTGATAGTTGTCGTTCAAGGTTCGATAGAAATCTTCCTTCAATATTTTATCATTCCCGACGTACTCCAGGCAAAATTGGGTCTTGGACAAAAACACGGATTTGAGAGTGTTCAAATCCATCGACCCTTGCCTCAAGGAACGTAACTCGTCCTTAAGCCTAGTAAGATCAGCCGAAGTTCGGTATTCCTTGAAAAATTCGGACTTGAATTCATCCCAAGTGAATTCCATGCATTGCTCTTCACCATAAACCTGGAGCTTTGCATCCCACCACAACTTGGCATCGCCCCTCAACATACGACACCCGTACCTTGTCCTCTTATCGAGAGGACATTCACAAGTACGGAAGGCCCCCTCCATATCGGAGATCCAACGGGCGCTCTTAAGAGGATCTCTTTCACCATCAAAAGAGGGAGGTTGAGAGTCCTTGAAATTCTTATAGAAAAAGTCCCGTCTTCCCACATTATCTTCGCGAAGAACGGCCTTAACTTGCTCCTTTACCACATTGACTAATTGCTCGTCAATCGTATCTAGGAACATCTTCTTAACGTCCTCGAGAAAAGCCTCATGATGCCTTTTCAAAATGGCCTCAACCTTGGCCGTAAACTCGACTTCTTCACTAGTACCTCTGCGACGAAAAGGATTTAACACATAAGTATATACATATACACCACACTACCCCATCTTGCTCAACAATCGTCGTACATCGCTTGTTTGACATGATTTGAACCCGTAACAATGGTAGCTAATCATTGTTACGCGAGCATGTCGCATTAACTTGCTAGTACAACGTCCATCTCGCTCGATGCTCGCTAAACATACATAATAAATAGCACATGATTAGTTTACATAAACCTATGCACAAACCAATCCCGATCCGACCCAAAGTCCTACAAGTCCCGCATAGCGCACACACAAAAAGTCTAAGTCTAGGCGCCTATCTCAAGTCACCTAAATCCCTTAGACCATGCTCTGATACCACTTGTAACAACCCAGGCCAACCCTCGACCAAACCACGCTAAAATACAAAATAAAAAAAAATTTCTGTTACAGACCATCGGCGCGCCGCGCCATATGTCCCGCGCGCCGCGCCATATCTGGCTATCCCCGGGACTTTTAACCGCGAAAAGATTGACTAGTTCCCGGCACTTTTAGACAAAACGCTTTTTACCATACAACCAAATATGTAAAACTAACATGTTTCAAACATAAAATTAAAGTTTTACAAGCGGGGCCCACATCGGCCGTTTTACGAGTTTAATACAATTCACTAGTTTCGACCACCCAAAAGTTTAAGTTCCAAACTACACAATGAGCATGGCGTTTGGGATTAAACTACCCAACTATCGGTCAAACTCTAAGAGCTACTAAAGCCAAAAGCGTCCCCTAGCATCAAGCGGGATCTCTAGTCCAAAACGATGCCCTTACCCTTGTCCAAAACCGAACCTATAAAATGGTAAACAACGAGAGGGTAAGCAAAGCTTAGTGAATGCAATAATTATACGAATACATATATAATTATACCTACTTGCATACACTTTCACAACCGCAAACATGCTAGCAAACAACATTAGCTTATCGTCGCAATAACAAGCTATAAATCACCAATACCCCCAAGCTAGCATAACATCCGCATATAAATATAACTCGAATAATGTAATATGCTTTCAACACAAATAACCATGGTCGACCAATAGTACAAGGGAACGGCGCTCGCGAAAACTCCATCGGTGTTCATAACATCCATTAGGGCACTTAACACCTCGCACCACTAACCCCTAGGGTGGCACCTTAACACCTCGGCACATCACCCCGAGTGGCATCTTAACACCTCGATGCATCACTCATTATTTTTACGGAGTGGCGTCTTAACACCTCGACACTACACTCCTAGGTGGCATCTTAACACCTCGATGCTACACCCGAGTGGCATCTTAACACCTCGATGCTACACTCTTCACGTGAAACGTGGTGTCTTAACACCTCGACACTACACCTTTCATGCTACAACAAATAGATACATTATATACATATGCATATAATTATTCCACTCACCTCAAAGTCTTGTGAAAAGATACCCGAGCTTGCAAAACCTCAAAGTAACGTACCTATCACATTTTACATATTATCAAACGCAAACTCAAGTCGGTCAACCATTCCTTTCACCATTCTAAGCCATTTTGACCCAAGGTGCAATTTCAACCCATTTGCACCCTTAACCCTAAATTGGGTCAACACACACCAAAACCCTAATCATTCGTCAAGATGGGTTTAACACACATTTAGGTCACAAGGCTAACTCGTTTTCATAATTGCTAGGCCACTTAGGTCATTAAAGACCCATTTGACCCATTTCAAGGTCAACACACCCATTTGGGTCATCCATGCCCAATTAACACCCATTTACATATCATAGAAGTGTTCTAGTACTTTTACTAACTAATTAGGTTCATAAACATAAATTTACACTTTGAAACCCTAATTAGTTACCTTTGAGTCTACATGACCCAAATTTACCCAAAACCTCCAAATTACTAGCAAGTGGGTTTTGTGTGCATCACTAACCCAAACCCTAACCCTTAAACACATTAAACTAAGGTAATCAAGTTTAGGGCTTACCACAACAATCAAAACGTAGCTAAGGAGGAGATGAACAACTTTAACTCCCGAGTTCTAACCCGAAATGAGCTTCTCCTTCCCCGATTTAAGCTTTCTCACACTTAACCACCCCCTCTCTCTCTAGAATGAAGGGATGATGTTTGGTGGTTGAGAAATGGAGTAATGAGCTCACCAAACTGATCCTAAGGCATTAAATTCGGACCCTAAGGTGATTTTACCAAAATGCCCTCAAAATATCTAATTAAAAAGAAAAGGGAATCTGTCGCAGACAGATGGCGCGGCGCGCCACCTCGCCGCGCGGCGCGCGACCCTCCCAGTTCAGCATCTTTTGTCTTTTTAATTATGTGCAACAAAAACCCCAAACTTGAGTAACCCATATACACCTATGTACACTACGAATATTCGGGTCTTACAAGACTGCATTCATTTTTAAAACAAACCATAACCTTTATTTCATAAATAAAGGTTTAAAAAGCTTTACGTAGATTATCAAATAATGAAAATCTAAAATATCCTGTTTATACACGACCATTACAAAATGGTTTACAATACAAATATGTTACATCAAAATCAGTTTCTTGAATGCAGTTTTTACACAATATCATACAAACATGGACTCCAAATCTTGTCCTTATTTTAGTATGCAACAGCGGAAGCTCTTAGTATTCACCTGAGAATAAACATGCTTTAAACGTCAACAAAAATGTTGGTGAGTTATAGGTTTAACCTATATATATCAAATCGTAACAATAGACCACAAGATTTCATATTTCAATACACATCCCATACATAGAGATAAAAATCATTCATATGGAGAACACCTGGTAACCGACATTAACAAGATGCATATATAAGAATATCCCCATCATTCCGGGACACCCTTCGGATATAATATAAATTTCGAAGTACTAAAGCATCCGGTACTTTGGATGGGGTTTGTTAGGCCCAATAGATCTATCTTTAGGATTCGCATCAATTAGGGTGTCTGTTCCCTAATTCTTAGATTACCAGACTTAATAAAAAGGGGCATATTCGATTTCGATAATTCAACGATAGAATGTAGTTTCACGTACTTATGTCTATTTTGTAAATCATTTATAAAACCTGCATGTATTCTCATCCCAAAAATATTAGATTTTAAAAGTGGGACTATAACTCACTTTCACAGATTTTTACTTCGTCGAGAAGTAAGACTTGGCCACTGGTTGATTCACGAACCTATAACAATATATACATATATATCAAAGTATGTTCAAAATATATTTACAACACTTTTAATATATTTTGATGTTTTAAGTTTATTAAGTCAGCTGTCCTCGTTAGTAACCTACAACTAGTTGTCCACAGTTAGATGTACAGAAATAAATTAATAAATATTATCTTGAATCAATCCATGACCCAGTGTATACGTATCTCAGTATTGATCACAACTCAAACTATATATATTTTGGAATCAACCTCAATCCTGTATAGCTAACTCCAACATTCACATATAAAGTGTCTATGGTTGTTCCGAAATATATATAGATGTGTCGACATGATAGGTCGAAACATTGTATACGTGTCTATGTATCTCAAGATTACATAATATACAATATAAGTTGATTAAGTTATGGTTGGAATATATTTGTTACCAATTTTCACGTAGCTAAAATCAGAAAAATTATCCAATCTTGTTTTACCCATAACTTCTTCATTTTAAATCCGTTTTGAGTGAATCAAATTGCTATGGTTTCATATTGAACTCTATTTTATGAATCTAAACAGAAAAAGTATAGGTTTATAGTCGGAAAAATAAGTTACAAGTCATTTTTGTAAAGGTAGTCATTTCAGTCGAAAGAACGACGTCTAGATGACCATTTTAGAAAACATACTTTCACTTTGAGTTTAACCATAATTTTTGGATATAGTTTCATGTTCATAATAAAAATCATTTTCCCAGAATAACAACTTTTAGACCAAAGTTTATCATAGTTTTTAATTAACTAACCCAAAACAGCCCGCAGTGTTACTACGACGGCGTAAATCCGGTTTTACGGTGTTTTTCGTGTTTTCAGGTTTTAAATCATTAAGTTAGCATATCATATAGATATAGAACATGTGTTTAGTTGATTTTAAAAGTCAAGTTAGAAGGATTAACTTTTATTTGCGAACAAGTTTAGAATTAACTAAACTATGTTCTAGTGATTACAAGTTTAAACCTTCGAATAAGATAGCTTTATATGTATGAATCGAATGATGTTATGAACATTATTACTACCTAAAGTTTCTTGGATAAACCTACTGGAAATGAGAAAAATAGATCTAGCTTCAAAGGATCCTTGGATGGCTTGAAAGTTCTTGAAGCAGAATCATGACACGAAAACAATTTCAAGTAAGATTTCCACTCGAAATAAGATTGATATAGTTATAGAAATTGAATTAAAGTTTGAATATGATTATTACCTTATATTAGAAAGATAACCTACTGTAAGTAACAAAGGTTTCTTGATCTTGGATGATTACTTGGAATGGATTTAGAAAACTTGGAATTAAACTTGCAATCTTGGAAGTATTCTTGATTTTATGAAACTAGAACTTTTAGAATTTATGAAGAACACTTAGAACTTGAAGATAGAACTTGAGAGAGATCAATTAGATGAAGAAAATTGAAGAATGAAAGTGTTTGTAGGTGTTTTTGGTCGTTGGTGTATGGATTAGATATAAAGGATATGTAATTTTGTTTTCATGTAAATAAGTCATGAATGATTACTCATATTTTTGTAATTTTATGAGATATTTCATGCTAGTTGCCAAATGATGGTTCCCACATGTGTTAGGTGACTCACATGGGCCGCTAAGAGCTGATCATTGGAGTGTATATACCAATAGTACATACATCTAAAAGCTGTGTATTGTACGAGTACGAATACGGGTGCATACGAGTAGAATTGTTGATGAAACTGAACGAGGATGTAATTATAAGATTTTTTGTTAAGTAGAAGTATTTTGATAAGTGTCTTGAAGTCTTTCAAAAGTGTATGAATACATATTAAAACACTACATGTATATACATTTTAACTGAGTCGTTAAGTCATCGTTAGTCGTTACATGTAAACGTTGTTTTGAAACCTTTAGGTTAACGATCTTGTTGAATGTTGTTAACCCATTGTTTATTATAACAAATGAGATGTTAAATTGTTATATTATCATGATATTATGATATATAACATATCTTAGTATGATATATATACAGTTAAATGTCGTTACAACGATAATCGTTACATATATGTCTCGTTTCGAAATCATTAAGTTAGTAGTATTATTTTTACATATGTATTTCATTGTTAATACACTTAATAATATATTTACTTATCATTTAACATAATTAACCAAGTGTATCAATATCTTAATATGATTCATATGTACCTAGTAAGACGTTGTTATAACGATAATCGTTATATATATCGTTTTCGAGTTTCTTAAATTAATAGTCTCATTTTTATGTATATAACTCATTGTTAAAATACCTAATGAGATACATACTTATAATAAAATCATGTTAACTATATATATAACCATATATATGTCATCGTATAGTTTTTACAATTTTTTAACGTTCGTAAATCACCGGTCAACTTGGGTGGTCAATTGTCTATATGAAACCTATTTCAATTAATCAAGTCTTAACAAGTTTGATTGCTTAACATGTTGGAAACACTTAATCATGTAAATAACAATTTCATTTAATATATATATAAACATGGAAAAGTTCGGGTCACTACACTACGGCTATTTTCCGGCACGGCGTTGTTGCTTTTTTCTAGATCTGTTTTCTTTTTGCTTACCTTGCTCAACCGAGCTTTAGAACACCAAAGGTGTTCGTCACCTGCAATCATAGAAAAACGAAGAAAGAAAGGAATTTTTCGTCAGAAAAAAGAGCAGATCTAGCAGATTGAAGGACCGGACGGACGTCCGGCGAGATGGAGGAAGGCGGCGGGGGCGGCAGAAGTAGTCGATTAGTTGAGCAGCGTATTATTTTTATTATTGGTTAGAGTGCTCCCAACCAAGACATGGTTTCTTCCAGGACTAACCGACCATTCAGTGCCACATCAGCACCTCCATCCCACTTCCTTACCAGCACTAAACCAGGACTAAACACTCCCAACAATGACACTTCTCCCTCAAATAAATTGAACCCACTATATTAATTAAATAAATACATGTACAACTTCAAAAGCAAAAGGTACCTGTGATTATTGCATCTCCCTCGTCAGCATCGTCCACAAATGTGCTGAAAAAGGACGAAAATGAGAACGAGTGAGCTGGGCGGTGATTATTACATCCCCAATTCATCTGATGGGTTCGTAGTTGACTTAATCAAGGAAGACGAGAATAAGTCGATCCTTTCCACCAAACAAATTCACCTCTTGACGAAGAACCTGAAGCACTTACCGGCGAACCTGTTCGAACCACCATTTTCACTTTCATTTCCAGGATATCTCGTAAAGATTATGTAATATCTACAACTTTAAACCTTATTCATTCTCTTGTTCAAATCGCCAATCATCCCGGAGTAATAGAAGAAGTCAACGAGCTTCGCGCTCGAGTAGTGGTTTTGGAAATTATGGTGCAAAAATTACCAGCTTCAGCAACATCACCGATATCAACAGCACCACCAGCATCAGCACCAACAGCACCAATACCACCAACAACACAAGCCTCAACATCCGCATCACAAGCCTCAACCCCACAATCTGTACCTCAAGTACAATATTGTTCTACATGATGTTCTACACCATTTATCTTCGTTCTACATATTAGTTCTACATCGAATATATTTGTTCTATGTATCATTCTACATCAAAGATTCTTGTGAACAAACTGTTAATGGTAAAAATATTTTAACGGGTAGGAAATACCCGAGGAATATTTAGATTTCACATTAACATGTTATACTATACATTCTTCAAATCCGATTAAACAGTTATTGAACTATCCTACCTACATCCACATATATATTCGTTCACCGAAGACAACCATTTTCATTCAAATTCAATTTCATATTCGAATTTTGACCGATCAGAATCCAAGTCAAGATTTGACAAGTGGCATAATAAAGAAAATAATGGATAAAATAAAACTGATTAGTAACCAATTAATTAAATACGTAAAAAAAATTTCTTCATCATCTTCTGATCTTAAATATTTTAAAATTCTAAATTTATATATGGACTATTGGACTGCTAATCTTGGACAATTAAAAAGTATTAAAAGAGTAGAAAATATTAATTATAACATTTTGATTTAAAATATCGTTAGTAATTACATATTCTACAGTTAAACATTTCTTCAAGTTTGCCACTTGATTTCATTTTAAACATCCTTTGTATCTTGACAATCACAATCAGCGTTTAATCATCTAAAAACACAATTCTCTTGAAACCACCTCGGATTAATGACCGATGATTCAGATATGGTAGCATTAAATGCAGAGAAAACAGCAAAATTGTAGATGGTCTAAATGGCCAAAAGTTTGATAATAAAGAATAGAATGATGGGAACGCTCGATAGAAAATTTGGTACTGAAAAATGAATTGAGTTAACCATGAAGGAGACCAAGGACAAATACAAGGACCAAACCCTATATTCAAAGAATTCAGGTAATTCTGGATCCGATGAAATTTTTAGAGAATATCTTGCTCCGAAGTCATGTTAAAATTTTGCGGAAAATTTTTCTTCTTCAACCTTCGAACATAGAAATTCCAAAATATCATCATAAATATCTTCGATATTTCTGAAGATATTTTCATAAATATTCTCGTTCAAAATTATATACCTTTTCATGCTTTCTGTATTCCATTATATTGGAAACTTTTGTAAAATCTAAGTATAAATTATGAATGAATTCTGGAGAAGTGTTAAAAATTAGAGCATGAGTTAGTATAATATAACGATACTTCACTAATGTGATTATATTACAGTAAGTCATGTTAAAGTTCTAATGAAACATGATGATTCACAGGTCATACCATCATCATGTGCCATGTTATACAACTCGTTCAATCTATTCAATCTCCGAACATATCAAGAAAATATATTCTTGATAGTTCTATCCTCTGTGATTATCGTAATTTACCAAATCAAATCGTGCTATTACGTTTCTTCCTGCTTAGAACATTATGATCATTCGAAACTCTATATGTACGAATTCTGGACCATTATTCGCTTGATTTAAAATCGGGAAGAGAAAACAAGAGTATGGAGCTCCGAAATATAAAGGAAAATGAAATGTCCCATTCATATTAATTATAAACGTTCCATATTAATTGATTTCGTCGCGAGGTTTTGACCTCTATATGAGACGTTTTTCAAAGACTGCATTCATTTTTAAAACAACCCTAAACTTTATTTTATCGATAAAGGTTTAAAAAGCATTACGTAGATTATCAAATAATGATAATCTCAAATATACCGTTATACACGACCATTACATAATGGTTTATAATAAGAATATATTACATCAAAAATATGTTTCTTGAATGCAGTTTTTACACAATATCATACAAGCATGGACTCCAAATCTTGTCCTTATTTTAGTATGCAACAGCGGAAGCTCTTAATAATCTCCTAAGAATAAACATGCTTAAAACATCAACAAAAATATTGGTGAGTTATAGGTTTAACATATATATTATCAAATCATAATAATAGACCACAAGATTTCATTTTTATAACACATCTCATATCAGGCATTTCGCAAACTGCATTGAGATAAAAATCATTCATATGTTGAACACCTGGTAACCGACGTTAACTTAATGCATAGAATATCCCCAAAACAGAACCTTTCATCTGTATAATAATCTCAAAGTACTAAACCATCCATAACCTGAATGGGGGTTGTTAAGCCCAATAGATCTATCTTTAGGATTCGCGTCAAGTAGGGGCCATTTCCCTAATTCTTAGGCTACCAGACTTGAAGGGCGATATTCGGTTTAATAATCCAACCATAGAATATAGTTTTGCGTACTTGTGGCCAGTTTGTAAAACATTTATAAAGCTGCATGTATTCTCATCCCAAAAATATTAGATTTTAAAAGTGGGACTATAACTCACTTTCACAGATTTTTACTTTGCCGGAAGTAAGACTTGGCCACTGGTCGATTCACGAACCTATAAAAAATGTGTACATATATATCAAAGTATGATCGAAATATATTCACAACATTTTTATTACGTTTTTATGATTTCAGTTTGTTAAGTTAGCAGTCCTCGTTAGTAACCTACAACTAGTTGTCCACAGTTAGATGTACAGAAATAAATCAATATATATTATCTTAAATCAATCCATGACCCAGTGTATACACGTCTCAGGCTAGATCACATATCAAAGTATATATATTTTTGGAATCAACCTCAACCCTGTATAGCTAACTCAAACATTACTGCATATAGAGTGTCTATGGTTGTTCCAAATAATATATATAGATGGGTCTAGATGATATGTCAAAACATTGTATACGTGTCTATGGTATCCCAAGATTACATAATATGTATAATACAATATAAATTAGTTAGGATATGTTTAGTCTAGATTTGTTACAAAATTTTCGTAGCTAAAACTAGCAAATTTATCCAATTTTGTTTTACCCGTCATTTCTTCGTTTCAAATCCGTTTTGAGTGATTCAAGTTGCTATAGTTTCATATTGAACTTAAGTTTATGAATCTAAACAGAAAAAGTATAAGTTTATAGTCATAAATACAGGTTACAAGTCATTTTTTAAAGAGGTAGTCATTTCCGTCGAAAAATGACATCTTGATGACCATTTTGAAAAACATACTTCCACTTTGTGTTTAACTATAATTTTTGGATATAGTATCTTGTTCATACGTAATATCATTTTTCCAAAAAACAAACTTCCAATTCAAACATTAAGATACTTTTTATTTTTTTAACCCAAAACAGCCCCCGATTTCACTACGACGGCGTATGTCCAGTTTTACGGTGTTCTTCGTGTTTTCAGGTTTTAAATCATTAAGTTAGCATATAATATAGATATAGAACATGTGTTTAGTTGATTTCAAAAGTCAAGTTATAAGGATTAACTTTATTTGCGAACAAGTTTAGAATTAACTAAACTATGTTCTAGTGATTACAAGTTTAAATCTTCGAATAAGATAGCTTTATATGTATGAATCGAATGATGTTATGAACATAATTACAACCTTAAGTTTAGTAGGTAAACCTACTGGAAGTGACAAGAAATGATCTAGCTTCAAAAGATTCTTGGATGGCTTGAAAGTTCTTGAAGTAGAATCATGACACGAAAACAAGTTCACGTAAGATTTCTGCTCGAATTAAGATTGTTATAGTTATAGAAATTGAATTAAAGTTTGAATATGAGTATTACCTTGAATTAAAGAGATAACCTACTGTAAGTAACAAAGGTTTCTTGATCTTGGATGATTACTTGGAATGGATTAGAAAGCTTGGAAGTAATCTTGCAAACTTGAAAGTGTTCTTGGTTTTATGAAACTAGAACTTATAGAATATATAAAGAACACTTAGAACTTGAAGATAGAACTTGAGAGAGATCAATTAGATGAAGAAAATTGAAGAATGAAAGTGTTTGTAGGTGTTTTTGGTCGTTGGTATATGGATTAGATATAAAGGATGTGTAAGTTTCTTTTCATGTAAATAATTCATGAATGATTTATAAAGGTTTAATGACTCACATGTTTAATGACTCACATGGGCTGCTAAGGAGCTAATCATTGAAGTGTATATACCAATAGTATATACATCTAGAAGTTGTGTATTGTACGAGTATGAATACGGGTGCATACGAGTAGAATTGTTGATGAAAATGAATGAGGATGTAATTGTAAGCATTTTTGTTAAGTAGAAGTACTTTGATATGTGTCTTGAAGTCTTTCAAAAGTGTACTAATACATCTAAATACACTACATGTATATACATTTTAACTGAGTCGTTAAGTCATCGTTAGTCGTTACATGTAAGTGTTGTTTTGAAACCTTTAAGTTAACGATCTTGTTAAATGTAATTAATTCATTGTTACTATACTTAAATGAGATGTTAAATTGTTATGTTAACATGATAACATGGTGTATGAATATATCTTAACATCATATATATATGTTAAAATTCTATTACAACGATAATCGTTACGTATATATATTGTTTCGAAATTCTTAGGTTAGTAGTCTTGTTTTACATATGTAGTTCATTGTTAATATACTTAATGATATATATAATTATCATTTTATCATGTTAAATATAGTGTAACAATATCTTAATATGATACATATGCATTTAGTAAGACGTTGTTATAACGATAATCGTTATATATATCGTTTCGAGTTTCTTAACTTAGTAGTCTCATTTTTATGTATATAACTCATTGTTAATATACCTAGTGATATACTTACTTATAATAATATCATGTTAACTATATATATATATATATATATATATATATATATATATATATATATATATATATATATATATATATATATATATATATATATCTCATATAGTTTTTACAAGTTTTAACGTTCGTGAATCGCCGGTCAACTTGGGTGGTCAATTGTCTACATGACACTCATTTCAAATAATCAAGTCTTAACAAGTTTGATTGCTTAACATGTTGGAAACATTTAATCATGTAAATATCAATTTCATTTAATATATATATATAAACATGGAAAAGTTCGGGTCACTAAGGTACCTACCCGTTAAATAAATTTCGTCCCGAAATTTTAAGCTGTAGAAGGTGTTGACGAATCTTCTGGAAATAGGTGCGGGTATTTCTTCTTCATCTGATATTCACGCTCGCAGGTGAAATCGAGTCCTCACGATCCATTATTTTGACAGGTTCTTCAATAAATTGAAGTTTTTCGTTGATTTGGATTTCGTCTAATGGAATAGTGAGATCTTCTTTAGCAAAACATTTCTTCAAATTCGAGATGTGGAAAGTGTTATGTACATCCGCGAGTTGTTGAGGTAACTCAAGTTGGTAAGCTACTGGTCCGACACGATCTATAATCTTGAATGGTCCAATGTACCTTGGATTTAGTTCCCCCGTTTACCAAATCGAACAACGCCTTTCTAAGGTGAAACCTTAAGCATGACCATCTCTCCAATCTCAAATTCTATATATTTTCTTTTACTGTCCGCGTAGCTCTTTTGTCGACTCTGGGCGGTTTTCAATCGTTATTGAATTTGGATGATTTTCTCGGTAGTTTCTTGTATTATCTCCAGACCCGTAATCTGTCTATCCCCCACTTCAGTCCAACAAATCGGAGACCTACACTTTCTACCATAAAGTGCTTCAAATGGCGCCATCTCAATACTAGAATGATAACTGTTGTTGTAGGAAAATTCTGCTAACGGTAGGTGTCGATCCCAACTGTTTCCGAAATCAATAACACATGCTCGTAGCATGTCTTCAAGCGTTTGTATCGTCCTTTCGCTCTGCCCATCAGTTTGTGGATGATAGGCAGTACTCATGTCTAGACGAGTTCCTAATGCTTGCTGTAATGTCTACCAGAATCTTGAAATAAATCTGCCATCTCTATCAGAGATAATAGAGATTGGTATTCCATGTCTGGAGACAACTTCCTTTAAATATAATCACGCCAACTTCTCCATTTTATCATCTTCTCTCATTGGAAGAAAGTGTGCTAATTTGGTAAGACGATCGACTATTACCCAAATAGTATCATAACCACTTGCAGTTCTTGGCAATTTAGTAATGAAATCCATGGTAATATTTTTCCATTTCCATTCTAGGATTTCAGGTTGTTGAAGTAGACCTGATGGTTTCTGATGTTCAGCTTTGACCTTAGAACACATCAAACATTCTCCTACATATCTCGCAATATCGACTTTCATACCCAGCCACTAAAAATGTTTCTTGAGGTCCTTGTACATCTTTCCCGCTCCGGGATGTATTGAGTATCTGGTTTTATGTGCTTCCCCAAGTACCATTTTTCTCACATCTCCAAACTTTGGTACCCAAATTCTTTCGGCTCTATATCGGGTTTCGTCTTCTCGAATATTAAGGTATTTCTCCGATCCTTTGGGTATTTCATTCTTCAAATTCCATTCTTTTACGACACCCTGCTACGCCTCCTTTATTTGTGTAGTAAGGTTAGTACGAATAATTATATTCATAGCTTTTACCCTCATAGGTTCTCTGTCCTTTCTACTCAAAGCGTCTGCTACCACATTCGCCTTCCCCGGATGGTAACGAATCTCGAAATCGTAATCATTCAATAACTCAATCCACCTACGCTGCCTCATGTTTAGTTGTTTCTGATTAAATATGTGTTGGAGACTTTTGTGATCGGTATATATAATACTTTTGACCCCATATAAGTAGTGCCTCCAAGTCTTTAATGCAAAAATAACCGCGCCTAATTCCAAATCATGCGTCGTATAATTCTGCTCGTGAATCTTCATTTGTCTAGACACATACGCAATTACCTTCGTTCGTTGAATTAATACACAACTGAGACCTTGCTTTGAGGCGTCACAATATATCACAAAATCATCATTCCCTTCAGGCAATGACAATATAGGTGCCGTAGTTAACTTTTTCTTCAACAATTGAAACGCTTTTTCTTGTTCATCCTTCCATTCAAATTTCTTCCCTTTATGCGTTCATGCAGTCAAGGGTTTTGCTATTTTGGAAAAATCTTGGATGAATCTTCTGTAGTAACCAGCTAATTCTAAAAATTGGCATATGTGTTTCGAAGTTTTCGGGGTTTCCCATTTTTCAACGGTTTCAATCTTTGTCGGATCCACCTGAATACCTTCTTTGTTCACTATGTGACCTAGGAATTGAACTTCTTCCAACCAAAATGCACACTTTGAAAACTTAGCGTACAGTTTTTCTTTCCTCAACAACTCTAACACTTTCCTCAAATGTTCTTCGTGCTCTTGATCATTCTTTGAGTAGATAAGTATGTCATCGATGAAAACAATGACAAACTTGTTAATATATTGTCCACACACTCGGTTTATAAGGTCCATGAACATACCTGGTGCGTTAGTCAAACCAAATGGCATAACCATAAACTCCTAATGACAGTAAGGCGTCCTAAAAGCTTTTTTCGGAATATCATCCTCCTTCACCCGCATTTGATGATATCCGGAACGTAAATCAATCTTCGAATAAACCGAAGAACCTTGTAGTTGATCAAATAAGTCGTCGATTCTCGGTAGTGGGTAACGGTTCTTGATGGTAAGTTTGTTCAACTCTTGGTAGTCGATACACAACCTGAATGTACCATCTTTCTTCTTGACAAACAAAATAGGAGCTTCCCATGGTGATGTGCTTGGTTGAATGAAACCACACTCTAAGAGTTCTTGTAATTGGCTTTGGAGTTCCTTCATTTCGCTGGGTGCGAGTCTGTATGGAGCACGAGCTATTGGTGCAGCTCCTGGTACGAGATCTATTTGAAATTCAACAGATCGGTGTGGAGGTAGTCCCGGTAATTTTTTCGGAAATACATCGAGAAATTCTTTTGCGACGGGAACATCATTGATGTTTTTTCTTCGGGTTTGACTTCTTCGATGTGTGCTAGAACGGCATAGCAACCTTTTCTTATTAGTTTTTGTGCCTTCAAATTACTAATAAGATTTAGCTTCGAGTTGCTCTTTCCTCCGTACACCATTAAGGGTTTTCCTTTTTCTCTTACAATGCGAATCGCATTTTTGTAACATACGTTTTCTGCTCTCTCCTTTTTCAACCAGTCCATGCCAATTATCACATCAAAACTCCCTAACTCTACTGGTATCAAATCAATCTTAAACGTTTCGCTAACCAGTTTAATTTCTCGATTCTAACATATCTTATCTGCTGTAATTAATTTACCATTTGCTAATTCGTGTAAAAATTTATTATCCAAAGGCGTCAATGGACAACTTATTTTGGCACAGAAATCCTTACTCATATAGCTTCTATCCGCACCCGAATCAAATAAAACATAAGCAGATGTATTGTCAATAAGAAACATACCCGTAATAAGCTCCGGGTCTTCCTGCGCTTCAACCGCATTAATGTTGAAGACTCTTCCTCGGCCTTGCCCATTATTATCCCCCTGATTTGGACACGCATTTTTGTAATGGCCCTTCTTCCCGCATCTGAAACAGGTAATGTCGGCATAACTTGTTTCGGCATTATTTGTTCCCTTAGCCATTGATCCGTAGATTTCACACTTTGTCGTACCATGGCACTTTCTTTTACACTTAGTACACACTGTCGTACAGAGCCCAGTCGGATGGTATCCTTCACACCTCTGACATGGTTTCTGCCTCTTGTTGTTATTTTTGGGATTGATGTTGTTGCGGTAGTTATTGTTGTTGAAATGGTTGTTGTAGTTGTTGCTGGGGTGGCTGTGGTTGTTGCGTTTGTTGTTGCGAAAAATGGTGCGATTGTAGTTGTGATTGTTGTGTTGATTGTTAAAATTGTGACCCTTGTCACTGGTTTCTTCCCACTTTCTCCTGATTTGTTTCGTGTTGGCTTCTTCGACTGCCTGCTCTTTAACTCTTTCCTCAATCTGATTTATGAGTTTATGATCCATTCGACTCGCCTTTTGTATGGAGGCGGGCTCGTGTGAACTTATATCTTCTTGGATCCTTTCTTGTAACCCTTTTACAAATGCGTCGATTTTCTCCTCTTCATCTTCGAACGCTCTTGGGCACAATAAACACAACTCCGTGAATCGTCGTTCGTATGTGGTAATGTCGAAACCTTGTGTTAGTAATCCTTTAAGCTCTACTTTGAGCTTATTGACCTCGTTTCTGGGACAATACTGCTCAGTCATCAGATGTTTGAATGCTGACCACGGTAGTGCGTACACAGCATCTTGTCCCACTTGCTCTAGGTAGGTATTCCACCATGTTAACACAGTACCTGTGAAGGTATGCGTAGCGTACTTTACTTTGTCTTCTTCAGTACACTTACTTATGGCAAACACCGATTCAACCTTTTCAGTCCACCGTTTCAATCCGATTGGACCCTCGGTTCCATCAAATTCCAAAGGTTTACAGGCAATGAATTCTTTGTAGGAGCATCCTACACGATTTCTTGTGGCGTTATTTGTATTGCTAGATTCAGAGTTATTGTTGTTGTTTTGCATTGCAGCCTGTACCGCGGCTATGTTTGCTGCAAGGAAAACACGGAAGTCTTCCTCGCTCATGTTCAAATTCTGACGAGTCGTCGGTGTCATTTCCTTCAAAAATAGCTCAAAAGAATTAAGTTAATCATATAGAATATTAACACTAGTCAATAGTATTTCGTAGCATAATATGAACTCATTTATAAAATCTTTTTCTTCATATTAGCGTTTTATAGTTTTAATTCGGGTAGTACCTACCCGTTAAGTTCATACTTAGTGGCTAATATACAATTCAACCACTACAATTCTATATGAAAAACTGATTATAATAATATTTCGCATTCAAACTTTTATACAATATTTTACAAACTTACAATACCACTATAATACATATAGCATGAAATATAGCACACAATAATTTTGATACAAAACAGTTGTGACAACAATCCTAGTTAATACGCAAGTCGTTCAGCAAAGGCAATAAAAACACGTAATTAATAAGTCCAGAAACAAGTCATGCATTATGGTTTTACTAAGACTACTTCCCATCCTTGGTCTTGTGGAACATAACCGTTGTGGCCGTTGACAAGACAGCATGTTGTAACGTCGTTAAAGGGACGAGGGTTTCGTAATGTCCAACAGCACCGTAATAATCTAAAAACCTTGTTTCTCACCCCAACTACTGAATCCGTCACTTGTGGGAAGGTTTTATTTAAAAGTTGTAATTTAATGTTCTTTTTTTCACTATGGTGAGAAGCGAACATCACTAACCCGTAAGCATAACATGCTTCTTTATGTTGCATGTTAGAAGCTCTTTCTAACTCACGTAGTCCTATGTTGGGATATGTTGAGTCAAAATAGGTTCTTAACCCGTAGCGTAAAATTGCATTTGGGTTCTCCGCATTTAACGCTTTTAAAGAAAACACGGCGTAACTTACGGTGTCCCCAATGTGATATACCCCATCCTTCAAATGAAAACCTTTTATAAACTAAGGCATGCCTGGAACGTTCATCAAATGTTCTACACACTAATTTCGCCGTAAATAATTATGCAGATGAATTCTGACCGACTTTAGACAAGATTTCATCAATCATTTCCCCGGGCAGGTCTTCTAAAATGTTTGGTTGTCTATCCTTAACATCCATTTTTGTTTTAATACTATAAAAATAGACGAGGGTTAGATTCGTAAAAGATAATTATCAAATAATACAAGAAATTTTCACATATAACAAGAAAAGTACAAGCACACTTATTTTACATATTTTACACCTCATGATTACAACTCTTTATTCTGACTCACTAGTTTCTTCCTCTTCGAACCTGTTTCGTTTTGCTAATTTTCTAGGGATATATGATGTTCCTCTAATACGAGCCGTTGTTTTCACAAATGGTTTAGAAAAACCTGGTGGCTTAGAGGTTGCTGGATTAATGGTACAACTTAAGAAATACGGGTGTTGACGATACATATAAAGTTCATCGGGGTTGGAATCAGGTTTCTCTATTTTGATGCCCTTTCCCTTATTATTTTCTTTTGATTTTTCAAATTGGGTCGAGGTAATTTCTATAACATCATCGAAATCCTCATCGGGATCCGATTCATCGGAAAATTGGTAACTTTTCCAATATTTTGCTTCCTCACTGGAAACACCATTGACCATTATTAATTTTGGTCCATTCGTTGACGGTTTTCTTTTTCTTATATGTTTTTCTGTGGTTCCTAATATTTCCTCCTCCGGAACCTCTTCTTCTTCCGGTTCCTCTTCTTCCGGTTCCTCTTCTTCCGGTTCCTCTTCGGGAATTTGTGAATCTTCCCAATATATATTCGACTCTTCATTATTATTAGGTGAGTCGATGGGATTTATACTAGAGGTAGACATCTATCACACAATATCAAACATGTTAAGAGATTAATATATCACATAATATTTACATGTTACAATTTGTAGTTTCCAACAAAAAAATATTAAGCAATCATTTTTAAAGAAAACACGGTCGAAGTCCAGACTCACTAATGCATCCTAACAAACTCGATAAGACACACTAATGCAAATTTTCTGGTTCTCTAAGATCAACGCTCTGATACCAACTGAAATGTCCCGTTCATATTGATTATAAACGTTCCATATTAATTGATTTTGTCGCGAGGTACTGACCTCTATATGATACGTTTTTCAAAGACTGCATTCATTTTCAAAATAACCCTAAACTTTATTTTATCGATAAAGGTTTAAAAAGCATTATGTAGATTATCAAATAATGATAATCTAAAATATACCATTATACACGACCATTACATAATGGTTTACAATAAAAATATATATTACATCAAAAATATGTTTCTTGAATGCAGTTTTTACACAATATCATACAAGCATGGACTCAAAATCTTGTCCTTATTTTAGTATGCAACAGCGGAAGCTCTTACTAATCACCTGAGAATAAACATGTTTAAAACGTCAACAAAAATGTTGGTGAGTTATATGTTTAACCTATATATTATCAAATCATAATAATAGACCACAAGATTTCATTTTTATAACACATCTCATATCAGGCATTTCGCAAACTGCATAGAGATAAAAATCATTCATATGTTGGTAACCGACGTTAACTTAATGCATAGAATATCCCCAAAACAGAACCTCTCGTCTGTATAATAATCTCGAAGTACTAAACCATCCATAACCTGAATGGGGGTTGTTAAGCCCAATAGATCTATCTTTAGGATTCGCGTCAATTAGGGGCCATTTCCCTAATTCTTAGGCTACCAGACTTGAAGGGCGATATTCGGTTTAATAATCCAACCATAGAATATAGTTTTGCGTACTTGTGGCTAGTTTGTAAAACATTTATAAAGCTGCATGTATTCTCATCCCAAAAATATTAGATTTTAAAAGTGGGACTATAACTCACTTTCACAGATTTTTACTTTGCCGGAAGTAAGACTTGGCCACTGGTCGATTCACGAACCTATAAAAATGTGTACATATATATCAAAGTATGATCGAAATATATTCACAACATTTTTTATTACGTTTTTATGATTTAAGTTTGTTAAGTTAGCAGTCCTCGTTAGTAACCTACAACTAGTTGTTCACAGTTAGATGTACAGAAATAAATCAATATATATTATCTTAAATCAATCCACGACCCAGTGTATACACGTCTCAGGCTAGATCACAACTCAAAGTATATATATTTTTGGAATCAACCTCAACTCTGTATAGCTAACTCAAACATTACTGCATATAGAGTGTCTATGGTTATTCCAAATAATATATATAGATGGGCCGAGATGATATGTCAAAACCTTGTATACGTGTATATGGTATCCCAAGATTACATAATATGTATAATACAATATAAATTAGTTAGGATATGTTTAGTCTAGATTTGTTACAAAATTTTCGTAGCTAAAACTAGCAAATTTATCCAATTTTGTTTTACCTGTCATTTCTTCGTTTCAAATCCGTTTTGAGTGATTCAAGTTGATATAGTTTCATATTGAACTTAAGTTTATGAATCTATACAAAAAAAGTATAAGTTTATAGTCAGAAATACAGGTTACAAGTCATTTTGAAAAACATACTTCCACTTTGTGTTTAACTATAATTTTTAGATATAGTATCATGTTCATATGTAATATCATTTTTCCGAAAAACAAACTTCCAATTCAAACATTAAGATACTTTTTATTTTTTTTAACCCAAAACAGCCCCCGATTTCACTACGACGGCGTATGTCCAGTTTTACGGTGTTCTTCGTGTTTCCAGGTTTTAATTCATTAAGTTAGCATATAATATAGATATAGAACATGTGTTTAGTTGATTTCAAAAGTCAAGTTAGAAGGATTAACTTTATTTGCGAACAAGTTTAGAATTAACTAAACTATGTTCTAGTGATTACAAGTTTAAATCTTCGAATAAGATAGCTTTATATGTATGAATCGAATGATGTTATGAACATAATTACTACCTTAAGTTTAGTAGGTAAACCTACTGGAAGTGACAAGAAATGATCTAGCTTCAAAAGATTCTTGGATGGCTTGAAAGTTCTTGAAGTAGAATCATGACACGAAAACAAGTTTAAGTAAGATTTCTGCTCGAATTAAGATTGTTATAGTTATAGAAATTGAATTAAAGTTTGAATATGAGTATTACCTTGAATTAGAGAGATAACCTACTGTAAGTAACAAAGGTTTCTTGATCTTGGATGATTACTTGGAATGGATTAGAAAGCTTGGAAGTAATCTTGTAAACTTGAAAGTGTTCTTGGTTTTTTGAAACTAGAACTTATAGAATATATGAAGAACACTTAGAACTTGAAGATAGAACTTGAGAGAGATCAATTAGAAAACGAAAATTAAAGAATTAAAGTGTTTGTAGGTGTTTTTGGTTGTTGGTATATGGATTAGATGTAAAGGATGTGTAAGTTTGTTTTCATGTAAATAATTCATGAATGATTTATAATATTTTTTGTAATTTTGTGAGATATTTCATGCTAGTTGCCAAATGATATTTCCCACATGTTTAATGACTCACATGGGCTGCTAAGGAGATGATCATTGAAGTGTATATACCAATAGTATATACATCTAGAAGTTGTGTATTGTACGAGTATGAATACGGGTGCATACGAGTAGAATAGTTGATGAAAATGAATGAGGATGTAATTGTAAGCATTTTTGTTAAGTAGAAGTACTTTGATATGTATCTTGAAGTCTTTCAAAAGTGTACTAATACATCTAAATACACTACATGTATATACATTTTAACTGAGTCGTTAAGTCATCGTTAGTCGTTACATGTAAGTGTTGTTTTGAAACCTTTAGGTTAACGATCTTGTTAAATGTAATTAATTCATTGTTATTATACTTAAATGAGATGTTAAATTGTTATGTTAACATGATAACATGGTGTATGAATATATCTTAACGTCATATATATATGTTAAAATACTATTACAATGATAATCGTTACGTATATATATTGTTTCGAAATTCTTAGGTTAGTAGTCTTGTTTTACATATGTAGTTCATTGTTAATATACTTAATGATATATATAATTATCATTTTATCATATTAAATATAGTGTAACAATATCTTAATATGATACATATGCATTTAGTAAGACGTTGTTATAACGATAATCGTTATATATATCGTTTCGAGTTTCTTAACTTAGTAGTCTCATTTTTATGTATATAACTCATTGTTAATATACCTAGTGATATACTTACTTATAATAATATCATGTTAACTATATATATATATATATATATATATATATATATATATATATATATATATATATATATATATATATATATATATATATATATATATATATCATATAGTTTTTACAAGTTTTAACGTTCGTGAATCGCCGGTCAACTTGGGTGGTCAATTGTCTACATGACACTCATTTCAAATAATCAAGTCTTAACAAGTTTGATTGCTTAACATGTTGGAAACATTTAATCATGTAAATATCAATTTCATTTAATATATATATATATAATATATATATATATATATATATATATATATATATATATATATATATATATATATATATATATATATATATAAACATGGAAAAGTTCGGGTCACTAAGGTACCTACCCGTTAAATAAATTTCGTCCCGAAATTTTAAGCTGTAGAAGGTGTTGACGAATCTTCTGGAAATAGGTGCGGGTATTTCTTCTTCATCTAATCTTCATGCTCGTAGGTGAACTCGAGTCCTCTACGAGCATTCCATCGAACCTTAACAATTGGTATCTTGTTTTGCTTAAGTCTTTTAACCTCACGATCCATTATTTTGACGGGTTCTTCAATAAATTGAAGTTTTTCGTTGATTTGGATTTCGTCTAATGGAATAGTGAGATCTTCTTTAGCAAAACATTTCTTCAAATTCGAGATGTGGAAAGTGTTATGTACAGCCGCGAGTTGTTGAGGTAACTCAAGTTGGTAAGCTACTGGTCCGACACGATCTATAATCTTGAATGGTCCAATGTACCTTGGATTTAGTTTCCCCCGTTTACCAAATCGAACAACGCCTTTCCAAGGTGAAACCTTAAGCATGACCATCTCTCCAATCTCAAATTCTATATATTTTCTTTTACTGTCCGCGTAGCTCTTTTGTCGACTCTGGGCGGTTTTCAATCGTTGTTGAATTTGGATGATTTTCTCGGTAGTTTCTTGTATTACCTCCAGACCCGTAATCTATCTATCCCCCACTTCACTCCAACAAATCGGAGACCTACACTTTCTACCATAAAGTGCTTCAAACGGCGCCATCTCAATACTCAAATGGGAACTGTTGTTGTAGGAAAATTCTGCTAATGGTAGGTGTCGATCCCAACTATTTCCGAAATTGATAACACATGCTCGTAGCATGTCTTCAAGGGTCTGTATCGTCCTTTCACGTTGCCCATCAGTTTATGGATGATAAGCAGTACTCATGTCTAGACGAGTTCTCAATGCTTGTTGCAGTGTCTGCCAAAACCTTGAAACAAATCTGTCATCCTTATCAGAGATAACAGAGATTGGTATTCCATGTCTGGAGATAACTTCCTTTAAATATAATCACGCCAACTTCTCCATTTTATCATCTTCTCTCATTGGCAGAAAGTGTGCTGATTTGGTAAGACGATCGACTATTACCCAAATAGTATCTAACCACTTGCAGTTCTTGGCAATTTAGTAATGAAATCCATGGTAATATTTTTCCATTTCCGTTCTAGGATTTCGGGTTTTTGAAGTAGACCTGATGGTTTCTAATGTTCTGCTTTGACCTTAGAACACGTCAAACATTCTCCTACATATCTCGCAATATCGGCTTTCATACCCGGCCATTAAAAATGTTTCTTGAGGTCCTTGTACATCTTTCCCACTCCGGGATGTATTGAGTATCTTGTTTTATGTGCTTCCCCAAGTACCATTTTTCTCACATCTCCAAACTTTGGTACCCAAATTCTTTCGGCTCTATATCGGGTTCCGTCTTCTCGAATATTAAGGTATTTCTCCGATCCTTTGGGTATTTCATTCTTCAAATCTCCTTCTTTTATGACACCCTGCTGCGCCTCCTTTATTTGTGTAGTAAGGTTAGTACGAATAATTATATTCATAGCTTTTACACTCATAGGTTCTCTGTCCTTTCTACTCAAAGCGTCTGCTACCACATTCGCCTTCCTCGGATGGTAACGAATCTCGAAATCGTAATCATTCAATAACTCAATCCACCTACGCTGCCTCATGTTTAGTTGTTTCTGATTAAATATGTGTTGGAGACTTTTGTGATTGGTATATATAATACTTTTGACCCCACATAAGTAGTGCCTCCAAGTCTTTAATGCAAAAATAACCGCGCCTAATTCCAAATCATGCGTCGTATAATTCTGCTCGTGAATCTTCAATTGTCTAGACGCATAAGCAATTACCTTCGTTCGTTGCATTAATATACAACTGAGACCTTGCTTTGAGGCGTCACAATATATCACAAAATCATCATTCCCTTCAGCCAATGACAATATAGGTGCCGTAGTTAACTTTTTTTTCAACAATTGAAATGCTTTTTCTTTTTCATCCTTCAATTCAAATTTCTTCCCTTTATGCGTTAATGCAGTCAAGGGTTTTGCTATTTTGGAAAAATCTTGGATGAATCTTCTGTAGTAACCAGCTAATCCTAAAAATTGGCGTATGTGTTTCGGAGTTTTCGGTGTTTCCCATTTTTCAACGGTTTCAATCTTTGCCGGATCCACCTGAATACCTTCTTTGTTCACTATGTGACCGAGGAATTGAACTTCTTCCAACCAAAATGCACACTTTGAAAACTTAGCGTACAGTTTTTCTTTCCTCAACAACTCTAACAATTTTCTCAAATGTTCTTCGTGCTCTTGATCATTCTTTGAGTAGATAAGTATGTCATCGATGAAAACAATGACAAACTTATCAATATATGGTCCACACACTCGGTTCATAAGGTCCATGAACACACCTGGTGCGTTAGTCAAACCAAATGCCATAACCATAAACTCGTAATGACCGTAACGCGTCCTAAAAGCTTTTTTCGGAATATCATCCTCCTTCACCCGCATTTGATGATATCCGGAACGTAAATCAATCTTCGAATAAACTGACGAACCTTGTAGTTGATTAAATAAGTCGTCGATTCTCGGTAGTGGGTAACGGTTCTTGATGGTAAGTTTGTTCAAATCTTGGTAGTCGATACACAACCTGAATGTACCATCTTTCTTCTTGACAAACAAAACAGGAGCTCCCCATGGTGATGTGCTTGGTCGAATGAAACCACGCTCTAAGAGTTCTTGTAATTGGCTTTGGAGTTCCTTCATTTCGCTGGGTTCGAGTCTGTATGGAGCACGAGCTATTGGTGCAGCTCCTGGTACGAGATCTATTTGAAATTCAACAGATCGGTGTGGAGGTAGTCCCGGTAATTCTTTCGGAAATACATCGAGAAATTCTTTTCTGACGGGAACATCATTGATGTTCTTTTCTTCGGGTTTGACTTCTTCGATGTGTGCTAGAACGGCATAGCAACCTTTTCTTATTAGTTTTTTCGCCTTTAAATTACTAATAAGATTTAGCTTCGCGTTGATCTTTCCTCCATACACCATTAAGGGTTTTCCTTTTTCTCTTACAATGCGAATCGCATTTTTGTAACATACGATTTCCGCTCTCTCCTTTTTCAACCAGTCCATACCGATTATCACATCAAAACTCCCTAACTCTACTGGTATCAAATCAATCTTAAACTTTTCGCTAACTAGTTTGATTTCTCGATTCTAACATATCTTATCTGCTGTAATTAATTTACCATTTGCTAATTCGTGTAAAAATTTATTGTCCAAAGGCGTCAATGGACAACTTATTTTAGCACAGAAATCCTTACTCATATAGCTTCTATCCGCACCCGAATCAAATAAAACATAAGCAGATGTATTGTCAATAATAAACATACCCGTAATAAGCTCCGGGTCTTCCTGCACTTCAACCGCATTAATGTTGAAGACTCTTCCTCGGCCTTTCCCATTATTATCCCCCTGATTTGGACACGCATTTTTGTAATGGCCCTTCTTCCCGCATCTGAAACAAGTAATGTCGGCATAACTTGTTCCGACATTATTTGTTCCCTTAGCCATTGATCCGTAGATTTCACACTTTGTCGCACCATGGCCCTTTCTTTTACACTTAGTACACACTGCCGTACAGAGCCCAGTCGGATGGTATCCTTCACACCTCTGACATGGTTTCTGCTTCATGTTGTTATTTTTGGGATTGATGTTGTTGCGGTTGTTATTGTTGTTGAAACAGTTGTTGTAGTTGTTGCTGGGGTGGCTGTGGTTGTTGCGTTTATTGTTGCGAAAATTGGTGCTATTGTAGTTGTGATTGTTGTGTTGATTGTTAAAATTGTGACCCTTGTCACTGGTTTCTTCCCACTTTCTCTTGATTTGTTTCGTGTTGGCTTCTTCGGCCGCCTGCTTTTTAACTCTTTCCTCAATCTGATTTATGAGTTTATGAGCCATTCGACTCGCCTTTTGTATGGAGGCGGGCTCGTGTGAACTTATATCTTGTTGGATCCTTTCTGGTAACCCTTTTACAAATGCTTCGATTTTCTCCTCTTCATCTTCGAACGCTCTTGGGCACAATAAACACAACTCCATGAATCGTCGTTCGTATGTGGTAATGTCGAAACCTTGTGTTAGTAATTATTTAAGCTCTACTTTAAGCTTATTGACCTCGTTTCTGGGACGATACTGCTCAGTCATCAGATGTTTGAATGCTGACCACGGTAGTGTGTATGCAGCATCTTGTCCCACTTGCTCTAGGTAGGTACTCCACCATGTTAACACAGTACCTGTGAAGGTATGCGTAGCGTACTTTACTTTGTCTTCTTCAGTACACTTACTTATGGCAAACACCGATTCAACCTTTTCAGTCCACCGTTTCAATCCGATTGGACCCTCGGTTCCATCAAATTCCAAAGGTTTACAGGCAATGAATTCTTTGTAGGAGCATCCTACACGATTTCTTGTGGCGTTATTTGTATTGCTAGATTCAGAGTTATTGTTGTTGTTTTGCATTGCAGCCTGTACCGCGGCTATGTTTGCTGCAAGGAAAACACGGAAGTCTTCCTCGCTCATGTTCAAATTCTGACGAGTCGTCGGTGCCATTTCCTTCAAAAATAGCTCAAAAGAATTAAGTTAATGATATAGAATATTAACACTAGTCAATAGTATTTCGTAGCATAATATGAACTCATTTATAAAAATTTTTCTTCATATTAGCGTTTTATAGTTTTAATTCGGGTAGTACCTACCCGTTAAGTTCATACTTAGTGGCTAATATACAATTCAACCACTACAATTCTATATGAAAAACTGATTATAATAATATTTCGCATTCAAACTTTTATACAATATTTTACAAACTTACAATACCGCTATAATACATATAGCATGAAATATAGCACACAATAACTTTGATACAAAACAGTTGTGACAACAATCCTAGTTAATACGCAATCGTTCAGCAAAGGCAATAAAAACACATAATTAATAAGTCCAGAAACAAGTCATGCATTCTGGTTTTACTAAGACTACTTCCCATCCTTGGTCTTGTGGAACATAACCGTTGTGGCCGTTGACAAGACAGCATGTTGTAACGTCGTTAAAGGGACGAGGGTTTCGTAATGTCCAACAGCACCGTAATAATCTAAAAACCTTGTTTCTCACCCCAACTACTGAATCCGTCACTTGTGGGAAGGTTTTATTTAAAAGTTGTAATTTAATGTTCTTTTTCTCACTATGGTGAGAAGCGAACATCACTAACCCGTAAGCATAACATGCTTCTTTATGTTGCATATTAGAAACTCTTTCTAACTCACGTAGTCCTATGTTGGGATATGTTGAGTCAAAATAGGTTCTTAACCCGTAGCGTAAAATTGCATTTGGGTTCTCCGCATTTAACGCTTTTAAAGAAAACACGGCGTAACTTACGGTGTCCCCAATGTGATATACCCCATCTTTCAAATGAAAACCTTTTATAAACTAAGGCATGCCTGGAACATTCATCAAATGTTCTACACACTAATTTCGCCGTAAATAATTGTGCAGATGAATTCTGACCGACTTTAGACAAGATTTCATCAATCATGTCCCCGCGTAGGTCTTCTAAAATTTTTGGTTATCTATCCTTAACATCCATTTTTGTTTTAATACTGTAAAAATAGACGAGGGTTAGATTCGTAAAAGATAATTATCAAATAATACAAGCAATTTTCACATATAACAAGAAAAGTACAAGCACACTTATTTTACATATTTTACACCTCATGATTACAACTCTTTATTCTGACTCACTAGTTTCTTCCTCTTCGGACCTGTTTCGTTTTGCTAATTTTCTAGGGATATATGATGTTCCTCTAATACGAGCCATTGTTTTCACTAATGGTTTAGAAAAACCTATTGGCTTAGAGGTTCCCGGGTTATTGTTACAATTTAAGAAATACGGGTGTTAACGATACATATAAAGTTCATCGGGGTTGGAATCAGGTTTCTCTATTTTGATGCCCTTTCCCTTATTATTTTCTTTTGATTTTTCAAATTGGGTCGAGGTAATTTCTATAACATCATCGAAATCCTCATCGGGATCCGATTCATCGAAAAATTGGTAACTTTCCTAATATTTTGCTTCCTCGGTGGAAACACCATTGACCATTATTAATTTTGGTCCATTCGTTGAGGGTTTTCTTTTTCTTATATGTTTTTCTGTGGTTCCTAATATTTCCTCCTCCGGTTCCTCTTCTTCTTCCGGTTCCTCTTCTTCCGGTTCCTCTTCTTCCGGTTCCTCTTCGGGAATTTGTGAATCTTCCCAATATATATTCGACTCTTCATTATTATTAGGTGAGTCGATGGGATTTGTACTAGAGGTAGACATCTATCACACAATATCAAACATGTTAAGAGATTAATATATCACATAATATTTACATGTTACAATTTGTAGTTTCCAACAAAAAAATATTAAGCAATCATTTTTAAAGAAAACACGGCCGAAGTCCAGATTCACTAATGCATCCTAACAAACTCGATAAGACACACTAATGCAAATTTTCTGGTTCTCTAAGATCAACGCTCTGATACGAACTGAAATTTCCCGTTCATATTGATTATAAACGTTCCATATTAATTGATTTTGTCGCGAGGTTTTGACCTCTATATGATACGTTTTTCAAAGACTGCATTCATTTTCAAAACAACCCTAAACTTTATTTTATCGATAAAGGTTTAAAAAACATTATGTAGATTATCAAATAATGATAATCTAAAATATACCGTTATACACGACCATTACATAATGGTTTACAATAAAAATATATATTACATCAAAAATATGTTTCTTGAATGAAGTTTTTACACAATATCATACAAGCATGGACTCCAAATCTTGTCCTTATTTTAGTATGCAACAGTGGAAGCTCTTAATAATCACCTGAGAATAAACATGGTTAAAACTCAACAAAAATGTTGGTGAGTTATTGGTTTTACCTATATATTATCAAATCATAATAATAGACCACAAGATTTCATTTTTATAACACATCTCATATCAGGCGTTTCGCAAACTGTATAGAGATAAAAATCATTCATATGTTGAACACCTGGTAAACGACGTTAACTTATTGCATAGAATATCCCCAAAACAGAACCTCTCGTTTGTATAATAATCTCGAAGTACTAAACCATCCATAACCTGAATAGGGGTTGTTAAGCCCAATAGATCTATCTTTAGGATTCGCGTCAATTAGGGGCCCTTTCCCTAATTCTTAGGCTACCCGACTTGAAGGGCGATATTCGGTTTAATAATCCAACCATAGAATGTAGTTTTGCGTCCTTGTGTCTATTTTGTAAAACATTTATAAAGCTGCATGTATTCTCATTCCAAAAATATTAGATTTTAAAAGTGGGACTATAACTCACTTTCACATATTTTTACTTTGCCAGAAGTAAGACTTGGCCACTGATCGATTCACGAACCTATAAAAAATGTGTACATATATATCAAAGTATGATCGAAATATATTCACAACATTTTTTATTACGTTTTTATGATTTAAGTTAGTTAAGTTAGCAGTCCTCGTTAGTAACCTACAACTAGTTGTCCACAGTTAGATGTACAGAAATAAATCAATATATACTATCTTGAATCAATCCACGACCCAGTATATACACGTCTCAGGCTAGATCACAACTCAAAGTATATATATTTTTGGAATCAACCTCAACCCTATATAGCTAACTCAAACATTACTGCATATAGAGTGTCTATGGTTGTTCCAAATAATATATATAGATGGGTTGATATGATATGTCAAAACATTATATACGTGTCTATGGTATCCCAAGATTACATAATATGTATAATTCAATATAAATTAGTTAGGATATGTTTAGTATAGATTTGTTACAAAATTTTCGTAGCTAAAACTAGCAAATTTATCTAATTTTGTTTTACCCGTCATTTCTTCGTTTCAAATACGTTTTGAGTGATTCAAGTTGCTATGGTTTCATATTGAACTTAAGTTTATGAATCTAAATAGAAAAAGTATAAGTTTATATTCGAAAATACAGGTTACAAGTCATCTTTTAAAGAGGTAGTCTTTTCCGTCGAAAAAAACAACATCTTGATGACCATTTTGAAAAATATACTTCCACTTTGTGTTTAACCATGATTTTTGGATATAGTATCATGTTCATTTGTAATATCATTTTTCCAAAAAACAAACTTCCAATTTAAAGATTAAGATACTTTTTATTTTTTAACCCAAAACAGCCCCCGATTTCACTACGACGGCGTATGTCCGGTTTTACGGTGTTCTTCGTGTTTCCAGGTTTTAAATCATTAAGTTAGCATATCATATAGATATATAACATGTGTTTAGTTGATTTTAAAAGTCAAGTTAGAAGGATTAACTTTATTTGCGAACAAGTTTAGAATTAACTAAACTATGTTCTAGTGATTACAAGTTTAAATCTTTGAATAAGATAGCTTTATATGTATGAATTGAATGATGCTATGAACATCATTACTACCTTAAATTTAGTAGGTAAACCTACTGGAAGTGACAAGAAATTATCTAGCTTCAAAAGATTCCTGGATGGCTTGAAAGTTCTTGAAGTAGAATCAGGACACGAAAACAAGTTCAAGTAATATTTCTGCTCGAATTAAGATTGTTATAGTTATAGAAATTAAATCAAAGTTTGAATATGAGTATTACCTTGAATTAGAGAGATAACCTACTGTAAGTAACAAAGGTTTCTTGATCTTGGATGATTACTTGGAATGGATTAGAAAGCTTGGAAGTAATCTTGCAAACTTGAAAGTGTTCTTGGTTTTATGAAACTAGAACTTATAGAATATATGAAGAACACTTAGAACTTGAAGATAGAACTTGAGAGAGATCAATTAGATGAAGAAAATTGAATAATGAAAGTATTTGTAGGTGTTTTTGGTCGTTGGTATATGGATTAGATATAAAGGATGTGTAAGTTTGTTTTCATGTAAATAATTCATGAATGATTTATAATATTTTTTGTAATTTTGTGAGATATTTCATGCTAGTTGCCAAATGATGGTTCTCACATGTTTAATGACTCACATGGGCTGCTAAGGAGCTGATCATTGAAATGTATATACCAATAGTATATACATCTAGAAGCTGTGTATTGTACGAGTATGAATACGGGTGCACACGAGTAGAATTGTTGATGAAGATGAATGAGGATGTAATTGTAAGCATTTTTGTTAAGTAGAAGTTCTTTGATATGTGTCTTGAAGTCTTTCAAAAGTGTACTAATACATCTAAATACACTACATGTATATACATTTTAACAGAGTCGTTAAGTCATCGTTAGTCGTTACATGTAAGTGTTGTTTTGAAACCTTTAAGTTAACGATCTTGTTAAATGTAATTAATTCATTGTTATTATACTTAAATGAGATGCTAAATTGTTATGTTAACATGATAACATGGTGTATGAATATATCTTAACATCATATATATATGTTAAAATACTATTACAACGATAATCGTTACGTATATATTGTTTCGAAATTCTTAAGTTAGTAGTCTTGTTTTACATATGTAGTTCATTGTTAATATACTTAATGATATATATAATTATCATTTTATCATGTTAAATATAGTGTAACAATATCTTAATATGATACATATGTATTTAGTAAGACGTTGTTATAACGATAATCGTTATATATATCGTTTCGAGTTTCTTAACTTAGTAGTCTCATTTTTATGTATATAACTCATTGTTAATATACCTAGTGATATAATTACTTATCATAATATCATGTTAACTATATATATATCCATATATATATATCATCATATAGTTTTTACAAGTTTTAACGTTCGTGAATCGACGGTCAACTTGGGTGGTCAATTGTCTACATGACACTCATTTCAAATAATCAAGTCTTAAAAAGTTTGATTGCTCAACATGTTGGAAACATTTAATCATGTAAATATCAATTTCATTTAATATATATAAACATGGAAAAGTTCGGGTCACTACAGAAAATATAAAGCCGATCACGAACACATAAATTACAAACCGTGTATGCCAATGCGGATAACAACATAAATACATGGGAGAATGAAAAACACTATAACACCAAGGTAATAGTAGAAGTTAACAGATTCCTCCGGTGGTAGATGAAAAAGGAGGAAGACAGAAGCAATTATCAGAAGAAGGACAAGGATCAGTAGTGGATTAAGCATTTATACAATCTTTAGAAGTCGGGATTAAGGAAGAAAGTATAGGAATGGTGAGAATAATAAAACAGAAGAGGTAAATTTATAATGGAAATATCCGACAGAGCAATCGATGCAGATGACCGCATTTAATTAAAGAGATCTTAATTTCCTTAATTGCAGACGAATCAAATCTTATATAAACAACGAAGATTTTCTTTGAAATCCCTTGAATTCCGGAATTCAAACGTGACTACGTCAAAAGTTAAGACTGTAGGGATTTAACAAGTTCATATATCTTAAAACCTTTTAAGAATCATAATAAACGGAAGCGTGTAAAATCAAATTTAACTTGTTAGTCATTCAACCATTTTAAATGTAAATCCCATGGATCAAGTTGTGAAATAATACTTACTAATTAACAAGAAAGGATAGTATTATACCTCCTCAAAGCAAGTTTGAGGGCTGCAATAAATGGGCAGAAAGTTTGATGAAGTTGATGATGATAAGAGCTCCAACTTGAACCTACAAGTGTGCAAAACTCCAACCCTTTAATGTACCAATGCACCTTGAAGTTGCTAGACCTTAATCACCCTTAAAACCAAGCTTTAAGCCCTTTTCTTCTCTTTGTAAAATCGGCCAGCAGCACTTTTAAAAGGTGCAGTAACTAGTGACGGAGATGATGGTGAATTGAGTCTCAAAACAATGAAACCTCAAGAGGTAATACCCCAAACTTGTACCCAACACCTAATACTATGGTTAGGATTTTTGACACTTGAAATATAAGCCTTCAAACAAGCCCAAGAACACTCCCTTCACTCTCAAAATTTCGGCCAGACTGCAGCAAGAAAAGAAATGAGAGTGTTTTCCTTGTTTTTGGTAATGTTTGAATGCATGTTCTTATCTTTCTTGAGTCAAAGCATAAGTATATAAGTTAAACATGTTCTTGTAATATTGTGCCATCTTAAAAGTAGTAAAAGAGCATGTGTGAGACCTCCTTGGTCTCAACAAAACCGTCCCCCATGGGGAGTGTTGCAAAATTTGTCACTTGCATTTTTAATTAAACTTGTAACATGTAATGCCATGCCCTTTTATTACTTACATTTACAAAACAATTGTTTTATAAATGTATCACAATATAACTACTTAAACTTATTAATAATTGAATGCTTATCATATAAATTATCCAAATAATTTTATCTCAGGTAATAATGTTTTAGAAAACCGTTTTTCTAAAATTCAAGTGTCGCGTATTTATTTAACGACCCAATCGTTAAGATTAAATACATTTAAGGTGTTGGTAAGTTTGTTATTGGGTATGACCCGACTTGGATCATAACATGTTAGCCACGTTAATTTAATATGTCTCTCGGGCATACGAAATACCTTCAAAGACAAATCTTCATTGCATCATTTCGTTCTTTTATGATAGCTTCACTCGTACTCTTCGAATAATTGAATTATCTTACCTATATTACGCAATGGTGGAAAAATTCTATTTTATCAACTTATAATTGTCATGAAAACATTTTTATTGTTAGCCATGACCACCTCACTCAAATTTCAGGACGAAATTTCTTTAACGGGTAGGTACTGTGACGACCCGAAAATTTCCGACTAAATTTAAACTTAATCTTAATATGATTCCGACGTGATAAGCAAAGTCTATAATGTTAAGTCTCAATATTTTTGGACTGTTTACATGAACAGCTTTTAACCTTCAACTGTTCCCGACGATTCACGAACAATTGGTTGTTATTAAATAAATATATATAAATATATATGATTTATGCGTATAATTATTATTATGTGTATATTGTAATACATATAAAGTTTATAAATAATAAATACTCAATAAAAGTTATTATATAATGTAGTACATAAATATTATATAATTAATAATATAATACAAGTTAAACCATAGTTGTTATATTGAAATTCTTACTTTCATAAATATTAACATTAATATCAGTATTATTAATATACTATATATATATATATATATTTAGATATGTGAATTTTGATATATTTGATTTGTTATAACATAATTATTAATATTATTATTATCATTATTAATATCATTATTATTATAACTAGTAGTAAAAATTATAATGTTAATTATTATGATTAATATTAGTATTATTATTAAATGTTATCATTATTTTTAGTATTTTGATTATTAATAATATATTTATATTTATATTTATTAATAAAAACGTATAAATGAAAATAGATTAAATCCAGTTTACTTGTTACAATCAAGCTGTATGTAATTTTGTTTCTGTCTTTGAATAATTACATGATTGATATCAATTTACCATTACACAACAAAAGCAGTTAGAGGTCGATCTCTCCTTTTTAATTTTTTTTACTGATTGAATTTCCTTTGTACTTCTTGTCGAGTCTTGTTAAATGTCAATCTCAGTTGTCAGGCAAAGTCATTTATTATATTTATACATATGCATACGTACAAGAGATATAAACATTACCACTTTCATTTAAATAACCACTTTCTTCTTCATCATTGATCACCATTCATTTTATATACATAAATATACATACCCACATAGATTTAACACAATAACTTAACCATCAATTTCTGTTTATGATCGTGTACTAGCATCAAGCAAATAACCACCTCACCACCATAGTTAACAGTTTAATATATCTGTTTCCTTTTGAACGTACCCAAACAACCATCGCGAACCACCTCGAAGACATCACCATCAAACCATCAAACACCTTCTAGATAGTGTCGATATTTCTGCTTCCTATTTAAATTGAAACCCACTTACAACCTTCTTTATCTCATTACTCGATCAACACACCACCAAATTCGACACCTTTGCTACTATACTACTCGACAACTATCAATTCTCATAACCATCGAACGCGTTTACCATGAATCACCACCTTCTCCTGTTCGCTACTGCAGTTACCTTTTCAACTTTCTGTTTCAGTTACTAATCCCTTGAATGCCATTTAAATCACACCAAAATACCATCACCATTGAAACAACCCACTCGTGTACTATTACTCTTTCTTTTCAGTTTACTGTACGATCACCAAAAAAAAAACATCACCACAATCGATCCCCATCATCAGGCAAGTTGTTATATATTTGTTTCTGCTACCACGCTCTTGTTTATTTTATTTTTTTCTGTTTATTTGAACACAAACACCTTCTTATTATATTCATACCACACCCTGCTGCTGCTCCATCTTCTGTTTTATGCATGTTTCGAACACTACACAACATGCTCCTGCTTCTATATTTTAGAACGTGAATGAATGAAGATTATGATGATGATGAATATCATAATTAAAGATGATAAGCGTTTGAGATATAATACTACATGAACCCCACCACCAATAATACATAGTACAATTAAAATTGAAACAAATCGCTACTTTTACATTCCTTTATTTCTTGGCCGACACTTTCATCAATAGATATCCACTTGCTACCACCTTTTCGATAGTGGATGACAAGGGAGTTAGTAATTCAATAAAGGTAATAGCGATGGGAGAGATTCACGGTCAAAGAGAACTAATTCATACAACCACTTTATATTTAAATACGCATGTCCACAATTAACTTATTAATTCGAGTGACTTTTGGCGTAATATAATTTCAATATGGCCGACAAATTCAATTTTAGTTGCATCACTTAAGCAACTTGCAATTTAATAATAAACGGTCGCTTTTAATCCTCTCCATCAGCTTCTGTTTCGCAATCTATTTTTATTCACAACCAAAAAATCCTTTGGGCCACGTTTCTGTTTTTACAGTTGGGCCGTGAAAATAAGTTTGTAATTTGGTTTATCTTGCTATTGGGACAACTTAGGCCATTACATGCAATCTCAGCTATGTATCTGATTATGGTACCGTTCGATGACAAAGCACACATAAACAATATTTAGAGTATTATTATTATTTCATAGTAGTATTATCATTAAGATAGGATGATGATAATTAAATAAGGATGATGATTATGATGGTTATTATGATGCCATAGATTAGGAATGATACAATGATGAGGATGATGTTAAGTCAAGATATTACTTAACAGCTTGATCTCACTTTTACTTGTTCCAAAACAACTCGGTTTTGATTCCAATAATGGG
Organism: Rutidosis leptorrhynchoides; assembly: GCF_046630445.1. Taxonomy (NCBI): domain Eukaryota; kingdom Viridiplantae; phylum Streptophyta; class Magnoliopsida; order Asterales; family Asteraceae; genus Rutidosis; species Rutidosis leptorrhynchoides. The sequence continues at coordinate 241,629,781 of NC_092343.1, forward strand.
TTTGTAGATCAATTGTCTTAATGGGCTGTACGAAAATCTTGGCTAAATGTGGATTACTACATACGTGAAGATGAATACGTGGTGTACGGGGATAAGATGATTGTGTATGATGATGATAAAGGTTGCGATTGTAGTGATAAAAATGTTAGATGGTGATGAGATAATGATAAGATGATGATAGTATGGTGATATAAATGATGTTGATAATGAAGTTGATGACCCGTTAATGATGTAGTATGACGTTGAATCGATGTATGATGATTACGATTATGATTAAGATGATGATGCTACGGTTGCTGTTTGATCGAGCATACAACACGTTTAGTGTAAAGGATTTTATTAAGACAACATGTATTACGGATTAAAAGATTTTTAGATGCTAATTAAAACAGAAAATGAGAAGCAGAGGATTGATTAGAAGGGGATTCGGGTTAGCGGGACGTCGCGGGTTCAAACCCGGACTTGGGCATTTTTTATGGCTACTTCAATGAAGTAGTTTATCTATTACTCAATATCATTATTATAATTATTATTATTATTATTATTATTATTATTATTATTATTATTATTATTATTATTATTATTATTATTATTATTATTATTATTATTATTTTATTATTATTATTATTATTATTATTATTATTATCTTATTTATTATTATTATCATATTTATTATTATTATTATTATTATTATTATTATTATTATTATTATTATTATTATTATTATTATTATTGTTATTATTATTAGTAAATCAATATTTTATAAACTATCATTCTAAAAAATAAATATTTTGTACACTAAATATATTTATTATATAAGTATACTAATATTACATGAAATTATGTTTTAAATAATACAATATTATAACTATAATTGAATTATATATCAAGGAAGTATAATAACATATTATAAATTATATATAGGAATATTAATCTTAATACATAATAAAATAAATATAAAGTTGTTCGATTACGATTATATGTTTTAATATATATAAATGATATAGGTTCGTGAATCTGAGGTCAACCATACACTTGTTCAATGACGTCATATGTATTTTTACTACAAAATACATTATAGTGAGTTTCATTTGCCTTTTTACCCCTTATATTTTTTGGCTGAGAATACATGCGCAATTTTTATAAATGTTTTACGAAATAAAAACAAGTAATTGAAACTACATTGTATGGGTGAATGATCGAAGCCGAATATGCCCCTTTTGCTTGGTAACCTAAGAATTAGTAAACCGATCTACTAATTGACGCGAATCCTAAAGATAGATCTATTGGGCATAACGAACCTCATCCATGGTTGCGGATGCTTTAGTACTTCGATTGTGACGACCCGGAAATTTCCAACCAAACTTAAACTTAATCTTTATATGTTTCCAACACGATAAGCAGAGTCTGTAATGTTGAGTCTTGAAAATTTTGAAACTATGTTCATATATTCAGTTAACCCTTGACTATTCCCGACGATTCACGAACAAGAAATTGTAAATAGATTTGTGTGTATTTAAATATATATGTATATATAAATATAATGAGTATTATTATTATTGATATTACTATTAAGATTATTAATTGTATTTTTATTTTTATATAATCTATTATATCTAGTAATGATATTATTATTATTATTTTATTTTTATCATTTATATTATTATCATTATTGGTAATTATCATTGATGTTAGTATTAATACTATTATATTATTATCATTTATCATTATAGTCTTTATTAAAAAATTATTATTTATAATATTATTATTAGTATTATTGATATTAATACTATTAATATTATTATACTAGTTATTTATAATAAAAAAAATAAGAATTTGATATACATATTCAGATATAAAATCAATATATACAAAAACAGAAATTTATAATTTCATATACATATATAAAATACATATATACATATAAATAAATACATATATATATAAATATATGTAAATACAGTGAAATACATATATAGCTACAAATCAATACGTATTCTGTTGCAGGTTGTTTTCAAACTGTAGTGATTAGGTTTGCTGTCTAATTAATCGTTCGAAGTTGTTTACTTTCACTATCTGATATCTATAATTTTTTGTTTCTTTCTCCTTTGGATTTTGATTTCTGTCGACCACATATGAGGATAAAACGATTAGCTACATCTGTAAATAATATCAATTGATTTCCTCTGATAATTAATAAACGCCCTCATCGAATGCCATCAACCACCATCTCTCTTCTCTTTATCCTCTTCATATTAGTGAACATACCATTATTTTCCTGTGTTAATTCGAAGCAATAATAAACCCACTTCGCTATATTCATGTTACTATCCGGTTTATACTCAAAACCCAAAACAACCCTCCTCTTTTTCTTGATCAAATCATCGTGACCACCACTGCAACTACCACTATATTTTATGTTTCTTTAAGATGCAACATCCCCCTTCTTTTCTGATTATTTCTGTTTTAATAAATCAATCAACAACGAAACCCATTTAAAGGTGGCAATAGAATTGATCTGTTGCAGCTTCTGTTTGTTCCTGTTTTGAACCCGTCAACCATATTGATTGATCAAACTACCATCACCTTCACCTTACTCGTTCACCACGATGGATCGTTGCTATATGTTTCTGTTTCTATCCAAGAATCACCACCGAAGAACCATCAAACCCTTTCAACCAATCCTATTGTTTCCGTCCCCAGTTCGGTTTACAAACACCACCTTTATTCTCTTTAATATATCAAACAACCAAACACCATCATCTAACCCATTACTACTTCAATGACCATTCAAAAACTGAATCATGATGGCTACTACTGCTACTCCGATTGTTTCCCGTGTTTGAAATCGTGAAATCACCTTAGATCGCTATCCATCAATTACACTCTCTCTAACACCAATCCTTACACCACTTTATTCTTATTTTTTTTTTTTTTTGCTGCTACATACTACTCCCACAGTTTTTGAAACTGAAACATTACTAAAACTAAGGGAGAAATCACGAGGGTTTTATAAGTCAATGGAAACATGACAATTAAATAATTAAGAGGTGTCGGTTTGGATATACTTTTTTTAAACAAAGGACCTACCCATATTATCACCATACAAAAGAAGGGATAAGGTGGTCGACACTTTCTTCCTTCTAAGTTAGTGGAATGATTAATCAATTGAAGGAGCAGTTGAAGGCACAAATTGCGAATTCTATAAAGTTGAGTATATAAAAAATAAATTATTAAAAGAAGCAACACCAAAATTTCCTTTTGGATTTGTCGACTGCTGGTCTGTTCATGAAGTAATCAGAAAATTGAATCAAGATGTAAAAGCTTGGGCCGAACTCCATGTTACGTTTTATAAACTGGACCGTAAACTAGTTTATATTATTGGGCCGAGACCCAATACCTGCTTTCTTGAAACAATTTAGTGATGCTGTTAATGATGGTAATGAAGATTAAAGAGACTATGGAAGTTGATGATAATGCTAGTGAGGATACGGTTGATATTGAAAATGATATAATTATGCGAAAAGGATGTCGTGAGGGTTACATGTTGAGCTAATGGTGATGATTAGAATGATAATTAAGTGATATTGATAATGGGATTATGAAACTGAAAAATGGAGAAAGGTTAAATAGATTTTTAGAAAGAAATTAAAACGGAAAAGTAGTGACTGAGAGATGGTCTGAGAAATTTTCGGGTTAGCGAGAGGTCGCGGGTTCGAGCCCGGGCAATGGCGTTTTTTTTAGGAGCTTGTTTTAAGGTAGAATTCTATTATTTTTATTTTTATTATTATTATTATTATTAATTATGATTATGATTATAGTTACAATATTGATTATTATTATTATTATTATTATTATTATTATTATTATTATTATTATTATTATTATTATTATTATTATTTCATTTATTATTATTATAAATGTCATTAACATTATTATTATTACAAATATTATTATTATTCTTATTAACATATGACTTTTTATTTACTTTTAGTAGTATTATCTTTATTATTAATATTAAAAGTATTTTCATTTTTATTAACATTATTATTATTATTAGAATTATCATTATCCTTATCATAATTTATATTATTTATATATAACAAATTATTTATTTACAAAATATATATATGCATGCCGTCAAGATTATTATTATTAAGTTAATTATAGTTAGATATATTATGAAATGGTATGCATGCCGTCAACCTTCAATGTAAATAAAGTTTGTCTTTTAAAAACGAATGCAATGTTTGTAAAATGTATCATATAGAGGTCAAGTACCTCGCGATGTAATAAATTGTAATGTATTCGTCCAGATGAATTAGGACGGGTCCTTTCAGTTGGTATCAGAGCGGTGGTCTTAGCGAACCAGGTCTTGCGTTAGTGTGTCTAACTGATAGTTGATTAGATGCATTAGTTAGTCTAGACTTCGACCGTGTCTGCATGTCAAAAGTTTTGCTTATCATTTCGTGTCGAAAATTTCCTGCTTATCATTCTTAGAGAATCACTTACTTATCATTTTTAATCTAGACATATCTTACTGCCTGGATTGCATGAATAGTGTACAGACAAAAAAATTCATATCTTAGCATATTTGTTACTGTAAACTTTGCCTAATATATTCCGGAGATTCCTCCGTAACTTATGGGATTTTAGTATTATATATGCATATGTAAATTATGTATTGCAGGATACTAATATACATCCTATAATCTATTTCTTATCGAAAATCCTTCATCTGATCGTACGAGATGAATCCCTCAACCAGTTCAAATTCCTCGGATTCTGACAACTATTCTGAAATGGAGTTTCACCTAAGCTCCGGAAGCAACGTCACCAGAATTAATCAACCAATCAGCCATCCCCAATTCATCTGATGGGTTCGTAGTCGACTTAATCAATGGAGACACGAAGAAGGCGATCCTTTTCACCAACCGAATTTACCTCTTGGCGATGAACCTGAAGCAATTACCGGCGAACCAGTCTGAAACACTGATGTGAAGCGAGGTGTATATAAAATAGTTATTATTTTACTAGGAAAACACTATTAAATACGATACAATTTTACACAAGATATTTATTTATTTATAGAATGGATATACTTAAACCTTGCTACAACACTTATAGGCAGTGTACCTAATCGTACAGTAGTGTAGTTTTTAGTAAGTCCGGTTCGTTCCACAGGGAAATCTTTAAACAAAGCTCAACGCTATATTAGTTTACTTTTATAAAAATACAAATATATATATAAGTAATATTATTATTATAAAGGGGGGTTTTTACCGTTTAATGACCGGTTTGTCGATTTTAAGACTTTAGTCGCAGTTAAAACCTAATGTAAAATATAAAATAAATACAAGACTTAAATTAAAGCTTAAAGTAAATAACAATAATGAAATTGCGAATAATAAAAGTGCGATAAACTTGCGATAATTAAAAAGTACGATAATTAAAAATGCGATTAAACAACAATAAATAAAAGTGCGATAATTAGAAGTGCAATTAAATATAAAATAAAGGAAATTAAATATGAAATAAAAGAATTATGCTTATTTAAACTTCCGTAATCATGATGTTTGACGTGTTGATTTTAGTTTTATGCCCATGGGTTAATTGTCCTTTGTCCTGGATTATTTAATATGTCCGTCTGGTTTTTGTCCATAACAGTCCATCAGTCATAAATATAAATTGCAAGTGTCCTTGTCAAATTATTATTATACCCGAAGATAAATATTCCAACTAATTGGGGATTCGAATTGTAACAAGGTTTTAATACTTTGTTTAATGAATACACCAGGTTATCGACTGCGTGTAAACCAAGGTTTTACTACTTTGTTAACAATTACACCAATTACCCTTGAATGTAATTTCACCCCTGTTTTAATTATTCTAGTGGCTATTAATCCATTCCCGTGTCCGGTTAAATGAACGATTATTCGTACATATAAATACCCCGCCCATCGTGTCCGATCGAGTGTATATGGTAATTTATAGGGACGCCCAATTGTAAATCTTTATATTAACATTAACAAACTTTCATTTAGTTAAACAAATATAAAGCTCATTAATAGCCCATAGTCTAATTTCCACAAGTGTCGTTCTTTTGTCCAAACCCCAATTATGGTACAAAGCCCAATTACCCAATTTTAGTAATTAGCCCAACATCATGATTACTTCGTTTTAAATAAGCATAATAATAACTTAGCTACGAGACATTAATGTAAAAAGGTTGAACATAACTTACAATGATTAAAAATAGCGTAGCGTTACACGGACAGAATTTCGACTTACACCCTTACAACATTCGCTAACATACCCTTATTATTAGAATTATAATTAAAATTAAAATATAAATTATAAATATAAATATAAATTTTACGTATGAAGAGGAAGAAAAAGATGATGATATTTGATCAGAATTCGGTTGGCTTTATAGCCAGAGTTGAAAATTGGGGCTCCGCGACTCGCGGCAAAAACCCCTTCAAACTCCGCGAGTCGCGGAGGATGTATTTACAGCTCACACCCTTGGAGTTTCTCTGCCGACGGTTTTATATATATAAATATAATATATATATAATTAATATAATTAATTATATATTATATTATATTTATATACATAGTTAACTTGTAATTTTTAGTCCGTTGCGTCGAGCGTTAAGAGTTGACTCTGGTCCCGGTTCCGGATTTTCGAACGTCCTTGCGTACAATTTTATATTTTGTACTTTGCGTTTTGAATCTTGTATTCTTGTAATTTCGAGACGTTTCTTATCAATAATTGGAACCTTTTTGATTGTCTTTTGTACTTTTGAGCTTTTTGGTCGTTTGCGTCTTCAATTCGTCGAATCTGTCTTTTGTCTTCACCTTTTATTATTTAAACGAATATCACTTGTAAATAGAACAATTGCAACTAAAAGCTTGTCTTTCTTGAGGAATAATGCTATGAAATATATGTTCGTTTTTAGCATTATCAAATATTCCCACACTTGAGCGTTGCTTGTCCTCAAGCAATATTGTCTTGAAATACTAGAATCACTTCTTTATTCTTCACACTTTGTACATCAGTGATTTCTATACGGCGGTATAAACAATGGTAGTAACGATATGGTTTACAGTCCCACATGACTATAAAAATTTAGATCCATTAAGGAAATTGGATCTTTATGAAAACATTTGATCTTTTGAAATCTAGTTTTTACCCTAGATAAGTTTTCCGAAATAACCCTTTACCTGTGTTTGCAAAATATTTTTGTGGGTTTGGTGGGTTTCAGATTTGAAAATTTTAGCTCAAAACTTGCGGTTTTGTGTCACCCACTTGCTAACCTTGTATTTGGAAAGCAACACGTCCAGTTTACTTGTCCCGTATATTACCTTTCGGTAAACTACCGTCCGGTTGTAAAGGAAAGCGTTGAACAAGCAACTGTTAAGGCAATGTCCCGTGACATGCTTTTGATTATGGTCTATAACGTGTCGGACGCAATTACTATCCTTGGTAGGAGCAATAGTAAAGCTCACCCTTATAATTTGTCAGTTTGACACAAGGTCCTGTCTTTGACCATGCTATGCAACCACCGTTCTTACGGTTGACACCCGATTTAGTTCAGGTGACCTAATGAATTCCAGGTGAATTCCTAGGATTTTCCGTTCAATGGTAATGAACGTATTGAAAATAGGGTTTTCAGAAAACAAATCGGTTTATAATTTTTGATCAAAATATTTTCTCGTTTAAGCTCGAGTTTAGATATCATTGAATTCCATGAGTTTGTAATTCTCAATCTTTAAGGTCAATCTCTAGGATTGAGTAATATCAGTCTTAAAAGCTGATTTTTAATCTTTAAGGAGATTATCCTTTCTGGGGATCTGATTCATTAGTCTTATCCAGCTAATTTGCATGGTGCCCCCCCATTGTACGAGATAAATCCTTCTCATGGTTAGGATAAATCTGACCACTTGGCGACCCTGTTTAATGCTGAGGTCCGTGGATTTCCTGCTGATTTTAGTGATGACTTTTCTAGATTTTTCGTCAACCTACAGCTGGTCCGGACGACAACTTCATGACCTAAATCAAGAAGCGCGTGTCTTTTTCGGAAGACTTTACTTCCTTTTAATGATGGAATTGATTCATCGTGTAGATCCATCTCTTCTTTTCTTTCATCGGGTAAAACAGTTTAGTTTAGTCCAAAGCAAAAGTATTTTCAATTATTTGTTATAGATATATGTGACATATGTTTAAAATAACTTGGTAAATTTTCCCACACTTGGCTTTTTATTTTTCTTTTTATCGTCCTCTATTCCATTTTAAATGAATTTTAACATTTTAATTTGTTTCTCAATTTATGTCCTTTCCGAGGTAACAATAATTTCGGTGTTAAACCTAGTTTTATCGTTCATAAATATGTATAAACATGATTTGAATTCATTTTAATTGAAAAATTTTACTAGAATTGGGTAGTCAGTATATAAGACTAGGGCTGTTCTTTTTTATCAGAGAGCACTAGATTCTAATACAACTACTGCTTTACTAGTATTTTTAATGGTAACCAAGTGTTTAATATAAAAATTTTAAAATTCGAAAGAATTTAACCCTTTCCCACACTTAAGATCTTGCAATGCCCTCATTTGCAAGAAATCAGTAACAATTTAAATTATTGAGGGTGATTTGTGTGAAAATGATTAAATTTTTACCAAAGTTTCCAAATATATTGGCGTTTGTTTGCTGAATGATAAATGGTGCACATCATTTGTTCATTCCGTCTTGTTGTTATTTCACATATATTTTGCATCTTGTCGTCAAAATTAGTTGCTTTTGCTGAACTTAATGCCAGTCTTTGAAAATGCGTTGTTTTACCCTGTTGTGTACATAAGATAAACTGCAAACATATATACATATTTTTGAAGTTTGGTATATTACCCCACATTCAAAAATTATTAAAATCTAAGAATAAAAGTTAGATAATTATAAAAATGATTACAATATTAACAAAAGTATTAAACATATCAATAATTACAAATTACAAAATAATAAAAAATAATAAGTAAACTAAGGATGATATTGGTACCAATAGGGGTTCCAGGCATAACCATAAGTGCTATAGAATGCTTCGGCAGGGTCATACGTAGGATATGGTGGCTGCATCTCTATAGACCAAGGAGGGAAGACGGGTTTCGGTGTAGGAATATAGTTTCTACCTATATGTTGGCAATGCGCTATGATCTGGTTCTGATGAACTTGCCAATCTTCAAATGCTCTCTGTCTAGCATTTTCGTATTCCTGAGAAGCTATAAACCTATGCATTTCTTGCATCTCATTCCCCCCTCCTACATTACCTTGTTGCTGGTTTCTCTCCACCTGTGGATGTCTACCATGGTATCGTACTGCGGCGTTATTTCGCCTCTTCAAAACTTTCGCACCATGGTATACATGTAAACCTATAGTATCGCGGGGTTCCGGCTCTTCTAGTAATAATCCCCCCCGACTTATATCCACACCGAGATATTCACCAATCAAAGTAATAAAAATACCACCTCCTATTATGCTATGTGGTCGCATCCCCCGAACCATAGCTGATAAATAATAACCCACACAATATGGTATACTTACAGCGCTCTGTGGGTCTCGAATACACATATGGTAAAACAAATCTTGTTCATTTACCTTTTCTTTGTTTTTACCCCTTTGTGTAATCGAATTAGCTAAAAACCTATGTATTACTCTTAATTCGGCTCTATCTATATCCAAATAAGAGTAGTTTCCCCCTTTGAAACGGTGATGGCTTGTCATTTGACTCCACACACTGTGTGTATCAAAATTCTCATCTATCCCTCTACCGTTTAGTATCAATCCTCTACAATCGGCAGACGCTAACTCCTCAGGCGTATATATACGTAAAGCCTGAGCCATGTCCAGTAAAGACATGTGGCGCATCGAACCGCCTAACAAAAATCTAATAAAAGAACGATCGGTTAAACTAGCTACCCGATCATTCAACTCTATACTACATAACAACTCTTCACACCATACTTTATATACAGGTCTGCGTATGGTGAATAAACATATCCAGTCATTAAAAGAAGAATTACCATACCTCTGTACAAGTAATTCCCTAATTGGCCCGGCCAATTCTACAGCTTCTAAGGGTCCCCATTCTATGACCCTCGGTACCTCAACAACCTTGGAATGAAGAGTATGCAAACCCCGTTGATATTTTGGATAATCTATCCAAAGTCTGTCAAATCTCAGGTTCGGGTGCAACTCTTCCAAATGCATATCGGAAAAGGTCATGACTGGATGAGGTACATCCTGCTTGTAGTAGTTATCTACCTCCTGTTGTTCCAAATTCTCGGCAGGAGCATTGCGGGCTTGGGATGAAGATTCACCCCTTTCATTCTGTAAAACACATCAAACACAAATTTTGTGCATCCAAATATGCATTAGTGTCAGCAAAATCATCAATCAAAATAATTACAATGACATTATCAATTTATATCAAACTTAAGCTCATTTTCATATTTTTATCAAATCTACACTTTTTCAAATAAGCATATACGAAAATGTTCGCCAAGTTCATAAGCATTCAACTCAAATAACATGTCAAAATAATCATTACTAACAATCAAACAAGTCTCAAATGGCATTATCTTTCAAAAATCAAGTTCATGAATTTTAGACTTGAAAAAGTCCACTTTAATTCTCAAAATCATGTTTAGGCTCAAAGTTTGGATCATTTAACTACCTAGACATGTTACACTACTCAATTTAGCAACAATTCATGACAAAAATCGGCCATAACCTGTTTATATCAAAAAGCCCCAAATTGCTCAAGAACACAAACCCTAGATTACTCAAAATTTGAAGTTTAAGGCTTCTAATCATGTTAAACAGCATCAATCTAGGTTATACAAGCATAATACATAAACAATTTAAGTCTAATTACACTAAAAAGCATCAAAATCAAATTGGGGAAAAAATATCTCAAGAACACCTAATTTCGAATTAATGGTGTTTAGGTATAGAAATTTACCGTTTTTCTTGAGTAATTCTTAGATATCATCCTTCTCAACATGATTTTAGCAAAAAATTTGGTGATTAACGGTTAAAAATTGGGATTTTTGGGGGTGATTTTCGGGTTTTTTCGGGTCTGTTTTCGAGCTGTATTTCGCAGTGTTTTTTGAGTGTGGGAGAGTGATTAGTTCGTGCAGCTCTTTTATTTTTTTTCTGGGTTTTGGTCCCTCCGCGAGTCGCGGAGGTTTTTTACTTCAAACTCCGCGAGTCGCGGAGTTTGCACTTTTTTTTTTTTTTTTTTTTTTTTATAATCTTTAACTTTTGAAAACAATTAAGAAATTAATTTTAAAATTTTGTTTCCCTTGTTATTTAGGATGAGGTCGTTTCGGATCGATGTCCTAGTCCGTCCCTCGACAAAATTTTAAAATTTGTCTTTTTGTAGCGATTGTTTTAAAAGCTAAGATTTTTGGGTTTTTTCAATGTTTTTGGCATACTTTAAATCAATAAGATTAAAAATAATGATAATAAAAGTTCTCGTCCCTCCCTCGGGTAAAGCAATTTCGGTTCAAAGACCTAGTCTTCAACTTACGACGAATTTTAAAAATCATATTTTTAACTTAATGAGATAAAGTAAATTTTTGTTTTTAAATTCACACAACTTAAATATAAAATTCAAAATTAAAAATTAAAAATTAAAAATTCACACCAAACTTAAAATTTGAATTGCATAAAATTAAAATTTCATATTTTAAAAATTAAAAATTCACACCAAACTTAATTTAAAAATTCATATTATAAATTCATACCAAATTTATATTAATTTTTCAAATATTTACAATTTTAAATATATTGTTTTTACAAAGTTTACAATATTAATTTAAGATTTAAATATTAATTTTAAAAACATGGTAAAAATAAAATTAAAAATCTTTTTGTCTTTTTATCCCACTTTAATCAATCAAATATTATCAAAAATATGCGCCCCTCTTTTCGGTAAAGTAATTTCGGTTCCAAGACCTAATTTAACTCATGACGAATTTTTGAAATATTTTGGGTTGATTGATTAAAGATATTTATACCTTAAGAATAAACGTTAAATTTCGCAGTGATGTAATAAATTTTTGAATGATATCAATAATTTCGGTCGCCAAACCTAATTTTATTCAATACCAATTTAATACTTTTTAGCGAACAAATTAGCGTTTATTATCAAAAGGTTAAAAATAAAAATAAAAATAAAAACTGTACAGACATACCTGTGAAATAGATCTTAGTTATATGATCTATTCCATTCATAAGATAGTCGGTTTAATTGGTTTTCCATGGCTCCAAATGAAATGTCCCGTTCTTATTGATTAAAAACGTTCCATATTAATTGATTTCGTTGCGAGGTTTTGACCTCTATATGAGACGTTTTTCAAAGACTGCATTCATTTTTAAAACAAACCATAACCTTTATTTCATAAATAAAGGTTTAAAAAGCTTTACGTAGATTATCAAATAATGATAATCTAAAACATCCTGTTTACACACGACCATTACATAATGGTTTACAATACAAATATGTTACATCGAAATCAGTTTCTTGAATGCAGTTTTTACACAATATCATACAAACATGGACTCCAAATCTTGTCCTTATTTTAGTATGCAACAGCGGAAGCTCTTAATATTCACCTGAGAATAAACATGCTTTAAACGTCAACAAAAATGTTGGTGAGTTATAGGTTTAACCTATATATATCAAATCGTAACAATAGACCACAAGATTTCATATTTCAATACACATCCCATACATAGAGATAAAAATCATTCATATGGTGAACACCTGGTAACCGACAATAACAAGATGCATATATAAAAATATCCCCATCATTCCGGGACACCCTTCGGATATGATATAAATTTCGAAGTACTAAAGCATCCGGTACTTTGGATGGGGTTTGTTAGGCCCAATAGATCTATCTTTAGGATTCGCGTCAATTAGGGTGTCTGTTCCCTAATTCTTAGATTACCAGACTTAATAAAAAGGGGCATATTCGATTTCGATAATTCAACCATAGAATGTAGTTTCACGTACTTGTGTCTATTTTGTAAATCATTTATAAAACCTGCATGTATTCTCATCCCAAAAATATTAGATTTTAAAAGTGGGACTATAACTCACTTTCACAGATTTTTACTTCGTCGGGAAGTAAGACTTGGCCACTGTTGATTCACGAACCTATAATAATATATACATATATATTAAAGTATGTTCAAAATATATTTACAACACTTTTAATATATTTTGATGTTTTAAGTTTATTAAGTCAGCTGTCCTCGTTAGTAACCTATAACTAGTTGTCCACAGTTAGATGTACAAAAAATAAATCGATAAATATTATCTTGAATCAATCCACGACCCAGTGTATACGTATCTCAGTATTGATCACAACTCAAACTATATATATTTTGGAATCAACCTCAACCCTGTATAGCTAACTCCAACATTCACATATAGAGTGTCTATGGTTGTTCCGAAATATATATAGATGTGTCGACATGATAGGTCGAAACATTGTATACGTGTCTATGGTATCTCAAGATTACATAATATACAATACAAGTTGATTAAGTTATGGTTGGAATAGATTTGTTACCAATTTTCACGTAGCTAAAATGAGAAAAATTATCCAATCTTGTTTTACCCATAACTTCTTCATTTTAAATCCGTTTTGAGTGAATCAAATTGCTATGGTTTCATATTGAACTCTATTTTATGAATCTAAACAGAAAACGTATAGGTTTATAGTCGGAAAAATAAGTTACAAGTCGTTTTTGTAAAGGTAGTCATTTCAGTCGAAAGAACGACGTCTAGATGACCATTTTAGAAAACATACTTCCACTTTGAGTTTAACCATAATTTTTGGATATAGTTTCATGTTCATAATAAAAATCATTTTCTCAGAATAACAACTTTTAAATCAAAGTTTATCATAGTTTTTAATTAACTAACCCAAAACAGCCCGCGGTGTTACTACGACGGCGTAAATCCGGTTTTACGGTGTTTTTCGTGTTTCCAGGTTTTAAATCATTAAGTTAGCATATCATATAGATATAGAACATGTGTTTAGTTGATTTTAAAAGTCAAGTTAGAAGGATTAACTTTTGTTTGCGAACAAGTTTAGAATTAACTAAACTATGTTCTAGTGATTACAAGTTTAAACCTTCGAATAAGATAGCTTTATATGTATGAATCGAATGATGTTATGAACATCATTACTACCTTAATTTCCTTGGATAAACCTACTGGAAAAGAGAAAAATGGATCTAGCTTCAATGGATCCTTGGATGGCTCGAAGTTCTTGAAGCAGAATCATGACACGAAAACAAGTTCAAGTAAGATCATCACTTGAAATAAGATTGTTATAGTTATAGAAATTGAACCAAAGTTTGAATATGATTATTACCTTGTATTAGAATGATAACCTACTGTAAGAAACAAAGATTTCTTGAGGTTGGATGATCACCTTACAAGATTGGAAGTGAGCTAGCAAACTTGAAAGTATTCTTGATTTTATGAAACTAGAACTTTTGGAATTTATGAAGAACACTTAGAACTTGAAGATAGAACTTGAGAGAGATCAATTAGATGAAGAAAATTGAAGAATGAAAGTGTTTGTAGGTGTTTTTGGTCGTTGGTGTATGGATTAGATATAAAGGATATGTTATTTTGTTTTCATGTAAATAAGTCATGAATGATTACTCATATTTTTGTAATTTTATGAGATATTTCATGCTAGTTGCCAAATGATGGTTCCCACATGTGTTAGGTGACTCACATGGGCTGCTAAGAGCTGATCATTGAAGTGTATGTACCAATAGTACATACATCTAAAAGCTGTGTATTGTACGAGTACGAATACGGGTGCATACGAGTAGAATTGTTGATGAAACTGAACGAGGATGTAATTGTAAGCATTTTTGTTAAGTAGAAGTATTTTGATAAGTGTCTTGAAGTCTTTCAAAAGTGTATGAATACATATTAAAACACTACATGTATATACATTTTAACTGAGTCGTTAAGTCATCGTTAGTCGTTACATGTAAATGTTGTTTTGAAACCTTTAGGTTAACGATCTTGTTAAATGTTGTTAACCCAATGTTTATAATATCAAAAGAGATTTTAAATTATTATATTATCATGATATTATGATGTACGAATATCTCTTAATATGATATATATACATTAAATGTCGTTACAACGATAATCGTTACATATATGTCTCGTTTCAAAATCATTAAGTTAGTAGTCTTGTTTTTACATATGTAGTTCATTGTTAATATACTTAATGATATGTTTACTTATCATAATATCATGTTAACTATATATATAACCATATATATGTCATCATATAGTTTTTACAAGTTTTAACGTTCGTGAATCACCGGTCAACTTGGGTGGTCAATTGTCTATATGAAACCTATTTCAATTAATCAAGTCTTAACAAGTTTGATTGCTTAACATGTTGGAAACATTTAATCATGTAAATATCAATCTCAATTAATATATATAAACATGGAAAAGTTCGGGTCACTACAGTACCTACCCGTTAAATAAATTTCGTCCCGAAATTTTAAGCTGTTGAAGGTGTTGATGAATCTTCTGGAAATAGATGCGGGTATTTCTTCTTCATCTGATCTTCACGCTCCCAGGTGAACTCGGGTCCTCTACGAGCATTCCATCGAACCTTAACAATTGGTATCTTGTTTTGCTTAAGTCTTTTAACCTCACGATCCATTATTTCGACGGGTTCTTCGATGAATTGAAGTTTTTCGTTGATTTGGATTTCATCTAACGGAATAGTGAGATCTTCTTTAGCAAAACATTTCTTTAAATTCGAGACGTGGAAAGTGTTATGTACAGCCGCGAGTTGTTGAGGTAACTCTAGTCGGTAAGCTACTGGTCCGACACGATCAATAATCTTGAATGGTCCAATATACCTTGGATTTAATTTCCCTCGTTTACCAAATCGAACAACGCCTTTCCAAGGTGCAACTTTAAGCATGACCATCTCTCCAATTTCAAATTCTATATCTTTTCTTTTAATGTCAGCGTAGCTCTTTTGTCGACTTTGGGCGGTTTTCAACCGTTGTTGAATTTGGATGATCTTCTCGGTAGTTTCTTGTATAATCTCTGGACCCGTAATCTGTCTATCCCCCACTTCACTCCAACAAATTGGAGACCTGCACTTTCTACCATAAAGTGCTTCAAACGGCGTCATCTCAATGCTTGAATGGTAGCTGTTGTTGTAGGAAAATTCTGCTAATGGTAGATGTCGATCCCAACTGTTTTCGAAATCAATAACACATGCTCGTAGCATGTCTTCAAGCGTTTGTATCGTCCTTTCGCTCTGCCCATCAGTTTGTGGATGATAGGCAGTACTCATGTCTAGACGAGTTCCTAATGCTTGTTGTAATGTCTGCCAGAATCTTGAAATAAATCTGCCATCCCTATCAGAGATAATAGAGATTGGTATTCCATGTCTGGAGACGACTTCCTTCAAATACAGTCGTGCTAACTTCTCCATCTTGTCATCTTCTCTTATTGGTAGGAAGTGTGCTGATTTGGTGAGACGATCAACTATTACCCAAATAGTATCAAAACCACTTGCAGTCCTTGGCAATTTAGTGATGAAATCCATTGTAATGTTTTCCCATTTCCATTCCGGGATTTCGGGTTGTTGAAGTAGACCTGATGGTTTCTGATGCTCAGCTTTGACCTTAGAACACGTCAAACATTCTCCTACGTATTTAGCAACATCGGCTTTCATACCCGGCCACCAAAAATGTTTCTTGAGATCCTTGTACATCTTCCCCGTTCCAGGATGTATTGAGTATCTGGTTTTATGAGCTTCTCTAAGTACCATTTCTCTCATATCTCCAAATTTTGGTACCCAAATCCTTTCAGCCCTATACCGGGTTCCGTCTTCCCGAATATTAAGATGCTTCTCCGATCCTTTGGGTATTTCATCCTTTAAATTTCCCTCTTTTAAAACTCCTTGTTGCGCCTCCTTTATTTGAGTAGTAAGGTTATTATGAATCATTATATTCATAGATTTTACTCGAATGGGTTCTCTGTCCTTCCTGCTCAAGGCATCGGCTACCACATTTGCCTTCCCCGGGTGGTAACGAATCTCAAAGTCGTAATCATTCAATAATTCAATCCACCTACGCTGCCTCATATTCAGTTGTTTCTGATTAAATATGTGTTGAAGACTTTTGTGGTCGGTATATATAATACTTTTGACCCCATATAAGTAGTGCCTCCAAGTCTTTAATGCAAAAACAACCGCGCCTAATTCCAAATCATACGTCGTATAATTTTGTTCGTGAATCTTCAATTGTCTAGACGCATAAGCAATCACCTTCGTTCGTTGCATTAATACACAACCGAGACCTTGCTTTGATGCGTCACAATAAATCACAAAATCATCATTCCCTTCAGGCAATGACAATATAGGTGCCGTAGTTAGCTTTTTCTTCAATAACTGAAACGCTTTCTCTTGTTCATCATTCCATTCAAATTTCTTCCCTTTATGCGTTAATGCAGTCAAGCGTTTTGCTATTCTGGAAAAGTCTTGGATGAACCTTCTGTAGTAACCAGCTAGTCCTAAAAACTGGCGTACGTGTTTCGGAGTTTTCGGGGTTTCCCACTTTTCAACAGTTTCTATCTTTGCTGGATCCACCTTAATACCTTCTTTGTTCACTATGTGACCGAGGAATTGAACTTCTTCCAACCAAAATGCACACTTTGAAAACTTAGCGTACAATTCTTCCTTCCTCAATACTTCTAACACCTTTCTCAAATGTTCACCGTGTTCTTGGTCATTCTTTGAGTAAATAAGTATGTCATCAATGAAAACAATGACAAACTTGTCAAGGTATGGTCCACACACTCGGTTCATAAGGTCCATAAACACAGCTGGTGCATTAGTTAAACCAAATGGCATGACCATAAACTCGTAATGACCGTAACGTGTTCTGAAAGCAGTCTTTGGAATATCATCTTCTTTCACCCGCATTTGATGATACCCGGAACGTAAGTCAATCTTTGAATAAACAGACGAGCCTTGTAGTTGATCAAATAAGTCGTCGATTCTCGGTAGTGGGTAGCGGTTCTTGATGGTAAGTTTGTTCAACTCTCGGTAGTCGATACACAACCTGAATGTACCATCTTTCTTCTTGACAAACAAAATAGGAGCTCCCCACGGTGATGTGCTTGGTCGAATGAAACCACGCTCTAAAAGTTCTTGTAATTGGCTTTGCAGTTCTTTCATCTCGCTGGGTGCAAGTCTGTAAGGAGCACGAGCTATTGGTGCAGCTCCTGGTACAAGATCTATTTGAAATTCAACGGATCGATGTGGGGGTAATCCCGGTAATTCTTTCGGAAATACATCGGGAAATTCTTTTGCAATGGGAACATCATTGATGCTCTTTTCTTCAGTTTGTACTTTCTCGACGTGTGCTAGAACAGCATAGCAACCTTTTCTTATTAGTTTTTGTGCCTTCAAATTACTAATAAGATGTAGCTTCGTGTTGCTCTTTTCTCCGTACACCATTAAGGGTTTTCCTTTTTCTCGTATAATGCGAATTGCATTTTTGTAACAAACGATCTCCGCTTTCACTTCTTTCAACCAGTCCATACCGATTATCACATCAAAACTCCCTAACTCTACTGGTATCAAATCAATCTTAAATGTTTCGCTAACCAGTTTAATTTCTCGATTCTGACATATATTATCTGCTGAAATTAATTTACCATTTGCTAATTCGAGTAAAAATTTACTATCCAAAGGCGTCAATGGACAACTTAATTTAGCACAAAAATCTCTACTCATATAGCTTCTATCCGCACCCGAATCAAATAAAACGTAAGCAGATTTATTGTCAATAAGAAACGTACCCGTAACAAGCTCCGGGTCTTCCTGTGCCTCTACCGCATTAATATTGAAAACTCTTCCACGGCCTTGTCCATTCGTGTTCTCCTGGTTCGGGCAATTTCTAATAATGTGGCCTGGTTTTCCACATTTATAACAAACTACATTGGCATAACTTGCTCCGACACTACTTGCTCCGCCATTACTCGTTCCGACACCATTTGTTCCTTTCGTTCTATTAACCCCTGGTCCGTAGACCTCACACTTCGCCGCGCTATGACCATTTCTTTTACACTTGTTGCAAAATTTGGTGCAGAACCCCGAGTGATTCTTTTCACACCTTTGGCATAGCTGCTTCTGATTGTTGTTGTTGTTGCGGTTATTATTGTTGTTGGGATGATTGTTGTAGTTGCTGTTGTTGTTGTTGTTGTTGTTGTTGTTGTTGTTGGGCCGTTTGTTGTAGTTGCGATTGATGTTGCGATTGTTGGGATAATTGTTGCGATTATTGTTGTAATTGCTGTTGTTGTTGTATTGGTGATTCTTATCACCGTTTTCCTCCCACTTTCTTTTGACTTGCTTCACATTGGCCTCTTCAGCAGTCTGTTCTTTAATTCTTTCTTCAATCTGGTTCACTAGTTTGTGAGCCATTCTACATGCCTGTTGTATGGAGGCGGGCTCGTGTGAACTTATATCTTCTTGGATTCTTTCCGGTAATCCTTTCACAAACGCGTCGATCTTCTCTTCCTCATCTTCGAATGCTCCCGGACACAATAGGCACAATTCTGTGAATCGTCTTTCGTACGTGGTAATATCAAATCCTTGGGTTCGTAACCCTCTAAGTTCTGTCTTGAGCTTATTGACCTCAGTTCTGGGACGGTACTTCTCGTTCATCAAGTGCTTGAATGCTGACCACGGTAGTGCGTACGCATCATCTTGTCCCACTTGCTCTAGATAGGTATTCCACCATGTTAACGCAGAACCTGTGAAGGTATGCGTAGCGTACTTCACTTTGTCCTCTTCAGTACACTTACTTATGGCAAACACCGATTCAACCTTCTCGGTCCACCGTTTCAATCCGATCGGTCCTTCGGTTCCATCAAATTCCAAAGGTTTGCAGGCAGTGAATTCTTTGTAGGTGCATCCTACACGATTTCCTGTACTGCTAGATCCAAGGTTATTGTTGGTATGTAGCGCAGCCTGTACTGCGGCTATGTTTGAAGCTAGAAAAGTGCGGAATTCCTCTTCATTCATATTCACGGTGTGTCGAGTAGTCGGTGCCATTTCCTTCAAAATAGTTAATTGGAACAAGTTAATCATACAGAATATTAAGAGTAGTTAATAGTATTTCGTAGCATAATATGAACTCATTTATAAAAGCTTTTTCTTCATATTAGCGTTTTATAAGTTTAAATTCGGGTAGTACCTACCCGTTAAGTTCATACTTAGTAGCTAATATACAATTCAACTACTACAATTCTATATGAAAAACTGATTATAATAATATTTCGCGTTCAAACTTTTATACAATATTTTACAAACTTACAATACCGCTTATTTTACATAAAGCATGAAATATAGCACACAATAACTTTGATACAATATAGTTGTGAAGACAATTCTAGCTAGTACACAAGTCGTTCAGCAAAGGCAATAAAGACACGTAATTCATACGTCCAGAAACAAGTCATGCATTCTGGTTTTACTAGGACTACTTCCCATCCTTGGTCTTGTGCAACATAACCGTTATGGCCGTTGATAAGACAGCGTGTTGTAACGTCATCAAAGGGACGAGGGTTACGTAATGTCCAACAGTCCCGTAATAATCTAAAAACCTCATTTCTTACCCCAATTACCGACTCCGTCACTTGTGGAAACGTTTTGTTTAATAGTTGTAGCCCGATGTTCTTGTTCTCACTTTGGTGAGAAGCGAACATTACTAATCCGTAAGCATAACATGCTTCTTTATGTTGCATGTTAGCCGCTTTTTCTAACTCACGAAGTCCAATATTCGGATATATTGAGTCAAAATAATTTCTTAACCCGTTGCGTAAAATAGCATTTGGGTTCCCCGCAATATATGCGTCAAAGTAAACACATCGTAACTTATGGGTTTCCCAATGTGATATCCCCCATCTTTCAAACGAAAGTCTCTTATAAACCAAGACATTCTTGGAACGTTCTTCGAATGTCTTACAAACTGATCTCGCCTTAAATAGTTGTGCCGAAGAATTCTGGCCGACTCTAGACAAGATTTCATCAATCATGTCTCCGGGTAGGTCTCTTAAAATATTGGGTTGTCTATCCATTTTGTGTTTTTAAACTGTAAAATAGACAAGAGTTAGATTCATAAAAAAAATACTTATTAATACAAGCAATTTTTACATATATCATAAAGCATAAGAACACTATATTACATATATTACACCACACGAATACAACTATCTTATTCCGACTCGCTCGTTTCTTCTTCTTCGGTTTTGGTTCGTTTTGCCAAGTTTCTAGGGATATATGATGTTCCCCTAATACGAGCCGTCGTTGTCCACATTGGTTTAGAAAAACCTGGTGGTTTAGAGGTTCCCGGGTCATTGTTACAACTTAAGGACTTCGGGGGTTGACGATACATATAAAGTTCATCGGGGTTGGAATTAGATTTCTCTATTTTTATGCCCTTTCCCTTATTATTTTCTTTTGCCTTTTTAAATTCAGTTGGGGTAATTTCTATAACATCATCGGAATTCTCGTCGGAATCCGATTCATCGGAGAATTGGTAATCCTCCCAATATTTTGCTTCCTTGGCGGAAACACCATTGACCATAATTAACTTTGGTCGGTTGGTTGAGGATTTTCTTTTACTTAACCGTTTTATTATTTCCCCCACCGGTTCTATTTCTTCATCCGGTTCCGATTCTTCTTCCGGTTCCGATTCTTCTTCCGGTTCCGACTCTTCTTCCGGTTCCTCTTCGGGAACTTGTGAATCAGTCCACAAATCATTCCAATTTACATTTGACTCTTCATTATTATTAGGTGAGTCAATGGGACTTGTTCTAGAGGTAGACATCTATCACATAATATCAAACACGTTAAGAGATTAATATATCACATAATATTCATATGTTAAAAATATATAGTTTCCAACAAAAATGTTAAGCAATCATTTTTAAAGAAAACACGGTCGAAGTCCAGACTCACTAATGCATCCTAACAAACTCGATAAGACACACTAATGCAAATTTTCTGGTTCTCTAAGACCAACGCTCGGATACCAACTGAAATGTCCCGTTCTTATTGATTAAAAACGTTCCATATTAATTGATTTCGTTGCGAGGTTTTGACCTCTATATGAGACGTTTTTCAAAGACTGCATTCATTTTTAAAACAAACCATAACCTTTATTTCATAAATAAAGGTTTAAAAAGCTTTACGTAGATTATCAAATAATGATAATCTAAAACATCCTGTTTACACACGACCATTACATAATGGTTTACAATACAAATATGTTACATCGAAATCAGTTTCTTGAATGCAGTTTTTACACAATATCATACAAACATGGACTCCAAATCTTGTCCTTATTTTAGTATGCAACAGCGGAAGCTCTTAATATTCACCTGAGAATAAACATGCTTTAAACGTCAACAAAAATGTTGGTGAGTTATAGGTTTAACCTATATATATCAAATCGTAACAATAGACCACAAGATTTCATATTTCAATACACATCCCATACATAGAGATAAAAATCATTCATATGGTGAACACCTGGTAACCGACAATAACAAGATGCATATATAAAAATATCCCCATCATTCCGGGACACCCTTCGGATATGATATAAATTTCGAAGTACTAAAGCATCCGGTACTTTGGATGGGGTTTGTTAGGCCCAATAGATCTATCTTTAGGATTCGCGTCAATTAGGGTGTCTGTTCCCTAATTCTTAGATTACCAGACTTAATAAAAAGGGGCATATTCGATTTCGATAATTCAACCATAGAATGTAGTTTCACGTACTTGTGTCTATTTTGTAAATCATTTATAAAACCTGCATGTATTCTCATCCCAAAAATATTAGATTTTAAAAGTGGGACTATAACTCACTTTCACAGATTTTTACTTCGTCGGGAAGTAAGACTTGGCCACTGTTGATTCACGAACCTATAATAATATATACATATATATTAAAGTATGTTCAAAATATATTTACAACACTTTTAATATATTTTGATGTTTTAAGTTTATTAAGTCAGCTGTCCTCGTTAGTAACCTATAACTAGTTGTCCACAGTTAGATGTACAAAAAATAAATCGATAAATATTATCTTGAATCAATCCACGACCCAGTGTATACGTATCTCAGTATTGATCACAACTCAAACTATATATATTTTGGAATCAACCTCAACCCTGTATAGCTAACTCCAACATTCACATATAGAGTGTCTATGGTTGTTCCGAAATATATATAGATGTGTCGACATGATAGGTCGAAACATTGTATACGTGTCTATGGTATCTCAAGATTACATAATATACAATACAAGTTGATTAAGTTATGGTTGGAATAGATTTGTTACCAATTTTCACGTAGCTAAAATGAGAAAAATTATCCAATCTTGTTTTACCCATAACTTCTTCATTTTAAATCCGTTTTGAGTGAATCAAATTGCTATGGTTTCATATTGAACTCTATTTTATGAATCTAAACAGAAAATGTATAGGTTTATAGTCGGAAAAATAAGTTACAAGTCGTTTTTGTAAAGGTAGTCATTTCAGTCGAAAGAACGACGTCTAGATGACCATTTTAGAAAACATACTTCCACTTTGAGTTTAACCATAATTTTTGGATATAGTTTCATGTTCATAATAAAAATCATTTTCTCAGAATAACAACTTTTAAATCAAAGTTTATCATAGTTTTTAATTAACTAACCCAAAACAGCCCGCGGTGTTACTACGACGGCGTAAATCCGGTTTTACGGTGTTTTTCGTGTTTCCAGGTTTTAAATCATTAAGTTAGCATATCATATAGATATAGAACATGTGTTTAGTTGATTTTAAAAGTCAAGTTAGAAGGATTAACTTTTGTTTGCGAACAAGTTTAGAATTAACTAAACTATGTTCTAGTGATTACAAGTTTAAACCTTCGAATAAGATAGCTTTATATGTATGAATCGAATGATGTTATGAACATCATTACTACCTTAATTTCCTTGGATAAACCTACTGGAAAAGAGAAAAATGGATCTAGCTTCAATGGATCCTTGGATGGCTCGAAGTTCTTGAAGCAGAATCATGACACGAAAACAAGTTCAAGTAAGATCATCACTTGAAATAAGATTGTTATAGTTATAGAAATTGAACCAAAGTTTGAATATGATTATTACCTTGTATTAGAATGATAACCTACTGTAAGAAACAAAGATTTCTTGAGGTTGGATGATCACCTTACAAGATTGGAAGTGAGCTAGCAAACTTGAAAGTATTCTTGATTTTATGAAACTAGAACTTTTGGAATTTATGAAGAACACTTAGAACTTGAAGATAGAACTTGAGAGAGATCAATTAGATGAAGAAAATTGAAGAATGAAAGTGTTTGTAGGTGTTTTTGGTCGTTGGTGTATGGATTAGATATAAAGGATATGTTATTTTGTTTTCATGTAAATAAGTCATGAATGATTACTCATATTTTTGTAATTTTATGAGATATTTCATGCTAGTTGCCAAATGATGGTTCCCACATGTGTTAGGTGACTCACATGGGCTGCTAAGAGCTGATCATTGAAGTGTATATACCAATAGTACATACATCTAAAAGCTGTGTATTGTACGAGTACGAATACGGGTGCATACGAGTAGAATTGTTGATGAAACTGAACGAGGATGTAATTGTAAGCATTTTTGTTAAGTAGAAGTATTTTGATAAGTGTCTTGAAGTCTTTCAAAAGTGTATGAATACATATTAAAACACTACATGTATATACATTTTAACTGAGTCTTTAAGTCATCGTTAGTCGTTACATGTAAATGTTGTTTTGAAACCTTTAGGTTAACGATCTTGTTAAATGTTGTTAACCCAATGTTTATAATATCAAAAGAGATTTTAAATTATTATATTATCATGATATTATGATGTACGAATATCTCTTAATATGATATATATACATTAAATGTCGTTACAACGATAATCGTTACATATATGTCTCGTTTCAAAATCATTAAGTTAGTAGTCTTGTTTTTACATATGTAGTTCATTGTTAATATACTTAATGATATGTTTACTTATCATAATATCATGTTAACTATATATATAACCATATATATGTCATCATATAGTTTTTACAAGTTTTAACGTTCGTGAATCACCGGTCAACTTGGGTGGTCAATTGTCTATATGAAACCTATTTCAATTAATCAAGTCTTAACAAGTTTGATTGCTTAACATGTTGGAAACATTTAATCATGTAAATATCAATCTCAATTAATATATATAAACATGGAAAAGTTCGGGTCACTACACCAAAGGCGTAACCTCGAGCATTCAGTGTCTTTTCTTCTAAACATATGAACGGTCCGTCTCTGCATAAAGTAACAAATTCGGTATTTGAATAGGTTTGATTATTTGAACATTTACCTCCATGTGACCATTTTCCGCATTTGTGACATCGTTCTAGGTGTCGTGCTCTTCTTTTCGCTGCGGATTTTGATTTTCCTTTACCAAATTGTAACTTATTATCTTCGCATCTGGATCCTTTTCTAACTCCGTCCATTCTTTCTCTTATTACTGATACTAATTCGCTCGGTAGTATGTCATTATTTCTTTTAGTGATCAAAGCGTGTAGCATTAGACCATGGTTTAGTTCACAGGCAGTCTTCATATCGTAAAAACCTAAAAAAAATAAAAATTCAGAATGGGGGGAGAAGACTAGTTCTTTAGGGTCTGCTAGGGAAAGACCATACGTGTTCCATTTTCGAGAACTACACGAAAACAGACAATCTAACTCTAACAGAAATACATATTATCCTTTAAAGACTTGATTCTCCCCACACTTAGTTAGCTGTGGTGTCGAAATTGTGATTAACTTCGTTGTCGACTTCCATCGGACCATGTATGTAATGTTTAACTCTGTGACCATTAACTTTAAATTCAATCCCATTTGAATTTATTAATTCTATCGTTCCGTATGGGAAAACTCTTTTGACTATGAATGGTCCAGACCATCTTGATTTCAATTTTCCAGGAAATAGCTTGAATCGTGAATTGAAAAGAAGAACTCTGTCTCCTTCTTTAAATTCTTTTGAACTTCTGATTCTTTTATCATGCCATTTCTTCGTTCTTTCTTTATAGATTAACGAATTTTCGTATGCTTCATGTCTTAATTCTTCTAATTCGTTTAGTTGACTTAATCCTAGATGTCCAGCTTCATGTAAATCAAGATTACATGTCTTCAAAGCCCAAAATGCTTTGTGTTCAATTTCTACTGGAAGATGACATGCTTTTCCATAAACAAGTCTAAAAGGTGTGGTTCCAATTGGAGTTTTGTAGGCTGTTCTAAAAGCCCAGAGTGCATCCTCCAATTTAATGGACCATTCCTTCGGATTTGATCCTACGGTTTTCTCTAGAATACGTTTTAAAGCTCGGTTGGTATTTTCAACTTGTCCACTTGTTTGTGGATGATATGCGGTGGAGATTTTATGAGTTACTCCATATCTTTTAAGAACTTTCTCAAGTTGATTATTACAGAAATGAGTTCCCCGATCACTTATTAAAGCTTTCGGTGTTCCAAACCTTGCAAAAAGACGTTTTAAAAAGTTGACTACAACTCGTGCATCGTTAGTTGGGAGAGCTTGTGCTTCCGCCCATTTAGATACATAATCAATGGCTACGAGTATATATAGATTATTATGAGATTTTGGAAATGGACCCATAAAGTCAATACCCCAAATGTCAAATACTTCACATACTTGGATGACATTTTGTGGCATTTCATCACGTTGACTTATTTTTCCGGCCCTTTGACATGCATCACAGGATTTGCAAAGAAGGTGTGCGTCTTTGTAAATTGTAGGCCAATAGAATCCAGCTTCATAAACTTTTCTTGCTGTTAGTTGAGGCCCATAATGCCCTCCTGTTAGTCCTGTGTGACAATGGTTTAAAATTTTACTAGCTTCATCTCCAAATACACATCGGCGTATTATTCCATCGGGACAACTTTTAAACAGATGTGGATCTTCCCAGAAATAGTGTTTTATATCACTGAAGAATTTCTTTCGTCTTTGGTACGATAATCCTTTTTCAAGGAATCCACAAACTAAGTAGTTTGCATAGTCTGCAAACCATGGGATTTCTTTATAATCTATCTTAAATAGATATTCATCAGGAAAGTTGTCTTGTATGGCCGATTCATTCAGAACTTCTAATTCGGGATTTTCAAGACGAGAAAGATGATCAGCGGCGAGATTTTTTGCTCCTCTTTTATCTCGGATTTCAATATCAAACTCTTGTAAGAGTAAGATCCAACGGATTAATCTTGGTTTAGCATCTTGTTTTGAAAATAGGTATCTAAGAGCAGAATGGTCTGTATAGACCACCGTTTTTGCTAGAACGAGATATGATCGAAATTTGTCAAAAGCAAAGACAATAGCAAGGAGTTCTTTTTCAGTAGTTGTATAGTTCGTTTGTGCTCCTTGTAATGTCTTACTAGCATAATATATAGGTTGAAATCGTTTTTCAATCCTTTGTCCTAAAACGGCTCCCATTGCAAAATCACTTGCATCGCACATTAGTTCAAATGGTAGATTCCAATTTGGTGTTATCATGATCGGTGCATTAGTGAGTTTTTCTTTAAGAATATTAAAAGATTTGATACACTCATCTGAAAAGATGAATGGCGCATCCTTTTCTAGGAGTTTATTCATAGGAGTGGCAATTTTAGAAAAATCTTTTATAAAACGTCGGTAAAAACCGGCATGCCCTAGAAAACTCCTAACTCCTCTAACATTGGTGGGATGTGGAAGTTTAGCAATTACATCTACTTTAGCTCTATCCACTTCAATCCCTTCTTTTGAAATTTTATGTCCAAGAACGATGCCTTCTTTAACCATGAAATGGCATTTCTCCCAATTAAGTACTAGATTTGATTTTTCGCATCTAATTAGCATTCGTTCCAGATTAACTAGACATGATTTAAATGTATCACCGAAGACTGAAAAGTCATCCATGAATACTTCCATGCATTCTTCTATCATGTCATGAAAAATCGCCATCATACACCTTTGAAAGGTTGCAGGGGCGTTACAAAGTCCAAATGGCATGCGTTTGTAAGCAAAAGTACCATAAGGGCACGTGAATGTGGTTTTCTCTTGATCTTCGGGTGCTATTGGAATTTGAAAATATCCGGAAAATCCATCTAGAAAACAATAGTAACTATTTCCGGCTAATCTTTCCAACATTTGATCTATGAAAGGTAAGGGAAAGTGATCTTTTCTGGTGGCGTCATTTAATTTTCTATAATCAATACATACACGCCATCCTGTTACAGTCCTAGTAGGAATAAGCTCATTTTTCTCATTTATAATGACAGTCATACCACCCTTCTTAGGTACGCATTGAACTGGGCTTACCCATGGACTATCAGAGATTGGATAAATTAAACCTGCATCTAGCAGTTTAATAATCTCTTTCTTAACTACATCTTGCATATTAGGATTTAGTCTTCGTTGGCGTTGCACATACGTTTTATGACCTTCTTCCATAAGGATTTTATGTGTGCAATACGAAGGACTTATTCCTTTAATATCATGAATCTTCCATGCGATGGCTGGTTTATGAGCTTTCAACACAGAAATGAGTTGTGATTTCTCATTTTCAGTAAGAGAAGACGATATTATTACAGGTAATTCAGATTCACCATGTAAATAAGCGTATTCCAAATGGTTTGGAAGTGGCTTTAACTCTAATTTCGGAGGTTCTTCTATCGATGATTTATATCGATATCTGTCTTCTTCTTTTAGCATTTGAATTTCTTCTGTTGTTGGTTCATATCCATTAGCTATAAGTGTAGCTAACATTTCAGCTTCATCAATTGGTTCATTACCTTCTCCTAAAGAACATTCTCCCGTTCCTTGTAATTCTGGAAATTCTTCTAATAATTCTGCATGTGCATCTATAGTTTGAATATAATAACATGTATCATCTGCAGATTGTGGTTGTTGCATTGCTCTATCAACTGAAAAGGTAACACTCTCATCCTCTATACTTAGGGTCAGTTTCTTACCGAACACGTCTATCATTGCTTTAGCCGTGTTTAAGAATGGTCTTCCTAATATGAGAGGAACTTGAGAATCTTCTTCCATGTCCAAAACAACAAAATCTACTGGAAATACTAAAGTACCAACTTTAACTAGCATGTTCTCCATTATCCCTCTAGGATAGTTTATTGATCTATCGGCTAGTTGTACGCTTATTCTGGTTGGTTTCAATTCTCCAAGGTCTAGTTTAGCGTATAGTGAATACGGCATTAGATTTATACTAGCACCTAAGTCTGCCAATGCTTCTATTGAACTAAGACTACCCAGAAAACATGGAATTGTGAAACTTCCTGGATCAGATAATTTTTCTGGTATCTTATTCAACAGCACTGCTGAACAATTTGCATTCATAGTGACAGCCGAGAGTTCTTCCATTTTCTTTCTATTTGTGATTAGATCTTTCAAGAATTTAGCATATCTAGGCATTCCTGAAATTACATCAATGAAAGGAAGATTTACATTTATTTGTTTAAACATATCCAAGAATTTGGATTGCTCGGCTTCAAGTTTTTCTTTCTTCATTTTACTCGGGTAAGGAAGTGGTGGTTGGTATGGTTTAACATAAGGTTTATCCTTAACTGTGTTATCTTCATTAACCTTCTCAACTACCGGTTCTTTTTCCTTATCTTGATCAGGTTGTGGTTCTTGTGGAGTAGGAATAGTTTCATCAGAAGTTACAGGTATTTCAGGTGATTTAAGTGTTGTACCACTTCTTGTGGTAATAGCTTTAGCTGTTTCATTCCGGGGGTTAGCATTTGTATCACTAGGTAAACTTCCCGGTTTTCTTTCACCTATTAACCTTGCTAGGTTACTTACTTCTTGTTCCAGATTTTGAATAGAAGCTTGTTGATTTCTAAATGCTTGAGCATTTTGTTCATTAGTTTGTTTTTGAGATGTGAAAAACTGTGTTTGAGTTTCAACTAGCTTTGTCATCATATCTTCTAAATTCGGCTTTTTATCATCGGTTTGTTGTGGTGGTTTGTTTTGAAAATTTGGTCTTTGCTGATTGTAAGTATTATTGGATACTTGTTGATTGCTAGGACCTTGTTGGTTATTGTATGGAATATTTCGGTTATAATTCTGGTTTTGATTGTAAATCGGTCTTGGCGGTTGATAATTATTCTGATAATTATTTCCAGGCCTTTGGTTTATGTATGAAATATTCTCTCTTTGTTCCATTGTTAATTCAATACTGAGACAATCTTTTGTCAAATGTGGTCCTCCACACTGCTCACAACTAATTCGTATTGAGTGAATATCCTTAGTCATCTTTTCCATTCGTCTCTCGAAAGCATCTATCTTTGCCGAAATGGAATCTAAGTCATGGCTAGAATCGGCTCTAGCTGCTTTAGATGATCTAATGATGTCTTTTTCTTGGTGCCACTCATGTGAGTGGGAAGCAGTGTTATCAATAATTTTGTAAGCATCAGTTTCGGTTTTCTTCATAATAGAACCACCAGCTGCTATATCTATATCTTTTCTTGTAGTGATGTCGCATCCTTGGTAGAATATTTGTACTATTTGACAGGTGTCTAAACCATGTTGCGGACATCCTCTTAACAACTTTCCATATCTTGTCCACGCCTCATATAGAGTTTCATTTGGCTTCTGTGTGAACGTAACAATTTCTGCTTGAAGTCTTACGGCTTTAGATGCAGGAAAGAATTGTTTAAGAAATTTGTCAATTAAAACGTCCCATGTATCAATCGCCCCTTCAGGTAACGATTCCAACCAATCTTTGGCTTCTCCCTTTAAAGTCCAGGGAAATAACATGAGATATATCTGTTCATCCTCCACTTCTCGGATTTTAAATAGTGTGCAGATCCTATTAAAGGTACGTAGATGTTCATTTGGATCTTCCTTCGGCGCACCACTAAATTGGCATTGATTAGTCACCATGTGTAGAATTTGTCCTTTGATTTCATAATCTGGCGCATTAATGTCTGGATGAGTAATTGCGTGACCTTGGCCAGTGCGTTTAGCTCTCATTCGGTCTTCCATACTTAAAGGTTCCAGATTCTCCATAATTGAATTTGTTGAATCGGTATCACTAGATGCTTCAGATTTAATGGTTCGTTCCTCAACAATCTCTATTTGAATGATTGGTGGTTCCAGAGGAAAGTTTAGTGGTTCAGGATCTATGAACCGTTCCTGAATATTCTCTGGATTCTCAATTGTGAGGTTGGGTTCAAAAAATGGATTATCGGAAATTTGAACTGAAGTACTTGGTCGACTGGATGACGATTCTAAGGAAAAATCAACGGCGGTTATATTTGTTAAACGATGTCTTGATCGAGTTATAGGTGGTGAACGTACAAAAGGTGATGAACGTCTTGCTCGGTGCATTCACTGAATATCCTATTAGTTTTAAAAAAGAAAGAAAAATTATAATAAGTTATCCAATCAATAGACTTTTCTGATTTTGCCCACGTTTCGAATAGCCAAAAGATGCAGCAGAGGGGCAGGATTCGTTTGGTCTCAATATAATTGAGGACTGTTTGGCTCCAATAACCCGGTCCACGTACAAATCCAACTATTACTACGAACCATAAAATTTTGATGTCTATTAATTTAACCACTTAAAATAAATTTTCGTAATTTTAAGAAATTTAGATAAGAAGTAGAAAAAATTCTAAGTCCTAAAAACTAGAATGGCGAGAAATAAGAAAGAAAAAGAGTTCGTCGCAAAAGGTCGAAAAAGAAAAAAAAAATGGTTGAAAAATAAAAGGTGACGGAAAAATAAAAGAAACTTAAAAATACTTAACTAACCTAACCTTATTACTACAACTAACTTAAAATTATCAAATTGAAATTACTAATTGGAATGATAATTGGTACATAGTAAAAGTCTAAAAATATTAAAGCTTACAAGGAAAAACTAAATCCCAAATGGAAATAACTTAAAAAGAAACTAAAACTTAAAAAGGCGTCGCAAAATTCTAAAGCACCTAAATCTTAGTCTAAAGAAAAAGCACTTAAGGAATTCTACGGCAAAGCCTAAAAACCTAGGAGTAAAAATAACTATAGCAAAAACTAAGTTTAAAATTAAATATGAGCTAAAAATACAAATATTACGCTACAACGATTAAAAAGGGACAAAATATAAAAATATACAAAAAATTGTAAAAAGTACAATTTTTATAAAAATATTATTTTTATATTATTTATTTTATAAAACTACTAATTTTACAATTTAATAAAACTAATTAATACTACATAAAACAAATTAAATAAAAAGTAAATCTAAAAATAAAACTAATTATAATAATAATACATAATTAGGGTTTAATAATAATTAAAATTAATAATTTCCGTAATTAATGCTGAATTAGGGCTTCCTGTGCGCGTGTCAGATGATCTCCGCGAGTTGCAGCAATTAAAGAAGAAAACCCCGCGAGTCGCGCGGTTCAGAATTTCAGCTGACAGATTTATCTTTTTACGCGTTTTTCTTTATTTATTTTTTTTTATTTTCTGTTTATTTTATTTATATCTGTTTTCTGTTTTTTAATTAAATAAAAGATA
Organism: Rutidosis leptorrhynchoides; assembly: GCF_046630445.1. NCBI lineage: Eukaryota > Viridiplantae > Streptophyta > Magnoliopsida > Asterales > Asteraceae > Rutidosis > Rutidosis leptorrhynchoides. The sequence continues at coordinate 241,662,534 of NC_092343.1, forward strand.
TTAAAACTTATATTTTTATAAACTAAAAAAAAAAAGAAACTTATAAAACTTAAATATTTAACAAAATCTTAAAAATACTTATATTTTTGTTTTTCTTTTTATATTTTTCGAATAATTAAAACGTATTTTTACAAAAACGACTTTTAATAAAAGTAACTTAAAATCTTTTTTTTTTATATATTAGCGTTGCGCTTCCGGCGTTTAAGATAATTCCCCGGCAGCGGCGCCAAAAATAACTTGATGTGAAGCGAGGTGTATATAAAATAGTTATTATTTTACTAGGAAAACACTATTAAATACGATACAATTTTACACAAGATATTTATTTATTTATAGAATGGATATACTTAAACCTTGCTACAACACTTATAGGCAGTGTACCTAATCGTACAGTAGTGTAGTTTTTAGTAAGTCCGGTTCGTTCCACAGGGAAATCTTTAAACAAAGCTCAACGCTATATTAGTTTACTTTTATAAAAATACAAATATATATATAAGTAATATTATTATTATAAAGGGGGGTTTTTACCGTTTAATGACCGGTTTGTCGATTTTAAGACTTTAGTCGCAGTTAAAACCTAATGTAAAATATAAAATAAATACAAGACTTAAATTAAAGCTTAAAGTAAATAACAATAATGAAATTGCGAATAATAAAAGTGCGATAAACTTGCGATAATTAAAAAGTACGATAATTAAAAATGCGATTAAACAACAATAAATAAAAGTGCGATAATTAGAAGTGCAATTAAATATAAAATAAAGGAAATTAAATATGAAATAAAAGAATTATGCTTATTTAAACTTCCGTAATCATGATGTTTGACGTGTTGATTTTAGTTTTATGCCCATGGGTTAATTGTCCTTTGTCCTGGATTATTTAATATGTCCGTCTGGTTTTTGTCCATAACAGTCCATCAGTCATAAATATAAATTGCAAGTGTCCTTGTCAAATTATTATTATACCCGAAGATAAATATTCCAACTAATTGGGGATTCGAATTGTAACAAGGTTTTAATACTTTGTTTAATGAATACACCAGGTTATCGACTGTGTGTAAACCAAGGTTTTACTACTTTGTTAACAATTACACCAATTACCCTTGAATGTAATTTCACCCCTGTTTTAATTATTCTAGTGGCTATTAATCCATTCCCGTGTCCGGTTAAATGAACGATTATTCGTACATATAAATACCCCGCCCATCGTGTCCGATCGAGTGTATATGGTAATTTATAGGGACGCCCAATTGTAAATCTTTATATTAACATTAACAAACTTTCATTTAGTTAAACAAATATAAAGCTCATTAATAGCCCATAGTCTAATTTCCACAAGTGTCGTTCTTTTGTCCAAACCCCAATTATGGTACAAAGCCCAATTACCCAATTTTAGTAATTAGCCCAACATCATGATTACTTCGTTTTAAATAAGCATAATAATAACTTAGCTACGAGACATTAATGTAAAAAGGTTGAACATAACTTACAATGATTAAAAATAGCGTAGCGTTACACGGACAGAATTTCGACTTACACCCTTACAACATTCGCTAACATACCCTTATTATTAGAATTATAATTAAAATTAAAATATAAATTATAAATATAAATATAAATTTTACGTATGAAGAGGAAGAAAAAGATGATGATATTTGATCAGAATTCGGTTGGCTTTATAGCCAGAGTTGAAAATTGGGGCTCCGCGACTCGCGGCAAAAACCCCTTCAAACTCCGCGAGTCGCGGAGGATGTATTTACAGCTCACACCCTTGGAGTTTCTCTGCCGACGGTTTTATATATATAAATATAATATATATATAATTAATATAATTAATTATATATTATATTATATTTATATACATAGTTAACTTGTAATTTTTAGTCCGTTGCGTCGAGTGTTAAGAGTTGACTCTGGTCCCGGTTCCGGATTTTCGAACGTCCTTGCGTACAATTTTATATTTTGTAGTTTGCGTTTTGAATCTTGTATTCTTGTAATTTCGAGACGTTTCTTATCAATAATTGGAACCTTTTTTATTGTCTTTTGTACTTTTGAGCTTTTTGGTCGTTTGCGTCTTCAATTCGTCGAATCTGTCTTTTGTCTTCACCTTTTATTATTTAAACGAATATCACTTGTAAATAGAACAATTGCAACTAAAAGCTTGTCTTTCTTGAGGAATAATGCTATGAAATATATGTTCGTTTTTAGCATTATCAAACACCATCTTCACCCTCATTTTCTGAATATCTCACCACGATTATATTCTATCTAAACTTCTAAATCTTATTCATCTACTCGTTCGGACCGACAATCATCCCGGAATAATGAAAGAAGTCAACGAGCTTCGCGCCCGAGTTGTAGCATTGGAAAATATGGTGCAAAACGTACCAGCTTCAGCAACCTCACCGGCACCAACAGTACCATCAACAACCAAAGTTTCAACATCACATGCCTCAACATCTCATTCTATACCGCGAGTATAATCATCGTTCTACATGACGTTCTATATTATTTATCTTTGTTCGACATGGCAATTATGTAATCTCTAATGTTTTAGAGATTATATATATTCTTGTTCTAATGGTAAATCAAATGAGTTTAATATCATATTGACTCATTAAATCCATGATTACATCTGAAGAAAATATATATGTATATATATTTTCATAAAAAAATTGTAGTTGAAAATTCTTTTGTACAAAGTGTTAATGGTGAAAATATTTTAACGGGTAGGTAATACATGAGGAAATATTTAGTTTTCATATTAACAAGTTATACTGTACATTCTTCCAATCTGATTCAACAGTCATTTACTATCCTACTTACATCCACAGATATACGTATCCGTTCACCGCAGGATAACCATTTTCCTTCAATTTCATATTTGGATTTTGATCTATCAGAATCCAACAAATGGCATAATGAAGAAAACATTGGACAAAATAAAATTTGTTAGAAAAGAACAAATTAATTATGAGAAATTTTGTTAAGAATCCACGCTAACTATTCCTAGCTAACTGTTCCTAGCTAACTGTTAATTCCGTATTACATTTTATTTATCGTAATTTATTTATCGCAATTTAATTATCGTAATTTAAATTCTCGCAATTTTATTTATCGTCATTTAATTTCTGTTATTTATTTTACGCACTTTAAATATCGGGACACGTATACAAGGTTTTGACATATCATATCGACGCATCTATATATATTATTTGGAATAACCATAGACACTCTATATGCAGTAATGATCGAGTTAGCTATACAGGGTTGAGGTTGATTCTTAAATAATATATATACTTTGAGTTGTGTTCGAGTCTGAGACATGTACACGGGTCACGATACGTATTAATTAATTCAAATATTATAAACTATATATGAATTATTGAATTGGTAACTGTGGACTGCTAACTGTGGACTACCAACATTGGACAATTAAAATGAATTAAAATATTGATTATAACATATGAAATTAAACAATTCTTCAAGTTTGCCACTTAATTTCATCTTAAACCTCAATTGTATTTTGACGATTACAATCTGTGTACAAACCTTTCATGATTCTTGAAAACACCTCAATCGAGAGGATGAGCCAACCACACTTCATCTATGGAAGAAAAGATTGATGCATATAGTTATGCTCCTGAAAAACTCTCGGAATCTGAGTAAACGTTTAACACGTATCTGTGCTAATTCCTTTAGTGTTATTATTACCCAAAATAACTTAGTGATTCCTTTCATATTAGCAAAATTTGTCACAGCTCTAGCAAGTCAACTTCGACTTTTCAGTCAGACTAGCCTTACTATAACCTTGATATGTATGCGTGCTCTTTTATTGTTATCGGGGAACCTTTTATATTCCACCATATTACCAGCAGATGTACCAGCAACCTCATCGCTTCTTGGTTTAAATCTCTCCGACAAATCACTAAATTTATCTATTGAAGTCTTATCAAGTACTCATCCACATCTTGTAACAAGAATTGCCATACAAATTATCGGGAATCAGCAATCAGTACTCTGAAAACTCACAGCATATCTACATCAACAGTTATATGTATAACCTTTATCTCTTAGAATTATGATCTTCCATTCTGAAATTTTTGAAAAACACACAGTCTGCAAATCAATACTCTGAATGTTGAAAAAGCTGAATGAAACATCAGGAACCGTAGACAACCGTAAACGACCTTAATCATCAGAAATTTGATGATAAAAAAATAGTATGTTGGAAAAGCTCAGAAAAGTTGGAACTGAAAAACGGATTGAGCTAACCACGAAGGAGACCAAGGACAAATACAAGGACCATACCCTATATTCAAAGAATCCAGGTAATTCTGGATCCGTTGAAATCTTTAGAGAATATCTTGCTCTGAAGTCATGTTAAAATCTTGCGGAAAATTTTTCTTCATCAACCTTCGAACTTGGAAATTCCAAAATATCAACATAAATATCTTCGATATTTTTGAAGATATTTTCATAAATATTCTCATCCGAAATTATATACCTCTTCGTGCTTCCTGTGTTTCATTATATTGAAAACTTCTGTAAAATCTAAGTTTAATTTATGAATGAATTCTGGAGAAATGCAAAGAAATTGATGCATGAATTAGTATAATATAATGACACTTGATCAACATGATTATATTACAGTAAGTCATGCTGAGATTCTAGTGGAACGTGATGATTCACAGATCTTGGCGTCATCATGTGCCATATTACACGACTCGTTCATTCTACTTCACCTCCGAACATATCAAGAAAATATATTCTTGATTGTTTCATCCTCAGTGATTCTGATACTCTAACAAATCAAATCGTGAGATTTCGTTCCTTCCTGCTTAGGACGTTATGATCAATCGAAACTCTATATCTACGAATTCTGGATCATTATTCGCTTGACTTAAAGTCGGGAAGAAAAAACAAAAGCATAGAGCTCAGAAATATAAGGGATAATATAAAGCCCGATAACAACACATAAATTACAAACCGTGTATATCAACGTTAATTACAACATAAAGACACTAGAGAATTAAAAACATTATAACCCCAAGGGTAAAGTAGAAGAAAACAGATTCCTCTTGTAGTAGTTGGAAAAGGAGAGTGATTATTGTGATATTCAGGATAAGGACAAGGATCAGAACTGGATTAAGCATTTTTACAATCTTTTGAATTTGGGAATTGAGTATAGAAGTGGTGAAAATAATGGAACGGAAGAAGTTCATTTATAGTGAAAATACCAGACAAAGCAATCGAGACAGATAATCGCATTTAATTATAGAGATCTTAATTTCCATAAATCCCGAAGAATCAGATGTTATAAATTTCCAAGATTTCTTTTAAATCCCTTGAATTCCGGAATTCAAACGTGACTACGTCAAAACTTAAGACAAATCTTCACTGCATCATTTCGTTCTTTTATGATAGCTTCACTCGTACTCTTCGAATAATTGAGTTATCTTACATATATTACGCAATGGTGGTAGAATTCTATTTTATCAACTTATAATCATCATGAAAACATTTTTATTGTTAGCCATGACCACCTTACTCAAATTTCGGGACGAAATTTCTTTAACGGGTAGGTACTGTAACGACCCGGAAATTTCCAACCAAACTTAAACTTAATCCTTATATGTTTCCGACACGATAAGCAAAGTCTATAATGTTGAGTCTCAAAAATTTTGAAACTATGTTCATATATTCAGTTAACCCTTAACTATTCCCGACGATTCACGAACAAGAAATTGTAAATAGATTTGTGTGTATTTAATTATATATGTATATATAAATATAATGAGTATTATTATTATTGATATTACTATTAAGATTATTAATTGTATTTTTATTTTTATATAATCTATTATATCTAGTAATGATATTATTGTTATTATTTTATTTTTATTATTTATATTATTATCATTATTGGTAATTATCATTTATGTTAGTATTAATACTATTATATTATTATCATTTATCATTATAGTCTTTATTAATAAAATTATTATTTATAATATTATTATTAGTATTATTGAAATTAATACTATTAATATAATTATACTAGTTATTTATAAAAAAATAAGAATTTGATATACATATTCAGATATAAAATCAATATATACAAAAACAGAAATTTATAATATCATATACATATATAAAATACAGATATACATATAAATAAATACATATATAAATAAATATATGTAAATACAGTGAAATACATATATAGCTACAAATCAATACGTATTCTGTTGCAGGTTGTTTTCAAACTGTAGTGATTAGGTTTGCAGTCTAATTAATCGTACGAAGTTGTTTACTTTCACTATTTGATATCTATAATTTTTTATTTCTTTCTCCTTTGGATTTTGATTTCTGTCGACCACATATGAGGATAAAATGATCAGCTACATCTGTAAATAATATCAATTGATTTCCTCTGATAATTAATAAACACCCTCATCGAATGCCATCAACCACCATCTCTCTTCTCTCTATCCTCTTCATATTAGTGAACATACCATTATTTTCCTGTGTTAATTCGAAGCAATAACAAACCCACTTCGCTATATTCATGTTACTATCCAGTTTATATTCAAAACCCAAATCCACCCTCCTCTTTTTCTTGATCAAATCATCGTGACCACCACTGCAACTACCACTATATTTTCTGTTTCTTTAAGATGCAATATCCCCCTTCTTTTTTTGATTATTTCTGTTTTAATAAATCAATCAACAACGAAACCCATTTAAAGGTGGCAATAGGATTGATCTGTTGCAGCTTCTGTTTGTTCCTGTTTTGAACCCGTCACCCATATTGATTGATCAAAGTACCATCACCTTCACCTTACTCGTTCACCACGATGGATAGTTGCTATATGTTTCTGTTTTTATCCAAGAATCACCACCGAAGAACCATCAAACCCTTTCAACAAATCCTATTATTCCCGTCCCCAGTTCGGTTTACAAACACCACCTTTATTCTCTTTAATATATCAAACAACCAAACACCATCATCTAACCCATTACTACTTCAATGACCATTCAAAAACTGAATCATGATGACTGCTACTGCTACTCCGATTGTTTCCCGTGTTTGAAATCGTGAAATCACTTAGATCGCTATCCATCAATTACACTCTTTCTAACACCAATCCTTACGCCACTTTATTCTTATTTGTTTTTTTTCTGCTACATACTACTCCACAGTTTTTGAAACTGAAACATTACTAAAACTAAGGGAGAAATCATGAGGGTTTTATAAGTCAATGGAAACATGACAATTAAATAATTAAGAGGTGTCGGTTTGGATATATTTTTTTTATACAAAGGACCCACCCATATTATCACAATACAAAAGAAGGGATAAGGTGGCCGACACTTTCTTCCTTCTAAGTTAGTGGAATGATTAATCAATTGAAGGAGCAGTTGAAGACACAAATTGAAACGACCCGTCCTAATCCATTCGGACGAAGTCCATCTCGATTATAATTGATTCATAATAGTTGATTACTTCGCGAGGTACTTGACCTCTATATGATACATTTTACAAACATTGCATTCTTTTTTTAAAAGACAAACTTGCTTTACATTGTAAGTTGACGACATGCATACCATTTCATAATATATCTAACTATAAGTGACTTAATAATAATCTTGATGAACTCAACGACTCGAATACAACGTCTTTTGAAATATGTCATGAATGATTCCAAGTAATATCTTTAAAATGAGCAATTTCACAGCGGAAGACTTCTTTCATACCTGAGAATAAATATGCTTTAAAGTGTCAACCAAAAGGTTGGTGAGTTCAATAGTTTATCATAAATAATCATTTCATAATTTTAATAGACCACAAGATTTCATATTTCCATTTCTCATAAACATACGTCCCATGCATAGAGACAAAAATAATCATTCATATGGTGAACACCTGGTAACCGACATTAACAAGATGCATATAAGAATATCCCCTATCATTCCAGGAAATCCTTCGGACATGATAAAAACAACATCGAAGTACTAAAGCATCTGGTACTTTGGATGGGGTTCGTTAGGCCCAATAGATCTATCTTTATAATTCGCGTCAATTAGTAGATCGGTTTACTAATTCTTAGGTTACTAAGAAAAAGGGGCATATTCGGCTTCGATCATTCACCCATATAATGTAGTTTAAATTACTTGTGTCTATTTCGTAAAACATTTATAAAAAAATTGCGCATGTATTCTCAGCCCAAAAATATAAAGGGTAAAAAGGCAAATGAAACTCACGCATATAAATATTGTAAAACAGTTAATAAAGTATTTGCATGTATTCTCAGTCCAAAAATGTAATGAGTAAAAAGGGAGTAAATGAACTCACCATATTGTATTTTGTAGTAAAAATACATATTACGACATTGAATAATGCAGGGTTTGCATCGGATTCACAAACCTATATCATGTGTATATATATTAATACACATAATCGTAATTGAATAAATCTATATATTATCATTAATAATATACTTGTTATATTATATGTTATAAAGATATAGATAGTTTAATATATTTAATTTATATATCTTATATAATTATTATTTATCACTCTTTAATATGTTAATAATAAAAATATTGTGATATGTTATATTGATATTATTGCAGTGTATCTTTATATATAAATATTTACTTGTAATAATACTAAAAATGATAAGTGTGATAGTTATAATATTGATAATATTATTAATAATAATAATGTTAATTTTAATAATGATAATCTTAAATAAGGTATTAACTTTAATAAAATTGTTAATTTTAGTAAGCATAATAGTTTTAATAAAAGTGATGAATTCCCTTAATAATATAATGATAATAATAAAAATAATAGCAGTGTTAATAATAATAATCAGATTTATCATAAACTTCATGTTTAGTTTCTAAACTTATATCCATAGTTCCTATAACTTAAAATTATAACCATATTCATAATTTTTGCCATGTCAAATTTTATTATAATTTTTGTAATATAAAAGTTATTAATATGTTCATAATCCTATTAATAACAATATCAATAATAATACTATAATGATAATGTTACTAACGATAATACTAATAGTTTTTGTTTTTAAAATGATAATACTAGTACTAATAGTAATACTAATAATACTAGTAATTATAAGACTAGTAATAATAATAACAATAACAATAACAATAACATAACAATAACAATAATAATACTAGCTATAATAATAATTAACATAATACTAATAATAATAATAATAACAATAAAAGTAATAATAATAAATTTTAAAGAAGAGAACTACATCAAAAACTCTCTCTAAAAAGAAAACGCCTCAACCAAGGTTCAAACCCGTGACCTCTCGCTTATACGCAAACACCCATAACCAATGAACTGTATCAGTTTTTCTCAAATTAAACCACCCCATTATATATTTATATCGGCTTTTCTATTTCTACTTCTTCTTCTTTGCATCGACTACTCTACCAAAACCCAAGAATCAACTTAACACAAATCACTAATTAGATTTAGGACTTAAAATTAATTAATCAGTGTTGGTTACTTCTATGAAATCAAACAAACAAAAAAGAAATCTGTAAAAACAGAAACAAAGAATCAGCTGCTGTCGCAGCTCTTCTTCAAAAAAAAAAAAATGTTCTCACTTATTTTTGACCGTTTGGATGATTGTTTCAACATGAACAAGGTTCTAAATAGATCATATAAACTTTCCGAATCATTAATTTCAACAGAAACACTATAATGAATTCGAATTTCTTGATGAACCAAAATCTTTGACTTTTTGATTTTAACCTTTGACTCCAAAATTCGAGTTCGATACTAAGAATTGAAAGTTGAGATTTTAAAAAAGTTTACATAAACAATTCCTAACACACCTAAATTAATGGATTTTGAAAACTGATTCGATTTTTAATTATTGCCAAAAAGTGGAGATACAGAGAACTGTCTGAAGAAAGAAAAAAAATTGAATGTATATCTGTTTTGTTTTTTTTTTTTTTTTGATTGTAGGAGGAGATAGATTCATATAACGATATTAATCAAATCGAAAGAGCAGTAACCTGGTTGTAATTTAGTGTTTGTTATCGACAAGAAATCGAATGCAGAATAATAAAAAAAACAAAGAACTTTATCAGATGTTGAAGTGTTTTACTGGATTCGCGTAATTATTTGTCCCTTTACTCTATTTAATTAATATTAAAAATTTAATAATTAATAAATATATATACATATGTATGTATGTATGTATGTATGTATGTATGTATGTATGTATATGTATGTATATATTACAAATAATAATATAATTATTAATAATAGTAGAAATACTAATAATAATAATAATAATAATAATAATAATAATAATAATAATAATAATAATAATAATAATAAAATGAATAATAATATTAATATCAACTTAATACTAATAATAATAAGAATAACGATAAAAGTAATAAAAATTATGATTATGACAATTTTAAATAAAATGATACTTTCACTACTAATTATAATGATAATGATGTTAATAGTGATAACAATAAAATTTGTAATATTAATAATATAACAAACTAAATGTATCGAATTTCATATATAATAATTCTTATAATACTAATTAAATCATTGGACAACTATAATTATTTACTCTGTATTAATTTAACTAAAATTAAGTAAAATAAATATCTTCTAACAGTTAACAATAATTATTAACTCAGTCATAGTATAACTAATCAAAGTCCACAATAGTTACATCATTTAAGACACATATTTTTATTGTATGGATTAAATCTTACGTTTAAAACATAATTACTCTGTTTCATTTATGATTTTCTATTCATTATCTTTTACATAATTGATGGATAGTTAAAAGACTTGATTCATTACGGATATTAAACCGTTAGTACTGTCGACACTATTAACAGATGTATTAGATCTTAGTTTCAATATATCTAAAAGTTGATGAGATTCATCTTATAGCAAAGCATCTGGTGTAAAGTTTGCGAACAGTAGTGGAGTTAATTATCTTAGAATTGATTAACCAAAAGTATCATACATGTATGTACATATAATATATTTATATGTCAAGTTGTGAAGCAACAAAAATATCCACAGTGACACAATCAATATTCAATTTCTTTATTCAATCACATCTATTTGTATCAATTAATGATAGTTATAATATAATATAAATATATTAATGTTTGATAATATTAGCCGTCGCTTCTTAAGGACTGGATTTCATGTAATTATTTATTTTATTTTAATAATCACATTATTACCTTGTATAATATATTACATATTTAATTCTAATGATTTAGTTACATTTTAGTAGTTTCAATACTTATTGATCTTTATATATATATTTATATATATGTACTTACTTGTCTATTTACACAAAATTGTTCGTGAATCGTCAGGAGTAGTCAAAGGTCAATTGAATATAAGAACATCATTCCAAAATTTTCTAGACTCAACATTACATACTTTGCTTATCGTATCGAAATCATATAAAGATTTAGTTTAAATTTTGTCGAAAATTCCCGGGTCATCACACAAATTGCGAATTCTATAAAGTTGAGTATATAAAAAATAAATTATTAAAAGAAGCAACACCGAAATTTCCTTTTGGATTTGTCGACTGCTGGTCTATTCGTGAAGTAATCAGAAAACCGAATCAAGATGTAAAGCTTGGCCCGATTATTTATATCAATTGTTACTTGGGCCGAACTCCATGTTACGTTTTATAAACTGGACCGTAAACTAGTTTATATTATTGGGCCGAGACCCAATACCTGCTTTCTTGAAACAATTTAGTGATGCTGTTAATGATAGTAATGAAGATTAAAGAGACGATGGAAGTTGATGATAATGCTAGTGAGGATACGGTTGATATCGAAAATGATATAATTATGCGAAAAGGATGTCGTGAGGGTTACATGTTGAGCTAATGGTGATGATTAGAAAGATAATTAAGTGATATTGATAATGGGATTATGAAACTGAAAAATGGAGAAAGGTTAAATAGATTTTTAGAAAGAAATTAAAACGGAAAAGTAGTGACTGAGAGATGGTCTGAGAAATTTTCGGGTTAGCGAGAGGTCACAGGTTCGAGCCCGGGCGATGGCGTTTTCTTTTAGGAGCTTGTTTTAAGGTAGAATTCTATTATTTTTATTTTTATTATTATTATTATTATTATTATTATTATTATTATTATTAATTATGATTATGATTATAGTTACAATATTTATTATTATTATTATTATTATTATTATTATTATTATTATTATTATTATTATTATTATTATTATTGCATTTATTATTATTATAAATGTCATTAACATTATTATTATTACAAATATTATTATTATTCTTATTAACATATGACTTTTTATTTACTTTTAGTAGTATTATCTTTATTATTAATATTAAAAGTATTTCCATTTTTATTAACATTATTATTATTATTAGAATTATCATTATCCTTATTAATTTATATTATTTCTATATAACAAATTATTTATTTACAATATATATATATATATATATATATATATATATATATATATATATATATATATATATATATATATATATATATATATATATATATATATATATATATATATATAACTATAGGCATAAATATTAAAATACTAAATAAATATATATAACTTTTAAAATAACAAATATATGACTAAACTAAATAAATAATATATATATAAAATGGTTGGATTATTATTACATGTTAAGTATATGTTTTAATATACATATAACTGATTTAGGTTCGTGAATCCGAGGACAACCCTACTTTTGTTCAATGACGTTATATGTATTTTTACTACAAAATTCAGTATGGTGAATTTCATTTGCCTTTTTACCCTTTATATTTTTGGGCTGAGAATACATGCGCAATTTTTATAAATGTTTTATGAAATAGACACAAGTAATCGAAACTACATTATATGGTTGAATGATCGAAACCGAATATGCCCCTTTTACTTGGTAACCTAAGAATTAGTAAACTAGTCTACTAATTAACACGAATCCTAAAGATAGATCTATTGGGCCTAACGAACCCCATCTGTTGGAGCGGATGCTTTAGTACTTCGATGTTTTTTTATCATGTCCGATGGATTTCCCAGAATGATAGGGGATATTCTTATATGCATCTTGTTAATGTCGGTTACCAGGTGTTTAATACATATGAATGATTTTTGTCTCTATGCATGGGACGTATATTATGAGAACTGGAAATGAAATTCTTGTGGTCTATTAAAATGATGAAAATGAATATTTATAATAAACTAATGAACTCACCAATTTTTTGGTTGACACTTTAAAGCTTGTTTATTCTCAGGTATGAAAGAAATCTTTCGCTGTGCATTTGCTCAATTTAGAGATATTACTTGGAGTCATTCATGACATATTTCAAAAGACGTTGCATTCGAGTCGTTGAGTTCATCAAGACTATTATTAAGTCAATTATAGTTGGATATATTATGAAATGGTATGCATGCCGTCAACCTTCAATGTAAAGAAAGTTTGTCTTTTAAAAATGAATGCAATGTTTGTAAAATGTATCATATAGAGGTCAAGTACCTCGCGATGTAATCAATTGTAATGTATTCGTCCAGATGGATTAGGATGGGTCCTTTCATCGATGTTGTTTTATCATGTCTGAAGGATTTCCCGAATGATAGGGGATATTCTTATATGCATCTTGTTAATGTCGGTTACCAGGTGTTCACCATATGAATGATTTTTGTCTCTATGCATGGACATATATTTATGAGAACTGGAAATGAAATTCTTGTGGTCTATTAAAATGATGAAAATGAATGATTATGATAAACTAATGAACTCACCAACCTTTTGGTTGACACTTTAAAGCATGTTTATTCTCAGGTATTAAAGAAATCTTCCGCTGTGCATTTGCTCATTTTAAAGATATTACTTGAAGTCTTTCATGGCATATTTTGAAGAACGTTGCATTCGAGTCATTGAGTTCATCAAAGATTATTATTAAGTCAATTTATAGTTGGATAGTGGATATTATGAAATGGTATGCATGCCTGTCAATTTTCGATGTAAAGAATGTTTGTCTTTTAAAAACGAATGCAATGTTTGTAAAATGTATCATATAGAGGTCAAATACCTCGCGATGAAATCAACTATTGTGAATCGTTTATAATGTATATGAACGGGTCCTTTCAGATAATATATAGGTTAAACCTATAACTCACCAACATTTTTGTTGACGTTTTAAGCATGTTTATTCCCAGGTGATTATTAAGAGCTTCCGCTGTTGCATATTAAATTAAGAACAAGATTTGGAGTCCATGATTGTATGATATTATGTAAAAATTGCATTCAAGATCTTAGTTCGATGTAACATATTTTTATTGTAAACCATTATGTAATGGTCGTGTGTAAATGGTATATTTTAGATTATCATTTCTTGATAATCTACGTATTGCTTTTTAAACCTTTATCGATAAAAATAAAGGTTATGGTTATTTTAAAAATGAATGCAATCTTTGAAAAACGTCTCATATAGAGGTCAAAACATCGCGACGAAATCAATTAATATGGAACGTTTATAGTCAATATGAATGGGACATTTCACGTGCTACGGCTATTTTCCGGCACGGTGTTGCTGCTTTTTTCTAGATCTGTTTTCTTTTTGCTTACCTTGCTCAACCGAGCTTTAGAACACCAAAGGTGTTCGTCGCCTGCAATCATAGAAAAACGAAGAAAGAAAGGAAGTTTCCGTCAGAAAAAAGAGCAGATCTAGCAGATTGAAGGACCGAATGGACGTCCGGCGAGATTGAGGAAGGCGGCGGGGGCGGCAGAAGTAGTCGATTAGTTGAGCAGCGTATTGTTTTTATTATTGGTTAGAGTGCTCCCAACCAAGAAATGGTTTCTTCCAGGACTAACCAACCATTCAGCGCCACATCAGCACCTCCATCCCACTTCCTTACCAGGACTAAACCAGGACTAAACACTCCCAACAATGACACTCCTCCCTCAAATAAATTGAACCTACTATATTAATTAAATAAATACATGTACAACTTCAAAAGAAAAAGGTACCTGTGATTATTGCATCTCCCACGTCAGCATCGTCCACAAATGTGTTGAAAAAGGACGAAAATGAGAACGAGTGAGCTGGGCGGCGGTCTAGGCGAAGGCTGGGCGGCCGTGGTGCCATCGGCGCCCACCTGGGCAGCGGCCTGGGCTGGAGGTAGACGGGACCGTTGGGACTGCTCTTAGGGTGTTTGAATTAAATGGGTTTTTGGGTGTGTGTGAAATTAGATTTTGACATATGCAAGAGATATGTGTTTGATAGGGATATACGTACATTGATTTTTTAGAAGAGGGAGAAAAGAATATCAAGAAAATATAAATAAAAATGTTCTAAGTAAAATGACAAATATACCCTCACATACCTGACACGTGACTGCTACTTAACGGAGATAATTAACGCCTGTCAGCGTGAGTGACTAAAATTGTAATGTTTTGAAACCACAGTGACTAAAATTGTAATATTTTTAATGTTTTAAAACCACAATGACTAAACTTGCAAAAAAAACCATAGTGACTAAAGTTGTAATTTTTGACAAACCACAGTGACCATTCATGTAATTATGTCAAAAGGAAATGGAGACAAAAAGGACAAATAATTACAAATTAGCCAATAAGAATAAAAGACACAATCTGCAAAAGCCTGCCATTTGGTAGTGCTCCTCCCATGATAAAAAGCAGCCAATGATAGATGAGAATCTTCCTTGGACAGCTAACATTCTAGAACAGCCACACACGTGTTAAGCATAAGACCTGACCGGTTTATTGAAAGCATAAGATAAACTTTGAATCGTATCAGCAAGTTAGTTCCTTTAGGAAGAAAACAACGTCGCGTACTGGTAGTTGAAATGTCCCGTTCTTATTGATTAAAAACGTTCCATATTAATTGATTTCGTTGCGAGGTTTTGACCTCTATATGAGACGTTTTTCAAAGACTGCATTCATTTTAAAACAAACCATAACCTTTATTTCATCAATAAAGGTTTAAAAAGCTTTACGTAGATTATCAAATAATGATAATCTAAAATATCCTGTTTACACACGACCATTACATAATGGTTTACAATACAAATATGTTACAACAAAATAAGTTTCTTGAATGCAGTTTTTACACAATATCATACAAGCATAGACTCCAAATCTCGTCCTTATTTAAGTATGCGACAGCGGAAGCTTTTAATAATCACCTGAGAATAAACATGCTTAAAACGTCAACAAAATTGTTGGTGAGTTATAGGTTTAACCTATATATATCAAATCATAATAATAGACCACAAGATTTCATATTTCAATACACATCCCATACATAGAGATAAAAATCATTCATATGGTGAACACCTGGTAACCGACATTAACAAGATGCATATATAAGAATATCCCCATCATTCCGGGACACCCTTCGGATATGATATAAATTTCAAAGTACTAAAGCATCCGGTACTTTGGATGGGGTTTGTTAGGCCCAATAGATCTATCTTTAGGATTCGCGTCAATTAGGGTGTCTGTTCCCTAATTCTTAGATTAACAGACTTAATAAAAAGGGGCATATTCGATTTCGATAATTCAACCATAGAATGTAGTTTCACGTACTTGTGTCTATTTTTTAAATCATTTATAAAACCTGCATGTATTCTCATCCCAAAAATATTAGATTTTAAAAGTGGGACTATAACTCACTTTCACAGATTTTTACTTCGTCTTGAAGTAAGACTTGGCCACTGGTTGATTCACGAACCTATAACAATATATACATATATATCAAAGTATGTTCAAAATATATTTACAACACTTTTAATATATTTTGATGTTTTAAGTTTATTAAGTCAGCTGTCCTCGTTAGTAACCTACAACTAGTTGTCCACAGTTAGATGTACAGAAATAAATCGATAAATATTATGTTGAATCAATCCACGACCCAGTGTATACGTATCTCAGTATTGATCACAACTCAAACTATATATATTTTAGAATCAAACTCAACCCTGTATAGCTAACTCCAACATTCACATATAGAGTGTCTATGGTTGTTCCGAAATATATATAGATGTGTCGACATGATAGGTTGAAACATTGTATACGTATCTATGGTATCTCTAGATTACATAATATACAATACAAGTTGATTAAGTTATGGTTGGAATAGATATGTTACCAATTTTCACGTAGCTAAAATGAGAAAAAAATATCTAATCTTGTTTTACCCATAACTTCTTCATTTTAAATCCGTTTTGAGTGAATCAAATTGCTATGGTTTCATATTGAACTCTATTTTATGAATATAAATAGAAAAAGTATAGGTTTATAGTCGGAAAAATAAGTTACAAGTCGTTTTTGTAAAGGTAGTCATTTCAGTCGAAAGAACGACGTCTAGATGACCATTTTAGAAAACATACTTCCACTTTGAGTTTAACCATAATTTCTGGATATAGTTATATGTTCATAATAAAAATCATTTTCTCATAATAACAAATTTTAAATCAAAGTTTATCATAGTTTTTAATTAACTAACCCAAAACAGCCCGCGGTGTTACTACGACGGCGTAAATCCGGTTTTACGGTGTTTTTCGTGTTTCCAGGTTTTAAATCATTAAGTTAGCATATCATATAGATATAGAACATGTGTTTAGTTGATTTTAAAAGTCAAGTTAGAAGGATTAACTTTTGTTTGCGAACAAGTTTAGAATTAACTAAACTATGTTCTTGTGATTACAAGTTTAAACCTTCGAATAAGATAGCTTTATATGTATGAATCGAATGATGTTATGAACATCTTTACTACCTTAAGTTACTTGGATAAACCTACTGAAAAAGAGAAAAATGGATCTAGCTTCAACGGATCCTTGGATGGCTCGAAGTTCTTGAAGCAGAATCATGACACGAAAACAAGTTCAAGTAAGATCATCACTTGAAATAAGATTGTTATAGTTATAGAAATTGAACCAAAGTTTGAATATGATTATTACCTTGTATTAGAATGATAACCTACTGTAAGAAACAAAGATTTCTTGAGGTTGGATGATCACCTTACAAGATTGGAAGTGAACTAGCAAACTTGAAAGTATTCTTGATTTTATGTAACTAGAACTTGTAGAATATATGAAGAACACTTAGAACTTGAAGATAGAACTTGAGAGAGATCAATTAGATGAAGAAAATTGAAGAATGAAAGTGTTTTTAGGTGTTTTTGGTCGTTGGTGTATGGATTAGATATAAAGGATATGTAATTTTGTTTTCATGTAAATAAGTCATGAATGATTACTCATATTTTTGTAATTTTATGAGATATTTCATGCTAGTTGCCAAATGATGGTTCTCACATGTGTTAGGTGACTCACATGGGCTCCTAAGAGCTGATCATTGGAGTGTATATACCAATAGTACATACATCTAAAAGCTGTGTATTGTACGAGTACGAATACAGGTGCATACGAGTAGAATTGTTGATGAAACTGAACGAGGATGTAATTGTAAGCATTTTTGTTAAGTAGAAGTATTTTGATAAGTGTATTGAAGTCTTTCAAAAGTGTATAAATACATATTAAAACACTACATGTATATACATTTTAACTGAGTCGTTAAGTTATCGTTAGTCGTTACATGTAAGTGTTGTTTTGAAACCTTTAGGTTAACGATCTTGTTAAATGTTGTTAACCCAATGTTTATAATATCAAATGAGATTTTAAATTATTATATTATCATGATATTATCATGTATGAATATCTCTTAATATGATATATATACATTAAATGTCTTTACAACGATAATCGTTACATATATGTCTCGTTTAAAAATCATTAAGTTAGTAGTCTTGTTTTTACAAATGTAGTTCATTGTTAATATACTTAATGATTTGTTTACTTATCATAGTATCATGTTAACTATATATATATCCATATATATGTCATCATATAGTTTTTACAAGTTTTAACGTTCGTGAATCGCCGGTCAACTTGGGTGGTCAATTGTCTATATGAAACATATTTCAATTAATCAAGTCTTAACAAGTTTGATTGCTTAACATGTTGGAAACATTTAATCATGCAAATATCAATCTCAATTAATATATATAAACATGGAAAAGTTCGGGTCACTACAGTACCTACCTGTTAAATAAATTTCGTCCCGAAATTTTAAGCTGTTGAAGGTGTTGACGAATCTTCTGGAAATAGATGCGGGTATTTCTTCTTCATCTGATCTTCATGCTCCCAGGTGAACTCGGGTCCTCTGCAAGCATTCCATTGAACCTTAACAATTGGTATATTGTTCTGCTTAAGTCTTTTAACCTCACGATCCATTATTTCGACGGGTTCTTCGATGAATTGGAGTTTTTCGTTGATTTGGATTTCATCTAACGGAATAGTGAGATCTTCTTTAGCAAAACATTTCTTCAAATTCGAGACGTGGAAAGTGTTATGTACAGCCGCGAGTTGTTGAGGTAACTCAAGTCGGTAAGCTACTGGTCCGACACGATCAATAATCTTGAATGGTCCAATATACCTTGGATTTAATTTCCCTCGTTTACCAAATGGAACAACGCCTTTCCAAGGTGCAACTTTAAGCATGACCATCTCTCTAATTTCAAATTCTATATCTTTTCTTTTAATATCAGCGTAGCTCTTTTGTCGACTTTGGGCGGTTTTCAACCGTTGTTGAATTTGGATGATCTTCTCGGTAGTTTCTTGTATAATCTCCGGACCCGTAATCTGTCTATCCCCCACTTCACTCCAACAAATCGGAGACCTGCACTTTCTACCATAAAGTGCTTCAAACGACGCCATCTCAATGCTTGAATGGTAGCTGTTGTTGTAGGAAAATTCTGCTAATGGTAGATGTCGATCCCAACTGTTTCCGAAATCAATAACACATGCTCGTATCATGTCTTCAAGCGTTTGTATCGTCCTTTCGCTCTGCCCATCAGTTTGTGGATGATAGGCAGTACTCATGTCTAGACGAGTTCCTAATGCTTGCTGTAATGTCTGCCAGAATCTTGAAATAAATCTGCCATCCCTATCAGAGATAATAGAGATTGGTATTCCATGTCTGGAGACGACTTCCTTCAAATACAGTCGTGCTAACTTCTCCATCTTGTCATCTTCTCTTATTGGCAGGAAGTGTGCTGATTTGGTGAGACGATCAACTATTACCCAAATAGTATCAAAACCACTTGCAGTCCTTGGCAATTTAGTGATGAAATCCATGGTAATGTTTTCCCATTTCCATTCCGGGATTTCGGGTTGTTGAAGTAGACCTGATGGTTTCTGATGCACAGCTTTGACCTTAGAACACGTCAAACATTCTCCTACGTATTTAGCAACATCGGCTTTCATACCCGGCCACCAAAAATGTTTCTTGAGATCCTTGTACATCTTCCCAGTTCCAGGATGTATTGAGTATCTGGTTTTATGAGCTTCTCTAAGTACCATTTCTCTCATATCTCCATATTTTGGTACCCAAATCCTTTCAGCCCTATACCGGGTTCCGTCTTCCCGAATATTAAGATGCTTCTCCAATCCTTTGGGTATTTCATCCTTTAAATTTCCCTCTTTTAAAACTCCTTGTTGCGCCTCCTTTATTTGAGTAGTAAGGTTATTATGAATCATTATATTCATAGATTTTACTCGAATGGGTTCTCTGTCCTTCCTGCTCAAGGCATCGGCTACCACATTTGCCTTCCTCGGGTGGTAACGAATCTCAAAGTCGTAATCATTCAATAATTCAATCCACCTACGCTGCCTCATATTCAGTTGTTTCTGATTAAATATGTGTTGAAGACTTTTGTGGTCGGTATATATAATACTTTTGACCCCATATAAATAGTGCCTCCAAGTCTTTAATGCAAAAACAACTGCGCCTAATTCCAAATCATGCGTCGTATAATTTTGTTCGTGAATCTTCAATTGTCTAGACGCATAAGCAATCACCTTCGTTCGTTGCATTAATACACAACCGAGACCTTGCTTTGATGCGTCACAATAAATCACAAAATCATCATTCCCTTCAGGCAATGACAATATAGGTGCCGTAGTTAGATTTTTCTTCAATAACTGAAACGCTTTCTCTTGTTCATCATTCCATTCAAATTTCTTCCCTTTATGCGTTAATGCAGTCAAGGGTTTTGCTATTCTGGAAAAGTCTTGGATGAACCTTCTGTAGTAACCAGCTAGTCCTAAAAACTGGCGTTTGTGTTTCGGAGTTTTCGGGGTTTCCCACTTTTCAACAGTTTCTATCTTTGCCGGATCCACCTTAATACCTTCTTTGTTCACTATGTGACCGAGGAATTGAACTTCTTCCAACCAAAATGCACACTTTGAAAACTTAGCGTACAATTCTTCCTTCCTCAATACTTCTAACACCTTTCTCAAATGTTCACCGTGTTCTTGGTCATTGTTTGAGTAAATAAGTATGTCATCAATGAAAACAATGACAAACTTGTCAAGGTATGGTCCACACACTCGGTTCATAAGGTCCATGAACATAGCTGGTGCATTAGTTAAACCAAACGGCATGACCATAAACTCGTAATGACCGTAACGTGTTCTGAAAGCAGTCTTTGGAATATCATCTTCTTTCACCCGCATTTGATGATACCCGGAACGTAAGTCAATCTTTGAATAAACAGATGAGCCTTGTAGTTGATCAAATAAGTCGTCGATTCTCGGTAGTGGGTAGCGGTTCTTGATGGTAAGTTTGTTCAACTCTCGGTAGTCGATACACAACCTGAATGTACCATCTTTCTTCTTGACAAACAAAACAGGAGCTCCCCACGGTGATGTGCTTGGTCGAATGAAACCACACTCTAAAAGTTCTTGTAATTGGCTTTGCAGTTCTTTCATCTCGCTGGGTGCGAGTCTGTAAGGAGCACGAGCTATTGGTGCAGCTCCTGGTACAAGATCTATTTGAAATTCAACGGATCGATGTGGGTGTAATCCCGGTAATTCTTTCGGAAATACATCGGAAAATTCTTTTGCGATGGGAACATCATTGATGCTCTTTTCTTCAGTTTGTACTTTCTCGACGTGTGCTAGAACAGCATAGCAACCTTTTCTTATTAGTTTTTGTGCCTTTAAATTACTAATAAGATGTAGCTTCGTGTTGCCCTTTTCTCCGTACACCATTAAGGGTTTTCCTTTTTCTCGTATAATGCGAATTGCATTTTTGTAACAAACGATCTCTGCTTTCACTTCTTTCAACCAGTCCATACCGATTATCACATCAAAACTCCCTAACTCTACTGGTATCAAATCAATCTTAAATGTTTCGCTAACCAGTTTAATTTCTCGATTCCGACATATATTATCTGCTGAAATTAATTTACCATTTGCTAATTCGAGTAAAAATTTACTATCCAAAGGCGTCAATGGACAACTTAATTTAGCACAAAAATCTCTACTCATATAGCTTCTATCCGCACCCGAATCAAATAAAACGTAAGCAGATTTATTGTCAATAAGAAACGTACCCGTAACAAGCTCCGGGTTTTCCTGTGCCTCTGCCGCATTAATATTGAAAACTCTTCCGCGGCCTTGTCCATTCGTGTTCTCCTGTTTGGGCAATTTCTAATACTGTGGCCCGGTTTTCCACATTTATAACAAACTACATTGGCGTAACTTGCTTCGACACTACTTGCTCCGCCATTACTCGTTCCGACACCATTTGTTCCTTTCGTTCTATTAACCCCTGGTCCGTAGACCTCACACTTCACCGCGCTATGACCATTTCTTTTACACTTGTTGCAAAATTTGGTGCAGAACCCCGAGTGATACTTTTCACACCTTTGGCATAGCTGCTTCTGATTGTTGTTGTTGTTGCTATTATTATTGTTGTTGGGATGATTGTTGTAGTTGCTGCTGTTGTTGTTGTTGTTGTTGTTGGGCCGTTTGTTGTAGTTGCGATTGATGTTGCGATTGTTGGGATAATTGTTGCGATTATTGTTGTAATTGCTGTTGTTGTTGTATTGGTGATTCTTATCACCGTTTTTCTCCCACTTTCTTTTGACTTGCTTCACATTGGCCTTTTCAGCAGTCTGTTCTTTAATTCTTTCTTCAATCTGGTTCACTAGTTTGTGAGCCATTCTACATGCCTGTTGTATGGAGGCGAGCTCGTGTGAACTTATATCTTCTTGGATTCTTTCCGGTAATCCTTTCACAAACGCGTCGATCTTCTCTTCCTCATCTTCGAATGCTCCCGGACACAGTAGGCACAATTCTGTGAATCGTCTTTCGTACGCGGTAATATCAAATCCTTGGGTTCGTAACCCTCTAAGTTTTGTCTTGAGCTTATTGACCTCGGTTCTGGGACGGTACTTCTCGTTCATCAAGTGCTTGAATGCTGACCACGGTAGTGCGTACGCATCATCTTGTCCCACTTGCTCTAGATAGGTATTCCACGATGTTAACGCATAACCTGTGAAGGTATGCGTAGCGTACTTCACTTTGTCCTCTTCAGTACACTTACTTATGGCAAACACCGATTCGACCTTCTCGGTCCACCGTTTCAATCCGATCGGTCCTTCGGTTCCATCAAATTCCAAAGGTTTGCAGGCAGTGAATTCTTTATAGGTGCATCCTACACGATTTCCTGTACTGCCAGATCCAAGGTTATTGTTGGTATGTAGCGCAGCCTGTACTGCGGCTATGTTTGAAGCTAGAAAAGTACGGAATTCCTCTTCATTCATATTCACGGTGTGTCGAGTAGTCGGTGCCATTTCCTTCAAAATAGTCAAATGGAACAAGTTAATCATACAGAATATTAAGAGTAGTTAATAGTATTTCGTAGCATAATATGAACTCATTTATAAAATCTTTTTCTTCATATTAGCGTTTTATAAGTTTAAATTTGGGTAGTACCTACCCGTTAAGTTCATACTTAGTAGCTAATATACAATTCAACTACTACAATTCTATATGAAAAACTGATTGTAATAATATTTCGCGTTCAAACTTTTATACAATATTTTACAAACTTACAATACCGATTATTTTACATAAAGCATGAAATATAGCACATAATAACTTTGATACAAGATAGTTGTGAAGATAATTCTAGCTAGTACACAAGTAGTTCAGCAAAGGCAATAAAGACACGTAATTCATACGTCCAGAAACAAGTCATGCATTCTGGTTTTACTAGGACTACTTCCCATCCTTGGTCTTGTGGAACATAATCGTTATGGCCGTTGATAAGACAGCGTGTTGTAACGTCGTCAAAGGGACGAGGGTTACGTAATGACCAACAGTCTCGTAATAACCTAAAAACCTCATTTTTTACCCCAATTACCGACTCCGTCACTTGTGGGAACGTTTTGTTTAATAGTTGTAGCCCGATGTTCTTGTTCTCACTTTGGTGAGAAGCGAACATTACTAACCCGTAAGCATAACATGCTTCTTTATGTTGCATGTTAGCCGCTTTTTCTAAATCACGAAGTCCTATATTCGGATATACTGAGTCAAAATAATTTCTTAACCCGTTGCATAAAATAGCATTTGGGTTCCCCGCAATATATGCGTCAAAGTAAACACATCGTAACTTATGGATTTCCCAATGTGATATCCCCCATCTTTCAAACGAAAGCCTTTTATAAACCAAGGCATTCTTGGAACGTTCTTCGAATGTCTTACAATCTGATCTCGCCTTAAATAGTTGTGCCGAGGAATTCTGACCGACTCTAGACAAGATTTCATCAATCATGTCTCCGGGTAGGTCTCTTAAAATGTTGGGTTGTCTATCCATTTTGTGTTTTTATACTGTAAAATAGACAAGAGTTAGATTCATAAAAAAAATACTTATTAATACAAGCAATTTTTACATATATCATAAAGCATAAGCACACTATATTACATATATTACACCATACGAATACAACTATCTTATTCCGACTCGCTCGTTTCTTCTTGTTCGGTTTTGGTTTATTTTGCCAAGTTTCTAGGGATATATGATGTTCCCCTAATACGAGCCGTCGTTGTCCACATTGGTTTAGAAAAACCTGGTGGTTTAGAGGTTCCCGGGTCATTGTTACAACTTAAGGACTTCGGGGGTTGACGATACATATAAAGTTCATCGGGGTTGGAATTAGATTTCTATATTTTTATGCCCTTTCCCTTATTATTTTCTTTTGCCTTTTTAAATTCAGTTGGGGTAATTTCTATAACATCATCGGAATTCTCGTCGGAATTCGATTCATCGGAGAATTGGTAATCCTCGAAATATTTTGCTTCCTTGGCGGAAACACCATTGACCATAATTAACCTTGGTAGGTTGGTTGAGGATTCTCTTTTACTTAACCGTTTTATTATTTCTCCCACCGGTTCTATTTCTTCTTCCGGTTCCGATTCTTCTTCCGGTTCCGACTCTTCTTCCGGTTCCTCTTCGGGAACTTGTGAATCAATCCACGAATCATTTAAATTTACATTTGACTCTTCATTATTATTAGGTGAGTCAATGGGACTTGTTCTAGAGGTTGACATCTATCACATAATATCAAACACGTTAAGAGATTAATATATCACATAATATTCATATGTTAAAAATATATAGTTTCCAACAAAAATGTTAAGCTATCATTTTTAAAGAAAATACGGTCGAAGTCCAGACTCACTAATGCATCCTAACAAACTCGATAAGACACACTAATGCAAATTTTCTGGTTCTCTAAGACCAACGCTCGGATACCAACTGAAATGTCCCGTTCTTATTGATTAAAAACGTTCCATATTAATTGATTTCGTTGCGAGGTTTTGACCTCTATATGAGACGTTTTTCAAAGACTGCATTCATTTTTAAAACAAACCATAACCTTTATTTCATAAATAAAGGTTTAAAAAGCTTTACGTAGATTATCAAATAATGATAATCTAAAATATCCTGTTTACACACGACCATTACATAATGGTTTACAATACAAATATGTTACATCGAAATCAGTTTCTTGAATGCAGTTTTTACACAATATCATACAAACATGGACTCCAAATCTTGTCCTTATTTTAGTATGCAACAGCGGAAGCTCTTAGTATTCACCTGAGAATAAACATGCTTTAAACGTCAATAAAAATGTTGGTGAGTTATAGGTTTAACCTATATATATCAAATCGTAACAATAGACCACAAGATTTCATATTTTAATACACATCCCATACATAGAGATAAAAATCATTCATATGGTGAACACCTGGTAACCGACATTAACAAGATGCATATATATAAGAATATTCCCATCATTCCGGGACACCCTTCGGATATGATATAAATTTCGAAGTACTAAAGTATCCGGTACTTTGGATGGGGTTTGTTAGGCTCAATAGATCTATCTTTAGGATTCGCGTCAATTAGGGTGTCTGTTCCCTAATTCTTAGATTACCAGACCTAATAAAAAGGGGCATATTCGATTTCGATAATTCAACCATAGAATGTAGTTTCACGTACTTGTGTCTATTTTGTAAATCATTTATAAAACCTGCATGTATTCTCATCCCAAAAATATTAGATTTTAAAAGTGGGACTATAACTCACTTTCACAGATTTTTACTTCGTCGAGAAGTAAGACTTGGCCACTGGTTGATTCACGAACCTATAACAATATATACATATATATCAAAGTATGTTTAAAATATATTTACAACACTTTTAATATATTTTGATGTTTTAAGTTTATTAAATCAGCTGTCCTCGTTAGTAACCTACAACTAGTTGTCCACAGTTAGATGTACAGAAATAAATCGATAAATATTATCTTGAATCAATCCACGACCCAGTGTATACGTATCTCAGTATTGATCACAACTCAAACTATATATATTTTGGAATCAACCTCAACCCTGTATAGCTAACTCCAACATTCACATATAGAGTGTCTATGGTTGTTCCGAAATATATATAGATGTGTCGACATGATAGGTCGAAACATTGTATACGTGTCTATGGTATCTCAAGATTACATAATATACAATACAAGTTGATTAAGTTATGGTTGGAATAGATTTGTTACCAATTTTCACGTAGCTAAAATGAGAAAAATTATCCAATCTTGTTTTACCCATAACTTCTTCATTTTAAATCCGTTTCGAGTGAATCAAATTGCTATGGTTTCATATTGAACTCTATTTTATAAATCTAAACAGAAAAGTATAGGTTTATAGTCGGAAAAATTAGTTACAATTCGTTTTTGTAAAGGTAGTCATTTCAGTCGAAAGAACGACGTCTAGATGACCATTTTAGAAAACATACTTCCACTTTGAGTTTAACCATAATTTTTGGATATAGTTTCATGTTCATAATAAAAATCATTTTCTCCGAATAACAACTTTTAAATCAAAGTTTATCATAGTTTTTAATTAACTAACCCAAAACAGCCCGCAGTGTTACTACGACGGCGTAAATCCGGTTTTACGGTGTTTTTCGTGTTTCCAGGTTTTAAATCATTAAGTTAGCATATCATATAGATATAGAACATGTGTGTAGTTAATTTTAAAAGTCAAGTTAGAAGGATTAACTTTTGTTTGCGAACAAGTTTAGAATTAACTAAACTTTGTTCTAGTGATTACGAGTTTAAACCTTCGAATAAGATAGTTTTATATATATGAATCGAATGATGTTATGAACATCATTACTACCTCAAGTTTAGTAGGTAAACCTACTGGAAGTGATAAGAAATGATCTAGCTTCAAAGGATCTTGGATGGCTTGAAAGTTCTTGAAGTAGGATCATGACACAAAAACAAGTTCAAGTAAGATTTTTACTCGAATTAAGATAGTTTATACTTATAGAAATTGAATCAAAGTTTGAATATGAATATTACCTTGAATAAGAAAGATAACCTACTGTATATAACAAAGGTTTCTTAATCTTAGATGATTACTTGGAATGGATTAGAAAGCTTGGAAGTAAATTAGTAAACTTGAAGGGATTTTTGAAGTGTTCTTGAAGTGTTCTTCCTATGATGATTATAACTTGATTCTTGAAGTGATTTTTGATGAATATGATGATTAACTACTGGAAAAATACGTTCATAATAGTGTGTGTGTGTGTGTGTTGAGAGAGAATTAGAAAGAGAATTGGAAGTGAAATGGAGTGAATGATGAGTGGTAATTGGTGAGTGGGGTTAAAAGGAGTTCTAGTTAGTTGACTAGCTCATGGTAGAAGTTAAAATTGATTAGTCATACATGACATAATCAAGAGTGGAATCCCATACTAGTTCCTATTGGTATATACTCATAGTAAGTACGTTTTGAAGCTGTGTATAATACGGGTAAGAATACGACTAGAATTCTTGATGAAAGAAAAGAATGGAAAAGTAACTGTAACCATTTTCGTTAAGTATGAGTGTTTTGATATATGTCTTGAAGTCTTCCAAAAGTATTTTAATACATCTAAATACACTACATGTATATACATTTTAACTGAGTCGTTAAGTCATCGTTAGTCGTTACATGTAAGTGTTGTTTTGAAACCTTTAAGTTAACGATCTCAATTAATGTTGTTAACCCATTGTTTATTATATCTAATGAGATGTTAAATTATTATATTATCATGATATTATGATATATTAATGTATCTTAATATGATATATATACATTTAAATGTCGTTACAACGATAATCGTTACATATATGTCTCGTTTCGAAATCCTTAAGTTAGTAGTCTTGTTTATATGTATATAACTCATTGTTAATATACTTATGGAGATACTTACTTATCATAATCTCATGTTAACCATATGTATATCCATATATATATCATCATGTCGTTTTTACAAGTTTTAACATTCGTAAATCGCCGGTCAACTTGGGTGGTCAATTGTCTATATGAAACATATTTCAATTAATCAAGTCTTAACAAGTTTGATTGCTTAACATGTTGGAAACATTTAATCATGTAAATATCAATCTCAATTAATATATATAAACATGGAAAAGTTCGGGTCACTACAAATATCCCCATCATTCCGGGACACCCTTCGGATATGATATAAATTTCGAAGTACTAAAGCATCCGGTACTTTGGATGGGGTTTGTTAGGCCCAATAGATCTATCTTTAGGATTCGCGTCAATTAGGGTGTCTGTTCCCTAATTCTTAGATTACCAGACTTAATAAAAAGGGGCATATTCGATTTTGATTATTCAACCATAGAATGTAGTTTCACGTACTTGTGTCTATTTTGTAAATCATTTATAAAACCTGCATGTATTCTCATCCCAAAAATATTAGATTTTAAAAGTGGGACTATAACTCACTTTCACAGATTTTTACTTCATCATGACGTAAGACTTGGCCACTGGTTGATTCACGAACCTATAACAATATATACATATATATCAAAGTATGTTCAAAATATATTTACAACACTTTTAATATATTTTGATGTTTTAAGTTTATTAAGTCAGCTGTCCTCGTTAGTAACCTACAACTAGTTGTCCACAGTTAGATGTACAAAAATAAATCGATAAATATTATCTTGAATCAATCCACGACCCACTGTATACGTATCTCAGTATTGATCACAACTCAAACTATATATATTTTGGAATCAACCTCAACCCTGTATAGCTAACTCCAACATTCACATATAGAGTGTCTATGGTTGTTCCGAAATATATATAGATGTGTCGACATGATAGGTCGAAACATTGTATACGTGTCTATGGTATCTCAAGATTACATAATATACAATACAAGTTGATTAAGTTATGGTTGGAATAGATTTGTTACCAATTTTCACGTAGCTAAAATGAGAAAAATTATCCAATCTTGTTTTACCCATAACTTCTTCATTTTAAATCCGTTTTGAGTGAATCAAATTGCTATGGTTTCATATTGAACTCTATTTTATGAATCTAAATAGAAAAAGTATAGGTTTATGGTCGGAAAAATAAGTTACAAGTCGTTTTTGTAAAGGTAGTCATTTCAGTCGAAAGAACGACGTCTAGATGACCATTTTAGAAAACATACTTCCACTTTGAGTTTAACCATAATTTTTGGATATAGTTTCATGTTCATAATAAAAATTATTTTCTCATAATAACAACTTTTAAATCAAAGTTTATCATAGTTTTTAATTAACTAACCCAAAACAGCCTGCGGTGTTACTACGACGGCGTAAATCCGGTTTTACGGTGTTTTTCGTGTTTCCAGGTTTTAAATCATTAAGTTAGCATATCATATAGATATAGAACATGTGTTTAGTTGATTTTAAAAGTCAAGTTAGAAGGATTAACTTTTGTCTGCGAACAAGTTTAGAATTAACTAAACTATGTTCTTGTGATTAGAAGTTTAAACCTTCGAATAAGATAGCTTTATATGTATGAATCGAATGATGTTATGAACATCATTACTACCTAAAGTTCCTTGGATAAACCTACTGGAAAAGAGAAAAATGGATCTAGCTTCAACGGATCCTTGGATGGCTCGAAGTTCTTGAAGCAGAATCATGACACGAAAACAAGTTCAAGTAAGATCATCACTTGAAATAAGATTGTTATAGTTATAGAAATTGAACCAAAATTTGAATATGATTATTACCTTGTATTAGAATGATAACCTACTGTAAGAAACAAAGATTTCTTGAGGTTGGATGATCACCTTACAAGATTGGAAGTTAGCTAGCAAACTTGAAAGTATTCTTGATTTTATGTAACTAGAACTTGTAGAATATATGAAGAACACTTAGAACTTGAAGATAGAACTTGAGAGAGATCAATTAGATGAAGAAAATTGAAGAATGAAAGTGTTTGTAGGTGTTTTTGGTCGTTGGTGTATGGATTAGATATAAAGGATATGTAATTTTATTTTCATGTAAATAAGTCATGAATGATTACTCATATTTTTGTAATTTTATGAGATATTTCATGCTAGTTGCCAAATGATGGTTCCCACATGTGTTAGGTGACTCACATGGGCTGCTAAGAGCTGATCATTGGAGTGTATATACTAATAGTACATACATCTAAAAGCTGTGTATTGTACGAGTACGAATACGGGTGCATACGAGTAGAATTGTTGATGAAACTGAACGAGGATGTAATTGTAAGAATTTTTGTTAAGTAGAAGTATTTTGATAAGTGTATTGAAGTCTTTCAAAAGTGTATAAATACATATTAAAACACTACATGTATATACATTTTAACTGAGTCGTTAAGTCATCGTTAGTCGTTACATGTAAGTGTTGTTTTGAAACCTTTAGGTTAACGATCTTGTTAAATGTTGTTAACCCAATGTTTATAATATCAAATGAGATTTTAAATTATTATATTATCATGATATTATCATGTATGAATATCTCTTAATATGATATATATACATTAAATGTCTTTACAACGATAATCGTTACATATATGTCTCGTTTAAAAATCATTAAGTTAGTAGTCTTGTTTTTACATATGTAGTTCATTGTTAATATACTTAATGATATGTTTACTTATCATAGTATCATGTTAACTATATATATATATATCCATATATATGTCATCATATAGTTTTTACAAGTTTTAACGTTCGTGAATCACCGGTCAACTTGGGTGGTCAATTGTCTATATGAAACATATTTTATTTAATCAAGTTTTAACAAGTATGATTGCTTAACATGTTGGAAACATTTAATCATGTAAATATCAATCTCAATTAATATATATAAACATGGAAAAGTTCGGGTTACTACAGTAGTACTAAAGCTCATCTTGCTGGTTGTACTGAAGTTGGTCTTGCTGGTTGAACTAGCTTGATCGGCTAAGTAGAACTTTGCTGGTTGAACTAAAGTGCATTTGCTGGTCCGGCTAACTGGTTCTTCATAATTGCTGGCTTGCCTTCAACTATCAAAAACTTTATTCATAAAAACTTAACTACTTCAGTTTAAGGACTGAAGTAGGGTAACTCCTGAGCCTCTTGAACCAGCTCCAAAAACACCTAGTTGATAAGAAAGAGATGGCAACACGACCATTGCTTGACTTGACTCGAGTGTAACATCTTTTGAGCTTGTGCTGCTTGTGTTGCTGGTTACATTGTCCAGCTCACCCGCATCACCATCCTCATCATACTTAGGAAAGAGTAAATCAGGAACATATATTAATTAATGATTTGAATACGAAAGTTATTTCATTTATGGATCATTTTATCACTAAAAAAAACTTACACGTCCATTTGATCCTCTTCTTCCATTAGTTGTTGATAATAAGCATTATTCACCTTACTTGCTTGAAGTTTGTATTTTAATTTTTCCCAAAACAACAAGGAAATAGGTTAAAAACAAAATCAATTCAAAGATCACAAGGAAACCAATAACAAATACTCAAAACACAAAAAAGGTACCACGGAAGACATGTTTTTCTATGTTTTAAACCCTTTCCGATCAATTTCAAGTAAATCTTCCATGTTACAACTCAACGCAAAAGATTCCCTGCAATCAACAATTACATACTACATTAGCAGTAACCACTATTACATCACAATGTTGTTTTTTAACGTTTTCTGTATGAAAACTCAAGAGCCCATAATAATAATAATAATAATAATAATAATAATAATAATAATAATAATAATAATAATAATAATAATAATAATAATAATAATAATAATAATAATAATAATAATAATAATAATAATAATAATAATAATAATAATAATAATAATAATAATAATAATAATAATAATAATAATAATAATAATAATAATAATAATAATAATAATAATAATAATAATAATAATAATAATAATAATAATAATAATAATAATAATAATAATAATAATAATAATAATAATAATAATAATAATAATAATAATAATAATAATAATAATAATAATAATAATAATAATAATAATAATAATAATAATAATAATAATAATAATAATAATAATAATAATAATAATAATAATAATAATAATAATAATAATAATAATAATAATAATAATAATAATAATAATAATAATAATAATAATAATAATAATAATAATAATAATAATAATAATAATAATAATAATAGATTCAAATAACATCCTTTTTGTAGACCTTAATGTTCTAATAGTTCATAGTTATTCCTATGGTACTAACTTGTGGAATTACTGAGACATGAACTAGTAAGGGGTGTTTGATATTATTGCTGATATATATAACTGCTTATTAGTTATGCTTTCTCAAATAATCAAAATCAAAAGGGTGTGTGATCAAACAAGTGGGAACAAAGAAAGCCTAGAATCCTTATAACTATGTCACTAGTGAAATGACCCGTGAAATCACGGGTTTGTTTAAACGAAATAATTTAATGATATGTTTTAGGTATTAAGTGAACGTAAATGCTAAAGTTATTTAGTTTAATGACCCGTGAAACCACAGAGTCTGACTAAGAAACTCGTCAGCTGAACAATTCATCAAACACCTAAAATGCATATTAAATAATCCACATCCAATCATAAGATATGATATTGGTTATCATTTTATTTTAAAAGTGTAAATTAAAATATAAATTTAGAATTGGTTTCCTTCTACCTAGCTTTTAACCCTTCGCGTACTCAATTCAAAATAATTAATTAAAAAAATTATTTAATTTTAATAAATTAAAATAATTATTAATAAGATTTAATAATAATAATAATTAATTAATAAAATTTAATTTTAATTCAAAATTATTTATATTAATGACATCAATCCACCATGCTTAAATTTTTTTCTTTTTTTTTAATTTTTTCTTAATAAATGAATTAGTCTAATAATAACATAATCATTTTAACATTTTAATATTAAATAAAGATATGGCAACTTTGTTTGCAAAAGACTTTAAAGGTAAAATCACACTTCACCATAAGAAAAGATCATCATCTATTTACTTTCAAAATTAAAACTTTGGGAAAAAGAAATTTATCATGAAATATTGTACGATGAAGTTTAACTTTTTTATTAAAGAAATCATTTCTATTGAAAAATAAATGCTGAAAAGGAACATTATGGTTAACAAAAATCGGTACTTTTAGCATGTATATTCTGAACCAAAACAATATAAGGAATAAAAAAAATTAATAAACACACCCACACATTTTGTCAACTGACTGACAACTAATTTTTCAAAGGATGGATAAAAGCTACAATTAACAAACAATAACACACACACAAATATATATTGTGATGGATGAAAGAATATATTACATTAAAAATCGAAATTCTAATCTGGGTTGATCACGAAACCTCTGTTCTACTTGTGAGTCCCCTTTCAATATCTTTAGTAGTATTTTTTAGAATCGCATTCATGCATATCCACCAATGCAACCGCTACTGATACACCACATTTTTCACTACAATACCAATTTTATTATATAACACACTGTGTGGCGAATCTTTGTGAGGACAAAGGAGGGCCTTGGCCATCCTAAATTTTTGGGTTAGTAATGTAATTTTATGGGCAAATATGATTTTTTGATATAAAAAACAAGGTTGTATAGCTAATTTCAGTTTGATGAAGTTACTGGGTATAATTTAAGAATTAGGGTTTGTGTGTTGGGGAGAAATTTTAATTGCAGGTTAGGTTCATCGTACAAGATAACATGTTTCAAAATGTTTCAATAAGAACCCCTAGTCATTATAGTGTAGTTAAGTTAAAATCCTTAAGTTTGATACTTTAACATATTAGTCCCTAGTTTCTATAGCTATGCTCTTATTTGTGATACTGTACTCCGTAATATTACTTTATTATCTTACATGTTTTTCTAAGGTAAACTCCTTGACCTTAAATGTTTATTTTCATTACTTAATTATCTTAAATGTTAGAATTCTTATAATACAAGCACCATTTGATAAAATTAGATATACTAATATTATGTGATAATTAATCAATATGTAAAATAAAATATTGTTCATTTTGAAGTTAAGAAGGTTTTAACGCTCATTTTTGTCAACGTAAAAAAAAGTTTGAATGTTCATTTTCGCCCTCCCAATAAAAAACTTCAAGTTCCGCCACTTCACACACACACATCAAAATACACACATAAATATATAAACACAAAATTTTAATATCTATCTATATCTATATCTATTCTATTCTATATTCTATATTCTATATCTATACTATACATTAAAAGAAAAGCCAAATTGAGATACACTTTTTTAGCATTTTTGAATCTGGACCATTAGATCAAAAAATGACCTCCATTGCCCTTACTTAATAACTATTGGATCAAACTATAACCTTTTATAACTATTTTCATTCTCATAAGACTTCCCATAATACTCTTGATAGAATAAAATTACGGGAGTATTGCATCTGAATAGGGGTCAAGCTGTTATCATTTTCTCATCC
The DNA here is from genome assembly GCF_046630445.1 of Rutidosis leptorrhynchoides. Classification (NCBI taxonomy): domain Eukaryota; kingdom Viridiplantae; phylum Streptophyta; class Magnoliopsida; order Asterales; family Asteraceae; genus Rutidosis; species Rutidosis leptorrhynchoides. The sequence continues at coordinate 241,697,891 of NC_092343.1, forward strand.
ATTTACGCCCTTCATCCCATTATCTTCAACCCTAATCTACTCCTGAAAAAAATGATTTCTCTTCAAGAACATACATCCATCGTATCCTAACTCAATGGTTTGTTTTTCCAATTGGTAAAGAAAAAAGTTTGCGTATCATGTGCAATTCGTTAAAGTCCATTCAATTGATAACGAAAATCTATTTTAGATGAAACACGATAACATACGGCCTTTAATTGAATCAAACCCTAAAAACACGAGTGAGTTTTTTTTAAATGTTGTGCTTTGATTCAACTACATTGGAACACTCAAACCCTAAAAACGCAGCGACAATCGCCTACTACAATCACTTGAACAGTACGATTCTTGACAAATCAATCGCAGAAATCAGTTTCTATGATCGTTTATGAAACGATTACTTCTTCAATTGCAAATCACGGGTTAGTATTTCTTAGTATTTGTTTCAATTTTAGGGTTCTAAGGTTCTACTGCGAAATCGATATCCTAATTTCGTGGGGTATAATCATTGATATATCACCGCAAAATTTTGGATTCAACATCGATTTTTACAGCATAAATGTCGGATTTCAAAATACGATAGCAAAAAATCGTCCATGATAACAGGTATGACCAATTCATAGTGCAATTTGGATCTGCTGCTAACTGATGTTTGTTTTTAAATATATTATGTTATTGAAATATCTTTAGTATTTAATGGTGTATCCTATCGTATACATGCATAAAAGGCATAATGGCTGCATAAAAGTAGCATCAGGAAGACTGGAAACAGCAGTTTTATGGAATTATCCGTCCAGCGTTCTCCGCTGTACACGTTGCTCCGTCATGAGTAAGCCTTGAAGGCCGCCTAGCGCGTAAGCCCTGGCCGGAGAACGCCACTTTCAGCATAAATTTCGGATCACAAGTAACAGAACGTATCATCATCTGACACATGTCCCCGAACAATCCGGTAGATCTGACACTATAAATAGACCCCTTGGGTCGTCATTTTACACAGTTCAGACATTCTGACAAATTTGACAGCAGATACTTCACCTCTCTCTCTCTCTCTCTCTAGGACTTTCTCTCACTAGAAGTCATTCGACTAGCAATTCTATGCTCTACGGATGACAGATTGATTAAGCCACCCCACAAGTTTCTATACTTGTGAACCGGGTCTGCAGGGATTATTTCCCAAGGGCAAACATCAATTGGCAACACACGCCCACCTAAAGCTAGATTACTTCTAGTATCGTGTTGGCACACTAAGCCTTAACTCATAAGGAAATAGGTGTTAACAATGGCGCCATCCACTAATGCAAAGAACACGCGAAACAGAAAAGGAACGAAAACAACTGAAGCTCCATTCATGAATGTACTTGAAGCAGTCAATAATCCATTAACTGAAGACATGATAACTGTTGAAGATGTACCTATTCCGCCACCGGATGGTATGATTGAAGAAACAGTTGCTGAAACTACAGAAAGGCTTAAGCGTTTGGCAACTAATTCATAGAAAAGGCCAGTAATCGAAGAGACAACAACCAAAAGTGCAGAAAGACTTCCAAACCTTGTCACTAATCCAGAGAGGTGACCATTGATGCAACCACGGCGATGTCCATCATTTATACCTTTTCGACGGATGGCGGATGGCAAAGACAAACAAATCATGAAAAGGCAATCTATATCAAACTACAGGTTATCCAGATTACTTGACAAGCTGGGCAGTCTTATTGATGACTCTGAGGATGATAATGACTTGAGCTATATTAATAATGATTCTAACGATGAAATTGATGACAAAGATGAGTTCGTGTCTGAGAAGCAGGCAGTGTTGCTTTTAAATGACATCCTTAAACAGACAGCTCCGGCAAAGTATAAGCAACGCTTAGCGCAACCCGCCGTCCGTGCTGTGGCTGTGGATACTTTTTTCACACTAATTACTGGAGAGCAAGCTACAAAGCCACCGGCTATGGCAGAATCTACTCAATGTTTTATTGATCGAATTGCTAACTATCCGTTGCCTAGAAATCTTGGCATACCGGCAATTAGAGTTTATGATGGTACAACGGATCCTGAAGATTTTCTAACCATGTTTGAAGGCGCAATGAGGTTACAACATTGGGATGACGAGGTAGCTTGTCATATGTTTCCAATAGTGTTGCAGAAAATGACAAGGGAATGGTTTGCAAGCTTACCATCAAGGAGTATTACAAGTTATTTGGATCTTCGTGCAAAGTTTATTATGCAATATCAAAATCTTCGTAGCTGCACTTTGACACACCTTGATGTACATGAGATAACGATGCATCATAATGAGTCCTTGAGTAATTTCATGAAGCGATACACGCTTGAAGCACAAAAGATACCTGATTGTCCAGAATCGCAGCTAGTGTCCGGTTTCATTTTTTGTTTGGATCAGCGAAGGTTTAGTGCACTTGTTCATACATTAAGGTATGACTTACCAAAAACCCTGCATCAGGCGTTGGAAGTTGCACAAAAACATGTTCGAGCTGGTGAGCGAGGACTAAGCAAGTTTGATGGAAGTAGCAGTAGCAAACCGCACAACGGAGGGCGGTACTTTGACAGAAATCAGAGGAGGAATGACAATTCCAATGCTGGATGGAGAGGCAACTATCATCCCAATGATTTTCATCACAACAGAAGGCCAATAGAGAGACATCTGTTGATAATGGCGCTGACTAAAACCCCAAAAGAGATTCTTTTCACTGAGCTAATCCGAACTACTTTCAATCCTCCAGCACCCATGGAGGAAAGAGAGGGTCCAAAAAGTGAACTATGGTGTGACTTTCATGAGGCATGGGGTCATGATACAGTTAATTGCAAATCTCTGATGAGAGAAATCATCGCAAAGATCAAAGCAGGAGAGTTAAACCACTTGTTGCCAGGAAATCAATATAGGAGAAATGATCCTCGCAGGAAATTTGGATGGCAGAAGAATTATGGTGGAAGAGGTCATCGAGGTGATAACAGAAGAAGGGAAGATCATGGCGGAAGAGATAACATAAACCAGTATGGAGATCGGATCACGGAGCGTGAGCCAACTCCAGACATTGTAATCAAAATGGTGTGGTTGAATGGAAGTCACTATGAGGACGGTGAGCAGTCGGATAAGAATGTTGATAGCTGGAGATATGCCCCAATCATTTTTCAACCAATTCAAAATTGGGCCTTGTCCGTTCAGCCAGTGGTCATTTCAGCACAAATTGCAAACAAGTTCATCAGCCATATCTACACAGATACAGGCAGTGAGGCTGACATCATTTATTGGCATTGTTTCAAGGCTTTTCCAAGGCATGTACAGGTTAGAGCTAGGCGGACGAGTTTGAAGGTTTCAGGGCTAACAGGAGCACCAGTGAATGCAATGGGGCGAGTTCATTTGGAGGTCATTTTGGGAACATTTCCACTATTGAGAACCGAAACAATCGATTTCAATATTCTGGATGGCAACTCTCGATTTAATGTCCTTTTTGGACGGGCAGTGTTAGCTAAATTTGGAGCGATAACATCAACGGCTCATGCAGAGATCAGATTCCCAACTTCGAACGGAGTAGCAGCCATACACTCACAGTATGTGGCACCAACAAGGGAACGATCCACATTTGCAACCTTACCAGAAGGCAATATGAATCAGAGGAGGCGTAATCTGTTGTTCAGGGAGGATGAGGTTCAGGAGTTCTTTATACCATAATCAAGTGTTCAGGCCGGACAGCGCTAGGCGCTTGGCGTTTGAAAAAAACAAATTCCAGCATTTTATCAAGAACAAAATTTATCATTTCAATAAGAGCAGTTTGTTAGCATTTCTGAAGAACAAAATTTATCAATATACTGTAGACCATTGTGGTCATCTTTATAGTGCCTATGTTTTCAATTGCATACACTAAACGTTCATGATGTACTAATTAGGCTTGAGCTGAAATGTCCCGTTCATATTGATTATAAACGTTCCATATTAATTGATTTCGTTGCGAGGTTTTAACCTCTATATGAGACGTTTTTCAAAGACTGCATTCATTTTTAAAACAACCATAACCTTTATTTTATCAATAAAGGTTTCAAAAGCATTACGTAGATTATCAAATAATGATAATCTAAAATATACTGTTTACACACGACCATTACATAATGGTTTACAATAGAAATATATTTCATCGACATATGTTTCTTGAATGCAGTTTTTACATAATATCATACAAACAAGGACTCCAAATCTTGTCCTTATTTAAGTATGCAACAGAGGAAGCTCTAAATATTCACCTGAGAATAAACATGTTTTAAACGTCAACAAAAATGTTGGTGAGTTATAGGTTTAACCTATATATATCAAATCGTAACAATAGACCACAAGATTTCATATTTCAATATACATCCCATACATAGAGATAAAAATCATTCATATGGTGAACACCTGGTAACCGACATTAACAAGATGCATATATAAGAATATCCCCATCATTCCGGGACACCCTTCGGATATGATATAAATTTCGAAGTACTAAAGCATCCGGTACTTTGGATGGGGTTTGTTAGGCCCAATAGATCTATCTTTAGGATTCGCGTCAATTAGGGTGTCTGTTCCCTAATTCTTAGATTACCAGACTTAATAAAAAGGGGCATATTCGATTTCGATAATTCAACCATAGAATGTAGTTTCACGTACTTGTAAATCATTTATAAAACCTGCATGTATTCTCATCCCAAAAATATTAGCTTTTAAAAGTGGGACTATAACTCACTTTCACTGATTTTTACTTCGTCGGGAAGTAAGACTTGGCCACTGGTCGATTCATGAACCTATAAAGAATATGTACATATATATCAAAGTATATTCAAAATATATTTACAACACTTTTAATACATTTTGATTTTTTAAGTTTATTAAGTCAGTTGTCCTCGTTAGTAACCTACAACTAGTTGTCCAACGTTAGATGTACAGAAAAAAATTGATATATATTATCTTGAATCAATCCACGACCCAGTGTATACACGTCTCAGGCTAGATCACAACTCAAAGTATATATATTTTTGGAATCAACTTCAACCCTGTATAGCTAACTCCCACGTTACTGCATATAGAGTGTCTATGGTCGTTCCAAATAATATATACACATGGGTCGATATGATATGTCAAAACATTTGCATACGTGTCTATGGTATCCCAAGATTACATAATATATTAGAATACATGTATAATACAATATAAGTTAGCTATGATATGATTAATATAGATTTGTTACCAATTTTCACGTTGCTACAACAAGAAAAATTATCCAATCTTGTTTTACCCATAACTTCTTCATTTTAAATCCGTTTTGAGTGAATCAAATTGCTATGGTTTCATATTGAACTCTATTTTATGAATCTAAACAGAAAAAGTATAGGTTTTTAGTCGGAAATATAAGTTACAAGTTATTTTTGTAAAGGTAGTCATTTCAGTCGAAAGAACGACGTCTAGATGACCATTTTAGAAAACATACTTCCACTTTGAGTTTAACCATAATTTTTGGATATAGTTCATGTTCATAAGAAAAATAATTTTCTCAGAAGAACAACTTTTAAATCGAAGTTTATCATAGTTTTTAATTAACTAACCCACAACAGCCCGCGGTGTTACTACGACGGCGTAAATCCGGTTTTACGGTGTTTTTCGTGTTTCCAGGTTTTAAATCATTAAGTTAGCATATCATATAGATATAGAACATGTGTTTAGTTGATTTTAAAAGTCAAGTTAGAAGGATTAACTTTTGTTTGCGAACAAGTTTAGAATTAACTAAACTATGTTCTAGTGATTACAAGTTTAAACCTTCGAATAAGATAACTTTATATGTATGAATCGAATGATGTTATGAACATCATTACTACCTCAAGTTTTCTGGATAAAGCTACTGGAAATGAGAAAAATGGATCTAGCTTCAAAGGATCCTTAGATGGCTTGAAAGTTCTTGAAGCAGAATCATGACACGAAAACAGTTCAAGTAAGATTTTCACTCGAAATAAGATTGTTATAGTTATAGAAATTGAATCAAAGTTTGAATATGAGTATTACCTTGTATTAGAAAGATATCTTACTGTAAATAAGAAAGATTTCTTGAGGTTGGATAATCACTCTACAAGATTGGAAGTAAGCTAGCAAACTTGGAAGTATTCTTGATTTTATGAAACTAGAACTTGTAGAATTTATGAAGAACACTTAGAACTTGAAGATAGAACTTGAGAGAGATCAATTATATGAAGAAAATTGAAGAATGAAAGTGTTTGTAGGTGTTTTTGGTCATTGGTGTATGGATTAGATATAAAGGATATGTAATTTTGTTTTCATTTAAATAAGTCATGAATGATTACTCATATTTTTGTAATTTTATGAGATATTTCATGCTAGTTGCCAAATGATGGTTCCCACATGTGTTAGGTGACTCACATGGGCTACTAAGAGCTGATCATTAGAGTGTATATACCAATAGTACATACATCTAAAAGCTGTGTATTGTACGAGTACGAATACGGGTGCATACAAGTAGAATTGTTGATGAAACTGAACGAGGATGTAATTGTAAGCATTTTTGTTAAGTACAAGTATTTTGATAAGTGTCTTGAAGTCTTTCAAAAGTGTATGAATACATATTAAAACACTACATATATATACATTTTAACTGAGTCGTTAAGTCATCGTTAGTCGTTACATGTAAGTGTTGTTTTGAAACCTTTAGGTTAACGATCTTGTTAAATGTTGTTAACCCAATGTTTATAATATCAAATGAGATTTTAAATTATTATATTATCATGAAATTATGATGTACGAATATCTCTTAATATGATATATATGCATTAAATGTCGTTACAACGATAATCGTTACATATATGTTTCGTTTCAAAATCATTAAGTTAGTAGTCTTGTTTTTACATATGTAGTTCATTGTTAATATACTTAATGATATGTTTAATTATCATAATATCATGTTAACTATATATATAACTATATATATGTCATCATATAGTTTTTACAAGTTTTAACGTTCGTGAATCACCGGTCAACTTGGGTGGTCAATTGTCTATATGAAACCTATTTCAATTAATCAAGTCTTAACAAGTTTGATTGCTTAATATGTTGGAAACACTTAATCATGTAAATAACAATTTCATTTAATATATATATATATATATATATATATATATATATATATATATATATATATATATATATATATATATATATATATATATATATATATATATATATATAAACATGGAAAAGTTCGAGTCACTACAGTGCCTACCAGTTAAATAAATTTCGTCCCGAAATTTTAAACAGTTGGAGGTGTTGACGTATCTTCTGGAAATAAATGCGGGTATTTTTTATTCATCTGATCTTCTCGTTCCCAGGTGAACTCGGGTCCTCTACGAGCATTCCATCGAACCTTAACAATTGGTATCTTGTTTTGCTTAAGTCTTTTAACCTCACGATCCATTATTTCGACGGGTTCTTCGATGAATTGAAGTTTTTCGTTGATTTGGATTTCATCTAATGGAATAGTGAGATCTTCTTTAGCAAAACATTTCTTCAAATTCGAGACGTGTAAAGTGTTATGTACAGCCGCGAGTTGTTGAGGTAACTCAAGTCGGTAAGCTACTGGTCCGACACGATTAATAATCTTGAATGGTCTGATATACCTTGGATTTAATTTCCCTCGTTTACCAAATCGAACAACACCTTTCCAAGGTGCAACTTTAAGCATGACCATATCTCCAATTTCAAATTCTATATCTTTTCTTTTATTGTCAGCGTAGCTCTTTTGTCGACTTTGGGCGGTTTTCAACCGTTGTTGAATTTGGATGATCTTCTCGGTAGTTTCTTGTATTATCTCCGGACCCGTAATCTTTCTATCCCCCACTTCACTCCAACAAATCGGAGACCTGCACTTTCTACCATAAAGTGCTTCAAACGGCGCCATCTCAATACATGAATGGTAGCTGTTGTTGTAGAAAAATTCTGCTAACGGTAGATGTCGATCCCAACTGTTTCCGAAATCAATAACACATGTTCGTAGCATGTCTTCAAGCATTTGTATCATCCTTTCACTCTGCCCATCAGTTTGTGGATGATAGGCAGTACTCATGTCTAGACGAGTTCCTAATGCTTGCTGTAATGTCTGCCAGAATCTTGAAATAAATCTGCCATCCCTATCAGAGATAATAGAGATTGGTATTCCATGTCTGAAGACGACTTCCTTCAAATACAGTCGTGCTAACTTCTCTATCTTGTCAATCTTCTCTTATTGGCAGGAAGTTTGCTGATATGGTGAAACGATCAACTATTACCCAAATAGTATCAAAACCACTTGCAGTCCTTGGCAATTTAGTGATGAAATCCATGGTAATGTTTTCCCATTTCCATTTCGGGATTTCGGGTTGTTAAAGTAGACCTGATGGTTTCTGATGCTCAGCTTTGACCTTAGAACACGTCAAACATTCTCCTACGTATTTAGCAACATCGGCTTTCATACCCGGCCACCAAAAATGTTTCTTGAGATCTTTGTACATATTCCCCGTTCCAGGATGTATTGAGTATCTGGTTTTATGAGATTCTCTAAGTACCATTTCTCTCATATCTCCAAATTTTGGTACCCAAATCCTTTCAGCCCTATACCGGGTTCCGTCTTCCCGAATATTAAGATGCTTCTCCGATCCTTTGGGTATTTCATCCTTTAAATTTCCCTCTTTTAAAACTCCTTGTTGCGCCTCCTTTATTTGAGTAGTAAGGTTATTGTGAATCATTATATTCATAGATTTTACTCGAATGGGTTCTCTGTCCTTCCTGCTCAAGGCGTCGGCTACCACATTTGCCTTCCCCGGGTGGTAACGAATCTCAAAGTCGTAATCATTCAACAATTCAATCCACCTATGCTGCCTCATATTCAGTTGTTTCTGATTAAATATGTGTTGAAGACTTTTGTGGTCGGTATATATAATACTTTTGACCCCATATAAGTAGTGCCTCCAAGTCTTTAATGCAAAAACAATTGCGCCTAATTCCAAATCATGCGTCGTATAATTTTGTTCATGAATCTTCAATTGTCTAGACGCATAAGCAATCACCTTCGTTCGTTGCATTAATACACAACCGAGACCTTGCTTTGATGCGTCACAATAAATCACAAAATCATCATTCCCTTCAGGCAATGACAATATAGGTGCCGTAGTTAGCTTTGTCTTCAATAACAGAAACGCTTTCTCTTGTTCATCCTTCCATTCAAATTTCTTCCCTTTATGCGTTAATAAAGTCAAGGGTTTTGCTATTCTGGAAAAGTCTTGGATGAACCTTCTGTAGTAACCAGCTAGTCCTAAAAACTGGCGTATGTGTTTCAGAGTTTTCGGGGTTTCCCACTTTTCAACAGTTTCTATCTTTGCCGGATCCACCTTAATACCTTCTTTGTTCACTATGTGACCGAGGAATTGAACTTCTTCCAACCAAAATGCACACTTTGAAAACTTAGCGTACAATTCTTCCTTTCTCAATACTTCTAACACCATTCTCAAATGTTCACCGTGTTCTTGGTCATTCTTTGAGTAAATAAGTATGTCATCAATGAAAATAATGACAAACTTGTCAAGGTATGGTCCACACACTCGGTTCATAAGATCCATGAACATAGCTGGTGCATTAGTTAAACCAAACGGCATGACCATAAACTCGTAATGATCGTAACGTGTTCTGAAAGCAGTCTTTGGAATATCATCTTCTTTCACCCGCATTTGATGATACCCGAAACGTAAGTCAATCTTTGAATAAACAGACGAGCCTTGTAGTTGATCAAATAAGTCGTCGATTCTCGGTAGTGGGTAGCGGTTCTTGATGGTAAGTTTGTTCAACTCTCGGTAGTCGATACACAACCTGAATGTACCATCTTTCTTCTTGACAAACAAAACAGGAGCTCCCCACGGTGATGTGCTTGGTCGAATGAAACCACGCTCTAAAAGTTCTTGTAATTGGCTTTGCAGTTCTTTCATCTCGCTGGGTGCGAGTCTGTAAGGAGCACGAGCTATTGGTGCAGCTCCTGGTACAAGATCTATTTGAAATTCAACGGATCGATGTGGGAGTAATCCCGGTAATTCTTTCGGAAATACATCGGAAAATTCTTTTGTGACGGGAACATCATTGATGCTCTTTTCTTCAGTTTGTACTTTCTCGACGTGTGCTAGAACAGCATAGCAACCTTTTCTTATTAGTTTTTGTGCCTTCAAATTACTAATAAGATGTAGCTTCGTGTTGCCCTTTTCTCCGTACACCATTAAGGGTTTTCCTTTTTCTCGTATAATGCGAATTGCATTTTTGTAACAAACGATCTCTGCTTTCACTTCTTTCAACCAGTCCATACCGATTATCACATCAAAACTCCCTAACTCTACTGGTATCAAGTCAATCTTAAATGTTTCGCTAACTAGTTTAATTTCTCGATTCCGACATATATTATCTGCTGAAATTAATTTACCATTTGCTAATTCGAGTAAAAATTTACTATCCAAAGGCGTCAATGGACAACTTAATTTAGCACAAAAATCTCTACTCATATAGCTTCTATCCGCACCTGAATCAAATAAAACGTAAGCAGATTTATTGTCAATAAGAAACGTACCCGTAACAAGCTCCGGGTCTTCCTGTGCCTCTGCCGCATTAATATTGAAAACTCTTCCGCGGCCTTGTCCACTCGTGTTCTCCTGGTTCGGGCAATTTCTAATAATGTGGCCCGGTTTTCCACATTTATAACAAACTACATTGGCATAACTTGCTCCGACACTACTTGCTCCGCCATTACTCGTTCCGACACCATTTGTTCCTTTCGTTCTGTTAACCCCTGGTCCGTAGACCTCACACTTCACCGCTCTATGACCATTTCTTTTACACTTGTTGCAAAATTTGGTGCAGAACCCCGAGTGATACTTTTCACACCTTTGGCATAGCTGCTTCTGATTGTTGTTGTTGTTGTTGCGATTATTATTGTTGTTGGGATGATTGTTGTAGTTGCTGCTGCTGCTGCTGTTGTTGTTGTTGTTGTTGTTGTTGTTGTTGTTGTTGTTGTTGTTGTTGTTGTTGTTGTTGTTGTTGTTGTTGTTGTTGTTGTTGTTGTTGTTGTTGTTGTTGTTGTTGTTGTTGTTGTTGTTGTTGTTGTTGTTGTTGTTGTTGTTGTTGTTGTTGTTGTTGTTGTTGTTGTTGTTGTTGTTGTTGTTGTTGTTGTTGTTGTTGTTGTTGTTGTTGTTGTTGTTGTTGTTGTTGTTGTTGTTGTTGTTGTTGTTGTTGTTGTTGTTGTTGTTGTTGTTGTTGTTGTTGTTGTTGTTGTTGTTGGGCCGTTTGTTGTAGTTGCGATTGATGTTGCGATTGTTGGGATAGTTGTTGCGATTATTGTTGTAATTGCTGTTGTTGTATTGGTGATTCTTATCACCGTTTTCCTCCCACTTTCTTTTGACTTGCTTCACATTGGCCTCTTCAGCAGTCTGTTCTTTAATTCTTTCTTCAATCTGGTTCACTAGTTTATGAGCCATTCTACATGCATGTTGTATGGAGGCGGGCTCGTGTGAATTATATCTTCTTGGATTCTTTCCGGTAATCCTTTCACAAACGCGTCGATCTTCTCTTCCTCATCTTCGAACGCTCCCGGACACAATAGGCATAATTCTGTGAATCGTCTTTCGTACGTGGTAATATCAAATCCTTGGGTTCGTAACCCTCTAAGTTCTGTCTTGAGATTATTGACCTCGGTTCTGGGACGGTACTTCTCGTTCATCAAGTGCTTGAATGCTGACCACGGTAGTGCGTAAGCATCATCTTGTCCCACTTGCTCTAGATAGGTATTCCACCATGTTAACGCAGAACCTGTGAAGGTATGCGTAGCGTACTTCACTTTGTCCTCTTCAGTACACTTACTTATGGCAAACACCGATTCGACCTTCTCGGTCCACCGTTTCAATCCGATCGGTCCTTCGGTTCCATCAAATTCCAAAGGTTTGCAGGCAGTGAATTCTTTGTAGGTGCATCCTACACGATTGGTTTGTCGAGTAGTCGGTGCCATTTCCTTCAAAATAGTCAAATGAAACGAGTTAATCATATAGAATATCAAGAGTAGTCAATAGTATTTCGTAGCGTAATATGAACTTATTTATAAAAGCTCTTTCTTCATATTAGCGATTTATACTCTTTAATTCGGGTAGTACCTACCCGTTAAGTTCATACTTAGTAGCTAACATACCATTTCAACTACTACAATTCTATATGAAAAACTAATCACAAAAATAAAAATAAAAATATCATATTCAAACCTTTATACAATAACTTGCAAACTTACAATACCGCTTTTTTTTACATATAGCATGAAATATAGCACATAAAAATTTGATACAAAGTAGTTGCGAAGATAATTCTAGTTAATAAATAAGGCGTTCAGCAAAGGCAATAAAGATACGTAATTCATACGTCCAGAAACAAGTCATGCATTCTGGTTTTACTAATACCACTTCCCATCCTTGGTTTTGTGGAACATAACCGTTGTGACCGATAGTAAGACAATGTGTTGTAACGTCGTCAAAAGGATGAAGGTTACGTAATGACCAACAGTCCCGTAATAACCTAAAAACCTCATTTCTTACCCCAATTACCGACTCCGTCACTCGTGGAAACGTTTTGTTTAATAGTTGTAGCCCGATGTTCTTGTTCTCACTTTGGTGAGAAGTGAACATTACTAACCCGTAAGCATAACATGCTTCTTTATGTTGCATGTTAGCCGCTTTTTCTAAATCACGAAGTCCTATATTCGGATATATTGAGTCAAAATAATTTCTTAACCCGTTGCGTAAAATAGCATTTGGGTTCCCCGCAATATATGCGTCAAAGTAAACACATCGTAACTTATGGATTTCCCAATGTGATATCCCCCATCTTTCGAACGAAAGCCTTTTATAAATCAAGGCATTCTTGGAACGTTCTTCGAATGTCTTACAAACTGATCTTGCCTTAAATAGTTGTGCCGAGGAATTCTGACCGACTCTAGACAAGATTTCATCAATCATGTCTCCGGGTAGGTCTCTTAAAATATTGGGTTGTCTATCCATTTTGTGTTTTTATACTGTAAAATAGACAAGAGTTAGATTCATAAAAAAAAATACTTATTAATACAAGCAATTTTTACATATATCATAAAGCATAAGCACACTATATTACATATATTACACCACACGAATACAACTATCTTATTCCGACTCGCTCGTTTCTTCTTCTTCGGTTTTGGTTCGTTTTTCCAAGTTTCTAGGGATATATGATGTTCCCCTAATACGAGCCGTCGTTTTCCACATTGGTTTAGAAAAACCTGGTGGTTTAGAGGTTCCCGGGTTATTGTCGTAACTTAAGAAATACGAGTGTTGATGATATATATAAAGTTCATCGGGTTTGGAATCAAATTTCTCTATTTTTATGCCCTTTCCCTTATTGTTCTCTTTTGCCTTATTAAATTGTGTTGGGGTAATTTCTATAACATCATCGGAATCCTTGTCGGGATCCGATTCATCGGAGAATTGGTAATCCTCCCAATACTTTCCTTCCTTGGCGGAAACACCATTGACCATAATTAACTTTGGTCGGTTGGTTGAGGATTTTCTTCTACTTAACCGTTTTATTATTTTCCCCATTGGTTCTATTTCTTCTTCCGGTTCCGATTCTTCTTCCGGTTCCGATTCTTCTTCCGGTTCCGACTCTTCTTCCGGTTCCTCTTCGGGAACTTGTGAATCAGTCCACGAATCATTCCAATTTACATTTGACTCTTCATTATTATTAGGTGAGTCAATGGGACTTGTTCTAGAGGCAGACATCTATCACATAATATCAAACACGTTAAGAGATTAATATATCACATAATATTCACATGTTAAAAATATATAGTTTCCAACAAAATTTGTTAAGCAATCATTTTTCAAGTAAACACGATCGAAGTCCAGACTCACTAATGCATCCTAACAAACTCGATAAGAAACACTAATGCAAAATTCTGGTTCTCTAAGACCAACGCTCGGATACCAACTGAAATGTCCCGTTCATATTGATTATAAACGTTCCATATTAATTGAATTCGTTGCGAGGTTTTGACCTCTATATGAGACGTTTTTCAAAGACTTCATTCATTTTTAAAACAACCATAACCTTTATTTTATCAATAAAGGTTTCAAAAGCATTACGTAGATTATCAAATAATGATAATCTAAAATATACTGTTTACACACGACCATTACATAATGGTTTACAATAGAAATATATTACATCGACATATGTTTCTTGAATGCAGTTTTTACATAATATCATACAAACATGGACTCCAAATCTTGTCCTTATTTTATTATGCAACAGCGGAAGCTCTTAATATTCACCTGAGAATAAACATGCTTTAAACGTCAACAAAAATGTTGGTGAGTTATAGGTTTAACCTATATATATCAAATCGTAACAATAGACCACAAGATTTCATATTTCAATATACATCCCATACATAGAGATAAAAATCATTCATATGGTGAACACCTGGTAACCGACATTAACAAGATGCATATATAAGAATATCCCCATCATTCCGGGACACCCTTCGGATATGATATAAATTTCGAAGTACAAAAGCATCCGGTACTTTGGATGGGGTTTGTTAGGCCCAATAGATCTATCTTTAGGATTCGCGTCAATTAGGGTGTCTGTTCCCTAATTCTTAGATTACCAGACTTAATAAAAAGGGGCATATTCGATTTCGATGATTCAACCATAGAATGTAGTTTCACGTAGTTGTGTCTATTTTGTAAATCATTTATAAAACCTGCATGTATTCTCATCCCAAAAATATTAGATTTTAAAAGTGGGACTATAACTCACTTTCACAGATTTTTACTTCGTCGAGAAGTAAGACTTGGCCACTGGTCGATTAACGAACCTATAACAAATATGTACATATATATCAAAGTATATTCAAAATATATTTACAACACTTTTAATACATTTTGATGTTTTAAGTTTATTAAGTCAGCTGTCCTCATTAGTAACCTACAACTAGTTGTCCAACGTTAGATGTACAGAAAAAAAATTGATATATATTATCTTGAATCAATCCACGACCCAGTGTATACATGTCTCAGGCTAGATCAGAACTCAAAGTATATATATTTTTGGAATCAACCTCAATCCTGTATAGCTAACTCCCACATTACTGCATATAGAGTATCTATGGTTGTTCCAAATAATATATACACATGGGTCGATATGATATGTCAAAACATTTGCATACGTGTCTATGGTATCCCAAGATTACATAATATATTAGAATACATGTATAATACAATATAAGTTAGCTAGGATATGATTAATATAGATTTGTTACCAATTTTCACGTTGCTACAACAAGAAAAATTATCCAATCTTGTTTTACCCATAACTTCTTCATTTTAAATCCGTTTTGAGTGAATCAAATTGCTATGGTTTCATATTGAACTCTATTTTATGAATCTAAACAGAAAAAGTATAGGTTTATAGTTGGAAAAATAAGTTACAAGTCATTTTTGTAAAGGTAGTCATTTCAGTTAAAAGAACAACGTCTAGATGACCATTTTAGAAAACATACTTCCACTTTGAGTTTAACAATGATTTTTGGATATAGTTTCATGTTCATAAGAAAAATCATTTTCCCATAAGAACAATTTTTAAATCAAAGTTTATCATAGTTTTTAATTAACTAACCCAAAACAGCCCGCGGTGTTACTACGACGGCGTAAATCCGGTTTTACGGTGTTTTTCGTGTTTCCAGGTTTTAAATCATTAAGTTAGCATATCATATAGATATAGAACATGTGTTTAGTTAATTTTAAAAGTAAATTTAGAAGGATTAACTTTTGTTTGCGAACAAGTTTTGAATTAACTAAACTATGTTCTAGTGATTACAAGTTTAAACCTTCGAATAAGATAGCTTTATATGTATGAATCGAATGATGTTATGAACATCATTACTACCTCAAGTTTTCTGGATAAAGCTACTGGAAATGAAAAAAATGGATCTAGCTTCAAAGGATCCTTGGATGGCTTGAAAGTTCTTGAAGCAGAATCATGACACGAAAACAGTTCAAGTAAGATTTTTACTCAAAATAAGATTGTTATAGTTATAGAAATTGAATCAAAGTTTGAATATGAGTATTACCTTGTATTAGAAAGATATCTTACTGTAAATAAGAAAGATTTCTTGAGGTTGGATGGTCACTCTACAAGATTGGAAGTAAGCTAGCAAACTTGGAAGTATTCTTGATTTTATGAAACTAGAACTTGTAGAATTTATGAAGAACACTTAGAACTTGAAGATAGAACTTGAGAGAGATTAATTAGATGAAGAAAATTGAAGAATGAAAGTAGTTGTAGGTGTTTTTGGTCGTTGGTGTATGGATTAGATATAAAGGATATGTAATTTTGTTTTCATGTAAATAAGTCATGAATGATTACTCATATTTTTGTAATTTTATGAGATATTTCATGCTAGTTTCCAAATGATAGTTCCCACATGTGTTAGGTGACTCATATGGGCTGCTAAGAGCTGATCATTGGAGTGTATATACCAATAGTACATACATCTAAAAGCTGTGTATTGTACGAGTATGAATACGGGTGCATACGAGTAGAATTGTTGATGAAACTGAACGAGGATGTAATTGTAAGAATTTTTGTTAAGTACAAGTATTTTTATAAGTGTCTTGAAGTCTTTCAAAAGTGTATGAATACATATTAAAACACTACATGTATATACATTTTAACTGAGTCGTTAAGTCATCGTTAGTCGTTACATGTAAGTTTTGTTTTGAAACCTTTAGGTTAATGATCTTGTTAAATGTTGTTAACCCAATGTTTATAATATCAAATGAGATTTTAAATTATTATATTATCATGATATTATGATGTACGAATATCTCTTAATATGATATATATACATTAAATGTTGTTACAACGATAATCGTTACATATATGTCTCGTTTCAAAATCATTAAGTTAGTAGTCTTGTTTTTACATATGTAGTTCATTATTAATATACTTAATGATATGTTTACTTATCATAATATCATGTTAACTATATATATAACTATATATATGTCATCATATAGTTTTTACAAGTTTTAACGTTCGTGAATCACCGGTCAACTTGGGTGGTCAATTGTCTATATGAAACCTATTTCAATTAATCAAGTCTTAACAAGTTTGATTGCTTAATATATTGGAAACACTTAATCATGTAAATAACAATTTTATTTAATATATATATAAACATGGAAAAGTTCGGGTCACTACATGATCCACCTAAATTCGTCATCAATTGTTTATGTATTGCACAGTACTGATCAATAAAATTTTATATTTTTCTTATGCAAAGTGCTGCCTGTGACAAATGTAAAACATTGCATTTATATCCTGCCCACAGAAGGAGAGTATTTTTATACCTCCGATGGCGGAAGCTCTTGCGCCGGCCAGCAAAGGCACAAGGGATCGGCTAGAAAACGTTAAAGTTTTACTAGAACGCACCGAGGCAAAATACAAAAATTAGATACTTGTCATGACAAACATTATAAAAACTTACTTCACAGAACGAAAGAAGTTTATATTTTATATGAAGGCCAAAATGTTTCACAATTCTTCCTCATATATTTTATGACGGAAGGCGTATGACGGACACGTTATTAATACATAACTAATTTTAAAAAATACTTCATAAAAATTCCTCATAACTTTTATGGCGAAAAGCATATAAACACTTCAAATATCCTATTAATTGTTTGAAGGCATAATATTTGTAAAGTGAAATTTCAATTTTGCATGTGTTATTCATTCAGCAGAAGTTAACAATGCAAGTCAGCCGCATACGAATTACCTCAAATACTTTTCAAAATGCCTTGATTAGACACACAATATGCAATTATACATCAGAAGTTTCTCATATACTTCGTATATAACAGATTTTTTTGAAGCAATAAACATCACAATATTTGGAGTAAGCATGCACACAAAAATAGTAACAGCAATAGCATATATTTAATTCAATCAAAGACAACAAAAATTTATTACAATTATTGTTCATCAATAAATACAAAGTTTATGCAAACTCCACACCAAGAACATCCTGAGCAGATGAATCTTCTCTGCTGCACACTTCATCATACACATCTATCTTCAGGTTAATCAACTTGTCTTTTTCTTCATCAACCTTCTCCAGGGTTCCAGGAGTCATGAGTTTAGCAATAGCAGTAGGGAGAGTCAGATTTGGAGCAAGGCGTCTGGTCAATTTATATGTCACATTAGAAATAGTATGGGTGCGCATAGCATCAACATAATCATTGTAGGGGTCCCCAACAAGCTTGGTGTAGTGACCCGAACTTTTCCATGTTTATATATATTAATTGAGATTGATATTTACATGAGTAAATGTTTCCAACGTGTTAAGCAATAAACTTGTTAAGACTTGATTAATTGAAATAGGTTTCATATAGACAATTGACCACCCAAGTTGACCGGTGATTCATGAACGTTAAAACTTGTAAAAACTATACGATGACATATATATGGTTATATATATAGTTAACATGATTTTATTGTAAGTAAGTATCTCATTAGTTATTTTAACAATGAGTTATATACATAAAAATGAGACTATTAAATTAAGAAACTCGAAAACGATATATATAACGATTATCGTTATAACAACGTCTTACTAGGTACATATGAATCATTTAAGATATTGATACACTTGGTTAATTATGTTAAATGATAAGTAAATATATCATTAAGTGTATTAACAATGAACTACATATGTAAAAATAAGACTACTAACTAAATGATTTCGAAACGAGACATATATGTAACGATTATCGTTGTAACGACATTTAACTGTATATATATATAATACTAAGATATATTATATATCATAATATCATGATAATATAACAATTTAACATCTCATTTGATATAATAAATAATGGGTTAACAACATTTAACAAGATCGTTAACCTAAAGGTTTCAAAACAACATTTACATGTAACGACTAACGATGACTTAACGACTCAGTTTAAATGTATATACATGTAGTATTTTAATATGTATTCATACACTTTTTAAAGACTTCAAGACACTTATCAAAATACTTCTACTTAACAAAAATGCTTACAATTACATCCTCGTTCAGTTTCATCAACAATTCTACTCGTATGCACCCGTATTCGTACTCGTACAATACACAGCTTTTAGATGTATGTACTATTGGTATATACACTCCAATGATCAGCTCTTAGCAGCCCATGTGAGTCACCTAACACATGTGAGAACCATCATTTGGCAAGTAGCATGAAATATCTCATAAAATTACAAAAATATGAGTAATCATTCATGACTTATTTACATGAAAACAAAATTACATATCTTTTATATCTAATCCATATACCAACGACCAAAAACACCTACAAACACTTTCATTCTTCAATTTTCTTCATCTAATTGATCTCTCACAAGTTCCATCTTCAAGTTCTAAGTGTTCTTCATAAATTTCATAAGTATAGTTTCATAAAAATCAAGAATACTTCCAAGTTTGTAAGTCTACTTCCAAGCATTCTAATCCATTCCAAGTAATCATCTAAGATCAAGGAACCTTTATTATTTACAGTAGGATATCTTTCTAATTCAAGGTAATATTCATATTCAAACTTTGATTCAATTTCTACAACTATAACAATCTTATTTCGAGTGAAAATCTTACTTGAACTGTTTTCGTGTCATGATTCTGTTTCAAGAGCTTTCAAGCCATCCAAGGATCCTTTGAAGCTAGATCCATTTTTCTCATTTCCAATAGTTTTATCCAGAAAACTTGAGGTATTAATGATGTTTATAACATCATTCGATTCATACATATAATGCTATCTTTTTCGAAGGTTTAAACTTGTAATCCCTAGAACATAGTTTAGTTAATTCTAAACTTGTTCGCAAACAAAAGTTAATCCTTCTAACTTGACTTTTAAAATAAACTAAACACATGTTCTATATCTATATGATATGCTAACGTAATGATTTAAAACCTGGAAACACGATGAACACCATAAAATCGGATATACGCCGTCGTAGTAAAACTAGGGGCTGTTTTAGTTTGGATAATTAAAAAATATGATAAACTTTGATTTAAAAGTTGTTCTTCAGGAAAAATGATTTTTCATATGAACATGAAACTATATCCAAAAAATCTTGGTTAAACTCAAAGTGAAAGTATGTTTTTCAAAATGGTCATCAAGATGTCGTTCTTTCGACGGAAATGACTACCTCTTTAGTAATTGACATGTAACTTAAATTTATGACTATAAACCTATACTTTTTCTATTTTTATTCTTAAATTAGAGTTCAATATGAAACCATAGCAATTTGATTCACTCAAAACGGATTTAAAATGAAGAAGTTATGGGTAAAACAAGATTGGATATTTTTGATCTTTTTAGCTACGGGAAATGTTTAACAAATCTATACAAATCATATTCTAGCTAACTTATATTGTATTATACATGTATTCTAATATATTATGTAATCTTGGGATACCATAGACACGTATGCAAATGTTTTGACATTTCATATCGACCCATGTATATATATTATTTGGAACAACCATAGACACTCTATATGCAGTAATGTTGGAGTTAGCTATACAGGGTTGAGGTTGATTCCAAAAATATATATACTTTGAGTTGTGATTTAGCCTGAGACGTGTATACACTGGGTCGTAGATTGATTCAAGATAATATATATCGAGTTATTTTTGTACATCTAACTGTGGACAACTAGTTGTAGGTTACTAACGAGGACAGCTGACTTAATACACTTAAATCTTTAAAACATAATAAAAATGGTTGTAAATTATATTTTGATCATACTTTGATATATATGTACATATTTGTATAGGTTTGTGAATCGATCTGTGGCCAAGTCTTATTTCCGAGGAAGAAAATATCTGTGAAAGTGAGTTATAGTCCCACTTTTAAAATATAATATTTTTGGGATGAGAATACATGCAGGTTTTATAAATGATTTACAAAATAGACACAAGTACGTGAAACTACATTCTATGGTTGAATTATCGAAATCGAATATGCCCCTTTTTATTAAGTTTGGTAATCTAAGAATTAGGGAACAGACACCCTAATTGACGCGAATCCTAAAGATAGATCTATTGGGCCTAACAAACCCCATCCAAAGTACCTGATGCTTTAGTATTTCGAAATTTATATCATATCCGAAGGGTGTCCCGGAATGATGGGGATATTCTTATATATGCATCTTGTTAATGTCGGTTACCAGGTGTTCACCATATGAATGCTTTTTATCTCTATGTATGGGATGTGTATTGAAATATGAAATCTTGTGGTCTATTGTTACGATTTGATATATATAGGTTAAACCTATAACTCACCAACATTTTTGTTGACGTTTAAAGCATGTTTATTCTCAGGTGAATACTAAGAGCTTCCGCTGTTGCATACTAAAATAAGGACAAGATTTGGAGTCCATGTTTGTATGATATTGTGTAAAAACTGCATTCAAGAAACATATGTCGATGTAATATATTTCTATTGTAAACCATTATGTAATGGTCGTGTGTAAACAGTATATTTTAGATTATCATTATTTGATAATCTACGTAATGTTTTTAAAACTTTTATTGATAAAATAAAGGTTATGGTTGTTTTAAAAATGAATGCAGTCTTTGAAAAACGTCTCATATAGAAGTCAAAACTTCGCAACGAAATCAATTAATATGGAACGTTTATAATCAATATGAACGGGACATTTCAGTTGGTATCCGAGCGTTGGTCTTAGAGAATCAGAAAATTTGCATTAGTGTGTCTTATCGAGTTTGTTAGGATGCATTAGTGAGTCTGGACTTCGACCGTGTTTTCTTTAAAAATGATTGCTTAACATTTTTGTTGGAAACTATATATTATTAACATGTAAATATTATGTGATATATTAATCTCTTAACATGTTTGATATTGTGTGATAGATGTCTACCTCTAGCACAAATCTCATTGACTCACCTAATAATAACGAAGAGTCGAATATATATTGGCAAGATTCACAAGTTCCCGAAGAACCGGAAGAAGAGGAAACGGAACCGGAAGAAGAGGAGCCAGAAGAAGAGGAACTGGAAGAAGAAGAGGTTTCGGAGGGGGGAATAGTAGGAACCACAGAAAACCGGTCAAATAAAAGAAAATCCTCAACCAATGGACCAAAGTTAATAATGGTCAATGGTGTTTCCGCTAAGGAAGCAAAATATTGGGAAAATTACCAATTTTCCGATGAATCGGATCCTGATGAGGATTCCGATGATGTTATAGAAATTACCCCGACCCAATTTAATGAGGCAAAAGAAAATAATAAGGGAAAAGGCATCAAAATAGAGAAATCTGATTTTGACCCCGATGAACTTTATATGTACCGTCAACACCCGTATTTTCAATATCATGACAATAGCCCGGGAACCTCTAAACCACAAGGTTTTTCTAAACCAATATGGAAAATGACGGCTCGTATTAGAGGAACATCATATATCCCTAGAAAATTAGGAAAAAGAACCAAGACCGAAGAAGAAGAAACCAGTGATTCAGATTAGAGGGGTGTGAGCATGTTGTGTAATAAATGTATTGTAGTGTGCTTGTACTTTTATGTTCTATGTAAAAATTTCTTGTATTGTTTGTTATTACGAATCTAATCCTTGTCTATTTTACAGTATAAAAACAAAATGGATGTTAAGGGTAGACAACCGAATATTTTAGAAGACCTACCAGAGGATATGATTGAGGAAATCTTGTCTAGAGTCGGTCAGAATTCATCGCGAAATTAACTTGTCAAACATTTGAAAGACTTTCCAGAAATGCCTTAGTTTATAAACGGCTTTCCTTTAATAGGTGGGGTATATCACATTGGGGAGACTTTAAGTTACGTCGTGTTTTCTTTAAAGCGTTAAATGCGGGGAACCCAAATGCAATTTTATGCTACGGGTTAAGAACCTATTTTGACTCAACATATCTCAACATAGGATTTCGTGAATTAGAAAGAGCTTCTAACATGCAACATAAAGAAGCATGTTATGCTTACGGGTTAGTGATGTTCTCTTCTTACCAAAGTGAGAAAAAGAACATCGGATTGCAGCTTTTAAATAAAACTTTCCCACAAGTGACGGATTCAGTAGTTGGGGTGAGAAACAAGGTTTTTACATTATTACGGGGCTGTTGGACATTACGAAACCCTCGTCCTTTTGACGACATTACAACATGCTGCCTAGCCAAAGGTCATAACGGTTATTTTCCACAAGACCAAGGATGGGAAGTCGTCTTAGTAAAACCAGAATGCATGACTTGTTTATGGACTTATGAATTACGTGTCTTGATTTCCTTTGCTGAACAACTTGCGTATTAACTAGATTTATCTTCAAAACTGTCCTGTATCATAGTGTACTATATTTCATGTTATATGTAATATAGCGAAGTTTTAAGTTTGAAGAATATTTGTATGTGATATATTATTATAATCAGTTTTTCATATGGAATTGTAGTAGTTAAATTGTATATTAGCTACTAAGTATGAACTTAACGGGTAGGTAGTACCCGAATTTAAACTTATAAAACGCTAATATGAAGAAAAAACTTTTATAAATGAGTTCATATTATGCTACGAGATACTATTGACTACTCTTAATATTTTGTATGATTAAATTGTTTCATTTGACTATTTTGAAGGAAATGGCACCGACTACTCGACACACCTTGAATATGAGCGAAGAGGAATTTTGTGCCTTTCTTGCTTCAAACATAGCCGCAGTATAGGTCGGGCTACATACCAACAATAACTCTGAATCTAGCAATACAGCTAACGGCGCAAGAAATCGTGTAGGATGCTCCTATAAGGAATTCACTGCCTGCAAACCTTCAGAATTTGATGGGACCGGAGGACCAATCGGATTGAAACGGTGGACCGAGAAAGTTGAATCGGTGTTTGCCATAAGTAAGTGTGCTGAAGGAGACAAAGTAAAGTACGCTACGTATACCTTCCCAGGTATTGCATTAACATGGTGGAATACCTATCTAGAGCAAGTTGGACAAGATGCTGCTTACGCGCTACCGTGGTCAGCATTCAAGCACTTGATGAACGAGAAGTACCGTCCCAGAACCGAAGTTAATAAGCTCAAGTCAGAACTTAGAGGGTTATGAACACAGGGATTCGATATTACTTCGTACGAAAGACGATTCACAGAATTGTGCCTATTGTGTCCGAGAGCGTTCGAAGATGAGGAAGAGAACATCGACGCGTTTGTGAAAGGGTTACCGGAGAGAATCCAAGAAGATATAAGTTCACACGAGCTTGCCTCCATACAAAAGGCATGTAGAATGGCTCACAAACTAGTGAACCAGATTGAGGGAAGAATTAAAGAACAGGCGGCCGAAGAGGCCAACGTGTAGCTAGTTAAAAGAAAGTGGGAGGAAAACGGTGATAAGAGTCACCAAAACAACAACAACTATCCCAACAATCGCAACATCAATTGCAACTACAACAAACGTCACAACAACAACTACAACAATCATCCCAACAACAATAACAACCGCAACAACAACAACAATCAGAAGCAGCTATGCCAAAGGTGTGAAAAGTATCACTCGGGGTTCTGCACCAAATTTTGCAACAAGTGTAAAAGAAATGGTCATAGCGCGGCGACGTGTGAGGTCTACGGACTAGGGGTTAACAGAACGAATGGAACAAATGGTGTCGGAACGAATAATGGCTGAGCAAGTAGTGTCGGAGCAAGTTATGCCAATGTAGTTTGTTATAAATGTGGAAAACCGGGCCACATTATTAGAAATTACCCGAACCAGGAGAACACGAATGGACAAGGCCGCAGAAGAGTTTTTAATATTAATGCGACAGAGGCACAGAAAGACCCAGAGCTTGTTACGGATACGTTTCTTATTGACAATAAATCTGCTTACGTTTTATTTGATTCGGGTGTGGATAGAAGCTATATGAGTAGAGTTTTTTGTGCTAAATTAAGTTGTCCATTGACGCCGTTGGATAGTAAATTTTTACTCGAATTAGCAAACGGTAAATTAATTTCAGCAGATTATATATGCCGGAATCGAGAAATTAAACTGGGTAGCAAAATATTTAAGATTGATTTGATACCAGTAGATTTAGGGAGTTTTGATGTAATAGTTGGCATGGACTGGCTGAAGGAGATGAAAGCAGAGATCGTATGTTACAAAAATGCAATTCGCATTGTACGAGAAGAAGGAGAACCCTTAATGGTGTAAAGAGAAAAGGGCAACACGAAGCTACATCTTATTAGTAATTTGAAGGCACAAAAACTAATAAGAAAAGGTTGCTATACTGTTCTAGCACACTTCGAGAAAGTACAAACTGAAGAAAAGAGCATCAATGATGTTTCCGTCGCAAAAGAATTTCCCGATGTATTTTCGAAAGAATTACCGGGACTACCTCCACATCGATCTATTGAATTTCAAATAGATCTTGTACCAGGAGCTGCACCAATAGCTCGTGCTCCTTACAGACTCGCACCTAGCGAGATGAAAGAACTGCAAAGCCAACTGCAAGAACTATTAGAATGTGGTTTCATTCGACCAAGCACATCACCATGGGGAGCTCCTGTTTTTGTTTGTCAAGAAGAAAGATGGTACATTTAGGTTGTGTATTGACTATAGAGAGTTGAATAAACTTACCATCAAAAACTGTTATCCGCTTCCAAGAATTGATGACTTATTTGATCAACTACAAGGCTCGTCAGTTTATTCGAAAATCGATTTACGTTCTGGATATCATCAAATGCGAGTAAAGGAGGATGATATTCCAAAAACTGCTTTTAGGACGCGTTATGGTCATTACGAGTTTATGGTTATGCCGTTTGGATTAACTAACGCACCAGCTGTGTTCATGGACCTTATGAACTGAGTGTGTGGGCCATATCTTGACAAGTTTGTCATTGTTTTCATCGATGACATACTTATTTACTCAAAGAATGAGCAAGAGCACGAAGAACATTTGAGAAAAGTGCTAGAAGTATTGAGGAAAGAAAAACTGTATGCTAAGTTTTCAAAGTGTGCATTTTGATTGGAAGAAGTTCAATTCCTCGGTCACATAGTGAACAAAGAAGGTATCCAGGTGGACCCGGTAAAGATCGAAACCGTTGAAAAGTTGAAAACCCCAAAAACTCTGAAGCATATACGTCAATTTTTAGGATTGGCTGGTTACTACAGAAGATTCATCCAAGATTTCTCCAAAATAGCAAAACCCTTGACTGCATTAACGCATAAAGGGAAGAAATTTGAATGGAAGGATGAACAAGAGAAGGCGTTTCAGTTATTGAAGAAAAAGCTAACTACGGCACGTATATTGTCATTGCCTGAAGGGAATGATGATTTTTTGATTTATTGTGACGCATCAAAGCAAGGTCTCGGTTGTGTATTAATGCAACGAACGAAGGTGATTGCTTATGCGTCTAGACAATTGAAGATTCACGAGCAAAATTATACAACTCATGATTTGGAATTGGGTGCTGTTGTTTTTGAATTAAAGACTTGGAGGCATTATTTATATGGGGTCAAAAGTATTATATATACCGACCACAAAAGTCTTCAACATATATTTAATCAGAAGCAACAGAATATGAGACAACGCAGGTGGATTGAACTGTTGAATAATTATGATTTTGAGATTCGATACCACCCGGGGAAGGCGAATGTGGTAGCTAACGCTTTGAGTAGAAAGGACAGAGAACCTATAAGGGTAAAAGCTATGAATATAATTATTCGTACTAACCTTACTACTCAAATAAAGGAGGCGCAACAGGGGGTTGTAAAAGAAGGAAAGTTGAAGAATGAGATATCCAAAGGATCAGAGAAACATCTTAATATTCGGGAAGACGGAACCCGATATAGGGCTGATAGAATTTGGGTACCAAGGTTTGGATATGTGAGAGAAATGGTACTTAAAGAAGCACATAAAACCAGATATTCAATACATCCCAGAGTGGGGAAGATGTATAAAGATCTCAAGAAACACTTTTGGTGGCCGGCTATGAAATTCGATATTGTTAAATATGTATGAGAATGTTTGACGTGTTCTAAGGTCAAAGCTGAACATCAGAAACCATCAGGTCTACTACAACAACCTGAAATCCCGGAATGGAAATGATAAAACATTACCATGAATTTCATTACTAAATTGCCAAGGACTGCAAGTGGTTATGATACTATTTGGGTAATATTTGATCGTCTCACCAAGTCAGCACACTTCCTGCCAATGAGAGAAGATGACAAAATGGAGAAGTTGGCGCGATTATATTTGAAGGAGGTTGTCTCCAGACATGGAATACCCGTCTCTATTATCTCTGATAGGGATGGTAGATTTGTTTCAAGGTTCTGGCAGACGTTGCAACAAGCATTGGGGACTCGTCTAGACATGAGTACTGCCTATCATCCACAAACTGATGGGTAGAGCAAAAGGACGATACAAACGCTTGAAGACATGCTACGAGCATGTGTTATTGATTTCAGAAACAGTTGGGATCGACATCTACCATTAGCAGAATTTTCCTACAACAACAGTTATCAATCTAGTATTGAGATGGCGCCGTTTGAGGCACTTTATTGTAGAAAGTGCAGGTCTCCGATTTGTTGGAATGAAGTGGGGGATAGATAGATTACGGGTCCGGAGATAATACAAGAAACTACCGAGAAAATCATCCAAATTCAACAACGATTGAAAACGGCCCAGAGTCGACAAAAGAGCTACGCGGACAGTAAAAAAATAAGATACAGAGTTTGAAATTGGAGAAATGGTCATGCTTAAGGTTTCTCCTTGGAAAGGCGTTGTTCAATTTGGTAAACGGGGGAAACTAAATCCAAGGTACATTGGACCATTCAAGATTATAGATCGTGTCGGGCCAGTAGCTTACCAACTGGAGCTACCTCAACAACTCGCGGCTGTACATAACACTTTCCACGTCTCGAATTTGAAGAAATGTTTTACTAAAGAAGATCTCACTATTCCATTGGACGAAATCCAAATCAATGAAAAACTTCAATTCATTGAAGAACCCATCGAAATAATGGATCGTGAGGTTAAGAGACTTAAGCAAAACAAGATACCGATTGTTAAGATTCGATGGAATGCTCGTAGAGGACCCGAGTTCACCTGGGAGCGTGAAGATCAGATGAAGAAGAAATACCCGCATCTATTTCCAGAAGATTCGTCAACACCTTCAACAGCTTAAAATTTCGGGACGAAATTTATTTAACGGGTAGGTACTGTAGTGACCCGAACTTTTCCATGTTTATATATATTAATTGAGATTGATATTTACATGACTAAATGTTTCCAACGTGTTAAGCAATCAAACTTGTTGAGACTTGATTAATTGAAATAGGTTTCATATAGACAATTGACCACCCAAGTTGACCGGTGATTCAAGAACGTTAAAACTTGTAAAAACTATACGATGACATATATATGGTTATATATATAGTTAACATAATTTATTATAAGTAAGTATATCATTAGGTATTTTAACAATGAGATATATACATAAAAATGAGACTATTAAATAAAGAAACTCGAAAACGATATATATAACGATTATCGTTATAACAACGTCTTACTAGGTACATATGAATCATTTAAGATATTGATACACTTGGTTAATTATGTTAAATTATAAGTAAATATATCATTAAGTGTATTAACAATGAACTACATATGTAAAAATAAGGCTACTAACTTAATGATTTCGAAACGAGACATATATGTAACGATTATCGTTGTAACGACATTTAACTGTATATATATATATATATATATATATATATATATATATCATACTAAGATATATTATATATCATAATATCATGATAATATAACAATTTAACATCTCATTTGATATAATAAACAATGGGTTAACAACATTTAACAACATCGTTAACCTAAAGGTTTCAAAACAACATTTACATGTAACGACTAACGATGACTTAACGACTCAGTTAAAATGTATATACATGTAGTGTTTTAATATGTATTCATACACTTTTGAAAGACTTCAAGACACTTATCAAAATACTTATACTTAACAAAATTGCTTACAATTATATCCTCGTTCAGTGTCATCAACAATTCTACTCGTATGCACCCGTATTCGTACTCGTACAATACACAGCTTTTAGATGTATGTACTATTGGTATATATACTCCAATGATCAGCTCTTAGCAGCCCATGTGAGTCACCTAACACATGTGGGAACCATCATTTGGCAACTAGCATGAAATATCTCATAAAATTACAAAAATATGAGTAATCATTCATGACTTATTTACATGAAAACAAAATTACATATCCTTTATATCTAATCCATATACCAACGACCAAAAACACCTACAAACACTTTCATTCTTCAATTTTCTTCATCTAATTGATCTCTCTCAAGTTCCATCTTCAAGTTCTAAGTGTTCTTCATAAATTCCATAAGTATAGTTTCATAAAAATCAAG
The DNA here is from genome assembly GCF_046630445.1 of Rutidosis leptorrhynchoides. Classification (NCBI taxonomy): domain Eukaryota; kingdom Viridiplantae; phylum Streptophyta; class Magnoliopsida; order Asterales; family Asteraceae; genus Rutidosis; species Rutidosis leptorrhynchoides. Next base: position 241,727,507 of record NC_092343.1, read on the forward strand.
AATACTTCCAAGTTTGCAAGTCTACTTCCAAGCTTTCTAATCCATTCCAAGTAATCATCTAAGATCAAGGAACCTTTGTTATTTACAGTAGGTTATCTTTCTAATTCAAGGTAATATTCATATTCAAACTTTGATTCAATTTCTACAACTATAACAATCTTATTTCGAGTGAAAATCTTACTTGAACTGTTTTCGTGTCATGATTATGTTTCAAGAACTTTCAAGCCATCAAAGGATCCTTTGAAGCTAGATCCATTTTTCTCATTTCCAGTAGTTTTATCCAGAAAACTTGAGGTAGTAATGATGTTCATAACATCGTTCGATTCATACATATAAAGCTATCTTATTCGAAGGTTTAAACTTTTAATCACTCGCACATAGTTTAGTTAATTCTAAACTTGTTCGCAAACAAAAGTTCATCCTTCTAACTTGACTTTTAAAATCAATTAAACACATGTTATATATCTATATGATATGCTAACTTAATGATTTAAAACCTGGAAACACGATGAACACCATAAAATCGGATATACGCCGTCGTAGTAAAACTGGGGGCTGTTTTGGTTTGGATAATTAAAAAATATGATAAACTTTGATTTAAAAGTTGTTCTTCTGGGAAAATGGTTTTTCATATGAATATGAAACTATATCCAAAAATCTTGGTTAAACTCAAAGTGAAAGTATGTTTTTCAAAATGGTCATCAAGATGTCGTTCTTTCGACGGAAATGACTACCTCTTTAGTAATTGACATGTAACTTAAATTTCTAACTATAAACCTATACTTTTTATATTTGGATTCTTAAATTAGAGTTCAATATGAAACCATAGCAATTTGATTCACTCAAAACGGATTTAAAATGAAGAAGTTATGGGTAAAACAAGATTGGATATTTTTGATCTTTTTAGCTACGGGAAATGTTTAACAAATCTATACAAATCATATCCTAGCTAACTTATATTGTATTATACATGTATTCTAATATATTATGTAATCTTGGGATACCATAGACATGTATGCAAATGTTTTGACATATCATATCGACCCATGTATATATATTATTTGGAACAACCATAGACACTCTATATGCAGTAATGTTGGAGTTAGCTATACAGGGTTGAGGTTGATTCCAAAAATATATATACTTTGAGTTGTGATTTAGCCTGAGACGTTTATACACTGGGTCGTGGATTGATTCAAGATAATATATATCGATTTATTTCTGTACATCTAACTGTGGACAACAAGTTGTAGGTTACTAACGAGGACAGCTGACTTAACACACTCAAATATTTAAAACATAATAAAAATGGTTGTAAATTATATTTTGATCATACTTTGATATATATGTACATATTTGTATAGGTTTGTGAATCGATCTGTGGCCAAGTCTTATTTCCGAGGAAGGAAATATCTGTGAAAGTGAGTTTTAGTCCCACTTTTAAAATCTAATATTTTTGGGATGAGAATACATGCAGGTTTTATAAATGATTTACAAAATAGACACAAGTACGTGAAACTACATTCTATGGTTGAATTATCAAAATTGAATATGCCCCTTTTTATAAAGTCTGGTAATCTAAGAATTAGGGAACAGACAACCTAATTGACGCGAATCCTAAAGATAGATCTATTGGGCCTAACAAACCCCATCCAAAGTACCAGATGCTTTAGTACTTCGAAATTTATATCATATCCGAAGGGTGTCCTGGAATGATGGGGATATTCTTATATATGCATCTTGTTAATGTCGGTTACCGGGTGTTCACCATATGAATGATTTTTATCTCTATGTATGGGATGTGTATTGAAATATGAAATCTTGTGGTCTATTGTTACGATTTGATATATATAGGTTAAACCTATAACTCACCAACATTTTTGTTGACGTTTAAAGCATGTTTATTCTTAGGTGAATACTAAGAGCTTCCGCTGTTGCATACTAAAATAAGGACAAGATTTGGAGTCCATGTTTGTATGATATTGTGTAAAAACTGCATTCAAGAAACATATGTCGATGTAATATATTTCTATTGTAAACTATTATGTAATGGTCGTGTGTAAACAGTATATTTTAGATTATCATTATTTGATAATCTACGTAATGTTTTTAAAACCTTTATTGATAAAATAAAGGTTATGGTTTTTTTAAAAATGAATGCAGTCTTTGAAAAACGTCTCATATAGAAGTCAAAACCTCGCAATGAAATCAATTAATATGGAATGTTTATAATCAATATGAAGGGACATTTCACTTGGCCCAAGAACCTTCGCTATCAGACCCGGTATACCCTTCTTAAGCTCAGCAAAGTTACCCTCGCGTTCCTCCGCCATCCGGAGAAGATCAACAGACTTTTCCTTCTCCGCACTTAGCTGCTTCTCCAGCTCACTCACTTTCACCTGCTCCACCTCAAACGTTTTCTTTTCAGCATCCTTTTCTTCTTGCAAGGCAGCAGCAGCATCTTGAGCACTTTTTAGCTCAATTTCTCTAGCCTTTATCGTTTTCTGAGCATCACTCAAGGCACGCTCAGCATCAGCAGCTCTCTTGCGAGCATTTGCACCTTTAGCTATATCTTTACGAGCTACGGTAAGAACAGACTCCTGATGCTTCTGCAGTTGCAGAAAGGACTCTAGATGGTTAGTCAGCAGTACATGAGCTGTAGCAGTTAACTCCCTAAGCTGATCAGAGCGGAGAGCGGTTAAATGTGGTTTTAGCTCAGGGATAGCATAACCCTGTAGAAGAAAAATTTTATGGTTCATTTCAAGCAAATCACATAAATAAATTGGAAGCATATACATGCAGGAGGTTTTATCATTTATACCTGAAGAAGAGTTGAAAATTCTTTATCCTTAGTGGCAGGACTCTCAATAAACGTTTTCAGTGTGCTAACGAGAGCAGGAAGGGACGGCTCTTGAACATTGGATGAGGTGATAGCATGGTTAGTGGTATTAGGCGGAGGAGAATGAAAGGAGGCATCGTCTTTCGATCTCTCTTCATGGAATTCAGATTCCTCAAATCGAGCAAAATTTTGGTCAGGAGTTCTCAGGGTTTTATCTCCTTCACTCTCAAGGTTCTCCTCTGACCTCTGCTCACCGCCTTCAGTAGCCTTTCCTTGTCTATCATCAGACTCTGTTAAAATCACTACCATAAACAAATTAGCATTATGAATAAATATAACAGTTATAAGCAAAGACAATGTGCATTATCAAGAAAGAGCAGAATGGACATACTTCTTCTGCGTTTCTACTTTTAGCTCCCCTCAGTACTTTTTGCCCTCTTGGAGCCTATGCACTTCTTCCTTGTCTTTTTGATTGGAGGAGGAGTGGGGTTTGTTTTGAAATGTCCCGTTCATATTGATTATAAATGTTCCATATTGATTGATTTCGTTGCTAGGTTTTGACCTCTATATAAGACGTTTTTCAAATACTGCATTCATTTTTAAAAACAAACCATAACCTTTATTTTATCGACAAGGTTAAAAGGACACCACCTAGATTATCAGAAATGATAATCTAAAAAATATCACACTTACACACTACCAATACATATTGGTTTACAATATTAATATGTTACAACAAAGTAAACTTCGAATGCAGTTTTAAACAATATTATACAAGCATGCTGACTCCAAATCTTGTCCATATATTAGCATGCGACAGCGGAAGCTCTTAATAATCACCTAAGAATAAACATGCTTTAAACGTCAAAAAATTGTTGGTAAGTTATAGGTTTAACCTATATATTTATCAAATCGTAATAATAGACCACAAGATTTCATATTTCAATATACATCCCATACATAGAGATAAAAATCATTCATATGGTGAACACCTGGTAACCGACATTAACAAGATGCATATAAGAATATCCCCATCATTCCGGGACATCCATCGGACATGATATAAAACTCGAAGTACTAAAGCATCTGGTACTTTGGATGGGGTTCGTTAGGCCCAATAGATCTATCTTTAGGATTCGCGTCAATTAGGCGTGCACTAATTCTCAAAATTAGTGATGTTCCCCAATTCTTAGGCTACCAAGCAAAAGGGGCATATTCGGCTTCGATCATTCAACCATAGAATGTAGTTTCATGTACTTGTGTCTATTTTGTAAAATATTTATAAAACTTCATGTATTCTCATCCCGAAAATATTAGATTTTAAAAGTGGGACTATAACTCACTTTCAAAGATTTTTACTTCGTCGGGAAGTAAGACTTGGCCACTGGTCGATTCACCAACCTATAACAAATATGTACATATATATCAAAGTATGTTCAAAATATATTTACAACATTTTTAATACGTTTTAATGTTTTAAATATTTTCAGTCAGCTGTCCTCGTTAGTAATCTACAACTAGTTGTTCATAGTTAGATGTACAGAAATAAATTGATATATATTATCTCGAATCAATCCACGACCTCGTGTATACAAGCCTCAGGCTAGATCACAACTCAAAGTATATATAATATTTTGGAATCAACCTCAACCCTGTATAGCTAACTCCAACATTACTGCATATAGAGTGTCTATGGTTGTTCAGAAATATATATATAGATGGGTCGATATGATATGTCAAAACATTGTATTCGTGTCTATGGTATCCCAAGATTATATAATATATTAGGATACATGTATAATACAATATGAGTTAGCTAGGATATGATTAATATAGATTTGTTACCAATTTTCACGTAGCTACAACAAGAAAAATTATCCAATCTTATTTTAACCATAACTTCTTCGTTTTAAATCCGTTTTGAGTGATTCAAGTTGCTATGGTTTCATATTGAACTTAAGTTTATGAATCTAAACAGAAAAAGGTATAAGTTATAGTTGGAAATACAGATTACAAGTCGTTTTTGTAAAGGTAGTCATTTCAGTCGAAAGAACGACGTCTAGATGACCATTTTGGAAAACATTCTTCAACTTTGAGTTTAACCATGATTTTTGGATATAGTTTCATGTTCATAAGAAAAATCATTTTCCCAGAAGAACAACTTTTAAATCAAAGTTTATCATAGTTTTTAATTATCAAACCGAAAACAGCCCGCGGTGTTACTACGACGGCGTATGTCAGGTTTTACGGTGTTTTTCGTGTTTCCAGGTTTTAAATAATTAAGTTAGCATATCATATAGATATAGAACATGTGTTTAGTTGATTTTAAAAGTCAAGTTAGAAGGATTAACTTTTGTTTGCGAACAAGTTTAGAATTAACTAAACTATGTTCTAGTGATTTCAAGTTTAAACCTTCGAATAAGGTAGTTTTATATATATGAATCGAATGATGTTATGAAAATCATTACTACCTCAGGTTTTATGAATAAACCTACTGGAAATGAGAAAAATAGATCTAGCTTCAAAGGATCCTTGGATGGCTTGAAAGTTCTTGAAGCATAATCATGACACGAAAACAAGTTCAAGTAAGATTTTCACTTGAAATAAGATTGTTATAGTTATAGAAATTGAATCAAAGTTTGAATATGAGTATTACCTTGTATTAGAAAGATATCTTACTGTAAATAAGAAAGATTTCTTGAGGTTGGATGATCAGTTTACAAGATTGGAAGTAAGCTAGCAAACTAGGAAGTATTCTTGATTTTATGAAACTAGAACTTATAGAATTTATGAAGAACACTTAGAACTTGAAGATAGAACTTGAGAGAGAGCAATTAGATGAAGAAAATTAAAGAATGAAAGTGTTTGTAGGTGTCTTTGGTCGTTGGTATATGGATTAGATATAAAGGATGTGTAATTTTGTTTACATATAAATAAGTCATGAATGATTACTAATATTTTTATAATTTTATAAGATATTTCATGCTAGTTGCCAAATGATGGATCCTACATGTGTTAGGTGCCTAAAATGGACTGCTAAGATCTGATCATTGGATGTATATACCTATAGTACATACATCTAAAAGCTGTGTATTGTACGAGTACGAATACGGGTGCATACGAGTAGAATTGTTGATGAAACTGAACGAGGATGTAATTGTAAGTATTTTTGTTAAGTAGAAGTATTTTGATTAGTGTCTTGAAGTCTTTCAAAAGTGTATGAATACATATTAAAACACTACATGTATATACATTTTAACTGAGTCGTTAAGTAATCGTTAGTGGTTACATTTAATGTTGTTTTGAAACCTTTAGGTTAACGATCTTGTTAAATGTTGTTAACCCATTGTTTATTATATCTAAAGAGATGTTAAATTATTACATTATCATGATATTATGATATATTAATATATCTTAGTATGAGATATATACAGTTAAATGTTGTTACAACGATAATTGTTACATATATGTCTCGTTTCGAAATCATTAAGTTAGTAGTCTTATTTTTACATATGTAGTTCATTGTTAATACACTTAATGACATGTTTACTTATCATTTATCATGATTAAACATAGTGTATCAATATCTTAATATGATTCATATGTATTTAGTAAGACGTTGTTATAACGATAATCGTTATATATATCGTTTCGAGTTTCTTAATTCAATAAACTCAATTTTATGTATATAACACATTGTTATGTACAGCTGCGAGTTGTTGAGCTACTGGTCCGACGCGATCAATAACCTTGAATGGTCCAATATACCTTGGGTTTAATTTCCCTCGTTTACCAAATCGAACAACGCCTTTCCAAGGTGCAACTTTAAGGATGACCATCTCTCCAATTTCAAATTCTATATCTTTTCTTTTAATGTCAGCGTAGCTCTTTTGTCGATTTTGGGCAGTTTTCAATCGTTGTTGAATTTGGATGATCTACTCGGTAGTTTCTTGTTTTATCTCCGAACCCGTAATCTGTCTATCCCCCACTTCACTCCAACAAATCAGAGACCTGCACTTTTTACTATAAAGTGCTTCAAACGGTGCCATCTCAATGCTTGAATGGTAGCTGTTGTAGGAAAATTCTGCTAACGGTAGATGTCGATCCCAACTGTTTCCGAAATCAATAACACATGCTCGTGGCATGTCTTCAAGCGTTTGTATCGTCCTTTCGCTTTGCCCATCAGTTTGTGGATGATAGGCAGTACTCATGTCTAGACGAGTTCCTAATGCTTGCTGTAATGTCTGCCAGAATCTTGAAATAAATCTGCCATCCCTATCAGAGATAATAGAGATTGGTATTCCATGTCTGGAGATGACTTCCTTCAAATACAATCGTGTTAACTTCTCCATCTTGTCATCTTCTCTTATTGGCAGAAAGTGTGCTGATTTGGTGAGACGATCAACTATTATCCAAATAGTATCAAAACCACTGACAGTCCTTGGCAATTTAGTGATGAAATCCATGGTAATGTTTTCCCATTTCCATTCCGGGATTTCGGGTTGTTGAAGTAGACCTGATGGTTTCTGATGCTCCACTTTGACCTTGGAACACGTCAAACATTCTCCTACGTATTTAGCAACATCGGCTTTCATACTCGGCCACAAAAAATGTTTCTTGAGATCCTTGTACATCTTTCCCGTTCCAGGGTGTATTGAGTATCTGGTTTTATGAGCTTCTCTAAGTACCATTTCTCTCATATCTCCAAATTTTGGTACCCAAATTCTTTCAGCCCTATACCGGGTTCCGTCTTCTCGAATATCAAGATGCTTCTCCAATCCTTTGGGTATTTCATTCTTTAAATTTTCCTCTTTTAAAACTCCTTGTTGCGCCTCCTTTATTTGAGTAGTAAGGTTATTGTGAATCATTATGTTCATAGCTTTTACTCGAATGGGTTCTCTGTCCTTTCTGCTCAAGGCGTCGGCTACCACATTTGCCTTCCCCGGGTGGTAACGAATCTCAAAGTCGTAATCATTCAACAATTCAATCCACCTGCTGTAGTGACCCGGAAAATTTCGACTAATTTTAAATCAATCTCTCGATACGATATTGTATTTTCAACACGATAAGCAAATTCTGTTAGGTTGGATCTCAAAATTTTTGAACTGTTTCATATATTCAATTGACCTTCGACCATTCCCGACGATTCACGAACAACTATTTGTAAATAGTTACATATATATATATATATATATATATATATATATATAATTAAAAATATATATATAAATATTACTTGTAAATATATAATATTATATTTAGTTGTTTAAAAGAATATAATTAATATATTTATTTACTTAAACTTGTTAATTAAGATTTGATATATATATATATATAGAATGTGTATATGGAATATGAATGATTTCGAGCTTAATTAGTAAACGTCAGTAACACTCGGTTGATGTTTTGTTAGTTTTAATATAGATATTGTACATGTTCATGAAGGATTAAAATAAAAGTTGAACTGTAAATTGATTACGAAGATTCTTGATTTGTTAAAAATATTTTTTACATTTTTAAGTTTAAATATTAGTACTCCGTACATATGAATTGGAACAGAAAATAAATAATTATCGAACCTTTTTGATCAGGTTTCAAAAAGTTAATGAGTGAAATAATTAAATATAGTTAATCTAAAAATTTAGGATTTTTAGGAACACTTTTCTACGTTAACTGTTTAGCAATGGACACGATGTAGCCATCTGAGATAAACTGCCGGTACAAAACACCAAACATATAATGGCTTCACTGTGCTTTACGTGTTATTACTTACTCCTTTCATTCCCACTTAAAAGTTTAATTATTATTATTATATTATTATTAATTATTATTATTATTAATATTAATATTATAACTATATAATATAATTAATATATATAATTAAGTGAATGCAGACAGAGAAAGAGAGATGTATCCATCACCACCATCCCTCTATCTCTTTCCTTCTCTCCCTCTAATAATCAAGTCCGAGAACTTTCATAATCATCGAGTTTTCATTTGTTGATCTTTCTGTTTCGAATTTTGATAAGAACCGACTACCACACCACCACCATGAACCACTTGTAACACCATAGCAAACCACCTGCTTCTTTTCTGTCTTGGTCGGAAAACCAACACTATCGAAACCGTTAAATTTGTTTTTTCTATTATACTTTCGGTTCACCTTAATCCCCACTCAAACTTATGTTACTACTCGTCACTACTGTTTTTTCGTGACATAACAACACACACATCTACAATTGTTAAAAATCACGAGGTTGATGATGATGAACAGTATTTTTCGCAGATACATCACTTTCATTTCTTTTCTGTCTCAAACGACCCAAACCACCACCTTGTTGCTCCTGTTTCTGTCGAACCACAGAAGAAAAACCCACAATACACGAACCATAATGAGCAAGGCTTCAATATATTAAATGTTGGCCCGATTAATCTATTTTGTATCGGGCTACTAGTGGGCTCTTGAGACAATCTAAGCCACGAATTGCAAACATCTCCGTTTCTGTTTTCCTGTTCGATAACCCCAAACACCACCATTAATTAATACAATGACGATGATTATGATCATGATAGTATGAGTATGATATTCACGAAGAAGATATTGATGATTCTGTAAGGTTGATAAACGTTGATATTAAGTAAAAACGATGACGATGATGATGATAATCGAGGGTGATTGTGAAGGAATTAGGATGATGATCACGATGTTCATGTTGGAATAATGATTATGCTACACACGGTTATGATGATGATAGACGATGATGATAATGAATCGTGAATAGAAGGATGATGATAATTGAAGATGATGATAGACGATGATGATATTGATCGTGTTCTTTATATTGATGATGATGAAGATTGATATTGGAGAAGATGAGGTCCATCGTTGATCACTGTTTCTATTTTTTTGTTGTTGTCTGTTACAATAACGAAGTGGTGATGAAGGAAAACATTGGGCCACCAGTTCCTTATGTGAATTAAATTAAAAACGAGGTGTGGGCTTGTATATATATTGTGCTTGGGTTATTGTTGTTCGGCCAAAGGAGATGGAAACAGATAAATACAGGTTATATAATTAAGCGGGTATAATAAAGCAGAAAGTCGAGTATAGCTGGATGGTTTGTGAGGGCGTCGGGTCTCGAGAGGTCGGGGGTTCAAGCCCCGGCCTGGACATCATTTTTTTTTAGCCTGTTTAAATGAGGTAGCTATTTAATTATTATTATTACTTTTAATTTTATTATTATTATTATTATTATTATTATTATTATTATTATTATTATTATTATTATTATTATTATTATTATTATTATTAGTATCATTATTAATTTTAGTTAGTGTTACAGTGTTATTATTATTATTATTACCATCATTAATACAATTAATATTATTATCATTATGATTAGTACTAAGAATGATCATTATGTATTATTAGTATTATTATGCAAACTATTATTATTACCATTAATATTAGTATATTAGGAGTACCCTTTAACATAAATTTTAGTATTATTAATTGTGGTCGTTAAAATTTCTATTAAAACGATATTTATTGTTAAACTTACCATTACTATTGATAATGCTATTTTTGCTAAAACTATTATTTTTACTTTATCATTATTAATAAAATTACCATTTTTATTAAAATTACTATTATCCGTATTATTATTATCCTTAAACTAGTATTACTACAATTGATAATTTTACAAAACAAAAGATATATATATATATATATATATATATATATATATATATATATATATATATATATATATATATATATATATATATATATATATATATATATTTACTAAATAAAGTATACTAATACTACATAAACTTTCGTTTAACTAGTAACATTAATTAAATATCAAATAAGTATCATAATGTAAAGAAAGTATTAATAAAATTATATATATAAGAATATTAATTTTAATACATAAAATAATAGGTATACACTTGTTTGATTACGATTATTTGTTTTAATAAATATATGAATAATATAGGTTCGTGAATCCTAGACCAACCCTTCATTTGTTCAATGACGTCATATGTATTTTACTACAAAATACAGTATGGTGAGTTTCATTTGCTCCCTTTTACTCTTTACATTTTTGGGACTGAGAATACATGCGCTGTTTTTACAACTGCTTTATTAAATGCTTTTGAAATATAATTTGAACTGCGAATACATGAAATGCTTTTATAAATGTTTAATGAGATAGACACAAGCAAAACATTCCTCGAATGAATTATTATATAGACAGAAGTTCTGCGGATTATTATTGAATTATGTGGACATGATAATTGCCACCGTTGAATTATGTGGACATGTTAATTGCCACCATTGAATTATGTGGACATGATAATTGCCACCAATTGATATGAATGTTATGTATCGAGAGAATGATTTTATACACAGGTTATGTGTATGTTATTTTTTTTGTGCACGAGATATGTGTACGGTTACTAAGATTTATGAAAGATAATTTCGTACACGAGAAAGGTGTACTGTATTTAAAAGATATCGCATGTACATTATAGGTGGGTATAAGATTCGGGCCCATTTGTACCATGCAACATTTAAATCTTGTGGTCTATCAAAATGATGAATTTTATTGTTTTATGATAAACTTATGAACTCACCAACCTTTTGGTTGACACTTTAAAGCATGTTTATTCTCTGGTATGAAAGAAATCTTCCGCTGTGCATTTGTTCATATTACATGGAGTCGTTCATGGCATATAGATGTCAGAACCTCGCAATGGGACCAACTGTTGAAGACTTCGTCTAGATGGATTAGGACGGGTCACTACACCTGCGCTGTCTCCTGTTCAGTTGTTTCTGGTTAAATATGTGTTGAAGACTTTTTTGGTCGGTATATATAATACTTTTGACCCCATATAAGTAGTGCCTCCAAGTCTTTAATGCAAAAACAACCGCGCCTAAGTCCAAATCATGCGTCGTATAATTCTGCTCGTGAATCTTCAATTGTCTAGACGCATAAGCAATTACCTTCGTTCGTTGCATTAATACACAACCGAGACCTTTCTTTGAGGCGTCACAATATATCACAAAATCATCATTCCCTTCAGGTAATGACAATATAGGTGCTGTAGTTAACTTTTTCTTTAACAATTGAAAGGCCTTTTCTTGTTCATCCTTCCATTCAAATTTCCTCCCTTTATGCGTTAATGCAGTCAAGGATTTTGCTATTCTGGAAAAATCTTGGATGAACCTTCTGTAGTAACCAGCTAGTCCTAAGAATTGGTGTATATGCTTCGGAGTTTTCGGGGTTTTCCACTTTTCAACAGTTTCAATCTTTGCTGGATCCACCTGAATACCTTCTTTGTTCACTATGTGACCGAGGAATTAAACTTCTTCCAACCAAAATGCACACTTTGAAAACTTAGCATACAGTTTTTCTTTCCTCAGCAACTCTAGTACTTTTCTCAAATGTTCTTCGTGCTCTTGATCATTCTTCGAGTAAATAAGTATGTCATCGATGAAAACAATGACAAACTTGTCAAGGTATGGTCCATACACTCGATTCATGAGGTCTATGAACATAGCTGGTGCGTTAGTCAACCCAAACGGCATAACCATAAACTCGTAATGACCGTAACGCATTCTAAAAGCAGTCTTTGGAATATCATCCTCCTTCACCCGCATTTGATGATACCTAGAACGTAAATCCTTCTTCTTGTAGTTGATCAACGAGCCTTGTAGTTGATCAAATAAGTCATCGATTCTTGGTAGTGGGTAGCGGTTCTTGATGGTAAGTTTGTTCAACTCTCGGTAGTCGATACATAACCTAAATATACCATCCTTCTTCTTGACAAACAAAACAGGAGCTCCCCACGGTGATGTGCTTGGTCGAATGAAACCATGCTCTAAAAGTTCTTGTAATTGGCTCTGAAGTTGCTTCATTTCGCTAGGTGCGAGTCTGTATGGAGCACGAGCTATTGGTGCAGCTCCCGGTACAAGGTCTATTTGAAATTCAATGGATCGGTGTCGAGGTAGTCCCGGTAATTCTTTCGGAAATACAACGGGAAATTCTTTTGCGACGAAAACATCATTGATGTTCTTTTCTTCTGAATTGACTTTCTCGACGTGTGCTAGCACAGCATAGCAACCTTTTCTTATTAGTTTTTGTGCCTTCAGGTTACTAATAAGGTTTAACTTCGCGTTGCTCTTTTCTCCGTACACCATTAAGGGTTTTCCTTTTTCTCGTATAATGCGAATTGCATTTTTATAATAAATGATCTCTGCTTTCACTTCTTTCAACCAGTCCATACCGATTATCATATCAAAACTCCCTAACTCTACTGGTATCAAGTCAATCTTAAATGTTTCGTTAACCAGTTTCATTTCTCGATTCAGACATATATTATCCGCTGTAATTAATTTACCATTTCCTAATTCGAGTAAAAATTTATTATCAAAGGACGTCGGTGAGCAACTTAGTTTAGCACAAAAATCTCTACTCATATAGCTTCTATCCGCACCCGAATCAAATAAAACATAAGCAGATTTATTGTCAATGAGAAGCGTACCCGTAACAAGCTCCGGGTCTTCCTGCGCTTCTGCCGTATTAATATTGAAAACTCTTCCGTGGCCCTACCCATTAGTATTCCCCTGATTTGGGCAATTTTTAATAATGTGGCCCGGTTTTCCACATTTATAACAGACTACGTTGGCAGTACATGCTCCGACACTACTTGTTTCGAGATTACTCGTTCCGGCATTATTTATTCCTTTAGTTCTATTATACATTGGTCCGTAGACCTCACACTTTGCCGCGCTATGACCATTTCTTTTACACCTGTTGCAAAATGTTGTGCAGAACCCCGGGTGATTCTCTTCACACCTTTGGCGTTGCTGTTTCTGATTATTCTTGTTGTTGAGGTTGTTATTGTTGTTGGGATGATTATTGTAATTGTTGTTGTTGGGACGTTTGTTGTAGTTGTTGTTGTTGGGATTGTGATTGTTGTTGTTGCGATTTATGTTGCGGTTGTTGGGGTAGTTGTTGCGATTGTGGTTTTAATTGTAGTTGTCGTTGTTGTACTGGTGACTCTTGTCACTGTTTTCCTCCCACTTCCTCTTGAGTTGTTTCGTGTTGGCTTCTTCGGCCGCCTGTTCTTTAATTCTCCCCTCAATCTGATTTATGAGTTTATGAGCCATTCGACTTGCCTTCTGTATGGAAGCGGGCTCGTGTGAACTCACATCTTTTTGAATCCTTACTGGTAACCCTTTTACAAACGCGTCAATCTTCACTTCATCATCTTCGAACGTTCCTGGACACAATAGGCACAACTCTGTGAATCGTCGTACATACGTGGTAATGTTGAACCCTTGTGTTCGTAACTCTCTAAGCTCTGCCTTGAGCTTATTGACCTCGTTTCTAGGACGGTGCTGCTCGTTCATCAATTGCTTGAATGCTGACCATGGTAGTGCGTAAGCAGCATCTTGTCCTACCTGCTTAAGATAGGTATTCCACCATGTTAACGCCGTACCTGTGAAGGTATGCATAGCGTACTTAACTTTGTCCTCTTTAGTACACTTACTTATGGCAAACACCGATTTGACTTTCTCGGTCCACCGTTTCAATCCAATTAGCCCTTCGGTTCCATCAAATTCCAAAGGTTTGCAGGCAGTGAATTCTTTGTAGGAGCATCCTACACGATTTCTTGTGGAATTAGTTCCACTGCTAGATCCAGAGTTATTGTTATTTTGCATCGTAGCCTGTACTGTGGCTATGTTTGCTACAAGGAAAACACGGAAGTCTTCCTCACTCATGTTCAAATTCTGACGAGTTTCCGGTGCCATTTCCTTCAAAAATAGCCAAAAGAATTGAGTTAATCATATAGAATTTAAGAGTAGTCAATAGCATTTCGTAGCATAATATGAACTTATTTATAAAAGTTTTTTCTTCATATTAGCATTTTATAGTTTTAATTCGGGTAGTACCTACCCGTTAAGTTCATACTTACTAGCTACTATACAATTTAACTACTACGCTTCTATATGAAAAACTTATTACAATAAAATTTCGCGTTCAAACTTTATACAAAATATTACAAACTTAAAATACCGCTATTATACATATAGGATGAAATATAACACATAATAACATTGCTACTCGGCAGCTATAAAGGAAATTCTAGTTAATACGTAAGTTGTTCAGCAAAAGAAATAAAGACACGTAATACATAAGTCCAGAAACAAGTCATGCATTCTGGTTTTACTAAGACGACTTCCCATCCTTAGTTTTATGGAATGTAACCATTATGACCATTGGCTAAGCAGTATGTTGTAATGTCATCAAAAGGACGATTGTTTCGTAATGCCCAACAGCCCCGTAACAATCTAAAAACCTTGTTTCTCATCTCAACTACCGAGTCCGTCACTTGTGGGAATGTTTTATTTAAAAGTTGCAACCCAATGTTCTTTTTCTCAATTTGATGAGAAGCGAACATTATTAACCCGTAAGCATAACATGCTTCTTTATGTTGCATGTTAGAAGGTCTTTCTAACTCACGAAATCCTATGTTGGGATATGTTGAGTCAAAATAGGTTCTTAACCCGTAGCGTAAAATTGCATTTGGGTTCCCCGCATTTAATGCTTTAAAGAAAACACGGCGTAACTTACGGTCTCCCGAATGTGATATACCCCACCTATCAAAGGAAAGCCTTTTATAAACTAAGGCATTTCTGGAAAGTCTTTCAAATGTTTGACAAGTTAATTTCGCCATATCTAAATGTGATGATGAATTCTGACCGACTCTAGACAAGATTTCCTCAATCATATCCTCTGGTAGGTCTTCTAAAATATTCGGTTGTCTACCCTTAACGTCCATTTTGTTTTTATACTGTAAAATAGACAAAGATTAGATTCGTAAAAGATAATTAACAAAAAACACAAGCAATTTTTACATAGAACATAAAAGGACAAGCACACTACAATACACATAATACACAACATGATTACAACCCTCTAATTTGAATCACTGGTTTCTTCTTCTTCGGACTTGGTTCGTTTTCCTAATTTTCTAGGGATATATGGTTTTCCTCTAATACGAGCCGTCGTTTTCCACAATGGTTTAGAAAAACCTGGTGGTTTAGAGGTTCCCGGGTTATTGTTACAATTTAGGAAATACGGACGTTGCCGATACATATAAACTTCATCAGGGTTGGAATCAGGTTTCTCTATTTTTATACCTTTTCCCTTATTATTTTCTTTTGCTTTATTAAATTGGGTCGAGGTAATTTCTATAATATCATCGGAATCCTCATCGGGATTCGATTCATCGAAAAATTGGTAATCTTCCGAATATTTTGCTTCCTTGGCGGAAACACCATTGACCATTTTTAACGTTGGTCTCTTGGTTGAGGATTTTCTTTTATTTAATTGATTTACTGTAGGTATCAATATTTCTTCCTCCGGAACCTCTTCTTCTTCCGGTTCCTCCTCTTCCGGTTCCTCCTCTTCCGGTTCCTCCTCTTCTGATTCCTCTTCGGGAATTTGTGAATCTTCCCAAAGTATATTCGACTCTTCATTATTATCAGGTGAGTCGATGGGATTTGTACTAGTGATAGACATCTATCGCACAATATCAAACATATTAAGAGGTTAATATATCACATAATAATTACATATAGTTTCAAACAAAAGTGTTAAGCAATCGTTTTTAAAGAAAACACGGTCGAAGTCCAGACTCACTAATGTATCCTAACAAACTCGATAAGACACACTAATGCAAATTTCTGGTTCTCTAAGACCAACGCTCTGATACCAACTGAAATGTCCCGTTCATATTGATTATAAACCTTCCATATTAATTGATTTCGTTGCGAGGTTTTGACCTCTATATGACATGTTTTTCAAAGACTGCATTCGTTTTTAAAAACAAACCATAACCTTTATTTTATCAACAAGGTTAAAAGGACACCACCTAGATTATCAGAAATGATAATCTAAAAAATATCACACTTACACACTACCAATACATATTGGTTTACAATATTAATATGTTACAACAAAGTAAATTTCAAATGCAGTTTTAAACAATATTATGCAAGCATGCTGACTCCAAATCTTGTCCATATATTAGCATGCAACAGCGGAAGCTCTTAATAATCACCTGAGAATAAACATGCTTTAAACGTCAACAAAAATGTTGGTGAGTTATAGGTTTAACCTATATATTTATCAAATCGTAATAATAGACCACAAGATTTCATATTTCAATATACATCCCATACATAGAGATAAAAATCATTCATATGGTGAACACCTGGTAACCGACATTAACAAGATGCATATAAGAATATCCCCATCATTCCAGGACATCCATCGGACATGATATAAAACTCGAAGTACTAAAGCAACCGTTACTTTGGATGGGGTTCGTTAGGCCCAATAGATCTATCTTCAGGATTCGCGTCAATTAGGCGTGCACTAATTCACAAAATTAGTGATGTTCCCTAATTCTTAGGCTACCAAGCAAAAGGGGCATATTCGGCTTCGATCATTCAACCATAGAAAGTAGTTTCATGTACTTGTGTCTATTTTTTAAAACATTTATAAAGCTGCATGTATTCTCATCCCGAAAATATTAGATTTTAAAAGTGGGACTATAACTCACTTTCACAGATTTTTACTTCATCGGGAAGTAAGACTTGGCCACTGGTCGATTCACGAACCTATAAAAAATATGTACATATATATCAAAGTATGTTCAAAATATATTTACAACATTTTCAATACGTTTTAATGTTTTAAATATTTTCAGTCAGCTGTCCTCGTTAGTAATCTACCACTAGTTGTCCATAGTTAGATGTACGGAAATAAATTGATATATATTATCTCGAATCCATCCACGACCTCGTGTATACAAGCCTCAGGCTAGATCACAACTTAAAGTATATATAATATTTTGGAATCAACCTCAACCCTGTATAGCTAACTCCAACATTACTGCATATAGAGTGTCTATGGTTGTTCCGAAATATATATATAGATGGGTCGATATGATATGTCAAAACATTGTATTCGTGTCTATGGTATCCCAAGATTACATAATATATTAGAATACATGTATAATACAATATGAGTTATCTAGGATATGATTAATATAGATTTGTTGCCAATTTCACGTAGCTACAACAAGAAAAATTATCCAATCTTGTTTTACCCATAAATTCTTCGTTTTAAATCCGTTTTGAGTGATTCAAGTTGCTATGGTTTCATATTGAATTTAAGTTTATGAATCTAAACAGAAAAAAGTATAAGTTTATAGTCGAAAATACAGATTACAAGTCGTTTTTGTAAAGGTAGTCATTTCAATCGAAAGAACTACGTCTAGATGACCATTTTGGAAAACATACTTCCACTTTGAGTTTAACCATGCTTTTTGAATATAGTTTCATGTTCATAAGAAAAATCATTTTCCCAAAATAATAACTTTTAAATCAAAGTTTATCATAGTTTTTAATTATCAAACCCAAAACATCCCGCGGTGTTACTACGACGGTGTATGTCCGGTTTTACGGCGTTTTTGTGTTTTCTGGTTTTAAATCATTAAGATAGCATATCATATAGATATAGAACATGTGTTTAGTTGATTTGAAAAGTCAAGTTAAAAGGATTAACTTTTGTTTGTGAACAAGTTTAGAATTAACTAAACTATGTTCTAGTAATTTCAAGTTTAAACCTTTGAATAAGGTAGTTTTATATATATGAATCGAATGATGTTATGAACATCATTACTCCCTCAGGTTTTGTGAATAAACCTACTGGAAATGAGAAAAATAGATCTAGCTTCAAAGGATCCTTGGATGGCTTGAAAGTTCTTGAAGCAGAATCATGACACGAAAACAAGTTCAAGTAAGATTTCCACTCGAAATAAGATTGTTATAGTTATAGAAATTGAATCAAAGTTTAAATATGAGTATTACCTTGTATTAGAAAGATATCTTACTGTAAATAAGAAAGATTTCTTGAGGTTGGATGATCACTTTACAAGATTGGAAGTAAGCTAGCAAACTTGGAAGTATTCTTGATTTTATGAAACTAGAACTTATAGAATTTATGAAGAACACTTAGAACTTGAAGATAGAACTTGAGAGAGATCAATTAGATGAAGAAAATTAAAGAATGAAAGTGTTTGTAGGTGTTTTTGGTCGTTGATATATGGATTAGATATAAAGGATGTGTAATTTTGTTTACATATAAATAAGTCATGAATGATTACTAATATTTTTGTAATTTTATGAGATATTTCATGCTAGTTGCCAAATGATGGTTCCCACATGTGTTAGGTGACTCACATGGGCTGCTAAGATCTGATCATTGGAGTTTATATACCTATAGTACATACATCTAAAAGCTGTGTATTGTACGAGTACGAATACGGGTGCATACGAGTAGAATTCTTGATGAAACTGAACGAGGATGTAATTGTAAGAATTTTTATTAAGTAGAAGTATTTTGATAAGTGTATTGAAGTCTTTCAAAAGTGTATGAATACATATTAAAACACTACATGTATATACATTTTAACTGATTCATTAAGTCATCGTTAGTCGTTACATGTAAATGTTGTTTTGAAACCTTTAGGTTAACGATCTTTTTAAATGTTGTTAACCCATTGTTTATTATATCTAAAGAGATGTTAAATTATTATATTATCATGATATTATGATATATTAATATATCTTAGTATGATATATATATAGTTAAATGTTGTTACAACGATAATCGTTACATATATGTCTCGTTTCGAAATCATTAAGTTAGTAGTCTTGTTTTTACATATGTAGTTCATTGTTAATACACTTAATGACATGTTTACTTATCATTTATCATGATTAAACATAGTGTATCAATATCTTAATATGATTCATATGTATTTAGTAAGACGTTGTTATAACGATAATCATTATATATATCGTTTCGAGTTTCTTAATTCAATAAACTCAATTTTATGTATATAACACATTGTTAGAATATCTAATGAGATACTTACTTATCATAATATCATGTTAACTATATATATAATCATATATATGTCATCATATAGTTTTTACAAGTTTTAACGTTCGTGAATCACCGGTCAACTTGGGTGGTCAATTGTCTATATGAAACCTATTTAAATTAATCAAGTCTTAACAAGTTTGATTGCTTAACATGTTGGAAACACTTAATCATGTAAATAACAATTTCATTTAATATATATAAACATGGAAAAGTTTGGGTCACTACATGTTTCGCCCGTGATGTCAACCGAGCCTGATGTCTGCTGCTCGGCGGTGGTGGTGTCATCCGGTGTCTGTTTAGTGTCTGTCTGTTCAGAACTGGACTCACTGTCAGAATTGCTAACAATGATTTCTTCACCCTTTTCAGCAGCAGCAGCATCAGCATCAGCATCAGCAGCAGCAGCCTTAACCTCAGCTGCAGCCCTCTCTGCCTCTAGCTCTTCAGCATTTTTAGCACGGTCAGTGATCTCCACTTCATCCTCAAGATCGAGGGATAAAACAGCAGAGCGAACCAACATCTCGGATTTGGCTGCAAAAAATAAACATGGACAGCAATATAAGCAAACATGGTAAACAATAGACAAGCATTTATATATATATATATATATATATATATATATATATATATATATATATATATATATATATATTAGGATGGTCATATCACATCCTACCCTGATTCTTCTCACGGAGTACTGGCACAGAAGTGCTTGGCCATTCTTGACTCACTCTACACAGTACAAGAATCCCCTCATAGTTCTCGTATGATCTGGGCGGAACGCGGAGCTCTTTCAAACTATTTACTATCCACTGCTCTACGGCAGAAATCTTAACACCATTTTCTACACCAGCATCAATAGCACCCCATTTCCGGACAACGGAATACTCCTCCGGAATAACAGTCTCATCAACAAAGAAAAACGGACTCTTCCACTCCTTCAAGTTTGATACTCTATTAGTACCAACAAAATGAGTATTTTGTTTACTATCAATAGTAAGCCAGCAGTCGCTAATTGTACGAATTCTAAACAAAGAGATAAAAACTTTAATGCGAGGCTTAATGTTGACATCATTGCAGTACATTTCAAAAAGGATAATTTTTTGAAGGCCATGGGGATGCATTTGACTAAGACAAGCCTTATAATATCTAAGGATGCGGAGGAGAAATGTAGTAAGCGGAACACGGAGATTGCCGTGACTAATTTGTAAAGCATATAAAGAAATTTTTCCAGCAGGAGGATCGTTGGTAGTTTGCCTGTTGGTAGGAAGAACAGGGTTGTATTGGTTCAGATGGCGAAAAGCAATCTTCAAACCGTCTAAGTATTCTCCTGTTAGTGATGAAGCCATCGTGCTAACTTCTGGATGTCTGCGGCATTTGAAGAAGAAGGCACTGCGTGTTCTTGGCCAGTACTCGGTGTAGAAGCCATTATAATAAATTAAAAAGATATCAACAGGAAAGAAATAGCAGTAAGATGAAGTGTAACTGACCTTGGAAGACGATAAACCTTAAAGAGTTGAAGGCTGGGGAAAGCGATAAAGATTTGGGAAGAAATGTGCTTTTTAGATCTTGGCAAAGGTAAAAAAGTGAAGATAAAAGGGTTATGCCGGTTTATATAGAAGTTCATTGATGCAATTTTTATGGACACGATTGTGACACTTGTACGTGCAAGTTTAAACGTGGGGTACGAAATGACACTTTTTACAGCTAGAGGCGTGTGGAGATTCTCAACCATTTAAAATTAATCATCACAGCGTCAGTAAATTTCGTCTGCAATTAATGCCTGTAACGTATTTTTCGATGCAAATGGGTAGTGAAAAGGCTTGTTTCGGAAGAGTTATCAAAAGTTTAATAACTTAATCATTTTTCAAACGCTTAAGTCATTAAACTGGGGGGACTTAATGGTGTATCCTATCGTATACACGCATAAAAGGCATATTGGCTGCATAAAAGTAGCATCAGGAAGACTGGAAACAACAGTTTTGTGGAATTATCCGTCCAGCGTTCTCTGCTGTACACGTTGCTCCATCATGCGTAAGCCTTGAAGGCCGCCTAGCGCGTAAGCCCTGGCCGGAGAACGCCACTTTCAGCATAAATTTCAGATCACAAGTAACAGAAGGTATCATCATCTGACACGTGTCCCCGAACAATCCGGTGAATCTGACACTATAAATAGACCCCTTGGGTCGTCATTTTACACAGTTCAGACATTCTAACAAATTTGAGAGCAGAGACTTCACATCTCTCTCTCTAGCACTTTCTCTCACTAGAAGTCATCCGGCTAGCAATTCTACGCTCTACGGATGACAGATTGATTAAGCCACCCCACAAGTTTTTATACTTGTGAACTGGGTCTGCAGGGATTATTTCCTAAGGGCAAACATCAATCGGCAACACACGCCCACCTAAAGCTAGATTACTTCTAGTATCGTGTTGGCAAACTAAGCCTTACCTCATAAGGAAATAGGTGTTAACAGTATTTAAATCAATTCTCAACATTTGGTAACTTCGATAAATGGCAGGTCTTTTTTGCCGTGAACATAATGAATTTCAGTTTGTTTAGTTTGATAGGGATTTGTATTGTGGTTTGTTTTATATAAGAATTGAATCAATTCCAAATATTCTTTATTATAACATAATGAAACCTTTATGAATTGCTATGTTTTTTATAGGTGTTTACAGTCACTACACTTTCGCAAAGGGGCACAAATGGGCGTTTCACTTCTACGTGACTCCATAATTTGTTATATAATCAGCTTTGAGCAAATAACAAACGGGTTGAATGCTATTAGGGTTTAATCGCGGGTGAGTATTCTTGATGTAGTTCTTTAATTTATGTTTACTTTTCTACTGAGTGATTTGTTATATATATTGGTTTTTCATATCTGGGATCGTTTAATTATTTTTTCTATTGACGAGTCGGTAAATAGTTTTTATATGTATTAAAAGAAAGTAAATTTGTAGTTCATGAAACATGGGTGTTTGGGAAGAATATTGAAGCAGGGGTTCAAAGATACAATGAAAATGGGTGCTTCAGGTAGGGTTTACGATTTTCGTTGGGTTACTGTGATTCAAGCATATGATGATGGACATTTATGCCCGAACTTGTGTATTTTTGGTCAATACTTTGGTATGAATTACATCTCAATTCATCTTTAACACGCAGTACTTTAAAGAACAAAAATAATACACTTATGTGTGATACATTAAATATCTAAATTGTTGATTGACCATATGGTCAAGTTCAGTTATATTTTATCACATTTTTAATCAGTTAACCTAATTTATGTTCTCACAAGATTGCTTCTGTTTCTTTATTATAATATAATATGATTTCTTACTAATATGGTGTTTGTTGGTAGCTCGATTAGGGTTACAATATGATGTCTTTATTGTGTCAACCCAAATGGACTGCAGTTAGAAGTGATATGGAAGATGATATAAATGGTAAGAAGTCATTATATATATATATATATATATATATATATATATATATATATATATATATATATATATATATATATATATATATATATATATATATATATATATATATATATATATAATGACTGCAGTTATTCTGGAGGTCGCCTCTGTGGCACAGTTTTATCTAACGTATTTGTTGTTGCTATTGATAATGGACATCCTTTTTCAACATATTTTTCTTTTAGAAAGGTAAATGGGTCGAAATTGATATGATCAATCTTTTAAAATACATATTAATGTTCAAAGGTAAATGGGTCGAATTTTATCTAATCAAAATTTTGAAGGTAAATAGGTAACCGGTATTTTTAATAGGTAACTGTTTGCTTATTACTCCAAGTGTCCACGGTTTTTGAGATGAAAATTAAGCAGATATTAGAGAGTCAACTGATCATATACATAGCATTGTATATGTATATTTTATTTTCTAAAAAGCAAAGGACAAAACTACGCGGATTATAAGGCACAGTTATGCAATATTCGCTGAAAATAAATACTGCGGTTATGTATTCGCTGAAATGCCAAACTGCGGTTTGATCCGCTGACTTTCCGCGGAGAGCCGAGCATCTCGCAGACCGCGGATATCACGGATACTATAAATAGGGAGCTTGGCCTCTCATTTATAGGTTGTTGATTCTCTGCCATTTGCCTAAGCCTTTGTAGATTTCACTTGTGACTTTGCCCAAGGACTTCTTACATTGAGTTAAGGTGAATCATGCTAATCGATAACGAAGACCGGGTCAGGGTGGTTGATCACTTGATAGTTAAAGTGAAAAACGATCATCGGGGCCCAAAATAATCATCGAACATCCCATCCTCCATTATAATCTTATTGCACTCAATCCGTAATTAAGCAATATCATTAATTAAGGATTGATCAATTGGCGCCATCCGTGGGGCACGTTTTACAAATTAAACTGAAATTTTTTTGTTTTACGTCGATTAAACAATTAATTCAACGGTTTAATTTCAAATCGTGTTTTTGTTGTGATGATTTGCAGGTGTTTTTTCCAATACGCAAATTGTTAATCTGCTTAACAATCATGACGTCGAATGCAAAACAAACTGGCGTCTCTGCGAATGCTGATGCATTGCCTGGCGATTCGCAGAACGTTATCGTATTTCCAATGCAAACAGATGCAAGTGTTACTGCGGGAAAATCGGTTCAGGAAACGAATGCTAAAAAATCTAATGCAAACAATGCTAACGATTCGCAGCCTGAAGCTGCCGCTGAAAAAATGATCGCACGCAGAACGTTATTGCAAAATCGCGAAGAATCAATCGCTGAAGGAAAGCGAGCGAAAATCTTATCGGGAAAATCCAGTTTACGCACTGAGAAAATTGTTAATACTGCTATTGAGCAAGCCAAAAGAGACGCTAAGCATATTTGTGAATCTCGCATACCGCGCACATACTTATGGCCATTAAGTGGTTCAGGATCACAAAGCGATCGGTTGGTTCTTGAGCACAATGACAACGATAGTGATAACGCGGATGATCAAATCCACGCGCGCTCCGCACACAAGTCCAGATTGGCGAAAGCGCCAAGGCAGGAAGATGAATTTTTTGATGACACAGACAGCGCAGAAGAGTTTGTTAAAAATCCATACGTCAAGCGAAAGCGACCACCAACACCTTTCCCTCGCTATGGGGAGGAAGGTGAAGCGTCTGAAGCTGTGCGCAGAGAAAACGCCCAAATTTTTTTAGCGGATGCTTTCAGAAGCATTGTGCCGAAATCAATGCAGCATAAGTTCGATCAGCCAAATTTTCTGCAAGATATGCTTACCAAATTCTGTGCGGATAACACAGACATTCGGGCAAAAAAGGCAACAGAAATTACCACTGCTGCAGATAAATTTGTCCAGCACATTTCTAACTATCCAATTGTTTCTCCGCCGATTGTGCCGGCGACGTTGGGAGTTTACTCAGGCCTCACTGATCCCTTGGATTTTCTGCAACGCTTTGAGGGCGTCGTAAGCACTTACAACTGGGATGAACTAGTCGCATGTAGAGTGTTTCTTATGGCCTTGCAGGGGTCAGCAAGGGAATGGTTTCACAGCTTGCCATCTCGTAGTATCGTTGGCTTTGTGGATCTGCGAGAAAAGTTTTTGCTGCAGTTTCAAAATTTATTACCGCAGAAAAAGACACATATAGAGTGTCACGATATTAAACAAGGCAACAAGGAGACTCTAAGTGCGCTACTTACGCGGTATATTTATGAGTGCCAGAAAATTCCACGGTTGAATGAAGATCAGAAAATTTCTGGTTTCTTGCATGCTATCAACCCACAGCGACACCCTACGCTTGTGCGGCGATTAAGAAGAGATGTCCCGCAGACATTCGCAAAAGTGCAACAGGAAACTTATGATTATATCCGCGAAGGAGAAGATAGCAGTATTACCCCTGCATGTGGCTGGGGTAGAGATAAAAGTTGGCGAGATGACAATGACTCTTTCAGAGATAGTAACAGCGATAGCTATCGCGGTCCAGGCTTTTCGCGAAGAAATGGTGGCGGCGGATATCAGCGTAATGACAGGTTTCAAGGTCAGAACGATAACCATTCATATGGCCGTAATAACCGCTATTCTACGCGCAAGTGGAATAATGAGCCATTCAATATCATTCAGATGCTAACAAAAACACTGTAATGACCCGCACTTTTTCGATCATTCTATATTTATAAGATTAATATTTACATAAATTAAACCTTACCAACATGACAAGCAATCCAAATTGTTGAGACTTATGTCTTCGAAAAGAGTTTTACACAACGTTTGACCGTTCAATTTGACCGATGATATCACGAACTATATAACATACGATAATTATACGTTTATGTATATATATGTATTTATATATATTTAACATGATCTAAGGATGTTTAACATCTCATTGGGTACTAATAACAATGAGTTATAAGTATATTTTGAAACTACTAACTTAAGTTTTCAAAACGATAACTATACGTAACGTTCTTCGACATAAATACTTATAACCTATAATACTTATACATGCATCGTATAGATATGTATTTTATCACTTTTAAAGGGCTTACATACATAAAACAATATAAGTATATTTACAAAAGATAGCTATATTTGAATCCTCGTTCCGTTTTCTCAAAGATTTCTACACGTATATCTAGGGTATATGTACCCGTATCATACGCAGCTTCTAGATGTATTTACTATTGGTATATACCAATAAAAATCTGCTCCTTAGCAGCCTTAAATGATTAAGAAACATGTGGAACCAACCATTTGTCAAGTAGCATGAATTATTTAGCAAGAAAACAAAGTTAGGTATCTTTTTTTTCCTTTATAACCTAAAAACGTTTTTATGCATGCACACCATTTCTTCACCCCATTTTCTCATACTTACACTCCCATTTCTCTCTCAAAATACTCTTAACTTCATACTTGATCATCTCCAAGTATTTTCCCCATCATTTAGCTTCAAAAACATCACTTAATCACCATAAGAAAACCCTTACAAAAACACTTCAAGAATCCTTCCAAGAACACAAACTTACTTCCAATCTTTCATCCAATTCCATCACCCTTTTAGTTCTAGGTTCTTACTCCTCTTTTACAGCAACCTTGTCCAAGGAACTTGAGGTAGTAACTATGTTCATAACCTTATTCGATTCATATATATATAGCTATCTTATTTTGTGGTATAAAATTTTAACAACAAGAACATAGTTTGAAAGTTTTCAAACTTGTTTGCAAACTAAATAGATCCTTCTAACTTAACTTTTAAAATACTTTAAGACCTGTAATATAACTTAATTACATGCTAATTTAACAAGGTATAACTTGGTTTTTCAAAGAACACCTTAAAAACTGAATTTACGACATCGGAGTGCAACCGGGGGCTGTTTTGGGTTGGATAATTAAAAACCATCTTAAACTTTGAATTGGAGGTTTATTTTCTGGAAAAATGATTTTTACTATAAATATGATAACACATAAAAATTTCATGATTTAACTCAAAGTATAAGTATTTTTAGAAAAATAATCATTTAAGGTTGTTTACATGATGGAAAATGATTAACTTCATAAGTTTCACTAAAGTTTGACCTATGACCTGTGATTTCGAATACAAACTAAGGTATTTACAGTTCATAGTCTTAAAGAGGGACTCGATCCAAGGAAGTGGCAAGTTGAATCAACGAAAACGGAGTTGTAACGAAGAAACTATGACCAAAACGAGATCGGATATCTAAGACTAGTTTAGCTACGAAAATAATTGGAGAAAATTAAATAAATCACATCTTTTTAAAATAACATGATATTTTATATATATGTACTCATAATTTAATTTTATATGGTTCAGGATCACCCGTAAACAATACGAGAAGATTAATCATAAGATCCCATGATTGTACGCAACATGTCATTTGACAACACCGGTACTTTATGTACGCAACACGTCATTTGACAACACCGGTACCATGGGTCAAGATTAATCTCGACCAATACATATACGATGGGGTTTTATTTATTTCGTTGGGGATTTTATTTATTTCATTGCGGGTATATTAAACATCTAAAAATGAACCATTAAAATTGAATTACTAACAACGAAATGCTAACTACGGACTAAGGAATTATTCAAAGTATTAAAAGTATAACAAGTATATATATGAGACGTTTGTTTAAAAAGAAAAGGTATTGATATATTATATATGGATAGGTTCGTGATATCAACCGGAAGACCAAGTCAAAAATATATATATCTTCAAGACGAACGTGAGTATATAGTCCCACTTTTAAACTCTAAGTATTTCGGGATGAGAATACATGTATTTTATGTTTTACGTTATGGACACAAGTAACTGAAAATATATTCTACGTTGAGTTGTACCACTGGCATACTTCCCTGTAGCTTGGTAACTGTTATTTACAGCGGTATTGTAAACGCGAATCCTGTTGATAGATCTATCGGGCCTGACAACCCCAACCGGACTGGACGACCAGTATTCAACGGTTGCACAGTACTTCGTTTTGTGACTACACTTGGTACGGTGTAGTAAGATTTCATATTAAAGGGAATATGCGACGTGATTAAATGTTAAGTATGGTTACCAAGTGCTCAACCACTTAGAATATTTTTATTAAACTGTTTATATACGAAATCTTGTGGTCTATATATATATATTGCTGCCGGCACTAAACCTATATCTCACCAACTTTATGTTGACCTTTTAAAACATGTCTATTCTCAGGAGATTACTAAAGCTTCCGCTGCATTATGTTGAATTTGAGCAGGATCTTGCGTACGCATATTTGTGTCAAAAATAAAACTGCATATCCAAGAACTTGTGTTGTAAAATATGCTAGAAATCGTGTTGTTATCATCATTTGTAAAGTTTGTAAGTCGAAGATTATCGCTAAACGATAATCATCTTTATTTCGTCCAAAGCTTGTATCAAAAATAAGAATCATGGTTTGTAATGTATAATATATGCAGTTTTTCTTTTAAAAATGTCGCATATAGAGGTCAATACCTCGCAATGAAATCATACGTTATCTAACACGTTCTTACGGTTAAGGACGGGTTATGACATGTGGTATCAGAGCGGTGGTCTTAGCGAACCAGGTTTGCATTAGTGTGTCTAACCGATAAGTCGTTAGGATACATTAGTAAGTCTGGACTTTGACCGGGTCTGATTTAAAAACCATTGCTTATCATTGTTGGTTAAAATTTATATGTAAATATTATGTAGTACTAATGGGTTAGTTGTTGTGTGATAGATGTCGGGCTCAAAACTTGTCATCACATTCAGCGACTCCGAACCAGAATCTTCAGATGGTGTTCCAGTCATTAACCTATCCGATGACGAAAATAATATCTTTGGGGAAGACTCACAAATTCCGGATGAACCGACTATAGAGAACCCGGAAAGTGAACCCGAGGAGGAAAGTGAACCCGAGGAGGAAAGTGAACCCGAGGAGGAAAGTGAACCCGAGGAAGAAATACAGGAAATTACAAAAGACGAGTTCGAACTAGGAAAGAAACGAAAGGCTAATGAATTAGAAAATTCAAATCCTGAGTTTAATAAGGATGATGTGGCACCAACTCCACTAGACACTACCACCCCTATTCCCGCTATTCCTATTCGTTCTATCCCGGCATCCAGTTCTTCAGTCCCACAGCCAAAATATAGGCAGACAGCCAGGATAAGCGTTAAGCGATTCTTTGAACCTAAACGTCCTAGAAAATAGACCAAACGATGCGCTGCCGTATTAAACCATGGGATCATATAATGTTTTTTATAATATTATTAGTGTGGTTTGCTTAATGTTCGATGTAAGATAAGCATATGTAAAATAGTGAAGTGTGAAATGCAATAATTTTCCATGGTTAAGTATTATTTAGATGGTAGTAATTGATTCTGTACTAAGCTATTAAGTATGGACATTAACGGGTAGGTACTACCCTAGATATAATTATAAAACGCTAATAAGAAGAAAAGGCTTTTATAATAATACCTGGTTCATATTATTAATAAGCTATAATGTACTGTAAATATACACTACATCTATAATATTCCATGTGAATAATTATTTTCTTTTCATTCTTATAGAAGAATATGGCGCGATTGAACCGAATGACGGAACAAGAAATCCAGGAACTCATCAATCAGCGAGTGAACGACAGAATGTTATGGGTCGAGGCTGCAAGAGGTGCTGCAGTTAACCCAAATCCTCGTGTGGGGTGCACTTACAAAACTTTTCAAGCTTGCAAGCCCTCATCATTCAGTGGAACAGAAGGACCGATCGGTTTAACCCGGTGGATAGAAAAGATGGAGACTGTGTTTAAAATAAATGGTTGTGTTGAAAAGGACATGACCAAGTATGCATCGTGCACTTTACAAGATAGTGCACTCACGTGGTGGAAAAATTATGTGAAGGCTGTAGGAGGAGATGTAGCTTATGATACTCCATGGGAAGAATTCAAAACAATGTTAATCAACGAATATTGTCCAAGGAACGAGGTTAGGAAGTTGGAAGATGAGTTACGAAGTCTGAAGGTTATTGGTACTGAAATCACCAACTACAATCAGCGATTCATGGAATTAGTTTTGCTATGTCCTGAATTGGTTCCAACCGAAGAACGAAAGATTGAAATGTACAAAGATGGTTTGCCCAAAAAGGTCAAGGCAAATGTTACAGCATCGAAACCTAAGACAATTCATGAAGCTATAACCATGGCAAACGAGCTAATGGATCAGGTCATCATGGATAAGAAAGTATCCAATACTGATGTGAAGGTATCAGGTAACAAAAGAAAGTGGAATGGAAATTATGATCGAGGTAACCAACAACAATCTTTTAAGAAACAAGAAAACACGCAAGGTGCGGGTAGTGGTTTAAGCTTTGGTTATAAAGGACAAAATCCTTTATGCAACCGATGCCACAAACATCACTCTGGTTACTGTAATGTGGTATGCAACAAATGTAATCGAAAGGGTCATCTTGCTGAAGATTGTAGGGCTCTCGTTACAAATGGTACCAAGACTCCTGCCACCAATGCAAATAGAACTGCTTTGGCTACCATTACTTGTTATGGGTGTGGAAAACAAGGTCACTATAAGAGCCAGTGCCCGAATCCAGAGAAAAATATCGGACCTGCACGAGGGAGAGCATTTGTTATTAATGCTAGAGAGGCGTGTGAAGACCCGGAGCTTGTTACGGGTACGTTTACCATTAATAACTTATCCGCATCTATTATATTTGATACTGGTGCTGATAGAAGTTACGTGTGTAGAGACTTTCACGCTAAATTGAATTGTTCATCATTACCTCTAGATGCTAAGTACATGATTGAGTTAGCTAATGGTAAACTAATTAAAGCCGATAAAATTTGCCGTGATTGTAAAATAAATTTAGCCGGAGAAACATTTAAGATTGATTTGATACCCGTAGAATTAGGAAGTTTTGATGTAATAGTCGGCATGGACTGGATGTCCAAAATAGGAGCCGAAGTTGTGTGCGCCAAGAAGGCAATTCGCATTCCTCGTAAGAATAAAATGCCAGTAATGATTTATGGAGAGAAGGGTAACTCAAAGCTAAAACTCATTAGTTATTTGAAAGCTCAAAAGTGCTTGAAGAAAGGGTGCTATGCTATCTTAGCACATGTTAATAAAGTCGAAAAGAAAGAAAAAGAGAAGTGCATCAATGACGTGCCTGTGGCAAGAGATTTTCCTGAAGTATTTCCGGAAGAGTTGCCGGGATTACCTCCATTTAGATCTGTAGAATTTCAAATAGATTTAGTACCAGGAGCTGCACCAGTGGCTCGTGCTCCATATAGACTTGCACCGTCCGAGTTAAAAGAACTTCAGAGTCAGTTAAAAGAATTACTGGATCGTGGATTCATACGACCAAGTACTTCACCGTGGGGAGCTCCAATTTTATTCGTCAAGAAGAAAGACGGATCTTTCCGAATGTGTATAGATTATCGTGAATTAAATAAGTTAACTATCAAGAATCGGTATCCACTACCGAGAATTGACGACTTATTTGATCAACTCCAAGGATCATGTGTGTACTCGAAAATTGACCTAAGATCGGGCTATCATCAATTACGTGTCAAAGAAGAAGATATACCGAAAACTGCTTTTCGGACACGCTACGGTCATTACGAATTTTTGGTCATGCCGTTTGGATTGACGAATGCGCCAGCTGTATTCATGGACCTCATGAATCGAGTTTGTAGTCCATATTTAGATAAGTTTGTTATCGTTTTCATTGATGATATTCTTATCTATTCCAAGAGTGAGCAAGAGCATGAACAGCATTTAAGGTTGATATTAGAGTTATTGAGAAAAGAACAACTATATGCTAAATTTTCTAAATGTGCTTTCTGGTTGAAAGAAGTGCAATTTCTTGGCCACGTTGTTGGTAGCAAAGGAATTCAGGTTGATCCAGCAAAAATTGAAGCCATTGAAAAATGGGAGACTCCTAAGACACCAATGCAGATACGCCAATTTTTGGGTTTAGCCGGTTATTATAGAAGGTTTATTCAAGATTTTTCCCGAATAGCTAAGCCGTTGACAGCGTTAACGCAAAAAGGGAAGAAATATGAATGGACTTCCGAGCAGGAGAGTGCATTTCAATTACTGAAAAAGAAGTTGACTACGGCGCCTATTTTATCATTACCAGAAGGGAACGATGATTTTGAAATATATTGTGACGCTTCGCGACAAGGTTTTGGTTGCGTTCTTATGCAACGGAAGAAAGTTATTGCATACGCATCCCGACAATTAAAGATTCACGAGCGGAATTATACGACGCATGATCTAGAACTGGGAGCAGTCGTGTTTGCATTGAAGATATGGAGACACTACTTGTATGGGGTTAAATGCACTGTGTTTACTGATCATAAAAGCCTTCAACATATTTTCGATCAAAAACAGCTGAACATGAGGCAACGTAGGTGGGTCGAGTTAATAAACGACTATGATTGTGAAATTCGTTATCATCCCGGGAAAGCGAATGTGGTGGCTGACGCTTTAAGCAGAAAGGAACGAGAACCAATTCGAGTACAAGCAATGAACATAAAAATTCGCATGAATCTCAACTCACAAATCAAAGAGGCTCAACGAGAAGCTCTTACTAAAGAAAACATAGGAAATGAAATAATGAAGAAGTATGGGAAACAACTCATTATGCGGGAAGATGGAATTCGATATTTTGCAAACCGTATTTGGGTACCAAAGTTGGGTGGATTAAGGAAGTTAATATTGAATGAGGCACATAAGACAAGATACTCGATACATCCTGGAGTTAGAAAGATGTATCAAGATCTTAAGACGCATTATTGGTGGCCTAATTTGAAGACAGACGTTGCAACATATGTTGGGGAATGTTTAACTTGTTCCAAAGTCAAAGCAGAACACCAGAAGCCGTCAGGATTACTTCAACAACCAGAAATCCCAGAATGGAAATGGGACGGTATTACCATGGATTTCATCACGAAGTTACCAAAGACTGCCTGGGGATACGACACCATTTGGGTGATTGTTGATCGTCTCACCAAGTCTGCACATTTCCTGCCTATAAAGGAAACGGATAGAATGGAGAAACTATTACGATTGTATATAAAGGAAATTGTTTCAAGACATGGAATACCTATTTCCATTATATCCGATCGTGATAGTAGATTTACCTCAAAGTTCTGGCAATCACTACAGGAGGCACTAGGAACTCGTTTGGATATGAGTACCGCATATCATCCGCAAACCGACGGGCAGAGTGAAAGAACGATTCAGACTCTTGAAGACATGCTCAGGGCATGTGTGATCGATTTTGGAAACGGATGGGATAAGTATCTACCATTAGCAGAATTCTCGTATAATAATAGTTATCATGCGAGCATTAAAGCTGCACCATTTGAAGCATTGTACGGAAGGAAGTGTAGATCTCCTATCTGTTGGAATGAAGTAGGAGATCGACAATTAACTGGTCCCGAGATCATACATGAAACTACTGAAAAGATAGTACAAATCAAAGAGAGATTGAAAACAGCCCGTAGTCGCCAAAAGAGCTACGCCGATGTCCGAAGGAAACCATTAGAGTTTCAGATCGGTGACATGGTTATGCTAAAGGTGTCACCTTGGAAAGGTGTAATACGTTTCGGTAAAAGAGGTAAACTGAACCCAAGATATGTAGGCCCGTTCAAGATCATCGAACGCATTGGACCGGTAGCTTATCGACTCGAGTTACCGCAACAACTCGCCGGAGTACATAATACCTTTCACGTCTCAAACCTTAAGAAGTGTCTTGCAAAGGAAGACCTCACCATTCCTCTTGAAGAAATCCATGTCGTCGAGAAACTACAATTCATCGAAGAACCAATCGAAATCATGGATCGTGAAGTTAAACGGCTCAAGCAGAGCAACATACAGATCGTTAAG
Source organism: Rutidosis leptorrhynchoides (assembly GCF_046630445.1). Classification (NCBI taxonomy): domain Eukaryota; kingdom Viridiplantae; phylum Streptophyta; class Magnoliopsida; order Asterales; family Asteraceae; genus Rutidosis; species Rutidosis leptorrhynchoides. The sequence goes on from NC_092343.1 coordinate 241,761,789, forward strand.
GTTCGTTGGAATGCTCGAAGGGGTCCCGAGTTTACTTGGGAACGAGAGGATCAAATGAAACAAAACTATCCACACTTGTTTCCCGATGACGCAAAATAGGTACAATTTTAAAATTTCGGGACGAAATTTATTTAACGGGTAGGTACTGTAATGACCCGCACTTTTTCGATCATTCTATATTTATAAGATTAATATTTACATAAATTAAACCTTACCAACATGACAAGCAATCCAAATTGTTGAGACTTATGTCTTCGAAAAGAGTTTTACACAACGTTTGACCGTTCAATTTGACCGATGATATCACGAACTATATAACATACGATAATTATACGTTTATGTATATATATGTATTTATATATATTTAACATGATCTAAGGATGTTTAACATCTCATTGGGTACTAATAACAATGAGTTATAAGTATATTTTGAAACTACTAACTTAAGTTTTCAAAACGATAACTATACGTAACGTTCTTCGACATAAATACTTATAACCTATAATACTTATACATGCATCGTATAGATATGTATTTTATCACTTTTAAAGGGCTTACATACATAAAACAATATAAGTATATTTACAAAAGATAGCTATATTTGAATCCTCGTTCCGTTTTCTCAAAGATTTCTACACGTATATCTAGGGTATATGTACCCGTATCATACGCAGCTTCTAGATGTATTTACTATTGGTATATACCAATAAAAATCTGCTCCTTAGCAGCCTTAAATGATTAAGAAACATGTGGAACCAACCATTTGTCAAGTAGCATGAATTATTTAGCAAGAAAACAAAGTTAGGTATCTTTTTTTTCCTTTATAACCTAAAAACGTTTTTATGCATGCACACCATTTCTTCACCCCATTTTCTCATACTTACACTCCCATTTCTCTCTCAAAATACTCTTAACTTCATACTTGATCATCTCCAAGTATTTTCCCCATCATTTAGCTTCAAAAACATCACTTAATCACCATAAGAAAACCCTTACAAAAACACTTCAAGAATCCTTCCAAGAACACAAATTTACTTCCAATCTTTCATCCAATTCCATCACCCTTTTAGTTCTAGGTTCTTACTCCTCTTTTACAGCAACCTTGTCCAAGGAACTTGAGGTAGTAACTATGTTCATAACCTTATTCGATTCATATATATATAGCTATCTTATTTTGTGGTATAAAATTTTAACAACAAGAACATAGTTTGAAAGTTTTCAAACTTGTTTGCAAACTAAATAGATCCTTCTAACTTAACTTTTAAAATACTTTAAGACCTGTAATATAACTTAATTACATGCTAATTTAACAAGGTATAACTTGGTTTTTCAAAGAACACCTTAAAAACTGAATTTACGACATCGGAGTGCAACCGGGGGCTGTTTTGGGTTGGATAATTAAAAACCATCTTAAACTTTGAATTGGAGGTTTATTTTCTGGAAAAATGATTTTTACTATAAATATGATAACACATAAAAATTTCATGATTTAACTCAAAGTATAAGTATTTTTAGAAAAATAATCATTTAAGGTTGTTTACATGATGGAAAATGATTAACTTCATAAGTTTCACTAAAGTTTGACCTATGACCTGTGATTTCGAATACAAACTAAGGTATTTACAGTTCATAGTCTTAAAGAGGGACTCGATCCAAGGAAGTGGCAAGTTGAATCAACGAAAACGGAGTTGTAACGAAGAAACTATGACCAAAACGAGATCGGATATCTAAGACTAGTTTAGCTACGAAAATAATTGGGGAAAATTAAATAAATCACATCTTTTTAAAATAACATGATATTTTATATATATGTACTCATAATTTAATTTTATATGGTTCAGGATCACCCGTAAACAATACGAGAAGATTAATCATAAGATCCCATGATTGTACGCAACATGTCATTTGACAACACCGGTACTTTATGTACGCAACACGTCATTTGACAACACCGGTACCATGGGTCAAGATTAATCTCGACCAATACATATACGATGGGGTTTTATTTATTTCGTTGGGGGTTTTATTTATTTCATTGCGGGTATATTAAACATCTAAAAATGAACCATTAAAATTGAATTACTAACAACGAAATGCTAACTACGGACTAAGGAATTATTCAAAGTATTAAAAGTATAACAAGTATATATATGAGACGTTTCTTTAAAAAGAAAAGGTATTGATATATTATATATGGATAGGTTCGTGATATCAACCGGAAGACCAAGTCAAAAATATATATATCTTCAAGACGAACGTGAGTATATAGTCCCACTTTTAAACTCTAAGTATTTCGGGATGAGAATACATGTATTTTATGTTTTACGTTATGGACACAAGTAACTGAAAATATATTCTACGTTGAGTTGTACCACTGGCATACTTCCCTGTAGCTTGGTAACTGTTATTTACAGCGGTATTGTAAACGCGAATCCTGTTGATAGATCTATCGGGCCTGACAACCCCAACCGGACTGGACGACCAGTATTCAACGGTTGCACAGTACTTCGTTTTGTGACTACACTTGGTACGGTGTAGTAAGATTTCATATTAAAGGGAATATGCGACGTGATTAAATGTTAAGTATGGTTACCAAGTGCTCAACCACTTAGAATATTTTTATTAAACTGTTTATATACGAAATCTTGTGGTCTATATATATATATTGCTGCCGGCACTAAACCTATATCTCACCAACTTTATGTTGACCTTTTAAAACATGTCTATTCTCAGGAGATTACTAAAGCTTCCGCTGCATTATGTTGAATTTGAGCAGGATCTTGCGTACGCATATTTGTGTCAAAAATAAAACTGCATATCCAAGAACTTGTGTTGTAAAATATGCTAGAAATCGTGTTGTTATCATCATTTGTAAAGTTTGTAAGTCGAAGATTATCGCTAAACGATAATCATCTTTATTTCGTCCAAAGCTTGTATCAAAAATAAGAATCATGGTTTGTAATGTATAATATATGCAGTTTTTCTTTTAAAAATGTCGCATATAGAGGTCAATACCTCGCAATGAAATCATACGTTATCTAACACGTTCTTACGGTTAAGGACGGGTTATGACAAACACCCAAAGAAATCTTACTGCAAGAGCGAGTTGCTAAGTCTTTCCCTGATCCGCAGCCATTGGGAGAAAACAGCAGGCGTGACAGATCAAAGTTTTGTGTCTTTCACGACGATTACGGTCATGACACCAATCGCTGCAGAGATTTAGCGGAATTTATTGCGAAAGCATATGAATAGGGTAAGTTGGACCATTTGTTGGCGCAGAACTCATCCAGCACTGTGAATGCGATCATTATGCCAGCTGAAGCTAATGGTTCGAGTGCCCCAAACGCGGTTGAGCGGAAAGCTCCTGCGGTGAAAAATTTGGGAGTACGGATGGTAAATAAGAAAGAAAATCAGCGCAGGGTATAAGTGATTAATGTGGTGGAAGTGCATGGTGAAATGTCAGTGCTGCAAATTTCGGCGCAAATTGTTAGCTGGAAATGTCCCTCTATTACATTTCCCTCAGCGCGTTTGAATGCGGATGTTTATAAGCCCATGGTTATTTCATGTTGTGTTGCTAATACCGGCATTATAATCATGAAGGTACATGTTGACACTGGTAGCAGTGTAGATATCATGTACGAGCAATGTTTTCTCAAGCTGCCAGCACAAATTCAGGCTTTGATGAAACCTACTGCGGTTTCATTGGCTGGTTTTTCGGGAGAATCATCATGGCCTGTTGGACAATTGGAATTACAAATGGAATTGGTTGATGATAGCGATGAGTCGCTAAGGCGTCAAGCCTTATTGAATTTGTACATTATGCGGAATCAATCGCGGTTCAATATGATACTTGGCCGCACAGCTTTGCGCATGTTTGGCGCTATACCATCTACAATACATGGTATGCTAAAGTTTTCTGCTAATAAGGGTATTGGCACGATGATTTCTGCGGAAATGGAGCCTTCATGTGCTATGGTTATGACAAGTGCGGATATGTGTTTTGAAGGGCATTCAGTTAACCCTGCTTAGTGCGAAAATGATTAACAAAATATTGTATTGAAATTCCATTAATGCGAGACATGTTATGTTCATGATTTGAATAATGTAATGCGAGTTAATAAAGAATAAAGTGAAGTTAATTTCAGTGTTAGTACTTGTTTCTTTAAACAGCGAAAACACTGCGTGTGGCCATGCGTAGTGTTTATTTCGCAGAATACAAATACTTATCTTTTTGAAACACTAAGTTAATGTTTGCTCTGCGGATGCTTTAAGTAAGGTGGCATTGTTTTCGCTAAACATGACCTGCTTAAAATAATATATCAATACATAACTGCATTGCAAAATACTTTGCAGAAAAGCCAAGTGATGAAATTGCCCACTTATGTTAATAAAAATTGCGAAAGGATAAATTTTCCTAAGTGTTTGATCTTGCCAACACTTAGATGCTTCACAATGCTAGATTTTACCAAAGGATCGTTTTGTCGGACTTAGAAGATTCATAATGTTAAAATATTGTTTCGCACAAAGTACGCTTTGTTACGTGCACAATAACGAATGCGGAAATTGCAATGGACAAGTCTGAATTATGAATAATTAAAGTAAAAGCGCTATATAAATAAAAGAAGTTGCAACTGCGAATGATAAATAAAGTGCGAATAATGTTATATTAACAAAGCGAACAAGTCGCAGATAGTTACAAAAAAGCAATTCATAAATTGCATGCATACATTAAAATAAACCAACTATAAACTAAAGTTTCAGCGCTTTAATGTCAGCGAATGTCATGCCTTCACGCTGACATAACTCTTCCAAAGCTGGAATGCTCACCTTCTCCACCTCTTTCTTAGCCACTTTTAATGCTTCGCGAGCATCATCCGTTGAACATATTTCGTCGGCTAAGTCTGATGGAAGGGGTTTGGAGAGATCGCCGAGCTTACATAGTAAGTCATACCACTCGCAGCGAGTGGCAAGTTTGGCAGCTTGAGAATAAGCTTGAAATTTTTCAGTGACGGGTTTTGAGTCCATCACTTTATCTGCGAACTCGGGAAGATACTTAACAAGTTGAGCGAAATCATGTTCCGCAGTGTTCGCTCTCCTATTAAGCTGGGCGATTGCTTCCTTCACTTTCCTCAGCTGCGTTTTTAATTTTTTCGCTCTCAAGTACTGAGCGTTGGCCACCTTGACAGCATGTTCACGTTCATCTGATAAATCAGCGAACCGTTCTATGCTATCCATAGTAAGACAGAGCGAGTTATAGCAATTATATAACCGCTGTCTTGCAGATTCAGCCAAAGTTAGACTGCGGTACTTTGCCTTTTTTTGCTCAGGAAGAAATTTATGCAGTTTCTGATACAGTCTGTTGGCTTCCTCATCAGCTACAGCCTCTTCTTCATCAGCACACTCTCGTTATTCCTGATTGGACGCCTCTGTGTCAGAAGGAAGGGATGGGTCTTGCTCAGGCTCTCCTACCACATCTGCGGGAGTGCGGCTCCTGATGTTGTAGCGCGGATTGGTTTCAGCGGGAGACTCTGAAATCACAACTGAAACAAGATTAATAAATATCGCTAATTTATGCATAATATGCGCATATATGATCAGAAGTCGTAAAATTAAAATTACGCACTTGTCTCTTGTTCTGCAAGAGTAGGCATTCATTTCTTGCGTGGAGTCTGTGAACTCTCCACCATTTTCCTTTTGCCCCGGTCCTCGCCGCCGGCGATGAAAAGCTCGTTGATGATTGGTTCATCAATCAGAATAATATCGCCCTCGCCCTCCTTCGGGCGGCGAGCAGGGCTGATTCTGCTAACATCAGTGGTCCTCATAACAAGGTCAAGAGGAATCTCTGCGAAAAAACAATGCGAAATGTTATACAAGGCAAAATGTATACTGTGAAATATGTTATGCGAAAAAAGACAAGTGAAATACCATTCTTGGCTTGATCAACTAAAAGTGCGTCATGGTCGCTCCATGGCCACTGGATTGATACGTGTCCAATGTACAGCGGTACATTGGAATATGGCCTCACAATGATGCCCGCCTTCCTAAAAATATTGAGAACATCGTTCTCAAGATCATCCAACACCGGCTTCTCATTGACTTCCGAATTAATCTCCTTGCTCCACTTCCTCGGAATGTTGCTATTGACATACGCGGTATCGTTAATATAGAAAAACGAACCGCGCCAATTGCCGATGAAATCTTTAGGAGAAACCATATTGCCCAACTTGCTGCGGAATGAGAACCATCCCACATCATATAAAATTAAGCTGTTAAGAGTGCGGAACACGGTTAACAACGGCTGCTTGTCATTGGCGTGGCAATACATTTCGAAAAGCACAATTTTGTTCACCGCATTTGGGTGAAGCTGTGCTAACGCAACCCTGTAGTGTTCGCATACACTGCGAACAAATTCGGTTAAAGGAAAACGGAGGTTGCCCTGCAAAATGGCAGCCTCATATACCGTAATCATCCCCTTAGGGGGAGTATCGGCTCGGTCCTCGTGAAGGGGCACGGTTGGAACAAAATGCCCAAGTGGCGGATACCACTCTCTAAGGGTTAATAATATGCATCGATGCAGAAGCAGCCATTAATAATATGCAAGGAAAAATTGAGTATGGAAGTGATGAAATTGAAGGTCGAATTGAGAAAATCAAAGGCTGAATTGGCTAATTGTCAATTACGATTGCGGTTGTAAGATTGCAAATTGAATGCGAAATTGGGAAAGGAAAGCGTAAAGTTTTTGTGCGGCGTTGTCTGCTATTTATAATTGGGATTAGGGCGAGCAAGTTGAAAAGGTAATCATTGAATTTTAACGGTTGTAATTACTGTGACGCGTAAAACGGTAAAAATCTACCGTTAAAATAAGCTGATTGGACAGAATAGCGAAAGTTACCGTTGTAATTACGCGTTTCGCCTAATTAAAACAATGGTAATAAATGGACAGTAAAAAATATATAATAAAGTTCGCGAGATATTTTAAGATGCACTTCTTTATTTTTAGAGTTTATCATGATGCATTTGCTTCGCGAAAATGCATCATAATAAACTGGGGGGACTTGATCATATACATAGCATTGTATATGTATATTTTATTTTCTAAAAAGCTAAGGACAGAACTACGCGGATTATAAGGCACAGTTATGAAATATTCGCTGAAAATAAATACTGCGGTTATGTATTCGCTGAAATGCCAAACTGCGGTTTGATCCGCTGACTTTCCGCGGAGAGCCGAGCATCTCGCAGACCGCGGATATCACGGATACTATAAATAGGGAGCTTGGCCTCTCATTTATAGGTTGTTGATTCTCTGCCATTTTCCTAAGCCTTTGTAGATTTCACTTGTGACTTTGCCCAAGGACTTCTTACATTGAGTTAAGGTGAATCATGCTAATCGATAACGAAGACCGGGTCGGGGTGGTTGATCACTTGATAGTTAAAGTGAAAAACGATCATCGGGGCCCAAAATAATCATCGAACATCCCATCCTCCATTATAATCTTATTGCACTCAATCCTTAATTAAGCAACATCATTAATTAAGGATTGATCATCAACTATCAATGATGCTCCTAATCTAATTATGCTGAAATTTTTGATATGATCAAAGGTAAATGGGCCGAAAAGATCATGATCTAACAAGAAGTGTATTGGTTTTGTGTCATATTTATTTGTAAATTATTCTACATCACCTAATTGGGCAGTGCATACTGCATAAAGACCTTGAAGTACTAATGTTAATGGAGACATACAAGGTATGATAAATATATGGCATTTACTAAATTGTTTCTTTAAATCATAAAGAGGGTTTTGATATGCAGTTTTAAGCATATGATCAGGTTATATTCTATTTCAAATGGGTTAAACCGTAAGCATATGGAGGTAAATGTGTTTAAAGTTATGCAGCATTAGATTAGAGGTTGCAATTTGACCCCAATTAGTTGCAATTAGAGGTTGCAATTAGTGACCCGAACTTTTCCATGTTTATATATATTAAATGAAATTGATATTTACATGATTAAGTGTTTCCAACATTTTAAGCAATCAAACTTATTAAGACTTGATTAATTGAAATAGGTTTCATATAGACAATTGACCACCTAAGTTGACCGGTGATTCACGAACGTTAAAACTTGTAAAACTATATGATGACATATATATGATTATATATAGTTAACATGATATTATGATATGTAAGTATCTCATTAGGTATTCTAACAATGAGTTATATAGATAAAATTGTGTTTATTGAATTAAGAAACTTGAAACGATATATATAACGATTATCGTTATAACAACGTCTTACTAAATACATATGAATCATATTAAGATATTGATACACTATGTTTAATCATGATAAATGATAAGTAAACATGTCATTAAGTGTATTAACAATGAACTACATATGTAAAAACAAGACTACTAACTTAATGATTTCGAAACGAGACATATATGTAACGATTATCGTTGTAACAACATTTAACTGTATATATATCATACTAAGATATATTAATATATCATAATATCATGATAATATAATAATTTAACATCTCTTTAGATATAATAAACAATGGGTTAACAACATTTAACAAGATCGTTAACCTAAAGGTTTCAAAACAACATTTACATGTAACGACTAACGATGATTTAACGACTCAGGTAAAATGTATATACATGTAGTGTTTTAATATGTATTCATACACTTTTGAAAGACTTCAAGACACTTATCAAAATACTTCTACTTAACAAAAATGCTTACAATTACATCCTCGTTCAGTTTCATCAACAATTCTACTCGTATGCACCCGTATTCATACTCGAACAATACATAGCTTTTAGATGTATGTACTATTGGTATATACACTCCAATGATCTACTCTTAGCAGACCATGTGAGTCACCTAACACATGTGGGAACCATCATTTGGCAACTAGCATGAAATATCTCATAAAATTACAAAAATATGAGTAATCATTCATGACTTATTTACATGAAAACAAAATTACATATCCTTTGTATCTAATCCATATAACAACGACCAAAAACACCTAAAAACACTTTCATTCTTCAATTTTCTTCATCTAATTGATCTCTCTCAAGTTCTATCTTCAAGTTCTAAGTGTTCTTCATAAATTCTATAAGTTCTAGTTTCATAAAAGCAAGAATACTTCCAAGTTTGCTAGCTTACTTCCAATCTTGTAAAGTGATCATCCAACCTTAAGAAATCTTTCTTATTTACAGTAATATATCTTTCTAATACAAGTTAATACTCATATTCAAACTTTGATTCAATTCCTATAACTATAACTATCTTAATTCGAGTGATAATCTTACTTGAACTAGTTTTCGTGTCATGATTCTACTTCAAGATCTTTCAAGCCATCCAAGATCCTTTGAAGCTAGATCATTTCTTGTCACTTCCAATAGGTTTACATACTAAACTTGAGGTAGTAATGATGTTCATAACATCATTCGACTCATACATATAAAACTATCTTATTCGATGATTTGAACATGTAACCACTAGAACATAGTTTAGTTAATTCTAAATATGTTCGCAAACAAAAGTTAATCCTTCTAACTTGACTTTTAAAATCAACTAAACACATGTTCTATATCTATATGATATGCTAACTTAATGATTTAAAACCTGGAAACACGAAAAACACCGTAAAATCGGATTTACGCCGTCGTAGTAACACCGCGGGCGGTTTTGGGTTAGTTAATTAAAAAAACTATGATAAACTTTGATTTAAAAGTTTTTCTTATGGGAAAATGATTTTTCTTATGAACATGAAACTATATCCAAAAATCATGGTTAAACTCAAAGTGGAAGTATGTTTTTCAAAATGGTCATCAAGACGTCGTTCTTTCGACTGAAATGACTACCTCTTGTAAAAATGACTTGTAACTTATATTTCTGACTATAAACCTATACTTTTTCTGTTTAGATTCATAAAATTGAGTTCAATGTTAAACCATAGCAATTTGATTCACTCAAAACGGATTTAAAACGAAGAAGTTATGGGTAAAACAAGATTAGATAATTTTTCTTGTTGTAGCTACGTGAAAATTGGTAACAAATCTATATTAATCATATCCTAGCTAACTTATATTGTATTATACATGTATTCTAATATATTATGTAATCTTGGGATACCCTAGACACGTATGCAAATGTTTTGACATATCATATCGACCTATGTGTATATATTATTTGGAACAACCATAGACACTCTATATATGCAGTAATGTGGGAGTTAGCTATACAGGGTTGAGGTTGATTCTAAAAATATATATACTTTGAGTTGTGATCTAGCCTGAGATGTGTATACACTGGGTCGTGGATTGATTCAAGATAATATATCAATTTTTTTCTGTACATCTAACTTTGGACAGCTAGTTGTAGGTTACTAACGAGGACAGCTCACTTAATAAACTTAAAACATCAAAATGTATTAAAAGTGTTGTAAATATATTTTGAATATACTTTGATATATATGTACATATTTGTTATAGGTTCGTGAATCGACCAGTGGCCAAGTCTTACTTCCCGACGAAGTAAAAATCTGTGAAAGTGAGTTATAGTCCCACTTTTAAAAATCTAATATTTTTGGGATGAGAATACATGCAGCTTTATAAATGTTTTACAAAATAGATACAAGTACATGAAACTACTTTCTATGGTTGAATGATCGAAGCCGAATATGCCCCTTTTTGCTTGGTAGCCTAAGAATTAGGGAACATCACTAATTTTGAGAATTAGTGCACGCCAAATTGACGCGAATCCTAAAGATAGCTCTATTGGGCCTAACGAACCCCATCCAATGTACCGGATGCTTTAGTACTTCGATGTTGTTTTATCTGTCCGAAGGATTTCCCGGAATGATAGGGGATATTCTTATATGCATCTTGTTAATGTCGGTTACCAGGTGCTCACCATATGAATGATTTTTATCTCTATTTATGGGATGTATATTGAAATATGAAATCTTGTGGTCTATTATTATGATTTGATAATATATAGGTTAAACCTATAACTCACCAACATTTTTGTTGACATTTTAAGCATGTTTATTCTCAGGTGATTATTAAGAGCTTCCGCTGTTGCATACTAAAATATGGACAAGATTTGGAGTCCATGCTTGTATGATATTATGTAAAAACTGCATTCAAGAAACTTATTTTTAATGTAATATATTCTTATTGTAAACCATTATGTAATGGTGTGATGCCCCGTACAAAACCATCGTGTACGAATCATCAACAACAGGATCATTACAAGGTTAAGTACTATATGCTGTAATAAAAGGAGTTGCATTCACGATAAAAAGATGACATCATAACCGACGTCAATTGTTTTACACTAACAGTATGCTTCTACGAATAGCAAGTATGAATAAATGTATGTGACCCTTAGGTCGTTACAAAACATAGTTCAAAAGTATTAAAGTTTGAATGCAAGATAAACAGTTTATGCGGTGATAACACTAGAGCAGCGGGTGTCTACGGCAAGACTAGCACGACAACGGAAGCAAATAACCTTAAGCACCTGAGAAAAACATGCTTAAAAACGTCAACACAAAGGTTGGTGAGCTATAGTTTAAGTATAACAGTATGTAAGGTAGTCCACGAGATTTCAGTGCTACAAAGAGCGTTTCAAAACAGTATGATAAAATATATGTTAACCGTGGGCACTTGGTAACTAACTTATGTTTACGAAGTATTAAACACTCGTTAAATGCTAGCGCGACTAGCCCGAGTGGGGATGTCAAACCCTATGGATCCATATCTAAGATTCGCGTTCACCGGTTCAAAAACCAATGACTAAACGTTACCGAGCTAAAGGGAATGTTTCTGCCGTTATATAACCCACACATATATAAGTTTAAGTACTCATGCCTAGTATGTAAAACATAAAATCCGCATGTATTCTCAGTTCCCAAAATAATTAAAGTAAAAAGGGAATGCTATAACTCACAATGATAATGTAGCGGTAAAGTATGACTCAGAAAGTAAGCAAGTAATGAAGGTTGTCCAAACGGGTCCTCAACCTAAGTCAAATAGTACTAAGTCAGTAAATCGTCCGAATAGGTTTAAAAGTATGTAAATAAGGTCTTAAGGGTCATCATCATTCATCATCAAACAAAAGGCGTAAAGTATATTTCGTTCATGAAAGTAGTTTAAAACAAAAGCTGACTTCGATCGATCACCACGGCCTCTACCCTTACTGAATTAAGGTGAGACCAGTGGCCATGGCTCCGTATATGAGTCCTTTAAGTGTGGTAAAATTTACAGAAGCAAACTTGTCTTTGTTTGACCGTGGCGACGGTCTAAGTTCGAGTAGGTCAGAAATTTCTACACAACGTTAAAAGGACATAGTGACGATCGGAGGGCCATAAATCCTAAACCGTAACTCGGATTAAGGCGAGTCCTATATGAAAAATTATCTACTCGAAAAGATCTATCTGAAAATCAAGGTTACAGTAGCACACGTGTACTGGTCTGTTACAGAAACTAGAAAACAGTAGGCAGAAGACAGAAAACAGAAAAATAGTGGGTTCCGGTGGTCTTGGTGCTCGATGCTTATCACGGTTCTCATCCTTGATGCATATAGCTTCAAGTGTACAAGTTGTTGATGTGTTTGCATCCTTTTCACTAAGGTTTGACCATCATAACCTAAGTGTAAGTCTAAGACATGAAGCACAACTCACTTAAGTCTTGCAAGTGTTTTGATGAACCAAAGTTACATGAAAGTCTTAGATTCAACACATACATGAAATGTAAAAGTAATATTAACCAATTTTTGACTATTATGACACAAGTGTAGGTCTAAGACATGTAGCACAACTCACTTAAGAGTTGTATGAAGTTTGATGAACCAAAGTTACATCAAAGTCTTAGATCTAACACATACATAAACTTTAGAACTAATAATAAGTTACAAACTTGAAAGTGAACTTATGAAATCAAGATCTTAAGTTGTAGAACATAGTTCTTAGTTTGATCTTGAAGATCCAAGACTCAAAAGTCTAGATCTAACATATGTGTACAAAGTTATAATTAAAGAAAACTTACTTACATGTTCTTGAACTTTTAAAGTTAACTTTTAGTTCAAGATTAATGAGATCAATGTTAACTAGTAACACTTGACCAACAAGAACATAAATCATGAAATTAAAGTGCAAGTAAATGAAATAAATAAGCTAAGTAAACAAGTAAATGAGTTCATGGGTTGCATACTTTAAAGATTCACACCAAAGTTTGATCTTTAAGAAAAGTAAACTTCAAGAACTACAAGTATGAATTCAACACATGAACTTACAAACTTTTGAAATAATAAATGAAGAACATAAGCTAGAAACTTTATGTTCTTGTATGCCTTGTAAGAACAAGTTAGATGAAGAATCAAAATAACAAGTTTGCTTCTTAGAAAATAGTAAGTAAACAACAACAAGTAATTAATTAACAAACATGAACAAGTATCAACAAGCAAATGATGATGATTATGGGTGTGTGTATGGTCACGGTTTTGCAAGGAAAAAGAAAGGAAGAAAAGCTTCAAGTTACTTACAAGAACTAAAGAGAAAAGAGAGAAAAAAAGTTGAGAGAATTAAGTGTGTGTTTTGAATGAGAGGAATACAAGTGAACTAGTTAAAGAAGTAAGCAAAGTTTGAAACAAAAACCACTCCTTGGGCACCCATAGGCCACGGCTAGCAGAAAAAAAAGAGGAGAAGGTAAAGGTTTGTTGGTCACTAGCATGCAAAGCTCTTTAAAGTTGGTTAATGGATGGCATTTGCATGGAAACATGGTGTAACTAGATTTTTATGACATAAAGTAACTAGTTTCCATTTAATTGATACTTACAAGTGAAAGACATGGGCTAATGAAGTCCATTAAGATGTAGGGTGGGCTTCTAAAGTCCACTAATACTAATAAAGGCCCAAATTCAATTAAAAGCCCAAGTATGTATGTAGTTAACAAGTTTATCCAATTAAAAGCCTAAGTAACTAACTAACAACTTTAGTTAAATAAAATGATTAATAAAACTTAATCATGAACGTAAATAATACCTGAAAATATTATTCGTGAAAGTTTCGGGTGTCACAAAGACGTTTCGGGGAATTAAAGTCAAGTACGTTTAGTCATGGCAACATGTAAATGTAATAACATACATTAGTTTTATCACACGTATTAATAATAACAATTATTAATAAATAAACATTGGAAAATCCAAGGTTGTTACATTACCCACCTGTTAAAGAAAATTTCGTCCCGAAATTTTAGGCTGAGGTAGATGGAGGAGTCGGGAAAAGGTGAGGATACTTCCGCATCATTTGATCCTCTCGCTCCCAAGTAAACTCAGGTCCTCGTTTGGCATTCCATCGTACTCGGACGATCGGAATCTTGTTGCGTTTCAAAGTTTTGATCTCACGATCCATAATCTCAACAGGCTCTTCCACAAAGTGGTATGATAAGTTCCTCAAGTGGTATGATAAGTTCTGGTACAGCAAGACGCTTCTTCTAGTTTGATACGTAGGATGAACTGAGCTCAATTGTGCTGGTAGATCCAAATGATAAGTAACGGGTCCAACGCGTTCCAAGATTTCGAAAGGACCAATGTATCGTGGGTTTAACTTTCCACGTTTTCCAAAATGGATCACACCTTTCCAAGGTGCAACCTTTAACATTACACGATCACCAACGTTGAATTCAAAGTCTTTACGTTTAAGATCGGCATAACTCTTTTGGTGATCACGGGCAGTCTTAAGTCTAGTTTGAATCTGAGCAATCTTCTCCGTGGTTTCGTGGACTACCTCGGGTCCGGTGATTTGCTTTTCGCCTACTTCGGCCCAACAAATAGGAGATCGGTACTTACGGCCATACAATGCTTCAAATGGTGCGACATTAATGCTTGAGTGATAACTGCTGTTGTACGAGAATTCGGCGAGTGGAAAATGCCTTTCCCAAGCCTTTCCAAAATCAATAACACATGCATGCAACATGTCCTGCAAAGTCTGAATCGTTCGTTCACTTTGCCCGTCAGTCTGTGGATGATACGCAGTACTCATGTCGAGACGGGTTTCCATGGCTTCTTGCAAAGAACGCCAGAATCTAGAAGCAAAACGGGGATCGCGATCCGAGATGATCGATAAAGGTACACCATGATGAGATACAACCTCCTTGATGTATAGTTGAGCAAGTCTCTCCATTGTATCTGTTTCCTTCATCACTAGAAAGTGTGCAGATTTGGTAAGACGGTCAACGATAACCCAAATAGTATCGTATTCGCCCACCGTCTTTGGTAGCTTGGTGATGAAATCCATCGTTATCCTTTCCCACTTCCATTTTGGGATTTCCAGTTGTTGAAGTAAACCAGAAGGTCTCTGATGCTCGGCTTTAACCTTTGAGCAAGTCAAACACTTACCAACATAAGTCGCAACGTCCTTCTTAAGATTCGGCCACCAATACTGTTCTTTAAGGCCGTGGTACATTTTGCCCGCTCCAGGATGAATCGAATATCTCGATTTGTGTGCTTCATCAAGTATAAGGTTCCGTAGATCTCCATAAAGTGGTACCCAAATTCTTCCGGCATAACATCAGAGTCCAGACTCCCTAACCTCGAATCGAGAGACAAGTATGTTCAAATGTTCGTGAGATATATTCTCCTCCTTGAGAGCCTCATCTTGGGCTACTCTGATCTGACTATTGAGGTTCGAATGAATGGTGATGTTCAGAGCCCTAACATGAAGAGGTGCCGTCCTCTCCTTTCAGCTTAAAGCGTCAGCTACAACATTGGCCTTGCCAGGATGATAACGGAGTTCACAATAGTAGTCATTGAGCATCTCGATCCATCGACACTGTCTCATATTCAATTGCTTCTGATTGAATATGTGTTGGAGACTCTTATGATCGGTGAAGATAGTGCTCTTAGTTCCATACAAATAGTGTCTCCACAATTTGAGAGCAAAGACAACGGCTCCAAGTTCAAGATCGTGAGTAGTGTAGTTCCGCTCGTGAATCTTCAATTGGCGGGAGGCATAGGCAATAACTTTTGATCGTTGCATCAGTACGCAACCAAAACCACTCTTCGATGCATCACAATAAACAACGAAATCGTCACTACCTTCGGGAAGCGATAGGATAGGTGCGGGGGTTAACTTCTTCTTCAAAGTTTGAAATGCTGATTCGTGTACGGGTTCCCAAATGAACTTCTTACCCTTGTGAGTCAGCGCGGTCAAAGGACGCGCAATCAGAGAAAATCCTTCAATAAACCTTCGGTAGTAACCGGCGAGACCTAGGAATTGGCGAATATGAGTCGAAGTAGTGGGGGTCTCCCACTTGCTGATGGCTTCAATCTTGGCAAGGTCGACTTTGATACCCTGGTCGCTCACAACATGACCCAGAAATTGAACTTCCTTCAACCAAAATTCACACTTGAAGAATTTGGCGTAAAGTTGCTCTTGTCTCAAGAGTTCAAGTACTAGTCGGAGGTGTTGCTCATGCTCTTCTTGGCTCTTAGAGTAGATGAGGATATCATCTATGAAGACAATAACAAACTTATCCAAGTACGGCTTGCAGACACGATTCATGAGGTCCATGAACATGACAGGTGCATTGGTTAATCCGAATAGCATCACGAGAAACTCATAATGACCATAACGAGTTCTAAATGCAGCTTTCATCACATCACTTTCCTTCACCCTCAACTGGTGATAACCGGATCATAAATCGATCTTTGAGTAAACGCTCGATCCTTGTAGTTGATCAAAAAGATCATCAATTCGGGGCAGAGGATACCGATTCTTGATTGTCAATTTGTTGAGTTCACGGTAGTCGATACACATACGGAAGGATCCATCCTTATTCTTCACAAACAGAACAGGTGAGCCCCAAGGCGAGAAACTTGGTTGGATAAACCCTCGATCAAGTAGTTCTTGTAGTTGACTCTGTAATTCTTGCTTCTCGGAAGGTGCGAGTCTATAAGGTGCGCGAGCTACAGGTGCAGCTCCTGGCACTAAGTCAATTTGAAACTCTACTGCTCTTGGCGGCGGTAATCCAGGCAATTCTTCAGGGAAGACATCAGAAAATTCGTTCACAATTTGAATGTCGTTCACGCTCTTCACCTCGGTTTCTACTATTTTCACATGCGCTAGGACAGCAAGACGTCCCTTCTTCATAATCTTTTACGCTTTCACGCTACTAATGAGGTTCAACTTCGAGGTACATCTTTCTCCGTAGATAACCAGTGGCTCTCCATCTCCTTGTGGTATACGAAGTGCTTTATCTCCACAGATAATATCGGCCCTTATCTTGCTCAACCAATCCATACCAACGATCACGTTGAAACTTCCCAGTTTGATAGGTATCAAGTCAATTTCGAAATCTGCACCAGCTATGTTGATAATAGCTCCACGACTAATATGGTCAACCTTTTCAAGTTTTCCATTGGTGACCTCGACAAGCATACTCTCTTTTAACGGGACTAACGACCAATTAATCTTATCGCAAAAATGTCTACATACATAACTTCTTTCTGCACCAGTATCAAACAAGATAGAAGCTAAAAGATTGTTGATTTTGAATATACCTATCACCAATTCGGGGTTTTCGCGTGCGTCCCTTGCATTAACATTGAAAGCTCTAGCGCACGGTGGTCCGCCATCTTTTCGCTTATTTGGACACTCATTTCTGAAATGGCCTGTCTTCCCTCATTCATAACACTTCTTTAGCCCTGTGGGGTTCAGCTTCCCATTCAAAGTGGTGACCTTGCAATCCTTGCCAATATGCCCAGACCGTTGGCACTTCTCACAAACAACATTGCAATACTGAGTGTGGTGTTTGTAGCATCGCTTGCATTGTGGTAGGGTTCCTTTGTAGTTCGGGTTGGAGTTGGTGTTGTTGTTGGTGTTGAGGTTTCCACCGTTGTTGTTTCCTCTGAAACCCTCATGTCGTTTCGCCGGGTTCTGTTCATAGTTTCTTCCCCTGTTGTTGTTGTTGTTGTGGTTATCCCATTTGCGCTTCTCGCTAGTACCCGCTTCAGAATTAGTTTTCTCCGGTTCATCGATGGTTATTTGATTCATTAAAGTATGCGCCATGCGCATCGCTTCGGGAACATTTGGTGGTTTGGACAAGGTGACATTTCCCTTGATGCTCTTAGGAAGTCCCCAGAAGTACCTTTCCATTCGCTTGAATTCCGGGGTGACCATTGTTGGACACATCAGGGCTAGTTCCAAAAATCTCCTGTTGTAACCATCAAGGTCATTCCCAACGGCCTTTAACTGCGTGAATTCCATTTCCATCTTTTGGATTTCGGTTCTCGGACAATACTCCTCAATCATGGCACACTTAAATTCTTCCCATGGCGTAGCATACGCCTCATCAATGCCTTGTGCCTGTGCCATTGTGTTCCACCACATGAGTGCGCCATCAGATAGCGTGCAAGAAGCAAATTTGGTTTTGCTGTCCTCCGAACAGTTGCTAACTCGGAATACTGATTCAAGTTTCTCGAACCATCTGGTGAGACCAACCGGTCCCTCAGTGCCGCTGAAGTTATGTGGTTTACAGCTCTGGAAATCCTTGTAAGTACACCCATTTCGAACGGGTTGAATAACCGGTGGCAGTGGCGGTGGCGGTGGAGCTTGGGGTTGCATTTCCGCAATGGCTGCGGCTACACGTTCTTGGATCATCTCTTCAATTTGAGCAGCAGTAGGTGTGGATCGACCGTTAGCCATGGTGTTCTATACAAACATTTTGACTCAAGTCAAAATCCAGCATTCAATATATAATAGTATAGTATATAACAACCAACATGTAAACAGCACAACACATGTTAATTAAGTAACGCAAGTTGATACAAGTACCGCAAAACACCATACAGTAACGTAAATAGAACACTTGTGCAAAAAGTAACATTACAAAGTTTCCATTCATTAATAATAAGTTTCATACATCATGATAGATTCGTACAATACATAAGTGAAATATAAAACTACAACTAGATTACATAACGAAATCTAAATACAAAAGTCCTACGGTGGAGGTGGGTGTAGGATGTCTAAAACCTGAGCCAACTGCTCCTCGAGCTCAGTAACCCGAGCTCAGAGGATTCCCACCTCCCTCCTCAGTTCCTCGTTAGAGGGAGATGGTGGGGCAGGCGGTGCAGGTGGTGCGGGTGGTGCGGGTGGTGCAGACCGCACGAAACGGGGTGCAGACGTTCTGGCTCCAGAAATAGTCAGTACGTAACGGGGTGTCTTACGCACTTGTGGGTCGGCAGGGTACGGCACAAGCCATTTACGAGCAGTAACCCTACGATGTCGACCAAACGCGTCAGTAAAGGCTCGTCCTCCGTTGATCCTAGGAATGATGGTACCGTCGAAGCGATACCGCTTCTTCGGCGGGGTGGAGGGTGGCTGAATAGGTATATCAGCAGGGTCCTCGTCGTCACTGGAGTCTGATGAAGAATCATCTAATGAAGAATCGGCGGATGATGAGTCATCCGAATCATGTGGTGGTGGCACGGGTGGCTGAACTGGTTGTCCGAAGGCGGCCAACATCTCTCTGTGTCTGTCTGGCAGAATCGGCACTAAACGTCCATTAGCAGCGCGTCGGCACGGCATGCGCATATGGTTACGGAATGGCCCTTCCTAGAACTCCGCGGGAATCACAACACCACCGATGCGGGGCTGTGGCTCCGAGGGTCCGGGAGCAGACGGAGCTGGAATCTCCGTAGGGTCCACGTGTCCATCAATAGTAGCCACTAGTCCCGGAAGATGAAGCGCCGGGTCACTCGCGCGTATCGGGATCGGTGGATCGGCAACGGTGGTAGGTGGGGTAGCTGAAGAGTCTAAACTACCCAAAACGATAGCAGGTGGAACATCCGACATCTGAACAAGGAAAAATAAATTTTCCGTGTCAGTAAGTCATAAAGCAAGCACGTATTAGGCCAACAGTTTAAATCATGTATAATAATAAGTAACATGGCAATAATAACGAATCGTACAGAAGTAGCATGCAATCGAAAGCAAGTGATATCATACAGTAGTTAAATCATGTAGTAGCATACGGCATATAGCAGTAAAAGTAAGCAGCGTCATGCAGTAAGTTCAGCAGAAACACGTAAACTAACAAGTTGTAGATTAGTCCTATTAGTGAATCCTACTCGGGTCGGTCTTAGACTCACTAATGCAACCTAATTCCCTACAACCAATACTCTGATACCAAATGTGATGCCCCATACAAAACCATCATGTACGAATTATCAACAACAAGATCATTACAAGGTTAAGTACTATATGATGTAATAAAAGAAGTTGCATTCACGATAATAGATGACGTCATAACCGACGTCAATTGTTTTACACCAACAGTATGCTTCTATGAATAGCAAGCATGAATAAATGTATGTGACCCTTAGGTCATTACAAAACATAGTTCAAAAGTATTAAAGTTTGAATGCAAGATAAACAGTTCATGCGGTGACAACACTAGAGCAGCGGGTGTCTACGGCAAGACTTACACGACAGCGGAAGCAAATAACCTTAAGCACCTGAGAAAAACATGCTTAAAAACATCAACACAAAGGTTGGCGAGCTATAGTTTAAGTATAATAGTATGTAAGGTAGGCCACGAGATTTCAGTGCTACAAAGAGCGTTTCAAAACAGTATGATAAAGTATATGTTAACCGTGGGCACTTGGTAACTAACTTAACGTTTATACCCCCTGAAAGTACACTTGGCAAGTGCGTATGTTTACGAAGTATTAAACACTCATTAAATGCTAGCACGACTAGCCCGAGTGGGGATGTCAAACCCTATGGATCCATATCTAAGATTCGCGTTCACCGGTTCAAAAACCAATGACTAAACGTTACCGAGCTAAAGGGAATGTTTCTGCCGTTATATAACCCACACATATATAAGTTTAAGTACTCGTTCCTAGTATGTAAAACATAAAATCCGCATGTATTCTCAGTTCCCAAAATAATTAAAGTAAAAAGGGAATGCTATAACTCACAATGATAATGTAGCGGTAAAGTATGACTCGGAAAGTAAGCAAGTAATGAAGGTTGTCCAAATGGGTCCTCAACTTAAGTCAAATAGTACTAAATTAGTAAATCGTCCGAATAGGTTTAAAAGTATGTAAATATGGTCTTAAGGGTCATCATCATTCATCATCAAACAAAAGGCGTAAAGTATATTTCGTTCATGAAAGTAGTTTAAAACAAAAGCTGACTTCGATCGATCACCACGGCCTCTAACCTTACTGAATTAAGCTGAGACCAGTGGCCATGGCTCCGTATATGAGTCCTTTAAGTGTGGTAAAATTTACAGAAGAAAACTGGTCTTCGTTTGACCATGGAGACGGTCTAAGTGCGAGTAGGTCAGAAATTTCTGCACAACGTTAAAAGGACATAGTGACGATCGGAGGGCCATAAATCCTAAACCGTAACTCGGATTAAGGAGAGTCCTATATGAAAAATTATCTACTCGAAAAGATATATCTGAAAAACAAGGTTACAGTAGCCCAGGTGTATTGGTCTGTTACAGAAACCAGAAAAGAGTAGGCAGAAGACAGAAAACAGAAAAATAGTGGGTTCCGGTGGTCTTGGTACTCGATGCTTATCACGGTTCTCATCCTTGATGCATATAGCTTCAAGTGTACAACTCGTTGATGTGTTTGCATCATTTTCACTAAGGTTTGTCCATCATAACCCAAGTGTAAGTCTAAGACATGAAGCACAATTTACTTAAGTGTTGCAAGTGTTTTGATGAACCAAAGTTACATCAAAGTCTTAGATTCAACACATATATGAAATGTAAAAGTAATATTAACCAAGTTTTGACTATTATGACACAAGTGTAGGTCTAAGACATGTAGCACAACTCACTTAAGAGTTGTATGAAGTTTGATGAACCAAAGTTACATCAAAGTCTTAGATCTAACACACACATGAACTTTAGAACTAATAATAAGTTACAAATTTGAAAGTGAACTTATGAAATCAAGATCTTAAGTTGTAGAACATAGTTCTTAGTTTGATCTTGAAGATGCAAGACTCAAAAGTCTAGATCTAACATAAGTGTACAAAGTTATAATTAAAGAAAACTTACTTACATGTTCTTGAACTTTTAAAGTTAACTTTTAGTTCAAGATTAATGAGATCAATGTTAACTAGTAACACTTGACCAACAAGAACATAAATCATGAAATTAAAGTGCAAGTAAATGAAATAAGTAAATGAGTTCATGGGTTGCATACTTTAAAGATTCAAATCAAAGTTTGATCTTTAAGAAAAGTAAACTTTAAGTTTACTTCAAGAACTACAAGTATGAATTCAACACATGAACTTAAAACTTTTGAAATAATAAATGAAGAACATAAGCTAGAAACTTTATGTTCTTGTATGCCTTGTAAGAACAAGTTAGATGAAGAATCAAACTAACAAGTTTGCTTCTTAGAAAATAGTAAGTAAACAACAACAAGTAATTAATTAACAAACATGAAGAAGTATCAACAAGCAAATGATGATGATTATGGGTGTGTGTATGGTCACGGTTTTGCAAGGAAAAAGAAAGGAATAAAAGCTTCAAGTTACTTACAAGAACTAAAGAGAAAAGAGAGAAAAAAAGTTGAGAGAATTAAGTGTGTGTTTTGAATGAGAGGAATACAAGTGAACTAGTGAAAGAAGTAAGCAAAGTTTGAAACAAAAACCACTCCTTGGGCACCCATAAGCCACGGCCAGTAGAAAAAAAAGAGGAGAAGGGAAAGGTTTGTTGGTCACTAGCATGCAAAGCTCTTTAAAGTTGGTTAATGGATGACATTTGCATGGAAACATGGTGTAACTAGATTCTTAATGACATAAACTAACTAGTTTCCACCTAATTGATACTTACAATTGAAAGACATGGGCTAATGAAGTCCATTAAGATGTAGGGTGGGCTTCTAAAGTCCACTAATACTAATAAAGGCCCAAATTCAATTAAAAGCCCAAGTATGTATGTAGTTAACAAGTTTATCCAATTAAAAGCCCAACTAACTAACTAACAACTTTAGTTAAATAAAATGATTAATAAAACTTAATCATGAACGTAAATAATACCTGAAAATATTATTCGTGAAAGTTTCGGGTGTCACAAAGACATTTAGGGCAATTAAAGTCAAGTACGTTTAGTCATGGCAACATGTAAATGTAATAACATACATTTGTTTTATCACACGTATTAATAATAACAATTATTAATAAATAAACATTGGAAAATCCAAGGTTGTTACAACTGGTCATGTGTAAACGATATATTTTAGATTATCATTATTTGATAATCTACGTAATGCTTTTTAAACCTTTATCGATAAAATAAAGGTTATGGTTGTTTTTAAAATGAATGCAGTCTTTGAAAAACGTCTCATATAGAGGTCAAAACCTCGCGACGAAATCAATTAATATGAAATGTTTATAATCAATATGAACGGGACATTTCAGTTGGTATCCGAGCGTTGGTCTTAGAGAACCAGAAAATTGCATTAGTGTGTCTTACCGAGTTTGTTAGGATGCATTAGTGAGTCTGGACTTCGACCGTGTTTTTCTTCAAAAACGATTGCTTAACTTTTTTTGTTGGAAACTATATATTATTAACATGTAAATATTATGTGATATATTAATCTCTTAACATGTTTGATATTGTGTGATAGATGTCTACCACTAGTACAAATCCCATCGATTCACCTAATAATAATGAAGAGTCGAATATATATTGGGAAGATTCACAAATTCCCGAAGAAGAATCGGAAGAGGAGGAACCGGAAAAAGAAGAACCAGAAGAGGAGGAACTGGAAGAGGAGGAACCGGAAGAAGAAGAAGAGGTTCTGGAGGAAGAAATATCGATACCAACAGTAATTCGATTAAATAAAAGAAAATCCTCAACCAACGGACCAAAGTTAATAATGGTCAATGGTGTTTCCGTCGAGGAAGCAAAATATTGGGAAGATTACCAATTTTTCGATGAATCGGATCCCGATGAGGATTCCGATGATGTTATAGAAATTACCTCGACCCAATTTAATAAAGCGAAATAAAATAATAAGGGAAAAGGTATAAAAATAGAGAAACCCGATTCCAACCCTGATGAACTTTATATGTATCGGCAACACCCGTATTTCCTAAAATCTAACAATGACCCGGGAACCTCTAAACCACCAAGTTTTTCTAAACCATTATGGAAAACGACGGCTCGTATTAGAGGAACACCATATATTCCTAGAAAATTAGGAAAATGAACCAAGTCCGAAGAAGAAGAAACCAGTGATTTAGATTATAGGGTTGTAATCATGTTGTGTATTATATGTATTGTAGTGTGCTTGTACTTTTATGTTCTATGTAAAAATTGCTTGTATTATTTGTTATTACGAATCTAATCCTTGTCTATTTTACAGTATAAAAACAAAATGGACGTTAAGGGTAGATAACCGAATATTTTAGAAGACCTACCAGAGGATGTGATTGAGGAAATCTTGTCTAGAGTCGGTCAGAATTCATCAGCACATTTAGTTATGGCGAAATTAACTTGTCAAACATTTGAAAGACTTTCCAGAAATGCCTTAGTTTATAAAAGGCTTTCCTTTGATAGGTGGGGTATATCACATTGGGGAGACTTTAAGTTATGCCGTGTTTTCTTTAAAGCGTTAAATGCGGGGAACCCAAATGCAGTTTTACACTACGGGTTAAGAACCTATTTTGACTCAACATATCCCAACATAGGATTTCGTGAATTAGAAAGAGCTTCTAATATGCAACATAAAGAAGCATGTTATGCTTACGGGTTAGTGATGTTCGCTTCTTACCAAAGTGAGAAAAAGAACATCGGATTGCAGCTTTTAAATAAAACTTTCCCACAAGTGACGGATTCAGTAGTTGGGGTAAGAAACAAGGTTTTTAGATTACTACGGGGTAGTTGGACATTACGAAACCCTCGTCCTTTTGACGACATTACAACATGCTGCCTAGCCAAAGGTCATAACGGTTATTTTCCACAAGACCAAGGATGGGAAGTTGTCTTAGTAAAACCAGAATGCATGACTAGTTTCTGGACTTATGAATTACGTGTCTTTATTTCCTTTGCTGAACAACTTACGTATTAACTAGATTTATCTTCAAAACTGTCCTGTATCAAAGTGTACTATATTTCATGTTATATGTAATATAGCGATGTTGTAAGTTTGAAGAATATTTATATGTGATATATTATTATAATCAGTTTTTCATATGGAATTGTAGTAGTTGAATTGTATATTAGCTACTAAGTATGAACTTAACGGGTAGGTAGTACCCGAATTTAAACTTATAAAACGCTAATATGAAGAAAAAGCTTTTATAAATAAGTTCATATAATGCTACGAGATACTATTGACTACTCTTAAATTCTATATGATTAACTCAATTTTTTTTGGCTATTTTTTGAAGGAAATGGCACCGGCGACTCGTCAGAATTTGAACATGAGCGAGGAAGACTTCCGTATTTTCCTTGCAGCAAACATAGCCGCAGTACAAGCTGCGATGCAAAATAACAATAAATCTGGATCTAGCAGTGGAACTAATTCCACAAGAAATCGTGTAGGATACTCCTACAAAGAATTCACTGCCTGCAAACCTCTGGAATTCGATGGAACCGAGGGTCCAATTGGATTAAAACGGTGGACCGAGAAGGTCGAATTGGTGTTCGCCATAAGTAAGTGTACTGAAGAGGACAAGGTTAAGTATGCCACGCATACCTTCACAGGTACTGCGTTAACGTGGTGGAACACCTATCTTGAACAGGTAGGACAAAATGATGCTTACGCACTACCGCGGTCAGCATTCAAGCACTTGATGAACGAGCAGTACCGTCCTAGAAACGAGGTCAATAAGCTCAAGGCAGAGCTTAGAGAGTTATGAACACAAGGGTTCGACATTACCACGTATGAACAACGATTCACAGAGTTGTGCCTATTGTGTCCGGGAACGTTCAAAGATGAAGAAGAGAAGATCGATGCGTTTGTAAAAGGATTAAAAGAAAGGATTCAAGAAAATGTGAGTTCATACGAGCCCGCTTCCATACAAAAGACAAGTTGAATGGCTCATAAACTCATAAATCAGATTGAGGGAAGAATTAAAGAGCAGGCGGCCGAAGAAGCCAACACGAAACAACTCAAGAGGAAGTGGGAGGAAAACAGTGACAAGAGTCACCAGTACAACAACAACAACAACAATTACAACCACAATCGCAACGACTATCCCAACAACCGCAACATAAATCGCAACAACAACAATCGCAATCCCAACAACAACAACTACAACAAATGTCCCAACAACAATAACAACCGCAACAACAACAATAATCAGAAACAGCCATGCCAAAGGTGTGAAGAGAATCACACGGGGTTCTGCACAACATTTTACAACAGGTGTAAAAGAAATGGTCATAGTGCGACAAAGTGCGAGATCTACAGAACAATGTATAATAGAACTAAAGGAACAAATAATGTCGGAACGAGTAATGTCGGAACAAGTAGTGTCGGAGCAAGTACTGCCAACGTAGTCTGTAATAAATGGGGAAAACCGGGCCACATTATTAAAAATTGCCCGAATCAGGGGAATACTAATGGGCAGGGCCGCGAAAGAGTTTTCAATATTAATGCGGCAGAAGCACAGGGAGACCCGGAGCTTGTTACGGGTACGTTTCTTATTAACAATAAATCCGCTTATGTTTTATTTGATTCGGGTGCGGATAGAAGTTATATGAGTAGAGATTTTTGTGCTAAATTAAGTTGTCCACTAACGCCTTTGGATAATAATTTTTTACTCGAATTAGCTAACGGTAAATTAATTTCAGCAGATAATATATATCGGAATCGAGAAATTAAACTGGTTAGCGAAACATTTAAGATTGATTTGATACCAGTAGAGTTAGGGAGTTTTGATTTGATACCGAATCAAGATCGTGCCATTACCATTCCTTCCTTAGAACATTAACAACGTTCATTTTGAAATTTATATCTGCGAATTTTTGACCATTACAAGAGATGTCTAACCGCAAGAAGAAGAAACGAAGGGACAAAGCTCCGAAATAGAAATTGGAGTATAAATTGCAGCAAATAGGAGGGAGTATTAACTGTGGATGACAATGATTATAGGAAACAGAAATAGGGACATTGAAAAAATAAGGGGAGATACAAAGCCCGATAACAACGTATAAATTACAAACCGTGGATATTAATAGGAATAGCAATATAAAGACACGGTATAATTAAGAATAGTATCACTCCAAGGTTATATTAAAAGTAAATAGATTTTTCTGGTGGAGGATTGAAAAGAAGGATGACAGAAATAATAATTAGGAAAATATTAGGGATTAGAACTAGACTAAGCATTTTCATAATCTTTTGGATGTATGATCTAAGAAAGAAAGTATAGGAATGGTGAGAATAATAGAACGGAAGAGTTTAATTTATAATGGAAATATCAGACAGAGTAACCAAGGCAGATCACCGTATTTAATTATAGAGATCTTAATTTCCTTATTCGCCGAAGAATCAAATCTTTTAGATTTTGAATAATTTCTTTAAATTCTCTTGAATTCCGGAATTCAACCAAGACTACGTCAAAAGTTGAATCTCTATCTTAATCTGTTGTGACGGTTTCATTCGTACACTTCATCTAATTGAATCGTTTTATTTATATTAGTTAATAATGATAAAAATCAATTTATCAACTCATATTTGTCATGAAAATATTTTTATTGTTAATCATGACCACCTCACTCAAATTTCGGGACGAAATTTCTTTAACGGGTAGGTACTGTGATGACCCGGGAATTTCCGACCAAATTTAAACTTAATCTTTATATGTTTCTGACACGATAAGCAAAGCCTGTAAGATTGAGTCTCAAAAAGTTTGAACTGTTTCATATATGCAATTATCCTTCGACAGCTTCTGACGATTCACGAACCACTATCTGTAAGTAGATACATTTATAATTAAATATATGAGTATATAATAATAGTTTGATATATAATTTGAAATATTATATGATTTAATAATCATAATTTATTATGTAAAAAATAAAATAAAATAAAAATACGATATAACTAAATTGCTATGGAAATGAAATTATATGTATATCTAATGTATATTAAATATAATTATTAAATAATTTAATTGTTAGAATCAACTATATAAATAAAATAATATGTGACATGATAGTATTATTAAACCTATATATATATATATATATGTATGTATGTAAAATATACATATATGGTTTCGACTTTATTTAGTAAGCGATACTAGCACTCGCTCATTATTTCGATTGATACTAAACAAGTAAAATGCGAGCTTGTGAGTATATTAAAATAAATATTAGGCGAACCTTTTTGATCACGAGTTTCACATTTAATGACGGAAATAAACAAAGATAATTAATATAAATTTGGGAGTTTTTAGGAAGACTTTTATTTTAAACTATTTAGCAAATGAGCACGAAATCCTGTACGAGAAAGAATATCTAAACAATAATTGATGACGGCTTAACTATTGGTTTTTAATTCACACGTTTTATTCTTTAATTATTATTATATTATTTATTTATTCACGTCGACATGCAAAGAGTTGATTTTGAGCTGTAAAGGTGAACTCACTAATTTGTTTACTGGTGATTTTTGTTTCAACTCATAAAGTATCGATTACATTTTAATATTATTAATATACATAGATAGATGATAGGAATAACTAGATAAAAAAAAAGCTTCATCATCTTTATTAATCAAAAACCATCATCCTCATCTTTCTTCTCTTTTCCAACACCCTTGAGCTACAAATCAATTCCACTACTACTTGTATTCCTTCTATTAGTGGTTACCCGTGTTTTTGTTATCAATGAACAACGAAACCCATTTCCATATTTGATCACCACCCTTTCAACACAATCATCATGTTTTAATGCTGCTGCTACGCTGCTCACCACCCTATTAATGTTCTCATTTCATATCGGAAAACCACCACAGTCCACCACTCTCTCTCTCTCTCAAACTATATCACTCTCTCTTTCCTATTTTACTCGATAACCGTCATCAAACACCATCACGAAAATCATTGTTATGCTACAGCCGTTGTGAAGTTTCTGTTTCTGATTAGGTTCAACAATCACCACCAAATCAACCCATAAATCACCACCTTACCACCTCCGTTACCCCATCACCAAAACCACCTTCAACCCGCCACACATTTAATCATGTAAACCACCACCTCAAGTGTTTTGTTACTATAACCGCCACCATCATTCACAGTTACTGCTGCTACCACGATTCTACTTCTATCTTGGTTTATACTCTTCGAACACCCTCATCAAATCATGGTCGTAAACTACTGCAGCAGTGTTTTCTGGTTCTTGTCAAACGAAACCAACACCACCTCATCACTTTCACAACCTAACCATCGACCACCAACAACTAATATTCATACTCATTTTTTCTTTTTCTTTTTTCTGTTCAATGTTCGAAACCCATAAGCAACTCCAACCATAGCCGTTTATTGCTATTTCCTTTTCTGTTGTTCGATGCAATGAAACAAGAAAAGAGTGCAAATATTTGTTTGATTCGTGAATTTTCAAATCAAAAGGAGTATAACTTGAACCAACTTGTTAATATTATATACAACACTTTTGCTAGTGGAACCCATTTACAGTACTCCATGGTCGAACAAATTGGACCACAAGTTGACACCACTATATTTCTTTTAGTAATCTTATATGATTGTGAGCAAGTAGTTAATGAATATTATATTTAAAAGTGAAATGATATTATGATATGTGATTCGGTTTACATGAAATGATGGTGATTAGGACGATATGATAATAGTAATGACCTCAAGATGTTGATGATGTTAGATAATGTGTTGATCGTGATATTATGACTTTAAGTTGATAGTGATGAACGGGTCGTATGATAATGATAATGGGAAGATGATTTGGGTTCTTGGTTTAAAAAGAAAAGAAAACAGAAATGAGATTAAATAAATTAAGTTATGGTTTTAATCAGAAAAGCAGGGACAGAGGAATGGTTAGGGGTGTTGTTGGGTGAGCGAGAGGTTGTGGGTTCGAGTCCGGACTAGAGCATTATTTTAAGCCACTTTCGTTTGTGGTAGCATTTTTTATCATTATTATTATTATTATTATTATTATTATTATTATTATTATTATTATTATTATTATTATTATTATTATTATTATTATTATTATTATTATTATTATTATTACTATTATTACTATTATTATTATAGAATGAAACACCTTTTATCTACTATTATCAATATTATTTTATCGAATAACTATTAGTTATATAAAATCATATTTACTACATATAACGTAACAATATTAATACTTTTTACAATAAATATTAATAAATGTAACTGATTAGGTTATTAATGAAAAACATAACTAAAATAACAATTAATACACTTATAATACATAATTTGTCCGATTACCATTATATGTGTTAATATATATATAAATATTATAGGTTCCTGAATCTGAGGTCAACCCTGCATTGTTCAATATAGTCATATGTATTTTTACTACAAAATACATTAGGTGAGTTTTCATTTGCCTTTTTACCCTTTATATTTTTGGGCTGAGAATACATGCACAATTTTTATAAATGTTTTACGAAATAGACACAAGTAATCGAAACTACATTATATGGTTGAATTATCGAAATCGAATATGCCCCTTTTTATTAAGTCTGGTAATCTAAGAATTAGGGAACAGACACCCTAATTGACGCGATTCCTAAAGATAGATCTATCGGGCCCAACAAGCCCCATCCAAAGTACCGGATGCTTTAGTACTTCGAAATTTATATCATGTCCGAAGGAGGATCCCGGAATGATGGGGATATTCTTATATGCATATTGTGAATGTCAGTTACCAGGTGTTCAATCCATATGAATGATATTTTTGTCTCTATGCATGGGACGTATGTTTATGAGAAATTGAAATATGAAATCTTGTGGTCTATTAAAATATTGAAATGATTGTTATGATAAACTAATGAACTCACCAACCTCTTGGTTGACACTTTAAAGAATGTTTATTCTCAGGTATGAAAGAAGTCTTCCGCTGTGCAATTGCTCATTTAAAAGATATTATTTGGAG
Organism: Rutidosis leptorrhynchoides; assembly: GCF_046630445.1. Lineage (NCBI taxonomy): Eukaryota > Viridiplantae > Streptophyta > Magnoliopsida > Asterales > Asteraceae > Rutidosis > Rutidosis leptorrhynchoides. The sequence goes on from NC_092343.1 coordinate 241,792,970, forward strand.
TCATTCATGACATATTTCAAAAGACGTTACATTCGAGTCGTCGAGTTCATCAAGATTATTATTTAGTCAATTATAGTTGAATATATTATGAAATGATTTGCATGTCGTCAATTTTCGATATAAAGCAAGTTTGTCTTTTAAAAACGAATGCAATGTTTGTAAAATGTATCATATAGAGGTCAAGTACCTCGCGATGTAACCAACTATTGTGAATTGTTTGTAATCGATATGGACTTTGTCCGGATGGATTAGGACGGGTCTCTACAGTTGGTATCAGAGCGGTGGTCTTAGTGAACCAGGTCTTGCATTAGTGTGTCTAACTGATATTCGTTAAGATTCATTAGTAAGTCTGGACTTCGACCGTGTCTGCATGTCAAAAGTTTTGCTTATCATTTTTGTCGAAAATCATCTATTTATCATCCTTAGAAAATTACCGGCTTATCATTCTTAGTCTAGACACATCTTACTGCAATGATTGCATGAATAGTGTATAGACAAAATTCGTATCTTAGCGTATCTGCTAATTCATATCTTAGCATATTTGTTACTGTAGACTTTGCCTGAAAGATTCCGTAGATTCCTCTGTAACTTATGGTATTTTAGTATTATATATGCATATGTAAATTATGTATTACAGAGTATTAATCTACATCCTATAATCTATTTCTTATAGAAAATCCTTCATCTGATCGTACGAGATGAATCCCTCAACCAATTCAGGACCCTCAGATTTCGATAGCTATTCCGATAGTTATTCCGACAGTTATTCCGACATGGATATTCACCTAAGCTCCGAAAACGGTGTCACCAGAATGAATCAACCAATCATCCATCCCCAATTCATATAATGAGTTCATAGTCGACTTAATCAATGGAGACGCGAAGACGGCGATCCTTTCCACCAACCAAATTGCCCTCTTAGCGAAGAACCTGTAGCACTTACCGGCGAATCTATCTGAAACACCATTTTCAGCCTCATTTCCAGAGTAGTTCGACACGATTATATTCTATCCACAATTCTAAAGCTTATTCATCCACTTGTTTTAATCGACAATCATTCTGGAATAATAGAAGAAGTCAACGAACTTCGCGCTCGAGTAAATCAATTTGGAGAATATGGTGCAAAATTTACCAGCTTCAGCAACATCACCAGCACCAACATCAATACCAGTACCACCAATAATATAAGCCTCAACATCACACTCTTCAACATCGCAATCTATACCTCGAGCATAATCTTCGCTCTACATCTTGTTCTACGTCGGTTATTTTCGTTCTTCATGATGATTATGTAATCTCTAATGTTTTAGAGATTATGTATTCTAGTTCTAAAGGTAAATCAAATGAGTTAATATTATATCTACTCATTAAATCCATGATTACATCTGAAGAAAATATACATGTATATATATTTTCATAAAGATTGTAATTGAAAATTCTTTTGTACAAACTGTTAATGGTAAAAATATTTTAACGGGTAGGTAATATTCGAGGAATATATAGATTTCACATTAATAAGTTACAATGTACATTCTTCGAAGCTGATTCAACCGTCGTTTACTATCCTACTTACATCCACAGATATACGAATCCGTTCACCGTAGAATAACTATTTTCATTCAAATTCAATTTCATATTTGGATTTTGACCTATCAGAATCCAACAAGTGGCTTAATGAAGAAATAATGGACACAATAAAAATTGATTAGAAACAGACTAATTAACAATATGAAATTTTGTTAAGAAACTACGCTAATAAGATCCTAGCTAACTGTTCCTAGCTAACTGTTAATTCCGTATTACATTTTAATTATCGCAATTTAATTATCGCAATTTACATTCTCGCAACTTTATTCATCGTTATTTAATTTCTGTTATTTATTTTACGCACTTTAAATATCGGGACACGTATACAAGGTTTTGACATATCATATCGACGCATTTATATATATTATTTGAAATAATCATAGACACTCTATATGCAGTAATGATCGAGTTCTCTATACAGGGTTGAGGTTGATTCTACAATAATATATATAATTTGAGTTGTGATTGAGTCTGAGACATGTACACGGTCACGATACGTATTAATTAATTCGAATATTATATATTAAATTATATATGAATTATTGGACTGTCAACTGTGGACTATCGACGGTGGACTAATAACATTGGACAATTAAAATGAATTAAAATGTTGATTATAACATATGAAACTAAACATTTCTTCAAGTCTGCCACTTGATTTCATTCTAAACCTCATTTGTATCTTAACGATTACAATCTGCGTTCAAACCCTTTATGATTCTTGAAAATACCTCAATCGATAGGATGAACCAACTGCATCTCATCTACGGAGAAAGATTTATGCACATAGTTATGCACCTGAAAACACTCGGAACCTGAATAAACGTTTAACACGTATCTGTGTTAACTCCGTTGGCATTGGTATTACCGAAAATAACTTTGCAATTCCTTTTCAAATTAACCAATTTTGTCACAGCTTCAGCAAATCAATTTCGACTTTTCATTCGAATAAACTCTATTATAACTTTGATATATAAATTTGCCTTTCGTCACCGTTACCAAAGAATCGTTTATATTCCACCACATTAATAGTAAACTTACCAGCAGTTTTATTACTCATTGACTTAAGTTCTCCGAAGAACCATTATATTTGTTCATTAAAACCCTATCATATACTCATCTGTATCTCGTAACGAGAATTGCCATACCAAATACCAGGATTCAACAACCAGTATTTTGAAATCTCGCAACATGTCTACATCAACAGTTATATGTGTACATATAACCACTATCTCTTAGAATTATGACCTTCCATTCTGAAATTTTGAAAAGCACCCATTCTACGAATCAATACTCAGAATGTTGAAAAAGTTGAATGAAGCAGTAAAAACTTTAAACGACCCTAACAGCCAGAAGTTTGATAATAAAGAATAGTATGTTGGAAAAGCTCAGAAAAGTTGGAACGGGAAAAACGGATTGAGCTAAGCACGAAGGAGGCCAAGGACAAATACAAGAACCAAACCCTATATTCAAAGAATCCAGGTAATTCTGGATCAGATGAAATCTTTAGAGAATATCCTGCTCCGGAGTCATGTTAAAATCTTGTGAAAAATCTTTCTTCATCAACCATCGAACTTAGAAATTCAAAAATATCATCATAAATATCTTTGATATTTTTGAAGATATTTTCATAACTCTTCTTGTCTGAAATTAGTTATCTCTTTGTGTTATCTGTATTACATAATGAAGGAAACTAATTTAGTTTCTAAATTTCTTTAAAAAATAAATAAATCTAGTTTGAATTATGAATGATTTTGAAGTAGTGTTGGAAATTGATGCATGAGTTAGTATAATATATTGACACTTGATCAACGTGATTATATTACAGTAAGTCATGCTGAGTTTCTAATGAAACGTGATGATTCACAGGCTCTAACGTCATCATGCGCCATGTTACACGACTCTTATATTCTATTTAAACCTCTAAAATATCAAGAAAATATTTCTTGATGATTCGGTCTTTTTCAGGGTATTCTGGTAATTTAACCAATCAAGATCGTGCCATTACCATTCCTTTCTTAGAACATTAACAATGTTCAATTTGAAATTTATATCTGCGAATTTTTGACCATTACAAGAGATGTCTAACCGTAAGAAGAAGAAACGAAGGGGCAAAGATCCGAAATAGAAATTGGAGTATAAATTGCAGCAAATAGGAGGGAGTATTAACTGTGGATGACAATGATTATAGGAAACAGAAATAGGGACATTGAAAAAATAAGGGGAGATACAAAGCCCGATAACAAGGTATAAATTACAAACCGTGGATATTAATAGGAATAGCAATATAAAGACACGGTATAATTAAGAATAGTATCACCCCAAGGTTATATTAAAAGTAAATAGATTTTTCTGGTGGTGGATTGAAAAGAAGGATGACAGAAATGGTAATTAGGAAAATATTTGGCAAAAGGTTTAATCTGGCGGGGAAACCCTGACCCCGTGTGCCTTTGGCACCTATACCGCCCACCCAGTAAGGGCTAAGTATACCGTGTAAGACACCTCCCCCCAGTATCCAGCGAGAACTTGCAGGCCGAATATCGCCCCCGGAGGGATTCGAACCTGCACCCCATATTTGGCAAAGGGTATATTCTCGTGGGTCCAGGGTTCACAGGTGACTGGTACCACTGAAGCACTGCTTCGTTGGTTAATTAGGAAAATATTAGGGATTAGAACTGGACTAAGCATTTTCATAATCTTTTGGATGTATGATCTAAGAAAGAAAGTATAGGAATGGTGAGAATAATAGAACGGAAGAGTTTAATTTATAATGGAAATATCAGACAGAGTAACCAAGGCAGATCACCGTATTTAATTATAGAGATCTTAATTTCCTTATTCGCCGAAGAATCAAATCTTTTAGATTTTGAATAATTTCTTTAAATTCTCTTGGATTCTGGAATTCAACCAAGACTACGTCAAAAGTTGAATCTCTATCTTAATCTGTTGTGACGGTTTCATTCGTACACTTCATCTAATTGAATCGTTTTATTTATATTAGTTAATAATGATAAAACTCAATTTATCAACTCATATTTGTCATGAAAATATTTTTATTGTTAATCATGACCACCTCACTCAAATTTCTGGACAAAATTTCTTTAACGGGTAGGTACTCTGATGACCCGGGAATTTCCGACCAAATTTAAACTTAATCTTTATATGTTTCCAACACGATAAGCAAAGCCTGTAAGATTGAGTCTCAAAAAGTTTGAACTGTTTCATATATGCAATTATCCTTCGACCGCTTCTGACGATTCACGAACCACTATCTGTAAGTAGATACATTTATAATTAAATATATGAGTATATAATAATAGTTTGATATATAATTTGAAATATTATATGATTTAATAATCATAATTTATCATGTAAAAAATAAAATAAAATAAAAATACGATACAATTAAATTGCTATGGAAATGAAATTATATGTATATCTAATGTATATTAAATATAATTATTAAATAATTTAATTGTTAGAATCAACTATATAAATAAAATAATATGTGACATGATAGTATTATTAAACCTATATATATATATATATATATATATATATATATATATATATATATATATATATATATATATATATATATATAAATATACATATATGGTTTCGACTTTATTTAGTAAGCGATACTAGCACTCGCTCATTATTTCGATTGATACTAAACAAGTAAAATGCGAGCTTGTGAGTATATTAAAATAAATATTAGGCGAACATTTTTGATCACGAGTTTCACATTTAATGACGGAAATAAACAAAGATAATTAATATAAATTTGGGAGTTTTTAGGAAGACTTTTATTTTAAACTGTTTAGCAAATGAGCACGAAATCCTGTACGAGAAAGAATATCTAAACAATAATTGACGATGGCTTAACTATTGGTTTTTAATTCATACGTTTTATTCTTTAATTATTATTATATTATTTATTTATTCACGTCGACATGCAAAGAGTTGATTTTGAGCTGTAAAGGTGAACTCACTAATTTGTTTACTGGTGATTTTTGTTTCAACTCATAAAGTATCTATTACATTTTAATATTATTAATATACATAGATAGATGATAGGAATAACTAGATAAAAAAAAAGCTTCATCATCTTTATTAATCAAAAACCATCATCCTCATCTTTCTTCTCTTTTCCAACACCCTTGAGCTACAAATCAATTCCACTACTACTTGTATTCCTTCTATTACTGGTTACCCGTGTTTTTGTTATCAATGAACAACGAAACCCATTTCCATATTTGATCACCACCCTTTCAACACAATCATCATGTTTTAATGCTGCTGCTACGCTGCTCACCACCCTGTTAATGTTCTCATTTCATATCGGAACACCACCACAGTCCACCGCTCTCTCTCTCTCAAACTATATCACTCTCTCTTTCCTATTTTACTCGATAACCGTCATCAAACACCTTCACGAAAATCGTTGTTATGCTACAGTCGTTGTGAAGTTTCTGTTTCTGATTAGGTTCAACAATCACCACCAAATCAACCCATAAATCACCACCTTACCACCTCCGTTACCCCATCACCAAAACCACCTTCAACCCGCCACACATTTAATCATGTAAACCACCACCTCAAGTGTTTTGTTACTATAACCGCCACCATCATTCACAGATACTGCTGCTACAACGATTCTACTTCTATCTTGGTTTATACTCTTCGAACACCCTCGTCAAATCATGGTCGTAAACTGCTGCAACAGTGTTTTCCAGTTCCTGTCAAACGAAACCAACACCACCTCATCACTTTCACAACCTAACCATCGACCACCAATAACTAATATTCATACTCGTTTTTTGTTTTTCTTTTTTCTGTTCAATGTTCGAAACCCATAAGCAACTCCAACCATAGCCGTTTATTGCTATTTCCTTTTCTGTTGTTCGATGCAATGAAACAAGAAAAGAGTGCAAATATTTGTTTGATTCGTGAATTTACAAATCAAAAGGAGTATAACTTGAACCAACTTGTTAATATTATATACAACACTTTTGCTAGTGGAACCCATTTACAGTACTCCATGGTCGAACAAATTGGACCACAAGTTGACACCACTATATTTCTTTTGGTAATCTTATATGATTGTGAGCAAGTGGTTAATGAATATTAAATTTAAAAGTGAAATGATATTATGATATGTGATTCAGTTTACATGAAATGATGATGATTAGGACGATATGATAATAGTAATGACCTCAAGATGTTGATGATGTTAGATAATGTGTTGATCGTGATTTTATGACTTTAAGTTGATAGTGATGAACGGGTCGTATGATAATGATAATGGGAAGATGATTTGGGTTCTTGGTTTAAAAAGAAAAAAAAACAGAAATGAGATTAAATAAATTAAGTTATGGTTTTAATCAGAAAAACAGGGACAAAGGAATGGTTAAGGGTGTTGTTGGGTGAGCGAGAGGTCGTGGATTCGAGTCCGGACTAGAGCATTATTTTAAGCCACTTTTGTTTGAGGTAGCATTTTTTATCATTATTATTATTATTATTATTATTATTATTATTATTATTATTATTATTATTATTATTATTATTATTATTATTATTATTATTATTATTATTATTATTATTATTATTATTACTACTATTATTATTATAGAATGAAACACCTTTTCTTTTATCTACTATTATCAATATTATTTTATCGAATAACTATTAGTTATATAAAATCATATTTACTACATATAACGTAACAATATTAATACTTTTTACAATAAATATTAATAAATGTAACTGATTAGGTTATTAATGAAAAACATAACTAAAATAACAATTAATACACTTATAATACATAATTTGTTCGATTACCATTATATGTGTTAATATATATATAAATATTATAGGTTCGTAAATCCGAGGTCAACCCTGCATTGTTCAATATAGTCATATGTATTTTTACTACAAAATACATTAGGTGAGTTTTCATTTGCCTTTTTACCCTTTATATTTTTGGGCTGAGAATACATGCGCAATTTTTATAAATGTTTTACGAAATAGACACAAGTAATCGAAACTACATTATATGGTTGAATTATCGAAATCGAATATGCCCCTTTTTATTAAGTCTGGTAATCTAAGAATTAGGGAACAGACACCCTAATTGACGCGAATCCTAAAGATAGATCTATCGGGCCAACAAGCCCCATCCAAAGTACCGGATGCTTTAGTACTTCAAAATTTATATCATGTCCGAAGGAGGATCCCGGAATGATGGGGATATTCTTATATGCATATTGTGAATGTCGGTTACCAGGTGTTCAATCCATATGAATGATATTTTTGTCTCTATGCATGGGATGTATGTTTATGCGAAATTGAAATATGAAATCTTGTGGTCTATTAAAATATTGAAATGATTGTTATGATAAACTAATGAACTCACCAACCTTTTGGTTGACACTTTAAAGCATGTTTATTCTCAGGTATGAAAGAAGTCTTCCGCTGTGCAATTGCTCATTTAAAAGATATTACTTGGAGTCATTCATGACATATTTCAAAAGACGTTGCATTCGAGTCGTCGAGTTCATCAAGATTATTATTTAGTCAATTATAGTTGAATATATTATGAAATGATTTGCATGTCGTCAATTTTCGATATAAAGCAAGTTTGTCTTTTAAAAACGAATGCAATGTTTGTAAAATATATCATATAGAGGTCAAGTACCTCGCGATGTAACCAACTATTGTGAATCGTTTATAATCGATATGGACTTTGTCCGGATGGATTAGGACGGGTCTACAGTTACCACCCGGGGAAGGCAAATGTGGTAGCCGACGCCTTGAGCAGAAAGGACAGAGAACCCATTCGAATAAAATCTGTGAATATAATGATTCACAATAACCTTACTACTCAAATAAAGGAGGCACAACAAGGAGTTTTAAAAGAGGAAAATTTAAAGAATGAAATACCCAAAGGATCGAAGAAGCATCTTAATATTCGGGAAGATGGAACCCGGTATAGGGCTGAAAGAATTTGGGTACCAAAATTTGGAGATATGAGAGAAATAGTACTTAGAGAAGCTCATAAAACCAAATACTCAATACATCCTAGAACGGGGAAGATGTACAAGGATCTCAAGAAATATTTTTGGTGGCCAGGTATGAAAGCCGATGTTGCTAAATACGTAAGAGAATGTTTGACGTGTTCTAAGGTCAAAGCGGAGCATCAGAAACCATCAGGTCTACTTCAACAACCCGAATTTCCGGAATGGAAATGGGAAAATATTACCATGGATTTCGTCACTAAATTGCCAAGGACTGCAAGTGGTTTTGATACAATTTGGGTAATAGTTGATCATCTCACCAAATCAGCACACTTCCTGCCAATAAGAGAAGATGACAAGATGGAGAAGTTAGCATGACTGTATTTGAAGAAAGTCGTCTCCAGACATGGAATACCAATCTCTATTATCTCTGATAGGGATGACAGATTTATTTCAAGATTCTGGCAGACATTACAGCAAGCATTAGGAACTCGTCTAGACATGAGTACTGCCTATCATCCACAAACTGATGGGCAGAGCGAAAGGACGATACAAACACTTGAAGACATGCTACGAGCATGAGTTATTGATTTCAGAAACAGTTGGGATCGACATCTACAACAACAGCTACCATTCAAGCATTGAGATGGCGCCGTTTGAAGCACTTTATGGTAGAAAGTGCAGGTCTCCAATTTGTTGTAGTGAAGTGGGAGATAGACAGATTACGGGTCCAGAGATAATACAAGAAACTACCGAGAAGATCATCCAAATTCAACAACGGTTGAAAACCGTCCAAAGTCGACAAAAGAGCTACGCCGATATTAAAAGAAAAGATATAGAATTTGAAATTGGAGAGATGGTCATGCTTAGGGTTGCACCTTGGAAAGGCGTTGTTCGATTTGGTAAATGAGGGAAATTAAATCCAAAGTATATTGGACCATTCAAGATTATTGATCGTGTCGGACCAGTAGCTTACCGACTTGAGTTACCTCAAAAACTCGCGGCTGTACATAACACTTTCCACATCTCGAATTTGAAGAAATGTTTTGCTAAAGAAGATCTCACTATTCCATTAGACGAAATCCAAATCAACGAAAAACTTCAATTTATCGAAGAACCCGTCGAAATAATGGATCGTGAGGTTAAAAGACTTAAGCAAAACAAGATACCAATTGTTAAGGTTCGATGGAATGCTCGTAGAGGACCTGAGTTCACCTGGGAACGAGAAGATCAGATGAAGAAGAAATACTCGCAATTATTTCCAGAAGATACGTCAACACCTCCAACTGCTTAAAATTTCGGGACGAAATTTATTTAACGGGTAGGTACTGTAGTGACCCTAACTTTTCCATGTTTATATATATTAAATGAAATTGATATTTACATGGTTAAGTGTTTTCAACATATTAAGCAATCAAACTTGTTAAGACTTGATTAATTGAAATAGGTTTCATATAGACAATTGACCACCCAAGTTGACCGGTGATTCACGAACGTTAAAACTTGTAAAAACTATATGATGACATATATATGATTATATATATAGTTAACATGATATTATGATATGTAGGTATCTTATTAGGTATTCTAACAATGAGTTATATACATAAAATTGTGTTTATTGAATTAAGAAACTTGAAACGATATATATAACGATTATCGTTATAACAACGTCTTAGTAATTACATATGAATCATATTAAGATATTGATACACTATGTTTAATCATGATAAATGATAAGTAAACATGTCATTAAGTGTATTAACAATGAACTACATATGTAAAAACAAGACTACTAACTTAATGATTTTGAACCGAGACATATATGTAACGATTATCATTGTAACAATATTTAACTGTATATATATCATACTAAGATATATTAATATATCATAATATAATGATAATGTAATAATTTAACATCTCTTTAGATATAATAAACAATGGGTTAACAACATTTAACAAGATCGTTAACCTAAAGGTTTCAAAAAAACATTTACATGTAACGACTAACGATGATTTAACGACTCAGGTAAAATGTATATACATGTAGTGTTTTAATATGTATTCATAGACTTTTGAAAGACTTCAATACACTTATTAAAATACTTCTACTTAATAAAAATTCTTACAATTACATCCTCGTTCAGTTTCATCAACAATTCTACTCGTATGCACCCGTATTCGTACTCATACAATACACAGCTTTTAGATGTATGTAATATTGGTATATACACTCCAATGATAAGCTCTTAGCAGCCCATGTGAGTTACCTAACACATGTGGGAACCATCATTTGGCAACTAGCATGAAATATCTCATAAAATTATAAAAATATGAGTAATCATTCATGACTTTATATCTAATCCATATACCAACGACCAAAAACACCTACAAACACTTTCATTCTTCAATTTTATTCATCTAATTGATCTCTCTCAAGTTCTATCTTCAAGTTCTAAGTGTTCTTCATAAATTCTATAAGTTCTAGTTTCATAAAAGCAAGAATACTTCCAAGTTTGCTAGCTTACTTCCAATCTTGTAAAGTGATCATCCAACCTCAAGAAATCTTTCTTATTTATAGTAAGATATCTTTCTAATACAAGGTAATACTCATATTCAAACTTTGATTCAATTCCTATAACTATAACTATCTTAATTCGAGTGATAATCTTACTTGAACTTGTTTTCGTGTCATGATTCTACTTCAAGAACTTTCAAGCCATCCAAGATCCTTTGAAGCTAGATCATTTCTTGTCACTTCCAGTAGGTTTACCTAATAAACTTGAGGTAGTAATGATGTTCATAACATCATTCGATTCATACATATAAAACTATCTTATTAGAAGATTTGAACATGTAATCACTAGAACATAGTTTTGTTAACTCTAAACTTGTTCGCAAACAAAAGTTAATCATTCTAACTTGACTTTTAAAATCAACTAAACACATGTTCTATATCTATATGATATGCTAACTTAATGATTTAAAACCTGGAAACACGAAAAACACCGTAAAACCGGATTTACGCCGTCGTAGTAACACAGCGGGCTATTTTGGGTTAGTTAATTAAAAAAACTATGATAAACTTTGATTTAAAAGTTGTTCTTATGGAAAAAATAATTTTTCTTATGAACATGAAACTATATCCAAAAATCATGGTTAAACTCAAAGTAGAAGTATGTTTTTCAAAATGGTCATCAAGACGTCGTTCTTTCGACTGAAATGACTACCTCTTACAAAAATGACTTGTAACTTATATTTCCGACTACAAACCTATACTTTTTCTGTTTAGATTCATAAAATAGAGTTCAATGTTAAACCATAGCAATTTGATTCACTCAAAACGGATTTAAAACGAAGAAGTTATGGGTAAAACAAGATTGGATAATTTTTCTTGTTGTAGCTACGTGAAAATTGGTAACAAATCTATATTAATCATATCCTAGCTAACTTATATTGTATTATACATGTATCATATCGACCCATGTGTATATATTATTTGGAACAACCATAGACACTCTATATGCAGTAATGTGAGAGTTAGCTATACAGGGTTGAGGTTGATTCCAAAAATATATATACTTTAAGTTGTGATCTAGTCTGAGACGTGTATACACTGGGTCGTGGATTGATTCAAGATAATATATATTAATTTTTTTCTGTACATCTTACTTTGGACAACTAGTTGTAGGTTATTAACGAGGACAGCTCACTTAATAAACTTAAAACATCAAAATGTATTAAAAGTGTTGTAAATATATTTTGAATATACTTTGATATATATGTACATATTTGTTATAGGTTCGTGAATCGACCAGTGGCCAAGTATTACTTCCCGAAGAAATAAAAATCTGTGAAAGTGAGTTATAGTTCCACTTTTAAAAATTTAATATTTTTGGGATGAGAATACATGCAGCTTTATAAATGTTTTACAAAATAGACACAAGTACATGAAACTACTTTCTATGGTTGAATGATCGAAGCCGAATATGCCCCTTTTTGCTTGGTAGCATAAGAATTAGGGAACATCACTAATTTTGAGAATTAGTGCACGCCTAATTGACGCGAATCCTAAAGATAGATCTATTGGGCGTAACGAACCCCATCTAAAGTACCGGATGCTTTAGTACTTCGATGTTGTTTTATCATGTCAGAAGGATTTCCCGGAATGATAGGGGATATTCTTATATGCATCTTGTTAATGTCGGTTACCAGGTGTTCATCATATGAATGATTTTTATCTCTATGTATGGGATGTATATTGAAATATGAAATCTTGTGGTCTATTATTATGATTTGATAATATATAGGTTAAACCTATAACTCACCAACATTTTTGTTGACGTTTTAAGCATGTTTATTCTCAGGTGATTATTAAGAGCTTCCGCTGTTACATACTAAAATAAGGACAAGATTTGGAGTCCATGCTTGTATGATATTATGTAAAAACTGCATTCAAGAAACTTATTTTTGATGTAATATATTCTTATTGTAAACCATTATGTAATGGTCATGTGTAAACGGTATATTTTAGATTATCATTATTTGATAATCCACGTAATGCTTTTTAAACCTTTATCGATAAAATAAAGGTTATGGTTGTTTTAAAAATTAATGCAGTCTTTGAAAAACGTCTCATATAGATGTCAAAACCTCGCGACGAAATCAATTAATATGGAACGTTTATAATCAATATGAACGGGACATTTCATATCCTAGGAAATATACGCATAAAAACACCATTTTTATACAGAAAAATGGATCAAACAACACAAAAGATAACAAAATTTGGCAGTTTTCAGCATTTGCCGCCCAGCGTTCAGGAGGCCGCCCAACGTCAAGCGTAAGCCCTGCAGGCAGCTTCAATGCTTAAGCCCTTTTACTAAGCGCGTGTGTAGCACGCATCCACATCAGCACACACCACCTACCTTCCGGATATTTCGTGTAACAGAACCATTCAGTAATTGACACGTGTATCTCGAGAATTTCAGACATTTTGCGCCTATAAATAGAACCCCAGGGTCACCATATTTCACATCTGAACTTCAGTCAGAGAGAAGTACACTTTCTCTCTCACACAGTTCTTTTTCACTCTAAAAGCACATTAGCCGCTTAACAGCAATACGCTAGACGGATCAATTATAGATTGATCCACAGATTGATTGAGGCCACCCCACAGATTTCTCATCCGTGTTCCGGGTCTGCATAGATTATTTCTCGAGGGCAAACATCAATCAACATCATACGCCACACGCTGAGCAACTATTGTCTTTTACTGGTACCTTACAGCCGCTATACGGAAAATCGTACCAACAAATAGCGCCATCCGTCTCAAAGACCAGAAAAAAAACACCAAAAGCATGAAGGCAACCGAAATAACCTCAATGAAAGTAGCACTCGAACCAGTCGATGAAAACATCATTGAGAATATACCAGTTGATCAGCTAAGTCTTGAAGAAACTTCAATAGAGGAAGAAGATCAATTGCACACTGATGCCACAGAAGATCAGGTGCATGAGACAATACCACGATTGAGAAAACCATTGATGGGGAGTTCGAGTGGGGAAGTGTGGAAAGCCAGACGAGGAACACACAATGTCTCTTTTAAGAAAACATCTTATGTGAATGTTACGCACAACAGCAAAGGAAAGTCAATTTCAAAATCACAACTGTTCAAGCTATTCAATCAGTTGAATACTTTGGTTGATGATACCGAGCGTGAGCACAATAATGAAGGTTTTGTGAAAGACGATTGGGGCTTTGGAGAAGAAGAAGAGCAGTTCTTTATGAATGAGGAGATGGCAGGAAAGTTACTAGATGAAATTTTGACTAAGACGGCACCATCAAGGTATAAGCAGAAATTAGCACAGCCCGCCATCCGTGCAACAGCTGTGGACAATTTATTTGCTTTGATTACTGGAGATGAAGCTACCAAACCGCCAGCAATGGCAGAGTCAACACAGTGTTTTATCCCTTGAATTGTAGAATATCCATTACCAAGTAATTTGGGGATTCCATCTATCGGTGTTTATGATGGACCAACTGATCCAGAGGATTTCCTCACTATGTTTGAAGGTGTTATGTGTAGTGACCCGAACTTTTCTATGTTTATATATATTAAATGAAATTGATATTTATATGATTAAGTGTTTCCAACATGTTAAGCAATCAAACTTATTAAGACTTGATTAACTGAAATAGGTTTCATATAGACAATTGACCACCCAAGTTGACCGGTGATTCACGAACGTTAAAACTTGTAAAAAATATATGATGACATATATATGGAGATATATATATATATATATATATATATATATATATATATATATATATATATATATATATATATATATATATATATATATATATATATATATATATATATATAGTTAACATGATATTATGATAAGTGGTTATCTCATTAGGTATGTTAACAATGAGTGATATACATAAAAATTCGTTTACTGAATTAAGAAACTCGAAACGATATATATAACGATTATCGTTATAACAACGTCTTACTAAATACATATGAATCATATTAATATATTGTTACACTATGTTTAAATATGATAAATGATAAGTAAACATATCATTACGTGTGTCACACCCCCAGTTAGGGCCTGGGTGAAATGTGACTTAATATCAAATCAACCAACATATTATAATATACGAGAACAATACTAAATGATAAAACAAACTTTATTGAGCACGCAGCGGAAAATGAAACGTAGTTACAATGATAGGAATAACAATAATGGAAATGTTCACATGCAGAAGTAATAAATGCGATATCTCTTGATCCTATGTCCAAGTAGCATCACATAAGCAGTAAGTATAAGAGCTTGAATCAAACAGCACCTGAGACAAAACATGCTAAAGTGTCAACCAAAAGGTTGAGTGAAGTTCATAGGTTTAACAAATAAGTTTGACCGTTTGTTTTAGACCACAAGATTTAATTTGTAAGGTTGATCTCCCGCAGGATCAAAAAGTTATGCCAGTGCGTGATATTTAGACTAAACGTTCAAGTTTGCCCCATGACAAGTTGTGTCTGTCCTTGTCGGTTTAATTTCATTATCAAGTAATACAAAGACTTAGTCAAATGTATCGGGGACGTTACTCCCGATAGGCCTACCCCCAATAAATAAGCATGCCGCAGCACTTAAAAATATCACTGTAGGGACTTAGTCGGACATAGCCGGGTATAGCATAGTTTTAGCAGTTGGTACTTGTGTCTAAATTGTAAATAGTAAAAGCAGCATGTGTCTCACCCCAAATAAGTTAAATAAGTTTGCTAGCAATAAAGAGTGGGGCTATGAATTCACCTTAGTAAGTAGAGAGAGAGTTATTCCTCAGAATAAAGAGTTGAACGAGTGAGCAGGAAAGTCAACCTATTGACATTTAAGAGTAGTTAAGTGTTTTGCCCATGTTTAAGTTTAAGTATGTGTTTAAGTATAGTTTGTTTTACTAAGTTTCTATTCCTAGTAAGTTACTATTTTTATAATGTTTCCATTTTTAGAAAGTTTCTTATTTTACTAAGTTTCTATGACTATAGAGTTTCTACTTTTATGAGTGTTTTTCATTTTAGGATACTTGCCGTATTAGATAAGCTTCCAATCACCCCTTTCCCTTCGAATGGCTAATTTAGATCTAGGGGCTTGAGCCATAGGACCCTTTAAATCGGAAGTCCAAACCCTCTGCCTAGAATCTCGTAGAAACCATTCGTCAAGAAAGTTCGAAGATCTATACATCTCTAATACATATCCCAAAATATTTTTGTGCTACAATATAAGTAGTAGGTTATAGGTGCTAGTAATAGTAATAGTGTATACATGTTAAGTACTAGTATAAGTAGTATTAGGGTTTAAGGTTTTAATATGTATATGTATATATAATTCGTATATATACATAAAAATATTTTTTTTTACATGTATATATGTATATATAAATCTAGGAGTGTTTATGTATATACTTATGAATAACAAGTTTATAATATGAATATGAATTAACAAAGATTAAAGTTTATGTAAATAGTTTAGGGTTTATGTTATACCTTTGAAGATTCAAGATAATTAACAAAGAAAAGATGAACACGATGAAGATGGAAGATCAAAGCCTTAAAAATCTTGAAGAACTCCTTGAAGATTCTTGAAGAACACGAAGAACAAGCTTGAAGATCCGAATACCACAAGAGAGGGAGAGGGAGAGATTGTTTTTGAGAGAGGATTTTGGTGTGATTTGTGAATGAGAAACTAGGAGTTTATATAGTGCAAGTATTAGAGTGTTAGTCAACATAAGGATGTTCTAATTAATGATTTTATTTTATTTTATAATTTTTAGTCAACAATAGGTGGTACTAGTTTATATATATATTATTTTAATTTTTAGTCAACATAAGGATGTAATTGTTTAAGATTCTTTAGTCTCATTATTATTACTATTATTACTATTATTATTTTTTACATTTACTACATGATAAGTATTATTTTCTTTTTACTAATTCATGACTTGTATATATTTAGTTCTCAATTGTTTTATTATTTATATAAATGTCAATTTTTATTTATTACTTATAGGTTATCAGTTATAATATTACATAAATGCATAAATTTTAATTAGCAGTGAGTGTCGACTAACAGTTTATTATTTTCATCTTTTATTAACTTGTCAATTATTGCACAAAGTTAATTAATATGTTTTCTAACTCTTAATACTTAACAATTGTTGATTAAAGTTTAATCATTAAGTTTTGATTATATTGTTTGGGCATTTAATATTGGAAAAATATATAATGGAAAAATGAGGGTCGTTATAGTACCTCCCCGTTATTGAAAACTTCGTCCCGAAGTTTTTAGGTAGTTTTCTCGTTTGCATCAGCAGTTGAGAAGAGATGGGGATATTTCCGTTTCATATGGTCTTTGCGTTCCCAGGTATATTCGGGGCCTCTACGCGAATTCCACCGGACTTTAACGATAGGTATATTGCTTTTACGCGTTTGTTTGACCTCTCCTTCCATGATTTCTATAGGTTCTTCAACGAAGTGCATTTGCTCATCAATGCGGACATCATCCAGAGGAATAACGAGTGTGTCATCGGCAAGACACCGTTTAAGATTTGAGACATGAAACACATCATGTACTTGACTAAGTTCGGTTGGCAGTTCTAATCGGTATGCCACGGGACCGACTCTTTTAGTGATTGTGAATGGTCCAACATATCGTGGACTGAGTTTACTTCGCTTACCGAAGCGGACAACACCTTTCCAAGGGGATACTTTCAACATGACTTTATCTCCAACTTGGTATTCGATGTCTTTTCGTTTCTTATTGGCATAGCTTTTCTGTCGGCTACGGGCAGTTTCTAAACGTTGCTTGATTTGAACGATCTTTTCGGTAGTTTCGTGAATAATTTCAGGACCAGTTAAATGTCTGTCCTCAAGTTCATCCCAACACAAAGGGGATCTACACTTCCGTCCATATAAAGCTTCAAAAGGTGCAGCCTTAATGCTGGAGTGATAACTGTTATTATAAGAAAATTCAACCAAAGGTAGATGTCTATCCCATCCTTTGCCGAAATCGATTGCACAAGCACGTAGCATATCCTCCATAGTTTGAATGGTTCGTTCACTTTGACCATCGGTTTGCGGATGATAAGCTGTACTCATGTCGAGTTGAGTTCCAAGAGCAGATTGTAAAGTTTTCCAAAATCTAGAAACAAATCGACTATCGCGATCAGAAATGATCGAGATAGGAACACCATGACGTGAGACGATTTCTTTAATATAAAGCTGTGCTAATCTCTCCATCTTGTCGGTTTCCTTGATTGGTATGAAATGTGCAGATTTAGTAAGACGATCAACTACGACCCAAATAGTATCGTTACCGTTCGAAGTCTTAGGTAACTTAGTAACGAAGTCCATAGTGATACCTTCCCACTTCCACTGCGGAATGTCGGGTTGTGTCAATAGACCAGAAGGCTTTTGATGTTCGGCCTTGACTTTCAAACAAGTGAGACACTTACTAACATAAGTAGCAATATCGGCTTTCATGTTAGGCCACCAGTAGAATTCCTTCACATCGTGATACATCTTACTGGAACCGGGATGGATAGAATATCTAGTCTTATGTGCTTCATCCAAGACTAGTTCGCGAAGATTACCAAAACGAGGAACCCAGATTCTATTGCCAAAGTACCGTGTACCATTAGCTTTCACTTGAAGTTGGTTCTCAAAACCAATAGGTCCTTCACCTTCGATAAGTGTCGGTCTAATAGCTTCCAATTGAGCTTCACAGATTCGTGAAATAAGATTCGATTTGATTTTTAGGTTTAAAGCACGAACACGTTTAATATCGTCTTTTCGACTAAGGGCATCGGCAACTACATTCGCCTTGCCAGGATGATATTTCAGCTCACAATAATAATCGTTCAATGTCTCGAGCCATCGACTTTGCCTCATATTCAGCTGTTTTTGATCAAAGATGTGTCGAAGACTTTTATGGTCAGTGTACACCGTAAAGTGATTACCATAGAGATAATGTCTCCATATCTTTAATGCAAATACCACGGCACCTAACTCTAGGTCATGTGTGGTATAGTTTACTTCATGTTTCTTCAACTGTCTAGATGCATAGGCGATAACCTTCTCTCGTTGCATTAAAACACAACCAAAGCCATGCTTTGAGGCATCGCAGTAAACAACAAAGTCGTCGGTACCTTCAGGTAAAGAAAGAATCGGGGCTGTGGTCAACTTCTCCTTCAGAATCTTGAAAGCAGATTCCTGTTCTTCGGACCACTCAAATTTCTTCCCTTTTTGAGTCAGCTTTGTAAGAGGTTTGGCAATGAGAGAAAAATCTTTTATAAACCTTCGATAGTAACCGGCAAGTCCCAAAAATTGACGAATATGCTTTGCAGTCTTTGGTATCTCCCAGTTCTGAATAGCAGTAATCTTAGCTGGATCGACATGTATTCCGTTTCTATCAACAACATGTCCGAGAAATTGTACGGTTTTGAGCCAAAACTCGCACTTAGAAAATTTAGCATAAAGTTGTTCCTTTCGTAAGAGTTCAAGAATCATGCGCAAATGTTGCTCATGCTCTTTCTCATTCTTCGAATAGATCAAGATGTCGTCAATGAATACGATGACAAATTTGTCAAGATACGGTTTACAAACACGATTCATGAGGTCCATGAACACGGCAGGAGCATTAGTTAAACCAAAAGGCATGACACAGAATTCATAGTGCCCATAACGAGTGCGAAAAGCAGTCTTAGGAATATCGGATTCCTTGACCTTGAGTTGGTGATAACCGGATCTTAAATCAATCTTTGAATAAACACTTGACCCTTGAAGTTGGTCAAATAGATCATCAATACGTGGCAACGGATAACGGTTCTTGATAGTAAGCTTGTTAAGTTCGCGGTAATCAATGCACATCCTTAATGTACCATCCTTCTTTTTAACAAACAGAATAGGAGCTCCCCAAGGGGACGAGCTTGGACGAATGAAACCTTTATCCAATAGTTCTTGGAGTTGGTTGGATAATTCCTTCATTTCGGAAGGTGCTAAACGGTATGGTGCTTTAGCAACAGGAGCAGCACCAGGAGTTAAATCAATTTGGAATTCAACTTGTCGAGGAGGTGGAATACCCGGAAGATCTTCGGGAAACACATCGGGAAAGTCTTTAACTACTGGTACATCTTCAATTCGCTTCTCTTTCGATTCAATCAGATTAACGTGGGCTAGAATAGCTGGATAACCTTTCATAAGGTATTTGCGGGTTTTAATACAGGAGATAATATTGAGATTGGAACCACTCTTTTCACCTTGGATAATAAGAGTCTCTCCATTTCCTAATGGAACATGAACGGTTTTATCGTAACACATGATCGCAGCTCTTAATGGACGTAACCAATCCATTCCAACTACGACATCGAAACTTCCTAGCTCGACCGGCAAAAGGTCTATCTTAAATTCTTTGCTGGCTAAGATTAGGTTGCAGTTTTTATAAATTTTATCAACTTTCATGATCTTTCCATTGGCTACTTCTACTAATCGTTTAGTTTCTAAGGGTTGAGGCTTTTCAGTAAATAGGGTACAAAATTCATTAGATACGTAACTTCGGTCGGCACCAGTATCGAATAAAATAGTTGCGTAGCAATTATTGACGAGATACGTACCCGTGATGACCTCATCTTCATCTCGGGCTTCAGCAGCAGTAATAACAAATGCACGACCCTTTGCAGCAGTAGTATTGGCTCCAGTAGCAGGATTATTTCTCTTCTTAGGGCAATTTGGACTAATGTGTCCCTTTTCCCCACAAGTATAACAAGTAGGAGGAGCTTTGGCAGGAACAATAGATTTATTCTTTGGAGGAGTCCTACACGTCTTAGCTACGTGTCCCACTTTCTTACACAACGAACAAGTGGCAGTGCACTGCCCCGGGTGATGCCTTTCACAACGAACACAAAAAGGATAAATGCCCTTATAATTCGTCCTTGTACTATCCATAAGCTTTTTACTAACATTCTGAGTTGAACCTTGAGATGGCTCAAACTTCCTCTTACCATCATTACCCTTGGTTTCAACTTGCTTATTGGCCGACGCCCTTCTTCTCTTGGCCAACATGAGATTTTGTGCCATGAGAATCACAGCATCCAAAGTAACCTTCTCAGCAGCAATAACATTCCCTTGAACATCCTCGGGAAGACCTTCAATATACCGCTCAATTCTTCTAGCTTCAGTAGGAAACATTTCAGGACATAGAGTAGAAAGCTCCAGATAACGATTGGTATAATTCTCAATGTCAGTACCCTTGACCCTGAGTTCCCAGAACTCAGCTTCAAGCTTCTGAACTTGACTCCTTGGGCAGAATTTGTTGACCATCATACTTTTGAGTTCGTCCCATGGAATTGCATTAGCATTATCAATTCCTACGGACTTGGCATAAGCAGTCCACCAAGTTAAAGCATTACCACCCAACGAGCTAGTGGCATACTTTACTCGATCATCATCACCACAGTTGCAAATACGGAAAATAGATTCCATCTTTTCGAACCAACGAACTAGTTCGACAGCTTCTTCGTTTCCCTTAAAAGCGGGAGGGTGACGGTTTGTAAAGTCCTTGTAGGAACAAGGTTTTGGTTGAGTATTAGCATGATTAGCTTGGGCGTTGCCTTGGGCAGCAGCGAGTAACTGTTGGAATTGCTCAGTAGTTAACACAACGTTGTTAACGGTAGGTGCAGCTGGACGAACCATGATGTCACTACATAAAAGTGAACATATATTTGATAAGTTTAACAAGTTATAAGTTTGAGTAATCACAAGTATGAATAAACTAAAGTATTGATATCGCATGATATTAATAAAACACTTTATATTATTAGAACGAGGCATTAAATAAGCCTTTATTACACGATTCGGAAATAGAAATTGTTTAAGGCACAGCCTTTACATAGATGGAAAATAGGAAAAATAACTAGGAAATATTAAGATTGAAGTAGTCTTCATATTTCGTCTCCAACCTTCTTCATAAACTCCTCAACTTTCTCATTTTTCGACTTTTGTTTCTCATAGAGATACTCGAAGTTGTCATAAAGGTTGGTAACACGACTGTTTACGGCATTAGTGTTGTACTCTCTTATGGCAAGTTGTTCGTCGACTCGACCTTTCTCCATTTTCATTCGGACATCAACATCCTCCTTGAGGTAAGCAAGTGATTGCTTTCCCCAGCGAGTGTTGCGTTCTTCCTCGCACTTTAGCATCAGCAACTCCTTTCTTAGCTCGACGTTTTCTTTCATAAGTTTCTTCATTCGACGATCCGCTCTTTCCATGTGGCGAAGTAGACCTCCAATGTTTCTCTCGGTATCGTTTCGTAATCTCATGATTTCATACTTAGGACCATCATAAAAAGGAGATCGGGCTCTCTTCCTTGATGGACCAACTTCTTCATGCCGTTTTCCCTTATCTTGGGTTCTCGGAGTTGGGTAGTATTGAGGAGACCCATGTGAATCTAAAATAGTATTCGGGCTATAATTCAGCGGTGGTGAAGCAGGATTATAAAGAGGACTTCGAACTGGTCTCGAAGTTGAAGAGTGTCCAACACCTACTTCGGTGGTAGGGTTGTGAGTTGCTTTGTTGGACTTGTTAACGCTTGAGCTTGACATCCTATCATTAGGAAAGAGACCTTGATTAGAATCTTTGAGTCAAGTTTATTAAAGCATAATTGTTAAGATTATACGACAATCCTAAGTGCTTTAAGTCCAAGGCAGGAAAGGTTATAGTTTCCTAGATTGCTAAGGCACCCTAGCTAACAAGTAAGGCATACATAAAAATGCAATCCTGGTTCTCTATAACAGCCTGGTTTGCTCTGATACCAATCTGTCACACCCCCAGTTAGGGCCTGGGTGAAATGTGACTTAATATCAAATCAACCAACATATTATAATATACGAGAACAATACTAAATGATAAAACAAACTTTATTGAGCACGCAGCGGAAAATGAAACGTAGTTACAATGATAGGAATAACAATAATGGAAATGTTCACATGCAGAAGTAATAAATGCGATATCTCTTGATCCTATGTCCAAGTAGCATCACATAAGCAGTAAGTATAAGAGCTTGAATCAAACAGCACCTGAGACAAAACATGCTAAAGTGTCAACCAAAAGGTTGAGTGAAGTTCATAGGTTTAACAAATAAGTTTGACCGTTTGTTTTAGACCACAAGATTTAATTTGTAAGGTTGATCTCCCGCAGGATCAAAAAGTTATGCCAGTGCGTGATATTTAGACTAAACGTTCAAGTTTGCCCCATGACAAGTTGTGTCTGTCCTTGTCGGTTTAATTTCATTATCAAGTAATACAAAGACTTAGTCAAATGTATCGGGGACGTTACTCCCGATAGGCCTACCCCCAATAAATAAGCATGCCGCAGCACTTAAAAATATCACTGTAGGGACTTAGTCGGACATAGCCGGGTATAGCATAGTTTTAGCAGTTGGTACTTGTGTCTAAATTGTAAATAGTAAAAGCAGCATGTGTCTCACCCCAAATAAGTTAAATAAGTTTGCTAGCAATAAAGAGTGGGGCTATGAATTCACCTTAGTAAGTAGAGAGAGAGTTATATCTCAGAATAAAGAGTTGAACGAGTGAGCAGGAAAGTCAACCTATTGACATTTAAGAGTAGTTAAGTGTTTTGCCCATGTTTAAGTTTAAGTATGTGTTTAAGTATAGTTTGTTTTACTAAGTTTCTATTCCTAGTAAGTTACTATTTTTATAATGTTTCCATTTTTAGAAAGTTTCTTATTTTACTAAGTTTCTATGACTATAGAGTTTCTACTTTTATGAGTGTTTTTCATTTTAGGATACTTGCCGTATTAGATAAGCTTCCAATCACCCCTTTCCCTTCGAATGGCTAATTTAGATCTAGGGGCTTGAGCCATAGGACCCTTTAAATCGGAAGTCCAAACCCTCTGCCTAGAATCTCGTAGAAACCATTCGTCAAGAAAGTTCGAAGATCTATACATCTCTAATACATATCCCAAAATATTTTTGTGCTACAATATAAGTAGTAGGTTATAGGTGCTAGTAATAGTAATAGTGTATACATGTTAAGTACTAGTATAAGTAGTATTAGGGTTTAAGGTTTTAATATGTATATGTATATATAATTCGTATATATACATAAAAATATTTTTTTTTACATGTATATATGTATATATAAATCTAGGAGTGTTTATGTATATACTTATGAATAACAAGTTTATAATATGAATATGAATTAACAAAGATTAAAGTTTATGTAAATAGTTTAGGGTTTATGTTATACCTTTGAAGATTCAAGATAATTAACAAAGAAAAGATGAACACGATGAAGATGGAAGATCAAAGCCTTAAAAATCTTGAAGAACTCCTTGAAGATTCTTGAAGAACACGAAGAACAAGCTTGAAGATCCGAATACCACAAGAGAGGGAGAGGGAGAGATTGTTTTTGAGAGAGGATTTTGGTGTGATTTGTGAATGAGAAACTAGGAGTTTATATAGTGCAAGTATTAGAGTGTTAGTCAACATAAGGATGTTCTAATTAATGATTTTATTTTATTTTATAATTTTTAGTCAACAATAGGTGGTACTAGTTTATATATATATTATTTTAATTTTTAGTCAACATAAGGATGTAATTGTTTAAGATTCTTTAGTCTCATTATTATTACTATTATTACTATTATTATTTTTTACATTTACTACATGATAAGTATTATTTTCTTTTTACTAATTCATGACTTGTATATATTTAGTTCTCAATTGTTTTATTATTTATATAAATGTCAATTTTTATTTATTACTTATAGGTTATCAGTTATAATATTACATAAATGCATAAATTTTAATTAGCAGTGAGTGTCGACTAACAGTTTATTATTTTCATCTTTTATTAACTTGTCAATTATTGCACAAAGTTAATTAATATGTTTTCTAACTCTTAATACTTAACAATTGTTGATTAAAGTTTAATCATTAAGTTTTGATTATATTGTTTGGGCATTTAATATTGGAAAAATATATAATGGAAAAATGAGGGTCGTTATAACGTGTATTAACAATGAACTAAATATGTAAAAACAAGGCTACTAACTTAAGGATTTCGAAACGAGTCTTATATGTAACGATTATCGTTGTAACGACATTTAAATGTATATATATCATATTAAGATATATTAATACATCATAATATCATGATAATATAATAATTTAACATCTCATTAGATATTATAAACAATGGGTTAACAACATTTAACAAGATCGTTAACTTAAAGGTTTCAAAACAACACTTACATGTAACGACTAACGATGACTTAATGACTCAGTTAAATGTATATACATGTAGTGTATTATGTTGTAATAATACACTTTTGGAAGACTTCAAGACATATATCAAAGTACTTCTATTTAACAAAAATGCTTACAATTACATTCTCGTTCAATTTCATCAACAATTCTACTCGTATGCAACCGTATTCATACTCGTAAAATACCCAGCTCCTAGACGTATATACTATTGGTATATACACATAATAATTCATATCTTAGCAGCCCTAGATAGTCAACAAACATGTGGAACCAACAATTAGACAACTAGCATGACTTATGAGCAAGGAAACAAAAACAAGAACTCCTTTTAACCCCACTCACCTTCACCACTCACCACCTACTCCATTTCACTTCCAATTTTCTTCCCAATTCTCTCTCAAAACACACACACTCTTCCATGAACGTCTAAGTTACTATTTTTCCAGCAAAAATCATCAAATACAAGCTTTGGTTATTACCTATAATCATCATAAAAACAATTACTCAAGAACACATCAAGAACACTTCCAAGTTTACAAGTTTACTTCCAAGTTTCCTAATCCATTCCAAGCAATCATCTAAGATCAAGAAACCTTTGTTATTTATAGTAGGTTATCTTTCTAAATCAAGGTAATATTCATATTCAAGCTTTGATTCAATTTCTATAACTATAACTATCTTAATTCGAGTAATAATCTTACTTGAACTTGTTTTTGTGTCATGATTCTATTTCAAGAACTTCCAAGCCATCAAAGATCCTTAGAAGCTCAAGTTATTTTTTCATCATTTCTAGTAGGATTACCTACTAAACTTTAGGTAGTAATGATGTTCATAACATCATTCGATTCAAATATGTATAACTGTCTTATTCAAAGATTTGAACATGTAATCACTAGAACATAGTTTAGTTACTTCTAAACTTGTTTGCAAACAAAGTTAATCCTTCTAACTTGACTTTTAAAATCAACTAAACACATGTTCTATATCTATATGATATGATAACTTAATGATTTAAAACCTGAAAACATGAAAAACACCGTAAAACCGGATATACGCCGTCGTAGTAACACCGCGGGCTGTTTTGGGTTAGTTAATTAAAAACTATGATAAACTTTGATTTAAAAGTTGTTCTTCTGGGAAAATGGTTTTTCTTATGAACATGAAACTATATCCAAAAATCATGGTTAAACTCAAAGTGGAAGTATGTTTCCAAAATGGTCATCTAGACGTCGTTCTTTCGACTGAAATGACTACCTTTACAAAAATGACTTGTAATCTGTATTTCCGACTATAAACTTATACTTTTTCTGTTTAGATTCATAAATTTAATTTCAATATGAAACCATAGCAACTTGAATCACTCAAAACGGATTTAAAACGAAGAAGTTATGGGTAAAACAAGATTGGATAATTTTTCTTATTGTAGCTACGTGAAAATTGGTAACAAATCTATATTAATCATATCCTAGCTAACTCATATTGTATTATACATGTATTCTAATATATTATGTAATCTTGGGATACCATAGACACGAATACAATATTTTGACATATCATATCGACCCATCTATATATATATTTCGCAACAACCATAGACACTCTATATGCAGTAATGTTGGAGTTAGCTATACAGGGTTGAGGTTGATTCCAAAATATTATATATATTTTGAGTTGTGATCTAGCCTGAGGCTTGTATACACGAGGTCGTGGATTGATTCGAGATAATATATATTGCTTTATTTTTCTGTACATCTAACTGTGGACAACTACTTGTAGGTTACTAACGAGGACAGCTGACTTAATAAACTTAAAATATTAAAACGTATTAAAAATGTTGTAAATATATTTTGAACATACTTTGATATATATGTACATATTTGTCATAGGTTCGTGAATCTACCAGTGGCCAAGTCTTACTTCCCGACGAAGTAAAAATCTGTGAAAGTGAGTTATAGTCCCACTTTTAAAATCTAATATTTTGGGATGAGAATACATGCAGTTTTATAAATGTTTTACAAAATAGACACAAGTAAATGAAACTACATTCTATGGCTGGATTATTAAACCGAATATGCCCCTTTTTAGTCTGGTAATCTAAGAATTAGGGAACAGACACCCTAATTGACGCGAATCCTAAAGATAGATCTATTGGGCCCAACGAGCTCCATCCAAAGTACCGGATGCTTTAGTACTTCGAATTCATCATGTCCAAAGGGAGTCCCGGAATGATAGGGGATATTCTATATGCATCTTGTTAAGGTCGGTTACCAGGTGTTCACCATATGAATGATTTTTATCTCTATGTATGGGATGTATATTGAAATATGAAATCTTGTGGTCTATTATTATGATTTGATAAATATATAGGTTAAACCTATAACTTACCAACATTTTTGTTGACGTTTAAAGCATGTTTATTCTCAGGTGATTATTAAGAGCTTCCGCTGTTGCATGCTAAAATATGGACAAGATTTGGTGTCAGCATGCTTGTTTAATATTGTTTAAAACTGCATTCGAGATTTACTTTGTTGTAACATATTAATATTGTAAACCAATATGTATTGGTAGTGTGTAAGTGTGATATTTTAGATTATCATCTCTGGATAATCTAGGTAGTGACTTTTTAACCTTGTCGATAAAATAAAGGTTATGGTTTGTTTTAAAAACGAATGCAGTCTTTGAAAAATGTCTCATATAGAGGTCAAAACCTCGCAACGAAATCAATTAATATGGAACGTTTATAATCAATATAAACGGGACATTTCAGTTGGTATCCGAGCGTTGATCTTAGAGAACCAGAATTTTTGCATTAGTGTGTCTTACCGAATTTGTTAGGATGCATTAGTGATTCTGGACTTCGACCGTGTTTTTTTTCAAAAACGATTGCTTAACATTTTTTGTTGGAAACTATATATTATTAACATGTAAATATTATGTGATATATTAATCTCATAACGTGTTTGATATTGTGTGATAGATGTCTACCTTAGTACAAATCCCATCGACTCACCTAATAATAATGAAGAGTCGAATATACTTTGGGAAGATTCACAAATTCCCGAAGAGGAACCGGAAGAGGAGGAACCGGAAGTGGAGAAACCGGAAGAGGAGGAACCGGAAGAGGAAGAACCGGAAGAAGAAGAGGTTCCGGAGGAAGAAATATTGATACCTACAATAAATCGATTAAATAAAAGAAAATCCTCAACCAACGGACCAAAGTCAAAAATGGTCAATGGTGTTTCCGCCAAGGAAGCAAAATATTGGGAAGATTACCAATTTTTCGATGAATCGGATCCCGATGAGGATTCCGATGATGTTATAGAAATTACCTCGACCCAATTTAATAAAGCAAAAGAAAATAATAAGGGAAAAGGTATAAAAATAGAGAAACCTGATTCCAACCCCAATGAACTTTATATGTATCGGCAACGTCCGTATTTCCTAAAATGTAACAATAACCCGGGAACCTCTAAACCACCAGGTTTTTCTAAACCATTGTGGAAAACGACGGCTCGTATTAGAGGAACACCATATATCCCTAGAAAATTAGGAAAACGAACCAAGTCCGAAGAAGATGAAACCAGTGATTCGGATTGTTGGGATTTAACAAGTTCATAAACATACTAGAAACATTTAAAGATCAAATTAAAGCGGAAGCATGAAAATTATTACCAATTAAACTTGTTAATCTTTAACCTTTTAAAGTTAAATCCCAATTAGGATCAAGTTGTGAAACATACTTACAAACTACAAGTAAGAAAAGTGTTTATACCTTCTCCTAGCTAGTTGATAGATGATGATGAAGATGATGATGAATGGAGCTCCAAAACAATGAAACCTCAAGTAGTTATACCCCAAGCTAACCACCAACACCTTTGCTTTTAGTTAGGATTTGATTGCAACACTTGAACCAACTTGTAAAAAAAAATTTGAACCCCTTTCCTTTAGAAAAAAGTCACGGCAGCAGGCAGAAGGAAAACGGGTCAAGTGCAGTTTTTTTTGAGTTGTTTTGATGTGTATTCAAAGTGTTACTTGGTCTCCACAAAGCCTTGGTCTTATGCACCTTGAAAAGGGAATTAACCATTCAAAATGGCTAGTCAAGAGCATGCAAGTTGAGACTTCAATGCCACTCCCACATTTGTTTATTAAATGAGTTTTATAAAAGAATAAGATTTTATAAAACATTTTATAAACATTTATGGATAATTATATTTACATTTTATATAAAACCAATTATATAAAATAATGTAATATAACATTATTAATTATTTAACCTATAAATAATTAAATCCATATTATATAAATTATTCCATAATTTATATATATATATGTACACATCAAGTAAAATTTCAGAAAACCATTTTTCTTAAAGTTCAAGTGTCGCGTATTTAATCAATGATCCAATCGTTAATATTAAATACTTATAAGGTGTCGGTAAGCTTGTTATTGGGTATGACCCGACTTGGATCATAACACATTAGCCACATTAATTTAATATGTCTCTCGGGCATACGAAATACTTTCAATCTCCCACTTGCACGAGAAACATGAGAAATTAATGCAAGTGACGGATACCACCTAACGACCGTCCATCACCCCCAATATGTTATGACTATGTGCCATTCAATAACATCATCCCTTTCGAGTTCCCATCTCGAATATGAATAGGTGAATCCTTTCATTATATCCTTTCGTCCTAGATGTCATGTTAAATCCAAGAGACATAGAGTGATCACTCTCTTCTAGATTTAACTTTATCAGGCCTTAGACATCTGACTCTCAACGAATAAGAGGGACAAATTCCATCTTGACTACATATGTCCTAGACATACACTATGCATTATACCTGAGCTCTTCCTTATGAACTACCATATTTCAGAATAGTGAAGGAAAGAATCAAGGCACAATACTTAGTGAATGTCCGAACCCAATATGTATCTCAGGTCAGAGGATACAATGATATTCGCCTTTACTCAAGATTACATGTGATCAACCACAAAGGCTCCATTTAGTAAGTCTTGAGGGCGGGTCTTCCAATATTTGTATCCCACAAATATCTATGAACCTTGGTTGCAACCTTGCATCACATTCATCCTGTGAATGTATACCAATCCGAGTTCATAATAGTCTAAACCTCACATTTGCTACCACAAACGTGATCGACTACGGAATTTAGAGTAATTACTTATTCATGGATAAAATATGCAAAATAGGAACATAACTCAAAATAAATTAATACCATAATTATATTAATGAGTTTGAACAATTTCATTCCGTTACAATACTTAAAATAGATCATGACCAATCACTAGAATATCGAAGTCCTAATGCACTAACATGCCCTTGATGTTTTGCACCATGTAAGAGCTTCGTGAGTAGATCCGCTATATTTAGATCTGTGTGAACTTTGCGAATACATATCTTTCCTTTTTCAACTTCATCCCTTATGTAGTTGAATCTCCGCTCAATGTGACGGGTCTTTTGGTGAGCACGAGGTTCCTTGATTTGAGCAATCGCACCTTCGTTGTCACAAAAGATCTCAAGAGGGTCTTGAATGGTAGGGACCACTCCTAAGTCGTCGATGAATTTCTTCATCCATGCAGCTTCCTGAGCTGCCAATGAGGCGGCAATGTACTCTGACTCTGTAGTGGATAATGCAACAACATCCTGTTTTGAACTCTTCCAAGAGACCGCACCTCCATTTAATGTGAAGACATAACCGGATTGTGATCGAGAATCATCTCGATCAGTTTGGAAACTCGCATCTACGTAACCCTTTACAGCGAGTTCCTCCTCACCAGACCCATATATCAGAAACATATCCTTAGTCCTCCTAAGGTATTTCAATATACTTTTAACAGCAATCCAATGACTGTTTCCTGGGTTATTCTGGTATCTACTTGTCAGGCTAAGAGCGCATGACACATCTGGTCTAGTGCATATCATTGCATACATGATAGAACCAATGGTAGAAGCATATGGGACTTTCTTCATTCTCTCCTGTTCATCCTTCGTGGTGGGGCACTGAGATGAACTGAGAAGTGTTCCCTTTTGAATAGGTACCAAACCTTTCTTAGAGTTCTCCATCTTGAACCTTTTCAAGATCTTTTCAATGTATGCACTTTGATTTAAACCTATCAGTTTCTTGGATCTATCCCTATAGATCCCAATCCCTAAAACGTATTGTGCTTCTCCAAGATCCTTAATGGAGAAGCATTTGCTTAACCAAGATTTAACACCTTGCATTGCCGGAATATCATTTCCAAATAACAATATATCATCCACATATAGTACAAGGAACATGATAGTGCTCCCACTAGCTTTCTTGTATACACAAGCTTCATCACCATTTTTAATGAAGCCAAATTTCTTGGCCTCCTCATTAAAACGATGATTCCACATTCTAGATGCTTGTTTCAATCCGTAGATTGACTTCTTTAACTTGCATACCTTTTTAGGATATTTCGGATCAACAAAACCCTCAGGCTGAACCATATAGACATCTTCCTCAAGATGTCCGTTTAGGAAAGCGGTCTTGACATCCATCTGCCATATTTCATAATCATAATGAGCAGCAATGGCAAGTAATATCCTAATAGACTTTAGCATCGCCACAGGCGAAAAAGTTTCATCATAGTCAACCCCTTGAGTTTGAGTGAAACCTTTTGCTACAAGTCTAGCTTTATATGTATCCAAGTTTCCATGTATGTCGGTTTTCATTTTGAACAACCATTTACAATCAACTAGCCTAGAGCCAGGAGGTTGCGCAACAAGTTCCCAAACTTGGTTGTCATACATGGATTGCATCTCAGCGTTCATGGCTTCCTGCCATTTATCTTTATCAATCCTTGATAAAGCATCTTGGTAGTTTATTGGTTCATCCAAATCAACCACATAGCAACCATCCATGAGAAACCCATATCTCTCAGGAGGATTACTAATCCTACCAGATCTGCGAACGTTGATAATGCTAAAAACGAACATATATTTCATAGCATTATTCCTCAAGAAAGACAAGCTTTTAGTTGCAATTGTTCTATTTACAAGTGATATTCGTTTGTATAATAAAAGGTGAAGACAAAAGACAGATTCGACGAATTGAAGACGCAAACGACCAAAAAGCTCAAAAGTACAAAAGACAATCAAAAAGGTTCCAATTATTGATAAGAAACGTCTCGAAATTACAAAAGTACAAGATTCAAAACGCAAAGTACAAGATATTAAATTATACGCGAGGACGTTCGAAAATCCGGAACCGGGACCAGAGTCAACTCTTAACGCTCGACGCAACGGACTAAAAATTACAAGTTAACTATGTATATAAATATAATATAATATATAATTAATTATATTAATTATATATATATATTATTTATATATATAAAACCGTCGGCAGAGAAAACTCCAAGGACTGAGCTGTAATTTCTATCTCCGCGACTCGCGGAGTTTGAAGGGGATTTTGCCGCGAGTCGCGGAGCCCCAAAAATCAACTCTGGCTATAAAGCCAACCGAATTCTGATCAAAATGATCATCTTTTTCTTCTCTTATCATACGTAAAACTTATATATATATATAATTTAAATTTTAATTTTAATTCTAATAATAAGGGTATGTTAGCGAATGTTGTAAGGGTGTAAGTCGAAATTCTGTCCGTGTAACGCTACGCTATTTTTAATCATTGTAAGTTATGTTCAACCTTTTTACATTAATGTCTCGTAGCTAAGTTATTATTATGCTTATTTAAAACGAAGTAATCATGATGTTGGGCTAATTACTAAAATTGGGTAATTGGGCTTTGTACCATAATTGGGGTTTGGACAAAAGAACGACACTTGTGGAAATTAGACTATGGGCTATTAATGGGCTTTATATTTGTTTAACTAAATGAAAGTTTGTTAATGTTAATATAAAGATTTACAATTGGGCGTCCCTATAAATTACCATATACACTCGATCGGACACGATGGGCGGGGTATTTATATGTACGAATAATCGTTCATTTAACCGGACACGGGAATGGATTAATAGCCACTAGAATAATTAAAACAGGGGTGAAATTACATTCAAGGGTAATTGGTGTAATTGTTAACAAAGTAGTAAAACCTTGGTTTACACGCAGTCGATAACCTGGTGTATTCATTAAACAAAGTATTAAAACCTTGTTACAATTCGAATCCCCAATTAGTTGGAATATTTAACTTCGGGTATAAGGATAATTTGACGAGGACACTCGCACTTTATATTTATGACTGATGGACTGTTATGGACAAAAACCAGACGGACATATTAAATAATCCAGGACAAAGGACAATTAACTCATGGGCATAAAACTAAAATCAACACGTCAAACATCATGATTACGGAAGTTTAAATAAGCATAATTCTTTTATTTCATATTTAATTTCCTTTATTTTATATTTAATTGCACTTCTAATTATCGCACTTTTATTTATTTTATATTTAATCGCACTTTTAATTATCGTACTTTTTATTTATTGTTTTTATTTTATCGCATTTTTATTATTCGCAATTTCATTATCGTTATTTACTTTACGCTTTAATTTAAGTCTTGTATTTATTTTATATTTTACATTAGGTTTTAACTGCGACTAAAGTCTTAAAATCGACAAACCGGTCATTAAACGGTAAAAACCCCCCTTTATAATAATAATATTACTTATATATATATTTGTATTTTTATAAAAGTAAACTAATATAGCGTTGAGCTTTGTTTAAAGATTTCCCTGTGGAACGAACCGGACTTACTAAAAACTACACTACTGTACGATTAGGTACACTGCCTATAAGTGTTGTAGCAAGGTTTAAGTATATCCATTCTATAAATAAATAAATATCTTGTGTAAAATTGTATCGTATTTAATAGTATTTTTCTAGTAAAATATAAACTATTTTATATACTACCCCGCTGCACATCAAGTATTTTTGGCGCCGCTGCCGGGGAATCATCTTAAAAGCCGGAAGCGCAACGCTAATATAAAAAAAAAAAAATTTAGTTAACTTTTATTAAAATTCGTTTTTGTAAAAATACGTTTTAAAAAATATAAAAAGAAAAACAAAAATATAAGTATTTTTAAGATTTTGTTAAATATTTAAGTTTTATAAGTTTCTTTATTTCTATTTTAGTTTATAAAAATATAAGTTTTATTTTAAAATCTTTTATTTATTAAAAAACAGAAAACAGAAAATAAAAAAAAATAAAATAAAGAAAAACGCGTAAAAATTGAAAGCTGTCAACTGAATTTCTGAACCCCGCGACTCGCTGGGTTTTCTTCTTTAATTGCCGCAACTCGCGGAGCCACTCTGACACGCGAACAGAAGCCCTAAAACTGCATTAATTACGGGTTATTAATTATTATTATTATTATTTAAACCTAATTATGTATTATTATTATTATTAGTTTTATTTTTATTTTTACTTTTTATTTAATTTGTTTTATTTAGTATTAATTAGTTTTATTAATTTGTAAAATTGGTAGTTTTATTAAAAAATTAATATAAAAATAATATTTTTATAAAAATTGTACTTTTTACAACTTTTTGTATATTTTTATATTTTGTACCTTTTTAATCGCTGTAGCGTAATATTTGTATTTTTTCGCTCATATTTAATTTTAAACTTAGTTTTTGCCATAGTTATTTTTACTCCTAGATTTTTAGGCTTTGCCGTAGAATTCCTTAAGTGCTTTTTCTTTAGACTAAGATTTAGGTGCTTTAAAATTTTGCGACGCCTTTTTAAGTTTTAGTTTCTTTTTAAGTTATTTCCATTTGGGATTTAGTTTTTCCTGTAAGCTTTAATATTTTTAGACCTTTTACTATGTACCAATTATCATTCCAATTAGTAATTTCAATTTGCGATTATAATTTTAAGTTAGTTGTAGTAATAAGGTTAGGTTAGTAAAGTATTTTTAAGTTTTGATAAGTTTCTTTTATTTTTTTCCGTCACCTTTTATTTTTCAACCATTTTTTTTCTTTTTCGACCTTTTGCGACGAACTCTTTTTCTCTCTTATTTCTCGCTATTCTAGTTTTTAGGACTTAGAATTTTTTCTACTTCTTATCTAAATTTCTTAAAATTACGAAAATTTATTTTAAGTGGTTAAATTGATAGACATCAAAATTTTCTGGTTCGTAGTAATAGTTGGATTTGTACGTGGACCGGGTTATTGGAGCCAAACAGTCCTCAATTATATTGAGACCAACCGAATCCTGCCCCTCTGCTGCATCTTATGGCTATTCGAAACGTGGGCAAAATCAGAAAAGTCTATTGATTGGATAACTTATTATAATTTTTCTTTCCTTTTTAAAACTAATAAGATATTCAGTGAATGCACCGAGCAAGACGTTCATCACCTTTTGTACGTTCACCACCTGTAACTAGATCAAGACATTTAGCAAATATAACCGCCGTTGATTTTTCTTTAGAATCGTCATCCAGTCAACCAAGTACTTCAGTTCAAATTTCCGATAATCCATTTTTTGTACCCAACCTCACAATTGAGAATCCAGAGAATATTCAGGAACGGTTCATAGATCCTGAACCATTAAACTTTCCTCCGGAACCACCAATCATTCAAACAGAGATTGTTGAGGAACGAACTATTAAATCAGAATCATCTAGTGATACCGATTCAACAAATTCAATTATGGAGAATCTGGAACCTTTAAGTATGGAAGACCGAATGAGAGTTAAACGCACTGGCCAAGGTCACGCAATTACTCATCCAGACATTAATGCGCCAGATTATGAAATCAAAGGACAAATTCTACACATGGTGACTAATCAATGCCAATTTAGTGGTGCGCCGAAGGAAGATCCAAATGAACATCTACGTACCTTTAATAGGATCTGCACACTATTTAAAATCCGAGAAGTGGAGGATGAACAGATATATCTCATGTTATTTCCCTGGACTTTAAAGGGAGAAGCCAAAGATTGGTTGGAATCGTTACCTGAAGGGGCGATCGATACATGGGATGTTTTAATTGACAAATTTCTTAAACAATTCTTTCCTGCATCTAAAGCCGTAAGACTTCAAGCAGAAATTGTTACGTTCACACAGAAACCAAATGAAACTCTATATGAGGCGTGGACAAGATATGGAAAGTTGTTAAGAGGATGTCCGCAACATGGTTTAGACACCTGTCAAATAGTACAAATATTCTACCGAGGATGCGACATCACTACAAGAAAAGACATAGATATAGCAGCTGGTGGTTCTATTATGAAGAAAACCGAAATTGATGCTTACAAAATTATTGATAACACTGCTTCCCACTCACATGAGTGGCACCAAGAAAAAGACATCGTTAGATCATCTAAAGCAGCTAGAGGCGATTCTAGCCATGACTTAGATTCCATTTCCGCAAAGATAGATGCTTTCGAGAGACGAATGGAAAAGATGACTAAAGATATTCACTCAATACGAATTAGTTGTGAGCAGTGTGGAGGACCACATTTGACAAAAGATTGTCTCAGTATTGAATTAACAATGGAACAAAGAGAGAATATTTCATACATAAACCAAAGGCCTGGAAATAATTATCAGAATAATTATCAACCGCCAAGACCGATTTACAATCAAAACCAGAATTATAACCGAAATATTCCATACAACAACCAACAAGGTCCTAGCAATCAACAAGTATCCAATAATACTTATAATCAGCAAAGACCGAATTTTCAAAACAAACCACCACAACAAACCGATGATAAAAAGCCGAATTTAGAAGATATGATGACGAAGCTAGTTGAAACTCAAACGCAGTTTTTCACATCTCAGAAACAAACCAATGAACAAAATGCTCAAGCATTTAGAAATCAACAAGCTTCTATTCAAAATCTGGAACAAGAAGTAAGTAACCTAGCAAGGTTAATAGGTGAAAGAAAACCGGGAAGTCTACCTAGTGATACAAATGCTAACCCCCGGAATGAAACAGCTAAAGCTATTACCACAAGAAGTGGTACAACACTTAAACCACCTGAAATACCTGTAACTTCTGATGAAACTATTCCTACTCCACAAGAACCACAACCTGATCAAGATAAGGAAAAAGAACCGGTAGTTGAAAAGGATAATAAAGATAACACAGTTAAGGATAAACCTTATGTTAAACCATACCAACCACCACTTACTTATCCGAGTAAAATGAAGAAAGAAAAACTTGAAGCCGAGCAATCCAAATTCTTGGATATGTTTAAACAGATAAATGTAAATCTTCCTTTCATTGATGTGATTTCAGGAATGCCTAGATATGCTAAATTCTTGAAAGATCTAATCACAAATAGAAAGAAAATGGAAGAACTCTCGGCTGTCACTATGAATGCTAATTGTTCAGCAGTGCTGTTGAATAAGATACCAGAAAAATTATCTGATCCAGGAAGTTTCACAATTCCATGTTTTCTGGGTAGTCTTAGTTCAATAGAAGCATTGGCAGACTTAGGTGCTAGTATAAATCTAATGCCGTATTAACTATACGCTAAACTAGACCTTGGAGAATTGAAACCAACAAGAATAAGTATACAACTAACCGACCGATCAGTAAAATATCCTAGAGGGATAATGGAGAACATGCTAGTTAAAGTTGGTACTTTAGTATTTCCAGTAGATTTTGTTGTTTTGGA
The DNA here is from genome assembly GCF_046630445.1 of Rutidosis leptorrhynchoides. Taxonomy (NCBI): domain Eukaryota; kingdom Viridiplantae; phylum Streptophyta; class Magnoliopsida; order Asterales; family Asteraceae; genus Rutidosis; species Rutidosis leptorrhynchoides. The sequence continues at coordinate 241,831,074 of NC_092343.1, forward strand.
CATGGAAGAAGATTCTCAAGTTCCTCTCATATTAGGAAGACCATTCTTAAACACGGATAAAGCAATGATAGACGTGTTCGGTAAGAAACTGACCCTAAGTATAGAGGATGAGAGTGTTACCTTTTCAGTTGATAGAGCAATGCAACAACCACAATCTGCAGATGATACATGTTATTATATTCAAACTATAGATGCACATGCAGAATTATTAGAAGAATTTCCAGAATTACAAGGAACAGGAGAATGTTCTTTAGGAGAAGGTAATGAACCAATTGATGAAGCTGAAATGTTAGCTACACTTATAGCTAATGGATATGAACCAACAACAGAAGAAATTCAAATGCTAAAAGAAGAAGACAGATATCGATATAAATCATCGATAGAAGAACCTCCCAAATTAGAGTTAAAGCCACTTCCAAACCATTTGGAATACGCTTATTTACATGGTGAATCTGAATTACCTGTAATAATATCGTCTTCTCTTACTGAAAATGAGAAATCACAACTCATTTCTGTGTTGAAAGCTCATAAACCAGCCATTGCATGGAAGATTCATGATATTAAAGGAATAAGTCCTTCGTATTGCACACATAAAATCCTTATGGAAGAGGGTCATAAAACGTATGTGCAACGCCAACGAAGACTAAATCCTAATATGCAAGATGTAGTTAAGAAAGAGATTATTAAACTGCTAGATGCAGGTTTGATATATCCAATCTCTGATAGTCCATGGGTAAGCCCAGTTCAATGCGTACCTAAGAAGGGTGGCATGACTGTCATTACAAATGAGAAAAATGAGCTTATTCCTACTAGGACTGTAACAGGATGGCGTGTATGTATTGATTATAGAAAATTAAATGACGCCACCAGAAAAGATCACTTTCCCTTACCTTTCATAGATCAAATGTTGGAAAGATTAGCCGGAAATAGTTACTATTGTTTTCTAGATGGATTTTCCGGATATTTTCAAATTCCAATAGCACCCGAAGATCAAGAGAAAACCACATTCACGTGCCCTTATGGTATTTTTGCTTACAAAAGAATGCCATTTGGACTTTGCAACGCCCCTGCAACCTTTCAAAGGTGTATGATGGCGATTTTTCATGACATGATAGAAGAATGCATGGAAGTATTCATGGATGACTTTTCAGTCTTCGGTGATACATTTAAATCATGTCTAGTTAATCTGGAACGAATGCTAATTAGATGCGAAAAATCAAATCTAGTACTTAATTGGGAGAAATGCCATTTCATGGTTAAAGAAGGCATCGTTCTTGGACATAAAATTTCAAAAGAAGGGATTGAAGTGGATAGAGCTAAAGTAGATGTAATTGCTAAACTTCCACATCCCACCAATGTTAGAGGAGTTAGGAGTTTTCTAGGGCATGCCGGTTTTTACCGACGTTTCATAAAAGATTTTTCTAAAATTGCCACTCCTATGAATAAACTCCTAGAAAAGGATGCGCCATGCATCTTTTCAGATGAGTGTATCAAATCTTTTAATATTCTTAAAGAAAAACTCACTAATGCACCGATCATGATAACACCAAATTGGAATCTACCATTTGAACTAATGTGCGATGCAAGTGATTTTGCAATGGGAGCCGTTTTAGGACAAAGGATTGAAAAACGATTTCAACCTATATATTATGCTAGTAAGACGTTACAAGGAGCACAAACAAACTATACAACTACTGAAAAAGAACTCCTTGCTATTGTCTTTGCTTTTGACAAATTTCGATCATATCTCGTTCTAGCAAAAACGGTGGTCTATACCGACCATTCTGCTCTTAGATACCTATTTTCAAAACAAGATGCTAAACCAAGATTAATCCGTTGGATCTTACTCTTACAAGAGTTTGATATTGAAATCCGAGATAAAAGAGGAGCAGAAAATCTCGCCGCTGATCATCTTTCTCGTCTTGAAAATCCCGAATTAGAAGTTCTAAATGAATCAGCCATACAAGACAACTTTCCTGATGAATATCTATTGAAGATAGATTATAAAGAAATCCCATGGTTTGCAGACTATGCAAACTACTTAGTTTGTGAATTCCTTGAAAAAGGATTATCGTACCAAAGACGAAAGAAATTCTTCAGTGATATAAAACACTATTTCTGGGAAGATCCACATCTGTTTAAAAGTTGTCCCGATGGAATAATACGCCGATGTGTATTTGGAGATGAAGCTAGTAAAATTTTAAACCATTGTCACACAGGACCAACAGGAGGGCATTATGGGCCTCAACTAACAGAAAGAAAAGTTTATGAAGCTGGATTCTATTGGCCTACAATTTACAAAGACGCACACCTTCTTTGCAAATCCTGTGATGCATGTCAAAGGGCCGGAAAAATAAGTCAACGTGATGAAATGCCACAAAATGTCATCCAAGTATGTGAAGTATTTGACATTTGGGGTATTGACTTTATGGGTCCATTTCCAAAATCTCATAATAATCTATATATACTCGTAGCCATTGATTATGTATCTAAATGGGCGGAAGCACAAGCTCTCCCAACTAACGATGCACGAGTTGTAGCCAACTTTTTAAAACGTCTTTTTGCAAGGTTTGGAACACCGAAAGCTTTAATAAGTGATCGGGGTACTCATTTCTGTAATAATCAACTTGAGAAAGTTCTTAAAAGATATGGAGTAACTCATAAAATCTCCACCGCATATCATCCACAAACAAGTGGACAAGTTGAAAATACCAACCGAGCTTTAAAACGTATTCTAGAGAAAACCGTAGGATCAAATTCGAAGGAATGGTCCATTAAATTGGAGGATGCACTCTGGGCTTTTAGAACAGCCTACAAAACTCCAATTGGAACCACACCTTTTAGACTTGTTTATGGAAAAGCATGTCATCTTCCAGTAGAAATTGAACACAAAGCATTTTGGGCTTTGAAGACATGTAATCTTGATTTGCATGAAGCTGGACGTCTACGATTAAGTCAACTAAACGAATTAGAAGAATTAAGACATGAAGCATACGAAAATTCGTTAATCTATAAAGAAAGAACGAAGAAATGGCATGATAAAAGAATCAGAAGTTCAAAAGAATTTAAAGAAGGAGACAGAGTTCTTCTTTTCAATTCACGATTCAAGCTATTTCCTGGAAAATTGAAATCAAGATGGTCTGGACCATTCATAGTCAAAAGAGTTTTCCCATACGGAACGATAGAATTAATAAATTCAAATGGGATTGAATTTAAAGTTAATGGTCACAGAGTTAAACATTACATACATGGTCCGATGGAAGTCGACAACGAAGTTAATCACAATTTCGACACCACAGCTAACTAAGTGTGGGGAGAATCAAGTCTTTAAAGGATAATATATATTTCTGTTAGAGTTAGATTGTCTGTTTTCGTGTAGTTTTCGAAAATGGAACACGTATGGTCTTTCCCTAGCAGACCCTAAAGAACTAGTCTTCTCCCCCCATTCTGAATTTTTATTTTTTTAGGTTTTTACGAAATGAAGACTGCCTGTGAACTAAACCATGGTCTAATGCTACACGCTTTGATCACTAAACGTAATAATGACATACTACCGAGTGAATTAGTATCAGTAATCAGAGAAAGAATGGACGGAGTTAGAAAAGAATCCAGATGCGAAGATAATAAGTTACAATTTGGTAAAGGAAAATCAAAATCCGCAGCGAAAAGAAGAGCACGACACCTAGAACGATGTCACAAATGCGGAAAATGGTCACATGGAGGTAAATGTTCAAATAATCAAAGCTATTCAAATACCGAATTTGTTACTTTATGCAGAGACGGACCGTTCATATGTTTAGAAGAAAAGACACTGAATGCTCGGGGTTACGCCTATGCAGCCATGGAAAACCAATTAAACCGACTATCTTATGAATGGAATAGATCATATAACTAAGAAATCTATTTCACAGGTATGTCTGTACAGTTTTTATTTTTATTTTTAACCTTTTGATAATAAACGCTAATTTGTTCGCTAAAAAGTATTAAATTGGTATTAAATAAAATTAGGTTTGGCGACCGAAATTATTGATATCATTCAAAAATTTATTACATCACTGCGAAATTTAACGTTTATTCTTAAGGTATAAATATCTTTAATCAATCAACCCAAAATATTTCAAAAATTCGTCATGAGTTAAATTAGGTCTTGGAACCGAAATTACTTTACCGAAAAGAGGGGCGCATATTTTTGATAATATTTGATTGATTAAAGTAGGATAAAAAGACAAAAAGATTTTTAATTTATCTTTACCATGTTTTTAAAATTAATATTTAAATCTTAAATTAATATTGTAAACTTTATAAAAACAATATATTTAAAATTGTAAATATTTGAAAAAAATAATATAAGTTTGATATGAATTTATAAATTTTTAAATTAAGTTTGGTATGAATTTTTAATTTTTAAAATATTAATTTTTAATTTTATGCATTTCAAATTTTAAGTTTGGTGTGAATTTTTAATATTAATTTTGAATTTCATATTTAAGTTGTGTGAATTTAAAAACAAAAATTTACTTTATCTCATTAAGTTAAGAATATGATTTTTAAAATTCGTCGTAAGTTGAAGACTAGGTCTTTGAACCGAAATTGCTTTACCCAAGGGAGGGACGAGAACTTTTATTATCATTATTTTTAATCTTATTGATTTAAAGTATGCCAAAAACATTAAAAAAAACCCAAAAATTTTTGCTTTTAAAACAATCGCTACAAAAAGACAAATTTTAAAATTTTGTCGAGAGACGGACTAGGACATCGATCCGAAACGACCTCGTCCTAAATAACAAGGGAAACAAAATTTTAAAATTAAATACTTAATTGTTTTATAAGTTAAAGATTAAAAAAAAAAAAAAAAAAAAAGAGCAAACTCCGCGACTCGCGGAGTTTGAATTGCAAAACCTCCGCGACTCGCGGAGGGACCGAAAATCAGAAAAAAAATATAAAGAGCTGCACGATCAGTCACTCCCCCACACACAAAACAGAAAAATACACTGCGAAAAGAGCTGCGAAAAAACCCGAAAAACACCCCCAAAAATCCCAATTTTTAACCGTTAATCACCAAATTTTTTGCTAAAATCATGTTGAGAAGGATGCTATCTAAGAATTACTCAAGAAAAACGGTAAATTTCTACACCTAAACACCATTTAATTCGAAATTTGATGTTCTTGAGCTATTTTTTCCCCAATTGGATTTTGATGCTTTTTAGTGTAATTAAGCTTAAATTGTTTATGTATTATGCTTGTATAACCTAGATTGATGCTGTTTAACATGATTAGAAGCCTTAAACTTCAAATTTTGAGTAATCTAGGGTTTGTGTTCTTGAGCAAATTTGGGGCTTTTTGATATAAACAGGTTATGGCCGATTTTTGTCATGAATTGTTGCTAAATTGAGTAGTGTAACATGTCTAGGTAGTTAAATGATCCAAACTTTGAGCCTAAACATGATTTTGAGAATTAAAGTGGACTTTTTCAAGTCTAAAATTTATGAACTTGATTTTTGAAAGATAATGCCATTTGAGACTTGTTTAATTGCTAGTAATGATTATTTTGACATGTTATTTGAGTTGAATGCTTATGAACTTGGCGAAAATTTTCGTATATGCTTATTTGAAAAAGTGTAGATTTGATAAAAATGTTAAAATAAGCTTAAGTTTGATATAAATTGATAATGTCATTGTAATTATTTTGATTGATGATTTTGCTGACACTAATGCATATTTGGATGCACAAAATTTGTGTTTGATGTGTTTTGCAGAATGAAAGGGGTGAATCTTCATCCCAAGCCCGCAATGCTCCTGCTGAGAATTTGGAACAACAGGAGGTGGATAACTACTACAAGCAGGATGTACCTCATCCAGTCATGACCTTTTCCGATATGCATTTGGAAGAGTTGCACCCGAACCTGAGATTTGACAGACTTTGGATAGATTATTCAAAATATCAACGGGGTTTGCATACTCTTCACTCTAAGGTTGTTGAGGTACCGAGGGTCATAGAATGGGGACCCTTAGAAGCTGTAGAATTGGCCGGGCCAATTAGGGAATTACTTGTACAGAGGTATGGTAGTTCTTCTTTTAATGACTGGATATGTTTATTCACCATACGTAGACCTGTATATAAAGTATGGTGTGAAGAGTTGTTATGTAGTATAGAGTTGAATGATCGGGTAGCTAGTTTAACCGATCGTTCTTTTATTAGATTTTTGTTAGGCGGTTCGATGCGCCACATGTCTTTACTAGACATGGCTCAGGCTTTACGTATATATACGCCTGAGGAGTTAGCGTCTGCCGATTGTAGAGGATTGATACTAAACGGTAGAAAGATAGATGAGAATTTTGATACACACGGTGTGTGGAGTCAAATGACAAGCCATCACCGTTTCAAAGGGGGAAACTACTCTTATTTGGATATAGATAGAGCCGAATTAAGAGTGATACATAGGTTTTTAGCTAATTCGATTACACAAAGGGGTAAGAACAAAGAAAAAGTAAATGAACAAGATTTGTTTTACCATATGTGTATTCGAGACCCACAGAGCGCTGTAAGTATACCATATTGTGTGGGTTATTATTTATCAGCTATGGTTCGGGGGATGCGACCACATAGCATAATAGGAGGTGGTATTTTTATTACTTTGATTGGTGAATATCTCGGTGTGGATATAAGTCGGGGGGGATTATTACTAGAAGAGCCGGAACCCCGCGATACTATAGGTTTAAATGTATACCATGGTGCGAAAGTTTTGAAGAGGCGAAATAACGCCGCAGTACGATACCATGGTAGACATCCACAGGTGGAGAGAAACCAGCAACAAGGTAATGTAGGAGGGGGGAATGAGATGCAAGAAATGCATAGGTTTATAGCTTCTCAGGAATACGAAAATGCTAGACAGAGAGCATTTGAAGATTGGCAAGTTCATCAGAACCAGATCATAGCTCATTGCCAACATATAAGTAGAAACTATATTCCTACACCGAAACCCGTCTTCCCTCCTTGGTCTATAGAGATGCAGTCACCATATCCTACGTATGACCCTGCCGAAGCATTCTATAGCACTTATGGTTATGCCTGGAACCCCTATTGGTACCAATATCATCCTTAGTTTACTTATTATTATTTTTTTTTTTATTTTGTAATTTGTAATTATTGATACATTTAATATTTTAGTTAATATTGTAATCATTTTTATAATTATCTAACTTTTATTCTTAGATTTTAATAATTTTTGAATGTAGGGTAATATACCAAACTTCAAAAATATGTATATATGTTTGCAGTTTATCTTATGTACACAACAGGGTAAAACAACGCATTTTCAAAGACTGGCATTAAGTTCAGCAAAAGCAACTAATTTTGACGACAAGATGCAAAATATATGTGAAATAACAACAAGACGGAATGAACAAATGATGTGCACCATTTATCATTCAGCAAACAAACGCCAATATATTTAGAAACTTTGGTAAAAATTTAATCATTTTCACACAAATCACCCTCAATAATTTAAATTGTTACTGATTTCTTGCAAATGAGGGCATTGCAAGATCTTAAGTGTGGGAAGGGATTAAATTCTTTCGGATTTTAAAATTTTTATATTAAACACTTGGTTACCATTAAAAATACTAGAAAAGCAGTAGTTGTATTAGAATCTAGTGCTCTCTGATAAAAAAAGAACAGCCCTAGTCTTATATACTGACTACCCAATTCTAGTAAAATTTTTCAAAATTTTCAATTAAATGAATTCAAAATCATGTTTATACATATTTATGAACGATAAAACTAGGTTTTAACACCGAAATTATTGTTACCTCGGAAAGGACATAAATTGAGAAACAAACTAAAATGTTAATATTCATTTAAAATGGAATAGAGGACGATAAAAAGGAAAATAAAAGCCAAGTGTGGGAAAATTTACCAAGTTATTTTAAACATATGTCACATATATCTGTAACAAATAACTGAAAATACTTTTGCTTTGGACTAAACTAAACTGTTTTACCCGATGAAAGAAAAGAAGAGATGGATCTACACGATGAATCAATTCCATCATTAAAAGGAAGTAAAGTCTTTCGAAAAAGACACGCGCTTCTTGATTTAGGTCATGAAGTTGTCGTCCAGACCAGCTGTAGGTTGACGAAAAATCTAGAAAAGTCATCACTAAAATCAGCAGGAAATCCACGGACCTCAGCATTAAACAGGGTCGCCAAGTGGTCAGATTTATCCTAACCATGAGAAGGATTTATCTCGTACAATGGGGGGGCACCATGCAAATTAGCTGGATAAGACTAATGAATCAGATCCCCAGAAAGGATAATCTCCTTAAAGATTAAAAATCAGCTTTTAAGACTGATATTACTCAATCCTAGAGATTGACCTTAAAGATTGAGAATTCAAACTCATGGAATTCAATGATATCTAAACTCGAGCTTGAACGAGAAAATATTTTGATCAAAATTATAAACCGATTTGTTTTCTGAAAACCCTATTTTCAATGCGTTCATTACCATTGAACGTAAAATCCTAGGAATTCACCTGGAATTCATTAGGTCACCTGAACTAAATCGGGTGTCAACCGTAAGAACGGTGGTTGCATAACATGGTCAAAGACAGGACCTTGTGCCAGACCGAAAAATTATAAGGGTGAGCTTTACTATTGCTCCTACCAAGGATAGTAATTGCGTCCGACACGTTATAGACCATAATCAAAAGCATGTCACGGGACATTGCCTTAACAGTTGCTTGTTCAACGCTTTCCTTTACAACCGGACGGTAGTTTACCGAAAGGTAATATACGGGACAAGTAAACTGGACGTGTTGCTTTCCAAATACAAGGTTAGCAAGTGGGTGACACAAACCCGCAAGTTTGAGCTAAAATTTTCAAATCTGAAACCCACCAAACCCACAAAAATATTTTGCAAACACCGGTAAAGGGTTATTCCGAAAAACTTATCTAAGGTAAAAACTAGATTTCAAAAGATCAAATGTTTTCATAAAGATCCAATTTCCTTAATGGATCTAAATTTTTATAGTCATGTGGGACTGTAAACCATATCATTACTACCATTGTTTATACCGCCGTATAGAAATCACTGATGTACAAAGTGTGAAGAATAAAGAAGTGATTCTAGTGTTTCAAGACGATATTGCTTGAGGACAAGCAACGCTCAAGTGTGGGAATATTTGATAATGCTAAAAACGAACATATATTTCATAGCATTATTCCTCAAGAAAGACAAGCTTTTAGTTGCAATTGTTCTATTTACAAGTGATATTCGTTTGTATAATAAAAGGTGAAGACAAAGGACAGATTCGACGAATTGAAGACGCAAACGACCAAAAAGCTCAAAAGTACAAAAGACAATCAAAAAGGTTCCAATTATTGATAAGAAACGTCTCGAAATTACAAAAGTACAAGATTCAAAACGCAAAGTACAAGATATTAAATTATACGCGAGGACGTTTGAAAATCCGGAACCGGGACCAGAGTCAACTCTTAACGCTCGACGCAACGGACTAAAAATTACAAGTTAACTATGTATATAAATATAATATAATATATAATTAATTATATTAATTATATATATATATTATTTATATATATAAAACCGTCGGCAGAGAAAACTCCAAGGACTGAGCTGTAATTTCTATCTCCGCGACTCGCGGAGTTTGAAGGGGATTTTGCCGCGAGTCGCGGAGCCCCAAAAATCAACTCTGGCTATAAAGCCAACCGAATTCTGATCAAAATGATCATCTTTTTCTTCTCTTATCATACGTAAAACTTATATATATATATATAATTTTAACTTTAATTTTAATTCTAATAATAAGGGTATGTTAGCGAATGTTGTAAGGGTGTAAGTCGAAATTCTGTCCGTGTAACGCTACGCTATTTTTAATCATTATAAGTTATGTTCAACCTTTTTACATTAATGTCTCGTAGCTAAGTTATTATTATGCTTATTTAAAACGAAGTAATCATGATGTTGGGCTAATTACTAAAATTGGGTAATTGGGCTTTGTACCATAATTGGGGTTTGGACAAAAGAACGACACTTGTAGAAATTAGACTAAGGGCTATTAATGGGCTTTATATTTGTTTAACTAAATGAAAGTTTGTTAATGTTAATATAAAGATTTACAATTGGGCGTCCCTATAAATTACCATATACACTCGATCGGACACGATGGGCGGGGTATTTATATGTACGAATAATCGTTCATTTAACCGGACACGGGAATGGATTAATAGCCACTAGAATAATTAAAACAGGGGTGAAATTACATTCAAGGGTAATTGGTGTAATTGTTAACAAAGTAGTAAAACCTTGGTTTACACGCAGTCGATAACCTGGTGTATTCATTAAACAAAGTATTAAAACCTTGTTACAATTCGAATCCCCAATTAGTTGGAATATTTAACTTCGGGTATAAGGATAATTTGACGAGGACACTCGCACTTTATATTTATGACTGATGGACTGTTATGGACAAAAACCAGACGGACATATTAAATAATCCAGGACAAAGGACAATTAACCCATGGGCATAAAACTAAAATCAACATGTCAAACATCATGATTACGGAAGTTTAAATAAGCATAATTCTTTTATTTCATATTTAATTTCCTTTATTTTATATTTAATTGCACTTCTAATTATCGCACTTTTATTTATTTTATATTTAATCGCACTTTTAATTATCGTACTTTTTATTTATTGTTTTTATTTTATCGCATTTTTATTATTCGCAATTTCATTATCGTTATTTACTTTACGCTTTAATTTAAGTCTTGTATTTATTTTATATTTTACATTAGGTTTTAACTGCGACTAAAGTCTTAAAATCGACAAACCGGTCATTAAACGGTAAAAACCCCCCTTTATAATAATAATATTACTTATATATATATTTGTATTTTTATAAAAGTAAACTAATATAGCGTTGAGCTTTGTTTAAAGATTTCCCTGTGGAACGAACCGGACTTACTAAAAACTACACTACTGTACGATTAGGTACACTGCCTATAAGTGTTGTAGCAAGGTTTAAGTATATCCATTCTATAAATAAATAAATATCTTGTGTAAAATTGTATCGTATTTAATAGTATTTTCCTAGTAAAATATAAACTATTTTATATACACCTCGCGACACACATCAAACGTCTTGTGTATTTTGATCATCCATCTGATCACTCTCAACATTTTCATGTTGAGTGCTAGTGTCAGCCAATTGTGTATCATCTACTTGATCTTGAACCTCTTCAAGATCTATCTTCCTTTCACTTTTGCCTTCCATTAGGAACTTAGTTTCAAGGAATTCAGCCTTCCGAGCAACAAATACATTCTGCTCGGAAGGATCATAGAAATAGTATCCCATATCATCCTTGGGATATCCTATGAAGATACACTTCGTAGATCGAGCATTCAACTTATTAGGGACGTAACGCTTAGGGTAAGCGTCACATCCCCATACCTTTAAGTATGATAGAGATGGAGGTTTTCCAAACCACATCTCATGAGGTGTTCGTTCCACTTTCTTGGTTGGGGCCATATTTAAAATACGAGCCGCTGAGCATAGACAATAACCCCAGAATGACAGAGGTAACGAGCTTCTAGCCATCATATATCGAACCATATCCATTAGGGTTCGGTTCCTTCTTTCGGACACACCATTAAGCTGTGGTGTCCCGGGTGGAGTAAGTTGCGAGATAATCCCACAACTTCTAAGATGATCTTGGAAGGCATCGCTTAGGTATTCACCTCCTCTATCGGTTCGAAGTACCTTAATTGTCTTATTGAGTTGATTTTGTACTTCGTTTTGATACTCTTTGAATGCTTCAAAAGTTTCGTCCTTATGTCTTAACAAGTAGACATATCCGAAATGACTGAAGTCATCAATGAAAGTAACGAAGTATCTTTCACCATTCCTAGCTATGGGCTTAAAGGGTCCACATACATCCGAATGTATTAATCCCAATAAGTCCTTAGCCCTTTCGTAGGTCCCTTTGAAAGGTGCTTTAGTCATTTTGCCTTGTAAACAAGATTCACATACATCAAACGAGTCTAGTTCATTTGATTTCAAAAGGCCATTCTTTTGGAGTGTATGCATTCGATTCTTGTTTATGTGACCAAGGCGACAATGCCATAAGTAGGAATCACTCAAATCCCTTTTGAGTTTCTTGGTGCTAGTATGGTATATTGAGCTACTAGATGATGTGTCATCATGAACCAATTCATAAATTCCATTTGAAGGCGAAGCCTCAAAATAAAATACATTATCTAAATAAACGTGGATATCATCATTAACAAAATTAAGATAAAAACCACATTGTTTTAAACGGGAAACTGAAATAATGTTTCGACATAAATCCGGTGCATACAAAACATTGTTCAAAATAAGTTCCAAACCACTTGGAAGCTTTAATACAAAGTCTCCTTGAGCCTTCACTTGCACTTTGGCTCCATTACCCATAAAGAGACTTGATGTTCCTGTTTGCTTGCTACTTCTTTTGAACCCCTACAAAGAATTGCAAATGTGAGTTCCACATCCAGTGTCTAATACCCATGTATTAGAAGAAGTAATACTAAGCTCTATATATACCATATATATGTTACCTGAGGATTGCCCCGCATCCCTCTTTTCCTTCAACTCCTTAAGGTAGACCGGGCAATTGCGTTTCCAGTGACCCATTTCACCGCAACCGAAGCACGTGTCTTCCTTGGGGTTTGCTTGTCCGGCAACCTTTTGCTTCTTGTTCTTGTTTTTGGTTGGGGTAACCATCCTCCCCTTTCCCTTGCCTTGATGGGCGGGTCCTTTCCTCTTAGCCGCCTTTGGCTTAGAGGCGTTGTTACCTTTGGACCCACCATCATTGATCATTATCACGGGTGAAGCCCTCTTACCCATGCTAGTTTCGGCCGTCCTTAACATGCCATGAAGTTCACCAATGGTCTTATCCATCCCATTCATATTGTAATTAATTACAAATTGGTCAAACCTCTTTGACAGGGAGTTTAGGATAAGATCAGTGGCTAGCTCATTAGATATGTTGAGATTAAGATGGTTTGCGCGATCAACAAGGCTTTTCATTTTGAGGACATAAGAGGATACGGATTGGGTGTCATCCATACGACATGCATGTAACGCTCGAACCGTTTCGAAGCGCTCGACACGTGCTTGTTGAAGGAACATCTCCTTCAATTGCGTAATCATGTCATATGCACTATGATGTTCGAAATCCTTTTGGAGTTCGGGTATCATAGTGCCAAGCATTAGGCAAGCGACTTGAACCGAATCGGCGCAATACTTGTCATAATAAGCCATGCCCTCTAGATCTTCCTCATCCGGTTGGTCGGGAATAGGGTCCTCCAACACATACGCTTTATCCTCAAGTTTGAGGACAATTCTAAGATTACGGAACCAATCCATAAAGTTCGTATGGTTGAGTTTGTCTTTCTCGAGGAGAGACCTTAACGATAGGTTGTTTAGGTTAAGTGGTGCATTTTGCATGTTGTTGTTATTGGCGGCCATCTACAAAATTAACAAAGTTCATTTAAGTATCGATTTTAAATTTAATAAACAATACCCTTTTGTATTAATTGTCTTATTAAATATTAGAATCCAACGATAAATAAAATTTCGGTTAGGTGACCTTTATCCCGTTATTTGATTTAGCTAGGTAGTCATTTATATGACAATTGCAATCCTTTTGCAACTTCTAAATTATGGGATCATGCAATCCTTTTGCATGGCATATTTATGTCATCAACGCCTATTTGTTCCTCATGCTTCGGTGACCCTAAGTTCATGATTCCCAAATCAAGTCGTCCTACTTGTGTAAACATGTAAAATTAACATACAAGTGGTTAGGTGACCTTTATCCCACAAGCATGCGAATTTTACCTTAACCATATTAGTTAGCTCATAACGGTTAGGTGACCTTTATCCCATTATGAATTCCCTACTATGTTTAAGTGTCCCACAAAAGGATGGCATTAAACTTGTTTACCTTGTCGATTAAGGGATTTTAAGTTTTCGTTAATTCTACTTTAAGAAAACATTTATGCCATACACCAACATGCATTTAGTGTATGGTTCATTTGAAATCCATTTTCAAGTCTTGTAATTTGCCAATTACTTGATATAAACCATTTTATATACATGTGATCCTTTTCTTGTTCTTAATAACCATTTATAAGGGTCTTTAGTTGCTTTTAATTTAACCAATTAAATTGTCGTCTTGCATGTTATTATCTTGTGATTAATTGTATCAACCAAACATACAATACAATAAACAAACAAACAACCACACATGCAAAACAAGTATGTTCACAATCTAGCCATTTTGGTGGACATTTGTTTAGCTGAAAACAAATGTCACCGGGTAAAGGGGTAATAATACAAAGTAGGAGATTTCAAATCTCCCACTTAACCTTGCATCCATATGTTTCTTGTGTTCTTCAAGTCTTCATCATCTTGTATCTTCATTTTACAAAATATGTATCCTAATACATTTTTATCTAGAAAATGAAAATACAACCTATTCTATTTTACATACCAAATGTAAAACAAATTACATAGCCAAAATAAATATTACATCCAATTGAATGAATTAATATTACATACCAAATGAATATTACAAATTAACCAAACATACAACCATAACATGCATTCAACACAAGGTCAAGGCTATGATTGTGAACATGAACATGCAACCAAATATGACCAAATGAAAGAGCCCAAAACTCACTTTTGGAACCCAAACAATTTGGCCTAACAAATAAACCCACCCAAACCCATTGATTTTTTGCAATCTACATTCATGCATGTTCATAGATTGCAAATATAGTGGGTTTAAAACAACATTACGAAGCATATTTCAACAACCTCGGCTCTAGATACCATTGATGGGATTTAACAAGTTCATAAACATACTAGAAACATTTAAAGATCAAATTAAAGCGGAAGCATGAAAATTATTACCAATTAAACTTGTTAATCTTTAACCTTTTAAAGTTAAATCCCAATTAGGATCAAGTTGTGAAACATACTTACAAACTACAAGTAAGAAAAGTGTTTATACCTTCTCCTAGCTAGTTGATAGATGATGATGAAGATGATGATGAATGGAGCTCCAAAACAATGAAACCTCAAGTAGTTATACCCCAAGCTAACCTCCAACACCTTTGCTTTTAGTTAGGATTTGATTGCAACACTTGAACCAACTTGTAAAAAAAAAATTTGAACCCCTTTCCTTTAGAAAAAAGTCACGGCAGCAGGCAGAAGGAAAAAGGGTCAAGTGCAGTTTTTTTTTAGTTGTTTTGATGTGTATTCAAAGTGTTACTTGGTCTCCACAAAAGCCTTGGTCTTATGCACCTTGAAAAGGGAATTAACCATTCAAAATGGCTAGTCAAGAGCATGCAAGTTGAGACTCCAATGCCACTCCCACATTTGTTTATTAAATGAGTTTTATAAAAGAATAAGATTTTATAAAACATTTTATAAACATTTATGGATAATTATATTTACATTTTATATAAAACCAATTATATAAAATAATGTAATATAACATTATTAATTATTTAACCTATAAATAATTAAATCCATATTATATAAATTATTCCATAATTTATATATATATATGTACACATCAAGTAAAATTTCAGAAAACCATTTTTCTTAAAGTTCAAGTGTCGCGTATTTAATCAATGATCCAATCGTTAATATTAAATACTTATAAGGTGTCGGTAAGCTTGTTATTGGGTATGACCCGACTTGGATCATAACACATTAGCCACATTAATTTAATATGTCTCTCGGGCATACGAAATACTTTCACGGATTAGAGGGTTGTAATCATGTTATATATTATATGTATTGTAGTGTGTTTGTGCTTTTATGTTCTATGTAAAAATTGCTTTTATTGTTTGTTAATTATCTTTTTCGAATCTAATTCTTGTCTATTTTACAGTATAAAAACAAAATGGACGTTAAGGGTAGACAACCGAATATATTAGAAGACCTACCAGAAGATATGATTGAGGAAATATTATCTAGAGTCGGTCAGAATTCATCAGCACATTTAGTTATGGCGAAATTAACTTGTCAAACATTTGAAAGACTTTCCAGAAATGCCTTAGTTTATAAAAGGCTTTCCTTTGATAGGTGGGGTATATCACATTGGGGAGACCGTAAGTTACGCCGTGTTTTCTTTAAAGCGTTAAATGCAGGGAACCCAAATGCAATTTTACGCTATGGGTTAAGAACCTATTTTGACTCAACATATCCCAACATAGGATTTCTTGAGTTAGAAAGAGCTTCTAACATGCAACATAAAGAAGCATGTTATAGTTACGGGTTAGTGATGTTCGCTTCTTACCAAAGTGAGAAAAAGAATATCGGATTACAACTTTTAAATAAAACCTTCCCACAAGTGACAGATTCAGCAGTTGGGGTGAGAAACATGGTTTTTAGATTATTACAGGGCTGTTGGACATTACGAAACCCTCGCCCTTGTGACGACATTACAACATACTACCTAGCCAATGGTCATAACGGTTACTTTCCACAAGACAAAGGATGGGAAGTCGTCTTAGTAAAACCAGAATGCATGACTTTTTTCTGGACTTATGAATTACGTGTCTTTATTTCTTTTACTGAACAACTTGCATATTAACTAGAATTGCCTTTATAGCTGCCGAGTAGCAAAGTTATTATGTGCTATATTTCATCCTATATGTATAATAGCGGTATTGTAAGTTTGTAAAATATTGTATAAAAATTTGAACGCGAAATTTTATTATAATCAGTTTTTTCATATAGAACTGTAGTAGTTGAATTGTATATTAGCTACTAAGTATGAACTTAACGGGTAGGTACTACCCGAATTAAAACTATAAAACGCTAATATGAAGAAAAAGCTTTTATAAATGAGTTCATACTATGCTACGAAATACTATTGACTACTCTTAAAATTCTATATGATTAACTTAATTCTTTTGGGCTATTTTTGAAGGAAATGGCACCGACGACTCGTCAAAATTTGAACATGAGCGAGGAAGATTTCCGTGTTTTCCTTGCAGCAAACATAGCCGCAGTACAGGCTGCGATGCAAAATAACAATAGCTCTGGATCTAGCAGTGGAACTAATTCCACAAGAAGTCGTGTAGGATGCTCCTACAAAGAATTCACTGCCTGCAACCTTTAGAATTTGATGGAACCGAAGGACCAATTGGATTAAAACGGTGGACTGTAACGACCCGGATTTTTCCGCTAATATATAGAAGATTAATATTTACATAATTAATGTTTCCAACATGTTAATCGATCAAACTCATTAAGATTTGGTTATTTGAAATGAATTTTATACATATGTTTGGCCACCCAGTTTGTCTGACGATTCACGAACGTCATAACTTGAAATAATTATATAATGATGTATATATGGATATATATATATATACTTATGATTTGATAAAATTATATTTAAGTATCTCATTACATATAATAACAATTGGTTATATACATAAAATGAGATTACTAACTTAAAGACTTCAAGATTATATATATATATAACGATTAACGTTGTAATAACTTCTAAATTAAAATGTATGTATATGTATTGTATTAATATGTATTAATACACTTTTGAAGGACTTAAACATATATACTAACATACTTATACTCAATAAAGATAGCTATACTCATAATCTCATTCAATTCCATCAAGAATTCTATTCGTATTCATTCGGTATTTATACCCGTATCATACCCAGCTTCCATACTTAAATACTATGAGTATATACCAATATGAAATACAAATTATAGCCTCCTTAGCAGCCCTATGAGTTACAAGACAAGGATAAACATGATGGAGACTTGTGGGAACCAACATTTAACTTCTAGTTTGCATTATTATGCTATATTCCAAATTTTGATAAAGTCTCTTAACCATATGCATGAACCACGACTTTTAACACCCTTTTTACTCATTCATATCAGCTATTTAACTTACCTTCACTCTCATAATACTCACACACAAGAACTCCAAGTATTCTCTCCATTTCTTACTCTTTAAACACTCTTTAAACACACATACTTCAAGTACTAGAAAATCTTCATTCACTTTGATCATAAACTAGAATCAAGAACACTTTGTTAACTCATCTACTCCTATTTATCAAGGTAAGAATCATATATAAGCTTTGGTTCAATTCATATACTTATAACTATCTTAATTCAAGATAGAAATCTTATTCGAACTTTTGTTCATTCTATGATTCTACTCCAAGGATTACAAGGCATCAAGGATATCTTTGATCACAAGATTATCATCTTATTTTCTCAGCAACTTTTTTCATTTAATTTGAGGTAGTAACCTTATTCATAATCTTATTCAATTCATATTCATATAGCTATCTTATTTTGAGTTATAACTAATAACAACAAGAACATAGTTTAGATTATTTCTAAACTTGTTTGCAAATAAACTTAATCCTTCTAACTTGACTTTTAAAACACTTCAACACATGTATTATGACAGTATGTTAAGCTAACATAAGGATATAAAACTTGTAAACACGAAGAACACCTTAAAATCGAATATACACCGTCTTAGTCGAACGGGGGCTGTTTTGGGTTTAATTTTAAAAACCTATCTTAAACTTTGAATTAAAAGATTTCCTTTGGTGAAAAATCTTATTTTATATGTATATGAAATATATCCAAAATCCATGGTTAAACTCTAAGTGGAAGTATGTTTTTCAAAAGTGTCATCAAGATGTCGTTCTTACGACGGATATGACTATCTTCTCTTATTTGACACCTAAGCTATATTTTCGACTATAAACTTATACTTTTTCTGTTAAGATTAATAATGTTGAGTTCGATACAAAACCATGGCAACTCGAATCACTCAAAACGGATTTGTAACGAAGAAATTATGGGTAAAACAAAATTGGATATTTTTGCTTGTTTTTAGCTACGGTTTTGATTAATAAAAATGGAAGCTAACCTTATCCTAGTTAACTTACCTTGAATCCTACATGTATTTATACATGTCTTGTTCCCAAACTTATGGAAATACAATTTATAATAGTCGTGATTAAGTTCTATGACAATATATTATAGTCTTAATAAAGATCGTAAGACACCATATATATATATATGACTTGATCACCGTGGATCCGTATACAACGTTTTGACATATCATTTTGATTTCTTCTATATATATTATTGGAACGAACTATAAGACACCATTGGCAGTAATTTCGAGTTAGCTGTGGGTCGAAGTGGATTCCAAAATATTATATACTTTGAGTTGTGATCGAGCCTGAGACATGTATACAATGGGTCGCGGATTGCTTCAGACAATATACATATTATGTGTCTTATTATATTAAGACAATATATTATAGTTTTAGTGAATTCTAACACAATATACGCATTTATATTTATATATATATTTATACTGTTGGACTATTGGACTATTGGAATATTGGACTACGGACGTTGGACTACTAACAATGGACAATTAAAATTATCACAAGTATCATAAGTATGGAATATTAATTATATATATATATATATATATATATATATATATATATATATATATATATATATATATATATATATATATATATCTTGACACAAGAATATTATTATTAGGTTCGTGAATTTGTCAAAAGGCCAATTCTTATCACCATCTATTCGGAAATCATCACAAGTGAGTTATAGTCCCATTTTAACTATCTAAATTATTTTGGGATGAGAATACATACAAAATTTATAAATGTTTTACAAAATAAGCACAAGTTCATGGAACTACATTCTACGATTGATTTGTTATACCGGATATCTGTACTTATTATTATTATGCTTGGTAATCTAAGAATTAGTGAAAAACACTAATTGACGCGAATCCTAAAGGTAGATCTACGGGCACCAACCACCCCCATTTTCGAATAGTGGAAATGCTTTAGTACTTCGAAGGGTTCTTGTCATACATTTGAATAGTGGAATGTATGATGCCAGATATCTTAATGATACCATTGTTGGGATTTAACAAGTTTCATAATACTTAAAACCTTTTAAGAATCATTCAAAGCGGAAGCATGTAAAATTACCAATTGAAACTTGTATATCTTTAACCATATAAAAGTTAAATCCCAAGAAAAGGATCAAGTTGAGAAATAAGCTTACAAACTACAAGTAAGAATAAGATGTTATACCTATTCCAAGCTAGTTGAAAGTGATGAAGATGATGATGTTGAATGGAGCTTCAAATGGATGAAACCTCAAGAGATTATACCCCAAACTTGTAACCAACACCTTGTACTTTGGTTAGGATTTAATAACACTTGAATATGGCTTACAAAATCAAATTATGAAGCCTCTAAAACCCTTAAAACCCCACGGCCTGCAGCTGTATTTTGTGAGAGTTTATGCAGTTTTTTTGAAGTGTTTTGATGTGTATTCAAAGTGTGTTGAGTCTCCAAGAAGTCCTAGATACTTATGCTTCTTGAAAATGCAAGTATCCATTCAAATGGCTAGTCAAAGTGGATGTATTTTAGACTCCAATGCCACTTACTCAACACATATTATAGAATATGTTTTATAAAAGAATTAGTTTATTTTATAAAATTCTTTTATAAACTTCCATTTTATTTATGTACATCTTAATATATATAATCCATTTATATAAAATGTAACATAAACTTATTAATTATTTACCTATAAATAATTAAATCCATATTATATAAATTATTCCATAATTTATATAAATACACATCAAGTAATATTTAAGAAAACCATTTTTCTTAAAGTTCAAGTGTCGCGTATTTAATCAACGATTCAATCGTTAAGATCAAAGACGAATAAGGTGTCGGTAAGTTTGTTATTGGGTATGACCCGACTTGGATCATAACACGTCAGCCACGTTAATTTAATATGTCTCTCGGGCATACGAAATACCTTCAATCTCCCACTTGCACGAGAAACATAAGAAATTAATGCAAGTGATGGATACAGCCTAACACACCGTCCATCACCCCTAATATGTTATGACTTTGTGCCATTCAATAACATCATCCCTTTCGAGTTCCATCTCGAATATGATTAGGTGAATCTTTCATTATTTCCTTTCGTCCTAGATGTCATGTTAAATCCAAGAGATACAGAGTGATCACTCTCTTATAGATTTAACTTTTCAGGCCTTAGACATCTGACTCTCAACGAATAAGAGGGACAAATTCCATCTTGACTACATACGTCCTAGATATACACTTTGTAATATACCTGAGTTTTTCCTTATGTACTACCATATTTCAGAATAGCGAAGGAAAGAATCAAGGCATAATACTCGGTGAATATTAGAACCCAATATGTATCTCAGGTCAGAGGATACAATATATTCGCCTTTACTCAAGATTACATGTGATCAACCACAAGGCTCTATACAGTAATTCTTGAGAGCGGGTCTTCCAATATTTGTTTCCCACAAATATATATGAACTTTGGTTGCAACCTTGCCCCACATTCAACCTGAATGTATACCAATCCGAGTTCATAATAGTCTAAACCTCACACTTGTTCCCACAAATGTGATCGACTACGGAAATTTAGAATAATTGCTTATTCATGGATGAAATATGCAAAATAGGAACATAACTCAAATAAATTAACACCATAGTTATATTAATGAGTTTGAATAATTTCGTTCCGGTACAATACATAAAATAGATCATATCCAATCACTAGAATATCGAAGCCCTAATGCACAAACATGTCCCTCATGTTTTGGCCCATGTAAAAGCTTCGTGAGTGGATCCGCAACATTATGATCTGTATGAACTTTGCGAATACATATCTTTCCTTTTTCAACTTCATCCCTTATGTAGTTGAATCTCCGCTCAATGTGACGAGTCTTTTGATGGGCACGAGGTTCCTTGATTTGAGCAATCGCACCCTCGTTGTCACAAAAGATCTCAAGAGGATCCTGAATGGAAGGGACCACTCCTAAGTCGTCGATGAATTTCTTCATCCATGCAGCTTCCTGAGCTGCCAGTGAGGCGGCAATGTACTCCGACTCTGTAGTGGATAACGCAACAACCTCCTGCTTTGAACTCTTCCAAGAGACCGCACCTCCATTTAACGTGAAGACATAACCGGATTGTGATCGAGAATCATCTCGATCAGTTTGGAAACTCGCATCCACGTAACCTTTTACAGCGAGTTCCTCCTCACCAGACCCATATATTAGAAACATATCCTTAGTTCTCCTAAGGTATTTCAATATACTTTTAACAGCAATCCAATGACTGTTTCCTGGGTTGTTCTGGTATCTACTTGTCAAGCTTAGAGCACATGACACATCCGGTCTAGTACATATCATTGCATACATGATAGACCCAATAGCAGATGCGTATGGGACTTTCTTCATTCTCTCTTGTTCATCTTTCGTGGCAGGACACTGAGATGAACTGAGAACGGTTCCTTTTTGAATAGGTACCAAACCTCTCTTAGAGTTTTCCATCTTGAACCTTTTCAAGATTTTATCAATGTATGTACTTTGACTTAAACCTATCAATCTCTTAGATCTATTCCTATAGATCCCTATCCCCAATATGTATTGTGCATCTCCAAGATCCTTAATGGAGAAGCAACTCTTCAGCCAAGTTTTGACTCCTTGCATTGTGGTAATATCATTCCCAAATAGTAATATATCATCCACATATAGTACAAGGAATATGATAGTGCTCCCACTAGCTTTCTTATATACACAAGCTTCATCACCATTTTTAATGAAGCCAAATTTCTCGGCTTCCTCATTAAAACGATGATTCCACATTCTAGATGCTTGTTTCAATCCGTAGATTGACTTCTTTAACTTGCATACACTTTTAGGATATTTTGGATCAACAAAACCTTCAGGCTGGACCATATAGACATCTTCCATAAGATATCCATTTAGGAAAGCGGTTTTGACATCCATTTGCCATATTTCATAGTCGTAGTGAGCAGCAATGGCAAATAATATCCTAATAGACTTTAGCATTGCCACAGGCGAGAAAGTTTCATCATAGTCAACCCCTTGAGTTTGAGTGAAACCTTTTGCAACAAGTCTAGCTTTATATGTATCCAAGTTTCCATGTATGTCGGTTTTCATTTTGAAAAGCCATTTGCAATCAACTAGCTTAGAGCTAGGAGGTTGCTCAACAAGTTCCCACACTTGGTTTTCATACATGGATTGCATCTCGGCGTTCATGGCTTCCTGCCATTTATCTTTATCAATCCTTGATAAAGCATCTTCGTAGTTTGTCGGTTCATCCAAATCAACCGTATAGCATCCATCCACGAGAAAACCATATCTCTCAGGAGGATTACTAGTCCTACTAGATCTTCGAACGTCTTGTGTACTTTGATCATCCACTTGATCATTTTCAACATCCTCATGTTGAGTGCCAGTGTCAACCAATTGTGTATCATCTACTTGATCTTGAACCTCTTCAAGATCTATCTTCCTTTCACTATTTCCTTCCATTAGGAACTTAGTTTCAAGGAATTCCGCCTTCCGAGCAACAAATACATTCTGCTCGGATGGATCATAGAAATAGTATCCCATATCATCCTTGGGATATCCTATGAAGATACACTTCGTGGATCGAGCATTCAACTTATTAGGGACGTAACGCTTAGGATAAGCTTCACATCCCCATACCTTTAAGTATGATAGAGATGGAGGTTTACCAAACCACATCTCGTGAGGAGTTCGTTCCACTTTCTTGGTTGGGGCCATATTTAAAATACGAGCCGCGGAGCTTAGACAATAACCCCAAAATGATAGAGGCAACGAGCTTCTTGCCATCATAGATCGAACCATATCCATTAGGGTTCGGTTCCTCCTTTCGGAAACTCCATTAAGTTGGGGTGTTCCGGGTGGAGTAAGTTGTGAGATAATCCCACAACTCCTAAGATGATCTTGGAAGGCATCGCTTAGGTATTCACCTCCTCTATCGGTACGAAGTACCTTAATTGTCCTATTGAGTTGATTTTGTACTTCGTTTTGATATTCTTTGAATGCTTCAAACGTTTCGTCCTTGTGTCTTAATAAGTAGACATATCCGAAACGACTAAAGTCATCAATGAAAGTAACAAAGTATCTTTCACCATTCCTAGTCATGGGTTTAAAGGGTCCACATACATCCGAATGTATTAATCCCAATAAATCTTTAGCCCTTTCATAGGTCCCTTTGAAAGGTGCTTTAGTCATCTTGCCTTGTAAACAAGATTCACATACTTCAAACGAATCCATTTCATTTGATTTCAAAAGTCCATTCTTTTGAAGTGTATGTATTCGGTTCTTGTTTATGTGACCAAGGCGACAATGCCATAAGTAGGAATCACTCAAATCCCTTTTGAGTTTCTTGGTGCTTGTATGGTACATTGAGCTACTAGATGATGTGTCATCATGAACCAATTCATAAATTCCATTTGAAGGTGAAGCCTTGAAATAGAATACATTATCTAAATAAATATGGATATCATCATTAACAAAATTAAGGTTAAAACCACATTGTTTCAAACGGGAAATGGAAATAATGTTTCGACATAAATCGGGTGCATACAAAACATCTTTCAAAATAAGTTCCAAACCACTTGGAAGCTTTAACACAAAGTCTCCTTGAGCCTTCACTTGCACTTTGGCTCCATTACCCATGTAGAGACTTGATGTTCCCGTTTGCTTGCTACTTCTTTTGAACCCCTGCAATGAATTGCAAATATGAGTTCCACATCCAGTGTCTAATACCCATGTATTAGAAGAAGTAATACTAAGCTCTATATATACCATATATATATTACCTGAGGTTTGCCCTGCATCCCTCTTGTCCTTCAACTCCTTAAGATAAACCGGACAGTTTCGTTTCCAATGACCCATCTCACCGCAACCGAAACATGGGTCTTCCTTGGGGTTTGCCTTCTCGGCTACCTTTTGCTTCTTAGCCTTGTTGATGGTTGGGGTAACCATCTTCCCTTTCCCTTTGCCTTGATAGGCGGGTCCTTTTCTCTTAGCCACCTTTGGCTTAGAGGTCTTACTTTTGGACCCACCTTGATCGATTGCTAACACGGGTAAAGCCCTTTTACCCATGCTAGTTTCCGCCGTTCTAAGCATACCGTGAAGCTCACCTATGCTCTTATCCATCCCATTCATATTGTAATTAATTACAAATTGATCAAACCTTTTTGATAGGGAGTTAAGGATAAGATCGGTGGCTAACTCATTGGATATGTTTAGGTTAAGTCGGTTAGCACGATCGATAAGGCTTTTCATCTTGAGTACATAAGATGAAACCGATTGGGTATCGTCCATACGACAAGCATGTAGCGCCCGAACCGTTTCGAAGCGCTCGACACGCGCTTGTTGGAGGAACATCTCCTTCAATTGCGTTATCATGTCGTATGCACTATGGTGCTCGAAATCCTTTTGGAGTTCGGGTATCATAGTCCCAAGCATTAAGCATGAGACTTGAAGGGAGTCGTGGCAATACTTATCGTAAGAGGCCATTGCCTCCACATCATTCTCATCCGGTTGATCGGGAATGGGGTCCTCAAGCACATACATTTTATCCTCTTGTTTGAGGACAATCCGAAGATTGCGGAACCAATCCATAAAGTTTGTATGGTTGAGTTTGTCTTTCTCTAAGAGAGACCTTAATGATAGGTGGTTCAGGTTAAGTGGTGCGTTTGGAATGTTGTTGTTGTTATTGGCGGCCATCTACAAAATTAACAAAGTTCGTTTAAGTATCGATTTTAATTTAACATTCAATACCCTTTTAAATTTTAATTGACTTATTAAATATTAGAATCCAACGGTAAATCAAATTTCGGTTAGGTGACCTTTATCCCGTTATTTGATTTAGCTAGGTAGTCATTATATGACAATTGCAATCCTTTTGCAACTTCTAAGTTATGGGATCATGCAATCCTTTTACATGTGCTCTATGTTAAGGTTGGTTACAAGGCGACTCATCGTATGAATGATTTTTGCAGTTGTAATGATCCTGCGCATTTAATTAAATGAAATCTTGTGGCTTATTAAATGTTATGATTATTATATAGAAATTAAACCTATGACTCACCAACATTTTTGTTGACGTTTTAAGCATGTTTATTCTCAGGTGAATATTAAAAATGCTTCCGCTGTCGTATGCCAACCCAAGGTCAAGATTTGGAGTCGGCATAATTGTTTATATTGTTTAAACTTGCATTCGGAGTATTTGTTGTAATATATTTGATCATATTGTAATGGGTTGAGTAAAAACTTATTTATTTGAGGAGATTGTCTTTGATAGACAATCTAAATTATGTCATTAAGATCTTTATTCAATAATAAAGGTTATGGTTGTTTTTAAAAATGAATGAAAGATTTGAAAAACGTCTCATATAGAGGTCAAAACCTCGCAAAGAAACCAATTAATATGAAATGTTTATAATTAATATGAATGGGGCATTTCAGTTGGTATCCGAGCGTTGGTCTTAGAGAATCAGAAAATTTTTCATTAGTGTGTCTAACTGATTTTTGATGCATTAGTGAGTCTGGACTTCGACCGTAATTATTTTAAAAATGATTGCTTAATATAATTGTTGGAAACATAAGATTATTAACATATAAATATTATAAGATATATCATTCTCATAACGTGCCTGCTATTATGTGATAGATGACTTCATCCGATCATATAAGCATCTCTAGTGATTTAGATTTCATTTACTTATCAAGTGATTTGGAGGCTGAGTCAAAGCATACGACTTATGAACCAACGGAAAAGTTAACTTTTGGTGCTACCATTAAAGTGGAAAATTGTTGGGAAAATTGGGAAGATTCACAATTGCCAGTAGAGGTTCCAGAAGAGGATCCAGAAGAATATCCCGAAGAGGAACCCGAAGAAGAGGATCCTGAAGAAGTTGTGGAAATTACCGAACCACAACGTGATTTGGGAAAATCTTTGGCTGTTATACCCGATCCCAAACCCGATGAACCTATTATGACCCAAAATGTTTGTGATCATCCACCTGAACCACCTAAGAGACCAGTTTATAAAATGACCGCTCGTATAACGACTGTTGGTTTTGCTCCCAAACAATTAGCCGAAAGAACCAATTGGGAGGAATTGGAAAAAGAACTATCCAAACGAAAATCCAAACGTTTGGTCGAGAAAGAAACAACTTCAACATCTAAGAAATCTTACCGTTCTTGAACCATCGGCAGCTATCGTGTATTCCATGCATTGTATAATATGTATTATATTGTGTGTTTAAGTTTGTAAGAAAATCCGCAATGTAATTTTCCTTATGATTGTATAATAATAAGAATAAGCATGGAAGGTTAATTATTATTATTACAACTTATTATTACGTAGTAACGTAATAACTTACCATAGTTTTTCATATTAGAATTTTAGTAGTTAATTTGTGTGTTAGCTGCTAAGTATGAACATTATTACAGTTATAAAACGCTAATATGAAGAAAAGGCTTTTATAATAATAAGTTCATATTAAGCTACAAAATAATTTTTGGCTACTTCTAAAATTCTATATGATTAACTCAGTCGGCTATTTTTGAAGGAAATGGCTCTTCCAGCTACTACACAATAACAATTGAACACAGAAGAACTTCAAGCTTTCACTGCAAATATGGCTGCAGTGGTGAATGCAATGAACAACAATAACCAATCGGGTTCCAGCAGTGGAGGAAACAATGGCAACCGGGTAGGATGTTCCTACAAAGCTTTTATGGACTGCAAACCCAATGAGTTTGAAGGAACTGAAGGACCCATTGGACTAAAGCAGTGGAAAGAGAAGGTTGAAGCCGTGTTCGCAATCAGCAACTGCGCAGAAGAGGATAAAGTTAAGTATGCCACACATACTTTCAGGGGTACTGCTTTGACATGGTGGAATACCTACATGGATTACGTAGGACAGAACACCGCCTACGCACTTCCATGGTCCGCTTTCAAGCACATGATGACGGAAGAGTACCGTCCCAGAACCGAAATCAACAAGCTCAAGGCAGAGCTTAAAGCACTGACAACCCAAGGGTTAGATGTCACTACCTACGAGCGATGTTTTAATAAACTTGCTTTAATGTATCCCGGAGCATTTGAGGACGAAGAAACAAAATGAAACATCCCAACCCGTATTCCATACGATAAATTATTTTTTTTATATAATACACATTTACGCGCCAACTAAATATGTAAACCATTCCACAAGTTCCATTTAAACGTACATCAATTTAAATGTTTACAAAAGGCACGAAGGCCATTAATTAAGTTCAATACAAGTTTGACCCACTACAATGATAGTTTATAATCCAAACGACACTCGAGCATGGTTTGGGGCTAAACTACCCAAAACGTTAGGCCAGCTTCAAAAAGCTAACACCAAAAGCACCCCCCGACAACATAAGCGGGAGAGCACTAGTTCAAACGTATGCCCTTACCCTTGTCCATGCCGGAACGTATAAAATGGTAAACAATGAGAGGGTAAGTAAGTCTTAGTGAGTGCAACAATTATACATACATACATATAACCGACTTACTTGCAACACTTACCAAATCCGCATACATGCTAGTTACATAATTAGCATACCTTTCACATGTATAACGCTAAGTATCAAGATAACAAGGCTAGTATAACAATAGCATATAACACAACAATACAATATGCTAAAACGCAAGTATAACGATGATGTTCACAACATCCATAGTACTCAAGATCTCAAGGCTAGCCCAACGAATGGTATCGTCAACATCGAACTTAAATCCCATTCGCCTATATTAATATGGTATCGTCAACACCGAACTTTAAACCCACATATGAGGTATCATCAACAATGAACTTTAAACCCTCATCAACATCACTACAATAATCGTATGGCATCGTCAACATCGAACTTTAATTCCATACGTATGGGGTATCGTCAACAATGAACTTTAACCCCTCATCAACAACACAATATACTCTAAGGTATGGTATCGTCAACATCGAACTTTAACCCATACCCCACAAGTAAATAAATTATATACATGCATATATAGTTATTCCACTCACGTTAACACTTCGGTGGTGATTTAAACGCTTTCGTATACCTCGAGCAAAGTACCTCGTACATAGGTACACATTCAATACACAACTAATGGCATTTACCACATTACTTACACTTTGAGCATTTAATGACCCATTAGCATTTATTAGCTCACTTACACCCAAAACCGCCCATAAAGGCCAAGACTCATATTAAATCGCCAAAGCTAGTGATTTAAAGTCTACTAACATTAACTAGCACAACCTAGGGTAATTCATACCCATTTCCTCTAAATTAGGTCAACATCACCCCTTTTGACCCATTTTAACACATACACTTTCAACTTTGTCAAACATGACCTAATTACAATTTCATCCACATTTTAACAAGTGTTTTAATGCTTAAAACACCATTAACACTTACAAACCCCATTTCATTAGACCAAACCCTATATTATGGTTGTTAGGGTTTTCTTTCAACAATCTAACCCAAAATCCACCCATTTAACCCTCAAATGGGTCATACAAGTTCCAAATGAACAAACCCTTGCATAAACCAAATAAAATTCAAAACATAGAGTTGAAACTTACCAAACTATCCACTTGTAGCTAATAACAAGGAGAACAACTTTAATTCTTGCTCCTAGGATTGATTCACAAATCTTCACCTCTAAATCTTAGGTTTAATCTAAGTGGGTTTTATGTTTTGGGAGGAAATTGTGAAAGAAAAAGGAAAAGAAATGAGTAATAGAGGATAAGTGGTTGGTATTAAAGGCTCCCATCAGATCTACACACAAAAAGACCAAACTACCCCTAAGACCCTTTTTAAATCGAACAGAAAAAGGAGTCAGAACTGCAGAGGTGCCGCGGCGCGGCTCCTTTATCGCGGCGCGACATAAAGAAGGAAAAACGACCCATCTTAACTCATGTTCTGATCTGGATTTGCTTTGATTGTCGCGTCGCGGCCCCTTTCCTCGCTGCGCGGCATTTGCCTATTCCTGATCACTTCGATAATTTAACATAAATCAAAGGTTCAAACAACTAGCACACCTCATTCACTCTTCCTATGCACGACTAAGCTTCAACCTTAAGTCTGACACGACTCAACGCCATCGCAACACATACATATACACGCTCACGCACGCATTATCAAATATATATATATATATATACATATATATATATATATATATATATATATATATACACACACACACACATATATGCGCTAACTCATAAACTAACACTTTGGCGCATTTAATCACATAAACGAACAAGTTATAATCGTGCTAATAATTAAGTTTGTACCTTTAAACGTGCACGGGAAAACGGGGTGTTACAACTCTCCCCCACTTGGATCGGAGCGCGCCCTCGCGATCCAAGCCGCATGACAAGCCGGAAGATAGACCAAGACAAACTCTTCGGGCTCCCAAGTAAACTCGGAACCTTTAGTACGTCGCCATTGGACTTTATAAGTCCTAACCTCTTTATGTCTCAGCCTTTTGACCTTCTCATCGAGTATAGCAATCGGCTCCTCAATATACTATAACTTATTGTTTAGCTCGATTTTGTCTAAAGGCACCCAAGATGAATCATCCGCAAGACACTTACGGAGATG
This sequence comes from Rutidosis leptorrhynchoides, assembly GCF_046630445.1. Taxonomy (NCBI): domain Eukaryota; kingdom Viridiplantae; phylum Streptophyta; class Magnoliopsida; order Asterales; family Asteraceae; genus Rutidosis; species Rutidosis leptorrhynchoides. The sequence continues at coordinate 241,861,776 of NC_092343.1, forward strand.
GGAAACATGAAATGTATTATGGATCCCCGAGAGCTCTTCGGGTAATTCCAAATGATACGCGACTTCACCAACACGAGCTAAAATCTTAAATGGTCCAATAAACAGAGGAGCTAACTTTCCTCGTTTCTGAAACCGAATAATACCCTTCCATGGCGAAACCTTAAGCATCACCATATCACCTTCTTGAAATTCGATCGTTCATCTACGTTTGTCAGCATACGACTTTTGCCTATCTTGAGCCTTCTTCAAATGCTCTCGAATCATATCAATCTTACAATTCGTCTCTAAAACTAAATCGGTACTCCCGATTTCCTTTTGTCCCACTTCACCCCAACAAATCGGGGTTCAACACCTACGCCCATAAAGCATCTCATAAGGTGGCATCCCAATACTAGTATGATAACTATTATTGTACAAGAATTCCACCAAAGGTAAGTGCTCGTCCCAACTACCACCAAAATCGATAATACATGCCCGTAACATATCCTCCAATGTTTGATTCGTACGTTCGGTTTGACCGTCCGTTTGAGGATGATACGCCGTGCTCAACTTCAATTGCGTACCCATATCTTCATGAAACTTTTCCCAAAACCGAGATGTAAAGCGAGTATCTCGATCCTAAATAATAGATATAGGAACACCGTGTCGAGAGATGACTGAAATGTCCCGTTCTTATTGATTAAAAACGTTCCATATTAATTGATTTCGTTGCGAGGTTTTGACCTCTATATGAGACGTTTTTCAAAGACTGCATTCATTTTTAAAACAAACCATAACCTTTATTTCATAAATAAAGGTTTAAAAAGCTTTACGTAGATTATCAAATAATGATAATCTAAAATATCCTGTTTACACACGACCATTACATAATGGTTTACATTACAAATATGTTACATCGAAATCAGTTTCTTGAATGCAGTTTTTACACAATATCATACAAACATGGACTCCAAATCTTGTCCTTATTTTAGATTGCAACAACGGAAGCTCTTAGTATTCACCTAAGAATAAACATGCTTTAAACGTCAACAAAAATGTTGGTGAGTTATAGGTTTAACCTATATATATCAAATCGTAACAATAGACCACAAGATTTCATATTTCAATACACATCCCATACATAGAGAAAAAAAAATCATTCATATGGTGAACACCTGGTTACCGACATTAACAAGATGCATATATATAAGAATATCCCCATCATTCCGGGACACCCTTCGGATATGATATAAATTTCGAAGTACTAAAGCATCCGGTACTTTGGATGGGGTTTGTTAGGCCCAATAGATCTATCTTTAGGATTCGCGTCAATTAGGGTGTCTGTTCCCTAATTCTTAGATTACCAGACTTAATAAAAAGGGGCATATTCGATTTCGATAATTCAACCATAGAATGTAGTTTCACGTACTTGTGTCTATTTTGTAAATCATTTATAAAACCTGCATGTATTCTCATCCCAAAAATATTAGATTTTAAAAGTGGGACTATAACTCACTTTTACAGATTTTTACTTCGTCGGGAAGTAAGACTTGGCCACTGGTTGATTCACGAACCTATAACAATATATACATATAGATATAGAACATGTGTGTAGTTAATTTTAAAAGTCAAGTTAGAAGGATTAACTTTTGTTTGCGAACAAGTTTAGAATTAAGTAAACTATGTTCTAGTGATTACGAGTTTAAACCTTCGAATAAGATAGTTTTATATATATGAATCGAATGATGTTATGAACATCATTACTACCTCAAGTTTAGTAGGTAAACCTACTGGAAGTGACAAGAAATAATCTAGCTTCAAAGGATCTTGGATGGCTTGAAAGTTCTTGAAGTAGGATCATGACACAAAAATAAGTTCAAGTAAGATTTTTACTCGAATTAAGATAGTTTATAGTTATAGAAATTGAATCAAAGTTTGAATATGAATATTACCTTGAATAAGAAAGATAACCTACTGTATATAACAAAGGTTTCTTGATCTTAGATGATTACTTGGAATGGATTAAAAAGCTTGGAAGTAAATTAGTAAACTTGAAGGGATTTTTGAAGTGTTCTTGAAGTGTTCTTCCTATGATGATTATAGCTTGATTCTTGAAGTGATTTTTGATGAAGATGATGATTAACTACTCGAAAAATACATTCATAATAGTGTGTGTGTGTGTGTGTGTTGAGAGAGAATTAGAAAGAGAATTGGAAGTGAAATGGAGTGAATGATGAGTGGTAATTGGTGAGTGGTGAGTGTGGTTAAAAGGAGTTCTAGTTAGTTGACTAGCTCATGGTAGAAGTTAAAATTGATTAGTCATACATGACATAATCAAGAGTGGAATCCCATGCTAGTTCCTATTGGTATATACTCATAGTAAGTACGTTTTGAAGCTATGTATAATACGGGTAAGAATACGACTAGAATTCTTGATGAAAGAAAAGAATGGAAAAGTAACTGTAACCATTTTCGTTAAGTATGAGTGTTTTGATATATGTCTTGAAGTCTTCCAAAAGTATTTTAATACATCTAAATACACTACATGTATATACATTTTAACTGAGTTGTTAAGTCATCGTTAGTCGTTACATGTAAGTGTTGTTTTGAAACCTTTAAGTTAACGATCTCAATTAATGTTGTTAACCCATTGTTTATTATATCTAATGAGATGTTAAATTATTATATTATCATGATATTATGATATATTAATATATCTTAATATGATATATATACATTTAAATGTCGTTACAACGATAATCGTTACATATATGTCTCATTTCGAAATCCTTAAGTTAGTAGTCTTGTTTATATGTATATAACTCATTGTTAATATACTTATGGAGATACTTACTTATCATAATCTCATTTTAACCATATGTATATCCATATATATATCGTCATGTCGTTTTTACAAGTTTTAACGTTCGTGAATCGCCGGTCAACTTGGGTGGTCAATTGTCTATATGAAACATATTTCAATTAATCAAGTCTTAACAAGTTTGATTGCTTAACATGTTGGAAACATTTAATCATGTAAATATCAATCTCAATTAATATATATAAACATGGAAAAGTTCGGGTCACTACAGTACCTACCCGTTAAATAAATTTCGTCCCGAAATTTTAAGCTGTTGAAGGTGTTGACGAATCTTCTGGAAATAGATGCGGGTATTTCTTCTTGATCTGATCTTCATGCTCCCAGGTGAACTCAGGTCCTCTACGAGCATTCCATCAAACCTTAACAATTGGTATCTTGTTTTGCTTAAGTCTTTTAACCTCACGATCCATTATTTCGACGGGTTCTTCGATGAATTGGAGTTTTTCGTTGATTTGGATTTCATCTAACGGAATAGTGAGATCTTCTTTAGCAAAACATTTCTTCAAATTCGAGACGTGGAAAGTGTTATGTACAGCCACGAGTTGTTGAGGTAACTCAAGTCGGTAAGCTACTGGTCCGACACGATCAATAATCTTGAATGGTCCAATATACCTTGGATTTAATTTCCCTCGTTTACCAAATCGAACAATGCCTTTCCAAGGTGCAACTTTAAGCATGACCATCTCTCCAATTTCAAATTCTATATCTTTTCTTTTAATGTCAGTGTAGCTCTTTTGTCGACTTTGGGCGGTTTTCAACCGTTGTTGAATTTGGATGATCTTCTCGGTAGTTTCTTGTATAATCTCCGGACCCGTAATCTGTCTATCCCCCACTTCACTCCAACAAATCGGAGACCTGCACTTTCTACCATAAAGTGCTTCAAACGGCGCCATCTCAATGCTTGAATGGTAGCTGTTGTTGGAGGAAAATTCTGCTAATGGTAGATGTCGATCCCAACTGTTTCTGAAATCAATAACACATGCTCGTAGCATGTCTTCAAGCGTTTGTATCGTCCATTCGCTCTGCCCATCAGTTTGTGGATGATAGGCAGTACTCATGTCTAGACGAGTTCCTAATGCTTGGTGTAATGTCCGCCAGAATCTTGAAATAAATCTGTCATCCCTATCAGAGATAATAGAGATTGGTATTCCATGTCTGGAGATGACTTCCTTCAAATACAGTCGTGCTAACTTCTCCATCTTGTCATCTTCTCTTATTGGCAGGAAATGTGTTGATTTGGTGAGACGATCAACTATTACCCAAATAGTATCAAAACCACTTGCAGTCCTTGGCAATTTAGTGATGAAATCCATGGTAATGTTTTCCCATTTCCATTCCGGGATTTCGGGTTGTTGAAGTAGACCTGATAGTTTCTGATTCTCAGCTTTGACCTTAGAACACGTCAAACATTCTCCTACGTATTTAGCAACATCGGCTTTCATACCCGGCCACCAAAAATATTTCCTGAGATCCTTGTAAATCTTCCCCGTTCCAGGATGTATTGAGTATCTGGTTTTATGAGCTTCTCTAAGTACCATTTCTCTCATATCTCCAAATTTTGGTACCCAAATCCTTTCAGCCCTATACCGGGTTCCGTCTTCTCGAATATTAAGATGTTTCTCCGATCCTTTGGGTATTTCATCCTTTAAATTTCCCTCTTTTAAAACTCCTTGTTGCGCCTCCTTTATTTGAGTAGTAAGGTTATTATGAATCATTATGTTCATAGATTTTACTCGAATGGGTTCTCTGTCCTTCCTGCTCAAGGCATCGGCTACCACATTTGCCTTCCCCGGGTGGTAACGAATCTCAAAGTCGTAATCATTCAATAATTCAATCCACCTACGCTGCCTCATATTCAGTTGTTTCTGATTAAATATGTGTTGAAGACTTTTGTGGTCGGTATATATAATACTTTTGACCCCATATAAGTAGTGCCTCCAAGTCTTTAATGCAAAAACAACCGCGCCTAATTCCAAATCATGCGTCATATAATTTTGTTCGTGAATATTCAATGGTCTAGATGCATAAGCAATCACCTTCATTCGTTGCATTAATACACAACCGAGACCTTGCTTTAATGCATCACAATAAATCACAAAATCATCATTCCCTTCAGGCAATGACAATATAGGTGCCGTAGTTAGATTTTTCTTCAATAACTGAAACGCTTTCTCTTGTTCATCATTCCATTCAAATTTCTTCCCTTTATGCATTAATGCAGTCAAGGGTTTTGCTATTCTGGAAAAGTCTTGGATGAACCTTCTGTAGTAACCAGCTAGTCCTAAAAACTGGCGTATGTGTTTCGGAGTTTTCGGGGTTTCCCACTTTTCTACAGTCTCTATCTTTGCCGGATCCACCTTAATACCTTCTTTGTTCACTATGGGACCGAGGAATTGAACTTCTTCCAACCAAAATGCACACTTTGAAAACTTAGAGTACAATTCTTCCTTCCTCAATACTTCTAACACCTTTCTCAAATGTTCACCGTGTTCTTGGTCATTGTTTGAGTAAATAAGTATGTCATCAATGAAAACAATGACAAACTTGTCATGGTATGGTCCACACACTCGGTTCATAAGGTCCATGAACACAGCTGGTGCATTAGTTAAACCAAACGGCATGACCATAAACTCGTAATGACCGTAACGTGTTCTGAAAGCAGTCTTTGGAATATCATCTTCTTTCACTCGCATTTGATGATACCCGGAACGTAAGTCAATCTTTGAATAAACAGACGAGCCTTGTAGTTGATCAAATAAGTCGTCGATTCTCGGTAGTGGGTAGCGGTTCTTGATGGTAAGTTTGTTCAACTCTCGGTAGTTGATACACAACCTGAATGTACCATCTTTTTTCTTGACAAACAAAACAGGAGCTCCCCACGGTGATGTGCTTGGTCGAACGAAACCACGCTCTAAAAGTTCTTGTAATTGGCTTTGCAGTTCTTTCATCTCGCTGGGTGCGAGTCTGTAAGGAGCACGAGCTATTGGTGCAGCTCCTGGTACAAGATCTATTTGAAATTCAATGGATCGCTGTGGGGGTAATCCCGGTAATTCTTTCGGAAATACATCGGGAAATTCTTTTGCAATGGGAACATCATTGATGCTCTTTTCTTCAGTTTTTACTTTCTCGACGTGTGCTAGAACAGCATAGCAACCTTTTCTTATTAGTTTTTGTGCCTTCAAATTACTAATAATATGTAGCTTCGTGTTGCCCTTTTCTCTGTACACCATTAAGGGTTTTCCTTTTTCTCGTATAATGCGAATTGCATTTTTGTAACAAACGATCTCTGCTTTCACTTCTTTCAACCAGTCCATACCGATTATCACATCAAAACTCCCTAACTCTACTGGTATCAAATCAATCTTAAATGTTTCGCTAACCAGTTTAATTTCTCGATTCTGACATATATTATCTGCTGAAATTAATTTACCATTTGCTAATTCGAGTAAAAATTTACTATTCAAAGGCATCAATGGACAACTTAATTTAGCACAAAAATCTCTACTCATATAGCTTCTATCCGCACCCGAATCAAATAAAACGTAAGCAGATTTATTGTCAATAAGAAATGTACCCGTAACAAGCTCCGGGTCTTCCTGTGCCTCTGCCGCATTAATATTGAAAACTCTTTCGCGGCCTTGTCCATTCGTGTTCTCCTGGTTCGGGCAATTTCTAAAAATGTGGCCCGGTTTTCCACATTTATAACAAACTACATTGGCATAACTTGCTCCGAGACTACTTGCTCCGCCATTACTCGTTCCGACACCATTTGTTCCTTTCGTTCTATTAACCCCTGGTCCATAGACCTCACACTTCGCCGCGCTATGACCATTTCTTTTACACTTGTTGCAAAATTTGGTGCAGAACCCCGAGTGATACTTTTCACACCTTTGGCATAGTTGCTTCTGATTGTTGTTGTTGTTGTTGCGGTTATTATTGTTGTTGGGATGATTGTTGTAGTTGCTGTTATTGTTGTTGTTGTTGTTGTTGTTGGGCCGTTTGTTGTAGTTGCGATTGATGTTGCGATTTCTGGGATAATTGTTGCGATTATTGTTGTGATTGCTGTTGTTGTTGTATTGGTGATTCTTATCACCGTTTTCCTCCCACTTTCTTTTGACTTGCTTCACATTGGCCTCTTCACCAGTCTGTTCTTTAATTCTTTCTTCAATCTGGTTCACTAGTTTATGAGCCATTCTACATGCCTGTTGTATGGAGGCGGGCTCGTGTAAACTTATATCTTCTTGGATTCTTTCCGGTAATCCTTTCACAAACGCGTCTATCTTCTCTTCCTCATCTTCGAATGCTCCCGGACACAATAGGCACAATTCTGTGAATCGTCTTTCGTACGTGGTAATATCAAATCCTTGGGTTCGTAACCCTCTAAGTTCTGTCTTGAGCTTATTGACCTCGGTTCTGGGACGGTACTTCTCGTTCATCAAGTGTTTGAATGCTGACCACGGTAGTGCGTACGCATCATCTTGTCCCACTTGCTCTAGATAGGTATTCCACCATGTTAACGCAGAACCTGTGAAGGTATGCGTAGCGTACTTCACTATGTCCTCTTCAGTACACTTACTTATGGCAAACACCGATTCGACCTTCTCGGTCCACCGTTTCAATCCGATCGGTCCTTCGGTTCCATCAAATTCCAAAGGTTTGCAGGCAGTGAATTCTTTGTAGGTGCATCCTACACGATTTTCTGTACTGCCAGATCCAAGGTTATTATTGGTATGTAGCGCAGCCTGTACTGCGGCTATGTTTGAAGCTAGAAAAGTACGGAATTCCTCTTCATTCATATTCACGGTGTGTCGAGTAGTCGGTGCCATTTCCTTCAAAATAGTCAAATGGAACAAGTTAATCATACAGAATATTAAGAGTAGTTAATAGTATTTCGTAGCATAATATGAACTCATTTATAAAAGCTTTTTCTTCATATTAGCGTTTTATAAGTTTAAATTCAGGTAGTACCTACCCGTTAAGTTCATACTTAGTAGCTAATATACAATTCAACTACTACAATTCAATATGAAAAACTGATTGTAATAATATTTCGCGTTCAAACTTTTATACAATATTTTACAAACTTACAATACCGCTTATTTTACATAAAGCATGAAATATAGCACACAATAACTTTGATACAAGATAGTTGTGAAGATAATTCTAGCTAGTACACAATTCGTTCAGCAAAGGCAATAAAGACACGTAATTCATATGTCCAGAAACAAGTCATGCATTATGGTTTTACTAGGACTACTTCCCATCCTTGGTCTTGTGGAACATAACCGTTATGGCCGTTGATAAGACAGCGTGTTGTAACGTCGTCAAAGGGACGAGAGTTACGTAATGACCAACAGTCTCGTAATAACCTAAAAACCTGATTTTTTACCCCAATTACCGACTCCGTCACTTGTGGGAACGTTTTGTTTAATAGTTGTAGCCCGATGTTCTTGTTCTCACTTTGGTGAGAAGCGAACATTACTAACCCGTAAGCATAACATGCCTCTTTATGTTGCATGTTAGCCGCTTTTTCTAAATCACGAAGTCCTATATTCGAATATACTGAGTCAAAATAATTTCTTAACCCGTTGCGTAAAATAGCATTTGGGTTCCCCGCAATATATGCGTCAAAGTAAACACATCGTAACTTATGGATTTCCCAATGTGATATCCCCCATCTTTCGAACGAAAGCCTTTTATAAACCAAGGCATTCTTGGAACGTTCTTCGAATGTCTTACAAACTGATCTCGCCTTAAATAGTTGTGCCGAGGAATTCTGACCGACTCTAGACAAGATTTCATCAATCATGTCTCCGGGTAGGTCTCTTAAAATATTGGGTTGTCTATCCATTTTGTGTTTTTATACTGTAAAATAGACAAGAGTTAGATTCATAAAAAAAATACTTATTAATACAAGCAATTTTTACATATATCATAAAGCATAAGCACACTATATTACATATATTACACCACACGAATACAACTATCTTATTCCGACTCGCTCGTTTCTTCTTGTTCGGTTTTGGTTCGTTTTGCCAAGTTTCTAGGGATATATGATGTTCCCCTAATACGAGCCGTCGTTGTCCACATTGGTTTAGAAAAATCTGGTGGTTTAGAGGTTCCCGGGTCATTGTTACAACTTAAGGACTTCGGGGGTTGACGATACATATAAAGTTCATCGGGGTTGGAATTAGATTTCTCTATTTTTATGCCCTTTCCCTTATTATTTTCTTTTACCTTTTTAAATTCAGTTGGGGTAATTTCTATAACATCATCGGAATTCTCGTCGGAATCCGATTCATCGGAGAATTGGTAATCCTCCCAATATTTTGCTTCCTTGGCGGAAACACCATTGACCATAATTAACCTTCGTTGGTTGGTTGAGGATTCTCTTTTATTTAACCGTTTTATTATTTCCCCCACCGGTTCTATTTCTTCTTCCAGTTCCGATTCTTCTTCCGGTTCCGATTCTTCTTCCGGTTCCGACTCTTCTTCCGGTTCCTCTTCGGGAACTTGTGAATCTGTCTACGAATCATTCCAATTTACATTTCACTCTTCATTATTATAAGGTGAGTCAATGGGACTTGTTCTAGAGGTAGACATCTATCACATAATATCAAACACGTTAAGAGATTAATATATCACATAATATTCATATGTTAAAAATATATAGTTTCCAACAAAAATGTTAAGCAATCATTTTTAAAGAAAACACGGTCGATGTCCAGAATCACTAATGCATCCTAACAAACTCGATAAGACACACTAATGCAAATTTTCTGGTTCTCTAAGACCAACGCTCTGATACCAACTGAAATGTCCCGTTCTTATTGATTAAAAACGTTCCATATTAATTGATTTCGTTGCGAGGTTTTGACCTCTATATGAGACGTTTTTCAAAGACTGCATTCATTTTTAAAACAAACCATAACCTTTATTTCATAAATAAAGGTTTAAAAAGCTTTACGTAGATTATCAAATAATGATAATCTAAAATATCCTGTTTACACACGACCATTACATAATGGTTTACAATACAAATATGTTACATCGAAATCAGTTTCTTGAATGTAGTTTTTACACAATATCATACAAACATGGACTCCAAATCTTGTCCTTATTTTAGTATGCAACAGCGGAAGCTCTTAGTATTCACCTGAGAATAAACATGCTTTAAACGTCAACAAAAATGTTGGTGAGTTATAGGTTTAACCTATATATATCAAATCGTAACAATAGACCACAAGATTTCATATTTCAATACACATCCCATACATAGAGAAAAAAAAATCATTCATATGGTGAACACCTGGTAACCGACATTAACAAGATGCATATATATAAGAATATCCCCATCATTCCGGGACACCCTTCGGATATGATATAAATTTCTAAGTACTAAAGCATCCGGTACTTTGGATGGGGTTTGTTAGGCCCAATAGATCTATCTTTAGGATTCGTGTCAATTAGGGTGTCTGTTCCCTAATTCTTAGATTACCAGACTTAATAAAAAGGGGCATATTCGATTTCTATAATTCAACCATAGAATGTAGTTTCACGTACTTGTGTCTATTTTGTAAATCATTTATAAAACCTGCATGTATTCTCATCCCAAAAATATTAGATTTTAAAAGTGGGACTATAACTCACTTTCACAGATTTTTACTTCGTCGGGAAGTAAGACTTGGCCACTGGTTGATTCACGAACCTATAACAATATATACATATATATCAAAGTATGTTTAAAATATATTTACAACACTTTTAATATATTTTGATGTTTTAAATTTATTAAGTCAGCTGTCCTCGTTAGTAACTTACAACTAGTTGTCCACAGTTAGATGTAAAGAAATAAATCGATAAATATTATCTTGAATCAATCCACGACCCACTGTATACGTATCTCAGTATTGATCACAACTCAAACTATATATATTTTGGAATCAACCTCAACCCTGTATAGCTAACTCCAACATTCACATATAGAGTGTCTATGGTTGTTCCGAAATATATATAGATGTGTCGACATGATAGGTCGAATCATTGTATACATGTCTATGGTATCTCAAGATTACATAATATACAATACAAGTTGATTAAGTTATGGTTGGAATAGATTTGTTACCAATTTTCACGTAGCTAAAATGAGAAAAATTATCCAATCTTGTTTTACCCATAACTTCTTCATTTTAAATCCGTTTTGAGTGAATCAAATTGCTATGGTTTCATATTGAACTCTATTTTATGAATCTAAACAGAAAAGTATAGGTCTATAGTTGGAAAAATAAGATACAAGTCATTTTTGTAAAGGTAGTCATTTCAGTCGAAAGAACGACGTCTAGATGACCATTTTAGAAAACATACTTCCACTTTGAGTTTAACCATAATTTTTGGATATAGTTTCATGTTCATAATAAAAATCATTTTCTCAGAATAACAACTTTTAGATCAAAGTTTATCATAGTTTTTAATTAACTAACCCAAAACAGCCCGCGGTGTTACTACGACGGCGTAAATCCGGTTTTACGGTGTTTTTCGTGTTTCCAGGTTTTAAATCATTAAGTTAGCATATCATATAGATATAGAACATGTGTGTAGTTAATTTTAAAAGTCAAGTTAGAAGGATTAACTTTTGTTTGCGAACAAGTTTAGAATTAACTAAACTATGTTCTAGTGATTACGAGTTTAAACCTTCGAATAAGATAGTTTTATATATATGAATCGAATGATATTATGAACATCATTACTACCTCAAGTTTAGTAGGTAAACCTACTGGAAGTGACAAGAAATGATCTAGCTTCAAAGGATCTTGGATGGCTTGAAAGTTCTTGAAGTAGGATCATGACACAAAAACAAGTTCAAGTAAGATTTTTACTCGAATTAAGATAGTTTATAGTTATAGAAATTGAATCAAAGTTTGAATATGAATATTACCTTGAATAAGAAAGATAACCTACTGTATATAACAAAGGTTTCTTGATCTTAGATGATTACTTGGAATGGATTAGAAAGCTTGGAAGTAAATTAGTAAACTTGAAGGGATTTTTGAAGTGTTCTTGAAGTGTTCTTCCTATGATGATTATAGCTTGATTCTTGAAGTGATTTTTGATGAAGATGATGATTAACTACTAGAAAAATACGTTCATAATAGTGTGTGTGTGTTGAGAGAGAATTAGAAAGAGAATTGGAAGTGAAATGGAGTGAATGATGAGTGGTAATTGGTGAGTGGTGAGTGGGGTTAAAAGGAGTTCTAGTTAGTTGACTAGCTCATGGTAGAAGTTAAAATTGATTAGTCATATATGACATAATCAAGAGTGGAATCCCATGCTAGTTCCTATTGGTATATACTCATAGTAAGTACGTTTTGAAGCTGTGTATAATACGGGTAAGAATACGACTAGAATTCTTGATGAAAGAAAAGAATGGAAAAGTAACTGTAACCATTTTCGTTAAGTATGAGTGTTTTGATATATGTCTTGAAGTCTTCCAAAAGTATTTTAATACATCTAAATACACTACATGTATATACATTTTAACTGAGTCGTTAAGTCATCGTTAGTCGTTACATGTAAGTGTTGTTTTGAAACCTTTAAGTTAACGATCTCAATTAATGTTGTTAACCCATTGTTTATTATATCTAATGAGATGTTAAATTATTATATTATCATGATATTATGATATATTAATATATCTTAATATGATATATATACATTTAAATGTCGTTACAACGATAATCGTTACATATATGTCTCGTTTCGAAATCCTTAAGTTAGTAGTCTTGTTTATATGTATATAACTCATTGTTAATATACTTATGGAGATACTTACTTATCATAATCTCATGTTAACCATATGTATATCCATATATATCGTCATGTCATTTTTACAAGTTTTAACGTTCGTGAATCGCCGGTCAACTTGGATGGTCAATTGTCTATATGAAACATATTTCAATTAATCAAGTCTTAACAAGTTTGATTGCTTTACATGTTGGAAACATTTAATCATGTAAATATCAATCTCAATTAATATATATAAACATGGAAAAGTTCGGGTCACTACAATGACTTCCTTGATAAACAACTTAGACAAGGTCTCCGACGATATCGCTTCCTTAATGGGAAGAAACAAAGCACTCATCGTCAGTCGATCAACTATAACCCAAATCGAATCAAACTAGGTTCTCACCGTTTTAGGTAACTTTGTGATGAAATCCATGGTAATGTGCTCCCATTTCCATTTCGGGATTTCCAATGATTGTAACTTACCATACGGCTTTTGGTGCTCGGCCTTAACTTGTAAACACGTGACGCATTACTCAACATACTTCACAACATCACGTTTCATGCCCGGCCACTAATAATCCTTCCTTAAATCAAGATACATTTTCGTCGCGCCCGGATGAATGGAATACTTTGACTTATGTGCTTCATCGAGTAGCACTTGTCGGTAACCACCCATCTTAGGCACCCACACTCTTCCTTGAAAAGATAACAAACCACGCGAGACCATAGTAATGAACTCCGATTGTCCCACAATTCGCTCCGCATGCTTGTTGTGAACGTAAGCCTCTATTTGAACCACGCCGAGTTTTTCAAGAAAATTGTTAGTAATAATCATACGTAACAATCCCAATCGTAACGCCGGGTGATGACTCTTTCGACTTAAAGCATCCGCGACCACATTCGCCTTGCCCGGATGATAAAGTATTTCACAATCATAATCTTTCACCACATCCATCCACCTACATTGACGATAATTCAAATCTCGTTGATTAAAGAGATGTTTCAAACTCTTATGATCCGAATAAATGGTACACTTGACACCATATAAGTAATGGCGCCAAATTTTCAACGCATGCACAAACGCCGCCAACTCAAGATCATGAGTCGGATATCTTGTCTCGTGTTCCTTTAATTGTCGAGAGGCATAAGCGATGACTTTACCTCTTTGCATTAGAACACACCCGAGCCCATTTAACGAAGCATCACAATAAACCGTCATGTCTTCCACTCCTTCCGGCAACACTAACACCGGAGCTTGACACAACTTCTCTTTAAGCAATTGAAAAGCAATTTCTTGCTCGTCCTGCCAATTAAATCTCACGTTCTTCCTTGTCAACTTCGTCAATGAAGAAGAGATTTGAGAAAAGTCTTGGATAAACCGACGATAATAACCGGCCAATCCGAGAAAACTTCGGACCTCCGTAGCAGTAGTCGGTTGTCTCCAACTCTTCACTGTCTCTATCTTCGCCGGATCCACTTGAATGTTGTCTTTGTTCACAATGTGGCCAAGGAATTGAACTTCCCTTAGCCAAAATTCACATTTGGAGAACTTAGCATACAACTTCTCCCTTCGTAACGTCTTCAAAACTTCACGCAAATGGCGTTCATGTTCGTTCATACTTTTCGAGTAGATTAGTATGTCGTCAATGAACACAATCACCGACTTGTCCAACATAGGTTGGCACACTCGGTTCATAAGATCCATGAATGTCGCCGGTGCATTCGTAAGACCAAAAGGCATAACTACAAACTCAAAATGCCCATAACGCGTTCGAAAAGCCGTTTTCTCAATATCTTCCTCATGGACCCGCATTTGGTGATAGCCGGACCGTAGGTCAATCTTTGAGAAATACGTCGCACCTTGGAGTTGATCAAACAAATTGTCGATCCTAGGCAATGGATAACGATACTTGATCGTCACTTTATTCAACTCCCTGTAGTCGATGCACATCTGCATACTACCATCCTTCTTTTTCACGAATAAAACCAGAGCACCCCACGGCGAAGCACTCGGTCGGATAAAACCCTTTTCAAGTAACTCTTGGGTTTGATTTAACAACTCTTATATTTCCATTGGTGCTAAATGATAAGGAGTTTTAGCAATGGGAGTAGCTCCCGGAACCAATTCAATGCGAAATTCAACTTGTCTTTCCGCCGGAACACCCGGTAACTCGTCCGGAAAAACGTCTTCGAATTCACTAACCACCAGAATTTCACGAATGGGTGGTGGCTCATCACGAGTATCAACAACATGGGCAAGAAAAGCCATGCCACCACTAACAAGAAAACGACGTGTCCGTGCAAAAGAACATATCGGCACAAGTCTTCTTCGTTTATCGCCGTGAATAATTAACTCTCCCCCACTTGGGGTCTTCACATGGATAAATTTCTCATGGCATGCAATATCGGCTCTATTTCGATCGAGCCAATCCATACCAACAACGATATCAAATTTGCCCAAAGTCATCGGGATAAGATCAATTTTAAAGTTCTCGGCACCAAACACAACATCACAATTTTTACACACATCAACCACTAACACCGTCTTGCCATCCGCTATTTCGACTTCTACCTCATGACTTAACTTAGCTAACAGTCTATCAAGTTTAGGCACAAATTTTGGTGACACAAACGACAAGTTTGCACCGCTATCAAAAAGAATCCTTGCCGGATTGGAATTAACCAAGAAAGTACCTGAGACATCTTCGTTGGATTGCTTGGCTTCATCGTTAGCCATCAAATAGTTTCGCCCTCGAGCCGTACCCGCCGCCTTCTCTAGCCTTTTAACATTATCGTTGTTCAAATCGGGACACTCTGACTTTCGGTGTCCTTCTTTGTTGCAATTAAAACAAGTGAGCTTGTTTGTTAAATTTGGCTTCGGACAATCTCGAGCCATATGTCCACGTACCCCACAATTGTAGCAAGTAGGGACAAAGTTCCCAAAACCACCGGTAGCGCCCTTCTTCACACTATTGACACTTTCGGAACCTTTTTTGTTCTTGTTCTTTTTATTTGAAAAATTCGAATAACTCGAACCTTCAAACTTTCTTTTTGAAAAAGTGAAATCACTCTTTCTTGGAACCTCCGGCTCAAAACCCCGAGCCAATTCAAATAACTCCTCAAAAGACTTAGCCATACCCCGACTAATCTTACCCTTGAACTCATCATTCAAAGTGCGGTAGAAATCCTTCATTAGCTTGTGATCATCACCCACATATTCCGGGCAAAAACGAGTCTTTGCCAAAAAGGTAGACTTGAGAGTAACCAAGTCCATTGAACCTTGTTGCAAATGATGCAACTCGTCCCGGATTCTATCAAGGTCGGAAGAAGTTCGGTATTCTTGGAAGAATTCCTTCTTAAACTCCTCCCATGTGAAGCTCATGCATTGCTCTACACCATATAAATTGATTTTATCGTCTCACCACAACTTTCCTTCTTCACGTAACATGCTAGACCCATACCTCATCTTCTTCTCGGGAGGACACTCCGCGGTATGGAACGCCCCCTCGATATCGGAGATCCAACAAGTGCTTTTCAATTGATCCCTCACCCCATTAAACATCGGAGGTTGGGTATCCTTGAAATTTTTGTAGTGGAAGTCCCGCCTTCCTTCTCCTCCTTCACCATGAGGATAAATGTTTCTAGCGTCAAGAACCTCATCTACAGTGGCCTTCATTCGTTCATTAATTAAATCGATTATTTGCTCGTCAACCGATTCCTTGAAAACCTTTCTCATGCTAACAAGAAAATCCTCCTTGTAGTTCTTCAAGATGCCCTCAACCTTGGCCGTGAATTCGGGGTCCTCGCTTGTACCACCGATATCATTATCGTGTCCGTTTCTCGTCTTCATTCTATAAAACAGAAAAGCTTAAACCATGAACGAAAAGGCATAACACGTAAGTATATACATGCGTACCACACTACCCCATCTTGCTCAACAATCGTCGTACATTACTCGTTTGACACGATTTGCACCCGTAATAACAGTAGCTAATCGTTGTTACGCGAGCACGTCGCATTAACTTGCTAGTAAAACGTCCGTCTTGCTTGATGATTGCTAAACACAACATAAAACAATTAGCACAAGGTTAGCTCACATAAACCAAAGCACTAACAATTCCCGATTAGACCCAAAGTCCTACAAGTCCCGCATAAAGTGCTCATACAATAAAGCCCAAGTCTAGGCACCGATCTCAAGTCGCCTAAATCCCTTAGACCATTGCTCTGATACCACTTGAAACATCCCAACCCGTATTCCATACGATAAATTATTTTTTTTATATAATACACATTTACGCGCCAATTAAATATGTAAACCATTCCACAAGTTCCATTTAAACGTACATCAATTTAAATGTTTACAAAAGGCACGAAGGCCATTAATTAAGTTTAATACAAGTTTGACCCACTACAATGATAGTTTATAATGTAAACGACACTCGAGCATGATTTGGGGCTAAACTACCCAAAACGTTAGGCCAATTTCAAAAAGCTAACACCAAAAGCACCCCCCGACAACATAAGCGGGAGACCACTAGTCCAAACGTATGCCCTTACCCTTGTCCATGCCGGAACCTATAAAATGGTAAACAACGAGAGGGTAAGCAAGGCTTAGTGAGTGCAACAATTATACATACATACATATAACCTACTTACTTGCAACACTTACCAAATCTGCATACATGCTAGTTACATAATTAGCATACCTTTCACATGTATAACGCTAAGTATCACGATAACAAGGCTAGTATAACAATAGTATATACCACAACTATACAATATGCTAAAACGCAGGTATAACGATGATGTTCACAACATCCATAGTACTCAAGATCTCAAGGCTAGCCCAACGAATGGTATCGTCAACATCGAAGTTAAATCCCATTCGCCTATATTAATGTGGTATCGTCAACACCGAACTTTAAACCCACGTATGAGGTATCGTCAACAACGAACTTTAAACCCTCATCAACGTCACTACAAAAATCGTATGGCATCGTCAACATCGAACTTTAATTCCATACGTATGAGGTATCGTCAACAACGAACTTTAAACCCTCATCAACAACACAATATACTCTAGGGTATGGTATCGTCAACATCGAACTTTAACCCATACCCCACAAGTAAATAAATTATATACATGCATATATAGTTATTTCACTCACCTTAACACTTCGGTGGTGATTTAAATGCTTCCGTATACCTCGAGCAAAGTACCTAGTACATAGGTACACATTCAATACACAATTAATGGCATTTACCACATTACTTACACTTTGAGCATTTAATGACCCATTAGCATTTATTAGCTCACTTACACCCAAAACTGCCCATAAAGGCCAAGACTCATATTAAATCACCAAAGCTAGTGATTTAAAGTCTACTAACATTAACTAGCACAACCTAGGGTAATTCATACCCATTTCCTCTAAACTAGGTCAACATCACCCCTTTTGACCCATTTTAACACTTACACTTTCAACTTTGTCAAACATGACCTAATTACAATTTCATCCACATTTTAACATGTGTTTTAATGCTTACAACACCATTAACACTTACAAACCCCATTTCATTAGACCAAACCCTAGATTATGGCTGTTAGGGTTTTCTTTCAACAATCTAACCCAAAATCCACCCATTTAACCCTCAAATGGGTCATACAAGTTCCAAATGAACAAACCCTAGCATAAACCAATTAAAATTCAAAACATAGAGTTGAGACTTACCAAACTATCCACTTGTAGCTAATAACAGGGAGAACAACTTTAATTCTTGCTCCTAGGATTGATTCACAAATCTTCACCTCCAAATCTTAGGTTTAATCTAAGTGGGTTTTATGTTTTGGGAGGAAATTGTGAAAGAAAAAGGAAAAGAAATGAGTAATAGAGGATAAGTGGTTGGTATTAAAGGCTCCCATCAGATCTACACGCAAAAAGACCAAACTACCCCTAAAACCCTTTTTAAATCGAGCAGAAAAAGGAGTCAGAACTGCAGAGGTGCCGCGGCGCGGCACCTTTGTCGCGGCGCGACATAAAGAAGGAAAAATGACCCTTCTTAACTCATGTTCTGATCTGGATTTGCTTTGATTGTCGCGTCGCGGCCCCTTTCCTCGCGGCGCGGCATTGGCCTATTCCTGATCACTTCGACAATTTAACAAAATCAAAGGTTCAAACAACTAGCACACCTCATTCACTCTTCCTATGCACGACTAAGCTTCAACCTTAAGTCTCACACGACTCAACGCCATCGCGACACATACATATACACGCTCACGCACGCATTCTCAAATATATATATATATATATATATATATATATATATATATATATATATATATATATATATATATATATATATATATATATATATATATATACACACACACACACACACACACATATATGCACTAACTCATAAACTAACACTTTGGCGCATTTAATCACATAAACGAACAAGTTATAATCGTGCTAATAATTAAGTTTGTACCTTTAAACGCGCACGGGAAAATGGGGTGTTACACAAAAATTGAAGCATTCATAAAAGGGTTGCCGGAACGAATCAAAGAGCATGTAGGTGCTAACGACCCTGCAACAATGCAGAAAGCGAGCCGTATAGCCCACAAATTGATAAGCCAAATTACAGGAAGGATAAAGAAAGAAGCGGCTGAGGCGGCCATAATGAAACAGGGAAAAAGAAAGTGGGAGGAAAGCAGTGATCAGGGTCACCAGTACAACAACAACAATCAAAACAACAACTACAACAACAATCGCAACCACCCCAACAACAACAATAATCACAACAACAACCGTAACAATAACCGCAACAACCATCCTAATAATAATAAGAACAACAACAATCGCAATCACAACAATAACAACAACACCCTAACAACAACAACAATAACAATAACAACAAAAACAACGACAACAAAAGACAAAGAACTATATGCCCCAGGTGTGATATGTTTCATCCGGAATGGTTTTGTAGAGAATTATGTACCAAGTGTAATAGGAATGGCCATATTGCGGCAAAGTGTGAAGTCTACAGACCAAATAGAAACAAAAGAATAAATAATGCCGGAACAAATAATAACGGCGTTGTTTGCTATGGATGTGGAAAACCGGGCCATACCATAAACCAGTGTAGGAATGGAAATAGGCAAGGCCGTGGGAGAGCCTTCAACATTAATGGGGAGAAAGCACAGGAAGACCCGGAGCTTGTTACGGGTACGTTTCTTATCAACAATACACCTGCTTATGTTTTATTTGATTCGGATGCCGATAGAAGTTATATGAGTAGAGAATTTTGTGTCAAATTAAATTGCCCGTTAACACCTTTGGATAAAAAGTGTATAGTTGAAGTAGCAAACGGTAAACTAATTAAGGTTGATAAAATTTTCCGAAATCGAAAAATTTGTTTAGTTAGCGAAACGTTTGCAATTGATTTAATACCGGTGGAATTGGGAAGCTTCGACGTAATTATTGGAATGGACTGGATGTCCAAGGTGAAAGCCGAAGTTGTTTGTCATGAGAAGGCGATTCGCATTCCGAGAGAAAACGGGTTACTCTTAATGGTGTACAGAGAAAAGGGTAATGCCAAATTAAATCTTATTAGTAGTTTGAAGGCGCGCAAACTAATAAGAAAAGGTTGTTATGCCATACTAGCACACGTCGAGAAGGTTGAAAAAGAAGAAAAGAAAATCGATGACGTTCCTGTTGCAAGAGAATTTCCTGAGGTGTTTCCGGACGAATTACCGGGACTACCTCCACACCGATCCATTGAATTTCAAATAGATCTTGTACCAGGAGCCGTACCAATAGCTCGTGCTCCATATAGACTTGCGCCCACCGAAATGAAAGAATTACAAAGTCAGCTACAAGAATTATTAGAATGTGGTTTTATCCGACCGAGTACGTCACCATGGGGAGCTCCAATTTTGTTCGTTAAAAAGAAAGATGGGTCTTTTCGCATGTGTATCTATTACCGTGAGCTGAACAAAGTAACCATCAAAAACCGATACCCTTTACCCCGAATCGACGATATATTTGATCAACTCCAAGGTTCGAGCGTATACTCCAAAATCGACTTAAGGTCGGGTTATCATCAACTGAGGGTTAAAGAAGCCGATATACCAAAAACAGCCTTCCGAACTCATTATGGCCATTACGAATTCATGGTTATGCCATTCGGTCTAACCAATGCACCTGCAGTTTTTCATGGATCTCATGCACCGAGTATGTAGTCCATATTTAGATAAGTTTGTTATTGTCTTTATTGATTACATTCTTATCTATTTGAAGAATAACCAAGAACACGAACAACAATTGAGACTTGTGTTAGAATTGTTAAGAAAAGAACAGCTTTTTGCAAAATTCTCTAAGTGCGCTTTTTGGTTAAATGAAGTACAATTTCTTGGCTACATAGTTAGTAGTAATGGAATAAAAGTTGATCCCGCCAAGATCGATGCCATCAAAAATTGGGAAACCCCGAAAACTCCAACGCAAATACGTCAATTTTTGGGTTTAGCCGGTTATTATAGGAGATTTATTCAAGATTTCTCCCGAGTAGCCAAACCTTTAACTGCCTTGACACATAAGGGGAAGAAGTATGAATGGACTTCCAAACAAGAAGGTGCCTTCCAATTGTTGAAAAAGAAGTTGACTACGACACCTATTTTATCGTTACCTGATGGAATGGAAGATTTTGTTATTTACTGCGATGCATCAAGAATGGGTTTTGGGTGTGTTCTTATGCAATGAAAGAAGGTGATTGCATATGCTTCTCGACAACTCAAAATTCATGAACAAAACTACACCACACATGATCTGGAATTGGGCGCCGTTGTTTTTACATTAAAGATGTGGAGACATTATCTATATGGGGTCAACTTTATCGTATATACTGACCACAAAAGTCTCCAACATATTTTAAATCAAAAGCAACAAAACATGAGGCATCATAGATGGGTTGAGCTACCAAATGATTATGATTGTGAAATCCGTCACCACCCGGGGAAAGCGAATGTGGTAGCCGATGCCTTGAGTCTAAAGGAAAGAGAACCTATTCGAGTAAAAGCTATGAACATGATTATTCATACTAATCTTACTACTCGAATAAAAGAGGCACAACAGTTGGTTTTGAAGGAAGGAATTTTTGGAAGGGAAATACCCAAAGGATTAGAAAACAGCTTAATATTCAGGAAGATGGAACCAGGTATTTAGCTGAAAGAATTTGGGTACCAAAAAATGGAGATTTGAGGAAAGTGGTACTAGATGAAGCACATAAAACCAGATATTCAATACATCCCGGAGCAGGGAAAATGTACCAAGACCTCAAGAAAAACTTTTGGTGGCCAGGAATGAAGGCCGATATAGCCACATATGTAGGAGCATGTTTGACTTGTTCTAAAGTCAAAGCTGAACATCAGAAACCATCGGGTCTACTCCAACAAACTGAAATCCCAGAATGGAAATGGGAAAACATTACCATGGATTTCATTGCTAAATTACCGAGAACCGCAGGTGGTTATGATATGATTTGGGTAATAGTCGATCGTCTTACTAAGTCAGCACACTTTCTACCAATAAAAGAAGAGGATGGTATTGAGAAATTAGCACGATTATACCTGAAAGAAGTTGTTTCTAGACATGGTATAC
This sequence comes from Rutidosis leptorrhynchoides, assembly GCF_046630445.1. Taxonomy (NCBI): domain Eukaryota; kingdom Viridiplantae; phylum Streptophyta; class Magnoliopsida; order Asterales; family Asteraceae; genus Rutidosis; species Rutidosis leptorrhynchoides. Next base: position 241,884,084 of record NC_092343.1, read on the forward strand.
CAATCTCTATTATCTCTGATCGTGATAGCAGATTTACTTCCAGATTCTGGCAGGCATTACACGAAGCGTTGAGAACTCGTCTAGATTTAAGTACTGCCTATTATCCACAAACTGATGGGCAGAGTGAAAGGACGATTCAGACACTCGAATACATGCTACGTGATCATATACATACTTATGTATATGTATATTTTTAGTGCGGAAGGGCTTTTAGAGGTGAATGCACAAGACAGATAAACCGCGGTGTGAGTGCGGTAGGATTGCACAGAACATTAAAGAGTGCGAAGGCTTCTCGCAGTATTTGTGCGAAATGCCTAAGTACCCGCATATTCTTACTTCCGCGTAACTCCTGGACCTATAAATAGGGAGCTTGGCCTCTCATTTAAGGTTGTTGATTCTAGAAGGGTTGCCCTAGCCATATTGATTTCTCTCGTGACTTTGCCCGAGACTAAATCATTATTTGGTTAAGGTAATTTACGAAGACCGGAACCTGGTTGTTGATCGTTTAGCACTTAACGAAATATGACAATAAGGTCCCAAAACCATAATCGACATCCATTATACCCCCTCATTACACTCAATCCTTGATTAACCGTAATTGGATAATCTAGGATTGATCAATTGGCGCCATCCGTGGGACACGAATAGAATTTAAATGAGAAATTCGCGTTCATTTTAATCGAGCTATTAAACTCATTTCCTAATTCTAATCGTGTTGTTCTCTATTTTGTATTGCAGGAAAGTGTTTTTAATTCACCAGAAGTGAAAATTTCAAGATATTCTTGGATAAACATGTCTACGTGCAAAAAAAGAAGAATGCAAGCACAATAGGTGCATTGGATCCAAAAAATGCTTCTAATTTTGATTTTCAATCAAGTCCTAACGTTAGCCAGCAAACTAAAGAGTTGCTTGTGAAAGCATCTGTAAATGCTAAAGCAATGGAAGAAACACAAATGAATGTTGCAACTGAAAAGGTGAATGCGGCAAGGCGAAATGTGCCGCAGAATCGTGAAGAGTAGAAAACAGATGAAATGAGGTCAAAAGTAACTTCTGCAAGTGCGCAGAAAAAATTAGATAAAACCTTGATCAATGAAGGTAATGCGCATAGTGGCGCTGAAACCGAAGAAAAAGGAGCTTCAAAAAAGACTGCGAAAAAAGTGCTCACGCCCTTAGAGGCAAAGCAATTATTAAAAGAAAGAGGTTTTGACCTCCATATTCCAAACAATTTTAAATGGCCACGTAATGAATCATCACCGAATACGTAAAGGTTAATCATCCAACATGATGAAAGAGTGCGTGATGAAGAGCAAGATCAAAGAGCTTTTGGTTTGCCAGTTTTGCTTTTAAAGAAAGGAAAAACTGCAAAAGTTATAATGCCAAATTCAGATAATTCTGAAAATTCTGAAAGTGATCCCGAAGTGGTAGAAATTGCGAAATTGAAACGTAAAAGGCCTTCCACGCCTGTTCCGCGTTATTATGAAGAAGGAGAATCATCTCAGGCTGCGAAAATGGAGAATGCGCAAACATTTTTGGCGGATATGTTCAAAAAATTAGCACCAAGGGATATGCAACACAAATTTGAGCATCCAGATGTTATACAGCAAATGATTGAGAAGTATTGCGCGGAAAATAAGGAAGTGCGGCCGAAAAAGGCAACTGAAATAACATTCGCGATAGATAAGTTTGTGGAGCACATATCTGATTACCCAATCACTACACCACCCATTGTGCCAGCAACTTTGGGTGTATATTCAGGGTTAACAGATCTACTTGATTTTTTGCAAAGATTTGAAGGTGTGGTTAGCACGTATAACTGGGATGAAGCAATTGTGTGCTGCGTTTTCCCATTGGTGTTGCAGGGATTAGCGCGTGAGTGGTTTCATAATCTAAACGCAAGAAGCATTGTGGGTTTTGTTGATTTAAGAGAAAAATTTCTCTTGCAATTTCAAAACTTGTTACCGCAGAAAAAGACCCACATAGAGTGCCACGACATCAAACAAGGCTTTAAAGAGACATTAGGAAGTTTGCTGACAAGATACATTTATGAGTGTCAAAAAATTCCAAATCTCCATGAGGATCAAAAAATCTCTGGTTTTGTACATGCAATAAATCCGCAGAAACACCCAACTCTTGTGCGGCGTCTTCGCAGAGATGTTCCGCACAGTTTTGCTAAAGTCATGCAAGAAACATATGATTACATCCGCTGTGGTGAAGACAGTAACATAATGCAAAACTGCGACTGGGGCAAGGACAGGAGTTGGCGTGATGATAATGACACATACCGTGATGGTAACGGGGATGGTTACCGCAATTATAACCGCGGATCTGGTCAGCAAAGAAGGAACAATAATGGTGGAAATTGGCGCAATGACCGAGAGCGTAATAGGGGAGATGGTGGTAATCAAGGTTATAATAATCGCAACAGGAATTATACGCGTAAATGGAATAATGATTCCTTTGCGGTAATTCAAACTTTGACAAAATCACCAAAAGAGATCCCTTTGCAGGAGCGTGTTGCTAAAGCATTTCCAGATCCACCGCAGTTGAGTGATAATAATAGGTGTGATAAATCAAAGTTTTGTATTTTTCATGACGACTATGGGCATGATACAAATCGTTGTCGCGACCTTGTTGAGTTAATCGCAGACGCGGTTGGACAGGGAAAATTCAATCTTCGTTTGATTACCAAGGAAGCAAGTTCCACTGATGCGATAGTTGTGCCCGCATTGGCAGCTACCCCAAAAATGCCAAATGTTAACACAGTGGTGCAACAAGAACGCAAAGCACCCGCGGTTAAAAACTTGGGTTCGAAGGTGGTTGGGAAAAAGGATGCTTTGCAGCAAATTCAAGTTATAAACATGGTGACTGTTAATGGTGATACACAACAGCAAAAGCCGTTGGAAAGCTATGAAAATTGGCAGCTTGTGCCTATAACTTTTGCGGCAGAAAATGGTTGCGCATTTTTGGAGGAACCAATTGTTATATCATGCAAGATTGCGGAGTTGGGTATTCAAGGGATGAAAGTCCACATAGACACTGGTAGTAGTGTTGATGTTATGTATAACCAGTGTTTTCGCAAATTGCCAAAAGATGTTCAATCCAAGTTGAGGCTAACCGCAATGTCTTTGTCAGGCTTTTCTGGTGAGTCTGCGTGGCCTATAGGGCAGTTGGAGTTGGAAATTAAGGTTGTTGATGAGCAAAACGCACGGCTTTTGCGTAAAGCTCAATTGAGTTTGTATGTGATGAATACTGTTTCGCGCTATAACATTCTTTTGGGGCGCACAGCTGTTTGCAGACTGGGCATTGTTTCCTCCCCAATTCACGGGATGGTAAAGTTTGCAACAACCAATGGCATTGTGACAGTTACATCTGCGGTTCAGCAGTCATTATGTGCATCTGTAATGTTGAATGATAATGCGGGAACATAAGGCCATATGGTGCTAACAAACGCAAATGTCATGGTGATTGAGTGATATTAAAATGTGAATATCTGAAGTTCCGCATAGAAGGTTTAATGCGAATGATAGATCATCTGAATTGTGATTTGCATATTCTTGTTTAAAAGTAACAATGCCAAGTGTTTTCACCTATTGATTGTTGTTTGAAAACAATCAAATGTAAATAAATAAAGTGTGTTGATTTTTCTTATGATGTTGTTGTGCGTAAAGTTAATCATGATGCATAAAACAAGAAAGTTATTAAGGTATGGCATAAAAGTGATGGAAAAGCCCACTTTATGCAGTATTCTGTTGAAACTAAGAATACAGTTGATTGTATCAAAATAATGTTAGCCATTGTGAAGCCGCATTAATTCTGTTGTGCGAAATTAAATAATGCACATAAATGAACATTTGTCCGAAAATTATAAATCAGTAGCAACATGAGGATACAAAGTTCAAAATTGAATAAGTGATGGAAAAGCCCACTTAGTGTTTGGTAATAAACATATGGAATGTGTATGCGAAAAGGTAAATATTGGAAATTTTGCCCAAAGTATTAGATTTAGCCGTACTTGGATGCTTCGCAAAAAACACAAATTTATATGCCTAAGGATCGTTTCGGCGGACTTAGAAGATTCATAATGTGCAGATTAGCACGCGCATACAGGTTGTTTCGCATAAAGTAATTGTTTATTATGTGCACAATAATAAACAGTGAACATGCAAAGGACAATGCTAGTGGTTATGAATATTAAAAAGTACTTAAAGCGCTATAAAAATTAAAAGATGCAACTAATATGAAAATTTTCTATTAAAAAACCGCATATGACTGCGGTCAAGTGTTACAAACAAAAATACACGCAATCATTATTGCGGATTAACTACATCATTACAAATTAAGTTCCTTAATATCTTGCATGGTAACATTTTCCTCTTGGCAAAGCGCAGAAAGCGCCGGAATGTCAATACACTCGATGCCTTTACTGGTTTCATCATAAATCTGCTTCGCAACCTCTATATCACATACTTCATTGTCGATGACCTCTGGATACGGTGGACCAATCCCATAAGGTTTTTCCATTATCGACAAAAATTCGCAACGTTCAAAGAGTTTAGCCGCATTAAGGTACTCTTGGAATTTCTGCGATACAGGTTTGGAATCCATTATCTTATGGCTAAGGGTGGGAAGATATGCGACGAGTTGTTTAATTTGCTCATCTGTAGCTTCAGCTTGCGGCTGGGACTCAAGTGCGGTAGTAAGTGTGGTCACTTGAGCTTCCGCGGATTGAAGTGCGGTTTGAGAAGATCCAAGATCTTTCTTTAGTGGTGCGTTTTCCTTCTCTAGACACGCAATCTTCTTATCAGCTTGCTTTAAAGCTTTTTCTTGAGCCATAAGCTCCTTCACCAACTTGTCCCTGCGGGGGACATCATCCACAAGAAGGCATAACGCGGTATATAAATTTTGCACCCGTGCACTTTCTACGGTCTCATCATCAAATTTCTGAAATACTGCACGAACATCTGCAGGAACCGTAGATTCAAGCTGCACTAATTGATTTGCGGCTGTTGCGCGGTCGATGTTTATGTGCTCATGAAAATTGTCAAATTTTATTGACATAATAGGGCTTGCTGGAGTGAACTCTTTGCTGAAAACATTGTGTGGAATATCCTGAGAGATATTGAACTGCACACCTTCTTGTGAACCTTTAGTAAGGTCGATGGTTTCTGCGAAAAAATTACAATAATGAATGTTACGCATAAAACGCAGTGTGAATGCGTTACAATCGCATTAATAATGAAGAATTTTGTATAAAGTAATTGCGGCAAATATTTTCATACCTTCTTCTTCTTCAGAATCTTCTTGAATGACTTGTTTTCCACGTTTCTTTCGTGACGCGGTAGGGTTAATGGTAGAAATTTTGCGTTTACCCTTATCGTGGATTTTTGCAATCTGGTTCTCATTAATCAACGGTTCCTCAACATTAATAACTTCGTCGTTCTCCAATGAACGACGGTATGAGGTGCAGCCTTGAATTTTCTTCTGGCGCATAATTTGATCGAGGGTGATCTCTGCGAAAGTTATAATAATTATTGCACAGTCGTATATATTAAAATACGCAGTAACAAAATGCAAATTGAAATAAAAAACAAGTGTATACCATTGTCATCTGCATCCTTGAAGATGCCAAGCTGGTTTGCCCAGGGCCAATATGTGGAAAGTCTGCCTACATAAAGAGGCACAATCCCATATAGGCGAATCTGCAAACGCGCATTGACGAGCTGTTGGAAAGTCTCGGTTTCATACTCGTCAAGTGTAACGCGATCCTTGCTGTTTTCAGAGCAGGAGCTAACCCAAGTGTTAATCTTTTTATAATCGCGGGTAGTTCTTTTTATGAAAAAGTAAGATTGTTGCCATTTGCCAACATTTTCCTTTGGTGTATCCATGACACCATTGCGGCATTTGAAGATAAACCAGCTAGCATCATGTGTTAGGATGGAGGAGAATTTGTGAAATACATCTACAGAAGGTGGCCTGTTTATTGCATTGCAGTACATCTCGAACACTATAAGTTTAGCTACCGCATTCGGATGCAATTGGCCAGGCCCAACCGCATAAAACTGACATGCGGATAAGAAAAAGTTAGTGAAAGGAAGTCTCAGATTGCCTGAATATAGGGAGGTTTCGTAGATCGTAATATATCCTTCTGGAGGATTTTCTGCAGTAACACCTGTTGCAGGTGCAACAGGTGCGAATTGATCAAGCAATGGATAGTTACGTTTGATCTGCTCGAGCAACTCTTTGGTAACTAGCGAATTAAAGTCATGTACTGAAGGTCCGGAAGTTGCTGGGGATCGTGACGTAGACATGATAAAAGTAGGGATGTGGTTTGGTTAAGTGTAAGAATGAAAAATGCAGCAAGATGATTGAGTGCAATGAAAATTGTAAGTATGCTTTTTTAGAGAGAGAAAATAGTGTGAGAAAGTGAAAATGGACATATGCGGTGATGTTTTCTATTTATACTTGCACGATTGCAAATAGCCATTTACGAATAATCATGATGATCCAACGGTTATTAAAATGCGAAGGGATTGCAACGGCTAGAAATATAGCCGTTAGCAGGAAAACTGCAATGCGGATGGATCATTTATATGATGTGCGACACTGCGTAAGCTATGCGAATGGTTTTTTAAAAAAAGAAGAACCCCATAAACACTACAATTTTTTATTTTTTAAGAGTTTATTGTCTTACTTTTTCTGCGAAAATGTAACACAAAAAACTGGGGGGACTTGATCATATACATACTTATGTATATGTATATTTTTAGTACGGAACGCCTTTTAGAGGTGAATGCACAAGAAAGATAAACCGCGGTGTGAGTGCGGTAGGATTGTGCAGAACACTAAAGACTGCGAAGGCATCTCGCAGTATTTGTGCGGAATGCCTAAGTGCCCGCATATTCTTACTTCCGCGTAACTCCTGGACCTATAAATAGGGAGCTTGGCCTCTCATTTAAGGTTGTTAATTCTGGAAGGGTTGCCATAGCCATATTGATTTCTCTCATGACTTTGCCCGAGACTAAATCATTATTTGGTTAAGGTAATTTACGAAGACCGGGACATGGTTGTTGATCGTTTAGCACTTAACGAAATATGATAATAAGGTCCCAAAACCATATTCGACATCCATTATACCCCCTCATTGCACTCAATCCTTGATTAACTGTAATTGGATAATCTAGGATTGATAACTACGAGCATGTGTTATTGATTTTGGTAAGCAGTTGGGATCGACATCTACCGTTAGCTGAGTTTTCCTACAACAACAGCTACCATTCTAGTATTGAGGCGGCACCATTCGAGGCACTTTATGGTAGGAAGTGCAGGTCTCCGATTTGTTAGAGTGATGTGGGGGATAAACAGATTACAGGTCCAGAAATTATCCAAGAAACCACCGATAAAATCATTCAGATTCAGCAACGATTGAAAACAGCCCGGAGTTGACAAAAGAGCTATGCAGATGTTAGGAGAAAACCTTTAGAGTTTGAGGAGGGTGATATGGTTATGCTTAGGGTATTACCTTGGAAAGGTGTTATTCGTTTTGGAAAGCGGGGAAAATTGAGCCCAAGATACATTGGGCCATTCAAGATGGGAAAACGCATTGGGCCGGTGGCCTATCGACTTGAGCTACCTCTACAATTAGAAAAGATTCACAACACCTTTCATGTTTCGAACCTGAAGAAATGCCTAGCTACCGAAGATCTCATTATCCCTTTAGATGAAATTAAGATTGACGAGAAACTAAATTTCGTCGAAGAACTCGTCGAAATTATGGATCGTGAGGTCAAACGACTCAAACAAAGTAAGATACCAATCGTTAAGGTTCGATGGAATGCTCGTAGAGGACCTGAATTTACTTGGGAATGAGAAGACTAAATGAAGCTGAAGTACCCATATTTGTTTCCCGATATCGCACGTTAACTAGGTACAATTCTAAATTTCGGGACGAAATTTAATTTAACGGGTGTGTAATGTAACGACTCGGATTTTTATGCTAATATATAGAAGATTAATATTTACATAATTAATGTTTCCAACATGTTAAGCGATCAAACTCATTAAGATTTGGTTATTTGAAATGAATTTTATACATATGTTTGGCCACCCAGTTTGTCTGACGATTCACGAACGTCATAACTCGAAATAATTATATAATGATGTATATATGGATATATATATATATACTTATAATTTGATAAAATGATATTTAAGTATCTCATTACATATAATAACAATTGGTTATATACATAAAATGAGATTACTAACTTAAAGACTTCAAGATTATATATATATATATATATATATATATATATATATATATATATATATATATATATATATATATATATATATATATAACGATTAACGTTATAATAACTTCTAAATTAAAATGTATGTATATGTATTGTATTAATATGTATTAATACACTTTTGAAGGACTTAAACATTTATACTAACATACTTATACTCAACAAAGATAGCTATACTCATAATCTCATTCAATTCCATCAAGAATTCTATTCGTATTCATTCGGTATTTATACCCGTATCATACCCAGCTTCCATACTTAAATACTATGAGTATATACCAATATGAAATACCAATTATAGCCTCCTTAGCAGCCCTATGAGTCACAAGACAAGGATAAATGTGATGGAGACTTGTGGAAACCAACATTTAACTTCTAGTTTGCATTATTATGCTATATTCCAAATTTTGATAAAGTCTCTTAACCATATGCATGAACCACGACTTTTAACACTCTTTTTACTCATTCATATCAGCTATTTAACTTACCTTCACTCTCATAATACTCACACACAAGAACTCCAAGTATTCTCTCCATTTCTTACTCTTTAAACACTCTTTAAACACACATACTTCAAGTACTAGAAAATCTTCATTCACTTTGATTATAAACTAGCTTCAAGAACACTTTATTAACTCATCTACTCCTCTTTATCAAGGTAAGAATCATATATAAGCTTTGGTTCAATTCATATACTTATAACTATCTTAATTCAAGATAGAAATCTTATTCGAACTTTTGTTCATTCTATGAGTCTACTCCAAGGATTACTAGCCATCAAAGATATCTTTGATCACAAGATTATCATCTTATTTTCTCAGCAACTTTGTTCATTTAATTTGAGGTATTAACCTTATTCATAATCTTATTCGATTCATATTCATATAGCTATCTTATTTTGAGTTATAACTAATAACAACAAGAACATAGTTTAGATTATTTCTAAACTTGTTTGCAAATAAACTTAATCCTTCTAACTTGACTTTTAAGAAACTTCAACACATGTATTATGATAGTATGTCAAGCTAACATAAGGATATAAAACTTGTAAACACGAAGAACACCTTAAAATCGAATATACGCCGTCTTAGTCGAACGGGGGCTGTTTTGGGTTTAATTTTAAAAACCTATCTTAAACTTTAAATTAAAAGATTTCCTTTGGTGAAAAATCTTATTTTATATGGATATGAAATATATCCAAAATCCATGGTTAAACTCTAAGTGGAAGTATATTTTTCAAAAGGGTCATCAAGATGTTGTTCTTACGACGGATATGACTATCTTCTCTTATTTGACACCTAAGCTGTATTTTTAACTATAAACTTATACTTTTTCTGTTAAGATTAATAATGTTGAGTTCGATACGAAACCATGGCAACTCGAATCACTCAAAACGGATTTGTAATGAAGAAATTATGGGTAAAACAAAATTGGATATTTTTGCTTGTTTTTAGCTACGGTTTTGATTAATAAAAATGGAAGCTAACCTTATCCTAGCTAACTTACCTTGTATCCTACAAGTATTTATACATGTCTTGTTCTCGAACTTATGGAAATACAATTTATAATAGTCGTGATTAAGTTCTATGACAATATATTATAGTCTTAATAAAGATCGTAAGACATCATATATATATATATGACTTGATCACCATGGATCCGTATACAGCGTTTTGACATATCATTTTGATTTTTTCTATATATATTATTGGAACGAACTATAAGACACCATTGGCAGTAATTTAGAGTTAGCTGTGGGTCGAAGTAGATTCCAAAATATTATATACTTTGAGTTGTGATCGAGCTTGAGACATGTATACATTGGGTCGCGGATTGCTTCAGAAAATATACATATTATGTGTCTTATTATATTAAGACAATATATTATAGTGTTAGTGAATTCTAACACAATATACGCATTTATATTTATATATATATTTATACTGTTGGACTATTGGACTATTGGACTACGGACGTTGGACTGCTAACAATGGACAATTAAAATTATCACAAGTATCATAAGTATGGAATATTATATATATATATATATATATATATATATATATATATATATATATATATATATATATATCTTGACACAAGAATATTATTATTAGGTTCGTGAATTTGTCAAAAGGCCAAGTCTTATCACCATCTATTCGGAAATCATCACAAGTGAGTTATAGTCCCATTTAAACTATCTAAATTATTTTGGGATGAGAATACATGCAAAATTTATAAATGTTTTACAAAATAAGCACAAGTTAATGGAACTACATTCTATGATTGATTTGTTATACCGGATATCTGTACTTATTATTATTATGCTTGGTAACCTAAGAATAAGTGAAAAACACTAATTGAAGCGAATCCTAAAGGTAGATCTACGGGCACCAACCACCCCCATTTTCGAATAGTGGAAATGCTTTAGTACTTCGAAGGGTTCTTGTCATACATTTGAATAGTGAAATGTATGATGCCAGATATCTTAAGCGCTCTATGTTAAGGTCGGTTACCAATAACAACCTCAATAACAACACACAATAGAAACAACCATGCTTCAGGTGTGCAAAGTACCATCCGAATGCATTTTGCACAACAGTTTGCACCAAGTGTAAGAGAAGTGGTCATGGCATGGCAAAATGTGAGGTTTACGGACCAAAGAATAACAAAAATAAAGAAATAAATAAGGTCAGAACAAATAATGCCGACGTAGTTTGTTATAAATGTGGAAAACCGGGCCACATTATTAGAAATTGTCCAAACTAAGGGAATACTAATGGGCAAGGCCTCGGAAGAGTTTTCAATATTAATGCGGCAGAAGCGCAGGAAGACTCGGAGCTTGTTACAGGTACGTTTCTTATTGACAATACATCTGCTTATGTTTTATTTGATTCGGGTGTGGATAGAAGCTATATGAGTAGACATTTTTGTGCTAAATTTAGTTGTCCACTGACGCCTTTGGATAAGAAATTTTTACTCGAATTAGCAAACGGTAAATTAATTACAGCAGATAATATATGTCGAAATCCAGAAATTAAGCTGGTTAGTGAAACATTTAAGATTGATTTGATACCAGTAGAGTTAGGAAGTATTGATGTGATAATTGGCATGGACTGGTTGAAAAAGGTGAGAGCAGAGATCGTATGTTACAAAAATGCAATTCGAATTGTACGGGAAAAAGAAAAACCCTTAATTGTGTATGGAGAAAAGAATAACGCGAAATTAAATCTTATTAGTAGTATGAAGGTGCAAAAACTAATAATAAAAGGTTGTAACGTCATTCTAGCACTCATCGAGGAAGTTAAACCTGAAGAAAAGAACATCAGTGATGTTTTCGTCGCAAAAGAATTTCCCAATGTATTTCCGAAAGAATTACCAGGATTACCCCCACATCGATCCATTGAATTTCAAATAGACTTTGTACCAGGAGCTGCACCAATAGCTTGTGCTCCATACAGACTCACACCCAGCGAAATGAAAGAATTACAAAGTCAGTTACAAGAACTTTTAGAGCGTGGTTTCATTCGACCAAGCACATCACCATGGGGAGCCCCTGTTTTGTTTGTCAAGAAGAAGGATGGTACATTTAGGTTGTGTATCGACTACCGAGAGTTGAACAAACTTACCATCAAGAACCGCTACCCACTACCGAGAATCGACGACTTATTTGATCAACTACAAGGCTCGTCGGTTTATTCGAAGATTGATTTACGTTCTGGGTATCATCAAATGTGGGTGAAGGAGGATGATATTCCAAAGACTGCTTTTAAAACGCGTTACGGTCATTACGAGTTTATGGTTATGCCGTTTGGGTTGACTAACGCACCAGCTGTGTTCATGGACCTCATGAACCGAGTGTGTGGACCATACCTTGACAAGTTTGTCATTATTTTCATCGATGACATACTTATTTACTCGAAGAATGATCAAGAGCACGAAGAACATTTGAGAAAAGTAGTAGAGTTGCTGAGGAAAGAAAAACTGTACGCTAAGTTTTCAAAGTGTGCATTTTGGTTGGAAGAGGTTCAATTACTCGGTCACATAGTGAACAAAGAAGGTATTCAGGTGGATCCAGCAAAGATTGAAACTGTTAAAAAGTGGGAAACCCCGAAAACTCCGAAGCATATATGCCAATTCTTAGGACTAGCTGGTTACTACAGAAGGTTCATCCAAGATTTTTCCATAATAGCAAAACCCTTGACTGCATTAACGCATAAAGGGAGGAAATTTGAATGGAAGGATGAACAAGAAAAGGCGTTTCAATTGTTAAAGAAAAAGTTAACTACAGCACCTATATTGTCATTACCTGAAGGGAATGATGATTTTGTGATATATTGTGATGCCTCAAAGCAAGGTATCAGTTGTGTATTAATGAAACGAACGAAGGTAATTGCTTATACGAGCAGAATTATACGACACATGATTTGGAATTAGGCGCGGTTGTTTTTGCATTAAAGACTTGGAGGCACTACTTATATGGGGTCAAAAGTATTATATATACCGACCACAAAAGTCTTCAACACATATTTAATCAGAAACAACTGAACATGAGGCAGCGTAGGTGGATTGAATTGTTGAATGATTACGATTTTGAGATTCGTTACGCCTTGAGCAGAAAGGACAGAGAACCCATTCGAGTAAAAGCTATGAATATAATGATCCACAATAACCTTACTACTCAAATAAAGGAGGCGCAACAAGGAGTTTTAAAAGAAGGAAATTTAAAGGATGAAATACCCAAAGGATTGGAGAAGCATCTTAATATTCGGGAAGATGGAACCCGGTATAGGGCTGAAAGAATTTGGGTACCAAAATTTGGAGATCTGAGAGAAATGGTACTTAGAGAAGCACATAAAACCAGATACTCAATACATCCTGGAACGGGGAAGATGTACAAGGATCTCAAGAAACATTTTTGGTGGCCGGGTATGAAAGCCGATGTTGCTAAATATGTAGGAGAATGTTTGACGCGTTCTAAGGTCAAAGCTGAGCATTAGAAACCATCAGGTCTACTTCAACAACCCGAAATCTCGGAATGGAAATGGGAAAACATTACCATGGATTTCATCACTAAATTGCCAAGGACTGCAAGTAGTTTTGATACTATTTGGGTAATAGTTGATCGTCTCACCAAATCAGCACACTTCCTACCAATAAGAGAAGATGACAAGATGGAGAAGTTAGCACGACTGTATTTGAAGGAAGTCATCTCCAGACATGGAATACCAATATCTATTATTTCTGATAGGGTTGGCAGATTTATTTCAAGATTCTGGCAGACATTACTGCAAGCATTAGGAACTCGTCTAGACATGAGTACTACCTATCATCCACAAACTGATGGGCAGAGCAAAAGGATGATACAAACACTTGAAGACATGCTACGAGCATGTGTTATTGATTTGGGAAACAGTTGGGATCGACATCTACCGTTAGCAGAATTTTCCTACAACAACAGCTACCATTCAAGCATTGAGATGGCACCGTTTGAAGCACTTTCTGGTAGAAAGTGCAGGTCTCCGATTTGTTGGAGTGAAGTGGGGGATAGACAGATTACGGGTCCGGAGATAATACCAGAAACTACCGAGAAGATCATCCAAATTTAACAACGGTTGAAAACCGCCCAAAGTCGACAAAAGAGCTACGCTGACATTAAAAGAAAAGATATAGAATTTGAAATTGGAGAGATTGTCATGCTTAAAGTTGCACCTTGGAAAGGCGTTGTTCGATTTGGTAAACGAGGGAAATTAAATCTAAGGTATATTGGACCATTTAAGATTATTGATCGTGTCGGACCGGTAGCTTACCGACTTGAGTTACCTCAACAACTCGCGGCTATACATAACACTTTCCACATCTTGAATTTGAAGGAATGTTTTGCTAAAAAAGATCTCAATATTCCGTTAGACGAAATCCAAATCAACGAAAAACTTCAATTCATCGAAGAACCCGTCAAAATAATGGATTGTGAGGTTAAAAGACTTAAGCAAAACAAGATACCAATTGTTAAGGTTCGATGGAATGCTCGTAGAGGATCCGAGTTCACCTGGGAATGGGAAGATCAGATGATGAAGAAATACCCGCACTTATTTCCAGAAGATACGTCAACACCTCCAACTGCTTAAAATTTCAGGACGAAATTTATTTAACGGGTAGGTACTGTGGTGACCCGAACCTTTCCATGTTTATATATATTAAATGAAATTGATATTTATATGATTAAGTGTTTCCAACATGTTAAGAAATCAAATTTATTAAGACTTGATTAATTGAAATAGGTTTCATATAGACAATTGACCACCCAAGTTAACCGGTGATTCACGAACGTTAAAACTTGTAAGAACTTTGGAATTCAGTTACAGAGAAATTAAGCAAGAAGCTTTCGGGTTGGAAAGGTGCCCGCCCTATTTAGGATAAGTTGCTAAAACAAACGGGGGGTGAGGATCGACCCATTCAGTAGAATTCCGAAGAAAGACTGTGAACCATTCCGTTTTGGTTCTTCTCCACATTCTTACCGGGCTATCCAGGAATTTTCCTATGAAAAAGTACATAAGGAATGAGAAAGAAAAACTTGGTTACGGGAACCGAAGGTTAGGCCAACTACTTTAGTATAGCTACACCTAAAAAAGTGTATTCCTACCCTTTCCCCTTTAACATGATATTATTATAAGTGAGTATCTCATTAGATATGTTAACAATGAGTGATATACATAAAAATGAGTTTATTGAATTAAGAAACTCGAAACGATATATATAACGATTATCGTTATAACAACGTCTTACTAAATACATATGAATCATATTAAGATATTGTTACACTATGTTTAAATATGATAAATGATAATTAAACATATCATTAAGTGTATTAACAATGAACTACATATGTAAAAACAAGACTACTAACTTAAGGATTTCGAAACGAGTCATATATGTAACGATTATCGTTGTAACGACATTTAAATGTATATATATCATATTAAGATATATTAATACATCATAATATCATGATAATGTAATAATTTAACATCTCATTAGATATTATAAACAATGGGTTAACAACATTTAACAAGATCGTTAACTTAAAGGTTTCAAAACAACACTTACATGTAACGACTAACGATGACTTAATGACTCAGTTAAATATATATACATGTAGTGTATTATGTTGTAATAATACACTTTTGGAAGACTTTAAGACACGTATCAAAGTACTTCTATTTAACAAAAATGCTTACAATTACATTCTACTCGTATGCAACCGTATTCGTACTCGTACAATACCCAGCTCCTAGACGTATATACTCGTTCAATTTCATTAACAATTCTACTCGTATGCAATCGTATTCGTACTCATACAATACCCAGCTCCTAGACGTATATACTATTGGTATATACACATAATAATTCAGCTCTTAGCAGCCCTAGTTAGTCAACAAACATGAGGAACCAACAATTTGACAACTAGCATGACTTATGAGCAAGAAAACAAAAACAAGAACTCCTTTTTACCCCACTCACCTTCACCACTCACCACCTACTCCATTTCACTTCCAATTTTCTTCCCAATTCTCTCTCAAAGCACACACACTCTTCCATGAATGTCTAAGTTACTATTTTTCTAGCAAAAATCATCAAATACAAGCTTTGGTTATTACCTATAATCATCATAAAAACAATTTCTCGAGAACACATCAAGAACACTTCCAAGTTTCCTAATCCATTCCAAGCAATCATCTAAGATCAAGAAACCTTTGTTATTTACAATAGGTTATCTTTCTAAATCAAGGTAATATTCATATTCAAGCTTTGATTCAATTTCTATAACTATAACTATCTTAATTCGAGTAATAATCTTACTTGAACTTGTTTTTGTGTCATGATTCTATTTCAAGAACTTCCAAGCCATCAAAGATCTTTTGAAGCTCAAGTTATTTTTTCATCATTTCCAGTAGGTTTACCTACTAAACTTGAGATAGTAATGATGTTCATAACATCATTCGATTCATATATGTATAACTATCTTATTCGAAGATTTGAACATGTAATCACTAGAACATAGTTTAGTTAATTCTAAACTTGTTCGCAAACAAAGTTAATCATTCTAACTTAACTTTTAAAATCAACTAGACACATGTTCTATATCTATATGATATGCTAACTTAATGATTTAAAACCTGAAAACACGAAAAACACCGTAAAACCGGATATACGCCGTCGTAGTAACACCGCGGGCTGTTTTGGGTTAGTTAATTAAAAACACTGATAAACTTTGATTTAAAAGTTGTTTTTCTGGAAAAATCATTTTTCTTATGAACATAAAACTATATCCAAAAATCATGGTTAAACTCAAAGTGGAAGTATGTTTTCCAAAATGGTCATCTAGACGTCGTTCTTTCGACTGAAATGACTACCTTTACAAAAACAACTTGTAATCTGTATTTCTGACTATAAACTTATACTTTTTCTGTTTAGATTCATAAAATTAATTTCAATATGAAACCATAGCAAATTCAATCACTCAAAACGGATTTAAAACGAAAAAGTTATGGGTAAAACAAGATTAGATAATTTTTCTTATTGTAGCTACGTGAAAATTGGTAACAAATCTATATTAATCATATCCTAGCTAACTCATATTGTATTATACATGTATTCTAATATATTATGTAATCTTGGGATACCATACACACGAATACAATGTTTTGACATATCATATCGACCCATGTATATATATATTTCGGAACAACCATAGACACTCTATATGCAGTAATATTGGAGTTAGCTCTACAGGGTTGAGGTTGATTCCACAATATTATATATACATTGAGCTGTGATCTAGCCTGAGGCTTGTATACACGAGGTCGTGGATTGATTCGAGATAATATATATTGCTTTATTTTTCTTACATCTAACTGTGGACAGAGGACACCTGACTTAATAAACTTAAAACATTAAAATGTATTAAAAATGTTGTAAATATATTTTGAACATACTTTGATACATATGTACATATTTGTTATAGGTTCATGAATCGACCAGTGGCCAAGTCTTACTTCCCGATGAAGTAAAAATCTGTGAAAGTGAGTTATAGTCCCACTTTTAAAATCTAATATTTTGGGATGAGAATACATGCAGTTTTATAAATGTTTTACAAAATAGACACAAGTAAATGAAACTACATTCTATGGCTGGATGATTAAACTGAATATGCCCCTTTTTAGTCTGGTAATCTAAGAATTAGGGAACAGACACCCTAATTGATGCGAATCCTAAAGATAGATCTATTGGGCCCAACGAGCCCCATCTAAAGTACCGGATGCTTTAGTACTTCGAATTCATCATGTCCGAAGGGAGTCCCAGAATGATATGGGATATTCTATATGCATCTTGTTAAGGTCGGTTACCAGGTGTTCACAATATGAATGATTTTTATCTCTATGTATGGGATGTATATTGAAATATGAAATCTTGTTGTCTATTATTACGATTTGATAAATATATAGGTTAAACCTATAACTCACCAACATTTTTGTTGACGTTTAAAGCATGTTTATTCTCAGGTTATTATTAAGAGCTTTCGCTGTTGCATGCTAAAATATGGATAAGATTTGATGTCAGCATGCTTGTATAATATTGTTTAAACCTGCATTCGAGATTTACTTTGTTGTAACATATTAATATTGTAAACCAATATGTATTAGTAGTGTGTAAGTGTGATATTTTAGATTATCATTTCTGGATAATCTAGGTGGTGACTTTTTAACCTTGTCAATAAAATAAAGGTTATGGTTTGTTTAAAAAACGAATGGAGTCTTTGAAAAATGTCTCATATCGAGGTCAAAACCTCGCAACAAAATCAATTAATATGGAACGTTTATAATCAATATGAATGGGACATTTCATTATGCGATTGCAGCATTGGGAAGACGAGACTGCATGCCATATGTTTCCAATGGTGCTGCAGAAAATGGTGAGAGAATGGTTTGCTAGTTTGCCACCAAGGAGTATTACCAGTTTCCTTGATTTAAGGGCAACGTTTGTGATGCAATATCAAAGTTTAAAAAGCTGTACGTTGTCACATCTTGATGCACATGAGATAACAATGCACCAAAATGAATCATTGAGTGATTTCATGAAACGTGATACTATTGAGTGTCAAAAGATACCAGACATACCAGAATCTCAGCTTGTTTCAGGGTTTATATTTTGTCTTGATCAACGATGATTTGCCAGATTAGTTCATGCATCAAGCATTAGTTATTGCTCAGAAGCATTTAAGAGTAGGAAAATGGGAACAGGAATGACAGCAAGACGGAGAATGGAACAGGAATGACAACTATCAGAGGCAACGCGGGTATGAAAACAATTATTTGAAGCAGCAACACGGTTGGAGGGGGAATAATCACACGAATGACAATTATCACCAGCGAAAACCATTAGATAGATAATGGTGTATCCTAGGAGATACACGCATAAAAACATCAGTTTCATACAAAAAACTCGATCAAAGAGCACAAGACATAATAAAATTTGGCAGTTTTCAGAGTTTGCCGCCCAGCGTCCATCAGGCCGCCCAACGTCAAGCGTAAGCCCTGCAAGCAACTTCTATGCATAAGCCCTTTAACTCAGCGCGTGAACGACACGCAGCCACGTCAGCACACGCCACCGAAATTCCGAATACTTCACGTAACAGAACCATTCAGTGATTGACACGTATATCCCGTGAATTTCGGACATTCTACGCCTATAAATAGACCCCTGGGTCACCACATTTCACCATCATTATGATCTGAACTTCAGTCAGAGAGAAGTACACTTTCTCTCTCACACAGTTCTTTCTCACTCTAAAACAACACTAGCCACTTAGCAGCAGTGCGCTAGACGGATCATTACAGATTGATCCACAGATTGATTGAGGCCACCCCACAAATCTTACATCTGTGTTCTGGGTCTGCAGAGATTATTTCTCGAGGACAAACAACAATCAACAATATACGCCACACGCTGAGCAGCTAGTTTTCTGTACTAGTACCTTACAGCCACTATACGGAAAATCGTACTAACAGATGGCCCCACCCGTCTCAAAGACCACCAAAACCACCAAGAGCACGAAGGCAACTGAAACAACCTCATCGAAAACAACACTTGAGCCAATCGATGAAAATCTCATTGAAAACATACCAGTTGATCAGTTAACTCTTGAAGAGCTTCTGTTGAAGAAGAAGATCATTTGATCACTGACACAGTAGATGGTCAAGTTCATGAAACCATACCACGATTGTGAAAACCATTGATGGGAGGTTCCAGCACAGGAATGTGGAAAGCCAGGCGAGGAACATATAATGTCTCTTTCAAGAAGACTTCTGATGTGAACGCTAGGCATAACAGCAAAGCAAAGTCAATTTCCAAATCATAATTGTCCAAGCTATTCAATCAGTTGAATGCCTTAGTTGATGATACAGAAAATCAACACAATGATGAAGGTTTTTTGGACGATAATTGGAATTTTGAAGACGAAGGTGAACAATTCTTTATGACTGAAGAAGTGGCAAGCAAGTTACTGGATGGAATTTTAACTAAAACAGCACCATCACGATTTAAACAAAAGTTAGCACAACCAACCATCCGTGCAACAGCTGTGGACAATTTGTTTGCTTTGATTACTGGTGATGAAGCTATCAAACCCAGCAATGGCAGAATCAACACAGTGTTTTATTCCTCGAATTGCAGATTATCCATTACCAAGAAATTTGGGAATTCCATCAATTGGTGTTTATGATGGTACAACAGATCCAGAGGATTTTTTGACTATATTTGAAGGTGTTATGAGGTTACAACATTGGGAAAATGAAACTGCGTGTCACATGTTTCCAATGGTACTGCAGAAAATGGCACGCGAGTGGTTTGCTAGTTTGCCACCAAGAAGTATTACCAGTTTTCTTGATTTGAGGGCAAAGTTCGTGATGCAGTATCAGAGTTTGAGAAGCTGCACGTTGTCAAATCTTGATACACATGAGATAACAATGCGTCAGAATGAATCATTGAGTGATTTCATGAAGCGTTATACCATTGAATGTCAGAAAATACCAGACATACCAGAGTCTCAGGTTGTTTCAGGATTTATATTTTGTCCCGATCAGTGACGTTTTGGACGACTAATTCATGCTTTACGTTATGATATTCCAAAGACATTACATCAAGCGTTGGGTATTGAAATGTCCTGTTCTTATTGATTAAAAACGTTCCATATTAATTGATTTCGTTTTGAGGTTTTGACCTCTATATGAAACGTTTTTCAAAGACTGCATTCATTTTAAAACAAACCATAACCTTTCTTTCATCAATAAAGGTTTAAAAAGCTTTACGTAGATTATCAAATAATGATAATCTAAAATATCCTGTTTACACGCGACCATTACATAATGGTTTACAATACAAATATGTTACAACGAAATAAGTTTCTTGAATGCAGTTTTTACACAATATCATACAAGCATGGACTCCAAATCTCGTCCTTATTTAAGTATGCGACAGCGGAAGCTCTTAATAATCACCTGAGAATAAACATGCTTAAAACGTCAACAAAAATGTTGGTGAGTTAAAGGTTTAACCTATATATTATCAAATCATAATAATAGACCACAAGATTTCATATTTCAATACACATCCCATACATAGAGATAAAAATCATTCATATGGTGAACACCTGGTAACCGACATTAACAAGATGCATATATAAGAATATCCCCATCATTCCGGGATCCTCCTTCGGACATGATATAAATTTTGAAGTACTAAAGCATCCAGTACTTTGGATGGGGCTTGTTGGGCCCAATAGGTCTATCTTTAGGATTCGCGTCAATTAGGGTGTCTGTTCCCTAATTCTTAGATTACCAGACTTAATAAAAAGGGGCATATTCAATTTCGATAATTCAACCATAGAATGTAGTTTCACGTACTTGTGTCTATTTTGTAAATCATTTATAAAACCTGCATGTATTCTCATCCCAAAAATATTAGATTTTAAAAGTGGGACTATAACTCACTTTCACAGATTTTTTACTTCGTTGGGAAGTAAGACTTGGCCACTGGTCGATTCACGAACCTATAACAAATATGTACATATATATAAAAGTATGTTCAAAATATATTTACAACACTTTTAATACATTTTGATGTTTTAAGTTTATTAAGTCAGCTGTCCTCGTTAGTAACCTACAACTAGTTGTCCACAGTTAGATGTACCGAAATAAATCGATATATATTATCTTGAATTAATCCACGACCCAGTGTATACATATCTCAGTATTGATCACAACTCAAACTATATATATTTTGGAATCAACCTCAACCCTGTATAGCTAACTCCAACATTCACATATAGAGTGTCTATGGTTGTTCCGAAATATATATAGATGTGTCGACATGATAGGTCGAAACATTGTATACGTGTCTATGGTATCTCAAGATTACATAATATACAATACAAGTTGATTAAGTTATGGTTGGAATAGATTTGTTACCAATTTTCACGTAGCTAAAATGAGTAGTTTTTACCAATTTTGTTTTGCTCGCCATTTCTTCGTTTCTAATCCGTTTTGAGTGATTTAAGCGGCCACGGTTTCGTATTGAACTTGAATTTATGAAACTAAACAGAAAAGGTATAGGTTTATAGTCGGAAATACAAGTCACAAGTCGTTTTTGAAAGAGGTAGTCATTTTCGTCGAAAGAACGACATCTTGATAACTGTTTTGAAAAACATACTTTCACTTTGAGTTTAATCATGATTTTTGGATATGGTTTCATGTTCATAAGAAAAATCATTTTCCAAGAAGTATAGCTTTTAAATCAAAGTTTTTTATAGTTTTTAATTATCCAAACCAAAACAGCCCCCGGTTGTAACTACGACGGCGTAAATCCGATTTTATGGTGTTTACCGTGTTTCCGGGTTTTAAATCATTAAGTTAGCATATCATATAGATATAGATCATGTGTATAGTTGATTTTAAAAGTGTAGTTAGAAGGATTAACTTTATTTGCGAACAAGTTTAGAATTAACTAAACTATGTTCTAGTGATTACTAGTTTACCACTTCGAATATGATAGCTTTTTATGTATGAATCGAATGATGTTATGAATATCATTACTACCTTAAGTTCCTTGGATAAACCTACTGGAAAAGATAAAAATGGATCTAGCTTCAACAGATCCTTGGATGGCTCGAAGTTCTTGAAGCAGAATCATGACACGAAAACAAGTTCAAGTAAGATCATCACTTGAAATAAGATTGTTATAGTTATAGAAATTGAACTAAAGTTTGAATATGATTATTACCTTGTATTAGAATGATAACCTACTGTAAGAAACAAAGATTTCTTGAGGTTGGATGATCACCTTACAAGATTGGAAGTGAGCTAGCAAACTTGAAAGTATTCTTGATTTTATGTAACTAGAACTTGTAGAATTTATGAAGAACACTTAGAACTTGAAGTTAGAACTTGAGAGAGATCAATTAGATGAAGAAAATTGAAGAATGAAAGTGTTTGTAGGTGTTTTTGGTCGTTGGTGTATGGATTAGATATAAAGGATATGTAATTTTGTTTTCATGTAAATAAGTCATGAATGATTACTCATATTTTTGTAATTTTATGAGATATTTCATGCTAGTTGCCAAATAATGGTTCCCACATGTGTTAGGTAACTCACATGGGCTGCTAACATCTGATCATTGGAGTGTATATACCAATAGTACATACATCTAAAAGCTGTGTATTGTACGAGTATAATTGTTGATGAAACTGAACGAGGATGTAATTGTAAGCATTTTTGTTAAGTAGAAGTATTTTGATAAGTGTTTTGAAGTCTTTCAAAAGTGTATGAATACATATTAAAACACTACATGTATATACATTTTAACTGAGTCATTAAGTCATCGTTAGTCGTTACATGTAAGTGTTGTTTTGAGACCTTTAGGTTAACGATCTTGTTAAATATTGTTAACCCAAAGTTTATAATATCAAATGAGATTTTAAATTATTATATTATCATGATATTATGATATATTAATATATCTTAATATGATATATACATTTAAATGTCGTCACAACGATAATCGTTACATATATGTCTCGTTTCGAAATCCTTAAGTTAGTAGTCTTGTTTTTACTTATGTAGTTCATTGTTAATACACTTAATGATATATTTAATTATCATATTATCATGTTATATATAATATAACAATGTATTAATATGCTTCATATATATTTTGTAAGACGTGGTTATAACGATAATCGTTATATGTATCGTTTCGAGTTTCATACGTCAATAGTCTCCTTTTTAAGTATATAACTTATTGTTACTATTTTTAATGAGATACTTGATGATCATTATATCATGTTAAACATATATATTTATTCATTTATGTATCATCATGTCATATACAACTTATAGCGTTCGTGAATCATTGGTCAAGCTGGGTAATCAGACGTTTACAAAATTTCCGTTTCAATTAACCAAGTCTTAACAAGTTTGATTGCTTAACATGTTGGAAACATTTAATCATGTAAATATAGTTTTCATTAAACATATAATCATAGAAAGGTTCGAAAAAGTTCGGGTCACTACAGTACCTACCCGTTAAATAAATTTCGTCCCGAAATTTTAAGCGATTGGAGGTGCTGGCTCATCTTCTGGAAATAAGTGTGGGTACTTCTTCTTCATCTGATCTTCTCGTTCCCAAGTGAACTCGAGTCCTCTACGAGCATTCCATCGAACCTTAACAATCGGTATCTTGTTTTGTTTAAGTCTCTTAACCTCACGATCCATTATTTCAACGGGTTCTTCAATGAATTGAAGTTTTTCATTGATTTGGATTTCGTCCAACAGAATAGTGAGATCATCTTTAGCAAAATATTTCTTCAAATTCGAGACGTGGAAAGTGTTATGTACAGCCGCGAGTTGTTGAGGTAACTCAAGTCGGTAAGCTACTGGTCCGACACGATCAATAATCTTGAATGGTCCAATATACCTTGGATTTAATTTCCCTCGTTTACCAAATCGAACAACACCTTTCCAAGGTGCAACCTTAAGCATGAACATCTCTCCAATTTCAAATTCTATATCTTTTCTTTTAATGTCGGCGTAGCTCTTTTGTCGACTTTGGGCGGTTTTCAACCGTTGTTGAATTTGGATGATCTTCTCAGTAGTTTCTTGTATTATCTCCGGACCCGTAATCTGTCTATCCCCCACTTCACTCCAACAAATTGGAGACCTGCACTTTCTACCATAAAGTGCTTCAAACGGAGCCATCTCAATGCTTGAATCGTAGCTATTGTTGTAGGAAAATTCTGCTAATAGTAGATGTCGATCCCAACTGTTTCCGAAATCAATAACACATGCTCGTAGCATGTCTTCAAGCGTTTGTATCGTCCTTTCACTCTGCCCATCAGTTTGTGGATGATAGGTAGTACTCATGTCTAGACGAGTTCCTAATGCTTGCTGTAATGTCTGCCAGAATCTTGAAATAAATCTGCCATCCCTATCAGAGATAATATAGATTGGTATTCCATGTCTGGAGACGACTTCCTTCAAATACAGTCGTGCTAACTTCTCCATCTTGTCATCTTCTCTTATTGGCAGGAAGTGTGCTGATTTGGTGAGACGATCAACTATTACCCAAATAGTATCAAAACCACTTGCAGTCCTTGGTAATTTAGTGATGAAATCCATGGTAATGTTTTCCCATTTCTATTTTGGGATTTCGGGTTGTTGAAGTACACCTGATGGTTTCTGATGCTTAGCTTTGACCTTAGAACACGTCAAACATTCTCCTACGTATTTAGAAACATTGTCTTTCATACCTGTCCACCAAAAATGTTTCTTGAGATCCTTGTACATCTTCCCCGTTCCAGGATGTATTGAGTATCTGGTTTTATGAGCTTCTCTAAGTACCATTTCTCTCATATCTCCAAATTTTGGTACCCAAATCCTTTCAGCCCTATACCGGGTTCCATCTTCCCAAATATTAAGATGCTTCTCCGATCCTTTGGGTATTTCATTCTTTAAATTTCCCTCTTTTAAAACTCCTTGTTGCGCCTCCTTTATTTGAGTAGTAAGGTTATTGTGAATCATTATATTCATCGATTTTACTCGAATGGGTTCTCTGTCCTTTCTACTCAAGGCGTCGGCTACCACATTTGCCTTCCCCGGGTTGTAACGAATCTCAAAGTCGTAATCATTCAACAATTCAATCCACCTACGCTGCCTCATGTTCAGTTGTTTCTGATTAAATATGTGTTGAAGACTTTTGTGGTCGGTATATATAATACTTTTGACCCCATATAAGTAGTGCCTCTAAGTCTTTAATGCAAAAACAACCGCGCCTAATTTCAAATCATGCGTCGTATAATTTTGCTCGTGAATCTTCAATTGTCTAGACGCATAAGCAATTACCTTCGTTCGTTGCATTAATACACAATCGAGACCTTGCTTTGAGGCGTCACAATATATCACAAAATCATCATTCCCTTCAGGCAATGACAATATAGGTACCGTAGTTAGCTTTTTCTTCAATAACTAAAATGCCTTCTCTTGTTCATCCTTCCATTCAAATTTCTTCCCTTTATGCGTTAATGCAGTCAAGGGTTTTGCTATTTTGGAGAAATCTTGGATGAATCTTCCGTAGTAACCAACCAATCCTAAAAATTGACGTATATGCTTCGGAGTTTTCGGGGTTTCACACTTTTCAACGGTTTCGATCTTTGCCGGGTCCACCTGGATACCTTCTTTGTTCACTATGTGACCGAGGAATTGAACTTCTTCCAACCAAAATTCACACTTTGAAAACTTAGCGTACAGTTTTTCTTTCCTTAATACGTCTAGCACTTTTCTTAAATGTTCTTCGTGCTTTTGATCATTCTTTGAGTAAATAAGTATGTCATCGATGAAAACAATGACAAACTTGTCAAGATATGGCCCACACACTCGGTTCATAAGGTCCATGAACACAGCTGGTGCGTTAGTCAATCCAAACGGCATAACCATAAACTCGTAATGACCATAACGCGTCCTAAAAGCAGTTTTTGGAATATCATCATCCTTTACTCGCATTTGATGATATCCAGAACGTAAATCGATCTTCGAATAAACCGACGAGCCTTGTAGTTGATCAAATAAGTCGTCAATTCTAGGTAGTGGAAAACAGTTTTTGATGGTAAGTTTGTTCAACTCTCTGTAGTCAATACAAATCCTAAATGTACCATCTTTCTTCTTGACAAACAAAACAGGAGCTCCCCATGGTCATGTGCTTGGTCGAATGAAACCACGTTCTAATAGTTCTAGCAGTTGGCTTTGCAGTTCTTTCATCTCGCTGGGTGCGAGTCTGTAAGGAGCACGAGCTATTGGTGCAGCTCCTAGTACAAGATCTATTTGAAATTCAACAGATCGATGTGGAGGTAGTCCCGGTAATTCTTTCGGAAATACATCGGAAAATTCTTTTGCGACAAAAACATCATTGATGCTCTTTTCTTCAGTTTGTACTTTCTCGACATGTGCTAGAACAGCATAACAACCTTTTCTTATTAGTTTTTGTGCCTTCAAATTACTAATAAGATGTAGCTTCGTGTTGCCCTTTTCTCCGTACACCATTAAGGGTTCTCCTTATTCTCGTACAATGCGAATTGCATTTTTATAACATACGATCTCTGCTTTCACCTTCTTCGGCCAGTCCATGCCAACTATTACATCAAAACTCCCTAACTCTACTGGTATCAAATCAATCTTAAATATTTCGCTACCCAGTTTAATTTCTCGATTCCGGCATATATAATCTGCTGAAATTAATTTACCGTTGGCTAATTCGAGTAAAAATTTACTATCCAATGGCGTCAATGGACAACTTAATTTAGCACAAAAATCTCTACTCATATAGCTTCTATCCGCACCCGAATCAAATAAAACGTAAGCAGATTTATTGTCAACAAGAAACGTACCCGTAATAAGTTCCGGGTCTTCCTGTGCCTCTGCCGCATTAATATTGAAAACTCTTCTGCGGCCTTGTCCATTCGTGTTCTCCTGGTTCGGGCAATTTCTAATAATGTGGCCAGATTTTCCACATTAATAACAAACTACATTGGCATAACTTGCTCCGACACTACTTGCTCCACCATTACTCGTTCCGACACCATTTGTTCCTTTCGTTCTGTTAACCCCTGGTCCGTAGACCTCACACTTCGCAGCGCTATGACCATTTCTTTTACACTTGTTGCAAAATTTGGTGCAGAACCCCGAGTGATACTTTTCACACCTTTGGCATAGCTGCTTCTGATTATTGTTGTTGTTGCAGTTGTTATTATTGTTGGGATGATTGTTGTAGTTGCTGTTGTTGTTGTTGTTGTTGTTGTTGTTGTTGTTGTTGTTGTTGTTGTTGTTGTTGTTGTTGTTGTTGGACCATTTGTTGTAGTTGCGATTGATGTTGCGATTGTTAGGATAGTTGTTGCGATTATTGTTGTAATTGCTGTTGTTGTTGTATTGGTGATTCTTATCACCGTTTTCCTCCCACTTTCTTTTGACTTGCTTCACATTGGCCTCTTCAGCAGTCTGTTCTTTAATTCTTTCTTCAATCTGGTTCACTACTTTGTGAGCCATTCTACATGCCTGTTGTATGGAGGCGGGCTCGTGTGAACTTATATCTTCTTAGATTCTTTCCGGTAATCCTTTCACAAACGTGTCAATCTTCTCTTCCTCATCTTCGAACGCTCCCGGACACAATAGCATAATTCTGTGAATCGTCTTTCGTACGTGGTAATATCAAATCCTTGGGTTCGTAACCCTCTAAGTTCTGTCTTGAGCTTATTGACCTCGGTTCTGGGACGGTACTTCTCGTTCATCAAGTGCTTGAATGCTGACCACGGTAGTGCGTAAGCATCATCTTGTCCCACTTGCTCTAGATAGGTATTCCTCCATGTTAACGCAGAACCTGTGAAGGTATGCGTAGTGTACTTCACTTTGTCCTCTTCAGTACACTTACTTATGGCAAACACCGATTCGACCTTCTCGGTCCACCGTTTCAATCCGATCGGTCCTTTGGTTCCATCAAATTCCAAAGGTTTGCAGGCAGTGAATTCTTTGTAGGTGCATCCTACACGATTTCCTGTACTGCTAGATCCAAGGTTATTGTTGGTATGTAGCACGGCCTGTACTGCGGCTATGTTTGAAGCAAGAAAGGCACGAAATTCCTCTTCACTCATATTCAAGGTGTGTCGAGTAGTCGGTGCCATTTCCTTCAGAATAGTCAAATGAAACGAGTTAATCATATACAATATCAAGAGTAGTCAATAGTATTTCGTAGCGTAATATGAACTTATTTATAAAAGCTCTTTCTTCATATTAGCATTTTATACTCTTTAATTTGGGTAGTATCTACCCGTTAAGTTCATACTTAGTAGCTAACATACCATTTCAACTACTACAATTCTATATGAAAAACTAATCACAAAAAAATATATATCATATTCAAACCTTTATACAATAACTTGCAAACTTACAATACCGCTATTTTACATATAGCATGAAATATAGCACATAAAACTTTGATACAAAGTAGTTGCGAAGATAATTCTAGTTAATAAATAAGGCGTTCAGCAAAGGCAACAAAGACACGTAATTCATATGTCCTGAAACAAGTCATGCATTCTGGTTTTACTAATACCACTTCCCATCCTTGGTCTTGTGGAACGTAACCGTTGTGACCAATAGTATGACTACGTGTTGTAACGTCGTCAAAAGGACGAAGGTTACGTAATGACCAACAGTCTCGTAATAACCTAAAAACCTCATTTCTTACCCCAATTACCGACTTCGTCACTTGTGGGAACGTTTTGTTTAATAGTTGTAGCCCGATGTTCTTTTTCTCACTTTGGTGAGAAGCGAACATTACTAACCCGTAAGCATAACATGCTTCTTTATGTTGCATGTTAGCCGCTTTTTCTAAATCATGAAGTCCTATATTCGGATACATTGAGAACAAATAATTTCTTAACCCATTGCGTAAAATAGCATTTGGGTTCCCCGCAATATATGCGTCAAAGTAAACACATCGTAACTTATGGGTTTCCCAATGTGATATCCCCCATCTTTCAAACGAAAGCCTTTTATAAACCAAGGCATTCTTGGAACGTTCTTCGAATGTCTTACAAACTGATTTTGCCATAAATAGTTGTGCCGAGGAATTCTGACCGACTCTAGACAAGATTTCATCAATCATGTCTCTGGGTAAGTCTTCTAAAATATTGGGTTGTCTATCCATTTTGTGTTTTTATACTGTAAAATAGACAAGATTTAGATTCATAAAAGATACTTATTAATACAAGCAATTTTTACATATATCGTAAAGCATAAGCACACTATATTACATATATTACACCGCACAAATACAACTATCTTATTCCGACTCACTCGTTTCTTCTTTTTCGAACTTGGTTCTTTTTGCTAAGTTTTTAGGGATATATGATGTTCCCCTAATACGAGCCGTCGTTTTCCACATTGGTCTAGAAAAACCTGGTGGTTTAGAGGTTCCCG
Source organism: Rutidosis leptorrhynchoides (assembly GCF_046630445.1). Taxonomy (NCBI): domain Eukaryota; kingdom Viridiplantae; phylum Streptophyta; class Magnoliopsida; order Asterales; family Asteraceae; genus Rutidosis; species Rutidosis leptorrhynchoides. Next base: position 241,913,972 of record NC_092343.1, read on the forward strand.
GGTTATTGTTACAACTTAAGAAATACGGGTGTTGACGATACATATAAAGTTCATCGGGGTTGGAATCAGATTTCTCTATTTTTATGCCCTTTCCCTTATTGTTCCCTTTTGCCTTTTTAAATTCAGTTGGGGTAATTTCTATAACATCATCGGAATCCTCGTCGGGATCCGATTCATCGGAGAATTGGTAATCCTCCCAATATTTTGCTTCCTTGGCGGAAACACCGTTGACCATAATTAACCTTGGTCGGTTGGTTGAGGATTTTCTTTTACTTGACTGTTTTATTATTTCTCCCACCGATTCTATTTCTTCTTCCGGTTCCTCCTCCTCCGGTTCCGATTCTTCTTCCGGTTCCGATTCTTCTTCCGGTTCCTCTTCGGGAACTTGTGAATCAGTCCACGAATCATTCCAAATTACATTTGACTCTTCATTATTATTAGGTGAGTCAATGGGACTTGTATTAGAGGTAGACATCTATCACATAATATCAAACACGTTAAGAGATTAATATATCACATAATATTCACATGTTAAAAATATATAGTTTCCAACACAATTTGTTAAGCAATCATTTTTCAAGTAAACACGGTCGAAGTCCAGACTTACTAATGCATCCTAACAAACTCGATAAGACACACTAATTCAAAATTCTGGTTCTCTAAGACCAACGCTCGGATACCAACTGAAATGTCCCGTTCTTATTGATTAAAAACGTTCCATATTAATTGATTTCGTTGCGAGGTTTTGACCTCTATATGAGACGTTTTTCAAAGACTGCATTCATTTTAAAACAAACCATAACCTTTATTTCATCAATAAAGGTTTAAAAAGCTTTACGTAGATTATCAAATAATGATAATCTAAAATATCCTGTTTACACGCGACCATTACATAATGGTTTATAATACAAATATGTTACAACGAAATAAGTTTCTTGAATGCAGTTTTTACACAATATCATACAAGCATGGACTCCAAATCTCGTCCTTATTTAAGTATGCGACAGCGGAAGCTCTTAATAATCACCTGAGAATAAACATGCTTAAAACGTCAACAAAAATGTTGGTGAGTTATAGGTTTAACCTATATATTATCAAATCATAATAATAGACCACAAGATTTCATATTTCAATACACATCCTATACATAGAGATAAAAATCATTCATATGGTGAACACCTGGTAACTGACATTAACAAGATGCATATATAAGAATATCCCCATCATTCCGGGATCCTCCTTCGGACATGATATAAATTTCGAAGTACTAAAGCATCCGGTACTTTGGATGGGGCTTGTTGGGCCCAATAGATCTATCTTTAGGATTCGCGTCAATTAGGGTGTCTGTTCCCTAATTCTTAGATTACCATACTTAATAAAAAGGGGCATATTCGATTTCGATAATTCAACCATAGAATGTAGTTTCACGTACTTGTGTCTATTTTGTAAATCATTTATAAAAGCTGCATGTATTCTCATCCCAAAAGTATTAGATTTTAAAAGTGGGACTATAATTCACTTTCACATATTTTTTTTTACTTCGTCGGGAAGTAAGACTTGGCCACTGGTCGATTCATGAACCTATAACAAATATGTACATATATATCAAAGTATGTTCAAAATATATTTACAACACTTTTAATACATTTTGATGTTTTAAGTTTATTAAGTCAGCTGTCCTCGTTAGTAACCTACAACTAGTTGTCCACAGTTAGATGTACAGAAATAAATCGATATATATTATCTTGAATCAATCCACGACCCAGTGTATACATATCTCAGTATTGATCACAACTCAAACTATATATATTTTGGAATCAACCTCAACCCTGTATAGCTAACTCCAACATTCACATATAGAGTGTCTATGGTTGTTCTGAAATATATATAGATGTGTCGACATGATAGGTCGAAACATTGTATACGTGTCTATGGTATCTCAAGATTACATAATATACAATACAAGTTGATTAAGTTATGGTTGGAATAAATTTGTTACCAATTTTCACGTAGCTAAAATGAGTAGTTTTTACCAATTTTGTTTTGCTCGCCATTTCTTCGTTTCTAATCCGTTTTGAGTGATTTAAGCGGCCACGGTTTCGTATTGAACTTGACTTTATGAAACTAAATAGAAAAGGTATAGGTTTATAGTCAGAAATACAAGTTACAAGTCATTTTTGAAAGAGGTAGTCATTTCTGTCGAAAGAACGACATCTTGATGACTGTTTTGAAAAACATACTTTCACTTTGAGTTTAACCATGATTTTTGGATATGGTTTCATGTTCATAAGAAAAATCATTTTCCCAGAAGTATAGCTTTTAAATCAAAGTTTTTCATAGTTTTTAATTATCCAAACCAAAACAGCCCCCGGTTGTAACTACGACGGCGTAAATCTGGTTTTATGGTGTTTATCGTGTTTCCGGATTTTAAATCATTAAGTTAGCATATCATATAGATATAGATCATGTGTATAGCTTATTTTAAAAGAGTAATTAGAAGGATTAACTTTATTTGCGAACAAGTTTAGAATTAACTAAACTATGTTCTAGTGATTACTAGTTTACCACTTCGAATATGATAGCTTTTTATGTATGAATCGAATGATGTTATGAACATCATTACTACCTTAAGTTCTTTGGATAAACCTACTGAAAAAGAGAAAAATGGATCTAGCTTCAACAGATCCTTGGATGGCTCGAAGTTCTTGAAGCAGAATAATGACACGAAGACAAGTTCAAGTAAGATCATCACTTGAAATAAGATTGTTATAGTTATAGAAATTGAACCAAAGTTTGAATATGATTATTTCCTTGTATTAGAATGATAACCTACTGTAAGAAACAAAGATTTCTTGAGATTGGATGATCACCTTACAAGATTGGAAGTGAGCTAGCAAACTTGAAAATATTCTTGATTTTATGTAACTAGAACTTGTAGAATTTATGAAGAACACTTAGAACTTGAAGTTAGAACTTGAGAGAGATCAATTAGATGAAGAAAATTGAAGAATGAAAGTGTTTGTAGGTGTTTTTGGTCGTTGGTGTATGGATTAGATATAAAGGATATGTAATTTTGTTTTCATGTAAATAAATCATGAATGATTACTCATATTTTTGTAACTTTATGAGATATTTCATGCTAGTTGCCAAATTATGGTTTCCATATATGTTAGGTGACTCACATGGGCTGCTAAGAGCTGATCATTGGAGTGTATATACCAATAGTACATACATCTAAAAGCTGTGTATTGTACGAGTACGAATACGGGTGCATACGAGTAGAATTGTTGATGAAACTGAACGAGGATGTAATTATAAGCATTTTTGTTAATTAGAAGTATTTTGATAAGTGTTTTGAAGTCTTTAAAAAGTGTATGAATACATATTAAAACACTACATGTATATACATTTTAACTGAGCCATTAAGTCATCGTTAGTCGTTACATGTAAGTGTTGTTTTGAGACCTTTAGGTTAACGATCTTGTTAAATGTTGTTAACCCAAAGTTTATAATATAAAATGAGATTTTAAATTATTATATTATCATGATATTATGATATATTAATATATCTTAATATGATATATACATTTAAATGTCGTCACAACGATAATCATTACATATATGTCTCGTTTCGAAATCCTTAAGTTAGTAGTCTTGTTTTTACTTATGTAGTTCATGGTTAATACACTTAATGATATATTTAATTATCATGTTATATATAATATAACAATGTATTAATATGATTCATATATATTTAGTAAGACGTGGTTATAACGATAATCGTTATATGTATCGTTTCGAGTTTCATACGTCAATAGTCTCCTTTTTAAGTATATAACTTATTGTTACTATTTTTAATGAGATACTTGATGATCATTATATCATGTTAAACATATATATTTATTCATTTATGTATCATCATGTCATATACAACTTATAGCGTTCGTGAATCATTGGTCAAACTGGGTAATCAGACGTTTACAAAATTTTCGTTTCAATTAACCAAGTCTTAACAAGTTTGATTGCTTAACATGTTGGAAACATTTAATCATGTAAATATAGTTTTCATTAAACATATAATCATAGAAAGGTTCGGAAAAGTTCGGGTCACTACAGGTATTGCTCAGAAGAATTTACGAGCAGGTGAAATGGGATATCCAAGAGTGGATAATTACCAGAGAAACTTCAGGCAGCAAGGCGGAGAGCGGAACAGGAATGACAATTATCAGAGGTAACGGGGTTATGACAATAGTTACCAGCAATAGCAGAGTGGTTGGAGAGGAAATAATCATCCAAATGACAATTATCACCATCGAAAGCCATTAGACAGGCATCCACTTATTATGGCATTAACAAAAACTCCAAAGGAAATCTTGTTCACAGAGCCAATTAAGGAATCATTTCACCCTCCACCACCGATGGAAGAATGTCAGGGACCACAGAGTGACAAGTGGTGTGACTTCCATGAGGCATATAGACATGAAACAGATAATTGCAAGTCATTAATGAGAGAGATCATTGCAAAGATCAAGGCTGGTGAGCTGAATCATCTGTTTCCAGGAAAAAAGTATCGACGAAATGATTTAAACAAACGTTTTGCTGGACAGGAAAAAATGCATCACTGAGGACGGCTTGACAGGAACAGAAGAGAGGAACGGAATGATGAAAGGGATCCAACTCCAGAAATGCACATCAAGGTCATATGGAATGAGGAGCAGGAAAATGAAGCAGATGGAGAACGCAGCACGGAAAGCTGGATGTATGCTCCAATTATATTTCATACCATTAAAAATTGGCGCCTGTCAGAAGAGCCTGTGGTCATTTCAGCTGTAATAGCAAACAGAAACATCACTCGCATTTATACAGACACAGGTAGTGAAGCAGATATTTTATATTTGCATTGTTTTAAGGAATATCCGTTCAGCATGAAGGATCGGCTATGCTACATGAACTTAAAGATTGCTGGTATCATGGGTGAATCAATAAGAGCAGTTGGTAAAGTGAAACTGGATGTCACACTGGGAAAACACCCTTTAGTCCGCCCAGAAATTGTAGACTTTACAGTTCTTGATGGCAGATCATGGTTCAGTGCGTTGTTCGGTAGATGGACCCTTAACAAATTCGGAGCAATTACTTCTACACCGCATGCAGAATTGCGGTTCCCAACACCAAATGGTGTAACAGTGATACACTCTGAATATGTTGGACCACCAAGGGAGAGATCAGTTGTTCATGAAGCTCCAGGGAATTCTGTCAGGGGGAATCATCAAGGCAGTTGTTCAGTAGAAATGATGTGAACGGGTACTTCAAACCACCTAAAATGTGGCAACATTGAAAGCAGGACGCAACACGGTACACGGAAGACAGTATAACAGCATGAATCTAGCAGAACAGTTTTTATCACATTTTTAATTTTCATCAGTTCAGGCAACAACACAATACACTTTTTGTAATTTTCTAATTGGGACTTGATTTCCCCATGCGAAGATATTACACAAAAATGTTGTATGTGTGATAGTATTATCACTAAAATTTTAAAATTTTCTTACGCACAGCATTACGCATTCGAATGTAAAGCATGGCATTCATTCCTACCCACATAATGAAATGTCCCGTTCTTATTGATTAAAAACGTTCCATATTAATTGATTTCGTTGCGAGGTTTTGACCTCTATATGAGACGTTTTTCAAAGACTGCATTCATTTTTAAACAAACCATAACCTTTATTTCATCAATAAAGGTTTAAAAAGCTTTACGTAGATTATCAAATAATGATAATCTAAAATATCCTGTTTACACACGACCATTACATAATGGTTTACAATACAAATATGTTACAACAAAATAAGTTTCTTGAATGCAGTTTTTACACAATATCATACAAGCATGGACTCCAAATCTTGTCCTTATTTAAGTATGCGACAGCGGACGCTCTTAATAATCACCTGAGAATAAACATGCTTAAAACGTCAACAAAAATGTTGGTGAGTTATAGGTTTAACCTATATATATCAAATCGTAACAATAGACCACAAGATTTCATATTTCAATACACATCCCATACATAGAGATAAAAATCATTCATATGGTGAACACCTGGTAACCGACAATAACAAGATGCATATATAAGAATATCCCCATCATTCCGGGACACCCTTCGGATATGATATAAATTTCGAAGTACTAAAGCATCCGGTACTTTGGATGGGGTTTGTTAGGCCCAATAGATCTATCTTTAGGATTCGCGTCAATTAGGGTGTCTGTTCCCTAATTCTTAGATTACCAGACTTAATAAAAAGGGGCATATTCGATTTCGATAATTCAACCATAGAATGTAGTTTCACGTACTTGTGTCTATTTTGTAAATCATTTATAAAACCTGCATGTATTCTCATCCCAAAATATTAGATTTTAAAAGTGGGACTATAACTCACTTTCACAGATTTTTACTTCGTCGGGAAGTAAGACTTGGCCACTGGTTGATTCACGAACCTATAACAATATATACATATATATCAAAGTATGTTCAAAATATATTTACAACACTTTTAATATATTTTGATGTTTTAAGTTTATTAAGTCAGCTGTCCTCGTTAGTAACCTACAACTAGTTGTCCACAGTTAGATGTACAGAAATAAATCGATAAATATTATCTTGAATCAATCCACGACCCAGTGTATACGTATCTCAGTATTGATCACAACTCAAACTATATATATTTTGGAATCAACCTCAACCCTGTATAGCTAACTCCAACATTCACATATAGAGTGTCTATGGTTGTTCCGAAATATATATAGATGTGTCGACATGATAGGTCGAAACATTGTATACGTGTCTATGGTATCTCAAGATTACATAATATATAATACAAGTTGATTAAGTTATGGTTGGAATAGATTTGTTACCAATTTTCACGTAGCTAAAATGAGAAAAATTATCCAATCTTGTTTTACCCATAACTTCTTCATTTTAAATCCGTTTTGAGTGAATCAAATTGCTATGGTTTCATATTGAACTCTATTTTATGAATCTAAACAAAAAAAGTATAGGTTTCTAGTCGGAAAAATAAGTTACAAGTCGTTTTTTTGTAAAGGTAGTCATTTCAGTCGAAAGAACGACGTCTAGATGACCATTTTAGAAAACATACTTCCACTTTGAGTTTAACCATAATTTTTGGATATAGTTTCATGTTCATAATAAAAATCATTTTCTCAGAATAACAACTTTTAAATCAAAGTTTATCATAGTTTTTAATTAACTAACCCAAAACAGCCCGCGGTGTTACTACGACGGCGTAAATCCGGTTTTACGGTGTTTTTCGTGTTTCCAGGTTTTAAATCATTAAGTTAGCATATCATATAGATATAGAACATGTGTTTAGTTGATTTTAAAAGTCAAGTTAGAAGGATTAACTTTTGTTTGCGAACAAGTTTAGAATTAACTAAACTATGTTCTAGTGATTACAAGTTTAAACCTTCGAATAAGATAGCTTTATATGTATGAATCGAATGATGTTATGAACATCATTACTACCTTAAGTTCCTTGGATGAACCTACTGGAAAAGAGAAAAATGGATCTAGCTTCAATGGATCCTTGGATGGCTCAAAGTTCTTGAAGCAAAATCATGACACGAAAACAAGTTCAAGTAAGATCATCACTTGAAATAAGATTGTTATAGTTATAGAAATTGAACCAAAGTTTGAATATGATTATTACCTTGTATTAGAATGATAACCTACTGTAAGAAACAAAGATTTCTTGAGGTTGGATGATCACCTTACAAGATTGGAAGTGAGCTAGCAAACTTGAAAGTATTCTTGATTTTATGAAACTAGAACTTTTGGAATTTATGAAGAACACTTAGAACTTGAAGATAGAACTTGAGAGAGTTCAATTAGATGAAGAAAATTGAAGAATGAAAGTGTTTGTAGGTGTTTTTGGTCGTTGGTGTATGGATTAGATATAAAGGATATGTAATTTTGTTTTCATGTAAATAAGTCATGAATGATTACTCATATTTTTGTAATCTTATGAGATATTTCATGCTAGTTGCCAAATGATGGTTCCCACATGTGTTAGGTGACTCACATGGGCTGCTAAGATCTGATCATTGGAGTGTATATACCAATAGTACATACATCTAAAAGCTGTGTATTGTACGAGTACGAATACGGGTGCATACGAGTAGAATTGTTGATGAAACTGAACGAGAATGTAATTGTAAGCATTTTTGTTAAGTAGAAGTATTTTGATAAGTGTATTGAAGTCTTTCAAAAGTGTATAAATACATATTAAAACACTACATGTATATACATTTTAACTGAGTCGTTAAGTCATCGTTAGTCGTCACATGTAAGTGTTGTTTTGAAACCTTTAGGTTAACGATCTTGTTAAATGTTGTTAACCCAATGTTTATAATAACAAAAGAGATTTTAAATTATTATATTATCATGATATTATGATGTACGAATATCTCTTAATATGATATATATACATTAAATGTCGTTACAACGATAAACGTTACATATATGTCTCGTTTCAAAATCATTAAGTTAGTAGTCTTGTTTTTACATATGTAGTTCATTGTTAATATAATTAATGATATGTTTACTTATCATAATATCATGTTAACTATATATATAACCATATATATGTCATCATATAGTTTTTTTACAAGTTTTAACGTTCGTGAATCACCGGTCAACTTGGGTGGTCAATTGTCTATATGAAACCTATTTCAATTAATCAAGTCTTAACAAGTTTGATTGCTTAACATGTTGGAAACATTTAATCATGTAAACATCAATCTCAATTAATATATATAAACATGGAAAAGTTCGGGTCACTACAGTACCTACCCGTTAAATAAATTTCGTCCCGAAATTTTAAGCTGTTGAAGGTGTTGACGCATCTTCTGGAAATAGATGCGGGTATTTCTTCTTCATCTGATCTTCACGCTCCCAGGTGAACTCGGGTCCTCTACGAGCATTCCATCGAACCTTAACAATTGGTATCTTGTTTTGCTTAAGTCTTTTAACCTCACGATCCATTATTTCGACGGGTTCTTCGATGAATTGGAGTTTTTCGTTGATTTGGATTTCATCTAACGGAATAGTGAGATCTTCTTTAGCAAAACATTTCTTCAAATTCGAGACGTGGAAAGTGTTATGTACAGCCGCGAGTTGTTGAGGTAACTCAAGTCGGTAAGCTACTGGTCCGACACGATCAATAATCTTGAATGGTCCAATATACCTTGGATTTAATTTCCCTCGTTTACCAAATCGAACAACGCCTTTCCAAGGTGAAACTTTAAGCATGACCATCTCTCCAATTTCAAATTCTATATCTTTTCTTTTAATGTCAGCGTAGCTCTTTTGTCGACTTTGGGCGGTTTTCAACCGTTGTTGAATTTGGATGATCTTCTCGGTAGTTTCTTGTATAATCTCCGGACCCGTAATCTGTCTATCCCCCACCTCACTCCAACAAATCGGAGACCTGCACTTTCTACCATAAAGTGCTTCAAACGGCGCCATCTCAATGCTTGAATGGTAGCTGTTGTTGTAGGAAAATTCTGCTAACGGTAGATGTCGATCCCAACTGTTTCCGAAATCAATAACACATGCTCGTAGCATGTCTTCAAGCGTTTGTATCGTCCTTTCGCTCTGCCCATCAGTTTGTGGATGATAGGCAGTACTTATGTCTAGACGAGTTCCTAATGCTTGCTGTAATGTCTGCCAGAATCTTGAAATAAATCTGCCATCCCTATCAGAGATAATAGAGATTGGTATTCCATGTCTGGAGACGACTTCCTTCAAATACAGTCGTGCTAACTTCTCCATCTTGTCATCTTCTCTTATTGGTAGGAAGTGTGCTGATTTGGTGAGACGATCAACTATTACCCAAATAGTATCAAAACCACTTGCAGTCCTTGGCAATTTAGTGATGAAATCCATGGTAATGTTTTCCCATTTCCATTCCGGGATTTCGGGTTGTTGAAGTAGACCTGATGGTTTCTGATGCTCAGCTTTGACCTTAGAACACGTCAAACATTCTCCTACGTATTTAGCAACATCGGCTTTCATACCCGGCCACCAAAAATGTTTCTTGAGATCCTTGTACATCTTCCCCGTTCCAGGATGTATTGAGTATCTGGTTTTATGAGCTTCTCTAAGTACCATTTCTCTCATATCTCCAAATTTTGGTACCCAAATCCTTTCAGCCCTATACCGGGTTCCGTCTTCCCGAATATTAAGATGCTTCTCCGATCCTTTGGGTATTTCATCCTTTAAATTTCCCTCATTTAAAACTCCTTGTTGCGCCTCCTTTATTTGAGTAGTAATGTTATTATGAATCATTATATTCATAGATTTTACTCGAATAGGTTCTCTATCCTTCCTGCTCAAGGCATCGGCTACCACATTTGCCTTCCCCGGGTGGTAACGAATCTCAAAATCGTAATCATTCAATAATTCAATCCACCTACGCTGCCTCATATTCAGTTGTTTCTGATTAAATATGTGTTGAAGACTTTTGTGGTCGGTATATATAATACTTTTGACCCCATATAAGTAGTGCCTCCAAGTCTTTAATGCAAAAACAACCGCGCCTAATTCCAAATCATGCGTCGTATAATTTTGTTCGTGAATCTTCAATTGTCTAGACGCATAAGCAATCACCTTCGTTCGTTGCATTAATACACAACCGAGACCTTGCTTTGATGCGTCACAATAAATCACAAAATCATCATTCCCTTCAGGTAATGACAATATAGGTGCCGTAGTTAGCTTTTTCTTCAATAACTGAAACGCTTTCTCTTGTTCATCATTCCATTCAAATTTCTTCCCTTTATGCGTTAATGCAGTCAAGGGTTTTGCTATTCTGGAAAAGTCTTGGATGAACCTTCTGTAGTAACCAGCTAGTCCTAAAAATTGGCGTATGTGTTTCGGAGTTTTCGGGGTTTCCCACTTTTCAACAGTTTCTATCTTTGCCGGATCCACCTTAATACCTTCTTTGTTCACTATGTGACCGAGGAATTGAACTTCTTCCAACCAAAATGCACACTTTGAAAACTTAGCGTACAATTCTTCCTTCCTCAATACTTCTAACACCTTTCTCAAATGTTCACCGTGTTCTTGGTCATTCTTTGAGTAAATAAGTATGTCATCAATGAAAACAATGACAAACTTGTCAAGGTATGGTCCACACACTCGGTTCATAAGGTCCATGAACACAGCTGGTGCATTAGTTAAACCAAACGGCATGACCATAAACTCGTAATGACCGTAACGTGTTCTGAAAGCAGTCTTTGGAATATCATCTTCTTTCACCCGCATTTGATGATACCCGGAACGTAAGTCAATCTTTGAATAAACAGACGAGCCTTGTAGTTGATCAAATAAGTCGTCGATTCTCGGTAGTGGGTAGCGGTTCTTGATGGTAAGTTTGTTCAACTCTCGGTAGTCGATACACAACCTGAATGTACCATCTTTCTTCTTGACAAACAAAACAGGAGCTCCCCACGGTGATGTGCTTGGTCGAATGAAACCACGCTCTAAAAGTTCTTGTAATTGGCTTTGCAGTTCTTTCATCTCGCTGGGTGCGAGTCTGTAAGGAGCACGAGCTATTGGTGCAGCTCCTGGTACAAGATCTATTTGAAATTCAACGGATCGATGTGGGGGTAATCCCGGTAATTCTTTCGGAAATACATCGGGAAATTCTTTTGCAATGGGAACATCATTGATGCTCTTTTCTTCAGTTTGTACTTTCTCGACGTGTGCTAGAATAGTATAGCAACCTTTTCTTATTAGTTTTTGTGCCTTCAAATTACTAATAAGATGTAGCTTCGTGTTGCCCTTTTCTCCGTACACCATTAAGGGTTTTCCTTTTTCTCGTATAATGCGAATTGCATTTTTGTAACAAATGATCTCTGCTTTCACTTCTTTCAACCAGTCCATACCGATTATCACATCAAAACTCCCTAACTCTACTGGTATCAAATCAATCTTAAATGTTTCGCTAACCAGTTTAATTTCTCGATTCCGACATATATTATCTGCTGAAATTAATTTACCATTTGCTAATTCGAGTAAAAATTTACTATCCAAAGGCGTCAATGGACAACTTAATTTAGCACAAAAATCTCTACTCATATAGCTTCTATCCGCACCCGAATCAAATAAAACGTAAGCAGATTTATTGTCAATAAGAAACGTACCCGTAACAAGCTCCGGGTCTTCCTGTGCCTCTACCGCATTAATATTGAAAACTCTTCCACGGCCTTGTCCATTCGTGTTCTCCTGATTCGGGCAATTTCTAATAATGTGGCCTGGTTTTCCACATTTATAACAAACTACATTGGCATAACTTGCTCCGACACTACTTGCTCCGCCATTACTCGTTCCGACACCATTTGTTCCTTTCGTTCTATTAACCCCTGGTCCGTAGACCTCACACTTCGCTGCGCTATGACCATTTCTTTTACACTTGTTGCAAAATTTGGTGCAGAACCCCGAGTGATTCTTTTCACACCTTTGGCATAGTTGCTTCTGATTGTTGTTGTTGTTGCGGTTATTATTGTTGTTGGGATGATTGTTGTAGTTGCTGTTGTTGTTGTTGTTGTTGGGCCGTTTGTTGTAGTTGCGATTGATGTTGCGATTGTTGGGATAATTGTTGCGATTATTGTTGTAATTGCTGTTGTTGTTGTATTGGTGATTCTTATCACCGTTTTCCTCCCACTTTCTTTTGACTTGCTTCACATTGGCCTCTTCAGCAGTCTGTTCTTTAATTCTTTCTTCAATCTGGTTCACTAGTTTGTGAGCCATTCTACATGCCTGTTGTATGGAGGCGGGCTCGTGTGAACTTATATCTTCTTGGATTCTTTCCGGTAATCCTTTCACAAACGCGTCGATCTTCTCTTCCTCATCTTCGAATGCTCCCGGACACAATAGGCACAATTCTGTGAATCGTCTTTCGTACGTGGTAATATCAAATCCTTGGGTTCTTAACCCTCTAAGTTCTGTCTTGAGCTTATTGACCTCGGTTCTGGGACGGTACTTCTCGTTCATCAAGTGCTTGAATGCTGACCACGGTAGTGCGTACGCATCATCTTGTCCCACTTGCTCTAGATAGGTATTCCACCATGTTAACGCAGAACCTGTGAAGGTATGCGTAGCGTACTTCACTTTGTCCTCTTCAGTACACTTACTTATGGCAAACACCGATTCAACCTTCTCGGTCCACCGTTTCAATCCGATCGGTCCTTCGGTTCCATCAAATTCCAAAGGTTTGCAGGCAGTGAATTCTTTGTAGGTGCATCCTACACGATTTCCTGTACTGCTAGATCCAAGGTTATTGTTGGTATGTAGCGCAGCCTGTACTGCGGCTATGTTTGAAGCTAGAAAAGTACGGAATTCCTCTTCATTCATATTCACGGTGTGTCGAGTAGTCGGTGCCATTTCCTTCAAAATAGTTAAATGGAACAAGTTAATCATACAGAATATTAAGAGTAGTTAATAGTATTTCGTAGCATAATATGAACTCATTTATAAAAGCTTTTTCTTCATATTAGCGTTTTATAAGTTTAAATTCGGGTAGTACCTACCCGTTAAGTTCATACTTAGTAGCTAATATACAATTCAACTACTACAATTCTATATGAAAAACTGATTATAATAATATTTCGCGTTCAAACTTTTATACAATATTTTACAAACTTACAATACCGCTTATTTTACATAAAGCATGAAATATAGCACACAATAACTTTGATACAATATAGTTGTGAAGACAATTCTAGCTAGTACACAAGTCGTTCAGCAAAGGCAATAAAGACACGTAATTCATACGTCCAGAAACAAGTCATGCATTCTGGTTTTACTAGGACTACTTCCCATCCTTGGTCTTGTGCAACATAACCGTTATGGCCGTTGATAAGACAGCGTGTTGTAACGTCATCAAAGGGACGAGGGTTACGTAATGTCCAACAGTCCCGTAATAATCTAAAAACGTCATTTCTTACCCCAATTACCGACTCCGTCACTTGTGGAAACGTTTTGTTTAATAGTTGTAGCCCGATGTTCTTGTTCTCACTTTGGTGAGAAGCGAACATTACTAATCCGTAAGCATAACATGCTTCTTTATGTTGCATGTTAGCCGCTTTTTCTAAATCACGAAGTCCAATATTCGGATATATTGAGTCAAAATAATTTCTTAACCCGTTGCGTAAAATAGCATTTGGGTTCCCCGCAATATATGCGTCAAAGTAAACACATCGTAACTTATGGGTTTCCCAATGTGATATCCCCCATCTTTCAAACGAAAGTCTCTTATAAACCAAGACATTCTTGGAACGTTCTTCGAATGTCTTACAAACTGATCTCGCCTTAAATAGTTGTGCCGAAGAATTCTGGCCGACTCTAGACAAGATTTCATCAATCATGTCTCCGGGTAGGTCTCTTAAAATATTGGGTTGTCTATCCATTTTGTGTTTTTAAACTGTAAAATAGACAAGAGTTAGTTTCATAAAAAAAAATACTTATTAATACAAGCAATTTTTACATATATCATAAAGCATAAGAACACTATATTACATATATTACACCACACGAATACAACTATCTTATTCCGACTCGCTCGTTTCTTCTTCTTCGGTTTTGGTTCGTTTTGCCAAGTTTCTAGGGATATATGATGTTCCCCTAATACGAGCCGTCGTTGTCCACATTGGTTTAGAAAAACCTGGTGGTTTAGAGGTTCCCGGGTCATTGTTACAACTTAAGGACTTCGGGGGTTGACGATACATATAAAGTTCATCGGGGTTGGAATTAGATTTCTCTATTTTTATGCCCTTTCCCTTATTATTTTCTTTTGCCTTTTTAAATTCAGTTGGGGTAATTTCTATAACATCATCGGAATTCTCGTCGGAATCCGATTCATCGGAGAATTGGTAATCCTCCCAATATTTTGCTTCCTTGGCGGAAACACCATTGACCATAATTAACTTTGGTCGGTTGGTTGAGGATTTTCTTTTACTTAACCGTTTTATTATTTCCCCCACCGGTTCTATTTCTTCATCCGGTTCCGATTCTTCTTCCGGTTCCGATTCTTCTTCCGGTTCCGACTCTTCTTCCGGTTCCTCTTCGGGAACTTGTGAATCAGTCCACAAATCATTCCAATTTACATTTGACTCTTCATTATTATTAGGTGAGTCAATGGGACTTGTTCTAGAGGTAGACATCTATCACATAATATCAAACACGTTAAGAGATTAATATATCACATAATATTCATATGTTAAAAATATATAGTTTCCAACAAAAATGTTAAGCAATCATTTTTAAAGAAAACACGGTCGAAGTCCAGACTCACTAATGCATCCTAACAAACTCGATAAGACACACTAATGCAAATTTTCTGGTTCTCTAAGACCAACGCTCGGATACCAACTGAAATGTCTCGTTCTTATTGATTAAAAACGTTCCATATTAATTGATTTCGTTGCGAGGTTTTGACCTCTATATGAGACGTTTTTCAAAGACTGCATTCATTTTTAAACAAACCATAACCTTTATTTCATCAATAAAGGTTTAAAAAGCTTTACGTAGATTATCAAATAATGATAATCTAAAATATCCTGTTTACACACGACCATTACATAATGGTTTACAATACAAATATGTTACAACAAAATAAGTTTCTTGAATGCAGTTTTTACACAATATCATACAAGCATGGACTCCAAATCTTGTCCTTATTTAAGTATGCGACAGCGGAAGCTCTTAATAATCACCTGAGAATAAACATGCTTAAAACATCAACAAAAATGTTGGTGAGTTATAGGTTTAACCTATATATATCAAATCGTAACAATAGACCACAAGATTTCATATTTCAATACACATCCCATACATAGAGATAAAAATCATTCATATGGTGAACACCTGGTAACCGACAATAACAAGATGCATATATAAGAATATCCCCATCATTCCGGGACACCCTTCGGATATGATATAAATTTCGAAGTACTAAAGCATCCGGTACTTTGGATGGGGTTTGTTAGGCCCAATAGATCTATCTTTAGGATTCGCGTCAATTAGGGTGTCTGTTCCCTAATTCTTAGATTACCAGACTTAATAAAAAGGGGCATATTCGATTTCGATAATTCAACCATAGAATGTAGTTTCACGTACTTGTGTCTATTTTGTAAATCATTTATAAAACCTGCATGTATTCTCATCCCAAAATATTAGATTTTAAAAGTGGGACTATAACTCACTTTCACAGATTTTTACTTCTTCGGGAAGTAAGACTTGGCCACTGGTTGATTCACGAACCTATAACAATATATACATATATATCAAAGTATGTTCAAAATATATTTACAACACTTTTAATATATTTTGATGTTTTAAGTTTATTAAGTCAGCTGTCCTCGTTAGTAACCTACAACTAGTTGTCCACAGTTAGATGTACAGAAATAAATCGATAAATATTATCTTGAATCAATCCACGACCCAGTGTATACGTATCTCAGTATTGATCACAACTCAAACTATATATATTTTGGAATCAACCTCAACCCTGTATAGCTAACTCCAACATTCACATATAGAGTGTCTATGGTTGTTCCGAAATATATATAGATGTGTCGACATGATAGGTCGAAACATTGTATACGTGTCTATGGTATCTCAAGATTACATAATATATAATACAAGTTGATTAAGTTATGGTTGGAATAGATTTGTTACCAATTTTCACGTAGCTAAAATGAGAAAAATTATCCAATCTTGTTTTACCCATAACTTCTTCATTTTAAATCCGTTTTGAGTGAATCAAATTGTTATGGTTTCATATTGAACTCTATTTTATGAATCTAAACAAAAAAAGTATAGGTTTCTAGTCGGAAAAATAAGTTACAAGTCGTTTTTTTGTAAAGGTAGTCATTTCAGTCGAAAGAACGACGTCTAGATGACCATTTTAGAAAACATACTTCCACTTTGAGTTTAACCATAATTTTTGGATATAGTTTCATGTTCATAATAAAAATCATTTTCTCAGAATAACAACTTTTAAATCAAAGTTTATCATAGTTTTTAATTAACTAACCCAAAACAGCCCGCGGTGTTACTACGACGGCGTAAATCCGGTTTTACGGTGTTTTTCGTGTTTCCAGGTTTTAAATCATTAAGTTAGCATATCATATAGATATAGAACATGTGTTTAGTTGATTTTAAAAGTCAAGTTAGAAGGATTAACTTTTGTTTGCGAACAAGTTTAGAATTAACTAAACTATGTTCTAGTGATTACAAGTTTAAACCTTCGAATAAGATAGCTTTATATGTATGAATCGAATGATGTTATGAACATCATTACTACCTTAAGTTCCTTGGATGAACCTACTGGAAAAGAGAAAAATGGATCTAGCTTCAATGGATCCTTGGATGGCTCAAAGTTCTTGAAGCAAAATCATGACACGAAAACAAGTTCAAGTAAGATCATCACTTGAAATAAGATTGTTATAGTTATAGAAATTGAACCAAAGTTTGAATATGATTATTACCTTGTATTAGAATGATAACCTACTGTAAGAAACAAAGATTTCTTGAGGTTGGATGATCACCTTACAAGATTGGAAGTGAGCTAGCAAACTTGAAAGTATTCTTGATTTTATGAAACTAGAACTTTTGGAATTTATGAAGAACACTTAGAACTTGAAGATAGAACTTGAGAGAGTTCAATTAGATGAAGAAAATTGAAGAATGAAAGTGTTTGTAGGTGTTTTTGGTCGTTGGTGTATGGATTAGATATAAAGGATATGTAATTTTGTTTTCATGTAAATAAGTCATGAATGATTACTCATATTTTTGTAATCTTATGAGATATTTCATGCTAGTTGCCAAATGATGGTTCCCACATGTGTTAGGTGACTCACATGGGCTGCTAAGAGCTGATCATTGGAGTGTATATACCAATAGTACATACATCTAAAAGCTGTGTATTGTACGAGTACGAATACGGGTGCATACGAGTAGAATTGTTGATGAAACTGAACGAGAATGTAATTGTAAGCATTTTTGTTAAGTAGAAGTATTTTGATAAGTGTATTGAAGTCTTTCAAAAGTGTATAAATACATATTAAAACACTACATGTATATACATTTTAACTGAGTCGTTAAGTCATCGTTAGTCGTCACATGTAAGTGTTGTTTTGAAACCTTTAGGTTAACGATCTTGTTAAATGTTGTTAACCCAATGTTTATAATAACAAAAGAGATTTTAAATTATTATATTATCATGATATTATGATGTACGAATATCTCTTAATATGATATATATACATTAAATGTCGTTACAACGATAAACGTTACATATATGTCTCGTTTCAAAATCATTAAGTTAGTAGTCTTGTTTTTACATATGTAGTTCATTGTTAATATAATTAATGATATGTTTACTTATCATAATATCATGTTAACTATATATATAACCATATATATGTCATCATATAGTTTTTTTACAAGTTTTAACGTTCGTGAATCACCGGTCAACTTGGGTGGTCAATTGTCTATATGAAACCTATTTCAATTAATCAAGTCTTAACAAGTTTGATTGCTTAACATGTTGGAAACATTTAATCACGTAAACATCAATCTCAATTAATATATATAAACATGGAAAAGTTCGGGTCACTACACATAAGGCAAGGTATTTTTATGCCCCCGATGGTAGAAGCTCTTGTGTCAACATTATAGACACAAGGGATCGGCTAACGTAAAGTATTTACTTCGCTAGAGGGCACCGAGGCAAAACTAAAGACCTCATAATGTCATGACATACAGAATGGTTTATCACAACGGCATAAATCCATTTATAACTTGTAAACAGAAAACATTAAATACAAGTGTATTTTATAAGCCGCACAAAACCTAAGTGCAACACGCTAAACGAAACATCGCTAGTTCCATAAACAGAATTTTCTCCAACACATTTACTAAATATTATAACATATAGACAGAATACCATCATTATAATTCATTCACATCCTATTTCAGAAGTTATCAAAAGACTTCTCGATATTTCTACATAACATAATTCAGTTAATGCAGAACGGAGAATGGATAAGTTGTTTACACAGTAATCATAAAAATTATACATGTTTTGATCAGCTACAGGCCAGATATACAATTTTTAAATTGAATAATACAATGACATTTATGTAGCAGTATACGTTAGATTCATAAAGGAGAATGATGTGATGAGGTATTACGAACAACGGATTACAGTTCAATGCATAATCAAAAATCAGTTTAAAGACAAAAATCATTTCATATGATATATGCAAAGTCAAGCTTTTAATGGTTAAACCATATAGCGGTGATGCGTCAATCATGGAAAGCAGCAAAAATACCTACATTAACCAAAAAAGCTGGATATATACATAATATCAGCGTAAAAATGATGCACATTGTTATTACAGATTAGTTATCTTTTCAAATAGGCACATCCAAGATGTCCTTAACAGACGCATCTTCCCTAGCACATACTAATTCTAAAGAGTTAATCTTCAGAGAGGTAACTTCATCCATGGCCACTTTCAGTCTGGCATCAGCACCTGGTTTGATAAACTTTGCAATAGCAGCTGGTGAGGGGTCCGACTTCATAGGAAGGGCATCCAAAATTTCCAAAGTGGCATCTGAAAGATCACTTTCTGTGGATGCCTCCAGATATTTATGAAAAGTTTGGCTAACAAGGGGAGAACTCAATACCCTCTGCACTAGCGCAGGAATCCCATTCTTTAAATCCACAAATTTTCTCTCTGAAACAGCAGCAGTAATGGTTTTTAATCAGCATGACATTTTTCTCATTCAACCATTCTTTTCAATTCTTCTACTTCTTTCAACAGTTTTTCTTTCTCTTCTATAACCTTCTCTTTCTCAGTCCTCTCTGCAACACATTTTTTCCCAATTAGCTGCAATGCCTCCTCCTTCTTTTTTGCCATGTCAACTGCCGTTTTCCATTTAAGATCAGCATCTTTTAAGTCAATCTCCATCCTTTTCAGCTTGCTGGCAGTATGGATAGCATTATCCACAAGAGTTGTTTGGGCCTCTTGCATTTTCAGACCATGAAGAACATGGTGATTCAGAAGCAGTAGTGATACAGCTATTGATTGGCAACTTTGTTTAAGGGTCATTGCAGATAGAGAAGAAGAAAGATCAGCAATCGTATTTCCCTTCAACATAACCATAAGATCAATAAATTACAGTCAAAATGAACAATACAGATAGATTTCCACGAATTAGCTGATAATATGCACCTTCAGAAAATTGGCAAAGCTGTCAGATTTGTTGACAGGATTTTCTAAAAACCCTCTTAAGCTGGCCAGGAGAACAATGGAAGGTGGCTGCGATGCGGAGGAAGACTGTGTTGTATCAACCCTTAATGAAGTTAATGGATTAGTATAAGGAGGAGTTTTAACAGTATTATCTTCATCTGCTTCTTCACTCTCTTCTTCATCATTATCATTTTCAGCATCAACAATTTTATCACTCTTATCACCACTAGCAGTGGCCTTGTCACCATCTATTGAAAAATTTGGTTCTGCATCATAGATAATCAATCTTACAGATAAAACATTAATAAACATTGTAAAATACAGAAGAAAATGATGAAGACATACTTCTTTTCTTTGTTTGTTGAGAAGCTTTGCTAGATGCACGATTCCACAAACGCTTTGTGCGTTTTTTAGTTTTCTTAGTGATAGGCGGTTTTGGATCAGACTCAATAATTTCCACATCTGATGAGGAAGGTTGCACAGTATCATCAATATCGCGTTCTGTAGGCCGTTCAGGGCTTTCCAATTGTTCTTCAAATGCAGTATCTCTGGCCTTGTCAGCCTCAAGTTCAGCAGCAGTTTTTGGCCATTCAGAAACAGTAAGAGCATCCAGATTGGCCTTCTTGAATATTTTAAAAACCTGCATTTCGTTTTCTGCAAAGCATAATAAACGCATTGAATGCAAGGCACATACGAATACATTTTACAGTAACATAATGTAAGTAAGACACATATAAGTTGCCTACCACAGCCTTTCCAATGCAACACTGGCACAAATCCATCACGCCAATTATCACTCATTCCACACCGTGCTAAGATGGCTTCATTATCAGCATATGAACGCTGTGGTAGTTCCAGTGATTTCCATTTTTCAACAGTAATTCTTTCATCATCAGACAAAACAATTGACTTACTTACCCCTGTTTTGGTTTTCCTCCATTTTCGAATGTTTGCCCAATTATCCTGAATAACTCTTTCATTAACAAAGAAAAAGGGTTCTTTCCATCCTTTCAGAGAAGTTTCTTTTGTTCTAGTAAAGGCTTTATTAGCTTTACAATCAAAAGTATACCAGCATTTACCAACCAATCGAGTCCTAAACAACTCGTGAAAATATTTATACTTAGAGTCTTGCTAACAGCATTGCAGTATAGTTCAAAAAGCACAATTTTTTGTAAACCTAGTGGGTGAATCTGACTAAGGCCAATCCCATAGTCAGATAACAGTGTCTGCACGAAAATTGTGGGGGGAATACGAAGATTTCCAATTGTAAGCTGAAGCTTATACAGTGTAATCATCTTCTTAGCGGGATTATTTGCCCTCGCATCAGGAGAGGGAACCATGGGGTTCAATAATCTAAGGTTTCTATGATCTATACATAGCTTGTCGATTTCAGCTTCAGTGATACTGGACGGAATAGTGCTCGCATCTCGATTATCTCTTTGAGTTGAAGTGCTGCAGGATTCGGCCATGGTAGTATGAAAAGTAAAATGGGGAAAAGAGGTAGACAAGTGAAGAATAATTACACTAACCTTGAAATCACAACTTTGCTAAAACAAATATTTGCAGTTGTCTTCAGCACCGATGATCGGTTTTCGAAAGAGTAAAAAAGAAAAAAGGGAACGGTTTATGTATAAGTAGATTAATGAATGGAAGAGGGGACGAGATTACGACGTGTGTATGGATCAGATTAATCGAACGGAACAATTTGAATTTTGAAAATAAATCAAAAAGATTTTGGGGGCAAATTCATAATTAGATATATGATGTCAGAGCAGAAAATCAGACGGCTACAGCAGTTTTGTGTCTTCGAGGAAAAAGGCATCTTTTATTTTTAGTTTAATGACTTTATTTTTTTACAAACATAAAGACATTAAATTGGGAGGACTTAATGGTGGATCCTAGGAGATACACGCATAAAAACATCAGTTTCATACAAAAAACTCGATCAAAGAGCACACGACATAATGAAATTTGGCAGTTTTCAGAGTTTGCCGCCCAGCGTCTATCAGGCCGCCCAGCATCAAGCGTAAGCCCTGCAGGCAGCTTCTATGCATAAGCCCTTTAACTCAGCGCGTGAACGGCACGCAGCCACGTCAGCACACGCCACCGACATTCCGGATACTTCACGTAACAGAACCATTCAGTGATTGACACGTGTATCCCATGAATTTCGGACATTCTACGCCTATAAATAGACCCCCTGGGTCACCACATTTCACATCATTCTGATATGAACTTCAGTCAGAGAGAAGTACACTTTCTCTCTCACACAGTTCTTTCTCACTCTAAAACAACACTAGCCGCTTAGCAGCAGTGCGCTAGACTGATCATTACAGATTGATCCACAGATTGATTGAGGCCACCCCACAGATCTTACATCTGTGTTCCGGGTCTGCAGAGATTATTTCTCGAGGGAAAACAAAAATCAACAGTATACGCCACACGCTGAGCAGCTAGTTTTCTGTACTAGTACCTTACAGCCGCTATACGGAAAATCGTACTAACAACAGACACCCACTCATCATGACTTTAACTAAAACTCTAAAAGAGATCTTGTTCACAGAGCCGGTTAAGGAAACCTTTCACCCTCACCACCAATGGAAGAGCATCAGGGACCACAGAGTGACAAGTGGTGTGAATTCCACGAAGCATATGGACATGTGCAAGGACCCGTTCATATATATTATAAACGATTCACAATAGTTGATTACATCGCGAGGTATTTGACCTCTATATGATACATTTTACAAACATTGCATTCATTTTTAAAAGACAAACTTTCTTTACAACGAAAGTTGACGGCATGCACACCATTTGATAATACATCCAACTATAATTGACATAATAATAATCTTGATGAACTCAATGATTCGAATGCAACGTCTCTCAAAATATGCCATGAATGACTCCAAGTAATATCCTTAAAATGAGCTAATGCACAGCGGAAGATTTCTTTAATACCTGAGAATAAACATGCTTTAAAGTGTCAACCAAAAGGTTGGTGAGTTCATAGGTTTATCATAACAATCATTTCAATATATTAATAGACCACAAGATTTTCGTTTATAAATATATGTACACTCGCAAGTGTATAAAAGTATTCTATAAGTTGTAGGCACTCGGTAACAAACCTTAACGTTCATGTTTTACCCTCTGAAAGTACACCGAATCAGGTGTGTTATATAAACCTCGAAGTACTAAAGCATCCCATAGTCAGGATGGGGTTTGTCAGGCCCAATAGATCTATCTTTAGGATTCGCGCCTACCAGTCATACACCAGTAGTTATAGTTACCAAGCTAAGGGGATATTTCTGGTTTAAACCCACGTAGAATTAGTTTTAGTACTTGTGCCTATTTCGTAAAACAGTTATAAAATATGCATGTATTCTCAGCCCAAAAATATATAATGCAAAAGCATTTAAAAAGGGAGCTATGAAAACTCACCATACTGTATTTCGTAGTAAAAATACATATAACGTCATTTAACAAGTGCAAGGTTGGCCTCGGATTCACGAACCTATATTAATTATATATATTTATATGTTGGTCAATATTTGTCTAACAATTTTTGGTCAAGTCATAGTGTACCACAATCCTAATGCTCGAGACTAATATGCAAAAGTCAACAAAAGTCAACTTGACCCAAAATGACTTCTAAAATTTATACGTGTTTATTATATAACTTAACTATAGTCGTTTTATATATTTAAATATATTTATTAGATTTTATAATAATAAAAGTCATTTATTAATAAAAATTTATATTAACGTTTATATATAATATATACTTTTATATATCTAAAGTAGTAAAATTTATAAAGTTCACTTAATATCGTAAAACTATAGTGGTAAGTATTATTAATGTAATTATATTACGCGTGGTGAAAAATATCTTTGTATCCCCTATTTATTTGATAAAATAATATTGATCATAATAATAATAAGTAAAAGTTGTATTATTTTGTAATAATAATTATTATTATTCTATAACAATATTTATATTTACTAAAAATGGTATTATGATAAAATGATAATACTAACAAAATAGTAATAATGATATTTTATAATAACAATGATATTTCTATTAAAATAATAACGACGATAGTAATAATAATCATTTTAACAATAATACTAAAATTCAGTTGACTATAACTTCTAATCCGTTCATCGAAACCATTCGATATCTAAATGAAAAGTTCTTAATTTTTCGCTAGCTTTCCAATGACATGCATATCATATACCCTATCTCAGTAGCATATGTATCTAATTCAGGATTCAACAAACCTATCTAAGGACAATATCGAATGTACAAGCATGCATAATCCTATATACTCGAGCACTAGTCAGGGATACACTATTGATATATAAAAGTTAAGTTATGAGTGCTCACGTATCAATATTGAGATTCAATATTGCAGGAAAGTACGTAGACGCAACAGAGATGATAAACACTAGATTGACCTCACGAGCATACCCATGAACCATACCCATCACCTCCATAGCTATAACCCATAATTTCCTTAGCTTCGACTCATTCAAAAAACTATTTTGAAATCACTCGGACATCACTCGGTCTTAATATTTTATGTATACTAATAATATCTTGAAATAATACAGAGCAAATATATATATATATATATATATATATATATATATATATATAAATCGATTGAGAGAGTTTAGAAAAATATATTTTCAAGTTTCTATGAAATAATGAAATCTATTGAATTCTATTTATAATAGATTTTTGAATTATTAAAGTGAATTATTAAAGTATGAATTATTAATGTGAATTATTAAAGTATGAATTATTAAAGTGAATTATTAAAGTTAAAGTAAAGTAAAAGTAAAGTAAAGGTAAAGTTAAAGTATAGTAAAAGTATAAAAACTATGTATGTATAATACGCGTATAAATATATATAATATTAATTTAAATCGTTATATATATTTAATGAAATAAAATATAAATATCGTTATATTTATTATACTGGTTAAGTAATGAGTTGTCAAAAGTGATTCTAGATATTTATAAAAGTTATATACGTTTTAATAATAAAGTTCTTTTTAAACTGAAAATGTTTTTGTACGTTTGAAAATAGATTAATAGAATATTATGGAAACCAATTTTCCACTAGCTTTTGTCTAACTTTCGTAAATGACACTTTTTATTTTTATTTATAAATAGCTTTATAAATTATTCCGAATATCGTTAAGAGAAATAGATTTTCTCAAATCATAGTGGACCTCTCAACAGAGACTTGTAATTATAATTCAATGTTTCTGATAATTCAATCATTTAATATATATTTTTTTTAATTATGTCGATAATCATATTGAAACAAATACGTTCATATAAAGCATTATACGTTTAAATACTTTGTTGACATTTTCAATTTATAACATATACACATATACATACATATTCATATATGTTCATTTAATGGTTCGTGAATCATTGGAATTTGGTCGAGGTTTAAATGAATGTATAAACATAGTTTAAAATGCTTGAGGTTTAACTTAACAAACATTGCTTATCGTGTCAGAATAATATAAAGATAAAGTTTAAATTTAGTCGGAAATTTTCGGATCGTCACATGTGACAATCCAGAAATTTCCAACCAAATTTAAACTTTAATCTTTATATGTTTCCGACACGATAAGCAATATTTGTTAAGTTAAATTTCAAGAATTTTAAACTATGTTCATACATTCATTCAACCTCGACCAAGTTCCAACGATTCACGAACCATTAAACGAATATGATTATATATGTATATGTGTATATATGTTATAACTTGAAACGTAAACAAAATATTAGATTAAATACTTTATATGATTGTATCTGTTTCAAAATGTTTATCAATGGAATTAGAAGATAAGATCAAATGATTGAATTATCAGATATATTGAATTATGATTACAAGTCTCTGTTGAAAGGCCCACGTTGATTTGAGAAATCTTTCAATTTTAACAATATTCGGAAAATGGTAAAGTGATTTATAAATAAGAACAAATTGTCAATCATTGAGAACTAGACAAAGGATAGTGGAAGATTGAATCTCATAAAGACTCGATTGATCTATTTAGTTTCAAACGTACAAAAACGTTTTCAGTTTAAAAAGAACTTTATTATTAAAACGTATATAACTTTTATAAATATCTAGAACCACTTTTGACAACTCATTACTTAACTAGTATGATAAAGATAACGATATTTATATTTTATTTTATTAAATATATATAATGATTTAAATTAATATTATATATATTTATACGCGTATTATACGTACATAGTTTTATACTTTTACTATACTTAAACTTTACCTTTACTTTATTTTTACTTTACTTTAACTTTAATAATTCACTTTAATAATTCATACTTTAATAATTCACTTTAATAATTCATACTTTAATAATTCACTTTAATAATTCAAAAATCTATTATAAATAGAATTCAATAGGTTTCATTATTTCATAGAAACTTGAAAATATTTTTCTCTAAACTCTCTCAATCGATTTACATATATATATTTACTCCGTATTATTTCAAGATATTATTAGTATACATAAAATATTACGACGAAGTGCTGTCCGAGTGATTTCGAAATTGTTTTTCGAGTAGGATAGGATTAAGGAAATTATGGGTTATAGCTATGGAGGTGATTGAGTATGGTTCACGGGTATGCTCGTGAGGTCAATATAGTGTTTATCATTTCCGTTGCGTCTACGTACCTTTCCTGCAATATTGAATCTCAATATTGATACGTGAGTACTCATAATTTAACTTTTACATACTAATAGTATATCCCTGACTAGTGCTCGAGTATTTAGGATTATGCATGCTTGTACTTTTGATATTGCCCTTAGACAGGTTAGGTTGAATCTTGAATTAGTTACACTTGCGGTTGAGATAAGGTATAAGATATGCATGTCCTTGGAAAGCTAGCGAAAAATTAAGAACTTTTCCTTTAGATATCGAATGGTTTCGATGAACGGATTAGAAGTTATAATCAATTGAATTTTCGACATTTTTATTAAAAATGATTATTATTATTATCGTCGTTTTTATCGTCGTTCTAGTTTTATCTTATTATTATCATTATTATTATCTTTATCAATAAAAGGGATTTATCATTAAAAATTGTTATTTTTTTATTACTATCGTTATTATCGTTAAAGTTATAATTAGTATTATTATTATTATCCAATTATTATTATTATTATTATTATTATTATAATTATTATTATTATTATTATTATTATTATTATTATTATTATTATTATTATTATTATTGGTATTATTATTATTATTATCATTATTAATATATATATCATTATTTAAAAATAGTCATTGTTATTGTTATTATTATTATTACTATATTATCATTAAGATAATTATTAGTATTATCGTTAATAATGTTATAGTAACTATCATTATTAATATTAGTGTAATTAAAACAAATATTTGTAACACCTAATTATTTTAATTACTATTATTATCATTATTATGAACACGATATAAAAGATGACTACAAGCTATTAAACGAAACGATTAGGAAATAATGGGTAAGAGTTTCATGATGAAATTAAAATATTATAAGATATTTATTTAGATAAAATTATCGTTCTTATTATTTTTATCATTACTATTATTATTAAAAGTATCGTTAGTATTAAAACTATCATTTTAACAAAAATTATCATTTTAATAGAAATGTCATTGTTACTATAAAATATCAGTATTATTATTATTTTAAATAGAATTATTATTTTAAAGATAATATTAAAAATTATCGTAAATATTAAAGTTATCATAATTAGAATTATCGTTTTATCATAATGTCATCTTAGTAATTATAAATATTGATATTTTTATAATAATAATTATTATTACAAAATAATACAACTTTTACTTACTATCATTATAGATATTATTTTATCAAATGAATATGTGATACAAACATATTTTACTACGTGTAATAACTTACTTTAATAATACATATCATATTATCTTTATGATATTAAATGAACCCTATAAATTTTATTACTTAAATATATATAAAAGTATATTTTATTATATAAATTTAATATAAAATTTTATTTATTAATAAATAGATTATATTATTTACTCTAATAAATCTTTTAAAAATATTTAAAAATATAAAACGACGATATTTAAACTATATATTAATCATGTATAGATTTTTGGAAATTATTTTGAGTCAAATTTACTTTTGTTGACTTTTGCATATTAGTCTCGAGCATTAGGATTGTGGTACACTATGACTTGACCTAATTTGTTAGACAAATATTGACCAACACATAAATATATATATATAATTAATTTAGGTTCGTGAATCCGAGGCCAACCTTGCACTTGTTCAATGACGTTATATGTATTTTTACTACGAAATACAGTATGGTGAGTTTCATTTGCCTTTTTACCCTTTATATTTTTGGGACTGAGAATACATGCGCTTTTATAAATGTTTGACGAAATAGACACAAGTAATTGAAACTACATTCTATGGTTGAATTATCGAAATCGAATATGCCCCTTTTTATTAAAGTCTGGTAATCTAAGAATTAGGGAACAGACACCCTAATTGACGCGAATCCTAAAGATAGATCTATTGGGCCTAACAAACCCCATCTAAAGTACCGGATGCTTTAGTACTTCAAAATTTATATCATGTCCGAAGGAGGATCCCGGAATGATAGGGGATATTCTTATATGTATCTAGTTAATGTCGGTTACCAGGTGTTCACCATATGAATGATTATTTTTGTCTCTATGCATGGGACGTATATTTATGAGAACTGGAAATGAAATTCTTGTGGTCTATTAAAATGATGGAAATAAATGATTATGATAAACTAATGAACTCACCAACCTTTTGGTTAACACTTTAAAGCATGTTTATTCTCAGATGTTAAAGAAATATTCCGCTGTGCATTTGCTCATTTTAAAGATATTACTTGGAGTCTTTCATAGCATATTTCGAAGAACGTTGCATTCGAGTCATTGAGTTCATCAAAGATTATTATTAAATCAATTTATAGTTGGATAGTGGATATTATGAAATGGTATGCATGCCTGTCAATTTTCGATGTAAAGAAAGATTGTCTTTTAAAAACGAATGCAATGTTTGTAAAATGTATCATATAGAGTTCAAATACCTCGCAATGTAATCAACTATTGTGAATCGTTTATAATGTATATGAACGGGTCCTTTCAGTTGGTATCAGAGCGGTGGTCTTAGCGAACCGGGTCTGCATTAGTGTGTCTAACTGATAAGTCGTTAGGATGCATTAGTGAGTCTGGACTTCGACCGTGTCTACATGTCAAAAGTTTTGCTTATCATTTCTAGTCGGAAATCATCTGCTTATCATCCTTAGGAAATTACTTGCTTATCATTATTAGTCTAAACACGTCTTGCTACATTAATTGCATGAGTAGTGTATAGACAAAATTCATATCTTAGCGTATCTGCTAAATCATATCTTATCGTATCTGTTACTTTAAACTTTGTCTGACATATTCCGTAAATTCCTCCGTAATCTACGAAATCTTTTTCTCTATATATATAGATATTCTATGTAATTAGAATACCATTCGATAGCCGAAAAATCATTTCATATCAAAAAATCCTTTATTCAATTGTACGAAATGGAATTCGTCATTAGTTCAAGTTCCTCAGATTATGAAATGGAATCCCACTCAAGCTCCGAAAGCAGTGTGACCGGAATGGATCAACCAATCAGTCATCACCTATTCTGGATGAATTGGGGATGGGTTCGTAGCCTCCTAAATCATTGGAGACAAGAAGAAGGTGATCCCTTCCATCTACCACATTGTCCTTTTGACGAAGAACCTGAAGCACTTACCGGCGAACCTGTCCGAAACACTATTTTCTCTCTCATTTCCAGAGTATCTCGTCACGATTATATACTACATCAAATTCTAGATTTTATTTATCAGCTTGTCCGAACCGACAATCATCCCGGTATAATATAAGAAGTCAACGAGCTTCGCCTTCGGGTAGTGGCTTTGGAGAATATGGTGCAAAGGTTACAAACACCAGCAGCATAATCAGTATCACCAACATCAACGTCAACAGTACCATTACCACCCCCAACCACAACCACGTCGTAAACCTCAACTCCACAATCTGTCCCACGAGTATCAAGGTCATACGTCCGGTAAATAACATGGAAGACCAACAACAACAAACGATGAAGTATTAATTCATGACTTCATCGGAGAAATATTTTACGGTGATTATGTAATCTCTAAAATTTTAGAGATTACCTATTCTAGATCTAACCATAAATCAGATGAGTGGACCGAAATGATAAAAGAAATCCTGACCAGAATGGTGCACGATTTACAAACTAGACATGTTTTACCAACAGCATCAACAGTACCGCCAGCATCACCAGCATCTTCAGTGTTGTCAGCATCAGCATTAGCAGCACCTATAACCTCACAAGCTCCGTCAGTTCAAGAATCACCGCGGACATCATTATGAATCAACAACGAGTATATTGTATCAACGAGTTATGAAGAATTAACTCATTTCCACTGAAGGATTTATATGTATATCTTATATATAAATCTTTAAACCATAATAAATCTTTCCGTACTAAGCTATTATGTGTGAATCTTAACTACTCGGTTAATTCATATTACTAATATGCAATAATGCACGTCCTTCGTCCGCAACTTAACTATCGTTAACTACAACCTCTGTCTCAATTCAATAAATTCCAATTCATAATAAATCAAGTGTATTATTCAAATATATGTTGATTTTACACTTTCGTCATCAATGTACTCGAAACTTTTCAGATAACATCATTCGTACTTTGCGAAGTTCACAAGAATTTAATGAAAACCAACATCATGCCCCAACAAATAACGAAGTATTGATTCATAATTT
Source organism: Rutidosis leptorrhynchoides (assembly GCF_046630445.1). Taxonomy (NCBI): domain Eukaryota; kingdom Viridiplantae; phylum Streptophyta; class Magnoliopsida; order Asterales; family Asteraceae; genus Rutidosis; species Rutidosis leptorrhynchoides. The sequence continues at coordinate 241,945,253 of NC_092343.1, forward strand.
CAATATTATTGAAGTAATACTTATGTAATCTCTAAAGCCTTTAAGGGATTATTCAATTCTAGTTTCAACCGTAAATTAAATGAGTTTAATTTAATATTAACTCATTAAATCGATGTTACATCTGAAGAAAAAATACATATACATATATATATATATATATATATATATATATATATATTTTCAAAAAGACTGTAATAAAAATTCTTTTGTACAAAATATTAATTGTGAAATATTTTTTTAATGGGTAGGTAATACCCGAGAGATATATAAATTCACAATTAATATGTAACATTCTTCGAATCTGATTCAGCAATCATCAACTATACTCACTATTTTCTCAAACAATATATATTCTTTTATAGAAATCAAAACAACCATACTCATTCAAAATTTAATTGCATATTTTGATTTTGAAATCTCAGAATTTAACTCGAGATATGATCGAAATCATCACTCTTAGATCCTTACATCTTTCACAAGCTATACTTTGACTTCAAAACTGTGTTAGAACATCATATGTATATTAACGATTACAATCTGTGTTCAAAACCCTTCGAAATTCCTGAAGGCACTTCAAATAATAAACAATCGAGATGATGATCCAACCACATATTAACCACAGTCTTGCATCTGAAAAGCTCTCGAAACCAGAGTCATAATTTAACACGTATCCGTGTCAGACCCTTTGGCATCTATTAGCAAAAATAACTTTGCGATTCCTTTTCAAATTAGTCTGTTTTGTCACAGCTTTTGCAAGTCAACTTCGACTTTTCAGTTGAAACAGTCTTATTATAACCTTGATTTAGACGTTGACCTTTCGTCATCGTTACCGGAGAACATTTTATGTCTCACCACATTAAAAATAAACTTACCAACAACTTCACTGATCTTTGACTTTCCGAAAAGTCATTATATTTATCGAAACCCCATCATTTACTCATCTGCATCTTGCAACAAGAATTGTCATGCCAATTACTGGGAATCAGCAATTAGTATTTTGAAATCTTGCAGCATGTCTCTGCTAACAGTTATAGGTGTATATATAACGTCTATCTCCTAGACTTATATACTTTGAATGTGAAGTTTCTGAAAAACACCCTAAACTGCGAACTAGTTCTCCGAAGTTTGAAAAATGCTGATGAAGCAGCAAAAATTGTAAACGACCTTAACAGTCAAAAGTTTGATAATAAAGGATAGTGTGTTGGAAAAGCTTAGAAAAAGAGAAGGTTTGGAACTGGAAAACGGATTAAACAAACCATGAAGGAGGCTATGGACAAATCACAAATACTAAACCTGCCTTCAAAGAGTCCAAATGATTCAGTGTCTGCTGAAATTATTATCAAATACCTTACTCCTGACTCTAAACCCTTGTGAATAATATTCTTCATCATCCTCTGATCTTAGATATTCTAAAATATCATCATATCTTTCATTGTAAATATCCTCCATATTTCTGAAGATATTTTCTTAATTTTTCTTATTTGAAATCATTTACCTCTTCGCACTATCTGTATTACATCATAAAAGAAACTATTTTAGTTTCTAAATTCTGAAACATTCAAGATTAAAATAGGAATATTTTGAAGTAGTGTTGGGAACTGAAGTATGAATTAGTATAATATAATGACACTTGATCAACGTGATTATATTACAGTAAGTCATGCTGAGTTTCTAAATGGAACGTGATGATTCACATATCATAACATCATCATGTGCCATGTTATACGACTCTTGTATTCTATTTAACCTCTAAAATATCAAGAAAATATTTCTTGATGATTCGGCCTTTTCCAAGGTATTCTAGTAATTTGACAAGTCAAGATCGTGCCATCACAATTTCCTTCCTAGAACATTAACAATGTTCATTCCGAAATTCATATCTGTGAATTCTGGACCATTACAAGCGGTGCTTAATCGCAAGAAGAAGAAACGAAAGGACAAAACTCCGAAATAGAAATTGGGGTATTAATTGCAGCAAATAAAAGAGAGCATTAACTGTGAATGATAATGATTATAGAAGACAGAAGCAAAGACTTTGAAATATAAGGGAACATATAAAGCCCAACGATAAACCAGAAATTGTAAACCATATATATCGATGCATATAGCAATATAAAGACACGGGAGAACTAGAAACACTATAAACCCAAGAGTATAGTAGAAGTAAATAGATTCTTCCGGCGGTAGATGAAAAAGAAGAATGACCGATATGAAAGTTAGAAGTATATCGAGAATCAGAACTGGATTGAGCATATTGATGAATACTTTAAAATATGAGTTGAGGGGGAAAGAATAGAAGTTGATGAAACATGACTAGGAACTTAGAAATCAACAGATTTAACTCACACAATGGCGGAATAAGTGAATCAAACCCTCTAGTGAATAGGTTAAGTTTTTTTTGATTAATTTAGTCAAACCACAGCTAAATCAAGTGTGATTAGATCAACACCTAGAGCTATTATTCACCACCTGGGTGATTTGGATTGAGAGAGAATCGGAGGAGCTCACTAGATCTGAGTGTGTGTAACAAATGAGAGGCTTAACCTAAAATGAAGAATATAAGACTTTATATACCCCTGCTGTTGACTCACCCATACGATTCATTGATTACACGTACGAGTTGGCTTCATCAGCTGTACGGGTGATCACTCACTCGTGTCTTCTCATTTAGGTTGTAATTGTGACTTAGCTCAGCATCAACCATGCGTATGAGCCTGTCAGCCGTACTAGTGAGGCTTCACTCGTAAGTCTGACTAAGTCTAACATAGTCAAACATCTAAATCTCGTTCCTGCAGTTCCTGTAACCACATACAAACACGGATAGTATAATAACGAGCAATCATGGTGGCCTGTAAACTGTTGTACCTGCAATGGACGTGGGTAGATGTCTAGGGACTTGCATAAAATGCATCAACAGAAGGTGTGAGTTGTAAGGAAACGAAGGAGGTGAATTTATAAGAAAATCTCCGACAGAACAATTAAAATGGACGATCAAATTTAAAGCGGATCCTAATTCCCTTGATTACCGGAGAGTCAAATCTTATTAAGAAGATTTTCTTCAAATCCCTTGAAATCTGGGAATCAATCATATCTACGTCAAATGATAAGATGAATCTACACTTACTCATTTCACTCTTCTATGTTAGCTTCATTCGTACTCTTCATATAAATGGATTGTTTATCCAAATTATTCGCTGATAATAAAACTCTAATTTTCAGCCCGTATGCATCATGAAAACATACTTATTATCATTCACGACCTTTCCACTCAAATTTCGGGACGAAATTTCTTTAACGGGTTGGTACTGTGACAATCCGGAAATTTCCAACCAAATTTAAACTTTAATCTTTATATGTTTCCGACACGATAAGCAATATTTGTTAAGTTAAATTTCAAGAATTTTAAACTATGTTCATACATTCATTCAACCTCGACCAAGTTCCAACGATTCACGAACCATTAAACGAATATGATTATATATGTATATGTGTATATATGTTATAACTTGAAACGTAAACAAAATATTAGATTAAATACTTTATATGATTGTATCTGTTTTAAAATGTTTATCAATGGAATTAGAAGATAAGATCAAATGATTGAATTATCAGATATATTGAATTATGATTACAAGTCTCTTTTGAAAGGCCCACGTTGATTTGAGAAATCTTTCTATTTTAACAATATTCGGAAAATGGTAAAGTGATTTATAAATAAGAACAAATTGTCAATCATTGAGAACTAGACAAAGGATAGTGGAAGATTGAATCTCATAAAGACTCGATTGATCTATTTAGTTTCAAACGTACAAAAACGTTTTCAGTTTAAAAAGAACTTTATTATTAAAACGTATATAACTTTTATAAATATCTAGAACCACTTTTGACAACTCATTACTTAACTAGTATGATAAAGATAACGATATTTATATTTTATTTTATTAAATATATATAATGATTTAAATTAATATTATATATATTTATAAGCGTATTATACGTACATAGTTTTAAACTTTACTTTACTTTACTATACTTAAACTTTACCTTTACTTTATTTTTACTTTACTTTAACTTTAATAATTCACTTTAATAATTCATACTTTAATAATTCACTTTAATAATTCAAAAATCTATTATAAATAGAATTCAATAGGTTTCATTATTTCATAGAAACTTGAAAATATTTTTCTCTAAACTCTCTCAATCGATTTACATATATATATTTACTCCGTATTATTTCAAGATATTATTAGTATACATAAAATATTACGACGAAGTGCTGTCCGAGTGATTTCGAAATTGTTTTTCGAGTAGGATAGGATTAAGGAAATTATGGGTTATAGCTATGGAGGTGATTGAGTATGGTTCACGGGTATGCTCGTGAGGTCAATATAGTGTTTATCATTTCCGTTGCGTCTACTTACCTTTCCTGCAATATTGAATCTCAATATTGATACGTGAGTACTCATAATTTAACTTTTACATACTAATAGTGTATCCCTGACTAGTGCTCGAATATTTAGGATTATGCATGCTTGTACTTTTGATATTGCCCTTAGACAGGTTAGGTTGAATCTTGAATTAGTTACACTTGCGGTTGAGATAAGGTATAAGATATGCATGTCCTTGGAAAGCTAGCGAAAAATTAAGAACTTTTCCTTTAGATATCGAATGGTTTCGATGAACGGATTAGAAGTTATAATCAATTGAATTTTCGATATTTTTATTAAAAATGATTATTATTATTATCGTCGTTTTTATCGTCGTTCTAGTTTTATCTTATTATTATCATTATTATTATCTTTATCAATAAAAGGGATTTATCATTAAAAATTGTTATTTTTTTTATTACTATCGTTATTATCGTTAAAGTTATAATTAGTATTATTATTATTATCCAATTATTATTATTATTATTATTATTATTATTATTATTATTATTATTATTATTGGTATTATTATTATTATTATCATTATTAATATATATATCATTATTTAAAAATAGTCATTGTTATTTTTATTATTATTATTACTATATTATCAGTAAGATAATTATTAGTATTATCGTTAATAATGTTATAGTAACTATCATTATTAATATTAGTGTAATTAAAACAAATATTTGTAACACCTAATTATTTTAATTACTATTATTATCATTATTATGAACACGATATAAAAGACGACTACAAGCGATTAAACGAAATGATTAGGAAATAATGGGTAAGAGTTTCATGATGAAATTAAAATATTATAAGATATTTATTTAGATAAAATTATCGTTCTTATTATTTTTATCATTACTATTATTATTAAAAGTATCGTTAGTATTAAAACTATCATTTTAACAAAAATTATCATTTTAATAGAAATGTCATTGTTACTATAAAATATCAGTATTATTATTATTTTAAATAGAATTATTATTTTAAAGATAATATTAAAAATTATCGTAAATATTAAAGTTATCATAATTAGAATTATCGTTTTATCATAATGTCATCTTAGTAATTATAAATATTGATATTTTTATAATAATAATTATTATTACAAAATAATACAACTTTTACTTACTATCATTATAGATATTATTTTATCAAATAAATATGTGATACAAACATATTTTACTACGTGTAATAACTTACTTTAATAATACCTATCATATTATCTTTATGATATTAAATGAACCCTATAAATTTTATTACTTAAATATATATAAAGGTATATTTTATTATATAAATTTAATATAAAATTTTATTTATTAATAAATAGATTATATTATTTACTCTAATAAATCTTTTTAAAATATTTAAAAATATAAAACGACGATATTTAAACTATATATTAATCATGTATAGATTTTTGGAAATTATTTTGAGTCAAATTTACTTTTGTTGACTTTTGCATATTAGTCTCGAGCATTAGGATTGTGGTACACTATGACTTGACCTAATTTGTTAGACAAATATTGACCAACACATAAATATATATATAATTAATTTAGGTTCGTGAATCCGAGGCCAACCTTGCACTTGTTCAATGACGTTATATGTATTTTTACTACGAAATACAGTATGGTGAGTTTCATTTGCCTTTTTACCCTTTATATTTTTGGGACTGAGAATACATGCGCTTTTATAAATGTTTGACGAAATAGACACGAGTAATTGAAACTACATTCTATGGTTGAATTATCGAAATCGAATATGCCCCTTTTTATTAAAGTCTGGTAATCTAAGAATTAGGGAACAGACACCCTAATTGACGCGAATCCTAAAGATAGATCTATTGGGCCGAACAAACCCCATCCAAAGTACCGGATGCTTTAGTACTTCGAAATTTATATCATGTCCGAAGGAGGATCCCGGAATGATAGGGGATATTCTTATATGTATCTAGTTAATTTCGGTTACCAGGTGTTCACCATATGAATGATTATTTTTGTCTCTATGCATGGGACGTATATTTATGAGAACTGGAAATGAAATTCTTGTGGTCTATTAAAATGATGGAAATAAATGATTATGATAAACTAATGAACTCACCAACCTTTTGGTTAACACTTTAAAGCATGTTTATTCTCAGGTGTTAAAGAAATCTTCCGCTGTGCATTTGCTCATTTTAAAGATATTACTTGGAGTCTTTCATAGCATATTTCAAAGAACGTTGCATTCGAGTCATTGAGTTCATCAAAGATTATTATTAAATCAATTTATAGTTGGATAGTGGAATAGTGGATATTATGAAATGGTATGCATGCCTGTCAATTTTCGATGTAAAGAAAGATTGTCTTTTAAAAACGAATGCAATGTTTGTAAAATGTATCATATAGAGTTCAAATACCTCGCAATGTAATCAACTATTGTGAATCGTTTATAATGTATATGAACGGGTCCTTTCATCACAGTACCTACCCGTTAAAGAAATTTCATCCCCGAAATTTGATAGAGGTCGTTATGGCTAACAATGAGAATGTTATTATGACGTAACGATTATGAAGTTTTATCATGTCTAAGAAGTATGGATAAAATAATTCGATTACTCGAAGCGTATGAGAGAAGTTATCGTAAATGATGGAAATAAGATTATAGTGATTCGTCATATCTTTTGACATCATCACAATTGATCTCCGAATTTAAAGAAAATCTTTGTAATCTATGTTGGATTTGATGCTTCGGTGATTAAGGAGATTATGATTCTCTTCGAATTAATACGATAATCCATCTTGATTTCTCTGTCGGGTATTTCATTATAAATCCACCTCCTTCGTTTTCTTACAACTCACACCTTCTATTCTCTCTCCCTCAACTCATATTTTAAAGTATTTGTCAATATGCTTCATCCAGTACTGATTCTCGATATACTCCTCACTTTCATATATGTCGTTCTTCTTTTTCATCTGCCTCCGGAAGAATCTATTTACTTCTACTATACTCTCGGTTTTATAGTGTTTTTAGTTCTTCCGTGTCTTTATATTGCTATATGCATCGATATATACGGTTTATAATTTTTGGGTGGTTGTTGGGTTTTATATATTCCCTTATATTTCAAAGCCCCTGCTTTTGTCTTCTATAATCATTGACATCCACAGTTAATGCTCCCTTCTATTTGCTACGATTTGTACTCCAATTTCTATTTTGGAGTTTTGTCCTTTCGTTTCTTCTTCTTGCGATTAAGCAACGTTTGTAATGGTCCAGTATTCGCAGATATGAATTTCAGAATGAACATAGTTAATGTTCTAAGAAGGAAATGGTAATGGAACGATCTTGATTATTAATTTACCAGAATACCCTGAAAAGACCGAATCATCAAGAAAATATATTCTTGATATTTTTAGAGATTAAATAGAATACAAGAGTCGTGTAACATGGAACATGATGACGGCATGGTCTGTGAATCGTCATGTCCCATTAGAAACTCAGCATGACTTACTGTAATATAATCACGTTGATCAAGTGTCATTATATTATACTAACTCATGCTTCAGTTCCCAACTCTACTTCAAAACATTCATAATTTAAACTCGAAAGTTTATAGAATATAGAAACTAATAGTTTCTTATATGATGTAACACTGATAGCGCAAAGAGATAAATGACTTCAGATAAAGAGTAAGGTATTCATTAATGAATTTAGCAAGCACTGAATCATTTGGATTCTTTAAAGGCAGATTTAGTCTTTGTGATTTGTCCACAGCCTCCTTCATAGTCTGTTCAATCCGTTTTCCAGTTCCAAACCTTCTCTTTTTCTCAGCTTTACCACCTTACTATTCTTTGTCATCAAACTTTTTTACTGTTAAGATCGTTTACAGTTTTTGATGCTTCGTCAGCATTTCAAGAACTAGTTTGCAGTTTAAAATATTTTTCAGAACTTCACATTCAAAGTATGTAAGTCCAGGAGATAGACGTTTTACGTACACATATAACTGTTGGCGTAGACATGCTGCGAGATTTCAAAATACTGGTTACTGTTTTCCGATGATTCGTATGACAATTCTCGTTACAAGGTGCGAATGAGTAAATGATGTGATTTCAATAAATATAATGATTTTTCAAAAAGTCAAAGATAATTGAAGTTGTTGGTAAGTTTATTGCTAAGGTGGCGATATATGAAAGGTCCCCAGTAACGATGACGAAAGAGCAACGTATCTATCGAGGTTATAATAAGACTAGTCCGACTGAAAAGTCAAAGTTGACTTGCTGGAGCTGTGACAAAACTGTCTACTTTGAAAAGGAATTGAAAAGTCATTTTAGCTAATAAATGCCAAAGGGTCTGACACGGATACGCGTCGAACTATGACTTTGGCTTCGAGAGCTTTTTAGGTACATAAATGTGGGTAATATGTGGTTGGATCATCATCTCGATTGTTCATTGTTTGAAGTGTCTTCGAAAACTTCGGAGAGTTTGAACACAGTTTGTAATCATTAATATACATATGATGTTCTAACACAGTTTTGAAGCCAAAGTATAGATTTGAAAGATGTAGGAATCTAAGAGTGATGTCTTCTGTTAAATCATGACTTGGATTTTGATTTGTCAAAATCAGAATGTGTAATCAAATTTGGGTGAGAATGGTTGTTTTGATTACTATACAAGAATGTATATTGTTGTGAGATTTTGGGAGTATAGTTGATGATTTGCTTAATCAGATTCGAAAAATGTAACATATTAATTTTGAATTTATATATCTCTCGGGTATTACCTACCCGTTAAAAAAAATTTCACAATTAATATTTTGTACAACAGAATATTATTACAGTCTTTATGAAAATATATATGTGCATATTTTCTTCAGATGTAACATAGATTTAATGAGTTAATATTAAATTAAACTCATTTGATTTACGGTTGAAACTAGAACTGAATAATCCCTAAAGACTTTAGAAATTACATAACTTTTACTGAGTATTTATTCAATAAAATTGAAATTATGAATTAATACTTCGTTATTTGTTGGTGTTTGTAACCCTTGCACCATATTCTCTAAAGCCACTACTCAAGCGCGAAGCTCGTTGACTTCTTCTATTACACCGGGGTGATTGTCGGTTCGGACGAGCGGATAAATAAAATCTAGAATTTAATGTAGTATATAATCGTGACAAGATACTCTGGAAATGAGAGAGAAAATGGTGTTTCGGACCGGTTCGCCGGTAAGTGCTTCAGGTTCATCGCCAAGAGGGCAATGTGGTGGATGGAAGGGATCACCTTCTTCTTGTCTCCAATTATTGAGGAGGCTACGAACCTATCCCCAATTCATCTAGAATAGATGATGGCTAATTGATTGATCCATTCCGGTCACACTGCTTTCGGAGCTTGAGTGGGATTTCATATCGGAATTCGAGGGACTTGAACTAATGACGAATTTCATTTCGTTCGATTGAATAAAGGATTTTTCGATATGAAATGATTTTTCGGTTATCGGGTGGTATTCTAATTACATAGAATATCTATATATATAGCGCAAAAGATTTCGTAGATTACGGAGGAATTTACGTGATATGTCAGGCAAAGTTTACAGTAACAGATACGCTAAGATATGGATTAGCAGATACGCTAAGATATGTATTTTGTCTATACACTATTTATGCAATCAATGCAGTAAGACGTGTCTAGACTAAGAATGATAAGCAGGCAACTCTGACAAAAATGATAAGCAAAACTTTTGACATGCAGACACGGTCGAAGTCCAGGCTCACTAATGCATCCTAACGACTATCAGTTAGACACACTAATGCAGACCTGGTTTGCTAAGACCACCGCTCTGATACCAACTGAAAGGACCTCATATATATTATAAACGATTCACAATAGTTGATTACATCGCGAGGTATTTGACCTCTATATGATACATTTTACAAACATTGCATTCGTTTTTAAAAGACAAACTTTCTTTACAACGAAAGTTGACGGAATGCACACCATTTGATAATACATCCAACTATAATTGACATAATAATAATCTTGATGAACTCAATGATTCGAATGCAACGTCTCTCAAAATATGCCATGAATGACTCCAAGTAATATCCTTAAAATGAGCTAATGCACATCGAAAGATTTCTTTAATACCTGAGAATAAACATGCTTTAAAGTGTCAACCAAAAGGTTGGTGAGTTCATAGGTTTATCATAACAATCATTTCAATATATTAATAGACCACAAGATTTTCGTTTATAAATATATGTACACTCGCAAGTGTATAAAAGTATTCTATAAGTTGTAGGCACTCGGTAACAAACCTTAACGTTCATGTTTTACCCTCTGAAAGTACATCGAATCAGGTGTGTTATATAAACCTCGAAGTACTAAAGCATCCCATAGTCAGGATGGGGTTTGTCAGGCCCAATAGATCTATCTTTAGGATTCGCGCCTACCAGTCATACACTAGTAGTTATAGTTACCAAGCTAAGGGGATATTTCTGGTTTAAACCCACGTAGAATTAGTTTTAGTACTTGTGCCTATTTCGTAAAAGAGTTATAAAATATGCATGTATTCTCAGCCCAAAAATATATAATGCAAAAGCATTTAAAAAGGGAGCTATGAAAACTCACCATACTGTATTTCGTAGTAAAAATACATATAACGTCATTTAACAAGTGCAAGGTTGGCCTCGGATTCACGAACCTATATTAATTATATATATTTATATGTTGGTCAATATTTGTCTAACAATTTTTGGTCAAGTCATAGTGTACCACAATCCTAATGCTCGAGACTAATATGCAAAAGTCAACAAAAGTCAACTTGATCCAAAATGACTTCTAAAATTTATACGTGTTTATTATATAACTTAACTATAGTCGTTTTATATATTTAAATATATTTATTAGATTTTATAATAATAAAAGTCATTTATTAATAAAAATTTATATTAACGTTTATATATAATATATACTTTTATATATCTTAAGTAGTAAAATTTATAAAGTTCACTTAATATCGTAAAACTATAGTGGTAAGTATTATTAATGTAATTATATTACACGTGGTGAAAAATATCTTTGTATCCCCTATTTATTTGATAAAATAATATTGATCATAATAATAATAAGTAAAAGTTGTATTATTTTGTAATATTAATTATTATTATTCTATAACAATATTTATATTTACTAAAAATGGTATTATGATAAAATGATAATACTAACATAATAGTAATAATGATATTTTATAATAACAATGATATTTCTATTAAAATAATAACGACGATAGTAATAATAATCATTTTAACAATAATACTAAAATTCAGTTGACTATAACTTCTAATCCGTTCATCGAAACCATTTGATATCTAAATGAAAAGTTCTTAATTTTTCGCTAGCTTTCCAATGACATGCATATCATATACCCTATCTCAGTAGCATATGTATCTAATTCAGGATTCAACAAACCTATCTAAGGACAATATCGAATGTACAAGCATGCATAATCCTATATACTCGAGCACTAGTCAGGGATACACTATTGATATATAAAAGTTAAGTTATGAGTGCTCACGTATCAATATTGAGATTCAATATTGAAGGAAAGTACATAGACGCAACGGAGATGATAAACACTAGATTGACCTCACGAGCATACCCATGAACCATACCCATCACCTCCATAGCTATAACCCATAATTTCCTTAGCTTCGACTCATTCAAAAAACTATTTTGAAATCACTCGGACATCACTCCGTCGTAATATTTTATGTATACTAATAATATCTTGAAATAATACAGAGCAAATATATATATATATATATATATATATATATATATATATATATATATATATATATATATATATATATATATATATATATATATATATATATATATATATATATATATATATATATATATATATATATGTATGTAAATCGATTGAGAGAGTTTAGAGAAATATATTTTCAAGTTTCTATGAAATAATGAAACCTATTGAATTCTATTTATAATAGATTTTTGAATTATTATAGTGAATTATTAAAGTATGAATTATTAAAGTGAATTATTAAAGTATGAATTATTAATGTGAATTATTAAAGTATGAATTATTAAAGTGAATTATTAAAGTTAAAGTAAAGTAAAAGTAAAGTAAAGGTAAAGTTAAAGTATAGTAAAAGTATAAAAACTATGTATGTATAATACGCGTATAAATATATATAATATTAATTTAAATCGTTATATATATTTAATGAAATAAAATATAAATATCGTTATATTTATTATACTGGTTAAGTAATGAGTTGTCAAAAGTGATTCTAGATATTTATAAAAGTTATATACGTTTTAATAATAAAGTTCTTTTTAAACTGAAAATGTTTTTGTACGTTTGAAAATAGATTAATAGAATATTATGGAAACCAATTTTCCACTAGCTTTTGTCTAACTTTCATAAATGACACTTTTTATTTTTATTTATAAATAGCTTTATAAATTATTCCGAATATCGTTAAGAGGAATAGATTTTCTCAAATCATAGTGGACCTCTCAACAGAGACTTGTAATTATAATTCAATGTTTCTGATAATTCAATCATTTAATATATTTTTTTTTAAATTCGTCGATAATCATATTGAAACAAATACGTTCATATAAAGCATTATACGTTTAAATACTTTGTTGACATTTTCAATTTATAACATATACACATATACATACATATTCATATATGTTCATTTAATGGTTCGTGAATCATTGGAATTTGGTCGAGGTTTAAATGAATGTATAAACATAGTTTAAAATGCTTGAGGTTTAACTTAACAAACATTGCTTATCGTGTCAGAATAATATAAAGATAAAGTTTAAATTTAGTCGGAAATTTCCGGGTCGTCACAACATGACACTGATAACTATAAGTCGTTGATGAGAGAAATCATCGCAAAGATTAAAGCTGGGGAGTTAAACCATCTTTTATCAGGGAAAAGTACAGGAGAAATGATCCAAACAAACATTTTGCTTGGCAAGGAAAATTGCATCACGGTGGACGGCGTGATTGGAACAGAAGGGAAGAAAGAAATGATGAAAGGGATCCAACCCCTGAAATGCACATCAAGGTTATATGGAATGAGGTGGAGGAAAATGAAACAGACGGAGAGCGCAGGACGGAGAGGTGGATGTGCTCCAATCATATTTCACACCATTCCAAATTGGCATCTATCAGAGGAGCTTGTAATCATCTCAGCTGTAATTGCAAACAGAAACATCACTCGCATCTATACTGATACAGGTAGTGAAGCAGATATTTTATATTTACATTATTTCAAAGACTATCTGTTCAGTGTGAAGGACAGGCTACGCTACACGAACTTGAAGATTGTTGGCATCACGGGCGAATCAATGAGGGCAGTTGGTAAAGTGAAACTGGATGTAACATTGGGAACACACCCTTTATGAGACGACCCGTCCTAATCCATAAGGACGAATACAATAACATATGAATACATTGCGAGGTATTTGACCTCTATATGATACATTTTACAAACATTGCATTCGTTTTTAAAAGACAACTTTCATTTCATCGAAAGATGACAGGCATGCATACCATTTCATAATATTCAAATTATAAATGACCTAATCTGTCATTTACTTAATAATAATCTTTATTTAACTCAACAACTTGAATGCAATGTCTTTTGAAATATGCCACGAATGACTCCAAGTAATATCTTTAAAATGAGTAAATGCACAGCGAAAGATTTCTTTAATACATGAGAATAAACATGCTTTCAAGTGTCAATCAAAAGGTTGGTGAGTTTATTATTTTATCATAAACAATCATTTTCATCATTTTAATAGACCATAATATTTCCAGATATTTAATTGTACACGTAACCCGAGTACAAAATAACACGCGTAACCCGCAAATTAAAAATCATTCATATGGTGAACGCTTGATAATCGAACTAACAGGATGCATATAGAATATCCCCATCATTTCGGGACTCTCATCGGACATGATAATCAAAGTACTAAAGCATTCATAACCCGAATGGGACGTGTCGAGGTCCATAGATACTTTAGGATTCGCGTCAATTGGTGGCAATTATCATAAATACCAATTCTTAGGCTACCAAGCTAAAAAGGGGCATATTCAATTTCGATAATCCAACCATAGAAAGTAGTTTCGATTACTTGTGTCAATTTCGTAAAACATTTATAAAAGCAGCGCATGTATTCTCAGTACCAAAAATATAATAAAAGGGAGTAATGAAACTCACAATACTGTATTTCGTAGTAGAAATACATATGATGGCATTGAACAAGTGCAAGGTTGGCCTCGGATTCACGAACCTATATTAAGTATATATATATTTATATATTGGTCAATATCTGTCTAACAATTTAGGTCAAGTCGTAGTGTATCACAATCCTAATGCTCGAGACTAATATGCAAAAATCAACAAAAGTCAACTTGACCAAAATGACTTCCAAAATTTATACATGATTATTATATAGTTTAAATATAGTCGTTTTATATATTTAAATATTTTTAACAGATTTTATTAGAGTAATACTATAATTCATTTATTAATACATAAAATTTTATATTAAAATTTATATAATAAAAATATAATTTTATATATCTTAAGTAATATATTTATAAAGTTCAATTAATATCATAAAATAATATGATAGGTATTATTAATGTAATTATATTACATATAGTAAAATATGTTTGTATCACAAATTTATTTGATAAAATAATATCGATAATAACAATAGTAAGTAAAAGTTGTATTCTTTTGTAATAATAATTATTATTATTCTACTAATAATAATAACAATATTTATATTTACTAAAATTGATATTATGATTAAATTATAATTTTTATTAATAATAATACTAAAATGATAATAATAATGATATTTTATATTGGCAATGATATTCCTATAAATAATAATTTTTGTAAAAATAATAGTTTTAATATTAATAATACTTTTAATAATAATAATGATAAAAATAATGAAAACGATGTTTTTATCTAAATCAATAACTTACAATATATTTATTTCATCATGATACATATACTCATTGTTTCCTAATTGATTCGTTTAATAGTTTTTAATTCTCTTTTATATCGCATTCATAATAATGATAATAATCGCAGTCATAATAATTAGATAATACTAATATTAGTTTTAAAGATAATGATACTAATAAGTATTATAATAATATTAATAATAATACTAGTAGTTATAATAATAATGATGATAATATTAATAATAATTTTTGATGATAATAACAATAATAATAATAATAACAATAACGATTTTTAAATAATAATGCATATATTAATAATGATAATATTAATAATAATAATAATAATAATAATAATAATAATAATAATAATAATAATAATAATAATAATAATAATTAGATAATAATAATAATAACGGCGATAATAACGACGATAGTAATAATAATCATTTTATCGATAATACAAAAATTCAGTTGACTATAACTTCTAACTTGTTCATCGAAACCATTCGATATCTAAATGAAAAGTTACTAATTTTTCCCCAGCTTTCCAACGACATGCATAACATATACCTTATCTCAATCGCATATGTATCAAATTCATAATTTATAATAAGCTATCTAACGACAAAATTAAACATACAAGCATGCATAATGTATATATACTCGAGCACTAGTCAGGGATACACTATTAATATATGAAAGTAAAGTTATGAATGTTCACGTATCAATATTGAGATTCAATATTGCAGGAAAGTATGTAGATGCAACGGAGATGATAAACACTAGATTGACCTCATGAGCATACCCACGAACTATACCCATAACCTCCATAGCTATAACTCATAATTTCCTTAGCTCTAAACCATTTTTTGAAATCACTCGGACAGCACCCCGTCGCAATATTTTATGTATAATACTACTAATAATAATACTCCTAACCATAAAATTAATAATAATGTTAATCTTAATAATAATAATAATAATAATAATAATAATAATAATAATAATAATAATAATAATAATAATAACAATAATAATAATATGTAACTGTATGTATGTGAGAGATATAGAGAGATAGATGAATGAGTTTAGTGAAACAAAAATGAATTTGTTCGAACTATTAAGGAGTTAGCCTCACTTCTATCACCATGCGATCGCATGGTATGTGTGCCTTGGGGCCATGCAATTGCATGGTTCCTCTTGGCAGCCACTCTTCGTCCAATTATACCTGCCGACACTCGTTTATTATATATATATATATATATATATATATATATATATATATATATATATATATTATATTTAATTTATATAATTACTTATATATTATATTAAATTCTCGTTCATAGTTAATTTGTAAAATTTGTTCCGATAACTTGTAAGTTGACTCTCGACTTATGTTCCGGTTTCTGTTTCTCGAACGCATATTCGTACGCTTAGAAAACATGTACTTTACATTACGCGACGTGTACCTTTAACAATAAGCAGACTTAAATCAACTAATAACTATATTACTCGAAGTGTAACTTAATCATTTAAGTGTTTTGGTCATTTGCTTCTATAAATCATCGTCTCGTTATATATATAAAAGTATTATTTTAAATCGACACGTCTTATAATTAAATTAATATTACACTGTAAAATATATATTTTCATTTAGAAATATAAATTTGTACGTATAATATGTATTTGAAATATTTAATTACTAATATAATATTTAGTTTTTCCAAGTTAATTAAATTTCAAAGTTCATTTTAAAATCGTTTAAAAATATTATGACACGTAACGTTTACACTTTAAAACTTAATTTGATATCATTTATTCATGTGCTAGCATTTATTTAAAAAAAACATATCTAGATATCAATCGAATCAAATAACAAATGTTACTATCGTTTACTTAACTAATTTGAAATTCTATATATCGTAAACACGTTTTAAATACACGTTGCGAGTTATTTATATATTTACTTCTAATAATTAATATCCTATTGTATATATATTCAAATTATGTTATCAAAACATTTTAATAATCAAATTCTATTGAAACGAAAAGGGTTTCCGCAAGTTTGAAAATAGATTAATTGAATATTATGAAATTCAATTCTCCACTAACCTTTGTCTAACTTTCGTTAATTGACACATTTATTCTTACTTGTAATTCTCTTTACCATTTTCCGAATGTTGTTAAAATGTAAAGATTTCTCAAATCATAGTGGACCTCATAACAGAGACTCGTAATCATAATGATTCTTGATAACCTAATCATTTGATATCACATTGTAATTCCGTCGACATATATATTGAACAAATATGTTTATGTAAAGTATTAAACGTTTAATACTTTGTTAATTAATGGTGTATCCTATCGAATACATGCATAAAAGGCATAATGATCGCATAAAATTACCCTCAGAAGCACTGAGAACAACAGTTTTATGAGACTGTCCTCCTACCGTTCTCCGCTGTACAGGCTGCTCCATCATGCGTAAGCCCTGAAGGCCACCTAGCGCGTAAGCCCTGGCCGAAAAACGCCACTTTTAGCATAAATCTCGGATCACAAGTAACAGAACGTATCATCATCTGACACGTGTCCCCGAACAATGAAAGGACCCGTCCTAATCCATCTGGATGAAGTCACCAACATCTGGTTCTATTGCGATGATCGACTCCAAATAATGTCTTTACAAATGAGCAAATGCACAGCGGAATGTTTCTTTCATACCTGAGAATAAACATGCTTTTAAGTATCAACCAAAAGGTTGGTGAGTTTATTAGTTTAACATAAATAATCATTTCCATCATTTTAATAGACCACAAGATTTCATATTTCCATTTCTCATAAACATACGTCCCATACATAGAGACAAAAATATCATTCATATGGATTGAAAACCTGGTAACCGACATTAACAAGATGCATATAAGAATATCCCCATCATTCCGGGATCCTCCTTCGGACATGATATCAATTTTGAAGTACTAAAGCATCCGGTACTTTGGATGGGGCTTGTTGGGCCCGATAGATCTATCTTTAGAGTTCGCGTCAATTAGGGTGTCTGTTCCCTAATTCTTAGATTACCAGACTATATAAAAAGGGGCATATTCGATTTCGATAATTCAACCATATAATGTAGTTTCGATTACTTCTGTCTATTTTGTAAAACATTTATAAAAATTGCGCATGTATTCTCAGCCCAAAAATATAAAGGGTAAAAAGGCAAATGAAACTCACGCATATAAATATTGTAAAACAGTTAATAAAGCATTTGCATGTATTCTCAGCCCAAAAACGTAAAGAGTAAAAGGGAGCAAATGAAACTCACCTAATGTATTTTGTAGTAAAAATACATATGACAATATTGAACAACTGAACAATGCCGGGTTGACCTCGGATTCACGAATCTATATCATTTATATATATATTAATACACGTATTTGCCATCGAACAATTATTTTATATGTTAATTTATTAGTTATATTGTATTCTTATTAGTAATATATATATATATATATGTGTGTGTGTGTGTGTGTGTGTGTGTGTGTTTCATATTTCATTTTCTATATAAAAATATAAATTATGTTATGTTATATGTTATATGTACTAAAATATATTTTTGTATATATATATGTATATATATCTTTTGTTTGTTAAAATTATATTAATACTAAAATAATATTAGGGATGATAAAGATAATAATAATGATAATAGGGTTAAAAATGATACTTTTAATTTAAATGATAAAATGATAACTTTAATAAAAATAATACTTTTAATAAAAATGATAATTTTAATAATAATGTATACAACTAATAAAAATTCTAAAGAATAATGATTTTACTAATAATAATAATAATAATAATAATAATAATAATAATAATAATAATAATAATAATAATAATAATAATAATAATAATAATAGTAGTAATACTACCTCAAAGAATAGGTTCCAAAAATAAATCCCCTTGCCCGGGCTCGAACCCACGACCTCTCGTTAACCACACACATGCCTAACCAGTCCTCTGTAAACTTATTTTCGTTTTAATTACAACTTATAATCTTATAACCCGTATTATCTTCATCCTAGTTCCATATCTCCCGGCCCAATTTAATAGCCCGCCAACTTTTTTTTTCTTTTTTTTTCCACAATGCCAAGTGGGCTTCGGCCCATGTTACTCTAAAATCCCACAAGTAATACAATCCCGTAATTCAAATGGAATTGGTTCTAGTACTCATTAACCGACAATTAGAAGTGGAAATAGGTAAACAACTACAGTCATCCTTATGTCATCTCCCACTAGCTCCTTTTTAATTCCAACATGATGAAACATTTTACTTAAACAAATGAGGTTGTCTTCTTTTTATAATCACGATCAACATCATTTTTATAGAAACATCACTACATCGTTATTTTTTAACATCATCTTCCTTCATTTAAATCGTTATCACAGTAAAAGAAATAAACGAGCAGTAAGGTAGCCTGGTTCGAAGCAAAACATACACTTAAACAACAAGTGGCAGTAGTCGAAGCTAGGATCGGACTACAGCAGAAAATGGCTTTATGAGATGGTTGTTCCGGTTTGTCTAATAGCAACAAAACAGAAAAGAAACAAAAAAAAAAAAAAATTTCAGTGATAATCGATTTTAACAGGTAACAAATCAAGCAAGTCTTGTGGTGGCTTACGTTTATTTGACAAGTGGTGGAAGGTGTTGGATTATGGTAATCATGATGGTGATTAGGAGAGGGAGAAGAGAGTGAAAGATAGAGAGAGATTGTGATTCTTGGTGGTGGTGATTCAAGGTGAAAGAGGTGAGGTGGTGAGTTGTTCGACGGTTATGGTGGAGGGTGGTGATTCATGATGATAAATGGTGGTAGTTTTAGATTACGGTGGTGGTGACCTACTACGGTGGTGACTGGGTTAAGGTGGCCCGAGGTTATGGCCTTGGTGATGATGATGAGGGTGTCGGGTTATCAACAAAAATAGGGTGGTGTGGTTACGGTGGTTTCGATGATGATTTGTGAGGGTGGTTATCGTTCAAACACAAAACAATAATAATATCAAACAATGGTGGTGGGTTTCTTGGGTGGTGGACGGTAGTTATGGCTTCAAAGGTGATTAAGTGAAGGTGACGTAGTAGTTGATGTTTTGGTGATGATGGACTTCGAAACAAAAATAGATACAAGTTCTCGGTTGATTGAAACAAGAAGAATTCCATGGTGATGGTGTTGAGTTTGATCAAGAAGAAAAGAAATGGGTTTAGTGTGATTAAAGGTGGTGGCGGATAATGAGTTGTCAATGATGGTGGTGATAACCGATGTCTAAGGTGGCGGTGGAAGTGATGAAAACCGATGGTTGAGGTTAGTAAAAACAATAGCAAGAGGGATGGTAGTGGATGTCAAAATATGGAGAAGATTGAATGGTGACCGAGTTGTACAAGGGTGATATGTCTATATGCCTTGTGCATATATATTTGTATATATAGAATATATATTCTATACAATCAATATGATAAGGAGAATGAAACAAAACCCATATAGTAACTTAATTCATCAATTCGAGCAGTTGGAATGAAATAGATAAATATAGATATATAACAAAAAGGTAATCAAAGGTGTACCTTTTGAAAACAGTAATTTATTTAATAATTCTCCATTTATTTAATAATTCAGTATAGGAGAATGAAACCAATCAAGTAAAAAAATGGCCTTTCAATTTAATATATTTAACTATGTTTATGTTTGTTAAAATATGTCAAGTTGATTTCAAAATGAACACAGTTACACGTCCGTGAATATACAGAAATCGCTCCACTTGTTTCTGACCAGAATACCAGAATAATACAATATTAAAGTGAGATTGTGACCTTTGATTTTGGGTGTACATGTGTACACATTTTTAGTCCATATGTTTATTATGGAGTATTATTTTCATGTTCCAAATTACTAGCAAACATACACACTTAACTCTTATTTCGGCCCGATAGTTCGTACTTCGTTGTTAATCAATGGGGAATAAAAGATCTTAGAAAAATTTCCAAATTTTTAAATTTACTATAGTTATTTATTTTGGTTATTATGGTATAAAATTCGATCCTTAATTTGTTAAATAAAAATTACATCAATCGTCCCTCCCAATTCTGAGTAAAATATGAAAAGTGTTAAAACTTATCATATAGTTCCTAAATATATTTTTAATAAGCCTAAAATTTATAGAACTCATTTTTGTATTACTGTTTATTTTAATATTACATAAGTTTGAATTTAACTTCTCTAAATAATAATCGAAACGTCCAACGAGTATTACAATCATTCAATATTCATTTTTAATATACTTTATTTATATATAGTTGTGCTTTAAATAATACATATTATAATATCTTATTTTTATTTTATCCTGTTTAATTAATTTTAAATACAACAACATATAATGTTTCAAATTATTTTTCCAATTTCCATTTATATATATTTACGTATACACACATAACTATTTACAATTAATTGTTCGTGAATTGTTGAGAACGGTCGAAAGTCAAATGCATATATGAAACAGTTCAAAAATTTTGAGACTCAACATTATAGACTTTGCTTATCGTGTCGAAATCATATAAAGATTAAGTTTAAATTTGGTCAAAAATTCCCGGGTCGTCACAGTACCTACCCGTTAAAGAAATTTCGTCCCGAAATTTGAGTGTGGTCGTCATGGCTAACAATAAAAATGTTTTTATGACGAAGATGAGTTGATAACTAAAGTTTTATCATTATTGATCAATATAGATAAAATGATTCGGCTACTTAAAGCGTACGAGTGAAACTGTCACAAAAGATTTGAGATAGAGATTTAGCTTTTGACGGAGTCACGTTTGAATTCTGGAATTCAAGGGATTTAAAAGAAAATCTTGAAAATCTATAAGATCCGATTCTTCGAGATTTATGGAAAATTAGGATCCTCTTTAATTAAATGCGATGATCTGTCCCGATTACTACGTCTGATATTTCCAGTATAAATTTACCTTTTCCGCTCCATTATTTTCACCACTCCTATACTAAATTCCCAATTTCAAAAGATTTTGAAAATACTTAATCCAGTTCTGATCTTTGTCCTTATCCTTACTATCACAACAATCATTCTCCTTTTTCCAACTTCCACCGGAGGAATCTGTTTTCTTATACTTCGCCCTTGGGGTTATAGTGTTTTTATTTCTCCCGTGTCTTTATGTTGCGATAAACATTGATATATACGGTTTGTAGTTTATGTGTCGTTATCGGGTTTTATATCTTCCTTTATACTTTGAAGTCCTTGCTTCTGTTTTCTATAATCATTGTCATCCCAAGTTAATACTCCCCCCTATTTGCTGCGATTTATACTCCAATTTCTATTTCGGAGCTTTGTCCCTTCGTTTCTTCTTCTTGCGATTGGGCATCTCTTGTAATGGTCCAGAATTCGTAAGTATGGAGTTTCGAATGAACTTAATGTTCTAAATGAGAAAGAACGTAATAGCACGATTTGATTTGTCAAATTACCAGAATCACTGAGAATAGAACTATCAAGAATATATTTTCTTGATATGTTCAGTAGTTAATCAGAATGAAAGAGTTATGTAACATGACACATGATGATGTTATAATCTGTGAATCATCATGTTCCATTTAGAAACTCAGCATGACTTACTGTAATATAATCACGTTGATCAAGTGTCATTATATTATACTAACTCATGCATCAGTTCCCAACATTACTTCAACAACATTCATATTTTAAGCTCGAAAGTTTACAGAATATAGAAACTAACAGTTTCTATATGATGAAACACTGATAGAACGAAGAGATTAATGATGTTAGCTAAGAATGGTTATAAAAATATCTTCAGAAATATCGAAGATATTTATGACGATATTTTGGAATTTCTAAGATCGAAGGTTGATGAAGAAAATTTGTCCGCAAAAGTTTGGAGTCAGAAGCAAGGTATTTGCTAAAGATTTCATCAGAAACGGAATCATCAGGATTCTTAATGTACAAGTTTAGTCCTTGTGATTTGTTCAGAGACTCCTTCGTAGTTTGCTCAATCAGTTTTTCAGTTTCAAACTTTTTCTGAGCTTTACCAACATACAATTCTTTATCATCAACTTTTGGCTGTTGAGGTCGTTTTCAGTTTTTGTTGCTTTATTCAACTTTTCAAAATTTTAGACTATTAATTTGCAGACTGGGTGCTTTTCAAAATTTCAGAATGGAAGATCATAATTCTAAGAGATAAATGTTATATGGATACATATAACTGTTGATGTGTAAACATTGCGAGACTCACAATACAGATTTGTTGATTCCGGGTAATTGGTATGGCAATTCTTGTTATAAGATGCGGATGAGTACATGATGAGACTTCAATAGATAAATATAGTGATTTTTCGGAGGGATTTAAACCAAGGAGCGACGAGGTTGCTGGTACATCTGCTGGTAATATGGTGAAATATAATAAAAATATTATGACACGTAACGTTTACACTTTAAAACTTAATTTGATATAATTTATTCATGTGCTAGCATTTATTTAAAAAAAACATATCTAGATATCAATCGAATCAAATAACAAATGTTACTATCGTTTACTTAACTAATTTGAAATTCTATATATCGTAAACACGTTTTAAATACACGTTGCGAGTTATTTATATATTTACTTCTAATAATTAATATCCTATTGTATATATATTCAAATTATGTTATCAAAACATTTTAATAATCAAATTCTATTGAAACGAAAAGGGTTTCCGCACGTTTGAAAATAGATTAATTGAATATTATGAAATTCAATTCTCCACTAACCTTTGTCTAACTTTCGTTAATTGACACATTTATTCTTACTTGTAATTCTCTTTACCATTTTCTGAATGTTGTTAAAATGTAAAGATTTCTCAAATCATAGTGGACCTCATAACATAGACTCGTAATCATAATGATTCTTGATAACCTAATCATTTGATATCACATTGTAATTCCGTCGACATATATATTGAACAAATATGTTTATGTAAAGTATTAAACGTTTAATACTTTGTTAATTAATGGTGTATCCTATCGAATACATGCATAAAAGGCATAATGATCGCATAAAATTACCCTCAGAAGCACTGAGAACAACAGTTTTATGAGACTGTCCTCCTACCGTTCTCCGCTGTACAGGCTGCTCCATCATGCGTAAGCCCTGAAGGCCACCTAGCGCGTAAGCCCTGGCCGAAAAATGCCACTTTCAGCATAAATCTCGGATCACAAGTAACAGAACGTATCATCATCTGATACGTGTCCCCGAACAATGAAAGGACCCGTCCTAATCCATCTGGATGAAGTCACCAACATCTGGTTCTATTGCGATGATCGACTCCAAATAATGTCTTTACAAACGAGCAAATGCACAGCGGAATGTTTCTTTCATACCTGAGAATAAACATGCTTTCAAGTATCAACCAAAAGGTTGGTGAGTTTATTAGTTTAACATAAATAATCATTTCCATCATTTTAATAGACCACAAGATTTCATATTTCCATTTCTCATAAACATACGTCCCATACATAGAGACAAAAATATCATTCATATGGATTGAACACCTGGTAACCGACATTAACAAGATGCATATAAGAATATCCCCATCATTCCGGGATCCTCCTTCGGACATGATATCAATTTTGAAGTACTAAAGCATCCGGTACTTTGGATGGGGCTTGTTGGGCCCGATAGATCTATCTTTAGAGTTCGCGTCAATTAGGGTGTCTGTTCCTAATTCTTAGATTACCAGACTATATAAAAAGGGGCATATTCGATTTCGATAATTCAACCATATAATGTAGTTTCGATTACTTCTGTCTATTTTGTAAAACATTTATAAAAATTGCGCATGTATTCTCAGCCCAAAAATATAAAGGGTAAAAAGGCAAATGAAACTCACGCATATAAATATTGTAAAACAGTTAATAAAGCATTTGCATGTATTCTCAGCCCAAAAACGTAAAGAGTAAAAGGGAGCAAATGAAACTCACCTAATGTATTTTGTAGTAAAAATACATATGACAATATTGAACAACTGAACAATGCAGGGTTGACCTCGGATTCACGAATCTATATCATTTATATATATATTAATACACGTATTTGCCATCGAACAATTATTTTATATGTTAATTTATTAGTTATATCGTATTCTTATTAGTAATATATATATATATATATATATATATATATATATATATATATATATATATATATATATATATATATATATATATATATATATATATATGTGTGTGTGTGTATGTGTGTGTGTGTGTGTGTGTGTGTGTGTGTGTGTGTGTTTCATATTTCATTTTGTATATAAAAATATAAATTATGTTATGTTATATGTTATATGTACTAAAATATATTTTTGTATATATATGTATATATATCTTTTGTTTGTTAAAATTATATTAATACTAAAATAATATTAGGGATGATAAAGATAATAATAATGATAATAGGGTTAAAAATGATACTTTTAATTTAAATGATAAAATGATAACTTTAATAAAAATAATACTTTTAATAAAAATGATAATTTTAATAATAATGTATACAACTAATAAAAATTCTAAAGAATAATGATTTTACTAATAATAATAATAATAATAATAATAATAATAATAATAATAATAATAATAATAATAATAATAATAATAATAATAATAATAATAGTAATACTACCTCAAAGAATAGGTTCCAAAAATAAATCCCCTTGCCCGGGCTCGAACCCACGACCTCTCGTTAACCACACACATGCCTAACCAGTCCTCTGTAAACTTATTTGCGTTTTAATTACAACTTATAATCTTATAACCCGTATTATCTTCATCCTAGTTCCATATCTCCCGGCCCAATTTAATAGCCCGCCAACTTTTTTTTTCTTTTTTTTTCCACAATGCCAAGTGGGCTTCGGCCCATGTTACTCTAAAATCCCACAAGTAATACAATCCCGTAATTCAAATGGAATTGGTTCTAGTACTCATTAACCGACAATTAGAAGTGGAAATAGGTAAACAACTACAGTCATCCTTATGTCATCTCCCACTAGCTCCTTTTTAATTCCAACATGATGAAACATTTTACTTAAACAAATGAGGTTGTCTTCTTTTTATAATCACGATCAACATCATTTTTATAGAAACATCACTACATCGTTATTTTTTAACATCATCTTCCTTCATTTAAATCGTTATCACAGTAACAGAAATAAACGAGCAGTAAGGTAGCCTGGTTCGAAGCAAAACATACACTTAAACAACAAGTGGCAGTAGTCGAAGCTAGGATCGGACTACAGCAGAAAATGGCTTTATGAGATGGTTGTTCCGGTTTGTCTAATAGCAACAAAACAGAAAAGAAACAAAAAAAAAAAAAATTTCAGTGATAATCGATTTTAACAGGTAACAAATCAAGCAAGTCTTGTGGTGGCTTACGTTTATTTGACAAGTGGTGGAAGGTGTTGGATTATGGTAATCATGATGGTGATTAGGAGAGGGAGAAGAGAGTGAAAGATAGAGAGAGATTGTGATTCTTGGTGGTGGTGATTCAAGGTGAAAGAGGTGAGGTGGTGAGTTGTTCGACGGTTATGGTGGAGGGTGGTGATTCATGATGATAAATGGTGGTAGTTTTAGATTACGGTGGTGGTGACCTACTACGGTGGTGACTGGGTTAAGGTGGCCCGAGGTTATGGCCTTGGTGATGATGATGAGGGTGTCGGGTTATCAACAAAAATAGGGTGGTGTGGTTAAGGTGGTTTCGATGATGATTTGTGAGGGTGGTTATCGTTCAAACACAAAACAATAATAATATCAAACAATGGTGGTGGGTTTCTTGGGTGGTGGACGGTAGTTATGGCTTCAAAGGTGATTAAGTGAAGGTGACGTAGTAGTTGATGTTTTGGTGATGATGGACTTCGAAACAAAAATAGATACAAGTTCTCGGTTGATTGAAACAAGAAGAATTCCATGGTGATGGTGTTGAGTTTGATCAAGAAGAAAAGAAATGGGTTTAGTGTGATTAAAGGTGGTGGCGGATAATGAGTTGTCAATGATGGTGGTGATAACCGATGTCTAAGGTGGCGGTGGAAGTGATGAAAACCGATGGTTGAGGTTAGTTCGAACAATAGCAAGAGGGATGGTAGTGGATGTCAAAATATGGAGAAGATTGAATGGTGACCGAGTTGTACAAGGGTGATATGTCTATATGCCTTGTGCATATATATTTGTATATATAGAATATATATTCTATACAATCAATATGATAAGGAGAATGAAACAAAACCCATATAGTAACTTAATTCATCAATTCGAGCAGTTGGAATGAAATAGATAAATATAGATATATAACAAAAAGGTAATCAAAGGTGTACCTTTTGAAAACAGTAATTTATTTAATAATTCTCCATTTATTTAATAATTCAGTATAGGAGAATGAAACCAATCAAGTAAAAAAATGGCCTTTCAATTTAATATATTTAACTATGTTTATGTTTGTTAAAATATGTCAAGTTGATTTCAAAATGAACACAGTTACACGTCCGTGAATATACAGAAATCGCTCCACTTTTTTCTGACCAGAATACCAGAATAATACAATATTAAAGTGAGATTGTGACCTTTGATTTTGGGTGTACATGTGTACACGTTTTTAGTCCATATGTTTATTATGGAGTATTATTTTCATGTTCCAAATTACTAGCAAACATACACACTTAACTCTTATTTCGGCCCGATAGTTCGTACTTCGTTGTTAATCAATGGGGAATAAAAGATCTTAGAAAAATTTCCAAATTTTTAAATTTACTATAGTTATTTATTTTGGTTATTATGGTATAAAATTCGATCCTTAATTTGTTAAATAAAAATTACATCAATCGTCCCTCCCAATTCTGAGTAAAATATGAAAAGTGTTAAAACTTATCATATAGTTCCTAAATATATTTTTAATAAGCCTAAAATTTATAGAACTCATTTTTGTATTACTGTTTATTTTAATATTACATAAGTTTGAATTTAACTTCTCTAAATAATAATCGAAACGTCCAACGAGTATTACAATCATTCAATATTCATTTTTAATATACTTTATTTATATATAGTTGTGCTTTAAATAATACATATTATAATATCTTATTTTTATTTTATCCTATTTAATTAATTTTAAATACAACAACATATAATGTTTCAAATTATTTTTCCAATTTCCATTTATATATATTTACGTATACACACATAACTATTTACAATTAATTGCTCGTGAATTGTTGAGAACGGTCGAAAGTCAAATGCATATATGAAACAGTTCAAAAATTTTGAGACTCAACATTATAGACTTTGCTTATCGTGTCGAAATCATATAAAGATTAAGTTTAAATTTGGTCAAAAATTCCCGGGTCGTCACAGTACCTACCCGTTAAAGAAATTTCGTCCCGAAATTTGAGTGTGGTCGTCATGGCTAACAATAAAAATGTTTTTATGACGAAGATGAGTTGATAACTAAAGTTTTATCATTATTGATCAATATAGATAAAATGATTCGGCTACTTAAAGCGTACGAGTGAAACTGTCACAAAAGATTTGAGATAGAGATTTAGCTTTTGACGGAGTCACGTTTGAATTCTGGAATTCAAGGGATTTAAAAGAAAATCTTGAAAATCTATAAGATCCGATTCTTCGAGATTTATGGAAAATTAGGATCCTCTTTAATTAAATGCGATGATCTATCCCGATTACTACGTCTGATATTTCCAGTATAAATTTACCTTTTCCGCTCCATTATTTTCACCACTCCTATACTAAATTCCCAATTTCAAAAGATTTTGAAAATACTTAATCCAGTTCTGATCTTTGTCCTTATCCTTACTATCACAACAATCATTCTCCTTTTTCCAACTTCCACCGGAGGAATCTGTTTTCTTATACTTCGCCCTTGGGGTTATAGTGTTTTTATTTCTCCCGTGTCTTTATGTTGCGATAAACATTGATATATACGGTTTGTAGTTTATGTGTCGTTATCGGGTTTTATATCTTCCTTTATACTTTGAAGTCCTTGCTTCTGTTTTCTATAATCATTGTCATCCCAAGTTAATACTCCCCCCTATTTGCTGCGATTTATACTCCAATTTCTATTTCGGAGCTTTGTCCCTTCGTTTCTTCTTCTTGCGATTGGGCATCTCTTGTAATGGTCCAGAATTCGTAAGTATGGAGTTTCGAATGAACTTAATGTTCTAAATGAGAAAGAACGTAATAGCACGATTTGATTTGTCAAATTACCAGAATCACTGAGAATAGAACTATCAAGAATATATTTTCTTGATATGTTCAGTAGTTAATCAGAATGAAAGAGTTATGTAACATGACACATGATGATGTTATAATCTGTGAATTATCATGTTCCATTTAGAAACTCAGCATGACTTACTGTAATATAATCACGTTGATCAAGTGTCATTATATTATACTAACTCATGCATCAGTTCCCAACATTACTTCAACAACATTCATATTTTAAGCTCGAAAGTTTACAGAATATAGAAACTAACAGTTTCTATATGATGAAACACTGATAGAACGAAGAGATTAATGATTTTAGCTAAGAATGGTTATAAAAATATCTTCAGAAATATCGAAGATATTTATGACGATATTTTGGAATTTCTAAGATCGAAGGTTGATGAAGAAAATTTGTCCGCAAAAGTTTGGAGTCAGAAGCAAGGTATTTGCTAAAGATTTCATCAGAAACGGAATCATCAGGATTCTTAATGTTCAAGTTTAGTCCTTGTGATTTGTTCAGAGACTCCTTCGTAGTTTGCTCAATCAGTTTTTCAGTTTCAAACTTTTTCTGAGCTTTGCCAACATACAATTCTTTATCATCAACTTTTGGCTGTTGAGGTCGTTTTCAGTTTTTGTTGCTTTATTCAACTTTTCAAAATTTTAGACTATTAATTTGCAGACTGGGTGCTTTACAAAATTTCAGAATGGAAGATCATAATTCTAAGAGATAAATGTTATATGGATACATATAACTGTTGATGTGTAAACGTTGCGAGACTCACAATACAGATTTGTTGATTCCGGGTAATTGGTATGGCAATTCTTGTTATAAGATGCGGATGAGTACATGATGAGACTTCAATAGATAAATATAGTGATTTGTCGGAGGGATTTAAACCAAGGAGCGACGAGGTTGCTGGTACATCTGCTGGTAATATGGTGAAATATAATAAAAGGTTCTCCGGTAACAATAAAAGAGCACACATATAAATCAAGGTTATAATAAGGTTGTTTCGAACGAAAAATCAAAGTTGACTTGCTGGAGCTGTGACAAATTTGGCTAATTTGAAAAGGAAATTCAAAGTTATTTTCAGTAATAACAATGCCAAAGAAATTAACACAGATAAATGTTAGACGTTTACTCAGGTTCCGAGAGTTTTTTAGGTGTATAACTATATGCATCAATCTTTTCTTCCATAGATGAAGTGCGGTTGGTTCATCCTATCGGTTGAGGTGTTTTCAAGAATCATGAAAAGTTTGAACGCAAATTGTAATCGTCAAGATACAAATGAGGTTTAAGGTGAAATCAAGTGGCAAACTTGAAGAATTGTTTAGTTTCATATGTTATAATCAGTATTTTAATTCATTTTAATTGTCCAGTGTTGGCAGTCCACAGTTGATAGTTCACAGTTAACAGTCCAATAATTCATACATAGTTTAATATATAATATTCGAATTAATTAATTCATATCGTGACCCGTGTACATGTCTCAGACTCGATCACAACTCAAAGTATATATATTATTTGAGAATCAACCTCAACCCTGTATAGAGAACTCGATCATTACTGCATATAGAGTGTCTATGGTGATTCCAAATAATATATATAGATGTGTCGATATGATATGTCAAAACCTTGTATACGTGTCCCGATATTTAAAGTGCGTAAAAAATAAATAACAGAAATTTAAATGACGATAAATAAAGTGCGTAAAGTAAATAACAGAAATTAAATGACGATAAATAAAATTGCGAGAATGTAAATTGCGATAATTAAATTGTGATAAATAAAATGTAATCAGTTAGCTAGGAACAATTAGCTAGGAACAGTTAGCGTGGATTCTTAACAAAATTTCTCATAGTTAATTTGTTTGTTTCTAACAAATTTTATTTTGTCAAATGTTTTCTTCATTATGCCACTTGTTGGATTCTGATAAATTAAAATCCAAATATGAAATTGGATGAATATGGTTATTCTGTGGTGAACGGATTTATATATCGGTGGATGTAAGTAGGATAGTATATGACTGTTGAAACAGATTCGAAGAACGTACAATGTAACTTATTAATGTTAAATTTAAATATTCCTCGGGTATTACCTACCCGTTAAAATATTTTCACCATTAACAGTTTGTACAAGAGAATTTTTAATTACAATCTTTATGAAAACATATATACATATATATTTTCTTCAGATGTATTCATGGATTTAATGAGTTAATATGATATTAAACTCATTTACTTTTCGGTTGGAACTAGAATAAATAATCTCTAAAACTTTAGAGATTACATATTCGCCATGTCGAACGAAGATAATTGATGTAGAACGATACGTAGAATGGTGATTATACTCGAGGTACAGAATGAGATGTTGAGACATGGATTGTTGATGGTACTGGTGCTGTTATTGATGGTACGGTTGGTGCCGGTGATATTGCTGAAGCTGGTAATTTTTGCACCATATTCTCCAAATTGATTACTCGAACGCGAAGTTTGTTGACTTCTTATATTATTCCGGGATGATTGTCGGTCGGAACGAGTGAATGAATAAGGTTTAGAATTTTAGATAGAATATAATCGTGGCGAGATACTCTGGAAATGAGAGAGAAAATGATGAACAGGTTCGCGGGTAAGTGCTTCAGGTTCTTCGCTAAGAGGTGAATTTGGTTGATGGAAAGGATCGCCTGCTTCGCATCTCCATTGATTAAGTCGACTACGAAACCATCAGATGAATTGGGGATGGCTGATTGGTTGATTCATTCTGGTGACATTGCCTCCGGAGCTTAGGTGAACATCCATGTCGGAGTAGCTGTCGGAATCCGAGGAATTCAAATTGGTTGAAGGATGCATCTCGTACGAACAGATGAAGAATTTTCGATAAGAAATAGATTATAGGATGTAGATTAGTGCCCTGCAATACATAATTTACATATGCATATATAATACTAAAATTTCATAAATTATGGAGGAATCTACGGAATCTATCAGGCAAAGGTAACAATAACAGATACGCTAAGATATGAATTTTGTCTATACACTATTCATGCAATCATTACAGTATAATGTGTCTAGACTAAGAATGATAAGCAAATGATTCCCTAAGAATGATAAGCAGGTAATTTTCGACACGAAATGATAAGCAAAACTTTTGACATGCAGACACGGTCGAAGTCCAGACTCACTAATACATTAAACAACTATTAGTTAGACACACTAATGTAAGACCTGGTTCCTAAGACCACCGCTCTGATACCAACTGAAAGGACCCGTCCTAATCCATCTGGACGAAGTCACCAACATCTGGTTCCATTGCGATGATCGACTCCAAATAATGTCTTTACAAATGAGCAAATGCACAGCGGAATGTTTCTTTCATACCTGAGAATAAACATGCTTTCAAGTGTCAACCAAAAGGTTGGTGAGTTCATTAGTTTAACATAAATAATCATTTCCATCATTTTAATAGACCACAAGATTTCATATTTCCATTTCTCATAAACATACATCCCATACATAGAGACAAAAATATCATTCATATGGATTGAACACCTGGTAACCGATATTAACAAGATGCATATAAGAATATCCCCATCATTCCGGGATCCTCCTTCGGACATGATATCAATTTTGAAGTACTAAAGCATCCGGTACTTTGGATGGGGCTTGTTGAGCCCGATAGATCTATCTTTAGAGTTCGCGTTAATTAGGGTGTCTGTTCCCTAATTCTTAGATTACCAGACTATATAAAAAGGGGCATATTCGATTTCGATAATTCAACCATATAATGTAGTTTTGATTACTTGTGTCTATTTCGTAAAACATTTATAAAAATTGCGCTTGTATTCTCAGCCCAAAAATATAAAGGGTAAAAAGGCAAATGAAACTCACGCATATAAATATTGTAAAACAGTTAATAAAGCATTTGCATGTATTCTCAGCCCAAAAACGTAAAGAGTAAAAGGGAGCAAATGAAACTCACCTATTGTATTTTGTAATAAAAATACATATGAAAATATTGAACAACTGAACAATGCAGGGTTGACCTCGGATTCACGAATCTATATCATTTATATATATATATTAATACACGTATTTGCCATCGAACAATTATTTTATATGTGAATTTATTAGTTATATCGTATTCTTATTAGTAATATATATATATATATATATATATATATATATATATATATATATATATATATATATATATATATATATATATATATATATATATATGTGTGTGTGTGTGTGTGTGTGTGTTTCATATTTCATTTTGTATATAAAAATATAAATTATGTTATGTTATATGTACTAAAATATATTTTTGTATATATATGTATATATATCTTTTGTTTGTTAAAATAATATTAATACTAAAATAATATTAGGGATGATAAAGATAATAATAATGATAATAGGGTTAAAAATGATACTTTTAATTTAAATGATAAAATGATAACATTAATAAAAAGAATACTTTTAATAAAAATGATAATTTTAATAGTAATGTATACAACTAATAAAAATTCTAAAGAATAATGATTTTACTAATAATAATAATAATAATAATAATAATAATAATAATAATAATAATAATAATAATAATAATAATAATAATAATAATAATAATAATAATAACAATAATAATAACAATAATAATAATAGTAATACTACCTCAAAGAATAGGTTCCAAAAATAAATGCCCTTGCCCGGGCTCGAACCCACGACCTCTCGTTAACCACACACATGCCTAACCAGTCCTCTGTAAACTTATTTGCGTTTTAGTTACAACTTATAATCTTATAACCCGTATTATCTTCATCCTAGTTCCATATCTCCCGGCCTAATTTAATAGCCCGCCAACTTTTTTTTTCTTTTTTTTTCCACGATGCCAAGTGGGCTTCGGCCCATGTTACTCTAAAATCCCACAAGTAATACAATCCCGTAATTCAAATGGAATTGGTTCTAGTACTCATTAACCGACAATTAGAAGTGGAAATAGGTAAACAACTACAGTCATCCTTATGTCATCTCCCACTAGCTCCTTTTTAATTCCAACATGATGAAACATTTTACTTAAACAAATGAGGTTGTCTTCTTTTCATAATCACGATCAACATCATTTTTACAGAAACATCACTACATCATTATTTTTTAACATCATCTTCCTTCATTTAAATCGTTATCACAGTAACAGAAATAAACGAGCAGTAAGGTAGCCTGGTTCGAAGCAAAACATGCACTTAAACAACAAGTGGCAGTAGTCGAAGCTAGGATCGGACTACAGCAGAAAATGGCTTTATGTGATGGTTGTTCCGGTTTGTCTAATAGCAACGAAACAGAAAAGAAAAAAAATAAAAATAAAAATTGCAGTGATAATCGATTTTAACAGGAAACAAATCAAGCAAGTCTTGTGGTGGCTTATGTTTGTTTGACAAGTGGTGGAAGGTGTTGGATTATGGTAATCATGATGGTGATTAGGAGAGGGAGAAGAGAGTGAAATATAGAGAGAGATTGTGATTCTTGGTGGTGGTTATTCAAGGTGAAAGAGGTGAGGTAGTGAGTTGTTCGACGGTTATGGTGGAGGGTGGTGATTCATGATGATAAATGGTGGTAGTTTTAAATTATGGTGGTGGTGACCTACTACGGTGGTGACTGGGTTAAGGTGGCCCGAGGTTGTGGCCTTGGTGATGATGATGAGGGTGTCGGGTTATCAACGAAAATAGGGTGGTGTGGTTATGGTGGTTTCGATGATGATTTGTGAGGGTGGTTATCGTTCAAACACAAAACAATAATAATATCAAACAATGGTGGTGGGTTTCTTGGGTGGTGGACGGTAGTTATGGCTTCAAAGGTGATTAAGTGAAGGTGAGGTAGTAGTTGATGTTTTGGTGATGATGGACTTCGAAACAAAAATAGATACAAGTTCTCAGTTGATTGAAACAAGAATAATTCCATGGTGATGGTGTTGAGTTTGATCAAGAAGAAAAGAAATGGGTTTAGTGTGATTTAAGGTGGTGGCGGATAATGAGTTGTCAATGATGGTGGTGATAACCGATGTCTAAGGTGGCGGTGGAAGTGATGAAAACCGATGGTTGAGGTTGGTTCGAACAATAGCAAGAGGGATGGTAGTGGATGTCAAAATATGGAGAAGATTGAATGGTGACCGAGTTGTACAAGGGTGATATGTCTATATGCCTTGTGCATATATATATATATATATATATATATATATATATATATATATATATATATATATATATATATATATATATATATATATATATATATATATATATATATATGTATATATAGAATATATATTCTATACAATCAATATGATAAGGAGAATGAAACAAAACCCATATAGTAACTTAATTCATCAATTCGAGCAGTTGGAATGAAATAGATAAATATAGATATATAACAAAAAGGTAATCAAAGGTGTACCTTTTGAAAACAGTAATTTATTTAATAATTCTCCATTTATTTAATAATTCAGTATAGGAGAATGAAACCAATCAAGTAAAAAAAATGGCCTTTCAATTTAATATATTTAACTATGTTTATGTTTGTTAAAATATGTCAAGTTGATTTCAAAAGGAACACAGTTACACGTCCGTGAATATACAGAAATCGCTCCACTTGTTTCTGACCAGAATACCAGAATAATACAATATTAAAGTGAGATTGTGACCTTTGATTTTGGGTGTACATGTGTACACGTTTTTAGTCCATATGTTTATTATGGAGTATTATTTTTGTAGTGACCCGAACTTTTCCATGTTTATATATATTAATTGAGATTGATATTTACATGATTAAATGTTTCCAACATGTTAATCAATCAAACTTGTTAAGACTTGATTAATTGAAATATGTTTCATATAGACAATTGACCACCCAAGTTGACCGGTGATTCACGAATGTTAAAACTTGTAAAAACTATATGATGACATATATATGGATATATATATAGTTAACATGATACTATGATAAGTAAACATATCATTAAGTATATTAACAATGAACTACATATGTAAAAACAAGACTACTAACTTAATGATTTTTAAACGAGACATATATGTAACGATTATCATTGTAAAGACATTTAATGTATGTATATATCATATTAAGAGATATTCATACATGATAATATCATGATAATATAATAATTTAAAATCTCATTTGATATTATAAACATTGGGTTAACAACATTTAACAAGATCGTTAACCTAAAGGTTTCAAAACAACACTTACATGTAACGACTAACGATGACTTAACGACTCAGTTAAAATGTATATACATGTAGTGTTTTAATATGTATTTATACACTTTTGAAAGACTTCAATACACTTATCAAAATACTTCTACTTAACAAAAATGCTTACAATTACATCCTCGTTCAGTTTCATCAACAATTCTACTCGTATGCACCCGTATTCGTACTCGTACAATACACAGCTTTTAGATGTATGTACTATTGGTATATACACTCCAATTATCAGCTCTTAGCAGCCCATGTGAGTCACCTAACACATGTAGGAACCATCATTTGGCAACTAGCATGAAATATCTCATAAAATTACAAAAATATGAGTAATCATTCATGACTTATTTACATGAAAACAAAATTACATATCCTTTATATCTAATCCATACACCAACGACCAAAAACACCTACAAACACTTTCATTCTTCAATTTTCTTCATCTAATTAATCTCTCTCAAGTTCTATCTTCAAGTTCTAAGTGTTCTTCATAAATTCTACAAGTTCTAGTTACATAAAATCAAGAATACTTTCAAGTTTGCTAGCTCACTTCCAATCTTGTAAGGTGATCATCCAACCTCAAGAAATCTTTGTTTCTTACAGTAGGTTATCATTCTAATACAAGGTAATAATCATATTCAAACTTTGGTTCAATTTCTATAACTATAACAATCTTATTTCA
This sequence comes from Rutidosis leptorrhynchoides, assembly GCF_046630445.1. Lineage (NCBI taxonomy): Eukaryota > Viridiplantae > Streptophyta > Magnoliopsida > Asterales > Asteraceae > Rutidosis > Rutidosis leptorrhynchoides. The sequence continues at coordinate 241,982,996 of NC_092343.1, forward strand.
AGTGATGATCTTACTTGAACTTGTTTTCGTGTCATGATTCTGCTTCAAGAACTTCGAGCCATCCAAGGATCCGTTGAAGCTAGATCCATTTTTCTCTTTTCCAGTAGGTTTATCCAAGGAACTTAAGGTAGTAATGATGTTCATAACATCATTCGATTCATACATATAAAGCTATCTTATTCGAAGGTTTAAACTTGTAATCACTAGAACATAGTTTAGTTAATTCTAAACTTGTTCGCAAACAAAAGTTAATCCTTCTAACTTGACTTTTAAAATCAACTAAACATATGTTCTATATCTATATGATATGTTAACTTAATGATTTAAAACCTGGAAACACGAAAAACACCGTAAAACCGGATTTACGCCGTCGTAGTAACAACGCGGGCTGTTTTGGGTTAGTTAATTAAAAACTATGATAAACTTTGATTTAAAAGTTGTTATTCTGAGAAAATGATTTTTATTATGAACATGAAACTATATCCAAAAATTATGGTTAAACTCAAAGTGGAAGTATGTTTTCTAAAATGGTCATCTAGACGTCGTTCTTTCGACTGAAATGACTACCTTTACAAAAACGACTTGTAACTTATTTTTTCCGACTATAAACCTATACTATTTCTGTTTAGATTCATAAAATAGAGTTCAATATGAAACCATAGCAATTTGATTCACTCAAAACGGATTTAAAATGAAGAAGTTATGGGTAAAACAAGATTGGATAATTTTTCTCATTTTAGCTACGTGAAAATTGGTAACAAATCTATTCCAACCATAACTTAATCAACTTGTATTGTATATTATGTAATCTTGAGATACCATAGACACGTATACAATGTTTCGACCTATCATGTCGACACATCTATATATATTTCGGAACAACCATAGACACTATATATGTGAATGTTGGAGTTAGCTATACAGGGTTGAGGTTGATTCCAAAATATATATAGTTTGAGTTGTGATCAATACTGAGATACGTATACACTTGGTCGTGGATTGATTCAAGATAATATTTATCAATTTATTTCTGTACATCTAACTGTGGACAACTAGTTGTAGGTTACTAACGAGGACAGCTGACTTAATAAACTTAAAACATCAAAATATATTAAAAGTGTTGTAAATATATTTTGAACATACTTTGATATATATGTATATATTGTTATAGGTTCGTGAATCAACCAGTGGCCAAGTCTTACTTCCCGACGAAGTAAAAATCTGTGAAAGTGAGTTATAGTCCCACTTTTAAAATCTAATATTTTTGGGATGAGAATACATGCAGGTTTTATAAATGATTTACAAAATAGACACAAGTACGTGAAACTACATTCTATGGTTGAATTATCGAAATCGAATATGCCCCTTTTTATTAAGTCTGGTAATCTAAGAATTAGGGAACATACACCCTAATTGACGCGAACACTAAAGATAGATCTATTGGGCCTAACAAACCCCATCCAAAGTACCGGACGCTTTAGTACTTCAAAATTTATATCATATCCGAAGGGTGTCCCAGAATGATGGGGATATTCTTATATATATGCATCTTGTTAATGTCGGTTACCAGGTGTTCACCATATGAATGACTTTTATCTCTATGTATGGGATGTGTATTGAAATATGAAATCTTGTGGTCTATTATTATGATTTGATATATATAGGTTAAACCTATAACTCACCAACATTTTTGTTGACGTTTTAAGCATGTTTATTCTCAGGTGATTATTAAGAGCTTCCGCTGTCGCATACTTAAATAAGGACGAGATTTGGAGTCCATGCTTGTATGATATTGTGTAAAAACTGCATTCAAGAAACTTATTTTGTTGTAACATATTTGTATTGTAAACCATTATGTAATGGTCGTGTGTAAACAGGATATTTTAGATTATCATTATATGATAATCTACGTAAAGCTTTTTAAACCTTTATTGATGAAATAAAGGTTATGGTTTGTTTTAAAATGAATGCAGTCTTTAAAAAAAACGTTTCATATAGAGGTCAAAACCTCGCAACGAAATCAATTAATATGGAACGTTTTTAATCAATAAGAATGGGACATATCAGTTGGTATCCGAGCGTTGGTCTTAGAGAACCAGAAAATTTTCATTAGTGTGTCTTATCGAGTTTGTTAGGATTCATTAGTGAGTCTGGACTTCGACCGTGTTTTCTTTAAAAATTATTGCTTAACATTTTTGTTGGAAACTATATATTTTTAACATATGAATATTATGTGATATATTAATCTCTTAACGTGTTTGATATTATGTGATAGATGTCTACCTCTAGAACAAGTCCCATTGACTCACCTAATAATAATGAAGAGTCAAATGTAAATTGGAATGATTCGTGGACTGATTCACAAGTTCCCGAAGAGGAACCGGAAGAAGAGTCGGAACCGGAAGAAGAATCGGAACCGGAAGAAGAATCGGAACCGGAAGAAGAAATAGAACCGGTGGGGGAAATAATAAAACGGTTAAGTAAAAGAGAATCCTCAACCAACCGACCAAGGTTAATTATGGTCAATGGTGTTTCCGCCAAGGAAGCAAAATATTGGGAGGATTACCAATTCTCCGATGAATCGGATTCCGACGAGAATTCCGATGATGTTATAGAAATTACCCCAACTGAATTTAAAAAGGCAAAAGAAAATAATAAGGGAAAGGGCATAAAAATAGAGAAATCTAATTCCAACCCCGATGAACTTTATATGTATCGTCAACCCCCGAAGTCCTTAAGTTGTAATAATGACCCGGGAATCTCTAAACCACCAGGTTTTTCTAAACCAATGTGGATAACGACGGCTCGTATTAGGGGAACATCATATATCCCTAGAAACTTGGCAAAACGAACCAAAACCGAAGAAGAAGAAACAAGCGAGTCGGAATAAGATAGTTGTATTCGTGTGGTGTAATATATGTAATATAGTGTGCTTATGCTTTATGATATATGTAAAAATTGCTTGTATTAATAAGTATTTTTTTATGAATCTAACTCTTGTCTATTTTACAGTATAAAAACACAAAATGGATAGAAAACCCAATATTTTAAGAGACCTACCCGGAGACATGATTGATGAAATCTTGTCTAGAGTCGGTCAGAATTCTTCGGCACAACTATTTAAGGCGAGATCAGTTTGTAAGACATTCGAAGAACGTTCCAAGAATGCCTTGGTTTATAAAAGGCTTTCGTTCGAAAGATGGGGGATATCACATTGGGAAATCCATAAGTTACGATGTGTTTACTTTGACGCATATATTGCGGGGAACCCAAATACTATTTTACGCAATGGGTTAAGAAATTATTTTGACTCAATATATCCGAATATTGGACTTCGTGATTTAGAAAAAGCGGCTAACATGCAACATAACGAGGCATGTTATGCTTACGGATTAGTAATGTTCGCTTCTCACCAAAGTGAGAACAAGAACATCGGCCTACAACTATTAAACAAAACATTCCCACAAGTGACGGAGTCGGTAATTGGGGTAAGAAATGAGGTTTTTAGATTGTTACGAGACTGTTGGACATTACGTAACCCTCGTCCCTTTGACGACGTTACAACACGCTGTCTTATCAACGGCCATAACGGTTATGTTCCACAAGACCAAGGATGGGAAGTAGTCCTAGTAAAACCAGAATGCATGACTTGTTTCTGGACGTATGAATTACGTGTCTTTATTGCCTTTGTCGAACGACTTGTGTACTAGCTAGAATTATCTTCACAACTATCTTGTATCAAAGTTATTGTGTGCTATATTTCATGCTTTATGTAAAATAAGCGGTATTGTAAGTTGTAAAATATTGTATAAAAGTTTGAACGCGAAATATTATTATAATCAGTTTTTCATATAGAATTGTAGTAGTTGAATTGTATATTAGCTACTAAGTATGAACTTAACGGGTAGGTACTACCCGAATTTAAACTTATAAAACGCTAATATGAAGAAAAAGCTTTTATAAATGAGTTCATATTATGCTACGAAATACTATTAACTACTCTTAATATTCTGTATGATTAACTTGTTCCATTTGACTATTTTGAAGGAAATGGCACCGACTACTCGACACACCGTGAATATGAATGAAGAGGAATTCCGTACTTTTCTAGCTTCAAACATAGCCGCAGTACAGGCTGCGCTACATACCAACAATAACCTTGGATCTAGCAGTACAGGAAATCGTGTAGGATGCACCTACAAAGAATTCACTTCCTGCAAACCTTTGGAATTTGATGGAACCGAAGGACCGATCGGATTGAAACGGTGGACCGAGAAGGTCGAATCGGTGTTTGCCATAAGTAAGTGTACTGAAGAGGACAAAGTGAAGTACGCTACGCATACCTTCACAGGTTCTGCGTTAACATGGTGGAATACCTATCTAGAGGAAGTGGGACAAGACGATGCGTACGCACTACCGTGGTCAGCATTCAAGCACTTGATGAACGAGAAGTACCGTCCCAGAACCGAGGTCAATAAGCTCAAGACAGAACTTAGAGGGTTACGAACCCAAGGATTTGATATTACCACGTACGAAAGACGATTCACAGAATTGTGCCTATTGTGTCCGGGAGCATTCGAAGATGAGGAAGAGAAGATCGACGCGTTTGTGAAAGGATTACCGGAAAGAATCCAAGAAGATATAAGTTCACATGAGCCCGCCACCATACAACAGGCATGTAGAATGGCTCACAAACTAGTGAACCAGATTGAAGAAAGAATTAAAGAACAGACTGCTGAAGAGACAAATGTGAAGCAAGTCAAAAGAAAGTGGGAGGAGAACGGTGATAAGAATCACCAATACAACAACAGCAGCAATTACAACAATAATCGCAACAATTATCCCAACAATCGCAACATCAATCGCAACTACAACAAACGGCCCAACAACAACAACAACAACAATAACAACAACAACAACAGCAACTACAACAATCATCCCAACAACAATAATAACCGCAACAACAACAACAATCAGAAGCAGCTATGCCAAAGGTGTGAAAAGTATCACTCGGGGTTCTGCACCAAATTTTGCAACAAGTGTAAAAGAAATGGTCATAGCGCGGCGAAGTGTGAGGTCTACGGACCAGGGGTTAATAGAACGAAAGGAACAAATGGTGTCGGAACGAGTAATGGCGGAGCAAGTAGTGTCGAAGCAAGTTATGCCAATGTAGTTTGTTATAAATGTGGAAAACCGGGCCACATTATTAGAAATTGCCCGAACCAGGAGAACACGAATGGACAAGGCCGCGGAAGAGTTTTCAATATTAATGCGGCAGAGGCACAGGAAGACCCGGAGCTTGTTACGGGTACGTTTCTTATTGACAATAAATCTTCTTACGTTTTATTTGATTCGGGTGCGGATAGAAGCTATATGAGTAGAGATTTTTGTGCTAAATTAAGTTGTCCATTGACGCCTTTGGATAGTAAATTTTTACTCGAATTAGCAAATGGTAAATTAATTTCAGCAGATAATATATGTCGGAATCGAGAAATTAAACTGGTTAGTGAAACATTTAAGATTGACTTGATACCAGTAGAGTTAGGCAGTTTTGATGTGATAATCGGTATGGACTGGTTGAAAGAAGTGAAAGCAGAGATCGTTTGTTACAAAAATGCAATTCGCATTATACGAGAAAAAGGAAAACCCTTAATGGTGTACGGAGAAAAGGGCAACACGAAGCTACATCTTATTAGTAATTTGAAGGCACAAAAACTAATTAGAAAAGGTTGCTATGCTGTTCTAGCACACGTCGAGAAAGTACAAACTGAAGAAAAGAGCATCAATGATGTTCCAATTGCAAAAGAATTTCCCGATGTATTTCCGAAAGATTTACCTGGATTACCCCCACATCGATCCGTTGAATTTCAAATAGATCTTGTACCAGGAGCTGCACCAATAGCTCGTGCTCCTTACAGACTCGCACCCAGCGAGATGAAAGAACTGCAAAGCCAATTACAAGAACTTTTAGAGCGTGGTTTCATTCGACCAAGCACATCACCGTGGGGAGCTCCTGTTTTATTTGTCAAGAAGAAAGATGGTACATTCAGGTTGTGTATCGACTACCGAGAGTTGAACAAACTTACCATCAAGAACCGCTACCCACTACCGAGAATCGATGACTTATTTGATCAACTACAAGGCTTGTCTGTTTATTCAAAGATTGACTTACGTTCCGGGTATCATCAAATGCGGGTGAAAGAAGATGATATTCCAAAGACTGCTTTCAGAACACGTTACGGTCATTACGAGTTTATGGTCATGCCGTTTGGTTTAACTAATGCACCAGCTGTGTTCATGGACCTTATGAACCGAGTGTGTGGACCATACCTTGACAAGTTTGTCATTGTTTTCATTGATGACATACTTATTTACTCAAAGAATGACCAAGAACACGGTGAACATTTGAGAAAGGTGTTAGAAGTATTAAGGAAGGAAGAATTGTACGCTAAGTTTTCAAAGTGTGCATTTTGGTTGGAAGAAGTTCAATTCCTCGGTCACATAGTGAACAAAGAAGGTATTAAGGTGGATCCGGGAAAGATAGAAACTGTTGAAAAGTGGGAAACCCCGAAAACTCCGAAACATATACGCCAGTTTTTAGGACTAGCTGGTTACTACAGAAGGTTCATCCAAGACTTTTCCAGAATAGCAAAACCCTTGACTGCATTAACGCATAAAGGGAAGAAATTTGAATGGAATGATGAACAAGATAAAGCGTTTCAGTTATTGAAGAAAAAGCTAACTACGGCACCTATATTGTCATTGCCTGAAGGGAATGATGATTTTGTGATTTATTGTGACGCATCAAAGCAAGGTCTCGGTTGTGTATTAATGCAACGAACGAAGGTGATTGCTTATGCGTCTAGACAATTGAAGATTCACGAACAAAATTATACGACGCATGATTTGGAATTAGGAGCGGTTGTTTTTGCATTAAAGACTTGGAGGCACTACTTATATGGGGTCAAAAGTATTATATATACCGACCACAAAAGTCTTCAACACATATTTAATCAGAAACAACTGAATATGAGGCAGCGTAGGTGGATTGAATTATTGAATGATTACGACTTTGAGATTCGTTACCACCCGGGGAAGGCAAATGTGGTAGCCGATGCCTTGAGCAGGAAGGACAGAGAACCCATTCGAGTAAAATCTATGAATATAATGATTCATAATAACCTTACTACTCAAATAAAGGAGGCGCAACAAGGAGTTTTAAAAAAGGGAAATTTAAAGGATGAAATACCCAAAGGATCGGAGAAGCATCTTAATATTCGGGAAGACGGAACCCGGTATAGGGCTGAAAGGATTTGGGTACCAAAATTTGGAGATATGAGAGAAATGGTACTTAGAGAAGCTCATAAAACCAGATACTCAATACATCCTGGAACGGGGAAAATGTACAAGGACCTCAGGAAATATTTTTGGTGGCCAGGTATGAAAGCCGATGTTGCTAAATACGTAGGAGAATGTTTGACGTGTTCTAAGGTCAAAGCTGAGCATCAGAAACCATCAGGTCTACTTCAACAACCCGAAATCCCAGAATGGAAATGGGAAAACATTACCATGGATTTCATCACTAAATTGCCAAGGACTGCAAGTGGCTTTGACACTATTTGGGTAATAGTTGATCGTCTCACCAAATCAGCACACTTCCTGCCAATAAGAGAAGATGACAAGATGGAGAAGTTAGCACGACTGTATTTGAAGGAAGTCGTCTCCAGACATGGAATACCAATCTCTATTATCTCTGATAGGGATGGCAGATTTATTTCAAGATTCTGGCAGACATTACAGCAAGCATTAGGAACTCGTCTAGACATGAGTACTGCCTATCATCCACAAACTGATGGGCAGAGTGAAAGGACGATACAAACGCTTGAAGACATGCTACGAGCATGTGTTATTGATTTCGGAAACAGTTGGGATCGACATCTACCGTTAGCAGAATTTTCCTACAACAACAGCTACCATTCAAGCATTGAGATGGCGCCGTTTGAAGCACTTTATGGTAGAAAGTGCAGGTCTCCGATTTGTTGGAGTGAAGTGGGGGATAGACAGATTACGGGTCCGGAGATTATACAAGAAACTACCGAGAAGATCATCCAAATTCAACAACGGTTGAAAACCGCCCAAAGTCGACAAAAGAGCTACGCTGACATTAAAAGAAAAGATATAGAATTTGAAATTGGAGAGATGGTCATGCTTAAAGTTGCACCTTGGAAAGGCGTTGTTCGATTTGGTAAACGAGGGAAATTAAATCCAAGGTATATTGGACCATTCAAGATTAGTGATCGTGTCGGACCAGTAGCTTACCGACTTGAGTTACCTCAACAACTCGCGGCTGTACATAACACTTTCCACGTCTCGAATTTGAAGAAATGTTTTTCTAAAGAAGATCTCACTATTCCATTAGATGAAATCCAAATCAACGAAAAACTCCAATTCATCGAAGAACCCGTCGAAATAATGGATCGTGAGGTTAAAAGATTTAAGCAAAACAAGATACCAATTGTTAAGGTTAGATGGAATGCTCGTAGAGGACCCGAGTTCACCTGGGAGTGTGAAGATCAGATGAAGAAGAAATACCCGCATCTATTTCCAGAAGATTCGTCAACACCTTCAACAGCTTAAAATTTCGGGACGAAATTTATTTAACGGGTAGGTACTGTAGTGACCCGAACTTTTCCATGTTTATATATATTAATTGAGATTGATATTTACATGATTAAATGTTTCCAACATGTTAAGCAATCAAACTTGTTAAGACTTGATTAATTGAAATATGTTTCATATAGACAATTGACCACCCAAGTTGACCGGTGATTCACGAATGTTAAAACTTGTAAAAACTATATGATGACATATATATGGATATATATATAGTTAACATGATACTATGATAAGTAAACATATCATTAAGTATATTAACAATGAACTACATATGTAAAAACAAGACTACTAACTTAATGATTTTTAAACGAGACATATATGTAACGATTATCATTGTAAAGACATTTAATGTATATATATATATCATATTAAGAGATATTCATACATGATAATATCATGATAATATAATAATTTAAAATCTCATTTGATATTATAAACATTGGGTTAACAACATTTAACAAGATCGTTAACCTAAAGGTTTTAAAACAACACTTACATGTAACGACTAACGATGACTTAACGACTCAGTTAAAATGTATATACATGTAGTGTTTTAATATGTATTTATACACTTTTGAAAGACTTCAATACACTTATCAAAATACTTCTACTTAACAAAAATGCTTACAATTACATCCTCGTTCAGTTTCATCAACAATTCTACTCGTATGCACCCGTATTCGTACTCGTACAATACACAGCTTTTAGATGTATGTACTATTGGTATATACACTCCAATTATCAGCTCTTAGCAGCCCATGTGAGTCACCTAACACATGTAGGAACCATCATTTGGCAACTAGCATGAAATATCTCATAAAATTACAAAAATATGAGTAATCATTCATGACTTATTTACATGAAAACAAAATTACATATCCATTATATCTAATCCATACACCAACGACCAAAAACACCTACAAACACTTTCATTCTTCAATTTTCTTCATCTAATTAATCTCTCTCATGTTCTATCTTCAAGTTCTAAGTGTTCTTCATAAATTCTACAAGTTCTAGTTACATAAAATCAAGAATACTTTCAAGTTTGCTAGCTCACTTCCAATCTTGTAAGGTGATCATCCATCCTCAAGAAATCTTTGTTTCTTACAGTAGGTTATCATTCTAATACAAGGTAATAATCATATTCAAACTTTGGTTCAATTTCTATAACTATAACAATCTTATTTCAAGTGATGATCTTACTTGAACTTGTTTTCGTGTCATGATTCTGCTTCAAGAACTTCGAGCCATCCAAGGATCCGTTGAAGCTAGATCCATTTTTCTCTTTTTCAGTAGGTTTATCCAAGGAACTTAAGGTAGTAATGATGTTCATAACATCATTTGATTCATACATATAAAGCTATCTTATTCGAAGGTTTAAACTTGTAATCACTAGAACATAGTTTAGTTAATTCTAAACTTGTTCGCAAACAAAAGTTAATCCTTCTAACTTGACTTTTAAAATCAACTAAACACATGTTCTATATCTATATGATATGTTAACTTAATGATTTAAAACCTGGAAACACGAAAAACACCGTAAAACCGGATTTACGCCGTCGTAGTAACACCGCGGGCTGTTTTTGGTTAGTTAATTAAAAACTATGATAAACTTTGATTTAAAAGTTGTTATTCTGAGAAAAAGATTTTTATTATGAACATAAAACTATATCCAAAAATTATGGTTAAACTCAAAGTGAAAGTATGTTTTCTAAAATGGCCATCTAGACGTCGTTCTTTCGACTGAAATGACTACCTTTACAAAAACGACTTGTAACTTATTTTTTCCGACTATAAATCTATACTTTTTCTGTTTAGATTCATAAAATAGAGTTCAATATAAAACCATAGCAATTTGATTCACTCAAAACGGATTTAAAATGAAGAAGTTATGGGTAAAACAAGATTGGATAATTTTTCTCATTTTAGCTACGTGAAAATTGGTAACAAATCTATTCCAACCATAACTTAATCAACTTGTATTGTATATTATGTAATCTTGAGATACCATAGACACGTATACAATGTTTCGACCTATCATGTCGACACATCTATATATATTTCGGAACAACCATAGACACTCTATATGTGAATGTTGGAGTTAGCTATACAGGGTTGAGGTTGATTCCAAAATATATATAGTTTGAGTTGTGATCAATACTGAGATACGTATACACTGGGTCGTGGATTGATTCAAGATAATATTTATCAATTTATTTCTGTACATCTAACTGTGGACAACTAGTTGTAGGTTACTAACGAGGACAGCTGACTTAATAAACTTAAAACATCAAAATATATTAAAAGTGTTGTAAATATATTTTGAACATACTTTGATATATATGTATATATTGTTATAGGTTCGTGAATCAACCAGTGGCCAAGTCTTACTTCCCGACGAAGTAAAAATCTGTGAAAGTGAGTTATAGTCCCACTTTTAAAATCTAATATTTTTGGGAAGAGAATACATGCAGGTTTTATAAATGATTTACAAAATAGACACAAGTACGTGAAACTACATTCTATGGTTGAATTATCGAAATCGAATATGCCCCTTTTTATTAAGTCTGGTAATCTAAGAATTAGGGAACAGACACCCTAATTGACGCGAACTCTAAAGATAGATCTATTGGGCCTAACAAACCCCATCCAAAGTACCGGATGCTTTAGTACTTCGAAATTTATATCATATCCGAAGGGTGTCCCGGAATGATGGGGATATTCTTATATATATGCATCTTATTAATGTCGGTTACCAGGTGTTCACCATATTAATGACTTTTATCTCTGTGTATGGGATGTGTATTGAAATATGAAATCTTGTGGTCTATTATTATGATTTGATATATATAGGTTAAACCTATAACTCACCAACATTTTTGTTGACGTTTTAAGCATGTTTATTCTCAGGTGATTATTAAGAGCTTCCGCTGTCGCATACTTAAATAAGGACGAGATTTGGAGTCCATGCTTGTATGATATTGTGTAAAAACTGCATTCAAGAAACTTATTTTGTTGTAACATATTTGTATTGTAAACCATTATGTAATGGTCGTGTGTAAACAGGATATTTTAGATTATCATTATTTGATAATCTACGTAAAGGTTTTTAAACCTTTATTGATGAAATAAAGGTTATGGTTTGTTTTAAAATGAATGCAGTCTTTAAAAAAAACGTCTCATATAGAGGTCAAAACCTCGCAATGAAATCAATTAATATGGAACGTTTTTAATCAATAAGAACGGGACATTTCAATTTTCATGTTCCAAATTCGTAGCAAACATACACACTTAACTCTTATTTTGGCCCGATAGTTCCTACTCCGTTGTTAATCAATGGGGAATAAAAGTTCTTAGAAAAATTTCCTAATTTTTAAATTTACTATAGTTATTTATTTTGGTCATTATGGTATAAAATTCGATCCTTAATTTGTTAAATAAAAATTACATCAATCGTCCCTCCCAATTCTGAGTAAAATATGAAAAGTGTTAAAACTTATCATATAGTTCCTAAATATATTTTTAATAAGCCTAAAATTTATAGAACTCATTTTCGTATTACCGTTTATTTTAATATTACATAAGTTTGAATTTAACTTCTCTAAATAATAATCGAAACGTCCAACGAGTATTACAATCATTCAATATTCGTTTTTAATATACTTTATTTATATATAGTTGTGCTTTAAATAATACATATTATAATATCTTATTTTTATTTTATCCTATTTAATTAATTTTAAAAACAACAACATATAATGTTTCAAATTATTTTTCCAATTTCCATTTATACATATTTACGTATACACACATAACTATTTATAATTAATTGTTCGTGAATTGTCCAGAACGGTCGAAAGTCAAATGCATATATGAAACAATTCAAAAATTTTGAGATTCAACATTACAGACTTTGCTTATCGTGTCGAAATCATATAAAGATTAAGTTTAAATTTGATCGAAAATTCCCGGGTCGTCACAAACAATCTGGTGGATCTGACACTATAAATAGACCCCTTGGGTCATCATTTTACACAGTTCAGACATTCTGACAAATTTAAGAGCAGAGACTTCACCTCTCTCTCTAACACTTTCTCTCACTATAAGTCATCCAGCTAGCAATTCTACGCTCTACGAACGACGGATTGATTAAGCCACCCCACAAGTTTCTATACTTGTGAATCGGGTCTGCAGGGATTATTTCCCAAGAGCAAACATCAATCGGCAACACACGCCCAACTAAAGCTAGATTACTTCTAGTATCGTGTTGGCATACTAATCCTTACCTCATAAAGAAATAGGTGTTAGCAATGGCGCCATCCATTATTAAGACGAATCATCTCACCAACACTGAAAAAGAAGGCGAGGGTAACGAATTGGTACCCATAGAAGTAGGAATGATACATCCATGGAAATCTGGACAACGGAGGAAGGCAGAAGTGTTAGAAGATTGGGAAGAGAAATTAATATCATTTCCTTCTATGTTCAACACAAATCCGTCCGATGGTCCAGTGGTTATAGAAGCATGAGTTGCTAATTGCTTAGTACGCAACATTTATACTGACACGGGAGCTGGAGCAGATATTATGTATGAACATTGCTTCATACAGCTTCCTAAAGATGTACAAGAACAAATGAAGGAAACATATGTGCCATTAGCAAGTTTTACAAGTGAACCGTCCTGGTCTGAAGGTAGTATTCTGCTTGAAGTAACCTTGGGCAAGTCACCCCTACGACGCACAGCCAATATTGAGTTCCTGGTGGTTAAAGTAAATTCACAGTACAACATAATTTTGGGAAGAACTGCTTTAACGATGTTTGTAGCTGTAACATCAGCTGTACATGGCATGATGAAGTTTCCAACGCCAGGCGGAGTAGCAACGTTATATGCAGAACGACAGAAGTCAATTGAGTGTTCTCAAGTAACAAAGGCAATAATTAAACTAATCATACACGATGATGGGTCAATTTCACAGAATCTTAAATTTACAGATCAGAAAATCATAATTGGGCACACTTTATTCGCAGAATGTAAAGAAAAGTTATACAACATTTTCACAACAAATTTAGAAATTTTTGCATGGCAACCGTCTGATATGACTGGTGTTCCAAGGGAAGTTGTAGAGCATAGGCTAAACGTGAATCCCAACATACATCGTGTTTGTCAGAAGAAGCGTGGCATGGTGCCAGAAAGAAGCAAATTCCTCTGTGATGAGGTACGAAGTTTGGTGGATGCTGGGATCTTGTGAGAGGTCAAATATCAGACATGGGTGGTCAATCAAATCATGGTTAGGAAGCCGGAAAATTCATGGCGGATGTGTGTGAATTTCACGGATATCAATAAAGCATGTCCAAAGGATAATTATCCTTTGCCTGAAATTGATTGGAAGGTTGAATCATTGGCAGGATATCGATTCAAATGTTTCTTAGATGCAGCTAAGGGGTATCATCAAATACCTATGGCCTTAAAAGATGAAGACAAAATGGCTTTTCACACGACGGAAGGCATATTCTATTACATGAAAATGCCTTTTGGTCTGAAGAATGCAGGAGCAACATATCAACGACTTATTGATATGGCGTTTAAGGATCAAATTGGGCGTAATTTAGAAGCTTATGTTGATGACATTGTCATCAAAAGTCATACCGAAGAAAAGATGTAATGAGATATACAGGAGACTTTTTCATCTCTACGAAAAATCAATATGAAATTAAATCCCAAGAAGTGCACGTTTGGTGTGGAAGAGGGAAAATTCTTAGGTCATATTGTCACAGAATGTGGTATTAAAGCTAATCCTAAGAAAATTCAAGCAATTGAAGACATGAAGTCGCCAACTAGCAAGAAAGATGTTCAACGGTTGCATGGATGTCTAGCAGCATTAACAAGATTCTTGTCAAGAGCAGCCAAAAGGTCGCTTCCATTCATGAAGGTGTTAAAAGGCTGTTTAAATAAAAAAGAATTTGTATGGACGGCGGAAGCCGAAAATGCATTCCAAGAGGTCAAGCAGTTGCTAAAAACGTTACCTACATTAACAGCACCAAAAGAAGGGGAAGCCTTAATTTTGTACTTAGATGTCTCAAAAGAAGCGATAAGTTCTGTCTTAATTGCAGAACGGAACGGCATGCAAATGCCCATATATTTTGTTAGCAAAGTGTTGCAGCTTAGTGAAACAAATTATCCACCACTTCATCGCATGGTTTATGCCCTTGTGCATACTGCACGGCGTTTACGAAGATATTTTCAAGGTCATCCAATCTTAGTGTTAACAGATCAGCCGTTGAAGCAAATACTCCGGCATCCAGAATCATCTGGCCATTTAGGAAAATGGGCCATCGAGTTGGGGGAGTATGAAATAAATTTTGCTCCCCGAAATGCAGTTAAAGGAAAAATTTTGGCACAGTTCCTCATGGAAACAAATGAAAAAGTAGAGTATGACAACAAAATGGCACCACAACAGCATGTGTGGGAGTTACACACTGATGGAGCATCCAGTGAAGAGAGAACAGGTGCAGGACTAGTTTTAACAAGTCCAGACGGAAAAGAGTATACCTATGCATTGAAATTTTGTTTTTATGCTTCAAACAATGAAGCAGAATATGAGGCATTACTCTCCGGCCTCCGTATAGAGGTAGAAATGGGCATAACAAATTTACGAGCATATGTTGATTCTCAAATCGTTGCCCAGCAGGTTAATGGAATGTTTGATGCAAGGGATACATCCATGAGGCAATATGTAAAGTTGGTGGAGGCAATTTCAAAGAAATTTGATAACCTTGAAGTCGTGCAAATCCCTCGAAATAAGAACAAAAAGGCTGATGTCTTGAGCAAGTTAGCTACTTTAACCTTTGATCATTTGCACAAACAAGTGTTGGTTGAAGAGCTTAAGGAGAAATCAATACATGGAAAACCAATTATGGCAATAGTTGAAGGTGCTAAGGAAACTTGGATGACTCCATATTTGAGATATTTGCATGACGGATGGTTACCTGTTGATAAGGCGGAAGCAAGAAGAATAAGAGTGACAGCACCAATGTATGAAATTGTTAATGGTGTCCTTTATCGAAAATCTTACAATGGTCTGTTGTTAAGGTGTTTAACCGATGATGAAGCATTAAAGGTGGTCAAAGAAATGCACGAAGGAGTTTGTTCTCAACACTCCGGCTTTCGTACTGTGGCATCACGGATCATGCGACAAGGGTATTTTTCGCCTTCCCTTTATCGAGTTGTTGCAGAAATCATAAAAACATGTGAGAATTGTTAGAGGCATGGTACAATTCAGCGTCTTCCAAAGTATGACTTGATACCGATGTCATCCGCTTGGCCGTTCTGCAAGTGGGCTATCGATATTGTGGGGCCATTCAATAGAAGCACTGGTAATGCTAAATTCTTGGTGGTAGCAATTGATTTTTTCACGAAATGGGTTGAAGCAAAGGCTTTAGCAAAAATCACAGGAGAAAATGTCAAGAAGTTTGTCTGGCATGATATCGTGTGCCGTTATGAGGTGCCAAATGAAATAGTCAGTGATAACGGCAAGCAATTTGCAGAAAATACTTTTCGGAGTTGGTGTGAAGAGCTGGGCATAAAGAAAAACTTTACATCTGTTGCTCATCCTCAAGCAAATGGACAAGTGGAGGCTACCAATAAAGAAATCGTTGTTGGCATTAAGGCACGGTTGGGATTGAGTCAAACTGGATGGGTGGACGAGCTGCCAAATGTGTTGTCGGCACACCGCACAACGCTAAAGCGGAGCACAGGGGAAACACCTTTTAGTCTAGTGTATGGTACAGAGGCAGTAATACCGGCCGAAATATGTTTGCCAACGCAACTCATTATGGCATTTGATGTTGAGGCTAATTCTGAAGCATTAAGGGAGAATCTCAATTTGTTGGAGGAAAGGAGGTTGATGGCCGCCATCCGGCAAGCAGATCACAAGCATAAAATGGCAAAATATTACAACAAGAAAGTGCAGCATGTGAAGTTTGAAGTAGGTGATCTGGTGCTACGTGATAATGAGGCAAGTAGGCAAATCAAATTTGGAAAGCTAGCCCCAAAACGGGAAGGACCTTATAAGGTCACAAAAGTAAATCAGAATGGATCATACATGCTTGCTGTGCCTTCCGGCGTGCAATATGAAAGAGCTTTGAATGCAATGAATTTAAAGAAATTTTACGCGTAGCACTATATGCATGGACAGCTTGATCAACTGTCAAATGCATGAGATATAGTCATAAATGTAAAAATTTCTTTAAGAACATGAATAATAGCAATTATTCTTATGGCAATATTTTTTCATAAATTTTATCCGGCCAAGGATTTTTTTAGCCCAGGTGTCACATAGCTGTGTGTCATCCCTACCCACAGAAAGAAAGATAGCCTTTCGGTGGTAGAAGTGCAATCATACTCAAAATGGTTGTATCGATAGTGAGACATGTAGAACTCACTAAAGCATCGAAGCGATGAAACGAATCTACAAAAAATGTCATGACACAACTTATATGCACAAAATGCAGAGCAAAACGGATAACGGACCATGACGTCCAGCGAAATATTTAAAGGCGAAAATAATTCATAACTTTTCCTCACGAGTTTCATGACGGAAAGCGTATAACGGAGAATATAATTTCAATATTTACAAGCATAACAGTTGCAAAGTACAATATCAATATCTTGTGCATTGTTCACTCTAAAAATCTTACTAAATTACAGCATCTTTCTAATAATTACAACCAAGTACAATATTAAACGTTATGCAAAGCATATGAATATAAACACAGTATTTCATTCATCTTGAGGGGTATAATTAAGTACATCATCTATTGTTACATTTGGTTTTTTACAAAGATTTTCAAGATCAGCAAACTTCATATTTTCTATCAGTGCACCAGCAGCATGAGCTTCTTTCATGTTGTTTTCATTAATCTTCGATGTAATAACAACATGCATTGGATTTGGCAATTCTGGCAGTTTTCTTTTCATAAAGTTGAAAAAATTCAGTCGTTCAGCAGACTTCACAAGACGGACGAACTCGCGTATCCTGTGAGACAGAGCTTGACAATTAAATATATTCTCTACAAGGGCAGGGATCCCAGCTATCATGCGTCTTTCATTCTCCTCTTTAGCTTTAAGCTGTTCTTTCAGCGCGTTATTCTGCTCAATTATTTTTTCATTCTCCTTTACTAGTTCATCAATTTTGCTCAAGTGTTGCTTTTCTTTAAAGGATAATTCTTTGACTTGTTCCTTATATTCCACCCTCTGGTTATTGCTATTATCATAAAGCCTCTTCATCATCTCATATTCCCTCTTTAAGGATGTAGCTACTTGTTCAGTCTTGGCTACTTTCTCTTTTTCAGCAGATAGTTCCTTATTTATGGTGATTTCATTGCTTTGCAACTCAGATAGGCGTTGAAGGTCATTTAACCCAGGAGCAAAGTTAAGAATGATACTTTGTGCCTTAACCTTCTTGGCATCTGCATCAGATAGGCTGCTAAAAAATTGGACTAGTGAAGGACACACCATGGCGTTAAAAAAATTCATGAAATCCTCGTAAGAGTGTGGTGGTCCCTTTAAAAAGGAAGAAAGTATATTTGTATCAAGATTGGGAAGCAAAATTTGTTTCTGAGAAGAACTAGTGCCAGCTCCTTGTTGAGCGGATGACGGAGGATTTTGACCAGTTCTTCTTCTCTTGGCAGAATTCGGAAGAGTCACTAGTGTAGTGTCTTGGCGTGGTGCACTAGCTGTTGGAGATAAAGGGAAATTGTTACTTATAAACAAGTTCTAATATGCTTCACAACATTTCAAGGGTGGCATAATGTATAAAGAAGGGTCTGGATTGTAAAATCCACCAGTACTGGGCCTAAAAGAAAACAAATATAGGTTGTGGTCTGGTATTTTACTAAATTTAGTGTTATCATTACCCGAGGCATGATGTTCCCTAGAAGCAACTCGGTTCATACCTATGTCTTCTACTTCTTCTTCTTCATCTTCCTCCTCCCTTACAGCATCCTCTTCAGGAATGGGAGTATCATCAATAATTGTTTGAGTGGTAAAGGTAAGTTGCGAGTAAGATGACGATCGCATGGCGGTAAGCGGAGTAATTTCTGCAGAAGATTAAAAGTCACAGTGGTTAATTGGATAAATAAAGGGGAGCATCTTATTAAGCATATATAGCAAAAGTATGCAATTACTCTTCCTCCCAGCAAGAACACAGGCATAACCTTGTGTGATATCCCAATCCTGGCTTACAAATGTCAACGAAAGCATGTGTTCCCCATATTTAATGTCGTTGATCTGTTCAGCTTTAATTCTCTTAAACAAAATGTTTTCCTTGTTCTTTAGTCTTGGAAAGGTAACTGATACGGTATGCAAGTATTTACGCCAAACTCGAGCTGCTGAGTATTTATCATCAATTGCATCTTCATTTATAAAGATAAATGAAGCGTACCAATCATTGCTGGGATGATCAAGTGCAGGTCTCAGGAATCCATGAACTTTGTTGAATGTAAACCAACCTTTTTCATGGGATGCTATACGTACCAAATGGCAAAATATACGAATAGATGGCTCTATATTCCTTGCGTGGCAATACATTTCAAAAATAAGAATCTTTCGAATTGATGCTGGTTCGAATTAACCAACGGCAACACCGTAGAACTTGCAAACTTCTAAAAAGAATGGCGTAAATGGCAGTCGCAAACAAAAATTGAAAATTGAATGGCCATAAATAGCAACCTTGCCAGGGGGTGGTGAGCAGGCTCTGGCATTAGTTGCAGGAATTATAGGTTCAACACCAGCTAATCTAGGAAACCGTTGCAGTAGCTCGCCCAAATATTTCTCATTTACTCTGCTATGAATAGCTGTAACATCCTTTATGGCTGCCATTAAAGTTTTAATGAAACAGGAAGTAAAGAAGGTATTGATGGTAAATGATGAAGAATGTTGAAAAAAGTTGTGAAAGTGAAAAATTGATTAGGGTTTTTGGTGGTTAAAGAGGGAGAAGATATAACATATGTGATCAGTGGTGATTTTGGGGGTTTTATTTTCAACCACACACGTGTAAGGACACGATTAAAAGGCGAGTACATCGAAATGCCTTTTTACAGGTAGAGGCGCGTGGGGTATTATAGCCTTGCAAAAAGCAATCATCACAATGACAGTAAATTTCGCCTATCATTTAATGCCTGTAATGTGCTCCCCGATGCAAAAGGGAAACGTGAAGACTTGGTTGGGATGTGTTATCAAAAGTTTAATAACTTAATCATTTTTCAAATGCTTAAGTCATTAAACTGGGGGGACTTAATGGTGTATCCTATTGAATACACGCATAAAAGGCATAATGATCGCATAAAATTACCATCAGAAGCACTGAGAACAACAGTTTTATGAGACTGTCCACCTACCGTTCTCTGCTGTACAGGCTGGTCCGTCATGCATAAGCCCTGAAGGCCGCCTAGCGCGTAAGCCCTGGCCGAAGAACGCCACTTTCAGCATAAATCTCGGATCACAAGTAACAGAATGTATCATCATCTGACACGTGTCCCCGAACAATCTGGTGGATCTGACACTATAAATAGACCCCTTGGGTCCTCATTTTACACAGTTCAGACATTCTGACAAATTTGAGAGAAGAGACTTCACCTCTCTCTCTAACACTTTCTCTCACTAGAAGTCATCCAGCTAGCAATTCTGAAATGTCCCGTTCTTATTGATTAAAAACGTTCCATATTAATTGATTTCGTTGCGAGGTTTTGACCTCTATATGAGACGTTTTTCAAAGACTGCATTCATTTTTAAACAAACCATAACCTTTATTTCATCAATAAAGGTTTAAAAAGCTTTACGTAGATTATCAAATAATGATAATCTAAAATATCCTGTTTACACACGACCATTACATAATGGTTTACAATACAAATATGTTACAACAAAATAAGTTTCTTGAATGCAGTTTTTACACAATATCATACAAGCATGGACTCCAAATCTTGTCCTTATTTAAGTATGCGACAGCGGAAGCTCTTAATAATCACCTGAGAATAAACATTCTTAAAACGTCAACAAAAATGTTGGTGAGTTATAGGTTTAACCTATATATATCAAATCGTAACAATAGACCACAAGATTTTATATTTCAATACACATCCCATACATAGAGATAAAAATCATTCATATGGTGAACACCTGGTAACCGACAATAACAAGATGCATATATAAGAATATCCCCATCATTCCAGGACACCCTTCGGATATGATATAAATTTCGAAGTACTAAAGCATCCGGTACTTTGGATGGGGTTTGTTAGGCCCAATAGATCTATCTTTAGGATTCGCGTCAATTAGGGTGTCTGTTCCCTAATTCTTAGATTACCAGACTTAATAAAAAGGGGCATATTCGATTTCGATAATTCAACCATAGAATGTAGTTTCACGTACTTGTGTCTATTTTGTAAATCATTTATAAAACCTGCATGTATTCTCATCCCAAAAATATTAGATTTTAAAAGTGGGACTATAACTCACTTTCACAGATTTTTACTTCGTCGGGAAGTAAGACTTGGCCACTGGTTGATTCACGAACCTATAACAATATATACATATATATCAAAGTATGTTCAAAATATATTTACAACACTTTTAATATATTTTGATGTTTTAAGTTTATTAAGTCAGCTGTCCTCGTTAGTAACCTACAACTAGTTGTCCACAGTTAGATGTACAGAAATAAATCGATAAATATTATCTTGAATCAATCCACGACCCAGTGTATACGTATCTCAGTATTGATCACAACTCAAACTATATATATTTTGGAATCAACCTCAACCCTGTATAGCTAACTCCAACATTCACATATAGAGTGTCTATGGTTGTTCCGAAATATATATAGATGTGTCGACATGATAGGTCGAAACATTGTATACGTGTCTATGGTATCTCAAGATTACATAATATATAATACAAGTTGATTAAGTTATGGTTGGAATAGATTTGTTACCAATTTTCACGTAGCTAAAATGAGAAAAATTATCCAATCTTGTTTTACCCATAACTTCTTCATTTTAAATCCGTTTTGAGTGAATCAAATTGCTATGGTTTCATATTGAACTCTATTTTATGAATCTAAACAAAAAAAGTATAGGTTTCTAGTCGGAAAAATAAGTTACAAGTCGTTTTTATAAAGGTAGTCATTTCAGTCTAAAGAACGACGTCTAGATGACCATTTTAGAAAACATACTTCCACTTTGAGTTTAACCATAATTTTTGGATATAGTTTCATGTTCATAATAAAAATCATTTTCTCAGAATAACAACTTTTAAATCAAAGTTTATCATAGTTTTTAATTAACTAACCCAAAACAGCCCGCGGTGTTACTACGACGGCGTAAATCCGGTTTTACGGTGTTTTTCGTGTTTCCAGGTTTTAAATCATTAAGTTAGCATATCATATAGATATAGAACATGTGTTTAGTTGATTTTAAAAGTCAAGTTAGAAGGATTAACTTTTGTTTGCGAACAAGTTTAGAATTAACTAAACTATGTTCTAGTGATTACAAGTTTAAACCTTCGAATAAGATAGCTTTATATGTATGAATCGAATGATGTTATGAACATCATTACTACCTTAAGTTCCTTGGATGAACCTACTGGAAAAGAGAAAAATGGATCTAGCTTCAATGGATCCTTGGATGGCTCAAAGTTCTTGAAGCAAAATCATGACACGAAAACAAGTTCAAGTAAGATCATCACTTGAAATAAGATTGTTATAGTTATAGAAATTGAACCAAAGTTTGAATATGATTATTACCTTGTATTAGAATGATAACCTACTGTAAGAAATAAAGATTTCTTGAGGTTGGATGATCACCTTACAAGATTGGAAGTGAGCTAGCAAACTTGAAAGTATTCTTGATTTTATGAAACTAGAACTTTTGGAATTTATGAAGAACACTTAGAACTTGAAGATAGAACTTGAGAGAGTTCAATTAGATGAAGAAAATTGAAGAATGAAAGTGTTTGTAGGTGTTTTTGGTCGTTGGTGTATGGATTAGATATAAAGGATATGTAATTTTGTTTTCATGTAAATAAGTCATGAATGATTACTCATATTTTTGTAATCTTATGAGATATTTCATGCTAGTTGCCAAATGATGGTTCTCACATGTGTTAGGTGACTCACATGGGCTGCTAAGAGCTGATCATTGGAGTGTATATACCAATAGTACATACATCTAAAAGCTGTGTATTGTACGAGTACGAATACGGGTGCATACGAGTAGAATTGTTGATGAAACTGAACGAGAATGTAATTGTAAGCATTTTTGTTAAGTAGAAGTATTTTGATAAGTGTATTGAAGTCTTTCAAAAGTGTATAAATACATATTAAAACACTACATGTATATACATTTTAACTGAGTCGTTAAGTCACCGTTAGTCGTTACATGTAAGTGTTGTTTTGAAACCTTTAGGTTAACGATCTTGTTAAATGTTGTTAACCCAATGTTTATAATATCAAAATAGATTTTAAATTATTATATTATCATGATATTATGATGTACGAATATCTCTTAATATGATATATATACATTAAATGTCGTTACAACGATAAACGTTACATATATGTCTCGTTTCAAAATCATTAAGTTAGTAGTCTTGTTTTTACATATGTAGTTTATTGTTAATATAATTAATGATATGTTTAATTATCATAATATCATGTTAACTATATATATAACCATATATATGTCATCATATAGTTTTTTACAAGTTTTAACGTTCGTGAATCACCGGTCAACTTGGGTGGTCAATTGTCTATATGAAACCTATTTCAATTAATCAAGTCTTAACAAGTTTGATTGCTTAACATGTTTGAAACATTTAATCATGTAAACATCAATCTCAATTAATATATATAAACATGGAAAAGTTCGGGTCACTACAGTACCTACCCGTTAAATAAATTTCGTCCCGAAATTTTAAGCTGTTGAAGGTGTTGGCGAATCTTCTGGAAATAGATGCGGGTATTTCTTCTTCATCTGATCTTCACGCTCCCAGGTGAACTCGGGTCCTCTACGAGCATTCCATCGAACCTTAACAATTGGTATCTTGTTTTGCTTAAGTCTTTTAACCTCACGATCCATTATTTCGACGGGTTCTTCGATGAATTGGAGTTTTTCATTGATTTGGATTTCATCTAACGGAATAGTGAGATCTTCTTTAGCAAAACATTTCTTCAAATTCGAGACGTGGAAAGTGTTATGTACAGCCGCGAGTTGTTGAGGTAACTCAAGTCGGTAAGCTACTGGTCCGACACGATCAATAATCTTGAATGGTCCAATATACCTTGGATTTAATTTCCCTCGTTTACCAAATCGAACAACGCCTTTCCAAGGTGAAACTTTAAGCATGACCATCTCTCCAATTTCAAATTCTATATCTTTTCTTTTAATGTCAGCGTAGCTCTTTTGTCGACTTTGGGCGGTTTTCAACCGTTGTTGGATTTGGATGATCTTCTCGGTAGTTTCTTGTATAATCTCCGGACCCGTAATCTGTCTATCCCCCACCTCACTCCAACAAATCGGAGACCTGCACTTTCTACCATAAAGTGCTTCAAAGGGCGCCATCTCAATGCTTGAATGGTAGCTGTTGTTGTAGGAAAATTCTGCTAACGGTAGATGTCGATCCCAACTATTTCCGAAATCAATAACACATGCTCGTAGCATGTCTTCAAGCGTTTGTATCGTCCTTTCGCTCTGCCCATCAGTTTGTGGATGATAGGCAGTACTCATGTCTAGACGAGTTCCTAATGCTTGCTGTAATGTCTGCCAGAATCTTGAAATAAATCTGCCATCCCTATCAGAGATAATAGAGATTGGTATTCCATGTCTGGAGACGACTTCCTTCAAATACAGTCGTGCTAACTTCTCCATCTTGTCATCTTCTCTTATTGGTAGGAAGTGTGCTGATTTGGTGAGACGATCAACTATTACCCAAATAGTATCAAAACCACTTGCAGTCCTTGGCAATTTAGTGATGAAATCCATGGTAATGTTTTCCCATTTCCATTCCGGGATTTCGGGTTGTTGAAGTAGACCTGATGGTTTCTGATGCTCAGCTTTGACCTTAGAACACGTCAAACATTCTCCTACGTATTTAGCAACATCGGCTTTCATACCCGGCCACCAAAAATGTTTCTTGAGATCCTTGTACATCTTCCCCGTTCCAGGATGTATTGAGTATCTGGTTTTATGAGCTTCTCTAAGTACCATTTCTCTCATATCTCCAAATTTTGGTACCCAAATCCTTTCAGCCCTATACCGGGTTCCGTCTTCCCGAATATTAAGATGCTTCTCCGATCCTTTGGGTATTTCATCCTTTAAATTTCCCTCTTTTAAAACTCCTTGTTGCGCCTCCTTTATTTGAGTAGTAATGTTATTATGAATCATTATATTCATAGATTTTACTCGAATGGGTTCTCTATCCTTCCTGCTCAAGGCATCGGCTACCACATTTGCCTTCCCCGGGTGGTAACGAATCTCAAAATCGTAATCATTCAATAATTCAATCCACCTACGCTGCCTCATATTCAGTTGTTTCTGATTAAATATGTGTTGAAGACTTTTATGGTCGGTATATATAATACTTTTGACCCCATATAAGTAGTGCCTCCAAGTCTTTAATGCAAAAACAACCGCGCCTAATTCCAAATCATGCGTCGTATAATTTTGTTCGTGAATCTTCAATTGTCTAGACGCATAAGCAATCACCTTCGTTCGTTGCATTAATACACAACCGAGACCTTGCTTTGATGCGTCACAATAAATCACAAAATCATCATTCCCTTCAGGCAATGACAATATAGGTGCCGTAGTTAGCTTTTTCTTCAATAACTGAAACGCTTTCTCTTGTTCATCATTCCATTCAAATTTCTTCCCTTTATGCGTTAATGCAGTCAAGGGTTTTGCTATTCTGGAAAAGTCTTGGATGAACCTTCTGTAGTAACCAGCTAGTCCTAAAAACTGGCGTATGTGTTTCGGAGTTTTCGGGGTTTCCCACTTTTCAACAGTTTCTATCTTTGCCGGATCCACCTTAATACCTTCTTTGTTCACTATGTGACCGAGGAATTGAACTTCTTCCAACCAAAATGCACACTTTGAAAACTTAGCGTACAATTCTTCCTTCCTCAATACTTCTAACACCTTTCTCAAATGTTCACCGTGTTCTTGGTCATTCTTTGAGTAAATAAGTATGTCATCAATGAAAACAATGACAAACTTATCAAGGTATGGTCCACACACTCGGTTCATAAGGTCCATGAACACAGCTGGTGCATTAGTTAAACCAAACGGCATGACCATAAACTCGTAATGACCGTAACGTGTTCTGAAAGCAGTCTTTGGAATATCATCTTCTTTCACCCGCATTTGATGATACCCGGAACGTAAGTCAATCTTTGAATAAACAGACGAGCCTTGTAGTTGATCAAATAAGTCGTCGATTCTCGGTAGTGGGTAGCGGTTCTTGATGGTAAGTTTGTTCAACTCTCGGTAGTCGATACACAACCTGAATGTACCATCTTTCTTCTTGACAAACAAAACAGGAGCTCCCCACGGTGATGTGCTTGGTCGAATGAAACCACGCTCTAAAAGTTCTTGTAATTGGCTTTGCAGTTCTTTCATCTCGCTGGGTGCGAGTCTGTAAGGAGCACGAGCTATTGGTGCAGCTCCTGGTACAAGATCTATTTGAAATTCAACGGATCGATGTGGGGGTAATCCCGGTAATTCTTTCGGAAATACATCGGGAAATTCTTTTGCAATGGGAACATCATTGATGCTCTTTTCTTCAGTTTGTACTCTCTCGACGTGTGCTAGAACAGCATAGCAACCTTTTCTTATTAGTTTTTGTGCCTTCAAATTACTAATAAGATGTAGCTTCGTGTTGCCCTTTTCTCCGTACACCATTAAGGGTTTTCCTTTTTCTCGTATAATGCGAATTGCATTTTTGTAACAAACGATCTCCGCTTTCACTTCTTTCAACCAGTCCATACCGATTATCACATCAAAACTCCCTATCTCTACTGGTATCAAATCAATCTTAAATGTTTCGCTAACCAGTTTAATTTCTCGATTCCGACATATATTATCTGCTGAAATTAATTTACCATTTGCTAATTCGAGTAAAAATTTACTATCCAAAGGCGTCAATGGACAACTTAATTTAGCACAAAAATCTCTACTCATATAGCTTCTATCCGCACCCGAATCAAATAAAACGTAAGCAGATTTATTGTCAATAAGAAACGTACCCGTAACAAGCTCCGGGTCTTCCTGTGCCTCTACCGCATTAATATTGAAAACTCTTCCACGGCCTTGTCCATTCGTGTTCTCCTGGTTCGGGCAATTTCTAATAATGTGGCCTGGTTTTCCACATTTATAACAAACTACATTGGCATAACTTGCTCCGACACTACTTGCTCCGCCATTACTCGTTCCGACACCATTTGTTCCTTTCGTTCTATTAACCCCTGGTCCGTAGACCTCACACTTCGCCGCGCTATGACCATTTCTTTTACACTTGTTGCAAAATTTGGTGCAGAACCCCGAGTGATTCTTTTCACACCTTTGGCATAGTTGCTTCTGATTGTTGTTGTTGTTGCGGTTATTATTGTTGTTGGGATGATTATTGTAGTTGCTGTTGTTGTTGTTGTTGTTGTTGGGCCGTTTGTTGTAGTTGCGATTGATGTTGCGATTGTTGGGATAATTGTTGCGATTATTGTTGTAATTGCTGTTGTTGTTGTATTGGTGATTCTTATCACCGTTTTCCTCCCACTTTCTTTTGACTTGCTTCACATTGGCCTCTTCAGCAGTCTGTTCTTTAATTCTTTCTTCAATCTGGTTCACTAGTTTGTGAGCCATTCTACATGCCTGTTGTATAGAGGCGGGCTCGTGTGAACTTATATCTTCTTGGATTCTTTCTGGTAATCCTTTCACAAACGCGTCGATCTTCTCTTCCTCATCTTCGAATGCTCCCGGACACAATAGGCACAATTCTGTGAATCGTCTTTCGTACGTGGTAATATCAAATCCTTGGGTTCGTAACCCTCTAAGTTCTGTCTTGAGCTTATTGACCTCGGTTCTGGGACGGTACTTCTCGTTCATCAAGTGCTTGAATGCTGACCACGGTAGTGCGTACGCATCATCTTGTCCCACTTGCTCTAGATAGGTATTCCACCATGTTAACGCAGAACCTGTGAAGGTATGCGTAGCGTACTTCACTTTGTCCTCTTCAGTACACTTACTTATGGCAAACACCGATTCAACCTTCTCGGTCCACCGTTTCAATCCGATCGGTCCTTCGGTTCCATCAAATTCCAAAGGTTTGCAGGCAGTGAATTCTTTGTAGGTGCATCCTACACGATTTCCTGTACTGCTAGATCCAAGGTTATTGTTGGTATGTAGCGCAGCCTGTACTGCGGCTATGTTTAAAGCTAGAAAAGTACGGAATTCCTCTTCATTCATATTCACGGTGTGTCGAGTAGTCGGTGCCATTTCCTTCAAAATAGTTAAATGGAACAAGTTAATCATACAGAATATTAAGAGTAGTTAATAGTATTTCGTAGCATAATATGAACTCATTTATAAAAGCTTTTTCTTCATATTAGCGTTTTATAAGTTTAAATTCGGGTAGTACCTACCCGTTAAGTTCATACTTAGTAGCTAATATACAATTCAACTACTACAATTCTATATGAAAAACTGATTGTAATAATATTTCGCGTTCAAACTTTTATACAATATTTTACAAACTTACAATACCGCTTATTTTACATAAAGCATGAAATATAGCACACAATAACTTTGATACAAGATAGTTGTGAAGACAATTCTAGCTAGTACACAAGTCGTTCGGCAAAGGCAATAAAGACACGTAATTCATACGTCCAGAAACAAGTCATGCATTCTGGTTTTACTAGGACTACTTCCCATCCTTGGTCTTGTGCAACATAACCGTTATGGCCGTTGATAAGACAGCGTGTTGTAACGTCATCAAAGGGACGAGGGTTACGTAATGTCCAACAGTCCCGTAATAATCTAAAAACCTCATTTCTTACCCCAATTACCGACTCCGTCACTTGTGGAAACGTTTTGTTTAATAGTTGTAGCCCGATGTTCTTGTTCTCACTTTGGTGAGAAGCGAACATTACTAATCCGTAAGCATAACATGCTTCTTTATGTTGCATGTTAGCCGCTTTTTCTAAATCACGAAGTCCAATATTCGGATATATTGAGTCAAAATAATTTCTTAACCCGTTGCGTAAAATAGCATTTGGGTTCCCCGCAATATATGCGTCAAAGTAAACACATCGTAACTTATGGGTTTCCCAATGTGATATCCCCCATCTTTCAAACGAAAGTCTCTTATAAACCAAGACATTCTTGGAACGTTCTTCGAATGTCTTACAAACTGATCTCGCCTTAAATAGTTGTGCCGAAGAATTCTGGCCGACTCTAGACAAGATTTCATCAATCATGTCTCCGGGTAGGTCTCTTAAAATATTGGGTTGTCTATCCATTTTGTGTTTTTAAACTGTAAAATAGACAAGAGTTAGATTCATAAAAAAAATACTTATTAATACAAGCAATTTTTACATATATCATAAAGCATAAGAACACTATATTCCATATATTATACCACACGAATACAACTATCTTATTCCGACTCGCTCGTTTCTTCTTCTTCGGTTTTGGTTCGTTTTGCCAAGTTTCTAGGGATATATGATGTTCCCCTAATACGAGCCGTCGTTGTCCACATTGGTTTAGAAAAACCTGGTGGTTTAGAGGTTCCCGGGTCATTGTTACAACTTAAGGACTTCGGGGGTTGACGATACATATAAAGTTCATCGGGGTTGGAATTAGATTTCTCTATTTTTATGCCCTTTCCCTTATTATTTTCTTTTGCCTTTTTAAATTCAGTTGGGGTAATTTCTATAACATCATCGGAATTCTCGTCGAAATCCGATTCATCGGAGAATTGGTAATCCTCCCAATATTTTGCTTCCTTGGCGGAAACACCATTGACCATAATTAACTTTGGTCGGTTGGTTGAGGATTTTCTTTTACTTAACCGTTTTATTATTTCCCCCACCGGTTCTATTTCTTCATCCGGTTCCGATTCTTCTTCCGGTTCCGATTCTTCTTCCGGTTCCGACTCTTCTTCCGGTTCCTCTTCGGGAACTTGTGAATCAGTCCACAAATCATTCCAATTTACATTTGACTCTTCATTATTATTAGGTGAGTCAATGGGACTTGTTCTAGAGGTAGACATCTATCACATAATATCAAACACGTTAAGAGATTAATATATCACATAATATTCATATGTTAAAAATATATAGTTTCCAACAAAAATGTTAAGCAATCATTTTTTAAAGAAAACACGGTCGAAGTCCAGACTCACTAATGCATCCTAACAAACTCGATAAGACACATTAATGCAAATTTTCTGGTTCTCTAAGACCAACGCTCGGATACCAACTGAAATGTCCCGTTCTTATTAATTAAAAACGTTCCATATTAATTGATTTCGTTGCGAGGTTTTGACCTCTATATGAGACGTTTTTCAAAGACTGCATTCATTTTTAAACAAACCATAACCTTTATTTCATCAATAAAGGTTTAAAAAGCTTTACGTAGATTATCAAATAATGATAATCTAAAATATCCTGTTTACACACGACCATTACATAATGGTTTACAATACAAATATGTTACAACAAAATAAGTTTCTTGAATGCAGTTTTTACACAATATCATACAAGCATGGACTCCAAATCTTGTCCTTATTTAAGTATGCGACAGCGGAAGCTCTTAATAATCACCTGAGAATAAACATTCTTAAAACGTCAACAAAAATGTTGGTGAGTTATAGGTTTAACCTATATATATCAAATCGTAACAATAGACCACAAGATTTTATATTTCAATACACATCCCATACATAGAGATAAAAATCATTCATATGGTGAACACCTGGTAACCGACAATAACAAGATGCATATATAAGAATATCCCCATCATTCCGGGACACCCTTCGGATATGATATAAATTTCGAAGTACTAAAGCATCCGGTACTTTGGATGGGGTTTGTTAGGCCCAATAGATCTATCTTTAGGATTCGCGTCAATTAGGGTGTCTGTTCCCTAATTCTTAGATTACCAGACTTAATAAAAAGGGGCATATTCGATTTCGATAATTCAACCATAGAATGTAGTTTCACGTACTTGTGTCTATTTTGTAAATCATTTATAAAACCTGCATGTATTCTCATCCCAAAAATATTAGATTTTAAAAGTGGGACTATAACTCACTTTCACAGATTTTTACTTCGTCGGGAAGTAAGACTTGGCCACTGGTTGATTCACGAACCTATAACAATATATACATATATATCAAAGTATGTTCAAAATATATTTACAACACTTTTAATATATTTTGATGTTTTAAGTTTATTAAGTCAGCTGTCCTCGTTAGTAACCTACAACTAGTTGTCCACAGTTAGATGTACAGAAATAAATCGATAAATATTATCTTGAATCAATCCACGACCCAGTGTATACGTATCTCAGTATTGATCACAACTCAAACTATATATATTTTGGAATCAACCTCAACCCTGTATAGCTAACTCCAACATTCACATATAGAGTGTCTATGGTTGTTCCGAAATATATATAGATGTGTCGACATGATAGGTCGAAACATTGTATACGTGTCTATGGTATCTCAAGATTACATAATATATAATACAAGTTGATTAAGTTATGGTTGGAATAGATTTGTTACCAATTTTCACGTAGCTAAAATGAGAAAAATTATCCAATCTTGTTTTACCCATAACTTCTTCATTTTAAATCCGTTTTGAGTGAATCAAATTGCTATGGTTTCATATTGAACTCTATTTTATGAATCTAAACAAAAAAAGTATAGGTTTCTAGTCGGAAAAATAAGTTACAAGTCGTTTTTATAAAGGTAGTCATTTCAGTCTAAAGAACGACGTCTAGATGACCATTTTAGAAAACATACTTCCACTTTGAGTTTAACCATAATTTTTGGATATAGTTTCATGTTCATAATAAAAATCATTTTCTCAGAATAACAACTTTTAAATCAAAGTTTATCATAGTTTTTAATTAACTAACCCAAAACAGCCCGCGGTGTTACTACGACGGCGTAAATCCGGTTTTACGGTGTTTTTCGTGTTTCCAGGTTTTAAATCATTAAGTTAGCATATCATATAGATATAGAACATGTGTTTAGTTGATTTTAAAAGTCAAGTTAGAAGGATTAACTTTTGTTTGCGAACAAGTTTAGAATTAACTAAACTATGTTCTAGTGATTACAAGTTTAAACCTTCGAATAAGATAGCTTTATATGTATGAATCGAATGATGTTATGAACATCATTACTACCTTAAGTTCCTTGGATGAACCTACTGGAAAAGAGAAAAATGGATCTAGCTTCAATGGATCCTTGGATGGCTCAAAGTTCTTGAAGCAAAATCATGACACGAAAACAAGTTCAAGTAAGATCATCACTTGAAATAAGATTGTTATAGTTATAGAAATTGAACCAAAGTTTGAATATGATTATTACCTTGTATTAGAATGATAACCTACTGTAAGAAACAAAGATTTCTTGAGGTTGGATGATCACCTTACAAGATTGGAAGTGAGCTAGCAAACTTGAAAGTATTCTTGATTTTATGAAACTAGAACTTTTGGAATTTATGAAGAACACTTAAAACTTGAAGATAGAACTTGAGAGAGTTCAATTAGATGAAGAAAATTGAAGAATGAAAGTGTTTGTAGGTGTTTTTGGTCGTTGGTGTATGGATTAGATATAAAGGATATGTAA
This sequence comes from Rutidosis leptorrhynchoides, assembly GCF_046630445.1. Lineage (NCBI taxonomy): Eukaryota > Viridiplantae > Streptophyta > Magnoliopsida > Asterales > Asteraceae > Rutidosis > Rutidosis leptorrhynchoides. The sequence goes on from NC_092343.1 coordinate 242,015,580, forward strand.
TTTTGTTTTCATGTAAATAAGTCATGAATGATTACTCATATTTTTGTAATCTTATGAGATATTTCATGCTAGTTGCCAAATGATGGTTCTCACATGTGTTAGGTGACTCACATGGGCTGCTAAGAGCTGATCATTGGAGTGTATATACCAATAGTACATACATCTAAAAGCTGTGTATTGTACGAGTACGAATACGGGTGCATACGAGTAGAATTGTTGATGAAACTGAACGAGAATGTAATTGTAAGCATTTTTGTTAAGTAGAAGTATTTTGATAAGTGTATTGAAGTCTTTCAAAAGTGTATAAATACATATTAAAACACTACATGTATATACATTTTAACTGAGTCGTTAAGTCACCGTTAGTCGTTACATGTAAGTGTTGTTTTGAAACCTTTAGGTTAACGATCTTGTTAAATGTTGTTAACCCAATGTTTATAATATCAAAATAGATTTTAAATTATTATATTATCATGATATTATGATGTACGAATATCTCTTAATATGATATATATACATTAAATGTCGTTACAACGATAAACGTTACATATATGTCTCGTTTCAAAATCATTAAGTTAGTAGTCTTGTTTTTACATATGTAGTTTATTGTTAATATAATTAATGATATGTTTACTTATCATAATATCATGTTAACTATATATATAACCATATATATGTCATCATATAGTTTTTTACAAGTTTTAACGTTCGTGAATCACCGGTCAACTTGGGTGGTCAATTGTCTATATGAAACCTATTTCAATTAATCAAGTCTTAACAAGTTTGATTGCTTAACATGTTGGAAACATTTAATCATGTAAACATCAATCTCAATTAATATATATAAACATGGAAAAGTTCGGGTCACTACAAATTCTACGCTCTACGGATGAAAGATTGATTAAGCCACCCCACAAGTTTCTATACTTGTGAACCGGGTCTGCAGGGATTATTTCCCAAGAGCAAACATCAATCGGTAACATACGCCCACCTAAAGCTAGATTACTTCTAGTATCGTGTTGGCACACTAATCCTTACCTCATAAGGAAATAGGTGTTAACATTAATATTCTCAAGTTATAATATATACATATACATATACATATATATACATTTTCATATCCAATTAAATAATGGTCCGTGAATCGTCGGAATCCGGTCAAGGTTAAATGAATGTATAAACATAGTTTAAAATCATTGAGATTTAACTTAACAAACTTTGCTTATTATGTCGGAATAATATAAAGATTAAAGTTTAAATTTGGTCGGAAATTTCCAGGTTGTCACAGTACCTACCCGTTAAAGAAATTTCGTCCCCGAAATTTGATCGAGGTCGTCATAGATAACAATAAGAATGTTTTCATGACAAATATGAGTTGATAAATAGAATTTTATCATCATTGAGTGATATGGATAAAACAATTTGATTATGTGAAGAGTACGAGTGAAACTATCGCAAAGGAGTGAAATGAACAAATAAAGTTTCATCATATCTTTTGACGTAGATACGGTTGAATTCCAGAGTTAAGGGATTTAAAGAAAATCTTTGTAATAAGATTTGATTTTTCAGAAATTATGGAAATTAGGATCCTCTTTGATTAAATGCGATAATCTGTTTTGATTGCTCTGTCGGATATTTCACTATAAATTCACCCTCTTCGTTTCCTTATTTTCACAGTTCACATCTTCTATTCTTTCTTCATCAATTCATACTTTAAAGAATTTGTTAATATGCTCCATCCAGTACTGATTCTTGATATACTCCTAACCTTCATATCTGTTATTCTTCTTTTTCATCTATCACCGGAAAAATCTATTTACTTCTTCTATACACTTGGTTTTATAGTGTTTTTAGTTCTCCCGTGTCTTTATATTGCCATATGCATCGATATTTATGGTTTGTAATTTTTTTTTTGGGTTGTTGTTGGGCTTTATATCTTCCATTATATTTCAAAGTTCCTGCTTCTGCCTTCTATAATCATTGTCGTTCACAGTTAATGCTCCCTTCTATTTGCTGTGATTTATACTCTCATTTCTATTTCGGAGCTTCATTCTTTCGTTTCCTCTTCTTGCGATTAAGCACCGCTTGTAATGATCAAGAATTCACAGATATGAATTTCGGAATGAACATACTTAATGTTCTAAGAAGAAAATTGTAATGGCACGATCTTGATTTGTCAAATTACCAGAATACCTCGGAAAAGACCAAATCATCAAGAAAAATATTTTCTTGATATGATTAGAGGTTAAGTAGAATACAAGAGTCGTGTAACATGGTACATGATGACGTTATGATCTGTGAATCATCACGTTCCATTTAGAAACTCAGCATGACTTACTGTAATATAATCACGTTGATCAAGTGTCATTATATTATACTAACTCATGCTTTAGTTCCCAATACTACTTCAAAACATTCTTAATTTAAACTCGAAGGTTTACAGAATATTGAAACTAAACAGTTTCCTTTATGATGTAACATAGATAGCGCGAAGAGATAATTGATTTCAGATATGAAGATTTATGAAAATATCTTCAGAAATATCAAGGATATTTATAATGAAATATATGATGATATCTTAGAATTTCTAATATCAGAGGATGATGAAGAATATTGTCCGCAAGGGTTTAGAGTCAGGAGCAAGGTATTCGTTCATGACTTCAGTTGACACTGAATCATTTGGATTCTTTGAAGGTAGATTTCGTCTTTGTGGTTTGTCCACAGTCTCCTTCATGGTTTGCTCAATCCGCTTTCCAGTTCCATATCTTCTCTTTTTCTGAGCTTTGCCGACACACTATTCTTTATCATCAAACTTTTGACCGTTAAGGTCGTTTACAGTTTTTACTACTTTATCAGTATTTTCCCAGAAATTCAGAGAGCTAGTTCGCAGCTTAAGATGTTCTTCAGAAACTTCACATTCGAAGTACGTAAGTATAGGAGATAGATGTTATATGTACACATATAACTGTTGGCGTAGACATGCTGCGAGATTTCAAAATACTGATTGCTAATTCCCAGTAATTGGCATGACAATTCTTGTTTACAAGATGCGGATTAGTAAATGATGGGGTTTCGATAAATATAATGATTTTTCGGAAAGTCAAAGATCAGAGAAGTTGTTGGTAAGTTTATTGCTAATGTGGTGGAACATAAACGGTTTCCCGGTAACGATGGCGAAAAGGACAACATATATATCAAGGTTATAATAAGGCTGGTTCGACTGTAAAATCGAAGTTGACTTGCTGGAGCTGTGACAAAATCTGCTACTTTGAAAAGGGATCGCAAAGTTATTTTTACTAATAAATGCCAAAGGATCTGACACGGATACGTGTTAAACTATGACTTTGGTTTCGAGAGTTTTTCAGGTGTATGACTGTGGGTAACATGTAGTTGGATCATCACCTCGATTGTTCATTGTTTGAAGTGTCTTCAGGAATTCCGGGGGTTTGAATACCGATTGTAATTGTTAATATACATATGATGTTCTAAGATTTTGAACGGTACGAATATTTTTCTAGGATTAGTTTTGAAGTCAAAGTATAGTTTTAAAAGATGTAAGAATCTAAGACTGATGTTTTCTGTTAAATCTTGACTTGGATTTTGATTTGTCAAAATTAGAATATGTAATCAAATTTGGATGAGTATAGTTGATGATTGCTGAATCAGATTCGAAGAATGTAACATATTAATTGTGAATTTATATATCTCTCGGCTATTACCTACCCGTTAAAAGTTTCACAAGTTAATATTTTGTATAAGAGAATTTTATTACAGTCTTTATGAAAATATATGTATATATATTTTCTTCAGATGTAATACAGATTTAATGAGTTAATATACTATTAAACTCATTTGATTTATGGTTAAGGCTAGAATATATAATCTCTAAACTTTAGAAATTACATAATCATCGTAGAATATTTTTCCGATGAAGTTATGAATTAATACTTCATCGTTTGTTGTTGTTGGTATTCCTTGGTATCTACTGGGCGTATGTCGTTGATGCTCGGGGGACAATTTGTGAATTTGATGTTCAAGATGCGGTTGTTGTTGTTGGTGGTAATGGTACTGTAGGTGTTGTTGTCAATGGTACTGCTGATGCTGACGTTGATGGTGCTTGTGATGCCTTTAAGTTGTGCATCATATTCTCCAAAGTCACTACTAGAGCGCGAAGCTCGTTGACTTCTGCTAGTACACCGGGATGATTGGCGGTTGGAACGAGCGAATGAACAAGGTCTAGAAGTTTAGATAATATATAATCGTTGCAAGATACTCGGGAAATGAGGGTGTAAATGGTGTTTCAGATTGGTTCGCCGGTAAGTGCTTCAGGTTCTTTGCCGAGAGTGAAATTCGGTGGGTGGAAGGGATCGCCTTCTTCTCGCCTTCATTGACTGAGTCGGCTACGAACCCATCCCCAATCCATCCAGAATAGATGATGGCTAATAGGTTGATCCATTCCGGTTACACTGCTTTCGAAGCTCAGAAGGATTTCCATATCGGAATAGTTGTCGGAATCTGATGAACTCGAACTAGTTGAGGGGTTCATCTCGTACGATTTAGGGAACTAAATTTTGAAATGAATTAGATTATAGGACCTAGTTTGGTATTCTTCAATACATATTTCACATATGTATATATAATACCAAGATCCATAAGTTACGGAGAAATTTTCGAAAGATGTCAGACACAATTTACTGTAATAGATTTGCAAAGATATAAAATTGACTATACACTATCTATGCAATGAATACAGTAAGATACGTTTAGACTTAAGATGATAAGCATAGTTTCCGACAAGAAGTGATTAGCAAAACTTTTGACATGCAGCTAAGGTCGAAGTCCAGACTCACTAATGCATCCTAACAACTATCAGTTAGACACACTAATGCAAGACCTGGTTCTCTAAGACCACCGCTCTGATACCACATGAGACGACCCGTCCTAATCTATAAAGACAAATAAAATAACAAATGAATACATTACGAGATATTTGACCTCTATATGATACATTTTACAAACATTGCATTCGTTTTTAAAAGACCACTTTAATTTCATCGAAAGATGATTTGCATGCATACCATTTCATAATATCCAAATTATAAATGACCTAATCTATCATTTACTTAATAATAATATTTATTAAACTCAACGAATTGAATGCAACGTCTTTTGAAATATGCCATGAATGACTCCAAGTAATATCTTTAAAATGAGCATATGCACATCGGAAGATTTCTTTAATACCTGAGAATAAACATGCTTTCAAGTGTCAACCAAAAGGTTGGTGAGTTCATTATTTTATCATAAACAATCATTTTCATCATTTTAATAGACCACAAAATTTTCAGATATTTAATTGTACACGTAACCCGAGTATAAAATAACACACGCGTAACCCGCAAATTAAAAATCATTCATATGGTGAACGCTTGATAACCGAACTAACATGATGCATATAGAATATTCCCATCATTCCGGGACTCTCACCGGACATGATAATCGAAGTACTAATGCATTCGTAACCCGAATGGGACGTGTCGAGGTCCATAGTTCTATCTTTAGGATTCGCGTCAATTGGTGGCAATTATCATAAACACCATTTCTTAGGCTACCAAGCTAAAAAGGGGCATTTTCAATTTCGATAATCCAACCATAGAATGTAGTTTTGATTACTTGTGTCTATTTCATAAAACATTTATAAAAGCATCGCATGTATTCTCAGTCCCAAAAAAATAATAAAAGGGAGTAATGAAACTCACAATACTGTATTTCGTAAGAGAAATACATATGATGGCATTGAACAAGTGCAAGGTTGGCCTCGGATTCACGAACCTATATTAAGTATATATATATATATATATTTATATATTGGTCAATATATGTCTAACAATTTAGGTCAAGTCGTAGTGTATCACAATCCTAATGCTCGAGACTAATATGCAAAAATCAACAAAAGTCAACTTGACCAAAATGACTTCCAAAATTTATACATGATTATTATATAGTTTAAATATAGTCGTTTTATATATTTAAATATTTTTAACATATTTTATTAGAGTAATAATATAATTCATTTATTAATAAATAAAATTTTATATTAAAATTTATATAATAAAAATATACTTTTATATATCTTAAGTAATAAATTTATAAAGTTCAATTAATATCATAAAATAATATGATATGTATTATTAATGTAATTATATTACACGTAGTAAAATATCTTTGTATCACATATTTATTTGATAAAATAATATCGATAATAACAATAGTAACTAAAGTTGTATTCTTTTGTAATAATAATTATTATTATTCTACTAATAATAATAACAATATTTATATTTACTAAAATTGATATTATGATAAAATGATATTTTTTATTAATAATAATACTAAAATGATAATAATAATGATATTCATATAAATAATAATTTTTGTAAAAATGATAATTTTAATATTAATAATACTTTTAATAATAATAATGATAAAAATAATGAAAACGATATTTTTATCTAAATCAATAACTTACAATATTTTTATTTCATCATGATACATATACTCATTGTTTCCTAATTGATTCGTATAATAGTTTTTAATTCTCTTTTATATCGCATTCATAATAATGATAATAATCGCAGTCATAATAATTAGATAATACTAATATTAGTTTTAAAGATAATGATACTAATAAGTATTATAATAATATTAATAATAATACTAGTAGTTATAATAATAATAATGATAATATTAATAATAATTTTTGATGATAATAACAATAATAACAATAACGATTTTTAAATAATAATGCATATATTAATAATGATAATAATAATAATAATAATAATAATAATAATAACAATAATAATAATAATAATAATAATAATAATAATAATAATAATAATAATAATAATAATAATAATAATAATAATAATAATAATAATAATAATAATAATAATAATAATAATAATTATATAATAATAATAACGGCGATAATAACGACGATAGTAATAATAATCATTTTATCGATAATACAAAAATTCAGTTGACTATAACTTCTAATCTGTTCATCGAAACCATTCGATATCTAAATGAAAAGTTATTAATTTTTCACCAGCTTTCCAACTACATGCATAACATATACCTTATCTCAATCGCATATGTATCAAATTCATAATTTATAATAAGCTATCTAACGACAAAATTAAACATACAAGCATGCATAATGTATATATACTCGAGCACCAGTCAGAGATACACTATTAATATATCAAAGTTAAGTTATGAGTGCTCACGTATCAATATTAAGATTCAATATTGCAGGAAAGTACGTAGACGCAACGGAGATGATAAACACTAGATTGACCTCATGAGCATACCCACGAACTATACCCATAACCTCCATAGCTATAACCCATAATTTCCTTAGCTCTATCCCGCTCGAAAAACCATTTTTTGAAATCACTCGGACAACACTCCATCGCAATATTTTATGTATAATACTACTAATAATAATACTCCTAACCATAAAATTATTAATAATGTTAATCTTAATAATAATAATAATAAAAATAATAATAATAATAATAATAATAATAATAATAATAATAATAATAATAATAATAATAATAATAATAATAATAATAATAATAAGAATAATAATAATTATAATAATAATAATAATAATAATAATAATAATAATAATAATAATAATAATAATAATAATAATAATAATAATAATAATAATAATAATAATAATAATAATAATATGTAACTGTATGTATGTGAGTGATATAGAGAGACAGATGAATGAGTTTAGTGAAACACAAATAAATTCGTTCGAATTATAAAGAGTTGGCCTCACTTCTATCACCATGCGATCGCATGGTATGTGTGCCTTGGGGCCATGCGATCGTATGGTTCCTCTTGGCAGCCACTCTTTGTCCAATTATACCTGCCGACACTCATTTATTATTATTATTATTATATACATTATATTTAATTTATATAATTACTTATATATTATATTCTCGTTGATAGTTAATTTGTAAAATTTGTTCCGATAACTTGTAAGTTGACTCTCGACTTATGTTCCGGTTTCTGTTTCTCGAAAACATACTCGTACGCTTACAAAACTGGTACTTTATATTACGCGACGTGTACCTTTAACAATAATTAGACTTAAATCAACTAATAACTATATTACTCAAAGTGTAACTTAATCATTTAAGTGTTTTGGTCGTTTGCTTCTATAAATCATCGTTTCGTTATATATATAAAAGTATTATTTTAAATCGACACGTCTTATAATTAAATTAATATTACACTATAAAATATATATATTTTCATTTAGAAACATAAATTTGTACGTATAATATGTATTTGAAATATTTAATTACTAATATAATATTTAGTTTTCCCAAGTTAATTAAATTTCAAAGTTCATTTTAAAATCGTTTAAAATATTATGACACGTAACGTTTACACTTTAAAACTTAATTTGATATCATTTATTTATGTGCTAGCATTTATTTAAAAAAAATCATATCTAGATATCAATCGAATCAAATAACAAATGTTACTATCGTTTACTTAACTAATTTGAAATTCTATATATCGTAAACACGTTTTAAATACACGTTGCGAGTTATTTATATATTTACTTCTAATAATTAATATCCTATTGTATATATATTCAAATTATGTTATCAAAACATTTTAATAATCAAATTCTATTGAAACGAAAAGCGTTTCCGCACGTTTGAAAATAGATTAATTGAATATTATGAAATTCAATTCTCCACTAACCTTTGTCTAACTTTCGTTAATTGACACATTTGTTCTTACTTGTAATTCTCTTTACCATTTTCCAAATGTTGTTAAAATGTACAGATTTCTCAAATCATAGTGGACCTCATAACAGAGACTCGTAATCATAATGAATCTTGATAACCCAATCATTTGATATCACATTGTAATTCTGTCGACAAATATTTTGAACAAATATGTTTATGTAAAGTATTATACTTTTAATACTTTTCTAATATTCTCAAGTTATAATATATACATATACATATATATACATTTTCATATCCAATTAAATAATGGTTCATGATTCGTCGGAATCCGGTCAAGGTTAATATAGTTTAAAATCCTTGAGATTTAACTTAACAAACTTTGCTTGTCATGTCAGAATAATATAAATATTAAAGTTTAAATTTGGTCGGAAATTTCCGGGTTGTCACACTTTAGTCCGAACAGAAATTGTGGACTTTACGTTTCTTGATGGCAGATCAAGATTCAATGCTTTGTTTGGTAGGTAAACTCTTTGCAAATGTGGAGCAATCACTTCTACATCACATGCAGAATTGCGATTCCCAACACCAAATGGTGTAGCAGTGATACACTCTAAATATGTTGGTCTGGCAAGGGAGAGATCAGTTGTTTATGAAGCTCAGGACAATTTTGTTCAAGGGGGACCGTCAAGGCAATTGTTTAACAGAAATGATGTGAATGGGTATTTCAAACCGCCCAAAAAGTGGGAGCTTTAAACGCAAGACGCAACACGCTGCACGGAAAACATTATGTTACCATCATTCATGCAGAATAGCTTGTTAATTCGTGCAGAGCAGTTTGTTTACCATGTTTTTTAAATTTTCCTCATTTCGGATTAAGCATAATACAATTTTTGTAGTTTTCTGATTGGGATTGATCACCCCATCGGAAGATGTTACACAAAATCTTATATATGCGACAATGAAATATCAATAAAATTTTTTATCTTTTCTCACGCAAAACGATACGCGTTACGAATGTAGAACATTGCATTCATACCTACCCACATAAGGGAAGGAATTTTTATGCCCCCGATGGTAGAGGCTCTTGTATCAACATTAGACGCAAGGGATCGGCTAGCGTAAATTGTTTATTTCGCTAGAGGGCACCGAGGCAAAAATAAAGATCTCTTAATGTCATGACATATAGAATGGTTTATACAAATGCTTAAATCAATTTATATACTGAAAGCAGAAAAAATTAACATAAAATACAAGTGTATTTTATAAATTCGCAAAACACCTGAGAGCAACACGCTAAACGGAACACCGCTCATTCTATAAACAGAACTACTTAAACAGATTTCTCACTTTTATGCTTAGCATAAAATGTTATACTTGCTTCATATTATGCTTAGGAAGAAGTTTGAAAAATTTCAAATACTTCTTTACATAACAAATATTCTTGTGCAGAACGGAGAACGGATAACAGTTTGACATATTCTTTTCACAACAATAACAAGGTTACACATGTTTTGCTGAACGATGCTGGAAAACAGATATACAATTTTATTAACTTATATACATCATACCATTTAAGTAGCAATACACCTTAGATTCATAAAAAGGTATTATATAATGATGTATTGCAGACAGCGGATAACGGATGACAGATCAATACATGTACCATATCAAAAATCAGTTCAAGGCAAAAATTATTCTATGTAATATGATATATGCAACCTAAGCTTTCTACAGCTGGCAATAGTTAAACACATATAGCAGAGATATGTTAATCATGGAATGCAAAAGCCATGGCAATGACAAATGTAATAACAGAATAGATATAAATACGATCAATATACAGAAGTTACATATTGTTATTACAGAATAATTTCATTGTATTTTCAAATAGGCACATTTAAAATGTCCTTCACGGACCCATCTTCCCTGCCATAAACTTCTTCCACAAATACAATTTTCAATGAAGTAACCTCATTTATTGCAGCCTGCAACTTCTCTTCAGCATCCGGTTTGATATATTTTGAAATGGTGGCAGGTAAAGGATCTGGTTTCTCAGGCAAAGAACTTAAAATTTCCTTAGTAGCATCAGAAAGATCCTTCTCAATTGAATCTAATAAATATTTGTGAAAATTTTGGCCAACAAGCCCAGAACTTAACACCCTCTACACAAGAGCAGGAACACCATTCCTCAAATCAATAAATTTTTTCTCAGAGACAGCATCAGCAACAGTTTTTTCTTCAACAAGACACCTTTCTTGTTCCAACATCTTCTTTAAATTTTTCATCTCCTTCAACAATTTCTCCTTTTCTTCCATCACTTTTTCTTTCTCAACTCTCTCAACCACACATTTTTTCTCAACCAACTGTAGTGTATCCTCCTTCTTCTTCTCCAAATCAACTACTATTTTCCATTTTAGATTGGCATCTATCAGATCAATTTCCAGCCTTTTTAGTTTATTGGCATTTTGAATAGAATTGGCAACAAGAGTTTCTTGGGACTCTTGCATCTTCAGACCATGCAGCACATGGTGATTCAGAAGTACCAATGATGCAGCAGTAGATTGGAAACTCTGCTTATGGGTCATGTTGGTTAGAGATGAGGAAAGATCAGCAATTGTGTTGGTCTGCAAAATATAACCTATAAACAAAATAAAAGCAGAATAGATTTTGAGAAATTAGATTATAATATTCACCTTCAACAAATTAATAAAGCTGTCAGATTTATTGATAGGATCTTCCAAGAAACTCTTTAAACCAGCCAAAGGCACAACCGAGTGTGGCTGAGAAGATGAAGAAGATTGTGTTGTACCAATTTTGGTAGTAGTTAATGGGTTGATAAACGGAGGAGTCTCAAAGGTATTATCCTCATGCGTATCCTCATCCTCCTCATCCTCATCACCTTCTGCACTAACAGCTTTATTACCTTTCTCACCACTAACAGTGGTTTCATCATCCTCTGTTGACAATATCAGTTCTGAATCATAAATAAATAACTTCAAAGTTAACATTAACAAATACTATGGACATTATTTTGAGACATAAGTGAAAGGGCATACTTCTTTTCTTTGCTTGTTGACTAGTTGCACGCTTCCACACACGTTTTGTGCATTTACCAGTCTTCTTGGCGCTAGACGGTTTTTGAGTAGCCTCGATGATTTCCACATCAGATGAAGAGGGCTGTGCAGCATCATCATCGTCGCCTTCCGTAGGCCGTTCAGGACTTTTCAGTTGTTCTTCAAATAGAGTATCTTTGACCTTATCCGCCTCAAGTTCACTAGCAGTCTTTGGCCGGTCAGTCACAGAAAGGAAATCCAAATTGGCATTTTTAAACACTTTATAGACCTGCATTTCTTCTTCTGCAAAAGATAAAAACATCGAATACAAAGTATATAAGAATACATTTCACAATAACATAATACAAGTACAGCATATTTATAAAATGCCTACCACAGCCTTTCCAGTGCAGTACTGGTGCAAATCCAGCATGCCAATTGTCACTCATTAAACAACGGACTAAAATAGCTTCATTATCAGCATATGAATGTTGTGGAAGTTCCAATGACTTCCAATCTTCAACAGTTGTTCTTTCATCATCGGACAATGTGATTGACTTACTTATTCCTATTTTTGGTTTCCTCCATTTTTGAATGTTTGCCCAATCATCCTGAATAATCCTTTCGTTGACAAAAAAAGAAGGGTTTTTCCTCCTTTTTAAAGAGGTTTCTTTCGTACCAGTGAAATCTTTATTAGCCTTACAGTCAAAAGTGTACCAGCATTTACTCACCAGTCGAGTTCTAAACAACTCGTGAAAAACATTTATGCTTGGCACTTTACCAACAGTGTTACAGTACAATTCAAAAAGCACAATTTTTTGCATCCTAAGTGGATGAATTTGGCTAACACCAATCCCATAATGAGACAGAAGTCCCTGAAAAAAATGTAGGGAGGAATACGGAGATTACCTATAGTAAGTTGAAGCTTATACAGTGTAATCATCTTCTTAGGAGGTTTATTTGCCCTATCACTAGTAGAAGGAACCATGGGGTTCAGCAATCTAAGATTCCTATGATCTATACATAGTCTATCTATTTCGGCTTCGGTGATACTTGACGGAATAGTGCTCACATCGCGATTGTCCCTTTGAGAAGTACTGCTGGATTCGGCCATGGTAGTATGCAAAATAAAAGAAATACAAGCAGAAGAGAAAGATGAGTGATGTGATGACCCGTCCAAATCCATTTGGATGAATACATCACTCATCGATTTCACAGTGAGTACTGACCTCTACATGATACGTTTTGTAAACATTGCATTCTTTTGAAAAGGCACACCATAAATGAATACCTAATTCCAAGGTTTTTGACGTTTGATGATTTCTACATATAGACAATCACCGTAAATAATAGTTTACAATACTACATCCTTTGACAGTGCAGTCAAAATAAGATACATGGTGATGATTTTGTGAATGCAACGTTTTCTCGAATAAAGCATGTATGACTCCATGCACATAGCTTGTATAACATATAAGCAAATAGAAGAAGACTTCTAGGAACCTGAGAATAAACATGCTTAAAAGTGTCAACACAAAGGTTGGTGAGTTCATAGTTTTAATATTGCACATAATCTGTATATAAAGGTGGATCACAAGATTTCAGTTGTTTCATTCAAAACGTTTATCAAAATATTCTATGAAATTGATGAAATGTCCCGTTCATATTGATTATAAACGTTCCATATTAATTGATTTCGTTGCGAGGTTTTGACCTCTATATGAGACGTTTTTCAAAGACTGCATTCATTTTTAAAACAACCATAACCTTTATTTTATTAATAAAGGTTTCAAAAGCATTACGTAGATTATCAAATAATGATAATCTAAAATATACTGTTTACACACGACCATTACATAATGGTTTACAATAGAAATATATTACATCGACATATGTTTCTTGAATGCAGTTTTTACATAATATCATACAAACATGGACTCCAAATCTTGTCCTTATTTTAGTATGCAACAGTGGAAGCTCTTAATATTCACCTGAGAATAAACATGCTTTAAACGTTAACAAAATTGTTGGTGAGTTATATGTTTAACCTATATATATCAAATCCTAACAATAGACCACAAGATTTCATATTTCAATATACATCCCATACATAGAGATAAAAATCAGTCATATGGTGAACACCTGGTAACCGACATTAACAAGATGCATATATAAGAATATCCCCATCATTCCGGGACACCCTTCAGATATGATTTAAATTTCGAAGTACTAAAGCATCCGGTACTTTGGATGGTGTTTGTTAGGCCCAATAGATCTATCTTTAGGATTCGCGTCAATCAGGGTGTCTGTTCCCTAATTCTTAGATTACCAGACTTAATAAAAAGGGGCATATTCGATTTTGATAATTCAACCATAGAATGTAGTTTCACGTACTTGTGTCTATTTTGTAAATCATTTATAATACCTGCATGTATTCTCATCCCAAAAATATTAGATTTTAAAAGTGGGACTATAACTCACTTTCACAGATTTTTACTTCGTCGGGAAGTAAGACTTGGCTACTGGTCGATTCACGAACCTATAACAAATATGTTGAAATGTCCCGTTCTTATTGATTAAAAACGTTCCATATTAATTGATTTCGTTGCGAGGTTTGGACCTCTATATGAGACGTTTTTCAAAGACTGCATTCATTTTAAAACAAACCATAACCTTTATTTCATAAATAAAGGTTTAAAAAAAACTTTACGTAGATTATCAAATAATGATAATCTAAAATATCCTGTTTACACACGACCATTACATAATGGTTTACAATACAAATATGTTACAACAAAATAAGTTTCTTGAATGTAGTTTTTACACAATATCATACAAACATGGACTCCAAATCTCGTCCTTATTTAAGTATGCGACAGCGGAAGCTCTTAATAATCACCTGAGAATAAACATGCTTAAAACGTCAACAAAAATGTTGGTGAGTTATAGGTTTAACCTATATATATCAAATCATAATAATAGACCACAAGATTTCATATTTCAATACACATCCCATACATAGAGATAAAAGTCATTCATATGGTGAACACCTGGTAACCGACATTAACAAGATGCATATATAAGAATATCCCCATCATTCCGGGACACCCTTCGGATATGATATAAATTTCGAAGTACTAAAACATCCGGTACTTTGGATGGGGCTTGTTGGGCCCGATAGATCTATCTTTAGGATTCGCATCAATTAGGGTGTCTGTTCCCTAATTCTTAGATTACCAGACTTAATAAAAAGGGGCATATTCGATTTCGATAATTCAACCATAGAATGTAGTTTCACGTACTTGTGTCTATTTTGTAAATCATTTATAAAACCTGCATGTATTCTCATCCCAAAAATATTAGATTTTAAAAGTGGGACTATAACTCACTTTCACATATTTTTACTTCGTCGGGAAGTAAGACTTGGCCACTGGTTGATTCACGAACCTATAACAATATATACATATATATCAAAGTATGTTCAAAATATATTTACAACACTTTTAATATATTTTGATGTTTTAAGTTTATTAAGTCAGCTGTCCTCGTTAGTAACCTACAACTAGTTGTCCACAATTAGATGTACAGAAATAAATCGATAAATATTATCTTGAATCAATCCACGACCCAGTGTATACGTATCTCAGTATTGATCACAACTCAAACTATATATATTTTGGAATCAACCTCAACCCTGTATAGCTAACTCCAACATTCACATATAGAGTGTCTATGGTTGTTCCGAAATATATATAGATGTGTCGACATGATAGGTCGAAACATTGTATACGTGTCTATGGTATCTCAAGATTACATAATATACAATACAAGTTGATTAAGTTATGGTTGGAATAGATTTGTTACCAATTTTCACGTAGCTAAAATGAGAAAAATTATCCAATCTTGTTTTACCCATAACTTCTTCATTTTAAATCCGTTTTGAGTGAATCAAATTGCTATGGTTTCATATTGAACTCTATTTTATGAATCTAAACAGAAAAAGTATAGGTTTATAGTCAAAAAAATAAGTTACAAGTCGTTTTTGTAAAGGTAGTCATTTCAGTCGAAAGAACGACGTCTAGATGACCATTTTAGAAAACATACTTCCACTTTGAGTTTAACCATAATTTTTGGATATAGTTTCATGTTCATAATAAAAATCATCTTCTCAGAATAACAACTTTTAAATCAAAGTTTATCATAGTTTTTAATTAACTAACCCAAAACAGCCCGCGGTGTTACTACGACGGCGTAAATCCGGTTTTACGGTGTTTTTCGTGTTTCCAGGTTTTAAATCATTAAGTTAGCATATCATATAGATATAGAACATGTTTTTAATTGATTTTAAAAGTCAAGTTAGAAGGATTAACTTTTGTTTGCGAACAAGTTTAGAATTAACTAAACTATGTTCTAGTGATTACAAGTTTAAACCTTCGAATAAGATAGCTTTATATGTATGAATCGAATGATGTTATGAACATCATTACTACCTTAAGTTCCTTGGATAAACCTACTGGAAAATAGAAAAATGGATCTAGCTTTAACGGATCCTTGGATGGCTCGAAGTTCTTGAAGCAGAATCATGACACGAAAACAAGTTCAAGTAAGATCATCACTTGAAATAAGATTGTTATAGTTATAGAAATTGAACCAAAGTTTGAATATGATTATTACCTTGTATTAGAATGATAACCTAATGTAAGAAACAAAAATTTCTTGAGGTTGGATGATCACCTTAAAAGATTGGAAGTGAGCTAGCAAACTTGAAAGTATTCTTGATTTTATGTAACTAGAACTTGTAGAATATATGAAGAACACTTAGAACTTGAAGATAGAACTTGAGAGAGATCAATTAGATGAATAAAATTGAAGAATGAAAGTGTTTGTAGGTGTTTTTTGGTCGTTGGTGTATGGATTAGATATAAAGGATATGTAATTTTGTTTTCATGTAAATAAGTCATGAATGATTACTCATATTTTTGTAATTTTATGAGATATTTCATGCTAGTTGCCAAATGATGGTTCCCACATGTGTTAGGTGACTCACATGGGCTGCTAAGAGCTGATCATTGGAGTGTATATACCAATAGTACATACATCTAAAAGCTGTGTATTGTACGAGTACGAATACGGGTGCATACGAGTAGAATTGTTGATGAAACTGAACGAGGATGTAATTGTAAGCATTTTTGTTAAGTAGAAGTATTTTGATAAGTGTCTTGAAGTCTTTCAAAAGTGTATGAATACATATTAAAACACTACATGTATATACATTTTAACTGAGTCGTTAAGTCATCGTTAGTCATTACATGTAAGTGTTGTTTTTAAACCTTTAGGTTAACGATCTTGTTAAATGTTGTTAACCCAATGTTTATAATATCAAATGAGATTTTAAATTATTATATTATCATGATATTATCATGTATGAATATCTCTTAATATGATATATATACATTAAATGTCTTTACAACGATAATCGTTACATATATGTCTCGTTTAAAAATCATTAAGTTAGTAGTCTTGTTTTTTACATATGTAGTTCATTGTTAATATACTTAATGATATGTTTACTTATCATAGTATCATGTTAACTATATATATATCCATATATATGTCATCATATAGTTTTTACAAGTTTTAACGTTCATGAATCACCGGTCAACTTAGGTGGTCAATTGTCTATATGAAACATATTTCAATTAATCAAGTCTTAACAAGTTTGATTGCTTAACATGTTGGAAACATTTAATCATGTAAATATCAATCTCAATTAATATATATAAACATGGAAAAGTTCGGGTCACTACAGTACCTACCCGTTAAATAAATTTCGTCCCGAAATTTTAAGCTGTTGAAGGTGTTGACGAATCTTCTGGAAATAGATGCGGGTATTTCTTCTTAATTTGATCTTCACGCTCCCAGGTGAACTCGGGTCCTCTACGAGCATTCCATCGAACCTTAACAATTGGTATCTTGTTTTGCTTAAGTCTTTTAACCTCACGATCCATTATTTCGACGGGTTCTTCGATGAATTGAAGTTTTTCGTTGATTTGGATTTCATCTAACGGAATAGTGAGATCTTCTTTAGCAAAACATTTCTTCAAATTCAAGACGTGGAAAGTGTTATGTACAGCCGCGAGTTGTTGAGGTAACTCAAGTCGGTAAGCTACTGGTCTGACACGATCAATAATCTTGAATGGTCCAATATACCTTGGATTTAATTTCCCTCATTTACCAAATCGAACAACGCCTTTCCAAGGTGCAACTTTAAGCATGACCATCTCTCCAATTTCAAATTCTATATCTTTTCTTTTAATGTCAGCGTAGCTCTTTTGTCGACTTTGGGCGGTTTTCAACCGTTGTTGAATTTGGATGATCTTCTCGGTAGTTTCTTGTATAATCTCCGGACCCGTAATCTGTCTATCCCCCACTTCACTCCAACAAATCGGAGACCTGCACTTTCTACCATAAAGTGCTTCAAACGGCGCCATCACAATGCTTGAATGGTAGCTGTTGTTGTAGGAAAATTCTTCTAACGGTAGATGTCGATCCCAACTGTTTCTGAAATCAATAACACATGCTCGTAGCATGTCTTCAAGCGTTTGTATCGTCCTTTCGCTCTGCCCATCAGTTTGTGGATGATAGGCAGTACTCATGTCTAGACGAGTTCCTAATGCTTGCTGTAATGTCTGCCAGAATCTTGAAATAAATCTGCCATCCCTATCAGAGATAATAGAGATTGGTATTCCATGTCTGGAGACGACTTCCTTCAAATACAGTCGTGCTAACTTCTCCATCTTGTCATCTTCTCTTATTGGCAGGAAGTGTGCTGATTTGGTGAGACGATCAACTATTACCCAAATAGTATCAAAACCACTTGCAGTCCTTGGCAATTTAGTAATGAAATCCATGGTAATGTTTTCCCATTTCCATTCCGGGATTTCGGGTTGTTGAAGTAGACCTGATGGTTTCTGATGCTCAGCTTTGACCTTAGAACACGTCAAACATTCTCCTACGTATTTAGCAACATCGGCTTTCATACCTGGCCACCAAAAATTTTTCTTGAGATCCTTGTACATCTTCCCCGTTCCAGGATGTATTGAGTATCTGGTTTTATGAGCTTCTCTAAGTACCATTTCTCTCATATCTCCAAATTTTGGTACCCAAATCCTTTCAGCCCTATACCGGGTTCCGTCTTCCTGAATATTAAGATGCTTCTCCTATCCTTTGGGTATTTCATCCTTTAAATTTCCCTCTTTTAAAACTCCTTGTTGCGCCTCCTTTATTTGAGTAGTAAGGTTATTATGAATCATTATATTCATAGATTTTACTCGAATGGGTTCTCTGTCCTTCCTGCTCAAGGCATCGGCTACCACATTTGCCTTCCCCGGGTGGTAACGAATCTCAAAGTCGTAATCATTCAACAATTCAATCCACCTACGCTGCCTCATATTCAGTTGTTTCTGATTAAATATGTGTTGAAGACTTTTGTGGTCGGTATATATAATACTTTTGACCCCATATAAGTAGTGCCTCCAAGTCTTTAATGCAAAAACAACAGCTCCTAATTCCAAATCATGTGTCGTATAATTTTGTTCGTGAATCTTCAATTGTCTAGACGCATAAGCAATCACCTTCGTTCGTTGCATTAATACACAACCGAGACCTTGCTTTGATGCGTCACAATAAATCACAAAATCATCATTCCCTTCAGGCAATGACAATATAGGTGCCGTAGTTAGCTTTTTCTTCAATAACTGAAACGCTTTCTCTTGTTCATCATTCCATTCAAATTTCTTCCCTTTATGTGTTAATGCAGTCAAGGGTTTTGCTATTCTGGAAAAATCTTGGATGAACCTTCTGTAGTAACCAGCTAGTCCTAAAAACTGGCGTATGTGTTTCGGAGTTTTCGGGGTTTCCTACTTTTCAACAGTTTCTATCTTTGCCGGATCCACCTTAATACCTTCTTTGTTCACTATGTGACCGAGGAATTGAACTTCTTCCAACCAAAATGCACACTTTGAAAACTTAGCGTACAATTCTTCCTTCCTCAATACTTCTAACACCTTTCTCAAATGTTCACCGTGTTCTTGGTCATTCTTTGAGTAAATAAGTATGTCATCAATGACAAACCTGTCAAGGTATGGTCCACACACTCGGTTCATAAGGTCCATGAACACAGCTGGTGCATTAGTTAAACCAAACGGCATGACCATAAACTCGTAATGACCGTAACGTGTTCTGAAAGCAGTCTTTGGAATATCATCTTCTTTCACGCGCATTTGATGATACCCGGAACGTAAGTCAATCTTTGAATAAACAGACGAGCCTTGTAGTTGATCAAATAAGTCGTCGATTCTCGGTAGTGGGTAGCGGTTCTAGATGGTAAGTTTGTTCAACTCTCGGTAGTCGATACACAACCTGAATGTACTATCTTTCTTCTTGACAAACAAAACAGGAGCTCCCCACGGTGATGTGCTTGGTCGAATGAAACCACGCTCTAAAAGTTCTTGTAATTGGCTTTGCAGTTCTTTCATCTCGCTGGGTGCGAGTCTGTAAGGAGCACGAGCTATTGGTGCAGCTCCTGGTACAAGATCTATTTGAAATTCAACGGATCGATGTGGGGGTAATCCCGGTAATTCTTTCGGAAATACATCGGGAAATTCTTTTGCAATGGGAACATCATTGATGCTCTTTTCTTCAGTTTGTACTTTCTCAACGTGTGCTAGAACAGCATAGCAACCTTTTCTTATTAGTTTTTGTGCCTTCAAATTGCTAATAAGATGTAGCTTCGTGTTGCCCTTTTCTCCGTACACCATTAAGGGTTCTCCTTCTTCTCGTACAATGCGAATTGCATTTTTATAACATACGATCTCTGCTTTCACTTCTTTCAACCAGTCCATACCGATTATCACATCAAAACTCCCTAACTCTACTGGTATCAAATCAATCTTAAATGTTTCGCTAACCAGTTTAATTTCTCGATTCCGACATATATTATCTGCTGAAATTAATTTACCATTTGCTAATTCGAGTAAAAATTTACTATCCAAAGGCGTCAATGGACAACTTAATTTAGCACAAAAATCTCTACTCATATAGCTTCTATCCGCACCCGAATCAAATAAAACGTAAGCAGATTTATTGTCAATAAGAAACGTACCCGTAACAAGCTCCGGGTCTTCCTGTGCCTCTGCCGCATTAATATTGAAAACTCTTCCGCGGCCTTGTCCATTCGTGTTCTCCTGGTTCGGGCAATTTCTAATAATGTGGCCCGGTTTTCCACATTTATAACAAACTACATTGGCATAACTTGCTCCGACACTACTTGCTCCGCCATTACTCGTTCCGACACCATTTATTCCTTTCGTTCTATTAACCCCTGGTCCGTAGACCTCACACTTCGCCGCGCTATGACCATTTCTTTTACACTTGTTGCAAAATTTGGTGCAGAACCCCGAGTGATACTTTTCACACCTTTGGCATAGCTGCTTCTGATTGTTGTTGTTGCGGTTATTATTGTTGTTGGGATGATTGTTGTAGTTGCTGTTGTTGTTGTTGTTGTTGTTGGGCCGTTTGTTGTAGTTGCGATTGATGTTGCGATTATTGGGATAATTGTTGCGATTATTATTGTAATTGCTGTTGTTGTTGTATTGGTGATTCTTATCACCGTTTTCCTCCCACTTTCTTTTGACTTGCTTCACATTGGCCTCTTCAGCAGTCTGTTCTTTAATTCTTTTTTCAATCTGGTTCACTAGTTTGTGAGCCATTCTACATGCCTGTTGTATGGAGGCGGGCTCGTGTGAACTTATATCTTCTTGGATTCTTTCCGGTAATCCTTTCACAAACGCGTCGATCTTCTCTTCCTCATATTCGAATGCTCCCGGACACAATAGGCACAATTCTGTGAATCGTCTTTCGTACGTGGTAATATCAAATCCTTGGGTTCGTAACCCTCTAAGTTCTGTCTTGAGCTTATTGACCTCGGTTCTGGGATGGTACTTCTCGCTCATCAAGTGCTTGAATGCTGACCACGGTAGTGCGTACGCATCGTCTTGTCCCACTTGCTCTAGATAGGTATTCCACCATGTTAACGCAGAACCTGTGAAGGTATGCGTAGCGTACTTCACTTTGTCCTCTTCAGTACACTTACTTATGGCAAACACCGATTCGACCTTCTCGGTCCACCGTTTCAATCCGATCGGTCCTTCGGTTCCATCAAATTCCAAAGGTTTACAGGCAGTGAATTCTTTGTAGGTGCATCCTACATGATTTCCTGTACTGCTAGATCCAAGGTTATTGTTGGTATGTAGCGCAGCCTGTACTGCGGCTATGTTTGAAGCTAGAAAAGTACGGAATTCCTCTTCATTCATATTCACAGTGTGTCGAGTAGTCGGTGCCATTTCCTTCAAAATAGTCAAATGGAACAAGTTAATCATACAGAATATTAAGAGTAGTTAATAGTATTTCGTAGCATAATATGAACTCCTTTATAAAAGCTTTTTCTTCATATTAGCGTTTTATAAGTTTAAAATCGGGTAGTACCTACCCGTTAAGTTCATACTTAGTAGCTAATATACAATTCAACTACTACAATTCTATATGAAAAACTGATTATAATAATATTTTGCGTTCAAACTTTTATACAATATTTTACAAACTCACAATACCGCTTATTTTACATATAGCATGAAATATAGCACACAATAAATTTGATACAAGATGGTTGTGAAGATAATTCTAGCTAGTACACAAGTCGTTCAGCAAAGGTAATAAAGACATGTAATTCATACGTCCAGAAACAAGTCATGCATTCTGGTTTTACTAGGATTACTTCCCATCCTTGGTCTTGTGGAACATAACCGTTATGGCCGTTGATAAGACAGCGTGTTGTAACGTCATCAAAAGGACGAGGGTTACGTAATGTCCAACAGTCCCGTAACAATCTAAAAACCTCATTTCTTACCCCAATTACCGACTCCGTCACTTGTGGAAACGTTTTGTTTAATAGTTGTAGCCCGATGTTCTTGTTCTCACTTTGGTGAGAAGCGAACATTACTAATCCGTAAGCATAACATGCTTCTTTATGTTGCATGTTAGCCGCTTTTTCTAAATCACGAAGTCCAATATTCGGATATATTGAGTCAAAATAATTTCTTAACCCGTTGCGTAAAATAGCATTTGGGTTCCCCGCAATATATGCGTCAAAGTAAACACATCGTAACTTATGGGTTTCCCAATGTGATATCCCCCATCTTTCAAACGAAAGTCTCTTATAAACCAAGACATTCTTGGAACGTTCTTCGAATGTCTTACAAACTGATCTCGCCTTAAATAGTTGTGCCGAGGAATTCTGACCAACTCTAGACAAGATTTCATCAATCACGTCTCCGGGTAGGTCTCTTAAAATATTGGGTTGTCTATCCATTTTGTGTTTTTAAACTGTAAAATAGACAAGAGTTAGATTCATAAAAAAATACTTATTAATACAAGCAATTTTTACATATATCATAAAGCATAAGCACACTATATTACATATATTACACCACACGAATACAACTATCTTATTCCGACTCGCTCGTTTCTTCTTCTTCAGTTTTGGTTCGTTTTGCCAAGTTTCTAGGGATATATGATGTTCCCCTAATACTAACTGTCGTTTTCCACAACGGTTTAGAAAAACCTGGTGGTTTAGAGGTTCCCGGGTCATTGTTACAACTTAAGGACTTCGGGGGTTGACGATACATATAAAGTTCATCGGGGTTGGAATTAGATTTCTCTATTTTTATGCCCTTTCCCTTATTATTTTCTTTTGCCTTTTTAAATTCAGTTGGGGTAATTTCTATAACATCATCGGAATTCTCGTCGGAATCCGATTCATCGGAGAATTTGTAATCCTCCCAATATTTTGCTTCCTTGGCGGAAACACCATTGACCATAATTAACCTTGGTCGGTTGGTTGAGGATTTTCTTTTACTTAACCGTTTTATTATTTCCCCCACCGGTTCTACTTCTTCATCCGGATCCGATTCTTCTTCCGGTTCCGACTCTTCTTCCGGTTCGTCTTCGGGAACTTGTGAATCAGTCCATGTAACATCCCGCATTTTTCCGTTAAATTATTTTTAACGCCGTCTTTTTCTTTTAGATAATATTCCTCGTATCTAGATTCGTAACCTCCGTTAGCTAACATTCTAAATTTCTCGTTATCGGATTTTAATATCTTCCGTTAATACGCGTTTTAAAATATTCCGTTTAGGTATTTCTCGCACCCGACAACAAACTTGAGGGACTAATCTCGCCACTCGGGTAAACTTGGCTAACTAGTGACTCCTCACCACCACACACTTCATTTCACCATCTTCTTCCTCTTTTTCTTTCTTCCTTTTCTCTCAAGAACACAAACACAAATTCATCATCTAATTTTGATCTTGGAAGCTCACAACAAATCCGACTACATATTCTTGATCCTCTCATCATCCCCTTCGATTTGATGCTAACCACTTCGATTTTGGGTAACATTTCTAAAACTCTAGATTTCTCAAATTCGTGTTTTTGACTTGATATGTTGTTAGTTAGTGTCTATGGCTCGTGTATAACATGAATATATGATTTGTATGCTCGATCTTGATGTTTTGGTGTAACTAGCTTGAAAATGAAAAGTGTATGCTTAATCCTTGATTTCGGATGATGAAATGTGTTTAGATATTAATGTTTGTGTGTTCAAAGTGTTAGTTACTTCAATAGCTTCGTTTTGGTGTGTCGATTGACATGAAAACCTTACATTAACATGATTAGTGATTTTGAGGTTTGGTTAGGGTTTGACAACTCTTAAAACGAACTTTTGATGCGTTGAATGCTTGTTAATGTTATTGATAAGTGTTTAGTTGTATTACACATTGCATTACCTTCAAAACGGCATATCATATGTATAAATTGGATTCCCGAAACTTGAATTGCAATTGATGAACTTGAAACCTTGTTTTGGAACGTTTAACGAACTTTCGACGAGATTTTGTTGTCTAAAATGATAAATTTGATTTAGGAAATGTATCTAGTTGTGTTCCTTGTCGAAAGAGCTTTCCGGTGATATAAAATACATGTCTTGATTGTTTGCGGATCATAAACTAGGATTGATTGAAGTTTGGCTCGTGTCTTGTGTTTTCTGCAAACAGGATCTGTAAGCCTTTTGGGACGCCGTCCCAACATCCTAGACGCCGTCCCACCCTTCATATTGGGACGCCGTCCTGGCAATTGGGACGCCGTCCCACTCTTCATATCAGGACGCCGTCCTGGAAATTGGGACGCCGTCCTGATACACTAAAACTGGCTGTTACTTTGGTCATTTGACATAAAAATGTTTGCTATGCTACGGACCTCCGATTAACATGAAACTTGGCCAACATGCTCATATATGATTATATAACTTAGAAAAATTGTCGGATACCCAACCCGACCCCGTTGACTTTTCTGTTGACTTTGACCCGACCAAGTTGACTTTTAATCAAACTTAACCAAATACTTATACAACCTTTCTAACATGCTTTTATACTTGATTCTCGCATGAAACTTGGCAACGTGATTCACATGCTATATTTAATCGAGTCGTAACGAGCCATAGGACTAATTGAACACATTTCACCCGACCTTGTGTCGTAACCGGTTAATTGATATAACTTACTTGTTTAGGTCAAGGCTAAGCAACTTTCATGCACCCGTTTACTTTGTGAAGTACATTTATACTCGTGCACTCGAGGTGAGATCATAGTCCCACCTTTTCAACAACTTTTATTCTTTTAAATCGTGGGCTGAGAAACATATACATTACATATTTATATACATTTCACATGTATATATACTTTTCATACTTTTATACTTTGAACACAAATACGAATACAAAGATACAGACGAGTTAGAACAAAAGTCCTCAATCCAATTATCATTAGTTCCACTTGCCGGGTGTAAGTGTAAGCGAGTGATTATGTTGTGTGGCCATACGGGTTTAACGAACCCTCATTCAGACGGTTCGCTACCGTTAGTGGATGAAATATAATTTCAACGTGCATAGTGTATGTTCTAACACTATATTCAAAATTCAGAGGGAAGATTCAGTTAAGTTTTGGTAATTGGGTGCTCGTGATACAGACAACATCTTTTGGGATGTATACGCTTGATATTCACTTTATACTAAATCTTGTGGTTTACAAACACATCTTTAGAGATGTATACGCCTTGATACTAAACCTTGTGATTCAAAATATACTTTTACAAATACATTTATGATCTCACCAACGTTTTTCGTTGACAGTTTTCTACATGTTTTTCTCAGGTCTTGCACAATTTGTGATACATGCTTCCGCTCATTAGTTGATACTTGCATTGGATGTCGAGTATACATGCATTTCATGGAGCGTCTTTTGACTTTACTTTAAACCGTGTCGCCTAGATTTCAATCGTACTTATAACGTTGTCACTTAACTTTTGGTTGAACAATTCTTGTAAACTTTGAAAACAATCTTTATTTTGAAATGAAGGCGACATATTTTGGTCAAACGTTATCTTAAAGACTTATAATCAGGTAATGGGACCCACGTAGCCGACGCCGTCACTTGACGATTTGTCGGGGTCGTTACAGTTGGTATCAGAGCCTTGGTTGTAGGGATTTAGAGTTCATTTGTGTCCACCCCGAGTCATAGGGTACATAGGTGAATCTAGACTACAACCGGCATATAGACTGAAGTAGGAATTACTTGACTATTTGTGCATTTATACTCGAACTCTTCTATCATATCTAACTCGTATTCGATCTTGATCTTACGTTGATAAATTTTGTTGATGCGCCACCTTGACTTTATGAAGTAATGTTAAATGCACATGAGAATCAGGGTAATATAATTTCCGGGATTATATTACGGTGATTCACATGGACGTTCCGACATTATGACATAAAGAATTTAGGGCGAGTCAAGGAAAATTTTCTCTCTATCCTTAATCCATACTCCGGTTAGTATTGTTGAAAATACTAACCAACGATATTCTTGTGCCTTGAAGGAACAATGGCTCCTCGTCGTGTACGCCGCAATGAAACTCCCGAACAAGCTCTCGAACGGATGATAGCTACCGCCGTAGATGCGGCCATGGCCGGTCACTCATCCAACAACAATAATAACAACAACAACAACAACAACAACAACAATGGAGCCGGAAACTCAAACGAGGGATGCTCCTATAAAGCTTTCATGGGGTGTAAACCTCACACTTTTGATGGAACCGGGGGGCCGGTCGTGCTCACCCGATGGTTTGAGCAAACGGAAGCCGTCTTTAGCATAAGCGGTTGTCGGGACCAAGACAAGGTCAAATACTCCACTCACACTTTCTCCGGAATTGCTCTAACATGGTGGAACACCTATGTTCAATCGGTGGGTACCGATGAAGCTCATGCCCTCTCTTGGGCCGATCTAAAGGAAAAGATGATTGTTGAATATTTTCCGCGCGAAGAAACCCGAAAGCTTGAGGGAGAACTAAGAGCTTTGAAAGCGGTCGGAAACGATCTTAAAGCGTATAATCAACGCTTCGCCGAACTATCCTTGATGTGTCCTAATCTTGTTAACCCCGAATCTCAAAGGATTGAACTCTACATGCTCGGTCTTCCAAAAAGCATCAAACAAGGGGTGATGTCATCCAAACCCACTACTCATCAAGCCGCTATGAACATGGCTCGCCAACTAATTGAAACGGTTGACGAAATCGTAGTTCCGGCACCTAAGGCCGAGGATAAATCGGGCGGCAACAAAAGAAAGTGGGAACCCTCTCAATCAAGCAACAACAACTTTGCTAAGAAGCCTTACACCTCCGACGGCAAGAGGGGTTATACCGGACACCTACCGTATTGTAACGAGTGCTACAAACATCATTTAGGCGAATGTGGCAAACCATTTTGCTTGAAGTGTCAAAGAAGTGGCCATGTAGCCCACGATTGTAGGAATACCACTCCCGTCGCTCAAAAGGAGCCCAATGCACCCAAGACGGGTGTTTGTTTTGAATGTGGCCAACCGGGACATTTTAGGAGTGCGTGCCCAAATAAAAAAAAAAATCAACCCCAACGCACGCCGTTGAACTTTCAACATCGACACCTAGGATGCCCGAGACGACGATGGACTAGTCACGGGTACGTTTCTTCACAACAAACCGTATATTTCATACTTATTCGATTCGATTACCGCTAGATGTTTATTAACCAAGTCTTTGACTCGTGCTCTTTACATTCCATTTTTTCCCCTAGACACTACTTAGGCAATTTAAGTGACCAACGGGAAATATTGTGTGCCTATAAATTTTATTGGAGGATATACGTTAAGACTTTTGACTTGACACCTATAGAACTAGGGAGCTCGAAACCTATTCGTTAAAAAAAAAAAAAAAAAAAAAAATAAAAAAATAAAAAAATGTTTCCCCATCATCTTGTATAGATTATTGTGAACTGAGTAATTTTCGGTTGGAAACCGATACCCTCTCCCTCGCATCCATGACCTCATGATTTCTTGCATGAATCCCGTGTGTATTCCAAAACGACCTCCGTTCCGGTTATCATCAATTGGGGGTTAAGTGAGACGATGTCTCCTAAGCCATTTCCGAACTCGCAACGTTAGTTGTAAATCTCTCTTAGTACCGTTTGATTTATTTAGGACTCCGTCCGTATTCATGAACCTCCTAAATCACGTATGCAACTTATCTAGACAAATCTGTTATCGTATTTATAGATGACGTCTTAACTTATTTAAGTAAAGAAGGAAAACGAACAACATCACCATCTTACGCTCGAACTTTTGAGAAAAGAGCAACTTTATACCAAATTCTCCGAGTGAGAATTTCTGTTGAACGAAGTCCAATTTTCTAGACCATAATGTTAATGGTCAAGGCATTACAATCAATCTCGAGATCAAGCCACATGTAATCAGGAAACTCTCCCCACTCAGACTTGTATTCGTAAAATCTTAGATCTCGTCTGTTATTACCAAAGATTCATTTCTGACTTTTCTCGTGTTACACGACTTTTAAACTTGTTAACTCACTAAGGAAAAACCATAAACCTCTACGTGCTCGAATCTTGAGCGTGATTCCTCACACCAACATTTCTAGTTAAATTCATTATTTTGCACGAAGAAGTCGAATACTAAATTGTGGATCCGATCAATTTTCTCGTCATCACGTACCACACTACATACCTCTGATATTTCACCATTACCGTCTGATATTACGGGAATTTAAGATAACACACAATCCAACGATACTTCACTCTTCTTTGACTTAACGCCCTTGTGTTTCTGATAATCGGTCAACTATTATTTAACCCCGAACTATACAACTACGTGTACTACCTCGTTTCTCTTTCAGACTTCAACTTTTGATAACTAGAGGCACGTTATGGCAACCTCGAGATGCAAGCTCATCCTATTCTAAGTCCTCATTTCACTCCTATCTTTATCGCTCGCATTTCCGTTTAAGGAAACTCCTTGTAACATTTCTCCATGGATAGAGAAACTCCTTATATTACATTAGTATTCGCCACGAGGGTGAATTGTTCTAACGAACATTTTCGAACCCTAACTAACTTGTTCAAACGTATATTAAGAGATTCTATTCCAACAACGGTGCATCTTTGTCAATTATCACGTATCGAAATACTCGTTTCACTTCTAGTTTTGCAAGAAACCTTGGAGACCCGTTTAGACATGAGTACCGCGTACCACCCACAAACCGACGAACCGAGCAAACGAACGATTTACGTCTTGGAAAGACATGTCACAAACTCGTATTGTCACCTTTAGTAGATCACTCTTACAACAGTAGTTACCACTCGTGTGTTCACGCGCACTTTCCGAAACCCTATATGACCGCTAATGTCATACCCCTGTTCATTTAACCAAAGCATCAACCACCGAAATCTGAACTCCATCAAGAAACAACAATTGAAATCATTCATATCCAAGGAGGGCTCGAGACGACCCGTAGTCGCCCAAAAGAGTTATACCAAACTTAGATGAAAACCTCACAAAATCCCTGTAACAGTGTAATATTGAGAACCCGCACCTTGGAAAGGTGTAATCCGTTTCGGGAATCAGGGAAAGTTAAACTCGCGACACGTTAACCCTTTTGAAACCTTGGGGCGTATTGGAACCGCTTCCTACCGTTTGGAACTTCTGACTCAATTAAGTTTCCGCTTACCCTGTGTACCATGTAACAAACTTAGAAACGTGTCCTGTGGAACAGGAACGTGCAATCCTGCTAGATACATCAACTACCGATGACAAACTTCTCTTCATAGGAAAACCAGTTGAAACCAGGTATCGTAAAAACCGAACTTTAATACAACGTAACACCCCGACTATCCGGATTCGTGGAATGTCCAAGAAAGTACCTTCAATCATTCGTAGAGTTACTACACTAAGTCTCGAGTAAGAGACATCGACTATTACTTCCAACTAAATTTCGGGACGAAATTTCTTTTGAGGTGTGGATAATGTAACATCCCGCATTTTTCCGTTAAATTATTTTTAACGCCGTCTTTTTCTTTTAGATAATATTCCTCGTATCTAGATTCGTAACCTCCGTTAGCTAACATTCTAAATTTCTCGTTATCGGATTTTAATATCTTCCGTTAATACGCGTTTTAAAATATTCCGTTTAGGTATTTCTCGCACCCGACAACAAACTTGAGGGACTAATCTCGCCACTCGGGTAAACTTGGCTAACTAGTGACTCCTCACCACCACACACTTCATTTCACCATCTTCTTCCTCTTTTTCTTTCTTCCTTTTCTCTCAAGAACACAAACACAAATTCATCATCTAATTTTGATCTTGGAAGCTCACAACAAATCCGACTACATATTCTTGATCCTCTCATCATCCCCTTCGATTTGATGCTAACCACTTCGATTTTGGGTAACATTTCTAAAACTCTAGATTTCTCAAATTCGTGTTTTTGACTTGATATGTTGTTAGTTAGTGTCTATGGCTCGTGTATAACATGAATATATGATTTGTATGCTCGATCTTGATGTTTTGGTGTAACTAGCTTGAAAATGAAAAGTGTATGCTTAATCCTTGATTTCGGATGATGAAATGTGTTTAGATGTTAATGTTTGTGTGTTCAAAGTGTTAGTTACTTCAATAGCTTTGTTTTGGTGTGTCGATTGACATGAAAACCTTACATTAACATGATTAGTGATTTTGAGGTTTGGTTAGGGTTTGACAACTCTTAAAACGAACTTTTGATGCGTTTAATGCTTGTTAATGTTATTGATAAGTGTTTAGTTGTATTACACATTGCATTACCTTCAAAACGGCATATCATATGTATAAATTGGATTCCCGAAACTTGAATTGCAATTGATGAACTTGAAACCTTGTTTTGGAACGTTTAACGAACTTTCGACGAGATTTTGTTGTCTAAAATGATAAATTTGATTTAGGAAATGTATCTAGTTGTGTTCCTTGTCGAAAGAGCTTTCCGGTGATATAAAATACATGTCTTGATTGTTTGCGGATCATAAACTAGGATTGATTGAAGTTTGGCTCGTGTCTTGTGTTTTCTGCAAACAGGATCTGTAAGCCTTTTGGGACGCCGTCCCAACATCCTAGACGCCGTCCCACCCTTCATATTGGGACGCCGTCCTGGCAATTGGGACGCCGTCCCACTGTTCATATCAGGACGCCGTCCTGGAAATTGGGACGCCGTCCTGATACACTAAAACTGGCTGTTACTTTGGTCATTTGACATAAAAATGTTTGCTATGCTACGGACCTCCGATTAACATGAAACTTGGCCAACATGCTCATATATGATTATATAACTTAGAAAAATTGTCGGATACCCAACCCGACCCCGTTGACTTTTCTGTTGACTTTGACCCGACCAAGTTGACTTTTAATCAAACTTAACCAAATACTTATACAACCTTTCTAACATGCTTTTATACTTGATTCTCGCATGAAACTTGGCAACGTGATTCACATGCTATATTTAATCGAGTCGTAACGAGCCATAGGACTAATTGAACACATTTCACCCGACCTTGTGTCGTAACCGGTTAATTGATATAACTTACTTGTTTAGGTCAAGGCTAAGCAACTTTCATGCACCCGTTTACTTTGTGAAGTACATTTATACTCGTGCACTCGAGGTGAGATCATAGTCCCACCTTTTCAACAACTTTTATTCTTTTAAATCGTGGGCTGAGAAACATATACATTACATATTTATATACATTTCACATGTATATATACTTTTCATACTTTTATACTTTGAACACAAATACGAATACAAAGATACAGACGAGTTAGAACAAAAGTCCTCAATCCAATTATCATTAGTTCCACTTGCCGGGTGTAAGTGTAAGCGAGTGATTATGTTGTGTGGCCATACGGGTTTAACGAACCCTCATTCAGACGGTTCGCTACCGTTAGTGGATGAAATATAATTTCAACGTGCATAGTGTATGTTCTAACACTATATTCAAAATTCAGAGGGAAGATTCAGTTAAGTTTTGGTAATTGGGTGCTCGTGATACAGACAACATCTTTTGGGATGTATACGCTTGATATTCACTTTATACTAAATCTTGTGGTTTACAAACACATCTTTAGAGATGTATACGCCTTGATACTAAACCTTGTGATTCAAAATATACTTTTACAAATACATTTATGATCTCACCAACGTTTTTCGTTGACAGTTTTCTACATGTTTTTCTCAGGTCTTGCACAATTTGTGATACATGCTTCCGCTCATTAGTTGATACTTGCATTGGATGTCGAGTATACATGCATTTCATGGAGCGTCTTTTGACTTTACTTTAAACCGTGTCGCCTAGATTTCAATCGTACTTATAACGTTGTCACTTAACTTTTGGTTGAACAATTCTTGTAAACTTTGAAAACAATCTTTATTTTGAAATGAAGGCGACATATTTTGGTCAAACGTTATCTTAAAGACTTATAATCAGGTAATGGGACCCACGTAGCCGACGCCGTCACTTGACGATTTGTCGGGGTCGTTACAGTCCACGAATCATTCCAATTTACATTTGACTCTTCATTATTATTAGGTGAGTCAATGGGACTTGTTCTAGAGGTAGACATCTATCACATAATATCAAACGCGTTAAGAGATTAATATATCACATAATATTCACATGTTAAAAATATATAGTTTCCAACAAAATTTGTTAAGCAATCATTTTTCAAGTAAACACGGTCGAAGTCCAGACTCACTAATGCATCCTAACAAACTCGATAAGACACACTAATGCAAAATTCTGGTTCTCTAAGACCAACGCTCGGATACCAACTGAAATGTCCCGTTCTTATTGATTAAAAACGTTCCATATTAATTGATTTCGTTGCGAGGTTTTGACCTCTATATGAGACGTTTTTCAAAGACTGCATTCATTTTAAAACAAACCATAACCTTTATTTCATCAATAAAGGTTTAAAAAAAAACTTTACGTAGATTATCAAATAATGATAATCTAAAATATCCTGTTTACACACGACCATTACATAATGGTTTACAATACAAATATGTTACAACAAAATAAGTTTCTTGAATGCAGTTTTTACACAATATCATACAAACATGGACTCCAAATCTCGTCCTTATTTAAGTATGCGACAGCGGAAGCTCTTAATAATCACCTGAGAATAAACATGCTTAAAACGTCAACAAAAATGTTGGTAAGTTATAGGTTTAACCTATATATATCAAATCATAATAATAGACCACAAGATTTCATATTTCAATACACATCCCATACATAGAGATAAAAGTCATTCATATGGTGAACACCTGGTAACCGACATTAACAAGATGCATATATAAGAATATCCCCATCATTCCGGGACACCCTTCGGATATGATATAAATTTCGAAGTACTAAAACATCCGGTACTTTGGATGGGGCTTGTTGGGCCCGATAGATCTATCTTTAGGATTCGCGTCAATTAGGGTGTCTGTTCCCTAATTCTTAGATTACCAGACTTAATAAAAAGGGGCATATTCGATTTCGATAATTCAACCATAGAATGTAGTTTCACGTACTTGTGTCTATTTTTTAAATCATTTATAAAACCTGCATGTATTCTCATCCCAAAAATATTAGATTTTAAAAGTGGGACTATAACTCACTTTCACAGATTTTTACTTCGTCGAGAAGTAAGACTTGGCCACTGGTTGATTCACGAACCTATAACAATATATACATATATATCAAAGTATGTTCAAAATATATTTACAACACTTTTAATATATTTTGGTGTTTTAAGTTTATTAAGTCAGCTGTCCTCGTTAGTAACCTACAACTAGTTGTCCACAATTAGATGTACAGAAATAAATCGATAAATATTATCTTGAATCAATCCACGACCCAGTGTATACGTATCTCAGTATTGATCACAACTCAAACTATATATATTTTGGAATCAACCTCAACCCTGTATAGCTAACTCCAACATTCACATATAGAGTGTCTATGGTTGTTCCGAAATATATATAGATGTGTCGACATGATAGGTCGAAACATTGTATACGTGTCTATGGTATCTCAAGATTACATAATATACAATACAAGTTGATTAAGTTATGGTTGGAATAGATTTGTTACCAATTTTCACGTAGCTAAAATGAGAAAAATTATCCAATCTTGTTTTACCCATAACTTCTTCATTTTAAATCCGTTTTGAGTGAATCAAATTGCTATGGTTTCATATTGAACTCTATTTTATGAATCTAAACAGAAAAAGTATAGGTTTATAGTCGAAAAAATAAGTTACAAGTCGTTTTTGTAAAGGTAGTCATTTCAGTCGAAAGAACGACGTCTAGATGACCATTTTAGAAAACATACTTCCACTTTGAGTTTAACCATAATTTTTGGATATAGTTTCATGTTCATAATAAAAATCATCTTCTCAGAATAACAACTTTTAAATCAAAGTTTATCATAGTTTTTAATTAACTAACCCAAAACAGCCCGCGGTGTTACTACGACGGCGTAAATCCGGTTTTACGGTGTTTTTCGTGTTTCCAGGTTTTAAATCATTAAGTTAGCATATCATATAGATATAGAACATGTGTTTAGTTGATTTTAAAAGTCAAGTTAGAAGGATTAACTTTTGTTTGCGAACAAGTTTAGAATTAACTAAACTATGTTCTAGTGATTACAAGTTTAAACCTTTGAATAAGATAGCTTTATATGTATGAATCGAATGATGTTATGAACATCATTACTACCTTAAGTTCCTTGGATAAACCTACTGGAAAAGAGAAAAATGGATCTAGCTTCAACGGATCCTTGGATGGCTCGAAGTTCTTGAAGCAGAATCATGACACGAAAACAAGTTCAAGTAAGATCATCACTTGAAATAAGATTGTTATAGTTATAGAAATTGAACCAAAGTTTGAATATGATTATTACCTTGTATTAGAATTATAACCTACTGTAAGAAACAAAGATTTCTTGAGGTTGGATGATCACCTTACAAGATTGGAAGTGAGCTAGCAAACTTGAAAGTATTCTTGATTTTATGTAACTAGAACTTGTAGAATATATGAAGAACACATAGAAATTGAAGATAGAACTTGAGAGAGATCAATTAGATGAATAAAATTGAAGAATGAAAGTGTTTGTAGGTGTTTTTGGTCATTGGTGTATGGATTAGATATAAAGGATATGTAATTTTGTTTTCATGTAAATAAGTCATGAATGATTACTCATATTTTTGTAATTTTATGATATATTTCATGCTAGTTGCCAAATGATGGTTCCCACATGTGTTAGGTGACTCAAATGGGCTGCTAAGAGCTGATCATTGGAGTGTATATACCAATAGTACATACATCTAAAAGCTGTGTATTGTACGAGTACGAATACGGGTGCATACGAGTAGAATTGTTGATGAAACTGAACGAGGATGTAATTGTAAGCATTTTTGTTAAGTAGAAGTATTTTGATAAGTGTCTTGAAGTCTTTCAAAAGTGTATGAATACATATTAAAACACTACATGTATATACATTTTAACTAAGTCGTTAAGTCATCGTTAGTCGTTACATGTAAGTGTTGTTTTTAAACCTTTAGGTTAACGATCTTGTTAAATGTTGTTAACCCAATGTTTATAATATCAAATGAGATTTTAAATTATTATATTATCATGATATTATCATGTATGAATATCTCTTAATATGATATATATACATTAAATGTCTTTACAACGATAATCGTTACATATATGTCTCGTTTAAAAATCATTAAGTTAGTAGTCTTGTTTTTTACATATGTAGTTCATTGTTAATATACTTAATGATATGTTTACTTATCATAGTATCATGTTAACTATATATATATATCCATATATATGTCATCATATAGTTTTTACAAGTTTTAACGTTCGTGAATCACCGGTCAACTTAGGTGGTCAATTGTCTATATGAAACATATTTCAATTAATCAAGTCTTAACAAGTTTGATTGCTTAACATGTTGGAAACATTTAATCATGTAAATATCAATCTCAATTAATATATATAAACATGGAAAAGTTCGGGTCACTACATATGTACATATATATCAAAGTATATTCAAAATATATTTACAACACTTTTAATACATTTTGATGTTTTAAGTTTATTAAGTCAGTTGTCCTCGTTAGTATCCTACAACTAGTTGTCCAACGTTAGATGTACAGAAAAAAATTGATATATATTATCTTGAATCAATCCACGACCCAGTGTATACACGTCTCAGGCTAGATCACAACTCAAAGTATATATATTTTTGGAATCAACCTCAACCCTGTATAGCTAACTCCCACATTACTGCATATAGAGTGTCTATGGTTATTTCAAATAATATATACACATGGGTCGATATGATATGTCAAAACATTTGCATACGTGTCTATGGTATCCTAAGATTACATAATATATTAGAATACATGTATAATACAATAAAAGTTAGCTAGGATTTGATTAATATAGATTTGTTACCAATTTTCACGTTGCTACAACAAGAAAAATTATCCAATCTTGTTTTACCCATAACTTCTTCATTTTAAATCCGTTTTGAGTGAATCAAATTGCTATGGTTTCATATTGAACTCTATTTTATGAATATAAACATAAAAAGTATAGGTTTATAGTTGGAAATATAAGTTACAAGTCATTTTTGTAAAGGTAGTCATTTCAGTCGAAAGAACGACGTCTAGATGACTATTTTAGAAAACATACTTCCACTTTAAGTTTAACCATGATTTTTGGATATAGTTTCATGTTCATAAGAAAAATCATTTTCCCAGAAGAACAACTTTTAAAACAAAGTTTATCATAGTTTTTAATTAACTAACCCAAAACAGCCCGCGGTGTTACTACGACGGCGTAAATCCGGTTTTACGGTGTTTTTCGTGTTTCCAGGTTTTAAATCATTAAGTTAGCATATCATATAGATATAGAACATGTGTTTAGTTGATTTTAAAAGTCAAGTTAGAAGGATTAACTTTTGTTTGCGAACAAGTTTAGAATTAACTAAACTATGTTCTAGTGATTACAAGTTTAAACCTTCGAATAAGATAGCTTTATATGTATGAATCGAATGATGTTATGAACATCATTACTACCTCAAGTTTTCTGGATAAAGCTACTGGAAATGAAAAAAATGGATCTAGCTTCAAAGGATCCTTGGATGGCTTGAAAGTTCTTGAAGCAGAATCATGACACGAAAACAGTTCAAGTAAGATTTTCACTCGAAATAAGATTGTTATAGTTATAGAAATTGAATCAAAGTTTGAATATGAGTATTAACTTGTAATAGAAAGATATCTTACTGTAAATAAGAAAGATTTCTTGAGGTTAGATGATCACTCTACAATAATGGAAGTAAGCTAGCAAACTTGGAAGTATTCTTGATTTTATGAAACTAGAACTTGTAGAATTTAGGAAGAACACTTAGAACTTGAAGATAAAACTTGAGAGAGATCAATTAGATGAAGAAAATTGAAGAATGAAAGTGTTTGTAGGTGTTTTTGGTCGTTGGTGTATGGATTAGATATAAAGGATATGTAATTTTGTTTTCATGTAAATAAGTCATGAATGATTACTCATATTTTTGTAATTTTATGAGATATTTCATGCTAGTTGCCAAATGATGGTTCCCACATGTGTTAGGTGACTCACATGGGCTGCTAAGAGCTGCTCATTGGAGTGTATATACCAATAGTACATACATCTAAAAGCTGTGTATTGTACGAGTACGAATACGGGTGCATACGAGTAGAATTGTTGATGAAACTGAACGATAATGTAATTGTAAGCATTTTTATTAAGTAGAAGTATTTTGATAAGTGTCTTGAAGTCTTTCAAAAGTGTATGAATACATATTAAAACACTATATGTATATACATTTTAACTGAGTCGTTAAGTCATCATTAGTCGTTACATGTAAGTGTTGTTTTGAAACCTTTAGGTTAACGATCTTGTTAAATGTTGTTAACCCAATGTTTATAATATCAAATGAGATTTTAAATTATTATATTATCATGATATTATGATGTACAAATATCTCTTAATATGATTTATATACATTAAATGTCGTTACAACGATAATCGTTACATATATGTCTCGTTTCAAAATCATTAAGTTAGTAGTCTTGTTTTTACATATGTAGTTCATTATTAATATACTTAATGATATGTTTAATTATCATAATATCATGTTAACTATATATATAACCATATATATGTCATCATATAGTTTTTACAAGTTTTAACGTTCGTGAATCACCGGTCAACTTGGGTGGTCAATTGTCTATATGAAACCTATTTCAATTAATCAAGTCTTAAAAAGTTTGATTGCTTAATATGTTGGAAACACTTAATCATGTAAATAACAATTTCATTTAATATATATATAAACATGGAAAAGTTCGGGTCACTACAGTACCTACCAGTTAAATAAATTTCGTACCGAAATTTTAAGCAGTTGGAGGTGTTGACGTATCTTCTGGAAATAAATGCGGGTATTTCTTCTTCATCTGATCTTCTCGTTCCCATGTGAACTCGGGTCCTCTACGAGCATTCCATTGAACCTTAACAATTGGTATCTTGTTTTGCTTAAGTCTTTTAACCTCACGATCCATTATTTCGATGGGTTCTTCGATGAATTGAAGTTTTTCGTTGATTTGGATTTCATCTAACGGAATAGTGAGATCTTCTTTAGCAAAACATTTCTTCAAATTCGAGACGTGGAAAGTGTTATGTACAGCCGCGAGTTGTTGAGGTAACTCAAGTCGGTAAGCTACTGGTCCGACACGATCAATAATCTTGAATGGTCCGATATACCTTGGATTTAATTTCCCTCGTTTACCATATCGAACAACACCTTTCCAAGGTGCAACTTTAAGCATGACCATCTCTCCAATTTCAAATTCTATATCTTTTCTTTTAATGTCAGCGTAGCTCTTTTGTCGACTTTGGGCGGTTTTCAACCGTTGTTGAATTTGGATGATCTTCTCGGTAGTTTCTTGTATTATCTCCGGACCCGTAATCTGTCTATCCCCCACTTCACTCCAACAAATCGGAGACCTGCACTTTCTACCATAAAGTGCTTCAAACGGCGCCATCTCAATGCTTGAATGGTAGCTGTTGTTGTAGGAAAATTCTGCTAACGGTAGATGTCGATCCCAACTGTTTCCGAAATCAATAACACATGATCGTAGCATGTCTTCAAGTGTTTGTATCGTCCTTTCACTCTGCCCATCAGTTTGTGGATGATAGGCAGTACTCATGGCTAGACGAGTTCCTAATGCTTGCTGTAATGTCTGCCAGAATCTTGAAATAAATCTGCCATCCCTATCAGAGATAATAGAGATTGGTATTCCATGTCTGGAGATGACTTCCTTCAAATACAGTCGTGCTAACTTCTCCATCTTGTCATCTTCTCTTATTGGCAGGAAGTGTGCTGATTTGGTGAGACGATCAACTATTACCCAAATACTATCAAAACCACTTGCAGTCCTTGGCAATTTAGTGATGAAATCCATGGTAATGTTTTCCCATTTCCATTCCGGGATTTCGGGTAATTGAAGTAGACCTGATGGTTTCTGATGCTCAGCTTTGACCTTAGAATACGTTAAACATTCTCCTACGTATTTAGCAACATCGGCTTTCATACCCGGCTACCAAAAATGTTTCTTGAGATCCTTGTACATCTTCCCTGTTCCAGGATGTATTGAGTATCTGGTTTTATGAGCTTCTCTAAGTACCATTTCTCTCACATCTCCAAATTTTGGTACCCAAATCCTTTCAGCCCTATACCGGGTTCTATCTTCCTGAATATTAAGATGCTTCTCCGATCCTTTGGGTATTTCATCCTTTAAATTTTCCTCTTTTAAAACTCCTTGTTGCGCCTCCTTTATTTGAGTAGTAAGGTTATTGTGAATCATTATATTCATAGATTTTACTCGAATGGGTTCTCTGTCCTTCCTGCTCAAGGTGTCGGCTACCACATTTGCCTTCCCCGGGTGGTAACGAATCTCAAAGTCGTAATCATTCAACAATTCAATCCACCTACGCTGCCTCATATTCAGTTGTTTCTGATTAAATATGTGTTGAAGACTTTTGTGGTCAGTATATATAATACTTTTGACCCCATATAAGTAGTGCCTCCAAGTCTTTAATGCAAAAACAACCGCGCCTAATTCCAAATCATGCGTCGTATAATTTTGTTCGTGAATCTTCAATTGTCTAGACGCATAAGCAATCACCTTCGTTCGTTGCATTAATACACAACCGAGACCTTACTTTGATGCGTCACAATAAATCACAAAATCATCATTCCCTTCAGGCAATGACAATATAGGTGCCGTAGTTAGCTTTTTCTTCAATAACTGAAACGCTTTCTCTTGTTCATCCTTCCATTCAAATTTCTTCCCTTTATGCGTTAATGCAGTCAAGGGTTTTGCTATTATGGAAAAGTCTTGGATGAACCTTCTGTAGTAACCAGCTAGTCCTAAAAACTGGCGTATGTGTTTCGGAGTTTTCGGAGTTTCCCACTTTTCAACAGTTTCTATCTTTGCCGGATCCACCTTAATACCTTCTTTGTTCACTATGTGACCGAGGAATTGAACTTCTTCCAACAAAAATACACACTTTGAAAACTTAGCGTACAATTCTTCCTTCCTCAATACTTCTAACACCTTTCTCAAATGTTCACCGTGTTCTTGGTCATTCTTCGAGTAAATAAATATGTCATCAATGAAAACAATGACAAACTTGTCAAGGTATGGTCCACACACTCGGTTCATAAGGTCTATGAACACAGCTGGTGCATTAGTTAAACCAAACGGCATGACCATAAACTCGTAATGACCGTAACGTATTCTAAAAGTAGTCTTTGGAATATCATCTTCTTTCACCCGCATTTGATGATACCCGGAACGTAAGTCAATCTTTGAATAAACAGACGAGCCTTGTAGTTGACCAAATAAGTCGTCGATTCTCGGTAGTGGGTAGCAGTTCTTGATGGTAAGTTTGTTCAACTCTCGGTAGTCGATACAGAACCTGAATGTACCATCTTTCTTCTTGAAAAACAAAAAGGAGCTCCCCACGGTGATGTGCTTGGTCGAATGAAACAACGCTCTAAAAGTTCTTGTAATTGGCTTTGCAGTTCTTTCATCTCGTTGGCTGCGAGTCTGTAAGGAGCACGAGCTATTGGTGCAGCTCCTGGTACAAGATCTATTTGAAATTCAACGGATCGGTGTGGGGGTAATCCCGGTAATTCTTTCGGAAATACATCGGGAAATTCTTTTGCGATGGGAACATCATTGATGCTCTTTTCTTCAGTTTGTACTTTCTCGACGTGTGCTAGAACAGCATAGCAACCTTTTCTTATTAGTTTTTGTGCCTTCAAATTACTAATAAGATGTAGCTTCGTGTTGCCCTTTTCTCCGTACACCATTAAGGGTTTTCCTTTTTCTCGTATAATGCGAATTGCATTTTTGTAACAAACGATCTCTGCTTTCACTTCTTTCAACCAGTCCATACAGATTATCACATCAAAACTCCCTAACTCTACTGGTATCAAGTCAATCTTAAATATTTTGCTAACCAGTTTAATTTCTCGATTCCGACATATATTATCTGCTGAAATTAATTTACCATTTGCTAATTCGAGTAAAAATTTACTATCCAAAGGCGTCAATGAACAACTTAATTTAGCACAAAAATCTCTACTCATATAGCTTATATCCGCACCCGAATCAAATAAAACGTTATTGTCAATAAGAAACGTACCCGTAACAAGCTCCGGGTCTTCCTGTGCCTCTACCGCATTAATATTGAAAACTCTTCCGCGGCCTTGTCCATTCGTGTTCTCCTGGTTCGGGCAATTTCTAATAATGTGGCCAGGTTTTCCACATTTATAACAAACTACATTGGCATAACTTCCTCCGACACTACTTGCTCCACCATTACTCGTTCCGACACCATTTGTTCCTTTCGTTCTGTTAACCCATGGTCTGTAGACCTCACACTTCACCGCACTATGACCATTTCTTTTACACTTGTTGCAAAATTTGGTGCAGAACCCCGAGTGATACTTTTCACACCTTTGGCATAGCTGCTTCTGATTGTTGTTGTTGTTGCGGTTATTATTGTTGTTGGGATGATTGTTGTAGTTGCTGTTGTTGTTGTTGTTGTTGTTGGGCCGTTTGTTGTAGTTGCGATTGATGTTGCGATTGTTGGGATAGTTGTTGCGATTATTGTTGTAATTGCTGTTGTTGTTGTATTGGTGATTCTTATCACCGTTTTCCTCCCACTTTCTTTTGACTTGCTTCACATTTGTCTCTTCAGCAGTCTGTTCTTTAATTCTTTCTTCAATATGGTTCACTAGTTTGTGAGCCATTCTACATGCCTGTTGTATGGAGGCGGGCTCGTGTGAACTTATATCTTCTTGGATTCTTTCCAGTAATCCTTTCACAAACGCGTCGATCTTCTCTTCCTCATCTTCGAACGCTCCCGGACACAATAGGCATAATTCTGTGAATCGTCTTTCGTACGTGGTAATATCAAATCCTTGGGTTTGTAACCCTCTAAGTTCTGTCTTAAGCTTATTGACCTCGGTTCTGGGACGATACTTTTCGTTCATCAAGTGCTTGAATGCTGACTACGGTAGTGAGTAAGCATCATCTTGTCCCACTTGCTCTAGATAGGTATTCCACCATGTTAACGCAGAACCTGTGAAGGTATGCGTAGCGTACTTCACTTTTTCCTCTTCAGTACACTTACTTATGGCAAACACCGATTCGACCTACTCGGTCTACCATTTCAATCCGATTGGTCCTTCAGTTCCATCAAATTCTAAAGTTTTGCAGGCAGTGAATTCTTTGTAGGTGCATCCTACACGATTTCCTGTATTTCTAGATCCAAGGTTATTGTTGGTATGTAGCGCAGCCTGTACTGCGGCTAT
The DNA here is from genome assembly GCF_046630445.1 of Rutidosis leptorrhynchoides. Lineage (NCBI taxonomy): Eukaryota > Viridiplantae > Streptophyta > Magnoliopsida > Asterales > Asteraceae > Rutidosis > Rutidosis leptorrhynchoides. The sequence continues at coordinate 242,058,935 of NC_092343.1, forward strand.
GTTTGAAGCAAGAAAAGCACGAAATTCCTCTTCGCTCATATTCAAGGTGTGTCGAGTAGTCGGTGCCATTTCCTTCAAAATAGTCAAATGAAACGAGTTAATCATATAGAATATCAAGAGTAGTCAATAGTATTTCGTAGCATAATATGAACTTATTTATAAAAGCTCTTTCTTCATATTAACGTTTTATACTCTTTAATTCGGGTAGTACCTACCCGTTAAGTTCATACTTAGTAGCTAACATACCATTTCAACTACTACAATTCTATATGAAAAACTAATCACAAAAAAAAAAATATCATATTCAAACCTTTATACAATAACTTGCAAACTTACAATACCGCTTGTTTTTTACATATAGCATGAAATATAGCACATAAAACTTTGATACAAAGTAGTTGTGAAGATAATTCTAGTTAATAAATAAGGCGTTCAGTAAAGGCAATAAAGACACGTAATTCATACGTCCAGAAACAAGTCATGCATTCTGGTTTTACTAATACCACTTCCCATCCTTGGTTTTGTGGAACATAACCGTTGTGACCGATAGTAAGACAATGTGTTGTAACTTCGTCAAAAGGATGAAGGTTACGTAATGACCAACAGTCTCGTAATAACCTAAAAATCTCATTTCTTACCCCAATTACCGACTCCGTCACTTGTGGGAACGTTTTGTTTAATAGTTGTAGCCCGATGTTCTTGTTCTCACTTTGGTGAGAAGCGAACATTACTAACCCGTAAGCATAACATGCTTCTTTATGTTGCATGTTAGCTGCTTTTTCTAAATCACGAAGTCCTATATTCGGATATATTGAGTCAAAATAATTTCTTAACCCGTTGCGTAAAATAGCATTTGGGTTCCCCGCAATATATGCGTCAAAGTAAACACATCGTAACTTATGGATTTCCCAATGTGATATCCCCCATCTTTCGAACGAAAGCTTTTTATAAATCAAGGCATTCTTGGAACGTTCTTCGAATGTCTTACAAACTGATCTCGCCTTAAATAGTTGTGGCGAGGAATTCTGACCGACTCTAGACAAGATTTCATCAATCATGTCTCCGGGTAGGTCTCTTAAAATATTGGGTTGTCTATCCATTTTGTGTTTTTATACTGTAAAATAGACAAGAGTTAGATTCATAAGAAAAAAATACTTATTAATACAAGCAATTTTTACATATATCATAAAGCATAAGCACACTATATTACATATATTACACCACACGAATACAACTATCTTATTCCGACTCGCTCGTTTCTTCTTCTTCGGTTTTAGTTCATTTTGCCAAGTTTCTAGGGATATATGATGTTCCCCTAATACGAGCCGTCGTTTTCCACATTGGTTTAGAAAAACCTGGTGGTTTAGAGGTTCCCGGGTTATTGTCATAACTTAAGAAATACGGGTGTTGACGATACATATAAAGTTCATTGGGTTTGGAATCAAATTTCTCTGTTTTTATGCCCTTTCCTTTATTGTTCTCTTTTGCCTTATTAAATTGTGTTGGGGTAATTTCTATAACATCATCGGAATCTTTACCTGGATCCGATTCATCGGAGAATTGGTAATCCTCCCAATACTTTGCTTCCTTGGCGGAAACACCATTGACCATAATTAACTTTGGTCGGTTGGTTGAGGATTTTCTTCTACTTAACCTTTTTATTATTTCCCCCACTGGTTCTATTTCTTCTTCCGGTTCCGGTTCCGATTCTTCTTCCGGTTCCGATTCTTCTTCCGGTTCCGACTCTTCTTCCGGTTCCTCTTCGGGAACTTGTGAATCAGTCCACGAATCATTCCAATTTACATTTGACTCTTCATTATTATTAGGTGAGTCAATGGGAGTTGTTCTAGAGGTAGACATCTATCACATAATATCAAACGCATTAAGAGATTAATATATCACTTAATATTCACATGTTAAAAATATATAGTTTCCAACAAAATTTGTTAAGCAATCATTTTTCAATTAAACACGGTCGAAGTCCAGACTCACTAATGCATCCTAACAAACTTGATAAGACACACTAATGCAAAATTCAAGTTCTCTAAGACCAACGCTCTGATACCAACTGAAATGTCTCGTTCATATTGATTATAAACGTTCCATATTAATTGATTTCGTTGCGAGGTTTTGACCTCTATATGAGACGTTTTTCAAAGACTGCATTCATTTTTAAAATAACCATAACCTTTATTTTATCAATAAAGATTTCAAAAGCATTACGTAGATTATCAAATAATGATAATCTAAAATATACTGTTTACACACTACCATTACATAATGGTTTACAATAGAAATATATTACATCGACATATGTTTCTTGAATGCAGTTTTTACATAATATCATACAAACATGGACTCCAAATCTTGTCCTTATTTTAGTATGCAATATCGAAAGCTCTTAATATTCACCTGAGAATAAACATGCTTTAAACGTCAACAAAAATGTTGGTGAGTTATAGGTTTAAGCTATATATATCAAATCGTAACAATAGGCCACAAGATTTCATATTTCAATATACATCCCATACATAGAGATAAAAATCATTCATATGGTGAACACTTGGTAACCGACATTAACAAGATGCATATATAAGAATATCTCCATCATTCCGGGACACCCTTCAGATATGATATAAATTTCGAAGTACTAAAGCATCCGGTACTTTGGATGGGGTTTGTTAGGCCCAATAGATCTATCTTTAGGATTCGCGTCAATTAGGGTGTCTATTCCCTAATTCTTAGATTACCAGACTTAATAAAAAGGGGCATATTCGATTTCGATAATTCAACTATAGAATGTAGTTTCACGTACTTGTGTCTATTTTGTAAATCATTTATAAAACATGCATGTATTCTCATCCCAAAAATATTAGATTTTAAAAGTGGGACTATAACTCACTTTCACAGATTTTTACTTCGTCGGGAAGTAAGACTTGGCCACTGGTCGATTCACGAACCTATAACAAATATGTACATATATATCAAAGTATATTCAAAATATATTTACAACACTTTTAATACATTTTGATGTTTTAAGTTTATTAAGTCAGCTGTCCTCGTTAGTAACCTACAACTAGTTGTTCAACGTTAGATGTACAGAAAAAAATTGATATATATTATCTTGAATCAATCCACGACCCAGTGTATACACGTCTCAAGCTAGATCACAACTCAGAGTATATATATTTTTGGAATCAACCTCAACCCTGTATAGATAACTCCCACATTACTGCATATAGAGTGTCTATGGTTGTTCCAAATAATATATACACATGGGTCGATATGATATGTCAAAACATTTGCATACGTGTCTATGGTATCCCAAGATTACATAATATATTAGAATACATATATAATACAATATAAGTTAGCTAGGATATGATTAATATAGATTTGTTACCAATTTTCACGTTGCTACAACAAGAAAAATTATCCAATCTTGTTTTACCCATAACTTCTTCATTTTAAATCCGTTTTGAGTGAATCAAATTGCTATGGTTTCATATTAAACTCTATTTTATGAATCCAAACAGAAAAATTATAGGTTTATTGTCAGAAATATAAGTTACAAGTCATTTTTGTAAAGGTAGTCATTTCAGTCGAAAGAACGACGTCTAGATGACCATTTTAGAAAACATACTTCCACTTTGAGTTTAACCATGATTTTTGGATATAGTTTCATGTTTATAAGAAAAATTATTTTCCCAGAAGAACAACTTTTAAATCAAAGTTTATCATAGTTTTTAATTAACTAACCCAAAACATCCCACGGTGTTACTACGACGGCGTAAATCCGGTTTTACGGTGTTTTTCGTGTTTCCAGGTTTTAAATCATTAAGTTAGCATATCATATAGATATAGAACATGTGTTTAGTTGATTTTAAAAGTCAAATTAGAAGGATTAACTTTTGTTTGCGAAAAAGTTTAGAATTAACTAAACTATGTTCTAGTGATTACAAGTTTAAACCTTCTAATAAGATAGCTTTATATGTATGAATCGAATGATGTTATGAACATCATTACTACCTCAAGTTTTCTGTATAAAGCTACTGGAAATGAAAAAAATGGATCTAGCTTCAAAGGATCCTTGGATGGCTTGAAAGTTTTTGAAGCAGAATCATGACACGAAAACAGTTCAAGTAAGATTTTTACTCGAAATAAGATTGTTATAGTTATAGAAATTGAATCAAAGTTTGAATATGAGTATTAACTTGTATTAGAAAGATATCTTACTGTAAATAAGAAAGATTTCTTGAGGTTGGATGATCACTCTACAAGATTGGAAGTAAGCTAGCAAACTTGGAAGTATTCTTGATTTTATGAAACTAGAACTTGTAGAATTTATGAAGAACACTTAGAACTTGAAGATAGAACTTGAGAGAGATCAATTAGATGAAGAAAATTGAAGAATGAAAGTGTTTGTAGGTGTTTTTGGTCGTTGGTGTATGGATTAGATATAAAGGATATGTAATTTTATTTTCATGTAAATAAGTCATGAATGATCACTTATATTTTTGTAATTTTATGAGATATTTCATGCTAGTTGCCAAATGATGGTTCCCATATGTGTTAGGTGACTCACATGGGCTGCTAAGAGCTGATCATTAGAGTGTATATACCAATAGTACATATATCTAAAAGCTGTGTATTGTACGAGTACGAATACTGGTGCATACGAGTAGAATTGTTGATGAAACTGAACGAGGATGTAATTGTAAAAATTTTTGTTAAGTAGAAGTATTTTGATAAGTGTCTTGAAGTCTTTCAAAAGTTTTTGAATACATATTAAAACACTACATGTATATACATTTTAACTGAGTCGTTAAGTCATCGTTAGTCGTTACATGTAAGTGTTGTTTTGAAACCTTTAGGTTAACGATCTTGTTAAATGTTGTTAACCCAATGTTTATAATATCAAATGAGATTTTAAATTATTATATTATCATGATATTATGATTTACAAATATCTCTTAATATGATATATATACATTAAATGTCGTTACAACTATAATCGTTACATATATGTCTCGTTTCAAAATCATTAAGTTAGTAGTCTTGTTTTTACATATGTAGTTCATTATTAATATACTTAATGATATGGTTACTTATCATAATATCATGTTAACTATATATATAACCATATATATGTCATCATATAGTTTGTACAAGTTTTAAGGTTCGTGAATCACCGGTCAACTTGGGTGGTCAATTGTCAATATGAAACCTATTTCAATTAATCAAGTCTTAACAAGTTTGATTGCTTAATAAGTTGGAAACACTTAATCATGTAAATAACAATTTCATTTAATATATATATAAACATAGAAAAGTTCAGGTCACTACAATTGAGCACCCTAGTAACTAACCTTAACGTATATATAATAAATACCCCTGTTTTAACATACATGCAACCAACATGTACAATACACGCAAACCAGCGTGTACTAAACTCAAATAGCATACTTCTGTTTTATAGTTTAGGCTAGGGTTTCTATACCTGGAACAGACGGGGATGTCAAGCCCTATGGATCCATAAACAACTATTCGCGCCCACCAGTTCTTATAACTAGCAGCTACTAGTTACCAAACCTAAGGGATTTTTGATTTAAACTCAGTGTAGAATTAAGTATGTACTTGTGTCCATTGCATTTAAAATAAAGTACATGTATTCTCAGCCCAAAAATAATTAAAGCGTTTAAAAAGGGATCTATAAACTCACCTTAGCAGCACATAAATTCATTCACCGAGATGTGACAGAAACTCGGAATGCAAAGTAACCGTAGATCTCAACCTAGAGAGCATATGTTGGTCAATAAATTTCTAACAAGCTAGGTCGGGTCATAGTGTATCACAATCCTAATGCTCGAGACCGACATGCCAAAGTTAACAAAAGTCATCTCAAAAGTCAACCTGACCCAATATGGTCTTTAAATCTATACATGTTTATTATATTAACATAGTATAAGTCTTGATAATTGAACGAATTTATAGTTTATCAAACTCAAAATATTATTTATTTCAAGAGCTGTATTATATTTGAATTATCATGGCAATCGAAAATATTTTATTATTTCACATAGTTTTTCAATACTTGTAAACTCAGATTTATAGCGTTTACAAAGCTTTAAAACATTATAAGACAGTCAATTTTGACAATTGTTTAACAAAACGAGACGTGCCTTATATAGAAATTCATTTATTCGATTAGTAATATCTAAAAATCAAATTTATAAATCTCATAGACAAGTTGTTTAAATATTAATTTACAATTTCAAACATAATTTTGATTAACGTCAAACATAATTCAGTAGGCCATATCTTTTAATTCGTTTATCGAAATCACGTTATTTCTAAATGAAAAGTTATTAATTTTTTGATAGCTTTCCACAGACATGCATATCATATACTTTATATCAGTAGCATATGTATCAAATTCGTGATTCGTCATAAACTATCTAACGAAAAAATTAAAGCATACAAGCATGCATAAACATATATACTCGAGCACTAGACATGGATACACTATTAATATATAAAAGATAAGATATGAATGCTCTCGTATCAATATTCTGATTCAATATTGCAGGAAAGTACGTAAACACAACGGAGATGATAAACACCAGGTTTGACTTGCGAACAATACCCATGAACATTACCCATAACCTCCATAGCTATAACCCATAGTTTTCTTAGCTTAAACCCATTTGAAAACTCGTTTTGAAATCGTTCGAGCATACTTCCGTCGTAATATTTTATGTATAATACTCTAATAATAATACCTATACTAATAATAATACTTCTAACTATAAGATTAATAATAAATAATAATAATAATAATAATAATAATAATAATAATAATAATAATAATAATAATAATAAAATAAATAATAATAATATTAATAATAATAAAATAAATAATAATATTATGGAATGAAAGGAGTGAATGAGGCACACCATAAATCGATTCCGTTTTATAGATGAATGCTAGAACCGACAGTCATGCGATCGCATGATGTTTATGCACAATTTCCATGCGATCGCATGAAGCATTGTACCAGGCCTGCTTGATTGCTCCGCGATCGCGGCCATACTCTTTCCAGCTCATGATCTCTTATTTTCTAGTTTGTCGACATAATAAAAATATATATAATATATATATATATATATATATATATATATATATATATATATATATATATATATATATATATATATATAATTTATATTTATTATTATATATATTATATTATATTCTCGTGTATAGTTGACTTGTAAATTCAGTTCTGATGACTTGTATGTTTATGCCCGACTTATGTTTCGGTTCCATTTTTTCGAACGTTACTTCGTATGCTTTAATAACTTGAATTCTACGTTTTGTGACTCGTACCTTTGTCAAAATATAGATTTACATTACCAATAACTATATTACCCGAAGTGTATCTTGTACGTTCGAGCGTTTTGGTCATTTGCTTCTTTAAATTACCTTCTCGTTATTTATTAAAATACATTTAATATTATATTAAGTCTTTATAACAAAACATTTTAAATCTAAGTTTATATTATATTTTATCACGTTATAAAACATATATATCATCATTCAGGAATGTATAATCTGCATGTTTGAACGTGTTGTTTATTTACGTCTTCGAATCTTCGTATTTAACTTTGTCTAATCATAGTCTAATGTCAAACGAATGTGTTACCGTTGTTTATTAAATAAATTTGAAACCTCATATATATCCTTATATTAAAAGTTAATAGTATTTTTATTAATCTTAAAGTTTTAAAACACGTTTTACATAACACATTTTATTACTTATATATTTATCTGAAACAAATAAGTATAACGTTATACGTTTAACATTTCGTTAATGTTTCTAAATCATAATGTATTTCATTATTTTCATATCAATCAAATTATTTAATGTTTTATTAGCATTTCTTAATTTATTATACACACACACACACATATATATATATACCTATATGTATATATATATATATATACCTTAATGTTCGTGAATCATCGAGAGTAGTCGAAGGGTAATTGAATATATAAAAGTAGTTCAAAAATTTTGAATTTAACTTTATAGACTTTGCTTATCATGTTGGAAACATTAATCGTTTAAAGATTAAGTTTAAATTTGGTCGGAAATTTTCGGGTCGTCACAGTACCTACCCGTTAAAGAAATTTCGTCCCGAAATTTGATAGAGTTTGTCATGGCTAACAATAAAAATGTTATCATGACGAATACGAGTCGATAAATAGAGTTTCATCATTATTGACTAATATAGATAAAACTATTTGATTATGTAAAGCGTACGAGTGAAGCTGTCACAAAAGGTTGAGATAGAGATTTAACTTTTGACGTAGTCAAGGTGGATTTTTAGATTTTAAGGAATTTAAAGATAATATTTGAAATCTATAATAGATTCAATTCTCCGATAATCAAGGAAATTATGATCCTCTTTGATTAAATGCGGTAATCTGCCTCGATTGCTATGTCTGATATTTCGTTATAAATTGACCTCTTCCGTTCCATTATTTTCATTACTCCTACATCTTCTTCCTCATTTCATACTTTCAAAAGATTGTAAAAATGCTTCATCCAGTTCTAATCCTTGATCTCATTCTGACTATAACCACAATCATCCTTCTATTCCAACTCCCACCGGAGGAATCTGTTTACTTCTACTTCGCTCTTGGGGTAGTGGTTTTCATAATCCTTTCTTACATTTGTCTTTCCATCATTATTGACATCTACGGTTAATGCTCTCTCATATTTGCTGCGATTTATACTCCCATTTCTATTTCTGAGCTTCATGCTTTTGTTTTCTCTTTTTTTCATTAAGCACAGCAAGTAATGGTCCAGAATTCGTAGGTATGAAATTTGGAATGAACATAACTAATGTTTTGAGAGAAAAATTGTAATAGCACGATCTTGATTGGTTAAATTACCAGAATTCAAGAGAAAAGATAGAACTATCAGGAAGATATGTTCTCGATATGTTTGAAGATTATGTAGAATGTAAGAGTCATGTAACATGGCACATGATGACGGTATGATCTGTGGATCATCATGTTCCATTAGAAACTCAGCATGACTTACTGTAATATAATCACATTGATCAAGTGTCATTATATTATACTAATTCATGCTTCAATTCCCAACACTTCTTCAAAAACATTCATCATTTAAACTCGAAGGTTTACAGAATATAAAAACTAAACAGTTTCCTTTATGATGTAATATAGATAACGCGAGGAGATAAATGATTTCAGATAAGGATAGTTATGAAAATATCTTCATAAACATCGAGAATATATATATATAATGAAAGATACGATGATATCTTAGAATTTCTAATATCGAAAGATGATAAAGAAGATTTGTCCGTAAAGGTTTAGAGTCAGGAGCAAGGTATTCGTTAATGACTTCAGCAGATACTGAATTATTTGGATTCTTTGAAGGCAGGTTTAGGCTTTGTGATTTATCAACAGTCTCCTTCATACTTTGCTCAACCCGTTTTTCAGTTCCAAATCTGAGCTTTTTCTACACACCACTCTATATTATCAAACTTTTGGCCATTAAGACCATTTACAGTTTTGCTGCTTCATCGAATCATTGATTATCAATCCGAGGTGTTTTCAAGAATTTGAAGGGTTGGAATGAAGATTGTAATTGTCAAGATACATATGATGTTCTAGAATTTTGAATGATACAAATATTTTTCTGGTTTTATGAATAGAAGTGGTGTTCTAGCACAGTTTTGAAGTCAAAGTATAGCTTTGAAAGATATAGGGATCTAAGAGTGATGTCTTATTAAATCTTGACTTGGATTATGATCCGTCAAAATTAGAATATGTAAATGAATTTGAATGAGAATGGTTGTTCTGGTTTCCTATGAAAGAATGTATGTCGTTGCGAAAGTAGTAAGTATAGTTAGTGATTATTGAGTAATTGGAGAATCTATCGTGCAACATATTACTTGTGAACTTAAATATTTCCCGAGTATTACCTACCCGTTAAAGATTTTATAAGTAATATTTTGTTCCAAATAATTTTTATTACAATCTTTATGAAAATATATGTATGTATATTTTCTTCAGATGTAATACAGATTTAATGAGTTATTATCATATTAAGCTCATTTGATTTTCGGCTGGAATTAGAAATGAATAATCTCTGAAATATTTAGAGATTACATAATCCTTGTGGATTATTTTACTAATGTAATCAATAATACTTCATTATTTGTTCTTATTGATATTCCTTGGTGAATGATGTTGGTGCTCGTGAAATTCTGGTGAATTTCGCAAGGTACGAATGATGTTTTCTAGAAAGTTTCGAGTACTTCGAAAATGAAAGTGTAACATCAAACACGTAAATGAATAATACATTTGGTTTATTATGAAATGAAATTCATTGAGTTGAAACAAAGATTATAGTTAACGATGGTTAAGTCATTAACTAAGGATGTACATCATAGCATATTAGTAATATGAATTAACCGAGTAGTACTTACCCTTTAAAAATTCATACGTAATAGCTTAGTACAAAATGATATATTGTGGTTTAAAAAAATTCATATATATAAAATATACATATAAATTCTTCAGAGGGAATGAGTTAACACTTCATAACTCGTTGATATGATATACTGGTTGTTGATTTGTGATGATGTCGGTGATTATGGAACTGGCTGAGCTTGTGATGTTGTAGATGCTGCTGGTGATGTTGTCAGTACTGATGTTGTTGGTGATGCTGACGGTACTGCTTCTGCTGGTGCTGCTTGTATAACAAGTCTATTTTGTGACGCACGCACCATTCTTGTCAGGGTTTCTATTCTCCCCTCTATTATCTCTATCCATCCACTCATCTTGATTTACAGTTATGATTAGAATAAATAATCTCTAAAACTGTAGATATTACATAATCACCGTAGAATATTTCTCCGATGAAGTTATGAATCAATACTTCATCGTTTGTTGTTGTTGGTATTCCTTGGTATCTACAGGGTGTATGATGTCGATGCTCGTGGGACAGATTGTGATGTTGAGGCTTGCGGTGCGGATGTTGGTGGTGGTGGTAATGGTACTGTTGGTGTTGATGCGGGTGGTGCAGTTGGTGGCTGTGGGGCTTGTGATGCTTGTAAGTTCTGCATCATATTCTCCAAAGCCACCACCCTATCCCGAAGCTCGTTGACTTCTTCTAGTACACCGGAATGATTGGCGGTTTGAACGAGTGGATGAATAAGATCTAGAAGTTTATTTAATATATAATCGTGGAGAGATACTCTGGAAATGAGGGTAAAAATGGTATTTCGGACTGGTTCGCCGGTAAGTGCTTCAGGTTCTTCGCCAATAGGGCAATTTGGTGGGTGGAAAGGATCGCCTTCTTCTTGTATCCATTGACTGAATCGGCTATGAACCCATCCCTAATCTCTAGAATAGATGATGGCTAATGGGTTGATCTGTCGTGACCCGAACTTTTCCATGTTTATAAATATTAAATGAAATTGTTATTTACATGATTAAGTGTTTCCAACATGTTAAGCAATCAAACTTGTTAAGACATTATTAATTGAAATAGGTTTCATATAGACAATTGACCACACAAGTTGACCGACGATTCACGAACGTTAAAACTTGTAATAACTATATGATGACATATATATGAATATATATATATAGTTAACATGATATTATGATAAGTATGTATCTCATTAAGTATATTAACAATGAACTACATATGTAAAAACAAGACTACTAACTTAAGGATTTCGAAACGAGACATACATGTAACGATTATCGTTGTAACAACATTTAAATGTATATATATCATATTAAGATATATTAATACATCATAATATCATGATAATGTAAGAATTTAATATCTCATTAGATATAATAAACAATGGGTTAACAACATTTAACAAGATCGTTAACTTAAAGGTTTCAAAACAACATTTACATGTAACGACTAACGATGACTTAACAACTCAGTTAAAATGTATTTACATGTAGTGTTTTAATATTTATTCATACTGTTAGTACAATTTTCCGTATAGCGACTGTAAGGTACTAGTACAGAAAACTAGCTGCTCAGCGTGTGGCGTATACTGTTGATTGTTGTTTGCCCTCGAGAAATAATCTCTGCAGACCCCGAACACAGATATAAGATCTGTGGGGTGGCCTCAATCAATCTGTGGATCAATCTGTAGTGATCCGTCTAGCGCACTGCTGTTAAGCGGCTAATGTTTTTTAGAGTGAGAAAGAACTGTGTGAGAGAGAAAGTGTACTTCTCTCTGACTGAAGTTTAGATCAGAATGATGTGAAATGTTGTGACCCAGGGGGTCTATTTATAGGCGTAGAATGTCCGAAATTCACAGGATACACGTATCAATCACTGAATGGTTCTGTTACATGAAGCATCCGGAATGTCGGTGGCGTGTGCTGACGTGGCTGCGTGCCGTTCACGCGCTAAGTTAAAGGGCTTATGCATAGAAGCTGCCTGCAGGGCTTACACTTGACGCTGGGCGGCCTGATGTACGCTGGGTGGCAAACTCTGAAAACTGCCAAATTTCATTATGTCTTACGCTCTTTGCTCGAGTTTTTTGTATTAAACTGATGTTTTTATGCGTGTATCTCCTAGGATACACCATTAAGTCCCCCCAGTTTAATGTCTTTATGTTTGTAAAAAATAAAGTCATTAAACTAAAAATAAAAGATGCTTTTTTCCTCGAAGACACAAAACTGCTGTAGCCGTCTGATTTTCTGTTCTGACGTCATTTTATCAATCATGAATTTACCCCCAAAATCTTTTTAATTTATTTTCAAAGTTTAAATTGTTTTCTCTATTGATCTGTCCCATACACATGTCTCAATCTCATCCCTTTATTATTCATTTGCTTGACTATAAATAGTCCGACCCTTTACCTTTTTCCTTTTCCGAAAACTGTTTATTTGCTGTGAAGATATCTTGCAATTTATTCAATTTAGCAATCCGTGAAGTATAAGGTCAGTGATTCTTCATCTTTTCTTCTGTTTGAATTTTCATTTTTCGTACTACCATGGCCGAATCCAGCCGCACGTCTTCTCAAAGAGACAATCGTGACATCAGCACCATCCCTTCCAGTATCATTGAAGTCGATATAGAACAGTTATGTAAGAAACACAGATATCTTGGATTGTTGAATCCTATTGTGCCTTCACCTAGTGATACGGCCAATAAACCGCTGAAAAAGATGATCACCCTCTATAAATTGCAATTAACTGTAAGAAACCTCCGCATTCCTCTTTCTTCCTTTCTTCAACAAATTCTTGCCCACTATGGGATAGGTGTTAGTCAAGTTCATCCATTAGGTTTACAAAAAATTATTCTTTTTGAAATGTACTGTAATTCTGTAGGAGAAAATCCCAATGTAAATATTTTCCATGAATTATTTAGAACTAGATTAGTTAGCAAATGCTGGTATACATTTGATTGTAAGCCAAACAAGGCATTTACTGGGTGAAAGAAAGTTCTTTAAAGAACTGGAAAGATCCCTATTTCTTTGTTAATGAAAGGGTTGTTCAAGATGCCTGGGCATGTGTTCGTGGTTGGAGAAAAACTACCATAGGAGTTAGCAAATCCACCACATTATCTAAGGATGAAAGGTTTATTCTTAGTACTTTGAAGACATTCAAATTTCCACGAAGGTCATATGATGATTATGAAGCCATATTGGTTCTCTATAGAATGAGTAACAACTGGCATTCTGGATATACACCGGTGCTGCGCTGGGAAGGCCATGGTAGGCACCTTTGTTGATATATTCTGTTATTTGTTATGTTGTTCTGAGTTGTGTATGTTCTTATATGTTTCTCTGTTTGTTTGTATATTATCTGATTGCAGGAGAAGTAATGCAGGTTTACAGAATTTTAAGAAGACCAATCTTGATCCTTTAATTGTGTCTGAATGGCCCAAAACCCCTACTGAAATTGAGGCGGAGAAAGCCCAAGATGCTGCTTTTGAACAGCAACTGAAAAGCCCAGAGCGATCTATTAAGGATGGAGATGGTGGTTCTGTTCAACCATCTCCTGATGTTGAAATTGTTGAAGTCACCCCTGATCCGCCCAGCGCCAAGAAGCCTGGTAAAGGTTCAAACCGTGAGGTGAAACGTCCAATAGGTGAAACTGCTGACAAACCAAAAAAGAGAAGTATTTATCTTCACTGTGTCTGCATAAGTAAATTAATAATTTGATGTTGAAGCTCTTTTGTATATTTATCTGCTTTTTCATTTTATAGGATTGGTTCGTCAAGATGATGTGGTTGATGCTTCTTCTTGGAAGGATCCTAAGAGTAATAAAACTGTTGATGTTGAAGATGACACTGATGATGATAATGAGGAAACTGATGATGTTGATTCTTTTGAGACTCCTCCATTCAGAACTCTGCATACTTCGAAAGGGACTGATACAACACAATCCTCTGCTTCCACTCAACCACCATCCATTCCATTAAGCGGACTACAAGCTTTCCTTGATGATCCCAATAACAAATCTGATGATTTTGCTGAGTTTTTGAAGGTAACTCTTTTTTATACTTTATGATTTATCAATCATCACTTTATTGTTAATTGAATTCTTATCTTGTCCATTGTATTTAATGTAGGCAAACACTGTTGCTGATTTATCTTCCTCTCTATCCACCATGACCTTTAAACAAAGTTATCAGTCTACTGCTGCGGCGTTGGTGCTTCTAAATCAACATATGATTCATGACCTTAAAATGCAGAAAGCTCATGAGACCATCATTGCCAATGCTGTGCATAATGCTACTAGAGTGAGTAAGCTTGAGCTTGATTTAAAGGATATCAACATGAAATTGAAAACTTCGATGGAGACTGTAGAGAAAAAGGATAAGCTGTTGGAAGTAGTGGAAACAAAATGTGTTGCAGAGAGGGTAGAAAAAGAAAAATGCATGGAAGAGAAGGATAAGCTGGTGAAGGAAAATGAAGAGTTGAAGAAGTTGCTTGAGGAGAAGAATCAATTGTTGGAGGAGAAGATTACTGCTGCTGCTGATGTTAAGAAAAACTTTTCTGATTTAAAAGCCGGTATCCCTGATCTTGTGCATAGGGTATTGGGTTCTAAACTTGTGGGTGAAACTTTCAACAGGTATTTAGTGTCATCTACAGAAAGTGATCTTGCAGATGCAATGGAGGAAATTTTGAATGTCCTGCCTGTGAAGCCTGACCCTTTACCAGATGCTATTTCGAAACACATGAAACCAGATACTGATGCCAAGCTGCAGTTGGCCATTGCTGAAGTAACATCTTTGAAAATTGATTATGTAAGTGAGATTTGTGCTAGGGAAGAGGTATCAGTGAAGGATATCTTGGATGTGCCTATTTAAGAACATATTTTCTCTGTAATAACAATATGTAATAACTTAATAATTTGTTTGTGTATACTGCCATTATGCTTAATGTTAGCATATTTTGCTATTCTTGTTATTTTGCTGCTATGTGCATGTCATATGAAATGATGTTTACTTTAAACTGATTTTTGATTATGCATTGAACTATAATCCGTCGTTCGTTGTTCATAATACCCCATCACAGCATTCTCCTTTATGAATCTTAAAGTATACTGCTACATAAATGTCTTTGTGTTATTCAGTTTAAAAATTGTATATCTGGTATGTAGCTGATCAAAACATGTATAATTTTTATGATTACTGTATAAACAACGTATCCATTCTCCGTTCTGCATTAGCTGAATTATGTTATGAAGAAATATCGAGAAGTCTTTTGATAACTTCTGAAATAGGATGTGAATGAATCATAATGATGGTATTCTGTCTATATGTTATGAAAATTGATAAATGTGTTAGAGATAATTCTGTTTATGGAACTAGCAATGTTCTGTCTAGCGTGTTGTGCTTAGGTTTTGTGTGGCTTTATAAAATATACTTGTATTTAATGTTTTCTGTTTACAAGTTATAAATGGATTTATGCCGATGTGATAAACCATTCTGTATGTCATGACATTATGAGATCTTTAGTTTTGCCTCGGTGCCCTCTAGCGAAGTAAATACTTTACGCTAGCCGTTCCCTTGTGTCTATAATGTTGATACAAGAGCTTCTACCATCGGGGGCATAAAAATGCCTTGCCTTATGTGGGTAGGAATGAATGCCATGCTTTGCATTGGAACGCGTAATGCTGTGCGTAAGAAAATTTTAAAATTTTATTGATAATACTGTCACACATACAACATTTTTGTGTAATATCTTCGCATGGGGTGATCAAGTCCCAATTAGAAAATTACAAAAAGTGTATTGTGTTGTTGTCTGAACTGATGAAAATTAAAAATGTGATAAAAACTGTTATGCGAGATTCATGCAGTTATACTGTCTTCCGTGTACCGTGTTGCGTCCTGTTTTCAATGTTGCCACATTTTGGGTGGTTTGGAGTACCCGTTCACATCATTTCTATTGAACAACTGCCTTGATGATTCCCCCCTGACAAAATTCCTTGGAGCTTCATGAACAACTGATCTCTCCCTTGGTGGTCCAACATATTCTGAGTGTATCACTGTTACACCGTTTGGTGTTGGGAACCGCAATTCTGCATGTGGTGTAGAAGTAATTGCTCTAAATTGGCGAAGGGTCCGTCTGCCGAACAACGCACTAAACCGTGATCTGCCATCGAGAACTGTAAAGTCTATAATTTCTGTGCGGACTAAAGGGTGTGTTCCCAGTGTGACATCCAGTTTCACTTTACCAACTGCTCTTATTGATTCACCTGTGATACCAGCAATCTTTAAGTTCGTGTAGCGTAGCCGGTCCTTCACGCTGAACGGATATTCCTTAAAACAATGGAAATACAAAATATCTGTTTCACTACCTGTGTCAGTATAAATGCGAGTGATGTTTCTATTTGCTATTTTAGGTGAAATGACCACAGGCTCTTCTGACAGGCGCCAATTTGGAATGGTATGAAATATAATTAGAGCATACATCCAGCTTTTCGTGCTGCGTTCTCCGTCTGCTTCATTTTCCTGCTCCTCATTCCATATGACCTTGATGTGCATTTCTGGAGTTGGATCCCTTTCATCATTCCGTTCTTCTCTTCTGTTCCTGGCACGCCGTCCTCCGTGACGCATTTTTCCCTGCCAAGCAAAACGTTTGTTTGGATCATTTTGTCGATACTTTTTTCCTAGCAACAGATGATTCAGCTCGCCAGCCTTGATCTTTGCAATGATCTCTCTCATTAATGACTTGCAATTATCTGTTTCATTTCCATATGCCTTATGGAAGTCACACCACTTGTCACTCTGTGGTCCCTGACGTTCTTCCATAGGCGGTGGAGGGTGAAAGGATTCCTTAATTAGCTTTGAGAACAAGATTTCCTTTGGAGTTTTTGTTAATGCCATAGTAAGTGGATGCCTGTCTAATGGCTTTCGATGGTGATAATTGTCATTTGGAAGATTATTTTCTCTCTAACCGCTATGCTGTTGCTGGTAATTATTGTCATAACCCCGTTGCCTCTGATAATTGTCATTCATGTTCTGCTCTCTACCTTGCTGCCTGAAGTTTCTCTGGTAATTATCCACTCTTGGATATCCCATTTCACCTGCTCGTAAATGCTTCTGAGCAATACCCAACGCTTGATGTAATGTCTTTGGAATATCATAATGCAAAGCATGAATTAGTTGTCCAAAACGTCGCTGATCGAGACAAAATATAAATCCTGAAACAAGCTGAGACTCTGGTATGTCTGGTATTTTCTGACATTCAATGGTATAACGCTTCATGAAATCACTCAATGATTCATTCTGATGCATTGTTATCTCATGTGCATCAAGATGTTACAACGTGTAGCTTCTCAAACTCTGATACTGCATCACGAACTTTGCCCTCAAATCAAGAAAACTGGTAATACTCCTTGGTGGCAAACTAGCAAACCACTCTCGTGCCATTTTTTGAAGTACCATTGGAAACATATGGCACGCAGTTTCATCCTCCCAATGCTGCAACCTCATAACTCCTTCAAACATAGTCAGAAAATCCTCCGGATCTGTTGTACCATCATAAACATCGATTGATGGAATTCCCAAATTTCTTAGTAATGGATAATCTGCAATTCGAGGAATAAAACACTGTGTTGATTCTGCCATTGCTAGTGGTTTGATAGCTTCATCACCAGTAATCAAAGCAAACAAATTATCCACAGCTGTTGCACGGATGGTTGGTTGTGCTAACTTTTGTTTGAATCGTGATGGCGCTGTTTTAGTTAAAATTCCATCCAGTAACTTGCTTGCCATTTCTTCAGTCATAAAGAATTATTCACCTTCATCTTCAAAATTCCAATCATCGTCCAAAAAACCTTCATCATTGTGTTGATTATCTGTATCATCAACTAAGGCATTCAACTGATTGAATAGCTTGGATAATTATGATTTGGAAATTGATTTTCCTTTGCTGTTATGCCTAGCGTTCACATCAGAAGTCTTCTTGAAAGAGACATTATGTGTTCCTCGCCTGGCTTTCCACATTCCTGTGCTGGAACCTCCCATCAATGGTTTTCTCAATCGTGGTATGTTTTCATGAACTTGACCATCTGATGTGTCAGTGTTCAAATGATCTTCTTCTTCAACAGAAGTCTCTTCAAGAGTTAACTGATCAACTGGTATGTTTTCAATGTGATTTTCATCAATTGGCTCAAGTGTTGTTTTCGATGAGGTTGTTTCAGTTGCCTTCGTACTCTTGGTGGTTTTGGTGGTCTTTGAGATGGATGGTGCCATCTGTTAGTACGATTTTCCGTATAGCGGTTGTAAGGTAGTAGTACAGAAAACTAGCTACTCAGCATGTGGCGTATACTGTTGATTGTTGCTTGCCCTCGAGAAATAATCTCTACAGACCCGGAACACAGATATAAGATCTGTGGGGTGGCCTCAATCAATCTGTGGATCAATCTGTAGTGATCCGTCTAGCGCACTGCTGTTAAGCGGGTAATGTTGTTTTAGAGTGAGAAAGAACTGTGTGAGAGAGAAAGCGTATTTCTCTCTGACTGAAGTTCAGATTAGAATGATGTGAAATGTGGTGACCCAGTGGGTCTATTTATAGGCGTAGAATGTCCGAAATTCACGGGATACACGTGTCAATCACTTAATGGTTCTGTTACTTGAAGTATCCGGAATGTCGGTGGCGTGTGCTGACGTGGCTGCATGCCGTTCACGCGCTGAGTTATAGGGCTTATGCATAGAAGCTGCCTGCAGGGCTTACGCTTAACGCTGGGTGGCCTGATGTACGCTGGGCGGCAAACTCTGAAAACTGCCAAATTTCATTATGTCTTGTGCTCTTTGCTCGAGTTTTTTTGTATGAAACTGATGTTTTTATTCGTGTATCTCCTAGGATACACCATTACATACACTTTTGAAAAACTTCAAGACAATTATCAAAGTACTTCTACTTAATAAATATGCTTACAATTACATCCTCATTCATTTTCATCAACAATTCTACTCGTATGCACTCGTATTTGTACTCGTACAATATACAGCTTCTAAATGTATTTACTATTGGTATATACACTCCAATGATCAGCTCTTAGCAGCCCATGTGAGTCACCTAACCATGTGAGAATCATCATTTAACATCTAGCATGAAATATATCACAAAATTACAAACTAATGGAGCCTATATGGAAGCACCATATTCAAGTGAACTTGCATACTCACAAACGCATTCACTTTGCAATTTTCTTGAATCAAATTACTCTTTCTCAAGTGTTCTTCCATTATTCTAAGTGTTCTTCATCATCTTCATCAAAATCTAGCTCAATCTAGTTCATAAATCCATACATAAACCAAGTTATAAAACAACTACTCAAGAACACACCAACAACACTTCCAAGTTTGCTAGCTTACTTCCAATCTTGCAAATCCACTTTGAGTGATCATCCAACCTCAAGAAATCTTTCTTATTTATAGTAAGATATCTTTCTAATATAAGGTAATACTCATATTCAAATTTTGATTCAATTTCTATAACTTTAACAATCTTATTTCGAGTGGAAATCTTACTTGAACTTGTTTTCGTGTCATGATTTTGCTTCAAGAACTTTCAAGGCATCCAATGATCCTTTGAAGCTAGATCTATTTTTCTCATTTCCAGTAGGTTTATCCATAAAACCTGAGGTAGTAATGATGTTCATAACATCATTCGATTCATATATATAAAACTACCTTATTCGAAGGTTTAAACTTGTAATCACTAGAACATAGTTTAGTTAATTCTAAACTTGTAAGTTAATCCTTCTAACTTCACTTTTAAAATCAACTACACACATGTTATATATCTATATGATATGCTAACTTAATGATTTAAAACCTGAAAACACTAAAAACACCGTAAAACCGGATTTACGCCGTCGTAGTAACACCGCAGACTGTTTTGGGTTAGTTAATTAAAAACTATGATAAACTTTGATTTAAAAGTTGTTCTTCTGGAAAAATGATTTTTCTAATGAACATGAAACTATATCCAAAAATCATGGTTAAACTCAAAGTGGAAGTATGTTTTCCAAAATGGTCATCTAGACGTCGTTCTTTCGACTGAAATGACTACCTTTAAAAAAACGACTTGTAATCTGTATTTCCAACGATAAACTTATACTTTTTCTGTTTAGATTCATAAACTTAAGTTCAATATGAAAGCATAGCAACTTGAATCACTCAAAACGGATTTAAAACGAAGAAGTTATGGGTAAAACAAGATTGGATATTTTTGCTTGTTGTAACTACGTGAAAATTGGTAACCAATCTATATTAATCATATCCTAGCTAACTCATATTGTACTATAGACATGTATACAAATGTTCTGACATATCATATCGACCCATGTATATATATTATTTGGAACAACCATAGACATTCTATATGCAATAATGTTGGAGTTAGCTATACCGGGTTGAGGTTGATTCCGAAAATATATATACTTTGAGTTGTGATCTAGTCTGAGACGTGTATATACTGGGTCTTGGGTTGATTCAAGATAATATATATCGATTTATTTCTGTACATCTAACTGTAGACAACTAGTTGTAGGTTACTAACGAGGACAGCTGAATTAATAAACTAAAAACAGTAAAACGTATTAAAAATGTTGTAAATATATTTTGAACATACTTTGATATATATGTACATATTTGTTATAGGTTCATGAATCGACCAGTGGCCAAGTCTTACTTCCCGACGAAGTAAAAATCTGTGAAAGTGAGTTATAGTCCCACTTTTAAAATCTAATATTTTTGGGATGAGAATACATGCAGTTTTATAAATGTTTTACAAAATAGACACAAGTACGTGAAACTACATTTTATGGTTGAATGATCGAAATTGAATATGCCCCTTTTAGCTTGGTAGCCTAAGAATTAAGGAACAGACCCCCTAATTGACGCGAATCCTAAAGATAGATCTATCGGGCCCAACAAGCCCCATTCTGGAATTTGGAATGATTTAGTACTTCGAGTTTATTATGTCCGATTGGTGTCCTGAAATGATAGGGATATTCTATATGCATCTTGTTAATGTCGGTTACCAGGTGTTCACCATATAAATGATTTTTTTATACAGATTGTATATTATTGAAAGATGAAATCTTGTGGTCTATTATTATTACGATTTGATATATATAGGTTAAACCTATAACTCACCAACATTTTTTTGACGTTTAAAGCATGTTTATTCTCAGGTGATTATTAAGAGCTTCCGCTGTTGCATGCTAAAATATGGACAAGATTTGGTGTCAGCATTTTGTATAATATTGTTTAAAACTTCACTCGAGAATTACTTTGTTGTAACATATTAATATTGTAAACCAATATGTATTGGTAGTGTGTAAGTGTGATATTTTTAGATTATCATTTCTGGATAATCTATGTGGTGTTCTTTTAACCTTGTCGATAAAATAAAGGTTATGGTTTGTTTTAAAAACGAATACAATCTTTAAAAAACGTCTCATATAGAGGTCAAAACCTCGAAACGTAATCAATTAATATGGAACGTTTATAATCAATATGAACGGGACATTTCAGTTGGTATCAGAGCGTTGGTCTTAGAGAACCAGAAATTTGCATTAGTGTGTCTTATCGAGTTTGTTAGGATACATTAGTGAGTCTGGACTTCGACCGTGTTTTCTTTAAAAACGATTTCTTAACACTTTTATTGGAAACTATATATTATTAGCATGTAAATATTATGTGATATATTAACCTCTTCATATGTTTGATATTGTGTGATAGATGTCTACCACTAGTACAAATCCCATCGACTCATCTAATAATAATGAAGAGTCGAACATATTTTGATAAGATTCACAAATTCCCGAAGAGGAACCGGAAGAAGAGGAACCGGAAGAGGAAGAACTGGAAGAAGAGGAACCGGAAGAGGAGGAACCGGAAGAGGAGGAACCGGAAGAAGAAGAGGTTCCGGAGGAAGAAATATTGATACCTACAGTAAATCGATTAAATAAAAGAAAATCCTCAACCAACGGACCAAAGTTAGTAATGGTCAATGGTGTTTCCGCCGAGGAAGCAAAATATTGGGAAGATTACCAATTTTCCGATGAATCGGATCCCGATCAGGATTCCGGTGATGTTATAGAAATTACCTCGACCCAATTTAATAAAGCAAAAGAAAATAATAAGGGAAAAGGTATAAAAATAGAGAAACCTGATTCCGACCCGATGAACTTTATATGTATCGGCAACATCCGTATTTCCTAAATTGTAACAATAACCCGGGAACCTCTAAACCACCAGGTTTTTCTAAACCGTTGTGAAAAATGACAGCTTGTATTAGAGGAACACCTTATATCCCTAGAAAATTAGGAAAACGAACCAAGTCCGAAGAAGAAGAAACCAGTAATTCAGATTAGAGGGTTGTAATCATGTTGTGTATTATATGTACTGTAGTGTGCTTGTACTTTTATGTTCTATGTAAAAATTTCTTGTATTATTTGTTAATTATCTTTTACGAATCTAATCCTTGTCTATTTTACAGTATAAAAACAAAATGGACGTTAAGGGTAGACAACCGAATATTTTAGAAGACCTACCAGAGGATATGATTGATGAAATCTTGTCTAGAGTCGGTCAGAATTCATCAGCACAATTAGTTATGGCGAAATTAACTTGTCAAACATTTGAAAGACTTTTCAGAAATGCCTTAGTTTATAAAAGGCTTTCCTTTGATAGGTGGGGTATATCACATTGGGGAGACCGTAAGTTATGCCGTGTTTTCTTTAAAGCGTTAAATGCGGGGAACTCAAATGCAATTTTACGCTACGGGTTAAGAACCTATTTTGACTCAACATATCCCAACATAGGATTTCGTGAGTTATAAAGAGCTTCTAACATGCAACATAAAGAAGCATGTTATACTTACGGGTTGGTGATGTTCGCTTCTTACCAAAATGAGAAAAAGAACATCGGATTACAACTTTTAAATAAAACCTTCCCACAAGTGACGGATTCAGTAGTTGGGGTGAGAAACAAGGTTTTTAGATTATTATGGGTCTGTTGGACATTACGAAACCCTCGTCCTTTTGACTACATTAAAACATGATGCATAGCCAATGATCATAACGGTTACTTTCCACAAGACCAAGGATGGGAAGTCGTCTTAGTAAAACCAGAATGCATGACTTGTTTCTGGACTTATGAATTACGTGCCTTTATTTCTTTTGCTGAACAACTTGCGTATTTGTAGTGACCCGAACTTTCCCATGTTTATATATATTAATTGAGATTGATATTTACATGATTAAATGTTTCCAACATGTTAAGCAATCAAACTTGTTAAGACTTGATTAATTGAAATATGTTTCATATAAACAATTGACCACCCAAGTTGACCGGTGATTCACGAACGTTAAAACTTGTAAAAACTATATGATGACATATATATGGATATATATATAGTTAACATGATATTATGATAAGTAAACATATCATTAAGTATATTAACAATGAACTACATATGTAAAAACAAGACTACTAACTTAATGATTTTTAAACGAGACATATATGTAACGATTATCGTTGTAAAGACATTTAATGTATATATATCATATTAAGAGATATTAATACATGATAATATCATGATAATATAATAATTTAAAATCTCATTTGATATTATAAACATTGGGTTAACAACATTTAACAAGATCGTTAACCTAAAGGTTTCAAAACAACACTTACATGTAACGACTAACGATGACTTAACGACTCAGTTAAAATGTATATACATGTAGTGTTTTAATATGTATTTATACACTTTTGAAAGACTTCAATACACTTATCAAAATACTTCTACTTAACAAAAATGCTTATAATTACATCCTCGTTCAGTTTCATCAACAATTCTACTCGTATGCACCCGTATTCGTACTCGTACAATACACAGCTTTTAGATGTATGTACTATTGGTATATACACTCCAATGATCAGCTCTTAGCAGCCGATGTGAGTCACCTAACACATGTGGGAAGCATCATTTGGCAACTAGCATGAAATATCTCATAAAATTACAAAAATATGAGTAATCATTCATGACTTATTTACATGAAAACAAAATTACATATCCTTTATATCTAATCCATACACCAACGACCAAAAACACCTACAAACACTTTCATTCTTCAATTTTATTCATCTAATTGATCTCTCTCAAGTTCTATCTTCAAGTTCTAAGTGTTCTTCATAAATTCTACAAGTTCTAGTTACATAAAATCAAGAATACTTTCAAGTTTGCTAGCTCACTTCCAATCTTGTAAGGTGATTATCCAACCTCAAGAAATCTTTGTTTCTTACAATAGGTTATCATTCTAATACAAGGTAATAATCATATTCAAACTTTGGTTCAATTTCTATAACTATAACAATCTTATTTCAAGTGATGATCTTACTTGAACTTGTTTTCGTGTCATGATTCTGCTTCAAGAACTTCGAGCCATCCAAGGATCCGTTGAAGCTAGATCCATTTTTCTCTTTTCCAGTAGGTTTATCCAAGGAACTTAAGGTAGTAATGATGTTCATAACATCATTCGATTCATACATATAAAGCTATCTTATTCGAAGGTTTAAACTTGTAATCACTAGAACATAGTTTAGTTAATTCTAAACTTGTTCGCAAACAAAATTTAATCCTTCTAAATTGACTTTTAAAATCAACTAAACACATGTTCTATATCTATATGATATGCTAACTTAATGATTTAAAACCTGGAAACACGAAAAATACTGTAAAACCGAATTTACGCCGTCGTAGTAACACCGCGGACTGTTTTGGGTTAGTTAATTAAAAACTATGATAAACTTTGATTTAAAAGTTGTTATTCTGGGAAAATGATTTTTATTATGAACATGAAACTATATCCAAAAATTATGGTTAAACTCAAAGTGGAAGTATATTTTCTAAAATGGTCATCTAGACGTCGTTCTTTCGACTGAAATGACTACCTTTACAAAAATGACATGTAACTTATTTTTCCGACTATAAAACTATACTTTTTCTGTTTAGATTCATAAAATAGAGTTCAATATAAAACCATAGCAATTTGATTCACTCAAAACGGATTTAAAATGAAGAAGTTATGGGTAAAACAAGATTGGATAATTTTTCTCATTTTAGCTACGTGAAAATTGGTAACAAATCTATTCCAACCATAACTTAATCAACTTGTATTGTATATTATGTAATCTTGAGATACCATAGACACGTATACAATGTTTCGACCTATCATGTTGACACATCTATATATATTTCGGAACAACCATAGACACTCTATATGTGAATGTTGGAGTTAGCTATACAGGGTTGAGGTTGATTTCAAAATATATATAGTTTGAGTTGTGATCAATACTGAGATACGTATACACTGGGTCATGGATTGATTCAAGATAATATTTATCGATTTATTTCTGTACATCTAACTGTGGACAACTAGTTGTAGGTTACTAACGAGGACAGCTGACTTAATAAACTTAAAACATCAAAATATATTAAAAGTGTTGTAAATATATTTTGAACATACTTTGATATATATGTATATATTGTTATAGGTTCGTGAATCAACCTGTGGCCAAGTCTTACTTCCCGACGAAGTAAAAATCTGTGAAAGTGAGTTATAGTCCCACTTTTAAAATCTAATATTTTGGGATGAGAATACATGCAGTTTTATAAATGTTTTACGAAATAGACACAACTAAATGAAACTACATTATATGGGTGAATGATCGAAGCCGAATATGGCCCTTTTGCTTGGTAACCTAAGAATTAGTAAACTGATCTATTAATTGACGCGAATCCTAAAGATAGATCTATTGGGCCTAACAAACCCCATCCAAAGTACCGGATGCTTTAGTACTTCGAAATTTATATCATATCCGAAGGGTGTCCCGGAATGATGGGGATATTCTTATATATGCATCTTGTTAATGTCGGTTACCAGGTGTTCACCATATGAATGATTTTTATCTCTATGTATGGGATGTGTATTGAAATATGAAATCTTGTGGTCTATTATTATGATTTTAATTATGGTCAATGGTGTTTCCGCTAAGGAAGCAAAATATTGGGAGGATTACCAATTCTCCGATGAATCGGATTCTGACGAGAATTCCGATGATGTTATAGAAATTACCCCAACTGAATTTAAAAAGGCAAAAGAAAATAATAAGGGAAAGGGCATAAAAATAGAGAAATCTAATTCCAACCCCGATGAACTTTATATGTATCGTCAACCCCCGAAGTCCTTAAGTTGTAACAATGACCCGGGAACCTCTAAACCACCAGGTTTTTCTAAACCAATGTGGAAAACGACGGTTCGTATTAGGGGAACGTCATATATCCCTAGAAACTTGGAAAAACGAACCAAAACCAAAGAAGAAGAAACAAGCGAGTCAGAATAAGATAGTTGTATTCGTGTGGTGTAATATATGTAATATAGTGTGCTTATGCTTTATGATATATGTAAAAATTGCTTGTATTAATAAGTATTTTTTTTTATGAATCTAACTCTTGTCTATTTTACAGTATAAAAACACAAAATGGATAGACAACCCAATATTTTAAGAGAACTACCCGGAGACATGATTGATGAAATCTTGTCTAGAGTCGGTCAGAATTCTTCGGCACAACTATTTAAGGCGAGATCAGTTTGTAAGACATTCGAAGAACGTTCCAAGAATGCCTTGGTTTATAAAAGGCTTTCGTTCGAAAGATGGGGGATATCACATTGGGAAACCCATAAGTTACGATGTGTTTACTTTGACGCATATATTGCGGGGAACCCAAATGCTATTTTACGCAACGGGTTAAGAAATTATTTTGACTCAATGTATCCGAATATAGGACTTCATGATTTACAAAAAGCGGCTAACATGCAACATAAAGAAGCATGCTATGCTTATGGGTTAGTAATGTTCGCTTCTCACCAAAGTGAGAAAAAGAACATCGGGCTACAACTATTAAACAAAACGTTCCCACAAGTGACGGAGTCGGTAATTGGGGTAAGAAATGAGGGTTTTAGGTTATTACGAGACTGTTGGTCATTACGTAACCCTCGTCCCTTTGACGACGTTACAACACGCTGTCTTATCAACGGCCATAACGGTTATGTTCCACAAGACCAAGGATGGGAAGTAGTCCTAGTAAAACCAGAATGCATGACTTGTTTCTGGACATATGAATTACGTGTCTTTATTGCCTTTGCTGAACGACTTGTGTACTAGTTAGAATTATCTTCACAACTATCTTGTATCAAAGTTATTGTGTGCTATATTTCATGCTTTATGTAAAATAAGCGGTATTGTAAGTTTGTAAAATATTGTATAAAAGTTTGAACGCGAAATATTATTATAATCAGTTTTTCATATAGAATTGTAGTAGTTGGATTGTATATTAGCTACTAAGTATGAACTTAACGGGTGGGTACTACCCGAATTTAAACTTATAAAACGCTAATATGAAGAAAAAGCTTTTATAAATGAGTTCATATTATGCTACGAAATACTATTAACTACTCTTAATATTCTGTATGATTAACTTGTTCCATTTGACTATTCTGAACGAAATGGCATCAACTACTCGACACACCGTGAATATGAATGAAGATTAATTCTGTACTTTTTTAGCTTCAAACATAGCCGCAATACAGGCTGCGCTACATACCAACAATAAACTTGGATCTAGCAGTACAGGAAATCGTGTAGGATGCACCTACAAAGAATTCACTGCCTGCAAACCTTTGGAATTTGATGGAACCGAAGGACCGATCGGATTGAAACGGTGGACCGAGAAGGTCGAATCGGTGTTTGCCATAAGTAAGTGTACTGAAGAGGACAAAGTGAAGTACGCTACGCATACCTTCACAGGTTCTGCGTTAACGTGGTGGAATACCTATCTAGAGCAAGTGGGACAAGATGATGCGTACGCACTACCGTGGTCAGCATTCAAGCACTTGATGAACGAGAAGTACCATCCCAGAACCGAGGTCAATAAGCTCAAGACAGAACTTAGAGGGTTACGAACCCAAGGATTTGAAATTACCACGTACGAAAGACGATTAACAGAATTGTGCCTATTGTGTCCGGGAGCGTTCGAAGATGAGGAAGAGAAGATCGACGCGTTTGTGAAAGGATTACCGGAAAGAATCCAAGAAGATATAAGTTCACACGAGCCCGCCTCCATACAACAGGCATGTAGAATGGCTCACAAACTAGTGAACCAGATTGAGGAAAGAATTAAAGAATAGACGGCTGAAGAGGCCAATGTGAAGCAAGTCAAAAGAAAGTGGGAGGAAAATAGTGATAAGAATCACCAATACAACAATAACAACAATTATAATAATAATCGCAACAATTATCCCAACAATCGCAACATCAATCGCAACTACAACAAACGGCCCAACAACAACAACAACAACAACAACAGCAACTACAACAATCATCCCAACAACAATAACAACTGCAACAACAACAACAACAACAATCAGAAGCAGCTATGCCAAAGGTGTGAAAAGTATCACTCGGGGTTCTGCACCAAATTTTGCAACAAGTGTAAAAGAAATGGTCATAGCGTAGCGAAGTGTGAGGTCTACGGACCAGGGGTTAACAGAACGAAAGGAACAAATGGTGTCGGAACGAGTAATGGCGGAGCAAGTAGTGTCAGAGCAAGTTATGCCAATGTAGTTTGTTATAAATGTGGAAAACCGGACCACATTATTAGAAATTGCCCGAACCAGGAGAACACGAATGGACAAGGCCGCGGAAGAGTTTTCAATATTAATGCGGCAGAGGCACAGGAAGACCCGAAGCTTGTTACGGGTACGTTTCTTATTGACAATAAATCTGCTTACGTTTTATTTGATTCGGGTGCGGATAGAAGCTATATGAGTAGAGATTTTTGTGCTAAATTAAGTTGTCCATTGACGCCGTTGGATAGTAAATTTTTACTCGAATTAGCAAACGGTAAATTAATTTCAGTAGATAATATATGTCGGAATCGAGAAATTAAACTGGTTAGCGAAACATTTAAGATTGACTTGATACCAGTAGAGTTAGGGAGTTTTGATGTGATAATCGGTATGGACTGGTTGAAAGAAGTGAAAGCAGAGATCGTTTGTTACAAAAATGCAATTCGCATTATACGAGAAAAAGGAAAACCCTTAATGGTGTACGGAGAAAAGGGCAACACGGAGCTACATCTTATTAGTAATTTGAAGGTACAAAAACTAATAAGAAAAGGTTGCTATGCTGTTCTAGCACACGTCGAGAAAGTACAAACTGAAGAAAAGAGCATCAATGATGTTCCCGTCGCAAAAGAATTTCCTGATGTATTTCCGAAAGAATTACCGGGTTTACCCCCACATCGATCTGTTGAATTTCAAATAGATCTTGTACCAGGAGCTGCACCAATAGCTCATGCTCCTTATAGACTCGCACCCAGCGAGATGAAAGAACTGCAAAGCCAACTGCAAGAACTATTAGAACGTGGTTTCATTCGACCAAGCACATCACCATGGGGAGCTCCTATTTTGTTTGTCAAGAAGAAGGATGGTACATTTAGGTTGTGTATTGACTACAGAGAGTTGAACAAACTTACCATCAAAAACCGTTATCCACTGCCGAGAATTGATGACTTATTTGATCAACTACAAAGCTCATCGGTTTATTCGAAGATCGATTTACATTCTGGATATCATCAAATGCGAGTAAAGGAGGATGATATTCCAAAAACTGCTTTTAGGACGCGTTATGGTCATTACGAGTTTATGGTTATGCCGTTTGGATTGACTAACGCACCAGCTGTGTTCATGGACCTTATGAACCGAGTGTGTGGGCCATATCTTGACAAGTTTGTCATTGTTTTCATCGATGACATACTTATTTACTCAAAGAATGATCAAGAGCACGAAGAACATTTGAGAAAAGTGCTAGAAGTATTGAGGAAAGAAAAACTGTACGCTAAGTTTTCAAAGTGTGCATTTTGGTTGGAAGAAGTTCAATTCCTCGGTCACATAGTGAACAAAGAAGGTATCCAGGTGGACCCGGCAAAGATCGAAACCGTTGAAAAGTGGGAAACCCCAAAAACTCCGAAGCATATACGTTAATTTTTAGGATTGGCTGGTTACTACAGAAGATTCATCCAAGGTTTCTCCAAAGTAGCAAAACCCTTGACTTCATTAACGCATAAAGGGAAGAAATTTGAATGGAAGGATGAACAAGAGAAGGCGTTTCATTTATTAAAGAAAAAGCTAACTACGGCACCTATATTGTCATTGCCTGAAGGGAATGATGATTTTGTGATTTATTGTGACGCATCAAAGCAAGGTCTCGGTTGTGTATTAATGCAACGAACGAAGTTGATTGCTTATGCGTCTAGACAATTGAAGATTCACGAGCAAAATTATACGACGCATGATTTGGAATTAGGCGCAGTTGTTTTTGCATTAAAGACTTGGAGGTGCTACTTATATGGGGTCAAAAGTATTATATATACCAACCACAAAAGTCTTCAACACATATTTAATCAGAAATAACTGAATATGAGGCAGCGTAGGTGGATTGAATTGTTGAATAATTATGACTTTGAGATTCGTTATCACCCGGGAAAGGCAAATGTGGTAGCCGATGCCTTGAGCAGAAAGGACAGAGAACCCATTCGAGTAAAATCTATGAATATAATGATTCACACTAACCTTACTACTCAAATAAAGGAGGCGCAACAAGGAGTTTTAAAAGAGGGAAATTTAAAGGATGAAATACCCAAAGGATCGTAGAAGCATCTTAATATTCGGGAAGACGGAACCCGGTATAGGGATGAAAGGATTTGGGTACCAAAATTTGGAGATATGAGAGAAATGGTACTTAGAGAAGCTCATAAAACCAGATACTCAATACATCCTGGAACGGGGAAGATGTACAAGGATCTCAAGAAACATTTTTGGTGGCCGGGTATGAAAGCCGATGTTGCTAAATACATAGGAGAATGTTTGACGTGTTCTAAGGTCAAAGCTGAGCATCAGAAACCATCAGGTCTACTTCAACAACCCGAAATCCCGGAATGGAAATGGGAAAACATTACCATGGATTTCATCACCAAATTGCCAAGGACTGCAAGTGGTTTTGATACTATTTGGGTAATAGTTGATCGTCTCACCAAATCAGCACACTTCCTGCCAATAAGAGAAGATGACAAGATGGAGAAGTTAGCACGACTGTATTTGAAGGAAGTCGTCTCCAGACATGGAATACCAATCTCTATTATCTCTGATAGGGATGGCAGATTTATTTCAAGATTCTGGCAGATATTACAGCAAGCATTAGGTACTCGTCTAGACATGAGTACTGCCTATCATCCACAAACTGATGGGCAGAGTGAAAGGACGATACAAACGCTTGAAGACATGCTACGAGCATGTGTTATTGATTTCGGAAACAGTTGGGATCGACATCTACCGTTAGCAGAATTTTCCTACAACAACAGCTACCATTCAAGCATTGAGATGGCGCCGTTTGAAGCACTTTATGGTAGAAAGTGCAGGTCTCCGATTTGTTGGAGTGAAGTGGGGGATAGACAGATTACGAGTCCGGAGATAATACAAGAAACTACCGAGAAAATCATCCAAATTCAACAAAGATTGAAAACCGCCCAGAGTCGACAAAAGAGCTACGCGGACAGTAAAAGAAAAGATATAGAGTTTGAAATTGGAGAAATGGTCATGCTTAAGGTTTCACCGTGGAAAGGCGTTGTTCGATTTGGTAAACGGGGGAAACTAAATCCAAGGTACATTGGACCATTCAAGATTATAGATCGTGTTGGACCAGTAGCTTACCAACTGGAGCTACCTCAACCACTCGCGACTGTACATAACACTTTCCACGTCTCAAATTTGAAGAAATGTTTTGCTAAAGAAGATCTCACTATTCCGTTGGACGAAATCCAAATCAATGAAAAACTTTAATTCATTGAAGAACCCGTCAAAATAATGGATCGTGAGGTTAAGAGACTTAAAC
This sequence comes from Rutidosis leptorrhynchoides, assembly GCF_046630445.1. NCBI lineage: Eukaryota > Viridiplantae > Streptophyta > Magnoliopsida > Asterales > Asteraceae > Rutidosis > Rutidosis leptorrhynchoides. The sequence goes on from NC_092343.1 coordinate 242,091,508, forward strand.
AAAACAAGATACCGATTGTTAAGGTTCGATGGAATGCTCCTAGAGGACCTGAGTTCACCTGGGAGCGTGAAGATCAGATAAAGAAGAAATACCCGCATCTATTTCTAGAAGATTCATCAACACCTTCAACAGCTTAAAATTTCAGGACGAAATTTATTTAACGGGTAGGTACTGTAGTGACCCGAACTTTTCCATGTTTATATATATTAATTGAGATTGATATTTACATGATTAAATGTTTCCAACATGTTAAGCAATCAAACTTGTTAAGACTTGATTAATTGAAATATGTTTCATATAAACAATTGACCACCCAAGTTGACCGGTGATTCACGAACGTTAAAACTTGTAAAAACTATATGATGACATATATATGGATATATATATAGTTAACATGATATTATGATAAGTAAACATATCATTAAGTATATTAACAATGAACTACATATGTAAAAACAAGACTACTAACTTAATGATTTTTAAACGAGACATATATGTAACGATTATCGTTGTAAAGACATTTAATGTATATATATCATATTAATAGATATTCATACATGATAATATCATGATAATATAATAATTTAAAATCTCATTTGATATTATAAACATTGGGTTAACAACATTTAACAAGATCGTTAACCTAAAGGTTTCAAAACAACACTTACATGTAACGACTAACGATGACTTAACGACTCAGTTAAAATGTATATACATGTAGTGTTTTAATATGTATTTATACACTTTTGAAAGACTTCAATACACTTATCAAAATACTTCTACTTAACAAAAATGCTTACAATTACATCCTCGTTCAGTTTCATCAACAATTCTACTCGTATGCACCCGTATTCGTACTCGTACAATACACAGCTTTTAGATGTATGTACTATTGGTATATACACTCCAATGATCAGTTCTTAGCAGCCCATGTGAGTCACCTAACACATGTGAGAACCATCATTTGGCAACTAGCATGAAATATCTCATAAAATTACAAAAATATGAGTAATCATTCATGACTTATTTACATGAAAACAAAATTACATATCCTTTATATCTAATCCATACACCAACGACCAAAAACACCTACAAATACTTTCATTCTTCAATTTTATTCATCTAATTGATCTCTCTCAAGTTCTATCTTCAAGTTCTAAGTGTTCTATCTACAAGTTCTAGTTACATAAAATCAAGAATACTTTCAAGTTTGCTAGCTCACTTCCAATCTTGTAAGGTGATCATCCAACCTCAAGAAATCTGTGTTTCTTACAGTAGGTTATTATTCTAATATAAGGTAATAATCATATTCAAACTTTGGTTCAATTTCTATAACTATAACAATCTTATTTCAAGTGATGATCTTACTTAAACTTATTTTCGTGTCATGATTCTGCTTCAAGAACTTCGAGCCATCCAAGGATCCGTTGAAGCTAGATCCATTTTTCTCTTTTCCAGTAGGTTTATCCAAGGAACTTAAGGTAGTAATGATGTTCATAACATCATTCGATTCATACATATAAAGCTATCTTATTCGAAGGTTTAAACTTGTAATCACTAGAACATAGTTTAGTTAATTCTAAACTTGTTCGCAAACAAAAGTTAATCCTTCTAACTTGACTTTTAAAATCAACTAAACACATGTTCTATATCTATATGATATGCTAACTTAATGATTTAAAACCTGGAAACACGAAAAACACTGTAAAACCGAATTTACGCCGTCGTAGTAACAACGCGGACTGTTTTGGGTTAGTTAATTAAAAACTATGATAAACTTTGATTTAAAAGTTGTTATTCTGGAAAAATGATTTTTATTATGAACATGAAACTATATCCAAAAATTATGGTTAAACTCAAAGTGGAAGTATGTTTTCTAAAATGGTCATCTAGACGTCGTTCTTTCGACTGAAATGACTACCTTTACAAAAACGACTTGTAACTTATTTTTCTGACAATAAACCTATACATTTTCTGTTTAGATTCATAAAATAGAGTTCGATATGAAACCATAGCAATTTGATTCACTCAAAACGGATTTAAAATGAAGAAGTTATGGGTAAAACAAGATTGGATAATTTTTCTCATTTTAGCTACGTGAAAATTGGTAACAAATCTATTCCAACCATAACTTAATCAACTTGTATTGTATATTATGTAATCTTGAGATACCATAGACACGTATACAATGTTTCAACCTATCATGTCGACACATCTATATATATTTCAGAACAACCATAGACACTCTATATGTGAATGTTGGAGTTAGCTATACAGGGTTGAGGTTGATTCCAAAATATATGTAGTTTGAGTTGTGATCAATACTGAGATACATATACACTGGGTCGTGGATTGATTCAAGATAATATTTATCGATTTATTTCTGTACATCTAACTGTGGACAACTAGTTGTAGGTTACTAACGAGGACAGCTGACTTAATAAACTTAAAAAATCAAAATATATTAAAAGTGTTGTAATTTTATTTTGAACATACTTTGATATATATGTATATATTGTTATAGGTTCGTGAATCAACCAGTGGCCAAGTCTTACTTCCCGACGAAGTAAAAATCTGTGAAAGTGAGTTATAGTCCCACTTTTAAAATATAATATTTTGGGATGAGAATACATGCAGTTTTATAAATGTTTTACGAAATAGACACAAGTAAATGAAACTACATTATATGGGTGAATGATCGAAGCCGAATACGCCCCTTTTGCTTGGTAACCTAAGAATTAGTAAACCGATCTACTAATTGACGCGAATCCTAAAGATAGATCTATTGGGCCTAACAAACCCCATCCAACGTACCGGATGCTTTAGTACTTCGAAATTTATATCATATCCGAAGGGTGTCCCGGAATGATGGGGATATTCTTATATATGCATCTTGTTAATGTCGGTTACCAGGTGTTCACCATATGAATGATTTTTATCTCTATGTATGGGATGTGTATTGAAATATGAAATCTTGTGGTCTATTGTTATGATTTGATATATATAGGTTAAACCTATAACTCACCAACATTTTTGTTGACGTTTAAAGCATGTTTATTCTCAGGTGAATACTAAGAGCTTCCGCTGTTGCATACTAAAATAAGGACAAGATTTGGAGTCCATGTTTGTATGATTTTGTGTAAAAACTGCATTCAAGAAACTGATTTCGATGTAACATATTTGTATTGTAAACTATTATGTAATGGTCGTGTGTAAACAGGATATTTTAGATTATCATTATTTGATAATCTACGTAAAGCTTTTTAAACCTTTATTTATGAAATAAAGGTTATGGTTTGTTTTAAAAATGAATGCAGTCTTTGAAAAACGTCTCATATAGAGGTCAAAACCTCGCAACGAAATCAATTAATATGGAACGTTTTTAATCAATAAGAACGGGACATTTCAGTATTAACTAGAATTGCCTTTATAGCTGCCGAGTAGTAAAGTTATTATGTGCTATATTTCATCCTATATGTATAATAGCGGTATTGTAAGTTTGTAAAATATTGTATAAAATTTGAAAGCGAAATATTATTGTAATAAGTTTTTCATATAGAAGCATAGTAGTTGAGTTGTATAGTAGCTAGTAAGTATGAACTTAACGGGTAGGTACTACCCGAATTAAAACTATAAAATGCTAATATGAAGAAAAAGCTTTTATAAATAAGTTCATATAATGCTATGAAATACTATTGACTACTCTTAAATTCTATATGATTAACTCAATTCTTTTGGCTATTTTTGAAGGAAAAGGCACCGACGACTCGTCAGAACTTGAATACGAGTAAGGAAGATTTCCGTGTTTTCCTTGCTACGAACATAGCCGCAGTACAGGCTGCAATGCAAAATAACAATAACTCTGGATCTAGCAGTGGAACTAATTCCACAAGAAATCGTGTAGAATGCTCCTACAAAGAATTCACTGCCTGCAAACCTTTAGAATTTGATAGAACCGAAGGACCAATTGGATTGAAATGGTGGACCGAGAAAGTCGAATCGGTGTTTGCCATAAGTAAGTGTACTGAAGAGGACAAAGTTAAGTACGCTACACATACCTTCACAGGTACTGTGTTAACGTGGTGGAACACCTATCTTGAACAGGTAGGACAAAATGCTGCTTACGCACTATTGTGGTCGGCATTCAAGCAATTGATGAACGGGCAGTACCGTCCTAGAAACGAAGTCAATAAGCTCAAGGTAGAACTTAGAGAGTTACGAACACAAGGGTTCGACATTACCACATATGAACGACGATTCAAAGAGTTGTGCCTATTATGTCCGGGAGCGTTCGAAGATGAAGAAGAGAAGATCGACGCATTTGTAAAAGGGTTACCAGTAAGGATTCAAGAAGATGTGAGTTCACACGAGCCCGCTTCCATACAAAAGGCAAGTCGAATGGCTCATAAACTCATAAATCAGATTGAGGGAAGAATTAAAGAGCAGGCGGCCGAAGAAGCCAACACGAAACAACTTAAGAGAAAGTGGGAAGAAACCAGTGACAAGGGTCACCAATACAACAACAAAAACAATCACAACCATAATTACAATAACAATCATAAAAACTGCAACAACAATCGCAACAATAACCGCAATCCTAACAATAACTACAACAAATGTCCCAACAACAACAACAACTACAACAACCGTTTCAATAACAATAAAAATCCCAACAACAATCTCAACAACAACAATGGCAACAAAAAACCAAAAATGCCAAAGGTGTGAAGAGTACCACCAGAATGAGTTCTGCACGACATTTTGCACCAAGTGTAAAAGAACTGGCCATGGTGCGAGAAAGTGTGAGGTCTACGGACCAAAGTTTAACAGAACTAAAGGAACAAATAGTGTCGAAACAAGTAATGCCGCCTTTGTTTGTTATGGATGTGGAAAACCGGGCCACATTAGAAGTAATTTCCCGAATCAGGGGAATACTAATGGACAGGGCCACGAAAGAGTTTTCAATATTAATACAGCAGAAGCGCAGGAAGACCCGGAGCTTGTAACGGGTACGTTTCTTATTGACAATAAATCTTCTTATGTTTTATTTGATTCGGGTGTGGATAGAAGCTATATGAGTAGAGATTTTTGTGCTAAATTAAGTTGCCCATTGACGCCTTTGGATAGTAAATTTTTACACGAATTAGCAAACGGTAAATTAATTTCAGCAGATAATATATGTCGGGATAGAGAAATTAAACTGGGGGATGAAACGTTTAAAATTGATTTAATACCAGTCGAGTTAGGGAGTTTTGATGTAATAATTGGCATGGACTGGTTGAAAAAGGTAAGAGAAGAGGTCGTTTATTACAAAAATGCGATTCGCATTATTCGTGAAAAAGGAAAACCTTTAATGGTGTACGGAGAAAAGAACAACGCGAAATTAAATCTTATTAGTAGTTTGAAAGCGCAAAAACTAATAAGAAAAGGTTGTTACGTCATTCTAGCACACATCAAGGAAGTTAAACCTGAAGAAAAGAACATCAGTGATGTTCCCGTTGCAAAAGAATTTCCCGATGTATTTCCAAAAGAATTACCGGGATTACCCCCACATATATCTGTTGAATTTCAAATAGACCTTGTACCAGGAGCTACACCAATAGCTCGTGCTCCATACAGACTCGCACCCAGTGAAATGAAAGAATTACAAAGTCAGTTACAGGAACTTTTAGAGCGTGGTTTCATTCGACCAAGCACATCACCGTGGGGAGCTCCTGTTTTGTTTGTCAAGAAGAAGGATGGTACATTTAGGTTGTGTATCGACTACCGAGAGTTGAACAAACTTACCATCAAGAACCGCTACCCACTACCGAGAATCAACGACTTGTTTGATCAACTACAAGGCTCGTCGGTTTATTCGAAGATTGATTTACGTTCTGGATATCATCAAATGCGGGTGAAGGACGATGATATTCCAAAGACTGCTTTTAGGACGCGTTACGGCCATTACGAGTTTATGGTTATGCCGTTTCGGTTGACTAACGCACCAGCTGTGTTCATGGATCTCATGAACCGAGTGTGTGGACCATACCTTGACAAGTTTGTCATTGTTTTCATCGATGACATACTTATTTACTCAAAAAAAGACCAAGAGCACGAAGAACACTTGAGAAAAGTGCTAGAGTTGTTAAGGAAAGAAAAAATGTACGCTAAGTTTTCAAAGTGTGCATTTTGGTTGGAAGAAGTTCAATTCCTCGGACACATAGTGAACAAAGAAGGTATTCAGGTGGATCCAGCAAAGATTGAAACCGTTGAAAAGTGGGAAACCCCGAAAACTCTGAAGCATATTATAACGACCCTCATTTTTTCCATTCTATATTTTTCCAATATTAAAAGTCCAAACAATATAATTAAAACTTAATGATTAAACTTTAATCAACAATTGTTAAGTGTTAAGAGTTAGAAAACATATTAATTAACTTTGTACAAAAATTGACAAGTTAATAAAAGATGAAAATAATAAACTGTTAGTCGACACTCACTGCTAATTAAAATTTATGCATTTATGTAATATTATAACTAATAACCTATAAGTAATAAATAAAAAGTGACATTTATATAAATAATAAAACAATTGGGAACTAAATATATACAAGTCATGAATTAGTAAAAAGAAAATAATACTTATCATGTAGTAAATGTAAAAATAATAATAATAATAATAGTAATAATAATGAGACTAAAAAAATCTTACATCCTTATGTTGACTAAAAATAAAGTGTAAACTAGTACATCCTTATGTTGACTAATTATAAACTAGTACCACCTATTGTTGACTAAAAATTATAAAACAAAATAAAATCATTAATTAGAACATCCTTATGTTGACTAACACTCTAATACTTGCACTATATAAACACCTAGTTTCTCATTCACAAATCACACCAAAATCCTCTCTCAAAAACAATCTCTCCCTCTCCCTCTCTTGTGGTATTCGGATCTTCAAGCTTGTTCTTCGTGTTCTTCAAGAATCTTCAAGGAGTTCTTCAAGATTTTCAAGGCTTTGATCTTCCATCTTCATCGTGTTCATCTTTTCTTTGTTAATTATCTTGAATCTTCAAAGGTATAACATAAACCCTAAACTATTTACATAAACTTTGATCTTTGATAATTCATATTCATATTATAAACTTGTTATTCATAAGTATATACATAAACACACCTAGATTTATATATACATATATACATGTAAAAAAAAATATTTATATATATATATATATACATATATATATACGAATTATATATACATATACATATTAAAACCTTAAACCCTAATTACACCTAAACTATAATTCTTAAACCCTAATTAATTAAACTCTAAACATTTATGAAACCCTAGGACATTAATTACTAAACCCTAGTTATTAATTACTACTTTAATTAACTAACCCTAATTAATGAAACCCTAATACTACTTATACTAGTACTTAACATGTATACACTATTACTATTACTAGCACCTATAACCTACTAATTATATTGTAGCACAAAAACATTTTGGGATATGTATTAGAGATGTATAGATCTTCGAACTTTCTTGACGAATGGTTTCTACGAGATTCTAGGCAGAGGGTTTGGATTTCCGATTTAAAGGGTCCTATGGCTCAAGCCCCTAGATCTAAATTAGCCATTCGAAGGGAAAGGGGTGATTGGAAGCTTATCTAATACGGCAAGTATCCTAAAATGGAAACACTCATAAAAGTAGAAACTCTCTAGTCATAGAAACTTAGTAAAATAAGAAACTTTCTAAAAATAGAAACTTTATAAAAATAGTAACTTACTAGGAATAGAAACTTAGTAAAACAAACTATACTTAAACACATACTTAAACTTAAACATGGGCAAAACACTTAACTACTCTTAAATGTCAATAGGTTGACTTTCCTGCTCACTCGTTCAACTCTCTATTCCGAGGAATAACTCTCTCTACTTACTAAGGTGAATTTCATAGCCCCACTTTTGACTATTTCATTAATGTTTTGAAACTATGGGGTGAGATACATGCTTGCTTTTAAATTTTTAACATGCAATATTTTAATAACTGTTTTACAATATTTATATATGTGAATTCATAGCCCCACTCTTTATTGCTAGCAAACTTATTTAACTTATTTGGGGTGAGACACATGCTGCTTTTACTATTTACAATTTAGACACAAGTACCAACTGCTAAAACTATGCTATACCCGGCTACGTCCGACTAAGTCCCTACAGTGATATTTTTAAGTGCTGCGGCATGCTTATTTATTGGGGGTAGGCCTATCGGGAGTAACGTCCCCGATACATTTGACTCAGTCTTTGTATTACTTGATAATGAAATTTAAACCGACAAGGACAGACACAACTTGTCATGGGGCAAACTTGAACGTTTAGTCTAAATATCACGCACTGGCATAACTTTTGGATCTGCGAGATCTACTTTTTGATCCTGCGGGAGATCAACTTTACAACTAAATCTTGTGGTCTAAAAACAACGATAACTACTTTTGTTAAACCTATGAACTTCACTCAACCTTTTTGGTTGACACTTTAGCATGTTTTGTCTCAGGTGCTGTTTGATTCAAGCTTTCTTATCTACTACTTATGTGATGCTACTTGGACTTAGGATCAAGAGATATCGCATTTATTACTTCTGCATATGAACAATTACTTTATCGTTATTTCCATTATTGTAACGACATTTCATTTTCCGCTGCGTACTCAATAAAGTTAAATTTTCTCATTTAGTATTGTTCTCGTATTATAATATGTTGGTTTATTTGATATTAGTAACGTTTCTTCCAGACCCTATTGGGAGGACGTTACAGATTGGTATCAGAGCATAACCAGGCTGTTATAGAGAACCAGGATTGCAATTTTATGTGTGCCTTACTTGCTAGCTAGGGTGCCTTAGCAATCTAGGAAACTATAACCTTTCCTGCCTTACACTTAAAGCACTTAGGATTGCCTTATAATCTTAACAATCATGCTTTACCAAACTTGACTTAAAGATTCTAATCAAAGTCTCTTTCCTAATGTAGGACTACAACTTTTCTTGACCATAGTGCCTTTAATTGTTGCCTTTAACTGTTAAATGCTACACTATACTTTATAAACTTTACTTATCTTAGAATGACGAGCTAATCTAAGAACTCTGCTCACTTTCCTGAGTACTATCCAATTACACCACCGCATCTAAATGCGACACAATGATTTCAGAAATTCTTGACATTCATAAGTCATCTATCATGGTTATGTGTATTACATATGTATTACATGAAATATTATCCATGATTTTGAAACTCTTATAATTGTTACTACTCACACACAAACGTATATAACTCCCTGTTATATCACGTACCTATATGCCTTATGCCTTTATGCATCGGTTTATGAATCGAAAAATGTCATTGGGTTATCACAGTATACGAATTGAAAGTCTTTAATCAAAAGATTATTAGATTACATACTTATCACTTTATGATCTCGACACGTCATACTGCCATTATTAAAGTATAGACACATCATATCTTATTATATCTTATCGTATCTATCCCAATAGATTTTGTCTAACACTTTTCCTAAATTCCCTCCGTAAATTACGGAAATCTTTTTGCTATATACACGTATTCGAGGAGACGAATATATCATCCAGTATTCAACACTAATCTCATATCAAAAACCCTAATTCCAAACACATAATATGGATTCCTCGAACTCTTCGAGCTCCAATGGCAGCGTAACCGGAATGAACCAACCAATCAGCCATCATCTATTTTGGATGAATTGGGGATGGGTTCGTAGTAAACTTAATCAATGGAGACAAGAAGAAGGTGATCCCTTCCACCAACCGAATTCACCTCTTGGTGAAGAACCTGAAGCACTTACTGGCGAACCCGTTCGGAACACTATTTTCACCCTCATTTCCAGGATATCCAGTCACGAATATATAATATCTAAAATTTTAGATCTTATTCATCCACTTGTCCGAACCGCCAATCATCCCGGAATAATAGAAGAAGTCAACGAGCTTCGCGCTCGAGTAGTGGCTCTGGAGAATATGGTGCGAAACCTACGAACACCAGCAGCAGCACCAGCAGCATAACCAGTACCACCAGTACCATCAGCATCACCACCAACATCACCACCAACATCACCAGCTTCACCAACGACAACATCCGCATTCCACGCCTCAACATCGCACTCAGTACCTCAAACATCAACATCATACGCCCCATAGATACCAAGGAATATTATTAATAATGAGTTAAGATGTATTGACTCATTCTTCCTGAAGAATTACATATGTATACTTTATATATATGGATTGGAACAATAATAAATCTTTTCGTACTAAGCTATTACGTGTGAATCTTAACTAGTATGTACTACATGGTTAATTCATATCACAATATGCTATGATGTACATCTTTTGTTAATAACTTAACAATCGTTAATCATTGCTTCAATACAATAAACTCCATTTCGTAATAAACCAAGTGTATTACTCAAATATATGATTGATTGTATACTTTAATTTTCGATGTACTCGAAACTTTCTAGAAAATATCATTAGTGCCTTATGAATTTCACAAGAATTCCAAGAGCACCAACATCATATACCGAAGTATATCAATAACAATGAACGATGAAGTATTAATTCATAACTTCATTAGCGAAATATTTCACGACAATTATGAAATCTCTAAGGTTTTGGAGATTATTTATTCTCGTTTCAACAGCAAATCAAATGAGTTTAATATTATATTAGCTCATTAAAACCATGATTACATCTGAAGAATACATATATGAACGTATATCTTCTCTTTTGTACAAACTGTTAATTGTAAAAAATATTTTAACGGGTAGGTAAAACCCGAGAGATATTCATATCTCATATAAATATGTTACATTGTACATTCTTCCATTCTGATTCAGCAGTTGTTAACTATACTACTTACATTCACATGATATATGTATATGTTCACCAAAGAAAAACCATTTTCATACAAATTCAGTTACATACTCTGATTTTGACATATCGAAACTTAAGTAAAGCTTTAGCAAGTGTTATCTTCCTAAAGATCACTACATTCATGAATTATATTCATTCGTATTCTATGATGAATTATCAAATCAAACCACCGAACTTACCATTCCTTACTTTTGAAAATCACAACATTTCTTCGTCAACCGTTAGATCCATTGATGGATGCATCTTACGCTTAAACACTTCAAATTTAAAATTCTTGAAAACATCCTTTGAATCTTGACGATCGCAATCAGCGTTTAATCATCTAAAAATGAAATTTCTTGAAACCATTTCGGATTGATAACCGATGATTCAAATATGGCTGCATTAAATGCAGAGGAAACAGAAAAATTGTAGATGGTCTTAAGGGCCAACAGTTTGATAATAAAGAATGGTACGTTGGAAAAGCTCAAAAGAAAATTTGGAACTGAAAAACGGATTGAGCTAACCATGGAGGAGACCAAGGACAAACACAAGGGTCAAACCCTATATTCAAAGAATCCAGGTAATTTTGGATCCGGTGAAATCTTTAGAGAATATCTTGCTCCGAAGTCATGTTAAAAGCTTGCGGAAAATTTTTCTTCATCAACTTTCGAACTTAGAAATTCCAAAATATCATCATAAATATCCTCTATATTTCGAAAGATATCTTCATAACGATTCATGTCCGCAATTAAGTATCTCTTTGCGATATCTTTATAAAGGAAACTGTTTTAGTTTCTATATTCTGTAAAATTCGAGTTTAAATTATAAATGCTTTGAAGAAGTGTTGGGAATTGAAGCATGAGTTAGTATAATATAATGACGTCAGGCCAACGTGATTATATTACAGTAAGTCATGCTAAGTTTTTAATGGAAGATGATGATTCATAGATTTTATAATCATCATTTTCCATGTTACACGACTCTTACATTCTATTTAACCTCTCAATATATATCAAGAACATATTTTTCTTGATGATTCGGTCTTTTCCGGATATTCTGGTAATATGACAAATCAAATCGTGCTATTACATTTCCTTTCTACTTTATATATTATGATCATTCGAAACTTCATACTTATGAATTTTGGACCATTACTCGCTTGACTTGAAGTCGGGAAGAAGAAATAAAAGCATAAAGCTCCGACATATAAGGGAAAATATAAAGCCCGATAACGACTCCGAAATTACAAACCGTGTATATCAATGCGTATAGCAATATAAAGACACGGGATAATTAAAAACACTATAACCCCAAGAGCATAGTAGAAGTAAACAGATTCCTCTGGCGGTAAAAGAAAAAGAAGAATGACTGCATAGATGGTCAATATAATAACCAGGATCAGAACTGGATTAAGCATTTTCTTAATCTTTTGGAAGTTTGAATTGAGAAAGAAAGTATAGAAGTGGTGAAGATAATGAAACGAAAGAAGCTAATTTATAGCAAAATTCCAAACACATCAATCGAGGCAAATCACCGCATTTAATCAAACAAATCTCAAAATTTCGTAAATACCGGAGAATCAAATCTTATAGATTACGAAGATTTCCTTTAATTCCTTGAATTCCGGAAATCAATCGTGACTACGTCAAAAGTTAAGGCGAACATTTAATTTTCTCATTTCACTCTTTTATGATAGCTTCATTTATACTCTTCCTATAAACGAATCGTTTTATCCATATTATTCAATAGTGATAAAACTTTATTTTTCAACTTATATTCATCATTAAAATATTCTTGTTGTAAACAATGAAGATCTCTATCAAATTTCATGACTGTGATTTTCACGAACTCCTCTTTGTTTGTCTGCCCTAATATTGTGGCATAAAATGCTCAAGGTTTTAAATGAGCACAGTACTATTCATAACACATTTCATGTATCCAATTTACTGAAATGACTTGTATAACATCATCATTTTGAATGATATTCGCATTAATGATAAAATGCACTTCGTTGAATAACCTATAGAAATCATGGAAGGAGAGGTCAAACAAACGCGTAAAAGCAATATACCTATCGTTAAAGTCCGTTGGAATTCGCGTAGAGGCCCCGAATATACCTGGGAACGCAAAGACCATATGAAACGGAAATATCCCCATCTCTTCTCAACTGCCGATGCAAACGAGGAAACTACCTAAAAACTTCGGGACGAAGTTTTCAATAACGGGGAGGTACTATAACGACCCTCATTTTTTCCATTCTATATTTTTCCAATATTAAAAGTCCAAACAATATAATTAAAACTTAATGATTAAACTTTAATCAACAATTGTTAAGTGTTAAGAGTTAGAAAACATATTAATTAACTTTGTACAAAAATTGACAAGTTAATAAAAGATGAAAATAATAAACTGTTAGTCGACACTCACTGCTAATTAAAATTTATGCATTTATGTAATATTATAACTAATAACCTATAAGTAATAAATAAAAAGTGACATTTATATAAATAATAAAACAATTGGGAACTAAATATATACAAGTCATGAATTAGTAAAAAGAAAATAATACTTATCATGTAGTAAATGTAAAAATAATAATAATAATAATAGTAATAATAATGAGACTAAAAAAATCTTACATCCTTATGTTGACTAAAAATAAAGTGTAAACTAGTACATCCTTATGTTGACTAATTATAAACTAGTACCACCTATTGTTGACTAAAAATTATAAAACAAAATAAAATCATTAATTAGAACATCCTTATGTTGACTAACACTCTAATACTTGCACTATATAAACACCTAGTTTCTCATTCACAAATCACACCAAAATCCTCTCTCAAAAACAATCTCTCCCTCTCCCTCTCTTGTGGTATTCGGATCTTCAAGCTTGTTCTTCGTGTTCTTCAAGAATCTTCAAGGAGTTCTTCAAGATTTTCAAGGCTTTGATCTTCCATCTTCATCGTGTTCATCTTTTCTTTGTTAATTATCTTGAATCTTCAAAGGTATAACATAAACCCTAAACTATTTACATAAACTTTGATCTTTGATAATTCATATTCATATTATAAACTTGTTATTCATAAGTATATACATAAACACACCTAGATTTATATATACATATATACATGTAAAAAAAAATATTTATATATATATATATATACATATATATATATACGAATTATATATACATATACATATTAAAACCTTAAACCCTAATTACACCTAAACTATAATTCTTAAACCCTAATTAATTAAACTCTAAACATTTATGAAACCCTAGGACATTAATTACTAAACCCTAGTTATTAATTACTACTTTAATTAACTAACCCTAATTAATGAAACCCTAATACTACTTATACTAGTACTTAACATGTATACACTATTACTATTACTAGCACCTATAACCTACTAATTATATTGTAGCACAAAAACATTTTGGGATATGTATTAGAGATGTATAGATCTTCGAACTTTCTTGACGAATGGTTTCTACGAGATTCTAGGCAGAGGGTTTGGATTTCCGATTTAAAGGGTCCTATGGCTCAAGCCCCTAGATCTAAATTAGCCATTCGAAGGGAAAGGGGTGATTGGAAGCTTATCTAATACGGCAAGTATCCTAAAATGGAAACACTCATAAAAGTAGAAACTCTCTAGTCATAGAAACTTAGTAAAATAAGAAACTTTCTAAAAATAGAAACTTTATAAAAATAGTAACTTACTAGGAATAGAAACTTAGTAAAACAAACTATACTTAAACACATACTTAAACTTAAACATGGACAAAACACTTAACTACTCTTAAATGTCAATAGGTTGACTTTCCTGCTCACTCGTTCAACTCTCTATTCCGAGGAATAACTCTCTCTACTTACTAAGGTGAATTTCATAGCCCCACTTTTGACTATTTCATTAATGTTTTGAAACTATGGGGTGAGATACATGCTTGCTTTTAAATTTTTAACATGCAATATTTTAATAACTGTTTTACAATATTTATATATGTGAATTCATAGCCCCACTCTTTATTGCTAGCAAACTTATTTAACTTATTTGGGGTGAGACACATGCTGCTTTTACTATTTACAATTTAGACACAAGTACCAACTGCTAAAACTATGCTATACCCGGCTACGTCCGACTAAGTCCCTACAGTGATATTTTTAAGTGCTGCGGCATGCTTATTTATTGGGGGTAGGCCTATCGGGAGTAACGTCCCCGATACATTTGACTCAGTCTTTGTATTACTTGATAATGAAATTTAAACCGACAAGGACAGACACAACTTGTCATGGGGCAAACTTGAACGTTTAGTCTAAATATCACGCACTGGCATAACTTTTGGATCTGCGAGATCTACTTTTTGATCCTGCGGGAGATCAACTTTACAACTAAATCTTGTGGTCTAAAAACAACGATAACTACTTTTGTTAAACCTATGAACTTCACTCAACCTTTTTGGTTGACACTTTAGCATGTTTTGTCTCAGGTGCTGTTTGATTCAAGCTTTCTTATCTACTACTTATGTGATGCTACTTGGACTTAGGATCAAGAGATATCGCATTTATTACTTCTGCATATGAACAATTACTTTATCGTTATTTCCATTATTGTAACGACATTTCATTTTCCGCTGCGTACTCAATAAAGTTAAATTTTCTCATTTAGTATTGTTCTCGTATTATAATATGTTGGTTTATTTGATATTAGTAACGTTTCTTCCAGACCCTATTGGGAGGACGTTACACATATACGCCAATTTTTAGGACTGGCTGGTTACTACAGAAGGTTCATCCAAGATTTTTCCAAAATAGCAAAACCTTTGACTGCATTAACGCATAAAGGGAAGAAATTTGAATGGAAGGAAGAGCAGGAGAAAGCGTTTCAATTGTTGAAGAAAAAGTTAACTACGGCACCTATATTGTCATTTCCTGAAGGGAATGATGATTTTGTGATATATTGTGATGCCTCAAAGCAAGGCCTCGGTTGTGTATTAATGCAACGAACGAAGGTAATTGCTTATTCATCCAGACAATTGAAGATTCACGAGCAAAATTATACGACTCACGATTTGGAATTGGGCGCTATTGTTTTTGCATTAAAGACTTGGAGGCACTACTTATATGGGGTCAATAGTATTATATATACCGACCACAAAAGTCTCCAACACATATTTAATCAGAAATAACTGAATATGAGGCATCGTAGGTGGATTGAATTGTTGAATGATTACGACTTTGAGATTCATTACCACCCGGGGAAGGCAAATGTGGTAGCCGACGCCTTGAGTAGAAAGGACAGAGAACCCATTTGAGTAAAAGCTATGAATATAATGATTCACAATAACCTTACTACTCAAATAAAGGAGGTGCAACAAGGAGTTTTAAAAGAGGGAAATTTAAAAGATGAAATACCTAAAGGATCGGAGAAGCATCTTAATATTCGGGAAGACGGAACCCGTTATAGGGCTGAAAGAATTTGGGTACCAAAATTTGGAGATATGAGAGAAATGGTACTTAGAGAAGCTCATAAAACCAGGTACTCAATACATCCTGGAATGGGGAAGATGTACAAGGATCTCAAGAAACATTTTTGGTAGCCGGGTATGAAAGCCGATGTTGCTAAATACGTAGGAGAATGTTTGACGTGTCCTAAGGTCAAAGCTGAGCATCAGAAACTATCAGGTCTACTTCAACAACCCGAAATCCCGGAATGGAAATGAGAAAACATTACCATGGATTTCATCACTAAATTGCCAAGGACTGCAAGTGGTTTTGATACTATTTGGGTAATAGTTGATCGTCTCACCAAATAAGCACACTTCCTGCCAATAAGAGAAGATGACAAGATGGAGAAGTTAGCATGATTGCATTTGAAGGAAGTCATCTCCAGACATGGAATACCAATCTCTATTATCTCTGATAGGGATGGCAGATTTATTTCAAGATTCTGTTAGACATTACAACAAGCATTAGGAACTCATCTTGACATGAGTACTGCCTATCATCCATAAACTAATGGGCAGAGCAAAAGGACGATACAAACGCTTAAAGACATGCTACGAGCATGTGTTATTGATTTCGGAAACAGTTGGGATCGACACCTTCCGTTAGCATAATTTTCCTACAACAATAGCTACCATTCAAGCATTGAGATGGCGCCGTTTGAAGCACTCTATGGTAGAAAGTGCAGGTCTCCAATTTGTTGGAGTGAAGTGGGGGATAGACAGATTACGGGTCCAGAGATAATAAAAGAAACTACTGAGAAGATCATCCAAATTCAACAACGGTTGAAAACCGCCTAAAGTCGACAAAAGAGCTACGCTGACATTAAAAGAAAAGATATAGAATTTGGAATTGGAGAGATGGTCATGCTTAAAGTTGCACCTTGGAAAGGCGTTGTTCGATTTGGTAAATGAGGGAAATTAAATCCAAGGTATATTGGACCATTTAAGATTATTGATCGTGTCGGACCAGTAGCTTATCGACTTGAGTTACCTCAACAACTCACGGCTGTACATAATACTTTCCACGTCTTGAAATTGAAGAAATGTTTTGCTAAAGAAGATCTCACTATTCCGTTAGACGAAATCCAAATCAACGAAAAACTTCAATTCATCGAAGAACCCGTCGAAATAATGAATCGTGCGGTTAAAAGACTTAAGCAAAACAAGATACCAATTGTTAAGGTTCAATGGAATGCTCGTAGAGGACCTGAGTTCACTTGAGAATGAGAAGATCAGATGAAGAAGACATACCCGCAACTATTTCCAGAAGATATGTCAACACCTCCAACTGCTTAAAATTTCGGGACAAAATTTATTTAACGGGAAGGTACTGTAGTGACCCGAACTTTTCCATGTTTAGATATATTAAATGAAATTGTTATTTACATGATTAAGTGTTTCCAACATGTTAAGCAATCAAACTTGTTAAGACTTGATTAATTGAAATAGGTTTCATATAGACAATTGACCACCCAAGTTGACTGACGATTCACGAACGTTAAAACTTGTAAAAACTATATGATGACATATATATGTATATATATATATATAGTTAGCATGATACTATGATAAGTAAACATATCATTAAGTATATTAACAATGAACTACATATGTAAAAACAAGACTACTAACTTAAGGATTTCGAAACGAGACATACATGTAACGATTATCGTTGTAACAAAATTTAAATGTATATATATCATATTAAGATATCTTAATACATCATAATATCATGATAATGTAATAATTTAATATCTCATTAGATATAATAAACAATAGGTTAACAACATTTAACAAGATCGTTAACTTAAAGGTTTCAAAACAACATTTACATGTAACGACTAACGATGACTTAACGACTCAGTTAAAATGTATTCATACACTTTTGAAAGACTTCAAGACAATTATCAAAGTACTTCTACTTAACAAAAATGCTTACAATTACATCCTCATTCATTTTCATCAACAATTCTACTCGTATGCACTCGTATTTGTACTCGTACAATACACAGCTTCTAAATGTATTTACTATTGGTATATACACTCCAATGATCAGCTCTTAGCAGCCTATGTGTGTCACCTAACCATATGGGAACCATCATTTAACATCTAGTATGAAATATCTCACAAAATTACAAACTAATGGAGCCTATATGGAAGCACCATATTCACGTGAACTTGCATACTCACAAACACATTCACTTTGCAATTTTCTTGAATCAAATTACTCTCTCTCAAGTGTTCTTCCATTATTCTAAGTGTTATTCATCATCTTCATCAAAATCTAGCTCAATCTAGTTCATAAATCCATACATAAACCAAGTTATAAAACAACTACTCAAGAACACACCAACAACACTTCCAAATTTGCTAGCTTACTTCCAATTTTGCAAATCCACTTTGAGTGATCATCCAACCTCAAGAAATCTTTCTTATTTACAGTAAGATATCTTTCTAATATAAGGTAATACTCATATTCAAACTTTGATTCAATTTCTATAACTTTAACAATCTTATTTCGAGTGGAAATCATACTTGAACTTGTTTTAGTGTCATGATTTTGCTTCAAGAACTTTCAAGCCATCCAAGGATCCTTTGAAGCTAGATCTATTTTTCTCATTTCCAGTAGGTTTATTCACAAAACCTGAGGTAGTAATGATGTTCATAACATCATTCGATTCATATATATAAAACTACCTTATTCGAAGGTTTAAACTTGTAATCACTAGAACATAGTTTAGTTAATTCTAAACTTGTTCGCTAACAAAAGTTAATCCTTCTAACTTGACTTTTAAAATCAACTAAACACATGTTCTATATCTATATGATATGCTAACTTAATGATTTAAAACCTGAAAACACGAAAAACACCGTAAACCGAATATACGCCGTCGTAGTAACACCGCGGGCTGATTTGGGTTAGTTAATTAAAAACTATGATAAACTTTGATTTAAAAGTTGTTCTTCTGGGAAAATGATTTTTCTTATGAGCATGAAACTATATCCAAAAATCATGGTTAAACTCAAAGTGAAAGTATGTTTTCCAAAATGGTCAACTAGACGTCGTTCTTTCGATTGAAATGACTACCTTTACAAAAACAACTTGTAACCTGTATTTCCGACTATAAACTTATAAATTTTTTGTTTAGATTCATAAACTTAAGTTCAATATGAAACCATAGCAACTTGAATCACTCAAAACGGATTTAAAACGAAGAAGTTATGGGTAAAACAAGATTGAATATTTTTGCCTGTTGTAACTACGTGAAAATTGGTAACAAATCTATATTAATCATATACTAGCTAACTCATATTGTATTATACATGTATTCTAATATATTATATAATCTTGGGATACCATAGACACGCATGCAAATATTTTAACATATCATATCGACCCATGTATATATATTATTTGGAACAACCATAAACACTCTATATGCAGTAATGTTGGAGTTAGCTATACAAGGTTGAGGTTGATTCTAAAAATATATATACTTTGAGTTGTGATCTAATCTGAGACGTGTATACACTGGGTCGTGGATTGATTCAAGATGATATATATCGATTTATTTTTGTACATCTAACTGTGGACAACTAGTTGTAGGTTACTAACGAGGACAGCTGACTTAATAAACTAAAAACAGTAAAACGTATTAAAAATGTTGTAAATATATTTTGAACATACTTTGATATATATGTACATATTTGTTATAGGTTCGTGAATCGACCAGTGGCCAAGTCTTACTTCCTGACGAAGTAAAAATCTGTGAAAGTGTGTTATAGTCCCACTTTTAAAATCTAATATTTTTGGATGAGAATACATGCAGTTTTATAAATGTTTTACAAAATAGACACAAGTACGTGAAACTACATTTTATGGTTGAATGATCGAAATCGAATATGCCCCTTTTAGCTTGGTAGCCTAAGAATTAGGGAACAGACCCCCTAATTCTAGAATTTGGAATGCTTTAGTACTTCGAGTTTATCATGTCCGATGGGTGTTCCGGAATGATGGGGATATTCTATATGCATCTTGTTAATGTCGGTTACCAGGTGTTCACCATATAAATGATTTTTTTATATAGATTGTATATTATTGAAAGATGAAATCTTGTGGTCTATTATTATTACGATTTGATATATATAGGTTAAACCTATAACTCACCAACATTTTTGTTGACGTTTAAAGCATGTTTATTCTTAGGTGATTATTAAGAGCTTCCGCTGTTGCATGCTAAAATATGGACAAGATTTGGTTTCAGCATGTTTGTATAATATTGTTTAAAACTGCATTCGAGAATTACTTTGTTGTAACATATTAATATTGTAAACCAATATGTATTGGTAGTGTGTAAGTGTGTTATTTTTAGATTATTATTTCTGGATAATCTAGGCGGTGTTCTTTTAACCTTGTCGATAAAATAAAGGTTAGGGTTTGTTTTAAAAACGAATGCAGTCTTTGAAAAACATCTCATATAGAGGTCAAAACCTCGGAACGAAATCAATTAATATGGAACGTTTATAATCAATATGAATGGGACATTTCAGTTGGTATCAGAGCATTGGTCTTAGAGAACCAGAAATTTGCATTAGTGTGTCTTATCGAGTTTGTTAGGATACATTAGTGAGTCTGGACTTCGACCGTGTTTTCTTTAAAAACGATTGTTGTCCACATATCGTGCACAAAATTTAATACACATAACCTGTGTATAAAAATCATTCTCTCAATACATAACATTCACATCAATTGGTGGCAATTATCATGTCCACATAATTCAACGGTGGCAATTATCATGTCCACATAATTCAACGGTGGCAATTATCATGTCCACATAATTCAACGGTGGCAATTATCATGTCCACATAATTCAACGGTGGCAATTATCATGTCCACATAATTCAACGGTGGCAATTATCATGTCCACATAATTCAATGGTGGCAATTATCATGTTCACATAATTCAATCGAGGAATGTTTTGCTTGTGTCTATCTCGTCAAACATTTATAAAAGCATTTCATGTATTCGCAGTTCAAAATATATTTCCAAAGCATTTAATAAAGCAGTTGTAAAAACAGCGCATGTATTCTCAGTCCCAAAAATGTAAAGAGTAAAAGGGAATCAAATGAACTCACATATTGTATTTTGTAGTAAAAATACATATGACGACATTGAACAATGCAGGGTTGACTTCGAATTCACGAACCTATATTAATTATGTATATTAACACATATAATAGTAATCAAATAATTTCATTTCTTAATCTTATAATATTTATATATTAAGTGTTGTAGTTATATGAAATTTATTATAAATCCTTATTAATATATATATACTTTATGTATATTTTATATCTTAGATTATATATTATCTATATTTTTTTCTGTATATCTATTTAAAGTAATTGATTTTTATACATATGATTATATATATATATATATATATATATATATATATATATATATATATATATATATATATATATATATATATATATATATATATATATATATAATTAGTATTTTATCAAAAGAATCAATAATTTGTTATAAAAATATGTTTAATATAATTATATGTAGTGTTAATATAAGTATACTTTTATATACATAATATTTATTTGTTATGAAAATAATAATAATAATAATAATAATAATAATAATAATAATAATAATAATAATAATAATAATAATAATAATAATAATAATAATAAGTAAGCTACCTCAACGAACTAGTCCTTAAAAAAATTGCCCAAGTCCGGATTTGAACCCGCGACTTCCCGATAACAACCTAAACCATTCCTCTGTCTCGGCTTTTCTGATTTAATCCCCACTTTAAATTTATTTAACCCGTATTAACTTGTTTCTATTTTCTTCTTCTTTTTGTAAAAATAATGCCCCAGACCGGGCTCGAACCCGCGACCTCTCGCTTAAACCAAACACCACTAACCAATTCATCTATCTTGTTTTTCTGAAATTACTCACAGGTTAAATTCGTTTTAACCTTTATTTCGGCTGTCTTAAACCCAATTCATCTTTCCATCATCTTTTTCATTCAAAATAATCTTAATCTAACATCATTCATAATTGACTTAATCATCATCATTTTCTTGAAATTTTCCACTTATCAAAATTCTATCGTCAATACTCGCGGTTGTAAGAGCTCGTTACTAGTAAAAAAATTACTAGCAGTAATATGTACAATATCTATACTATATCCCGGCCCAATTTTACTTCAGCCCATGTTTCATTAAAAGCCTAAAGGTAGCCGATTCAAAAACAATTGGAATTTGATCCGGTAATTTGGAACAACAATAGAAGTGGAATCAGAATAGGGATCGTGAATAATTAAACAAATAAACATAATAATCTTTTATGTTGTCTATATTCGAATATAGTACCCAAAAATAAAAACTTGTCGGCCATCTAGTTATAAACTGACCCACCATTATAGTTTTGATATTGCTCTATCAATTATCATTCTATATCTCAGTTGACAATTCATTGAACTTGTAAACATATTAGATCACTTTCATTACTTTAGTTTGCTCAACAAAAAGAACGAAGCATTAGTAACAATCGGTATCATTAATAATTAAATGATGGGGTAATTGTTGTTGCCGAGTAGGAACCAAGGAAAAATCGATGGCTGTAGCAATCGTGGCCCATATACTCCATGGTTCAAAGAAAAACGGGAAGATGGTGGTCCACAGAAATATTTGCATCAATTATATTTGCATCGATTGATAATATAGTGGGCGTGGGGTTCATTTTATTTGTCGACCACTAGCTTCCATGATACACGTAGTATTAGGATCCAAGGAAAAAAATCCCATCGTAACCCCTCCACACCCCTTTTAATATCATGCAATGATTCATTGATTAATTCGACTAGTAAAAGAAACGAATATATATATATATATATATATATATATATATATATATATATATATATATATATATATATATATATATATATATATCAGTAATAGGTGTCTGTTTAAATGGTTTTGCAAGGTTTGGTTTGGTCAATTATGGAAGCTTACGGCAGTAGTATAATCGAATTGTGTTAGAAGTTTGAGTGTTGAGGTGATAGTTCGATATAGTTATATATCGCCATCTTTCATGGTGTTTTGTTGGTGATCAATGGTAGTAATCAAGTGTTTGATCAAATGCAAATGAGCAAAAGCAGGTGGTGGTTTTACTATGGTTTTCGATTGGTGATCAAATGGGTTTGAGGTGGGTTTTCAAATGTGGCGATTTCATAGTGTTTGAAGGTGGTTTAGGTTTGTTGGTTTGAATCAAAAACAAATTGCGAGGAAAAATAGCATTCTACGGTGATTTTTGTTTACCAAATAAGAAAGAGAGAGAGTGGTGTCTATTTGATCAAGATGATTGAGCGTAACAAAATAAACTAGGAATAAGGAGATGAGTGAAACATTCACCTAGCAGCAGTCGTTGTAGCATATCATGGAGGATAACGAATAGTAGGAGCAGTAGCAACTCAGGTTGGTGACTGCAATATGTAGTGCAGCAATAACAGGCGACCATGATGACGGTTATGGTCGTGATGGATGCTAGAGGTGGATGATAGTTTGTAAGTGTGTTTCATTTATGTATGTGTGTCTTATATGCAATTATGTGAGGATATATATGTATATATAATCCATTAGATAGGAATCAACATATAGATTTGTAAAAATTGTAAATCTCAATTACACAGTTAAAGCAGTATAATTCTTTGTTATTTAGTAATGGCGGTCGACATGGTACTCCAGTGGAAGAAGAAGTCAGGAAGGAAAAACAAAACAGATAGTGACCTGTAACAAATTCGTACACTTATTTGATATTTATTTCTAACAGATTTTGTTATATAGCTTGGGAGCAATCGACCAGAAGAATCAATCAAGAAAAAAAATGGAAAGTAGAAAGTGATGGCTAACGGATTCGTACTACATTTGATATCGATATCTCATAATTTTATATCAGTTTGTTTTGTAGTGTTTAATCGAAATCGATGAAGAATCTTGAGCAGGAGAAGGAAATAAGAAAACAGAACTAGATAGAGACTTGCAACAGATTCGTACGCTTTAACTGTTATTGACAGCTAAACAATTTTGATCTTGATTGTTTTGCAGTGAAGAAGGTGGTCGACAGAGAATCATTTTGTGTCAGAAGAAGAAGAATAAAATATATTCAGATTATTTAAATTCAATTGATTTGTACGATTAAATGAATGTGATAGAAGATTCGATCAGACAGGAACAAATATCATATACAGTTTGATGTAGATATGAAACAGATTTTTGATTCTGTAATCGAAGTTGATATTTTAATTCTTATTTATTTAATCTAAATTGATAATTATATTATTAATAAAATAATACTAATTCCTATAATATATATGTATATATGTATCTGTATTTATATATTTGTATTACTACTAGTTTATACATAATATACTGTTAATAATTCAATAATAATAATAATAGAAATAATAATAATAATATTAATAATAATATCAAGATAATACTAATAATAATAATTATATAATAATAATAATTAATAAAAATCTTAACCACAATGATAATCATAATTATTAATAAAAATGTTAGAAATGTTATTATTAATGATAATATTAAAAAATTGTATTATTCTTATGATAATAATAATAATATGTAATAATAACGATAATAATAACTATAAAATTGATAACAATAATATCATTAATTATAATACTAATTATAATAAGATTAATGTTATTAATGATAATAATATTAGTAATAATAATATCATAACAATTTATATTTATATTTGTATGTATACATATTTATTTACAAATAACGGTTCGTGAATGGTCAGAAGTAATCGAGGTCAAAGGCATTCATGAAAAATAGTTTCAACATTTTGAGACTCAGTTTAATAGACTTTGCTTATTGTGTCGGAATCATAATAAGTTTAAGTTTGAATTTGTTCAAAAATTTTCGGGTCGTCACAGTACCTACCCGTTAAAGAAATTTCGTCCCGAAATTTGAGTAAGGTTGTCATGGTTAACAATAAAAATTGTTTTCATGATGAATATGAGTTGATAAATAGAGTTTTATCATTATTGATTAATATAGATAAAACGATTCAATTACGTGAAGCGTACGAATGAAGCTGTCACAAAAGATTGAGATAGAGATTTAACTTTTAACGTAGTCACGGTGAATTTCCCGAGATTCAAGGAATTTAAAGGAAATCTTCATAATCTTTAAGATTTGATTCTACGTTACTTAAGGAAATTAGGATCTCTTTAATTAAATGCGGTAATCTGCCTCGATTTCTATGTCTGATATTTCGCTATAAATTCATCTCTTTTGATCCCTTATTTCCACCATTCCTATACTTTCTTCCTCCATTCATACTTTCAAAAGATTGTGAAAATGCTTAATCCAGTTCTGATCCTTGATATTTTCCTAACTATCGCATCTGTCATTCTTCTTTTCCATTTACTGCCGGAGGAATCTATTCACTTCTACTATTACTTTGAGGTTATAGTATTTTTCATTCTCCCGTGTCTTTATATTGCTATACGCATTGATATCACGGTTTCTAACTCCGGTGTTGTTATTGGGCTTTATATTTTCCCTTATATCCCGGAGCTCCATGCTCTTGTTTTCTCTTCCCGGCTCTAAACTAAGCGAATAATGGTCCAGAATTCATAGATATAGAGTTTTTGAATGATCATAATGTTCTGAGTAGGAAGGAACGTAATAGTACGATTTGATTTGGTAAATTACCAGATATCACGGAAGATAGAACTATTAAGAATATATTTTCTTGATATATTCGGAGGTTAAGTAGAATGAAAGAGTTATGTAACATGGCACATGATGAGGGTAAGATCTGTGAATCTTTATCATGTTCCATTAGAAACTCAGCATGACTTACTGTAATATAATCACGTTGGCCAAGCGTCATTATATTATACTAACTCATGTTTCAATTTCCAACACTTCTCCAGCACTCATTCATAAGTTAAACTCGAATTTTTTTTTTTTTTTAAGAAATTTAGAAACTAAAATAGTTTCTTTTATGATGTAATATAGATAGCACGAAGAGATAACTAATTTCGAACAAAAATATTTATGAAAATATCCTCAGAAATATCGAAGATGTTTATGATGATATTTTCAGAATTTCTAAGATCGGAGGTTGATGAAGAAATTTTTTTTCACAAGATTTAACATGAGTATGGAGCAAGATATTCTCTAAAGATTTCATCGGATACAGAATTATCTGGATTCTTAGAATACAAAGTATGGTCCTTGTATTTGTCTACAGTCTCCTTCATAGTTTGCTCAATCCGTTTTCCAGTACCAATTTTCTATTGAGTGTTTCCAACACTCCATTCTTTATCATCAAACTTTTAGCCATTAAGACCATTTACAAGATGCTGCTTCGTCAGCATTTTCAAAGTTAACGGATCTGGATCATTGGTTATCAAATTGAGGGGTTTCAAGATAATTATGTTTTTAGATGATTAAACGCTGATGGTAATTGTCTAGATACGAATGATTGTTTAGGATGAAATCAAGTGGAAAACTTATATATTAAGTTATAATAAGGCTAATTCGAATGAAAGTCGAAGTTGATTTGCTGGAGCTGTGACAAAATTGGCTAATTTTTGGAAAGGTATTGTAAAGTTATTTTCGGTAATAACACGCCAATGGATCTGGCACCGTTTTGAATTCAAAATATGGCTTTGAAAGATGTAGGAATCTAAAAGTGATGTCTTCTGTTAAATCTTGACTTGGATTTTGATCGGTCAAAATCCGAATATGAAATTAAATTTGAATGAAAATGGTTATTCTTTGGTGAACGGATACGTATATCTGTGGTTGTAAGTAGGATAGTAAATGATTGTTGAATCGGATTTGAAGAATGTACAGTGTAACTTATTAATGTGAAATCTAAATATTCCTCGGGTATTACCTACCCCTTAAAATATTTTCACCATTAACAGTTTGTACAAAAGAATTTTTAATTACAACCTTTATGAAAATATTCTTGCATATATATTTTCTTCAGATGTAATTGTGGATTTAATGAGTTAATATGTGAAATGTCCCGTTCATATTGATTATAAACGTTCCATATTAATTGATTTTGTCGCGAGGTTTTGACCTCTATATGAGACGTTTTTTAAAGACTGCATTCATTTTTAAAACAACCATAACCTTTATTTTATCTATAAAGGTTTAAAAAGCATTACGTAGATTATCAAATAATGATAATCTAAAATATACCGTTTATACACGACCATTACATAATGGTTTACAATAAGAATATATTACATCAAAAATAAGTTTCTTGAATGCAATTTTTACATAATATCATACAAGCATGGAGTCCAAATCTTGTCCTTATTTTAGTATGCAATAGCGGAAGCTCTTAATAATCACCTGAGAATAAACATGCTTAAAATGTCAACAAAAATGTTGGTGAGTTATAGGTTTAACCTATATATTATCAAATCATAATAATAGACCACAAGATTTCATATTTCAATATACATCCCATACATAGAGATAAAAATCATTCATATTGTGAACACCTGGTAACCGACATTAACAAGATGCATATAAGAATATCCCCTATCATTTCGGGAAATCCTTCGAACATGATAAAAACGAATTCGAAGTACTAAAGCATCCGGTACTTTGGATGGGGTTCATTAGGCCCAATAGATCTATCTTTAGGATTCGCGTCATTTAGTAGATCGGTTTACTAATTCTTAGGCTACCAAGTAAAAGGGGCATATTCGGCTTCGATCATTCACCCATATAATGTAGTTTCATTTACTTGTGTATATTTCGTAAAACATTTATAAAACTACATGTATTCTCATCCCAAAATATTAGATTTTAAAAGTGGGACTATAACTCACTTTCAAAGATTTTTACTTCATCGGGAAGTAAGACTTGGCCACTGGTCGATTCACGAACCTATAACAAATATGTACATATATATCAAAGTATGTTCAAAATATATTTACAACATTTTTAATACGTTTTACTGTTTTAGGTTTATTAAGTCAGCTGTCCTTGTTAGTAACCTACAATTAGTTGTCCATAATTAGATGTACAGAAATAAATCAATATATATTATCTTGAATCAATCCATGACCCAGTGTATACACGTCTCAGGCTAGATCACAACTCAAACTATATATATTTTTGGAATCAACCTCAACCCTGTATAGCTAACTCCAACATTACTGCATATAGAGTGTCTATGGTTGTTCCAAATAATATATATACATGGTTCGATATGATATGTCAAAACATTTGCATACGTGTCTATGGTATCCCAAGATTACATAATATATTAGAATACATGTATAATACAATATAAGTTAGCTAGGAGATGATTAATATAGATTTGTTACCAATTTTCACGTAGGTACAACAAGCAAAAATAACCAATCTTGTTTTACCCATAACTTCTTCGTTTTAAATCCGTTTTGAGTGAATCCAATTGCTATGGTTTCATATTGAACTTAAGTTTATGAATCTATACGAAAAAGTATAAGTTTATAGTTGGAATTATAGGTTACAAGTCGTTTTTGTAAATGTAGTCATTTCAGTCGAAAGAACGACGTCTAGATGACCATTTTGGAAAACATACTTCCACTTTGAGTTTAACCATGATTTTTGGATATAGTTTCATGTTCATAAGAAAAATTATTTTCCCAGAAGAACAACTTTTAAATCAAAATTTATCATAGTTTTTAATTAACTAACCCAAAACAGCCCGCGGTGTTACTACAACGGCGTATATCCGATTTTACAGTGTTTTTTGTGTTTTTCGATTTTAAATCATTAAGTTAGCATATCATATAGATATAGAAAATGTATTTAGTTGGTTTTAAAAGTCAATTTAGAAGGATTAACTTTTGTTTGCGAACAAGTTTAGAATTAACTAAACTATGTTCTAGTGATTTCAAGTTTAAACCTTCGAATAAGGTAGTTTTATATATATATGAATCGAATGATGTTATGAACATCATTACTACCTCAGGTTTTGTGGATAAACCTACTGGAAATGAGAAAAATAGATGTAGCTTCAAAGGATCCTTGGATGGCTTGAAAGTTCTTGAAGCAGAATCATGACACGAAAACAAGTTCAAGTAAGATTTCCACTCGAAATAAGATTGTTATAGTTATAGAAATTGAATAAAGTTTGAATATGAGTATTACCTTGGATTAGAAAGATATCTTACTGTAAATAGGAAAGATTTCTTGAGGTTGGATGATCACTTTACAAGCTTGGAAGTAAGCTAGCAAACTTGGAAGTATTCTTGATTTTATGAAACTAGAACTTATAGAATTTATGAAGAACACTTAGAACTTGAAGATAGAACTTGAGAGAGATCAATTAGATGAAGCAAAATGAAGAATGAAAATGTTTGTAGGTGTTTTTGGTCATTGGTATATGGATTAGATATAAAGGATGTGTAATTTTGTTTATATGTAAATAAGTCATGAATGATTACTCATATTTTTGTAATTTTATGAGATATTTCATGCTAGTTGCCAAATGATGGTTCCCACATGTGTTAGGTAACTCACATGGGCTGCTAAGAGCTGATCATTGGAGTGTATATACCAATAGTACATACATCTAAAAGCTGTGTATTGTACAAGTACGAATACGGGTGCATACGAGTAGAATTGTTGATGAAATTGAACGAGGATGTAATTGTAAGCATTTTTGTTAAGTAGAAGTATTTTGATAAGTGTCTTGAAGTCTTTCAAAAGTGTATGAATACTTATTAAAACACTACATGTATATACATTTTAACTGAGTCGTTAAGTCATCGTTAGTCGTTACATGTAAATGTTGATTTGAAACCTTTAAGTTAACGATCTTGTTAAATGTTGTTAACTCAATGTTTATTATATCTAATGAGATGTTAAATTATTATATTATCATGATATTATGATATATTAATATACTTAATATGATATATATACATTTAAATGTCGTTACAACGATAATCGTTACATATATGTCTCGTTTCGAAATCCTTAAGTTAGTAGTCTTGTTTTTACATATGTAGTTCATTGTTAATATACATAATGACATGTTTAATTAACATTTATCATGATTAAACATAGTGTAACAATATCTTAATATGATTCATATGTAATTAGTAAGACGTTGTTATAACGATAATCGTTATATATATCGTTTCGAGTTTCTTAATTCAATAAACACAATTTTATGTATATAACTCATTGTTAAAATACCTAATGAGATACTTAGTTATCATAATATCATGTTAACTATATATATAATCATATATATGTCATTATATAGTTTTTACAAGTTTTAACGTTCGTGAATCACCGGTCAACGTGGGTGGTCAATTGTCTATATGAAACCTATTTCAATTAATCAAGTCTTAACAAGTTTGATTGATTAACATGTTGGAAACACTTAATCATGTAAATAACAATTTTGTTTAATATATATATATATAAACATGGAAAAGTTCGGGTCACTTCAGTACCTACCCGTTAAATAAATTTCGTCCCGAAATTTTAAGCAGTTGGAGGTGTTGACGTATCTTCTGGAGATAAGTGCGGGTATTTCTTCTTCATCTGATTTTCTCATTCCCAGGTGAACTCGGGTCCTCTACGAGCATTCCATCGAACCTTAACAATTGGTATCTTGTTTTGTTTAAGTCTTTTAACCTCACGATCCATTATTTCGACGGGTTCTTCGATGAATTGAAGTTTTTCGTTGATTTGGATTTCGTCTAACGGAATAGTGAGATCTTCTTTAGCAAAACATTTCCTCAAATTCGAGACGTGGAAAGTGTTATGTACAGCCACGAGTTGTTGAGGTAACTCAAGTCGGTAAGCTACTGGTCCGACACGATCAATAATCTTGAATGGTCCAATATACCTTGGATTTAATTTCCCTCGTTTACCAAATCGAACAACGCCTTTCCAAGGTGCAACCTTAAGCATGACCATCTCTCCAATTTCAAATTCTATATCTTTCCTTTTAATGTCGGCGTAGCTCTTTTGTCGACTTTGGGCGGTTTTCAACCGTTGTTGAATTTGGATGTTCTTCTCAGTAGTTTCTTGTATTATCTCCGGACCCGTAATCTGTCTATCCCCCACTTCACTCCAACAAATCGGAGACCTGCACTTTCTACCATAAAGTTCTTCAAACGGTGCCATCTCAATGCTTGAATGGTAGCTGTTGTTGTAGAAAAATTCTGCTAACGGCAGATGTCGATCCCAACTGTTTCTGAAATCAATAACACATGCTCGTAGCATGTCTTCAAGCGTTTGTATCGTCCTTTCGCTCTGCCCATCAGTTTGTAGATGATAGGCAGTACTCATGTCTAGACGAGTTCCTAATGCTTGCTGTAATGTCTGCCAGAATCTTGAAATAAATCTGCCATCCCTATCAGAGATAATAGAGATTGGTATTCCATGTCTGGAGATGACTGAAAGGACCCGTCCTAATCCATCCGGACGGAGTCCATATCGATTATAAACGATTCACAACAGTTGATTACATCGCGAGGTACTTGACCTCTATGTGATACGTTTTACAAACATTGCATTCATTTTTGAAAAGACAATCTTTCATTACATCGAAAGTTGAAAGCATGCATACCATTTCATAATGTATCTACTATAATTGACTTAATAATAATCTTGATGAACTCAACGACTCGAATGCAACGTCTTTTGAAATATGTCATAAATGACTCCAAGTAATATCTCTAAGATGAGCAAAAGCACAGCGGAAGATTTCTTTCATACCTGAGAATAAACATGCTTTAAAGTGTCAACCAAAATGTTGGTGAGTTCATTAGTTTAACATAAATAATCATTTCCATCATTTTAATAGACCACAAGATTTCATATTTCCATTTCTCATAAACATACGTCCCATACATAGAGACAAAATAATCATTCATATGGATTGAACACCAGGTAATCGACATTCACAATATGCATATAAGAATATCCCCATCATTCCGGGATCCTCCTTCGGACATGATATAAATTTCGAAGTACTAAAGCATCCGGTACTTTGGATGGGGCTTGTTGGGCCCGATAGATCTATCTTTAGAGTTCGCGTCAATTAGGGTGTCTGTTCCCTAATTCTTAGATTACCAGACTTAATAACAAGGGGCATATTCGATTTCGATCATTCAACCATATAATGCAGTTTCGATTACTTGTGTCTATTTCGTAAAACATTTATAAAAAAAAACAGCGCATGTATTCTCAGTCCCAAAAATATATATTGCGAAAGCATTTAAAAAGGGAATAATGAAACTCACCTAATGTATTTTGTAGTAAAAATACATATGACAATATTGAACAATGCAGGGTTGGCCTCGGATTCACGAACCTATATCATTTATATATATATATATTAACATTCGTAGTTGTATTTAAACACACACACACACACACATACACACACACACACACACACACATATATATATATATATATATATATATATATATATATAAATGTATTAATTATATGATTTTTGAGTTAATAATATATATATATATATATATATATATATATATATATATATATATATATATATATATGTTTTATATGCTTATTTTATATCTCAAAATATTAAATTTTGTTATGTTATATGTGTTATATATATATATATATATATATATATATATATATATATATATATATATATATATATATATATATATATATAATTATGTATTTGTTTATCAAAACAGTAGTTCTAGTTATACTAAGTTAATATTAGTAAAAAAATGATAATAACGTTAATAATATACTTATGTTTATAATAACTTTATTAGTGATAATAACGAGGATATTAATAATAATACTTGTAAAAAATATTAATTTTTACTGTTTATATTAGTTATGATATTAATGATTTATTAATACTAATAATAATAACTTTATCAAAAATAATAATATTAATAATAATAAGGATATGATTAATAATGATATAGTTGTTTAAGAATAATAATAATAATAATAATAATAATAATAATAATAATAATAATAATAATAATAATAATAATAATAATAATAATAATAATACTATTAGTTACAAAAGTGATATTATTACCAATATTGATGAGATTAATGATAATTTGTATTATTTTCAAAATGATAATAATAATCCTAATCATAATAATAATAATAATACTCTCTAATAATGATGATAAAATAATGTCTGTCGAAAATTGGGTCGATGATAATAATACTAATAGTTCTGTTAATGATACTTAATATGAACATACCCATTTTACTACATATGATAATATTGATAATAATAAGTTTAATAATAACAATACTAATAATCATATTAATAATAATACTTACAATGATAATAATACTGATAATAATAATATTAATAATGATGTTATTAATAAATTCTTAATATATCACCTATAATAATATTGATAAGAACATTCATGATATTAATTTTAGTAATAACAACGATTAACATAATAATAACATAATCAATAATAATAGTAGTAGTAGTAATAATAATAATAATAATAATAATAATAATAATAATAATAATAATAATAATAATAATAATAATAATAATAATAATAATAATAATAATAATAATAATAATAATAATAATAATAATAATAATAATACTAATGATATTAATGGGAACTACCTCAAAATGATTGGATAAAAAGAATAGCTGCCACCAGTAGGATTTGAACTCAAGACCTCTAGGATAACCAACAAACCTTTAAACCATTCAGCTAGCCTAACTTTTCTGATTTACACTGTGATTTACTTAATTTAAATCGTTTACTGTTTCTTCTTCTTCATTCCCTTAAATAATTCGATCAGTAACCCAAAACAATAAACTCCATTTACATAATCATTTGCTTTAATACTTCAATTAAAATGGGAACAACTTATATATTGTGATTTTAATTTAACAGAAAAGAAAAAAAAAATAAAAAAAAAATGAAACTGGTACAGCTTTTGTTAAAAGCTCGATGAACTCACACCTTGGTTTTAAATTTAACACGGTTTTAGCTCAAAATTCCTTCTTGAAATATATTCTAAATCTCTTCAAGAAACTGTATGAATCAACAATTGAACTCAAAACACCAAAACAAGTTCGAATTTCTCAAAGAACAAACTGTTTGACTTTTTAAGTTTAATCTTTGACTCCAAAATTGATACTCAATACAAAAAATTGAATCTTGAAAACTTGCAGATAGTTTGGGTAACAAATTCCTAACAGAATTGCATTAATACATTTTCAAATTTGTTTCAAATTTGGGCTTTTGCAAAAATGATTCAATAACAGAGGACCGACGGGTTTAATGGGTTTTTCTTTGATAATTTTTAATCTGAAAATGGCTGTAAGGTTTTTTTCCATTAATAAAGATCATAAAAGAACAGAGTGTGTTAATCACACTCATCTAATAATTCGTTTAGTATATAACCCAATGGTCGTCAGTTTTATTATCAGATACAAAAAAATAAAAATAAAAATAAAATAAAACTTGAGTGTGATTGTTAACAGAAATTGTTTGTATGCACTTGGAAGGAATCGATTTGTTAAATTCAACAGACATGAAGGACAATTAACAGATGGTCTGATGTTGATGGAAATAGATTCGGTACCTTTATTATTTTTATACTTAGTTAAAACTAATAATTAATAATTGTATTAATAATAGAAATATTAATATTTATAAATAATAATAATGCTGAAATATTATTAATAATAATAAGATAATAATATTGTTAATAATTATTGTCCAATAATAATACTTAAGATTATGATTATGATATTAATAGTTATCATAATGGAAAAAATGATATTATTAATGATAATATTAAATACTTGTATTATTCTTATAATAATAATACCGATATTATATAATTATAATAATGATTCTAATAATAACAAGTTACATATCTTATTATATATATATATATATATATATATATATATATATATATATATATATATATATATATATATTTATATATTATACATTAAAATAAAATTAGTAATACAAATAACAATATTAATAACAATAATAATAATGAGAGTAGTAATAATGATATTGATATATTATTATATCTATAAATATAATAACTTTTTCTTATGTCATTTTTAATACATATATATATATATATATATATATATATATATATATATATATATATATATATATATATATCCTGAATGTTTAATATTTATACATTATATATAATTTACATACAATATTAGTTATGTATAGACATTATATTTATATATAAATATTTATTTCAATAATAACTTAATTATTTTATACTTTAATTCAAATGATTAAAGTATACTTTATTAATATTATATACATACTTATATTTATATTTGTGTGTGTGTGTATATATATATATATATATATATACACTCAATGGTTCGTGAATCATCGGAAATAGTCAAAGGTCAAATGTTATCATGAAATAGTTTCAAAATTTTGTAATTCAATATAATAGACTTTGCTTATCGTATCGAAATCATATAAAGATTAAGTTTAAATTTGGTCGGAAATTCTCGGGTCGCTACAACGACTTCCTTCAAATACAGTCGTGCTAACTTCTCCATCTTGTCATCTTCTCTTATTGGCAGGAAGTGTGCTGATTTGGTGAGACGATCAACTATTACCCAAATAGTATCAAAACCACTTGCAGTCCTTGGCAATTTAGTGATGAAATCCATGGTAATGTTTTCCCATTTCCATTACAGGATTTTGGGTTGTTAAAGTAGACCTGATGGTTTCTGATGCTCAGCTTTGACCTTAGAACACGTAAAATATTCTCCTACGTATTTAGCAACATCGGCTTTCATACCCGGCCACCAAAAATATTTCTTGAGATCCTTGTACATCTTCCCCGTTCCAGGATGTATTGAGTATCTAGTTTTATGAGCTTCTCTAACTACCATTTCTCTCATATCTCCAAATTTTGGTACCCAAATTCATTCAGCCCTATACCGGGTTCCATCTTCCCAAATATTAAGATGCTTCTCCGATCCTTTGGGTATTTCATCCTTTAAATTTCCCTCTTTTAAAACTCCTTGTTGCGCCTCCGTTATTTGAGTAGTAAGGTTAGTGTGAATCATTATATTCAAATCTTTTACTCGAATGGGTTCTCTGTCCTTTCTGCTCAAGGCGTCGGCTACCACAGTTGCCATCCCAGGTGGTAACGAATCTCAAAGTCGTAATCATTCAACAATTCAATCCACCTACGCTGCCTCATATTCAGTTGTTTCTGATTAAATATGTGTTGAAGACTTTTGTGGTCGGTATATATAATGCTTTTGACCCCATATAAGTAGTGCCTCTAAGTCTTTAATGCAAAAACAACCGCGCCTAATTCCAAATTATGCGTCGTATAATTCTGCTCGTGAATCTTCAATTGTCTAGACGCATAAGCAATTACTTTCGTTCGTTGCGTTAATACACAACCGAGACCTTGCTTTGTGGCGCCACAATATATCACAAAATCATCATTCCCTTCAGGTAATGACAATATAGGTGCTGTAGTTAACTTTTTCTTCAACAATTGAAACTCTTTTTCTTGTTCATCCTTCCATTCAAATTTCCTCCCTTTAGGCGTTAATGCAGTCAAGGGTTTTGCTATTTTAGAAAAATCTTGGGTGAATCTCCTGTAATAACCAGCCAGCCCTAAAAATTAGCGTATGTGTTTCGGAGTTTTCGGGGTTTCCCACTTTTCAACGGTTTCAATCTTTGCTGAATCCACCTGAATACCTACTTTGTTCACTATGTGACTGAGGAATTGAACTTTTTCCAACCAAAATGCACACTTTGAAAACTTAGCGTACAGTTTTTCTTTTTCAGCAACTCTAGCACTTTTCTCAAATGTTCTTCGTGCTCTTGATCATTCTTCGAGTAAATAAGTATGTCATCGATGAAAACAATGACAAACTTGTCAAGATATGGCCCACACACTCGGTTCATGAGGTCCATGAACACAGCTGGTGCGTTAGTCAATCCAAACGGCATAACCATAAACTCGTAATGATCGTAACGCGTCCTAAAAGCAGTCTTTGGAATATCATCCTCCTTCACCCGCATTTGATGATATCCAGAACGTAAATCGATCTTCGAATAAACAGACGAGCCTTGTAGTTGATCAAATAAGTCATTGATTCTCGATAGTGGGTAGCGGTTCTTAATGGTAAGTTTGTTCAATTCTAGGTAGTTGATACACAACCTGAATGTACCATCTTTCTTCTTGACAAACAAAACAGGAGCTCCCCATGGTGATGTGCTTGGTCGAATGAAACCACGCTTTAAAAGTTCTTGTAATTCCCTCTGAAGTTCCTTCATTTCGCTAGGTGCGAGTCTGTATAGAGCACGAGCTATTGGTGCAGCTCCCGGTACAAGGTCTATTTGAAATTCAACGGATCAGTGTGGAGGTAGTCCCGGTAATTCTTTCGGAAATACATCGGGAAATTCTTTTGCGACGAGAACATCATTGATGTTCTTTTCTTCGGAATTGACTTTCTCGACGTGTGCTAACACAGCATAGCAACCTTTTCTTATTAGTTTTTGTGCCTTCAGGTTACTAATAATATTTAACTTCACGTTGCTCTTTTCTCCGTACACCATTAAGGGTTTTCCTTTTTCTCGTATAATGTGAATTGCATTTTTGTAACAAACGATCTCTGCTTTCACTTCTTTCAACCAGTCCATACCGATTATTACATCAAAACTCCCTAACTCTACTGGTATCAAGTCAATCTTAAATGTTTCGCTAACCAGTTTAATTTCTCGATTCTGACATATATTATCTGCTGAAATTAATTTACCATTTGCTAATTCGAGTAAAAATTTACTATCCAAAGGTGTCAATGGGCAACTTAATTTAGCACAAAATTCTCTACTCATATAGCTTCTATCCGCACCCGAATCAAATAAAACATAAGCAGATTTATCGTCAATAAGAAACGTACTCGTAACAAGCTCCGGGTCTTCCTATGCTTCTGCGCATTAATATTGAAAACTCTTCCACGGCTCTGCCCATTAGTATTCCCCTGATTCGGGCAGTTTCTAATAATGTGGCCCGGTTTTCCGCATTTATAACAAACAGTGTTGGTATTACTTGCTCCGACACTATTCGTTTCGCCATTACTTGTTCTGACACTATTTGTTCCTTTAGTTCTGTTAAACTTTGGTCCGTAGACCTCACACTTTATCGCGCTCCGACCATTTCTTTTACACCTGTTGCAAAATGTCGTGCAAAACCCCTAATGATTTTCTTCACACCAATGACATGGCTGTTTTTGGTTTTTGTTGTCGTTGTTGTTATGGAGGTTGTTGTTGGGATTGTTTTTGTTGTTGAAACAGTTGTTGTAGTTGTTGTTGTTGGGATGTTTGTTGTAGTTATTATTAGGATTGCGGTTATTGTTGCGATTGTTGTTGCGGTTGTTGGGATAGTTGTTGCGATTGTGATTGTAATTGTTGTTGTTGTTGTACTGGTGACTCTTGTCAACGTTTTTCTCCCACTTCCTCTTGAGTGTTTTCGTGTTGGCTTCTTCGGCCGCCTGCTCTTTAATTCTTCCCTCAATCTAATTTATGAGTTTATGAGCCATTCGACTTGCCATCTGTATAGAAGCGGGCTCGTGTGAACTCACATCTTCTTGAATCCTTACTGGTAACCCTTTTACAAACACGTCGATCTTCTCTTCTTCATCTTCGAATGCTCTCAGACACAATACGTACAACTCTGTGAATCGTCGTTCATATGTGGTAACGTAGAACCCTTGTGTTCGTAACTCTCTAAGTTCTGCCTTGAGTTTATTGACTTCGTTTCTAGGACGGTACTGTTCGTTCATCAATTACTTGAATGCCGACCACGGTAGTGCGTAAGCAGCATTTTGTCCTACCTGTTCAAGATAGGTGTTCCACCACGTTAACGCAGTACCTGTGAAGGTATGCGTAGCGTACTTAACTTTGTCCTCTTCAGTACACTTACTTATGGCAAACACCGATTCGACTTTCTCGGTCCACCGTTTCAATCCAAATGGTCCTTCGGTTCCATCAAATTCCAAAGGTTTGCAGGCAGTGAATTCTTTGTAGGAGCATCTTACACGATTTCTTGCGCCGTTAGCTGCATTGCTAGATTCAGAGTTATTGTTGGTATGTAGCGCAGCCTGTACTGCGGCTATGTTTGCAGCAAGAAAGGTATGAAATTCCTCTTCACTCATATTCATGGTGTGTCGAGTAGTCGGTGCCATTTCCTTCAAAATAGCCAACTGAATCGAGTTAATCATACAGAATATTAAGAGTAGTCAATAGTATTTTGTAGCATAATATGAACTATTTTATAAAAGCTTTTTCTACATATTAGCGTTTTATAAGTTTAAATTCGGGTACTACCTACCCGTTAAGTTCATACTTAGTTGCTAATATACAATTCAACTACTACAATTCCATATAAAAATCTGATTATAATAATATATCACATATAAATATTCTTCAAACTTACAACATCGCTATATTACATATAACATGAAATATAGTACACTTTGATACACGACAGTTTTGAAGATAAATCTAGTTAATACGCCAGTTGTTCAGCAAAAGAAATAAAGACACGTAATTCATAAGTCCAGAAACAAGTCATGCATTCTGGTTTTACTAAGACGACTTCTCATCCTTGGTCTTGTGGAAAATAACCGTTATGACCATTGGCTAAGCAGCATGTTGTAATGTCGTCAAAAGGACGAGGGTTTCGTAATGTCCAACAGCCCCGTAATAATCTAAAAACCTTGTTTCTCACCCCAACTACTGAATCCGTCACTTGTGGGAAGGTTTTATTTAAAAGTTGCAATCCAATGTTCTTTTTCTCACTTTGGTAAGAAGCGAACATCACTAACCCGTAAGCATAACATGCTTCTTTATGTTGCATGTTAGAAGCTCTTTCTAATTCTCGAAATCCTATGTTGGGATATGTTGAGTCAAAATAGGTTCTTAACCCGTAGCGTAAAATTGCATTTGGGTTCCCCGCATTTAACGCTTTAAAGAAAACACGGCGTAACTTACGGTCTCCCCAATGTGATATACCCCACCTATCAAAGGAAAGCCTTTTATAAACTAAGGCATTTCTGGAAAGTCTTTCAAATGTTTGACAAGTTAATTTC
Source organism: Rutidosis leptorrhynchoides (assembly GCF_046630445.1). Lineage (NCBI taxonomy): Eukaryota > Viridiplantae > Streptophyta > Magnoliopsida > Asterales > Asteraceae > Rutidosis > Rutidosis leptorrhynchoides. The sequence goes on from NC_092343.1 coordinate 242,132,189, forward strand.
GCCATAACTAAATGTGCTGATGAATTCTGACCGACTCTAGACAAGCTTTCCTCAATCATATCCTCTGGTAGGTCTTCTAAAATATTTGGTTGTCTACCCTTAACGTCCATTTTGTTTTTATACTGTAAAATAGACAAGGATTAGATTCGTAAAAGATAATTAACAAACAATATAAGCAATTTTTACATAGAACATAAAAGTACAAGCACACTACAATACATATAATACACAACATGATTACAACCCTCTAATCTGAATCACTGGTTTCTTCTTCTTCAGACTTGGTTCGTTTTCCTAATTTTCTAGGAATATAGGGTGCTCCTCTAATACGAGCCGTCATTTTCCATAATGGTTTAGAAAAACCAGATGGTTTAGAGGCTCCCGGGTCATTGTTACATTTTAAGAAATACAGATGTTGTCGATACATATAAAGTTCATCGGGGTTGGAATCGGGTTTCTCTATTTTTATACCTTTTCCCTTATTATTTTATTTCGCTTTATTAAATTGGGTCGAGGTAATTTCTATAACATCATCGGAATCCTCATCGGGATCCGATTCATCGGAAAATTGGTAATCTTCCCAATATTTTGCTTCCTCGGCGAAAACACCATTGACCATTATTAATTTTGGTCCGTTGGTTGAGGATTTTCTTTTATTTAATCGATTTACTATAGGTATCAATATTTCTTCCTCCGGAACCTCTTCTTCTTCTGGTTCCACCTCTTCTGATTCCTCCTCTTCGTGTTCCTCTTCTTCCGGTTCCTCCTCTTCCGATTCCTCCTCTTCCGATTCCTCTTCGGGAATTTGTGAATCTTCCCAAAATATATTCGACTCTTCATTATTATTAGGTGAATCAATGGGATTTGTACTAGAGGTAGACATCTATCACACAATATCAAACACGTTAAGAGATTAATATATCACATAATATTTACATGTTAATAATATATAGTTTCCAACAAAAAAAATGTTAAGCAATCGTTTTTGAAGAAAAACACGGTCGAAGTCCAGACTCACTAATGCATCCTAACAAACTCGGTAAGACACACTAATGCAATTTTCTGGTTCTCTAAGACCAACGTTCGGATACCAACTGAAATGTCCCGTTCATATTGATTATAAACGTTCCATATTAATTGATTTCGTTACGAGGTTTTGACCTCTATATGAGACGTTTTTCAAAGACTGCATTCATTTTTAAAACAACCATAACCTTTATTTTATCTATAAAGGTTTAAAAAGCATTACGTAGATTATCAAATAATGATAATCTAAAATATACCGTTTACACACGACCATTACATAATGGTTTACAATAAGAATATATTACATCAAAAATAAGTTTTTTGAATGCATTTTTTACATAATATCATACAAGCATGGACTCCAAATCTTGTCCTTATTTTAGTATGCAACAGCGAAAGCTCTTAATAATCACCTGAGAATAAACATGCTTAAAACTTCAACAAAAATGTTGGTAAGTTATAGGTTTAACCTATATATTATCAAATCATAATAATAGACCACAAGATTTCATATTTCAATATACATCCCATACATAGAGATAAAAATCATTCATATGATGAACACCTGGTAACCGACATTAACAAGAAGCATATAAGAATATCCCCTATCATTTCGGGAAATCCTTCGGACATGATAAAAACGAATTCGAAGTACTAAAGCATCCGGTACTTTGGATGGGGTTGGTTGGGCCCAATAGATCTATCTCTAGGATTTGCGTCAATTAGTAGATAGGTTTACTAATTCTTAGGCTACCAAGCAAAAGGGGCATATTCGGCTTCGATCATTCACCCATATAATGTAGTTTCATTTACTTGTGTCTATTTCGTAAAACATTTATAAAACTGCATGTATTCTCATCCCAAAATATTAGATTTTAAAAGTGGGACTATAACTCACTTTCACAGATTTTTACTTCGTCGAGAAGTAAGACTTAGCCACTGGTCGATTCACGAACCTATAACAAATATGTACATATATATCAAAGTATGTTCAAAATATATTTACAACATTTTTAATACGTTTTACTGTTTTAAGTTTATTAAGTCAGCTATCTTTGTTAGTTACCTACAACTAGTTGTCCATAATTAGATGTACAGAAATAAATCGATATATATTATCTTGAATCAATCCACGACCCATTGTATACACGTCTCAGGCTAGATCACAACTCAAACTATATATATTTTTAGAATCAACCTCAACCCTGTATAGCTAACTCCAACATTACTGCATATAGAGTGTCTATGGTTGTTCCAAATAATATATATACTTGGGTCGATATGATATGTCAAAACATTTCCATACGTGTCTATGGTATCCCAAGATTACATAATATATTAGAATACATGTATAATACAATATAAGTTAGCTAGGATATGATTAATATAGATTTGTTACCAATTTTCACGTAGCTACAACAAGCAAAAATAGCCAATCTTGTTTTACCCATAACTTCTTCGTTTTAAATCCGCTTTAAGTGAATCTAATTGCTATAGTTTCATATTGAACTTAAGTTTATGAATCTATACAGAAAAAGTATAATTTTATTTTCAGAATTACAGGTTACAAGTCGTTTTTGTAAAGGTAGTCATTTCAGTCGAAAGAACGACGTCTAGATGACCATTTTGGAAAACATACTTCCACTTTGAGTTTAACCATGATTTTTGAATATAGTTTCATGTTCATAAGAAAAATCATTTTCCCAAAAGAACAACTTTTAAATCAAAATTTATCATAGTATTTAATTAACTAACCCAAAACAGCTCGCGGTGTTACTACGACGGCGTATATCCGATTTTACGGTGTTTTTTGTGTTTTCCGGTTTTAAATCATTAAGTTAGCATATCATATAGATATATAACATGTGTTTAGTTGATTTTAAAAGTCAAGTTAGAAGGATTAACTTTTGTTTGCGAATAAGTTTAGAATTAACTAAAATATGTTCTAGTGATTTCAAGTTTAAACCTTCGAATAAGGTAGTTTTATATATATGAATCGAATGATGTTATGAACATCATTACTACCTCAGGTTTTGTGGATAAACCTACTAGAAATGAGAAAAATAGATCTAGCTTCAAAGGATCCTTGGATGGCTTGAAAGTTCTTGAAGCAGAATCATGACACGAAAACAAGTTCAAGTAAGATTTCCACTCGAAATAAGATTGTTATAGTTATAGAAATTGAATAAAGTTTGAATATGAGTATTACCTTGTATTAGAAAGATATCTTACTGTAAATAAGAAAGATTTCTTGAGGTTGGATGATCACTTTACAAGCTTGGAAGTAAGCTAGCAAACTTGGAAGTATTCTTGATTTTATGAAACTAGAACTTATAGAATTTATGAAGAACACTTAGAACTTGAAAATAGAACTTGAGAGAGGTCAATTAGATGAAGAAAAATGAAGAATGAAAGTGTTTGTAGGTGTTTTTGGTCATTGGTATATGAATTAGATATAAAGAATGTGTAATTTTGTTTACATGTAAATAAGTCATGAATGATTACTCATATTTTTGTAATTTTATGAGATATTTCATGCTAGTTGCCAAATGATGAATCCCAAATGTGTTAGGTGACTCACTTGGGCTACTAAGAGCTGATCATTGGATTGTATATACCAATAGTACATACATCTAAAAGCTGTGTATTGTACGAGTACGAATACGGGTGTATACGAGTAGAATTGTTGATGAAACTGAACGAGGATGTAATTGTAAGCATTTTTGTTAAGTAGAAGTATTTTGATAAGTGTATTAAAGCCTTTCAAAAGTGTATAAATACATATTAAAACACTACATGTATATACATTTTAACTGAGTCGTTAAGTCATCGTTAGTCGTTACATGTAAATGTTGATTTGAAACCTTTAAGTTAACGATCTTGTTAAATGTTGTTAACCCAATGTTTATTATATCTAATTATATGTTAAATTATTATATTATGATGATATTATGATATATTAATATATCTTAATTTGATATATATACATTTAAATGTCGTTACAACGATAATCGTTACATATATGTCTCGTTTCGAAATCCTTAAATTAGTAGTCTTGTTTTTACATATGTAGTTCATTGTTAATATACATAATGACATGTTTAATTATCATTTATCATGATTAAACATAGTGTAACAATATCTTAATATGATTGATATGTAATTAGTAAGACGTTGTTATAACGATAATCGTTATATATATCGTTTCGAGTTTCTTAATTCAATAAACACAATTTTATGTATATAACTCATTGTTAAAATACCTAATGAGATACTTACTTATCATAATATCATGTTAACTATATATATAATCATATATATGTCATCATATAGTTTTTACAAGTTTTAACGTTCGTGAATCACCGGTCAACTTGGGTGGTCAATTGTCTATATGAAACCTATTTCAATTAATCAAGTCTTAACAAGTTTGATTGCTTAACATGTTGGAAACACTTAATCATGTAAATAAAAATTTTATTTAATATATATATAAACATGGAAAAGTTCGGGTCACTACAATATGATATTAATTTCATTTTTTTACCGTTAGAACGAGAGTAAATAATCTCTAAAATATTAGAGATTACATAATCGTCATGTAGATCGAAGAAAATGATGTAGAACAGTATGTAGGACGAAGGTTATGCTCGAGATATGGTTTGTGATGTTGAAACTTAGGTTGTTGGTGGTACTGGTGTAGTTGTTGGTACTGGTGATGTTGCTGAAGCTGGTAAGTTTTGCACCATATTCCCCAAATTGATTATTCAAGCGCGAAGCTCGTTGACTTTTTCCATTATTCCGGGATGATTGTCGGTCGTAACTAGCGGATGAATAAGGTTTAGAATTGTAGATAGAATATAATCGTGACGAGCTACCCTGTAAATGAGGCTGGAAATGGTGTTTTGGATAGGTTCGCCAGTAAGTGCTTCAGGTTCTTCTCCAAAAGTGCTGGTTGGTGGGTAGAAAGGATCGCCTTCTTCTCATCTCCATTGATTAAGTCGACTACCAACCCATCCCCAATTCATCCAGAATTGATGATGGCCAATTGGTTGATCCATTCCGGTTACACTGCTTTTGGAGCTCGAGTGGAATTCCATATCGGAATCTGAGGGACTTGAACTAGTGGCGAGTTCCATTTAGTATGATTGAATAAAGGATTTTTCGATATGAAATGATTTTCGAATACCAGATGATATTCTAATTACATAGAATACCTATAGTACAGAAGATCCCGTAGATTACGGAAGGAATAAAGGAAATGTGTCAAATAGGGTTTAATGTGATGGGATATGAATTTGTCTGTACACAATCTATGCAATAATTGCAATAAAACGTGTCGAGACTGAATTTGATAGGTAGATATTTTTCGACAAGGAATGATAAGCAAAACTTTTGACATGCAAACAAGGACCAAGTCCAGACTCATTGATATATCCTAACTATTACTAGGTCGAAGTCCAGACTCACTAATTCAAGACCTGGTTCGCTAAGACCACCACTCTGATACCACCTGAAATGACCCGTCCTAATCCAGCTGGACGAAGTCTTCAACAGATGGTCCCATTGCGAGGTTCTGACCTCTATATGCCATGAATGACTCCATGTACTATCTTTAAATTGAGCAAATGCACAGCGGAAGATTTCTTTCATACCTGAGAATAAACATGCTTTAAAGTGTCAACCAAAAGGTTGGTGAGTTCATAGGTTTATCATAAACAGTAAAAAATCAACATTTTGATAGACCACAAGATTTAAATGCTGCATGGTACAAATGGGCCCGAATCCTATACCCACCTGTAATGTACATGCGATATCTTTTAAATACAGTACACCTTTATCGTGTACAAAATCATCTTTCATAAATCTTAGTAACCGTACACATATCTCGTGCACAAAAATTAATACACATAACCTGTGTATAAAAATCATTCTCTCGATACATAACATTCACATCAATTGGTGGCAATTATCATGTCCACATAATTCAACGGTGGCAATTATCATGTCCACATAATTCAACGGTGGCAATTATCATGTCCACATAATTCAATGGTGACAATTATCATGTCCACATAATTCAACGGTGGCAATTATCATGTCCACATAATTCAATGGTGGCAATTATCATGTCCACATAATTCATTCGAGGAATGTTTTGCTTGTGTCTATCTCGTCAAACATTTATAAAAGCATTTCATGTATTCGCAGTTCAAAATATATTTCTAAAGCATTTAATAAAGCAGTTGTAAAAACAGCGCATGTATTCTCAGTCCCAAAAATGTAAAGAGTAAAAGGGAATCAAATGAGCTCACATATTGTATTTTGTAGTAAAAATATATATGACGACATTGAACAATGCAGGGTTGACTTCGGATTCACGAACCTATATTAATTATGTATATTAACACATATAATAGTAATCAAATAATTTCATTTCGTAATCTTATAATATTTATATATTATGTGTTGTAGTTATATGAAATTTATTATAAATCCTTATTAATATATATATATATATATATATATATATATATATATATATATATATATATATATATACTTTATGTATATTTTATATCTTAGATTATATATTATCTTTATTTATTTTCAGTATATCTATTTAAAGTAATTGATTTTTATACATATGACTATATATGATCAATCCCTAATTAATGATGTTAATTAATCACGGATTGAGTGCAATAAGATTATGATGAAGGATGGGATGTTTGATGATTATTTTGGGCCCCGATGATCGTCTTTCACTTTAACTATCAAGTGATCAACCACCCCGACCCGGTCTTGATTGTTAATTAGCTTATTTCACCTTTTCGCAATGTAAAAATCCCTTGGGCAAGATCACAAGTGGAAATTACAAAGGCTTAGGAAAAATGGCAGAGAATCAACAACCTATAAATGAGAGGCCAAGCTCTCTATTTATAGGTTTCGAGATATTCGCGGTCTGCGAGTACATTAAATATCCGCGGAAACTCAGCGGATTTAACCGCAGTCTTTGTATCAATGCGAAAACACAACCGCTGTGCTTATTTTCAGCGAATATTGCATAGCTTTGCCTTATAATTCGCGTAATTCAGCCTTTGGCCTTTATCCAATAAAATATACATATACAATGCCATGTATATGATCAAGTCCCCCCAGTTTATTATGATACATTTTCGCGAAGCCAATGAATCATGATAAACTCTAAAAATAAAGAAGTGTCTCTTAAAATATTTCGCAAACAATATTTTAAGATTTTTACCGTCCACTTATTACCGTTGCTTTTATTAAGCCCAACACGTAATTGCAACGGTAACTTTTCGCCAATCTGTCAAATCAATACGCTGTGACGGCTACAAAATTACCGTTTACACGTCGCAGTAATTTTAGCCGTTTAAATGCAATGATTACCCTTTCAACTTGCTCGCCCTAATCCCAATTATAAATAACACAATAATCCGCATAAAAACTTTACCCTTTCTCCTTCAATTTCATCTGCAATCAAATTCGTTGAATCATAATCGTACCGTGCAATTAATCAATTTCAATCTTTAATTTCTTCAATTTTATCATCCAATTTATTGCAAATGGCATCTTCTTCTTCAATGCACACTCCCGGAGGATGTGTTTCCTACATGACGGAAGCAAAACTTCAAACCCTGCAAGAATGGTATCCAACACTTGCCCAATTCGTTCCTACCGCGCCTGCGGCAGAGCAGCGAGCCGATACTCCCCCTAAAGGGATGATATCTGTTTACGAGGTTGCCATTTCTCAAGGCAACCTTCGATTTCCCCTTACCCGCTTTTTTCGCAGCGTTTGCGAATATTATAACATCGCTATGGCGCAGTTGCATCCTAACGTAATTAACAAGATTGTGCTGTTTGAGATGTATTGCAACGCCATCAGCCAACCACCGCTGCTAAACGTTTTTCGGATGTGCAATAGCTTGGTGCTATATGACGTGGGGTGGTTTTCTTTCCGCGGTAAACTTGGCGTAATGACTTCACCAAAAGATTCAATTGGGAATTAGCGCAGTTCCTTCTTCTATATTAACGATACCGCGTATGTGAACAGCAAAATACCAAAAACGTGGTGTACAGAGCTTAATCCCGACGTCAATGAGAGGCCTGTACTCGATGATCTTGAGAATGACACTCTCAAGATACTTAAAAATGCGGGCATATTTCTGCGACCGTACTTGAATGTACCGCTGTACATTAGCAGAGTGTCGATTCAATGGCCGTGGAGCGACTATGATGCGCTTTTAGTTGACCAATCAAAAAATGGTATGCCGCTTAACTTTATCGCAATGTATCAACGTACTTTCATTTGTCGCAATATTTTTGCTTTGCATAACTCTGTGCGCTTTTATTTTTTCAGCGGTTGCCCTTGACCTCGTCATGAGGTCCGCTGATATAAGCAGGATTAGCCCTGCCCATCGCCTAAAGAATGGCGACGGCGACATTATTCTTATTGATGAACCGATCATCAATACATGCTTTATTATTGGAGGTGAGGACCGCGGTAAGCGTAAGGTTGCGGATACTACCCCCACTCCACACAGGAAACGCCTGCGCACTCACTCTGAACAAGAATCAAGTAAGCAAATGCTATTTCGCAGTATTTATTTGATTACGCATTGTTTATATTGGCATAAACTTGCTATATTTGCTGATCTATTTATAAGCTATTCTTCCAGGGTCATCTGCTGAAGTTACACCACTTTATAACATCAGAGGGAGAATCCATACAGATGTTCTTAATGAACCCAGGAATGAAGATTTATCTCTTTCATCTGACGCAGAAGCGTCCAACGAGGAAGAAGAAGGAGAAGCCAATGCAGAAGAAACTGCAGAATCAAATCGGGCATTTAAGCTGTACCAAAAGCTTTATAAATTTGTTCCTGCAGAAACAAGGGAGCAATACCGCAAACTGTCTTATCCCGCAGCGGCCAGGCAATGACTGCAAAATTGCTATAATGCAATTTATCTAACAGTCGATAGCATGGAGCATTTTACTGAGATGTCAGACGAGTATGAGAAAGCAACTAAGGCTGCCAACGCCCAAGAGAGAAGGGCGCGAAAGGCTGAATCGCGTCTTGAAAAAGTGGTGGAAGAGAACGCTAGACTTAAAAGAAGGGCAGAAGTCGCGGAACATGAGTTCGCCTAGCTAGTTAAGTATCTTCCAACATTCGCAGATAAAGTGATGGACTCCGAGCCAGTCACTGAAAAATTTCAAACATATGCTCAAGCATCAAAGCTCGCTACTCGCTGCGAGTGGCACGATTTATTATGCCAACTTGGCGATCTTTCGCAACCTCTTCCCTCTGACATGGCGAAAGAAATTATCGCCACCGATGATGCTCGCGAAATACTTGAGAGGGCAAAGAAAGAGGTTGAGAAAATCAACATACCTGTTCTTGAGGAACTCAGTCAGCGGGAAGGCGTTACATTTGTGGATATCGAAGCATTAGAACTTTAGCTTTGCCTTAACTAATTTGCTATTGAATGTATTTTCGCAATTACAACTTTCGTCTGTTGTAAGATTCCGCATTGCATACGCGTTTAATATTAATTACTTTTTCGCAGTTCGCAGTTGCAACTTTTTTATTTTTATAGCGCTTTATTATCAATATTCATAACACGGACTTGTCCTTTGCAATTTCCAACTTTTATTATTGTGCACATAATAAATGTGTACTTTTGCGAAACAATCTGTATGCGTATATACTTATACGTTATGAACTTCTAAGTCCGACGTGATGATCCTTAGGCAAATTTAGCATTGCGAAGCATCTAAGCATTAGCAAGATCAAATACTTAGGAAGTGTTAACCTTTCGCAATTATTTTCATAAGTGGGCAATTTCATCACTTTATTTTTAGCAAATATTTCGCAATGCATTCTTGCATTATTATAATATTTAAGTATTCTATATTTTGCGAAAATCATGCCACCTTACTTAAATTATCTGCAAAACAAACATTAACTTAGCGTTTGAAATAAACAAGTAATTGCATTCGGCGAAATAAGCACTACGCGTGGCCACACGCAGTGTTTTCGCTTTGTAAAGAAATAATTACTAACACTGAAATTAATTTTGCTTTATTCATTATTATTTCGCATTCGAAACATAAACATAACATATCATGCATTAATGAAATTTGCCACAATATCTCATTACAACTTTTTGAATTTTTGCACTATTCAGGATTAACTGAACGTCCTTCAATTCCCAAATTCACATCTGCCATAATCATAGCGCAGAATGGTTCTACTTCCGCAGAAATCAGCGTACCAATGCCCTTGTTGGCAGAAAATTTTAACATACCATGTATAGTAGATGGTATAGCACCAAACATGCGCAAAGCTGTACGCCCAAAGTATCATATTGAACCGCGATTGATTTCGCATTATGTACAGATTCAACAAAGCTTGACGGCTTAGCGACTCATCGCTGTAATCAACTAACTCCATTTGTAACTCCAACTGACCAACGGGCCAGGACGACTTTCCTGAGAAACCGGCAAGTGAAATCGCAGTAGGTTTCATCAAAGCTTGAATGTTCGCGGGCAACTTGCTAAAGCATTGTTCATACATGACATCGACACTGCTACCAGTGTCCACATGTACCTTCATTATCATTATTCCAGTATTTGCAATGCGACATGAAACCACTACAGGTTTATCATCATCCGCGGTCAAACTTGCAGGAGGAAACGCGATAGAAGGACATTTCCAACTGACAATCTGTTCTGAAATTTGCAGTATCGACGCTTCGCCCTGCACTTCTACCACGTTGATCACCTGAATTCCGCGCTGATTTTCTTTTTTGCTCACCATTTTTACTCCCAGGTTCTTTACTGCGGGAGCCTTTCGCTCAACCGCGCCTGACACATTCGAGGTGTTGGCTTCTGTAGGCATTATAACTGCATACGTGGTGTGTTGTGCGATTAAATGGTCCCGCTTGCCTTGCTCGTACGCTTCTGCAATAAATTCCGCCAAATCTCTGCAACGATTGGTGTCATGACAGTAATCATCATGGAAAAGACAAAATTTTGACCTATCGCGCCTGCTATTTTCTCCCAAAGGCTGCGGATCAGGAAAAGACTTAGCAACACTTTCTTGCAACAAAATTTCCTTGGGCATTTTTGTTAGCATCTGAATGAAGTTGAATGATTCATTGTTCCACTTTCGCGTAGAATAGTGATCACGGTGGCTATATCCATGGTTATCATTTTGGCCTTGAAACTTGCCATTTCGCAGGTATCCACCGCCGCCATTTCTTCGCGGAAAACCTGATCCGCGGTAATTATCATTGTTACCATCGTGAAAAGAGTCATTGTCATCTCGCCAACTTTTATCTCTACCCCACCCACACGCGGGGGTTATAGTGCTATCCTCTCCACCACGGAGATAATCATATGTTTCTTGTTGAACTTTAGCAAAAGTGTGCGGAACATCTCTTCGCAGCCTTCGCACCAGAGTTGGATGTCTTTGCGGGTTAATAGCGTGCAAAAATCCAGAGATTTTTAGATCTTCATGTAGGTTTGGAATCTTTTGGCATTCATAGATGTACCGCGTAAGTAATGCGTTCAAAGTCTCTTTGTTGCCTTGCTTAATATCGTGACATTCTATGTGCATCTTTTTCTGCGGTAACAGATTTTGAAATTGTAGCAAAAAATTTTCGCGCAAGTCTACAAAACCAACGATACTGCGAGATTGCAAACTATGAAACCATTCCCTTGCTGACCCCTGCAAGGCCATGGGGAATACTCTACAGGCGACTGGTTCATCCCAGTTATAAGTGCTTACTACACCTTCAAAGCGTTGCAGAAAATCCAAAGGATTAGTTAGACCCGAATAGACTCCCAGAGTTGCCGGCACAATCGGCGGAGAAACGATTGGATAGTCAGAAATGTGCTGAGCAAACTTATCTGCAGCAGTAGTTATTTCTGTTGCCTTCTTTGTGCGAGTATCTGCGTTCTCAGCACAAAACTTGGTAAGCATATCTTGCAAAAAGTTTGGCTGATCAAACTTATGTTGCATTGACTTTGGCGCAATGCTTCTGAAAGCATCCGTCAAAAAATTCTGTGCATTTTCTCTGCGAGCAGCGTCATATGCATCACCCTCTTCCCCATAGCGAGGGAAGGGTGTTGGTGGTCGCCCTCGCTTAATTTGTGGATTATTAACAAACTCTTCTACGTCGTCCGAATCATCAGAAAATTCGCACTCTTCTCTTGGCGTTTTTGCCATTTTTGATTTATACACAGAGTTCAAATGAATGCGATCTTCTGCTTTATCGCTATTGCTATCATTATGCTCGATAACTAGACGATCAACTTGTGATCTTGAATCGTTCAATGGCCATAAGTAAGTGCGCGGTATGCGAGAATCGCAATTACGCTTAGCATCCCGCTTAGCTTGCTCGATTGCAGTGCTGACAGTCTTGTCAGTTCGCAAACTAGATTTTCTAGCCAAAGTTTTTGGTCGCTTCCCATCAGCGGTTATTTCACTGCGATTCTGCAGCAAATTTCTTCTCGCAATCATTTTTTCAACAGCAACTTCTGGCTGTGAGTCACTAGCATTGTTTTCAGCAGATGTTTTAACGATCGGCTCTTGAACCGATTTTCCCGCAGTTATATTAGCATTTGTTTGCAACGAAAATATTATAACGTTCTGTGAATCACCAGGCAGTGCATCAGTATTCGCAGAAATGTCAGTTTGCTTTTCATTTGTCATCGTGATTGACTAACAAATTGACTAATTGCTTATTCCAAAAACACCTGCATCATCACAACAAAAACACGATTGAAATTAAACCGTCGAATTAATTGTTTAACGGCGTAAAACAAAAAATTTTCAGTTTAATTTGTAAAACGTGTCCCACGGATGGCGCCAATTGATCAATCCCTAATTAATGATGTTAATTAATCACGGATTGAGTGCAATAAGATTATGATGAATGATGGGATGTTTGATGATTATTTTGGGCCCCGATGATCGTCTTTCACTTTAACTATCAAGTGATCAACCACCCCGACCCGGTCTTGATTGTTAATTAGCTTATTTCACCTTTTCGCAATGTAAAAATCCCTTGGGCAAGATCACAAGTGGAAATTACAAAGGCTTAGGCAAAATGGCAGAGAATCAACAACCTATAAATGAGAGGCCAAGCTCTCTATTTATAGGTTTCGAGATATTCGCGGTCTGCGAGTACATTAAATATCCGCGGAAACTCAGCGGATTTAACCGCGGTCTTTGTATCAATGCGAAAACACAACCGCTGTGCTTATTTTCAGAGAATATTGCATAGCTTTGCCTTATAATTCGCGTAATTCAGCCTTTGGCCTTTAGCCAATAAAATATACATATACAATGCCATGTATATATATATATATATATATATATATATATATATATATATATATATATATATATATATATATATATATATATATATATATATATATATATATATAAATAGTATTTTATCAAAAGAATCAATAATTTGTTATAAAAATATGTTTAATATAATTATATGTAGTGTTAATATAAGTATACTTTTATATACATAATATTTATTTGTTATGAAAATAATAATAATGATAATAATAATAATAATAATAATAATAATAATAATAATAATAATAATAATAATAATAATAATAATAATAATAATAATAATCATCATCATCATAATAATCATAATAATAGAGTAATAAGTAAGCTACCTCAACGAACTAGTCCTTAAATAAATTGCCCAAGTCCGGATTTGAACCCGCGACGTCCCGCTAACCCGATAACAACCTAAACAATTCCTCTGTCTCGGCTTTTCTGATTAAATCCCCACTTTAAATTTATTTAACCCGTATTAACTTGTTTCTATTTTCTTCTTCTTTTTCTAAAAATAATGCCTCAGACCGGGCTCGAACCCGCGACCTCTCGCTTAAACCAAACACCACTAACCAATTCATCTATCTTGTTTTTCTGAAATTACTCACAGGTTAAATTCGTTTTAACCTTTATTTCGGCTGTCTTAAACCCAATTCATCTTTCCATCATCTTTTTCATTCATAATAATCTTAATCTAACATCATTCATAATCGACTTAATCATCATCATTTTCTTGAAATTTTCCACTTATCAAAATTCTATCGTCAATACTCACGGTTGTAAGAGCTCGTTACTTGCAAAAAAATTACTAGCAATAATATGTACAATATCTATACTATATCCCGGCCCAATTTTACTTCAGCCCATGTTTCATTAAAAGCCCAAAGGTAGCCAATCCAAAAACAATTGGAATTTGATCCGGTAATTTGGAACAACAATAGAAGTGGAATCAGAATAGGGATCGTGAATAATTAAACAAATCAACATAATAATCTTTTATGTTGTCTGTTTTCGAATATAGTACCCAAAAATATAAACTTGTCGGCCATCTAGTTATAAACTGTCCCACCATTATAGTTTTGATAATGCTCTATCAATTATCATTCTATATCTCAGTTGACAATTCATTGAACTTGTAATCATATTAGATCACTTTCATTACTTTAGTTTACTCAACAAAAAGAACGAAGCATTAGTAACAATTGATATCATTAATAATTAAATGATGGGGTAATTGTTGTTGCCGAGTAGGAACCAAGGAAAAATCGATGGCTGTAGCAATCGTGGCCCATATACTCCATGGCTCAAAGAAAAATGGGAACATGGTGGTCCACAGAAATATTTGCATCAATTATATTTGCATCGATTGATAATATAGTGGGCGTGGGGTTCATTGTATTTTTCGGCCACTAGCTTCCATGATGCACGTAGTATTAGGATCCAAGGAAAAAAATCCCATCGTGACCCCTCCACACCCCTTTTAATATCATGCAATGATTCATTGATTAATTCGACTAGTAAAAGAAACGCATATATATATATATATATATATATATATATATATATATATATATATATATATATATATATATATATAGCTAAAACAGACGTGTATAGCACTAACAGGTGTCTGTTTAAATGGTTTTGCAAGGTTTGTTTTGGTCAATTAAAAAAATGGAAGCTTACGGCAGTAGTACAATAGAATTGTGTTAGAAGTTTGAGTTTTGAGGTGATAGTTTGATATAGTTATATATCGCCGTCTTTCATGGTGTTTTGTTGGTGATCAATGGTAGTAATCAAGTGTTTGATCAAATGCGAATGAGCAAAAGCAGGTGGTGGTTTTACTATGGTTTTTGATTGGTGATCAAATGGGTTTGAGGTGGGTTTTCAAATGTGGTGATTTCATAGTGTTTGAAGGTAGTTTGGGTGTGTTGGTTCGAATCAAAAACAAATAGCGAGGAAAAATAGCATTCTACGGTGATTTTTATTTATCAAATAAGAAAGAGAGAGAGTGGTGTCTGTATGATAAAGATGATGAAGCGTAACAAAATAAACTAGGAATAAGGAGACGAGTGAAACATTCACCTAGCAGTAGTCGTTGTAGCATATCATGGAGGATAACGAATAGTAGGAGCAGTAGCAACTCACGTTGGTGACTGCAACATGTAGTGCAGCAATAACAGGCGACCATGATGACGGTTATGGTTGTGATGGATGCTAGAGGTGGATGATAGTTTGTAAGTGTGTTTCATTTATATGCAATTATGTTAGGATATATATTGTGACGACCCGGGAATTTCCGACCAAATTTAAACTTAATTTTTATATGATTCCGACACGATAAGCAAAGTCTGTAATGTGAGTCTCAGATTTTTTTTTACTGTTTACACAAATAACATTTACCCTGCGACTATGTCCGATGATTCACGAGCGATTGTGTGTAAATAAATGTGTGTGTATATATATAAATATATGTATATATAATAATTTGAAATATTATTTGAAATAATGTATGAGTTAATTGTTGGAAATAAATATGTAAAATAATATTCGATATAATGAAAAGTACTATTATAAATATATTTATATATATATATATATGTGTGTGTTTATAGATATGTATATAAATACTACATGGAAATATATAAAATAATATTAAATCTATTTGTTTAAAAATATATAATATATATTTATGTGATAAAACTTGTTATTTAAAACTAATTATATATAGACAGAGAGTAAATGGAAAATGAATGATTTCAAGCTCAATTGGCAAACGTTGGTAACACTCGGTTGATGTTTTGTTAGTTTTAATATAGATATTGTACATGTTCATGAAGAATTGAAATAAAAGTTGGACTGTAAATTGATTACGAAGGTTTTAGATTTGTCAAAAATATTTTTTTATCTTTTTAGTTTAAATTTTAGTACTTCGTACATGTTAATTGGAACACAAAATAAATAATTATTGGACCTTTTTGATCAAGTTTCAAACAGATAATGAGTGAAATAATTAATTATATTTAATCTAAAAGTTTGGGATTTTTAGGAACACTTTTATACGTAACTGTTTAGCAATGGACACGTTATAGCCATTCGGGATAAACTGTCGGTAAGATGTAAACAAGAAACATTCACGTGAATTATGTGCTTGTTCTTTTCCTTTCATCATTCACTGAATCATTAAATTATTATTATGAAATTATTATTAATTATTTTAATATTATTAATTATTGTATGTACATATAGATATAGCGACTTAAAGTGATGCAGGGAATGCAGAATTAACAAACCCACCACCTCCCTCTCTACATCATTCTCTATCTAAATATCTCTACTATCTTCATAACTGAGAACCATCACCGGGAACCATTCCTTCAACCTTCAACCACCCCAAACCGTCAATTAAATTTTTGTTGTTCTTCTTCTTTCTCGCTGAGGTACAGGTCGAAGGAAACCCATAACCTCCACTACATCACCACCACTCAACCACCAACGAAACCCACAACATAAACTTATCATCATCATTATTCGGGTCCATTTGTTCTAATATTTTCTGAAGTATTTCATCAACAACCATCGAGCCACCTTCGAACACCACTCTCAAACCGCCACCATATCTCCATCTCCATCGACCACCTTCAACCTCACGAAACCTATTTGTATAACTTACTGCTGCTTCTGCGTGAAATCCTCACCACAACACTACAAATTAATGCTACTATTACTTATGTTTTTCCTGTTTCTTCTTCCGATCAAAGACAATAACCACCACCCTTCATGACCCACATCAAACAAACTATCAAATAATATTATCGAAGTGACCAGTGTTTATGTATATATTTGTTTTTTACGTTTATGTTTCTGTCATGAACACATGACACCACTGCTACACGATTATTGCCCCTGCTCAGCTTCTTGTTCGAAACCCATTTGGGTTACTGTTACATTCTGGTTACTATTCCGATCAATCACCACCACTTGAGACCGCCACCACTAACCAATCACAACCACCATGACCAACCATCGAACCCTTATGTTTCTGTTCTTGTTCAATTTCGAAATCAAACACCCATAACCGAATCACCCCACCAACAAACAACCATTGTTCACCCCCACGACTATAACTTTTTTTTTCTTTGTTGACGTGAACCACCACCACAATCCGTTACCATTGAACCCTATTATCGTTGCTAAACCACTGCTGCTATATTCACTGGTCTACTGCACAAAGAAGACGATGATGAATGAATTATGATAACGTGATGAAGAAGACGATGAATAGTTATTACGATATGATTACTGTGATAATTAAATGATGAGGGTGATTGAGGTGACGATGATACCATGGTAATTTTGATGACAAACGAGCTGCTATTCCTGATCGAGGGTTACGACTAGTTTCTCTTTCTGTTTCTGACTCACGACCTTACCACAAAACATATAACCCAACTGCCTTTGGATTTATGTCATATACGTGGGCTTCTAAATTTCTATTGGGTCATTAATTACTTGTGTGGGCTTGTATTAATCGTTTTGGGCCTCTGGTCGATGTATATTGAGGAAGAAGAAAAAGGAAACAGAAAAGGAAGGTTAAATTTATTTTAGGCGTATTATAATTCAGAAAAACAGATTTAGACGAGTGGTTTAGGAGTGTTGTTGGGGTATCAAGAGGTTGCGGGTTCGAGCCCGGGGCAAGGGCACTTATTTTTTGAATTTATTCTTTGAGGTAGTTTTCTATTATTAATATATTATTATTATTATTATTATTATTATTATTATTATTATTATTATTATTATTATTATTATCATTATTAGTATTATTATTAATCATTATTAGTATTAAGTGTTACTGTCAATATTATTGTTTTTATTATACAAAGAAAATAACTTATTATTAGATTATCTTTAACAAGAATTTTATATATTATTATCAATATTTTTACTATCAATACTATTATATATTATTACTATTATTATTAGTATTATTTTTATAAAAATATTACAAGTATCTATTATCAATATTATTTTACCAACTAAAGTCTTAGTTATGTAACAACATTTTATATATATATATATATATATATATATATATATATATATATATATATATATATATATATATATATATATATATATATATATATATATATATATATATATATATGATATAGGTTCGTGAATCCGAGGCCAACCCTGCATTGTTAAATGTCGTCCTATGTATTTTTACTACAAAATACATTATAGTGAGTTCATTTGATTCCCTTTTACTCTTTACATTTTTGGGACTGAGAATACATGCGCTGTTTTTACAACTGCTTTATTAAATGCTTTTGAAATATATTTTGAACTGCAAATACATGAAATGCTTTTATAAATGTTTGACGAGATAGACACAAGTAAAACATTCCTCAAATGAATTATTATGCAGACAGAAGTTCTGCGGATTATTATTGAATTATGTGAACATGATAATTGCCACCATTGAATTTTGTGGACATGATAATTGCCACTATTGAATTATGTGGACATGATAATTGCCACCACTGAATTATGTGGACATGATAATTGCCACCAATTGATGTGAATGTTATGTATCGAGAGAATGATTTTTATACACAGGTTATGTGTATTAGTTTTTGTGCACGAGATATGTGTACGGTTACTATAATTTATGAAAAATAGATTTCGTACGCGAGAAATGTGTACTGTATTTAAAAGATATCGCATGTACATTACAGGTGGGTGTAGGATTCGGGCCCATTTGTACCATGCAGCATTTAAATCTTGTGGTCTATCAAAATGATGAATTTTATTGTTTTATGATAAACTTATGAACTCACTAAACTTTTGGTTGACACTTTAAAGCATGTTTATTTTCAGGTATGAAAGAAATCTTCCGCTGTGCATTTGCTCATATTACATGGAGTCGTTCATGGCATATAGAGGTCAGAACCTCGCAATGGGACAAACTGTTAAAGACTTCGTCCAGATGGATTAGGACGGGTCACTACAGGTGGTATCAGAGCGGTGGTCTTAGCGAACCAGGTCTGCATTAGTGTGTCTAACTGATAAGTCGTTAGGATGCTTTAGTGAGTCTGAACTTCGACCGTGTCTGCATGTCAAAAGTTTTGCTTATCATTTAGTGTTGAAAATTATTTTGCTTATCATCCTTAAAGTCTAGACACGTCTTACTGCCTCTATTGCATAGACAGTGTATAGATAAATTCATATCTTAGCGTATCTGTTATTGGTACCTTTGTCTAACAGCTTCTGTAGATTCCTCCGTAACTTATGGGATTTTAGTATTATTTATGCATATGTAAATTATGTATTGCAGGATACTAATCTACATCCTATAATCTATTTCTTATCGAAAATCCTTCATCTAATCGTACGAGAGGAATCCCTCAACCAGTTCGAGTTCCTCAGATTTCGATAGCTATTCCAATAGTTATTCCGACAGCTATTCCGACATAAATATTCACCTAAGCTCCAAAAGCAGCGGCACTAGAATAAATCAATAAATCAGCCATCCCCAATTCATCTGATAGTAGTCTACTTAATTCCTGGAGACAAGAAGAAAGTGATCATTTCCATCCACCATAATTCACCTCTTGGTGAAGAACCTGAAGCACTTACCGGCGAACCAGTCCGAAACACCATTGTCGCCCTCATTTCCTGAGTACCTCGCCATGATTATATTCTATCCACAATTCTAAACCTTATTCATCTGCTCGTTCTGACCGACAATCATCCCAGAGTAATACAAGAAGTCAATGAACTTCGTGCTCGAGTAATCAATTTGGAGAATATGGTGCAAAATGTACCAACTTCAATAACATCACCGGCATCAACAGTACCACCAACAACACAAGTTTCAACATCACATGCCCCAAATATCTCATTCTGTACCTCGAGCATAATCATTGTTCTACGAATCATTCTACATTATTTATCTTCGTTCGACATGGTGATTATATAATCTTTAATGTTTTTAGAGATTATATATTCTTATTCTAACAGTAAATCAAATGAGTCTAATATCTTATTGACTCGTTAAATTCATGATTACATCTGAAGAAAATATATATGTAAGTATATTTTCAGAAAGATGGTAATTAAAATTCTTTTGTACAAACCGTTAATGGTGAAAATATTTTAACGGGTAGGTAATACCCGAGGAATATTCAGATTTCACATTAATAAGTTACACTGTACATTCTTCGGAGCTGATTCAACAGTCGTTTACTATCCTATTTACATCCACCGATATACAAATCCGTTCACCATAGAATAACCATATTCATTCAATCTCATATTGGGATTTTGATTTATCAGAATCCAACAAGTGGCATAATGAAGAAAACATTTGACAAAATAAAATTTGTTAGAAACAAACAAATTAACTAAGAGAAATTTTGTTAAGAATCCACGCTAACCGTTCCTAGCTAACTGTTAATTCCGTATTACCTTTTATTTATCGCAATTTATTTATCGCAATTTTAATTCTCGCACTTTATTTATCGTCATTTAATTTATGTTATTTATTTTATGCACTTTAAATATCGGGACACGTATACAAGGTTTTTGTAGTGACCCGAACTTTTCCATGTTTATATATATATTAAATGAAATTGTTATTTACATGATTAAGTGTTTCTAACATGTTAAGCAATCAAACTTGTTAAGACTTGATTAATTGAAATAGGTTTCATATAGACAATTGACCACCCAAGTTGACCGGTGATTCACGAACGTTAAAACTTGTAAAAACTATACGATGACATATATATGGTTATATATATAGTTAACATGATTTTATTATAAGTATGTATCTCATTAGGTATTTTAACAATGAGTTATATACATAAAAATGAGACTATTAATTTAAGAAACTCGAAAACGATATATATAACGATTATCGTTATAACAACGTCTTACTAGGTACATATGAATCATATTAAGATATTGATACACTTGGTTAATTATGTTAAATGATAAGTAAATATATTATTAAGTGTATTAACAATGAAATACATATGTAAAAATAAGACTACTAACTTAATGATTTCGAAACGAGACATACATGTAACGATTATCGTTGTAACGACATTTAACTGTATATATATCATACTAAGATATATTATATAACATAATATCATGATAATATAACAATTTAACATCTCATTTGTTATAATAAACAATGGGTTAACAACATTCAACAAGATCGTTAACCTAAAGGTTTTAAAACAACATTTACATGTAACGACTAACGATGACTTAACGACTCAGTTAAAATGTATATACATGTAGTGTTTTAATATGTATTCATACACTTTTGAAAGACTTCAAGACACTTATCAAAATACTTCTACTTAACAAAAATGCTTACAATTACATCCTCGTTTAGTTTCATCAACAATTCTACTTGTATGCACCCGTATTCGTACTCGTACAATACACAGCTTTTAGATGTATGTACTATTGGTATATACACTCCAATGATCAGCTCTTAGCAGCCCATGTGAGTCACCTAACACATGTGGGAACCATTATTTGGCAACTAGCATGAAATATCTCATAAAATTACAAAAATATGAGTAATCATTCATGACTTATTTACATGAAAACAAAATTACATATCCTTTATATCTAATCCATACACCAACGACCAAAAACACCTACAAACACTTTCATTCTTCAATTTTCTTCATCTAATTGATCTCTCTCAAGTTCTATCTTCAAGTTCTAAGTGTTCTTCATAAATTCCAAAAGTTCTAGTTTCATAAAATCAAGAATACTTCCAATATTGCAAGTTTACTTCCAAGTTTTCTAAATCCATTCCAAGTAATCATTCAAGATCAAGAAACCTTTGTTACTTACAGTAGGTTATCTTTCTAATACATGGTAATAATCATATTCAAACTTTAATTCAATTTCTATAACTATAACAATCTTATTTCGAGTGAAAATCTTACTTGAAATTGTTTTCGTGTCATGATTCTGCTTCAAGAACTTTCAAGCCATCCAAGGATCCTTTGAAGCTAGATCTATTTTTCTCATTTCTAGTAGGTTTATCCAAGGAACTTGAGGTAGTAATGATGTTCATAACATCATTCGATTCATACATATAAAGCTATCTTATTCGAAGGTTTAAACTTGTAATCACTAGAACATAGTTTAGTTAATTCTAAACTTGTTAGCAAATAAAAGTTAATCCTTCTAACTTGACTTTTAAAATCAACTAAACACATGTTCTATATCTATATGATATGCTAACTTAATAATTTAAAACCTGGAAACACGAAAAATACCGTAAAACCGGATTTACGCCATTGTAGTAACACCGCGGGCTGTTTTGGGTTAGTTAATTAAAAACTATGATAAACTTTGATTTAAAAGTTGTTATTCTGAGAAAATTATTTTTATTATGAACATGAAACTATATCCAAAAATTATGGTTAAACTCAAAGTGGAAGTATGTTTTCTAAAATGGCCATCTAGACGTCGTTCTTTAGACTGAAATGACTACCTTTACAAAAATGACTTGTAACTTATTTTTCCGACTAGAAACCTATACTTTTTCTGTTTAGATTCATAAAATAGAGTTCAATATGAAACCATAGCAATTTGATTCACTCAAAACGGATTTAAAATGAAGAAGTTATGGGTAAAACAAGATTGGATAATTTTTCTCATTTTAGCTACGTGAAAATTGGTAACAAATCTATTCCAACCATAACTTAATCAACTTGTATTGTATATTATGTAATCTTGAGATACCATAGACACGTATACAATGTTTCGACCTGTCATGTCGACACATCTATATATATTTCGGAACAACCATAGACACTCTATATGTGAATGTTGGATTAGCTATACAGGGTTGAGGTTGATTCCAAAATATATATAGTTTGAGTTGTGATCAATACTGAGATACGTATACACTGGGTCGTGGATTGATTCAAGATAATATTTATCTATTTATTTCTGTACATCTAACTGTGGACAACTAGTTGTAGGTTACTAACGAGGACAGCTGACTTAATAAACTTAAAACATCAAAATATATTAAAAGTGTTGTAAATATATTTTGAACATACTTTGATATATATGTATATATTGTTATAGGTTTGTGAATCAACCAGTGGCCAAGTCTTACTTCCCGACGAAGTAAAAATCTGTGAAAGTGAGTTATAGTTCCACTTTTAAAATCTAATATTTTTGGGATGAGAATACATGCAGGTTTTATAAATGATTTACAAAATAGACACAAGTAAGTGAAACTACATTCTGTAGTTGAATTATCGAAATCGAATATGCCACTTTTTATTAAGTCTGGTAATCTAAGAATTAGGGAACAGACACCCTAATTGACGCGAATCCTAAAGATAGATCTATTGGGCCTAACAAACCCCATCCAAAGTACCGGATGCTTTAGTACTTCAAAATTTATATCATATCCGAAGGGTGTTCCGGAATGATGGGGATATTCTTATATATGCATCTTGTTAATGTCGGTTACCAGGTGTTCACCATATGAATGATTTTTATCTCTATGTATGGGATATGTATTGAAATATGAAATCTTGTGGTCTATTGTTACGATTTGATATATATAGGTTAAACCTATAACTCACCAACATTTTTGTTGACGTTTAAAGCATGTTTATTCTCAGGTGAATACTAAGAGCTTCTGCTGTTGCATACTAAAATAAGGACAAGATTTGGAGTCCATGTTTGTATGATATTGTGTAAAAACTGCATTCAAGAAACTGATTTCGATGTAACATATTTGTATTGTAAACCATTATGTAATGGTCGTGTGTAAACAGGATATTTTAGATTATCATTTAATCTATGTAAAGCTTTTTAAACCTTTATTTATGAAATAAAGGTTATGGTTTGTTTTAAAAATGAATGCAGTCTTTGAAAAACGTCTCATATAGAGGTCAAAACCTCGCAACGAAATCAATTAATATGGAACGTTTTTAATCAATAAGAACGGGACATTTCAGTTGGTATCCGAGCGTTGGTCTTAGAGAACCAGAAAATTTGCATTAGTGTGTCTTATCGAGTTTGTTAGGATGCATTAGTGAGTCTGAACTTCGACCGTGTTTTCTTTAAAAATGATTGCTTAACATTTTTGTTGGAAACTATATATTATTAACATGTATATATTATGTGATATATTAATCTCTTAACATGTTTGATATTGTGTGATAGATGTCTACCTCTAGCACAAATCCCATTGACTCACCTAATAATAACGAAGAGTCGAATATATATTGGACTGATTCACAAGTTCCCGAAGAAGAACCGGAAGAAGAATCAGAACCGGAAGAGGAGGAACCGGAGGAGGAAATAGAACCGGTGGGGGAAATAATAAAACGATTAAGTAAAAGAAAATCCTCAACCAACCGACCAAGGTTAATTATGGTCAATGGTGTTTCTGTCAAGGAAGCAAAATATTGGGAGGATTACCGATTCTCCGATGAATCGGATTCCGACGAGAATTCCGATGATGTTATAGAAATTACCCCAACTGAATTTAAAAAGGCAAAAGAAAATAATAAGGGAAAGGGCATAAAAATAGAGAAATCTAATTCCAACCCCGATGAACTTTATATGTATCGTCAACCCCCGAAGCCCTTAAGTTGTAACAATGACCCGGGAACCTCTAAACCACCAGGTTTTTCTAAACCGTTGTGGAAAACGACAGCTCGTATTAGGGGAACATCATATATCCCTAGAAACTTGGAAAAATTAACCAAAATCAAAGAAGAAGAAATGAGCGAGTCGGAATAAGATAGTTGTATTCGTGTGGTGTAATATATGTAATATAGTGTGCTTATGCTTTATGATATATGTAAAAATTGCTTGTATTAATAAGTATTTTTTTTTATGAATCTAACTCTTGTCTATTTTATAGTATAAAAACACAAAATGGATAGACAACCCAATATTTTAAGAGACCTACCCGGAGACATGATTGATGAAATCTTGTCTAGAGTCGGTCAGAATTCTTCGGCACAACTAATTACGGCGAAATCAGTTTGTAAGACATTTGAAGAACGTTCCAAGAATGTCTTGGTTTATAAGAGACTTTCATTTTGAAAGATGGGGGATATCACATTGGGAAACCCATAAGTTACGATGTGTTTACTTTGACGCATATATTGCGGGGAACCCAAATGCTATTTTACGCAACGGGTTAAGAAATTATTTTGACTCAATGTATCCGAATATAGGACTTCATGATTTAGAAAAAGCGGCTAACATGCAACATAAAGAAGCATGCTATGCTTACGGGTTAGTAATGTTCGCTTCTCACCAAAGTGAGAAAAAGAACATTCGGCTACAACTATTAAACAAAACGTTCCCACAAGTGACGCAGTCAGTAATTGGGGTAAGAAATGAGGTTTTTAGGTTATTACGAGACTGTTGGTCATTACGTAACCCTCGTCCCTTTGACGACGTTACAACACGCTGTCTTATCAACGGCCATAACGGTTATGTTCCACAAGACCAAGGATGGGAAGTAGTCCTAGTAAAACCAGAATGCATGACTTGTTTCTGGACGTATGAATTACGTGTCTTTATTGCCTTTGCTGAACGACTTGTGTACTAGCTAGAATTATCTTCACAACTATCTTGTATCAAAGTTATTGTGTGCTATATTTCATGCTTTATGTAAAATAAGCGGTATTGTAAGTTTGTAAAATATTGTATAAAAGTTTGAACGCGAAATATTATTATAATCAGTTTTTCATATAGAATTGTAGTAGTTGAATTGTATATTAGCTACTAAGTATGAACTTAACGGGTAGGTACTACCCGAATTTAAACTTATAAAACGCTAATATGAAGAAAAAGCTTTTATAAATGAGTTCATATTATGCTACGAAATACTATTAACTACTCTTAATATTCTGTATGATTAACTTGTTCCATTTGACTATTTTGAAGGAAATGGCACCGACTACTCGACACACCGTGAATATGAATGAAGAGGAATTTCGTACTTTTCTAGCTTCAAACATAGCCGCAGTACAGGTTGCGCTACATACCAACAATAACCTTGGATCTAGCAGTACAGGAAATCGTGTAGGATGCACCTACAAAGAATTCACTGCCTGCAAACCTTTGGAATTTGATGGAACCGAAGGACTGATCGGATTGAAACGGTGGACCGAGAAGGTTGAATCGGTGTTTGCCATAAGTAAGTGTACTGAAGAGGACAAAGTGAAGTACGCTACGCATACCTTCACAGGTTCTGCGTTAACATGGTGGAATACCTATCTAGAGCAAGTGGGACAAGATGATGCGTACGCACTATCGTGGTCAGCATTCAAGCACTTGATGAACGAGAAGTACCGTCCCAGAATCGAGGTCAATAAGCTCAAGATAGAACTTAGAGGGTTACGAACCCAAGGATTTGATATTACCACGTATGAAAGACGATTCACAGAATTGTGCCTATTGTGTCCGGGAGCGTTCGAAGATGAGGAAGAGAAGATCGACGCGTTTGTGAAAGGATTACCGGAAAGAATCCAAGAAGATATAAGTTCACACGAGCCGGTCTCCATACAACAGGCATGTAGAATGGCTCACAAACTAGTGAACCAGATTGAGGAAAGAATTAAAGAACAGACGGCTGAAGAGGCCAATGTGAAGCAAGTCAAAAGAAAGTGGGAGGAAAACAGTGATAAGAATCACCAATACAACAACAACAGCAATTACAATAATAATCGCAACAATTATCCCAACAATCGCAACATCAATCGCAACTACAACAAATGGCCCAACAACAACAACAACAACAACAACAACAACAACAACAGCAACTACAACAATCATCCCAACAACAATAACAACCGCAACAACAACAACAATCAGAAGTAGCTATGCTAAAGGTGTGAAAAGTATCACTCGGGGTTCTGCACCAAATTTTGCAACAAGTGTAAAATAAATGGTCATAGCGCGGCGAAGTGTGAGGTCTACGGACCAGGGGTTAACAGAATGAAAGGAACAAATGGTGTCGGAACGAGTAATGGCGGAGCAAGTAGTATCGGAGCAAGTTATGCCAATGTAGTTTGTTATAAATGTGGAAAACCGGGCCACATTATTAGAAATTGCCCGAACCAGGAGAACACGAATGGACAAGGCCGCGGAAGAGTTTTCAATATTAATGCGGCAGAGGCACAGGAAGACCCGGAGCTTGTTACGGGTACGTTTCTTATTGACAATAAATCTGCTTAAGTTTTATTTGATTCGGGTGCGGATAGAAGCTATATGAGTAGAGATTTTTTGTGCTAAATTAAGTTGTCCATTGACGCCGTTGGATAGTAAATTTTTACTCGAATTAGCAAACGGTAAATTAATTTTAGCAGATAATATATGCTGGAATCGAGAAATTAAACTGAGTAGCGAAATATTTAAGATTGATTTGATACCAGTAGAGTTAGGGAGTTTTGATGTAATAGTTGGCATGGACTGGCTGAAGAAGGTGAAAGCAGAGATCGTATGTTATAAAAATGCAATTCGCATTGTACGAGAAGAAGGAGAACCCTTAATGGTGTACGGAGAAAAGGGCAACATGAAGCTACATCTTATTAGTAATTTGAAGGCACAAAAACTAATAAGAAAAGGTTGCTATGCTGTTCTAGCACATGTCGAGAAAGTACAAACTAAAGAAAAGAGCATCAATGATGTTCTCGTCGCAAAAGAATTTCCCGATGTATTTCCGAAAGAATTACCGGGACTACCTCCACATCGATCTGTTGAATTTCAAATAGATCTTGTACCAGGAGCTGCACCAATAGCTCGTGCTCCTTATAGACTCGCACCCAGCGAGATGAAAGAACTGCAAAGCCAACTGCAAGAACTATTAGAAAGTGGTTTCATTCGACCAAGCACATCACCATGGGGAGCTCCTGTTTTGTTTATCAAGAAGAAGGATGGTACATTTAGGTTGTGTATTGACTACAGAGAGTTGAACAAACTTACCATCAAAAACCGTTATCCACTACTGAGAATTGACGACTTATTTGATCAACTACAAGGCTCGTCGATTTATTCGAAGATCGATTTACGTTCTGGATATCATCAAATGCGAGTAAAGGAGGATGATATTCCAAAAACTGCTTTTAGGACGCCTTATGGTCATTACGAGTTTATTGTTATGCCGTTTGGATTGACTAACGCACCAGCTATGTTCATGGACCTTATGAACCGAGTGTGTGGCCCATATCTTGACAAGTTTGTCATTGTTTTCATCGATGACATACTTATTTACTCAAAGAATGATCAAGAGCACGAAGAACATTTGAGAAAAGTGCTAGAAGTATTGAGGAAAGAAAAACTGTACGCTAACTTTTCAAAGTGTGCATTTTGGTTGGAAGAAGTTCAATTCCTCGGTCACATAGTGAACAAAGAAGGTATCCAGGTGGACCCAGCAAAGATCGAAACCGTTGAAAAGTGGGAAACCCCAAAAACTCCGAAACATATAAATCAATTTTTAGGATTGGCTGGTTACTAAAGAAGATTCATCCAAGATTTCTCCAAAATAGCAAAACCCTTGACTGCATTAACGCATAAAGGGAAGAAATTTGAATGGAATGATGAACAAGAGAAAGCGTTTCAGTTATTGAAGAAAAAGCTAACTACGGCACCTATATTGTCATTGCCTGAAGGGAATGATGATTTTGTGATTTATTGTGACGCATCAAAGCAAGTCTCGGTTGTGTATTAATGCAACGGATGAAGGTGATTGCTTATGCGTCTAGACAATTGAAGATTCATAAGCAAAATTATACGACGCATGATTTGGAATTAGGCGAGGTTGTTTTTGCATTAAAGACTTGGAGGCACTACTTATATGGGGTCAAAAGTATTATATATACCGACCACAAAAGTCTTCAACACATATTTAATCAGAAACAACTGAATATGAGGCAGCGTAGGTGGATTGAATTGTTGAATGATTACGACTTTGAGATTCGTTACCACCCGGGGAAGGTAAATGTGGTAGCCGACGCCTTGAGCAGAAAGGACAGAGAACCCATTCGAGTAAAATCTATGAATATAATGATTCACACTAACCTTACTACTCAAATAAAGGAGGCGCAACAAGGAGTTTTAAAAGAGGGAAATTTAAAGGATGAAATACCCAAAGGATCGGAGAAGCATCTTAATATTCGAGAAGACGGAACCCAGTATAGGGCTGAAAGAATTTGGGTACCAAAATTTGGAGATATGAGAGAAATGGTACTTAGAGAAGCTCATAAAACCAGATACTCAATACATCCTGGAACGGGGAAGATGTACAAGTATCTTAAGAAATATTTTTGGTGGCCAGGTATGAAAGCCGATATTGCTAAATATGTAGAAGAATGTTTGACGTGTTCTAAGGTCAAAGCTGAACATCAGAAACCATCAGGTCTACTACAACAACCTGAAATCCCGGAATGGAAATGGGAAAACATTACCATGGATTTCATTACTAAATTGCCAAGGACTGCAAGTGGTTATGATACTATTTGGGTAATAGTTGATAGTCTCACCAAGTCAGCACACTTCCTGCCAATAAGAGAAGATGACAAGATGGAGAAGTTAGCACGACTGTATTTGAAGGAAGTCGTCTCCAGACATGGAATACCAATCTCTATTATCTCTGATAGGGATGGCAGATTTATTTCAAGATTCTGGCAGACATTACAGCAAGCATTGGGAACTCGTCTAGACATGAGTACTGCCTATCATCCACAAACTGATGGGCAGAGCGAAAGGACGATACAAACGCTTGAAGACATGCTACGAGCTTGTGTTATTGATTTCGGAAACAGTTGGGATCGACATCTACCGTTAGCAGAATTTTCCTACAACAATAGCTACCATTCAAGCATTGAGATTGCGCCGTTTGAAGAACTTTATGGTAGAAAGTGCAGGTCTCTGATTTGTTGGAGTGAAGTGGGGGATAGACAGATTACAGGTCCGGAGATAATACAAGAAACTACCGAGAAAATCATCCAAATTCAACAAAGATTGAAAACCGCCCAGAGTCGACAAAAGAGCTACGCGGACAGTAAAAGAAAAGATATAGAGTTTGAAATTGGAGAAATGGTCATGCTTAAGGTTTCACCTTGGAAAGGCATTGTTCGATTTGGTAAACGGGGGAAACTAAATCCAAGGTACATTGGACCATTCAAGATTATAGATCGTGTCGGACCAGTAGCTTACCAACTGGAGCTACCTCAACAACTCGCGGCTGTACATAACACTTTCCACGTTTCAAATTTGAAGAAATGTTTTGCTAAAGAAGATCTCACTATTCCGTTGGACGAAATTCAAATCAATGAAAAACTTCAATTCATTGAAGAACCCGTCGAAATAATGGATCGTGAGGTTAAGAGACTTAAACAAAACAAGATACCGATTGTTAAGGTTCGATGGAATGATCGTAGAGGACCCGAGCTCACCTGGGAGCGTGAAGATGAGATGAAGAAGAAATACCCGCATTTATTTCCAGAAGATACGTCAACACCTCCAACTGCTTAAAATTTCTGGACGAAATTTATTTAACGGGTAGGTACTGTAGTGACCCGAACTTTTCCATGTTTATATATATATTAAATGAAATTGTTATTT
This sequence comes from Rutidosis leptorrhynchoides, assembly GCF_046630445.1. Taxonomy (NCBI): domain Eukaryota; kingdom Viridiplantae; phylum Streptophyta; class Magnoliopsida; order Asterales; family Asteraceae; genus Rutidosis; species Rutidosis leptorrhynchoides. The sequence goes on from NC_092343.1 coordinate 242,163,265, forward strand.
ACATGATTAAGTGTTTCCAACATGTTAATCAATCAAACTTGTTAAGACTTGATTAATTGAAATAGGTTTCATATAGACAATTGACCACCCAAGTTGACCGGTGATTCACGAACGTTAAAAATTGTAAAAACTATACAATGACATATATATGGTTATATATATAGTTAACATGATTTTATTATAAGTATGTATCTCATTAGGTATTTTAACAGTGAGTTATATACATAAAAATGAGACTATTAATTTAAGAAACTCGAAAACGATATATATAACGATTATCGTTATAACAACGTCTTACTAGGTACATATGAATCATATTAATATATTGATACACTTGGTTAATTATGTTAAATGATAAGTAAATATATTATTAAGTGTATTAACAATGAAATACATATGTAAAAATAAGACTAATAACTTAATAATTTCGAAACGAGACATATATGTAACGATTATCGTTGTAACAACATTTAACTGTATATATATCATACTAAGATATATTATATATCATAATATCATGATAATATAACAATTTAACATCTCATTTGTTATAATAAACAATTGGTTAACAACATTCAACAAGATCGTTAACCTAAAGGTTTTAAAACAACATTTACATGTAACGACTAACGATGACTTAACGACTCAGTTAAAATGTATATACATGTAGTGTTTTAATATGTATTCATACACTTTTGAAAGACTTCAAGACACTTATCAAAATACTTCTACTTAACAAAAATGCTTACAATTACATCCTCGTTCAGTTTCATCAACAATTCTACTCGTATGCACCCGTATTCGTACTCGTACAATACACAGCTTTTAGATGTATGTACTATTGGTATATACACTCCAATGATCAGCTCTTAGCAGCCCATGTGAGTCACCTAACACCTGTGGGAACCATTATTTGGCAACTAGCATGAAATATCTCATAAAATTACAAAAATATGAGTAATCATTCATGACTTATTTACATGAAAACAAAATTACATATCCTTTATATCTAATCCATACACCAACGACCAAAAACACCTACAAACACTTTCATTCTTCAATTTTCTTCATTTAATTGATCTCTCTCAAGTTCTATCTTCAAGTTCTAAGTGTTCTTCATAAATTCCAAAAGTTCTAGTTTCATAAAATCAAGAATACTTCCAAGATTGCAAGTTTACTTCCAAGTTTTCTAAATCCATTCCAAGTAATCATCCAAGATCAAGAAACCTTTGTCACTTACAGTAGGTTATCTTTCTAATACAATGTAATAATCATATTCAAACTTTAATTCAATTTCTATAACTATAACAATCTTATTTCGAGTGGAAATCTTACTTGAAATTGTTTTCGTGTCATGATTCTGCTTCAAGAACTTTCAAGCCATCCAAGGATCCTTTGAAGCTAGATCTATTTTTTTCATTTCCAGTAGGTTTATCCAAGGAACTTGAGGTAGTAATGATGTTCATAACATCATTCGATTCATACATATAAAGCTATCTTATTCGAAGGTTTAAACTTGTAATCACTCAAACATAGTTTAGTTAATTCTAAACTTGTTCGCAAATAAAAGTTAATCCTTATAACTTGACTTTTAAAATCAACTAAACACATGTTCTATATCTATATGATATGCTAACTTAATAATTTAAAACCTGAAAACACGAAAAAACACCGTAAAACTGGATTTACGCCGTCGTAGTAACACCGCGGGCTGTTTTGGGTTAGTTAATTAAAAACTATGATAAACTTTTATTTAAAAGTTGTTATTCTGAGAAAATGATTTTTATTATGAACATGAAACTATATCCAAAAATTATGGTTAAACTCAAAGTGGAAGTACGTTTTCTAAAATAGTCATATAGACGTCGTTCTTTCGACTGAAATGACTACCTTTTCAAAAACGACTTGTAACTTATTTTTCCGACGATAAACCTATACTTTTTCTGTTTGGATTCATAAAATAGAGTTCAATATGAAACCATAGCAATTTGATTCACTCAAAACGGATTTAAAATGAAGAAGTTATGGGTAAAACAAGATTGGATAATTTTTCTCATTTTAGCTACGTGAAAATTGGTAACAAATCTATTCCAACCATAACTTAATCAACTTGTATTGTATATTATGTAATCTTGAGATACCATAGACACGTATACAATGTTTCGACCTATCATGTCGACACATCTATATATATTTTAGAACAACCATAGACACTCTATATGTGAATGTTGGAGTTGGCTATACAGGGTTGAGGTTGATTCCAAAATATATATAGTTTGAGTTGTGATCAATACAGAGATACGTATACACTGGGTCGTGGATTGATTCAAGATAATATTTATCGATTTATTTCTGTACATGTAACTGTGGACAACTAGTTGTAGGTTACTAACGAGGACAGCTAACTTAATAAACTTAAAACATCAAAATATATTAAAAGTGTTGTAAATATATTTTGAACATACTTTGATATATATGTATATATTGTTATAGGTTCGTGAATCAACCAGTGGCCAAGTCTTACTTCCCGACGAAGTAAAAATCTGTGAAAGTGAGTTATAGTCCCACTTTTAAAATCTAATATTTTTGGGATGAGAATACATGCAGGTTTTATAAATGATTTACAAAATAGACACAAGTACGTGAAACTACATTCTATAGTTGAATTATCGAAATCGAATATGCCACTTTTTATTAAGTCTGGTAATCTAAGAATTAGGGAACAGACACCCTAATTGACGCGAATCCTAAAGATAGATCTATTGGGCCTAACAAACCCCATCCAAAGTACCGGATGCTTTAGTACTTCGAAATTTATATCATATCCGAAGGGTGTCCCGGAATGATGGGGATATTCTTATATATGCATCTTGTTAATGTCGGTTACCAGGTGTTCACCATATGAATGATTTTTATCTCTATGTATGGGATGTGTATTGAAATATGAAATCTTGTGGTCTATTGTTACGATTTGATATATATAGGTTAAACCTATAACTCACCAACATTTTTGTTGACGTTTAAAGCATGTTTATTCTCAGGTGAATACTAAGAGCTTCCGCTATTGCATACTAAAATAAGGACAAGATTTGGAGTCCATGTTTGTATGATATTTTGTAAAAACTGCATTCAAGAAACTGATTTCGATGTAACATATTTGTATTGTAAACCATTATGTAATGGTCGTGTGTAAACAGGATATTTTAGATTATCATTTAATCTACATAAAGCTTTTTAAACCTTTATTTATGAAATAAAGGTTATGGTTTGTTTTAAAAATGAATGCAGTCTTTGAAAAACGTCTCATATAGAGGTCAAAACCTCGCAACGAAATCAATTAATATGGAATGTTTTTAATCAATAAGAACAGGACATTTAAGTTTTGACATTTCATATCGACGCATTTATATATATTATTTAGAATAACCATAGACACTCTATATGCAGTAATGATCGAGTTCTCTATACAGGGTTGAGGTTGATTCTACAATAATATATATAATTTGAGTTGTGATCGAGTCTGAGACATGTACACGGGTCACGATATGTATTAATTAATTCGAATATTATATATTAAACTATATATGAATTATTGGACTGTCAACTGTGAACTATCGACTGAGGACTAATAACATTGGACAATTAAAATGAATTAAAATATTGATTATAACATATGAAACTAAACAATTCTTCAAGTTTGCCACTTGATTTCATCTTAAACCTCATTTAAATATTGACAATTACAATCTTCGTTCAAACCTTTCATGATTCTTGAAAACACTTCAATCGAGAGGATGAACTAACCGCACTTCATCTACGGAAGAAAAGATTGATGCATATAGTTATTCACCTGAAAATACTCGGAACCTGAGTAAATGTTTAAAACGTATCTGTGCTACCTCTTTGGGAGTTGTTATTACCAAAAATAACTTTGCAATCCCTTTTCAAATTAGCTAATTTTGTCACAGCTCCAGCAAGTCAACTTCGACTTTTCATTCGAAACAACCTTATTATAACCTTGATATATATGCGTGCTCTTTTATTGCTATCGGAAAATCTTTTATATTCCACCACATCACCCGCAGACGTACCAGCAACCTCGTTGCTCCTTCGCTTAAATCTCTCCGACAAATCACTATATTTATCTATTGAAGATTTATCATGAACTCATCCGCACCTTGTAATGAGAATTGGCATACCAATTACCAGAAATCAGCGTTTAATCATCTAAAAACACAATTCTCTTGAAACCCCTTGGTTTTATAACCAATGATCCAGATCCGTTAAAATTGATAATGCTGACGAAGCAGCATGTAGTAAATGGTCTTAATGGTCAAAAGTGTGATAATAAAGAATGGAATATTGGGAACGCTCGATAGAAAATTTGGTACTGAAAAATGAATTGAGCTAACCATGAAGGAGACCAAGGACAAATACAAGGATCATACCCTATATTCAAAGAATCTAGGTAATTATGTATTCAATGAAGTCTTCAGCGTATATCTTGCCCCGAAGTCATGTTAAAATCTTGCGGAAAATTTTTCTTCATAAACCTTCGAACTTAGAAATTCCCAAAATATTATCATAAATATCTTCGATATTTCTGAAGATATTTTCATAAATATTTTCATCCGAAATTATCTATCTCCTCGTGCTATCTATGTTACATCATAAAAGAAACTATTTTAGTTTCTATCCTTCTATAGATTTGAGTTTAAATTATGAATGATTGCTGGAGAAGTGTTGGGAATTAAAGCATGAGTTGGTATAATATAATGACGGTTGGCCAACGTGTTTATATTACAGTAAGTCATGCTGAGTTTCTAATAAAACGTGATGATGGTTCACAGTAGATCATACCATCATCATGTGTCATGTTACATAACTCTTTCGTTCTGATTAACTTCAAAACATATCAAGAAAATATATTCTTGATAGTTCTATTCTCATTGATTCTGGTAACTTGACAAATCAAATCGTACTATTACGTTCTTTCTTGTTTAGAACATTAAGTTCATTCGAAACTCCATACTTACGAATTCTGGACCGTTACTCGTTTTACTAGAGGTCAAGAAGAGAATAAAAAGGCAAAGAGCTCTGATCGATGTCGAAGGGTCAATCAAAAATAGCCTAATTACTCTAACTTAGCTAGGGTAAGCAGGATTCGTTCCACGGGAAGTTATGGTCAACAAGCAAGCAATTTCCAGAGTTTGTTGTTTGTGATTAACTAACTTAACTATAAAACTACTTAGATTGATTACTACTTAAATTTAAACTTAAACAAAAGTGCAATTGAAAAGATTGAAATGTAAACAATGAGATTAAAGCCTTTATCCTTTCACAATCCTAATTTAGCATGCATTAATTCAAACAAGCATTATATTTATCAATTGTTGATCAAATCTCATAGACAAGACTTCTTAAGTTCATTAATTCTATTATCTTGAGATTAAACTATGCAATCTAGACAAAGTGTCTTTATCCCTAATCTAATTAACACTAAGTTGGATCAAGAACACACTGTTAAATCACAATAATCTAACTTGCAATAACAAAGTATAGAACTTGCATTAATCAACAATCAACTTGATTCATAACATTATAATTCGAAAGTATTAAACATCACAAATCACATAATCTTGAATGAAATCATACATAACTCAATTGTTCATGGAAAGGATAAAGATTAGATTACTAGCCAAGCATGATGGTGGTGAGAATCAATGAAATCCTTGATGTTTGCATGATGCTTTGAACCTTGATCTTGACTTGAATCTTGAAAGAATGGTGATTTGATTGAAGATTTTTGGTGTTTTTAGGTGTTCTCTGCTGCAAAAACTGGTAGGGAAAAGTTGTTTTTCGTAACCCTAAAGACCTCCTTAAATAGGGGTTAAGAAATTCTATCCAAAAGCTAATTTTCATTTTTCCCGGATTCTGGAATTTTGTACTGGCGTAATTTACGCCAGTCTGGGCGTAAATTATGCCTTTGTTATTTCTGCTCAGCGTATTTTTACGGCTCCAAGTGATTTATGTTCTGAGAGGCATCTGTGTACTGGCGTAATTTACGCCAGATCAGGCGTAAATTACGCCTTTGTTAATTCAGCTGCTCCTGTTTTTGCTTCCAAATCATGTCCATCTTCCACTGTCTTTCACTCAAAACGCCATTTTTGCACGATCTTTTGCGCCAACACCTTTAATACCTGTAAACACATAAAACTCCATAAAAGTATCTCCTTGTTCACTTGCGTAACGTTAATTTTGCGTAATTAGTTAGAATTCATCGTGACAATTAAGGAACGATCAAATCCCCCACACTTGGCTTTTGCTTGTCCTCAAGCAAATCTGTTTTTAGCTACAAGACAATAACACCTAGGTGGTATTAATTCAAACAATTTTTTCACAAGCAAAATTAACTATAAATCAAGATGTAAATACGATATGGGTTAATTCACTCAAAACCTCAAATAACTTTCATTCTCTAAAACCTTCAATCATAACTTCCTTTTCACAAATCATTTCCTTATTTCAATAATTCCTCCATTAATCATATCCTCATAATCCTCAAACATTTTCCTTAAATCATCATATGGATCAAAACTTAGCACTAAATCAAACAATTATCCTTACAACTTTCATGATCCACACTTATTCTTTTTAAGATCAAAATAAATGTATTTAAATAACATGTCAAAAGAAACACAACACGGGTTACATTAAATCCGGATTAATTTCATTGGGTTGGCCATGACTCAAATAAAAATGGTGTAAAACGGTTACGAATGTTGAACCATTCAAACTTTATAAGGTTTAGAAATTTTAACGTGACCCTCATTCGTACCAAGATAAATTACAATAAACCGGAATGTCAAACATAACTAGAATTGTGCACATGTTTGTGTTTTTGTCCTCCTTAACTTTTCAATTAACCAAACTCATGCCCTTGTCTACACTAGTACTAAGTGCATACCTTCTAAGTCTCGACACCAATGAACCCCCTAAGTCTAGTTAGAAATACCCCATACCACAAGCTCGGTAATGGTGAAGTTTTGGTTACATTGCCCATTTGTGCGAGGCATTCATGGAAGGTATAGGTTTTTGCAAGGTTATAAGGAATCTTATATTCTAAAACTTAAACTTCAACGAGACGAATTTTATGCCTCAGTGGTCCATGCTTTATAAGGCACTCGTTTCACAATTTTTGGCATACTTTTCTTCTACTCTTTTTTATTCTTTTAAATTCGTCTCTTCACCTCCTCCTTTTATAACATATCAATTTTTTTTTATTTTTTTTTTCAACTTCAATGAACTAGCACATATCATATGAAACATTTGAGAACATTTGGGATGTAATGGTGAATATGTGGAGATGATGACAATGATATATATAGATGTATATATGTATCATGGATAACGGGTGTTGGGTGTGGTGAATATCATTGTCAAAGCTTGTGCTATAAAGTACCCCCTTTCGACCTTTGCCTAGGGAAGAGTAAACTCTACAAGTGTTGCATTGGTGACTATCATCATTGTTATGCACTTTCATACTAGTGAGTAAATCGTGGACTCCATTGTGGAACCCCGGAGACCACTTTGAGTCAAACTAATCAAAAGCCACAAACACTATAACATAATAGCTAGTTATATTTGCCATGCTAGTTTAAACTAATTATATCTTAGCAAAAATGAGTTGCGTTGTCACCTAGCATTACCAAATCTAAACAAGATAAAGTAAGATTAATTCAACACTAATAACCAAAAATAAGGGTAGGAATGGGAAGTTGGTTTTCTTTTTCTCAGATTTTTTTTATATCACTTTTCTAAAGGTTTAGGCTGCTAATGGTCACTAATTGATTCTAGTACACATTTTGTGTACTAACGACCTGGGTAGACTGGCTGCAAAAATAAAAAGAATTGGTTTAAAAAGAAAAATCCTAAAGTGTTTCTTTATCATCCATGTTACCTAGCATAAAACCTCGGGATCTTTTTCCTTCTTTTCTTTTAAACTTTCTTTTCTCCACAAAAGTATATTTCCTTAAAGTTACTAGTCAAGGTCAACAAGGTCAAATGTCTAACACTATCATTCCTCACCGGCCAAGTCCAAAAACTTCAAAGAAATTCCAAATTAATCACTAATCACTAAGGTTACTCTCATGGGTCAACATCTTGATTATAGCCTTGAAATTAAAATTTTTCAAATTTTTACCACCTAGGCCATTAAAACCATTTAAGACATAAAACCTTTAAACAACAAACATTTTCAAGCTAAGCCAAATGTGCAAATTTCCTTCCTCCCCCCCACACTTAAATCATGCTACGTCCTCGTACGCATGTTAAAAAGTTATGTTAAATTAAAGTGAGGAAATTAAACAAGGAGAAAGAAAAAGAACAATATTACCCGGGATTACAAAAGCAACTTCCCAAAATACCACTCGTGACAACGACACCAATCTCCCATTTCATCTCACAACATGTTTCCTTCCATCCAATTTTATTCTCACAAAACAAAAACAAAAGAAAAAGTAAAAACTAACTAGCCCGTTTACGGAGGGATCCCGCTTTAAACCACCCGATAGCTCGGGGGGACGAGTTTTGTCTCGTGAGGGCTTATAGCGAACATACCCACAAAGTTCATTTAACTACTAAAAATAAAAATAAGAAAAATAAAAATAAAGGAAAAATAAAAGCAAAGTAAAGTGTACATGTTTATTACAGACGGAGCACAGGACCTGATAAAAATCAGAGAGGCTCATTCCATTCGGGTATCGGGACCAAAAATACTCTCAAACATACTCTTCGCCAACGGTGCCATGTCAAACACCGACTTCCTCCCTTCTTCCCGAACTCTCTCCATCTCCGGTGGCAATGGTGTAGGCTGCTGATAGAACAATGGTGGTGCGATAGAAGGTGCGGGTGGGGCCACATATCCCATCCCGGGTGTAGATCCCGAAGCATAAGTAGTATAATCAATCGGCTCATAATATGGTGTAACTGGTCGATTATGTACCAAATCATCATACTGCCGCCTCCGGTTATCCCTCTCAAATGCCTCCTGCTGATATCGCTCAGTCATGTAAATCTGAGCCCTAGCTATGTCCATGAGGGTACCCTGCTGCTCCTCCATTCGCGCCCACTGTCGTTCATCTACCTGAACATAACGCCTACCCCTACTCGACCCCTCTCCATGAGGGTTAAAATCCGGATCACTCCTCTCCTCTAACTCATCCAACTGTCGCCCGAGCCGCTCAATTGAATCATCCGTATCATACTCTGCTTCATCCACAGGAAGATTATCATCATTAACCCCAAAAGTATACCTTTCCACATAAGTCGGATTCTCAATCACATAACCCGCTCCTTCTCTCATAAACTGTAACCCAGCCACATTTTCCTTAACATACCTCATTGTTTCCTTTACACCCCTAGGATTATTGGAAAGCGCCCCTTTTCTCCACAAGAAAAATGATAAGAACCGCATATAAGGGATCACCGCCCTTTGCTTTAACTGCTGTCGACATTCCCATATCCACGTCATCATAACCAACCTCGAGGACGGCACCATCGAATTAGTCACCATAGCGTACAACAACGGTAACTCATAAGTTCAAACATGAGTGAGATCACTTTTTCGTTGATATATGTTGTAGTGCATCACAGTTGACAACAACTTTGGAATGATTCTTAACTTACTTCTTTCTAACTCAAAATTCTCAATGTCAAGTCGGTCGACATGAAACAACGTCCGTATCACATGGGCATACTGATCAGCGGGAACCTCAAACAATTGTTTTTCAGTTGGATAGTCATACGCATCTTTCCCCGAAATAAGAATTCCCGAATCATATGGAATATCGGGGTGGGCTAGCTCATTAAAAGTATCCATCCGAAGTGGGACCACCGTGTTGCCCACTTTACCTTCCAAAATTAATGTTCTCGGAAAATTGTCCCCTGGAATCCACTTTAAAGTTGACATCCATTGAAACACTTGATTGGGATAATTCATCTCCCAAGAACACTCTAGCGGTGCCTGCTCGAACCCTGTTTGAACCGGTTGAAGCATAGCACTCCAACCCCAATCGACAAACACTTGAAACACCCCGTACTTTCTCCACTCACTTGAAGTAATGAACCTTTCGCAAAAGGCATTTCTCAATAATTGATCCTTTTTCTCAGTATACAACCGAACCTGCACATCATAAGGCAATTCACTTAACCATCTCTTGTCCTCCCATTTTTGTGCCCAGGTTTGGTTACCACCACGACCTCTTTTAAGTCCTCGCAACATTTTCTGCAATCACATAACTCAACAAACTCATTAGTACTTAACAAAACACCTCACATGTTATTGCTCAAAAATTCACATGAAAACATCTAGCAATACATGTCATTCCTATTCTTATGCACTAACATATCAACCTTGCCTACTTCATTTAACCACAAACACTTAATTCAACATGTTTCAAATTAACATTATCACTTATCAACCCCTTTTTCTCAAGTATCCATCACATAATCATGGTAATCATCATGTTAACGAAAACTATAAACTTAATTGATGAACATTATTTCCTTGACACCTAACAAACATCAATTGCAACATTAAACACTTAGAAACACACAATCAAATCACTAACATTATCAATTCTTGATCAAAGTCAACTCTAGTCAACCACTTGAAAGTAATTAACAAGTTTAAACCCTAACTTTCAAATTAATCATGCACACAAACTAAATTGGCATATTTAAACACAATTAACACAAGCTAGAACAAAAATAATAATCAAACATCATTAATTCGGACTAACCCTAGCACATAAACATGAACATAACAAAAACCTTAAATTAACAATCAAAAACAATGAAAAACACAAGAATAATGATTACCTTGATGTTTAAAACACACGAATTGGATGATTACTTGAAGAATTGAACTCACCAACCAAAACCCCCAAACTTGATTTTTACCCAAGAACACCAATTAAACCCAATTTGTATGATTTGAGAAGGATTTGGATGTTTAATTAAAGTGTTATAATGAATTGGTGATGATTCAAGCTTAGATTGGATGTTTAGATGAAGAAAATTAGGGTTTGGAGTGTGTGTGTTCGTGTGTATGGCTGCGTGGGTTATGGGTTTTAATAAATTAATTTTTTCACCAATTTTAAACCCTTCTCCCGGCATCAGCATTTTTCAACTGGCGTAATTTACGCCGGGCCAGGCGTAATTTACGCCTTTGCATTTTTGGGCGTAAAAAGCTGGCGTAATTTTACGCCTCCAACTCGATTTTTGACTGAATTTACACATTATAAAGGCATAAATTACGCCCAGAATGGCGTAATTTACGCCATCATGCAGCTTTTTTCAGTTTTTTATTTTTTCAATTTTCACCTTATTTTCGCACGAAACTTCCGTTTTTCTCGTTTCCTTTTCACAAAACATTTTAGGGACTAAAAACCTTGACCCCCTCCCACACTTTAAGCATTGCATTGTCCTCAATGCAAAAAGTTAGAGATAGTCTTTTAAACCGTTCCCGTTTTTAACATTCACAAATTGGTCCTTTGCCCCGCCCGCATGTACAAAACAAAATAAAAACTTACAAACTTTACAAGGGTGTGCGTGTTTTTGATGGAGTCGCGCACTCGACTCCTTTTCCGGCTTAGTTTTCGTCCGAATCATCGGCTCCTTTATTACCGAAGCCGAATCCATCCTCCATGCCAAACGTGAGCATATTATCTCGATCTCTAATCGTTAACGTTCTCGCATCAAAATCTAAAGTCATTCTTGCGGTTGCTAAAAATCCTCGTCCCAATATAAGTGGCGTGAATTCATCCGGTTCACAATCCATAATGAAGAAATCCTCCTTATACCCAATGCCATGAATAGTGAAACGAACATCTTCCGCAATCCCAATTGGATCATCAATCGTTTGGTTAGCCATTCGAATATTCGTAGTAGTCCTAACCAACTCTCGAATGCCTATTTCTTTTGCAATTTTAGTTGGCATCATGTTAACACTCGCACCCGAATCTAACAATGCTCGGTAAGCCCCTTTCTTCTTAAATTGACAAATAACCGCAAACTCACCCGGATCTCTATATTTAATGCGAGGCTTATATTCACATTTCGGGTTAGGCTTAACATACTCTACTTTAATCGTCCAACCCTCGTCATCAACAAAAGACGTTGATAATGCTAAAAACGAACATATATTTCATAGCATTATTTCTCAAGAAAGACAAGCTTTTAGTTGCAATTGTTCTATTTACAAGTGATATTCGTTTAAATAATAAAAGGTGAAGACAAAAGACAGATTCGAAGAATTGAAGACGCAAACGACCAAAAAGCTCAAAAGTACAAAAGACAATCAAAAAGGTTCCAATTATTGATAAGAAACGTCTCGAAATTACAAGAGTACAAGATTCAAAACGCAAAGTACAAGATATTAAATTGTACGCAAGGACGTTCGAAAATCCGGAACCGGGACCAGAGTCAACTCTTAACGCTCGACGCAACGGACTAAAAATTACAAGTTAACTATGTATATAAATATAATATAATATATAATTAATTATATTAATTATATATATATTATATTTATAAATAAAAACCGTCGGCAGAGAAAGACTCCAAAGGGACTGAGCTGTAAATTCATTCTCCGCGACTCACGGAGTTTGAAGAGGATTTCACCGCGAGTCGCGGAGCCCCCAGTTTTGAAACTCCCTATAAAGCAAACCGAATTCTGATCATTTTCATCCATCTTTTTCTTCTTCTTCTCATACGTAAAATATATATATATATATATTTATAATTTATATTTTAATTTTAATTATAATTCTAATAATAAGGGTATGTTAGCGAATATTGTAAGGGTGTAAGTCGAAATTCTGTTCGTGTAACGCTACGCTATTTTTAACCATTGTAAGTTATGTTCAACCTTTTTATATTAATGTCTCGTAGCTAAGTTATTATTATGCTTATTTAAAATGAAGTAATCATGATGTTGGGCTAATTACTAAAATTGGGTAATTGGACTTTGTACCATAATTGGGGTTTGGACAAAAGAACGACACTTGTGGAAATTAGACTATGGGCTATTAATGGGCTTTATATTTGTTTAACTAAATAAAAGTTTGTTAATGTTAATATAAAGATTTACAATTGGGCGTCCCTATAAATTACCATATACACTCGATCGGACACGATGGGCGGGGTATTTATATGTACGAATAATCGTTCATTTAACCGGATATGGGAATGGATTAATAGCCACTCGAATAATTAAAACAGGGGTGAAATTACATTCAAGGGTAATTGGTGTAATTGCTAACATATTAGTAAAACCTTGGTTTACACGCAGTTGATAACCTGGTGTATTCATTAAACAAAGTATTAAAACCTTGTTACAATTCGAATCCCCAATTAATTGGAATATTTAACTTCGGGTATAAGGATAATTTGACGAGGACACTCGCACTTTATATTTATGACTGATGGACTGTTATGGACAAAAACCAGACGGACATATTAAATAATCCAGGACAAAGGACAATTAACCCATGGGCATAAAACTAAAATCAACACGTCAAACATCATGATAACGGAAGTTTAAATAAGCATAATTCTTTTATTTCATATTTAATTTCCTTTATTTTATATTTAATTGCACTTCTAATTATCGCATTTTTATTGTTATTGTATTTAATCGCACTTTTAATTATCGTACTTTTTAATTATCGCAAGTTTATTTTATCGCACTTTTATTATTCGCAATTTCATTTATCGTTATTTACTTCATGCTTTAATTCAAGTCTTGTATTTATTTTTAATATTTTACATTTGGTTTTAACTGCGACTAAAGTTTTAAAATCGACAAACCGGTGATTAAACGGTAAAAAAACCCCCTTTATAATAATAATATTACTTATATATATATTTGTATTTTTATAAAAGTAAACTAATATAGCGTTGAGCTTTGTTTAAAAAAGATTCCCTGTGGAACGAACCGAACTTACTAAAAACTACACTACTGTACGATTAGGTACACTGCCTATAATTGTTGTAGCAAGGTTTAAGTATATCCATTCTATAAATAAATAAATATCTTGTGTAAAATTGTAGCATATTTAATAGTATTTCCTAGTAAAATATAAACTATTTCGTATACCTTAGCTTTGACATCAAGTATTTTTGGCGCAGCTGCCGGGGAACTCTCTGAAAAGCTGGAAGCGCAACGCTAATATAAAAAAAAAAAAGGATTTTTAGTTTACTTCTATTAAAATCGCTTTTATAAAAATACGTTTTTAAATATTCAAAAATATAAAAAGAAAAACAAAAATATAAGTATTTTTAAGATTTTGTTAAATATTTAAGTTTTATAAAGTTTCTTTATTTTTATTTTATAAAAACATAAGTTTTATTTAAGTATTTTGTTTTTATTTAAAAACATAAAAAAAATATATATATATAAATCTAGTTTTAAGATTTTTATTTATAAAACTATAAAGTGATTCTATTTTTATTTAAGTTTTAAATATAAGTTTTATTTATACACATATTTTTTTTTATAAACAGAAAAAAAAAACAGAAAACAGAAAAAAAAAAATAAATAAATAAATAAAGAAAAAACGCGTCGAATTTGAAACCTGTCAGCTGAAATTTGAAACCCCGCGACTCGCGGGGTTTGATGCATTAAATACCGCAACTCGCGGAGACCATCTGACACAGCTGACCAGAACCCTAATCAAGCATTAATTACGGGTAATTATAATAATTATTAATATAAAACCCTAATTATCAATTATTATTAAAATTAAGTTTTATTTTAAAATTTCTTTTTATTTAATTTGTTTTATTTAGTTTAATTAGTTTAATTAAATTGTAAAATTAGTAGTTTTAATAAATAAATAATATAAAAATAATATTTTTATAAAAATTGTAATTTTTACAACTTTTTGTATATTTTTATATTTTGTCCCTTTTTAATTGTTTTAGCGTAATATTTGTATTTTTAGCTCATATTTAGTTTTAAACTTAGAATTTTGCCATAGTTATTTTTACTTCTAGATTTTTAGGCTTTGCCGTAGAATTCCTTAAGTGCTTTTTCTTTAGACTAAGATTTAGGTACTTTAGAATTTTGCGACACCTTTTTAAGTTTTAGTTTCTTTTTAAGTTATTTCCATTTGGGATTTAGTTTTTCTTGTAAGCTTTAATATTTTTAGACGACTTTTACTATGTACCAATTATCATTCCAGTTAGTAATTTCAATTTGCGATTATAATTTTAAGTTAGTTGTAGTAATAAGGTTAGGTTAGTCAAGTATTTTTAAGTTTTATAAGTTTCTTTTATTTTTCCGTCACCTTTTATTTTTCAACCATTTTTCTTTTTCAACCTTTTTCCGACGAACTCTTTTTCTTTCTTATTTCTCGCTATTCTAGTTTTAGGACATAGATTTTTATTCTACTTCTTATCTAAATTTCTTAAAATTACGAAAATTTATTTTAAGTGGTTAAATTAATAGACATCAAAATATTCTGGTTCGTAGTAATAGTTGGATTTGTACGTGGACCGGGTTATTGGAGCCAAACAGTCCTCAATTATATTGAGACCAAACGAATCCTGCCCCTCTGCTGCATCTTTTGGCTATTCGAAACGTGGGCAAAATCAGAAAAGTCTATTGATTGGATAACTTATATAATTTTTCTTTCCTTTTTAAAAACTAATAGGATATTCAGTGAATGCACCGAGCAAGACGTTCACCACCTTTTGTACGTTCACCACCTGTAACTCGATCAAGACATTTAGCAAATATAACCGCCGTTGATTTTTCTTTAGAATCGTCATCTAGTCGACCAAGTACTTCAGTTCAAATTTCCGATAATCCATTTTTTGAACCCAACCTCACAATTGAGAATCCGGAGAATATTCAGGAACGGTTCATAGATCCTGAACCATTAAACTTTCCTCCGGAACCACCAATCATTCAAACAGAGATTGTTGAGGAACGAACCATTAAATCAGAATCATCTAGTGATACCGATTCAACAAATTCAATTATGGAGAATCTGGAACCTTTAAGTATGGAAGACCGAATGAGAGCTAAACGCACTGGCCAAGGTCACGCAATTACTCATCCAGATATTAATGCGCCAGATTATGAAATCAAAGGACAAATTCTACACATGGTGACTAATCAATGCCAATTTAGTGGTACGCCAAAGGAAGATCCAAATGAACATCTACGTACCTTTAATAGGATCTGCACACTATTTAAAATCCGAGAAGTGGAGGATGAACAGATATATCTCATGTTATTTCCCTGGACTTTAAAGGGAGAAGCCAAAGATTGGTTGGAATCGTTACCTGAAGGGGCGATTGATACATGGGATGTTTTAGTTGACAAATTTCTTAAACAATTCTTTCCTGCATCTAAAGCCGTAAGACTTCAAGCAGAAATTGTTACGTTTACACAGAAGCCAAATGAAACTCTATATGAGGCGTGGACAAGATATGGAAAGTTATTAAGAGGATGTCCGCAACATGGTTTAGACACCTGTCAAATAGTACAAATATTCTACCAAGGATGTGACATCACTACAAGGAAAGACATAGATATAGCAGCTGGTGGTTCTATTATGAAGAAAACCGAAACTGATGCTTACAAAATTATTGATAACACTGCTTCCCACTCACATGAGTGGCACCAAGAAAAAGATATCATTAGATCATCTAAAGCAGCTAGAGCCGATTCTAGCCATGACTTAGATTCCATTTCCGCAAAGATAGATGCTGTGGAGAGACGAATGGAAAAGATGACTAAAGATATTCACTCAATACGAATTAGTTGTGAGCAGTGTGGAGGACCACATTTGACAAAAGATTGTCTCAGTATTGAATTAACAATGGAACAAAGAGAGAATATTTCATACATAAACCAAAGGCCTGGAAATAATTATCAGAATAATTATCAACCGCCAAGACCGATTTACAATCAAAACCAGAATTATAACCAAAATATTCCATACAACAACCAACAAGGTCCTAGCAATCAACAAGTATCCAATAATAATTACAATCAGCAAAGACCAAATTTTCAAAACAAACCACCACAACAAACCGATGATAAAAAGCCGAATTTAGAAGATATGATGACGAAGCTAGTTGAAACTCAAACGCAGTTTTTCACCTCTCAGAAACAAACCAATGAACAAAATGCTCAAGCATTTAGAAATCAACAAGCTTCTATTCAAAATCTGGAACAAGAAGTAAGTAACCTAGCAAGGTTAATAGGTGAAAGAAAACCGGGAAGTCTACCTAGTGATACAAATGCTAACCCCCGGAATGAAACAGCTAAAGCTATTACCACAAGAAGTGGTACAACACTTAAACCACCTGAAATACCTGTAACTTCTGATGAAGCTATTCCTACTCCACAAGAACCACAACCTGATCAAGATAAGGAAAAAGAACCGGTAGTTGAAAAGGTTAATGAAGATAACACAGTTAAGGATAAACCTTATGTTAAACCATACCAACCACCACTTCCTTACCCGAGTAAAATGAAGAAAGAAAAACTTGAAGCCGAGCAATCCAAATTCTTGGATATGTTTAAACAGATAAATGTAAATCTTCCTTTCATTGATGTGATTTCAAGAATGCCTAGATATGATAAATTCTTGAAAGATCTAATCTCAAATAGAAAGAAAATGGAAGAACTCTCGGCTGTTACTATGAATGCTAATTGTTCAGCAGTGCTGTTGAATAAAATACCAGAAAAACTATCTGATCCAGGAAGTTTCACAATTCCATGTTTTCTGGGTAGTCTTAGTTCAATAGAAGCATTGGCAGACTTAGGTGCTAGTATAAATCTAATGCCGTATTCACTATACGCTAAACTAGACCTTGGAGAATTGAAACCAACCAGAATAAGCATACAACTAGCCGATAGATCAATAAAATATCCTAGAGGGATAATGGAGAACATGCTAGTTAAAGTTGGTACTTTAGTATTTCCAGTAGATTTTGTTGTTTTGGACATGGAAGAAGATTCTCAAGTTCCTCTCATATTAGGAAGACCATTCTTAAACACGGCTAAAGCAATGATAGACGTGTTCGGTAAGAAACTGACCCTAAGTATAGAGGATGAGAGTGTTACCTTTTCAGTTGATAGAGCAATGCAACAACCACAATCTGCAGATGATACATGTTATTATATTCAAACTATAGATGCACATGCAGAATTATTAAAAGAATTTCCAGAATTACAAGGAACAGGAGAATGTTCTTTAGGAGAAGGTAATGAACCAATTGATGAAGCTGAAATGTTAGCTACACTTATAGCTAATGGATATGAACCAACAACAGAAGAAATTCAAATGCTAAAAGAAGAAGACAGATATCGATATAAATCATCGATAGAAGAACCTCCGAAATTAGAGTTAAAGCCACTTCCAAACCATTTGGAATACGCTTATTTACATGGTGAATCTGAATTACCTGTAATAATATCATCTTCTCTTACAGAAAATGAGAAATCACAACTCATTTCTGTGTTGAAAGCTCATAAACCAGCCATTGCATGGAAGATTCATGATATTAAAGGAATAAGTCCTTCGTATTGCACACATAAAATCCTTATGGAAGAAGGTCATAAAACGTATGTGCAACGCCAACGAAGAATAAATCCTAATATGCAAGATGTAGTTAAGAAAGAGATTATTAAACTGGTAGATGCAGGTTTAATTTATCCAATCTCTGATAGTCCATGGGTAAGCCCAGTTCAATGCGTGCCTAAGAAGGGTGGCATGACTGTCATCACAAATGAGAAAAATGAGCTTATTCCTACTAGGACTGTAACAGGATGGCGTGTATGTATTGATTATAGAAAATTAAATGACGCCACCAGAAAAGATCACTTTCCCTTACCTTTCATAGATCAAATGTTGGAAAGATTAGCCGGAAATAGTTACTATTGTTTTCTAGATGGATTTTCCGGATATTTTCAAATTCCAATAGCACCCGAAGATCAAGAGAAAACCACATTTACGTGCCCTTATGGTACTTTTGCTTACAAACGCATGCCATTTGGACTTTGCAACGCCCCTGCAACCTTTCAAAGGTGTATGATGGCGATTTTTCACGACATGATAGAAGAATGCATGGAAGTATTCATGGATGACTTTTCAGTCTTCGGTGATACATTTAAATCATGTCTAGCTAATCTTGAACGAATGCTTCTTAGATGCGAACAATCAAATCTAGTACTTAATTGGGAGAAATGCCATTTCATGGTTAAAGAAGGCATCGTTCTTGGACATAAAATTTCAAAAGAAGGAATTGAAGTGGATAGAGCTAAAGTAGATGTAATTGCTAAACTTCCACATCCCACAAATGTTAGAGGAGTTAGGAGTTTTCTAGGGCATGCCGGTTTTTACCGACGTTTCATAAAAGATTTTTCTAAAATTGCCACCCCTATGAATAAACTCCTAGAAAAGGATGCTCCATTCATCTTTTCAGATGAGTGTATCAAATCTTTTAATATTCTTGAAGAGAAACTCACTAATGCGCCGATCATGATAACACCAAATTGAAATCTACCATTTGAACTAATGTGCGATGCAAGTGATTTTGCAATGGGAGCCGTTTTAGGACAAAGGATTGAAAAACGATTTCAACCTATATATTATGCTAGTAAGACGTTACAAGGAGCACAAACGAACTATACAACTACTGAAAAAGAACTCCTTGCTATTGTCTTTGCTTTTGACAAATTTCGATCATATCTCGTTCTAGCAAAAACGGTGGTCTATACCGACCATTCTGCTCTTAGATACCTATTTTCAAAACAAGATGCTAAACCAAGATTAATCCGTTGGATCTTACTCTTACAAGAGTTTGATATTGAAATCCGAGATAAAAGAGGAGCAGAAAATCTCGCCGCTGATCATCTTTCTCGTCTTGAAAATCCCGAATTAGAAGTTCTAAATGAATCAGCCATACAAGACAACTTTCCTGATGAATATCTATTGAAGATAGATTATAAAGAAATCCCATGGTTTGCAGACTATGCAAACTACTTAGTTTGTGGATTCCTTGAAAAAGGATTATCATACCAAAGACGAAAGAAATTCTTCAGTGATATAAAACACTATTTCTGGGAAGATCCACACCTGTTTAAAAGTTGTCCCGATGGAATAATACGCCGATGTGTATTTGGAGATGAAGCTAGTAAAATTTTAAACCATTGTCACACAGGACCAACAGGAGGGCATTATGGGCCTCAACTAACAGCAAGAAAAGTTTATGATGCTGGATTCTATTGGCCTACAATTTACAAAGATGCACACCTTCTTTGCAAATCCTGTGATGCATGTCAAAGGGCCGAAAAAATAAGTCAACGTGATGAAATGCCACAAAATGTCATCCAAGTATGTGAAGTATTTGACATTTGGGGTATTGACTTTATGGGTCCATTTCCAAAATCTCATAATAATCTATATATACTGGTAGCCATTGATTATGTATCTAAATGGGCAGAAGCACAAGCTCTCCCAACTAACGATGCACGAGTTGTAGTCAACTTTTTAAAACGTCTTTTTGCAAGGTTTGGAACACCGAAAGCTTTAATAAGTGATCGGGGTACTCATTTCTGTAATAATCAACTTGAGAAAGTTCTTAAAAGATATGGAGTAACTCATAAAATCTCCACCGCATATCATCCACAAACAAGTGGACAAGTTGAAAATACCAACCGAGCCTTAAAACGTATTCTAGAGAAAACCGTAGGATCAAATCCGAAGGAATGGTCCATTAAATTGGAGGATGCACTCTGGGCTTTTAGAACAGCCTATAAAACTCCAATTGGAACCACACCTTTTAGACTTGTTTATGGAAAAGCATGTCATCTTCCAGTAGAAATTGAACACAAAGCATTTTGGGCTTTGAAGACATGTAATCTTGATTTACATGAAGCCGGACGTCTACGATTAAGTCAACTAAACGAATTAGAAGAATTAAGACATGAAGCATACGATAATTCGTTAATCTATAAAGAAAGAACGAAGAAATGGCATGATAAAAGAATCAGAAGTTCAAAAGAATTTAAAGAAGGAGACAGAGTTCTTCTTTTCAATTCACGATTCAAGCTATTTCCTGGAAAATTGAAATCAAGATGGTCTGGACCATTCATAGTCAAAAGAGTTTTCCCATACGGAACGATAGAATTGATAAATTCAAATGGGATTGAATTTAAAGTTAATGGTCACAGAGTTAAACATTACATACATGGTCCGATGGAAGTCGACAACGAAGTTAATCACAATTTCGACACCACAGCTAACTAAGTGTGGGGAGAATCAAGTCTTTAAAGGATAATATGTATTTCTGTTAGAGTTAGATTGTCTGTTTTCGTGTAGTTCTCGAAAATGGAACCCGAATGGTCTTTCCCTAGCAGACCCTAAAGAACTAGTCTTCTCCCCCCATTCTGAATTTTTATTTTTTTTAGGTTTTTACAAAATGAAGACTGCCTGTGAACTAAACCATGGTCTAATGCTACACGCTTTGATCACTAAATGTAATAATGACATACTACCGAGTGAATTAGTATCAGTAATCAGAGAAAGAATGGACGGAGTTAGAAAAGAATCCAGATGCGAAGATAATAAGTTACAATTTGGTAAAGGAAAATCAAAATCCGCAGCGAAAAGAAGAGCACGACACCTAGAAAGATGTCACAAATGCGGAAAATGGTCACATGGAGGTAAATGTTCAAATAATCAAACCTATTCAAATACCGAATTTGTTACTTTATGCAGAGACGGACCGTTCATATGTTTAGAAGAAAAGACACTGAATGCTCGAGGTTACGCCTATGTAGCCATGGAAAACCAATTAAACCGACTATCTTATGAATAGGATAGATCATATAACTAAGAAATCTATTTCACAGGTATGTCTGTACAGTTTTTATTTTTATTTTTATTTTTAACCTTTTGTTAATAAACGCTAATTTGTTCGCTAAAAAGTATTAAATTGGTATTGAATAAAATTAGGTTTGGCGACCGAAATTATTGATATCATTCAAAAATTTATTAAATCACTGCGAAATTTAACGTTTATTCTTAAGGTATAAATATCATTAATCAATCAACACAAAATATTTCAAAAATTCGTCATGAGTTAAATTAGGTCTTGGAACCGAAATTACTTTACCGAAAAGAGGGGCGCATATTTTTGATAATATTTGATTGATTAAAGTGGGATAAAAAGACAAAAAGATTTTTAAATATATTTTTTCCATGTTTTTAAAATTAATATTTAAATCTTAAATTAATATTGTAAACTTTGTAAAAACAATATATTTAAAATTGTAAATATTTGAAAAATTAATATAAGTTTGATATGAATTTATAAATTTTTAAATTAAATTTGGTGTGAATTTTTAATTTTTAAAATATAAATTTTTAATTTTATGCATTTCAAATTTTAAGTTTGGTGTGAATTTTTAATATAAATTTTGAATTTTATATTTAATTTGTGTGAATTTAAAAACAAAAATTTACTCTATCTCATTAAGTTAAAAATATGATTTTTAAAATTCGTCGTAAGTTGAAGACTAGGTCTTTGAACCAAAATTGCTTTACCCGAGGGAGGGACGAGAACTTTTATTATCATTATTTTTAAATCTTATTGAATTAAAGTATGCCAAAAACATAAAAAAAAAAAAACAAAAAAAAAAAAACCCAAAAATCTTAGCTTTTAAAACAATCGCTACAAAAAGACAAATTTTAAAATTTTGTCGAGGGACGGACTAGGACATCGATCCTAAACGACCTCGTCCTAAATAACAAGGGAAACAAAATTTTAAAATTAATTACTTAATTGTTCTAATAAGTTAATGATTATAAAAAATAAAAAAAGAATAAAAAAAAATACCAAACTCCGCGACTCGCAGAGTTTGGAGCTTAAATCTCCGCGACTCGCGGATGGGTCGGAAATCAGAAAAAAAAAATAAAGAGCTGCAAACTGATCAGTCCAAACCCCCAACAGCAAAATAACTGCGAAAAACACTCCGCAAAAACACGAAAAAAACCCCCAAAATCACAATTTTTAACCGTTAATCACCAAATCTTTTGCTAAAATCATGTTGAGAAGGATGCTATCTAAGAATTACTCAAGAAAAACGGTAAATTTCTACACCTAAACACCATTTAATTCGAAATTTGATGTTCTTGAGCAATTTTTTTTCCAATTTGATTTTGATGCTTTTTAGTGTAATTAGGCTTAAATTGTTTATGTATTATGCTTGTATAACCTAGATTGATGCTGTTTAACATGATTAGAAGCCTTAAACTTCAAATTTTGAATAATCTAGGGTTTGTGTTCTTGAGCAATTTGGGGCTTTTTGATATAAACAGGTTATGGCCGATTTTTGTCATGAATTGTTGCTAAATTGAGTAGTGTAACATGTCTAGGTAGTTAAATGATCCAAACTTTGAGCCTAAACATGATTTTGAGAATTAAAGTGGACTTTTTCAAGTCTAAAATTTATGAACTTGATTTTTGAAAGATAATGCCATTTGAAACTTGTTTAATTGCTAGTAATGATTATTTTGACATGTTATTTGAGTTGAATGATTATGAACTTGGCGAACATTTTCGTATATGCTTATTTGAAAAAGTGTAGATTTGATGAAAATATGAAAATGAGCTTAAGTTTGATATAAATTGATAATGTCATTGTAATTATTTTGATTGATGATTTTGCTGACACTAATGCATATTTGGATGCACAAAATTTGTGTTTGATGTGTTTTGCAGACTGAAAGGGGTGAATCTTCATCCCAAGCCCGCAATGCTCCTGCTGAGAATTTGGAACAACAGGAGGTGGATAACTACTACAAGCAGGATATACCTCATCCAGTAATGACCTTTTCTGATATACACTTGGAAGAATTGCACCCGAACCTGAGATTTGACAGACTTTGGATAGATTATCCAAAATATCAAAGGGGTTTGCATACTCTTCATTCTAAGGTTGTTGAGGTACCAAGGGTCATAGAATGGGGACCCTTAGAAGCTGTAGAATTGGCCGGGCCAATTAGGGAATTACTTGTACAGAGGTATGGTAATTCTTCTTTTAATGACTGGGTACGTTTATTCACCATACGTAGACCTGTATATAAAGTATGGTGTGAAGAATTGTTATGTAGTATAGAGTTGAATGATCGGGTAGCTAGTTTAACCGATCGTTCTTTTATTAGATTTTTGTTAGGCGGTTCGATGCGCCACATGTCTTTACTGGACATGGCTCAGGCTTTACGTATATATACGCCTGAGGAGTTAGCGTCTGCCGATTGTAGAGGATTGATACTAAACGGTAGAAAGATAGATGAAAATTTTGATACACACGGTGTGTGGAGTCAAATGACAAGCCATCACCGTTTCAAAAGGGGAAATTACTCTTATTTAGATATAAATTAAGAGTGATACATAGGTTTTTAGCTAATTCGATTACACAAAGGGGTAAGAACAAGGATAAAGTAAATGAACAGGATTTGTTTTACCATATGTGTATTCGAGACCCACAAAGCGCTGTAAGTATACCGTATTGTGTGGGTTATTATTTATCAGCTATGGTTCGGGGGATGCGACCGCATAGCATAATAGGAGGTGGTATTTTTATTACTTTGATTGGTGAATATCTCGGTGTGGATATAAGTCGGGGGGATTATTAGTAGAAGAACCGAAACCCCGCGATACTATAGGTTTAAATGTATACCATGGTGCGAAAGTTTTGAAGAGGCGAAATAACGCTGCAGTACGATACCATGGTAGACATCCACAGGTGGAGAGAAACCAGCAGCAAGGTAATGTAGGAGGGGGGAATGAAATGCAAGAAATGCAAAGGTTTATAGCTTCTCAGGAATACGAAAATGCTAGACAGAGAGCATTTGAAGATTGGCAAGTTCATCAGAACCAAATCATAGCTCATTGCCAACATATAGGTAGAAACTATATTCCTACACCGAAACCCATCTTCCCTCCTTGGTCTATAGAGATGCAGCCACCATATCCTACGTATAACCCTGCCGAAGCATTCTATAGCACCTATGGTTATGCCTGGAACCCCTATTGGTACCAGTATCATCCCTAGTATACTTAGTTTTATTATTTATTTTTTTTTGTAATTTGTAATTATTGATACGTTTAATGCTTTTGTTAATATTGTAATCATTTTTATAATTATCTAACTTTTATTCTTAGATTTTAATAATTTTTGAATGTGGGGTAATATACCAAACTTCAAAAATATGTATATATGTTTGCAGTTTATCTTATGTACACAACAGGGTAAAACAACGCATTTTCAAAGACTGGCATTAAGTTCAGCAAAAGCAACTAATTTTGACGACAAGAAACAAAATATATGTGAAATAACAACAAGACGGAATGAACAAATGATGTGCACCATTTATCATTCAGCAAACAAACGCCAATATATTTGGAAACTTTGGTAAAAATTTAATCATTTTCACACAAATCACCCTCAATAATTTAAATAATTACTGATTTCTTGCAAATGAGGACATTGCAAGATCTTAAGTGTGGGAAGGGGTTAAATTCTTTCGGATTTTAAAATTTTTTACTTTATACACTTGGTTACCATTAAAAATACTAGTAAAGCAGTAGTTGTATTAGAATCTAGTGCTCTCTGATAATAAAGAACAGCCCTAGTCTTATATACTGACTACCCAATTCTAGTAAAATTTTTAAAAATTTTCAACTAAATGAACTAAAAATCATGTTTATACATATTTATGAACGATAAAACTAGGTTTTAACACCGAAATTATTGTTACCTCGGAAAGGACATAAATTGAGAAACAAACTAAAATATTAAAATTCATTTAAAATGGAATAGAGGACGATAAAAAGGAAAATAAAAGCCAAGTGTGGGAAAATTTACCAAGTTATCTTAAACATATGTCACATATATCTGTAACAAATAACTGAAAATACTTTTGCTTTGGACTAAACTAAACTGTTTTACCCGATGAAAGAAAAGAATAGATGGATCTACACGATGAATCAATTCCATCATTAAAAGGAAGTAAAGTCTTCCGAAAAAAGAAACGCGCTTCTTGATTTAGGTCATGAAGTTGTCGTCCAGACCAGCTGTAGGTTGACGAAAAATCTAGAAAAGTCATCACTAAAATCAGCAGGAAATCCACGGACCTCAGCATTAAACAGGGTCGCCATGTGGTCAGATTTATCCTAACCATGAGAAGGATTTATCTTGTAAAATGGGGGGGCACCATGCAAATTAGCTGGATAAGACTAATGAATCAGATCCCCAGAAAGGATAATCTCCTTAAAGATTAAAAATCAGCTTTTAAGACTGATATTACTCAATCCTAGAGATTGACCTTAAAGATTGAGAATTCAAACTCATGGAATTCAATGATATCTAAACTCGAGCTTGAACGAGAAAATATTTTGATCAAAATTATAAACCGATTTGTTTTCTGAAAACCCTATTTTCAATGCGTTCATTACCATTGAACGTAAAATCCTAGGAATTCACCTGGAATTCATTAGGTCACCTGAACTAAATCGGGTGTCAACCGTAAGAACGGTGGTTGCATAGTGGTCAAAGACAGGACCTTGTGCCATACCGAAAAATTATAAGGGTGAGCTTTACTATTGCTCCTACCAAAGACAGTAATTGCGTCCGACACGTTATAGACCATAATTAAAAGCATGTCAGGGGACATTGCCTTAACAGTTGCTTGTTCAACGCTTTCCTTTCAACCGGACGGTAGTTTACCGAAAGGTAATATACGGGACAAGTAAACGGGACGTGTTGCTTTCCAAATACAAGGTTAGCAAGTGGGTGACACAAAACCGCAAGTTTGAGCTAAAATTTTCAAATCTGAAACCCACCAAACCCACAAAAATATTTTGCAAACAACGGTAAAGGGTTATCCCGGAAAACTTATCTAGGGTAAAAACTAGATTTAATTTTCAAAAGATCAAATGTTTTCATAAAGATCCAATTTCCTTAATGGATCTAAATTTTTAGTCATGTGGGACTGTAAACCATATCGTTACTACCATTGTTTATACCGCCGTATAGAAATCACTGATGTACAAAGTGTGAAGAATAAAGAAGTGATTCTAGTATTTCAAGACGATATTGCTTGAGGACAAGCAACGCTCAAGTGTGGGAATATTTGATAATGCTAAAAACAAACATATATTTCATAGCGTTATTTCTCAAGAAAGACAAGCTTTTAGTTGCAATTGTTCTATTTACAAGTGATATTCGTTTAAATAATAAAAGGTGAAGACAAAAGACAGATTCGACGAATTGAAGACGCAAACGACCAAAAAGCTCAAAAGTACAAAAGACAATCAAAAAGGTTCCAATTATTGATAAGAAACGTCTCGAAATTACAAGAGTACAAGATTCAAAACGCAAAGTACAAGATATTAAATTGTACGCAAGGACGTTCGAAAATCCGGAACCGGGACCAGAGTCAACTCTTAACGCTCGACGCAACGGACTAAAAATTACAAGTTAACTATGTATATAAATATAATATAATATATAATTAATTATATTAATTATATATATATTATATTTATAAATAAAAACCGTCGGCAGAGAAAGACTCCAAGGGGACTGAGCTGTAAATTCATTCTCCGCGACTCGCGGAGTTTGAAGAGGATTTCACCGTGAGTCGCGGAGCCCCAGTTTTGAAACTCCCTATAAAGCAAACCGAATTCTGATCATTTTCATCCATCTTTTTCTTCTTCTTCTCATACGTAAAATATATATATATATTTATAATTTATATTTTAATTTTAATTATAATTCTAATAATAAGGGTATGTTAGCGAATATTGTAAGGGTGTAAGTCAAAATTCTGTCCGTGTAACGCTACGCTATTTTTAATCATTGTAAGTTATGTTCAACCTTTTTATATTAATGTCTCGTAGCTAAGTTATTATTATGCTTATTTAAAACGAAGTAATCATGATGTTGGGTTAATTACTAAAATTGGGTAATTGGGCTTTGTACCATAATTGGGGTTTGGACAAAAGAACGACACTTGTGGAAATTAGACTATGGGCTATTAATGGGCTTTATATTTGTTTAACTAAATGAAAGTTTGTTAATGTTAATATAAAGATTTACAATTGGGCGTCCCTATAAATTACCATATACACTCGATCGGACACGATGGGCGGGGTATTTATATGTACGAATAATCGTTCATTTAACCGGACACGGGAATGGATTAATAGCCACTCGAATAATTAAAACAGGGGTGAAATTACATTCAAGGGTAATTGGTGTAATTGCTAACAAAGTAGTAAAACCTTGGTTTACACGCAGTTGATAACCTGGTGTATTCATTAAACAAAGTATTAAAACCTTGTTACAATTCGAATCCCCAATTAGTTGGAATATTTAACTTCGGGAATAAGGATAATTTGACGAGGACACTCGCACTTTATATTTATGACTGATGGACTGTTATGGACAAAAATCAGACGGACATATTAAATAATCCAGGACAAAGGACAATTAACCCATGGGCATAAAACTAAAATCAACACGTCAAACATCATGATTACGGAAGTTTAAATAAGCATAATTCTTTTATTTCATATTTAATTTCCTTTATTTTATATTTAATTGCACTTCTAATTATCGCATTTTTATTGTTATTGTATTTAATCGCACTTTTAATTATCGTACTTTTTAATTATCGCAAGTTTATTTTATCGCACTTTTATTATTCGCAATTTCATTTATCGTTATTTACTTCATGCTTTAATTCAAGTCTTGTATTTATTTTTAATATTTTACATTTGGTTTTAACTGCGACTGAAGTTTTAAAATCGACAAACCGGTCATTAAACGGTAAAAAAACCCCCTTTATAATAATAATATTACTTATATATATATTTGTATTTTTATAAAAGTAAACTAATATAGCGTTGAGCTTTGTTTAAAAAAGATTCCCTGTGGAACGAACCGGACTTACTAAAAACTACACTACTGTACGATTAGGTACACTGCCTATAATTGTTGTAGCAAGGTTTAAGTATATCCATTCTATAAATAAATAAATATCTTGTGTAAAATTGTAGCATATTTAATAGTATTTCCTAGTAAAATATAAACTATTTCGTATACCTTAGCTTTGACATCAGACGTCTTGGTGTTATTCATGAACCTTTCCGTATTCTTCTTCCCCCACATACTTTCAAGCGTCTTTCGAATCTCATCTACATCTACCTCCTTTCCTTTATCTAACTCCGGAGTTTCCGTGATCGTGCCAACACCTATACTTTCAACTCCCTCCGAATTTTCATCACTTTTCTCGATATCCACTTGTTGATCATGGGAAATGCCCCCACACTCATCATTTGGACAGCTTTCACCTATATCTACCGTGTCATCCACCACATTTTCAACGACCTCCTCACTTGCTCCATTCTTTTCTACCTTAATTTTCCTGCAATAATCCTCAACAAACTCTCTTTCGACTATATAGGCTGAAGGGAAACGCATGTTTTCTGAATTACAAAACCTAAACGTCCCGTTTCCTCCTTCAAAAGTGATGCACCCCGCACCCGGGTCTAATTTACCACCCGCGGTTGAAATGAACCCCCTACCTACTAGCAATGGAACATCATGATCGGTTGGCATATCGAAAACGGTGAACGGTACCTCAATGAAAACACCTTTCACACTAACCATAACCTTATTAACCACCTCGAGTGCCTTACATGTAGTATTATTACCAAGCGTGATTTCGGCATCGGATTTCTTCAACTTACACAACGAACATTCACCATGAAAAAGTTGCTTGTACGTCTCATATGACATTATGTTAATCGAAGACCCCGAATCGGCTATCACCTTAAACTCTCGATGGCTACTAACAAGGTGAGGTAGCACCCCTATAATACTTAACTCAAATAGTATCTCGCCCGGGTCATCTTCTTGATAAAGAATCACCGGTTTACCGCGTGCACTCTCATCCAAAGGTAATTCTTCATAAAGATCATCAAAACATTCATCCGAAATAACTTCGGACACCGCATCCTCGGATGCATCATCAAATCGCCCATCATCTTCCCACTCAACAAAATCAGGCACATGACTAATAGAAACATTTTGATCAAGCCATGAGTCAACACTTTCTTTGCTATCACCTTTTCTCGGTTCATTCACTCTAATCACCCTAAGTTGTTGCATTTGCATAGGTTCAAACCGGATTGTTTCGACTACTTTAGCATCATCAAGTGACAACCCGGTAGCAATCTTCAACCGTTGCCCATTAACTAAGAACGGCTCCCCACCTTTCGGATCCTTAATCTCAATTGCCCCGTACGGAGTAACCTTAGTAACCACATAAGGACCGTTCCACTTACTTCTTAACTTACCCGCAAACAACTTTAACCTGGAGTTGAATAACCACACACTTTGCCCCACTTCAAACGTCCTTCTACTAATTTGCTTGTCATGAAAAGCTTTCGTTTTCTCTTTGTAAATCTTCGAACTTTCATACGCCTCACGTCTAAGTTCCTCTAACGCTGTCAATTCCAACTTCCTTGCATTTCCTGCCTCATCTAAACTCATGTTCACCTGTTTAATAGCCCATTCTGCACGATGCTCAATTTCAACAGGTAAGTGACATGCCTTTCCATAAACAAGTCGGTAAGGTGAAGTACCAATAGGGGTTTTAAAAGCTGTCCGATAAGCCCAAAGCGCATCGTCTAGTCTTAGAGACCAATCTTTGCGATTAGGATTTACGGTTTTTTCCCAAATTCTTTTTAGTTCCCTACTAGATACCTCCACTTGCCCACTTATTTGGGGATGGTAAGGCGTAGCAATTCGGTGATTTACCCCATAATCCCTTAAAATTTTAGCAAAGTAGGAGTTCTTAAAGTGTGAACCCCCATCACTAATTATGGCCTTAGGTACACCATGACGACAGAAAATGTTTTTATTGACAAATTTAAGGACAACTTTGTGGTCATTTGTTCGTGTAGCCTCAGCCTCCACCCACTTGGAGACATAATCCACGGCTACCAAAATATATTCAAAACCAAAAGACGGGGGAAAAGGTCCCATAAAATCAATACCCCATACATCAAAGATCTCACAAACCAAAATTGGTTTCATGGGCATTTCATTACGTTTATAAATTCCCCCCATTCTTTGACACCTAGCACAATTTTTGACATATTCAAATGCATCTTTAAAAATAGAAGGCCAAAAGAAACCTGAATCGAGTACTTTGTACCTGGTTTTCTTTACCCCATAGTGTCCTCCGCATGCAAAAGTATGACAATGTGCCAAAATGTCCTTATGCTCCTCTTCCGCCACGCATCTCCTAATGATTTGGTCGGGTCCAATTCGATAAAGAACCGGATCCTCCCAAATATAATGCTTAACCTGCGACAAAAAGTAATCCCTCTTTTGCTTGTTCCAATGTTCCGGTATCTTGTTAGTCACCAAATAATTAACAATATGAGTGAACCAAGGTACCTGCACAACACTAAACAAACATTCGTCCAGGAAATTCTCCTGGATCGGTTTAGTAGGGTCAAATGGTGGCGGGGGTATCCTAGATAAATGGTCAGCTACCACATTTTCTACACCCTTTTTATCCCGTATTTCTAAATCAAACTCCTGTAGCAACAATATCCACCTAATCAATCTAGGTTTAGACTATTTCTTCTCAAGCAAGTGCCTTAAAGCACTATGGTCTGAAAACATAACTACCTTAGACTGAAATGTCCCGTTCTTATTGATTAAAAACGTTCCATATTAATTGATTTCGTTGCGAGGTTTTGACCTCTATATGAGACGTTTTTCAAAGACTGCATTCATTTTAAAACAAACCATAACCTTTATTTCATCAATAAAGGTTTAAAAAGCTTTACGTAGATTATCAAATAATGATAATCTAAAATATCATGTTTACACACGACCATTACATAATGGTTTACAATACAAATATGTTACAACAAAATAAGTTTCTTGAATGCAGTTTTTACATAATATCATACAAGCATGGACTCCAAATCTCGTCCTTATTTAAGTATGCGACAGCGGAAGCTCTTAATAATCACCTGAGAATAAACATGCTTAAAACGTCAACAAAAATGTTGGTGAGTTATAGGTTTAACCTATATATATCAAATCATAATAATAGACCACAAGATTTCATATTTCAATACACATCCCATACATAGAGATAAAAATCATTCATATGGTGAACACCTGGTAACCGACATTAACAAGATGCATATATAAGAATATCCCCATCAATCCGGGACACCTTTCGGATATGATATAAATTTTGAAGTACTAAAGCATCCGGTACTTTGGATGGGGTTTGTTAGGCCCAATAGATCAATCTTTAGGATTCGCGTCAATTAGGGTGTCTGTTCCCTAATTCTTAGATTACCATACTTAATAAAAAGGGACATATTCGATTTCGATAATTAAACCATAGAATGTAGTTTCACGTACTTGTGTCTATTTTGTAAATCATTTATAAAACCTGCATGTATTCTCATCCCAAAAATATTAGATTTTAAAAGTGGGACTATAACTCACTTTCACAGATTTTTACTTTGTC
The DNA here is from genome assembly GCF_046630445.1 of Rutidosis leptorrhynchoides. Taxonomy (NCBI): domain Eukaryota; kingdom Viridiplantae; phylum Streptophyta; class Magnoliopsida; order Asterales; family Asteraceae; genus Rutidosis; species Rutidosis leptorrhynchoides. Next base: position 242,195,931 of record NC_092343.1, read on the forward strand.
GGGAAGTAAGACTTGGCCACTGGTTGATTCACGAACCTATAACAATATATACATATATATCAAAGTATGTTCAAAATATATTTACAACACTTTTAATATATTTTGATGTTTTAAGTTTATTAAGTCAGCTGTCCTCGTTAGTAACCTACAACTAGTTGTCCACAGTTAGATGTACAGAAATAAATAGATAAATATTATCTTGAATCAATCCACGACCCAGTGTATACGTATCTCAGTATTGATCACAACTCAAACTATATATATTTTGGAATCAACCTCAACCCTGTATAGCTAACTCCAACATTCACATATAGAGTGTCTATGGTTGTTCCGAAATATATATAGATGTGTCGACATGATAGGTCGAAACATTGTATACGTGTCTATGGTATCTCAAGATTACATAATATACAATACAAGTTGATTAAGTTATGGTTGGAATAGATTTGTTACAAATTTTCACGTACCTAAAATGAGAAAAATTATCCAATCTTGTTTTACCCATAACTTCTTCATTTTAAATCCGTTTTGAGTGAATCAAATCGCTATGGTTTCATATTGAACTCTATTTTATGAATCTAAACAGAAAAAGTATAGATTTATAGTCAGAAAAATAAGTTACAAGTCGTTCTTGTAAAGGTAGTCATTTCAGTCGAAAGAACGACGTCTAGATGACCATTTTAGAAAACATACTTCCACTTTGAGTTTAACCATAATTTTTGGATATAGTTTCATGTTCATAATAAAAATCATTTTCTCAGAATAACAACTTTTAAATCAAAGTTTATCATAGTTTTTAGTTAACTAACCCAAAACAGCCCGCGGTGTTACTACGACGGCGTAAATCCGGTTTTACGGTGTTTTTCGTGTTTCCAGGTTTTAAATCATTAAGTTAGCATATCATATAGATATAGAACATGTGTTTAGTTGATTTTAAAAGTCAAGTTAGAAGGATTAACTTTTGTTTGTTTAACAAGTTTAGAATTAACTAAACTTTGTTCTAGTGATTACAAGTTTAAACCTTCGAATAAGTTAGCTTTATATGTATGAATCGAATGATGTTATGAACATCATTACTACCTTAAGTTCCTTGGATAAACCTACTGGAAAAGAGAAAAATGGATCTAGCTTCAACGGATCCTTGGATGGCTCGAAGTTCTTGAAGCAGAATCATGACACGAAAACAAGTTCAAGTAAGATCATCACTTGAAAAAAGATTGTTATAGTTATAAAAATTGAACCAAAGTTTAAATATGATTATTACCTTGTATTAGAATGATAACCTACTGTAAGAAACAAAGATTTCTTGAGGTTGGATGATCACCTTACAAGATTGGAAGTGAGCTAGCAAACTTGAAAGTATTCTTGATTTTATGTAACTAGAACTTGTAGAATATATGAAGAACACTTAGAACTTGAAGATAGAACTTGAGAGAGATCAATTAGATAAAGAAAATTGAAGAATGAAAGTGTTTGTAGGTGTTTTTGGTCGTTGGTGTATGGATTAGATATAAACGATATGTAATTTTGTTTTCATGTAAATAAGTCATGAATGATTACTCATATTTTTGTAATTTTATGAGATATTTCATGCTAGTTGCCAAATGATGGTTCCCACATGTGTTAGGTGACTCACATGGGCTGCTAAGAGCTGATCATTGGAGTGTATATACCAATAGTACATACATCTAAAAGCTGTGTATTGTACGAGTACGAATACGGGTGCATACGAGTAGAATTGTTGATGAAACTGAACGAGGATGTAATTGTAAGCATTTTTGTTAAGTAGAAGTATTTTGATAAGTGTATTGAAGTCTTTAAAAAGTGTATAAATACATATTAAAACACTACATGTATATACATTTTAACTGAGTCGTTAAGTCATCGTTAGTCGTTACATGTAAATGTTGTTTTGAAACCTTTAGGTTAACGATCTTGTTAAATGTTGTTAACCCAATGTTTATAATATCAAAAGAGATTTTAAATTATTATATTATCATGATATTATGATGTACGAATATCTCTTAATATGATATATATACATTAAATGTCGTTACAACGATAATCGTTACATATATGTCTCGTTTCAAAATCATTAAGTTAGTAGTCTTGTTTTTACATATGTAGTTCATTGTTAATATACTTAATGATATGTTTACTTATCATCATATCATGTTAACTATATATATAACCATATATATGTCATCATATAGTTTTTACAAGTTTTAACGTTCGTGAATCACCGGTCAACTTGGGTGGTCAATTGTCTATATGAAACATATTTCAATTAATCAAGTCTTAACAAGTTTGATTGCTTAACATGTTGGAAACATTTAATCATGTAAATATCAATCTCAATTAATATATATAAACATGGAAAAGTTCGGGTCACTACAGTACCTACCCGTTAAATAAATTTCGTCCCGAAATTTTAAGCTGTTGAAGGTGTTGACGAATCTTCTGGAAATAGATGCGGGTATTTCTTCTTCATCTGATCTTCACTCTCCCAGGTGAACTCGGGTCCTCTACGAGCATTCCATCGAACCTTAACAATTGGTATCTTGTTTTGCTTAAGTCTTTTAACCTCACGATCCATTATTTCGACGGGTTCTTCGATGAATTGAAGTTTTTCGTTGATTTGGATTTCATCTAACGGAATAGTGAGATCTTCTTTAGCAAAACATTTCTTCAAATTCGAGACGTGGAAAGTGTTATGTACAGCCGCGAGTTGTTGAGGTAACTCAAGTCGGTAAGCTACTGGTCCGACACGATCAATAATCTTGAATGGTCCAATATACCTTGGATTTAATTTCCCTCGTTTACCAAATCGAACAACGCCTTTCCAAGGTGCAACTTTAAGCATGACCATCTCTCCAATTTCAAATTCTATATCTTTTCTTTTAATGTCAGTGTAGCTCTTTTGTCAACTTTGGGCGGTTTTCAACCGTTGTTGAATTTGGATGATCTTCTCGGTAGTTTCTTGTATAATCTCCGGACCCGTAATCTGTCTATCCCCCACTTCACTCCAACAAATCAGAGACCTTCACTTTCTACCATAAAGTGCTTTAAACGGAGCCATCTCAATACTTGAATGGTAGCTGTTGTTGTAGGAAAATTCTGCTAACGGTAGATGTCGATCCCAACTGTTTCCGAAATCAATAACACATGCTCGTAGCATGTCTTCAAGCGTTTGTATCGTCCTTTCGCTCTGCCCATCAGTTTGTGGATGATAGGCAGTACTCATGTCTAGACGAGTTCCTAATGCTTGCTGTAATGTCTGCCAGAATCTTGAAATAAATCTGCCATCCCTATCAGAGATAATAGAGATTGGTATTCCATGTCTGGAGACGACTTCCTTCAAATACAGTCGTGCTAACTTCTCCATCTTGTCATCTTCTCTTATTGGCAGGAAGTGTGCTGATTTGGTGAGACGATCAACTATTACCCAAATAGTATCAAAACCACTTGCAGTCCTTGGCAATTTAGTGATGAAATCCATGGTAATGTTTTCCCATTTCCATTCCGGGATTTCAGGTTGTTGAAGTAGACCTGATGGTTTCTGATGCTCAGCTTTGACCTTAGAACACGTCAAACATTCTCCTATGTATTTAGCAACATCAGCTTTCATACCCGGCCACCAAAAATGTTTCTTGAGATCCTTGTACATCTTCCCCGTTCCAGGATGTATTGAGTATCTGGTTTTATGAGCTTCTCTAAGTACCATTTCTCTCATATCTCCAAATTTTGGTACCCAAATCCTTTCAGCCCTATACCGGGTTCCATCTTCCCGAATATTAAGATGCTTCTCCGATCCTTTGGGTATTTCATCCTTTAAATTTCCTTCTTTTAAAACTCCTTGTTGCGCCTCCTTTATTTGAGTAGTAAGGTTATTATGAATCATTATATTCATAGATTTTACTCGAATGGGTTCTCTGTCCTTCCTGCTCAAGGCATCGGCTACCACATTTGCCTTCCCCGGGTGGTAACGAATCTCAAAGTCGTAATCATTCAATAATTCAATCCACCTACGCTGCCTCATATTCAGTTGTTTCTGATTAAATATGTGTTGAAGACTTTTCTGGTCGGTATATATAATACTTTTGACCCCATATAAGTAGTGCCTCCAAATCTTTAATGCAAAAACAACCGCGCCTAATTTCAAATCATGTGTCGTATAATTTTGTTCGTGAATCTTCAATTGTCTAGACGCATAAGCAATCACCTTCGTTCGTTGCATTAATACACAACCGAGACCTTGCTTTGATGCGTCACAATAAATCACAAAATCATCATTCCCTTCAGGCAATGACAATATAGGTGCCGTAGTTAGCTTTTTCTTCAATAACTGAAACGCTTTCTCTTGTTCATCATTCCATTCACATTTCTTCCCTTTATGCGTTAATGCAGTCAAGGGTTTTGCTATTCTGGAAAAGTCTTGGATGAACCTTCTGTAGTAACCAGCTAGTCCTAAAAACTGGCGTATGTGTTTTGGAGTTTTCGGGGTTTCCCGATTTTCAACAGTTTCTATCTTTGCCGGATCCACCTTAATACCTTCTTTGTTCACTATGTGACCGAGGAATTGAACTTCTTCCAACCAAAATGCACACTTTGAAAACATAGCGTACAATTCTTCCTTCCTCAATACTTCTAACACCTTTCTAAAATGTTCACCGTGTTCTTGGTCATTCTTTGAGTAAATAAGTATGTCATCAATGAAAACAATGACAAACTTGTCAAGGTATGGTCCACACACTCGGTTCATAAGGTCCATGAACACAGCTGGTGCATTAGTTAAACCAAACAGCATGACCATAAACTCGTAATGACCGTAACGTGTTCTGAAAGCTGTCTTTGGAATATCATCTTCTTTCACCCGCATTTGATGATACCCGGAACGTAAGTCAATCTTTGAATAAACAGACGAGCCTTGTAGTTGATCAAATAAGTCGTCGATTCTCGGTAGTGGGTAGCGGTTCTTGATGGTAAGTTTGTTCAACTCTCGGTAGTCGATACACAACCTGAATGTACCATCTTTCTTCTTGACAAACAAAACAGGAGCTCCCCACGGTGATGTGCTTGGTCGAATGAAACCACGCTCTAAAAGTTCTTGTAATTGGCTTTGCAGTTCTTTCATCTCGCTGGGTGCGAGTCTGTAAGGAGCACGAGCTATTGGTGCAGCTCCTGGTACAAGATCTATTTGAAATTCAACGGATCGATGTGGGGGTAATCCCGGTAATTCTTTCAGAAATACATCGGGAAATTCTTTTGCGACGGGAACATCATTGATGCTCTTTTCTTCAGTTTGTACTTTCTCGACGTGTGCTAGAACAGCATAGCAACCTTTTCTTATTAGTTTTTGTGCCTTCAAATTACTAATAAGATGTTGCTTCGTGTTGCCCTTTTCTCCGTACACCATTAAGGGTTTTCCTTTTTCTCGTATAATGCGAATTGCATTTTTGTAACAAACAATCTCTGCTTTCACTTCTTTCAACCAGTCCATACCGATTATCACATCAAAACTCCCTAACTCTACTGGTATCAAGTGAATCTTAAATGTTTCGCTAACCAGTTTAATTTCTCGATTCCGACATATATTATCTGCTGAAATTAATTTACCATTTGCTAATTCGAGTAAAAATTTACTATCCAAAGGCGTCAATGGACAACTTAATTTAGCACAAAAATCTCTACTCATATAGCTTCTATCCGCACCCGAATCAAATAAAACGTAAGCAGATTTATTGTCAATAAGAAACGTACCCGTAACAAGCTCCGGGTCTTCCTGTGCCTCTGCCGCATTAATATTGAAAACTCTTCCGCGGCCTTGTCCATTCGTGTTCTCCTGGTTCGGGCAATTTCTAATAATGTGGCCCGGTTTTCCACATTTATAACAAACTACATTGGCATAACTTGCTCCGACACTACTTGCTCCGCCATTACTCGTTCCGACACCATTTGTTCCTTTCGTTCTATTAACCCCTGGTCCGTAGACCTCACACTTCGCCGCGCTATGACCATTTCTTTTACACTTGTTGCAAAATTTGGTGCAAAACCCCGAGTGATACTTTTCACACCTTTGGCATAGCTGCTTCTGATTGTTGTTGTTGTTGCGGTTATTATTGTTATTGGGATGATTGTTGTAGTTGCTGTTGTTGTTGTTGTTGTTGTTGTTGTTGTTGTTGTTGTTGGGCCGTTTGTTGTAGTTGCGATTGATGTTGCGATTGTTGGGATAATTGTTGCGATTATTGTTGTAATTGCTGTTGTTGTTGTATTGGTGATTCTTATCACCGTTTTCCTCCCACTTTCTTTTGACTTGCTTCACATTGGCCTCTTCAGCAGTCTGTTCTTTAATTCTTTCTTCAATCTGGTTCACTAGTTTGTGAGCCATTCTACATGCCTGTTGTATGGAGGCGGGCTCGTGTGAACTTATATCTTCTTGGATTCTTTCCGGTAATCCTTTCAAATACGCGTCGATCTTCTCTTCCTCATCTTCGAATGCTCCCGGACACAATAGGCACAATTCTGTGAATCGTCTTTCGTACGTGGTAATATCAAATCCTTGGGTTCGTAACCCTCTAAGTTCTGTCTTGAGCTTATTGACCTCGGTTCTGGGACGGTACTTCTCGTTCATCAAGTGCTTGAATGCTGACCACGGTAGTGCGTACGCATCGTCTTGTCTCACTTGCTCTAGATAGGTATTCCACCATGTTAACGCAGAACCTGTGAAGGTATGCGTAGCGTACTTCACTTTGTCCTCTTCAGTACACTTACTTATGGCAAACACCGATTCGACCTTCTCGGTCCACCGTTTCAATCCGATCGGTCCTTCGGTTCCATCAAATTCCAAAGGTTTGCAGGCAGTGAATTCTTTGTAGGTGCATCCTACACGATTTCCTGTACTGCTAGATCCAAGGTTATTGTTGGTATGTAGCGCAGCCTGTACTGCGGCTATGTTTGAAGCTAGAAAAGTACGGAATTCCTCTTCATTCATATTCACTGTGTGTCGAGTAGTCGGTGCCATTTCCTTCAAAATAGTCAAATGGAACAAGTTAATCATACAGAATATTAAGAGTAGTTAATAGTATTTCGTAGCATAATATGAACTCATTTATAAAAGCTTTTTCTTCATATTAGCGTTTTATAAGTTTAAATTCGGGTAGTACCTACCCGTTAAGTTCATACTTAGTAGCTAATATACAATTCAACTACTACAATTCTATATGAAAAACTGATTATAATAATATTTCGCGTTCAAACTTTTACACAATATTTTACAAACTTACAATACCGCTTATTTTACATATAGCATGAAATATAGCACACAATAAATTTGATACAAGATGGTTGTGAAGATAATTCTAGCTAGTACACAAGTCGTTCAGCAAAGGCAATAAAGACACGTAATTCATACGTCCAGAAACAAGTCATGCATTCTGGTTTTACTAGGATTACTTCCCATCCTTGGTCTTGTGGAACATAACCGTTATGGCTGTTGATAAGACATCGTGTTGTAACGTCGTCAAAGGGACGAGGGTTACGTAATGTCCAACAGTCCCGTAACAATCTAAAAACCTCATTTCTTACCCCAATTACCGACTCCGTCACTTGTGGGAACGTTTTGTTTAATAGTTGTAGCCCGATGTTCTTGTTCTCACTTTGGTGAGAAGCGAACATTACTAATCCGTAAGCATAACATGCTTCTTTATGTTGCATGTTAGCCGCTTTTTCTAAATTACGAAGTCCAATATTCGGATATATTGAGTCAAAATAATTTCTTAACCCATTGCGTAAAATAGCATTTGGGTTCCCAGCAATATATGCGTCAAAGTAAACACATCGTAACTTATGGATTTCCCAATGTGATATCCCCCATCTTTCGAACGAAAGTCTTTTATAAACCAAGGCATTCTTGGAACGTTCTTCGAATGTCTTACAAACTGATCTCGCCTTAAATAGTTGTGCCAAAGAATTCTGACCGACTCTAGACAAGATTTCATCAATCATGTCTCCGGGTAGGTCTCTTAAAATATTGGGTTGTCTATCCATTTTGTGTTTTTATACTGTAAAATAGACAAGAGTTAGATTCATAAAAAAAAAATACTTATTAATACAAGCAATTTTTACATATATCATAAAGCATAAGCACACTATATTACATATATTACACCACACGAATACAACTATCTTATTCTGACTCGCTTGTTTCTTCTTCTTCGGTTTTGGTTCGTTTTGCCAAGATTCTAGGGATATATGATGTTCCCCTAATACGAGCCGTAATTTTCCACATTGGTTTAGAAAAACCCGGTGGTTTAGAGGTTCCCGGGTCATTGTTACAACTTAAGGACTTCAGGGGTTGATGATACATATAAAGTTCATCGGGGTTGGAATTAGATTTCTCTATTTTCATGCCCTTTCCCTTATTATTTTCTTTTGCCTTTTTAAATTCAGTTGGGGTAATTTCTATAACATCATCGGAATTCTCGTCGGAATCCGATTCATCGGAGAATTGGTAATCCTCCCAATATTTTGCTTCCTTGGCGGAAACACCATTGACCATAATTAACCTTGGTCGGTTGGTTAAGGATTTTCTTTTACTTAACCGTTTTATTATTTCCCCCGCCGGTTCTATTTCTTCATCTGGTTCCGATTCTTCTTCCGGTTCCGATTCTTCTTCCGGTTCCGACTCTTCTTCCGGTTCCACTTCGGGAACTTGTGAATCAGTCCACGAATCATTCCAATTTATATTTAACTCTTCATTATTATTAGGTGAGTCAATGGGACTTGTTCTAGAGGTAGAAATCTATCACATAATATCAAACGCGTTAAGAGATTAATATATCACATAATATTCACATGTTAAAAATATATAGTTTCCAACAAAATTTGTTAAGCAATCATTTTTCAAGTAAACACGGTCGAAGTCCAGACTCACTAATGCATCCTAACAAACTCGATAAGACACACTAATGCAAAATTCTGGTTCTCTAAGACCAACGCTCGGATACCAACTGAAATGTCCCATTCTTATTGATTAAAAACGTTCCATATTAATTGATTTCACTGCGAGGTTTTGACCTCTATATGAGACGTTTTTCAAAGACTGCATTCATTTTAAAACAAACCATAACCTTTATTTCATCAATAAAGGTTTAAAAAGCTTTACGTAGATTATCAAATAATGATAATCTAAAATATCATGTTTACACACGACCATTACATAATGGTTTACAATACAAATATGTTACAACAAAATAAGTTTCTTGAATGTAGTTTTTACATAATATCATAAAAGCATGGACTCCAAATCTCGTCCTTATTTAAGTATGCGACAGCGGAAGCTCTTAATAATCACCTGAGAATAAACATGCTTAAAACGTCAACAAAAATGTTGGTGAGTTATAGGTTTAACCTATATATATCAAATCATAATAATAGACCACAAGATTTCATATTTCAATACACATCCCATACATAGAGATAAAAATCATTCATATGGTGAACACCTGGTAACCGACATTAACAAGATGCATATATAAGAATATCCCCATCAATCCGGAACACCCTTCGGATATGATATAAATTTCGAAGTACTAAAGCATCCGGTACTTTGGATGGGGTTTGTTAGGCCCAATAGATCTATCTTTAGGATTCGCGTCAATTAGGGTGTCTGTTCCCTAATTCTTAGATTACCATACTTAATAAAAAGGGGCATATTCGATTTCGATAATTCAACCATAGAATGTAGTTTCACGTACTTGTGTCTATTTTGTAAATCATTTATAAAACCTGCATGTATTCTCATCCCAAAAATATTAGATTTTAAAAGTGGGACTGTAACTCACTTTCACAGATTTTTACTTTGTCGGGAAGTAAGACTTGGCCACTGGTTGATTCACGAACCTATAACAATATATACATATATATCAAAGTATGTTCAAAATATATTTACAACACTTTTAATATATTTTGATGTTTTAAGTTTATTAAGTCAGTTGTCCTCGTTAGTAACCTACAACTAGTTGTCCACAGTTAGATGTACAGAAATAAATCGATAAATATTATCTTGAATCAATCCACGACCCAGTGTATACGTATCTCAGTATTGATCACAACTCAAACTATATATATTTTGGAATCAACCTCAACCCTGTATAGCTAACTCCAACATTCACATATAGAGTGTCTATAGTTGTTCCGAAATATATATAGATGTGTCGACATGATAGGTCGAAACATTGTATACGTGTCTATGGTATCTCAAGATTACATAATATACAATACAAGTTGATTAAGTTATGGTTGGAATAGATTTGTTACAAATTTTCACGTAGCTAAAATGAGAAAAATTATCCAATCTTGTTTTACCCATAACTTCTTCATTTTAAATCCGTTTTGAGTGAATCAAATTGCTATGGTTTCATATTGAACTCTATTTTATGAATCTAAACATAAAAAGTATAGGTTTATAGTCAGAAAAATAAGTTACAAGTCGTTTTTGTAAAGGTAGTCATTTCAGTCGAAAGAACGACGTCTAGATGACCATTTTAGAAAACATACTTCCACTTTGAGTTTAACCATAATTTTTGGATATAGTTTCATGTTCATAATAAAAATCATTTTCTCAGAATAACAACTTTTAAATCAAAGTTTATCATAGTTTTTAATTAACTAACCCAAAACAGCCCGCGGTGTTACTACGACGGCGTAAATCCAGTTTTACGGTGTTTTTCGTGTTTCCAGGTTTTAAATCATTAAGTTAGCATATCATATAGATATAGAACATGTGTTTAGTTGATTTTAAAAGTCAAGTTAGAAGGATTAACTTTTGTTTGTTTAACAAGTTTAGAATTAACTAAACTTTGTTCTAGTGATTACAAGTTTAAACCTTCGAATAAGGAAGCTTTATATGTATGAATCGAATGATGTTATGAACATCATTACTACCTTAAGTTCCTTGGATAAACCTACTGGAAAAGAGAAAAATGGATCTAGCTTCAACGGATCCTTGGATGGCTCGAAGTTCTTGAAGCAGAATCATGACACGAAAACAAGTTCAAGTAAGATCATCACTTGAAATAAGATTGTTATAGTTATAGAAATTGAACCAAAGTTTAAATATGATTATTACCTTATATTAGAATGATAACCTACTGTAAGAAACAAAGATTTCTTGAGGTTGGATGATCACCTTACAAGATTGGAAGTGAGCTAGCAAACTTGAAAGTATTCTTGATTTTATGTAACTAGAACTTGTAGAATATATGAAGAACACTTAGAACTTGAAGATAGAACTTGAGAGAGATCAATTAGATGAAGAAAATTGAAGAATGAAAGTGTTTGTAGGTGTTTTTGGTCGTTGGTGTATGGATTAGATATAAACGATATGTAATTTTGTTTTCATGTAAATAAGTCATGAATGATTACTCATATTTTTGTAATTTTATGAGATATTTCATGCTAGTTGCCAAATGATGGTTCCCACATGTGTTAGGTGACTCACATGGGCTGCTAAGAGCTGATCATTGGAGTGTATATACCAATAGTACATACATCTAAAAGCTGTGTATTGTACGAGTACGAATACGGGTGCATACGAGTAGAATTGTTGATGAAACTGAACGAGGATGTAATTGTAAGCATTTTTGTTAAGTAGAAGTATTTTGATAAGTGTATTGAAGTCTTTCAAAAGTGTATAAATACATATTAAAACACTACATGTATATACATTTTAACTGAGTCATTAAGTCATCGTTAGTCGTTACATGTAAATGTTGTTTTGAAACCTTTAGGTTAACGATCTTGTTAAATGTTGTTAACCCAATGTTTATAATATCAAAAGAGATTTTAAATTATTATATTATCATGATATTATGATGTACGAATATCTCTTAATATGATATATATACATTAAATGTCGTTACAACGATAATCGTTACATATATGTCTCGTTTCAAAATCATTAAGTTAGTAGTCTTGTTTTTACATATGTAGTTCATTGTTAATATACTTAATGATATGTTTACTTATCATAATATCATGTTAACTATATATATAACCATATATATGTCATCATATAGTTTTTACAAGTTTTAACGTTCGTGAATCACCGGTCAACTTGGGTGGTCAATTGTCTATATGAAACATATTTCAATTAATCAAGTCTTAACAAGTTTGATTGCTTAACATGTTGGAAACATTTAATCATGTAAATATCAATCTCAATTAATATATATAAACATGGAAAAGTTCGGGTCACTACATAGACCCCCAAAAATACGATCTAAACTTGTCTAAGGCAAACACAACTGCTAGCAACTCTTTCTCGGTGGTGGTGTAATTGATTTAGGCATCCGAGAACGTCTTACTAGCATAATAAATCACTACCGGCTTCCTATCAACTCTCTGTCCCAAAACAGCCCCTGCTGCATAATCACTAGCATCGCACATTATTTCAAAAGGTTTGGTCCAATCGGGTGACTGTAAGATGGGTGCCTCGGTCAACTTTCGCTTAAGGGTGTTAAAAGCTTCTTTACATTGGTCATCAAAGTCAAATGGTGCGTCCTTTAGTAGTAAATTACATAATGGCTTAGAAATAACACTAAAGTCCTTGATAAACCTACGATAAAAACCCGCGTGTCCCAAAAACGATCTTACCCCCTTAACATTTGTCGGGTAAGGTAGAGTAGAAATAAGTTGAACCTTTGCCCTATCAACCTCAAATCCCCGTTCAGACACAATATGTCCCAAAACCACCCCTTCCCTAACCATGAAGTGACTCTTTTCCCAACTAAGAACTAGGTTGGTTTCGGTACATCTTTTCAAAACTTTTTCTAACATACTCAAACATGACTCAAAAGATTTGCCAAAAATCGAAAAGTCATCCATAAAAATCTCTAACGACTCACCTATTAATTCAGAAAAAATGCTCATCATACACCTTTGAAAAGTCGCGGGTGCATTACACAAACCAAAAGGCATACGCCTAAAGGCATAGGTTCCATATGGACAAGTAAAAGTCATTTTCTCCTGGTCATTAGGATGAATAGGTATTTGATTATAACCCGAATACCCATCCAAGAAACAATAAAATTTCTGACCTGACAGTTTTTCAATGATCTGATCAATAAATGGCAAAGGAAAGTGATCCTTTGAAGTTGCAGCGTTTAGCTTCCGATAATCAATGCACACCCTCCAACCCGTCACGGGACGAGTTGTGATCTTTTCACCTTCCTCAGTCTCCATCACCGTTATTCCTGCTTTCTTCGGCACTGTTTGTGTGGGACTCACCCACTGACTGTCAGAGATAGGGAAGATTATCCCTGCATCCAACCACTTAAGAACTTCCTTTTTCACCACCTCCTGCATATTTGGGTTTAACCTGCGTTGTGTATCGCAAGCAGGTTTAACCTCAGGATCCGTGACTATCCTGTGCATACATACCGAAGGACTTATCCCTTTCAAATCAGCTATTGTCCACCCTATTGCAGCTTTGAACTTATGAAGAACTTCCATCAAAGCCTTTTCCTGCACACCTGTCAAATCTGAAGCAATAATAACTGGCAAAGTGCCGTTAGTTCCCAAAAACGCATATTTCAAATGAGACGGTAAGGGTTTTAACTCAAGAGTCGGTGGTGACTCTAGTGAAGGTCTCGTGTTAGTATCAATGGATTTAGGCAGTGGCTCATATTTATAAGTCCACGGTGGCAACCTAGAATCCATTGTACTTGCTACTGCTAATTCTACCGCTTTGACCTCTTCACACTCGACATCCTCTTCCTCACCTAAACAAAATATTTCTACTGGGTCATCGGTTATTAGGTGAGAAGTATGCTTATCAACTAACTCATCAATCACATCTATCCTATAGCACTCATGGACATCCGGTGCACGAAGAGAATTAAAGATGTTAATCCTCATCTTGCGGTTACCGAAGGATATGTCCATGGCACCCGTTCTACAATTAATGTGAGCATTAATGGTGGCCAAGAACGGGCGTCCCAAAATTATAGTGGGTTGGGTATCTCTATTCCTAGGCTCAATATCCATAACAACAAAGTCTACCGGGTAATAGAAATCCTCCACTTTTACTATTACATCCTCTAGTATCCCCCTAGGCATTTTAATTGATTGGTCCGCTAATTGGATAATTATATCGGTTCGTTTCATTAGGCCCAATTCAAGTCGGTCAACTAGACAAGAAGGTAAAATATTAATGCTAGCACCTAAGTCCAATAACACCTTTTTAACATTCACATTCCCTACGGTCACAGCTATCAAGGGAGTCCCTGGGTCTTTAAACTTAGGTGGAAGTGTTCCCGAGACAACCGCACTTAGGTGCTCGGTTAACTCCACTTTCTTAGGTAAGTTTGCCCTTTGCTTTCTCTTTTGAGTGCAAAGGTCCTTCAAAAATTTAGCATAAGAAGGAACTTGTCTAATAGCATCAAGAAGGGGTAAATTTATTTTAACCTGCTGAAAAGTTTCCCACATGTCCTCTTGCTGAGGTCCCTTTTTCCCATAAGGGAATTGATTCGGGGACTCTAGGGCCTTAGGAAATGGGACGGTTTTTGATTCCGTCTCCATTTTCTCGGTCTTAGTAACGGTAGGTTCGGTCAATTTCACCCCCTCCCCATTGTTATCAATTTCACTTACCTCCTCCTCGTCAAGAACAATTGGAGACTTACTTGCTTCCGGTTGCTTTACCTCTGTTTCACCAACTTTATTATCATACTTTTTCCCGCTTCTCAAGGTACCTACCATATTAACACTATGACCTTTTCCTTGCTCTTTGTGATTTGGATTCAAAACTGTATAGCTTGGAATGGTTCATGGTTCCCGATTACCCTTACTTTCCGCAACATTACCTATTTCCTTGGCCAACGCACCAATCGACTTATTTTGCACCTCTATCATCTTCCGCATTTCGGATATGAACGCATCCATCTTAGTATCCGAGTTAGGTGGTTGGTTGGATGAAGTACTAGTTTGGTTATGGTTGTGGTTTTGGTTTTGGCTCTGACTTTGGTAATTGTTTTGGTTTCGGTTGTTAGGGTAAGGATTTTGATAGTTTCGTTGGTAGTTGCCTTGATTCTGAAAATTACCCTGATTTTGGAAGTTGTTCGGTGGTCTAAATTGGTTCCCTTGATTAGCATTCAGCGTGTTGTTATTACTCCAACTAAAATTTGGATGATTTCTCCAACCTGGGTTATATGTGTTAGAGTATGGATCAAACCGCCTTCCCTGAACCTCATTAACTTGTTCTTCCACCAGTTGTTGATTTACCGGTGGGATCCCATTTCTGCATCCGTATGCATAATGAGAAGGATCTCCACAAATCTCACACACTTTCGGTACCTGCGAAACATTACAAGCAAGACCCTGGTTTGGGCTGTTAAATATAAGCATTTTTAAGTCATCCAATTCTTGCTCTAAATTCCTAGATGAACTTCCCGAGTCGGAAACATGGTTTACTCGGGATGTACTAGGTTGCTTACGACTAACCGAAGCTTGGGTCTTTGAACCCTTGCTTAACTGTTCAAAGAAGGTCCACTCTTCCTCACTAGGTCGAGTTAAAAATGCCCCCCACTAGCGGCCAAAAGAAACTGCCTGTTTTGGGAATCTAGACTATCATAGAAAACTTTAACCAATTCCCACCTAGGTATCTCATGATGTGGACAAGCCCTAAGTAACTCCTTCAGACGTTCATACGCTTCATGAAATAATTCACCTGGTAACTGTTTAAAAGATTTAATTTGCGTACGCATATCTGAAGTTTTACTTATGGGATAGAACTCTTCTAAAAACAGTTTTTTCATTTCCGTCCAAGTATTAATACTACGGGCGGGCAAGGAGAGAAACCATCTTTTTGCCTTTTCCTTAAGTGAGTAAGGAAATAATCGGAGACGTACCTCATCATCAGTGAAACCGTTTACCTGATTAGTAGCACAAATCTCGTTAAACTCCGTAATGTGTTCGTATGGTTCCTCATTAGCCATACCTCGGTAGGTTGGCAAGATTGAAATAAGTTGAGGTCGGACCTCAAACCGTCGGTTGTTTCCTCCTGCCTGTGCAGGATAAACAATGGGTGAATGATCCTCGAAATCGCCCGGTTGGTAGTAGGTGTCTACTCCTCTTGGTCGGTCAGCCATATCGTCTCGTTGCTCAAAAACTTCCTCTTCAGTATCGGAATCTTACTTAGGAGAGTTTGGTGGAACAATCGTATGTGACTCTAACTGTGCATGACTTGATGCTGAAGCCACTGTTGAACCTTTATGGATTCTTGAAGCTTTTCGATTAGCTTTTGCTGATTTCTCGATTTCCGGGTCTAAAGGTTTAAGATTTTTGTCTCCCAACCTCCGAGTTTGCATACACTAACCTGAAATGCAACAAAAACAAGAACACCGAGCGTAAAACTGACAAAAATAAGAATAAACAAAACAATATTTTTGGATTTTTATTGGTTTTTTGATTTTTATGGTTTTATATGGTTTAACAAGAAAGCAAATAAATAAGAGCTTGCAAATCAAGCGCACACCTCCCCGGCAGCGGCGCCAAAATTTGATCGATGTCGAAGGGTCAATCAAAAATAGCCTAATTACTCTAACTTAGCTAGGGTAAGCAGGATTCGTTCCACGGGAAGTTATGGTCAACAAGCAAGCAATTTCCAGAGTTTGTTGTTTGTGATTAACTAACTTAACTATAAAACTACTTAGATTGATTACTACTTAAATTTAAACTTAAACAAAAGTGCAATTGAAAAGATTGAAAACAATGAGATTAAAGCCTTTATCCTTTCACAATCCCAATTTAGCATGCATTCATTCAAACAAGCATTATATTTATCAATTGTTGATCAAATCTCATAGACAAGACTTCTTAAGTTCATTAATTCTATTATCTTGAGATTAAACTATGCAATCTAGACAAAGTGTCTTTATCCCTAATCTAATTAACACTAAGTTGGATCACGAACACACTGTTAAATCACAATAATCTAACTTGCAATAACAAAGTATAGAACTTGCATTAATCAACAATCAACTTGATTCATAACATTATAATTCAAAAGTATTAAACATCACAAATCACATAATCTTGAATGAAATCATACATAACTCAATTGTTCATGGAAAGGATAAAGATTAGATTACTAGCCAAGCATGATGGTGGTGAGAATCAATGAAATCCTTGATGTTTGCATGATTCTTTGAACCTTGATCTTGACTTGAATCTTGAAAGAATGGTGATTTGATTGAAGATTTTTGGTGTTTTTAGGTGTTCTCTGCTGCAAAAACTGGTAGGGAAAAGTTGTTTTTCGTAACCCTAAAGACCTCCTTAAATAGGGGTTAAGAAATTCTATCCAAAAGCTAATTTTCGTTTTTCCCGGATTCTGGAATTTTGTACTGGCGTAATTTACGCCAGTCTGGGCGTAAATTATGCCTTTGTTATTTCTGCTCAGCGTATTTTTACGGCTCCAAGTGATTTCTGTTCTGAGAGGCATCTGTGTACTGGCGTAATTTACGCCAGATCAGGCGTAAATTACGCCATTTGTTAATTCAGCTGCTCCTGTTTTTGCTTCCAAATCATGTCCATCTTCCACTGTCTTTCACTCAAAACGCCATTTTTGCACGATCTTTTGCGCCAACACCTTTAATACCTGTAAACACATAAAACTCCATAAAAGTATCTCCTTATTCACTTGCGTAACGTTAATTTTGCGTAATTAGTTAGAATTAATCGTGACAATTAAGGAACGATCAAGCTCTGAAACATAAGGGAAGATATAAAACTCGACAACAACACTAAAATCACAAACCGTGTACATTAATACGAATAACAATATAAAGACACGGGAGTATGATAAACACAATTACCCCTAGGGCGAAGTAGAAGTAAATAGATTCCTCTGGTGGGAGTTGGAATAGAAGAATGATTGTTGCGATAGTTAGAATGACATTAAGAACCAGAGTTGGATTAAGCATATTCACAATCATTGAAAGTATGGATCGAGAAAGAAAGTATTGGAGTGGTAAAAATAATGGAACGGAAGAAGTTCATTTATAGCGAAAATACCAGACAAAGTAATCGAGACAGATGATCGCATTTAATCATAGAAATCTTAATTTCCATAAATTCCGAAGAATCAGATCTTATAGATTTCCAAGATTTTCTTTTAAATTCCTTGAATTTCGGAATTCAAACGTGGCTACGTCAAAAACGAGAACGAATCTTTATCTTCTCATTTCATTCTTTTGTGATAGCTTCAGTTATACTCTTCGCATAATCGAAATGTTTTATCCATATTACTCAATGATGATAAAACTCTATTTATCAACTCATATTCGTCATGAAAACAGTTTTATTGTTAGTCATGACCACCTCACTCAAATTTCGGGACGAAATTTCTTTAACGGGTAGGTACTGTGATGACCCGGGAATTTCCGACCAAATTTAAACTTAATATTTATATGATTCCGACACGATAAGCAAAGTCTATAATGTGAGTCTCAGATTTTTTTTAACTGTTTACACGAATAACATTTACCCTGCGACTATGTCCGATGATTCACCAACGATTGTGTGTAAATAAATGTGTGTGTATATATATATAAATATATGTATATATAATAATTTGAAATATTATTTGAAATAATATATGAGTTAATTGTTAGAAATAAATATGTAAAATAATATGCGATATAATGAAAACTACTATTATAAATATATTTATATATATATGTGTGTGTATATAGATATGTATATAAATACTACTTGGAAATATATAAAATAATATTAAATCTATTTGTTTAAAAATATATAATATATATTTATGTGATAAAACTTGTTATTTAAAACTTATTATATATAGACAGAGAGTAAATGGAAAATGAATGATTTCAAGCTCAATTGGCAAACGTCGGTAACACTCGGTTGATATTTTGTTAGTTTTAATATAGATATTGTACATGTTCATGAAGAATTGAAATAAAAGTTGGACTGTAAATTGATTACGAAGGTTTTAGATTTGTCAAAAATATTTTTTTATCTTTTTAGTTTAAATTTTAGTACTCCGTACATGTTAATTGGAACACAAAATAAATAATTATCGAACCTTTTTGATCAGGTTTCAAACAGTTAATGAGTGAAATAATTAATTATATTTAATCTAAAAGTTTGGGATTTTTAGGAATACTTTTATACGTTAACTGTTTAGCAATGGACACGTTATAGCCATTCGGGATAAACTGTCGGTATGATGTAAACAAGAAACATTCACGTGAATTATGTGCTTGTTCTTTTCCTTTCATCATTCACTGAATCATTAAATTATTATTATGAAATTATTATTAATTATTTTAATATTATTAATTATTGTATGTACATATAGATATAGCGACTTAAAGTGATGCATAGAATACAGAATTTCAAACCCACAACCTCCCTCTCTACATCACTCTCTATCTAAATATCTCTACTATCTTCATAACTGAGAACCATCACCGGGACCCATCCCTTCAACCTTCAACCACCCCAAACCGTCAATTAAATTTTTGTTGTTCTTCTTCTTTCTCGCTGAGGTGCGGGTCGAAGGAAACCCATAACCTCCACTACATCACCACCACTCAACCACCAACGAAACCCACAACATAAACTTATCATCATCAATATTCGGGTCCATTTGTTCTAATATTTTCTGAAGTATTTCATCAACAACCATCGAGCCACCTTCGAACACCACTCTCAAACCGCCACCATATCTCCATCTCCATCGACCACCTTTAACCTCACGAAACCTATTTGTATAACTTGCTACTGCTTCTGCGTGAAATCCTCACCACAACACTACAAATTAATGCTACTATTACTTATGTTTTTCCCGTTTCTTCTTCAGATCAAAGACAATAACCACCACCCTTCATGACCCACATCAAACAAACTATCAAATAATTTTATAGAAGTGACCAGTGTTTATGTATATATTTTTTTTTACGTTTATGTTTATGTCATGAACACATGACACCACTGCTACACGATTATTTCCCCTGCTCAGCTTCTTGTTCGAAACCCATTTAGGTTACTGTTACATTCTGGCTACTATTTCGATCAATCACCACCACTTGAGACCGCCACTACTAACCAATCACAACCACCATGACCAACCATCGAACCCTTCTGTTTCTGTTCCTGTTCAATTTCAAAATCAAACACCCATAACCGAATCACCCCACCAACAAACAACCATTGTTCACCCCCACGACTATAACTTTTTTTTTTCTCTGTTGACGTGAACCACCACCACAATCCATTACCATTGAACCCTATTATCATTGCTAAACCACTGCTGATATATTCACTGTTCTACTGCACAAGGAAGACGATGATGAATGAATTATGATAACGTGATGAAGAAGACGATGAATAGTTATTACGATATGATTACTGTGATAATTAAATGATGAGGGTGATTGAGGTGACGATGATACCATGGTAATTTTGATGACGAACGAGCTGATATTCCTGATCGAGGGTTACGACTTGTTTCTCTTTCTGTTTCTGACTCACGACCTCACCACAAAACATATAACCCAACTGCCTTTGGATTTATGTCATATACGTGGGCTTCTAATTTTCTATTGGGTCATTAATTACTTGTGTGGGCTTGTATTAATCGTTTTGGGCCTCTGGTTGATGTATATTGAGGAAGAAGAAAAAGGAAACAGAAAAGGAAGGTTAAATTTTTTTTAGGCGTATTATAATTCAGAAAAACAGATTTAGACGAGTGGTTTAGGAGTGTTGTTGGGGTATCAAGAGGTTGCGAGTTCGAGCCCGGGGCAAGGGCACTTATTTTTGGAATTTATTCTTTGAGGTAGTTTTCTATTATTAATATATATTATTATTATTATTATTATTATTATTATTATTATTATTATTATTATTATTATTATTATTATTATTATTATTATTAATCATTATTAGTATTAAGTGTTACTGTCAATATTATTGTTTTTATTATACAAATAAAATAACTTATTATTAGATTATCTTTAACAAGATTTTTATATATTATTATCAATATTTTTACTATCAGTACTATTATATATTATTACTATTATTATTAGTATTATTTTTATAAAAATATTATAACTATCTGTTATCAATATTATTTTACCAACTAAAGTCTTAGTTACGTAATAACATTTTATATATAATCATATATATATATATATATATATATATATATATATATATATATATATATATATATATATATATATATATATATATATATATATATATAAAGATATTAATCCTAATACGGTATATAATATAAATAAACTCAGTTGATTAAATGTGATATATTTTAATATATATATATATATATGTTCGTGAATCCGAGGCCAACCCTGCATTGTTAAATGTCGTCCTATGTATTTTTACTACAAAATACATTATAGTGAGTTCATTTGATTCCCTTTTACTCTTTACATTTTTGGGACTGAGAATACATGCACTGTTTTTACAACTGCTTTATTAAATGCTTTTGAAATATATTTTGAACTGCGAATACATGAAATGCTTTTATAAATGTTTGACGATATAGACAAAATCAAAACATTCCTCAAATGAATTATTATGCAGACAGAAGTTCTGTGGATTATTATTGAATTACGAAGACATGATAATTGCCACCATTGAATTATGTGGACATGATAATTGCCACCATTGAATTATGTGGACATGATAATTGCCACCAAGTGATGTAAATGTTATGTATCGAGAGAATGATTTTTATACACAGGTTATGTGTATTAGTTTTTGTGCACGAGATATGTGTACGGTTACTATGATTTATGAAAAATGGATTTCGTACACGAGAAATGTGTACTGTATTTAAAAGATATCGCATGTACATTACAGGTGGGTGTAGGATTCGGGCCCATTTGTACCATGCAGCATTTAAATCTTGTGGTCTATCAAAATGATTAATTTTATTGTTTTATGATAAACTTATGAACTCACCAACCTTTTGGTTGACACTTTAAAGAATGTTTATTCTTAGGTATGAAAGAAATCTTCCGCTGTGCATTTGCTCATATTACATGGACTCGTTCATGGCATATAGAGGTCAGAACCTCGCAATGGGACCAACTGTTGAAGACTTCGTCCAGATGGATTAGGACGGGTCACTACATATATGTATATATAATCCATTAGATAGGAATCAACATATAGATTTGTAATAATTGTAAATCTCAATTACACAGTTAAAGCAGTATAATTCTTTGTTATTTAGTAATGGTGGTCGACATGGTACTCCAGTGGAAGAAGAAGTCATGAAGGAAAAACAAAACAGATAGTGACCTGTAACAAATTCGTACACTTATTTGATATTTATTTCTAACAGATTTTGTTATATAGCATGGGAGCAGTCGACCAGAAGAATCAATCAAGAAAAAAAAATGGAAAGTAGAAAGTGATGGCTAACGGATTCGTACTACATTTGATATCAATATCTCATAATTTTGTATCAGTTTGTTTTGTAGTGTTTAATCGAAATCGATGAAGAATCTTGAGCAGGAGAAGGAAATAAGAAAACAGAACTACATAGAGACTTGCAATAGATTCGTACCCTTTAACTGTTATTGACAGCTAACAATTTTGATCTTGATTGTTTTGCAGTGAAGAAGGTGGTCGACAGAGAATCATTTTGATGGAATTCAACATTTCAACAAGTTCTTTAAATAAACATATTCATGAAACCAATTCATTTAGAGTTAAGAAAGCAGAAGCATGTTATTAAGAAAGCATGTTAATATGTTAAACCACTTAAATTGAATTCCATGAAGACATCAAGTCTTGAAGCTATACTTACAAACTAAAGAGAAGGAACAAGGAATAATACCTCCTCAATATAGATTGAGGGCTGTTTTGGACAGCAAAGTGATGATGAAGATGATGGATTTAGAGCCTCTAACTTGAAGCCTCAAGTTTGAAATACCCACAAGCTTTGATCACCAACACACCCTTTGTATTTAGTTAGGATTTAGAACACTTGAATGTGATAAAATAGCAAGCAAAGGAACCCCCTTTTACTTCAAAACAGTTCGGCAAAATGGACAGCAGAACCAAAATTTTGAAGCCTATTTTATGTGTGTTATTATCTCTCTCTTGAGTCAAGGCCTTGGTTAATACATTAGCATGCACCTTGGCACTTGTGTGTTATTAAAAGTAAACATTAATAAGGCATTCTTGTGAGTCTTGGAGTCACAAATTCTGCACTATATATATTATATAACAATGTATTTATACATATATATAAACTAGATATATATATAAAACATGTATATATTTTTATGTTACTTTTATATTTTATAAACCCTTTTATAAAATATAACATAATATAATCATTTAAACTTATAAACAATTATATATAAATTATCCAAATAATTTATCTCAAGTGATAACATTTTGAAAAACTGATTTTCTAAAATCCAAGTGTCGCGTATTTATTTAATGATCCATTCATTAAGATTAAATACGATTAAGGTGTCGGCAAGCTTGTTATTGGGTATGACCCGACTTGGATCATAACATATTAGCCACATTAATTTAATATGTCTCTTGGGCATACGAAAAACCTTCAATCTCCCACTTGCACGAGAAACATATGAATTAATGCAAGTGATGGATACCACCTAACGATCGTCCATCACCCCCAATATGTTATGACTTTGTGCCATTCAATAACATCATCCCTTTCGAGTTCCCATCTCGAATATGAATAGGTAAATCTTTCATAGTATCCTTTCGTCCTAGATGTCATGTTAAATCCAAGAGACAAAGAGTGATCACTCTCTTCTAGATTTAACTTTATCAGGCCTTAAACATCCAACTCTCAACGAATAAGAGGGACAAATTCCATCTTGACTACATATGTCCTAAATACATATATTGCATTATACCTGAGCTCTTCCTTATGAACTACCATATTTCAGAATAGCGAAGGAAAGAATCAAGGCACAATACCTGGTAAATATCCTAACCCAATACGTATCTCAGGTCAGAGGATACAATGATATTCGCCTTTACTCAAGATTACATGTGATCAACCACAAAGGCTCCATTTAGTAAATCTTGAGAGCAGGTCTTCCAATATTTGTATCCAACAAATATCTATGAACCTTGGTTGCAACCTTGCCCCACATTCATCCCGTGAATGTATACCAATCCAAGTTCATAATAGTCTAAACCTCACATTTGCTCCCACAAATGTGATCGACTACGGAATTTAGAATAATTACTTATTCATGGATAAAATATGCAAAATAGGAACATAACTCAAAATAAATTAATACCATAATTATATTAATGAGTTTGAACAATTTCGTTCTGTTACGATACTTAAAACAGATCATGACCAATCACTAGAATATCGAAGCCCTAATGCACAAACATGTCCTGCATGTTTTGATCCATGTAAGAGCTTCGTGAGAGGATCCGCTATATTAAGATCTGTGTGAACTTTGCGAATACATATCTTTCCCTTTTCAACTTCATCCCTTATGTAGTTGAATCTCCGCTCAATGTGACGGGTCTTTTGGTGAGCACGAGGTTCTTTGATTTGAGCAATCGCACCCTCGTTGTCACAAAAGATCTCAAGAGGGTCCTGAATGGAAGGGACTACTCCTAAGTCGTCGATGAATTTCTTCATCCATGAAGCTTCCTGAGCTGCCAATGATGTGGCGATGTACTCCGACTCTGTAGTGGATAGAGCAACAACATCCTGTTTTGAACTCTTCCAAGAGACCGCACCTCCATTTAATGTGAAGACATAGCCGGATTGTGATCGAGAATCATCTCGATCAGTTTGGAAGCTCGCATTCACGTAACCTTTTACAGCGAGTTCCTCCTCACCAGACCCATATATCAGAAACATATCCTTAGTCCTCCTAAGGTATTTCAATATACTTTTGACAGCAATCCAATGACTATTTCCTGGGTTATTCTGGTATCTACTTGTCAGGCTAAGAGAGCATGACACATCCGGTCTAGTGCATATCATTGCATACATGATAGACCCAATAGCAGACGCATATGGGACTTTCTTCATTCTCTCCTGTTCATCTTTCGTGGTGGGGCACTGAGATGAACTAAGGAGCGTTCCTCTTTGAATAGGTACCAAACCTTTCTTAGAGTTCTCCATCTTGAACCTTTTCAAGATTTTTTCAATGTATGCACTTTGATTCAAACCTATCAGTTTCTTGGATCTATTCCTGTAGATCCCAATCCCCAAAACGTATTGTTCTTCTCCAAGATCCTTAATGGAGAAACATTCACTTAGCCAAGTTTTAACTCCTTGCATTGCCGGAATATCATCTACAAATAACAATATATCATCTACATATAGTACAAGGAACATGATAGTGCTCCCACTAGCTTTCTTGTATACACAAGCTTCATCACCATTTTTAATGAAGCCAAACTTCTTGGCCTCCTCATTAAAACGATGATTCCACATTCTAGATGCTTGTTTCAATCCGTAGATTGACTTCTTTAACTTGCATACCTTTTTAGGATATTTCGGATCAACAAAACCTTCAGGCTGAACCATATAGACATCTTCCTCAAGATGTCCATTTAGGAAAGCGGTCTTGACATCCATTTGCCATATTTCATAATCATAATGAGCAGCAATGGCAAGTAATATCCTAATAGACTTTATCATTGCCACAGGCGAAAAGGTTTCATCATAGTCAACCCCTTGAGTTTGAGTGAAACCTTTTGCTACAAGTCTAGCTTTATATGTATCCAAGTTCCCATGTATGTCGGTTTTCCTTTTGAAAAGCCATTTACAATCAACTAGCCTCGATCCAGCAGGTTGTGCAACAAGTTCCCAAACTTGGTTGTCATTCATGGATTGCATCTCAGCGTTCATGGCTTCCTGCCATTTATCTTTATCAGTCCTTGATAAAGCATCTTGGTAGTTTGTTGGTTCATCCAAATCAACCACATAGCAACCATCCATGAGAAACCCATATCTCTCAGGAGGATTACTAATCCTACCAGATCTGCGAACGTCTCGTGTATTTTGATCATCCATTTGATCATTCTCAACATTTTCATGTTGAGTGCTAGTGTCAACCAATTGTGTATCATCTACTTGATCTTGAACCTCTTCAAGATCTATCTTCCTTTCACTATTTCCTTCCATTAGGAACTTAGTTTCAAGGAATTCAGCCTTTCGAGCAACAAATACATTTTGCTCGGTTGGATCATAGAAATAGTATCCCATATCATCCTTGGGATATCCTATGAAGATACATTTTGTGGATCGAGCATTCAACTTATTAGGGACGTAACGCTTAGGATAAGCTTCACATCCCCAAACCTTTAAGTATGATAGAGATGGAGGTTTTCCAAACCACATCTCATGAGGTGTTCGTTCCACTTTCTTGGTTGGGGCCATATTTAAAATACGAGCCGCGGAGCATAGACAATAACCCCAGAATGATAGAGGTAACGAGCTTCTAGCCATCATAGATCGAACCATATCCATTAGGGTTCGGTTCCTCCTTTCGGACACACCATTAAGTTGTGGTGTCCCGGGTGGAGTAAGTTGCGAGATAATCCCACAACTTCTAAGATGATCTTGGAAAGCATCGCTTAGGTATTCACCTCCTCTATCGGTACGAAGTACCTTGATTGTCTTATTGAGTTGATTTTGTACTTCGCTTTGATATTCTTTGAATGCTTCAAAAGTTTCGTCCTTATGTCTTAACAAGTATGCATATCCAAAACGACTGAAGTCATCAATGAAAGTAACGAAGTATCTTTCACCATTCCTAGCTATGGGCTTAAAGGGTCCACATACATCCGAATGTATTAATCCCAATAAGTCCTTAGCCCTTTCATAGGTCCCTTTGAAAGGTGCTTTAGTCATTTTACCTTGTAAACAAGATTCACATACATCAAACGAGTCCATCTCATTTTATTTCAAGAGTCCATTCTTTTGAAGTGTATGCATTCGGTTCTTGTTTATGTGACCAAGGCGACAATGCCATAAGTAGGAATCACTCAAATCCCTTTTGAGTTTCTTGGTGCTAGTATGGTATATTGAGCTACTAGATGATGTGTCATCATGAACCAATTCATAAATTCCATTTGAAGGCGAAGCCTTAAAATAGAATACATTATCTAAATAAACGTGGATATCATCATTAACAAAATTAAGATAAAAACCACATTGTTTTAAACGAGAAACTGAAATAATGTTTCGACATAAATTCGGTGCATACAAAACATTGTTCAAAATAAGTTCCAAACCACTTGGAAGCTTTAATACAAAGTCTCCTTGAGCCTTCACTTGCACTTTGGCTCCATTAACCATAAAAAGACTTGATGTTCCCGTTTGCTTGCTACTTCTTTTGAACCCCTGCAAAGAATTGCAAATGTGAGTTCCACATCCAGTGTCTAATACCCATGTATTAGAAGAAGTAATACTAAGCTCTATATATACAATATATATATATTACCTGAGGTTTGCCCCGCATCCCTCTTTTCCTTCAACTCCTTAAGGTAGACCGGGCAGTTCCGTTTCCAGTGACCCATTTCACCGCAACCGAAGCACGGGTCTTCCTTGGGGTTTGCTTGTCCGGCAACCTTTTGCTTCTTGTTCTTGTTTTTGGTTGGGGTAACTGAAAGGACCCGTTCATATACATTATAAACGATTCACAATAGTTGATTACATTGCGAGGTATTTGACCTCTATATGATACATTTTACAAACATTGCATTCGTTTTTAAAAGACAAACTTTCTTTACATCGAAAATTGACAGGCATGCATACCATTTCATAATATCCACTATCCAACTATAAATTGATTTAATAATAATCTTTGATGAACTCAATGACTCGAATGCAACGTTCTTCGAAATATGCTATGAAAGACTCCAAGTAATATCTTTAAAATGAGCAAATGCACAGCGGAAGATTTCTTTAACACCTGAGAATAAACATGCTTTAAAGTGTCAATCAAAAGGTTGGTGAGTTCATTAGTTTATCATAATCATTTATTTCCATCATTTTAATAGACCACAAGAATTTCATTTTCAGTTCTCAAAAATATACGTCCCATGCATAGAGACAAAAATAATCATTCATATGGTGAACACCTGGTAACCGACATTAACTAGATACATATAAGAATATCCCCTATCATTCCGGGATCCTCCTTCGGACATGATATAAATTTCAAAGTACTAAAGCATCCGGTACTTTGGATGGGGTTTGTTAGGCCCAATAGATCTATCTTTAGGATTCGCGTCAATTAGGGTGTCTGTTCCCTAATTCTTAGATTACCAGACTTAATAAAAAGGGGCATATTCGATTTCGATAATTCAACCATAGAATGTAGTTTCACGTACTTGTGTCTATTTCGTAAAACATTTATAAAAGTTGCGCATGTATTCTCAGCCCAAAAATATAAAGGGTAAAAAGGTAAATGAAACTCACCATACTGTATTTCGTAGTAAAAATACATATAACGTCATTGAACAAGTGCAAGGTTGGCCTCGGATTCACGAACCTAAATTAATTATATATATTTATATGTTGGTCAATATTTGTCTAACAAATTAGGTCAAGTCATAGTGTACCACAATCCTAATGCTCGAGACTAATATGCAAAAGTCAACAAAAGTAAATTTGACTCAAAATAATTTCCAAAAAATCTATACATGATTAATATATAGTTTAAATACCGTCGTTTTATATTTTTAAATATTTTTAAAAGATTTATTAGAGTAAATAATATAATTTATTTATTAATAAATAAAATTTTATATTAAATTTATATAATAAAATATACTTTTATATATATTAAGTAATAAAATTTATAGGGTTCAATTAATATCATAAAGATAATATGATAGGTATTATTAAAGTAAGATATTACACGTAGTAAAATATGTTTGTATCACATATTTATTTGATAAAATAATATCTATAATGATAGTAAGTAAAAGTTGTATTATTTTGTAATAATAATTATTATTATAAAAATATCAATATTTATAATTACTAAGATGACATTATGATAAAACGATAATTCTAATTATGATAACTTTAATATTTACGATAATTTTTAATATTATCTTTAAAATAATAATTCTATTTAAAATAATAATAATAATGATATTTTATAGTAACAATGACATTTCTATTAAAATGATAATTTTTGTTAAAATGATAGTTTTAATACTAACGATACTTTTAATAATAATAGTAATGATAAAAATAATAAGAACGATAATTTTATCTAAATTAATATCTTATAATATTTTAATTTCATCATGATACTCTTACTCATTATTTCCTAATCGTTTCGTTTAATAGCTTTTAATCGTCTTTTATATCGTGTTCATAATAATGATAATAATAGTAATCAAAATATTTAGGTGTTACAATTATTTGTTTTAATTACACTAATATTAATAATGATAGTTACTATAATATTATTAACGATAATACTAATAATTATCTTAATGATAATATAGTAATAATAATAATAACAATAACAATAACCATTTTTAAATAATGATATATATATATTAATAATGATAATAATAATAATAATACTAATAATAATAATAATAATAATAATAATAATAATAATAATAATAATAATAATAATAATAATAATAATAATAATGATAATTGGATAATAATAATAATAATAATACTAATTATAACTTTAACGATAATAACGATAGTAATAAAAAAAACAATTTTTAATGATAAATCCCTTTTATTGATAAAGATAATAATAATGATAATAATAAGATAAAACTAGAACGACGATAAAAACGACGATAATAATAATCATTTTTAATAAAAATATCGAAAATTCAATTGATTATAACTTCTAATCCGTTCATCGAAACCATTCGATATCTAAAGGAAAAGTTCTTAATTTTTCGCTAGCTTTCCAAGGACATGCATATCTTATACCTTATCTCAACCGTAAGTGTAACTAATTCAAGATTCAACCTAACCTGTCTAAGGGCAATATCAAAAGTACAAGCATGCATAATCCTAAATACTCGAGCACTAGTTAGGGATACACTATTAGTATGTAAAAGTTAAATTATGAGTACTCACGTATCAATATTGAGATTCAATATTGCAGGAAAGGTACGTAGACGCAACGGAAATGATAAACACTATATTGACCTCACGAGCATACCCATGAACCATACTTAATCACCTCCATAGCTTTAACCCATAATTTCCTTAATCCTATCCTACTCGAAAAACAATTTTGAAATCACTCGGACAACACTCCGTCGTAATATTTTATGTATACTAATAATATCTTGAAATAATACGGAGTAAATATATATATATGTAAATCGATTGAGAGAGTTTAGAGAAAAATATTTTCAAGTTTCTATGAAATAATGAAACCTATTGAATTCTATTTATAATAGATTTTTGAATTATTAAAGTGAATTATTAAAGTATGAATTATTAAAATGAATTATTAAAGTATGAATTATTAAAGTGAATTATTAAAGTATGAATTATTAAAGTGAATTATTAAAGTATAAATTATTAAAGTATGATTTATTAAAGTAAATTATTAAAGTTAAAGTAAAGTAAAAATAAAGTAAAGGTAAAGTTTAAGTATAGTAAAAGTATAAAACTATGTACGTATTATACGCATATAAATATATATAATATTAATTTAAATCGTTATATATATTTAATAAAATAAAATATAAATATCGTTATCTTTATCATACTAGTTAAGTAACGAGTTGCCAAAAGTGGTTCTAGATATTTATAAAAGTTATATACGTTTTAATAATAAAGTTCTTTTTAAACTGAAAACGTTTTTGTACGTTTGAAACTAAATAGATCAATCGAGTCTTTATGAGATTCAATCTTCCACTATCCTTTGTCTAGTTCTCAATGATTGACAATTTGTTCTTATTTATAAATTACTTTACCATTTTCCGAATATTGTTAAAATGGAAAGATTTCTCAAATCAACATGGGCCTTTCAACAGAGACTTGTAATCATAATTTAATATATCTGATAATTCAATCATTTGATCTTATCTTCTAATTCCATTGATAAACATTTTGAAACAGATATAATCATATAAAGTATTTAATCTAATATTTTGTTTACGTTTCAAGTTATAATATATATACACATATACATATATAATCATATTCGTTTAATGGTTCGTGAATCGTTGGAACTTGGTCGAGGTTGAATGAATGTATGAACATAGTTTAAAATTCTTGAAATTTAACTTAACAAATATTGCTTATTGTGTCGGAAACATATAAAGATTAAAGTTTAAATTTGGTTGGAAATTTCCGGGTTGTCACAGTACCTACCCGTTAAAGAAATTTCGTCCCGAAATTTAAGTGGAAAGGTCGTGAATGATAATAAGTATGTTTTCATGATACATACGGGCTGAAAATTAGAGTTTTATCATCAGCGAATAATTTGGATAAACAATCCATTTATATGAAGAGTACGAATGAAGCTAACATAGAAGAGTGAAATGAGTAAGTGTAGATTCATCTTATCATTTGACGTAGATATGATTGATTCCCAGATTTCAAGGGATTTGAAGAAAATCTTCTTAATAAGATTTAACTCTCCGGTAATCAAAGAAATTAGGATCCGCTTTAAATGCGATCGTCCATTTTAATTATTCTGTCGGAGATTTTCTTTTAAATTCACCTCCTTCGTTTCTTTACAACTCACACCTTCTGTTGATGCATTTTATGCAAGTCCCTAGACATCTACCCACGTCCATTGCAGGTACAACAGTTTACAGGCCACCATGATTGCTCATTATTATCCTGTGTTTGTATGTGGTTACAGGAACTGCAGGAACGAGATTTAGATGTTTGACTATGTTAGACTTAGTCAGACGTACGAGTGAAGCGTCACTAGTACGGCTGATAGGCTCATACGCACGGTTGATGCTGAGCTAAGTCACAATTACAACCTAAATGAGAAGACACGAGTGAGTGATCACCCGTACGGCTGATGAAGCCAACTCGTACGTGTGATGAATGAATCGTATGGGTGAGTCAACAGAAGGGGTATATAAAGTCTTATGTTCTTCATTTTAGGTTAAGCCTCTTATTTGTTACACACACTCAGATTTAGTGAGCTCCTCCGATTCTCTCTCAGTCCAAATCACCCATGTGGTGAATAATAGCTCTAGGTGTTGATCTAATCACACTTGATTTAGTTGTGGTTTGACTAAATTAATCAAAAAAAAAAACTTAACCTATTCACTCGAGGGTTTGATTCACTTATTCTGCCATTGTGTGAGTTAAATCTGTTGATTTCTAAGTTCCTAGTCATGTTTCATCACCTTCTATTCTTTCCCCCTCAACTCATATTTTAAAGTATTCATCAATATGCTCCATCCAGCTCTGATTCTCGATATACTTCTAACTTTCATATCGGTCATTCTTCTTTTTCATCTACCACCGGAAGAATCCATTTACTTCTACTATACTCTTGGGTTTATTGTGTTTCTAGTTCTCCCGTGTCTTTATATTACTATACGCATCGATATATGGTTTATAATTTCTGGTTTGTCGATGGGCTTTATATGTTCCCTTATATTTCAAAGTCTCTGCTTCTGTCTTCTATAATCATTATCATTTACAGTTAATGCTCTCTTTTATTTGCTGCAATTTATACCCCAATTTCTATTTCGGAGTTTTGTCCTTTCGTTTCTTCTTCTTGCGATTAAGCACCGCTTGTAATGGTCCAGAATTCACAGATATGAATTTCGGAATGAACATTGTTAATGTTCTAGGAAGGAAATTGTGATGGCACGATCTTGACTTGTCAAATTACTAGAATACCTTGGAAAAGGCCGAATCATCAAGAAATATTTTCTTGATATTTTAGAGGTTAAATAGAATACAAGAGTTGTATAACATGGCACATGATGATGTTATGATCTGTGAATCATCACGTTCCATTTAGAAACTCAACATGACTTACTGTAATATAATCATATTGATCAAGTGTCATTATATTATACTAATTCATGCTTCAGTTCTCAACACTACTTCAAAATATTCCTATTTTAAACTTGAATCTTTCAGAATTTAGAAACTAAAATAGTTTCTTTTATGATGTAATACAGATAGCGCGAAGAGGTAAATGATTTCAAATAAGAAAAATTAAGAAAATATCTTCAGAAATATGGAGGATATTTATAATGAAAGATATGATGATATTTTAGAATTTCTAATATCAGAGGATGATGAAGAATATTGTCCGCAGGGGTTTAGAGTCAGGAGCAAGGTATTCGTTAATGACTTCAGCAGGTACTGAATCATTTGGATCCTTTAAAGTCAGGTTCAGTCTTTGTAATTTGTCCACAGCCTCCTTCCTACTTTGCTCAATCCGTTTTCCAGTTCCAAAACTTCTCTTTTTCTGCGCTTTGCCAGCACACTTCATCATTATCATCCAGCTTTTACCATTTAAAGTCGTTTATAGTTTTTGCTGCTTCATCAGCATTTTTTCCATTTTCGGAGAACCAATTCGTAGTTCGGAGTGTTTTTCAGAAACTTCACATTCAAATTAAGTCCAGAAGATAGACGTTATATATACACATATAACTGTCAAGATTTCAAAATACTGATTGCTAATTCCCAATGATTCGTATGGCAATTCTCATTACAAGATGCGAATGAGTAAATGATGGGGTTTCAATGAATAATTATGATGACTTTTTGGAGAGGCTAAAGTCAAAGGGTAATGAAGTTGTTGGTACATCTGCTAATACTATGGTGGAATGTAAAAGGTTCCCTGGTAACGATGGTGTATATCTCAAGGTTATAATAAGGTTAGTCTGACTGAAAAGTCGAAGTTGACTTGCTGGAGCTGTGACAAAACTGGCTACTTTGAATAGGAGTCGCAAAGTTATTTTTGCTAATAAATGCCAAAGAATCTGACGCGGATACGTTGTTTAAACTTTTACTTTGGTTTCAAGAGTTTTTCGGGTACATAACTGTGGGTAACATGTGGTTGGATCATCATCTCGATTGCTCATCATTCGAAGTGTCTTCAGAAATTTTTGAAGGGTTTGAACACAGATTGTAATCGTTAACATACATTTGATGTTCTAACACAGTTTTGAAGTCAAAATATAGCTTGTGAAAGATGTAAGGATCTAAGAGTGATGATTTTGGTCATATCTCAAGTTAAATTTTGAGATTTCAAAATCAGAATATGTAATTAAATTTTGAATGAGTATGGTTGTTTTGATTTCTATAAAAGAATGTATATTGTTGTGAAAGTAGGGAGTATAATGGATGATTTGCTGAATCAGATTCGAAGAATGTAACATATTAATTGTGAATTTATATATCTCTCGGGTATTACCTACCCGTTAAAAAAAAAATTCACAATTAATATTTTGTACAAAAGAATTTTATTACAGTCTTTATGAAAATATATATATGTATATTTTCTTCAGATGTAAGATAGATTTAATGAGTTAATGTTAAATTAAACTCATTTGATTTACGGTTGAAACTAGAATTGAATAATCCTTAAAGGCTTTAAAAAGTACATAACTTTTACGCAGTATTTCTTTAATGACATTGAAATTATGAATCAATACTTCGTTATTTGTTGATGTATGGTGTTCGGTTCGTGGAATTCTTGTGAATTTCGCAAAGTACGAATGATGTTATCTGAAAAGTTTCGGGTACATTGATGATGAAAGTGTAAAATCAAATATATACTTGATTTATTATGAATTAGAATTTGTTGAATTGTGACAGAGATTGTAGTTAACGCTGGTTAAGTTGCGGCCGAAGGACGTACATTATTGCGTATTTGTAATATGAATTAACCGAGTAGTTAAGATTCACACACAATATCTTAGCACTGAAAGATTTATTTCAATATATATATATATATATATATATATATATATATATATATATATATATATATATATATATATATATATATATAATATACATATAATTTCTTCAGAGGAAATGAGTTAATTCTTCATAACTCGTTGATACAATATAAACGTTATTGATTCGTAATGATGTCCACAGTGATTCTTGAACTGACGGAGTTTGTGATGTTTTCGGTGTTGTTGATTCGGATGTTGACTGTACTGACGATGCTGGTAACGCTGATGGTACTATTGATGTTGTTGGTAAAGCAAGTTTAGCTTGTTAATCATACACCATTTTTGTCAGGGTTTCTACTCTTCCTTCCATCATTTTGGTTCGCTTAACTGATTTATGGTTAGGGCTAGATTAGATAATCTCTAAGACTTTAGAGATTACATAATCGCCGCGGAATGATTCTCCAATGAAGTTATGAATTAATACTTCGTCAGTTATTGTTGTTGGTACTTCTTGGTATCTATGGTGCATATGACGTTGATGCTCGTGGGACAGATTGTGAAGTTGAGGTTTACGACGCGGTTGTGGTTGGAGGTGGTAATGGTACTGTTGGCGTTGATGATGGTGGTACTGGTTATGCTGCTGATGCTGCTGCTGGTGTTTGTAATCTCTGCACCATATTCTCCAAAGCCACTACCCGAGCGCGAAGCTCGTTGACTTCTTCTATTACACCGGGGTGATTGTCGGTTCGGACGAGCGGATAAATAAAATCTAAAATTTGATGTAATATATAATCGTGACGAGATACTTTGGAAATGAGCGAGAAAATGGTGTTTCGGACAGGTTCGCCGGTAAGTGCTTCAGGTTCTTCATCAAGAGGGCAATGTGGTGGATGGAAGGGATCACCTTCTTCTTGTCTCCAATGATTGAGGAGGCTACGAACCCATCCCCAATTCATCCAGAATAGGTGATGACTGATTGGTTGATCTATTCCGGTCACACTGCTTTCGGAGCTTGAATGGGATTCCATTTCGGAATCTGAGTGACTTGAACTGATGAAGAATTCCATTTCGTACGATTGGATAAAGGATTTTTTTTTTCGATATGAAATGATTTTGGCTAACGGATGGTATTCTAATTACATAGAATATATATATATATATATATATATATATATATATATATATATATATATATATATATATATATATATATATATATATATATATATATATATATATATATATATATATAGATCAAAAGATTTCGTAGATTACGGAGGACTTTGCGGGATATGTCAGGCAAAGTTTAAAGTAACAGATACAATAAGATATGATTTAGCAGATATGCTAAGATATGAATTTTTGTCTATACACTATTCATGCAATCAATACAGCAAGACGTGTCTTAGACTAAAAATGATAAGCAGGTAATTTCCTGAGAATGATAAGTAGTTAATTTTCGACACAAAATGATAAGCAAAACTTTTGACATGCAGATACGGTCGAAGTCCAGACTCACTAATGCATCCTATCGACTTATCAGTTAGACACACTAATGCAGACCTGGTTCGCTAAGACCAATGCTCTGATACCAACTGAAAGGACCCGTTCATATACATTATAAACGATTCACAATAGTTGATTACATTGCGAGGTATTTGACCTCTATATGATACATTTTACAAACATTGCATTCGTTTTTAAAAGACAAACTTTCTTTACATCGAAAATTGACAGGCATGCATACCATTTCATAATATCCACTATCCAACTATAAATTGATTTAATAATAATCTTTGATGAACTCAATGACTCGAATGCAACGTTCTTCGAAATATGCTATGAAAGACTCCAAATAATATCTTTAAAATGAGCAAATGCACAGCGGAAGATTTCTTTAACACCTGAGAATAAACATGCTTTAAAGTGTCAACCAAAAGGTTGGTGAGTTCATTAGTTTATCATAATCATTTATTTCCATCATTTTAATAGACCACAAGAATTTCATTTTCAGTTCTCAAAAATATACGTCCCATGCATAGAGACAAAAATAATCATTCATATGGTGAACACCTGGTAACCGACATTAACTAGATACATATAAGAATATCCCCTATCATTCCGGGATCCTCCTTCGGACATGATATAAATTTCGAAGTACTAAAGCATCCGGTACTTTGGATGGGGTTTGTTAGGCCCAATAGATCTATCTTTAGGATTCGCGTCAATTAGGGTGTCTGTTCCCTAATTCTTAGATTACCAGACTTAATAAAAAGGGGCATATTCGATTTCGATAATTCAACCATAGAATGTAGTTTCACGTACTTGTGTCTATTTCGTAAAACATTTATAAAAGTTGCGTATGTATTCTCAGCCCAAAAATATAAAGGGTAAAAAGGCAAATGAAACTCACCATACTGTATTTCGTAGTAAAAATACATATAACGTCATTGAACAAGTGCAAGGTTGGCCTCGGATTCACGAACCTAAATTAATTATATATATTTATA
Source organism: Rutidosis leptorrhynchoides (assembly GCF_046630445.1). NCBI lineage: Eukaryota > Viridiplantae > Streptophyta > Magnoliopsida > Asterales > Asteraceae > Rutidosis > Rutidosis leptorrhynchoides. The sequence continues at coordinate 242,233,370 of NC_092343.1, forward strand.
TGTTGGTCAATATTTGTCTAACAAATTAGGTCAAGTCATAGTGTACCACAATCCTAATGCTCGAGACTAATATGCAAAAGTCAACAAAAGTAAATTTGACTCAAAATAATTTCCAAAAAATCTATACATGATTAATATATAGTTTAAATATCGTCGTTTTATATTTTTAAAAGATTTATTAGAGTAAATAATATAATTTATTTATTAATAAATAAAATTTTATATTAAATTTATATAATAAAATATACTTTTATATATATTAAGTAATAAAATTTATAGGGTTCAATTAATATCATAAAGATAATATGATAGGTATTATTAAAGTAAGATATTACACGTAGTAAAATATGTTTGTATCACATATTTATTTGATAAAATAATATCTATAATGATAGTAAGTAAAAGTTGTATTATTTTGTAATAATAATTATTATTATAAAAATATCAATATTTATAATTACTAAGATGACATTATGATAAAACGATAATTCTAATTATGATAACTTTAATATTTACGATAATTTTTAATGTTATCTTTAAAATAATAATTCTATTTAAAATAATAATAATGATATTTTATAGTAACAATGACATTTCTATTAAAATGATAATTTTTGTTAAAATGATAGTTTTAATACTAACGATACTTTTAATAATAATAGTAATGATAAAAATAATAAGAACGATAATTTTATCTAAATTAATATCTTATAATATTTTAATTTCATCATGATACTCTTACTCATTATTTCCTAATCGTTTCGTTTAATAGCTTTTAATCGTCTTTTATATCGTGTTCATAATAATGATAATAATAGTAATCAAAATATTTAGGTGTTACAATTATTTGTTTTAATTACACTAATATTAATAATGATAGTTACTATAATATTATTAACGATAATACTAATAATTATCTTAATGATAATATAGTAATAATAATAATAACAATAACAATAACCATTTTTAAATAATGATATATATATATTAATAATGATAATAATAATAATAATACTAATAACAATAATAATAATAATAATAATAATAATAATAATAATAATAATAATAATAATAATAATAATAATAATAATAATAATGATAATTGGATAATAATAATAATAATAATAATACTAATTATAACTTTAACGATAATAACGATAGTAATAAAAAAAACAATTTTTAATGATAAATCCCTTTTATTGATAAAGATAATAATAATGATAATAATAAGATAAAACTAGAACGACGATAAAAACGACGATAATAATAATCATTTTTAATAAAAATATCGAAAATTCAATTGATTATAACTTCTAATCCGTTCATCGAAACCATTCGATATCTAAAGGAAAAGTTCTTAATTTTTCGCTAGCTTTCCAAGGACATGCATATCTTATACCTTATCTCAACCGCAAGTGTAACTAATTCAAGATTCAACCTAACCTGTCTAATGGCAATATCAAAAGTACAAGCATGCATAATCCTAAATACTCGAGCACTAGTCAGGGATACACTATTAGTATGTAAAAGTTAAATTATGAGTACTCACGTATCAATATTGAGATTCAATATTGCAGGAAAGGTACGTAGACGCAACGGAAATGATAAACACTATATTGACCTCACGAGCATACCCATGAACCATACTCAATCACCTCCATAGCTATAACCCATAATTTCCTTAATCCTATCCTACTCGAAAAACAATTTTGAAATCACTCGGACAACACTCCGTCGTAATATTTTATCTATACTAATAATATCTTGAAATAATACGGAGTAAATATATATATATGTAAATCGATTGAGAGAGTTTAGAGAAAAATATTTTCAAGTTTCTATGAAATAATGAAACCTATTGAATTCTATTTATAATAGATTTTTGAATTATTAAAGTGAATTATTAAAGTATGAATTATTAAAATGAATTATTAAAGTATGAATTATTAAAGTGAATTATTAAAGTATGAATTATTAAAGTGAATTATTAAAGTATAAATTATTAAAGTATGAATTATTAAAGTGAATTATTAAAGTTAAAGTAAAGTAAAAATAAAGTAAAGGTAAAGTTTAAGTATAGTAAAAGTATAAAACTATGTACGTATTATACGCGTATAAATATATATAATATTAATTTAAATCGTTATATATATTTAATAAAATAAAATATAAATATCGTTATCTTTATCATACTAGTTAAGTAACGAGTTGCCAAAAGTGGTTCTAGATATTTATAAAAGTTATATACGTTTTAATAATAAAGTTCTTTTTAAACTGAAAACGTTTTTGTACGTTTGAAACTAAATAGATCAATCGAGTCTTTATGAGATTCAATCTTCCACTATCCTTTGTCTAGTTCTCAATGATTGACAATTTGTTCTTATTTATAAATTACTTTACCATTTTCCGAATATTGTTAAAATGGAAAGATTTCTCAAATCAACGTGGGCCTTTCAACAGAGACTTGTAATCATAATTTAATATATCTGATAATTCAATCATTTGATCTTATCTTCTAATTCCATTGATAAACATTTTGAAACAGATACAATCATATAAAGTATTTAATCTAATATTTTGTTTACGTTTCAAGTTATAATATATATTCACATATACATATATAATCATATTCGTTTAATGGTTCGTGAATCGTTGGAACTTGGTCGAGGTTGAATGAATGTATGAACATAGTTTAAAATTCTTGAAATTTAACTTAACAAATATTGCTTATTGTGTCGGAAACATATAAAGATTAAAGTTTAAATTTGGTTGGAAATTTCCGGGTTGTCACAGTAACCATCCTCCCCTTTCCCTTGCCTTGATGGGCGGGTCCTTTCCTCTTAGCTGCCTTTGGCTTAGAGGTGTTATTACCTTTGGACCCACCATCATTGATCATTAGCACGGGTGAAGCCCTCTTACCCATGCTAGTTTCTGCCGTCCTAAGCATGCCATGAAGTTCGCCAATGGTCTTATCCATCCCATTCATATTGTAATTGATTACAAATTGGTCAAACCTCTTTGACAAGGAGTTTAGGATAAGATCCGTGGCTAGCTCATTAGATATGTTGAGATTAAGATGGTTTGCGAGATCAATGAGGCTTTTCATCTTAAGGACATAAGATGAAACGGATTGGGAGTCGTCCATACGACATGCATGAAGCGCTCGAACGGTCTCGAAGCGCTCGACACGTGCTTGTTGAAGGAACATCTCCTTCAATTGCGTGATCATGTCCTATGCAGTATGATGCTCGAAATCCTTTTGGAGTTCGGGTATCATAGTCCCAAGCATTAGGCAAGCGACTTGCACCGAATCGGCGCAATACTTATCCCAATAAGCCATGCCTTCCGTATCATCCTCGTCGGGTTGATCGGGAATGGGGTCTTTTAACACATATACTTTATCCTCAAGTTTGAGGACAATCCTAAGATTGCGGAACCAATCCATAAAGTTCGTATGGTTGAGTTTGTCTTTCTCGAGGAGAGACCTTAACGATAGGTTGTTCAAGTTAATAGGTGCGTTTTGTATGTTGTTGTTATTGGCGGCCATCTACAAAATTTAACAAAGTTGTTTAAGTATCAATTTTAATTTAATAATCAATACCCTTTAAATCCAATTGATATTTATTAAATTTTAGAATCCAACGGTAAACCAAATTTCGGTTAGGTGACCTTTATCCCGTCATTTGGTTTAGCTAGGTAGTCATTATATGACAATTGCAATCCTTTTGCAACTTCTAAGTTATGGGATCATGCAATCCTTTTGCATGACATATTATCCCATCAACGCCTATTTGTTCATCATGCTTCGGTGACCCTAAGTTCATGATTTCCAAATCAAGTCATCCTACTTGTATAGACATGTAAACTTAGCATACAAGTGGTTAGGTGACCTTTATCCCACAAGTGAGCGAAATTTACCTTAATCATATTAGTTTGCTCATAACGGTTAGGTGACCTTTATCCCATTATAAGTTCCCTAATATTTTTAAGTGTCATACAATAGGATGGCGTTTAAACTTGTTGACCTAGTGTAAAGGGTTTTAAGTTTTCTTTAATTCTAGTTTGAGAAAACATTTATGCCATACACCAACATGCATTTAGTGTATGGTTTATTTGAAATCCATTTTCAAGTCTAGTAATTTTAACCAATTACTTGATATAAACCATTTTATATATATGATCCTTATCATGTTCTTAATAACCGTTTATTAATGTCCTTTTAGCCGTTTTTAATTTAACCATTTAAATTGACGTTTTGCATGTTGTTAATAATTTAACCAATTAAGTTGTAGTTTATGCTTGTTGTTAACTTGTGTGATAACTTGTTCTAGTAACATACACAATCCACAATCATACAAGAAATAAAACAACCACGCATGCAAACAAATGTGTTCACAATCAAGCCGATTTGGTAGACATTTGTTTAGTCGAAAAACAAATGTCACCGGTTAAGGGTTATAACACTAAGTAGGAGATTTCAAAATCTCCCACTTAATCTTGCATCCAAATGCATCTTCCAAGTCTACATCTTGTATCTTCATTTTTACAAAAAAATATCCTAATACATTTTTCTAGAAAATGAAAATACAACCTAATCTATTTTACATACCAAATATAAAATAAATTACATAACCAAAATAATAAAATTACAAACCAACTTGAATGAATATTACAACCACATGAATGAATTAATATTACATACCAAATGAATAGATTAATAATCATCCAAACATGCAACCATTCAAACAAAAGGCCAAGGCTTGATTGTGAACTTCAACATACAACAAAATGACCAAAATGGAATAACCAAACCCATTTTTGGAGCTTCCAAATTCGGCCAAAAAACAAACCCACCCAAAACCCATAATTTTTGCATTCTATTTTCATGCATGTACATAAAATGCAAAGTTATGGTGAGTTCAAAAACCATCTCGAAGCATATTTCAAGACTTCGGCTCTAGATACCATTGATGGAATTCAATATTTCAACAAGTTCTTTAAATAAACATATTCATGAAACCAATTCATTTAGAGTTAAGAAAGCGGAAGCATGTTATTAAGAAAGCATGTTAAAATGTTAAACCACTTAAATTGAATTCCATGAAGACATCAAGTCTTGAAGCTATACTTACAAACTAAAGAGAAGGAACAAGGAATAATACCTCCTCAATATAGATTGAGGGCTGTTTTGGACTGCAAAGTGATGATGAAGATGATGGATTTAGAGCCTCTAACTTGAAGCCTCAAGTTTGAAATACCCACAAGCTTTGAACACCAACACACCCTTTGTATTTAGTTACGATTTAGAACACTTGAATGTGATAAAATAGCAAGCAAAGGTACCCCCTTTTACTTCAAAATAGTTCGGCAAAATGGACAGCAGAACCAGAATTTTGAAGCCTATTTCATGTGTGTTATTATCTCTCTCTTGAGTCAAGGCCTTGGTTAATACATTAGCATGCACCTTGGCACTTGTGTGTTATTAAAAGTAAACATTAACAAGGCATGCTTGTGAGTCTTGGAGTCACAAATTCTGCACTACTTTTATATTTTATAAACCCTTTTATAAAATATAACATAATATAATCATTTAAACTTATAAACAATTATATATAAATTATCCAAATAATTTATCTCAAGTGATAACATTTTGAAAAACTGATTTTCTAAAATCCAAGTGTCGCGTATTTATTTAATGATCCATTCATTAAGATTAAATACGATTAAGGTGTCGGCAAGCTTGTTATTGGGTATGACCTGACTTGGATCATAACATATTAGCCACATTAATTTAATATGTCTCTTGGGCATACGAAAAACCTTCACATTTTGTGTCAGAAGAAGAAGAATAAAATATATTCAAATTGTTTAAATTCAATTGATTTGTACGATTAAATGAATGTGATAGAAGATTCGATCAGACAGGAACAAAGATCATATATAGTTTGATATAGATATGAAACAGATTTTTGATTCTTTAATTGAAGTTGATATTGTAATTCTTATTTATTTAATCTAAATTGATAATTATATTATTAATACAATAATACTGATTCCTATAATATACCTGTATATATGTATCTGTATTTATATATTTGTATTACTACTAGTTTATACATAATATACTGTTAATAATTCAATAATAATAATAATAGAAATAATAATAATAATATTAATAATAATATCAAGATAATACTAATAATAATAATTATATAATAATAATAATTAATAAAAATCTTAACCACAATGATAATCATAATTATTAATAAAAATGTTAGAAATGTTATTATTAATGATAATATTAATAAATTGTATTATTCTTATGATAATAATAATAATATGTAATAATAACGATAATAATAACTATAAAATTGATAACAATAATATCATTAATGATAATACTAATTATAATAAGATTAATGTTATTAATGATAATAATAATATTAGTAATAATAATACTATAACAATTTATATTTATATTTGTATGTATACATATTTATTTACAAATAATGGTTCGTGAATCGTCAGAAGTAATCGAGGTCAAAGGCATTCATGAAAAATAGTTTCAACATTTTGAGACTCAGTTTAATAGACTTTTCTTATCGTGTCGAAATCATAATAAGTTTAAATTTGAATTTGTTCGAAAATTTCTAGGTCGTCACAGGGTCATAGTGCATCACAATCCTAATGCTCGAGACCGACATGCAAAAGTTAACAAAAGTCATCTCAAAAGTCAACCTGACCTAATATGGTCTTTAAATCTATACATGCTTATTATATTAACATAGTATAAGTCTTGATAATTGAACGAATTTATAGTTTATCAAACTCAAAATATTATTTATTTCAGGAGCTGTATTATATTTAAATTATCATGGCAATCGAAAATATTTTATTATTTTACATAGTTTTCCAATACTTGTAAAATCAGATTTATAGCGTTTACAAAGCTTTAAAACATTATAAGACAGTCAACTTTGACAATTGTTTAACAAAACGAGACGTGCCTTATAGAAATTCATTTATTCGATTATTAATATCTAAAAATCAAATTTATCAATCTCATAGACAAGTTGTGTAAATATTAATTTACAGTTTCAAACACAATTTCGATTAACATCAAACATAATTCAGTTGACCATATCTTTTAATCCGTTCATCGAAATCACGCGATTTCTAAATGAAAAGTTATTAATTTTTCGATAGCTTTCCAGAGACATGCATATCATATACTTTATATCAGTAGAATATGTATCAAATTCGTGATTCATCATAAACTCTCTAACGATAAAATTAAAGCATACAAGCATGCATAAACATATATACTCGAGCACTAGACATGGATACACTATTAATATATAAAAGATAAGATATGAATGCTCACGTATAAATATTGTGATTCAATATTGCAGGAAAGTACGTAAACGCAACGGATATGATAAACACTAGGTTTGACTTGCGAACAATACCCACGAATATTACCCATAACCTCCATAGCTATAACCCATAGTTTCCTTAGCTTAAACCCGTTTGAAAACTCGTTTTGAAATCTTTCGAGCATACTCCCGTCGTAATATTTTATGTATAATACTACTAATAATAATACCAATACTAATAATAATACTTCTAACTATAAGATTAAGAATAATCTTATTCTTAATAATAATAATAAAATAAATAATAATAATAATAATAATAATAATAATAATAATAATAATAATAATAATAAAATAAATAATAATAATATTATGGAATGAAAGGAGTGAATGAGGCACACCAGAAATCGAGTCCGTTTTATAGATGAATGCTGGAACCGACAGCCATGCGATCGCATGATGTTTATGCATAATTTCCATGTGATCGCATGAAGCATTATACCAAGCCTGCTTGATTGCTCCGAGATCGCGTAGTTTCTGAGTGTATGGGGCCCGTGATCGCGGCAATACTCTTTGCAGCTCATGATCTCTTGTTTTCTAGTTTGTCGACATAATAAAAAATATATATAATTTATATTAATTATATATATATTATATTATATTCTCGTGTATAGTTGACTTGTAAATTCAGTTCCGATGACTTGTACATTTATGCCCGACTTATGTTCCGGTTCCGGTTTTTCGAACGTTAGTTCGTATGCTTTAATAACTTGCATTCTACGTTTCGTGACTCATACCTTTGTCAAAATATAGATTTACATTACCAATAACTATATTACCCGAAGTGTATCTTGTACGTTCGAGTGTTTTGGTTATTTGCTTCTTTAAATTACCTTCTCGTTATTTATTAAAATACGTTTAATAATATATTAAGTCTTTATAACAAATCGTTTTAAATCTAAGTTTATATTATATTTTATCACGTTATAAAACATATATATCATCATTCAGGAATGTATAATCTGCACGTTTGAACGTGTTGTTTATTTACGTCTTCAAATCTTCGTATTTAACTTTGTCTAATCATAGTCTAATAGCAAACGAATGTGTTCCCGTTGTTTATTAAATAAATTTGAAACCTCATATATATACTTATATTAAAAGTTAATAATATTTTTATTAATCTTAAAGTTTTAAAACACATTTTACATAACACATTTTATTACTTAGATATTTATCTGAAACAAATAAGTATAACGTTATACATTTAACATTTCGTTAATGTTTCTAAATCATGTATTTCATTATCTTCATATCAATCAAATCGTTTAATATTTTATTAACATTTCTTAATTTATTACACACACACACACACACACACACACACACACACACACATATATATATATATATATATATATATATATATATATATATATATATATATATATATATATTTAAATTTAATGTTCGTGAATCGTAGAGAGTAGTCGAAGGATAATTGAATATATAAAAGTAGTTCAAAAATTTTGAATTCAACTTTATAGACTTTGCTTATGTCGAAAATATTAATCGTTTAAAGATTAAGTTTAAATTTGGTCGAAAATTTCCGGGTCGTCACAAGTGATAACTGACCTTGCACTTATCAAATCGTTAAAATGAGTAATTGCAGATATCTCGAAGTAAATAATCAGTTTTCAGAAAAGGAAAAATAAAAGGGGAACGGATTATTTATAATCAAATTGATGGATAATGAAGGGGCATGATTGAGCCACGTGTATGGACCAGATTAATTGAGCAACAATTTAAATTTTGAAAATAAATCAAAAAGATTTTGGAGGCAATTTCATAATTGAAAATGTGACGTCAGAGAGAAAATCAGACGGCTATAGCAGTTTTGTGTCTTCGAGGAAAAAGACATCTTATATTTTTAGTTTAATGACTTTATTTTTTACAAAAATAAAGACATTAAACTGGGGGGACTTAATGGTGTATCCTAGGGGATACACGCATAAAAACACTATTTTTATACAGAAAAATGGATCAAACAACACAAAAGATAACGAAATTTAACAGTTTTCAGTATTTGTCGCCTAGCGTTCAGCAGGCCGCACAGCGTCAAGCGTAAGCCCTGCAGGAAGCTTCAATGCTTAAGCCCTTTTACTAAGTGCGTGAGTAGCACACAGCCATGTTAGCACACGCCACTGACTTTCCGGATATTTCATGTAACAGAACCATTCAGTAATTGACACGTGTATCCCGAGAATTTCGAACATTCTGCGCCTATAAATAGACCCCCTGGGTCACCATATTTCACATCTGAACTTCAGTCAGAGAGAAGTACACTTTCTCTCTCACACAGTTCTTTCTCACTCTAAAAGCACATTAGCCGCTTAGCAGCAATACGCTAGACGCATCAATTACAGATTGATCCACATATTGATTGAGGCCACCCCACAGATTTCTCATCCGTGTTTTGGGTCTGCAGAGATTATTTCTCGAGGGCAAACATCAATCAACATCATACGCCACACGCTGAGCAGCTATTGTCTTGTACTGGTACCTTACAGCCGCTATACAGAAAATCGTACCAACAATGTCCATCACATAACCCATATCTATTCTCCTCCACTTCACCACCAGAGGTAGCAAAATCGTTAGAAGTTGAATGAAGTAAATGACTGTAATGTTAGAAGTTGCCAACACAATTCATGCTGGAGCTATGTCCACTCAGTATTCAGGAAAATTAATAGCGAAAATAGCTTCAATCAGGTACCTGCTTGTCTTATTACAATACGATTGTTAAAAGATATATTTCTGTTATTGTAAGTTGTTTTTATTACAATCAAATTTTAATTGTTTTATGATTGTTTTTTATTTCAGTCTGATAAATGTTATTACAATCTACGTTTAACTTTTTTAATTCTAATTGCTTTGTTATTGCAAATCTTTTGATTCTGAATTGTACTTTTGTTTTTTAGTTATTTTGAATGAGCTAAACTGGGTTAAGTATTTAATAGTTATGTACAGTAGTGCATGTTAAAACTGGGTCAGTATTTAATATCTTAATGATTTAAGATAGTAACCATTTTGCAATATTTTTTTTCGAGGAAAACAGAAATGCATTAAGGCACAAATAAATGTAGCCCCTTCGGTCTACTGACTATGAGTCTCAAGGGCAGGCACATATTCGACAAGAGAAGGTATAGCGTCTGCAAATGTAACCAAGAAAGTTTAAGAACTCTTGAAAGGTGATGCCCTGACTGAAGTATGCTACTTGTGTCATAAAAGGAACACTAACTAGTTTTTTGAGAGGTCGCATACAGAAAATGAGAAGCTTTCTAAGGAATTGACTGATAAGGCTTCTTGAATTGGAGGCTAACAAGTATTACAAATATATATTTATGATCAGGTGTTATGCACAAGTTTTCAAATTGATCAGGTGATCAAATGATAAAGTTACAATTTGTGAATTTGTTCATCCAAGTGTCGTGTCTATTTAAGTGTGCCTTCTTAATGTTTAGATCTAATTGCATTTCTTGACAATACATTTTTCTTGATTTGTGTAGACTTGACTAGCTTATTATCGATTCAACAGAGGGCAATGCATGGCATGTGGACCACGTTGTGCCAATATCTCGGTGTGGAGGTATCTTAAATTGTTACTTGAATTTAGTATGTTGTTCAAGGAACCACTTGGTTCTATTGTACCCTTGACTTGTGGTATTAAAACATCAACCTGTTTCGCATTAATGAGGCTTTTGAATTGCATTTAGAAACTGGCTATGTGATTATTGCAATTTTTAGTCGCAACAATCAGAATTCTAAAGCTAGAATAGAGACATGGTGCTCATTTTTAAGTATGAGAAGTATATTTGGGTGGGTTGGTTGGTATGTTCTAACTGAAGATCGGCGGGTTAGATTTTGATGACAGTAACACCCTATTACAGTTAGTGTGTGAAATAGGATTACAAATATTTCTACGTCTTTGATTCGAATTTAATAAAATGATTAATAGGCTTTATGCTTTAGAACTACACCTAAAAATACTCCTAAATATATGAAATGTCCCGTTCTTATTGATTAAAAACGTTCCATATTAATTGATTTCGTTGCGAGGTTTTGACCTCTATATGAGACGTTTTTCAAAGACTGCATTCATTTTTAAACAAACCATAACCTTTATTTCATCAATAAAGGTTTAAAAAGCTTTACGTAGATTATCAAATAATGATAATCTAAAATATCCTGTTTACACACGACCATTACATAATGGTTTACAATACAAATATGTTACAACAAAATAAGTTTCTTGAATGCAGTTTTTACACAATATCATACAAGCATGGACTCCAAATCTTGTCCTTATTTAAGTATGCAACAGCGGAAGCTCTTAATAATCACCTGAGAATAAACATGCTTAAAACGTCAACAAAAATGTTGGTGAGTTATAGGTTTAACCTATATATATCAAATCGTAACAATAGACCACAAGATTTCATATTTCAATACACATCCCATACATAGAGATAAAAATCATTCATATGGTGAACACCTGGTAACCGACAATAACAAGATGCATATATAAGAATATCCCCATCATTCCGGGACACCCTTCGGATATGATATAAATTTCGAAGTACTAAAGCATCCGGTACTTTGGATGGGGTTTGTTAGGCCCAATAGATCTATCTTTAGGATTCGCGTCAATTAGGGTGTCTGTTCCCTAATTCTTAGATTACCAGACTTAATAAAAAGGGGCATATTCGATTTTGATAATTCAACCATAGAATGTAGTTTCACGTACTTGTGTCTATTTTGTAAATCATTTATAAAACCTGCATGTATTCTCATCCCAAAAATATTAGATTTTAAAAGTGGGACTATAACTCACTTTCACAGATTTTTACTTCGTCGGGAAGTAAGACTTGGCCACTGGTTGATTCACGAACCTATAACAATATATACATATATATCAAAGTATGTTCAAAATATATTTACAACACTTTTAATATATTTTGATGTTTTAAGTTTATTAAGTCAGCTGTCCTCGTTAGTAACCTACAACTAGTTGTCCACAGTTAGATGTACAGAAATAAATCGATAAATATTATCTTGAATCAATCCACGACCCAGTGTATACGTATCTCAGTATTGATCACAACTCAAACTATATATATTTTGGAATCAACCTCAACCCTGTATAGCTAACTCCAACATTCACATATAGAGTGTCTATGGTTGTTCCGAAATATATATAGATGTGTCGACATGATAGGTCGAAACATTGTATACGTGTCTATGGTATCTCAAGATTACATAATATATAATACAAGTTGATTAAGTTATGGTTGGAATAGATTTGTTACCAATTTTCACGTAGCTAAAATGAGAAAAATTATCCAATCTTGTTTTACCCATAACTTCTTCATTTTAAATCCGTTTTGAGTGAATCAAATTGCTATGGTTTCATATTGAACTCTATTTTATGAATCTAAACAAAAAAAGTATAGGTTTCTAGTCGGAAAAATAAGTTACAAGTCGTTTTTGTAAAGGTAGTCATTTCAGTCGAAAGAACGACGTCTAGATGACCATTTTAGAAAACATACTTCCACTTTGAGTTTAACCATAATTTTTGGATATAGTTTCATGTTCATAATAAAAATCATTTTCTCAGAATAACAACTTTTAAATCAAAGTTTATCATAGTTTTTAATTAACTAACCCAAAACAGCCCGCGGTGTTACTACGACGGCGTAAATCCGGTTTTACGGTGTTTTTCGTGTTTCCAGGTTTTAAATCATTAAGTTAGCATATCATATAGATATAGAACATGTGTTTAGTTGATTTTAAAAGTCAAGTTAGAAGGATTAACTTTTGTTTGCGAACAAGTTTAGAATTAACTAAACTATGTTCTAGTGATTACAAGTTTAAACCTTCGAATAAGATAGCTTTATATGTATGAATCGAATGATGTTATGAACATCATTACTACCTTAAGTTCCTTGGATGAACCTACTGGAAAAGAGAAAAATGGATCTAGCTTCAATGGATCCTTGGATGGCTCAAAGTTCTTGAAGCAAAATCATGACACGAAAACAAGTTCAAGTAAGATCATCACTTGAAATAAGATTGTTATAGTTATAGAAATTGAACCAAAGTTTGAATATGATTATTACCTTGTATTAGAATGATAACCTACTGTAAGAAACAAAGATTTCTTGAGGTTGGATGATCACCTTACAAGATTGGAAGTGAGCTAGCAAACTTGAAAGTATTCTTGATTTTATGAAACTAGAACTTTTGGAATTTATGAAGAACACTTAGAACTTGAAGATAGAACTTGAGAGAGTTCAATTAGATGAAGAAAATTGAAGAATGAAAGTGTTTGTAGGTGTTTTTGGTCGTTGGTGTATGGATTAGATATAAAGGATATGTAATTTTGTTTTCATGTAAATAAGTCATGAATGATTACTCATATTTTTGTAATCTTATGAGATATTTCATGCTAGTTGCCAAATGATGGTTCCCACATGTGTTAGGTGACTCACATGGGCTGCTAAGAGCTGATCATTGGAGTGTATATACCAATAGTACATACATCTAAAAGCTGTGTATTGTACGAGTACGAATACGGGTGCATACGAGTAGAATTGTTGATGAAACTGAAAGAGAATGTAATTGTAAGCATTTTTGTTAAGTAGAAGTATTTTGATAAGTGTATTGAAGTCTTTCAAAAGTGTATAAATACATATTAAAACACTACATGTATATACATTTTAACTGAGTCGTTAAGTCATCGTTAGTCGTTACATGTAAGTGTTGTTTTGAAACCTTTAGGTTAACGATCTTGTTAAATGTTGTTAACCCAATGTTTATAATATCAAAAGAGATTTTAAATTATTATATTATCATGATATTATGATGTACGAATATCTCTTAATATGATATATATACATTAAATGTCGTTACAACGATAAACGTTACATATATGTCTCGTTTCAAAATCATTAAGTTAGTAGTCTTGTTTTTACATATGTAGTTCATTGTTAATATAATTAATGATATGTTTAATTATCATAATATCATGTTAACTATATATATAACCATATATATGTCATCATATAGTTTTTTTTACAAGTTTTAACGTTCGTGAATCACCGGTCAACTTGGGTGGTCAATTGTCTATATGAAACCTATTTCAATTAATCAAGTCTTAACAAGTTTGATTGCTTAACATGTTGGAAACATTTAATCATGTAAACATCAATCTCAATTAATATATATAAACATGGAAAAGTTCGGGTCACTACAGTACCTACCCGTTAAATAAATTTCGTCCCGAAATTTTAAGCTGTTGAAGGTGTTGACGAATCTTCTGGAAATAGATGCGGGTATTTCTTCTTCATCTGATCTTCACGCTCCCAGGTGAACTCGGGTCCTCTACGAGCATTCCATCGAACCTTAACAATTGGTATCTTGTTTTGCTTAAGTCTTTTAACCTCACGATCCATTATTTCGACGGGTTCTTCGATGAATTGGAGTTTTTCGTTGATTTGGATTTCATCTAACGGAATAGTGAGATCTTCTTTAGCAAAACATTTCTTCAAATTCGAGACGTGGAAAGTGTTATGTACAGCCGCGAGTTGTTGAGGTAACTCAAGTCGGTAAGCTACTGGTCCGACACGATCAATAATCTTGAATGGTCCAATATACCTTGGATTTAATTTCCCTCGTTTACCAAATCGAACAACGCCTTTCCAAGGTGAAACTTTAAGCATGACCATCTCTCCAATTTCAAATTCTATATCTTTTCTTTTAATGTCAGCGTAGCTCTTTTGTCGACTTTGGGCAGTTTTCAACCGTTGTTGAATTTGGATGATCTTCTCGGTAGTTTCTTGTATAATCTCCGGACCCGTAATCTGTCTATCCCCCACCTCACTCCAACAAATCGGAGACCTGCACTTTCTACCATAAAGTGCTTCAAACGGCGCCATCTCAATGCTTGAATGGTAGCTGTTGTTGTAGGAAAATTCTGCTAACGGTAGATGTCGATCCCAACTGTTTCCAAAATCAATAACACATGCTCGTAGCATGTCTTCAAGCGTTTGTATCGTCCTTTCGCTCTGCCCATCAGTTTGTGGATGATAGGCAGTACTCATGTCTAGACGAGTTCCTAATGCTTGCTGTAATGTCTGCCAGAATCTTGAAATAAATCTGCCATCCCTATCAGAGATAATAGAGATTGGTATTCCATGTCTAGAGACGACTTCCTTCAAATACAGTCGTGCTAACTTCTCCATCTTGTCATCTTCTCTTATTGGTAGGAAGTGTGCTGATTTGGTGAGACGATCAACTATTACCCAAATAGTATCAAAACCACTTGCAGTCCTTGGCAATTTAGTGATGAAATCCATGGTAATGTTTTCCCATTTCCATTCCGGGATTTCGGGTTGTTGAAGTAGACCTGATGGTTTCTGATGCTCAGCTTTGACCTTAGAACACGTCAAACATTCTCCTACGTATTTAGCAACATCGGCTTTCATACCCGGCCACCAAAAATGTTTCTTGAGATCCTTGTACATCTTCCCCGTTCCAGGATGTATTGAGTATCTGGTTTTATGAGCTTCTCTAAGTACCATTTCTCTCATATCTCCAAATTTTGGTACCCAAATTCTTTCAGCCCTATACCGGGTTCCGTCTTCCCGAATATTAAGATGCTTCTCCGATCCTTTGGGTATTTCATCCTTTAAATTTCCCTCTTTTAAAACTCCTTGTTGCGCCTCCTTTATTTGAGTAGTAATGTTATTATGAATCATTATATTCATAGATTTTACTCGAATGGGTTCTCTATCCTTCCTGCTCAAGGCATCGGCTACCACATTTGCCTTCCCCGGGTGGTAACGAATCTCAAAATCGTAATCATTCAATAATTCAATCCACCTACGCTGCCTCATATTCAGTTGTTTCTGATTAAATATGTGTTGAAGACTTTTGTGGTCGGTATATATAATACTTTTGACCCCATATAAGTAGTGCCTCCAAGTCTTTAATGCAAAAACAACCGCGCCTAATTCCAAATCATGCGTCGTATAATTTTGTTCGTGAATCTTCAATTGTCTAGACGCATAAGCAATCACCTTCGTTCGTTGCATTAATACACAACCGAGACCTTGCTTTGATGCGTCACAATAAATCACAAAATCATCATTCCCTTCAGGCAATGACAATATAGGTGCCGTAGTTAGCTTTTTCTTCAATAACTGAAACGCCTTCTCTTGTTCATCATTCCATTCAAATTTCTTCCCTTTATGCGTTAATGCAGTCAAGGGTTTTGCTATTCTGGAAAAGTCTTGGATGAACCTTCTGTAGTAACCAGCTAGTCCTAAAAACTGGCGTATGTGTTTCGGAGTTTTCGGGGTTTCCCACTTTTCAACAGTTTCTATCTTTGCCGGATCCACCTTAATACCTTCTTTGTTCACTATGTGACCGAGGAATTGAACTTCTTCCAACCAAAATGCACACTTTGAAAACTTAGCGTACAATTCTTCCTTCCTCAATACTTCTAACACCTTTCTCAAATGTTCACCGTGTTCTTGGTCATTCTTTGAGTAAATAAGTATGTCATCAATGAAAACAATGACAAACTTGTCGAGGTATGGTCCACACACTCGGTTCATAAGGTCCATGAACACAGCTGGTGCATTAGTTAAACCAAACGGCATGACCATAAACTCGTAATGACCGTAACGTGTTCTGAAAGCAGTCTTTGGAATATCATCTTCTTTCACCCGCATTTGATGATACCCGGAACGTAAGTCAATCTTTGAATAAACAGACGAGCCTTGTAGTTGATCAAATAAGTCGTCGATTCTCGGTAGTGGGTAGCGGTTCTTGATGGTAAGTTTGTTCAACTCTCGGTAGTCGATACACAACCTGAATGTACCATCTTTCTTCTTGACAAACAAAACAGGAGCTCCCCACGGTGATGTGCTTGGTCGAATGAAACCACGCTCTAAAAGTTCTTGTAATTGGCTTTGCAGTTCTTTCATCTCGCTGGGTGCGAGTCTGTAAGGAGCACGAGCTATTGGTGCAGCTCCTGGTACAAGATCTATTTGAAATTCAACGGATCGATGTGGGGGTAATCCCGGTAATTCTTTCGGAAATACATCGGGAAATTCTTTTGCAATGGGAACATCATTGATGCTCTTTTCTTCAGTTTGTACTTTCTCGACGTGTGCTAGAACAGCATAGCAACCTTTTCTTATTAGTTTTTGTGCCTTCAAATTACTAATAAGATGTAGCTTCGTGTTGCCCTTTTCTCCGTACACCATTAAGGGTTTTCCTTTTTCTCGTATAATGCGAATTGCATTTTTGTAACAAACGATCTCCGCTTTCACTTCTTTCAACCAGTCCATACCGATTATCACATCAAAACTCCCTAACTCTACTGGTATCAAATCAATCTTAAATGTTTCGCTAACCAGTTTAATTTCTCGATTTCGACATATATTATCTGCTGAAATTAATTTACCATTTGCTAATTCGAGTAAAAATTTACTATCCAAAGGCGTCAATGGACAACTTAATTTAGCACAAAAATCTCTACTCATATAGCTTCTATCCGCACCCGAATCAAATAAAACGTAAGCAGATTTATTGTCAATAAGAAACGTACCCGTAACAAGCTCCGGGTCTTCCTGTGCCTCTACCGCATTAATATTGAAAACTCTTCCACGGCCTTGTCCATTCGTGTTCTCCTGGTTCGGGCAATTTCTAATAATGTGGCCTGGTTTTCCACATTTATAACAAACTGCATTGGCATAACTTGCTCCGACACTACTTGCTCCGCCATTACTCGTTCCGACACCATTTGTTCCTTTCGTTCTATTAACCCCTGGTCCGTAGACCTCACACTTCGCCGCGCTATGACCATTTCTTTTACACTTGTTGCAAAATTTGGTGCAGAACCCCGAGTGATTCTTTTCACACCTTTGGCATAGTTGCTTCTGATTGTTGTTGTTGTTGCGGTTATTATTATTGTTGGGATGATTGTTGTAGTTGCTGTTGTTGTTGTTGTTGTTGTTGTTGTTGGGCCGTTTGTTGTAGTTGCGATTGATGTTGCGATTGTTGGGATAATTGTTGCGATTATTGTTGTAATTGCTGTTGTTGTTGTATTGGTGATTCTTATCACCGTTTTCCTCCCACTTTCTTTTGACTTGCTTCACATTGGCCTCTTCAGCAGTCTGTTCTTTAATTCTTTCTTCAATCTGGTTCACTAGTTTGTGAGCCATTCTACATGCCTGTTGTATGGAGGCGGGCTCGTGTGAACTTATATCTTCTTGGATTCTTTCCGGTAATCCTTTCACAAACGCGTCGATCTTCTCTTCCTCATCTTCGAATGCTCCCGGACACAATAGGCACAATTCTGTGAATCGTCTTTCGTACGTGGTAATATCAAATCCTTGGGTTCGTAACCCTCTAAGTTCTGTCTTGAGCTTATTGACCTCGGTTCTGGGACGGTACTTCTCGTTCATCAAGTGCTTGAATGCTGACCACGGTAGTGCGTACGCATCATCTTGTCCCACTTGCTCTAGATAGGTATTCCACCATGTTAACGCAGAACCTGTGAAGGTATGCGTAGCGTACTTCACTTTGTCCTCTTCAGTACACTTACTTATGGCAAACACCGATTCAACCTTCTCGGTCCACCGTTTCAATCCGATCGGTCCTTCGGTTCCATCAAATTCCAAAGGTTTGCAGGCAGTGAATTCTTTGTAGGTGCATCCTACACGATTTCCTGTACTGCTAGATCCAAGGTTATTGTTGGTATGTAGCGCAGCCTGTACTGCGGCTATGTTTGAAGCTAGAAAAGTACGGAATTCCTCTTCATTCATATTCACGGTGTGTCGAGTAGTCGGTGCCATTTCCTTCAAAATAGTTAAATGGAACAAGTTAATCATACAGAATATTAAGAGTAGTTAATAGTATTTCGTAGCATAATATGAACTCATTTATAAAAGCTTTTTCTTCATATTAGCGTTTTATAAGTTTAAATTCGGGTAGTACCTACCCGTTAAGTTCATACTTAGTAGCTAATATACAATTCAACTACTACAATTCTATATGAAAAACTGATTGTAATAATATTTCGCGTTCAAACTTTTATACAATATTTTACAAACTTACAATACCGCTTATTTTACATAAAGCATGAAATATAGCACACAATAACTTTGATACAAGATAGTTGTGAAGACAATTCTAGCTAGTACACAAGTCGTTCGGCAAAGGCAATAAAGACACGTAATTCATACGTCCAGAAACAAGTCATGCATTCTGGTTTTACTAGGACTACTTCCCATCCTTGGTCTTGTGCAACATAACCGTTATGGCCGTTGATAAGACAGCGTGTTGTAACGTCATCAAAGGGACGAGGGTTACGTAATGTCCAACAGTCCCGTAATAATCTAAAAACCTCATTTCTTACCCCAATTACCGACTCCGTCACTTGTGGAAACGTTTTGTTTAATAGTTGTAGCCCGATGTTCTTGTTCTCACTTTGGTGAGAAGCGAACATTACTAATCCGTAAGCATAACATGCTTCTTTATGTTGCATGTTAGCCGCTTTTTCTAAATCACGAAGTCCAATATTCGGATATATTGAGTCAAAATAATTTCTTAACCCGTTGCGTAAAATAGCATTTGGGTTCCCCGCAATATATGCGTCAAAGTAAACACATCGTAACTTATGGGTTTCCCAATGTGATATCCCCCATCTTTCAAACGAAAGTCTCTTATAAACCAAGACATTCTTGGAACGTTCTTCGAATGTCTTACAAACTGATCTCGCCTTAAATAGTTGTGCCGAAGAATTCTGGCCGACTCTAGACAAGATTTCATCAATCATGTCTCCGGGTAGGTCTCTTAAAATATTGGGTTGTCTATCCATTTTGTGTTTTTAAACTGTAAAATAGACAAGAGTTAGATTCATAAAAAAAATACTTATTAATACAAGCAATTTTTACATATATCATAAAGCATAAGAACACTATATTCCATATATTACACCACACGAATACAACTATCTTATTCTGACTCGCTCGTTTCTTCTTCTTCGGTTTTGGTTCGTTTTGCCAAGTTTCTAGGGATATATGATGTTCCCCTAATACGAGCCGTCGTTGTCCACATTGGTTTAGAAAAACCTGGTGGTTTAGAGGTTCCCGGGTCATTGTTACAACTTAAGGACTTCGGGGGTTGACGATACATATAAAGTTCATCGGGGTTGGAATTAGATTTCTCTATTTTTATGCCCTTTCCCTTATTATTTTCTTTTGCCTTTTTAAATTCAGTTGGGGTAATTTCTATAACATCATCGGAATTCTCGTCGAAATCCGATTCATCGGAGAATTGGTAATCCTCCCAATATTTTGCTTCCTTGGCGGAAACACCATTGACCATAATTAACTTTGGTCGGTTGGTTGAGGATTTTCTTTTACTTAACCGTTTTATTATTTCCCCCACCGATTCTATTTCTTCATCCGGTTCCGATTCTTCTTCCGGTTCCGATTCTTCTTCCGGTTCCGACTCTTCTTCCGGTTCCTCTTCGGGAACTTGTGAATCAGTCCACAAATCATTCCAATTTACATTTGACTCTTCATTATTATTAGGTGAGTCAATGGGACTTGTTCTAGAGGTAGACATCTATCACATAATATCAAACACGTTAAGAGATTAATATATCACATAATATTCATATGTTAAAAATATATAGTTTCCAACAAAAATGTTAAGCAATCATTTTTAAAGAAAACACGGTCGAAGTCCAGACTCACTAATGCATCCTAACAAACTCGATAAGACACACTAATGCAAATTTTCTGGTTCTCTAAGACCAACGCTCGGATACCAACTGAAATGTCCCGTTCTTATTGATTAAAAACGTTCCATATTAATTGATTTCGTTGCGAGGTTTTGACCTCTATATGAGACGTTTTTCAAAGACTGCATTCATTTTTAAACAAACCATAACCTTTATTTCATCAATAAAGGTTTAAAAAGCTTTACGTAGATTATCAAATAATGATAATCTAAAATATCCTGTTTACACACGACCATTACATAATGGTTTACAATACAAATATGTTACAACAAAATAAGTTTCTTGAATGCAGTTTTTACACAATATCATACAAGCATGGACTCCAAATCTTGTCCTTATTTAAGTATGCAACAGCGGAAGCTCTTAATAATCACCTGAGAATAAACATGCTTAAAACGTCAACAAAAATGTTGGTGAGTTATAGGTTTAACCTATATATATCAAATCGTAACAATAGACCACAAGATTTCATATTTCAATACACATCCCATACATAGAGATAAAAATCATTCATATGGTGAACACCTGGTAACCGACAATAACAAGATGCATATATAAGAATATCCCCATCATTCCGGGACACCCTTCGGATATGATATAAATTTCGAAGTACTAAAGCATCCGGTACTTTGGATGGGGTTTGTTAGGCCCAATAGATCTATCTTTAGGATTCGCGTCAATTAGGGTGTCTGTTCCCTAATTCTTAGATTACCAGACTTAATAAAAAGGGGCATATTCGATTTTGATAATTCAACCATAGAATGTAGTTTCACGTACTTGTGTCTATTTTGTAAATCATTTATAAAACCTGCATGTATTCTCATCCCAAAAATATTAGATTTTAAAAGTGGGACTATAACTCACTTTCACAGATTTTTACTTCGTCGGGAAGTAAGACTTGGCCACTGGTTGATTCACGAACCTATAACAATATATACATATATATCAAAGTATGTTCAAAATATATTTACAACACTTTTAATATATTTTGATGTTTTAAGTTTATTAAGTCAGCTGTCCTCGTTAGTAACCTACAACTAGTTGTCCACAGTTAGATGTACAGAAATAAATCGATAAATATTATCTTGAATCAATCCACGACCCAGTGTATACGTATCTCAGTATTGATCACAACTCAAACTATATATATTTTGGAATCAACCTCAACCCTGTATAGCTAACTCCAACATTCACATATAGAGTGTCTATGGTTGTTCCGAAATATATATAGATGTGTCGACATGATAGGTCGAAACATTGTATACGTGTCTATGGTATCTCAAGATTACATAATATATAATACAAGTTGATTAAGTTATGGTTGGAATAGATTTGTTACCAATTTTCACGTAGCTAAAATGAGAAAAATTATCCAATCTTGTTTTACCCATAACTTCTTCATTTTAAATCCGTTTTGAGTGAATCAAATTGCTATGGTTTCATATTGAACTCTATTTTATGAATCTAAACAAAAAAAGTATAGGTTTCTAGTCGGAAAAATAAGTTACAAGTCGTTTTTGTAAAGGTAGTCATTTCAGTCGAAAGAACGACGTCTAGATGACCATTTTAGAAAACATACTTCCACTTTGAGTTTAACCATAATTTTTGGATATAGTTTCATGTTCATAATAAAAATCATTTTCTCAGAATAACAACTTTTAAATCAAAGTTTATCATAGTTTTTAATTAACTAACCCAAAACAGCCCGCGGTGTTACTACGACGGCGTAAATCCGGTTTTACGGTGTTTTTCGTGTTTCCAGGTTTTAAATCATTAAGTTAGCATATCATATAGATATAGAACATGTGTTTAGTTGATTTTAAAAGTCAAGTTAGAAGGATTAACTTTTGTTTGCGAACAAGTTTAGAATTAACTAAACTATGTTCTAGTGATTACAAGTTTAAACCTTCGAATAAGATAGCTTTATATGTATGAATCGAATGATGTTATGAACATCATTACTACCTTAAGTTCCTTGGATGAACCTACTGGAAAAGAGAAAAATGGATCTAGCTTCAATGGATCCTTGGATGGCTCAAAGTTCTTGAAGCAAAATCATGACACGAAAACAAGTTCAAGTAAGATCATCACTTGAAATAAGATTGTTATAGTTATAGAAATTGAACCAAAGTTTGAATATGATTATTACCTTGTATTAGAATGATAACCTACTGTAAGAAACAAAGATTTCTTGAGGTTGGATGATCACCTTACAAGATTGGAAGTGAGCTAGCAAACTTGAAAGTATTCTTGATTTTATGAAACTAGAACTTTTGGAATTTATGAAGAACACTTAGAACTTGAAGATAGAACTTGAGAGAGTTCAATTAGATGAAGAAAATTGAAGAATGAAAGTGTTTGTAGGTGTTTTTGGTCGTTGGTGTATGGATTAGATATAAAGGATATGTAATTTTGTTTTCATGTAAATAAGTCATGAATGATTACTCATATTTTTGTAATCTTATGAGATATTTCATGCTAGTTGCCAAATGATGGTTCCCACATGTGTTAGGTGACTCACATGGGCTGCTAAGAGCTGATCATTGGAGTGTATATACCAATAGTACATACATCTAAAAGCTGTGTATTGTACGAGTACGAATACGGGTGCATACGAGTAGAATTGTTGATGAAACTGAAAGAGAATGTAATTGTAAGCATTTTTGTTAAGTAGAAGTATTTTGATAAGTGTATTGAAGTCTTTCAAAAGTGTATAAATACATATTAAAACACTACATGTATATACATTTTAACTGAGTCGTTAAGTCATCGTTAGTCGTTACATGTAAGTGTTGTTTTGAAACCTTTAGGTTAACGATCTTGTTAAATGTTGTTAACCCAATGTTTATAATATCAAAAGAGATTTTAAATTATTATATTATCATGATATTATGATGTACGAATATCTCTTAATATGATATATATACATTAAATGTCGTTACAACGATAAACGTTACATATATGTCTCGTTTCAAAATCATTAAGTTAGTAGTCTTGTTTTTACATATGTAGTTCATTGTTAATATAATTAATGATATGTTTAATTATCATAATATCATGTTAACTATATATATAACCATATATATGTCAT
The DNA here is from genome assembly GCF_046630445.1 of Rutidosis leptorrhynchoides. Classification (NCBI taxonomy): domain Eukaryota; kingdom Viridiplantae; phylum Streptophyta; class Magnoliopsida; order Asterales; family Asteraceae; genus Rutidosis; species Rutidosis leptorrhynchoides. The sequence continues at coordinate 242,257,719 of NC_092343.1, forward strand.
CATATAGTTTTTTTTACAAGTTTTAACGTTCGTGAATCACCGGTCAACTTGGGTGGTCAATTGTCTATATGAAACCTATTTCAATTAATCAAGTCTTAACAAGTTTGATTGCTTAACATGTTGGAAACATTTAATCATGTAAACATCAATCTCAATTAATATATATAAACATGGAAAAGTTCGGGTCACTACAATATACACCTGAAAAAACAATTAAATCTTGAGAAATGCAAATAATAAGATTGGTTTGTACTGTAAAAAGTAATAACGCGAGATTGATGGCTCCATCTTTCACACTTTCAGAAGACAATATAGAACTACGATTTGCCACAAATCATTTAGGTATGTAAAATCAGTGTAAGTGGTGGCAACATGAACTGGGCCATTTGGGCACATAGCGGTATTCGGATCAAACATGTAATTTTTGGTATTCGTTGAATTTGATTTCGGTCAGGTTGACCCAAAAAATTTTTCCTCCAAAAGCCTGAATTTATATATCAACAGTTCATGTGGCAAAAAACGGACGGAATCAAGTGAAAAAAAGGTTTACTATTTCTGTATGTGTTGAACATGTCATATTAGCAGGGCACATTAATGGTAAAAACATGTCAGATTAACAAAACGTATCGACTTTTTTAGGTCATTTTCTTTTGATGAATCTTCTACCCGAGACCATGAAGACCACTTCACGTGAGCAGGAAAAGAAGAAATGATAATTAAGATGTCATCTATGGGTCATCAATTTGCCAACAAAGGAATCGCTTTGACAAAATAAGTGATCCATGAAGGTAAACAACTTGCAAACAATTGTACACACACAAATACTTTTGTTTTCAGGTTGTGGATATGTTCTATTCTAAAGTAACATATATACTTTAGTTCTATTTCTGTAGATTGCATATATAATTTATACTCTACATTTGTACCGCTAATATCAAGAATGTTTTATTTGTAGACTACATGTTCGGTCTATCTATAATAATTAACTTATATCTACAATTTTGTTCTATCTTTTTACTTTGCTTTGATTCGTTTTCTATACACAATTTTTGTCGTTTTAATTGATGTGCTCATAAATAAGATATTATATTTGAAAATTTTATTAACGAAACCCGGGAATTTGCGGTTCTTAAGCTAGTATGTATATAAAAAAATAGAGAAATAAAAGGGGATGAATAACGAATACCAAAATTGAAATGCACTGCCATCAGGTGCACGTCCCAATGCATTGATTCTCTTTCGACCTTTTGATTCATGCACCATTTTCATTTTATTTTCCGTTTAAGCTTTTGGGTATGGGTATGTTTATACTTGGGAGTAAATTTTCCCCCTTTTTTGTATTTTTTTTAGGGTTTAAAAAGTGTTATTGAAATGATGAGTTGGCGGGGTGCGGAGGAAGTAAAATAGTGGGAAGTGGTGTTTGGGTGCTATAGTGCGCTAGCGGGTGAATTTGAATTTTGACTATTAAAGTTAAAAAGTTAAATGGTATCGTTTTCTTGTTTTTTTTGGCAAATTGATTTGTTTACACCTTGTAATGCGCTAACTTTGAATATCAATATAATAAATTATTATGTCGTGTTATACCAGCATAATACATTACCTTAAACAAATACGAAGTACAATTTTAAAGACGTCCGATGTTTTAACCAAAATTCAAACTAATATAGTTTCTTCATTCTAAACAATTATTCAATCAATTTTTTATATTTGTCTCAAAATAACAAAAATGACTGATGAATAGAGTTAGATTTCTTAGTTTAATTTTATGTATTTGATCAATCCTAGATTATCCAATAAAGGCTAATCAAGGATTGAGTGCAATGAGGGGGTATAATGGATGTCGATTATGGTTTTGGGACCTTATTGTCATATTTCGTTAAGTGCTAAACGATCAACAACCATGTCCCGGTCTTCATAAATTACCTTAACCAACAAAGATCAAGTCTCGAGCAAACTCACGAGAGAGATCAATATGGCTAGGGCAATCCTTCCAGAATCAACAACCTAAAATGAGAGGTCAAACTCCCTATTTATAGGCTTGAGATCTGCGCGGAAGTAAAATGTGCGTGCACTTAGGCATTCCGCACAAGTACTGTGAGAATCCTACGCACTCTTTAATATTCCGCGTAATCTCACCGCATTCATTAGCATTTACCGCGGTTCATCAATTTCGCGTCTTTGTCCTTAAGTAGCTTTTCGCACTAAAAATATACATATACATATCTGGTTTTCAACCTGCACTTTCTACCATAAAGTGCTTCAAACGGCGCATCTCAATGCTTGAATGGTAGCTGTTGTTGTAGGAAAATTTTGCTAACGGTAGATGTCGATCCCAACTGTTTCCGAAATCAATAGCACATGCTCGTAGCATGTATTCAAGCGTTTGTATCCTCCTTTCACTCTGCCCATCAGTTTGTGGATGATAGGCAGTACTCATGTCTAGACGAGTTCCTAATGCTTGCTGTAATGTCTGCCAGAATCTTGAAATAAATCTGCCATCCCTATCAGAGATAATAGAGATTGGTATTCCATGTCTGGAGACGACTCCCTTCAAATACAGTCGTGCTAACTTCTCCATCTTGTCATCTTCTCTTATTGGCAGGAAGTGTGCTGATTTGGTGAGACGATCAACTATTACTCAAATAGTATCAAAACCACTTGTAGTCCTTGGCAATTTAGTGATGAAATCCATGGTAATGTTTTCCCATTTCCATTCCAGGATTTCGGGTTGTTGAAGTAGACCTGATGGTTTCTGATGCTCAGCTTTGACCTTAGAACACGTCAAACATTCTCCTACGTATTTAGCAACATCGGCTTTCATACCCGGCCACCAAAAATGTTTCTTGAGATCCTTGTACATCTTCCCCGTTCCAGGATGTATTGCGTATCTGGTTTTATGAGCTTCTCTAAGTACCGTTTCTATCATATATCCAAATTTTGGTACCCAAATCCTTTCAGCCCTATACCGGGTTCTGTCTTCCCGAATATTAAGATGCTTCTCCGATCCTTTGGGTATTTCATCCTTTAAATTTCCCTCTTTCAGCCCTTTATTTGAGTAGTAAGGTTATTGTGAATCATTATATTCATAGATTTTACTCGAATGGGTTCTCTGTCCTTCCTGCTCAAGGCGTCGGCTACCACATTTGCCTTCCCCGGGTGGTAACGAATCTCAAAGTCGTAATCATTCAACAATTCAATCCACCTACGCTGCCTCATATTCAGTTGTTTCTGATCAAATATGTGTTGAAGACTTTTGTGGTCGGTATATTTAATACTTTTGACCCCATATAAGTAGTGCCTCCAAGTCTTTAATGCAAAAACAACCGCGCCTAATTCCAAATCATGCGTTGTATAATTTTGTTCGTGAATCTTCAATTGTCTAGACGCATAAGCAATCACCTTCGTTCGTTGCATTAATACACAACTGAGACCTTGCTTTGATGCGTCACAATAAATCACAAAATCATCATTCCCTTCAGGCAATGAAAATATAGGTGCGGTAGTTAGCTTTTTCTTCAATAACTGAAACGCTTTCTCTTGTTCATCCTTCCATTCAAATTTCTTCCCTTTATGCGTTAATGCAGTCAAGGGTTTTGCTATTCTTGAAAAGTCTTGGATGAACCTTCTGTAGTAACCAGCTAGTCCTAAAAACTGGCGTATGTGTTTCGGAGTTTTCGGGGTTTCCCACTTTTCAACAGTTTCTATCTTTGCCGGATCCACCTTAATACCTTCTTTGTTCACTATGTGACCGAGGAATTGAACTTCTTCCAACCAAAATGCACACTTTGAAAACTTAGCGTACAATTCTTCCTTCCTCAATACTTCTAACACCTTTCTCAAATGTTCACCGTGTTCTTGGTCATTCTTTGAGTAAATAAGTATGTCATCAATTAAAACAATGACAAACTTGTCAAGGTATGGTCCACACACTTGGTTCATAAGGTCCATGAACACAGCTGGTGCATTAGTTAAACCAAACGGCATGACCATAAACTCGTGATGACCGTAACGTGTTCTGAAAGTAGTCTTTGGAATATCATCTTCTTTCACCCGCATTTGATGATACCCGGAATGTAAGTCAATCTTTGAATAAACAGACGAGCCTTGTAGTTGATCAAATAAGTTGTCAATTCTCGGTAGTGGGTAGCGGTTCTTGATGGTAAGTTTGTTCAACTCTCGGTAGTCGATACACAACCTGAATGTACCATCTTTCTTCTTGACAAAAAAAAACAGGAGCTCCCCACGGTTATGTGCTTGGTCGAATGAAACCACGCTCTAAAAGTTCTTGTAATTGGCTTTGCAGTTCTTTCATCTCGCTGGGTGCGAGTCTGTAAGGAGCACGAGCTATTGGTGCAGCTCATGGTACAAGATCTATTTGAAATTCAACGGATCGATGTGGGGGTAATCCCGGTAATTCTTTAGGAAATACATCGGGAAATTCTTTTGCGACGGGAACATCATTGATGCTCTTTTCTTCAGTTTGTACTTTCTCGACGTGTGCTAGAACAGCATAGCAACCTTTTCTTATTAGTTTTTGTGCCTTCAAATTACTAATAAGATGTAGCTTCGTGTTGCCCTTTTCTCCGTACACCATTAAGGGTTTTCCTTTTTCTCGTATAATGCGAATTGCATTTTTGTAACAAACGATCTCTGCTTTTACTTCTTTCAACCAGTCCATACCGATTATCACATCAAAACTCCCCAACTCTACTGGTATCAAGTCAATCTTAAATGTTTCGCTAACCAGTTTAATTTCTCGATTCCGACATATATTATCTGCTAAAATTAATTTACCATTTGCTAATTCGAGTAAAAATTTACTATCCAAAGGTGTTAATGGACAACTTAATTTAGCACAAAAATCTCTACTCATATAGCTTCTATCCGCACCCGAATCAAATAAAATGTAAGCAGATTTATTGTCAATAAGAAAAGTACCCGTAACAAGCTCCGGGTCTTCCTGTGCCTCTGCCGTATTAATATTGAAAACTCTTCCGCGGCCTTGTCCATTCGTATTCTCCAGGTTCGGGCAATTTCTAATAATGTGGCCCGGTTTTCCACATTTATAACAGGCTACATTGGCATAACTTGCTCCGACACTACTTGCTCCACCATTACTCATTCCGACACCATTTGTTCCTTTCGTTCTGTTAACCCCTGGTCCGTAGACCTCACACTTCGCCACGCTATGACCATTTATTTTACACTTGTTGCAAAATTTGGTGCAGAACCCCGAGTGATACTTTTCACACCTTTGGCATAGCTGCTTCTGATTGTTGTTGTTATTGCGGTTGTTATTGTTGTTGGAATGATTGTTGTAGTTGTTGTTGTTGTTGTTTTGCCATTTGTTGTAGTTGCGATTGATGTTGCGATTGTTGGGATAGTTGTTGTTGTTTTGGTGACTCTTATCACCGTTTTCCTCCCACTTTCTTTTGACTAGCTTCACGTTGGCCTCTTCGGCCGCCTATTCTTTAATTTTTCCCTCAATCTGGTTCACTAGTTTGTGAGCCATTCTACATGCCTTTTGTATGGAGGCAGGCTCGTGTGAACTTATATCTTCTTGGATTCTCTCCGGTAACCCTTTCACAAACGCGTCGATCTTCTCTTCCTCATCTTCGAACGCTCTAGGACACAATAGGCACAATTCTGTGAATCGTCTTTCGTACGAAGTAATATCGAATCCCTGTGTTCGTAACCCTCTAAGTTCTGACTTGAGCTTATGGGCCTCGGTTCTAGGACGGTACTTCTCGTTCATCAAGTGCTTGAATGCTGACCACGGTAGCGCGTAAGCAGCATCTTGTCCTACTTGCTCTAGATAGGTATTCCACCATGTTAACGCAATACCTGTGAAGGTATGCGTAGCGTACTTCACTTTGTCTCCTTCAACACACTTACTTATGGCAAATACCGATTCAACTTTCTCGGTCCACCGTTTCAATCCGATTGGTCCTTCGGTCCCATCAAATTCTGAAGGTTTGCAGGTAGTGAATTCCTTGTAGGAGCATCCTACACGATTTCTTGCGCCGTTAGCTGTATTGCTAGATTCAGAGTTATTGTTGGTATGTAGCGCGGTCTATACTGCGGCTATGTTTGAAGCAAGAAAGGCACGAAATTCCTCTTCGCTCATATTCAAGGTGTGTTGAGTAGTCGGTTCCATTTCCTTCAAAATAGTCAAATGAAACGAGTTAATCATATAGAATATCAAGAGTAGTCAATAGTATTTCGTAGCGTAATATGAACTTATTTATAAAAGCTCTTTCTTCATATTAGCGTTTTATACTCTTTAATTCGGGTAGTACCTACCCGTTAAGTTCATACTCAGTAGCTAACATGCCATTTCAACTACTACAATTCTATATGAAAAACTAATCACAACAAAAAAAATATATCATATTCAAACCTTTATACAATAACTTGCAAACTTACAATACCGCTATTTTACATATAGCATGAAATATAGCACATAAAACTTTGATACAAAGTAGTTGCGAAGATAATTCTAGTTAATAAATAAGGCGTTCAGCAAAGGCAATAATGACACGTAATTCATACGTCCAGAAACTAGTCATGCATTCTGGTTTTACTAATACCACTTCCCATCCTTGATTTTGTGGAACATAACCGTTGTGACCGATAGTAAGACAATGTGTTGTAACGTCATCAAAAGGATGAAGATTACGTAATGACCAACAATCTCGTAATAACCTAAAAACCTCATTTCTTACCCCAATTACCGCCTCCGTCACTTGTGGGAACGTTTTGTTTAATAGTTGTAGCCCGATGTTCTTGTTCTCACTTTGGTGAGAAGCGAACATTACTAACCCGTAAGCATAACATGCTTCTTTATGTTGCATGTTAGCCACTTTTTCTAAATCACGAAGTCCTATATTCGGATATATTGAGTCAAAATAATTTCTTAACCCGTTGCGTAAAATAGCATTTGGGTTCCCCGCAATATATGCGTCAAAGTAAACACATCGTAACTTATGGATTTCCCAATGTGATATCCTCCATCTTTCGAACGAAAGCCTTTTATAAACCAAGGCATTCTTGGAACGTTCTTCGAATGTCTTACAAACTGATCTCGCCTTAAATAGTTGTGCCGAGGAATTCTGACAAACTCTAGACAAGATTTCATCAATCATGTCTCCGGGTAGGTCTCTTAAAATATTAGGTTGTCTATCCATTTTGTGTTTTTATACTGTAAAATAGACAAGAGTTAGATTCATAAAAAATACTTATTAATACAAGCAATTTTTACATATATCATAAAGCATAAGCATACTATATTACATATATTACACCACACGAATACAACTATCTTATTCTGACTCGCTCGTTTCTTCTTCTTCAATTTTGGTTCGTTTTGCCAAGTTTCTAGGGATATATGATGTTCCCCTAATACGAGCCGTCGTTTTCCACATTGGTTTAGAAAAACCTGGTGGTTTAGAGGTTCCCGGGTTATTGTCACAACTTAAGAAATACGGGTGTTGACGATACATATAAAGTTCATTGGGTTTGGAATCAAATTTCTCTATTTTTATACCCTTTCCCTTATTGTTCTCTTTTGCCTTATTAAATTGTGTTGGGGTAATTTCTATAACATCATCGGAATCCTTGTTGGGATCCGATTCATCGGAGAATTGGTAATCCTCCCAATACTTTGCTTCCTTGGCGGAAACACCATTGACCATAATTAACTTTGGTCGGTTGGTTGAGGATTTTCTTCTACTTAACCATTTTATTATTTCCCCTACTGATTCTATTTCTTCTTCTTCCGGTTCCGATTCTTCTTCCGGTTCCTCTTCGGGAACTTGTGAATCAGTCCACGAATCATTCCAATTTACATTTGACTCTTCATTATTATTAGGTGAGTCAATGGGACTTGTTCTAGAGGTAGACATCTATCACATAATATCAAACACGTTAAGAGATTAATATATCACATAATATTCACATGTTAAAAATATATAGTTTTCAACAAAATTTGTTAAGCAATCATTTTTCAAGTAAACACGGTCGAAGTCCAGACTCACTAATGCATCTTAACAAACTCGATAAGACACACCAATACAAAATTCTGGTTCTATAAGACCAACGCTCGGATACCAACTGAAATGTCCCGTTCTTATTGATTAAAAACGTTCCATATTAATTGATTTCGTTGCGAGGTTTTGACCTCTATATGACATTTTTCAAAGACTGCATTCATTTTAAAACAAACCATAACCTTTATTTCATCAATAAAGGTTTAAAAAGCTTTACGTAGATTATCAAATAATGATAATCTAAAATATCCTGTTTACACACGACTATTACATAATGGTTTACAATACAAATATGTTACAACGAAATAAGTTTCTTGAATGCAGTTTTTACACAATATCATACAAGCATGGACTCCAAATCTTGTCCTTATTTAAGTATGCGACAGCGGAAGCTCTTAATAATCACCTGAGAATAAACATGCTTAAAACGTCAACAAAAATGTTAGTGAGTTATAGGTTTAACCTATATATATCAAATCGTAACAATAGACCACAAGATTTCATATTTCAATATACATCCCATACATAGAGATAAAAATCATTCATATGGTGAACACCTGGTAACCGACATTAAAAAAATGCATATATAAGAATATCCCCATCATTCCAGGACACCCTTCGGATATGATATAAATTTCGAAGTACTAAAGCATCCGGTACTTTGGATGGGGTTTGTTAGGCCCAATAGATCTATCTTTAGGATTCGCGTCAATTAGGGTGTCTGTTCCCTAATTCTTAGATTACCAGACTTAATAAAAAGGGGCATATTCGATTTCGATAATTCAACCATAGAATGCAGTTTCACGTACTTGTGTCTATTTTGTAAATCATTTATAAAACCTGCATGTATTCTCATCCCAAAAATATTAGATTTTAAAAGTGGGACTATAACTCACTTTCACAGATTTTTAATTCGTCGAGAAGTAAGACTTAGCCACTGGTCGATTCAAGAACCTATAACAAATATGTACATATATATCAAAGTATGTCCAAAAAATATTTACAACACTTTTAATACATTTTGATGTTTTAACTTTATTAAGTCAGCTGTCCTCGTTAGTAACCTACAACTAGTTGTCCACAGTTAGATGTACAGAAATAAATCGATATATATTATCTTGAATCAATCCACGACCCAGTGTATACACGTATCAGGCTAGATCACAACTCAAAGTATATATATTTTTGGAACAACCTCAACCGTGTATAGCTAACTCCAACATTACTGTATATAGAGTGTCTATGGTTGTTCCAAATAATATATATACATGGGTCGATATGATATGTCAAAACATTTGCATACGTGTCTATGGTATCCCAATATTACATAATATGTTAGAATACATGTATAATACAATATAAGTTATCTAGGATATGATTTGTATAGAATTGTTAATATTTCCCGTAGCTACAAAAATAAAAAAATATCCAATCTTGTTTTGCCCATTACTTCTTCATTTTAAATCCGTTTTGAGTGAATCAAATTGCTATGGTTTCATATTGAACTCTACCTTATGAATCTAAACAGAAAAAGTATAGGTTTATTGTCAGATATATAAGTTACAAGTCATTTTTGTAAGCGGTAGTCATTTCAGTCGAAAAAATGACGTCTTGATGACCATTTTGAAAAACATACTTCCACTTTGAGTTTAACCATGATTTTTGGATATAGTTTCATGTTCATAAGAAAAATCATTTTTCCAGAAGAACAACTTTTAAATCAAAGTTTATCATAGTTTTTAATTATCAAACCCAAAACAGTCCGCGGTGTTACTACGACGGCGTATGTCCAGTTTTACGGTATTTTTTTCGTGTTTTCAGGTTTTAAATCATTAAGTTAGCATATCATATAGATACAGAACATGTGTTTAGTTGATTTTAAAAGTCAAGTTAGAAGGATTAACTTTTATTTGCGAACAAGTTTAGAATTAACTAAACTATGTTCTAGTGATTTCAAGTTTAAACCTTCGAATAAGATAGCTTTATATGTATGAATCGAAAGATGTTATGAACATCATTACTACCTCAAGTTTTGTAGATAAACCTACTAAAAAGAGACAAATGGATCTAGCTTCGAAGGATCTTGGATGGCTTGAAAGTTCTTGAAGTAGAATCATGACACGAAAACAAGTTCAAGTAAGATTTCCACTCGAAATAAGATTGTTATAGTTATATAAATTGAATCAAAGTTTGAATATGAGTATTACCTTATATTAGAAAGATATCTTACTGTAAATAAGAAAGATTTCTTGAGGTTGGATGATCACTCTACAAGATTGGAAGTAAGCTAGCAAACTTGGAAGTATTCTTGATTTTATGAAACTAGAACTTGTAGAATTTATGAAGAACACTTAGAACTTGAAGATAGGACTTGAGAGAGATCAATTAGATGAAGAAAATTGAAGAATGAAAGTGTTTGTAGGTGTTTTTGGTCGTTGGTGTATGGATTAGATATAAAGGATATGTAATTTTGTTTTCATGTAAATAAGTCATGAATGATTACTCATATTTTTGTAATTTTATGAGATATTTCATGCTAGTTGCCAAATGATGGTTCCCACATGTGTTAGGTGACTCACATGGGCTGCTAAGAGGTGATCATTGGAGTGTATATACCAATAATACATACATCTAAAAGCTGTGTATTGTACGAGTACGAATACGGGTGCATACGAGTAGAATTGTTGATGAAACTGAACGAGGATGTAATTGTAAGCATTTTTGTTAAGTAGAAGTATTTTGATAAGTGTCTTGAAGTCTTTCAAAAGTGTATGAATACATATTAAAACACTACATGTATATACATTTTAACTGAGTCGTTAAGTCATCGTTAGTCGTTACATGTAAGTGTTGTTTTGAAACCTTTAGGTTAACGATCTTGTTAAATGTTGTTAACCCAATATTTATAATATCAAATGAGATTTTAAATTATTATATTATCATGATATTATGATGTACGAATATCTCTTAATATGATATATATATATATATATATATATATATATATATATATATATATATATATATATATATATACATTAAATGTCGTTACAACGATAATCGTTACATATATGTCTCGTTTCAAAATCATTAAGTTAGTAGTCTTGTTTTTACAAATGAAGTTCATTGTTAATATACTTAATGATATGTTTACTTATCATAATATCATGTTAACTATATATATAACCATATATATGTCATCATATAGTTTTTATAAGTTTTAACGTTCGTGAATCACCGGTCAACTTGGGTGGTCAATTGTCTATATGAAACCTATTTCAATTAATCAAGTCTTAACAAGTTTGATTGCTTAACATGTTGGAAACACTTAATCATGTAAATAACAATTTCATCTAATATATATATATAAACATGAAAAAGTTCGGGTCACTACACCATTGGTATTTGATGATACCCTTTCGCAGCATCCAGAAAGCATTTGTAAGGATAAGCATGCAAAGACTCCACTTTGAGATCTATTTCTGGAAGCGGATAGTTGTCCTTTGGACAAGCTTTGTTTATGTCTTTAAAGTCTATGCACATCCTCCATGAACCATCGGGCTTTTTTACTAATACTGGATTTGCAACCCATGTTTGATATTTTACCTCTGCGCTTTTGCACAATTGGTTTCAGTGCAGGATTTGCATTTAATCTATGTTCCGCAACATCACGCAGAACTCCAGTCATATCTTGTTTACTCCAAGCAAATACGTCCATGTACGCAACAAGCAATTGCATAATTTTCTTTCTTTTTTCCTCATTCAACTCGGTGCCAATTTTTACTTTTTGATCAGGATATCTAAAGTTTACGACAACCATGTCATCTTCTACAATTTTGTGCGCAACAACTGCATCATGCATACGTATAGCTGCACAAATTGTCTGCATACCCATAGAATTTATTGTTGCCACACCCTTGCAAGTAGTGAATTTTATCATTCCATGTATTGTAGATGGCACCACGCCAAGCTTACGCAACACGGATCTACCCAACAACATGCTATAACGCGAAGCAGCGCGTATAACATAAAAATCTAACTGCGCTTGCCTTTTTAATTTCACATCTTCTTCATCATGCAACTCGATTTTTAATGATATTTGCCCCATAGGCCAGGCGGATTCACCCGCGAAACCAGACAAAGATATCGCGGTTGGCTTCAATTCCTCTTTAATACATTCTGGCAATTGTCGAAAACACTGCTCGTATATCAAATCTATACTACTACCAGTGTCAACATGTATTTTCATAATTGTTATTCCAGTATTTGCGATCTTACACGATATGACTAGCGGTGCGTCATACGTATCGCGGTTTTGCTCAAATAGAAAAGTAATGGGCGCGAATTGCCATTTTCAAGCATTTCTGCTGCCTTTCGCTTTTTAAACCCTTTCTTCTTGTGTATTGTGCTTACTGTTTTCATGTCTTGCACCTTTTGTATCTTTTGTGGTGAATTTTTGTTCAAAAAAGTGTTCCACACTTTGTGCACCTTCAAATTCATATTCGTCTCATTTACAACCTTTTTCGTAGCTAAAAGCTTTTATTGTTTCGTCATTTTGTTTAGCTCACAACTTTTGTTAAAGAGATTACGTTTTCCTGCAACATAATAAAGAAAATTAACATGACTAGAATTAGGAAATGAGTTTAATAGCTCGATTAAAACGAACGTGAATTTCTCATTTCAATTCGGTTCGGGTCCTACGGATGGCGCCAATTGATCAATCCTAGATTATCAAATAAAGGTTAATCAAGGATTGAGTGCAATGAGGTGGTATAATGGATGTTGATTATGGTTTTGGGACCTTATTGTCGTATTTCGTTAGGTGCTAAACGATCAACAACCATGTCCCGGTCTTCGTAAATTACCTTAACCAACAAAGATCAAGTCTCGGGCAAACTCACGAGAGAGATCAATATGGCTAGGACAATCCTTCCAGAATCAACAACCTAAAATGAGAGGCCAAGCTCCCTATTTATAGGCTTGAGATCTGTGCGGAAGTAAAATGTGCGCGCACTTAGGCATTCCGCACAAGTACTGCGAGAATCCTACGCACTCTTTAATATTCCGCGTAATCTCACCGCATTCATTAGCATTTACCGCAGTTCATCTGTTTCGCGTCTTTGTCCTTAAGTAGCTTTTCGCACTAAAAATATACATATACATATGTATGTATTTGATCAGTATTTATTACTCTCAAAAAAATTTATTTATTAAATCAAATAAACACTAATCAACCTTACTTTAAATATAAATAAAAGAAACTAGCATGTATTATAATTATCTTACCAATGGGCCCTTGGCCTAGCGGTATGAGAAAACCCTTCAATTAAGAGGTTGTGGGTTCAAGCTTCATTTGAGACAATGAGATGTAAATATTCGTGGTTTTGTGTGTAATTATAGATTTGCCTTTAAAAAAAAAATTATCTTAATAATCTTAAATTCAATAAGAATTGTTATAACACGAATTTTTGAGCGTAAGAGAGTATTTACATACAAGTATTATGTTAACACCTATTTCCTTATGAGGTAAGGCTTAGTATGTCAACAAGAGACTAGAAGTGATCTAGCTTTTAGGAGGACGGAGTGTTACCGATTGATTTTTACCCTCGGGAAATAATCCCTGCAGACCCGGTTCACAAGTGTAGAAACTTGTGGGGTGGCTTAATCAATCTGTCATCCGTAGAGCGTAAGAGTGCTAGCCGGATGAATTCTAGTGAGAGAAAGTAGAGAGAGAAAGAGAAGTGAAGTCTCAGCTCTCAAAGTTGTCAGAATATCTGAACTTGTGTAAAATGACGACCCAAGGGGTCTATTTATAGTGTTAGATCCACCAGATTGCTCAGGGACAAGTGTCAGATGATGATACGTTCTGTTACTCGCGGTCCAAAATTTATGCTGAAAGTGCCGTTCTCCGGCGAGGGCTTACACGCTAGGCGGCCTTCAGGGCTTACGCATGACGGAACAGCCTGTACAGCGGAGAACGCTGGACGGACAACTCCACAAAACTGTTGTTTCTATCCTTCCTGATGCTACTTTTATGCAACCATTATGCCATTTTATGTGTGTATACGATAGGATACACCATTAAGTCCCCCCCAGTTTAAGGACTTAAGCATTTGAAAAATGATTAATTTGTTAAACTTTTGATAACGCATGCCAACCAAAATCTTCACATTTCACCTTTTCCTTTCGCATTGGTAATCACACCACAGGCATTAAATGATAGGCGAATTTTACTGAAAACATGATGATTGCTAAAATATCGCACGCGCCTCTTAGCTGTAAAAGGACTCTTCGATGTAGTCACCTTTTTATCTTGTCCTTACACGTGTGTGGCTGAAAACAAAACCTTCAATTCACCATTAACTACAGCTGTTATATCTTCTTACTTTTAACCATCATAAACCCTAGCCGATAATTCGCGTTTACAACTTCCTTCTACAGTATTCATCTTCTTCCATTAATACCTTCTTTATTTTCTGTTTCATTAGAACATTAATGGCGGCCATAAAGGATGTTGCAGCTATTCCTAGTAGAGTAAATGAGAGATATTTAAGCGAGCTACTGCAACATTTCCCTAGATTAGCTGGTGTTGAACCAGTGATTCCTGCAATTAATGCCAGAGCCTGTTCACCGCCCCCTGGCAAAGTTTCCATTTATGGCCATTCAATCTTCAGATTTTGCTTACGTTTACCAGTTACACCCTTCTTCTTAGAAGTTTGCAGATTTTTCGGTGTTGCTGTTGGTCAATTCGAACCAGCATCAATTCGAAAGATCTTGATTTTTGAAATGTATTGTCACGCAAGGAAAATTGAGCCATCAATTCGAATATTTTGTCATCTGGTACGCATAGCACGCCATGAAAATGGTTGGTTTACATTCAATAAAGTTCATGGGTTTCTGAAACCTGCAGTTGATCATCCTGGCGATAACTGGTATGCTTCATTTATTTTCATAAATGAAGATGTAATTGATAAACAATACTCAGCTACTCGAGTATGGCGCAAATATTCGCATAACATTTCTGTTACCTTTCCAAAACTCGTCACCAAAGAAAATCTTTTGTTTAAGAAGATTAAAGCTGAACAAATTAATGATATTAAATATGGGGAACACATGCTTTCGCTGACATCCATGAGCCAAGATTGGGATATCTCTCAAGGTTATGCTTGTATTCTTGCTGGGAAAAAGAGTAAGCATTTACTTTTGCTATATATGCTTAAATAAAATGTTCTTCTGTATCTATCCATTTAATCACTGTGACGGTTTAACTTTTTGCAGAAATTACTCCGCTTACCGCTATGCGATCATCATGTTATTCACAGCTTACTTTTAGCACTGAGAAAATTATTGATGATACCCCCAAAACAGATGAAGTGAGGGAGGAGGAAGATGAAGAAGAAGAAGAAGAAGAAGAAGAAGACATAGGTATGAATCGGATTGCCTCTAGAGAACGTCGTACCTCGGGTAATGAAAATGACAACACTGAATTATGCAAAATTCCATACCCAAACCTGTACTTGTTTTCTTACATACCCAGTACTGGTGGATTTTATAATCCAAACCCTTCCTTATATTTAATGCCACCTTTGAAATGTTGTGAAGCATATTGGAATTCTTTTATAAGTAACAATTTTCCTTTATCTCCAACAACTAGTGCATCACATCAAGACACTATCTTAGTAACTCTTCCGCCTTCCGCCAAGAGGAGAAGAACTGGTCAAATTCCTTCGTCATCTGCTCAACAGGGAGGTGGCCCTAGTTCTTCTCAACAACAAATTACGCTTCCCAATCTTGACACAAACATGCTCTCTTCTCTTTTAAAAGGACCACCACATTCGTATGAAGATTTCATGACTTTTATGAATGCCATGGTGTGTCCTTCACTAGAGCAATTTTTTAGCAACTTATCTGATGCAGATGCCAAGAAAGTTAAGGCACAAAGCATTATTTTGAACATTGCTTCTGGTTTGAATGACCTTCAACGCCTATCTGATTTGCAGAACAGTGAAGTCACTACAAATAAGGAGCTATCTGCTGAAAATGAGAAAGTAACCAAGGCTGAACGAATAGCCACAGAGATGAAGAGGGAATACGAGACAATGAAGAGGCATTATGAAAATTGCAACAGTCAGAGGGCGGAATATAAGGAGCAAGTTAAAGTACTATCCTTCAGAGAAACACGGCATCTGAGCAAAGTTGATGAACTAGTGAAGGAGAAAGAAAAATTAGTTGAGGAAAATAACATATTGAAGGAACAGCTTAGAGCCAAAGAGGAGAATGAAAAATGAATGATAACTGGCATTCCTGCACTTGTAGAGCGTGTCTTTAACTGTCAGGCACTATCTCACAGAATCCGTGAGTTTGTCCGCCTTGCGAAATCTGCTGAACGGTTAAATTTTTTCAACTTTATGAAGAAAAAACTACCAGAACTTCCAAATCCTCTTCCTGAGGTAATCACATCAAAAATTAATGAAAATGCTATTTTAGAAGCTGATGAAGCCGGTGCCTCAATAGAAAATATAAAGTTTTCTGATCTTGAAAATCTGTGTAAAAGGCCAGATGTAACAATAGATGATGTATTGAATTACACTCCACAGAATGAATAAAACATTATGTTTTTATACATCTGCTTTTACATAACGCTTAATATTGCATTTAGTTATGTATATTAGAAAGATATGATGTAACTTAGTAAGATTATTGTACTGAACAATGTTCAAGATACTGAGATTGTACGTTACAATCATTATAGTTATGAATATTAAAAACATATTCTCCGCCATACGCCTTCCGTCATGAAATTCATGAGGAAAAGTTATGAATTATTTTCGCCTTCAGATATTTTGCTGGACACTATGATCCGTTTTCTGTTTTGTTTTGTATTTTGTGTATATGTGTCATGACATTTTTTGTAGATTCGTTTCATCGCTTCGATGTTTTAGTGAGTTCTACATGTCTCACTATCGATACAACCATTTTGAGTATGATTGTACTTCTACCACCGAAAGGCTCTCTTTCTTTCTGCGGGTAGGGATGACACACAGCTATGTGACACCTGGGCTAAAAAATCCTTGGCCGGATAAAATTTGAAAAATATTGCCATAAGAATAATTGCTATTATTCATATTTTTTAAAGAAATTTTTTCATTTATGACTATATCTCATGCATTTGACAGTTGATCAAGCGGTCCATGCATATAGTGCTACGCATAAAATTTCTTTAAATTCATTGCATTCTAAGCACTTTCATATTGCTCGCCGGAAGGCGCATCAAGCATGTAGGATCCGTTCTGATTTACTTTCGTGACCTTATAAGGTCCTTCCCATTTTGGGGCTAGCTTTCCAAATTTGATTTGCCTGCTTGCTTCATTATCACGTAGTACTAAATCACCTACTTCAAATTGCACATGCTGCACTTTCTTGTTATAATATTTTGCCATTTTATGTTTGTGATCCGCTTGCCGGATGGCGGCCATCAACCTTCTTTCCTCCAATAAATTGAGATTCTCTCTTAACGCCTCAGAATTAACCTCAATATCAAATGCCATAATGCGTTGCGTTGGCACACATATCTCAGCCGGTATCACTGCCTCTGTTCCATACACCAGACTGAAAGGTGTTTCCCCCGTGCTCCGCTTTGGCGTCGTCCGGTGTGCCCACAATACATTTGGCAATTCATCCACCCATCCAGTTTGACTTAGACCTAATCGTGCCTTAATGCCAGCAACAATTTCCTTGTTGGTAACCTCCACTTGTCCGTTCGCTTGAGGATGAGCAACAAATGTAAAATTTTGTTTGATGCCCAGCTCTTCACACCAACTCCGAAATGGATTTTCTGCAAATTGCTTGCCGTTATCGCTAACTATTTCATTTGGCACCCCATAACGGCATATAATATCATGCCAAACAAATTTCTTGACATTTTCTCCTGTGATTTTTGCTAAACCTTTGCTTCAACCCATTTCGTGAAAAAATCGATTGCTACCACCAAGAACTTAGCATTACCAGTGCTCCTATTGAATGGCCCCACAATGTCAATAGCCCATTTACAGAACGGCCAAGTGGATGATACCGGTATCAAGTCATACTTTGGAAGACGCTGAATTGTTCCATGCATCTGACAATTCTCACATGTTTTGATGATTTCTGCAACATCCCGATAAAGTGAAGGCCAAAAATACCCTTGTCGCATGATCCGTGACGCCACAGTACGGAAACCGGAATGTTGCGAACAGACTCCTTCATGCATTTCTTTGACCACCTTTAACGCTTCATCATCGGTTAGACACCTTAACAACGGACCATTGTATGATTTTTGATAAAGGACGCCACTAACTATTTCATACATTGGTGCAGTCACTCTTATTCTTCTTGCTTCCGCCTTATCAACAGGTAACCATTCGTCATGTAAATATCTCAAATACGGAGTCATCTAAGTTTCCTTAGCTTCTTCAACTATTGCAATAATTGGTTTTCCATGTATTGATTTCTCCTTAAGTTCTTCAACCAACACTCGTTTGTGCAAATGATCAAATGTTAACGTGGCTAACTTGCTCAAAACATCAGCTTTTTTGTTCTTATTTCGAGGGATTTGCACGACTTCAAGGTTATCAAATTTCTTTGAAATTGCTTCCACCAACTTTACATATTGCCTCATGGATGCATCCCTTGCATCGAATGTTCCATTAACCAGTTGGGCAACAATTTGAGAATCAACATACGCTCGTAAATTTGTTATGCCCATTTCTACCGCTATGCGAAGGCCAAAGAGTAATGCCTCATATTCTGCTTCATTGTTTGAAGCATAAAAATAGAATTTCAGTGCATAAGTATATTCTTCACCGTCTGGACTTGTTAAAACTAGCCCTGCACCTGTTCCCTCTTCACTGGATGCCCCATCAGTGTGTAACTCCCACTCATGCTGTGATGGTGCCATTTTGTTGTCATACTCTACTTTTTCATTTGTCTCCAAGAGGAAATCTGCCAAAATTTGCCCTTTAACTGCATTTCGAGGAGCAAAATTGATTTCATACTCCCCCAACTCGATGGCCCATTTCGCTAAACGGCCAGATGATTCTGGGCGCCGGAGTATTTGCTTCAATGGTTGATCTGTCAATACTAAAATGGGATGACCTTGAAAATATCTTCGTAGACGTCGTGCAGTATGCACAAGGGCATAAACCATTCGGTGAAGTGGTGGATAATTTGTTTCACTAAGCTGCAACACCTTGCTAACAAAATATATGGGCATTTGCACGCCACTCCGTTCTGCGATTAGAACAGAACTTATTGCTTCCTTTGAGACAGCTAAGTATAAAATTAGGGTTTCCCCCTCTTTTGGTGCTGTTAACGTAGGTAATGTTTTTAACAACTGCTTAATCTCTTGGAATGAATTTTCGGCTTCCGCCGTCCACATAAAATCTTTTTTATTCAAACAGCCCTTTAACACCTTCATGAATGGAAGTGACTTTTCAGCTGCTCTGGACAAGAATCTTGTTAATGCTGCTAGACATCCATGTAACCGTTGAACATCCTTCTTGCTAGTTGGTGACTTCATATCTTCAATTGCTTGAATTTTCTTAGGATTAGCTTTAATTCCACGTTCTGTGACAATATGACCTAAGAATTTTCCCTCTTCCACACCAAACGTGCACTTCTTGGGATTTAATTTCATGTTAATTTTTCGCAGAGATGCAAAAGTTTCCTGTATATCTCGTAACATCTTTTCTTCAGTATGACTTTTGATGACAATGTCATCAACGTAAGCTTCTAAGTTTCGCCCAATTTGATCCTTAAACGCCATATCAATAAGTCGTTGATATGTTGCTCCTGCATTCTTCAAACCAAAAGGCATTTTCATATAACAGAATATGCCTTCCATCGTGTGAAAAGCTGTTTTGTCTTCATCCTTTAAAGCCATCGGGATTTGATGATATCCCTTAGCTGCATCTAGAAAACATTTGAATCGATATCCTGCTAATGATTCAACCTTCCAATCAATTTTAGGTAAAGGATAATTATCCTTTGGACATGCTTTATTGATATCCGTGAAATCCACACACATCCGCCATGAATTATCCGGTTTCCTAACCATGACCGGATTGGCTACCCATGTCTGATATTTAACGTATCGCAAGATCCCAGCATCTACCAAACTTCGTACCTCATCACGAAGGAACTTGCTTCTTTCTGGCGCCATGCCACGCTTTTTCTGACAAACAGGATGTACATTGGGGTTCACATTTAGCCTATGCTCTGCAATTTCCCTTGAACACCGGTCATATCAGACGGCTGCCTTGCAAAAACGTCTAAATTTGTTGTCAAAATATTGTATAATTTTTCTCTACATTCAGTGGACAACGTATGCGCAATTATGATTTTCTGATCTGGAAATTTAAGATTTGGTGAAATTGACCCATCATTGTGTATGATTGGCTTAATTACTGCCTTTGTTACTTGGGCACACTCAATTGACTTCTGCCGTTCTGCATATAACGTTGCCACTCCGCCTGGTGTTGGAAACTTCATCATACCATGTACAGTTGACGTTACAGCTCCAAACGTCATTAAAGCAGTTCTTCCCAAAATTATGTTGTACTGTGAATTTGCTTTAACTACCAAGAACTCAATGTTGGCTGCACGTCTTAGGGGTGGCTTGCCCAAGGTTACTTCAAGCAAAATACTTCCCTCAGACCACGATGGCTCACTTGTAAAACTTGCCAACGGCACATATGTTTCCTTCATTCCTTCTTGCACATCTTTGGGTAGCTGTATGAAACAATGTTCATACATAATGTCTGCTCCAGCTCCTGTGTCAGTGTAAATGTTGCGTATTTGTAACAACCCAAACCATCCAACGACAAAACCACGTGAAAACAGCAAAATAAAAAAAAATTTCCCTGAACAGCATGTTGCGCGGCGCGCCATATAGGCCGCGCGGCGCGCCAAAGTGGACTGTCTAAAAAGTTCTTAATTGCGAAAATGTTTGACTAGTTCCCGACATATTTAGGCGTAACGCTTTTAACCCCATGTTCCATATATAAAAACTAGCACGTTCTATTAATAAAATTATGTTTACGAAGCGGTGCCCACATCGACCCAAATTACCCTTTAAGTATCAAAATACAATTTTCGACCATAAGACTTTTAATACAAAATAAAGCCGAGCATGGCGATTGGGGACACGCTACCCAATCCTAATAAATCCAAAAGCAAGCCTTCTACGCAAACTATGCAAGTCCTCTAATCCTCGCGCTTACCCGAGCCACCATCCGCATGCAATCTATAAAAAGAGTCAACAACGAGAGGGTAAGCTAACGCTTAGTGAATGATAATATACTACATACATATATATGTATAAAATGGACACGCCACAAAATAACAAATACCGCATACCGAGGCATCCATATAAGGCACTACACTAAGCATACCGTACGATCTCTAAGCAACGAGCTAAAGATACAACAACAATATAAGTTCACCAACGACGATGTGAACAACGCCAAATAGCTACACCCGGAGGGTTAGCTACAACACAACAATACATTAATATGTAACAATATAAATATAACAACGCGTAACACTCCCAAGGTTAACCATAACGCTATGGTGCTACCGGCTCGTGGTTCACACCATACGCAATTGAGTCATACTCTTTTATAGTGCTACCTGCTCGTGGTTCACACTCGATGCTACCGGCTCGTGGTTCACATCAATTATTTTATAGTGCTACCGGCTCGTGGTTCACACTCGATGCTACCGGCTCGTGGTTCACATCTTAGTTTATAGTGCTACCGGCTCGTGGTTCACACTCGATGCTACCGTAACATCCACAAACAAATACGCCATAAACATGAACGCATAATTATTCCACTCACAATATTAACCCTTCGCCATTGGGGTTATATAATCCACATCACCCGCCCATGTGATAACGTACACACAAAGTGTGCACCTCGTCAAAGGTGGTCAACCAAAATGTACAACCGTGCCAATTGGACCTATACACAAGTCCATCAATCCACCTATATGTGAAGTGAGTTCTATGACCGAGAACTACTTCACCCAACCCGCACCCATCCTACACATACATATGCACATAGGATATTAACACTCACCTTGAAGTCTTGAAGAAAGCTTCCAAGTAAACCGCAACTCGCCAATGAAAAATACCTATTCCATTATCACAATTACAACAATACACTTAGAGTGGATTTACAAATCAACCCAATTCGTCACTTAGTGTAATTTCGACCCAAATGCACTTCCAAGCACAAACCGTGCCCAAAACTAACCAATAATCACTAACACAAGTGAGAATGGTCCTAATACGCCAATTGAACCCGAACTCAAGTGTTAAATACGTGTCATACCCATTTTGACACTTAAACCCTAATTTTGACCCATAAGGTCAAAATCTCACCATTTACAAGTTTTGACACCAAAACACATTTAACTTGGTTTTATACTTCAACTTAATCCATTTCAAGTTTATAAACCTCATTAAATCGCCAAATGGGTCATAATCACCACCAAACCCTAATTTAACCCAAAGTCACAATTAGTCAACCAAATAACCTTAAATGGGTTTCAATACTTCCATAATCACTAACTTAAGTGATTAAACTCAATTTCAAGTCCTAAACATGGCCAATTAGTTCACCAACCCAAAATCCACCAACAATTAACAATAAACCCAATTACTAGCATCACTAAACCCATTTCATCATCTAAAAGGGTTTTTCATCAAACTAACTCAAACCCTAACTTGAATATCAAATCAAATAGATGAAATTCGGAGTTTGAGCTTACCAATACCACCACAACGTAGCTAGGGACGAAAGGAACAACTTTAGAACTCGAGCTTTTGATCCATTCGGCCTCCTTCTTCACCAAAACCCTAAATCTCTCTCTAGAACTCTTACTCTCTCAATAGATAAGGTTGAGAGTGTTTGATGAGTGAAAATGTGATCCAAACTGATCAAAGGATCAGTTTTGATGACCCCAAACCGACCCCAAGTGAAAAGACCAAAGTACCCTTCATTTAGACCTTTTAAAAAGGCTGAAAATTGCATCAGACGGGTTCGGCGCGCCGCGCCGAAAGGTGGAGCGCCGCTCCAACCTACAGGTCAGTTTTCAGAAACTTGTTTTGGCCATAACTTTTTGACCGTAGCTCCGTTTTCGATGAATCAAATATCGTTGGAAACGTGATAAGATTTCCTTTCCAATGTTAAGGCTTTGGAACATCAACACAAAATTTATTTGGGGTTGAAAGGATACGTACACACCTTGTCACTTCAGACAACGTCCAGTTTCCTTAAGCGTCCGAGCAAGCAACACGTAAACTTCGTACACGCATCGTACACCATAAATACATTATGTACAATAAATATTTGGGTCTTACAACTCTCCCCCACTTAAACTCGATCACGTCCTCGTGATCTTCTCCACTTAACCAATCCGGACCTACTCAACGATCCTCACTCAAGTCCCAATACGAACTTTCCTAGACAATTCTTCCCAATGTATCTCTTTTAACAACTAAAATCGTCAACCGTGATTTATCAAAACCACAATCCGAGCACTAAAACCTGCTCAATTTCCCATATCGGGAAAAACTCAACTAATCTCGTACCGAGATATCAATCCCTTAGCGTACTATTACCGAGTACAATGCTAGAAGCAACCAAGTCTCAACCTAGGGTCAACAACCCGAAATGATGAAGACTGAACCAAACTAATCCTTACGGATACCATCAATCAATAAACATCCATTGTAGTGCGCAATACGACCAATACGCAACTATCGTAACATCATAATCCAACGGTTAGAAACCGGTAGCGCCCAAGCGACTATGGCGACGCTAATCCCATGGTGTACAAAATCGACGATCGTCACACCCGTAACAACACGTGAGCGAAACACGGCTATCGCATCACTAATCACACAACACACGAAGGCTGGCCGAAAACACACGCGCCTTAGTGAATCCGAACTACACGCGACTCACTACCTTCACCACAACAACAATCGGGAATGGCCGAACTACACGCGCCATAGTGAATCCGAACTACACGAGAGTCACTATCCCGGAGGAATGACCGAACTACACGAGTCATTTGTGAATCCGAACTACACGAGATTCACTCCTCAATACAATGACCGAAACCATACGAGTCATTCGTGAATCCGAACTACACGAGATTCACTTCCACAACATCGAGGTTGGCCGAACTACACGAGCCTTAGTAATCCGAAACCACACGAGATTACTACCTCAATAAGATGACCGAACTACATGAGTCACCATGAATCCGAACTACACGAGATTCATTTAGTTAAGATGACCGAAACCACACGCGTCATCGTGAATCCGAAACCACACGCGATTCACAATCTCAACATAGGAATGGTACTCGCATTTCCCACCGGTACTCGCATTTCCCGATAGTGTTCACCATACCGACATAACACTACTCCCTTGATGAAGTCAGCGGACCTCAAAGGTCATACTCCACCAATCTCAACACCGGATGAAGTCAGCGGACCCGAAGATCATGCTTCACCGATATAACACCACGCTCATGATGAAGTCAGCGGACCCCGAAAGTCATGCTCCACCAATCACGTATTCCCATGATGAAGTCAGCGGACCCGAAAGATCATGCTTCATCAAACAACCATACCATAATCGAGCAAGAACCACCTATACCAAACATAGGTACCAAACAATAATTCTCCACAAGAGAACCCGACACACACCTCCCTTAACCGGAGGATTTCACCTTGCTCGCCAAACACGTCCATTATCTCTCAACGAGATTTACCACGTTACCACCTCGGTGATGATTCAAATCCAAACCATAAGTACAATTTATCCGAAATTGTACTCTACCACAAATTGACCCAACCAGGTCTCGACAATATTTTACGGATCTACCAATAGCATCATCCGAAATCTCACACTAAAACTTCCTCGTGCGGGAGTGTAACTCCCCCACTTAGAACCACGTTCCATATCCACAACTCGTACAACCGCACAATGCTACCACATGTAGACTTTACCAACAATTGGGCTCACACGACCCATTACCACATCTTGCTCCAACCTTGAGCACACGAAGGATTTTAACCAACCCTTAAACACTTTGTACAAAAAGTGTACCGCAACACAATCGGAGTCGAACACCACGCTAGTTGGTATAAAAGAGGCACCTAATGTCGCGTCATAAAGACTCCATTACCAACACACATCGAGATTTAAAACACTCGATCTCAAGGGTTGCAACCAACCGACGAACCTCATGATTCGTCACTTCAACATCAAATCGAACACGCGCTTAACAACCAAACACCAAAACCATTTCCGTGGCTTGGTAGAAACGTTTCCCAAATACTAAGGAATGCTTGGTTGCACCAAGTCTTACGCCCTTCGCCCGTCAATCAATCATCAACATAGGGTACTTCCATTAGGAACGTCACCCATAGCATAACATGCACAACAAAGGCACGCAACTCAAACTCAAACGGCATTTAATAAATAATCAAAAGACATATTTATCAAAATTAAACGTACCTTAACGTCTCCTGGCCGCACTAGAATCCGACATACCCGTTCGCGTACCACCCGTGCTCACACTCGGACCCTTAGCCCTCTTACTCGGAGCACCATAAGAAACGACCCTTCGCTCACTTGAAGGTTCACCCTTTTTCGATCGTGAATACGACTCGAAACCTCTAGCCAAGTCAAATAATTCCGAAAACGATTTCGCTTGACCCCGGCTAATTTTACTTTTCAAGTCATCATTCAAGGTCTGATAGAAATCCCCCATCAACAAACGATCATTCCCCAAATACTTCGGACAAAAAGAGCCTTCGCCATAAAGGTCGTCTTGAGAGTACTCAAATCCATAGATCCTTGTCGCAAATTTCGCAACTCATTACGCAATTCCCACAAATCGGCCGAAGTCCGGAACTCCTCGAAGAATTCCTCCTTAAAGTCGTCCCACGATAAAGCCATAAACGTCTCACCACCGACAAGATCAATCTTACCATCCAACCAATCCCTTGCCCTACCCCGCAACAAACTCGTAGCGAGTCTCGTCTTTCTCTCGGGAGGGCAATCAATAGTACGGAAACACCCTTCGACGTCCGAAATCCAAGTTGTGCTTACCAGAGAATCCGGTTTTCCGTCATACATCGGGGGTTTAGTCCTCATGAAGCTCTTAAGATAACGCTCCATTTCACTACTACCTTGAAGTTCAGAATACTTCCTATCCATTCTTTCTTCCAACGCACCCATTTGCTCCGCAACGGTGGCCGCAACTCTAGTATTAAACTCCGCGTCATTCGCCTCGGTCTCGTTTCGCGTCGTCATTCTTAAGAATGCAAAACGATTAGTCCACGAACGTGTAAAACCGTACGCACGACACAGCCCCATCTTGCTAAACACTCATCGTACATCACTTGTTAGACACGATTTGCACCCGTAATAAGGTTTGCAAGTTCTTATTACGCACACATGCCGCATCGACTCGTTAGTACAACGACCGTCTCGCTCGATGATATACACAAACACAACCAAAATTCTACGCGGTACAAACACACGCGAGAATTATTATCACAACACGACAACATATTAATAATATCCGCATTACTAATATAAACGTTAGTCAACCTATAGCCAAGGTACTAACCAAACCCATTCCGACCCGTAATCCTACAAGTCCCGCAACAATTTAAGCACACACAAGTCTAAGTCTAGGCACCTATCTCAAGTCACCTAAATCCCTTAGACCATGCTCTGATACCACTTGTAACAACCCAAACCATCCAACGACAAAACCACGTGAAAACAGCAAAATAAAAAAAAAAAATTCCCTGAACAGCATGTTGCGCGGCGCGCCATATAGGCCGCGCGGCGCGCCAAAGTGGACTGTCCAAAAAGTTCTTAATTGCGAAAATGTTTGACTAGTTCCCGACATATTTAGGCGTAACGCTTTTAACCCCATGTTCCATATATAAAAACTAGCACGTTCTATTAATAAAATTATGTTTACGAAGCAGGGCCCACATCGACCCAAATTACCCTTTAAGTATCAAAATACAATTTTCGACCATAAGACTTTTAATACAAAATAAAGCCGAGCATGGCGATTGGGGATACGCTACCCAATCCTAATAAATCCAAAAGCAAGCCTTCTACGCAAACTATGCAAGTCCTCTAATCCTCGCGCTTACCCGAGCCACCATCCGCATGCAATCTATAAAAAGAGTCAACAACGAGAGGGTAAGCTAACGCTTAGTGAATGATAATATACTACATACATATATATGTATAAAATGGACACGCCACAAAATAACAAATACCGCATACCGAGGCATCCATATAAGGCACTACACTAAGCATACCGTACGATCTCTAAGCAACGAGCTAAAGATACAACAACAATATAAGTTCACCAACGACGATGTGAACAACGCCAAATAGCTACACCCGGAGGGTTAGCTACAACACAACAATACATTAATATGTAACAATATAAATATAACAACGCGTAACACTCCCAAGGTTAACCATAACGCTATGGTGCTACCGGCTCGTGGTTCACACCATACGCAATTGAGTCATACTCTTTTATAGTGCTACCGGCTCGTGGTTCACACTCGATGCTACCGGCTCGTGGTTCACATCAATTATTTTATAGTGCTACCGGCTCGTGGTTCACACTCGATGCTACCGGCTCGTGGTTCACATCTTAGTTTATAGTGCTACCGGCTCGTGGTTCACACTCGATGCTACCGTAACATCCACAAACAAATACGCCATAAACATGAACGCATAATTATTCCACTCACAATATTAACCCTTCGCCATTGGGGTTATATAATCCACATCACCCGCCCATGTGATAACGTACACACAAAGTGTGCACCTCGTCAAAGGTGGTCAACCAAAATGCACAACCGTGCCAATTGGACCTATACACAAGTCCATCAATCCACCTATATGTGAAGTGAGTTCTATGACCGAGAACTACTTCACCCAACCCGCACCCATCCTACACATACATATGCACATAGGATATTAACACTCACCTTGAAGTCTTGAAGAAAGCTTCCAAGTAAACCGCAACTCGCCAATGGAAAATACCTATTCCATTATCACAATTACAACAATACACTTAGAGTGGATTTACAAATCAACCCAATTCGTCACTTAGTGTAATTTCGACCCAAATGCACTTCCAAGCACAAACCGTGCCCAAAACTAACCAATAATCACTAACACAAGTGAGAATGGTCCTAATACGCCAATTAAACCCGAACTCAAGTGTTAAACACGTGTCATACCCATTTTGACACTTAAACCCTAATTTTGACCCATAAGGTCAAAATCTCACCATTTACAAGTTTTGACACCAAAACACATTTAACTTGGTTTTATACTTCAACTTAATCCATTTCAAGTTTATAAACCTCATTAAATCGCCAAATGGGTCATAATCACCACCAAACCCTAATTTAACCCAAAGTCACAATTAGTCAACCAAATAACCTTAAATGGGTTTCAATACTTCCATAATCACTAACTTAAGTGATTAAACTCAATTTCAAGTCCTAAACATGGCCAATTAGTTCACCAACCCAAAATCCACCAACAATTAACAATAAACCCAATTACTAGCATCACTAAACCCATTTCATCATCTAAAAGGGTTTTTCATCAAACTAACTCAAACCCTAACTTGAATATCAAATCAAATAGATGAAATTCGGAGTTTGAGCTTACCAATACCACCACAACGTAGCTAGGGACGAAAGGAACAACTTTAGAACTCGAGCTTTTGATCAATTCGGCCTCCTTCTTCACCAAAACCCTAAATCTCTCTCTAGAACTCTTACTCTCTCAATAGATAAGGTTGGGAGTGTTTGATGAGTGAAAATGTGATCCAAACTGATCAAAGGATCAGTTTTGATGACCCCAAACCGACCCCAAGTGAAAAGACCAAAGTACCCTTCATTTAGACCTTTTAAAAAGGCTGAAAATTGCATCAGACGGGTTCGGCGCGCCGCGCCGAAAGGTGGAGCGCCGCTCCAACCTACAGGTTAGTTTTCAGAAACTTGTTTTGGCCATAACTTTTTGACCGTAGCTCCGTTTTTGATGAATCAAATATCGTTGGAAACGTGATAAGATTTCCTTTCCAATGGTAAGGCTTTGGAACATCAACACAAACTTTATTTGGGGTTGAAAGGATACGTACACACCTTGTCACTTCAGACAACGTCCAGTTTCCTTCGGCGTCCGAGCAAGCAACACGTAAACTTCGTACACGCATCGTACACCATAAATACATTATGTACAATAAATATTTGGGTCTTACAGTATTAAGCAATTTGCAACTCGCGCTTCTATAACCACTGGACCATCAGATGGGTTTGTGTTACACATAGAAGGAAATGATATTAATTGTTCTTCCCAACCTTCTAATACTTCTGCCTTCCTTCGTTGTCCAGCTTTCCATGGATGTATCATGCCCACTTCTATGGGTATGAATTCATTATCCTCACCGTTTTTATCAGTATTGGTGAGATGATTCGTCTTAATAATGGATGGCGCCATTGTTAACACCTATTTCCTTATGAGGTAAGACTTAGTATGTCAACAAGAGACTAGAAGTGATCTAGCTTTTAGGAGGGCGGAGTGTTGCCGATTGATTTTTACCCTCAAGAAATAATCCCTGCAGACCCGGTTCACAAGTGTAGAAACTTGTGGGGTGGCTTAATCAATCTGTCGTCCGTAGAGCGTAAGAGTGCTAGCCGGATGACTTCTAGTGAGAGAAAGTAGAGAGAGAAAGAGAAGTGAAGTCTCAGCTCTCAAAGTTGTCAGAATATCTGAACTTGTGTAAAATGACGACCCAAGGGGTCTATTTATAGTGTTAGATCCACCAGATTGCTCAGGGACACGTGTCAGATGATGATACGTTCTGTTACTCGCGGTCCGAAATTTATGCTGAAAGTGCCGTTCTCCGGCGAGGGCTTACACGCTAGGCGGCCTTCAGGGCTTACGCATGACGGAACAGCCTGTACAGCGGAGAACGCTGGACGGACAACTCCACAAAACTGTTGTTTCCATCCTTCCCGATGCTACTTTTATGCAACCATTATGCCTTTTATGTGTGTATACGATAGGATACACCATTATATTACAAGTACCTGAATATTACTTGTATTTAATACTAAAAAGTTTTGACTTAATTGATATAGAAAGAGACATTATATTAAGGTGTTGTGTACTTATTTTTTCATTAATTTCAATAGAGATAGAGATAAAGACAAAGATGAATTGGTGTATGTACTAGTCAGATAATAAATAATCTTGTTTACTGGATTAATAAGTAATCGATCGAATACTACTTATATTGTGTTAAATAAACATTAAGCATTCTGAATCATTATCATGACAAATTTCCCCCTTAAATTAATATCCTAATCATCGTCAAAATACAAACCAATTTTGCCGAATAACACTCATGGTAATCAGCCCTTGGCCTTAAACTGGATAATCAACTAATTATCCCATGTATATACGAGTCCTATCTTATGAAACCACCAGATTTGTAAGTAAGAGCCATAGCTTCACAAAAATTGTCATTTTCGTATGACAAAATATTTCTGTTAGCCCATGAAACGTTTATGATTTTTTTTTAAGTAAAGGGTTACTCCGACAGATATTATTATATAATAACTGAAAATATATAATAAAACACAATTGTTACTAGAGAGCCTTGCAGCTAAGCAAAAACAACCAACTAGCTATCGACTAGACCAAATACATGACATGTGACAACTAGAACAACTCAAAACACCAAGACGAATTATCTTATGTGCCAATCTTCTCTAATCTGATCTACAAACCTTGAGTTCTTGATTTAATAGTCATAAACTTTAACCGAACAATTGAGCGAATAAGTTGAAATAGTTGGTTCATTGAACGATGTGATTTCTTGAATAAACGACTGTTTGTTTTTTACCACTGAAAATAAACACAAAATAGAGTTTAGCGACCACTACGCGGGCATTGACGGCTTTCCATAGGAATCAAGAAATAACTACACACCTTCCAGCCATTACTACCAATGGTTATGCATAAGATCCTTAGCTCATGTCTACACCCGAGTTAACTAATTGCATTCAAAGAAAAGGTGAGTGTACGAATCCATACAATTATTACACAATGAGCACTTTAACACTAGATTGTCTTTTAATTCTCACTTTCAACATGTCTTGAGACGTTCACCCATTAAAAGTCACGTAAAAAAAACATGCTACGAAGTACATTGTGTAAACCAAGTAATTAGGGACCAATCAACCTTCGAACCATTTGGTCGAATAATATCCCACACTCAGGATCAGAAAATCTACAGACTGTGTCATCTGTGTCGAAGGGTTGTAAACGAGCCGAGCCGAGCCCGAGTTTGATCGTGTTCGAGCTCGGCTCGTTTAATTTTCTTAAAGCTCGAGCTCGAGCTCGGCTCGATTCGAGCCTCAAATGTTTGGCTCGAGCTCGGCTCGTGACTTATGTGAAAAGCTCGAGCTCGGCTCGTTATAAGCTCGTTTATTACTAGGAATGTTTAAATGTGCAGCCCGATTGATTTCTTATCCATAGTTTAGATTATTAGAAAGACTAAGCATTAAACCACTATATTCACTTGGTCAAGCTATTGTTGACTTATGTAATTCAAAAGACACAGACAAACGGTAAATTGATATCGTCTCATTGTTAAAGAAGAATTCTGCTTGAGTAGTTTTTCAACTCCTATAGAACTTTCGTCCATAATGTTTTTTTATAACAAGTAATAAAGCATAAATACTCAGAGAGTGGTAGTCACTATCACTACGTGTTCGGTATATACAAGAACATAATAGAAGAAACATAAACACCAGAAATAACAAAATGAGAATCTGGAAAATGAGAAGAGAATTAAAGATGTTTTGAATGAAAAAGTTGAGAAGGGAGATGTAGGTGGAAAAGAGTACTCATATAAATTAGTCATTTATTATAATAAAACTCCAATTGGTTGATATTAGCGGTGGGTTAGTCATAAAAGTTTATGGGAATTAAAAATGTGTTAAATAGGAACATGGAAAGCCAATACTTTGTTTGGAAAAATTAACAGCGAGATTCGATAAATGATATTTTTCGTACACTATAATTATTAATATTAATAAAATATATAATATATGTAAAAGCTCGTTTAGGCTCGCGAGCTTAACGAGCTCGGCATGTGAAGCTCGTGCTCGTGCTCGAGCTCGTTTATTTAACGAGCTCTATCTTATGCTCGAGCTCGGGCTCGAGCTCGTTTAGGTTCGGCTCGAATCAAGCTTTTAACGAGCCGAGCTCGTTTAGGTTCGGCTCGAATCAAGCTTTTAACGAGCCGAGCTCGAGTAGCTCACGAGTAGCTCGGCTCATTTACAGCCCTAGACTGCATTACTTATCGAAACCCAGCAGCAATATCACTTACAGTGGCACGATCCAAATTATCCTCAATAATGTCTTTGCTTGCAACAATCTCAGCTATAGGCCCTAGACTGCATTACTTATCGAAACCTGCATAAATATTTCGACCATCGTTAATTTAGTACACTAAAAAATGCCGAAGCATAGGCCTTCTCGTACACGAAGAGGTTTAAACCTTTCCTTTCTACTCAATATGTCAGCTACTACATTAGCCTTCCCAGGATGATAGCGGATTTCACAATCGTAGTCGTTTATCAACTCAACCCATCGACGTTGCCTCATATTTAACTGTTTCTGATCAAAAATATGTTGAAGACTCTTGTGATCGGTATAAACTATGCACTTAACTCCATACAATAGTGTCTCCACATTTTCAACGCAAACAACGGCTCCCAATACAAAATCATTCGTTGTATAGTTCTGTTCATGAATCTTCAGCTATCTAGAAGCGTAAGCGATCACTTTCGTACGCTGCATCAATACACAACCAAGAAGTCCATGACAAACTCGCAACAACTGGGACCACCCGTATATTATGATTAGAGAGCATATTTTGATGAATCCATTTAACCGACAACGACTGCTTAAACATCATCAAACTCCATAAGTGCGTAACCATAAGAGCTACATTTCACAATTTTAGCCGTCTAATGCCAAGGCCATCTTCATTCTTGACATAGACACATCATCCCACCGGGCCTTATATTTTCCTCTCTTTAACTCTCCCTGACACCACAAGAAACCATACACCAATTTCTATATGTCTTTAATAATATAATAAGGCAATATTGTTGAGTCCCCAAAATAATTAAGGATTTAATTATGACAAAACAATATTTATTTGCACTAAAGTGTTATGTGCAGCCAGCACACGTTTGTTTATGTATAGTCAGCTAATATAGCTGTGTCGAGTGTTTAGTATGCTGCCTAGTCTATCAGCACAAGGTAGAAATGTATTCTTCGAATCAGCACAGGATGTGCACCCAGCAAATCAAGAATATCAAGTGACTCAGCATATGAAGGACCAGTAAGTCTGGATATTAGCATACAACACAAGACAGCCATGCTCCATTACAAGCATGGTAGTTTCCCAGAGTGGTCTACATCAACGCACTATTCAACAGAAGTCGAAGACAAAGTTGAACAGAAAAGGACAGGAGTCGGCGGCTGACAAGTGACCTTACAAGACCACGTGGGAATGCAGAAGTGGAACGCATGTGCAGACATGTGTTATACTTTATTCATACCTAGGGAACACAACATTCCATTTGTTTAAATCAAATGGTAGTGCCAAACCGAATTGGTGTGTTCCAGCAAATAGCTACCTAAGAGGAAAGAAGGAGAGCACGCCTTCTGACACAATTGTCCCCACAAGTACAAGGCATCCAATGTACTAGTGGACAATAGATTAATTACACGGTTAATAGAACTACTATATATATTGTTGTATCCACTATTGTAAAAACTAGTGGTGTGGGTTTATCTGTTAGAGTCAAAACCGTGTAATAGCTTTAGTTTATCTCTTAGCTATAATCTAGGTAATCTGTATCAACCAACTATCATTTCCGCCAAGGATAGTTGTGATTCTTTCTGATTTAATCAATAAAGAATAACAGTTGAAAATTACCTGTGACTCTATCTTATTTACTACAGAATACTAAACGTGTTTAACTGACTTGTTAATTAAGAAAAGAATTGTATTCACCCCCCCTCTACAATACTCCTGTTGTTATTAAGGGACCAACAACTGGTATCAGAGCTTCAGTCTTGATAATTAATATCTTGGATCTGAATTCTCTTATGGCTTCGTATTCAAACTCAGCTTACCTTGAGAATGGCTCGTCTAACAGACCACCTAAGTTTGATGAAGATGAGTATGAAACCTGGAAGGCAAGGTTCATGCTCCATCTTGAGTCTGTGGATTCACTCATGCCTGGAATTGCCAAAGATGGCCCTTTTGTTCCCACTGAGACAGTTGGTAGTGCACCAGCAACAGCTGACACTCCTGCCATCCCTGGCAGAGAGGTTATTCTCACTCCCTCTAGATGGGATGATGAGGATAAACGTCGAGTTGGTCTTGACCCTAAAATCAGAACCCTGTTAGCCATAACTTTGCCTAACCCTCTGTTCAAACTGATCAAGGGAAAAGAAAATGCTAAGCTTATGCTTGACTACCTAGATGTCACCTATGAGGGTATGGGAGAAGTTAGGCAGAACAGGGTGATTGCTCTTAAAAGAGAATATGAAATGTTCTTTGCCTATAAGAATGAAACCCTTAAGCAAACCTTCATTAGGTTTAACTCTTTGATAGCAGACCTGACCACTTTAAATGTAACCTACACTGAATTTGAACAAGTGAACAAATTCATTGATGCACTGCCATGTAAATGGAAACCTGTTACTGACCCATTAAGAACCACACAGACCCTAAAGAACTTTAACCTGTCTTCTCTCTACAGTTCCCTTTGGAATCATGAGAGGGCAGAAGCCAAGTTTGAACTTAACATGAAAGAAAACTTTAGGTCTGCCCCCACCACTTCAAAATCATCTAAAAATGATGATGCTGCTCTTATTGCTGCTGCTAAATGGAAGAAAGCTCAAAAAGCTTTACTGGTTCAAAAGTTACTGGCAGAACAAGAGTCAGCTGATAGTGTTGAGGAAAGTGGTACTGGGTCTGAAGAAAGCAGTACAGATGAAAGTGATGTAGAAGGGTTTGCTGAAGGTATGGCTCTGCTGGCTAGGCAGTTCAAAAGGTTCAATCGTAGTAGAACCAGCAAGTCATACAAAGGGAGCAAAAAGCCAAATGCTAGGTACAACAGCAAGTCAGTCAAGGGTCCTAAATCTGAGTGCTTTAACTGTGGGAAGGTTGGACATTTTGCTGCTGAATGCATGTCCAAGAAACCTTCCACGTCACATGCTAACTCTTTCTCAAAAGCTGATAAGTACAAAAACAAGTACAAAGCTATGAAAGCTCAGATGAAGGAAAGTGCAAAGACTGACAAGAAGGGTAAACAGCCAGAAAAGGTTCTAGTTGCTGAACATCATGACTGGGATGAAGCCAGCACGTCCTCATCTTCTGATAGTGATACCGATGATGATGGTGCTGGTTATGCTACTGGTAAAAAGCTGTGTTTGATGGCCAAAGAGGTAGAGGAGTCTGATGAGGATGATGGTGGTAGTACGTTTTTGGCTGATATGAGGGAAGCTGATCAAAACAGAGATTCTCCTCAATGGAAAACTGAAATGATGTATAAGGTTGATAATTTTCGAACTTATACTGATGATGAAAAAGCTGAAATGTTTGACTACCTAAGAATTGATTTATGCAGAAGCTGCAAACGTGAAGAGAGTTTGAAATCTAATAACAAATCTTTAAATGAAAAACTCAAAGGCAAAAATGATGAAATTAAGATCTTAAAAGATACAATTTCCAAACTTGAAAAACAAAACTTTGCTTTAGAAACTCTTCACGTTGAGGCAGCAGAAGTCAAGACCCAGCTGGACAATCTCAAAAGAGTTGTTGCTTCATGGTGCACATCTGCTCAACGCACAGCTAAATGTGTTAACGAGCAGGTGCCTGCCCAAGTTCAAGCCTTCTTTGCTGGTGACTATGCTGCTGCTACTGCTATTGCAGAAGTTACTTTCATGGACCCGATTCTTGAAACTGATCCTGAAGCTGTCTTGCCAAATACTTTTGCCAAGATAGTTGAAGGTAAAAAGGTTGTGACAAACAAATTTGTTAGACCTACTGTGTCCCCACCACCTGCCATGAAAGAAATTTTGGAGGATGAAGTTAGAGCAAGAGAAGCCAGTAACTCAATTGATGAGACTACTGACCCCTCAAGCATCCACTACATGACTCCGAAAGAAAGACGTATTAAAAGGGAAATCACTGAAAACAATTTGAGAAAAGTTAAACCAACTGATTCCCCTTCGTGTTCGAGTTCTACCAGTGCTAAGCCAGCTGATGACCAATCTACTGGTTACCCAGTAGCTGCAGACAAGCCAGTGAAACGAAATACTGGCAAATCTAAAGCAGCAGTTAAGATACCTACTGGTTCATCAGCATCAGAAGACAAGCCAGCAACTTCCCACGCTAACTTGTCAAATGATAAAGGAAAGACAGTTCGCCATGGTCATGGTACTGGTTCCAAAAGGAAAGCTGCCCATAAGGGAAAAGCAAAAATTGACTCGACTGATGAGCTGTCTATCACTGAGATAATGACAGCCAAGCTTGACCAGCTAATTGAGGCAGTAACTAAAAGTCGACCCGATCCTACTGCCCTTATTAGATCTGTGCATGACCAGCCACAAAAGCCAAAAGTGAGAAAATGCTACAAATGTGGCAGCAAAGCTCACCTGGCTAACCAGTGTACTCAAACCCAAACCCCATCTGCTGCTTCTTCTAGCAAGCCAGTAGAAAAGAAGAAGTCATCAAAGGTGACTCCTTCAGAACCCATCCTAGGATGGGTTCCCAAAAAGAACTAATCTCTAAGTTATTGTGCAGGGCATTCAAAACAAGCAAATCTGGTATCTCGACAGTGGTTGTTCGAGACATATGACCGGAAGTAAGTCCCTACTGATGGACTATCAGGAAAAGGATGGTCCAGTTGTTTCGTATGGAGATAATTCGTTGGGTTACACAAAGGGTTTTGGTACTTTGACAAATGGGAATGTCACGTTCTCAAATGTTGCATATGTAGTTGGGCTTAAACATAACTTACTCAGCATAAGCCAACTGACAAGCAAGAATAAGATAGTCCAATTCAGAAAGAAAATTGGTACTATTTTTGATAAGACAGGGAAGCCACTGCTGACTGCAAAACGTCATGAAAACATGTATCAAATTGACATGAACACAGCAGTCACAACAACTGATACTTGTTTCTATTCGAAGGCAGCAGACAACCTGAAGTGGTTATGGCACAAGAGACTCTCACATCTCAACTTCAAAGATATTCACAAATTATCCAGTAGAAGTTTGGTGTCTGGGCTACCCACAATGTCTTATGTAAAGGACAGATTGTGTCCTGGTTGTGAAAAGGGGAAACATCACCATACCTCGTTCAAATCAAAGCAAATCTCATCTGTTGAGAAACCATTTCACTTACTTCATATGGATCTATTTGGTCCAGTGAATGTGGCCAGCTGTAGTGGGAAGAAGTATACACTGGTTATTGTTGATGAATACTCGAGATACACTTGGGTGTTCTTTCTGAGGCAAAAGAGTGAAGCTGCTGATGAAATCATCAATTTTATCAAAAGAATGGAGCTTTTGAATGGGCAACTGGTGAAGCAACTAAGAAGTGATCATGGTACAGAATTCAGAAATGCTACATTAGAAGAATTTTGTGCTGACAAAGGTATTTCCCAAAATTTCTCTGCTGTGAGAACACCTCAGCAAAATGGTGTTGCAGAAAGAAGAAACAGAACTCTCATTGAAGCAGCAAGATCTATGTTGGCTGAGTCTGGGTTGAAGAATTACTACTGGGCAGAAGCTGTGAATACTGCCTGTTTTACCCAGAATAGATCTCTTATTGTGAAAAGACATCAGAAAACTGCTTATGAAGTTCTCAAAGGAAGAAGACCCTCAATTTCATTTCTTCATGTATTTGGCACTCCCTGTTACATTCTAAATAATAGGGATCAGCTGGGCAAATTCGATGCTAAAGCTGATGAAGGTATATTCCTTGGATATTCCAACATGTCAAAGGCATATAGGGTCTACAACAAAAGAAGAGGTTGTTTTGAAGAATCCATTAATGTTACATTCGATGAAACTGCCTCTGCTTCATCTACTGATCGTGAAGATGAAGTGTTACTGTTTGAAGAGCCTACTCAGCAAGCTCTTGATGATGAAGAGCCAGCAGCACAACCCTCACCAATCCATGCTGCTGGGTTCTCTGATGATGAAATGGAACATTCTGTTCCATCTGTGTCTAAACCAAGTAGACCTACTGGCTCTACTGAAGTGCTGCAACTTGAGCCTAGGTCTGCTGGTTCTGAGAGATCACAAGCTGGTACTGATTCTACTGATATTGATCAGCAACCTTCTGTTGCTGCTCACTCATCTGAACCAGCTGATGATCAAGATGCTGTGTGTTCTACTACCAGCTCACCTGTTCATAACACCAAATGGACAAGGGAGCATCCGATTGAGCAGATTATTGGTAATCTTGCGAGTGGTGTTATAACACGGAGGCATGCTACCAGTAACTTTTGTATGCATGTTAATTTTGTGTCTACCATTGAGCCCACGTGTCCTGAGGAAGCACTTCTAGATCCTAGCTGGGTTGGTTCAATGCAAGAAGAAATTACTCAGTTTGATAGGAACAAAGTGTGGACATTGGTACCTGAACCTGAGGATAAGACAAAGAAGATCATTGGTACTAAGTGGGTGTTTAAAAACAAGATGGATGAAGATGGTGTCGTTATCAGAAACAAAGCAAGATTGGTTGCTCAAGGGTTTAGACAGGAAGAAGGATTGGATTATGGGGAAACTTATGCACCAGTGGCTAGGATGGAAGCTATCAGATTGTTCTTAGCATATGCTGCTAGGATGAACTTTAGAGTATTTCAGATGGATGTTAAATCTGCATTTCTGAATGGGAAGCTGCAAGAAGAAGTTTATGTCAAACAGCCTCCTGGTTTTGTAAGCAGTAAATATCCAGACCATGTCTACAAGTTAGACAAAGCTCTTTATGGCCTTAAACAGGCTCCAAGAGCATGGTATGAGACACTTCATGTGTATCTCACTGGTATAGGTTTTAAAGTTGGAACAATTGATACCACTCTATTCTCAAAAGAGATAGATGGTGATCTCTTGTTGGTACAGATATATGTGGATGATATTATTTATGGTTCTAAAAATGAAAAACATTGTCAAGATTTTTCAAAACGTATGTCAAAGGCATATGAAATGAGTTTACAAAGAGATCTGCAATACTTTTTAGGATTGCAGATCAAACAACTTGATGATGGAATATTCATAAGTCAAGATAAATATATCAAAGATATGTTAAAGAAATTTGGTCTGACCTGTTTAAAAGACATAGGGACTCCAATGGCAGCATCCATTAAAATAGATGCTGATCCAAATGGTGAACCAGTCAATATCACTGAATATAGAGGTATGATTGGATCCCTACTTTATCTCACAGCCAGCAGACCAGATATTATGTTCGCCACATGTCTCTGTGCCAGATATCAAGCTGATCCTAAAGAGTCACACTTGCTGGCAGTAAAAAGAATATTCAGATACCTAAAAGGTACTGCTAAACGTGGTCTTTGGTATCCCAAAGACCAGGATTTTGAACTAATTGGGTATTCAGATGCTGACTTTGCAGGGTGTAAAATAGACAGGAAAAGTACTACTGGTGGGTGCCAGTTACTGGGTAGTAGGCTAGTCAGCTGGACAAGCAAAAAGCAAAATACTGTGTCCACATCCACTGCTGAAGCAGAATATGTCTCTGCTGGTAGTTGTACTGCTCAAGTACTGTGGATGCAAAGCCAGCTAAAGGACTATGGTGTTCATGTTACAAAAACTCCAATCTACTGTGACAACACCAGTGCAATTGCTATCACCAACAATCCTGTGATGCACTCAAGGACTAAGCACATCGATGTTCGGTATCATTTCATAAGGGATCATGTTCAAAAGGGTGATGTTGAGTTACATTTTATTTCTACAGACCAGCAATTAGCAGACCTATTTACAAAGCCATTAGATGAGAAACGTTTTAACTATCTCATCTCTGAGCTGGGTATGCTTGAGCTTTAAATAAAAGACAACTTTTGTTGGTGTGCTGGCTCTACAACGTGTAGGGCAAACCAGTAAGTCACATTTATTTACTTACTGCCTACATGTCAAACAACCAGCACAGCAAGGTCTTTTATATTTTGGTTACTTAAATGTTTTAAATGAAATAATAAATAGCTCTCCAAATTTAATGATTCTTTAAAACTGGAAACTCATTTACTTCCAAGTATTTAAATTAAATTCATGACATATTAAATGTAACAAAAGTATTTTGTATTTAATACAAAAAAATTATTTTTGAGATTTTAAATCAATTTGTTTGAAATGAAATCTGATGCATTTAATGCTGTATGGGAGTAATGAGTGTTTAAGCCGTATAAATGTCATGTCAACCGTCTGTCTCCCTTTGAAAACGTGCCAGTCTGTCACATCTGCCCACGCGCCTGCAGATGACAGTAATTTTCTCTCTCCTGCACTTTTTCACCCAATCACAACGGATAAAAGTGTGTTTCATCTTACAAAATAACCTTCGGTTATTCATTTTTCAAAATACACACACTTTTACTCTCAAAATCTTTTCAATCTTCAAATCTTCATCCTACACTCATCAATGGCAGAACAACAACAGCAATCACCACGTGCTGCAAGCCAGCAAGAGGAACAACAGCAACAACAACCTCAAACAGTCGAACCACAACAGCAACCACAACCTGCCCCACAACCGGCACCGGCACCGGAGGAACCGGTGGTTCAAGAACACGTCGTTCAAGGACCACTGTTCAATCTCCACCCCAACCTGATTAGGGCTCCAAATGCACCTGATCACTCACTGATTCGCCTATCTAGAGGCAATGCTGCACATGCCCTCTCTATTCCCAAATCGAAGGTTAACAAAGGGTATGAGGCCCTCATCGAATACATCCGTCAATCACCTTTGGCAAGAGCCATCACCGGTGTACCTTCCCGATTCTATGCTGCCTGTTTGGCACGATTTTGGTATACTGCCACTGTTGCCACCACTCCCGGCAACGTTCCATGTATTCGTGGCATGGTGACTGAAACCCTAAATTGCTCTGTCACCGTCGAAGCTATTAGACGTGCTCTTCAATTGCCCGGTGGACCATTTGTTTCTTCACCTACTAGTGACGAATTAAGAAGGGAGGTGTTGGAGACCATTGGGTTTGCTGGACCAGTGGCACATACACCGTTGAGAAAGCATATGCCACCTCTGTGGTACTACTTCTTTGGGTTGATGACTCAGTGCATGAGTCAAAAGTCAGGAAGCTTTGACCAATGCTCAGATTTTGAGCTCAAGCTTGGTCATGGGTTGTTGTTCAAAGGAACATCGATTACGCCCTTGAAATTTATTTGAGGCTAAGGGAAATGGTCACTGCTAGAGTAAGAACCAACTTGATTCCATTTCCACGATTCTTAAGCCTGGTATTTGAAAGTGAACTGGGTGAAGCTTATCAGCAAATTGCTGATCAATCATTTGAGGTCCCAGTAAAACAAGGGGGTATGCCAAAGGATGTACCTGCTGCTCCATATGCTGAGTTGACACCAGCAATGAACGAGTATCTTGCTGCTCGTCGTGGAGCCACCCAATCGACTGCCTCTGGTTCTGCACCAGCTGAGGGGGAGGGTCCTCAGCGAAAGCCAGCAACGCGAAGGAAGCAGCCAGCTACCTCAACTAGTACAGTCACCGTCTCATATACTGGTAAAGCAGTAGTTGTATTAGAATCTAGTGCTCTCTAATCATAAAGAACAGCCCTAGTCTTATATACTGACTACCCAATTCTAGTGTTGGAATCCGTTGCTCATCTATTTCTTGGTAACAGGCAAACCTAAGCGTGCTAAAGCTGGCTCCAAGCGAACCACAGGGGAGATTGCACCAGTCTCAGCTGCTGCTCCTGCAAAGGATGTAGCTATGGAACCTGGTGCGTTTCTAGACCAAACAGCAGAACAATCTAACTTAATTGAAAATTTTTTAACTGCTGACTTAAAAAATGTTGAGGGAGTTAACGGTATAACTCTGGCTCCCAAGCTGACTGGTTTTAAAACTGGTGTCAAGAAGAGTAGCAACCCATACTCGTCTAACCAGGCACTTCCACATTTTTCTGAAATGAACTTATTGCAATACTCTCTGCTGACAGTACAACCAGCAGAGAACATAACTGACCCCCAAAGCAGGCTTGAGCTGAGTCTTCATCGTGTTGAACCAGCTCAGGTGACTGCACAGCCAGTATGTTACTCGGATACTGATAAGAGTCGCACTCCTACATCATTACCAGCCAGATCTCTTACACTATCTGGGTCAACATGTGTTGCCAATGAGTCAGCAGAGTCACCGCTGTACTTACAGACACCTTCTTCTGTCTCATTCGAAGGGCTGACCAAATCAAAAGTCTGTCCCCAGAGACCAAAAACAGATGCAATTGTTGAGTCAAATTTATTTGGTTCTACAGTTGCTAACATAACTTGTTCTATTGTTTCAGTTCTTAGCAGGGTAGATGAACAGGCAGAGATGGAGCAAAATAAAGATGTTGTTATTCCTACTGGTGATATTGCTGCCTCTGCTACTGGTGTTGGTGCCACTGATTCTGTTACTGGTGGTGCTGATGCTAGTACTGTTGATTCTGCTGCTGCTGGTGTGGAAGATGTTATCATGGAAGAACCTCCTGTTCTTGAGAAGGTTATTGACAATATTGTCAAGGATGTTCTTCTTGATGAACCTGTCACCCAGCCAAGAGTGGACCCTGCATTAATGTCTGATGAGCCTGCTGATTCTTCTGATTCTTCTTCTATGGAACGACAAGTTCTTACAGAATCGGCAGTTCGTCATCCTATTGGTCCGATTTTGGTTGCTACTGAACCAACTGCTGAGGTTGCTGATGTTAAGGATGCTGGTACCTCTGCTGACACAACTACTGATTCGACTAAGGCCTCTGTTACTGAGGAAACAAAGCCATATGTTGTGCAGGTACCAGATCCAGATGAAGTTGTTCCTAACTTCATTTTCAAGGGAGCTTCAATCTCTCCCAAGATTGCTATGCTGGTCGATCAGCTGACCATCGATCCCGAATCTGCGATAGTCTCAGCCAGCAGATTACCTCGTGAAGAGATGGTTGAGCTATTATCTCAGCTTGATAGACCAGCTAGAGAAGAAATTTATGAGAGGATAGCCCTGCTGGAGCAAATCAATGAACAGCCTTACTATCATGTTTTTGGTATGGCTCCAGCTGCTT
Organism: Rutidosis leptorrhynchoides; assembly: GCF_046630445.1. Taxonomy (NCBI): domain Eukaryota; kingdom Viridiplantae; phylum Streptophyta; class Magnoliopsida; order Asterales; family Asteraceae; genus Rutidosis; species Rutidosis leptorrhynchoides. The sequence goes on from NC_092343.1 coordinate 242,301,292, forward strand.
CGCCATTTCCTGGTACATGGAGGCCTCTCAAGTTTGTCATCGATCCTACTACTGGTAAGTGTGTTATGCAAAATTTCCCTGATTCGCCAGTACCTTCTTCTTCCTCAGCTTCTTCCTCCTCATCTTCTTCTGATGAGGATGCTGATGAAGGTACTGGTAAGGGCGAACCAGTCATTCATGATAACGTGACTGGTTCCAAAGACAAACCAGTGGATCTTACTGATGACAATGCTGATAGTAATGCTGACAAGGATATCAGTGGTTCTAAGCCTTCGGGCGAAGGTAAAAACGATGGTGATCATGATGATGAGTCAGTTCCTGACCTTCCATCTCCACCACCCCACGGTGATACTCCTCTGTTAGCTTGTGCTGACCAACCTTCAACCTCTGCATACTTAAAGTTCAATGCAGATGAGGTTGCTGATATTTCCACCTTTGCTGTCTATAAGACACTGCAAGGGATCACACCAAATTTGGAGGAAACTATTCGCAGAGCTATTGTTGATAGTGTCTCTGCTGCTGTCAGATCTGCTGGAGAGGCTGTTACAACTCCTATTGATCTTAAACTCCAGCAGGTGTGTGCTTTTGCTGATGTGGCAGTCGAAGCAATCACAAAGCACCACGAAGATGAAGAGGAGCTTCAAAGGCGAATTATCTCTCACAATGAGTACTGTGAAAATATCACCCGACTCCAAGCTGATTTGGATGCTGCTAACCGCAGAAATACTTTCTTAAATGAGGAGAACAGGGTGTTACACGAGAGATTGGAATCGCAGGAAGCTCAAATGGCTAACATGATTCATGCTGCTGCCTATGTTCAGATGGTTGAAAACATGCAACGAATGGCTGCTTTGCAAGGTGATGTTCGGGCCATCGTTGAACAAATGGCTATGGGTGTAGCCAGGAATGAAGTTAGATCCTCCAATCTTCTGCTAAGACAATTTGGTGTGGATCCTGGTGCCCATCTTACTCCAGAGGTTGCTGAGTGGAACAATTTTGCCTTCTCTGCTCCTCAGTCAGACAGTGATCTTGATGCTACTGTCTCCCCTTCTATTCACCCTACTGCCCGTGCTGATGACAAAAAGGGGGAGAAAAAGTCTCAAAAGAAATCTAAAAAGAGAAAACAGTCTGAGGGGGAGCATGAACATGAAAAGGCTCCTAAACAACCCAGGAGAGATGGAGATGGTGATGGTGATGGTCAAGACACTGGCCCTAAGCCCAGCAACGCTCATACTGAATCTGGTGGTGCACAGGCAACTGGTGGTACTCAACCCAGTGTGTCTGCCACACCAGTGGATGATATTGGTTCTGGCAGTAAGCCCAGTGATGTTTCTGATATGGCTGTAGCTGAAGCTTTTGTGCTGTCTCAATCTATTGAACGTAAAATGAAGAGGAAGTTAGAGAGACATCAAAAGCGACAGCAGGAACTAGATGATGCCTTCAATGCCAAGTTTGAGGCCTTTGCTGAACTTAAACGTCGTAAGATTATGCACAGAAGATGGCTGAGTCCAAAAGCAATGGAAGTCGATGATGACCTGACTGCCTTTGATAAACACAGAAAAGAGGCAAGAAAAAGAAATGCCAAGTTCATGGTCAAATACGACAAACAGAGGGCAAAGCTGTATGCACAGAGAGCAGAAAGAATCAGGAACATGACTCCTGCTGAGATGAAGGATTACCTTGATTCTACTGAGTCAACTGGTGGAGTTAGAGCTGATATTTTCATGAAATGGGTTGATGCTATATTAGAACCCAGCTCTACTCCTCAACCAGCATCTGCTGCTCAGCCAGCTACACAACAAACACAGCCAGCAGAAACAATCATCCTTAATGATGATGATGTTATTAGACAGGGGGAGCATCTTGCTATTGTTCCTTACCTGCCTCCTATTCAACCTGTATCGACACAAGAACCATCAGCTGAACCCAGGCCTATTGACAAATACAGGGTGAAATCTGCTCCTAGGGACAATCAGCCCCTGAGGAAAGGACCCCTATTCGAGGCAGCTGATGAAGGTACTGAAGTGGTTGAGCCAGCTGATACTAATCAGTCAGCTGGCATTGAAGACACAGCAAGGAGTGCTGTGATAGAAGACCCAGCCAGAAGTGTGCTGCTGGGTAGTACAAGTGTTGAAGACCCAGCAAAGTCGGTTGAGCTGGGTGCTAAACAAGTAGGTGATGAAACGGTTGATCCTGCTCACTTCACAGTCTGGGGAAGAGACGGCCAAACATTTGTTCTATCTCCTCTTCCTCCCCAGATTCAAGTTTACTTTGACAGAACACAGGATAACCGGGTCAATCAGCATCCAGTTAGTTCATCTGGCAGCTATGAATCATCTATGTATCCTCCATCTTCCCCAAGGGTTCATGACAAACATATCACTTGGGAAGATGACTCAGTAACCCATGGTGAGCCGAACATCAGAAAAATGAACCCAGATGAAACAGATGCCTACAGACTTCAGATCACTGTTCCAGAGTTGCTTGAACAAAGACAAATTGAACTTAATGAAAGAATTCGTCAAGTCAGGCTGCTGCATCACCCTCTTGATCAGCCACACTATATTGCTGCACTAACCTTTGGCGTTGACATTAGGGTGTACTTGAATAACAGTGGTCTCAGGCTCTCCACTACTGATGAAAGAATTCATTTTGAAGATGCTCTCCAGCTGGGTATGGATATAAGGGAGTATTGTGCTGCCCTTAGTACTGAAGAGGGTAGAAAGATGGTTGAAGCAGTAAGATCCCTGAACATTTCTTATGATGATTATCTGATGGGTTTAGCTGCTGAAAGGGAAGCCAGAGAAGCTGCTGATGCTGAACTTGCTGAACGTTCAAGGCTTCAGGATATTGAAGACAGATTGGCTGCTGACAGAAAGCAACAGGCTGAGTCCCTCAAACTAGCCAGAGCCATTGTCAAAGAACAGGATAAGGTTTTTGATAAGATAGAAACTGCTGAGAAAGTACCTACCACTGCTCCTGTAGTACCTGATCACAATATTGAGTTTCCTGATACTTACTATAAGAGCAGGTATGGTAATGTGATGAATAGAAGATCTAATCCCTGCAGAATTATCAAGGTAAACAGGGGGACAAAAAGGGCTTTCAATGTTGTCAGGGAGAACAATGTTCAAGAAAGGATTAGTTTTGATGACTTAAGAACTCTTGGATTCAGTGAATGGATAGAAATCTTGGAGTATTTCATTGGTAAAGGTGAGAGTGCTATCAAGAGTGCTCTTAAGACTGAACTCCAACAGCTGTTCAAGAAGGCAACTAAGTTTGGGAATGCACCAGTAGTTGATGTTGATGAATTTCTTGCTCAAAAGCCTAAAGGGAAGCAACCTACTGGTGAAGGACCAACTGGGAGAAGCCGAATTGTTCTACCTCCTTCCATCCCTGTTTTTGACCCTGCTGAATTACCTCTCCTGTTCCCTGAAGCCTGGAAGATTAAACAAGAGGAGCTATCTGATGAAGAAAGAGAAAGAGAAAGGGATAAAGATAGATAGTCTCCTATGTGCTTAACTTGTATCTTTGTAATTTACTTTTTATTTTTGAATTATCTTGTAATTATTGTATATATCTGATGTAATGTAAGTAAAGTGAGTTTATCTTGAAAATCATATCAAATTATAAGATATAGATAACTCATCAAAAGATCCCAAAACAAACTTAAAGGGACGAATTTACTGTCTACTCTCTCTAGGTCCCTAAGTGCTGGCTTTAGTGTTTTCTCTTCAAGTCATAGGTTTTGTCATCATCAAATAGGGGGAGATTGTTGAGTCCCCAAAATAATTAAGGATTTAATTATGACAAAACAATATTTATTTGCACTAAAGTGTTATGTGCAGCCAGCACACGTTTGTTTATGTATAGTCAGCTAATATAGCTGTGTCGAGTGTTTAGTATGCTGCCTAGTCTATCAGCACAAGGTAGAAATGTATTTTTCGAATCAGCACAGGATGTGCACCCAGCAAATCAAGAATATCAAGTGACTCAGCATATGAAGGACCAGTAAGTCTGGATATTAGCATACAACACAAGACAGCCATGCTCCATTACAAGCATGGTAGTTTCCCAGAGTGGTCTACATCAACGCACTATTCAACAGAAGTCGAAGACAAAGTTGAACAGAAAAGGACAGGAGTCGGCGGCTGACAAGTGACCTTACAAGACCACGTGGGAATGCAGAAGTGGAACGCATGTGCAGACATGTGTTATACTTTATTCATACCTAGGGAACACAACATTCCATTTGTTTAAATCAAATGGTAGTGCCAAACCGAATTGGTGTGTTCCAGCAAATAGCTACCTAAGAGGAAAGAAGGAGAGCACGCCTTCTGACACAATTGTCCCCACAAGTACAAGGCATCCAATGTACTAGTGGACAATAGATTAATTACACGGTTAATAGAACTACTATATATATTGTTGTATCCACTATTGTAAAAACTAGTGGTGTGGGTTTATCTGTTAGAGTCAAAACCGTGTAATAGCTTTAGTTTATCTCTTAGCTATAATCTAGGTAATCTGTATCAACCAACTATCATTTCCGCCAAGGATAGTTGTGATTCTTTCTGATTTAATCAATAAAGAATAACAGTTGAAAATTACCTGTGACTCTATCTTATTTACTACAGAATACTAAACGTGTTTAACTGACTTGTTAATTAAGAAAAGAATTGTATTCACCCCCCCTCTACAATACTCCTGTTGTTATTAAGGGACCAACAAATATAAAGACCGAACACCATTATAACTTCATAGCTGTGAAGACTGAAATAATTGGTTAAACTGTTTCCACGAACGACAAGAACTTGTTTTTCCAGTGATTTATTTTGTTCCTTATGCGATCCACCAAAATCTTACAATCACGATATAAGAGACGAGATGAGACTAGGGTAATTCTAAGATATCTAAGGGGAAGGGTACCTTCATCAAAAGTTAATATAGGTAGAATATGGTTTTTAACACCCATTTTCACATTGGCGAAAAAATTCACGCTCTTCGGCAAACTAAGAGTTAATCTGAAACATCGTTTAAGCTCTTTAGTTGACTCTTTAATAACGTGAATAGAATCAATAGTCCCATGGGCAAAAAAGAACAAATCATCCGCAAAACATAAATTTATAATCTTCAACTTATCACATTTTGGATGGTATCCAAAGCCGCCTGAACGATTCCTCTTGAATATCCACGTGAGAACCTCCATAACAAGCGTGAAAAGATAAAAATATATTGGATCACCTTGATGCTCTAATGCCCCGTCCTAATGTAGTGACCCGAACTTTTCCATGTTTATATATATTAATTGAGATTGATATTTACATGATTAAATGTTTCCAACATGTTAAGCAATCAAACTTGTTAAGACTTGATTAATTGAAATATGTTTCATATAGACAATTGACCACCCAAGTTGACCGGCGATTCACGAACGTTAAAACTTGTAAAAACGACATGACGATATATATATGGATATACATATGGTTAACATGAGATTATGATAAGTAAGTATCTCCATAAGTATATTAACAATGAGTTATATACATATAAACAAGACTACTAACTTAAGAATTTCGAAACGAGACATATATGTAACGATTATCGTTGTAACGACATTTAAATGTATATATATCATATTAAGATATATTAATATATCATAATATCATGATAATATAATAATTTAACATCTCATTAGATATAATAAACAATGGGTTAACAACATTAATTGAGATCGTTAACTTAAAGGTTTCAAAACAACACTTACATGTAACGACTAACGATGACTTAACGACTCAGTTAAAATGTATATACATGTAGTGTATTTAGATGTATTAAAATACTTTTGGAAGACTTCAAGACATATATCAAAACACTCATACTTAACGAAAATGGTTACAGTTACTTTTCCATTCTTTTCTTTCATCAAGAATTCTAGTCGTATTCTTACCCGTATTATACACAGCTTCAAAACGTACTTACTATGAGTATATACCAATAGGAACTAGCATGGGATTCCACTCTTGATTATGTCATGTATGACTAATCAATTTTAACTTCTACCATGAGCTAGTCAACTAACTAGAACTCCTTTTAACCCCACTCACCACTCACCAATTACCACTCATCATTCACTCCATTTCACTTTCAATTCTCTTTCTAATTCTCTCTCAACACACACACACTATTATGAACGTATTTTTCCAGTAGTTAATCATCATCTTCATCAAAAATCACTTCAAGAATCAAGCTATAATCATCATAGGAAGAACACTTCAAAAATCCCTTCAAGTTTACTAATTTACTTCCAAGCTTTCTAATCCATTCCAAGTAATCATCTAAGATCAAGAAACCTTTGTTATATACAGTAGGTTATCTTTCTTATTCAAGGTAATATTCATATTCAAACTTTGATTCAATTTCTATAACTATAAACTATCTTAATTCGAGTAAAAATCTTACTTGAACTTGTTTTTGTGTCATGATCCTACTTCACGAACTTTCAAGCCATCCAAGATCCTTTGAAGCTAGATCATTTCTTGTCACTTCCAGTAGGTTTACCTACTAAACTTGAGGTAGTAATGATGTTCATAACATCATTCGATTCATATATATAAAACTATCTTATTCGAAGGTTTAAACTCGTAATCACTAGAACATAGTTTAGTTAATTCTAAACTTGTTCGCAAACAAAAGTTAATCCTTCTAACTTGACTTTTAAAATTAACTACACACATGTTCTATATCTATATGATATGCTAACTTAATGATTTAAAACCTGGAAACACGAAAAACACCGTAAAACCGGATTTACGCCGTCGTAGTAACACCGCGGGCTGTTTTGGGTTAGTTAATTAAAAACTATGATAAACTTTGATTTAAAAGTTGTTATTCTGAGAAAATGATTTTTATTATGAACATGAAACTATATCCAAAAATTATGCTTAAACTCAAAGTGGAAGTATGTTTTCTAAAATGGTCATCTAGACGTCGTTCTTTCGACTGAAATGACTACCTTTACAAAAATGACTTGTAACTTATTTTTCCGACTATAAACCTATACTTTTCTATTTAGATTCATAAAATAGAGTTCAATATGAAACCATAGCAATTTGATTCACTCAAAACTGATTTAAAATGAAGAAGTTATGGGTAAAACAAGATTGGATAATTTTTCTCATTTTAGCTACGTGAAAATTGGTAACAAATCTATTCCAACCATAACTTAATCAACTTGTATTGTATATTATGTAATCTTGAGATACCATAGACACGTATACAATGTTTCGACCTATCATGTCGACACATCTATATATATTTCGGAACAACCATAGACACTCTATATGTGAATGTTGGAGTTAGCTATACAGGGTTGAGGTTGATTCCAAAATATATATAGTTTGAGTTGTGATCAATACTGAGATACGTATACACTGGGTCGTGGATTGATTCAAGATAATATTTATCGATTTATTTCTATACATCTAACTGTGGACAACTAGTTGTAGGTTACTAACGAGGACAGCTGACTTAATAAACTTAAAACATCAAAATATATTAAAAGTGTTGTAAATATATTTTAAACATACTTTGATATATATGTATATATTGTTATAGGTTCGTGAATCAACCAGTGGCCAAGTCTTACTTCCCGACGAAGTAAAAATCTGTGAAAGTGAGTTATAGTCTCACTTTTAAAATCTAATATTTTTGGGATGAGAATACAAGCAGGTTTTATAAATGATTTACAAAATAGACACAAGTACGTGAAACTACATTCTATGGTTGAATTATTGAAATCGAATATGCCCCTTTTTATTAAGTCTGGTAATCTAAGAATTAGGGAACAGACACCCTAATTGACGCGAATCCTAAAGATAGATCTATTGGGCCTAACAAACCCCATCCAAAGTACCGGATGCTTTAGTACTTCAAAATTTATATCATATCCGAAAGGTGTCCCGGAATGATGGGGATATTCTTATATATATGCATCTTGTTAATGTCGGTTACCAGGTGTTCACCATATGAATGATTTTTATCTCTATGTATGGGTTGTGTATTGAAATATGAAATCTTGTGGTCTATTGTTACGATTTGATATATATAGGTTAAACCTATAACTCACCAACATTTTTGTTGACGTTTAAAGCATGTTTATTCTCAGGTGAATACTAAGAGCTTCCGCTGTTGCATACTAAAATAAGGACAAGATTTGGAGTCCATGTTTGTATGATATTGTGTAAAAACTGCATTCAAGAAACTGATTTCGATGTAACATATTTGTATTGTAAACCATTATGTAATGGTCTAGTGTAAACAGGATATTTTAGATTATCATTATTTGATAATCTACGTAAAGCTTTTTAAACCTTTATTTATGAAATAAAGGTTATGTTTTGTTTTAAAAATGAATGCAGTCTTTGAAAAACGTCTCATATAGAGGTCAAATTTTCTGGTGAGTGAGTCTTATCGAGTTTGTTAGGATGCATTAGTGAGTCTGGACTTCGACCGTGTTTTCTTTAAAAATGATTGCTTAACATTTTTGTTGGAAACTATATATTTTTAACATATGAATATTATGTGATATATTAATCTCTTAACGTGTTTGATATTATGTGATAGATGTCTACCTCTAGAACAAGTCCCATTGACTCACCTAATAATAATGAAGAGTCAAATGTAAATTGGAATGATTCGTGGACTGATTCACAAGTTCCCGAAGAGGAACCGGAAGAAGAGTCGGAACCGGAAGAAGAATCGGAACCGGAAGAAGAATCGGAACCGGAAGAAGAAATAGAACCGGTGAGGGAAATAATAAAACGGTTAAGTAAAAGAGAATCCTCAACCAACCGACCAAGGTTAATTATGGTCAATGGTGTTTCCGCCAAGGAAGCAAAATATTGGGAGGATTACCAATTCTCCGATGAATCGGATTCCGACGAGAATTCCGATGATGTTATAGAAATTACCCCAACTGAATTTAAAAAGGCAAAAGAAAATAATAAGGGAAAGGGTATAAAAATAGAGAAATCTAATTCCAACCCCGATGAACTTTATATGTATCGTCGACCCCCGAAGTCCTTAAGTTGTAACAATGACCCGGGAACCTCTAAACCACCAGGTTTTTCTAAACCAATGTGGACAACGACGGCTCGTATTAGGGGAACATCATATATCCCTAGAAACTTGGCAAAACGAACCAAAACCGAACAAGAAGAAATGAGCGAGTCGGAATAAGATAGTTGTATTCGTGTGGTGTAATATATGTAATATAGTGTGCTTATGCTTTATGATATATGTAAAAATTGCTTGTATTAATAAGTATTTTTTTTATGAATCTAACTCTTGTCTATTTTACAGTATAAAAACACAAAATGGATAGACAACCCAATATTTTAAGAGACCTACCCGGAGACATGATTGATGAAATCTTGTCTAGAGTCGGTCAGAATTCCTCGGCACAACTATTTAAGGCGAGATCAGTTTGTAAGACATTCGAAGAACGTTCCAAGAATGCCTTGGTTTATAAGAGGCTTTCGTTCGAAAGATGGGGGATATCACATTGGGAAATCCATAAGTTACGATGTGTTTACTTTGACCCATATATTGCGGGGAACCCAAATGCTATTTTACGCAACGGGTTAAGAAATTATTTTGACTCAGTATATCCGAATATAGGACTTCGTGATTTAGAAAAAGCGGCTAACATGCAACATAAAGAAGCATGTTATGCTTACGGGTTAGTAATGTTCGCTTCTCACCAAAGTGAGAACAAGAACATCGGGCTACAACTATTAAACAAAACGTTCCCACAAGTGACGGAGTCGGTAATTGGGGTAAGAAATGAGGTTTTTAGGTTATTACGAGACTGTTGGTCATTACGTAACCCTCGTCCCTTTGACGACGTTACAACACGCTGTCTTATCAACGGCCATAACGGTTATGTTCCACAAGACCAAGGATGGGAAGTAGTCCTAGTAAAACCAGAATGCATGACTTGTTTCTGGACGTATGAATTACGTGTCTTTATTGCCTTTGCTAAACGACTTGTGTACTAGCTAGAATTATCTTCACAACTATCTTGTATCAAAGTTATCGTGTGCTATATTTCATGCTTTATGTAAAATAAGCGGTATTGTAAGTTTGTAAAATATTGTATAAAAGTTTGAACGCGAAATATTATTACAATCAGTTTTTCATATAGAATTGTAGTAGTTGAATTGTATATTAGCTACTAAGTATGAACTTAACGGGTAGGTACTACCCGAATTTAAACTTATAAAACGCTAATATGAAGAAAAAGCTTTTATAAATGAGTTCATATTATGCTACGAAATACTATTAACTACTCTTAATATTCTGTATGATTAACTTGTTCCATTTGACTATTTTGAAGGAAATGGAACCGACTACTCGACACACCGTGAATATGAATGAAGAGGAATTCCGTACTTTTCTAGCTTCAAACATAGCCGCAGTACAGGCTGCGCTACATACCAACAATAATCTTGGATCTGGCAGTACAGGAAATCAGGTAGGATGCACCTACAAAGAATTCACTGCCTGCAAACCTTTGGAATTTGATGGAACCGAAGGACCGATCGGATTGAAACGGGGACCGAGAAGGTCGAATCGGTGTTTGCCATAAGTAAGTGTACTGAAGAGGACAAAGTGAAGTACGCTACGCATACCTTCACAGGTTCTGCGTTAACATGGTGGAATACCTATCTAGAGCAAGTGGGACAAGATGATGCGTACGCACTACCGTGGTCAGCATTCAAGCACTTGATGAACGAGAAGTACCGTCCCAGAACCGAGGTCAATAAGCTCAAGACAGAACTTAGAGGGTTACGAACCCAAGGATTTGATATTACCACGTACGAAAGACGATTCACAGAATTGTGCCTATTGTGTCCGGGAGCATTCGAAGATGAGGAAGAGAAGATCGACGCGTTTGTGAAAGGATTACCGGAAAGAATCCAAGAAGATATAAGTTCACACGAGCCTGCCTCCATACAACAGGCATGTAGAATGGCTCACAAACTAGTGAACCAGATTGAAGAAAGAATTAAAGAACAGACTGCTGAAGAGGCCAATGTGAAGCAAGTCAAAAGAAAGTGAGAGGAAAACGGTGATAAGAATCACCAATACAACAACAACAGCAATTACAACAATAATCGCACCAATTATCCCAACAATCGCAACATCAATCGCAACTACAACAAACAGCCCAACAACAACAACAACAACAACAACAATAACAGCAACTACAACAATCATCCCAACAACAATAATAACCGTAACAACAACAACAATCAGAAGCAGCTATGCCAAAGGTGTGAAAAGTATCACTCGGGGTTCTGCACCAAATTTTGCAACAAGTGTAAAAGAAATGGTCATAGCGCGGTGAAGTGTGAGGTCTACGGACCAGGGGTTAATAGAACGAAAGGAACAAATGGTGTCGGAACGAGTAATGGCGGAGCAAGTAGTGTCGGAGCAAGTTATGCCAATGTAGTTTGTTATAAATGTGGAAAACCGGGCCACATTATTAGAAATTGCCCGAACCAGGAGAACACGAATGGACAAGGCCGCAGAAGAGTTTTCAATATTAATGCGGCAGAGGCACAGGAAGACCCGGAGCTTGTTACGGGTACGTTTCTTATTGACAATAAATCTGCTTACGTTTTATTTGATTCGGGTGCGGATAGAAGCTATATGAGTAGAGATTTTTGTGCTAAATTAAGTTGTCCATTGACGCCTTTGGATAGTAAATTTTTACTCGAATTAGCAAATGGTAAATTAATTTCAGCAGATAATATATGTCGGAATCGAGAAATTAAACTGGTTAGCGAAACATTTAAGATTGATTTGATACCAGTAGAGTTAGGGAGTTTTGATGTCATAATCGGTATGGACTGGTTGAAAGAAATGAAAGCAGAGATCGTTTGTTACAAAAATGCAATTCGCATTATACGAGAAAAAGGAAAACCCTTAATGGTGTACGGAGAAAAGGGCAACACGAAGCTACATATTATTAGTAATTTGAAGGCACAAAAACTAATAAGAAAAGGTTGCTATGCTGTTCTAGCACACGTCGAGAAAGTACAAACTGAAGAAAAGAGCATCAATGATGTTCCCATTGCAAAAGAATTTCCCGATGTATTTCCGAAAGAATTACCGAGATTACCCCCACAGCGATCCGTTGAATTTCAAATAGATCTTGTACCAGGAGCTGCACCAATAGCTCGTGCTCCTTACAGACTCGCACCCAGCGAGATGAAAGAACTGCAAAGCCAATTACAAGAACTTTTAGAGCGTGGTTTCATTCGACCAAGCACATCACCGTGGGGAGCTCCTGTTTTGTTTGTCAAGAAGAAAGATGGTACATTCAGGTTGTGTATCGACTACCGAGAGTTGAATAAACTTACCATCAAGAACCGCTACCCACTACCGAGAATCGATGACTTATTTGAACAACTACAAGGCTCGTCTATTTATTCAAAGATTGACTTACGTTCCGGGTATCATCAGATGCGGGTGAAAGAAGATGATATTCCAAAGACTGCTTTCAGAACACGTTACAGTCATTACGAGTTTATGGTCATGCCGTTTGGTTTAACTAATGCACCAGCTGTGTTCATGGACCTTATGAACCGAGTGTGTGGACCATACCTTGACAAGTTTGTCATTGTTTTCATTGATGACATACTTATTTACTCAAAGAATGACCAAGAACATGGTGAACATTTGAGAAAGGTGTAAGAAGTATTGAGGAAGGAAGAATTGTACGCTAAGTTTTCAAAGTGTGCATTTTGGTTGGAAGAAGTTCAATTCCTCGGTCACATAGTGAACAAAGAAGGTATTAAGGTGGATCCGGCAAAGATAGAAACTGTTGAAAAGTGGGAAACCCCGAAAACTCCGAAACACATACGCCAGTTTTTAGGACTAGCTGGTTACTACAGAAGGTTCATCCAAGACTTTTCCAGAATAGTAAAACCCTTGACTGCATTAACGCATAAAGGGAAGAAATTTGAATGGAATGATGAACAAGAGAAAGCGTTTCAGTTATTGAAGAAAAAGCTAACAACGACACCTATATTGTCATTGCCTGAAGGGAATGATGATTTTGTGATTTATTGTGACGCATCAAAGCAAGGTCTCGGTTGTGTATTAATGCAAGGAACGAAGGTGATTGCTTATGCGTCTAGACAATTGAAGATTCACGAACAAAATTATACGACGCATGATTTGGAATTAGGCGCGGTTGTTTTTGCATTAAAGACTTGGAGGCACTACTTATATAGGGTCAAAAGTATTATATATACTGACCACAAAAGTCTTCAACACATATTTAATCAGAAACAACTGAATATGAGGCAGCGTAGGTGAATTGAATTATTGAATGATTACGACTTTGAGATTCGTTACCACCCGAGGAAGGCAAATGTGGTAGCCGATGCCTTGAGCAGGAAGGACAGAGAACCCATTCGAGTAAAATCTATGAATATAATGATTCATAATAACCTTACTACTTAAATAAAGGAGGCGCAACAAGGAGTTTTAAAAGAGGGAAATTTAAAGGATGAAATTGTAGTGACCCGAACTTTTCCATGTTTATATATATTAACTGAGATTGATATTTACATAATTAAATGTTTCCAACCTGTTAAGCAATCAAACTTGTTAAGACTTGATTAATTGAAATATGTTTCATATAGACAATTGACCACCCAAGTTGATCGGTGATTCACGAACGTTAAAACTTGTAAAAACTATATGATGACATATATATGGATATATATATATATATATAGTTAACATGATACTATGATAAGAAAACATATCATAAAGTATATTAACAATGAACTACATATGTAAAAACAAGACTACTAACTTAATGATTTTTAAACGAGACATATATGTAACGATTATCGTTGTAAAGACATTTAATGTATATATATCATATTAAGAGATATTCATACATGATAATATCATGATAATATAATAATTTAAAATCTCATTTGATATTATAAACATTGAGTTAACAACATTTAACAAGATCGTTAACCTAAAGGTTTCAAAACAACACTTACATGTAACGACTAACGATGACTTAACGACTCAATTAAAATGTATATACATGTAGTGTTTTAATATGTATTTATACACTTTTGAAAGACTTCAATACACTTATCAAAATACTTCTACTTAACAAAAATGCTTACAATTACATCCTCGTTCAGTTTCATCAACAATTCTACTCATATGCACCCGTATTCGTACTCGTACAATACACAGCTTTTAGATGTATGTACTATTGGTATATACACTCCAATGATCAGCTCTTAGCAGCCCATGTGAGTCACCTAACACATGTGGGAACCATCATTTGGCAACTAGCATGAAATATCTCATAAAATTACAAAAATATGAGTAATCATTCATGACTTATTTACATGAAAACAAAATTACATATCCTTTATATCTAATCCATACACCAACGACCAAAAACACCTACAAACACTTTCATTCTTCAATTTTCTTCATCTAATTGATCTCTCTCAAGTTCTATCTTCAAGTTCTAAGTGTTCTTCATAAATTCCAAAAGTTCTAGTTTCATAATATCAAGAATACTTTCAAGTTTGCTAGCTCACTTCCAATCTTGTAAGGTGATCATCCAACCTCAAGAAATCTTTGTTTCTTAAAGTAGGTTATCATTCTAATACAAGGTAATAATCATATTCAAACTTTGGTTCAATTTCTATAACTATAACAATCTTATTTCAAGTGATGATCTTACTTGAACTTGTTTTCGTGTCATGATTCTGCTTCAAGAACTTCGAGCCATCCAAGGATCCATTGAAGCTAGATCCATTTTTCTCTTTTCCAGTAGGTTTATCCAAGGAACTTAAGGTAGTAATGATGTTCATAACATCATTCAATTCATACATATAAAGCTATCTTATTCGAAGGTTTAAACTTGTAATCACTAGAACATAGTTTAGTTAATTCTAAACTTGTTCGCAAACAAAAATTAATCCTTCTAACTTGACTTTTAAAATCAACTAAACACATGTTCTATATCTATATGATATGCTAACTTAATGATTTAAAACCTGGAAACACGAAAAACACCGTAAAACCGGATTTACGCCGTCGTAGTAACACCGCGGGCTGTTTTGGGTTAGTTAATTAAAAACTATGATAAACTTTGATTTAAAAGTTGTTATTCTGAGAAAATGATTTTTATTATGAACATGAAACTATATCCAAAAATTATGGTTAAACTCAAAGTGGAAGTATGTTTTCTAAAATGGTCATCTAGACGTCGTTCTTTCGACTGAAATGACTACCTTTACAAAAACGACTTGTAACTTATTTTTCCGACTATAAACCTATACTTTTTCTGTTTAGATTCATAAAATAGAGTTCAATATGAAATCATAGCAATTTGATTCACTCAAAACGGATTTAAAATGAAGAAGTTATGGGTAAAACAAGATTGGATAATTTTTCTCATTTTAGCTACGTGAAAATTGGTAACAAATCTATTCCAACCATAACTTAATCAACTTGTATTGTATATTATGTAATCTTGAGATACCATAGACACGTATACAATGTTTTGACCTATCATGTCGACACATCTATATATATTTCGGAACAACCATAGACACTCTATATGTGAATGTTGGAGTTAGCTATACAGGGTTGAGGTTGATTCCAAAATATATATAGTTTGAGTTGTGATCAATACTGAGATACGTATACACTGGGTCGTGGATTGATTCAAGATAATATTTATCGATTTATTTCTGTACATCTAACTGTGGACAACTAGTTGTAGGTTACTAACGAGGACAGCTGACTTAATAAACTTAAAACATCAAAATATATTAAAAGTGTTGTAAATATATTTTGAACATACTTTGATATATATGTATATATTGTTATAGGTTCGTGAATCAACCAGTGGCCAAGTCTTACTTCCCGACGAAGTAAAAATCTGTGAAAGTGAGTTATAGTCCCACTTTTAAAATCTAATATTTTTGGGATGAGAATACATGCAGGTTTTATAAATGATTTACAAAATAGACACAAGTACGTGAAATTACATTCTATGGTTGAATTATCAAAATCGAATATGCCCCTTTTTATTAAGTCTGGTAATCTAAGAATTAGGGAACAGACACCCTAATTGACGCGAATCCTAAAGATAGATCTATTGGGCCTAACAAACCCCATCCAAAGTACCGGATGCTTTAGTACTTCGAAATTTATATCATATCCGAAGGGTGTCCCGGAATGATGGGGATATTCTTATATATGCATCTTGTTATTGTCGGTTACCAGGTGTTCACCATATGAATGATTTTTATCTCTATGTATGGGATGTGTATTGAAATATGAAATCTTGTGGTCTATTATTATGATTTGATATATATAGGTTAAACCTATAACTCACCAACATTTTTGTTGACGTTTTAAGCATGTTTATTCTCAGGTGATTATTAAGAGCTTCCGCTGTCGCATACTTAAATAAGGACGAGATTTGGAGTCCATGCTTGTATGATATTGTGTAAAAACTGCATTCAAGAAACTTATTTTGTTGTAACATATTTGTATTGTAAACCATTATGTAATGGTCGTGTGTAAACAGGATATTTTAGATTATCATTATTTGATAATCTACGTAAAGCTTTTTAAACCTTTATTGATGAAATAAAGGTTATGGTTTGTTTTAAAATGAATGCATTCTTTGAAAAACGTCTCATATAGAGGTCAAAACCTCGCAACGAAATCAATTAATATGGAACGTTTTTAATCAATAAGAACGGGACATTTCAGTTGGTATCAGAGCGTTGGTCTTAGAGAACCAGAAAATTTGCATTAGTGTGTCTTATCGAGTTTGTTAGGATGCATTAGTGAGTCTGGACTTCGACCGTGTTTTCTTTAAAAATGATTGCTTAACATTTTTGTTGGAAACTATATATTTTTAACATATGAATATTATGTGATATATTAATCTCTTAACGTGTTTGATATTATGTGATAGATGTCTACCTCTAGAACAAGTCCCATTGACTCACCTAATAATAATGAAGAGTCAAATGTAAATTGGAATGATTTGTGGACTGATTCACAAGTTCCCGAAGAGGAACCGGAAGAAGAGTCGGAACCGGAAGAAGAATCGGAACCGGAATAAGAATCGGAACCGGATGAAGAAATAGAACCGGTGGGGGAAATAATAAAAAGGTTAAGTAAAAGAAAATCCTCAACCAACCGACCAAAGTTAATTATGGTCAATGGTGTTTCCGCCAAGGAAGCAAAATATTGGGAGGATTACCAATTCTCCGATGAATCGGATTCCGACGAGAATTCCGATGATGTTATAGAAATTACCCCAACTGAATTTAAAAAGGCAAAAGAAAATAATAAGGGAAAGGGCATAAAAATAGAGAAATCTAATTCCAACCCCGATGAACTTTATATGTATCGTCAACCCCCGAAGTCCTTAAGTTGTAACAATGACCCGGGAACCTCTAAACCACCAGGTCTTTCTAAACCAATGTGGACAACGACGGCTCGTATTAGGGGAACATCATATATCCCTAGAAACTTGGCAAAACGAACCAAAACCGAAGAAGAAGAAACGAGCGAGTCGGAATAAGATAGTTGTATTTGTGTGGTGTAATATATGTAATATAGTGTTCTTATGCTTTATGATATATGTAAAAATTGCTTGTATTAATAAGTATTTTTTTATGAAACTAACTCTTGTCTATTTTACAGTTTAAAAACACAAAATGGATAGACAACCCAATATTTTAAGAGACCTACCCGGAGACATGATTGATGAAATCTTGTCTAGAGTCGGCCAGAATTCTTCGGCACAACTATTTAAGGCGAGATCAGTTTGTAAGACATTCGAAGAACGTTCCAAGAATGTCTTGGTTTATAAGAGACTTTCGTTTGAAAGATGGGGGATATCACATTGGGAAACCCATAAGTTACGATGTGTTTACTTTGACGCATATATTGCGGGGAACCCAAATGCTATTTTACGCAACGGGTTAAGAAATTATTTTGACTCAATATATCCGAATATTGGACTTCGTGATTTAGAAAAAGCGGCTAACATGCAACATAAAGAAGCATGTTATGCTTACGGATTAGTAATGTTCGCTTCTCACCAAAGTGAGAACAAGAACATCGGGCTACAACTATTAAACAAAACGTTTCCACAAGTGACGGAGTCGGTAATTGGGGTAAGAAATGAGGTTTTTAGATTATTACGGGACTGTTGGACATTACGTAACCCTCGTCCCTTTGATGACGTTACAACACGCTGTCTTATCAACGGCCATAACGGTTATGTTGCACAAGACCAAGGATGGGAAGTAGTCCTAGTAAAACCAGAATGCATGACTTGTTTCTGGACGTATGAATTACGTGTCTTTATTGCCTTTGCCGAACGACTTGTGTACTAGCTAGAATTGTCTTCACATCTATCTTGTATCAAAGTTATTGTGTGCTATATTTCATGCTTTATGTAAAATAAGCGGTATTGTAAGTTTGTAAAATATTGTATAAAAGTTTGAACGCGAAATATTATTACAATCAGTTTTTCATATAGAATTGTAGTAGTTGAATTGTATATTAGCTACTAAGTATGAACTTAACGGGTAGGTACTACCCGAATTTAAACTTATAAAACGCTAATATGAAGAAAAAGCTTTTATAAATGAGTTCATATTATGCTACGAAATACTATTAACTACTCTTAATATTCTGTATGATTAACTTGTTCCATTTAACTATTTTGAAGGAAATGGCACCGACTACTCGACACACCGTGAATATGAATGAAGAGGAATTCCGTACTTTTCTAGCTTCAAACATAGCCGCAGTACAGGCTGCGCTACATACCAACAATAACCTTGGATCTAGCAGTACAGGAAATCGTGTAGGATGCACCTACAAAGAATTCACTGCCTGCAAACCTTTGGAATTTGATGGAACCGAAGGACCGATCGGATTGAAACGGTGGACCGAGAAGGTTGAATCGGTGTTTGCCATAAGTAAGTGTACTGAAGAGGACAAAGTGAAGTACGCTACGCATACCTTCACAGGTTCTGCGTTAACATGGTGGAATACCTATCTAGAGCAAGTGGGACAAGATGATGCGTACGCACTACCGTGGTCAGCATTCAAGCACTTGATGAACGAGAAGTACCGTCCCAGAACCGAGGTCAATAAGCTCAAGACAGAACTTAGAGGGTTACGAACCCAAGGATTTGATATTACCACGTACGAAAGATGATTCACAGAATTGTGCCTATTGTGTCCGGGAGCATTCGAAGATGAGGAAGAGAAGATCGACGCGTTTGTGAAAGGATTACCGGAAAGAATCCAAGAAGATATAAGTTCACACGAGCCCGCCTCCATACAACAGGCATGTAGAATGGCTCACAAACTAGTGAACCAGATTGAAGAAAGAATTAAAGAACAGACTGCTGAAGAGGCCAATGTGAAGCAAGTCAAAAGAAAGTGGGAGGAAAACGGTGATAAGAATCACCAATACAACAACAACAGTAATTACAACAATAATCGCAACAATTATCCCAACAATCGCAACATCAATCGCAACTACAACAAACGGCCCAACAACAACAACAACAACAACAACAACAGCAACTACAACAATCATCCCAACAACAATAATAACCGCAACAACAACAACAATCAGAAGCAGCTATGCCAAAGGTGTGAAAAGAATCACTCGGGGTTCTGCACCAAATTTTGCAACAAGAGTAAAAGAAATGGTCATAGCGCGGTGAAGTGTGAGGTCTACGGACCAGGGGCTAATAGAACGAAAGGAACAAATGGTGTCGGAATGAGTAATGGCGGAGCAAGTAGTGTCGGAGCAAGTTATGCCAATGTAGTTTGTTATAAATGTGGAAAACCAGGCGACATTATTAGAAATTGCCCGAACCAGGAGAACACGAATGGACAAGGCCGTGGAAGAGTTTTCAATATTAATGCGATAGAGGCACAGGAAGACCCGGAGCTTGTTACGGGCACGTTTCTTATTGACAATAAATCTGCTTACGTTTTATTTGATTCGGGTGCGGATAGAAGCTATATGAGTAGAGATTTTTGTGCTAAATTAAGTTGTCCATTGACGCCTTTGGATAGTAAATTTTTACTCGAATTAGCAAATGGTAAATTAATTTCAGCAGATAATATATGTCGGAATCAAGAAATTAAACTGGTTAGCGAAACATTTAAGATTGATTTGATACCAGTAGAGTTAGGGAGTTTTGATGTGATAATCGGTATGGACTGGTTGAAAGAAGTGAAAGCGGAGATCGTTTGTTACAAAAATGCAATTCGCATTATACGAGAAAAAGGAAAACCCTTAATGGTGTACGGAGAAAAGGGCAACACGAAGCTACATCTTATTAGTAATTTGAAGGCACAAAAACTAATAAGAAAAGGTTGCTATGCTGTTCTAGCACACGTCGAGAAAGTACAAACTGAAGAAAAGAGCATCAATGATGTTCCCATTGCAAAAGAATTTCCCGATGTATTTCCGAAAGAATTACCGGGATTACCCCCACATCGATCCGTTGAATTTCAAATAGATCTTGTACCAGGAGCTGCACCAATAGCTCGTGCTCCTTACAGACTCGCACCCAGCGAGATGAAAGAACTGCAAAGCCAATTACAAGAACTTTTAGAGCGTGGTTTCATTCGACCAAGCACATCACCGTGGGGAGCTCCTGTTTTGTTTGTCAAGAAGAAAGATGGTACATTCAGGTTGTGTATCGACTACCGAGAGTTGAACAAACTTACCATCAAGAATCGCTACCCACTACTGAGAATCGACGACTTATTTGATCAACTACAAGGCTCGTCTGTTTATTCAAAGATTGACTTACGTTCCGGGTATCATCAAATGCGGGTGAAAGAAGATGATATTCCAAAGACTGCTTTCAGAACACGTTACGGTCATTACGAGTTTATGGTCATGCCGTTTGGTTTAACTAATGCACCAGCTGTGTTCATGGACCTTATGAACCGAGTGTGTGGACCATACCTTGACAAGTTTGTCATTGTTTTCATTGATGACATACTTATTTACTCAAAGAATGACCAAGAACACGGTGAACATTTGAGAAAGGTGTTAGAAGTATTGAGGAAGGAAGAATTGTACGCTAAGTTTTCAAAGTGTGCATTTTGGTTGGAAGAAGTTCAATTCCTCGGTCACATAGTGAACAAAGAAGGTATTAAGGTGGATCCGGCAAAGATAGAAACTGTTGAAAAGTGGGAAACCCCGAAAACTCGGAAACACATACGCCAGTTTTTAGGACTAGCTGGTTACTACAGAAGGTTCATCCAAGACTTTTCCAGAATAGCAAATCCCTTGACTGCATTAACGCATAAAGGGAAGAAATTTGAATGGAATGATGAACAAGAGAAAGCGTTTCAGTTATTGAAGAAAAAGCTAACTACGGCACCTATATTGTCATTGCCTGAAGGGAATGATGATTTTGTGATTTATTGTGATGCATCAAAGCAAGGTCTCGGTTGTGTATTAATGCAACGAACGAAGGTGATTGCTTATGCGTCTAGACAATTGAAGATTCACGAACAAAATTATACGACGCATGATTTGGAATTAGGCGCGGTTGTTTTTGCATTAAAGACTTGGAGGCACTACTTATATGGGGTCAAAAGTATTATATATACCGACCACAAAAGTCTTCAACACATATTTAATCAGAAACAACTGAATATGAGGCAGCGTAGGTGGATTGAATTATTGAATGATTACGACTTTGAGATTCGTTACCACCCGGGGAAGGCAAATGTGGTAGCCGATGCCTTGAGCAGGAAGGACAGAGAACCCATTCGAGTAAAATCTATGAATATAATGATTCATAATAACATTACTACTCAAATAAAGGAGGCGCAACAAGGAGTTTTAAAAGAGGGAAATTTAAAGGATGAAATACCCAAAGGATCGGAGAAGCATCTTAATATTCGGGAAGACGGAACCCGGTATAGGGCTGAAAGGATTTGGGTACCAAAATTTGGAGATATGAGAGAAATGGTACTTAGAGAAGCTCATAAAACCAGATACTCAATACATCCTGGAACGGGGAAGATGTACAAGGATCTCAAGAAACATTTTTGGTGGCCGGGTATGAAAGCCGATGTTGCTAAATACGTAGGAGAATGTTTGACGTGTTCTAAGGTCAAAGCTGAGCATCAGAAACCATCAGGTCTACTTCAACAACCCGAAATCTCGGAATGGAAATGGGAAAACATTACCATGGATTTCATCACTAAATTGCCAAGGACTGCAAGTGGTTTTGATACTATTTGGGTAATAGTTGATCGTCTCACCAAATCAACACACTTCCTACCAATAAGAGAAGATGACAAGATGGAGAAGTTAGCACGACTGTATTTGAAGGAAGTCGTCTCCAGACATGGAATACCAATCTCTATTATCTCTGATAGAGATGGCAGATTTATTTCAAGATTCTGGCAGACATTACAGCAAGCATTAGGAACTCGTCTAGACATGAGTACTGCCTATCATCCACAAACTGATGGGCAGAGCGAAAGGACGATACAAACGCTTGAAGACATGCTACGAGCATGTGTTATTGATTTCGGAAACAGTTGGGATCGACATCTACCGTTAGCAGAATTTTCCTACAACAACAGCTACCATTCAAGCATTGAGATGGCGCCGTTTGAAGCACTTTATGGTAGAAAGTGCAGGTCTCCGATTTGTTGGAGTGAAGTGGGGGATAGACAGATTACGGGTCCGGAGATTATACAAGAAACTACCGAGAAGATCATCCAAATTCAACAACGGTTGAAAACCGCCCAAAGTCGACAAAAGAGCTACGCTGACATTAAAAGAAAAGATATAGAATTTGAAATTGGAGAGATGGTCATGCTTAAAGTTGCACCTTGGAAAGGCGTTGTTCGATTTGGTAAACGAGGGAAATTAAATCCAAGGTATATTGGACCATTCAAGATTATTGATCGTGTCGGACCAGTAGCTTACCGACTAGAGTTACCTCAACAACTCGCGGCTGTACATAACACTTTCCACGTCTCGAATTTAAAGAAATGTTTTGCTAAAGAAGATCTCACTATTCCGTTAGATGAAATCCAAATCAACGAAAAACTTCAATTCATCGAAGAACCCGTCGAAATAATGGATCGTGAGGTTAAAAGAGTTAAGCAAAACAAGATACCAATTGTTAAGGTTCGATGGAATGCTCGTAGAGGACCCGAGTTCACCTGGGAGCGTGAAGATCAGATGAAGAAGAAATACCCGCATCTATTTCCAGAAGATTCGTCAACACCTTCAACAGCTTAAAATTTCGGGACGAAATTTATTTAACGGGTAGGTACTGTAGTGACCCGAACTTTTCCATGTTTATATATATTAACTGAGATTGATATTTACATAATTAAATGTTTCCAACATGTTAAGCAATCAAACTTGTTAAGACTTGATTAATTGAAATATGTTTCATATAGACAATTGACCACCCAAGTTGATCGGTGATTCACGAACGTTAAAACTTGTAAAAACTATATGATGACATATATATGGATATATATATATAGTTAACATGATACTATGATAAGAAAACATATCATAAAGTATATTAACAATGAACTACATATGTAAAAACAAGACTACTAACTTAATGATTTTTAAACGAGACATATATGTAACGATTATCGTTGTAAAGACATTTAATGTATATATATCATATTAAGAGATATTCATACATGATAATATCATGATAATATAATAATTTAAAATCTCATTTGATATTATAAACATTGAGTTAACAACATTTAACAAGATCGTTAACCTAAAGGTTTCAAAACAACACTTACATGTAACGACTAACGATGACTTAACGACTCAGTTAAAATGTATATACATGTAGTGTTTTAATATGTATTTATACACTTTTGAAAGACTTCAATACACTTATCAAAATACTTCTACTTAACAAAAATGCTTACAATTACATCCTCGTTCAGTTTCATCAACAATTCTACTCGTATGCACCCGTATTCGTACTCGTACAATACACAGCTTTTAGATGTATGTACTATTGGTATATACACTCTAATGATCAGCTCTTAGCAGCCCATGTGAGTCACCTAACACATGTGGGAACCATCATTTGGCAACTAGCATGAAATATCTCATAAAATTACAAAAATATGAGTAATCATTCATGACTTATTTACATGAAAACAAAATTACATATCCTTTATATCTAATCCATACACCAACGACCAAAAACACCTACAAACACTTTCATTCTTCAATTTTCTTCATCTAATTGATCTCTCTCAAGTTCTATCTTCAAGTTCTAAGTGTTCTTCATAAATTCCAAAAGTTCTAGTTTCATAAAATCAAGAATACTTTCAAGTTTGCTAGCTCACTTCCAATCTTGTAAGGTGATCATCCATCCTCAAGAAATCTTTGTTTCTTACAGTAGGTTATCATTCTAATACAAGGTAATAATCATATTCAAACTTTGGTTCAATTTCTATAACTATAACAATCTTATTTCAAGTGATGATCTTACTTGAACTTGTTTTCGTGTCATGATTCTGCTTCAAGAACTTCGAGCCATCCAAGGATCCATTGAAGCTAGATCCATTTTTCTCTTTTCCAGTAGGTTTATCCAAGGAACTTAAGGTAGTAATGATGTTCATAACATCATTCAATTCATACATATAAAGCTATCTTATTCGAAGGTTTAAACTTGTAATCACTAGAACATAGTTTAGTTAATTCTAAACTTGTTCGCAAACAAAAATTAATCCTTCTAACTTGACTTTTAAAATCAACTAAACACATGTTCTATATCTATATGATATGCTAACTTAATGATTTAAAACCTGGAAACACGAAAAACACCGTAAAACCGGATTTACGCCGTCGTAGTAACACCGCGGGCTGTTTTGGGTTAGTTAATTAAAAACTATGATAAACTTTGATTTAAAAGTTATTATTCTGAGAAAATGATTTTTATTATGAACATGAAACTATATCCAAAAATTATGGTTAAACTCAAAGTGGAAGTATGTTTTCTAAAATGGTCATCTAGACGTCGTTCTTTCGACTGAAATGACTACCTTTACAAAAACGACTTGTAACTTATTTTTCCGACTATAAACCTATACTTTTTCTGTTTCGATTCATAAAATAGAGTTCAATATGAAATCATAGCAATTTGATTCACTCAAAACGGATTTAAAATGAAGAAGTTATGGGTAAAACAAGATTGGATAATTTTTCTCATTTTAGCTACGTGAAAATTGGTAACAAATCTATTCCAACCATAACTTAATCAACTTGTATTGTATATTATGTAATCTTGAGATACCATAGACACGTATACAATGTTTCGACCTATCATGTCGACACACCTATATATATTTCGGAACAACCATAGACACTCTATATGTGAATGTTGGAGTTAGCTATACAGGGTTGAGGTTGATTCCAAAATATATATAGTTTGAGTTGTGATCAATACTGAGATACGTATACACTGGGTCGTGGATTGATTCAAGATAATATTTATCGATTTATTTCTGTACATGTAACTGTGGACAACTAGTTGTAGGTTACTAACGAGGACAACTGACTTAATAAACTTAAAACATCAAAATATATTAAAAGTGTTGTAAATATATTTTGAACATACTTTGATATATATGTATATATTGTTATAGGTTCGTGAATCAACCAGTGGCCAAGTCTTACTTCCCGACGAAGTAAAAATCTGTGAAAGTGAGTTATAGTCCCACTTTTAAAATCTAATATTTTTGGGATGAGAATACATGCAGGTTTTATAAATGATTTACAAAATAGACACAAGTACGTGAAATTACATTCTATGGTTGAATTATCAAAATCGAATATGCCCCTTTTTATTAAGTCTGGTAATCTAAGAATTAGGGAACAGACACCCTAATTGACGCGAATCCTAAAGATAGATCTATTGGGCCTAACAAACCCCATCCAAAGTACCGGATGCTTTAGTACTTCGAAATTTATATCATATCCGAAGGGTGTCCCGGAATGATGGGGATATTCTTATATATGCATCTTGTTATTGTCGGTTACCAGGTGTTCACCATATGAATGATTTTTATCTCTATGTATGGGATGTGTATTGAAATATGAAATCTTGTGGTCTATTATTATGATTTGATATATATAGGTTAAACCTATAACTCACCAACATTTTTGTTGACGTTTTAAGCATGTTTATTCTCAGGTGATTATTAAGAGCTTCCGCTGTCGCATACTTAAATAAGGACGAGATTTGGAGTCCATGCTTGTATGATATTGTGTAAAAACTGCATTTAAGAAACTTATTTTGTTGTAACATATTTGTATTGTAAACCATTATGTAATGGTCGTGTGTAAACAGGATATTTTAGATTATTATTATTTGATAATCTACGTAAAGCTTTTTAAACCTTTATTGATGAAATAAAGGTTATGGTTTGTTTTAAAATGAATGCAGTCTTTGAAAAACGTCTCATATAGAGGTCAAAACCTCGCAACGAAATCAATTAATATGGAACGTTTTTAATCAATAAGAACAGGACATTTCAGAAATACCCAAAGGATCGGAGAAACATCTTAATATTCGGGAAGACGGAACCTGGTATAGGGCTGAAAGGATTTGGGTACCAAAATTTGGAGATATGAGAGAAATGGTACTTAGAGAAGCTCATAAAACCAGATACTCAATACATCCTAGAACGGGGAAGATGTACAAGGATCTCAGGAAATATTTTTGGTGGCCGGGTATGAAAGCCGATGTTGCTAAATACGTAGGAGAATGTTTGACGTGTTCTAAGGTCAAAGCTGAGCATCAGAAACCATCAGGTCTACTTCAATAACCCGAAATCCCGGAATGGAAATGGGAAAACATTACCATTGATTTCATCACTAAATTGCCAAGGACTGCAAGTGGTTTTGATACTATTTGGGTAATAGTTGATCGTCTCACCAAATCAGCACATTTCCTGCCAATAAGAGAAGATGACAAGATGGAGAAGTTAGCACGACTGTATTTGAAGGAAGTCGTCTCCAGACATGGAATACCAATCTCTATTATCTCTGATAGGGATGGCAGATTTATTTCAAGATTCTGGCAGACATTACAGCAAGCATTAGGAACTCGTATAGACATGAGTACTGCCTATCATCCACAAACTGATGGGCAGAGCGAAAGGATGATACAAACGCTTGAAGACATGCTACGAGCATGTGTTATTGATTTTGGAAACAGTTGGGATCGACATCTACCATTAGCAGAATTTTCCTACAACAACAGCTACCATTCAAGCATTGAGATGGCGCCGTTTGAAGCACTTTATGGTAGAAAGTGCAGGTCTCCAATTTGTTGGAGTGAAGTGGGGGATAGACAGATTACGGGTCCGGAGATTATACAAGAAACTACCGAGAAGATCATCCAAATT
Source organism: Rutidosis leptorrhynchoides (assembly GCF_046630445.1). Lineage (NCBI taxonomy): Eukaryota > Viridiplantae > Streptophyta > Magnoliopsida > Asterales > Asteraceae > Rutidosis > Rutidosis leptorrhynchoides. The sequence goes on from NC_092343.1 coordinate 242,328,865, forward strand.
CAACAACGGTTGAAAACCGCCCAAAGTCGACAAAAGAGCTACGCTGACATTAAAAGAAAAGGTATAGAATTTGAAATTGGAGAGATGGTCATGCTTAAAGTTGCACCTTGGAAAGGCGTTGTTCGATTTGGTAAACGAGGGAAATTAAATCCAAGGTATATTATTGGACCATTCAAGATTATTGATCGTGTCGGACCAGTAGCTTACCGACTTGAGTTACCTCAACAACTCGCAGCTGTACATAACACTTTCCACGTCTCGAATTTGAAGAAATGTTTTGCTAAGGAAGATCTCACTATTCCGTTAGATGAAATCCAAATCAACGAAAAACTCCAATTCATCGAAGAACCCGTCGAAATAATGGATCGTGAGGTTAAAAGACTTAAGCAAAACAAGATACCAATTGTTAAGGTTCGATGGAATGCTCGTAGAGGACCCGAGTTCACCTGGGAGCATGAAGATCAGATGAAGAATAAAATACCCGCATCTATTTCCAGAAGATTCGTCAACACCTTCAACAGCTTAAAATTTCGGGACGAAATTTATTTAACGGGTTGGTACTGTAGTGACCCGAACTTTTCCATATTTATATATATTAATTGAGATTGATATTTACATGATTAAATGTTTCCAACATGTTAAGCAATCAAACTTGTTAAGACTTGATTAATTGAAATATGTTTCATATAGACAATTGACCACCCAAGTTGACCGGCGATTCACGAACGTTAAAAATTGTAAAAACGACATGACGATATATATATGGATATACATATGGTTAACATGAGATTATGATAAGTAAGTATCTCCATAAGTATATTAACAATGAGTTATATACATATAAACAAGACTACTAACTTAAGGATTTCGAAACGAGACATATATGTAACGATTATCGTTGTAACGACATTTAAATGTATATATATCATATTAAGATATATTAATATATCATAATATCATGATAATATAATAATTTAACATCTCATTAGATATAATAAATAATGGTTTAACAACATTAATTGAGATCGTTAACTTAAAGGTTTCAAAACAACACTTACATGTAACGACTAACGATGACTTAACGACTCAGTTAAAATGTATATACATGTAGTGTATTTAGATGTATTAAAATACTTTTGGAAGACTTCAAGACATATATCAAAACACTCATACTTAACGAAAATGGTTACAGTTACTTTTCCATTCTTTTCTTTCATCAAGAATTCTAGTCGTATTCTTACCCGTATTATACACAGCTTCAAAACGTACTTACTATGAGTATATACCAATAGGAACTAGCATGGGATTCCACTCTTGATTATGTCATGTATGACTAATCAATTTTAACTTCTACCATGAGCTAGTCAACTAACTAGAACTCCTTTTAACCCCACTCACCACTCACCAATTACCACTCATCATTCACTCCATTTCACTTACAATTCTCTTTCTAATTCTCTCTCAACACACACACACTATTATGAACGTATTTTTCCAGTAGTTAATCACCATCTTCATCAAAAATCACTTCAAGAATCAAGCTATAATCATCATAGGAAGAACACTTCAAGAACACTTCAAAAATCCCTTCAAGTTTACTAATTTACTTCCAAGCTTTCTAATCCATTCCAAGTAATCATCTAAGATCAAGAAACCTTTGTTATATACAGTAGGTTATCTTTCTTATTCAAGGTAATATTCATATTCAAACTTTGATTCAATTTCTATAACTATAAACTATCTTAATTCGAGTAAAAATCTTACTTGAACTTGTTTTTGTGTCATGATCCTACTTCAAGAACTTTCAAGCCATCCAAGATCCTTTGAAGCTAGATCATTTCTTGTCACTTCCAGTAAGTTTACCTACTAAACTTGAGGTAGTAATGATGTTCATAACATCATTCGATTCATATATATAAAACTATCTTATTCGAAGGTTTAAACTCGTAATCACTAGAACATAGTTTAGTTAATTCTAAACTTGTTCGCAAATAAAAGTTAATCCTACTAACTTGAATTTTAAAATTAACTACACACATGTTCTATATCTATATGATATGCTAACTTAATGATTTAAAACCTGGAACGTAAAACCAGATTTACGCCGTCGTAGTAACACCGCGGGCTGTTTTGGGTTAGTTAATTAAAAACTATGATAAACTTTGATTTAAAAGTTGTTATTTTGAGAAAATGATTTTTATTATGAACATGAAACTATATCCAAAAATTATGGTTAAACTCAAAGTGGAAGTATGTTTTCTAAAATGGTCATCTAGACGTCGTTCTTTCGACTGAAATGACTACCTTTACAAAAATGACTTGTAACTTATTTTTCCGACTATAAACCTATACTTTTCTGTTTAGATTCATAAAATAGAGTTCAATATGAAACCATATCAATTTGATTCACTCAAAACGGATTTAAAATGAAGAAGTTATGGGTAAAACAAGATTGGATAATTTTTCTCATTTTAGCTACGTGAAAATTGGTAACAAATCTATTCCAACCATAACTTAATCAACTTGTATTGTATATTATGTAATCTTGAGATACCATAGACACGTATACAATGTTTCGACCTATCATGTCGACACATCTATATATATTTCGGAACAACCATAGACACTCTATATGTGAATATTGGAGTTAGCTATACAGGGTTGAGGTTGATCCCAAAATATATATAGTTTGAGTTGTGATCAATACTGAGATACGTATACACTGGGTCGTGGATTGATTCAATATAATATTTATCGATTTATTTCTGTACATCTAACTGTGGACAACTAGTTGTAGGTTACTAACGAGGACAGCTGACTTAATAAACTTAAAACATCAAAATATATTAAAAGTGTTGTAAATATATTTTAAACATACTTTGATATATATGTATATATTGTTATAGGTTCGTGAATCAACCAGTGGCCAAGTCTTACTTCCCGACGAAGTAAAAATCTGTGAAAGTGAGTTATAGTCCCACTTTTAAAATCTAATATTTTTGGGATGAGAATACATGCAGGTTTTATAAATGATTTACAAAATAGACACAAGTACGTGAAACTACATTCTATGGTTGAATTATCGAAATCGAATATGCTCCTTTTTATTAAGTCTGGTAATCTAAGAATTAGGGAACATACACCCTAATTGATGCTAATTCTAAAGATAGATCTATTGGGCATAACAAACCCCATCCAAAGTATCAGATGCTTTAGTACTTCAAAATTTATATCATATCCGAAGGGTGTCACAGAATGATGGGGATATTCTTATATATATGCATCTTGTTAATGTCGGTTACCAGGTGTTCACCATATGAATGATTTTTATCTCTATCTATGGGATGTGTATTGAAATATGAAATCTTGTGGTCTATTGTTACGATTTGATATATATAGGTTAAACCTATAACTCACCAACATTTTTGTTGACGTTTAAAGCATGTTTATTCTCAGGTGAATACTAAGAGCTTCCGCTGTTGCATACTAAAATAAGGACAAGATTTGGAGTCCATGTTTGTATGATATTGTGCAATAACTGCATTCGAGAAACTGATTTCGATGTAACATATTTGTATTGTAAACCATTATGTAATGGTCGAGTGTAAACAGGATATTTTAGATTATCATTATTTGATAATCTACGTAAAGCTTTTTAAACCTTTATTTATGAAATAAAGGTTATGTTTTGTTTTAAAAATGAATGCAGTCTTTGAAAAACGTCTCATATAGAGGTCAAAACCTCGCAACGAAATCAATTAATATGGAACGTTTTTAATTAATAAGAACGGGACATTTCACCTAATCCATCTGGACGAATACATTACATTTGGTTACATCGCGAGGTACTTGACCTCTATATGATACATTTTACAAACATTGCATTCGTTTTTGAAAGACTAACTTTCATTACATCGAAAATTGATGGCATACATACCATTTCATAATATATCCAACTATAATTGACTTAATAATAATCTTGATGAACTCAACGACTCGAATGCAACGTCTTTTGAAATATGTCATGAATGATTCCAAGTAATATCTCTAAAATAAGCAAATGCACAGCGAAAGATTTCTTTCATACCTGAGATTAAGCATGCTTTAAAGTGTCAACCAAAAGGTTGGTGAGTTCACTAGTTTATCATAAACAATCATTTTCAGTAATATAATAAACCACAAGATACTCATAAATATACGTCCCATGCATAGAGACAAAAATCATTCATATGGATTGAACACCTGGTAATCGACATTAACAAGATGCATATAAGAATATCCCCTATCATTTCGGGAAATCCTTCGGACATGATAAAACAACATCGAAGTACTAAAGCATCCGGTACTTTGGATAAGGTTCGTTAGGCCCAATAGATCTATCTTTAGGATTCACATCAATTAGTAGATCGGTTTACTAATTCTTAGGTTACTAAGCAAAAGGGGCATATTCGGCTTCGATCATTCAACCATATAATGTAGTTTCAATTACTTGTGTCTATTTCGTAAAACATTTATAAAAATTGCGCATGTATTCTCAGCCCAAAAATATAGAGGGTAAAAAGGCAAATGAAACTCATAATTTAATATTTTGTAGTAAAAATATTCATACGACGAAACTGAACAATGCAGGATTGACCTCGAATTCATGAACCTATATCAAGTATGTATATTAACACATATAATAATATTCAAATAAATATATACGTTATCTATTTACAAATAGTTGTTCGTGAATCATCGGGAATGGTCGAAAGTCAAACGAATATATGAAACAGTTCAAAATATTTGTGACTCAACATTACAGACTTTGCTTATTATGTCGAAATAATATAAAGATTAACTTTAAAATTTAGTCGGAAATTTCCGGGTCGTCACAGTACCTACCCGTTAAAGAAATTTCGTCCCGAAATTTGATTGGAATGGTCATGGCTGACAATAAATATGTTTTCATGACGCGTACGAGCTAGAAATTTAGAGTTTTTATCATCGGTGAATAATATGGATAAAATAAATCATTTATGTGAAGAGTACGAGTGAAGCTATCACAAAAGATTGAGATAGAGATTTAACTCTTGACGTAGTCAGAGTTGAATTTCGGAATTCAAGGGATTAAAGAAAATCTTCGAAATCCGAAAGATTTGATTCTTCGACGAATAAGGAAATTAAGATCTCTATAATTAAATACGGTGATCTGCCTCGATTACTCTGTCTGATATTTTCATTATAAATTAAACTCTTCTATTCCATTATTCTCACCATTCCTATACTTTCTTTCTTAATTCATACATCCAAAAGATTATGAAAATGCTTAATCCAGTTCTAATCCTTGATATTTCCTAATTATCATTTATGTCATCCTTTTTTTCAATCTTCCACTAGAAAATCTGTTTACTTATACTATTACCTTGGGGTGATACTATTCTTAATTATACCGTGTCTTTATATTGCTATTCGTTTTAATATCCACGATTTGTAATCTCCGTGTTGTTATTGGGCTTTATATTTTCTCTTATATTTTAGAGCTCTTTGCCTTTTTATTATCCTCCCGACCTCTAGTAAAGTGAGTAACGGTCCAGAATTCGTAAGTATGGAATTTCATATAAACATCATGTTCTAAATAAGAAAGAATGTATTAACACGATTTGATTTGTCAAATTACCAGAATCATTGAGAATAGAACTATCAAGAATATATTTTGTTGATATGTTCAGAAGTTAAGCAGAATGAAAGAGCTATGTAACATGGCACATGATGACGTTATGATCTGTGAATCATCACGTTCCAATAGAAACTCAGCATGACCTACTGTAATATAATCACGTTGATCAAGTGTCATTATATTATACTAACTCATGCATCAATTTTCAACACTACTTCAAAATCATTCATAATTCAAACTCGAATTTTTAAAGAACTTTAGAAACTAAAGTAGTTTCCTTTATGATGTAATATAGATAGCACGAAAAGATAAATAATTTCAGACGAGAATATTTATGAAAATATCTTCAGAAATATCGAAGATATTTATAATAAAAGATACGATTATACCTTAGAATTTTAGAATCAAATTGTGATGAAGAAATTCATTCACGATGATTTAGAGCGATTAAGGAGCAAGGTATTCGCTAAAGGTTTCATCAGAAATAGAATCATCTGAATCCATTATGTACAAGTTTAATCCTTGTAAATTGTTCAGAGTCTCCTTCATGATTTTCTCAATTCATTTTTCAGTATCAAAATCTTTGAGCTTTTTCAACATTCCGAGTATTGATTCGTAGATTGGGTGCTTTTCAGAATTTCAAAATGAAAGATCATAATTCTAAGAGGTAAATGTTATATGTATACATATAACGGTTGATGTAGAAATGCTGCGAGATTCGAAGTATTGATTGTTGATTCTCGGTAATTGGTATGGCAATTATTGTTATGAGATGTGGATGAATATATGATAGGGTTTCGGTATATAATTATTTTTGGAAAGTTAAAGATCAACAAAATTGTTGGTAATTTTACTGCTAATGTGGTGGAATATAAATGGTTTCCTGATAACGATGTCGAAAAGCAAACTTATATATCAAGGTTATAATAAAGTTGTTTTGAACGAAAATTCGAAGTTGACTTGCTGAAGCTGTGACAAAATTGGTTATCTCGAACAGGAGTTGCAAAGTTATTTTTCGGTAATAATAACGCTAAAGGAATTAGTACAGCTACGTGTTAAACGTTTACTCAGGTTCCGAATGTTTTCAGGTGCATAACTATATGCATCAATCTTTTCTTCCGTAGATGAAGTGCGGTTGGTTCATTATCTCGATTGAGGTGTTTGCAAGAATCGTGAAAGGTTTTGAACGCAGATTGTAATCGTCAAGATACAAATGAGGTTTAAGATGAAATCAAATGCCAAACTTGAAGAATTGTTTAGCTTCATATGTTATAATCAATATTTTAATTCATTTTTAATTGTCCAATCTTGATAGTCTACAGTTAGCAGTCCACAGTTACTAACTCAATAATTCATATATAGTTTATAATATTCAAATTAATTAATACGTATCGTGACCCGTGTACATGTCTCAGACTCGATCACAACTCAAAGTATATATATATTATTTAAGAATCAACCTCAACCCTGTATAGCGAACTCGAACATTATAGCATATAGAGTGTCTATGGTTATTCCAAATAATATATATAGATGTGTCGATATGATATGTTAAAACATTGTATACGTGTCCCGACATTTAAAGTGCGTAAAATAAATAACAGAAATTAAATGACGATAAATAAAATTGCGAGAATTTAAATTGCGATAAATAAATTGCGATAATTAAATTGCGATAAATAAATTGCGATAAATAAAATGTAATACGTAATTAACAGTTAGCTAGGAACAGTTAGCTAGGATTTTGTTAGCGTGGATTCTTAACAGCATTTCTCATAGTTAATTCGTTTGTTTCTAACAAATTTTATTTTGTCAAATGTTTTCTTCATTATGCCACTTGTTGGATTCTGATAGGTCAAAATCCAAATATAAAATTGAATGAAAAGGGTTATTTTGCGGTGAACGGATACGTATATCTGTGGATGTAAGTAGGATAGTAAATGGCTTGTTGAATCGGATTCGAAGAATGTACAGTGTAATTTATTAATGTGAAATCTAAATATTCCTTGGGTATTACCTACCCGTTAAAATGTTTTCATCATTAACAGTTTGTACAAAAGAATTTTTAATTACAATCTTTATGAAAACATATATACATATATATTTTCTTCAGATGTAATCATGGATTTAATGAGTTAATATGATATTAATCTCATTTGCTTTACCGTTAGAACATGAATATATAATCTCTAAAACATTAGAGATTACATAATCGCCATGTGACGAAGATAAATGATGTAGAACATCATGTAGAACGATGATCATACTCGAGGTACAGAATGAGATATTGAGGCATGTGATGTTGAAACTTGGGTTGTTAGTAGTACTGTTAGTGCCGGTGATGTTGATAAAGCTGGCAAGTTTTGCACCATATTTTCCAAATTAATTACTCGAGCGCGAAGTTCGTTGACTTCTTCTATTACCCATGAATGATTGATGGTTGGAATGAGCGGATGGATAAGGTTAAGAATTTGGGATATCATATAATCGTTGTGGGATATCCTGGCAATGAGGGTGAATATGGTGTTTCAGATACATTCGCCGGTAAGTGCTTCAGGTTCTTCGCCAAGAGGGAAATTTTGTTGGTGGAAAGGATCGCCTTCTTCGCGTCTCCATTGATTAAGTCGACTATGAACCCATCAGATGAATTGGGGATGGCTGATTGATTGATTCATTCTGGTGACACCGCTTTCGGAGCTTAGGTGAATATCCATGTCGAATAGCTGTCGGAATAGCTATCGAAATCTGAGGGACTCGAACTGGTTGAGGGATTCATCTCGTACGATCAGATGAATGATTTTTGATAAGAAATAGATTATAGGATGTAGATTAGTACCCTGCAATACATAATTTACATATTCATATATAATACTAAAATCCCATAAGTTACGGAGGAATCTACAGAAGCTGTCAGGCAAAGGTAACTATAACAGATACGCTAAGATATGAATTTATCTATACACTGTCTATGCAATAGAGGCAGTAAGACATGTCTAGACTAAGAATGATAAGCAGGTAATTTCCTAAGGATGATAAGCAGATGATTTTCGACTAGAAATGATAAGCAAAAATTTTGACATGCAGACACGGTCGAAGTCCAGACACACTAATGCATCTAAACAACTATCAGTTAGACACACTAATGCAAGACCTGGTTCGCTAATACCACCGCTCTGATACCAACTCTAATGCCCCGTCCTAATCCAACTGGACGAATACATTACATTTGGTTACATCGCGAGGTACTTGACCTCTATATGATACATTTTACAAACATTGCATTCGTTTTTTAAAGACTAACTTTCATTACATCGAAAATTGACGGCATGCATACCATTTCATAATATATCCAACTATAATTGATTTAATAATAATCTTGATGAACTCAACGACTCGAATGCAACGTCTTTTGAAATATGTCATGAATGACTCCAAGTAATATCTCTAAAATAAGCAAATGCACAACGGAAGATTTCTTTCATACCTGAGATTAAACATGCTTTAAAGTGTCAACCAAAAGGTTGGTGAGTTCATTAGTTTATCATAAACAATTATTTTCAATAATATAATAGACAACAAGATACTCATAAATATACGTCTCATGCATAGATACAAAAATTATTCATATGGATTGAACACCTGGTAACCGACATTAACAAGATGCATATAAGAATATCCCCTATCATTCCGGGAAATCCTTCGAACATGATAAAACATCATCGAAGTACTAAAGCATCCGGTACTTTCGATGGGGTTCGTTAGGCCCAATAGATCTATCTTTAGGATTCACGTTAATTAGTATATCGGTTTACTAATTCTTAGGTTACCAAGCAAAAGGGGCATATTCGGCTTCGATCATTCAACCATATAATGTAGTTTCAATTACTTGTGTCTATTTCGTAAAACATTTATAAAAATTGTGCATGTATTCTCAGCCCAAAAATATAAAGGGTAAAATGGCAAATGAAACTCACAATTCAATATTTTGTAGTAAAAATATTCATACGACGAAACTGAACAATGCAGGGTTGACCTCGGATTCACGAACCTATATCAAGTATGTATATTAACACATATAATAATATTCAAATAAATATATACGTTATCTATTTACAAATAGTTGGTCGTGAATCGTCGGGAAGGGTCGAAAGTCAAACGAATATATGAAACAGTTCAAAATATTTGTGACTCAACATTACAGACTTTGCTTATCGTGTCGAAATAATATAGAGATTAAGTTTAAAATTTAGTCGAAAATTTTCGGGTCGTCACAGTTGCAACCCTTTTTTCCCCTTTAAAGAACCCATGATAATCACCATTTACACAAATAAAATAGGATTTTTTTAGCAACCGAAGACTTCCTTACCACTTTTACATCGCATGACCATGCACCACCTGCTTCCACCCTTCTATAAAAGTGACATCAAAATCCACTTAACAATATAATACTAAATTTAAAAGGTTTATGCTACCCTTTCAAAAGCAATCGAAATTTGAGCACCGTCAGATAATGATTTGATATCCTTTAAGGCTGAAAAATCACATAAGAGTTAGTAAATTTACTAATAAACTCATCATTAGCAATAACTCTCTTAATCTTCTATAAAATCCTCAAAGTTGAGTTTGGATTTTGGTTCCAAGTGTAGTGAAACCATAAGTGGTTCACACCAGTCATATTAATACCCTCCAAGCACCCCCTGAATTCTCTCATCGCCAAAGTGCTCTTTGGTACTCTAGAGGTCGAATAATCAACATCAAGCAGGACATTAAAGTCTTCAAAAATCATCCAAGGTTGTGAACCCCAAAAATTCTTATGCATATTCAAACTCTGTCACAATTTTCACCTTTAAATATAATAGTTGCCAGCGTAGACAATCGATACATAGCTTTTCTATGCATTATTCAAAGCCGTAACAACACTGTGAATAACTTGATTCGTCATGGTCAAAAACATCAACTGAACCATTGTCGGATCCCATCCAGTAATAATATGATGAATGTAAAATAAATTATGGTTATGATTATGATTATGATTATGATTAGTGTAACATTAAATCTTTTAATAAAAATTTATAATTTAAACGACCTTACTATTTACTATTTGTTGTCATTAAAAAAATAATATAATGAAAGAAAAAGGAGATTGATTATTATGGATATGGTAAATGTTGAGTCCCCAAAGTAATTAAGGATTTAATTATGACAAAATAAAATTTATTTGCACTAAAATGTAATGTGCAGCCAGCACAAGTTAGTTTATGTATAGACAACAGATATTGATGTGTCGAGTGTTTAGTCTGCTGCCTAGTCTACCAGCACAAGGTAGACGGTATTCTTCAATTAGCATAGGATGTGTACCTAGCAATTCAAAAATATCAAGTGACTCAGCAATGAAGAACCAGCATAGCTGGAATGCACCGTACTACACATGACAGCTATGCTCCATTACAAGTATAGCGGTTTCCTGAGTGGTGTACATCAATTGTACTATTCAACAGAAGTTAAAGAAAAAGTTGAACAGAAAAGGACACGCGTCGGTGGCTGACAAGTGACTTTACAAGACCACGTGGGAATGCAGAAGTTTAACGCATGTGCAGACATATGTTATACTTTTTCAACGCCTAGGGAACACAATATTCTATTTGTTTAAACAAATAGTGGTGCGAAACCGAATTGAGGTGTTCCTGCAAATAGCTACCAAAGAGGAAAGAGGAGAGCAAGCTCTCTGATGCAGTTGTCCCCACAAGTACATGCATCCTATGTGCTAGTGAGCAATAGAACAATTACACGGCTAATAGGACTACTATAAATTGGTGTATCCACTATTGTAACAACTAGTGGTGTGGGTTTTATTTATTTAGAGTCCAAACGTGTAATAGCTTAATATATCCTCATTAGCTATACTTAGGTAAATCTGTATCGGCCAACTATCATTCCGCCAAGGATAGTTGTAATTCTTTGTGATTCAATCAATAAAGAATAAACCGTTGAAAATTACCTTTGACTCTATTTAAATTACTTACTTGAATACTAAACTGATTAAACTGTTATGTTAACCAAAAGAGAATTGTATTCACCCCCCTCCTACAATACTCCTGTTGTTTATCAAGGGACCAACAACTGGTATCAGAGCTTCAGTCTTGATAATTTAATATCTTGGATCTGAATTCTCACATGGCTGCATATTCAAATACAGCTTACCTTGAAAATGGCTCATCCAATAGACCACCCAAATTTAATGAAGAGGAGTATGAAACTTGGAAGGCAAGGGTCATGCTTCATCTTGAGTCTATTGACCCACTCATGCATGGCATTGCTACAGATGGTTCATTTGTCCCAACTGAGAATATTGCAAGTGTTCCACCTACTGCTGACGCTCCTGCTATTCCTGGCAGAGAGGTTGTTCTCCCTCCATCTGAATGGGATGCTGAGAACAAACGTCATGTTGGACTTGACCCTAAGATCAGAACCATGTTAGCTATAACATTACCTAACCCTTTGTTTAAGCTGATTAAGGGAAAGCTGAATGCTAAGTTTATGATCGATTATCTAGATGTTACCTATGAGGGCATGGGTGAGGTTAGACAGAACAAGATTATTGCCTTGAAAAGAGAGTATGAAATGTTCTTTGCCTATAAGAGTGAAACCCTTAAGCAGACCTTCATTAGGTTTAACTCCTTAGTTGCTGACCTGCTTACTTTAAAAATCACTTATACTGATTTTGAACAAGTAAACAAATTCATTGACTCACTGCCTGCTAAATGTAAACCTTTTACTAACCCATTAAGAACCACCCAGATTTTAAAGAATTTTAACATGTCTTCTCTCTTTGTGTGATGACCCGGAAATTTCTGACCAAATTTAAACTTAATCTTTAACGTTTCCGACACGATAAGCAAAGTCTATGAAGTTGAATCCTAAAATTCATGAACTATTCAAATACCCTTCGATTGTTCTCAACGATTCGCTAACAAATATAAGTAAATAGATACATATATATACTATAACATGAAAATGTAACAAAGTGTTATGAAAACGATACTGTACATTAACCTTATTAGTTTGATTATCTGATTGATATATTTAACTACGGAGTTAAAAGATTATGTCAAACGATTGAATTAAAAGATATTTATTGAGTCCCTTAAAGATTATGATATTATTACGAGTCTGTGTTGTGAGGTCCACGTTGATTTGGAAAATCGTTCATTTTTAATGATATTCGAAATAAATGGTAAAGTGTTTGTTTAAATAACGTAATTTGGAGACATACAATAGTAAGGAATATTAACAGTTGGAATTAGATATATGAATAACTTGTGATATGTATTTTAAAACGTATATATTAATATTGAAAATATATAAAATATAATATTAAACTGGTCATAAAACGAATTGTTATTATATATATATTAACAAATAGCGAGATAATGATTTATAAAAGTAAATGACCAAAACACTCGAAAGTTTAATATATACTTTGAGTAGTATAGTTTAGGGATAATTTAAGGCTATATTTTGACAAAGGTACGTGATACGAAACGTAAAATGCAAGTTTTCTAAGCGTACGAAAATGCGTTCGAGAAACCGGAACCGGGACATGAGTCAAGTGATGACGTACGACTTATCGGAACAAAAATTACAAGTCAACTATGCACGTGAATTTAATGTAATATATAATTAATTATTTAAATTAAATATATTATATATATTATATAAAAATATGTCGACAAGCTAAAAGTTAAAAAAATTGTGAGCTGGATTTTGGGGCCATGCGATCGCATGAGAAATAGGCATAAAACCCATGCGATCGCATGGGGTCTGAAATCTGGCCACATCTATAAATTCGATCGTTTTTCTGATTTATGATGCATTCTTCACTTCTATCTATCTCATACTCCCTCTATATTATTATTATTATTATTATTATTATTATTATTATTATTATTATTATTATTATTATTATTATTATTATTATTATTATTATTATTATTATTATTATTATTATTATTATTATTATTAGTATTTTTAGATATCGTTATTATTAGTATTATACATAAAATACTACGACGAGGTTATGAACGTGTCACTTTCAAAATGGGTTTCGAGCGGGATAGAGCAAAGGAAATTATGGGTTATAGCTATGGAGGTTATGGGTAATATTCGTGGGTAATATTCGCAAGTCAAACCTAGTGTTTATCATCTCCGTTACGTCTACGTACTTTCCTACAATATTGAATCTCAATATTGATACGTAAGCACTCATATTTTATCTTTTATATATTAATTGTGTATCCATGTCTAGTGCTCGAGTATATATATTTATGCAGGCTTGTATGCTAAATTTTGTCGTTAAACAGTTATGATGAATCACGAAGTAAATACATATATTACTGATAAAAGGTATATGATATGCATGTTTTTGGAAAGCTGGCGAAAAACCAATAACTTTTCATTTAGAAATCGCGTAATTTCGGTGAACGAATTAAAAGATATGATCAACTGAATTATGATTGACATTAATTGAAATTGCTTTTGAATCTGCAATTAATATTTAAACCACTTGTTTGTAAGGTTGATAAATTGGATTTTTGAATATTACCAGCCGAGTAAATGAATCCTTATATAAGGCACGTCTCGTTTTGTTGAACTATTGTCAAAATTGACTTTTTGAAACGACTTTGGATAACTATTGTATGTCGATCTCGAGCATTAGGATTGTGATACACTATGACCTGACCTAGCTTGATAGACATTTATTGACCAACATATGTTCTCTAGGTTGAGATCTACGGTTATTTGGTAATCCGAGTTTCAGTCACATTTTGGTGAACAACTTTATATGCTGCTAAGGTGAGTTTCATTGATCCCTTTTTAATTGCTTTTGCAATATATATTTTTGGGCTGAGAATACATGCACTTTATTTTAAATACAATGGATACAAGTACATACTAAATTCTACACTGAGTTTGAACCGAAAATCCCTTAGCTTTGGTAACTGTTAACTGCCAGTTATAAGAACTGGTGGGCGCGAGTAGTAGTATATGGATCCATAGGGCTTGATATTCCCGTCCGAGCTAGAGTACTAGCCTTTTAACGGACGTATGCTATTTGAGAAGCATACACGTTGGTATGCGTGTATTATTAAGATGATTATACAAAGGGTACAAATTATATATACGTTAAGTTTAGTTACCAGGGTGCTCAATCTTGTAGAATATTTTGATAAACGTTTCTGGATGAAACAACTGAAATCTTGTGATCCACCTTTATATACAGATTATGCGAAACACTAAAACTATGAACTCACCAACCTTTGTGTTGACACTTGTTAGCATGTTTATTCTCAGGTTCCCTAGAAGTCTTCCGCTGTTTGCTTATATGTTAGACAAGCTATGTGCATGGAGTTTTACATGGCATATTTATCAAGGAAACATTGCATTCACCAAATCATCACCATGTATCTTATTTTGACTGCATTGTCAACGGAATTACTATTGTAAACTATTATTTACGGTGATTGTCTATATGTAGAAATCATCAGATGTCGAAAACCTTTGATTTAAATATTCATTTATGGTGTGCCTTTTCAAAAGAATGCAATATTTACAAAACGTATCATATAGAGGTCAAATACCTCGCAATGAAATCGATGAATGACGTGTTCATCCATATGGATTTGGAGAGATCGTCACAGTTGGTATCAGAGCGTTGGTCCTAGAGAACCAGGTCTTGCATGAGTGTGTCTAACTGATAGTTGTTAGGATGCATTAGTAAGTCTGGACTTCGACCGTGTCTGCATGTCAAAAGTTTTGCTTATCATTTTTTGTCGGAAATTACCTGCTTATCATTCCTAGTCTAGACACGTTTTACTGCATTGATTGCATGAATAGTGTATAGACAAAATTCATATCTTAGCGTACCTGTTACTGTAAACTTTTCCTGACATCTTCCGAAAATTTCTCCGTGATTTATGGAATTTGGTATTATATATACATATGTAAATTATGTATTGAAGAATACCAAACTAAATTCTATAATCTAATTCATATCAAAAATCATCTCCCTAATTATACAAGATGGATCCCGCATCTAGTTCAAATTTCTTAAACTCTGACAGCTATTCCGATATGAATATTCACCTGAATTTCGAAGACAGTGTAACCGGAATGGATCAACCAATTAGCCATCATCTATTCTGGATGAATTGGGGATGAGTTCGTAGCCTACTTAATTATTGGAGACAAGAAGAAGGTGATCCCTTCCATCTACCACATTGCCCTCTTGGCGAAGAACCTGAAGCACTTACCGGCGAACCTGTTCGAGACACCATTTTCTCTCTCATTTCCAGAGTATCTCGTCACGATAATATACTATCTCAAATTCTGGATCTTATTCATCCGCTCGTCCGAACCGCCAATCATCCCGGTGTAGTAGAAGAAGTCAACGAGCTTCGCGCTCAGGTAGTGGCTTTGGAGAATATGGTGCAAAGATTACAAGCACCAGCAGCATCACCGGCATCAACAGTGCCACCGACAACAACACCAACAGTACCATTACCACCACCAACAATATTCGCATCGCAAATCTCAACTTCACAATCTGTTCCACGAGCATCAACGTCATACGCACCGTAGTTACCAAGAAATACCAGCAACAATAACCGATGAAGTATTAACTCATTTCCCCTGAAGAAAATTTATGTATATTTAATATATAAGAATTTTGAAATCAAAATAAATCTTTTCGTACTAAGCTATTACGTGTGAATCTTAACTGGTAGGTACTACTCGGTTAGTTCATATTACTAATATGCAATGATGTATATCCTTCCTTAACAACTTAACCATTGTTAATTACAATCTCTGTTTCAACTTAATGAATTCCATTTCATAATAAACCAAGTGTATTATTCAATTACATAATTGATTTTACATTTTCATTTTCGATATACTTGAAACTTTCCAGAAAACATCATTTTTACCTTGCGAAGTTAGCAAGAGTTCCATAAGCACCAACATGATTCACTGAGGAAGTATCAATAAAACTGAATAACGAAGTATTGATTACATTAGTAAAATACTCCACGAAGATTATGAAATCTTTAATGTTTTAGAGATTATTCATTTCTAATCCAGCCAAAAATTAAATGAGCTTAATATGATATTAACTCATTAAATCTGTGTTACATCTGAAGAAAATATACATAGATATATTTTCATAAAGACGGTAATAAAAATTCTTTTGTACAAAGTATTAATTGTGAAATCTTTAACGGGTAGGTAATACCCAGGAAATATATAAGTTCGCAATTAATATGTTACACTGTACATTCTTCAACTTTGATTCAAAAATTATTAACAATGCTCACAACGATATACAATCGTTTTCATACAAATTCAATTACATATTCTGATATTGACGGATCAGAATCCAAGTCATAACTCTGAACCGGTGACATCATTCTTAGATTCTTACATCTTTCAAATGCTATACTTTGACTTCAAAACTGTGCTAGAACATCACTTCTATTCATAAACCCAGAAAAAAAAAAGAAAAAAAAAATTTGTATCGTTCAAAATTCTAGAACATCATATGTATCTTGACAATTACAATCTTCATGCAAACCCTTCAAACTTTTGAAAACACCTCGGATTGATAACCAACGATTCGGTTATGATAACTTTGAATGCTGATGAAGCAGCAAAAACTGTAAACGACCTTAACAGCCAAAAGTTTGATGATAAAGAATAGTGTGTTGGCAAAGCTCAGAAAAAGAGAAGGTTTGGAACTGGAAAACGGATTGAGCAAAGTATGAAGGAGGCTGTGGATAAATCATAAAGACTAAACCTGCCTTCAAAGAATCCAAATTATTCAGTATCTGCTGAAGCCATTAACGAATACCTTGCTTCTGAATCTAAACCCTTGCGGACAATATTCTTCATCATCCTCTGATATTAGAAATTCTAAGATATCATCGTATCTTTCATTATAAATATCCTCCATATTTTTGGATATAATTCCATAATCATTCTCATCGGAAATCAATTTTCTCCTTGCGATATCTGTGTAACATCATAAAAGAAACTATTTAATTTCTAAATTCTGAAACCTTCGAGTTTAAAATATGAATATTTTTGAAGTGGTGTTGGGAACTGAAGCATGAGTTAGTATAATATAATGACACTTGATCAACGTGATTATATTACAGTAAGTCATGCTGAGTTTCTAAAGGAACGTGATAAAGGTTCACAGATCATACCCTCATTATAAACCATGTTACATAACTCTTTCATTCTATTTAACCTCTAAACTATGAAGAAAATATTTTCTTAATGATTCGGTCTTTTTCGAGGTATTATGGTAATTTGACAAGTCAGATTGTGCTATTACCGTTTTTTTTTTTAACATTAATTATGTTCATTCCGAAATTCATACCTACGAATTCTGGACCATTATTCGCTTGATTTAAAGTCGGGAAGAGAAAACGAAAGCATGAAGCTCCGAAATATAATGGAAAATATAAAGCCCGAAAACAACCCCGAAATTACAAACCGTATATATCAATGCGTATAGCAATATAAAGACACGGGAGAATGAAAAACAATATAACCCCAAGGTATTAGTAGAAGAAAATAACCTCCTCTGGTGGCAGATGAAAAAGAAGAATGAATGATATGATAGCCAAGAAAATATCAAGAATCAGAACTGGATGAAGCATTTTCACAAATCTTTTGTAAGTATGAAATAAGGAAGAAGATTATAGGAGTGGTGAAAATAAATGAAACGGAAGAGGTCAATTTATAGCAAAATATCAGAAATAGCAATCGAGGCAGATTACGCATTTAATCAAAGGAAATCCTAATTTCCTTAAATTCCGAAAAATCAAATCTTATTTAAATTATGAAGATTTTCTATTCCTTAAATTCTGAAAATCAATCGTTACTACGTCAAGAGATAAGACGAATCTCTATTCTCCATTTCACTCTATTACGATAACTTCCCTCATACGCTTCGAGTAATTGGATTTTTTGTATCCATATTATTCAACGGTGATAAAAATTCTATTTATCAACACATGTTCGTTATGAAAACATTTTTATTGTTAGCCATGACGACCTCACTCAAATTTCGGGACGAAATTTCTTTAACGGGGAGGTACTGTGATGACCCGGAAATTTCTGACCAAATTTAAACTTAATCTTTAACGTTTCCGACACGATAAGCAAAGTCTATGAAGTTGAATCCTAAAATTCATGAACTATTCAAATACCCTTCGATTGTTCTCAACGATTCGCGAACAAATATATGTAAATAGATACATATATATACTATAACTTGAAAACGTAACAAAGTGTTATGAAAACGATACTGTGCATTAACCTTATTAGTTTGATTATCGGATTGATATATTTAACTACGGAGTTAAAAGATTATGTCAAACGATTGAATTAAAAGATATTTATTGAGTCCCTTAAAGATTATGATATTATTACGAGTCTCTGTTGTGAGGTCCACGTTGATTTGGGAAATCGTTCATTTTTAATGATATTCGAAATAAATGGTAAAGTGTTTGTTTAAATAACGTAATTTGGAGACATACAATAGTAAGGAATATTAACAGTTGGAATTAGATATATGAATAACTTGTGATATGTATTTTAAAACGTATATATTAATATTGAAAATATATAAAATATAATATTAAACTGGTCATAAAACGAATTGTTATTATATATATATTAACAAATAGCGAGATAATGATTTATAAAAGTAAATGACCAAAACACTCGAAAGTTTAATATATACTTTGAGTAGTATAGTTTAGGGATAATTTAAGGCTATATTTTTACAAAGGTACATGATACGAAACGTAAAATGCAAGTTTTCTAAGCGTACGAAAATGCGTTCGAGAAACCGGAACCGGGACATGAGTCGAGTGATGACGTACGACTTATCGGAACAAAAATTACAAGTCAACTATGCACGTGAATTTAATGTAATATATAATTAATTATTTAAATTAAATATATTATATATATTATATAAAAATATGTCGACAAGCTAAAAGTTAAAAAAATTGTGAGCTGGATTTTGGGGCCATGCGATCGCATGAGAAATAGGCATAAAACCCATGCGATCGCATGAGGTCTGAAATCTGGCCACATCTATAAATTCGATCGTTTTTCTGATTTATGATGCATTCTTCACTTCTATCTATCTCATACTCCCTCTATATTATTATTATTATTATTATTATTATTATTATTATTATTATTATTATTATTATTATTATTATTATTATTATTATTATTATTATTATTAATCTTATTATTATTAGTATTTTTAGATATCGTTATTATTAGTATTATACATAAAATATTACGACGAGGTTATGAACGTGTCACTTTCAAAATGGGTTTCGAGCGGGATAGAGCAAAGGAAATTATGGGTTATAGCTATGGAGGTTATGGGTAATATTCGTGGGTAATATTCGCAAGTCAAACCTAGTGTTTATCATCTCCGTTACGTCTACGTACTTTTCTACAATATTGAATCTCAATATTGATACGTAAGCACTCATATTTTATCTTTTATATATTAATTGTGTATCAATGTCTAGTGCTCGAGTATATATATTTATGCAGGCTTGTATGCTAAATTTCGTCGTTAAACAGTTATGATGAATTACGAATTAAATACATATATTACTGATAAAAGGTATATGATATGCATGTTTTTGGAAAGCTGGCGAAAAACCAATAACTTTTCATTTAGAAATCGCGTAATTTCGGTGAACGAATTAAAAGATATGATCAACTGAATTATGATTGACATTAATTGAAATTGCTTTTGAATCTGCAATTAATATTTAAACCACTTGTTTGTAAGGTTGATAAATTGGATTTTTGAATATTACCAGCCGAGTAAATGAATCCTTATATAAGGCACGTCTCGTTTTGTTGAACTATTGTCAAAATTGACTTTTTGAAACGACTTTGGATAACTATTGTATGTCGATCTCGAGCATTAGGATTGTGATACACTATGACCTGACCTAGCTTGATAGACATTTATTGACCAACATATGTTCTCTAGGTTGAGATCTACGGTTATTTGGTAATCCGAGTTTCAGTCACATTTTGGTGAACAACTTTATATGCTGCTAAGGTGAGTTTCATTGATCCCTTTTTAATTGCTTTTGCAATATATATTTTTGGGCTGAGAATACATGCACTTTATTTTAAACGCAATGGATACAAGTACATACTAAATTCTACACTGAGTTTGAACCGAAAATCCCTTAGCTTTGGTAACTGTTAACTGGCAGTTATAAGAACTGGTGGGCGCGAGTAGTAGTATATGGATCCATAGGGCTTGATATCCCCGTCCGAGCTAGAGCACTAGCCTTTTAACGGACGTATGCTATTTGAGAAGCGTACACGTTGGTTTGCGTGTATTATTAAGATGATTATACAAAGGGTACAAATTATATATACGTTAAGTTTAGTTACCAGGGTGCTCAATCTTGTAGAATATTTTGATAAACGTTTCTGGATGAAACAACTGAAATCTTGTGATCCACCTTTATATACAGATTATGCGAAACACTAAAACTATGAACTCACCAACCTTTGTGTTGACACTTGTTAGCATGTTTATTCTCAGGTTCCCTAGAAGTCTTCCGCTGTTTGCTTATATGTTAGACAAGCTATGTGCATGGAGTTTTACATTGCATATTTATCAAGGAAACGTTGCATTCACCAAATCATCACCATGTATCTTATTTTGACTGCATTGTCAACGGAATTACTATTGTAAACTATTATTTACGGTGATTGTCTATATGTAGAAATCATCAGATGTCGAAAACCTTTGATTTAAATATTCATTTATGGTGTGCCTTTTCAAAAGAATGCAATGTTTACAAAACGTATCATATAGAGGTCAAATACCTCGCAATGAAATCGATGAATGACGTGTTCATCCATATGGATTTGGAGCGATCGTCACACTTTGGCAGAAGCAAAGTTTGAACTTAACCTGAAAGAAAACTTTAAGTCTGCCCCCACCACGTCAAAATCTTCTAAGTCAGATGACACTGCTCTTATTGCTGCTGCTAAAAAGAAAGCTCAAAAAGCTTTACTGGTTCAAAAGTTGATGGCAGAAGAAGAGTCAACTGTAGATGAGGTGGATAGTGGTACTGGGTTTGAAGAAAGCAATGATGATGAAGATGATGTGTGTGATGACCCGGAAATTTCTGACCAAATTTAAACTTAATCTTTATATGTTTCCGATACGATAAGCAAAGTCTGTAATGTTGAGTCATAAAATCTTTGAACTGTATCATATATCCATTTGACCTTCGACTATTCCCGACGATTCACGAACAACTAATTGTAAATAGATACATATATATAATAAATTGAAATATAAGTTGAAATAAAATACGATTCAATTGTTAAAAATAAATATGTAAATAATATAAAATATAATAAAATTCGTTATTAAAATGAATCTATATATCTATATATATATAAAGTAAATTGAATGAAATTATTTAATGATAGTAATACTTGATTGTTATTTTGATAATTACATATACATGTATATATTATTATTTTAATAATACAAGAACCCCACACCTTTCAACTTTCTACTCCTATTACTCGTTCCCAACTAATTGAATTATACTTTGTTTCTTTTCTAACTTTAACCCTACACTATTATATTTCCTTTTTGATATCTACTACTCGACAACTAAGGATCCACAAAATATCATACATGTTCTTAAATCGTTATTGGATAATACTATTGTTGGAATCTTCTTAATATATTTAACAGAATTGCATGTGGACATATTCATATTGTTTTTCTCTGCTTTCCACTATCTCAATTATGATACATATTCAATTATATATAGACTTATTTCAATTATATATAGACTTATTTACCCGAACACAAACAAAACACTTCAATTCCTTTTAGACATTAGTCTTATTGTTGCATTATACTATTCGGTTTACTTTATGCTTCACTATGAATCATCAAGCCTTTATCTATGCACACATATATACCGAATTATATAACTATATATCTATATCTATATCTATATCTAAAACCATATGTGTATTAAATGGTTTATTAGATCAGTTTCCTACTGGGCAATTTGATCAACTATGAAAATCACTACAACCTCATTTATCACTTCCTCAAAGTAACATAGAACACCACACACTTGCTTGTTTTGTTTCCATGTTTAAACCAATCACAACCACCGTCATCTACCACTCAGCCAATCACAACCACCATCTAACCATCTTGTGTACTGTTCGTTCTTGTTTTCTAGTTCGATCAAACAACCATCTTCACGAAACCCATTTGATCACCACCTTGAGCTCCACACCCGCCACCATTCCCAACCGTCGTCAACCACCTGCAACACTCACTAACGATTCTGTTTTCATTCGAAACTCACCAAAGATCAATCTACTTCTTCAATTTTTCTAATTTGATGATCAACAACTTTATTCAAACCCGATATATAAATCAACTGAGTTGTTATTTATTTCTGTTATTGACCTATTCGATTTAACCATCAAACAAGTCGTAATCGATTTTGTTACTTTAGCAACAAGAAGGTTGCTACTATTGTTGTTACTCGATTGTTACCCAAAACCCAAAACCTATCTCTCTTACTCACTTTTTATTTATTGCTGTTATTAACTTTAAATCAAACCAAAACCCACTCACTTTCATAATCAGTCCACTACTAATCGGATTTAGGAATGATTACTTCTATTACTCGATGATCAAACAACACGCAAACACAAACCAACATACTCAATGAGGTATTCTACTGATTACTACTACATACTTATCGATTCTTTCTTCTTTCTTTTCTTCTGTATCCTTATCACAAACATAACAAAATACCACACACCACCTTCACCCTACATCTAACACCACCATTCTTTCTCTATCTGTGTTTTCTGTTATTATCAAACAACCCACATGAACCGAACTGTAACACCCTAAGCAAATCCCACATCGCCCACGAACATGAGTGATCATGGGATTATAAGGTAATACTCACGCTTAAATGACACAACGCGTTTTGGGATCACAGGCTGAATAGAAGTGCGAGTACGCTGTGGTTAAGCGTGCTCTGGCGAGAGCACTACCAGGATGGGTGACCTCCTGGGAAAGTGCTTCTCGTGTATGGTCGCCAAGAAAAAGTCGTGCACCTGCAGGCAAAGCGGACAATATTGTGGTCATGTTAAGCTGGGGTGTTACAGAATGGTATAAGAGCCACTCATGTCCCGTTGGGGGTGGTGGGGCAAACCTCATCGAGGATGATGAGTCCCTAAAGGGGGTGAATGTAACACCTTAGGCAAATCCCACATCGCCCACGAACATGAGTGATCATGGGATTATAAGGTAATACTCACGCTTAAATGACACAACGCGTTTTGGGATCACAGGCTGAATAGAAGTGCGAGTACGCTGTGGTTAAGTGTGCTCGGGCGAGAGCACTACCAGGATGGGTGACCTCCTGGGAAAGTGCTTCTCGTGTGTGGTCGCCAAGAAAAAGTCGTGCGCCTGCGGGCAAAGCGGACAATATTGTGGTCATGTTAAGCTGGGGTGTTACACGAACATCCATCTTTCTGTATCATTCTTTCTGTCGTGCACACAATTGTAAACCACCTTAGACCACTGTTACGACTGCTGCAATAATATTTCTGTTCTTCTGTAATGAACCTGTTACACCTTCAAACCACTTGTTACTCATGTTTCATGATTTACAAACCCACAAATTTTTACTACATGCTGCAACATAGTTGCTATATTTTTTTTTAATCATCATCACCATACCATGACCAATCTACTACTACGATTATTATATTTTTCTGCTTCCACTCGAAACCACCACAACCAACAATTATATCGATCCAATCATAGTGATCTCCTTTTTGTGTTACAGCAACCTTTATTTCGGTTGTTAATTGAATTAAATCATCTATTTTTCTCCTTGTGGTCGACAAATCACTAAACAATGATAACCCACTTGATTAGTTTATTAGAGGGATAAATAATGATGACACAGTGAGTGGATAGTGATGTGATGATGACGGCAATTCCAAATATTTATGATACGTTATTTCAATATAAAACTGTTGGGTAATTTTGATAGTTGAGTGGTTATCTAGGTTAAGTAAAAATAAATGCATTGTCATAAGTTTAGATTTGGTTTATTATTAGTTGGTTTTATTAAATTAGGTGTCAGTTAGTTTTTGTTACTTAGAAGAAGTCTTTGCATTGAACGGATATTGTGGTCAAATAGGAACAAGTCTAGCAAGTATTTTCGTGCACATTGGAGAGTGGAGAGGCAAAGTAGTTCCTATTTTCATGTATGCAGGTGATTCCTTTAAGGCTATAAATAGCCTAGCTATGTTATTGAATAAATGCAACAGACTCTTATTCCAATATTTCCTTTACTTTATTTACATATCACAAAAGCACATTTGTTTTCTTACTCTTAATAGTGTAGCTTGTGAGTTTGTTATAGATCACACCCTACAAAAACGTCCACTGTCTTTTATTTCTTTCAACTTGACTTCTTGGGCCAATTCAAATCGGGCTGCCATGGTGGCCGAATCTGTCATTCAAACAAAGTGAAACTCGGGTTTCAAACTTTACCCAACATTGATCGCTCCTTAATACCTCTTTTCGAATTCTATTACCTGACCAAAAGCCAAAGAACCATCAACATAAATCACCTCCTGCACCACTCATTTTCTTATTTTCTGTTTAAACCGCCATGATAATTAATGATGATGACGATTAGAAAGATGAATGATGGTGTTAGTACATGGAAATAATGGTGATAACTCTGTAAGTGATGATAACGATGATTATAGAATGAAGGGATGTATATGATATATGATGATGCTAGTTGATGATAAAACATAGATGACGATGATGAAGTTAAAAGGTGACGATGATGATCGTGATGATTTCGATGATGATGAAACGGCTAAACTATCTGTTGTAATTTCGATTGCTACTCCTGCTGCGTTATATTTTTTTCTGTCGACTTCTGTGGTTATTCGTGGTTATAACTAAGCAATGAAAACCCTTTTACATCTTGGGCTTGATTTAATTATAGATTGGGCCAATTAAGTGTTGTTGGGCCAAGGTTTTCAGTTGGGCCGGATTATTTCCCATCTGTTTTGAAGCAGCGAATGTTATATAGTTTTTTTTTGTAGTGACCCGAACTTTTCCATGTTTATTTATATTAAATGAAATTGATATTTACATGATTAAGTGTTTCCAACATGTTAAGCAATCAAACTTGTTAAGACTTGATTAATTGAAATAGGTTTCATATAGACAATTGACCACCCAAGTTGACCGGTGATTCACGAACGTTAAAATTTGTAAAAACTATATGATGATGTATATATGGATATATATATATAATTAACATGATATTATGATAAGTATGTATCTCATTAAGTATATTAACAATGAACTACATATGTAAAAACAAGATTACTAACTTAAGGATTTCGAAACGAGACATACATGTAACGATTATCGTTGTAACAACATTTAAATATATATATATATATATATATATATATATATATATATATATATATATATATATATATACCATATTAAGATATATTAATACATCATAATATCATGATAATGTAATAATTTAATATCTCATTAGAGATAATAAACAATAGGTTAACAACATTTAACAAGATCGTTAACTTAAAGGTTTCAAAACAACATTTACATGTAACGACTAATGATGACTTAACGACTCAGTTAAAATGTATATACATGTAGTATTTTAATATGTATTCATACACTTTTGAAAGACTTCAAGACACTTATCAAAGTACTTCTACTTAACAAAAATGCTTACGATTACATCCTCATTCATTTTCATCAACAATTCTACTCGTATGAACTCGTATTTGTACTTGTACAATACACAGCTTCTAAATGTATTTACTATTGGTATATACACTCCAATGATCAGCTCTTAGCAGCCCATGTGAGTCACCTAACCATGTGGGAACCATCATTTAACATCTAGCATGAAATATCTCACAAAATTACAAACTAATGGAGCCTATATGGAGACTAACATTCACGTGAATGAGAGGTACCACAAACACATTCACTTTGCAATTTTCTTGAATCAAACTACTCTCTCTCAAGTGTTCTTCCTTTGTTCTAAGTGTTCTTCATCATCTTCAACAAAATCTAGCTCAATCTAGTTCATAAATTCATACATAAACCAAGTTATAAAACAACTACTCAAGAACACACCAACAACACTTCCAAGTTTGCTAACTTACTTCCAATCTTGCAAATCCACTTTGAATGATCATCCAACCTCAAGAAATCTTTCTTATTTACAATAAGATATCTTTGTAATATAAAGTAATACTCATATTCAAACTTTGATTCAATTTCTATAACTTTAACAATCTTATTTCGAGTGGAAATCTTACTTGAACTTGTTTTCGTGTCATGATTTTGCTTCAAGAACTTTCAAGCCATCCAAGGATCCTTTTGTCACGACCCCATTTCGATCTCGAAATGTGACGTGATAGGTGTCCCAGTTATAGTTAACGATTTCTAAAGACGATAGCGGAAACGTTTTTATTTCAACACACAAGTACAAGTTTGGAGTTACATGTCGGGACTTAAAAGTAAAGTACAACAATTACAACCATAACATAACAAAGTACAACACTTAAACATAGTGCATGATGATTTATTTTTAAAACGACGTCCCGACATCCTGACGACATCCCAAAAGCCAACCTGAATGTATGCGGACTCCTGCTTAAGGACCTGAGAAAACACATGCTTAAAAACGTCAACAATAATGTTGGTGAGATCATAGGTTTAATGTATATAAATGTATGGACCATAAGATTTTCAAGTATAAACAGTTGTAAATATGTTCTAAATAAACATGAGCTCCCGATATCGAACTTAACAATCAAGAACCCGAAATCATGTAGTCTAACTTAGCTAGAGCTAAAAAGTTGAAGGTTATGCCTTCTCTAGCCTGAAGACTATGCCGGATGTGAGGAGTCACCCTCAAATAGATCTATCCACATTATTCGCGTTTACCATAAACAAGTAATTAACGATATCAGAATCGGGGTTTAAGCTAAGTCACAAACTCAACACAATAGAATATAGTTTTAAGCACTTATGTCCATAATGTAAAACATAAAAGAAGCATATTTCTCATCCCAAAATAGTAAGTTTGCTAAAAGCAAGTAAAATGGGACTATGATACTCACAGGTGATGTTATGCGGTATAAAGCTTGGATTTGTGGTTTAAGTACTTTGATGTACTTCGAGCTCGGGACCTAAATACATAAGTTAAGGTCAGAGGTGTGTTATTACTAATATTTGTAATACTAATGATTTGATTTATGTTCAAATGTAACATAGTGTACTCGGCTTTTAAAAGACGGTTTCTCGGTTTACAAGTTAAGGTTTCTATGTGGACTGATTTTACAAGTAGTTTTAGAAGTTGATTTCTTATTTAAAAAGTAGTGATATAAGGTAATTCTTATTTTATAAGTGAAGGTATTTGTGTTGGAGGTCTAAAAATATAAGATTTGTAATTTATATCATAAAAATGAATTTTATAGAATTATTTTACTACAAGTGGACTGTTTTGACTAGTTTAAAGTTTAATATCACTAAAAATAGTAAATTAATTTATTTACACTTATCCTTTTGAAGTCTTACTCCAATATAGTTATATTTTAGTTCACAAATTCTTTTTGCTCAGAAAACATAAGTTGTGTATGTTTTCTTTATATTCTAAGTGGTGACAGTTTCAACAAGTTTAAAACCCATTATTTAAATGTACAAGACCATATCCTAATCATTTCTTAAGCTTTTTATATGATTCCAAAGCCTAACATGTTCTATTTTTAGTCTATTTTATAATGAAAATCTCCTAAGTTTTCATATCTAAACGTTGGTACCTCATTTTTGGTGATACATGTGTGTTGGACAGATTCTGTCCAAATCAGTACCCATAAAAATTAAAAATACAAAAGAAATACTTAAACTACTTTATAAATCATGGGATTTTTACAGAAGGTCTATGACTCATAAAAGTTTTAGAATCTAAAAAATTCCATAGCAAAAGTGAGTGTAAGTATTTTCTAAAAATTCCACCAAATGAAGACTGATTTGGTTTCTTTGTAAGTTAAGAACTAACTAGTAATCTTAATACATTTTAGCTATATCTCTTTTCATTTTAAGTTTATTTTAGGTTGTTAAACATATGTAAAACATATTTTTAGTTACTTATGATCAAGATTAGAGTTAGCCATGTAATCATCAGTGAGTGTTTTTAACACTCTAGATTAAGCTTTTACACCCATTTCTTTTGAAAGTAACTTGGTAAGAAATAAAAGAAGTGTTCTTGGTAATTATACCTTGAGTAATGATGATGTATGAGTTGATGAAGATGAACAAAGAAGAAAGAAATGGCTGTAACTTAGAGAGGATTTAGTGAATGATTAAGATTAGTAAGTGAGTTCAAGAGTTACCAATTTGATCTTATGGGAATGATGACGATGTCATGTAACATGGAGAAGAAAAATAGGTTAAATGACTAAGCACACTTACTAGCTAATCATGCATGGAAGTGGCATGTCTATGTAATGTGGCATAAGGAGAAGAAAAGAGAAGATGACTAATCAATCTTTACTTAGTTAATTATGCATGGAAATGACAAGTGTTTGTTATATTTGCATGTAATTAGTGCTAATTAATTAATGTTAATTACATGTAGTCTTTTGGTTAATCTTAGATTAGTTTTAAGTTTAGATGTAAGTATATAATTAGGTGTTATAATCTTGAGTAAGACTTAGTTAATGACTAATGTTGTAGTATTTTACTAACTAGGTGTATTAAGGATGATTACTTAATCAATAATACTTGATCATGTTATATACTTAATTTCACAAGTATACAAGTGTGTAGTTTTTTTTTTTTTTTTTTCAAGTCTTAGTATTTATGGTGGTAAACTAGGGTTTCTAGGAATTGTGTATATGTATAACAATCCTCGATCAATCAAGACTTAAATGTAAGACCAGGGTTATACAAACCCTAAAATAAATCAAGACGTATTTTATTAAATATACTAGTCAAGAAAAAAAATTCTAATTTTGAAAGGTTAGATTAAATAACCTAGTAGAAAAAGTTAGGGTTATGACATTACCCACCCGTTAATAAAAATTTCGTCCTCGAAATTTAGGTGGTACTTGACGTTTGTGTGATATCGGTGAAAAGATGTGGATACTTCTGTCTCATGTGGTCCTCCCGTTCCCAAGTAAACTCCGGTCCTCTACGAGCATTCCAACGAACTTTGACAATCGGAATACTACTATGCTTTAAGCGCTTAACTTCGCGATCCATGATCTCAGCTGGTTCCTCGATAAATGAAGTTTATTGTCTATACGAATCTCTTCCAATGGAATAACGAGAGTGTCATCGAACAAACACTTCTTTAAGTTTGAGATATGAAAAGCATCATGGATACCACTCAATTCTTGAGGTAGTTTCAAACAATACGCCACAGGACCAATCCTTTCAATTATCTCGAAAGGTCCAACATATCTCGGGCTTAGTTTTCATCGTTTCCCAAATCGAATCACACCCTTCCAGGGAGACACTTTAAGCATGACTTTATCTCCTACCTGAAATTCTAAGGATTTTCTTCGAACATCAGCATAGCTCTTTTGTCGGCTCATGGCAGTCTTCAATCTCTCTTGAATCTGAAAGATTTTCTCTGTAGTCTCATGTATGATTTCTGGACCAGTGAGTTGTCTATCACCCACTTGACTCCAACATAGAGGTGATCTACATTTTCTACCATAGAGAGCTTCAAATGGTGCGGCTTTAATACTCGCGTGATAACTGTTGTTATATGAAAATTCTGCTAATGGTAGATATTTATCCCATCCATTATCAAAATCAATAACACATGCCCGTACCATATCTTCTAGGATTTAGATGGTCCTTTCACTTTGTCCGTCAGTTTGCGGATGGTAGGCGGTACTCATGTCCACACGAGTTCCTAAAGCTTCTTGTAAAGATTGCCAAAATCTTGACGTGAATCGACTATCACGGTCGGATATAATAGAGACAGGCACTTCCGTGTCTTGAAATAACTTCTTTCAAATATAATTGTGCCAATTTCTCCATCCTATCCGTCTCTTTCATAGGTAGGAAATGTGCAGACTTAGTGAGATGATCGACAATCACCCAAATAGTGTCGTAACCACTCACGGTTCTTGGTAGCTTCGTTATAAAATCCATGGTTATTCTTTCCCATTTCCACTGTGGGATTTCCGATTGTTGTAACAACCCTGACGGTTTTTGATTCTCCACTTTGACTTTCGTACAAGTCAGACATTGGCTCACATAAGTGGCAACGTCAGCTTTCATGTTAGCCACCAATAAAATTCCTTGATATCGTGATACATTTTCCCAGTTCCAGGGTGAATTGAGTATCTCGTCTTGTGCGCTTCATCTAACACAAGTTTTCTTAATTCACCATACTTTGGTACCCATAGACGTCCTGCAAAGTATCGGGTCCCATCACCCTTTACTTCAATTTGCTTAATCAATCCTTTAATCGCCTCATCCTTCCAATGTTCCTCCTTCACAGCTTCTAACTGAGCATCTCGGATTTAAGAAACAAGATTTGCACGAATAGTTATATTCAGTGCTCTAACTCGAAGAGGTTTAATCTTTTCCTTTCGACTCAACGCATCGGCAACCACGTTAGCCTTCCCAGGATGATAACGGATTTCGCAGTCATAATCATTCAACAATTCAACCCAACGCCGTTGTCGCATATTTAATTGTTTCTGATCAAAAATATGTTGAAGACTCTTGTGATCCGTAAATATAGTGCATTTAGTTCCATACAAATAATGTCTCCACATTTTAAGGGCAAAGACAACAGCTCCCAATTCTAAATTATGAGTTGTATAGTTCTGTTCGTGCACCTTCAGCTGTCATGATGCATAAGCAATGACTTTCTGTCACTGCATCAAAACACATCAAAGTCCTTGACGCGAGGTGTCACAATAAACCACAAAATCTTCATTTCCCTCAGGTAAAGTTAATATGGGTGCAGTAGTTAGTTTATGCTTCAATTGTTGAAATGCAGACTCTTGTTCCTTTAACCATTCAAACTTCTTTCCTTTGTGAGTCAGTGTAGTTAAAGGTCGCGCAATCTTTGAAAAATCTTGGATAAACCTTCGGTAATATCCAGCAAGACCTAAAAATTGTCTCACTTGAGTTGGAGTCTTAGGAACTTCCCAGTTGCCAATAGACTCGATCTTGGCAGGATCAACATAAATACCTTGGCTACTAACCACGTGACCTAAAAATTGTACCGACTGCAACCAAAAATCACACTTTGAAAACTTGGCGTATAATTGCTCTTTCTCTAGCAATCCAAGAATTATCTTCAAGTGTTCTTCATGTTCTTCTTTACTTTTAGAGTAGATCAAAATATCATCGATGAATACGATAACAACTTGTGTAACATCCCGCGTTTTTCCGTTAAATTTATTTTTAACACCGTCTTTTTCTTTTAAATAATACCTTTCGTTATTTAAATTCGTAGTTTCCGTTGACTAACGTTCATAATAATTCCGTCATTTAATTATAACATCTCTCGTTAACTTGCGTTTTAAAAATATTCGATCGGTTAAATCCCGCACCCGCTTTGAAACTCGAGGGACCGGAGTTGCCAAATGGGCAAACTAGTTGACTAGGTCAACTAGTCAACCCATTTCATCCATTCCATCATCTCCCTCATCCCTTTTCTCTCCATCTCAAGAACACACACACAAACCCATTCCATTCATTCATCATCTAAATTCAATCTTGGAAGCTCACAACAAATCCGATTACATATTTGGAATCCTCTCTTCATCCTCTACAATTTGATACCAACTTCATCTCGTTTGGGTAACATTTCTAAAACTCTAGATTTCTCTAAATTCGTGTTTTTGATTTGAAATGGTGTTAGTTAGTGTCTATGGCTCGAGTCTAACATGAATATATGTTTGGTTTGCTCGATTTGTTGTTTTTGGAGTAACTAGCATG
Organism: Rutidosis leptorrhynchoides; assembly: GCF_046630445.1. NCBI lineage: Eukaryota > Viridiplantae > Streptophyta > Magnoliopsida > Asterales > Asteraceae > Rutidosis > Rutidosis leptorrhynchoides. Next base: position 242,361,723 of record NC_092343.1, read on the forward strand.
AACTTGAAATGGGTGTGCTTAATCCTTGATTTTGGATGAGTTAATGTTGTTAGATTGTTAAAGTGCATGTTTTAATTGTGTTACTAGTATCACTAGCTTCGTTTTGATGCGTAGGTTGATTAAGAAAACTTCAAAAACATGAATATTGATTTTGTGATGTTTGACTAGGGTTTGATAGTTCTTGACATGAACTTTTGATGCTTGAATGCCATGGAATGTTAATTGTTAGTGATTAGTTGTAATGTATGCTTAATTACCTTCGAAACGGCATATCGTATGTGTAAATTGGATTCCCGAATCATAAAATACGTTTTACGAACTTGAAACTTTGAAAATAAACCTTTCTTGATCAATTGACGAGTTTTCGGTTATTGTCACATGTATGCATTGAATGCCCAAATCATTAAATGTGCATTGGTGAGTTTGAAGCATTAATGTGGGCATTGAATGATCACTTGGTTGGAAAACTCGGTTGTTACAAATGAGGTTTTTGATTGTTAAATTGTGTTTAGTTGCATTCTATGTCAAAAGAGCTTTCCAACGATATAAGGTGCGAGTCCTAAGTGTTTGTGGTTTGCGTTTTATGCTTATTTGAAGTTTGGATCAAGTTGGACAAGTGAAACAGACCAGGCACCAGCACCCGCCTATTGTCGCGGCGCGACAGAAGGGTGCCGCGGCGCGGCATAAGCCGTGCCCAGCTTCTGTCTCCGGTGTCCATTTTATGGAAAATGTTTGGCATACTACGGACCTCCGATTCACATGAAACTTGTTTTAATATACTTGTATATGAATATTTAGCATAGAAAAATAGTCCGGGACCCGACCCGAACGCGTTGACTTTTTCGTTGACTTTGACCAAGTTTGACTTTTAGTCGAACTTAACCAAACTTTTATACAATCGTTCTAACATGCTTTGGTACGTGATTCTTGCATGAAACTTAACAACGTGATTCACATGCTATACTATTCAAGTCGTATTGAGCCATAGGACTAATTGAACACATTTCACCCGACCTTGTGTCGTAACCGGTTAATTGATACAACTTATTTGTTTAGGTCAAGGCTAAGCAACATTCATGCACACGTTTACTTTGTGAAGTACATTTATACTTGTGCAATCAAAGGTGAGATCATAGTCCCACTTTTATTCTTTTTGAACTTATATTTGGGATGAGAAAACATAAACGATTCTTTTGAACTAAGTGAACACAAGAACGGGAAAACAAACATTCTACATACGAGTTTAGAACAAAAATCCTCAATTCGATTATCATTAGTTACACTTGCCGGGTGTAAGCGAGAACTTATGTTATATGGCCATATGGGTTGACAACCCTCATCTTTGACGGTTCGCTACCGTCTACGGATGAAATATATTTTCGAGAATCAGTGTTTGTTCTAGCACTAAGTGATGGGGTATACAATGGAAGGAATGTTAAGCTTTGATAATTGGGTGCTCGTGAAACAAACTTTTGGAATGTATTACTATTATTTCATTGATGCAAATCTTGTGGTTCACTTGTACTTACTTACTTAAACCTATGATTTCACCAACGTTTTCGTTGACGGATTTCTATGTTTTTCTCAGGTCCTTGAACGATACATGATACATGCTTCCGCTCATTATTTGATACTTGCATTGGATGTCGAGTATATGTGCATTTCATGGAGCGTCTTTTGACTTTACTTTAAACCGTGTCGCCTAGATTTCATTCGTATTATAACGTTGTAACTTAACTATTGGTTGAACAATTCTTGTAAACTTTGGGAACAATCTTTATTTTGAAATGAAGGCGACATATTTTGGTCAAACGTTATCTTAAAGACTTATAATCAGGTAATGGGACCCACGTAGCCGACGCCGTCACTTGACGATTTGTCGGGGTCGCTACAGGTGGTATCAGAGCCTTGGTTGTAGGGATTTAGAGTTCATTTGTGTTCACCCCGAGTCATAGGGTACATAGGTGAATCTAGACTACAACCGGCATATAGACTGAAGTAGGAATTATTTGACTAATTGTGCATTTATACTCGAACTCTTCTATCATATCTAACTCGTATTCGATCTTGATCTTACGTTGATAAATTTTGTTGGTGCGCCACCTTGACTTTATGAAGTAATGTTAAATGCACATGAGGATCAGGGTAATATAATTTCCGGGATTATATTACGGTGATTCACATGGACGTTCCGACATTATGACATAGAGAATTTAAGGCGAGTCAAGGAAAAATTTTCTCTCTATCCTTATTCCATGCCACGGTTAGTATTGTTGAAAATACTAACCAACGATATTCTTGTCTCATGAAGGAACAATGGCTCACCAAGGTCAACACAATACTCCTCTCGAAACTCTAGAACAAGCTCTTCAACGAATGATAACCACCGCCGTGGGTACGGCCGTGGCCGATCACTTTTCTAACAACAACAATCATGGAGCCGGTAATTCAATCGAAGGTTGCTCCTACAAGAACTTCATGAAGTACAATCCTCCCACTTTCGATGGAACCGGGGGACCGGTTACTCTCACCCGATGGTTTGAACAAATGGAGACCGTTTTTAACACAAGCGGTTGTCGAGACCAAGATAAGGTCAAGTTTTCCACCCTCACTTTCACCGGTATTGCTCTCTCATGGTGGAACACGTATGTACAATTAGTGGGAAGCGATGAAGCCCACACACTCTCTTGGACCGAATTAAGAGAAAGAATGATCACCGAATACTTCCCGCGCGACGAGACTCGAAGGCTCGAACAGGGTCTAAAGAATTTAAAAACGGCCGGAAATGACCTCAAGGCTTATAATCAACGGTTTACCGAACTAGTCTCGATGTGTCCAATTCTCATGACTCCCGAATCCCTAAGAGTCGAACTTTACATGGATGGCCTCCCTAAGAGCATTCAACACAAGGTAATGACATCTCAACCCACTAACCTACAAGAGGCTTTAACAATGGCCCGCCAAGCCTTAGAAACGGTGAATGAAATGGAAGCACCGGCACCAATGGTCGAGAACCACCCGAGTAACAACAAAAGAACATGGGAAGCCTCTCAATCAAGCAACCACAACAATAACAACAACCCCGCCAAGAAGCCTTTTACCTCCAACGACAAGAAAGGCTATGCCGGAAAACTGCCTTTTTGTGACGAATGCCACAAGCATCACTTTGAAGGATGTGGCAGGTTTCGCCACCGGCGCCAAGGACCCTTCGCTCGAAAGATGCCCAACGCACACAGAACGGGTGCTTGCTTCGAATGTGGCCAACTGGGTCATTTTAGGAATGTGTGCCCAAATAAGAAAATCAACCCCAACGCACGCCGTTGAACCTTCGACATCGACACCAAGGATGCCCGGAACGACGATGGACTAGTAACGGGTACGTTTCTTCACAACAAACCGTATATTTCATACTTGTTCGATTCGATTACCGCTAGACGTTTTATAACCAAGGATTTGACTCATGCTCTTTATATTCCACCTCTTTCCCCCAGATACTACTTAGACGATTTAAGTGACCGACGGAAAAATATTGTGTGCCTATAAATTTTATTGGAGGAAATACGTTAAGACCTTTGACTTGACACCTATAGAACTAGGGAGCTCGGAACCTATTCGTAAAAAAAAAAAAAAAAAAAAAAAAAAAAAAAATAATTTAAAAAAAAAAAAAAAAAAAAATGTTTCCCCATCATCTTGTATAGATTATTGTGAACTGAGTAATTTTCGGTTGGAAACCGATACCCTCTCCCTCGCATCCATGACCTCATGATTATTTGCACGAATCCCGTATGTTCCAAATCGACCTCCGTTCCGGTTATCATCAATTGGGGGTTAAGTGAGACGATGTCTCCTAAGCCACTTTCCGAACTCGCAACGTTAGTTGTAAATCTCTCTTAGTACCGCTTGATTTATTTAGGGCTCGCCCGTATCCATAAACCTCTTGAACCGCGTATGCAAATTCATATAGACTAATCTGTTATCGTATTTATAGATGACATCTTAACTTATTTAAGTAAAGAAGGAAAACGAACAACATCACCATCTTACGCTCGAACTTTTGAGAAAAGAGCAACTTTATACCAAATTCTCCGAGTGAGAATTTCTGTTGAACGAAGTCCAATTTTCTAGACCATGAAGTTAATGGTCAAGGAATTACAATCAATCTCGTAATCAAGCCACATGTAATCAGGAAACTCTCCCAACTCAGACTTGTATTCGTAAAAATCTTAGATCTCACCGGTTGTTACCGAAGATTCATTTCTGACTTTTCTCGTATTACACGACTTTAATCTCTCCGCGATCGAACCTTGAGCGTGATTCTTCACACCAACATTTCTAGCTAAATTCGTACAACACCAGATGGGACTCAAATATGGAAATATTTCTACTTGGACGCCGAAAGGCATACTCCCTCGACTCGAAATCAACGGGACGGAAATTCGTTATTTTGCACGAAGAATTCGAATACTAAATTGTGGATCCGATCAATATTCTTGTCATCACGTACCACACTACATACCTCTGTTATTTCACCGTTACTGTCTGATATTACTGGAAATTAAGATAACACACAATCCAACGATACTTCACTCTTCTTTGACTTAACGCCCTTGTGTTCCTGATAATCGGCCAACTATTATTCAACCCCGAACTATACAACTAAGTGTACTATCTCGTTTCTCTTTCAGACTTCAACTTTTGACAACTAGAGGCACGTTATGGCAACCTCGAGATGTAAACTCATCCTATTCTAAGTCCTCATTTCACTCCTATCTTTATTGCTCGCATTTCCGTTTAAAGAAACTCCTTGTAACATTTCTCCATGGATAGAGAAACTCCTCATATTACATAAGTATTCGCCACGAGGGTGAATAGTCCTAACGAACATTTTTCGAACCCTAACTAACTTGTTCAAACGTATCTTAAGAGATTCTTTTCCAACATGGTGTATCTTTGTCAATTATTCTGTATCGAAATACTCGTTTCACTTCTAGTTTTACAAGAAACCTTGGGAACCTGCTTAGACATGAGTACCGCGTACCACCCACAAACAGACGAACCGAACAAACGAACGATTTACGTCTTCGAAAGACATGTTTCAAACTTGCATGGTCGCTTTTAGTAGATCCCTCTTACAACAGTAGTTACCACTCGTGTGTTCACACGCACTTTCCGAAACCCTATATAACCGCTAATGTCATACCCTGTTCATTTAACCAAAGCATCAACCACCGAAATCTGAACTCCATCAAGAAACAACAATCGAGATCATTCAAGTCCGAGAAGGGCTCGAGACAACCCATTGTCGCCAGAAGAGTTATACCAAACTTAGAGGAGAACCTCACAAATCCCAGTGTGTAACCGCGTAATATTGAGAACCCGCACCTTGGAAGGGTGTAATCCGTTTCGGGAATCAGGGAAAGTTAAACCCGCGACATGTTAACCCTTTTGAAACCTTGGGGCGTATTGGAACCGCTCCCTACCGTTTAGAACTTCCGACTCAATTAAGTTTCCGTTTACCCTACATTTCGTGTAACAAACTTAGAAACGTGTCCTGCGGAACAGGAACGTGCAATCCTGCTGGATACATCAACTATCGATGACAAACTTCTCTTCATAGGAAAACCAGTTGAAACTGGGGATCGTAAAAACCGAACCTTAATGCAACGTAAAACCCTGACTATCCAAATTCATGAGAACCCTCAAGAACGTACTTTCACTTATTCATAGCATTGACAACGTAAAGTCTCGAGTAAGAGATATCGACTACTACTTCCAACTAAATTTCGGGACGAAATTTCTTTTGAGTTGTGGATAATGTAACATCCCGCGTTTTTCCGTTAAATTTATTTTTAACACCGTCTTTTTCTTTTAAATAATACCTTTCGTTATTTAAATTCGTAGTTTCCGTTGACTAACGTTCATAATAATTCCGTCATTTAATTATAACATCTCTCGTTAACTTGCGTTTTAAAAATATTCGATCGGTTAAATCCCGCACCCGCTTTGAAACTCGAGGGACCGGAGTTGCCAAATGGGCAAACTAGTTGACTAGGTCAACTAGTCAACCCATTTCATCCATTCCATCATCTCCCTCATCCCTTTTCTCTCCATCTCAAGAACACACACACAAACCCATTCCATTCATTCATCATCTAAATTCAATCTTGGAAGCTCACAACAAATCCGATTACATATTTGGAATCCTCTCTTCATCCTCTACAATTTGATACCAACTTCATCTCGTTTGGGTAACATTTCTAAAACTCTAGATTTCTCTAAATTCGTGTTTTTGATTTGAAATGGTGTTAGTTAGTGTCTATGGCTCGAGTCTAACATGAATATATGTTTGGTTTGCTCGATTTGTTGTTTTTGGAGTAACTAGCATGAACTTGAAATGGGTGTGCTTAATCCTTGATTTTGGATGAGTTAATGTTGTTAGATTGTTAAAGTGCATGTTTTAATTGTGTTACTAGTATCACTAGCTTCGTTTTGATGCGTAGGTTGATTAAGAAAACTTCAAAAACATGAATATTGATTTTGTGATGTTTGACTAGGGTTTGATAGTTCTTGACATGAACTTTTGATGCTTGAATGCCATGGAATGTTAATTGTTAGTGATTAGTTGTAATGTATGCTTAATTACCTTCGAAACGGCATATCGTATGTGTAAATTGGATTCCCGAATCATAAAATACGTTTTACGAACTTGAAACTTTGAAAATAAACCTTTCTTGATCAATTGACGAGTTTTCGGTTATTGTCACATGTATGCATTGAATGCCCAAATCATTAAATGTGCATTGGTGAGTTTGAAGCATTAATGTGGGCATTGAATGATCACTTGGTTGGAAAACTCGGTTGTTACAAATGAGGTTTTTGATTGTTAAATTGTGTTTAGTTGCATTCTATGTCAAAAGAGCTTTCCAACGATATAAGGTGCGAGTCCTAAGTGTTTGTGGTTTGCGTTTTATGCTTATTTGAAGTTTGGATCAAGTTGGACAAGTGAAACAGACCAGGCACCAGCACCCGCCTATTGTCGCGGCGCGACAGAAGGGTGCCGCGGCGCGGCATAAGCCGTGCCCAGCTTCTGTCTCCGGTGTCCATTTTATGGAAAATGTTTGGCATACTACGGACCTCCGATTCACATGAAACTTGTTTTAATATACTTGTATATGAATATTTAGCATAGAAAAATAGTCCGGGACCCGACCCGAACGCGTTGACTTTTTCGTTGACTTTGACCAAGTTTGACTTTTAGTCAAACTTAACCAAACTTTTATACAATCGTTCTAACATGCTTTGGTACGTGATTCTTGCATGAAACTTGACAACGTGATTCACATGCTATACTATTCAAGTCGTATTGAGCCATAGGACTAATTGAACACATTTCACCCGACCTTGTGTCGTAACCGGTTAATTGATACAACTTATTTGTTTAGGTCAAGGCTAAGCAACATTCATGCACACGTTTACTTTGTGAAGTACATTTATACTCGTGCAATCAAAGGTGAGATCATAGTCCCACTTTTATTCTTTTTGAACTTATATTTGGGATGAGAAAACATAAACGATTCTTTTGAACTAAGTGAACACAAGAACGGGAAAACAAACATTCTACATACGAGTTTAGAACAAAAATCCTCAATTCGATTATCATTAGTTACACTTGCCGGGTGTAAGCGAGAACTTATGTTATATGGCCATATGGGTTGACAACCCTCATCTTTGACGGTTCGCTACCGTCTACGGATGAAATATATTTTCGAGAATCAGTGTTTGTTCTAGCACTAAGTGATGGGGTATACAATGGAAGGAATGTTAAGCTTTGATAATTGGGTGCTCGTGAAACAAACTTTTGGAATGTATTACTATTATTTCATTGATGCAAATCTTGTGGTTCACTTGTACTTACTTACTTAAACCTATGATTTCACCAACGTTTTCGTTGACGGATTTCTATGTTTTTCTCAGGTCCTTGAACGATACATGATACATGCTTCCGCTCATTATTTGATACTTGCATTGGATGTCGAGTATATGTGCATTTCATGGAGCGTCTTTTGACTTTACTTTAAACCGTGTCGCCTAGATTTCATTCGTATTATAACGTTGTAACTTAACTATTGGTTGAACAATTCTTGTAAACTTTGGGAACAATCTTTATTTTGAAATGAAGGCGACATATTTTGGTCAAACGTTATCTTAAAGACTTATAATCAGGTAATGGGACCCACGTAGCCGACGCCGTCACTTGACGATTTGTCGGGGTCGCTACAACTTGTCCAAATACGGCTTACACACACGGTTCATGAGATCCATGAATACCGCAGGTGCATTAGTCAAACCAAATGACATGACTAAGAATTCGTAATGGCCATATCGCGTCCTAAAAGCTGTCTTAGGAATATCATCCTCCTTAACTCTTAACTGATGATAACCAGATCTCAAATCAATCTTCGAATATACACTAGATCCTTGTAGTTGATCAAACAAATCATCGACTCTTGGTAGTGGATACCGATTCTTAATCGTCAATTTATTCAACTCTCGATAATCTATGCACATCCTCATAGATCCATCTTTCTTCTTTACGAACAAGATAGGAGCACCCCAGGGCGATGAACTAGGTCGAATAAATCCCTTATCCAACAGTTCTTGTAATTGGTTCGATAACTCTTGCAATTCTGAAGGTGCTAATCGATACGGTGGTCGAGCAACAGGTGCAGCTCCCGGAATTAAGTCAATTTGAAATTCAACTTGCCTATGTGGAGGAAGACCAGGTAAATCTTCAGGAAAAACTCCAGGAAAATCCTTTACTACCGGTACATCCTCAAGTCGCTTCTTCTATGACTCCATCGCCTTTACGTGCGCGAGGATGGCTTGACATCCTTTTCTTAAATATTTTCGAGCCTTCATACAAGAAATGATGTTGAGTTTCGCGCCACTCTTTTCTCCTTGAACTACCAAAGTTTCACCATTCGCGAGAGGAATACGAATGGATTTCTCCGTGCATGCAATGTTCGCATGGTTCTTAGATAACCAATCCATACCAATAATAACATCAAAACTACCTAACTCAACAGGCATAAGATCGACTTCAAATAGTTTATCAGCTAACGTTAGAGCACAACCTTGAAAGATCTTATCTACTTTCAAAGTTTTGCCATTAGCCAATTCTATGATATACTTAGTATCTAAAGCAGTTGGAGGTACGTTAATTACGGTACTAAAGTCCTTAGAAATAAAACTTCTATCAGCACCACTATCAAATAGTACATAAGCAATGTAGTTGTTTAGCAGAAATGTACCCGTGACTAAATCAGGATTTTCACGAGCTCCTTTTGCCGAGATATTAAATGCTCTACCTTTTGCATTTCCATCCTTCTTGGCATTCGGACACTGATTCTTCATGTGTCCCACTTGTCCACATCCATAACAAGTTTTAGGTTTGTTTCCAGTTGGCTGTGCGAGTTTGACTGTACAATCTTTGGACATATGCCCCACCTTTTTGCACCTATCACAAACAATAGTACAAGCTCCATAATGATGCTTATAACATTGATTGCAATAAGGTTTCTTGCCATTATAATTCTTCTTGGCATTAGCATTCTCAAACTTGGTGGTATCTTGTTTCTTCTGGTGAGAACTATTTCCTTGGTTCTCGTTCCACTTACGCTTACCGCCTTGAGTTTTTGTATCTGTTGTTGCTTCTGGGTTTTCATGACATGTAATCTGATCCATTAGGTTTTGTGCCATTCAAATAGCACTTTGGAGTGTTTCTGGTTTGGATGATGTTACATTACCTTGGATTTCTTTCGAAAGTCCCCACACATACCTTTCGATCTTCTTTGCTTCAGTAGTAACTAACTCCGGACACAATAGGGCAAGTTCTAGGAATCGTTTTGTATATCCCGTAATGTCATTCCCCTGAATTTTCAAATTCCACAATTCCATTTCTTGTTTCTGAATTTCGTTTCTTGGACAATACTCACTGATCATTGCTTGTTTGAATTCTTCCCATGGCATTGCATACGACGCGTCCATTCCTGCAGGCTGAGCATAATTGTTCCACCATGTCAGGGCACCATCTTGAAGAGTATAGGTAGCAAACTTTACTCTATCCGTATTTGCACAGTTGCTTATTCGAAAGACTGACTCGAGCCTCTCAAACTACCTCATCAAACCAACTGGTCCTTCTATTCCAGTGAAAGTTTGAGGTTTGCAGTTGGAGAACTCCTTGTAGGTACATCTTTGTGGAACATTATTTACACTTGAACCTCCAGCTTGACTCGCATTAGCTTGCACTCTCCGTGCCTCAGCAGCGGCTAAAGCTTCATTAACCCTTTGACTAATCATCTCGTCAACTTGAGCGTCAGTAAAAGTCCTTCGTGTTTGCATTATCCTTCATGATAATCAAAAAGAGACATCAATTACTTAGAGTAATATATACAAAATAAATAGTAGTGATTGTACATAATGGCACAATTAAGGAAATGAACTAAACTTCATAATAATAAAAGCCTTTTCCATTAGCATTTTATAATTACAAAACTTGGGTAATATCTACCCATTACAGTTCACTTAGATAATTTGCTAGTACAAGTTAAGTCACTACTACTATTCCTATATATATCCGATTAGGTGATAGATAGTCAAAATATACTAATGTCATAGAACACTAGTAGGGATCACCACAATCTCCCAAAGCAATCTAAGATCTCCATTGGCGATCTTGAGCGAACATTTGCAAGTCTGCTAAACACATCGCCTCTATAGCACCCAACCTCGAATCAAAATCAATCATGTTACGCTCCATCCTATCAATATTACCCGCATATCGCTCCATACTATCAACACTATCTGCATGTCGCTCCATCCACTGCTTATTGAGCTCTACCCTAGCATAAAGGTCATCATAGTCATCCTTAAGATCCTTTATAGAAGCCTCTAATGCCTCTTGCTTATCGGAATCATATAATGTGATGCCCCGTACAAAACCATCGTGTACGAATCATCAACAACAGGATCATTACAAGGTTAAGTACTATATGCTGTAATTAAAGAAGTTGCATTCATGATAAAAAGCTGATGTCATAACCGACATCAAATGTTTTACATTTCAAAAGCATGCTTCACTAAGTAGAAGCAAATAATAAGTGTACGTGACCACAATGGTCGTTACAAGTCATAGTTCGAAAGTACGAATGTTTGAATGCAAAGTAAAGTAGTTCATGCGTGGACAACTCTAAGCAGCGGGTTCTACAGCACGACTAGTACGCAGCGGAAGCAACCTCAAGCACCTGAGAAATACATGCTTAAAAAAATCAACACAAAGGATGGTGAGCTATAGTTTAAGTATAATAGTATGTAAGGTAGGCCACGAGATTTCAGTGCTACAAAGAGCGTTTCAAAACAGTATGATAAAGTATATGTTAACCGTGGGCACTTGGTAACTAACTTAACGTTTAAAATACCCCCTGAAAGTACACTTGGAGAGTGCGTATGTTTACGAAGTATTAAACACTCGTTGACTACTAGCGCGACTAGCCCGAGTGGGGATGTCAAACCCTATGGATCCATATCTAAGATTCGCGTTCACCGGTTCATAAACCAATGATTAAACGTTACCGAGCTAAAGGGAATGTTTCTGCCGTTATATAACCCACACATATATAAAGTTTAAGTACTCGTGCCTAGTATGTAAAACATAAAATCCTCATGTATTCTCAGTTCCCAAAATAAGTTAAAGTAAAAAGGGAATGCTATAACTCACAATGATATGTAGCGGTAAAGTAGTAGTCGGGAAAGGTGTGCAAGTAAATGGTCCGAAGTCCTCAACCTAAGTCAAATAGTACTAAGTTAGTAAATCGTCTTAATAGGTTTAAAAGTATGTATTTAAGGTCTTAAGGGTCATCATCAATCATCATTAAACAAAAGGCGTAAAGTAAGTTTCGTTTATGAAAGTAGTTTTCAACAAAGTCTGACTTCAGTCAGTCACCACGGCCTCTACCCTTATTGAATTAAGGTGAGACCAGTGGCCATGGCTCCGTCTATGAGTCCCTTAAGTGTGGTAAAATTTACAGAAGCAAACTCGTCTTGATTTGACCGTGGCGACGGTCTAAGTGCGAGTAGGTCAGAAATTTCTGCACAACGTTAAAGGACATAGTGACGATCGGAGGGCCATAAATCCTAAAGCGTAACTCGGATTAAGACGAGTCCTATATGAAAATTTATCTACACGAACTGAGCTATCTGAAAATTAAGGTTACAGTAGCCCAGGTATACTGGTCTGTTACAGAAACCAGAAAAACAGAAACTGTACACAGAAAACAGAAAAGTAAATGGACATAGTGACGCTCGGAGGGCCGTAGACTCTAAACCGTAACTCGGATTAAGACGAGTCTTATATGAAAAGTTATCTACTCGAAAAGTTCTATCTAAAAATCAAGGTTAGAACAGCCCAAGTCTACTGGTCTGTTCCAGAAGCATCAGGTCAGTAGGTTTTGGACAGAACAGTGAGTTTAAAAGGGTTCCGGTGGTCTTGGTGCTTGATGTTCATCATGGTTCTCATCCTTGTTGGATATAGCTTCAAGTGTACAACTCATTGATGTATCTATATAATCTTAACCAAGTCTTGACCATCATAATCCTAGTGCAAGTCTAAGACATGAAGCACAACTCACTTAAGAGTTGTATGAAGTTTGATGAACCAAAGTTGCATCAAAGTCTTAGATCTAACACATACATGGACTTTAAAGCTAATAACAAGTTACAAACTTGAAAGTAAACTAACTAATCAAGATCATAAGTAGTAGAACATAGTTCTTAGTTTGATCTTGAAGATCCAAGACTCAAAAGTCTAGATCCAAAGTTACATTTAAAGAAAACTTGTTTGTGTGTTCTTGAACTTCCAAGGTTAACTTGATTTGTTCAAGAGATATGAGATCAAGACTAACTTGTAGTACTTGACCATATAAACTAACTACATGAAATTAAAGTGTATAAAATAAAGAAACAAGTTAACTAAACAAGTAATTAGTTCAAGGGTTGCTCATACTTTAAAGATTCAACCAAAGTTGATCTTTAAGTAAAGTAAACTTTAAGTTTACTTCCATGACTTACAAGTATGATTTCAACAACAAGAACTTTATAATCTTTGAAACATTATATGTAGAACATAAACTAGTAAGTTTAGTTCTTGTGTTCTTGATGAATACAAGATATTATGAAGAATCAAAACTAGGAAGTTAGATTCTTGAAAGTTAGTAAGTAAGTAACAACAACATGTAACAAGAATCAAACAACAAACAAAGATTGATGATGATGAATGCTTATGAAATCAATTTTTAGCAAGGAAAAGAGGAGAGAAAAGTTCATATTACTTACAAGTAAGTAGAGAAAAGTGAGAGAGAATGGTTGAGAGAAAATGGGAGATGAATGTGTGTTTGAATTGTGAAGTGAATACAAGTTAACTAGTAGTGAATAATGAACACAAAAACACCCCTAAAGGGAGTCTTGGTTTCGGCATTCTGCAGCAGAAATGAAGGGGGAAGGTTAAGTTTAATGGTTATTAGCATGTAAAGTTCATAAAGGTGGTTAATGAATGGTCATGCATGGGGAAGATGTGCAACTAGATTCCTTCAAGTATTAAACTAAGTAGTCTCCATCTAATTGATACTTACACTTTGAAAGAGTGGGCTAACTAAGCCCACTTAAAGGTAGGGTGGGCTTACAAGTCTTAATTCATGAGTCCATTAACTAATCAAAGTCCAAGTTCAAATAAATCACATGTTAAACCAATTAAAGCCCAAGTAACTAACTAATAGCCTTAGTTAATTAAAATGATTAATAAATTTAATCATGAATGTAAATAATATCTAAAAATATTATTCGTGAAAGTTCCGGGTGTTACAAAGACGTTTCGGGCTCTTAAAAGTCAAGTACGGGCAATCAAGGCAACATGTAAATGTAATAACATACATTCGTTTAACCACACGTATTAATAATAATAATTATTAATAAATAAATGTTGGAAATTCTAGGGTCGTTACATATAACGCATAAACAGATTCAAAAACCCTAGAGATACGGTTATCAAGACGGCAAATTCGGGAAATAACGGTAAAAAGAGTGTCCCTAATAGTTTGGCCAGTCAAGACATTAACACCTCCTCGGGATGGTGGAACGTGCACCTCATGATAAGGTGTACCTTCCTCATCTACCCAAGAGGAAATCATGGTTCTAACCCAACCCCAACGTCTCCAAAATGACTGGTAAACATTCGCGTCTTCGTCGGAGCTATCATCACCAGTTGAGCTTGAGTTCACTATCGGGTCGGGATAGTAGTTGGAAGACATAGAGCTTTGTGAGGCAGCCATCTTAAGTCATCACACAAAAACATACAAGTTAACATATAGAAGTTTCGATAAGCAAAATGACAATAAAAGACTAAAATACGTGAAAGACGAAAATGACTCCGTTATAGACCCGACTCACTAATGCATCCTAGAATCTTAGACACACTAATGCAGTCCTGGTTCCCTATAACGTGGGCTCTGATACCATGTCCGTCACGATCCCATTTCGATCCCGAAATGTGACGTGATAGGTGTCCCAGTTATAGTTAACGATTTCTAAAGACGACAGCGGAAACGTTCTTATTTCAACACACAAGTACAAGTTTTGAGTTACATGTCGGGACTTAAAAGTAAAGTACAACAATTACAACTATAACATAACAAAGTACAACACTTAAACATCGTGCATGATGATTTACTTTTAAAACGACGTCCCGACATCCTGACGACATCCCAAAAGCCAACCTGAATGTATGCGGACTCATGCTTAAGGACCTAAGAAAACACATGCTTAAAAACGTCAACAATAATGTTGGTGAGATCATAGGTTTAATGTATATAAATGTATGGACCATTATATTTTCAAGTATAAACAGTTGTAAATATATTCTAAATAAACATGAGCTCCCGATATCGAACTTGACAATCAAGAACCCGAAATCATGTAGTCTCACTTAGCTAGAGCTACAAAGTCGAAGGTTATGCATTCGCTAGCCTGAAGACTATGCCGGATGTGAGGAGTCAACCTCAAATAGATCTATCCACATTATTCGCGTTTACCATAAACAAGTAATTAACGATATCAGAATCGGGGTTTAAGCTAAGTCACAAACTCAACACAATAGAATATAGTTTTAAGCACTTATGTCCATAATGTAAAACATAAAAGAAGCATGTTTCTCATCCTAAAATAGTAAGTTTGCTAAAAGCAAGTAAAATGGGACTATGATACTCACAGGTGATGTTATGCGGTATAAAGCTTGGATTTGTGGTTTAAGTACTTTGATGTACTTCGAGCTCGGGACCTAAATACATAAGTTAAGGTCAGAGGTGTGTTATTACTAATATTAATAATACTAATAATTTGATTTATGTTCAAATGTAACATAGTGTACTCGGCTTTTAAAAGACGGTTTCTCGGTTTACAAGTTAAGGTTTCTATGTGGACTGATTTTACAAGTAGTTTTAGAAGTTGATTTCTTATTTAAAAATTAGTGATATAAGGTAATTTTTATTTTATATGTGAAGGTATATGTGTTAGAGGTCTAAAAATGTAAGATTTGTAATTTATATCATAAAATTGAATTTTATAGAATTATTTTACTACAAGTGGACTGTTTTGACTAGCTTAAAGTTTAATATCACTAAAAATAGTAAATTAATTTATTTAGACTTATTCTTTTGAAGTCTTACTCTAATATAGTTATATTTTAGTTCAAAAATTCGTTTTGCTCAGAAAACATAAGCTGTGTACGTTTTATTTATATTCTAAGTGGTGACAGTTTCAACAAGTTTAAAATCTATTATTTAAATGTACAAGACCATATCCTAATTATTTCTTAAGCTTTTTATATGATTCCAAAGCCTAACATGTTCTATTTTTAGTCTATTTTATAATGAAAATCTCCTAAGTTTTCATATCTAAATGTCGGTACCTCATTTTTGGTGATACATGTGTGTTGGACAGATTCTGTCCAAATCAGTACCCATAAAAAGTAAAAATACAAAAGAAATACTTAAACTACTTTATAAATCATGGAATTTTTACAGAAGGTCTAGGACTCATAAAAGTTTTAGAATCTAAAAAATTCCAGTAGCAAAAGTGAGTGTAAGTATTTTCTAAAAATTCCACCAAATGAAGACTGATTTGGTTTCTTTGTAAGTTAAGAACTAACTAGTAATCTTTTAGCTATATCCCTTTTCATTTTAATTTTATTTTAGGTCGTTAAACACATGTAAAACATATTTTTAGTTACTTATGATCAAGATTAGAGTTAGCCATGTAATCATCATTGAGTGTTTTTAACACTCTAGATTAAGCTTTTACACCCATTTCTCTTGAAAGTAACTTGGTAAGAAATAAAAGAAGTGTTCTTGGTAATTTTACCTTAAGTAATGATGATGTATGAGTTGATGAAGATGAACAAAGAAGAAAGAAATGGCTGTAACTTAGAGAGGATTTAGTGAATGATTAAGATTAGTAAGTGAGTTCAAGAGTTACCAATTTGATCTTATGGGAATGATGATGATGGCATGTAACATGGAGAAGAAAAAGAGGTTAAATGACTAAGCACACTTACTAGCTAATCATGCATGGAAGTGACATGTGTATGTAATGTGGCATAAGGAGAAGAAAAGAGAAGATGACTAATCAATCTTTACTTAGTTAATTATGCATGGAAATGACAAGTGTTTGTTATATTTGCATGTAATTAGTGCTAATTAAGTAATGTTAATTACATGTAGTCTTTTGGTTAATCTTGAAATGTCCCGTTCTTATTGATTAAAAACGTTCCATATTAATTGATTTCGTTGCGAGGTTTTGACCTCTATATGAGGCGTTTTTCGAAGACTGCATTCATTTTTAAAACAAACCATAACCTTTATTTCATAGATAAAGGTTTTAAAAAGCTTTACGTAGATTATCAAATAATGATAATCTAAAATATCCTGTTTACACACGACCATTACATAATGGTTTACAATACAAATATGTTACAACAAAATAAGTTTCTTGAATGCAGTTTTTACACAATATCATAGAAGCATGGACTCCAAATCTCGTCCTTATTTAAGTATGAGACAGCGGAAGCTCTTAATAATCACCTGAGAATAAACATGCTTAAAACGTCAACAAAAATGTTGGTGAGTTATAGGTTTAACCTATATATATCAAATCATAATAATAGACCACAAGATTTCATATTACAATACACATCCCATACATAGAGATAAAAATCATTCATATGGTGAACACCTGGTAACCGACATTAACAAGATGCATATATAAGAATATCCCCATCATTCCGGGACACCCTTCGGATATGATATAAATTTCGAAGTACTAAAGCATCCGGTACTTTGGATGGGGCTTGTTGGGCCCGATAGATCTATCTTTAGGATTCGCGTCAATTAGGGTGTCTGTTCCCTAATTCTTAGATTACCAGACTTAATAAAAAGGGCATATTCGATTTCGATAATTCAACCATAGAATGTAGTTTCACGTACTTGTGTCTATTTTGTAAATCATTTATAAAACCTGCATGTATTCTCATCCCAAAAATATTAGATTTTAAAAGTGGGACTATAACTCACTTTCACAGAATTTTACTTCGTCGGGAAGTAAGACTTGGCCACTGGTTGATTCACGAACCTATAACAATATATACATATATATCAAAGTATGTTCAAAATATATTTACAACACTTTTAATATATTTTGATGTTTTAAGTTTATTAAGTCAGCTGTCCTCGTTAGTAACCTACAACTAGTTGTCCACAGTTAGATGTACAGAAATAAATCGATAAATATTATCTTGAATCAATCCACGACCCAGTGTATACGTATCTCAGTATTGATCACAACTCAAACTATATATATTTTGGAATCAACCTCAACCCTGTATAGCTAACTCCAACATTCACATATAGAGTGTCTATGGTTGTTCCGAAATATATATAGATGTGTCGACATGATAGGTCGAAACATTGTATACGTGTCTATGGTATCTCAAGATTACATAATATACAATACAAGTTGATTAAGTTATGGTTGGAATAGATTTGTTACCAATTTTCACGTAGCTAAAATGAGAAAAATTATCCAATCTTGTTTTACCCATAACTTCTTCATTTTAAATCCGTTTTGAGTGAATCAAATTGCTATGGTTTCATATTGAACTCTATTTTATGAATCTAAACAGAAAAAGTATAGGTTTATAGTCGGAAAAATAAGTTACAAGTCGTTTTTGTAAAGGTAGTCATTTCAGTCGAAAGAACGACGTCTAGATGACCATTTTAGAAAACATACTTCCACTTTGAGTTTAACCATAATTTTTGGATATAGTTTCATGTTCATAATAAAAATCATTTTCTCAGAATAACAACTTTTAAATCAAAGTTTATCATAGTTTTTAATTAACTAACCCAAAACAGCCCGCGGTGTTACTACGACGGCGTAAATCCGGTTTTACGGTGTTTTTCGTGTTTCCAGGTTTTAAATCATTAAGTTAGCATATCATATAGATATAGAACATGTGTTTAGTTGATTTTAAAAGTCAAGTTAGAAGGATTAACTTTTGTTTGCGAACAAGTTTAGAATTAACTAAACTATGTTCTAGTGATTACAAGTTTAAACCTTCGAATAAGATAGCTTTATATGTATGAATTGAATGATGTTATGAACATCATTACTACCTTAAGTTCCTTGGATAAACCTACTAGAAAAGAGAAAAATGGATCTAGCTTCAATGGATCCTTGGATGGCTCGAAGTTCTTGAAGCAGAATCATGACACGAAAACAAGTTCAAGTAAGATCATCACTTGAAATAAGATTGTTATAGTTATAGAAATTGAACCAAAGTTTGAATATGATTATTACCTTGTATTAGGATGATAACCTACTGTAAGAAACAAAGATTTCTTGAGGTTGGATGATCACCTTACAAGATTGGAAGTGAGCTAGCAAACTTGAAAGTATTCTTGATTTTATGAAACTAGAACTTTTGAAATTTATGAAGAACACTTAGAACTTGAAGATAGAACTTGAGAGAGATCAATTAGATGAAGAAAATTGAAGAATGAAAGTGTTTGTAGGTGTTTTTGGTCGTTGGTGTATGGATTAGATATAAAGGATATGTAATTTTGTTTTCATGTAAATAAGTCATGAATGATTACTCATATTTTTGTAATTTTATGAGATATTTCATGCTAGTTGCCAAATAATGGTTCCCACATGTGTTAGGTGACTCACATGGGCTACTAAGAGCTGATCATTGGAGTGTATATACCAATAGTACATACATCTAAAAGCTGTGTATTGTACGAGCACGAATACGGGTGCATACGAGTAGAATTGTTGATGAAACTGAACGAGGATGTAATTGTAAGCATTTTTGTTAAGTAGAAGTATTTTGATAAGTGTCTTGAAGTCTTTCAAAAGTGTATGAATACATATTAAAACACTACATGTATATACATTTTAACTGAGTTGTTAAGTCATCGTTAGTCGTTACATGTAAATGTTGTTTTGAAACCTTTAGGTTAACGATCTTGTTGAATGTTGTTAACCCATTGTTTATTATAACAAATGAGATGTTAAATTGTTATATTATCATGATATTATGATATATAATATATCTTAGTATGATGTATATACAGTTAAATGTCGTTACAACGATAATCGTTACATATATGTCTCGTTTCGAAATCATTAAGTTAGTAGTCTTATTTTTACATATGTATTTCATTGTTAATACACTTAATAATATATTTACTTATCATTTAACATAATTAACCAAGTGTATCAATATCTTAATATGATTCATATGTACCTAGTAAGACGTTGTTATAACGATAATCGTTATATATATCGTTTTCGAGTTTCTTAAATTAATAGTCTCATTTTTATGTATATAACTCATTGTTAAAATACCTAATGAGATACATACTTATAATAAAAACATGTTAACTATATATATAACCATATATATGTCATCGTATAGTTTTTACAAGTTTTAACGTTCGTGAATCACCGGTCAACTTGGGTGGTCAATTGTCTATATGAAACATATTTCAATTAATCAAGTCTTAACAAGTTTGATTGCTTAACATGTTGGAAACATTTAATCATGTAAATATCAATCTCAATTAATGTATATAAACATGGAAAAGTTCGGGTCACTACAGTACCTACCCGTTAAATAAATTTCGTCCCGAAATTTTAAGCTGTTGAAGGTGTTGACGAATCTTCTGGAAATAGATGTGGGTATTTCTTCTTCATCTGATCTTCACGCTCCCAGGTGAACTCGGGTCCTCTACGAGCATTCCATCGAACCTTAACAATTGGTATCTTGTTTTGCTTAAGTCTTTTAACCTCACGATCCATTATTTCGACGGGTTCTTCGATGAATTGAAGTTTTTCGTTGATTTGGATTTCATCTAACGGAATAGTGAGATCTTCTTTAGCAAAACATTTCTTTAAATTCAAGACGTGGAAAGTGTTATGTACAGCCGCGAGTTGTTGAGGTAACTCTAGTCGGTAAACTACTGGTCCGACACGATCAATAATCTTGAATGGTCCAATATACCTTGGATTTAATTTCCCTCGTTTACCAAATCGAACAACGCCTTTCCAAGGTGCAAATTTAAGCATGACCATCTCTCCAATTTCAAATTCTATATCTTTTCTTTTAATGTCAGCGTAGCTCTTTTGTCGACTTTGGGCGGTTTTCAACCGTTGTTGAATTTGGATGATCTTCTCGGTAGTTTCTTGTATAATCTCCGGACCCGTAATCTGTCTATCCCCCACTTCACTCCAACAAATCGGAGACCTGCACTTTCTACCATAAAGTGCTTCAAACGGCGCCATCTCAATGCTTGAATGGTAGCTGTTGTTGTAGGAAAATTCTGCTAACGGTAGATGTCGATCCCAACTGTTTCCGAAATCAATAACACATGCTCGTAGCATGTCTTCAAGCGTTTGTATCGTCCTTTCGCTCTGCCCATCAGTTTGTGGATGATAGGCAGTACTCATGTCTAGACGAGTTCCTAATGCTTGCTGTAATGTCTGCCAGAATCTTGAAATAAATCTGCCATCCCTATCAGAGATAATAGAGATTGGTATTCCATGTCTGGAGATGACTTCCTTCAAATACAGTCGTGCTAACTTCTCCATCTTGTCATCTTCTCTTATTGGCAGGAAGTGTGCTGATTTGGTGAGACGATCAACTATTACCCAAATAGTATCAAAACCACTTGCAGTCCTTGGCAATTTAGTGATGAAATCCATGGTAATGTTTTCCCATTTCCATTCCGGGATTTCGGGTTGTTGAAGTAGACCTGATGGTTTCTGATGCTCAGCTTTGACCTTAGAACATGTCAAACATTCTCCTACGTATTTAGCAACATCGGCTTTCATACCCGGCCACCAAAAATGTTTTTTGAGATCCTTGTACATCTTTCCCGTTCCAGGATGTATTGAGTATCTGGTTTTATGAGCTTCTCTAAGTACCATTTCTCTCATATCTCCAAATTTTGGTACCCAAATCCTTTCAGCCCTATACCGGGTTCCGTTTTCCCGAATATTAAGATGCTTCTCCGATCCTTTGGGTATTTCATCCTTTAAATTTCCCTCTTTTAAAACTCCTTGTTGCGCCTCCTTTATTTGAGTAGTAAGGTTATTATGAATCATTATATTCATAGATTTTACTCGAATGGGTTCTCTGTCCTTCCTGCTCAAGGCATCGGCTACCACATTTGCCTTCCCTGGGTGGTAACGAATCTCAAAGTCATAATCATTCAATAATTCAATCCACCTACGCTGCCTCATATTCAGTTGTTTCTGATTAAATATGTGTTGAAGACTTTTGTGGTCGGTATATATAATACTTTTAACCCCATATAAGTAGTGCCTCCAAGTCTTTAATGCAAAAACAACTGCGCCTAATTCCAAATCATGCGTCGTATAATTTTGTTCGTGAATCTTCAATTGTCTAGACGCATAAGCAATCACCTTCGTTCGTTGCATTAATACACAACCGAGACCTTGCTTTGATGCGTCACAATAAATCACAAAATCATCATTCCCTTCAGGCAATGACAATATAGGTGCCGTAGTTAGCTTTTTCATCAATAACTGAAACGCTTTCTCTTGTTCATCATTCCATTCAAATTTCTTCCCTTTATGCGTTAATGCAGTCAAGGGTTTTGCTATTCTGGAAAAGTCTTGGATGAACCTTCTGTAGTAACCAGCTAGTCCTAAAAACTGGCGTATGTGTTTCGGAGTTTTCGGGGTTTCCCACTTTTCAACAGTTTCTATCTTTGCCGGATCCATCTTAATACCTTCTTTGTTCACTATGTGACCGAGGAATTGAACTTCTTCCAACCAAAATGCACACTTTGAAAACTTAGCGTACAATTCTTCCTTCCTCAATACTTCTAACACCTTTCTCAAATGTTCACCGTGTTCTTGGTCATTCTTTGAGTAAATAAGTATGTCATCAATGAAAACAATGACAAACTTGTCAAGGTATGGTCCACACACTCGGTTCATAAGGTCCATGAACACAGCTGGTGCATTAGTTAAACCAAACTGCATGACCATAAACTCGTAATGACCGTAACGTGTTCTGAAAGCAGTCTTTGGAATATCATCTTCTTTCACCCGCATTTGATGATACCCGGAACGTAAGTCAATCTTTGAATAAACAGACGAGCCTTGTAGTTGATCAAATAAGTCGTCGATTCTCGGTAGTGGGTAGCGGTTCTTGATGGTAAGTTTGTTCAACTCTCGGTAGTCGATACACAACCTGAATGTACCATCTTTCTTCTTGACAAACAAAACAGGAGCTCCCCACGGTGATGTGCTTGGTCGAATGAAACCACGCTCTAAAAGTTCTTGTAATTGGCTTTGCAGTTCTTTCATCTCGCTGGGTGCGAGTCTGTAAGGAGCACGAGCTATTGGTGCAGCTCCTGGTACAAGATCTATTTGAAATTCAACGGATCGATGTGGGGGTAATCCCGGTAATTCTTTCGGAAATACATCAGGAAATTCTTTTGCGACGGGAACATCATTGATGCTCTTTTCTTCAGTTTGTACTTTCTCGACGTGTGCTAGAACAGCATAGCAACCTTTTCTTATTAGTTTTTGTGCCTTCAAATTACTAATAAGATGTAGCTTCGTGTTGCCCTTTTCTCCGTACACCATTAAGGGTTTTCCTTTTTCTCGTATAATGCGAATTGCATTTTTGTAACAAACGATCTCCGCTTTCACTTCTTTCAACCAGTCCATACCGATTATCACATCAAAACTCCCTAACTCTACTGGTATCAAATCAATCTTAAATGTTTCGCTAACCAGTTTAATTTCTCGATTCCGACATATATTATCCGCTGAAATTAATTTACCATTTGCTAATTCGAGTAAAAATTTACTATCCAAAGGCGTCAATGGACAACTTAATTTAGCACAAAAATCTCTACTCATATAGCTTCTATCCGCACCCGAATCAAATAAAACGTAAGCAGATTTATTGTCAATAAGAAACGTATCCGTAACAAGCTCCGGGTCTTCCTGTGCCTCTGCCGCATTAATATTGAAAACTCTTCCACGGCCTTGTCCATTCGTGTTCTCCGGGTTCGGGCAATTTCTAATAATGTGGCCTGGTTTTCCACATTTATAACAAACTACATTGGCATAACTTGCTCCGACACTACTTGCTCTGCCATTACTCGTTCCGACACCATTTGTTCCTTTCGTTCTATTAACCCCTGGTCCGTAGACCTCACACTTCGTCGCGCTATGACCATTTCTTTTACACTTGTTGCAAAATTTGGTGCAGAACCCCGAGTGATTCTTTTCACACCTTTGGCATAGCTGCTTCTGATTGTTGTTGTTGTTGCGGTTATTATTGTTGTTGGGATGATTGTTGTAGTTGCTGTTGTTGTTGTTGTTGTTGTTGGGCCGTTTGTTGTAGTTGCGATTGATGTTGCGATTGTTGGGATAATTGCTGCGATTATTGTTGTAATTGCTGTTGTTGTTGTATTGGTGATTCTTATCACCGTTTTCCTCCCACTTTCTTTTGACTTGCTTCACATTGGCCTCTTCAGCAGTCTGTTCTTTAATTCTTTCTTTAATCTGGTTCACTAGTTTGTGAGCCATTCTACATGCCTGTTGTATGGAGGCGGGCTCGTGTGAACTTATATCTTCTTTGATTCTTTCCGGTAATCCTTTCACAAACGCGTCGATCTTCTCTTCCTCATCTTCGAATGCTCCCGGACACAATAGGCACAATTCTGTGAATCGTCTTTCGTACGTGGTAATATCAAATCCTTGGGTTCGTAACCCTCTAAGTTCTGTCTTGAGCTTATTGACCTCGGTTCTGGGACGGAACTTCTCGTTCATCAAATGCTTGAATGCTGACCACGGTAGTGCGTACGCATCATCTTGTCCCACTTGCTCTAGATAGGTATTCCACCATGTTAACGCAGAACCTGTGAAGGTATGCGTAGCGTACTTCACTTTGTCCTCTTCAGTACACTTACTTATGGCAAACACCGATTCAACCTTCTCGGTCCACCGTTTCAATCCGATCGGTCCTTCGGTTCCATCAAATTCCAAAGGTTTGCAGGCAGTGAATTCTTTGTAGGTGCATCCTACACGATTTCCTGTACTGCTAGATCCAAGGTTATTGTTGGTATGTAGCGCAGCCTGTACTGCGGCTATGTTTGAAGCTAGAAAAGTACGGAATTCCTCTTCATTCATATTCACGGTGTGTCGAGTAGTCGGTGCCATTTCCTTCAAAATAGTTAAATGGAACAAGTTAATCATACAGAATATTAAGAGTAGTTAATAGTATTTCGTAGCATAATATGAACTCATTTATAAAAGCTTTTTCTTCATATTAGCGTTTTATAAGTTTAAATTCGGGTAGTACCTACCCGTTAAGTTCATACTTAGTAGCTAATATACAATTCAACTACTACAATTCTATATGAAAAACTGATTATAATAATATTTCGCGTTCAAACTTTTATACAATATTTTACAAACTTACAATACCGCTTATTTTACATAAAGCATGAAATATAGCACACAATAACTTTGATACAAGATAGTTGTGAAGACAATTCTAGCTAGTACACAAGTCGTTCAGCAAAGGCAATAAAGACACGTAATTCATACGTCCAGAAACAAGTCATGCATTCTGGTTTTACTAGGACTACTTCCCATCCTTGGTCTTGTGCAACATAACCGTTATGGCCGTTGATAAGACAGCGTGTTGTAACGTCATCAAAGGGACGAGGGTTACGTAATGTCCAACAGTCCCGTAATAATCTAAAAACCTCATTTCTTACCCCAATTACCAACTCCGTCACTTGTGGAAACGTTTTGTTTAATAGTTGTAGCCCGATGTTCTTGTTCTCACTTTGGTGAGAAGCGAACATTACTAATCCGTAAGCATAACATGCTTCTTTATGTTGCATGTTAGCCGCTTTTTCTAAATCACGAAGTCCAATATTCGGATATATTGAGTCAAAATAATTTCTTAACCCGTTGCGTAAAATAGCATTTGGGTTCCCCGCAATATATGCGTCAAAGTAAACACATCGTAACTTATGGGTTTCCCAATGTGATATCCCCCATCTTTCAAACGAAAGTCTCTTATAAACCAAGACATTCTTGGAACGTTCTTCGAATGTCTTACAAACTGATCTCGCCTTAAATAGTTGTGCCGAAGAATTCTGGCCGACTCTAGACAAGATTTCATCAATCATGTCTCCGGGTAGGTCTCTTAAAATATTGGGTTGTCTATCCATTTTGTATTTTTAAACTGTAAAATAGACAAGAGTTAGTTTCATAAAAAAAATACTTATTAATACAAGCAATTTTTACATATATCATAAAGCATAAGAACACTATATTACATATATTACACCACACGAATACAACTATCTTATTCTGACTCGCTCGTTTCTTCTTCTTCGGTTTTGGTTCGTTTTGCCAAGTTTCTAGGGATATATGATGTTCCCCTAATACGAGCCGTCGTTGTCCACATTGGTTTAGAAAAACCTGGTGGTTTAGAGGTTCCCGGGTCATTGTTACAACTTAAGGACTTCGGGCGTTGACGATACATATAAAGTTCATCGGGGTTGGAATTAGATTTCTCTATTTTTATGCCCTTTCCCTTATTATTTTCTTTTGCCTTTTTAAATTCAGTTGGGGTAATTTCTATAACATCATCGGAATTCTCGTCGGAATCCGATTCATCGGAGAATTGGTAATCCTCCCAATATTTTGCTTCCTTGGCGGAAACACCATTGACCATAATTAACCTTGGTCGGTTGGTTGAGGATTTTCTTTTACTTAAACGTTTTATTATTTCCCCCACCGGTTCTATTTCTTCATCCGGTTCCGATTCTTCTTCCGGTTCCGATTCTTCTTCCGGTTCCGACTCTTCTTCCGGTTCCTCTTCGGGAACTTGTGAATCAGTCCACGAATCATTCCAATTTACATTTGACTCTTCATTATTATTAGGTGAGTCAGTGGGACTTGTTCTAGAGGTAGACATCTATCACATAATATCAAACGCGTTAAGAGATTAATATATCACATAATATTCACATGTTAAAAATATATAGTTTCCAACAAAATTTGTTAAGCAATCATTTTTCAAGTAAACACGGTCGAAGTCCAGACTCACTAATGCATCCTAACAAACTCGATAAAACACACTAATGCAAAATTCTGGTTCTCTAAGACCAACGCTCTGATACCAACTGAAATGTCCCGTTCTTATTGATTAAAAACGTTCCATATTAATTGATTTCGTTGCGAGGTTTTGACCTCTATATGAGACGTTTTTCAAAGACTGCATTCATTTTTAAAACAAACCATAACCTTTATTTCATAGATAAAGGTTTTAAAAAGCTTTACGTAGATTATCAAATAATGATAATCTAAAATATCCTGTTTACACACGACCATTACATAATGGTTTACAATACAAATATGTTACAACAAAATAAGTTTCTTGAATGCAGTTTTTACACAATATCATACAAGCATGGACTCCAAATCTCGTCCTTATTTAAGTATGAGACAGCGGAAGCTCTTAATAATCACCTGAGAATAAACATGCTTAAAACGTCAACAAAAATGTTGGTGAGTTATAGGTTTAACCTATATATATCAAATCATAATAATAGACCACAAGATTTCATATTACAATACACATCCCATACATAGAGATAAAAAATCATTCATATGGTGAACACCTGGTAACCAACATTAACAAGATGCATATATAAGAATATCCCCATCATTCCGGGACACCCTTCGGATATGATATAAATTTCGAAGTACTAAAGCATCCGGTACTTTGGATGGGGCTTGTTGGGCCCGATAGATCTATCTTTAGGATTCGCGTCAATTAGGGTGTCTGTTCCCTAATTCTTAGATTACCAGACTTAATAAAAAGGGCATATTCGATTTCGATAATTCAACCATAGAATGTAGTTTCACGTACTTGTGTCTATTTTGTAAATCATTTATAAAACCTGCATGTATTCTCATCCCAAAAATATTAGATTTTAAAAGTGGGACTATAACTCACTTTCACAGAATTTTACTTCGTCGGGAAGTAAGACTTGGCCACTGGTTGATTCACGAACCTATAACAATATATACATATATATCAAAGTATGTTCAAAATATATTTACAACACTTTTAATATATTTTGATGTTTTAAGTTTATTAAGTCAGCTGTCCTCGTTAGTAACCTACAACTAGTTGTCCACAGTTAGATGTACAGAAATAAATCGATAAATATTATCTTGAATCAATCCACGACCCAGTGTATACGTATCTCAGTATTGATCACAACTCAAACTATATATATTTTGGAATCAACCTCAACCCTGTATAGCTAACTCCAACATTCACATATAGAGTGTCTATGGTTGTTCCGAAATATATATAGATGTGTCGACATGATAGGTCGAAACATTGTATACGTGTCTATGGTATCTCAAGATTACATAATATACAATACAAGTTGATTAAGTTATGGTTGGAATAGATTTGTTACCAATTTTCACGTAGCTAAAATGAGAAAAATTATCCAATCTTGTTTTACCCATAACTTCTTCATTTTAAATCCGTTTTGAGTGAATCAAATTGCTATGGTTTCATATTGAACTCTATTTTATGAATCTAAACAGAAAAAGTATAGGTTTATAGTCGGAAAAATAAGTTACAAGTCGTTTTTGTAAAGGTAGTCATTTCAGTCGAAAGAACGACGTCTAGATGACCATTTTAGAAAACATACTTCCACTTTGAGTTTAACCATAATTTTTGGATATAGTTTCATGTTCATAATAAAAATCATTTTCTCAGAATAACAACTTTTAAATCAAAGTTTATCATAGTTTTTAATTAACTAACCCAAAACAGCCCGCGGTGTTACTACGACGGCGTAAATCCGGTTTTACGGTGTTTTTCGTGTTTCCAGGTTTTAAATCATTAAGTTAGCATATCATATAGATATAGAACATGTGTTTAGTTGATTTTAAAAGTCAAGTTAGAAGGATTAACTTTTGTTTGCGAACAAGTTTAGAATTAACTAAACTATGTTCTAGTGATTACAAGTTTAAACCTTCGAATAAGATAGCTTTATATGTATGAATTGAATGATGTTATGAACATCATTACTACCTTAAGTTCCTTGGGTAAACCTACTGGAAAAGAGAAAAATGGATCTAGCTTCAATGGATCCTTGGATGGCTCGAAGTTCTTGAAGCAGAATCATGACACGAAAACAAGTTCAAGTAAGATCATCACTTGAAATAAGATTGTTATAGTTATAGAAATTGAACCAAAGTTTGAATATGATTATTACCTTGTATTAGGATGATAACCTACTGTAAGAAACAAAGATTTCTTGAGGTTGGATGATCACCTTACAAGATTGGAAGTGAGCTAGCAAACTTGAAAGTATTCTTGATTTTATGAAACTAGAACTTTTGAAATTTATGAAGAACACTTAGAACTTGAAGATAGAACTTGAGAGAGATCAATTAGATGAAGAAAATTGAAGAATGAAAGTGTTTGTAGGTGTTTTTGGTCGTTGGTGTATGGATTAGATATAAAGGATATGTAATTTTGTTTTCATGTAAATAAGTCATGAATGATTACTCATATTTTTGTAATTTTATGAGATATTTCATGCTAGTTGCCAAATGATGGTTCCCACATGTGTTAGGTGACTCACATGGGCTGCTAAGAGCTGATCATTGGAGTGTATATACCAATAGTACATACATCTAAAAGCTGTGTATTGTACGAGCACGAATACGGGTGCATACGAGTAGAATTGTTGATGAAACTGAACGAGGATGTAATTGTAAGCATTTTTGTTAAGTAGAAGTATTTTGATAAGTGTCTTGAAGTCTTTCAAAAGTGTATGAATACATATTAAAACACTACATGTATATACATTTTAACTGAGTCGTTAAGTCATCGTTAGTCGTTACATGTAAATGTTGTTTTGAAACCTTTAGGTTAACGATCTTGTTGAATGTTGTTAACCCATTGTTTATTATAACAAATGAGATGTTAAATTGTTATATTATCATGATATTATGATATATAATATATCTTAGTATGATGTATATACAGTTAAATGTCGTTACAACGATAATCGTTACATATATGTCTCGTTTCGAAATCATTAAGTTAGTAGTCTTATTTTTACATATGTATTTCATTGTTAATACACTTAATAATATATTTACTTATCATTTAACATAATTAACCAAGTGTATCAATATCTTAATATGATTCATATGTACCTAGTAAGACGTTGTTATAACGATAATCGTTATATATATCGTTTTCGAGTTTCTTAAATTAATAGTCTCATTTTTATGTATATAACTCATTGTTAAAATACCTAATGAGATACATACTTATAATAAAAACATGTTAACTATATATATAACCATATATATGTCATCGTATAGTTTTTACAAGTTTTAACGTTCGTGAATCACCGGTCAACTTGGGTGGTCAATTGTCTATATGAAACATATTTCAATTAATCAAGTCTTAACAAGTTTGATTGCTTAACATGTTGGAAACATTTAATCATGTAAATATCAATCTCAATTAATATATATAAACATGGAAAAGTTCGGGTCACTACAAATCTTAGATTAGTTTTAAGTTTAGATGTAAGTATATAATTAGGTGTTATAATCTTGAGTAAGACTTAGTTAATGACTAATGTTGTAGTATTTTACTAACTTGGTGGATTAAGGATGATTACTTAATCAATAATACTTGATCATGTTATATACTTAATTTCTCAAGTATACAAGTGTGTAGTTTTTTTTTTCAAATCTTAGGATTTATGGTGGTAAACTAGGGTTTCTAGGAATTGTGTATATGTATAACAATCCTCGATCAATCAAGACTTAAATGTAAGACCAGGGTTATACAAACCCTAAAATAAATCAAGAAGTATTTTATTAAATATACTAGTCAAGAAAAAAAAATTCTAATTTTGAAAGGTTAGATTAAATAACCTAGTAGAAAAAGTTAGGGTTATGACACCTTTGGAGCTAGATCTATTTTTCTCATTTCCAGTAGGTTTATCCATAAAATCTGAGGTAGTAATGATGTTCATAACATCATTCGATTCATATATATTACACTACCTTATTCGAAGGTTTAAACTTGTAATCACTAGAACATAGTTTAGTTAATTCTAAACTTGTTCGCAAACAAAAGTTAATCCTTCTAAATTGACTTTTAAAATCAACTAAACACATGTTCTATATCTATATGATATGGTAACTTAATAATTTAAAACCTGAAAACACGAAAAACACCATAAAACTGGATATACGCCGTCGTAGTAACACCGCGGGCTGTTTTGGGTTAGTTAATTAAAAACTATGATAAACTTTGATTTAAAAGTTGTTCTTCTGGGAAAATGATTTTTTTTATGAACATGAAACTATATCCAAAAATCATGGTTAAACTCAAAGTGGAAGTATGTTTTCCAAAATGGTCATTTAGACGTCGTTCTTTCGACTGAAATGACTACCTTTACAAAAATGACTTGTAACATATATTTTCGACTATAAACTTATACTTTTTCTGTTTAGATTCATAAACTTAAGTTCAATATGAAACCATAGCAACTTGAATCACTCAAAACGGATTTAAAACGAAGAAGTTATGGGTAAAATAAGATTGGATAATTTTGCTTGTTGTAACTACGTGAAAATTGGTAACAAATCCATATTAATTGATCATATACATAGCATTATATATGTATATTTAAGTTGTTAAGAGCTAAAATAAGAATTACGCAGACTATAATCTAAAGTTATAGAATATTCGCTGAAAATAAGTACAACAGTTATGTTTTCGCGTTAATAAAGGACTGCGGTTTAATCCGATGTGTTTCCGAGAACACTTAAGCAATTTGCAGACCGCGGATATTTCGAATACTATAAATAGAGAGCTTCGCCTCTCATTTATGGGTTGTTGATTCTCTGCCATTTTGCCCAAGCCTTTATGATTTTCACTTATGATCTTGCCCAAGGGATTTTACATTGTGCTAAGGTGAATTATGCTAATTAACGATCAAGATCGGGTCGGGGTGGTTGAACATTTAATTGCTAAAATGAAAGACAATCATCGGGGCCCAAAATAATCATCAAACATCCCATCCTTCATCTTATTATTGCACTCAATCCTTAATTAAGCAACAACTTAATATAGGATTGATCAATTGGCGCCATCCGTGGGACTCGTTTTGCAAAATTAAACTGAAATTTTTTTGTCTTGTGCTATCAAACGATTAATTCTTCGGTTTAGTTTCAATCGTGTTTTTGTTGTGATGATTTGTAGGAGCATACGTTTGAAATTGGTGGTAAATTGCTTGATTATTTCGAATAATGAGCAATTTTGGAAATGATAGTGATAAACTGGTTGCTGTGCGAGCGGATGTCCAAAAAAGAGGAAAAAAGCGAAAGTAAGCTAAATTGTATCAAAGTTTCAACTCACACCAATTAGTTTCCCAAAAATGCAGAGTGATGATTTCTCTGAAATGCCGATAGTAGTATCGTGCAAAATCGCGGAAACTGGAATTATAGTTATGAAAGTTCATATTGATAATGGCAGCAGTGTTGATATTATCTACGAACAATGTTTCGTTCAACTGCCAGAGAGTATTAAAGCAAACCTGCAAACAACTGCGGTTTTGCTAACTGGTTTTGCAGGAGAATCTTCATTGCCTATAGGCGTTTTGCCATTAGACATTGCGCTTGTTGATATAAATGATGACGCTTTGGTGGGACAAGCACGGTTAGATTTCTATGTTATGCGAGCCTCATCCCGCTATAACATGCTGCTGAGAAGAACCGCTATAAGTAGATTTGGAATTATCCCGTCTACAATTCATGGCATGATTAAATTTCCAACGTATAAAGGGGTCGCCACAATATGTTCAATGCGCATCATGCCTATTTGTGCGGCTGTTATGTAAAAACCGCAGAACAAGAAACTGCCGCTGATGCGGGTAATATGGAAATGATTAATACTGCATATCCCGAGTAGAAAATTAAAGTAGGACGCAATGTCAGTGCGGATACTAGGAAACAAATTGTGCAACTGCTGGTTCAGTACATGGACGTTTTCGCTTGGTGCGAAAATGACATGACTGGTGTTCCGCACCATATTGCGGAACACAGGCTTAATGTAAATCTAGCTCTAAAACCTGTAGTACAAAAGCGAAGGGGTATGGCCCCAAATCTCGTAAAATGGCTGTGCGAAGAGGTAACTGAATGTATTTTGTATGCCCGAGAGACATATTTAATTAATGTAGCTAATATGTTATGATCCAAGTCGGGTCATACCCAATAATAAGCTTACCGATACCTTAAACGTATTTGAGCTTAACGATTGGATCATTAAGTAAATATGCGACACTTGGATTTTAGAAAATCGGTTTTCTAAAATATTATCACTTGAGATAAATTATTTGGATAATTATATATAATTTTTTATAGGTTTAAATAATTATATTGTGTTATATTTTATAAAATGTTTATAAAGTATATAAGTAACTAAACAATGCATATGTTTTATAACAAGTTTTATATATATATTGTTGGAATTCAATATAACAACATGTTCTTAATGTTAACATAATTACTAAACCAATTTAGTAAGATTTATATTAAGCGGAAGCACGATTTATTAAGAAAACAAGTGTATATATATGACCAATTTATTAGAATTCCAACTAGACATCAAGTCATGAAATATGCTTGCAAAATAGAAGTAGTTTAGAGGTTATACCTTCTCCAAGTTAGGAGGTTAATAAGTGATGATGAAGATGATGAATGAGTGTGTGAACCCCAAGCTTTTGATGGACTAACACCACCCTAGAACTTGGTTATGTTTTAGACACTTAATCACCTTAAAACCAAGCTTGAAACTCTCTCCTTTTGTACCCAAGAAAATGGACATCAGCTATGTCAAAAGATGATGATTAATGGAGCTTCAAAATTATGAAACCTCAAGAGATTATACCCCAAACTTATCACCAACACCCTTGCCTTTAGTTAGGATTTTATTTGACACTTGATTTGAGCTTGAAAAAAAAAATTTAGAACACCCTTTGAGTCCAAAAGGGGTCACGGCCAGCAGCCTGTGCAGAATGGTGCTGTGCAGTTTTTTTTTCTTACTTCAAAAATCTAGTTACACTTGAGAGACTTGTTCAAACCTTGGTCCTTGAGTTGCCCATGCACATAAGGACTTGTGAAGTCTTAAAAGTAACAAAACAAGGCAAGCATGGAGTCCCAAAATCTGCACTCCCTGTTATTTTATAACAATGTTTTTACATATATATAAATATGTTATATATATATAAAACATGTATTTGTTATGTTACTTTCACATTTTATAAATCTTTTATAAAATATAACACAATATAATCATTTAAAACTTATAAACAATTATATATAAATTATCCAAATAATTTATCTCAAGTGATATTATTTTAGAAAACCGATTTTCTAAAATCCAAGTGTCGCGTATTTATTTAACGACCCAATCGTTAAGATTAAATACATATAAAGTGTCGGTAAGCTTGTTATTGGGTATGACCCGACTTGGATCATAACACATTAGCTACATTAATTTAATATGTCTCTCGGGCATACGAAATACCTTCAATCTCCCACTTGCACGAGAAACATAAGAAATTAATGCAAGTGATGGATACCACCTAACGACCGTCCATCACCCCCAATATGTTATGACTTTGTGCCATTCAATAACATCATCCTTTTCGAGTTCCCATCTCGAATATGAATAGGTGAATCTTTTCATTATATCCTTTTGTCCTAGATGTCATGTTAAACCCAAGAGACACAGAATGATCACTCTCTTTTAGATTTAACTTTATCAGGCCTTAGACATCTGACTCTCAACGAATAAGAGGGACAAATTCCATCTTGACTACATACATCCTAAATATGTACCTTGCATTATGCCTGAGCTCTTCCTTGTGAACTACTATATTTCAGAATAGCGAAGGAAAGAATCAAGGCACGATACTTGGTAAATATCCGAACCCAATATGTATCTCAGGTCAGAGGATACAATGATATTCGCCTTTACTCAAGATTACATGTGATCAACCACAAAGGCTCCATTTAGTAAATCTTGAGGGCGGGTCTTCCAATATTTGTATCCCACAAATATCTATGAACCTTGGTTGCAACCTTGCCCCACATTCATCCCGTGAATGTATACCAATCCAAGTTCATAATAGTCTAAACCTCACACTTGTTCCCACAAATGTGATCGACTACGGAATTTAGAATAATTACTTATTCATGGATAAAATATGCAAAATAGGAACATAACTCAAAATAAATTAATGCCATAATTATATTAATGAGTTTGAACAATTTCGTTCCGTTACAATACTTAAAACAGATCATGACCAATCACTAGAATATCGAAGCCCTATTGCACAAACATGTCCAGTATGTTTTGCTCCATGTAAGAGCTTCGTGAGAGGATCCGCTATATTAAGATCTGTGTGAACTTTGCGAATACATATCTTTCCCTTTTGAACTTCATCCCTTATGTAGTTGAATCTTCGCTCAATGTGACGGGTCTTTTGGTGAGCACGAGGTTCTTTGATTTGAGCAATCGCACCCTCGTTGTCACAAAAGATCTCAAGAGGGTCCTGAATGGAAGGGACTACTCCTAAGTCGTCGATGAATTTCTTCATCCATGCAGCTTCCTGAGCTGCCAATGATGCAGCGATGTACTCCGACTCTGTAGTGGATAAAGCAATAACATCCTATTTTAAACTCTTCCAAGAGACCGCACCTCCATTTAACGTGAAGACATAACCAGATTGTGATCGAGAATCATCTCGATCAGTTTGAAAACTCGCATCCATGTAACCTTTTACAGCGAGTTCCTCCTCACCAGACCCATATATCAGAAACATATCCTTAGTCCTCCTAAGGTATTTCAATATACATTTGACAACAATCCAATGACTGTTCCCTGGGTTATTCTGGTATCTACTTGTCAGGCTAAGAGAGCATTACACATTCGGTCTAGTGCATATCATTGCATACATGATTGACCCAATGGAAGACACATATGGGAGTTTCTTCATTCTCTCCTGTTCATTTTTCGTGGTGGGGCACTGAGATGAACTAAGAAGTGTTCCCTTTTGAATAGGTACCAAACCTTTCTTAGAGTTCTCCATCTTGAACTTTTTCAAGATCTTTTCAATGTATGCACTTTGATTCAAACCTATCAGTTTCTTGGATCTATCCCTGTAGATGCCAATCCCCAAAATGTATTGAGCTTCTCCAAGATCCTTAATGGAGAAGCATTTACTTAACCAAGTTTTAACACCTTGCATTGCGGGAATATCATTCCCAAATAATAATATATCATCCACATATAATACAAGGAACATGATAGTGCTCCCACTAGCTTTCTTGTATACACAAGCTTCATCACCATTTTTAATAAAGCCAAATTCCTTGGCCTCCTCATTAAAATGATGATTCTACATTCTAGATTTCAATCCGTAGATTGACTTCTTTAACTTGCATACCTTTTTAGCATATTTCGGATCAACAAAACCTTCAGGCTGAACCATATAGACATCTTCCTCAAGATATCCATTTAGGAAAGTGGTCTTGACATCCATTTGCCATATTTCATAATCATAATGAGCAGCAATGGCAAGTAATATCCTAATAGACTTTAGCATTGCCACTGGCGAAAAAGTTTCATCATAGTCAACCCCTTAAGTTTGAGTGAAACCTTTTGCTACAAGTCTAGATTTATATGTATCCAAGTTTCCATGTATGTCAGTTTTCATTTTGAAAAGTCATTTACAATCAACTAGTCTTGAGCCAGTAGGTTGGTCAACAAGTTCCCAAACTTGATTGTCATACATGGATTGCATCTCAGCGTTCATGGCTTCCTGCCATTTATCCTTATCAATCCTTGATAAAGCATCTTGGTAGTTTGTTGGTTCATCCAAATCAACCACATAGCAACCATCCATGAGAAACCCATATCTCTTAGGAGGATTATTAATCCTACCAGATCTGCGAACTTCTTGTGTATTTTGATCATCCATTTGATCACTCTCAACATTTTCATGTTGAGTGCTAGTGTCAACCAATTGTGTATCATCTGTTTGATCTTGAACCTCTTCAAGATCTATCTTCCTTTCACTATTTCCTTCCAATAGGAACTTAGTTTCAAGGAATTTAGCCTTCTGAGCAACAAATACATTCTGCTCGGAAGGATCATAGAAATAATATCCCATATCATCCTTAGGATATCCTATGAAGATACACTTCGTGGATCGAGCATTCAACTTATTAGGGACGTAACGCTTAGGATAAGCTTCACATCCCCATACCTTTAAGTATGATAGAGATGGAGGTTTTCCAAACCACATCTCATGAGGAGTTCATTCCACTTGCTTGGTTGGGGCCATATTTAGAATACGAGCCATGGAGCATAGACAATAACCCCAAAATGATAGAGGTAACGTGCTTCTAGACATCATAGATCGAACCATATCCATTAGGGTTCGGTTCCTCCTTTCGGAAACTCCATTAAGTTGGGGTGTTCCAGGGGGAGTAAGTTGTGAGATAATCCCATAACCTTTAAGATGATCTTGGAAAGCATCACTTAGGTATTCACCTCCTCTATCGGTACGAAGTACCTTGATTGTCTTATTGAGTTGATTTTGTACTTCGTTTTGATATTCTTTGAATGCTTCAAAAGTTTCATCCTTATGTCTTAACAAGTAGAAATATCCGAAACGACTGAAGTCATCAATGAAAGTAACGAAGTATCTTTCACCATTCCTAGTCATGGGCTTAAAGGGTCCAAATACATCCGAATATATTAATCCCAATAAGTCTTTAGCCCTTTCATAGGTCCCTTTGAAAGGTGCTTTAGTCATTTTGCCTTGTAAACAAGATTCACATACATCAAATGAGTCTAGTTCACTTGATTTCAAAAGTCCATTCTTTTGAAGTGTATGCATTCGATTCTTGTTTATATGACCAAGGCGACAATGCCATAAGTAGGAATCACTCAAATCCCTTTTGAGTTTCTTGGTGTTTGCATGGAATATTGAGCTATCATGTGATGTGTCATCATGAACCAATTCATAAATACCATTCAAAGGCGAAGCCTTAAAATAGAACACATTATCTAAAGAAACATGGATATCATCATTAATGAAATTAAGATTAAAACCACATAGTTTCAAACGGGATACAGAAATAATGTTTCGTGATAAATCGGGTGCATACAAAACATTTTTCAAAATAAGCTCCAAACCACTTGGTAGCTTCAAAACAAAGTCTCATTGAGCTTTCACTTGCACCCTTGCTCCATTTCCCATGAAGAGACTTGTTGTTCCCGTATCCTGATCACTTCTTTTGAACCCCTGCAAAGAATTGCAAATATGAGTTCCACATCCTGTGTCTAATACCCATGTATTAGAAGAAGTAATACTAAGCTCAATGTATACCATATATACATTACCTGAGGTTTGCCCTGCATCCCTCTTTTCCTTAAACTCCTTAAGGTAGGCCGAGCAGTTTCGTTTGTGATGACCCGGGAATTTCCGACCAAATTTAAACTTAATCTTTATATGTTTCCGACACGATAAGCAAAGTCTGTAATGGTGAGTCTCGAAAATGTTGGAACTATGTTTATATAATCAAATGACCTTTGACTATGCCCGACGATTCACGAACAATTAATTTTAAATAGATATGTGTGTATTAAATATATATTTTGTGACTTCGAATTTATTTAGTAAATGATAATAACACACGTCCATTATTTCGATTGATATTAAACAAGTAAAATGCGAGCTTATGAGTGTATTAAAATAAATACTAGACGAGCCTATTCGATAACGTTTCTTTGTTCTTCCTTTTGATTAATATATGATTTTTATTATTATATACTTCTGTTATCAACCAGCTATAAGTTGATTGAGGAATACTGTGTGCTCATATTATTATAAAGTACCCACTTATATAAGCATCTAAATTATGTTTCTTGTCTAGTCCAATTGTTAACTCCAAACCCCACCTATCTATCCTCTAATTCATATATATATATATATATATATATATATATATATATATATATATATATATATATATATATATATATATATATATATATATACATCAATAGAATAATAATGTGTGCTTATTTTTCTTTGTGGAACACCACCACACTTTTATATATATATTCATGTTGGTACCCGACATCACATACATACATCCACACTTATATTATATTTTGATTTTTTTTTTCATACAACCTACTAACATTTGTTCTCTACTGCTTGCAACTAGACCAAAACCACCAAATAACCACAACTATCATCAACTTTTGTTCTTTACATACATATATACGAATTATATAACTATATATCTATATCTATAATCATGGGATATCCATCACCATCTTCGGCCTTCTTCTATTTTTCTTTCCCCCTATTCTTTTCGTGACCACTGCAAATTTACCACTCGATTTCCATCATCATATTTGTTTGTCATCGTATGATCCAAACAAATCGCAATCATTAACACTATGCAAATGTTTGATTCCTTACTTTCTGTTTTCAATCATTTTCACATAATAATATATAAAACATATACACATATAGACAGATCATATGCATAGACAACCACAAACCATATCATCACCACTTGCATAATTCTGTTTCTTTCTTTCCTTCTCTATAATTGATCACCACTTCACTCTTCACTCCAGCCATCACCACCCTTTTGCTACATACTTAGGCAGCCTAAACAACTATAAATCAGAAGAATTGTTGCTACTTACTCGCGAGTTGAAGAAGCTACT
Organism: Rutidosis leptorrhynchoides; assembly: GCF_046630445.1. Lineage (NCBI taxonomy): Eukaryota > Viridiplantae > Streptophyta > Magnoliopsida > Asterales > Asteraceae > Rutidosis > Rutidosis leptorrhynchoides. The sequence goes on from NC_092343.1 coordinate 242,401,282, forward strand.
GCTACTATTATACGTCCTCTGTTTACAGCTCTACACCATCATCACCTCATCCCTCAAATTACCACCACAATCAAAACATCAATCATCCATGCTGCTGCTGCTAAACGTTCCCTGTATCGGTCACCTACACAAACCCATCAAACCCTTTGTTACACCTGCTGTTCGAATGCAATGAATATTACAGCTTTCACTGTCTGATTTACTTTAACCCGTTACAAATCACCACCAATAACAACCATAACCATCACAATTAAACTGGTGTGTTGCAGCTATGTTTCCTTTTCCATTTCACTGCAAACAACCACCATGACTATTCTGTTCAGGCTGCTGTTATGTTTCATATATATTTTTTTTTGATTGCACAGCCTTAAAACCCAAACGAAGAAGCTGCAACTGCAGCTGCCATTTCACTTGTTTTCCTGTTCAAAACGCACACCCAACACAGCCATTAAATTACAGCTAACTAATGCTACAACTGTTGTGTTTGCCACTCTCTTTTCCCTCTCATATTTCTGTCTTCTTCTTGCTCGAGCAGTACCCAAAAGCACCACCAAACTGTCACCTCTCGAGTCTTAAGTTCCTGCTATTACGTTCCTATAACTGCTTAAGCTCGTTGCTATTTCTGTAGTGACCCGAACTTTTCCATGTTTATATATATTAATTGAGATTGATATTTACATGATTAAATGTTTCCAACATGTTAAGCAATCAAACTTGTTAAGACTTGATTAATTGAAATATGTTTCATATAGACAATTGACCACCCAAGTTGACCGGCGATTCACGAACGTTAAAACTTGTAAAAACGACATGACGATATATATATGGATATACATATGGTTAACATGAGATTATGATAAGTAAGTATCTCCATAAGTATATTAACAATGAGTTATATACATATAAACAAGACTACTAACTTAAGGATTTCGAAACGAGACATATATGTAACGATTATCGTTGTAACGACATTTAAATGTATATATATCATATTAAGATATATTAATATATCATAATATCATGATAATATAATAATTTAACATCTCATTAGATATAATAAACAATGGGTTAACAACATTAATTGAGATCGTTAACTTAAAGGTTTCAAAACAACACTTACATGTAACGACTAACGATGACTTAACGACTCAGTTAAAATGTATATACATGTAGTGTATTTAGATGTATTAAAATACTTTTGGAAGACTTCAAGACATATATCAAAACACTCATACTTAACGAAAATGGTTACAATTACTTTTCCATTCTTTTCTTTCATCAAGAATTCTAGTCGTATTTTTACCCGTATTATACACAGCTTCAAAACGTACTTACTATGAGTATATACCAATAGGAACTAGCATGGGATTCCACTCTTGATTATGTCATGTATGACTAATCAATTTTAACTTCTACCATGAGCTAGTCAACTAACTAGAACTCCTTTTAACCCCACTCACCACTCACCAATTACCACTCATCATTCACTCCATTTCACTTCCAATTCTCTTTCTAATTCTCTCTCAACACACACACACTATTATGAACGTATTTTTCCAGTAGTTAATCATCATCTTCATCAAAAATCACTTCAAGAATCAAGCTATAATCATCATAGGAAGAACACTTCAAGAACACTTCAAAAATCCCTTCAAGTTTACTAATTTACTTCCAAGCTTTCTAATCCATTCCAAGTAATCATCTAAGATCAAGAAACCTTTGTTATATACAGTAGGTTATCTTTCTTATTCAAGGTATTATTCATATTCAAACTTTGATTCAATTTCTATAACTATAAACTATCTTAATTCGAGTAAAAATCTTACTTGAACTTGTTTTTGTGTCATGATCCTACTTTAAGAACTTTCAAGCCATCCAAGATCCTTTGAAGCTAGATCATTTCTTGTCACTTCCAGTAGGTTTACCTACTAAACTTGAGGTAGTAATGATGTTCATAACATCATTCGATTCATATATATAAAACTATCTTATTCGAAGGTTTAAACTCGTAATCACTAGAACATAGTTTAGTTAATTCTAAACTTGTTCGCAAACAAAAGTGAATCCTTCTAACTTGAATTTTAAAATTAACTACACAAATGTTCTATATCTATATGATATGCTAACTTAATGATTTAAAACCTGGAAACACGAAAAACACCGTAAAACCGGATTTACGCCGTCGTAGTAACACCGCGGGCTGTTTTGGGTTAGTTAATTAAAAACTATGATAAACTTTGATTTAAAAGTTGTTATTCTGAGAAAATGATTTTTATTATGAACATGAAACTATATCCAAAAATTATGATTAAACTCAAAGTGGAAGTATGTTTTCTAAAATGGTCATCTAGACGTCGTTCTTTCGACTGAAATGACTACCTTTACAAAAACGACTTGTAACTTATTTTTCCGACTATAAACCTATACTTTTTCATTTTAGATTCATAAAATAGAGTTCAATATGAAACCATAGCAATTTGATTCACTCAAAACGGATTTAAAATGAAGAAGTTATGGGTAAAACAAGATTGGATAATTTTTCTCATTTTAGCTACGTGAAAATTGGTAACAAATCTATTTCAACCATAACTTAATCAACTTGTATTATATATTATGTAATCTTGAGATACCATAGACACGTATACAATGTTTCGACCTATCATGTCGACACATCTATATATATTTCGGAACAACCATAGACACTCTATATGTGAATGTTGGAGTTAGCTATACAGGGTTGAGGTTGATTCCAAAATATATATAGTTGAGTTATGATCAATACTGAGATACGTATACACTGGGTCGTGGATTGATTCAAGATAATATTTATCGATTTATTTCTGTACATCAACTGTGGACAACTAGTTGTAGGTTACTAACGAGGACAGCTGACTTAATAAACTTAAAACATCAAAATATATTAAAAGTGTTGTAAATATATTTTAAACATACTTTGATATATATGTATATATTGTTATAGGTTCGTGAATCAACCAGTGGTCAAGTCTTACTTCCCGACGAAGTAAAAATCTGTGAAAGTGAGTTATAGTCCCACTTTTAAAATCTAATATTTTTGGGATGAGAATACATGCAGGTTTTATAAATGATTTACAAAATAGACACAAGTACGTGAAACTACATTCTTTGGTTGAATTATCGAAATCGAATATACCCCTTTTTATTAAGTATGGTAATCTAAGAATTAGGGAACAGACACCCTAATTGACGCGAATCCTAAAGATAGATCTATTGGGCCTAACAAACCCCATCCAAAGTACCGGATGCTTTAGTACTTCGAAATTTATATCATATCCGAAGGGTGTCCCGGAATGATGGGGTATTCTTATATATGCATCTTGTTAATGTCGGTTACCAGGTGTTCACCATATGAATGATTTTTATCTCTATGTATGGGATGTGTATTGAAATATGAAATCTTGTGGTCTATTGTTACGATTTGATATATATAGGTTAAACCTATAACTCACCAACATTTTTGTTGACGTTTAAAGCATGTTTATTCTCAGGTGAATACTAAGAGCTTCCGCTGTTGCATACTAAAATAAGGACAAGATTTGGAGTCCATGTTTGTATGATATTGTGTAAAAACTGCATTCAAGAAACTGATTTCGATGTAACATATTTGTATTGTAAACCATTATGTAATGGTCGTGTGTAAACAGGATATTTTAGATTATCATTATTTGATAATCTACGTAAAGCTTTTTAAACCTTTATTTATGAAATAAAGGTTATGGTTTGTTTTAAAAATGAATGCAGTCTTTGAAAAACGTCTCATATAGAGGTCAAAACCTCGCAACGAAATCAATTAATATGGAACGTTTTTAATCAATAAGAACGGGACATTTCAGTTGTTATCAGAGCTTTGGTCTTAGAGAACCAGAAAATTTGCATTAGTGTGTCTTATCGAGTTTGTTAGGAATGATTAGTGAGTCTGGACTTCGACCGTGTTTTCTTTAAAAATGATTGCTTAACATTTTTGTTGGAAACTATATATTTTTAACATATGAATATTATGTGATATATTAATCTCTTAACGTGTTTGATATTATGTGATAGATGTCTACCTCTAGAACAAGTCCCATTGACTCACCTAATAATAATGAAGAGTCAAATGTAAATTGGAATGATTCGTGGACTGATTCACAAGTTCCCGAAGAGGAACCGGAAGAAGAGTCGGAACCGGAAGAAGAATCGGAACCGGAAGAAGAATCGGAACTGGAAGAAGAAATAGAACCGGTGGGGGAAATAATAAAACGGTTAAGTAAAAGAGAATCCTCAACCAACCGACCAAGGTTAATTATGGTCAATGGTGTTTCCGCCAAGGAAGCAAAATATTGGGAGGATTACCAATTCTCCGATGAATCGGATTCCGACGAGAATTCCGATGATGTTTTAGAAATTACCCCAACTGAATTTAAAAAGGTAAAAGAAAATAATAAGGGAAAGGGCATAAAAATAGAGAAATCTAATTCCAACCCCGATGAACTTTATATGTATCGTCAACCCCCGAAGTCCTTAAGTTGTAACAATGACCTAGGAACCTCTAAACCACCAGGTTTTTCTAAACCAATGTGGACAACGATGGCTCGTATTAGGGGAACATCATATATCCCTAGAAACTTGGCATTGCGAACCAAAACCGAACAAGAAGAAATGAGCGAGTCAGAATAAGATAGTTGTATTCGTGTGGTGTAATATATGTAATATAGTGTGCTTATGCTTTATGATATATGTAAAAATTGCTTGTATTAATAAGTATTTTTTTATGAATCTAACTCTTGTCTATTTTACAGTATAAAAACACAAAATGGATAGACAACCCAATATTTTAAGAGACCTACCCGGAGACATGATTGATGAAATCTTGTCTAGAGTCGGTCAGAATTCCTCGGCACAACTATTTAAGGCGAGATTAGTTTGTAAGACATTCGAAGAACGTTCCAAGAATGCCTTGGTTTATAAAAGGCTTTCGTTCGAAAGATGGGGGATATCACATTGGGAAATCCATAAGTTACGATGTGTTTACTTTGACGCATATATTGCGGGGAACCCAAATGCTATTTTACGCAACGGGTTAAGAAATTATTTTAACTCAGTATATCCGAATATAGGACTTCGTGATTTAGAAAAAGCGGCTAACATGCAACATAAAGAAGCATGTTATGCTTACGGGTTAGTAATGTTCGCTTCTCACCAAAGTGAGAACAAGAACATCGGGCTACAACTATTAAACAAAACGTTCCCACAAGTGACGGAGTCGGTAATTGGGATAAGAAATGAGGTTTTTAGGTTATTACAAGACTGTTGGTCATTACATAACCCTCGTCCCTTTGACGACGTTACAACACGCTGTCTTATCAACGGCCATAACGGTTATGTTCCACAAGACCAAGGATGGGAAGTAGTCTTAGTAAAACCAGAATGCATGACTTTTTTCTGGATGTATGAATTACGTGTCTTTGTTGCCTTTGCTGAACGACTTGTGTACTAGCTAGAATTATCTTCACAACTATCTTGTATCAAAGTTATTGTGTGCTATATTTCATGCTTTATGTAAAATAAGCGGTATTGTAAGTTTGTAAAATATTGTATAAAAGTTTGAACGCGAAATATTATTATAATCAGTTTTTCATTTAGAATTGTAGCAGTTGAATTGTATATTAGCTACTAAGTATGAACTTAACGGGTAGGTACTACCCGAATTTAAACTTATAAAACGCTAATATGAAGAAAAAGCTTTTATAAATGAGTTCATATTATGCTACGAAATACTATTAACTACTCTTAATATTCTGTATGATTAACTTGTTCCATTTGACTATTTTGAAGGAAATGGCACCGACTACTCGACACACCGTGAATATGAATGAAGAGGAATTCCGTACTTTTCTAGCTTCAAACATAGCCGCAGTACAGGCTGCGCTACATACCAACAATAACCTTGGACCTGGTAGTACAGGAAATCGTGTAGGATGCACCTACAAAGAATTCACTGCCTGCAAACTTTTGGAATTTGATGGAACCGAAGGACCGATCGGATTGAAACGGTGGACCGAGAAGGTCGAATCGGTGTTTGCCATAAGTAAGTGTACTGAAGAGGACAAAGGGAAGTACGCTACGCATATCTTCACAGGTTCTGCGTTAACATGGTGGAATACCTATCTAGAGCAAGTGGGACAAGATGATGCGTACGCACTACCGTGGTCAGCATTCAAGCACTTGATGAACGAGAAGTACCATCCAAGAACCGAGGTCAATAAGCTCAAGACAGAACTTAGAGGGTTACGAACCCAAGGATTTGATATTACCACGTACGAAAGACGATTCACAGAATTTTGCCTATTGTGTCCGGGAACATTCGAAGATGAGGAAGAGAAGATCGACGCGTTTGTGAAAGGATTACCGGAAAGAATCCAAGAAGATATAAGTTCACACGAGCCCGCCTCTATACAACAGGCATGTAGAATGGCTCACAAACTAGTGAACCAGATTGAAGAAAGAATTAAAGAACAGACTGCTGAAGAGGCCAATGTGAAGCAAGTCAAAAGAAAGTGGGAGGAAAACGGTAATAAGAATCACCAATACAACAACAACTGCAATTACAACAATAATCGCAATAATTATCCCAACAATCGCAACATCAATCGCAACTACAACAAACGGCCCAACAACAACAACAACAGCAACTACAACAATCATCCCAACAACAATAATAACCGCAACAACAACAACAATCAGAAGCAGCTATGCCAAAGGTGTGAAAAGTATCACTCGGGGTTCTGCACCAAATTTTGCAACAAGTGTAAAAGAAATGGTCATAGCACGGCGAAGTGTGAGGTCTACGGACCAGGGGTTAATAGAACGAAAGGAACAAATGGTGTCGGAACGAGTAATGGCGGAGCAAGTAGTGTCGGAGCAAGTTATGCCAATGTAGTTTGTTATAAATGTGTAAAACCGGGCCACATTATTAGAAATTACCCGAACCAGGAGAACACGAATGGACAAGGCCGCGGAAGAGTTTTCAATATTAATGCGGCAGAGGCACAGGAAGACCCGGAGCTTGTTACGGGTACGTTTCTTATTGACAATAAATCTGCTTACGTTTTATTTGATTCGGGTGCGGATAGAAGCTATATGAGTAGAGATTTTTGTGCTAAATTAAGTTGTCCATTGACTCCTTTGGATAGTAAATTTTTACTCGAATTAGCAAATGGTAAATTAATTTCAGCAGATAATATATGTCGGAATCGAGAAATTAAACTGGTTAGCGAAACATTTAAGATTGATTTGATACCAGTAGAGTTAGGGAGTTTTGATGTGATAATCGGTATGGACTGGTTGAAAGAAGTGAAAGCAGAGATCGTTTGTTACAAAAATGCAATTCGCATTATACGAGAAAAAGGAAAACCCTTAATGGTGTACGGAGAAAAGGGCAACACGAAGCTACATCTTATTAGTAATTTGAAGGCACAAAAACTAATAAGAAAAGGTTGCTATGCTGTTCTAGCACACGTCGAGAAAGTACAAACTGAAGAAAAGAGCATCAATGATGTTCCCATTGCAAAAGAATTTCCCGATGTATTTCCGAAAGAATTACCGGGATTACCTCCACATCGATCCGTTGAATTTCAAATAGATCTTGTACCAGGAGCTGCACCAATAGCTCGTGCTCCTTACGGACTCGCACCCAGCGAGATGAAAGAACTGCAAAGCCAATTACAAGAACTTTTAGAGCGTGGTTTCATTCGACCAAGCACATCACCGTGGGGAGCTCCTGTTTTGTTTGTCAAGAAGAAAGATGGTACATTCAGGTTGTGTATCGACTACCGAGAGTTGAACAAACTTACCATCAAGAACCGCTACCCACTACCGAGAATCGACGACTTATTTGATCAACTACAAGGCTCGTCTGTTTATTCAAAGATTGACTTACGTTCCGGGTATCATCAAATGCGGGTGAAAGAAGATGATATTCCAAAGACTGCTTTCAGAACACGTTACGGTCATTACGAGTTTATGGTCATGCCATTTGGTTTAACTAATGCACCAGCTGTGTTCATGGACCTTATGAACCGAGTGTGTGGACCATACCTTGACAAGTTTTTCATTGTTTTCATTGATGACATACTTATTTACTCAAAGAATGACCAAGAATACGGTGAACATTTGAGAAAGGTGTTAGAAGTATTGAGGAAGGAAGAATTGTACGCTAAGTTTTCAAAGTGTGCATTTTGGTTGGAAGAAGTTCAATTCCTCGGTCACATAGTGAACAAAGAAGGTATTAAGGTGGATCCGGCAAAGATAGAAACTGTTGAAAAGTGGGAAACTTATGGAATTCATCACATAAACAAAGTCACAAAACCCATTTTGTAGTATATAAATTCGTGTATGTGTGTATGTAACAAGCGGAAGCATTTTAAAGTTTATGCATGTATAGTTTAACCTTTTCAACATGAATTCCATTTATAGATCTAGTCTTGAAAATATACTATAATGTAAATAGAGCTAGTTAGGAGTTATACCTTCTCCTAAAATGGAGGTAGAAGCAAGATGAAGATGAAGATGATGAATAGCAAGCTTCTAACTTGAAACCTCAAGAGATAATACCCACAAGCCTTAATCTAACAACACCCTTGTATGTAGTTAGGATTTTTGACACCAAATAAGCTTGAAATCAAACTTGAAGAACCCCTTTTGTTCTCCCTTGAATTCGGCCAAGAAATGGAGGAGGGAGGAGTTTTTGGTTTTTCAAATTTGCAAGTAATGAAGTGTGTGAGAATGTGCAAAAGGTGTAGTATCAAATGGAGAGTTTAAACAACCAAGACAAGGCATGGGGTGGCTTGTCTTGGAGCCTTAAAACCGCCACCCCCACCATTGGTTAGAAAATATTTTATTTTTCCTTTATTATTCAAATTAACAAGATTAATTTGTGGAGGAAAATCCCATTTGATACTTACACATAATTCTTTATAAAACCCATTATAAAGATAAGTAAATATATTTATTTACTTGTAAATTATAAAACTTATAAGCCACTTACAAGTTGTCCATTTGTTACTTGCACATATACTTAATTTTATAACCATTTTATAAAATTATCACACTTACATTTATAATTATCCAAATAATTATTCAAGCATGTTATCTTTAGAAAACCAATTTCTAAAGTCAAAGTGTCTAGTATTTATTTTAAAGATCCATTCATTAAAACAAATACTTTTAAAGTGTTGTCGGCTTGTTATTGGGTATGACCCGACTTGGATCATAACATATTGGCCACATTAATCAATTATGTCTCTCGGGCATATGAAATACCTTCAATCTCCCACTTGCACGAGAAACATAAGGAATTAATGCATGTCACGGATACCACCTAACGACCGTCCATCACCCCCAATGTGTTATGACTTGGTGCCATTCAATAACATCATCCCTTTCGAGTTCTCATCTCGAATATGATTTAGGTGAATCTTTCAATATATCCTTTCGTCCTAGATGTCATGTCAAATCCAAGAGACATAGAGTGATCACTCTCTTATAGATCTAACTTTATCAGGCCTTAGACATCCGACTCTCAACGAATAAGAGGGACAAATTCCATCTTGACTACATACGTCCTAGATACTACACTTCGTACCATACCTGAAGCCTCCCTTATGTACTACCATGTTTCAGAATAGCGAAGGAAAGAATCAAGGCACAATATTCGGTGAATGTCTGAACCTAATATGTGTCTCAGGTCAGAGGATATAATGATATTCTCCTTTACTCAAGATTACATGTGATCAACCACAAAGGCTCCATATAGTAAATCTTGAGAGCGGGTCTTCCAATATTTGTGTCCCACAAATATCTATGAACCTTGGTTGCAACCTTGTACCACATTCACCATTTGAATGCTAACCAATCCAAGTTTATAATAGTCTAGACCTCACACTTGTTCCCACAAATGTGATCAACTACGGAATTCAGAATAATAGTTTATTCATGGATAAAATATGCAAAATTGGAACATGACTCATAAATAAATTAATACCATAATTATATTAATGAGTTTGAACTAATTCGTTCCGTTACAATACATAAAATAGATCAATTCCAATCACTAGAATATCGAAGCCCTAATGCACAAACATGTCCCTCATGTTTTGGCCAATGTAAAAGCTTCGTGAGTGGATCCGCAACATTTTGATCTGTGTGAACCTTGTGAATACATATCTTTCCCTTTTCAACCTCATCCCTGATGTAGTTGAATCTCCGCTCAATGTGACGAGTCTTTTGATGAGCACAAGGTTCCTTGATTTGAGCAATCGCACCCTCGTTGTCACAAAAGATCTCAAGAGGGTCCTGAATGGAAGGGACCACTCCTAAGTCGTCGATGAATTTCTTCATCCATGCAGCTTCCTGAGCTGCCAATGAGGTGGCAATGTACTCCGACTCTGTAGTGGATAACGCAACAACTTCCTATTTTGAGCTCTTCCAAGAGACCGCACCACCATTCAACATGAAGACATAACCGGATTGTGATCGAGAGTCATCTCGATCAGTTTGGAAACTCGCGTCCACGTAACCTTTTACAGCGAGTTCCTCCTCACCAGACCCATATATTAGAAACATATCCTTAGTCCTTCTAAGGTATTTCAATATACATTTAACCGCAGTCCAATGACTATTTCCCGGGTTATTCTGGTATCTACTTGTCAAGCTTAGAGCGCATGACACATCCGGTCTAGTACATATCATTGCATACATGATAGACCCAATAGCAGATGCGTATGGGACTTTCTTCATTCTATCTTGTTCATCTTTCATGGTAGGACACTGAGATGAACTGAGAACGGTTCCCTTTTGAATAGGTACCAAACCTTTCTTAGAGTTTTCCATCTTGAACCTTTTCAAGATTTTATCAATGTATGTACTTTGACTTAAACCTATCAATCTCTTGGATCTATTCCTATAGATCCTAATCCCCAATATGTATTGTGCTTCTCCAAGATCCTTAATGGAGAAGCAACTCTTTAGCCAAGTTTTGACTTCTTGCATTGTGGTAATATCATTCCCAAATAATAATATATCATCCACATATAGCACAAGGAACATTATAGAGCTCCCACTAGCCTTCTTGTACACACAAGCTTCATCACCATTTTTGATGAAGCTAAATTTCTTTGCCTCTTCATTAAAACGATGATTCCACATTCTAGATGCTTGTTTCAATCCGTAGATTGACTTCTTTAACTTGCATACCTTCTTAGGATTTTTCGGATCAACAAAACCTTCGGGCTGTACCATATAGACATCTTCCTCAAGATATCCATTTAGGAAAGCGGTTTTGACATCCATTTGCCATATTTCATAGTCATAGTGAGCAGCAATGGCAAATAATATCCTAATAGACTTTAGCATTGCCACTGGCGAGAAAGTTTCATCATAATCAACCCCTTGAGTTTGAGTGAAACCTTTTGCTACAAGTCTAGCTTTGTATGTATCCAAGTTTCCATGTATGTCGGTTTTCTTCTTGAAAAGCCATTTGCAATCAACTAGCTTGGAGCTAGGAGGTTGCACTACAAGTTTCCAAACTTGATTTTCATACATGGATTGCATCTCGGCGTTCATGGCTTCCTGCCATTTATCTTTATCAATCCTTGATAAAGCATCTTCGTAGTTTGTCGGTTCATCCAAATCAACCGTATAGCAACCATCCACGAGAAACCCATATCTCTCGGGAGGATTACTAATCCTACTAGATCTTCGAACGTCTTGTGTACCTTGATCATCCACTTGATCATTTTCAACATCCTCATGTTGAGTACTAGTGCCAACCAATTGTGTATCATCGGCTTGATCTTGTACCTCTACAAGATCTATCTTCCTTTCACCATCACCTTCCATAAGGAACTTGGTTTCTAGGAATTCCGCTTTCCGAGCAACAAATACCGTTTGCTCGGATGGATCATAGAAGTAATATCCCATGTTATCTTTGGGATATCCTATGAAGATACACTTTGTGGATCGAGCATGTAGCTTATTAGCTACATAACGCTTAGGATAAGCTTCACATCCCCATACTTTTAAGTATGAAAGAGAAGGAGGTTTTCCAAACCACATCTCATGAGGAGTTCGTTCCACTTTCTTGGTTGGGGCCATATTTAAAATACGAGCCGCGGAGCTTAGACAATAACCCCAAAATGATAGAGGTAACGAGCTTCTTGCCATCATAGATCGAACCATATCCATTAGGGTTCGGTTCCTCCTTTCGGAAACTCCATTAAGTTGGGGTGTTCCGGGTGGAGTAAGTTGTGAGATAATCCCACAACTCCTAAGATGATCTTGGAAGGCATCGCTTAGGTATTCACCTCCTCTATCGGTACGAAGTACTTTAATTGTCCTATTGAGTTGATTTTGTACTTTGTTTTGATATTCTTTGAATGCTTCAAACGTTTCGTCCTTGTGTCTTAATAAGTAGACATATCCGAAACGACTAAAGTCATCAATGAAAGTAACAAAGTATCTTTCACCATTCCTAGTCATGGGTTTAAAGGGTCCACATACATCCGAATGAATTAATCCCAATAAATCTTTAGCCCTTTCATAAGTCCCTTTGAAAGGTGCTTTAGTCATCTTGCCTTGTAAACAAGATTCACATACATCAAACGAATCCATTTCATTTGATTTCAAAAGTCCATTCTTTTGAAGTGTATGCATTCGGTTCTTGTTTATGTGACCAAGGCGACAATGCCATAAATAGGAATCACTCAAATCCCTTTTGAGTTTCTTGGTGCTAGTATGGTATATAGAGCTCGATGATGCGTCATCATGAACCAATTCATAAATTCCATTTGAAGGCGAAGCCTTGAAATAGAACACATTATCTTTAGAACCATGAATATCATCATCAATAAAATTAACAACGTAACCACATTGTTTTAAGCGAGAAATAGAAATAATGTTTCTACACAAATCCGGGGCATACAAAACATTTTCTAAAATAAGTTCCAATCCGCTTGGAAGCTTCAAAACAAAATCTCCTTGAGCTTTAACATGCACCTTTGCACCATTGCCCATATAGAGACTTGATGTTCCCGCCATATGATCACTTCTTTTGAACCCCTGCAAAGAATTGCAAATATGAGTTCCACATCCCGTGTCTAATACCCATGTATTAGAAGAAGTAATATTAAGCTCTATATATACCATATATATATTACCTGAGGTTTGCCCTGCATCCCTCTTGTCCTTCAACTCCTTAAGGTAGACCGGACAGTTTCGTTTCCAATGACCCATCTCACCGCAACCGAAACATGGGTCTTCCTTGGGGTTTGCCTTCTCGGCTACCTTTTGCTTCTTAGCCTTGTTGATGGTTGGGTTAACCATCTTCCCCTTCCCTTTGCCTTGATAGGCGGGTCCTTTTCTCTTAGCCACCTTTGGCTTAGAGGTGTTACCTTTGGATCCACCTTGATCGATTGCTAACACGGGTAAAGCCCTTTTACCCATGCTAGTTTCCGCCGTTCTAAGCATACCGTGAAGCTCACCTATGCTCTTATCCATCCCATTCATATTGTAATTAATTACAAATTGATCAAACCTTTTTGATAGGGAGTTAAGGATAAGATCGGTGGCTAACTCATTAGATATGTTTAGGTTAAGACGGTTAGCACGATCAATAAGGCTTTTCATCTTAAGTACATAAGATGAAACCGATTGGGTATCGTCCATACGACAAGCATGTAGCGCCCGAACCGTTTCGAAGCGCTCGACACGCGCTTGTTGAAGGAACATCTCCTTCAATTGCGTTATCATGTCGTATGCACTATGATGCTCGAAATCCTTTTGGAGTTCGGGTATCATAGTCCCAAGCATTAAGCATGAGACTTGAAGGGAGTCGTGGCAATACTTATCGTAAGAGGCCATTGCCTCCACATCATTCTCATCCGGTTGATCGGGAATGGGGTCCTCATGTACATACGCTTTATCCTCTTGTTTGAGGACAATCCGAAGATTGCGGAACCAATCCATAAAGTTGGTATGATTGAGTTTGTCTTTCTCGAGGAGAGACCGTAACGATAGGTTGTTCATGTTAAGTGGTGCGTTTTGCATGTTGTTGTTGTTATTAGCGGCCATCTACAAAATTCAACAAAGTCCTTTTAAGTATCGATTTTAAATTTAATAAACAATACCCTTTTAATTTGTTTTATTAAATATTAGAATCCAACGGTAAATCAAATTACGGTTAGGTGACCTTTATCCCGTCATTTGATTTAGCTAGGTAGTCATAATGACAATTGCAATCCTTTTGCAACTTCTAAGTTATGGGATCATGCAATCCTTTTGCATGGCATATTAATCCCATCAACGCCTATTTGTTCCTCATGCTTCGGTGACCCTAAGTTCATGATTCCCAAATCAAGTCATCCTACTTGTGTGAACATGTAGACTTAACATACAAGTGGTTAGGTGACCTTTATCCCACATGTATGCGAAGTGTACCTTATTGATATTAGTTCACTCATGACGGTTAGGTGACCTTTATCCCATCAAGAGATTCCTAATATGTCTAAGTGTTTCCACAAAAGGATGACGTTTAACTTGTTTACCTTGTTTTAGTAAAGGGATTTTAGGTTTTCTACATTCTAGTTTAGAAAACAAAGTGATATACACCAACATGCATTTGGTGTGTAGTATATTTATGAAAAACTCATTTTCATGTCCTTTTTAGTAAACCAATTACTAGTTATAAACCATTTCATTACCTTTTAAATAAACCATTTTATTTAAGTCTAATAACCAATTATTAGTGTCATTTTGTTATGTTTTATTATAACCATTTATAATGTATTATGCAAGTTGTAAACATGTGATAATCTTGTAGCAACCAAACATACAAACATACACAAACATGCATAACAAAGTGTTCACAATCAAGAGCCATTTTGGTGGACATTTGTTTAGCCAAAAACAAATGTCACCTAAGAGGGTTAACCAAAGTAAGAGATTTTTAAACAAATCTCCCACTTAATCTTGTAATCTTCAAATGCTCCATCTTGTAATCTTCATCTTCATTTTACAAAATTATATCCTAATACAATTTTCTAGAAAATGAAATAACAACCTATTCTATTTTTACAAACAAATAGAATAAATTACATGAAAAATTACAAGATTACTTACAACTTATTACAAACCAAAATTACAAAATTATTACAAATTTATACAAACCAAATGAATGAATATTACAACCATGAATAATAACCAAATCATTCAAACATTCAACCACATGGTCTAGGCTCGATTGTGAACAACAACATAACAACAAACTTGGCCAAACTTGAAGTCCCAAAACCCATTTTTGGGTTCAAAATTTTGGCCAAAACCAAAGACCCACCAAAACTCAAGATTTTTACATTCTACTTTCATGCATGTTGGTAGATTGTAAAATAAATGAGTTTACTAGCCAAAAACAAGAAGCATATTAACAAGACTTTGGCTCTAGATACCATTTATGGAATTCATCACATAAACAAAGTCACAAAACCCATTTTGTAGTATATAAATTCGTGTATGCGTGTATGTAACAAGCGGAAGCATTTTAAAGTTTATGCATGTATAGTTTAACCTTTTCCACATGAATTCCATTTATAGATCTAGTCTTGAAAATATACTAAAATGTAAATAGAGCTAGTTAGGAGTTATACCTTCTCCTAAAATGGAGGTAGAAGCAAGATGAAGATGAAGATGATGAATAGCAAGCTTCTAACTTGAAACCTCAAGAGATAATACCCACAAGCCTTAATCTAACAACACCCTTGTATGTAGTTAGGATTTTTGACACCAAATAAGCTTGAAATCAAACTTGAAGAACCCCTTTTGTTCTCCCTTGAATTCGGCCAAGAAATGGAGTAGGGAGGAGTTTTTGGTTTTTCAAATTTGCAAGTAATGAAGTGTGTGAGAATGTGCAAAAGGTGTAGTATCAAATGGAGAGTTTAAACAACCAAGACAAGGCATGGGGTGGCTTGTCTTGGAGCCTTAAAACCGCCACCCCCACCATTGGTTAGAAAATATTTTATTTTTCCTTTATTATTCAAATTAACAAGATTAATTTGTGGAGGAAAATCCCATTTGATACTTACACATAATTCTTTATAAAACCCATTATAAAGATAAGTAAATATATTTATTTACTTGTAAATTATAAAACTTATAAGCCACTTACAAGTTGTCCATTTGTTACTTGCACATATACTTAATTTTATAACCATTTTATAAAATTATCACACTTACATTTATAATTATCCAAATAATTATTCAAGCATGTTATCTTTAGAAAACCAATTTCTAAAGTCAAAGTGTCTAGTATTTATTTTAAAGATCCATTCATTAAAACAAATACTTTTAAAGTGTTGTCGGCTTGTTATTGGGTATGACCCGACTTGGATCATAACATATTGGCCACATTAATCAATTATGTCTCTCGGGCATATGAAATACCTTCAGAAACCCCGAAAACTCCGAAACACATACGCCAGTTTTTAGGACTAGCTGGTTACTACAGAAGGTTCATCCAAGACTTTTCCAGAAAAGCAAAACCCTTGACTGCATTAACGCATAAAGGGAAGAAATTTGAATGGAATGATGAACAAGAGAAAGCGTTTCAGTTATTGAAGAAAAAGCTAACTACGGCACCTATATTGTCATTGCCTGAAGGGAATGATGATTTTGTGATTTATTGTGACGCATCAAAGCAAGGTCTCGGTTGTGTATTAATGCAACGAACGAAGGTGATTGCTTATGCGTCTAGACAATTGAAGATTCACGAACAAAATTATACGACGCATGATTTGGAATTAGGCGCGGTTGTTTTTGCATTAAAGACTTGGAGGCACTACTTATATGGGGTCAAAAGTATTATATATACCGACCACAAAAGTCTTCAACACATATTTAATCAGAAACAACTGAATATGAGGCAGCGTAGGTGGATTGAATTATTGAATGATTACGACTTTGAGATTCGTTACCACCCGGGGAAGGCAAATGTGGTAGCCGATGCCTTGAGCAGGAAGGACAGAGAATCTATTCAAGTAAAATCTATGAATATAATGATTCATAATAACCTTACTACTCAAATAAAGGAGGCGCAACAAGGAGTTTTAAAAGAGGGAAATTTAAAGGATGAAATACCCAAAGGATCGGAGAAACATCTTAATATTCGGGAAGACGGAACCCGGTATAGGGCTGAAAGGATTTGGGTACCAAAATTTGGAGATATGAGAGAAATGGTACTTAGAGAAGCTCATAAAACCAGATACTCAATACATCCTGGAACGGGGAAGATGTACAAGGATCTCAGGAAATATTTTTTGTGGTCGGGTATGAAAGCCGATGTTGCTAAATACGTAGGAGAATGTTTGACGTGTTCTAAGGTCAAAGCTGAGCATCAGAAACCATCAGGTCTACTTCAACAACCCGAAATCCCGGAATGGAAATGGGAAAACATTACCATGGATTTCATCACAAAATTGCCAAGGACTGCAAGTGGTTTTGATATTATTTGGGTAATAGTTGATCGTCTCACCAAATCAGCACATTTCCTGCCAATAAGAGAAGATGACAAGATGGAGAAGTTAGCATGGCTGTATTTGAAGGAAGTCGTTTCCAGACATGGAATACCAATCTCTATTATCTCTGATAGGGATGGCAGATTTATTTTAAGATTCTGGCAGACATTACAGCAAGCATTAGGAACTCGTCTAGACATGAGTACTACCTATCATCCACAAACTGATGGGCAGAGCGAAAGTATGATACAAACGCTTGAAGACATGCTACGAGCATGTGTTATTGATTTCGGAAACAGTTGGGATCGACATCTACCATTAGCAGAATTTTCCTACAACAACAGCTACCATTCAAGCATTGAGATGGCGCCGTTTGAAGCACTTTATGGTAGAAAGTGCAGGTCTCCGATTTGTTGGAGTGAAGTGGGGGATAGAAAGATTACGGGTCCGGAGATTATACAAGAAACTACCGAGAAGATCATCCAAATTCAACAACGGTTGAAAACCGCCCAAAGTCGACAAAAGAGCTACGCTGACATTAAAAGAAAAGATATAGAATTTGAAATTGGAGAGATGGTCATGCTTAAAGTTGCATCTTGGAAAGGCGTTGTTCGATTTGGTAAACGAGGGAAATTAAATCCAAGGTATATTGGACCATTCAAAATTATTGATCGTGTCGGACCAGTAGCTTACCGACTTGAGTTACCTCAACAACTCGCGGCTGTACATAACACTTTCCACGTCTCAAATTTGAAGAAATGTTTTGCTAAAGAAGATCTCACTATTCCGTTAGATGAAATCCAAATCAACAAAAAACTCCAATTCATCGAAGAACCCGTCGAAATAATGGATCGTGAGGTTAAAAGACTTAAGCAAAACAAGATACTAATTGTTAAGGTTCGATGGAATGCTCGTAGAGGACTCGAGTTCACCTGGGAGCGTGAAGATCAGATGAAGAAGAAATACCCGCATCTATTTCCAGAAGATTCGTCAACACCTTCAACAGCTTAAAATTTCTGGACGAAATTTATTTAACGGGTAGGTACTGTAGTGACCCGAACTTTTCCATGTTTATATATATTAATTGAGATTGATATTTACATGATTAAATGTTTCCAACATGTTAAGCAATCAAACTTGTTAAGAATTGATTAATTGAAATATGTTTCATATAGACAATTGACCACCCAAGTTGACCGGCGATTCACGAACGTTAAAACTTGTAAAAATGACATGACGATATATATATATGGATATACATATGGTTAACATGATATTAAGATAAGTAAGTATCTCCATAAGTATATTAACAATGAGTTATATACATATAAACAAGACTACCAACTTAAGGATTTCGAAACGAGACATATATGTAACGATTATCGTTGTAACGACATTTAAATGTATATATATAATATTAAGATATATTAATATATCATAATATCATGATAATATAATAATTTAACATCTCATTAGATATAATAAACAATGGGTTAACAACATTAATTGAGATCGTTAACTTAAAGGTTTCAAAACAACACTTACATGTAACGACTAACGATGACTTAATGACTCAGTTAAAATGCATATACATGTAGTGTATTTAGATGTATTAAAATACTTTTGGAAGACTTCAAGACATATATCAAAACACTCATACTTAACGAAAATGGTTACAGTTACTTTTCCATTCTTTTCTTTCATCAAGAATTCTAGTCGTATTCTTACCCGCATTATACACAGCTTCAAAACGTACTTACTATGAGTATATACCAATAGGAACTAGCATGGGATTCCACTCTTGATTATGTCATGTATGACTAATCAATTTTAACTTCTACCATGAGCAGTCAACTAACTAGAACTCCTTTTAACCCCACTCACCACTCACCAATTACCACTCATCATTCACTCCATTTCACTTCCAATTCTCTTTCTAATTCTCTCTCAACACACACACACACTATTATGAATGTATTTTTCCAGTAGTTAATCATCATCTTCATCAAAAATCACTTCAAGAATCAAGCTATAATCATCATAGGAAGAACACTTCAAGAACACTTCAAAAATCCCTTCAAGTTTACTAATTTACTTCCAAGCTTTCTAATCCATTCCAAGTAATCATCTAAAATCAAGAAACCTTTGTTATATACAGTAGGTTATCTTTCTTATTCAAGGTATTATTCATATTCAAACTTTGATTCAATTTCTATAACTATAAACTATCTTAATTCGAGTAAAAATCTTACTTGAACTTGTTTTTGTGTCATGATCGTAGTTCAAGAACTTTCAAGCCATCCAAGATCCTTTGAAGCTAGATCATTTCTTGTCACTTCCAGTAGGTTTACCTACTAAACTTGAGGTAGTAATGATGTTCATAACATCATTCGATTCATATATATAAAACTATCTTATTCGAAGGTTTAAACTCGTAATCACTAGAACATAGTTTAGTTAATTCTAAACTTGTTCGCAAACAAAAGTTAATCCTTCTAACTTGACTTTTAAAATTAACTACACACATGTTCTATATCTATATGATATGCTAACTTAATGATTTAAAAACTGGAAACACGAAAAACACCGTAAAACCGGATTTACGCCGTCGTAGTAACACCGCAGGCTGTTTTGGGTTAGTTAATTAAAAACTATGATAAACATTGATTTAAAAGTTGTTATTCTGAGAAAATGATTTTTATTATGAACATGAAACTATATCCAAAAATTATGGTTAAACTCAAAGTGGAAGTATGTTTTCTAAAATGGTCATCTAGACGTCGTTCTTTCGACTGAAATGACTACCTTTACAAAAACGACTTGTAACTTATTTTTCCGACAATAAACCTATACTTTTTCTGTTTAGATTCATAAAATAGAGTTCAATATGAAACCATAGCAATTGGATTCACTCAAAACGGATTTAAAATGAAGAAGTTATGGGTAAAACAAAATTGGATAATTTTTCTCATTTTAGCTACGTGAAAATTGGTAACAAATCTATTCCAACCATAACTTAATCAACTTGTATTATATATTATGTAATCTTGAGATACCATAGACACGTATACAATGTTTCGACCTATCATGTCGACACATCTATATATATTTCGGAACAACCATAGACACTCTATATGTGAATGTTGGAGTTAGCTATACAGGGTTGAGGTTGATTCCAAAATATATATAGTTTGAGTTGTGATCAATACTGAGATACGTATACACTGGGTCGTGGATTGATTCAAGATAATATTTATCGATTTATTTCTGTACATCTAACTGTGGACAACTAGTTGTAGGTTACTAACGAGGACAACTGACTTAATAAACTTAAAACATCAAAATATATTAAAAGTGTTGTAAATATATTTTAAACATACTTTGATATATATGTATATATTGTTATAGGTTCGTGAATCAACTAGTGGTCAAGTCTTACTTCCCGATGAAGTAAAAATCTGTGAAAGTGAGTTATAGTCCCACTTTTAAAATCTAATATTTTTGGGATGAGAATACATGCAGGTTTTATAAATGATTTACAAAATAGACAAAGTACGTGAAACTACATTCTTTGGTTGAATTATCGAAATCGAATATGCCCCTTTTTATTAAGTCTGGTAATCTAAGAATTAGGGAACAGACACCCTAATTGACGCGAATCCTAAAGATAGATCTATTGGGCCTAACAAACCCCATCCAAAGTACCGGATGCTTTAGTACTTCGAAATTTATATCATATCCGAAGGGTGTCCCAGAATGATGGGGATATTCTTATATATGCATCTTGTTAATGTCGGTTACCAGGTGTTCACCATATGAATGATTTTTATCTCTATGTATGGGATGTGTATTGAAATATGAAATCTTGTGGTTTATTGTTACGATTTGATATATATAGGTTAAACCTATAACTCACCAACATTTTTGTTGACGTTTAAAGCATGTTTATTCTCAGGTGAATACTAAGAGCTTCCGCTGTTGCATACTAAAATAAGGACAAGATTTGGAGTCCATGTTTGTATGATATTGTGTAAAAACTGCATTCAAGAAACTGATTTCGATGTAACATATTTGTATTGTAAACCATTATGTAATAGTCGTGTGTAAACAGGATATTTTAGATTATCATTATTTGATAATCTACGTAAAGCTTTTTAAACCTTTATTTATGAAATAAAGGTTATGGTTTGTTTTAAAAATGAATGCAGTCTTTGAAAAACGTCTCATATAGAGGTCAAAACCTCGCAACGAAATCAATTAATATGGAACGTTTTTAATCAATAAGAACGGGACATTTCAATAGCGCGGTGAAGTGTGAGGTCTACGGACCAGGGGTTAATAGAACGAAAGGAACAAATGGTGTCGGAACGAGTAATGGCGGAGCAAGTAGTGTCGGAGCAAGTTATGCCAATGTAGTTTGTTATAAATGTGGAAAACCGGGCCACATTATTAGAAATTGCCCGAACCAGGAGAACACGAATGGACAAGGCCGCGGAAGAGTTTTCAATATTAATGCGGCAGAGGCACATGAAGACCCGGAGCTTGTTACGGGTACGTTTCTTATTGACAATAAATCTGCTTACGTTTTATTTGATTCGGGTGCGGATAGAAGCTATATGAGTAGAGATTTTTGTGCTAAATTAAGTTGTCCATTGACGCCTTTGGATAGTAAATTTTTACTCGAATTAGCAAATGGTAAATTAATTTCAGCAGATAATATATGTCGGAATCGAGAAATTAAAATGGTTAGCGAAACATTTAAGATTGATTTGATACCAGTAGAGTTAGGGAGTTTTGATGTGATAATCGGTATGGACTGGTTGAAAGAAGTGAAAGCAGAGATCGTTTGTTACAAAAATGCAATTCGCATTATACGAGAAAAAGGAAAACCCTTAATGGTGTACGGAGAAAAGGGCAACACGAAGCTACATATTATTAGTAATTTGAAGGCACAAAAACTAATAAGAAAAGGTTGCTATGCTGTTCTAGCACACGTCGAGAAAGTACAAACTGAAGAAAAGAGCATCAATGATGTTCCCATTGCAAAAGAATTTCCCGATGTATTTCCGAAAGAATTACCGGGATTACCCCCACAGCGATCCGTTGAATTTCAAATAGATCTTGTACCAGGAGCTGCACCAATAGCTCGTGCTCCTTACAGACTCACACCCAGCGAGATGAAAGAACTGCAAAGCCAATTACAAGAACTTTTAGAGCGTGGTTTCATTCGACCAAGCACATCACTGTGGGGAGCTCCTGTTTTGTTTGTCAAGAAGAAAGATGGTACATTCAGGTTGTGTATCGACTACTGAGAGTTGAACAAACTTACCATCAAGAACCGCTACACACTACCGAGAATCGACGACTTATTTGATCAACTACAAGGCTCGTCTTTTTATTCAAAGATTGACTTGCGTTCCGGGTATCTTCAAATGCGGGTGAAAGAAGATGATATTCCAAAGACTGCTTTCAGAACACGTTACGGTCATTACAAGTTTATGGTCATGCCGTTTGGTTTAACTAATGCACCAGCTGTGTTCATGGACCTTATGAACCGAGTGTGTGGACCATACCTTGACAAGTTTGTCATTGTTTTCATTGATGACATACTTATTTACTCAAAGAATGACCAAGAACACGGTGAACATTTGAGAAAGGTGTTAGAAGTATTGAGGAAGGAAGAATTGTACGCTAAGTTTTCAAAGTGTGCATTTTGGTTGGAAGAAGTTCAATTCCTCGGTCACATAGTGAACAAAGAAGGTATTAAGGTGGATCCAGCAAAGATAGAAACTGTTGAAAAGTGGGAAACACCGAAAACTCTGAAACACATACGCCAGTTTTTAGGACTAGCTGGTTACTACAGAAGGTTCATCCAAGACTTTTCCAGAATAGCAAAACCCTTGACTGCATTAACGCATAAAGGGAAGAAATTTGAATGGAATGATGAACAAGAGAAAGCGTTTCAGTTATTGAAGAAAAAGCTAACTACGGCACCTATATTGTCATTGCCTGAAGGGAATGATGATTTTGTGATTTATTGTGACGCATCAAAGCAAGGTTTCGGTTGTGTATTAATGCAACGAACGAAGGTGATTGCTTATGCGCCTAGACAATTGAAGATTCACGAACAAAATTATACGACACATGATTTGGAATTAGGCGCGGTTGTTTTTGCATTAAAGACTTGAAGGCACTACTTATATGGGGTCAAAAGTATTATATATACCGACCACAAAAGTCTTTAACACATATTTAATCAGAAACAACTGAATATGAGGCAGCGTAGGTGGATTGAATTATTGAATGATTACGACTTTGAGATTCGTTACCACCCGGGGAAGGCAAATGTGGTAGCCGATGCCTTGAGCAGGAAGGACAGAGAATCCATTCAAGTAAAATCTATGAATATAATGATTCATAATAACCTTACTACTCAAATAAAGGAGGCGCAACAAGGAGTTTTAAAAGAGGGAAATTTAAAGGATGAAATACCCAAAGGATCGGAGAAACATCTTAATATTCGGGAAGACGGAACCCGGTATAGGGCTGAAAGGATTTGGGTACCAAAATTTGGAGATATGAGAGAAATGGTACTTAGAGAAGCTCTGTAGCGACCCCGACAAATCGTCAAGTGACGGCATCGTCTACGTGGGTCCCTTTACCTGGTCATAAGTCTTTATGACAACGTTTGACCAAAATATGTCGCCTTCATTTCAAAATAAAGATTGTTTCCAAAGTTTACAAGAATTGTTCAACCAAAAGTTAAGTTACAAGATTATAAGTACAAATGAAATCTAGGCGACACGGTTTAAAGTAAAGTCAAAAGACGCTCCATGAAATGCATGTATACTCGACATCCAATGCAAGTATCAATTAATGAGCGGAAGCATGTATCAAGTAGCCAAGTATGAACCTGAGAAAACATGTAGAAAACTGTCAACGAAAAACGTTGGTGAGATCATAAATGTATTTGTAAAAGTATATTTTGAATCACAAGGTTTAGTATCAAGGCGTATACATCTCTAAAGATGTGTTTGTAAACCATAAGATTTAGTATAAAGTGAATTTCAAGCGTATACATCCCAAAAGATGTTGTCTGTATCACGAGCACCCAATTACCAAAACTTAACTGAATCTTCCCTCTGAATTTTGAATATAGTGTTAGAACATACACTATGCACGTTGAAATTATATTTCATCCACTAACGGTAGCGAACCGTCTGAATGAGGGTTCGTTAAACCCGTATGGCCACACAACATAATCACTCGCTTACACTTACACCCTGCAAGTGGAACTAATGATAATTGGATTGAGGACTTTTGTTCTAACTCGTCTGTATCTTTGTATTCGTATTTGTGTTCAAAGTATAAAAGTATGAAAAGTATATATACATGTGAAATGTATATGAATATGTAATGTATATGCTTCTCAGCCCACGATTTAAAAGAATAAAAATTGTTGAAAAGGTGGGACTATGATCTCACCTCGAGTGCACGAGTATAAATGTACTTCACAAAGTAAACGTGTGCATGAAAGTTGCTTAGCCTTGACCTAAACAAGTAAGTTATATCAATTAACCGGTTACGACACAAGGTCGGGTGAAATGTGTTCAATTAGTCCTATGGCTCGTTACGACTCAATCATAATAGCATGTGAATCAAATTGTCATGTTTCATGCAAGGTACAAGTATAAAAACATGTTAGAACGATTGCACAAATATTTGGTTAAGTTTGATTAAAAGTCAACTTGGTTGGGTCAAAGTCAACAGAAAAGTCAACGGGGTCGGGTTGGATATCCGACAATTTTTCTAAGTTACATAATCATATATGAGCATGTTGGCCAAGTTTCATGTTAATCGGAAGTCCGTAGCATAGCAAACATTTTCATGTCAAATGACCAAGCGAACAGCCAGTTTTAGCTAAAGGGGACGGCGTCCTGTGAAGCTAGACGGCGTCCCGGTTTGAAGGCTGGGACGGCGTCCCGAGAAGCTAGACGGCGTCCCGGCTTGAAGGCTGGGACGGCGTCCCGAGAAGCTAGACGGCGTCCCGGCTGGTTTCCAGGCCCTGTTGTTTCTAAGTGCACGAACCAACAATCAAACCAACCCAAATTACAAACCGCAAACAATTAGAACATGTATTTTATATCACCGGAAAGGTAATTTGACGAGGAAAACACCTAGACACATTTCATCAAGTAATTCAACACTTACACACCCCAAAACCGCATTTAAACGTCCATAATCAAGGTTCAAGTTCCAAATATGCATTTCATGATTCGGGCAACCAATTTACATGTATGATATGCCGTTTCGAAGGTAATCATACACACATTGCAACAAAATTATTATCTACAATATTTCATAGCATTTGGTGCATCAAAAGTTCATCTAAAGCTTATCAAACTCTAACGAAAATTCACAAAAATCAATAGTCATGAGTTTGATGTTTCCTTAATCAACCTATACATCAAAACGAAGCTAAAGATACTAGTAACACAATTAAAACATGCACTTTAACAATCTAACAACATTAACTCATCCAAAATCAAGGATTTAGCACACCCATTTCAAATGTTCAAACTAGTTACTCCAAACCACAAATCGAGCAAACAAAACATATATTCATGTTACACACGAGCCATAGACACTAACTAACACAATTTCAAGTATATAAAACGAATTTAGAGAAATTTAGTGTTTTAGAAATGTTACCCAAAATGGATGAAATTGGTACCAAATCGAAGAGGATGATGAGAGGATCACGAATATGTAATTTGTTTTGAAGTTTGCTTCCCGATCCGAATTTAGATGATGATTCTATGAAGTTGGGGTTTGTGTGTGTTCTTGCTAGAGAGAAAGAGAGAGAGGGAGATGATGGAAATGGTGGAGAAATGGGTTGACTAGTTGACCTAGTCAACTAGTTTGCCCATTTGGCAACTCCGGTCCCTCGAGTTTCAAAGCGGGTGCGGGATTTAACCGATCGAATATTTTAAGTTACACGGGAGTACGGGAGATATTGAAATCCGATAACGAGAATATTTAAAACGTTACATAACAAAGGATACGAATCTAGATACGAAGGGTATTATTTAAAAAGAAAAAGACGGGCGTTAAAATAATTTAACGGAAAAATGCGGGATGTTACATTATCCACAACTCAAAAGAAATTTCGTCCCGAAATTTAGTTGGAAGTAGTAGTCGATATCTCTTACTCGAGACTTTACGTTGTCAATGCTATGAATAAGTGAAAGTACAAGCGACCATGCAAGTTTGAAACATGTCTTTTGAAGACGTGAATCGTTCGTTTGTTCGGTTCGTCTGTTTGTGGGTGGTACGCGGTACTCATGTCTAAGCAGGTTCCCAAGGTTTCTTGTAAAACTAGAAGTGAAACGAGTATTTCGATACAGGATAAATGACGAAGATACACCGTGTTGGAATAGAATCTCTTAAGATATGTTTGAACAAGTCAGTTAGGGGTCGAAAATGTTCGTTAGGACTATTCACCCTCGTGGCGAATACTAATGTAATATGAGGAGTTTATCTATCCATGGAGAAATGTTACCAGGAGTTTCCTTAAACGGAAATGCGAGCGATGAGGATGGGAGTGAAATGAGGACTTTGAATAGGATGAGCTTACATCTCGAGGTTGCCATAACGTGCCTCTAGTTGTCAAAAGTTGAAGTCTGAAAGAGAAACGAGATAGTACACGTAGTTGTATAGTTCGGGGTTGCATAATAATTGACCGATTATCAGAAACACAAGGGCGTTAAGTCAAAGAAGAGTGAAGTATCGTTGGATTGTGTGCTATCTTAAATTCCAGTAATATCAGACGGTAACGGTGAAATATCAGAGGTGTGTAGTGTGGTACGTGATGACGAGAAAATTGATCGGATCCACAATTTAGTATTTGACTTCTTCGTGCAAAATAACGAATTTTAGTTACGTTAATTTTTGAGTCGAGAGAGTATGCCTTTCGGCGTTCATGTAGAAATATTTACATGTTTGAGTTCCATCTGTTGCTATACGCTTTTAACTAGAAATGTTGGTGTGAAGAATCACGCTCAAGGTTCGAACACGGAGAGGTTTAAAGTTTTTCCCTTAGTGAGTTAACGAGTTTAAAAGTCGGGTAACACGAGAAAAGTCAGAAATGAATCTTCGGTGATAACAGGCGAGTTCTAAGATTTTACGAATACAAGTCTGAGTTGAGAGAATTTCATGATCACGTGTGGCTTGATTTCGAGATTGATTGTAATGCCTTGACCATTAACATCATGGTCTAGAAAATTTGACTTCGTTTAGCAGAAATTCTCACTCGGAGAATTTGGCATAGAGTTGCTCTTTTCTCAAAGTTCGAGCGTAAGATGATGATGTTGTTCATTTGCCCTCTTTACTTGAATAAGTTAAGATGTCATCTATAAATGTGATAACAGATTTGTCTAGATAAGTTGCATACGTGGTTTAGGAGGTTCATGAATACGGACGAGCCTTGGATAAATCGAATGGTACTAAGAGAGATTTACAACTAACGTTGCGAGTTCGGAAAAGACTCAGGAGACATTGTCTCCCTTAACCCCCAATTGATGATAACCGGAACGGAGGTCGTTTTGGAATACACACGGGATTCATGCAAGAAATCATGAGGTCATGGATGCGACGGAGAGGGTATCGGTTTCCAACCGAATTTTTTTTTTTTTTTTTTTTTTTTTTTTTTTTTTTTTTTAACGAATATGTTCCGAGCTCCCTAGTTCTATAGGTGTCAAGTCAAAAGTCTTAATGTATATCCTCCAATAAAATTTATAGGCACACAATATTTTCCCGTTGGTCACTTAAATCGTCTAAGTAGTATCTAGGGGAAAAAAAAGTGGAATGTAAAGAGCACGAGTCAAAGACTTGTTCATAAAACGTCTAACGGTAACCGAATCGAATAAACATGAAACGTGAGAATTTCGAGAAGAAACATACCCGTGACTAGTCCATCGTCGTCTCGGGCATCCTAGGCGTTGATGTTGAAAGTTTAACGGCGTGCGTTGGGGTTGATTTTCTTATTTGGGCAGGCACTCCTAAAATGACCCGGTTGGCCACACTCAAAACAAACACCCGTCTTGGGTGCATTGGGCTCCTTTTGAGCGACGGGAGCGGTATTCCTACAATCGTGGGCTACATGGCCACTTCTTTGACACTTCAAGCAAAATGGTTTGCCACATTCACCTAAATGATGTTTGTAGCACTCGTTACAATACGGTAGGTGTCCGGTATAACCTTTCTTGTCGTTGGGGATGAAGGGCTTCTTGGCAAAGTTGTTGTTGCTTGATTGGGAGGGTTCCCACTTTCTTTTGTTGCCGCCCGATTTATCCTCGGCCTTAGGTGCCGGAACTACGATTTCGTCAACCGTTTCAATTAGTTGGCGAGCCATGTTCATAGCGGCTTGATGAGTAGTGGGTTTGGATGACATCACCCCTTGTTT
Source organism: Rutidosis leptorrhynchoides (assembly GCF_046630445.1). Classification (NCBI taxonomy): domain Eukaryota; kingdom Viridiplantae; phylum Streptophyta; class Magnoliopsida; order Asterales; family Asteraceae; genus Rutidosis; species Rutidosis leptorrhynchoides. The sequence continues at coordinate 242,430,325 of NC_092343.1, forward strand.
GATGCTTTTTGGAAGACCGAGCATGTAGAGCTCAATCCTTTGAGATTCGGGGTTAACAAGTTTAGGACACATCAAGGATAGTTCGGCGAAGCGTTGATTATAAGCCTTAAGATCGTTTCCGACCGCTTTCAAAGCTCTTAGTTCTTCCTCGAGCTTTCGGGTTTCTTCGCGCGGAAAATATTCAACAATCATCTTTTCCTTTAGATCGGCCCAAGAGAGGGCATGAGCTTCATCGGTACCCACCGATTGAACATAGGTGTTCCACCATGTTAGAGCAATTCCGGAGAAAGTGTGAGTGGAGTATTTGACCTTGTCTTGGTCCCGACAACCGCTTATACTAAAGACGGCTTCCGTTTGCTCAAACCATCGGGTGAGCACGACCGGTCCCCCGGTTCCATCAAAAGTGTGAGGTTTGCACCCCATGAAAGCTTTATAGGAGCATCCCTCGTTTGAGTTTCCGGCTCCATTGTTGTTGTTGTTGTCGTTGTTGTTGTTATTATTATTGTTGTTGGATGAGTGACCGGCCATGGCCGCATCTACGGCGGTAGCTATCATCCGTTCGAGAGCTTGTTCGGGAGTTTCATTGCCGCGTACACGACGAGGAGCCATTGTTCCTTCATGACACAAGAATATCGTTGGTTAGTATTTTCAACAATACTAACCGGAGTATGGAATAAGGATAGAGAGAAAATTTTCCTTGACTCGCCCTAAATTCTTTATGTCATAATGTCGGAACGTCCATGTGAATCACCGTAATATAATCCCGGAAATTATATTACCCTGATTCTCATGTGCATTTAACATTACTTCATAAAGTCAAGGTGGTGCGTCAACAAAATTTATCAACGTAAGATCAAGATCGAATACGAGTTAGATATGATAGAAGAGTTCGAGTATAAATGCACAAATAGTCAAGTAATTCCTACTGCAGTCTATATGCCGGTTGTAGTCTAGATTCACCTATGTACCCTATGACTCGGGGTGGACACAAATGAACTCTAAATCCCTACAACCAAGGCTCTGATACCAACTGTAGCGACCCCGACAAATCGTCAAGTGACGGCATCGTCTACGTGGGTCCCTTTACCTGGTCATAAGTCTTTATGACAACGTTTGACCAAAATATGTCGCCTTCATTTCAAAATAAAGATTGTTTCCAAAGTTTACAAGAACTGTTCAACCAAAAGTTAAGTTACAAGATTATAAGTACAAATGAAATCTAGGCGACACGGTTTAAAGTAAAGTCAAAAGACGCTCCATGAAATGCATGTATACTCGACATCCAATGCAAGTATCAATTAATGAGCGGAAGCATGTATCAAGTAGCCAAGTATGAACCTGAGAAAACATGTAGAAAACTGTCAACGAAAAACGTTGGTGAGATCATAAATGTATTTGTAAAAGTATATTTTGAATCACAAGGTTTAGTATCAAGGCGTATACATCTCTAAAGATGTGTTTGTAAACCATAAGATTTAGTATAAAGTGAATTTCAAGCGTATACATCCCAAAAGATGTTGTCTGTATCACGAGCACCCAATTACCAAAACTTAACTGAATCTTCCCTCTGAATTTTGAATATAGTGTTAGAACATACACTATGCACGTTGAAATTATATTTCATCCACTAACGGTAGCGAACCGTCTGAATGAGGGTTCGTTAAACCCGTATGGCCACACAACATAATCACTCGCTTACACTTACACCCTGCAAGTGGAACTAATGATAATTGGATTGAGGACTTTTGTTCTAACTCGTCTGTATCTTTGTATTCGTATTTGTGTTCAAAGTATAAAAGTATGAAAAGTATATATACATGTGAAATGTATATGAATATGTAATGTATATGCTTCTCAGCCCACGATTTAAAAGAATAAAAATTGTTGAAAAGGTGGGACTATGATCTCACCTCGAGTGCACGAGTATAAATGTACTTCACAAAGTAAACGTGTGCATGAAAGTTGCTTAGCCTTGACCTAAACAAGTAAGTTATATCAATTAACCGGTTACGACACAAGGTCGGGTGAAATGTGTTCAATTAGTCCTATGGCTCGTTACGACTCAATCATAATAGCATGTGAATCAAATTGTCATGTTTCATGCAAGGTACAAGTATAAAAACATGTTAGAACGATTGCACAAATATTTGGTTAAGTTTGATTAAAAGTCAACTTGGTTGGGTCAAAGTCAACAGAAAAGTCAACGGGGTCGGGTTGGATATCCGACAATTTTTCTAAGTTACATAATCATATATGAGCATGTTGGCCAAGTTTCATGTTAATCGGAAGTCCGTAGCATAGCAAACATTTTCATGTCAAATGACCAAGCGAACAGCCAGTTTTAGCTAAAGGGGACGGCGTCCTGTGAAGCTAGACGGCGTCCCGGTTTGAAGGCTGGGACGGCGTCCCGAGAAGCTAGACGGCGTCCCGGCTTGAAGGCTGGGACGGCGTCCCGAGAAGCTAGACGGCGTCCCGGCTGGTTTCCAGGCCCTGTTGTTTCTAAGTGCACGAACCAACAATCAAACCAACCCAAATTACAAACCGCAAACAATTAGAACATGTATTTTATATCACCGGAAAGGTAATTTGACGAGGAAAACACCTAGACACATTTCATCAAGCAATTCAACACTTACACACCCCAAAACCGCATTTAAACGTCCATAATCAAGGTTCAAGTTCCAAATATGCATTTCATGATTCGGGCAACCAATTTACATGTATGATATGCCGTTTCGAAGGTAATCATACACACATTGCAACAAAATTATTATCTACAATATTTCATAGCATTTGGTGCATCAAAAGTTCATCTAAAGCTTATCAAACTCTAACGAAAATTCACAAAAATCAATAGTCATGAGTTTGATGTTTCCTTAATCAACCTATACATCAAAACGAAGCTAAAGATACTAGTAACACAATTAAAACATGCACTTTAACAATCTAACAACATTAACTCATCCAAAATCAAGGATTTAGCACACCCATTTCAAATGTTCAAACTAGTTACTCCAAACCACAAATCGAGCAAACAAAACATATATTCATGTTACACACGAGCCATAGACACTAACTAACACAATTTCAAGTATATAAAACGAATTTAGAGAAATTTAGTGTTTTAGAAATGTTACCCAAAATGGATGAAATTGGTACCAAATCGAAGAGGATGATGAGAGGATCACGAATATGTAATTTGTTTTGAAGTTTGCTTCCCGATCCGAATTTAGATGATGATTCTATGAAGTTGGGGTTTGTGTGTGTTCTTGCTAGAGAGAAAGAGAGAGAGGGAGATGATGGAAATGGTGGAGAAATGGGTTGACTAGTTGACCTAGTCAACTAGTTTGCCCATTTGGCAACTCCGGTCCCTCGAGTTTCAAAGCGGGTGCGGGATTTAACCGATCGAATATTTTAAGTTACACGGGAGTACGGGAGATATTGAAATCCGATAACGAGAATATTTAAAACGTTACATAACAAAGGATACGAATCTAGATACGAAGGGTATTATTTAAAAAGAAAAAGACGGGCGTTAAAATAATTTAACGGAAAAATGCGGGATGTTACAAGCTCATAAAACCAGATACTCAATACATCCTGGAACGGGGAAGATGTACAAGGATCTCAGGAAATATTTTTGGTGGCCGGGTATGAAAGCCGATGTTGCTAAATACGTAGGAGAATGTTTGACGTGTTCTAAGGTCAAAGCTGAGCATCAGAAACCATCAGGTCTACTTCAATAACCCGAAATCCCGGAATGGAAATGGGAAAACATTACCATGGATTTCATCACTAAATTACCAAGGACTGCAAGTGGTTTTGATACTATTTGGGTAATAGTTGATCGTCTCACCAAATCAGCACATTTCCTGCCAATAAGAGAAGATGACAAGATGGAGAAGTTAGCATGGCTGTATTTGAAGGAAGTCGTCTCCAGACATGGAATACCAATCTCTATTATCTCTGATAGGGATGGCAGATTTATTTTAAGATTCTGGCAGACATTACAGCAAGTATTAGGAACTCGTCTAGACATGAGTACTGCCTATCATCCACAAACTGATGGGCAGAGCGAAAGTATTATACAAACGCTTGAAGACATGCTACGAGCATGTGTTATTGATTTCGGAAACAGTTGGGATCGACATCTACCATTAGCAGAATTTTCCTACAACAACAGCTACCATTCAAGCATTGAGATGGCGCCGTTTGAAGCACTTTATGGTAGAAATTGCAGGTCTCCGATTTGTTGGAGTGAAGTGGGGGATAGAAAGATTACGGGTCCGGAGATTATACAAGAAACTACCGAGAAGATCATCCAAATTCAACAACGGTTGAAAACCGCCCAAAGTCGACAAAAGAGCTACGCTGACATTAAAAGAAAAGATATAGAATTTGAAATTGGAGAGATGGTCATGCTTAAAGTTGCATCTTGGAAAGGCGTTGTTCGATTTGGTAAACGAGGGAAATTAAATCCAAGGTATATTGGACCATTCAAAATTATTGATCGTGTCGGACCAGTAGCTTACCGACTTGAGTTACCTCAACAACTCGCGGCTGTACATAACACTTTCCACGTCTCGAATTTGAAGAAATGTTTTGCTAAAGAAGATCTCACTATTCCGTTAGATGAAATCCAAATCAACGAAAAACTCCAATTCATCGAAGAACCCGTCGAAATAATGGATCGTGAGGTTAAAAGACTTAAGCAAAACAAGATACTAATTGTTAAGGTTCGATGGAATGCTCGTAGAGGACTCGAGTTCACCTGGGAGCGTGAAGATCAGATGAAGAAGAAATACCCGCATCTATTTCCAGAAGATTCGTCAACACCTTCAACAGCTTAAAATTTCTGGACGAAATTTATTTAACGGGTAGGTACTGTAGTGACCCGAACTTTTCCATGTTTATATATATTAATTGAGATTGATATTTACATGATTAAATGTTTCCAACATGTTAAGTAATCAAACTTGTTAAGACTTGATTAATTGAAATATGTTTCATATAGACAATTGACCACCCAAGTTGACCGGCGATTCACGAACGTTAAAACTTGTAAAAACGACATGACGATATATATATATGGATATACATATGGTTAACATGAGATTATGATAAGTAAGTATCTCCATAAGTATATTAACAATGAGTTATATACATATAAACAAGACTACCAACTTAAGGATTTCGAAACGAGACATATATGTAACGATTATCGTTGTAACGACATTTAAATGTATATATATCATATTAAGATATATTAATATATCATAATATCATGATAATATAATAATTTAACATCTCATTATATATAATAAACAATGGGTTAACAACATTAATTGAGATCGTTAACTTAAAGGTTTCAAAACAACACTTACATGTAACGACTAACGATGACTTAACGACTCAGTTAAAATGTATATACATGTAGTGTATTTAGATGTATTAAAATACTTTTGGAAGACTTCAAGACATATATCAAAACACTCATACTTAACGAAAATGGTTACAGTTACTTTTCCATTCTTTTCTTTTATCAAGAATTCTAGTCGTATTCTTACCCGTATTATACACAGCTTCAAAACGTACTTACTATGAGTATATACCAATAGGAACTAGCATGGGATTCCACTCTTGATTATGTCATGTATTACTAATCAATTTTAACTTCTACCATGAGCTAGTCAACTAACTAGAACTCCTTTTAACCCCACTCACCAATTACCACTCATCATTCACTCCATTTCACTTCCAATTCTCTTTCTAATTCTCTCTCAACACACACACACACACTATTATGAACGTATTTTTCCAGTAGTTAATCATCATCTTCATCAAAAATCACTTCAAGAATCAAGCTATAATCATCATAGGAAGAACACTTCAAGAACACTTCAAAAATCCCTTCAAGTTTACTAATTTACTTCCAAGCTTTCTAATCCATTCCAAGTAATCATCTAAGATCAAGAAACCTTTGTTATATACAGTAGGTTATCTTTCTTATTCAAGGTATTATTAAAATTCAAACTTTGATTCAATTTCTATAACTATAAACTATCTTAATTCGAGTAAAAATCTTACTTGAACTTGTTTTTGTGTCATGATCCTACTTCAAGAACTTTCAAGCCATCCAAGATCCTTTGAAGCTAGATCATTTCTTGTCACTTCCAGTAGGTTTACCTACTAAACTTGAGGTAGTAATGATGTTCATAACATCATTCGATTCATATATATAAAACTATCTTATTCGAAGGTTTAAACTCGTAATCACTAGAACATAGTTTAGTTAATTCTAAACTTGTTCGCAAACAAAAGTTAATCCTTCTAACTTGACTTTTAAAATTAACTAAACACATGTTCTATATCTATATGATATGCTAACTTAATGATTTAAAACCTGGAAACACGAAAAACACCGTAAAACCGGATTTACGCCGTCGTAGTAACACCGCGGGTTGTTTTGGGTTAGTTAATTTAAAACTATGATAAACTTTGATTTAAAAGTTGTTATTCTGAGAAAATGATTTTTATTATTAACATGAAACTATATCCAAAAATTATGGTTAAACTCAAAGTGGAAGTATGTTTTCTAAAATGGTCATCTAGACGTCGTTCTTTCGACTGAAATGACTACCTTTACAAAAACGACTTGTAACTTATTTTTCCCACTATAAACCTATAATTTTCTGTTTAGATTCATAAAATAGAGTTCAATATGAAACCATAGCAATTTGATTCACTCAAAACGGATTTAAAATGAAGAAGTTATGGGTAAAACAAGATTGGATAATTTTTCTCATTTTAGCTACGTGAAAATTGGTAACAAATCTATTCCAACCATAACTTAATCAACTTGTATTGTATATTATGTAATCTTGAGATACCATAGACACGTATACAATGTTTCGACCTATCATGTCGACACATCTATATATATTTCGGAACAACCATAGACACTCTATATGTGAATGTTGGAGTTAGCTATACAGGGTTGAGGTTGATTCCAAAATATATATAGTTTGAGTTGTGATCAATACTGAGATACGTATACACTGGGTCGTGGATTGATTCAAGATAATATTTATCGATTTATTTCTGTACATCTAACTGTGGACAACTAGTTGTAGGTTACTAACGAGGACAACTGACTTAATAAACTTAAAACATCAAAATATATTAAAAGTGTTGTAAATATATTTTAAACATACTTTGATATATATGTATATATTGTTATAGATTCGTGAATCAACGAGTGGCCAAGTCTTACTTCTCGACGAAGTAAAAATATGTGAAAGTGAGTTATAGTCCCACTTTTAAAATCTAATATTTTTGGGATGAGAATACATGCAGGTTTTATAAATGATTTACAAAATAGACACAAGTACGTGAAACTACATTCTATGGTTGAATTATCGAAATCGAATATGCCCCTTTTTATTAAGTCTGGTAATCTAAGAATTAGGGAACAGACACCCTAATTGACGCGAATCCTAAAGATAGATCTATTGGGCCTAACAAACCCCATCCAAAGTACCGGATGCTTTAGTACTTCGAAATTTATATCATATCCGAAGGGTGTCCCGGAATGATGGGGATATTCTTATATGTATGCACCTTGTTAATGTCGGTTACCAGGTGTTCACCATATGAATGATTTTTATCTCTATGTATGGGATGTGTATTGATATATGAAATCTTGTGGTCTATTATTACGATTTGATATATATAGGTTAAACCTATAACTCACCAACATTTTTGTTGACGTTTAAAGCATGTTTATTCTCAGGTGATTATTAAGAGCTTCCGCTGTCGCATACTTAAATAAGGACGAGATTTGATGTGATGACCCGGGAATTTCTAACTAAATTTAAACTTAATCTTTATATGATTTTGATACGATAAGCAAAGTCTATTATGTTGAGTCTCAAAAATTTTGAACTGTTCATATATTCAATTGACCTTCGACCATTTCCGACGATTCACGAACAATTATGTGTAAACAAATATATATACATATACATATGTGTGTTTTTAAATTAAGAAATATTAATAAAACATTGAACGGATTAGTTGATATGAATATAAGCTATGAGATCTATTTTATGAACTTGGATATGCTATCAAGGTATTGAATGAATAATACTTTACATGAACGTATTTGTTCGATGTAAGTTTATCGACGAGATTAAAAGATAATACCAAATGATTGAATTATCAGATACATTGAATTATGATTACGTGTCTCTGTTATGAGGACCACTTTGAATTAGGAAACCCTTACTTTTTAACGGTATTTGGAAATAATGGTGAAGTGATCTTCAAATAAGAACAAAGTGTCACTTATCGAGAGTTAGACAAAAGTTAGTGGAGAATTGAATTTCATAATACATTGATTCATCTATTTTCAATTGTGCGAAAACGTTTTTCGATATAATAGAATTTTTTATTAAAATGTCCTTGTTAAATAACGTAAGTTGGAAAATTAGTTGTTAGATATATGAATAACTTGCAACGTACATTAAAACGTGTTCATTAAATACATATGTTTTAAATTAGCTTAGTACACGATAGTAACATTCGCTTAGCGATGCGATTGATAATTAAAAAGTTAATAAATAAATAAATTGTATTAAGTTTTTTAAATGAAAACATTACGAGTAATAATACTTTTCTGAACGATTTTAAAATGAACTTTGAAAAATAATTGGTGTTGGAAAGACTAAATATTGTATCATTAGATAAATATTTCAAACATATATTATGTACAAATTTACAATTCTAAATAAAAATATATATATATTTTAATTTAGTCATAAAACGTTCTGATTTAAAATAATGTATTTTGATAAACAATGGGTCACTGATTTATAGAAGTAAATGACCACAACGCTCAATTTCATAAGTTACATTTTTTATATGATAAGTTATTGATGAGTAAGTCAAATTATTAATAAGGGTATACGTCGCGAAACGTAAAAGGCTAGTTTTCTAAACGTATGAAAGTGCGCTCGAAAAACCGAAAGTGGTACATGAGTCGAGTGACAACATACGAGTCATTTGAACAAAAATTACATTTTTACTACGCACGTAAATATAATATAATATTTAATTAATTCTAAAGATTAAATATAATATATATTAAATAATATATAAATTTACTTATCATATGTAATGTAAAGTAAAAGTGTCGACATCCTTAAGAAATGCATTTGTGAGCTGGATAATTAGATGGCATGAGGAGTAGGTGAGCTTCAGGATCTTTAAATAATCGAATTCTGGTTCTGCATGTATCATTATCCATCCAACTCTATCGATATCTCTCTCAATATATATATATTATTAATATTATTAAGATTAAAATATTTATTATTATTAGTAGTATTAATATTATCTATACATAAAATACTACGACGGGGTTCTGTTCGCGTGTTTTCAAAACGGGTTTTAGAAGTGAGATAGAGCCAAAGAAATTATGGGTTATAGCTATGGAGGTTATGGGTAATGTTTGGGGGTATGCTCGTGAGGTCAATCTCTTTATCATCTCCGTTGCGTTTACGTACCTTTCCTGCAATATTGAATCTCAATATTGATACGTGAGTACTCGTAAATTAATTTTTACATATTAATAGTGTATCCCTGACTAGTGCTCGAGAAAATAGGATTATGCATGCTTGTACTTTTGATATTGCCCTTAGATAGGTTATGTTGAATCTTAAATTAGTTACACCTACGGTTGAGATAAGGTATAAGATATGCATGTCCTTGGAAAGCTAGCGAAAAATTAAGAACTTTTTCTTTAGATACCGAATGGTTTTGACGGATGGATTAGAAGTTATAGTCAATTGAAATTTTTATATTATTATTAAAAATGATTATTATTATTATCGTCGTTATTATCGTCGTTCTAGTTTTCATTTAATTATTATTATTTATTATTATTATTAATAATACTATCATTATCAATAAAAAGTATTATCATTAAAGATTATTATTTTTATTATTATTACTATCGTTGTTATTGTTAAAAGTATAATTAGTATTATCATTATTATTATCAAAAATAGTTATTAGTATTATCATCATAATATTTATTATCATTAATAATACTATAATTGGAACTAATATTAGTAACACTTAATTAATATAAATATTATTAATACGGACGCGACATAAAAGACGATTTAAAAACTATTAAATGAATCGATTAGAAAATAATGAGTATGAGTATCATGATGAAATTAAAATATTGTAAGGTATTAAATTAGATAAAATTGACATTTTTTTATATCATTACTATTATTACTAAAAAGTATCGTAAATATTAAAGTTATTCTAATTAAAACTATCATTCTATCATATTATCATTCTTAGTAAATTTAAATATTAATATTTTATTAATAGGATAATAATAATTATTATTACAAAATAATACAACTTTTACTTACTATTATTATAAATATTATTTTATCAACTAAATATGTGATACAAACATATTATACTACGTATAATAAAATTACATTAATAATACCTATCATATTACCTTTATGATATTAAATAAACTTTATAAATTTTATTACTTAATATATATATAAAAGTATATTTTATTATATAAATGTTAATATAAAATTTCACTTATTAATAAATGAATTATTCTAATAAATCTTTTAAAAATATTTAAATATAAAACGACGGTATTTAAATTATATAATAATCATGTACAAACTTTAAAAATCATTTTTAGTCAAATTGATTTTGTTGACTTTGGCATATTAGTCTCGAGCATTAGGATTGTGGTACACTATGACTTGACTTAATTTGATAGACAGATATTAACCAACATATAAATATATATAATCAATTTAGGTTCGTGAATCCGAGGCCAACCTTACACTTGTTCAATGATGTTATATGTATTTTTACTACAAAATACAGTATGGTGAGTTTCATTATTTCCTTTTTAAATGCTTTTGCAATATATATTTTTAGGACTGAGAATACATGCGCTGCTTTTATAAATGCTTTACGAAATAGACACAAATAATCGAAACTACATTCTATGGTTGAATTATTAAACCGAATATGCCCCTTTTTATTAAGTCTGGTAATCTAAGAATTAGGGAACAGACACCCTAATTGACGCGAATCCTAAAGATAGATCTATTGGGCCTAACAAACCCCATCCAAAGTACCGGATGCTTTAGTACTTCGAAATTTATATCATGTCCGAAGGAGGATCCTGGAATGATAGGGGATATTCTTATATGTATCTAGTTAATGTCAGTTACCAGGTGTTCGCCATATGAATGATTATTTTTGTCTCTATGCATGGGACGTATATTTATGAGAACTGGAAATGAAATTCTTGTGGTCTATTAAAATGATGGAAATAAATGATTATGATAAACTAATGAACTCACCAACCTTTTGGTTGACACTTTAAAGCATGTTTATTCTCAGGTGTTAAAGAAATCTTCCGCTGTGCAATTGCTCATTTTAAAGATATTACTTAGAGACTTTCATAGCATATTTCGAAGAACGTTGCATTCGAGTCATTGAGTTCATCAAATATTATTATTAAATCAATTTATAGTTGGATAGTGGATATTATGAAATGGTATGCATGCCTGTCAATTTTTGATGTAAAGAAAGTTTGTCTTTTAAAAACGAATGCAATGTTTTTAAAATGTATCATATATAGGTCAAATACCTCGCAATGTAATCAACTATTGTAAATCGTTTATATTGTATATGAACGGGTCCTTTCAGTTGGTATCAGAGCAGAGGTCTTAGCGAACCAAGTCTTGCATTAGTGAGTCTAACTGATAGTCGTTAGGATGCATTAGTGAGTCTGGACTTCGACCGTGTCTGCATGTCAAAAGTTTTGCTTATCGTTTTGTCGGAAATCAACTACTTACCATCCTTAGGAAATTACCTGCTCATTATTCTTAGTCTAGACACGTTTTACTGCATTGACTGCATGAATAGTGTATAGACAAAATTCATATCTTAGCGTATCTGTTACTGTAGACTTTATCTGACACGTTTTCTTAATTTCCTTCGTAATCTACGGGATCTTCTGTACTATATTAGATATTCTATATAATTAGAATATTATCCGATAACCAAAAATCATTTCATATCGAAAACCCTTTAACTGATCGTGAGAGATGGATCCTACACCGAGCTTGGATTCCATTAGTTCTGGAAGCGATTTCGAGATGTATATTGAAACAGACTCCTTCGAGATGTATATTGAAACAGACTCCGAAGTCAATGAACCAGAAGTGCCTCAACCATTTAGTTATTTTTCTTTCTGGAGGAGATGGGGGTGGGTCCGAGAATTACTCACTCAATGGAGAAATGAAGAAGGAGAGCCTTACCACGAACCAAACTTACCACCTAACATCGGAGAAAATGATGTACTCACCGGGGAACCTATGCACAACACTGTATTCACCCTTCTTGCTAAAATATTCCGCCTCGAAGGTCGCGTTACTGCAATCTCAGAAAATATTCAACCTCTACTTCCGGATACCAATCGAAGGGGAATATTAGAAGAGGTTAGGGAACTTCAAATTGATAATCAAGATCTATCGAATCAGATGAGTGGGTGGATAGAAATGATAGAGGGTAGGATAGAAAACCTGACAAGAATGGTGCGTGATCTACAAGCTATACTTACTACACCAACATCATCACCAACCTCAGCACCAACAACACTTATAGCACCGACAGCAACAGTACCACCATCAGCAGCACCAGCAGCACCAGCAGCATAACCAGTACCAACAACAACAACATCATCACACGTCTCAACCTCGCAATCTATACCTCAAGCATAATCATCGTTCTACAAATCGTTCTACATAAACTATCTTCGTCCTTCATGGAAATTATGTAATCTCTAATGTTTTAGATGTTATGTACTCTAGTTCTAACTGTAAATCTAATGAGTTTAATAACACATTGACTCATTAAATCCATGATTACGTCTGAAGAATATATATGTATGTATGTATATATATATATATATATATATATATATATATATATATTGTTTCATAAAGATTGTAATTAAAAATTCTTTCGTACAAACTATTAATGGTGAAAATATTTTAACGGGTAGGTAATACCTGAGGAATACTTAGATTTCACATTAATAAGTACACTGTCCATTCTTTCAAATCTAATTCAACGTTCATTTATTATCTTATTTACATCCACAGATATACGTATCCGTTCACCACAGAATAACCATATTCATCCAATTTCATATTGGGATATTGAGTTATGAGAAATCCAACAAGTGGCATAATGAAGAACATATTTGACAAAATAAAATTTGTTAGAAACAAACAAATTAACTATGAGAAATTTTGTTAAGAATCCACGCTAACAAGATCCTAGCTAACTGTTCCTATCTAACTGTTAATTCCGTGTTACATATTAATTATCGCATTTTATTTATCGCAATTTAATTATCGCAATTTACATTCTCGCAATTTTATTTATTGTCATTTAATTTCTGTTATTTACTTTACGCACTTTATTTATCGTTATTTAATTCCTGTTATTTATTTTACGCACTTTAAATGTCGGGACACGTATACAAGGTTTTGACATATCATATCGATGCATCTATATATATTATTTGGAATCACCATAGACACTCTATATGCAGTAATGATCGAGTTCTCTATACAGGGTTGAGGTTGATTCTACAATAATATATATACTTTGAGTTGTGATCGAGTCTGAGACGAATACGGGTCACGATACATATTAATTAATTCGAATATGGTATATTAAACTGTATATGAATTATTGAGTTAGTGACTGTGGACTACCAATATTGGACAATTAAAATGAATTAAAATATTGATTATAACATATGAAAATAAAAAATTCTTCAAGTTTGCCACTTGATTTCATCTTAAACTTCATTTGTAACTTGACGATTAAGATCCACGTTCAAACCTATCATGATTCTTGAAAACATCTCAAACGAGAGGAGGAACCAACCGCACTTCATCTACGGGAGAAAAGATTGATGCATTTAGTTATGCATCTGAAAAACTCTCGGAAACTGAGTAAACATTTAACACGTAACTGTGCTAATTACTTTAGTGTTATTATTACCCAAAATGACTTGGTAATTCCTTTCAAAGTAGCAAATTTTGTCACAGCTCCAGCAAATCAACTTCGACTTTTCGTTCGAAACAACCTTATTACCACCTTGATTTATATGTATGCTCTTTTATTGTTACCGGGGAACCTTTTATATTCCACCATATTACCGTCAGTGTTTAATCATCTAAAAACACAATTCTCTTGAAATCACCTCGGATTGATAACCAATGATTCGGATATGGTAACAGTAAATATAGAGGAATCGGCAATCAGTACTTTGAAAACTCACAGCATATCTACATCAATAGTTATATGTATAACATTTATCTTCTAGAATAATGACCTTCCATTATGAAATTTTGAAAAGCACCCAGTCTACAAATCAATACTCTGAATATTGAAAAAGCTGAATGAAGCAGCAGAAACCGTAGACAACCGTAAACGATCTTAACAGCCAGAAGTTTGATAATAAAGAATAGTTTGTTGGAAAAGCTCAGAAAAGTTGGAACTGGAAAACGGATTGAGCTAACCATGAAGGAGACCAAGGACAAATACAAGGACCAAACTCTATATTCAAAGAATCTAGGTAATTCTGGATCCGATGAAATCTTTAGAGAATATCCTGCTCCGAAGTCATGTTAAAATCTTGCGGAAAATCTTTCTCCATCAACCATCGAACTTAGAAATTCCAAAATATCATCATCAATATCTTCGATATTTCCGAGGATATTTTCATAAATATTCTCATCCGAAATTATATACCTCTTCGTGCTTCTTGTGTATCATTATATTGGAAACATTCAATAGAATATTTAGTACCGGAAAGCAGATTATGCGGAATTATGAAGAAAGCCATAGACAAATCACAAAGAATAAGTTTGACTTCAAAGGATCCAAATGATTCAATGTCTGTTAAAGTCTTTAGTGAATATCTTGATCCTTACTCTGAACCCTTGCAGACAATAGTTTCTATCATCCTCTGATCTTAGATATTCTGAGATAGTATCGTATCTTTCATTATAAATATCCTCCATATTTCTGGAGATATTTTTATAACTATTCTTATTTGAAATCATTAATCTCTGCGTGCTATCAGTATTACATCATATAGAAACTGTTAGTTTCTATATTCTGTAAACTTTCAAGCTTAAAATATGAATGTTATTAAAGTAATGTGGGAAACTGATGCATGAATTAGTATAATATAATGACACTTGATCAACGTGATTATATTATAGTAAGTCATGATGAGTTTCTAATGGGACGTGATGATTAACAGATCATAACGTCATCACGTGCCATGTTACATAACTCTTTTATTCTACTTAACTTCTGAACAAATCAAGAAAATGTATTCTTGATGGTTCTATCTTCCGTGATGTTGATAAATTTGAAAATCAAATCGTGCTATCACGTTCCTTCCTGTTTATAACATTATAATCATTCAAAACTCTATATCTACGAATTCTGGACCATTATTCGCTTGACTTGAAGTCGGGAAGAGAAAACAAAAGCATAAAGATTTGAAATATAAGGGAGAATATAAAGCTCAATGACAACACCGAAATTACAAACCGTGGATATCAGTACGTATAGCAAAATAAAGACACGGAAGGATTATAAATACAATAATCCCTAGGGCATAATAGAAATAAACAGATTCTTCAGGTGGGAGTTGGAAAAGAAGAACGATCATTGCGATAGTTAGAATAAGAACAAGGATCAGAAAAGGGTTAAGCATTTTCATAAATCTTTTGAATTTGGGAATTGAGTATAGAAGTGGGAAAACAAATGGAACGGAAAAGGTAAATTTATAATGGAAATATCAGACACAATAATCGAGGCAGATCAACGTATTTAATTATAGAGATCTTAATTTCCTTACTCACCGAAGAATCAAATCTTTTAGATTCGAAGATTTTCTTTAAATCCCTTGAATTCCGAAATTCAACCCTAACTCTGCCAAAAGTTAAGGCGAATCTTTACTTTTCCTATTTCAATCTTATGTGATAGCTTCATTCGTACTCTTTGAATAATCGAATAGTTTTATCCATATTACTTAATAATGATAAAACTCCATTCATCAACTCATATTTGTCATGAAAACATTTTTATTGTTAGCCATGACCACCTCACTCAAATTTCGGGACGAAATTTCTTTAACGGGTAGGTACTGTGATGACCCGGGAATTTCCGACTAAATTTAAACTTAATCTTTATATGATTTCGATACGATAAGCAAAGTCTATTATGTTGAGTCTCAAAAATTTTGAACTGTTCATATATTTAATTGACCTTCGACCATTTCCGACGATTCACGAACAATTATGTGTAAACAAATATATATACATATACATATGTGTGATTTTAAATTAAGAAATATTAATAAAACATTGAACGGATTAGTTGATATGAATATAAGCTATGAGATCTATTTTATGAACTTGGATATGCTATCAAGGTATTGAATGAATAATACTTTACATGAACGTATTTGTTCGATGTAAGTTTATCGACGAGATTAAAAGATAATACCAAATGATTGAATTATCAGATACATTGAATTATGATTACGTGTCTCTGTTATGAGGACCACTTTGAATTAGGAAACCCTTACTTTTTAACGGTATTTGGAAATAATGGTGAAGTGATCTTCAAATAAGAAAAAAGTGTTACTTATCGAGAGTTAGACAAAAGTTAGTGGAGAATTGAATTTCATAATACATTGATTCATCTATTTTCAATTGTGCGAAAACGGTTTTCGATATAATAGAATTTTTTTTATTAAAATGTCCTTGTTAAATAACGTAAGTTGGAAAATTAGTTGTTAGATATATGAATAACTTGCAACGTACATTAAAACGTGTTCATTAAATACATATGTTTTAAATTAGCTTAGTACACGATAGTAACATTCGCTTAGCGATGCGATTGATAATTAAAAAGTTAATAAATAAATAAATTGTATTAAGTTTTTTAAATGAAAACGTTACGAGTTATAATACTTTTCTGAACGATTTTAAAATGAACTTTGAAAAATAATTGGTGTTGGAAAGACTAAATATTGTATCATTAGATAAATATTTCAAACATATATTATGTACAAATTTACAATTCTAAATAAAAATATATATATATTTTAATTTAGTCATAAAACGTTCTGATTTAAAATAATGTATTTTGATAAACAATGGGTCACTGATTTATAGAAGTAAATGACCACAACGCTCAATTTCATAAGTTACATTTTTTATATGATAAGTTATTGATGAGTAAGTCAAATTATTAATAAGGGTACACGTCGCGAAACGTAAAAGGCTAGTTTTCGAAACGTACGAAAGTGCGCTCGAAAAACCGAAAGTGGTACATGAGTTGAGTGACAACATACGAGTCATTTGAACAAAAATTACATTTTTACTACGCACGTAAATATAATATAATATTTAATTAATTCTAAAGATTAAATATAATATATATTAAATAATATATAAATTTACTTATCATATGTAATGTAAAGTAAAAGTGTCGACATCCTTAAGAAATGCATTTGTGAGCTGGATAATTAGATGGCATGAGGAGTAGGTGAGCTTCAGGATCTTTAAATAATCGAATTCTGGTTCTGCATGTATCATTATCCATCCAACTCTATCGATATCTCTCTCAATATATATATATTATTAATATTATTAAGATTAAAATATTTATTATTATTAGTAGTATTAATATTATCTATACATAAAATACTACGACGGGGTTCTGTTCGCGTGTTTTCAAAACGGGTTTTAGAAGTGGGATAGAGCCAAAGAAATTATGGGTTATAGCTATGGAGGTTATGGGTAATGTTTGGGGGTATGCTCGTGAGGTCAATCTAGTGTTTATCATCTCCGTTGCATTTACGTACCTTTCCTGCAATATTGAATCTCAATATTGATACGTGAGTACTCGTAAATTAATTTTTACATATTAATAGTGTATCCCTGACTAGTGCTCGAGAAAATAGGATTATGCATGCTTGTACTTTTGATATTGCCCTTAGATAGGTTATGTTGAATCTTAAATTAGTTACACCTGCGGTTGAGATAAGGTATAAGATATGCATGTCCTTGGAAAGCTAGCGAAAAATTAAGAACTTTTTCTTTAGATACCGAATGGTTTTGACGGATGGATTAGAAGTTATAGTCAATTGAAATTTTTATATTATTATTAAAAATGATTATTATTATTATCGTCGTTATTATCGTCGTTCTAGTTTTCATTTAATTATTATTATTTATTATTATTATTATTAATACTATCATTATCAATAAAAAGTATTATCATTAAAGATTATTATTTTTATTATTATTACTATCGTTGTTATTGTTAAAAGTATAATTAGTATTATCATTATTATTATCAAAAATAGTTATTAGTATTATCATCATAATATTTATTATCATTAATAATACTATAATTGGAACTAATATTAGTAACACTTAATTAATATAAATATTATGAATACGGACGCGACATAAAAGACGATTTAAAAACTATTAAATGAATCGATTAGAAAATAATGAGTATGAGTATCATGATGAAATTAAAATATTGTAAGGTATTAAATTAGATAAAATTGACATTTTTTTATATCATTACTATTATTACTAAAAAGTATCGTAAATATTAAAGTTATTCTAATTAAAACTATCATTCTATCATATTATCATTCTTAGTAAATTTAAATATTAATATTTTATTAATAGGATAATAATAATTATTATTACAAAATAATATAACTTTTACTTACTATTATTATAAATATTATTTTATCAACTAAATATGTGATACAAACATATTATACTACGTATAATAAAATTACATTAATAATACCTATCATATTACCTTTATGATATTAAATAAACTTTATAAATTTTATTACTTAATATATATATAAAAGTATATTTTATTATATAAATGTTAATATAAAATTTCACTTATTAATAAATAAATTATTCTAATAAATCTTTTAAAAATATTTAAATATAAAACGACGGTATTTAAATTATATAATAATCATGTACAAACTTTAAAAATCATTTTTAGTCAAATTGATTTTGTTGACTTTGGCATATTAGTCTCGAGCATTAGGATTGTGGTACACTATGACTTGACTTAATTTGATAGACAGATATTGACCAACATATAAATATATATAATCAATTTAGGTTCGTGAATTCGAGGCCAACCTTACACTTGTTCAATGATGTTATATGTATTTTTACTACAAAATACAGTATGGTGAGTTTCATTATTCCCTTTTTAAATACTTTTGCAATATATATTTTTGGGACTGAGAATACATGCGCTGCTTTTATAAATGCTTTACGAAATAGACACAAATAATCGAAACTACATTCTATGGTTGAATTATTAAACCGAATATGCCCCTTTTTATTAAGTCTGGTAATCTAAGAATTAGGGAACAGACACCCTAATTGACGCGAATCCTAAAGATAGATCTATTGGGCCTAACAAACCCCATCCAAAGTACCGGATGCTTTAGTACTTCGAAATTTATATCATGTCCGAAGGAGGATCCCGGAATGATAGGGGATATTCTTATATGTATCTAGTTAATGTCGGTTACCAGGTGTTCGCCATATGAATGATTATTTTTGTCTCTATGCATGGGATGTATATTTATGAGAACTGGAAATGAAATTCTTGTGGTCTATTAAAATGATGGAAATAAATGATTATGATAAACTAATGAACTCACCAACCTTTTGGTTGACACTTTAAAGCATGTTTATTCTCAGGTGTTAAAGAAATATTTCGCTGTGCAATTGCTCATTTTAAAGATATTACTTAGAGACTTTCATAGCATATTTCGAAGAACGTTGCATTCGAGTCATTGAGTTCATCAAATATTATTATTAAATCAATTTATAGTTGAATAGTGGATATTATGAAATGGTATGCATGCCTGTCAATTTTTGATGTAAAGAAAGTTTGTCTTTTAAAAACGAATGCAATGTTTGTAAAATGTATCATATATAGGTCAAATACCTCGCAATGTAATCAACTATTGTAAATCGTTTATATTGTATGTGAATGGGTCCTTTCATTTGGAGTCCATGCTTGTATGATATTGTGTAAAAACTGCATTCAAGAAACTTATTTTGTTGTAACATATTTGTATTGTAAACCATTATGTAATGGTCGTGTGTAAACAGGATATTTTAGATTATCGTTATTTGATAATCTACGTAAAGCTTTTTAAACCTTTATTGATGAAATAAAGGTTATGGTTTGTTTTAAAATGAATGCAGTCTTTGAAAAACGTCTCATATAGAGGTCAAAACTGAAATGTCCCGTTCTTATTGATTAAAAACGTTCCATATTAATTGATTTCGTTGCGAGGTTTTGACCTCTATATGAGACGTTTTTCAAAGACTGCATTCATTTTAAAACAAACCATAACCTTTATTTCATCAATAAAGGTTTAAAAAGCTTTACGTGGATTATCAAATAATGTTAATCTAAAATATCCTGTTTACACACGACCATTACATAATGGTTTACAATACAAATATGTTACATCGAAATCAGTTTCTTGAATGCAGTTTTTACACAATATCATACAAACATGGACTCCAAATCTTGTCCTTATTTTAGTATGCAACAGCGGAAGCTCTTAATATTCACCTGAGAATAAACATGCTTTAAACGTCAACAAAAATGTTGGTGAGTTATAGGTTTAACCTATATATATCAAATCGTAATAATAGACCACAAGATTTCATATTTCAATACACATCTCATACATAGAGATAAAAATCATTCATATGGTGAACACCTGGTAACCGACATTAACAAGATGCATATATAAGAATATCCCCATCATTTCGGGACACCCTTCGGATATGATATAAATTTCGAAGTACTAAAGCATCTGGTACTTTGGATGGGGCTTGTTGGGCCCGATAGATCTATCTTTAGGATTCGCGTCAATTAGGGTGTCTGTTCCCTAATTCTTAGATTACCAGACTTAATAAAAAGGGGCATATTCGATTTCGAAAATTCAACCATAGAATGTAGTTTCACGTACTTGTGTCTATTTTGTAAATCATTTATAAAACCTGTATATATTCTCATCCCAAAAATATTAGATTTTAAAAGTGGGACTATAACTCACTTTCACAGATTTTTACTTCGTCGGGAAGTAAGACTTGGCCACTGGTTGATTCACGAACCTATAACAATATATACATATATATCAAAATATGTTCAAAATATATTTACAACACTTTTAATATATATTGATGTTTTAAGTTTATTAAGTCAGCTCTAGTAACCTACAACTAGTTGTCCACAGTTAGATGTACAGAAATAAATCGATAAATATTATCTTGAATCAATCCACGACCCAGTGTATACGTATCTCAGTATTGATCACAACTCAAACTATATATATTTTGGAATCAACCTCAACCCTGTATAGCTAACTCCAACATTCACATATAGAGTGTCTATGGTTGTTCCGAAATATATATAGATGTGTCGACATGATAGGTCGAAACATTGTATACGTGTCTATGGTATCTCAAGATTACATAATATACAATACAAGTTGATTAAGTTATGGTTGGAATAGATTTGTTACCAATTTTCACGTAGCTAAAATGAGAAAAATTATCCAATCTTGTTTTACCCATAACTTCTTCATTTTAAATCCGTTTTGAGTGAATCAAATTGCTATGGTTTCATATTGAACTCTATTTTATGAATCTAAATAGAAAAAGTATAGGTTTATTGTCGGAAAAATAAGTTACAAGTCATTTTTGTAAAGGTAGTCATTTCAGTCGAAAGAACGACGTCTAGATGACCATTTTAGAAAACATACTTCCACTTTGAGTTTAACCATAATTTTTGGATATAGTTTCATGTTCATAATAAAAATCATTTTCTCAGAATAACAACTTTTAAATCAAAGTTTATCATAGTTTTTAATTAACTAACCCAAAACAGCCCGCGGTGTTACTACGACGGCGTAAATGTTTTACGGTGTTTTTCGTGTTTCCAGGTTTTAAATCATTAAGTTAGCATATCATATAGATATAGAACATGTGTTTAGTTGATTTTAAAAGTCAAGATAGAAGGATTAACTTTTGTTTGCGAACAAGTTTAGAATTAACTAAACTATGTTCTAGTGATTACAAGTTTAAACCTTCGAATAAGATAGCTTTATATGTATGAATCGAATGATGTTATGAACATCATTACTACCTTAAGTTCCTTGGATAAACCTACTGGAAAAGAGAAAAATGGATCTAGCTTCAATGGATCCTTGGATGGCTCGAAGTTCTTGAAGCAGAATCATGACACGAAAACAAGTTCAAGTAAGATCATCACTTGAAATAAGATTGTTATAGTTATAGAAATTGAACCAAAGTTTGAATATGATTATTACCTTGTATTAGAATGATAACCTACTGTAAGAAACAAAGATTTCTTGAGGTTGGATGATCACCTTACAAGATTGGAAGTGAGCTAGCAAACTTGAAAGTATTCTTGATTTTATGAAACTAGAACTTTTGGAATTTATGAAGAACACTTAGAACTTGAAGATAGAACTTGAGAGAGATCAATTAGATGAAGAAAATTGAAGAATGAAAGTGTTTGTAGGTGTTTTTGGTCGTTGGTGTATGGATTAGATATAAAGGATATGTAATTTTGTTTTTATGTAAATAAGTCATGAATGATTACTCATATTTTTGTAGTTTTATGAGATATTTCATGCTAGTTGCCAAATGATGGTTCCCACATGTGTTAGGTGACTCACATGAGCTGCTAAGATCTGATCATTGGAGTGTATATACCAATAGTACATACATCTAAAAGCTGTGTATTGTACGAGTACGAATACGGGTGCATACGAGTAGAATTGTTGATGAAACTGAACGAGGATGTAATTGTAAGCATTTTTGTTAAGTAGAAGTATTTTGATAAGTGTCTTGAAGTCTTTCAAAAGTGTATGAATACATATTAAAACACTACATGTATATACATTTTAACTGAGTTGTTAAGTCATCGTTAGTCGTTACATGTAAATGTTGTTTTGAAACCTTTAGGTTAACGATCTTGTTAAATGTTGTTAACCCAATGTTTATAATATCAAAAGAGATTTTAAATTATTATATTATCATGATATTATGATGTACGAATATCTCTTAGTATGATATATATACATTAAATGTCGTTACAACGATAATCGTTACATATATGTCTCGTTTCAAAATCATTAAGTTAGTAGTTTTGTTTTTACATATGTAGTTCATTGTTAATATACTTAATGATATGTTTACTTATCATAATATCATTTTAACTATATATATAACCATATATATGTCATCATATAGTTTTTACAAGTTTTAACGTTCGTGAATCACCGGTCAACTTGGGTAGTCAATTGTCTATATGAAACCTATTTCAATTAATCAAGTCTTAACAAGTTTGATTGCTTAACATGTTGGAAACATTTAATCATGTAAATATCAATCTCAATTAATATATATAAACATGGAAAAGTTCGGGTCACTACAATACCTACCCGTTAAATAAATTTCGTCCCGAAATTTTAAGCTGTTGAAGGTGTTGACGAATCTTCTGGAAATAGATGCGGGTATTTCTTCTTCATCTGATCTTCATGCTCCCAGGTGAACTCGGGTCCTCTACGAGCATTCCATCGAACCTTAACAATTGGTATCTTGTTTTGCTTAAGTCTTTTAACCTCACGATCCATTATTTCGACGGGTTCTTCGATGAATTGAAGTTTTTCGTTGATTTGGATTTCATCTAACGGAATAGTGAGATCTTCTTTAGCAAAACATTTCTTCAAATTCGAGACGTGGAAAGTGTTATGTACAGCCGCGAGTTGTTGAGGTAACTCAAGTCGGTAAGCTACTGGTCCGACACGATCAATAATCTTGAATGGTCCAATATACCTTGGATTTAATTTCCCTCGTTTACCAAATCGAACAACGCCTTTCCAAGGTGAAACATTAAGCATGACCATCTCTCTAATTTCAAATTCTAAATCTTTTCTTTTAATGTCAGCGTAGCTCTTTTGTCGACTTTGGGCGGTTTTCAACCGTTGTTAAATTTGGATGATCTTCTCGGTAGTTTCTTGTATAATCTCCGGACCCGTAATCTGTCTATCCCCCACTTTACTCCAACAAATCGGAGACCTGCACTTTCTACCATAAAGTGCTTCAAACGGCGCCATCTCAATGCTTGAATGGTAGCTGTTGTTGTAGGAAAATTCTGCTAACGGTAGATGTCGATCCCAACTGTTTCCGAAATCAATAACACATACTCGTAGCATGTCTTCAAGCGTTTGTATCGTCCTTTCACTCTGCCCATCAGTTTGTGGATGATAGGCAGTACTCATGTCTAGACGAGTTCCTAATGCTTGCTGTAATGTCTGCCAGAATCTTGAAATAAATCTGCCATCCCTATCAGAGATAATAGAGATTGGTATTCCATGTCTGGAGATGACTTCCTTCAAATACAGTCGTGATAACTTCTCCATCTTGTCATCTTCTCTTATTGGCAGGAAGTGTGCTGATTTGGTGAGACGATCAACTATTACCCAAATAGTATCAAAACCACTTGCAGTCCTTGGCAATTTAGTGATGAAATCCATGGTAATGTTTTCCCATTTCCATTCCGGGATTTCGGGTTGTTGAAGTAGACCTGATGGTTTCTGATGCTCAGCTTTGACCTTAGAACACGTCAAACATTCTCCTACGTATTTAGCAACATCGGCTTTCATACCCGGCCACCAAAAATGTTTCTTGAGATCCTTGTACATCTTCCCCGTTCCAGGATGTATTGAGTATCTGGTTTTATGAGCTTCTCTAAGTACCATTTCTCTCATATCTTCAAATTTTGGTACCCAAATCCTTTCAGCCATATACCGGGTTCCGTCTTCCCGAATATTAAGATGCTTCTCCGATCCTTTGGGTATTTCATCCTTTAAATTTCCCTCTATTAAAACTCCTTGTTGCGCCTCCTTTATTTGAGTAGTAAGGTTATTATGAATCATTATATTCATAGATTTTACTCGAATGGGTTCTCTGTCCTTCCTGCTCAAGGCATCGGCTACCACATTTGCCTTCCCCAGGTGGTAACGAATCTCAAAGTTGTAATCATTCAATAATTCAATCCACCTACGCTGCCTCATATTCAGTTGTTTCTGATTAAATATGTGTTGAAGACTTTTGTGGTCGGTATATATAATACTTTTGACCCCATATAAGTAGTGCCTCCAAGTCTTTAATGCAAAAACAACCGCGCCTAATTCCAAATCATGCGTCGTATAATTTTGTTCGTGAATCTTCAATTGTCTAGACGCATAAGCAATCACCTTCGTTCGTTGCATTAATACACAACCGAGACCTTGCTTTGATGCGTCACAATAAATCACAAAATCATCATTCCCTTCAGGCAATGACAATATAGGTGTCGTAGTTAGCTTTTTCTTCAATAACTGAAACGCTTTCTCTTGTTCATCATTCCATTCAAATTTCTTCCCTTTATGCGTTAATGCAGTCAAGGGTTTTGCTATTCTGGAAAAGTCTTGGATGAACCTTCTGTAGTAACCAGCTATTCCTAAAAACTGGCGTATGTGTTTTGGAGTTTTCGGGGTTTCCCACTTTTCAACAGTTTCTATCTTTGCCGGATCCACCTTAATACCTTTTTTGTTCACTATGTGACCGAGGAATTGAACTTCTTCCAACCAAAATGCACACTTTGAAAATTTAGCGTACAATTCTTCCTTCCTCAATACTTCTAACACCTTTCTCAAATGTTCACCATGTTCTTGGTCATTCTTTGAGTAAATAAGTATGTCATCAATGAAAAAAATGACAAACTTGTCAAGGTATGGTCCACACACTCGGTTCATAAGGTCCATGAACACAGCTGGTGCATTAGTTAAACCAAATGGCATGACCATAAACTCGTAATGACCGTAACGTGTTCTGAAAGCAGTCTTTGGAATATCATCTTCTTTCACCCGCATTTGATGATACCCGGAACGTAAGTCAATCTTTGAATAAACAGACGAGCCTTGTAGTTGATCAAATAAGTCGTCGATTCTCGGTAGTGGGTAGCGGTTCTTGATGGTAAGTTTGTTCAACTCTCAGTAGTCGATACACAACCTGAATGTACCTTCTTTCTTCTTGACAAACAAAACAGGAGCTCCCCACGGTGATGTGCTTGGTCGAATGAAACCATGCTCTAAAAGTTCTTGTAATTGGCTCTGCAGTTCTTTCATCTCGCTGGGTGCGAGTCTGTAAGGAGCACGAGCTATTGGTGCAGCTCCTGGTACAAGATCTATTTGAAATTCAACGGATCGATGTGGGGGTAATCCCGGTAATTCTTTCAGAAATACATCAGGAAATTCTTTTGCGACGGGAACATCATTGATGCTCTTTTCTTCAGTTTGTACTTTCTCGACGTGTGCTAGAACAGCATAGCAACCTTTTCTTATTAGTTTTTGTGCCTTCAAATTACTAATAAGATGTAGCTTCGTGTTGCCCTTTTCTCCGTACACCATTAAGGGTTTTCCTTTTTCTCGTATAATGCGAATTGCATTTTTGTAACAAACGATCTCCGCTTTCACTTCTTTCAACCAGTCCATACCGATTATCACATCAAAACTCCCTAACTCTACTGGTATCAAATCAATCTTAAATGTTTCGCTAACCAGTTTAATTTCTCGATTCCGACATATATTATCTGCTGAAATTAATTTACCATTTGCTAATTCGAGTAAAAATTTACTATCCAAAGGCATCAATGGACAACTTAATTTAGCACAAAAATCTCTACTCATATAGCTTCTATCCGCACCCAAATCAAATAAAACGTAAGCAGATTTATTGTCAATAAGAAACGTACCCGTAACAAGCTCCGGGTCTTCATGTGCCTCTGCCGCATTAATATTGGAAACTCTTCCACGGCCTTGTCCATTCGTGTTCTCCTGGTTCGGGCAATTTCTAATAATGTGGCCCGGTTTTCCACATTTATAACAAACTACATTGGCATAACTTGCTCCGCCACTACTTGCTCCGCCATTACTCGTTCCGACACCATTTGTTCCTTTCGTTCTATTAACCCCTGGTCCGTAGACCTCACACTTCACCGCGCTATGACCATTTCTTTTACACTTGTTGCAAAATTTGGTGCAGAACCCCGAGTGATACTTTTCACACCTTTGGCATAGCTGCTTCTGATTATTGTTGTTGCAGTTATTATTGTTGTTGGGATGATTGTTGTAGTTGCTGTTGTTGTTGTTGTTGTTGTGGTTGTTGTTGTTGGGCCGTTTGTTGTAGTTGCGATTGATGTTGCGATTATTGGGATAATTGTTGTGATTATTGTTGTAATTGCTGTTGTTGTTGTATTGGTGATTCTTATCACCGTTTTCCTCCCACTTTCTTTTGACTTGCTTCACATTGGCCTCTTCAGCTGTCTGTTCTTTAATTCTTTCTTCAATCTGGTTCACGAGTTTGTGAGCCATTCTGCATGCCTGTTGTATGGAGGCGGGCTCGTGTGAACTTATATCTTCTTGGATTCTTTCCGGTAATCCTTTCACAAACGCGTCGATCTTCTCTTCCTCATCTTCGAATGCTCCCGGACACAATAGGCACAATTCTGTGAATCGTCTTTCGTACGTGGTAATATCAAATCCTTGGGTTCGTAACCCTCTAAGTTCTGTCTTGAGCTTATTGACCTCGGTTCTGGGACGGTACTTCTCGTTCATCAAGTGCTTGAATGCTGACCACGGTAGTGCGTACGCATCGTCTTGTCCCACTTGCTCTAGATAGGTATTCCACCATGTTAACGCAGAACCTGTGAAGGTATGCGTAGCGTACTTCACTTTGTCCTCTTCAGTACACTTACTTATGGCAAACACCGATTCGACCTTCTCGGTCCACCGTTTCAATCCGATCGGTCCTTCGGTTCCATCAAATTCCAAAGGTTTGCAGGCAGTGAATTCTTTGTAGGTGCATCCTACACGATTTCCTGTACTGCTAGATCCAAGGTTATTGTTGGTATGTTGCGCAGCCTGTACTGCGGCTATGTTTGAGGCTAGAAAAGTACGGAATTCCTCTTCATTCATATTCACGGTGTGTCGAGTAGTCGGTGCCATTTCCTTCAAAATAGTCAATTGGAACAAGTTAATCATACAGAATATTAAGAGTAGTTGATAGTATTTCGTAGCATAATATGAACTCATTTATAAAAGCTTTTTCTTCATATTAGCGTTTTATAAGTTTAAATTCGGGTAGTACCTACCCGTTAAGTTCATACTTAGTAGCTAATATACAATTCAACTACTACAATTCTATATGAAAAACTGATTATAATAATATTTCGCGTTCAAACTTTTACACAATATTTCACAAACTTACAATACCGCTTATTTTACATATAGCATGAAATATAGCACACAATAAATTTTATACAAGACGGTTGTAAAGATAATTCTAGCTAGTACACAAGTCGTTCAGCAAAGGCAATAAAGACACGTAATTCATACGTCCAGAAACAAGTCATGCATTCTGGTTTTACTAGGATTACTTCCCATCCTTGGTCTTGTGGAACATAACCGTTATGGCCGTTGATAAGACAGCGTGTTATAACGTCGTCAAAGGGACGAGGGTTACGTAATGTCCAACAGTCCCGTAACAATCTAAAAACCTCATTTCTTACCCCAATTACCGACTCCGTCACTTGTGGGAACATTTTGTTTAATAGTTGTAGCCCGATGTTCTTGTTCTCACTTTGGTGAGAAGCGAACATTACTAATCCGTAAGCATAACATGCTTCTTTATGTTGCATGTTAGCCGCTTTTTCTAAATCACGAAGTCCAATATTCGGATATATTGAGTCAAAATAATTTCTTAACCCATTGCGTAAAATAGCATTTGGGTTCCCCGCAATATATACGTCAAAGTAAACACATCGTAACTTATGGATTTCCCAATGTGATATCCCCCATCTTTCGAACGAAAGCCTTTTATAAACCAAGGCATTCTTGGAACGTTCTTTGAATGTCTTACAAACTGATCTCGCCTTAAATAGTTGTGCCGAAGAATTCTGACCGACTCTAGAAAAGATTTCATCAATCATGTCTCCGGGTAGGTCTCTTAAAATATTGGGTTGTCTATCCATTTTGTGTTTTTATACTGTAAAATAGACAAGAGTTAGATTCATAAAAAAAATACTTATTAATACAAGCAATTTTTACATATATCATAAAGCATAAGCACACTATATTACATATATTACACCACACGAATACAACTATCTTATTCCGACTCGCTTGTTTCTTTTTCTTCAGTTTTGGTTCGTTTTGCCAAGTTTCTAGGGATATATGATGTTCCCCAAATACGAGCCGTCATTTTCCACATTGGTTTAGAAAAACCTGGTGGTTTAGAGGTTCCCGGGTCATTGTTACAACTTAAGGACTTCGGGGGTTGACGGTACATATAAAGTTCATCGGGGTTGGAATTAGATTTCTCTATTTTTATGCCCTTTCCCTTATTATTTTCTTTTGCCTTTTTAAATTCAGTTGGGGTAATTTCTATAACATCATCGGAATTCTCGTCGGAATCCGATTCATCGGAGAATTGGTAATCCTCCCAATATTTTGCTTCCTTGGCGAAAACACCATTGACCATAATTAACCTTGGTCGGTTGGTTGAGGATTTTCTTTTACTTAACCGTTTTATTATTTCCCCCACCGGTTCTATTTCTTCATCCGGTTCCGGTTCTTCTTTCGGTTCTGATTCTTCTTCCGGTTCTGACTCTTCTTACGGTTCCTCTTCGGGAACTTGTGAATCAGTCCACGAATCATTCCAATTTACATTTGACTCTTCATTATTATTAGGTGAGTCAATGGGACTTGTTCTAGAGGTAGACATCTATCACATAATATCAAACGCGTTAAGAGATTAATATATCACATAATATTCACATGTTAAAAATATATAGTTTCCAACAAAATTTGTTAAGCAATCATTTTTCAAGTAAACACGGCCGAAGTCCAGACTCACTAATGCATCCTAACAAACTCGATAAGACACACTAATGCAAAATTCTGGTTCTCTAAGACCAACGCTCGGATACCAACTGAAATGTCCCGTTCTTATTGATTAAAAATGTTCCATATTAATTGATTTAGTTGCGAGGTTTTGACCTCTATATGAGACGTTTTTCAAAGACTGCATTCATTTTAAAACAAACCATAACCTTTATTTCATCAATAAAGGTTTAAAAAGCTTTACGTGGATTATCAAATAATGATAATCTAAAATATCCTGTTTACACACGACCATTACATAATGATTTACAATACAAATATGTTACATCGAAATCAGTTTCTTGAATGCAGTTTTTACACAATATCATACAAACATGGACTCCAAATCTTGTCCTTATTTTAGTATGCAACAGCGGAAGCTCTTAATATTCACCTGAGAATAAACATGCTTTAAACGTCAACAAAAATGTTGGTGAGTTATAGGTTTAACCTATATATATCAAATCGTAACAATAGACCACAAGATTTCATATTTCAATACACATCCCATACATAGAGATAAAAATCATTCATATGGTGAACACCTGGTAACCGACATTAACAAGATGCATATATAAGAATATCCCCATCATTCCGGGACACCCTTCGGATATGATATAAATTTCGAAGTACTAAAGCATCCGGTACTTTGGATGGGGCTTGTTGGGCCCGATAGATCTATCTTTAGGATTCGCGTCAATTAGGGTGTCTGTTCCCTAATTCTTAGATTACCAGACTTAATAAAAAGGGGCATATTCGATTTCGATAATTCAACCATAGAATGTAGTTTCACGTACTTGTGTCTATTTTGTAAATCATTTATAAAACCTGCATGTATTCTCATCCCAAAAATATTAGATTTTAAAAGTGGGACTATAACTCACTTTCACATATTTTCACTTCGTCGGGAAGTAAGACTTGGCTACTGGTTGATTCACGAACCTATAACAATATATACATATATATCAAAATATATTCAAAATATATTTACAACACTTTTAATATATTTTGATGTTTTAAGTTTATTAAGTCAGCTGTCCTCGTTAGTAACCTACAACTAGTTGTCCACAGTTAGATGTACAGAAATAAATCGATAAATATTATCTTGAATCAATCCACGACCCAGTGTATACGTATCTCAGTATTGATCACAACTCAAACTATATATATTTTGGAATCAACCTCAACCCTGTATAGCTAACTCCAACATTCACATATAGAGTGTCTATGGTTGTTCCGAAATAGATATAGATGTGTCGACATGATAGGTCGAAACATTGTATACGTGTCTATGGTATCTCAAGATTACATAATATACAATACAAGTTGATTAAGTTATGGTTGGAATAGATTTGTTACCAATTTTCACGTAGCTAAAATGAGAAAAATTATCCAATCTTGTTTTACCCATAACTTCTTCATTTTAAATCCGTTTTGAGTGAATCAAATTGCTATGGTTTCATATTGAACTCTATTTTATGAATCTAAACAGAAAAAGTATAGGTTTATTGTCGGAAAAATAAGTTACAAGTCATTTTTGTAAAGGTAGTCATTTCAGTCGAAAGAACGACGTCTAGATGACCATTTTAGAAAACATACTTCCACTTTGAGTTTAACCATAATTTTTGGATATAGTTTCATGTTCATAATAAAAATCATTTTCTCAGAATAACAACTTTTAAATAAAAGTTTATCATAGTTTTTAATTAACTAACCCAAAACAGCCCGCGGTGTTACTACGACGGCGTAAATCCGGTTTTACGGTGTTTTTCGTGTTTCCAGATTTTAAATCATTAAGTTAGCATATCATATAGATATAGAACATGTGTTTAGTTGATTTTAAAAGTCAAGATAGAAGGATTAACTTTTGTTTGCGAACAAGTTTAGAATTAACTAAACTATGTTCTAGTGATTACAAGTTTAAACCTTCGAATAAGATAGCTTTATATGTATGAATCGAATGATGTTATGAACATCATTACTACCTTAAGTTCCTTGGATAAACCTACTGGAAAATAGAAAAATGGATCTAGCTTCAATGGATCCTTGGATGGCTCGAAGTTCTTGAAGCAGAATCATGACACGAAAACAAGTTCAAGTAAGATCATCACTTGAAATAAGATTGTTATAGTTATAGAAATTGAACCAAAGTTTGAATATGATTATTACCTTGTATTAGAATGATAACCTACTGTAAGAAACAAAGATTTCTTGAGGTTGGATGATCACCTTACAAGATTGGAAGTGAGCTAGCAAACTTGAAAGTATTCTTGATTTTATGAAACTAGAACTTTTGGAATTTATGAAGAACACTTAGAACTTGAAGATAGAACTTGAGAGAGATCAATTAGATGAATAAAATTGAAGAATGAAAGTGTTTGTAGGTGTTTTTGGTCGTTGGTGTATGGATTAGATATAAAGGATATGTAATTTTGTTTTTATGTAAATAAGTCATGAATGATTACTCATATTTTTGTAATTTTATGAGATATTTCATGCTAGTTGCCAAATGATGGTTCCTACATGTGTTAGGTGACTCACATGGGCTGCTAAGAGCTGATCATTGGAGTGTATATACCAATAGTACATACATCTAAAAGCTGTGTATTGTACGAGTACGAATACGGGTGCATACGAGTAGAATTGTTGATGAAACTGAACGAGGATGTAATTGTAAGCATTTTTGTTAAGTAGAAGTATTTTGATAAGTGTCTTGAAGTCTTTCAAAAGTGTATGAATACATATTAAAACACTACATGTATATACATTTTAACTGAGTCGTTAAGTCATCGTTAGTCGTTACATGTAAATGTTGTTTTGAAACCTTTAGGTTAACGATCTTGTTAAATGTTGTTAACCCAATGTTTATAATATCAAAAGAGATTTTAAATTATTATATTATCATGATATTATGATGTACGAATATCTCTTAGTATGATATATATACATTAAATGTCGTTACAACGATAATCGTTACATATATGTCTCGTTTCAAAATCATTAAGTTAGTAGTCTTGTTTTTACATATGTAGTTCATTGTTAATATACTTAATGATATGTTTACTTATCATAATATCATTTTAACTATATATATAACCATATATATGTCATCATATAGTTTTTACAAGTTTTAACGTTCGTGAATCACCGGTCAACTTGGGTAGTCAATTGTCTATATGAAACCTATTTCAATTAATCAAGTCTTAACAAGTTTGATTGCTTAACATGTTGGAAACATTTAATCATGTAAATATCAATCTCAATTAATATATATAAACATGGAAAAGTTCGGGTCACTACAAAAACCTCGCAACGAAATCAATTAATATGGAACGTTTTTAATCAATAAGAACGGGACATTTCAATTTCTGTCTTGGAGAGCTGCTACTAATCGAAATCCACCTGTTATTGTTGATTAAACAAAAAAGAATGATGACGTTACAATAATTGATAAACGAAGAAGCTGTGATAAGTAGCATAACGAGAATGATTAACTGAAACTAGACTATTCCGATTACACATTGCAAACTACCGCTATTTCCTGTTCTGTTCAAGCAGCTACAAACCCTTAAACCACTGTTCGAATAAATTACATTTGATTTCTACAATTATTAATCAAAATCACAAGAAATTCATCAACTATATTCAACCGTCACTAAACCCTTCAAGGAAACCCTTTATTACAACTCGTTTTCAATTCAGTTGAAATACAGATTATGTATATAAATGGATGATTTATTTAAGAAAATAACAATGAATCTTTTACCTATCTGAACAATTGAGGAATCAATTACCTGATCAATCGATGAAGAATGATAAGACGATGAGCCTGATACAATGAAGATAGATAATAATGAACTGCTATCCGTGTGGAATAATACTCGAACGATGATGATGATTAAACAATAACCTACTGTACATTAGAGAATTTGTTGATTAATTGATCGATTGATGAGGGATGACGATTAGCGATGGTGATGAAGAGAAGATGAGGATGAACAAAAACGTGATAATGAATGATGATGGTAGATACTTTGATCGATGATGATATATTTCCCTCTGTGTCTTTGCTCCTGCTAACTCAGATCTGTTTTGGAACCACCCAACAAAATGCATAATTTTTTTAGGTATTATTTTATTCCAATTCTTCTTTTTATTATTATTATTATTATTATTATTATTATTATTATTATTATTATTATTATTATTATTATTATTATTATTATTATTATTATTATTATTATTGTTATTATTAGTGTTAGTAATATAAATATAATTATTATTAGTATCACTATTATTACTAATATAAAGAATTATAATCATTATTAATTATTGTTATTGTTATAACATGATTTTTATTATTATCATTTTAGTTATTATTAAGTAATATCGTTATGAACTAAAAGTAATACTGTTATTAGTACAAAGTATGATTATTATTATTATTACGAATATGATTATTATTATTATTATTATTGTTCCTACGAAAATAACACAACTAATATTATTATTATCATTCCTATTAAAATTATCATTTTCAAAAGTATCATTTTTATTATCATTATTATTTTTATCATTATCATTATTATTATTATTATTATTATTATTATCAGTATTATTATCAATATTATTGTTATTATTACAACTAAATGTTATTTTGCAAAATACATTACAAATATATTAATATTTCATATTACTAGATTTTTACTAATAAAATGACATTTAGTAAGCTATATATAAATATATTAATTAACAAATATATATATTCTTATTACATATAAACCTTGAGATAAATTTCTATTTTTTTTATATATTATGATAAATGATAAATATCATATTATTAAATTACTCTAATAAGTATTTACTATATTAATAAATGTATTATATAAATAAGTATTAACTACTTAAAGTATATAGGATAAATATAACTTATTTAGTAATACGATATATAAATTATTATTATATAAACTTGTTAGTTGTTATATAGATTCGTGAATCCGAGGCCAACCCTGCATTGTTCACTTTGTCTAATGTCGTCATATGTATTTTTACTACAAAATACATTAGGTGAGTTTCATTTGCCTATTTACCCTTTATATTTTTGGGCTGAGAATACATGCGCTGCTTTTATAAATGCTTTACGAAATAGACACAAGTGATAAAAACTACATTATATGGTTGAATGATCGAAATCGAATATGTCCCTTTTTATAAAGTCTGGTAATCTAAGAATTAGGGAACAGACATCCTAATTGACGCGAACTCTAAAGATAGATCTATCGGGCCTAACAAGCCCCATCCAAAGTACCGGATGCTTTAGTACTTCGAAATTTATATCATGTCTGAAGGAGGATCCCAGAATGATGGGAATATTTTTATATGCATATTGTGAATGTCGGTTACCAGGTGTTCAATCCATATGAATGATATTTTGTCTCTATGCATGGGACGTATATTTATGAGAAATGAAAATCTTGTGGTCTATTAAAATGTTGGAAATGATTATTTATGTTAAACTAATGAACTCTCCAACCTTTTGGTTGACACTTTAAAGCATGTTTATTCTCAGGTATGAAAGAAATCTTCCGCTGTGCATTTGCTCATCTTAGGGACATTACTTGGAGTCATTAATGGCATATTTCAAAAGACGTTGCATTCCAATCGTTGAGTTCATCAAGTTTATTATTAAGTCAATTATAGTTAGATATATTATGAAATGGTATGCATGACATCAACTTGCGATGTAATGAAAGATTGTCTTTTCAAAAACGAATGCAATGTTTGTAAAATGTATCATATAGAGGTCAAGTACCTCGCGATGTAATCAACTGTTGTGAATCGTTTATAATCGATATGGACTTCATCTGGATGGATTAGGATGGGTCTTCACATCGTTTCCAGTGACCCATTTCACCGCAACCGAAGCACGGATCTTCCTTGGGGTTAGCTTTACCGGCAACCTTTTGCTTCTTGTTGTTGTTGGTTGGGGTAACCATCTTCCCTTTTCCCTTGCCCTTGCCTTGGTAGACGGGTCCTTTCCTCTTAGCCGCCTTCGGCTTAGAAGTGTTATTGCCTTTGGACCCACCTTCATTGATCATAAACATGGGTGAAGCCCTTTTACCCATGCTCGCTTCGGCCGTCTTAAGCATGGTGTGTAATTCGCCAATGCTCTTATCCCATCTATTCATATTGTAATTCATTACAAATGTGTCAAACCTCTTTGACAAGGAGTTAAGGATAAGGTCCGTCGCTAATTCATTAGACACGTTGCAGTTTAGTCAGTTCGCTCGATCAATTAGGCTTTTCATCTTGAGGATATAAGATGAAACGGATTGGGAGTCGTCCATCCGACATGCATGAAGCGCTCGAACCGTTTCGAAGCGCTCGACACGAACTTGTTGAAGGAGCATCTCCTTCAACTGTGTGATCATGTCATATGCACTATGATGCTCAAAATCCTTTTGGAGTTCGGGTATCATAGTCCCAAGCATGAGGCAAGAAACTTGCACCGAATCGGTGCAATATTTCTCCAATAAGCCACACCTTCCGTATCATCCTCGTCCGGTTGATCGGGAATGGGGTCTTCTAACACATACGCCTTATCCTCTAGTTTGAGGAAAATCCTTAGATTGCGGAACCAATCCATGAAGTTCGTATGGTTGAGTTTTTCTTTTTCAAGGATTGACCTCAACGATAGGTTGTTAAAGTTGATAGGTGCGTTAGGAATGTTGTTGTTATTGGCGGCCAATAAACTTTAACAACCTATCATTGAGGTCAATCCTCAAAAAATAAAAACTCAACCATACGCACTTCATGTATTGGTTTCACAATCTAAGAATTGTCCTTAACCTAGAGGATATGGCGTATGTGTTGGAAGACCCCATTCCCGATCAACCGGACGAGGATGATACGGAAGGCATGGCTTATTGAAAGAAATATTGCACCGATTCGGTGCAAGTTTCTTGCCTCATGCTTGGAACTATGATACCCGAACTCCAAAAGGACTTTGAGCATCATAGTGTATATGACTTGATCACACATTTGAAGGAGATGTCCCTTCAACAAGCTCGTGTCGAGCGCTTTGAAACGGTCCGAGCGCTTCATGCATGTCGGATGGACGACTCCCAATCCGTTTCATCTTATGTCCTTAAGATGAAAAGCCTAATTGATCGAGAGAACCGTCTAAACTGCAACGTGTCTAATGAATTAGCCACGGACCTTATCCTTAATTCCTTGTCAAAGAGGTTTGACACATTTGTAATGAATTACAACATGAATGGATGGTATAAGAGCATTGGCGAATTACATGCCATGTTTAAGACAGCCGAAGCGAGCATGGGTAAAAGGGCTTCACCCATGTTTATGATCAATGAAGGTGGATCCCAAACCAATAACACTTCTAAGCCAAAGGCGGCTAAGAGGAAAGGACCCGCCTACCAAGGCAAGGGTAAGGGAAAGGGGAAGATGGTTACCCCAACCAACAACAACAAGAAGCAAAAGGTTGCCGGTAAAGCTAACCCCAAGGAAGATCCGTGCTTTGGTTGCGGTGAAATGGGTCACTGGAAACGCAACTGCCCGGTCTACCTAAAGGAGTTGAAAGAAAAGAGGGATGCAGGGCAGACCTCAGGTAATGTATATATGGTATACATTGAGCTTAGTATTAGTTCTTCTAATACATGGGTATTAGACACAGGATGTGGAACTCATATTTGCAATTCTTTGCAGGGGTTCAAAATAAGTGATCAAGATGCGGGAACAACAAGTCTCTTCATGGAAAATGGAGTAAGGGTGCAAGTGAAAGCTCAAGGAGACTTTGTTTTAAAGCTACCAAGTGGTTTGGAGCTTATTTTGAAAAATGTTTTGTATGCACCCGATTTATCTTGAAACATTATTTCTGTATCCCGTTTGAAACAATATGGTTTTAATCTTAATTTCATTAATGATGATATCCATGTTTCTTTAGATAATGTGTCCTATTTTAAGGCTTTGCCTTCGAATGATATTGATGAATTGGTTCATGATGACACATCATACAATAGCTCAATATACCATGCGAACACCAAGAAACTCAAAAGGGATTTGAGTGATTCCTACTTACGGCATTGTCGCCTTGGTCACATAAATAAGAACCGAATGCATACACTTCAAAAGAATGGCCTTTTGAAATCAAGTGAGCTAGACTCATTTGATGTATGTGAATCTTGTTTACAAGGCAAAATGACTAAAGCACCTTTCAAAGGGACCTATGAAAGGGCTAAAGACTTATTGGGATTAATACATTCGGATGTATATGGACCCTTTAAGCCCACGACTAGGAATGGTGAAAGATACTTCGTTACTTTCATTGATGACTTCAGTCGTTTCAGATATTTCTACTTGTTAAGACATAAGGACGAAACTTTTGAAGCATTCAAGGATTATCAAAACGAAGTACAAAATCAACTCAGTAAGACAATCAAGGTACTTCGTACCGATAGAGGAGGTGAATACCTAAGCGATGCTTTCCAAGATCATCTTAAAAGTTGTGGGATTATCTCGCAACTCACTCCTCCTGGAACACCCCAACTTAATGGAGTTTTCGAAAGGAGGAACCGAACCCTAATGGATATGGTTTGATCTATGATGGCTAGAAGCTCGTTGCCTCTATCATTTTGGGGTTATTGTCTATGCTCCGCGGCTCGTATTCTAAATATGGCCCCAACCAAGAAAGTGGAACGAACTCCTCATGAGATGTGGTTTGGAAAACCTCCATCTCTATCATACTTAAAGGTATGGCGATGTGAAGCTTATCCTAAGCGTTACGTCCCTAATAAGTTGAATGCTCGATCCACGAAGTGTATCTTCATAGGATATCCCAAGGATGATATGGGATATTATTTCTATGATCCATCCGAGCAGAATGTATTTGTTGCTCGAAAGGCTGAATTCCTTGAAACTAAGTTCTTAATGGAAGGAAATAGTGAAAGGAAGATAGATCTTGAAGAGGTTCAAGATCAAGTAGATGATGCACAATTGGTTGACACTTACACTCAACATGAAAATGTTGAGAATGGTCAAATGGATGATCAAAGTGTACAAGACGTTTGCAAATCTGGTAGGATTAGTAATCCTCCTGAGAGATATGGGTTTCTCATGGACGGTTGCTATGTGGTTGATTTGGATGAACCAACAAACTACTGAGATGCTTTATCAAGGATTGATAAAGATAAATGGTAGGAAGCCATGAACGCTGAGATGCAATCCATGTATGACAACCAAGTTTGGGAACTTGTTGCGCAACCTCCTGGCTCTAGGCTAGTTGATTGTAAATGGCTTTTCAAAATGAAAACCGACATACATGGAAACTTGGATACATATAAAGCTAGACTTGTAGCAAAAGGTTTCACTCAAACTCAAGGGGTTGACTATGATGAAACTTTTTTGCCTGTGGCAATGCTAATGTCTATTAGGATATTACTTGCCATTGCTGCTCATTATGATTATGAAATATAGAAAATGGATGTCAAGACCGCTTTCCTAAATGGACATCTTGAGGAAGATGTCTATATGGTTCAGCCTGAATGTTTTGTTGATCCGAAGTGTCCTAAAAAGGTATGCAAGTTAAAGAAGTCAATCTACGGATTGAAACAAGCATCTAGAATGTGGAATCATCATTTTAATGAGAAGACCAAGAAATTTGGCTTCATTAAAAATGGTAATGAAGCTTGTGTATACAAGAAAGCTAGTGAGAGCACTATCATGTTCCTTGTATTATATGTGGATGATATATTATTATTTGGGAATGATATTCTGGTAATGCAAGGTGTTAATACTTGGTTAAGTAAGTGCTTCTCTATTAAGGATCTTGGAGAAGCACAATACCTTTTGGGGATTGGGATCTACAGGGATAGATCTAAGAAACTGATAGGTTTGAATCAAAGTGCATACATTGAAAAGATCTTGAAAAGGTTCAAGATGGAGAACTATAAGAAAGGTTTGGAACCTATTCAAAAGGGAACGATTCTCAGTTCATCTCAGTGCCCTACCACAAAAGATGAACAAGAGAGAATGAAGAAAGTCCCATACGCATCTGCTATTGGGTCAATCATGTATGCAATGATATGTACTAGACCGGATGTGTCATGCGCTCTTAGCCTGACAAGTAGATACCAGAATAACCCAGGAAACAGTCATTGGATTGCTGTCAAAAGTATATTGAAATATCTTAGGAGGACTAAGGATATGTTTCTAATATATGGGTCTGGTGAGGAGGAACTCGCAGTAAAGGGTTACGTGGATGCAAGTTTCCAAACTAATCGAGATGATTCTCGATCACATTCAGGTTATGTCTTCACGTTAAATGGAGGTGCGGTCTCTTGGAAGAGTTCAAAACAGGATATTGTTGCATTATCCACTACAGAGTCGGAGTGTATTACCGCCTCATTGGCAGCTTAGGAAAATGCATGGATGAAGAAATCCATCGATGACTTAGGAGTAGTCCCTTCCATTCAGGACCCTCTTGATATCTTTTGTGACAACGAGGGTGCGATTGCTCAAATCAAGGAACCTCGTGCTCATCAAAAGACCCGTCACATTGAGTGGAGATTCAATTACATAAGGGATGAAGTTGAAAGGGAAAGATATGTATTCACAAAGTTCACACAGATCTTAACATAGCGGATCCTCTCACGAAGCTCTTACATTGATCAAAACATGTAGGACATGTTTGTGCATTAGGGCTTCGATATTCTAGTGATTGGTCATGATCTGTTTTAAGTATTGTAACGGAACGAAATTGTTCAAACTCATTAATATAATTATGGTATTAATTTATTTTGAGTTATGTTCCTATTTTGCATATTTTATCCATGAATAAGTAATTATTCTAAATTCCGTGGTCGATCACATTTGTGGAAACAAGTGTGAGGTTTAGGCTATTATGAATTTGGATTGGTATACATTCACGGGATGAATGTGGGGCAAGGTTGCAACCAAGGTTCATAGATATTTGTGGGATACAAATATTGGAAGACCCGCCCTCAAGATTTAATAAATGGAGCCTTTGTGGTTGATCACATGTAATCTTGAGTAAAGGCAAATATCATTGTATCCTCTGACCTGAGATACATATTGGGTTCGGATATTCACTAAGTATTATGCCTTGATTCTTTCCTTCGCTATTCTGAAATATGGTAGTTCATAAGGAAGAGCTCAGGTGTAATGCAAAGTATATATCTAGGACGTATGTAGTCAAGATGGAATTCGTCCCTCTTATTCATTGAGAGTCATATGTCTAAGGCCGGATAAAGTTAAATCTAGAAGAGAGTGATCACTCTGTGTCTCTTGGATTTAACATGACATCTAGGACGAAAGGATATAATGAAAAGATTCACCTAATCATATTCGAGATGGGAACTCGAAAGGGATGATGTTATTGAATGGCACAAAGTCATAACATATTGGGGGTGATGGACGGTCGTTAGGTGGTATCCGTCACTTGCATTAATTTCTTATGTTTCTCGTGCAAGTGGGAGATTGAAGGTATTTCGTATGCCCGAGCGACATATTTAATTAATGTGGCTAATATGTTATGATCCAAGTCGGGTCATACCCAATAACAAGCTTACCGACACCTTAAACGTATTTGAGCTTAACGATTGGATCATAAAGTAAATACGCGACACTTGGATTTTAGAAAATCGATTTTCTAAAATATTATCACTTGAGATAAATTATTTGGATAATTATATATAATTGTTTATAGGTTTAAATAATTATATTGTGTTATATTTTATAAAAGGTTTATAAAGTATATAAGTAACTAAACAATGCATATGTTTTATAACAAGTTTTATATATATATATATATATATATATGTATATATAACATCAAGTTTTATATATAAACATTCTTGTTATAAAATAATGGCATGGATGGGCAGTTTTTGGGACTCCAAGACAAGTCCCATGCTTGTTTATTCTTGTTACTTTTGATACAAATATTCTCAAGTGCATGCTTAACAAAAGGACCAAGGCTTGACTCCTTTTCTCAAGAGTGTATACTAGACTTTCAAAGCAAAAAAACTGCACAGAATTGTTGCTGAAACAGGCTGCTGGCCGTGGCCATTTTTGAGCTCAAAGGGAGTTCTAAATTTTGTTTTGCAAGCTTATATCAAGTGTAAATCAAATCCTAACTAAAGGCAAAGGTGTTGGGGTTATTGCTTGGGGTATTTCTTGCTTGAGGCTTCAAGTTAGAAGCTCCATTTTCCATCATCTTCATCATCATCTTGCAACTTTGTAAACAACCCTCAACTAGCTTGAGGAGGTATATATATCTTCTCTACTTGTAATATTTGTAAGCATTTATCCAAGACTTGATATTAATATGGGATTTAACAAAATGGCTTAACAAATATACTTGTTCTATTATTGCTTCCACTTGCTTTAACTATCTTAAAATTGATTTTATGATTGTGTAAACTACATGAACATGTTGCTTGTTAAAAATGTTAAATTCCATCAGTAAAAAAATTGGTTCGAGCTGAAATTTTACGCGAAGTTCAATACCATTCATGGATTGCGAATCCAGTTTTGTTGAAAAAACTGATGGTTCTTGGAGAATGTGTATTGATTACAAAGATTTGAATAAAGCGTGCCCTAAGGATAACTACCAGCTTCCAGAAATTGATTTAAAGGTGGAATCTTTACATGCTTTTCCATATAAATATTTTTTGGACGCGAAAAGAGGTTATCATCAGATTCCAATGGCTCAAGAGGACGCAGATAAAACCACATTTCATACCGGGAAAGGCATATATTCCTATATAATGATGCCTTTTGGTTTAATCAATGCGGGTGCAACATATCAACGTTTGATCGATACTATGTTTGAAAAACAAATAGGGCGTAATCTTGAGGCTTATGTAGATGATTTAGTGATCAAAAGCACAACGCAAGAGCGAATTATTGAAGATATGCGCGAAACATTTGATACACTGCGAAGAATAAACATGAAGCTTAATCCGTTAAAATGCAGTTTTGGTAAAACTGAAGGAAAATTTTTGGGATATCTTGTTACAGAACAAGGTATTCAAGCTAATCCATATAAGATCGTGGCTATAGAAAACATGACTGGACGAGTTTCTGCCTCATACAGCTCGGGCCGAAACTCGGGGGAAGTTTAGGAGAGATGGAGAGAGCCAGCAGCTGACAGTCGGGGCGGGGATAAGCTTCCTTCTTCACAAGCTTATCCCTCCCAAAAAAACCGACCCGATAGCGCTTCTCGTTTTTTCTATTCCATCCGTTGGTTTGACCCTGCCGGGTAACTGAATATTCTCATGTTCCGATTGTCGACAAAAAACCATCAAAGTGCTCCCAAGAACGGTTAAAGAGGTGCAAAGTTTAACCGGAAAGCTGGCCGCGTTAACGCGTTTTTTGTCTAAAGCTGCTGAAAGGCAGTTGCCATTTTTCAAAACTCTAAAAGGTTGCTTGAAGCAAAAAAGTTTTGTTTGGACCAGTGAAGCAGAAACCGCGTTTCAAGAGATGAAAAAGTTGTTGAAAACTTTGCCTATGTTAATAGTGCCGGTTGATGGCAAAATTCTTTATCTTTATATATCAGTGGCAAATGAAGCTTTTGGTTCAGTTTTGATCGCGGAAAGGAATAAAATACAAAAGCCGGTATATTTTGTTAGCAAAGCTCTTGCAGGAAGTGAAATAAACTATGCGCCAATTGAAAAGTTTGTGTACACGCTTATTTTAACATCGCGAAGGTTAAGATGATATTTTCAAGGGCATCCAGTGCATGTGTTAACTAATTTACCGATCAAACAAGTCTTAACAAAACCAGAGATATCTGGTAGACTCGCATTGTGGGCAGTAGAGTTAGGTGCTTATGAAATATCTTACCTTCCACGTAGTGCTGTTAAAAGTCAGGTTATGGCGGATTACCTCACTGAAATGTCTGGAGAGTTAGAGGTAATCAATGAGCCAACCGCGTTAAAACCAGTAATTGGTGAAACTTCGGATTTGTTTACTGACTGTGCCTCGTGTGTGGAAGGTGCAGGTGCGGGTTTAGTTTTGGCAAGCCCAAGTGGTGAAGAACATACATATGCATTGCGTTTTAATTTTGATGTTACAAATAACGAAGCACAGTATGAAGCAATGTATATCATTCAAAATGATATTCTATACCGCAAATCGTACTGCAGGCCAATGATGCGATGTGTTGGACCAATTGAGGCAGAAATGATAGTGGAAGAAGTGCGTAACGGCACTTGTGCACTGCATTCAGGCTACAAAACTATTGCAGCGAAAATCATGCGGATGGGTTACTTTTGGCCATCCCTTTACCGCGATGTGGTGAAAATTGTTAAACGTTGTAAAAGTTGCCAAAGGCATGCTCCGCAGAATCGAACGCCAAGGCATGATATGATTCTTGTTAATTAGCCATGGCCATTTCACAAATGAGCTATTGATATTGTAGGGCCATTTCCTGCAGGGCCTGGCAATGTTAAGTTCTTGATTGTCGCAGTTGATTATTTTACTAAATGGGTTGAAGCTAAGGCGGGTCGCACTATCACTGGGGTGCAGGTACGAAACTTTGTGTGG
This sequence comes from Rutidosis leptorrhynchoides, assembly GCF_046630445.1. Classification (NCBI taxonomy): domain Eukaryota; kingdom Viridiplantae; phylum Streptophyta; class Magnoliopsida; order Asterales; family Asteraceae; genus Rutidosis; species Rutidosis leptorrhynchoides. The sequence goes on from NC_092343.1 coordinate 242,475,182, forward strand.
GAGTGCATTGTCTGCAGATTTGGCATTCCACGAGAGTTGGTCAGCGATAATGGTGCACAAATAGCGAAAGATCCTTTTAAGATATGGTGTACTGATTTAAATATAATACAAAAGTTTACATCAGTCGCCCACCCACAGGCTAATGGTTTATGTGAAGTAACCAACCGCGACATAGTAAGCGGTATTAAAAAGCGGTTATGCGAGAAGCGAACTGGTTGGGTAGATGAACTACCCAATGTGCTGTGGGCACACCACACAACTTTTAAGAAGAGCACAGGAGAGACACTTTTTAGTTTGGTATATGCCTCTGAGGCAGTAATCCCCGCAGAAATTCTGGTACCAACGCATAGATTTGCTAACTTTGAAGAAGAAGCAAATGATGCTGCGTTGAGCGAAAATCTGAACTTCATTGAAGAGCAGAAGCTAATGGCGGCTATCAGAGAAGCAAATAATATACAAAAAATTGCTAAGTATTATAATAAAAGAGTACGTGCTTTGTCTTTTGATATAGGCGAATGGGTATTGCGCAATAATGAAGCAAGCAGAGCAGAAAAGCTTGGTAAATTGGGTCCTAATTGGGAAGGCCCTTATCAAATTGTGGCAATTAATGCAGCAGGTTCATATAAGCTCGCGAATATAGAAGGGCGAACTTTACCTAATGCGTGGCATGCCGTTTTATTAAAGCGATATTATGCATAACTTTGTAAAAATTATAAAGTGCATATGTGTAAAGTGCGAAGTGGCTTCACGGCTTATGGCTGATAATTCTTTTTATATGTTCTTATTTTTAATTTTTGCAAGTCTTGATCACGCTTGTAAGAATTTCAGAATTGACATTAGAAAGAATATGCGAAATATTTTCTTGTGAAATGCAACTGATTATGACGTGTTTTATACTTTGTTTCATAATGTTGTGATACTTCACAGAGTTTAGATAGCCAAGTGGTGGAAAAAGCCCACTTTGGCAGGAGAAATTATTACGAAAGGAATTTATATCTGAAGTGTTTGATTTCGCCAATACTTAGATGCTTTGCAATGCAAATTGACTGCCTAAGGATCGTTACGGCAGACTTAGAAGATTCATAACGTATAAATTTATACGCATACAGATTGTTTTGCAAAAGTACGCATTTATTATGTGCACAATAATGAAAGTTGGAAATTGCAAAGGACAAGTCCGTGTTATGAATATCTGATAATGAAAGCGCTATATAAATAAAAGTACTTGCAAATATAAGAAAAAGCAAAATTTTATTATTAATAACGTAGAAGCAGCTGCGTGCTGTTATACAAAGCGAAATTCTACTCTTTGGTCAAGTCAAGCTTGATAATGTCATCTGCAGTGACATCTTCTCGCTCGCTTATTGCGGTTATTTTAGCGAGGGGAATTTCAGCTATGCCCTACTGGGCAACTGCGTATGCTGATTTTGCCTCTTCTAAGGAGCAAAGGCGATCAGAAATGGCAGATGGTAGTGGATTTGGCAGTGGGCAATTGATGACAATCTCATCCATAAACTCTACCCTCTCGCGAAGTCTTAATGCGGCAGTAAACGTAGAAAAATTCTTGGAAACAGGCTTGGAATTGAGTATTTTCCTAGGCAATTCGGGGAGATGTTGGCGGAACTTGGTGAAGTCAAGCTCCGCAGAAGCTTTAGCAGCAAGAGCGCTGTCCCGCTCTGCGGTAAGCTTCACCACATCCTCTAACAGCAATTTGATGGTGGCTTGAAAGTTGTTTTCTTTCTCAGTACCGGTAGAGACCTGTTGTTTCAGCTCATCAACGGTGGTTTTTGCTGCGGTGAGTTCGTAGGAGAGGTCAACACATCGTTTCTATCTGTCTGCAGCTTTGGCCTTCTCAGTTTGATATTTTGCTTTTTCAGCCTCAAGAACGTTGAAAAACTGTTCTTGATGGGACATCATATCATATGCAGAATTGAAGCACATGTAAAAATTTTGAACAAAACTGTTGTGCGCATCCAGCGCAGAGAGCTTGGAGAATTCATGACGAAGCTCGCCGGGGATTGCCAACTTCATCTGTTGGCGCTGGTCCAGAGCAGCAGCAGCTGACGCATAAGTTTATCCTGATAACCCATCAATCCGCAACCCGTAAGAGTCAGGTGGAGTGCGGAACAACTCTGTGATTTGATCAAGAGTGTTTGGGCTTGCAAAAATAGGATCACCAGTGGAATCGCCTGCAAGATAAAGCATTTGGTTAGCTAACAAAACAGATGAATAATGCATGTTAGTCGCATAAAATTATAATCGCGATATACCAGTTTGCTGGTCTCCTTCAAAATCCGGCGTAATTGGATTATCGAAAAGCACGACATCTTGTTGTTTAAGCTTTTTATTGTGTGATGGTGGCGGTGTCTGTACTGGTCACTTGGTGGAGCTTGCCTTTATATAAGGAGATTTGGAGGTTAAGTCGACAATCGGAATGGATTGTTTCTCTTTTGATGATGCCGATTTAGCCTCCGGGCTTGTTAATAGTTTGGTGATCAAGGTTTTTGGGTTAACCTTGCTATCAACCTCGTCGATTTTCATTTTTTGAATGAGGATAACGTTGTGATTAACAAGAAGAAGGTTGTAAAGGTTAATTGAGAATTGGATTAATTACGAGAAACTTCGGCGTAAGCAAGTGGGGAATAGGTGATTGTGCACCACGATATATATAGGGACAATATAGGTGGTAATTGATTGTGTTAATTATCAATTGTGATAACTCAAACGGTAATATTTGAGACAACGGATAAAAATGGTAATTAATTTTCTTGTAACGGTAACTAAGCTAAAGCGAAAGCAACTACCTGCAGATAATGGTTACAAAAGCTGCGAAATTTTAGAGTTTATCATGATACATTTGCTTCGCGAGATGTATCACAATAAATTGGGGAGACTTGATCATATACATAGCATTGTATATGTATATTTAAGTTGTTAAGAGCTAAAAGCAGAATTACGCGGACTATAATCTAAAGTTATAGAATATTCACTAAAAATAAGTACAACAGTTATGTTTTCGCGTTAATAAAGGACTGCGGTTTAATCTGCTGTGTTTCCGCGAACACTTAAGCAATTCGCAGACCGCGGATATTTCGAATACTATAAATAGAGAGCTTGGCCTCTCATTTATGGGTTGTTAATTCTCTGCCATTTTGCCCAAGCCTTTATGATTTCCACTTGTGATCTTGCCCAAGGGATTTTACATTGTGCTAAGGTGAATTATGCTAATTAACAATCAAGACCGGGTCGGGGTGGTTGATCACTTAATTGCTAAAGTGAAAGACGATCATCGGGGCCCAAAATAATCATCAAACATCCTATCCTTCATCTTATTATTGCACTCAATCCTTAATTAAGAAACAACTTAATATAGTATTGATCATTAATCATATCCTAGCTAACTCATATTGTATTATACATGTATTCTAATATATTATGTAATCTTGGGATACCATAGACACGTATGCAAAGGTTTTGACATATCATATCGACCCATGTATATATATTATTTGGAACAACCATAGACACTCTATATGCAGTAATGTTGGAGTTAGCTATACAGGGTTGAGGTTGATTCCAAAAATATATATACTTTGAGTTGTGATCTAGCCTGAGATGTGTATACACTGGGTCATGGATTGATTCAAGATAATATATATATCGATTTATTTCTGTACATCTAACTGTGGACAACTAGTTGTAGGTTACTAATGAGGACAGCTGACTTAATAAACTTAAAACAGTAAAACGTATTAAAAATGTTGTAAATATATTTTGAACATACTTTAATATATATGTGCATATTTGTTATAGGTTCGTGAATCGACCAGTGGCCAAGTCTTACTTCCCGACGAAGTAAAAATCTGTGAAAGTGAGTTATAGTCACACTTTTAAAATCTAATATTTTGGGATGAGAATACATGCAGTTTTATAAATGTTTTGCGAAATAGACACAAGTAAATGAAACTACATTATATGAGTGAATGACCGAAGCCAAATATGCCCCTTTATGCTTGGTAACCTAAGAATTAGTAAACTGATCTACTAATTGACGTGAATCCTAAAGATAGATCTATTGGGCCTAACAAACCCCATCCATGGTTGCGGATGCTTTAGTACTTCGATGTTGTTTTATCATGTCCGATGGATGTCCCGGAATGATAGGGGATATTCTTATATGCATCTTGTTAATGTCGGTTACCAGGTGTTCTGTAAGATCCTGTTTTCTTTTTGGTTTGGACGCCGTCCAAACATCTGGGACGCCTTCCCATTATGAAGGCCTGGACGACGTCCAGAAATCTGGACGCCGTCTAGATGATCTGTCGAGCCAGAATTGGGTTTTTAAATATTTTAGATGGGTAAATTGGTAATTTCACTTGGTGGACGAATTAAAGGCCCTAGATCGGTTTGGTTGAGCTTCATTACTCCATTTCCAACCACCAAATCTCATCCACTTCAATTCTAGAGTGAGAATGCATTTAAGTGTGAGAAAGCTCAAATAGGAGAGGAAGAAGCTTGTTTCGGGTTCTAACTCGAGCATTAAAGTTGTTCATCTCCTCGTTAGCTTCGTTTTGATTGTGGTGGTAAGCCCTAAACTTTATTACCTTAGTTTAATGTGTTTAAGGATTAGGGTTTGGGTTAGTGTTGCACATAAAACCTATTTGTGAGTAATTTGGGGGTTTTGGGTAAGTTTGGGTCATGAAGACCCAAATGGTGACTAACCTAGGGTTTTGAAAGGGTAAATGGGTCTTAAAGGCCTAGCAAATTACTAGTATACTTATAGTTAATGTTAGTGGGTGTCATTTGGGTTGTGGGTGACCCAAATGGGTGTGTTGACCTTGAAATGGGTCAAATGGGTCTTTGATGACCTAGGTTGTCTTGCATGTATGAAAACGAGTCAACTTGGTGATTAAATGTGTATTAAGACTTTAATGGCTAGAATTAGGGTTTTTGGTGAAGTTAACCCATTATTAGGGTTAAGGGTGCAAAATGGGTCGGGATTGCACCTTGGGTCAAAAGACTATAGATTTTTGAGTGAGTTGCTTGACCGACTTGAGTTGTGAATTGATTATGTGCTAAAATGTAATAGGTACGTTACATTGAAGTTGCAAGTTCGGTTATCTTTCACGAAGACTCTAAGGTGAGTGGAATAATTATATGCGTAGGTATATAATGTATTTATTTGTTGTAGAGTGAGATGTGAAGTGTCGATGTGCTAAGACACCACATTTCACGTGACGAGTGAAGTGTTGATGTGCTAAGACACCACTCAAAGTAATGTGACGGGTGAAGTGTCGATGTGTTAATGTAGTGACCCGAACTTTTCCATGTTTATATATATATTAAATGAAATTGTTATTTACATGATTAAGTGTTTCCAACATATTAAGCAATCAAACTTGTTAAGACTTGATTAATTGAAATAGGTTTCATATAGACAATTGACCACCCAAGTTGACCGGTGATTCACGAACGTTAAAATTTGTAAAAACTATATGATGACATATATATGGTTATATATATTGTTAACATTATATTATGATAAGTAAACATATCATTAAGTATATTAATAATGAACTACATATGTAAAAACAAGACTACTAACTTAATGATTTTGAAACGAGACATATATGTAACGATTATCGTTGTAACGACATTTAATGTATATATATATCATATTAAGAGATATTCGTACATCATAATATCATGTTAATATAATAATTTAAAATCTCATTTGATATTATAAACATTGGGTTAACAACATTTAACAAGATCATTAACCTAAAGGTTTCAAAACAACAATTACATGTAACGACTAACGATGACTTAACGACTCAGTTAAAATGTATATACATGTAGTATTTTAATATGTATTCATACACTTTGGAAAGACTTCAAGAGACTTATCAAAATACTTCTACTTAACAAAAATGCTTACAATTACATCATCGTTCAGTTTCATCAACAATTCTACTCGTATGCACCCGTATTCGTACTCGTACAATACACAGCTTTTAGATGTATGTACTATTGGTATATACACTCCAATGATCAGCTCTTAGCAGCCCATGTGAGTCACCTAACACATGTGGGAACCATCATTTGGCAACTAGCATGAAATATCTCATAAAATTACAAAAATATGAGTAATCATTCATGACTTATTTACATAACAAAATTACATATCCTTTATATCTAATCCATGCACCAACGACCAAAAACACCTACAAACACTTTCATTCTTAAATTTTATTCATCTAATTGATCTCTCTCAAGTTCTATCTTCAAGTTCTAAGTGTTCTTCATAAATTCTGCAAGTTCTAGTTTCATAAAATCAAGAATACTTCTAAGTTTGCTAGCTTACTTCCAATCTTGTAGAGTGATCATCCAATCTCAAGAAATATTTCTTATTTACAGTAAGATATCTTTCTAATACAAGGTAATACTCATATTCAAACTTTGATTCAATTTCTATAACTATAACAATCTTATTTCGAGTGAAAATCTTACTTGAACTGTTTTCGTGTCCTGATTCTGCTTCAAGAACTTTTAAGCCATCCAAGGATCCTTTGAAACTAGATCCATTTTTCTCATTTCCAGTAGCTTTATCCAGAAAACTTAAGGTAGTAATGATGTTCATAACATCATTCGATTCATGCATATAAAGCTATCTTATTCGAAGGTTTAAACTTGTAATCACTAGAACATAGTTTAGCTAATTCTTAACTTGTTCGCAAACAAAAGTTAATCCTTCTAACTTGAATTTTAAAATCAACTAAACACATGTTCTATATCTATATGATATGCTAACTTAATGATTTAAAACCTGGAAACACGAAAAACACCGTAAAACCAGATTTACGCCGTCGTAGTAACATCGCGGGCTGTTTTGTGTTAGTTAATTAAAAACTATGATAAACTTTGATTTAAAAGTTGTTCTTCTGGGAAATTGATTTTTCTTATGAACATGAAACTATATCCAAAAATCATGGTTAAACTCAAAGTGGAAGTATGTTTTCTAAAATGGTCATCTAGACGTCGTTCTTTCGACAATAAACCTATACATTTTTTGTTTAGATTCATAAAATAGAGTTCAATATGAAACCATAGCAACTTGATTCACTCAAAACGGATTTAAAATGAAGAAGTTATGGGTAAAACAAGATTGGATAATTTTTCTTGTTGTAGCAACGTGAAAATTGGTAACAAATCTATATTAATCATATCCTAGCTAACTTATATTGTATTATACATGTATTCTAATATATTATGTAATCTTGGGATACCATAGACACGTATGCAAATGTTTTGACATATCATATCGACCCTTGTGTATATATTATTTGGAACAACCATAGACACTCTATATGCAGTAATGTGGGAGTTAGCTATACAGGGTTGAGGTTGATTCCAAAAATATATATACTTTGAGTTGTGATCTAGCCTGAGACGTGTATACACTGGGTCGTGGATTGATTCAAGATAATATATATCAATTTTTTTCTTTACATCTAACGTTGGACAACTAGTTGTAGGTTACTAACGAGGACAGCTGACTTAATAAACTTAAAACATCAAAATGTATTAAAAGTGTTGTAAATATATTTTGAATATACTTTGATATATATCTACATATTTATTATAGGTTCGTGAATCGACCAGTGGCCAAGTCTTACTTCCCGACGAAGTTATAGTCTCACTTTTAAAATCTAATATTTTTGGAATGAGAATACATGCAGGTTTTATAAATGATTTACAAAATAGACACAAGTACGTGAAACTACATTCTATGGTTGAATTATCGAAATCGAATATGCCCCTTTTTATTAAGTCTGGTAATCTAAGAATTAGGGAACAGACACTCTAATTGACGCGAATCCTAAAGATAGATCTATTGGTCCTAACAAACCCCATCCAAAGTACCGGATGCTTTAGTACTTCGAAATTTATATCATATTCGAAGGGTGTCCCGGAATGATGGGGATATTCTTAAATATGCATCTTGTTAATGTCGGTTACCATGTATTCACCATATGAATGATTTTTATCTCTATGTATGGGATGTATATTGAAATATGAAATCTTGTGGTCTATTGTTACAATTTGATATATATAGGTTAAACCTATAACTCACCAACATTTTTGTTGACGTTTAAAGCATGTTTATTCTCAGGTGAATATTAAGAGCTTCCGCTGTTGCGTACTAAAATAAGGACAAGATTTGGAGTCCATGTTTGTATGATATTATGTAAAAACTGCATTCAAGAAACATATGTCAATGTAATATATTTCTATTGTAAACCATTATGTAATGGTCGTGTGTAAATAGTATATTATAGATTATCATTATTTGATAATCTACGTAATGCTTTTGAAACCTTTATTGATAAAATAAAGGTTATGGTTGTTTTAAAAATGAATGCAGTCTTTGAAAAACGTCTCATATAGAGGTCAAAACCTCGCAACGGAATCAACTAATATGGAACGTTTATAATCAATATGAACGGAACATTTCAGTTGGTATCCGAGCGTTGGTCTTAGAGAACCAGAATTTTGCATTAGTGTGTCTTATCGAGTTTGTTAGGATGCATTAGTGAGTCTGGACTTCGACCGTGTTTACTTGAAAAATGATTGCTTAACAAATTTTGTTGGAAACTATATATTTTTAACATGTGAATATTATGTGATATATTAATCTCTTAACGCGTTTGATATTATGTGATAGATGTCTACCTCTAGAACAAGTCCCATTGACTCACTTAATAATAATGAAGAGTCAAATGTAAATTGGAATGATTCGTGGACCGATTCACAAGTTCCCGAAGAGGAACCGGAAGAAGAGTCGGAACCGGAAGAAGAATCGGAACCGGAAGAAGAATCGGAACCGGAAGAAGAAATAGAACCAGTGGGGGAAATAATAAAACGGTTAAGTAGAAGAAAATCCTCAACCAACCGACCAAAGTTAATTATGGTCAATGGTGTTTCCGCCAAGGAAGCAAAGTATTGGGAGGATTACCAATTCTCCGATGAATCGGATCCCGACAAGGATTCCGATGATGTTATAGAAATTACCCCAACACAATTTAATAAGGCAAAAGAGAACAATAAGGGAAAGGGCATAAAAATAGAGAAATTTGATTCCAAAACCGATGAACTTTATATGTATCGTCAACACCCGTATTTCTTAAGTTGTGACAATAACCCGGGAACCTCTAAACCACCAGGTTTTTCTAAACCAATGTGGAAAACGACGGCTCGTATTAGGGGAACATCATATATCCCTAGAAACTTGGCAAAACGAACCAAAACCTAAGAAGAAGAAACGAGCGAGTCGGAATAAGATAGTTGTATTCGTGTGGTGTAATATATGTAATATAGTGTGCTTATGCTTTATGATATATGTAAAAATTGCTTGTATTAATAAGTATTTTCTTTTATGAATCTAACTCTTGTCTATTTTACAGTATAAAAACACAAAATGGATAGACAACCCAATATTTTAAGAGACCTACCCGGAGACATGATTGATGAAATCTTGTCTAGAGTCGGTCAGAATTCCTCGGCACAACTATTTAAGGCGAGATCAGTTTGTAAGACATTCGAAGAACATTCCAAGAATTCCTTGATTTATAAAAGGCTTTCGTTCGAAAGATGGGGGATATCACATTGGGAAATCCATAAGTTACGATGTGTTTACTTTGACTCATATATTGCGGGGAACCCAAATGCTATTTTACGCAACGGGTTAAGAAATTATTTTGACTCAATATATCCGAATATAGGACTTCGTGATTTAGAAAAAGCGGCTAACATGCAACATAAAAAAGCATGTTATGCTTACGGGTTAGTAATGTTCGCTTCTCACCAAAGTGAGAAAAAGAACATCGGGCTACAACTATTAAACAAAACGTTCCCACAAGTGACGGAGTCGGTAATTGGGGTAAGAAATGAGGAATTTAGGTTATTACGAGACTGTTGGTCATTACGTAACCTTCATCCTTTTGATGACGTTACAACACATTGTCTTACTATCGGTCACAATGATTATGTTCCACAAAACCAAGGATGGGAAGTGGTATTAGTAAAACCAGAATGCATGACTTGTTTCTGGACGTATGAATTACGTGTCTTTATTGCCTTTGCTGAACGCCTTATTTATTAACTAGAATTATCTTCGCAACTATTTTGTATCAAAGTTTTATGTGCTATATTTCATGCTATATGTAAAAAAAAAGCGGTATTGTAAGTTTGCAAGTTATTGTATAAAGGTTTGAATATGATATTTTTTTTTGTGATTAGTTTTTCATATAGAATTGTAGTAGTTGAAATGGTATGTTAGCTACTAAGTATGAACTTAACGGGTAGTTACTACCCGAATTAAAGAGTATAAAACGCTAATATGAAGAAAGAGCTTTTATAAATAAGTTCATATTACGCTACGAAATACTATTGACTACTCTTGATATTCTATATGATTAACTCGTTTCATTTGACTATTTTGAAGGAAATGACACCGACTACTCGACACACCTTGAATATGAGCGAAGAGTAATTTCGTGCCTTTCTTGCTTCAAACATAGCCACAGTACAGGCTGCGCTACATACCAACAATAACCTTGGATCTAGCAGTACAGGAAATCGTGTAGGATGCACCTACAAAGAATTCACTGCCTGCAAACCTTTAGAATTTGATGGAACCGAAGGACCGATCGGATTGAAACGTTGGACCGAGAAGGTCGAATCGGTGTTTGCCATAAGTAAGTGTACAGAAGAGGACAAAGTGAAGTACGCTACGCATACCTTCAAAAGTTCTGCGTTAACATGGTGGAATACCTATCTAGAGCAAGTGGGACAAGATGATGCTTATGCACTACCGTGGTCAGCATTCAAGCACTTGATGAATGAGAAGTACCATCCCAGAACCGAGGTCAATAAGCTCAAGACAAAACTTAGAGGGTTACGAACCCAAGGATTTGATATTACCACGTACGAAAGACGATTCACAGAATTATGCCTATTGTGTCCGGGAGCGTTCGAAGATGAGGAAGCGAAGATAGACGCGTTTGTGAAAGGATTACCGGAAAGATTCCAAGAAGATATAAGTTCACACGAGCCCGCCTCCATACAACAGGCATGTAGAATGGCTCACAAACTAGTGAACCAGATTGAAGAAAGAATTAAAGAACAGACTGCTGAAGAGGCCAATGTGAAGCAAGTCAAAAGAAAGTGGGAGGAAAACGGTGATAAGAATCACCAATACAACAACAGCAGCAATTACAACAATAATCGCAACAACTATCCCAACAATCGCAACATCAATCGCAACTACAACAAACGGCCCAACAGCAACAACAAAAATAACAACAGCAACTACAACAATCATCCCAACAACAATAATAACTGCAACAACAACAACAATCAGAAGCAGCTATGCCAAAGGTGTGAAAAGTATCACTCGGGGATCTGCACCAAATTTTACAACAAGTGTAAAAGAAATGGTCATAGCGCGGTGAAGTGTGAGGTCTACAGACCAGGGGTTAACAGAATGAAAGGAACAAATGGTGTCGGAACGAGTAATGGCGGAGCAAGTAGTGTCGGAGCAAGTTATGCCAATGTAGTTTGTTATAAATGTGGAAAACCGGGCCACATTATTAGAAATTACCCGAACCAGGAGAACACGAATGGACAAGGCCGCGGAAGAGTTTTCAATATTAATGCGGCAGAGGCACAGGAAGACCCGAAGCTTGTTACGGGTACATTTCTTATTGACAATAAATCTGCTTATGTTTTATTTGATTCGGGTGCGAATAGAAGCTATATGAGTAGAGATTTTTGTGCTAAATTAAGTTGTCCATTGGACGCCTTTGGATAGTAAATTTTTACTCGAATTAGCAAATGGTAAATTAATTTCAGCAGATAATATATGTCGGAATCGAGAAATTAAACTGGTTAGCGAAACATTTAAGATTGACTTGATACCAGTAGAGTTAGGGAGTTTTGATGTGATAATCGGTATGGACTGGTTGAAAGAAGTGAAAGCAGAGATCGTTTGTTACAAAAATGCAATTCGCATTATACGAGAAAAAAGAAAACCCTTAATGGTGTACGGAGAAAAGGGCAACACGAAGCTACATCTTATTAGTAATTTAAAGGCACAAAAACTAATAAGAAAAGGTTGCTATGCTGTTCTAGCACACGTCGAGAAAGTACAAACTAAAGAAAAGAGCATCAATGATGTTCCCGTCGCAAAAGAATTTTCCGATGTATTTCCGAAAGAATTACCGGGATTACCCCCACATCGATCCGTTGAATTTCAAATAGATCTTGTACCAGGAGCTGCACCAATAGCTCGTGCTCCTTACAGACTCGCACCCAGCGAGATGAAAGAACTGTAAAGCCAATTACAAGAACTTTTAGAGCGTGGTTTCATTCGACCAAGCACATCACCGTGGGGAGCTCCTGTTTTGTTTGTCATTAAGAAAGATGGTACATTCAGGTTGTGTATCGACTACTGAGAGTAGAACAAACTTACCATCAAGAACCGCTACCCACTACCGAGAATCGACGACTTATTTGTTCAACTACAAGGCTCGTCTGTTTATTCAAAGATTGACTTACGTTTCGGGTATCATCAAATGCGGGTGAAAGAAGATGATATTCCAAAGACTTCTTTCAGAACACGTTACGGTCATTACGAGTTTATGGTCATGCCGTTTGGTTTAACTAATGCGCCAGCTGTGTTCATGAACCTTATGAACCGAGTGTGTGGACCATACCTTGACAAGTTTGTCATTGTTTTCATTGATCACATACTTATTTACTCAAAGAATGACCAAGAACACGGTGAACATTTGAGAAAGGTGTTAGAAGTATTGAGGAAGGAAGAATTGTACGCTAAGTTTTCAAAGTGTGCATTTTGGTTGGAAGAAGTTCAATTCCTCGGTCACATAGTGAACAAAGAAGGTATTAAGGTAGATCCGGCAAAGATAGAAACTGTTGAAAAGTGGGAAACCCCGAAAACTCCGAAACACATACACCAGTTTTTAGGACTAGCTGGTTACTACAGAAGGTTCATCCAAGACTTTTCCAGAATAGAAAAACCCTTGACTGCATTAACGCATAAAGGGAAGAAATTTGAATGGAAGGATGAACAAGAGAAAGCGTTTCAGTTATTGAAGAAAAAGCTAACTACGGCACCTATATTGTCATTGCCTGAAGGGAATGATGATTTTATGATTTATTTTGACGCATCAAAGCAAGGTCTCGGTTGTGTATTAATGCAACGAACGAAGGTGATTGCTTATGCATCTAGACAATTGAAGATTCACGAACAAAATTATACGACGCATGATTTGGAATTAGTCGCGGTTGTTTTTGCATTAAAGACTTGGAGGCACTACTTATATGGGGTTAAAAGTATTATATATACCGACCACAAAAGTCTTCAACACATATTTAATCAGAAACAACTGAATATGAGGCAGCGTAGCTGGATTGAATTGTTGAATGATTACGACTTTGAGATTCGTTACCACCCGGGGAAGGCAAATGTGGTAGCTGACGCCTTGAGTAGGAAGGACAGAGAACCCATTCGAGTAAAATCTATGAATATAATGATTCACAATAACCTTACTACTCAAATAAAGGAGGCGCAACAAGGATTTTTAAAAGAGGAAAATTTAAAGGATGAAATACCCAAAGGATCGGAGAAGCATCTTAATATTCGGGAAGACGGAACCCGGTATAGGGCTAAAAGGATTTGGGTACCAAAATTTGGAGATATGAGAGAAATGGTACTTAGAGAAGCTCATAAAACCAGATACTTAATACATCCTAGAACGGGGAAGATGTACAAGGATCTCAAGAAACATTTTTGGTGGCCGGGTATGAAAGCCGGTGTTGCTAAATACGTAGGAGAACGTTTGACGTGTTCTAAGGTCAAAGCTGAGCATCAGAAACCATCAGGTCTACTTCAACAACCCGAAATCCCGGAATGGAAATGGGAAAACATTACCATGGATTTCATCACTAAATTGCCAAGGACTGCAAGTGGTTTTGATACTATTTGGGTAATAGTTGATCGTCTCACCAAATCAGCACACTTCCTGCCAATAAGAGAAGATGACAAGATGGAGAAGTTAGCACGACTGTATTTGAAGGAAGTCGTCTCCAGACATGGAATACCAATCTCTATTATCTCTGATAGAGATGGCAGATTTATTTCAAGATTCTGGCAGACATTACAGCAAGCATTAGGAACTCGTCTAGACATGAGTACTGCCTATCATCCACAAACTGATGGGCAGAGCAAAAGGACGATACAAACACTTGAAGACATGCTACGAGCATGTGTTATTGATTTCGGAAACAGTTGGGATCGACATCTACCGTTAGCAGTTATTTCCAGAAGATACGTCAACACCATGTTTATATATATATTAAATGAAATTTTCATTTACATGATTAAGTGTTTCCAACATATTAAGCAATCAAACTTGTTAAGACTTGAATAATTGAAATAGGTTTCATATAGACAATTGACCACCCAAGTTGACCGGTGATTCACGAACGTTAAAACTTGTAAAAACTATATGATGACATATATATGTTTATATATATAGTTAACATGATATTATGATAAGTAAACATATCATTAAGTATATTAATAATGAACTACATATGTAAAATCAAGACTACTAACTTAATGATTTTGAAACGAGACATATATGTAACGATTATCGTTGTAACGACATTTAATGTATATATATCATATTAAGAGATATTCGTACATGATAATATAATAATTTAAAATTCATTTGATATTATAAACATTGGGTTAACAACATTTAACAAGATCGTTAACCTAAAGGTTTCAAAACAACACTTACATGTAACGACTAACGATGACTTAACGACTCAGTTAAAATGTATATACATGTAGTGTTTTAATATGTATTCATACACTTTTGAAAGACTTCAAGACACTTATCAAAATACTTCTACTTAACAAAAATGCTTACAATTACATCCTCGTTCAGTTTCATCAACAATTCTACTCGTATGCACCCGTATTCATACTCGTACAATACACAGCTTTTGGATGTATGTATTATTGGTATATACACTCCAATGATTAGCTCTTAGCAGCCCATGTGAGTCACCTAACACATGTGGGAACCATCATTTGGCAACTAGCATGAAATAGCTCATAAAATTAGAAAAATATGAGTAATCATTCATGACTTATTTACATGAAAACAAAATTACATATCCTTTATATCTAATCCATACACCAATGACCAAAAACACCTACAAACACTTTCATTCTTCAATTTTATTCATCTAATTGATCTCTCTCAAGTTCTATCTTCAAGTTCTAAGTGTTCTTCATAAATTCTACAAGTTCTAGTTTCATAAAATCAAGAATACTTCCAAGTTTGCTAGCTTACTTCCAATCTTGTAGAGTGATCATCAAACCTCAAGAAATCTTTCTTATTTACAGTAAGATATATTTCTAATATAAGGTAATACTCATATTCAAACTTTGATTCAATTTCTATAACTATAACAATCTTATTTCGAGTAAAAATCTTACTTGAACTGTTTTCGTGTCCTGATTCTGCTTCAAGAACTTTCAAGCCATCCAAGGATCCTTTGAAGCTAGATCCATTTTTCTCATTTCCAGTAACTTTATCCAGAAAACTTAAGGTAGTAATGATGTTCATAACATCATTCGATTCATACATATAAAGATATCTTATTTGAAGGTTTAAACTTCTAATCACTAGAACATAGTTTAGTTAATTCTAAACTTGTTCGCAAACAAAAGTTAATCCTTCTAACTTGACTTTTAAAATCAACTAAACACATATTATATATCTTTATGATATGCTAACTTAATGATTTAAAACCTGGAAACACGAAAAACACCGTAAAACTGGATTTACGCCGTCGTTGTAACACCGCGGGCTGTTTTGGGTTAGTTAATTAAAAACTATGATAAACTTTGATTTAAAAGTTGTTGTTCTGGGAAAATGATTTTTCTTATGAACATGAAACTATATCCAAAAATTATGGTTAAACTCAAAGTGGAAGTATGTTTTCTAAAATGGTTATCTAGACGTCGTTCTTTCGACTGAAATGACTACCTTTACAAAAATGACTTGTAACTTATATTTCTGACTATAAACCTATACTTTTTCTGTTTAGATTCATAAAATAGAGTTCAATATGAAACCATAGCAATTTGATTCACTCAAAATGGATTTAAAATGAAGAAGTTATGGGTAAAACAAGATTGGATAATTTTTCTTGTTGTAGCAACGTGAAAATTGGTAACAAATCTATATTAATCATATCCTAGCTAACTTATATTGTATTATACATGTATTCTAATATATTATGTAATCTTGGGATACCATAGACATGTATGCAAATGTTTTGACATATCATATCGACCCTTGTGTATATATTATTTGGAACAACCATAGACACTCTATATGCAGTAATGTGGGAGTTAGCTATACAGGGTTGAGGTTGATTCCAAAAATATATATACTTTGAGTTGTGATCTAGCCTGAGACGTGTATACACTGGGTCGTGGATTGATTCAAGATAATATATATCAATTTTTTTCTGTACATCTAACGTTGGACAACTAGTTGTAGGTTACTAACGAGGACAGCTGACTTAATAAACTTAAAACATCAAAATGTATTAAAAGTGTTGTAAATATATTTTGAATATACTTTGATATATATGTACATATTTGTTATAGGTTCGTGAATCAACCAGTGGCCAAGTCTTACTTCCCGACGAAGTTATAGTCCCACTTTTAAAATCTAATATTTTTGGGATGAGAATACATGCAGGTTTTATAAATGATTTACAAAATAGACACAAGTACGTGAAACTACATTCTATGGTTGAATTATCGAAATCGAATATGCCCCTTTTTATTAAGTCTGGTAATCTAAGAATTAGGGAACAGACACCCTAATTGACGCGAATCCTAAAGATAGATCTATTGAGCCTAACAAACCCCATCCAAAGTACCGGATGCTTTAGTACTTCGAAATTTATATCATATCCGAAGGGTGTCCCGGAATGATGGGGATATTCTTAAATATGCATCTTGTTAATGTCGGTTACCAGGTGTTCACCATATGAATGATTTTTATCTCTATGTATGGGATGTATATTGAAATATGAAATCTCGTGGTCTATTGTTACAATTTGATATATATAGGTTAAACCTATAACTCACCAACATTTTTGTTGACGTTTAAAGCATGTTTATTCTTAGGTGAATATTAAGAGCTTCCGCTGTTGCATACTAAAATAAGGACAAGATTTGGAGTCCATGTTTGTATGATATTATGGAAAAACTGCATTCAAGAAACAGATGTCAATGTAATATATCTCTATTGTAAGCCATTATGTAATGGTCGTGTGTAAATAATATATTTTAGATTATCATTATTTGATAATCTACGTAATGCTTTTGAAACCTTTATTGATAAAATAAAGGTTATGGTTGTTTTAAAAATGAATGCAGTCTTTGAAAAACATCTCATATAGAGGTCAAAACCTCGCAACGAAATCAATTAATATGGAACGTTTATAATCAATATGAATGGGACATTTCAGTTAAGATGCCACCCGGGGTGAAGTGTCGATGTGTTAAGACACCACCCGGAGTGAATTATCGATGTGCTAAGATGCCACTCCAAGAGAATAACGGGTGAAGTGCCGATGTGTTAAGGCGCCACTCGAGGTGAAGTATCGACGTGTTAATATGCCACCTCAAGTAAGGTGAAGAGTGAAGTGTCGAAGTGTTAAGACACCACTCAGGGTAAAGTACCGAAGTGTTAAGGTGCCACCCGGGGTGAAGCATCGAAGTGTTAAGATGCCACCCGTGGGGTTAGTGTGCGAAGTGTTAAGTGCACTAATAGTTGTTGTGAACACCGACAGTCTTTAAACACCGTTCCTTGTACGATTGGTTAACCATGGTCATTGTGTTGTAGTGTAAGCATATTACTTCGTTCATGTTATATACGCTTGTGTTATGCTAGCTTGATTATTGGAGGTTATAGCTTGTATTTGTGACGATAAGCTAATTGTGTTTGCTAGCATGTTTGTGGTATTTGTGTAAGTGATTGCAAGTAGGTATATTATATATGTATTCGTATAATTATTGCATTCACTAAGCTTTCCTTACCCTCTCGTTATTTACCTTTTTATAGGCTCGGGCGTTGACAAGGGTAAGAGCGTTCAATTGGATTAGTGGTCTCCCACTCGTTTTATTAGGGGATGCTTTTGGGTGTTAGCTTTTGGAGTTCGACCGAGATTGGATAGTTTAACCCCAAACACCATGCTCTAGTGTCGTTTGGAACTTAAACTTATATTTGGTCGAAACTTTTATTTTTGAACGAAACTCGTAAATTGGGCGATGTGGGCCCATTGATGTAAAACTTGATTTGATGATGAAAATCTCTTAGTTTCACTTATATTGACTTGTGGTAAAAAGGTTTTTCATTTGAAAGTGTCGGGAAGCGAGTTTTCCGCTCGTGTGAGTTGGACCCGTGATCAGTAGCTGGATGACCATTGGGACGCCGTCCCAATTGCTTGGACGCCGTCCCAGTTGTTTTGAGCTGGACACCATCCCAAACTTTGGACGCCGTCCCACCTTTCTGAGCTGGACGCAGTCCAGGATTCTGGACACCGTCCAGATGCACTGACATAGAATTTTTTTTTTTTGGTACGCGTCTAAAGGATTTAAGATGTCGGGTTGTTACAAGTGATATCAGAGCATGGTCTAAGGGATTTAGGCGACTTGAGATAGGTGCCTAGACTTAGACTTTATTGTGTGTACGCTTTATGCGGGACTTGTAGGACTTTGGGTCTAATCGGGAATTGTTAGTGCCTTGATTTATATGAACTAACATTGTGCTAATTGATTTGTGTTGTGTTTAGCAATCATCAAGCGAGATGGACGTTGCACTAGCAAGTTAATGCGACGTGTTCGCGTAACAATGATTAGCTACCATTGTTACGGGTTTAAATCGTGTCAAACGAGCGATGTACGACAATTGTTGAGCAAGATAGGGTAGTGTGGCGTATATGTATACACCTATGTGTTATGACCTTTCGTTTCGTTGCTTAATTACTTTGTTTTATAGAATGAAGATGAGAAATGGACACGACACCGATGATGGAAGTACGAGTGAGGACGTTGAGTTCATGGCCAAAGTTGAGGCCATCTTTAAACGTCAAAAGGCGGAGTTCCTCGAGGATGTTAAGAAAATGTTTCTAGATACGATTGACGAGCAACTAGTCAATGTAGTAAGGGAGCAAGTTAAGGCCGAGCTTCACGAAGATAATGTGGGAAGACGGGACTTTCTCTATAAGAACTTCAAGGATTCTCAACCTCCCACCTTTGAAGGTGAACGAGACCCTCTAAAGAGTGCCCGTTGGATCTCCAATATGGAGGGGGCCTTCCGTACCACTGAATGTCCTTCCGATAAGAAGACAAGGTACGGATGTGGTATGTTGAGGGGTGATGCTAAGCTGTGGTGGGACGCAAAGCTCCAAGTTTATGGTGAAGAGCAATGCATGGAATTCACGTGGGATGAATTCAAGTCTGAATTTTTCAAGGAATACCGAACTTCGGCCGATCTTACTAGGCTTAAGGATGAGTTACGTTCCTTGAGGCAAGGGTCGATGGATTTGAACACTCTCAAATCCGTGTTTTTGTCCAAGACTCAATTTTGCCCGGAGTATGTCGGGAATGATAAGATGTTGAAGGAAGACTTTTACCGAACGTTGAATGATTGTTATCAAGATAAGATTAGTGTAACGGTGGTGAAAACTTTTGATCAGTTGTTTGATATGGCCAAAGGTTTTGAGGCGCTCGTATTGAGGAAGAGCGGCTTTACTTTTGGCAAGAGAAAGAGTGAAGGTTCGAACCATTCGAACTTTTCGAACAAAAAGAACAAAAAGGGTTTCGGTAATGCTAGTAGTGGGAAGAAAGGTGCTTCCGGGGATTTTTCTTAATCATGTTACAATTGTGGAAAAAATGGCCACATGGCTCGTGAATGTCCAAGTTTATCCTCCGCAACCAAAATCACTTGTTTCAATTGTGGTAAGGAAGGGCACAAAAGGCCCGAGTGTCCCGAGTTGCGCAATGATAATGTTAAGCGGTTAGAGAAGGCGGCGGGTACGGCTATGGGTCGCAATTATTTGATGACCAATGATGAAGCCAAACGATCGAACGAAGTTGTCTCAGGTACTTTTATATATATATATATATATATATATATATATATATATATATATATATATATATATATATATATATATATATATATATATATGTAAATACTTTTTGATAGTGGTGCTAACTTGTCGTTCGTGTCACCAAAATTTGTGCCTAAACTTAATAAACCATTAGCTAAGTTAAGTAGTCCAGTAGAAGTCGAAATAGCAGACGGCAAGACGGTGCTAGTGGTTGATGTGTGTAAGAATTGTAATGTTGTGTTTGGTGCCGAAAACTTTAAAATCGATCTCATCCCGATGACTTTGGGTGATTTTGATATCGTGGTTGGTATGGATTGGCTCGATCATAATAGTGCCGATATTGCATGCCATGAAAAATTTATTCGCGTGAAGACCCCAAGTGGGGGAGAGTTAATTATTCACGGTGATAAGCGTAGAAGACTTGTGCCGATATGCTCTTTTGCACGGGCACGTCGTTTCCTTATTAGTGGTGGCATGGCTTTTCTTGCCCATGTCGTTGATACTCGTGATGAGCCACCACCCATTCATGAAATTCCGGTGGTTAGTGAATTCGAAGACGTTTTTCCGGACGAGTTACCGGGTGTTCCGGTGGAAAGACAAGTTGAATTTCGCATTGAGTTGGTTCCGGGAGCTATTCCCAATGCTAAAACTCCTTATCATTTAGCGCCGACGGAAATGCAAGAGTTGTTAAATCAAACCCAAGAGTTACTTGAGAAGGGTTTTATTCGACCGAGTGCTTCGCCATGGGGCGCTCCAGTTTTATTCGTGAAAAAGAAGGATGGTAGTATGCGGATGTGCATCGATTACCGGGAGTTGAATAAAGTGATGATCAAGAATCGTTATCCATTGCCTAGGATTGACGATTTGTTTGACCAACTCCAAGGTGCAACGTATTTCTCTAAAATCGGCCTACGGTCCGGCTATCACCAAATGCGGGTCCGTGAGGAAGATATCGAGAAAATGGCTTTTCGAACGCGTTATGGGCATTTTGAGTTTGTGGTTATGCCTTTTGGTCTTACGAATGCACCGGCGGCATTCATGGACCTTATGAACCGAGTGTGCCAACCTATGTTGGACAAGTCGGTAATTGTGTTAATCGACGATATACTTGTTTATTCGAAGAGTATGAATGAACATGAACATCATTTGCGCGAAGTATTAAAGACGTTACGAAAGGAGAAGTTGTATGCTAAGTTCTCCAAATGTGAATTTTGGCTAAGGGAGGTTCAATTCCTTGGCCACATTGTGAACAAAGACGGTATTCAAGTAGATCTGGGGAAGATAGAGACGGTGAAGAGTTGGAGACAACCGACTACGCCTACGGAGGTCCGAAGTTTTCTTGGATTGGCCGGTTATTATCGTCAGTTTACCCAAGACTTTTCTAAGATCGCTTCTTCATTGACGAAATTGACGAGGAAGAACGTGAGGTTTGTTTGGGAGAACGAGCAAGAAATTGCTTTTCAATTGTTAAAGGAGAAGTTATGTCAAGCTCCGGTGTTAGTTTTGCCAGAAGGGGTGGAAGACATGACGGTTTATTATGATGCCTCGTTAAATGGACTCGGGTGTGTTCTAATGCAAAGAGGTAAAGTCATCGCTTATGCCTCTCGACAATTAAAGGAGCACGAGACGAGATATCTGACTCATGATCTTGAGTTGGTGGTGGTTGTTGAAAATTTGGCGCCATTACTTGTATGGTGTCAAGAGTACGATTTATTCGGATCATAAGAGTTTGAAACATCTCTTTCATCAACGAGATTTGAATTATCGTCAACGTAGGTGGATGGATGTGGTAAAAGATTATGATTGTGAAATACTTTATCATCCGGGCAAGGCGAATGTGGTCGCAGATGCGTTAAGTCGAAAGAGTCATCACCCAGCTTTACGATTGGGATTGTTACGTATGATTATTACTAACGATTTTCTTGAAAAACTTGGTGTGACTCAAATAGAGGCTTACGTTCACAACAAGCATGCGGAACGAATTGTAGGGGAATCAGAATTCATTACTATGGGTTCGCGTGGGTTGTTGTCTTTTCAAGGAAGGGTGTGGGTGCCTAAGTTGGGGGATTACCGGCGGGTGCTGCTTGATGAAGCACATAAATCAAAGTATTCCATTCATTCGAGTGCGATGAAAATGTAACATGATTTGAGGAAGGATTATTGGTGGCCGGGCATGAAGCGTGATGTTGTAAAATATGTCGAACAATGTGTCACTTGTTTGCAAGTTAAGGCCGAGTACCAAAACCGTATGGTAAATTGCAACCGTTAGAAATTCCGAAATGGAAATGGGAGCATATTACCATAAATTTCATAACAAAGTTACCTAAGACGGCGAGAACCCAATTTGATACGATTTGGGTGATAGTTGACCAGTTGACGAAAAGTGCTTTGTTTCTCCCCATTAAAGAAGCAATATCGTCGGAGGCCTTGGCTAAGTTGTTTATCAAGGAAGTGGTCTCGCGACATGGGGTTACTATATCTATTATTTCGGATCGAGATACCCGTTTTACATCTCGGTTTTGGGAAAAGTTTCATGAAGATATGGGAACGCAATTGAAATTGAGCACGGCGTATCATCCTCAAACGAACGGTCAAAACGAACGTACGAATCAAACTTTGGAAGATATGTTACGGGCGTGCATTATTTATTTCGGTGGTAGTTGGGATGAGCATTTGCCTTTGGTGGAATTCTCGTACAATAATAGTTATCATACTAGTATTGGGATGCCACCTTATGAGATGCTATATGGGCGTAGGTGTCGAACTCCAATTTGTTGGGGTGAAGTGGGTCAAAGGGAAATCGGGAGTACCGATTTGGTTTTGGAGATGAATAATAAGATTGACATTATTCGAGATCATTTGAAGAAGGCTCAAGATAGACAAAAGTCGTATGCCGATAAACGTAGACGAACGATTGAATTTCAAGAAGGTGATATGGTGATGCTTAAGGTTTCGCCTTGGAAGGGTATTATTCGATTTCGAAAACGGGGAAAGTTAGCTCCTCGGTTTATTGGGCCATTCAAAGTTTTAGCTCGTGTTGGCGAAGTTGCTTATCGTTTGGAATTACACGAAGAACTTGCGGGGATCCATAATACATTTCATGTTTCCCATCTTCGTAAGGATGATTCTTCGTGGGTGTCGTTAGACGAGATTGAGCTAAATAATAAGCTAGAGTATGTTGAGGAGCCGGTTGCTATACTTGATGAAAAGGTTAAGAAATTGAGAAATAAAGAGGTGAGGACTTTTAAAGTCCAATGGCATCGAAGTATAGGTTCCGAGTTTACTTGGGAGCCCGAAGAGTTTGTCTTGGTTTATCTTCCTGCTTGTCATGCTGCGTGGATTGCGAGGTCGCAATCCGGTTCAAGTGGGGGAGAGTTGTAAGATCCTGTTTTATTTTTGGTTTGGACGCCGTCCAAACATCTGGACGCCGTCCCATTATGAAGGCCTGGATGCCGTCCAGAAATCTGGACGCCGTCCAGATGATCTGTCGAGCCAGAATTGGGTTTTTAAATATTTTAGATGGGTAAATTGGTAATTTCACTTGGTGAACGAATTAAAGGCCCTAGATCAGTTTGGTTGAGCTTCATTACTCCATTTCCATCCACCAAACCTCATCCACTTCAATTCTAGAGTGAGAGTGCATTTAAGTGTGAGAAAGCTCAAATAGGAGAGGAAGAAGCTTGTTTCGGGTTCTAACTCGAGCATTAAAGTTGTTCATCTCCTCGTTAGCTTCGTTTTGATTGTGGTGGTAAGCCCTAAACTTTATTAAGTTAGTTTAATGTGTTTAAGGGTTAGGGTTTGGGTTAGTGTTGCACATAAAACCCATTTGTGAGTAATTTGGGGGTTTTGGGTAAGTTTGGGTTATGAAGACCCAAATGGTGACTAACCTAGGGTTTTGAAAGGGTAAATGGGTCTTAAAGGCCTAGCAAATCACTAGTATACTTATAGTTAATGTTAGTGGGTGTCATTTGGGTTGTGGGTGACCCAAATGGGTGTGTTGACCTTGAAATGGGTCAAATGGGTCTTTGATGACCTAGGTTGTCTTGCATGTATGAAAACGAGTCAACTTGGTGATTAAATGTGTATTAAGACCTTAATGGCTAGAATTAGGGTTTTTGGTGAAGTTAACCCATTATTAGGATTAAGGGTGCAAAATGGGTCGGGATTGCACCTTGGGTCAAAAGACTCTAGATTTTTGAGTGAGTTGCTTTACCGACTTGAGTTGTGAATTGATTATGTGCTAAAATGTAATAGGTACGTTACATTGAAGTTGCAAGTTCGGTTATCTTTCACGAAGACTCTAAGGTGAGTGGAATAATTATATGCGTAGGTATATAATGTATTTATTTGTTGTAGCGTGAGATGTGAAGTGTCGATGTGCTAAGACACCACATTTCACGTGACGAGTGAAGTGTCGATATGATAAGACACCACTCAAAGTAATGTGACGGGTGAAGTGTCGATGTGTTAAGACGCCACTCGGGGGTGAAGTGTCGATGTGTTAAGACACCACCCGGAGTGAAGTATCGATGTGCTAAGATGCCACTCCAAGAGAATAACGGGTGAAGTGCCGATGTGTTAAGGCCCCACTCGAGGTGAAGTATCGACGTGTTAAGATGCCACCTCAAGTAAGGTGAAGAGTGAAGTGTCGAAGTGTTAAGACACCACTCGGGGTGAAGTGCCGAAGTGTTAAGGTGCCACCCGGGGTGAAGCATCGAAGTGTTAAGATGCCACCCGTGGGGTTAATGTGCGAAGTGTTAAGTGCACTAATGGTTGTTGTGAACACCGACGGTCTTTAAACACCGTTCCTTGTACGATTGGTTAACCATGGTCATTGTGTTGTAGTGTAATCATATTACTTCGTTCATGTTATATACGCTTGTGTTATGCTAGCTTGATTATTGGAGGTTATAGCTTGTATTTGTGACGATAAGCTAATTGTGTTTGCTAGCATGTTTGTGGTATTTATGTAAGTGATTGCAAGTAGGTATATTATATATGTATTCGTATAATTATTGCATTCACTAAGCTTTGCTTACCCTCTCGTTGTTTACCTTTTTATAGGCTCGGGCGTTGACAAGAGTAAGAGCGTTCAATTGGATTAGTGGTCTCCCGCTCGTTTTGTTAGGGGATGCTTTTGGGTGTTAGCTTTTGGAGTTCGACCGAGATTGGGTAGTTTAACCCCAAACACCATGCTCTAGTGTCATTTGGAACTTAAACTTATATTTGGTCGAAACTTTTATTTTTGAACGAAACTCGTAAATTGGGCGATGTGGGCCCGTTGATGTAAAACTTGTTTTGATGATGAAAATCTCTTAGTTTCACTTATATTGACTTGTGGTAAAAAGTTTTTTCGTTTGAAAGTGTCGGGAAGCGGGTTTTCCGCTCGTGTGAGTTGGACCCGTGATCAGTAGCTGGAAGACCATTGGGACGCCGTCCCAATTGCTTGGACGCCATCCCAGTTATTTTGAGCTGGACGCCGTCCCAAACTTTGGACGCCGTCCCACCTTTCTGAGCTGGACGCCGTCCAGGATTCTGGACGCCGTCCAGATGCACTGACATAGAAATTTTTTTTTTTTGGTACGTGTCTAAAAGATTTAAGATGTCGGGTTGTTACATGTTCACCATATGAATGATTTTTATGCATGCATGCTGTTTACAAGAAATGGAAATATGAAATCTTGTGGTCTATTAATACAAATTGATAAATATATAGGCTAAACCTATAACTCACCAACATTTTTGTTGACATTTTAAGCATGTTTATTCTCAGGTAATTGTTAAGAGCTTCCACTATTGCATACTAAATTAAGGACAAGATTTGGAGTCCATGCTTGTATAATATTGTTTGAAAACTGCATTCGAAGATATATGTTGTTGTGTAATATTATTGTAAACCATTATGTAATGGTCGTGTGAATATGCTATACTTTTGATTATCATTTTTAAACCTTTAACGATAAATTAAAGGTTATGCTTTGTTTTAAAATCGAATGCAGTCTTTGAAAAACGTCTCATATAGAGGTCAAAACCTCGCAACAAAATCAATTAATATGGAACGTTTATAATCAATATGAACGGGACATTTCATTTTTTATGAACGAAAGAAGAAACGAAATGACAGATGGATGTTTTGGACTGCTGGGGTTAAACGAAAGGTCTTGAGTTCGAGCCCGGGTAGTGGCAGTTTCATTTTTGGGAAGTTTATTTATTGCTCTTAAGGTAGTATTATTGTTATTATTTTTATTTTTTATCATTAAAACTAACATTATTATTATTATTATTATTATTAGAATTATCATTATTTCTATCATTATTGTTTTTATTATCATTATTATTATTACTTTACATACTGACATTATTGTTAAAACAAATAAAGGTTATTTTATAACTATTGCAAATACTATAATATTACATATATCATAATTTTCTTAAAAATACATATTATTATATTTGTAATATATTATGACAAACGTTAATATATAATAATAACTAAAATTGTAATATACTATAATAAATGATAAATAATAAAATATAATAGTTAAAATACATTAATAAGTATTAATATTAAAACCTACTTTTAAAAATTCAATAAATGATATTCATAAATATATATAGCAAGTATAAGATTTCTATAACCATTTTATAACTATAAATATTGACATATATATAGTATATATAAACTTGTTCAATTACGATTATATGTTTTAATATATATAATTGATATATGTTCGTGAATCTGAGGACAACCCTGCATTGTTCAGTTTCGTCGTATGAATATTTTTACTACAAAATATTGTAGAGTGAGTTTCATTACTCCCTTTTTAAATGCTTTTGCAATATATATTTTTGGGACTGAGAATACATGCGCTTTTATAAATGTTTTACGAAATAGACAAAAGTAATCGTAACTACATTATATGGTTGAATGATTGAAGCCGAATATGCCCCTTTTGCTTGGTAGCCTAAGAATTAGTAAACCGATCTACTAATTGAAGCGAATCCTAAAGATAGATCTATTGGGCCTAACAAACCCCATCCAAAGTACCGGATGCTTTAGTACTTCGATGTTGTTTTATCATGTCCGATGGATGTCCCGGAATGATATGTGATATTCTTATATGCATCTTGTTAATATCGGTTACCAGGTGTTCAATCCATATGAATGATTATTTTTGTCTCTATGCATAGGACGTATTTTTATGAGAAATGGAAATGAAAATCTTGTGGTCTATTAAAATGATGAAAATGATCGATTATGATAAACTAATGAACTCACCAAACTTTTGGTTGACACTTGAAAGCATGTTTATTCTCAGGTACGAAAGAAATCTTCCGCTGTGCATTTGCTCATTTTAGCGACATTACTTGGAGTCATTCATGACATATTTCAAAAGACGTTGCATTCGAGTCATCGAGTTCATCAAGATTATTATTAAGTCAATTATAGTTAGATATATTATGAAATGGTATGCATGCTGTCAACTTTTGATGAAATGAAAGTTTGTCTTTTTAAAATTGAATGCAATGTTTGTAAAATGTATCATATAGAGGTCAAGTACCTCGTGATGTAACCGAATGTAATGTATTCGTCCAGATGGATTAGGACGGGTCCTTTCAGTTGGTATCAGAGCGGTGGTCTTAGTGAACCAGGTCTTGCATTAGTGTGTCTAACTGATAGTTGTTTAGATGCATTAGTGAGTCTGGACTTCGACCGTGTCTGCATGTTAAAAGTTTTGCTTATCATTTCTAGTCGTAAATCATCTACTTATCATCCGTAGGAAATTACCTGCTTATCATTCTTAGTCTAGATACGTCTTACTGCCTCTATTGCATAGACAGTGTATAGATAAAATCATATCTTAGTGTATCTGTTATTGTTACCTTTGCCTGATAGCTTCCGTAGATTTCTCCGTAACTTATGGGATTTTAGTATTATATATGCATATGTAAATTATGTATTGTAGGGTACTAATCTACATCCTATAATCTAATTCTTATCGAAAATCCTTCATCTGATCGTACGAGATGAATCCCTCAACCAGTTCGAATTCCTCAGATTTCGACAGCTATTCCGATATGGAGTTTCACCTAAGCTCCGAAAACAGTGTCACCAGAGTGAATCAACTAATTCATCTGATGGGTTCATAGCCTATTTAATCATTGGAGACAAAAAGAAGGTGATCCTTTCCATCAACCAAATTCACCTCTTGGCGAAGAACCTGAAACACTTACCGGCGAACCTATCTGAAACACCATTTTCAGCCTCATTTCTGGAGTAGCTCTACACGATTATATTCTATCTACCATTCTAAACCTTATTCATCCGCTCGTTCGAACCGACAATCATCTCGGAGTAATATAAGAAGTCAATGAACTTCGAGCTCGAGTAATAGCTTTGGAGTATATGGTGCAAAACTTACCAGCTTCAGCAACACCACCAAAACCCCAAGTTTCAACATCACATGCCTCAACATCTCATTTTGTACCTCAAGTATAATCATCATTCTACATGACGTTCTACATCATTTATCTTTGTTCGACATGGTGATTATATAATCTCTAATGTTTTAGAGATTATATATTCTTGTTCTAACGGTAAATAAAATGAGTCTAATATCATATTGACTCATTAAATCCATGATTACATCTGAAGAAGATATATATGTAAGTATATTTTCATAAAGATTGTAATTAAAAATTCTTTCGTACAAACTGTTAATGGTGAAAATATTTTAACGGGTAGGTAATACCCGAGGATTATTTATATTTCACATTAATAAGATACACTGTATATTCTTCGAATCTGATTCAACAGTCATTTACTATCCTGCTTACATCCACAGATATACGAATCCGTTCACCACAGGATAACCATTTTTATTAAATTTCAAATTTGGATTTTGACTTATCAGAATCCAACAAGTGGCATAATGAAGAAAATATTTGACAAAATAAAATTTGTTAGAAACAAACAAATTAACTATGAGAAATTTTGTTAAGAATCCACGCTAACTGTTCCTAGCTAACTGTTCCTAGCTAACTGATTATATTTTAATTATCGCAATTTAATTATCGCAATTTATATTCTCGTAATTTTATTTATCGTCATTTAATTTCTGTTATTTATTTTACACACTTTAAATATAGGGACATGTATACAATGCTTTGACATATCATATCGACGTCATCTATATATATTATTTGGAATAACCATAGACACTCTATATGCAGTAATGATCGAGTTCTCTATACAGGGTTGAGATTGATTCTATAATAATATATATACTTTGAATTGTGATCGAGTCTGAGACATGTACACGGGTCACGATACGTATTAATTAAATTCGAATATTATAAACTATATATGAATTATTGAGTTAGTAACTGTGGACTGCTAACTGTGGACTACCAAGATTGGACAATTAAAATGAATTAAAATATTGATTATAGCATATGAAACTAAACAATTCTTCAAGTTTGCCACTTGATTTCATCTTAAACCTCATTTGTATCTTGACGATTACAATCTGCGTTCAAACCTTTCATGATTCTTGAAAACACCTCAATCGAGATGATGATCCAACCACATGTTATCCACAGTCATGCCCCTGGGAGAAATTCCGAAACCCAAGTAGAAGTTTAACCACGAATCTATGATCCATTGGCGTGTTGTTACCGAAAATAACTTTACAATACCTCTCCAAAGTAGCCAATTTTGTCACAGCTCCAGCAAGTCAACTTCGATTTTTCGTTCGAAACAACCTTATTATAACCGTGATATTTAAGTTGCCTTTCGTCATCGTTACTGTGAAGACCCGAAAATTTCCGACCAAATTTAAACTTGAATCTTAATATTATTTCGACACAATGAGCAAAGTCTGTAATGTTAAGTCTTAAAATTTTTGAACTGTTTACTTGGATTTATTTAACCCTTGGCTATTCTCGACGATTCACGAACAAATTTTTGTAACTAATATGTATATCTGATTACTGTACATAATATTTATATTATAATATGTATATAAAAATGAAGTGTATAAAATATTCAATATATGTTTTTATATATATATATGTATATAAGTATTATTAATACAATTGTTGTTAATATAACTTGAATTTTGATTACATACAAATATATTTATATGTATAAATATGCACGAAAATGAATATGGTTATGATTACGAATATGTTTATGTATAAATTGATAAAATATAATAATAAGTATGGTTTAGTTTATAGTATAATATAAACATAAGTATAATTATAAGTATTGATAGAAGATGATATTATGAAATTCAGATGAAATTAGAAAGAGGTTTAGATATAAACATGATAATGATAATGATATAATTCGATTTACTATTAGTTTTAATATTAATTAAGATTATTATTATTAGTAGTAGATCATTATTTTCTAAACTATCATTTTAGCAAATAAATCTTCTGTACGTTATATATATACTTATTACATATACTAGGATTATATTAATATTTAATATAACAAACTAATGTTATTTCATAAATAAAACCCCAATTGCATATGTATATGTATATAGGTATATTAGTATAACTAAATATATATATAAATATTAATCATTATAAATCTATATACACAAAAATCAAAATATATAGAATATAATTTAAGATATAATATAAGTATACGTTTTAAAATGGAATTTAGTATAAATTCTATATAACTATAAACATATTAATAAATGAAATTTGGTGATTTATATTATATGTATTAATAGATATACAATTGTTATAGGTTCGTGAATCCGAGGCCAACCCTACATTTTTCAGTTGTTAAATATCGTCATATGTATTTTTACTACAAAATACAGTATGGTGAGTTTCATTTGCTCCCTTTTTAAATGCTTTTGTAAAATATTTTTTTTGGACTGAGAATACATGCGCTTTTATAAATGTTTTACGAAATAGACACAAGTAATCGAAACTACATTATATGGTTGAATGATCGAAACCGAATATGCCCCTTTTTAGCTTGGTAGCCTAAGAATTTGGGAACAGACCCCCAAATTAACGCGAATCCTAAAGATAGATCTATTGGGCCCAACAAGCCCCATTCTGGAATTTGGAATGCTTTAGTACTTCAATTTTATCATGTCCGATGGGTGTCCCGGAATGATGGGGATATTCTATATGCATCTTGTTAATGTCGGTTACCAGGTGTTCAATCCATATGAATGAATTTTAAACACTTGTGAGTGTATGATTATTGAATAAATGAAATCTTGTGGTCTATTAAAATGATGAAAATGATCGATTATGATAAACTAATGAACTCACCAACCTTTTGGTTGACACTTTAAAGCATGTTTATTCTCAGGTATGAAAGAAATCTTCCGCTGTGCATTTGCTCATATTAGAGATATTACTTGGAGTCATTCATGACATATTTCAAAAGACGTTGCATTCGAGTAGTCGAGTTCATCAAGATTATTATTAAGTCAATTATGGTTGGATATTTATTATGAAATGGTATGCATGCCGTCAACTTTCGATGTAATGAAAGTTTGTCTTTTAAAAACGAATGCAATATTTGTAAAATGTATCTTATAGAGGTCAAGTGCCTCGCGATGTAACCAAGTGTAATGTATTCGTCCAGATGGATTAGGATGGGTCATGAGAGTTGGTATCAGAGTGGTGGTCTTAGTAAACCAGGTCTTGCATTAGTGTGTCTAACTGATCGTTGTTTAGATGCATTAGTGGGTCTGGACTTTGACCGTGTATGCATGTCAAAAGTTTTGCTTATCATTTCGTGTCGAAAATCATCTACTTATCATCCTTAGGAAATTACCTACTTATCATTCTTAGTCTAGACACTTCTTATTGCATTGATTGCATGAATAGTGTAGAGATAAAATTCAGATCTTAGCGTATCTATTACTGTAGACTTTGTCTTACACGTTTCCTTAATTTCCTCCGTAATCTACGGGATCTTCTGTACTATACATAGATATTCCAGATAATTAAAATATCATCCGATATCCGAAAATCATTTCATAAAATCCTTTACCTAACCGTGCAAGATGAATTCTGCAACCAGTTCAAGTTCGTCGGATTCCGATAACTATTCCGATATGGATTTTCCCTCTAGCTCCGAAAGCAGTGTAACCGGAATGGATCAACCGATTAGCCATCATCTATTCTGGATGAATTGGGGCTGGGTTCGTAGCCTCCTTAATCATTGGAGACAAGAAGAAGGTGATCCTTTTCATTCACCACATTGCTCTCTTGGTGAAGAACCTGAAGCACTTACCGGCGAACCTGTCTGAAACACCATTTTCTCTCCCATTTCCAGAGTATCTCATCACGATTATATACTATACCAAATTCAAGATCATATTTATCCGCTCGTCGAACCAACAATCACCCCGGCGTAATAGAAGAAGTTAACGAGCTTCGCGCTCGGGTAGTGGCTTTGGAGAATATGGTGCAAAGGTTACAAACACCAGCAGCAGCACTAGAAGCATAACCAGTACCACCATCATCAACGCCAACAGTATCATTACCACCACCAACAACAACCGCATCGCAAACCTCAACTTCACAATCTGTCACACGAACATCAACGTCATACGCACCATAGATACCAAGGAGTACCAACAACAATGAACAATGAAGTATTAATTCATAACTTCATTGAAGAAATATTCTGCAAAGAATATGTGGTTTCTAAAAGTTTTAGAGATTATTTATTCTAGCTCAAACCGAAAATCAAATGAGTTTAATATCATATTGATTCATTAAATCGATAATTACATCTGAAGGAAATATATATGTATATATATTTTCATAAAGATTGTAATTGAAAATTCTTTCGTACAAACTGTTAATGATGAAAATATTTTAACGGGTAGGTAATACCCGAGGAATATTTAGATTTCACATTAATAAGTTACACAGTACATTCTTCGAATCTGATTCAACAGTCATTTACTATCCTACTTACATCCACAGATATACGTATCCGTACACCGCAGAATAACCATCTTCACTCAATTTCATATTGGATTTTGACTTATCAGAATCCAACAAGTGTGAAGACCCGTCCTAATCCATCCGGACGAAGTCCATATCGATTATAAACGATTCACAACAGTTGATTACATCGCGAGGTACTTGACCTCTATATGATACATTTTACAAACATTGCATTCGTTTTTGAAAAGACAAACTTTCATTACATCGAAAGTTGACAGGCATGCATACCATTTCATAATATATCCAACTATAATTGACTTGATAATAATCTTGATGAACTCGACGACTCGAATGCAACGTCTTTTGAAATATGCCATGAATGACTCCAAGTAATATCTATAAAATGAGCAAATACACAGCGGAAGATTTCTTTCGTACCTGAGAATAAACATGCTTTAAAGTGTCAACCAAAAGGTTGGTGAGTTCATTAGTTTAACTTAAACAATCGTTTCCATCATTTTAATAGACCACAAGATTTCAGATTTCCATTTCTCATAAACATACGTCCCATGTATAGAGACAAAAATATCATTCATATGGATTGAACACCTGGTAACCGACATTAACAATATGCATATATAAGAATATCCCCATCATTCCGGGATCCTCCTTCGGACATGATATAAATTTCGAAGTACTAAAACATCCGGTACTTTGGATGGGGCTTGTTGGGCCCGATAGATCTATCTTTAGGATTCGCGTCAATTAGGGTGTCTGTTCCCTAATTCTTAGATTACCAGACTTAATAAAAAGGGGCATATTCGACTTCGATAATCCAACCATAGAATGTAGTTTCACGTACTTGTGTCAATTTCGTAAAACAGTTATAAAAGTTGCGCATGTATTCTCAGCCCAAAAATATAAAGGGTAAAAAGACAAATGAAACTCACGATACTGTATTTTGTAGTAAAAATACATATGACGTCATTGAACAATGCAGGGTTGGCCTCGGATTCACGAACCTATATCAATTGTGTATATATTAATACGTATAATGTAAGTTACAAAATTTCATTTATTAATATGTATTATTTATATATTATAGTTTTGTAGAATTTATTCTAACCTTTATTTTAAAACGTATACTTATATTATATTTTAAGTTATATTTTATATATATATCTATTTTATGTATATATATCTATAATGATTTACGTTTATATAAATAGTGACATTAATATATTTATATACATATATTTGTGGTTAGTATTGTATTTATGAAATTTTATTAGTTTGTTATGTGAATTATTAATACAATCCTAGTATATACCATAAGTATATATATAGTGTACAAAAGATTTATTTGTTAAAATAATAATTTAGATAATAATGATTTACTAATAATAATAATAATTTTATTAATAATGATAATACTAATAGCAAAAAAAAATGAAAATGATAACTGTTAATGATACTAATAATAATAACTCTAAAATAATATTAATACTAATACCATACTTATGTTAATAATAAGGGTTCTAATATTTATAAAATGATAAATGATAATCATAATAATACTAGTAAATATTAATGATGATACTGATAAATATGATATTATTAATTGTAAATGTACTGATGATACTATTATTTATAAACCGGTACAAATTCTAATATTGATAATAATAATATATTTTTATTTCCTTCATAATAATAATAATGATAATCATAATCATAATCCTAATGATGATAAAATACTAAAATGATAAGTTTATTACTAATAATAATATTATTAATACCTATCATAATGATAATAGTAATGTCTATAATACTTTCAAATATGATAACAAGTATGATACTAATAATAACAATAACAATAACAATCAAAACAATCACAATAATAATAATAATACTAATAATAATTAATATATAATAACAATAATAAAATTAGAAAAGAAAACTACCTCACATGAAAAGAGTTTCAAAAAAAAAAAAAGAAACTACCGTCCTCTGGACTCGATCTCGTGACCACATGCTCACACGCAAACACTCTCGACCATCCCACCAATTCTGATTCTCTGTACTAATATCGAATTTAAATTTTATATATAAACTGTTTTTCTTCTATTCCTCTTCTTCTCCACAAGTCTCATGGATTCAACAAAACATCAATAACAAAAAAAAAAAAAAAAAAAAAATCGGGGTTCCCTTTAAAGCTTCAAAACATTACAGAAAAAAAAATAATTTGGGTTCTAAAATAAAAAAAAAAAATACTAAAGGCCTACTGCAGCGTCGGTTCTTGGAACAAAACAAAAAAAATTGATTTCGTAATAGATAACATTATAGATAATGTTTATAACACGAAATAGTTTTCTAAACATGTATAAAAACTACTGGAATCGTCAATTTGATCAGAAACATATACACGAACGCGAATTTGTCTCAAGAACAATTGTTGACTTTTTTTAAACTAAACTTTGACTTCAAAATTCAAGATCGATATAAAGATTTGAGAGTTGAGATTTTGCAGATAGATTCAAAGAAAGATTTCTAACCTTTCTGCATTTTTAGATTTTGAAACTTTATTCGAAATTGAATTAAGAGAAAAAAAAATTGGAGCGTGCAGAGAAGAAGAAAAAAAAAATATCGCTGTGCTCTTTAATCCCATTGGATTTCCTTTTTATTTGATTTGCAATTATACATAATCATGTTGTAATAATAGAGATCGGTTGATAAAAAATGGAGAAAATGTCAACACAGGTTCACGAGTTGGGAGCAGGAAAGAAACAAAAAAAATAATAATAATAGAGATAAAGGATACAGAGGTCACGCGTATAATATAGATCCCTACTGTGTTTTTTTAATTAATAATAATAATATATAATAACAATACTATTAATATCTAATAATATTAATAAAATTACTAATAATGATAAATATAATATTAATGATAATAATAGTTGTAAAAATGATAATAATAATAATAATAATAATACCATACTAATTATGATAATATTAATATTTTATCGATAATAATAATATTAGTAATAATAATCTAATTTATACATCCAATTTCATCTTTATATGATATAAAGTGATATTATGAATACAAATATTGATATTTGACGATACAAATAACATTACTACAACAACTATATTTGTATTTAAATTTAATTTATTAATATCATCTATTATTATGTAATATTTAATAATTATGTAATATGTATTGTAACATATACTGAATATTATATATTTATGCATTTTAATATAAATATATTATAATATTTATTTACATACTAATTATATTATACTTATGTATGTAATTATGAAAAATATAAATGTTTTATATATGTAAGTATTATATATATTTATTAAAATAGTACATTATTTCATCATAGATATATTATAAATTTCTACATATACATAATATAATAATTATGTATAAAATCATATATATATATAGTTATATTTATGTATATATGTATACTACCATATATATAAAATCATGTTTTAAATGTTGAGTAGATGATTAATTATGTATATTAAACAATTAACTACAAAGTATAACATTGTACATTTAATATTTTGATAACGTTGGTAAAATATGTTTGAATCATTTATATACAATATACTATATATATTCAAAATGAAAATCTTTAGTTATTAAATGTTATCTTTTATAATAACAAAATTACTTAATAGTTCATTAATACTAATATAATTAGTTTTATATATAATTATTTATATTTACATTCTTAGTTACAATTAAAGGTTCGTGAATCGTCGGAAATAGTTAAAGGTCAAATGTTATCATGAAATAGTTCAAACATAATGAGACTCGGTTTAATAGACTTTGCTTATCGAGTCGAATCATATAAGATTATGTTTAAATTTGGTCGGAAATTCCCGGGTCATCACAGTACCTACCCGTTAAAGAAATTTCGTCCCGAAATTTGAGTGAGGTCGTCATAGCTAACAATAAATATGTTTTCCTGACGAATATGAGTTGATAACTTGAGTTTTATCATCATTGAGTAATATGGATAAAAATAATTCGATTATTCGAAGAGTGCGAATGAAGCTATTCACAAAAGGATGAAATGAGAAACAAAGATTTGTTTTTAACTTTTGACGTAGTCAGGTTTGAATTTAGAAAATAAGGCGCGTCTTAACTTTTGACATTGCCTTGGTTAAATTCCGGAATTTAAGGGATTTAAAGAAAATCTTGAAGATCTATAAAATCTGATTCTTCGGGATTTATGAAAATTAAGATCTCTTTAATTAAATACGGTGATCTGCCCCGATTACTACGTCTGATATTTCCAGTATAAATTAAGCTCTTCCTTTCCATTATTCTCACAATTCTTATACTTTCTTTCTTAGTTCATACATCCAAAAGATTCTGAAAATGATTAATCCAGTTCTGATCCTTGTCCTCATCCTTACTATCGCAACAATCATTCTCCTTTTCCAACTTCCACCAGAGGAATCTGCTTTCTTCTACTTCGCCCTCGGGATTATAATGTTTTTAATTCTCCCGTGTCTTTATGTTGCGATAAACATTGATATACACGGTTTGTAATTTATGTGTTGTTATCGGACTTTATATTCTCCCTTATATTTCAAAGCTCTATGCTTTTGTTTTCTCTTCCCGACTTCAAGTCAAGCGAATAATGGTCCAGAATTTATAGATATAGAGTTTCGAATGATTATAATGTTCTAAGCATGAAGGAACGTGATAACACGATTTGATTTTCAAATTTATCAACATCACGGAAGATAGAACCATCAAGAATACATTTTCTTGATTTGTTACGGAGTTAAGTAGGATGAAAGAGTTATGTAACATGGCACATGATGACGTTATGATCTGTGAATCATCACGTTTCATTTAGAAACTCAGCATGACTTACTGTAATATAATCACGTTGATCAAGTGTCATTATATTATACTAACTCATGCATCAGTTCCCATCATTACTACAATAACATTCATATTTTAAGCTTGAAAATTTACAGAATATAGAAACTAACAGTTTCTATATGATGTAATACTGATAGCACGAAAAGATTAATGATTTCAGATAAGAATAGTTATAAAAATATCTCCAGAAATATGGAGGATATTTATAATGAAAGGTACGATAATATCTCAGAATATCTAAGATCAGAGGATGATAGAAACTATTGTCTGCAAGGGTTTAGAGTAAGGAGCAAGTTATTCACTATAGACTTTAGCAGACATTGAATTATTTGGATTCTTTGAAGTCAAACTTATTCTTTGTGATTTATCCACGGCTTTCTTCATAGTTTCGCATAATCTGCTTTTCGGTACTATATTTTCTATTGAATGTTTCCAATATATTGATACACAGGAAGCACGAAGAGGTATATAATTTCGGACGAGAGTATTTATGAAAATATCCTCAGAAATATCAAAGATATTGATGATGATATTTTGGAATTTCTAAGTTCGACGGTTGATGGAGAAAGATTTTCCGCAAGATTTTAACATGACTTCGGAGCAAGATATTCTCTAAAGATTTCAACGGATCCAGAATTACCTGAATCCTTTGAATATAGGATTTGGTCCTTGTATTTGTCCTTGTTCTCCTTCATGGGTAACTCAATCTGTTTTTCAATACCCAATTTTCTATCGAGCGTTCCTAACACTCCTTTCTTTATCATCAAACTTTTGTCCGTTTAGACCATCTACCATTTTTCTGTTTCCTCTGCATTTAATGCTATGATATCTGAATCATCGGTTATTAATCCGAGGTGGTTTCAGGAGAATTGTGTTTTTAGATGATTAAACGCTGATGGTAATATGATGGAATATGAAAGGTTACCTGGTAACAATAAAAGAGCACGCGTATATATAAACGTTATAATAAGGTTGTTTCGTACGAAAAGTCGAAGTTGACTTGTTGGAGCTGTGACAAAATTGGCTAATTTTGAAAAGGGATCGCAAAGTTGTTTTTGTTAATAAATGCCAAAGGATCTGACGCGGCTACGTGTTGAACTTTTACTCAATTGCCGAGAGTTTCTCAGGTGCATAACTATATGCATAAATCTTTCCTTCCGTAGATGAAGTGCGGTTGATTCATCCTATCGATTGAGGTGTTTTCAAGAATCATGAAAGGTTTGAACGCAGAATGTAATCGTGAAGATACAAATGAGGTTTAAGACGAAATCAAGTGGCAAACTTGAAGAATTGTTTAGTTTCATATGTTATACTCAATATTTTAATTCATTTTAATTGTCCAATGTTATTAGTCCACAGTCGATAGTCCACAGTTGACAGTGCAATCATTCATATATAGTTTAATATATAATATTTGAATTAATTAATACGTATCGTGACCCGTGTACATGTCTCAGACTCGATCACAACTCAAAGTATATATATTATTATAGAATCAACCTCAACCCTGTATAGAGAACTCGATCATTACTGCATATAGAGTGTCTATGGTGATTCCAAATAATATATATAGATGTGTCGATATGATATGTCAAAACCTTGTATACGTGTCCCGATATTTAAAGTGCGTAAAATAAATAACAGAAATTAAATGACGATAAATAAA
The DNA here is from genome assembly GCF_046630445.1 of Rutidosis leptorrhynchoides. NCBI lineage: Eukaryota > Viridiplantae > Streptophyta > Magnoliopsida > Asterales > Asteraceae > Rutidosis > Rutidosis leptorrhynchoides. The sequence goes on from NC_092343.1 coordinate 242,515,018, forward strand.
GTGCGTAAAGTAAATAACAGAAATTAAATGACGATAAATAAAATTGCGAGAATATAAATTGCGATAAATAAATTGCGATAAATAAAATGTAATACGGAATTAACAGTTAGCTAGGAACAGTTAGCTAGGATTTTGTTAGCGTGGTTTCTTAATAAAATTTAATATTGTTAATTAGTCTGTTTCTAATCAATTTTTATTGTGTCCATTATTTCTTCATTATGCCACTTGTTGGATTCTGATAGGTCAAAATTCAAATATGAAATTGAATTTGAATGAAAATAGTTATTCTTTGGTGAATGGATAAGTATCCCGGTGGTTGTAAATAGGATAGTGAATAACTGTTGAATCAGATTCGAAGAATATACAGTGTAACTTATTAATGTGAAATTTAAATATTCCTCGGGTATTACCTACCCGTTAAAATATTTTTATTATTAACAGTTTGTACAAAAGAATTTTTAATTACAATCTTTATGAAAACATATATACATATATATTTTCTTCAAATGTAATCATGAATTTAATGAGTTAACATGATATTAAACTCATTTAGTTTTCAGTTGGAACTAGAATAAATAATCTCTAAAACATTAGAGATTACATAATCACCATGTCGAACGAAGATAACTGATGTAGAATGTCATGTAGAATGATGATTATACTCGAGGTATAGATTGAGATGTTGAGGCATGTGATATTGAAATTTGGGTTGTTGGTGGTACTGTTGGTGCCGGTGATTTGGATGAAGCTGGTACGTTTTGCACCATATTTTCCAAGACTACAACTTATGCGCGAAGTTCGTTAACTTCTTCTATTACACCGGGATGATTGTCGATTCGGACGAGCGGATGAATGAGGTTTAGAATCTAAGATAGTATATGATCGTGATGAGATACTTTGGAAATGAGAGAGAAAATGGTGTCTCGAACAGGTTCGCCGGTAAACGTTTTAGGTTCATTGTCAAGAGGTGAATTTGGTTAGTGGAAATGATCGCCTTCTTCGCGTTTCCATTGATTAAGTCGACTACGAACCCATCTCCAATTCATTCAGAATAGATGATGGCTAATTGATCGATTCATTCCGGTTACTCTGCTTTCGGAGCTCGAGTGGAAATCCATATCGAAATAGCTGTCGGAATAACTATCGAAATAACTATCGAAATCTGATGGACTCGAACTGGTTGAGGGATTCATCTCGTATGATCAGATGAAGGATTTTCGATAAGAAATAGATTATAGGATGTAGATTAGTACCCTGCAATACATAATTTACATATGCATATATAATACTAAAATCCCATAAGCTACGGAGGAATCTACGGAAGCTGTCAGGCAAAGGTAACAATAACAGATACGCTAAGATATGAATTTAACTATACACTGTCTATGCAATAAAGGCAGTAAGACGTGTCTTAGACTTTAAGGATGATAAGCAAATAATTTTTCGATACTAAATGATAAGCAAAACTTTTGACATGCAAACACGGTCGAAGTCCAGACTCATTAATGCATTCTAACGACTATCAGTTAGACTCACTAATGCAAGACCTGGTTCGCTAAGACCACCGCTCTGATACCAACTGTGAAGACCCGTCCTAATCCATCCGTACGAAGTCCATATCGATTATAAACGATTCACAACAGTTGATTACATCGCGAGGTACTTGACCTCTATATGATACATTTTACAAACATTGCATTCGTTTTTGAAAAGACAAACTTTCATTACATCGAAAGTTGACAGGCATGCATACCATTTCATAATATATCCAACTATAATTGACTTGATAATAATCTTGATGAACTCGACGACTCGAATGCAACGTCTTTTGAAATATGCCATGAATGACTCCAAGTAATATCTATAAAATGAGCAAATACACAGCGGAAGATTTCTTTCGTACCTGAGAATAAACATGCTTTAAAGTGTCAACCAAAAGGTTGGTGAGTTCATTAGTTTAACTTAAACAATCGTTTCCATCATTTTAATAGACCACAAGATTTCAGATTTCCATTTCTCATAAACATACGTCCCATGTATAGAGACAAAAATATCATTCATATGGATTGAACACCTGGTAACCGACATTAACAATATGCATATATAAGAATATCCCCATCATTCCGGGATCCTCCTTCGGACATGATATAAATTTCGAAGTACTAAAACATCCGGTACTTTGGATGGGGCTTGTTGGGCCCGATAGATCTATCTTTAGGATTCGCGTCAATTAGGGTGTCTGTTCCCTAATTCTTAGATTACCAGACTTAATAAAAAGGGGCATATTCGACTTCGATAATCCAACCATAGAATGTAGTTTCACGTACTTGTGTCAATTTCGTAAAACAGTTATAAAAGTTGCGCATGTATTCTCAGCCCAAAAATATAAAGGGTAAAAAGACAAATGAAACTCACGATACTGTATTTTGTAGTAAAAATACATATGACGTCATTGAACAATGCAGGGTTGGCCTCGGATTCACGAACCTATATCAATTGTGTATATATTAATACGTATAATGTAAGTTACAAAATTTCATTTATTAATATGTATTATTTATATATTATAGTTTTGTAGAATTTATTCTAACCTTTATTTTAAAACGTATACTTATATTATATTTTAAGTTATATTTTATATATATATCTATTTTATGTATATATATCTATAATGATTTACGTTTATATAAATAGTGACATTAATATATTTATATACATATATTTGTGGTTAGTATTGTATTTATGAAATTTTATTAGTTTGTTATGTGAATTATTAATACAATCCTAGTATATACCATAAGTATATATATAGTGTACAAAAGATTTATTTGTTAAAATAATAATTTAGATAATAATGATTTACTAATAATAATAATAATTTTATTAATAATGATAATACTAATAGCAAAAAAAAATGAAAATGATAACTGTTAATGATACTAATAATAATAACTCTAAAATAATATTAATACTAATACCATACTTATGTTAATAATAAGGGTTCTAATATTTATAAAATGATAAATGATAATCATAATAATACTAGTAAATATTAATGATGATACTGATAAATATGATATTATTAATTGTAAATGTACTGATGATACTATTATTTATAAACCGGTACAAATTCTAATATTGATAATAATAATATATTTTTATTTCCTTCATAATAATAATAATGATAATCATAATCATAATCCTAATGATGATAAAATACTAAAATGATAAGTTTATTACTAATAATAATATTATTAATACCTATCATAATGATAATAGTAATGTCTATAATACTTTCAAATATGATAACAAGTATGATACTAATAATAACAATAACAATAACAATCAAAACAATCACAATAATAATAATAATACTAATAATAATTAATATATAATAACAATAATAAAATTAGAAAAGAAAACTACCTCACATGAAAAGAGTTTCAAAAAAAAAAAGAAACTACCGTCCTCTGGACTCGATCTCGTGACCACATGCTCACACGCAAACACTCTCGACCATCCCACCAATTCTGATTCTCTGTACTAATATCGAATTTAAATTTTATATATAAACTGTTTTTCTTCTATTCCTCTTCTTCTCCACAAGTCTCATGGATTCAACAAAACATCAATAACAAAAAAAAAAAAAAAAAAAAAAATCGGGGTTCCCTTTAAAGCTTCAAAACATTACAGAAAAAAAAATAATTTGGGTTCTAAAATAAAAAAAAAAAAATACTAAAGGCCTACTGCAGCGTCGGTTCTTGGAACAAAACAAAAAAAATTGATTTCGTAATAGATAACATTATAGATAATGTTTATAACACGAAATAGTTTTCTAAACATGTATAAAAACTACTGGAATCGTCAATTTGATCAGAAACATATACACGAACGCGAATTTGTCTCAAGAACAATTGTTGACTTTTTTTAAACTAAACTTTGACTTCAAAATTCAAGATCGATATAAAGATTTGAGAGTTGAGATTTTGCAGATAGATTCAAAGAAAGATTTCTAACCTTTCTGCATTTTTAGATTTTGAAACTTTATTCGAAATTGAATTAAGAGAAAAAAAAATTGGAGCGTGCAGAGAAGAAGAAAAAAAAAATATCGCTGTGCTCTTTAATCCCATTGGATTTCCTTTTTATTTGATTTGCAATTATACATAATCATGTTGTAATAATAGAGATCGGTTGATAAAAAATGGAGAAAATGTCAACACAGGTTCACGAGTTGGGAGCAGGAAAGAAACAAAAAAAATAATAATAATAGAGATAAAGGATACAGAGGTCACGCGTATAATATAGATCCCTACTGTGTTTTTTTAATTAATAATAATAATATATAATAACAATACTATTAATATCTAATAATATTAATAAAATTACTAATAATGATAAATATAATATTAATGATAATAATAGTTGTAAAAATGATAATAATAATAATAATAATAATACCATACTAATTATGATAATATTAATATTTTATCGATAATAATAATATTAGTAATAATAATCTAATTTATACATCCAATTTCATCTTTATATGATATAAAGTGATATTATGAATACAAATATTGATATTTGACGATACAAATAACATTACTACAACAACTATATTTGTATTTAAATTTAATTTATTAATATCATCTATTATTATGTAATATTTAATAATTATGTAATATGTATTGTAACATATACTGAATATTATATATTTATGCATTTTAATATAAATATATTATAATATTTATTTACATACTAATTATATTATACTTATGTATGTAATTATGAAAAATATAAATGTTTTATATATGTAAGTATTATATATATTTATTAAAATAGTACATTATTTCATCATAGATATATTATAAATTTCTACATATACATAATATAATAATTATGTATAAAATCATATATATATATAGTTATATTTATGTATATATGTATACTACCATATATATAAAATCATGTTTTAAATGTTGAGTAGATGATTAATTATGTATATTAAACAATTAACTACAAAGTATAACATTGTACATTTAATATTTTGATAACGTTGGTAAAATATGTTTGAATCATTTATATACAATATACTATATATATTCAAAATGAAAATCTTTAGTTATTAAATGTTATCTTTTATAATAACAAAATTACTTAATAGTTCATTAATACTAATATAATTAGTTTTATATATAATTATTTATATTTACATTCTTAGTTACAATTAAAGGTTCGTGAATCGTCGGAAATAGTTAAAGGTCAAATGTTATCATGAAATAGTTCAAACATAATGAGACTCGGTTTAATAGACTTTGCTTATCGAGTCGAATCATATAAGATTATGTTTAAATTTGGTCGGAAATTCCCGGGTCATCACAACAAGTGGCATAATGAAGAAAACACTGGACAAAATAAAATTTGTTAGAAACAAACAAATTAACTACGAGAAAAATTTTGTTAAGAATCCACGCTAACTGTTCCTAGCTAACTGATTACATTTTATTTATCTCAATTTAATTATCGCAATTTATATTCTCGCAATTTTATTTATCGTCATTTAATTTTTGTTATTTATTTTACGCACTTTAAATATCGGGACACGTATACAAGGTTTTGACATATCATATCGATGCATCTATATATATTATTTGGAATAACCATAGACACTCTATATGCAGTAATGCTTGAGTTAGCTATACAGGGTTGAGGTTGATTCTATAATAATATATATACTTTGAGTTGTGATCGAGTCTGAGACATGTATACAATGGGTCACAAATATGTATTAATTAATTCGAATATTATATATTAAACTATATATGAATTATTGGACTGTTAACTGTGGACTATCGACTGTGGACTAATAACAATGGACAATTAAAATGAATTAAAATATTGATTATAACATATGAAACTAGACAATTCTTCAAGTTTGCCACTTGATCTCATCTTAAACCTTATTTGTATCTTGGTAATTATAATCTGTGTTCAAACCTTTTCTGATTCTTGAAAACACCTCAATCGAGAGGATGAACCAACCGCACTTTATCTACGGAAGAAAAGATTGATGCATATAGTTATGCACCTGAAAACACTCGGAACCTGAGTAAACGTTTAACATGTATCTGTTCTAGATCCTTTAGCATTGTTATTACCGAAAATAACCTTGCAATTCCTTTCCAAATTAGCCAATTTTGTCATAGCTACAACAAGACAACTTCGACTTTCATTCAGATTCGCCTAATTATAACATTGATATATAAGTTTGCCTTCCGTCAACGTTACCGGGAAACCGTTTATATCTCACTACTTTAGCAGTAAACTTACCAGCAACTTCATTGATCTTTGACTTTCCAAAAAATCATTATATTTATCGAAGCCCTATCCGCATCTTATAACGAGAATTGCCATACCAATTACCGAAAACTAACAATCAGTATTTTGAAATCTCGTAGCGTTACTACATCAACAGTTATATGTATATATATAACATGTATCTCTTATAATTATGATCTTCCATTCAGAAATTTTGAAAAGCACCTAGCCTATGAATCAATATATTAAACTTTGAAAAAGCTGAATGAAGCAGCAGAAACTGTAGACAACCGTAAACGACCTTAATCGTCGGAAGTTTGATGATAAAGAATGGTATGTTGGAAAAGCTCAGAAAAAAATTGGAACTGGAAAAATGGATTGAGCTAACCACGAAGGAGACCAAGGACAAATACAAGGACCATACCCTATATTCAAAGAATCCAGGTAATTCTGGATCCGTTGAAATCTTTAGAGAATATCTTGCTCCGAAGTCATGTTAAAATCTTGCGGAAAATTTTTCTTCATCAACCTTCGAACTTGGAAATTCCAAAATATCATCATAAATATCTTCGATATTTCTGAGGATATTTTCATAAATATTCTCGTCCGAAATTATATACCTCTTCGTACTTCCTGTGTTTCATTATATTGGAAACTTCTGTGAAATCTAAGTTTAATTTATGAATGAATTCTAGAGAAATATAAAGAAATTGATGCATGAATTAGTATAATATAATGACACTTGATCAACGTGATTATATTACAGTAAGTCATGCTGAGTTTCTAATGGAGTGTGATGATTCACAGATCATAACGTCATCATGTGCCATGTTACACGACTTTTACATTCTATCTAATCTCTAAACATATCAAGAACATATTTTCTTAATAGTTCTATATTTTCTCTTGAATTCTGGTAATTTAACCAATCCAGATCGTGCTATTACAATCTCTCTCTTAGAACATTAGCCATGTTCATTCGAAACTTCATACCTACGAATTCTGGACCATTACTTGCGAAAAGAAAACAAAAGCATGAAGCTCCGAAATAGAAAGGGGGTATAAATTGCAGCAAATAAGAGAGAGCATTAACTGTGAATGACAATGATTATAGAAGACGGAAGCAGGGACTCCAAAATATAAGAGAAAATATAAAGCCCAATAACAACACGGAGGTTACAAACTATGGATATTAATACGAATAGCAATATAAAGGCACGGTATAATTAAGAATAGTATTACCCCAAGGTAATAATAGAAGTGAATAGATTCCTCCGGTGGTAAATGGAAAAGAAGAATGACAGAAATGATAATTAGGAAAATAACAAGGATTAGAACGGGATTAAGCATTTTCACAATCTTTTGGATGTATGAACTAAGAAAGAAAGTATAGGAATGGTGAAAATTAATGGAATGGAAAAAGTTTAATTTATAATGGAAATATCAGACAGAGTAATCGAGGCAAATCGCCATATTTAATTATAGAGATCTTAATTTCCTTATTCGCCGAAGAATCAAATCTTTTAGATTTCAAAGATTTTCTTTAAATCCCTTGAATTTCGGAATTCAACCAAGACAACGTCAAAAGTTAAGACAAAACTTTATCTATTCATTTCACTCTTTTCTGTTAGCTTCATTCGTACTCTTCGAATAATCGGATTATTTTATCCTTATTAATCAATAGTGATAAAACTTTAATTTCTAGCTCATATTCGTCATGAAAGCATATTTATTGTCAGCCATGACCATCCCAATCAAATTTCGGGACGAAATTTCTTTAACGGGTAGGTACTGTGACGACCCGGAAATTTCTGACCAAATTTAAACTTGACTCTTAATATTATTTCGATACAATGAGCAAAGTCTGTAATGTTGAGTCTTAAAATTTTTGAACTGTTTACTTGGATTTAAAATTTTTGAAATGTTTACTTGGATTTATTTAACCCTTGACTATTCTCGACGATTCACGAAAAAATGTTTGTAACTAATATGTATATCTGATTGCTGTACATAATATGTATATTATAATATGTATATAAAATGAAGTGTTTAAAATATTCAATATATGTTATTATATATATATATATATGAAATTATTAAATACTACATCATTAATAATATATGATATTAATATATTAAAGATAGAGACAAGTTAAACTAATTGTTATAGTAATATTATTATCATTTTCAATATTAATATCATAGGTAGTATTATTAAAATAACATATAAATATGAAACTTGTAATATGTAGATTGTTATATTATTATTACTAATAATATTATTATAATTAAAAAATATGAACATTATTATAATTAAAAAATATGAACATTATTATAATTAAAATAGTATTATGATTATTATCATTAATTATGTTTTTTATCATCAAAAATTATTATTAAACTTATTATTTTTATTATCATATTATTATCTTTATCAATAAAATTATTATTAATAATATTAGTATTAGTATTATTAATTAGTAGTATTATTAATATATTTATATTTATCTGTATCAAAAGTTAAGAATGTGATATATATAAATATATACTGATATATAATCGATATATAAATATATTTACATTTATAAAATACTAAATTATATAAATATATATACATACAGATTTAAATATATATATATATATATATAAATACAGATATAACCCAGCTGTTCCATCTCTATTATATTTTATTATATTTTTTTCTCCTGCATTCTGTTTACTTGTGAGATGCTGTCGAACAAATCCAGGATACAAACAAGTACCTATCAATTTTTGTTACTGCTTAAATCAATTAATCACACACTTATACTATCTGCTGAATTTAGCTAAAAATCAAAACAGAAAATAATCTTAAAGCCGTTTACTTCTCTGCTCGTTCATCTTTTTAATCATATTTCAAAAAAGAACCAATTTCCAAAACGTAATAATGCAATCTTGTTGGGAATCATATGCTTGAACTTTCTGTAAGTTTTCATACCTTGATTTTTCCAATTGATTATAATTTTGAAGTCAAACTTATTTTACAAAAAAAGTCAACATTTGTTCTTGAATCAAAGTCATATTCGTTTTTAAGTTTTAAGTTAAAATGACGATTCCAACAGATTATAAGAGTGATTAGAAACGAATTTTGTGTTGAAACAATTGTCCAATTATTTACAAAACTGGAAATCAAATTTTTTTTTATAAAAACTGCAGCGACGAACAGTTTATTTTTTTTATTTATTTATTTTTTTTCTTCTCCTTTTCAATTCAATTAATCATAAATTATTGATCCTATGAGAGATATTAAATACTAAGATCATTTTTGTAATGGTTATTAAGGATAAAAGGGTGTGTAGTCGATTTGAGTTGTGTGATTTGAGGGAAGAAGAAGATATAGGAGACATGTATCGTTCAGGTTATATATATATATATATATATATATATATATATATATATATATATATATATATATATATATATATATATATATATCTTGATCTTTAAAATGTGAAAGCTAAGTTAGACGAGTGGTTAAGTGTTGGTTCGGGGGAGCGGGAGGTCGCGGGTTCGAGCCTGACTCGGGACATTCTTTTTTAAACTGATTTCTTTAAAGGTATTTTTCTTTTCTTTTAGTATTATTTCAATTATTATTATTATTATTATTATTATTATTATTATTATTATTATTATTATTATTATTATTATTATTATTATTATTAGTATTATTATTATTATTATTCTTATTATTATGATTATTTGATTAAAACTTTGTTAGGATTATGATTAAATTATAATTACTTTGTGATGTAAATGAATTATTGATATAATTAGTATTATTATCCTTATTGATATATAATTATTATTAAGTATTATTAATACAATTGTTGTTAATATAACTTGAATTTTGATTACATACAAATATATTTATATGTATAAATATGCACAAAAATGAATATGGTTATGATTACGAATATGTTTATGTATAAATTGATAAAATATAAAAAATAAGTATGGTTTTGTTTATAGTATAATATAAACACAAGTATAATTATAAGTATTGATAAAAGATGATATTATGAAATTCAGATGAAATTAGAAAGAGGTTTAGATATAAACATGATAATGATAATTATATAATTCGATTTACTATTAGTTTTAATATAAATTATGATTATTATTATTAGTAGTAGATCATTATTTTCTAAACTATCATTTTAGCAAATAAATCTTCTGTACGTTATATATACTTATTACATATACTACAATTATATTAATATTTAATATAACAAACTAATGATATTTCATAAATAAAACCCTAATTGAATATGTATATGTATATAGGTATATTAGTATAACTAAATATATATAAATATTAATCATTATAAATCTATATACACAAAAATCAAAATATATAGAATATAATTTAAGATATAATATAAGTATACATTTTAAAATGGAATTTAGTATAAATTCTATATAACTATAAACATATAAATAATACATATTAATAAATGAAATTTTGTGATTTATATTATATGTATTAATAGATATACAATTATTATAGGTTCGTGAATCCGAGGCCAACCCTGCATTGTTCAGTTGTTAAATATCGTTATATGTATTTTTACTACAAAATACAGTATGGTGAGTTTCATTTGCTCCCTTTTTAAATGCTTTTGCAATATATATTTTTTGGGACTGAGAATACATGCGCTTTTATAAATGTTTTACGAAATAGACACAAGTAATCGAAACTACATTATATGGTTGAATGATCGAAGCCGAATATGCCCCTTTTTAGCTTGGTAGCCTAAGAATTTGGGAACAGACCCCCAAATTGACGCGAATCCTAAAGATAGATCTATTGGGCCCAACAAGCCCCATTCTGGAATTTGGAATGCTTTAGTACTTCGATTTTATCATGTCCGATGGGTGTCCCGGAATGATGGGGATATTCTATATGCATCTTGTTAATGTCGGTTACTAGGTGTTCAATCCATATGAATGAATTTTAAACACTTGCGAGTGTATGATTATTGAATAAATGAAATTTTGTGGTCTATTAAAATGATGAAAATGATCGATTATGATTAACTAATGAACTCACCAACCTTTTGGTTGACACTTTAAAGCATGTTTATTCTCAGGTATGAAAGAAATCTTCCGATGTGCATTTGCTCATATTAGAGATATTACTTGGAGTCATTCATGACATATTTCAAAAGACGTTGCATTCAAGTCGTCGAGTTCATCAAGATTATTATTAAGTCAATTATAGTTGGATATTTATTATGAAATGGTATGCATGCTGTCAACTTTCGATGTAATGAAAGTTTGTCTTTTAAAAAAAATGCAATGTTTGTAAAATGTATCATGTAGAGGTCAAGTACCTCGCGATGTAACCAAATGTAATGTATTCATCCAGATGGATTAGGACGGGTCATGAGAGTTACCGGGGAACCGTTTATATCCCACCACATTAGCAGTAAACTTACCAGCAACTTCATTGATCTTTGACCTTATGGAAAAATCATTATATTTATCAAAACCCTATCATGTACTTATCCGCATCTGATAACGAGAAATGCCATACCAAGTACCAGGAATTAGTAATTTGTATTTTGAATCTCGTAGCGTTTCTACATCAACAATTATATGAATACATATAACATTTATTTCTTAGAATTATGATCTTCTATTCTAAAGTTCTGAAAAGCACCCAGTCTACGAATCAATACTCTGAACGCTGAAAAAGCTGAATGAAGCAACAAAAACTGTAAACGACCTTAAAAGTCGAAAGTGATGATAAAGAAGAGTATGTTAGCAAAGCTCTGAAAAGTTGGAACTGGAAAACGGATTGAGCAAACCATGAAGGAAACTCTGAACAAATCACAAGGACTAAACTTGTACATAAAGAATCCAGATGATTCTGTTTCTGATGAAATCATTAACGAATACCTTGCTCCCGACTCTGAACCTTTACGGAAAAATCTTCATCATCATCCTTCGATATTAGAAATTCTAAGATATCATCTATCTTTCATTATAAATATCCTCGATATTTCTGAAAATATTTTCATAACTACTCTTATCTAAAATTATTTATATCTCCGCGATATCAATGTTACTTCAGAAGAGAAACTATCTTAGTTTCTAAATTCTGAGAAATTCGAATTTAAAATATGAATGTTTTTGAAATAGTGTTGGGAACTGAAGCATGAGTTAGTATAATATAATGAAACTTGATCAACGTGATTATATTATAGTAAGTCATGCTGAGTTTCTAATGGAACATGATAATTCACAGGTCATAACGTCATCATGTGCCATGTTACACGACTCCCACATTCTATCTAATATATAAACATATCAAGAACATAATTTCTTGATAGTTCTATCTTTTCTCTTGAATTCTGGTAATTTAACCAATCAAGATCGTGTCATTACAATCTCTCTTAGAACATTAGTTATTTTCATTCCAAAGCTCATATCTACGAATCCTGGATCATTACTTGCTGTACTTAAAATCGAGAAAAGAAAAGTATAAGAGTGATGAAAATAATAGAACGGAAAAAGTTTAATTTATGAAGGAAATATCAGACAGAGTAATCGAGGCAGATCACCGTATTTGATTATAGAGATCTTAATTTCCTTATTCGTCGAAGAATCAAATCTTTTAGATTTCGAAGATTTTCTTTAATTCCCTTGAATTCCGGAATTCAACCAAGACTACGTCAAAATTTATGACGAAACTTATTTTCCTCATTCCATTATTTTGTGATAGCTTCACTCGTACTCTTCACATAAACGATTTGTTTTATCCTTATCACTCACTGATGATAAAACTTTAATTTTCAACTCGTATGTGCCATGAAAACCTACTTATTGTCAGCCATGACCATTCCAATCAAATTTCGGGACGAAATTTCTTTAACGGGTAGGTACTGTGATGACCCGGAAATTTCCGACCAAATTTAAACTTAATCTGTAACGACCCTACTTTTTCCTTTATCTTTTACCGTTAATTATTTAATGTCCGTTAATTGTTATTCGTGCCACGTCATTTCTATGATCTATATTATTATTTTAGTAATAATATATTAATTATTATGTGTTAAATGAATATTTGTATTCATATTTTAAATTGTACGTTTCTACGTGTCACGGATTTCTATCCGGCGAATCTTTTCGATTTTCAAACCAACGGTCGAGTTTTTGGGATTTTTAAATCATAATTATTTTAAATATGATATTTTTATATCATATGATTATATATAGTATTTATATTTATTCTTCGTCGCGTAATTATTATCTCTCCGAATTTTCAATCGCGTAGCCGTATTTTCGCGTTTCGGGTTTCGTTCGGGCATTCGGGCCACAAGGAATTTATGATTTATCAAATTGGGCCATTAAGGGGGCCCACCCCTTGGATTTTCGGCCGAACCCCATGAGAAGGGGGTATAGCCTTGATTTTTTTTTCATTTTACAATCACACTTCATTTTACAATTTACTAGTAACCTAATTTTCTATTTTTTTGCTCTCATTCTCCTTCTTCCTCCCACCTTTGAGCCGTCACCCTAGCACACTAAAACCACCATCATCTTCATCAAGCTTGCTTGGATCATCAATTCATTAGCATAATCGGATTCTACACGATCTCCTCTACACGATTACATCTTTCAATTCTTGATTAGGGTATAAACCCTAACCCTAGATTTTTAATTTTTCATATATTTTCTGTATTTTGATGTTATATTGATATTATGATAGTTACATGTTATTGTATTGATGATTGTATGCGTAGAATTGCTCAAATACATATGTTTTCGGTTTGATTGAATTGGGACAGCAGGCTTTTCATTCAGTTCTGATATTCTGACTGATATAAAAGTGAAATTAAAGTATCTAGATGAGTTCCTCTCATCAAGACATTAATTTTAGACTCCGGATTCATGTCGTTTCGATTCCCGGAGCCCTAAATATGATCAAAGTGGTATTTTGTTAAGATTGAAATGTGATTTTGGTATGAACCAGGTTTGGTCCGACTTTGTGACCATATTTGGTGACTTTAGGGTGTGTTAATGTGTTAGGACTGATGGTGGGGAGAACTTTCATGTTCGGGTCATCTCAATCCGAGCCACGAATCACCCGTTACGTCTAAAACACGTTTTTGATTGAATTGAAGTTCCAAGTAGTGTAAGGGCTGTACATCACGACTTGTGGACTGTTATTGGGGTGTTCTTGAGTGTATCAAAGTGTCGGGTGGTTTGCTTAGGCGGAGATATATGTAAGGCTCGCCGAAAATCGACACCCGGGGCTCAGGATACGACCCGATGAACTTTTGATTTAAAACTTGTGACAAATTATTAAACTTATGATATAAATAATGGATTTCATTATCATTTAATTACTTATGATAAAAAAATAATTATTATTATTTAAGACTTATGATATATATTTATTATATCATTTAATTAATACTTATGATTTAATTAACATTTTAATAATACTTTTATTATTAATGGAAAATACTTATGATAAGTATTAAACTTGTATTATGAGATTACTATTATAAGACTTATAATAAGGATTAATTAATTATTTAATTATTATAAGGCTTAGTTATTATTTAATTATAATTTAATTATTAAATATTTAAGATTTAATAATTATAATTAGAAACTTATGATATGATTAATAATTCATTATTAATTAATAATACTTATGATATGATTTAAAATTTATTATTAATTAATAATATTTATATTATGACTAATATTTAATTAATTAATTAAATACTTATGTTATATTATTTATATCATTTAAACTTATATTAACTTTAATAATTTATTTTAATTTAATTAAACTTATGTTATGATATAATTAGACATATTTAACTTTAATAAACGTTATAACTTATATTATTATTATAACTTACACTTTTAAAATTTACATTGACCATGTTTGACCAAAGTTGACTTTTGAGTTGACTTTCGGTTGACTTTGACTTTCAGTTGACTTCTGTTGACTTTCTAAATAAGGAAACTTTCCTAACTTAAAACTTTCTAAAAATAGAAACTTTCTAAAAATAGAAAGTGTGTGTCCGTACGCTGTTCCGATCAAACCGATGCATGTTGAGTATTGTTCTATGTCTACTTGCAACATGTACAATAGCTATCATACTAAGACTTGACCTAAGTTAGTTATTTATATCGACCTGCTTTATTTATAGGTCGGCGTTGTGATCATTCATGATCACTTTACTTCATTTGCTGTTCGCATAATTGTGTGGTTACTTCGTTTGCTAATAAGGTGAGTTATAGTCCCATTTTTCTATTTTAAATCTTTTGGGATGAGAATACATGCAATTTATTTTATATTTTGGACACAAGTGGAAGTTGGTTTAAATTATTCATTGTGAGTCGAACAAAAATATTCCCTAATCTGGTAATTGTAATCACTGGTTTCTACTGGTGAACGCGAATCCTATGGATAGATCTATCGGGTTTGACAACCCCATTTCGAGCTAGTCGCGCTAGCAATTTATAATCGGAATGTTTAGTACTTCGTATTTTGTTGTAGATACACTTGTTCGGTGTATATTATTTATTGTGTTTGGCAAGGGTAAATAAATGGTTAAGTGGTTACCAGGTGGCTCACGGAAAATGGAATAATGTTTTATTATATGTTTTCTAGCATATAATTTGGTGGTTTAAAAAGGACTTTTATGTTTTCAAACATAAATTTTTATTGTTTAAATTAAATATAGTTTGCAATATTAAACCTATAATTCACTCAACATTTTTGTTGACAGTTACTCGCATGTTTTATTCTCAGGTTCATGATTGATTGCTTCCGCTGTGCTTAGAGAGTCTGCATATTTATGATGGCAGCTTTTGTTAAACATTAACTTGCATTCTATTTTGTTACATTAAATAGTGGTTGTTTGTTGACTTTGTTTTGGTCAACTTTTGGTTAAAGTATTGTTGTATAGTTTTTCTAAACTTATACATTTTAGTAGATTTCCTTTATAGGAAATCATTTTTAAATAAAGAATGCAAGGTTGTTTTATTAAATTCATATAGAGTTTCGATCAAGCTGTGGGACCAAGTGACAGAGCCGTTAAGTGTTTTGACGGAGTCGTCACAGTTGGTATCAGAGCTCTGGTTGTAGGGAATTAGGCTGCATTGATGTCGTTACCCGAGTCAATAGGGTGCATTAGTGAGTCTAGTCTACAGCCCGGCCTATTATATATTACTATATGTGATTATTTGTATCGTATTGGTATGAATATTGTTATCATACATACATTTCTTTTATGTTCTGAATCCGAGAGGAACTCCCATTCCGATTTAAACGTATTCTCCGACTCATGTGAGTTCATCTTTTATGGGAACACCTCGGTTAGTGAAACCGAGGGGGGGTGACATTCTTGACTTCTGAAATTCTCGACATTTCTATGTCATAATTTGTGTTTATTGATATAACATTTGAGTTACATTAGGTGTTCTAAAATTCTCGGCATTTCTATGTCATCTATTATGGTTATGTATATAACGTTTGAGTTATATTACGCGAGATGTCATTCTTGACTTCTAAAGGCTCGGCATTTCAATGTCAGCTATTGTGTTTGGGTATATAACATTTTTGTTACATTACATGCCATTGTGCCGTTGTGCCTATATGCTTTGGTTTTTGAACCGAATAACGTCATCCTTGACTTTTAGAGATTCTTGGTACTTCGAAGACATTTTCACGTCACCATTACTCCTATTCATTACTTTCGATGTCTTTGTCTCTTGTGTTATCCTTAGCACATTGTTAAGAAATTGTTTTAGGGAAATTGTGTTGAAATTCGAGGTTGACCACGTGTCCTGACCTTATGTAGTGATATTGCAATGGAACTATGAGTTAGTGAAATATAATGGCGTCAGGCCAACGTGATTATATTACGTTAATTCATAAAAAGTCCCAATATTGTGACATGAGGAATAGAAAGCGAGTCAGAGAAAATTTATACACCACTCATTCGGAAATTCTAACGTTGTTACATGAGTAAGGAAGATACTCATTATCTTATTTGTTGATATACGAGAGACTCGTCTTAACCGAACTACTTACCCTATGTTTTATCATTCATAACTCGCTTGTTAGTGACAGCTTCGCACGTGAAGAGTTTTGTCCCAAGGACTTATGTCCTGATAATAGTCAAAACAATATTTAACTCATTGGTTTTCATGACCTCGTAGCATTTATTGATTAGATGTCGCAAGACGATTCAAGTCCATCACCCGAGCTTTAACGATCTTACTTCAACTCGTAACCTCTGTAATGCGGATACCCTGCTTTTCATTAAAATTTTTACACATTTGTGCAATTGGGCGGTTCTCACGAGATTTATGGGCGAATAGAAGTAATGAAATATTTTGTCATGTATACTATTTATAAAATCATATATGTACGTATGAATTCAAATGGACTAATTTACCCTTACCTATTTTGGCTATTATACACTAAATTATACCTTCAAAATTATTTTAAAAACCACTCTTGTTGAGTTGTTTAGTTAACTCAAATTGATTTACGTGAAATGGTACACGTTGTACATACTTCTAAATTTACTAAGAGCTTCGTTCCATTTATGGGGTTACATCAGACGTTTCAAGCTTTTTCAAAACTCCTTTGATTGATTACATTAGAATTTTCGCATTACTCTACCGAGTGTTTGGATCACAGTTCTCCTCATCCTCCGTTTAAGGATGAAACTTACCATTAAGTTCATTGATAGAAACTCATACACCACTTTGGGGGCCGGCTTTGTAAATTTGTTGGAGAGTCTTTGCGCTCATTAGATTTTATCTCTTATGGTTGGACATGGCCGAAACGCGGACCGATAAATCAATTTTCTGGGGTACCCTCGATGGTCTCCTTATTGTAGAAAAGGCGCTAGGTGGGTTTCTACCCCAACTGTTGTTATAATGGGTATCATGGATATATATAACTCTAGACCGTTTGAGGAGTTTCTACTCTCAATTTTCGCTGTCAACCGCAACACCCTCGTAAACATCAATCCTAGGATTCGATACTTTAGGGTGCACGAAATTATTTTTGGAGATTCATCTAACCTGGAGTCGGCCATTCTTTATAACCCATGATTCGCGTTCTTTTCATCCGCACATAAATTTAAGAATATGGATGAATCCTAGATTGCCTCGCTCATTGTACAAGGAAGTTCACTCTCGTTGAAATATCACACCTTTCGTACGTCTTCCTTTCGGAAATGTAATCAAAATTTACTTTGAAGTCCATGATCCTCGTTATCTCCTTCGAGAGAATTGCCTTAAATATCTATGCCACCGAAGTGACTACTTCATATATTTCTTCCCTCATTGTTGCAACTACATTTCATTCATCCCAGTTCGTCCCCTTGGGGAGCTCCTGTTTTGTTTGTTAATAAGAAGGGTGGTTCGTTCCGATGGTATAGTGATTATCGCGAGTTGAACAAGCTTACAGTTAAGAACCGTTACCCTCTTCCGAGAATTGATGATCTGTTCGATCAACTTCAAGGTTTGTCCGTTTATTCTGAAATCGATCTTCGTTCCGGTTATCATCAGTTGCGTGTTAAAGAATCTGATGTTTCGAAAACTGCTTTTCGCACCCGTTACGGTCACTTTGAGTTTCTTGTTATGCTGTTCGGATTGACAAATGCATCTGCTGTGTTCATGGACCTCATGAACCATGTGTGCAGACCTTATTTAGACAAGTTCGTTATTGTTTTCATTGACGACATCCTTATTTATTCTAAGAGTGATGAAGAGCACGAAGAACACTTGAAGTTAGTGCTTGATCTATTGAGAAAAGAAGAGTTGTATGCTAAGTTCTCTAAGTGTGCTTTCTGGTTAAGAGAAGTTCAATTCTTTGGTCACATTGTTAGTAAACAGGGAATGCAAGTTGATCCTGCTAAGATTGAGGCGATCGAAAAGTGGGAAACTCCGAAAACTCCTACTCAGATCCGTCAGTTTCTAGGATTGGTAGGATATTATAGAAGGTTCATTCAAGATTTCTCTCGTATAGCGACACCTCTGACTGCTTTAACGCATAAGGGGGAGAAGTATGAGTGGAAGGATGAACAAGAGACTGCTTCTCAAATTTTGTAGAAGAAGTTGACTACCGCTCCGATATTGTCACTACCTAAGGGTAATTATGATTTTGTTGTTCATTGTGATACTTCGCGTCAAGGCTTTGGGTGTGTTTTGATGCAATGAAAGAAGGTTATTGCATATGCGTCATGTCAGTTGAAGATCCACGAGCAGAATTATACAACCCATGATTTAGAATTGGGAGTTGTTATATTCGCACTCAAGAATTGGAGACATTACTTATATGGGGTCAAATGTGCAGTGTACACTGATCACAAAAGTCTTCAACATATTCTTGATCAAAAACAGCTATATATGAGACAGCGAAGATGGGTTGAGACGTTGAACGATTATGATTTTGAACTTCTATATCATCCTGGAAAGGCCAATGTTGTAGCCGATGCTTTGAGTCGAAAAGAGAGAGTTGAACCTCGTAAGTTTAGGGCCTTGAATATGACCATACGAACAAATCTCGCAAGGCAGATTCTTGCAGCTCAACAAGAAGTCTTGAAGGAGGAAAATTTCGTAACGGGAAGGTCAAAGGCCTAAGTAGACAGTTTGAGGTACGAACCGATGGCACTCGGTATTTTTGCGGGTTGCCTTTGGGTTCCGAAGATTGGTGATCTACGAAACTTGTTTTAGATGAGGTTCATAAGTATGGGTACTCTATTCATCCTGGTTCAGGAAAGATGTATCATGATCTTAAGGAGCTGTATTGGTGGCCTAATTTGAAAGCTGATATGGCTACGTATGTGGTTAACTATTTGACCTGTGCTAAGGTTAAGGCTGAACATTAGAAACCGTCTGGACTTTTGGTGCAACCTGAGATTCCCGAGTGGAAGTGGGAGGGTATTACAACAGATTTTATTACGAAGTTACTGAGAGTTGTGGGTGGTTATGATACCATTTGGGTGATTGTTGACCGACTCACAAAATCAGCTCATTTATTACCGATTAAGGAAACGGATTCGATAGAGAAGCTTACTCGTTTGTATTTGAAGGGGATTATTTCAAGGCATGGTGTTCCTGTATCTATTATTTCAGACCGAGACAGTCGATTTAT
The DNA here is from genome assembly GCF_046630445.1 of Rutidosis leptorrhynchoides. Classification (NCBI taxonomy): domain Eukaryota; kingdom Viridiplantae; phylum Streptophyta; class Magnoliopsida; order Asterales; family Asteraceae; genus Rutidosis; species Rutidosis leptorrhynchoides. The sequence goes on from NC_092343.1 coordinate 242,535,521, forward strand.
ATCGAGGTTTTGGCAACCCTTACAGGAAGCTTTAGGAACTAAATTGGATATGAGCACCGCTTATCACCCGCAGACGGATGGTCAGAGTGAAAGGACCATTCAAACATTGGAAGACATGTTATGAGCATGCGTGATTGATTTTGGTAATGGGTGGGATAGATACTTGCCGTTGGCTGAATTTTCTTATAATAACAGTTATCATGCAAGTATTAAAGCCGCACCATTTGGAGCTCTGTATGGTAGAAAGTGTAGGTCTCCTGTCTGCTGGAATGAGGTTGGGGATGCTCAACTTACAGGTCCAGGAATTATTCATGAGATCACCAAGAAGATCGTACAGATTAAGGAAAGTTTAAGAACCACCAGAAGTTGGCAAAAGAGCTATGCCAATAAGAGAAGGAACAATATTAAATTTCAGGTCGGTGATCGTGTTATGTTGAAGGTATCACCTTGGAAGGACGTGATATGTTTTGGTAAAAAGGAAAGTTAAATCCTCGATTTGTTGGACCGTTTGAGATTATCGAAAGAATTGGACCCGTGGCTTATCGTTGAAATTGCCACAAGAGCTTAGCGCTTTTCATAGCGTTTTTCATGTATCGAATTTGAAGAAGTGTTTGGCCGAGGCCAATGAAACCATTCCTCTTGATGAACTTCATGTTGATAAACAACTCCATTTTATTGAGGAACCTGTCGAGATTATGGATCGAGAGGTTAAGACTCTTAAGCATAGTAGAATTCCTATTGTTTGAGTTAGATGGAACGCCAGACGCGATCCCGAGTTCACTTGGGAGCGTGAAGGTCAGATGAGGCAGAAGTACCCGCAGTTGTTCCCAAATGATGAGGAAACCCCTGCACCTGCTTAAATTTCGGGACGAAATTTCCGTAACGGGAAGGTACTGTAACGACCCTACTTTTTCCGTTATCTTTTACCGTTAATTATTTAACATCCGTTAATTGTTATTCGTGCCACGTCATTTCTATGATCTATATTATTATTTTAGTAATAATATATTAATTATTATGTGTTAAATGAATATTTGTATTCATATTTTAAATTGTACGTTTCTACGTGTCACGGATTTCTATCCGGCGAATCTTTTCGATTTTCAAACCAACGGTCGAGTTTTTGGGATTTTTAAATCATAATTATTTTAAATATGATATTTTTATATCATATGATTATATTTAGTATTTATATTTATTCTTCGTCGCGTAATTATTATCTCTCCGAATTTTCAATCGCGTAGCCGTATTTTCGCGTTTCGGGTTTCGTTCGGGCATTCGGGCCACAAGGAATTTATGATTTATCAAATTGGGCCATTAAGGGGGCCCAGCCCTTGGATTTTCGGCCGAACCCCATGAGAAGGGGGTATAGCCTTGATTTTTTTTTCATTTTACAATCACACTTCATTTTACAATTTACTAGTAACCTAATTTTCTATTTTTTTGCTCTCATTCTCCTTCTTCCTCCCACCTTTGAGCCGTCACCCTAGCACACTAAAACCACCATCATCTTCATCAAGCTTGCTTGGATCATCAATTCATTAGTATAATCGGATTCTACACGATCTCCTCTACACGATTACATCTTTCAATTCTTGATTAGAGTATAAACCCTAACCCTAGATTTTTAATTTTTCATATATTTTCTGTATTTTGATGTTATATTGATAGTATGATAGTTACATGTTATTGTATTGATGATTGTATGCGTAGAATTGCTCAAATACATATGTTTTCGGTTTGATTGAATTGGGACAGCAGGCTTTTCGTTCATTTCTGATATTCTGACTGATATAAAAGTGAAATTAAAGTATCTAGATGAGTTCCTCTCATCAAGACATTAATTTTAGACTCCGGATTCATGTCGTTTCGATTCCCGGAGCCCTAAATATGATCAAAGTGGTATTTTGTTAAGATTGAAATGTGATTTTGGTATGAACCAGGTTTGGTCCGACTTTGTGACCATATTTGGTGACTTTAGGGTGTGTTAATGTGTTAGGACTGATGGTGGGGAGAACTTTCATGTTCGGGTCATCTCAATCCGAGCCACGAATCACCCGTTACGTCTAAAACACGTTTTTGATTGAATTGAAGTTCCAAGTAGTGTAAGGGCTGTACATCACGACTTGTGGACTGTTCTTGGGGTGTTCTTGAGTGTATCAAAGTGTCGGGTGGTTTGCTTAGGCGGAGATATATGTAAGGCTCGCCGAAAATCGACACCCGGGGCTCAGGATACGACCCGATGAACTTTTGATTTAAAACTTGTGACAAATTATTAAACTTATGATATAAATAATGGATTTCATTATCATTTAATTACTTATGATAAAAAAATAATTATTATTATTTAAGACTTATGATATATATTTATTATATCATTTAATTAATACTTATGATTTAATTAACATTTTAATAATACTTTTATTATTAATGGAAAATACTTATGATAAGTATTAAACTTGTATTATGAGATTACTATTATAAGACTTATAATAAGGATTAATTAATTATTTAATTATTATAAGGCTTAGTTATTATTTAATTATAATTTAATTATTAAATATTTAAGATTTAATAATTATAATTAGAAACTTATGATATGATTAATAATTCATTATTAATTAATAATACTTATGATATGATTTAAAATTTATTATTAATTAATAATATTTATATTATGACTAATATTTAATTAATTAATTAAATACTTATGTTATATTATTTATATCATTTAAACTTATATTAACTTTAATAATTCATTTTAATTTAATTAAACTTATGTTATGATATAATTAGACATATTTAACTTTAATAAATGTTATAACTTATATTATTATTATAACTTACACTTTTAAAATTTACATTGACCATGTTTGACCAAGGTTGACTTTTGAGTTGACTTTCGGTTGACTTTGACTTTCAGTTGACTTCTGTTGACTTTCTAATTAAGGAAACTTTCCTAACTTAAAACTTTCTAAAAATAGAAACTTTCTAAAAATAGAAAGTGTGTGTCCGTACGCTGTTCCGATCAAACCGATGCATGTTGAGTATTGTTCTATGTCTACTTGCAACATGTACAATAGCTATCATACTAAGACTTGACCAAAGTTAGTTATTTATATCGACCTGCTTTATTTATAGGTCGGCGTTGTGATCATTCATGATCACTTTACTTCATTTGCTGTTCGCATAATTGTGTGGTTACTTCGTTTGCTAATAAGGTGAGTTATAGTCCCATTTTTCTATTTTAAATCTTTTGGGATGAGAATACATGCAATTTATTTTATATTTTGGACACAAGTGGAAGTTGGTTTAAATTATTCATTGTGAGTCGAACAAAAATATTCCCTAATCTGGTAATTGTAATCACTAGTTTCTACTGGTGAACGCGAATCCTATGGATAGATCTATCGGGTTTGACAACCCCATTTCGAGCTAGTCGCGCTAGCAATTTATAATCGGAATGTTTAGTACTTCGTATTTTGTTGTAGATACACTTGTTCAGTGTATATTATTTATTGTGTTTGGCAAGGGTAAATAAATGGTTAAGTGGTTACCAGGTGGCTCACGGAAAATGGAATAATGTTTTATTATATGTTTTCTAGCATATAATTTGGTGGTTTAAAAAGGACTTTTATGTTTTCAAACATAAATTTTTATTGTTTAAATTAAATATTGTTTGCAATATTAAACCTATAATTCACTCAACATTTTTGTTGACAGTTACTCGCATGTTTTATTCTCAGATTCATGATTGATTGCTTCCGCTGTGCTTAGAGAGTCTGCATATTTATGATGGCAGCTTTTGTTAAACATTAACTTGCATTCTATTTTGTTACATTAAATAGTGGTTGTTTGTTGACTTTGTTTTGGTCAACTTTTGGTTAAAGTATTGTTGTATAGTTTTTCTAAACTTATACATTTTAGTAGATTTCCTTTATAGGAAATCATTTTTAAATAAAGAATGCAAGGTTGTTTTATTAAATTCATATAGAGTTTCGATCAAGCTGTGGGACCAAGTGACGGAGCCGTTAAGTGTTTTGACGGAGTCGTCACATAATCTTTATATGTTTTCGACACGATAAGCAAAGTCTGTAATGTTGATTCATAAAATCTTTGAACTGTATCATATATCCATTTGACCTTCGACTATTCCTGACGATTCACGAACAACTAATTGTAAATAGATACATATATATAATAAATTTAAATATAAGTTGAAAAAAAATACGATTCAATTGTTGAAAATAAATATGTAAATAATATAAAATATAATAAAACTCGTTATTAAAATGAATCTATATATATATATATATATATATATATATATATATATATATATATATATATATATATATATATATATAGATAAAGTAAATTGAATGAAATTATTTAATGATAGTAATACTTAATTGTTATTTTGATAATTACATATACATGTATATATCATTATTTTAATAAAACAAGGACCCCACACCTTTCAACTTTCTACTCCTATTACTCGTTCCCAACTAATTGAAGTATACTTTGTTTCTTTTCAATACTTTAACCCTACACTAATATATTTCCTTTTTTGATATCTACTACTCGACAACTAAGGATCCACAAAATATCATACATGTTCTTAAATCGTTATTGGATAATACTATTGTTGGAATCTTCTTAAAATATTTAACAGAATTGCATGTGGACATATTCATATTGTTTTTCTCTGCTTTCCACTATCTCAATTATGATACATATTCAATTATATATAGACTTATTTACCCAAACACAAACAAAACACTTCAATTCCTTTTAGACTTTAGTCTTCAATTATCACTTAACACTATTATTGTTGCATTATACTGTTCGGTTTACTTTATGCTTCACTATCAATCATCAAGCCTTTATCTATGCACACATATATACCGAATTATATAACTATATATCTATATCTATATCTAAAACTATATGTGTATTAAATGGTTTATTAGATCAGTTTCCTAGTGGGGAATTTGATCAACTATGAAAATCACTACAACCTCATTTATCACTTCCTCAAAGTAACATAGAACACCACACACTTGCTTGTTTTGTTTCCATGTTTAAACCGATCACAACCACCATCATCTACCACTCAGCCAATCACAACCACCATCTAACCATCTTGTGTACTGTTCGTTCTTGTTTTCTAGTTCGATCAAACAACCATCTTCACGATACCCATTTGATCACCACCTTGAGCTCCACACCCGCCACCATTCCCAACCATCATCAACCACCTGCAACACTCACTAACGATTTTGTTTTCATTCGAAACTCACCAAAGATCAATCCACTTCTTAAATATTTCTGATTTGATGATCAACAACTTTATTCAAACCTGATATATAAATCAAGTGAGTTGTTATTTATTTCTTTTATTGACCTATTCGATTTAACCATCAAACAAGTCATAATCGATTTTGTTACTGCAGCAACAAGAAGGTTGCTACTATTGTTGTTACCCGAAACCCAAAACCTATCTCTCTTACTCACTTTTTATTTACTGATGTTATTAACTTTAAATCAAACCAAAACCCACTCACTTTCATAATCAGTCTACTACTAATAGGATTTAAGAATGATTACTTCTATTACTCGATGATCAAACAACACGCAAACATAAACCAACATAGTCAACGAGGTATTCTACTAATTACTACTACATACTTATCGATTCTTTCTTCTTTCTTTTCTTCTGTATCCTTATCACAAACATAACAAAACACCACACACCACCTTCACCCTACATCTAACACCACCATTCTTTCTCTATCTGTGTTTTCTGTTATTATCAAACAACCCACATGAACCGAACATTCATCTTTCTGTATCATTCTTTCTGTCATGCACACAATTGTAAACCACCTTAGACCACTGTTAGGACTGTTGCAATAATATTTCTGTTCTGCTCTAACGAACCTGTTACACCTTTAAACCACTTGTTACTCATGTTTCATGATTTACAAACCCACAAATTTCTATTACATGCTGCAGCATAGTTGCTATATTTTTTTAATCATCATCACCATACCATGACCAATCTACTACTACGATTATTATATTTTTATGCTTCCACTCGAAACCACCACAACCAACAATTATATCGATCTAATCATAGTGATCTCCTTTTCGTGCTACAGTAGCCTTTATTTCAGTTGTTAATTGAATTAAATCATCTATTTTTCTCCTTGTGGCCGACAAATCACTAAACAATGATAACCCACTTGATTATTTTATTAGAGGGATAAATAATGATGACACAGTGAGAGGATAATGATGTGATGATAACGGCAATTCCAAATATTTATGATACGTTATTTCAATATAAAACGTCCACTGTCTTTTATTTCTTTCAACTTGACTTCTAGGGCCAATTGAAATTGGGCTGCCATGGTGGCCTAATCTGTCATTCAAACAAAGTGAAACTCGGGTTTCAAACTTTACCCAATATCGATCGCTCCTTAATACCTCTTTTTGAATCATATTACCTGACCAAAAGCCAATCAACCGTCAACATAAATCACCTCCTGCACCACTCGTTTTTCTAATTTTCTATTTAAACCGCCATGATAATTAATGATGATGACGATTAGAAAGATGAATGATGGTGTTAATACATGGAAATAATGGTGATAACTCTGTAAGTGATGATAACGATTATTATAGAATGAAGGGATGTATATGATATATGATGATGCTAGTTGATGATAAAACATAGATGATGATGAAGTTAAAAGGTGACGATGATGATCGTGATGATTTCGATGATGATGAAATGGCTAAACTATCTGTTGTAATTTCGATTGCTACTCCTGTTGCGTTATATTTTTTTCTGTCGACTTCTGTGGTTTTTCGTGGTTATAACTAAGCACCGAAAACCCTTTTACATCTTGGGCTTGATTTAATTATAGATTGGGCCGATTAAGTGTTGTTGGGCCAAGGTTTTCAGTTGGGCCGGATTATTTCCCATCTGTTTTGAAGCAGCGAATGTTATATATTTTTTTATGAACGAAGGAAGAAACGAAATGACAGATGGATGGTTTGGATTGTTGGGGTTAAACGAAAGGTCTTGAGTTCAAGCCCGGGTAGTGGCAGTTTCATTTTTGTGAAGCTTATTTATTGCTCTTAAGGTAGTATTATTGTTATTATTTTTATTTTTTATCATTAAAACTAACATTATTATTATTATTAGAATTATCATTATTTCTATCATTATTGTTTTTATTATCATTATTATTATTACTTTACATACTGACATTATTGTTAAAACAAATAAAGGTTATTTTATAACTATTGCAAATACTATAATATTACATATATCATAATTTTGTTAAAAATACATATTATTATATTTGTAATATATTATGACAAACGTTAATATATAATAATAACTAAAATTGTAATATACTATAATAAATGATAAATAATAAAATATAATAGTTAAAATACATTAATAAGTATTAATATTAAAACCTACTTTTAAAAAATTCAATAAATGATATTCATAAATATATATATAGCAAGTATAAGATTTCTATAACCATTTTATAACTATAACTATTGACATATATATAGTATATATAAACTTGTTTGATTACAATTATATGTTTTAATATATATAATTGATATAGGTTCGTGAATCTGAGGTCAACCCTGCATTGTTCAGTTTTGCCGTATGAATATTTTTACTACAAAATATTGTAGAGTGAGTTTCATTACTCCCTTTTTAAATGCTTTTGCAATATATATTTTTGGGACTGAGAATACATGCGCTTTTATAAATGTTTTACGAAATAGACACAAGTAATCGAAACTACATTATATGGTTGAATGATCGAAGCCGAATATACCCCTTTTACTTGGTAGCCTAAGAATTAGTAAACCGATCTACTAATTGACGCGAATACTAAAGATATATCTATTGGGCCTAACAAACCCCATCCAAAGTACCGGATGCTTTAGTACTTCGATGTTGTTTTATCATGTTCGATGGATGTCCCGGAATGATAGGGGATATTCTTATATGCATCTTGTTAATGTCGGTTACCAGGTGTTCAATCCATATGAATGATTATTTTTGTCTTTATGCATGGAACGTATTTTTATGAGAAATGGAAATGAAAATCTTGTGGTCTATTAAAATGATGAAAATGATCGATTATGGTAAACTAATGAACTCACCAACCTTTTAGTTGACACTTGAAAGCATGTTTATTCTCAGATACGAAAGAAATCTTCCGCTGTGCATTTGCCCATTTTAGAGACATTACTTGGAGTCATTCATGACATATTTCAAAAGACGTTGCATTCGAGTCATCGAGTTCATCAAGATTATTATTAAGTCAATTATAGTTAGATATATTATGAAATGGTATGCATGCCGTCAACTTTTGATGAAATGAAAGTTTGTCTTTTTAAAATCGAATGCAATGTTTGTAAAATGTATCATATAGAGGTCAAGTACCTCGCGATGTAACCAAATGTAATGTACTCGTCCAGATGGAATAGGACGTGTCCTTTCAATGTGGAAGGGTGTGCTGAAGGTATGGATTTGCTGGCTACGCAGTTCAAAAGGTTCAATCGTAATAGAACCAGCAAGTCATACAAAAGGGAGTAAAAAACTAAGTGCTAGGTAGCAGCAAATCAGTCAAGGGTCCTAAATCTGAGTGTTACAATTGTGGGAAGGTTGGACATTTTACTGCTGAATGCATGTCCAGGAAACCTTCAACATCACATACTAACTCCTTCTCAAAAGCTGATAAGTACAAGAACAAGTACAAAGCTATGAAGGCTCAGATGAAGGAAAGTGCAAAGACTGATAAGAAGGAAAAGAAGTCAGAAAAGGTTCTAGTTGCTGAGCATCATGACTGGGATGAAACCAGCTCTTCTTCATCCTCTGACAGTGATACTGATGATGAAGCTGGTTATGCTTATGGTAAAAAGTTGTGTTTGATGGCCAAGGAGGTCGAGGAGTCTGATGAGGATGATAATGGTAGTACATTTGTGACTGATATAAGGGAAGCTGACCTGAAAAAGGATTCACCTCAATGGAAATCTGAAATGCTGTATAAGGTTGATAATTTTCGAACTTATACTGATGATGAAAAAGCTGAAATGTTTGACTACCTAAGAGTTGATTTATGTAGAGGCAGTAAACGTGAAGAAGTTTTGAAAAATGATAACAAATCTTTAAATGAAAAACTTAAAGGCAAAACTGATGAAATTAAAATCCTGAAGGATGAAATTTCAAAACTTGAAAAACAAAATTTTGCTTTAAAGTCTCTTTACGTTGAGGCACCAGATGTTAAGAACCAGTTAAACGACCTCAAAAAGGTTGTTACTTCATTGTGTACATCTACTCAACGCACATCTAAATGTGTAAATGAGCAGGTGCCTGCCCAAGTTGAAGCCTTCTTTGCTGGTGATTATGTTGTTGCTGCTGCTCTTGCAGAAGTTACTTTTATGGACCCCATTCTTGAAACTGATACTGAAGCTGTCTTGCCAAATACTTTTGCTAAGATAGTTAAGGGTAAAAAGGTCTTAACAAATAAGTTTGTCAGACCTACAGAGACCCCACCACCGTCCATGAAAGAAATCTTGGAGAGTAAAGTAAAAGCTAAGGAAACCAGTACTTCAATTGATGAAACTACTGATCCCTCAAGCATTTACTGAGAATAACAAGAGAAATCTAAAGTCAGTTAAACCTTCTAGCTATCTGACTGCTGAGCCTATTCCTGAAAGTCATACTGGTCAACCAGTAACTACAGACAAACCAGCAAATCATGATGCTGGGAAGTCTAAAGTGACTTCTGCTGGTCAACCAGCAGCTGAAGACAAACCAGTAACTTCCCACACTGGTAAGTTGAAATCCCAAGGCAAAGCAGTAAATCATGTTAATGGTACTGGTTCTAAGCCAAAAGCTGCCCATAAGGGAAAAGCTAAAGCAGTAGAGTCAGGTACTGAGACATCTATCATTGAGTTACTGACTGTGAAGCTCGACCAGCTGCTACTGGCAGTCACCCAAAGCCAGTAGCAGAACCAGTCACCCAGTACTTCTACTGCAAACCAGCTACCGAGACTAAAAGTGAGAAAATGCTATAAATGTGGCAGCAAGGCTCACTTGTCCCGTTAATGTACCCATGTTATGAACCATAATGCTGCTACCCCTCAAACCAACCAAGCAGCAAGGAAGAAAGTATCAAAGATGACTATTCTAGAACCCATCCTTAGATGGGTTCCCAAAAATAACTAATCTCTTAGCTACTGTGCAGGGCATTCAAAACAAGTAAATCTGGTATCTAGATAGTGGATGTTTGAGACATATGATCGAATGTAAGTCCATGCTGATGGACTATCAAGAAAAGGATGGTCCGGTTGTATCATATGGAGATAATTCGTTGGGTTACACAAAGGGTTTTGGTACTTTAACAAATGGGAATGTTACATTTACAAATGTAGCATATGTCGTTGGGCTTAAACATAATTTACTCAGCATAAGCCAACTGACAAGAAAAAGTAAGATAGTCCAATTCAGAAGGAAGATTGGTACTATTTTTGATGAGACAGGGAAGCCACTGCTGAAAGCAAAAAGATATGAGAACATGTATCAAATTGACATGAACACAGCAGTCACAACAAGTGATACTTGTTTTTATTCAAAGGCAGTAGAAAACCTCAAGTGGTTATGGCACAATAGACTCTCACATCTCTACTTTAAAGATATTCACAAATTATCTTGTAAAAGTTTGGTGTCTCGGCTACCCACAATGTCTTATGTGAAGGACAGATTGTGTCCTGAATGTGAAAAAGGGAAGCATCGCCATGCCTCATTCAAATCAAAGCAGATTTCATCTGTTGAGAAACCATTTCACCTAATTCATATGAATCGTTTTGGTCCTGTTAATATAGCCAGCCGTAGTGGGAAGAAGTATACACTGGTGATTGTTGATGAATATTCCAGATATACTTGGGTATTCTTTTTGAAGCAAAAAAGTGAAGCTACTGATGAAATTATCAATTTTATCAAAAGAATGGAACTAATGAATGGGCAACTGGTGAAGCAACTACGAAGTGATCATGGTACAGAATTCAGAAATGCAACATCAGAAGAATTTTGTGCTGACAAAGGAATTTCACAGAACTTTTCTGATGTGAGAACACCTCAACTGAATGGTGTTGCAGAAAAAAGAAACAGAACTCTCATTGAAGCAGTAAGGTCTATGTTGGCTGAGTCTGGGTTGAAGAATTCATACTGGGCAGAAGCTGTGAACACTGCCTGTTTTACCCAGAATAGATCTTTAATAGTGAAAAGACATAAAAAAAACTGCTTATGAAGTTCTCAAAGGAAGAAGACCCTCAATTTCATTTATTCATGTATTTGGCACTCCCTGTTTCATTCTAAACAATAGGGATCAGCTTGGCAAGTTTGATGCTAAGACTGATGAAGGTATATTTCTTGAATATTCCAACATGTCAAAGGCATATAGGGTTTTCAATAAAAGAAGGGGTTGTTTTGAAGAATCCATTAATGTTACATTTGATGAAACTGCCCCTACTTCATCTTCTATTAAAGAAGATGAGGAGTTATTATTTTAAGAGCCTACTCAGCAAGCTCTAGATGATGAACAAGAACCAGCAGTAAATTCCTCACCAATCCATGTTGTTTGGTTCTCTGATGATGAGATGGAATACTCTATTCCATCTGTGTATTAAAACCAGGTGGACCTATTAGCTCTACTGAAGTCTTACAACTTGAGCATAGGTCTACTGGTTCTGAAGGATCGCAAGCTGGTACTGGTTACACTCATAATGAGCAGATGTCTCCCACTACTGCTCATACTTCTGAACTAGCTGATGATCAAGATGCTGTGTGTTCTACAACTAGCTCACCTATTCATAATACTAGATGGACAAAGGAGCATCCAATTGGGTAAGTCATTGGTAATTTGGCTAGTGGTGTTAAAACAAGAATACATGCAAAAGGCAATTATGTGTAATTTAAAATGAATTTATATATAATTACACATGATTGTTATTAATAATTATTATATTATAATATATGCAAAATATATGATTATTAGATATTCAATAATGTTATCATGTAATATATGATCTAATTATTCAATATTACATAATTAATAAAATATATTAAACGTAACTACAAGTTTGATTATAGTTATCATTTTATTATTACATTCATTTTTTTATACTTAATATTAATATCAGTGTTATTAATATTATTAAAAAATACAATATGAAATTTGATACATTTGATTGGTTAGAATTATTAATATTATTGTTATTATAACTAGTAGTAAAGTTATAATTATGAGTACTATTAGTATTAATACCTAATATTCATATTACAATTGTCACTAAGAATTGTTATTATTATAAATTATTATCATAATTACTATAGTTATTAGAAAATAATACAATTTATTATTTTCACTAATAATAATATTATTATATTATTATCATTTTTATGATTATTACTATTAGTATTATAAATATCACTAATATTATTAGTATTAAAATCATTATTTTTATTTATTACTATAATTTTTTTTATAATATTGTTTTTATTATTTTCATCAATATCCTCATTATTATTATTATTAGTATAATAATACTATCTTTATAAATATTATTATTATTATTAACATTATTATTATTAATAATTATTAATATTATTATTATTAATATTTATTAATAGATTTATTATTATTAATATTTATATCAAAATTATAGAATGGAATCTGCTTCAATCGTTATCCAGCTGTAGATGATTGCCTCAATTCGTACAAATCAAATACAATAAGAGTGAAATCTGTTAGCTTTCACGATCGAACTATATTTATTTTTTTTCTTCATTTTTTTTCTTCTTTCCTGTCTATTTCCTATCGACAGTCTGTTATAGGTTGAATTCAGTCACAAAAATACAATGGAAGATCAATCATAGCAGCTACTTTAAGTATTTAATCACATTATATATACATCTTACTGCAATTCGTGAAATTTAAAAAATCAAAAATATATCAAATTGCTTCGTAAGCTCTGTTCTTGAGTCATTTTTCAAAAGCCCGGTTTCAAGTCATATTTTAAAAATTTAAAAATACAGTTTCGTTGGGATTCTTCTACTCAAACTATCTATAAAGTTTCACGTTCCAATTCTTGTTATGTAATCCGAATTTTCGAGTCAAAGTGTCGATATCAAAAGTCAAAGCATATGTTCTTGGTGAAATTCGTAATCAATTCAATGTTTTAAGTTAAATTGATTATTCATAAAGTTTCTAATAAAGATTTAAAACCTCTTTCATTCAGGAATCATTGTCTAAAACGTTTTAAAAATTCGAGTTTAAAATTGAGTTCATTCGTATTCATAAACGACCTGTTCCAATTTTTAATTTTAATTTATTCTATTTTTAAATAATTTGATCAATCAAATAACGTTTTTGTATAAACTTTAGGTCTTAAAACTAATTAGGTATTTCGTTGTTAGCAGAGATTGATCTTTGATTAGTTTGATTATTGATGATGAAGAAGAAATTAATCAGAAAGTAAATATGGGTTATATATTTAATCTTGGGGTATAAATCATAAAAATGTAAATGGTGCAATGGTTCGTGTATAATTTGGTTGAACGAGAGGTCTTGGGTTCGAGCCCGGGCGTGGGCTGAAATGCCCCGTCCTAATCCATCTGGAAGAAGTCATCAACATTTGATCCCAGAGCGATGATTGACTCCAAGTAATGTCCTTAAAATGAGCAAATGCACAGCGAAAGATTTCATTCATACCTGAGAATAAACATGCTTTCAAGTGTCAACCAAAAGGTTGGTGAGTTCATTAGTTTATCATAAATAATCATTTCATAATTTTAATAGACCACAAGATTTCATATTCCTAATTCTCATAAATAAAAGTCCCATGCATAGAGACAAAAATATCATTCATATGGATTGAACACCTGGTAACCGACATTAACTAGATGCATATAAGAATATCCCCTATCATTCCGGGATCCTCCTTCGGACATGATATAAATTTCAAAGTACTAAAGCATCCGGTACTTTGGATGGGGTTTGTTAGGCCCAATAGATCTATCTTTAGGATTCGCGTCAATTAGGGTGTCTGTTCCCAAATTCTTAGATTACCAGACTTAATAAAAAGGGGCATATTCGATTTCGATAATTCAACCATAGAATGTAGTTTCACGTACTTGTGTCTATTTTGTAAATCATTTATAAAAGCAGCGCATGTATTCTCAGTCCCAAAAATATATATTGTAAAAGCATTTAAAAGGGAGCAAATAAAACTCACACTACTATATTTTGTAGTAAAAATACATACGACGATAATGAACAATGCAGGGTTGGCCCCAGATTCACGAACCTATATCATTTGTATAATCATTAATATATATAATCTTAATAAAATAAATATATATATTATTATTAGCGATATAATTTTTTTATATTATTAATTTATATATTTCATTATTACTATATAAAATTATAACTTTGTTATGGTATTAGTATCAAATATTTTATATGTATATATTTCATTTGTTTGTTAAAACAATAATTATATTAATACTAAAGTAATATTTGTAGTGATTAAAATAATGATGATGATAATACTAGTGTTAATAATAATGATAATGATATTAATGATTTTATTAATAATAATATTAATGATAGTTTTGACGATAAATCTTATAATAATGTTAGTAACAGAAATTTTTATTTACATGAAAAGTTTATTAATAATGATAATGAAAATAATATATATATATATATATATATTTTTTATAATACATATTACTTAATAATAATAATTATTATAGCAATTTCTTAACTAATGATAATATTAATGTCAATACTTATATTAATCATAATCAAGATCTTTCACGTTTAATTTCTGAACTAATAACTAAGGCTTCTATAACATCAATTCGTAGTTCAAATCATAATAATAATAGTAATACTTATTAATAATAATAATAATAATATTTAGTGATAATACTATTACTAGTAATGATAATAATATTACTATTAATATTAATGATGATAACAATAATAATAGATAATAATTCTAATACTTAATGATAATGATAATAATAATAATATCAATAATAATAATAATAACAATCACAATAATAATAATAGTAATAATATTAAAAATGTTACTAATAATAATAATATTTAGCTAGATTAATGATAAAAACATTTGTAATATTTATATTAATGATAATAATAATTAACATAATAACAATAACATAGTTAATAATAATGATAATAATAAAAAGAAATAAAAAGAAATAAAAGGCTACCTTAACAAGCTTTAAAAAGAAATTGATGTCTCAGCTCGGAATTGAACCATAGACCTCTCCTTCCACTACACCCACCCTTAACCGTTCTACCATGACAGTTTTTCTGAATATATATGAAATCCAAATATATTTACCCAGTTTATATTTCTACCCTCCTCATCTTCTTCTTCTTTGAACTAATCAACCAAAGATTACCTTCTCATAGCAAGTGATTGTTTAGTCGATTTAGGACTTAAAATAAATACACAAACAAGTCATGAGTGATTAAAAGGAAAAAATAAAAAATTAAAAAATGGCCTGCTGCTAGCGACGGTTCAAAAGAAAAAAAAATTGATTTCATTTTGTAGCCCGTTTTGAACAAAGATTATAATATGAAATAGTTTGTAAATCGTATATGTAAACTATTGGAATCGTCAATTAAACGGGAAACATCAAAACACTTACGAATTTTGGTAAGAACAATTCCGTTGACTTTTGAACATAAAACTTTGACTTGTAAATTTGATTTCGTTTGAAGGAATTGAAAGTTGAAATCTTACAGATAGATCAAATATAAGATTCCTAACACATCTGCGTTATTAGATTTTGAAGATTGATTCGAATTCATGTTTTGAATAAAAAGGGTCGCGTACAGAGGAACCCAAAGTTGTTCCTCATTTTTCTGTTATTTCTTTCAATTAATAGAAGCTGTAGATATTTGAACAATTATTGATAGTTGAGTGGTATCTGGTGAAGGTTTTGATCGATACCAAAATTCACGAGTAAGCAGACAACAACAAAAAAATAAAAGAAGCTGATGGATGCATATGTATGTATACCCGCGTGTTTATCTGTGAGAATCAATAAAAAAACTTATTTTGTTATTATTATTAATAATAAAAACAAAATTATAATAATAATAAAGATATTAATAATATTATTGATGATAATAATAATAATAATTAGTTACAATAATACATCAATTTAATATTACCACATTGTTATTTACATGAAGGAAAATATTATAATTTTCTATATATATTAATTACAACTTACCTAATTTACAATGCTTGTATAATTAACTTATGTATAGAAATTATATGTGTTACATATTTTAATATACAATTGTTAATATATATATATATATATATATATATATATATATATATATATATATATATATATATATTCGTTATTAATTTCGTTAAAGTAAAACAAGTATTTCTAAATAGAGTAGTCAATGTATTTATATAATTACATATTCTAAAATTTTTACTTAACAAGTTCTGTTACATAAATAAATATATTATATATATTTTTTAGACTAATAATTTAATATATCCCTATGTATTTACCTTATGCACCTTATGTATGTATATATATATATATATATATATATATATATATATATATATATATATAACTATATAATATTATAATAGTTTTCATTACAACTTATAATTTTTTTTTTTACATATTTGTCTATAATATCAAATGCATATAATAGTTTATTAATATGTTTAGAAAATTTATATATAATTATGTAAATCTATGATTATGTATGTATACATATTTGCTTACAAATAATTATCCGTGAATCGTCGGGAGCAGTCGAAAAGTAAAATGTATATATGAACACAGTTTAAAGTTTTTGAGACTTCAACATTATAGACTTAGCTTATCGTGTCGAAATCATGTAAGATTCAAGTTTAAATTTGGTCAGAAATTCCCGGGTCATCACAGTACCTACCCGTTAAAGAAATTTAGTCCCGAAATTTGAGTTAGGTCATCATGGCTAACAATAAATATGTTTTCCTGACGATTATGAGCTGATAAATAGAGTTTTATCATTATTGAATAATACAGATAAAATAATTCGATTATTCGAAGAGCACGGATGAAGTTATCACAAAAGAGTGAAATGAATAAATGAAGTTTCGTTTTAACTTTTGACGTTGTCTTGGTTGAATTCCAGAATTCAAGGGATATAAAGAAAATCTTCAAAATCTAAAAGATTTGATTCTTCGACGAATAAGGAAATTAAGATCTCTATAATTAAATACGGTGATCTGCCTCAATTACTGTGTCTGATATTTCCATTATAAATTAAACTTTTTCCATTCCATTATTCTCACTATTTCTATATTTTCTTTCTTAGTTTATACATCCAAAAGATTGTGAAAATGGTTAATCCATTTCTAATCCTTGATATTTTTCTAATTATCATTTCTGTCATCCCTCTTTTCAATCTTTCCACCAGAAAAAAAATGTTTACTTCTATTATTACCTTGGGGTGATACTATACTTAATTCTACCGTGTATTTATATTGCTATTTGTATTAATATCCATGGTTTGTAACCTCTAACTTATTATTGAGCTTTATATTTTCTCTTATATTTTGGAGATCTTTGCCTTTTTATTATCCTCCCGACCTCTAGTAAAGGAAGTAACGGTCCAGAATTCGTAAGTATGGAATTTTGGATAAACATCATGTTCTAAATAAGAAAAAAAATATATTAGCACGATTTGATTTGTCACATTACTAGGAATCACTGAGAATAGAACTATCAAGAATATACTTTCTTGATATGTTCAGAAGTTAAGCAAAATGAAAGAGTTATGTAACATGGCACATGATGATGTTATGATTCTGTGAATCATCACATCCCATTAGAAACTCAGCATGACTTACTGTAATATAATCATATTGATCAAGTGTCATTATATTATACTAACTCATATATCAGTTCCCAACATTACTTCAATAACATTCATATTTTAAGCTCGAAAGTTTACAGAATATAGAAACTAACAGTTTCTATATGATGTAACCCTGATAGTATGAAGAGTTTAATGATTTCAGATAAGAGTAGTTATAAAAATATCTTCAGAAATATGGAGGATATTTATAATGAAAGATACGATGATTGATATTATGCGAGGTGTATATAAAATAGCTTATATTTTTACAACTAAATACTATTAAATACGATACAATTTTACACAAGATATTTATTTATTTATAGAATGGATATACTTAAACCTTGCTACAACACTTATAGGCAGTGTACCTAATCGTACCGTAGTGTAGTTTTTAGTAAGTCCGGTTCGTTCCACAGGGAATCTTTTAAATAAAGCTTAACGCTATATTAGTTTTAATTTATAAAAATAGAAATATATATATAAGTAATATTATTATTATAAAAAGGGGGGTTTTTACCGTTTAATGACCGGTTTGTCGATTTTAAAACTTTAGTCGCAGTTAAAACCTAATGTAAAAAAAAAAAAATATAACTTAATTTAAAGCGTAAAGTAAATAACGATAATGAAATTGCGATAAATAAAAGTGCGATAAAATAAACTTACAATAATTAAAAAGTACGATAATTAAAAGTGCAATTAAATACAAAAACAATAAATAAAAGTGCGATAATTAGAAGTGCAATTAAATATAAAATAAAGGAAATTAAATATGAAATAAAATAATTATGCTTATTTAAACTTCCGAAATCATGATGTTTGACGTGTTGATTTTAGTTTTATGCCCATGGGTTAATTGTCCTTTGTCCTGGATTATTCAATATGTCCGTCTGGTTTTTGTCCATAACAGTCCATCAGTCATAAATATAAAATGCGAGTATCCTCGTCAAATTATCCTTATAGCCGAAGTCAAATATTCCAACTAATTGGGGACTTAAACTGTAATAAGATTTTAATACTTTGTTAATAATTACACCAGGATATCGACTGTGTGTAACCCAAGGTTTTAATACTTTGCTATCAATTATGCCAAGTGTCCTTGTACATAATTTCACCCTTGTTTTAATAATTCTAGTGACTATTAATCCATTCCCGTGTCCGGTTAAATGAACGATTATTCGTACATATAAATACCCCGCCCATCGTGTCCGATCGAGTGTATATGGTTATTTATAGGGACGTCCAATTGTAAATCTTTATATTAAAATTAACAAACTATCATTTAGTTAAACAAATATAAAGCCCATAGTCTAATTTCCACAAGTGTCGTTCTTTTGTCCAAACCCCAATTATGGTACAAAGCCCAATTACCTAATTTTAATAATTAGCCCAACATCATGATTACTTCGTTTTAAATAAGCATAATAACAGCTTAGCTACAAGACATTAAATTAAAAAGGTTGAACATAACTTACAATGATTAAAAATAGTGTAGCGTTACACGGACAGAATTTCGACTTACACCCTTACAACATTCGCTAACATACCCTTATTATTAGGATTTAAAATTAAAATTAAAATTAAAATATAAATATATATATATATATATATAAATATATATATATATATATATACGTTTACATATATTGAGAGAGAGATAGATTATGGATATTTTTACGATCAGAATGCACTAGCTTTTATAGGCAGTTTCATATTTTGGGGCTCCGCGACTCGCGGCCTTTTTCCTCTTCGAACTCCGCAAGTCGCGGAGTTCGTAAAACCAGCTCACACCATTTTGTCTTTTAATTTGCAGACGGTTTATAATATATTATATAATATATAAATAATTATAAGAATTATTTAAATATTATATTATATTTATGTGCATAGTTTAATTGTAATTTTTAGTCCGTTGCGTCGAGCATTGAGAGTTGACTCTGGTCCCGGTTCCGGATTTTCGAACGTCCTTGCGTACAATTTAATATCTTGTACTTTGCGTTTTGAATCTTGTTCTCTTGTAATTTTGAGACGTTTCTCATCAATAATTGGAACCTCTTTTATTGTATTTTGTACTTTTGAGCTTTTTGGTCGTTTGCGTCTTCAATTCGTCGAATCTGTCTTTTGTCTTCACCTTTTATTATTTAAACGAATATCACTTGTAAATAGGACAATTGCAACTAAAAGCTTGTCTTTCTTGAGGAATAATGCTATGAAATATATGTTCATTTTTAGCATTATCAAATATTCCCACACTTGAGCGTTGCTTGTCCTCAAGCAATATAGTCTTGAAATACTAGAATCACTTCTTTATTTTTCACACTTTGTACATCAGTGATTTCTATATGGCTGTATAAACAATGGTAGTAACGATATGGTTTACAGTCCCACATGACTATAAAATTTAGATCCTTTAAGGAAATTGGATCTTTATGAAAACATTTGATCTTTTGAAAATTAAATCTAGTTTTTACCCTAGATAAGTTTTCTGGAATAATCCTTCACCGGTGTTTGCAAAATATTTTTGTGGGTTTGGTGGGTTTCAGATTTGAAAACTTTAGCTCAAAACTTATGGTTTTGTGTCACCCACTTGTTATCCTTGTATTAGAAAGCAACACGTCCAGTTTACTTGCTCCGAATATTACCTTTCGATAAACATCCGTTCGGTTATAAAGGAAAGCGTTGAACAAGCAACTGTTAAGGCAATGTCCCCTGACATGCTTTTAATTATGGTCTATAACGTGTCGGACGCAATTATTATCCTTGGTAGGAGCAATAGTAAAGCTCACCCTTATAATTTTTTCGGTCTGGCACAAGGTCCTGTCTTTGACCATGCTATGCAACCACTGTTCTTACGGTTGACACCCGATTTGGTTCAGATGACCTAATGAATTCCAGGTGAATTCCTAGGATTTTACGTTCAATGGTAATGAACGCATTGAAAATGGGTTTTCAGAAAATAAATCGGTTTATAATTTGATCAAAATATTTTCTCGTTCAAGTTCGAGTTTAGATATCATTGAATTCTATGAGTTTGAATTCTCAATCTTTAAGGTCAATCTCAAGGATTGAGTAATAGCAGTCTTAAAAGCTGATTTTTGATCTTTAAGGAGATTATCCTTTCTGGGGATCTGATTCATTAGTCTTATCCAGCTAATTTGCACGGCGTCCTCCCCATTTTATGAGACAAATCCTCTCATGGTTACGATAAGTCTGACCACTTGGCGACCCTGTTTTATGCTGAGGTCCGTGGATTTCCTGCTGATTTTAGAGATGACTTTTCTAGATTTTTCGTCAACCTACAGCTGGTCTGGACGACAACTTCATGACCTAAATCAAGAAGCGCGTTTCTTTTTCGAAAGACTTTACTTCCTTTTAATGATGGAATTGATTCATCGTGTAGAACCATCTTTCTTACAGTAAATCGGGTAAAAAAATTTAGTTTAGTCCAAAGCAAAAGTATCTTTAATATGAAACATATGTTTAAAATAACTTGGTAAATTTTCCCACACTTGGCTTTTATTTTTCCTTTTTATTGTCCTCTATTCCATTTTAAATGAATTTTAACATTTTAGTTTGTTTCTCAATTTATGTCCTTTCCGAGGTAACAATAATTTCGGTGTTAACACCTAGTTTTATCGTTCATAAATATGTATAAACATGATTTTGAGTTCATTTAATTGAAAATTTTGAAAAATTTTACTAGAATTGGGTAGTCAGTATATAAGACTAGGACTGTTCTTTATTATCAGAGAGCACTAGATTCTAATACAACTACTGCTTTACTAGTATTTTTAATGGTAACCAAGTGTTTAAGATAAAAATTTTAAAAATCCGAAAGAATTTAACCCCTTCCCATACTTAAGATCTTGTAATGCCCTCATTTGCAAGAAATCAGTAACATTTAAATTGTTGAGGGTGATTAGCGTAGAAAAATGATTAAATTTTACCAAAGTTTCCAAACATATTGGCGTTTGTTTGCTGAATGATAAATGGTGCACATCATTTGTTCATTCCGTCTTGTCGTTATTTCACATATATTTTGCATCTTGTCGCCAAAATTAGTTGCTTTTGCTGAACTTAATGCCAGTCTTTGAAAATGCGTTGTTTTACCATGTTGTGTACATAAGATAAAGTGCAAACATATATACATATTTTTGAAGTTTGGTATATTACCCCACATTCAAAAATTATTAAAATCTAATAATAAAAGTTAGAAAATTATAAAAACTATTACAATATCAACATAAGTGCTAAATGTAGTAACGTTACAAAAATAAAATAAATAAAACTAAATAAACTAGGATTGTTACTGATACCAGTAGGGGTTCCATGCATAACCGTATGTGTTATAGAATGCTTCAGCTGGGTTATAAGTAGGATACGGTGGTTGCATCTCTATAGACTAGGGAGGAAATATGGGCGTTGGAGTAGGAATATAGTTTCTACCTACATGTTGGCAATGAGCTATGATTTGGTTTTGATGAACTTGCCAATCTTCAAATGCTCGATGTATAGCATTTTCATACTCTTGTGAAGCTATAAACCTTTGCATTTTTGTCATTTCATTTCCCCTTCCCACATTACCTGGCTGTTCATTTCTCTCAACCTGTGGATGTCTTCCATTATATCTTACTGCGGCGTTATTTTGCCTCTTCAAAACCTTAGCACCATGATATACATTTAAACCAATTGTATCATGCGGTTCTGGTTCTTCGATTAATAATCCCCCCCGACTTATATCCACATCGAGATACTCAGCAATTAATATAATAAATATACCACCTCCTATTATACTTTCCGGTCTCATCCCCCTAACCATAGCTGATAAATAATAACCCACACAATAAGGTATACTTACGGCGCTTTGTGGGTCTCGAATACACATGTGGTAAAATAAATCTTTCTCATTTACCTTTTCCTTATTTTTACCTCGATGTGTAATCGGGTTCGCTAGAAACCTTTGAATTACTCTTAAATCAGCTCTATCTATATCCAAATAAGAGTAATTTCCCCTTTAAATCGGTGATGGCTAGTCATTTGACTCCGTACACCATGCGTATCAAAACTTTCGTCTATCCTCCTACCATTTAATATCAACCCTCGACAATCGGCAGATGCTAGCTCCTCAGGCGTATATATACGTAAGGCCTGAGCCATGTCTAGTAGAGACATGTGGCGCATCGAACCTCCTAACAAAAATCTAATAAAAGATCAATCGGTTAAACTAGCTACCCGATCATTTATTTCTATACTACACAATAATTCTTCACACCATACTTTATATACAGGTCTACGCATGTTGAATAATCGTACCCAATCATTAAAAGTAGAATTACCATACCTTTGAGTAAGTAATTCCCTAATTGGCTCGGCCAATTCTACGGCTTCTAACGGTTCCCATTCTATTACCCTAGGTACTTCAACAGCTTTAGAATGAAGAGTGTGCAAGTTCCTTTGGTATTTTGGATAATCTATCCAGTGTCTGTCTAATCTCAAGTTCGGGTGCAAATTTTCCACGTGCATATCTGAAAATGTCATAACTGGATGAGGTATATCTTGTTTGTAATAGTTATCAACATCCTGTTGTTCCGCATTCTCAGGAGGAGCAATGCGAGCTTGGGATGAAGATTCACCCCTTTCAGTTTGCAAAACACTTCAAACACAATTTTTGTGCATCCAAATATGCATTAGTGTCAGCAAAATCATCAATCAAAATAATTACAATGACATGTTCAATTTATATCAAACTTATGTTCATTTTCATATTTTTATCAAATCTACACTTTTTCAAATAAGCATATACGAAAATGTTCGCCAAGTTCATAAGCATTCAACTCAAATAACATGTCAAAATAATCATTATTAGCAATTAAACAAGTTTCAAATGGCATTATCTCTCAAAAATCAAGTTCATGAATTTTAGACTTGAAAAAGTCCACTTTAATTCTCAAAAATCATGTTTAGGCTCAAAGTTTGGATCATTTAACTACCTAAACATGTTACACTACTTAATTTAGCAATAATTCATGACAAAAATCGGCCATAACCTGTTTATATCAAAAAGCCCCAAATTGCTCAAGAACACAAACCCTAGATAACTCAAAATTTGAAGTTTAAGGCTTCTAATCATGTTAAATAGCATCAATTTAGATTATACAAGCATAATACATAAGCAATTTAAGCATAATTACACTAAAAAGCATCAAAATCAAATTGGGTATAAATTTTCTCAAGAACACTAAATTTTCGGATTAAAGGGTGTTTTGGTGTAGAAATTTACCGTTTTTCGTGAGTAATTCCTTGATAGCATCCTTCTCAACATGATTTTGTAAAAGATTTGATGAAAAATGGCCAAAAAATTCGATTTTTGTGTGTGTTTTTCGTTGGTTCTTCGCAGTATTTTGGTGTGGTTGTGTGCACTGATCTGTTTCTGCCGTTTTATTTTTTTTCTGGATTTTGTAACCTCCGCGAGTCGTGGCACTTTTTTTCTTCAAACTCCGCATGTCGCGGAGTTTGACCTTTTTTTTAATATAAAAACCTTAACTTATAAAACAATTAATTAATTAATTTTAAAATTTTGTTTCCCTTGTTATTTAGGACGAGGTCGTTTCGGATCGATGTCCTAGTCCGTCCCACGACAAAATTTTAAAATTTGTCTATTTAAAACGCGGTTTTAAAAGCAAAGATTTTTTTTTTGGGTTTTTTAATTTTTTTGGCATACTTTAAATCAATAAGATAAATAATGATAATAAAAGTTCTCGTCCCTCCTCGGGTAGAGCAATTTCGGTTCAATGACATAGTCTTCAACTCACGACGAATTTTAAAAATCATATTTTTAACTTAGCGAAATAAAGTAAATTTTTGTCTTTAAATTCACACCAAACATAAATTTAAAATGCATAAAATTAAAAATTCATATTTTAAAATTAAAAATTCACACCAAACTTAAATTATATTTTTATTTTTATACATACAAACTTATATTAAAAATATTAATTTTTCAAATATTTACAATTTTAAATATATTGATTTAATTATAACAAGTTTACAATATTATTTTAATATTAATTTTAAAAATAAAGTAAAAATAAAATTAAAAATCTTTTTGGCTTTTATCCCACTTTAATCAATCAAATATTATCAAAAATTTGCGCCCCTCTTTTCGGTAAAGTAATTTCGGTTCCATGACCTAATTTAACTCATGACGAATTTTTGAAATATTTTGAGTTGATTGATTAAAGATATTTATACCTTAAGAATAAACGTTAAATTTCGCAGTGATGTAATAAATTTTTGAATGATATCAATAATTTCGGTCGCAAGACCTAATTTTATTGAATACCAATTTAATACTTTATAGCGAACAAATTAGCGTTTATTATCAAAAGGTTAAAAAAATTAAAAATGAAAACTGTACAAACTTACCTGTGAAATATATTTCTTAGTGATATGCTCTAGCCCACTCATAAGATAGTCGGACTAATTGGTTTTCCATGGCTACATAGGCGTAACCTCGAGCATTTAATGTTTTTTCTTCTAAACATATGAACGGTCCGTCTCTGCATAGAGTAACAAATTCGGTGTTTGAATAGGTTTGATTATTTGAACATTTACCTTTGTGTGACCATTTTCCGCATTTGTGACATTTTTCAAGGTGTCGTGCTCTTCTTTTCGCTGCGGATTTTGATTTTCCTTTACCAAATTGTAACTTATTATCTTCGCATCTGGATTCTTTTCTTACTCCGTCCAATTTACCTCTGATTAATGATACTATTTCACTCGAAAGTGTGTCATTATTACGTTTAGTGATCAAAGCGTGTAGCATTAGACCATGGTTTAGTTCACAGGAAGTCTTCATTTCGTAAAAATCTAAAAAAAAAAAAAAATTCAGAATGGGGGGAGAAGACTAGTTCTTTAGGGTCCGCTAGGGAAAGACCATTCGGGTTCCATTTTCGAGAACTACACGAAAACAGAAAATCTAACTCTAACAAAAATACATATTATCCTTTAAAGACTTGATTCTCCCCACACTTAGTTAGCTGTGGTATCGAAATTGTGATTAACTTCGTTGTTGACTTCCATCGGACTATCTATGTAGTGTTTAACTCTGTGACCATTAACTTTAAATTCAATCCCTTTTGAATTTATTAATTCTACTGTTCCGTATGGTAAAACTCTTTTGACTATGAATGGTCCAGACCATCTTGATTTCAATTTTCCAGGAAATAGCTTGAATCGTGAATTGAAAAGAAGAACTCTGTCTCCTTCTTTAAATTCTTTTGAACTTCTGATTCTTTTATCATGCCATTTCTTCGTTCTTTCTTTATAGATTAGCGAATTTTCGTATGCTTCATGTCTTAATTCTTCTAATTCGTTTAATTGACTTAACCGTAGACGTCCAGCTTCATGTAAATCAAGATTACATGTCTTCAAAGCCCAAAATGCTTTGTGTTCAATTTCTACTGGAAGATGACATGCTTTTCCATAAACGAGTCTGAAAGGTGTGGTTCCAATTCGAGTTTTGTAGGCTGTTCTAAAAGCCCAGAGTGCATCCTCCAACTTAATGGACCATTCCTTCGGATTTGATCCTACGGTTTTCTCTAGAATACGTTTTAAAGCTCGGTTGGTATTTTCAACTTGTCCACTTGTTTGTGGATGATATACGGTGGAGATTTTATGAGTTACTCCATATCTTTTGAGAACTTTTTTAAGTTGATTATTACAGAAATGAGTTCCCCGATCACTTATTAAAGCTTTTGGTGTTCCAAACCTTGCAAAAAGACGTTTTAAAAATTTGACTACAACTCGTGCATCGTTAGTTGGGAGAGCTTGTGCTTCCGCCCATTTAGATACATAATCAATGGCTACGAGAATATATAGATTATTATGAGATTTTTGAAATGGACCCATAAAGTCAATACCCCAAATGTCAAATACTTCACATACTTGAATGACATTTTTGTGGCATTTCATCACGTTGACTTATTTTTCCGGCCCTTTGACAAGCATCACAGGATTTGCATAGAAGGTGTGCGTCTTTGTAAATTGTAGGCCAATAGAATCCAGCATCATAAACTTTTCTTGCTGTAAGTTGAGGCCCATAATGCCCTCCTGTTGGTCCTGTGTGACAATGGTTTAAGATTTTACTAGCTTCATCTCCGAATACACATCGGCGTATTATTCCATCGGGACAACTTTTAAACAAATGTGGATCTTCCCAGAAATAGTGTTTTAAATCACTAAAGAATTTCTTTCGTTTTTGGTACGATAATCCTTTTTCAAGGAATCCGCATACTAAGTAGTTTGCATAGTCTGCAAACCATGGAATTTCATTATAATCTATCTTTAATAGATATTCATCAGGAAAGTTGTCTTGTATGGCCGATTCATTTAGAACTTCTAATTCGGGATTTTCAAGACGAGAAAGATTATCAGCGGCTAGATTTTTTGCTCCTCTTTTATCTCGGATTTTAATATCGAATTCTTGTAAGAGTAAGATCCAACGGATTAATCGTGGTTTGGCATCTTGTTTCGAAAATAGGTATCTAAGAGCAGAATGGTCGGTATAGACCACCGTTTTTGCTAGAACGAGATATGAACGAAATTTATCAAAAGCAAAGACAATAGCAAGGAGTTCTTTTTCAGTAGTTGCATAATTTGTTTGTGCTCCTTGTAATGTCTTACTAGCATAATATATAGATTGAAATAGTTTTTCAATCCTTTGTCCTAAAACGGCTCCCATTGCAAAATCACTTGCATCGCACATAAGTTCAAACGGTAGATTCCAATTTGATGTTATCATGATCGGGGCATTAGTGAGTTTCTCTTTAAGAATATTAAAAGATTTGATATATTCATCTGAAAAGATGAATGGAGCATCCTTTTCTAGGAGTTTATTCATAGGAGTGGCAATTTTAGAAAAATCTTTAATAAAACGTCGGTAAAAATCGGCATGCCCTAGAAAACTCCTAACTCCTCTAACATTGGTGGGATGTGGAAGTTTAGAAATTACATCTACTTTAGCTCTATCCACTTCAATTCCTTCCTTTGAAATTTTATGTCCAAGAACGATGCCTTCTTTAACCATGAAATGGCATTTCTCCCAATTAAGTACTAGATTTGATTGTTCGCATCTAATAAGCATTCGTTCAAGATTAGCTAGGCATGATTCAAATGTATCACCGAAGACTGAAAAGTCATCCATGAAAACCTCCATGCATTCTTCTATCATGTCGTGAAAAATTGCCATCATGCACCTTTGAAAGGTTGCAGGGGCGTTGTAAAGTCCAAATGGCATGCGTTTGTAAGAAAAAGTACCATAAGGGCACGTGAACGTGGTTTTCTCTTGATCCTCGGGTGCTATTGGAATTTGAAAATATCCGGAAAAACCATCAAGAAAACAATAGTAACTATTTCCGGCTAATCTTTCCAACATTTGATCAATGAAAGGTAAGGTAAAGTGATCTTTTCTGGTGGCATCATTTAATTTTCTATAATCAATACATACACGCCATCCTGTTACAGTCCTAGTAGGAATAAGCTCATTTTTCTCATTTGTAATGACAATCATGCCACCCTTCTTAGGCACGCATTGAACTGGGCTTACCCATGGACTATCAAAAATTGGATAAATTAAACCTGCATCAAGCAGTTTAATAATTTCTTTCTTAACAACATCTTGCATATTAGGATTTAGTCTTCATTGGCGTTGCACATACGTTTTATGACCTTCTTCCATAAGGATTTTATGTGTGCAATACGAAGGATTTATTCCTTTAATATCATGAATCTTCCATGCAATGGCTGGTTTATGAGCTTTCAACGCAGAAATGAGTTGTGATTTCTCATTTTCAGTAAGAGAAGACGATATTATTACAGGTAATTCAGATTCACCATGTAAATAAGCATATTCCAAATGGTTTGGAAGTGGCTTTAACTCTAATTTCGGAGGTTCTTCTATCGATGATTTATTTCGATATCTGTCTTCTTCTTTTAGCATTTGAATTTCTTCTTTTGTTGGTTCATATCCATTTGCTATTAGTGTAGCTAACATTTCAGTTTCATTAATTGGTTCAGTACCTTCTCCTAAAGAACATTCTCCTGTTCCTTGTAATTCTGGAAATTCTTCTAACAATTCTGCATGTGAATCTATAGTTTGAATATAATAACATGTATCATCTGCAGATTGCGGTTGTTGCATTGCTTTATCAACTGAAAAGGTAACACTCTCGTCCTCTATACTTAGGGTCAATTTCTTACAGAACACGTCTATCATTTCTTTAGCCGTGTTTAAGAATGGTCTTCCTAATATGAGAGGAACTTGAGAATCTTCTTCCATGTCCAGAACAACAAAATCTACTGGAAATACTAAAGTACCAACTTTAACTAGCATGTTCTCCATTATCCCTCTAGGATATTTTATTGATCTATCGGCTAGTTGTATGCTTATTCTTGTTGGTTTCAATTCTCCAAGGTCTAGTTTAGCGTATAGTGAATACGGCATTAAATTTATACTAGCACCTAAGTCTGCTATTCCATTGAACTAAGACTACCCAGAAAACATGGAATTGTGAAACTTCCTGGATCTGATAATTTTTCTGGTATCTTATTCAACAGCACTGCTGAACAATTAGCATTCATAGTAACGGCCGAGAGTTCTTCCATTTTCTTTCTATTCGATATTAGATCTTTCATAAATTTAGCATATCTAGGCATTCTTGAAATCACATCAATGAAAGGAAGATTTACATTTATCTGTTTAAACATATCCAATAATTTGGATTGCTCGGCTTCAAGTCTTTCTTTCTTCATTTTACTCGGGTAAGGAAGTGGTGGTTGGTATGGTTTAACATAAGGTTTAGCCTTATCTGTGTTATCTTCATTAACCTTTTCAACTACCGGTTCTGTTTCCTTATCTTGCTCAGGTTGTGGTTCTTGTGGAGTAGGAATAGCTTCCTCAGAAATTACAGGTATTTCAGGTGGTTTAAGTGTTGTACCACTTCTTGTGGTAATGGCTTTAGCTGTTTCATTCCGGGGGTTAGAATTTGTATCACTAGGTAGACTTCCCGGTTTTCTTTCACCTATTAACCTTGCTAGGTTACTTACTTCTTGTTCCAAATTTTGAAAAGAAGCTTGTTGATTTCTAGATGCTTGAGCATTTTGTTCATTGGTTTGTTTCTGAGATGTGAAAAACTGCGTTTGAGTTTCAACTAGCTTTGTCATCATATCTTCTAAATTTGGCTTTTTATCATCGGGTTGTGGTGGTTTGTTTTGAAAATTAGGTCTTTGCTGATTGTAAGTATTATTGGATACTTGTTGATTACTAGGACCTTGTTGGTTGTTGTATGGAATATTTCGATTATAATTCTGGTTTTGATTGTAAATTGGTCTTGGCGGTTGATAATTATTCTGATAATTATTTCCAGGCCTTTGGTTTAGATATGAAACATTCTCTCTTTGTTCCATTGTTAGCTCAATACTAAGACAATATTTTGTCAAATGTGGTCCTCCACACTGCTCACAACTAATTCGTATTGAGTGTATATCCTTAGTCATCTTTTCCATTCGTCTCTCGACAGCATCTATCTTTGCTGAAATGGAATCTAAGTCATGGCTAGAATCGGCTCTAGCTGCTTTAGATGATCTAACGATATCTTTTTCTTGGTGCCACTCATGTGAGTGGGAAGCAGTGTTATCAATAATTTTGTAAGCATCAGTTTCGGTTTTCTTCATAATGGAACCACCAGCTGCTATATCGATGTCTTTTCTTGTAGTGATGTCGCATCCTTGGTAGAATATTTGTACTATTTGACAGGTGTCTAAACCATGTTGCGGACATCCTCTTAATAACTTTCCAAATCTGGTCCATGCCTCATCTAGAGTTTCATTTGGTTTCTGTGTGAACGTATGAAAGGACCCGTTCATATACATTATAAACGATTCACAATAGTTGATTACATCGCGAGGTATTTGACCTCTATATGATACGTTTTACAAACATTGCATTCATTTTTAAAGACAAACTTTCTTTACATCAAAAACTGACGGCATGCATACCATTTCATATTACATCCAACTATAATTGACTTAATATTAATCTTGATGAACTCAACGACTCGAATGCAACATCTTTCAAAGTATGTCATGAATGACTCCAGGTAATATCCTTAAAATGAGCTAATGCACAGCGGAAGATTTCTTTAATACCTGAGAATAAACATGCTTTAAAGTGTCAACCAAAAGGTTGGTGAGTTCATTAGTTTATCATAATCAATCATTTCAGTAATAGTAATAGACCACAAGATTTAAGTTTCCATAAATATCGGTACACTCGCAAGTGTTTAAAAGCATTCTATAAGTTGTAGGCACCCGGTAACAAGCCTTAACGTTCATGTGTTACTCTCTGAAGTACACAAGATCAGGTGTGTTTAAAATAACCTCGAAGTACTAAAGCATCCCATAGTCAGGATGGGGTTTGTCAGGCCCAATAGATCTATCTTTAGGATTCGCGCCTACCGTACATAGACAAGTAGTTTAATGTTACCAAGCTAAGGGTATATTTCTAGTTTAAACCCACGTAGAATTAGTTTTAGTACTTGTGCCTATTTCGTAAAACATTTATAAAAACAGCGCATGTATTCTCAGTCCCAAAAATATATATAAAAAGGAGCAAATGAAACTCACAATACTGTATTTCGTAGCAATTATGTATATGACGGCACTGAACAAGTGCAGGGTTTGTCTCGGATTCAAGAACGTATCAATATTGTGATTCAATATTGCAGGAAAGTACGTAGACGCAACGAAAATGATAAACGTTAGGTTGACCTCACGAGCAATACCCTCGATCAATACCCATAACCCCCATAGTTATAACCCATAATTTCCTTAGCTCTATCCCGTTTGAAAACTTATTTTGAAATCGTTTGAGTATAACTTCGTCGTAGTATTTTATATATACTAATAATATCTTGAAATAATACAAAGAAAATATATATATGTAATTCGATTGAGAGAGTTTAGAGAAATATATTTTCAAGTTTCTATGAAATAATGAAACCTATTCAATTCTATTTATAATAGATTTTTGAATTATTAAAGTGAATTATTAAAGTATGAATTATTAAAGTGAATTATTAATGTATGAATTATTAAAGTGAATTATTAAAGTAAATTATTAAAGTATGAATTATTAAAGTGAATTATTAAAGTATGGATTATTAAAGTGAATTATTAAAGTATGAATTATTAAAGTGAATTATTAAAGTATGAATTATTAAAGTGAATTATTAAAGTATGAATTATTAAAGTTAAAGTAAAGTAAAAGTAAAGTAAAGGTAAAGTTAAAGTATAGTAAAAGTATAAAAATATATACGTATAATACGCGTATAAATATATATAATATTAATTTAAATCGTTATATATATTTAATAAAATAAAATATAAATATCGTTATCTTTATCATACTGGTTAAGTAATGAGTTGTCAAAAGTGGTTCTAGATATTTATAAAAGATATATACGTTTTAATAATAAAGTTCTTTTTAAACTGAAAAAGTTTTTTGTACTTTTGAAACTAAATCAAATAAATATGATAATTTTATTTGCCAAAACTAAATATATTTAAGAATCATTTTGTTAAAAGGTTAAAATAATGGAAATCGTTATATCATAAAACATGGTGAAGCATGGAATAAAGTCCATAGGTTAAATAAACGTATGAAATCATCTTAATGAAAAATGTCGAGTTACTTAACTTGTCGATATTCAACATCTAAGTTATTTACACTCCACGTTCTTATTTTCATATTAAATAAAATGAAAGTTAACACAGTTATCTTATCAAGGTCACGAGGAAAATATTATAAAACATGCCTTGGAAATTAAACAGGAATTTCCACTAACCCTTGTCTAGTTCCCGTTAATTGACACATTTGTTCTTATTTATAAATCACTTTACCATTTTCCGAATGTTGTCAAAAAGAATAGATTTCTTAAATCACAGTAGACCTCATATCATAGGCCCGTAATCATATCATAATGTATCTGATAATTCAATCATTTGATATTATCTCTTAATTCTGTCGATAAATATATTGAAACAAATACGTTCATGTAAAGTATCATATATTTAATACTTTGTTAATGTTTTCAGTTAATATTATATATTATATATACATATCTATATACTCATAATTGTTCGTGAATCGTCGAACACGGTCAAAGGGTAATTGATTACATGAATGTAGTTCCAAACCTTTTGAGATTCAACATTACAAATTCTGCTTATCGTGTCGGAAACATATAAAGGTTAAGTTTAAATTTGGTCGGAAATTTTCGGGTCGTCACAGTACCTACCCGTTAAAGAAATTTCGTCCCGAAATTTGATCGAGGTCGTCATGGCTAACAATAAGAATGTTATTATGACGAATATAAGTTGATTCATAGGGTTTTATCATGATTGAGAAACATGGATAAAATAATTCGATTACTCGAAACGTATGAGTGAAGCTATCGTAAAAGAGTGAAATGAGAAAATAGGGATTCGTCTTATCTTTTGACGTCATCACGGTTGATCTCCGGATTAAAGAAAATCTTTGTAATTTATATAGGATTTGATTCTTCGGTGATTAAGGAAATTATGATCCTCTTCGATTTAATGCGATGATTCATCTCGATTTTTCTGTCGGATATTTCACTATAAATCCACCTCCTTCGTTTCCTTTTAATTCACACCTTCTATTCTTTCTCCCTCAATTCTTACTTTAAAATTATTCGTCAATATGCTTCATCCAGTGCTGATTCTCGATATACTCCTCACTTTCATATCTGTCGTTCTTCTTTTTCAACTACCTCCAGAAGAATCTATTTACTTCTACTATACTCTTGGTTTTATAGTGTTTTTAGTTCTCTCGTGTCTTTATATTGCTATATGCATCGATATATACGATTTATAGTTTCTGGGTTGTTGTTGGGTTTTATATCTTCCCTTATATTTCGATGTCCCTGCTTCTGTCTTCTATAATCATTGTCATCCCCAATTAATGCTCTCTTTTATTTGCTGCGATTTATACCCCAATTTCTATTTAGGAGTTTTGTCCTTTCGTTTCTTCTTCTTGCGATTAAGCACTGCTTGTAATGGTCCAAAATTCGCATATATGAATTACGGAATGAACATTGTTAATGTTCTAAGAAGGAAATTGTAATGGCACGATCTTGACTTGTCAAATTATTAGAATACTTCGAAAAAGGCCGAATCATCAAGAAATATTTTCTTGATATTTTAGAGGTTAAAGAGAATACAAGAGTCGTGTAACATAGCACATGATGACGTTATGATTTGTGAATCATCACGTTCCATTTAGAAACTCAGCATGACTTACTGTAATATAATTACGTTGATCAAGTGTCATTATATTATACTAGTTCATGCTTCAGTTTCCAACACTACTTCAAAAATATTCCTATTTTAAATTTGAAAGTTTCAGAATTTAGAAACTAAAATAGTTTCTTTTATAATGTAATACAGACAGCACGAAGAGGTAAATGATTTCAGATAAGAAGAATTATGGAAATATCTTCAGAAATATGGAGGATATTTATAATGAAAGATACGATGATATCTTAAAATTTCTAATATCAGAGGATGATGAAGAATATTGTCCGTAAGGGTTTAGAGTCTGGAGCAAGGTATTCGATAATGACTTCAGCAGACATGGAATCATTTGGATTCTATGAAGGTAGATTTCGTCCTTGTAATTTATCCACAGCCTTCTTCATGGTTTGCTCAATCCGTATTTTACAGTACCAAATCTTCTCTTTTTCTGAGCTTTGCCAACACACTACTCTTTATCATCAAACTTTTTACTGTTAAGGTCGTTTATAGTTTTTGCTGCTTCATCAGTATTTCGAGAACTAGTTCACAGTTTAGGGTATTTTTCAGAAACTTCACATTCAAAGTATATAAGTCCAGAAGATAGACACATATAATTGTTGGCGTAGACATGCTGTGAGATTTCAAAATACTGATTGCTAATTTTCGATGATTCGTATGGCAATTCTCGTTACAAGATGCAGATGAGTAAATGATGGGGTTTTGATAAATATAAAGATTTTTCGGAAAGTCAAAGATCAATGAAGTTGTTAATAAGTTTACTGCTAATGTGGCGAGATATGAAAGGTTTCCCGGTAATAATGATGAAGGGGTAATCATTATAATAACGCTTATTCGAATGAACAATTGAAGTTGGTTTGCTGGAGATGTGACAAAACCGTCTATTTTTAGAAGGGATTGAAAAGTTATTTTAGCTAGTAAATGCCAAAAGGTCTGACATGGATACATGTTAAATTATGACTTTGGTTTTAAGAGTTTTTCAGGTACGTAACTGTGGATAACATGTGGTTGGATCATCATCTCGATTTTTCATTATTTGAAGTGTCTTCAGGTATTTCGAAGGGCTTGAACACAGATTATAATCGTTAATATACATACGATGTTCTAACACAGTTTTGAAGTTAAAGTATAGCTTTGAAAGATGTAAGAATCTAAGAGTGATGATACCGGTTATAACTTGAATTGAATTCAGCTATTTCAAAATCAGAATATGTAATTAGATTTTTGAATGAATATGGTTGTTTTGATTTCTATAAAAGAATGTATATTGTTGTGAAAGTAGGGAGTATAATGGATGATTTGCTGAATCAGATTCTAAGAATGTAACATATTAATTGTGAATTTATATATCTCTCGGGTATTACCTATCCGTTAAAAAAAATGTCACAATTAATATTTTGTACAAAAAAAATTTATTACAGTCTTTATGGAAATATATGTGTATATTTCTTCAGATGTAATATAGATTTAATGAGTTAATATTAAATTAAACTCACTTGATTTATGGTTAAGGCTAGGATAGATAATTTCTAAACTTTAGAAATTACATAATCGTCATAGAATGTTTTCCCAATGAAGTTATGAATCAATACTTCATCGTTGTGGTATTCCTTAGTATCTACAGTCGTATGACGTCGATGCTCATGGGACAGATTGTGAAGTTGAGGTTTGCGATGCGGTTGTTGTTGGTGGTGGTAATGATACTGTTGATGTTGTTGATGGTGGTACTGGTTATGTTGCTGATGCTGCTGCTGGTGTTTGTAACCTTTGCACCAAATTCTCCAAAGCCACTACCCGAGCGCGAAGCTCGTTGACTTCTTCTATTACATCGGGGTGATTGTTGGTTCGGACGAGCGGATAAATAAGATCTAGAATTTGGTGTAGTATATAATCATGACGAGATACTCGGGAAATGAGAGAGAAAATGGTGTTTCGGACAGGTTCGCCGGGGTAAGTGCTTCAGGTTCATTGCCAAGAGGGCAATGTGGTGGATGGAAAGGATCACCTTCTTCTTGTCTCCAATGATTAAGGAGGCTACGAACCCATCCCCAATTCATCCAGAATAGATGATGGCTGATTGGTTGATCCATTCCAGTCACACTGCTTTCGGAGCTTGAGTGGGATTCCATTTCGGAATCCGAGGAACTTGAACTGATGACGAATTCCATTTCGTATGATTTGATAAAGAATTTTTCGATACGAAATGATTTTCCGACTATCGGGTGGTATTCTAACTACATAGAATATATATATATATATATATATATATATATATATATATATATATATATATATATATATATATATATATATATATAGATCAAAAGATTTCATAGATTACGGAGGAATTTACGGAATATGTTAGACAAAGTTTACGGTAATAGATACGATAAGATATGATTTAGCAGATACGCTAAAATATGAATTTTTGTCTATACACTATTCATGCAATCAATGCAGCAAGACGTGTCTAGACTAAGAATGATAAGCAGGTAATTTCCTAAGGATGGTAAGTAGATGATTTCCGACTAAAAATGATAAACAAAACTTTTGACATGCAGACACGGTCGAAGTCCAGACTCACTAATGCATCTTAACAATTATCAGTTAGACACACTAATGCAAGACCTGGTTCGCTAAGACCACCGCTCTGATACCAACTGAAAGGACCCGTTCATATACATTATAAACGATTCACAATAGTTGATTACATCGCGAGGTATTTGACCTCTATATGATACGTTTTACAAACATTGCATTCATTTTTAAAAGACAAACTTTCTTTACATCAAAAACTGACGGCATGCATACCATTTCATATTACATCCAACTATAATTGACTTAATATTAATCTTGATGAACTCAACGACTCGAATGCAACATCTTTCAAAGTATGTCATGAATGACTCCAGGTAATATCCTTAAAATGAGCTAATGCACAGCGGAAGATTTCTTTAATACCTGAGAATAAATATGCTTTAAAGTGTCAACCAAAAGGTTGGTGAGTTCATTAGTTTATCATAATCAATCATTTCAGTAATAGTAATAGACCACAAGATTTCAGTTTCCATAAATATCCGTACACTCGCAAGTGTTTAAAAGCATTCTATAAGCTGTAGGCACCCGGTAACAAGCCTTAACGTTCATGTGTTACTCTCTGAAGTACACCAGATCAGGTGTGTTTAAAATAACCTCGAAGTACTAAAGCATCCCATAGTCAGGATGGGGTTTGTCGGGCCCTATAGATCTATCTTTAGGATTCGCGCCTACCGTACATAGACAAGTAGTTTAATGTTACCAAGCTAAGGGTATATTTCTAGTTTAAACCCACGTAGAATTAGTTTTAGTAATTGTGCCTATTTCGTAAAACATTTATAAAAAAAGCGCATGTATTCTCAGTCCCAAAAATATATATAAAAGGGAGCAAATGAAACTCACAATACTGTATTTCGTAGCAATTATGTATATGACGGCACTGAACAAGTGCAGGGTTTGTCTCGGATTCACGAACGTATCAATATTGTGATTCAATATTGCAGGAAAGTACGTAGACGCAACGAAAATGATAAACGTTAGGTTGACCTCACGAGCAATACCCTCGATCAATACCCATAACCTCCATAGCTATAACCCATAATTTCCTTAGCTCTATCCCGTTTGAAAACTTATTTTGAAATCGTCTGAGTATAACTTCATCGTAGTATTTTATGTATACTAATAATATCTTGAAATAATACAAAGAAAATATATATATGTAATTCGATTGAGAGAGTTTAGAGAAATATATTTTCAAGTTTCTATGAAATAATGAAACCTATTCAATTCTATTTATAATAGATTTTTGAATTATTAAAGTGAATTATTAAAGTATGAATTATTAAAGTGAATTATTAATATATGAATTATTAAAGTGAATTATTAAAGTAAATTATTATAGTGAATTATTAAACTATGGATTATTAAAGTGAATTATTAAAGTATGAATTATTAAAGTGAATTATTAAAGTATGAATTATTAAAGTGAATTATTAAAGTATGAATTATTAAAGTTAAAGTAAAGTAAAAGTAAAGTAAAGGTAAAGTTAAAGTATAGTAAA
Organism: Rutidosis leptorrhynchoides; assembly: GCF_046630445.1. NCBI lineage: Eukaryota > Viridiplantae > Streptophyta > Magnoliopsida > Asterales > Asteraceae > Rutidosis > Rutidosis leptorrhynchoides. The sequence goes on from NC_092343.1 coordinate 242,574,048, forward strand.
AGTATAAAAATATATACGTATAATACGCGTATAAATATATATAATATTAATTTAAATCATTATATATATTTAATAAAATAGAATATAAATATCGTTATCTTTATCATACTGATTAAGTAATGAGTTGTCAAAAGTGGTTCTAGATATTTATAAAAGATATGTACGTTTTAATAATAAAGTTCTTTTTAAACTGAAAACGTTTTTTGTACTTTTGAAACTAAATCAAATAAATATGATAATTTTATTTTCAAAAACTAAATATATTTAAGAATCATTTTGTTAAAAGGTTAAAATAATGGAAATCGTTATATCATAAAACATTTTAGAAAAGTAGAATTATATATATTCATAATAGGTTTCAAGTTTTTAAATTACAGTCTGTTGGTGAAGCATGGAATAAAGTCCAAAGGTTAAATAAACGTATGAAATCATCTTAATGAAAAATGTCGAGTTACTTAACTTGTCGATATTCAACATCAAAGTTATTTACACTCCACGTTCTTATTTTCATATTAAATAAAATGAAAGTTAACACAGTTATCTTATCAAGGTCACGAGGAAAATATTATAAAACATGCCTTGGAAATTAAACAGGAATTTCCACTAACCCTTGTCTAGTTCCCGTTAATTGACACATTTGTTCTTGTTTATAAATCACTTTACCATTTTCTGAATGTTATCAAAAAGAATAGATTTCTTAAATCACAGTTGAATGGACCCGTTCATATATATTATAAACGATTCACAATAGTTGATTACATCGCGAGGTATTTGACCTCTATATGATACATTTTACAAACATTGCATTCGTTTTTAAAAGACAAACTTTCTTTACATCAAAAATTGACGGCATGCATACCATTTCATATTACATACAACTATAATTGACTTAATATTAATTTTGATGAAGTCAACGACTCGAATGCAACATCTTTCAAAGTATGTCATGAATGACTCCAGGTAATATCCTTAAAATGAGCTAATGCACAGCGGAAGATTTCTTTAATACCAGAGAATAAACATGCTTTAAAGTGTCAACCAAAAGGTTAGTGAGTTCATTAGTTTATCATAATCAATCATTTCCGTAATAATAATAGACCACAAGATTTTAGTTTCCATAAATATTCGTACACTCGCAAGTGTTTAAAAGTATTCTATAAGTTGTAGGCACCCGGTAACAAGCCTTAACGTTCATGTTTTACCCTCTGAAGTACACCAGATCAGGTGTGTTTTAAAATAACCTCGAAGTACTAAAGCATCCCATAGTCAGGATGGGGTTTGTCAGGCCCAATAGATCTATCTTTAGGATTCGCGCCTACCGTACATAGACAAGTAGTTTAATGTTACCAAGCTAAGGGTATATTTCTGGTTTAAACCCACATAGAATTAGTTTTAGTACTTGTGCCTATTTCGTAAAACATTTATAAAACAGCGCATGTATTCTCAGCCCAAAAATATATATAAAAAGGGAGTAATGAAACTCAAATACTGTATTTCGTAGCAATTATGTATATGACGGCACTGAGCAAGTGCAAGGTTTGTCTCGGATTCACGAACGTATCAATATTGTGATTCAATATTGCAGGAAAGTACGTAGACGCAACGAAAATGATAAACGTTAGGTTGACCTCACGAGCAATACCCTCGATCAATACCCATAACCTCCATAGCTATAACCCATAATTTCCTTAGCTCTATCCCGTTTGAAAACTTATTTTGAAATCGTCTGAGTATAACTCCATCGTAGTATTTTATGTATACTAATAATATCTTGAAATAATACAAATAAAATATATATATGTAATTCGATTGAGAGAGTTTAGAGAAATATATTTTCAAGTTTCTATAAAATAATGAAACCTATTGAATTCTATTTATAATAGATTTTTGAATTATTAAAGTGAATTATTAAAGTATGAATTATTAAAGTGAATTATTAAAGTATGAATTATTAAAGTGAATTATTAAAGTGAATTATTAAAGTATGAATTATTAAAGTGAATTATTAAAGTGAATTATTTAAGTATGAATTATTAAAGTGAATTATTAAAGTTAAAGTAAAATAAAAGTAAAGTAAAGTTAAAGTTAAAGTATAGTAAAAGTATAAAACTATATACGTATAATACGCTTATAAATATATATAATATTAATTTAAATCGTTATATATATTTATTAAAATAAAATATAAATATCGTTATCTTTATCATACTGGTTAAGTAATGAGTTGTCAAAAGTGGTTCTAGATATTTATAAAAGATATATACGTTTTAATAATAAAGTTCTTTTTAAACTGAAAACATTTTTTGTACTTTTGAAATTAAATCAAATAAATATGATAATTTTGTTTTCCAAAACTAAATATATTTAAGAATCATTTTGTTAAAAGGTTAAAATAATGGAAATCATTATATCACAAAATATTTTAGAAAAGTAGAATTATATATATATTCATAATAGGTTTCAAATTTTTAAATTACAGTCTGTTGGTGAAGCATGGGATAAAGTCCAAAGGTTAAATAAACGTATGAAATCATCTTAATGAAAAATGTCGAGTTACTTAACTTGTCGATATCTAATATCTAAGTTATTTACACTCCACGTTCTTATTTTCATATTAAATAAAATGAAAGTTAACATAGTTATCTTATCAAGGTCACGAGGAAAATATTATAAAACATGCCTTGGAAATTAAACATGAATTTTCACTAACCCTTGTCTAGTTCCCGTTAATTGACACATTTGTTCTTATTTATAAATCACTTTACCATTTTCCGAATGTTGTCAAAAAGAATAGATTTCTTAAATCACAGTAGACCTCATAACATAGTCCCGTAATCATATCATAATGTATCTGATAATTCAATCATTTGATATTATCTCTTAATTCTGTCGATAAATATATCGAAACAAATACGTTCATGTAAAGTATCATATATCTAATACTTTGTTAATGTTTTCAGTTAATATTATATATTATATATACATATCTATATACTCATAATTGTTCGTGAATCGTCGAACACGGTCAAAGGGTAATTGATTACATGAATGTAGTTCCAAACTTTTTGAGATTCAACATTACAAATTCTGCTTATCGTGTCGGAAACATATAAAGGTTAAGTTTAAATTTGGTCAGAAATTTCCGGGTCGTCACAGTACCTACCCGTTAAAGAAATTTCATCCCGAAATTTGATCGATGTCATCATGGCTAACAATAAGAATGTTATTATGACGAATATAAGTTGATTCATAGGGTTTTATCATGATTGAGAAATATGGATAAAATAATTCGATTACTCGAAACGTATGAGTGAAGCTATTGTAAAAGAGTGAAATGAGAAAATAGGGATTCGTCTTATCTTTTGACGTCATCACGGTTGATCTCCGGATTAAAGAAAATCTTTGTAATCTATATAGGATTTGATTCTTCGGTGATTAAGGAAATTATGATCCTCTTCGATTTAATGCGATGATTCATCTCGATTTTTCTGTCGGATATTTCACTATAAATCCACCTCCTTCGTTTCCTTTTAATTCACATATTCTATTCTTTCTCCCTCAATTCTTACTTTAAAATTATTCGTCAATATGCTTCATCCAGTGCTGATTCTCGATATACTCCTCACTTTCATATCTGTCGTTCTTCTTTTTCATCTACCTCCGGAAGAATCTATTTACTTCTACTATACTCTTGGTTTTATAGTGTTTTCAGTTCTCCCGTGTCTTTATATTGCTATATGCATCGATATATACGGTTTATAGTTTCTGGGTTGTTGTTGGGTTTTATATCTTCCCTTATATTTCGATGTCCCTGCTTCTGTCTTCTATAATCATTGTCATCCCCAATTAATGCTCTCTTTTATTTGCTACGATTTATACCCCAATTTCTATTTCGGAGTTTTGTCCTTTGGTTTCTTCTTCTTGCGATTAAGCACCGCTTGTAATGGTCCAGAATTCGCATATATGAATTTCAGAATGAACATTGTTAATATTCTAAGAAAGAAATTGTAATGGAACGATCTTGACTTGTCAATTTACTAGAATACCTCGGAAAAGGCCGAATCATCAAGAAATATTTTCTTGATATTTTAGAGGTTAAAGAGAATACAAGAGTCGTGTAACATAGCACATGATGATGTTATGATCTGTGAATCATCACGTTCCATTTAGAAACTCATCATGACTTAATGTAATATAATCTCGTTGATCAAGTGTCATTATATTATACTAGTTCATGCTTCAGTTCCCAACACTACTTCAAAAATATTCCTATTTTAAATTCGAAAGTTTCAGAATTTAAAAACTAAAATAGTTTCTTTTATGATGTAATACAGACAGCACGAAGAGGTAAATGATTTCAGATAAGAATAATTATGGAAATATCTTCAGAAATATGGAGGATATTTATAATGAAAGATACGATGATATCTTAAAATTTCTAATATCAGAGGGTGATGAAGAATATTGTCCGCAAGGGTTTAGAGTCAGGAGCAAGGTATTCGATAATGACTTCAGCAGACACGGAATCATTTGGATTCTTTGAAGGTAGATTTCGTCCTTGTGATTTATCCACAGCCTTCTTCATGGTTTGCTCAATCCGTATTTTTCAGTACCAAATCTTCTCTTTTTCTGAGCTTTGCCAACACACTACTCTTTATCATCAAACTTTTTACTGTTAAGGTCGATTACAGTTTTTGCTGCTTCATCAGTATTTCGAGAACTAGTTCGCAGTTTAGGGTGTTTTTCAGAAACTTCACATTCAAAGTATATAAGTCCAGAAGATAGACACATATAATTGTTGGCGTAGACATGCTGCGAGATTTCAAAATACTGATTGCTAATTTCTGATGATTCGTATGGCAATTCTCGTTAAAAGATGCAGATGAGTAAATGATGGGGTTTTGATAAATATAAAGATTTTTCCGAAAGTCAAAGATCAATGAAGTTGTTAATAAGTTTACTGCTAATGTGGCGAGATATGAAAGGTTCCCCGGTAATAATGATGAAGGGGTAATCATTATAATAAGGCTTATTCGATTGAACAATTGAAGTTGGTTTGCTGGAGCTGTGACAAAACAGTCTATTTTTAGAAGGGATTGAAAATTTATTTTAGCTAGTAAATGTCAAAAGGTCTGACATGGATACATGTTAAATTATGACTTTGGTTTCAAGAGTTTTTCAGGTACGTAACTGTGGATAACATGTGGTTGGATCATCATCTCGATTGTTCATTATTTGAAGTGTCTTCAGGTATTTCGAACGGCTTGAACACAGATTGTAATCGTTAATATACATACGATGTTCTAACACAGTTTTAAAGTTAAAGTATAGCTTTGAAAGATGTAAGAATCTAAGAGTGATGATACCGGTTATAACTTGAATTGAATTCGGCGATTTCAAAATCAGAATATGTAATTAGATTTTTGAATGAGTATGGTTGTTTTGATTACTATACAAGAATGTATATTGTTGTGAGATTTTGGGAGTATAGTTGATGATTTGCTTAATCAGATTCGAAAAATGTAACATATTAATTGTGAATTTATATATCTCTCGGATATTACCTACCAGTTAAAATTTTTTTCACAATTAATATTTTGTACAACAGAATTTTATTACAGTCTTTATGAAAATATATATGTGCATATTTTCTTCAGATGTAACATAGATTTAATGAGTTAATATTAAATTAAACTCATTTGATTTACGGTTGAAACTAGAACTGAATAATCCCTAAAGACTTTAGAAATTACATAACTTTTACAGAGTATTTATTCAATAAAATTGAAATTATGAATTAATACTTCGTTATTTGTTGGTGTTTGTAACTGGTGTTGGTGATACTGCTGGTACTTGCAAACTGTGTACCGTGCTCTCTAAAGTTAACACTCGAGCTCGGAGTTCTTTAACTTCTTCTACTAACCCTGGTTGGTTATCAGTGTGAGGTAGAGATTGGATATCTTCTCTAGTTCCATTAATGGTAGTCTCAAGACAAAAAATTCTGGCAAAAAGGGTATAAACGGTGTTGCGAACAGGTTCACCGGTGAGCGGGTCGATTACTCCAAGGTTAGGTGGTAGATTCGATTCATGATATGGAGTACCTTCTTCCCTTCTCCATAGGGTGAGTATGTCACAAACCCACCCCCATTTTCTCTAGTAATCACGATAGTTGATTGATTGATGTGCTCCTGTCATGCTGTCTTCGGAGTCAGAGGAGCTTGGTCGATTCGTAGAGGCCATCTTACGCGATCTCAGGAAAGATTTTTGATATGAAGTGTTTAGTGACAGTAATTGATAGTTGGATGGTATTCTCAATGCATAATTTACATAGATATATATATAGTACCAGGATCCCTTAAATTAAGGAGAAATTTACGAGAGATATCAGGCAAGGTCTACAGTAACAGATACGCTAAGATATGAATTCTCAGATACGCTAAGATATGAATTTTGTCTATACACTATTCATGCAGTCAATGCAGTAAAACGTGTCTAGACTAAGAATAATGAGCATGTAATTTCCTAAGGATGATAAGCAGATGATTTCCGACAAAAATGATAAGCAAAACTTTTGACATGCAGACACGGTCGAAGTCCAGGCTCACTAATGCATCCTAACGACTATCAGTTAGACACACTAATGCAGACCTGGTTCACTAAGACCACCGCTCTGATACCAATTGAAAGGACCCGTTCATATACATTATAAACGATTCACAATAGTTGATTACATCGCGAGGTATTTGACCTCTATATGATACGTTTTACAAACATTGCATTCATTTTTAAAAGACAAACTTTCTTTACATAAAAAATTGACGACATGCATACCATTTCATATTACATACAACTATAATTGACTTAATATTAATCTTGATGAACTCAACGACTCGAATGCAACATCTTTCAAAGTATGTCATGAATGACTCCAGGTAATATCCTTAAAATGAGCTAATGCACAGCGGAAGATTTCTTTAATACCTGAGAATAAACATGCTTTAAAGTGTCAACCAAAAGGTTGGTGAGTTCATTAGTTTATCATAATCAATCATTTTCGTAATAATAATAGACCACAAGATTTCAGTTTCCATAAATATTCGTACACTCGCAAGTGTTTAAAAGTATTCTATAAGTTGTAGGCACCCGGTAACAAGCCTTAACGTTCATGTTTTACCCTCTGAAGTACACCAGATCAGGTGTGTTTTAAAATAACCTCGAAGTACTAAAGCATCCCATAGTCAGGATGGGGTTCGTCAGGCCCAATAGATCTATCTTTAGGATTCGCGCCTACCGTACATAGACAAGTAGTTTAATGTTACCAAGCTAAGGGTATATTTCTGGTTTAAACCCAATAGAATTAGTTTTAGTACTAGTGCCTATTTCGTAAAACATTTATAAAACAGCGCATGTATTCTCAGCCCAAAAATATATATAAAAAGGGAGTAATGAAACTCACAATACTGTATTTCGTAGCAATTATGTATATGACGGCACTGAACAAGTGCAAGGTTTGTCTCGGATTCACGAACGTATCAATATTTTGATTCAATATTGCAGGAAAATACGTAGACGCAACGAAAATGATAAATGTTACGTTGACCTGACGAGCAATACCCTCGATCAATACCCATAACCTCCATAGCTATAACCCATAATTTCCTTAGCTCTATCCCGTTTGAAAACTTATTTTGAAATCGTCTGAGTATAACTCCGTCGTAGTATTTTATGTATACTAATAATATCTTGAAATAATACAAAGAAAATATATATATGTAATTCGATTGAGAGAGTTTAGAGAAATATATTTTCAAGTTTCTATGAAATAATGAAACCTATTGAATTCTATTTATAATAGATTTTTGAATTATTAAAGTGAATTATTAAAGTATAAATTATTAAAGTGAATTATTAAAGTATGAATTATTAAAATGAATTATTAAAGTGAATTATTAAAGTATGAATTATTAAAGTGAATTATTAAAGTGAATTATTAAAGTATGAATTATTAAAGTGAATTATTAAAGTTAAAGTAAAATAAAAGTAAAGTAAAGTTAAAGTTAAAGTATAGTAAAAGTATAAAACTATATACGTATAATACGCTTATAAATATATATAATATTAATTTAAATCGTTATATATATTTAATAAAATAAAATATAAATATCGTTATCTTTATCATACTGGTTAAGTAATGAGTTGTCAAAAGTGGTTCTAGATATTTATAAAAGATATATACGTTTTAATAATAAAGTTCTTTTTAAACTAAAAACATTTTTTGTACTTTTGAAATTAAATCAAATAAATATGATAATTTTGTTTTCCAAAACTAAATATATTTAAGAATCATTTTGTTAAAAGGTTAAAATAATGGAAATCATTATATCACAAAACATTTTAGAAAAGTAGAATTATATATATATTCATAATAGGTTTCAAATTTTTAAATTACAGTCTGTTGGTGAAGCATGGGATAAAGTCCAAAGGTTAAATAAACGTATGAAATCATCTTAATGAAAAATGTCGAGTTACTTAACTTGTCGATATCCAATATCTAAGTTATTTACACTCCACGTTCTTATTTTCATATTAAATAAAATGAAAGTTAACATAGTTATCTTATCAAGGTCACGAGGAAAATATTATAAAACATGCCTTGGAAATTAAACAGGAATTTCCACTAACCCTTGTCTAGTTCCCGTTAATTGACACATTTGTTCTTATTTATAAATCACTTTACCATTTTCCGAATGTTGTCAAAAAGAATAGATTTCTTAAATCACAGTGGACCTCATAACATAGTCCCGTAATCATATCATAATGTATCTGATAATTCAATCATTTGATATTATCTCTTAATTCTGTCGATAAATATATCGAAACAAATACGTTCATGTAAAGTATCATATATCTAATACTTTGTTAATGTTTTCAGTTAATATTATATATTATATATACATATCTATATACTCATAATTGTTCATGAATCGTCGAACACGGTCAAAGGGTAATTGATTACATGAATGAAGTTCCAAACTTTTTGAGATTTAACATTACAAATTCTGCTTATCGTGTCGGAAACATATAAAGGTTAAGTTTAAATTTGGTCAGAAATTTCCGGGTCGTCACAACAGTGGACCTCATAACATAGGCCCGTACTCATATCATAATGTATCTGATAATTCAATCATTTGATATTATCTCTTAATTCTGTCGATAAATATATTGAAACAAATACATTCATGTAAAGTATCATATATTAAATACTTTGTTAATGTTTTAGTTAATATTATATATTATATATACATATCTATATACTCATAATTGTTCGTGAATCGTCGAACACGGTCAAAGGGTAATTGATTAAATGAATGTAGTTCCAAACTTTTTGAGATTCAACATTACAAATTCTGCTTATCGTGTCGGAAACATATAAAGGTTAAGTTTAAATTTGGTCGGAAATTTTTGGGTCGTCACAACGTAAAAATTTCTCCTTGAAGTCTTACAGCTTTAGATGCCGGAAAGAATTGTTTAAGAAATTTTTCAACTAAAACGTCCCATGTATCAATCGCCCCTTCAGGTAACGATTCCAACCAATCTTTGGCTTCTCCTTTTAAAGTCCAGGGAAATAACATGAGATATATCTGTTCATCCTCAACTTCTCGAATTTTAAATAGTGTCCAGATCCTATTAAAGGTACGAAGATGTTCATTTGGATCTTCCTTCGGCGCACCACTAAATTGGCATTGATTATTCACCATATGTAGAATTTCTCCTTTGATTTCATAATTTGGCGCATTAATGTCAGGATGAGTAATTGCGTGACCTTGGCCAGTGCATTTAGCTCGCATTCGGTCTTCCATACTTAGAGGTTCCAGATTTTCCATAATTGAATGTGTTGAATCTGAATCACTAGAGGATTCTGATTTAATGGTTCGTTCCTCAACAATCTCTGTTTGAATGATTGGTGGTTCCGGAGGAAAGATTAATGGTTCAGGATCTATGAATCGTCCCTGAATATTATCCAGATTCTCAATTGTGAGGCCGGGTTCAAAAAATGGATTATCGGAAATTTGAATTTGAGTACTTGGTCGACTGGATGACGATTCGAAAGAAAAATCAACGGCGGCAATATTTGCTACATGTCTTGATCGAGTTACAGGTGGTGAACGTACAAAAGGTGGTGAACGTCTTGCTCGGTGCATTCACTGAATATCCTATTAGTTTTTAAAAGGAAAGAAAAATTATATAAGTTATCCAATTAATAGACTTTTCTGATTTTGCCCACGTTTCGAATAGCCAAAAGATGCAGCAGAGGGGCAGGATTCGTTTGGTCTCAATATAATTGAGTACTGTTTGGCTCCAATAACCCGCTCCACGTACAAATCCAACTGTTATTACCAACCAGAAAATTTTGATGTCTATCAATTTAACCACTTAAAATAAATTTTTGTAATTTTAAGAAATTTAGAGAAGAAGTAGAGAAAAAAAAATCTATGTCCTAAAAACTAGAATGACGAGAAATAAGAAAGAAAAAGAGCGCATCGAAAAAGGTCGAAAAAGAAAAGGGTTGAAAAATAAAAGGCGTCGAAAAATAAGAAAGAAAAAGAGTGACTATGAAACTTTAAAATACTCGACTAACCCAACCTTATTACTATCACTAACTTAAAATTAAAATTGCAAATTGAGATTACTAATTGGAGTGATAATTGATACATAGGTAAAAGGCGTCAAAAAATAAAAGTAAGAAAGTAGCGCGTTAAAACTTAAAAATGAACTAAAAACTAAAAACTAAAAGTTGCGTCTAAAAATATTAAAGCTTACAAGTAAAACTATATCCCAAATGGCAATAACTTAAAAAGGTACTAAAACTTAAAAAGGCGTCGCAAAATTCTAAAGTACCTAAATCTTAGTCTAAAGAAAAAACACTTAAGAGATTTTACGGCAAGGCCGAAAATTGTAGAAGTAAAAATAACTATGGCAAAAACTATATCTTAAAAGTAAATACGAGCGAAAAATACAAATTATTACGCTAAAACAAATAAAAAGGGATAAAATATAAAAATACACTAAAAGTTGTAAAAAGTACAATTTTTATAAAAATATTATTTTTATATTATTTATTTTATAAAACTATTAATTTTATAAACTAATTAAACTAAATATATAAAATAATTAAAACTAAACTAAATTAATTAATTATTAAAAACCTAATTAGGGTTTTTATAATAATAATAATAATAATAAACTCCGTAATTAATGCGAAATTAGGGTTCTGTGTAAACCGTGTCAGACGGCTCCGCGAGTTGCGGTACACCTGGCTAAAAACGCCGCGAGTCGCGGGGTTCAAAATTTCAGAAAAGGTGGGTTAGTTTCACAGGTTTCGTAGTTTTTTTTATTTGTTTTTTTATATTTTCTGTTTAAATATTTATATAAAATATTTATATAAATTATATAAAAACTCATGTTTTAAAAACTAAAATAAAAATAGAAATACTTTATAATTTTATAAAAATCTTAAAAATAGATTTATATATATATTTTTTTCGGTTTTTTATGTTTTAAATAAACACAAAATTTTTAAATAAAACTTATATTTTTATAAAATAAAAATAAAGAAACTTTATAAAACTTAAATATTTAACAAACTCTTAAAAATATTTATATTTTTGTTTTCTTTTTATGTTTTTGAATATTTAAAACGTATTTTTACAAAAGCGTATTTTTTTATTAAAAGTAAACAAAAAATAAAAATCTTTTTTTTTTATATTAGCGTTGCGCTTTCGGCGTTTAAGTTAGATTTTAAGTTCCCCGGCAGCGGCACCAAAAATACTTGATGTTATGCGAGGTGTATATAAAATAGCTTATATTTTTACAACTAAATATTATTAAATACGATACAATTTTACACAAGATATTTATTTATTTATAGAATGGATATACTTAAACCTTGCTACAACACTTATAGGCAGTGTACCTAATTGTACAGTAGTGTAGTTTTTAATAAGTCCGGTTCGTTCTACAGGGAATCTTTTAAATAAAGCTTAACGCTATATTAGTTTTAATTTATAAAAATACAAATATATATATAAATAATATTATTATAATAAAAAGGGGGGTTTTTACCGTTTAATGACTGGTTTGTCAATTTTAAAACTTTAGTCGCAGTTAAAACCTAATGTAAAAAAAAATAAATATAACTTAATTTAAAGTGTAAAGTAAATAACGATAATGAAATTGCGATAAATAAAAGTGCGATAAAATAAACTTACGATAATTAAAAAGTACGATAATTAAAAGTTCAATTAAATACAAAAACAATAAATAAAAGTGCTATAATTAGAAGTGCAATTAAATATAAAATAAAGGAAATTAAATATGAAATAAAATAATTATGCTTATTTAAACTTCCGTAATCATGATGTTTGACGTGTTGATTTTAGTTTTATGCCCATGGGTTAATTGTCCTTTGTCCTGGATTATTCAATATGTCCATCTGGTTTTTGTCCATAACAGTCCATCAGTCATAAATATAAAATGCGAGTATCCTCGTCAAATTATCCTTATACCCGAAGTCAAATATTCCAACTAATTGGGGACTTAAACTGTAACAAGGTTTTAATACTTTGTTAATAATTACAGCAGGATATCGAGTGTGTGTAACCCAAGGTTTTAATACTTTGCTATCAATTATGCCAAGTGTCCTTGTACATAATTTCACCCCTGTTTTAATAATTCTAGTGACTATTAATCCATTCCCGTGTCCGGTTAAATGAACGATTATTCGTACATATAAATACCCCGCCCATCGTGTCCGATCGAGTGTATATGGTTATTTATAGGGACGTCCAATTGTAAATCTTTATATTAAAATTAACAAACTATCATTTAGTTAAACAAATATAAAGCCCATTAATAGCCCATAGACTAATTTCCACAAGTGTCGTTCTTTTGTCCAAACCCCAATTATGGTACAAAGCCCAATTACCCAATTTTAATAATTAGCCCAACATCATGATTACTTCGTTTTAAATAAGCATAATAACGGCTTAGCTACAAGACATTAAATTAAAAAGGTTGAACATAACTTACAATGATTAAAAATAGCGTATCGTTACATGGACAGAATTTCGACTTACACCCTTACAACATTCGCTAACATACCCTTATTATTAGGATTTAAAATTAAAATTAAAATTAAAATTAAAATATAAATATTTATATATATACACGTTTACATATATTGAGAGAGAGATAGAATATGGATATTTTTACGATCAGAATGCACGAGCTTTTATAGGCAGTTTCATATTTTGGGGCTCCGCGACTCGCGGCCGTTTTCCTCTTCGAACTTCGCAAGTCGCGGAGTTCGTAAAACCAGCTCACACCATTTTGTCTTTTAATTTGCCGACGGTTTATAATATATTATATAATATATAAATGATTATAAGAATTATTTAAATATTATATTATATTTATGTGCATAGTTGACTTGTAATTTTTAGTCCGTTGCGTCGAGCGTTGAGAGTTGACTCTGGTCCCGGTTCCGGATTTTCGAACGTCCTTGCGTACAATTTAATATCTTGTACTTTACGGTTTGAATCTTGTACTCTTGTAATTTTGAGACGTTTCTCATCAATAATTGGAACCTCTTTTATTATATTTTGTACTTTTGAGCTTTTTGGTCGTTTGCGTCTTCAATTCGTCGAATCTGTCTTTTGTCTTCATCTTTTATTATTTAAACGAATATCACTTGTAAATAGGACAATTGCAACTAAAAGCTTGTCTTTCTTGAGGAATAATGCTATGAAATATTTGTTCGTTTTTATCATTATCAATGATATCTTGGAATTTCTAATATCGAAAGATGGTGAAGAAAATTGGTCCTCAAGAGTTTGGAGTCAGAAGCAAAGTATTCGCTAGAGATTTCATCAGGAACAGAATCATCAGGATTCTTAATGTACAAGTTTAGTCCTTGTGATTCGTTCAGAGACTCCTTCATGGTTTGCTCAATCTATTTTTCAGTACCAAATTTTCTATCGAGCGTTCCTAACATTCCCTTCTTTATTATCAAACTTTTTGTTGTTTAGACCATCTATAATTTTTCTGTTTTCTCTGCATTTAATGCTACCATATCTGAGTCATCGATTATCAATCCGAGGTGGTTTTAAGAGAATTGTGTTTTTAGATGATTAAACGCTGAGGGTAATATGGTGGAATATAAAAGGTTCCCCGGTAACAATAAAAGAGTACGCATATATATCATGGTTATAATAAGGTTGTTTCGAACGAAAAGTCGAAGTTGATTTGCTGGAGCTGTGATAAAATTTTCTAATTTGAAAAGGAATTGCAAAATTATTTTCGATAATAACAACTCCAAAGGAGCTAGCACAGATATGTATTAAACGTTTACTCAGGTTCCGAGTGTTTTCAGGTGCATGACTATATGCATAAATCTTTCTTCCGTAGATGAGATGCAGTTGGTTCATCCTCTCGATTGAGGTGTTTTTAAGAATCATGAAAGGTTTGAATGCAGATTGGAATCATCAAGATACAAATGAGGTTTAAGATGAAATCAAGTGGCAACTTGAAGAATTGTTTAGTTTCATATGTTATAATCAATATTTTAATTCATTTTAATTGTCTAATGTTATTAGTCCACAGTCGATAGTCCACAGTTAACAATCCAATGATTCATATATAGTTTAATATATAATATTTGAATTAATAAATACGTATCGTGACCCGTATACGTCTCAGACTCTATCACAACTCAAACTATATATATTATTGTAGAATCAACCTCAACCCTGTATAGCTAACTCCCGCATTACTGCATATAGAGTGTCTATGGTTATTCTAAATAATATATATAGATGCGTCGATATGATATGTCAAAACCTTGTATACGTGTCCCGATATTTAAAGTGTGTAAAATAAATAACAGAAATTAAATGACGATAAATAAAGTGCGTAAAGTAAATAACAGAAATTAAATAACGATAAATAAAATTGCGATAATTAAATTGCGATAAATAAAATGCGATAAATAAATTGTGATAAATAAATGTAATAAGGAATTAACAGTTAGCTAGGAACAATTAGCTAGGAACAGTTAGCGTGGATTCTTAACAAAATTTCTCATAGTTAATTTGTTTGTTTCTAACAAATTTTATTTTGTCAAATGTTTTCTTCATTATGCCACTTGTTGGATTCTGATAGACTGAAATCCAAATATGAAATTGAATGAAAATAGTTATTCTGTGGTGAACGGATACGTATTTCTGTGATTGTAAGTAGGATAGTAAATGACTGTTGAATCAGCTTCGAAGAATGTACAGTGTAACTTATTAAGGTGAAATCTAAATATTCCTCGAGTATTACCTACCCGTTAAAATATTTTCACCATTAACAGTTTGTACGAAAGAATTTTTAATTACAATCTTTATGAAAATATACTTTCATATATATTTTCTTCAGATGTAATTATGGATTTAATGAGTTAACATAATATTAAACTCATTTAGTTTTCGGTTGGAACTAGAATACATAATCTCTAAAACATTTAGAGATTACTTAATCGTCATGAAGAACGAAGATAATCGATGTAGAACGATACGTAGAACGAGGATTATACTCGAGGTACAGAATGAGATGTTGGGGCATGGATTATTGATGGTATTGGTGCTGTTACTGATGGTACTGTTAGTGCCGATGATGTTGCTGAAGCTGGTACATTTTGCACCATATTCTCCAAAGCTATTACTCGAGCACGAAGTTCGTTGACTTCTTCTATTATTCCAGAATGATTGTCGGTCTGAACGAGCAGATGAATAAGGTTTAGAATTGTGGATAGAATACAATCGTGTCGAGCTATTCTGGAAATGAGGCTGAAAATGGTGTTTCGGATAGGTTCACCGGTAAGTGCTTCGGGTTCTTCACCAAAAGGTGAATTAGGTTGGTGGAAAGGATCGACTTCTTCTTGTCTCTAATGATTTAGTAGGCTACGAACCCATCAGATTAATTGGGGATGGCTGATTGGTTGATCCATTCCGGTCACACTGCTTTCGGAGCTTGAGTGAAAATCCATATCAGAATAGCTGTCAGAATTCGAGGAAATTGAACTGGTTGAGGGATTCATCCCGTACGATCAGATGAAGGATTTTCGATAAGAATTTCATTATAGGATGTAGATTAGTACCCTACAATACATAATCTACATATGCATATATAATACTAAAATCCCATAAGTTACGGAGGAATCTACGGAAGTTGTCAGGCAAAGTCTACAGTAACAGATATGCTAAGATATGAATTAGCAGATACGCTAAGATACGAATTTTGTCTATACACTATTCATGCAATCATTACAGTAAGATGTGTCTAGACTAAGAATGATAAGCAGGAAATTTCCTAAGGACGATAAACAGATGATTTCCGACAAAAATGATAAGCAAAACTTTTGACATGCAGACACGGTCGAAGTCCAGACTTACTAATGCATCCTAATGACTATCAGTTAGACACACTAATGCAAGACCTGGTTCACTAAGACCACCGCTCTGATACCAACTGAAATGCCCCGTCCTAATCCATCTGGACGAAGTCATCAACATTTGATCCCAGAGCGATGATTGACTCCAAGTAATGTCCTTAAAATGAGCAAATGCACAGCGAAAGATTTCATTCATACCTGAGAATAAACATGCTTTCAAGTGTCAACCAAAAGATTGGTGAGTTCATTAGTTTATCATAAATAATAATTTCATAATTTTAATAGACCACAAGATTTCATATTCTCAATTATCATAAATAAACGTCCCATGCATAGATACAAAAATATCATTCATATGGATTGAACACCTGGTAATCGACATTAACTAGATGCATATAAGAATATCCCCTATCATTCCGGGATCCTCCTTCGAACATGATATAAATTTCGATGTACTAAAGCATTCGGTATTTTGGATAGGGTTTGTTAGGCCCAATAGATCTATCTTTAGGATTCGCGTCAATTAGGGTGTCTGTTCCCTAATTCTTAGATTACCAGACTTAATAAAAAGAGGCATATTCGATTTCGATAATTCAACCATAGAATGTAGTTTCACGTACTGGTGTGTGTTTTGTAAATCATTTATAAAAGCAGAGCATGTATTCTCAGTCCGAAAAATATATATTGTAAAAGCATTTAAAAAGGGAGCAAATGAAACTCACACTACTGTATTTTGTAGTAAAAATACATACGACGATACTGAACAATGCAGAGTTGGCCCCGGATTCACGAACCTATATCATTTGTATAATCATTAATATATATAATCGTAATCAAATAAATATATATATTATTAGCGATATAATTTTTTTATATTATTAATTTATATATTTCATTATTACTATATAAAATTATAACTTTGTTATGGTATTAGTATCAAATATTTTATATGTATATATTTCATTTGTTTGTTAAAACAATAATTATATTAATACTAAAATAATATTTGTAGTGATTAAAATAATGATGATGATAATACTAGTGTTAATAATAATGATATTGATATTAATGATTTTATTAATAATAATATTAATGATAGTTTTGACGATAAATCTTATAATAATGTTAGTAACAGAAATTTTTATTTACATGAAAAGTTTATTAATAATGATAATGAAAATAATATATATATATATATATATATATATATATATATATATATATATATATATATATATATATATATATATATATATATTTTTTTTATAATACATATTACTTAATAATAATAAATATTATAGCAATTTCTTTACTAATGATAATATTAATGTCAATACTTATATTAATCATAATCAAGATCTTTCATGTTTAATTTCTGAACTAATAACTAAGGCTTCTATAACATCAATTCATAGTTCAAATCATAATAATAAAAGTAATACTTAATAATAATAATAATAATAATAATAATAATAATAATAATAATAATAATAATAATAATAATAATAATAATAATAATAATAATAATAATATTTAGTGATAATACTATTACTAGTAATGATAATAATATTACTATTAATATTAATGATGATAACAATAATAATAGATAATAATTCTAATACTTAATGATAATGATAATAATAATAATATCAATAATAATAATAATAACAATCACAATAATAATAATAGTAATAATATTAACAATGTTACTAATAATAATAATATTTAGCTAGATTAATGATAATAACATTTGTAATATTTATATTAATGACAATAATACTTAACATAATAACAATAACATAGTTAATAATAATGATAATAATAAAAAGAAATAAAAAGAAATAAAAGGCTACCTTAACAAGCTTTAAAAAGAAATTTATGTCTCCGCTCGGAATTGAACCCGAGACCTCTCCTTCCACTACACCCACCCTTAACCGTTCTTCCATACCAATTTTTCTGAATATATATCAAATCCAAATATATTTACCTAGTTTATATTTCTACCCTCCTCATCTTCTTCTTCTTTGAACTAATCGACCAAATATTACCTTCTCATAGCAAGTGATTGTTTAGTTGATTTAGGACTTAAAATAAATACACAAACAAGTCATGAGTGATTAAACGGAAAAAAAAATAAAAAATAAAAAAAATGGCCTGCTGCCAGCGACGGTTCAAAAGAAAAAAAATATTGATTTCATTTTGTAGCCCGTTTTGAACAAAGATTATAATATGAAATAGTTTGTAAATCGTATATGTAAACTATTGAAATCGTCAATAAAATGGGAAACATCAAAACACTTACGAATTTTGGTAAGAACAATTCCGTTGACTTTTGAACATAAAACTTTGACTTGTAAATTCGATTCGTTTGGAGGAATTGAAAGTTGAAATCTTACAGATAGATCAAATATAAGATTCCTAACACATCTACATTATTAGATTTTGAAGATTGATTCGAATTCATGTTTTGAATAAAAAGGGTCGCGTACAGAGGAACCCAAAGTTGTTCCTCATTTTTCTGTTATTTCTTTCAATTAATAGAAGCTGTAGATATTTGAACAATTATTGATCGTTGAGTGGTATCTGGTGAAGGTTTTGATCGATACCAAAATTCACGGGTAAGCAGACAACAACAAAAAAATAAAAAAAAATAAAAGAAGCTGATGGATGCATATGTATGTATACCCGCGTGTTTATCTGTGAGAATCAATAAAAAAAATTATTTTGTTATTATTATTAATAATAAAAACCAAATTATAATAATAATAAAGATATTAATAATATTATTGATGATGATAATAATAATAATAATTAGTTACAATAATACATCAATTTAATATTACCACATTGTTATTTACATGAAGGAAAATATTATAATTTTCTATATATATTAATTACAACTTACCTAATTTACAATGCTTGTATAATTAACTTATGTATAGAAATTATATGTGTTACATATTTTAATATACAATTGTTAATATATCTATATATATATATATATATATATATATATATATATATATATATATATATATATATATATATATTCGTTATTAATTTCGTTAAAGTAATACGAGTATTTCTAAATAGAGTAGTCAATGTATTTATATAATTACATATTCTAAAATTTTTACTTAACAAGTTCTGTTACATAAATAAATATATTATATATTTTTTTAGACTAATAATTTAATATATCCCTATGTATTTACCTTATGTACCTTATGTATGTATATATATATATATATATATATATATATATATATATATATATAACTATATAATATTATAATAGTTTTCATTACAACTTATAATTTTTTTTTTACATATTTGTCTATAATATCAAATGCATATAATAGTTTATTAATATGTTTAGAAAATTTATATATAATTATGTAAATCTATGATTATGTATGTATACATATTTGTTTAAAAATAATTATCCGTGAATCGTCGGGAGCAGTCGAAAAGTAAAATGTATATATGAACACAGTTTAAAGTTTTTGAGACTTCAACATTACAGACTTTGCTTATCGTGTCGAAATCATATAAGATTCAAGTTTAAATTTGATCGGAAATTCCCGGGTCATCACATGGGCAGTCTCTTTATGGAATTTTTTTGTGAGATAGTTTTACAATTTTATTTATTATCTATCATTTATTATTACTATTATTATTATTGTTATTTTTATTATTATTCTTATTATTCTTATTACTATTAATTTTGAATATGATTGTTATTATATACAAAGATAAAAGGTATAATTATTATTATCACTAATATTATTATCATTACTAGTATTATCATTAGTTATTATAATTATTACTACCATTAACATTAATATTACATATTGTTATTAATATTGTTATTGTAATACTATATTAACTAGTATTAATATCAAAACAAGTATTAGAACAAGTATTATTATTATTATTATCAAGATTAAGGTTATTGATATTAGGAATATTATTATCCTTCTAAAAATTGTAAAATCTTTGTTATTATAAAATCAATACAAGTTATTATTATTTTCACTAATATTAGTATTAATATCGTTTTTGTAATCAAAAGTTTTACTATTATTGTTATTAACATAAGTATCAAATTTTAACAATATCGTTATTATTATTAGTATTACCGATATTAAGAAAGTAATTATTATTGGTAAATCATTATTATCGAAACTATCATTTTGTTACAAATAAATATTTTGTACCTAAAATATACTTAACACATATATTGTAATTATACTAATAACTTATATATCTACATAATAACATTATTTATATAAATACTTATATATAACAAACTAATGATATCTTTTATATAATATTAACCATATATATATATATATATATATATATATATATATATATATATATATATATATATATATATATATATATATATATATGTTAATATAACTAAAAATATAGATATTAAACACTTTGAATATATACACAAATTAAATAAGTATAATAGATAATTTAAAATATAATATATAAACTTGCTAGATTACGATTATACATTTTAATTTATATATAATTGATATAGGTTCGTGAATCCGAGGCCAACCCTACATTGTTCAGTATCGTCGTATGAATATTTTTACTACAAAATATCGTATTGTGAGTTTCATTTGCCTTTTTACTCTTTATATTTTTGGGCTGAGAATACATGCGAAATTTTTATAAATGTTTTACGAAATAGACACAAGTAATCGAAACTACATTATATGGTTGAATGATCGAAGCCGAATATGCCCCTTTTTGCTTGGTAGCCTAAGAATTAGGGAACATCACTAATTTTGAGAATTAGTGCACGCCTAATTGACACGAATCCTAAAGACAGATCTATTGGGCCTAACGAACCCCATCCAAAGTACCGGATGCATTAGTACTTCGATGTTGTTTTTATCATGTCCGAAGGATTTCCCGGAATGATAGGAGATATTCTTATATGCATCTTGTTAATGTCGGTTACCAGGTGTTCACCATATGAATGATTATTTTTGTCTCTATGCATGGGACGTATATTTATGAGAACTGAAAATGAAAATCTTGTAGTCTATTAAAATGATGAAAATGATTATTTATGTTAAACTAATGAACTCACCAACCTTTTGGTTGACACTTTAAAGCATGTTTATTCTCAGGTATTAAAGAAATCTTCCGCTGTGCATTTGCTCATTTTAGAGATACTACTTATATTCATTCATGACATATTTCAAAAGACGTTACATTCGACTCGTTGAGTTCATCAAGATTATTATTAAGTCAATTATAGTTGGATATATTATGAAATGGTATGCATGCTGTCAACTTTCGATGTGATGATAGTTTGTCTTTTAAAAACAAATGCAATGTTTGTAAAATGTATCATATAGAGGTCAAGTACCTCGTGATGTAACCAAATGTAATGTATTCGTCCAGATGGATTAGGATGGGTCACGACAGTTGGTATCAGAGTGGTGGTCTTAGCGAACCAGGTCTGCATTAGTGTGTATAACTGATAAGTCGTTAGGATGCATTAGTGAGTCTGGACTTCGACAATGTCTGCATGTCAAAAGTTTTGCTTATCATTAGTGTCGAAAATTATTTTCTTATAGTCCTTAAAGTCTAGACACGTCTTACTGCCTCTATTGCATAGACAGTGTATAGATAAATTCATATCTTAGCATATCTTTTATTGTTACCTTTGCCTGACAGCTTCCCTAGATTCCTCCGTAATTTATGGGATTTTAGTATTATATATGCATATGTAAATTATGTGTTAACACCTATTTCCTTATGATGTAAGGCTTAGTATATCAACACGATACTAGAAGTAATCTAGCTTTAAGTGGGCGAGTATTGCCGATTGATGTTTGCTTTTGGAAAATAATCCCTGCAGACCCGGTTCACAAGTGTAGAAACTTGTGGGGTGGCTTAATCAATCTGTCGTCCGTAGAGCGTAAAGTGCTAGCCGGATAACTTCTAGTGACAGAAAGTGTTAGAGAGAGAGAGATGAAGTCTCAGCTCTCAAATTTTACAGAATGTCTGAACTGTGTAAAATGACGACCCAAGGGGTCTATTTATAGTGTCAGATCCACCAGATTGTTCAGGGACACGTGTCAGATGATGATACGTTCTGTTACTTGTGTTCCGAAATTTACGCTGAAAGTGGCTTTCTCCGACCAGGGCTTACACGCTAGGGGGCGTTCAGGGCTTACGCATGACGGAACAACCTGTATAGCGGAGAACGCTGGACGGATAATTCCACAAAACTGTTGTTTCCAGCCTTCCAGATGCTACTTTTATGCAACCATTATGCCTTTTATGTGTGTATACGATAGGATACACCATTAAGTCCCCCCAGTTTAATGACTTAAGCGTTTGAAAAATGATTAAGTTGTTAAACTTTTGATAACGCATGCCAACTAGCCTGTTCATCGCCCATTTGCATCGGAGAAAACATTACAGGCATTAAATGCAGACGTATTTTACTGACGCTGTGATGATTAATTTTAAATGTTTGAGAATCTCCACGCACCTCCAGCTGTAAAAAGTGTCATTTCGTACCCTACGTTTAAACTTACCCGTACACGTGTCACAATCGTGTCCATAAAAATTGCATCAACGAACTCCTATATAAACCGGCATAACTGTAGTCACCCGAACTTTTCCATGTGTATATATATTAATTGAGAATGATATTTACATGACTAAATGTTTCCAACGTGTTAAGCAATCAAACTTGTTATGACTTGATTAAATGAAATAAGTTTCATATAGACAATTGATCACCCAAGTTGACCGACGATTCACGAACGTTACAAAATTGTAAAAACTACATGTTGTGGTATATATAGACATATATATATGGTTGACAAGAGATTATGATGAGTAAGTATCTCACTAAGTATATTAAAAATGTGTGATATACATAAGAAATGAGATTACTAAGTTAAGAAACTCGAAATGATATATATAACGATTATCGTTATAACAACGTCTTACTAGGTACATATGAATCATATTAAGATATTGATACACTTGGTTAATTATGTTAAATGATAAGTAAATATATCATTAAGTGTATTAACAATGAACTACATATGTAAAAATAAGACTACTAACTTAATGATTTCGAAACGAGACATATATGTAACGATTATCGTTGTAATGACATTTAACTGTATATATATCATACTAAGATATATTATATATTATATATCATAATATCATGATAATGTAACAATTTAACATCTCATTTGATATAATAAACAATGGGTTAACAACATTTAACAAGATCGTTAACCTAAAGGTTTCAAAACAACATTTACATGTAACGACTAACGATGACTTAACGACTCAGTTAAAATGTATATACATGTAGTGTTTTAATATGTATTCATAAACTTTTGAAAGACTTCAAGACACTTATCAAAATACTTCTACTTAACAAAAATTCTTACAATTACATCCTCGTTCAGTTTCATCAACAATTCTACTCGTATGCACCCGTATCCGTACTCGTACAATACACATCTTTTAGATGTATGTACTATTGGTATATACACTCCAATGATCAGCTTTTAGCAGCCCATTTGAGTCACTTAACACATGTGGGAACCATCATTTGGCAACTAGCATGAAATATCTCATAAAATTACAAAAATATGAGTAATCATTCATGACTTATTTACATGAAAACAAAATTACATATCCTTTATATCTAATCCATATACCAAAGACCAAAAACACCTACAAACACTTTCATTCTTCAATTTTGTTCATCTAATTGATCTCTCTCAAGTTCCATCTTCAAGTTCTAAGTGTTCTTCATAAATTCGATAAGTATAGTTTCATAAAAATCAAGAATACTTTCAAGTTTGCAAGTCTACTTCCAAGCTTTCTAATCCATTCTAAGTAATCATCTAAGATCAAGGAACCTTTGTTATTTACAGTAGGTTATTTTTCTAATTCAAGGTAATATTCATATTCAAACTTTGATTCAATTTCTACAACTATAACAATCTTATTTCGAGTGAAAATCTTACTTGAACTGTTTTCGTGTCATGATTATGCTTCAAGAACTTTCAAGCCATCCAAGGATCCTTTGAAGCTGAATCCATTTTTTTCATTTCCAGTAGTTTTATCCAGAAAACTTGAGGTAGTAATGATATTCATAACATCATTCGATTCATACATATAAAGCTATCTTATTCGAAGGTTTAAACTTGTAATCACTAGAACATAGTTTAGTTAATTCTAAACTTGTTCGCAAATAAAAGTTAATCCTTCTAATTTTACTTTTAAAATCAACTAAACACATGTTCTATATCTATATGATATGCTAACTTAATGATTTAAAACCTGGAAACACGATGAACACAATAAAATCGGATATACGCCGTCGTAGTGAAACCGGGGGCTGTTTTGGTTTGGATAATTAAAGACTATGATAAACTTTGATTTAAAAGTTGTTCTTCTGAGAAAATGATTTTTCATATGAACATGAAACTATATCCAAAAATCTTGGTTAAACTCAAAGTGAAAGTATGTTTTTCAAAATGGTCATCAAGATGTCGTTCTTTCGACGGAAATGACTACCTCTTTAGTAATTGACATATAAATTAAATTTCTGACTATAAACCTATAATTTTTCTATTTGGATTCTTAAATTAGGGTTAAATATGAAACCATAACAATTTGATTCACTCAAAACGGATTTAAAATGAAGAAGTTATGGGTAAAACAAGATTGGATATTTTTGATCTTTTTAGCTACGAGAAATGTTTAACAAATCTATACAAATCATATCCTAGCTAACTTATATTGTATTATACATGTATTCTAATATATTATGTAATCTTGGGATACTATAGATACGTATGCAAATGTTTTGACATATCATATAGACCCATGTATATATATTATTTAGAACAACCATAGACACTCTATATGCAGCAATGTTGGAGTTAGCTATACAGGGTTGAGGTTGATTCCAAAAATATATATACTTTGAGTTGTGATTTAGCCTGAGACGTGTATACACTGGGTCGTGGATTGATTCAAGATAATATATATCGATTTATTTCTGTACATCTAACTGTGGACAATTAGTTGTAGGTTGCTAATGAGGACAGCTGACTTAATACACTCAAATCTTTAAAACATAATAAAAATGGTTGTAATTATATTTTGATCATACTTTGATATAAATGTACATATTTGTATAGGTTCGTGAATTTATCCGTGGCCAAGTCTTATTTCCGAGGAAGGAAATATCTGTGAAAATGAGTTATAGTCCCACTTTTAAAATCTAATATTTTTGGGATGAGAATACATGTAGGTTTTATAAATGTTTTACAAAATAGACACAAGTACGTGAAACTACATTCTATAGTTGAATTATCGAAATCGAATATGCCCCTTTTTATTAAGTCTGGTAATCTAAGAATTAGGGAACAGATACCCTAATTAACGCGAATCCTAAAGATAGATCTATTGGGCCTAACAAACCCCATTCAAAGTACCGGATGCTTTAGTACTTTGAAATTTATATCATATCCGAAGGGTGTCCCGGAATGATGGGGATATTCTTATATATGCATCTTGTTAATGTCGGTTACCAGGTGTTCACCATATGAATGATTTTTATCTCTATGTATGGGATGTATATTGAAATATGAAATCTTGTGGTCTATTATTATGATTTGATAATATATAGGTTAAACCTATAACTCACCAACATTTTTGTTGACGTTTTAAGCATGTTTATTCTCAGGTGATTATTAAGAGCTTCCGCTGTTGCATACTAAAATAAGGACAAGATTTGGAGTCCATGCTTGTATGATATTATGTAAAAACTGCATTCAAGAAACTTATTTTTGATGTAATATATTCTTATTGTAAACCATTATGTAATGGTCGTGTGTAAACGGTATAGTCGTGTGTAAACGGTATATTTTAGATTATCATTATTTGATAATCTACGTAATGCTTTTAAACCTTTATCGATAAAATAAAGGTTATGGTTGTTTTAAAAATGGATGCAGTCTTTGAAAAACGTCTCATATAGAGGTCAAAACCCCACGATGAAATCAATTAATATGGAACATTTATAATCAATATGAACGGGACATTTTAGTTGGTATCAGAGCGTTGGTCTTAGAGAACTAGAAAATGTGCATTAGTGTGTCTTATCAAGTTTGTTAGGATGCATTAGTGAGTCTGGACTTCGACTGTGTTTTCTTTAAGAATGATTGCTTAACATTTTTTGTTGGAAACTATATATTATTAACATGTAAATATTATGTGATATATTAATCTCTTAACATGTTTGATATTGTATGATAGATGTCTACCTTTTGCACAAATCCCATTGACTCACCTAATAATAACGAAGAGTCGAATATATATTGGCAAAATTCACAAGTTCCCGAAGAACCGGAAGAAGAGGAAACAGAACCGGAAGAAGAGGAACCAGAAGAAGAGGAACCAGAAGAAGAGGAACCGGAAGAAGAAGAGGTTCCGGAGGGGGGAATAGTAGGAACCACAGAAAACCGGTCAAATAAAAGAAAATCCTCAACCAATGGACCAAAGTTAATAATGGTCAATGGTGTTTCCGCTAAGAAGCAAAATATTGGGAAAATTACCAATTTTCCGATGAATCAGATCCTGATGAGGATTCCGATGATGTTATAGAAATTACCTCGACCCAATTTAATAAAGCGAAAGAAAATAATAAGGGAAAAGGTATAAAAATAGAGAAACCCGATTCCAACCCCGATGAACTTTATATGTATCGACAACATCCGTATTTCCTAAAATGTAACAATAACCCGGGAACCTCTAAACCACCAGGTTTTTCTAAACCAATGTGGAAAACGACAACTCGTATTAGAGGAACATCATATATCCCTAGAAGATTAGGAAAAAGAACCAAGTCCGAAGAAGAAGAAGAAGAAGAAGAAGAAGAAGAAGAAGAAGGAGAAGAAGAAACCAGTGATTCAGATTAGAGGGTTGTAATCATGTTGTGTATTATATGTATTGTAGTGTGCTTGTATTTTTATGTTCTATGTAAAAATTGCTTGTATTGTTTGTTAATTATCTTTTACGAATCTAATCCTTGTCTATTTTACAGTATAAAAACAAAATGGATGTTAAGGGTAGACAACCGAATATTTTAGAAGACCTACCAGAGGATATGATTGAGAAAATCTTGTCTAGAGTCAGTCAGAATTCATCAGCACATTTAGTTATGGCGAAATTAACTTGTCAAACATTTGAAAGACTTTCCAGAAATGCCTTAGTTTATAAAAGGCTTTCCTTTGATAGGTGGGGTATATCACATTGGGGAGACCGTAAGTTACGCCGTGTTTTCTTTAAAGCGTTAAATGCGGGGAACCCAAATGCAATTTTACGCTACGGGTTAAGAACCTATTTTGACTCAACATATCTCAACATAGGATTTCGTGAATTAGAAAGAGCTTCTAACATGCAACATAAAGAAGCATGTTATGCTTACGGGTTAGTGATGTTCGCTTCTTACCAAAGTGAGAAAAAGAACATCAGATTGCAACTTTTAAATAAAACCTTCCCACAAGTGACGGATTCAGTAGTTGGGGTGAGAAACAAGGTTTTTAGATTATTACGGGGCTGTTGGACATTACGAAACCCTCGTCCATTTGACGACATTAAAACATGCTGCCTAGCTAATGGTCATAACGGTTATTTTCCACAAGACCAAGGATGGGAAGTCGTCTTAGTAAAACCAGAATGCATGACTTGTTTCTGGACTTATGAATTACGTGTCTTTATTTCCTTTGCTGAACAACTTGCGTATTAACTAGATTTATCTTCAAAACTGTCATGTATCATAGTGTACTATATTTCATGTTATATGTAATATAGCGAAGTTGTAAGTTTGAAGAATATTTGTATGTGATATTTTAACAGCCCGAGTACAACCCGTAGTGGATATTGTCCGCTTTGCCCCGACGCACGGTGGCTCAAGGTTTTGTTTCTCGGGACTCACCCTCAAAACGCGTCCACTAGAGGAGGTATCCACACCCTTTATAAGGGGTGTTTCGTTCTCCTCCCCCACCGATGTGGGATGAGTTCTCACACTCTCCCCCACTCAGGACACTGCGTCCCCGCAGTGCACATCGATGCGGGCCCCAGCTCTGATACCATCTTGTAACAGCCCGAGTACAACCCGTAGTAGATATTGTCCGCTTTGCCCCGACGCACGGTGGCTCACGGTTTTGTTTCTCGGGACTCACCCTCAAAACGCGTCCACTAGAGGAGGTATCCACACCCTTTATAAGGGGTGTTTCGTTCTCCTCCCCCACCGATGTGAGATGAGTTCTCACACTCTCCCCCACTCAAGACACTGCGTCCCCGCAGTGCACATCGATGCGGGCCCCAGCTCTGATACCATCTTGTAACAGCCCGAGTACAACCCGTAGTGGATATTGTCCGCTTTTCCCCGACGCACGGTGGCTCACGGTTTTGTTTCTCAGGACTCACCCTCAAAACGCGTCCACTAGAGGAGGTATCCACACCCTTTATAAGGGGTGTTTCATTCTCCTCCCCCACCGATGTGGGATGAGTTCTCACACTAGTTGTAAGACCCGAATATTTGTTGTGTACACATGTGTAAATAAGCTACTTGAAGTGGGGTTCTTGTTGTACATTTAAAAAGAAGTCAGAATCTGGCCTGGTGATATTGCGCGCCACGCAGCCTTCTGGCGCGCCGCGCCACTTGCCTGCGACAGATTCCCCTTTCTTTTTAAATTAGATATTTTGAGGGTATTTTGGTAAAAACAATTAAGGGCCGAATTAAATGCCTTAGATCAGTTTTGGGAGCTTCATTACTCCATTCACAACCACCAAATCTTCTCCACTTCAATTTTAGAGAGAGAGAGTGCACTTCAAGAGTGAGAAAGCTCCATTAAAAGAAGAAGGAGGTTGAATCGGGTCTAGGTGCGTTTTTTAAAGTCGTTCATCTAGTCGCTAGCTACGTAGTGATTGTGTTGGTATGTTCTAAAACCCAATTTCTTACTTTAATTGTATTAAGGGTTAGGGCTTGGGTTAGTTAGCACACAAAACCCATTTGCTAGTAAATTGGGGGTTTTGGGTTAAGTTGGGTCATGTGGACTCAAAGGTAACTAATTAGGGTTTTCAAAGTGTTAATTTATGTTTATGAACCTAATTAGTTAGTTAAAGTACTAGAACACTTCAATGATATGTAAATGGGTGTTAATTGGGCATGGATGACCCAAATGGGTGTGTTGACCTTGAAATGGGTCAAATGGGTCTTTAATGACCTAAGTGGTCTTGCATGTGGAAAATGAGTTAATTTCGTGATTTAAAAGTGTTTTAAACCCATCTTGGTTAATGATTAGGGTTTTGGTGTGTGTTGACCCAAAATTAGGGTTAAGGGTTCAAATGAGTTGAAATTGCGCCTTGGGTCAAAATGGCTTTGGAATGGTGAAAGGATCGGTTGACCAACTTGAGTTTGCATTTGATTATATGTATAATGTGATAGGTACGTTACTTTGAGGTTTCGCAAGCTCGGGTATCTTTTCACAAGACTTTGAGGTGAGTGGAATAATTATATGCGTATGTATATAATGTATCTATTTGTTGTAGCGTGAAAGGTGTAGTGTCGAGGTGTTAAGACACCACGTTTCACGTGAAGAGTGTAGCATTGAGGTGTTAAGATGCCACTCAGGTGTAGCATCGAGGTGTTAAGATGCCACCTAGGATTGTAGTGTCGAGGTGTTAAGACACCACTCCGTAAAATAATGAGTGAAGCATCGAGGTGTTAAAATTCCACTCGGGGTGAAGTGCCGAGGTGTTAAGGTGCCACCCTAGGGGTTAGTGGTGCGAGGTGTTAAGTGCCCTAACGAATGTTATGAACACCGATGGCGTTTTCGCGAGCGCCGTTCCCTTGACCTATTGGTTAACCATGGTTATTTGTGTTGTAAGCATATTATATTATTCGAGTTATATTTATATGCGGATGTTATGCTAGCTTGGGGGTATTGGTGATTTATAGCTTGTTATTGCGACGAAAAGCTAAGGTTGTTTGCTAGCATGTTTGCGGTTGTGTAAGTGTATGCAAGTAGGTATAATTATATATGTATTCGTATAATTATTGCATTCACTAAGCTTTGCTTACCCTCTCGTTGTTTACCATTTTATAGGTTCGGTTTTGGACAAGAGTAAGGGCATCGTTTTGGACTAGAGATCCCGCTTGATGCTAGGGGACGCTTTTGGCTTTAGTAGCTCTTGGAGTTTGACCGATAGTTGGGTAGTTTAATCCCAAACGTCATGCTCATTGTTTAGTTTGGAACTTAAACTTTTTGGTGGTCGAAACTCGTAATTTGTATTAAACTCGTAAAACGGCCGATGTGGGCCCCGCTTGTAAAACATAGATTTTATAATTGAAACATGTTAGTTTTACATATTTGGATGTATGGTAAAAAGCGTTTCGTCTAAAAGTGTCGGGAACTAGTCAATCTTTTTCGCATTTTGAGACCTTCCGGACAGACCACTTTGGCGCGCCGCGCCCCTACATGGCGCGCCGCGCGGGTATGCTGCACAGGAATTTTTTATTTTATTTTGTATTTTCACGTGGTTGTTCGCGGGTTGGTTTGGGTTGTTACAAGTGGTATCAGAGCATGGTCTAAGGGATTTAGGTGACTTGAGATAGGCACCTAGACTTAGACTTTTTGTGTGTGCGCTATGCGGGACTTGTAGGACTTTGGGTCGGATCGGGATTGGTTTGTGCATAGGTTTATGTAACTAATCATGCGCTATTTGTTATGTATGTTTAGCGAGCTTCGAGCGAGATGGACGTTGTACTAGCAAGTTAATGCGACGTGCTCACGTAACAATGATTAGCTACCATTGTTACGGGCGCAAATCGTGTCAAACAAGTAATGTACGACGATTGTTGAGCGAGATGGAGTAGTGTGGTATATGTATGTCGTTCCTTTTCGTTTTGTTGTTTAATCTATATGCATTCTTTAGAATGAAGACGGAAGATGGAACCGGAACGGACGCGCCTATTCATGAGGGGAAGGATGAGTTAACATTAAGGATTGAGGCGGAGTTTGAACGCTATATCTTGATTTTCGCCAACAAGGTTAAGCAAGTTCTCCAAGAGTCGTTCGAGGGAATAGTGACCGAGATGGTTCGAGACCGAGTGCCTAAGGTCGTGAAGGAAGAGTTAGAAAAGAGGTTTCCTAAACCTCAAGGTGACGGTGACGAAGGAGCAGCTATGGGGATTGAATCTCATGCTTCAAAATTTGCTGATCACTCTTTGGGTAAGAGAAAGTTAGAATCAAGAGGTGCTCCTAGTAAAAGGGCGAGAAGTACGCCCGGAGGTGTTGAAAAAGTGAAGAAGAGGAGTAAGACATGTTATGGGCCTACGTGCTTTCGATGTGGAGGACGGGGTCATTTTGCACGGGATTGTACGAGTGTACCTTTAAGCACGATCAAGTGCTTTATTTGCCAAAAGAAGGGACACCGTAAGTCGGAATGTTCCGAATCGTTTGTAGAACGGGTTAGGAGGTTAGAGCGTGACTATCTGATGATCAGTGGAGAGCAAGGGTCCAACGATGATGTTTCAGGTATTTTCGTCTTTGGTACAAATATGCCTTATTATTGTTTATTTGTGCCGATGGATTCGTGTATGTATTAGGGACTTAAACTTTGCTTCGAGATCTATTTAGACTCAAGTGAACTAGGTGAAGATTCAATTTGTTGATGGTTTTGATGATAGTGCACCAAGGTAGCGCCTGAGTCATTGACTCATGGAAACGCGCCCTGGGGACGAATGCATAGTGGTAATACGTAGTATTGATGCGGGTGACATTCCTAATGGAAACACCCTATGATGACATTTGTATTGACGGACGAGGGCGTAAGACTTGGTGCAATCAAGCATTTCTTAGTGATAGGATAAATGAATCCACTAAGCCATGAGAACGAACTTTGGCGTTAGGTTGTGAGCGCGTGTTCGCGTTTGTAGTGAAGTGGGTGAAACCCTTGAGAGCATGTGTGTATCGTTGACCGGATGCTTTCGTAGTGGTTACGGGTAGAAAGGATTTGATAGTTGGAAAAGTCTACCTTGCGGGTAGCGGTAATTTCGTTCTAAAAGGATACGTGTTATGTTGACATTGTGTCATCACTTTAGTGGTGCAATCGGGTGACGGTAGACGTTAGTATTTATTATTATCGAATTTAGCTCTCGAGAATTCAGGAAGAGGGACCGACGCCAAGTATGATCGTGTACGACGGTAAATGGCGAAATCGTTTGACTTTGTAATCTTGACGATTTGATTTAGGAACGAGGTTCTACTTTGGGAAGTTGGTAGTGTTACATCAAAGAAATTGTGTCGACTTTATTAGGATTTATATTCCTACCGAGGAAGCGTAATGGGATTTGAGAAAGGGTACGATGCCTCGTTGTCGTATACTTTGGGTAGTAGTTACAAAATAGCCATTTTATGTACTACGAGGAAATTAGATATATGTGTTTATTTGGGGTCATCTCTCTGTTGACCGCGTTTGACTTGTGATAGGTGATGAGGGATATCCGGAAGGATTAACTCTTCGTTACCACCCTTGGTTGTGATGGATGGCAAGCGGCTCTCGGGAAGAACCGTTACTTGTATATTTACGATTTTAATTGCCCGTAGGAATTGTGCACATAGCCGTTTTGTACACATGGTTGTGAGTAATAGTCGGTTTTACTCACACATTGGTATTAATAGTGTGGTAGCCGTGTTTCACACACATATTGTTGGTAGTGTTGCAATAGCCGTTTTTATGCACTACAGATATATCACGATAGCCGTTTTTGTACACCTTGAGTTTTGTATTGAATAACCTTCTTATTGTTAGTATTGAAAACTACTGGTTGTATACGCCGGTGGTTCGGTCATGAGGACCATGTTGTGTGACTAGTGATACAATAGCCGTGTTCTGATCAAATACTTGTGGTAGATGCGTATTAGCCGTGTATGCGTACTAAGAGGGGTGTTAGGTGGAAGGTGTTATCCGTAAGGATTCATTTTTACTTGGCCTTCATCTTTTGGGTTGTTGACATTAGGTTGAGACTTAGTGGTTGTTAGCATTGTACTTGGTAAGGGTACGCTAGGGGATTGATATCTTGGCACGAGATCGGTTAAGTTCTTCCCGATATAAGGGATTGAGCAAACATTGTGCTTGGAATTGTGGACTTTAGTAAATTGCGGGTGACAATTTGGTTATTAATGTTGACTCTTAGAGAATGATTGCCTAGAGAAGTTGGAAGAATACGTGACGACTTCGCGTATTCTAAGTGATCATTATAGACTTCGGATGTTGTGTGTATTGCACGTTTCGGAATGCGTGCAAGTGTGTATTTAGTTATTGGAATAATCTTCGAATTAATGATTAATTGACGATTCAATTTCAATGGCGGTTTTGTGATTGTGTGGCGAGTGTTGTACGCTCTTGACGACCACTCTTTTCTTTTATGATTTTGGGGGTGTACGCGGTGTGCCGTTCTAGAGGCATTTCCGTTAATCGCGTTCGTGTGCGAGTAGAGTCTTGGTGGTTAACTATCCTTATGTATGTAGGTAACCGGGTTAATGGTTAGGACCAAGTTGGAAAGGTGTAAGCCTTGGTGTTCCAAGCGCCTCCTTAGTGTTGAGATGGAATATAAGTAGACTAGCTATGCGGCCTAGGTGGATAGTGACTAGCAGGTGCTGCTAGGAAGTCATGGGTGTCGAGCCGTAAGGTTCGTTAGATTTGTGTGACCGCGTGTAGTTAGGTGACGTGTGACATCAGGAGTAGACCCCGTAAGGGTCGAGTCTGGGAGACTCGGTGTTAGTAATCGGAGTTGGATAACACAACGTCAGGTGCCTCCTTATACCTACTAGTGTAACTTTTGACCCCGATGATGTGATTGCTTTGATTTTGGTTACCGGTGAGAAACTCGAATTTACAACGGTGGTATAGTGTGATGTTTAGCGAGCGTTGACACTCAAATGATTTGAAAGACCGAGGTTCGAATATCTTATAGCGAGTCCTTGGAAGGATTATTTAGTATGACCAACGCCGGAGAATGCGGAAAAGTTCCTATCTAGTGGACGTGATGAGCGAACGGGTGTCGCTCATTTAGGAAAGGAAAGCTTCGATGGTCTTCGAAAAAGTCCCAAGTTGGACTTTGGGGTTAATTGCGAAGGTGGTTAGCAACGTGAGACGGTATGGCGAAGTTCCCGATAGAGGGATACGAGAGATTTTCGGAAAGTGTCGGGATGATTCCCGAATATTCCACGATTGTTAGACTTGACGACAATGATTGTCGATGGATTGTACTACTTTTAGGATGATTGTGGAGTGTAGGGTACTAGTTTGGATACTCGGCGTAGGAGCAAGCAGTTGTGGTTGTTTTGTCGGGTTGATTACCCGATATCGTTGTTATGATAAAATGATAAGGCTTTTGGAAAAAAAAATATTATGGTGTTTCCACGGTATACTTCCGAGTGAGTGGTGAGAATTTTGATCGAATGGAAATGAGAACCCGGATGGGTGATTGCTACATGTGCAATTCCGCATTGGAGACGGAAATGTTCAAGGTAGAAATGTTTAACTTCTAGTTTTGGTGCGGATCACGAGGACGTGATCTAATCTAAGTGGGGGAGAGTTGTAAGACCCGAATATTTGTTGTGTACACATGTGTAAATAAGCTACTTGAAGTGGGTTTCTTGTTGTACATTTAAAAAGAAGTCAGAATCTGGCCTGGTGATATTGCGCGCCGCGCAGCCTTCTGGCGCGCCGCGCCACTTGCCTGCGACAGATTCCCCTTTCTTTTTAAATTAGATATTTTGAGGGTATTTTGGTAAAAACACTTGAGGGCCGAATTAAATGCCTTAGATCAGTTTTGGGAGCTTCATTACTCCATTCACAACCACCAAATCTTCTCCACTTCAATTTTAGAGAGAGAGTGCACTTCAAGAGTGAGAAAGCTCCATTAAAAGAAGAAGGAGGTTGAATCGGGTCTAGGTGCGTGTTTTAAAGTCGTTCATCTAGTCGCTAGCTACGTAGTGATTGTGTTGGTACGTTCTAAAACCCAATTTCTTACTTTAATTGTATTAAGGGTTAGGGCTTGGGTTAGTTAGCACACAAAACCCATTTGCTAGTAAATTGGGGGTTTTGGGTGAAGTTGGGTCATGTGGACTCAAAGGTAACTAATTAGGGTTTTCAAAGTGTTAATTTATGTTTATGAACCTAATTAGTTAGTTAAAGTACTAGAACACTTCAATGATATGTAAATGGGTGTTAATTGGGCATGAATGACCCAAATGGGTGTGTTGACCTTGAAATGGGTCAAATGGGTCTTTAATGACCTAAGTGGTCTTGCATGTGTGAAAATGAGTTAACTTCGTGATTTAAAAGTGTTTTAAACCCATCTTGGTTAATGATTAGGGTTTTGGTGTGTGTTGACCCAAAATTAGGGTTAAGGGTTCAAATGGGTTGAAATTGCGCCTTGGGTCAAAATGGCTTTGGAATGGTGAAAGGATCGGTTGACCAACTTGAGTTTGCGTTTGATTATATGTATAATGTGATAGGTACGTTACTTTGAGGTTTCGCAAGCTCGGGTATCTTTTCACAAGACTTTGAGGTGAGTGGAATAATTATATGCGTATGTATATAATGTATCTATTTGTTGTAGCGTGAAAGGTGTAGTGTCGAGGTGTTAAGACACCACGTTTCACGTGAAGAGTGTAGCATCGAGGTGTTAAGATGCCACTCGGGTGTAGCATCGAGGTGTTAAGATGCCACCTAGGAGTGTAGTGTCGAGGTGTTAAGACACCACTCCGTAAAATAATGAGTGAAGCATCGAGGTGTTAAGATTCCACTCGGGGTGAAGTGCCGAGGTGTTAAGGTGCCATCCTAGGGGTTAGTGGTGCGAGGTGTTAAGTGCCCTAACGGATGTTATGAACACCGATGGCGTTTTCGCGAGCGCCGTTCCCTTGTACTATTGGTTAACCATGGTTATTTGTGTTGTAAGCATATTATATTATTCGAGTTATATTTATATGCGGATGTGATGCTAGCTTGGGGGTATTGGTGATTTATAGCTTGTTATTGCGACGAAAAGCTAAGGTTGTTTGCTAGCATGTTTGCGGTTGTGTAAGTGTATGCAAGTAGGTATAATTATATATGTATTCGTATAATTATTGCATTCACTAAGCTTTGCTTACCCTCTCGTTGTTTACCATTTTATAGGTTCGGTTTTGGACAAGGGTAAGGGCATCGTTTTGGACTAGAGATCCCGCTTGATGCTAGGGGACGCTTTTGGCTTTAGTAGCTCTTGGAGTTTGACCGATAGTTGGGTAGTTTAATCCCAAACGTCATGCTCATTGTGTAGTTTGGAACTTAAACTTTTTGGTGGTCGAAACTCGTAATTTGTATTAAACTCGTAAAACTGCCGATGTGGGCCCTGCTTGTAAAACATTGATTTTATAATTGAAACATGTTAGTTTTACATATTTGGATGTATGGTAAAAAGCGTTTCGTCTAAAAGTGTCGGGAACTAGTCAATCTTTTTCGCATTTTGAGACCTTCCGGACAGACCACTTTGGCGCGCCGCGCCCCTACATGGCGCGCCGCGCGGGTATGCTGCACAGGAATTTTTTTTTTTTATTTTGTATTTTCACGTGGTTGTTCGCGGGTTGGTTTGGGTTGTTACAGATATATTATTATAATCAGTTTTTCATATGGAATTGTAGTAGTTGAATTGTATATTAGCTACTAAGTATGAACTTAACGGGTAGGTAGTACCCGAATTTAAAATTATAAAACGCTAATATGAAGAAAAAGCTTTTATAAATGAGTTCATATTATGCTACGAGATACTATTGACTTCTCTTAATATTCTGTATGATTAAATTGTTTCATTTGACTATTTTGAAGGAAATGGCACCGACTACTCGACACACCTTGAATATGAGCGAAGAGGAATTTCGTGCCTTTCTTGCTTCAAACATAGCCGCAGTACAGGCCGCGCTACATACCAACAATAACTCTAAATCTAGCAATGCAGCTAACGGCGTAAGAAATCGTGTAGGATGCTCCTACAAAGAATTCACTGCCTGCAAACCTTTAGATATTGATGGAACCGAAGGACCAATTGGATTGAAACGGTGGATCGAGAAAGTCGAATCGGTGTTTTCCATAAGTAAGTGTACCGAAGGAGACAAAGTGAAGTACGCTACGCATACCTTCACAGGTATTGCGTTAACATGGTGGAATACTTATCTAGAGCAAGTGGGACAAGATGCTGCTTACGCGCTACCGTGGTCAGCATTCAAGTACTTGATGAAAGAGAAGTAACGTCCCAGAACCGAGGTCAATAAGCTCAAGTCAGAACTTAGAGGGTTACGAACACAGGGATTCGATATTACTTTGTATGAAAGACGATTCACAGAATTGTGCTTATTGTGTCCGAGAGCGTTCGAAGATGAGGAAGAGAAGATCGACGCATTTGTGAAAGGGTTACCGGAGAGAATCCAAGAAGATATAAGTTCACACGAGCCTGCCTCCATAAAAAAGGCATGTAGAATGGCTCACAAACTAGTGAACCAGATTGAGGGAAGAATTAAAGAACAGGCGGCCGAAGAGGCCAACGTGAAGTTAGTCAAAAGAAAGTGGGAGTAAAACTGTGATAAGAGTCGCCAAAACAACAACAACTATCAATTGCAACAACAATAACAACCACAACAACAACAACAATCAGAAGCAGCTATGCCAAAGGTGTGAAAAGTATCACTCGGGGTTCTGCACCAAATTTTACAACAAGTGTAAAAGAAATGGTCATAACACGGTGAAGTGTGAAGTCTACGAACCAGGGGTTAACAGAACGAAAGGAACAAATGGTGTCGGAACGAGTAATGGCGGAGCAAGTAGTGTCGGAGCAAGTTATGCCAATGTATTTTGTTATAAATGTGGAAAACCGGGCCACATTATTAGAAATTGCCCAAACCAGGAGAACACGAATGGACAAGCCCGCGAAGAAGTTTTCAATATTAATGCGGCAGAGGCACAGGAAGACCCGGAGCTTGTTACGGGTACGTTTCTTATTGACAATAAATCTGCTTACGTTTTATTTGATTCGGGTGCGGATAGAAGCTATATGAGTAGAGATTTTTGTGCTAAATTAAGTTGTCCATTGACGCCATTGGATAGTAAATTTTTGTGCTAAAAAGTACATTTCTTCCCAAATCTTCATCGCTTTCTTCATCCTTCAACTTTTTAAGGTTTATCGTCGTCCAAGGTCAGTGACACTTCATCTTACTGCTATTTCTTTCCTGTTGATATTTTTTTACTTTATTACCATGGCTTCTACAGCGAGTACTGGTCAAGAACACGCAGAGCCCTCTTCTTCAAATGCTGCTAACATTCCAGAAGTTAGCACGATGGCTTCATCACTGACAAGAGAATACTTAGATGGTTTGAAGATTGCCTTTCACCATCTTAATCAATTGAACCCTGTTCTTCCTACCAACAGGCAGACGGCTAACCATCCTTCTGATGGAAAAATTACTTTATATGCCTTACAACTTTCTCACGGCAACCTCCGTGTTCCCCCTACAAACTTTCTCTTTCGCCTTCTTAGACATTATAAGGCCTGCCTGAGCCAAATGCATCCCCACGGCCTTCAAAAAATTATCCTTTTTGAAATGTACTGTAATGCCAGCAATATTAAGCCTCGCATTAAAGTGTTTATCTCTTTGTTTAGAATTCGTACAATTAGCGACTGCTGGCTTATTATTGATAGTAAACGAAATACCCATATTGTTGGTACAAATAGAGTATCAAACTTGAAGGACTGGAAGAGTCCATTTTTCTTTGTTGATGAGACTGTTATTTCGGAGGAGTTTTCCGTTATCCGGAAATGGGGTACTATTGATGCTGGTGTAGGAAAAGGTGTTAAGATTTCTACCGCAGAGCAGCGGATAGTAAATAATTTGAAAGAGCTCCGCCTTCCACCCAGATCATACGAGAAGTATGAGGGGATTCTTGTGCTGTGTAGAGTGAGTCAAGAATGGCCACCAGTACTCCGTGAGAAGAATCAGGGTAGAATGTGATATGATCATCCTAATATATATATATATATATATATATATATATATATATATATATATATATATATATATATATATATATATATATATATATATATATATATATATATATATATATATATATATATAAATGCTCGTCTTATTGTTCACCATGTTTGCTTATATTACTGTCCATGTTTAATTTTTGCAGCCAACTCCGAGATGCAAGTTCGCTCTGCTCTCTTATCCCTCGATCTGGAGGATGAAGTTGAGATCACTGACCGTGCTAAAACTGCTAAAGAGGTAGAAGCAGAGAGTGCTGCAGCAGAGTCTAAGACTGCTGCTGATGCTGCAGCTGCTGAAAAGGGGGAAGAAATCATTGTCAGCAGTTCTGATAGTGAGTCTGGGTCTGAACAGACAGACACTGAACGAACAGCGGATGACACCACTACTGCCGAGAAGCAGACATCAGGCTCGGTTCACATCACGGGGGAAACAAACCCCACTCCTCCTCCAACCCAAAAGACAAGGAAGAAGAGTGTTAACACCTATTTCCTTATGAGGTAAGGCTTAGTATGTCAACAAGAGACCAGAACTGATCTAGCTTTTAGGAGGGCGGAGTGTTGCCGATTGATTTTTACCCTCGGGAAATAATCCATGCAGACCCGGTACACAAGTGTAAGAACTTGTGGGGTGGCTTAATCAATTTGTCGTCCGCAGAGCGTATAAGTGCTAGCCGGATGACTTCTAGTGAGAGAAAGTAGAGAGAGAAAGAGAGAAGTGAAGTCTCAGCTCTCAAAGTTGTCAGAATGTCTGAACTGTGTAAAATGACGACCCAAGGGGTCTATTTATAGTGTTAGATCCACCAGATTGCTCAGGGACACGTGTCAGATGATGATACGTTCTGTTACTCGCGGTTCGAAATTTATGCTGAAAGTGCCGTTCTCCGGCGAGAGCTTACATGCTAGGCGGCCTTCAGGGCTTACGCATGACGGAGCAACCTGTACAACGGAGAACGCTGGACGGATAATTCCACAAAACTGTTGTTTCCAGCCTTCCTGATACTATTTTTATGCAACCATTATGCCTTTTATATGTGTATACGATAGGATACACCATTAAGTCCCCCCAGTTTAAGGACTTAAGCATTTGAAAAATGATTAAGTTGTTAAACTTTTGATAACGCATGCCAGCCAAAATCTTCACATTTCACCTTTTCCTTTCGCATTGTGAATCACACCACAGGCATTAAATGATAGGCGAATTTTACTGACAACATGATGATTGCTAAAATATCGCACGCGCCTCTTAGCTGTAAAAGGACTCTTCGATGTACTCACCTTTTTATCTTGTCCTTACACGTGTGTGGCTGAAAACAAAACCTCCAATTCACCATTAACTACAGCTGTTATATCTTCTTACTTTTAACCATCATAAACCCTAGCCGATAATTCGCGTTTACAACTTCCTTCTACAGTATTCATTTTCTTCCATTAATACCTTCTTTATTTTCTGTTTCATTAGAACATTAATGGCAGCCATAAAGGATGTTGCAGCTATTCCTAGCAGAGTAAATGAGAGATATTTAAGCGAGCTACTGCAACATTTCCCTAGATTAGCTGGTGTTGAACCAGTGATTCCTGCAATTAATGCCAGAGCCTATTCACCGCCCCCTGGCAAAGTTGCCATTTATGGCCATTCAATCTTCAGATTTTGCTTACGTTTACCATTTACACCCTTCTTCTTAGAAGTTTGCAGATTTTTCGGTGTTGCTGTTGGTCAATTCGAACCACCATCAATTCGAAAGATCTTGATTTTTGAAATGTATTGTCACGCAAGGAAAATTGAGCCATCAATTCGAATATTTTGTCATCTGGTACGCATAGCGCACCATGAAAATGGTTGGTTTACATTAAATAAAGTTCATGGGTTTCTGAAACCTGCAGTTGATCATCCTGGCGATAACTGGTATGCTTCATTTATTTTCATAAATGAAGATGTAATTGATAAACAATACTCAGCTACTCGAGTATGGCGCAAATATTCGCATAACATTTCTGTTACCTTTCCAAAACTCGTCACCAAAGAAAATCTTTTGTTTAAGAAGATTAAAGCTGAACAAATTAATGATATTAAATATGGGGAACACATGCTTTCGCTGACATCCATGAGCCAAGATTGGGATATCTCTCAAGGTTATGCTTGTATTCTTGCTGGGAAAAAGAGTAAGCATTTACTTTTGCTATATATGCTTAAATAAAATGTTCTTCTGTATCTATCCATTTAATCACTGTGACGCTTTAACTTTTTGCAGAAATTACTCCGCTTACCGCTATGCGATCATCATGTTATTCACAGCTTACTTTTAGCACTGAGAAAATTATTGATGATACCCCCAAAACAGATGAAGAAGAAGAAGAAGAAGAAGAAGAAGAAGAAGAAGAAGAAGAAGAAGAAGAAGAAGAAGAAGAAGAAGAAGAAGAAGAAGAAGAAGAAGAAGAAGAAGAAGAAGAAGAAGACATAGGTATGAATCGGATTTCCTCTAGAGAACGTCGTACCTCGGGTAATGAAAATGACAACACTGAATTATGCAAAATTCCATACCAAAACCTGTACTTGTTTTCTTACATACCCAGTACTGGTGGATTTTATAATCCAAACCCTTCCTTATATTTTATGCCACCTTTGAAATGTTGTGAAGCATATTGGAACTCTTTTATAAGTAACAATTTTCCTTTATCTCCAACAGCTAGTGCATCACATCAAGACACTATCTTAGCAACTCTTCCGCCTTCCGCCAAGAGGAGAAGAACCGGTCAAATTCCTTCGTCATCTGCTCAACAGGGAGCTGGCCCTAGTTCTTCTCAACAATAAATTACGCTTCCCAATCTTGACACAAACATGCTCTCTTCTCTTTTAAAAGGACCACCACATTCGTATGAAGATTTCATGACTTTTCTGAATGCCATGGTGTGTCCTTCACTAGCGCAATTTTTTAGCAACTTATCTGATGCAGATGCCAAGAAAGTTAAGGCACAAAGCATTATTCTGAACATTGCTTCCGGTTTGAATGACCTTCAATGCCTATCTGATTTGCAGAACAGTGAAGTCACTACAAATAAGGAGCTATCTGCTGAAAAAGAGAAAGTAACCAATGCTGAATGAATAGCCACAGAGATGAAGAGGGAATACGAGACAATGAAGAGGCATTATGAAAATTGCAACAGTCAGAGGGCGGAATATAAGGAGCAACTTAAAGTACTATCTTTCAGAGAAACACGGCATCTGAGCAAAATTGATGAACTAGTGAAGGAGAAAGAAAAATTAGTTGAGGAAAATAACATATTGAAGGAACAGCTTAAAGCCAAAGAGGAGAACGGAAAACGAATGATAACTGGCATTCCTGCACTTGTAGAGCGTGTCTTTAACTATCAGGCACTATCTCACAGAATCCGTGAGTTTGTCCGCCTTGCAAAATCTGCTGAACGGTTAAATTTTTTCAACTTTATGAAGAAAAAAACTACCAGAACTTCCAAATCCTCTTCCTGAGGTAATCACATCAAAAATTAATGAAAATGCTATTTTAGAAGCTGTTGAAAATCTGTGTAAAAGGCCGGATGTAACAATAGATGATGTATTGAATTACACTCCACAGAATGAATAAAACATTATGTTTTTATACATCTGCTTTTACATAACGCTTAATATTGCATTTAGTTATGTATATTAGAAAGATATGATGTAACTTAGTAAGATTATTGTACTGAACAATGTTCAAGATACTGAGATTGTACGTTGCAATCATTATAGTTATGAATATTAAAAACATATTCTCCGCCATACGCCTTCCGTCATGAAATTCATGAGGAAAAGTTATGAATTATTTTCGCCTTTAGATATTTTGCTGGACACTATGATCCGTTTTCTGTTTTGTTTTGTATTTTGTGTATATGTGTTATGA
The DNA here is from genome assembly GCF_046630445.1 of Rutidosis leptorrhynchoides. Lineage (NCBI taxonomy): Eukaryota > Viridiplantae > Streptophyta > Magnoliopsida > Asterales > Asteraceae > Rutidosis > Rutidosis leptorrhynchoides. Next base: position 242,617,624 of record NC_092343.1, read on the forward strand.
CATTTTTTGTAGATTCGTTTCATCGCTTCGATGTTTTAGTGAGTTCTACATGTCTCACTATCGATACAACCATTTTGAGTATGATTGTACTTCTACCACTGAAAGGCTCTCTTTCTTTCTGCGGGTAGGGATGACACACAGCTATGTGACACCTGGGCTAAAAAATCCTTGGCCGGATAAAATTTGAAAAATATTGCCATAAGAATAATAGCTATTATTCATATTTTTTAAAGAAATTTTTACATTTATGACTATATCTCATGCATTTGACAGTTGATCAAGCTGTCCATGCATATAGTGCTACGCATAAAATTTCTTTAAATTCATTGCATTCCAAGCTCTTTCATATTGCTCGCCGGAAGGCGCAGCAAGCATGTAGGATCCTTTCTGATTTACTTTCGTGACCTTATAAGGTCCTTACCATTTTGGGGCTAGCTTTCCAAATTTGATTTGCCTGCTTGCTTCATTATCACGTAGTACTAAATCACCTACTTCAAATTGCACATGCTGCACTTTCTTATTATAATATTTTGCCATTTTATGTTTGTGATCCGCTTGCCGGATGGCGGCCATCAACCTTCTTTTCTCCAATAAATTGAGATTCTCTCTTAATGCCTCAGAATTAACCTCAATATCAAATGCCATAATGCGTTGCGTTGGCACACATATCTCAGCCGGTATCACTACCTCTGTTCCATACAACAGACTGAAAGGTGTTTCCCCCGTGCTCCGCTTTGGCGTCGTCCGGTGTGCCCACAATACATTTGGCAATTCATCCACCCATCCAGTTTGACTTAGACCTAATCGTGCCTTAATGCCAGCAACAATTTCCTTGTTGGTATCCTCCACTTGTCCGTTCGCTTGAGGATGAGCAACAGATGTAAAATTTTGTTTGATGCCCAGCTCTTCACACCAACTCCAAAATGGATTTTCTGCAAATTGCTTGCCGTTATCGCTAACTATTTCATTTGGCACCCCATAACGGCATATAATATCAGGCCAAACAAATTTCTTGACATTTTCTCCTGTGATTTTTGCTAAAGCCTTTGCTTCAACCCATTTCGTGAAAAAATCGATTGCTACCACCAAGAACTTAGCATTACCAGTGCTCCTATTGAATGGCCCCACAATGTTAATAGCCCATTTACAGAACGGCCAAGTGGATGATACCGGTATCAAGTCATACTTTGGAAGACGCTGAATTGTTCCATGCATCTGACAATTCTCACATGTTTTGATGATTTCTGCAACATCCCGATAAAGTGAAGGCCAAAAATACCCTTGTCGCATGATCCGTGACGCCACAGTATGGAAACCGGTCCTTCATGCATTTCTTTGACCACCTTTAACGCTTCATCATCGGTTAGACACCTTAACAACGGACCATTGTATGATTTTCGATAAAGGACGCCACTAACTATTTCATACATTGGTGCAGTCACTCTTATTCTTCTTGCTTCTGCCTTATCAACAGGTAACCATCCGTCATGCAAATATCTCAAATACGGAGTCATCCAAGTTTCCTTAGCTTCTTCAACTATTGCAATAATTGGTTTTCCATGTATTGATTTCTCCTTAAGTTCTTCAACCAACACTCGTTTGTGCAAATGATCAAATGTTAACGTGGCTAACTTGCTCAAAACATTAGCTTTTTTGTTCTTATTTCGATTGATTTGGACGACTTCAAGGTTATCAAATTTTTTTGAAATTGCTTCCACCAACTTTACATATTGCCTCATGGATGCATCCCTTGCATCAAATGTTCCATTAACCTGCTGGGCAACAATTTGAGAATCAACATACGCTCGTAAATTTGTTATGCCCATTTATGCGGAGGCCGGAGAGTAACGCCTCATACTCTGCTTCATTGTTTGAAGTATAAAAACAGAATTTCAGTGCATAAGTATATTCTTCACCGTCTGGACTTGTTAAAACTAGCCCTGCACCTGTTCCCTCTTCACTGGATGCCCCATCAATGTGTAACTCCCACTCATGCTGTGATAGTGCCATTTTGTTATCATACTCTACTTTTTCATTTGTCTCCAAGAGGAAATCTGCCAAAATTTGCCCTTTAACTACATTTCGAGGAGCAAAATTGATTTCATACTCCCCCAACTCGATGGCCCATTTCGCTAAACGGCCAGATGATTCTGGGCGCCGGAGTATTTGCTTCAATGGTTGATCTGTCAACACTAAGATGGGATGACCTTGAAAATATCTTCGTAGACGTCGTGCAGTATGCACAAGGGCATAAACCATTCGGTGAAGTGGTGGATAATTTGGTTCACTAAGCTGCAACACCTTGCTAACAAAATATATGGGCATTTGCACGCCGCTCCGTTCTGCGATTAGAACAGAACTTATTGCTTCCTTTGAGACAGCTAAGTATAAAATTAGGGTTTCCCCCTCTTTTGGTGCTGTTAACGTAGGTAATGTTTTTAACAACTGCTTGATCTCTTGGAATGCATTTTCGGCTTTCGCCGTCCACATAAAATCTTTTTTATTCAAACAGCCCTTTAACACCTTCATGAATGGAAGTGACTTTTCAGCTACTCTGGACAAAAATCTTGTTAATGCTGCTAGACATTCATGTAACCGTTGAACATCCTTCTTGCTAGTTGGTGACTTCATATCTTCAATTGCTTGAATTTTCTTAGGATTAGCTTTAATTCCACGTTCTGTGACAATATGACCTAAGAATTTTCCCTCTTCCACACCAAACGTGCAATTCTTGGGATTTAATTTCATGTTAATTTTTCATAGAGATGCAAAAGTTTCCTGTATATCTCGTAACATCTTTTCTTCATATGACTTTTGATGACAATGTCATCAACGTAAGCTTCTAAGTTTTGCCCAATTTGATCCTTAAACGCCATATCAATAAGTAGTTGATATGTTGCTCCTGCATTCTTCAAACCAAAAGGCATTTTCATATAACAGAATATGCCTTCCGTCATGTGAAAAGCCGTTTTGTCTTCATCCTTTAAAGCCATCGGGATTTGATGATATCCCTTAGCTGCATCTAGAAAACATTTGAATCGATATCCTGCTAATGATTCAACCTTCCAATCAATTTCAGGTAAAGGATAATTATCCTTTGGACATGCTTTATTGATATCCGTGAAATCCACACACATCCGCCATAAATTATCCGGTTTCCTAACCATGACCGGATTGGCTACCCATGTCTGATATTTGACCTCTCACAAGATCCCAGCATCTACCAAACTTCGTACCTCATCACGAAGGAACTTGCTTCTTTCTGGCGCCATGCCACGCTTTTTCTGACAAACAGGATGTACATTGGGGTTCACATTTAGCCTATGCTCTGCAATTTCCCTTGGAACACCGGTCATATCAGACGGCTGCCATGCAAAAATGTCTAAATTTGTTGTCAAAATATTGTATAATTTTTCTCTACATTCAGTGGACAACGTATGCCCAATTATGATTTTCTGATCTCGAAATTTAAGATTTGGTGAAATTGACCCATCATCGTGTATGATTGGCTTAATTACTGCCTTTTTACTTGGACACACTCAATTGACTTCTGTCGTTCTGCATATAACGTTTCCACTTCTCTTGGTGTTGGAAACTTCATCATACCATGTACAGTTGACGTTACAGCTCTAAACGTCATTAAAGCAGTTCTTCCCAAAATTATGTTGCACTGTGAATTTGCTTTAACTACCAAGAACTCAATGTTGGCTGTATGTCTTAGGGGTGGCTTGCCCAAGGTTACTTCAAGAAAAATACTTCCCTCAGACCATGATGGCTCACTTGTAAAACTTGCCAACGGCACATATGTTTCCTTCATTCCCTCTTGCACATCTTTGGGTAGCTGTATGAAACAATGTTCATACATAATGTCTACTCCAGCTCCTGTGTCAGTGTAAATGTTGCGTATTAAGCAATTTGCAACTCGCGCTTCTATAACTAGTGGACCATCAGATGGGTTTGTGTTACACATAGAAGGAAATGATATTAATTGTTCTTCCCAATCTTCTAATACTTCTGCCTTCCTTCGTTGTCCAGCTTTCCATGGATGTATCATGCCCACTTCTATGGGTATGAATTCATTATCCTCGCCATTTTTATCAGTATTGGTGAGATGATTCGTCTTAATAATGGATGGCGCCATTGTTAACACCTATTTCCTTATGAGGTAAGGCTTAGTATGTCAACAAGAGACCAGAAGTGATCTAGCTTTTAGGAGGGCGGAGTGTTGCCGATTGATTTTTACCCTCGGGAAATAATCCCTGCAGACCCGGTACACAAGTGTAAGAACTTGTGGGGTGGCTCAATCAATCTGTCGTCCGCAGAGCGTATAAGTGCTAGCCGGATGACTTCTAGTGAGAGAAAGTAGAGAGAGAAAGAGAGAAGTGAAGTCTCAGCTCTAAAAGTTGTCAGAATGTCTGAACTGTGTAAAATGACGACCCAAGGGGTCTATTTATAGTGTTAGATCCACCAGATTGCTCAGGGACACGTGTCAGATGATGATACGTTCTGTTACTCGCGGTCCGAAATTTATGCTGAAAGTGCCTTTCTCCGGCGAGGGCTTACACGCTAGGCGGCCTTCAGGGCTTACGCATGATGGAGCAGCCTGTACAGCGGAGAACGCTGGACGGATAATTCCACAAAACTGTTGTTTCCAGCCTTCCTGATGCTATTTTTATGCAACCATTATGCCTTTTATGTGTGTATACGATAGGATACACCATTAAAGAGCATAGGCTCTAAGAGGGCGAAAAGTACAGAGGGGAGCCAAAAGCAGAAACGCAGAAGAAGTATGTCCATTCTGCTCTTTCTTGATAATGCACATGTCTTTGCTTATAACCGTTATATTTGTTCATAATGCTAACTTGTTTCTGTTAGTGATTTTAGAAGAATCTGACGATAGCCAAGGGAAGGCTACTGAAGGCGGTGAACAGAGGCTGGAGGAGAACCTTGAAGGTGAAGGAGATAAGGGTCTAAAAACTCTTGACCCAAACTTTACTCCATTTGAGGAATCTGAATTCCATGAAGAGAGGCTGGAAGGTGACTCTGCTTATCATTCTCCTCCTCCTATTACCACTAACCCTGCTGTCACATCGTCTAATGTTCAAGTCTCTTCCTGCTCATGTGAGGACATTGCAGGCGATCATTCAGAATTCTGCTACTAAGGACAAAGAATTTTCAACTCTTCTTCAGGTATGAATGATAAAACTTCCTGCATGTATATGCTTGCAATTTATTTATGTGAGTTGCTTGAAATTAACCACAAAATTTTTCTTCTACAGGGTTATGCTATCCCTGAGCTAAAACCCCAGTTCACCGCTCTCCGCTCTGAGCAGCTCAGGGAATCAACTGCTACAGCTCATGTATTGCTGACCAACCATCTGTATTCCGTGCTGCAACTGCAGAAGCAACAGGAATCCATACTTGCCTTTGCCCGTGCTGAGATTGCTCAAAGTGCAAATGCTCGCAAAAAAGCAATTGATGCTAAACGTGCCTTGACTGATGCTCAGAATATATTGAAGGCTAGAGAAGCTGAATTGAAAAGTGATCAAGATGCCACTGTTGCTCTGCGAGAGGAGAAGGACAGGTTGGTAGATCTAAAAAGAAAAGGTTTGAAGAGGAGCAGGTGAAGGTGAGTGAGCTAGAGAAGGAGTTGAGTGCAGAGAGGGAGAAATCTGCTGAGCTTCTCCAGAGTGCGGAGAAGGGTGAGAGTAATTTTGCTGAGCTTAAGAAGGGGATACCGGGTGTGATAGCGAAGGTGCTTGGATCCAATCTTGTAGGGAATCCCTACAATGATTATGTTGAAGCTATTCGCACTCATTTCATTTCTGATGTTACAAACAAAATTACCAAATGCCTTGCACCAAACCAGACGCTTCCTGCTGCTATTGCCAACCTTATGTGTCCTGGAACTATGGAGAAGGTGGATGAAGCCAAAGACAGATTATTTAATCTGAAGATAGATGTTTATGATGAAGTGTGTAGCAGAGAGGAGTCATCTGCTCAGGATGTACTCAATGTTCAATTTTCATAAACTTGCAGCTATTTGATGAACAACCATTTGTAATGAACGTTGATAATTTGAATGTCATAAACATATACTTATTGTAGTGATTATGCCAAATACTTTTATGTTTGTTGTTTATAACCCATCTGCTATGCACTGAGCGTATCATAAAATTTCATGTATAATTGTATATTGTACAACTGAACAAAGCATTTTGAAAAGTGTTTAAGATAATTCGCTTTTGGGTGTCTTGCATTGTTAACTTCAGTTGAATGAGCAACATATCAAAAATTCACTTTGCAAACACTATGCCTTCAAGTATTTAGTAGGACACTCGTAATCTGTTATATGCTTTCCGTGATCAAATTAATGAGGAATAATTATGAAGTGTTCTTTGAAGAGCGATTATAAAATAATCTTTCCGCCATACGCCTTCCGTCATAAAGTACATGAGGAAGAACTTTTGAAATATTGTGTGAAGATTAGCTATGGGTTAGTGACCTATCTGTCATACGCCTTCCGTCATAAAATATATGAGGAAGAATTGTGTAATATTTTTTGCCTTCATATAAAATATAAACTTCTTTCGTTCTGTGAAGTAAGTTTTTATAATGTTTGTCATGACAAGTATCTGGGTTTTGTATTTTGCCTCGGTGCGTTCTAGTAAAACTTTAACGTTTTCTAGCCGATCCCTTGTGCCTTTGCTGGCCGGCACAAAAGCTTCCGCCATCCGAGGTATAAAAATACTCTCCTTCTGAGGGCAGGATATAAATGCAATGTTTTACATTTGTCACAGGCAGCACTTTGCATAAGAAAAATATAAAATTTTATTGATCAGTACTGTGCAATACATAAACAATTGACGACGAATTTATGTGGATCAAGCCTAATTAGTACATCATGAATGTTTAGTGTATGCAATTGAAAACATAGGCACTTTAAAGATGACCACAATGGTCTACAGTAAATTAATAAATTTTGTTAAATTGCTCTTGTTGAAATGATAAATTTTGCTCTTGATAAAATGCTAGAAATTGTTTCTTCAAACGCCAAGCTCCTAGCACTGTCCGGCCTGAACACTTGATCATGGTATAAAGAACTCCTGAACCTCATCCTCCCTGAACAATCGATTACGCCTCCTCTGATTCATATTGCCTTCTGGTAAGTTTGCAAAGGTGGATCGTTCCCTTGTTGGTGCCACATACTGTGAGTGTATGGGGGCTACTCCGTTTGGAGCTGGGAATCTGATCTCTGCATGATCCGTTGATGTTATCGCTCCAAATTTAGCTAACGCTGCCCTTCCAAAAAGGACATTAAATCGAGATTTGCCTTCCAGAATAGTGAAATCGATTGTTTCGGTTCACAATAGTGGAAATGTTCCCAAAACGACCTCCAAACGAACTCGCCCCATTGCATTCACTGGCATTCCTGTTAGCCCGGAAACCTTCAAACTCGTCCACCTAGCTCTAACCTGCACATGCCTTGGAAAAGCCTTGAAACAATGCCAATAAATGATGTCAGCCTCACTGCCTGTATCTGTGTAGATATGGCTGATGAACTTGTTTGCAATTTCTGCTGAAATGACCACTGGCTGAACGGACAAGGCCCAGGTTTGAATTGGTTGAAAAATGATTGGGGCATATCTCCAGCTATCAACATTGTTATCCGACTGCTCACCGTCCTCATAGTGACTTCCATTCAACCACACCATTTTGATTACAACGTCTGGAGTTGACTCACGCTCCGTGATCCGGTTTCCATATTGGTTTCTGTTATCTCTTCCGCCATGCTCTTCCCTTCCCCTATTCTCACCTCGACGACCTCTTCCACCATCATTCTTTTGCCATCCAAATTTCCTGTGAGGATCATTTCTCCTATATTGTTTTCCTGGCAACAAGTGGTTTAATTCTCCTACTTTGATCTTTGCAATGATTTCTCTCATCAGAGATTTGCAATTATCTGTATCATGACCCCATGCCTCATGAAAGTCACACCATAGCTCACTTTTTGGACTCTCTCTTTCTTTCATAGGTGCCGGAGGATTGAAAGTGGTCCGAATTGGTTCGGTGAAAAGAATCTCTTTGGGAGTTTTAGTCAGCGCCATTATCAAAGGATGCCTTTCTATTGGCCTCCTGTTGTGATGAAAATCATTGGGATGATTGTTGCCTCTCCATTCACCATTAGAATTATCATTCCTTCTCTGACTTCGATCAAAGTACCGCCCTCTGTTGTGCTACTTGCTGCTACTGCTGCCATCAAACTTGTTCATCCCCCGCTCACTGGCTCGAACATGCTTCTGTGCAACTTCCAACTCCTGATGCAGAGTTTTTGGAAAGTCATACCTTAACGCATGGACAAGTGCACTAAACCGTCGTTGATCCAAACAGAAAATGAAACCAGATACTAGCTGAGATTCTGGACAATCAGGTATCTTCTGTGCTTCAAGTGTGTATCACTTCACGAAGTTACTCAAGGACTCATTGTCATGCATTGTGATCTCATGTGCATCAAGATGTGTCAAAGTGCAGCTACGAAGATTTTGATACTGTATAACAAACTTTGCACAGAGGTCCAAATAACTTGTGATGCTTCTAGGCGACAAGCTAGCAAACCATTCCCTTGCCATTTTCTGCAGCACCATTGGAAATATATGACAAGCTACCTCATCATCCCAATGCTGCAACCTCATTGCACCTTCAAACATAGTGAGGAAATCCTCAGGATTTGTTGTACCATCATAAACTCCAATTGCTGGTATGCCAAGATTCCTGGGCAATGAATAGTTAGCAATTCGATCAATGAAACACTGAGTGGATTCTGCCATAGCTGGTGGCTTTGTAGCTTGCTCTCCAGTAATGAGGGCGAAGAAATTATCTACAGCCACAGCACGGACAGTGGGATGCGCTAAGCGTTGCTTATACTTTGCCGGAGCTGTCTGCTTAAGGATGTCATTTAAGAGCAACACTGCCTGCTTCTCAGACATGAACTCATCTTTGTCAATTTCATCATCAGAATCATTATTAATATAGCTCAAGTCATTATCATCCTCAGAATCATTAACAAGACTACCCAGCTTGTCAAGCAGTCTGGATAACCTATACTTTGATATAGATTACCTTTTCATGATTTGCCTGTCTTTGCCATCCGCCATCCGTCAAAAAGGTATAAATGATGGACATCGCCGTGGTTGCATCAATGGTCGCCTCTCTGGATTAGTGACAAGGTTTGGAAGCCTTTCTGCACTTTTGGTTGTTGTTTCTTCAATTACTGGTCTTTTCTCTGAATTAGTTGCCAAACGCTTAAGCTTTTCTGCAGTTTCAGCCACTGTTTCTTCAATTGTACCGTCCGGTGGTGGAACAGGCACATGTTTAACAGTTATCATGTCTTTAGTTAATTGATTATTGACTGCTTCAAGTACAAATGGAGCTTTAATTTTTTTTGTTCCTTTTCCGTTTCGCGTGTTCTTTGCATTAGTGGATGGCGCCAGTGTTAACACCTATTTCCTTATGAGATAAGGCTTAGTATGTCAACACAATACTAGAAGTAATCTAGCTTTAAGTGGGCGAGTATTGCCGATTGATGTTTGCTCTTGGGAAATAATCCCTGCAGACCCGGTTCACAAGTGTAGAAACTTGTGGGGTGGCTTAATCAATCTGTCGTCCGTAGAGCATTAAGTGCTAGCTGGATGACTTCTAGTGAGAGAAAGTGTTAGAGAGAGAGAGATGAAGTCTCAGTTATTAATTTTTACAGAATGTCCGAACTGTGTAAAATGACGACCCAAGGGGTCTATTTATAGTGTCAGATCCACCAGATTGTTCGGGGACACGTGCAAGATGATGATACGTTCTGTTACTTATGTTCCGAAATTTACGCTGAAAGTGGCGTTCTCCGGCCAGGGCTTACACGCTAGGCGGCCTTCAGAGCTTACGCATGACGGAACAACCTGTACAGCGGAGAACGCTGGACGGATAATTCCACAAAACTATTGTTTCCAGCCTTCCTGATGCTACTTTTATGCAACCATTATGCCTTTTATGTGTGTATACGATAGGATACACCATTATTATGTATTGCAGGGTACTAATCTACAACCTATAATCTATTTCTTATCAAAAATCCCCATCTGATCGTACGAGATGAATCCCTCAACCAGTTCGAGTCCCTCAGATTTCGATAGCTATTCCGATGGTTATTCCGACAGCTATTCCGACATGGATATTCACCTAAGCTCCGAAACCAGTGTCACCAGAATGAATCAACCAATCATCCATCCCCAATTCATCTGATGAGTTCGTAGTCGCTTAATCAATGGTGACGCGAAGAAGGCGATCCTTTCCATCAACCGAATTTACCTCTTGGCGATGAACCTGAAGCATTTATCAGTGAACCAGTCCGAAACACCATTTTCACCCTCATTTCCCGAATATCTCACCAGGATTATATTCTATCTAAAATTCTAAACCTTTTTCATCTGCTCGTTCCGACCGACAATCATCCCGGAGTAATATAAGAAGTCAACGAACTTCGCGCTAGAGTAATCAGTTTGGAGAATATGGTGCAAAACATACCAGCTTCAGCAACATCACCGGCATCAACAGTACCACCAATAACACAAGTTTCAACATCACATGCCTTAACATCTCATTCTGTACCCCGAGTATAATCTTCATTCTACGTATCGTTCTACATCCTTGATCTTCGTTCGACATGATGATTATGTAATCTCTAGTGTTTTAGAGATTATATATTCTTGTTCTAACGGTAAATCAAATGAGCTTAATATCATATTAACTCATTAAATCCATGATTACATCTGAAGGAAATATATATGTATATGTTTTCATAAAGATTGTAATTAAAATTTTTATTGTACAAACTGTTAATGGTGAAAATATTTTAACGGGTAGGTAATACCCGAGGAATATTTAGATTTCGCATTAATAAGTTACACTGTACATTCTTCAAATCTGATTCAACAGTCATTTATTATCCTACTTACATCCACAGATATACGTAACCGTTCACCACAGAATAATCATTTTCATTCAATTTCATATTTGGATTTTGATTTATCAGAATTCAACAAGTGGCATAATGAAGAAAACATTGGACAAAATAAAATTTGTTAGAAACAAATAATTTAACTATGAGAAATTTTGTTAAGAATCCACGCTAACTGTTCCTAGCTAACTGCTCCTAGCTAACTGTTAATTCCATATTACCTTTTATTTATCTTAATTTATTTATCGCATTTTATTTATCGCAATTTCAATTCTCGCAATTTTATTTATCGTCATTTAATTTCTGTTATTTATTTTACGCACTTTAAATATCGAGACACGTATACAAGGTTTTGACATATCATATCGACGCATCTATATATATTATTTGGAATAACCATGGACACTCTATATGCAGTAATGCTGGAGTTAGCTATACAGGGTTGAGGTTGATTCTCAAATAATATATATAGTTTGAGTTGTGATCGAGTCTGAGACATGTACACGGGTCAGGATACATATTAATTAATCCGAATATTATAAACTATATATGAATTATTGAGTTAGTGACTATGGACTGCTAACTGTGGACTACCAAGATTGGACAATTAAAATGAATTAAAATATTGATTATAACATAAGAAACTAAACAATTCTTCAAATTTGCCACTTGATCTCATCTTAAACCTCATTTGTATTTTGACGAATACAATCTGCGCTCAAACCTTTCATAATTCTTGAAAACACCTCAATCGAGAGGATGAACCAACCGCACTTCATCTGCGGAAGGAAAGATTTATGCATATAGTTATACACCTGAAATCACTCAGAACCTGAGTAAACACTTAACACGTATCTGTGCTAGCTCCCTTGGCATTGCTATTACCGAAAATAACATTGCAATTCCTTTCTAAATTAGTCAATTTTGTCATAGCTCCAGCAAGTCAACTTCGACTTTTCGTTCGAAACAACCTTACTATAACCTTGATATATATGCGTGCTCTTTTATTGTTACTGGGAATCTTTCATATTCTACCATATTACCAGCAGACGTACCAGAAACCTCATTGCTTCTTGGTTTAAATCCCTCTAATAAATCATTATATTTATTCATTGAAACCCTATCATATACTCATCCGCATCTTATAACGAGAACTGCCATACCAATTACCGGGAATCAGCAAATCTGTATTGTGAGTCTCGCAACGTTTCCACATCAACAGTTATATGTATCCATATAACATTTATCTCTTAAAACTATGATCTTCCATTCTGAAATTCTGAAAAGCACCCAGTCTGCGAATTAATACTCTGAATTTTGAAAAGTTGATTGAAGCAACAAAAACTGTAAATGACCTTAATCATCAGAAGTTTGATGATAAAGAATAGTATGTTGGAAAAGATCAGAAAAGTTGGAACTGGAAAACGGATTGAACTAACTACGAAGGAGACCAATTACAAATACAAGGACCATACCCTATATTCAAAGAATTCAGGTAATTCTGGAGCCGTTGAAATCTTTAGAGAATATCTTGCTCCGAAGTCATGTTAAAATCTTGCGGAAAATTTTTCTTCATCAACCTTCGAACTTAGAAATTCCAAGATATCATCGTATCTTTAATTATAAATATCTTTCATATTTCTGAAGATATTTTCATAACTATTCTTATCTGAAATCATTAATCTCTTTGCACAATCAGTGTTACATCATATAGAAACTGTTAGTTTCTATATTCTGTAAACTTTCGAGCTTAAAATATGAATGTTATTGAAGTAATGTTGGGAATTGATGCATGAGTTTGTATAATATAATGACACTTGATCAACGTGATTATATTACAATAAGTCATGCTGAGTTTCTAAATGGAACATGATGATTCACAGATTATAACGTCATCATGTGTCATGTTACAGAACTCTTTCATTCTGATTAACTTCTGAACATATCAAGTAAGTATATTCTTGATCGTTCTATTCTCAATGATTCTGATAATTTGACAAATCAAATCGTACGATTACGTTCTTTCTTGGTTAGAACATTAAGTTCATTCAAAAACTCCGTACTTACGAATTCTGGACCGTTGCTCGCTTTACTAGAGGTCGAGAGGATAATAAAAAGGCAAAGAAATCCAAAATATAAGAGAAAATATAAAGCCCAATAACAACATAGAGGTTACAAACCATAGATATTAATATGAATAGCAATATAAGGACACGGTAGAATTAAGAATAGTATCACCCCAAGGTAATAATAAAAGTAAACAGATTTTTCTGGTGGAAAGATTGAAAAGAGGGATGACGATAATTAGAAAAATATCAAGGATTAGAAATGGATTAAGCATTTTCACAATCTTTTGGATGTATGAACTAAGAAAGAAAGCATAGGAATGTTGAGAATAATGGAACGAAAGAGTTTAATTTATAATGGAAATATCAGACGGAGTAATTGAGGCAGATCACCGTATTTAATTATAGAGATCTTAATTTCCTTATTCGCCGAAGAATCAAATCTTTTAGATTTCGAAGATTTTCTTTATATCCCTTGAATTCCGGAATTCAACCCTGTTTACGTCAAAAGCTAAGGAAAATCTTATTTTCTTCAATTCACTCTTTTGCTATAGCTTCATTCATATTCTTAGAATAATCGAATTATTTTATCATTATTATTCAGTGATGATAAACCTCTAATTATTAACTCATATTGGTCATGAAAACATTTTTATTGTTAGCCATGACCACCTCACTCAAATTTCGGGACGAAATTTCTTTAACGGGTAGGTACTGTGATGACCCGGGAATTTCCGACCAAATTTAAACTTTATTCTTATATGATTTCGACACGATAAGCGAAGTCTGTAAATTTAAGTCTCAAAATATTTTTTTAAAAAATAGTTTACATGAATTCATTTGGCCTTTGACTATTCCCGACGATTCACGAACAATTGTTTGTGAATAAATACGTTTAGATATATAAATGTAAGTATATATAATAATTTGAAATTATGAAATAAACATTAGGATTAAATATGTAAAATTAAGATACAAAATAATTATGTGTAATTTAAAATGAATTTATATATAATTACACATGATTGTTATTAATAATTATTATATTATAATATATGAAAAATATATGATTATTAGATATTCAATAATGTTATCATGTAATATATGATCTAATTATTCAATATTACATAATTAATAAAATATATTAAATGTAACAACAAGTTTGATTATAGTTATCATTTTATTATTACATTCATTTTTTTATACTTAATATTAATATCAGTGTTATTAATATTATTAAAAATTACAATATAAAATTTGATACATTTGATTGGTTAGAATTATTAATATCATTATTATTATAACTAGTATTAAAGTTATAATTATGAGTACTATTAGTATTATTACCTAATATTAATATTACTATTGTCACTAAGAATTGTTATTATTATAAATTATTATCATAATTACTATAGTTATTAGAAAATAATACAATTTATTATTTTCACTAATAATATTATTATTATTATTATCATTTTTATGATTATTACTATTATTATTATAAATATCATTAATATTATTAGTATTAAAATCATTATTTTTATTTATTACTATAATTTTTTTAATAATATTGTTTTTATTATTTTCATCAATATCCTCATTATTATTATTATTATTAGTATAATAATACTATCTTTATAAATATTATTATTATTATTATTAACATTAATATTATTAATAATTATTAATATTATTATTATTAATATTTATTAATAGATTTATTATTATTAATATTTATATCAAAATTATAGAATGGAATCTGCTTCAAAATCCAAATGTAGATGATTGCCTCAATTCGTACAAATCAAATACAATAAGAGTGAAATCTGTTAGCTTTTACGATCGAACTATATTTATTTTTTTCTTCATTTTTTTTCTTCATTTTTTTTCTTCTTTCCTGTCTATTTCCTATCGACAGTCTGTTATAGGTTGAATTCAGTCACAAAAATACAATGGAAGATCAATCATAGCAGCTACTTTGAGTATTTAATCACATTATATATACATCTTACTACAATTCGTGAAATTAAAAAAATTAAAAATATATCAAATTGCTTCGTAAGCTCTGTTCTTGAGTCATTTGTCAAAAGCCCGGTTTCAAGTCATATTTTAAAAATCTAAAAATACAGTTTCGTTGGGATTCTTCTACTCAAACTATCTGTAAATTTTCACGTTCCAGTTCTTGTTATGTAATCCGAATTTTCGAGTCAAAGTGTCGATATCAAAAGTCAAAGCATATGTTCTTGGTGAAATTCGTAATCAATTCAATGTTTTAAGTTAAATTGATTATTTATAAAGTTTCTAATAAAGATTTAAAACCTCTTTCATTCAGGAATCATTGTCTAAAACGTTTTAAAAATTCGAGTTTGAAATTGAGTTCATTCGTATTCATAAACGACCAGTTCCAGTTTTTAATTTTAATTTATTCTGTTTTTAAATAATTTGATCAATCAAATAACGTTTTTGTATAAACTTTAGGTCCTAAAACTAATTAGGTATTTCATTGTTAGCAGAGATTGATCTCTGGTCAGTTTGGTTATTGATGATGAAGAAGAAATTAATCAGAAAGTAAATATGGGTTATATATTTAATCTTAGGGTATAAATCAGAAAAATGTAAATGGTGCAATGGTTCGTGTGTAATTTAGTTGAACGAGAGGTCTTAGGTTCGAGCCCGGGTGTGGGCAGTCTCTTTATGGAATTTTTTTGTGAGGTAGTTTTACAATTTTATTTATTATCTATCATTTATTATTACTATTATTATTATTATTGTTATTTTTATTATTATTCTTATTATTGTTATTACTATTAATTTTGAATATGATTGTTATTATATACAAAGATAAAAGGTATAATTATTTTTATTACTAATATTATTATCAATACTAGTATTATCATTAGTTATTATAATTATTACTATCATTAACATTAATATTACATATTGTTATTGTAATACTATATTAACTAGTATTAATATCAAAACAAGTATTAGAACAAGTATAATTATTATTATCAAGATTAAGGTAATTGATATTAGGAATATTATTATCCTTCTAAAAATTGTAAAATCATTGTAATTATAAAATCAATACAAGTTATTATTATTTTCACTAATATTAGTATTAATATCGTTTTTGTAATCATCAGTTTTACTATTATTATTATTAACATAAGTATCAAATTTTAACAATATCGTTATTATTATTAGTATTACCGATATTAAGAACGTTATTATTATTGGTAAATCATTATTATCGAAACTATCATTTTGTTACAAATAAATATTTTATACCTAAAATATACTTAACACATATATTGTAATTATACTAATAACTTATATTTCTACATAATAACATTATTTATATAAATACTTATATATAACAAACTAATGATATTTTTTATATAATATTAACCATATATGTATATAGATATGTTAATATAACTAAAAATATAGATATTAAACATTTTGAATATATACACAAATTAAATAAGTATAATAGATAATTTAAAATATAATATATAAACTTGCTCGATTACGATTATACATTTTAATTTATATACAATTGATATAGATTTGTGAATCCGCGGCCAACCCTGCATTGTTCAGTATCGTCGTATGAATATTTTTACTACAAAATATCGTATTGTGCGTTTCATTTGCCTTTTTACCCTTTATATTTTTGGGCTGAGAATACATGCGAAATTTTTATAAATGTTTTACGAAATAGACACAAGTAATCGAAACTACATTATATGGTTGAATGATCGAAGCCGAATATGCCCCTATTTGCTTGGTAGCCTAAGAATTAGGAAACATCACTAATTTTGAGAATTAGTGCACGCCTAATTGACGCGAATCCTAAAGAAAGATCTATTGGGCCTAAATAACCCCATCCAAAGTACCAGATGCTTTAGTACTTCGATGTTGTTTTTATCATGTCCGAAGAATTTCCCGGAATGATAGGGGATATTCTTATATACATCTTGTTAATGTCGGTTACCAGGTGTTCAACATATGAATGATTATTTTTGTCTCTATGCATGGGACGTATATTTATGAGAACTGAAAATGAAAATTTTGTGGTCTATTAAAATGATGGAAATGATTATTTATGTTAAACTAATGAACTCACCAACCTTTTGGTTGACACTTTAAAGCATGTTTATTCTCAGGTATTAAAGAAATCTTCCGCTGTACATTTACTCATTTTAGAGATACTACTTGGAGTCATTCATGACATATTTCAAAAGACGTTGCATTCGAGTCGTTGAGTTCATCAAGATTATTATTAAGTCAATTATAGTTGGATATATTATGAAATGGTATGCATGCTGTCAACTTTCGATGTGATGAAAGTTTGTATTTTAAAAACAAATGCAATGTTTGTAAAATGTACCATATAGAGGTCAAGTATCTCGCGATGTAACCAAATGTAATGTATTCGTCCAGATGGATTAACACGGGTCACGACATATAAGTTGTTCATTATGTTTCTAATAAGCAAGGTCAGTCCATAGGGTGCACATAGTCTTAATGCTCAAGTCCGACTCGATTGTATAGTAAAAGTCAACACAAAGTTAACTAGTTCATGCAAGTCAAACAAAAGTAAAACTTCGTTAAGTTGGTCAACGTAAGTCAACTACATCAGTAGGTAATGTAAATGATGTCACAAAGTCAAACCAATGTCAACTCATAAGTTTCAAACATTCGTTCATCAATTTCACATTTTCTAGTTCGGTTACCGTAAGTGTTCATAAAAGTCATACAAGCGATCAAGCATTATTCACAAATGACATATCATGAAAATATGAAAAAATCCGGATCATAAATACATGTCACTAGCTTTCTAAAAAGAACAATCATGCTATCATGCGATTCCTAGAACTCTCGTAGCATGAAATTCTTTCAAGTTCAGTTTCTACTCGCGCACCCGTTTTATAAAAATTATCATTTATTCTAGAATAGTGTAAATTATACTAGACCAGTGGGGGATTTTCAAAAAAATATCAAAGTTTAATATGTCAAAAGATCTAAGCATTTCATATAGCCAATTTGTACAGTTTTGCCAATCAAGTCGGACTTCCTGATTTAGATAGAGTTCAAACCTATTGTTTTAGCACGCATAAAGCACATATCGTATAGAGTTTTTATAGGTAGACATACAAACAGAATATGTTACTTAACCAATTAACGACATATCAGAAGCTCAAGTTCAAAAACAATTTCTTCTTCATGATAGACCATTTTATATGCACTTGAGACATGACTCCGTTCAGGTAGTCGTTTTCGAGCGCGATGATCCGGACATCTAGAGACAATTAGCACACATAATCTACGTGAAATATTAAGTAATATTTATGAAATTTTCAAAATACAAAATTTTATATTCCTGAAATAATGTTAAGTGGTCGTTTATCTCAGTTCAAAAACGTTGTTTAACAAGTTTTATCGTATACGGTTAAGTAAGCATAAAACGCGTTTTACAAATCCAAACGACATGATATCCTAGTCCAATTTTAGTGTTTTTTAATTATCTATCCAATGTTAATTACCTCATGCATCAATTCATAACAAACAAATTACAGCTTTCTGATTAAAGCATAAAAACACATCAAAAATTCAAATAAGCATATCTAGAGCATAACATAACATAACGAAATCAAGAGATTCTTGCAAGCAAAGTTATTAATTATTCGATAGATTTACACCTAGATACTTTTTATTTACAGAAAACATCAATACAATATCAGTAGCATCCCTTTTAAATTCGTGATTTGACCTAAACATACAAATCGAGCAAAATACCGATTAATAACACGTACACAAATCAAGACTTGCGCACTAGACACTCTAGAAACCCTATACATATATAATAACAATTAAATATGGAAAATTAGAGCTTTTAAATCATACCATAAGCAAGAAATTAGTGGTATAGATGTTTAGAGCACGACGAGTGAAGCAAGAATTCGTAAACGATTAAGAAAACAAGCAAGAAATTGATGAGCTTTTGTTTCTTGAAGATGTCGACTAAAATGGGATGTTTGGGGGCTGCAAAATTCATGTCTAGGGGAAAGAAGAAGAAAATATATATACATATTATGATTTAGATGTATTGGGGTTGCCTAAATAAGGGATAATTTGCAAATAAGGCCCAAATTAAAAACAAGAGAGGCCCCCCTTTGGTGGATTTCAGACAAATGGCCCAAATGGGTGATCCATGGGCTAATTTTAACTAGTTAGAACATTTAGAAGAGTTGTATCGCCTACATCCAACGGGCGTTGTGTGATAACCCAAAAATTTCTGACAAAATTTAAACTTAATCTTTATATGGTTTCGACACGATAAGCAAAGTCTGTAATGTTGAGTCTCAAAATTTTTAAACTGCTTACATGAATTCATATAACCTTTGACTAGTTCTGACGATTCACGAACAATTAATTGTAAATAGATATTGTGATTTCGAATCTATTTAGTAAACGACAAGTAACACTCAATTACCATACAATGGATATTAAACAAGTTTAATTCGAACTTATATGATTTTAAAATAAATGGTGATCCGAAAATGAGTTCTATAAATTTTAGGCTTACTATAAGGGTATTTAAGATCTAGTTATTAAATTTTAACACTTTTTATATTTTACTCAGAATTGAGAGGGACAATTGATGTAATTTTTATTTAACAAATAAAGGATCTAATTTTATACCATAATGACAAATAAATAAATATAATTAATTTAAAAATTTGGGATTTTTTCGAAGACTTTTAATTCGCCACTGAGTAATAACGGAGTACGAAATAATAGTCCATGAACACTGTCGGTAGAAGATACAAATTCATGGCTGCTAAATGAATTTGCATGTTTTGATTTCTATTATTATATTATATTATAATATTATATATGTTTGTCCTTAATCAACTGGTACATCCCGTGAATTAAAGAAGCATGATATTATTAGGTGAGATTTCTGTGTTATCACTATGTTAGATTGATAATTGATAGATATTATTATTAAAGTTTATATTATATTATGATTTGTGTCCTGCACTCTAACTTACTATAATATATAAACACATACATGTACATATGCATAACCCACTCATCATACTTAACTATCTACCTATCTATCTCTCTTCTTTTCGCATTATAACCTGGGTCTTTTTCTTCTCTATATAAACCGCCATCACCTACTCTATCTTCTGTTCAATTACAAAACCCAACATGCCATCATCGTCCATGGTTTACTGCTGCGAATTCTTGTCGAGACCCAATACCACCACAACATCATCATCTTCCTCATACTTAACACCGCCACTACCACCATCAATCACCATCATCAATTACCGCTACCGTCAGCCATTTTCACCACCTCAATACACCACCACTCACCACCTACACTCACTTCATTAAGTCACCACTATAATCACCACCATTAACAACCTGAATATTTTCTTTTCTTGCTTCTTGTTCGAATGATAACAACCCACCTTCACCTTACCACCAAATAACCACCATCACAGACCCGCCACCATGAACAATCAAATAATCGACCGTGTTTAGTTTGCAACCCCAATGACGAAACCACTGTACTGCTACTCTTTTCTCTTCTGTTCCTATTACAATGACGAAGAAACATGTAACGTGAGAATATAAAAGAAGAAGAGTACACGAACCTCGTAATTATCCAAAAGATTACACGTTGCTTGCATCATTACACGTCCCGCGTAATTGCCATGTTGTTTGCTACTGTTACTGTATCTGTTTCTTTCCTATCGACACCCAAAACGCAACCCATTGTTTATTGCCACCGCTGCGTTTTTGATTCTGTTTCCATATCTCTTTAAATGACGAGGAGGTTAGGGTTTGTTAGATGTTGAAGATGATGAACAGTGATTTATGATGAAGGACGAACAAAAAGAATGGTGACGATTACAGCTGCATCGTGATATTGCTTTTAAACCAAACCCTTTAGTTAAACCGTTTCTGTTTCCTATAATTTTTTCTTTCTGTCGACTTTAACCTACAACAACTTGGGCCGAGTACTTTCATCTCTGGTTGGGCTATTATTGAGCTGAAGATCCAGCTTATTCTATTGGGCCGAGATACGATCTTTTGTTGGGCTGTTGCTATGTCATTGAATTGTGTTTTAGGCTTAATGGTAAAAACGGGTTAAGTTAATTTAAGTCTTAAATTAAGTCAAAAGATAATGGAGAGCGGAATGGTATGAGGTGTTGTTAGGGTTACCGGGAGGTCATGGGTTCGAGCCCGAGCTGGGACATTTTCTTTTTTAGAAAGCTTATTTCCTTAAGGTAGTTTATTTATTTATTTATTTATTATTATTATTATTATTATTATTATTATTATTATTAATTATGTTATTATTATTATGTTAATTATTGTTATCACTAAAATTAATATTGTGAATGTTATTATCATTATTATTATAAGTAATATCAATTAAAACTTATTAGTATTACCATTACTAATATTATTATTATCAGTATTATTATTATTATTGTTATTATTACTAGTATTATAATTATTATCATTGTTATTACTACTGATATATGTATTATTATTATTAATGACATAAGTATTATTATTAATATATCACCATTATTATTAATATGATTATTAGTATTGTTATTATTAAACTTATTATTATTATCATTTGTAGTAAAATGGTTATTTTTATAGTGAGTATTATTATCAGTACTAGTAGTAGTATTATCATCGACACAATTTTATATAAACATTATTTTATCATCATTATCATTAAAAGTATTATTATTAACACTATTAGAATTATTATGAAAATAAGTATTATTATTATCATGATTATTAAGATTATTTTTTGTAAAAATTTACATTTTTATTCTTATTATTATTACCTTATTAATATTAGTATTATCACTATCATTATTACTACAAATAAAGTGACAAATGTTATTATCCAAAATTATTATTTTCAACACCATTATTAAATCTAATTATTTATTATCATTATTTTGGTATTATCATTAATTTAACAAATAAATGATATTTGTATATAAGTATATTTAATACGCATAACTTTACCATAATAATATTTATATATATGAAATGAAAATATGTAAATAAATAATAAAACTTATAAATATATAATTTACATCATTTATAATAATATATAAATTTGTTCGATTACATCATATATATATATATATATATATATATATATATATATATATATATATATATATATATATATATATATATATATATATATATATATATATATATGAATGATCTAGGTTCGTGAATTCGAGGCCAAACCTGCATTGTTCAGTATCGTCATATGAATATTTTTACTACAAAATATTGTATCGTGAGTTTCATTTGCTGCCTTTTTAAATTCTTTTGCAATATATATTTTTGGGACTGAGAATACATGCGCTTTTATAAATGTTTGACTAAATAGACACAAGTAATCGAAACTACATTCTATGGTTGAATGATCGAAATCGAATATGCCCCTTTTTAGTCTGGTAATCTAAGAATTAGGGAACAGACACCCTAATTGACGTGAATCCTAAAGATAGATCTATCGGGCCCAACAAGCTCCATCCAACGTACCGGATGCTTTAGTACTTCGAATTTATCATGTCTGAAGGATGTCCCGGAATGATGGGGATATTCTATATGCATCTTGTTAAGGTCGATTACCAGGTGTTCAATCCATATGAATGATTTTTATCTCTATGTATGAGATGTATATTTATGAGAAATGAAAATGAAAATCTTGTGGTCTATTAAAAATGATGGAAATGAATATTGATGATAAACTAATGAACTCACCAACCTTTTGGTTGACACTTTAAAGCATGTTTATTCTCAGGATTGAAAGAGATCTTTCGCTGTGCATTTGCTCGTTTTAAAGATATTATTTGGAATCATTCATGGCATATTTCAAAAGACGTTGCATTCAAGTCGCTGAGTTCAATAAAGATTATGATTAAGTAAATGACAGATTAGGTCATTTATAGTTAGATATTATGAAATGGTATGCATGTCTGTCAACTTTCGATGAAATAAAAGTTTATCTTTTAAAACGAATGCAATGTTTGTAAAATGTATCATATAAAAGTCAAATACCTCGCAATGTAATCATAAGTTATTGTATTCGTCCTTATGGATTAGGACGGGTCGTCTCATGTGGTATCACAGCGGTGGTCTTAGCGAACCAGGTCTTGCATTAGTGTGTCTAACTGATAGTTGTTTAGATGCATTAGTGGGTCTGGACTTCGACCGTGTCTGCATATCAAAAGTTTTGCTTATCATTTCGTGTAAAAAGTTACCTGCTTATCATTATTGGGGAATCACTTGCTTATCATTCTCAGTCTAGACACATCTTACTACATTGATTGCATGAATAGTGTATAGACAAAATTCATATCTTAGCGTATCTGTTACTGTAAACTTTGCCTGACATATTTCGTAAATTCCTCTGTAATCTACGAAATCTTTTGTACTATATATATAGATATTCTATGTAACTAGAATACCATTCGGTAGCCAGAAATCATTTTATATCGAAAATTCCTTTATTCAGTCGTACGAAATAGAACTCGCCACTAGTTCAAGTCCCTCGGATTCCGATATGGATTCCCACTCGAGCTCCGAAAGTAGTGTAACTGGAATGGATTAACCAATCAGTCATCATCAATTCTGGATGAATTGGGGATGGGTTCGTAGTCGACTTAATCAATGGAGACGCGAAGAAGGCGATCCTTTCCACCAACCAAATTGCCCTCTTGACGAAGAACCCGAAGCACTTACCGGCGAACCAGTCCGCAACACTATTTTCACTCTCATTTCCCGGATATCTTGCAACGATTATATGATATCCCAAATTCTGAACCTTATTCATCCGCTTGTTCCAACCGCCAATCATCCCGGAGTAATAAGTTAACGAGCTTCGCGCCCGAGTCGTAGCCTTGGAAAATATGGTGTAAAACGTACCAGCTTCAGCAACATCACCAGCACCAACTGTACCACCAACATCAATACCAGTACCACCAACAACCCAAGTTTCAACATCACACGCCTCAACATCTCATTATGTACCTCATGCATAATCATCGTTCTACGAATCGCTCTACATCATATATCTTCGTTCTACATGACGATTATATAATTTCTAATGTTTTAGAGATTATGTATTCTAGTTCTAACGATAAATCAAATGAGATTAATATCATAATTGACTCATTAAATCCATGATTACATCTGAAGAAAATATATATGTATATATATTTTCATAAAGATTGTAATTAAAAATTCTTTTGTACAAACTGTTAATGGTGAAAATATTTTAACGGGTAGGTAATACCCGAGGAATATTTAGATTTCAAATTAATAAGTTACACTGTACATTCTTTGAACCTGATTCAACAGTCATTTACTATCCTACTTACATCCACAGATATACGTATCCATTCACTGCAGAATAACCATTTGCATTCAATTTCATATTTGGATTTTGACCTATCAGAATCCAACAAGTTGTATAATGAAGAAAACATTTGACAAAATAAAATTTGTTAGAAACAGACAAATTAACTATGAGAAATTTTGTTAAGAATTCACGCTAATAAATTTTGTTATTTATCGCAATTTTAATTCTCGCAATTTTATTTATCGTCATTTAATTTCTGTTATTTATTTTACGCACATTATTTATCGTCATTTAAACACTGTTATTTACCCATTTTAAATATCCGGACACGTATATAATGTTTTGACATATCATATCGACGTCATCTATATATATTATTTGGAATAACCATAGACACTCTATATGCGGTAATGCTCGAGTTAGCTATACAGGGTTGAGGTTGATTCTAAATAATATATATACTTTGAGTTGTGATCGAGTCTGAGACATGTATACAGTGGGTCACGACATGTATTAATTAATTCGAATATTATATATTAAACTATATATGAATTGTTGAACTACTAATTGTGGACTAATAACATTGGACAAATAAAATGAATTAAAATATTAATTATAACATATGAAACTAAACATTTCTTCAAGTTTGCCACTTGATTTCATCTTAAACCTCATTTGTATCTTAACGATTACAATATGCGTTCAAACCTTTCATGATTCTTGAAAACACCTCAATTGAGAAGATGAACCAACCGCACTTCATCTACGAAAGGAAAGATTTATACACACAGTTATACACCTGAAAAACTCGCGGAAACTGAGTAAACGTTTAACACGTAGCTGTGCTAATTCCTTTAGCGTTATTATTACCGAAAATAATTTTGCAACTCCTGTTCGAGATAGCCAGTTTTGTCACAGCTCCAGCAAGTCAACTTCGACTTTTCGTTCGAAACAACCTTATTATAACCTTGATATATATGCGTGCTCTTTTATTGTTACCGGGGAACCTTTTATATTCCACCATATTACCAGCAGACGTACCAGCAACCTCGTTGCTCTTTTGCTTAAATCTCTCCGACAAATCACTGTATTTATCTATTGAAGTCTTATCATGAACTCATCGGCATTTTATAACGATAATTACCATACCAAATACCGGGAGGCATCAATCAATAATCTCGAATTTCTTAGCAATTCTACGACAACAATTTTATATATATATATATATATATATATATATATATATATATATATATATATATATATATATATATATATATATATATATATATATATATATATATATATATATATATATATATAACTTCTATCTCCTGGATTTACGAACTTCAATTCTGAATTTCTGAAAAGCGCTTTAGCCTATGAATCAGTTTTCTGAGTTTTGAAAAAGCTGATAAAGCAGTGAAAACTGAAGACTGCCTTAACAGTCAAAAGTTTGATGATAAAGAATGGAGTGTTGAAAAAGCTCAAAGATTTTAATACTGGAAAATGGATTGAGCAAACCATGAAGGAGGCTGTACATAAATCACAAAGACTAAACCTGCCTTCAAAGAATCCAAATGATTCAGTATCTGCTGAAGTCATTAACGAATACCTTGTTCCCAACTCTAAACCTTTACGGACAAATCTTCATCATCATCCTTCGATATGAGAAATTCTAAGATATCATCGTATCTTTTATTATGAATATCCTCGATATTTCTGAAGATATTTTCATAACTATTCTTATCTGAAATCATTTATCTCTTCGTGCTACCTGTGTTACATCATACAAGAAACTATTTTAGTTTCTAAATTCTGAAAAATTCGAATTTAAAATACGAATATTTTTGAAGTAGTGTTGGGAATTGAAGCATAAGTTAATATAATATAATGACACTTGATCAACGTGATTATATTATAGTAAGTCATGCTGAATTTCTAATGAAACATGATGATTCACAGACCATACTGTCATCATGTGCCACGTTACACGACTCCTACATTCTAACTAATCTCCAAACATATCGAGAATATATTTTCCTGGTAGTTCTATCTTTTCTCTTGAATTCTGGTAATTTAACCAATCAAGATCGTGCTATTACAATTTCTCTCTTAGAACATTAGTCATGTTCATACAAAATTTCATACCTACGAATTCTGGACCATAATTCGGGAAGAGAAAACAAAAGGACGGAACTCCAAAATATGAAGGAAATGAAGAGGGTGGATTTATAGTAAAATATCTGACAGGACAATCAAAACAGATGATCGCATTTAAAGCGGATCCTAATTTCCTTGATTACCGAAGAATCAAATCTTATTACAAAGATTTTCTCCAAATCTCTTGAAATTGGAAATCAATCCTATCTACGTCAAAAGATATGACGAATCTACACCTACTCATTTCACTATTTTGTGATAGCTTCACTCGTACTCTTCACAAAAATTAAATGATTTTATCCATATTACTCAATGATGATAAAATTCTATTTATCAACTTAATGGTGTATCCTAGGAGATACACGAATAAAAACATCAGTTTCATACAAAAAACTTGATCAAAGAGCACAAAACATAATGAAATTTGGTAGTTTTCAGAGTTTACCGCCCATCGTCCATCAGGCCGCCCAGCGTAAAGCGTAAGCCCTGCAGGCAGCTTCTATGCATAAGCCCTCTAACTCAGCTCATGAACGGCACGTAGCCACGTCAGCACACGCCACCGACATTCCAGATACTTCACGTAACAAAGCCATTCAATGATGGACACGTGTATCCTGTGAATTTCGGATATTCTATGCATATAAATAGACCCCCTGGGTCACCACATTTCACATCATTCTGATCTGAACTTCAGTCAGAGAGAAGTACACTTTCTCTCTCACACAGTTCTTTCTCACTCTAAAATAACATTAGCCACTTAGCAGCGGTGCGCTAGATGAATCATTACAGATTGATCCACAGATTGATTGAGGCCACCCCACAGATCTCACATCTATATCCCGGGTCTGCAGAGATTATTTCTCAAGGGCAAACAACAATCAACAGTATACGCTACACGCTGAGCAGCTAATTTTCTGTACTAGTACTTTACAGCCACTATACGGAAAATCGTACTAACAGATGGCGCCACCCGTCTCAAACACCACCAAAACCACTAAGAGCACGAAGGCAACTGAAACAACCTCATCAAAAACAACACTTGAGCCAGTCAATGAAAACCTCATTGAAAACATACCAGTTGATCAGTTAACTCTTGAAGAGACTTCTGTTGAAGAAGAAGATCATTTGAACACTGACACAGCAGATGGTCAAGTTCATGAAACCATACCACGATTGAGAAAACCATTAATGGGAGGTTCCAGCATAGGAATGTGGAAGGCCAGGCGAGGAACACATAATGTCTCTTTCAAGAAGACTTCTAATGTGAATGCTAGGCATAACAGCAAAGGAAAGTCAATTTCCAAATCACAATTGTCAAAGCTATTCAATCAACTGAATGCCTTAGTTGAATGATACATACAATCAACACAGTGATGAAGGTTTTTTGGACAATGATTGGAATTTTGAAGAAGAAGGTGAACAGTTCTTTATGACTAAAGAATTGGCAAGCAAGTTATTGGATGGAATTTTTACTAAAACAGAGCCATCACGATTTAAGCAAAAATTAGCACAACCAACCATCCGAGCAACAGCTGTGGATAATTTGTTTGCTTTGATTACTGGTGATGAAGCTATCAAAACACCAGCAACGACAGAATCAACACAGTGTTTTATTCCTCGAATTACAGATTATCCATTACCAAGAAATTTAGGAATTCCATCAATCGGTGTTTATGATGGTACAACAGATCCAGAGAATTTTTTGACTATGTTTGAAGGTGTTATGAGGTTACAGCATTGGGAAGATGAAACTGCGTGTCACATATTTCCAATGGTACTACAGAAAATGGCATGCGAGTGGTTTGCTAGTTTGCCACCAAGGAGTATTACCAGTTTTCTTGATTTGAGGGCAAAGTTCGTGATGCAGTATCAGAGTTTGAGAAGCTGCACGTTGTCACATCTTGATGCACATGAGATAACAATGCGTCAGAATGAATCATTGAGTGATTTCATGAAGCGTTATACCATTGAATGTCAGAAAATACCAGACATACCAGAGTCTCAGCTTGTTTCAGGATTTATATTTTGTCTCGATCAGCGATGTTTTGGATGACTAATTCATGCTTTGCGTTATGATATTCCAAAGACATTGCATCAAGCGTTGGGTATTGCTCAGAAGCATTTACGAGCAGGTGAAATGGGATATCCAAGAGTGGATAATTATCAGAGAAATTTCAGGCAGCAAGGCGGAGAGCGGAACAGGAATAACAATTATCAGAGGCAACGGGGCTATGACAATAATTACCAGTAACAGCAGAGCGGTTGGAGAGGAAATAATCATCCAAATGACAATTATCACCATCGAAAGCGGTTGGACATGCATCCACTTATTATGGCATTAACAAAAACTCTAAAAGAATTCTTGTTCACAGAGCCAATTAAGGAATCATTTCACCCTCCACCGCCGATGGAAGAGCGTCAGGGACCACAGAGTGACAAGTGGTGTGACTTCCATGAGGTATATGGACATGAAATAGATAATTGCAAGTCATTAATGAGAGAGATCATTGCAAATATCAAGGCTGGCGAGCTGAATCATCTTTTGCCAGGAAAAAAGTATCGACGAAATGATCCAAACAAACGTTTTTCTTGGCATGGAAAAGTGCATCACAGTGGACGACGTGACTGGAACAGAAGGGAAGAAGGAATGATGAAAGGGATCCAACTCCAGAAATGCACATCAATGTCATATGGAATGAGGAGCAGGAAAATGAAGCCGACGGAGAACGCAGCACGGAGAGCTGGATGTATGCTCCAATCATATTTCATACCATTCCAAATTGGCGCCTGTCAGAAGAGCCTATGATCATTTCAGCTGTAATAGAAAACAGAAACATCACTCGCATTTATACTGACACAGGTAGTGAAGCAGATATTTTGTATTTGCTTTGTTTTAAGAAATATCCGTTCAGCGTGAAGGATCGGCTACGCTACATGAACTTAAAGATTGCTGGTATCACGGGTGAATCAATAAGAGTAGTTGGTAAAGTGAAACTGGATGTCACTCTGGGAACACACCCTTTAGTCCATACAGAAATTGTAGACTTTACAGTTCTTGATGGCAGATCACGGTTCAGTGCGTTGTTCGGTAGACGGACCCTTCGCAAATTTGGAGCAACTACCTCTACCCCACATGCAGAAATGCGGTTCCCAACACCAAACGGTGTAACAGTAATACACTCTGAATATGTTGGACCACCAAGGGAGAGATCAGTTGTTCATGAAACTCCAGGGAATTTTGTCAGGGGGGAATCATCAAGGCAGTTGTTCAGTAGAAATGATGTGAACGGGTACTTCAAACCACCTAAAATGTGGCAACATTGAAAGCAGGACGTAACACGGTACACCGAAGACAGTATAACAGCATGAATCTCGCAGAACAGTTTTTATCACATTTTTAATTTTCATCAGTTCAGGCAACAACACAATACACTTTTTGTAATTTTCTAATTGGGACTTGATCACCCCATGCGAAGATATTACACAAAAATGTTGTATGTGTGACAGTATTATCAATAAAATTTTAAATTTTTCTTACGCACAGCATTACGCGTTATGAATGTAAAGCATGGCATTCATTCCTACTCACATAAGGCAAGGCATTTTTATGCCCCCGATGGTAGAGGCTCTTTTGTTAACATTATAGACACAAGGGATCGGCTAGCATAAAGTGTTTACTTCACTAGAGGGCACCGAGGCAAAACTAAAGACCTCATAATGTCATGACATACAGAATGGTTTATCACAACGACATAAATCCATTTATATTTTGAAAACAGAAAAAATTGAAATACAAGGGAATTTTGTAAGCCGCACAACACCTGAGCGCAACACGCTAAACGGAACACTGTTAATTTCGTAAACAAAAATTTCTCTAACAAATTTATCAATCTATATTGCATAACAATATTATGATTCATTCATATCCTATTTCACAAAGCAATCTGAGAATTCTCAAAAACCTTCTTTACAAAACATACGCTCTGATACAAAATGGAGAATGGATAAATTTTTCAATATATTCATTACAGCAATAACAACGTTCTACATAACTTGTTTTGACTAAATGGAAATACAAAATAGATGTACAATTTTAATAGATTATATACATAATACCATTTATGTAACAGTACACCTCTGATTCATAAAGAGGAATTATGCATTACGGACAGCGGATGACGGATGACAGTTCAACTCATGTACAAATTCAAAAATCAGTTTAAGACAAAAATCATTTCATATGATAATGCAAATCTAAGCTTTTTAATAAGCTTTTAATGGTTAAACCATATAGCGGTGATGCGTCAATCATGGAAAGCAGCAAAAATACCAACATTAACCAAAAAAGCTGGATATATACATAATATCAGCGTAAAGATGATGCACATTGTTATTACAGATTAGTTATCTTTTCAAATAGGCACATGCAAGATGTCCTTAACAGACACATCTTCCCTAGCACATACTACTTCTAAAGAGTTAATCTTCAGAGAGGTAACTTCATTGATGGCCATTTGCAGCTTGGCATTAGCATCAGGTTTGATATGTTTTGAGATTGCAGTTGGTAAAGGGTCAGGTCTTACGGGAAGAGCATTCAAAATATCCACCATAGCATCTGAGAGGTCACTCTCTGTCGATGCCTCCAGATATCTATGAAAAGTCTGACCAACAAGAGGAGAGCTCAACACCCTATGCACAAGAGCAGGAATCACATTCTTTAAATCAATAAAATTCTTCTCTGAAGCAGCAGCAACAATAGTTTTCTCATCAGCACGACACTTTTCTTGTTCAACCAACTTTTTCAACTTTTCAACTTCCTTCAATAATTCATCCTTCTCCTCCATCATTTTCTCTTTTTCAGTCCTTTCAGCAACACATTTTTTCTCAATTGATTGGAGTGCCTCTTCCTTCTTTTGCACTAAGTCCACTACTGTTTTCCTCTTCAGATTAACATCTTTTAGCTCAACTTCCATCCTTTTCAATTTGCTGGCATTCTGGAGAGCATTATCAACAAGACTTTATTGAGCCTCTTGCATTTTCAGGCTATGAAGAACATGCTAAGTCAGAAGCACTAGTGATGCAGCAGTTGATTGGCAACTTTGTTTAAGGGTCATTGTAGATAAGGATGTCGAAAGATCAGCAATCATATTTCCCTACAAAAATAAATTACATATTCAGAAATCACAAACAAAATAATCAATACAAATGGATTTTTCATGAGTCAACTGGTGAAATGTACCTTCAGAAAATTAACAAAGCTGTCAAATTTGTTAACAGGATTTTCTACAAAGCTTCTTAAGCCGGCTAGAGGGACAACGGAAGGAGGTTGAGAAGATGATGAAGACTGTGTTGTACCTATTTTTGTGGAAGTTATTGGATTGGTGAAGGGAGGAGTTTCGACAATGTTATCCTCATCAGTTCCTTCATCCTCTCCTTCTTCATCATTATCATCTTTAGCATTAACAGCTTTACCACTCTTATCACTACTAGCAGTGGTTTCATCACCACCTGTTGATAAATTTGGTTCTGCATTCAAGATAACCGACTTTCCAGAATAAGCATTAACACATATTATACATATTATGTCAAGACAGAAGACAATATTGAAAACATACTCCTTTTCTTTGCTTGTTGAGAAGCATTGCCAGTTGCACGCTTCCATAGACGCTTTGTGCGTTTCCCAGTTTTCTTAGCGGTAGGCGGTTTTGGATTAGTCTCAGTAATTTCCACATCAGATGAAGAGGGCTGTGCAGTATCATTATTACCGCCTTCCGTAGGCCGTTCAGGGCTATTCAGTTGCTCTTCAAAAATAGTGTCTTTCGCCTTATCGGCCTCAAGTTCAGTAGCAGTCTTTGGCCGTTCAGTAACGGTAAGAGAATCCAGATTGGCCTTCTTAAATACTTTAAAGAGCTGCATCTCTTCCTCTGCAAAAACCAGATTCATTAAATGCATAGCAATAAGAATGCATTCTACAATGACATAGAGCAAATAAAGCATATTTATAAATTGCCTACCACAGCCTTTCCAGTGCAGCACTGGTACAAATCCAGCACGCCAATTATCACTCATCCCACAACGTGCTAAAATGGCTTCGTTATCAGCATATGAACGTTGTGGTAGTTCCAATGATTTCCACTCTTCAACAGTTGTTCTCTCATCATCAGACAAAATAATTGATTTACTTATTCCTATTTTAGTTTTTCTCCACTTTCGAATGTTTGCCCAATTGTCCTGTATAACTCGTTCGTTAACAAAAAAGAATGGTTCTTTCCATCTTTTCAATGAGGTTTCTTTCGTTCCGGTAAAGGCCTTATTAGCTTTACAATCAAAAGTGTACCAGCATTTACTCACCAATCGAGTTCTAAACAACTCGTAAAAAACCTTTATACTTAGAATTTTCACAACGGCATTACAGTACAATTCAAAAAGGATAATTTTTTGCAAACCAAATGGGTGAATTTGACTAAGGCCAATCCCATAATGAGATAGAAGTTCTTGCAAGAAAGCGGTGGGAGGAATACGAAGGTTACCTATTGTAAGTTGAAGCTTATACAGTGTAATCATCTTTTTCGGAGGTTTGTGTGCCCTATCATCAGGAGAAGGAACTATGGGGTTCAACAAACTAAAGTTCCTATGATTTATACATAGTCTATCTATTTCGGCTTCAGTGATACTCGACGGAATAGTGCTCACATCTCGGTTATCTCTTTGAGATGAGGTGCTGCTGAATTCGGCCATGGTAGTGAAAAAAATAAAAAGGAGAAGAAGATGAGTAATGAATAATTGCACTATCCTTGTACTTAATAGCTTTGCTAAAATGATTAATTTCAGTTATCTTCAAAGCAGATGAACGGTTTTCGGAAGCGGAAACAGAAAAGAGGAACGGCTTATTTATAATTCAACTGATGGATGACAAAGGGATGAGATTGAGACACGTATATGGATCAGATTAAATGAATAAAAAAATTTGAACTTCGAAAATAAATCAGAAAGATTTTGGGGGCAAATTCATAATGGATAAAATGACGTCAGAGCAGAAAATCAGACGGCTACAGCAGTTTTGTGTCTTCGAGGAAAAAGGCATCTTTTATTTTTAGTTTAATGACTTTATTTTTTATAAAAATAAAGACATTAAACTGGGGGGACTTAATGGTGTATCCTAGGAGATACACGCATAAAAACATCAGTTTCATACAAAAAACTCGATCAAAGAGCACAAAACATAATGAAATTTGGCAGTTTTCAGAGTTTACCGCCCAGCGTCCATTAGGCCGCCCAGCGTAAAGCGTAAGCCCTGCAGGCAGCTTCTATGCATAATCCATCTAACTCAGCAACGGCACGCAGCCACATCAGCACACGCCACCGACATTCTAGATACTTCACGTAACAGAGCCATTCAATGATGGACACGTGTATCCCGTGAATTTTGGACATTCTACGCCTATAAATAGACCCCCTGGGTCATCACATTTCACATCATTCTAATCTGAACTTCAGTCAGAGAGAAGTACACTTTCTCTCTCACACAGTTCTTTCTCACTCTAAAACAACATTAGCCGCTTAGCAGCAGTGCGATAGACGGATCATTACAGATTGATCCACGGATTGATTGAGGCCACCCCACAGATCTCACATCTATGTTCTGGGTCTGCAGAGATTATTTCTCAAGGGCAAACAACAATCAACAGTATACGCCACACGCTTGTGACGACCCGGAAATTTCCGACCAAATTTAAACTTAATCTTTATATAATTTCGATACGATAAGCAAAGTATGTAATGTTGAGTCTAGAAAATTTTATAACGATGTTCATATATTCAATTGACCTTCGACTGCTCTCGACGATTCACGAACAATTAATTGTAAATAGATATGTATGAATGTATAAATAAATAATAATTCGAAATATAATTTGAAGTTTTATATGTTGTTGTTATTAAAAATTTATAAAATAAAAATAGGATATTATAATAATTATTATTTAAAATATATCTCTATACATAAATAAAGTATATTAAATATATATATATATATATATATATATATATATATATATATATATATATTAAATGCTTGTAATACTCGTTTGATGTTCCGATTGATATTAAGCAAGTTAAATTCAAACTTATGTGATTTTAAAATAAAAGGTGATCCGAAAATGAGTTATATAAGTTGTAGGCTTATTAAAAGTATATTCAGGATCTAATTATTTAATTTTAACACTTTTTATATTTTACCCAAAAATGAGAGGGACAGTTGATGTAATTTTCATTTAACAAATTAAGGATCGAATTTTATACCATAATGACCAAAATAAATAAATATAGTTAATCTTAAAGTTTGAGATTTTTCTGAACACTTTTTTTCGCCACTGACTAACAACGGAGTACGAAATAATAACCCCTAGAAAGTGTCGGTAGAATGAATCCATTTTATCTGGCCACCTAATCGTTTCCTTCTATTTCATTTCATGATTGAGATTAATTACTATGCAAACAGTAAAATTGTAGCAACCCGACCAAATCATGTTTGACGGCGCCGACTACTTCGGTCCCGTTGCGTGGTCATAAGTCTTTATTATGACTTTTGACCAAAATATGTCGCATTTATTTTATAAGAAAAAGGATGTTTCAAGTTAACAAATGTAGTTCGAAAGACTAGTTACATTA
Organism: Rutidosis leptorrhynchoides; assembly: GCF_046630445.1. Classification (NCBI taxonomy): domain Eukaryota; kingdom Viridiplantae; phylum Streptophyta; class Magnoliopsida; order Asterales; family Asteraceae; genus Rutidosis; species Rutidosis leptorrhynchoides. Next base: position 242,652,968 of record NC_092343.1, read on the forward strand.
CAATGTTTAACGTACGAATGAAACCTATGCGACACAATTTAAAGTAGTCAAAAGACGCTCCATCTATGCATGTATACTCGACATCCAAGCAAGTATCAAAAAGAGTGCGGAAGCATGTATCAAGTAGCTTTCAAGGACCTGAGAAAACATATAGAAAACTGTCAACGAAAACGTTGGTGAAATCATAGGTGTTTTAGTAAACGTTGCATTTGAACCACAAGATTTAATATAATATGATTATCTAAATCATTTGCATTCCAAAGTTGTTATTTGTTTCGCGGGCACCCAATTATCAAACTTAACTATTTTGCACCCTTCGCGTAGTGTTAGAACATACACTAGACCCGAAAATATATTTCATCCGCTAACGGTAGCGAACCGTCCGAATGAGGCTCGTCAAGCCCACGTGATCACATAATATAAGTTCACGTTTACACCCTGCAAGTGTAACTAATGATAATTGAATTGAGGCTTTTTGTTCAAACCCGTACGTGGAATGTTCGTTTTCGTACTTGTGTTCAAAGTGTAAAAGTATGATACGTATATGTTTCTCATCCCATAGTTTAAAGCATAAAAGTTGTTTGAAGGATGGGACTATGATCTCACCTTGAGTGCATGTATGAAAAGTACTTCACAAAGTAACGTGTGCGAAGGATAGTGCTAGTCTTGACCTAAACCAATAGGTCGTATCAATAACGGTAAACACGATAGGTCAAAGATGTTTAATTAGTCCTATGGCTCGTTACGACTCGATTATGTAGCATGTGAATCAAATTGTCAAGTTTCATGCAAGATACAAGTACATAAACAAGTTAGGAAGGTTGCATAATCATTTGGTTAAGTTTGACAAAAAGTCAAACTTTGGTCGGTCAAAGTCAACGAAAGTCAACACGTTCGGGTCGGGTCCCGAACTATTTTTCTGAGGTTTTTATTCATATATAAGCATGTTAGAACAAGTCTCATGTGAATCGGAGGTCCATAGTGTGCTAAACATTTTTCGTATTTTGACCAAAGAGGTCAGAAACTGGACACGGCTTAGGCCGCGCCGCGACAATACACGGGAACTGGTACCTGGTCAGTCTCAAATGTCCAAGTCTCAATTCCAAACAATTTCAAGCATAACTCGCAAACCGCTAATACTTAGAACTCGTATCTTATATCGTTAGAAAGGTAATTTGACAAAGAACACATCTAAATACATTTCACCAACCAAAAATGTTATTTGTAACAATCGGCTTTCCAAAGTAAATGATCAATTAATGCACACATTTAATACACAAATTTGATAAGTGCACATTTATGATTCGGGCATTTAATGCATACATATAACATGCCGTTTTGTAGGTAATCGAGCATACAATACAACTAACTACTTACTAACTACAATTCATGTCATTCAATGCATCAAATATTCATTTCAAGCTTATCAAACCCTAACCCGAATTCACCAAAATCACTAATCAAGTTTATGGAGTTTTCTCAAGCAACCTACACATCAATTTGAAGCTAGTGATACTAGGAACACATTTAATACATGCATTTATAACATTTAACAACATTCAAACAACCAAATCACCAAATCAAACACACTAAAGTTCATACTCAAGCTAGTTACTTCAAATAACGAAATCGAGCATATAAATCATATATTCATGTTAGACTTGAGCCATAGACACTAATTAACAACTTTATAAGTTCAAAAATATCAAGAACACAAAATCTAGTGATTTTAGAAAGTTACCCAAACTTGATGAAGTCGGTATGGAATCGAAGAGAAAGTTGCAAGGATTTCAAATATGTAATTTGTTTTGCAAGACACCCGCTAGCTTGGATTTAGATGATGATTCCTTGTTTGAGAAATTGAGAGAAAATATGGAAGTAGAAGAAGAAAAGGGAAAATGAAAAAGAAAAGATGGGGTGGGGGTTGACTAGTCAAAGGCTAGTCACCTCTTTGGCATTTTGGCAAAACTAGTCCCTCAAGTTCGGTTGCGGGTGCGTGAATTACCTAGACGAGATATTTTTAAAACACTTATTAACGGGAGATGTTATAAACATATAACGGGATTTAAATAGTTAAACGGAAAAGTAAACGGAAAAAGGCGGGATGTTACATTACCTACTCCTTAAAAGAAATTTCGTCCAGAAATTTAAGTAGGCGTAGTAGTCGTTGTTTCTTCTTTGGAATCCTGCGTTTCCGGAATTGGGAATAAATGAAGGTATTTCTTTTGCATTTGATCTTGCCTTTCCCAAGTAAACTCGGGTCCTCTTTTGGCGTTCCAAAGGACTTTAACAATCGGGATTCGGCTTTGTTTCAATGTCTTGACGGAGGTGTCCACAATTTCAACCGGTTCCTCCACAAAATGAAGCTTGTCATCAATAGTAAGTTCCTCGAGAGGGATGACGATATCAGGTTCGGCAAGACACTTTTTCAAGTTAGATACATGGAAGGTAGGATGAACGGAGTTCAATTGAGGAGGAAGATCTAAACGATAAGAAACGTTTCCAATACGCTCCAAGATTTTGAAAGGACCAATATACCGCGGATTTAGCTTCCCGCGTTTCCCAAAACGGATTACACCTTTCCAAGGTGCAACCTTTAACATTACTCGGTCACCGACTTGAAATTCGAGGTCGTTGCGTCTTTTGTCGGTGTAGCACTTTTGACGACTCCGGGCCGTCCGGAGCCTATCTCGGATTTGTACGATCTTCTCGGTGGTTTCGGCCCAACAAAGAGGTGAACGACATTTTCGGCCGTATAGCGCTTCAAAAGGTGCGGCTTTAATACTCGCGTGATAACTATTGTTGTAAGAGAACTCGGCGAGAGGTAAGTGCTTGTCCCAAGCTTTTCCAAAATCAACCATGCAAGCTCGTAACATGTCCTCCAAGGTTTGAATTGTACGTTCGCTTTGTCCATCGGTTTGAGGATGATATGCGGTGCTCATGTCTAAACGCGTTCCCAACGCTTCTTGCAAGGTACGCCAAAATCTAGAAACAAAACGGCCATCTCGGTCGGAGATAATCGATAAAGGTACACCGTGTCGGGCTACGATTTCTTTAATGTAAAGTTGCGCAAGTTTCTCCATTTTGTCGGTCTCCTTCATGGCAAGAAAGTGTGCGGATTTGGTGAGACGGTCAACAATAACCCAAATGGTATCATAACCGCCCGTCGTTTTTGGTAGTTTGGTGATAAAATCCATCGTTATCCTTTCCCACTTCCATTGCGGGATCTCGGGTTGTTGAAGTAGTCCGGACGGTCTTTGGTGTTCGGCTTTGACTTTGGAACATGTCAAACACTTGGAAACATAAGTAGCTACGTCCCTTTTGATGTTCGGCCACCAATATTGTTGTTTAAGGTCGTGGTACATCTTATTGGCACCGGGGTGGATCGAGTATCGTGACTTATGGGCTTCATCTAAAATGAGACTTCGTAGGTTCCCATAACTAGGCACCCAAATCCTTCCGGCGAAATATCGGAGTCCGGTTTCCTTAGTTTCGAATCGAGAGACGAGAATGTTCAAGAGTTCGTGTGAAACGTTTTCATCCTTGAGAGCCTCATCTTGGGCTACCCGAATTTGGCTATTAAGGTTGGTGTGGATGGTGATGTTTAAGGCTCGGACACGAAGAGGCACCGCTCTTTCTTTTCGACTTAAGGCATCGGCTACTACGTTTGCCTTCCCGGGATGGTAACGAAGTTCGCAATCGTAATCGTTTAAGGTTTCAATCCACCTTCGTTGTCTCATGTTTAGTTGCTTTTGATCGAAGATGTGTTGGAGACTTTTGTGATCGGTAAAGATAGTACTCTTGGTTCCATAAAGATAGTGTCTCCACATTTTAAGTGCAAAGACAACGGCTCCGAGTTCGAGATCATGTGTCGTGTAGTTTCGTTCATGAATTTTGAGTTGTCGAGAAGCATAAGAAATGACTTTCGTTCGTTGCATCAACACACACCCAAAACCATGTTTCGAGGCGTCGCAATACACAACAAAATCATCGTTGCCTTCGGGAAGTGACAAGATAGGAGCAGTGGTAAGCTTTGTCTTCAAGATTTGGAACGCGGATTCTTGCTCGGTCGCCCAAATGAATTTCTTTCCCTTGTGAGTTAATGCGGTTAGAGGACGTGCAACCAAAGAGAAGTTTTCGATGAATCTACGATAGTACCCGGCGAGACCCAAGAATTGACGAATGTGAGTCGGAGTAGTAGGAGTTTCCCATTTACTAATGGCTTCGATTTTTGATGGATCGACTTTAATACCTTGGTCACTTACAACATGACCAAGAAATTGAACTTCCTTCAACCAAAATTCACACTTGGAGAATTTGGCATAGAGTCTTTCTTGTCTTAAAAGTTCAAGCACAAGTCGGAGGTGTTCCTCGTGTTCTTCTTCGCTTTTTGAATAGACCAAAATATCATCGATGAATACGATAACGAATTTGTCAAGATACGGTTTGCACACGCGGTTCATAAGATCCATGAACACCGCCGGTGCGTTAGTGAGACCAAATGGCATTACAAGAAATTCATAACTACCATAACGAGTTCGGAAAGCGGTTTTGGAGACATCTTCCCCCTTAACCCTTAATTGATGATAACCCGAGCGGAGATCGATTTTTGAATATACGCAAGACCCTTGTAATTGGTCAAAGAGGTCATCGATGCGAGGAAGAGGATATCGGTTCTTAACCGTCAATTTGTTTAGTTCACGATAATCAATGCACATTCGTAGGGATTCGTCTTTCTTTTTAACAAACAAAATCGGAGCGCCCCAAGGTGAATGGCTAGGTTGGATAAAACCACGATCAAGTAGTTCTTGGATTTGACTTTGCAATTCTTGCATTTCGGATGGAGCGAGTCTATATGGTGCACGTGCTATGGGTGCGGCTCCCGGAATAAGATCGATTTGGAATTCAACCGGTCGATGGGGTGGAAGACCCGGCAATTCGTCGGGAAATACATCAAAAAAGTCACTAACAATAGGCACATCATCGATATGCTTCTCATCGGACTCGACTTTCTTAACGTGGGCAAGGATCGCAAAACAACCCTTACGGAGTAGTTTTCTAACTTTAAGGCACGAAACGAGGTTGAGTCTGGTGCAACTCTTATCGCCATAAACAATCAAAGGTTCACCATTCTCGATAGGAATTCGGATTGCGTTAAGATCACAAAGGATGTGAGATTTCGTTTTGACTAACCAATTCATACCGATTATTACATCAAAGCTTCCTAGTTCCATGGGTATCAAGTCAATTTCAAATTCCTTACCCAAAATGTTTAACGTACACCCCCGGTAATATGTGTCGGCACTTAATAGTTTCCCGTTAGCCACTTCAATGGTATAAGTGGTATCTAGTGGAAGTGGTGGAGTGCTAAAAGAATGAGTCAAAGTCTTGGATACAAAACTCTTATCGGCACCCGAATCGAATAAACAAGTAACATAAGTGTTGTTGAGGAGAAACGTACCCGTGACTAATTCATTGTCATCTCGGGCTTCCTCGGTGTTGATGTTGAAAGCTCGGCCGCGTGTGTTGGGGTTGGCTTTCTTCTTCGGACAGGCATTTCTAAAATGACCCGTTTGGCCACATTCATAACAAGTACCCGATTTTGGTGCATTGGGCACCTTTTGAGCGACGGGGGCGGCACTTCTACAATCGTTGGCCATATGACCACCCCTTTGGCACCGGTGGCAAAATAGATTGCTACATTCACCATAGTGGTGTTTGTGGCATTTGTTGCAAAAGGGTTTATTTCTGCCATAACTTTTCTTGGCGTCGGAGGTGAAAGGCTTTTTGGTGAAGTTGTTGTTGTAGTTGTTGCTTGATTAAGAGGCTTCCCATTTTCTTTTGTTGTTACCCGACTTGTCCTCGGCTTTAGGCGCCGGTACTACGATTTCGTTAACCGTTTCGATCAATTGGCGGGCCATGTTCAAAGCTTGTTGTAGGTTAGCGGGTTTGGATGACATCACCCCTTGTTTGATGCTCTTTGGAAGACCATACATATAAAGTTCGACCCTTTGAGATTCGGGGTTCACGAGGTTTGGGCACATCAAGGATAGTTCGGCGAATCGTTGATTATAGGCATTGAGATCGTTTCTGACCGCCTCCAAGGTTCTTAGCTCTTGTTCGAGCTTTCGGGTTTCTTCGCGAGGGAAATATTCGATGACCATCTTTTCCCTTAAATCGGCCCAAGAGAGGGCGTGAGCTTCATCGGTACCCACCGATTGTACATAAGTATTCCACCATGTAAGAGCGACACCGGCGAAAGTGTGAGTGGAGTATTTGACCTTGTCTTGGTCCCGACAACCACTTATGCTAAAGACGGCTTCCGTTTGCTCAAACCATCGGGTGAGCACAACCGGTCCCCCGGTTCCATCAAAAGTGTGAGGTTTGCACCCCATGAAGGCTTTATAGGAGCATCCCTCGTTTGAGTTACCGGCTCCATTGTTGTTGTTGTTGTTGTTGTTTTGGTTGTTGTTATTATTATTGTTATTGTTGTTGGATGAGTGACCGGCCATGGCCGCATCTACGGAGGTGGCTATCATGCGTTGTAGAGCTTGTTCGGGTGTTTCACGGCGTGGTGCACGACGAGTAGGCATTGTTCCTTCAAAACAAAAGAATACCGTTGGTTAGTATTCTAAGTAATACTAACCGTGATATGGAATAAAGATAGAGAGAAAATTTTCCTTGACTCGCCTTAAATTCTTTATGTCATAATGTCGGAACGTTCATATGAGTCACCGTAATATAATCCCGGAAATTATATTACCCTGATTCATATGTGCATTCGACATTATTTCATATAGTCAAGGTGGCGTGTCAATCAAATTAAACAACGTGAGATTTAGATGAAATAAGAGTAGATATGAGTAGAAGCGTTCGAGTATAAATGCATAAATAGCCAAGTAATTCCTACTTCAAGTCTATATGCCGGTTGTAGTCTAGACTCACCAATGTACCCTATGATTCGGGGTTGACACCAATGAACTCTAAATCCCTACAACCAACGCTCTGATACCATCTGTAGCAACCCGACCAAATCATGTTTGACGGCGCCGACTACTTCGATCCCGTTGCGTGGTCATAAGTCTTTATTATGACTTTTGACCAAAATATGTCGCATTTATTTTATAAGAAAAAGGATTTTTCAAGTTAACAAATGTAGTTCGAAAGACTAGTTACATTACAATGTTTAACGTACGAATGAAACCTATGTGACACAATTTAAAGTAGTCAAAAGACGCTCCATCTATGCATGTATACTCGACATCCAAGCAAGTATCAAAAAGAGTGCGGAAGCATGTATCAAGTAGCTTTCAAGGACCTGAGAAAACATATAGAAAACTGTCAACGAAAACGTTGGTGAAATCATAGGTGTTTTAGTAAACGTTGCATTTGAACCACAAGATTTAATATAATATGATTATCTAAATCATTTGCATTCCAAAGTTGTTATTTGTTTCGCGGGCACCCAATTATCAAACTTAACTGTTTTGCACCCTTCGCGTAGTGTTAGAACATACACTAGACCCGAAAATATATTTCATCCGCTAACGGTAGCGAACCGTCCGAATGAGGCTCGTCAAGCCCATGTGATCACATAATATAAGTTCACGTTTACACCCTGCAAGTGTAACTAATGATAATTGAATTGAGGCTTTTTGTTCAAACCCGTACGTGGAATGTTCGTTTTCGTACTTGTGTTCAAAGTGTAAAAGTATGATACGTATATGTTTCTCATCCCATAGTTTAAAGCATGAAAGTTGTTTGAAGGATGGGACTATGATCTCACCTTGAGTGCACGTATGAAAAGTACTTCACAAAGTAACGTGTGCGAAGGATAGTGCTAGTCTTGACCTAAACCAATAGGTCGTATCAATAACGGTAAACACGATAGGTCAAAGATGTTTAATTAGTCCTATGGCTCGTTACGACTCGATTATGTAGCATGTGAATCAAATTTTCAAGTTTCATGCAAGATACAAGTACAGAAACAAGTTAGGAAGGTTGCATAATCATTTGGTTAAGTTTGACAAAAAGTCAAACTTTGGTCGGTCAAAGTCAACGAAAGTCAACACGTTCGGGTCGGGTCCCGAACTATTTTTCTGAGGTTTTTATTCATATATAAGCATGTTAGAACAAGTCTCATGTGAATCGGAGGTCCATAGTGTGCCAAACATTTTTCGTATTTTGACCAAAGAGGTCAGAAACTGGACACGGCTTAGGCCGCGCCGCGGCCCCAAATTGTCGCGCCGCGACAATACACGGGAACTGGTACCTGGTCAGTCTCAAATGTCCAAGTCTCAATTCCAAACACTTTCAAGCATAACTCGCAAACCGCTAATACTTAGAACTCGTATCTTATATCATTAGAAAGGTAATTTGACAAAGAACACATCTAAATACATTTCACCAACCAAAAATGTTATTTGTAACAATCGGCTTTCCAAAGTAAATGATCAATTAATGCACACATTTAATACACAAATTTGATAAGTGCACATTTATGATTCGGGCATTTAATGCATACATATAACATGCCATTTTGTAGGTAATCGAGCATACAATACAACTAACTACTTACTAACTACAATTCATGTCATTCAATGCATCAAATATTCATTTCAAGCTTATCAAACCCTAACCCGAATTCACCAAAATCACTAATCAAATTTATGGAGTTTTCTCAAGCAACCTACACATCAATTTGAAGCTAGTGATACTAGGAACACATTTAATACATGCATTTATAACATTTAACGACATTCAAACAACCAAATCACCAAATCAAACACACCAAAGTTCATACTCAAGCTAGTTACTTCAAATAACGAAATCGAGCATATAAATCATATATTCATGTTAGACTTGAGCCATAGACACTAATTAACAACTTTATAAGTTCAAAAATATCAAGAACACAAAATCTAGTGATTTTAGAAAGTTACCCAAACTTGATGAAGTCGGTATGGAATCGAAGAGGAAGTTGCAAGGATTTCAAATATGTAATTTGTTTTGCAAAACACCCGCTAGCTTGGATTTAGATGATGATTCCTTGTTTGAGAAATTAAGAGAAAATATGGAAGTAGAAGAAGAAAAGGGAAAATGAAAAAGAAAAGATGGGGTGGGGGTTGACTAGTCAAAGGCTAGTCACCTCTTTGGCATTTTGGCGAAACTAGTCCCTCAAGTTCGGTTGCGGGTGCGTGAATTACCTAGACGAGATATTTTTAAAACACGTATTAACGGGAGATGTTATAAACATATAACGTGATTTAAATAGTTAAACGGAAAAGTAAACGGAAAAAGGCGGGATGTTACAAAAATTATTATTAAAATATTAATTATTATTTTGTTGTCTATCACATTCTTTATATTATATATATTACAGGATACATCTACATATTGCAGACACACACACTTACACTTACACTTCCTTCTTTCTAATTTTTTTCCATCGACCACATGCACAATTTTTATTTTTAATTTTTTTTTCTTTTCCTGTGTTGTTTAAGACAAACCATCTCATCTCTCATTGTCCCCTATCTCTTTTCTCTGCATAATGATTCTATTCTTTTAGTGTTATAAATTTTACTCTCATGGTCATACTCATTTGCATATACATGCATATATGCTCGATCAACCAACTCTATCCATCACCTTCGTAATCTTTTCTCTATATACATATATACATACGTACACCCTAACACCCATTTACTTGTTTTCTTTTGTTAATCATCGACCATTGATATGTTCCTGTTAATAACCAAAACCTCTTTCACTACCAAAACAAATTTAATTTTTACTGATGATTGAGCAAACGATGTTACAAGAATCGTTTATTTTATTTTTTTGATACATCCTTGTGATCGATCCTTGTCATTATCTTTACCATTTTCAAATGGCAACAACAACAAACCCACTTCATCTTATATAAACCAAACTATCATCACCGTAGTACACCAAACCAATCGGTCACCTTTTATCCCATGGAGATTCAAGACTAAATCACCCACCACCCGCCATCTCCTAGCTCTACCGTGAATACCATCGCGCCACCACCTTTATCTAACTACCACACCACCATCACCATGTCCTTTGATGAAAACCACTTGAAATCTCAATCCCCACCTCACCTCCTATTAACCGATGGCCAAGAGCCACCATCACCGGTCACCTGACAACCAACAAACAACCATCACAACTATGTGTTTTGTTTTATTTTTTATTATTATTATATTTTTTTCTTTGACGTGAACACAAGCAAACACCCAATAAAATAATATGGATAGAAGAGGTTCACATTTACGTTTTACCAAGTGGGAAATAAAGAAATTTTTTTTAAAACAGCGCTTTTGTTTTGTATGTTTGTTGTTGGGACCAATGGCCGAAAACTAATAAACAACCACTTGCCAACCTTTAATTTTTTTTTTGTTGCTTGCGTATTTTTTTTTCTTTTTATTTTTGGGGTCGTGAATCGTTTAAGTCTTTCTACTTGGGCCGAAGTTTATTGTTTTTCTGTGGGTCAAGTTCCCTTTTCAATTTGGGCCGAGATCCTTTTTACTGCTGGGCTAGGTCCTATTTTTTTGTTGGGTCGAGTTTTATGTTCTCAGCTGGGCCGAATTCATAGGATAAGTGAATTAAGAGGGTAAATTAAAATAGAAAGTGTTGAACAGTTCAATGGTTGAGCATGGGTGTGCTTATTCGAAAGGTTTCGAGTTCGAGCCCTGGTAGGGGCGGTTTTTTTAAGCTTGTTACAATAAGGTAGCATTCTTGTAATTTTTGTTATTATTATTATTATTATTATTATTATTATTATTATTATTATTATTATTATTATTATTATTATTATTATTATCATTATCATTATTACTAAAATAAGTATTATTTTTATCATTGTTATTAAAAGTATCATTTTCATAAAAATTATCATTTTTGCTTATTATTATTATTATTATTATTATTATTATTATTATTATTATTATTATTATTATTATTATTATAAAATAAAAACAACTTTTTATTTATTATTATCAATATTATTTTATCAAATAACTATTAGTTATATAGAACTATATTTACTACATATAATATAACTATATTAATAGTTTTATAATAAATATTAATAAAAATTATTTAGTAAGTTATTAATGAAACACATAATTAAAATAACAACTAATTCACTAATAAAACCATAAATTTGTTCGATTACCATGATATGTGTTAATATATATATACGAATGATATAGGTTCGTGAATCCGAGGCTAACCCTGCATTGTTCATTATCGTCATATGTATTTTTACTACAAAATACAGTATTGTGAGTTCATTTGCTCCCTTTTACTCTTTATATTTTTGGGACTGAGAATACATGCGCTGTTTTTACAACTGCTTTATTAAATGCTTTTGAAATATATTTTTGAAGTGCGAATACATGAAATGCTTTATTAAATGTTTGACGAGATAGACACAAGCAAAACATTCCTCGAATGAATTATTATGCAAATAGAAGTTCTGTGGATTATTATTGAATTATGTGGACTTGATAATTGCCACTAATTGTTGTGAATATTTTTCCCCTGATTATTATTGCTTGGTAACCTAAGAATTAGAATCGAGTATGGCCCTAATTCAAGCGAATCCTAAAGGTAGCTACCGGGTTTAACACCCCCACCCAGAATGTTCACTAGACAGAAGGGCTAGTGAGCGTGGTGTTTAGTACTTCGAAGTTTATATGATTATTATACAGATGAGATGTTCTGTTTTGGGGATATTATTATGCGCATTATATGTTAAGGTCGGTTACCAAGCCAAGCATTGAAAGCAAAGTGAATGTTATGTATCGAGAGAATACTTTTTATACGCAGGTTATGTGTATGTTATTTTTTGCACGAGATATGTGTACGATTACTAAGATTTATGAAAGATGATTTCGTACACGAGAAAGGTGTACTGTATTTAAAAGATATCGCATGTACATTACAGGTGGGTATAGGATTCGGGCCCATTTGTACCATGCAGTATTTAAATTTTGTGGTCTATCAAAATGATGAATTTTATTGTTTTATGATAAACCTATGAACTCACCAACCTTTTGGTTGACACTTGAAAGCATGTTTATTCTCAGGTATGAAAGAAATCTTCCCGCTGTGCATTTGCTCATCTTAGAGATATTACTTGGAGTCATTCATGACATATTTCAAAAGACGTTGCATTCGAATTGTTGAGTTCATCAAGATTAATATTAAGTCAATTATAGTTAGATATATTATGAAATGTTGTGCATGTCGTCAACTTTCGATGTAATGAAATATTGTCTTTTCAAAAACGAATGCAATGTTTGTAAAATGTATCATATAGAGGTCAAGTATCTCGCGATGAAATAAACTATTGTGAATCGTTTATAATCGATATGGACTTCGTCCGGATGGATTCGAACAGGTATCTACAACGCTGAGCAGCTAATTTTATGTACTAGTACCTTACAGCCGCTATACGGAAAATCGTACTAACACAACTCATATTTGTTATGAAAACATTCTGGTTGTTATCCATGATGACCTCGATCAAATTTCGGGGATAAATTTTCTTTAATGGGTAGGTACTGTGACAACCCGAAAATTTCTGACCAAATTTAAACTTAATCTTTATATGGTTTCGACACGATAAGCAAAGTCTGTAATGTTTGTAGTGACCCGAACTTTTCCATGTTTATATATATTAAATGAAATTGATATTTACATGATTAAGTGTTTCCAACATGTTAAGCAATCAAACTTGTTAAGACTTGATTAATTGAAATAGGTTTCATATAGACTAATTGACCACCCAAGTTGACCGGTGATTCACGAACGTTAAAACTTGTAAAAACTATATGATGACATATATATGATTATATATATAATTAACATGATATTATGATAAGTAAGTATCTCATTAGGTATTTTAACAATGAGTTATATACATAAAATTGAGTTTATTGAATTAAGAAACTCTAAACGATATATATAACGATTATCGTTATAACAACGTCTTACTAATTATATATGAATCATATTAAGATATTATTAAACTATGTTTAATCATGATAAATGATAAGTAAACATGTCATTATATATATTAACAATGAACTACATATGTAAAAACAAGACTACTAACTTAAGGATTTCGAAACGAGACATATATGTAACGATTATCGTTGTAACGACATTTAAATGTATATATATCATATTAAGATATATTAATATATCATAATATCATGATAATATAATAATTTAACATCTCATTAGATATAATAAACATTGGATTAACAACATTTAACAAGATCGTTAACTTAAAGGTTTCAAATCAACATTTACATGTAACGACTAACGATGACTTAACGACTAAGTCAAAATGTATATACATGTAGTGTTTTAATATGTATTCATACACTTTTGAAAGAATTCAAGACACTTATCAAAATACTTCTACTTAACAAAAATTCTTACAATAACATCCTCGTTCAGTTTCATCAACAATTCTACTCGTATGCACCCGTATTCGTACTAGTACAATACACAGGTTTTAGATGTATGTACTATTGGTATATACACTCCAATGATCAGCTCTTAGTAGCCCATATGAATCACCTAACACATGTGGGAACCATCATTTGGCAACTAGCATGAAATATCTCATAAAATTACAAAAATATTAGTAATCATTCATGACTTATTTACAACTAAACAAAATTACACATCCTTTATATCTAATCCATATACCAACGACCAAAAACACCTACAAACACTTTCATTCTTCAATTTTTTTCATCTAATTGATCTCTCTTAAGTTCTATCTTCAAGTTCTAAGTGTTCTTCATAAATTCTATAAGTTCTAGTTTCATAAAATCAAGAATACTTCCAAGTTTGCTAGCTTACTTCCAATCTTGTAAAGTGATCATCCAACATCAAGAAATCTTTCTTATTTACAGTAAGATATCTTTCTAATACAAGGTAATACTCATATTCCAACTTTGATTCAATTTATATAACTATAACAATCTTATTTCGAGTGGAAATCTTACTTGAACTTGTTTTCGTGTCATGATTCTGCTTCGAGAACTTTTAAGCCATCCAAGGATCCTTTGAAGCTAGATCTATTTTTATCATTTCTAGTAGGTTTATCCACAAAACCTGAGGTAGTAATGATGTTCATAACATCATTCGATTCATATATATAAAAGTTAATCCTTCTAACTTGACTTTTAAAATTCTAAACTTGTTCGCAAACAAAAGTTAATCCTTCTAACTTGACTTTTAAAATTAACTAGACACATGCTCCATATCGTCATGTCATTTTTACAAGTTTTAACGTTCGTGAATCGCCGGTCAACTTGGGTGGTCAATTGTCTACATGAAACTCATTTCAAATAATCAAGTCTTAACAAGTTTGATTGCTTAACATGTTGGAAACATTTAATCATGTAAAAATCAATTTCATTTAATATATATAAACATGGAAAAGTTCGGGTCACTACAGTACCTACCCGTTAAATAAATTTCGTCCCGAAATTTTAAGCAGTTGGAGGTGTTGTCGTATCTTCTGGAAATAAGTGCGGGTATTTCTTCTTCATCTGATCTTCTCGTTCCCAGGTGAACTCGGGTCCTCTACGAGCATTCCATCAAACCTTAATAATTGGTATCTTATTTTCCGTAAGTCTTTTAACCTCACGATCCATTATTTCGACGGGTTCCTCAATGAATTGAAGTTTTTCGTTGATTTGAATTTCATCTAACGGAATAGTGAGATCTTCTTTAGAAAAAAATTTCTTCAAATTTGAGAATTGGAAAGTGTTATGTACAGCCGCGAGTTGTTGAGGTAACTCAAGTCGGTAAGCTACTGGTCCGACACGATCAATAATCTTGAATGGTCCAATATACCTTGGATTTAATTTCCCTCGTTTACCAAATCGAACAAAGCCTTTCCAAGGTGCAACCTTAAGCATGACCATCTCTCCAATTTCAAATTCTATATCTTTTCTTTTAATGTCGGCGTAGCTCTTTTGTCGACTTTGGGCGGTTTTTAACCGTTGTTGAATTTGGATAATCTTCTCGGTAGTTTCTTGTATTATCTCCGAACCCGTAATCTGTCTATCCCCCACTTCACTCCAACAAATCAGAGACCTGCACTTTCTACCATAAAGTGCTTCAAACGGCGCCATCTCAATGCTTGAATGGTAGCTGTTGTGTAGAAAAATTCTGCTAACGGTAGATGTCGATCCCAACTGTTTTTGAAATTAATAACACATGCTAGTAGCATGTCTTCAAGCGTTTGTATTATCCTTTCGCTCTGCCCATCAGTTTGTGGATGATAGGCAGTACTTATGTCTAGACGAGTTCCTAATGCTTGCTGTAATGTCTCCCAGAATCTTGAAATAAACCTGCCATCCCTATCAGAGATAATAGAGATTGGTATTCCAAGTCTGGAGACGACTTCCTTCAAATACAGTCGTGCTAACTTATCCATCTTGTCATCTTCTCTTATTGGCAGGAAGTGTGCTGATTTGGTGAGACGATTAACTATTACCCAAATAGTATCAAAACCACTTGCAGTCCTTGGCAATTTAGTGATGAAATCCATGGTAATGTTTTCCCATTTCCATTCCGGGATTTCGGGTTGTTGAAGTAGACCTGATGGTTTCTGATGCTCAGCTTTGACCTTAGAACACGTCAAACATTCTCCTACGTATTTAGCAACGTCGGCTTTCATACCTGGCCACCAAAAATGTTTCTTGAGATCCTTGTACATCTTACCCGTTCCAGGATGTATTGAGTATCTGGTTTTATGAGCTTCTCTAAGTACCATTTCTCTCATATCTCTAAATTTTGGTACCCAAATTCTTTCAGCCCTATACCGGGTTCCGTCTTCCTGAATATTAAGATGTTTCTCCGATCCTTTGGGTATTTCATCCTTTAAGTTTCCCTCTTTTAAAACTCCTTGTTGCGCCTCCTTTATTTGAGTAGTAAGGTTAGTGTGAATCATTATATTCATAGATTTTACACGAATGGGTTCTATGTCCTTTCTGCTCAAGGCGTCGGCTACCACATTTGCCTTCCCTGGGTGGTAACGAATCTCAAAGTAGTAATCATTCAACAATTCAATCCACCTGCGCTGCCTCATGTTCAGTTGTTTCTAATTAAATATGTGTTGAAGACTTTTGTGGTCGGTATATATAATACTTTTGACCCCATATAAGTAGTGCCTCCAAGTATTTAATGCAAAAACAACCGCGCCTAATTCCAAATCATGCGTCGTATAATTCTGTTCGTGAATCTTCAATTGTCTAGACGCATAAGCAATCACCTTCGTTCGTTGCATTAATACACAACCGAGACCTTGCTTTGATGCGTCACAATAAATCACAAAATCATCATTCCCTTCAGGCAATGACAATATAGGTGCCGTAGTTAGCTTTTTCTTCAATAACTGAAACGCTTTCTCTTGTTCATCATTCCATTCAAATTTCTTCCCTTTATGCGTTAATGCAGTCAAGGGTTTTGCTATTATGGAAAAGTCTTGGATGAACCTTCTGTAGTAACCAGCTAGTCCTAAAAATTGGCGTATGTGTTTCGGAGTTTTCGAGGTTTCCCACTTTTCAACGGTTTCAATCTTTGCTGGATCCACCTGAATACCTTCTTTGTTCACTATGTGACCGAGGAATTGAACTTTTTCCAACCAAAATGCACACTTTGAAAACTTAGCGTACAGTTTTTCCTTTCTTAACAACTCTAGCACTTTTCTCAAATGTTCTTCATGCTCTTGGTCATTCTTTGAGTAAATAAGTATGTCATCGATGAAAACAATGACAAAGTTAACAAGGTATGGTCCACACACTCGGTTCATGAGGTCCATGAACACAGCTGGTGCGTTAGTTTAACCAAACGGCATAACCGTAAACTCATAATGATCGTAACGCGTCCTAAATGCAGTCTTCGGAATATCATCCTCCTTCACCCGCATTTGATGATACCCGGAACGTAAATCGATCTTCGAATAAACTGACAAGCCATGTAGTTGATCAAATAAGTTGTCGATTCTCGGTAGTGGGTAGCGGTTCTTGAAAGGACCCGTCCTAATCCATCCGGACGAAGTCCGTATCGATTATAAATGATTCACAATAGTTGATTACATCGCGAGGTACTTGACCTCTATATGATACATTTTACAAACATTGCATTCGTTTTTGAAAAGAAATCTTTCATTACATCGAAAGTTGACAGGCATGCATACCATTTCATAATATATCCAACTATAATTGACTTAATAATAATTTTGATGAACTCGACGACTCGAATGCAACGTCTTTTGAAATATGCCATGAATGACTCCAAGTAATATCTATAAAATGAGCAAATACACAGCAGAAGATTTCTTTCGTACCTGAGAATAAAGATGCTTTAAAGTGTCAGCCAAAAGGTTGGTGAGTTCATTAGTTTAACATAAAAAATTATTTCATAATTTTAATAGACCACAAGATTTCATATTTCAATTTCTCATAAACATATGTCCCATGCATAGAGACAAAAATATCATTCATATGGATTGAACACCTGGTAACCGACATTCACAATATGTATATAAGAATATCTCCATCATTCCGGGATCCTCCTTCGGACATGATATAAATTTCGAAGTACTAAAGCATCCGGTACTTTGGATGGGGCTTGTTGGGCCCGATAGATCTATCTTTAGGATTCACGTCAATTAGGGTGTCTGTTCCCTAATTCTTAGATTACCAGACTTAATAAAAAGGGGCATATTCGATTTCGATAATTCAACCATATAATGTAGTTTCATTTACTTGTGTCTATTTCATAAAATAGTTATAAAAATAGCGCATGTATTCTCAGTCCCAAAAATATATATTGCGAAAGCATTTAAAAAGGGAATAATGAAACTCATCATACTGTATTTTGTAGTAAAAATACATATGACTATATTGAACAACTGAACACTGCAGGGTTAGCCTCGGATTCACGAACCTATATCATTCATATATCTATTAATACATATAATCGTAATTGAAAACTTTCATATATTATAACCTATGTTTTATATATATATATATATATATATATATATATATATATATATATATATATATATATATATATATATATATATATATATTTAATTTATGTATATAATTAAAATAGTTAATATTTATATGGTTATATATATATGTGATTAATATTATATTGAAAATCAATAATTTGTTATATGTAAATATTTATTTAATTAATCTTAATGTATATAATTATATAAAATGTTATGGTAGTGTAATAAATATACTCTTTCATAGGAAATTTTTATTTGTTATAGTAATATTGTTACTAATAACAATCTATATGATAATTTTATTAATATTATAAATTTTGATAAAAAATGATAATAATAATAATAATAATAATAATAATAATAATAATAATAGCATAAATAAAATAAAATAAAAAAAAACAAAAGAAAGGCTACCTCACTAGAATAAGCCAAGAAAAAGAAACAAACTGCCCTTGCCAAGGTTCGAACACCCGACCTCTAGTTAACCCGAACACATCCCACACCACTCCTCTGTTTCATTTTATTTGATTAAAGCCCAACATTTATTTTACTTAACCTATGTTTACGGTTTCCATTTTTCTTCTCCAATAAAACAAATCGATAGGTTACAATCATGGCCCAAGATTTCAAACCTAAAAATATAATTCTGTTGATATAATCCATTACTAACCATAGTGGAGATTCTTAACCGATCCAAACCAACAAGTAAATCGTACAGTGGAGCAAAATAGGGTTTTTGAGTTCTTCCTTGTTCCATCATCATCACGTCATGTTCCATTAGCAAAACAGACAGATTACTGACATAATAGGTGATAATGCTTTGTACATTTAGATAAATAATTAAGTAGGATCATAAGTATATCTCTTTTATTATTAGGTTATCTTTATCATCATCTTTTATCTCATTCCTCCAAAATATTCGAATAGATCACAAAAGAAACTGCTATAACAGTTTGATCAAAGATTCAAGTGGCGATGGTGGGGGTTTTCAACTAGCAGGAACATACATGAAGAAAACAAATTGATGGTTGATGAGGTGTTTGGTTTCGTGGCCCTTACAGTCGAGAGAGGAGATTTGTAGGGTTTTAAATAAGAAGGCAGCAGTACATATAGATGGAAGAGGTTGTAAGTTTTGTGGAGTTCTGCAGGTAATCAATACCATAGCAGCAATAGTACGCAGTTAAATCAAGCATATGATTGTTTTGGGTTTGATTCAAGATGAAACATAAATCAATTAGGAGTAATGGTGACGAGTTAAATGGGTTTTGAGCAAGTATGGAAGAGATAGACAGAGATATTTCGATGGTGGTAGTGGTTGTTTGGTTTAGTTTTGCGTTCAAGAAAAATAGAAGGAGAGTGGTGCAATGGTGGTTCATGGTGGTAGTGTCCAAAGGTGATGGTGGTTATTGAGTGGCGGTGATTGCATGATAAAAGTGTTGGTTGTTTAGGTTAGTAATCGAAACAGATGATAGGAAGTAATCGATCAGGTGGGTTTGTTATGGGTTCGTAAACAGATATAATATACAGTTGAATAAAGAAGCTAGAACGAGTACCAGGTATTAGTAGTAGCATATTAATGACTGAGGCTATGGTGTTTGCTCACAATTTGATCAATGAACAAGCTTCGAAGGGAAAGAGATAGAGAAGTATGGTGACGGTTCAAACAGGAATAAATTGCAAGGTTGTTTTGGAGGGTGTCGGTTAATTATGATGTTTCAATTTGTGATTGTGGATCCGGTTTCAACTGAACCAGTCGTGGTAGCAGCATGAATTGTAGTAGATGGCTTTTATTTTCCTTAGCCGTATGACAATGTATGTATGTGATAATAATGTCTGTAATCGAATATTTGAAATAGAATAATTGATTTGATCAAATTTGTAAGGTTGTGATGGTGGTAGACAACATATTCTTGAGTAGGAAGACAAAACGAGAAAAACAAAAATTAGAAAGCAGAAAAAGAGAGATAATTAAATCGTACTACTTCTTAACTTTTGAATTTATATTTAATTAATTTAAATTAATAATTAGATCATTAAGATAATAATAGTGATTCATATGTATTGTTCGTATATATTAGTATATCTATATATAACTGTTTTTATATATTTGTATGTATAATTATATCTATACTTACATTTTATAATTTATCTTATAAATTAATAACTATAATAATAATACTCTTAATATTATTTTAATAAGAATTTATATTAATATAATAGTAATAATGTTATTATTAATGATAATGATAATAATAACCATAAAATTTATAATAATAATAATAATATTATTTATAATAATAATACTGATCTTATTATTGATAATATTAATATTAGTAATAATAATACTATAGCAATTTATATGTATCAAACTTCATATATATATGTTATAAATAATAATATTATTAATAGTGATATTATTATTACTATTTATTTTAATGAAAGTAATATTATATTTTAACTTGTAGGTAAGTTTAATAGGTTGATATTACATATTGTTAACTATGACAATATAATATATATAATAACATATATTGATTATTTATTTTTATTTATTTTTTTATTTTATTTTTTTTTATTTTTATATTTCCTATATATATACAATATATATAATACTATTTATGTATAGAATTTATACATATTCATTTTAATAGTAAATAGATTATTATATATATTATTTTACATATTTGATTAAAATGTTTCAATTATATTTTTATTATTCCCAATTATTATTATAAATATACTTACATTTATATTTACATATTTATTACAGAAAATAGTTCGTGAATCGTCTAGGTAGTCAATGGTTAACCAGATATATTAACATAGTTACAAAATTTTCAAGACTCAACATTATAGACTTTGCTTATCATTTTGAAATCATATAAAGATTAAGTTTAAATTTGGTCGGAAATTCCCGGGTCATCACAGTACCTACCCGTTAAAGAAATTTCGTCCCGAAATTTGAGTGAAGTCGTCATGGCTAACAATAAATATGTTTTTCTTGATGAATATGAGTTGATAAATAGAGTTTTCATCATTACAGAATAATACAGATAAAATAATTCGATTATTCGAAGAGCACGAATGAAACTATCATGAGAGAGGTCCCAACGGGCATCGTCCACCTTTGCCCAAAAACTTGCCCAAATTTTTAGCCGTTAGTAAAATAAAAAAAATTCCAACGGCTATCCCAACGGTCACTTTTACTCTATAAAAACACCAACCATATACTTCATTTTATACACTCAAACATATATTTCTTTTATATTTCCACCTTTCTCAAAATCAAAATCAAACACTCCCAAACTCCAAAATGTTAACACTTCCCCCAATGATTGTTTCATTCAATGTTCATTACGGAGGTGATTTCCGTAATCAAATGAAGGAATATAAGTGGGCGACAGTATTTCGTTTGAAGATATCGACATTCGTGATGTTGGTTTACAAGACTTGCTATCCTTTCTGAAGGAAAAAGTTCCGTGTGAATTCACGTCTGTGTTCTTTTATAAAGACGATTATGATGCGGATTGTAGGGCAAGTTTTCTGTGTACCGATGATCAATGGTACTTTATAAAAGATACCATTGAAGATCGCGGTAAACGCATTTCTTTGTATGCGGTTCTTGAAGATGAAGAGACGTTGGGTTATCGTTACCTCGATGAATCAGCTGAAGCAGCAGTTGAGGCATCAAGAGAAATACCGATGTCTCCAGAGTACCTCACGGATGGTGAAATGACTGGTGAACGCTACTTTGCAGATGGCAATTGACGACGACGAGTAGTTTGATTGTAATCTTTTAATTTTTAATTGTCGTGATGTTTTAATTTTTAATTATTGTAATTTCAGTATTGTTGTCGAGTTTTATATCTTCCTTTATGTTTCGGAGCTCTTCGTCTTTTTAATCTCCTCTCGATCTCTAGTAAAACGAGTAATGGTCTAGAATTTGTAAGTATGGAGTTTCGAATGAATTTAATGTTATAATCAAGAAAGAACGTAATAGCACGATTTGATTCGTCAAATTACCAGAATCATTGCGAATAGAGCTATCAAGAATATACTTTCTTGATATGTTCAGAAGTTAATTAGAATAAAAGAGTTATGTAACATGACACATGATGGTGGTATGATCTACTGTGAACCATCATGTCCCATTAGAACTCAGCATGACTTACTGTAATATAATCACGTTGATCAAGTGTCAATATATTATACTAACTCATGCATCAGTTCCCAACATTACTTCAATAACATTCATATTTTAAGCTCACAAGTTTACAGAATATAGAAACTAACAGTTTCTATATGATGTAACACTGATAGCACGAAGAGATAAATGATTTCAGATAGTATTAGTTATAAAAATATATTCAAAAATATCGAGGATATTTATAATGAAAGATACGATAATATCTCGGAATATCTAAGATCAGAGGATGATAGAAACTATTAGCTGCAAGGGTTTAGAGTAAGGAGCAAGATATTCACTAAAGACTTTAGCAGACATTGAATCATTTGGATTCTTTGAAGTCAAACTTATTCTTTGTGATTTGTCCACGGCTTTCTTCCTAGTTTCGCATAATCTGCTTTTCGGTACTAAATTTTCTATTGAATGTTTCCAATATAATGATACACAGGAAGCATAAGGAGGTATATAATTTCGGACGAGAATATTTATGAAAATATCCACAGAAATATCGAAGATATTGATGATGATATTTTGGAATTTCTAAGTTCGATGGTTGATGGAGAAAGATTTTCCGTAAGATTTTAACATGACTTCGGAGCAAGATATTCTCTAAAGATTTCAACGAATCCAGAATTACCTGAATTCTTTGAATATAGGGTTTGGTCCTTGTATTTGTCCTTGGTCTCCTTCGTGGTTAGCTCAATCCGTTTTCCAGTTCCAATTTTTCTGAGCTTTTCCAACATACTATTCTTTATCATCAAACTTCCGATGATTAAGGTCGTTTACGGTTGTCTGTGGTTTCTGCTGCTTCATTCAGCTTTTTCAACATTCAGAGTATTGAGTTGTGACTGAGTGCTTTTCAGAATTTCAGAATGAGAGATCGTAATTCTTAGAGATAAATGTCATACATATAACTGTTGATGTAGCTATGCTGTGAGTTTTCAAAGTACTGATTGCTAATTCCCGGTAATTGGTATGGCAGTTCTTGTTACAAGATGCGGATGATTATATGATAGGGTTTCAATGAATAAATATAATGATTTGTCAGAGAGATTTATGCCAAGAAGCAACGAGGTTACTGGTACGTCTGCTGGTGATATGGTGGAATATAAAAGAATTCTCCGGTATCAAAAGGGTAATCGTATATATCAGGATTATAGTATGGCTACTTCGAATGACAAGTCAAAGTTGACTTGCCGGAGCTGTGACAAAATTGGCTACTTTGAAAAGGGATCGCAAAGTTATTTTTTTTTGATAATAAATGCCAAAGGATCTGATGCGGCTACATTTTAAACTTTTACTCAATTGTCGAGAGTTTCTCAGGTGCATAACTATATGCATAAAAATTTTTTCCTTTCGTAGATGAAGTTCGGTTGGTTCATCCTCTCGATTGAGGTGTTTTCAAGAATCATGAAAGGTTTAAACGCAGAATGGAATTGTCAAGATACAAATGAGGTTTAAGATGAAATCAAGTGGCAAACTTGAAGAATTGTTTAGTTTCATATGTTATAATCAATATTTTAATTCATTTTAATTGTCCAATGTCGGCAGTCCACAGTTGATAGTCCACAGTTTACCGTCCAATAATTCATATATAGTTTAATATATAATATTCGAATTTATTAATACGTATCGTAACCCGTGTACATGTCTCAGACTCAATCACAACTCAAGCATATGATTGTTTTGGGTTTGATTCAAGATGAAACAGAAATCAATTAGGAGTAATGGTGACGAGTTAAATGGGTTTTGAGCAATTATGGAAGAGATAGACAGAGATATTTCGATGGTGGTAGTGGTTGTTTGGTTTAGTTTTGTGTTCAAGAAAAATAGAAGGAGAGTGGTGCAATGGTGGTTCATGGTGGTTGAGTCCGAAGGTGATGGTGGTTATTGAGTGGCGGTGATTGCATGATAAAAGTGTTGGTTGTTTAGGTTAGTAATCGAAACAGATGATAGGAAGTAATCGATCAGGTGGGTTTGTTATGGGTTCGTAAACAGATATAATATACAGTTGAATAAAGAAGCTAGAACGAGTACCAGGTATTAGTAGTAGCATATTAATGACTGAGGCTATGGTGTTTGCTCACAATTTGATCGATGAACAAGCTTCGAAGGGAGAGAGAGAGAGAGAAGTATGGCGACGGTTCAAACAGGAATAAATTGCAAGGTTGTTTTGGAGGGTGTTGGTTAATTATGATGTTTCAATTTGTGATTGTGGATTCGGTTTCAACTGAACCAGTCGTGGTAGCAGCATGAATTGTAGTAGATGGCTTTTATTTTCCTTAGCCGTATGACAATGTATGTATGTGATAATAATGTCTGTAATCGAATATTTGAAACAGAATAATTGATTTGATCAAATTTTTAAGGTTGTGATGGTGGTAGACAACATATTCTTGAGTAGGAAGACAAAACGAGAAAAACAAAAATTAGAAAGCAGAAAAAGAGAGATAATCAAATCATACTACTTCTTGACTTTTGAATTTATATTTAATTAATTTAAATTAATAATTAGATCATTAAGATAATAATAGTGATTCATATGTATTGTTGGTATATATTAGTATATCTATATATAACTGTTTTTATATATTTGTATGTATAATTATATCTATACTTACATTTTATAATTTATCTTATAAATTAATAACTATAATAATAATACTCTTAATATTATTTTAATAAGAATTTATATTAATATAATAGTAATAATGTTATTATTAATGATAATGATAATAATAACCATAAAATTTATAATAATAATAATAATATTATTTATAATAATAATACTGATCTTATTATTGATAATATTAATATTAGTAATAATAATACTATAGCAATTTATATGTATCAAACTTCATATCTATATGTTATAAATAATAATATTATTAATACTGATATTATTATTACTATTTATTTTAATGAAAGTAATATTATATTTTAACTTGTAGGTAAGTTTAATAGGTTGATATTACATATTGTTAACTATGACAATATAATATATATAATAACATATATTGATTATTTATTTTTATTTATTTTTTTATTTTATTTTTATTTTATTTTTATATTTCCTATATATATACAATATATATAATACTATTTATGTATAGAATTTATACATATTCATTTTAATAGTAACTAGATTATTATATATATTATTTTACATATTTGATTAAAATGTTTCAATTATATTTTTATTATTCCCAATTATTATTATAAATATACTTACATTTATATTTACATATTTATTACAGAAAATAGTTCATGAATCGTCGAGGTAGTCAATGGTTAACCAGATATATTAACATAGTTACAAAATTTTCAAGACTCAACATTATAGACTTTGCTTATCGTTTTGAAATCATATAAAGATTAAGTTTAAATTTGGTCGGAAATTCCCGGGTCATCACAGTTCTTAATGGTAAGTTTGTTCAACTCTCGGTAGTCGATACACAACCTAAATGTACCATCCTTCTTCTTGACAAACAAAACAGGAGCTCCCCACGGTGATGTGCTTGGTCGAATGAAACCACGCTCTAAAAGTTCTTGTAATTGGCTTTGGAGTTCCTTCATCTCACTGGGTGCAAGTCTGTATGGAGCACAAGCTATTGGTGCAGCTCCTGGTACAAGATCTATCTGAAATTCAACAGATCGGTGCGGAGGTAGTCTCGGTAATTCTTTCGGAAATACATCGGGAAATTCTTTTGCGACGGGAACATCATTAATGTTCTTTTCTTCAGGTTTAACTTCCTCGATGTGTGCCAGAATGACGTAACAGCCTTTTCTTATTAGTTTTTGCGCCTTCAAACTACTAATAAGATTTAACTTCGCGTTGCTCTTTTCTCCGTACACCATTAAAGGTTTTCCTTTTTCACGCATAATGCGAATCGCATTTTTGTAACAAACGATCTCTGCTCTCACCTTTTTTAACCAGTCCATGCCAATTATTACATCAAAACTCCCTAACTCGACTGTTATTAAATCAATTTTAAACGTTTCATCCCCTAGTTTAATTTCTCTCTCCCGACATATATTATCTGCTGAAATTAATTTACCGTTTGCTAATTCTAGTAAAAATTTACTATCCAAAGGCGTTAATGGGCAACTTAATTTAGCACAAAATTCTCTACTCATATAGCTTTTATCCGCACCCGAATCAAATAAAACATAAGCAGATTTATCGTCAATAAGAAACGTACCCGTAACAAGCTCCAGGTCTTCCTGTGCTTCTGCCGCATTAATATTGAAAACTCTTCCATGGACCTGCCCATTAGTATTCCCCTGATTCGGGCAATTTCTAATAATGTGGCCCATTTTTCCACATTTATAACAAACAGCGTTGGTGTTACTTGCTCCGACACTATTCATTTCGGCATTACTTGTTCCGACATTATTTGTTCCTTTAGTTCTGTTAAACTTTGGTCTGTAGACCTCACACTTTGTCGCGCTATGACCATTTCTTTTACACCTGTTGCAAAATGTCGTGCAAAACCCCTGATGATTTTCTTCACACCTATGACATGGTTGTTTTTGGTTTTTATTGCCGTTGTTGTTATTGAGGTTGTTGTTGTAATTGTTATTGTTGTTGAAATGGTTGTTGTAGTTGTTGTTGTTTTTGGGATGTTTGTTGTAGTTATTGTTAGGATTGCGGTTATTGTTGCGATTGTTGTTGCGGTTGTTGGGATTGTTGTTGTTGTACTGGTGACTCTTGTCACCATTTTCCTCCTACTTCCTCTTGAGTTGTTTCGTGTTGGCTTCTTCGGCCGCCTGCTCTTTAATTCTTCCCTCAATCTGATTTATGAGTTTATGAGCCATTCGACTTGCCTTCTGTATAGAAGCGGGCTCGTTTGAACTCACATCTTCTTGAATCCTTACTGGTAACCCTTTTACAAACGCGTCGATCTTCTCTTCTTCATCTTCGAATGCTCCCGGACACAATAGGCACAACTCTGTGAATCGTTGTTCATATGTGGTAACGTCGAACCCTTGTGTTCGTAACTCTCTAAGTTCTGCCTTGAGTTTATTGACTTCGTTTCTAGGACGGTACTGCTCGTTCATCAATTGCTTGAATGCCGACCATGGTAGTGCGTAAGCAGCATTTTGTCCTACCTGTTAGCGTACTTAACTTTGTCCACTTCAGTACACTTACTTATGGCAAACACCGATTCGACTTTCTCGGTCCACCATTTCAATCCAATTGGTCATTCGGTTCCATCAAATTCCAAAGGTTTGCAGGCAGTGAATTCTTTGTAGGTGCATCCTACACGATTTCTTGCGCCGTTAGCTGCATTGCTAGATTTAGAGTTATTGTTGGTATGTAGCGCAGCTTGTACTGCAGCTATGTTTGCAGCAAGAAAAGTACGAAATTCCTCTTCGCTCATATTCATGGTTTGTCGAGTAGTCGGTGCCATTTCCTTCAAAATAGCCAACTGAATCGAGTTAATCATACAGAATATTAAGAGTAGTCAATAGTATTTCGTAGCATAATATGAACTTATTTATAAAAGCTTTTTCTTCATATTAGTGTTTTATAAGTTTAAATTCGGGTACTACCTACCCATTAAGTTCATACTTAGTAGCTAATATACAATTCAACTACTACAATTCCATATGAAAAACTGATTATAATAATATATCACATACAAATATTCTTCAAACTTACAACTTCGCTATATTACATATAACATGAAATATATTACACTTTGATACATGACAATTTTGAAGATAAATCTAGTTAATACGCAAGTTGTTCAGCAAAGAAAATAAAGACACGTAATTCATAAGTCCAGAAACAAGTCATGCATTCTGGTTTTACTAAGACGACTTCCCATCCTTGGTCTTGTGGAAAATAACCGTTATGACCATTGGCTAGGCAGCATGTTGTAATGTCGTCAAAAGGACGAGGGTTTCGTAATGTCCAACAGCCCCGTAATAATCTAAAAACCTTGTTTCTCACCCCAACTACTGAATTCGTCACTTGTGGAAAGGTTTTATTTAAAAGTTGTAACCCAATATTCTTTTTCTCACTTTGGTAAGAAGCGAACATCACTAACCCGTAAGTATAGCATGCTTCTTTATATTGCATGTTAGAAGCTCTTTCTAACTCGCGAAATCCTATGTTGGGATATATTGAGTCAAAATAGGTTCTTAACCCGTAGCGTAAAATTGCATTTGGGTTCCCCGCATTTAATGCTTTAAAGAAAACACGGCGTAACTTACGGTCTCCCCAATGTGATATACCCCACCTATCAAAGGAAAGCCTTTTATAAACTAAGGCATTTCTGGAAAGTCTTTCAAATATTTGACAAGTTAATTTCGCCATAACTAAATGTGCTGATGAACTCTGACCGACTCTAGACAAGATTTCCTCAATCATATCCTCTGGTAGGTCTTCTAAAATATTCGGTTGTCTACCCTTAACGTCCATTTTATTTTTATACTGTAAAATAGACAAGGATTAGATTCATAAAAGATAATTAACAAACAATACAAGCAATTTTTACATAGAACATAAAAGTACAAGCATACTATAATACATATAATACACAACATGATTACAACTCCCTAATCTGAATCACTGGTTTCTTCTTCTTCGGACTTGGTTCGCTTTCCTAATTTTCCAGGGATATATGGTGTTCCTCTAATACGAGGCGTCGTTTTCCACAATGGTTTAGAAAAACCTGGTGGTTTAGAGGTTCTCGGGTTATTGTTACACTTTAGGAAATACGGATGTTGCCGATACATATAAAGCTCATCGGGGTTGGAATCGGGTTTCTCTATTTTTATACCTTTTCCCTTATTATTTTCTTTTGCTATATTAAATTGGGTCGAGGTGATTTCTTTTGCTATATTTTCTTTTCCCAATATTTTGCTTCCTCGGCAGAAACACAATTGACCATTTTTAACTTTGGTCCGTTGGTTGAGGATTTTCTTTTATTTAAACGATTTACTGTAGGTACCACTATTTCTTCCTCCGGAACCTCTTCTTCTTCTGGTTCCTCCTCTTCCGATTCATCCTCTTCTGGTTCCTCTTCTTCCGGTTCCTCCTCTTCCGATTCCTCTTCGGGAATTTGTGAATCTTCCCAAAATATATTCGACTCTTCATTATTATTAGGTGAATCAATGGGATTTGTATTAGAGGTAGACATCTATCACACAATATCAAACACATTAAGAGGTTAATATATCACATAATATTTACATGTTAATAATATATAGTTTCCAACAAAAGTGTTAAGCAATCGTTTTTTTTAAAGAAAACACGGTCGAAGTCCAGACTCAATAATTTATCCTAACAAACTCGATAAGACACACTAATACAAATTTTTGGTTTTCTAAGACCAACGCTCGGATACCAACTGAAATGTCCCGTTCATATTGATTATAAACGTTCCATATTAATTGATTTCGTCGCGAGGTTTTGACCTCTATATGAGATGTTTTTCAAAGATTGCATTTCATTTTTTAAAACAAGCATAACCTTTATTTTATCGATAAAGTTTTAAAAAGTATTACGTAGATTATCAAATAATGATAATCTAAAATATACTGTTTACACAAGACCATTACATAATGGTTTACAATAAGAATATATTACATCAAAAATAAGTTTCTTGAATGCAGTTTTTACACAATATTATACAAGCATGGACTTCAAATCTTGTCCTTATTTTAGTATGCAACAGCAGAAGCTCTTAATAATCACCTGAGAATAAACATGCTTAAAACGTCAACAAAAATGTTGGTGAGTTATAGGTTTAACCTATATATTTATCAAATCGCAATAATAGACCACAAGATTTCATATTTCAATATACATCCCATACATAGAGATAAAAATCATTCATATGGTGAACACATGGTAACCGACATTAACAAGATGCATATAAGAATATCCCCTATCATTCCAGGAAATCCTTCGGACATAATATAAACGAATTCGAAGTACTAAAGCATCCGGTACTTTGGATGGGGTTCGTTATGAAAGGACCCGTCCTAATCCATCCGGACGAAGTCCATATCGATTATAAATGATTCACAACAGTTGATTACATCGCGAGGTATTTGACCTCTATATGATAGGTTTTACAAACATTGCATTTATTTTTAAAAAGACAATCTTTCATTTACATCGAAAGTTGATGACATCGATACCATTTTATAATATATCAAACTATAATTGACTTAATAATAATGTTGATTAACACAACGACTCGAATGCAACGTCCTTTGAAATATGTCATGAATGACTCCAAATAATATCTCTAGAATGAGCAAATGCACAGCGAAAGATTTCTTTCGTACCTGAGAATAAACATGCTTTAAAGTGTCAACCAAAAGGTTGGTGAGTTCATTAGTTTATCAAAATCGATCATTTTCATCATTTTGATAGACCACAAGAATTTCATATCTAATTCTCATAAATAAACGTCCCATGCATAGAGAAAAAAATCATTCATATGGTGAACACCTGGTAACCGATATTCACAATATGCATATAAGAATATCCCCATCATTCCGGGATCCTCCTTCGGACATGATATTAATTTCGAAGTACTAAAGCATCCGGTACTTTGGATGGGGCTTGTTGAGCCCGATAGATCTATCTTTAGGATTTGCATCAATTAGGGTGTCTGTTCCCTAATTCTTAGATTACCAGACTAAAAAGAGGAATATCTGGTTTAATAATCCAACCATAGAATGTAGTTTTAAGTACTTGTGTCTATTTCGTAAAACAGATATAAAACAGTGCATGTATTCTCAGTTCCAAAAATATATATTGCAAAAGCATTTAAAAAGGGAGCAAATGAAACTCACCTAATGTATTTTGTAGTAAAAATACATAAGACGATATTGAATAATGCAGGGTTGCCTCGGATTCACGAACCTATATCATTTGTATATATATTAAAATGTATAATCGTATTCGAATAAGTTTATATATTATAACTTGAATTATATATTACACTTATTTAGTTTGTGTATAGATTTTAAATGTTTAATATTTATATATTTCGTTATATATATATATATATATATATATATATATATATATATATATATATATATATATATATATATAGTTAGTATTATATGAAAATATTCTTAATTCGTTATATATAATTATTTATATAAATAATGTTATTATAATTGGTAAGTGATATATAAACTATTAATATGATTATAATATATGTATTAAGTATATTATAGGTACAAGATATTTATTTGTAACGAAAATGATAGTTTTGATAATAATGATTTACTAATAATAATAACAATAATAATAATAATACAATTTTATTTATATTAATAATACTAATAATAAGGATATTGTCAACAATGATATTTATGTTAATGATAATAATACTAGTAATTATAGAAAAGATACTAATACTAATGTTAGTGAAAATGATAATAATTTGCATCATTTTATTAATAATAAAAATTTTATTCATGGTTTATATGTTTACATAATAATAATGATAATACATACATTAGTTGTCCTTAGATATCTTAATAATAATTATAATAGCGATACTCTTAATTTTTAACTATGATCAAAATAATAATGATAATAATGATAACCATGATAATATTAGTAGTAATACTTATATTAATAATCTTATACAATTAATGATATTACTAATTCTAATAATAATGATAGTAATATTAATTGTATAATAATAGTAATTATCTTATTCAATAATAACAATAATAATAATAATAATAATAATAATAATAATAATAATAATAATAATAATAATAATAATAATAATAATAATAATAATAATAATAATAATTTTGTTAATAATAATTAATGATAATACTTTATTTAATTATATCTTATTTATAGTTTGCATCATGATCATTAATTCATTTTTAACTAAATAATATTAATCATAATAATAATAATAACAATAATAATAATCATAATAACAATAATAATGATTTTTAACATGTAAAACTACCTTAAGGAATTCTTTAAAAAGAAACTGTCCAAGGTAAGAATTGAACCCGCGACCTCTTGGATCCCAACACTCTCATCAAACCATCTAGTCTAATCCGTCTTTCTGATTTATACCCATTTATATGTATTATGTTTTTGTTTTCTTTATTCAATCATCATCATCATCGTGACATCGACCATGACAACTAATTAACAAACATCACAACTAATATGAGGTTTGAATTAAACCTAAAACATAAATGTAAACAGCCTGAAAATGATTCTGCATTCGATTAAGTAAGCAAAAAAAAATTATAAAATAAATCATAACAGCAGCTGCTCGTCGATTGAAAACATACAAAAAAAATTGATTTTATAAATAAGAATGTTTTAGATAAACCTTTCAACATAACTTGTATTTCAAATGATTCATTTAAACTATCTGACTTATTAATTGATCCCAAAACATAACAGAACGATCGAATTTTATCAAGAACATAATGTTTGACTTTTGAATAAATAACTTTGACTCAGGAATTAGAACTTGATAACAAAAATTAGGATTTGAAACTTGACAGAGAGGTTATATGAACGATTTCTAACATCTTTACATTAATAGATTTTGATAACTCACCCAAATTCGATTTCCTTGATCATCCCAGACGCGACCGAAATAGCAGACAAGTCTCAAGGCTTTTTTTTAAATTAATTAAAGCAATTAATAGGTGGTAATTAGGATTGAGATATGTAATGAAAGAAAAAAATAATCAGATGAATCGCTTTTTATTTATGAATTGAACGAGTGATATAGATGGGAAAAAGCCGACCATAGCTCACATGATAAACAGATGGATAAGAAGAAAAAAAAATGAAACAAATATATACTGGTATCCAATGTTTATCTATACTATATAATTTATGTTTTAATCTTAATAAATAATAATTAATAAATGTATTAAATATAATAATATGTTATTATTAAAAAATTGTTTTTAAATATTATTGCTTAATCCAAAACCAGTGAATCCATAATTTAATAAATAATATTAATAAGTAATAATAATATATTAATTATCATAATAATAAAAATGCTAATAATAACATTATTTATGATAATAATAATAATATTACTAATTATAATAATTTTATAAATGGTACAATTTTATTAGTAATAATATTGATAATATTGCTAATGATATTAATAATAAAAGTGGTAATATTATCATGATAATACTAGTAACATTAATAGTAATATTAATAATTTCATTAATGATAACAATAAGTAAAAAAATAATAATAATGATGTTAATAATAATTACTAAGGATAATAATAATATTAGTCATAGTAATAATAATGTAACACATTAATTGTGTTTAGTTTCATATCTATATTATTTATAATAGAGCATCTAGTACTTAACATTAATATTAACATTAGTGTTAATAATAATAATGAAAGTAATAATAATATTACTAGTGAAGGTATTTTGTATGCCCGAGAGACATAATTAATTAATGTGGCCAATATGTTATGATCCAAGTCGGGTCATACCCAATAACAAACCGTCAACACTTTTATGTATTTATTTTCAAGAGTGGATCTTTAAAATAAATACTTGACACTTAGACTTTAGAAATTGGTTTCTAAGGATAATATGCTTGAAATAATTATTTGGATAATTATAAGTTTAAGTTTAATTCATTATGTGATTAAGCTTATTTGTGTGTAATAATTTTATAAAAGGTTATAAAATTAAATATATGTGCTAGTAACATATATGTATGTATATATATATGTTATAAGTGGTTTATAATTTATATACAAGTGCAAGTAATATATGTACATTTACATATTATAAGTGGCTTATATATTAAAGTAATGTACATATATTAAAAGAGTGCAAGTAATATTTCAACAAGCATCTAAATGGACATGCAAATATATGAATAAAATAAAAACAAAAAAAAAAGGGAGGGAGCATGGGGGTGGCGGTTTTGTCATCCCAAGACAAGTCACCCCATGCTTTGTTATTACTTGGAAATACACTCTTCTACATACAAGGCATGCTTGCACAACTTCTCACACACACATTAAACTTGCAAATTTGAAAAACCAAAACCTCTCTTCCACCCTATTTTGGCCGAAAATATTGAGGAGCAAAAGGGGTTCTTCAAGCAAAGTTTGATAGCATATTAGTGTCTTAAATCCTAACCAAGAAGAAGGGTGTTGATATACAAAGGTTTGTAGGTATACAAGCTTGAGGTTTCAAGTAAGAAGCTTGCTCATTCTTCATCATCTTCATCTTCATTTTACCTCCTAACTTGGAGTAGGTATAACTCTACAACTAGCTCTTTTACTTTGTAAGCATATTATCTAGACTTGATATATTTTGCGATTCAAGTTTAAAATGGTTAAACTTAGTATTGATTTGTTTTAAAAGTTGCTTCCGCTCTATGTTAAAATCGATTTTGACATCTACATATATGGATATGAAACTTGTTAATATATTGAATCCCAACAATGGTATCTAGAGCCAAGGTCATAGAAATATGCTTCTTGTATTTGGCTTGAAAACACATTTTCTTTACAATCTAGTAACATGCATGAAACTAGAATGTAAAAATTTTGTGGTTTTGGATGGGGGTAATTTTGGCCGAATTCTAGGGGTTCCAAAATGGTTTTGGAGCTTCAAGTTTGGCCAAGTTTTGTTGTTATTATGGTTCACAATCAAGCCTTGACCTTGTGGTTGGATTTGTGCATGATTTGGTTGTGTTTTGATGGTTGTAATATTCATTCATTTGGTTTGTAATAATCTTGTAATTTTGGTGATGTAATTTATTTTATTTTGGTATGTAAAATAGATTAGGTTGTAATTTCCTTTTCTAGAAAAAATGTATTAGGTTATATATATTTTTTTTTGTAAAAAGAAGTGAAGATTCAAGAAGATGTATGAAGATTACAAGATGGAGCATAAGGATGCAAGAGCTAGTGGGAGATTTGTAAATCTCCTACTTTGTTTTTTTTTTTACCCTTTTGGTAACACTTGTTTTGGCTAAACAAGTGTTCACCACCATGGCTTGATTGTGGACTTTCTTATTTTGCATGTTTGTATGATTATTGTGTTTGTATGCTTGGTTGATACAAGAAAAATCACATGGTAACAACTTGCAAAATGACATTATAAATGGTTATAATTAAAACAACAAAAGACACTAATAAATGGTTATTAGGTACTAGATGAAATTACATATAAAATGGTTTATATCTAATAAAATTGGTTTTATTACAATTGATATAAAAATTGGTTTTTCACAATATACTATACACCAAATGCATGTTGGTATATGGCAAATGTTTTCTTAATCTAGAATTTATGAAAACTTAAAATCCCTTAACTAAAATAAGGTAAACAAGTTAAACGCCATCCTTTTGTGGGAACACTTGAACATAGTAGGGAACTCATAATGGGATAAAGGTCACCTAACCATTATGAACTAACTAATATGGTTAAGGTAAAATTCGCATGCTTGTGGGATAAAGGTCACCTAACCACTTGTATGTTAATTTTACATGTTTGCACAAGTAGGACAACTTGATTTGGGAATCATGAACTTAGGGTCACCGAAGCATGAGGAACAAATAGGCGTTGATGGGATAAATATGCCATGCAAAAGGATTGCATGATCCCATAACTTAGAAGTTGCAAAAGGATTGCAATTGTCACATAAATGACTACCTAGCTAAATCAAATGATGGGATAAAGGTCACCTAACTGAAATTTGATTTAACGTTGGATTCTAAGATTTAATAAAACAATTAAAAAAAATAACAGGGTATTGTTTATTAAATTTAAAATCGATACTTAAAAGAACTTTGTTGAATTTTGTAGATGGCCGCCAATAACAACAACAACATGCAAAATGCACCACTTAACCTAAACAACCTATCGTTAAGGTCTCTCCTCGAGAAAGACAAACTCAACCATACGAACTTTATGGATTGGTTCCGTAATCTTAGGATTATCCTCAAACTTGAGGATAAAGCGTATGTGTTGGAGGACCCTATTCCCGACCAACCGGATGAGGAAGATCTAGAGGGCATGGCTTATTATGACAAGTATTGCGCCGATTCGGTGCAAGTCGCTTGCCTAATGCTTGGGACTATGATACCCGAACTCCAAAAGGATTTCGAACATCATAGTGCATATGACATGATTACGCAATTGAAGGAGATGTTCCTTCAACAAGCACGTGTCGAGCGCTTCGAAACGGTTCGAGCGCTACATGCATGTCGTATGGATGACACCCAATCTATCTCATCTTATGTGCTCAAAATGAAAAGCCTCATTGATCGCGCTAACCGTCTCAATCTCAACATATCCAATGAGCTAGCCACCGATCTTATCCTAAACTCCTTGTCAAAGAGGTTTGACCAATTTGTAATTAATTACAATATGAATGGGATGGATAAGACCATTGGTGAGCTTCATGGCATGTTAAGGACGACCGAAACTAGCATGGGTAAAAGGGCTTCACCCGTGCTAATGATCAATGATGGTGGGTCCAAAGGTAACAACACCTCTAAGCCTAAGGCGGCTAAGAGGAAAGGACCAGCCCATCAAGGCAAGGGAAAGGGAAAGATGGCTACCCCAGCCAAAAACAAGAATAAGAAACAAAAGGCTGCCGGACAAGCAAATCCCAAGGAAGACCCATGTTTCGGTTGCGGTGAAATGGGTCACTGGAAACGAAACTGCCCGGTCTACCTCAAGGAGTTGAAGGAAAAGAGGGATGTGGGGCAATCCGCAGGTAATATATATATATATATGGTATATATAGAGCTTAGTATTACTTCTTCTAATACATGGGTATTAGACACTGGATGTGGAACTCACATTTGCAATCAATTGCAAGGGTTCAAAGGAAGTAGCAAGCAAACGGGAACATCAAGTCTCTACATGGGTAATGGAGCCAAAGTGCAAGTGAAGGCTCAAGGAGACTTTGTGTTAAAGCTTCCAAGTGATTTGGAACTTATTTTGAAAGATGTTTTGTATGCACCCGATTTATGTCGAAACATTATTTCCATTTCCCGTTTGAAACAATGTGGTTTTAATCTTAATTTTGTTAATGATGATATCCATGTTTATTTAGATAATGTATTCTATTTCAAGGCTTCGCCTTCAAATGGAATTTATGAATTGGTTCATGATGATGCATCATCTAGTAGCTCAATATACCATACTAGCACCAAGAAACTCAAAATGGATTTGAGTGATTCCTACTTATGGCATTGTCGCCTTGGTCACATAAACAAGAACCGAATGCATACACTTAAAAAGAGTAGACTTTTGAAATCAAATGAAATGGACTCATTTGATGTATGTGAATCTTGTTTACAAGGCAAAATGACTAAAGCGCCTTTCAAAGGGACCTATGAAAGGGCTAAAGACTTATTGGGATTAATACATTCGGATGTATGTGGACCCTTTAAGCCCATGACTAGGAATGGTGAAAGATACGTTGTTACTTTCATTGATGACTTTAGTCGTTTCGGATATGTCTACTTATTAAGACACAAGGACGAAACGTTTGAAGCATTCAAATAATATCAAAACGAAGTGCAAAATCAACTCAATAAGACAATTAAGGTACTTAGTACCGATAGAGGAGGTGAATACCTAAGCGATGCTTTCCAAGATCATCTTAGGAGTTGTGGGATTATCTCACAACTTACTCCACCCGGAACACCCCAACTTAATGGAGTTTCCGAAAGGAGGAACCGAACCCTAATGGATATGGTTCGATCTATGATGGCAAGAAGCACATTACCTCTATCATTTTGGGGTTATTGTCTAAGCTCCGCGGCCCGTATTTTAAATATGGCCCCAACCAAGAAAGTGGAACGAACTCCTCATGAGATGTGGTTTGGAAAACCTCCTTCTCTATCATACTTGAAAGTATGGGGATGTGAAGCTTATCCTAAGCGCCATGTTGCTAATAAGTTGCATGCTCGATCCACAAAGTGTATCTTCATAGGATATCCCAAGGATGATATGGGATACTATTCCTACGATCCGACCGAGCAAAATGTATTTGTTCCTCGAAAGGCGGAATTCCTTGAAGCTAAGTTCCTAATGGAAGGAAATAGTGAAAGGAAGATAGATTTTGAAGAGGTTCAAGATCAAATAGATGATACACAAATGGTTGACACTAGTACTCAACATGAGGATGTTGAAAATGATCAAGTGGTTGATCAAAGTACACAAGACGTTCGAAGATCTAGTAGGATTAGTAACAAACTACGAAGATGCTTTATCAAGGATTGATAAAGACAAAGGGCAGGAAGACATGAATGAAATGTCCCGTTCTTATTGACTAAAAACGTTCCATATTAATTGATTTCTTTGCGAGGTTTTGACCTCTATATGAGACGTTTTTCAAAGACTGCATTCATTTTTAAAACAAACCATAACCTTTATTTCATAGATAAAGGTTTTAAAAAGCTTTACGTAGATTATCAAATAATGATAATCTAAAATATCCTGTTTACACACGACCATTACATAATGGTTTACAATACAAATATGTTACAACAAAATAAGTTTCTTGAATGCAGTTTTTACACAATATCATACAAGCATGGACTCCAAATCTCGTCCTTATTTAAGTATGTGATAGCGGAAGCTCTTAATAATCACCTGAGAATAAACATGCTTAAAACGTCAACAAAAATGTTGGTGAGTTATAGGTTTAACCTATATATATCAAATCATAATAATAGACCACAAGATTTCATATTTCAATACACATCCCATACATAGAGATAAAAATCATTCATATGGTGAACACCTGGTAACCGACATTAACAAGATGCATATATAAGAATATCCCCATCATTCCGGGACACCCTTCGGATATGATATAAATTTCGAAGTACTAAAGCATCCAGTACTTTGGATGGGGTTTGTTAGGCCCAATAGATCTATCTTTAGGATTCGCGTCAATTAGGGTGTCTGTTCCCTAATTCATAGATTACCAGACTTAATAAAAAGGGGCATATTCGATTTCGATAATTCAACCATAGAATGTAGTTTCACGTACTTGTGTCTATTTTGTAAATCATTTATAAAACCTGCATGTATTCTCATCCCAAAAATATTAGATTTTAAAAGTGGGACTATAACTCACTTTCACAGATTTTTACTTCGTCGGGAAGTAAGACTTGGCCACTGGTTGATTCACGAACCTATAACAATATATACATATATATCAAAGTATGTTCAAAATATATTTACAACACTTTTAATATATTTTGATGTTTTAAGTTTATTAAGTCAGCTGTCCTCGTTAGTAACCTACAACTAGTTGTCCACAGTTAGATGTACAGAAATAAATCGATAAATATTATCTTGAATCAATCCACGACCCAGTGTATACGTATCTCAGTATTGATCACAACTCAAACTATATATATTTTGGAATCAACCTCAACCCTGTATAGCTAACTCCAACATTCACATATAGAGTGTCTATGGTTGTTCCGAAATATATATAGATGTGTCGACATGATAGGTCGAAACATTGTATACGTGTCTATGGTATCTCAAGATTACATAATATACAATACAAGTTGATTAAGTTATGGTTGGAATAGATTTGTTACCAATTTTCACGTAGCTAAAATGAGAAAAATTATCCAATCTTGTTTTACCCATAACTTCTTCATTTTAAATCCGTTTTGAGTGAATCAAATTGCTATGGTTTCATATTGAACTCTATTTTATGAATCTAAACAGAAAAGTATAGGTTTATAGTCGGAAAAATAAGTTACAAGTCATTTTTGTAAAGGTAGTCATTTCAGTCGAAAGAACGACGTCTAGATGACCATTTTAGAAAACATACTTCCACTTTGAGTTTAACCATAATTTTTGGATATAGTTTCATGTTCATAATAAAAATCATTTTCCCAGAATAACAACTTTTAAATCAAAGTTTATCATAGTTTTTAATTAACTAACCCAAAACAGCCCGCAGTGTTACTACAATGGCGTAAATCCGGTTTTACGGTGTTTTTCGTGTTTCCAGGTTTTAAATCATTAAGTTAACATATCATATAGATATAGAACATGTGTTTAGTTGATTTTAAAAGTCAAGTTAGAAGGATTAACTTTTATTTGCGAACAAGTTTAGAATTAACTAAACTATGTTCTAGTGATTACAAGTTTAAACCTTCGAATAAGATAGCTTTATATGTATGAATCGAATGATGTTATGAACATCATTACTACCTTAAGTTCCTTGGATAAACCTACTGGAAAAGAGAAAAGTGGATCTAGCTTCAATGGATCCTTGGATGGCTCGAAGTTCTTGAAGCAGAATCATGACACGAAAACAAGTTCAAGTAAGATCATCACTTGAAATAAGATTGTTATAGTTATAGAAATTGAACCAAAGTTTGAATATGATTATTACCTTGTATTAGAATGATAACCTACTGTAAGAAACAAAGATTTCTTGAGGTTGGATGATCACCTTACAAGATTGGAAGTGAGCTAGCAAACTTGAAAGTATTCTTGATTTTATGAAACTAGAACTTTTGGAATTTATGAAGAACACTTAGAACTTGAAGATAGAACTTGAGAGAGTTCAATTAGATGAAGAAAATTGAAGAATGAAAGTGTTTGTAGGTGTTTTTGGTCGTTGGTGTATGGATTAGATATAAAGGATATGTAATTTTGTTTTCATGTAAATAAGTCATGAATGATTACTCATATTTTTGTAATCTTATGAGATATTTCATGCTAGTTGCCAAATGATGGTTCCCACATGTGTTAGGTGACTCACATGGGCTGCTAAGAGCTGATCATTGGAGTGTATATACCAATAGTACATACATCTAAAAGCTGTGTATTGTACGAGTACGAATACGGGTGCATACGAGTAGAATTGTTGATGAAACTGAACGAGAATGTAATTGTAAGCATTTTTGTTAAGTAGAAGTATTTTGATAAGTGTATTGAAGTCTTTCAAAAGTGTATAAATACATATTAAAACACTACATGTATATACATTTTAACTGAGTCGTTAAGTCATCGTTAGTCGTTACATGTAAGTGTTGTTTTGAAACCTTTAGGTTAACGATCTTGTTAAATGTTGTTAACCCAATGTTTATAATAACAAAAGGGATTTTAAATTATTATATTATCATGATATTATGATGTACGAATATCTCTTAATATGATATATATACATTAAATGTCGTTACAACGATAAACGTTACATATATGTCTCGTTTCAAAATCATTAAGTTAGTAGTCTTGTTTTTACATATGTAGTTCATTGTTAATATAATTAATGATATGTTTACTTATCATAATATCATGTTAACTATATATATAACCATATATATGTCATCATATAGTTTTATTACAAGTTTTAACGTTCGTGAATCACCGGTCAACTTGGGTGGTCAATTGTCTATATGAAACCTATTTCAATTAATCAAGTATTAACAAGTTTGATTGCTTAACATGTTGGAAACATTTAATCATGTAAACATCAATCTCAATTAATATATATAAACATGGAAAAGTTCGGGTCACTACAGTACCTACCCGTTAAATAAATTTCGTCCCGAAATTTTAAGCTGTTGAAGGTGTTGACGAATCTTCTGGAAATAGATGCGGGTATTTCTTCTTCATCTGATCTTCACGCTCCCAGGTGAACTCGGGTCCTCTACGAGCATTCCATCGAACCTTAACAATTGGTATCTTGTTTTGCTTAAGTCTTTTAACCTCACGATCCATTATTTCGACGGGTTCTTCGATGAATTGGAGTTTTTCGTTGATTTTGATTTCATCTAACGGAATAGTGAGATCTTCTTTAGCAAAACATTTCTTCAAATTCGAGACGTGGAAAGTGTTATGTACAGCCGCGAGTTGTTGAGGTAACTCAAGTCGGTAAGCTACTAGTCCGACACGATCAATAATCTTGAATGGTCCAATATACCTTGGATTTAATTTCCCTCGTTTACCAAATCGAACAACGCCTTTCCAAGGTGAAACTTTAAGCATGACCATCTCTCCAATTTCAAATTCTATATCTTTTCTTTTAATGTCAGCGTAGCTCTTTTGTCGACTTTGGGCGGTTTTCAACCGTTGATGAATTTGGATGATCTTCTCGGTAGTTTCTTGTATAATCTCTGGACCCGTAATCTGTCTATCCCCCACCTCACTCCAACAAATCGGAGACCTGCACTTTCTACCATAAAGTGCTTCAAATGGCGCCATCTCAATGCTTGAATGGTAGCTGTTGTTGTAGGAAAATTCTGCTAACGGTAGATGTCGATCCCAACTGTTTCCGAAATCAATAACACATGCTCGTAGCATGTCTTCAAGCGTTTGTATCGTCCTTTCGCTCTGCCCATCAGTTTGTGGATGATAGGCAGTACTCATGTCTAGACGAGTTCCTAATGCTTGCTGTAATGTCTGCCAGAATCTTGAAATAAATCTGCCATCCCTATCAGAGATAATAGAGATTGGTATTCCATGTCTGGAGACGACTTCCTTCAAATACAGTCGTGCTAACTTCTCCATCTTGTCATCTTCTCTTATTGGCAGGAAGTGTGCTGATTTGGTGAGACGATCAACTATTACCCAAATAGTATCAAAACCACTTGCAGTCCTTGGCAATTTAGTGATGAAATCCATGGTAATGTTTTCCCATTTCCATTCCGGGATTTCGGGTTGTTGAAGTAGACCTGATGGTTTCTGATGCTCAGCTTTGACCTTAGAACACGTCAAACATTCTCCTACGTATTTAGCAACATCGGCTTTCATACCCGGCCACCAAAAATGTTTCTTGAGATCCTTGTACATCTTCCCCGTTCCAGGATGTATTGAGTATCTAGTTTTATGAGCTTCTCTAAGTACCATTTCTCTCATATCTCCAAATTTTGGTACCCAAATCCTTTCAGCCCTATACCGGGTTCCGTCTTCCCGAATATTAAGATGCTTCTCCGATCCTTTGGGTATTTCATCCTTTAAATTTCCCTCTTTTAAAACTCCTTGTTGCGCCTCCTTTATTTGAGTAGTAATGTTATTATGAATCATTATATTCATAGATTTTACTCGAATGGGTTCTCTATCCTTCCTGCTCAAGGCATCGGCTACCACATTTGCCTTCCCCGGGTGGTAACGAATCTCAAAAGCGTAATCATTCAATAATTCAATCCACCTACGCTGCCTCATATTCAGTTGTTTCTGATTAAATATGTGTTGAAGACTTTTGTGGTCGGTATATATAATACTTTTGACCCCATATAAGTAGTGCCTCCAAGTCTTTAATGCAAAAACAACCGCGCCTAATTCCAAATCATGCGTCGTATAATTTTGTTCGTGAATCTTCAATTGTCTAGACGCATAAGCAATCACCTTCGTTCGTTGCATTAACACACAACCGAGACCTTGCTTTGATGCGTCACAATAAATCACAAAATCATCATTCCCTTCAGGCAATGACAATATAGGTGCCGTAGTTAGCTTTTTCTTCAATAACTGAAACGCTTTCTCTTGTTCATCATTCCATTCAAATTTCTTCCCTTTATGCGTTAATGCAGTCAAGGGTTTTGCTATTCTGGAAAAGTCTTGGATGAACCTTCTGTAGTAACCAGCTAGTCCTAAAAACTGGCGTATGTGTTTCGGAGTTTTCGGGGTTTCCCACTTTTCAACAGTTTCTATCTTTGCCGGATCCACCTTAATACCTTCTTTGTTCACTATGTGACCGAGGAATTGAACTTCTTCCAACCAAAATGCACACTTTGAAAACTTAGCGTACAATTCTTCCTTCCT
Organism: Rutidosis leptorrhynchoides; assembly: GCF_046630445.1. Lineage (NCBI taxonomy): Eukaryota > Viridiplantae > Streptophyta > Magnoliopsida > Asterales > Asteraceae > Rutidosis > Rutidosis leptorrhynchoides. The sequence continues at coordinate 242,697,040 of NC_092343.1, forward strand.
CAATACTTCTAACACCTTTCTCAAATGTTCACCGTGTTCTTGGTCATTCTTTGAGTAAATAAGTATGTCATCAATGAAAACAATGACAAACTTGTCAAGGTATGGTCCACACACTCGGTTCATAAGGTCCATGAACACAGCTGGTGCATTAGTTAAACCAAAAGGCATGACCATAAACTCGTAATGACCGTAACGTGTTCTGAAAGCAGTCTTTGGAATATCATCTTCTTTCACCCGCATTTGATGATACCCGGAACGTAAGTCAATCTTTGAATAAACAGACGAGCCTTGTAGTTGATCAAATAAGTCATCGATTCTCGGTAGTGGGTAGCGGTTCTTGATGGTAAGTTTGTTCAACTCTCGGTAGTCGATACACAACCTGAATGTACCATCTTTCTTCTTGACAAACAAAACAGGAGCTCCCCACGGTGATGTGCTTGGTCGAATGAAACCACGCTCTAAAAGTTCTTGTAATTGGCTTTGTAGTTCTTTCATCTCGCTGGGTGCGAGTCTGTAAGGAGCACGAGCTATTGGTGCAGCTCCTGGTACAAGATCTATTTGAAATTCAACGGATCGATGTGGGGGTAATCCCGGTAATTCTTTCGGAAATACATCAGGAAATTCTTTTGCGACGGGAACATCATTGATGCTCTTTTCTTCAGTTTGTACTTTCTCGACGTGTGCTAGAACAGCATAGCAACCTTTTCTTATTAGTTTTTGTGCTTTCAAATTACTAATAAGATGTAGCTTCATGTTACCCTTTTCTCCGTACACCATTAAGGGTTTTCCTTTTTCTCGTATAATGCGAATTGCATTTTTGTAACAAACGATCTCCGCTTTCACTTCTTTCAACCAGTCCATACCGATTATCACATCAAAACTCCCTAACTCTACTGGTATCAAATCAATCTTAAATGTTTCGCTAACCAGTTTAATTTCTCGATTCCGACATATATTATCTGCTGAAATTAATTTACCATTTGCTAATTCGAGTAAAAATTTACTATCCAAAGGCGTCAATGGACAACTTAATTTAGCACAAAAATCTCTACTCATATAACTTCTATCCGCACCCGAATCAAATAAAACGTAAGCAGATTTATTGTCAATAAGAAACGTACCCGTAACAAGCTCCGGGTCTTCCTGTGCCTCTGCCGCATTAATATTGAAAACTCTTCCACGGCCTTGTCCATTCGTGTTCTCCTGGTTCGGGCAATTTCTAATAATGTGGCCCGGTTTTCCACATTTATAACAAACTACATTGGCATAACTTGCTCCGACACTACTTGCTCCGCCATTACTCGTTCCGACACCATTTGTTCCTTTCGTTCTATTAACCCCTGGTCCATAGACCTCACACTTCGCCGCGCTATGACCATTTCTTTTACACTTGTTGCAAAATTTGGTGCAGAACCCCGAGTGATTCTTTTCACACCTTTGGCATAGCTGCTTCTGATTGTTGTTGTTGTTGCGGTTATTATTGTTGTTGGGATGATTGTTGTAGTTGCTGTTGTTGTTGTTGTTGTTGTTGTTGGGCCGTTTGTTGTAGTTGCGATTGATGTTGCGATTGTTGGGATAATTGTTGCGATTATTGTTGTAATTGCTGTTGTTGTTGTATTGGTGATTCTTATCACCGTTTTCCTCCCACTTTCTTTTGACTTGCTTTACATTGGCCTCTTCAGCAGTCTGTTCTTTAATTCTTTCTTCAATTTGGTTCACGAGTTTGTGAGCCATTCTACATGCCTGTTGTATGGAGGCGGGCTCGTGTGAACTTATATCTTCTTGGATTCTTTCCGGTAATCCTTTCACAAACGCGTCGATCTTCTCTTCCTCATCTTCGAATGCTCCCGGACACAATAGGCACAATTCTGTGAATCGTCTTTCGTACGTGGTAATATCAAATCCTTGGGTTCGTAACCCTCTAAGTTCTGTCTTGAGCTTATTGACCTCGGTTCTGGGACGGTACTTCTCGTTCATCAAGTGCTTGAATGCTGACCACGGTAGTGCGTAAGCATCGTCTTGTCCCACTTGCTCTAGATAGGTATTCCACCATGTTAACGCAGAACCTGTGAAGGTATGCGTAGCGTACTTTACTTTGTCCTCTTCAGTACACTTACTTATGGCAAACACCGATTCAACCTTCTCGGTCCACCGTTTCAATCCGATCGGTCCTTCGGTTCCATCAAATTCCAAAGGTTTGCAGGCAGTGAATTCTTTGTAGGTGCATCCTACACGATTTCCTGTACTGCTAGATCCAAGGTTATTGTTGGTATGTAGCGCAGCCTGTACTGCGGCTATGTTTGAAGCTAGAAAAGTACGGAATTCCTCTTCATTCATATTCACGGTGTGTCGAGTAGTCGGTGCCATTTCCTTCAAAATAGTTAAATGGAACAAGTTAATCATACAGAATATTAAGAGTAGTTAATAGTATTTCGTAGCATAATATGAACTCATTTATAAAAGCTTTTTCTTCATATTAGCGTTTTATAAGTTTAAATTCGGGTAGTACCTACCCGTTAAGTTCATACTTAGTAGCTAATATACAATTCAACTACTACAATTCTATATGAAAAACTGATTATAATAATATTTCGCGTTCAAACTTTTATACAATATTTTACAAACTTACAATACCGCTTATTTTACATAAAGCATGAAATATAGCACACAATAACTTTGATACAAGATAGTTGTGAAGACAATTCTAGCTAGTACACAAGTCGTTCAGCAAAGGCAATAAAGACACGTAATTCATACGTCCAGAAACAAGTCATGCATTCTGGTTTTACTAGGACTACTTCCCATCCTTGGTCTTGTGCAACATAACCGTTATGGCCGTTGATAAGACAGCGTGTTGTAACGTCATCAAAGGGACGAGGGTTACGTAATGTCCAACAGTCCCGTAACAATCTAAAAACCTCATTTCTTACCCCAATTACCGACTCCGTCACTTGTGGGAACGTTTTGTTTAATAGTTGTAGCCCGATGTTCTTGTTCTCACTTTGGTGAGAAGCGAACATTACTAATCCGTAAGCATAACATGCTTCTTTATGTTGCATGTTAGCCGCTTTTTCTAAATCACGAAGTCCAATATTCGGATATATTGAGTCAAAATAATTTCTTAACCCGTTGCGTAAAATAGCATTTGGGTTCCCCGCAATATATGCGTCAAAGTAAACACATCGTAACTTATGGGTTTCCCAATGTGATATCCCCCATCTTTCAAACGAAAGTCTCTTATAAACCAAGACATTCTTGGAACGTTCTTCGAATGTCTTACAAACTGATCTCGCCTTAAATAGTTGTGCCGAAGAATTCTGGCCGACTCTAGACAAGATTTCATCAATCATGTCTCCGGGTAGGTCTCTTAAAATATTGGGTTGTCTATCCATTTTGTGTTTTTAAACTGTAAAAAAGACAAGAGTTAGATTCATAAAAAAAATACTTATTAATACAAGCAATTTTTACATATATCATAAAGCATAAGAACACTATATTCCATATATTACACCACACGAATACAACTATCTTATTCCGACTCGCTCGTTTCTTCTTCTTCGGTTTTGGTTCGTTTTGCCAAGTTTCTAGGGATATATGATGTTCCCCTAATACGATCCGTCGTTGTCCACATTGGTTTAGAAAAACCTGGTGGTTTAGAGGTTCCCGGGTCATTGTTACAACTTAAGGACTTCGGGGGTTGACGATACATATAAAGTTCATCGGGGTTGGAATTAGATTTCTCTATTTTTATGCCCTTTCCCTTATTATTTTCTTTTGCCTTTTTAAATTCAGTTGGGGTAATTTCTATAACATCATCGGAATTCTCGTCGGAATCCGATTCATCGGAGAATTGGTAATCCTCCCAATATTTTGCTTCCTTGGCGGAAACACCATTGACCATAATTAACTTTGGTCGGTTGGTTGAGGATTTTCTTTTACTTAACCGTTTTATTATTTCCCCCACCGGTTCTATTTCTTCATCCGGTTCCGATTCTTCTTCCGGTTCCGATTCTTCTTCCGGTTCCGACTCTTCTTCCGGTTCCTCTTCGGGAACTTGTGAATTAGTCCACGAATCATTCCAATTTACATTTGACTCTTCATTATTATTAGGTGAGTCAATGGGACTTGTTCTAGAGGTAGACATCTATCACATAATATCAAACGCGTTAAGAGATTAATATATCACATAATATTCACATGTTAAAAATATATAATTTCCAACAAAATTTGTTAAGCAATCATTTTTCAAGTAAACACGGTCGAAGTCCAGACTCACTAATGCATCCTAACCAACTCGATAAGACACACTAATGAAAAATTCTGGTTCTCTAAGACCAACGCTCGGATACCAACTGAAATGTCCCGTTCTTATTGACTAAAAACGTTCCATATTAATTGATTTCTTTGCGAGGTTTTGACCTCTATATGAGACGTTTTTCAAAGACTGCATTCATTTTTAAAACAAACCATAACCTTTATTTCATAGATAAAGGTTTTAAAAAGCTTTACGTAGATTATCAAATAATGATAATCTAAAATATCCTGTTTACACACGACCATTACATAATGGTTTACAATACAAATATGTTACAACAAAATAAGTTTCTTGAATGCAGTTTTTACACAATATCATACAAGCATGGACTCCAAATCTCGTCCTTATTTAAGTATGTGATAGCGGAAGCTCTTAATAATCACCTGAGAATAAACATGCTTAAAACGTCAACAAAAATGTTGGTGAGTTATAGGTTTAACCTATATATATCAAATCATAATAATAGACCACAAGATTTCATATTTCAATACACATCCCATACATAGAGATAAAAATCATTCATATGGTGAACACCTGGTAACCGACATTAACAAGATGCATATATAAGAATATCCCCATCATTCCGGGACACCCTTCGGATATGATATAAATTTCGAAGTACTAAAGCATCCAGTACTTTGGATGGGGTTTGTTAGGCCCAATAGATCTATCTTTAGGATTCGCGTCAATTAGGGTGTCTGTTCCCTAATTCATAGATTACCAGACTTAATAAAAAGGGGCATATTCGATTTCGATAATTCAACCATAGAATGTAGTTTCACGTACTTGTGTCTATTTTGTAAATCATTTATAAAACCTGCATGTATTCTCATCCCAAAAATATTAGATTTTAAAAGTGGGACTATAACTCACTTTCACAGATTTTTACTTCGTCGGGAAGTAAGACTTGGCCACTGGTTGATTCACGAACCTATAACAATATATACATATATATCAAAGTATGTTCAAAATATATTTACAACACTTTTAATATATTTTGATGTTTTAAGTTTATTAAGTCAGCTGTCCTCGTTAGTAACCTACAACTAGTTGTCCACAGTTAGATGTACAGAAATAAATCGATAAATATTATCTTGAATCAATCCACGACCCAGTGTATACGTATCTCAGTATTGATCACAACTCAAACTATATATATTTTGGAATCAACCTCAACCCTGTATAGCTAACTCCAACATTCACATATAGAGTGTCTATGGTTGTTCCGAAATATATATAGATGTGTCGACATGATAGGTCGAAACATTGTATACGTGTCTATGGTATCTCAAGATTACATAATATACAATACAAGTTGATTAAGTTATGGTTGGAATAGATTTGTTACCAATTTTCACGTAGCTAAAATGAGAAAAATTATCCAATCTTGTTTTACCCATAACTTCTTCAACCCTGTATAGCTATGGGTAAAACAAGATTGGATAATTTTTCTCATTTTAGCTACGTGAAAATTGGTAACAAATCTATTCCTACCATAACTTAATCAACTTGTATTGTATATTATGTAATCTTGAGATACCATAGACACGTATACAATGTTTCAACCTATCATGTCGACACATCTATATATATTTTGGAACAACCATAGACACTCTATATGTGAATGTTGGAGTTAGCTATACAGGGTTGAGGTTGATTCCAAAATATATATAGTTTGAGTTGTGATCAATACTGAGATACGTATACACTGGGTCGTGGATTGATTCAAGTTAATATTTATCGATTTATTTCTGTACATCTAACTGTGGACAACTAGTTGTAGGTTACTAACGAGGACAGCTGACTTAATAAACTTAAAACATCAAAATATATTAAAAGTGTTGTAAATATATTTTGAACATACTTTGATATATATGTATATATTGTTATAGGTTCGTGAATCAACCAGTGGCCAAGTCTTACTTCCCGACGAAGTAAAAATCTGTGAAAGTGAGTTATAGTCCCACTTTTAAAATCTAATATTTTTGGGATGAGAATACATGCAGGTTTTATAAATGATTTACAAAATAGACACAAGTACGTGAAACTACATTCTATGGTTGAATTATCGAAATCGAATATGCCCCTTTTTATTAAGTCTGGTAATCTAAGAATTAGGGAACAGACACCCTAATTGACGCGAATCCTAAAGATAGATCTATTGGGCCTAACAAACCCCATCCAAAGTACCGGATGCTTTAGTACTTCGAAATTTATATCATATCCGAAGGGTGTCCCGGAATGATGGGGATATTCTTATATATGCATCTTGTTAATTTCAGTTACCAGGTGTTCACCATATGAATGATTTTTATCTCTATGTAAGGGATGTGTATTGAAATATGAAATCTTGTGGTCTATTGTTACGATTTGATATATATAGGTTAAACCTATAACTCACCAACATTTTTGTTGACGTTTAAAGCATGTTTATTCTCAGGTGAATATTAAGAGCTTCCGCTGTTGCATACTAAAATAAGGACAAGATTTGGAGTCCATGTTTGTATGATATTGTGTAAAAACTGCATTCAAGAAACTGATTTCGATGTAACATATTTGTATTGTAAACCATTATGTAATGGTCGTGTGTAAACAGGATATTTTAGATTATCATTATTTGATAATCTACGTAAAGCTTTTTAAACCTTTATTTATGAAATAAAGGTTATGGTTTGTTTTAAAAATGAATGCAGTCTTTGAAAAACGTCTCATATAGAGGTCAAAACCTCGCAACGAAATCAATTAATATGGAACGTTTTTAATCAATAAGAACGGGACATTTCAGTTGGTATCCGAGCGTTGGTCTTAGAGAACCAGAATTTTGCATTAGTGTGTCTTATCGAGTTTTTTAGGATGCATTAGTGAGTCTGGACTTCGACCGTGTTTACTTGAAAAATGATTGCTTAACAAATTTTGTTGGAAACTATATATTTTTAACATGTGAATATTATGTGATATATTAATCTCTTAACGCGTTTGATATTATGTGATAGATGTCTACCTCTAGAACAAGTCCCGTTAACTCACCTAATAATAATGAAGAGTCAAATGTAAATTGGAATGATTCGTGGACTGATTCACAAGTTCCCGAAGAGGAACCGGAAGAAGAGTCGGAACCAGAAGAAGAATCGGAACCGGAAGAAGAATCGGAACCGGATGAAGAAATAGAACCGGTGGGGGAAATAATAAAACGGTTAAGTAAAAGAAAATCCTCAACCAACCGACCAAGGTTAATTATGGTCAATGGTGTTTCCGCTAAGGAAGCAAAATATTGGGAGGATTACCAATTCTCCGATGAATCGGATTCTGACGAGAATTCCGATGATGTTATAGAAATTACCTCAACTGAATTTAAAAAGGCAAAAGAAAATAATAAGGGAAAGGGCATAAAAATAGAGAAATCTAATTCCAACCCCGATGAACTTTATATGTATCATCAACCCCCGAAGTCCTTAAGTTGTAACAATGACCCGGGAACCTCTAAACCACCAGGTTTTTCTAAACCAATGTGGAAAATTACGGCTCGTATTAGGGGAACATCATATATCCCTAGAAACTTGACAAAATGAACCAAATCGAAGAAGAAGAAACAAGCGAGTCGGAATAAGATAGTTGTATTCGTGTGGTGTAATATATGTAATATAGTGTGCTTATGCTTTATGATATATGTAAAAATTGCTTGTATTAATAAGTATTTTTTTTATGAATCTAACTCTTGTCTATTTTACAGTATAAAAACACAAAATGGATAGACAACCCAATATTTTAAGAGACCTACCCGGAGACATGATTGATGAAATCTTGTCTAGAGTCGGTCAGAATTCTTCGGCACAACTATTTAAGGCGAGATCAGTTTGTAAGACATTCGAAGAACGTTCCAAGAATGCCTTGGTTTATAAAAGGCTTTCGTCCGAAAGATGGGGGATATCACATTGGGAAATCCATAAGTTACGATGTGTTTACTTTGACGCATATATTGCGGGGAACCCAAATGCTATTTTACGCAATGGGTTAAGAAATTATTTTGACTCAATATATCCGAATATTGGACTTCGTGATTTAGAAAAAGCGGCTAACATGCAACATAAAGAAGCATGTTATGCTTACGGATTAGTAATGTTCGCTTCTCACCAAAGTGAGAACAAAAACATCGGGCTACAACTATTAAACAAAACGTTCCCACAAGTGACGGAGTCGGTAATTGGGGTAAGAAATGAGGTTTTTAGATTGTTAAGGGACTGTTGGAGCCTCAAGATTTACTGTATTGGAAGACCCGCTCTCAAGATTTACTGTATGGAGCCTTTGTGGTTGATCACATGTAATCTTGAGTAAAGGAGAATATCATTGTATCCTCTGACCTGAGATACATATTGGGTTCAGATATTCACCGAATATCGTACCTTGATTCTTTCCTTCGCTATTCTGAGAAGGTAGCTCATAAGGGAGGCTTCAGGTATGGTACGAAGTGTAGTGTCTAGGACGTAAGTAGTCAAGATGGAATTTGTCCCTCTTATTCGTTGAGAGTCAGATGTCTAAGGCCTTATAAAGTTAAATCTATAAGAGGGTGATTGTTGGGATTTAACAAGTTCCATTATACTTAAAACCATTTAAGAATCAATTAAAAGCGGAAGCATGTAATTACCATTTTAGAACATGTTAAACTTTAACCAATTAAAGTTAAATCCCAATTAGGATCAAGTTGTGAAACATACTTACAAACTACAAGCAAGATAAGAGTATATACCTACTCCAAGCTTGTTGATAAGTGATGAAGATGATGATGATGAATGGAGCTCCAAAAGTATGAAACCTCAAGTAGTTATACCCCAAACTTTCCACCAACACCCTAGCTTTTGGTTAGGATTTAATCTTCACTTGAATGAGCTTCAAAAAAATAAATTATGAATCCCTTTTGCCTTCCAAAAGGCCACGGCTCCAGCAGCCTGTTTTGGAGGATTATGCAGTTTTTTTTTTTTTGAAGTATTTTGATGTGTATCACTTGAGAGAATAAGTGCAATACTTGGTAGAAGTGTTAAGCATGCTTATGAGGAGTTGTGTAGTATTAAAAGTAACAAAACAAGCATGTGAGCCCTTCCTTGGAGTCCAAAATTCTGCCACATATTTGTTTAATAATAATACATGTAAGTTTATAAAAGTTTATAAACTTATTATAAACTTATGTATTATTTTGTTACTTATATATTTTATAAAACCTTTTATAAAATATAACACAATATAATCATTTAAACCCATAAACAATTATATATAAATTATCCAAATAATTTATCTCAAGTGATAATATTTTAGAAACCCGATTTTCTAAAATCCAAGTGCTGCGTATTTGTTTAATGATCCAATCGTTAAGATCAAATACGTATGAGGTGTCGGTAAGTTTGTTATTGGGTATGACCCGACTTGGATCATAACATATTAGCCACATTAATTTAATATGTCTCTCGGGCATACGAAATACCTTCAATCTCCCACTTGCACGAGAAACATAAGAAATTAATGCAAGTGATGGATACAGCCTAACCCACCGTCCATCACCCCTAATATGTTATGACTTTGTGCCATTCAATAACATCATCCCTTTCGAGTTCCCATCTCGAATATGATTAGGTGAATCTTTCATTATTTCCTTTCGTCCTAGATGTCATGTTAAATCCAAGAGATACAGAGTGATCACTCTCTTATAGATTTAACTTTTCAGGCCTTAGACATCTGACTCTCAACGAATAAGAGGGACAAATTCCATCTTGACTACATACGTCCTAGATGTACACTTTGTAATATACCTGAGTTCTTCCTTATGTACTACCATGTTTCAGAATAGCGAAGGAAAGAATCAAGGCACAGTACTTGGTGAATATCCGAACCCAATATGTATCTCAGGTCAGAGGATACAATGATATTCGCCTTTACTCAAGATTACATGTGATCAACCACAAAAGCTCTATACAGTAATTCTTGAGAGCGGGTCTTCCAATATTTGTTTCCCACAAATATCTATGAACCTTGGTTGCAACCTTGCCCCACATTCAACCTATGAATGTATACCAATCCGAGTTCATAATAGTCTAAACCTCACACTTGTTCCCACAAATGTGATCGACTACGGAAATTTAGAATAATTGCTTATTCATGGATGAAATATGCAAAATAGGAACATAACTCAAATAAATTAACACCATAGTTATATTAATGAGTTTGAATAATTTCGTTCTGGTACAATACATAAAATAGATCATTTCCAATCACTAGAATATCGAAGCCCTAACGCACAAACATGTCCCTCATGTTTTGGCCCATGTAAAAGCTTCGTGAGTGGATCCGCAACATTTTGATCTGTGTGAACTTTGTGAATACATATCTTTCCTTTTTCAACCTCATCCCTAATGTAGTTGAATCTCCGCTCAATGTGACGAGTCTTTTGATGAGCACGAGGTTCCTTGATTTGAGCAATCGCACCCTCGTTGTCACAAAAGATCTCAAGAGGGTCTTGAATGGAAGGGACCACTCCTAAGTCGTCGATGAATTTCTTCATCCATGCAGCTTCCTGAGCTGCCAATGAGGCGGCAATGTACTCCGACTCTGTAGTGGATAACGCAACAACTTCCTGTTTTGAGCTCTTCCAAGAGACCGCACCACCATTCAACATGAAGACATAACCGGATTGTGATCGACAGTCATCTCGATCAGTTTGGAAGCTCGCGTCCACGTAACCTTTTACAGCGAGTTCCTCCTCACCAGACCCATATATTAGAAACATATCCTTAGTTCTCCTAAGGTATTTCAATATACTTTTAACATCAATCCAATGACTGTTTCCTGGGTTATTCTGGTATCTACTTGTCAAGCTTAGAGCGCATGACACATCCGGTCTAGTACATATCATTGCATACATGATAGACCCAATAGCAGACGCGTATGGGACTTTCTTCATTCTCTCTTGTTCATCTTTCGTGGTAGGACACTGAGATGAACTGAGAATGGTTCCCTTTTGAATAGGTACCAAACCTCTCTTAGAGTTTTCCATCTTGAACCTTTTCAAGATTTTATCAATGTATGCACTTTGACTTAAACCTATCAATCTCTTGGATCTATTCCTATAGATTCCAATCCCCAATATGTATTGTGCTTCTCCAAGATCCTTAATGGAGAAGCAACTCTTTAGCCAAGTTTTGACTTCTTGCATTGTGGTAATATCATTCCCAAATAATAATATATCATCCACATATAGTACAAGGAACATGATAGTGTTCCCACTAGCTTTCTTATATACACAAGCTTCATCACCATTTTTAATGAAGCCAAATTTCTCGGCTTCCTCATTAAAACGATGATTCCACATTCTAGATGCTTGTTTCAATCCGTAGATTGACTTCTTTAACTTGCATACCTTTTTAGGATATTTCGGATCAACAAAACCTTCAGGCTGAACCATATAGACATCTTCCATAAGATATCCATTTAGGAAAGCGGTTTTGACATCCATTTGCCATATTTCGTAATCATAATGAGCAGCAATGGCAAATAATATCCTAATAGACTTTAGCATTGCTACAGGCGAAAAAGTTTCATCATAGTCAACCCCTTGAGTTTGAGTGAAACCTTTTGCTACAAGTCTAGCTTTGTATGTATCCAAGTTTCCATGTATGTCGGTTTTCATTTTGAAAAGCCATTTACAATCAACTAGCCTAGAGCCAGGAGGTTGCGCATCAAGTTCCCAAACTTGGTTTTCATACATGGATTGCATCTCGGCGTTCATGGCTTCCTGCCATTTGTCTTTATCACTCCTTGATAAGGCATCTTTGTAGTTTGTCGGTTCATCCAAATCAACCGTATAGCAACCATCCACGAGAAACCCATATCTCTCGGGAGGATTACTAATCCTACTAGATCTTCGAACGTCTTGTGTATTTTGATCATCCACTTGATCATTTTCAACATCCTCATGTTGAGTACTAGTGCCAACCAATTGTGTATCATCGGCTTGATCTTGTACCTCTACAAGATCTATCTTCCTTTCACCATCACCTTCCATAAGGAACTTGGTTTCTAGGAATTCCGCTTTTCGAGCAACAAATACATTCTGCTCGGATGGATCATAGAAATAGTATCCCATATCATCCTTGGGATATCCTATGAAGATACACTTCGTAGATCGAGCATTCAACTTATTAGGGACGTAACGCTTAGGATAAGCTTCACATACCCATACCTTTAAGTATGAAAGAGATGGAGGTTTTCCAAACCACATCTCATGAGGAGTTCGATCCACTTTCTTGGTTGGGGCCATATTTAGAATACGAGCCGCGGAGCTTAGACAATAACCCCAAAATGATAGAGGTAACGAGCTTCTTGCCATCATAGATCGAACCATATCCATTAGGGTTCGGTTTCTCCTTTCGGAAACTCCATTAAGTTGGGGTGTTCCTGGTGGAGTAAGTTGTGAGATAATCCCACAACTCCTAAGATGATCTTGGAAGGCATCGCTTAGGTATTCACCTCCTCTATCGGTACGAAGTACCTTAATTGTCTTATTGAGTTGATTTTGTACTTCGTTTTGATATTCTTTGAATGCTTCAAACGTTTCGTCCTTGTGTCTTAATAAGTAGACATATCCGAAACGACTAAAGTCATCAATGAAAGTAACAAAGTATCTTTCACCATTCCTAGTCATGGGTTTAAAGGGTCCACATACATCCGAATGTATTAATCCCAATAAATCTTTAGCCCTTTCATAAGTTCCTTTGAAAGGTGCTTTAGTCATCTTGCCTTGTAAACAAGATTCACATACATCAAACGAATCCATTTCATTTGATTTCAAAAGTCCATTCTTTTGAAGTGTATGCACTCGGTTCTTGTTTATGTGACCAAGGCGACAATGCCATAAATAGGAATCACTCAAATCCCTTTTGAGTTTCTTGGTGCTAGTGTGGTATATAGAGCTCGATGATGCGTCATCATGAACCAATTCATAAATTCCATTTGAAGGCGAAGCCTTGAAATAGAATACATTATCTTTAGAAACATGAATATCATCATCAATAAAATTAACAACGTAACCACATTGTTTTAAGCGAGAAATAGAAATAATGTTTCGACATAAATCCGGTGCATACAAAACATTTTCTAAAATAAGCTCCAATCCACTTGGAAGCTTCAAAACAAATTCTCCTTGAGCTTTAACATGCACCTTTGCACCATTGCCCATATAGAGATTTGATGTTCCCGCCATACGATCACTTCTTTTGAACCCCTGCAAAGAATTGCAAATATGAGTTCCACATCCCGTGTCTAATACCCATGTATTAGAAGAAGTAATACTAAGCTCTATATATACCATATATATATTACCTGAGGTTTGCCCTGCATCCCTCTTGTCCTTCAACTCCTTAAGATAGACCGGACAGTTTCGTTTCCAATGACCCATCTCACCGCAACCGAAACATGGGTCTTCCTTGGGGTTTGCCTTCTCGGCTACCTTTTGCTTCTTAGCCTTGTTGATGATTGGGGTAACCATCTTCCCCTTCCCTTTGCCTTGATGGGCGGGTCCTTTTCTCTTAGCCACCTTTGGCTTAGAGGTGTTACCTTTGGATCCACCTTGATCGATTGCTAACACGGGTAAAGCCCTTTTACCCATGCTAGTTTCCGCCGTTCTAAGCATACCGTGAAGCTCACCTATGCTCTTATCCATCCCATTCATATTGTAATTAATTACAAATTGATCAAACCTTTTTGATAGGGAGTTAAGGATAAGATCGGTGGCTAACTCATTGGAAATGTTCAGGTTAAGACGGTTAGCACGATCGATAAGGCTTTTCATCTTAAGTACATAAGATGAAACCGATTGGGTATCGTCCATACGACAAGCATGTAGCGCCCGAACCGTTTCGAAGCGCTCGACACGCGCTTGTTGAAGGAACATCTCCTTCAATTGCGTTATCATGTCGTATGCACTATGATGCTCGAAATCCTTTTGGAGTTCGGGAATCATAGTCGCAAGCATTAAGCATGAGACTTGAAGGGAGTCGTGGCAATATTTATCGTAAGAGGCCATTGCCTCCACATCATTCTCATCCGGTTGATCGGGAATGGGGTCCTCAAGTACATACGCTTTATCCTCTTGTTTGAGGACAATCCGAAGATTGCGGAACCAATCCATAAAGTTTGTATGGTTGAGTTTGTCTTTCTCTAAGAGAGACCTTAATGATAGGTGGTTTAAGTTAAGTGGTGCGTTTGGAATGTTGTTGTTGTTATTGGCGGCCATCTACAAAATTAACAAAGTTCGTTTAAGCATCGATTTTAATTTAACATTCAATACCCTTTAAATCAAATTGAATTATTAAATTCTAGAATCCAACGGTAAACCAAATTTCGGTTAGGTGACCTTTATCCCACAATTTGATTTAGCTAGGTAGTCAATTAATGACAATTGCAATCCATTTGCAATTTCTAGAGTATGGGATCATGCAATCCTTTTGCATGGCATATTTATCCCATCAACGCCTATTTGTTCCTCATGCTTCGGTGACCCTAAGTTCATGATTCCCAAATCAAGTCGTCCTACTTGTGTAGACTTGTAAATTTAACATCCAAGTGGTTAGGTGACCTTTATCCCACAAGCATGCGAAATTTACCTTAATCATATTAGTTTGCTCATAATGGTTAGGTGACCTTTATCCCATCATGAGTTCCCTAATACTTTTAAGTGTCACACAATAGGATGGCGTTTAACTTGTTTACCTTGTTTGTAAAAGGGATTTAAGTTTTCATTAATTCTAGTTTGAGAAAACTTTTATGCCATACACCAACATGCATTTAGTGTATGGTACTTATGAAAAACCAATTTCATGTCTTGTAATTGAGCCAATTACTTGATATAAACCAATTTATATTTGTTATCCTTTTCTTGTTCCTAATAACCATTTATTAAGGTCTTTAGTTGCCTTTTCAATTTAACCATTTAAATTGCCGTTTTGCATGTACTTAGAACGTCTAATTTAACCAATTAAATTGTCGTTTCGTTTGTTGTTATCTAGTGATTAATTGTATCAACCAAACATACAAAACAATAATCATACAAACAACCACACATGCAAAATAAGTGTGTTCACAATCTAGCCATTTTGGTGGACATTTGTTTAGCCGAAAACAAATGTCACCGGGTTAAGGGGTAATAATACAAAGTAGGAGATTTCAAAATCTCCCACTCAATCTTGCATCCAAATGCTTCTTCTTGTGTTCTTCAAGTATTCATCATCTTCACCATTTTACAAAATATATCCTAATACATTTTGTCTAGAAAATGAAATACAACCTAATCTATTTTACATACCAAATATAAAATAAATTACATAACCAAATGAATATTATTACAAACCAATTGAATAATTATTACATGCCTTTTGAATGAATAATAATACATACCAAATGAATCATAAATCAACCAAACACACATGCATGCAACACAAGGTCAAGGCTAGGATTGTGAACATTAACATGCAACCAAGTATGACCAAATTAGAGAGTCCAAAACCCATTTTTGAACTTCAAAATTTTCGGCCATATTGAGTAACCCACCCAAAACCAACAATTTTTGCATTCAATTTTCATGCATGTACTTAGAATGCAAAGTTGATGGGTTTTAAAACAATAATTCGAAGCATATTTCAACAACTTCGGCTCTAGATACCATTGTTGGGATTTAACAAGTTCCATTATACTTAAAACCATTTAAGAATCAATTAAAAGCGGAAGCATGTAATTACCATTTTAGAACATGTTAAACTTTAACCAATTAAAGTTAAATCCCAATTAGGATCAAGTTGTGAAACATACTTACAAACTACAAGCAAGATAAGAGTATATACCTACTCCAAGCTTGTTGATAAGTGATGAAGATGATGATGATGAATGGAGCTCCAAAAGTATGAAACCTCAAGTAGTTATACCCCAAACTTTCCACCAACACCCTAGCTTTTGGTTAGGATTTAATCTTCACTTGAATGAGCTTCAAAAAAATAAATTATGAATCCCTTTTGCCTTCCAAAAGGCCACGGCTCCAGCAGCCTGTTTTGGAGGATTATGCAGTTTTTTTTTTTGAAGTATTTTGATGTGTATCACTTGAGAGAATAAGTGCAATACTTGGTAGAAGTGTTAAGCATGCTTATGAGGAGTTGTGTAGTATTAAAAGTAACAAAACAAGCATGTGAGCCCTTCCTTGGAGTCCAAAATTCTGCCACATATTTGTTTAATAATAATACATGTAAGTTTATAAAAGTTTATAAACTTATTATAAACTTATGTATTATTTTGTAACTTATATATTTTATAAAACCTTTTATAAAATATAACACAATATAATCATTTAAACCCATAAACAATTATATATAAATTATCCAAATAATTTATCTCAAGTGATAATATTTTAGAAACCCGATTTTCTAAAATCCAAGTGCTGCGTATTTGTTTAATGATCCAATCGTTAAGATCAAATACGTATGAGGTGTCGGTAAGTTTGTTATTGGGTATGACCCGACTTGGATCATAACATATTAGCCACATTAATTTAATATGTCTCTCGGGCATACGAAATACCTTCAGGTGATCACTCTATACCTCTTGGATTTAACATGACATCCAGGACAAAAGGATATATTGAAAGATTCACCTAATCATATTCGAGATGGGAACTCGAAAGGAATGATGTTATTGAATGGCACTAAGTCATAACACATTGGGGGTGATGGACGGTCGTTAAGTGGTATCCGTCACTTGCATTAATTCCTTATGTTTCTCGTGCAAGTGGGAGATTGAAGGTATTTCGTATGCCCGAGAGACATAATTAATTAATGTGGCCAATATGTTATGATCCAAGTTGGGTCATACCCAATAACAAACCGTCAACACTTTTATGTATTTATTTTCAAGAGTGGATCTTTAAAATAAATACTTGACACTTAGACTTTAGAAATTGGTTTCTAAGGATAATATGCTTGAAATAATTATTTGGATAATTATAAGTTTAAGTTTAATTCATTATGTGATTAAGCTTATTTGTGTGTAATAATTTTATAAAAGGTTATAAAATTAAATATATGTGCTAGTAACATATATGTATGTATATATATATATATATATATATATATATGTTATAAGTGGTTTATAATTTTTATACAAGTGCAAGTAATATATGTACATTTACATATTATAAGTGGCTTATATATTAAAGTAATGTACATATACTAAAAGAGTGCAAGTAATATTTCAACAAGCATCTAAATGGACATGCAAATATATGAATAAAAGAAAAACAAAAAAAAGGGAGGGAGCATGGGGGTGGCGGTTTTGTCATCCCAAGACAAGTCACCCCATGCTTTGTTATTACTTGGAAATACACTCTTCTACATACAAGGCATGCTTGCACAACTTCTCACACACACATTAAACTTGCAAATTTGAAAAACCAAAACCTCTCTTCCACCCTATTTTGGCCGAAAATATTGAGGAGCAAAAGGGGTTCTTCAATCAAAGTTTGATAGCATATTAGTGTCTTAAATCCTAACCAAGAAGAAGGGTGTTGATATACAAAGGTTTGTGGGTATACAAGCTTGAGGTTTCAAGTAAGAAGCTTGCTCATTCTTCATCATCTTCATCTTCATTTTACCTCCTAACTTGGAGTAGGTATAACTCTACAACTAGCTCTTTTACTTTGTAAGCATATTATCTAGACTTGATATATTTTGGGATTCAAGTTTAAAATGGTTAAACTTAGTATTGATTTGTTTTAAAAGTTGCTTCCGCTCTATGTTAAAATCGATTTTGACATCTACATATATGGATATGAAACTTGTTAATATATTGAATCCCAACAACTAGAACAATTATGTTTTAATGTTTATTATTTATTATTAATTTATGTAATATATATATCCTTTATTGAATGTTTAATATTTATATTTATTACATTATATATATATATATATGATCACCAATTATTCATAAAAATCATATTTACACAACATATATATATATATATATATATATATATATATATATATATATATATATATATATATATATATATATTCATTTTAATAGCAGTTTAATTATTCTATATACTACTTTTTCATTTTAGGTTCAATTAATTATATTGTATTTTATTATTTCTAATTATTAGTTAAGCTTTATATTTAACTTTATAATATATATATATACACACAATGGTTCGTGAATCGTCGGGAACAGCCAATGGTTTAAATGAATTCATAAAACAGTTCAAAGATTTTAAGACTCAGTTTAATAGACTTTGCTTATCGTGTCAAAATCATATAAGATTAAGTTTAAATTTGGTCAAAAATTCCCGGGTCATCACAGTACCTACCCGTTAAAGAAATTTCATCCCGAAATTTGAGTGAGGTGGTCATGGCTAACAATAAAAATATTTTCATGACGAATATGAGTTGATAAATTGAGTCTTATCATCATTGAGTAATATGGATAAAAATAATTCGATTATTCGAAGAGTACGAATGAGGCTATCACCAAAGAGTGAAATAGGAAAGTAAAGATTCATCTTAACTTTTGACAGAGTCAGGGTTGAATTTAGAAAAGATGAGGTGCGTCTTAACTTTTAACGTTGTCTTTGTTGAATTCCGAAATTCAAGGAATATAAAGAAAATATTCGAAATCTAAAAGATTTGATTCTTCAGCGAGTAAGAAAATTAAGATCTCTATAATTAAATACGGTGATCTGCCTTGATTACTCTGTCTGATATTTCCATTACAAATTAAGCTCTTCCATTCCATTATTCTCACCATTCCTATACTTTCTTTCTTAGTTCATACATCCAAAAGACTGTGAAAATGCTTAATCCAGTTCTAATCCTTGATATTTTTTTTCTAATTATCATTTTTGTCATCCTTCTTTTCAATCTTCCATCAGAAGAATCTGTTTACTTCTACTATTACCTTGGGGTGATACTATTCTTAATCACACCGTGTCTTTATATTGCTATTCTTATTAATATCCATGGTTTGTGATCTCCGTGTTGTTATTGGGCTTTATATTTTCTCTTATATTTTGGAGCTCTTTGCTTTTTTATTATCTTCTCGTCCTCTAGTAAAGCGACTAACGGTCCAGAATTCATAAGTATGGAGTTTCGAATGAACATCATGTTCTAAACAAGAAAGAACGTATTAGCACGATTTGATTTGTCAAATTTCCAGAATCACTGAGAATAGAACTATCAAGAATATATTTTCTTGATATGTTCAGAAGTTAAGTAGAATGAAAGAGTTTTGTAACATGGCACATGATGACGTTATGATCTGTGAATCATCACATTCCATTTAGAAACTCAGCATGACTTACTGTAATATAATCACATTGATCAAGTGTCATTATATTATACTAACTCATGCATCAATTTCCAACATCACTTCAAAATTCATTCATAATTTATACTTAGATGTTACAGAATATGGAAAACTAAAACAGTTTTCAATATGATGTAATACAGATAGCACGGAGAGGTATATAATTTCGGACAAAAATATTTATGAAAATATCCTCAGAAATATCGAAGATATTTATGATGATATTTTGGAATTTCTAAGTTCGATGGTTGATGAAGAAAGATTTTCTGCAAGATTTTAACATGAGCACTGAGTAAGATATTCTCTAAAGATTTCAACGGATCCAGAATTATCTGGATTCTTTGAATATAGGATATGGTTTTTGTATTTGTCCTTGGTCTCCTTCGTGGTTAGCTCAATTTGTTTTCCAGTTCCAACTTTTCTGAGCTTTTCCAACATATTATTCTTTATCATCAAACTTTTGTCCATTTAGACCATCTACAATTTTTCTGTTTCCTCTGCATTTAATGCTACGATATCTGAATCATCGGTTATCATTCCGAAGTGGTTTCAAGAGAATTATGTTTTTAGATAATTAAACGCTGATGGTAACATGCTGGAATATGAAAGGTTTCTCCGGTAACAATAAAAGAACACACATATATATCAAGGTGATAATAAGGTTGTTTCGAATGAAAAATTGAAGTTGACTTGCTAGAGCTGTGACAAAATTTGTTACTTTGAAAGGAATTACAAATTTGTTTTGGGTAATAATAATACTAAAGGAATTAGCACAGATACGTGTTAAACGTTTACTCAGGTTCCGAATGTTTTAAGGTGCATAACTATATGTATAAATCCTTCCTTCCGTAGCTGAAGTGTGGTTGGTTCATCATCTCGATTGAGGTGTTTTCAAGAATCATGAAAGGTTTGAACGCAGATTGGAATTGTCAAGATACAAATGAATTTTAAGATGAAATCAAGTGGCAAACTTGAAGAATTGTTTAGTTTCATATGTTATAGTCAATATTTTAATTCATTTTAATTGTCCAATGTTGGTAGTCCACAATTGATAGTCCACAGTTAGCAATTCAATAATTCATATATATTTTAATATATAATATTCGAATTAATTAATACGTATCGTGACCCGTGTACATGTCTCAGACTCGATCACAACTCAAATTATATATATTATTGTAGAATCAACCTCAACCCTGTATAGAGAACTCGTTCATAACTGCATATAGAGTGTCTATGGTTATTCCAAATAATATATATATATATATATATATATATATATATATATATATATATATATATATGCGTCGATATGATATGTCAAAACCTTGCACACGTGTCCCGATATTTAAAGTACGTAAAATAAATAACAAAAATTAAATAACGATAAATAAAGTGCGTAAAGTAAATAACAGAAATTAAATGACGATAAATAGAATTGCGAGAATGTAAATTGCGATAATTAAATTGTGATAAATAAAATGTAATCAGTTAGCTAGGAACAATTAGCTAGGAACAGTTAGCGTGGATTCTTAACAAAATTTCTCATAGTCAATTGTTTGTTTCTAATAAATTTTATTTTGTCAAATGTTTTCTTTATTATGCCACTTGTTGGATTCTGATAGATCAAAATCTAAATATGAAATTAAATGAAAATGGTTATTCTGCGGTGAACTGATACGTATATCGGTGGTTGTAAATAGGATAGTAAATGACTGTTGAATTAGATTTCAAAGAATGTACAGTGTACTTATTAATGTGAAATCTGAATATTCCTCGGGTATTACCTACCCGTTAAAATATTTTCACCATTAACAGTTTGTACAAAAGAACTTTTAATTACAATCTTTATGAAGATATATATACATATACATTTTCTTCAGATGTAATCATGGATTTAATGAGTTAATATTGTAGTGACCCGAACTTTTCCATGTTTATATATATTAATTGAGATTGATATTTACATGATTAAATGTTTCCAACATGTTAAGCAATCAAACTTGTTAAGACTTGATTAATTGAAATAGGTTTCATATAGACAATTGACCACCCAAGTTGACCGGTGATTCACGAACGTTAAAACTTGTAAAAACTATATGATGACATATATATGGTTATATATATAGTTAACATGATATTATGATAAGTAAACATATCATTAAGTATATTAACAATGAACTACATATGTAAAAACAAGACTACTAACTTAATGATTTTGAAACGAGACATATATGTAACGATTATCGTTGTAACGACATTTAATGTATATATATCATATTAAGAGATATTCGTACATCATAATATCATGATAATATAATAATTTAAAATCTCTTTTGATATTATAAACATTGGGTTAACAACATTTAACAAGATCGTTAACCTAAAGGTTTCAAAACAACATTTACATGTAACGACTAACGATGACTTAACGACTCAGTTAAAATGTATATACATGTAGTGTTTTAATATGTATTCATACACTTTTGAAAGACTTCAAGACACTTATCAAAATACTTCTACTTAACAAAAATGCTTACAATTACATCCTCGTTCAGTTTCATCAACAATTCTACTCGTATGCACCCGTATTCGTACTCGTACAATACACAGCTTTTAGATGTATGTACTATTGGTATATACACTCCAATGATCAGCTCTTAGCAGCTCATGTGAGTCACCTAACACATGTGGGAACCATCATTTGGAAACTAGCATGAAATATCTCATAAAATTACAAAAATATGAGTAATCATTCATGACTTATTTACATGAAAACAAAATTACATATCCTTTATATCTAATCCATACACCAACGACCAAAAACACCTACAAACACTTTCATTCTTCAATTTTATTCATCTAATTGATCTCTCTCAAGTTCTATCTTCAAGTTCTAAGTGTTCTTCATAAATTCCAAAAGTTCTAGTTTCATAAAATCAAGAATACTTTCAAGTTTGCTAGCTCACTTCCAATCTTGTAAGGTGATCATCCAACCTCAAGAAATCTTTGTTTCTTACAGTAGGTTATCATTCTAATACAAGGTAATAATCATATTCAAACTTTGGTTCAATTTCTATAACTATAACAATCTTATTTCAAGTGATGATCTTACTTGAACTTGTTTTCGTGTCATGATTCTGCTTCAAGAACTTCGAGCCATCCAAGGATCCATTGAAGCTAGATCCATTTTTCTATTTTCTAGTAGGTTTATCCAAGGAACTTAAGGTAGTAATGATGTTCATAACATCATTCGATTCATACATATAAAGCTATCTTATTCGAAGGTTTAAACTTGTAATCACTAGAACATAGTTTAGTTAATTCTAAACTTATTCGCAAACAAAAGTTAATCCTTCTAACTTGACTTTTAAAATAAACTAAACACATGTTCTATATCTATATGATATGCTAACTTAATGATTTAAAACCTGGAAACACGAAAAACACCGTAAAACCGGATTTACGCCGTCGTAGTAACACCGCGGGCTGTTTTGGGTTAGTTAATTAAAAACTATGATAAACTTTGATTTAAAAGTTGTTATTCTGAGAAAATGATTTTTATTATGAACATGAAACTATATCCAAAAATTATGGTTAAACTCAAAGTGGAAGTATGTTTTCTAAAATGGTCATCTAGACGTCGTTCTTTCGACTGAAATGACTACCTTTACAAAAACGACTTGTAACTTATTTTTCAGACTATAAACCTATACTTTTTCTGTTTAGATTCATAAAATAGAGTTCAATATGAAACCATAGCAATTTGATTCACTCAAAACGGATTTAAAATGAAGAAGTTATGGGTAAAACAAGATTGGATAATTTTTCTCATTTTAGCTACGTGAAAATTGGTAACAAATCTATTCCTACCATAACTTAATCAACTTGTATTGTATATTATGTAATCTTGAGATACCATAGACACGTATACAATGTTTCAACCTATTATGTCGACACATCTATATATATTTCGGAACAACCATAGACACTCTATATGTGAATGTTGGAGTTAGCTATACAGGGTTGAGGTTGATTCCAAAATATATATAGTTTGAGTTGTGATCAATACTGAGATATGTATACACTGGGTCGTGGATTGATTCAAGTTTATATTTATCGATTTATTTCTGTACATCTAACTGTGGACAACTAGTTGTAGGTTACTAACGAGGACAGCTGACTTAATAAACTTAAAACATCAAAATATATTAAAAGTGTTGTAAATATATTTTGAACATACTTTGATATATATGTATATATTGTTATAGGTTCGTGAATCAACCAGTGGCCAAGTCTTACTTCCCGACGAAGTAAAAATCTGTGAAAGTGAGTTATAGTCCCACTTTTAAAATCTAATATTTTTGGGATGAGAATACATGCAGGTTTTATAAATGATTTACAAAATAGACACAAGTACGTGAAACTACATTCTATGGTTGAATTATCGAAATCGAATATGCCCCTTTTTATTAAGTCTGGTAATCTAAGAATTAGGGAACAGACACCCTAATTGACGCGAATCCTAAAGATAGATCTATTGGGCCTAACAAACCCCATCCAAAGTACCGGATGCTTTAGTACTTCGAAATTTATATCATATCCGAAGGGTGTCCCGGAATGATGGGGATATTCTTATATATGCATCTTGTTAATGTCAGTTACCAGGTGTTCACCATATGAATGATTTTTATCTCTATGTAAGGGATGTGTATTGAAATATGAAATCTTGTGGTCTATTGTTACGATTTGATATATATAGGTTAAACCTATAACTCACCAACATTTTTGTTGACGTTTAAAGCATGTTTATTCTTAGGTGAATATTAAGAGCTTCCGCTGTTGCATACTAAAATAAGGACAAGATTTGGAGTCCATGTTTGTATGATATTGTGTAAAAACTGCATTCAAGAAACTGATTTCGATGTAACATATTTGTATTGTAAACCATTATGTAATGGTCGTGTGTAAACAGGATATTTTAGATTATCATTATTTGATAATCTACGTAAAGCTTTTTAAACCTTTATTTATGAAATAAAGGTTATGGTTTGTTTTAAAAATGAATGCAGTCTTTGAAAAACGTCTCATATAGAGGTCAAAACCTCGCAACGAAATCAATTAATATGGAACGTTTTTAATCAATAAGAACGGGACATTTCAGTTGGTATCCGAGCGTTGGTCTTAGAGAACCAGAATTTTGCATTAGTGTGTCTTATCGAGTTTGTTAGGATGCATTAGTGAGTCTGGACTTCGACCGTGTTTACTTGAAAAATGATTGCTTAACAAATTTTGTTGGAAACTATATATTTTTAACATGTGAATATTATGTGATATATTAATCTCTTAACGCGTTTGATATTATGTGATAGATGTCTACCTCTAGAACAAGTCCCGTTGACTCACCTAATAATAATGAAGAGTCAAATGTAAATTGGAATGATTCGTGGACTGATTCACAAGTTCCCGAAGAGGAACCGGAAGAAGAGTCGGAACCAGAAGAAGAATCGGAACCGGAAGAAGAATCGGAACCGGATGAAGAAATAGAACCGGTGGGGGAAATAATAAAACGGTTAAGTAAAAGAAAATCCTCAACCAACCGACCAAGGTTAATTATGATCAATGGTGTTTCCGCTAAGGAAACAAAATATTGGGAGGATTACCAATTCTCCGATGAATCGGATTCTGACGAGAATTCCGATGATGTTATAGAAATTACCTCAACTGAATTTAAAAAGGCAAAAGAAAATAATAAGGGAAAGGGCATAAAAATAGAGAAATCTAATTCCAACCCCGATGAACTTTATATGTATCATCAACCCCCGAAGTCCTTAAGTTGTAACAATGACCCGGGAACCTCTAAACCACCAGGTTTTTCTAAACCAATGTGGAAAATTACGGCTCGTATTAGGGGAACATCATATATCCCTAGAAACTTGACAAAACGAACCAAAATCGAAGAAGAAGAAACAAGCGAGTCGGAATAAGATAGTTGTATTCGTGTGGTGTAATATATGTAATATAGTGTGCTTATGCTTTATGATATATGTAAAAATTGCTTGTATTAATAAGTATTTTTTTTTATGAATCTAACTCTTGTCTATTTTACAGTATAAAAACACAAAATGGATAGACAACCCAATATTTTAAGAGACCTACCCGGAGACATGATTGATGAAATCTTGTCTAGAGTCGGTCAGAATTCTTCGGCACAACTATTTAAGGCGAGATCAGTTTGTAAGACATTCGAAGAACGTTCCAAGAATACCTTGGTTTATAAAAGGCTTTCGTTCGAAAGATGGGGGATATCACATTGGGAAATCCATAAGTTACGATGTGTTTACTTTGACGCATATATTGCGGGGAACCCAAATGCTATTTTACGCAATGGGTTAACAAATTATTTTGACTCAATATATCCGAATATTGGACTTCGTGATTTAGAAAAAGCGGCTAACATGCAACATAAAGAAGCATGTTATGCTTACGGATTAGTAATGATCGCTTCTCACCAAAGTGAGAACAAAAACATCGGGCTACAACTATTAAACAAAACGTTCCCACAAGTGACGGAGTCGGTAATTGGGGTAAGAAATGAGGTTTTTAGATTGTTAAGGGACTGTTGGACATTACGTAACCCTCGTCCCTTTGACGACGTTACAACACGCTGTCTTATCAACGGCCATAACGGTTATGTTCCACAAGACCAAGGATGGGAAGTAATTCTAGTAAAACCAAAATGCATGACTTGTTTCTGGACGTATGAATTACGTGTCTTTATTGCCTTTGCTGAACGACTTGTGTACTAGCTAGAATTATCTTCACAACCATCTTGTATCAAATTTATTGTGTGTTATATTTCATGCTATATGTAAAATAAGCGGTATTGTAAGTTTGTAAAATATTGTGTAAAAATTTGAACGCGAAATATTATTATAATCAGTTTTTCATATAGAATTGTAGTAGTTGAATTGTATATTAGCTACTAAGTATGAACTTAACGGGTAGGTACTACCCGAATTTAAACTTATAAAACGCTAATATGAAGAAAAAGCTTTTATAAATGAGTTCATATTATGCTACGAAATACTATTAACTACTCTTAATATTCTGTATGATTAACTTGTTCCATTTGACTATTTTGAAGGAAATGGCACCGACTACTCGACACACAGTGAATATGAATGAAGAGGAATTCCGTAATTTTCTAGCTTCAAACATAGCCGCAGTACAGGCTGCGCTACATACCAACAATAACCTTGGATCTAGCAGTACAGGAAATCGTGTAGGATGCACCTACAAAGAATTCACTGCCTGCAAACCTTTGGAATTTGATGGAACCGAAGGACCGATCGGATTGAAACGGTGGACCGAGAAGGTCGAATCGGTGTTTGCCATAAGTAAGTGTACTGAAGAGGACAAAGTGAAGTACGCTACGCATACCTTCACAGGTTCTGCGTTAACATGGTGGAATACCTATCTAGAGCAGGTGGGACAAGACGATGCGTACGCACTACCGTGGTCAGCATTCAAGCACTTGATGAACGAGAAGTACCGTCCCAGAACCGAGGTCAATAAGCTCAAGACAGAACTTAGAGGGTTACGAACCCAAGGATTTGATATTACCATGTACGAAAGACGATTCACAGAATTGTGCCTATTGTGTCCGGGAGCATTCGAAGATGTGGAAGAGAAGATTGACGCGTTTGTGAAAGGATTACCGGAAAGAATCCAAGAAGATATAAGTTCACACGAGCCCGCCTCCATACAACAGGCATGTAGAATGGCTCACAAACTAGTGAACCAGATTGAAGAAAGAATTAACGAACAGACTGCTGAAGAGGCCAATGTGAAGCAAGTCAAAAGAAAGTGGGAGGAAAATGGTGATAAGAATCACCAATACAACAACAACAGCAATCGCAACAATTATCCCAACAATCGCAACATCAATCGCAACTACAACAAACGGCCCAACAACAACAACAACAACAACAACAACAGCAACTACAACAATCATCCCAACAACAATAATAACCGCAAAAACAACAACAATCAGAAGCAGCTATGCCAAAGGTGTGAAAAGTATCACTCGGGGTTCTGCACCAAATTTTGCTACAAGTGTAAAAGAAATGGTCATAGCGTGGTGAAGTGTGAGGTCTACGGACCAGGGGTTAATAGAACGAAAGGAACAAATGGTGTCGGAACGAGTAATGGCGGAGCAAGTAGTGTCGGAGCAAGCTATGCCAATGTAATTTGTTATAAATGTGGAAAACCGGGCCACATTATTAGAAATTGCCCGAACCAGGAGAACACGAATGGACAAGGCCGCGGAAGAGTTTTCAATATTAATGCGGCAGAGGCACAGGAAGACCCGGAGCTTGTTACGGGTACGTTTCTTATTGACAATAAATCTGCTTACGTTTTATTTGATTCGGGTGCGGATATAAGCTATATGAGTAGAGATTTTTGTGCTAAATTAAGTTGCCCATTGACACCTTTGGATAGTAAATTTTTACTCGAATTAGCAAATGGTAAATTAATTTCAGCAGATAATATATGTCGGAATCGAGAAATTAAACTGGTTAGCGAAACATTTAAGATTGATTTGATACCAGTAGAGTTAGGGATTTTGATGTGATAATCGGTATGGACTGGTTGAAAGAAGTGAAAGCAGAGATCGTTTGTTACAAAAATGCAATTCGCATTATACGAGAAAAAGGAAAACCCTTAATGGTGTACGGAGAAAAGGGCAACACGAAGCTACATCTTATTAGTAATTTGAAGGCACAAAAACTAATAAGAAAAGGTTGCTATGCTGTTCTAGCACACGTCGAGAAAGTACAAACTGAAGAAAAGAGCATCAATGATGTTCCCATTGCAAAAGAATTTCCCGATGTATTTCCGAAAGAATTACCGGGATTACCCCCACATCGATCCGTTGAATTTCAAATAGATCTTGTACCAGGAGCTGCACCAATAGCTCGTGCTCCTTACAGACTCGCACCCAGCGAGATGAAAGAACTGCAAAGCCAATTACAAGAACTTTTAGAGCGTGGTTTCATTCGACCAAGCACATCACCATGGGGAGCTCCTGTTTTGTTTGTCAAGAAGAAAGATGGTACATTCAGGTTGTGTATCGACTACCGAGAGTTGAACAAACTTACCATCAAGAACCGCTACCCACTACCGAGAATCGATGACTTATTTGATCAACTACAAGGCTCGTCTGTTTATTCAAAGATTGACTTACGTTCCGGGTATCATCAAATGCGGGTGAAAGAAGATGATATTCCAAAGACTGCTTTCAGAACACGTTACGATCATTACGAGTTTATGGTCATGCCGTTTGGTTTAACTAATGCACCAGCTGTGTTCATGGACCTTATGAACCGAGTGTGTGGACCATACCTTGACAAGTTTGTCATTGTTTTCATTGATGACATACTTATTTACTCAAAGAATGACCAAGAACACGGTGAACATTTGAGAAAGGTGTTAGAAGTATTGAGGAAGGAAGAATTGTACGCTAAGTTTTCAAAGTGTGCATTTTGGTTGGAAGAAGTTCAATTCCTCGGTCACATAGTGAACAAAGAAGGTATTAAGGTGGATCCGGCAAAGATAGAAACTGTTGAAAAGTGGGAAACCCCGAAAACTCCGAAACACATACGCCAGTTTTTGGGACTAGCTGGTTACTACAGAAGGTTCATCCAAGACTTTTCCAGAATAACAAAACCCTTGACTGCATTAACGCATAAAGGGAAGAAATTTGAATGGAATGATGAACAAGAGAAAGCGTTTCAGTTATTGAAGAAAAAGCTAACTACGGCACCTATATTATCATTGCCTGAAGGGAATGATGATTTTGTGATTTATTGTGACGCATCAAAGCAAGGTCTCGGTTGTGTATTAATGTAACGAACGAAGGTGATTGCTTATGCATCTAGACAATTGAAGATTCATGAACAAAATTATACGACGCATGATTTGGAATTAGGCGCGGTTGTTTTTGCATTAAAGACTTGGAGGCACTACTTATATGGGGTCAAAAGTATTATATATACCGACCACAAAAGTCTTCAACACATATTTAATCAGAAACAACTGAATATGAGGCAGCGTAGGTGGATTGAATTATTGAATGATTACGACTTTGAGATTCGTTACCACCCGGGGAAGGCAAATGTGTTAGCCGATGCCTTGAGCAGGAAGGACAGAGAACCCATTCGAGTAAAATCTATGAATATAATGATTCATAATAACCTTACTACTCAAATAAAGGAGGCGCAACAAGGAGTTTTAAAAGAGGGAAATTTAAAGGATGAAATACCCAAAGGATCGGAGAAGCATCTTAATATTCGGGAAGACGGAACCCGGTATAGGGCTGAAAGGATTTGGGTACCAAAATTTGGAGATATGAGAGAAATGGTACTTAGAGAAGCTCATAAAACCAGATACTCAATACATCCTGGAACGGGGAAGATGTACAAGGATCTCAAGAAACATTTTTGGTGGCCGGGTATGAAAGCCGATGTTGCTAAATACGTAGGAGAATTTTTGACGTGTTCTAAGGTCAAAGCTGAGCATCAGAAACCATCAGGTCTACTTCAACAACCCGAAATCCCGGAATGGAAATGGGAAAACATTACCATGGATTTCATCACTAAATTGCCAAGGACTGCAAGTGGTTTTGATACTATTTGGGTAATAGTTGATCGTCTCACTAAATCAGCACACTTCCTGCCAATAAGAGAAGATGACAAGATGGAGAAGTTAGCACGACTGTATTTGAAGGAAGTCACCTCCAGACATGGAATACCAATCTCTATTATCTCTGATAGGGATGGCAGATTTATTTCAAGATTCTGGCAGACATTACAGCAAGCATTAGGAACTCGTCTAGACATGAGTACTGTCTATCATCCACAAACTGATGGGCAGAGTGAAAGGACGATACAAACGCTTGAAGACATGCTACGAGCATGTGTTATTGATTTCGGAAATAGTTGGGATCGACATCTACCGTTAGCAGAATTTTCCTACAACAACAGCTACCATTCAAGCATTGAGATGGCGCCATTTGAAGCACTTTATGGTAGAAAGTGCAGGTCTCCGATTTGTTGGAGTGAAGTGGGGGATAGACAGATTACGGGTCCGGAGATTATACAAGAAACTACCGAGAAGATCATCCAAATTCAACAACGGTTGAAAACCGCCCAAAGTCGACAAAAGAGCTACGCTGACATTAAAAGAAAAGATATAGAATTTGAAATTGGAGAGATGGTCATTCTTAAAGTTGCACCTTGGAAAGGCGTTGTTCGATTTGGTAAACGAGGGAAATTAAATCCAAGGTATATTGGACCATTCAAGATTATTGATCGTGTCGGACCAGTAGCTTACCGACTTGAGTTACCTCAACAACTCGCGGCTGTACATAACACTTTCCACGTCTCGAATTTGAAGAAATGTTTTGCTAAATAAGATCTCACTATTCCGTTAGATGAAATCCAAATCAACGAAAAACTCCAATTCATCGAAGAACCCGTCGAAATAATGGATCGTGAGGTTAAAAGACTTAAGCAAAACAAGATACCAATTGTTAAGGTTCGATGGAATGCTCGTAGAGGACCCGAGTTCACCTGGGAGCGTGAAGATCAGATGAAGAAGAAATACCCGCATCTATTTCCAGAAGATTCGTCAACACCTTCAACAGCTTAAAATTTCGGGACGAAATTTATTTAACGGGTAGGTACTGTAGTGACCCGAACTTTTCCATGTTTATATATATTAATTGAGATTGATATTTACATGATTAAATGTTTCCAACATGTTAAGCAATCAAACTTGTTAAGACTTGATTAATTGAAATAGGTTTCATATAGACAATTGACCACCCAAGTTGACCGGTGATTCACGAACGTTAAAACTTGTAAAAACTATATGATGACATATATATGGTTATATATATAGTTAACATGATATTATGATAAGTAAACATATCATTAAGTATATTAACAATGAACTACATATGTAAAAACAAGACTACTAACTTAATGATTTTGAAACGAGACATATATGTAACGATTATCGTTGTAACGACATTTAACGTATATATATCATATTAAGAGATATTCGTACATCATAATATCATGATAATATAATAATTTAAAATCTCTTTTGATATTATAAACATTGGGTTAACAACATTTAACAAGATCGTTAACCTAAAGGTTTCAAAACAACATTTACATGTAACGACTAACGATGACTTAACGACTCAGTTAAAATGTATATACATGTAGTGTTTTAATATGTATTCATACACTTTTGAAAGACTTCAAGACACTTATCAAAATACTTCTACTTAACAAAAATGCTTACAATTACATCCTCGTTCAGTTTCATCAACAATTCTACTCGTATGCACCCGTATTCGTACTCGTACAATACACAGCTTTTAGATGTATGTACTATTGGTATATACACTCCAATGATCAGCTCTTAGCAGCCCATGTGAGTCACCTAACACATGTGGGAACCATCATTTGGCAACTAGCATGAAATAACTCATAAAATTACAAAAATATGAGTAATCATTCATGACTTATTTACATGAAAACAAAATTACATATCCTTTATATCTAATCCATACACCAACGACCAAAAACACCTACAAACACTTTCATTCTTCAATTTTCTTCATCTAATTGATCTCTCTCAAGTTCTATCTTCAAGTTCTAAGTGTTCTTCATAAATTCCAAAAGTTCTAGTTTCATAAAATCAAGAATACTTTCAAGTTTGCTAGCTCACTTCCAATCTTGTAAGGTGATCATCCAACCTCAAGAAATCTTTGTTTCTTACAGTAGGTTATCATTCTAATACAAGGTAATAATCATATTCAAACTTTGGTTCAATTTCTATAACTATAACAATCTTATTTCAAGTGATGATCTTACTTGAACTTGTTTTCGTGTCATGATTCTGCTTCAAGAACTTCGAGCCATCCAAGGATCCATTGAAGCTAGATCCATTTTTCTCTTTTCCAGTAATTTTATCCAAGGAACTTAAGGTAGTAATGATGTTCATAACATCATTCGATTCATACATATAAAGCTATCTTATTCGAAGGTTTAAACTTGTAATCACTAGAACATAGTTTAGTTAATTCTAAACTTGTTCGCAAACAAAAGTTAATCCTTCTAACTTGACTTTTAAAATAAACTAAACACATGTTCTATATCTATATGATATGCTAACTTAATGATTTAAAACCTGGAAACACGAAAAACACCGTAAAACCGGATTTACGCCGTCGTAGTAACACCGCGGGCTGTTTTGGGTTAGTTAATTAAAAACTATGATAAACTTTGATTTAAAAGTTGTTATTCTGAGAAAATGATTTTTATTATGAACATGAAACTATATCCAAAAATTATGGTTAAACTCAAAGTGGAAGTATGTTTTCTAAAATGGTCATCTAGACGTCGTTCTTTCGACTGAAATGACTACCTTTACAAAAATGACTTGTAACTTATTTTTCCGACTATAAACCTATACTTTTTCTGTTTAAATTCATAAAATAGAGTTCAATATGAAACCATAGCAATTTGATTCACTCAAAACGGATTTAAAATGAAGAAGTTATGGGTAAAACAAGATTGGATAATTTTTCTCATTTTAGCTACGTGAAAATTGGTAACAAATCTATTCCTACCATAACTTAATCAACTTGTATTGTATATTATGTAATCTTGAGATACCATAGACACGTATACAATGTTTCAACCTATCATGTCGACACATCTATATATATTTCGGAACAACCATAGACACTCTATATGTGAATGTTGGAGTTAGCTATACAGGGTTGAGGTTGATTCCAAAATATATATAGTTTGAGTTGTGATCAATACTGAGATACGTATACACTGGGTCGTGGATTGATTCAAGTTAATATTTATCGATTTATTTCTGTACATCTAACTGTGGACAACTAGTTGTAGGTTACTAACGAGGACAGCTGACTTAATAAACTTAAAACATCAAAATATATTAAAAGTGTTGTAAATATATTTTGAACATACTTTGATATATATGTATATATTGTTATAAGTTCGTGAATCAACCAGTGGCCAAGTCTTACTTCCCGACGAAGTAAAAATCTGTGAAAGTGAGTTATAGTCCCACTTTTAAAATCTAATATTTTTGGGATGAGAATACATGCAGGTTTTATAAATGATTTACAAAATAGACACAAGTACGTGAAACTACATTCTATGGTTGAATTATCGAAATCGAATATGCCCCTTTTTATTAAGTCTGGTAATCTAAGAATTAGGGAACAGACACCCTAATTGACGCGAATCCTAAAGATAGATCTATTGGGCCTAACAAACCCCATCCAAAGTACCGGATGCTTTAGTACTTCGAAATTTATATCATATCCGAAGGGTGTCCCGGAATGATGGGGATATTCTTATATATGCATCTTGTTAATGTCAGTTACCAGGTGTTCACCATATGAATGATTTTTATCTCTATGTAAGGGATGTGTATTGAAATATGAAATCTTGTGGTCTATTGTTACGATTTGATATATATAGGTTAAACCTATAACTCACCAACATTTTTGTTGACGTTTAAAGCATGTTTATTCTCAGGTGAATATTAAGAGCTTCCGCTGTTGCATACTAAAATAAGGACAAGATTTGGAGTCCATGTTTGTATGATATTGTGTAAAAACTGCATTCAAGAAACTGATTTCGATGTAACATATTTGTATTGTAAACCATTATGTAATGGTCGTGTGTAAACAGGATATTTTAGATTATCATTATTTGATAATCTACGTAAAGCTTTTTAAACCTTTATTTATGAAATAAAGGTTATGGTTTGTTTTAAAAATGAATGCAGTCTTTGAAAAACGTCTCATATAGAGGTCAAAACCTCGCAACGAAATCAATTAATATGGAACGTTTTTAATCAATAAGAACGGGGCATTTCAAATATGATATTACACTCATATGATTTTCGGTTTGAGCTAGAATAAGTAATCTCTAAAACTATTAGGAACCACATATTCTTCACAGAATATTTCTTCAATGAAGTTATGGATCAATACTTCATCGTTAACTATTAGGAATCACATATTCTTTGCAGAATATTTCTTTAATGAAGTTATGGGTCAATACTTCATCGTTCATTGTTGTTGGTACTCCTTGGTATTTATGGTGCGTATGATGTTGATGTTCAAGGTATAGATCGTGATGTCTAGAAATGTGATGCGGATGTTGTTGTTGGTGGTAATGGTACTGTTGATGCTGGTGATGTTGCTGAAGCTGGTACGTTTTGCACCATATTTTCCAAAGCTACAACTCGGGCGCGAAGCTCGTTGGCTTCTGCTATTACTTCGGGATGATTATCAGTCAGAACGAGTAGATGAATAAGATCTAGAATTCGAGATAGTATATAATCATAACGAGTTACTCTGGAAATGAGAGAGAAAATGGTATTTCTAACAGGTTCGCCGGTAAGTGTTTCAGGTTCTTTGCCAAGAGGGCAATACGGTGGGTGGAAGGGATCGCCTTCTTCTTGTCTCCAATGATTTAGTAGACTACGAACCCATCAGATGAATTGGGGATGGCTGATTGGTTGATTCATTCAGGTGACACTGCTTTCAGAGCTTAAGTCGAAATCCATATCGGAATAGCTCTCGGAATCCGAGGTATTCGAACTGGTTGAGGGATCCATCTCGTCCTATCAGATAGAGGATTTTCGATAAGAAATAGATTATAGGATGTAGATTAGTATCCTGCAATACATAATTTACATATGCATATATAATACTAAAATCCCATAAGTTACGGAGGAATCTACAGAAAAATGTCAAGCAAAGTTTACAATAAGAGATACGCTAAGATATGGATTAGTAGATATGCTAAGATATGAATTTTTGTCTATACACTATTCATGCAATCATTGCAGTAAGATGTCTCTAGACTAAGAGTGATAAGCAGGTAATTTTCTAAGGATGATAAGCAGATGATTTCCGACTAGAAATGATAAGCAAAACTTTTGACATGCAGACACGGTCGAAGTCCAGACTCACTAATGCATCTAAACAACAATTAGTTAGACACTCTAATGCAAGACCTGGTTCACTAAGACCACCGCTCTGATACCAACTGAAAGGACCCGTCCTAATCCATCTGGACGAAGTCCATATCGATTATAAACGATTCACAACAGTTGATTACATCGCGAGGTATTTGACCTCTTTATGATACGTTTTACAGACATTGCATTCGTTTTTAAAAAGACAATCTTTCATTTACATTGAAAGTTGACGACATGCATACCAATTTATAATACATCAAACTATAATTGACTTAATAATAATCTTTATGAACTCAACGACTCGAATGCAATGTCCTTTGAAATATGTCATGAATGACTCCAAATAATATCTCTAGAATGAGCAAATGCACAGCGGAAGATTTCTTTCGTACCTGAGAATAAACATGCTTTAAAGTGTCAACTAAAAGGTTGGTGAGTTCATTAGTTTATCAAAATCGATCATTTTCATCATTTTAATAGACCACAAGAATTTCATATCCAGTTCTCATAAATAAACGTCCCATGCATAGAGACAAAAATCATTCATATGGTGAACACCTGGTAACCGACATTCACAATATGCATATAAGAATATCCCCATCATTCCGGGATCCTCCTTCGGACATGATATTAATTTCGAAGTACTAAAGCATCCGGTACTTTGGATGGGGCTTGTTGGGCCCGATGGATCTATCTTTAGGATTCGCGTCAATTAGGATGTCTGTTCCCTAATTCTTAGATTACCATACTAAAAAGGGGTATATTCGGTTTAATAATCCAACCATAGAATGTAGTTTTAAGTACTTGTGTCTATTTCGTAAAACAGATATAAAACAGCGCATGTATTCTCAGTCCCAAAAATATATATTGCTAAAGCATTTAAAAAGGGAGCAAATGAAACTCACCTAATGTATTTTGTAGTAAAAATACATAAGATAATATTGAATAATGCAGGGTTGGCCTCGGATTCACGAACCTATATCATTTGTATATATATTAAAATGTATAATCGCATTCGAATAAGTTTATATATTATAACTTGAATTATATATTATACTTATTTAGTTTGTGTATATATTGTAAATGTTTAATATTTATATATTTTGTTATATTAATATATATATATATATATATATATATATATATATATATATATATATATATATATATATATATATATATATATATATATATATATATATATATATATATATATATATATATATATATATATATATATATATATATATATATATATATATATATATATATATATATATATATATATATGGTTAGTATTATATGAAAATATTCTTAATTTGTTATATATAATTATTTATATAAATAATGTTATTATAATTGGTAAGTGATATATAAACTATTAATGTGATTATAATATATGTATTAAGTATATTATAGGTACAAGATATTTATTTGTAACGAAAACGATAGTTTTGATAATAATGATTTACTAATAATAATAACAATAATAATAATAATACAATTTTATTTATATTAATAATACTAATAATACTAATAATAAGGATACTGTCAACAATGATATTTATGTTAATGATAATAATACTAGTAATTATAGAAAAGATACTAATACTAATATTGGTGAAAATGATAATAATTTGCATCATTTTATTAATAATAAAAATTTTATTCATGGTATATATGTTTACATAATAATAATGATAATACATACATTAGTTGTCCTTAGATATCTTAATAATAATTATAATAGCGATACTCTTAATTTTTAACTATGATCAAAATAATAATGATAATAATGATAACCATGATAATATTAGTAGTAATACTTATATTAATAATCTTAAACAATTAATGATATTACTAATTCTAATAATAATGATAGTAATATTAATTGTATAATAATAGTAATTATCTTAATCATTAATAACAATAATAATAATAATAATAATTTTGTTAATAATAATTAATGATAATACTTTATTTAATTATATCTTATTTATAGTTTGCATCATGATCATTAATTCATTTTTAACTAAATAATATTAATCATAATAATAATAACAATAATAATAATCATAATAACAATAATAATGATTTTTAACATGTAAAACTACCTTAAGGAATTCTTTAAAAAGAAACTGTCCAAGGTCAGAATTGAACCCGCGACCTCTTGGATCCTAACACTATCATCAAACCATCTACTCTAATCCGTCTTTCTGATTTATAACCATTTATATATATTATGTTTCTGTTTTCTTTATTCAATCATCATCATCATCGTAACATCGACCATGGCAACTAATTAACAAACATCACAACTAATATGAGGTTTGAATTAAACCTAAAACATAAATGTAAACAGCCTGAAATTGATTCTGCATTCGATTAAGCAAGCAAAAAAATATATATAAAATAAATCATAACAGCAGCTGCTCGTCGATTGAAAACATAAAAAAAATTGATTTTATAAATAAGAACGTTTTAGATAAACCTTTCAACATAACTTGTATTTCAAATGATTCATTTAAACTATCTGACTTATTAATTGATCCCAAAACATAACAGAACGATCGAATTTTATCAAGAACATAATGTTTGACTTTTGAATAAATAACTTTGACTCAGAAATTAGAACTTGATAACAAAAATTAGGATTTGAAACTTGACAGAGAGGTTATATGAACGATTTCTAACATCTTTACATTAATAGATTTTGATAACTCACCCAAATTCGATTTCCTTGATCATCCCAGACGCGACCGAAATAGCAGACAAGTCTCAGGCTTCTTTTTTTTTAAATTAATTAAAGCAGTTAATAGGTGGTAATTAGGATTGAGATAGGCAATGAAAGAAAAAAAATAATCAGATGAATCGCTTTTTATTTATGAATTGAACGAGTGATATAGATGGGAAAAAGTCGACCATAGCTCACATGACAAACAGATAGATAAGAAAAAAAAAATGAAACAAATATATACTGGTATCCAATGTTTATCTATACTATATAATTTATGTTTTAATCTTAATAATTAATAATTAATAAATGTATTAAATATAATAATATGTTATTATTAAAAAATTGTTTTTAAATATTATTGCTTAATCCAAAACCAGTGAATCCATAATTTAATAAATAATATTAATAAGTAATAATAATATAATAATTATCATAATAATAAAAATGCTAATAATAACATTATTTATGATAATAATAATATTACTAATTATAATAATTTTATAAATGGTACAATTTTATTAGTAATAATATTGATAATATTGCTAAAGATATTAATAATAAAAGCGGTAATATTATCATGATAATACTAGTAACATTAATAGTAATATTAATAATTTCATTAATGATAACAGCAAGTAAAAAAAAATAATGATGTTAATAATAATTACTAAGGATAATAATAAT
The DNA here is from genome assembly GCF_046630445.1 of Rutidosis leptorrhynchoides. Taxonomy (NCBI): domain Eukaryota; kingdom Viridiplantae; phylum Streptophyta; class Magnoliopsida; order Asterales; family Asteraceae; genus Rutidosis; species Rutidosis leptorrhynchoides. Next base: position 242,736,276 of record NC_092343.1, read on the forward strand.
ATTAGTCATAGTAATAATAATGTAACACATTAATTGTGTTTAGTTTCATATCTATATTATTTATAATAGTGCATCTAGTACTTAACATTAATATTAACATTAGTGTTAATAATAATAATAATGAAAGTAATAATAATACTACTATAACAATTATGTTTTAATGTTTATTATTTATTATTAATTTATGTAATATATATATCCTTTATTGAATGTTTAATATTTATATTTATTACATTATATATATATATGATCACCAATTATTCATAAAAATCATATTTACACAACATATATATATATTCATTTTAATAGCAGTTTAATTATTCTATATACTACTTTTTCATTTTAGGTTCAATTAATTATATTGTATTTTATTATTTCTAATTATTAGTTAAGCTTTATATTTAACTTTATAATATATATATATACATACAATGGTTCGTGAATCGTCGGGAACAGCCAATGGTTTTAATGAATTCATAAAACAGTTCAAAGATTTTAAGACTCAGTTTAATAGACTTTGCTTATCGTGTCGAAATCATATAAGATTAAGTTTAAATTTGGTCGGAAATTCCCGGGTCATCACACGTTAGGCCCAATAGATCTATCTTTAGGATTCGCGTCAATTAGTAGATCGGTTTACTAATTCTTAGGTTACCAAGCAAAAGGGCATATTCGGCTTCGATCATTCAATCATATAATGTAGTTTTATTTACTTGTGTCTATTTCGTAAAACGTTTATAAAACTGCATGTATTCTCATCTCAAAATATTAGATTTTAAAAGTGGGACTATAACTCACTTTCAAAGATTTTTACTTCGTCGGGAAGTAAGACTTGGCCACTGGTCGATTCACGAACCTTAAATTTAGTAGGTAAACCTACTGGAAGTGACAAGAAATGATCTAGCTTCAAAGGATCTTGGATGGCTTGAAAGTTCTTGAAGTAGGATCATGACACAAAAACAAGTTCAAGTAAGATTTTTACTCGAATTAAGATAGTTTATAGTTATAGAAATTGAATCAAAGTTTGAATATGATTATTACCTTGAATAAGAAAGATAACATACTGTAAATAACAAAGGTTTCTTGATCTTAGATGATTACTTGGAATGGATTAGAAAGCTTGGATGTAAACTAGTAAACTTGAAAGGATTTTCGAAGTGTTCTTGAAGTGTTCTTCCTAAGATGATTATAGCTTGATTATTGAAGTAATTTTTGATGAAGATGATGATTATCTACTGGAAAAAATCTTTCATAAGTGTGTGTGTGTGTGTGTGTGTTGAGAGAAAATTAGAAAGAGAATTGGAAGTGAAATGGAGTGAATGATGAGTGGTAAGTGGTGAGTGGTGAGTGGGGTTAAAAGGAGTTCTAGTTAGTTGACTAGTTCATGGTAGAAGTTAAAATCAATTAGTCATACATGACATAATCAAGAGTGGAATCCCATGCTAGTTCCTATTGGTATATACCCATAGTAAGTACGTCTAGAAGCTGTGTATAATACGGGTATGAATACGACTAGAATTCTTGATGAAAAAAGAATGGGAATGTAACTGTACCCATTTTCGTTAAGTATTAGTGTTTTGATATATATCTTGAAGTCTTCCAAAAGTATATTAATACATCTAAATACACTACATGTATCTACATTTTAACTGAGTCGTTAAGTCATCGTTAGTCGTTACATGTAAGTGTTGTTTTGAAACCTTTAAGTTAACAATCTCATTTAATGTTGTTAACCCATTGTTTATTATATCTAATGAGATGTTAAATTATTATCTTATCATGATATTATGATATATTAATATATCTTAATATGATATATATATATATATATATACATTTAAATATCGTTACAACGATAATCGTTACATATATGTCTCGTTTCGAAATCCTTAAGTTAGTAGTCTTGTTTTTATGTATATAACTCATTGTTAATATACTTATGGAGATACTCACTTATCATAATCTCATGTTAACTATATGTATATCCATATATATATCGTCATGTCGTTTTTATAAGTTTTAACGTTCGTGAATAGCCGGTCAACTTGGGTGGTCAATTGTCTACATGAAACTCATTTCAAATAATCAAGTCTTAACAAGTTTGATTGCTTAACATGTTGGAAACATTTAATCATGTAAAAATCAATTTCATTTAATATATATAAACATGGAAAAGTTCGGGTCACTACACCGTGTTTTCTTTAAAGCATAAAATGCGGGGAACCCAAATGCAATTTTACGCTACGGGTTAAGAACCTATTTTGACTCAACATATCCCAACATAGGATTTCATGAATTAGAAAGAGCTTCTAACATGCAACATAAAGAAGCATGTTATGCTTACGGGTTAGTGATGTTCGCTTCTTACCAAAGTGAGAAAAAGAACATCGGATTGTAGATTTTAAATAAAACTTTCCCACAAGTGACAGATTCAGTAGTTGGGGTGAGAAACAAGGTTATTAGATTATTACGGGGCTGTTGGACATTACGAAACCCTCGTCCTTTTGACGACATTACAACATGCTGCCTAGCCAATGGTCATAACGATTATTTTCCAAAAGACCAAGGATGGGAAGTCGTCTTAGTAAAACCAGAATGCATGACTTGTTTCTGGACTTATGAATTACGTATCTTTATTTCCTTTGCTGAACAACTTGCGTATTAACTAGATTTATCTTCAAAAATTGTCTTGTATCATAGTGTACTATATTTCATGTTATATGTAATATAGCGAAGTTGTAAGTTTGAAGAATATTTGTATGTGATATATTATTATAATCAGTTTTTCATATGGAATTGTAGTAGTTGAATTGTATATTAGCTACTAAGTATGAACTTAACGGGTAGGTAGTACCCGAATTTAAACTTATAAAACACTAATATGGAGAAAAAGCTTTTATAAATGAGTTCATATTATGCTACGAGATTCTATTGACTACTCTCAATATTCTGTATGATTAACTTGTTTCATTTGACTATTTTGAAGGAAATGGCACTAACTACTCGACACACCTTGAATATGAGCGAAGAGGAATTTCGTGCCTTTCTTGCTTCAAACATAGCCGCAGTACAGGCCGTGCTACATACCAATAATAACTCTAAATCTAGCAATACAGCTAACGGCGCAAGAAATCATGTAGGATGCTCCTACAAGGAATTCACTGCCTGCAAACCTTCAGAATTTGATGGGACCGAAGGACCAATCGGATTGAAATGGTGGACCGAGAAAGTTGAATCGGTGTTTTCCATAAGTAAGTGTGATGAAGGAGACAAAGTGAAGTACGCTACGCATACCTTCACAGGTATTGCGTTAACATGGTGGAATACCTATCTAGAGCAAGTGGGACAAGATGTGTGACGACCTAGAAATTTCTGACCAAATTTAAACTTAATCTTAATATGGTTTCGACACGATAAGCGAAGTCTATTTAATTGAATCTCAAAATGTTTGAGCTATTTTTCATGAATACATTTGACCTTGACTATTCTTGACGATTCACGAACAATTAATTGTAAATAGATATATAGATATGTGTGTATGTATATATAAATAATAATTCAAAATATAATTTGATGTATTGTATGTTGTTGTTATAAAAAAAATTAATAAAATAAATATAGGATATTATAATAATTATTATTTGAAATATATCTCTATATATAAATAAATTATATTAAAAATAAATATTAAATGATTGTAATACTCGTTTGATGTTTCGATTGATATTAAGCAAGTTAAATTCAAATTTATGTGATTTTTAAAATAAACGGTGATCCAAAAATGAGTTCTATAAGTTATAGACTTATTAAAAATGTATTTAGGAACTTTTGTTAAATTTTAGAACTTTTTATATTTTACCCATAAATGAGAGGGACAGTTGATGTACTTTTTATCTAACAAATTAAGGATAGAATTTTATACCATAATGACCAAAATAAATAAATATAGTTAATTTAAAAATATGGGATTTTTTTGAACACTTTTATTCGCCACTGAGTAACAACGGAGTACGAAATGGTAGTCCGTGGAAACTGTCGGTAGGATACTTACAATACATTGTCACGAGAATGAAAAGTGATTGCTGATTGCTGAATGTCATTTACCATGTGTTATGTATTAAATATTATATTATTTATTTATTTATTACTATTAATATTAGTGTAATTATGTGTATATATGAGATGCACATATATTGCATTCTTAAACTATCGGATTCAATACAAGCCACCACCATCAAACCCTTCACCTTCATCCCTAACCTCCATCACCGGCCACCATCGCCTAGTGATCGTGCATCACTTCACCACAACCACCATCTCCTTTGTTTTTATTTTGAAAACCCATCATCTTCACCATAACCATCACCATTGAACTTATATTACTTCTTGTTTCAAGCGATACACCATCATCACCTTCTACTTCTTGGCCAATATAAAACCCACTTATGTTATCTTTTTTCTCTTGATCGACCTCTATAACCACAACCCAACCACCATCTTTCATCCACCCCAGATATCATCATCACTAACTTCACTACTCCCGAAACCCACTTCTATTTTTTATGCCATTACTCAAGAACACTTTTGCTTTCTATTATGTTTCCTACTCAAACCACAACCACATTTTTCGATTAACTCAAGTTGATCAAAACCATTTTCCGTTTACATAATACCATCGAATCTCACGAACATCACCACCCTTGAACCACATAACCGCCACCTTACCATCCGCCACACCCATCGAGTACAATCACAGTCGCCCTATTTCTACTAGTTGATATTTAATGTTACTACATTAGCCATGGGCTGATGCTACTTCTTGTTCCTGTTCCAACTAAAAATACCATAATCCACTCATGGTTGATGCACTATTTTTGTTTTCAGAACACTTGCATATTTTATTTAGGTTGTTGCCCCACCTTAATGAGATCCACTTACAATTTTCGAGTCTTTTCTTTTTGTCTTGAAAAGTCTTACGTAAAATGGAAAGATATAATGGTAATATGTGGGGACTTTGATTCAACGATTTAAAAAAAAAAGAACGAACGTACACTTTATTCTTTCAACGGACGTCTACATTTTTGGTCTACAAACTTGGGTCCTTTTAAGCTTCTAATTGGACTCTTAAAACAGTTTGGGTTTATCATGGGCCGTATCACAAACCACCTTGGGGTGTCGGATGAACTACCGCTTGCTCTTTCTTGTTTTGATCTCCGTAACCTCATCTTAAACCATCATTTAAACCCACTTATTTCCACTATTATAGTATCACGATTCTTCTACTTTCCTGTTAACCGAGAGAATGATGACTGAATGATAAAGATCATGATGATACAACGATGATGATGAATGTAGAAGATGATGAATAGTGAAGATGAGTGATGAGGGTGAGACGACGACGATGGAAATTGTTTGTTGCTACGAATGCTTCTGTTGCTATAAATTGCCTTTTACGTTTCGAAACAAAAACCAAACAAGCATGATGAAGAAGGAGAAGAAATAGAAATTGAAACAAAAACGGGTTATATATTTACGTAGTGGAGAATTTTAAGAAATAAACCACATCTCAGTTGGTTGGGCACTTGGACGAGGAATGGGAGGTCGCGGGTTCTAGCCTCGGCTGAGACGTTTTATTTTTTTAAAGACCTATTCTTGTGAGGTAGTTTTCTTATTATTATTATTATTATTATTATTATTATTATTATTATTATTATTATTATTATTATTATTATTATTATTATTATTATTATCATCAAAAGTAACATTATTATTAAAGTTATTATCCTTATTAAAATTATCATTTTTAAAATTATTATTACTATTATTACTATCACTATTATCATTATCCTTAAGCTAGTATTACTACAAATTATAATTTTGCAAACGAAAGATAATTATATATATACAAAGTATACTAATATTACATAAAATTTTGTTTTAACTAATATTATTGATGTAACATTAATTAAATATCAAATAAGTGTCATAACGTATTATAAGTGTTAATGAAATTATATATAAGAATATTAATGTTAATACATAACAGAATATATATAAACTTAGTTTATTTATATTATAAGGTGTTAATATATATACATGATATAGGTTCGTGAATCCGAGGCCAACCCGGCATTGTTCAATGTCGTCATATTTATTTTTACTACAAAATACATTATGTGAGTTTCATTTGCCTTTTTACCCTTTATATTTTTGGGCTGAGAATACATGCGAAATTTTTATAAATGTTTTATGAAATAGACACAAGTAATCGAGATGGTTGAATGATCAAAACCGAATATGCCCCTTTTGCTTGGTAACCTAAGAATTAGTAAACCGATCTACTAATTGACGCGAATCCTAAGGATAGATCTATTGGGCCCAACAAGCCCCATACAAAGTACCGGATGCTTTAGTACTTCGAATTTATCATGTCCGAAGGGAGTCCCGGAATGACAGGGGATATTCTATATGCATCTTGTTAATGTCGGTTACCAGGTGTTCAATCCATATGAATGATTTTTGTCTCTATGCATGGGACGTATATTTATGAGAAATGGAAATGAAAATCTTGTGGTCTATTAAAATGAAAAAAAAAATGAATGATTATGATAAACTAATGAACTCACCAACCTTTTGGTTGACACTTGAAAGCATGTTTATTCTCAGGTATGAAAGAAAACTTCCGCTGTGCATTTGCTCATTTTAGAGATATTACTTGGAGTCATTCATGACATATTTTAAAAGACGTTGCATTCGAGTCGTTGAGTTCATCAAGATTATTATTAAGTCAGTGATAATTTGATATATTATGAAATGGTATGCATGCTTGTCAACTTTCGATGTAAAGAAAGTTTATCTTTTAAAAACGAATGCAATGTTTGTAAAATGTATCATATAGAGGTCATATACCTCGCGATGTAACCAAATGTAATGTATTCGTCCAGATGGATTAGGACGGGTCATTAGAGTTGGTATCAGAGCGGTGGTCTTAGCGAACCAGGTCTTGCATTAGTGTGTCTAACTGATAGTTGTTTAGATGCATTAGTGAGTCTAGACTTCGACCGTGTCTGCATGTCAAAAGTTTTGCTTATCATATCTAGTCGGAAATCATCTGCTTATCATCCTTAGAAAATTACCTACTTATCATTTTTAGTCTAGACACATCTTACTGCAGTTAGTGCATCAATAGTGTATAGACAGAATTCATATCTTAGTGTATCTGTTACTATAGACTTTACCTAACAGCTTCCGTAGATTCATCCGTAACCTTATGGGATTTTAGTATTATATATGCATATGTAAATTATGTATTGCAGGGTACTAATCTACATCTTATAATCTATTTCTTATCAAAAAATTCTTCATCTGATCGTACGAGATGAATCCCTCAACCAGTTCGAGTCCCTCAGATTCCGATAGCTATTCCGATAGTTATTCCGACAACTATTCCGACATGGATGTTCACCTAAGCTCCGGAAGCAGTGTCACCAGAATGAATCAACCAATCAGCCATCCCCAATTCATCTGATGGGTTCGTAGATGACTTAACCGATGGAGACGCGGAGAAGGCAATCCTTTCCACCAACCGAATTCACCTCTTGGCGAAGAACCTGATGCACTTACCGGCGAACCTATCCGAAACACCAATTTCAGCCTCATTTCCAGGGTAGCTCGTCACGATTATATTCTACCCACAATTCTAAACCTTATTCATCCACTCGTTCCGACTGACAAACATCCCGGAATAATAACAGAAGTCAACGAGCTTCGCGCCCGAGTTATAGCCTTGAAAAATATGGTGCAAAACGTACCAGCTTCAGCAACATCATCGGCACCAACAATAGCATCAACAATCCATGCCTCAACATCTCATTCTATACCACGAGTATAATCATCGTTCTACGTATCGTTCTACATCAATTATCTTCGTTCGACATGACGATTATGTAATCTCTAATGTCTTAGAGATTATGTATTCTAGTTCTAATGGTAAATCAAATGAGATTAATATTATATTAACTCATTAAATCTATGATTACATTTGAAGAAAATATATATGTAAGTATATTTTCATAAGGATTGTAACTAAAAATTCTTTCGTACAAACTGATAATGGTGAAAATATTTTAACGGGTAGGTAATACCCGAGGAATATTTAGATTTCACATTAATAAGTTACATTGTACATTCTTCGAATCTGATTCAACAGTCATTTACTATCCTACTTACATCCAAAAGATATACGAATCCGTTCACCATAAAATAACCATTTTCATTCAATTTCATATTTGAATTTTTACTTACCAGAATTCAACAAGCGGCATAATGAAGAAAACATATGATATAATAAAATTTGTTAGAAACAAACAAATTAACTATGAGAAATTTTGTTAAGAATCCACGCTAACAAAATCCTAACTAACTGTTCCTAGCTAACTGTTAATTCCTTATTACATTTATTTATCGCAATTTAATTATCGCAATTTTAATTCTCGCAATTTTATTTATCGTCATTTAATTTCTGTTATTTATCTTACGCACTTTAAATATCGGGACACGCATACAAGGTTTTGACATATCATATCGACGCATCTATATATTGATGTGCAGCGGGGTAGTATATAAAATAGCTTATTTTTTTAGTAGGAAATACTATTAAATACGATACATTTTTACACAAGATATTTATTTATTTATAGAATGGATATACTTAAACCTTGCTACAACACTTATAGGCAGTGTACCTAATCGTACAGTAGTGTAGTTTTTAGTAAGTCCGGTTCGTTCCACAGGGAATCTTTTTTTTTTTTAGACAAAGCTCAACGCTATATTAGTTTACTTTTATAAAAATACATATATATATATAAGTAATATTATTATTATAAAGGGGGGTTTTTACCGTTTAATGACCGGTTTGTCGATTTTAAAACTTTAGTCGCAGTTAAAATCAAATGTAAAATATTAAAAATAAATACAAGACTTAAATTAAAGCATAAAGTAAATAACGATAATGAAATTGCGAATAATAAAAGTGCGATAAAATAAACTTGCGATAATTAAAAAGTACGATAATTAAAAGTGCAATTAAATAACAATAAATAAAAATGCGATAATCAGAAGTGCAATTAAATATAAAATAAAGGAAATTAAATATGAAATAAAAGAATTATGCTTATTTAAACTTCCGTAATCATGATGTTTGACGTGTTGATTTTAGTTTTATGCCCATGGGTTAATTGTCCTTTGTCCTGGATTATTTAATATGTCCGTCTAGTTTTTGTCCATAGCAGTCCATCAGTCATAAATATAAAGTGCGAGTGTCCTCGTCAAATTATTCTTATACCCGAAGTTAAATATTCCAACTAATTGGGGATTTAAACTGTAACAAGATTTTAATACTTTGTTTAATAATTACACCAGGTTGTCGACTGAGTGTAACCCAAGGTTTTAATATTTTGTTATCAATTATACCAAGTGTCCTTTGTACATAATTTCACCCCTGTTTTAATTATTCTAGTGGCTATTAATCCATTCCCGTGTCCGGTTAGATGAACGATTATTCGTACATATAAATACCCCGCCCATCGTGTCCGATTGAGTGTATATGGTAATTTATAGGGACGCCCAATTGTAAATATTTATATTAACATTAACAAACTATCATTTAGTTAAACAAATATAAAGCCTATTAATAGCCCATAGTCTAATTACCACAAGTGTCGTTCTTTTGTCCAAACCCCAATTATGGTACAAAGCCCAATTACCCAATTTTAGTAATTAGCCCAACATCATGATTACTTCGTTTTAAATAAGCATAATAATAACTTAGCTACGAGACATTAATGTAAAAAGGTTGAACATAACTTACAATGATTAAAAATAGCGTAGCGTTACACGGACAGAATTTCGACTTACACCCTTACAACATTCGCTAACATACCCTTATTATTAGAATTATAATTAAAATTAAAATATAAATTATAAATATATATATATATTTTACGTATGAATGAAGAGAAAGAAAAAAGATAGATGGATTACGATCAGAATGCGCGAGCTTTATAGGGATTTTCTGAAATTGGGGCTCCGCGACTCGCGGCATTTTTGGCCTTCAAACTCCGCGAGTCGCGGAGTTTACTTTTACAGCTCAGAGGAGTTTGGCTCTTTGTTTACCGACGGTTTAAATATAAATATAATATATTAAATAATTATAAGAATTATTTAAATATTATATTATATTTATGTGCATAGTTGACTTGTAATTTTTAGTCCGTTGCGTCGAGCGTTGAGAGTTGACTCTGGTCCCGGTTCCGGATTTTCGAACGTCCTTGCGTACAATTTAATATCTTGTACTTTGCGTTTTGAATCTTGTACTCTTGTAATTTCGAGACGTTTCTTATCAATAATTGGAACCTCTTTGATTGTCTTTTGTACTTTTGAGCTTTTTGGTCATTTGCGTCTTCAATTCGTCGAATCTGTCTTTTGTCTTCACCTTTTATTATTTAAACGAATATCACTTGTAAATAGAACAATTGCAACTAAAAGCTTGTCTTTCTTGAGGAATAATGCTATGAAATATATGTTCATTTTTAGCATTATCAAATATTCCCACACTTGAGCGTTGCTTGTCCTCAAGCAATATCGTTTTGAAATACTAGAATCACTTCTTTATTCTTCACACTTTGTACATCAGTGATTTCTATACGGTGGTATGAACAATGGTAGTAACGATATGGTTTATAGTCCCACATGACTATAAAAATTTAGATCCATTAAGGAAATTGGATCTTTATGAAAACATTTGATCTTTTGAAAATTAAATCTAGTTTTTACCCTAGATAAGTTTTCCGGGATAACCCTTTACCGGTGTTTGCAAAATATTTTTGTGGGTTTGGTGGGTTTCAGATTTGAAAATTTTAGCTCAAAACTTATGGTTTTGTGTCACCCACTTGCTAACCTTGTATTTGGAAAGCAACACGTCCAGTTTACTTGTCCCGTATATTACCTTTCAGTAAACTACCGTCCGGTTGTAAAGGAAAACGTTGAACAAGCAACTGTTAAGGCAATGTCCCCTGACATGCTTTTAATTATGGTCTATAACGTGTCGGACGCAATTACTATCCTTGGCGGGAGCAATAGTAAAGCTCACCCTTATAATTTTTCGGTATGGCACAAGGTCCTGTCTTTGACCATGCTATGCAACCACCGTTCTTACGGTTGACACCCGTTTTAGTTCAGGTGACCTAATGAATTCCAGGTGAATTCCTAGGATTTTACGTTCAATGGTAATGAATGCATTGAAAATAGGGTTTTCAGAAAACAAATCGGTTTGTAATTTTGATCAAAATATTTTCTCGTTCAAGCTCGAGTTTAGATATCATTGAATTCCATGAGTTTGTAATTCTCAATCTTTAAGGTCAATCTCTAGGATTGAGTAATATCAGTCTTAAAAGCTGATTTTTAATCTTTAAGGAGATTATCCTTTCTGGGGATCTGATTCATTAGTCTTATCCAGCTAATTTGCATGGTGCCCCCCCATTGTACAAGATAAATCCTTCTCATGGTTAGGATAAATCTGACCACTTGGCGACCCTGTTTAATGCTGAGGTCCGTGGATTTCCTGCTGATTTTAGTGATAACTTTTCTAGATTTTTCGTCAACCTACAGCTGGTCTGGACGACAACTTCATGACCTAAATCAAGAAGCGCGTTTCTTTTTCGGAAGACTTTACTTCCTTTTAATGATGGAATTGATTCATCGTGTAGATCCATCTCTTCTTTTCTTTTATCGGGTAAAACAGTTTAGTTTAGTCCAAAGCAAAAGTATTTTCAGTTATTTGTTACAGATATATGTGACATATGTTTAAGATAACTTGGTAAATTTTTCCACACTTGGCTTTTATTTTCCTTTTTATCGTCCTCTATTCCATTTTAAATGAATTTTAACATTTTGGTTTGTTTCTCAATTTATGTCCTTTCCGAGGTAACAATAATTTCGGTGTTAAAACCTAGTTTTATCGTTCATAAATATGTATAAACATGATTTTGAGTTCATTTAATTGAAAATTTTGAAAAATTTTACTAGAATTGGGTAGTCAGTATATAAGACCAGGGCTGTTCTTTATTATCAGAGAGCACTAGATTCTAATACAACTACTGCTTTACTAGTATTTTTAATGGTAACCAAGTGTATAAAGTAAAAATTTTTAAAATCCGAAAGAATTTAACCCCTTTCTACACTTAAGATCTTGCAATGCCCTCATTTGCAAGAAATCAGTAACAATTTAAATTATTGAGGGTGATTTGTGTGAAAATGATTAAATTTTACCAAAGTTTCCAAATATATTGGCGTTTGTTTGCTGAATGATAAATGGTGCACATCATTTGTTCATCCCGTCTTGTTGTTATTTCACATATATTTTGCATCTTGTCGTCAAAATTAGTTGCTTTTGCTGAACTTAATGCCAGTCTTTGAAAATGCGTTGTTTAACCCTGTTGTGTACATAAGATAAACTGCAAACATATATACATATTTTTGAAGTTTGGTATATTACCCCACATTCAAAAATTATTAAAATCTAAGAATAAAAGTTAGACAATTATAAAAACTATTACAATATTAACAAAAGTATTAAACGTATCAATCATTACAAATTACAAAATAAAAAAAAAAGTATACTAGGGATGATACTGGTACCAATAGGGGTTCCAGGCATAACCATAGGTGCTATAGAATGCTTCGGCAGGGTCATATGTAGGATACGGTGGCTGCATCTCTATAGACCAGGGAGGGAAAATGGGTTTCGGTGTAGGAATATAGTTTCTACCTATATGTTGGCTATGAGCTATGATTTGGTTCTGATGAACTTGCCAATCTTCAAATGCTCTCTGTCTAACATTTTCGTACTCCTGAGAAGCTATAAACCTTTGCATTTCTTGCATCTCATTCCCCCCTCCTACATTACCTTGCTGTTGGTTTCTCTCAACCTGTGGATGTCTACCATGGTATTGTACTGCGGCGTTATTTCGCCTCTTCAAAACTTTCGCACCATGGTATACATTTAAACCTATAGTATCGCGGGGTTCTGGTTCTTCCACTAATAATCCCCCCCGACTTATATCCACACCGAGATATTCACCAATTAAAGTAATAAAAATACCACCTCCTATTATGCTATGCGGTCGCATCCCCCGAACCATAGCTGATAAATAATAACCCACACAATATGGTATACTTACAGCGCTTTGTGGGTCTCGAATACACATATGGTAAAACAAATCCTGTTCATTTACTTTTTCCTTGTTCTTACCCCTTTGTGTAATCGAATTAGCTAAAAACCTATGAATCACTCTTAATTCGGCTCTATCTATATCCAAATAAGAGTAATTTCCCCCTTTGAAACGGTGATGGCTTGTCATTTGACTCCACACACCGTGTGTATCAAAATTTTCATCTATCTTTCTACCGTTTAGTATCAACCCTCTACAATCGGCAGATGCTAACTCCTCAGGCGTATATATACGTAAAGCCTGAGCCATGTCTAGTAAAGACATGTGGCACATCGAACCGCCTAACAAAAATCTAATAAAAGAACGATCGGTTAAACTAGCTACCCGATCATTCAACTCTATACTACACAACAATTCTTCACACCATACTTTATATACAGGTCTACGCATGGTGAATAAATGTACCCAGTCATTAAAAGTAGAATTACCATACCTCTGTACAAGTAATTCTCTAATTGGCCCGGCCAATTCTACAGCTTCTAAGGGTCCCCATTCTATGACCCTCGGTACCTCAACAACCTTAGAATGAAGAGTATGCAAACCCCTTTGATATTTTGGATAATCTATCCAAAGTCTGTCAAATCTCAGGTTCGGGTGCAACTCTTCCAAGTGCATATCAGAAAAGGTCATGACTGAATGAGGTATATCCTACTTGTAGTAGTTATCCACCTCCTGTTGTTCCGCGTTCTCAGCAGGAGCATTGCGGGCTTGGGATGAAGATTTACCCCTTTCAGTCTGCAAAACACATCAAACACAATTTTTGTGCATCCAAATATGCATTAGTGTCAGCAAAATCATCAATCAAAATAATTACAATGACATGATCAATTTATATCAAACTTAAGCTCATTTTCATATTTTCATCAAATCTACACTTTTTCAAATAAGCATATACGAAAATGTTTGCCAAGTTCATAAGCATTCAACTCAAATAACATGTCAAAATAATCATTACTAGCAATTAAACAAGTCTCAAATGGCATTATCTTTCAAAAATCAAGTTCATGAATTTTAGACTTGAAAAAGTCCACTTTAATTCTCAAAATCATGTTTAGGCTCAAAGTTTGGATCATTTAACTACCTAGACATGTTAAACTACTTAATTTAGCAACAATTCATGACAAAAATTGGCCATAACCTGTTTATATCAAAAAGCCCCAAATTTCCTCAAGAACACAAACCCCAGATTACTCAAAATTTGAAGTTTAAAGCTTCTAATCATGTTAAACAGCATCAATCTAGGTTATACAAGCATAATACATAAACAATTTAAGCTTAATTACACTAAAAAGCATCAAAATCAAATTGGGGAAAAAATGGCTCAAGAACACTAATTTCGGATTAAATGGTGTTTAGGTATAGAAATTTACCATTTTTCTTGAGTAATTCCTAGATAGCATCCTTCTCAACATGATTTTAGTAAAAAATTTGGTGATTAACGGTTAAAAATTGTGATTTTGGGGGTGTTTTGGTGTATTTTCGCGCAGTATTTCGCTGTGTTTTTGAGTTTTGGGTTGTGTGGAATGAAACTGATCGTTCAGCTCTTTTTATTTTTTTTTCTGATTTTCGGTCCTCCGCGACTCGCGGTGAAATACCCTTCAAACTCCGCGAGTCGCGGAGTTTGCTTTTTTTTTTTTTTTTTAATCATTAACTTATAAAACAATTAAGTACTTAATTTTAAAATTTTGTTTCTCTTGTTATTTAGGACGAGGTCGTTTCGGATCGATGTCCTAGTCCGTCCCTCGACAAAATTTTAAAATTTGTCTTTTTGTAGCGATTGTTTTAAAAGCTAAGATTTTTGGGGTTTTTTAATGTTTTTGGCATACTTTAATTCAATGAGATTAAAAATAATGATAATAAAAGTTCTCGTCCCTCTCTCGGGTAAAGCAATTTCGGTTCAAAGACCTAGTCTTCAACTTACGACGAATTTTAAAAATCATATTTTTAACTTAATGAGATAAAGTAAATTTTTGTTTTTAAATTCACACAACTTAAATATAAAATTCAAAATTTATATTAAAAATTCACACCAAACTTAAAATTTGAAATGCATAAAATTAAAAATTTATATTTTAAAAATTAAAAATTCACACCAAACTTAATTTAAAAATTTATAAATTCATACCAAACTTATATTAATTTTTTCAAATATTTACAATTTTAAATATATTGTTTTTACAAAGTTTACAATATTAATTTAAGATTTAAATATTAATTTTAAAAACATGGTAAAAATAAAATTAAAAATCTTTTTGGCTTTTTATCCCACTTTAGTCAATCAAATATTATCAAAAATATGCGCCCCTCTTTTCGGTAAAGTAATTTCGGTTCCAAGACCTAATTTAACTCATGACGAATTTTTGAAATATTTTGGGTTGATTGTTTAAAGATATTTATACCTTAAGAATAAACGTTAAATTTCGCAGTGATGTAATAAATTTTTGAATGATATCAATAATTTCGGTCGCCAAACCTAATTTTATTCAATATTAATTTAATACTTTTTAGCGAACAAATTAGCGTTTATTATCAAAAGGTTAAAAATAAAATAAAATAAAAACTGTACAGACTTACCTGTGAAATAGATTTCTTAGTTATATGATCTATCCCATTCATAAGATAGTCGGTTTAATTGGTTTTCCATGGCTACATAGGCGTAACCTCGAGCATTCAGTGTCTTTTCTTCTAAACATATGAATGATCCGTCTCTGCATAAAGTAACAAATTCGGTATTTGAATAGGTTTGATTATTTGAACATTTACCTCCATGTGACCATTTTCCGCATTTGTGACATCTTTCTAGGTGTCGTGCTCTTCTTTTCGCTGCGGATTTTGATTTTCCTTTACCAAATTGTAACTTATTATCTTCGCATCTGGATTCTTTTCTAACTCCGTCCATTCTTTCTCTGATTACTGATACTATTTCACTTGGTAGTATGTCATTATTTCTTTTAGTGATCAAAGCGTGTAGCATTAGACCATGGTTTAGTTCACAGGCAGTCTTCATTTTGTAAAAACCTAAAAAAATAAAAATTCAGAATGGGGGGAGAAGACTAGTTCTT
This sequence comes from Rutidosis leptorrhynchoides, assembly GCF_046630445.1. Taxonomy (NCBI): domain Eukaryota; kingdom Viridiplantae; phylum Streptophyta; class Magnoliopsida; order Asterales; family Asteraceae; genus Rutidosis; species Rutidosis leptorrhynchoides. The sequence goes on from NC_092343.1 coordinate 242,752,627, forward strand.
TAGGGTCTGCTAGGGAAAGACCATTCGGGTTCCATTTTCGAGAACTATATGAAAACAGACAATCTAACTCTAACAGAAATACATATTATCCTTTAAAGACTTGATTCTCCCCACACTTAGTTAGCTGTGGTGTCGAAATTGTGATTAACTTCGTTGTCGACTTCCATCGGACTATGTATGTAATGTTTAACTCTGTGACCATTAACTTTAAATTCAATACCATTTGAATTTATCAATTCTATCATTCCGTATGGGAAAACTCTTTTGACTATGAATGGTCCAGACCATCTTGATTTCAATTTTCCAGGAAATAGCTTGAATCGTGAATTGAAAAGAAGAACTCTGTCTCCTTCTTTAAATTCTTTTGAACTTCTGATTCTTTTATCATGCCATTTCTTCGTTCTTTCTTTATAGATTAACGAATTATCGTATGCTTCATGTCTTAATTCTTCTAATTCGTTTAGTTGACTTAATCGTAGACGGCCGGCTTCATGTAAATCAAGATTACATGTCTTCAAAGCCCAAAATGCTTTGTGTTCAATTTCTACTGGAAGATGACATGCTTTTCCATAAACAAGTCTAAAAGGTGTGGTTCCAATTGGAGTTTTGTAGGCTGTTCTAAAAGCCCAGAGTGCATCCTCCAATTTAATGGACCATTCCTTCGGATTTGATCCTACGGTTTTCTCTAGAATACGTTTTAAAGCTCGGTTGGTATTTTCAACTTGTCCACTTGTTTGTGGATGATATGCGGTGGAGATTTTATGAGTTACTCCATATCTTTTAAGAACTTTCTCAAGTTGATTATTACAGAAATGAGTACCCCGATCACTTATTAAAGCTTTCGGTGTTCCAAACCTTGCATAAAGACGTTTTAAAAAGTTGACTACAACTCGTGCATCGTTAGTTGGGAGAGCTTGTGCTTCCGCCCATTTAGATACATAATCAATGGCTACGAGTATATATAGATTATTATGAGATTTTGGAAATGGACCCATAAAGTCAATACCCCAAATGTCAAATACTTCACATACTTGGATGACATTTTGTGGCATTTCATCACGTTGACTTATTTTTCCGGCCCTTTGACATGCATCACAGGATTTGCAAAGAATGTGTGCGTCTTTGTAAATTGTAGGCCAATAGAATCCAGCATCATAAACTTTTCTTGCTGTTAGTTGAGGCCCATAATGCCCTCCTGTTGGTCCTGTGTGACAATGGTTTAAAATTTTACTAGCTTCATCTCCAAATACACATCGGCGTATTATTCCATCGGGACAACTTTTAAACAGATGTGGATCTTCCCAGAAATAGTGTATTATATCACTGAAGAATTTCTTTCGTCTTTGGTACGATAATCCTTTTTCAAGGAATCTACATACTAAATAATTTGCATAGTCTGCAAACCATGGGAATTCTTTATAATCTATCTTCAATAGATATTCATCAGGAAAGTTGTCTTGTATGGCTGATTCATTTAGAACTTCTAATTCGGGATTTTCAAGACGAGAAAGATGATCAGCGGCGAGATTTTATGCTCCTCTTTTATCTCGGATTTCAATATCAAATTCTTGTAAGAGTAAGATCCAACGGATTAATCTTGGTTTAGCATCTTGTTTTGAAAATAGGTATCTAAGAGCAGAATGGTCGGTATAGACCACCGTTTTTGCTAGAACGAGATATGATCGAAATTTGTCAAAAGCAAAGACAATAGCAAGGAGTTCTTTTTCAGTAGTTGTATAGTTCGTTTGTGCTCCTTGTAACGTCTTACTAGCATAATATATAGGTTGAAATCGTTTTTCAATCCTTTGTCCTAAAACGGCTCCCATTGCAAAATCACTTGCATCACACTTTAGTTCAAATGGTAGATTCCAATTTGGTGTTATCATGATCGGCGCATTAGTGAGTTTTTCTTTAGGAATATTAAAAGATTTGATACACTCATCTGAAAAGATGAATGGAGCATCCTTTTCTAGGAGTTTATTCATAGGAGTGGCAATTTTAGATAAATCTTTTATGAAACGTCGGTAAAACCCGGCATGCCCTAGAAAACTCCTAACTCCTCTAACATTGGTGGGATGTGGAAGTTTAGCAATTACATCTACTTTAGCTCTATCCACTTCAATTCCTTCTTTTGAAATTTTATGACCAAGAACGATGCCTTCTTTAACCATGAAATGGCATTTCTCCCAATTAAGTACTAAATTTGATTTTTCGCATCTAATTAGCATTCGTTTCAGATTAACTAGACATGATTTAAATGTATCACCGAAGACTGAAAAGTCATCCATGAAAACTTCCATGCATTCTTCTATCATGTCATGAAAAATCGCCATCATACACCTTTGAAAGGTTGCAGGGGCGTTACAAAGTCCAAATGGCATGCGTTTGTAAGCAAAAGTACCATAAGGGCACGTGAATGTGGTTTTCTCTTGGTCCTCGGGTGCTATTGGAATTTGAAAATATCCGGAAAATCCATCTAGAAAACAATAGTAACTATTTCCGGCTAATCTTTCCAACATTTGATCTATGAAAGGTAAGGGAAAGTGATCTTTTCTGGTGGCGTCATTTAATTTTCTATAATCAATACACACACGCCATCCTGTTACAGTCCTAGTAGGAATAAGCTCATTTTTCTCATTTGTAATGACAGTCATGCCACCCTTCTTAGGTACGCATTGAACTGGGCTTACCCATGGACTGTCAGAGATTGGATAAATTAGACCTGCATCTTGCAGTTTAATAATCTCTTTCTTAACTACATCTTGCATATTAGGATTTAGTCTTCATTGGCGTTGCACATACGTTTTATGACCTTCTTCCATAAGGATTTTATGTGTGCAATACGAAGGACTTATTCCTTTAATATCATGAATCTTCCATGCAATGGCTGGTTTATGAGCTTTCAACATAGAAATGAGTTGTGATTTCTCATTTTCAGTAAGAGAAGACGATATTATTACAGGTAATTCAGATTCACCATGTAAATAAGCGTATTCCAAATGGTTTGGAAGTGACTTTAACTCTAATTTCGGAGGTTCTTCTATCGATGATTTGTATCGATATCTGTCTTCTTCTTTTAGCATTTGAATTTCTTCTGTTGTTGGTTCATATCCATTAGCTATAAGTGTAGCTAACATTTCAGCTTCATCAATTGGTTCATTACCTTCTCCTAAAGAACATTCTCCTGTTCCTTGTAATTCTGGAAATTCTTCTAATAATTCTGCATGTGCATCTATAGTTTGAATATAATAACATGTATCATCTGCAGATTGTGGTTGTTGCATTGCTCTATCAACTGAAAAGGTAACACTCTCATCCTCTATACTTAGGGTCAATTTCTTACCGAACACGTCTATCATTGCTTTAGCCGTGTTTAAGAATGGTCTTCCTAATATGAGAGGAACTTGAGAATCTTCTTCCATGTCCAGAACAACAAAATCTACTGGAAATACTAAAGTACCAACTTTAACTAGCATGTTCTCCATTATCCCTCTAGGATATTTTATTGATCTATCGGCTAGTTGTATGCTTATTCTGGTTGGTTTCAATTCTCCAAGGTCTAGTTTAGCGTATAGTGAATACGGCATTAGATTTATACTAGCACCTAAGTCTGCCAATGCTTCTATTGAACTAAGACTACCCAGAAAACATGGAATTGTGAAACTTCCTGGATCAGATAATTTTTCTGGTATCTTATTCAACAGCACTGCTGAACAATTAGCATTCATAGTAACAGCCGAGAGTTCTTCCATTTTCTTTCTATTTGAGATTAGATCTTTCAAGAATTTAGCATATCTAGGCATTCTTGAAATCACATCAATGAAAGGAAGATTTACATTTATCTGTTTAAACATATCCAAGAATTTGGATTGCTCGGCTTCAAGTTTCTCTTTCTTCATTTTACTCGGATAAGGAAGTGGTGGTTGATATGGTTTAACATAAGGTTTATCCTTAACTGTGTTATCTTCATTAACCTTTTCAACTACCGGTTCTTTTTCCTTATCTTGATCAGGTTGTGGTTCTTGAGTAGGAATAGTTTCATCAGAAGTTACAGGTATTTTCGGTGGTTTAAGTGTTGTACCACTTCTTGTGGTAATGGCTTTAGCTGTTTCATTCCGGGGGTTAGCTTTTGTATCACTAGGTAGACTTCCCGGTTTTCTTTCACCTATTAACCTTGCTAGGTTACTTACTTCTTGTTCCAGATTTTGAATAGAAGCTTGTTGATTTCTAAATGCTTGAGCATTTTGTTCATTGGTTTGTTTTTGAGATGTGAAAAACTGCGTTTGAGTTTCAACTAGCTTCGTCATCATATCTTCTAAATTCGGCTTTTTATCATCGGTTTGTTGTGGTGGTTTGTTTTGAAAATTCGGTCTTTGCTGATTGTAATTATTATTGGATACTTGTTGATTGCTAGGACCTTGTTGGTTGTTGTATGGAATATTTCGGTTATAATTCTGGTTTTGATTGTAAATCGGTCTTGGCGGTTGATAATTATTCTGATAATTATTTCCAGGCCTTTGGTTTATGTATGAAATATTCTCTCTTTGTTCCATTGTTAATTCAATACTGAGACAATCTTTTGTCAAATGTGGTCCTCCACACTGCTCACAACTAATTCGTATTGAGTGAATATCCTTAGTCATCTTTTCCATTCGTCTCTCCACAGCATCTATGTTTGCGGAAATGGAATCTAAGTCATGGCTAGAATCGGCTCTAGCTGCTTTAGATGATCTAACGATGTCTTTTTCTTGGTGCCACTCATGTGAGTGGGAAGCAGTGTTATCAATAATTTTGTAAGCATCAGTTTCGGTTTTCTTCATAATAGAACCACCAGCTGCTATATCTATGTCTTTTCTTGTAGTGATGTCGCATCCTTGGTAGAATATTTGTACTATTTGACAGGTGTCTAAACCATGTTGCGGACATCCTCTTAATAACTTTCCATATCTTGTCCATGCCTCATATAGAGTTTCATTTGGTTTCTGTGTAAACGTAACAATTTCTGCTTGAAGTCTTACGGCTTTAGATGCAGGAAAGAATTGTTTAAGAAATTTGTCAACTAAAACATCCCATGTATCAATCGCCCCTTCAGGTAACGATTCCAACCAATCTTTGGCTTCCCCCTTTAAAGTCCAGGGAAATAACATGAGATATATCTGTTCATCCTCCACTTCTCGGATTTTAAATAGTGTGCAGATCCTATTAAAGGTACGTAGATGTTCATTTGGATCTTCCTTCGGCGCACCACTAAATTGGCATTGATTAGTCACCATGTGTAGAATTTGTCCTTTGATTTCATAATCTGGCGCATTAATGTCTGGATGAGTAATTGCGTGACCTTGGCCAGTGCGTTTAGCTCTCATTCGGTCTTCCATACTTAAAGGTTCCAGATTCTCCATAATTGAATTTGTTGAATCGGAATCACTAGATGATTCTGATTTAATGGTTCGTTCCTCAACAATCTCTGTTTGAATGATTGGTGGTTCTGGAGAAAAGTTTAGTGGTTCAGGATCTACGAACCGTTCCTGAATATTTTCCAGATTCTCAATTGTGAGGTCGGGTTCAAAAAATGGATTATCGGAAATTTGAACTGAAGTACTTGGTCGACTGGATGACGATTCTAAAGAAAAATCAACGGCGGTTATATTTGCTAAAAGTCTTGATCTAGTTACAGGTGGTGAACGTACAAAAGGTGATGAACGTCTTGCTCGGTGCATTCACTGAATATCCTATTAGTTTTTAAAAGGAAAGAAAAATTATAATAAGTTATTCAATTAATAGACTTTTCTGATTTTGCCCACGTTTCGAATAGCCAAAAGATGCAGCAGAGGGGCAGGATTCGTTTGGTCTCAATATAATTGAGGACTGTTTGGCTCCAATAACCCGGTCCACGTACAAATCCAACTATTACTACGAACCAGAAAATTTTGATGTCTATTAATTTAACCACTTAAAATAAATTTTCGTAATTTTAAGAAATTTAGATAAGAAGTAGAATAAAAATCTATGTCCTAAAATTAGAATAGCGAGAAATAAGAAAGAAAAAGAGTTCGTCGGAAAAATGTCGAAAAAGAAAAATGGTTGAAAAATAAAAGGTGACGGAAAAATTAAAGAAACTTATAAAACTTAAAAATACTTGACTAACCTAACCTTATTACTACAACTAACTTAAAATTATAATCGCAAATTGAGATAACTAATTGGAATGATAATTGGTACATAGTAAAAGGTGTCTAAAAATATTAAAGCTTACAGGAAAAACTATATTCCAAATGGAAATAACTTAAAAACTTAAAAAGGCGTCGCAAAATTCTAAAGTACCTAAATCTTAGTTTAAAGAAAAACACTTAAGGAATTCTACGGCAAAGACTAAAAATCTAGGAGTAAAAATAACTATGGCAAAATCTAAGTTTAAAACTAAATATGAGCTAATAATACAAATATTACGCTAAAACAATTAAAAAGGGACAAAATATAAAAATATACAAAAAGTTGTAAAAATTACAATTTTTATAAAAATATTATTTTTATATTATTTATTTATTAAAACTACTAATTTTATAAATTAATTAAACTAATTAATACTAAATACATAAATTAAATAAAAAGTAAAAGTTAAAATAAAACTAATTATAATAATAATAATAATTAGGGTTAAATAATAATAATAATTAATAATTACCCGTAATTAATGCTGAATTAGGGTTTTGTCGCCTGTCAGAAAATCTCCGCGAGTCGCGGTAATCAATGCAGCAAACCCCGCGAGTCACGGGGTTCCAGTTTTCAACTGACAGGATATTTAAAATTCGACGCGTTTTTCTTTTTAATTTTTTTTTTCTGTTTTTAATTTTTCTGTTTATATATTAAAAAAAATATGTGTATAATAAAAACTTATATTTTAAAAACTTAAATAAAATAGAACTACTTTATAATTTTAATAAATAAAATGCTTAAAACTAGATTTATATATATATTTTTTTTATGTTTTTAAATAAAAACAAAATACTTAAATAAAACTTATGTTTTTATAAAATAAAAATAAAGAAACTTTATAAAACTTAAATATTTAATAAAATCTTAAAAATACATAATTTTTTTTTTATATTAGCGTTGCGCTTCCGGCTTTTAAGAGAGTCCCCGGCAGCGGCGCCAAAAATACTTGATGTGCAGCGGGGTAGTATATAAAATAGCTTATTTTTTTAGCAGGAAATACTATTAAATACGATACATTTTTACACAAGATATTTATTTATTTATAGAATGGATATACTTAAACCTTGCTACAACACTTATAGGCAGTGTACCTAATCGTACAGTAGTGTAGTTTTTAGTAAGTCCGATTCGTTCCACAGGGAAACTTTTTTTTTTTTAGACAAAGCTCAACGCTATATTAGTTTACTTTTATAAAAATACAAATATATATATAAGTAATATTATTATTATAAAGGGGGGTTTTTACCGTTTAATGACCGGTTTGTCGATTTTAAAACTTTAGTCGCAGTTAAAATCAAATGTAAAATATTAAAAATAAATACAAGACTTAAATTAAAGCATAAAGTAAATAACGATAATGAAATTGTGAGTAATAAAAGTGCGATAAAATAAACTTGCGATAATTAAAAAGTACGATAATTAAAAGTGCAATTAAATAACAATAAATAAAAATGCGATAATCAGAAGTGCAATTAAATATAAAATAAAGGAAATTAAATATGAAATAAAAGAATTATGCTTATTTAAACTTCCGTAATCATGATGTTTGACGTGTTGATTTTAGTTTTATGCCCATGGGTTAATTGTCCTTTGTCCTGGATTATTTAATATGTCCGTCTGGTTTTTGTCCATAACAGTCCATCAGTCATAAATATAAAGTGCGAGTGTCCTCGTCAAATTATTCTTATACCCGAAGTTAAATATTCCAACTAATTGGGGATTTAAACTGTAACAAGATTTTAATACTTTGTTTAATAATTACACCAGGTTGTCGACTGAGTGTAACCCAAGGTTTTAATATTTTGTTATCAATTATACCAAGTGTCATTTGTACATAATTTCACCCCTGTTTTAATTATTCTAGTGGCTATTAATCCATTCCCGTGTCCGGTTAGATGAACGATTATTCGTACATATAAATACCCGCCCATCGTGTCCGATTGAGTGTATATGGTAATTTATAGGGACGCCCAATTGTAAATCTTTATATTAACATTAACAAACTATCATTTAGTTAAACAAATATAAAGCCCATTAATAGCCCATAGTCTAATTTTCACAAGTGTCGTTCGTTTGTCCAAACCCCAATTAAGGTACAAAGCCCAATTACCCAATTTTAGTAATTAGCCGAACATCATGATTACTTCGTTTTAAATAAGCATAATAATAACTTAGCTACGAGACATTAATGTAAAAAGGTTGAACATAACTTACAATGATTAAAAATAGCGTAGCGTTACACGGACAGAATTTCGACTTACACCCTTACAACATTCGCTAACATACCCTTATTATTAGAATTATAATTAAAATTAAAATATAAATTATAAATATATATATATATTTTACGTATGAATGAAGAGAAAGAAAAAAGATAGATGGATTACGATCAGAATGCGCGAGCTTTATAGGGATTTTCTGAAATTGGGGCTCCGCGACTCGCGGCATTTTTGGCCTTCAAACTCCGCGAGTCGCGGAGTTTACTTTTACAGCTCAGAGGAGTTTGGCTCTTTGTTTACCGATGGTTTAAATATAAATATAATATATTAAATAATTATAAGAATTATTTAAATATTATATTATATTTATGTGCATAGTTGACTTGTAATTTTTAGTCCGTTGCGTCGAGCGTTGAGAGTTGACTCTGGTCCCGGTTCCGGATTTTCGAACGTCCTTGCGTACAATTTAATATCTTGTACTTTGCGTTTTGAATCTTGTACTCTTGTAATTTCGAGACGTTTCTTATCAATAATTGGAACCTCTTTGATTGTCTTTTGTACTTTTGAGCTTTTTGGTCGTTTGCGTCTTCAATTCGTCGAATCTGTCTTTTGTCTTCACCTTTTATTATTTAAACGAATATCACTTGTAAATAGAACAATTGCAACTAAAAGCTTGTCTTTCTTGAGGAATAATGCTATGAAATATATGTTCGTTTTTAGCATTATCATATATATTATTTGGAATCAACATAGACAGTCTGTATGCTGTAATGTTCGAGTTCTCTATACAGGGTTGAGGTTGATTCTTAAATAATATATATACTTTGAGTTGTGATCGAGTCTGAGACATGTACACGGGTCACGATACGTATTAATTAATTGGAATATTATATATTAAACTATATATGAATTATTGGACTATTAACTGTGGACTATCGACTGTGGACTACCAGCATTGGACAATTAAAATGAATTAAAATATTGATTATAACATATGAAACTAAATAATTCTTCAAGTTTTCCACTTGATTTCATCTTAAACCTCATTTGTATCTTGACGATTACAATCCACGTTCAAACCTTTCAAGATTCTTGAAAACACCTCAATCGGGAGGATGAACCAACCGCACTTTACCTACGGAAGAAAAGATTGATACATATAGTTATGCACCTGAAAAACTCTCGGAAACTGAGTAAACGTTTAACACATAGCTGTGCTAATTCCTTTAACGTTGTTATTACCGAAAATAACTTTGCAATCTCTTTTCAAATTAGCAAATTTTGTCACAGCTCCAGCAAGTCAACTTTGACTTTCATTTGGATTAGCCTTATTATAGCCTTGATATATAAGTCTGCCTTTCGTCATCGTTGTCGGGGAACCTTTTATATTCCGCCACATTAGCAGTAAACTTACCAGCAACTTTATTACTCATTAACTTAAGTCACTCCGAAGAACTATTATATTCGTTCATTAAAACCCTATCATATACTCATCCGCGTTTTGTAACGATAATTGCCGTACCAGTTACCGTGAATTAGCAATCAGTATTTTGAAATCTTGCAGCATGTCTACATCAACAGTTATATGTATACATATAACATTTATCTCTTAGAATTATGATCTTCCATTCTAAAAATTCTGAAAAGCACCCAGCCTACGAATCAATACATTAAACTTTGAAAAAGCTGATGAAATAGTGAAAACTGAAGACTGCCTTAACAGTCAAAAGTTTAATGATAAAGAATGGAGTGTTGGAAACACTCAATGGAAAATTTGTACTGGAAAAACGGATTGAGCAAACCATAAAAGAGGCCTTGGACAAATCACAAAGGCTAAATGTGCTTTCAAAGAATCCAAATGATTCAGTACCTGATGAAGTCGTTAACGAATACCTTGCTCCTGACTCTACACTTTTACGAACAAATCTTCTTCATCATTCATCGATATTAGAAATTCTAAGATATCATTGTATCTTTCATTATGAATATCCTCAATATTTCTGAAGATATCTTCATAAATATTCTCGTCTGATATTAATTATCTCTCCGCATTATCTGTGATATATCATAAAAGAAACTATTTCAGTTCTAAATTCTGAAAAAAATTCGAATTTAAATTATGAATGATTTTGAAGTAGTGTTAGAAATTGATGCATGAGTTAGTATAATATAATGACACTTTATCAACGTGATTATATTACAGTAAGTCATGCTGAGTTTATAATGGAACGTGATGATTCACAGACTATAACGTCATCATGTGCCATGTTACACGACTCTTACATTCTATCTAATCTCCAAACATATCAAGAACATATTTTTCTGAAAATTCTATCTTTTCCCTTGAATTCCGGAATTCAACCCTAACTCTGTCAAAAGTTAAGACAAATCTTTACTTTTCCTATTTCAATCTTTTGTGATAACTTCACTCATACTCTTCGCGTAAACGAATTGTTTTATCCATATTACTCAATGATGATAAAACTCTATTTATCAACTCATATTCGTCATGAAAACATTTTTATTCTTAGCCATGACCACTTCACTCAAATTTCGGGACGAAATTTCTTTAACGGGTAGGTACTGTGACGACCCGAAAATTTCTGACCAAATTTAAACTTAATCTTAATATGGTTTCGACATGATAAGCGAAGTCTATTTAATTAAATCTCAAAATGTTTGAGCTATTTTTCATGAATACATTTGACCTTGACTATTCTCGACGATTCACGAACAATTAATTGTAAATAGATATATAGATATGTGTGTATGTATATATAAATAATAATTCAAAATATAATTTGATGTATTGTATGTTGTTGTTATAAAAAAAACTAATAAAATAAATATAGGATATTATAATAATTATTATTTGAAATATATCTCTATATATAAATAAGGTATACTAAAAATAAATATTAAATGATTGTAATACTCGTTTGATGTTTTGATTGATATTAAGCAAGTTAAATTCAAATTTATGTGATTTTTAAAATAAACGGTGACCCAAAAATGAGTTCTATAAGTTATAGACTTATTAAAAATGTATTTAGGAACTGTTTGTTAAATTTTAGAACTTTTTATATTTTACCTATAAATGAGAGGGACAGTTGATGTACTTTTTATCTAACAAATTAAGGATCGAATTTTATACCATAATGACCAAAATAAATAAATATAGTTAATTTAAAAATATGGGATTTTTCTGAACACTTTTATTCGCCACTGAGTAACAACGGAGTACGAAATGGTAGTCCGTGGAAACTGTCGGTATGATACTTACAATACATTGTCACGAGAATGAAAAGTGATTGCTGATTGCTGTTTGTCCATTTACCATGTGTTATGTATTAAATATTATATTATTTATTTATTTATTACTATTAATATTAGTGTAATTATGTGTATATATGAGATGCACATATATTGCATTCTTAAACTATCAGATTCAATACAAGCCATCACCATCAAACCCTTCACCTTCATCCCTAACCTCCATCACCGGCCACCATCGCCTAGTGATCGTGCATCACTTCACCACAACCACCATCTCCTTTGTTTTTATTTTGAAAACCCATCATCTTCACCATAACCATCACCATTGAACTTATATTACTTCTTGTTTCAAGCGATACACCATTATCACCTTCTACTTCTTGGCCAATATAAAACCCATATGTTATCTTTTTTCTCTTGATCGACCTCCATAACCACAACCCAACCACCATCTTTCATCCACCCCAGATATCATCATCACTAACTTCACTCCTCCCGAAACCCACTTCTATTTTTTATGCCATTACTCGAGAACACTTTTGCTTTCTATTATGTTTCCTACTCAAACCATAACCACATTTTTCGTTTAACCCAAGTTGATCAAAACCATTTTCCGTTTACATAATCCCATCGAATCTCAAGAAACATCACCACCCTTGAACCACATAACCGCCACCTTACCATCTGCCACACCCATCGAGTACAATCACAATCGCCCTATTTCTACTAGTTGATATTTCCTGTTACTACAGTAGCCATGGGCTGATGCTACTTCTTGTTCCTTTTCCAACTAAAAATACCATAATCCACTCATGGTTGATGCACTATTTTTGTTTTTAGAACACTTGCATTTTTTATTTAGGTTGTTGCCCCACCTTAATGAGATCCACTTACAATTGTCCAGTCTTTTCTTTTTGTCTTGAAAAGTCTTACGTAAAATGGAAAGATATAATGGTAATATGTGGGGACTTTGATTCAACGATTTAAAAAAAAAAAAGAACGAACGTACACTTTATTCTTTCAACGGACGTCTACATTTTTGGGCTACAAACTTGGGTCCTTTTAAGCTTCTAATTGGAATCTTAAAACAGTTTGGGTTTATCATGAGCCGTATCACAAACCACCTTGGGGTGTCGGATGAACTACCGCTTGCTCTTTCTTGTTTTGATCTCCGTAACCTCATCTTAAACCATCATTTGAACCCACTTATTTCCACTATTATAGTATCACGATTCTTCTACTTTCCTGTTAACCGAGAGAATGATGACTGAATGATAAAGATCATGATGATACAACGATGACGATGAATGGAGAAGACGATGAATAGTGAAGATGAGTGATGAGGGTGAGACGACGACGAAGGGAATTATTTGCTGCTACGAATGCTTCTGTTGCTATAAATTCCCTTTTACGTTTCGAAACAAAAACCAAACAAGCATGATGAGGAAGGAGAAGAAATAGAAATTGAAACAAAAACGAGTTATATATTTATGTAGTGGGGAATTTTAAGAAATAAACCACATCTCAGTTGGTTGGGCACTTAGACAAAGAATGGGAGGTTGCGGGTTCGAGCCTCGGCTGAGACGTTTTATTTTTTCTAAAGACCTATTCTTGTGAGGTAGTTTTCTTATTATTATTATTATTATTATTATTATTATTATTATTATTATTATTATTATTATTATTATTATTATTATTATTATTATTATATTATTATTATTATTATTATTATTATTATTATTATTATTATTATCAAAAGTAACATTATTATTAAAGTTATTATCCTTATTAAAATTATCATTTTTATAATTAACATTTTTATTATTACTATTATTACTATCACTATTATCATTATCCGTAAGCTAGTATTACTACAAATTATAATTTTGCAAACGAAAGATAATTATATATATATACAAAGTATACTAATATTACATAAAATTTTGTTTTAACTAATAATATTGATGTAACATTAATTAAATATCAAATAAGTATCAAAACGTATTATAAGTGTTAATGAAATTATATATGAGAATATTAATGTTAATACATAACAGAATATATATAAACTTAGTTGATTTATATTATAAGGTGTTAATATATATACATGGTATAGGTTCGTGAATCCGAGGCCAACCCTGTATTGTTCAATGTCGTCATATGTATTTTTACTACAAAATACATTATGTGAGTTTCATTTGCCTTTTTACCCTTTATATTTTTGGGCTGAGAATACATGCGAAATTTTTATAAATGTTTTATGAAATAGACACAAGTAATCGAAACTACATTATATGGTTAAATGATCGAAGCTGAATATGCCCCTTTTGCTTGGTAACCTAAGAATTAGTAAACCGATCTACTAATTGACACGAATCCTAAGGATAGATCTATTGGGTCCAACAAGCCCCATCCAAAGTACCGGATGCTTTAGTACTTCGAATTTATCATGTCCGAAGGGAGTCCCGGAATGATAGGGGATATTCTATATGCATCTTGTTAAGGTCGGTTACCAGGTGTTCACATCATATGAATGATTTTTGTCTCTATGCATGGGACGTATATTTATGAGAAATGGAAATGAAAATCTTGTGGTCTATTAAAATGAAAAAAATGAATGATTATGATAAACTAATGAACTCACCAACCTTTTGGTTGACACTTGAAAGCATGTTTATTCTCAGGTATGAAAGAAAAACTTCCGCTGTGCATTTGCTCATTTTAGAGATATTACTTGGAGTCATTCTTGACATATTTCAAAAGACGTTGCGTTGAGTTCATCAAGATTTTTATTAAGTCAGTGATAGTTTGATATATTATGAAATGGTATGCATGCTTGTCAACTTTCGATGTAAAGAAAGTTTGTCTTTTAAAAACGAATGCAATGTTTGTAAAATGTATCATATAGAGGTCAAATACCTCACGATGTAACCAAATGTAATGTATTCGTCCAGATGGATTAGGACGGGTCGTTAGAAGATGCTGCTTACGCGCTACCGTGGTCAGCATTCAAGCACTTGATGAACGAGAAGTACCGTCCCAGAACCGAGGTTAATAAGCTCAAGTCAGAACTTAGAGGGTTACGAACACAGGGATTTGATATTACTTCGTACAAAAGATGATTCACAGAATTGTGCCTATTATGTCTGAGAGCGTTAGAAGATGAGGAAGAGAAGATCGACGCGTTTATGAAAGGGTTACCGGAGAGAATCCAAGAAGATATAAGTTCACACGAGCCTGCCCCCATACAAAAGGCATGTAGAATGGCTCACAAACTAGTAAACCAGATTGAGGGAAGAATTAAAGAACAGGCGGCCGAAGAGGCCAACATGAAGCTAGTCAAAAGAAAGTGGGAGGAAAACGATGATAAAGTCACCAAAACAACAACAACTATCCCAACAATCGCAACATCAATCGCAACTACAACAAACGGCACAACAACAACAACTACAACAATCATCCCAACAACAATAACAACCACAACAACAACAACAATCAGAAGCAGCTATGCCAAAGGTGTGAAAAGTATCACTCAGGGTTCTGCACCAAATTTTGCAACAAGTGTAAAAGAAATGGTCATAGCGCGACGAAGTGTGAGGTCTACGGACCAGGGGTTAACAGAACGAAAGGAAAAATGGTTTCGGAACGAGTAATGGTGGAGCAAGTAGTGTGTGAGCAAGTTATGCCAATGTAGTTTATTATAAATGTGGAAAACCAGGCCACATTATTAGAAATTGCCCGAACCAGGAGAACACGAATGGACAAGGCCACAGAAGAGTTTTCAATATTAATGCGGCAGAGGCACAGGAAGACCCGGAGCGTGTTACGGGTACGTTTCTTATAGACAATAAATCTGCTTACGTTTTATTTGATTCGGGTGCGGATAGAAACTATATGAGTAGAGATTTTTGTGCTAAATTAAGTTGTCCATTGACACCGTTGGATAGTAAATTTTTACTCGAATTAGCAAACGGTAAATTAATTTCAGCAGATTATATATGCCGGAATCGAGAAATTAAACTGGGTAGAGAAATATTTAAGATTGATTTGATACCAGTAGAGTTAGGGAGGTTTGATGCAATAATTGGCATGGACTGGCTGAAGGAGATGAAAGCAGAGATCGTATGTTACAAAAATGCAATTCGCATTGTACGAGAAGAAGGAGAACCCTTAATGGTGTACGGAGAAAAGGGCAACACGAAGCTACATCTTATTAGTAATTTGAAGGTACAAAAACTAATAAGAAAAGGTTGCTATGCTATTCTAGAACACGTCGAGAAAGTACAAACTGAAGAAAAGAGCATCAATGATGTTCCTGTCGCAAAAGAATTTCCCGATGTATTTCCGAAAGAATTACCGGGACTACCTCCACATCGATCTGTTGAATTTCAAATAGATCTTGTACCAGGAGCTGCACCAATAGCTCGTGCTCCTTACAGACTCGCACCCAGCGAGATGAAAGAACTGCAAAGCCAACTGCAAGAACTATTAGAACGTGGTTTAATTTGACCAAGCACATCACCATGGGGAGCTCTTGTTTTGTTTGTCAAGAAGAAGGATGATACATTTAGGTTGTGTATTGACTACAGAGAGTTGAATAAACTTACCATCAAAAATTGTTATCCACTGCCGAGAATTGACGACTTATTTGATCAACTACAAGGCTCGTCGGTTTATTCAAAAATTGATTTACATTCTGGATATCATCAAATGCGAGTAAAGGAGGATGATATTCCAAAAATTGCTTTTAGGACACGTTATGGTCATTACGAGTTTATGGTTATGCCGTTTGGATTGAGTAACGCACCAGCTGTGTTCATGGACCTTATGAACCGAGTGTGTGGGCCATATCTTGACAAGTTTGTCATTGTTTTCATCGATGACATACTTATTTACTCAAAGAATGATCAAGAGCACGAAGAACATTTGAGAAAAGTGCTAGAAGTATTGAGTAAAGAAAAACTGTACGCTAAGTTTTCAAAATGTGCATTTTAGTTGGAAGAAGTTCAATTCCTCGGTCACATAGTGAACAAAGAAGGTATCCAGGTGGACCCGGCAAAGATCGAAATCGTTGAAAAGTGGAAAACCCCAAAAACTCCGAAGCATATACGTCAATTTTTAGGATTGGCTGGTTACTACAGAAGATTCATCCAAGATTTCTCCAAAATAGCAAAACCCTTGACTACATTAACGCATAAAGGGAAGAAATTTGAATGGAAGGATGAACAAGAGAAGGTGTTTCAGTTATTGAAGAAAAAGCTAACTACGTCACCTATATTGTCATTGCCTGAAGGGAATGATGATTTTATGATTTATTGTGACGCATCAAAGCAAGGTCTCAGTTGTGTATTAATGCAATGAACGAAGGTGATTGCTTATGCATCTAGACAATTGAAGATTCACGAGCAAAATTATACAACTCACGATTTGGAATTGGGTGCTGTTGTTTTTACATTAAAGACTTGGAGGCATTATTTATATGGAGTCAAAAGTTTTATATATACCGACCACAAAAGTCTCCAACATATATTTAATCAGAAGCAACTGAATATGAGACAACACAGGTGGATTGAACTGTTGAATGATTATGATTTTAAGATTCGAAACCACCCGGGGAAGGCGAATGTGGTAGCCGACGCTTTGAGTAGAAAGGACAGAGAACCTATACGGGTAAAAGCTATGAATATAATTATTCGTACTAACCTTACTACTCAAATAAAGGAGGCGCAACAGGGGGTTGTAAAAGAAGAAAAGTTGAAGAATGAGATACCCAAAGGATCAGAGAAACATCTTAATATTCGGGAAGACGGAACCCAATATAGGGCTGATAGAATTTGGGTACCAAGGTTTGGAGATGTGAGAGAAATGGTACTTAAAGAAGTACATAAAACCAGATATTCAATACATCCCAGAGCGGGGAAGATGTATAAAGAATCTCAAGAAACACTTTTGGTGGCCGGGTATGAAAGTCGATATTGCTAAATATGTAGGAGAATATTTGACGTCTTCTAAGGTTAAAGCTGAACATCAGAAACCATCAGGTCTACTACAACAACCTAAAATCCTGGAATGGAAATGGGAAAACATTACCATGGATTTCATTACTAAATTGCCAAGGACTGCAAGTGGTTATGATACTATTTGGGTAATAGTTGATCGTCTCACCAAGTCAGCACATTTCCTGCCAATGAGAGAAGATGACAAAATAGAGAAGTTGGCCCGATTGTATTTGAAGGAGGTTGTCTCCAGACATGTAATACCCGTCTCTATTATCTCTGATAGAGATGGTAGATTTGTTTCAAGGTTCTGGCAGATGTTGCAACAAGCATTGGGGACTCGTCTAGACATGAGTAATGCCTATCATCCACAAAATGATGGGCAGAGTGAAAGGACGATACAAACGCTTGAAGACATGCTACGAGCATGTGTTATTAATTTCGGAAACAGTTGGGATCGACACCTACTGTTAGCAGAATTTTCCTACAATAACAGTTATCATTCTAGTATTGAGATGGCACCGTTTGAGTCACTTTATGGTAGAAAGTGCAGGTCTCTGATTTGTTGGAATGAAGTGGGGGATTGACATATTATGGGTCCGGAGATAATACAAGAAACTACCGAGAAAATCATCCAAATTCAACAACGATTGAAAACAGCCCAGAGTCGACAAAAGAGCTACGCGGATAGTAAAAGAAAAGATATAGAGTTTGAAATTGTAGAAATGGTCATGCTTAAGGTTTCACTTTGGAAAGGCGTTGTTCAATTTGGTAAACGGGGGAAACTAAATCCAAGGCACATTGGACCATTCAAGATTATAGATCGTGTCGGACCAGTAGCTTACCAATTGGAGCTACCTCAACAACTCGCGGCTGTACATAACACTTTTCACGTCTCGAATTTGAAGAAATGTTTTGCTAAAGAAGATCTCACTATTCCGTTGGATGAAATCCAAATCAATGAAAAACCTCAATTCATTGAAGAACCCGTCGAAATAATGGATCGTGAGGTTAAGAGACTTAAGCAAAATAAGATACTGATTGTTAAGGTTCGATGGAATGCTCGTAGAGGACCCGAGTTCACCTGGGAGCGTGAAGATCAGATGAAGAAGAAATACCCGCATCTATTTCCAGAAGATTCGTCAACACCTTCAACAGCTTAAAATTTCGGGACGAAATTTATTTAACGGGTAGGTACTGTAGTGACCCGAAATTTTCCATGTTTATATATATTAATTGAGATTGATATTTACATGACTAAATGTTTCCAACGTGTTAATCAATCAAACTTGTTAAGACTTGATTAAATGAAATAAGTTTTATATAGACAATTGATCACCCAAGTTGACCGGCGATTCACGAACGTTACAAATTTGTAAAAACTACATGTTGTGGTATATATAG
Organism: Rutidosis leptorrhynchoides; assembly: GCF_046630445.1. NCBI lineage: Eukaryota > Viridiplantae > Streptophyta > Magnoliopsida > Asterales > Asteraceae > Rutidosis > Rutidosis leptorrhynchoides. The sequence continues at coordinate 242,771,735 of NC_092343.1, forward strand.
ACATATATATATGGTTGACATGAGATTATGATGAGTAAGTATCTCACTAAGTATATTAACAATGTGTGATATACATAAGAAATGAGATTACTAAGTTAAGAAACTCGAAATGATATATATAACGATTATCGTTATGATAATGTCTACTAAATACATATGTATCATATTAAGATATTGATACACTATATTTAACATGATAAAATGATATTTAAATATATCATTAAGTGTGTTAACAATGAACTACATATGTAAAAACAAGACTACTAACTCAAGAATTACGAAACGAGACTTATATGTAACGATTATCGTTGTAACGATATTTTAATGTATATATCATATTAAGAGATATTCATACATCATAATATCATGATAATGTGATGAACCGAAAATTTTCGACTAAATTTAAACTTAATCTTAATATTATTTTCGACATGATAAGCAAGGTTGTTAAGTTAAATCTCAACGATTTTAAACTATGTTCATACATTCAATTACCCATTGTCTAATTCCAACGATTCACGAACAATTGTAAACAAATATATATATATATATGTATATAGATATGAAAGTATGTATAATAATTAGAAATATTAAAAGTATAATTGAAACTTAGAATCAAATATGTAAATAAAATACAGAATGTTTATGCTATAATAAATCTATATCTATATATACATGATTTCTATGCATACATATTATTATATACATATTCTAAAAGTATAAATAATGTGTGTTTAAATTATAATATCTATTCCTAACATAATATCTTCAGTAAATATATAACATTGGTAATGTTTTCAAATTTACATATGCAAACATGTGTATTATTATAAATATAACCATTATTATTATTACTTTTATTATAATCAGTATTATCTAAATATTAATATTATTATTATTATTTTCAGTATTATTGATAAAAATATTATTTTTATTAAAACAATTATATTTGTTAATTATAAATATTGATTATATATATATATATATATATATATATATATATATATATATATATATATATATATATATATATAATCCGAATGGAAATTAAATGTTGTTTATATCCTTAACTAACTGTTAAATTTGTCCAACAATTTAGGGTAGACGGCGATTACATTCCACTGAAATAAAAAATAAATAAATAAAAGTCTGCTATCTGTTTATTTCATCTTTTAATTTTTTTTTCTAATTAATTCATCTGAGTGGGATTTAGTACCTCACCTCCTGTAAAAGGATTTTGTTTTTATCCAATTTTGTTATACATTTACATCAGCTAGTACGATTCAGAATCAATTCATACAGAGATTTCCAAAATCAGATATCTATCAAAATCCTCTTTTATTTTTTTTAATATTTCTGTACTAACAGAATATTCCTTTGTTGACCTTAAAGGCTAAAAGACTCAATTATATTCAGTGAAAACGATACTAGGTAACCTCCAACATCAATTCACAATTACAATTATCATTCACAGATTTCAAATTGTCAAAATTAAATCCAGAGACTAAAAGAAACCGTCAACTACCCTGTTCTTGTTTCCATTTTTCCAAAACCTCAATTTCATAACGAATTTCAAAATGTATTATTGTTATAAATCCTCTAAATAATCTTTCTGGAAAGTTTGAGTTTTCAATTCCTTTTATTCAATTCAAATTTTACGAGTCAAAGGTTTTGTATAAAAGTTAAACTTATCGTTCATTGTAAAATTCGAGCTTAAATCGATGTTTTAGGTTAAATTAAGATTTCAGAAAGTTTCTAAGAGGTAATTGAAACATTTTTCATTTTATGATCGAGGTCTAAAACTGCTTTAATCTCAAAATCAAATTTAAAGTGAAGAACGTGTTCATCCTCCTGTTACAGTTCTTTTTTTTATTTTTATTTTATTTTGTTTTCTGTTTTAATTAATTTAAATCATTTTTACATGTTTCTGTATCAGTTATAAGTTTTAAATTGATATTGTTAATCACAATTATAGAATTGAGAGTGAGTTGATTTGATGAATGGAGAAGAACATGAAACAAATTAAATACGTATTAAAAGAATTAAATTAGAGTCGAATTCAGAAAAAGGGGCAGCAACCCAAATGGTTTAGGTGTTGGTCGAATGAGCGGGAGGTCGCGGGTTCGAGCCCGGTTTGGTGCAATTTTTTTTTGGAAAAACATTCTAAGGGTATATACACATTTATATTCTTTATTTCTATTATTATTATTAATATCATTATTATTATTATTGTTATTATTATTATTATTATTATTACTATTATTATTATTATTACTATTATTATTATTATTATTATTATTATTATTGTTTATTGTTATTATTATTATTATTATTATTGTTCATTGTTATTATTATTGATATTATTATTATCGTTGACATAATAAATATTATATATACTAATATTAAAGTTATAATTATTATTATCACTAATATGATATTGTTATTATCATTAATAATTTTAGTATTAGTATTAACATTATTATTATCATACTTATAAATATTATTACTATTATTATTGTTATGATTAACATAAGTATCATTATAACTAAAATTAGCAAAGTTTTTATAAAAATATCATTTTTTTATTAAAATTTAACACTATTAGTAATGTTATTCTCTTTATTATTATTAAAATTAACCTTTAGCATTATTATTATTATTACTAACATTATTATTATTATCAGCCTTATCATTATCAGTACTAATGCAAATGGATATATATATATATATATATATATATATATATATATATATATATATATATATATATATATATATACTTTTATTATTAAAATGACATTAACTAAGTTATATATAAAATACATCAATTAATATATAACTATGTATTGTTACCATATAAAACCCTAATATAAATTTTATTATTAACATGTTATAAATAATGATAAATATTAGATATACAAAGTATATAAAATTAAATATTTTAAATTTATCTAAAATAACATAAAATATAACAAGTATATTATTAATAATAATATATATAAAATTGTTCGATTACGAATATATGTCTTAATATATATAAATGATATAGGTTCGTGAATCCGAGACCAACCCTGCATTGTTCAGATTCGTCATATGTATTTTTACTACAAAATACAGTATTGTGAGTTTCATTACTCCCTTTTTATATGTTTTTGCAATATATATATTTTTGGGACAGAGAATACATGCGCTTTTACAAATGTTTTATGAAATAGACACAAGTAATCGAAACTACATTATATGGTTGAATGATCGAAGCCGAATATGCCCCTTTTTGCTTGGTAACCTAAGAATTAGTAAACCGATCTACTAATTGACGCGAATCCTAAAGATAGATCTATCGGGCCCAACAAGCCCCATCCAAAGTACCAGATGCTTTAGTACTTAGAAATTTATATCATGTCCGAAGGAGGATCCCAGAATGATGGGGATATTCTTATATATGCATATTGTTAATGTCGGTTACCAGGTGTTCAATCCATATGAATGATTATTTTTATCTCTATGCATGGGACGTATGTTTATGAGAAATGGAAATATGAAATCTTGTGGTCTATTAGAACGATGGAAATGATTATTTATATTAAACTAATGAACTCACCAACCTTTTGGTTGACACTTTAAAGCATCTTTATTCTCAGGTATGAAAGAAGTCTTTCGCTGTGCAATTGCTCATTTTAAAGATATTACTTGGATTCATTCATGACATATTTCAAAAGACGTTGCATTCGAGTCGTTGAGTTCATCAAGATTATTTTTAAGTCAATTATAGTTAGATATATTATAAAATGGTATGCATGTCATCAAATTTCGATGTAATGAAAGATTGTCTTTTCAAAAACGAATGCAATATTTGTAAAATGTATCATATAGAGGTCAAGTACCTCACTGAAATGTCCCGTTCTTATTGATTAAAAACGTTCCATATTAATTGATTTCGTTGCGAGGTTTTGACCTCTATATGAGACGTTTTTCAAAGACTGCATTCATTTTAAAACAAACCATAACCTTTATTTCATCAATAAAGGTTTAAAAGCTTTACGTAGATTATCAAATAATGATAATCTAAAATATCCTGTTTACACACGACCATTACATAATGGTTTACAATACAAATATGTTACAACAAAATAAGTTTCTTGAATGCAGTTTTTACACAATATCGTACAAGCATGGACTCCAAATCTCGTCCTTATTTAAGTATGCGACAGCGGAAGCTCTTAATAATCACCTGAGAATAAACATGCTTAAAACGTCAACAAAAATGTTGGTGAGTTATAGGTTTAACCTATATATATCAAATCATAATAATAGACCACAAGATTTCATATTTCAATACACATCCCATACATAGAGATAAAAATCATTCATATGGTGAACACCTGGTAACCGACATTAACAAGATGAATATATAAGAATATCCCCATCATTCCGGGACACCCTTCGGATATGATATAAATTTCGAAGTACTAAAGCATCCGGTACTTTGGATGGGGCTTGTTGGGCCCAATAGATCTATCTTTAGGATTCGCGTCAATTAGGGTGTCTGTTCCCTAATTCTTAGATTACCAGACTTAATAAAAAGGGGCATATTCGATTTCGATAATTCAACCATAGAATGTAGTTTCACTTACTTGTGTCTATTTTGTAAATCATTTATAAAACCTGCATGTATTCTCATTCCAAAAATATTAGATTTTAAAAGTGGGACTATAACTCACTTTCACAGATTTTTACTTCGTCGGGAAGTAAGACTTGGCCACTGGTTGATTCACGAACCTATAACAATATATACATATATATCAAAGTATGTTCAAAATATATTTACAACACTTTTAATATATTTTGATGTTTTAAGTTTATTAAGTCAGCTGTCCTCGTTAGTAACCTACAACTAGTTGTCCACAGTTAGATGTACAGAAATAAATCGATAAATATTATCTTGAATCAATCCATGACCCAGTGTATACGTATCTCAGTATTGATCACAACTCAAACTATATATATTTTGGAATCAACCTCAACCCTGTATAGCTAACTCCAACATTCACATATAGAGTGTCTATGGTTGTTCCGAAATATATATAGATGTGTCGACATGATAGGTCGAAACATTGTATACGTGTCTATGGTATCTCAAGATTACATAATATACAATACAAGTTGATTAAGTTATGGTAGGAATAGATTTGTTACCAATTTTCACGTAGCTAAAATGAGAAAAATTATCCAATCTTGTTTTACCCATAACTTCTTCATTTTAAATCCGTTTTGAGTGAATCAAATTGCTATGGTTTCATATTGAACTCTATTTTATGAATCTAAACAGAAAAAGTATAGGTTTATTGTCGGAAAAATAAGTTACAAGTCGTTTTTGTAAAGGTAGTCATTTCAGTCGAAAGAACGACGTCTAGATGACCATTTTAGAAAACATACTTCCACTTTGAGTTTAACCATAATTTTTGGATATAGTTTCATGTTCATAATAAAAATCATTTTCTCAGAATAACATCTTTTAAATCAAATTTTATCATAGTTTTTAATTAACTAACCCAAAACAGCCCGCGGTGTTACTACGACGGCGTAAATCCGGTTTTACGCTGTTTTTCGTGTTTCCAGGTTTTAAATCATTAAGTTAGCATATCATATAGATATAGAACATGTGTTTAGTTGATTTTAAAAGTCAATTTAGAAGGATTAACTTTTGTTTGCGAACAAGTTTAGAATTAACTAAACTATGTTCTAGTGATTACAAGTATAAACCTTCGAATAAGATAGCTTTATATGTATGAATCGAATGATGTTTTGAACATCATTACTACCTTAAGTTCCTTGGATAAACCTACTGGAAAAGAGAAAAATGGATCTAGCTTCAACGGATCCTTGGATGGCTCGAAGTTCTTGAAGCAGAATCATGACACGAAAACAAGTTCAAGTAAGATCATCACTTGAAATAAGATTGTTATAGTTATAGAAATTGAACCAAAGTTTGAATATGATTATTACCTTGTATTAGAATGATAACCTACTGTAAGAAACAAAGATTTCTTGAGGTTGGATGATCACCTTACAAGATTGGAAGTGAGCTAGCAAACTTGAAAGTATTCTTGATTTTATGAAACTAGAACTTTTGGAATTTATGAAGAACACTTAGAACTTGAAGATAGAACTTGAGAGAGATCAATTAGATGAAGAAAATTGAAGAATGAAAGTGTTTGTAGGTGTTTTTGGTCGTTGGTGTATGGATTAGATATAAAGGATATGTAATTTTGTTTTCATGTAAATAAGTCATGAATGATTACTCATATTTTTGTAATTTTATGAGATATTTCATGCTAGTTGCCAAATGATGGTTCCCACATGTGTTAGGTGACTCACATGGGCTGCTAAGAGCTGATCATTGGAGTGTATATACCAATAGTACATACATCTAAAAGCTGTGTATTGTACGAGTACGAATACGGGTGCATACGAGTAGAATTGTTGATGAAACTGAACGAGGATGTAATTGTAAGCATTTTTGTTAAGTAGAAGTATTTTGATAAGTGTATTGAAGTCTTTCAAAAGTGTATAAATACATATTAAAACACTACATGTATATACATTTTAACTGAGTCGTTAAGTCATCGTTAGTCGTTACATGTAAGTGTTGTTTTTAAACCTTTAGGTTAACGATCTTGTTAAATGTTGTTAACCCAATGTTTATAATATCAAATGAGATTTTAAATTATTATATTATCATGATATTATCATGTATGAATATCTCTTAATATGATATATATACATTAAATGTCTTTACAACGATAATCGTTACATATATGTCTCGTTTAAAAATCATTAAGTTAGTAGTCTTGTTTTTACATATGTAGTTCATTGTTAATATACTTAATGATATGTTTACTTATCATAGTATCATGTTAACTATATATATATCCATATATATGTCATCATATAGTTTTTACAAGTTTTAACGTTCGTGAATCACCGGTCAACTTGGGTGGTCAATTGTCTATATGAAACATATTTCAATTAATCAAGTCTTAACAAGTTTAACTGCTTAACATGTTGGAAACATTTAATCATGGAAAAGTTCGGGTCACTACAGTACCTACCCATTAAATAAATTTCGTCCCGAAATTTTAAGCTGTTGAAGGTGTTGACGAATCTTCTGGAAATAGATGCGGGTATTTCTTCTTCATCTGATCTTCACGCTCCCAGGTGAACTCGAGTCCTCTACGAGCATTCCATCGAACCTTAACAATTGGTATCTTGTTTTGCTTAAGTCTTTTAACCTCACGATCCATTATTTCGACGGGTTCTTCGATGAATTGAAGTTTTTCGTTAATTTGGATTTCATCTAACGGAATAGTGAGATCTTCTTTAGCAAAACATTTCTTCAAATTTGAGACGTGGAAAGTGTTATGTACAGCCGCGAGTTGTTGAGGTAACTCAAGTCGGTAAGCTACTGGTCCGACACGATCAATAATCTTGAATGGTCCAATATACCTTGGATTTAATTTCCCTCGTTTACCAAATCGAACAACTCCTTTCCAAGGTGCAACTTTAAGCATGACCATCTCTCCAATTTCAAATTCTATATCTTTTCTTTTAATATCAGCGTAGCTCTTTTGTCGACTTTGGGCAGTTTTCAACCGTTGTTGAATTTGGATGATCTTCTCGGTAGTTTCTTGTATTATCTCCGGACCCGTAATCTGTCTATCCCCCACTTCACTCCAACAAATCGGAGACCTGCACTTTCTACCATAAAGTGCTTCAAACGGCGCCATCTCAATGCTTGAATGGTAGCTGTTGTTGTAGGAAAATTCTGCTAACGGTAGATGTCGATCCCAACTGTTTCCGAAATCAATAACACATGCTCGTAGCATGTCTTCAAGCGTTTGTATCGTCCTTTCGCTCTGCCCATCAGTTTGTGGATGATAGGCAGTACTCATGTCTAGACGAGTTCCTAATGCTTGCTGCAATGTCTGCCAGAATCTTGAAATAAATCTGCCATCCCTATCAGAGATAATAGAGATTGAGATTCCATGTCTGGAGACGACTTCCTTCAAATACAGTTGTGCTAACTTCTCCATCTTGTCATCTTCTCTTATTGGCAGGAAGTGTGCTGATTTGGTGAGACGATCAACTATTACCCAAATAGTATCAAAACCACTTGCAGTCCTTGGCAATTTAGTGATGAAATCCATGGTAATGTTTTCCCATTTCCATTCCGGGATTTCGGGTTGTTGAAGTAGACCTGATGGTTTTTGATGCTCAGCTTTGACCTTAGAACACGTCAAACATTCTCCTACGTATTTAGCAACATCGGCTTTCATACCCGGCCACCAAAAATGTTTCTTGAGATCCTTGTACATCTTCCCCGTTCCAGGATGTATTGAGTATCTGGTTTTATGAGCTTCTCTAAGTACCATTTCTCTCATATCTCCAAATTTTGGTACCCAAATCCTTTCAGCCCTATACCGGGTTCCATCTTCCCGAATATTAAGATGCTTCTCCGATCCTTTGGGTATTTCATCCTTTAAATTTCCCTCTTTTAAAACTCCTTGTTGCGCCTCCTTTATTTGAGTAGTAAGGTTATTATGAATCATTATATTCATAGATTTTACTCGAATGGGTTCTCTGTCCTTCCTGCTCAAGGCATCGGCTACGACATTTGCCTTCCCCGGGTGGTAACGAATCTCAAAGTCGTAATCATTCAATAATTCAATCCACCTACGCTGCCTCATATTCAGTTGTTTCTGATTAAATATGTGTTGAAGACTTTTGTGGTCGGTATATATAATACTTTTGACCCCATATAAGTAGTGCCTCCAAGTCTTTAATGCAAAAACAACCGCGCCTAATTCCAAATCATGCGTCGTATAATTTTGTTCGTGAATCTTCAATTATCTAGACGCATAAGCAATCACCTTCGTTCGTTGCATTAATACACAACCGAGACCTTGCTTTGATGCGTCACAATAAATCACAAAATCATCATTCCCTTCAGGCAATGACAATATAGGTGCCGTAGTTAGCTTTTTCTTCAATAACTGAAACGCTTTCTCTTGTTCATCATTCCATTCAAATTTCTTCCCTTTATGCGTTAATGCAGTCAAGGGTTTTGCTATTCTGGAAAAGTTTTGGATGAACCTTCTGTAGTAACCAGCTAGTCCTAAAAACTGGCGTATGTGTTTCGGAGTTTTCGGGGTTTCCCACTTTTCAACAGTTTCTATCTTTGCCGGATCCACCTTAATACCTTCTTTGTTCACTATGTGACCGAGGAATTGAACTTCTCCCAACCAAAATGCACACTTTGAAAACTTAGCGTACAATTCTTCCTTCCTCAATACTTCTAACACCTTTCTCAAATGTTCACCGTGTTCTTGGTCATTCTTTGAGTAAATAAGTATGTCATCAATGAAAACAATGACAAACTTGTCAAGGTATGGTCCACACACTCGGTTCATAAGGTCCATGAACACAGCTGGTGCATTAGTTAAACCAAACGGCATGACCATAAACTCGTAATGACCGTAACGTGTTCTGAAAGCAGTCTTTGGAATATCATCTTCTTTCACCCGCATTTGATGATACCCGGAACGTAAGTCAATCTTTGAATAAACAGACGAGCCTTGTAGTTGATCAAATAAGTCGTCGATTCTCGGTAGTGGGTAGCGGTTCTTGATGGTAAGTTTGTTCAACTCTCGGTAGTCGATACACAACCTGAATGTACCATCTTTCTTCTTGACAAACAAAACAGGAGCTCCCCACGGTGATGTGCTTGGTCGAATGAAACCACGCTCTAAAATTTCTTGTAATTGGCTTTGCAGTTCTTTCATCTCGCTGGGTGCGAGTCTGTAAGGAGCACGAGCTATTGGTGCAGCTCCTGGTACAAGATCTATTTGAAATTCAACGGATCGATGTGGGGGTAATCCCGGTAATTCTTTCAGAAATACATCGGGAAATTCTTTTGCGACGGGAACATCATTGATGCTCTTTTCTTCAGTTTGTACTTTCTCGACGTGTGTTAGAACAGCATAGCAACCTTTTCTTATTAGTTTTTGTGCCTTTAAATTACTAATAAGATGTAGCTTCGTGTTGCCCTTTTCTCCGTACACCATTAAGGGTTTTCCTTTTTCTCGTATAATGCGAATTGCATTTTTGTAACAAACGATCTCTGCTTTCACTTCTTTCAACCAGTCCATACCGATTATCACATCAAAACTCCCTAACTCTACTGGTATCAAATCGATCTTAAATGTTTCGCTAACCAGTTTAATTTCTCGATTTCGACATATATTATCTGCTGAAATTAATTTACCATTTGCTAATTCAAGTAAAAATTTACTATCCAAAGGCGTCAATGGACAACTTAATTTAGCACAAAAATCTATACTCATATAGCTTCTATCCGCACCCGAATCAAATAAAATGTAAGCAGATTTATTGTCAATAAGAAACATACCCGTAACAAGCTCCGGGTCTTCCTGTGCCTCTGCCGCATTAATATTGAAAACTCTTCCGCGGCCTTGTCCATTCGTGTTCTCCTAGTTCGGGCAATTTCTAATAATGTGGCCCGGTTTTCCACATTTATAACAAACTACATTGGCATGACTTGCTCCGACACTACTTGCTCCGCCATTACTCGTTCCGACACCATTTGTTCCTTTCGTTCTATTAACCCCTGGTCCGTAGACCTCACACTTCGCCGCGCTATGACCATTTCTTTTACACTTGTTGCAAAATTTGGTGCAGAACCCCGAGTGATACTTTTCACACCTTTGGCATAGTTGCTTCTGATTGTTGTTGTTGTTGTTGTTGCGGTTATTATTGTTGTTGGGATGATTGTTGTAGTTGCTGTTGTTGTTGTTGTTGTTGTTGTTGTTGTTGTTGTTGTTGGGCCGTTTGTTGTAGTTGCGATTGATGTTGCGATTGTTGGGATAATTGTTGCGATTATTGTTGTAATTGCTGTTGTTGTTGTATTGGTGATTCTTATCACCGTTTTCCTCCCACTTTCTTTTGACTTGCTTCACATTGGTCTCTTCAGTAGTCTGTTCTTTAATTCTTTCTTCAATCTGGTTCACTAGTTTGTGAGCCATTCTACATGCCTGTTGTATGGAGGCGGGCTCGTGTGAACTTATATCTTCTTGGATTCTTTCCGGTAATCCTTTCACAAACGCGTCGATCTTCTCTTCCTCATCTTCGAATGCTCCCGGACACAATAGGCACAATTCTGTGAATCGTCTTTCATACGTGGTAATATCAAATCCTTGGGTTCGTAACCCTCTAAGTTCTGTCTTGAGCTTATTGACCACGGTTCTGGGACGGTACTTCTCGTTCATCAAGTGCTTGAATACTGACCACGGTAGTGCGTACGCATCGTCTTGTCCCACTTGCTCTAGATAGGTATTCCACCATGTTAACGCAGAACCTGTGAAGGTATGCGTAGCGTACTTCACTTTGTCCTCTTCAGTACACTTACTTATGGCAAACACCGATTCGACCTTCTCGGTCCACCGTTTCAATCCGATCGGTCCTTCGGTTCCATCAAATTCCAAAGGTTTGCAGGCAGTGAATTCTTTGTAGGTGCATCCTACACGATTTCCTGTACTGCTAGATCCAAGGTTATTATTGGTATGTAGCGCAGCCTGTACTGCGGCTATGTTTGAAGCTAGAAAAGTACGGAATTCCTCTTCATTCATATTCACGGTGTGTCGAGTAGTCGGTGCCATTTCCTTCAAAATAGTCAAATGGAACAAGTTAATCATACAGAATATTAAGAGTAGTTAATAGTATTTCGTAGCATAATATGAACTCATTTATAAAAGCTTTTTCTTCATATTAGCGTTTTATAAGTTTAAATTCGGGTAGTACCTACCCGTTAAGTTCATACTTAGTAGCTAATATACAATTCAACTACTACAATTCTATATGAAAAACTGATTATAATAATATTTCGTGTTCAAACTTTTACACAATATTTTACAAACTTACAATACCGCTTATTTTACATATAGCATGAAATATAGCACACAATAAATTTGATACAAGTTGGTTGTGAAGATAATTCTAGCTAGTACACAAGTCGTTCAGCAAAGGCAATAAAGACACGTAATTCATACGTCCAGAAACAAGTCATGCATTCTGGTTTTACTAGGATTACTTCCCATCCTTGGTCTTGTGCAACATAACCGTTATGGCCGTTGATAAGACAGCGTGTTGTAACGTCGTCAAAGGGACGAGGGTTACGTAATGTCCAACAGTCCCGTAACAATCTAAAAACCTCATTTCTTACCCCAATTACCGACTTCGTCACTTGTGGGAACGTTTTGTTTAATAGTTGTAGCCCGATGTTCTTGTTCTCACTTTGGTGAGAAATGAACATTACTAATCCGTAAGCATAACATGCTTCTTTATGTTGCATGTTAGCCGCTTTTTCTAAATCACGAAGTCCAATATTCGGATATATTGAGTCAAAATAATTTCTTAACTCATTGCGTAAAATAGCATTTGGGTTCCCCGCAATATATGCGTCAAAGTAAACACATCGTAACTTATGGATTTCCCAATGTGATATCCCCCATCTTTCGAACGAAAGCCTTTTATAAACCAAGGCATTCTTGGAACGTTCTTCGAATGTCTTACAAACTGATCTCGCCTTAAATAGTTGTGCCGAAGAATTCTGACCGACTCTAGACAAGATTTCATCAATCATGTCTCCGGGTAGGTCTCTTAAAATATTGGGTTGTCTATCCATTTTGTGTTTTTATACTGTAAAATAGACAAGAGTTAGATTCATAAAAAAAATACTTATTAATACAAGCAATTTTTACATATATCATAAAGCATAAGCACACTATATTACTTATATTACACCACACGAATACAACTATCTTATTCCGACTCGCTTGTTTCTTCTTCTTCGGTTTTGGTTCGTTTTGCCAAGTTTCTAGGGATATATGATGTTCCCCTAATACGAGCCGTCGTTTTCCACATTGGTTTAGAAAAACCTGGTGGTTTAGAGGTTCCCGGGTCATTGTTACAACTTAAGGACTTCGGGGGTTGACGATACATATAAAGTTCATCGGGGTTGGAATTAGATTTCTCTATTTTTATGCCCTTTCCTTTATTATTTTCTTTTGCCTTTTTAAATTCAGTTGGGGTAATTTCTATAACATCATTGGAATTCTCGTCGGAATCCGATTCATCGGAGAATTGGTAATCCTCCCAATATTTTGCTTCCTTGGCGGAAACACCATTGACCATAATTAACCTTGGTCGGTTGGTTGAGGATTTTCTTTTACTTAACCATTTTATTATTTCCCCCACCGGTTCTATTTCTTCATCCGGTTCCGATTCTTCTTCCGATTCAGATTCTTCTTCCGGTTCCGACTCTTCTTCCGGTTCCTCTTCGGGAACTTGTGAATCAGTCCATGAATCATTCCAATTTATATTTAACTCTTCATTATTATTAGGTGAGTCAATGGGACTTGTTCTAGAGGTAGACATCTATCACATAATATCAAACGCGTTAAGAGATTAATATATCACATAATATTCACATGTTAAAAATATATAGTTTCCAACAAAATTTGTTAAGCAATCATTTTTTAAGTAAACACGGTCGAAGTCCAGACTCACTAATGCATCCTAACAAACTCGATAAGACACACTAATGCAAAATTCTGGTTCTCTAAGACCAGCGCTCGGATACCAACTGAAATGTCCCGTTCTTATTGATTAAAAACGTTCCATATTAATTGATTTCGTTGCGAGGTTTTGACCTCTATATGAGACGTTTTTCAAAGACTGCATTCATTTTAAAACAAACCATAACCTTTATTTCATCAATAAAGGTTTAAAAGCTTTACGTAGATTATCAAATAATGATAATCTAAAATATCCTGTTTACACACGACCATTACATAATGGTTTACAATACAAATATGTTACAACAAAATAAGTTTCTTGAATGCAGTTTTTACACAATATCATACAAGCATGGACTCCAAATCTCGTCCTTATTTAAGTATGCGACAGCGGAAGCTCTTAATAATCACCTGAGAATAAACATGCTTAAAACGTCAACAAAAATGTTGGTGAGTTATAGGTTTAACCTATATATATCAAATCATAATAATAGACCACAAGATTTCATATTTCAATACACATCCCATACATAGAGATAAAAATCATTCATATGGTGAACACCTGGTAACCGACATTAACAAGATGAATATATAAGAATATCCCCATCATTCCGGGACACCCTTCGGATATGATATAAATTTCGAAGTACTAAAGCATCCGGTACTTTGGATGGGGCTTGTTGGGCCCAATAGATCTATCTTTAGGATTCGCGTCAATTAGGGTGTCTGTTCCCTAATTCTTAGATTACCAGACTTAATAAAAAGGGGCATATTCGATTTCGATAATTCAACCATAGAATGTAGTTTCACTTACTTGTGTCTATTTTGTAAATCATTTATAAAACCTGCATGTATTCTCATTCCAAAAATATTAGATTTTAAAAGTGGGACTATAACTCACTTTCACAGATTTTTACTTCGTCGGGAAGTAAGACTTGGCCACTGGGTGATTCACGAACCTATAACAATATATACATATATATCAAAGTATGTTCAAAATATATTTACAACACTTTTAATATATTTTGATGTTTTAAGTTTATTAAGTCAGCTGTCCTCGTTAGTAACCTACAACTAGTTGTCCACAGTTAGATGTACAGAAATAAATCGATAAATATTATCTTGAATCAATCCACGACCCAGTGTATACGTATCTCAGTATTGATCACAACTCAAACTATATATATTTTGGAATCAACCTCAACCCTGTATAGCTAACTCCAACATTCACATATAGAGTGTCTATGGTTGTTCTGAAATATATATAGATGTGTCGACATGATAGGTCGAAACATTGTATACGTGTCTATGGTATCTCAAGATTACATAATATACAATACAAGTTGATTAAATTATGGTAGGAATAGATTTGTTACCAATTTTCACGTAGCTAAAATGAGAAAAATTATCCAATCTTGTTTTACCCATAACTTCTTCATTTTAAATCCGTTTTGAGTGAATCAAATTGCTATGGTTTCATATTGAACTCTATTTTATGAATCTAAACAGAAAAAGTATAGGTTTATAGTCGGAAAAATAAGTTACATGTCGTTTTTGTAAAGGTAGTTATTTCAGTCGAAAGAACGACGTCTAGATGACCATTTTAGAAAACATACTTCCACTTTGAGTTTAACCATAATTTTTGGATATAGTTTCATGTTCATAATAAAAATCATTTTCTCAGAATAACTTCTTTTAAATCAAATTTTATCATAGTTTTTAATTAACTAACCCAAAACAGCCCGCGGTGTTACTACGACGGCGTAAATCCGGTTTTACGCTGTTTTTCGTGTTTCCAGGTTTTAAATCATTAAGTTAGCATATCATATAGATATAGAACATGTGTTTAGTTGATTTTAAAAGTCAAGTTAGAAGGATTAACTTTTGTTTGCGAACAAGTTTAGAATTAACTAAACTATGTTCTAGTGATTACAAGTATAAACCTTCGAATAAGATAGCTTTATATGTATGAATCGAATGATGTTTTGAACATCATTACTACCTTAAGTTCCTTGGATAAACCTACTGGAAAAGAGAAAAATGGATCTAGATTCAACGGATCCTTGGATGGCTCGAAGTTCTTGAAGCAGAATCATGACACGAAAACAAGTTCAAGTAAGATCATCACTTGAAATAAGATTGTTATAGTTATAGAAATTGAACCAAAGTTTGAATATGATTATTACCTTGTATTAGAATGATAACCTACTGTAAGAAACAAAGATTTCTTGAGGTTGGATGATCACCTTACAAGATTGGAAGTGAGCTAGCAAACTTGAAAGTATTCTTGATTTTATGAAACTAGAACTTTTGGAATTTATGAAGAACACTTAGAACTTGAAGATAGAACTTGAGAGAGATCAATTAGATGAAGAAAATTGAAGAATGAAAGTGTTTGTAGGTGTTTTTGGTCGTTGGTGTATGGATTAGATATAAAGGATATGTAATTTTGTTTTCATGTAAATAAGTCATGAATGATTACTCATATTTTTGTAATTTTATGAGATATTTCATGCTAGTTGCCAAATGATGGTTCCCACATGTGTTAGGTGACTCACATGGGCTGCTAAGAGCTGATCATTGGAGTGTATATACCAATAGTACATACATCTAAAAGCTGTGTATTGTACGAGTACGAATACGGGTGCATACGAGTAGAATTGTTGATGAAACTGAACGAGGATGTAATTGTAAGCATTTTTGTTAAGTAGAAGTATTTTGATAAGTGTATTGAAGTCTTTCAAAAGTGTATAAATACATATTAAAACACTACATGTATATACATTTTAACTGAGTCGTTAAGTCATCGTTAGTCGTTACATGTAAGTGTTGTTTTGAAACCTTTAGGTTAACGATCTTGTTAAATGTTGTTAACCCAATGTTTATAATATCAAATGAGATTTTAAATTATTATATTATCATGATATTATCATGTATGAATATCTCTTAATATGATATATATACATTAAATGTCTTTACAACGATAATCGTTACATATATGTCTCGGTTAAAAATCATTAAGTTAGTAGTCTTGTTTTTATATATGTAGTTCATTGTTAATATACTTAATGATATGTTACTTATCATAGTATCATGTTAACTATATATATATCCATATATATGTCATCATATAGTTTTTACAAGTTTTAACGTTCGTGAATCACCGGTCAACTTGGGTGGTCAATTGTCTATATGAAACATATTTCAATTAATCAAGTCTTAACAAGTTTAACTGCTTAACATGTTGGAAACATTTAATCTTGTAAATATCAATCTCAATTAATATATATAAACATGGAAAAGTTCGGGTCACTACACTCACGATGTAATCAACTGTTGTGAATCGTTTATAATCGATATGGACTTCGTCCGGATGGATTAGGACGGGTCTTCACAGTTGGTATCAGAGCGGTGGTCTTAGCGAACCAGGTCTTGTATTAGTGAGTCTAACTGATAGTCGTTAGAATGCATTAGTGAGTCTAACTTAAAGTCTAAAACACGTCTTACTGCCTTTATTGCATAGACAGTGTATAGATAAATTCATATCTTGGCGTATCTGTTATTGTTACCTTTGCCTGACAGCTTCCGTAAATTCCTCCGTAGCTTATGGGATTTTAGTATTATATATGCATATGTAAATTATGTATTGCAGGGTACTAATCTACATCCTATAATCTAATTCGTATCGAAAATACTTCATTTAATCGTACGAGATGAATCCCTCAACCAGTTCGAGTCCCTCAAATTTCGATAGCTATTCTGATAGTTATTCCGACAGCTATTCCGATATGGATTTCCACTCGAGCTCCGAAAGCAGTGTAACTGGAATGAGTCAACCAATTAGCCATCATTTATTCCGGATGAATTGGAAATGGGTTCGTAGTCGACTTGATCAATGGAGACGCGAGGAAGGCGATCCCTTCCACTAACCGAATTCACCTTTTGGCGAAAGAACCTGAAGCACTTACCGGCGAACCTGTTCGTAACATCATTTTCACCCTCATTTCCCGAATATCTCGCCACGACTATATCATAACTAAGATTCTAAACTTTTTTCATCCGCTCGTTCCAACTGACAATCATCCAGGAATAATAGAAGGAGTTAGCGAACTTCGCGCTCGAGTAATCAATTTGGAGTGTATGGTGCAAAATCTACCAACTTCAACAACATCGCCGGCACCAACAATACTATCAATAACAACACCAGTATCATCAACAATCCTTGCCTCAACATCTGATTCTGTATATCGATTATAATCATCAATATACGTATCGTTCTACATTATTTATCTTCGTTCGACATGATGATTATGTAATCTCTAATGTTTTAGAGATTATGTACTCTAATTCTAACCGAAAAGCAAATGAGTTTAATGTTATATTAACTCATTAAACCCATAATTACATCTGAAGAAAATATATACGTATATATGTATTTCTAAAGATTGTAATTAAAAATTCTTTTGTACAAACTGTTAATGGTGAAAATATTTTAACGGGTGGGTAATACCCGAGGAATATGAAATGTCCCGTTCTTATTGATTAAAAACGTTCCATATTAATTGATTTCGGTGCGAGGTTTTGACCTCTATATGAGACGTTTTTCAAAGACTGCATTCATTTTAAAACAAACCATAACCTTTATTTCATCAATAAAGGTTTAAAAAGCTTTACGTAGATTATCAAATAATGATAATCTAAAATATCCTGTTTACACACGACCATTACATAATGGTTTACAATACAAATATGTTACAACAAAATAAGTTTCTTGAATGCAGTTTTTACACAATATCATACAAGCATGGACTCCAAATCTCGTCCTTATTTAAGTATGCAATAGCGGAAGCTCTTAATAATCACCTGAGAATAAACATGCTTAAAACGTCAACAAAAATGTTGGTGAGTTATAGGTTTAACCTATATATATCAAATCATAATAATAGACCACAAGATTTCATATTTCAATACACATCCCATACATAGAGATAAAAATCACTCATATGGTGAACACCTGGTAACCGACATTAACAAGATGCATATATAAGAATATCCCCATCATTCCGGGACACCCTTCGGATATGATATAAATTTCGAAGTACTAAAGCATCCGGTACTTTGGATGGGGTAGATCTATCTTTAGGATTCGCGTCAATTAGGGTGTCTGTTCCCTAATTCTTAGATTACCCGACTTAATAAAAAGGGGCATATTCGATTTCGATAATTCAACCATAGAATGTAGTTTCACGTACTTGTGTCTATTTTGTAAATTATTTATAAAACCTGCATGTAATCTCATCCCAAAAATATTAGATTTTAAAAGTGGGACTATAACTCACTATCATAGATTTTTACTTCGTCGGGAAGTAAGACTTGGCCGCTGGTTGATTCACGAACCTATAACAATATATACATATATATCAAAGTATGTTCAAAATATATTTACAACACTTTTAATATATTTTGATGTTTTAAGTTTATTAAGTCAGCTGTCCTCGTTAGTAACCTACAACTAGTTGTCCACAGTTAGATGTACAGAAATAAATCGATAAATATTATCTTGAATCAATCCACGACCCAGTGTATACATATCTCAGTATTAATCACAACTTAAACTATATATATTTTGGAAACAACCTCAACCCTGTATAGCTAACTCCAACATTCACATATAGAGTGTCTATGGTTGTTCCGAAATATATATAGATGTGTCGACATGATAGGTCGAGACATTGTATACATGTCTATGATATCTCAAGATTACATAATATACAATACAAGTTGATTAAGTTATGGTTGGAATAGATTTGTTACCAATTTTCACGTAGCTAAAATGAGAAAAATTATCCAATCTTGTTTTACCCATAACTTCTTCATTTTAAATCCGTTTTGAGTGAATCAAATTGCTATGGTTTCATATTGAACTCTATTTTATGAATCTAAACAGAAAAAGTATAGGTTTATAGTCAGAAAAATAAGTTACAAGTCGTTTTTTGTAAAGGTAGTCATTTCAGTCGAAAGAACGACGTCTAGATGACCATTTTAGAAAACATACTTCCACTTTGAGTTTAACCATAATTTTTGGATATAGTTTCATGTTCATAATAAAAATAATTTTCTCAGAATAACAACTTTTAAATCAAAGTTTATCATAGTTTTTAATTAACTAACCCAAAACAGCCCGCGGTGTTACTACGACGGCGTAAATCCGGTTTTACGGTGTTTTTCGTGTTTTCAGGTTTTAAATCATTAAGTTAGCATATCATATAGATATAGAACATTTGTTTAGTTGATTTTAAAAGTCAATTTAGAAGG
The DNA here is from genome assembly GCF_046630445.1 of Rutidosis leptorrhynchoides. Classification (NCBI taxonomy): domain Eukaryota; kingdom Viridiplantae; phylum Streptophyta; class Magnoliopsida; order Asterales; family Asteraceae; genus Rutidosis; species Rutidosis leptorrhynchoides. The sequence goes on from NC_092343.1 coordinate 242,791,702, forward strand.
ATTAACTTTTGTTTGCGAACAAGTTTAGAATTAACTAAACTATGTTCTAGTGATTACAAGTTTAAACCTTCGAATAAGATAGCTTTATATGTATTAATCGAATGATGTTATGAACATCATTACTACCTTAATTTCCTTGGATAAACCTACTGGAAAAGATAAAAATGGATCTAGCTTCAACGGATCCTTGGATGGCTCGAAGTTCTTGAAGCAGAATCATGACACGAAAACAAGTTCAAGTAAGATCATCACTTGAAATAAGATTGTTATAGTTATAGAAATTGAACCAAAGTTTGAATATGATTATTACCTTATATTAGAATGACAACCTACTATAAGAAACAAAGATTTCTTGAGGTTGGATGATCACCTTACAAGATTGGAAGTGAGCTAGCAAACTTGAAAGTATTCTTGATTTTATGTAACTAGAACTTGTAGAATTTATGAAGAACTCTTAGAACTTGAAGATAGAACTTGAGAGAGATCAATTAGATGAAGAAAATTGAAGAATGAAAGAGTTTGTAGGTGTTTTTGGCTGTTGGTGTATGGATTAGATATAAAGGATATGTAATTTTGTTTTCATGTAAATAAGACATGAATGATTACTCATATTTTTGTAATTTTATGAGATATTTCATGCTAGTTGCCAAATTATGGTTCCCACATGTCTTAGGTGACTCACATGGGCTGCTAATAGCTGATCATTGGAGTGTCTATACCAATAGTACATACATCTAAAAGCTGTGTATTGTACGAGTACGAATACGGGTGCATACGAGTAGAATTGTTGATGAAACTGAACGAGGATGTAATTGTAAGCATTTTTGTTAAGTAGAACTATTTTGATAAGTGTATTTAAGTCTTTCAAAAGTGTATAAATACATATTAAAACACTACATGTATATACATTTTAACTGAGTCGTTAAGTCATCGTTAGTCGTTACATGTAAGTGTTGTTTTGAAACCTTTAGGTTAACGATCTTGTTAAATGTTGTTAACCCAATGTTTATAATATCAAATGAGATTTTAAATTATTATATTATCATGATATTATCATGTATGAATATCTCTTAATATGATATATATACATTAAATGTCTTTACAACGATAATCGTTACATATATGTCTCGTTTAAAAATCATTAAGTTAGTAGTCTTGTTTTTACATATGTAGTTCATTGTTAATATACTTAATGATATGTTTACTTATCATAGTATCATGTTAACTATATATATATCCATATATATGTCATCATATACTTTTTACAAGTTTTAACGTTCGTGAATCACCGGTCAACTTGGGTGGTCAATTGTCTATATGAAACATATTTCAATTAATCAAGTCTTAACAAGTTTAACTGCTTAACATGTTGGAAACATTTAATCATGTAAATATCAATCTCAATTAATATATATAAACATGGAAAAGTTTGGGTCACTACAGTACCTACCCGTTAAATAAATTTCGTCCCGAAATTTTAAGCTGTTGAAGGTGTTGACGAATCTTCTGGAAATAGATGCGGGTATTTCTTCTTCATCTGATCTTCACGCTCCCAGGTGAACTCGGGTCCTCTACGAGCATTCCATCGAACCTTAACAATTGGTATCTTGTTTTGCTTAAGTCTTTTAACCTCACGATCCATTATTTTGACGGGTTCTTCGATGAATTGAAGTTTTTCGTTGATTTGGATTTCATCTAACGGAATAGTGAGATCTTCTTTAGCAAAACATTTCTTCAAATTTGAGACGTGGAAAGTGTTATGTACAGCCGCGAGTTGTTGAGGTAACTCAAGTCGGTAAGCTACTGGTCCGACATGATCAATAATCTTGAATGGTCCAATATACCTTGGATTTAATTTCCCTCATTTACCAAATCGAATAACGCCTTTCCAAGGTGTAACTTTAAGCGGGACCATCTCTCCAATTTCAAATTCTATATCTTTTCTTTTAATGTCAGCGTAGCTCTTTTGTCGACTTTGGGCGGTTTTCAACCGTTGTTGAATTTGGATGATCTTCTCGGTAGTTTCTTGTATAATCTCCGGACTCGTAATCTGTCTATCCCGCACTTCACTCCAACAAATCGGAGACCTGCACTTTCTACCATAAAGTGCTTCAAACGGCGCCATCTCAATGCTTGAATGGTAGCTGTTGTTGTAGAAAAATTCTGCTAACGGTAGATGTCGATCCCAACTGTTTCCGAAATCAATAACACATGCTCGTAGCATGTCTTCAAGCGTCTGTATCGTCCTTTCGCTTTGCCCATCAGTTTGTGGATGATAGGCAGTACTCATGTCTAGACGAGTTCCTAATGCTTGCTGTAATGTTTGCCAGAATCTTGAAATAAATCTGCCATCCCTATCAGAGATAATAGAGATTGGTATTCCATGTCTGGAGACGACTTCCTTCAAATACAGTCGTGCTAACTTCTCCATCTTGTCATCTTCTCTTATTGGCAGGAAGTGTGCTGATTTGGTGAGACGACCAACTATTATCCAAATAGTATCAAAACCACTTGCAGTCCTTGGCAATTTAGTGATGAAATCCATGGTAATGTTTTCCCATTTCCATTCCGGGATTTCGGGTTGTTGAAGTAGAACTGATGGTTTCTGATGCTCAGCTTTGACCTTAGAACACGTCAAACATTCTCCTACATATTTAGAAACATCAGCTTTCATACCCGGCCACCAAAAATGTTTCTTGAGATCCTTATACATCTTCCCCGTTCCAGGATGTATTGAGTATCTGGTTTTATGAGCTTCTCTAAGTACCATTTCTCTCATATCTCCAAATTTTGGTACCCAAATCCTTTCAGCCCTATACCGGGTTCCGTCTTCCCGAATATTAAGATGCTTCTCCGATCCTTTGGGTATTTCATCCTTTAAATTTCCCTCTTTTAAAACTCCTTGTTGCGCCTCCTTTATTTGAGTAGTAAGGTTATTATGAATCATTATATTCATAGATTTTACTCGACTGGGTTCTCTGTCCTTCCTGCTCAAGGCATCGGCTACCACATTTGCCTTCCCCGGGTGGTAACAAATGTCAAAGTCGTAATCATTCAACAATTCAATCCACCTATGCTGCCTCATATTCAGTTGTTTCTGATTAAATATGTGTTGAAGACTTTTGTGGTCGGTATATATAATACTTTTGACCCCATATAAGTAGTGCCTCCAAGTCTTTAATGCAAAAACAACCGCGCCTAATTCCAAATCATGCGTCGTATAATTTTGCTCGTGAATCTTCAATTGTCTAGATGCATAAGCAATCACCTTCGTTCGTTGTATTAATACACAATCGAGACCTTGCTTTGATGCATCACAATAAATCACAAAATCATCATTCCCTTCAGGCAATGACAATATAGGTGCCGTAGTTAGCTTTTTCTTCAATAACTGAAACGCTTTCTCTTGTTCATCCTTCCATTCAAATTTCTTCCCTTTATGCATTAATGCAGTCAAGGGTTTTGCTATTCTGGAAAAGTCTTGGATGAACCTTCTGTAGTAACCAGCTAGTCCTAAAAACTGGCGTATGTGTTTTGGAGTTTTCGGGGTTTCCCACTTTTCAACAGTTTCTATCTTTGCCGGATCCACCTTAATACCTTCTTTGTTCACTATGTGACCGAGGAATTTAACTTCTTCCAACCAAAATGCACACTTTGAAAACCTAGCGTACAATTCTTCCTTCCTCAATACTTCTAACACCTTTCTCAAATGTTCACTGTGTTCTTGGTCATTCTTTGAGTAAATAAATATGTCATCAATGAAAACAATGACAAACTTATCAAGGTATGGTCCACACACTCGGTTCATAAGGTCCATGAACACAGCTGGTGCATTAGTTAAACCAAACGGCATGACCATAAACTCGTAATGACCGTAACGTGTTCTGAAAGCAGTCTTTAGAATATCATCTTCTTTCACCCGCATTTGATGATACCCGGAACGTAAGTCAATCTTTGAATAAATAGACGATCCTTGTAGTTGATCAAATAAGTCGTCGATTCTCGGTAGTGGGTAGCGGTTCTTGTTGGTAAGTTTGTTCAACTCTCGGTAGTCGATACACAACCTGAATGTACCATCTTTCTTCTTGACAAACAAAACAGGAGCTCCCCATGGTGATGTGCTTGGTCGAATGAAACCACGCTCTAAAAGTTCTTGTAATTGGCTTTGCAGTTCTTTCATCTCGCTGGGTGCGAGTCTGTAAGGAGCACGAGCTATTGGTGCAGCTCCTGGTACAAGATCTATTTGAAATTCAACGGATCGATGTGAGGGTAATTCCGGTAATTCTTTCGGAAATACATCGGGAAATTCTTTTGCAATGGGAACATCATTGATGCTCTTTTCTTCAGTTTGTACTTTCTCGACGCGTGCTAGAACAGCATAGCAACCTTTTCTTATTAGTTTTTGTGCCTTCAAATTACTAATAAGATGTAGCTTCGTGTTGCCTTTTTCTCCGTACACCATTAAGGGTTTTCCTTTTTCTCGTATAATGCGAATTGCATTTTTGTAACAAACGATCTCTGCTTTCACTTCTTTCAACCAGTCCATACCGATTATCACATCAAAACTCCCTAACTCTACTGGTATCAAATCAATCTTAAATGTTTCGCTAACCAGTTTAATTTCTCGATTCCGACATATATTATCTGCTGAAATTAATTTACCATTTGCTAATTCGAGTAAAAATTTACTATCCAAAGGCGTCAATGGACAACTTAATTTAGCACAAAAATCTCTACTCATATAGCTTCTATCCGCACCCGAATCAAATAAAACGTAAGCAGATTTATTGTCAATAAGAAACGTACCTGTAACAAGCTCCGGGTCTTCCTGTGCCTCTGCCGCATTAATATTGAAAACTCTTCCGCGGCCTTGTCCATTCGTGTTCTCCTGGTTCGGACAATTTCTAATAATGTGGCCCGGTTTTCCACATTTATAACAAACTACATTGGCATAACTTGCTCCGACACTACTTGCTCCGCCATTACTCGTTCTGACACCATTTGTTCCTTTCGTTCTATTAACCCCTGGTCCGTAGACCTCACACTTCACCGCGCTATGACCATTTCTTTTACACTTGTTGCAAAATTTGGTGCAGAACCCCGAGTGATACTTTTCACACCTTTGGCATAGCTGCTTCTGATTGTTGTTGTTGTTGCAGTTATTATTGTTGTTGGGATGATTGTTGTAGTTGTTGTTGTTGTTGTTGTTGTTGTTGTTGGGCCGTTTGTTGTAGTTGCGATTGATGTTGCGATTGTTGGGATAATTGTTGCGATTATTGTTGTAATTGCTGTTGTTGTTGTATTGGTGATTCTTATCACCGTTTTCCTCCCACTTTCTTTTGACTTGCTTCACATTGGCCTCTTCAGCAGTCTGTTCTTTAATTCTTTCTTCAATCTGGTTCACTAGTTTGTGAGCCATTCTACATGCCTGTTGTATGGAGGCGGGCTCGTGTGAACTTATATCTTCTTGGATTCTTTCCGGTAATCCTTTCACAAACGCGTCGATCTTCTCTTCCTCATCTTCGAATGCTCCCGGACACAATAGGCAGAATTCTGTGAATCGTCTTTCGTACGTGGTAATATCAAATCCTTGGGTTCGTAACCCTCTAAGTTCTGTCTTGAGCTTATTGACCTCGGTTCTGGGACGGTACTTCTCGTTCATCAAGTGCTTGAATGCTGACCACGGTAGTGCGTACGCATCGTCTTATCCCACTTGCTCTAGATAGGTATTCCACCATGTTAACGCAGAACCTGTGAAGGTATGCGTAGCGTACTTCACTTTGTCCTCTTCAGTACACTTACTTATGGCAAACACCGATTCGACCTTCTCAGTCCACCGTTTCAATCCGATCAGTCCTTCGGTTCCATCAAATTCTAAAGGTTTACAGGCAGTGAATTCTTTGTAGGTGCATCCTACACGATTTCATGTACTGCTAGATCCAAGGTTATTGTTGGTATGTAGCGCAGCCTGTACTGCGGCTATGTTTGAAGTTAGAAAAGTACGGAATTCCTCTTCATTCATATTCACAGTGTGTCGAGTAGTCGGTGCCATTTCCTTCAAAATAGTCAAATGGAACAAGTTAATCATACAGAATATTAAGAGTAGTTAATAGTATTTCGTAGCATAATATGAACTCATTTATAAAAGCTTTTTCTTCATATTAGCATTTTATAAGTTTAAATTCGGGTAGTACCTACCCGTTAAGTTCATACTTAGTAGCTAATATACAATTCAACTACTACAATTCTATATGAAAAACTGATTATAATAATATTTCGCGTTCAAACTTTTACACAATATTTTACAAACTTACAATACCGCTTATTTTACATATAGCATGAAATATAGCACACAATAAATTTGATACAAGATGGTTGTGAAGATAATTCTAGCTAGTACACAAGTCGTTCAGCAAAGGCAATAAAGACACGTAATTCATACGTCCAGAAACAAGTCATGCATTCTGGTTTTACTAGGATTACTTCCCATCCTTGGTCTTGTGGAACATAACCGTTTTGGCCATTGATAAGACAGCGTGTTGTAACGTCGTCAAAGGGACGAGGGTTATGTAATGTCCAACAGTCCCGTAACAATCTAAAAACCTCATTTCTTACCCCAATTACCGACTCCGTCACTTGTGGGAACGTTTTGTTTAATAGTTGTAGCCCGATGTTCTTGTTCTCACTTTGGTGAGAAGCGAACATTACTAATCCGTAAGCATAACATGCTTCTTTATGTTGCATGTTAGCCACTTTTTCTAAATCACGAAGTCCAATATTCGGATATATTGAGTCAAAATAATTTCTTAACCCATTGCGTAAAATAGCATTTGGGTTCCCCGCAATATATGCGTCAAAGTAAACACATCGTAACTTATGGATTTCCCAATGTGATATCCCCCATCTTTCGAACGAAAGCCTTTTATAAACCAAGGCATTCTTGGAACGTTCTTCGAATGTCTTACAAAATGATCTCGCCTAAGAATTCTGACCGATTCTAGACAAGATTTCATCAATCATATCTCCGGGTAGGTCTCTTAAAATATTGGGTTGTCTATCCATTTTGTGTTTTTATACTGTAAAATAGACAAGAGTTAGATTCATAAAAAAATACTTATTAATACAAGCAATTTTTACATATATCATAAAGCATAAGCACACTATATTACATATATTACACCACACGAATACAACTATCTTATTCCGACTCGCTTGTTTCTTCTTCTTTGGTTTTGGTTCTTTTTGCCAAGTTTCTAGGGATATATGATGTTCCCCTAATACGAGCCATCGTTTTCCACATTGGTTTAGAAAAACCTGGTGGTTTAGAGGTTCCCGGGTCATTGTTACAACTTAAGGACTTCGGGGGTTGACGATACATATAAAGTTCATCAGGGTTGGAATTAGATTTCTCTATTTTTATGACCTTTCCCTTATTATTTTCTTTTGCCTTTTTAAATTCAGTTGGGGTAATTTCTATAACATCATCGGAATTCTCGTCGGAATCCGATTCATCGGAGAATTGGTAATCCTCCCAATATTTTGCTTCCTTGGCGGAAACACCATTGACCATAATTAACCTTGGTCGGTTGGTTGAGGATTTTCTTTTACTTAACCGTTTTATTATTTCCCCCACCGGTTCTATTTCTTCATCCGGTTCTGATTCTTCTTCCGGTTCCGATTCTTCTTCCGGTTCCGACTCTTCTTCCGGTTCCTCTTCGGGAACTTGTGAATCAGTCCACGAATCATTCCAATTTACATTTGACTCTTCATTATTATTAGGTGAGTCAATGGGACTTGTTCTAGAGGTAGACATCTATCACATAATATCAAACGCTTTAAGAGATTAATATATCACATAATATTCACATGTTAAAAATATATAGTTTCCGACAAAATTTGTTAAGCAATCATTTTTCAAGTAAACACGGTCGAAGTCCAGACTCACTAATGCATCCTAACAAACTCAATAAGACATACTAATGCAAAATTCTGGTTCTCTAAGACCAACGCTCGGATACCAACTGAAACGTCCCATTCTTATTGATTAAAAACGTTCCATATTAATTAATTTCGTTGCGAGGTTTTGACCTCTATATGAGACGTTTTTCAAAGACTGCATTCATTTTAAAACAAACCATAACCTTTATTTCATCAATAAAGGTTTAAAAAGCTTTACGTAGATTATCAAATAATGATAATCTAAAATATCCTGTTTACACACGACCATTACAAAATGGTTTACAATACAAATATGTTACAACAAAATAAGTTTCTTGAATGCAGTTTTTACACAATATCATACAAGCATGGACTCCAAATCTCGTCCTTATTTAAGTATGCGACCACGGAAGCTCTTAATAATCACCTGAGAATAAACATGCTTAAAACGTCAACAAAAATGTTGGTGAGTTATAGGTTTAACCTATATATATCAAATCATAATAATAGACCACAAGATTTCATATTTCAATACACATCCCATACATAGAGATAAAAATCATTCATATGGTGAACACCTGGTAACCGACATTAACAAGATGCATATATAAGAATATCCCCATCATTTCGGGACACCCTTCGGATATGATATAAATTTTGAAGTACTAATGCATCCGGTACTTTGGATGGGGTTTGTTAGGCCCAATAGATCTATCTTTAGGATTCGCGTCAATTAGGGGTGTCTGTTCCCTAATTCTTAGATTACCAGACTTAATAAAAAGGGGCATATTCGATTTCGATAATTCAATCATAGAATGTAGTTTCACGTACTTGTGTCTATTTTGTAAATCATTTATAAAACCTGCATGTATTCTCATCCCAAAAATATTAGATTTTAAAAGTGGGACTATAACTCACTTTCACAGATTTTTACTTCGTCGGGAAGTAAGACTTGGCCACTGGTTGATTCACGAACCTATAACAATATATACATATATATCAAAGTATGTTCAAAATATATTTACAACACTTTTAATATATTTTGATGTTTTAAGTTTATTAACTCAGCTGTCCTCGTTAGTAACCTACAACTAGTTGTCCACAGTTAGATGTACAGAAATAAATCGATAAATATTATCTTGAATCAATCCACGACCCAGTGTATACGTATCTCAGTATTGATCACAACTCAAACTATATATATTTTGGAATCAACCTCAACCCTGTATAGCTAACTCCAACATTCACATATAGAGTGTCTATGGTTGTTCCGAAATATATATAGATGTGTCGACATGATAGGTCGAAACATTGTATACGTGACTATGGTATCTCAAGATTACATAATATACAATACAAGTTGATTAAGTTATGGTTGGAATAGATTTTTTATCAATTTTCACATAGCTAAAATGAGAAAAATTATCCAATCTTGTTTTACCCATAACTTCTTCATTTTAAATCCGTTTTGAGTGAATCAAATTGCTATGGTTTCATATTGAACTCTATTTTATGAATCTAAACAGAAAAAGTATAGGTTTATAGTCGGAAAAATAAGTTACAAGTCGTTTTTGTAAAGGTATTCATTTCAGTCGAAAGAACGACGTCTAGATGACCATTTTAGAAAACATACTTCCACTTTGAGTTTAACCATAATTTTTGGATATAGTTTCATGTTCATAATAAAAATCATTTTCTCAGAATAACAACTTTTAAATCAAAGTTTATCATAGTTTTTAATTAACTAACCCAAAACAGCCCGCGGTGTTACTACGACGGCGTAAATCCGGTTTTACGGTGTTTTTCGTGTTTCCAGGTTTTAAATCATTAAGTTAGCATATCATATAGATATAGAACATGTGTTTAGTTGATTTTAAAAGTCAAGTTAGAAGGATTAACTTTTGTTTGCGAACAAGTTTAGAATTAACTAAACTATGTTCTAGTGATTACAAGTTTAAACCTTCGAATAAGATAGCTTTATATGTATGAATCGAACGATGTTATGAACATCATTACTACCTTAAGTTCCTTGGATAAACCTACTGGAAAAGAGAAAAATGGATCTAGCTTCAACGGATCCTTGGATGGCTCGAAGTTCTTGAAGCAGAATCATGACACGAAAACAAGTTCAAGTAAGATCATCACTTGAAATAAGATTGTTATAGTTATAGAAATTGAACCAAAGTTTGAATATGATTATTACCTTGTATTAGAATGATAACCTACTGTAAGAAACAAAGATTTCTTAAGGTTGGATGTGAAATGTCCCGTTCTTATTGATTAAAAACGTTCCATATTAATTGATTTCGTTGCGAGGTTTTGACCTCTATATGAGACGTTTTTCAAAGACTGCATTCATTTTTAAAACAAACCATAACCTTTATTTCATAGATAAAGGTTTTAAAAAACTTTACGTAGATTATCAAATAATGATAATCTAAAATATCCTGTTTACACACGACCATTACATAATGGTTTACAATACAAATATGTTACAACAAAATAAGTTTCTTGAATGCAGTTTTTACACAATATCATACAAGCATGGACTCCAAATCTCGTCCTTATTTAAGTATGCTACAGCGGAAGCTCTTAATAATCACCTGAGAATAAACATGCTTAAAACGTCAACAAAAATGTTGGTGAGTTATAGGTTTAACCTATATATATCAAATCATAATAATAGACTACAAGATTTCATATTTCAATACACATCCCATACATAGAGATAAAAATCATTCATATGGTGAACACCTGGTAACCGACATTAACAAGATGCATATATAAGAATATCCCCATCATTCCGGGACACCCTTCGGATATGATATAACTTTCGAAGTACTAAAGCATCCGGTACCTTGGATGGGGTTTATTAGGCCCAATAGATCTATCTTTAGGATTCACGTCAATTAGGGTGTCTGTTCCCTAATTCTTAGATTACCAGACTTAATAAAAAGGGGCATATTCGATTTCGATAATTCAACCATAGAATGTAGTTTCACGTACTTGTGTCTATTTTGTAAATCATTTATAAAACCTGCATGTATTCTCATCCCAAAAATATTAGATTTTAAAAGTGGGACTATAACTCACTTTCACAGATTTTTACTTCGTCGGGAAGTAAGACTTGGCCACTGGTTGATTCACGAACCTATAACAATATATACATATATATCAAAGTATGTTCAAAATATATTTACAACACTTTTAATATATTTTGATGTTTTAAGTTTATTAAGTCAGCTGTCCTCGTTAGTAACCTACAACTAGTTGTCCACAGTTAAATGTACAGAAATAAATTGATAAATATTATCTTGAATCAATCCACGACCCAGTGTATACGTATCTCAGTATTGATCACAACTCAAACTATATATATTTTGGAATCAACCTCAACCCTGTATAGCTAACTCCAACATTCACATATAGAGTGTCTATGGTTGTTCCGAAATATATATAGATGTGTCGACATGATAGGTCGAAACATTGTATACGTGTCTATGGTATCTCAAGATTACATAATATACAATACAAGTTGATTAAGTTATGGTTGGAATAGATTTGTTACCAATTTTCACGTAGCTAAAATGAGAAAAATTATCCAATCTTGTTTTACCCATAACTTCTTCATTTTAAATCCGTTTTGAGTGAATCAAATTGCTATGGTTTCATATTGAACTCTATTTTATGAATCTAAACAGAAAAAGTATAGGTTTATTGTCAGAAAAATAAGTTACAAGTCGTTTTTGTAAAGGTAGTCATTTCAGTCGAAAGAACGACGTCTAGATGACCATTTTAGAAAACATACTTCCACTTTGAGTTTAACCATAATTTTTGGATATAGTTTCATGTTCATAATAAAAATCATTTTCTCAGAATAACAACTTTTAAATCAAAGTTTATCATAGTTTTTAATTAACTAACCCAAAACAGCCCGCGGTGTTACTACGACGGCGTAAATCCGGTTTTACGGTGTTTTTCGTGTTTCCAGGTTTTAAATCATTAAGTTAGCATATCATATAGATATAGAACATGTGTTTAGTTGATTTTAAAATTCAAGTTAGAAGGATTAACTTTTGTTTGCGAACAAGTTTAGAATTAACTAAACTATGTTCTAGTGATTACAAGTTTAAACCTTCGAATAAGATAGCTTTATATGTATGAATCGAATGATGTTATGAACATCATTACTACCTTAAGTTCCTTGGATAAACCTACTGGAAAAAAGAAAAATGGATCTAGCTTCAACGGATCCTTGGATGGCTCGAAGTTCTTGAAGCAGAATCATGACACGAAAACAAGTTCAAGTAATATCATCACTTGAAATAAGATTGTTATAGTTATAGAAATTGAACCAAAGTTTGAATATGATTATTACCTTGTATTAGAATGATAACCTACTGTAAGAAACAAAGATTTCTTGAGGTTGGATGATCACCTTACAAGATTGGAAGTGAGCTAGCAAACTTGAAAGTATTCTTGATTTTATGTAACTAGAACTTGTAAAATATATGAAGAACACTTAGAACTTGAAGATAGAACTTGAGAGAGATCAATTAGATGAATAAAATTGAAGAATGAAAGTGTTTGTAGGTGTTTTTGGTCATTGGTGTATGGATTAGATATAAAGGATATGTAATTTTGTTTTCATGTAAATAAGTCATGAATGATTACTCATATTTTTATAATTTTATGAGATATTTCATGCTAGTTGCCAAATGATGGTTCCCACATGTGTTAGGTGACTCACATGGGCTGCTAAGATCTGTTCATTGGAGTGTATATTGAAATGTCCCGTTCTTATTGATTAAAAACGTTCCATATTAATTGATTTCGTTGCGAGGTTTTGACCTCTATATGAGACGTTTTTTCAAAGACTGCATTCATCTTTAAAACAAACCATAACCTTTATTTCATAAATAAAGGTTTAAAAAGCTTTACGTAGATTATCAAATAATGATAATCTAAAATATCCTGTTTACACACGACCATTACATAATGGTTTACAATACAAATATGTTACATCGAAATCAGTTTCTTGAATGCAGTTTTTACACAATATCATACAAACATGGACTCCAAATCTTGTCCTTATTTTAGTATGCAACAGCGGAAGCTCTTAGTATTCACCTGAGAATAAACATGCTTTAAACGTCAACAAAAATGTTGGTGAGTTATAGGTTTAACCTATATATATCAAATCGTAACAATAGACCACAAGATTTCATATTTCAATACACATCCCATACATAGAGATAAAAATCATTCATATGGTGAACACCTGGTAACCGACAATAACAAGATGCATATATAAGAATATCCCCATCATTCCGGGACACCCTTCGGATATGATTTAAATTTCGAAGTACTAAAGCATCCGGTACTTTGGATGGGGCTTGTTGGGCCCGATAGATCTATCTTTAGGATTCGCGTCAATTAGGGTGTCTGTTCCCTAATTCTTAGATTACCAGACTTAATAAAAAGGGGCATATTCGATTTCGATAATTCAACCATAGAATGTAGTTTCACGTACTTGTGTCTATTTTGTAAATCATTTATAAAAACTGCATGTATTCTCATCCCAAAAATATTAGATTTTAAAAGTGGGACTATAACTCACTTTCACAGATTTTTACTTCGTCGGGAAGTAAGACTTGGCCACTGGTTGATTCACAAACCTATAACAATATATACATATATATCAAAGTATGTTCAAAATATATTTACAACACTTTTAATATATTTTGATGTTTTAAGTTTATTAAGTCAGCTGTCCTCGTTAGTAACCTACAACTAGTTGTCCACAGTTAGATGTACAGAAATAAATCGATAAATATGATCTTGAATCAATCCACGACCCAGTGTATACGTATCTCAGTATTCATCACAACTCAAACTATATATATTTTGGAATCAACCTCAACCCTGTATAGCTAACTCCAACATTCACATATAGAGTGTCTATGGTTGTTCCGAAATATATATAGATGTGTCGACATGATAGGTCGAAACATTGTATACGTGTCTATGGTATCTCAAGATTACATAATATACAATACAAGTTGATTAAGTTATGGTTGGAATAGATTTGTTACCAATTTTTACGTAGCTAAAATGAGAAAAATTATCCAATCTTGTTTTACCCATAACTTCTTCATTTTAAATCCGTTTTGAGTGAATCAAATTGCTATGATTTCATATTGAACTCTATTTTATGAATCTAAACAGAAAAAGTATAGGTTTATAGTCGGAAAAAAAGGTTACAAGTCGTTTTTGTAAAGGTAGTCATTTCAGTCGAAAGAACGACGTCTAGATGACCATTTTAGAAAACATACTTCCACTTTGAGTTTAACCATAATTTTTGGATATAGTTTCATGTTCATAATAAAAATCATTTTCTCAGAATAACAACTTTTAAATCAAAGTTTATCATAGTTTTTAATTAACTAACCCAAAACAGCCCGCGGTGTTACTACGACGGCGTAAATCCGGTTTTACGGTGTTTTTCGTGTTTCAAGGTTTTAAATCATTAAGTTAGCATATCATATAGATATAGAACATGTGTTTAGTTTATTTTAAAAGTCAAGTTAGAAGGATTAACTTTTGTTTGCGAACAAGTTTAGAATTAACTAAACTATGTTCTAGTGATTACAAGTTTAAACCTTCGAATAAGATAGCTTTATATGTATGAATCGAATGATGTTATGAACATCATTACTACCTTAAGTTCCTTGGATAAACCTACTGGAAAAGAGAAAAATGGATCTAGCTTCAATGGATCCTTGGATGGCTCGAAGTTCTTGAAGCAGAATCATGACACGAAAACAAGTTCAAGTAAGATCATCACTTGAAATAAGATTGTTATAGTTATAGAAATTGAACCAAAGTTTGAATATGATTATTACCTTGTATTAGAATGATAACCTACTGTAAGAAACAAAGATTTCTTGAGGTTGGATGATCACCTTACAAGATTGGAAGTGAGCTAGCAAACTTGAAAGTATTCTTGATTTTATGTAACTAGAACTTGTAAAATATATGAAGAACACTTAGAACTTGAAGATAGAACTTGAGAGAGATCAATTAGATGAAGAAAATTGAAGAATGAAAGTGTTTGTAGGTGTTTTTGGTCGTTGGTGTATGGATTAGATATAAAGGATATGTAATTTTGTTTTCATGTAAATAAGTCATGAATGATTACTCATATTTTTGTAATTTTATGAGATATTTCATGCTAGTTGCCAAATGATGGTTCCCACATATTTTAGGTGACTCACATGGGCTGCTAAGAGCTAATCATTGGAGTGTATATACCAATAGTACATACATCTAAAAGCTGTGTATTGTACGAGTACGAATACGGGTGCATACGAGTAGAATTGTTGATGAAACTGAACGAGGATGTAATTGTAAGCATTTTTGTTAAGTAGAAGTATTTTGATAAGTGTATTGAAGTCTTTCAAAAGTGTATAAATACATATTAAAACACTACATGTATATACATTTTAACTGAGTCGTTAAGTCATCGTTAGTCGTTACATGTAAGTGTTGTTTTGAAACCTTTAGGTTAACGATCTTGTTAAATGTTGTTAACCCAATGTTTATAATATCAAATGAGATTTTAAATTATTATATTATCATGATATTATCATGTATGAATATCTCTTAATATGATATATATACATTAAATGTCTTTACAACGATAATCGTTACATATATGTCTCGTTTAAAAATCATTAAGTTAGTAGTCTTGTTTTTACATATGTAGTTCATTGTTAATATACTTAATGATATGTTTAATTATCATAGTATCTTGTTAACTATATATATATATATCCATATATATGTCATCATATAGTTTTTACAAGTTTTAACGTTCGTGAATCACCGGTCAACTTGGGTGGTCAATTGTCTATATGAAACATATTTCAATTAATCAAGTCTTAACAAGTTTGATTGCTTAACATGTTGGAAACATTTAATCATGTAAATATCAATCTCAATTAATATATATAAACATGGAAAAGTTCGGGTCACTACAGTACCTACCCGTTAAATAAATTTCGTCCCGAAATTTTAAGCTGTTGAAGGTGTTGACGAATCTTCTGGAAATATATGCGGGTATTTCTTCTTCATCTGATCTTCACGCTCCCAGGTGAACTCGGGTCCTCTACGAGCATTCCATCAAACCTTAACAATTGGTATCTTGTTTTGCTTAAGTCTTTTAACCTCACGATCCATTATTTCGACGGGTTCTTCGATGAATTGAAGTTTTTCGTTGATTTGGATTTCATCTAATGGAATAGTGAGATCTTCTTTAGCAAAACATTTCTTCAAATTCGAGACGTGGAAAGTGTTATGTACAGCCGCGAGTTGTTGACGTAACTCAAGTCGGTAAGCTACTGGTCCGACACGATCAATAATCTTGAATGGTCCAATATACCTTGGATTTAATTTCCCTCGTTTACCAAATCGAACAACGCCTTTCCAAGGTGCAACTTTAAGCATGACCATCTCTCCAATTTCAAATTCTATATCTTTTCTTTTAATGTCAGCGTAGCTCTTTTGTCGACTTTGGGCGGTTTTCAACCGTTGTTGAATTTGGATGATCTTCTCGGTAGTTTCTTGTATAATCTCCGGACCCGTAATCTGTCTATCCCCCACTTCACTCCAACAAATTGGAGACCTGCACTTTCTACCATAAAGTGCTTCAAACGGCGACATCTCAATGCTTGAATGGTAGCTGTTGTTGTAGGAAAATTCTGCTAACGGTAGATGTCGATCCCAACTGTTTCCGAAATCAATAACACATGCTCGTAGCATGTCTTCAAGAGTTTGTATCGTCCTTTCGCTCTGCCCATCAGTTTGTGGATGATAGGCAGTACTCATGTCTAGACGAGTTCCTAATGCTTGCTGTAATGTCTGCCAGAATCTTGAAATAAATCTGCCATCCCTATCAGAGATAATAGAGATTGGTATTCCATGTCTGGAGACGACTTCCTTCAAATACAGTCGTGCTAACTTCTCCATCTTGTCATCTTCTCTTATTGGCAGGAAGTGTGCTGATTTGGTGAGACGATCAACTATTACCCAAATAGTATCAAAACCACTTGCAGTCCTTGGCAATTTAGTGATGAAATCTATGGTAATGTTTTCCCATTTCCATTCTGGGATTTCGGGTTGTTGAAGTAGACCTGATGGTTTCTGATGCTCAGCTTTGACCTTAGAACACGTCAAACATTCTCCTACATATTTAGCAACATCGGCTTTCATACCCGGCCACCAAAAATGTTTCTTGAGATCCTTATATATCTTCCCCGTTCCAGGATGTATTGAGTATCTGGTTTTATGAGCTTCTCTAAGTACCATTTCTCTCATATCTCCAAATTTTGGTACCCAAATCCTTTCAGCCCTATACCGGGTTCCGTCTTCCCGAATATTAAGATGCTTCTCCGATCCTTTGGGTATTTCATCCTTTAAATTTCCCTCTTTTAAAACTCCTTGTTGCGCCTCCTTTATTTGAGTAGTAAGGTTATTATGAATCATTATATTCATAGATTTTACTCGAATGGGTTCTCTGTCCTTCCTGCTCAAGGCATCGGCTACCACATTTGCCTTCCCCGGGTGGTAACGAATCTCAAAGTCGTAATCATTCAACAATTCAATCCACCTACGCTGCCTCATATTCAGTTGTTTCTGATTAAATATGTGTTGAAGACTTTTGTGGTCGGTATATATAATACTTTTGACCCCATATAAGTAGTGCCTCCAAGTCTTTAATGCAAAAACAACCGCGCCTAATTCCAAATCATGCGTCGTATAATTTTGTTCGTGAATTTTCAATTGTCTAGACGCATAAGCAATCACCTTCGTTCGTTGCATTAATACACAACCGAGACCTTGCTTTGATGCGTCACAATAAATCACAAAATCATCATTCCCTTCAGGCAATGACAATATAGGTGCCGTAGTTAGCTTTTTCTTCAATAACTGAAACGCTTTCTCTTGTTCATCATTCCATTCAAATTTCTTCCCTTTATGCGTTAATGCAGTCAAGGGTTTTGCTATTCTGGAAAAGTCTTGGATGAACCTTCTGTAGTAACCAGCTAGTCCTAAAAACTGGCGTATGTGTTTCGGAGTTTTCGGGGTTTCCCACTTTTCAACAGTTTCTATCTTTGCCGGATCCACCTTAATACCTTCTTTGTTCACTATGTGACCGAGGAATTGAACTTCTTCCAACCAAAATGCACACTTTGAAAACTTAGCGTACAATTCTTCTTTCCTCAATACTTCTAACACCTTTCTCAAATGTTCACCGTGTTCTTGGTCATTCTTTGAGTAAATAAGTATGTCATCAATGAAAACAATGACAAACTTGTCAAGGTATGGTCCACACACTCGGTTCATAAGGTCCATGAACACAGCTGGTGCATTAGTTAAACCAAACGGCATGACCATAAACTCGTAATGACCGTAACGTGTTCTGAAAGCAGTCTTTGGAATATCATCTTCTTTCACCCGCATTTGATGGTACCCGGAACGTAAGTCAATCTTTGAATAAACAGACGAGCCTTGTAGTTGATCAAATAAGTCGTCGATTCTCGGTAGTGGGTAGCGGTTCTTGATGGTAAGTTTGTTCAACTCTCGGTAGTCGATACACAACCTGAATGTACCATCTTTCTTCTTGACAAACAAAACAGGAGCTCCCCACGGTGATGTGCTTGGTCGAATGAAACCACGCTCTAAAAGTTCTTGTAATTGGCTTTGCAGTTCTTTCATCTCGCTGGGTGCGAGTCTGTAAGGAGCACGAGCTATTGGTGCAGCTCCTGGTACAAGATCTATTTGAAATTCAACGGATCGATGTGGGGGTAATCCCGGTATTTCTTTCGGAAATACATCGGGAAATTCTTTTGCAATGGGAACATCATTGATGCTCTTTTCTTCAGTTTGTACTTTCTCGACGTGTGCTAGAACAGCATAGCAACCTTTTCTTATTAGTTTTTGTGCCTTCAAATTACTAATAAGATGTTGCTTTGTGTTGCCCTTTTCTCCGTACACCATTAAGGGTTTTCCTTTTTCTCGTATAATGCGAATTGCATTTTTGTAACAGACGATCTCTGCTTTCACTTCTTTCAACCAGTCCATACCGATTATCACATCAAAACTCCCTAACTCTACTGGTATCAAATCAATCTTAAATGTTTCGCTAACCAGTTTAATTTCTCGATTCCGACATATATTATCTGCTGAAATTAATTTACCATTTGCTAATTCGAGTAAAAATTTACTATCCAAAGGCGTCAATGGACAACTTAATTTAGCACAAAAATCTCTACTCATATAGCTTCTATCCGCACCCGAATCAAATAAAACGTAAGCAGATTTATTGTCAATAAGAAACGTACCCGTAACAAGCTCCGGGTCTTCCTGTGCCTCTGCCGCATTAATATTGAAAACTCTTCCGCGGCCTTGTCCATTCGTGTTCTCCTGGTTCGGGCAATTTCTAATAATGTGGCCCGGTTTTCCACATTTATAACAAACTACATTGGCATAACTTACTCCGACACTACTTGCTCCGCCATTACTCGTTCCGACACCATTTGTTCCTTTCGTTCTATTAACCCCTGGTCCGTAGACCTCACACTTCGCCGCGCTATGACCATTTCTTTTACACTTGTTGCAAAATTTGGTGCAGAACCCCGAGTGATACTTTTCACACCTTTGGCATAGCTGCTTCTGATTGTTGTTGTTGTTGCGGTTATTATTGTTGTTGGGATGATTGTTGTAGTTGCTGTTGCTGTTGTTGTTGTTGTTATTGTTGGGCCGTTTGTTGTAGTTGCGATTGATGTTGCGATTGTTGGGATAATTGTTGCGATTATTGTTGTAATTGATGTTGTTGTTGTATTGGTGATTCTTATCACCGTTTTCCTCCCACTTTCTTTTGACTTGCTTCACATTGGCATCTTCAGCAGTCTGTTCTTTAATTCTTTCTTCAATCTGGTTCACTAGTTTGTGAGCCATTCTACATGCCTGTTGTATAGAGGCGGGCTCGTGTGAACTTATATCTTCTTGGATTCTTTCCGGTAATCCTTTCACAAATGCGTCGATCTTCTCTTCCTCATCTTCGAATGCTCCCGGACACAATAGGCACAATTCTGTGAATCGTCTTTCGTACGTGGTGATATCAAATCCTTGGGTTCGTAACCCTCTAAGTTCTGTCTTGAGCTTATTGACCTCGGTTCTGGGACGGTACTTCTCGTTCATCAAGTGCTTGAATGCTGACCACGGTAGTGCGTACGCATCGTCTTGTCCCACTTGCTCTAGATAGGTATTCCACCATGTTAACGCAGAACCTGTGAAGGTATGCGTAGCGTACTTCACTTTGTCCTCTTTAGTACACTTACTTATGGCAAACACCGATTCGACCTTCTCGGTCCACCGTTTCAATCCGATCGGTCCTTCGGTTCCATCAAATTCCAAAGGTTTGCAGGCAGTGAATTCTTTGTAGGTGCATCCTACACGATTTCCTGTACTGCTAGATCCAAGGTTATTGTTGGTATGTAGCGCAGCCTGTACTGCGGCTATGTTTGAAGCTAGAAAAGTACGGAATTCCTCTTCATTCATATTCACGGTGTGTCGAGTAGTCGGTGCCATTTCCTTCAAAATAGTCAAATGGAACAAGTTAATCATACAGAATATTAAGAGTAGTTAATAGTATTTCGTAGCATAATATGAACTCATTTATAAAAGCTTTTTCTTCATATTAGCATTTTATAAGTTTAAATTCGGGTAGTACCTACCCGTTAAGTTCATACTTAGTAGCTAATATACAATTCAACTACTACAATTCTATATGAAAAACTGATTATAATAATATTTCGCGTTCAAACTTTTATACCATATTTTACAAACTTACAATACCGCTTATTTTACATAAAGCATGAAATATAGCACAAAATAACTTTGATACAAGATAGTTGTGAAGATAATTCTAGCTAGTACACAAGTCGTTCAGCAAAGGCAATAAAGACACGTAATTCATACGTCCAGAAACAAGTCATGCATTCTGGTTTTACTAGGACTACTTCCCATCCTTGGTCTTGTGGAACATAACCGTTATGGCCGTTGATAAGACAGCGTGTTGTAACGTCGTCAAAGGGACGAGGGTTACGTAATGTCCAACAGTCCCGTAACAATCTAAAAACCTCATTTCTTACCCCAATTACCGACTCCGTCACTTGTGGAAACGTTTTGTTTAATAGTTGTAGCCCGATGTTCTTGTTCTCACTTTGGTGAGAAGCGAACATTACTAATCCGTAAGCATAACATGCTTCTTTATGTTGCATGTTAGCCGCTTTTTCTAAATCACGAAGTCCAATATTCGGATATATTGAGTCAAAATAATTTCTTAACCCGTTGCGTAAAATAGCATTTGGGTTCCCCGCAATATATGCGTCAAAGTAAACACATCGTAACTTATGGGTTTCCCAATGTGATATCCCCCATCTTTCAAACGAAAGTCTCTTATAAACCAAGACATTCTTGGAACGTTCTTCGAATGTCTTACAAACTGATCTCGCCTTAAATAGTTGTGCCGAGGAATTCTGGCCGACTCTAGACAAGATTTCATCAATCATGTCTCCGGGTAGGTCTCTTAAAATATTGGGTTGTCTATCCATTTTGTGTTTTTATACTGTAAAATAGACAAGAGTTAGATTCATAAAAAAAAATACTTATTAATACAAGCAATTTTTACATATATCATAAAGCATAAGAACACTATATTACATATATTACACCACACGAATACAACTATCTTATTCCGACTCGGTCGTTTCTTCTTCTTCGGTTTTGGTTCGTTTTGCCAAGTTTCTAGGGATATATGATGTTCCCCTAATACGAGCCGTCGTTGTCCACATTGGTTTAGAAAAACCTGGTGGTTTAGAGGTTCCCGGGTCATTGTTACAACTTAAGAACTTCGGGGGTTGACGATACATATAAAGTTCATCGGGGTTGGAATTAGATTTCTCTATTTTTATGCCCTTTCCCTTATTATTTTCTTTTGCCTTTTTAAATTCAGTTAGGGTAATTTCTATAACATCATTGGAATTCTCGTCGGAATCCGATTCATCGGAGAATTGGTAATCCTCCCAATATTTTGCTTCCTTGGCAGAAACACCATTGACCATAATTAACCTTGGTCGGTTGGTTGAGGATTCTCTTTTACTTAACCGTTTTATTATTTCCCCCACCAGTTCCGATTCTTCTTCCGGTTCCGATTCTTCGTCCGGTTCCGATTCTTCTTCCGGTTCCGACTCTTCTTCCGGTTCCTCTTCGGGAACTTGTGAATCAGTCCACGAATAATTCCAATTTACATTTGACTCTTCATTATTATTAGGTGAGTCAATGGGACTTGTTCTAGAGGTAGACATCTATCACATAATATCAAACACGTTAAGAGATTAATATATCACATAATATTCATATGTTAAAAATATATAGTTTCCAACAAAAATGTTAAGCAATCATTTTTAAAGAAAACACGGTCGAAGTCCAGAATCACTAATGCATCCTAACAAACTCGATAAGACACACTAATGCAATATTCTGGTTCTCTAAGACCAACGCTCGGATACCAACTGAAATGTCCCGTTCTTATTGATTCAAAACGTTCCATATTAATTGATTTCGTTGCGAGGTTTTGACCTCTATATGAGACGTTTTTTCAAAGACTGCATTCATTTTTAAAACAAACCATAACCTTTATTTCATAAATAAAGGTTTAAAAAGCTTTACGTAGATTATCAAATAATGATAATCTAAAATATCCTGTTTACACACGACCATTACATAATGGTTTACAATACAAATATGTTACATCGAAATCAGTTTCTTGAATGCAGTTTTTACACAATATCATACAAACATGGACTCCAAATCTTGTCCTTATTTTAGTATGCAACAGCGGAAGCTCTTAGTATTCACCTGAGAATAAACATGCTTTAAACGTCAACAAACATGTTGGTGAGTTATAGGTTTAACCTATATATATCAAATCGTAACAATAGACCACAAGATTTCATATTTCAATACACATCCCATACATAGAGATAAAAATCATTCATATGGTGAACACCTGGTAACCGACAATAACAAGATGCATATATAAGAATATCCCCATCATTCCGGGACACCCTTCGGATATGATATAAATTTCGAAGTACTAAAGCATCCGGTACTTTGGATGGGGCTTGTTGGGCCCGATAGATCTATCTTTAGGATTCGCGTCAATTAGGGTGTCTGTTCCCTAATTCTTAGATTACCAGACTTAATAAAAAGGGGCATATTCGATTTCGATAATTCAACCATAGAATGTAGTTTCACGTACTTGTGTCTATTTTGTAAATCATTTATAAAACCTTCATGTATTCTCATCCCAAAAATATTAGATTTTAAAAGTGGGACTATAACTCACTTTCACAGATTTTTACTTCATCGGGAAGTAAGACTTGGCCACTGGTTGATTCACGAACCTATAACAATATATACATATATATCAAAGTATGTTCAAAATATATTTACAACACTTTTAATATATTTTGATGTTTTAAGTTTATTAAGTCAGCTGTCCTCGTTAGTAACGTACAACTAGTTGTCCACAGTTAGATGTACAGAAATAAATCGATAAATATTATCTTGAATCAATCCACGACCCAGTGTATACGTATCTCAGTATTGATCACAACTCAAACTATATATATTTTGGAATCAACCTCAACCCTGTATAGCTAACTCCAACATTCACATATAGAGTGTCTATGGTTGTTCCGAAATATATATAGATGTGTCGACATGATAGGTCGAAACATTGTATACGTGTCTATGGTATCTCA
The DNA here is from genome assembly GCF_046630445.1 of Rutidosis leptorrhynchoides. Taxonomy (NCBI): domain Eukaryota; kingdom Viridiplantae; phylum Streptophyta; class Magnoliopsida; order Asterales; family Asteraceae; genus Rutidosis; species Rutidosis leptorrhynchoides. The sequence continues at coordinate 242,815,533 of NC_092343.1, forward strand.
AGATTACATAATATACAATACAAGTTGATTAAGTTATGGTTGGAATAGATTTGTTACCAATTTTTACGTAGCTAAAATGAGAAAAATTATCCAATCTTGTTTTACCCATAACTTCTTCATTTTAAATCCGTTTTGAGTGAATCAAATTGCTATGGTTTCATATTGAACTCTATTTTATGAATCTAAACAGAAAAAGTATAGGTTTATAGTCAGAAAAAAGGTTACAAGTCGTTTTTATAAAGGTAGTCATTTCAGTCGAAAGAACGACGTCTAGATGACCATTTTAGAAAACATACTTCCACTTTGAGTTTAACCATAATTTTTGGATATAGTTTCATGTTCATAATAAAAATCATTTTCTCAGAATAACAACTTTTAAATCAAAGTTTATCATAGTTTTTAATTAACTAACCCAAAACAGCCCGCGGTGTTACTACGACGGCGTAGATCCGGTTTTACGGTGTTTTTCGTGTTTCAAGGTTTTAAATCATTAAGTTAGCATATCATATAGATATAGAACATGTGTTTAGTTTATTTTAAAAGTCAAGTTAGAAGGATTAACTTTTGTTTGCGAACAAGTTTAGAATTAACTAAACTATGTTCTAGTGATTACAAGTTTAAACCTTCGAATAAGATAGCTTTATATGTATGAATCGAATGATGTTATGAACATCATTACTACCTTAAGTTCCTTGGATAAACCTACTGGAAAAGAGAAAAATGGATCTAGCTTCAATGGATCCTTGGATGGCTTGAAGTTCTTGAAGCAGAATCATGACACGAAAACAAGTTCAAGTAAGATCATCACTTGAAATAAGATTGTTATAGTTATAGAAATTGAACCAAAGTTTGAATATGATTATTACCTTGTATTAGAATGATAACCTACTGTAAGAAACAAAGATTTCTTGAGGTTGGATGATCACCTTACAAGATTGGAAGTGAGCTAGCAAACTTGAAAGTATTCTTGATTTTATATAACTAGAACTTGTAAAATATATGAAGAACACTTAGAACTTGAAGATAGAACTTGAGAGAGATCAATTAGATGAAGAAAATTGAAGAATGAAAGTGTTTGTAGGTGTTTTTGGTCGTTGGTGTATGGATTAGATATAAAGGATATGTAATTTTGTTTTCATGTAAATAAGTCATGAATGATTACTCATATTTTTGTAATTTTATGAGATATTTCATGCTAGTTGCCAAATGATGGTTCTCACATGTTTTAGGTGACTCACATGGGCTGCTAAGAGCTAATCATTGGAGTGTATATACCAATAGTACATACATCTAAAAGCTGTGTATTGTACGAGTACGAATACGGGTGCATACGAGTAGAATTGTTGATGAAACTGAACGAGGATGTAATTGTAAGCATTTTTGTTAAGTAGAAGTATTTTGATAAGTGTATTGAAGTCTTTCAAAAGTGTATAAATACATATTAAAACACTACATGTATATACATTTTAACTGAGTCGTTAAGTCATCGTTAGTCGTTACATGTAAGTGTTGTTTTGAAACCTTTAGGTTAACGATCTTGTTAAATGTTGTTAACCCAATGTTTATAATATCAAATGAGATTTTAAATTATTATATTATCATGATATTATCATGTATGAATATCTCTTAATATGATATATATACATTAAATGTCTTTACAACGATAATCGTTACATATATGTCTCGTTTAAAAATCATTAAGTTAGTAGTCTTGTTTTTACATATGTAGTTCATTGTTAATATACTTAATGATATGTTTACTTATCATAGTATCATGTTAACTATATATATATATCCATATATATGTCATCATATAGTTTTTACAAGTTTTAACGTTCGTGAATCACCGGTCAACTTGGGTGGTCAATTGTCTATATGAAACATATTTCAATTAATCAAGTCTTAACAAGTTTGATTGCTTAACATGTTGGAAACATTTAATCATGTAAATATCAATCTCAATTAATATATATAAACATGGAAAAGTTCGGGTCACTACATATATACCAATAGTACATACATCTAAAAGCTGTGTATTGTACGAGTACGAATACGGGTGCATACGAGTAGAATTATTGATGAAACTGAACGAGGATGTAATTGTAAGCATTTTTGTTAAGTAGAAGTATTTTGATAAGTGTCTTGAAGTCTTTCAAAAGTGTATGAATACGTATTAAAACACTACATGTATATACATTTTAACTGAGTCGTTAAGTCATCGTTAGTCGTTACATGTAAATGTTGTTTTGAAACCTTTAGGTTAACGATCTTGTTGAATGTTGTTAACCCATTGTTTATTATAACAAATGAGATGTTAAATTGTTATATTATCATGATATTATGATATATAATATATCTCAGTATGATGTATATACAGTTAAATGTCGTTACAACGATAATCGTTACATATATGTCTCGTTTCGAAATCATTAAGTTATTAGTCTTATTTTTACATATGTATTTCATTGTTAATAGACTTAATAATATATTTACTTATCATTTAACATAATTAACCAAGTGTATCAATATCATAATATGATTCATATGTACCTAGTAAGACGTTGTTATAACGATAATCGTTATATATATCGTTTTCGAGTTTCTTAAATTAATAGTCTCATTTTTATGTATATAACTCATTGTTAAAATACCTAATGAGATACATACTTATAATAAAAACATGTTAACTATATATATAACCATATATATGTCATCGTATAGTTTTTACAAGTTTTAACGTTCGTGAATCACCGGTCAACTTGGGTGGTCAATTGTCTATATGAAACATATTTCAATTAATCAAGTCTTAACAAGTTTGATTGCTTAACATGTTGGAAATATTTAATCATGTAAATATTAATCTCAATTAATATATATAAACATGGAAAAGTTCGGGTCACTACAGGATGATCACCTTACAAGATTGGAAGTGAGCTAGCAAACTTGAAAGTATTCTTGATTTTATGTAACTAGAACTTGTAGAATTTATGAAGAACACTTAGAACTTGAAGATAGAACTTGAGAGAGATCAATTAGATGAAGAAAATTGAAGAATGAAAGTGTTTGTAGGTGTTTTTGGTCGTTGGTGTATGGATTAGATATAAAAGATATGTAATTTTGTTTTCATATAAATAAGTCATGAATGATTACTCATATTTTTGTAATTTTATGAGATATTTCATGCTAGTTGCCAAATGATGGTTCCCACATGTGTTAGGTGACTCACATGGGCTGCTAAGAGCTGATCATTGGAGTGTATATACCAATAGTACATACATCTAAAAGCTGTGTATTGTACGAGTACGAATACGGGTGCATACGAGTAGAATTGTTGATGAAACTGAACGAGGATGTAATTGTAAGCATTTTTGTTAAGTAGAATTATTTTGATAAGTGTATTTAAGTCTTTCAAAAGTGTATAAATACATATTAAAACACTACATGTATATACATTTTAACTGAGTCGTTAAGTCATCGTTAGTCGTTACATGTAAGTGTTGTTTTGAAACCTTTTGGTTAACGATCTTGTTAAATGTTGTTAACCCAATGTTTATAATATCAAATGAGATTTTAAATAATTATATTATCATGATATTATCATGAATGAATATCTCTTAATATGATATATATACATTAAATGTCTTTACAACGATAATCGTTACATATATGTCTCGTTTAAAAATCATTAAGTTAGTAGTCTTGTTTTTACATATGTAGTTCATTGTTAATATACTTAATGATATTTTTACTTATCATAGTATCATGTTAACTATATATATATCCATATATATGTCATCATATAGTTTTTACAAGTTTTAACGTTCGTGAATCACCGGTCAACTTGGGTGGTCAATTGTCTATATGAAACATATTTCAATTAATCAAGTCTTAACAAGTTTGATTGCTTAACATGTTGGAAACATTTAATCATGTAAATATCAATCTCAATTAATATATATAAACATGGAAAAGTTCGGGTCACTACAGAATATTTAGATTTTACATTAATAAGTTACACTGTACATTCTTCGAATTTGATTCAACGATCATTTACTATCCTATTTACAACCACCGATTTACGTATACGTTCACCAAAGAATAACTATTTTCATTAAAATTCAATTTCATATTTGGATTTTGATATATCAGAATCCAACAAGTGGCATAATGAAGAAATAATGGACACAATAAAAATTGATTAGAAACAGACTAATTAACAATATGAAATTTTGTTAAGAAACCACGCTAACAAGATCCTAGCTAACTGTTCCTAGCTAACTGTTAATTTCGTATTACATTTTATTTTATCGCAATTTAATTATCGCAATTTATTTATCGCAATTTATATTCTAGCAATTTTATTTATCGTCATTTAATTTCTGTATTTATTTTACGCACTTTAAATATCAGGACACGTATACAAGGTTTTGACATATCATATCGACGCATTTATATATATTATTTGGAATAACCATAGACACTCTATATGCAGTAATGATCGAGTTCTCTATACAGGGTTGAGGTTGATTCTACAATAATATATATAATTTGAGTTGTGATCGAGTCTGAGACGTATACGGGTCACGACACGTATTAATTAATTCGAATATTGTATATTAAACTATATATGAATTATTGGACTGTTACTGTAGACTATCGACTGTGGACTAATAACATTGGACAATTAAAGGGAATTAAAAGATTGATTATAACATATGAAACTTCGTTTGTATCTCGACGATTACAATCTGCGTTCAAATCTTTCATGATTCTTGAAACCTCTCAATTAAGAAACAAATGAGAAGATGAACCAACCGCACTTCATCTATGGAAGAAAAGATTGACGCATATAGTTATGCACCTGAAAACTCCTGGACCCTAAGTAAAAGTTTAACACGTGTCTGTGTTAGCTCCTTTGGCATTGTTATTACCGAAAATAACATTGCAACTCTTTTTCAAATTAGCCAATTTAATCACAGCTTCAACAAATCAACTTCAACTTCCATTCGAATTAGCCTTATTATAACCTCGATATATAAGTTTGCCTATCGTCATCGTTACCGGAGAACCGTTTATATTTCACCACATTAGCAGTAAAATTACCAGCAACTTCAATGAATTTGGACTTTCTGAAAAATCATTATATTCATTGAAACCCCATCTTGTATTCATCTATACCCTGTAACAATAATTGCCATACCAATTACCGGGAATCAGCAATCAGTATTTTGAATCTCTTAGCATTTCTACATCAATAGTTATATGTATACATATAACAATTATCTCCTAGAATTACGATCTTCAATTCTGAAATTTTGAAAAGGCACCCAGTTTACGAATCGATACTCTGAATGTTGAAAAAGCTGAATGAAGCAGCAGAAACTGTAGGCAACCGTAAACGACCTTAGTCGTCAAAAGTTTGATGATAAAGAATAATATGTTGGAAAAGCTCAAAAACGTTGGAACTAGAAAACGACTAAATTAACCATGAAGGAGACCAAGGACAAATACAAGGACCATACCCTATATTCAAAGAATCCAGATAATTCTGGATCCATTGAAATCTTTAGAGAATATCTTACTCCGAAGTCATGTTAAAATCTTGCGGAAAATCTTTCTCCATCAACCATCGAACTTAGAAATTCCAAAATATCATCATCAATATCTTCGATATTTCTGAGGATATTTTCATAAATATTCTCGTCCGAAATTATATACCTCTTCGTGCTTCCTGTGTACCATTATATTGGAAACATTCAATAGAAAATTTAGTACCGAAAAGCAGATTATGCGAAACTATGAAGAAAGCCGTGGACAAATCACAAAGAATAAGTTTGACTTCAAAGAATCCAAATGATTCAATGTCTGCTAAAGTCTTTAGTGAATATCTTGCTCCTTACTCAAAACCCTTGCGGACAATAGTCTCCATCATCCTTTGATCTTAGATATTCAAAGATATTATCATATCTTTCATTATAAATATCTTCGATATTTCTGAATATATTTTCATAACTAATCTTATTTGAAATCATTAATCTCTTCGTGATCTCAATGTTACATCATATAGAAACTGTTAGTTTCTATATTCTGTAAACTTTCGAGCTTAAAATATGAATGTTATTGAAGTAATGTTGGGAACTGATGCATGAGTTAGTATAATATAATGATACTTGATCAACGTGATTATATATTACAGTAAGCTATGCTGAGTTTCTATTGGAACGTGATGATTCATAGATCATAACATCATCATGTGCCATGTTAATGACTTTTACATTCTATCTAACTTATAAACATATCAAGAACATATTTCTTGATAGTTCTATCTTTTCCATGATGTGTGGTAATTTAACAAATCAGATCATGCTATTATGTCCCTTTCTACTTAGAACATTAGGATCATTCGAAACTCCATACCTACGAATTTTGGACCATTACTCGCTTTACTAGAGATCGAGAGGAGAATAAAAAGGCAAAGAGCTCTAAAATGTAAGAGAAGATATAAAGCTCAATCACAACCCGGAGGTTACAAACCGTGGATATTAATATGAATAACCATATAAAGACACGGTATAATTAAGAATAGTATCACCCCAAGGTTATATTAAAGTAAACAGATTTTCTGGTGGAAGATTAAAAGAAGGATGACAGAAATGATAATTAGGAAAATATCAGGGTTTAGAATTGGATTAAACATTTTCATAATCTTTTAAATTTGGGGATTTTATAGAATGGTGAGAATAAGGGAACGGAAGAGCTTAATTTATAATGGAAATATCAGACGGAGTAATCGAGGCGGATCACCGTATTTAATTTTAGAGATCTTAATTTTTCCTTACTTGCCCAAGAATCAAATCCTTTAGATTTCAAAGATTTTCTTTAAATTCCTTGAATTCCGGAATCCAACTAAGAGGACTTCAAAAGAAAAAGACGCACCTTATTTTCTAAATTCAACCATGACTAGTGAAAAACTAAGATGAAACTTGTCTATCTCCATTCACTATTTAGTGATAGCTTCATTTGTACTTTTCGAATAATCGAAATGTTCTATCCATATTACTCAATGTTGATAAAACTCTATTTATCAACTCATATCCGTCATGAAAACATTTTTATTGTTAGTCATGACCACCTCACTCAAATTTCAGGACGAAATTTCTTTAACGGGTAGGTACTGTGACGACCCGGAAATTTCCGACTAAATTTAAACTTAATCTTAATATTATTTTTGACATGATAAGCAAGGTTGTTAAGTTAAATCTCAACGATTTTAAACTATGTTCATACATTCAATTACCCATTGTTTAATTCCAACGATTCACGAACAATTGTAAACAAACATATATATATATATATATATATATATATATATATATATATATATATATATATATATATATATATATATGTATGTATGTATATAGATATGAAAGTATGTATAATAATTAGAAATATTAAAAGTATAATTGAAACTTAGAATCAAATATGTAAATAAAATACAGAATGTTTATGCTATAATAAATCTATATCTATATATACATGATTTCTATGCATACATATTATTATATACATATTCTAAAAGTATAAATAATGTGTGTTTAAATTATAATATCTATTCCTAACATAATATCTTCAGTAAATATATAACATTGGTAATGTTTTCAAATTTACATATGCAAACATGTGTATTATTATAAATATAATCATTATTATTATTACTTTTATTATAATCAGTATTATCTAAATATTAATATTATTATTATTATTTTCAGTATTATTGATAAAAATATTATTTTTATTAAAATAATTATATTTATTAATTATAAATATTGATTATATATATATATATATATATATATATATATATATATATATATATATATATATATAGAGATAGAGAATCTGAATGGAAGTTAAATGTTGTTTATATCCTTAACTAACTGTTAAATTTGTCCAACAATTTAGGGTAGATGGCGATTACATTCCACTGAAATAAAAAAAATAATAATAAATAAAAGTATGCTATCTGTTTATTTCATCTTTTAATTTTTTTTTCTAATTAATTCATCTGAGTGGGATTTAGTACCTCACCTACTGTAAAAGGATTTTGTTTTTGTCCAAGTTTGTTATACATTTACATCAGCTAGTACGATTCAGAATCAATTCATACAGAGATTTCCAAAATCAGATATCTATCAAAATCATCTTTTATTTTTTTAATATTTCTGTACTAACAGAATATTTCTTGTCGACCTTAAAGGCTAAAAGACTCAATCATATTCAGTGAAAACGATACCAGGTAACCTCCAACATCAATTCACAATTACAATTATCATTCACAGATTTCAAATTGTCAAAATTAAATCTAGAGACTAAAAGAAACCGTCAACTACCCTGTTCTTGTTTCCATTTTTCCAAAACCTCAATTTCATAACGAATTTCAAAATGTATAAACACAGTGTTGTTATAAATCCTCTAAATAATCTTTCTGGAAAGTTTGAGTTTTCAATTCCTTTTATTCAATTCAAATTTTACGAGTCAAAGGTTTTGTATAAAAGTCAAACTTATCGTTCATTGTAAAATTCGAGCTTAAATCGATGTTTTAGGTTAAATTAAGATTTCAGAAAGTTTCTAAGAGGTAATTGAAACATTTTTCATTTTATGATCGAGGTCTAAAACTGCTTTAATCTCAAAATCAAATTTAAAGTGAAGAACGTGTTCATCCTCCTGTTACAGTTCTTTTTTTATTTTTCTTTTATTTTGTTTTCTGTTTTAATTAATTTAAATCATTTTACATGTTTCTGTATCAGTTATAAGTTTTAAATTGATATTGTAAATCACAATTATAGAATTGAGAGTGAGTTGATTCGATGAATGGAGAAGAACATGAAACATATTAAATACATATTAAAAGAATTAAATTAGAGTCGAATTAAGAAAAAGGGGCAGCAGCCCAAATGGTTTAGGTGTTGGTCGAATGAGAGGGAGGTCGCGGGTTCGAGCCCGATTTGGTGCAATTTTTTTTGGAAAAACATTCTAAGGGTATATACACTTTTATATTCTTTATTTCTATTATTATTATTAATATCATTATTATTATTATTATTGTTATTATTATTATTATTATTATTATTATTATTATTATTATTATTATTATTATTATTATTATTATTATTATTATTATTATTGTTGTTTATTGTTATTATTTTTATTATTATTATTGTTCATTGTTATTATTATTATTATTTTTGATATTATTATTATTATTGTTGACATGATAAATATTATATATACTAATATTAAAGCTATAATTATTATTATCACTAATATGATATTGTTATTATCATTAATAATTTTAGTATTAGTATTAACATTATTATTATCATACTTATAAATATTATTACTATTATTATTGTTATGATTAACATAAGTATCATTATAACTAAAATTAGCAAAGTTTTTATAAAAATATCATTTTTTATTAAAATTTAACACTATTAGTAATGTTATTCTGTTTATTATTATTAAAATTAACCTTTAGCATTATTATTTTTATTACTAACATTATTATTATTATCAGACTTATCATTATCAGTACTAATGCAAATGGATATATATATATATATATATATATATATATATATATATATATATATATATATATATATATATATATATATATATATATATATATATATATATATATATATATATATATATATATAAGAAGATACATTACAATAATATTAATGTATTATATATCAATATACTTTTATTATTAAAATGACATTAACTAAGTTATATATAAAATACATCAATTAATATATAACTATGTATTGTTACCATATAAAACCCTAATATAAATTTTATTATTAACATGTTATAAATAATGATAAATATTAGATATACAAAGTATATAAAATTAAATATTTTAAATTTATCTAAAATAACATAAAATATGAAAGGACCCGTTCATATACATTATAAACGATTCACAATAGTTGATTACATTGTGAGGTATTTGACCTATATATGATACATTTTACAAACATTGCATTCATTTTTAAAAGACAAACTTTCTTTACATCGAAAATTGACAGGCATGCATACCATTTCATAATATCCACTATCCAACTATAAATTGATTTAATAATAATCTTCGATGAACTCAATGACTCGAATGCAACGTTCTTCGAAATATGCTATGAAAGACTCCAAGTAATATCTTTAAAATGAGCAAATGCACAGCGGAAGATTTCTTTAACACCTGAGAATAAACATGCTTTAAAGTGTCAACCAAAAGGTTGGTGAGTTCATTAGTTTATCATAATCATTTATTTCCATTATTTTAATAGACCACAAGAATTTCATTTCCAGTTCTCATAAATATACTTCCCATGCATAGAGACAAAAATAATCATTCATATGGTGAACACCTGGTAACCGACATTAACTAGATAAGAATATCCCCTATCATTTCGGGATCCTTCTTCGGACATGATATAAATTTCGAAGTACTAAAGCATCCGGTACTTTGGATGAGGTTTGTTAGGCCCAATAGATCTATCTTTAGGATTCGCGTCAATTAGGGTGTCTGTTCCCTAATTCTTAAATTACCAGACTTTAATAAAAAGGGGCATATTCGATTTCGATAATTCAACCATAGAATGTAGTTTCAATTACTTGTGTCTATTTCGTCAAACATTTATAAAAGCGCATGTATTCTCAGTCCCAAAAATATAAAGGGTAAAAAGGCAAATGAAACTCACCATACTGTATTTCGTAGTAAAAGTACATATAACGTCATTGAACAAGTGCAATGTTGGCCTCGGATTCACGAACCTAAATTAATTATATATATTTATGTGTTGGTCAATATTTATCTAACAAATTAGGTCAAGTCATAGTGTACCACAATCCTAATGCTCGAGACTAATATGAAAAAGTCAGCAAAAGTAAATTTGACTCAAAATAATTTCCAAAAATCTATACATGATTAATATATAGTTTAAATATCGTCGTTTTATATTTTTAAATATTTTTAAAAGATTTATTAGAGTAAATAATATAATTTATTTATTAATAAATAAAATTTTATATTAAATTTATAAAATAAAATATACTTTTTTATATATTAAGTAATAAAATTTATAGGGTTCATTTAATATCATAAAGATAATATGATAGGTATTATTAAAGTAAGTTATTACACGTAGTAAAATATGTTTGTATCACATATTTATTTGATAAAATAATATCTATAATGATAGTAAGTAAAAGTTGTATTATTTTGTAATAATAATTATTATTATAAAAATATCAATATTTATAATTACTAATATGACATTATGATAAAACGATAATTCTAATTATGATAACTTTAATATTTACGATAATTTTTAATATTATCTTTAAAATAATAATTCTATTTAAAATAATAATAATAATGATATTTTATAGTAACAATGACATTTCTATTAAAATGATAATTTTTGTTAAAATGATAGTTTTAATACTAACGACACTTTTAATAATAATAGTAATGATAAAAATAATAAGAACGATAATTTTATCTAAATCAATATCTTATAATATTTTAATTTCATCATGATACTCTTACTCATTATTTCTTAATCGTTTCATTTAATAGCTTTTAATCGTCTTTTATATCGTGTTCATAATAATGATAATAATAGTAATCAAAATAATTAGGTGTTACAAATATTTGTTTTAATTACACTAATATTAATAATGATAGTTACTATAACATTATTAACGATAATACTAATAATTATCTTAATGATAATATAGTAATAATAATAATAACAATAACAATAACCATTTTTAAATAATGATATATATATTAATAATGATAATAATAATAATAATACTAATACTAATAATAATAATAATAATAATAATTGGATAATAATAATAATTATAATTATAACTTTAACGATAATAACGATAGTAATAATAAAACAAAATAACAATTTTTAATGATAAATCCCTTTTATTGATAAAGATAATAATAATCATAATAATAAGATAAAACTAAAACGACGATAAAAACGACGATAATAATAATCATTTTTAATAAAAATATCAAAAATTCAATTGATTATAACTTCTAATCCGTTCATCAAAACCATTCGATATCTAAAGGAAAAGTTCTTAAATTTTCGCTAGCTTTCCAAGGACATTCATATATTATACCTTATCTCAACCGCAAGTGTAACTAATTCAAGATTCAACCTAACCTGTCTAAGGGCAATATCAAAAGTACAAGCATGCATAATCCTAAATACTCAAGCACTAGTCAGGGATACACTATTAGTATGTAAAAGTTAAATTATGAGTACTCACGTATCAATATTGAGATTCAATATTGCAGGAAAGGTATGTAGACGCAACGGAAATGATAAACACTATATTGACCTCACGAGCATACCCATGAACCATACTCAATCACCTCCATAGCTATAACCCATAATTTCCTTAATCCTATCCTACTCGAAAAACAATTTCGAAACCACTCGGACAGCACTCTGTCGTAATATTTTATGTATACTAATAATATCTTGAAATAATACGGAGTAAATATATATATGTAAATCGATTGAGAGAGTTTAGAGAAAAATATTTTCAAGTTTTTATGAAATAATGAAACCTATTGAATTCTATTTATAATAGATTTTTGAATTATTAAAGTGAATTATTAAAGTATGAATTATTAAAGTGAATTATTAAAGTATGAATTATTAAAGTGAATTATTAAAGTAAGAATTATTAAAGTAAATTATTAAAGTATGAATTATTAAAGTATGAATTATTAAAGTTAAAGTAAAGTAAAAATAAAGTAAAGGTAAAGTTTAAGTATAGTAAAAGTATAAAACTATGTAGGTATAATACGCGTATAAATATATATAATATTAATTTAAATCGTTATATATATTTAATAAAATAAAATATAAATATCGTTATCTTTATCATACTAGTTAAGTAATGAGTTGTCAAAAGTGGTTCTAGATATTTATAAAAGTTATATACGTTTTAATAATAAAGTTCTTTTTAAACTGAAAACGTTTTTGTACGTTTGAAACTAAATAGATCAATCGAGTCTTTATGAGATTCAATCTTCCACTATCCTTTGTCTAGTTCTCAATGATTGACAATTTGTTCTTATTTATAAATCACTTTACCATTTTCCGAATATTGTTAAAATGGAAAGATTTCTCAAATCAACGTGGGCCTTTCAACAGAGACTTGTAATCATAATTCAATATATCTGATAATTCAATCATTTGATCTTATCTTCTAATTCCATTGATAAACATTTTGAAACAGATACAATCATATAAAGTATTTAATCTAATATTTTGTTTATGTTTCAAGTTATAATATATATACACATATACATATATAATCATATTCGTTTAATGGTTCGTGAATCGTTGGAACTTGGTCGAGGTTGAATGGATGTATGAACATAGTTTAAAATTCTTGAAATTTAACTTAACAAATATTGCTTATCGTGTCGGAAACATATAAAGATTAAAGTTTAAATTTGGTTGGAAATTTCCGGGTTGTCACAGTACCTACCCGTTAAAGAAATTTCGTCCCGAAATTTGAGTGGAAACGTCATGAATGATAATAAGTATGTTTTCATGATGCATACGGGCTGAAAATTAGAGTTTTATCATCAACGAATAATTTGGATAAACATCCATTTATATGAAGAGTACGAATGACGCTAACATAGAAGAGTGAAATGAGTAAGTGTAGATTCATCTTATCATTTGACGTAGATATGATTGATTCCCAGATTTCAAGGGATTTGAAGAAAATCTTCTTAATAAGATTTGACTCTCCGGTAATCAAGGGAATTAGGATCCGCTTTAAATGCGATCGTCCATTTTAATTGTTCTGTCGGAGATTTTCTTATAAATTCACCTCCTTCGTTTCCTTACAACTCAAACCTTCTGTTGATGCATTTTATGCAAGTCCCTAGACATCTACCCACATCCATTGCAGGTACAACAATTTACAGGCCACCATGATTGCTCGTTATTATCCTATCCGTGTTTGTATGTGGTTACAGGAACGGCAGGAATGAGATTTAGATGTTTGACTATGTTAGACTTAGTCAGACGTACGAGTAAAGCCTCACTAGTACGGCTGACAGGCTCATACGCACGGTTGATGCTGAGCTAAGTCACAATTACAACCTAAATGAGAAGACACGAGTGAGTGATCACCCGTACGGCTGATGAAGCCAACTCGTACGTGTGATGAATGAATCGTATGGGTGAGTCAACAGCAGGGGTATATAAAGTCTTATGTTCTTCATTTTAGGTTAAGCCTCTCATTTGTTACACACACTCGGATCTAGTGAGCTCCTCTAATTCTCTCTCAGTCCAAATCACCCAGGTGGTGAATAATAGCTCTAGGTGTTGATCTAATCACACTTGATTTAGTTGTGATTTGACTAAATTAATCAAAAAAAAAACTTAACCTATTCACTAGAGGGTTTGATTCACTTATTCCGCCATTGTGTGAGTTAAATCTGTTGATTTCTAAGTTCCTAGTCATGTTTCATCACCTTCTATTCTTTCCCCCTCAACTCAAATTTTAAAGTATTCATCAATATGCTCCATCTAGTTCTAATTCTCGATATACTTCTAACTTTCATATCGATCATTCTTCTTTTTCATCTACTGCCGGAAGAATCTATTTACTTCTACTATACTCTTGAGTTTATAGTGTTTCTAGTTCTCCCGTGTCTTTATATTGCTATATGCATCGATATATATGGTTTATAATTTCTGGTTTTTCGTTGGGCTTTATATGTTCCCTTATATTTCAAAGTCTCTGCTTCTGTCTTCTATAATCATTATCATTCACAGTTAATGCTCTCTTTTATTTGCTGCAATTTATACCCCTATTTCTATTTTGGAGTTTTGTCCTTTTGTTTCTTCTTCTTGCGATTAAGCACCGCTTGTAATGGTCCAGAATTCACAGATATGAATTTCGGAATGAACATTGTTAATGTTCTAGGAAGGAAATTGTGATGGCACGATCTTGACTTGTCAAATTACTAGAATACCTTGGAAAAGGCCGAATCATCAAGAAATATTTTCTTGATATTTTAGAGGTTAAGTAGAATACAAGAGTCGTATAACATGGCACATGATGATGTTATGATCTGTGAATCATCACGTTCCATTTAGAAACTCAGCATGACTTACTGTAATATAATCACATTGATCAAGTGTCATTATATTATACTAATTCATGCTTCAGTTCCCAACACTACTTCAAAATATTTCTATTTTAAACTTGAATGTTTCAGAATTTAGAAACTAAAATAGTTTCTTTTATGATGTAATACACATAGCGCGAAGAGGTAAATGATTTCAAATAAGAAAAATTAAGAAAATATCTTCAGAAATATGGAGGATATTTATAATGAAAGATATGATGATATTTTAGAATTTCTAATATCACAGGATGATGAAGAATATTATCCGCAGGGGTTTAGAGTCAGGAGCAAGGTATTCGTTAATGACTTCAGCAGGTACTGAATCATTTGGATCCTTTGAAGTCAGGTTCAGTCTTTGTAATTTGTCCATAACCTCCTTCCTACTTTGCTTAGTCCGTTTTCCAGTTCCAAAACTTCTTTTTTTCTGCGCTTTGCCAGCACACTTCATCATTATCATCCAGCTTTTACCGTTTAAATTCGTTTATAGTTTTTGCTGCTTCATCAGCATTTTTTTTTTCGGAGAACCAATTCGTAGTTCGGAGTATTTTTCAGAAACTTCACATTCAAATTAAGTCCAGAAGATAAACGTTATATATACACATATAACTGTTGGCGTAGACATGCTGCGAGGTTTCAAAATACTGATTGCTAATTCCCAATGATTCGTATGGCAATTCTCATTACAAGAAGCGAATGAGTAAATGATGGGGTTTCAATGAATAATTATAATGACTTTTTGGAGAGGCTAAAGTCAAAGGGTAATGAAGTTGTTGGTACATCTGCTAATAATCTGGTGGAATGTAAAAGGTTTCCTGGTAACGATGGTGTATATCTCAAGGTTATAATAAGGTTAGTCTGACTGAAAAGTCGAAGTTGACTTGCTGGAGCTGTGACAAAACTGGCTACTTTGAATAGGAGTCACAAAGTTATTTTTGCTAATAAATTCCAAAGAATCTGACGCGGATACGTTGTTTAAACTTTTACTTTGGTTTTAAGAGTTTTCGGGTACATAACTGTGGGTAACATGTGGTTGGATCATCATCTCGATTGCTCATCATTCGAAGTGTCTTCAGAAATTTTCGATGGGTTTGAACACAGATTGTAATCGTTAACATACATTTGATGTTCTAACACAGTTTTGAAGTCAAAATATAGCTTGTGAAAGATGTAAGGATCTAAGAGTGATGATTTTGGTCATATCTCAAGTTGAATTTTGAGATTTCAAAATCAGAATATGTAATTAAATTTTGAATGAGTATGGTTGTTTTGATTTCTATAAAAGAATGTATATTGTTGTGAAAGTAGGGAGTATGATGGATGATTTGCTGAATCAGATTCGAAGAATGTAACATATTAATTGTGAATTTATATATCTCTCGGGTATTACCTACCCGTTAAAAAAAATTTCACAATTAATATTTTGCACAAAAGAATTTTATTACAGTCTTTATGAAAATATATATATGTATATTTTCTTCAGATGTAACATAGATTTAATGAGTTAATGTTAAATTAAACTCATTTGATTTACGGTTGAAACTAGAATTGAATAATCCCTAAAGGCTTTAAAAAGTACATAACTTTTACGCAGTATTTCTTCAATGACATTGAAATTATGAATCAATACTTCGTTATTTGTTGATGTATGATGCTCGGTTCGTGGAATTCTTGTGAATTTCGCAAAGTACGAATGATGTTATCTGAAAAGTTTCGGGTACATCGATGATGAAAGTGTAAAATCAAATATATACTTGATTTATTATGAATTGGAATTTTGTTGAATTGCGACAGAGATTGTAGTTAACGCTGGTTAAGTTGCGGCCGAAGGACGTACATTATTGCATATTTGTAATAAGAATTAACCGAGTAGTTAAGATTCACACACAATAGCTTAGCACGGAAAGATTTATTTCAATATATATATATATATATATATATATATATATATATATATATATATATATATATATATATATATATATATATATATATATATACATATAATTTCTTCAGAGGGAATGAGTTAATTCTTCATAACTCGTTGATACAATATACATGTTATTGATTCGTAATGATGTCCACAGTGATTCTTGAACTGACGGAGTTTGTGATGTTATCTGTGTTGTTGATTCGGATGTTGACTGTACTGACGATGCTGGTAACGTTGACGGTACTGTTGATGCTGTTGGTAAAGCAAGTTTAGCTTGTTAATCACACACCATTTTTGTCAGGGTTTCTACTCTTCCTTCTATCATTTTGGTTCGCTTAACTGATTTATGGTTAGGGCTAGATTAGATAATTTCTAAGACTTTAGAGATTACATAATCGCCGCGGAATGTTTCTCCAATGAAGTTATGAATTAATACTTTGTCAGTTATTGTTGTTGGTACTCCTTGGTATCTATGGTGCGTATGACGTTGATGCTCGTGGGACAAATTGTGAAGTTGAGGTTTACAACGCGGTTGTGGTTGGAGGTGGTAATGGTACTGTTGGCGTTGATGATGGTGGTACTGGTTATGCTGCTGCTGATGCTGCTGCTGGTGTTTGTAATCTCTGCACCATATTCTCCAAAGCCACTACCCGAGTGCGAAGCTCGTTGACTTCTTCTATTACACCGGGGTGATTGTCAGTTCGGACGAGCGGATAAATAAAATCTAAAATTTGATGTAATATATAATCGTGACGAGATACTCTGGAAATGAGCGAGAAAATGGTGTTTCAGACAGGTTCGCCGGTAAGTGCTTCAGGTTCTTCGTCAAGAGGGTAATGTGGTGGATGGAAGGGATCACCTTCTTCTTGTCTCCAATGATTAAGGAGGCTACGAACTCATCCCCAATTCATCCAGAATAGATGATGACTAATTGGTTGATCCATTCCGGTCACACTGCTTTCGGAACTTGAGTGGGATTCCATTTCGGAATCCGAGGGACTTGAACTAATGACGAATTCCATTTCGTACGATTGAATAAAGAATTTTTCGATATGAAATGATTTTCCGGCTATCGGATGGTATTCTAATTATATAGAGCAAAATGTTTCGTAGATTACGGAGGAATTTATGAAATATGTCAGGCAAAGTTTATAGTAACAGATACGCTAAGATATGAATTAGCAGATACGCTAAGATATGAATTTTGTCTATACACTATTCATGCAATCAATGCAATAAGATGTGTCTAGACTAAGAATGATAAGCAGGTAATTTTCGACAAAAATGATGAGCAAAACTTTTGACATGCAGAGACGGTCGAAGTCCAGACTTACTAATGCATCCTAACGACTATCAGTTAGACACACTAATGCAGACCTGGTTCGCTAAGACCACCGCTCTGATACCAACTGAAAGGACCCGTTCGTAGACATTATAAATGATTCACAATAGTTGATTACATTGCTAGGTATTTGACCTCTATATGATACATTTTACAAACATTGCATTCGTTTTTAAAAGACAAACTTTCTTTACATCGAAAATTGACAGGCATGCATACCATTTCATAATATCCACTATCCAACTATAAATTGATCTAATAATAATCTTTGATGAACTCAATGACTCGAATGCAACGTTCTTCGAAATATGCTATGAAAGACTCCAAGTAATATCTTTAAAATGAACAAATGCACAGCGGAAGATTTCTTTAACACCTGAGAATAAACATGCTTTAAAGTGTCAACCAAAAGGTTGGTGAGTTCATTAGTTTATCATAATCATTTATTTCCATCATTTTAATAGACCACAAGAATTTCATTTCCAGTTCTCATAAATATACGTCCCATGCATAGAGACAAAAATAATCATTCATATGGTGAACACCTGGTAACCGACATTAACTAGATAAGAATATCCCCTATCATTCCGTGATCCTTCTTCGGACATGATATAAATTTCGAAGTACTAAAGCATCCGGTACTTTGGATGGGGTTTGTTAGGCCCAATAGATCTATCTTTAGGATTCGCGTCAATTAGGATGTCTGTTCCCTAATTCTTAGATTACCAGACTTTAATAAAAAGGGGCATATTCGATTTTGATAATTCAACCATAGAATGTAGTTTCAATTACTTGTGTCAATTTCGTCAAACATTTATAAAAGCGCATGTATTCTCAGTCCCAAAAATATAAAGGGTAAAAAGGCAAATGAAACTCACCATACTGTATTTCGTAGTAAAAATACATATAACGTCATTGAACAAGTGCAATGTTGGCCTCGGATTCACGAACCTAAATTAATTATATATATTTATGTGTTGATCAATATTTGTCTAACAAATTAGGTCAAGTCATAGTGTACCACAATCCTAATGCTCGAGACTAATATGCAAAAGTTAACAAAAGTAAATTTGACTCAAAATAATTTCCAAAAATCTATACATGATTAATATATAGTTTAAATATCGTCGTTTTATATTTTTAAATATTTTTAAAAGATTTATTAGAGTAAATAATATAATTTATTTATTAATAAATAAAATTTTATATTAAATTTATATAATAAAATATACTTTTATATATATTAAGTAATAAAATTTATAGGGTTCATTTAATATCATAAAGATAATATGATAGGTATTATTAAAGTAAGTTATTACACGTAGTAAAATATGTTTGTATCACATATTTATTTGATAAAATAATATCTATAATGATAGTAAGTAAAAGTTGTATTATTTTGTAATAATAATTATTATAAAAATATCAATATTATAATTACTAATATGACATTATGATAAAACGATAATTCTAATTATGATAACTTTAATATTTACGATAATTTTTAATATTATCTTTAAAATAATAATTCTATTTAAAATAATAATAATAATGATATTTTATAGTAACAATGACATTTCTATTAAAATGATAATTTTTGTTAAAATGATAGTTTTAATACTAACGACACTTTTAATAATAATAGTAATGATAAAAATAATAAGAATGATAATTTTATCTAAATCAATATCTTATAATATTTTAATTTCATCATGATACTCTTACTCATTATTTTCTAATCGTTTCGTTTAATAGCTTTTAATCGTCTTTTATATCGTGTTCATAATAATGATAATAATAGTAATCAAAATAATTTGGTGTTACAAATATTTGTTTTAATTACACTAATGTTAATAATGATAGTTACTATAACATTATTAACGATAATACTAATAATTATCTTAATGATAATATAGTAATAATAATAATAACAATAAGAATAACCATTTTTAAATAATGATATATATATATTAATAATGATGATAATAATAATAATACTAATAATAATAATAATAATAATAATAATAATAATAATAATAATAATAATAATAATAATAATTGGATAATAATAATAATACTAATTATAACTTTAACGATAATAATGATAGTAATAATAAAACAAAATAACAATTTTTAATGATAAATCCCTTTTATTGATAAATATAATAATAATCATAATAATAAGATAAAACTAGAACGATGATAAAAACGACGATAATAATAATCATTTTTAATAAAAATATCGAAAATTCAATTGATTATAACTTCTAATCCGTTCATCGAAACCATTCGATATCTAAAGGAAAAGTTCATAATTTTTCGCTAGCTTTCCAAGGACATTCATATATTATACCTTATCTCAACCGCAAGTGTAACTAATTCAAGATTCAACCTAACCTGTCTAAGGGCAATATCAAAAGTACAAGCATGCATAATCCTAAATACTCGAGCACTAGTCAGGGATACACTATTAGTATGTAAAAGTTAAATTATGAGTACTCACGTATCAATATTGAGATTCAATATTGCAGGAAAGGTACGTAGACGCAACGGAAATGATAAACACTATATTGACCTCACGAGCATACCCATGAACCATACTCAATCACCTCCATAGCTATAACCCATAATTTCCTTAATCCTATCCTACTCGAAAAACAATTTCGAAACCACTCGGACAGCACTCCGTCGTAATATTTTATGTATACTAATAATATCTTGAAATAATACGGAGTAAATATATATATGTAAATTGATTGAGAGAGTTTAGAGAAAAATATTTTCAAGTTTCTATAAAATAATGAAACCTATTGAATTCTATTTATAATAGATTTTTGAATTATTAAAGTGAATTATTAAAGTATGAATTATTAAAGTGAATTATTAAAGTTTGAATTATTAAAGTGAATTATTAAAGTAAGAATTATTAAAGTGAATTATTAAAGTATGAATTATTAAAGTGAATTATTATAGTTAAAGTAAAGTAAAAATAAAGTAAAGGTAAAGTTTAAGTATAGTAAAAGTATAAAACTATGTACGTATAATACGCGTATAAATATATATAATATTAATTTAAATCGTTATATATATTTAATAAAATAAAATATAAATATCGTTATCTTTATCATACTAGTTAAGTAATGAGTTGTCAAAAGTGATTCTAGATATTTATAAAAGTTATATACGTTTTAATAATAAAGTTCTTTTTAAACTGAAAACGTTTTTGTACGTTTGAAACTAAATAGATCAATCGAGTATTTATGAGATTCAATCTTCCACTATCCTTTGTCTAGTTCTCAATGATTGACAATTTGTTCTTATTTATAAATCACTTTACCATTTTCCGAATATTGTTAAAATGGAAAGATTTCTCAAATCAACGTGGGCCTTTCAACAGAGACTTGTAATCATAATTCAATATATCTGATAATTCAATCATTTGATCTTATCTTCTAATTCCATTGATAAACATTTTGAAACAGATACAATCATATAAAGTATTTAATCTAATATTTTGTTTACGTTTCAAGTTATAACATATATACACATATACATATATAATCATATTCGTTTAATGGTTCGTGAATCGTTGGAACTTGGTCGAGGTTGAATGAATGTATGAACATAGTTTAAAATTCTTGAAATTTAACTTAACAAATATTGCTTATCGTGTCGGAAACATATAAAGATTAAAGTTTAAATTTGGTTGGAAATTTCCGGGTTGTCACAAAATATAACAAGTATATTATTAATAATAATATATATAAAATTGTTCGATTACGAATATATGTCTTAATATATATAAATGATATAGGTTCGTGAATTCGAGGCCAACCCTGCATTGTTCAGATTCGTCATATGTATTTTTACTACTAAATACAGTATTGTGAGTTTCATTACTCCCTTTTTAAATGCTTTTGCAATATATATATTTTTGGGACTGAGAATACATGCGCTTTTATAAATGTTTTAAGAAATAGACGCAAGTAATCGAAACTACATTATATGGTTGAATGATCGAAGCCAAATATGCCATTTTTTGCTTGGTAACCTAAGAATTAGTAAACCGATCTACTAATTGACGCGAATCCTAAAGATAGATCTATCAGGCCCAACAAGCCCCATCTAAAGTACCGGATGCTTTAGTACTTCGAAATTTATATCAGGTCCGAAGGAGGATCTCGGAATGATGGGGATATTCTTATATATGCATACTGTTAATGTCGGTTACCAGGTGTTCAATCCATACGAATGATTATTTTTGTCTCAATGCATGGGACGTATGTTTATGAGAAATGGAAATATGAAATCTTGTGGTCTATTAGAACGATGGAAATGATTATTTATATTAAACTTGAAATGTCCCGTTCTTATTGATTAAAAACGTTCCATATTAATTGATTTCGTTGCGAGGTTTTGACCTCTATATGAGACGTTTTTCAAAGACTGCATTCATTTTTAAAACAAATCATAACCTTTATTTCATAGATAAAGGTTTTAAAAAGCTTTACGTAGATTATCAAATAATGATAATCTAAAATATCCTGTTTACACACGACCATTACATAATGGTTTACAATACAAATATGTTACAACAAAATAAGTTTCTTGAATACAGTTTTTACACAATATCATACAAGTATGGACTCCAAATCACGTCCTTATTTAAGTATGCGACAGCGGAAGCTCTTAATAATCACCTGAGAATAAACATGCTTAAAACGTCAACAAAAATGTTGGTGAGTTATAGGTTTAACCTATATATATCAAATCATAATAATAGACCACAAGATTTCATATTTCAATACACATCCCATACATAGAGATAAAAATCATTCATATGGTGAAAACCTGGTAATCGACATTAACAAGATGCATATATAAAAATATCCCCATCATTCCGGGACACCCTTCGGATATGATATAAATTTCGAAGTACTAAAGCATCCGGTACTTTGGATGGGGTTTGTTAGGCCCAATAGATCTATCTTTAGGATTCGCGTCAATTAGGGTGTCTGTTCCCTAATTCTTAGATTACCAGACTTAATAAAAAGGGGCATATTCGATTTCGATAATTCAACCATAGAATGTAGTTTCACGTACTTGTGTCTATTTTGTAAATCATTTATAAAACCTGCATGTATTCTCATCCCAAAAATATTAGATTTTAAAAGTGGGACTATAACTCACTTTCACAGATTTTTACTTCGTCGGGAAGTAAGACTTGGCCACTGGTTGATTCACGAACCTATAACAATATATACATATATATCAAAGTATGTTCAAAATATATTTACAACACTTTTAATATATTTTGATGTTTTAAGTTTATTAAGTCAGCTGTCCTCGTTAGTAACCTACAACTAGTTGTCCACAGTTAGATGTACAGAAATAAATCGATAAATATTATCTTGAATCAATCCACGACCCAGTGTATACGTATCTCAGTATTGATCACAACTCAAACTATATATATTTTGGAATCAACCTCAACCCTGTATAGCTAACTCCAACATTCACATATAGAGTGTCTATGGTTGTTCCGAAATATATATAGATGTGTCGACATGATAGGTCGAAACATTGTATACGTGTCTATGGTATCTCAAGATTACATAATATACAATACAAGTTGATTAAGTTTTGGTTGGAATAGATTTGTTACCAATTTTCACGTAGCTAAAATGAGAAAAATTATCCAATCTTGTTTTACCCATAACTTCTTCATTTTAAATCCGTTTTGAGTGAATCAAATTGCTATGGTTTCATATTGAACTCTATTTTATGAATCTAAACAGAAAAAGTATAGGTTTATAGTCGGAAAAATAAGTTACAAGTCGTTTTTGTAAAGGTAGTCATTTCAGTCGAAAGAACGACGTCTAGATGACCATTTTAGAAAACATACTTCCACTTTGAGTTTAACCATAATTTTTGGATATAGTTTCATGTTCATAATAAAAATCATTTTCTCAGAATAACAACTTTTAAATCAAAGTTTATCATAGTTTTTAATTAACTAACCCAGAACAGCCCGCGGTGTTACTACGACGGCGTAAATCCGGTTTTACGGTGTTTTTCGTGTTTCCAGGTTTTAAATCATTAAGTTAGCATATCATATAGATATAGAACATGTGTTTAGTTGATTTTAAAAGTCAAGTTAGAAGGATTAACTTTTGTTTGCGAACAAGTTTAGAATTAACTAAACTATGTTCTAGTGATTACAAGTTTAAACCTTCGAATAAGATAGCTTTATATGTATGAATCGAATGATGTTATGAACATCATTACTACCTTAAGTTCCTTGGATAAACCTACTGGAAAAGAGAAAAATGGATCTAGCTTCAACGGATCCTTGGATGGCTCGAAGTTCTTGAAGCAGAATCATGACACGAAAACAAGTTCAAGTAAGATCATCACTTGAAATAAGATTGTTATAGTTATAGAAATTGAACCAAAGTTTGAATATGATTATTACCTTGTATTAGAATGATAACCTACTGTAAGAAACAAAGATTTCTTGAGGTTGGATGATCACCTTACAAGATTGGAAGTGAGCTAGCAAACTTGAAAGTATTCTTGATTTTATGAAACTAGAACTTTTGAAATTTATGAAGAACACTTAGAACTTGAAGATAGAACTTGAGAGAGATCAATTAGATGAATAAAATTGAAGAATGAAAGTGTTTGTAGGTGTTTTTGGTCGTTGGTGTATGGATTAGATATAAAGGATATGTAATTTTGTTTTCATGTAAATAAGTCATGAATGATTACTCATATTTTTGTAATTTTATGAGATATTTCATGCTAGTTGCCAAATTATGGTTCCCACATGTGTTAGGTGACTCACATGGGCTGCTAAGAGCTGATCATTGGAGTGTATATACCAATAGTACATACATCTAAAAGCTGTGTATTGTACGAGTACGAATACGGGTGCATACGAGTAGAATTGTTGATGAAACTGAACGAGGATGTAATTGTAAGCATTTTTGTTAAGTAGAAGTATTTTGATAAGTGTCTTGAAGTCTTTCAAAAGTGTATGAATACATATTAAAACACTACATGTATATACATTTTAACTGAGTCGTTAAGTCATCGTTAGTCGTTACATGTAAATGTTGTTTTGAAACCTTTAGGTTAACGATCTTGTTGAATGTTGTTAACCCATTGTTTATTATAACAAATGAGATGTTAAATTATTATATTATCATGATATTATGATATATAATATATCTTAGTATGATGTATATACAGTTAAATGTCGTTACAACGATAATCGTTACATATATGTCTCGTTTCGAAATCATTAAGTTAGTAGCCTTATTTTTACATAAGTATTTCATTGTTAATACACTTAATAATATATTTACTTATCATTTAACATAATTAATCAAGTGTATCAATATCTTAATATGATTCATATGTACCTAGTAAGACGTTGTTATAACGATAATCGTTATATATATCGTTTTCGAGTTTCTTAAATTAATAGTCACATTTTTATGTATATAACTCATTGTTAAAATACCTAATGAGATACATACTTATAATAAAAACATGTTAACTATATATATAACCATATATATGTCATCGTATAGTTTTTACAAGTTTTAACGTTCGTGAATCACCGGTCAACTTGGGTGGTCAATTGTCTATATGAAACATATTTCAATTAATCAAGTCTTAACAAGTTTGATTGCTTAACATGTTGGAAACATTTAATCATGTAAATATCAATCTCAATTAATATATATAAACATGGAAAAGTTCGGGTCACTACAAAACTAATGAACTCACCAACCTTTTGGTTGACACTTTAAAGCATGTTTATTCTCAGTTATGAAAGAAGTCTTCCGCTGTGCAATTGCTCATTTTAAAGATATTACTTGGATTCATTCATGACATATTTCAAAAGACGTTGAATTCGAGTCGTTGAGTTCATCAAGATTATTATTAAGTCAATTATAGTTAGATATATTATAAAATGGTATGCATGTCGTCAACTTTCGATGTAATGAAAGATTGTCTTTTCAAAAACGAATGCAATATTTGTAAAATGTATCATATAGAGGTCAAGTACCTCGCGATGTAATCAACTGTTGTGAATCGTTTATAATCGATATGGACTTCGTCCGGATGGATTAGGACGGGTCTTCACAGATAATATAATAATTTAACATCTCATTTGATATAATAAACATTGGGTTAACAACATTAATTGAGATCATTAACTTAAAGGTTTCAAAACAACACTTACATGTAATGACTAACGAAGACTTAACGACTCCATTAGAATGTATATACATGTTGTGTTTTGATATGTATTCTTACACTTTTGAAAGACTTCAAGACATATATCAAAGTACTTCTACTTAACAAAAATGCTTACAATTACATCCTCGTTCAGTTTCATCAACAATTCTACTCGTATGCACCCGTATTCGTACTCGTACAATACACAGCTTTTAGATGTATGTACTATTGATATATACACTCCAATGATCAGCTCTTAGCAGCCCATGTGAGTCACCTAACACATGTGGGAACCATCATTTGGCAACTAGCATGAAATATCTCATAAAATTACAAAAATATTAGTAATCATTCATGACTTATTTACATGAAAACAAAATTACATATCCTTTATATCAAATTAATACACCATCAAACAAAAACACCTACAAACACTTTCATTCTTCAATTTCCTTCATCTAATTGATCTCTCTCAAGTTCCATCTTCATGTTCTAAGTGTTCTTCATAAATTCCATAAGTATAGTTTCATAAAAATCAAGAATACTTCCAAGTTTGCAAGTCTACTTCCAAGCTTTCTAATCCATTCCAAGTAATCATCTAAGATCAAGGAACCTTTGTTATTTATAGTAGGTTATCTTTCTAATTCAAGGTAATATTCATATTCAAACTTTGATTCAATTTCTTCAACTATAACAATCTTATTTCGAGTGAAAATCTTACTTGAACTGTTTTCGTGTCATGATTCTGCTTCAAGAACTTTCAAGCCATCCAAGGATCCTTTGAAGCTAGATCCATTTTTCTCATTTCTAGTAGTTTTATCCAGAAAACTTGAGGTAGTAATGATGTTCATAACATCATTCGATTCATACATATAAAGCTATCTTATTCGAAGGTTTAAACTTGTAATCACTAGAACATAGTTTAGTTAATTCTAAACTTATTCGCAAACAAAAGTTAATCCTTCTAACTTGACTTTTAAAATCAACTAAACACATGTTCTATATCTATATGATATGCTAACTTAATGATTTATAACCTGGAAACACGATGAACATCATAAAATCGGATATACGTCGTCGTAGTGAAACCGGAGGATGTTTTGGTTTGGATAATTAAAAACTATGATAAACTTTGATTTAAAAGTTGTTCTTCTGGGAAAATGATTTTTCATATGAACATGAAACTATATCCAAAAATCTTGGTTAAACTCATAGTGAAAGTATGTTTTTCAAAATGGTCATCCAGATGTCGTTCCTTCGACGGAAATGACTACCTCTTTAGTAATTGACATGTAACTTAAATTTCTGACTATAAACCTATACTTTTTCTGTTTGGATTCTTAAATTAGAGTTCAATATGAATAGTTTACGTATAACAGTAATGTAAGGTAGGCCACGAGATTTCAGTGCTACAAAGAGCGTTTTAAAACAGTATGATAAAGTATATGCTTAACCGTGGGCACTTGGTAACTAACTTAACGTTTATACCCCCTGAAAGTACACTTGACAAGTGCGTATGTTTACAAAGTATTCAAAACCCATTAAATGAAGAAGTTATGGGTAAAACAAGATTGGATATTTTTGATCTTTTTAGCTACGAGAAATGTTTAACAAATCTATACAAATCATATCCTAGCTAACATATATTGTATTATACATGTATTCTAATATATTATGTAATCTTGGGATACCATAGACACGTATGCAAATGTTTTGACATATCATATTGACCCATGTATATATATTACTTGGAACAACCATAGACACTCTATATGCAGTAATGTTGGAGTTAGCTATACAGGGTTGAGGTTGATTCCAAAAATATATATACTTTGAGTTATGATTTAGCCTGAGACATGTATACACTGGGTCGTGGATTGATTCAAGATAATATATATCGATTTATTTCTGTACATCTAACTGTGGACAACTAGTTGTAGGTTACTAACGAGGACAGCTGACTTAATACACTCAAATCTTTAAAACAAAATAAAAATGGTTGTAATTATATTTTGATCATACTTTGATATATATGTACATATTTTTATAGGTTCGTGAATCGATCCGTGGCCAAGTCTTATTTCCGAGGAAGGAAATATCTGTGAAAGTGAGTTATATGAAATGTCCCGTTCTTATTGATTAAAAACGTTCCATATTAATTGATTTCGTTGCGAGGTTTTGACCTCTATACGAGACGTTTTTCAAAGACTGCATTCATTTTTAAAACAAACCATAACCTTTATTTCATAAATAAAGGTTTAAAAAGCTTTACGTAGATTATCAAATAATGATAATCTAAAATATCCTGTTTACACACGACCATTACATAATGGTTTACAATACAAATATGTTACATCGAAATCAGTTTCTTGAATGCAGTTTTTACACAATATCATGCAAACATGGACTCCAAATCTTGTCCTTATTTTAGTATGCAACAGCGGAAGCTCTTAATATTCACCTGAGAATAAACATGCTTTAAACGTCAACAAAAATGTTGGTGAGTTATAGGTTTAACCTATATATATCAAATCGTAACAATAGACCACAAGATTTCATATTTCAATACACATCCCATACATAGAGATAAAAATCATTCATATGGTGAACACCTGGTAACCGACATTAACAAGATGCATATATAAGAATATCCCCATCATTCCGGGACACCCTTCGGATATGATATAAATTTCGAAGTACTAAAGCATCCAGTACTTTGGATGGGGTTTGTTAGGCCCAATAGATCTATCTTTAGGATTCGCGTCAATTAGGGTGT
Organism: Rutidosis leptorrhynchoides; assembly: GCF_046630445.1. Taxonomy (NCBI): domain Eukaryota; kingdom Viridiplantae; phylum Streptophyta; class Magnoliopsida; order Asterales; family Asteraceae; genus Rutidosis; species Rutidosis leptorrhynchoides. The sequence continues at coordinate 242,845,096 of NC_092343.1, forward strand.
CTGTTCCCTAATTCATAGATTACCAGACTTAATAAAAAGGGGCATATTCGATTTCGATAATTCAACCATAGAATGTAGTTTCACGTACTTGTGTCTATTTTGTAAATCATTTATAAAACCTGCATGTATTCTCATCCCAAAAATATTAGATTTTAAAAGTGGGACTATAACTCACTTTCACAGATTTTTACTTCGTCGGGAAGTAAGACTTGGCCACTGGTTGATTCACGAACCTATAACAATATATACATATATATCAAAGTATGTTCAAAATATATTTACAACACTTTTAATATATTTTGATGTTTTAAGTTTATTAAGTCAGCTGTCCTCGTTAGTAACCTACAACTAGTTGTCCACAGTTAGATGTACAGAAATAAATCGATAAATATTATCTTGAATCAATCCACGACCCAGTGTATACGTATCTCAGTATTGATCACAACTCAAACTATATATATTTTGGAATCAACCTCAACCCTGTATAGCTAACTCCAACATTCACATATAGACTGTCTATGGTTGTTCCGAAATATATATAGATGTGTCGACATGATAGGTCGAAACATTGTATACGTGTCTATGGTATCTCAAGATTACATAATATACAATACAAGTTGATTAAGTTATGGTTGGAATAGATTTGTTACCAATTTTCACGTAGCTAAAATGAGAAAAATTATCCAATCTTGTTTTACCTATAACTTCTTCATTTTAAATCCGTTTTGAGTGAATCAAATTGCTATGGTTTCATATTGAACTCTATTTTATGAATCTAAACAGAAAAGTATAGGTTTATAGTCGGAAAAATAAGTTACAAGTCGTTTTTGTAAAGGTAGTCATTTCAGTCGAAAGAACGACGTCTAGATGACCATTTTAGAAAACATACTTCCACTTTGAGTTTAACCATAATTTTTGGATATAGTTTCATGTTCATAATAAAAATCATTTTCCCAGAATAACAACTTTTAAATCAAAGTTTATCATAGTTTTTAATTAACTAACCCAAAACAGCCCGCGGTGTTACTACGACGGCGTAAATCCGGTTTTACGGTGTTTTTCGTGTTTCCAGGTTTTAAATCATTAAGTTAGCATATCATATAGATATATAACATGTGTTTAGTTGATTTTAAAAGTCAAGTTAGAAGGATTAACTTTTATTTGCGAACAAGTTTAGAATTAACTAAACTATGTTCTAGTGATTACAAGTTTAAACCTTCGAATAAGATAGCTTTATATGTATGAGTCGAATGATGTTATGAACATCATTACTACCTTAATTTCCTTGGATAAACCTACTGGAAAAGATAAAAGTGGATCTAGCTTCAATGGATCCTTGGATGGCTCGAAGTTCTTGAAGCAGAATCATGACACGAAAACAAGTTCAAGTAAGATCATCACTTGAAATAAGATTGTTATAGTTATAGAAATTGAACCAAAGTTTGAATATGATTATTACCTTGTATTAGAATGATAACCTACTGTAAGAAACAAAGATTTCTTGAGGTTGGATGATCACCTTACAAGATTGGAAGTGAGCTAGCAAACTTGAAAGTATTCTTGATTTTATGTAACTAGAACTTTTGGAATTTATGAAGAACACTTAGAACTTGAAGATAGAACTTGAGAGAGATCAATTAGATGAAGAAAATTGAAGAATGAAAGTGTTTGTAGGTGTTTTTGGTCGTTGGTGTATGGATTAGATATAAAGGATATGTAATTTTGTTTTCATGTAAATAAGTCATGAATGATTACTCATATTTTTGTAATTTTATGAGATATTTCATGCTAGTTGCCAAATGATGGTTCCCACATGTGTTAGGTGACTCACATGGGCTGCTAAGAGCTGATCATTGGAGTGTATATACCAATAGTACATACATCTAAAAGCTGTGTATTGTACGAGTACGAATACGGGTGCATACGAGTAGAATTGTTGATGAAACTGAACGAGGATGTAATTGTAAGCATTTTTGTTAAGTAGAAGTATTTTGATAAGTGTATTGAAGTCTTTCAAAAGTGTATAAATACATATTAAAACATTACATGTATATACATTTTAACTGAGTCGTTAAGTCATCGTTAGTCGTTACATGTAAATGTTGTTTTGAAACCTTTAGGTTAACGATCTTGTTAAATATTGTTAACCCAATGTTTATAATATCAAAAGAGATTTTAAATTATTATATTATCATGATATTATGATGTACGAATATCTCTTAATATGATATATATACATTAAATGTCGTTACAACGATAATCGTTACATATATGTCTCGTTTCAAAATCATTAAGTTAGTAGTCTTGTTTTTACATATGTAGTTCATTGTTAATATACTTAATGATATGTTTACTTATCATAATATCATGTTAACTATATATATAACCATATATATGTCATCATATAGTTTTTACAAGTTTTAACGTTCGTGAATCACCGGTCAACTTGGGTGGTCAATTGTCTATATGAAACATATTTCAATTAATCAAGTCTTAACAAGTTTGATTGCTTAACATGTTGGAAACATTTAATCATGTAAATATCAATCTCAATTAATATATATAAACATGGAAAAGTTCGGGTCACTACAGTACCTACCCGTTAAATAAATTTCGTCCCGAAATTTTAAGCTGTTGAAGGTGTTGACGAATCTTCTGGAAATAGATGCGGGTATTTCTTCTTCATCTGATCTTCACGCTCCCAGGTGAACTCGGGTCCTCTACGAGCATTCCATCGAACCTTAACAATTGGTATCTTGTTTTGCTTAAGTCTTTTAACCTCACGATCCATTATTTCGACGGGTTCTTCGATGAATTGAAGTTTTTCGTTGATTTGGATTTCATCTAACGGAATAGTGAGATCTTCTTTAGCAAAACATTTCTTTAAATTCGAGACGTGGAAAGTGTTATGTACAGCCGCGAGTTGTTGAGGTAACTCTAGTCGGTAAGCTACTGGTCCGATACGATCAATAATCTTGAATGGTCCAATATACCTTGGATTTAATTTCCCTCGTTTACCAAATCGAACAACGCCTTTCCAAGGTGCAACTTTAAGCATGACCATCTCTCCAATTTCAAATTCTATATCTTTTCTTTTAATGTCAGCGTAGCTCTTTTGTCGACTTTGGGCGGTTTTCAACCGTTGTTGAATTTGGATGATCTTCTCGGTAGTTTCTTGTATAATCTCCTGACCCGTAATCTGTCTATCCCCCACTTCACTCCAACAAATCGGAGACCTGCACTTTCTACCATAAAGTGCTTCAAACGGCGCCATCTCAATGCTTGAATGGTAGCTGTTGTTGTAGGAAAATTCTGCTAACGGTAGATGTCGATCCCAACTGTTTCCGAAATCAATAACACATGCTCGTAGCATGTCTTCAAGCGTTTGTATCGTCCTTTCGCTCTGCCCATCAGTTTGTGGATGATAGGCAGTACTCATGTCTAGACGAGTTCCTAATGCTTGCTGTAATGTCTGCCAGAATCTTGAAATAAATCTGCCATCCCTATCAGAGATAATAGAGATTGGTATTCCATGTCTGGAGATGACTTCCTTCAAATACAGTCGTGCTAACTTCTCCATCTTGTCATCTTCTCTTATTGGCAAGAAGTGTGCTGATTTGGTGAGACGGTCAACTATTACCCAAATAGTATCAAAACCACTTGCAGTCCTTGGCAATTTAGTGATGAAATCCATGGTAATGTTTTCCCATTTCCATTCCGGGATTTCGGGTTGTTGAAGTAGACCTGATGGTTTCTGATGCTCAGCTTTGACCTTAGAACACGTCAAACATTCTCCTACGTATTTAGCAACATCGGCTTTCATACCCGGCCACCAAAAATGTTTCTTGAGATCCTTGTACATCTTCCCCGTTCCAGGATGTATTGAGTATCTGGTTTTATGAGCTTCTCTAAGTACCATTTCTCTCATATCTGCAAATTTTGGTACCCAAATCCTTTCAGCCCTATACCGGGTTCCGTCTTCCCGAATATTAAGATGCTTCTCCTATCCTTTGGGTATTTCATCCTTTAAATTTCCCTCTTTTAAAACTCCTTGTTGCGCCTCCTTTATTTGAGTAGTAATGTTATTATGAATCATTATATTCATAGATTTTACTCGAATGGGTTCTCTGTCCTTCCTGCTCAAGGCATCGGCTACCACATTTGCCTTCCCCGGGTGGTAACGAATCTCAAAGTCGTAATCATTCAATAATTCAATCCACCTACGCTGCCTCATATTCAGTTGTTTCTGATTAAATATGTGTTGAAGACTTTTGTGGTCGGTATATATAATACTTTTGACCCCATATAAGTAGTGCCTCCAAGTCTTTAATGCAAAAACAACCGCGCCTAATTCCAAATCATGCGTCGTATAATTTTGTTCGTGAATCTTCAATTGTCTAGACGCATAAGCAATCACCTTCGTTCGTTGCATTAATACACAACCGAGACCTTGCTTTGATGCATCACAATAAATCACAAAATCATCATTCCCTTCAGGCAATGACAATATAGGTGCCGTAGTTAGCTTTTTCTTCAATAACTGAAACGCTTTCTCTTGTTCATCATTCCATTCAAATTTCTTCCCTTTATGCGTTAATGCAGTCAAGGGTTTTGCTATTCTGGAAAAGTCTTGGATGAACCTTCTGTAGTAACCAGCTAGTCCTAAAAACTGGCGTATGTGTTTCGGAGTTTTCGGGGTTTCCCACTTTTCAACAGTTTCTATCTTTGCCGGATCCACCTTAATACCTTCTTTGTTCACTATGTGACCGAGGAATTGAACTTCTTCCAACCAAAATGCACACTTTGAAAACTTAGCGTACAATTCTTCCTTCCTCAATACTTCTAACACCTTTCTCAAATGTTCACCGTGTTCTTGGTCATTCTTTGAGTAAATAAGTATGTCATCAATGAAAACAATGACAAACTTGTCAAGGTATGGTCCACACACTCGGTTCATAAGGTCCATGAACACAGCTGGTGCATTAGTTAAACCAAACGGCATGACCATAAACTCGTAATGACCGTAACGTGTTCTGAAAGCAGTCTTTGGAATATCATCTTCTTTCACCCGCATTTGATGATACCCGGAACGTAAGTCAATCTTTGAATAAACAGACGAGCCTTGTAGTTGATCAAATAAGTCATCGATTCTTGGTAGTGGGTAGCGGTTCTTGATGGTAAGTTTGTTCAACTCTCGGTAGTCGATACACAACCTGAATGTACCATCTTTCTTCTTGACAAACAAAACAGGAGCTCCCCACGGTGATGTGCTTGGTCGAATGAAACCACGCTCTAAAAGTTCTTGTAATTGGCTTTGTAGTTCTTTCATCTCGCTGGGTGCGAGTCTGTAAGGAGCACGAGCTATTGGTGCAGCTCCTGGTACAAGATCTATTTGAAATTCAACGGATCGATGTGGGGGTAATCCCGGTAATTCTTTCGGAAATACATCAGGAAATTCTTTTGCCACGGGAACATCATTGATGCTCTTTTCTTCAGTTTGTACTTTCTCGATGTGTGCTAGAACAGCATAGCAACCTTTTCTTATTAGTTTTTGTGCCTTCAAATTACTAATAAGATGTAGCTTCGTGTTGCCCTTTTCTCCGTACACCATTAAGGGTTTTCCTTTTTCTCGTATAATGCGAATTGCATTTTTGTAACAAACGATCTCCGCTTTCACTTCTTTCAACCAGTCCATACCGATTATCACATCAAAACTCCCTAACTCTACTGGTATCAAATCAATCTTAAATGTTTCGCTAACCAGTTTAATTTCTCGATTCCGACATATATTATCTGCTGAAATTAATTTACCATTTGCTAATTCAAGTAAAAATTTACTATCCAAAGGCGTCAATGGACAACTTAATTTAGCACAAAAATCTCTACTCATATAGCTTCTATCCGCACCCGAATCAAATAAAACGTAAGCAGATTTATTGTCAATAAGAAACGTACCCGTAACAAGCTCCGGGTCTTCCTGTGCCTCTGCCGCATTAATATTGAAAACTCTTCCACGGCCTTGTCCATTCGTGTTCTCCTGGTTCGGGTAATTTCTAATAATGTGGCCCGGTTTTCCACATTTATAACAAACTACATTGGCATAACTTGCTCCGACACTACTTGCTCCGCCATTACTCGTTCCGACACCATTTGTTCCTTTCGTTCTATTAACCCCTGGTCCGTAGACCTCACACTTCGCCGCGCTATGACCATTTCTTTTACACTTGTTGCAAAATTTGGTGCAGAACCCCGAGTGATTCTTTTCACACCTTTGGCATAGCTGCTTCTGATTGTTGTTGTTGTTGCGGTTATTATTGTTGTTGGGATGATTGTTGTAGTTGCTGTTGTTGTTGTTGTTGTTGTTGGGCCGTTTGTTGTAGTTGCGATTGATGTTGCGATTGTTGGGATAATTGTTGCGATTATTGTTGTAATTGCTGTTGTTGTTGTATTGGTGATTCTTATCACCGTTTTCCTCCCACTTTCTTTTGACTTGCTTCACATTGGCCTCTTCAGCAGTCTGTTCTTTAATTCTTTCTTCAATTTGGTTCACGAGTTTGTGAGCCATTCTACATGCATGTTGTATGGAGGCGGGCTCGTGTGAACTTATATCTTCTTGGATTCTTTCCGGTAATCCTTTCACAAACGCGTCGATCTTCTCTTCCTCATCTTCGAATGCTCCCGGACACAATAGGCACAATTCTGTGAATCGTCTTTCGTACGTGGTAATATCAAATCCTTGGGTTCGTAACCCTCTAAGTTCTGTCTTGAGCTTATTGACCTCGGTTCTGGGACGGTACTTCTCGTTCATCAAGTGCTTGAATGCTGACCACGGTAGTGCGTACGCATCGTCTTGTCCCACTTGCTCTAGATAGGTATTCCACCATGTTAACGCAGAACCTGTGAAGGTATGCGTAGCGTACTTTACTTTGTCCTCTTCAGTACACTTACTTATGGCAAACACCGATTCGACCTTCTCGGTCCACCGTTTCAATCCGATCGGTCCTTCGGTTCCATCAAATTCCAAAGGTTTGCAGGCAGTGAATTCTTTGTAGGTGCATCCTACACGATTTCCTGTACTGCTAGATCCAAGGTTATTGTTGGTATGTAGCGCAGCCTGTACTGCGGCTATGTTTGAAGCTAGAAAAGTACGGAATTCCTCTTCATTCATATTCACGGTGTGTCGAGTAGTCGGTGCCATTTCCTTCAAAATAGTTAAATGGAACAAGTTAATCATACAGAATATTAAGAGTAGTTAATAGTATTTCGTAGCATAATATGAACTCATTTATAAAAGCTTTTTCTTCATATTAGCGTTTTATAAGTTTAAATTCGGGTAGTACCTACCCGTTAAGTTCATACTTAGTAGCTAATATACAATTCAACTACTACAATTCTATATGAAAAACTGATTATAATAATATTTCGCGTTCAAACTTTTATACAATATTTTACAAACTTACAATACCGCTTATTTTACATAAAGCATGAAATATAGCACACAATAACTTTGATACAAGATAGTTGTGAAGATAATTCTAGCTAGTACACAAGTCGTTCAGCAAAGGCAATAAAGACACGTAATTCATACGTCCAGAAACAAGTCATGCATTCTGGTTTTACTAGGACTACTTCCCATCCTTGGTCTTGTGCAACATAACCGTTATGGCCGTTGATAAGACAGCGTGTTGTAACGTCGTCAAAGGGACGAGGGTTACGTAATGTCCAACAGTCCCGTAATAATCTAAAAACCTCATTTCTTACCCCAATTACCGACTCCGTCACTTGTGGAAATGTTTTGTTTAATAGTTGTAGCCCGATGTTCTTGTTCTCACTTTGGTGAGAAGCGAACATTACTAATCCGTAAGCATAACATGCTTCTTTATGTTGCATGTTAGCCGCTTTTTCTAAATCACGAAGTCCAATATTCGGATATATTGAGTCAAAATAATTTCTTAACCCGTTGCGTAAAATAGCATTTGGGTTCCCCGCAATATATGCGTCAAAGTAAACACATCGTAACTTATGGGTTTCCCAATGTGATATCCCCCATCTTTCAAACGAAAGTCTCTTATAAACCAAGACATTCTTGGAACGTTCTTCGAATGTCTTACAAACTGATCTCGCCTTAAATAGTTGTGCCGAGGAATTCTGGCCGACTCTAGACAAGATTTCATCAATCATGTCTCCGGGTAGGTCTCTTAAAATATTGGGTTGTCTATCCATTTTGTATTTTTAAACTGTAAAATAGACAAGAGTTAGATTCATAAAAAAAATACTTATTAATACAAGCAATTTTTACATATATCATAAAGCATAAGAACACTATATTACATATATTACACCACACGAATACAACTATCTTATTCCGACTCGCTCGTTTCTTCTTCTTCGGTTTTGGTTCGTTTTGCCAAGTTTCTAGTGATATATGATGTTCCCCTAATACGAGCCGTCGTGATCCACATTGGTTTAGAAAAACCTGGTGGTTTAGAGGTTCCCGGGTCATTGTTACAACTTAAGGACTTCGGGGGTTGACGATACATATAAAGTTCATCGGGGTTGGAATTAGATTTCTCTATTTTTATGCCCTTTCCCTTATTATTTTCTTTTGCCTTTTTAAATTCAGTTGGGGTAATTTCTATAACATCATCGGAATTCTCGTCGGAATCCGATTCATCGGAGAATTGGTAATCCTCCCAATATTTTGCTTCCTTGGCGGAAACACCATTGACCATAATTAACCTTGGTCGGTTGGTTGAGGATTTTCTTTTACTTAACCGTTTTATTATTTCCCCCACCGGTTCTATTTCTTCATCCGGTTCCGATTCTTCTTCCGGTTCCGATTCTTCTTCCGGTTCCGACTCTTCTTCCGGTTCCTCTTCGGGAACTTGTGAATCAGTCCACGAATCATTCCAATTTACATTTGACTCTTCATTATTATTAGGTGAGTCAATGGGACTTGTTCTAGAGGTAGACATCTATCACATAATATCAAACGCGTTAAGAGATTAATATATCACATAATATTCACATGTTAAAAATATATAGTTTCCAAAAAATTTGTTAAGCAATCATTTTTCAAGTAAACACGGTCGAAGTCCAGACTCACTAATGCATCCTAACAAACTTGATAAGACACACTAATGCAAAATTCTGGTTCTCTAAGACCAACGCTCTGATACCAACTGAAATGTCCCGTTCTTATTGATTAAAAACGTTCCATATTAATTGATTTCGTTGCGAGGTTTTGACCTCTATACGAGACGTTTTTCAAAGACTGCATTCATTTTTAAAACAAACCATAACCTTTATTTCATAAATAAAGGTTTAAAAAGCTTTACGTAGATTATCAAATAATGATAATCTAAAATATCCTGTTTACACACGACCATTACATAATGGTTTACAATACAAATATGTTACATCGAAATCAGTTTCTTGAATGCAGTTTTTACACAATATCATGCAAACATGGACTCCAAATCTTGTCCTTATTTTAGTATGCAACAGCGGAAGCTCTTAATATTCACCTGAGAATAAACATGCTTTAAACGTCAACAAAAATGTTGGTGAGTTATAGGTTTAACCTATATATATCAAATCGTAACAATAGACCACAAGATTTCATATTTCAATACACATCCCATACATAGAGATAAAAATCATTCATATGGTGAACACCTGGTAACCGACATTAACAAGATGCATATATAAGAATATCCCCATCATTCCGGGACACCCTTCGGATATGATATAAATTTCGAAGTACGAAAGCATCCAGTACTTTGGATGGGGTTTGTTAGGCCCAATAGATCTATCTTTAGGATTCGCGTCAATTAGGGTGTCTGTTCCCTAATTCATAGATTACCAGACTTAATAAAAAGGGGCATATTCGATTTCGATAATTCAACCATAGAATGTAGTTTCACGTACTTGTGTCTATTTTGTAAATCATTTATAAAACCTGCATGTATTCTCATCCCAAAAATATTAGATTTTAAAAGTGGGACTATAACTCACTTTCACAGATTTTTACTTCGTCGGGAAGTAAGACTTGGCCACTGGTTGATTCACGAACCTATAATAATATATACATATATATCAAAGTATGTTCAAAATATATTTACAACACTTTTAATATATTTTGATGTTTTAAGTTTATTAAGTCAGCTGTCCTCGTTAGTAACCTACAACTAGTTGTCCACAGTTAGATGTACAGAAATAAATCGATAAATATTATCTTGAATCAATCCACGACCCAGTGTATACGTATCTCAGTATTGATCACAACTCAAACTATATATATTTTGGAATCAACCTCAACCCTGTATAGCTAACTCCAACATTCACATATAGACTGTCTATGGTTGTTCCGAAATATATATAGATGTGTCGACATGATAGGTCGAAACATTGTATACGTGTCTATGGTATCTCAAGATTACATAATATACAATACAAGTTGATTAAGTTATGGTTGGAATAGATTTGTTACCAATTTTCACGTAGCTAAAATGAGAAAAATTATCCAATCTTGTTTTACCTATAACTTCTTCATTTTAAATCCGTTTTGAGTGAATCAAATTGCTATGGTTTCATATTGAACTCTATTTTATGAATCTAAACAGAAAAGTATAGGTTTATAGTCGGAAAAATAAGTTACAAGTCGTTTTTGTAAAGGTAGTCATTTCAGTCGAAAGAACGACGTCTAGATGACCATTTTAGAAAACATACTTCCACTTTGAGTTTAACCATAATTTTTGGATATAGTTTCATGTTCATAATAAAAATCATTTTCCCAGAATAACAACTTTTAAATCAAAGTTTATCATAGTTTTTAATTAACTAACCCAAAACAGCCCGCGGTGTTACTACGACGGCGTAAATCCGGTTTTACGGTGTTTTTCGTGTTTCCAGGTTTTAAATCATTAAGTTAGCATATCATATAGATATATAACATGTGTTTAGTTGATTTTAAAAGTCAAGTTAGAAGGATTAACTTTTATTTGCGAACAAGTTTAGAATTAACTAAACTATGTTCTAGTGATTACAAGTTTAAACCTTCGAATAAGATAGCTTTATATGTATGAGTCGAATGATGTTATGAACATCATTACTACCTTAATTTCCTTGGATAAACCTACTGGAAAATAGAAAAGTGGATCTAGCTTCAATGGATCCTTGGATGGCTCGAAGTTCTTGAAGCAGAATCATGACACGAAAACAAGTTCAAGTAAGATCATCACTTGAAATAAGATTGTTATAGTTATAGAAATTGAACCAAAGTTTGAATATGATTATTACCTTGTATTAGAATGATAACCTACTGTAAGAAACAAAGATTTCTTGAGGTTGGATGATCACCTTACAAGATTGGAAGTGAGCTAGCAAACTTGAAAGTATTCTTGATTTTATGTAACTAGAACTTTTGGAATTTATGAAGAACACTTAGAACTTGAAGATAGAACTTGAGAGAGATCAATTAGATGAATAAAATTGAAGAATAAAAGTGTTTGTAGGTGTTTTTGGTCGTTGGTGTATGGATTAGATATAAAGGATATGTAATTTTGTTTTCATGTAAATAAGTCATGAATGATTACTCATATTTTTGTAATTTTATGAGATATTTCATGCTAGTTGCCAAATGATGGTTCCCACATGTGTTAGGTGACTCACATGGGCTGCTAAGAGCTGATCATTGGAGTGTATATACCAATAGTACATACATCTAAAAGCTGTGTATTGTACGAGTACGAATACGGGTGCATACGAGTAGAATTGTTGATGAAACTGAACGAGGATGTAATTGTAAGCATTTTTGTTAAGTAGAAGTATTTTGATAAGTGTATTGAAGTCTTTCAAAAGTGTATAAATACATATTAAAACATTACATGTATATACATTTTAACTGAGTCGTTAAGTCATCGTTAGTCGTTACATGTAAATGTTGTTTTGAAACCTTTAGGTTAACGATCTTGTTAAATATTGTTAACCCAATGTTTATAATATCAAAAGAGATTTTAAATTATTATATTATCATGATATTATGATGTACGAATATCTCTTAATATGATATATATACATTAAATGTCGTTACAACGATAATCGTTACATATATGTCTCGTTTCAAAATCATTAAGTTAGTAGTCTTGTTTTTACATATGTAGTTCATTGTTAATATACTTAATGATATGTTTACTTATCATAATATCATGTTAACTATATATATAACCATATATATGTCATCATATAGTTTTTACAAGTTTTAACGTTCGTGAATCACCGGTCAACTTGGGTGGTCAATTGTCTATATGAAACATATTTCAATTAATCAAGTCTTAACAAGTTTGATTGCTTAACATGTTGGAAACATTTAATCATGTAAATATCAATCTCAATTAATATATATAAACATGGAAAAGTTCGGGTCACTACATTATAGTCCCACTTTTAAAATCTAATATTTTTGGGATGAGAATACATGCAGGTTTTATAAATGATTTACAAAATAGACACAAGTACGTGAAACTACATTCTATGGTTGAATTATCGAAATCGAATATGCCCCTTTTTATTAAGTCTGGTAATCTAAGAATTAGGGAACAGACACCCTAATTGACGCGAATCCTAAAGATAGATCTATTGGGCCTAACAAACCCCATCCAAAGTACCGGATGCTTTAGTACTTCGAAATTTATATCATATCCGAAGGGTTTCCCGGAATGATGGGGATATTCTTATATATGCATCTTGTTAATGTCGATTACCAGGTGTTCACCATATGAATGATTTTTATCTCTATGTATGGGATGTGTATTGAAATATGAAATCTTGTAGTCTATTGTTACGATTTGATATATATAGGTTAAACCTATAACTCACCAACATTTTTATTGACGTTTAAAGCATGTTTATTCTCAGGTGAATACTAAGAGCTTCCGCTGTTGCATACTAAAATAAGGACAAGATTTGGAGTCCATGTTTGTATGATATTTTGTAAAAACTGCATTCAAGAAACATATGTCGATGTAATATATTTCTATTGTAAACCATTATGTAATGGTCCTGTGTAAACAGTATATTTTAGATTATCATTATTTGATAATCTACGTAATGTTTTTAAAACCTATATTGATAAAATAAAGGTTATGGTTGTTTTAAAAATAAATGCAGTCTTTGAAAAACGTCTCATATAGAGGTCAAAACCTCGCAACGAAATCAATTAATATGGAACGTTTATAATCAATATGAACGGGACATTTCAGACTCGAACCCACGACCACTCCTTAACCCGTAAACACGCTTAACCAACTGAGCTGGTTTGTTTATCTGTTAGATATCAGATTTCATTTAATTATAAACGATATTCTTTTCTGTTTCCTATTTTTCTTCTTCTTCATCTCTTATTAATGAATCATTATCAAACCAAATTCATGACAGCATATGATAAATTGTTTTAAGACTTTTAAACTACATATAATCCACCTATATGACTCTTTGAATTTCTTGAAAACGGAAAAAAAATAAATAAAACAAATGATCTGCTGCTTCTGCAGTCACTGTAAAAAAAAAGAAAAGAAATTTCGCAATTTTGTTTTCTAGGAAGTTATGGACAAATGTAATAACACAAATTATGTTTCAAAACCCTTATAGAAACTTTTCAAATCATCAATTGTATCGTAATTACAATAGGTTTTTCGAATTTGATTCAAGAACACTTGTTTGACTTTTTAAAAATAAAACCTTGACTCGGAAATTATAGCTCGATACAATGAATTGGTGTAACAACCCAACCCGTTAACTAACCAATTACGCGGAATAAAAAAAAATTTCTTTGTGCAGCACATGGCGCGGCGCGCCATGACCCCGCGCGGCACGCAAAAGGGCCTGGACAGGCTGCTGTACCAAAAAGTCCCAAATGCGAAAATGTTTGACCACTTCCCGACACATTTAGACTAAACGGTTTTCACAACATATTGTAATAGATAAAACTAACACGTTCCATTAATAAAAAGGGTTTTACGACACCGGGCCCACATATGCCCAAGTTACCCTTTAAGTACCAATTTCAAGTTTTCGACCACACGACTTTTAACACAAAATAAAGCCGAGCATGGCGATTGGGGATACGCTACCCAATCCTAATCAATCCCAAAGCAAGCCTTCTAAAGCAACTACGCGAGTCCACTAGTCCCACGCTTACCCGAGCCACACGAATCCATGCAAATCTATAAAAAGGTAAACAACGAGAGGGTAAGCTAACGCTTAGTGAGTGAGAATATACTACATACATATATATTCATAAAATGGACACGCCACACAAAACCAAATACCGCATACCGGAGCATCCAAGCATAAAGGCAAGCTAGTCTAAGCATACCATAAGATCACTAAGCAACGAGCTAAAGATATATCAACAAAATATAAGTTCACCAGCAACGATGTGAACAATGCCAATAAGCTACACCCGGAGGATTAGCTACATCACGACAATACAACATTATACGTATTCAATATTTAACATGCTAACAATATCCAACAACATAACACGATACATCACAACATATACATAAACAACTATATGGTTAACCATAAACGCGTCATGGTGCTACCGGCTCCGTGGTTCACACCGTACGCAATGCTACGACGCTACCGGCTCCGTGGTTCACGTCACTACGCATTTGAGTCATACTCTTTTATAGTGCTACCGGCTCCGTGGTTCATACTTTGGTCCTACTGCCTCCGTGGTTCACACCTCATTTTATAGTGCTACCGGCTCCGTGGTTCACACTCCGATGCTACCGGCTCCATGGTTCACATCTCAAACATGCACTATGATGCTACCGGCACCGTAGTTCACATCATAGCACATTCACACACACACTGTGGCATTCCCGGCTCTGTGGGTCACACCATAGCTTACAAATAAATATACCATATCTATACATGTATAATTACTCCACTCACAATATTAACCCTTCGCCATTGGGGTTATATAATCCACATCACATGCCCATGTGATAACGTACACACAAAGTGTCCACCTCGCCAAAGGTGGTCAACCAAAATGCACAACCGTGCCAATTGGACCTATACACAAGTCCATCAAATCCACCTATATGTGAAGTGAGCTCTATAACCGAGAACCACTTCACCCGACCCGCACCCATCCTACACATACATATGCATATAGGATATTAACACTCACCTTGTCGCCTTGAAGAATGCCACCGAATAATCCGCAACTCGTCAATGGAAAGTACCTATTCCATTTTCACAAATACATCAACACACTTAGAGTGGATTTACAAACCAACCCAAAACAACACTTAGTGCAATTTCGACCCAAATGCACTTCCAAGCACAACCGTGCCCAAACTAACCAATTATCACTAACACAAGTGAGAATGGTCCTAATATGCCAATTAAACCCGAACACAAGTGTTAAACACCTATCGTTCTCAAAATCGCCCATAAACCCTAATTTTGACCCATAAAGTCAAAATCTCACCAATTACAAGTTTTGACACCAAAACATATTTAACCCGGTTTTATACTTCAACTTAATCCATTTTAAGTTTATAAACCTTATTAAATCGACAATTGGGTCATAATCATCACCAAACCCTAATTTTGACTCTAGTCAAAATTAGTCAACCAAACACACCTAAAAGTGTTCCAACACTTCCATAATCACTAAACCTAGTGATTAAACCCAATTATAAGTCCTAATCAAGGCCAATTTGTTCACCAACCCGAAATCCACCAACACTAACAATAAACCCGATTACTAGCATCACTAAACTCACTTCATGAGTTTAAATGGGTTTGTTAACAATTTAAGTTCAAACCCTAACTTTGAATATCAAATCAAACAATGAAATTCGGAGTTAGAACTTACCACAACAACCAAAACGTAGCTCGGAACGAGGTGAAAAACTTTGAAACCCGAGACTTTGATCAATTCAAGCTCCTTCTTCTCCAATTCAAGCTCTCTCACTCTAGAACTCTTCCTCTCTCTCTATATGTGGATGAGAGTGTTTGTGTGGGTGAGAAATGAGCTCCAATGGAGTTCTAGATCAGCTTTGATGACCCCAAACCGACCCCAAGTGAAAAGACCAAAGTACCCTTCATTTAAACCTTTAAAAAAGGATGAAAATTGCATCAGACGGGTTCGGAGCGCCGCTCCGAAAGGTGGAGCGCCGCTCCAACCTACAGGTCAGTTTTCAGAAACTTGTTTTGGCCATAACTTTTTGACCGTAGCTCCGTTTTCGATGAATCAAATATCGTTGGAAACGTAATAAGATTTCCTTTCCAATGGTAAGGCTTTGAAACATCAACACTGTAATGACCCGAATTTTTCCAATCATTTTATACTTATGAGATTAATATTTACATAAATTAAACCTTACCAACATGATAATCAATCCAAATTGTTGAGACTTGTGTTTTTGAAAAGAGTTTTACACAACGTTTGACCGTCCAATTTAACCGATGATATCACGAACTATATAACATACGATAATTATACGTTTGTGTATATATATGCATTTATATATATTTAACATGATCTAAGGATAGTTTAACATCTCATTGTGTACTAATGACAATGAGTTATAAGTATATTTTGAAACTACTAACTTAAGTTTTCAAAACGATAACTATACGTAACATTCTTTGATATATATACTTATAACCTATAATGCTTATACATGTATCGTATATATAATATATTTAATCACTTTTTAAGGACTTAAATACATAAAACAATATAAGTATATTCACAAAAGATAGCTATATTTGAATTCTCATTCCGTTTCCTCAAGATTTCTATACGTATATCTAGGGTATATGTACCCGTATCATACACAGCTTCTATATGTATTTACTATTGGTATATACATATCAAATCAACATCCTAATCAACATTATTACTGCCCTAGATATGAGGTAACTAGGATTTGTCAAGTAGCATGAATTATTAGTAAGAAAACAAAATTAGGAATCCTTTTCTTTCTTTATAAACTAAAAACGTTTTTATGAATGAACACCATTTCTTCACTCCATTTTCTCATACCTACACCCTAATTTCTCTCTCAAAATACTCCTAACTTCATACTTGATCATCTCCAAGCATTTTTTCCATCATTTAGCTTCAATTACAAGCCTTAAACACCATAAGAAAACTCTTTCAAGAACATATCAAAATAACCACCCATTTGAAGAAGTATACTTCCAACCTTTTGATCTAACTCCACCACTCTTTGATTCCAAGATTTTTTATTATCTCTTATAGTAACTTTGTCCAAGTAACTTGAGGTAGTAACCTTGTTCATAATCTTGTTCGATTCATAATTATATAGCTATCTTATTTTATGTTGTAAAATTTTAACAACAAGAACATAGTTTGAATGATTTCAAACTTGTTTGCAAACTAAATAGATCCTTCTAACTTAACTTTTAAAATATTTCAAGACCTGTAATATATTATAATGATATGCTAACTTAACAAGATATAACTTGGTTTTACAAAGAACACCTTAAAAACTGAATCTACATCGTCGGAGTGCAACCAGGGGCTGTTTTGGGTTGGATAATTAAAGCCATCTTGAACTTTGAATTGGAAGTTCATGTTCTGGAAAAATGATATTTCTTATGAATATGTTAACACATAAAAATTTCATGGTTTAACTCAAAGTGTAAGTATTTTTAGAAAAATGATCATTAAATGTTGTTTTTATGATGGAAAATGATCACTTTCATAAGTTTTACCAAAGTTTGACCTATAACCTGTGATTTTGAATACAAACTAAGGTATTTTCAGTTCATATTCTTAAAATTTGACTCGATCCAAGGAAGTGGCAAGTTGAACCAACAAAAACGGAGTTGTAATGAAGAAACTACGACTAAAACAAGATTGGGTATCCGAAGCTAGTTTAGCTACGAAAATATTTGGAGATAAAGTAAATTAATCATATCTTTTCTAATTAATATGATATTTTATATATAATTACTTATGATTTGATTTTATATATTTCAGGACTACCCGTAAACAACACGAGAAGATTAATCATAAGACCTCATGATTGTACGCAACACGTCATTTGACAACACAGTACTTTATGTACGCAACACGTCATTTGACAACATGGTACCAGGGGTCGAGATTAATTTTGATCAATACGAATACGATGGGGTCTTTATTTATTTTATTGAGCAACTAATTGTGGACCACTAACATCGGACTGCTAACTACGGACTAAAAAATATTAAAAGTATTATAAGTATATATATATATATATATATATATATATATATATATATATATATATATATATATATATATATATATATATATATATATATATATATATATATATATATATATATGTAACGATTACTTGAAAAGAAAATATGTTGATATATTATATATATATGGTTAGGTTCGTGATATCTATCGGAGACCAAGTCGAGTTAAATACCTTCAAGGCAAAAGTGAGTATATAGTCCCACTTTTAAACTCTAAATATTTCGGGATGAGAATACATGCATTTTATGATTTAAGTTATGGACACAAGTGATAAAAAAAATATATTCTATGTTGAGTTGTACCACTGGCATACTTCCCTGTAGCTTGGTAACTACTATTTACATGTGGTATTGTAAACGCGAATCCTGTTGATAGATCTATCGGGCCTGACAACCCCAACCGGACTGGACGACCAGTATTCAACGGTTGCACAGTACTTCGTTTCGGTGACTACACTTGGTACAATGTAGTGAGATTTCATAATAAAGGGAATATGCGACGTTGATTAAATGTTAAGTATGGTTATCAAGTTCTCAACCACTTAGAATATTTTTATTAGAACGTTTATGTATATGAAATATTGTGGTCTATATTTATAACGCTGCTAGCATTAAACCTATATCTCACCAACTTTATGTTGACGTTTAAAGCATGTTTATTCTCAGGTCCTTAGAAGTCTTCCGCTGTTTGAATATATGTTAGAGAAACCATGTGCATGGAGTCATACATGTTTTATTCGAGGAAGCATTGCATTCACAAAATCATCACCGTGTATTTATTTTGACTGCATTGTCAACGGAAGTATTCTTGTAAACTGTTATTTACGGTGATTGTCTACATGTAGAAATCATCAGATGTCGAAAACATTGAATTTTAAATATTCATTTATGGTATATCTTTTCAAAAGAATGCAATGTTTATAAAACGTATCATATAGAGGTCAAATGCCTCGCGATGTAATCATATGTTATTGTATTCGTCCCTATGGATTGGGTCGGGTCGTTTCATGTGGTATCAGAGCGGTGGTCTTAGCGAACCAGGTCTGCATTAGTGTGTCTAACTGATAAGTCGTTAGGTTGCATTAGTGAGTCTGGACTTCGACCGTGTCTGCATGTCAAAATTTTGCTTATCATTTTGTGTCGAAAATCATCTACTTATCATATGTAGGAAATTACCTGCTTATCATCTTAAGTCTAAACGCGTCTTACTGCATTCATTGCATGAATGGTGTATAGACAAAATTCATATCTTAGCGTATTTGCTAATTCATATCTACGCGTATCTGTTATTATAAACTTTGTCTGACATATTTTGTAAATCCCTCCGTAATCTATGAGATCTTTTGTTCTATATATGTGGATATTCTATATAATTAGAATACTACCCGATAGCCGGAAAATCATTTCATATCGAAAAATCCTTTATCCAATCATACGAAATTGAACTCGTCACTAGTTGAAGTCCCTCGGATTCCGATATGGAATACCACTCAAGCTCCAAAAGCAGTGTGACCGGAATGGATCAACCAATCAGTCATCATCTATTTTGGATGGATTGGGGATGGGTTCGTAGCCTCCTTAATCATTGGAGACAAGAAGAAGGTGATCCCTTCCATCCACCAAATTGCCCTCTTGACGATGAACCTGAAGCACTTACCAGCGAACCTGTTCGAGAAACCATTTTCTCTCTCATTTCCAGAGTATCTCGTCACGATTATATACTACATCAAATTCTAGATTTTATTTATCCGCTCGTCCGAACCGACAATCACCCCGGTGTAATAGAAGAAATCAACGAGCTTCGCACTCGGGTAGTGGCTTTGGAGAATACGGTATGAAGGTTACAAACACCATCAGCAGCATCAGCAGCATAACCAGTACCGTCAATAACATCAACATCGCAAGCCTCAATACCCTAAGCACCAACAGCATCACCAGCATCAACATTATCACCATCATCAACATCAACAGGATCATTACCACCACCAACAATCACATCCGCATCACACGCCTCAATATCACCATCCGTACCTCGGATATCAACGTCACACGCACCATAGATACCAAGAAGTACCAACAACAACAAACGATGAAGTATTGATTCATAACTTCATCGGAGAAACATTCAATGGTGATTATGTAATCTCTAAAGACATAGAGATTACCTATTTCTGCCTTAACCATAAATCAGATGAGTGGACCGAAATGATAAAAGGAAGAGTAGAAAGCCTGACAAGAATGATGCATAAGGTACAAGCTAGACTTGTTTTACCAACATCATCAGCAGTACCCTTAGCCTCACCAACACAGTCAGTGCTGTCAACATCGTTAGAATCGTCAGCAACTTTAACATCACAAGCTCCACCAGTTCAAGAATCACCGTGGACATCATCAATAACGCGTATATTGCATCAATGAGTTATGAAGTATTAACTCATTCTTCTGAAGAATTTATATAAATATTTTATGTATATATGAATTCGGAAACCAAAATAAATCTTTTCGTACTAAGCTATTAAGTATGAATTGAAAAAGGGTAGATACTACTCGTTTAAATTCATATTACAAATATGCAATGATGTACGTCCTTCATCAGCAACTTAATCATCGTTAACTACAATCCCTGTTTCAATTCAATGAATTTCATTTTATAATAAACCAAGTGTATTATTCAATAATATGTTTGATTTTACACTTTCATCTTCAATGTACTCGAAGCTTACTGGGAAACAACATTCATATCTTGCGAAGTTAGCAAGAGTTCAATGAGTATCAGCATGATTCACTAAGGAAATATATATAAGAATAAATAATGAAGTATTGATCCATAACTTCATTAATATTCTGTGAAGAATATGTGGTTCCTAATCGTTTTAGAGATTACTTATTCTAGCTCAAACCGAAAATCAAATGAGTCTAATATTATATTGACTTATTAAACTCATGATTACATCTGAAGAAGATATATATGTACATATATTTTCATAAAGATTGTAATAAAATTCTCTGGTACAAAACATTACTTGTGAAATTCTTTTTAACGGGTAGGTAATACCCGAGAGATATATAAATTCACAATTAATATGATTATATTCTTCGACTCTGATTCAACAATCATCAACTATACTCACTACCTTCACAATAATATACATTCTTTCATAGAAATCAAAACAACCATTCTCATCCAAATTTGATTACGACAAAACGAAATCCAAGTCAAGACTTAACAGAAGACATCACTCTTAGGACTCTTACATCTTTCAAAACTATACTTTGACTTCAAAACTATGCTAGAACATCATTCGATTCTTGGAATCCAGAAAAATATTTGTATCATTCAAAGTCCTAAAACATCATATGTATATTAACGATTACCATCTATGATCAAACCCTTCGAAATTCCTGAAGACACTTCAAATAATGGACAATCGATATGATGATCTAACCACACATTACCCGCAGTCTTGCACCTGAAAAGCTCTCGAAACCAAGGACATAATTTAACACGTATCCGCGTTAAATCTTTTAGCATTTATTAGCAAAAATAACTTTGCGATTCTTTTTCAAAATAGAAAATTTTGTCACAGTTTCAGCAAGTCAACCTCGACTTTCCATTCGAAGTAGCCTTATTATAACCAGTAATACATACGATTACCCTTTTGTTACCACGGAACCTTTTATATTCCACGACATTATCGGCAGATGTACCAGCAACTCGTTACCCCTTTGGCGGAATCAACAATTGGTATTTTGAAATCTCGCAGCATTTCTATTTCGGAAGTTATATATATATATATACAACGTCTATCCCCAAGAATTACATATTTCAAATGTGAAGTTTCTGAAAAATGCTCCAGTCTACAAATTAGTGCTATTAAGTTTTGGGAAAAGACTGATAAAGTGGTAAAGAGAGTAGACAACAATTACGGTCAGAAGTTTGACAATAAAGAATAATAGATTGGAAAAGCTCGAACGAAAAATTTGGTACTGGAAAACAAATTGAGAAAAGTATAAAGGAGGTCGTGGACAAATCACAATGACGAAATCTACCTTCAAAGGATTCAAATGATTCAGTGTCTGCTGAAACCGTTAGTAAACCTTACTCCTTATTCTAAACCTTCACATACAGATTTTCCGTGTCATTCCCTGATCTTAGATATTCTAAGATATCATCGTATTTTTCATTATAAATATCTCCGATATTCCTGAAGATATATTCCCAACTATCCTCATCAAAAATCATTTATCTCTTCACAATATTTGCGTTACAACATAAAAGAAACTGTGTTAGTTTCTAAATTCTGAAAAATTCAAGTTTAAGATATGAATGTTTTGAAGTAGTGTTGGAAACTGAAGCATGAATTAGTATAATATAATGACACTTGATCAACGTGATTATATTACAGTAATTCATGCTGAGTTTCTAAATGGAACATAATGATTCACAGATCATAACGTCATCATGTGCCTTGTTACACAACTCTTACATTCTACCCAATCTCCAAACATATTAAGAACATATCTCCTTGATAATTCTATCTTTTCGGACATTCTGGTAACTTACCAAATCAAGATCGTGCAATTACTATTTCCTTCTTAGAACATTAACTATGTTTATTTCAAAATCCATACCTACGAATTCTGGACCATTATTCGCTTGACTCGAAGTCGGGAAGAGGAAACAGAAGTATGGAACTGTTGAATATAAAAGAAAATATAAAGCTCGACAACAACAAATAAATTACAAACCGTGTATATCAATACGTATTGCAACGTAAAGGCACGGGAGAATTAACAATACTATAACCCCAAGGTAATAGTAGAAATAAATAAAATCCTCCGGAGGTAGATGAAAAAGAAGAATGACAGAGATGAAAGTTAAGAGTATATCCAGGATCAGTACTGGATGAAGCATACTGATAAATGTTTTAAAGTATGAATTGAGGGAGGAAGAATAGAAGGTATGAGTTGTAAGGAAATGAAGGGAGGTGGAATTATAGTAAAAGATCTGACAGAGCAATCAAAATAGATGATCGCATTTAAAGCGGATTCTAATTTCCTTGATTATCGAAGAATCAAATCTCATTATGAAGATTTTACTCCAAATCTCTTGAACTTGGAAATCAATCCTATCTACGTCAAAAGATATGACGAATCTATACCTACTCATTTCACCCTTTGGTGATAGCCTCACTCGTACTCTTCACAAAAATCAAATTGCTTTATCAATATTACTTGATGATAATAAAACTCTAATTTCTAACTCGTATACGTCATGAAAACATACTTATCGTCAGCCATAACCATCACATTCAAATTTCGAGACGAAATTTATTTAACGGGTAGGTACTGTAACGACCCGGATTTTTCCAATCGTTTTATACTTATGAGAATAATATTTACATAAATTAAACCTTACCAACATGATAATCAATCCAAATTGTTGAGACTTGTGTTTTTGAAAAGAGTTTTACACAACGTTTGACCGTCCAATTTAACCGATGATATCACGAACTATATAACATACGATAATTATACGTTTGTGTATATATATGTATTTATATATATTTAACATGATCTAAGGATAGTTTAACATCTCATTGTGTACTAATGACAATGAGTTATAAGTATATTTTGAAACTACTAACTTAAGTTTTCAAAACGATAACTATACGTAACATTCTTTGATATATATACTTATAACCTATAATGCTTATACATGTATCGTATATATAATATATTTAATCACTTTTTAAGGACTTAAATACATAAAACAATATAAGTATATTCACAAAAGATAGCTATATTTGAATTCTCATTCCGTTTCCTCAAGATTTCTATACGTATATCTAGGGTATATGTACCCGTATCATACACAGCTTCTATATGTATTTACTATTGGTATATACACATCAAATCAACATCCTAATCAACATTATTACTGCCCTAGATATGAGGTAACTAGGATTTGGCAAGTAGCATGAATTATTAGTAAGAAAACAAAATTAGGAATCCTTTTCTTTCTTTATAAACTAAAAACGTTTTTATGAATGAACACCATTTCTTCACTCCATTTTCTCATACCTACACCCTAATTTCTCTCTCAAAATACTCCTAACTTCATACTTGATCATATCCAAGCATTTTTCCCATCATTTAGCTTCAATTACAAGCCTTAAACACCATAAGAAAACTCTTTCAAGAACATATCAAAATAACCACCCATTTGAAGAAGTATACTTCCAACCTTTTGATCTAACTCCACCACTCTTTGATTCCAAGATTTTTTCTTATCTCTTATAGTAACTTTGTCCAAGTAACTTGAGGTAGTAACCTTGTTCATAATCTTGTTCGATTCATAATTATATAGCTATCTTATTTTATGTTGTAAAATTTTAACAACAAGAACATAGTTTGAATGATTTCAAACTTGTTTGCAAACTAAATAGATCCTTCTAACTTAACTTTTAAAATACTTCAAGACCTGTAATATATCATAATGATATGCTAACTTAACAAGATATAACTTGGTTTTACAAAGAACACCTTAAAAACTGAATCTACATCGTCGGAGTGCAACCAGGGGCTGTTTTGGGTTGGATAATTAAAACCATCTTGAACTTTGAATTCGAAGTTCATGTTCTGGAAAAATGATATTTCTTATGAATATGTTAACACATAAAAATTTCATGGTTTAACTCAAAGTGTAAGTATTTTTAGAAAAATGATCATTAAATGTTGTTTTTATGATGGAAAATGATCACTTTCATAAGTTTTACCAAAGTTTGACCTATAACCTGTGATTTTGAATACAAACTAAGGTATTTTTAGTTCATATTCTTAAAATTTGACTCGATCCAAGGAAGTGGCAAGTTGAACCAACAAAAACGGAGTTGTAATGAAGAAACTACGACTAAAACAAGATTGGGTATCCGAAGCTACTTTAGCTACGAAAATATTTGGAGATAAAGTAAATTAATCATATCTTTTCTAATTAATATGATATTTTATATATAATTACTTATGATTTGATTTTATATATTTCAGGACCACCCGTAAACAACACGAGAAGATTAATCATAAGACCTCATGATTGTACGCAACACGTCATTTGACAACACAGTACTTTATGTACGCAACACGTCATTTGACAACATGGTACCAGGGGTCGAGATTAATTTTGATCAATACGAATACGATGGGGTCTTTATTTATTTTATTGAGCAACTAATTGTGGACCACTAACATCGGACTGCTAACTACGGACTAAGAAAATATTAAAAGTATTATAAGTATATATATATATATATATATATATATATATATATATATATATATATATATATATATATATATATATATATATATATATATATATATATATATATATATATAACGATTACTTGAAAAGAAAAATATGTTGATATATTATATATATATGGTTAGGTTCGTGATATCTATCGGAGACCAAGTCGAGTTAAATACCTTCAAGGCAAAAGTGAGTATATAGTCCCACTTTTAAACTCTAAATATTTCGGGATGAGAATACATGCATTTTATGATTTACGTTATGGACACAAGTGATAAAAAAAATATATTCTACGTTGAGTTGTACCACTGGCATACTTCCCTGTAGCTTGGTAACTACTATTTACATGTGGTATTGTAAACGCGAATCCTGTTGATAGATCTATCGGGCCTGACAACCCCAACCGGACTGGACGACCAGTATTCAACGGTTGCACAGTACTTTGTTTCGGTGACTACACTTGGTACAATGTAGTGAGATTTCATAATAAAGGGAATATGCGACGTTGATTAAATGTAAAGTATGGTTATCAAGTGCTCAACCACTTAGAATATTTTTATTAGAACGTTTATGTATATGAAATCTTGTGGTCTATATTTATAACGCTGCTAGCATTAAACCTATATCTCACCAACTTTATGTTGACGTTTAAAGCATGTTTATTCTCAGGTTCCTAGAAGTCTTCCGCTGTTTGAATATATGTTAGAGAAACCATGTGCATGGAGTCATACATGTCTTATTCGAGGAAGCATTGCATTCACAAAATCATCACCGTGTATTTATTTTGACTGCATTGTCAACGGAAGTATTCTTGTAAACTGTTATTTACGGTGATTGTCTACATGTAGAAATCATCAGATGTCGAAAACATTGAATTTTAAATATTCATTTATGGTATATCTTTTCAAAAGAATGCAATGTTTATAAAACGTATCATATAGAGGTCAAATGCCTCGCGATGTAATCATATGTTATTGTATTCTTCCCAATGGATTGGGTCGGGTCGTTTCAAACAAAAACTTTATTTGGGGTTGAAAAGATACGTACACACCTTATCACTTCAGACAACGTCCAGTTTCCTTCGGCGTTCGAGCAAGCAACACGTACCCTTCATACACGCATCGTACACCATAAATACATTATGTACAATAAATATTTCGGTCTTACAACTCTCCCCCACTTAAACTCGATCACGTCCTCGTGATCTTCTCCACTTAACCAATCCGGAACTTCTCAACAGCCCTCAATCCGAAGTTCCAATCCGAACTTTCCTAGACAATTCTTCCCAATGAATCACCTTTAACAACTAAAATCGTCACCCGCGATTTATCAAAACCACTATCCGAGCACTAAAACCTGCTCTTTTCCTCATATCGGGAAAAACTCAACCAATCTCGTACCGAGATATCAATTCCTTAGCGTACCTTTACCAAGGACAACGCTATAAGTGACCAAGCCTCAACCTAAAGTCAACGATCCGAACGTTGAAGATCGAACCACATGAATCCTTACGGATTACACTTACCACTAAACATCCTTTGTAGTGCGCAATACAACCAATATGCCACTATCCTAACATCATAAGCAACGGCTAAAACCAAAAGCGCCCAAAATGACTATGGCAACGCTAAACCTAAGGTGCACAAAATCGACTATTGTCACACCCGTAACAACATGTTAGCGAAACACGGCTATCGCCCTACTAATCACACAACATGGTCCTCACGATCCCACCATCGGTGAATAAAACAACCGAGAGATCACACCACACGGTCCTTACGACTCCACCATTGGTGTATAAAACAACCGATAGATCACTCAACACCGAATGAAGTCAGCGGACCCCGTCAACAGTCATGCTTCACCGATATAACACTACACCCATGATGAAGTCAGCGGACCCCGAAGGTCATGCTTCACCAATCAACGATCTCATGATGAAGTCAGCGGACTCCGAAGGTCATGCTCCACCAATCAACGATCCCATGATGACGTCAGCGGACCCCGAAGGTCATGCTTCACCAATCAACGATCTCATGATGAAGTCAGAGGACCCCGAAGGTCAAGCTCCACCAGTCAACGATCCCTTTTGGACTCGAACAACGAGTAGCGTAACATCGCGCTCTGCTACTCCATAGTGAATCCTAACGGATACCACTAACCATTCACACAGTCGAGCAAGAATTGCCTGTATCAAACATAGGCACAAAACAATAATTCTCTAAAAGAGGATCCGATACGCACATCCCTTAACCGAGGGATTTCACCTTGCTCACCATACCCGTCTATTATCTCTCAACGAGATTTACAACATTACTACCTTAGTGATATTTCAAATCCAAAATCATAAGTACAATTTATCCGAAATTGTACTCTACCACAAATCGACCAAATCTAGGTCCCGACACAAATTTCGGATCTACCAAAAGCATTGTCCGAAATCTCACACTAAAACCTCTGCGTGCGGGAGTGTAACTCCCCCACTTAGAACTACGTTCCATAACCGCATCTCGTACACCCGCACAATGCTACCAAAGGCAGATTTTACCAATAATTGGGTTCACACGGCCCATCACCACGTCTTGCTTTAATTTTGAGCATACCAAGGATCCTAACCTATCCTTAAACACTTCAAACGAAAAGTGTACCACAAATTACACGAACTATACACTTGCAATCATCCAATTGCTTTAGTTTGTTGGATTTCGCCGAATCACTCATGAACCTAAGGGTTTCACTTTGGTACCCTAAGTACAATGTAACCGCAACACAATCGGAGTCGAACACCACGCTAGTAGGAATAAAAAGGCACCTAACGTCGCGTCACGTAGACTCCTTTACCAACATACATTGAGATCAGCACTCGATTTCAAGAATTTCAATCCACCCGACGAACCTCATGGTTCATTAACTTCAACGCGAAAGCGAACACGCACTTAACGACCAAACACCAAAACCCATTTCCATGGTTTGGTTGATACATTTCCCAAATACTAAGGGATGCTCGGTTGCACCAAGTCTTACTCCCTTCGCCCGACAATCCAACGTCACTATAGGGCACTTCCATTAGGAACGTCACCCATATCAATAATATGCACAACACAATTGAGACCTTAAGGGTCTCACTCGAACGAGCTTAACGACGGGATACCAACCAAAATGCCTAAGCGCCCAAGGATTCGCACCATAGAGTCAAGGCACAACACACCACTTATACGCTCTACTGAGAGCAAACCGGAACCATAAACGTAAACGCCCGCTCGCTACGAATTATCTCCAACGGAGAATAAAGTTTAGCTAAGACTTACGCACATACCGCACATTATTACAAACGAACAACATATAATTTCGTACTAAAAGTACCTGATGTAGCCCTGTTGGGCTTCCGTGCTCCACTTCCCATCATGTATTCGCGCTCTAACCTCCTAACCCGATCGTCATGCGATTCGGAACACCCGAACTTCCGGTGTCCCTCCATCCAGTAAATGAAACACCTAATTGAGCCTAAAGGCACCACCGTACAATGTTGTGCCAAATGACCCCGTTCCCCATACTTAAAGCACGTGAGCTTGTAAACCTTCTTACTCTTCTTCTTCACATTCCCGACGCCTTCAGGCGTACTTCGTGCCCTCTTACCATGAGCACCATGTAATCCTAACCTTGCAAGTATATCTTCATCATCACTACCTCAAGGTTTGGGAAACCTCTTTTCAAACTCTTCCTTTACAAGTTTAGTCACTTGATCTCGGACCATTTCCGTCATTTGTCCTTCGACCAACTCCTTGGTTACTTCCCTAACTTTGCCGGTGAAAACCGAGACATATTGTTCAAACACGGCCTCAATCTTTAACGTTAACTCATCCTTCTCTTTGTGAATAGGCTCACTCATTCCGCATCCATCTTTCGTTTTCATTCTAAGGAATGCGAACGATTAGTTCACGAACATATAAACCACACGCACAACACCGCCCCATCTTGCTAAACACTCATCGTATATCACTTGTTAGACACAGTTTGCACCCGTAATAAGGTTTACAAGTCCATATTACGCACACACGCCGTATCGACTCGTTAGTACAACAACCGCCTCGCTCGATGATATAAACAATCACAAACAAAATCCTACGCGGTATAAGAACACGCAAGAGTTATCATCACAACACAATAATATATTAATAATATCCACATATTAATATAAACGTTAGTCCACCTATAAACAAGGCACTAACTATAACCCATTCCGACATGTAATCCTACAAGTCCCGCAACAAATTAAGCACACACAAAAGTCTAAGGCTAGGTACCTATCTCAAGTCACCTAAATCCCTTAGACCATGCTCTAATACCACTTGTAACAACCCAACCCGTTAACCAACCAATTACGCGGAAAAAAAAAAAAATTTGTTTGTGCAGCACATGGCGCGGCGCGCCATAACCCCGCGCGGCGCGCAAAAGGGCCTGGATAGGCTGCTGTCCCAAAAAGTCCCAAATGCAAAAATGTTTGACCACTTCCCGACACATTTAGACTAAACGGTTTTCACAACATATTGTAATAGATAAAACTAACACGTTCCATTACTAAAAAGGGTTTTACGACACCGGGGCCACATATGCCCAAATTACCCTTTAAGTACCAATTTCAAGTTTTCGACCACACAACTTTTAACACAAAATAAAGCCGAGCATGGCGATTGGGGATACGCTACCCAATCCTAATCAATCCAAAAGCAAGCCTTCTAAAGCAACTACGCGAGTCCACTAGTCCCACGCTTACCCGAGCCACCGAATCCATGCAAATCTATAAAAAGGTAAACAACGAGAGGGTAAGCTAACGCTTAGTGAGTGAGAATATACTACATACATATATATGCATAAAATGGACACGCCACACAAAACCAAATACCGCATACCGGAGCATCCAAGCATAAAGGCAAGCTAGTCTAAGCATACCGTAAGATCACTAAGCAACGAGCGAAAGATATATCAACAAAATATAAGTTCACAAGCAACGATGTGAACAATGCCAATAAGCTACACCCGAAGGGTTAGCTACATCACGACAATACAACATTATACGTATTCAATATTTAACATGCTAACAATATCCAACAACATAACACGATACATCACAACATATACATAAACAACTATATGGTTAACCATAAACGCGTCATGGTGCTACCGGCTCCGTGGTTCACACCGTACGCAATGCTACGACGCTACCGGCTCCGTGGTTCAAGTCACTATGCATTTGAGTCATACTCTTTTATAGTGCTACCGGCTCCGTGGTTCACACTTTGGTGCTACCGGCTCCGTGGTTCACACCTCATTTTATAGTACTACCGACTCCGTGGTTCACACTCCGATGCTACCGGCTCCATGGTTCACATCTCAAACATGCACTATGATGCTACCGGCACCGTAGTTCACATCATAGCACATTCACACACACACTATGGCATTCCCGGCTCCGTGGGTCACACCATAGCTTACAAATAAATATACCATATACATACATGTATAATTACTCCTCTCACAATATTAACCCTTCGCCATTGGGGTTATATAATCCACATCACACGGCCATGTGATAACGTACACACAAAGTGTGTACCTCGCCAAAAGTGGTCAACCAAAATGCACAACCATGCTAATTGGACCTATACACAAGTCCATCAAATCCACCTATATGTGAAGTGAGCTCTATAACCGAGAACCACTTCACCCGACCCGCACCCATCCTACACATACATATACATATAGGATATTAACACTCACCTTGTCACCTTGAAGAATGCCACCGAATAATCCGCAACTCGTCAATGGAAAGTACCTATTCCATTTTCACAAATACATCAACATACTTAGAGTGGATTTACAAACCAACCCAAAACAACACTTAGTGCAATTTCGACCCAAATGCACTTCCAAGCACAACCGTGCCCAAACTAACCAATTATCACTAACACAAGTGAGAATGGTCCTAATATGACAATTAAACCCGAACACAAGTGTTAAACACCTATCGTTCTCAAAATCGCGCATAAACCCTAAATTTGACCCATAAAGTCAAAATCTCACCAATTACAAGTTTTGACACCAAAACATATTTAAACCGGTTTTATACTTCAACTTAATCCATTTTAAGTTTATAAACATTATTAAATCGACAATTGGGTCATAATCATCACCAAACCCTAATTTTGACTCTAGTCAAAATTAGTCAACCAAACACACCTAAAAGTGTTCCAACACTTCCATAATCACTAAACCTAGTGATTAAACCCAATTACAAGTCCTAATTAAGGCCAATTTGTTCACCAACCCGAAATCCACCAACACTAACAATAAACTCGATTACTAGCGTCACTAAACTCACTTCATGAGTTTAAATGGGTTTCTTAACAATTTAAGTTCAAACCCTAACTTTGAATATCAAATCAAACAATGAAATTCGGAGTTAGAACTTACCACAACAACCAAAACGTAGCTAGGAACGAGGTGAAAAACTTTAAAACCTGAGACTTTGATCAATTCAAGCTCCTTCTTCTCCAATTAAAGCTCTCTCACTCTAGAACTCTTCCTCTCTCTCTATATGTGGATGAGAGTATTTGTGTGGGTGAGAAATGAGCTCCAATGGAGTTCCAGATCAGCTTTGTTGACCCCAAAACGACCTCAAGTGAAAAGAACAAAGTACCCTTCATTTAAACCTTTAAAAAAGGCTGAAAATTGCATCAGACGGGTTCGGCGCACCGCACCGAAAGGTGGAGCGCCGCTCCAACCTACAGGTCAGTTTTCAAAAACTTGTTTTGGCCATAACTTTTTGACCGTAGCTCCGTTTTCGATGTATCAAATATCGTTGGAAACGTAATAATATTTCCTTTCCAATGGTAAGGCTATGAAACATCAACACAAACTTTATTTGGGGTTGAAAAGATACGTACACACCTTGTCACTTCAGACAACGTCCAGTTTCCTTCGGCGTTCGAGCAAGCAACACGTACCCTTCATACACGCATCGTACACCATAAATACATTATGTACAATAAATATTTGGGTCTTACAATTGGTACATGAGATTTTGCAGAAAGTTTACCCAATTGATTCCTAACAAAACGGCTTTATTACTTTTTGAAATTGTTGAGAATTCGATGGAAATAAAAAGAAAGCACGAATAGAGCAGTACACTGCTTTTCTTCATCAGTTTCTATTTAATTCGATAATATAGGGATGAAAGAATTGATATTTGAAAGTGAGTATGCCAAGTTCATTGAATGTCAAAATATATCGGTGTCATCCTTTTTTGATAGCAGGTTAATGGTGGACAGGTTAATATTCATCAGAGATTGACGAATAAATAAAAAAAATAATGGATTTCAATGGCGATGGTTAACAGCTTTTGGATTTATTGATGTTAGCTTCCTCAATCAAAAACAGTAATTGCTAATCTAATACAGTGGATAATGACTTAAAACCTGATTTGGATTCTTATATTTATAAATACGTATATATGTACCTGTATATAAATCATATACTGTACCTGTATATATAGATATATGTTTTGTATCTGTATAATTTATATATCTGCATATCGTATCAGTATATATCTCTGTTATACATATATTGTATGTATATATCTATTTTATGTATTATTATTAATCTTACTATTTAATAGATATAATTATAATAATAATACTCCTAATATTATAAATAATAATAATGATGATATAGTAATAATAATAATATTAATTTTAGCATTGATAATAATAATAAGTATAAATTTATAACTATAATAATAATTATATTAATGTTATTATTATAAATGATAATAACAATGTTAGTATTATATATATATATATATATATATATATATATATATATATATATATATATACATATATATATATATATATATATACATATATATATATATATATATATATATATATATATATATATATATATATCACTTCACATCTAAATGTTATATTTTGAAAATATTGCTATTAATAATTCTGATTATAATAATAAAAGTGAAAATAACATTCATAGCATTACAATTATATTTTTAAATTGAAATTACATATATTATTATTACAATTTATTAATTTTATAATATTTAATAATTTCATGATATATATATAACAACATATTTTGAATATTTAACATCTACGCATCTTATATATATATATATATATATATATATATATATATATATATATATATATATATATATATATATATATATATATATATATATTACAGTATACATATCACAATATTTATACGTATAATTCATATATGTTCATTTTGAATTACAACTTAACTATCTTGTAACTTATCTTACATTTTTAATTCAAATGTTAAATTATATTTTACTATTTTTAATTTATTATATATACTTATATTTATATATGTATATATATATATATATATATATATATATATATATATATATCTATATTTAATTTACATATTTATTTACAGACAACTTGTTCGTGAATCGGCGGGCATAGTCAAAGGTATAACTGAATCTATATAAATAGTTTAAAAAAAAATATTTATAACTCAGTTTAACATACTTTGCTTATCAAGTTGAAACTATATAAGATTAAGTTTAAATTTGATCGGAAATCTCCGGGTCGTCACAAATAACTCTCTTTCTCTACTTACTAAGGTGAATTTCATAGCCCCACTTTATATTGTGCACAACTTATTTAACTTCTTGGGGTGAGTCACATGTTACTTTTACTATTTATAATTTAGACACAAGTACCAACTATTAAACTATGCTATACCCGGCTATGTCCGACTAAGTCCCTACAGTGATATTTTTAATTGCTCGTTAAATGCATTCTTAATTATTGGGGGTAGGCCTATCGGAAGTAACATCCCCGATACATTTGACTAAGTCTTTGTATTACTTAATAATGAAATTAAATCGACAAGTATAAACTACAACTTGTCTTTGTGGCAAACTTGAACGTTTAGTCTAAATATCACGCACTGGCATAACTTTTTGATCCTGCGGGAGATCAACTTTACAAACTAAATCTTGTGGTCTAAAAATAACGATAACTACTTTTATTAAACCTATGATTTCACTCAACCTTTTTGGTTAACACTTTAGCATGTTTGTCTCAGGTGCTGATTGATTCAAGCTTACTTACTTACTGCTTATGTGATGCTACTTGGACCTAGGAACAAGAGATATCGTATTTACTATTCTTGCATTTGAAACATTTACTTTATTGTAATTTCAATTCTTGTAACGACATTTCATTTTCCGCTGCGTACTCTCAATAAAGTTTGATTTTATCATGTAGTATTGTTCTCGTATATTATAATATGTTGGTTTATTTGATATTAGTGACGTTTCTTCCAAACCCTATCTGGTGGACGTTACAGAGTGGTATCAGAGCAAACCAGGCTGTTATAGAGAGCCAGGATTGCATCTTTATGTGTGCCTTACTTGCTAGCTAGGGTGCCTAAGAAATCTAGGAAACTATACCCTTTCCTGCCTTAGACTTTAAAGCACTTAGGATTGCCTTATAATCTTAACAACCTTGCCTTAATAATCTTGGCATAAAATGCTAATCAAAGTCTCTTTCCTAATGATAGGATGTCAAGCGTTAATAAAAATGACAAGACAATTCTTTTCAAACCATCTGAAGTAATGACTCACTTCAAACCTGATATCGAAGAAGATACTGGATATCCTTCAACTGCAAGACCAGTCCAAAGTCCACCTTATGGCTTCAGTGGTCCTCCCTCACCAAACTATAGTCCGAATACTTTACCTAATTCTCCCGAATACTACCTGACTCCAAGAACGGAAAGTAAAGGGAAACGCCCTGCTAATTTTAAAGAAGATGGCCCGTCAAAGAAAAGATCCCGATCTCCTTCCTACGAAGAAGTTGATGCCAAGTACGAGATCATGAATCTGCGAAAAACTACTGATGGCCTAATTCGTCATATTGCAAGGATCGATGTTTAAATGAAGGAAAAAGACCTAGCAATCAGGAAGCTCATGGAGGAAAATGCTGAGCTAAAGAAGGAGATAAAGTTGGTGAAGTATGAAGGTGATAGAAATGCCCGATGGGGGAAGCAATCTCTTGCCTACCTAAGAGAAGATGTTAAGTTTAGATTGAAGATGGAGGAAAATGTAGTGACCCGAACTTTTCCATGTTTATATATATATATTAACTGAAATTGTTATTTACATGATTAAGTATTTCCAACATGTTAAGCAGTCAAACTTGTTAAGACTTGATTAATTGAAATAGGTTTCATATAGACAATTGACCACCCAAGTTGACTGGTGATTCACGAACGTTAAAACTAGTAAAAACTATACGATGACATATATATGGTTATATATATAGTTAACATGATTTTATTATAAGTATGTATCTCATTAGGTATTTTAACAATGAGTTATATACATAAAAATGAGACTATTAATTTTAGAAACTCAAAAACGATATATATAACGATTATCGTTATAACAACGTCTTACTAGGTACATATGAATCATATTAAGATATTGATACACTTGGTTAATTATGTTAAATGATAAGTAAATATATTATTAAGTGTATTAACAATGAAATACATATGTAAAAATAAGACTACTAACTTAATGATTTCGAAACGAGACATATATGTAACGATTATCGTTGTAACGACATTTAACTGTATATATATCATACTAAGATATATTATATATCATAATATCATGATAATATAACAATTTCACATCTCATTTGTTATAATAAACAATGGGTTAACAACATTCAACAAGATCGTTAACCTAAAGGTTTCAAAACAATATTTACATGTAACGACTAACGATGACTTAACGACTCAGTTAAAATGTATATACATGTAGTGTTTTAATATGTATTCATACACTTTTGAAAGACTTCAAGACACTTATCAAAATACTTCTACTTAACAAAAATGCTTACAATTACATCCTCGTTCAGTTTCATCAACAATTCTACTCGTATGCACCCGTATTCGTACTCGTACGATACACAGCTTTTAGATGTATGTACTATTGGTATATACACTCCAATGATCAGCTCTTAGTAGCCCATGTGAGTCACCTAACATATGTGGGAACCATCATTTGGCAACTAGCATGAAATATCTCATAAAATTACAAAAATATGAGTAATCATTCATGACTTATTTACATGAAAACAAAATTACATATCCTTTATATCTAATCCATACATCAACGACCAAAAACACCTACAAACACTTTCGTTCTTCAATTTTCTTCATCTAATTGATCTCTCTGAAGTTCTATCTTCAAGTTCTAAGTGTTCTTCATAAATTCCAAAAGTTCTAGTTTCATAAAATCAAGAATACTTCCAAGATTGCAAGTTTACTTCCAAGTTTTCTAAATCCATTCAAAGTAATCATCCAAGATCAAGAAACCTTTGTTACTTACAGTAGGTTATCTTTCTAATACAAGGTAATAATCATATTCAAACTTTAATTCAATTTCTATAACTATAACAATCTTATTTCGAGTGGAAATCTTACTTGAAATTGTTTTCGTGTCATGATTCTACTTCAAGAATTTTCAAGCCATTCAAAGATCCTTTGAAGCTAGATCTATTTTTCTCATTTCCAGTAAGTTTATCCAAGGAACTTGAGGTAGTAATGATGTTCATAACATCATTCGATTCATACATATAAAGCTATCTTATTCGAAGGTTTAAACTTGTAATCACTAGAACATAGTTTAGTTGATTCTAGACTTGTTCGCAAATAAAAGTTAATCCCTCTAACTTGACTTTTAAAATCAACTAAATACATGTTCTATATCTATATGATATGCTAACTTAATGATTTAAAACCTAGAAATACGAAAAACACCGTAAAACCGGATTTACGCCGTTGTAGTAACACCGCAGGCTGTTTTGGGTTAGTTAATTAAAAACTATGATAAACTTTGATTTAAAATTTTTTATTCTAGGAAAATGATTTTTATTATGAACATGAAACTATATCCAAAAATTATGGTTAAACTCAAAGTGGAAGTATGTTTTCTAAAATGGACATCTAGACGTCGTTCTTTCGACTGAAATGACTACCTTTACAAAAATGACTTGTAACTTATTTTTCCGACTATAAACCTATACTTTTTCTGTTTAGATT
Organism: Rutidosis leptorrhynchoides; assembly: GCF_046630445.1. Classification (NCBI taxonomy): domain Eukaryota; kingdom Viridiplantae; phylum Streptophyta; class Magnoliopsida; order Asterales; family Asteraceae; genus Rutidosis; species Rutidosis leptorrhynchoides. Next base: position 242,882,885 of record NC_092343.1, read on the forward strand.
CATAAAATAGAGTTCAATATGAAACCATAGCAATTTGATTCACTCAAAACGGATTTAAAATGAAGAAGTTATGGGTAAAACAAGATTGGATAATTTTTCTCATTTTAGCTACGTGAAAATTGGTAACAAATCTATTCCAACCATAACTTAATCAACTTGTATTGTATATTATGTAATCTTGAGATACCATAGACACGTATACAATGTTTCGACCTATCATGTCGACACATCTATATATATTTCAGAACAACCATAGACACTCTATATGTGAATGTTGGAGTTAGCTATACAGGGTTGAGGTTGATTCCAAAAAATATATAGTTTGAGTTGTGATCAATACTGAGATACGTATACACTGGGTCGTGGATTGATTCAAGATAATATTTATCGATTTATTTCTGTACATCTAACTGTGGACAACTAGTTGTAGGTTACTAACGAGGACAGCTGACTTAATAAACTTAAAACATCAAAATATATTAAAAGTGTTGTAAATATATTTTGAACATACTTTGATATATATGTATATATTGTTATAGGTTCGTGAATCAACCAGTTGCCAAGTCTTACTTCCCGACGAAGTAAAAATCTGTGAAAGTGAGTTATAGTCTCACTTTTAAAATCTAATATTTTTGGGATGAGAATACATGCAGGTTTTATAAATGATTTACAAAATAGACACAAGTACGTGAAACTACATTATATGGGTGAATAATCAAAATCGAATATGCCCCTTTTTATTAAGTCTGGTAATCTAAGAATTAGGGAACAGACACCCTAATTGACGCGAATCCTAAAGATAGATCTATTGGGCCTAACAAACCCCATCCAAAGTACCGGATGCTTTAGTACTTCGAAATTTATATCATATCCGAAGGGTGTCCCGGAATGATGGGGATATTCTTATATATGCATCGTGTTAATGTCGGTTACCGGGTGTTCACCATATGAATGATTTTTATCTCTATGTATGGGATGTGTATTAAAATATGAAATCTTGTAGTCTATTGTTACGATTTGATATATATAGGTTAAACCTATAACTCACCAACATTTTTGTTGACGTTTAAAGCATGTTTATTCTCAGGTGAATACTAAGAGCTTCCGCTGTTGCATACTAAAATAAGGACAAGATTTGGAGTCCATGTTTGTATGATATTGTGTAAAAACTGCATTCAAGAAACTGATTTCGATGTAACATATTTGTATTGTAAACCATTATGTAATGGTCGTGTGTAAACAGGATATTTTTGATTATCATTATTTGATAATCTACGTAAGGCTTTTTAAACCTTTATTTATGAAATAAAGGTTATGGTTTGTTTTAAAAATGAATGCAGTCCTTGAAAAACATCTCATATAGAGGTCAAAACCTCGCAACAAAATCAATTAATATGGAACGTTTTTAATCAATAAGAACGGGACATTTCAGTTGGTATCCGAGCGTTGGTCTTAGAGAACCAGAAAATTTGCATTAGTGTGTCTTATCAAGTTTGTTAGGATGCATTAGTGAGTCTGGACTTCGACCGTGTTTTCTTTAAAAATGATTGCTTAACATTTTTGTTGGAAACTATATATTATTAACATGTATATATTATGTGATATATTAATCTCTTAACTTGTTTGATATTGTGTGATAGATGTCTACCTCTAGCACAAATCCCATTGACTCACCTAATAATAACGAAGAGTCGAATATATATTGGACTGATTCACAAGTTCCCGAAGAAGAACCGGAAGAAGAATCAGAACCGGAAGAAGAATCAGAACCGGAAGAGGAGGAACCGGAGGAGGAAATAGAACCGGTGGGGGAAATAATAAAACAGTTAAGTAAAAGAAAATCCTCAACCAACCGGCCAAGGTTAATTATGGTCAATAGTGTTTCCGCCAAGGAAGCAAAATATTGGGAGGATTACCAATTCTCCGATGAATCGGATTCCGACGAGAATTCCGATGATGTTATAGAAATTACCCCAACTGAATTTAAAAAGGCAAAAGAAAATAATAAGGGAAAGGGCATAAAAATAGAGAAATCTAATTCCAACCCCGATGAACTTTATATGTATCGTCAACCCCCGAAGCCCTTAAGTTGTAACAATGACCCGGGAACCTCTAAACCACCAAGTTTTTCTAAACCGTTGTGGAAAACGACAGCTCGTATTAGGGGAACATCATATATCCCTAGAAACTTGGCAAAACGAACCAAAACCGAAGAAGAAGAAACGAGTGAGTCAGAATAAGATAGTTGTATTCGTGTGGTGTAATATATGTAATATAGTGTGCTTATGCTTTATGATATATGTAAAAATTGCTTGTATTAATAAGTATATTTTTTTTTTATGAATCTAACTCTTGTCTATTTTATAGTATAAAAACACAAAATGGATAGACAACCCAATATTTTAAGAGACCTACCCGGAGACATGATTGATGAAATCTTGTCTAGAGTCGGTCAGAATTCTTCGGCACAACTATTTACAGCGAAATCAGTTTGTAAGACATTCGAAGAACGTTTCAAGAATGTCTTGGTTTATAAGAGACTTTCGTTTGAAAGATGGGGGATATCACATTGGGAAACCCATAAGTTACGATGTGTTTACTTTGATGCATATATTGCGGGGAACCCAAATGCTATTTTACGCAACGGGTTAAGAAATTATTTTGACTCAATGTATCCGAATATAGGACTTCATGATTTAGAAAAAGCGGCTAACATGCAACATAAAGAAGCATGCTATGCTTACGGGTTAGTAATGTTCGCTTCTCACCAAAGTGAGAAAAAGAACATCGGGCCACAACTATTAAACAAAACGTTCCCACAAGTGACAGAGTCGGTAATTGGGGTAAGAAATGAGGTTTTTAGGTTATTACGAGACTGTTGGTCATTACGTAACCCTCGTCCCTTTGATGACGTTACAACACGCTGTCTTATCAACGGCCATAACGTTTATGTTCCACAAGACCAAGGATGGGAAGTAGTCCTAGTAAAACCAGAATGCATGACTTGTTTCTGGACGTATGAATTACGTGTCTTTATTGCCTTTGCTGAACGACTTATGTACAAGCTAGAATTATCTTCACAACTATCTTGTATCAAAGTTATTGTGTGCTATATTTCATGCTTTATGTAAAATAAGCGGTATTGTAAGTTTGTAAAATATTGTATAAAAGTTTGAACGCGAAATATTATTATAATCAGTTTTTCATATAGAATTGTAGTAGTTGAATTGTATATTAGCTACTAAGTATGAACTTAACGGGTAGGTACTACCCGAATTCAAACTTATAAAACGCTAATATAAAGAAAAAGCTTTTATAAATGAGTTCATATTATGCTACGAAATACTATTAACTACTCTTAATATTCTGTATGATTAACTTGTTCCATTTGACTATTTTGAAGGAAATGGCACCGACTACTCGACACACCGCGAATATGAATTAAGAGGAATTCCGTACTTTTCTAGCTTCAAACATAGCCGCAGTACAGGCTGCGCTACATACCAACAATAACCTTGGATCTAGCAGTACAGGAAATCGTGTAGGATGCACCTACAAAGAATTCACTGCCTGCAAACCTTTGGAATTTGATGGAACCGAAGGACCGATCGGATTGAAATGGTGGACCGAGAAGGTCGAATAGGTGTTTGCCATAAGTAAGTGTACTGAAGAGGACAAAGTGAAGTACGCTATGCATACCTTCACAGGTTCTGCGTTAACATGGTGGAATACCTATCTAGAGCAAGTGGGACAAGATGATGCGTACGCACTACCGTGGTCAGCATTCAAGCACTTGATGAACGAGAAGTATCGTCCCAGAACCGAGGTCAATAAGCTCAAGACAGAATTTAGAGGGTTACGAACCCAAGGATTTGATATTACCACGTACGAAAGACGATTCACAGAATTGTGCCTATTGTGTCCGGGAGCGTTCGAAGATGAGGAAGAGAAGATCGACACGTTTGTGAAAGGATTACCGGAAAGAATCCAAGAAGATATAAGTTCACACGAGCCCGCCTCCATACAACAGGCATGTAGAATGGCTCACAAACTAGTGGACTAGATTGAGGAAAGAATTAAAGAACAGACGGCTGAAGAGGCCAATGTGAAGCAAGTCAAAAGAAAGTGGGAGAAAAACGGTGATAAGAATCACCAATACAACAACAACAGCAATTACAATAATAATCGCAACAATTATCCCAACAATCGTAACATCAATCGCAACTACAACAAACGGCCCAACAACAACAACAACAACAACAACAACAACAACTACAACAATCATCCCAACAACAATAACAACCGCAACAACAACAACAATCAAAAGCTGCTATGCCAAAGTTGTGAAAAGTATCACTCGGGGTTCTGCACCAAATTTTGCAACAAGTGTAAAAGAAATGGTCATAGCGCGGCGAAGTGTGAGGTCTACGGACCAGGGGTTAACAGAATGAAAGGAACAAATGGTGTCGGAACGAGTAATGGCGGAGCAAGTAGTGTCGGAGTAAGTTATGCCAATATAGTTTGTTATAAATGTGGAAAACCGGGCCACATTATTAGAAATTGCCCGAACCATGAGAACACGAATGGATAAGACCGCGGAAGAGTTTTCAATATTAATGCGGCAGAGGTACAGGAAGACCTGGAGCTTGTTACGGGTACGTTTCTTATTGACAATAAATCTGCTTACATTTTATTTGATTCGGGTGCGAATAGAAGCTATATGAGTAGAGATTTTTGTGCTAAATTAAGTTGTCCATTGACGCCGTTGGATAGTAAATTTTTACTCGAATTAGTAAACGGTAAATTAATTTCAGTAGATAATATATGCCGGAATCGAGAAATTAAACTGGGTAGCGAAATATTTAAGATTGATTTGATACCAGTAGAGTTAGGGAGTTTTGATGTAATAGTTGGCATGGACTGGCTGAAGAAGGTGAAAGCAGAGATCGTATGTTATAAAAATGCAATTCGCATTGTACTAGAAGAAGGAGAACCCTTAATGGTGTACGGAGAAAAGGGCAACATGAAGCTACATCTTATTAGTAATTTGAAGGCACAAAAACTAATAAGAAAAGGTTGCTATGCTATTCTAGCACACATCGAGAAAGTACAAACTGAAGAAAAGAGCATCAATGATGTTCCCGTCACAAAAGAATTTCCCGATGTATTTCTGAAAGAATTACCAGGACTACCTCCACATCGATCTGTTGAATTTCAAATAGATCTTGTACCAGGAGCTGCACCAATAGCTCATGCTCCTTATAGACTCGCACCCAGTGAGATGAAAGAACTGCAAAGCCAATTGCAAGAACTATTAGAACGTGGTTTCATTCGACCAAGCACATCACCATGGGGAGCTCCTGTTTTGTTTGTCAAGAAGAAGGATGGTACATTTAGGTTGTGTATTGACTACAGAGAGTTGATCAAACTTACCATCAAAAACCGTTATCCACTGCCGAGAATTGACGACTTATTTGATCAACTACAAGGCTCGTCGGTTTATTCGAAGATCGATTTACATTCTGGATATCATCAAATGCGAGTAAAGGAGGATGATATTCCAAAAACTACTTTTAGGACGCGTTATGGTCATTACGAGTTTATGGTTATGCCGTTTGGATTGACTAACGCACCAGCTGTGTTCATGGACCTTATGAACCGAGTGTATGGGCCATATCTTGACAAGTTTGTCATTATTTTCATCGATGACATACTTATTTACTCAAAGAATGATCAAGAGCACGAAGAACATTTGAGAAAATTGCTAGAAGTATTGAGGAAAGAAAAACTGTACGCTAAGTTTTCAAAGTGTGCATTTTGATTGGAAGAAGTTCAATTCCTCGGTCACATAGTGAACAAAGAAGGTATCCAGGTGGACAAGGCAAAGATCGAAACCGTTGAAAAGTGGGAAACCCCAAAAACTCCGAAGCATATACGTCAATTTTTAGGATTGGCTGGTTACTACAGAAGATTCATCCAAGATTTCTCCAAAATAGCAAAACCCTTGACTGCATTAACGCATAAAGGGAAGAAATTTGAATGGAAGGATGAACAAGAGAAGGCGTTTCAATTATTGAAGAAAAAGCTAACTACGGCACCTATATTGTCATTGCCTGAAGGGAATGATGATTTTGTGATTTATTATGACGCATCAAAGCAAGGTCTCGGTTGTGTATTAATGCAACGGATGAAGGTGATTGCTTATGCCTCTAGACAATTGAAGATTCACGAGCAAAATTATACGACGCATGATTTGGAATTAGGCGCGGTTGTTTTTGCATTAAAGACTTGGAGGCACTACTTATATGGGGTCAAAAGTATTATATATACCGACCACAAAAGCCTTCAACACATATTTAATCAGAAACAACTGAATATGAGGCAGCGTAGGTGGATTGAATTGTTGAATGATTACGACTTTGAGATTCGTTACCACCCGGGGAAGGCAAATGTGGTAGCCGACGCCTTGAGCAGAAAGGACAGAGAACCCATTCGAGTAAAATCTATGAATATAATGATTCACACTAACCTTACTACTCAAATAATGGAGGCGCAACAAGGAGTTTTAAAAGAGGGAAATTTAAAGGATGAAATACCCAAAGGATCGAAGAAGCATCTTAATATTCGGGAAGACGGAACCCGGTATAGGGCTGAAAGAATTTGGGTACCAAAATTTGGAGATATGAGAGAAATGGTACTTAGAGAAGCTCATTATTAAATATTAAATATTAAATATTAAATATTCAAATATGTTATTTCATAGAATAAGTATTACATAAGTATTGAAATGTAAAGTTAATATATTATTTAAAATTACAAGTTAGAATATAAATAATATATCAATATTATTATTATTATTAGTTTCATTATTATTATCAAAAATTAATATTGATGTTTATGTAATTAAAATTATTATGTTTCCTTATATAATTGATATACATACATATATATATATATATATATATATATATATATATATATATATATATATATATATATATATATATATATATATATATATATATATATAAAACCCATATATATATATATATATATATATAATTATACAAACACTTATATATATACATAAATATATATAAATTTCAGTTATATATATATATATATAAATTGTAGTGACCCGAACTTTTCCATGATTATTTCATGATTATATATTAAATGAAAACTATATTTGCATGATTAAATATTTCCAACATGTTAAGCAATCAAACTTGTTAATACTTAATTATTTGAAATGAGTTTCATGTAGACAATTGACCACCCAAGTTGACCGGCAATTTACAAACGTTAAAACTTGTAAAAAAACTATATGTTGATATATATATGGACATATATGTAACGATTATCATTGTAACGACATTTTAAAGTATATATATCATATCAAGATATATTCATTGTTGGTGATTTGTGTCACCAATATGATTTAATTGTAATGGGATTAATTTGTTAACCAAAATAACCTTATTAAATATCGAACAAGTTTGGGGAAAGTGTGGAGTGCATAAATGTTTGAACTTATCTTGATTATGACGGGGGTTTGGGGGCAGCGCCCCCGATAGCGGGGTCCAAGGGGTGGCAACCCCTGGCGGGGTTCAAGGGGCACATATCACCAAGGTTAAAAATGTGTTAAAATTTTGATTTTAAGATTTCAACAACATTAAATAAGATCGTTAACTAAGACACATATCAAAGTGCTTCTACTTAGCAAAAATGCTTACAATTACATTTCCATTCTTTTTTCATCAACAATTCTACTCGTAGTCATTCAGTATTCGTACCCGTATTATACACAGCTGCTAGACGTACTTACTATGAGTATATACCAATATGAACTAGCATGGGATTCCACTCTTGATTATGTCATGCATGACTAATCAAATTTAACTTCTACCATGAACTAGTCAACTAACTAGAGCTCCTTTTAACCCCACTCACCACTCATCATTCACCACCCACCAATCAATCCATTTCACTTCCAATTCTCTTTCTATTTCTCTCTAAACAGACACACACACACACACTTATGAATGAATTTTTCCAGTAGCTAATCATCTCATCAAAAATTACTTCAAGAATCAAGCTTTAATCATCTTAGGAAGAACACTTTAAGAACACTTCGAAAATCCTTTCAAGTTTACTAGTTTACTTCCAAGCTTTCTAATCCATTCCAAGTAATCATCTAAGATCAAGAAACCTTTGTTATTTATAGTAGGTTATCTTTCTTATTCAAGGTAATATTCATTTTCAAAATTTGATTCAATTTCTATAACTATAAACTATCTTAATTCGAGTAAAAACCTTACTTGAACTTGTTTTTGTGTCATGATCCTACATCAAGAACTTTCAAGCCATCCAAGATCATTTGAAGCTAGATCATTTCTTGTCACTTCCAGTAGGTTTACCTACTAAACTTGAGGTAGTAATTATGTTCATAACATCATTCGATTCATATATATAAAACTATCTTATTCGAAGGTTTAAACTCGTAATCACTAGAACATAGTTTAGTTAATTCTAAACTTGTTCACAAACAAAGTTAATCCTTCTAACTTGAATTTTAAAATCAACTAAACACATGTTTTATATCTATATGATATGCTAACTTAATGATTTAAAACCAGAAAACACGAAAAACACCGTAAAACCGGACATACGCCGTCGTAGTAACACCGCAGGCTGTTTTGGGTTTGATAATTAAAAACTATGATAAACTTTGATTTAAAAGTTGTTCTACTGGGAAAATGATTTTTCTTATGAACATGAAACTATATCCAAAAATCATGGTTAAACTCAAAGTGGAAGTATGTTTTTTAAAATGGTCATCAAGACGTCGTTCTTTCGACTGAAAGGACTACCTCTTACAAAAATGACTTGTAACTTATATTTTTGACTATAAACCTATACTTTTTCGGTTTAGATTCATAAAATAGAGTTCAATATGAAACCATAGCAATTTGATTCACTCAAAACGGATTTAAAACGAAGAAGTTATGGGTAAAACAAGATTGGATATTTTTTGATTTTTGTAGCTACGGGAAATATTGTAACAATTCTATATAAATCATATCCTAGCTAACTTATATTGTATTATACATGTATTCTAATATATTATGTAATCTTGGGATACCATAGACACGTATGCAAATGTTTTGACATATCATATCGCCCCATGTATATATATTATTTGGAACAACCATAGACACTCTATATGCAGTAATGTTGGAGTTAGCTATACAGAGTTGAGGTTGATTTCAAAAATATATATGCTTTGAGTTGTGATCTAGCCTGAGACGTGTATACACTGGGTCGTGGATTGATCCAAGATAATATATATATCGATTTATTTCTGTACATCTAACTACGGACAACTAGTTGTATGTTATTAACGACGACAGCTGACTTAATAAGCTTAAAACATTAAAACGTATTAAAAATGTTGTAAATATATTTTGAACATACTTTGATATATATGTACATATTTGTTATAAGTTCGTGAATCGACCAGTGGCCAAGTCTTACTTCCCGACGAAGTAAAAATCTGTGAAAGTGAGTTATAGTCCCACTTTTAAAATCTAATATTTTAGGATGAGAATACATGCAAATTTATAAATGTTTTACAAAATAGACACAAGTAAATGAAACTACATTATATGGGTGAATGATCGAAGCTGAATATGCCCCTTTTAGCTTGGTAGCCTAAGAATTTGGGAACAGACCCCCAAAGTGACGCGAATCCTAAAGATAGATCTATCGGGCCCAACAAGCCCCATTCTGGAATTTGGAATGCTTTAGTACTTCAAAATTATCATGTCCGATGGGTGTCCCGGAATGATGGGGATATTCTATATGCATCTTGTTAATGTCGGTTACCAGGTGTTCGCCATATGAATGATTTTTATCTCTATGTATGGGATGTATTGAAATATAAAATCTTGTGGTCTATTATTATGATTTGATAATATATAGGTTAAACCTATAACTCACCAACATTTTTGTTGACGTTTTAAGCATGTTTATTCTCAGGTGATTATTAAGAGCTTCTGCAGTTGCATACTAAAATAAGGACAAGATTTGGAGTCCATGATTGTATGATATTGTGTAAAAACTGCATTCAAGAAACTTATTTTTGATGTAATATATTCTTATTGTAAACCATTATGTAATGGTCGTGTGTAAATAGTATATTTTAGATTATCATTATTTGATAATCTACGTAATGCTTTTTAAACCTTTATCGATAAAATAAAGGTTATGATTGTTTTAAAAAATGAATGCAGTCTTTGAAAAACGTCTCATATAGAGGTCAAAACCTCGCGACGAAATCAATTAATATGGAACGTTTATAATCAATATGAACGGGACATTTCAATAACCCATATATATAATTATACAAACACTGATATATATATACATAAATATATATAAATTTCAGTTATATATATATAAATAAATACAGATATTCAGTTAAATAAATATATAAATACAAAATATACTTATACTAATATATATACATATATATGGTTAGATAAAATACGTATTCGTTCTATAAATTCCAAAATCAGTTTTGAACCACAATCAAACTGTATTTGATTTGCTGATACTGTTCTTAATTGTTGAATTTAACATCAGTATGTTCCAAAAATCTGTTAACCATCGCCATTAAGTTCTGTTTTTTTTATTTAACTTATCTCTGATCAAATATTCCTTGTCGACCAAATCATCACTAGAATACAACTCCAATCACTTCAAATTGCTGTATCAGACATTCACAAGCACGCTTTATATTATCAATCTTTGTTAATTGTTGAAGGAATACAGAAAAATTAAAAGAAAAACCAAACCATTCCTCTGTTCGTCCCATCTTTTATTCAAAACTTCGAATTCGATTTAATTTACAAAATCTAGATATGCAGAAGTGTTAGTAACCATTTACTCAAACTAACTGCAAATTTTCAAATCTTAATTCGTGAAATCAAGGGTTAATTTTGAGGTCAAAGTTTGGTTCCAAAAAGTCAAACAAAATGTTCTTGGCAAAAATTCGAGTTCAATTAAAAGTTTTGGATCCAATTGAGGTTACAGAAAGTTTTTACGTTTGATTTGAAACTAGGTTCGTATAGAAATCTTTATCTAAAACTCTAACAAAATGGAAATCGTATTTTTTTTTATTTAAAGCAGCGACGGCAGCCTTGCTGCTCTTTTTCAATTTTTTTTGTTTGATTAAAATAAGTTATCCAGTTAAGGTTTGTTATAAATCTATTTTAAGTCCTAAGTTTAATTAGTATTTCGTAGTAGTTTAAATATGGGCTCTGATGGTTTTGACCAAGAAGAAGAAGAAGATGAAGCTTTAAAACAAAACGGGTTATATAGTTTAGGAAGGGAATAAAAACAGAAAAGGTAAGCTGGAGCAGACGGTTTAAGTGTATGGCGGGTATGCGAGAGGTCCCGTGTTCGAACCCTGGCATGGGCAACTCTTTTTAGAAAAGATTTTTAAGGGTATACCTTTTTATTATTAACTCTATTATTATTATTATTATTATTATTATTATTATTATTATTATTATTATTATTATTATTATTATTATTATTATTATTATTATTATTATTATTATTATTATTATTATTATTATTATTATTATTATTATTATTATTATTATTATAGATTGTTATTGTTATTGTTATTATTGTTAATATTGATTGATATTATTATTAAGTATTATTATCATTGTTATTATTATGATTATGAATATTATGAATATTATGATAATTTCTATAAAAATCATAAAATTTATTATTTGTTCATTAAAAACTAGTACTTGTATCATTTTATAAGTTATAATATTATTATTAATATCATTACTAGTATTATAATTATTATCAGTAATATAATTATCATTATAAGTATCATAATAATTATTATTATTATTATTATTATTATTATTATTATTATCATTGTAATTATTATTATGTACATTATAATGATTATTAGTACTATGTAATTTCTAAAATCATTAACATAACTAACACTAACAATAAAATTAATATATTTTTATATATTATTAATATCATTACTTTATTACTAATAGAATTATTATCATTATTATCATTATTACTAATACTAAGTATTATCATTATCATATTTATCATTACAAATATTAATTGGGTATTACTATAATAACAATCTTAATAAATAAATGATATATATATATATATATATATATATATATATATATATATATATATATATATATATATATATATATATATAAAGATATATTTAATACTTATAACATAACAAAATTAATATTTTATATACAAAATGAATATATGAGACGTATATATGATATTAATGTAAAAATGATATAATTAGTAAATTATATATACACAAACTTATTCGATTACGATATGTATATTAATAAATATACAAATGATATAGATTCGTGAATCCGAGGCCAACCCTGCATTGTTCAATATAGTCATATGTATTTTTACAACAAAATACATTAGGTGAGTTTCATTTGCCTTTTTACCCGTTATATTTTTGGGCTGAGAATACATGCGCAATTTTTATAAATGTTTTACGAAATAGACACAAGTAATCGAAACTACATTATATGGTTGAATGATCGAAGCCGAATATGCCCCTTTTAGCTTGGTAGCCTAAGAATTAGGGAACATCACTAATTTTGAGAATTAGTGCACGCCTAATTGAAGCGAATCCTAAAGATAGATCTATTGGGCCTAACGAACCCCATCCAAAGTACCGGATTCTTTAGTACTTCGATGTTGTTTTATCATGTCCGAAGGATTTCCCGAAATGATAGGGGATATTCTTATATGCATCTTGTTAATGTCGGTTACTAGGTGTTCAATCCATATGAATGATTTTTGTCTCTATGCATGGGACGTATATTTATGAGAACTGGAAATGAAATTCTTGTGGTCTATTAAAATGATAGATATGATTATTTATGTTAAACTAATGAACTCACCAACCTTTTGGTTGACACTTTAAAGCATGTTTATTCTCAGGTATGAAAGAAATCTTCCGCTGTGCATTAGCTCATTTTAAGGATATTACTTGGAGTCATTCATGACATATTTCAAAAGACGTTGAATTCGAGTCGTTGAGTTCATCAAGATTATTACTAAGTCAATTATAGTTGGATATATTATGAAATGGTATGCATGCCGTCAACTGTCGATGTAATGAAAGTTTGTCTTTTAAAAACGAATGCAATGTTTGTAAAATGTATCATATAGAGGTCAAGTACCTCACGATGAAATCAATTGTAATGTATTCGTCTAGATGGATTAGGACGGGTCCCTTCAGTTCGTATCAGAGCAGTGGTCTTAGTGAACCAGGTCTTGCATTAGTGTGTCTAACTGATAGTTGTTAGGCTGCATTAGTGAGTCTGGACTTCGACCGTGTCTGCATGTCAAAAGTTTTGCTTATCATTTTTGTCGAAAATCATCTGTTTATCATCCTTAGGAAAATACCTGCTCTTTATTCTTAGTCTAGACACGTTTTACTGCATTGACTGCATGAATAGTGTATAGACAAAATTCATATCTTAACATATCTGTTACTGTAGACCTTGCCTGATATCTCTCGTAAATTTCTCCGTAATTTAAGGGATCCTGGTACTATATATATCTATGCATATTATGCATTGAGAATACATCCAACTATCAATTGCTGTCACTAAACTCTTCATACCAAAAAAAAATCTTTTCTGTGATCGCGTAAGATGTCCTCTACGAATCGACCACGTTCCTCTGACTGCGAAGACAGCGTGACAGGAGCACACCAACCAATCAACTACCGTGATTACTGGATAAAATGGGGGTGGGTTCGCGACATACTCACCCTATGGAGAAGGGAAGAAGGTAGTCCATATCATGAACCGAATCTATCACCTAACCTTGGAGTACACGACCCGCTCACCGGCGAACCTGTTCACAACACCGTTTATACACTTTTTGCAAGAATTTTTCATCTTGAGGCTACCATTAACGGAACTAGAGAAGATATCCGACCTCTACCTCACACTGATAACCAACCAGGGTTAGTAAAATAAGTTAAAGAACTTTGTGCTCAAGTGTTAACTTTAGAGAGCACGGTACACAATTTGCAAGCACCAGCAGTATCACCAACACTGGTAACATCACCAGCCTCAGCACCAACAGCACTAGTACCACCAACAACAACATCCGCATCACCAACTTCGACATCTCATTCTGTACCTCGAGTATAATCATCATTCTACATGACGTTCTACATCATTTATCTTCATTCGACTTAGCAATTATGTAATCTCTAATGTTTTAGAGATTATATATTCTTGTTCTAACGGTAAATCAAATGAGTTTAATATCATATTAACTCATTAAACCCATGATTACATCTGAAGAAAATATATAGGTATATATTTTTTCATAGAGATTGTAATTAAAAAAAAAATTCTTTCGTACAAACTGTTAACGGTGAAAATATTTTAACGGGTAGGTAATACCCAAGGAATATTTAGATTTCACATTAATAAGTATACTGTACATTCTTCAAATCTGATTCAACAGTCATTTACTATCCTACTTACATCCACAGATATACGTATCTGTTCATCGCAAAATAACCATTTTCATTCAATTTCATATTTGAATTTTGACTTACCAGAATCCAACAAGTGGCATAATGAAGAAAACATTTGACAAAATAAAATTCGTTAGAAACAAACAAATTAACTATGAGAAATTTTGTTAAGAATCCACGCTAACTGTTCCTAGCTAATTGTTCCTAGCTAACTGATTACATTTTATTTATCGTAATTTACATTCTCGCAATTTTATTTACCGTCATTTAATTTCTGTTATTTACTTTACGCATTTAATTTATCGTCATTTAATTTCTGTTATTTATTTTACGCATTTTATTTATCGTCATTTAATTTCGGTATTTATTTTACGCACTTTATATATATATATTATTTGGAATAACCATAGACACTCTATATGAAGTAATGATCGAGTTCTCTATACAGGGTTGAGGTTGATTCTACAATAATATATATACTTTGAGTTGTGATCGAGTCTGAGATATGTACACGGGTCACGATACGTATTAATTAATTCGAATATTATATATTAAACTATATATGAATTATTGAATTGCTAACTGTGGACTATCAACTGAGGACTACCAACATTGGACAATTAAAATGAATAAAAATATTGATTATAACATATGAAACTAAACAATTCTTCAAGTTTGCCACTTGATTTCATCTTAAACCTTATTTGTATCTTGACGATTACTATCTGCGTTCAAACCCTTCATGATTCTTGAAAACACCTCAATCGAGAGGATGAACCAACCTCACTTCACCTATGGAAGAAAAGATTGATACATATAGTTATGCACCTGAAAACACTTGGAAACTGAGTAAATGTTTAACACGTATCTGTGCTCGCTCCTTTGGCATTGTTATTACCGAAAATAACTTTGCAATTTCCTTTTCAAAATAGCCAATTTTGTCACAGCTCCAGCAAATCAACATCAACCATTCATTCGAATAAGTCTTATTATAACCTCGATATATACGTTGCCCTTTCGCGAACGTTACCGAGGAACCGTTTATATCCCACCAGATTAGCAGTGAACTTATCAACAATTTTATTGATCTTTGAATTTTCAAAAAAAAATCATTACATTCGTTGAAACCCTATCAAGTACTCATTTACATTTTGTAACAAGAATTGCATACCAGTTACTGGGAATCAGCAATCAGTATTTTGAATCTCGCAGCATTTCTACATCAACAGTTATATGTATACATATAACCTTTATCTCTTAGAATAATGACCTTCCATTCTGAAACTCTGAAAAGCACCCAGTCTATGACTCAATACTCTGAAATTTGAAAAGCTGAATACAGCAGCAAAAACTGTACACGACCTTAACAGTCGAAGGTATAAAGGTAAAGAATAGTATGTTGGAAAAGCTCAAAAAAGTTTGAAACTGAAAAACTGATTGAGCAAACTATGAAGGAGTCTCTGAACAAATCACAAGGACTAAACTTGTACATTAAGAATCCTGATGATTCTGTTTCTGATGAAATCTTTAGCGAATACCTTGCTTCTGACTCCAAACTCTTGCGGACAAATTTTCTTCACCATCCTTCGATATTAGAAATTCCAAGATATCATCGTATATTTCATTATAAATATCCTCCATATTTCTGAAGATATTTTCATAACAATTCTTATCTAAAATCATTAATCTCTTCGTGATATCAGTGTTACATCATATAGAAACTGTTAGTTTCTATATTCTGTAAACTTTCGAGCTTAAAATATGAATGTTATTGAAGTAATGTTGGGAATTGATGCATGAGTTAGTATAATATAATGACACTTGATCAACGTGATTATATTATAGTAGATCATGCTGAGTTTTTAATGGAACGTGATGATTCACAGACCATACCGTCATCATGTGCCATGTTATACGACTCTTACATTCTATCTAATCTATAAACATATCAAGAATAAATTTTCTTGATAGTTCAAAATTTTCTCTTGAATTCTGGTAATTTGACAAATCAAGATCGTGCCATTACAAATTTCCTTCTTAGAACGTTAACTATGTTCATTCCGAAATTCAAATTTGCGAATTCTGGACCATTACAAGAGATGTTTAATCGCAAGAAGAAGAAACGAAAGAATGAAGCTTCGAAGTGAAAATGGGAGTATAAATTGCAGCAAATAGAAGGGAACATTAACTGTGGATGACAATGATTATAGAAGACAGAAGCAGGGACTTTAAAATATAAGGGAAGATATAAAGCCCAACAACAACTCATAAACTACAAACCGTGTATATCAATGTTTATCACAACATAAAGATAAGGGAGAATTAAAAACACTATAACCCCAAGGGCGAAGTAGAAGAAAATAGATTCCTCCGGTGGAAGTTGGAAAAGGAGAATGATTGTTGCGATAATAAGAATAAGGACAAGGATTGGAACTGGATTAAGCATTTTCACAATCTTTTGGAAGCATGAACTAAGAAAGAAAGTATAGGAATGGTGAGAACTGTAGTGACCCGAACTTTTCCATGTTTATATATATTAATTGAGATTGATATTTACATGATTAAATGTTTCCAACATGTTAAGCAATCAAACTTGTTAAGACTTGATTAATTGAAATATGTTTCATATAGACAATTGACCACCCAAGTTGATCGGTGATTCACGAACGTTAAAACTTGTAAAAACTATATGATGACATATATATGGATATATATATATATATAGTTAACATGATACTATGATAAGAAAACATATCATAAAGTATATTAACAATGAACTACATATGTAAAAACAAGACTACTAACTTAATGATTTTTAAACGAGACATATATGTAACGATTATCGTTGTAAAGACATTTAATGTATATATATCATATTAAGAGATATTCATACATGATAATATCATGATAATATAATAATTTAAAATCTCATTTGATATTATAAACATTGGGTTAACAACATTTAACAAGATCGTTAACCTAAAGGTTTCAAAACAACACTTACATGTAACGACTAACGATGACTTAACGATCCAGTTAAAATGTATATACATGTAGTGTTTTAATATGTATTTATACACTTTTGAAAGACTTCAATACACTTATCAAAATACTTCTACTTAACAAAAATGCTTACAATTACATCCTCGTTCAGTTTCATCAACAATTCTACTCGTATGCACCCGTATTCGTACTCGTACAATACACAACTTTTAGATGTATGTACTATTGGTATATACACTCCAATGATCATCTCTTAGCAGCCCATGTGAGTCACCTAACACATGTGGGAACCATCATTTGGCAACTAGCATGAAATATCTCATAAAATTACAAAAATATGAGTAATCATTCATGACTTATTTACATGAAAACAAAATTACATATCCTTTATATCTAATCCATACACCAACGACCAAAAACACCTACAAACACTTTCATTCTTCAATTTTCTTCATCTAATTGATCTCTTTCAAGTTCTATCTTCAAGTTCTAAGTGTTCTTCATAAATTCCAAAAGTTCTAGTTTCATAAAATCAAGAATACTTTCAAGTTTGCTAGCTCACTTCCAATCTTGTAAGGTGATCATCCAACCTCAAGAAATCTTTGTTTCTTACAGTAGGTTATCATTCTAATACAAGGTAATAATCATATTCAAACTTTGGTTCAATTTCTATAACTATAACAATCTTATTTCAAGTGATGATCTTACTTGAACTTGTTTTCGTGTCATGATTCTGCTTCAAGAACTTCGAGCCATCCAAGGATCCATTGAAGCTAGATCCATTTTTTCTCTTTTCCAGTAGGTTTATCCAAGGAAATTAAGGTAGTAATGATGTTCATAACATCATTCAATTCATACATATAAAGCTATCTTATTCGAAGGTTTAAACTTGTAATCACTAGAACATAGTTTAGTTAATTCTAAACTTGTTCGCAAACAAAAGTTAATCCTTCTAACTTGACTTTTAAAATCAACTAAACACATGTTCTATATCTATATGATATGCTAACTTAATGATTTAAAACCTGGAAACACGAAAAACACCGTAAAACCGGATTTACGCCGTCGTAGTAACACCGCGGGCTGTTTTGGGTTAGTTAATTAAAAACTATGATAAACTTTGATTTAAAAGTTGTTATTCTGAGAAAATGATTTTTATTATGAACATGAAACTATATCCAAAAATTATGGTTAAACTCAAAGTGGAAGTATGTTTTCTAAAATGGTCATCTAGACGTCGTTCTTTCGACTGAAATGACTACCTTTACAAAAACGACTTGTAACTTATTTTTCCGACTATAAACCTATACTTTTTCTGTTTAGATTCATAAAATAGAGTTCAATATGAAACCATAGCAATTTGATTCACTCAAAACGGATTTAAAATGAAGAAGTTATGGGTAAAACAAGATTGGATAATTTTTCTCATTTTAGCTACGTGAAAATTGGTAACAAATCTATTCCAACCATAACTTAATCAACTTGTATTGTATATTATGTAATCTTAAGATACCATAGACACGTATACAATGTTTCGACCTATCATGTCGACACATCTATATATATTTCGGAACAACCATAGACACTCTATATGTGAATGTTGGAGTTAGCTATACAGGGTTGAGGTTGATTCCAAAATATATATAGTTTGAGTTGTGATCAATACTGAGATACGTATACACTGGGTCGTGGATTGATTCAAGATAATATTTATCGATTTATTTCTGTACATCTAACTGTGGACAACTAGTTATAGGTTACTAACGAGGACAGCTGACTTAATAAACTTAAAACATCAAAATATATTAAAAGTGTTGTAAATATATTTTGAACATACTTTAATATATATGTATATATTGTTATAGGTTCGTGAATCAACAGTGGCCAAGTCTTACTTCCCGACGAAGTAAAAATCTGTGAAAGTGAGTTATAGTCCCACTTTTAAAATCTAATATTTTTGGGATGAGAATACATGCAGGTTTTATAAATGATTTACAAAATAGACACAAGTACGTGAAACTACATTCTATGGTTGAATTATCGAAATCGAATATGCCCCTTTTTATTAAGTCTGGTAATCTAAGAATTAGGGAACAGACACCCTAATTGACGCGAATCCTAAAGATAGATCTATTGGGCCTAACAAACCCCATCCAAAGTACCGGATGCTTTAGTACTTCAAAATTTATATCATATCCGAAGGGTGTCCAGGAATGATGGGGATATTCTTATATATGCATCTTGTTATTGTCGGTTACCAGGTGTTCACCATATGAATGATTTTTATCTCTATGTATGGGATGTGTATTGAAATATGAAATCTTGTGGTCTATTGTTACGATTTGATATATATAGGTTAACCCTATAACTCACCAACATTTTTGTTGACGTTTAAAGCATGTTTATTCTCAGGTGAATATTAAGAGCTTCCGCTGTTGCATACTAAAATAAGGACAAGATTTGGAGTCCATGTTTGTATGATATTGTGTAAAAACTGCATTCAAGAAACTGATTTCGATGTAACATATTTGTATTGTAAACCATTATGTAATGGTCGTGTGTAAACAGGATATTTTAGATTATCATTATTTGATAATCTACGTAAAGCTTTTTAAACCTTTATTTATGAAATAAAGGTTATGGTTTGTTTTAAAAATGAATGTAGTCTTTGAAAAACGTCTCATATAGAGGTCAAAACCTCACAACGAAATCAATTAATATGGAACGTTTTTAATCAATAAGAACGGGACATTTCAGTTGGTATCAGAGCGTTGGTCTTAGAGAACCAGAAAATTTGCATTAGTGTGTCTTATCGAGTTTGTTAGGATGCATTAGTGAGTCTGGACTTAGACCGTGTTTTCTTTATAAATGATTGCTTAACATTTTTGTTGGAAACTATATATTTTTAACATATGAATATTATGTGATATATTAATCTCTTAACGTGTTTGATATTATGTGATAGATGTCTACCTCTAGAACAAGTCCCATTGACTCACCTAATAATAATGAAGAGTCAAATGTAAATTGGAATGATTTGTGGACTGATTCACAAGTTCCCGAAGAGGAACCGGAAGAAGAGTCGGAACCGGAAGAAGAGTCGGAACCGGAAGAAGAATCGGAACCGGATGAAGAAATAGAACCGGTGGGGGAAATAATAAAACGGTTAAGTAAAAGAAAATCCTCAACCAACCGACCAAAGTTAATTATGGTCAATGGTGTTTCCGCCAAGGAAGCAAAATATTGGGAGGATTACCAATTCTCCGATGAATCGGATTCCGACGAGAATTCCGATGATGTTATAGAAATTACCCCAACTGAATTTAAAAAGGCAAAAGAAAATAATAAGGGAAAGGGCATAAAAATAGAGAAATCTAATTCCAACCCCGATGAACTTTATATGTATCGTCAACCCCCGAAGTCCTTAAGTTGTAACAATGACCCGGGAACCTCTAAACCACCAGGTTTTTCTAAATCAATGTGGACAACGACGGCTCGTATTAGGGGAACATCATATATCCCTAGAAACTTGGCAAAACGAACCAAAACCGAAGAAGAAGAAACGAGCGAGTCGGAATAAGATAGTTGTATTCGTGTGGTGTAATATATGTAATATAGTGTTCTTATGCTTTATGATATATGTAAAAATTGCTTGTATTAATAAGTATTTTTTTATGAATCTAACTCTTGTCTATTTTACAGTTTAAAAACACAAAATGGATAGACAACCCAATATTTTAAGAGACCTACCCGGAGACATGATTGATGAAAT
Organism: Rutidosis leptorrhynchoides; assembly: GCF_046630445.1. NCBI lineage: Eukaryota > Viridiplantae > Streptophyta > Magnoliopsida > Asterales > Asteraceae > Rutidosis > Rutidosis leptorrhynchoides. The sequence continues at coordinate 242,904,268 of NC_092343.1, forward strand.
CTTGTCTAGAGTCGGCCAGAATTCTTCGGCACAACTATTTAAGGCGAGATCAGTTTGTAAGACATTCGAAGAACGTTCCAAGAATGTCTTGGTTTATAAGAGACTTTCGTTTGAAAGATGGGGGATATCACATTGGGAAACCCATAAGTTACGATGTGTTTACTTTGACGCATATATTGCGGGGAACCCAAATGCTATTTTACGCAACGGGTTAAGAAATTATTTTGACTCAATATATCCGAATATTGGACTTCTTGATTTAGAAAAAGCGGCTAACATGCAACATAAAGAAGCATGTTATGCTTACGGATTAGTAATGTTCGCTTCTCACCAAAGTGAGAACAAGAACATCGGGCTACAACTATTAAACAAAACGTTTCCACAAGTGACGGAGTCGGTAATTGGGGTAAGAAATGAGGTTTTTAGATTATTACGGGACTGTTGGACATTACGTAACCCTCGTCCCTTTGATGACGTTACAACACGCTGTCTTATCAACGGCCATAACGGTTATGTTGCACAAGACCAAGGATGGGAAGTAGTCCTAGTAAAACCAGAATGCATGACTTGTTTCTGGACGTATGAATTACGTGTCTTTATTGCCTTTGCTGAACGACTTGTGTACTAGCTAGAATTGTCTTCACAACTATCTTGTATCAAAGTTATTGTGTGCTATATTTCATGCTTTATGTAAAATAAGCGGTATTGTAAGTTTGTAAAATATTGTATAAAAGTTTGAACGCGAAATATTATTATAATCAGTTTTTCATATAGAATTGTAGTAGTTGAATTGTATATTAGCTACTAAGTATGAACTTAACGGGTAGGTACTACCCGAATTTAAACCTATAAAACGCTAATATGAAGAAAAAGCTTTTATAAATGAGTTCATATTATGCTACGAAATACTATTAACTACTCTTAATATTCTGTATGATTAACTTGTTCCATTTAACTATTTTGAAGGAAATGGCACCGACTACTCGACACACCGTAAATATGAATGAAGAGGAATTCCGTACTTTTCTAGCTTCAAACATAGCCGCAGTACAGGCTGCGCTACATACCAACAATAACCTTGGATCTAGCAGTACAGGAAATCGTGTAGGATGCACCTACAAAGAATTCACTGCCTGCAAACCTTTGGAATTTGATGGAACCGAAGGACCGATCGGATTGAAACGGTGGACCGAGAAGGTTGAATCAGTGTTTGCCATAAGTAAGTGTACTGAAGAGGACAAAGTGAAGTACGCTACGCATACCTTCACAGGTTCTGCGTTAACATGGTGGAATACCTATCTAGAGCAAGTGGGACAAGATGATGCGTACGCACTACCGTGGTCAGCATTCAAGCACTTGATGAACGAGAAGTACCGTCCCAGAACTGAGGTCAATAAGCTCAAGACAGAACTTAGAGGGTTACGAACCCAAGGATTTGATATTACCACGTACGAAAGACGATTCACAGAATTGTTCCTATTGTGTCCGGGAGCATTCGAAGATGAGGAAGAGAAGATCGACGCGTTTGTGAAAGGATTACCGGAAAGAATCCAAGAAGATATAAGTTCACACGAGCCCGCCTCCATACAAAAGGCATGTAGAATGGCTCACAAACTAGTGAACCAGATTGAAGAAAGAATTAAAGAACAGACTGCTGAAGAGGCCAATGTGAAGCAAGTCAAAAGAAAGTGGGAGGAAAACGGTGATAAGAATCACCAATACAACAACAACAGCAATTATAACAATAATCGCAACAATTATCCCAACAATCGCAACATCAATCGCAACTACAACAAACGGCCCAACAACAACAACAACAACAGCAACTACAACAATCATCCCAATAACAATAATAACCGCAACAACAACAACAATCAGAAGCAGCTATGCCAAAGGTGTGAAAAGAATCACTCGGGGTTCTGCACCAAATTTTGCAACAAGTGTAAAAGAAATGGTCATAGCGCGGCGAAGTGTGAGGTCTACGGACCAGGGGTTAATAGAACGAAAGGAACAAATGGTGTCGGAACGAGTAATGGCGGAGCAAGTAGTGTCGGAGCAAGTTATGCCAATGTAGTTTGTTATAAATGTGGAAAACCAGGCCACATTATTAGAAATTGCCCGAACCAGGAGAACACGAATGGACAAGGCCGTGGAAGAGTTTTCAATATTAATGCGGTAGAGGCACAGGAAGACCCGGAGCTTGTTACGGGTACGTTTCTTATTGACAATAAATCTGCTTACGTTTTATTTGATTCGGGTGCGGATAGAAGCTATATGAGTAGAGATTTTTGTGCTAAATTAAGTTGTCCATTGACGCCTTTGGATAGTAAATTTTTACTCGAATTAGCAAATGGTAAATTAATTTCAGCAGATAATATATGTCGGAATCGAGAAATTAAACTGGTTAGCGAAACATTTAAGATTGATTTGATACCAGTAGAGTTAGGGAGTTTTGATGTGATAAGCGGTATGGACTGGTTGAAAGAAGTGAAAGCGGAGATCGTTTGTTACAAAAATGCAATTCGCATTATACGAGAAAAAGGAAAACCCTTAATGGTGTACGGAGAAAAGGGCAACACGAAGCTACATCTTATTAGTAATTTGAAGGCACAAAAACTAGTAAGAAAAGGTTGCTATGCTGTTCTAGCACACGTCGAGAAAGTACAAACTGAAGAAAAGAGCATCAATGATGTTCCCATTGCAAAAGAATTTCCCGATGTATTTCCGAAAGAATTACCGGGATTACCCCCACATCGATCCGTTGAATTTCAAATAGATCTTGTACCAGGAGCTGCACCAATAGCTCGTGCTCCTTACAGACTCGCACCCAGCGAGATGAAAGAACTGCAAAGCCAATTACAATAACTTTTAGAGCGTGGTTTCATTCGACCAAGCACATCACCGTGGGGAGCTCCTGTTTTGTTTGTCAAGAAGAAAGATGGTACATTCAGGTTGTGTATCGACTACCGAGAGTTGAACAAACTTACCATCAAGAACCGCTACCCACTACCGAGAATCGACGACTTATTTGATCAACTACAAGGCTCGTCTGTTTATTCAAAGATTGACTTACGTTCCGGGTATCATCAAATGCGGGTGAAAGAAGATGATATTCCAAAGACTGCTTTCAGAACACGTTACGGTCATTACGAGTTTATGGTCATGCCGTTTGGTTTAACTAATGCACCAGCTGTGTTCATGGACCTTATGAACCGAGTGTGTGGACCATACCTTGACAAGTTTGTCATTGTTTTCATTGATGACATACTTATTTACTCAAAGAATGACCAAGAACACGGTGAACATTTGAGAAAGGTGTTAGAAGTATTGAGGAAGGAAGAATTGTACGCTAAGTTTTCAAATTGTGCATTTTGGTTGGAAGAAGTTCAATTCCTCGGTCACATAGTGAACAAAGAAGGTATTAAGGTGGATCCGGCAAAGATAGAAACTGTTGAAAAGTGGGAAACCCCGAAAACTCCGAAACACATACGCCAGTTTTTAGGACTAGCTGGTTACTACAGAAGGTTCATCCAAGACTTTTCCAGAATAGCAAAACCCTTGACTGCATTAACGCATAAAGGGAAGAAATTTGAATGGAATGATGAACAAGAGAAAGCGTTTCAGTTATTGAAGAAAAAGCTAACTACGGCACCTATATTGTCATTGCCTGAAGGGAATGATGATTTTGTGATTTATTGTGATGCATCAAAGCAAGGTCTCGGTTGTGTATTAATGCAACGAACGAAGGTGATTGCTTATGCGTCTAGACAATTGAAGATTCACGAACAAAATTATACGACGCATGATTTGGAATTAGGCGCGGTTGTTTTTGCATTAAAGACTTGGAGGCACTACTTATATGGGGTCAAAAGTATTATATATACCGACCATAAAAGTCTTCAACACATATTTAATCAGAAACAACTGAATATGAGGCAGCGTAGGTGGATTGAATTATTGAATGATTACGACTTTGAGATTCGTTACCACCCGGGGAAGGCAAATATGGTAGCCGATGCCTTGAGCAGGAAGGACAGAGAACCCATTCGAGTAAAATCTATGAATATAATGATTCATAATAACATTACTACTCAAATAAAGGAGGCGCAACAAGGAGTTTTAAAAGAGGGAAATTTAAAGGATGAAATACCCAAAGGATCGGAGAAGCATCTTAATATTCGGGAAGACGGAACCCGGTATAGGGCTGAAAGGATTTGGGTACCAAAATTTGGAGATATGAGAGAAATGGTACTTAGAGAAGCTCATAAAACCAGATACTCAATACATCCTGGAACGGGGAAGATGTACAAGGATCTCAAGAAACATTTTTGGTGGCCGGGTATGAAAGCCGATGTTGCTAAATACGTAGGAGAATGTTTGACGTGTTCTAAGGTCAAAGCTGAGCATCAGAAACCATCAGGTCTACTTCAACAACCCGAAATCCCGGAATGGAAATGGGAAAACATTACCATGGATTTCATCACTAAATTGCCAAGGACTGCAAGTGGTTTTGATACTATTTGGGTAATAGTTGATCGTCTCACCAAATCAGCACACTTCCTACCAATAAGAGAAGATGACAAGATGGAGAAGTTAGCACGACTGTATTTGAAGGAAGTCGTCTCCAGACATGGAATACCAATCTCTATTATCTCTGATAGGGATGGCAGATTTATTTCAAGATTCTGGCAGACATTACAGCAAGCATTAGGAACTCGTCTAGACATGAGTACTGCCTATCATCCACAAACTGATGGGCAGAGCGAAAGGACGATACAAACGCTTGAAGACATGCTACGAGCAAGTGTTATTGATTTCGGAAACAGTTGGGATCGACATCTACCGTTAGCAGAATTTTCCTACAACAACAGCTGCCATTCAAGCATTGAGATGGCGCCGTTTGAAGCACTTTATGGTAGAAAGTGCAGGTCTCCGATTTGTTGGAGTGAAGTGGGGGATAGACAGATTACGGGTCCGGAGATTATACAAGAAACTACCGAGAAGATCATCCAAATTCAACAACGGTTGAAAATCGCCCAAAGTCGACAAAAGAGCTACGCTGACATTAAAAGAAAAGATATAGAATTTGAAATTGGAGAGATGGTCATGCTTAAAGTTGCACCTTGGAAAGGCGTTGTTCGATTTGGTAAACGAGGGAAATTAAATCCAAGGTATATTGGACCATTCAAGATTATTGATCGTGTCGGACCAGTAGCTTACCGACTAGAGTTACCTCAACAACTCGCGACTGTACATAACACTTTCCACGTCTCGAATTTAAAGAAATGTTTTGCTAAAGAAGATCTCACTATTCCGTTAGATGAAATCCAAATCAACGAAAAACTTCAATTCATCGACTTAAGGGATCGTGAGGTTAAAAGACTTAAGCAAAACAAGATACCAATTGTTAAGGTTCGATGGAATGCTCGTAGAGGACCCGAGTTCACCTGGGAGCGTGAAGATCAGATGAAGAAGAAATACCCGCATCTATTTCCAGAAGATTCGTCAACACCTTCAACAGCTTAAAATTTCGGGACGAAATTTATTTAACGGGTAGGTACTGTAGTGACCCGAACTTTTCCATGTTTATATATATTAATTGAGATTGATATTTACATGATTAAATGTTTCCAACATGTTAAGCAATCAAACTTATTAAGACTTGATTAATTGAAATATGTTTCATATAGACAATTGACCACCCAAGTTGATCGGTGATTCACGAACGTTAAAACTTGTAAAAACTATATGATGACATATATATGGATATATATATATATAGTTAACATGATACTATGATAAGAAAACATATCATAAAGTATATTAACAATGAACTACATATGTAAAAACAAGACTACTAACTTAATGATTTTTAAACGAGACATATATGTAACGATTATCGTTGTAAAGACATTTAATGTATATATATCATATTAAGAGATATTCATACATGATAATATCATGATAATATAATAATTTAAAATCTCATTTGATATTATAAACATTGGGTTAACAACATTTAACAAGATCGTTAACCTAAAGGTTTCAAAACAACACTTACATGTAACGACTAACGATGACTTAACGATCCAGTTAAAATTTATATGCATGTAGTGTTTTAATATGTATTTATACACTTTTGAAAGACTTCAATACACTTATCAAAATACTTCTACTTAACAAAAATGCTTACAATTACATCCTCGTTCAGTTTCATCAACAATTCTACTCGTATACACCCGTATTCGTACTCGTACAATACACAGCTTTTAGATGTATGTACTATTGGTATATACACTCCAATGATCAGCTCTTAGCAGCCCATGTGAGTCACCTAACACATGTGGGAACCATCATTTGGCAACTAGCATGAAATATCTCATAAAATTACAAAAATATGAGTAATCATTCATGACTTATTTACATGAAAACAAAATTACATATCCTTTATATCTAATCCATACACCAACGACCAAAAACACCTACAAACACTTTAATTCTTCAATTTTCTTCATCTAATTGATCTCTCTCAAGTTCTATCTTCAAGTTCTAAGTGTTCTTCATAAATTCCAAAAGTTCTAGTTTCATAAAATCAAGAATACTTTCAAGTTTGCTAGCTCACTTCCAATCTTGTAAGGTGATCATCCAACCTCAAGAAATCTTTGTTTCTTACAGTAGGTTATCATTCTAATACAAGGTAATAATCATATTCAAACTTTGGTTCAATTTCTATAACTATAACAATCTTATTTCAAGTGATGATCTTACTTGAACTTGTTTTCGTGTCATGATTCTGCTTCAAGAACTTCGAGCCATCCAAGGATCCATTGAAGCTAGATCCATTTTTTCTCTTTTCCAGTAGGTTTATCCAAGGAAATTAAGGTAGTAATGATGTTCATAACATCATTCAATTCATACATATAAAGCTATCTTATTCGAAGGTTTAAACTTGTAATCACTAGAACATAGTTTAGTTAATTCTAAACTTGTTCGCAAACAAAAGTTAATCCTTCTAACTTGACTTTTAAAATCAACTAAACACATGTTCTATATCTATATGATATGCTAACTTAATGATTTAAAACCTGGAAACACGAAAAACACCGTAAAACCGGATTTACGCCGTCGTAGTAACACCGCGGGCTGTTTTGGGTTAGTTAATTAAAAACTATGATAAACTCTGATTAAAAAGTTGTTATTCTGGAAAAATGATTTTTATTATGAACATGAAACTATATCCAAAAATTATGGTTAAACTCAAAGTGGAAGTATGTTTTCTAAAATGGTCATCTAGACGTCGTTCTTTCGACTGAAATGACTACCTTTACAAAAACGACTTGTAACTTATTTTTCTGACTATAAACCTATATTTTTTCTGTTTAGATTCATAAAATAGAGTTCAATATGAAACCATAGCAATTTGATTCACTCAAAACGGATTTAAAATGAAGAAGTTATGGGTAAAACAAGATTGGATAATTTTTCTCATTTTAGCTACGTGAAAATTGGTAACAAATCTATTCCAACCATAACTTAATCAACTTGTATTGTATATTATGTAATCTTGAGATACCATAGACACGTATACAATGTTTCGACCTATCATGTCGACACATCTATATATATTTCGGAACAACCATAGACACTCTATATGTGAATGTTGGAGTTAGCTATACAGGGTTGAGGTTGATTCCAAAATATATATAGTTTGAGTTGTGATCAATACTGAGATACGTATACACTGGGTCGTGGATTGATTCAAGATAATATTTATCGATTTATTTCTGTACATCTAACTGTGGACAACTAGTTATAGGTTACTAACGAGGACAGTTGACTTAATAAACTTAAAACATCAAAATATATTAAAAGTGTTGTAAATATATTTTGAACATACTTTAATATATATGTATATATTGTTATAGGTTCGTGAATCAACAGTAGCCAAGTCTTACTTCCCGACGAAGTAAAAATCTGTGAAAGTGAGTTATAGTCCCACTTTTAAAATCTAATATTTTTGGGATGAGAATACATGCAGGTTTTATAAATGATTTACAAAATAGACACAAGTACGTGAAACTACATTCTATGGTTGAATTATCGAAATCGAATATGCCCCTTTTTATTAAGTCTGGTAATCTAAGAATTAGGGAACAGACACCCTAATTGACGCGAATCCTAAAGATAGATCTATTGGGCCTAACAAACCCCATCCAAAGTACCGGATGCTTTAGTACTTCGAAATTTATATCATATCCGAAGGGTGTCCCGGAATGATGGGGATATTCTTATATATGCATCTTGTTATTGTCGGTTACCAGGTGTTCACCATATGAATGATTTTTATCTCTATGTATGGGATGTGTATTGAAATATGAAATCTTGTGGTCTATTGTTACGATTTGATATATATAGGTTAAACCTATAACTCACCAACATTTTTGTTGACGTTTAAAGCATGTTTATTCTCAGGTGAATATTAAGAGCTTCCACTGTTGCATACTAAAATAAGGACAAGATTTGGAGTCCATGTTTGTATGATATTGTGTAAAAACTGCATTCAAGAAACTGATTTCGATGTAACATATTTGTATTGTAAACCATTATGTAATGGTCGTGTGTAAACAGGATATTTTAGATTATCATTATTTGATAATCTACGTAAAGCTTTTTAAACCTTTATTTATGAAATAAAGGTTATGGTTTGTTTTAAAAATGAATGCAGTCTTTGAAAAACGTCTCATATAGAGGTCAAAACCTCGCAACGAAATCAATTAATATGGAACGTTTTTAATCAATAAGAACGGGACATTTCAAGAACAATGAAACAGAATATCTTAATTTATAATGGAAATATTAGACAGAGTAATCGAGACAGATCATCGCATTTAATTAAAGATATCTTAAATTCCTTATTCGCCGAAGAATCAAATCTTTTAGATTTCGAAGATTTTCTTTAAATCCCTTGAATTTCAAAATTCAACCAAGACAACGTCAAAAATTAAGATACATCTTATTTTCTAAATTCAACCATGAATACGTCAAAAGTTATGACGAAACTTATTTTCCTGATTTCACTAATTTGAGATAGCTTCACTTGTACTCTTCATATAAACGATTTGTTTTATCCATATCACTCACTGATGATAAAACCCTAAATTCCAGCTCATATGAGTCATGAAGACATACTTAACGGGTAGGTACTGTGATGACCCGGAAATTTCCGACCAAATTTAAACTTAATGTTTATATGATTTCGACACGATAAGCAAAGTCTGTAATATTGGTCTCAAAAATTTTAAACTGTTATATATATATATTCAATTGACATTTAACTGTTCCCAACGATTCACGAACAATTGCGTGTAAATAAATAAGCAAATAAAAATATATGTAAATATCAATATAAGTATTAAGTATATATATATATATTAATTTGAATTAATATAATACCATTTTAATCAATTGATTTAAATATGTAAAGTAATTTACAAAATAGATAAGATGTTATTAAAATAAATATATAAATATAGATATATATGAATTAAGTACATAATTAACATTATCTGTATGTTGTAATATATCTAAAATATATAAATATTAAATATTAAAATATGTTATTTCATAGAATAAATATTACATAAGTATTGAAATGTAAAGTTAATATATTATTTAAAATTACAAGTTAGAATATAAATAATATATCAATATTGTTATTATTATTATTATTATTATTATTATTATTAGTTTCATTATTATTATCAAAAATTAATATTGATGTTTATGTAATTAAAATTATTATGTTTCCTTATATAATTGATATACATACATATATATATATATATATATATATATATATATATATATATATATATATATATATAACCCATATATATATAATTATACAAACATTGATATATATACATAAATATATATAAATTTCAGTTATATATATATATATAAATAAATACAGATATTCAGTTAAATAAATATATAAATACAAAATATACTTATACTAATATATATACATATATATGGTTGGACAAAATGCGTATTCGTTCTATAAAATCCAAAATCAGTTTTGAACCACAATCATACTGTATTTGATTGGCTGATACTGCTCTTAATTGTTGAATTTAACATCAGTATGTTCCAAAAATCTGTTAACCATCGCCATTAAATTCTGTTTTTTTTATTTAACTTATCTCTGATCAAATATTCCTTGTCGACCAAATCATCACTAGAATACAACTCCAATCACTTCAAATTGCTGTATCAGACATTCACAAGCATGCTTTATATTATCAATCTTTGTTAATTGTTGAAGGAATACAGAAAAATTAAAAGAAAAACCAAACCGTTCCTCTGTTCGTCCCATCTTTTATTCAAAACTTCGAATTCGATTTAATTTACAAAATCTAGATATGCAGAAGTGTTAGTAACCCTTTACTCAAACTAACTGCAAATTTACAAATCTTAATTCGTGAAATCAAGGGTTAATTTTGAGGTCAAAGTTTGGTTCCAAAAAGTCAAACAAAATGTTTTTGGCAAAAGTTCGAGTTCAATTAAAAGTTTTGGATCCAATTGAGGTTACAGAAAGTTTTTACCTTTGATTTGAAACTAGGTTCGTATAGAAATCTTTGTCTAAAACTCTAACAAAATGGAAATCGTATTTTTTTTATTTAAAGCAGCGACAGCAGCCTTGCTGCTCTTTTTCAATTTTTTTATTTGATTAAACTAATTTATCCAGTTAAGGTTTGTTATAAATCTATTTTAAGTCCTAAGTTTAATTAGTATTTCGTAATAGTTTAAATATGGTCTCTGATGGTTTTGACATTGAAGAAGAAGAAGATGAAGCTTTAAAACAAAACTGGTTATATAGTTTAGGAAGGGAATAAAAACAGAAAAGGTAAGCTGGAGCAGATGGTTTAAGTGTATGGCGGGTATGCGAGAGGTCCCGTGTTCGAACCCTGGCATGGGCAACTCTTTTTAGAAAAGATTTTTAAGGGTATACCTTTTTATTATTAACTCTATTATTATTATTATTATTATTATTATTATTATTATTATTATTATTATTATTATTATTATTATTATTATTATTATTATTATTATTATTATTATTATTATTATTATTAATATTATTATTATTATTATTATTATTATAGATTGTTATTGTTATTGTTATTATTGTTACTATTGATTGATATTATTATTAAGTATTATTATCATTGTTATTATTATGATTATGAATATTATGAATATTATCATAATATCTATAAAAAACATAAAATTTATTATTTGTTCATTAAAAACTAATGCTTGTATCGTTTTATAAGTTATAATATTATTATTAATATCATTACTAGTATTATAATTATTATCAGTAATATAATTATCATTATAAGTATCATAATCATTATTATTATTATTATTATTATTATTATCATTGTAAGTATTATTATGTACATTATAATGATTATTAGTACTATGTAATTTCTAAAATCATTAACATAACTAACACTAACAATAAAATTAATATATTTTTATATATTATTAATATCATTACTTTATTACTAATAGAATTATTATCATTATTACTAATACTAAGTATTATCATTATCATATTTATCATTACAAATATTAATTGGGTATTACTATAATAACTATCTTAATAAACAAATGATATATATATATATATATATATATATATATATATATATATATATATATATATATATATATATATATATATATATATATATATATATATATATATATATATATATATATATAAAGATATATTTAATACTTATAACATAAGAAAATTAATATTTTATATACAAAATGAATATATGAGACGTATATATGATATTAATATAAAAATGATATAATTAGTAAATTATATATACACAAACTTATTCGATTACGATATGTATATTAATGAATATACAAATGATATAGATTCGTGAATCCGAGGCCAACCCTGCATTGTTCAATATAGTCATATGTATTTTTACAACAAAATACATTAGGTGAGTTTCATTTGCCTTTTTACCCGTTATATTTTTGGGCTGAGAATTCATGCGCAATTTTTATAAATGTTTTACGAAATAGACACAAGTAATCGAAACTACATTATATGGTTGAATGATTGAAGCCGAATATGCCCCTTTTAGCTTAGTAGCCTAAGGATAGATCTATTGGGCCTAACGAACCCCATCCAAAGTACCGGATGCTTTAGTACTTCGATGTTGTTTTATCATGTTCGAAGGATTTCCCGGAATGATAGGGGATATTCTTATATGCATCTTGTTAATGTCGGTTACCAGGTGTTCAATCCATATGAATGATTTTTGTCTCTATGCATGGGACGTATATTTATGAAAACTGGAAATGAAATTCTTGTGGTCTATTAAAATGATGGAAATGATTATTTATGTTAAACTAATGAACTCACCAACCTTTTGGTTGACACTTTAAAGCATGTTTATTCTCAGGTATGAAAGAAATCTTCCGCTGTGCATTAGCTCATTTTAAGGATATTACTTGGAGTCATTCATGACATATTTCAAAAGACGTTGCATTCGAGTCGTTGAGTTCATCAAGATTATTACTAAGTCAATTATAGTTGGATATATTATGAAATGGTATGCATGCCGTCAACTGTCGATGTAATGAAAGTTTATCTTTTAAAAACGAATGCAATGTTTGTAAAATGTATCATATAGAGGTCAAGTACCTCAAGATGAAATCAATTGTAATGTAGTCGTCTAGATGGATTAGGACGGGTCGCTTCAACTGATTAATGAGCACACGATTGCGAAAATTCATGAAAAGTCGAAACGCAAAAGTTCTACAATTAATCTCGCTGCTTCAGAAAAGAAATGCTCAAAACGTGTTGTTCAAGATGATTCCGAGGAGGAAGGTATACAAAATATTTGTTACAATCTCTTTATAAAAAATACTGCATTCGTACTGCAATTATTACGTATTCATACTGCATTTGCTTAATATAAAAATTTTTTATGCAGAACCCATCGATCTTACAAAAAGTTCACAATAAGGTCCGCAGTTTAATATCTCTCAGGATATTCCGCACAATATTTTTGATAAGGGGTTTACTCCCGCAAGCCCAATTATGTCAGTTAAATTCGACCATCTCCTTGAACACGTGAACATCGATCGTAAAACAGCCGCAGACCAATTATATAAGCTTGGATCTGCAGTTCCCGCAGATGTCCGCGAGGAGTTTGAAAAATTTGATGATGAAACAATGGAAAGTGCTAGAGTGTAGAATCTGTATGCGGCAGTGTGTTTTCTTGTGGATGACGTCCCTCGCAGGGACAAATTAGTCCAAGAGCTTATAGCCCAAGAAAAAGCATTAAAGCGGGCCGATAACAAGATTGCACGTTTGGAAAAAGAAAACACCAAACTTAAAAAAGAACTTGGAACGTCTCAAACTGCACTTCAATCAACCGAGGCGCAAGTGACTACGCTCACTATTGCGCTTGAGTCCCAACAGCAGTTTCCAACTACAGTTGACCAGTTTAAACAACTTGTCGCATATCTCCCCGACCTTAGCCATAAGATCATGGATTCCAAACCAGTTTCACAGAAATTCTAAGTGTACCTTAACGCGGTTAAGCTTCGCGAACGCTACGATTTTCTGTCAACAATCTCAGATGCTTATGGTATTGGTCCACCATATCCAGAGGTCATAGATAAGGAAGTATGCGATATGGAGGTTGCAGAGAAGATTTATAGCGAAACCAGCCAAGGCATAGAGCGTATTGATATTCCAGCTCTTGCCGCACTTAGCCAACAGGAGAATATTACTATTAAGGACATTATGGAACTTGAATTGTAATCGCATAGTAAATCCGCAATTATGATTGCGTGTATTTTTTGTAACACATGACCACTGTCGTATGCGGTTTCATTAATGGAAAATGTTTATATCAGTTGCAACTTTTTATTTTTATAGCGCTTTAAGTACTTTTCAATATTCATAATCACTAGCATTGTCCTTTGCATTTTCACTATTTATTATTGTGCACATAATAAACAACTACTTTATGCGAAACAACCTGTATGCACGTGTGTTCACATATTATGAATCTTCTAAGTTCGCCAAAACGATCCTTAGGCAAGTTTGTGTTTTATGCGAAGCATCCAAGCATTTAAATATCTTGGGAAAATTATAAATATTAATCTTTTCGCATACACTTTTTATTTATGTAACATTAAGTGGGCTTTACCATCACTTATGCAATTTTGAGCCTGGTACTTTCACACCGCTCCTGAATTACAATTTTCGCACAAATTCGTGTAAATTTTCAATTATATCCATTGTTTCATTTCGCATAACAAAATGGATATTAATTAAAACAGCATTATTTTGATAAAACCAATTACATTCTGAGCCTTAATATAATTCTGCATAAAGTAGGCTTTTCCATCACTTTAGGCCTCATTCTCCATCATTCAGTTATATATTCATTATATATCATAGTTTACGCGATATAGTTATAATGATATTATAACAGAAGTTGAGACACTTTATTTATTAACATTTTGTTGTTTCAAACAACATACAGCAAGTAAAGACAATTTCCAACTTCACCTCTAGACAATAATATGCGTGTGAAAATCCGCATTTCCATTATTCGCACTAAAACTTCCATGCGAAATTACAAATACCCACATTTAAAATCAATCTATCACCATAACCTCCATGTTTGTAACCACTACATGACCTTATGTTCCTACATTTCCATTCATTATTATAGATGCACACAATGGCTGTTGAACAGCAGATGTAACTGTCGCAATGCCTTTACAAGTTGCAAACTTTACCATCCCATGAATTGGGGATGAAACAATGCCCAGCTTACAAACAGCGGTGTGCCCCAAAAGAATGTTATAGCGCGAAACAGTATTCATTACATACAGATTCAATAAAGATTTACACGAAAGCTGCGCATTTTGTTCATCAACAACTTCGATTTCCAACTCTAACTGCCCTATTGGCCACGCAGATTCACCAGAAAAGCCTGATAAAGATATTGCGGTTGGCTTTAGCTTGGATTGAAAAACCTTTGGCAGCTTGCGAAAACACTGATTATACATAACATCAACACTACTACCAGTGCTACGTGAACTTTCATTACTTGAATACCCAATCTCGCAAGCTTGCATGATATCACAATTGGTTCTTCTTAAAATCCGCAACCATTTTTGACGCGAAAGTTATAGGCTCAAGTTGCCATTTCTCATAACTTTCAAGCGGTTTTTGCATTTGTATATCACCATTAGCAGTCACCATGTTTATGACTTGAATTTGCAGCAAAGTATCCTTCTTTCCAACCACCTTCGCACCTAAGTTTTTAACCGCGGGTGCTTTGCGCTCTTGTTGTACCACCGAATTAACATTTGGTGTTTTTGGAGTAGCAGCTAATGCGGGTACAACGATTGCGTCAGTGGAACTTGATTCACTGTTAATTAAAAGGTGATTGAATTTTCCCTGCCCAACCGCGTCTGCGATTAACTCAACAAGGTCGCAGCATCTGTTTGTATCATGCCCAAAATCATCATGAAAGATACAAAATTTTGACTTGACACGCCTATTGTTATGTAATGACCCGAAATTTTCCGACCAAATTATACTTATGAGATTAATATTTACATAAATTAAACCATACCAACATGATAAGCAATCCAAATTGTTGATACTTGTGTTTTTGAAAAGAGTTTTACACAACGTTTGACCCTCCAATATGACCGATGATATCACGAACTATATAACATACGATAATTATACGTTTGTGTATATATATGTATTTATATATATTTAACATGATCTAAGGATGGTTTAACATCTCATTGTGTACTAATGACAATGAATTATAAGTATATTTTGAAACTACTAACTTAAGTTTTCCAAACGATAACTATACGTAACATTCTTTGATATATACTTATAATCTATAATGCTTATACATGTATCGTATATATAATGTATTTAATCACTTTTTAAGGAATTAAATACATAAAACAATATAAGTATATTCACAAAAGATAGCTATATTTGAATTCTCGTTCCGTTTCCTCAAGATTTCTATACGTATATCTAGGGTATATGTACCCGTATCATACCCAGCTTCTAAACGTATTTACTATTAGTATATACACATCAAATCAACATCCTCATCAACATTATTACTGCCCTAGATATGAGGTAACTAGGATTTGTCAAGTAGTATGAATTATTAGTAAGAAAACAAAATTAGGAATCGTTTTCTTTCTTTATAAACTAAAAACATTTTTATAAATGAACACCATTTCTTCACTCCATTTTCTCATACCTATACCCTCATTTCTCTCTCAAAATACTCCTAACTTCATACTTGATCATCTCCAAGCATTTTTCCCATCATTTAGCTTCAATTATAAGCCTTAAACACCATAAAAAAACTCTTTCAAGAACATATCAAAATAACCACCCATTTGAAGAAGTTTACTTCCAACCTTTTGATCTAACTCCACCACTCTTTGATTCCAAGATTATTTCTTATCTTTTGCTGTAACTTTGTCCAAGTAACTTGAGGTAGTAACCTTGTTCATAATCTTATTCAATTCATATTCATATAGCTATCTTATTTTGTGGTATAAAATTTTAACAACAAGAACATAGTTTGAATGATTTCAAACTTGTTCGCAAAATAAATAGATCCTTCTAACTTGACTTTTAAAACACTTCAAGACTTGTAATATATCATAATGATATGCTAACCTAACAAGATATAATTTGGTTTTACAAAGAACATCTTAAAAACTGAATCTACGTCGTCGGAGTACAACCGGGGGCTGTTTTGGGTTGGATAATTAAAAACCATCTTAAACTTTGAATTGGAAGTTCATGTTCTGGAAAAATAATATTTCTTATGAATATGTTAACACAAAAAAATTTCATGGTTTATCTCATAGTGTAAGTATTTTTAGAAAAATGGTCATTAAATGTTGTTTTTATGATGGAAAATGATCACTTTCATAAGTTTCACCAAAGTTTGACCTATAACCTATGATTTCAAATACAAACTAAGGTATTTTCATTTCATATTCTTAAAATTTGACTCGATCCAAGGAAGTGGCAAGTTGAACCAACAAAAACGGAGTTGTAATGAAGAAACTACGAATAAAACAAGATTGGGTATCCGAAGCTAGTTTAGCTACGAAAATATTTGGAGAAAAAGTAAATTAATCTTATCTTTTCTAATTAATATGATATTTTATATATAATTACTTATGATTTGATTTTATATATTTCAGGACCACCCGTAAACAACACGAGAAGATTAATCATAAGACCTCATGATTGTACGCAACACGTCATTTGACAATACGGTACTTTATGTACGCAACACGTCATTTGACAATATGGTACCATGGGTCGAGATTAATTCTGATCAATACGAATATGATGGGGTCTTTATTTATTTTTTTTAAGCAACGAATTGTGGACCACTAACATCGGACTGCTAACTACGGACTAAGAAAATATTAAAAGTATATATATATATATGTAACGATTACTTCAAAAGAAAATATGTTGATATATTATATATATGGTTAGGTTCGTAATATCTATCGGAGACCAAGTCGAATTAAATACCTTCAAGGCAAAAGTGAGTTTCATTTGCTCCCTTTTTAATTGCTTTTGCAATATATATTTTTGGGCTGATAATACATGCGCTGCTTTTATAAATGTTTACAAAATAGACACAAGTACTTAAAAATATATTCTACGTTGAGTTGTACCACTGGCATATTTCCCTGTAGCTTGGTAACTACTATTTACATGGGTATTGTAAACGCGAATCCTGTTGATAGATCTATCGGGCCTGACAACCCCAACCGGACTGGACGACCAGTATTCAACGGTTGTCACAGTACTTCGTTTTGGTGACTACACTTGGTACGGTGTAGTGAGATTTCATAATAAAGGGAATATGCGACATTGATTAAATGTTAAGTATAGTTACCAAGTGCTCAACCACTTAGAATGCTTTACATACACTTGCTAGTGTATTATGTTTATGATTATGAAATCTTGTGGTCTATTAACATATTGAAATGATTGTTATGATAAACCTATGAACTCACCAACTTTTTGGTTGACACTTTAAAGCATGTTTATTCTCAGGTACGAATTAAGTCTTCCGCTGTGCATTTGCTCAATATAAGGACATTACTTGGAGCCGATCATCACAATGGGTCCAAATGTTGATGACTTCGTCCAGGTGGATTAGGACGGGTCCTTTCAGTTGGTATCAGAGCGGTGGTCGTAGCGAACCAGGTCTTGCATTAGTGTGTCTAACTAGTAGTTGTTAGGATGCATTAATGAGTCTGGACTTCGACCGTGTCTACATGTCAAAAGTTTTTCTTATCATTTCTAGTCGGAAATCATCTGCTTATCATCCTTAGGAAATTACCTGCTTATCATTCATAAGTCTAGACACGTTTTACTGCATTTACTGCATTGATAGTGTATAGACGAATTCTTATCTTAGCATATCTGTTATTGCGAACTTTGACTGATACCTTTTCAAAGATTCTCCGTAATTTATGAGATTTTGGTATTATATATACTTATGTAAATTATGTATTGAAGAGTACCAAATCTAACTCCTATAATCTATTCCATACCAAAAATTCATTTTCCCCATTATACAAGATGGATTCTGCATCTAGTTCTAATTCTTCAGATTCCGACAGTTATGCCGATATGGATTTCCATTCGGGCTCCAAAAGCAGCGTCACCGAGATGGATCAACCAATTTCCCATCATCTATTCTGGATGAATTGGGGATGGGTTCGTAATATACTAAATCACTGGAGACAAGAAGAAGGTGATCCATTCCATCCACCAAATTGCCCTCTTGGCGATGAACCTGAAGCACTTACCGGCAAACCTATTCGAAACACCATTTTCTCTCTCATTTCTAGAGTATCTCGTCACGATTATATACTATCCCATATTACAAATCTTGTTCATTCGCTCGCTCCAACCGCCAATCATCCCGGTGTACTAGCAGAAGTTAACGAACTTCGTGCTCGCGTGACGGCTTTGGAGAACATGGTGCGAAGGTTGCAAACACCAGCAGCAGCACCAGTAGCATAATCAGCACCACCATCAATAACATCAACAATACCATCATCACCACTAACAAACAACATCCGCATCACACGTCTCGACATCATAATCTGTCCTACAAACATCAACATCATACGCACCATAGATACCAAGGAGTACCAACAATAATGAACGATGAAGTATTGATCCATAACTTCATTGATATTCTGCGAAGAATATGTGGTTTTAAAAAGTTTTAGAGATTTAGTATTCTAGCTCAAACCGAGAAGCAAATGAGATTAATATCACATTAACTCATTAAATTCATGATTTCATCTGAAGAAAATATATATGTATATATGTTTTCATAAAGATTGTAATTAAAAGTTCTTTTGTACAAAATATTAATGGTGAAATTATTTTTTTTAAACGGGTAGGTAATACCCGAGGAATAATTAGATTTCATCTTAATAAGTTACATTGTACATTCGTCGAAGCTGATTCAACAATCATTTACTATCCTACTTACAACCACCGATATACGTATCCGTTCACCGCAGAATAACCATTTTCATTCAATTTCATATTTGGATTTTGACTTCCCAGAATCCAACAAGTGGCATATGAAGAAAACATATGACAAAATAAAATCTGTTAGAAACAAACAAATTAACTATGAAAAATTTTGTTAAGAATCCACGCTAACTGTTCCAGCTAACTGTTCCTAGCTAACTGATTACATTTTATTTATTGCAGTTTATTTATCGCAATTTAATTATCGCACTTTTATTTATCGTCATTTAATTTCTGTAATTATTTTACGCACTTTAAATATCGGGACACGTATACAATGTTTTGACATATCATATCGACGCATCTATATATATTATTTGGAATCACCATAGACACTCTATATGCAGTAATGATCGAGTTCTCTATACAGGGTTGAGGTTGATTCTACAATAATATATATAGTTATACGGGTCACGACACGTATTAATTAATTCGTATATTATATATTAAACTATATATGAATTATTGGACTGTTACTGTGGACTATCGACTATGGACTAATGACATTGGACAATTAAAATGAATTAAAATATTGATTATAACATATGAAACTAAACATTTCTTCAATATTGCCACTTGATTTCATTTTAAACCTCATTGTATCTCGACGATTACAATCAGCGTTCAAATCTATCATGATTCTTAAAAACACCTCAATCGAGAGGATAAACCAATCGCACTTTATCTACGAAAGAAAAGATTGATGCATATAGTTATGCACCTGAAAAACCCTCAGAATCTGAGTAAACGTTTGACACATATCTGTTCTAGTTCCTTTGACATTGTTATTACCGAAGATCGTTTTGCAATCCCTTTCCAAAGTAGCTAATTTTGTCACAGCTCCAGCAAGTCAACTCCGACTTTTCATCCGAAACAACTTTATTATAACCGCGATATATATGCGTACTCTTTATTGTTACTGGGGAACCTTTTATATTCCACAATATTACCATCAGCGATTAATCATTCTAAAAAAAAAATTCTCCTGAAACTACCTCGGTTTGATAACCAATGACCCATATCAGTTAACTTTGAAAATGCTGACGAAGCAGCATGTTGTAGATGATCTTAATGGCCAAAAGTTTGATGATAAAGAAAGGAGTGTTAGGAACGCTCGATAGAAAATTTAGTACCGAAAAGCGGATTATGCGAAACTATGAAGAAAGTCGTGGACAAATCACAAAGAATAAGTTTGCCTTCAAAGAATCCAAATGATTCTGTGCCTGCTGAAATCATTAGCAAACATCTTATTTCTCATTCTAAACCTTCACAGACAAATCTTCTTCATCATCCATTGATATTAGAAATTCTAAGATATTCTCGTATGTTCTATTATAAATATCCTCCATATTTCTGGCGATATTTTCACAACTATTCTTATCTGAGATCATTTATCTCTCCGTAATATCTGCAACATAAAAGAAACTGTGTTAGTTTCTAAATTTTGAAACCTTCGAGTTTAAAATCTGAATGTTTTGAAGTAGTGTTGGGAACTGAAGCATGGATTAGTATAATATAATGACACTTGATCAACATCATTATATTACAGTAAGTCATGTTGAGTTTCTAATGAAGCATGATGATTCACAGTACCGTCATCATGTGCCATTTACATGACTCTTACATTCTATCTAATCTCTAAACATATCAAGAGAATATTTTTCTGGATGACTCGGTCTTCTCCAGGGTATTCTGGTAATTTAACAAATCAAAATCATTCTATTACCATTTTCTTCTAAGAGCATTAGCTATGTTCATTCTGAATTTAATATCTATGAATTCTGGACCATTACTCGCTTGACTCGAAGACGGGAAGAGAAAACAAAAGCATGAAGCTCCGAAAAATAATGAAGAATATAAACTCTGATAATAACCCCGAAATTACAAACCGTGTATATCGATGCAGATAGCAATATAGAGACACGAGAGAATTAGAAACACTATAAACACAAGAGTATAGTAGAAGTAAATAGATTCTTCTGGTGGTAGATGAAAAAGAAGAATGACAGATATAAAAGTTAGGAGTATATCAAGAATCAGGACTGGATGGAGCATATTGATGAATGCTTTAAAGTAAGAATCACGGGAGAAAGAATAGAAGGTGTGAGTCATGGAAAATAAGGAAACGAAGGGGTGAATTTATAGTGAAATATCCGACAGAGCAATCGAAACAGATTATTGCATATAATCGAAGAAGATCCTGATTTTCTTAATCACCAAAGAACCAAATCTTATTACGTAAGATTCTCTTTAAATCCCTTAAATCCCGGAAATTAATCATAACTACGTCATCGGTTAAGACAGATATATTTTACTCATCTCACTCTTTTACGATAGTCTCATTTATATTCTTCGCATAATTGAATCGTTTTATCTACATTACTCAATGATTATAAAACTCCATTATCACCTTATATTTGTCATGAAAACCTTCTTATTGTTATCCATAACAACCTCTATCAAATTTCGGGGACGAAATTTCTTTAACGGGTAGTTACTGTAATGACCCGGAATTTTCCGACCAAATTATACTTATGAGATTAATATTTACATATATTAAACCATACCAACATGATAAGCAATTCAAATTGTTGAAACTTGTGTTTTTGAAAAGAGTTTTACACAACGTTTGACCGTCCAATATGACCGATGATATCACGAACTATATAACATACGATAATTATACGTTTGTGTATATATATTTATTTATATATATTTAACATGATCTAAGGATGGTTTAACATCTCATTGTGTATAAATGACAATGAATTATAAGTATATTTTGAAACTACTAACTTAAGTTTTCCAAACGATAACTATACGTAACATTCTTTGATATATATACTTATAATCTATAATGCTTATACATGTATCGTATATATAATGTATTTAATCACTTTTTAAGGAATTAAATACATAAAAAAATATAAGTATATTCACAAAAGATAGCTATATTTGAATTCTCGTTCCGTTTCCTCAAGATTTCTATACGTATATCTAGGGTATATGTACTCGTATCATACCCAGCTTCTATACGCATTTACTATTGGTATATACACATCAAATCAACATCCTCATCAACATTATTACTGCCCTAGATATGAGGTAACTAGGATTTGTCAAGTAGTATGAATTATTAGTAAGAAAACAAAATTAGGAATCGTTTTCTTTCTTTATAAACTAAAAACGTTTTTATAAATGAACACCATTTCTTCACTCCATTTTCTCATACCTACACCCTCATTTCTCTCTCAAAATACTCCTAACTTTATACTTGATCATCTCCAAGCATTTTTCCCATCATTTAGCTTCAATTATAAGCCTTAAACACCATAAGAAAACTCTTTCAAGAACAT
Source organism: Rutidosis leptorrhynchoides (assembly GCF_046630445.1). Classification (NCBI taxonomy): domain Eukaryota; kingdom Viridiplantae; phylum Streptophyta; class Magnoliopsida; order Asterales; family Asteraceae; genus Rutidosis; species Rutidosis leptorrhynchoides. Next base: position 242,927,332 of record NC_092343.1, read on the forward strand.
ATCAAAATAACCACCCATTTGAAGAAGTTTACTTCCAACCTTTTGATCTAACTCCACCACTCTTTGATTCCAAGATTATTGCTTATCTTTTGCAGTAACTTTGTCCAAGTAACTTGAGGTAGTAACCTTGTTCATAATCTTATTCAATTCATATTCATATAGCTATCTTATTTTGTGGTATAAAATTTTAACAACAAGAACATAGTTTGAATGATTTCAAACTTGTTCGCAAAATAAATAGATCCTTCTAACTTAACTTTTAAAACACTTCAAGACTTTTAATATATCATAATGATATGCTAACCTAACAAGATATAACTTGGTTTTACAAAGAACATCTTAAAAACTGAATCTACGTCGTCGGAGTACAACCGGGGGCTGTTTTGGGTTGGATAATTAAAAACCATCTTAAACTTTGAATTGGAAGTTCATGTTCTGGAAAAATGGTATTTCTTATGAATATGTTAACACATAAAAATTTCATGGTTTAACTCATAGTGTAAGTATTTTTAGAAAAATGATCATTAAATGTTGTTTTTATGATGGAAAATGATCACTTTCATAAGTTTCACCAAAGTTTGACGTATAACCTATGATTTCGAATACAAACTAAGGTATTTTCATTTCATATTCTTAAAATTTGACTCGATCCAAGGAAGTGACAAGTTGAACCAACAAAAACGGAGTTGTAATGAAGAAAATACGACTAAAACAAGATTGGGTATCCGAAGCTAGTTTAGCTACGAAAATATTTGGAGAAAAAGTAAATTAATCATATCTTTTCTAATTAATATGATATTTTATATATAATTACTTATGATTTGATTTTATATATTTCAGGACCACCCGTAAACAACACGAGAAGATTAATCATAAGACCTCATGATTGTACGCAACACGTCATTTGACAACACGGTACTTTATGTACGCAACACGTCATTTGACAACATGGTACCATGGGTCGAGATTAATTCTGATCATTACGAATATGATGGGGTCTTTATTTATTTTATTTAAGCAACTAATTGTGGACCACTAACATCGGACTGCTAACTACGGACTAAGAAAATATTAAAAGTATTAAAAGTATATATATATATGTAACGATTACTTCAAAAGAAAATATGTTGATATATTATATATATGGTTAGGTTCGTAATATCTATTGGAGACCAAGTCGAATTAAATACCTTCAAGGCAAAAGTGAGTTTCATTTGCTCCCTTTTTAATTGCTTTTGCAATATATATTTTTGGGCTGATAATACATGCGCTGCTTTTATAAATGTTTACAAAATAGATACAAGTACTTAAAAATATATTCTACGTTGAGTTGTACCTCTGGCATATTTCCCTGTAGCTTGGTAACTACTATTTACATGGGTATTGTAAACGCGAATCCTGTTGATAGATCTATCGGGCCTGATAACCCCAACCGGACTGGACGACCAGTATTCAACGGTTGCACAGTACTTCGTTTTGGTGACTACACTTGGTACGGTGTAGTGAGATTTCATAATAAAGGGAATATGCGACATTGATTTAATGTTAAGTATAGTTACCAAGTGCTCAACCACTTAGAATGCTTTACATACACTTGCTAGTGTATTATGTTTATGATTATGAAATCTTGTGGTCTATTAACATATTGAAATGATTGTTATGATAAACCTATGAACTCACCAACTTTTTGGTTGACACTTTAAAGCATGTTTATTCTCAGGTACGAATTAAGTCTTCCACTGTGCATTTGCTCAATGTAAGGACATTACTTGGAGCCGATCATCGCAATGGGACCAAATGTTGATGACTTCATCCAGGTGGATTAGGACGGGTCCTTTCATGTTATCACTTAACTGCGGTGGGTCTGGAAATGCCTTAGCAACGCGCTCTTGCAAGAGTATTTCCTTTGGCGTCTTGGACAATGTTTGAATTACAGCAAAGGAATCATTATTCGATTTCCGCGCGTAATTCCTGTCGCGATTATTATAACCATGATTTCCGCCATCTAAATTAGTACGCTGTCGATCATTACGCCAATTTCCACCATTGTTATTCCTTCTTTGCTGACCAGATCCGCGGTTATACTCGCGGTATCCATCCCCATTACCATCACGGTATGTGTCATTATCATCACGCCAATTTCTGTCCTTGCCCCATCCGCAATGTTGCACGATATTACTGTCCTCACCACAGTGAATATAATCATATGTTTCCTGCATAACTTTAGCAAAATTAAGCGGAACATCTCTGCGAAGGCGTCGCATGCACAAAACCAGAAATTTTTTGATCTTCATTAAGATTTGGGATTTTTTGACATTCATAAATGTACCTTGTCAATAAACTTCACAATGTTTCCTTAAAACCCTGTTTAATGTCATGGCACTCAATGTGCGTCTTTTTCTGCGGTAACAAGTTTTGAAATTGCAAGAGAAATTTTTCTCTTAGATCAACAAATCCCGCAATACTTCTTGCATTTAGATTATGAAACCATTCACGCGCTAATCCCTTCAACACCATTGGGAATACGCGGCACGCAACCGCCTCATCCCAATTATACGTGCTTACAACACCTTCAAATCTTTGCAAAAAATCAAGTGGATCTTTTAATCCTGAATACACACCCAAAGTTGCAGGCACAATGGGCGGTGTGGTGATTGGGTAATCAGATATGTGCTCCAGAAACTTATCAATCGCAAATGTAATTTCAGTTGCCTTTTTTGGCCGCACTTCTTTATTTTCCGCGCAATATTTCTCAATCATTTGCTGTATAACATCTGGATGCTCAAATTTGTGTTGCATATCTTTTGGTGCCAACTATTTAAATATATCTGCTAAAAATGTTTGTGCATTTTTCATTTTTGCAGCCTGGGATGTTTCTCCTTCTTCATAGTAATGCGGAACAGGCGTGGAAGGCCTTTTGCATTTTAACTTCACAATTTCCACCACTTCAGGATCACTTTCAGAATTTTCAGAATTATCAGAATTTGGCAATACAACTTTAGCACCTTTCGCTTTCTTTAAAAGTAGCACTGGTGAACCAAAAGCTCTTTGGTCTTGCACTTCATCTCACACACCTTCATCATGTTGTATTACTAACCTTTGCGCATTCGGTGATGATTCATTGAGTGGCCATTCAAAATTGTTTGGAATACGGAGGTCAAAACCTATTTCCTTTAACAATTGCTTTGCCTCTAAAGGCGTGAGCACTTTTTTCGCATTCTTTTTTGACATTTCTTTTTCTGCGGTTCCAGCACCACTATGCGCATTACCTTCATTAACTGACATTTTATCCATTTTTGTCTGCGCATTTGCGGATGCTAATTTGGAATTTGTTTTTTCTGTTCGCTGTTCTTCACGCGTCTGCGGCACATTTCACCTGGCCGCATTCATTTTTTTAGCTAAAACATTTGATTGCGTTTCTTCCATTGCTTTAGCATTTGCAGATGCTTTCACAAGCAGTTCTTTAGTTTGCTGACTAACTTCAGGACTTGATTGAGAGTCAAAATTCGAAGCATTTTTCGGATCCAATGCACCTATAGTGCTTGCATTCTTCTTTTTGTTGCACGTAGTCATGTGTATTCAAGAATAACTTGAAATTTTCACTTCTATTGGATTTAAGAACACCTTCCTGCAATATAATACAAAAAGCAACACGATAAGAATTAGAAAATGAGTTTAATAGCTCGATTGTAACGAACGCAAACTTCTCATTCCAATTCTATTCGTGTCCCACGGATGGCGCCAATTGACCAATCCTATATTATCCTATTAAGGTTAATCAAGGATTGAGTGTAATGGAGGGGGGGGGGTATAATGGATGTCCATTATGGTTTTGGGACCTTATTGTCATATTTCGTTAAGTGCTAAACGTTCAACAACCATGTCCCGGTCTTCGCAAATTACCTTAACCAAACAATGATCAAGTCTCGGGCAAAGTCACGAGAGAGATCAATATGGCTAGATCAATTCTTCCAGAATTAACAACCTAAAATGAGAGGTCAAGCTCCCTATTTATAGGTTCAGGAGTTACACGGAAGTAAGATATGCGGGCACTTAGGAATTCCGCACAAACACTGCGAGAATCCTTCGCACTCTTTAATATTCTGCGTAATCCTACCGCGTTCATTTGGGCTTTACCGCGGTTTCAGTGTCTTGTGTTTTTGCCTTTAAATGCCTTTCCGCATTAAAAATGTACATATACATATGTATGTATATGATCACTTATATTGCTGTATTTGCATTTGTTTAATTTCTGCAGAACAAACCGAGATGCTTGTCCACTCTGCTATCCTGTCACTAGATCTTGAATATAACATTGAAATCACCGCCCATGACAAAACCCCTGCCGAGCTAGAGGCAGAAAGGATTGAAGCTGAAGCTAAGGCTGCTGCTGCTGCCAATGCTAAAAAAGAAGGAGAAAGTAGCAGTAGTAGCTCAGATAGTGAATCTGATTCTGAGTAGACAACGAAGGACACCACTACTAAGCAGGAAACAACTGGCTCAGTTGATATTACTGGTGATATGCTCCCCAGCCCTCCTGTGATCAATAAGACACCCAAGAAGGGTAAAAGCTCTAAGAGAGCAAAAAATGTGGAAGGGAGCCCTAAGCCAAAACGCCGAAGACGTATGCCAACATTGCCTTTTGTTAACATCGTATATATATTTGTTCATAACTGTTATGTCTGTTTATAATGCTAACTTATTCGATATGTTAGTGCATTTAACAGATTCAGATTACGGCCAAAGAAAAACTGTTGAAGGCAGTGAGCGGAGGACGAAGGAGATCCACGAAAGTCAAGTGGAGGAAATTCTGAAAACTCCTGACTGAAATTTTACTCCATTTGATGAAACTGATTTTCAAGAGCTGAGGCCGGAAGGTGACTCCTCCTATCATTCTCCACCCCCTATTACCACTATCCCTACTGTCACACCCACAAATGTTCTAAATCCACCAATTCCTGCTCATGTGAGCGTGCTGCAAGCATTTATTGATGAACCTGCCACTAAGTGTACAGATTTCTTGACTCTACTTCAGGTACCAATGATAAAACAATTTGTACTTATGTGCTTGCACTTTATTTAAATGAATTGTTGATATTTACCATAACGTTCTTCTTTTGCAGGGTTGTGCTGTTCCAGAGCTGAATCTACACTTCACCGCTCTCCGTTCTGAACAACTTAGGCAGTCAACTGCTGCATCTGCTGTGTTTTTGATGAACCACCTACGGTCTTCTCTGCAATTGCAGCAGCATCAGGAGTCTATTCTTGAGATAGCCCGTACTGAAAGGGCTGAAGGTGTAAATGCTCGCAAAAGAGCTACTGAAGTTGAACGTGCTTTGAACAAAACTCAAAAAGCTTTAAAGGCTAAAGAACCCGAGTTAAAAGATGCTCAAGATGTTGTTGTTATCCTGCGAGAGGAGAAGGAGAGAGTGGTGGAAGTTGAGAGGAAGAAGGTTGAAGAGGAGAAGTTGAAGGTGAGTGAACTGGAGAATCAGCTGAATGCCTTGAAGTTAGATTTAAATGCTGAGAAAGAAAAGGCTGCTGAACTTCTACGCAGGGCGGAGGTCGGTGATGGTAATTTTGCTGAGCTGGAGAAGGGGATACCGGGTGTAATAGCTAAGGTTCTTGGATCCCAACTTGTTGGGAATCCTTACAATGATTATGTTGATGCTATGGTCACTCATTCCATTTTTGATGTTACCAACAAAGTAACCAAACGCCTTGCCCCAAACCAGCCTCTTCCTTCTACCATTGCTAACCTGATGCGTCCCAAAACCTTGGAGAGAGTCAATGAGATAAGGGACAAACTGATAAACCTTAAGATTGACATCTATGATGATGTGTGTAATAGGGAAGAATCATCTTCCAAGGATGTTCTTGGTGTTGAATTTGTATGAGCTCTGTAACAACTTATGAACAATGATAAATTTATCTATCTTATTTAAACTTTCTATGTTGCCACTCTTATGATTATGTTTGTCTTTATGCTCTTTCTAAATACTTGGATTTCTCTTGCTAAAAGATAAATCTGCTGCGCACCAAGCATATGATATATTCTCTATGTATAATTGTGTATTGCATAACTTAATAAGACATACTGAAAAATGTTTGATGTATTTCTGATGAGGATGCCTTTCACTGTTAACTTCTTCTAAATTAACAACATACAAAATATTGAAAATATACTTTGCAAATATTATGCCTTCAAATAATTTGCAGGACATTAGAGTCCATCATACGCTTTCTGTCATGAAATTAATGAGGAATAGTTATGAAGTATTTTTGAAGAGTAGTGATGAATTAGTAACCGTTCAGCCATACGCCTTTCGTCATAAAGTTTATGAGGAAGAGTTGTGAAATACTTTTGCCTTCATATAGTATAGGAACTTCTTTCGTTTCGTGAAGTAAGTCTTTATAATATTTGTCATGACAAGTATCTAATTTTTCATTTTGCCTCGGTGCGTTCTGGTAAAACCTTAACATTTTCTAGCCGATCCTATGCGCCTTTTGCTGGCCGACACAAGAGCATCAGCCATCGGAAGTATAAAAATACTCTCCTTCTGTGGGCAGGATATAAATGCAATGTTTTACATTTGTCACAGGCAGCACTTTGCATAAGAAAAAGATAAAATTTTATTGATTGATAGTGCGCATTACATAAATAATTCATTATGAATTTAGGTGGATCAGTTCTAATTAGTACATTATGAAAGTTTAATGTATGCTGTTGTAAACATATGCATTGTAGCATAACTACAATGGTGTACAATAAAATGATAGAATTTGTTCTTCATAAAATGCTAAAATTTGCTCTTCCTACGCCAAGCGCCTAACGCTGTCCGGCCTAAATAGTTGATTACGGTATAAAAAAACTCCTGAACTTCATCATCTCTGAACAATCGATTATGCCTTGTCCGATTTGCCCTATCCTCTGGCAAATTTGAAAATGTAGACCGTTCTCTAGTTGGGGCTACATACTGTGAATTTATGGCAGCCACTCCGTTAGGAGTTGGAAATCTGATCTCCGCATGAGCAGTGGATACAATTGCTCCAAACTTTGCCAACGCTGTCCTTCTGAAAAGGACATTAAACCGAGAAGTGCCTTCCAAAATAGTGAAATCAATTGTTTTAGTTCTCAGCAATGGGATTGTTCCCATAACAACCTCTAAACGAATTCGCCCATGGCGTTCACCGGTGTTCCTGTCAATCCTGAAACCTTCAAATTTGTCCGCCGAGCCCTATCCTGTATGTGCCTTGGGAAATTTCTCAAACAATGCCAATACATGATGTCAGCTTCACTGCCTGTATCCGTGTAGATACGGCTGATGAACTTGTTTGCAATTTCTACTGATATGACCACTGGCTGGACGGATAAAGTCCAATTTTGAATTGGTTGAAAAATGATTGGAGCATATCTCCAGCCTTCAACATTGTTGTCTGATTGCTCACCATCTTCATAGCAACTATCATTGAACCACACCATTTTGATTACCACTTTTGGAGTTGGTTCACGCTCTCTGTATTGGTTTTTGTTTTCTCTTCTGCCATGCTCTTCCCTTCTTCTATTCTCATCTCGATGTCCTCTTCGACCACCACTTTTATGCCATGAAAATTTCTTTTTAGGATCATTTCTTCTGTATTGCTTTCCTGGTAACAAGTGATTTAACTCCTCTGCCTTAATCTTTGCAATGATTTCCCTCATCAAAGACTTGCAATTATCTGTGTCATGACCCCACGCCTCATGAAAGTCACACCATAGTTCACTTCTTGGGCCATGTCTTTCCTCCATAGGTGCTGGAGGATTGAAAGCTGATCGAATAGGTTCAGTGAAAAGAATCTCCTTAGGAGTTTTGGTTAACGCCATTATCAACGGATGTCTCTCTAAAGGCCTCCTGTTATGGTGAAAATAATTGGGATGATTGTTGCCTCTCCACCCGCCATTGGAAATGTCATTTATCCTTTGGTTTCGATCAAAGTATCGTACTCCGTTGTGTGGTTTGGAACTGTTGTTGTTACTATCAAACTTGCCTGATCCTCGCTCGCCTGCTCGGACATGCTTTTGTGCCACTTCCAATGCTTGGTGCAGAGTTTTTGGAAGGTCATACCTTAACGTATGAACAAGTGCACTAAACCTTCGCTGATCTAAACAGAAAATAAAACCAGATACTAGTTGCGACTCTGGACAGTCAAGTATTTTTTGTGCTTCAAAAGTGTATCTCTTCATGAAATTACTCAAGGACTCATTATGATGCATCATTATTTCATGTGCATCAAGATGTGTCAAAGTACAGCTACGAAGATTTTGATATTGCATAACAAACTTTGCACGAAGGTCCAGATAACTTGTTATACTTCTTGACGGTAAACTAGCAAACCATTCTCTTGCCATTTTCTGCAACACCATAGGAAACATATGACAAGCTACCTCATCATCCCACTGCTGCAACCTCATTGCACCTTCAAACATGGTAAGAAAATCTTCAGGATCTGTAGTACCATCATATACTCCAATTGCCGGTATGCCAAGATTTTTGGGTAACAGATAGTTAGCAATTCGATCAATGAAGCATTGAGTGGATTCTGCCATAGCTGGTGGCTTTGTAGCTTGCTCTCTACTAATTAGAGCGAAAAAATTATCTACAGCGACAGCGCGGATGGCGGGCTGCGCTAAGCGTTGCTTATATTTTGCCGGAGCTGTCTGCTTTTGGATTCCATTTAAAAGTAATGCTGCTTTCTTCTCAGACATGAACTCCTCTTTCACATCATTCTCTTCTTCAGAATCACTACGAATATAGCTCAATTCATTATCATCTTCAGAATCATCAATAAGACTGCCCAACTTGTCAAGTATTCTGGACAACTTGTACTTTGATATAGATTGCTTCTTCATGATTTGCTTGTCTTTACCATCCGTCATCCATCGAAAATATGTAAATGGTGGACATCATCGTGGTTGCATCAATGGTCGCTTCTCTAGATTAAGAACGAAATTTTGACGCCTTTCTGCACTTTTGGTTGTTGCTTCTTCGATTATTGGCCTTTTCCCTGGATTTGTGGCCAAATGTTTAAGCCTTTCTGCGGTTTCAGTTACTGCTTCTTTAATTGTGCCTTCCGGTGGCTGAACAGATGCATCTTCTTCAGGCATTGGCGGATAAGTTGTCATGCTTTCGGTTAATGGATTGTTGAATGTTTCGAGTACACTTGTGGATGGGGCTTCAGTTGTTTTTGTTCCTTTTCCGTTCCGCGTGATCTTAACATTAGTAGATGGCGCCATTGTTGACACCTATTTCCTTATGAGGTAAGGCTTAGTGTGTCAGCTTAAATACTAGAAGTATCTAGCTACAAGTGAGGGAATGTTGCCGATTGATGTTTACCATCGGGAAATAATCCCTGCAGACCCAGTACACAGGTATAGAAACGTGTGGAGTGGCTTAATCAATATTAGTCCGCTGAGCATTGAGCTACCAGCCGGATGACTTCTAGTGAGAGAAATACTATGTGAGAGAGAAAGGTGAAATCTCTGGTCACAAGTTATCAGAGTGTCTGAATGTGTAAAATGATGACCAAAGGGGTCTATTTATAGTGATAGATCCACCAGAGTACTCGGGAACACGTGTCAGATTATGCTACATTCTGTTATTCGTGATCTGATATTTACGCTGTATGTGACACTCTCTGGTCAGGACTTAAACGCTAGGCAGCCTTCAGGGCTTACGCATGACGGAGGCAACCTGCTCAGCGGAGAACGCTGGACGGACAGTTTCACAAAACTGTTGTTGTCAGTATTTCTGATGCTAACTTCATGAGAATATTATGCCTTTATGCGTATATACGATAGGATACACCATTAGTAATCATATGTTATTGTATTCGTCCTTATGGATTAGGACGAGTCGTCTCACGTTGGATCCGATTCATCGGGCAAGTAATGCCCTCTTTACCCGTATTGGGGTGTTGGATGGTAATGGTGTATATACATAAAAGGACCCGTTCATATACATTATAAATGATTCATAATAGTTGATTACATCGCGAGGTATTTGACCTCTATATGATACATTTTATAAACATTGCATTCATTTTTAAAAGACAAACTTTCTTTACAACGAAAGTTGACGACATGCACACCATTTCATAATACATCCAACTATAATTGACATAATAATAATCTTGATGAACTCAATGACTCGAATGCAACGTCTTTCAAAATATGCCATGAATGACTCCAAGTAATATCCTTAAAATGAGCTAATGCACAGCGGAAGATTTCTTTATACTTGAGAATAAACATGCTTTAAAGTGTCAACCAAAAGGTTGGTGAGTTCATAGGTTTATCATAACAATCATTTCAACATATTAATAGACCACAAGATTTCTGTTTATAAATATATGTACACTCGCAAGTGTATAAAAGTATTCTATAAGTTGTAGGCACCCGGTAACAAGCCTTAACGTTCATGTTTTACCCTCTGAAGTACACCAGATCAGGTGTGTTTAAAATAACCTCGAAGTACTAAAGCATCCCATAGTCAGGATGAGGTTTTTTCAGACCCAATAGATCTATCTTTAGGATTCGCGCCTACCGTACATAGACAAGTAGTTTAATGTTACCAAGCTAAGGGTATATTTCTGGTTTAAACCCATGTAGAATTAGTTTTAGTACTTGTGCCTATTTCATAAAACATTTATAAAAACAGCGCATGTATTCTCAGTCCCAAAAATATATATAAAAGGGAGCAAATGAAACTCACAATACTGTATTTCATAGTAAAAATACATATAAAGTCATTTAAAAGTGCAAGGTTGGCCTCGGATTCACGAACGTATCAATATTGAGATTCAATATTGCAGGAAAGTACGTAGACGCAACGGAGATGATAAACACTAGATTGAACTCACGAGCATACCCATGAACCATACCCATCACCTGCATAGCTATAACCCATAATTTCCTTAGCTTTGACTCATTCAAAAAAACTATTTTGAAATCACTCTGACAGCACTCCGTCGTAATATTTTATGTATACTAATAATATCTTGAAATAATATAGAGCAAATATATATATATATATATATATATATATATATATATATATATATATATATATATATATATATATATATATATATATATAAATCGATTAAGAGAGTTAGAGAAATATATTTTCAAGTTTCTATGAAATAATGAAACCTATTGAATTCTATTTATAATAGATTTTTGAATTATTAAAGTGAATTAGTAAAGTATGAATTATTAAAGTATGAATTATTAAAGTGAATTATTAAAGTTAAAGTAAAGTAAAAGTAAAGTAAATGTAAAGTTAAAGTATAGTAAAAGTATAAAAACTATGTATGTATAATACGCGTATAAATATATATAATATTAATTTAAATCGTTATATATATTTAATGAAATAAAATATAAATATCGTTATATTTATTATACTGGTTAAGTAATGAGTTGTCAAAAGTGATTCTAGATATTTATAAAAGTTATATACGTTTTAATAATAAAGTTATTTTTAAACTGAAAACGTCTTTGTACGTTTGAAAATAGATTAATAGAATATTATGGAAACCAATTCTCCACTAACTTTTGTCTAACTTTCGTAAATGACACTTTTTGTTTTTATTTATAAATAGCTTTATAAATTATTCTGAATATCGTTAAGAGGAATAGATTTTCTCAAATCATAGTGGACCTCTCAACAGATACTTGTAATCATAATTCAATGTTTCTGATAATTCAATCATTTAATATATTTTTTTAATTTCGTTGAAAATCATATTGAAACAAATACGTTCGTGTAAAGTATTATACGTTTAATACTTTATTAATATTCTCAAGTTATAATATATATATATATATATATACATATACATATCTATTTATATATAACGGTTCGTGAATCGTCGGAATTTGGTCGAGGTTATAATGAATGTATGAACACAGTTTAAAATTCTTGAGATTTAACTTAACAAACTTTGCTTATCGTGTCAGAATAATATAAAGATTAAATTTTAAATTTGGTAGGAAATTTCTGGGTCGTCACAGTACCTACCTGTTAAAGAAATTTCGTCCCCAAAATTTGATATAGGTCATCATGACTAACAATGAGAATGTTATTATAACGATTATAGAGTTTTATCATGTTCAAGAAGAATGGATAAAATAATTCGATTACTCGAAGCGTGTGAGTTAAGTTATCGTAAATGAATGAAATAAGATAATAGTGATTCGTTGTATCTTTTGACGTCATCACGATTGATCTCCGAAAAGAAAATCTTTGTAATCTATATTGGATTTGATTATTCGGCGATTAAGGAATTTATGATCCTCTTCGAATTAATGCGATAATCCATTTTGATTTCTCGGTCGGATATTTCACTATAAATTCACCTCATTTATTTTCTTACAACTCACACCTTCTCAACTCATATTTTAAAGTATTTGTCAATATGCTTCATCCAGTGCTGATTCTTGATATACTCCTCACTTTCATATCTGTCGCTCTTCCTTTTCATCTGCCTCCAGAAGAATCTATTTACTTCTACTATACTCTTGGTTTTATAGTGTTTTTAGTTCTCCCGTGTCTTTATATTGCTATATGCATTGATATATACAGTTTGTGATTTCTGAGTTGTTGTTGGGTTTTATATCTTCCCTTATATTTCAAAGTCCTTGCTTCTTCTACAATCATTGTCATCCACAGTTAATGCTCTCTTCTATTTGCTATGATTTATACTCCCATTTCTAGTTCGGAGCTTTGTCCTTTCGTTTCTTCTTCTTGTGATTAAGCACCGCTTGTAATGGTCCAGAATTCGCAGATATAAATTTCGGAATGAACATTGTTAATGTTCTAGGAAGGAAATTGTAATGGCACGATCTTGACTTGTCAAATTACCAGAATACCTCGGAAAAGGCCGAATCATCAAGAAATATTTTCTTGATATTTAGAGATCAAAGAGAATACAAGAGTCGTGTAACATAGCACATGATGACGTTATGATCTGTGAATCATCATGTTCCATTTAGAAACTCAGCATGAATTACTGTAATATAATCACGTTGATCAAGTGTCATTATATTATACTAACTCATGCTTCAGCTCCCAACACTTCTTCAAGAATATTCCTATTTTAAACTCGAATGTTTCAGAATTTAGAAACTAAAATAGTTTCTTTTATGATATAATACAGATAGCGCGAAGAGGTAAATGATTTTAGATAAGAATAATTATAAAAATATCTTTAAAAGTATGGATGATATTTATAATGAAAGATACGATGATATCTTAGAATGTCTAATATCAGAGGATGATGAAGGATATTGTCCGCAGGGGTTTAGAGTCAGGAGCAAGGTATTCGTTAATGACTTCAGCAAGTACTGAATCATTTGGATTCTTTGAAAGCAGGTTCAGCCTTTGTGATTTGTCCACAGCCTCCTTCATACTTTGCTCAATCTGTTTTCCAGTTCCAAAGCTTCTCTTTTACTGAGCTTTGCCAATATACTATCCTTTATCATCCAACTTTTTACTGTTAAGGTCGTTTACAGTTTTTGCTGCTTCATCAGCATTTTTCAAAATTTCAAGAACTGGTTCGCAGTTTAGGGTGTTTTTCAGAAATTTCTCATTCAAAGAATGTAAGTCTTGGAGGTAGACGTTGTGTGTATATGTAATTGTTGATGTAGACATGCTGCGAGGTTTCAAAATACTGATTGCTGATTCTCAATAATTTAAAATCTCATTTGATATTATAAACATTGGGTTAACAACATTTAACAAGATTGTTAACCTAAAGGTTTCAAAACAACACTTACATGTAACGACTAACGATGACTTAACGACTCAGTTAAAATGGATATACATGTAGTGTTTTAATATGTATTTATACACTTTTGAAAGACTTCAATACACTTATCAAAATACTTCTACTTAACAAAAATGCTTACAATTACATCCTCGTTCAGTTTCATCAACAATTCTACTCGTATGCACCCGTATTCGTACTCGTACAATACACAGCTTTTAGATGTATGTACTATTGGTATATACACTCCAATGATCAGCTCTTAGCAGCCCATGTGAGTCACCTAACACATGTGGGAACCATCATTTGGCAACTAGCATGAAATATCTCATAAAATTACAAAAATATGAGTAATCATTCATGACTTATTTACATGAAAACAAAATTACATATCCTTTATATCTAATCCATACACCAACGACCAAAAACACCTACAAACACTTTCATTCTTCAATTTTCTTCATCTAATTGATCTCTCTCAAGTTCTATCTTCAAGTTCTAAGTGTTCTTCATAAATTCTACAAGTTCTAGTTACATAAAATCAAGAATACTTTCAAGTTTGCTAGCTCACTTCCAATCTTGTAAGGTGATCATCCAACCTCAAGAAATCTTTGTTTCTTACAGTAGGTTATCATTCTAATACAAGGTAATAATCATATTCAAACTTTGGTTCAATTTCTATAACTATAACAATCTTATTTCAAGTGATGATCTTACTTGAACTTGTTTTCGTGTCATGATTCTGCTTCAAGAACTTCGAGCCATCCAAGGATCCGTTGAAGCTAGATCCATTTTTCTCTTTTACAGTAGGTTTATCCAAGGATCTTAAGGTAGTAATGATGTTCATAACATCATTCGATTCATACATATAAAGCTATCTTATTCGAAGGTTTAAACTTGTAATCACTAGAACATAGTTTAGTTAATTCTAAACTTGTTCGCAAACAAAAGTTAATCCTTCTAACTTGACTTTTAAAATCAACTAAACACATGTTCTATATCTATATGATATGCTAACTTAATGATTTAAAACCTGGAAACACGAAAAACACCGTAAAACCGGATTTACGCCGTCGTAGTAACACCGCGGGCTGTTTTGGGTTAGTTAATTAAAAACTATGATAAACTTTGATTTAAAAGTTGTTATTGTGAGAAAATGATTTTTATTATGAACATGAAACTATATTCAAAAATTATGGTTAAACTCAAAGTGGAAGTATGTTTTCTAAAATGGTCATCTAGACGTCGTTCTTTCGACTGAAATGACTACCTTTACAAAAATGACTTGTAACTTATTTTTCCGACTATAAACATATACTTTTTATATTTAGATTCATAAAATAGAGTTCAATATGAAACCATAGCAATTTGATTCACTCAAAACAGATTTAAAATGAAGAAGTTATGGGTAAAACAAGATTGGATAATTTTTCTCATTTTAGCTACGTGAAAATTGGTAACAAATCTATTCCAACCATAACTTAATCAACTTGTATTGTATGTTATGTAATCTTGAGATACCATAGACATGTATACAATGTTTTGACCTATCATGTCGACACATCTATATATATTTCGGAACAACCATAGACACTCTATATGTGAATGTTGGAGTTAGCTATACAGGGTTGAGGATGATTCCAAAAAATATATAGTTTGAGTTGTGATCAATACTGAGATACGTATACACTGGGTCATGGATTGATTCAAGATAATATTTATCGATTTATTTCTGTACATCTAACTGTGGACAACTAGTTGTAGGTTACTAACGAGGACAGCTGACTTAATAAACTTAAAACATCAAAATATATTAAAAGTGTTGTAAATATATTTTGAACATACTTTGATATACATGTATATATTGTTATAGGTTCGTGAATCAACCAGTGGCCAAGTCTTACTTCCCGACGAAGTAAAAATCTGTGAAAGTGAGTTATAGTCCCACTTTTAAAATCTAATATTTTTGAGATGAGAATACATGCAGGTTTTATAAATGATTTACAAAATAGACACAAGTACGTGAAACTACATTCTATGGTTGAATTATCGAAATCGAATATGCCCCTTTTTATTAAGTCTGGTAATCTAAGAATTAGGGAACAGACACCCTAATTGACGCGAATCCTAAAGATAGATCTATTGGGCCTAACAAACCCCATCCAAAGTACCGGATGCTTTAGTACTTCGAAATTTATATCATATCCGAAGGGTGTCCCGGAATGATGGGGATATTCTTATATATGCATCTTGTTGATGTTGGTTACCAGGTGTTCACCATATGAATGATCTTTATCTCTATGTATGGGATGTGTATTGAAATATGAAATCTTGTGGTCTATTATTATGATTTGATATATATAGGTTAAACCTATAACTCACCAACATTTTTGTTGACGTTTTAAGCATGTTTATTCTCAGGTGATTATTAAGAGCTTCCGCTGTCGCATACTTAAATAAGGACGAGATTTGGAGTCCATGCTTGTATGATATTGTGTAAAAACTGCATTCAAGAAACTTATTTTGTTGTAACATATTTGTATTGTAAACCATTATGTAATGGTCGTGTGTAAAGAGGATATTTTAGATTATCATTATTTGATAATCTACGTAAAGCTTTTTAAACCTTTATTGATGAAATAAAGGTTATGGTTTGTTTTAAAATGAATGCAGTCTTTGAAAAACGTCTCAAATAGAGGTCAAAACCTCGCAACGAAATCAATTAATATGGAACGTTTTTAATCAATAAGAACGGGACATTTCAGTTGGTATCCGAGCGTTGGTCTTAGAGAACCAGAATTTTGCATTAGTGTGTCTTATCGAGTTTGTTAGGATGCATTAGTGAGTCTGGACTTCGACCGTGTTTACTTGAAAAATGATTGCTTAACAAATTTTGTTGGAAACTATATATTTTTAACATGTGAATATTATGTGATATATTAATCTCTTAACGCGTTTGATATTATGTGATAGATATCTACCTCTAGAATAAGTCCCATTGACTCACCTAATAATAATGAAGAGTCAAATGTAAATTGGAATGATTCGTGGACTGATTCACAAGTTCCCGAAGAGGAACCGGAAGAAGAGTCGGAACCGGAAGAAGAATCGGAACCGGAAGAAGAATCGGAACCGGAAGAAGAATCGGAACCGGATGAAGAAATAGAACCGGTGGGGGAAATAATAAAACGGTTAAGTAAAAGAAAATCCTCAACCAACCGACCAAGGTTAATTATGGTCAATGGTGTTTCCGCCAAGGAAGCAAAATATTGGGAGGATTACCAATTCTCCGATGAATCGGATTCCAACGAGAATTCCGATGATGTTATAGAAATTACCCCAACTGAATTTAAAAAGGCAAAATAAAATAATAAGGGAAAGGGCATAACAATAGAGAAATCAAATTCCAACCCCGATGAACTTTATATGTATCGTCAACCCCCGAAGTCCTTAAGTTGTAACAATGACCCGGGAACCTCTAAACCACCAGGTTTTTCTAAACCAATATGGAAAACGACAGCTCGTATTAGGGGAACATCATATATCCCTAGAAACTTGGCAAAACGAACCAAAACCGAAGAAGAAGAAACAAGCGAGTCGAAATAAGATAGTTGTATTCGTGTGGTGTAATATATGTAATATAGTGTGCTTATGCTTTATGATATATGTAAAAATTGCTTGTATTAATAAGTATTTTTTTTATGAATCTAACTCTTGTCTATTTTACAGTATAAAAACACAAAATGGATAGACAACCCAATATTTTAAGAGACCTACCCGGAGACATGATTGATGAAATCTTGTCTAGAGTCGGTCAGAATTCTTCGGCACAACTAATTAAGGCGAGATCAGTTTGTAAGACATTCGAAGAACGTTCCAAAAATGCCTTGGTTTACAAAAGGCTTTCGTTCGAAAGATGGGGGATATCACATTAGGAAATCCATAAGTTACGATGTGTTTACTTTGACGCATATATTGCGGGGAACCCAAATGCTATTTTACGCAATGGGTTAAGAAATTATTTTGACTCAATATATCCGAATATTGGACTTCGTGATTTAGAAAAAGCGGCTAACATGCAACATAAAGAAGCATGTTATGCTTACAGATTAGTAATGTTCGCTTCTCATCAAAGTGAGAACAAGAACATCGGGCTACAACTATTAAACAAAACGTTCCCACAAGTGACGGAGTCGGTAATTGGGGTAAGAAATGAGGTTTTTAGATTGTTACGGGACTGTTGGACATTACGTAACCCTCGTCCCTTTGACGACATTACAACACGCTGTCTTATCAACGGCCATAACGGTTATGTTCCACAAGACCAAGGATGGGAATTAATCCTAGTAAAACCAGAATGTATGACTTGTTTCTGGACGTATGAATTACGTGTCTTTATTGCCTTTGCTGAACGACTTGTGTACTAGCTAGAATTATCTTCACAACCATCTTGTATCAAATTTATTGTGTGCTATATTTCATGCTATATGTAAAATAAGCGGTATTGTAAGTTTGTAAAATATTGTGTAAAAGTTTGAACGCGAAATATTATTATAATCAGTTTTTCATATAGAATTGTAGTAGTTGAATTGTATATTAGCTACTAAGTAAGAACTTAACGGGTAGGTACTGTAGTGACCCGAACTTTTCCATGCTTATATATATTAATTGAGATTGATATTTACATGATTAAGTGTTTCCAATATGTTAAGCAATCAAACTTGTTAAGACTTGATTAATTGAAATAGGTTTCATATAGACAATTGACCACCCAAGTTGACCGGTGATTCACGAACGTTAAAACTTGTAAAAACTATATGATGACATATATATGGTTATATATATAGTTAACATGATATTATGATAAGTAAACATATCATTAAGTATATTAACAATGAACTACATATGTAAAAACAAGACTACTAACATAATGATTTTGAAACAAGACATATATGTAACGATTATCGTTGTAACGACATTTAATGTATATATATCATATTAAGAGATATTCGTACATCATAATATCATGATAATATAATAATTTAAAATCTCTTTTGATATTATAAACATTGGGTTAACAACATTTAACAAGATCGTTAACCTAAAGGTTTCAAAACAACATTTACATGTAACGACTAACGATGACTTAATGACTCAGTTAAAATGTATATACATGTAGTGTTTTAATATGTATTCATACACTTTTGAAAGACTTCAAGACACTTATCAAAATACTTCTACTTAACAAAAATACTTACAATTACATCCTCGTTCAGTTTCATCAACAATTCTACTCGTATGCACCCGTATTCGTACTCGTACAATACACAGCTTTTAGATGTATGTACTATTGGTATATACACTCCAATGATCAGCTCTTAGCAGCCCATGTGAGTCACCTAACACATGTGGGAACCATCATTTGGCAACTAGCATGAAATATCTCATAAAATTACAAAAATATGAGTAATCATTCATGACTTATTTACATGAAAACAAAATTACATATCCTTTATATCTAATCCATACACCAACGACCAAAAACACCTACAAACACTTTCATTCTTCAATTTTCTTCATCTAATTGATCTCTCTCAAGTTCTATCTTCAAGTTCTAAGTGTTCTTCATATATTCTACAAGTTCTAGTTACATAAAATCAAGAATACTTTCAAGTTTGCTAGCTCACTTCCAATCTTGTAAGGTGATCATCCAACCTCAAGAAATCTTTGTTTCTTACAGTAGGTTATCATTCTAATACAAGGTAATAATCATATTCAAACTTTGGTTCAATTTCTATAACTATAACAATCTTATTTCAAGTGATGATCTTACTTGAACTTGTTTTCGTGTCATGATTCTGCTTCAAGAACTTCGAGCCATCCAAGGATCCGTTGAAGCTAGATCCATTTTTCTCTTTTCCAGTAGGTTTATCCAAGGAACTTAAGGTAGTAATGATGTTCATAACATCATTCGATTCATACATATAAAGCTATCTTATTCGAAGGTTTAAACTTGTAATCACTAGAACATAATTTAGTTAATTCTAAACTTGTTCGCAAACAAAAGTTAATCCTTCTAACTTGACTTTTAAAATCAACCAAACACATGTTTTATATCTATATGATATGCTAACTTAATGATTTAAAACCTGGAAACACGAAAAACACCGTAAAACCGGATTTACGCCGTCGTAGTAACACCGCGGGCTGTTTTGGGTTAGTTAATTAAAAACTATGATAAACTCTGATTAAAAAGTTGTTATTCTGGAAAAATGATTTTTATTATGAACATTAAACTATATCCAAAAATTATGGTTAAACTCAAAGTGGAAGTATGTTTTCTAAAATGGTCATCTAGACGTCGTTCTTTCGACTGAAATGACTACCTTTACAAAAATGACTTGTAACTTATTTTTCTGACTATAAACCTATACTTTTTTTGTTTAGATTCATAAAATAGAGTTCAATATTAAACCATAGCAATTTGATTCACTCAAAACGGATTTAAAATGAAGAAGTTATGGGTAAAACAAGATTGGATAATTTTTCTCATTTTAGCTACGTGAAAATTGGTAACAAATCTATTCCAACCATAACTTAATCAACTTGTATTGTATATTATGTAATCTTGAGATACCATAGACACGTATACAATGTTTCAACCTATCATGTCGACACATCTATATATATTTCGGAACAACCATAGACACTCTATATGTGAATGTTGGAGTTAGCTATACAGGGTTGAGGTTGATTCCAAAATATATATAGTTGGAGTTGTGATCAATACTGAGATACGTATACACTGGGTCGTGGATTGATTCAAGATAATATTTATCGATTTATTTCTGTACATCTAATTGTGGACAACTAGTTGTAGGTTACTAACGAGGACATCTGACTTAATAAACTTAAAACATCAAAATATATTAAAAGTGTTGTAAATATATTTTGAACATACTTTGATATATATGTACATATTGTTATAGGTTCGTGAATCAACCAGTGGCCAAGTCTTACTTCCCGACGAAGTAAAAATCTGTGAAAGTGAGTTATAGTCCCACTTTTAAAATCTAATATTTTTGGGATGAGAATACATGCAGGTTTTATAAATGATTTACAAAATAGACACAAGTACGTGAAACTACACTCTATGGTTGAATTATCGAAATCGAATATGCCCCTTTTTATTAAGTCTGGTAATCTAAGAATTAGGGAACAGACACCCTAATTGACGCGAATCCTATAGATAGATCTATTGGGCTTAACAAATCCCATCCAAAGTACTGGATGCTTTAGTACTTCGAAATTTATATCATATCCGAAGGGTGTCCCGGAATGATGGGGATATTCTTATATATGCATCTTGTTAATATCGGTTACCATGTGTTCACCATATGAATGATTTTTATCTCTATGTATGGGATGTGTATTGAAATATGAAATCTTGTGGTCTATTGTTACGATTTGATATATATAGGTTAAACCTATAACTCACCAACATTTTTGTTGACGTTTTAAGCATGTTTATTCTCAGGTGATTATTAAGAGCTTCCGCTGTCGCATACTTAAATAAGGACGAGATTTGGAGTCCATGCTTGTATGATATTATGTAAAAACTGCATTCAAGAAACTTATTTTGTTGTAACATATTTGTATTGTAAACCATTATGTAATGGTCGTGTGTAAACAGGATATTTTAGATTATCATTATTTGATAATCTACGTAAAGCTTTTTAAACCTTTATTGATGAAATAAAGGTTATGGTTTGTTTTAAAATGAATGCAGTCTTTGAAAAACGTCTCATATAGAGGTCAAAACCTCGCAACGAAATCAATTAATATGGAACGTTTTTAATCAATAAGAACGGGACATTTCAGTTGGTATCCGAGCGTTGGTCTTAGAGAACCAGAATTTTGCATTAGTGTGTCTTATCGAGTTTGTTAGGATGCATTAGTGAGTCTGGACTTCGACCGTGTTTACTTGAAAAATGATTGCTTAACAAATTTTGTTGGAAACTATATATTTTTTTAACATGTGAATATTATGTGATATATTAATCTCTTAACGCGTTTGATATTATGTGATAGATGTCTACCTCTAGAACAAGTCCCATTGACTCACCTAATAATAATGAAGAGTCAAATGTAAATTGGAATGATTCGTGGACTGATTCACAAGTTCCCGAAGAGGAACCGGAAGAAGAGTCGGAACCAGAAGAAGAATCGGAACCGGAAGAAGAATCGGAACCGGATGAAGAAATAGAACCGGTGGGGGAAATAATAAAACGGTTAAGTAAAAGAAAATCCTCAACCAACCGACCAAGGTTAATTATGGTCAATGGTGTTTCCGCCAAGGAAGCAAAATATTGGGAGGATTACCAATTCTCCGATGAATCGGATTCCGACGAGAATTTCGATGATGTTATAGAAATTACCCCAACTGAATTTAAAAAGGCAAAAGAAAATAATAAGGGAAAGGGCAAAAAAATAGAGAAATCTAATTCCAACCCCGATGAACTTTATATGTATCGTCAACCCCCGAAGTCCTTAAGTTGTAACAATGACCCGGGAACCTCTAAACCACCAGGTTTTTCTAAACCAATGTGGAAAATTACGGCTCGTATTAGGGGAACATCATATATCCCTAGAAACTTGGCAAAACGAACCAAAACCGAAGAAGAAGAAACAAGCGAGTCGGAATAAGATAGTTGTATTCGTGTAGTGTAATATATGTAATATAGTGTGCTTATGCTTTATGATATATGTAAAAATTGCTTGTATTAATAAGTATTTTTTTTATGAATCTAACTCTTGTCTATTTTACAGTATAAAAACACAAAATGGATAGACAACCCAATATTTTAAGAGACCTACCCGGAGACATGATTGATGAAATCTTGTCTAGAGTCGGTCAGAATTCTTCGGCACAACTATTTAAGGCGAGATCAGTTTGTAAGACATTCGAAGAACGTTCTAAGAATGCCTTGGTTTATAAAAGGCTTTCGTTCGAAAGATGGGGGATATCACATTGGGAAATCCATAAGTTACGATGTGTTTACTTTGACGCATATATTGCGGGGAACCCAAATGCTATTTTACGCAATGGGTTAAGAAATTATTTTGACTCAATATATCCGAATATTGGACTTCGTGATTTAGAAAAAACGGCTAACATGTAACATAAAGAAGCATGTTATGCTTACAGATTAGTAATGTTCGCTTCTCACCAAAGTGAGAACAAGAACATCGGCCTACAACTATTAAACAAAACGTTCCCACAAGTGACGGAGTCGGTAATTGGGGTAAGAAATGAGGTTTTTAGATTGTTACGGGACTGTTGGACATTACGTAACCCTCGTTCCTTTGACGACGTTACAACACGCTGTCTTATCAACGGCCATAATGGTTATGTTCCACAAGACCAAGGATGGGAAGTAGTCCTAGTAAAACCAGAATGCATGACTTGTTTCTGGACGTATGAATTACGTGTCTTTATTGCCTTTGCTGAACGACTTGTGTACTAGCTAGAATTATCTTCACAACTATCTTGTATCAAAGTTATTGTGTGCTATATTTCATGCTTTATGTAAAATAAGCGGTATTGTAAGTTTGTAAAATATTGTATAAAAGTTTGAACGCGAAATATTATTATAATCAGTTTTTCATATAGAATTGTAGTAGTTGAATTGTATATTAGCTACTAAGTATGAACTTAACGGGTAGGTATTACCCGAATTTAAACTTATAAAACGCTAATATGAAGAAAAAGCTTTTATAAATGATTTCATATTATGCTACGAAATACTATTAACTACTCTTAATATTCTGTATGATTAACTTGTTCCATTTGACTATTTTGAAGGAAATGGCACCGACTACTCGACACACCGTGAATATGAATGAAGAGGAATTCCGTACTTTTCTAGCTTCAAACATAGCCGCAGTACAGGCTGCGCTACATACCAACAATAACCTTGGATCTAGCAGTACAGGAAATCGTGTAGGATGCACCTACAAAGAATTCACTGCCTGCAAACCTTTGGAATTTGATGGAACCGAAGGACCGATCGGATTGAAACGGTGGACCGAGAAGGTCGAATCGGTGTTTGCCATAAGTAAGTGTACTGAAGAGGACAAAGTGAAGTACGCTACGCATACCTTCACAGGTTCTGCGTTAACATGGTGGAATACCTATCTAGAGCAAGTGGGACAAGACGATGCGTACACACTACCATGGTCAGCATTCAAGCACTTGATGAACGAGAAGTACCGTCCCAGAACCGAGGTCAATAAGCTCAAGATAGAACTTAGAGGGTTACGAACCCAAGGATTTGATATTACCATGTACGAAAGACGATTCACAGAATTGTGCCTATTGTGTCCGGGAGCATTCGAAGATGAGGAAGAGAAGATCGACGCGTTTGTGAAAGGATTACCGAAAAGAATCCAAGAAGATATAAGTTCACACGAGCCCGCCTCCATACAACAGGCATGTAGAATGGCTCACAAACTAGTGAACCAGATTGAAGAAAGAATTAAAGAACAGACTGCTGAAGAGGCCAATGTGAAGCAAGTCAAAAGAAAGTGGGAGGAAAACGGTGATAAGAATCACCAATACAACAACAACAGCAATTACAACAATAATCGCAACAATTATTCCAACAATCGCAACATCAATTGCAACTACAACAAATGGCCCAACAACAACAACAACAACAATAACAACAGCAACTACAACAATCATCCCAACAATAATAATAACCGCAACAACAACAATAACAACAATCAGAAGCAGCTATGCCAAAGGTGTGAAAAGTATCACTCGGGGTTCTGCACCAAATTTTGCAACAAGTGTAAAAGAAATGGTCATAGCGCGGCGAAGTGTGAGGTCTACAGACCAGGGGTTAATAGAGCGAAAGGAACAAATGGTGTCGGAATGAGTAATGGCGGAGCAAGTAGTGTCGGAGCAAGTTATGCCAATGTAGTTTGTTATAAATGTGGAAAACCAGGCCACATTATTAGAAATTGCCCGAACCAGGAGAACACGAATGGACAAGGCCGCGGAAGAGTTTTCAATATTAATGCGGCAGAGGCACAGGAAGACCCGGAGCTTGTTACGGGTACGTTTCTTATTGACAATAAATCTGCTTACGTTTTATTTGATTCGGGTGCGGATAGAAGCTATATGAGTAGAGATTTTTGTGCTAAATTAAGTTGTCCATTGACGCCTTTGAATAGTAAATTTTTACTCGAATTAGCAAATGGTAAATTAATTTCAGCAGATAATATATGTCGGAATCGAGAAATTAAACTTGTTAGCGAAACATTTAAGATTGATTTGATACCAGTAGAGTTAGGGAGTTTTGATATGATAATCGGTATGGACTGGTTAAAAGAAGTGAAAGCAGAGATCGTTTGTTACAAAAATGCAATTCGCATTATATGAGAAAAAGGAAAACCCTTAATGGTGTACGGAGAAAAGGGCAACACGAAGCTACATCTTATTAGTAATTTGAAGGCACAAAAACTAATAAGAAAAGGTTGCTATGCTGTTCTAGCACACGTCGAGAAAGTACAAACTAAAGAAAAGAGCATCAATGATGTTCCCATTGCAAAAGAATTTCCCGATGTATTTCCGAAAGAATTACCGGGATTACCCCCACATCGATCCGTTGAATTTCAAATAGATCTTGTACCAGGAGCTGCACCAATAGCTCGTGCTCCTTACAGACTCGCACCCAGCGAGATGAAAGAACTGCAAAGCCAATTACAAGAACTTTTAGAGCGTGGTTTCATTCGACCAAGCACATCACCGTGGGGAGCTCCTGTTTTGTTTGTCAAGAAGAAAGATGGTACATTCAGGTTGTGTATCGACTACCGAGAGTTGAACAAACTTACCATCAAGAACCGCTACCCACTACCGAGAATCGACGACTTATTTGATCAACTACAAGGCTCGTCTGTTTATTCAAAGATTGACTTACGTTCCGGGTATCATCAAATGCGGGTGAAAGAAGATGATATTCCAAAGACTGCTTTCAGAACACGTTACGGTCATTACGAGTTTATGGCCATGCCGTTTGGTTTAACTAATGCACCAGCTGTGTTCATGGACCTTATGAACCGAGTGTGTGGACCATACCTTGACAAGGTTGTCATTGTTTTCATTGATGACATACTTATTTACTCAAAGAATGACCAAGAACACGGTGAACATTTGAGAAAGGTGTTAGAAGTATTGAGGAAGGAAGAATTGTACGCTAAGTTTTCAAAGTGTGCATTTTGGTTGGAAGAAGTTCAATTCCTCGGTCACATAGTGAACAAAGAAGGCATTAAGGTGGATCCGGCAAAGATAGAAACTGTTGAAAAGTGGGAAACCCCGAAAACTCCGAAACACATACGCCAGTTTTTAGGACTAGCTGGTTACTACAGAAGGTTCATCCAAGACTTTTCCAGAATAGCAAAACCCTTGACTGCAGTAACTCATAAAGGGAAGAAATTTGAATGGAATGATGAACAAGAGAAAACGTTTCAGTTATTGAAGAAAAAGCTAACTACGGCACCTATATTGTCATTGCCTGAAGGGAATGATGATTTTGTGATTTATTGTGATGCATCAAAGCAAGGTCTCGGTTGTGTATTAATGCAACGAACGAAGGTGATTGCTTATGCGTCTAGACAATTGAAGATTCACGAACAAAATTATACGACGCATGATTTGGAATTAGGCGCGGTTGTTTTTGCATTAAAGACTTGGAGGCACTACTTATATGGGGTCAAAAGTATTATATATACCGACCACAAAAGTCTTCAACACATATTTAATCAGAAACAACTGAATATGAGGCAGCGTAGGTTGATTGAATTATTGAATGATTACGACTTTGAGATTCGTTACCACCCGGGGAAGGCAAATGTGGTAGCCGATGCCTTGAGCAGGAAGGACAGAGAACCCATTCGAGTAAAATCTATGAATATAATGATTCATAATAACCTTACTACTCAAATAAAGGAGGCGCAACAAGGAGTTTTAAAAGAGGGAAATTTAAAGGATGAAATACCCAAAGGATCGGAGAAGCATCTTAATATTCGGGAAGACGGAACCCGGTATAGGGCTGAAAGGATTTGGGTACCAAAATTTGGAGATATGAGAGAAATGGTACTTAGAGAAGCTCATAAAACCAGATACTCAATACATCCTGGAACGGGGAAGATGTACAAGGATCTCAAGAAACATTTTTGGTGGCCGGGTATGAAAGCGGATGTTGCTAAATACGTAGGAGAATGTTTGACGTGTTCTAAGGTCAAAGCTGAGCATCAGAAACCATCAGGTCTACTTCAACAACCCGAAATCCCGGAATGGAAATGGGAAAACATTACCATGGATTTCATCACTAAATTGCCAAGGACTGCAAGTGGTTTTGATACTATTTGGGTAATAGTTGATCGTCTCACCAAATCAGCACACTTCCTGCCAATAAGAGAAGATGACAAGATGGAGAAGTTAGCACGACTGTATTTGAAGGAAGTCATCTCCAGACATGGAATACCAATCTCTATTATCTCTGATAGGGATGGCAGATTTATTTCAAGATTCTGGCAGACATTACAGCAAGCATTAGGAACTCGTCTAGACATGAGTACTGCCTATCATCCACAAACTGATGGGCAGAGCGAAAGGACGATACAAACGCTTGAAGACATGCTACGAGCATGTGTTATTGATTTCGGAAACAGTTGGGATCGACATCTACCGTTAGCAGAATTTTCCTACAACAACAGCTACCATTCAAGCATTGAGATGGCGCCGTTTGAAGCACTTTATGGTAGAAAGTGCAGGTCTCCCATTTGTTGGAGTGAAGTTGGGTATAGACAGATTACGGGTCCGGAGATTATACAAGAAACTACCGAGAAGATCATCCAAATTCAACAACGGTTGAAAACCGCCCAAAGTCGACAAAAGAGCTACGCTGACATTAAAAGAAAAGATATAGAATTTGAAATTGGAGAGATGGTCATGCTTAAAGTTGCACCTTGGAAAGGCGTTGTTCGATTTGGTAAACGAGGGAAATTAAATCCAAGGTATATTGGACCATTCAAGATTATTGATCGTGTCGGACCAGTAGCTTACCGACTTGAGTTACCTCAACAACTCGCGGCTGTACATAACACTTTCCACGTATCGAATTTGAAGAAATGTTTTGCTAAAGAAGATCTCACTATTCCGTTAGATGAAATCCAAATTAACGAAAAACTTCAATTCATCGAAGAACCCGTCGAAATAATGGATCGTGAGGTTAAAAGACTTAAGCAAAACAAGATACCAATTGTTAAGGTTTGATGGAATGCACGTAGAGGACCCGAGTTCACCTGGGAGCGTGAAGATCAGATGAAGAAGAAATACCCGCATCTATTTCCAGAAGATTCGTCAACACCTTCAACAGCTTAAAATTTCGGGACGAAATTTATTTAACGGGTAGGTACTGTAGTGACCCGAACTTTTCCATGTTTATATATATTAATTGAGATTGATATTTACATGATTAAGTGTTTCCAATATGTTAAGCAATCAAACTTGTTAAGACTTGATTAATTGAAATGGGTTTCATATAGACAATTGACCACCCAAGTTGACCGGTGATTCACGAACGTTAAAACTTGTAAAAACTATATGATGACATATATATGGTTATATATATAGTTAACATGATATTATGATAAGTAAACATATCATTAAGTATATTAACAATGAACTACATATGTAAAAACAAGACTACTAACTTAATGATTTTGAAACAAGACATATATGTAACGATTATCGTTGTAACGACATTTAATGTATATATATCATATTAAGAGATATTCGTACATCATAATATCATGATAATATAATAATTTAAAATCTCTTTTGATATTATAAACATTGGGTTAACAACATTTAACAAGATCGTTAACCTAAAGGTTTCAAAACAACATTTACATGTAACGACTAACGATGACTTAATGACTCAGTTAAAATGTATATACATGTAGTGTTTTAATATGTATTCATACACTTTTGAAAGACTTCAAGACACTTATAAAAATACTTCTACTTAACAAAAATGCTTACAATTACATCCTCGTTCAGTTTCATCAACAATTCTACTCGTATGCACCTGTATTCGTACTCGTACAATACACAGCTTTTAGATGTATGTACTATTGGTATATACACTCCAATGATCAGCTCTTAGAAGCCCATGTGATTCACCTAACACATGTGGGAACCATCATTTGGCAACTAGCATGAAATATCTCATAAAATTACAAAAATATGAGTAATCATTCATGACTTATTTACATGAAAATAAAATTACATATCCTTTATATCTAATCCATACACCAACGACCAAAAACACCTACAAACACTTTCATTCTTCAATTTTCTTCATCTAATTGATCTCTCTCAAGTTCTATCTTCAAGTTCTAAGTGTTCTTCATATATTCTACAAGTTCTAGTTACATAAAATCAAGAATACTTTCAAGTTTGCTAGCTCACTTCCAATCTTGTAAGGTGATCATCCAACCTCAAGAAATCTTTGTTTCTTACAGTAGGTTATCATTCTAATACAAGGTAATAATCATATTCAAACTTTGGTTCAATTTCTATAACTATAACAATCTTATTTCAAGTGATGATCTTACTTGAACTTGTTTTCGTGTCATGATTCTGCTTCAAGAACTTCGAGCCATCCAAGGATCCGTTGAAGCTAGATCCATTTTTCTCTTTTCCAGTAGGTTTATCCAAGGAACTTAAGGTAGTAATGATGTTCATAACATCATTCGATTCATACATATAAAGCTATCTTATTCGAAGGTTTAAACTTGTAATCACTAGAACATAGTTTAGTTAATTCTAAACTTGTTCGCAAACAAAAGTTAATCCTTCTAACTTGACTTTTAAAATCAACTAAACACATGTTTTATATCTATATGATATGCTAACTTAATGATTTAAAACCTGGAAACACGAAAAACACCGTAAAACCGGATTTACGCCGTCGTAGTAACACCGCGGGCTGTTTTGGGTTAGTTAATTAAAAACTATGATAAACTTTGATTTAAAAGTTGTTATTCTGGAAAAATGATTTTTATTATGAACATGAAACTATATCCAAAAATTATGGTTAAACTCAAAGTGGAAGTATGTTTTCTAAAATGGTCATCTAGACGTTGTTCTTTCGACTGAAATGACTACCTTTACAAAAACGACTTGTAACTTATTTTTCCGACAATAAACCTATACTTTTTTTGTTTAGATTCATAAAATAGAGTTCAATATTAAACCATAGCAATTTGATTCACTCAAAACGGATTTAAAATGAAGAAGTTATGGGTAAAACAAGATTGGATAATTTTTCTCATTTTAGCTACGTGAAAATTGGTAACAAATATATTCCAACCATAACTTAATCAACTTGTATTGTATATTATGTAATCTTGAGATACCATAGACACGTATACAATGTTTCGACCTATCATGTCGACACATCTATATATATTTCGGAACAACCATAGACACTCTATATGTGAATGTTGGAGTTAGCTATACAGGGTTGAGGTTGATTCCAAAATATATATAGTTTGAGTTGTGATCAATACTGAGATACGTATACACTGGGTCGTGGATTGATTCAAGATAATATTTATCGATTTATTTCTGTACATCTAATTGTGGACAACTAGTTGTAGGTTACTAACGAGGACATCTGACTTAATAAACTTAAAACATCAAAATATATTAAAAGTGTTGTAAATATATTTTGAACATACTTTGATATATATGTACATATTGTTATAGGTTCGTGAATCAACTTGTGGCCAAGTCTTACTTCCCTACGAAGTAAAAATCTGTGAAAGTGAGTTATAGTCTCACTTTTAAAATCTAATATTTTTGGGATGAGAATACATGCAGGTTTTATAAATGATTTACAAAATAGACACAAGTACGTGAAACTACACTCTATGGTTGAATTATCGAAATCGAATATGCCCCTTTTTATTAAGTCTGGTAATCTAAGAATTAGGGAACAGACACCCTAATTGACGCGAATCCTAAAGATAGATCTATTGGGCTTAACAAACCCCATCCAAAGTACCGGATGCTTTAGTACTTCGAAATTTATATCATATCCAAAAGGTGTCCCGGAATGATGGGGATATTCTTATATATGCATCTTGTTAATGTCGGTTACCAGGTGTTCACCATATGAATGATTTTTATCTCTATGTATGGGATGTGTATTGAAATATGAAATCTTGTGGTCTATTGTTACGATTTGATATATATAGGTTAAACCTATAACTCACCAACATTTTTGTTGACGTTTTAAGCATGTTTATTCTCAGGTGATTATTAAGAGCTTCCGCTGTTGCATACTTAAATAAGGACGAGATTTGGAGTCCATGCTTGTATGATATTATGTAAAAACTGCATTCAAGAAACTTATTTTGTTGTAACATATTTATATTGTAAACCATTATGTAATGGTCGTGTGTAAACAGGATATTTTAGATTATCATTATTTGATAATCTACGTAAAGCTTTTTAAACCTTTATTGATGAAATAAAGGTTATGGTTTGTTTTAAAATGAATGCAGTCTTTGAAAAACGTCTCATATAGAGGTCAAAACCTCGCAACGAAATCAATTAATATGGAACGTTTTTAATCAATAAGAACGGGACATTTCAGGTACTACCCGAATTTAAACTTATAAAACGCTAATATGAAGAAAAAGCTTTTATAAATGAGTTCATATTATGCTACGAAATACTATTAACTACTCTTAATATTCTGTATGATTAACTTGTTCCATTTGACTATTTTGAAGGAAATGGCACCGACTACTCGACACACCATGAATATGAATGAAGAGGAATTTCGTACTTTTCTAGCTTCAAACATAGCCGCAGTACAGGCTGCGCTACATACCAACAATAACCTTGGATCTAGCAGTACAGGAAATCGTGTAGGATGCACCTACAAAGAATTCACTGCCTGCAAACCTTTGGAATTTGATGGAACCGAAGGACCGATCGGATTGAAACGGTGGACCGAGAAGGTCGAATCGGTGTTTGCCATAAGTAAGTGTACTGAAGAGGACAAAGTGAAGTACGCTATGCATACCTTCACAGGTTATGCGTTAACATGGTGGAATACCTATCTAGAGTAAGTGGGACAAGACGATGCGTACGCACTACTGTGGTCAGCATTCAAGCATTTGATGAACGAGAAGTACCGTCCCAGAACCGAGGTCAATAAGCTCAAGACAGAACTTAGAGGGTTACGAACCCAAGGATTTGATATAACCACGTACGAAAGACGATTCACAGAATTGTGCCTATTGTGTCCGGGAGCATTCGAAGATGAGGAAGAGAAGATCGACGCGTTTGTGAAAGGATTACCGGAAAGAATCCAAGAAGATATAAGTTCACACGAGCCCGCCTCCATACAACAGGCATGTAGAATGGCTCACAGACTAGTGAACCAGATTGAAGAAAGAATTAAAGAACAGACTACTGAAGAGGCCAATGTGAAGCAAGTCAAAGGAAAGTGGGAGGAAAACGGTGATAAGAATCACCAATACAACAACAACAGCTATTACAACAACAATCGCAACAATTATCCCAACAATCGCAACATCAATCGCAACTACAACAAACGGCCCAACAACAACAAAAACAACAACAACAACAACAACAACAATAACAACAACAACAACAACAACAGCAACTACAACAATCATCCCAACAACAATAATAACCACAACAACAACAACAATCAGAAGTAGCTATGCCAAAGGTGTGAAAAGTATCACTCGGGGTTCTGCAACAAATTTTGCAACAAGTGTAAAAGAAATGGTCATAGCGCGGCAAAGTGTGAGGTCTACAGACCAGGGGTTAATAGAATGAAAGGAACAAATGGTGTCGGAACGAGTAATGGCGGAGCAAGTAGTGTCGGAGCAAGTTATGCCAATGTAGTTTGTTATAAATGTGGAAAACCGGGCCACATTATTAGAAATTGCCCGAACCAGGAGAACACGAATGGACAAGGCCGCGGAAGAGTTTTCAATATTAATGCGGCAGAGGCACAGGAAGACCCGGAGCTTGTTACGGGTACGTTTCTTATTGACAATAAATCTGCTTACGTTTTATTTGATTCGGGTGCGGATAGAAGCTATATGAGTAGAGATTTTTGTGCTAAATTAAGTTGTCCATTGACACCTTTGGATAGTAAATTTTTACTCGAATTAGCAAATGGTAAACTAATTTCAGCAGATAATATATGTCGAAATCGAGAAATTAAACTGGTTTACGAAACATTTAAGATTGATTTGATACCAGTAGAGTTAGGGAGTTTTGATGTGATAATCGGTATGGACTGGTTGAAAGAAGTGAAAGCAGAGATTGTTTGTTACAAAAATGCAATTCGCATTATACGAGAAAAAGGAAAAGCCTTAATGGTGTACGGAGAAAAGGGCAACACGAAGCTACATCTTATTAGTAATTTGAAGGCACAAAAACTAATAAGAAAAGGTTGCTATGTTGTTTTAGCACACGTCGAGAAAGTACAAACTGAAGAAAAGAGCATCAATGATGTTCCCATTGCAAAAGAATTTCCCGATGTATTTCTGAAAGAATTACCGGGATTACCCCCACATCGATCCGTTGAATTTCAAATAGATCTTGTACCAGGAGCTGCACCAATATCTCATGCTCCTTACAGACTCGCACCCAGCGAGATGAAAGAACTGCAAAGCCAATTACAAGAACTTTTAGAGCATGGTTTCATTCGACCAAGCACATCACCGTGGGGAGCTCCTGTTTTGTTTGTCAAGAAGAAAGATGGTACATTCAGGTTGTGTATCGACTACCGAGAGTTGAACAAACTTACCATCAAGAACCGCTACCCACTACCGAGAATCGACGACTTATTTGATCAACTACAAGGCTCGTCTGTTTATTCAAAGATTGACTTACATTCCGAGTATCATCAAATGCGGGTGAAAGAAGATGATATTCCAAAGACTGCTTTCAGAACACGTTACGGTCATTACGAGTTTATGGTCATGCCGATTCGTTTAACTAATGCACCAGCTGTGTTCATGGACCTTATGAACCGAGTGTGTGGACCATACCTTAACAAGTTTGTCATTGTTTTCATTGATGACATACTTATTTACTCAAAGAATGACCAAGAACACGGTGAACATTTGAGAAAGGTGTTAGAAGTATTGAGGAAGGAAGAATTGTACGCTGAGTTTTCAAAGTGTGCATTTTGGTTGGAAGAAGTTCAATTCCTCGGTCACATAGTGAACAAAGAAGGTATTAAGGTGGATCCGGCAAAGATAGAAACTGTTGAAAAGTGGAAAACCCCGAAAACTCCGAAACACATACGCCAGTTTTTAGGACTAGCTGGTTACTACAGAAGGTTCATCCAAGACTTTTCCAGAATAGCAAAACCCTTGACTGCATTAACGCATAAAGGGAAGAAATTTGAATGGAATGATGAACAAGAGAAAGCGTTTCAGTTATTAAAGAAAAAGCTAACTACGGCACCTATATTGTCATTGCCTGAAGGGAATGATGATTTTGTGATTTATTGTGACGCATCAAAGCAAGGTCTCGGTTGTGTATTAATGCAACGAACGAAGGTGATTGCTTATGCGTCTAGATAATTGAAGATTCACGAACAAAATTATAAGACGCATGATTTGGAATTAGGTGCGGTTGTTTTTGTATTAAAGACTTGGAGGCACTACTTATATGGGGTCAAAAGTATTATATATACCGACCACAAAAGTCTTCAACACATATTTAATCAGAAACAACTGAATATGAGGCAGCGTAGGTGGATTGAATTGTTGAATGATTACGACTTTGAGATTCGTTACCACCCGGGGAAGGCAAATGTGTAGCCGATGCCTTGAGCAGGAAGGACAGAGAACCCATTCGAGTAAAATCTATGAATATAATGATTCATAATAACCTTACTACTCAAATAAAGGAGGCGCAACAAGGAGTTTTAAAATAGGGAAATTTAAAGGATGAAATACCCAAAGGATCGGAGAAGCATCTTAATATTCGGGAAGACGGAACCCGGTATAGGACTGAAAGGATTTGGGTACCAAAATTTGGAGATATGAGAGAAATGGTACTTAGAGAAGCTCATAAAACCAGATACTCAATACATCCTGGAACGGGGAAGATGTACAAGGATCTCAAGAAACATTTTTGGTGGCCGGGTATGAAAGCCGATGTTGCTAAATATGTAGGAGAATGTTTGACGTGTTCTAAGGTCAAAGCTGAGCATCAGAAACCATCAGGTCTACTTCAACAACCCGAAATCCCGGAATGGAAATGGGAAAACATTACCATGGATTTCATCACTAAATTTCCAAGGACTGCAAGTGGTTTTGATACTATTTGGGTAATAGTTGATCGTCTCACCAAATCAGCACATTTCCTGCCCATAAGAGAAGATAACAAGATGGAGAAGTTAGCACAACTGTATTTGAAGGAAGTCATCTCCAGACATGGAATACCAATCTCTATTATCTCTGATAGGGATGGCAGATTTATTTCAAGATTCTGGCAGACATTACAGCAAGCATTATGAACTCGTCTAGACATGAGTACTGCCTATCATCCACAAACTGATGGGCAGAGTGAAAGGACGATACAAACGCTTGAAGACATGCTACGAGCATGTGTTATTGATTTCGAAAACAGTTGGGATCGACATCTACCGTTATCAGAATTTTCCTACAACAACAGCTACCATTCAAGCATTGAGATGGCGCCGTTTGAAGCACTTTATGGTAGAAAGTGCAGGTCTCCGATTTGTTGGAGTGAAGTGGGGGATAGACAGATTACGGGTCCGGAGATTATACAAGAAACTACCGAGAAGATCATCCAAATTCAACAACGGTTGAAAACCGCCCAAAGTCGACAAAAGAGCTACGCTGTAACGACCCGCACTTTTTCGATCGTTCTATACTTATAAGATTAATATTTACATAAATTAAACCTTACCAACATGATAAGCAATCCAAATTGTTGAGACTTATGTTTTCGAAAAGAGTTTTACACAACGTTTGACCGTCTAGTTTGACCGATGATATCACGAACTATACAATATATGATAATTATACGTTTGTGTATATATATGTATATATACATATTTAACATGATCTAAGAATGTTTTAATATCTCATTTTGTATTAATAACAATAAGTTATAAGTATATTTTGAAACTACTAACTTAAGTTTTCAAAACGATAACCATACGTAACGTTATTTGACTTAAATACTTATAACCTATAATGTTTATACATATATCGTATAAGTAATGTATTTAATCACTTTTAAAGGGCTTACATACATAAAACAATATAAGTATATTTACAAAAGATAGCTATATTTGAATCCTCGTTCCGTTTTCTCAAAGATTTCTATACGTATACCTAGGGTATATGTACCCGTATCATACGCAGCTTCTAGATGTATTTACTATTGGTATATACCAATAAAAATCTGCTCCTTAGCAGCCTTAAATGATTAAGAAACATGTGGAACCAACCATTTGTCAAGTAGCATGAATTATTTAGCAAGAAAACAAAGTTAGGTATCTTTTTTTTCCTTTATAACCTAAAAATGTTTTTATGCATGCACACCATTTCTTCACCCCATTTTCTCATACTTACACTTCCATTTCTCACTCAAAATACTCTTAACTTCATACTTGATCATCTCCAA
This sequence comes from Rutidosis leptorrhynchoides, assembly GCF_046630445.1. Lineage (NCBI taxonomy): Eukaryota > Viridiplantae > Streptophyta > Magnoliopsida > Asterales > Asteraceae > Rutidosis > Rutidosis leptorrhynchoides. Next base: position 242,963,945 of record NC_092343.1, read on the forward strand.
GCATTTTCTCCATCATTTAGCTTCAAAAACAACACTTAAATCTCATAAGAAAACCTTACAAAAACACTTCAAGAAATCCTTCCAAGAACACAAACTTACTTCCAATCTTTCATCCAATTCCATCACGCTTTTGGTTCTAGGTTCTTACTCCTCTTTTACAGAAACCTTGTCCAAGGAACTTGAGGTAGTATCTATGTTCATAACCTTATTCGATTCATATATATATAGCTATCTTATTTTGTGGTATAAAAGTTTAACAACAAGAACATAGTTTGAAAGTTTTCAAACTTGTTTGCAAACTAAATAGATCCTTCTAACTTAACTTTTAAAATACTTCAAGACCTGTAATATATCTTAAATATATGCTAATTTAATAAGGTATAACTTGGTTTTTCAAAGAACACCTTAAAAACTGAATTTACGACATCGGAGTGCAACCGGGGGCTGTTTTGGGTTGGATAATTAAAAACCATCTTAAACTTTGAATTGGAGGTTTATTTTCTGGAAAAATGATTTTTACTATAAATATGATAACACATAAAAATTTCATGATTTAACTCAAAGTATAAGTATTTTTAGAAAAATAATCATTTAAGGTTGTTTACATGATGGAAAATGATTAACTTCATAAGTTTCACTAAAGTTTGACCTATGACCTGTGATTTCGAATACAAACTAAGGTATTTACAGTTCATAGTCTTAAAGAGGGACTCGATCCAAGGAAGTGGCAAGTTGAATCAACGAAAACGGAGTTGTAACGAAGAAACTATGACCAAAACGAGATCGGATATCTAAGACTAGTTTAGCTACGAAAATAATTGGAGAAAATTAAATAAATCACATCTTTTTAAAATAACATGATATTTTATATATATGTACTCATAATTTAATTTTATATGGTTCAGGATCACCCGTAAACAATACGAGAAGGTTAATCATAAGATCCCATGATGGTACGCAACACGTCATTTGACAACACCGGTACCATGGGTCAAGATTAATCTCGACCAATACATATACGATGGGGTTTTATTTATTTCGTTGGGGGTTTTATTTATTTCATTGCGGGTATATTAAACATCTAAAAATGAACCATTAAAATTGAATTACTAACAACGAACTGCTAACTACGGACTAAGGAATTATTAAAAGTATTAAAAGTATAACAAGTATATATATGTGACGTTTGTTTAAAAAGAAAAGGTATTGATATATTATATATGGATAGGTTCGTGATATCAACCGGAGACCAAGTCAAATTATATATATCTTCAAGACGAAAGTGAGTATATAGTCCCACTTTTAAACTCTAAATATTTCGGGATGAGAATACATGTATTTTATGTTTTACGTTATGGACACAAGTAACTGAAAAATATATTCTACGTTGAGTTGTACCACTGGCATACTTCCCTGTAGCTTGGTAACTAATATTTACAGCGGTATTGTAAACGCGAATCCTGTTGATAGATCTATCGGGCTTGACAACCCCAACCGGACTGGACGACCAGTATTCAACGGTTGCACAGTACTTCGTTTCGTGACTACACTTGGTACAGTGTAGTAAGATTTCATATTAAAGGGAATATGCGACGTGATTAATTGTTAAGTATGGTTACCAAGTGCTCAACCACTTAGAATATTTTTATTAAACTGTTTATATACGAAATCTTGTGGTCTATATATATATTGCTGCCGGCACTAAACCTATATCTCACCAACTTTATGTTGACGTTTTAAACATGTTTATTCTCAGGTGATAATTAGAAGTTTCCGCTGCATTATGTTGAATTTGAGCAGGATCTTGCGTACGCATATTTGTGTCAAAAATAAGACTGCATATCCAAGAACTTGTGTTGTAAAATATGCTAGAAATCGTGTTGTTATCATCATTTGTAAAGTTTGTAAGTCGAAGATTATCGCTAAACGATAATCATCTTTATTTCGTCCAAAGCTTGTATCAAAAATAAGAATCATGGTTTGTAATGTATAATATATGCATTTTTTCTTTTAAAAATGTCGCATATAGAGGTCAATACCTCGCAATGAAATCATACGTTATCTAACACGTTGTTACGGTTAAGGACGGGTTATGACATGTGGTATCAGAGCGGTGGTCTTAGCGAACCAGGTTTGCATTAGTGTGTCTAACTGATAAGTCGTTAGGATACATTAGTAAGTCTGGACTTTGACCGGTTCTGATTTAAAAACCATTGCTTATCATTGTTGGTTAAAATTTATATGTAAATATTATGTAGTACTAATGGGTTAGTTGTTGTGTGATAGATGTCGGGCTCAAAACTTGTTATCACATTCAGCGACTCCGAACCAGAATCTTCAGATGGTGTTCCAGTCATTAACCTATCCGATGACGAAAATAATATCTTTGGGGAAGACTCACAAATACCGGATGAACCGACTATAGAGAACCCGGAAAGTGAACCCGAGGAGGAAAGTGAACCCGAGGAGGAAAGTGAACCCGAGGAGGAAAGTGAACCCGAGGAAGAAATACAGGAAATTACAAAAGAAGAGTTCGAACTAGGAAAGAAACGAAAGGCTAATGAATTAGAAAATTCAAATCCTGAGTTTAATAAGGATGATGTGGCACCAACTCCACTAGACACTACCACCCCTATTCCCGCTATTCCTATTCGTTCTATCCCGGCATCCAGTTCTTCAGTCCCACAGCCAAAATATAGGCAGACAGCCAGGATAAGCGTTAAGCGATTCTTTGAACCTAAACGTCCTAGAAAATAGACCAAACGATGCGCTGCCGTATTAAACCATGGGATCATATAATGTTTTGTATAATATTATTAGTGTGGTTTGCTTAATGTTCGATGTAAGATAAGCATATGTAAAATAGTGAAGTGTGAAATGCAATAATTTTCCATGGTTAAGTATTATTTAGATGGTAGTAATTGATTCTGTACTAAGCTATTAAGTATGGATCTTAACGGGTAGGTACTACCCTAGATATAATTATAAAACGCTAATAAGAAGAAAAGGCTTTTATAATAATACCTGGTTCATATTATTAATAAGCTATAATGTACTGTAAATATACACTACATCTATAATATTCCATGTGAATAATTATTTTCTTTTCATTCTTATAGAAGAATATGGCGCGATTGAACCGAATGACGGAACAAGAAATCCAGGAACTCATCAATCAGCGAGTGAACGACAGAATGTTATGGGTCGAGGCTGCAAGAGGTGCTGCAGTTAACCCAAATCCTCGTGTGGGGTGCACTTACAAAACTTTTCAAGCTTGCAAGCCCTCATCATTCAGTGGAACACAAGGACCGATCGGTTTAACCCGGTGGATAGAAAAGATGGAGACTGTGTTTAAAATAAGTGGTTGTGTTGAAAAGGACATGACCAAGTATGCATCGTGCACTTTACAAGATAGTGCACTCACGTGGTGGAAAAATTATGTGAAGGCTGTAGGAGGAGATGTAGCTTATGATACTCCATGGGAAGAATTCAAAACAATGTTAATCAACGAATATTGTCCAAGGAACGAGGTTAGGAAGTTGGAAGATGAATTACGAAGTCTGAAGGTTATTGGTACTGAAATCACCAACTACAATCAGTGATTCATGGAATTAGTTTTGCTATGTCCTGAATTGGTTCCAACCGAAGCACGGAAAATTGAAATGTACAAAGATGGTTTGCCCAAAAAGGTCAAGGCAAATGTTACAGCATCGAAACCTAAGACAATTCATGAAGCTATAACCATGGCAAACGAGCTAATGGATCAGGTCATCATGGATAAGAAAGTATCCAATACTGATGTGAAGGTATCAGGTAACAAAAGAAAGTGGAATGGAAATTATGATCGAGGTAACCAACAACAATCTTTTAAGAAACAAGAAAACACGCAAGGTGCGGGTAGTGGTTTAAGCTTTGGTTATAAAGGACAAAATCCTTTATGCAACCGATGCCACAAACATCACTCTGGTTACTGTAATGTGGTATGCAACAAATGTAATCGAAAGGGTCATCTTGCTGAAGATTGTAGGGCTCTCGTTACAAATGGTACCAAGACTCCTGCCACCAATGCAAATAGAACTGCTTTGGCTACCATTACTTGTTTTGGGTGTGGAAAACAAGGTCACTATAAGAGCCAGTGCCCGAATCCAGAGAAGAATATCGGACCTGCACGTGGGAGAGCATTTGTTATTAATGCTAGAGAGGCATGTGAAGACCCGGAGCTTGTTACGGGTACGTTTACCATTAATAACTTATCCGCATCTATTATATTTGATACTGGTGCTGATAGAAGTTACGTGTGTAGAGACTTTCACGCTAAATTGAATTGTTCATCATTACCTCTAGATGCTAAGTACATGATTGAGTTAGCTAATGGTAAACTAATTAAAGCCGATAAAATTTACCGTGATTGTAAAATAAATTTAGCCGGAGAAACATTTAAAATTGACTTAATACCCGTAGAATTAGGAAGTTTTGATGTAATAGTCGGCATGGACTGGATGTCCAAAATAGGAGCTGAAGTTGTGTGCGCCAAGAAGGCAATTCGCATTCCTCGTAAGAATAAAACGCCCGTAATGATTTATGGAGAGAAGGGTAACTCAAAACTAAAACTCATTAGTTATTTGAAAGCTCAAAAGTGCTTGAAGAAAGGGTGCTATGCTATCTTAGCACATGTTAATAAAGTCGAAAAGAAAGAAAAAGAGAAGTGCATCAATGACGTGCCTGTGGCAAGAGATTTTCCTGAAGTATTTCCGGAAGAGTTGCCGGGATTACCTCCATTTAGATCTGTAGAATTTCAAATAGAGTTAGTACCAGGAGCGGCACCAGTGGCTCGTGCTCCATATAGACTTGCACCGTCCGAATTAAAAGAACTTCAAAGTCAGTTAAAAGAATTACTAGACCGTGGATTCATACGACCAAGCACTTCACCGTGGGGAGCTCCAATTTTATTCGTCAAGAAGAAAGACGGATCTTTCCGAATGTGTATAGATTATCGTGAATTAAATAAGTTAACTATCAAGAATCGGTATCCACTACCGAGAATTGACGACTTATTTGATCAACTCCAAGGATCATGTGTGTACTCGAAAATTGACCTAAGATCGGGTTATCATCAATTACGTGTCAAAGAAGAAGATATACCGAAAACTGCTTTTCGGACACGCTACGGTCATTACGAATTTTTGGTCATGCCGTTTGGATTGACGAATGCGCCAGCTGTATTCATGGACCTCATGAATCGAGTTTGTAGTCCATATTTAGATAAGTTTGTTATCGTTTTCATTGATGATATTCTTATCTATTCCAAGAGTGAGCAAGAGCATGAACAGCATTTAAGGTTGATATTAGAGTTATTGAGAAAAGAACAGCTATATGCTAAATTTTCTAAATGTGCTTTCTGGTTGAAAGAAGTGCAATTTCTTGGCCACATTGTTGGTAGCAAAGGAATTCAGGTTGATCCAGCAAAAATTGAAGCCATTGAAAAATGGGAGACTCCTAAAACACCAATGCAGATACGCCAATTTTTGGGTTTAGCCGGTTATTATAGAAGGTTTATTCAATATTTTTCCCGAATAGCTAAGCCGTTGACAGCATTAACGCAAAAAGGGAAGAAATACGAATGGACCTCAGAGCAGGAGAACGCATTTCAATTACTGAAGAAGAAGTTAACTACGGCGTCTATTTTATCGTTACCTGAAGGGAACGATGATTTTGAAATATATTGTGACGCTTCGCGACAAGGTTTTGGTTGTGTTCTTATGCAACGAAAGAAAGTTATTGCATACGCATCCCGACAATTAAAGATTCACGAGCGGAATTATACGACGCATGATCTAGAACTGGGAGCAGTCGTGTTTGCATTGAAGATATGGAGACACTACTTGTATGGGGTTAAATGCACTGTGTTTACTGATCATAAAAGCCTTCAACATATTTTCGATCAAAAACAGCTGAACATGAGGCAACGTAGGTGGGTCGAGTTAATAAACGACTATGATTGTGAAATTCGTTATCATCCCGGGAAAGCGAATGTGGTGGCTGACGCTTTAAGCAGAAAGGAACGAGAACCAATTTGAGTACGAGCAATGAACATAAAAATTCGCATGAATCTCAACTCACAAATCAAAGAGGCTCAACGATAAGCTCTTACTAAAGAAAACATAGGAAATGAAATAATGAAGAAGTATGGGAAACAACTCATTATGCGGGAAGATGGAATTCGATATTTTGCAAACCGTATTTGGGTACCGAAGTTGGGTGGATTAAGGAAGTTAATATTGAATGAGGCACATAAGACAAGATACTCGATACATCCTGGAGTTGGAAAGATGTATCAAGATCTTAAGACGCATTATTGGTGGCCTAATTTGAAGACAGACGTTGCAACATATGTTGGGGAATGTTTAACTTGTTCCAAAGTCAAAGCTGAACACCAGAAGCCGTCAGGGTTACTTCAACAACCAGAAATCCCAGAATGGAAATGGGATGGTATTACCATGGATTTCATCACGAAGTTACCTAAGACTGCCTGGGGATACGACACCATTTGGGTGATTGTTGATCGTCTCACCAAGTCTGCACATTTCTTGCCTATAAAGGAAACGGATAGAATGGAGAAACTATTACGATTGTATATAAAGGAAATTGTTTCAAGGCATGGAATACCTATTTCCATTATATCCGATCGTGATAGTAGATTTACCTCAAAATTCTGGCAATCACTACAGGAGGCACTAGGAACTCGTTTGGATATGAGTACCGCATATCATCCGCAAACCGACGGGCAGAGTGAAAGAACGATTCAGACCCTCGAAGACATGCTCAGGGCATGTGTGATCGACTTTGGAAACGGATGGGATAAGTATTTACCGTTAGCAGAATTCTCGTATAATAATAGTTATCATGCGAGCATTAAAGCTGCACCATTCGAAGCATTGTATGGAAGGAAGTGTAGATCTCCTATTTGTTGGAATGAAGTAGGAGATCGACAATTAACTGGTCCCGAGATCATACACGAAACGACTGAGAAGATAGTACAAATTAAGGAGAGATTGAAAACAGCCCGTAGTCGCCAAAAGAGCTACGCCGATGTCCGAAGGAAACCATTAGAGTTTCAGATCGGTGACATGGTTATGCTAAAGGTGTCACCTTGGAAAGGTGTGATACGTTTCGGTAAAAGAGGTAAACTGAACCCAAGATATGTAGGCCCGTTCAAGATCATCGAACGCATTGGACCGGTAGCTTATCGACTCGAGTTACCGCAACAACTCGCCGGAGTACATAATACCTTTCACGTCTCAAACCTTAAGAAGTGTCTTGCAAAGGAAGATCTCACCATTCCTCTTGAAGAAATCCATGTCGACGAGAAACTACAATTCATCGAAGAACCAATCGAAATCATGGATCGTGAAGTTAAACAGCTCAAGCAGAGCAACATACCGATAGTTAAGGTTCGTTGGAATGCTAGAAGAGGTCCCGAGTTTACGTGGGAACTAGAGGATCAGATGAAATAAAAGTATCCACACTTGTTTCTCGATGACGCAAAATAGGTACAATTTTAAAATTTCGGGACGAAATTTATTTAACGGGGAGGTAATGTAACGACCCGCACTTTTTCGATCGTTCTATACTTATAAGATTAATATTTACATAAATTAAACCTTACCAACATGATAAGCAATCCAAATTGTTGAGACTTATGTTTTCGAAAAGAGTTTTACACAACGTTTGACCGTCTAGTTTGACCGATGATATCACGAACTATACAATATATGATAATTATACGTTTGTGTATATATATGTATATATACATATTTAACATGATCTAAGAATGTTTTAATATCTCATTTTGTATTAATAACAATAAGTTATAAGTATATTTTGAAACTACTAACTTAAGTTTTCAAAACGATAACCATACGTAACGTTATTTGACTTAAATACTTATAACCTATAATGTTTATACATATATCGTATAAGTAATGTATTTAATCACTTTTAAAGGGCTTACATACATAAAACAATATAAGTATATTTACAAAAGATAGCTATATTTGAATCCTCGTTCCGTTTTCTCAAAGATTTCTATACGTATACCTAGGGTATATGTACCCGTATCATACGCAGCTTCTAGATGTATTTACTATTGGTATATACCAATAAAAATCTGCTCCTTAGCAGCCTTAAATGATTAAGAAACATGTGGAACCAACCATTTGTCAAGTAGCATGAATTATTTAGCAAGAAAACAAAGTTAGGTATCTTTTTTTTCCTTTATAACCTAAAAACGTTTTTATGCATGCACACCATTTCTTCACCCCATTTTCTCATACTTACACTTCCATTTCTCTCTCAAAATACTCTTAACTTCATACTTGATCATCTCCAAGCATTTTCTCCATCATTTAGCTTCAAAAACAACACTTAAATCTCATAAGAAAACCTTACAAAAACACTTCAAGAAATCCTTCCAAGAACACAAACTTACTTCCAATCTTTCATCCAATTCCATCACCCTTTTGGTTCTAGGTTCTTACTCCTCTTTTACAGAAACCTTGTCCAAGGAACTTGAGGTAGTATCTATGTTCATAACCTTATTCGATTCATATATATATAGCTATCTTATTTTGTGGTATAAAAGTTTAACAACAAGAACATAGTTTGAAAGTTTTCAAACTTGTTTGCAAACTAAATAGATCCTTCTAACTTAACTTTTAAAATACTTCAAGACCTGTAATATATCTTAAATATATGCTAATTTAACAAGGTATAACTTGGTTTTTCAAAGAACACCTTAAAAACTGAATTTACGACATCGGAGTGCAACCGGGGGCTGTTTTGGGTTGGATAATTAAAAACCATCTTAAACTTTGAATTGGAGGTTTATTTTCTGGAAAAATGATTTTTACTATAAATATGATAACACATAAAAATTTCATGATTTAACTCAAAGTATAAGTATTTTTAGAAAAATAATCATTTAAGGTTGTTTACATGATGGAAAATGATTAACTTCATAAGTTTCACTAAAGTTTGACCTATGACCTGTGATTTTGAATACAAACTAAGGTATTTATAGTTCATAGTCTTAAAGAGGGACTCGATCCAAGGAAGTGGCAAGTTGAATCAACGAAAACGGAGTTGTAACGAAGAAACTATGACCAAAACGAGATCGGATATCTAAGACTAGTTTAGCTACGAAAATAATTGGAGAAAATTAAATAAATCACATCTTTTTAAAATAACATGATATTTTATATATATGTACTCATAATTTAATTTTATATGGTTCAGGATCACCCGTAAACAATACGAGAAGGTTAATCATAAGATCCCATGATGGTACGCAACACGTCATTTGACAACACCGGTACCATGGGTCAAGATTAATCTCGACCAATACATATACGATGGGGTTTTATTTATTTCGTTGGGGGTTTTATTTATTTTATTGCGGGTATATTAAACATCTAAAAATGAACCATTAAAATTGAATTACTAACAACGAACTGCTAACTACGGACTAAGGAAGTATTAAAAGTATAACAAGTATATATATGTGACGTTTGTTTAAAAAGAAAAGGTATTGATATATTATATATGGATAGGTTCGTGATATCAACCGGAGACCAAGTCAAATTATATATATCTTCAAGACGAAAGTGAGTATATAGTCCCACTTTTAAACTCTAAATATTTCGGGATGAGAATACATGTATTTTATGTTTTACGTTATGGACACAAGTAACTGAAAAATATATTCTACGTTGAGTTGTACCACTGGCATACTTCCCTGTAGCTTGGTAACTAATATTTACAGCGGTATTGTAAACGCGAATCCTGTTGATAGATCTATCGGGCTTGACAACCCCAACCGGACTGGACGACCAGTATTCAACGGTTGCACAGTACTTCGTTTCGTGACTACACTTGGTACAGTGTAGTAAGATTTCATATTAAAGGGAATATGCGACGTGATTAATTGTTAAGTATGGTTACCAAGTGCTCAACCACTTAGAATATTTTTATTAAACTGTTTATATACGAAATCTTGTGGTCTATATATATATTGCTGCCGGCACTAAACCTATATCTCACCAACTTTATGTTGACGTTTTAAACATGTTTATTCTCAGGTGATAATTAGAAGTTTCCGCTGCATTATGTTGAATTTGAGCAGGATCTTGCGTACGCATATTTGTGTCAAAAATAAGACTGCATATCCAAGAACTTGTGTTGTAAAATATGCTAGAAATCGTGTTGTTATCATCATTTGTAAAGTTTGTAAGTCGAAGATTATCGCTAAACGATAATCATCTTTATTTCGTCCAAAGCTTGTATCAAAAATAAGAATCATGGTTTGTAATGTATAATATATGCAGTTTTTCTTTTAAAAATGTCGCATATAGAGGTCAATACCTCGCAATGAAATCATACGTTATCTAACACGTTCTTACGGTTAAGGACGGGTTATGACATACGCTGACATTAAAAGAAAAGATATAGAATTTGAAATTGGAGAGATGGTCATGCTTAAAGTTTCACCTTAGAAAGGCGTTGTTCGATTTGGTAAACGAGGGAAATTAAATCCAAGGTATATTGGACCATTCAAGATTATTGATCGTGTCGGACCAGTAGCTTACCGACTTGAGTTACCTCAAAAACTCGCGGCTGTACATAACACTTTCCACGTCTCGAATTTGAAGAAATGTTTTACTAAAGAAGATCTCACTATTCCGTTAGATGAAATCCAAATCAACGAAAAACTTCAATTCATCGAAGAACCCGTCGAAATAATGGATCGTGAGGTTAAAAGACTTAAGCAAAACAAGATACCAATTGTTAAGGTTCGATGGAATGCTTGTAGAGGACCCGAGTTCACCTGGGAGCGTGAAGATCAGATGAAGAAGAAATACCCGCATCTATTTCCAGAAGATTCGTCAACACCTTCAACAGCTTAAAATTTCGGGACGAAGTTTATTTAACGGGTAGGCACTGTAGTGACCCGAACTTTTCCATGTTTATATATATTAATTGAGATTGATATTTACATGATTAAATGTTTTCAACATGTTAAGCAATCAAACTTGTTAAGACTTGATTAATTGAAATATGTTTCATATAGAAAATTGACCACCCAAGTTGACCGGTGATTCACGAACGTTAAAACTTGTAAAAACTATATGATGACATATATATGGATATATATATAGTTAACATGATACTATGATAAGTAAACATATCATTAAGTATATTAACAATGAACTACATGTGTAAAAACAAGACTACTAACTTAATGATTTTTAAACGAGACATATATGTAACGATTATCGTTGTAAAGACATTTAATGTATATATATGATATTAAGAGATATTCATACATGATAATATCATGATAATATAATAATTTAAAATCTCATTTGATATTATAAACATTGGGTTAACAACATTTAACAAGATCGTTAACCTAAAGGTTTCAAAACAACACTTACATGTAACGACTAACGATGACTTAACGACTCAGTTAAAATGTATATACATGTAGTGTTTTAATATGTATTTATACACTTTTGAAAGACTTCAATACACTTATCAAAATACTTCTACTTAACAAAAATGCTTACAATTACATCCTCGTTCAGTTTCATCAACAATTCTACTCGTATGCACCCGTATTCGTACTCGTACAATACACATCTTTTAGATGTATGTACTATTGGTATATACACTCCAATGATCAGCTCTTAGCAGCCCATGTGAGTCACATAACACATGTGGGAACCATCATTTGGCAACTAGCATAAAATATCTCATAAAATTACAAAAATATGAGTAATCATTCATGACTTATTTACATGAAAACAAAATTACATATCCTTTATATCTAATCCATACACCGACGACCAAAAACACCTACAAACACTTTCATTCTTCAATTTTCTTCATCTAATTGATCTCTCTCAAGTTCTATCTTCAAGTTCTAAGTGTTCTTCATAAATTCTACAAGTTCTAGTTACATAAAATCAAGAATACTTTCAAGTTTGCTAGCTCACTTCCAATCTTGTAAGGTGATCATCCAACCTCAATAAATCTTTGTTTCTTACAGTAGGTTATCATTCTAATACAAGGTAATAATCATATTCAAACTTTGGTTCAATTTCTATAACTATAACAATCTTATTTCAATTGACGATCTTACTTGAACTTGTTTTCGTGTCATGATTCTGCTTCAAGAACTTCGAGCCATCCAAGGATCCGTTGAAGCTAGATCCATTTTTCTCTTTTTCAGTAGGTTTATCCAAGGATCTTAAGGTAGTAATGATGTTCATAACATCATTCGATTCATACATATAAAGCTATCTTATTCGAAGGTTTAAACTTGTAATCACTAGAACATAGTTTAGTTAATTCTAAACTTGTTCGCAAACAAAAGTTAATCCTTCTAACTTGACTTTTAAAATCAACTAAACACATGTTCTATATCTATATGATATGCTAACTTAATGATTTAAAACCTGGAAACACGAAAAACACCGTAAAACCGGATTTACGCCGTCGTAGTAACACCGCGGGCTGTTTTGGGTTAGTTAATTAAAAACTATGATAAACTTTGATTTAAAAGTTGTTATTCTGAGAAAATTATTTTTATTATGAACATGAAACTATATCCAAAAATTATGGTTAAACTCAAAGTGGAAGTATGTTTTCTAAAATGGTCATCTAGACGTCGTTCTTTCGACTGAAATGACTACCTTTACAAAAATGACTTGTAACTTATTTTTCCGACTATAAACCTATACTTTTTCTGTTTAGATTCATAAAATAGAGTTCAATATGAAACCAAAGCAATTTTATTCACTCAAAATAGATTTAAAATGAAGAAGTTATGGTTAAAACAAGATTGGATAATTTTTCTCATTTTAGCTACATGAAAATTGGTAACAAATCTATTCCAACCATAACTTAATCAACTTGTATTGTATATTATGTAATCTAGAGATACCATAGACACGTATACAATGTTTCGACCTATCATGTCGACACATCTATATATATTTCGGAACAACCATAGACACTCTATATGTGAATGTTAGAGTTAGCTATACAGGGCTGAGGTTGATTCCAAAAAATATATAGTTTGAGTTGTGATCAATACTGAGATACGTATACACTGGGTCGTGGATTGATTTAAGATAATATTTATCTATTTATTTCTGTACATCTAACTGTGGACAACTAGTTGTAGGTTACTAACGAGGACAGCTGACTTAATAAACTTAAAACATCAAAATATATTAAAAGTGTTGTAAATATATTTTGAACATACTTTGATATACATGTATATATTGTTATAGGTTCGTGAATCAACCAGTGGACAAGTCTTACTTCTCGACGAAGTAAAAATCTGTGAAAGTGAGTTATAGTCCCACTTTTAAAATCTAATATTTTTGGGATGAGAATACATGCAGGTTTTATAAATGATTTACAAAATAGACACAAGTACGTGAAACTACATTCTATGGTTGAATTATCAAAATCGAATATGCCCCTTTTTATTAAGTCTGGTAATCTAAGAATTAGGGAACATACACCCTAATTGACGCGAATCCTAAAGATAGATCTATTGGGCCTAACAAACCCCATCCAAAGTACCGGATGCTTTAGTACTTCGAAATTTATATCATATCCGAAGGGTGTCCCAGAATGATGGGGATATTCTTATATATGCATCTTGTTAATGTCGGTTACCAGGTGTTCATCATATGAATGATCTTTATCTCTATGTATGGGATGTGTATTGAAATATGAAATCTTGTGGTCTATTATTATGATTTGATATATATAGGTTAAACCTATAACTCACCAACATATTTGTTGACGTTTTAAGCATGTTTATTCTCAGGTGATTATTAAGAGCTTCCGCTGTCGCATACTTAAATAAGGACGAGATTTGGAGTCCATGCTTGTATGATATTGTGTAAAAACTGCATTCAAGAAACTTATTTTGTTGTAACATATTTGTATTGTAAACCATTATGTAATGGTCGTGTGTAAATAGGATATTTTAGATTATCATTATTTGATAATCTACGTAAAGCTTTTTAAACCTTTATTGATGAAATAAAGGTTATGGTTTGTTTTAAAATGAATGCAGTCTTTGAAAAACGTCTCATATAGAGGTCAAAACCTCGCAACGAAATCAATTAATATGGAACGTTTTTAATCAATAAGAACGGGACATTTCATTACCTACCCGTTAAAAAAAATTTCACAATTAATATTTTGTACAAAAGAAGTTTATTACATTCTTTATGAAAATATATGTGTATATTTTCTTTAGATGTAATATAGATTTAATGAGTTAATATTAAATTAAACTCATTTGTTTTATGATTGGAATTAGAATTGAGTAATCCCTAAAACTTTATAAATTGCATAAGTATTTCTTCAATAATATTAAAATTATGAATCATTACTTTGTTATTTGTTGGTTTTCGTGAAATTCTTGTGAACTTCGCAAGGTACGAATGATGTTATTTGAAAAGTTTCGAGTACATCGATGATAAAAGTGTAAAATCAAACATATATTCGAATAATACACTTGATTTATTATGAATTGGACTTTTATTGAATTGAGACAGAGATTGTAATTAACGATGGTTAAGTTGCGGACGAAGGATGTACATCATTGAATATTTGTAATATGAATTAACTGAGTAGTTAAGATTCACACATAATAGCTTAGTACGGGAAGATTTATTATGGTTTAAAAATTTATACATATAAAATATACATATAAATCTTTCGATTGGAAATGAGTTAATACTTCATAACTCGTTGATACAATATATTTGTTGTTGATTCGTAATGATGTCCACAATGATTCTTGAACTGACAGAGTTTGTGATGTTACAGGTGCTGTTGAGAAAACCATTGATGGGAGGTTCCAGTGCAGGAATGTGGAAAGCCAGGCGAGGAACACATAATGTTTCTTTCAAGAAGACTTCTGATGTGAACGCTAAACATCACGGCAAGGGAAAGTCAATTTCCAAATCACAATTGTTCAAGCTATTCAATTAGCTGAATGCCTTAGTTGATGATTCGGAGAATCATCACAGTGATGAGGGTTTTTTGGACGATGATTGGAATTTGAAGAAGAAGGTGAACAGTTCTTTATGACTGAAGAAATGGCAAGCAAGTTATTGGATGGAATTTTGACTAAAACAGCGCCATCACGATTTAAGCAAAAATTAGCACAACCAACCATCCGAGCAACAGCTGTGGATAATTTGTTTGCTTTGATTACTGGAGATGAAGCTATCAAACCACCAGCAATGGCAGAGTCTACACAGTGTTTTATCCCTCGAATTGCATATTATCCATTACCAAATCGGTGTTTATGATGGTACAACAGATCCAGAAGATTTTCTGACTATGTTTGAAGGCGTCATGAGGTTACAGCATTGGGAAGATGAAACTGCGTGTCATATGTTTCCAATGGTATTGCAGAAAATGGCAAGAGAATGGTTTGCTAGCTTGCCACCAAGGAGCATTACCAGTTTTCTTGATTTGAGGGAAAAGTTTGTGATGCAATATCAAAGCTTGAGAAGCTGCACATTATCACATCTTGATGCACATGAGATAACAATGCACCAGAATGAATCACTGGGTGATTTTATGAAACGTTATACCATTGTGTGTCAGAAGATACCAGACATACCAGAGTCTCAGCTTATTTCAGGATTTATATTTTGTCTTGATCAGCGTCGTTTTGCATGATTAATTCATGCTTTGCGTTATGATATTCCAAAAACATTGCATCAAGCATTGGGTATTGCTCAGAAGCATTTAGGAGCAGGCAAAATGGGATATCCAAGAGTGGATAATTATCAGAGAAACTTCAGGCAGCAAGGCGGAGAACGGAACAGGAATGACAATTATCAGAAACAAAGGGGTTATGACAGTAATTACCAGAAACAGCAGAGCGGTTGGAGGGGAAATAACCATCCAAACGATAATTATCACCATCGAAATCCATTAGACAAGCATCCCCTTATCATGGCATTAACTAAAACTCTAAAAGAGATTTTGTTCACAGAACCTATTAAGGAAACTTTTCACCCCCCCCCCCCGGCTGCCGATGGAAGAGCGTCAGGGACCACAAAGTGACAAATGGTATGATTTTCATGAGGCATACGGACATGATACAGATAATTACAAGTCATTGATGAGAGAAATCATTGCAAAGATCAAGGCTGGAGAATTAAATCATCTCTTACCAGGAAAAAAACTATCGAAGAAATGATCCAAACAAACGTTTTTCTTGGCAGGGAAAAATGCGTCACGGTGGACGGCGTGACAGGAATAGAAGAGAAGAGAGGAATGATGAAAGGGATCCAACCCCTGAAATGCACATTAAGGTTATATGGAATGAGACAGAGGAAAATGAAACAGACAGAGAATGCGGGACGGAAACCTGGATGTATGCTCCAATCATATTTCATACCATTCCAAATTAGCGTCTGTCAGAAGAGCCTGTGGTCATCTCAGCTGTAATTGCAAACAGAAACATCAATCGAATTTATACTGACACAGGTAGTGAGGCAGATATTTTATATTTGCATTGTTTCAAAAGTTATCCGTTCAGCGTGAAGGATAGGCTTCGCTACACGACTGTGAAAATTGCTGGCATTACGGGAGAATCAATGAAGGCAGTTGGTAGAGTAAAGCTGGATGTAACATTGGGAACATACCCCTTAGTCCGAACAGAAATTATGGACTTTACAGTTCTTGATGGTAGATCAAGATTCAATGCATTGTTTGGTAGGCGAACTCTTCGCAAATTTGGAGCAATTACTTCCACACCACATGCAGAAATACGGTTTCCAACACCAAATGGTGTAGCAGTAGTACACTCTGAATATGTGGGACCTGCAAGAGAAAAATCAGTGGTTTATGACGTTCAAGGGAATTTTGTCAGAGGAGAATCATCGAAGCAGTTATTTAGCAGAAATGATGTGAATGGGTACTTTAAACCATATAAAATGTGGGAGTATTGAAAGGAGGACGTAGAATGCTGAACGGAATACAATACAATAACATAAATCCTGTAGAACAGTCTTTATCACGTTTTTTAATTTTACTCAGTTCAGACAATCGCACAATACACTTTTTGTAATTTTCTGATTGGGACTTGATCACCCCATACGAAGATATTACACAAAAATGTTGTATGAGTGACAGTATTATCAATAAAAATTTTAAATTTTCCTTACGCACAGCATTACGCGTTACGAATGTAAAGCATGACATTCATTCCTACCCACATAAGGCAAGGCATTTTTATGCCCCCGATGGTAGAGGCTCTTGTGTCCACATTATAGACGCAAGGGATCGGCTAGCGTAAAGTGTTTACTTCGCTAGAGGGCACCGAGACAAAACTAAAGATCTCATAATGTCATGACATACAGAATGGTTTATCACAACGGCATAAATCCATTTATATCTGGAAAACAGAAAATATTGAAATACAAGTGTATTTTGTAAGCCGCACAACACCTGAGCGCAACACGCTCAACGGAACACTGTTAATTCCATAAACATAAATTTCTCTAACAGATTTATCAATTTTTATTGCATAACAATATTATGATTCATTCATATCCGACTTCACAAAGAAATCTAAGAATTCTCAAAGCCTCTTTACAAAACACATGCTCTGATACAGAATGGAGAACGGATAAATTGTTCGATATATTCATTACAGCAATAACAACATTTTACATAACTTGTTTTGATTAAATGGAAATACAAAACAGATGTACAATTTTAATAGCCTATATTCAAAATACCATTTATGTAGCAGTACACCTCCGATTCATAAAAAGGAATTATGCATTACGGACAGCGGATGACAGATGACCGTTCAATTCATGTAGAAATTCAAAAATCAGTTTAAAACAAAAATCATTTCATACGATATATGTAAATCTAAGCTTTTTAACAAGCTTTTAATGGTTAAACGTATATGGCAGTGATACGACAATCATGAAAAGTAACAACACATGTTCACATTAAACATAGGGACAGAATGTATATACAACATAGAGGTGTTACATGTTGTTACAGAATAAATGTATTTTCAAATTGAAACATCTAGAATGTCCTTAATAGATACATCATCCCTAAGACACATTTCTTCCAAGGAGGTAATCTTCAAAGAAGTCACTTCTGCTATGGCCGCCTGTAGCTTAGCACCAGCATCTGGTTTGATGTGTTTTGCAATTGCATCTGGTAAAGGGTCAGATTTACAGGTAATGAATTTAAAACCTCCTCCATTGCATCCAAAAGGTCACTTTCTGTAGATGCCACCATATACTTATCAAAAGTCTGACCCACAAGTGAAGAGCCCAACACCCTATGCATCAGACCAGGGACACCAGCCTTCAAATTAGTAAAATTCTTTTTAGCACCAGCAGCAGCAGCAATCTTCTCCTCCAACAACTGATTCTTCTCCTCAAGCAACTTCTTTAGCTCCTCATTACTCTTCACCAGCTTATCATTCTCCTCCATAAACTTCTCCTTCTCCACCCTTTCTGCAACACATTTTGTTTCCACCACCTGCAACAACTCCTCCTTCTTCTTAACAGCATCCTCTACAATCTTCAACTTTGAATTTTCATCTTTCAAGTCAACTTCAAGCCCTTTAACCTTGTTGGCATTATGAACAGCATTGGCAACAATGGTGTCTTGAGCTTTTTGCATCTTAAGCCCATGAATCACATGTTGATTCAGAAGCACTAATGCTGCAACAGTAGATTGATAGCTTTGTTTATGAGTCATGGTGGACAGAGAGGAAGATAAATCAGTAATAGTGCTTACCTACAATGAATCCAGTAATTCTGATTAAAAAAACAATTATTAGTGAAATAGTGTTCTTAGATTATAAATCTTATAAGGATACCTTCAAAAACTCAGCAAAACTATCAGATTTATTAGCAGGATCGTCAAGAAAAGCCTGTAAACCGCCCAGTGGTACAGATGGTGGTTGGGTAGATGTAGAAGATTAGGTTGTATCTGAAATGTCCCGTTCTTATTGATTAAAAACGTTCCATATTAATTGATTTCGTTGCGAGGTTTTGACCTCTATATGAGACGTTTTTCAAAGACTGCATTCATTTTTAAAACAAACCATAACCTTTATTTCATAAATAAAGGTTAAAAAGCTTTACGTAGATTATCAAATAATGATAATCTAAAATATCCTATTTACACACGACCATTACATAATGGTTTACAATACAAATATGTTACATCGAAATCAGTTTCTTGAATGCAGTTTTTACACAATATCATACAAACATGGACTCCAAATCTTGTCCTTATTTTAGTATGCAACAGCGGAAGCTCTTAATATTCACCTGAGAATAAACATGCTTTAAACGTCAACAAAAATGTTGGTGAGTTATAGGTTTAACCTATATATATCAAATCGTAACAATAGACCACAAGATTTCATATTTCAATACACATCCCATACATAGAGATAAAAATCATTCATATGGTGAACACCTGGTAACCGACAATAACAAGATGCATATATAAGAATATCCCCATCATTCCGGGACACCCTTCGGATACGATATAAATTTCGAAGTACTAAAGCATCCGGTACTTTGGATGGGGTTTGTTAGGCCCAATAGATCTATCTTTAGGATTCGCGTCAATTAGGGTGTCTGTTCCCTAATTCTTAGATTACCAGACTTAATAAAAAGGGGCATATTCGATTTCGATAATTCAACCATAGAATGTAGTTTCACGTACTTGTGTCTATTTTGTAAATCATTTATAAAACCTGCATGTATTCTCATCCCAAAAATATTAGATTTTAAAAGTGGGACTATAACTCACTTTCACAAATTTTTACTTCGTCGGGAAGTAAGACTTGGCCACTGTTGATTCACGAACCTATAACAATATATACATATATATTAAAGTATGTTCAAAATATATTTACAACACTTTTAATATATTTTGATGTTTTAAGTTTATTAAGTCAGCTGTCCTCGTTAGTAACCTATAACTAGTTGTCCACAGTTAGATGTACAGAAATAAATCGATAAATATTATCTTGAATCAATCCACGACCCAGTGTATACGTATCTCAGTATTGATCACAACTCAAACTATATATATTTTGGAATCAACCTCAACCCTGTATAGCTAACTCCAACATTCACATATAGAGTGTCTATGGTTGTTCCGAAATATATATAGATGTGTCGACATGATAGGTCGAAACATTGTATACGTGTCTATGGTATCTCAAGATTACATAATATACAATACAAGTTGATTAAGTTATGGTTGGAATAGATTTGTTACCAATTTTCACGTAGCTAAAATGAGAAAAATTATCCAATCTTGTTTTACCCATAACTTCTTCATTTTAAATCCGTTTTGAGTGAATCAAATTGCTATGGTTTCATATTGAACTCTATTTTATGAATCTAAACAGAAAAAGTATAGGTTTATAGTCGGAAAAATAAGTTACAAGTCGTTTTTGTAAAGGTAGTCATTTCAGTCGAAAGAACGACGTCTAGATGACCATTTTAGAAAACATACTTCCACTTTGAGTTTAACCATAATTTTTGGATATAGTTTCATGTTCATAATAAAAATAATTTTCTCAAAATAACAACTTTTAAATCAAAGTTTATCATAGTTTTTAATTAACTAACCCAAAACAGCCCGCGGTGTTACTACGACGGCGTAAATCCGGTTTTACGGTGTTTTTCGTGTTTCCAGGTTTTAAATCATTAAGTTAGCATATCATATAGATATAGAACATGTGTTTAGTTGATTTTAAAAGTCAAGTTAGAAGGATTAACTTTTGTTTGCGAACAAGTTTAGAATTAACTAAACTATGTTCTAGTGATTACAAGTTTAAACCTTCGAATAAGATAGCTTTATATGTATGAATCGAATGATGTTATGAACATCATTACTACCTTAATTTCCTTGGATAAACCTACTGGAAAAGAGAAAAATGGATCTAGCTTCAATGGATCCTTGGATGGCTCGAAGTTCTTGAAGCAGAATCATGACACGAAAACAAGTTCAAGTAAGATCATCACTTGAAATAAGATTGTTATAGTTATAGAAATTGAACCAAAGTTTGAATATGATTATTACCTTGTATTAGAATGATAACCTACTGTAAGAAACAAAGATTTCTTGAGGTTGGATGATCACCTTACAAGATTGGAAGTGAGCTAGCAAACTTGAAAGTATTCTTGATTTTATGAAACTAGAACTTTTGGAATTTATGAAGAACACTTAGAACTTGAAGATAGAACTTGAGAGAGATCAATTAGATGAAGAAAATTGAAGAATGAAAGTGTTTGTAGGTGTTTTTGGTCGTTGGTGTATGTATTAGATATAAAGGATATGTAATTTTGTTTTCATGTAAATAAGTCATGAATGATTACTCATATTTTTGTAATTTTATGAGATATTTCATGCTAGTTGCCAAATGATGGTTCCCACATATGTTAGGTGACTCACATGGGCTGCTAAGAGCTGATCATTGGAGTGTATATACCAATAGTACATACATCTAAAAGCTGTGTATTGTACGAGTACGAATACGGGTGCATACGAGTAGAATTGTTGATGAAACTGAACGAGGATGTAATTGTAAGCATTTTTGTTAAGTAGAAGTATTTTGATAAGTGTATTGAAGTCTTTCAAAAGTGTATAAATACATATTAAAACACTACATGTATATACATTTTAACTGAGTCGTTAAGTCATCGTTAGTCGTTACATGTAAGTGTTGTTTTGAAACCTTTAGGTTAACGATCTTGTTAAATGTTGTTAACCCAATGTTTATAATATCAAATGAGATTTTAAATTATTATATTATCATGATATTATCATGTATGAATATCTCTTAATATGATATATATACATTAAATGTCTTTACAACGATAATCGTTACATATATGTCTCGTTTAAAAATCATTAAGTTAGTAGTCTTGTTTTTACATATGTAGTTCATTGTTAATATACTTAATGATATGTTTACTTATCATAGTATCATGTTAACTATATATATATCCATATATATGTCATCATATAGTTTTTACAAGTTTTAACGTTCGTGAATCACCGGTCAACTTGGGTGGTCAATTGTCTATATGAAACATATTTCAATTAATCAAGTCTTAACAAGTTTGATTGCTTAACATGTTGGAAACATTTAATCATGTAAATATCAATCTCAATTAATATATATAAACATGGAAAAGTTCGGGTCACTACAGTACCTACCCGTTAAATAAATTTCGTCCCGAAATTTTAAGCTGTTGAAGGTGTTGACGAATCTTCTGGAAATAGATGCGGGTATTTCTTCTTCATCTGATCTTCACGCTCCCAGGTGAACTCGGGTCCTCTACGAGCATTCCATCGAACCTTAACAATTGGTATCTTGTTTTGCTTAAGTCTTTTAACCTCACGATCCATTATTTCGACGGGTTCTTCGATGAATTGAAGTTTTTCGTTGATTTGGATTTCATCTAACGAAATAGTGAGATCTTCTTTAGCAAAACATTTCTTTAAATTCGAGATGTGGAAAGTGTAATGTACAGCCGCGAGTTGTTGAGGTAACTCTAGTCGGTAAGCTACTGGTCCGACACGATCAATAATCTTGAATGGTCCAATATACCTTGGATTTAATTTCCCTCGTTTACCAAATCGAACAACGCCTTTCCAAGGTGCAACTTTAAGCATGACCATCTCTCCAATTTCAAATTCTATATCTTTTCTTTTAATGTCAGCGTAGCTCTTTTGTCGACTTCGGGCGGTTTTCAACCGTTGTTGAATTTGGATGATCTTCTCGGTAGTTTCTTGTATAATCTCCGGACCCGTAATCTGTCTATCCCCCACTTCACTCCAACAAATCGGAGACCTGCACTTTCTACCATAAAGTGCTTCAAACGGCGCCATCTCAATGCTTGAATGGTAGCTGTTGTTGTAGGAAAATTCTGCTAACGGTAGATGTCGATCCCAACTGTTTCCGAAATCAATAACACATGCTCGTAGCATGTCTTCAAGCGTTTGTATCGTCCTTTCGCTCTGCCCATCAGTTTGTGGATGATAGGCAGTACTCATGTCTAGACGAGTTCCTAATGCTTGCTGTAATGTCTGCCAGAATCTTGAAATAAATCTGCCATCCCTATCAGAGATAATAGAGATTGGTATTCCATGTCTGGAGACGACTTCCTTCAAATACAGTCGTGCTAACTTCTCCATCTTGTCATCTTCTCTTATTGGTAGGAAGTGTGCTGATTTGGTGAGACGATCAACTATTACCCAAATAGTATCAAAACCACTTGCAGTCCTTGGCAATTTAGTGATGAAATCCATGGTAATATTTTCCCATTTCCATTCCGGGATTTCGGGTTGTTGAAGTAGACCTGATGGTTTCTGATGCTCAGCTTTGACCTTAGAACACGTCAAACATTCTCCTACGTATTTAGAAACATCGGCTTTCATACCCGGCCACCAAAAATGTTTCTTGAGATCCTTGTACATCTTCCCCGTTCCAGAATGTATTGAGTATCTGGTTTTATGAGCTTCTCTAAGTACCATTTCTCTCATATCTCCAAATTTTGGTACCCAAATCCTTTCAGCCCTATACCGGGTTCCGTCTTCCCGAATATTAAGATGCTTCTCCGATCCTTTGGGTATTTCATCCTTTAAATTTCCCTCTTTTAAAACTCCTTGTTGCGCCTCCTTTATTTGAGTAGTAATGTTATTATGAATCATTATATTCATAGATTTTACTCGAATGGGTTCTCTGTCCTTCCTGCTCAAGGCATCGGCTACCACATTTGCCTTCCCCGGGTGGTAACGAATCTCAAAGTCGTAATCATTCAACAATTCAATCCACCTACGCTGCCTCATATTCAGTTGTTTCTGATTAAATATGTGTTGAAGACTTTTGTGGTCGGTATATATAATACTTTTGACCCCATATATGTAGTGACCCGAACTTTTCCATGTTTATATATATTAATTGAGATTGATATTTACATGATTAAATGTTTCCAACATGTTAAGCAATCAAACTTGTTAAAACTTGATTAATTGAAATATGTTTCATATAGACAATTGACCACCCAAGTTGATCGGTGATTCACGAACGTTAAAACTTGTAAAAACTATATGATGACATATATATGGATATATATATATATAGTTAACATGATACTATGATAAGAAAACATATAATAAAGTATATTAACAATGAACTACATATGTAAAAACAAGACTACTAACTTAATGATTTTTAAACGAGACATATATGTAACGATTATCGTTGTAAAGACATTTAATGTATATATATCATATTAAGAGATATTCATACATGATAATATCATGATAATATAATAATTTAAAATCTCATTTGATATTATAAACATTGGGTTAACAACATTTAACAAGATCGTTAACCTAAAGGTTTCAAAACAACACTTACATGTAACGACTAACGATGACTTAACGACTCAGTTAAAATGTATATACATGTAGTGTTTTAATATGTATTTATACACTTTTGAAAGACTTCAATACACTTATCAAAATACTTCTACTTAACAAAAATGCTTACAATTACATCCTCGTTCAGTTTCATCAACAATTCTACTCGTATGCACCCGTATTCGTACTCGTACAATACACAGCTTTTAGATGTATGTACTATTGGTATATACACTCCAATGATCAGCTCTTAGCAGCCCATGTGAGTCACCTAACACATGTGGGAACCATCATTTGGCAACTAGCATGAAATATCTCATAAAATTACAAAAATATGAGTAATCATTCATGACTTATTTACATGAAAACAAAATTACATATCCTTTATATCTAATCCATACACCAACGACCAAAAACACCTACAAACACTTTCATTCTTCAATTTTCTTCATCTAATTGATCTCTCTCAAGTTCTATCTTCAAGTTCTAAGTGTTCTTCATAAATTCCAAAAGTTCTAGTTTCATAAAATCAAGAATACTTTCAAGTTTGCTAGCTCACTTCCAATCTTGTAAGGTGATCATCCAACCTCAAGAAATCTTTGTTTCTTACAGTAGGTTATCATTCTAATACAAGGTAATAATCATATTCAAACTTTGGTTCAATTTCTATAACTATAACAATCTTATTTCAAGTGATGATCTTACTTGAACTTGTTTTCGTGTCATGATTCTGCTTCAAGAACTTCGAGCCATCCAAGGATCCATTGAAGCTAGATCCATTTTTCTCTTTTCCAGTAGGTTTATCCAAGGAAATTAAGGTAGTAATGATGTTCATAACATCATTCGATTCATACATATAAAGCTATCTTATTCGAAGGTTTAAACCTGTAATCACTAGAACATAGTTTAGTTAATTCTAAACTTGTTCGCAAACAAAAGTTAATCCTTCTAACTTGACTTTTAAAATCAACTAAACACATGTTCTATATCTATATGATATGCTAACTTAATGATTTAAAACCTGGAAACACGAAAAACACCGTAAAACCGGATTTACGCCGTCGTAGTAACACCGCGGGCTGTTTTGGGTTAGTTAATTAAAAACTATGATAAACTTTGATTTAAAAGTTGTTATTCTGAGAAAATGATTTTTATTATGAACATGAAACTATATCCAAAAATTATGGTTAAACTCAAAGTGGAAGTATGTTTTCTAAAATGGTCATCTAGACGTCGTTCTTTCGACTGAAATGACTACCTTTACAAAAACGACTTGTAACTTATTTTTCTGACTATAAACCTATAATTTTTCTGTTTAGATTCATAAAATAGAGTTCAATATGAAACCATAGCAATTTGATTCACTCAAAACGGATTTAAAATGAAGAAGTTATGGGTAAAACAAGATTGGATAATTTTTCTCATTTTAGCTACGTGAAAATTGGTAACAAATCTATTACAACCATAACTTAATCAACTTGTATTGTATATTATGTAATCTTGAGATACCATAGACACGTATACAATGTTTCGACCTATCATGTCGACACATCTATATATATTTCGGAACAACCATAGACACTCTATATGTGAATGTTGGAGTTAGCTATACAGGGTTGAGGTTGATTCCAAAATATATATAGTTTGAGTTGTGATCAATACTGAGATACGTATACACTGGGTCGTGGATTGATTCAAGATAATATTTATCGATTTATTTCTGTACATCTAACTGTGGACAACTAGTTATAGGTTACTAACGAGGACAGCTGACTTAATAAACTTAAAGCATCAAAATATATTAAAAGTGTTGTAAATATATTTTGAACATACTTTAATATATATGTATATATTGTTATAGGTTCGTGAATCAACAGTGGCCAAGTCTTACTTCCCGACGAAGTAAAAATCTGTGAAAGTGAGTTATAGTCCCACTTTTAAAATCTAATATTTTTGGGATGAGAATACATGCAGGTTTTATAAATGATTTACAAAATAGACACAAGTACGTGAAACTACATTCTATGGTTGAATTATCGAAATCGAATATGCCCCTTTTTATTAAGTCTGGTAATCTAAGAATTAGGGAACAGACACCCTAATTGACGCGAATCCTAAAGATAGATCTATTGGGCCTAACAAACCCCATCCAAAGTATCGGATGCTTTAGTACTTCGAAATTTATATCATATCCGAAGGGTGTCCCGGAATGATGGGGATATTCTTATATATGCATCTTGTTATTGTCGGTTACCAGGTGTTCACCATATGAATGATTTTTATCTCTATGTATGGGATATGTATTGAAATATGAAATCTTGTGGTCTATTGTTACGATTTGATATATATAGGTTAAACCTATAACTCACCAACATTTTTGTTGACGTTTAAAGCATGTTTATTCTCAGGTGAATATTAAGAGCTTCCGCTGTTGCATACTAAAATAAGGACAAGATTTGGAGTCCATGTTTGTATGATATTGTGTAAAAACTGCATTCAAGAAACTGATTTCGATGTAACATATTTGTATTGTAAACCATTATGTAATGGTCGTGTGTAAACAGGATATTTTAGATTATCATTATTTGATAATCTACGTAAAGCTTTTTAAACCTTTATTTATGAAATAAAGGTTATGGTTTGTTTTAAAAATGAATGCAGTCTTTAAAAAACGTCTCATATAGAGGTCAAAACCTCGCAACGAAATCAATTAATATGGAACGTTTTTAATCAATAAGAACGGGACATTTCAGTTGGTATCCGAGCGTTGGTCTTAGAGAACCAGAAAATTTGCATTAGTGTGTCTTATCGAGTTTGTTAGGATGCATTAGTGAGTCTGGACTTCGACCGTGTTTTCTTTAAAAATGATTGCTTAACATTTTTGTTGGAAACTATATATTTTTAACATATGAATATTATGTGATATATTAATCTCTTAACGTGTTTGATATTATGTGATAGATGTCTACCTCTAGAACAAGTCCCATTGACTCACCTAATAATAATGAAGAGTCAAATGTAAATTGGAATGATTTGTGGACTGATTCACAAGTTCCCGAAGAGGAACCGGAAGAAGAGTCGGAACCGGAAGAAGAATCGGAACCGGAAGAAGAATCGGAACCGGATGAAGAAATAGAACCGGTGGGGGAAATAATAAAACGGTTAAGTAAAAGAAAATCCTCAACCAACCGACCAAAGTTAATTATGGTCAATGGTGTTTCCGCCAAGGAAGCAAAATATTGGGAGGATTACCAATTCTCCGATGAATCGGATTCCGACGAGAATTCCAATGATGTTATAGAAATTACCCCAACTGAATTTAAAAAGGCAAAAGAAAATAATAAGGGAAAGGGCATAAAAATAGAGAAATCTAATTCCAACCCCGATGAACTTTATATGTATCGTCAACCCCCGAAGTCCTTAAGTTGTAACAATGACCCGGGAACCTCTAAACCACCAGGTTTTTCTAAACCAATATGGACAACGACGGCTCGTATTAGGGGAACATCATATATCCCTAGAAACTTGGCAAAACGAACCAAAACCGAAGAAGAAGAAACGAGCGAGTCGGAATAAGATAGTTGTATTCGTGTGGTGTAATATATGTAATATAGTGTTCTTATGCTTTATGATATATGTAAAAATTGCTTGTATTAATAAGTAATTTTTTTATGAATCTAACTCTTGTCTATTTTACAGTTTAAAAACACAAAAATGGATAGACAACCCAATATTTTAAGAGACCTACCCGGAGACATGATTGATGAAATCTTGTCTAAAGTCGGCCAGAATTCTTCGGCACAACTATTTAAGGCGAGATCAGTTTGTAAGACATTCGAAGAACGTTCCAAGAATGTCTTGGTTTATAAGAGACTTTCGTTTGAAAGATGGGGGATATCACATTGGGAAACCCATAAGTTACGATGTGTTTACTTTGACGCATATATTGCGGGGAACCCAAATGCTATTTTACGCAACGGGTTAAGAAATTATTTTGACTCAATATATCCGAATATTGGACTTCGTGATTTAGAAAAAGCGGCTAACATGCAACATAAAGAAGCATGTTATGCTTACGGATTAGTAATGTTCGCTTCTCACCAAAGTGAGAACAAGAACATCGGGCTACAACTATTAAACAAAACGTTTCCACAAGTGACAGAGTCGGTAATTGGGGTAAGAAATGAGGTTTTTAGATTATTACGGGACTGTTGGACATTACGTAACCCTCGTCCCTTTGATGACGTTACAACACGCTGTCTTATCAACGGCCATAACGGTTATGTTGCACAAGACCAAGGATGGGAAGTAGTCCTAGTAAAACCAGAATGCATGACTTGTTTCTGGACGTATGAATTACGTGTCTTTATTGCCTTTGCTGAACGACTTGTGTACTAGCTAGAATTGTCTTCACAACTATCTTGTATCAAAGTTATTGTGTGCTATATTTCATGCTTTATGTAAAATAAGCGGTATTGTAAGTTTGTAAAATATTGTATAAAAGTTTGAACGCGAAATATTATTATAATCAGTTTTTCATATAGAATTGTAGTAGTTGAATTGTATATTAGCTACTAAGTATGAACTTAACGGGTAGGTACTACCCGAATTTAAACTTATAAAACGCTAATATGAAGAAAAAGCTTTTATAAATGAGTTCATATTATGCTACGAAATACTATTAACTACTCTTAATATTCTGTATGATTAACTTGTTCCATTTAACTATTTTGAAGGAAATGGCACCGACTACTCGACACACCGTGAATATGAATGAAGAGGAATTCCGTACTTTTCTAGCTTCAAACATAGCCGCAGTACAGGCTGCGCTACATACCAACAATAACCTTGGATCTAGCAGTACAGGAAATCGTGTAGGATGCACCTACAAAGAATTCACTGCCTGCAAACCTTTAGAATTTGATGGAACCGAAGGACCGATCGGATTGAAACGGTGGACCGAGAAGGTTGAATCGGTGATTGCCATAAGTAAGTGTACTGAAGAGGACAAAGTGAAGTACGCTACGCATACCTTCACAGGTTCTGCGTTAACATGGTGGAATACCTATCTAGAGCAAGTGGGACAAGATGATGCGTACGCACTACCGTGGTCAGCATTCAAGCACTTGATGAACGAGAAGTACCGTCCCAGAACCGAGGTCAATAAGCTCAAGACAGAACTTAGAGGGTTACGAACCCAAGGATTTGATATTACCACGTACGAAAGACGATTCACAGAATTGTGCCTATTGTGTCCGGGAGCATTCGAAGATGAGGAAGAGAAGATCGACGCGTTTGTGAAAGGATTACCGGAAAGAATCCAAGAAGATATAAGTTCACACGAGCCCGCCTCCATACAACAGGCATGTAGAATGGCTCACAAACTAGTGAACCAGATTGAAGAAAGAATTAAAGAACAGACTGCTGAAGAGGCCAATGTAAAGCAAGTCAAAAGAAAGTGGGAGGAAAACGGTGATAAGAATCACCAATACAACAACAACAGCAATTACAACAATAATCGCAACAATTATCCCAACAATCGCAACATCAATCGCAACTACAACAAACGGCCCAACAACAACAACAACAACAACAACAGCAACTACAACAATCATCCCAACAACAATAATAACCGCAACAACAACAACAACCAGAAGCAGCTATGCCAAAGGTGTGAAAAGAATCACTCAGGGTTCTGCACCAAATTTTGCAACAAGTGTAAAAGAAATGGTCATAGCGCGGCGAAGTGTACGGTCTATGGACCAGGGGTTAATAGAACGAAAGGAACAAATGGTGTCGGAACGAGTAATGGCGGAGCAAGTAGTGTCGGAGCAAGTTATGCCAATGTAGTTTGTTATAAATGTGGAAAACCAGGCCACATTATTAGAAATTGCCCGAACCAGGAGAACACGAATGGACAAGGCCGTGGAAGAGTTTTCAATATTAATGCGGTAGAGGCACAGGAAGACCCGGAGCTTGTTACGGGTACGTTTCTTATTGACAATAAATATGCTTACGTTTTATTTGATTCGGGTGCGGATAGAAGCTATATGAGTAGAGATTTTTGTGCTAAATTAAGTTGTCCATTGACGCCTTTGGATAGTAAATTTTTACTCGAATTAGCAAATGGTAAATTAATTTCAGCAGATAATATATGTCGGAATCGAGAAATTAAACTGGTTAGCGAAACATTTAAGATTGATTTGATACCAGTAGAGTTAGGGAGTTTTGATGTGATAATCGGTATGGACTGGTTGAAAGAAGTGAAAGCGGAGATCGTTTTTTACAAAAATGCAATTCGCATTATACGAGAAAAAGGAAAACCCTTAATGGTGTACGGAGAAAAGGGCAACACGAAGCTACATCTTATTAGTAATTTGAAGGCACAAAAACTAATAAGAAAAGGTTGCTATGCTGTTCTAGCACACGTCGAGAAAGTACAAACTGAAGAAAAGAGCATCAATGATGTTCCCATTGCAAAAGAATTTTCCGATGTATTTCCGAAAGAATTACCGGGATTACCCCCACATCGATCCGTTGAATTTCAAATAGATCTTGTACCAGGAGCTGCACCAATAGCTCGTGCTCCTTACAGACTCGCACCCAGCGAGATGAAAGAACTGCAAAGCCAATTACAAGAACTTTTAGAGCGTGGTTTCATTCGACCAAGCACATCACCGTGGGGAGCTCCTGTTTTGTTTGTCAAGAAGAAAGATGGTACATTCAGGTTGTGTATCGACTACCGAGAGTTGAACAAACTTACCATCAAGAACCGCTACCCACTACCGAGAATCGACGACTTATTTGATCAACTACAAGGCTCGTCTGTTTATTCAAAGATTGACTTACGTTCCGGGTATCATCAAATGCGGGTGAAAGAAGATGATATTCCAAAGACTGCTTTCAGAACACGTTACGGTCATTACGAGTTTATGGTCATGCCGTTTGGTTTAACTAATGCACCAGCTGTGTTCATGGACCTTATGAACCGAGTGTGTGGACCATACCTTGACAAGTTTGTCATTGTTTTCATTGATGACATACTTATTTACTCAAAGAATGACCAAGAACACGGTGAACATTTGAGAAAGGTGTTAGAAGTATTGAGGAAGGAAGAATTGTACGCTAAGTTTTCAAAGTGTGCATTTTGGTTGGAAGAAGTTCAATTCCTCGGTCACATAGTGAACAAAGAAGGTATTAAGGTGGATCCGACAAAGATAGAAACTGTTGAAAAGTGGGAAACCCCGAAAACTCCGAAACACATACGCCAGTTTTTAGGACTAGCTGGTTACTACAGAAGGTTCATCCAAGACTTTTCCAGAATAGCAAAACCCTTGACTGCATTAACGCATAAAGGGAAGAAATTTGAATGGAATGATGAACAAGAGAAAGAGTTTCAGTTATTGAAGAAAAAGCTAACTACGGCACCTATATTGTCATTGCCTGAAGGGAATGATGATTTTGTGATTTATTGTGATGCATCAAAGCAAGGTCTCGGTTGTGTATTAATGCAACGAACGAAGGTGATTGCTTATGCGTCTAGACAATTGAAGATTCACGAACAAAATTATACGACGCATGATTTGGAATTAGGCGCGGTTGTTTTTGCATTAAAGACTTGGAGGCACTACTTATATGGGGTCAAAAGTATTATATATACCGACCACAAAAGTCTTCAACACATATTTAATCAGAAACAACTGAATATGAGGCAGCGTAGGTGGATTGAATTATTGAATGATTACGACTTTGAGATTCGTTACCACCCGGGGAAGGCAAATGTGGTAGCCGATGCCTTGAGCAGGAAGGACAGAGAACCCATTCGAGTAAAATCTATGAATATAATGATTCATAATAACATTACTACTCAAATAAAGGAGGCGCAACAAGGAGTTTTAAAAGAGGGAAATTTAAAGGATGAAATACCCAAAGGATCGGAGAAGCATCTTAATATTCGGGAAGACGGAACCCGGTATAGGGCTGAAAGGATTTGGGTACCAAAATTTGGAGATATGAGAGAAATGGTACTTAGAGAAGCTCATAAAACCAGATACTCAATACATCCTGGAACGGGGAAGATGTACAAGGATCTCAAGAAACATTTTTGGTGGCCGGGTATGAAAGCCGATATTGCTAAATACGTAGGAGAATGTTTGACGTGTTCTAAGGTCAAAGTTGAGCATCAGAAACCATCAGGTCTACTTCAACAACCCGAAATCCCGGAATGGAAATGGGAAAACATTACCATGGATTTCATCACTAAATTGCCAAGGACTGCAAGTGGTTTTGATACTATTTGGGTAATAGTTGATCGTCTCACCAAATCAGCACACTTCCTACCAATAAGAGAAGATGACAAGATGGAGAAGTTAGCATGACTATATTTGAAGGAAGTCGTCTCCAGACATGGAATACCAATCTCTATTATCTCTGATAGGGATGGCAGATTTATTTCAAGATTCTGGCAGACATTACAGCAAGCATTAGGAACTCGTCTAGACATGAGTACTGCCTATCATCCACAAACTGATGGGCAGAGCGAAAGGACGATACAAACGCTTGAAGACATGCTACGAGCATGTGTTATTGATTTCGGAAACAGTTGGGATCGACATCTACCGTTAGCAGAATTTTCCTACAACAACAGCTACCATTCAAGCATTGAGATGGCGCCGTTTGAAGCACTTTATGGTAGAAAGTGCAGGTCTCCGATTTGTTGGAGTGAAGTGGGGGATAGACAGATTACGGGTCCGGAGATTATACAAGAAACTACCGAGAAGATCATCCAAATTCAACAACGGTTGAAAACCGCCCAAAGTCGACAAAAGAGCTACGCTGACATTAAAAGAAAAGATATAGAATTTGAAATTGGAGAGATGGTCATGCTTAAAGTTGCACCTTGGAAAGGCGTTGTTCGATTTGGTAAACGAGGGAAATTAAATCCAAGGTATATTGGACCATTCAAGATTATTGATCGTGTCGGACCAGTAGCTTACCGACTAGAGTTACCTCAACAACTCGCGGCTGTACATAACACTTTCCACGTCTCGAATTTAAAGAAATGTTTTGCTAAAGAAGATCTCACTATTCCGTTAGATGAAATCCAAATCAACGAAAAACTTCAATTCATCGAAGAACCCGTCGAAATAATGGATCGTGAGGTTAAAAGACTTAAGCAAAACAAGATACCAATTGTTAAGGTTCGATGGAATGCTCGTAGAGGACCCGAGTTCACCTGGGAGCGTGAAGATCAGATGAAGAAGAAATACCCGCATCTATTTCCAGAAGATTCGTCAACACCTTCAACAGCTTAAAATTTCGGGACGAAATTTATTTAACGAGTAGGTACTGTAGTGACCCGAACTTTTCCATGTTTATATATATTAATTGAGATTGATATTTACATGATTAAATGTTTCCAACATGTTAAGCAATCAAACTTGTTAAAACTTGATTAATTGAAATATGTTTCATATAGACAATTGACCACCCAAGTTGATCGGTGATTTACGAACGTTAAAACTTGTAAAAACTATATGATGACATATATATGGATATATATATATAGTTAACATGATACTATGATAAGAAAACATATAATAAAGTATATTAACAATGAACTACATATGTAAAAACAAGACTACTAACTTAATGATTTTTAAACGAGACATATATGTAACGATTATCGTTGTAAAGACATTTAATGTATATATATCATATTAAGAGATATTCATACATGATAATATCATGATAATATAATAATTTAAAATCTCATTTGATATTATAAACATTGGGTTAACAACATTTAACAAGATCGTTAACCTAAAGGTTTCAAAACAACACTTACATGTAACGACTAACGATGACTTAACGACTCAGTTAAAATGTATATACATGTAGTGTTTTAATATGTATTTATACACTTTTGAAAGACTTCAATACACTTATCAAAATACTTCTACTTAACAAAAATGCTTACAATTACATCCTCGTTCAGTTTCATCAACAATTCTACTCGTATGCACCCGTATTCGTACTCGTACAATACACAGCTTTTAGATGTATGTACTATTGGTATATACACTCCAATGATCAGCTCTTAGCAGCCCATGTGAGTCACCTAACACATGTGGGAACCATCATTTGGCAACTAGCATGAAATATCTCATAAAATTACAAAAATATGAGTAATCATTCATGACTTATTTACATGAAAACAAAATTACATATCCTTTATATCTAATCCATACACCAACGACCAAAAACACCTACAAACACTTTCATTCTTCAATTTTCTTCATCTAATTGATCTCTCTCAAGTTCTATCTTCAAGTTCTAAGTGTTCTTCATAAATTCCAAAAGTTCTAGTTTCATAAAATCAAGAATACTTTCAAGTTTGCTAGCTCACTTCCAATCTTGTAAGGTGATCATCCAACCTCAAGAAATCTTTGTTTCTTACAGTAGGTTATCATTCTAATACAAGGTAATAATCATATTCAAACTTTGGTTCAATTTCTATAACTATAACAATCTTATTTCAAGTGATGATCTTACTTGAACTTGTTTTCGTGTCATGATTCTGCTTCAAGAACTTCGAGCCATCCAAGGATCCATTGAAGCTAGATCCATTTTTCTCTTTTCCAGTAGGTTTATCCAAGGAAATTAAGGTAGTAATGATGTTCATAACATCATTCGATTCATACATATAAAGCTATCTTATTCGAAGGTTTAAACCTGTAATCACTAGAACATAGTTTAGTTAATTCTAAACTTGTTCGCAAACAAAAGTTAATCCTTCTAACTTGACTTTTAAAATCAACTAAACACATGTTCTATATCTATATGATATGCTAACTTAATGATTTAAAACCTGGAAACACGAAAAACACCGTAAAACCGGATTTACGCCGTCGTAGTAACACCGCGGGCTGTTTTGGGTTAGTTAATTAAAAACTATGATAAACTTTGATTTAAAAGTTGTTATTCTGAGAAAATGATTTTTATTATGAACATGAAACTATATCCAAAAATTATGGTTAAACTCAAAGTGGAAGTATGTTTTCTAAAATGGTCATCTAGACGTCGTTCTTTCGACTGAAATGACTACCTTTACAAAAACGACTTGTAACTTATTTTTCTGACTATAAACCTATACTTTTTCTGTTTAGATTCATAAAATAGAGTTCAATATGAAACCATAGCAATTTGATTCACTCAAAACGGATTTAAAATGAAGAAGTTATGGGTAAAACAAGATTGGATAATTTTTCTCATTTTAGCTACGTGAAAATTGGTAACAAATCTATTACAACCATAACTTAATCAACTTGTATTGTATATTATGTAATCTTGAGATACCATAGACACGTATACAATGTTTCGACCTATCATGTCGACACATCTATATATATTTCGGAACAACCATAGACACTCTATATGTGAATGTTGGAGTTAGCTATACAGGGTTGAGGTTGATTCCAAAATATATATAGTTTGAGTTGTGATCAATACTGAGATACGTATACACTGGGTCGTGGATTGATTCAAGATAATATTTATCGATTTATTTCTGTACATCTAACTGTGGACAACTAGTTATAGGTTACTAACGAGGACAGCTGACTTAATAAACTTAAAGCATCAAAATATATTAAAAGTGTTGTAAATATATTTTGAACATACTTTAATATATATGTATATATTGTTATAGGTTCGTGAATCAACAGTGGCCAAGTCTTACTTCCCGACGAAGTAAAAATCTGTGAAAGTGAGTTATAGTCCCACTTTTAAAATCTAATATTTTTGGGATGAGAATACATGCAGGTTTTATAAATGATTTACAAAATAGACACAAGTACGTGAAACTACATTCTATGGTTGAATTATCGAAATCGAATATGCCCCTTTTTATTAAGTCTGGTAATCTAAGAATTAGGGAACAGACACCCTAATTGACGCGAATCCTAAAGATAGATCTATTGGGCCTAACAAACCCCATCCAAAGTACCGGATGCTTTAGTACTTCGAAATTTATATCATATCCGAAGGGTGTCCCGGAATGATGGGGATATTCTTATATATGCATCTTGTTATTGTCGGTTACCAGGTGTTCACCATATGAATGATTTTTATCTCTATGTATGGGATGTGTATTGAAATATGAAATCTTGTGGTCTATTGTTACGATTTGATATATATAGGTTAAACCTATAACTCACCAACATTTTTGTTGACGTTTAAAGCATGTTTATTCTCAGGTGAATATTAAGAGCTTCCGCTGTTGCATACTAAAATAAGGACAAGATTTGGAGTCCATGTTTGTATGATATTGTGTAAAAACTGCATTCAAGAAACTGATTTCGATGTAACATATTTGTATTGTAAACCATTATGTAATGGTCGTGTGTAAACAGGATATTTTAGATTATCATTATTTGATA
Organism: Rutidosis leptorrhynchoides; assembly: GCF_046630445.1. Classification (NCBI taxonomy): domain Eukaryota; kingdom Viridiplantae; phylum Streptophyta; class Magnoliopsida; order Asterales; family Asteraceae; genus Rutidosis; species Rutidosis leptorrhynchoides. The sequence continues at coordinate 243,000,931 of NC_092343.1, forward strand.
ATCTACGTAAAGCTTTTTAAACCTTTATTTATGAAATAAAGGTTATGGTTTGTTTTAAAAATGAATGCAGTCTTTAAAAAACGTCTCATATAGAGGTCAAAACCTCGCAACGAAATCAATTAATATGGAACGTTTTTAATCAATAAGAACGGGACATTTCAATATAAGTAGTGCCTCCAAGTCTTTAATGCAAAAACAACCGCGCCTAATTCCAAATCATGCGTCGTATAATTTTGTTCGTGAATCTTCAATTGTCTAGACGCATAAGCAATCACCTTCGTTCGTTGCATTAATACACAACCGAGACCTTGCTTTGATGCATCACAATAAATCACAAAATCATCATTCCCTTCAGGCAATGACAATATAGGTGCCGTAGTTAGCTTTTTCTTCAATAACTGAAACGCTTTCTCTTGTTCATCATTCCATTCAAATTTCTTCCCTTTATGCGTTAATGCAGTCAAGGGTTTTGCTATTCTGGAAAAGTCTTGGATGAACCTTCTGTAGTAACCAGCTAGTCCTAAAAACTGGCGTATGTGTTTCGGAGTTTTCGGGGTTTCCCACTTTTCAACAGTTTCTATCTTTGCCGGATCCACCTTAATACCTTCTTTGTTCACTATGTGACCGAGGAATTGAACTTCTTCCAACCAAAATGCACACTTTGAAAACTTAGCGTACAATTCTTCCTTCCTCAATACTTCTAACACCTTTCTCAAATGTTCACCGTGTTCTTGGTCATTCTTTGAGTAAATAAGTATGTCATCAATGAAAACAATGACAAACTTGTCAAGGTATGGTCCACACACTCGGTTCATAAGGTCCATGAACACAGCTGGTGCATTAGTTAAACCAAACGGCATGACCATAAACTCGTAATGACCGTAACGTGTTCTGAAAGCAGTCTTTGGAATATCATCTTCTTTCACCCGCATTTGATGATACCCGGAACGTAAGTCAATCTTTGAATAAACAGACGAGCCTTGTAGTTGATCAAATAAGTCGTCGATTCTCGGTAGTGGGTAGCGGTTCTTGATGGTAAGTTTGTTCAACTCTCGGTAGTCGATACACAACCTGAATGTACCATCTTTCTTCTTGACAAACAAAACAGGAGCTCCCCACGGTGATGTGCTTGGTCGAATGAAACCACGCTCTAAAAGTTCTTGTAATTGGCTTTGTAGTTCTTTCATCTCTCTGGGTGCGAGTCTGTAAGGAGCACGAGCTATTGGTGCAGCTCCTGGTACAAGATCTATTTGAAATTCAACGGATCGATGTGGGGGTAATCCCGGTAATTCTTTCGGAAATACATCAGGAAATTCTTTTGCGACGGGAACATCATTGATGCTCTTTTCTTCAGTTTGTACTTTCTCGACGTGTGCTAGAACAGCATAGCAACCTTTTCTTATTAGTTTTTGTGCCTTCAAATTACTAATAAGATGTAGCTTCGTGTTGCCCTTTTCTCCGTACACCATTAAGGGTTTTCCTTTTTCTCGTATAATGCGAATTGCATTTTTGTAACAAACGATCTCCGCTTTCACTTCTTTCAACCAGTCCATACCGATTATCACATCAAAACTCCCTAACTCTACTGGTATCAAATCAATCTTAAATGTTTCGCTAACCAGTTTAATTTCTCGATTCCGACATATATTATCTGCTGAAATTAATTTACCATTTGCTAATTCGAGTAAAAATTTACTATCCAAAGGCGTCAATGGACAACTTAATTTAGCACAAAAATCTCTACTCATATAGCTTCTATCCGCACCCGAATCAAATAAAACGTAAGCAGATTTATTGTCAATAAGAAACGTACCCGTAACAAGCTCCGGGTCTTCCTGTGCCTCTGCCGCATTAATATTGAAAACTCTTCCACGGCCTTGTCCATTCGTGTTCTCCTGGTTCGGGCAATTTCTAATAATGTGGCCCGGTTTTCCACATTTATAACAAACTACATTGGCATAACTTGCTCCGACACTACTTGCTCCGCCATTACTCGTTCCGACACCATTTGTTCCTTTCGTTCTATTAACCCCTGGTCCGTAGACCTCACACTTCGCCGCGCTATGACCATTTCTTTTACACTTGTTGCAAAATTTGGTGCAGAACCCCGAGTGATTCTTTTCACACCTTTGGCATAGCTGCTTCTGATTGTTGTTGTTGTTGCGGTTATTATTGTTGTTGGGATGATTGTTGTAGTTGCTGTTGTTGTTGTTGTTGGGCCGTTTGTTGTAGTTGCGATTGATGTTACGATTGTTGGGATAATTGTTGCGATTATTGTTGTAATTACTGTTGTTGTTGTATTGGTGATTCTTATCACCGTTTTCCTCCCACTTTCTTTTGACTTGCTTCACATTGGCCTCTTCAGCAGTCTGTTCTTTAATTCTTTCTTCAATCTGGTTCACTAGTTTGTGAGCCATTCTACATGCCTGTTGTATGGAGGCGGGCTCGTGTGAACTTATATCTTCTTGGATTCTTTCCAGTAATCCTTTCACAAACGCGTCGATCTTCTCTTCCTCATCTTCGAATGCTCCCGGACACAATAGGCACAATTCTGTGAATCATCTTTCGTACGTGGTAATATCAAATCCTTGGGTTCGTAACCCTCTAAGTTCTGTCTTGAGCTTATTGACCTCGGTTCTGGGACGGTACTTCTCGTTCATCAAGTGCTTGAATGCTGACCACGGTAGTGCGTACGCATCATCTTGTCCCACTTGCTCTAGATAGGTATTCCACCATGTTAACGCAGAACCTGTGAAGGTATGCGTAGCGTACTTCACTTTGTCCTCTTCAGTACACTTACTTATGGCAAACACCGATTCAACCTTCTCGGTCCACCGTTTCAATCCGATCGGTCCTTCGGTTCCATCAAATTCCAAAGGTTTGCAGGCAGTGAATTCTTTGTAGGTGCATCCTACACGATTTCCTGTACTGCTAGATCCAAGGTTATTGTTGGTATGTAGCGCAGCCTGTACTGCGGCTATGTTTGAAGCTAGAAAAGTACGGAATTCCTCTTCATTCATATTCACGGTGTGTCGAGTAGTCGGTGCCATTTCCTTCAAAATAGTTAAATGGAACAAGTTAATCATACAGAATATTAAGAGTAGTTAATAGTATTTCGTAGCATAATATGAACTCATTTATAAAAGCTTTTTCTTCATATTAGCGTTTTATAAGTTTAAATTCGGGTAGTACCTACCCGTTAAGTTCATACTTAGTAGCTAATATACAATTCAACTACTACAATTCTATATGAAAAACTGATTATAATAATATTTCGCATTCAAACTTTTATACAATATTTTACAAACTTACAATACCGCTTATTTTACATAAAGCATGAAATATAGCACACAATAACTTTGATACAAGATAGTTGTGAAGACAATTCTAGCTAGTACACAAGTCGTTCAGCAAAGGCAATAAAGACACGTAATTCATACGTCCAGAAACAAGTCATGCATTCTGGTTTTACTAGGACTACTTCCCATCCTTGGTCTTGTGCAACATAACCGTTATGGCCGTTGATAAGACAGCGTGTTGTAACGTCATCAAAGGGACGAGGGTTACGTAATGTCCAACAGTCTCGTAATAATCTAAAAACCTCATTTCTTACCCCAATTACCGACTCCGTCACTTGTGGAAACGTTTTGTTTAATAGTTGTAGCCCGATGTTCTTGTTCTCACTTTGGTGAGAAGCGAACATTACTAATCCGTAAGCATAACATGCTTCTTTATGTTGCATGTTAGCCGCTTTTTCTAAATCACGAAGTCCAATATTCGGATATATTGAGTCAAAATAATTTCTTAACCCGTTGCGTAAAATAGCATTTGGGTTCCCCGCAATATATGCGTCAAAGTAAACACATCGTAACTTATGGGTTTCCCAATGTGATATCCCCCATCTTTCAAACGAAAGTCTCTTATAAACCAAGACATTCTTGGAACGTTCTTCGAATGTCTTACAAACTGATCTCGCCTTAAATAGTTGTGCCGAAGAATTCTGGCCGACTCTAGACAAGATTTCATCAATCATGTCTCCGGGTAGGTCTCTTAAAATATTGGGTTGTCTATTCATTTTGTGTTTTTAAACTGTAAAATAGACAAGAGTTAGATTCATAAAAAAATACTTATTAATACAAGCAATTTTTACATATATCATAAAGCATAAGAACACTATATTACATATATTACACCACACGAATACAACTATCTTATTCCGACTCGCTCGTTTCTTCTTCTTCGGTTTTGGTTCGTTTTGCCAAGTTTCTAGGGATATATGATGTTCCCCTAATACGAGCCGTCGTTTTCCACATTGGTTTAGAAAAACCTGGTGGTTTAGAGGTTCCCGGGTCATTGTTACAACTTAAGGACTTCGGGGGTTGACGATACATATAAAGTTCATCGGGGTTGGAATTAGATTTCTCTATTTTTATGCCCTTTCCCTTATTATTTTCTTTTGCCTTTTTAAATTCAGTTGGGGTAATTTCTATAACATCATCGGAATTCTCGTCGGAATCCGATTCATCGGAGAATTGGTAATCCTCCCAATATTTTGCTTCCTTGGCGGAAACACCATTGACCATAATTAACTTTGGTCGGTTGGTTGAGGATTTTCTTTTACTTAACCGTTTTATTATTTCCCCCACCGGTTCTATTTCTTCATCCGGTTCCGATTCTTCTTCCGGTTCCGATTCTTCTTCCGGTTCCGACTCTTCTTCCGGTTCCTCTTCGGGAACTTGTGAATCAGTCCACAAATCATTCCAATTTACATTTGACTCTTCATTATTATTAGGTGAGTCAATGGGACTTGTTCTAGAGGTAGACATCTATCACATAATATCAAACACGTTAAGAGATTAATATATCACATAATATTCATATGTTAAAAATATATAGTTTCCAACAAAAATGTTAAGCAATCATTTTTAAAGAAAACACGATCGAAGTCCAGACTCACTAATGCATCCTAACAAACTCGATAAGACACACTAATGCAAATTTTCTGGTTCTCTAAGACCAACGCTCGGATACCAACTGAAATGTCCCGTTCTTATTGATTAAAAACGTTCCATATTAATTGATTTCGTTGCGAGGTTTTGACCTCTATATGAGACGTTTTTCAAAGACTGCATTCATTTTTAAAACAAACCATAACCTTTATTTCATAAATAAAGGTTTAAAAAGCTTTACGTAGATTATCAAATAATGATAATCTAAAATATCCTGTTTACACACGACCATTACATAATGGTTTACAATACAAATATGTTACATCGAAATCAGTTTCTTGAATGCAGTTTTTACACAATATCATACAAACATGGACTCCAAATCTTGTCCTTATTTTAGTATGCAACAGCGGAAGCTCTTAATATTCACCTGAGAATAAACATGCTTTAAACGTCAACAAAAATGTTGGTGAGTTATAGGTTTAACCTATATATATCAAATCGTAACAATAGACCACAAGATTTCATATTTCAATACACATCCCATACATAGAGATAAAAATCATTCATATGGTGAACACCTGGTAACCGACAATAACAAGATGCATATATAAGAATATCCCCATCATTCCGGGACACCCTTCGGATATGATATAAATTTCGAAGTACTAAAGCATCCGGTACTTTGGATGGGATTTGTTAGGCCCAATAGATCTATCTTTAGGATTCGCGTCAATTAGGGTGTCTGTTCCCTAATTCTTAGATTACCAGACTTAATAAAAAGGGGCATATTCGATTTCGATAATTCAACCATAGAATGTAGTTTCACGTACTTGTGTCTATTTTGTAAATCATTTATAAAACCTGCATGTATTCTCATCCCAAAAATATTAGATTTTAAAAGTGGGACTATAACTCACTTTCACAGATTTTTACTTCGTCGGGAAGTAAGACTTGGCCACTGTTGATTCACGAACCTATAACAATATATACATATATATTAAAGTATGTTCAAAATATATTTACAACACTTTTAATATATTTTGATGTTTTAAGTTTATTAAGTCAGCTGTCCTCGTTAGTAACCTATAACTAGTTGTCCACAATTAGATGTACAGAAATAAATCGATAAATATTATCTTGAATCAATCCACGACCCAGTGTATACGTATCTCAGTATTGATCACAACTCAAACTATATATATTTTGGAATCAACCTCAACCCTGTATAGCTAACTCCAACATTCACATATAGAGTGTCTATGGTTGTTCCGAAATATATATAGATGTGTCGACATGATAGGTCGAAACATTGTATACGTGTCTATGGTATCTCAAGATTACATAATATACAATACAAGTTGATTAAGTTATGGTTGGAATAGATTTGTTACCAATTTTCACGTAGCTAAAATGAGAAAAATTATCCAATGTTGTTTTACCCATAACTTCTTCATTTTAAATCCGTTTTGAGTGAATCAAATTGCTATGGTTTCATATTGAACTCTATTTTATGAATCTAAACAGAAAAAGTATAGGTTTATAGTAGGAAAAATAAGTTACAAGTCGTTTTTGTAAAGGTAGTCATTTCAGTCGAAAGAACGACGTCTAGATGACCATTTTAGAAAACATACTTCCACTTTGAGTTTAACCATAATTTTTGGATATAGTTTCATGTTCATAATAAAAATCATTTTCTCAAAATAACAACTTTTAAATCAAAGTTTATCATAGTTTTTAATTAACTAACCCAAAACAGCCCGCGGTGTTACTACGACGGCGTAAATCCGGTTTTACGGTGTTTTTCGTGTTTCCAGGTTTTAAATCATTAAGTTAGCATATCATATAGATATAGAACATGTGTTTAGTTGATTTTAAAAGTCAAGTTAGAAGGATTAACTTTTGTTTGCGAACAAGTTTAGAATTAACTAAACTATGTTCTAGTGATTACAAGTTTAAACCTTCGAATAAGATAGCTTTATATGTATGAATCGAATGATGTTATGAACATCATTACTACCTTAATTTCCTTGGATAAACCTACTGGAAAAGAGAAAAATGGATCTAGCTTCAATGGATCCTTGGATGGCTCGAAGTTCTTGAAGCAGAATCATGACACGAAAACAAGTTCAAGTAAGATCATCACTTGAAATAAGATTGTTATAGTTATAGAAATTGAACCAAAGTTTGAATATGATTATTACCTTGTATTAGAATGATAACCTACTGTAAGAAACAAAGATTTCTTGAGGTTGGATGATCACCTTACAAGATTGGAAGTGAGCTAGCAAACTTGAAAGTATTCTTGATTTTATGAAACTAGAACTTTTGGAATTTATGAAGAACACTTAGAACTTGAAGATAGAACTTGAGAGAGATCAATTAGATGAAGAAAATTGAAGAATGAAAGTGTTTGTAGGTGTTTTTGGTCGTTGGTGTATGTATTAGATATAAAGGATATGTAATTTTGTTTTCATGTAAATAAGTCATGAATGATTACTCATATTTTTGTAATTTTATGAGATATTTCATGCTAGTTGCCAAATGATGGTTCCCACATGTGTTAGGTGACTCACATGGGCTGCTAAGAGCTGATCATTGGAGTGTATATACCAATAGTACATACATCTAAAAGCTGTGTATTGTACGAGTACGAATACGGGTGCATACGAGTAGAATTGTTGATGAAACTGAACGAGGATGTAATTGTAAGCATTTTTGTTAAGTAGAAGTATTTTGATAAGTGTATTGAAGTCTTTCAAAAGTGTATAAATACATATTAAAACACTACATGTATATACATTTTAACTGAGTCGTTAAGTCATCGTTAGTCGTTACATGTAAGTGTTGTTTTGAAACCTTTAGGTTAACGATCTTGTTAAATGTTGTTAACCCAATGTTTATAATATCAAATGAGATTTTAAATTATTATATTATCATGATATTATCATGTATGAATATCTCTTAATATGATATATATACATTAAATGTCTTTACAACGATAATCGTTACATATATGTCTCGTTTAAAAATCATTAAGTTAGTAGTCTTGTTTTTACATATGTAGTTCATTGTTAATATACTTAATGATATGTTTACTTATCATAGTATCATGTTAACTATATATATATCCATATATATGTCATCATATAGTTTTTACAAGTTTTAACGTTCGTGAATCACCGGTCAACTTGGGTGGTCAATTGTCTATATGAAACATATTTCAATTAATCAAGTCTTAACAAGTTTGATTGCTTAACATGTTGGAAACATTTAATCATGTAAATATCAATCTCAATTAATATATATAAACATGGAAAAGTTCGGGTCACTACAGTATCAGTCCCTTTAGGAGTATGCAGAGTTCTAAATGGAAGGGTCTCAAAAGAATCAGCATCATCAGTTTCTTCATTATCATCATCACTGTCATCTTCAACATTAACAGTTTTATTGCTCTCAGGATCCTTCCAAGTAGAAGTATCAACAACATCATCTTGAGGAACCAATCCTATAAAATAGAGAAGCATATAAATATACAATAGAGCTTCGATACAAAATTATTCTTCTACTTATACAGATGCAGCTAAGATACATACTTCTCCTTTTTGGTTTGTCAACAGCTTCACCCGCTGGAAGTTTCCCATCACGTTTTGAACTTTTGCCAGCCTTCTTGGCGCTGGACGGTTCAGGGGTGAATTCAACAATTTCAACATCAGGAGATGGTTGAACAGTACCACCGTCTCCGCCCTCAACAGACCGCTCTGGGCTTTTCAATTGTTGTTCAAAAGCAGCATCTTGGGCTTTCTCTGCCTCAATCTCAGCAGGGGTTTTGGACCATTCAGACACAATCAAAGGGTCAAGATTGGTCTTCTTGAAAGTTCTATAAACCTGCATTTCTTCTCCTGCAATCAGATAATATACAAACAAACAGAAATGTATATAAGAACATACACAACTCAGAACAGCAAAACAAATAACATAATATATCAATAAAGGTGCCTACCATGGCCTTCCCAGCGCAGCACCGGTGTATATCCAGAACGCCAGTTGTTACTCATTTTACAGAGAACCAATATGGCTTCATAATCATCATATGACCATTATGGAAATTTGAATGTCTTCAAAGTATCAAGAATAAAACTTTCATCCTCAGACAATGTGGTAGATTTGTTAACTCCTATGGTAGTTTTTCTCCAACCACGAACACATGCCCAGGCATCCTGAACAACCCTTTCATTAATAAAGAAATAGGGATCTTTCCAGTTCTTTAACGAACTTTCCTTCACCCCAGTAAACGCCTTGTTTGGCTTACAATCAAATGTATACCAGCATTTGCTAACTAATCTAGTTCTAAATAATTCATGGAAAATATTCACATTGGGAGCTTCTCCTACAGAATTACAGTACATTTTAAAAAGAATAATTTTCTGTAAACCTAATGGATGAACTTGACTAACACCTATCCCATAGTGGGCAAGAATTTGTTGAAGAAAGGAAGAAAGAGGAATACGAAGGTTTCCTACAGTTAATTGCAATTTATAGAGGGTAATCATCTTTTTCGGAGGTTTATTGGCCCTATCGCTGGGCAAAGGCACAATAGGATCCAACAATCTAAGATATCTATGCTTCTTACATAACTGTTCTATATCGGCTTTAGTGATACTAGAAGGGATAGTGCTGATGTCACGATTGTTTCTCTGAGAAGACGTGCGGCTGGATTCGGCCATGGTAGTACGAAAAAATGAAAATTGAAACAGAAGAAAAGATGAACAATCACTGACCTTACACTTCACGGATTGCTAAATTGAATAAATTGCAAGATATCTTCATAGCAAATAATCTGTTTTCGGAAGAGGAAAAAGGTAAAAGGTCGGGCTATTTATAGTCAAGCAAATGGATAATAAAGGGACGAGATTGAGACACGTGTATGGGACAGATCAATTGTGACGACCCGGGAATTTTTGACCAAATTTAAACTTAATCTTATAATAATTACGACATGATAAGCAAAGTTTGTAATATCGAGTCTCAAAGTTTTGAAACTGTTTACATGGATTGATTTAACCTTAGACAAATCCCGACGATTCACGAACCTTTAATTATAAACAGAGATGTATATATAGGTAATTATATATGTGAATAATTATACATAATAAATTAAAAATATAAAGGAACTATTAAGTGAATTAGTTATTATGAAAGATAATTAAAATAACTGAAACTTGTTATTTCGAATAAATAGGATATATTGAATATAATGGATTTTTGAACTTAATTGATCAACGTTAACAAAATGTTAAATATATAATGTATACTTTAAATTAATTTGTTTCAATATATATATATATATATATATATATATATATATATATATATATATATATATATATATATATATATAATATATACATGATATCTATACATAACGGTTGATTGTATGTAATATATTTTTATATATTAAAAGGTATAAAATACTCAAAATATATTATTATATAATATATTAAATAAATAATTAATAATATGTAATATTAATAAATTAAGTTTAACTACAAGTTTAAAATATAGTTGTTATACTTACTTTCATTATTATTAATATCAGTATTAGTTTTATATAGATAGGAAAGTTGATATACATGAATTGTTATTTCCAAAAATTAAATTTAGTATTTTTATTATATTTTTCATTATTGTTAATATCAATATTATTATTATTATTATTAACTTTGTTCTAAATATTAATATTAATAATATTATTATTAATATTAACATTATTATTACTTTATTATTATTTTGCAGCATATTTATTATTAATGTATTTATTTATATATATTATATATATATATATATATATATATATATATATATATATATATATATATATATATATATATATATATGTGTGTGTGTGTGTGTGTGTGTGTGTGTATAAAACAACTAATAACCGAATCTAGTACCAATCAACTTTAAATTTTTCTTTCATCTACTGCTCATGATTTTGGATCCTGTCTGATTGTAGTCGAACCTAATCCCATTATAAAATGAATTCATCATCAGGATCACACTTTATTTTTTATTTTTTTTCTCAGATCGAATATTATGGCCCCAAGTTTGTTACACGTCCAAATCCACTCATAATACAAACAAATCGATTGTAACATCCTTGGCAGCTTCAGTTGTACGTTTACAATTTATAAATAATGTTAACTGATTCTGCAATTGAAAAACAAAAACAGAAATTATCAGTTTAAGCTCGTAACCTCTGTTTGAGTCAAAAATTTTAATAGCTCAAACCATACTCAAATTTCAAAAACTATAATTGCAGTATTGTTAGGATTCTCACACTCAAGTTATCTGCAAAATATCAATTTCCAATTCATCTTAATAATCGAGAATTTTGAAGTCAAAGCTTAAACGTCAAAAGGTCAAAATATTGTTCTTCGTAAAAATTTGATTTCGTTTTAAGGTTTTTAGTTTAATTAATGATTTGGAAAGTTTATAGAGATGATTTACAATGTATTTCACGTTGAGATTTTAGTCTAAAACGGCTTTGATTTCAAAATCATGATTTGAGTTTCATAACTTGCTCTTCAAAAGTTTTAACTGCTGCTGTTATTATTTTTTATTCTGATAATTTCAAAAATCTAAAACTAAATCGTTTACGTTTTGTTATTAAATCCCAAAAACAATTTAAAAGTTACGATTAGTTATACACTGATTGATTCGTTATGAGTATGAGGAAGAAGAAGGAATAATGAGGAAGAAGTATGCGGGTTATAAATAATTAAGGGAAAATAATCTCAGAAAAATTGAATTGGACGAACGGTTGGGTGTTGGAAATGTGAGCGAGAGGTTGCGGGTTCAATCCCGGTTGTGGGCAGTTTTCTTTTTTTTAAGCAGTTCTCAAGGTAGTTTTTATTTCTAAATTTTGATATTGTTATTATTATTATTGTTTATTACTATATTTACTAAGTATTATAATTAAAATTAGTATTGTAATTATTATTAATGTTATCATAATATTAAGTATTATAACCATTATTATTATTATTATTAATCTTAAAAGTATTATTAATATATTTATTTAATCATTTAAGTATAATTATTATTATTATCATGATTGTGATTATTATTATTGTTATTATTACACTTACCATTATTATTGTTATTATATTCATCAAGTATTAGAATTATTATTATTATTATTAGTATTATTATTAGTAAGTGTTATGAATATTAGTTATTACTATTATTATTACTAATATACGTATTAGTTATCAAATATTATTATCGTTATCATAACCCTAAGTTCAATTAAAATTATTATTATTATTGTTATTACTAAGATTATTATCACTATAAGTATTATTGTTAAGTAAAATGATTATTAATATTATCATTATTAATTAAAAAAACTACTTTTTAAAACAGATAAATATTCTATACATAAAATATACTTATTACGTATACTATAATTTTATTAAAATTTCACATAACTATATATATCAAACTTACTAATATTATTTAAATAAATATCTACAAATAACAAATTATTAATTTTTAAATATAAATTAAACAAGTATGGATATATTAATGTAACTATATAAATAATAACCATTTTAAATATAAAAACAAATTAAATATACAATATATAAATTAAGATATAATAAATTGTTCGATTTTGATTATACGTTTTAATATATATACAAATAATATAGGTTCGTGAATCCGAGGCCAACCCTGCATTATTCAGTTGTGCAATGTCGTCATATGTATTTTTACTACAAAATACAGTATTGTGAGTTTCATTACTCCCTTTTTAAATGATTTTGCAATATATATTTTTGGGACTGAGAATACATGCGCCGTTTTTATAACTGTTTTACGAAATAGACACAAGTAATTAAAACTACATTATATGGTTGAATGATCGAAGCCGAATATGCCCCTTTTTACTTGGTAACCTAAGAATTAGTAAACCAGTCTACTAATTGACGCGAATCCTAAAGATAGATCTATTGGGCCTAACGAACCCCATCCATTGTAGAGGATGCTTTAGTACTTCGATGTTGTTTTTATCATGTATGATGGATTTCCCGGAATGATAGGGGATATTCTTATATGCATCTTGTTAATGTCGATTACCAGGTGTTCAATCCATATGAATGATATTTTTGTCTCTATGCATGGGACGTATATTTATGAGAACTGAAAATGAAAATCTTGTGGTCTATTAAAATGATGGAAATGATTATTTATGTTAAACTAATGAACTCACCAACCTTTTGGTTGACACTTGAAAGCATGTTTATTCTCAGCTATGAAAAAAATCTTCCGCTGTGCATTTGCTCATTTTAAAGATATTACTTGGAGTCATTCATGACATATTTCCAAAGACATTGCATTCGAGTTGTTGAGTTCATCAAGATTATTATTAAGTCAATTATAGTTGGATATATTATGAAATGGTATGCATGCCTTCAATTTTTGATGTAAAGAAAGTTTGTCTTTTAAAAACGAATGCAATGTTTGTAAAATGTATCATATAGAGGTCAAGTACCTCACGATGTAATCAACTGTTGTGAATCGTTTATAATCGATATGGACTTCGTTCGAATGGATTAGGACGGGTCTCTGCAGTTGGTATCAGAGCAGTGGTCTTAGCAAACCAGGTCATGCATTAGTGTGTCTAACCGATAGTTGTCTAGATGCATTAGTGAGTCTGGACTTCGACCGTGTCTGCATGTCAAAAGTTTTGCTTATCATTTCGTGTCGGAAATCATCTGCTTATCATCCTTAGGAAATTACCTGCTTATCATTCTCAGGGAACCACTTGCTTATCACTCTTAGTCTAGACACATCTTACTGCCTCTATTGCATAGATAGTGTAAAGATAAATTCATATCTTAGCGTATCGATTATTGTTACCTTTACCTGACTTCCGTAGATTTCTCCGTAACTTATTGGATTTTAGTATTATAAATGCATATGTAAATTATGTATTGCAGGGTACTAATCTACATTCTGTAATCTATTTCTAATCGAAAATCCTTCATCTGATCGTACGAGATGAATCTCTCAACCAGTTCGAATTCCTCGGATTCCGACAGCTATTCCGACATGGATGTTCACCTAAGCTCCGAAGGCAGTATCACTAGAATGAATCAATTAATCAGCCATCCCTAATTCATCTGATGGGTTCGTAGTCGACTTAACCGATGGAGACAAGAAGAAGGCGATCCATTCCACCCACCAACCTGCACTCTTGGCAAAGAACCTGAAGCACTTACCCTCGAACCTGTTCGTGATACTATTTTCTCTCTCATTTTCCGAATATCTCATCATGATTACATACTATCTCAGATTTTAAACCTTATTCATTCGCTCGTTCCGACAGACAATCATCCCGGAATAATAAAAGAAGGCAACGAACTTCGCGCTCGAGTAATCAATTTGGAAAACGTGGTGCAAAATCTACCAGCTTCAACAACATCACCGGCCCCAATAGTACCACCAACAACTCAAGTTTCAACATCACATGCCTCAATATCTCATTCTGTACCTCAAGTATAATCACCGTTCTACACGACGTTCTACATCATTTATCTTCGTTCGACATTACGATTATGTAGTATCTAATGTTTTATAGATTATATATTCTTGTTCTAACGGTAAATCAGATGAGTTAATATCATATTAACTCATTAAATCCATGATTACATTTGAGGAAAATATATATGTAAGTATATTTTCATAAAGATTGTAATTAAAAATTATTTTGTACAAACTGTTAATGGTGAAAATATTTTAACGGGTAGGTAATACCCTAGAAATATTTAGATTTCACATTAATAAGTTACACTGTACATTCTTCGAATTTGATTCAATAGTCATTTACTATCCTATTTACAACCACCGATATACGTATCCGTTCACCGCAGAATAACCATTTTCATTCAATTTCATATTTGGATTTTGACCTATCAGAATTCAACAAGTGGCATAATGAAGAAATAATGGACACAATAAAAATTGATTAGAAACAGACTAATTAACAATATGAAATTTTGTTAAGAAACCACGCTAACAAGATCCTAGCTAACTGTTCCTAGCTAACTGATTACATTTAATTATTGTAATTTATTATCGCAATTTTAATTCTCGCAATTTTATTTATTGTCATTTAATTTCTGTTATTTATTTTACGCACTTTTAATATCGGGACACGTATACAAAGTTTTGACATATCATATCGACGCATGTATATATATTATTTGGAATAACCATAGACACTCTATATGCTGTAATGCTTGAGTTCGCTATACAGGGTTGAGGTTAATTCTACAATAATATATATACTTTGAGTTGTGATCGAGTCTGAGACATGTACACGGGTCACGATACGTATTAATTAATTCGAATATTATATATTAAACTATATATGAATTATTGAACTGCTAACTGTGGACTATCGACTATGGACTAATAACATTGGACAATTAAAAGGAATTAAAATATTAATTATAACATATGAAACTAAACATTTCTTCAAGTTTGCCACTTGATTTCATCTTAAACCTCATTTGTATCTTGACGATTATAATCTGTGTTCAAAAGTTTCATGATTATTGAAAACACCTCAATCGAGAGGATGAACCAACCGCACTTCACGATGGAAGAAAAGATTGATGCATGTAGTTATGCACCTGAAAACACTCGAAAACTGAGTAAACGTTTAACACGTAGCTGTGCTAATTCCTTAGTGTTATTTTTACCCAAAATAACTTAGTAATCCCTTTCAAAGTAGCAAATTTTGTCACAGCTCCAGCAAGTCAACTTGGACTTTTTGTTTGAAACAACCTTATTATAACCTTGATATATATGCGTGCTCTTTTATTGTTACCAGGGAACCTTTTATATTCCACCATATTACCAGCAGACGTACCAGCAACCTCGTTGCTTCTTGGCTTAAATCTCTCTGATAAATCGTTATATTTATTCATTGAAACAATATCATATACTCATCCGCATCTTGTAACGAGAACTGCCATACCAATTATCGGGAATCAGCAATCAGTACTTTGAAAACTCACAGCATGTCTACATCAACAGTTATATGTATAACATTTATCTCTTAGAATTATGATCTTTCATTCTGAAATTCTAAAAAGCACTCAGTTTACAAATCAATACTCTGGATGTTGAAAAAGCTGAATGAAGCAGCAGAAACCATAGACAACAGTAAACGACCTTAATCATCGAAAGTTTGATGATAAAGAATAGTATGTTGGAAAAGCTCAGAAATTTGGAACTGAAAAACGAATTGAGAAAACCATGAAAGAGGCTGTGGAAAAATCACAACGACTAAATATGCCTTCAAAGAATCCTGATGATTCTGTTTCTGATGAAATCTTTAGCAAATACCTTACTCCTTAATCGCTCTAAATCACCGTGAATGAATTTCTTCATCATAATTTGATTCGGAAATTCTAAGATATCATCTATCCTTCATTATAAATATCCTCTATATTTTTGAAAATATCTTCATAAATATTCTCGTTCGATATTAATTATCTCTCTGCACTATCCGTATTATATCATAAAAGGAAACTGTTTTAGTTTCTATATCCTGCGAACCTTTGAATTTAAAATATGAATGTTTTTGAAGTACTGTTGGGAACTGATGCATGAGTTAGTATAATATAATGACACTTGATCAACGTGATTATATTATAGTAAGTCATGCTGAGTTTCTAAATGAAACGTGATGATTCACAGATCATAACGTCATCATGTGCCATGTTACATGACTCTTACGTTCTATCTAATCTATAAACATATCAAGAACATGTTTTCTTGATAGTCCTATCTTTTTCTTGAATTCTGGAAATTTGACAAGTCAGATTGTACTATTACCATTTCCTCCTTAGAACATTAACAATGTTCATTTTGAAACTTATATCTACGAATTCTGGATCATTACAAGAGATTCTTAATCGTAAGAAGAAGAAACGAAGGGACAAAACCCCGAAATAGAAATTGAGGTATAAATCGCAGCAAATTAAAGAGAGCATTAACTAGGGATAACAATGATTATAGAAGATAGAAGCGGGGACATTGAAATATAAAGGGAGATATAAAACTCGGAAACAACACATAAATTACAAACCGTGTATATCAATATTTATCGCAACATAAAGACAGGGAAGAATTATAAGTACTATAACCCCAAGGGCAAAGTAGAAGTAAGCAGATTCCTCTGGTAGAAGTTAGAAAAGGAGAATAATTGTTGCGATAGTAAGGATAAAGACAAGGATTGGAACTGGATTTAACATTTTTATAATCTTTTGAATTTAGGAATTGAGTATAAGAATGATAAAAATAATGGAACAGAAGAAGTTAATTTATAGGGAAATATTTGATAGAGAAATTAAGGAAGATCTCCGTATTTAATAAGAGAATCATAATTTTCTTATTCGCCGAAGAATTAAATCTTTTAGATTTTGAAGATTTTCTTCAAACCCCTTGAATTCCGGAATTCAACCAATACCACGTCGAAAGTTAAGACGAAACTCTATTTTTCATTCCAATCTTTTTTAGAAAACTTCACTCGTACTCTTCAAGTAATTGAATCGTTTTATCTATATTACTCAATAATGATAAAACTCTATATATCAACTCATATTCATCATAAAAACATTTTTATAATTAGCCATGACGACCACGATCAAATTTCGGGACGAAATTTCTTTAACGGGTAGGTACTGTGACGACCCGGGAATTTCCGACCAAATTTAAACATAATCTTATAATAATTACGACACGATAAACAAAGTTTGTAATATCGAGTCTTAAAGTTTTGAAACTGTTTACATGGATTGATTTAACCTTAGACAATTCCCGACGATTCACGAACCTTTAATTATAAACAGAGATGTATATATAGGTAATTATATATGTGAATAATTATACATAATAAATTAAATATATAAAGGAACTATTAAGTGAATTAGTTATTATGAAAGATAATTAAAATAACTGAAACTTGTTATTTCGAATAAATAGGATATATTGAATATAATGGATTTTTGAACTTAATTGATCAACGTTAACAAAATGTTAAATATATAATGTATACTTTAAACTAATTTGTTTCAATATATATATATATATATATATATATATATATATATATATATATATATATATATATATTAAATATATATATATATATATATATATATATATATATATATATAAAAAAAAATATATACATGATATCTATACATAACGGTTGATTGTATGTAATATATTTTTATATATTAAAAGGTATAAAATACTCAAAATATATTATTATATAATATATTAAATAAATAATTAATAATATGTAATATTAATAAATTAAGTTTAATAACAAGTTTAAAATATAGTTTTTATACTTACTTTCATTATTATTAATAGCAGTATTAGTTTTATATAGATAGGAAGGTTGATATACATGAATTGTTATTTCCAAAAATTAAATTTAGTATTTTTATTATAATTTTCATTATTGTTAATATCAATATTATTATTATTATTATTAACTTTGTTCTAAATATTAAAATTAATAATATTATTATTAATATTAACAGTATTATTACTTTATTATTATTTTGCAGCATATTTATTATTAATGTATTTATATATATATATATATATATATATATATATATATATATATATATATATATATATATATATATATATATATATATATATATATATATATATATATGAAGGTATTTCGTATGCCCGAGAGACATATTAAATTAACGTGGCCACTATGTTATGATCCAAGTCGGGTCATACCCAATAACAAACTTACCAACACCTTATATGTATTTAATCTTAACGATTGGATCGTTAAATAAATACGCGACACTTGGACTTTAGAAAATCGGTTTTCTAAAATATTATTACTTGAGATAAATTATTTGGATAATTTATATGACATGGAATTAATTATTTATAAGATTAAATAGTTGTGTTGTGATGCATTTTATAAAAGGTTTTATAAAATGATAATTAAAATGGAACAAGTAACAAATACATGGAAATTAAAATGGAACAAGTTTAATAAAATTAAAAGGCTTCATTGTATAAAAAAAGCCCCATGGGGGACGGTTTTGTGAGCTTCAAGAAGTCCTCCCATGCTTGTTTTTGTGAGTTCCAAAATGCACAACACCTTATGTATTTGTTGCTTGACCAAGAGAAAGACACACATGCATTTCAAACATCAAGTAATAAGAAAATAAGCTCTCTTTCTTCCTTCTTTCAATTCTGGCCGAATTCTTTGAAGGTCAAGAGAGTGTTTTGAGTTTGTTTGAAAGCTCATTTTCAAGTGTAATCAAATCCTAACCAAAGTGCAAAGTGTTGGTGACAAGTTTGGGGTATAATCACTTGAAGTTTCATCCATTTGAAGCTCTATTGTTTCATCATCTTCTTCCTCTTCAAACTCACCCTCAATTAGTTGAGGAGGTATTATTTTCTTCCTTCTTCACTTATTTTATATGTAAGCATGATTCATGACTTGATATGTATATGGAATTTGACGAATTGGCCTTACAAATATACTTGTTCTAATAATGCTTCCGCTTGGATTAACTATCTTAAAATTGGTTTTATGATTATGTAAACTACATGAACATGTTGTTAAGAAACTTGTTAAATTCCATCAATGGTATCTAGAGCCGAGGTCTATGGATTATGCTTCTTATATGGTCTTTAAACCCACTATATTTGCATTTCAAGTACATGCATGAGAATGGAATGCAAAAATTGTCGGGTTTGGGTGGGTTTGGAATTTAGGCCGATTTTAAGGAGACCCAAAATGGGTTTTTGGGTTCTTCCATTTGGTCTAATTTTGGTTGAATGTAAATGTTCACAATCTAGGCCTTGACCTTGTGTTTGGTTGCATGCATGCTTGATTAATATTTATTCAATTGGTTTGTAATAATAATTATTCATTTGGCATGTAATAATTCATTTGGTTATGTAATTCATTTTATATTTGGTATGTAAAATAGAATAGGTTGTATTTTCATTTTCTAGATAAAAATGTATTAGGATACATATTTTGTAAAATGAAGATACAAGATGATGAAGACTTGAAGAACACAAGGAACATATGGATGCAAGGTTAAGTGGGAGATTTGAAATCTCCTACTTTGTATTATTACCCCAACCAAAAACAAGAACAAGAAGCAAAAGGTTGCCGGACAAGCAAACCCCAAGGAAGACCCGTGCTTCGGTTGCGGTGAAATAGGTCACTGGAAACGCAATTGCCCGGTCTACCTTAATTAGTTGAAGGAAAAGAGGGATGCGGGGAAATCTTCAGGTAACATATATATGGTATATATAGAGCTTAGTATTACTTCTTCTAATACATGGGTATTAGACACTGGATGTGGAACTCACATTTGCAATTCTTTGCAGGGGTTCAAAAGAAGTAGCAAGCAAATGGGAACATCAAGTCTCTTTATGGGTAATGGAGCCAAAGTGCAAGTGAAGGCTCAAGGAGACTTTGTACTAAAACTTTCAAGTGGTTTGGAACTTATTTTGAACAATGTTTTGTATGCACCGGATTTATGTCGAAACATTATTTCAGTTTCCCGTTTAAAACAATGTGGTTTTTATCTTAATTTTGTTAATGATGATATCCACGTTTATTTAGGTAATGTATTTTATTTTAAGGCTTCACCTTCAAATGGAATTTATGAATTGGTTCATGATGACACATCATCTAGTAGCTCAATATACCATACTAGCACCAAGAAATTCAAAAGGGATTTGAGTGATTCCTACTTATGGCATTGTCGCCTTGGTCACATAAACAAGAATCGAATGCATACACTCCAAAAGAATGGCCTTTTGAAATCAAATGAACTAGACTCGTTTGATGTATGTGAATCTTGTTTACAAGGCAAAATGACTAAAGCACCTTTCAAAGGGACCTACGAAAGGGCTAAGGACTTATTGGGATTAATACATTCGGATGTATGTGGACCCTTTAAGCCCATAGCTAGGAATGGTGAAAGATACTTCGTTACTTTCATTGATGACTTCAGTCGTTTCGGATATGTCTACTTGTTAAGACATAAAGACGAAACTTTTGAAGCATTCAAAGAGTATCAAAACAAAGTACAAAATCAACTCAATAAGACAATTAAGGTACTTCGAACCGATAGAGGAGGTGAATACCTAAGCGATGCCTTCCAAGATCATCTTAGAAGTTGTGGGATTATCTCGCAACTTACTCCACCCGGGACACCACAGCTTAATGGTGTGTCCGAAAGGAGGAACCGAACCCTAATGGATATAGTTCGATCTATGATGGCTAGAAGCTCGTTACCTCTATCATTCTGGGGTTATTGTCTATGCTCAGCGGCTCGTATTTTAAATATGGCCCCAACCAAGAAAGTGGAACGAACACCTCATGAGATGTGGTTTGGAAAACCTCCATCTCTATCATACTTAAAGGTATGGGGATGTGAAGCTTACCCTAAGCGTTACGTCCCTAATAAGTTGAATGCTCGATCCACGAAGTGTATCTTTATAGGATATCCCAAGGATGATATGGGATACTATTTCTATGATCCTTCCGAGCAGAATGTATTTGTTGCTCGGAAGGCTGAATTCCTTGAAACTAAGTTCCTAATGGAAGGTAAAAGTGAAAGGAAGATAGATCTTGAAGAGGTTCAAGATCAAGTAGATGATACACAATTGGCTGACACTAGCACTCAACATGAAAATGTTGAGAGTGATCAGATGGATGATCAAAATACACAAGACGTTCGCAGATCTGGTAGGATTAGTAATCCTCCTGAGAGATATGGGTTTCTCATGGATGGTTGCTATGTGGTTGATTTGGATGAACCAATAAACTACCAAGATGCTTTATCAAGGATTGATAAAGATAAATGGCAGGAAGCCATGAACGCTGAGATGCAATCCATGTATGACAACCAAGTTTGGGAACTTGTTGCGCAACCTCCTGGCTCTAGGCTAGTTGATTGTAAATGGCTGTTCAAAATGTAAACCGACATACATGGAAACTTGGATACATATAAAGCTAGACTTGTAGCAAAAGGTTTCACTCAAACTCAAGGGGTTGACTATGATGAAACTTTTTTGCCTGTGGCGATGCTAAAGTCTATTAGGATATTACTTGCCATTGCTGCTCATTATGATTATGAAATATGGTAGATGGATGTCAAGACCGATTTCCTAAACGGACATCTTGAGGAAGATGTCTATATGGTTCAGCCTGAGGGTTTTGTTGATCCGAAATATCCTAAAAAGGTATGCAAGTTAAAGAAGTCAATCTACGGATTGAAACAAGCATCTAGAATGTGGAATCATCGTTTTAATGAGGAGGCCAAGAAATTTGGCTTCATTAAAAATGGTGATGAAGCTTGTGTATACAAGAAAACTAGTGGGAGCACTATCATGTTCCTTGTACTATATGTGGATGATATATTGTTATTTGGAAATGATATTCCGGCAATGCAAGGTGTTAAAACTTGGTTAAGCAAATGCTTCTCCATTAAGGATCTTGGAGAAGCACAATACGTTTTGGGGATTGGGATCTACAGGGATAGATCCAAGAAACTGATAGGTTTAAATCAAAGTGCATACATTGAAAAGATCTTGAAAAGGTTCAAGATGGAGAACTCTAAGAAAGGTTTGGTACCTATTCAAAAGGGAACACTTCTCAGTTCATCTCAGTGCCCCACCACAAAAGATGAACAGGAGAGAATGAAGAAAGTCCCATATGCTTCTGCCATTGGGTCAATCATGTATGCAATGATATGCACTAGACCGGATGTGTCATGCGCTCTTAGCCTGACAAGTAGATACCAGAATAACCCAGGAAACAGTCATTGGATTGCTGTTAAAAGTATATTGAAATACCTTAGGAGAACTAAGGATATGTTTCTGATATATGGGTCTGGTGAGGAGGAACTCGCTGTAAAGGGTTACGTAGATGCGAGTTTCCAGACTGATCGAGATGATTCTCGATCACAATCCGGTTATGTCTTCACATTAAATGGAGGTGCGGTCTCTTGGAAGAGTTCAAAACAGGATGTTGTTGCATTATCCACTACAGAGTCAGAGTACATTGCCGCCTCATTGGCAGCTCAGGAAGCTGCATGGATGAAGAAATTCATCGACGACTTAGGAGTGGTCCCTACCATTCAAGACCCTCTTGAGATCTTTTGTGACAACGAAGGTGCGATTGCTCAAATCAAGGAACCTCGTGCTCACCAAAAGACCCGTCACATTGAGCGGAGATTCAACTACATAAGGGATGAAGTTGAAAAAGGAAAGATATGTATTCGCAAAGTTCACACAGATCTAAATATAGCGGATCCACTCGCGAAGCTCTTACATGGTGCAAAACATCAAGGGCATGTTAGTGCATTAGGACTTCGATATTCTAGTGATTGGTCATGATCTGTTTTAAGTATTGTAACGGAACGAAATTATTCAAACTCATTAATATAATTATGGTATTAATTTATTTAGAGTCATGTTCCTATTTTGCATATTTTATCCATGAATAAGTAATTATTCTAAATTCCGTAGTCGATCACATTCGTGGGAACAAGTGTGAGGTTTAGACTATTATGAACTTGGATTGGTATACATTCACGGACTGAATGTGGGGCAAGGTTGCTACCAAGGTTCATAGATATTTATGGGATGCAAATATTGGAAGACCCGCCCTCAAGATTTGCTAAATGGAGCCTTTGTGGTTGATCACATGTAATCTTGAGTAAAGGCGAATATCATTGTATCCTCTGACCTGAGATACATATTGGGTTCAGATATTTACCAAGTATTGTGCCTTGATTCTTTCCTTCGCTATTCTGAAATATGGTAGTTCACAAGGAAGAGCTCAGGTACAATGCAAGGTACATATTTAGGACGTATGTAGTCAAGATGGAATTTGTCCCTCTTATTCGTTGAGAGTCAGATGTCTAAGGCCTGATAAAGTTAAGTCTAGAAAGAGTGATCAGTATATATCTCTTGGATTTAACATGACATCTAGGACGAAAGGATATAATGAAAAGATTCACCTATTCATATTCGAGATGGGAACTCGAAAGGGATGATGTTATTGAATGGCACAAAGTCATAACATATTGGGGGTGATGGACGGTCGTTAGGTGGTATCCATCACTTGCATTAATTCCTTATGTTTCTCGTGCAAGTGGGAGATTGAAGGTATTTCGTATCCCCGAGAGACATATTAAATTAACGTGGCCACTATGTTATGATCCAAGTCGGGTCATACCCAATAACAAACTTACCAACACCTTATATGTATTTAATCTTAACGATTGGGTCGTTAAATAAATACGCGACACTTGGACTTTAGAAAATCGGTTTTCTAAAATATTATTACTTGAGATAAATTATTTGGATAATTTATATGACCTGGAATTAATTATTTATAAGATTAAATAGTTGTGTTGTGATGCATTTTATAAAAGGTTTTATAAAATGATAATTAAAATGGAACAAGTAACAAATACATGGAAATTAAAATGGAACAAGTTTAATAAAATTAGAAGGCTTAATTTTATAAAAAAAGCCCCATGGGGGACGGTTTTGTGAGCTTCAAGAAGTCCTCCCATGCTTGTTTTTGTGAGTTCCAAAATGCACAACACATTATGTATTTGTTGCTTGACCAAGAGAAAGACACACATGCATTTCAAACATCAAGTAATAAGAAAATAAGCTCTCTTTCTTCCTTCTTTCAATTCTGGCCGAATTCTTTGAAGGTCAAGATAGTGTTTTGAGTTTGTTTGAAAGCTCATTTTCAAGTGTAATCAAATCCTAACCAAAGTGCAAAGTGTTGGTGACAAGTTTGGGGTATAATCACTTGAGGTTTAATCCATTTAAAGCTCTATTGTTTCATCATCTTCTTCCTCTTCAAACTCACCCTCAATTAAGTTGAGGAGGTATTATTTTCTTCCTTCTTCACTTATTTTATATGTAAGCATGATTAATGACTTGATATGTATATGGAATTTGACGAATTGTCCTTACAAATATACTTGTTCTAATAATGCTTCTGCTTGGATTAACTATCTTAAAATTGGTTTTATGATTATGTAAACTACATGAACATCATCCCTCACCCCATCTTCCACTCTCTTTTTAACCCTAAACCCCATCTTCCTCTCTCTTTTTAACCTTAAATTAACACCCACTTCCCAACTTTCCCAAATCAGTCACCGCCACCTCCACCACCACACCACCGCCACCATCACCCATGCTGACCACCCCCACCCCCATTTTGTGTCCTTTAACTAGGGGTAATGACATCTCT
Source organism: Rutidosis leptorrhynchoides (assembly GCF_046630445.1). Taxonomy (NCBI): domain Eukaryota; kingdom Viridiplantae; phylum Streptophyta; class Magnoliopsida; order Asterales; family Asteraceae; genus Rutidosis; species Rutidosis leptorrhynchoides. The sequence goes on from NC_092343.1 coordinate 243,026,260, forward strand.
CACACAAATTTCCCCCCCTTAAATTAAACACCATGACCTTCTTCCAAAATTTTGCCCTAAAATACATACGCTTCACTTTTCTCCCAGAATAATTGCCACAACGCTGCCAAACCAGCGCCTCTACCACCATAATCATTGATTGCACAAAGCCGATTACTCAATGTTACGAACCCATAACTGGCCGGAATCAATTGCGTTAGCAGATTCAGGTATGTTTCCTTTTTTTCCAGTTTTTTTTTTTTTGGTGGAATTTGGAGGTTGATTTTAGGGTTTTTGTTTTGATTTTTGACTTGGGTTAGGTTTTCAGTTTTTTCTTTCAGACTTTCTTTTGATTTTTAGTTATTCTCTGTACTATAAATTGTTGAAATTTGTATCGCCGTTGATATTGCTGAATATGCGGTGGCTGTGTTTCAACTTAAGTGACCAACTTTTTTTTTTAGTTCATTTTTATTTGGATATATAAGTTACGTGGAATGTTCAAACCACTAGACAAAGGGACAGTACATAATAAGGTACTATAAAAAAAACCAGCTGTACTTCAGTATTGTTAGGATTCTCACACTCAAGTTATCTGCAAAATATCAATTTCCAATTCATCTTAATAATCAAGAATTTTCAAGTCAAAGCTTAAACGTCAAAAGGTCAAAATATTGTTCTTCGTAAAAATTTGATTTCGTTTTAAGGTTTTTAGTTTAATTAATGATTTGGAAAGTTTATAGAGATGATTTACAATGTATTTCATGTTGAGATTTTAGACTAAAACGACTTTGATTTCAAAATCATAGTTTGAGTTTCATAACTTGTTCTTCGAAAGTTTTAGCTGCTGCTGTTATTTTATTTTTCTTTTTTTCTGATAATTTCAAACATCTAAAACTAAATCGTTTACGTTTTGTTATTAAATCCCAAAAACAATTTAAAAGTTATGATTAATTATACACTGATTGATTCGTTAGGAGTATGAAGAAGAAGAAGGAATAATGAGGAAGAATTATGCGGGTTATAAATACTTAAGGGAAAATAATCTCAGAAAAATTGAATTGGACGAACGGTTGGGTGTTGGAAGTGTGAGCGAGAGGTCGCGGGTTCAATCCCGGTTGTGGGCAGTTTTCTTTTTTTTTTAAGGAGTTCTCAAGGTAGTTTTTATTTCTAAATTTTGATATTGTTATTATTATTATTGTTATTATTGTTTATTACTATATTTACTAAGTATTATAATTAAAATTAGTATTGTAATTATTATTAATGTTATCATAATATTAAGTATTATAACCATTATTATTATTATTAATCTTAAAAGTATTATTAATATATTTATTTAATCATTTAAGTATAATTATTATTATTATCATGATTGTGATTATTATTATTGTTATTATTACACTTACCATTATTATTGTTATTATATTCATCAAGTATTAGAATTATTATTATTATTATTATTATTATTATTATTATTATTATTATTATTATTAGTATTATTATTATTATTATTATTATTATTATTATTATTATTATTATTATTATTAGTAAGTGTTATGAATATTAGTTATTACTATTATTATTACTAATATACGTATTAGTTATCAAATATTATTATCGTTATCATAACCCTATGTGCAATTAAAATTATTATTATTATTATTGTTATTACTAAGATTATTATCACTATAAGTATTATTGTTAAGTAAAATGATTATTAATATTATCATTATTAATTAAAAAAACTACTTTTTAAAACAGATAAATATTCTATACATAAAATATACTTATTACGTATACTATAATTATATTAAAATTTCACATAACTATATATATCAAACTTACTAATATTATTTATATAAATACCTACAAATAACAAATTATTGATTTTTAAATATAATATTAAACAAGTATGGATATATTAATGTAACTATATAAATAATAACCATTTTAAATATAAAAACAAATTAAATATACAATATATAAATTAAGATATAATAAATTGTTCGATTTCGATTATACGTTTTAATATATATATACAAATAATATAGGTTCATGAATCCGAGGCCAACCCTGCATTGTTCAGTTGTGCAATGTCGTCATATGTATTTTTACTACAAAATACAGTATTGTGAGTTTCATTACTCCCCTTTTAAATGCTTTTGCAATATATATTTCTGGGACTGAGAATACATGCGCTGTTTTTATAACTGTTTTACGAAATAGACACAAGTAATTGAAACTATATTATATGGTTGAATGATCGAATCCGAATATGCCCCTTTTTATTTGGTAACCTAAGAATTAGTAAACCAGTCTACTAATTGATGCGAATCCTAAAGATAGATCTATTGGGCCTAACGAACCCCATCCGTTGTAGCGGATGCTTTAGTACTTCGATGTTGTTTTGATCATGTCCGATGGATTTCCCAGAATGATAGGGGATATTCTTATATGCATCTTGTTAATGTCGGTTACCAGGTGTTCAATCCATATAAATGATATTTTTGTCTCTATGCATGGGACGTATATTTATGAGAACTGAAAATGAAAATCTTGTGGTCTATTAAAATGATGGAAATGATTATATATGTTAAACTAATGAACTCACCAACCTTTTGGTTGACACTTTAAAGCATGTTTATTCTCAGGTATGAAAGAAATCTTCCGATGTGCATTTGCTCATTTTAAAGATATTACTTGGAGTCATTCATGACATATTTCCGAAGACGTTGCATTCGAGTCGTTGAGTTCATCAAGATTATTATTAAGTCAATTATAGTTTGATATATTATGAAATGGTATGCATGCCGTCAATTTTAGATGTAAAGAAAGTTTGTCTTTTAAAAACGAATGCAATGTTTGTAAAATGTATCATATAGAGGTCAAGTACCTCGCGATGTAATCAACTGTTGTGAATCGTTTATAATCAATATGGACTTCGTCTGGATGGATTAGGACGGGTCTCTGCATCAATAGAGCAAATAATTTAAACTTTGAAAATAAATTAAAAAGACTTCGGGGGCAAATTCATAATTAGATATATGACGTCAGAGCAGAGAATCAGACGGCTACAGCAGTTTTGTGTCTTCGAGGAAAAAGGCATCTTTTATTTTTAGTTTAATTACTTTATTTTTAGTTACAAAAATTAAGACATTAAACTAGGGGGACTTAATGGTGTATCCTAGGAGATACACGCATAAAAGCATCATTATATACAGAAAAATTGATCAAAGAGCACAAAAGATAACAAAATCTAGCGGTATTGACCTCTATATGAGACATTTTTGAAAGAAAACTGCATATATTATACATTACAAACCATAACCATTATTTTTGTTACAAGCTTAAGACAATAAAAAGAAGATTAACGTTTAGCGATAATCTTCGACTTACAAACTTTACAAATGATGACAACAACACGGTTTCTAGCATATTTTACAATACAACATCTCGGATATGCAGTTTTATTTTTGACACAAACATGCGTACGCAAGATCCTGGTTAGATCCAACATGATGCAGCGGAAGCTTTAGAAATCACCTGAGAATAGACATGTTTTAAAAGGTCAACATAAAGTTGGTGAGATATAGGTTTAATGCCGGCAGCAATATATATATAGACCACAAGATTTCGTATATAAACAGTTTAATAAAAGTATTCTAAGTGGTTGAGCACTTGGTAACCATACTTAACATTTTCACGTCGCATATTCCCTTTAATATGAAATCTTACTACACCGTACCAAGTGTAGTCACAAAACGAAGTACTGTGCAACCGTTGAATACTGGTCGTCCAGTCCGGTTGGGGTTGTCAGGCCCGATAGATCTATCAACAGGATTCGCGTTTACAATACCGCTATAAATATTAGTTACCAAGCTACAGGGAAGTATGCCAGTGGTACAACTCAACGTAGAATATATTTTTCAGTTACTTGTGTCCATAATGTAAAACATAAAATACATGTATTCTCATCCCGAAATATTTAGAGTTTAAAAGTGGGACTATATACTCACTCTTGTCTTGATGATATAAATAATTTGACTCGGTCTTCCGGTTGATATCACGAACCTATCCATATATAATATATCAATATGTTTTCATTTTTAAACAAACGTTATAAATATATACTTGTTATACTTTTAATACTTTGAATAATTCCTTAGTCCGTAGTTAGCAGTCCGATGTTAGTAATTCAATTTTAATGGTTCATTTTTAGATGTTTAATATACCCGCAATGAAATAAATAAAACCCCCAACGAAATAAATAAAAACCCATCGTATATGTATTGGTCGAGATTAATCTTGACCCATGGTACCGGTGTTGTCAAATGACGTGTTGCGTACAATCATGGGATCTTATGATTAATCTTCTCGTGTTGTTTACGGGTGATCCTGAACCATATAAAATTGAATTATAAGTACATATATATAAAATATCATGTTATCTTAGAAATATGTGATTTATATCATTTTTTTCCAATTGATCCCGTAGTTGAAATGATCTAGGATAACCAATTTTGTTTCGGTCATAGTTTCTTCGTTACAAATCCGTTTTCGTTGATTCAAATTGCCATCTTCTTGGATCGAGTTCTTCTTTAAGACTATGAACTGTAAATACCTTGGTTTGTATTCAAAATCATACGGCATAAGTGAAACATTAGTGAAACATATGAAGTTAAACATTTTTGTTACAACAAAATCATTTAATGACCATTTTTCTAAAAATACTTATACTTTGAAAAACCAAGTTTTACCTTGTTAAATTAGCATATACATAAGTTATATTACAGGTCTTGAAGTATTTTAAAAGTTAAGTTAGAAGGATCTATTTAGTTTGCAAACAAGTTTGAAAACATTCAAACTATGTTCTTGTTATTAAACTTTTGTACCACAAAATAAGATAGCTATATATATATGAATTGAATAAGGTTATGAACATAGATTCTACCTCAAGTTCCTTGGATAAGATTGCTGTAAAAGAGGAGTAAGAAGCTAGAATCAAAAGGGTGATAGAAGTGGATGAAAGATTGGAAGTAAGTTGGTGTTCTTGGAAGGTTTTCTTGAAGTGTTTTTGTATGGTTTTCTTATGGTGTTTTAGTATGGTTTTTGAAGCTAGATCTTCTTGGAAACTTTGCTGAATTGATTAAGAGTTTTAAGGCTTCAAAGTATGTGTGTGTTTTGCTAGAGAATTTAAGGTAAAATGAATCAAAAATGCTCATGTATATAAGCTACAAAAAACGTGTTTCATGGGGTATCCATGACAAGATTTCAAGTTGTTCTTTTGTGTAATTAGTCAATAAGCTTCCAAAATCAATTACCTAGCCCTCATGGCATGAATAATGGCTGGTTAGGTGGTGATTTTGATGTGTATTTACTATTAGTAAATACGTATAGGAGCTTGGTATGATACGAGTACAAATACTCTAGGTATACGTATAGAAATTTTGTGAAAAATGGAATGAGGATTCAAATATAGCTATCTTTTGTGAATACACTTATATGGTTTTATGTATTTAAGTCTTTAAAAGTGATTAAATACATTACTTATACAATATATGTATAAACATTATATGTCTTAAGTATTTATGTCAAATAACGTTACGTATAGTTATCGTTTTGAAAACTTAAGTTAGTAGTTTCAAAATACACATATAACTTGTTGTTATTAATACAAAATGAGATATTAAAACATTTATTAATCATGTTAAATATGTATATATACATTTATATACACAAACGTATAATTATCATATATTGTATAGTTCGTGATATCATCGGTCAAACTAGACGGTCAAACGTTGTGTAAAACTCTTTTCGGAAATATAAGTCTCGACAATTTGGATTGCTTATCATGTTGGCAAGGTTTAATTTATGTAAATATTAATCTTATAAGTATAGTATGATCAAAAAAGTGCGGGTCGTTACATTACCTCCCCGTTAAATAAATTTCGTCCCGAAATTTTAAAATTGTACCTATTTTGCGTCATCGAGAAACAAGTGTGGATACTTTTGCTTCATCTGATCCTCTCGTTCCCAAGTAAACTCGGGACCTCTTCTAGCATTCCAACGAACCTTAACAATCGGTATATTGCTCTGTTTGAGCTGTTTAACTTCACGGTCCATGATTTCGATTGGTTCTTCGACGAATTGTAGTTTCTCGTCGACATGGATTTCTTCGAGAGGAATGGTGAGGTCTTCCTTTGCAAGACACTTCTTAAGGTTTGAGACGTGAAAGGTATTATGTACTCCGGCGAGTTGTTGCGGTAACTCGAGTCGATAAGCTACCGGTCCAATGCGTTCGATGATCTTGAACGGGCCTACGTACCTTGGGTTCAGTTTACCCCTTTTGCCGAAACGTATTACACCTTTCCAAGGTGACACCTTTAGCATAACCATGTCCCCGACCTGAAACTCTAATGGTTTCCTTCGGACATCGGCGTAGCTCTTTTGGCGACTACGGGCTGTTTTCAATCTCTCCTTGATTTGTACTATCTTCTCGGTCGTTTCGTGTATGATCTCGGGACCAGTTAAATGTCGATCTCCTACTTCATTCCAACAGATAGGAGATCTACACTTCCTTCCATACAATGCTTCGAATGGCGCAGCTCCAATGCTCGCATGATAACTATTATTATACGAGAATTCTGCTAACGGTAGATATTTATCCCATCCGTTTCCAAAATCGATCACACATGCCCTGAGCATGTCTTCGAGAGTCTGAATCGTTCTCTCACTCTGTCCATCGGTTTGTGGATGATATGCGGTACTCATATCCAAACGGGTTCCTAGTGCCTCCTGTAGTGATTGCCAAAACTTTGAGGTAAATCTACTATCACGATCGGATATAATGGAAATAGGTATCCCATGCCTTGAAACAACTTCCTTTATATACAATCGTAATAGTTTCTCCATTCTATCCGTTTCCTTTATAGGCAAGAAATGTGCAGACTTGGTGAGACGATCAACAATCACCCAAATGGTGTCGTATCCCCAGGCAGTCTTTGGTAACTTCGTGATGAAATCCATGGTAATACCATCCCATTTCCATTCTGGGATTTCTGGTTGTTGAAGTAACCCTGACGGCTTTTGGTGTTCTGCTTTAACCTTGGAACAAGTTAAACACTCCCCAACATATGTTGCAACGTCTGTTTTTAAATTAGGCCACCAATAACGTGTCTTAAGATCTTGATACATCTTTCCAACTCCAGGATGTATCGAGTATCTTGTCTTATGTGCCTCGTTTAATATCAACTTCCTTAATCCACCCAACTTTGGTACCCAAATACGGTTTGCAAAATATCGAATTCCATCTTCCCGTATAACGAGTTGCTTCTCATACTTCTTCATTATTTCATTTCCTATATTTTCTTTAGTAAGTGCTTCTCGTTGAACTTCTTTGATTTGTGAGTTGAGATTCATGCGAATTTTTATGTTCATCGCTCGTACTCGAATTGGTTCTCGTTCCTTTCTGCTTAGTGCGTCAGCCACCACATTCGCTTTCCCGGGATGATAACGAATTTCACAATCATAGTCGTTTATTAACTCGACCCACCTACGTTGCCTCATGTTCAGCTGTTTCTGATCGAAAATATGTTGAAGGCTTTTATGATCAGTAAACACAGTGCATTTAACCCCATACAAGTAGTGTCTCCATATCTTCAATGCAAACACAGATCATGCGTCGTATAATTCCGCTCGTGAATCTTCAATTGTCGAGATGCGTATGCAATAACTTTCTTTCGTTGCATAAGAACACAACCAAAACCTTGTCGCGAAGCGTCACAATATATTTCAAAATCATCGTTCCCTTCAGGTAACGATAAAATAGGCGCCGTAGTTAACTTCTTCTTCAGTAATTGAAATGCGTTCTCCTGCTCCGAGGTCCATTCGTATTTCTTCCCTTTTTGCGTTAATGCTGTCAACGGCTTAGCTATTCGGGAAAAATCTTGAATAAACCTTCTATAATAACCGGCTAAACCCAAAAATTGGCGTATCTGCATTGGTGTTTTAGGAGTCTCCCATTTTTCAATGGCTTCAATTTTTGCTGGATCAACCTGAATTCCTTCGCTATTAACAACATGGCCAAGAAATTGCACTTCTTTTAACCAAAAAGCACACTTAGAAAATTTAGCATATAACTGTTCTTTTCTTAACAACTCCAATATCAACCTTAAATGCTCTTCATGCTCTTGCTCACTCTTGGAATAGATAAGAATATCATCAATGAAAACGATAACAAACTTATCTAAATACGGACTACAAACTCGATTCATGAGGTCCATGAATACAGCTGGCGCATTCGTCAATCCAAATGGCATAACCAAAAATTCATAATGACCATAACGTGTCCGAAAAGCAGTTTTCGGAATGTCCTCTTCTTTAACGCGTAGTTGATGATAGCCCGATCTTAAGTCGATTTTCGAATAAACACATGATCCTTGCAATTGATCAAATAAGTCATCAATTCTCGGTAGTGGATATCGATTCTTGATAGTTAACTTATTTAATTCACGATAGTCTATACACATCCTAAAAGATCCATCTTTCTTCTTAACAAACAAAATTGGAGCTCCCCACGGTGAAGTACTCGGTCGTATGAATCCACGGTCCAGTAATTCTTTTAACTGACTTTGAAGTTCTTTTAACTCGGACGGTGCAAGTCTATATGGAGCACGAGCCACTGGTGCAGCTCCTGGTACTAAATCTATTTGAAATTCTACCGATCTAAATGGAGGTAATCCCGGCAATTCTTCCGGAAAAACTTCAGGAAAATCTCTTGCCACAGGCACGTCGTTGATGCACTTTTCTTTCTTTTCGACTTTATTAACATGTGCTAAAATAGCGTAACATCCCTTTTCTAAACACTTCTTGGCTTTCAAACAGCTAATGAGTTTTAGCTTTGAATTACCCTTCTCTCCATAAATCATCACCGGTATTTTATCCTTACCAGGAATACGAATTGCCTTCTTGGCACAAACAACTTCCGCTCCTATTTTGGACATCCAGTCCATGCCGACTATTACATCAAAACCTCCTAATTCTACGGGTATTAAGTCGATTTTAAACGTTTCTCCGGCTAGATTTATTTCACAATCACGACAAATTTTATCGGCTTTAATTAGCTTACCATTAGCTAACTCAATCAAGTACTTAGCATCTAGAGGTAATGATGAACAATTCAATTTAGTGTAAAAATTTATACACACGTAACTTCTATCGGCGCCAGTATCAAATAAAATAGATGCTGATAAGTTGTTAATGGTAAACGTACCCGTAACAAGCTCCGGGTCTTCTCGTGCCTCTCTAGCATTAATAACAAACGCTCTTCCACGTGCAGGTCCGCCATTCTGATTCGGGCACTGGCTCTTATAGTGACCTTGTTTTCCACACCCAAAACAAGTAATGTTAGCCAAAGCAGTTCTATTTGCGTTGGTGGCAGGAGTCTTGTTACCATTTGCATTTGTAACGAGAGCCTTACAATCTTCAGCAAGGTGTCCCTGTCTATTGCATTTAGTGCACAACACACTACAGTAACCAAAATGATGTTTGTGACAACGGTTGCATAAAGGACTTTGTCCTTTGTAACCAAAGCCTGAACCGCTACCCGCACCTTTCGTGGTTTCTTGTTTCTTATAAGGTTGTTGTTGATTACCTCGATCATAACCTCCATTCCATTTTTTCTTGTTCCCCAATACCTTCACCTCAGTATTGAATGCTTTCTTGTCCAAAATGACCTGATCCATTAGCTCGTTCGCCATGGTTATAGCTTCATGAATTGTTTTAGGTTTCGATGCTGTAACGTTTGCCTTGACCTTTTTGGGCAAACCACCTTTGTACATTTCAATCTTCCGTGCTTCGGTTGGAACCATTTCAGGACATAGTAAAACCAATTCCATGAATCGCTGATTGTAGTTGGTGATTTCAGTACCAACCACCTTCAAACTTCGTAACTCATCTTCTAACTTAATAACCTCATTCCTTGGACAATACTCGGTGATTATCATTGCTTTGAATTCTTCCCATGGAGTATCATAAGCTACATCTCCTCCTACCGCCTTCACATAATTCTTCCACCATGTGAGTGCACTATCTTGTAAAGTGCACGATGCAAACTTGGTCATGTCTTTTTCATCACAACCACTGATTTTAAACACCGTCTCCATCTTTTCTATCCATCGGGTTAAACCGATCGGTCCTTCCGTTCCACTGAATGATGATGGCTTGCAAGCTTGAAACGTCTTGTAGGAGCATCCTACACGAGGATTTGGATTAACTGCAGCAGCTCTTGCAGCCTCAACCCATAACATTCTGTCGTTCACTCGCTGGTTGATGAGTTCCTCGAGTTCTTGTTCCGTCATTCGATTCAATCGCGCCATTTCCTAATGAAAGAAAATAATTATTCACATGGAATATTATAGATGTAGTGTGTATTTATAGTACATTTATAGCTTGTTAATAATATGAACCAGGTATTATTATAAAAGCCTTTTCTTCTTATTAGCGTTTTATAATTATATCTTGGGTAGTACCTACCCGTTAATGTTCATACTTAATAGCTTAGTACAGAATCAATTACTACAATCTAAATAATACTTAACCATGGAAAATTATTACATTTCATACTTCGCTATTTTACATATGCTTACATCAAACTTTGAACAAACCACACTAATAATATTATACAAAACATTATGTGATTCCATGGTTTAATACGGTAGCGCATCATTTGGTCTATTTCCCAAAACATTTATGTCCAGGGAATCCCCCAACGAGAATCCTAGCTGTCTCCCTACGTTTTGGCTGAGGTGCCGAAGTACTAGATGCGGGGATAGCACTAATAGGAATAGCGGGGATAGGGGTGGTAGTGTTGAGTGGAATTGGTGCCACATCATTCTCATTAAACTCGGGATTTGGATTTTCTAATTCACTAGCTTTTCGTTTCTTTCCTAGTTCGAACTCGTCTTTTGTAATTTCCTGTATTTCTTCCTCGGGTTCACTTTCCTCCTCGGGTTCACTTTCCTCCTCGGGTTCACTTTCCTCCTCGGGTTCACTTTCCGATATTTCTATAGTTGGTTCATCCGGAAATTGTGAGTCTTCCCCAAAAATATCACTTTCGTCATCGGATATGTTAATGACTGAAACACAATCTGAAGGTTCTGATTCGGAGTCGCTGAATGTGATAATAAGTTTCGAGCCCGACATCTAACACATAACAACTAACCCATTAGTACTTACATAATATTTACATATAAATTTTTAACCAACAGTGATAAGCAATGGTTTTTAAAATCAGACCCGGTCAAAGTCCAGACTTTACTAATGTATCCTAACGACTTATCGGTTAGACACACTAATGCAAACCTGGTTCGCTAAGACCACCGCTCTGATACCACATGTCATAACCCGTCCTTAACCATAAGAACGCGTTAGATAACGTATGATTTCATTGCGAGGTATTGACCTCTATATGAGACATTTTTGAAAGAAAACTGCATATATTATACATTACAAACCATAACCATTATTTTTGTTACAAGCTTAAGACAATAAAAAGAAGATTAACGTTTAGCGATAATCTTCGACTTACAAACTTTACAAATGATGACAACAACACGGTTTCTAGCATATTTTACAATACAACATCTCGGATATGCAGTTTTATTTTTGACACAAACATGCGTACGCAAGATCCTGGTTAGATCCAACATGATGCAGCGGAAGCTTTAGAAATCACCTGAGAATAGACATGTTTTAAAAGGTCAACATAAAGTTGGTGAGATATAGGTTTAATGCCGGCAGCAATATATATATAGACCACAAGATTTCGTATATAAACAGTTTAATAAAAGTATTCTAAGTGGTTGAGCACTTGGTAACCATACTTAACATTTTCACGTCGCATATTCCCTTTAATATGAAATCTTACTACACCGTACCAAGTGTAGTCACAAAACGAAGTACTGTGCAACCGTTGAATACTGGTCGTCCAGTCCGGTTGGGGTTGTCAGGCCCGATAGATCTATCAACAGGATTCGCGTTTACAATACCGCTGTAAATATTAGTTACCAAGCTACAGGGAAGTATGCTAGTGGTACAACTCAACGTAGAATATATTTTTCAGTTACTTGTGTCCATAATGTAAAACATAAAATACATGTATTCTCATCCCGAAATATTTAGAGTTTAAAAGTGGGACTATATACTCACTCTTGTCTTGATGATATAAATAATTTGACTCGGTCTTCCGGTTGATATCACGAACCTATCCATATATAATATATCAATATGTTTTCATTTTTAAACAAACGTTATAAATATATACTTGTTATACTTTTAATACTTTGAATAATTCCTTAGTCCGTTGTTAGCAGTCCGATGTTAGTAATTCAATTTTAATGGTTCATTTTTAGATGTTTAATATACCCGCAATGAAATAAATAAAACCCCCAACGAAATAAATAAAAACCCATCGTATATGTATTGGTCGAGATTAATCTTGACCCATGGTACCGGTGTTGTCAAATGACGTGTTGCATACAATCATGGGATCTTATGATTAATCTTCTCGTGTTATTGACCTCTATATGAGACATTTTTGAAAGAAAACTGCATATATTATACATTACAAACCATAACCATTATTTTTGTTACAAGCTTAAGACAATAAAAAGAAGATTAACGTTTAGCGATAATCTTCGACTTACAAACTTTACAAATGATGACAACAACACGGTTTCTAGCATATTTTACAATACAACATCTCGGATATGCAGTTTTATTTTTGACACAAACATGCGTACGCAAGATCCTGGTTAGATCCAACATGATGCAGCGGAAGCTTTAGAAATCACCTGAGAATAGACATGTTTTAAAAGGTCAACATAAAGTTGGTGAGATATAGGTTTAATGCCGGCAGCAATATATATATAGACCATAAGATTTCGTATATAAACAGTTTAATAAAAGTATTCTAAGTGGTTGAGCACTTGGTAACCATACTTAACATTTTCACGTCGCATATTCCCTTTAATATGAAATCTTACTACACCGTACCAAGTGTAGTCACAAAACGAAGTACTGTGCAACCGTTGAATACTGGTCGTCCAGTCCGGTTGGGGTTGTCAGGCCCGATAGATCTATCAACAGGATTCGCGTTTACAATACCGCTGTAAATATTAGTTACCAAGCTACAGGGAAGTATGCCAGTGGTACAACTCAACGTAGAATATATTTTTCAGTTACTTGTGTCCATAATGTAAAACATAAAATACATGTATTCTCATCCCGAAATATTTAGAGTTTAAAAGTGGGACTATATACTCACTCTTGTCTTGATGATATAAATAATTTGACTCGGTCTTCCGGTTGATATCACGAACCTATCCATATATAATATATCAATATGTTTTCATTTTTAAACAAACGTTATAAATATATACTTGTTATACTTTTAATACTTTGAATAATTCCTTAGTCCGTAGTTAGCAGTCCGATGTTAGTAATTCAATTTTAATGGTTCATTTTTAGATGTTTAATATACCCGCAATGAAATAAATAAAACCCCCAACGAAATAAATAAAAACCCATCGTATATGTATTGGTCGAGATTAATCTTGACCCATGGTACCGGTGTTGTCAAATGACGTGTTGCGTACAATCATGGGATCTTATGATTAATCTTCTCGTGTTGTTTACGGGTGATCCTGAACCATATAAAATTGAATTATAAGTACATATATATAAAATATCATGTTATCTTAGAAATATGTGATTTATATCATTTTTTTCCAATTGATCCCGTAGTTGAAATGATCTAGGATAACCAATTTTGTTTCGGTCATAGTTTCTTCGTTACAAATCCGTTTTCGTTGATTCAAATTGCCATCTTCTTGGATCGAGTTCTTCTTTAAGACTATGAACTGTAAATACCTTGGTTTGTATTCAAAATCATACGGCATAAGTGAAACATTAGTGAAACATATGAAGTTAAACATTTTTGTTACAACAAAATCATTTAATGACCATTTTTCTAAAAATACTTATACTTTGAAAAACCAAGTTTTACCTTGTTAAATTAGCATATACATAAGTTATATTACAGGTCTTGAAGTATTTTAAAAGTTAAGTTAGAAGGATCTATTTAGTTTGCAAACAAGTTTGAAAACATTCAAACTATGTTCTTGTTATTAAACTTTTGTACCACAAAATAAGATAGCTATATATATATGAATTGAATAAGGTTATGAACATAGATTCTACCTCAAGTTCCTTGGATAAGATTGCTGTAAAAGAGGAGTAAGAAGCTAGAATCAAAAGGGTGATAGAAGTGGATGAAAGATTGGAAGTAAGTTGGTGTTCTTGGAAGGTTTTCTTGAAGTGTTTTTGTATGGTTTTCTTATGGTGTTTTAGTATGGTTTTTGAAGCTAGATCTTCTTGGAAACTTTGCTGAATTGATTAAGGGTTTTAAGGCTTCAAAGTATGTGTGTGTTTTGCTAGAGAATTTAAGGTAAAATGAATCAAAAATGCTCATGTATATAAGCTACAAAAAACGTGTTTCATGGGGTATCCATGACAAGATTTCAAGTTGTTCTTTTGTGTAATTAGTCAATAAGCTTCCAAAATCAATTACCTAGCCCTCATGGCATGAATAATGGCTGGTTAGGTGGTGATTTTGATGTGTATTTACTATTAGTAAATACGTATAGGAGCTTGGTATGATACGAGTACAAATACTCTAGGTATACGTATAGAAATTTTGTGAAAAATGGAATGAGGATTCAAATATAGCTATCTTTTGTGAATACACTTATATGGTTTTATGTATTTAAGTCTTTAAAAGTGATTAAATACATTACTTATACAATATATGTATAAACATTATATGTCTTAAGTATTTATGTCAAATAACGTTACGTATAGTTATCGTTTTGAAAACTTAAGTTAGTAGTTTCAAAATACACATATAACTTGTTGTTATTAATACAAAATGAGATATTAAAACATTTATTAATCATGTTAAATATGTATATATACATTTATATACACAAACGTATAATTATCATATATTGTATAGTTCGTGATATCATCGGTCAAACTAGACGGTCAAACGTTGTGTAAAACTCTTTTCGGAAATATAAGTCTCGACAATTTGGATTGCTTATCATGTTGGCAAGGTTTAATTTATGTAAATATTAATCTTATAAGTATAGTATGATCAAAAAAGTGCGGGTCGTTACACCTGTAGGCAGCTTCTATGCATAAGCCCTTTAACTCAGCGCATGAACGGAACGCAGCCACGTCATCACACGCCACCGACATTCCGGATACTTCACGTAACAGAACCATTCAGTGATTGACAAGTGTATCCCGTAAATTTCGGACATTCAACGCCTATAAATAGTCCCCCTGGGTCACCACATTTCACATCATTATGATCTGAACTTCAGTTAGAGAGAAGTACACTTTCTCTCTCACATAGTTCTTTCTCACTCTAAAATAACATTAGCCGCTTAGCAGCAGTACGCTAGACGGATCATCACAGATTGATCCACAGATTGATTGAGGCCACCTCACAGATCTTATATCTGCGTTCCGGGTCTGCAGAGATTATTTCTCGAAGGCAAACAACAATCAACAGTATACGCCACACGCTGAGCAGCTAATTTTCTGTACTAGTACCTTACAGTCGCTATACGGAAAATCGTACTAACAGATGGGAAAAAAGGGGCAGTGGTTAAATGGCAACTGGTGTTTCAACGAGTGTTGGCTTCCACATGGAAGCAGATGACTGGTTCCTGTGTTTATAGCCGTTGGGCATAAAAAAAAAATTAAACAAATTTTATTTTTCTATATATATATATATATATATATATATATATATATATATATATATATATATATATATATATATATATATATATATATATATATATACACCTTATATTTACACATTTTTAGCACACATAACTCATTTTACTTCTCCGCTTTGAAATAATTTACTTATATAATTGATGTGTAGCGTGAGGGTACGAAATAGTATTATTTTTACTAGGAAATACTATAAAATATGACACAAGTTTTATTAATTTACGGATGGGATATACCTAAACCTTGCTACAACACTATAGGCAGTGTACCTAATCGTAGAGTAGTGTAGTTTTTAGTAAGTCCGGTTTGTTCCACAGGGAGCTAGTGATTACGTACTATATTTTTATAAAACTATATTTATATAAATATATATATATATATATAAGTAGTAATATTATTATAAAAGGGGGGTTTTTACCGTTTAATGACCGGTTTGTCGATTTTATATTTTTAAGCGTAAAGATAAATGACAATAATTAAAGTGCGTAAAATAAATAAATGACGATAAATAAAATAACAATAAATAAAATTGCGATAGAATATGAAATAAAAGGATTATGCTTATTTAAACTTCCGTAATCATGATGTTTGACGTTTTGATTTTAATTAATTGTTACTCGGGTTAATTGTCCTTTGTCATGGTTTATTTGATACCTATCTGGTTTTTATCCATAATAGTCCATCGGTCATAAATATAAAGTGCGAGTGTCCTCGTCAAATTACCCTTATACCCGAAGTCAAATATTCCAACTAATTAAGGATTTAAACTGTGACGCAGTTATCACTTCTGTCAACAATTACACCAGTTATCACTGTATGTAATCTACCCCTGTTTTGATTAGATATGAATATTAATTTACCCACTTGATCAGTTTGAATAATCAATTACCCAACCCGAATAATTAATTAAATGATTATAATAGATTCCATATGAACGTCACTAAATAGGACAACCATAATCATTATTAATTATTAGGATAATTAATTTGAAGATAGGTTCGACAGACTCTAATGAGTTGTCACTCAATTAGACAATACCCCCCATCTATTAATAGTCAATAGTCCAATTTCCACAAGTGTCGGTCTTTTGCCCAAACCTTAATTATGGTACAAAGTTCAATAACCCCGTCTTAATATTTTAGCCCAACATCACGATTACTTCGGCTCAAATAAGCATAATAATAACTTAGTTACGAGACATTAAATTAAAAAGGAAGAACATAGCTTACAGTGATGATTAATCGCGTAGCGTTGCACGGACAGAATTTCGACTTAAAACCCGTAAAACATTCCTTACAATAACCCAATTATTATTAAACTTAAACTAAAATTAAAATTATAATTAGAAATATATATATTACATGTAAAGAGAAAGAAAGAAGAAAAGGTATATTTTTTCATTACTACGTGAATTCCATTTTATAGGCAAATGTTGATTTGAAATTTTCACTTATGACCCCTTAACTATGCTCAATTAACAACTTTTTATTATTTATTATTATTCTTATTATGAATTATTTAAATATTATATTATATTCTTGAGCATAGTTAACTTGTAATTTTAGCTCCGTTGCGTCGAGCGTTGAAAGTTGGTTCATGTCTCGGTTCCGAATTTTCGAACGTCCTTGCGTACATTTTAATATCTTGTACTTTGCGTTTTGTAACTTGTACTCTTGTCATTTTTAGATGTTTCTCATCAATAATTTGAACCACTTGGATTGTATCTTGTACATTTGAGCTTTTTGGACGTTTGCGTCTTCAAATCTTCGTTTTCGCCTTTTGTCTTCGCACTTATTTATTTAAACAATTACAATGAAAATATAATACAATTACATATGAAAACCTATTATTTAGGAGGGATATTGCTATGAAATATATGTTCCTTTTTAGCCTTATCAAATATCCCCACACTTGAGCGTTGCTTGTCCTCAAGCAATACAGTTTTAAATAATATAATACATCACACGAATCACTTCTTTATTCTTCACACTTTGTACATCAGTGATTTTGATAGAGCGGTATAAACAATGATATTAACAATAGAACCATGGTTAAAGGTGGGTGTGTCATCCACAGTTGCCTCGGGTTTAGGTCAACGACACTTGCAATCAAATAGCCGATTTACTTTCGGTTTCCAAAGCAAAGTGCACATTTGAAAGGCGGTTTACAGTCCCACATGACTATAAAAATTTAGATCCTTTAGGAAATAGGATCTTTATGAAAACATTTGATCTTTTGAAAATTCAATCTAGCTTTTACCCTAGATAAGTTTTCTGATTTGATCCACCATTGGTGTTGCAAAATATATTTGTGGATCAATATTTTGGCTAAAACTTTTAGGTTCGTGTAATCCACTGCTATCCCGGTATCGGAAAGCACACATCCAGTTTACTTGTTCCGTATATTACCTTTCGGTAAACTACCGTCCGATTGTAAAGGAAAGCGATGAATAAGAAACTGTTAAGGCAATGTCCCGTGACATGCAGATGATTATGGTCTTATTAACGTGTCGGATGCTAGAACTATCCTTGGTAGGAGCGATAGTAAAGATCATCCTATAATTTTTTGGTCTGGCACAAGGTCCTGTCTCCGACCATGCTATGCAACCACCGTTCTTACGGTTGACACCCGATTTGGTTCAGGTGACCTAATGAATTCCAGGTGAATTCCTAGGATTTTACGTTCAATGGTAATGAACGAATTGAAAATGGGTTTTCAGAAAACAAATCGGTTTGTATTTTTGATCAAAATATTTTCTCGTTCAAGCTCGAGTTTAGATATCATTGAATTCCATGAGTTTGTAATTCTCAATCTTTAAAGTCAATCTCAAGGATTGAGTAATATCAGGCTTAAAAGCTGATTTTTGATCTTTTAAGGAGATTATCCTTTCTGGGGATCTGATTCATTAGTCTTATCCAGCTAATTTGCACGGTGCCTCCCCATTGTACGAGATAAATTCTTCTCATGGTTAGGATAAATCTGACCACATGGAGACCCTGTTTGATGCTGAGGTCCGTGGATTTCCAACCGATTTTAGTGATGACTTTTCTAGATTTTTCGTCAACCTACAGCTGGTCTGGACGACAACTTCATGACCTAAATCAAGAAGCGCGTTTCTTTTTCGGAAGACTTTACTTCCTTTTAATGATGGAATTGATTCATCGTGTAGATCCATCTTTCTTACAGTAAATCGGGTAAAACTGATTAAAATCGTCCAAAACAAAAGTACCCGCAATAACTTTACAGAAACATGTGATAGATAGTTTTTAATTGAATAACTTGGTACATTCTCCCCACACTTAGTTTCTTTCTTTGCTTTTTTTATTCTCCTTTATTCCATTTTAAATGAATTCAATCGTTTTAGGGTGTTTCTCAATTTATGTCCTTTCCGAGGTAACGATAATTTCGGTATTATCACCTAGTTTTCATCGTTCATAAATATGTATAAACATGATTTTGAGTTCATTTAATTGAAAATTTTTCAAATTTTCACAAAATTTGGCAAATAAACTAAGTGTAAACCCGAGAGAATTTATAACCCTTCCCCACACTTGAGATCATGCAATGCCCTCATTTGCATGAAATCAGACTATAATTATAAATTCATGAGGGTGATTAGTGTAGAAAAGTGATTAAAAATACCCAGTTTGTAAGCATGTTATTTTACATCACATTTGATATTTTGCGCCTTGTCATCAAAATTAGTAGCTTTTTGTTGAACTTAATGACAGTCTTTGAAAGTGCGCTGTTTTACCCTATTTTGTACATAACATAAAATACAAACATATATACATATTTTTGAAGTTTGGTATATAACCCCACGTTCAAAAATGTATAAAATCTAAAATCTTTTTAGCATACTTTAGATCAATAAAATTAAAAATAATGATAACAAAATTTGTCGCCCCGTCCTCGGGTAAAGCAATTTCGGCTCTATGACCTAGTCTTCAACTTACGACGAATTTTATAAATCATTTTTTTTTTCAACTTAATGAAATAAAGTAAATTTTGTTTTTAAAAACACACAAAACTTAAATTTAAAAAGCATATTAATTTCATATAAAACCTACAAAGTAAAAATTCAGAATGGAGGGAGAAAACTAGTTCTTTAGTGTCTGCTAGCGGAAAAGACCAATCGGATTCCATTCTCGGAACTACACGAGAACAGAACAACTAATTCTAAATAACATTTTCTTAGAACATTTGAATCTCCCCACACTTAGGTAGCTGTGGTGTCGAAATTGTGATTAACTTCATCGTCAATTTCTTTTGGTCCATAATCAACTTGCCTATCTGTGACTTTTTCTTTAAGCCAGTGCCCGGCTTCTTTCGTAATATCCCAAAATTCAACTAGTTTCGCCTTTTCTTTAGGCGACAGATTGGATACTAACCGGTTACATAACTTAAAGTTCCCCTTACTTCTAGCATCGATAGCCCGTTTAAAAAGTTTCTTCATTGAACTGTTAATAACGGGGTCATTTAATTTCGTATCAACAACGGGGTTCTTTATTATCAAGTCATCATTAGGTGTTACTTCATTTTCCCCACACTTAGGCGTTTTATTATTGCTAAGCACTACCGTTGGAGTTGGTAAAACAACATGGTTATTACCAATCGTTTTTACTGGTTCAACGGTTTTAGTTGGTGGAGATTTAGACTTTCGAATCATAAAGGTGATTGATTTGTTACCACTTTTAAGTGTCATTCTTCCATTTCCTACATCAAATAACGCCCCGGTGGACGCTAAGAATGGTCGACCTAAAATTAGAGGAATGTTTGAGTCCTCTTCTATGTCAATGACAATGAATTCGACTAGAAAGGTTAAATTACCTACTTGAATGGGTAGGTTGTCAGCAATTCCAACTGGGTGTTTAATGGTTTGATCAAAGAGTCGAACACTCATATCCGTTGGACTTAACTTACCTACACCTAATCTCTTATATAAGGACAGAGGCATAACACTCACACTTGCACCTAAATCTGCTAGTGCATCATACATAACACAATCACTAAGTAGACAAGGAACAATAAATTCACCCGGATCACCTACTCTAGGTGAAGGTTTTGGTGGAACTGTATTCACCGGGTTTACTTCTACGGATTTTGTTTCTTGCACTTTCTTATTCTTTTTCTTCTTCTTCTTTCCAGAGGTATCACAAACTTTATTACTTATCACTTGCTCATACTCAACTCCTTTTCTTGGAAACGGGATGGGTGGTTTGTATGGTGCCACCACTGGCTTTACATACTCGGTTGGTGGTGGTGATGTAACTTCTTCATTGTTACTCACATCTAAAACCTTCCCATCTTCTGGAGCTGGTTTTTCAGAATTTGTTGACACCATATTAACATTCTCTTTCCGAGGATTTACTTCAGTATTACTCGGTAGCTTTCCTTGTTCCCTCTCACTCATCATGCTAGCAAGAGTACCTACGTGTTTTTCTAGATTCAAAATGGAAGCTTGTTGAGTTCTTAATGACTGATCAAACCTCTCGTTCGTTTGGGTTTGAGTTTCAATAAATTGTGTTTGAGATTCAACTAGCTTGAATACCACGTCTTCCATATTTGACTTTTTCTCTTCGGTTTGTTGTTGTGGTTTATATAAGCCAGGTCTTTGTTGATTGAAAGTGTTGTTTTGAGTTGGTTGGTTATTCGGACCTTGTTGGTTATACCAGTTATTTTCGGGTCCTTTTGGATTGTAAAGAATGTTTTGATTTCGATTGAAGTTTAGCTTTGGCGGTTGATAATTATTTTGATAATTATTTCCAGGCCTTTGGTTCATATAGGAAACATTCTCTCGTTGTTCCAATGTTGGTTCAATGTGACAATCTTTCAATAAGTGTGGTCCACCGCATAGCTCACAACTGATTCGTATTGCGTGAATATCTTTATTCATCTTTTCCATTCGTCTTTGATAAGGCTAAAAAGGAACATATATTTCATAGCATTATCCCCCAAGAAAGACAAGATTTTAGTTGCAATTGTTCCATTTTCAAGTAATATTCGTTTGTATTAAATAAGTGCGAAGACAAAAGGCGAAAACGATGAATTGAAGACGGAAAGGTCCAAAAAGCTCAAATGTACAAGATACA
Source organism: Rutidosis leptorrhynchoides (assembly GCF_046630445.1). Taxonomy (NCBI): domain Eukaryota; kingdom Viridiplantae; phylum Streptophyta; class Magnoliopsida; order Asterales; family Asteraceae; genus Rutidosis; species Rutidosis leptorrhynchoides. The sequence continues at coordinate 243,048,201 of NC_092343.1, forward strand.
ATTAAAAAGGTTCAAATTATTGATGAAGAACGTCTAAAAATGACAAGAGTACGAGTTACAAAACGCAAAGTACACGATATTAAATAGTACGAAAGGGCGTTCGAAAATCCGGAACCGAGGCATGAACCAACTTTCAGCGCTCAACGCAACGGTGTAAAAATTACGAGTCAACTATGCACAAGAATAAAATATAAATTTAAATAAGTCATAATAAGAATAATATTAAATAATAAAAAGTTGTTAATTGAGCATAGTTCAGGGGTCGTAAATGAAAATTCAATTTCTAATTTCGCCTATAAAAGGCTATGTAACGATCAATTGAACGATAACTTTTTCTATCTTTTTTTATCTATATATCGATCAATTATCAATATCTATATCTAAAAATCTCTATCATAATGTTAATGTAATAAGATATAACAATAATCTTAATTTTAATTTTAAATTATGATAATAATAAGATTTATGATAGAGATCGTTTGAGTGTGTAAGTCGAAATTCTGTCCGTGTAACGCTACGCTATTTTTAATCATTGTAAGTTATGTTCAACCTTTTTACATTAATGTCTCGTAGCTAAGTTATTATTATGCTTATTTAATCCGGAGTAATCATGATGTTGGGCTAAATACTAAAAATGGGGTAATTGGGCTTTGGACCATAATTGGGGTTTGGACAAAAGAACGACACTTGTGGAAATTAGACTATGGGCTATTAATGGGCTTTATATTTGTTTAACTAAATGATAGTTTGTTAATGTTAATATAAAGATTTACAATTGGGCGTCCCTATAAATTACCATATACACTCAATCGGACACGATGGGCGGGGTATTTATATGTACGAATAATCGTTCATTTAACCGGATACGGGGATGGATTAATAGCCACTAGAATAATTAAAACAGGGGTGAAATTATGTACAAGGACACTTGGTATAATTGATAACAAAATATTAAAACCTTGGGTTACACTCAGTCGACATCCTGGTGTAATTATTAAACAAAGTATTAAAATCTTGTTACAGTTTAAGTCCCCAATTAGTTGGAATATTTAACTTCGGGTATAAGGATAATTTGACGAGGACACTCGCACTTTATATTTATAACTGATGGACTGTTATGGACAAAAACCAGACGGACATATTAAATAATCCAGGACAAAGGACAATTAACCCATGGGCAAAAAAACTAAAATCAACACGTCAAACATCATGATTACGGAAGTTTAAATAAGCATAATTCTTTTATTTCATATTTAATTTCCTTTATTTTATATTTAATTGCACTTCTAATTATCGCATTTTTTTAATTATCGCAAGTTTATTTTATCGCACTTTTATTATTCGCAATTTCATTATCGTTATTTACTTTATGCTTTAATTTAAGTCTTGTATTTATTTTTAATATTTTACATTTGGTTTTAACTGCGACTAAAGTTTTAAAATCGACAAACCGGTCATTAAACGGTAAAAACCCCCCTTTATAATAATAATACTACTTATATTATATATTTTTGTAAAAATATAGTTTTATAAAAATATAGTGTTAAACTTCACTGCGTCCCTGTGGAACGAACCGGACTTACAAAAAACTACACTACTCTACGATTAGGTACACTGCCTATAGTGTTGTAGCAACGTTTAGGTATATCCCATCCGTAAATTAATAAAACTTGTGTCATATTTTGTAGTATTTCTAGTAAAAATAATACTATTTCGTACCCTCACGCTACATCATCAAGTTTTTGGCGCCGCTGCCGGGGAACTCGACGAAACACTATATTTTTAATTTATATTTGTAAAAAAAAGAAAAAAAAATGACACGCTTTGTCCCTCTTTTGTTGTACTAGTTTTTTTTTAAAAAAAAAAAAAACCACTATCTTTGTTCCCACTATCGTTTTTCTTAAAAAAAAAACGTAAAAAAAAAAAAACGTAAAAAAAAAAAAAACAAAAACGTAAAAAAAAAAAAAAAAATTTGTGTAAAAAAAAAATTCGTTTTTTATAAAAAAAAAAAAATTGTAAAAAAAAAACGTTTTTTTTAAGAAAAAAAAATTCGTTTTTAAAAAAAAAAAATTGTAAAAAAAATCGTTTTTTTTTTAAAAAAAAAAAAATTTAAAAAAAATAATAAATAATAATATTTTTTTTTTTAAGTTTTATTACCTTTAGTTTTTTTTAGATTATAGTCGCAACTTTTAGTATTAAGTTTATTTTTGGCGTAGTTATTTTTTTTATTTCTAGATTTTTAGGCTTTGCCGTAAAATCCCTTAAGTGCTTATTCCTTAGACTAAGATTTAGGTGCTTTAGAATTTTGCGACGCCATTTTTCGTGCTACCTTCTTATTTTTATTTTTCGACCCTTATTTTTCGACCTTTTTATTTTTCGACACTTTTCGACGCGCAATCTTTTTCTTTCTTATTTCTCGACGCTCTAGTTATAGGATATAGAATTTTCTTTACTTCTTATCTAATTCTTCAAACGGAAAGAAAAATTATTTAAGCGGTTACGTTAATAGACGTTGACATTTTTCTGGTTCGTAGTAATAGTTGGATTTGTTAGTGGCAAGTTGTGGGCTTCCGATTTAAAGGGTCCTGGCTTCCTGCTGCATCTTTTGGCTATTCGAAACGTGGGCAAAATCAGAAAAGTCTATTAATTGGACAACTTATATAAGTTTTTCTTATTTTTATAACTAATAGGATATTCTGTGAATGCACCGAGCAAAACGTTCACCACCTTTCATACGTTCACCACCTGTAACTCGATCAAGACATCGTCTAACAAATATCGCCGCTGTTGATTTTTCCTTAGAATCGTCATCAAGTCGACCAAGTACTCAAACTCAAATTTCTGATAATCCAATTTTTGAACCCAACATCACAACTAAGAACCCGGAGGATACTCAGGGACAATTCCGAGATCCTGATCCACTAATTATTCCTCCTGAACCACAAACCATTAAATCAGAATCCTCTAGTGATTCGTATTCAACAAATTCAATTATGGAAGTAACGGAACCTCTAAGTATGGAAGATCGAATGAGAGCCACACGCACGGGCCAAGGTCACGCCATTATTAAGCCAGAAGTTAATGCGCCAGATTATGAAATCAAAGGACAAATTCTACACATGGTAACTAACCAATGCCAATTCAGTGGTGCACCGAATGAAGATCCTAACGAACACCTTCGTACGTTTAAAAGAATTTGTACACTATTCAAAATCCGAGAAGTGGAAGATGAGCAGATCTATCTCATGTTGTTTCCCTGGACTTTAAAGGGAGAAGCCAAAGATTGGTTAGAATCGTTACCTGAAGGGGCGATTGACACATGGGATGTTTTAGTTGAAAATTTTCTTAAACGATTCTTTCCGGCATCCAAAGCCGTGAGACTTCAAGGAGAAATTGTTACGTTCGCGCAAAAGCCAAATGAAACATTATATGAGGCGTGGACAAGATTCGGAAGGATGTTGAGAGGATGTCTGATGTTATGCGAGGTGTATATAAAATAGCTCTATATTTTACCAGGAAAAACTATTAAATACGATACAATTTTACACAAGATATTTATTTATTTATAGAATGGATATACTTAAACCTTGCTACAACACTTATAGGCAGTGTACCTAATCGTACAGTAGTGTAGTTTTTAGTAAGTCCGGTTCGTTCCACAGGGAAATCTTTAAACAAAGCTCAACGCTATATTAGTTTACTTTTATAAAAATACAAATATATATATAAGTAATATTATTATTATAAAGGGGGATTTTTACCGTTTAATGACCGGTTTGTCGATTTTAAAACTTTAGTCGCAGTTAAAACCTAATGTAAAATATAAAATAAATACAAGACTTAAATTAAAGCGTAAAGTAAATAACGATAATGAAATTGCGAATAATAAAAGTGCGATAAAATAAACTTGCGATAATTAAAAAGTACGATAATTAAAAGTGCGATTAAATAACAATAAATAAAAGTGCGATAATTAGAAGTGCAATTAAATATAAAATAAAGGAAATTAAATATGAAATAAAAGAATTATGCTTATTTAAACTTCCGTAATCATGATGTTTGACGTGTTTATTTTAGTTTTATGCCCATGGGTTAATTGTCCTTTGTCCTGGATTACTTAATATGTCCGTCTGGTTTTTGTCCATAACAGTCCATCAGTCATAAATATAAAGTGCGAGTGTCCTCGTCAAATTATTCTTATACCCGAAGTTAAATATTCCAACTAATTGGGGATTCGAATTGTAACAAGGTTTTAATACTTTGTTTAATGAATACACCAGGTTATCGACTGCGTGTAAACCAAGGTTTTACTACTTTGTTAACAATTACACCAATTACCCTTGAATGTAATTTCACCCCTGTTTTAATTATTCTAGTGGCTATTAATCCATTCTCGTGTCCGGTAAAATGAACGATTATTCGTACATATAAATACCCCGCCCATCGTGTCCGATCGAGTGTATATGGTAATTTATAGGGACGCCCAATTGTAAATCTTTATATTAACATTAACAAACTTTCATTTAGTTAAACAAATATAAAGCCCATTAATAGCCCATAGTCTAATTTCCACAAGTGTCGTTCTTTTGTCCAAACCTCAATTATGGTACAAAGCCCAATTACCCAATTTTAGTAATTAGCCCAACATCATGATTACTTCTTTTTAAATAAGCATAATAATAACTTAGCTACGAGACATTAATGTAAAAAGGTTGAACATAACTTACAATGATTAAAAATAGCGTAGCGTTACACGGACAGAATTTTGACTTACACCCTTACAACATTTGCTAACATACCCTTATTATTAGAATTATAATTGAAATTAAAATATAAATTATAAATATAAATATAAATATATACGATATATTGAGAGAAAGAGATATATTTTTTGTGTGTTTAAAACTCGGCAGAAAACTGGCTTTATATAGGACCTGACCAGCATTTTCACTCCATGCGACTCGCATGGATTTTGTGCCTCTGGCCATGCGAGTCGCATGGCCACCCTGGATCCAGCCAAATTGCTTTGTTTTCTTCTTGCCGACGTAATATAATAATAATATATAATATATAATTATATATAATTATATATATATTATATTATATTCTTGTGCATAGTAGACTAGATATTTTTGGTCCGTTGCGTCGGGCGTTTCTTCTTGGCTCAGGTCCCGGTTCCGGATTTTCGGACGTCCTCGCGTACTATTTTATATCGTGTACTTTGCGTCTTGTAACTTGTACTCTTGTTATTTTGAGACGTTCGTCATCAATAATTTGAACCTTTTTGATTGAATCTTGTACTTTTTAGCTTTTTGGACCTTTCCGTCTTCAATTTGTCGAATCTGCCTTTTATCTTCACTTTTTAATATTTAAACGAATAGTGCTTGTAAATCGAACAATATCAACTAAAATTTTGTCTTTCTTGGGGAATAATGCTGTAAAATATGTGTTCATTTTTAGCCTTATCAATATTCCCACACTTAAGCGTTGCTTGTCCTCAAGCAATATAGTCTTGAAACACTTGAATCACTTCTTTATTCTTCACACTTTGTACATAAGTGACTTCAATAAAGCGGTATAAACAATGATAGTAACGATGTGGTTTAAAGGTGGGTGTGTCTTTTATAGTTGCCTCGGGTTTAGGTCAACGACACTTGCAATCAAATAGCCGATTTACTTTCGGTTTCCAAAGCAAAGTGCACATTTGAAAGGTGGTTTACAGTCCCACATGACTATAAAAATTTAGATCCTTAAGGAAATTGGATCTTTATGAAAACATTTGATCTTTTGAAAATTCAAGCTAGATTTTACCCTAGACAAGTTTTCTGATTTGATCCATCATCGGTGTTGCAAAATATATCTGTGGATCAATATTTTGGCTAAAACTTTTAGGCTCGTGTAATCCACTGCTATCCCTGTATCGGAAAGCACACATCCAGTTTACTTGTTCCGTATATTACCTTTCGGTAAACTACCGTCCGGTTGTAAAGGAAAGCGATGAACAAGAAACTGTTAAGGCAATGTCCAGTGACATGCAGATGATTATGGTCTTTTTAACGTGTCGGATGCTAGAACTATCCTTGGTAGGAGCAATAGTAAAGATAATCCTATAATTTTTCGGTCTGGCACAAGGTCCTGTCTCCGACCATGCTATGCAACCACCGTTCTTACGGTTGACACCCGATTTGGTTCAGGTGACCTAATGAATTCCAGGTGAATTCCTAGGATTTTACGTTCAATGGTAATGAACGCATTGAAAATGGATTTTCAGAAAACAAATTGGTTTGTAATTTTGATCAAAATATTTTCTCGTTCAAGCTCGAGTTTAGATATCATTGAATTCCATGAGTTTGAATTCTCAATCTTTAAGGTCAATCTCAAGGATTGAGTAATATCAGTCTTAAAAGCTGATTTTTAATCTTTGAGGAGATTATCCTTTCTGGGGATCTGATTCATTAGTCTTATCAAGCTAATTTGCACGGTGCCTCCCCATTGTACGAGATAAATCCTTCTCATGGTTAGGATAAATCTGACCACTTGGCGACCCTGTTTGATGCTGAGGTCCGTGGATTTCCTGCTGATTTTAGAGATGACTTTTCTAGATTTTTCGTCAACCTACAGCTGGTCTGGACGACAACTTCATGACCTAAATCAAGAAGCGCGTGTCTTTTTCGGAAGACTTTACTTCCTTTTAATGATGGAATTGATTCATCGTGTAGATCCATCTCTTCTTTTCTTTCATCGGGTAAAACATTTGATTATTGTTCAAAACAAAAGTATTTTCAAAAATTTGTAAAAATATGTGATATGTTTTGAATAACTTGGTAAACTTTTCCCACACTTGGCTTTTATTTATGTTTTTCTTTGCCTTTTTCTCTTCTATTCCATTCTTATTAAATGAATTCTAACATTTTGGTTGTTTCTCAATTTATGTCCTTTCCGAGGTAACGATAATTTCGGCTCAATGACCTAGTTTTAATCGTTCATAAATATGTATAAACATGATTTTGAATCCATTTTGTTAAAAATTTTGAAAAATTTACTAGAAGTGGGTAGTCAGTATATAAGACTAGGGCTGTTCCTTGTTATCGGAGAGCACTAGATTCTAACACAACTACTGCGTTACTAGCATTTTTAATGGTAACCAAGTGTTTAAAAAAATTTTTAAAATCCGAAAGAATTTAACCCCTTCCCACACTTAAGATCTTGCAATGCCCTCATTTGCAAGAAATCAGAAATAATTTAAATTATTGAGGGTGATTATCGCAGAAAAATGATTAAATTTTACCAAAGTTTCAAACATATTGTCGTTTGATTGTTTGAATGATAAATGGTGCACGTCATTTGTTCATTCCGTCTTGTTGTTATTTCACATATATTTTGCATCATTGTCGTCAAAAATTACTTGCTTTTGCTGAACTTAATGCCAGTCTTTGAAAACGCGTTGTTTTACCCTGTTTTGTGCATAAAATAGAATACATACAATACAAATATAATCATACATGTAATTTGAAATGGAACTTTGGCATCCCACTTTCAAACTATAAGAAAAATATTAGTACACAATAATAATAAGAATATCAAACATTACATAAACGTAATAAAATGTTAAGTGTTTAAAATAAAAATAAAAATTACCAACTTATCTCTACTCATCAGGAGGCGGGTTAGGAGGAAAATTAGGATATGGATCCCAATTCATGTTCGCGTCCGGGTTCCATGGCTGTTGATAGGTGAACTGGTATGCTGCGTCATAATCATATAAATCATAAGGTGGTCTCATTTCTGGCTGATGTGCAGGATAGTATGCGGGTCGGGTCGGATAATACATCTCGCCAGGCTGCAACTGGCTTATAATTTGGCGCTGATGATAATCCCATCGGCCATGCTCTCGTTGCCGGGAATGCTCGTAGTCATTCCGACGTTGCCATGCCTCGTACTGCATATGACTATCATAGTTCGTCATGTATTCATCCTCCATACGAACGCCTAAATCAAGAGCAGTCTCCCGAACAACTCCTATAATGTTGTTCGCTTCTTCCATTTCGTCATCCGAACCTCTTTCTACTTGTCGCTGAGGTCCCTCGTATCGATATACCCGACCACGTCTCATCAATAATACCCTTGCACCGTGATAAAGGTTTGAACTTATAGTTTCACCTTCGTCCTCTATTTCGTTCATTGGACCCCCTTGGTGCTTATCCACACCTAAATACTCTCCAATGAGAGTAATGAAAATACCACCACCTATAATACTCCCCGATTTCATCCCCGAAACTACATTAGCGAGATAATAACCAACACAATAGGGAATGTTAACGAAACTCCTCGGGTCTCTAATACACTTGAGGTAGAACAAATCGTTTACGGTCAATTTCTCCTTATTCTTACCCCTTTGTGTAATTGTGTTTGCTAAGAATCTATGAATCACCCGGAGTTCAGCTCTATCTATATCTAAGTATGTATGATTTCCACTGGCGTGAAATTCATTAAAGTGGGACATACGCCTCCAGACGGCGTTAATATCAAATTCCCTATCTATCCTTTCTCCTTGGGCAATCAGGCTATTACAGTCGGGGCTCAAAAGTTCAGCAGGGGTGTAAATCTGTAAGGCCCTGGCTAAATCTATCATGGACATTCTGTACATGCGTCCACCTAACAGAAATCTAATAAAGCTTCTATCATCTATCCTCCTAACATCACTGTTTAACTTAATAGTACTAAGTAATTCTATACACCATTCCCTATATATGGTTCTACGAATGGAAAATAGGCGCATCCAATCGTTAAACTGAGAATTACCATACCTTTGCACCAATAATTCCCGAATCGGTTCGGCAAGGTCAACTGTTTCCAAAGGTACCCAGTCAATTGCCCTTGGCATTTCAACAACCTTAAAGTAGAGAATGTGCATGTTCTTTTGATAATCTGGATACTCTATCCAACATCGATCAAATCTCAGATTTGGGTGTAACTGATCTTCATTAATGTCTAAGCTCATAATCATTTGATGTGGAGCGAATTGACGAAACTGATTCATGAATAATTGATCTTGATCGTGATATGGAATATGTTGATCCTCATGTTGTTCTTCTCCTTGTTGCATATGTTGTTCTTGTTCATAAAACATTTCTGGTTCGGGCTCTGGTTGTCTGGATGATGATGCACCGTCCGTATCTGTATTTCTTTGCAAAACACATTAAACACAAAATTTGTGCATCCAAATATGCATTAGTGTTAGCAAAATAATAACTTGAAACAATTATGATGACATGTTCAATTCATAACACATTTTATACACATTTTCTTAACAATAACAATTCTACACTTTTACATACGAAAATGTGTACAATGTTTTATCACATTTAAACTCTAAAACATGTCAACAATAATCATTATAGCAATTAAACACTTGTTACATGGCATTCAAATCAAACTAGTGCTCATTTTCATATTTTTGTCAAGTCTACACTTTGTCAAATAAGCATATACGAAAAATGTACATCAAGTTCATAAGCATTTATCTCAAATAACATGCCAAAATAATCACTACTAGCAATGAAACAAGTTTCAAATGGCCTTTATATCAAATTATCCAAGTTCATGAATTTTTAGACTTAAAAAGTCCACTTTAATTCTCAAAAACATGTTTAGGCTCAAAGTTTGGATCAATTAACTACCTAAACATGTTACACTACTTAATTTAGCAACAATTCATGACAAAAATCGGCCATAACCTGTTTATATCAAAAAGCCCCAAATTGCTCAAGAACACAAACCCTAGATTCTTAAAAAATTTGAAGTTTTTAGCTTCAATTCATGTAAAATAGCTTCTATCTAGGATATACATGCATAATATAACATCAATTTATCACTAATTTCACTAAAATTAACAAAAATTAAATTAGGTAAAATGGCTCAAGAACACACATAATTCGAATTTAAAGAGATTAGGGGTGAAATCTTTACCGTTCTCCTGAAGGGGTTGAGACTACTGAATCTAGGCATGATTGTTGTGAAGTTTTGCAAGAAATTTGATGAAAAATGATGAATTTTTGAGAGGGTTTGAGAGTAAGTTCGTGTATGTGTGTGTATTTGTGAGAGACAGAAGCAGATTCGCTGGATAAATGATCCTGACCAGATTTCTTTAGCCATGCGAGTCGCATGGTTTCCTGCCCATCCCCATGCGAGTCGCATGGGGTTAAATTCCAGATATTTATATATTTTTTTTTTTTTTTTTATAAAATCTTATACTTTTAAAACATAGAATTAAATAAAATTTTAAAAATTTTGTTTCTTTTTAGGACGAGGTCGTTTCGGGACGATGCCCTAGTCCGTCCTTCGACAAAATTTTAAAATTTGTCAATTTCAAGCAATTGTTTTAAAAGCTTAGATTTTTGGATTTTTTAATTTTTTTTTTGGCATACTTTAAATCAATAAGATTAAAAATAATGATAATAAAAGTTCTCGTCCCTCCCTCGGGTAAAGCAATTTCGGTTCAAAGACCTAGTCTTCAACTTACGACGAATTTTAAAAATCATATTTTTAACTTAATGAGATAAAGTAAATTTTTGTTTTTAAATTCACACAATTTAAATATAAAATTCAAAATTAATATTAAAAAAAATCACACCAAACTTAAAATTTGAAATGCATAAAATTAAAAATTCATATTTTAAAAATTCACACCAGACTTAATTTAAAAATTCATATTATAAATTCACACCAAACTTATATTAATTTTTCAAATATTTACAATTTTAAATATATTGTTTTTACAAAGTTTACAATATTAATTTAAGATTTATATTAATTTTAAAAACATGGTAAAAATAAAATTAAAAATCTTTTTGGCTTTTTATCCCACTTTAATCAATCAAATATTATCAAAAATATGCGCCCCTCTTTTCGGTAAAGTAATTTCGGTTCCAAGACCTAATTTGACTCATGACGAATTTTTGAAATATTTTGGGTTGATTGATTAAAGATATTTATACCTTAAGAATAAACGTTAAATTTCGCAGTGATGTAATAAATTTTTGAATGATATCAATAATTTCGGTCGCCAAACCTAATTTTATTCAATACCAATTTAATACTTTTTAGCGAACAAATTAGCGTTTATTATCAAAAGGTTAAAAATAAAAATAAAAATAAAAACTGTACAGACATACCTGTTGTAGTGACCCGAACTTTTCCATGTTTATATATATTAATTGAGATTGATATTTACATGATTAAATGTTTCCAACATGTTAAGCAATCAAACTTGTTAAGACTTGATTAATTGAAATATGTTTCATATAGACAATTGACCACCCAAGTTGATCGGTGATTCACGAACGTTAAAACTTGTAAAAACTATATGATGACATATATATGGATATATATATATATAGTTAAAATGATACTATGATAAGAAAACATATCATAATTTATATTATCAATGAACTACATATGTAAAAACAAGACTACTAACTTAATGATTTTTAAACGAGACATATATGTAACGATTATCGTTGTAAAGACATTTAATGTATATATATATCATATTAAGAGATATTCATACATGATAATATCATGATAATATAATAATTTAAAATCTCATTTGATATTATAAACATTGGGTTAACAACATTTAACAAGATCGTTAACCTAAAGGTTTCAAAACAACACTTACATGTAACGACTAACGATGACTTAACGACTCAGTTAAAATGTATATACATGTAGTGTTTTAATATGTATTTATACACTTTTGAAAGACTTCAATACACTTATCAAAATACTTCTACTTAACAAAAATGCTTACAATTACATCCTCGTTCAGTTTCATCAACAATTCTACTCGTATGCACCCGTATTCGTACTCGTACAATACACAGCTTTTAGATGTATGTACTATTGGTATATACACTCCAATGATCAGCTCTTAGCAGCCCATGTGAGTCACCTAACACATGTGGGAACCATCATTTGGCAACTAGCATGAAATATCTCATAAAATTACAAAAATATGAGTAATCATTCATGACTTATTTACATGAAAACAAAATTACATATCCTTTATATCTAATCCATACACCAACGACCAAAAACACCTACAAACACTTTCATTCTTCAATTTTATTCATCTAATTGATCTCTCTCAAGTTCTATCTTCAAGTTCTAAGTGTTCTTCATAAATTCCCAAAGTTCTAGTTTCATAAAATCAAGAATACTTTCAAGTTTGCTAGCTCACTTCCAATCTTGTAAGGTGATCATACAACCTCAAGAAATCTTTGTTTCTTACAGTAGGTTATCGTTCTAATACAAGGTAATAATCATATTCAAACTTTGGTTCAATTTCTATAACTATAACAATCTTATTTCAAGTGATGATCTTACTTGAACTTGTTTTCGTGTCATGATTCTGCTTCAAGAACTTCGAGCCATCCAAGGATCCATTGAAGCTAGATCCATTTTTCTCTTTTCCAGTAGGTTTATCCAAGGAAATTAAGGTAGTAATGATGTTCATAACATCATTCGATTCATACATATAAAGCTATCTTATTCGAAGGTTTAAACTTGTAATCACTAGAACATAGTTTAGTTAATTCTAAACTTGTTCGCAAACAAAAGTTAATCCTTCTAACTTGACTTTTAAAATCAACTAAACACATGTTCTATATCTATATGATATGCTAACTTAATGATTTAAAACCTGGAAACACGAAAAACACCGTAAAACCGGATTTACGCCGTCGTAGTAACACCGCGGGCTGTTTTGGGTTAGTTAATTAAAAACTATGATAAACTTTGATTTAAAAGTTGTTATTCTGAGAAAATGATTTTTATTATGAACATGAAACTATATCCAAAAATTATGGTTAAACTCAAAGTGGAAGTATGTTTTCTAAAATGGTCATCTAGACGTCGTTCTTTCGACTGAAATGACTACCTTTACAAAAACGACTTGTAACTTATTTTTCCGACTATAAACCTATACTTTTTCTGTTTAGATTCATAAAATAGAGTTCAATATGAAACCATAGCAATTTGATTCACTCAAAACGGATTTAAAATGAAGAAGTTATGGGTAAAACAAGATTGGATAATTTTTCTCATTTTAGCTACGTGAAAATTGGTAACAAATCTATTCCAACCATAACTTAATCAACTTGTATTGTATATTATGTAATCTTGAGATACCATAGACACGTATACAACGTTTCGACCTATCATGTCGACACATCTATATATATTTCGGAACAACCATAGACACTCTATATGTGAATGTTGGAGTTAGCTATACAGGGTTGAGGTTGATTCCAAAATATATATAGTTTGAGTTGTGATCAATACTGAGATACGTATACACTGGGTCGTGGATTGATTCAAGATAATATTTATCGATTTATTTCTGTACATCTAACTGTGGACAACTAGTTGTAGGTTACTAACGAGGACAGCTGACTTAATAAACTTAAAACATCAAAATATATTAAAAGTGTTGTAAATATATTTTGAACATACTTTGATCTATATGTATATATTGTTATAGGTTCGTGAATCAACCAGTGGCCAAGTCTTACTTCCCGACGAAGTAAAAATCTGTGAAAGTGAGTTATAGTCCCACTTTTAAAATCTAATATTTTTGGGATGAGAATACATGCAGGTTTTATAAATGATTTACAAAATAGACACAAGTACGTGAAACTACATTCTATGGTTGAATTATCGAAATCGAATATGCCCCTTTTTATTAAGTCTGGTAATCTAAGAATTAGGGAACAGACACCCTAATTGACGCGAATCCTAAAGATAGATCTATTGGGCCTAACAAACCCCATCCAAAGTACCGGATGTTTTAGTACTTCGAAATTTATATCATATCCGAAGGGTGTCCCGGAATGATGGGGATATTCTTATATATGCATCTTGTTATTGTCGGTTACCAGGTGTTCACCATATGAATGATTTTTATCTCTATGTATGGGATGTGTATTGAAATATGAAATCTTGTGGTCTATTGTTACGATTTGATATATATAGGTTAAACCTATAACTCACCAACATTTTTGTTGACGTTTAAAGCATGTTTATTCTCAGGTGAATATTAAGAGCTTCCGCTGTTGCATACTAAAATAAGGACAAGATTTGGAGTCCATGTTTGTATGATATTGTGTAAAAACTGCATTCAAGAAACTGATTTCGATGTAACATATTTGTATTGTAAACCATTATGTAATGGTCGTGTGTAAACAGGATATTTTAGATTATCATTATTTGATAATCTACGTAAAGCTTTTTAAACCTTTATTTATGAAATAAAGGTTATGGTTTGTTTTAAAAATGAATGCAGTCTTTGAAAAACGTCTCATATAGAGGTCAAAACCTCGCAACGAAATCAATTAATATGGAACGTTTTTAATCAATAAGAACGGGACATTTCAGTTGGTATCAGAGCGTTGGTCTTAGAGAACCAGAAAATTTGCATTAGTGTGTCTTATCGAGTTTGTTAGGATGCATTAGTGAGTCTGGACTTCGACCGTGTTTTCTTTAAAAATGATTGCTTAACATTTTTGTTGGAAACTATATATTTTTAACATATGAATATTATGTGATATATTAATCTCTTAACGTGTTTGATATTATGTGATAGATGTCTACCTCTAGAACAAGTCCCATTGACTCACCTAATAATAATGAAGAGTCAAATGTAAATTGGAATGATTTGTGGACTGATTCACAAGTTCCCGAAGAGGAACCGGAAGAAGAGTCGGAACCGGAAGAAGAATCGGAACCAGAAGAAGAATCGGAACCGGATGAAGAAATAGAACCGGTGGGGGAAATAATAAAACGGTTAAGTAAAAGAAAATCCTCAACCAACCGACCAAAGTTAATTATGGTCAATGGTGTTTCCGCCAAGGAAGCAAAATATTGGGAGGATTACCAATTCTCCGATGAATCGGATTCCGACGAGAATTCCGATGATGTTATAGAAATTACCCCAACTGAATTTAAAAAGGCAAAAGAAAATAATAAGGAAAGGGCATAAAAATAGAGAAATCTAATTCCAACCCCGATGAACTTTATATGTATCGTCAACCCCCGAAGTCCTTAAGTTGTAACAATGACCCGGGAACCTCTAAACCACCAGGTTTTTCTAAACCAATGTGGACAACGACGGCTCGTATTAGGGGAACATCATATATCCCTAGAAACTTGGCAAAACGAACCAAAACCGAAGAAGAAGAAACGAGCGAGTCGGAATAAGATAGTTGTATTCGTGTGGTGTAATATATGTAATATAGTGTTCTTATGCTTTATGATATATGTAAAAATTGCTTGTATTAATAAGTATTTTTTTTATGAATCTAACTCTTGTCTATTTTACAGTTTAAAAACACAAAATGGATAGACAACCCAATATTTTAAGAGACCTACCCGGAGACATGATTGATGAAATCTTGTCTAGAGTCGGCCAGAATTCTTCGGCACAACTATTTAAGGCGAGATCAGTTTGTAAGACATTCGAAGAACGTTCCAAGAATGTCTTGGTTTATAAGAGACTTTCGTTTGAAAGATGGGGGATATCACATTGGGAAACCCATAAGTTACGATGTGTTTACTTTGACGCATATATTGCGGGGAACCCAAATGCTATTTTACGCAACGGGTTAAGAAATTATTTTGACTCAATATATCCGAATATTGGACTTCGTGATTTAGAAAAAGCGGCTAACATGCAACATAAAGAAGCATGTTATGCTTACGGATTAGTAATGTTCGCTTCTCACCAAAGTGAGAACAAGAACATCGGGCTACAACTATTAAACAAAACGTTTCCACAAATGACGGAGTCGGTAATTGGGGTAAGAAATGAGGTTTTTAGATTATTACGGGACTGTTGGACATTACGTAACCCTCGTCCCTTTGATGACGTTACAACACGCTGTCTTATCAACGGCCATAACGGTTATGTTGCACAAGACCAAGGATGGGAAGTAGTCCTAGTAAAACCAGAATGCATGACTTGTTTCTGGACGTATGAATTACGTGTCTTTATTGCCTTTGCTGAACGACTTGTGTACTAGCTAGAATTGTCTTCATAACTATATTGTATCAAAGTTATTGTGTGATATATTTCATGCTTTATGTAAAATAAGCGGTATTGTAAGTTTGTAAAATATTGTATAAAAGTTTGAACGCGAAATATTATTATAATCAGTTTTTCATATAGAATTGTAGTAGTTGAATTGTATATTAGCTACTAAGTATGAACTTAACGGGTAGGTACTACCCGAATTTAAACTTATAAAACGCTAATATGAAGAAAAAGCTTTTATAAATGAGTTCATATTATGCTACGAAATACTATTAACTACTCTTAATATTCTGTATGATTAACTTGTTCCATTTAACTATTTTGAAGGAAATGGCACCGACTACTCGACACACCGTGAATATGAATGAAGAGGAATTCCGTACTTTTCTAGCTTCAAACATAGCCGCAGTACAGGCTGCGCTACATACCAACAATAACCTTGGATCTAGCAGTACAGGAAATCGTGTAGGATGCACCTACAAAGAATTCACTGCCTGCAAACCTTTGGAATTTGATGGAACCGAAGGACCGATCGGATTGAAACGGTGGACCGAGAAGGTTGAATCGGTGTTTGCCATAAGTAAGTGTACTGAAGAGGACAAAGTGAAGTACGCTACACATACCTTCACAGGTTCTGCGTTAACATGGTGGAATACCTATCTAGAGCAAGTGGGACAAGATGATGCGTACGCACTACCGTGGTCAGCATTCAAGCACTTGATGAACGAGAAGTACCGTCCCAGAACCGAGGTCAATAAGCTCAAGACAGAACTTAGAGGGTTACGAACCCAAGGATTTGATATTACCACGTACGAAAGACGATTCACAGAATTGTGCCTATTGTGTCCGGGAGCATTCGAAGATGAGGAAGAGAAGATCGACGCGTTTGTGAAAGGATTACCGGAAAGAATCCAAGAAGATATAAGTTCACACGAGCCCGCCTCCATACAACAGGCATGTAGAATGGCTCACAAACTAGTGAACCAGATTGAAGAAAGAATTAAAGAACAGACTGCTGAAGAGGCCAATGTGAAGCAAGTCAAAAGAAAGTGGGAGGAAAACGGTGATAAGAATCACCAATACAACAACAACAGCAATTACAACAATAATCGCAACAATTATCCCAACAATCGCAACATCAATCGCAACTACAACAAACGGCCCAACAACAACAACAACAACAACAGCAACTACAACAATCATCCCAACAACAATAATAACCGCAACAACAACAACAATCAGAAGCAGCTATGCCAAAGGTGTGAAAAGAATCACTCAGGGTTCTGCACCAAATTTTGCAACAAGTGTAAAAGAAATGGTCATAGCGCGGCGAAGTGTGAGGTCTACGGACCAGGGGTTAATAGAACGAAAGGAACAAATGGTGTCGGAACGAGTAATGGCGGAGCAAGTAGTGTCGGAGCAAGTTATGCCAATGTAGTTTGTTATAAATGTGGAAAACCGGGCCACATTATTAGAAATTGCCCGAACCAGGAGAACACGAATGGACAAGGCCGCGGAAGAGTTTTCAATATTAATGCGGCAGAGGCACAGGAAGACCCGGAGCTTGTTACGGGTACGTTTCTTATTGACAATAAATCTGCTTACGTTTTATTTGATTCGGGTGCGGATAGAAGCTATATGAGTAGAGATTTTTGTGCTAAATTAAGTTGTCCATTGACGCCTTTGGATAGTAAATTTTTACTCGAATTAGCAAATGGTAAATTAATTTCAGCAGATAATATATGTCGGAATCGAGAAATTAAACTGGTTAGCGAAACATTTAAGATTGATTTGATACCAGTAGAGTTAGGGAGTTTTGATGTGATAATCGGTATGGACTGGTTGAAAGAGGTGAAAGCAGAGATCGTTTGTTACAAAAATGCAATTCGCATTATACGAGAAAAAGGAAAACCCTTAATGGTGTACGGAGAAAAGGGCAACACGAAGCTACATCTTATTAGTAATTTGAAGGCACAAAAACTAATAAGAAAAGGTTGCTATGCTGTTCTAGCACACGTCGAGAAAGTACAAACTGAAGAAAAGAGCATCAATGATGTTCCCGTCGCAAAAGAATTTCCCGATGTATTTCCGAAAGAATTACCGGGATTACCCCCACATCGATCCGTTGAATTTCAAATAGATCTTGTACCAGGAGCTGCACCAATAGCTCGTGCTCCTTACAGACTCGCACCCAGCGAGATGAAAGAACTACAAAGCCAATTACAAGAACTTTTAGAGCGTGGTTTCATTCGACCAAGCACATCACCGTGGGGAGCTCCTGTTTTGTTTGTCAAGAAGAAAGATGGTACATTCAGGTTGTGTATCGACTACCGAGAGTTGAACAAACTTACCATCAAGAACCGCTACCCACTACCGAGAATCGATGACTTATTTGATCAACTACAAGGCTCGTCTGTTTATTCAAAGATTGACTTACGTTCCGGGTATCATCAAATGCGGGTGAAAGAAGATGATATTCCAAAGACTGCTTTCAGAACACGTTACGGTCATTACGAGTTTATGGTCATGCCGTTTGGTTTAACTAATGCACCAGCTGTGTTCATGGACCTTATGAACCGAGTGTGTGGACCATACCTTGACAAGTTTGTCATTGTTTTCATCGATGACATACTTATTTACTCAAAGAATGACCAAGAACACGGTGAACATTTGAGAAAGGTGTTAGAAGTATTGAGGAAGGAAGAATTGTACGCTAAGTTTTCAAAGTGTGCATTTTGGTTGGAAGAAGTTCAATTCCTCGGTCACATAGTGAACAAAGAAGGTATTAAGGTGGATCCAGCAAAGATAGAAACTGTTGTAAAGTGGGAAACCCCGAAAACTCCGAAACACGTACGCCAGTTTTTAGGACTAGCTGGTTACTACAGAAGGTTCATCCAAGACTTTTCCAGAATAGCAAAACCCTTGACTTCATTAACGCATAAAGGGAAGAAATTTGAATGGAATGATGAACAAGAGAAAGCGTTGCAGTTATTGAAGAAAAAGCTAACTACGGCACCTATATTGTCATTGCCTGAAGGGAATGATGATTTTGTGATTTATTGTGACGCATCAAAGCAAGGTCTCGGTTGTGTATTAATGCAACGAACGAAGGTGATTGCTTATGCGTCTAGACAATTGAAGATTCACGAACAAAATTATACGACGCATGATTTGGAATTAGGCGCGGTTGTTTTTGCATTAAAGACTTGGAGGCACTACTTATATGGGGTCAAAAGTATTATATATACCGACCACAAAAGTCTTCAACACATATTTAATCAGAAACAACTGAATATGAGGCAGCGTAGGTGGATTGAATTATTGAATGATTACGACTTTGAGATTCGTTACCACCCGGGGAAGGCAAATGTGGTAGCCGATGCCTTGAGCAGGAAGGACAGAGAACCCATTCGAGTAAAATCTATGAATATAATGATTCATAATAACCTTACTACTCAAATAAAGGAGGCGCAACAAGGAGTTTTAAAAGAGGGAAATTTAAAGGATGAAATACCCAAAGGATCGGAGAAGCATCTTAATATTCGGGAAGACGGAACCCGGTATAGGGCTGAAAGGATTTGGGTACCAAAATTTGGAGATATGAGAGAAATGGTACTTAGAGAAGCTCATAAAACCAGATACTCAATACATCCTGGAACGGGGAAGATGTACAAGGATCTCAAGAAACATTTTTGGTGGTCGGGTATGAAAGCCGATGTTGCTAAATACGTAGGAGAATGTTTGACGTGTTCTAAGGTCAAAGCTGAGCATCAGAAACCATCAGGTCTACTTCAACAACCCGAAATCCCGGAATGGAAATGGGAAAACATTACCATGGATTTCATCACTAAATTGCCAAGGACTGCAAGTGGTTTTGATACTATTTGGGTAATAGTTGATCGTCTCACCAAATCAGCACACTTCCTACCAATAAGAGAAGATGACAAGATGGAGAAGTTAGCACGACTGTATTTGAAGGAAGTCGTCTCCAGACATGGAATACCAATCTCTATTATCTCTGATAGGGATGGCAGATTTATTTCAAGATTCTGGCAGACATTACAGCAAGCATTAGGAACTCGTCTAGACATGAGTACTGCCTATCATCCACAAACTGATGGGCAGAGCGAAAGGACGATACAAACGCTTGAAGACATGCTACGAGCATGTGTTATTGATTTCGGAAACAGTTGGGATCGACATCTACCGTTAGCAGAATTTTCCTACAACAACAGCTACCATTCAAGCATTGAGATGGCGCCGTTTGAAGCACTTTATGGTAGAAAGTGCAGGTCTCCGATTTGTTGGAGTGAAGTGGGGGATAGACAGATTACGGGTCCGGAGATTATACAAGAAACTACCGAGAAGATCATCCAAATTCAACAACGGTTGAAAACCGCCCAAAGTCGACAAAAGAGCTACGCTGACATTAAAAGAAAAGATATAGAATTTGAAATTGGAGAGATGGTCATGCTTAAAGTTGCACCTTGGAAAGGCGTTGTTCGATTTGGTAAACGAGGGAAATTAAATCCAAGGTATATTGGACCATTCAAGATTATTGATCGTGTCGGACCAGTAGCTTACCGACTAGAGTTACCTCAACAACTCGCGGCTGTACATAACACTTTCCACGTCTCGAATTTGAAGAAATGTTTTGCTAAAGAAGATCTCACTATTCCGTTAGATGAAATCCAAATCAACGAAAAACTTCAATTCATCGAAGAACCCGTCGAAATAATGGATCGTGAGGTTAAAAGACTTAAGCAAAACAAGATACCAATTGTTAAGGTTCGATGGAATGCTCGTAGAGGACCCGAGTTCACCTGGGAGCGTGAAGATCAGATGAAGAAGAAATACCCGCATCTATTTCCAGAAGATTCGTCAACACCTTCAACAGCTTAAAATTTCGGGACGAAATTTATTTAACGGGTAGGTACTGTAGTGACCCGAACTTTTCCATGTTTATATATATTAATTGAGATTGATATTTACATGATTAAATGTTTCCAACATGTTAAGCAATCAAACTTGTTAAGACTTGATTAATTGAAATATGTTTCATATAGACAATTGACCACCCAAGTTGATCGGTGATTCACGAACGTTAAAACTTGTAAAAACTATATGATGACATATATATGGATATATATATATATAGTTAAAATGATACTATGATAAGAAAACATATCATAATTTATATTATCAATGAACTACATATGTAAAAACAAGACTACTAACTTAATGATTTTTAAACGAGACATATATGTAACGATTATCGTTGTAAAGACATTTAATGTATATATATCATATTAAGAGATATTCATACATGATAATATCATGATAATATAATAATTTAAAATCTCATTTGATATTATAAACATTGGGTTAACAACATTTAACAAGATCGTTAACCTAAAGGTTTCAAAACAACACTTACATGTAACGACTAACGATGACTTAACGACTCAGTTAAAATGTATATACATGTAGTGTTTTAATATGTATTTATACACTTTTGAAAGACTTCAATACACTTATCAAAATACTTCTACTTAACAAAAATGCTTACAATTACATCCTCGTTCAGTTTCATCAACAATTCTACTCGTATGCACCCGTATTCGTACTCGTACAATACACAGCTTTTAGATGTATGTACTATTGGTATATACACTCCAATGATCAGCTCTTAGCAGCCCATGTGAGTCACCTAACACATGTGGGAACCATCATTTGGCAACTAGCATGAAATATCTCATAAAATTACAAAAATATGAGTAATCATTCATGACTTATTTACATGAAAACAAAATTACATATCCTTTATATCTAATCCATACACCAACGACCAAAAACACCTACAAACACTTTCATTCTTCAATTTTATTCATCTAATTGATCTCTCTCAAGTTCTATCTTCAAGTTCTAAGTGTTCTTCATAAATTCCCAAAGTTCTAGTTTCATAAAATCAAGAATACTTTCAAGTTTGCTAGCTCACTTCCAATCTTGTAAGGTGATCATACAACCTCAAGAAATCTTTGTTTCTTACAGTAGGTTATCGTTCTAATACAAGGTAATAATCATATTCAAACTTTGGTTCAATTTCTATAACTATAACAATCTTATTTCAAGTGATGATCTTACTTGAACTTGTTTTCGTGTCATGATTCTGCTTCAAGAACTTCGAGCCATCCAAGGATCCATTGAAGCTAGATCCATTTTTCTCTTTTCCAGTAGGTTTATCCAAGGAAATTAAGGTAGTAATGATGTTCATAACATCATTCGATTCATACATATAAAGCTATCTTATTCGAAGGTTTAAACTTGTAATCACTAGAACATAGTTTAGTTAATTCTAAACTTGTTCGCAAACAAAAGTTAATCCTTCTAACTTGACTTTTAAAATCAACTAAACACATGTTCTATATCTATATGATATGCTAACTTAATGATTTAAAACCTGGAAACACGAAAAACACCGTAAAACCGGATTTACGCCGTCGTAGTAACACCGCGGGCTGTTTTGGGTTAGTTAATTAAAAACTATGATAAACTTTGATTTAAAAGTTGTTATTCTGAGAAAATGATTTTTATTATGAACATGAAACTATATCCAAAAATTATGGTTAAACTCAAAGTGGAAGTATGTTTTCTAAAATGGTCATCTAGACGTCGTTCTTTCGACTGAAATGACTACCTTTACAAAAACGACTTGTAACTTATTTTTCCGACTATAAACCTATACTTTTTCTGTTTAGATTCATAAAATAGAGTTCAATATGAAACCATAGCAATTTGATTCACTCAAAACGGATTTAAAATGAAGAAGTTATGGGTAAAACAAGATTGGATAATTTTTCTCATTTTAGCTACGTGAAAATTGGTAACAAATCTATTCCAACCATAACTTAATCAACTTGTATTGTATATTATGTAATCTTGAGATACCATAGACACGTATACAACGTTTCGACCTATCATGTCGACACATCTATATATATTTCGGAACAACCATAGACACTCTATATGTGAATGTTGGAGTTAGCTATACAGGGTTGAGGTTGATTCCAAAATATATATAGTTTGAGTTGTGATCAATACTGAGATACGTATACACTGGGTCGTGGATTGATTCAAGATAATATTTATCGATTTATTTCTGTACATCTAACTGTGGACAACTAGTTGTAGGTTACTAACGAGGACAGCTGACTTAATAAACTTAAAACATCAAAATATATTAAAAGTGTTGTAAATATATTTTGAACATACTTTGATCTATATGTATATATTGTTATAGGTTCGTGAATCAACCAGTGGCCAAGTCTTACTTCCCGACGAAGTAAAAATCTGTGAAAGTGAGTTATAGTCCCACTTTTAAAATCTAATATTTTTGGGATGAGAATACATGCAGGTTTTATAAATGATTTACAAAATAGACACAAGTACGTGAAACTACATTCTATGGTTGAATTATCGAAATCGAATATGCCCCTTTTTATTAAGTCTGGTAATCTAAGAATTAGGGAACAGACACCCTAATTGACGCGAATCCTAAAGATAGATCTATTGGGCCTAACAAACCCCATCCAAAGTACCGGATGTTTTAGTACTTCGAAATTTATATCATATCCGAAGGGTGTCCCGGAATGATGGGGATATTCTTATATATGCATCTTGTTATTGTCGGTTACCAGGTGTTCACCATATGAATGATTTTTATCTCTATGTATGGGATGTGTATTGAAATATGAAATCTTGTGGTCTATTGTTACGATTTGATATATATAGGTTAAACCTATAACTCACCAACATTTTTGTTGACGTTTAAAGCATGTTTATTCTCAGGTGAATATTAAGAGCTTCCGCTGTTGCATACTAAAATAAGGACAAGATTTGGAGTCCATGTTTGTATGATATTGTGTAAAAACTGCATTCAAGAAACTGATTTCGATGTAACATATTTGTATTGTAAACCATTATGTAATGGTCGTGTGTAAACAGGATATTTTAGATTATCATTATTTGATAATCTACGTAAAGCTTTTTAAACCTTTATTTATGAAATAAAGGTTATGGTTTGTTTTAAAAATGAATGCAGTCTTTGAAAAACGTCTCATATAGAGGTCAAAACCTCGCAACGAAATCAATTAATATGGAACGTTTTTAATCAATAAGAACGGGACATTTCACCTGTGAAATAGATTTCTTAGTTATATGATCTATCTCATTCATAAGATAGTCGGTTTAATTGGTTTTCCATGGCTACATAGGCGTAACCTCGAGCATTCAGTGTCTTTTCTTCTAAACATATGAACGGTCCGTCTCTGCATAAAGTAACAAATTCGGTATTTGAATAGGTTTCTTTTCGCTGCGGATTTTGATTTTCCTTTACCAAATTGTAACTTATTATCTTCGCATCTGGATTCTTTTCTAACTCCGTCCATTCTTTCTCTGATTACTGATACTAATTCACTCGGTAGTATGTCATTATTACGTTTAGCGATCAAAGCGTGTAGCATTAGACCATGGTTTAGTTCACAGGCAGTCTTCATTTCGTAAAAACCTAAAAAAAATAAAAATTCAGAATGGGGGGAGAAGACTAGTTCTTTAGGGTCTGCTAGGGAAAGACCATTCGGGTTCCATTTTCGAGAACTATATGAAAACAGACAATCTAACTCTAACAGAAATATATATTATCCTTTAAAGACTTGATTCTCCCCACACTTAGTTAGCTGTGGTGTCGAAATTGTGATTAACTTCGCTGTCGACTTCCATCTGACCATGTATGTAATGTTTAACTCTGTGACCATTAACTTTAAATTCAATCCCATTTGAATTTATCAATTCTATCGTTCCGTATGGGAAAACTCTTTTGACTATGAATGGTCCAGACCATCTTGATTTCAATTTTCCAGGAAATAGCTTGAATCGTGAATTGAAAAGAAGAACTCTGTCTCCTTCTTTAAATTCTTTTGAACTTCTGATTCTTTTATCATGCCATTTCTTCGTTCTTTCTTTATAGATTAACGAATTTTCGTATGCTTCATGTCTTAATTCTTCTAATTCGTTTAGTTGACTTAATCGTAGACGTCCGGCTTCATGTAAATCAAGATTACATGTCTTCAAAGCCCAAAATGCTTTGTGTTCAATTTCTACTGGAAGATGACATGCTTTTCCATAAACAAGTCTAAAAGGTGTGGTTCCAATTGGAGTTTTGTAGGCTGTTCTAAAAGCCCAGAGTGCATCCTCCAATTTAATGGACCATTCCTTCGGATTTGATCCTACGGTTTTCTCTAGAATACGTTTTAAAGCTCGGTTGGTATTTTCAACTTGTCCACTTGTTTGTGGATGATATGCGGTGGAGATTTTATGAGTTACTCCATATCTTTTAAGAACTTTCTCAAGTTGATTATTACAGAAATGAGTACCCCGATCACTTATTAAAGCTTTCGGTGTTCCAAACCTTGCAAAAAGACGTTTTAAAAAGTTGACTACAACTCGTGCATCGTTAGTTGGGAGAGCTTGTGCTTCCGCCCATTTAGATACATAATCAATGGCTACGAGTATATATAAATTATTATGAGATTTTGGAAATGGACCCATAAAGTCAATACCCCAAATGTCAAATACTTCACATACTTGGATGACATTTTGTGGCATTTCATTACGTTGACTTATTTTTCCGGCCCTTTGACAAGCATCACAGGATTTGCAAAGAAGGTGTGCGTCTTTGTAAATTGTAGGCCAATAGAATCCAGCTTCATAAACTTTTCTTGCTGTTAGTTGAGGCCCATAATGCCCTCCTGTTGGTCCTGTGTGACAATGGTTTAAAATTTTACTAGCTTCATCTCCAAATACACATCGGCGTATTATTCCATCGGGACAACTTTTAAACAGATGTGGATCTTCCCAGAAATAGTGTTTTATATCACTGAAGAATTTCTTTCGTCTTTGGTACGATAATCCTTTTTCAAGGAATCCACAAACTAAGCAGTTTGCATAGTCTGCAAACCATGGGATTTCTTTATAGTCTATCTTCAATAGATATTCATCAGGAAAGTTGTCTTGTATGGCCGATTCATTTAGAACTTCTAACTCAGGATTTTCAAGACGAGAAAGATGATCAGCGGCGAGATTTTCTGCTCCTCTTTTATCTCGGATTTCAATATCGAACTCTTGTAAGAGTAAGATCCAACGGATTAATCTTGGTTTAGCATCTTGTTTTGAAAATAGGTATCTAAGAGCAGAATGGTCGGTATAGACCACCGTTTTTGCTAGAACGAGATATGATCGAAATTTGTCAAAAGCAAAGACAATAGCAAGGAGTTCTTTTTCAGTAGTTGTATAGTTTGTTTGTGCTCCTTGTAATGTCTTACTAGCATAATATATAGGTTGAAATCGTTTTTCAATCCTTTGTCCTAAAACGGCTCCCATTGCAAAATCACTTGCATCGCACATTAGTTCAAATGGTAGATTTCAATTTGGTGTTATCATGATCGGCGCATTAGTGAGTTTCTCTTTAAGAATATTAAAAGATTTGATACACTCATCTGAAAAGATGAATGGCGCATCCTTTTCTAGAAGTTTATTCATAGGAGTGGCAATTTTAGAAAAATCTTTTATGAAACGTCGGTAAAAACCGGCATGCCCTAGAAAACTCCTAACTCCTCTAACATTGGTGGGATGTGGAAGTTTAGCAATTACATCTACTTTAGCTCTATCCACTTCAATTCCTTCTTTTGAAATTTTATGTCCGAGAACGATGCCTTCTTTAACCATGAAATGGCATTTCTCCCAATTAAGTACTAGATTTGATTTTTCGCATCTAATTAGCATTCGTTCCAGATTAACTAGACATGATTTAAATGTATCACCGAAGACTGAAAAGTCATCCATGAATACTTCCATGCATTCTTCTATCATGTCGTGAAAAATCGCCATCATGCACCTTTGAAAGGTTGCAGGGGCGTTACAAAGTCCAAATGGCATGCGTTTGTAGGCAAAAGTACCATAAGGGCACGTGAATGTTGTTTTATCTTGATCCTCGGGTGCTATTGGAATTTGAAAATATCCGGAAAATCCATCTAGAAAACAATAGTAACTATTTCCGGCTAATCTTTCCAACATTTGATCTATGAAAGGTAAGGGAAAGTGATCTTTTCTGGTGGCGTCATTTAATTTTCTATAATCAATACATACACGCCATCCTGTTACAGTCCTAGTAGGAATAAGCTCATTTTTCTCATTTGTAATGACAGTCATGCCACCCTTCTTAGGTACGCATTGAACTGGGCTTACCCATGGACTATCAGAAATTGGATATATCAAACCTGCATCTAGCAGTTTAATAATCTCTTTCTTAACTACATCTTGCATATTAGGATTTAGTCTTCGTTGGCGTTGCACATACGTTTTATGACCTTCTTCCATAAGGATTTTATGTGTGCAATACGAAGGACTTATTCCTTTAATATCATGAATCTACCATGCAATAGCTGGTTTATGAGCTTTCAACACAGAAATGAGTTGTGATTTCTCATTTTCAGTAAGAGAATACGATATTATTACAGGTAATTCATATTCACCATGTAAATAAGCGTATTCCAAATGGTTTGGAAGTGGCTTTAACTCTAATTTCGGAGGTTCTTCTATCGATGATTTGTATCGATATCTGTCTTCTTCTTTTAGCATTTGAATTTCTTCTGTTGTTGGTTCATATCCATTAGCTATAAGTGTAGCTAACATTTCAGCTTCATCAATTGGTTCATTACCTTCTCCTAAAGAACATTCTCCTGTTCCTTGTAATTCTGGAAATTCTTCTAATAATTCTGCATGTGCATCTATAGTTTGAATATAATAACATGTATCATCTGCAGATTGTGGTTGTTGCATTGATCTATCAACTGAAAAGGTAACACTCTCATCCTCTATACTTAAGGTTAGTTTCTTACCGAACACGTCTATCATTGCTTTAGCCGTGTTTAAGAATGGTCTTCCTAATATGAGAGGAACTTGAGAATCTTCTTCCATGTCCAAAATAACAAAATCTACTGGAAATACTAAAGTACCAACTTTAACTAGCATGTTCTCCATTATCCCTCTAGAATATTTTATTGATCTATCGGCTAGTTGTATGCTTATTCTTGTTGGTTTCAATTCTCCAAGGTCTAGTTTAGCGTATAGTGAATACGGCATTAGATTTATACTAGCACCTAAGTCTGCCAATGCTTCTATTGAACTAAGACTACCCAGAAAACATGGAATTGTGAAACTTCCTGGATCAGATAGTTTTTCTGGTATCTTATTCAACAGTACTGCTGAACAATTTGCATTCATAGTGACAGCCGAGAGTTCTTCCATTTTTTTTTTATTCGTGATTAGATCTTTCAAGAATTTAGCATACCTTGGCATTCCTGAAATTATATCAATGAAAGGAAGATTTATATTTATTTGTTTAAACATATCCAAAAATTTGGATTGCTCGGCTTCAAGTCTTTCTTTTCTCATTTTACTCGGGTAAGGAAGTGGTGGTTGGTATGGTTTAACATAAGGTTTATCCTTAACTGTGTTATCTTCATTAACCTTTTCAACTACCGGTTCTTTTTCCTTATCTTGATCAGGTTGTGGTTCTTGTGGAGTAGGAATAGTTTCATCAGAAGTTACAGGTATTTCAGGTGGTTTAAGTGTTGTACCACTTCTTGTGGTAATAGCTTTAGCTGTTTCATTCCGGGGGTTAGCATTTGTATCGCTTGGTAAACTTCCCGGTTTTCTTTCACCTATTAACCTTGCTAGGTTACTTACTTCATGTTCTAGATTTTGAATAGAAGCTTGTTGATTTCTAAATGCTTGAGCATTTTGTTCATTGGTTTGTTTCTGAGATGTGAAAAACTGTGTTTGAGTTTCAACTAGCTTCGTCATCATATCTTCTAAATTCGGCTTTTTATCATCGATTTGTTGTGGTGGTTTGTTTTGAAAATTCGGTCTTTGCTGATTATAAGTATTATTGGATACTTGTTGATTGCTAGGACCTTGTTGGTTGTTGTATGGAATATTTCGGTTATAATTCTGGTTTTGATTGTAAATCGGTCTTGGCGGTTGATAATTATTCTGATAATTATTTCCAGGCCTTTGGTTTATGTATGAAATATTCTCTCTTTGTTCTATTGTTAATTCAATACTGAGACAATCTTTTGTCAAATGTGGTCCTCCACACTGCTCACAACTAATTCGTATTGAGTGAATATCCTTAGTCATCTTTTCCATTCGTCTCTCTACAGCATCTATCTTTGCGGAAATGGAATCTAAGTCATGGCTAGAATCGGCTCTAGCTGCTTTAGATGATCTAATGATATCTTTTTCTTGGTGCCACTCATGTGAGTGGGAAGCAGTGTTATCAATAATTTTGTAAGCATCAGTTTCGGTTTTCTTCATAATAGAACCACCAGCTGCTATATCTATGTCTTTCCTTGTAGTGATGTCGCATCCTTGGTAGAATATTTGTACTATTTGACAGGTGTCTAAACCATGTTGCGGACATCCTCTTAACAACTTTCCATATCTAGTCCACGCCTCATATAGAGTTTCATTTGGCTTCTGTGTGAACGTAACAATTTCTGCTTGAAGTCTTACGGCTTTAGATGCAGGAAAGAATTGTTTAAGAAATTTGTCAATTAAAACATCCCATGTATCAATCGCCCCTTCAGGTAACGATTCCAACCAATCTTTGGCTTCTCCCTTTAAAGTCCAGGGAAATAACATGAGATATATCTGTTCATCCTCTACTTTTCGTATTTTAAATAGTGTGCAGATCCTATTAAAGGTACGTAGATGTTCATTTGGATCTTCCTTCGGCGCACCACTAAATTGGCATTGATTAGTCACCATGTGTAGAATTTGTCCTTTGATTTCATAATCTGGCGCATTAATGTCTGGATGAGTAATTGCGTGACCTTGGCCAGTGCGTTTAGCTCTCATTCGGTCTTCCATACTTAAAGGTTCCAGATTCTCCATAATTGAATTTGTTGAATCGGTATCACTAGATGATTCTGATTTAATGGTTCGTTCCTCAACAATCTCTGTTTGAATGATTGGTGGCTCCGAAGGAAAGTTTAATGGTTCAGGATCTACGAACCGTTCCTGAATATTCTCCGGATTCTCAATTGTGAGGTTGGGTTCAAAAAATGGATTATCGGAAATTTGAACTGAAGTACTTGGTCGACTGGATGACGATTCTAAAGAAAAATCAACGGCGGTTATATTTGCTAAATGTCTTGATCTAGTTACAGGTGGTGAACGTACAAAAGGTGGTGAACGTCTTGCTCGGTGCATTCACTGAATATCCTATTAGTTTTTAAAAGGAAAGAAAAATTATAATAAGTTATCCAATCAATAGACTTTTCTGATTTTGCCCACGTTTCGAATAGCCAAAAGATGCAGCAGAGGGGCAGGATTCGTTTGGTCTCAATATAATTGAGGACTGTTTGGCTCCAATAACCCGGTCCACGTACAAATCCAACTATTACTACGAACCAGAAAATTTTGATGTCTATTAATTTAACCACTTAAAATAAATTTTCGTAATTTTAAGAAATTTAGATAAGAAGTAGAAAAAAAAAATTCTAAGTCCTAAAACTAGAATAGCGAGAAATAAGAAAGAAAAAGAGTTCGTCGAAAAAGGTCGAAAAAGAAAAAATAATGGTTGAAAAATAAAAGGTGACGGAAAAATAAAAGAAACTTATAAAAACTTAAAAATACTTGACTAACCTAACCTTATTACTACAACTAACTTAAAATTATAATCGCAAATTGAAATTACTAATTGGAATGATAATTGATACATAGTAAAAGGTGTCTAAAAATATTAAAGCTTACAGGAAAAACTAAATCCCAAATGGAAATAACTTAAAAAGAAACTAAAACTTAAAAAGGCGTCGCAAAATTCTAAAGCACCTAAAACTTAGTCTAAGGAATAGGCACTTAAGGGATTTTACGGCAATCCTAAAAATTCTAGGAGTAAAAATAACTATAGCAAAAACTGAGTTTAAAATTAAATATGAGCTAAAAAATACAAATATTACGCTACAACGATTAAAAAGGGACAAAATATAAAAATATACAAAAAGTTGTAAAAAGTACAATTTTTATAAAAATATTATTTTTATATTTTATAATAAAAGTATTAAGTTTATAATAAATAAAACTAGTTTAAAAGTAATATAAATAAAATAAACTAAAAACTTAATTATAATAATAATAATAAGATTAGGGTTTAATTAATAATAATAAATTAATACGCGTAATAAATGCGTTTTTAGGGTAAGTTTGTGGCCTTGTCAGACCCCTCATGCGAGTCGCATGAAATAAGCCGGTGGGTCATGCGAGTCGCATGACTGAACTGGACTGGTTCAATTGACAGGTTCAATTTGACAGGTCACGTGATTTTTAAAATTTATTTTATATTTTCAGTTTTATAATATAAGATATAAATATATAATTTAACTAAAAACTTAATAAAATACTAAAAGAAAATACAAATACTTTAATATTTTGTAAATAATAAAGAAAAACTTAAAATACACTTTAAAATATATATTTTTTTTTCGATTTTAAAAGTTTTTTTTTTTTTTATATTTTTAATTTTTAAACAAAAATATAAATTTTACAAAAACTAATTATAACTTAAAAATTAAAAATATGGCGTTTCGCTTCGGCGATTCCCCGGCAGCGGCGCCAAAAATACTTGATGTTATGCGAGGTGTATATAAAATAGCTTTATATTTTACTAGGAAAAACTATTAAATACGATACAATTTTACACAAGATATTTATTTATTTATAGAATGGATATACTTAAACCTTGCTACAACACTTATAGGCAGTGTACCTAATCGTACAGTAGTGTAGTTTTTAGTAAGTCCGGTTCGTTCCACAGGGAAATCTTTAAACAAAGCTCAACGCTATATTAGTTTACTTTTATAAAAATACAAATATATATATAAGTAATATTATTATTATAAAGGGGGATTTTTACCGTTTAATGACCGGTTTGTCGATTTTAAAACTTTAGTCGCAGTTAAAACCTAATGTAAAATATAAAATAAATACAAGACTTAAATTAAAGCGTAAAGTAAATAACGATAATGAAATTGCGAATAATAAAAGTGCGATAAAATAAACTTGCGATAATTAAAAAGTACGATAATTAAAAGTGCGATTAAATAACAATAAATAAAAGTGCGATAATTAGAAGTGCAATTAAATATAAAATAAAGGAAATTAAATATGAAATAAAAGAATTATGCTTATTTAAACTTCCGTAATCATGATGTTTGACGTGTTGATTTTAGTTTTATGCCCATGGGTTAATTGTCCTTTGTCCTGGATTACTTAATATGTCCGTCTGGTTTTTGTCCATAACAGTCCATCAGTCATAAATATAAAGTGCGAGTGTCCTCGTCAAATTATTCTTATACCCGAAGTTAAATATTCCAACTAATTGGGGATTCGAATTGTAACAAGGTTTTAATACTTTGTTTAATGAATACACCAGGTTATCGACTGCGTGTAAACCAAGGTTTTACTACTTTGTTAACAATTACACCAATTACCCTTGAATGTAATTTTACCCCTGTTTTAATTATTCTAGTGGCTATTAATCCATTCCCGTGTCCGGTTAAATGAACGATTATTCGTACATATAAATACCCCGCCCATCGTGTCCGATCGAGTGTATATGGTAATTTATAGGGACGCCCAATTGTAAATCTTTATATTAACATTAACAAACTTTCATTTAGTTAAACAAATATAAAGCCCATTAAGAGCCCATAGTCTAATTTCCACAAGTGTCGTTCTTTTGTCCAAACCTCAATTATGGTACAAAGCCCAATTACCCAATTTTAGTAATTAGCCCAACATCATGATTACTTCGTTTTAAATAAGCATAATAATAACTTAGCTACGAGACATT
The DNA here is from genome assembly GCF_046630445.1 of Rutidosis leptorrhynchoides. Classification (NCBI taxonomy): domain Eukaryota; kingdom Viridiplantae; phylum Streptophyta; class Magnoliopsida; order Asterales; family Asteraceae; genus Rutidosis; species Rutidosis leptorrhynchoides. The sequence goes on from NC_092343.1 coordinate 243,081,263, forward strand.
AATGTAAAAAGGTTGAACATAACTTACAATGATTAAAAATAGCGTAGCGTTACACGGACAGAATTTCGACTTACACCCTTACAACATTTGCTAACATACCCTTATTATTAGAATTATAATTGAAATTAAAATATAAATTATAAATATAAATATAAATATATACGATATATTGAGAGAAAGAGATATATTTTTTGTGTGTTTAAAACTCGGCAGAAAACTGGCTTTATATAGGACCTGACCAGCATTTTCACTCCATGCGACTCGCATGGATTTTGTGCCTCTGGCCATGCGAGTCGCATGGCCACCCTGGATCCAGCCAAATTGCTTTGTTTTCTTCTTGCCGACGTAATATAATAATAATATATAATATATAATTATATATAATTATATATATATTATATTATATTCTTGTGCATAGTAGACTAGATATTTTTGGTCCGTTGCGTCGGGCGTTTCTTCTTGGCTCAGGTCCCGGTTCCGGATTTTCGGACGTCCTCGCGTACTATTTTATATCGTGTACTTTGCGTCTTGTAACTTGTACTCTTGTTATTTTGAGACGTTCCTCATCAATAATTTGAACCTTTTTGATTGAATCTTGTACTTTTTAGCTTTTTGGACCTTTCCGTCTTCAATTTGTCGAATCTGCCTTTTATCTTCACTTTTTAATATTTAAACGAATAGTGCTTGTAAATCGAACAATATCAACTAAAATTTTGTCTTTCTTGGGGAATAATGCTGTAAAATATGTGTTCATTTTTAGCCTTATCAATGTCCTCAACACGGATTAGATACTTTTCAAATAGTACAAATCTTCTATAAAGGCGTAGACATCGCCACACGAAAAGACATCGACATAACCGCTGGTGGATCCATTATGAAGAAAACCGCAACTGAAGCTTACAAAATTATTGATAACACAGCCTCCCACTCGCATGAGTGGCATCAAGAAAAAGATATCTTTCGATCATCTAAAGCGGCTAGAGCCGATTCTAGCCATGACTTTGATTCCGTTTCCGCAAAAATAGATGCTTTCGAAAGACGAATGGAAAAGATGAATAAAGATATTCACGCAATACAAATCAGTTATGAGCAATGCGGTGGACCACACTTATTGAAAGATTGTCACATTAAACCAACCATGGAACAACGAGAGAATGTTTTCTATATGAACCAAAGGCCGGGAAATAATTATCAAAATAATTATCAACCGCCAAAGCTAAACTTCAATCGAAATCAAAACATTCTTTACAATCCAAAAGGACCCGAAAATAACTGGTATAACCAACAAGGTCCGAATAACCAACCAGCTCAAAACAACACTTTCAATCAACAAAGACCTGGCTTATATAAACCACAACAACAAACTGAAGAGAAAAAGTCAAATATGGAAGACGTGGTATTCAAGCTAGTTGAATCTCAAACGCAATTTATTACATCTCAAACTCAAACGAATGAGAGGTTTGATCAGTCATTAAGAACTTAACAAGCTTCCATTTTGAATCTTGAAAAACACGTAGGTACTCTTGCTAGCATGATGAGTGAGAGGGAACAAGGAAAGCTACCGAGTAATACTGAAGTAAATCCTCGGAATGAGAATGTTAATATGGTTTCAACGAATTCTGAAAAACCAGCACCAGAAGATGGGAAGGTTTTAGATGAGAGTAACAATGAAGAAGTTACACCACCACCACCCGAGTATGTAAAGCCAGTGGTGGCACCATACAAACCACCCATCCCGTTTCCAAGAAAAGGAGTTGAGTATGAGCAAGTGATAGGTAATAAAGATTGTGATACCTCTGGAAAGAAGAAGAAGAAAAAGAATAAGAAAGTGCAAGAAACAAAAGCCGTAAATATAAACCCGATGAAGACAGTTCCACCAAAACCTCCACCTAGGGTAGGTGATCCGGGTGAATTTATTGTTCCTTGTATACTTAGTGATTGTGTAATGTATGATGCACTAGCAGATTTAGGTGCAAGTGTAAGTGTTATGCCTCTTTCCTTATATAAGAGATTAGGTGTAGGTAAGTTAAGTCCAACGGATATGAGTGTTCGACTCTTTGATCAAACCATTAAGCACCCAGTTGGAATTGCTGACAACCTACCCGTTCAAGTAGGCAATTTAACCTTTCTAGTCGAATTTATTGTCATTGACATAGAAGAGGACCCAAACATTCCTCTAATTTTAGGTCGGCCATTCTTAGCGTCCACCAAGGCGTTATTTGATGTAGGAAATGGAAGAATGACACTTAAAAGTGGTGACAAATCGATCACCTTTATGATTCGAAAGTATAAATCTCCACCAGCCAAAACCGTTGAACCAGTAAAAACAATTGGTAAGAACCATGTGGTTTTACCAACTACAACGGTAATACTTAGCAATAATGAAACGCCTAAGTGTGGGGAAAATGAAGTAACACCTAATGATGACATGATAACAAAGAACCCCGTTGTTGATACGAAATTAAATGATCCCGTTATTAATAGTTCAATGAAGAAACTTATTAAACGGATTCGCGATGCTAGAACCAAGGGGAACTTTAAGTTATGTAACCGGTTAGTATCCAATCTATCACCTAAAGAAAAGGAGAAACTAGTTGAAATTGTGGATATTACACAGGAATCCGACCAATGGCTTAAAGAAAAAGTCACGGATATGCAAGTTGATTATGGACCAAGAGAAATTAACCATGAAGTTAATCACAATTTTGACACCACGGCTACCTAAGTGTGGGGAGATTCAAATATTCTAAAAAGAAAATGCTATCTAGAGTTAGTTGTTCTGTTCTCGTGTAGTTCCGAGAATGGAACCCGATTGGTCTTTTCCGCTAGCAGACACTAAAGAACTAGTTTTCTCCCTCCATTCTGAATTTTTGCTTTGCAGGTTTTATATGAAATTAATATGCTTTTTAAATTTAAGTTTTGTGTGTTTTTAAAAACAAAATTTACTTTATTTCATTAAGTTGAAAAAAAAAATGATTTATAAAATTCGTCGTAAGTTGAAGACTAGGTCATAGAGCCGAAATTGCTTTACCCGAGGACGGGGTGACAAATTTTGTTATCATTATTTTTAATTTTATTGATCTAAAGTATGCTAAAAAGATTTTAGATTTTATACATTTTTGAACGTGGGGTTATATACCAAACTTCAAAAATATGTATATATATGTTTGTGTTCTATGTTATGTACAAAATAGGGTAAAACAGCGCACTTTCAAAGACTGTCATTAAGTTCAGCAAAAGGTACTAATTTTGACGACAAGACACAAAACAACAAATGTGATATAACAAATGAAGGAATGTGTAACATCCCGCGTTTTTCCGTTAAATTTATTTTAACACCGTCTTTTTTTTTATATATATATATATATATATATAATATCTTTCGTCATTTAAATTTGTATCCTTCGTTAACTATCGTTCATAATATCCTCGTTATTTAATTATAAAGTCATCCGTTACTCGAACGTTTTTAAAATATTCGTTGGGTTAATTCCCGCACCCGCTTTGAAACTCGAGGGACCGAGATTGCCAAATGGGCAAACTAGTTGACTAGGTCAACTAGTCAACCCACTTACCACATCCATTCATTTCATCTCCACCTCCCACCTTCATCCTCCTCTTTCTCTCTACTTCCCATTTTTTTGAACTCAAAACCCTCAAACATAAAATCATCATCTAAATCCGATTGGAGAAGCAAACATCAAAACAAATTACATTTTCGTGATCATCTCTTCATCCTCTTCAATTTGATACCAACTTCATCTCATTTGGGTAACTTTCTAAAATCACTAATTTTATGTGTTCTTGAGATTTTTGAGTTATAAAGTTGTTAATTAGTGTCTATGGCTCATTGTGATGTCGTGTATGTAATTTGTATGCTCGATTCGTTGTTTTTGGTGTAACTAGTTCAATATGAAAATTACTTGCTAAATCCTTGATTTTGGATGATCAAATGTTGTTAGATTGTTAAAGTGCATGTTTTAAAAGTGTTACTAGTATCATTAGCTTCGTTTTGATGTATAGGTTGATTAAGGAAACTCCAAGAACATGATTAATGATTTTGTGAACTTGGATTAGGGTTTGATGAGCTTTAGATGAACTTTTGATGCGTCAAATGCTATGAGATATTGTTGTTAAGTGTTTTGTTGCAATGTGTGTTTGATTACCTTCGAAACGGCATAACATACATGTAAATTGGTTGCCCGAATCATAAAATGCATTTTTGGAACTTGAACTTTGATTATGAATGTTTAATTGCGGTTTTTGGTTGTTGTAAGTGGAAGTTTGATTGATGAAATGCGTTTAGATGTTTTCCTTGTCAAAATACCTTTCCGATGGTATAAGATACATGTTTTAAGTGTTTTCGGTGCATGAGATGTGTTAAATTGTATTTTGTTTCGTGACTTGGACCATTTTTCTGCAAACTGCATGTTTCCCAGGTATTGCGCGCCGCGCATATACCCGCGGGCCGCGCAGAATTAGAAATCCCAGATGTTTGCCTTCGTGGTTAAGTTCTGACCAGGATTTACACTTGGGTGCGCGCCGCGCAACCCATAGCGCGCCGCGCATACTGCCCAGCTCATTTTGTCTTTGTTTTTCATGTCACAAAATGTTTCCCGCTTAACCGTAACTCCGATTAACATGAAACTTGGCCATTCTGCTCATAAATGATTTCTCATCATGGGAAAATTGTCGGATACCCGACCCGACCCCGTTGACCTTGACTTTGACCAAGTTTGACTTTTAGTCAAACTTAACCAAACAATTATACGATCGTTCTAACATGCTTAATTACTTGTATCGTGCATGAAACTTGACTAATTGATTCACATGCTACATAATCGAGTCGTAACGAGCCATAGGACTAATTGAACATCTTTGACCGTTTGTGTTTACCATTATTGATATAACCTATATGTTTAGGTCAAGACTAGCTTTGTCTTTGCACGCGTTTACTTGTTGAAGTACTTTATTAACTCTTGCACGCAAGGTGAGATCATAGTCCCATTTTTACTCTTTTTGAACTTACTTTTGGGATGAGAAAACATAAACGTTCTTTTAAACTACGTGAACACAAGTACAGGGAAAACAAACATTCTACATACGAGTTTGAACACAAATCCTCAATTCGATTATCATTAGTTACATCAGATGGTGTAAGCGAGAACTTATGTTATATGGCCATATGGGTTTGACAAACCCTCACTTCGGACGGTTCGCTACCGTCTACGGGTGAAATATATTTTCGGGAAACAGTGTATGTTCTAACACTATTATTACGGGGTTCAACGGACGGAATGTTAAGCTTTGATAATTGAGTGCTCGTGAATATTAACTTTAGAATGTATTACTATTATTTCAACTTTACAAATCTTGTGGTTCGGCTTACTTTACTTTTACTCACATACTTACTTAAACCTATGATTTCACCAACGTTTTCGTTGACAGATTTCTATGTTTTTCTCAGGTCTTGCACGATATGTGATACATGCTTCCGCTCACTATTTGATACTTGCATTGGATGTCGAGTATACATGCATTACTTGGAGCGTCTTTTGACTTTACTTTAAACCGTGTCGCCTAGATTTCAAATGTACTTATAACCTTGTAACTTAACTTTTGGTTGAACAATTCTTGTAAACTTTGGAAACAATCTTTATTTTGAAATGAAGGCGACATATTTTGGTCAAACTTTGTCTTAAAGACTTATGACCATGCAATGGGACCTACGTAGACGACGCCGTCACTTGACGATTTGTCGGGGTCGCTACAAGTGGTATCAGAGCCTTGGTTGTAGGGATTTAGAGTTCATTTGTGTCCACCCCGAGTCATAGGGTACATAGGTGAATCTAGACTACAACCGGCATATAGACTGAAGTAGGAATTATTTGACTAATTGTGCATTTATACTCGAACTCTTCTATCATATCTAACTCGTATTCGATCTTGATCTTACGTTGATAAATTTTGTTGATGCGCCACCTTGACTTTATGAAGTAATGTTAAATGCACATGAGAATCAGGGTAATATAATTTCCGGGATTATATTACGGTGATTCACATGGACGTTCCGACATTATGACATAGAGAATTTAAGGCGAGTCAAGGAAAATTTTCTCTCTATCCTTATTCCATGCCACGGTTAGTATTGTTGAAAATACTAACCAACGATATTCTTGTGTCATGAAGGAACAATGGTTCACCAAGGTCAACACAACACTCCTCTCGAAACTCTAGAACAAGCTCTTCAACGAATGATAACCACCGCCGTGGGTACGGCCGTGGCCAATCACTTTTCTAACAACAACAATCATGGAACCGGTAATTCAAACGAAGGTTGCTCCCACAAGAACTTCATGAAGTACAATCCTTCCACTTTCGATGGAACCGGGGGACCGGTTACTCTCATCCGATGGTTTGAACAAACAGAATCCGTTTTTAGCATAAGCGGTTGTCAGGACCAAGATAAGGTCAAGTTTTCCACCCTCACTCTTACCGGTATCGCTCTCTCATGGTGGAACACGTATGTACAATCAGTGGGTATCGATGAAGCCCTTACACTCTCTTGGACCGAATTAAGAGAAAGAATGATCACCGGATACTTCCCGCGCGATGAGACTCGAAGGCTCGAGCAAGGGCTAAGGAATTTAAGAACGGTCGGGAATGACCTCGGAGCTTATAATCAACGGTTTACCGAACTAGTCTCAATGTGTCCAAATCTCATGACTCCCGAATCCCTAAGAGTCGAACTTTACATGGATGGCCTCCCTAAGAGCATTCAACACGGGGTAATGGCATCCCAACCCACTAACCTACAAGAGGCTTTAACAAAGGCCCACCAAACTTTAGAAACGGTGAATGAAATGGAAGCACCGGTACGAATGGTCGAGAACCACCCGGGTAACAACAAAAGAAAATGGGAAGCCTCGCAACCAAGCAACCACAACAATAACAACATCTCCAAGAAGCCTTTCACCCCCGGCGGCAAGAAGGGGTATGCCGGAACCCTACCTCACTGTAACAGGTGTCGCAAACATCATTTTGGTGAATGTGGCAAACCATTTTGCGTCAAGTGTCAAAGAAGTGGCCATGTGGCCCATGTCTGTAAAGGTACCGTTACCGTCGCTCGAAGGGTGCCCGACGCACACAGGACGGGTGCATGCTTTGAGTGAGGCCAACTGGGTCATTTTAGGAATGTGTGCCCAAAGAAGAAATCAACCCCAACGCACGCCATTGAACTTTCAACATCGACACCTAGGATGCCCGAGACGACGATGGACTAGTCACGGGTACGTTTCTTCAAAACAAACCGTATACTTCATACTTGTTCGATTCGATTACCGCTAGACGTTTTACAACCAAGACTTTGACTTGTACTCATTACCTTCCATCTTTTCCCCTAGATACTATTTAGGCGATTTAAGCGACCAACGGAAAAATATTGTGTGCCTATAAATATTATCGGAGGATATACGTTAAGAAATTGAACTCGACACCAATAGAACTAAGGAACTCAAAACCTATTCATTAAGGAGAAATTGTTGCCCTACATTTATGTATAGATTATTGTGAACTAAGAAATTTTCGGTTGGAAGCCGATACCCTCTTCCTCGTATCCATGACCTCATGATTTCTTGCATGAATCCCGTGTGTATTCCAAAACGACCTCCGTTCTGGTTATACTCAATTGGGGGTTAAGGGAGACGATGTCTCCTAAGCCATCTTCCGAACTCGTAACGTTAGTTGTAAATCTCTCTTAGTACCGTCGATTTATTTAGGACTCCGTCCGTATTCATGAACCTCCTAAACCACGTATGCAACTTATCTAGACAAATCTGTTATCGTATTTATGGATGACATCTTAACTTATTTAAGTAAAGAAGGAAAACGAACAACATCACCATCTTACGCTCGAACTTTTGAGAAAAGAGCAACTCTATACCAAATTCTCCGAGTGAAAATTTCTGTTGAACGAAGTCCAATTTTCTAGACCATGATGTTAATGGTCAAGGCATTACAATCAATCCCGAAATCAAGCCACATGTAATCAGGAAACTCTACCAACTCGGACTTGTATTCGTAAAAATCTTAGATCTCGTCTGTTATTACCAAAGATTCATTTCTAACTTTTCTCGTGTTACACGACTTCTAACCTCGTTAACTCATTGAGGGAAAATTCAAACCCCTCCGTGCCCGGGCCCTGAGCGTGATTTTCACACCAACATTTCTAGCTAAATTCGTATAGCAACAGATGGAACACAAACATGGAAATATTTCTACTTGAACGCCGAAGGGCATACTCTCTCGACTCAAAATCAACGTAACTAAAAATTCGTTATTTTGCACGAAGAATTCGAATACTAAATTGTGGATCCGATCAATTTTCTCGTCATCCCGTACCACACTACCTACCTCTGTTATTTCACCGTCACCGTCTAATATTACTGGAATTTAAGATAACACACAATCCAACGATACTTCACTCTTCTTTGACTTAACGCCCTTGTGTTTCTGATAATCGGTCAACTATCATTCAACCCCGAACTATACAACTACGTGTACTACCTCGTTTCTCTTTCAGACTTCAACTTTTGACAACTAGAGGCACGTTATGGCAACCCCGAGATGTAAGCTCATCCTATTCTAAGTCCTCATTTCACTCCTATCTTTATCGCTCGCATTTCCGTTTAAGGAAACTCCTTGTAACATTTCTCCATGGATAGAGAAACTCTTCATATTACAATAGTATTCGCCACGAGGGTGAATAGTTCTAACAAACATTTTCGATCCCTAACTAACTTGTTCAAACGTATATTAAGAGATTCTATTCCAACACGGTGCATCTTTGTCAATTATCACGTATCGAAATACTCGTTTCACTTCTAGTTTTGCAAGAAACCTTGGAGACCCGCTTAGACATGAGTACCGTGTACCACCCACAAACCGACGAACCGAGCAAACGAACGATTTACGTCTTGAAAAGACATGTCACAAACTCGTATTGTCACCTTTAGTAGATCACTCTTACAACAGTGACACCCTATATGACCGCTAATGTCATACCCCTGTTCATTTAACCAAAGCATCAACCACCGAAATCTGAACTCCATCAAGAAACAACAATTGAGATCGTTCAAGTCCGAGAAGGGCTCGAGACAACCCATTGTCGCCAGAAGAGTTATACCAAACTTAGATGAAAACCTCACCAAACCCAGTGTGTAACCGCGTAATATTGAGAAACCGCACCTTGGAAGGGTGTAATCCATTTTGGGAAATCGAGAAAGGCTATATCCGCAATATTGAACCTTTTGAAACCTTGGGGCGTATTGGAACCGCTTCCTACCGTTTAGAACTTCCGACTCAATTAAGTTTCCGTTTACCCTACATTTCGTGTAACAAACTTAGAAACGTGTCCTGCGGAACAGGAACGTGCAATCCTGCTAGATACATCAACTATCGATGACAAACTACTCTTCATAGGAAAACCAGTTGAAACCGGGGATCGTAAAAACCAAACCTTAATACAACGTGAAACCCTAACTATCCAAATTCATGAGAACACTCAAGGACGTACCTTCACTTATTCATAGCATTGACATCTCCGGTCTCGAGTGAGAGGCATCGATTATTACTTCCAACTAAATTTCGGGACGAAATTTCTTTTGAGGTGTGGATAATGTAACATCCCGCGTTTTTTCGTTAAATTTATTTTAACACCGTCTTTTTTTTTATATATATATATATAATATCTTTCGTCATTTAAATTTGTATCCTTCGTTAACTATCGTTCATAATATCCTCGTTATTTAATTATAAAGTCATCCGTTACTCGAACGTTTTTAAAATATTCGTTGGGTTAATTCCCGCACCCGCTTTGAAACTCGAGGGACCGAGATTGCCAAATGGGCAAACTAGTTGACTAGGTCAACTAGTCAACCCACTTACCACATCCATTCATTTCATCTCCACCTCCCACCTTCATCCTCCTCTTTCTCTCTACTTCCCATTTTTTTGAACTCAAAACCCTCAAACATAAAATCATCATCTAAATCCGATTGGAGAAGCAAACATCAAAACAAATTACATTTTCGTGATCCTCTCTTCATCCTCTTCAATTTGATACCAACTTCATCTCATTTGGGTAACTTTCTAAAATCACTAATTTTATGTGTTCTTGAGATTTTTGAGTTATAAAGTTGTTAATTAGTGTCTATGGCTCATTGTGATATCGTGTATGTAATTTGTATGCTCGATTCGTTGTTTTTGGTGTAACTAGTTCAATATGAAAATTACTTGCTAAATCCTTGATTTTGGATGATCAAATGTTGTTAGATTGTTAAAGTGCATGTTTTAAAAGTGTTACTAGTATCATTAGCTTCGTTTTGATGTATAGGTTGATTAAGGAAACTCCAAGAACATGATTAATGATTTTGTGAACTTGGATTAGGGTTTGATGAGCTTTACATGAACTTTTGATGCGTCAAATGCTATGAGATATTGTTGTTAAGTGTTTTGTTGCAATGTGTGTTTGATTACCTTCGAAACGGCATAACATACATGTAAATTGGTTGCCCGAATCATAAAATGCGTTTTTGGAACTTGAACTTTGATTATGAATGTTTAATTGCAGTTTTTGGTTGTTGTAAGTGGAAGTTTGATTGATGAAATGCGTTTAGATGTTTTCCTTGTCAAAATACCTTTCCGATAGTATAAGATACATGTTTTAAGTGTTTTCGGTGCATGAGATGTGTTAAATTGTATTTTGTTTCGTGACTTGGACCATTTTTCTGCAAACTGCATGTTTCCCAGGTATTGCGCGCCGCGCATATACCCGCGCGCCGCGCAGAATTAAAAATCCCAGATGTTTGCCTTCGTGGTTAAGTTCTGACCAGGATTTACACTTGGGTGCGCGCCGCGCAACCCATAGCGCGCCGCGCATACTGCCTAGCTCATTTTGTCTTTGTTTTTCATGTCACAAAATGTTTCCCGCTTAACCGTAACTCCGATTAACATGAAACTTTGCCATTCTGCTCATAAATGATTTCTCATCATGGGAAAATTGTCGGATACCCGACCCGACCCCGTTGACCTTGACTTTGACCAAGTTTGACTTTTAGTCAAACTTAACCAAACAATTATACGATCGTTCTAACATGCTTAATTACTTGTATCGTGCATGAAACTTGACTAATTGATTCACATGCTACATAATCGAGTCGTAACGAGCCATAGGACTAATTGAACATCTTTGACCGTTTGTGTTTACCATTATTGATATAACCTATATGTTTAGGTCAAGACTAGCTTTGTCTTTGCACGCGTTTACTTGTTGAAGTACTTTATTAACTCTTGCACGCAAGGTGAGATCATAGTCCCATTTTTACTCTTTTTGAACTTACTTTTGGGATGAGAAAACATAAACGTTCTTTTAAACTACGTGAACACAAGTACAGGGAAAACAAACATTCTACATACGAGTTTGAACACAAATCCTCAATTCGATTATCATTAGTTACATCAGATGGTGTAAGCGAGAACTTATGTTATATGGCCATATGGGTTTGACAAACCCTCACTTCGGACGGTTCGCTACCGTCTACGGGTGAAATATATTTTCGGGAAACAGTGTATGTTCTAACACTATTATTACGGGGTTCAACGGACGGAATGTTAAGCTTTGATAATTGAGTGCTCGTGAATATTAACTTTAGAATGTATTACTATTATTTCAACTTTACAAATCTTGTGGTTCGGCTTACTTTACTTTTACTCACATACTTACTTAAACCTATGATTTCACCAACGTTTTCGTTGACAGATTTCTATGTTTTTCTCAGGTCTTGCACGATATGTGATACATGCTTCCGCTCACTATTTGATACTTGCATTGGATGTCGAGTATACATGCATTACTTGGAGCGTCTTTTGACTTTACTTTAAACCGTGTCGCCTAGATTTCAAATGTACTTATAACCTTGTAACTTAACTTTTGGTTGAACAATTCTTGTAAACTTTGGAAACAATCTTTATTTTGAAATGAAGGCGACATATTTTGGTCAAACTTTGTCTTAAAGACTTATGACCATGCAATGGGACCTACGTAGACGACGCCGTCACTTGACGATTTGTCGGGGTCGCTACAGAATGAACGATGAGGCGCCATCAATCATTCAACGAGCTTTGTAATTACAAATTTGGTATTTTTAATCACTTTTCTACACTAATCACCCTCATGAATTTATAATTATAGTCTGATTTCATGCAAATGAGGGCATTGCATGATCTCAAGTGTGGGGAAGGGTTATAAATTCTCTCGGGTTTATACTTGGTTTATTTGCCAAATTTTGTGAAAATTTGAAAAATTTTCAATTAAATGAACTCAAAATCATGTTTATACATATTTATGAACGATGAAAACTAGGTGATAATACCGAATTTATCGTTACCTCGAAAAGGACATAAATTGAGAAACACCCTAAAACGCTTGAATTCATTTAAAATGAAATAGAAGAAAATAAAAAGGCAAAGAAAGAAACTAAGTGTGGGAAGAATGTACCAAGATATTCAATTTAAAACATATATCACATATTTTTGTACAAGATTATTGCAGGTACTTTTGCTTTGGACTAAACTAAACTGTTTTACCCGATAAAAGAAAAAAAGAGATGGATCTACACGATGAATCAATTCCATCATTAAAAGGAAGTAAAGTCTTCCGAAAAAGACACGCGCTTCTTGATTTAGGTCATGAAGTTGTCGTCCAGACCAGCTGTAGGTTGACGAAAAATCTAGAAAAGTCATCACTAAAATCAGCAGGAAATCCATGGACCTCAGCATCAAACAGGGTCGCCAAGTGGTCAGATTTATCCTAACCATGAGAAGGATTTATCTCGTACAATGGGGAGGCACCGTGCAAATTAGCTTGATAAGACTAATGAATCAGATCCCCAGAAAAGGATAATCTCCTTAAAGATTAAAAAACAGCTTTTAAGACTGATAATACTCAATCCTAGAGATTGACCTTAAAGATTGAGAATTCAAACTCATGGAATTCGATGATATCTAAACTCGAGCATGAACGAGAAAATATTTTGATCAAAAATACAAACCGATTTGTTTTCTGAAAAACCATTTTCAATGCGTTCATTACCATTGAACGTAAAATCCTAAGAAATTCACCTAGAATTCATTAGGTCACCTGAACCAAATCGGGTATCAACCGTAAGAACGGTGGTTGCATAGCATGGTCGGAGACAGGACCTTGTGCCAGACCGAAAAATTATAGGATGATCTTTACTATCGCTCCTACCAAGGATAGTTCTAGCATCCGACACGTTAATAAGACCATAATCATCTGCATGTCACGGGACATTGCCTTAACAGTTTCTTGTTCATCGCTTTCCTTTACAACCGGACGGTAGTTTACCGAAAGGTAATATACGGAACAAGTAGACTGGATGTGTGCTTTCCGATACCGGGATAGCAGTGGATTACACGAACCTAAAAGTTTTAGCCAAAATATTGATCCACAAATATATTTTGCAACACCGATGATGGATCAAATCAGAAAACTTATCTAGGGTAAAAGCTAGAATGAATTTTCAAAAGATCAAATGTTTTCATAAAGATCCAATTTCCTTAATGGATCTAAATTTTTATAGTCATGTGGGACTGTAAACCATATCGTTACTACCATTGTTTATACCGCCATATCAAAATCACTGATGTACAAAGTGTGAAGAATAAAGAAGTGATTCTAGTATTTCAAGACTATATTGCTTGAGGACAAGCAACGCTCAAGTGTGGGGATATTGATAAGGCTTAAAAGGAACATATATTTCATAGCATTATCCCCCAAGAAAGACAAGATTTTAGTTGCAATTGTTCCATTTTCAAGTAATATTCGTTTGTATTAAATAAGTGCGAAGACAAAAGGCGAAAACGATGAATTGAAGATGGAAAGGTCCAAAAAGCTCAAATGTACAAGATACAATTAAAAAGGTTCAAATTATTGATGAAGAACGTCTAAAAATGACAAGAGTACGAGTTACAAAACGCAAAGTACACGATATAAAATAGTACGAAAGGGCGTTCGAAAATCCGGAACCGAGGCATGAACCAACTTTCAGCGCTCGACGCAACGGTGTAAAAATTACGAGTCAACTATGCACAAGAATAAAATATAATATTTAAATAAGTCATAATAAGAATAATATTAAATAATAAAAAGTTGTTAATTGAGCATAGTTCAGGGGTCGTAAATGAAAATTCAATTTCTAATTTCGCCTATAAAAGGCTATGTAACGATCAATTGAACGATAACTTTTTCTATCTTTTTTTATCTATATATCGATCAATTATCAATATCTATATCTAAAAATCTCTATCATAATGTTAATGTAATAAGATATAACAATAATCTTAATTTTAATTTTAAATTATGATAATAATAAGATTTATGATAGAGATCGTTTGAGTGTGTAAGTCGAAATTCTGTCCGTGTAACGCTACGCTATTTTTAATCATTGTAAGTTATGTTCAACCTTTTTACATTAATGTCTCGTAGCTAAGTTATTATTATGCTTATTTAATCCGAAGTAATCATGATGTTGGGCTAAATACTAAAAATGGGGTAATTGGGCTTTGGACCATAATTGGGGTTTGGACAAAAGAACGACACATGTAGAAATTAGACTATGGGCTATTAATGGGCTTTATATTTGTTTAACTAAATGATAGTTTGTTAATGTTAATATAAAGATTTACAATTGGGCGTCCCTATAAATTACCATATACACTCAATCGGACACGATGGGCGGGGTATTTATATGTACGAATAATCGTTCATTTAACCGGATACGGGGATGGATTAATAGCCACTAGAATAATTAAAACAGGGGTGAAATTATGTACAAGGACACTTGGTATAATTGATAACAAAATATTAAAACCTTGGGTTACACTCAGTCGACATCCTGGTGTAATTATTAAACAAAGTATTAAAATCTTGTTACAGTTTAAGTCCCCAATTAGTTGGAATATTTAACTTCGGGTATAAGGATAATTTGACAAGGACACTCGCACTTTATATTTATAACTGATGGACTGTTATGGACAAAAACCAGACGGACATATTAAATAATCCAGGACAAAGGACAATTAATCCATGGGCAAAAAAACTAAAATCAACACGTCAAACATAATGATTACGGAAGTTTAAATAAGCATAATTCTTTTATTTCATATTTAATTTCCTTTATTTTATATTTAATTGCACTTCTAATTATAGCATTTTTTTAATTATCGCAAGTTTATTTTATCGCACTTTTATTATTCGCAATTTCATTATCGTTATTTACTTTATGCTTTAATTTAAGTCTTGTATTTATTTTTAATATTTTACATTTGGTTTTAACTGCGACTAAAGTTTTAAAATCGACAAACCGGTCATTAAACGGTAAAAACCCCCCTTTATAATAATACTACTTATATTATATATTTTTGTAAAAATATAGTTTTATAAAAATATAGTGTTAAACTTCACTGTGTCCCTGTGGAACGAACCGGACTTACTAAAAACTACACTACTCTACGATTAGGTACACTGCCTATAGTGTTGTAGCAAGGTTTAGGTATATCCCATCCGTAAATTAATAAAACTTGTGTCATATTTTGTAGTATTTCCTAGTAAAAATAATACTATTTCGTACCCTCACGCTACATCATCAGTCTTTCGAAAGCATCTATTTTTGCTGAAACGGAATCAAAGTCATGGCTAGAATCGGCTCTAGCCACTTTAGATGAACGAAAAATATCTTTTTCTTGGTGCCACTCATGCGAGTGGGAGGCTGTGTTATCAATAATTTTGTAAGCTTCAGTTGCGGTTTTCTTCATAATGGAACCACCAGCTGTTATGTCGATGTCTTTTCGTGTAGCAACGTTGACACCTTGGTAGAATATTTGTACTATTTGGTAAGTGTCTAAACCGTGTTGAGGACATCCTCTCAACATCCTTCCGAATCTTGTCCACGCCTTATATAATGTTTCATTTGGCTTTTGCGCGAACGTAACAATTTCTCCTTGAAGTCTCACGGCTTTAGATGCCGGAAAGAATTGTTTAAGAAATTTTTCAACTAAACCATCCCATGTGTCAATCGCCCCTTCAGGTAACGATTCTAACCAATCTTTGGCTTCTCCCTTTAAAGTCCAGGGAAACAACATGAGATAGATCTGCTCATCTTCCACTTCTCGGATTTTGAATAGTGTACAAATTCTTTTAAACGTACGAAGGTGTTCGTTAGGATCTTCATTCGGTGCACCACTGAATTGGCATTGGTTAGTTACCATGTGTAGAATTTGTCCTTTGATTTCATAATCTGGCGCATTAACTTCTGGCTTAATAATGGCGTGACCTTGGCCCGTGCGTGTAGCTCTCATTCGGTCTTCCATACTTAGAGGTTCTAGATTTTCCATGATTGGAAGTGTTGTATCCGAATCACTAGAGGTTTCTAATTTAATGGTTTCTTCCTCAACAATCTCTGTTTGAAGGATTGGTGGTTCTGGAGAAATAATTAGTGGATCAGGGTCTCGGAATTGTCCCTGAGTATTCTCCGGATTCTCAATTGTGAGGTTTGGTTCAAAAAATGGATTATCGGAAATTTGAACTGAAGTACTTGGTCGACTGGATGACGATTCTAAAGAAAAATCAACGGCGGTTATATTTGCTAAATGTATTGATCTAGTTACAGGTGGTGAACGTACAAAAGGTGGTGAACGTCTTGCTCGGTGCATTCACTGAATATCCTATTAGTTTTTAAAAAGAAAGAAAAATTATAATAAGTTATCCAATCAATAGACTTTTCTGATTTTGCCCACGTTTCGAATAGCCAAAAGATGCAGCAGAGGGGCAGGATTCGTTTGGTCTCAATATAATTGAGTACTGTTTGGCTCCAATAACCCGGTCCACGTACAAATACAACTATTACTACGAACCAGAAAATTTTGATGTCTATCAATTTAACCACTTAAAATAAATTTTCGTAATTTTAAGAAATTTAGAGAAGAAGTAGAAAAAATTCTAAGTCCTAAAAACTAGAATGGCGAGAAATAAGAAAGAAATAGATTGCGCGTCGAAAAATGTCGAAAAATAAAAGGTCGAAAAATAGGCGTCGAAAAATAAAAATAAGAAAGTAGCGCGAAAAACGGCGTCGCAAAATTCTAAAGCACCTAAATCTTAGTCTAAGGAATAAGCACTTAAGGGATTTTACGTCAAAGCCTAAAAATTCTAGAAATAAAAATAACTATGGCAAAACTAAACTTAATACTAAAAATTGTAACTATAGTCTAAAAATATAAAGGTAATAAAACTTAAAAAAAAAATTATAATTTATTATTTTTTAAAAAAAAAAATTTTTTTTTTTAAATTTTTTTTTTTAAAATATATTTTTTTTTTAAACGAATTTTTTTTTTCTTAAAAAAAAACGTTTTTTTTTACAATTTTTTTTTTTTAAATTTTTTTTTTTTTTTTAAAACAAATTTTTTTTTCTTAAAAAAAAAACGTTTTTTTTACAATTTTTTTTTTTTTTAAAAAAAAAAACGAATTTTTTTTTTACAAATTAATACTTTTTTTATAATTATTATTTTTTTTTCAAAACTTTTTTTTTTTAATTCATTTACTATTCATGAATAGTAAATGAAAAGAAATTAATTAATTTACTATTCACATGAAAGCGACATGATAGAAATTATTAATTACAAGTTACATAATATACCCCTGAAGTATTTAATAAATACGACTTTTTAAAACTTTTACGATTCAAAATATATTCTAAAATATTATTATATTATTATATTCTATTTCAATATTATTATATTATTATATTCTATTTCAATATTATTATATTATTATATTTTATTTCAATATTATTATAATTAAAAATATAGCGTTTTAGCGCTCCCCGGCAGCGGCGCCAAAAACTTGATGTGTAGCGTGAGGGTACGAAATAGTATTATTTTTACTAGGAAATACTATAAAATATGACACAAGTTTTATTAATTTACGGATGGGATATACCTAAACCTTGCTACAACACTATAGGCAGTGTACCTAATCGTAGAGTAGTGTAGTTTTTAGTAAGTCCGGTTCGTTCCACAGGGAGCTAGTGATTACGTACTATATTTTTATAAAACTATATTTATATAAATATATATATATATATATATATATATATATATATATATATATATATATATATATATATAAGTAGTAATATTATTATAAAAGGGGGGTTTTTACCGTTTAATGACCGGTTTGTCGATTTTATATTTTTAAGCGTAAAGATAAATGACAATAATTAAAGTGCGTAAAATAAATAAATGACGATAAATAAAATAACAATAAATAAAATTGCGATAGAATATGAAATAAAAGGATTATGCTTATTTAAACTTCCGTAATCATGATGTTTGACGTTTTGATTTTAATTAATTGTTACTCGGGTTAATTGTCCTTTGTCATGGTTTATTTGATACCTATCTGGTTTTTATCCATAATAGTCCATCGGTCATAAATATAAAGTACGAGTGTCCTCGTCAAATTACCCTTATACCCGAAGTCAAATATTCCAACTAATTAAGGATTTAAACTGTGACGCAGTTATCACTTCTGTCAACAATTACACCAGTTATCACTGTATGTAATCTACCCCTGTTTTGATTAGATATGAATATTAATTTACCCACTTGATCAGTTTGAATAATCAATTACCCAACCCGAATAATTAATTAAATGATTATAATAGATTCCATATGAACGTCACTAAATAGGACAACCATAATCATTATTAATTATTAGGATAATTAATTTGAAGATAGGTTCGACAGACTCCAATGAGTTGTCACTCAATTAGACAATACCCCCCATCTATTAATAGTCAATAGTCCAATTTCCACAAGTGTCGGTCTTTTGCCCAAACCTTAATTATGGTACAAAGTTCAATAACCCCGTCTTAATATTTTAGCCCAACATCACGATTACTTCGGCTCAAATAAGCATAATAATAACTTAGTTACGAGACATTAAATTAAAAAGGAAGAACATAGCTTACAGTGATGATTAATCGCGTAGCGTTGCACGGACAGAATTTCGACTTAAAACCCGTAAAACATTCCTTACAATAACCCAATTATTATTAAACTTAAACTAAAATTAAAATTATAATTAGAAATATATATATTACATGTAAAGAGAAAGAAAGAAGAAAAGGTATATTTTTTCATTACTACGTGAATTCCATTTTATAGGCAAATGTTGATTTGAAATTTTCACTTATGACCCCTTAACTATGCTCAATTAACAACTTTTTATTATTTATTATTATTCTTATTATGAATTATTTAAATATTATATTATATTCTTGAGCATAGTTAACTTGTAATTTTAGCTCCGTTGCGTCGAGCGTTGAAAGTTGGTTCATGTCTCGGTTCCGAATTTTCGAACGTCCTTGCGTACATTTTAATATCTTGTACTTTGCGTTTTGTAACTTGTACTCTTGTCATTTTTAGACGTTTCTCATCAATAATTTGAACCACTTGGATTGTATCTTGTACATTTGAGCTTTTTGGACGTTTGCGTCTTCAAATCTTCGTTTTTGCCTTTTGTCTTCGCACTTATTTATTTAAACAATTACAATGAAAATATAATACAATTACATATGAAAACCTATTATTTAGGAGGGATATTGCTATGAAATATATGTTCCTTTTTAGCCTTATCAATAATTTACTTTTCGAAATGGATAAAGCATTTAAAATGCTCGAGTTTATTCTTGATTCTGATTCCAACGATGAAAAAATAGTTAATTTTGTCAGTAATTTATCGGAAGAAGTAGTGGAGGGAGAGGCTAGTAGTTCTCGAGTTCCTCGAGCTCGTATTTATATTGCAAGGGATCGTGAAGATGTCGCTATAATGTTATAAAATGATTATTTTTCGGAAACACCAACGTATCCTGAAAAGAAATTCATGCGACATTTTCGAATGAGTCGTCAATTATTTCTCTATATCATCGAAGGTATATCTAACTTTAATAGTAGCAATATTCCCGATTATTTTATGTATTTTAGGGAACGTCTCGATGCAGTTGATCGTCAACGGACTCATATTGAATAATTGAGAGAGTTTTAGGAGAAATAAAGTGTGTTTTATGATTTGAGATGAGTGGATGTTTATATAGGGTAAAAAATGAAAAACTAGCCGTTAGGAAAAAAACAGTTCAAAAATATATAGTAGTTGTAATTAAAAATATTTTTAAAATATAAATATACATATTAATAATAAAAATAATATAAAAACAATTAAATAAAACATAAAAATATAAAATTAAATGCCACATCAGCATTCCACTAACAACTCACACAAAAAACCAATACCACCACTACTCCATACAAAAAACCCACACGTTGTAGTCATCAAAAAAGTGCAAAAAGCAACTCACACCACCAACCAACGCCCTCTACCACTACAACTAGTCTTATTGCATAGCCCATTAGATGTTGTTAACCGAAATTGAAAGTTAGAGCGTTAATCGACCGTTTTAGCGAATTCTACGCGTTTTAAATTTATAAATAATTTTAATAAATTTAAAAAGTATCTTTAAATAATAATAATTATTTAAAATAATTATTAAAAGTGAAATATCATTCGTTTCGTTTCCTAGTATCGATAACCGAACCCTTAAAGTTAGGACATTACCCGAGCGTTGGTCAATATTCTCAAGTTTTAATTTAGTTTTTAATTCCAATAAATTAAATATATTTTTAATCTAATAATTATAAAAGAAAATAATTATTAGTACGTTATCCGGGTTATTCATTGTCTCGAAAGACGTTATCTGCAGTTTTCACTAACCGTACATTTTTGTTGCGTTTTCTAAGTCTCTCGCATACTTCTAAACCAAAGTATGAAATCAAGTGATATGTAGCACATATTAAAAAAAAGTATTGTCAAAAAAAAAAAGTTCTAGCGTATAAATTCATGGAATTTAACTAACAGTCGTTAAGTATTTAACCGAAAGTAAATGAAAGTTAACGGAAAAACTCGGGTTGTTACAATTGTGGTTTATATTATTCTCATACTTTATAAATTTCTGAAAATGTATAGACTGAAGTTAGTTCATATAAACATAATTTGGAGTTGTTTTTTCTATTAAACAACAAAAAAAAATATACATGTTGGTCTCGATTAAAGAACAAGAAGTATTTTAGAGGAGAGTGAATAAAATTCTTTTGCCAATTATAAGGTTTTACCAATTAAATAAATAATTAAATCAGAGTCAAGGTAATTTTTAACTTTATTCTTTTATTGATATAATCTCAAAAATCACTATTATCTTATAGCAAAAATAGATAATAGATTGATACAGATTACACCTTGATAGCTTGAAAACTCATAAGCATATATAAGATTACAGACTCTCTTGATCTAATATCCAACGCCACTAAATAATCTTAAGTGGAGTTATCTATTGATAGAGAACTTATTATCCAGGTAAAGACCCTTTTATCTGCTGGTTCAATGGATGTTTGTAATTTAGCCGACAAGTCTATAAAAAAGCACGTGAGTCTAATTTGTTTATAAAAAAAATTTAGAACTGCACAAATTAGGCGAACATACTATTTGAATAAGAAAATAGAATATTGGATTCCCAAGGCGTCGACATTAGGTATAACTATGAATTGCGCATGGGTTATACCTCTGCATTCCATGTTGTCTTGTAAGGTCACTTGTCAATCGTCAGCTTGTGTCCTTTTCTCTTCAACTTCATCTTCGATGTCAGTTTAATAGCCATTCTTTGATGTAGACAACACATGAAACTATTATGTTTCTGAACATCATAATTCGTTTAAGTGTTTTGTGCTTCTTATTCTTCTTTTGGTTCTTTTATAATCTTATGTTGGCAAACATACATCCTTTCGCTGGTCATGAATAACCCCTTTAACTATCTTGTGCTGATCGTTAAGGCAACACAATCACAATACTAGAACTATACTATTGGTTTGTACTCAGTATCATTTACATGAACTATTGCTAATTGCACATTACAATTAATGTTAATGACTATATTTTGTCATAGTTAAATTCCTAACTTTATAGGAGACTTAAAAAACTCAAGTTAATAATTATCCTATATCCTATATACTAAAAGAGCCCCAAACTTTAATCGTTTGATATCTCAAAAATGACATCATCCCTCACCCCATCTTCCACTCTCTTTTTAACCCTAAACCCCATCTTCCTCTCTCTTTTTAACCTTAAATTAACACCCACTTCCCAACTTTCCCAAATCAGTCACCACCACCTCCACCACCACACCACCGCCACCATCACCCATGCCGACCACCCCCACCCCCATTTTGTGTCCTTTAACTAGGGGTAATGACATCTCTACCACAAATTTCCCCCCCTTAAATTAAACACCATGACCTTCTTCCAAAATTTTGCCCTAAAATACATACGCTTCACTTTTCTCCCAGAATAATTGCCACAACGCCGCCAAACCAGCGCCTCTACCACCATAATCATTGATTGCACAAAGCCGATTACTCAATGTTACGAACCCATAACTGGCCGGAATCAATTACGTTAGCAGATTCAGGTATGTTTCCTTTTTTTCCAGTTTTTTTTTTTGGTGGAATTTGGAGGTTGATTTTAGGGTTTTTGTTTTGATTTTTGACTTGGGTTAGGTTTTCAGTTTTTTCTTTCAGACTTTCTTTTGATTTTTAGTTATTCTCTGTACTATAAATTGTTGAAATTTGTATCGCCGTTGATATTGCTGAATATGCGGTGGCTGTGTTTCAACTTAAGTGACCAACTTTTTTTTTTAGTTCATTTTTATTTGGATATATATGTTACGTGGAATGTTCAAACCACTAGACAAAGGGACAGTACATAATAAGGTACTATAAAAAAAACCAGCTGTACTTCAGTATTGTTAGGATTCTCACACTCAAGTTATCTGCAAAATATCAATTTCCAATTCATCTTAATAATCAAGAATTTTCAAGTCAAAGCTTAAACGTCAAAAGGTCAAAATATTGTTCTTCGTAAAAATTTGATTTCGTTTTAAGGTTTTTAGTTTAATTAATGATTTGGAAAGTTTATAGAGATGATTTACAATGTATTTCATGTTGAGATTTTAGACTAAAACGGCTTTGATTTCAAAATCATAGTTTGAGTTTCATAACTTGTTCTTCGAAAGTTTTAGCTGCTGCTGTTATTTTATTTTTCTTTTTTTCTGATAATTTCAAACATCTAAAACTAAATCGTTTACGTTTTGTTATTAAATCCCAAAAACAATTTAAAAGTTATGATTAATTATACACTGATTGATTCGTTAGGAGTATGAAGAAGAAGAAGGAATAATGAGGAAGAATTATGCGGGTTATAAATACTTAAGGGAAAATAATCTCAGAAAAATTGAATTGGACGAACGGTTGGGTGTTGGAAGTGTGAGCGAGAGGTCGCGGGTTCAATCCCGGTTGTGGGCAGTTTTCTTTTTTTTTTAAGGAGTTCTCAAGGTAGTTTTTATTTCTAAATTTTGATATTGTTATTATTATTATTGTTATTATTGTTTATTACTATATTTACTAAGTATTATAATTAAAATTAGTATTGTAATTATTATTAATGTTATCATAATATTAAGTATTATAACCATTATTATTATTATTAATCTTAAAAGTATTATTAATATATTTATTTAATCATTTAAGTATAATTATTATTATTATCATGATTGTGATTATTATTATTGTTATTATTACACTTACCATTATTATTGTTATTATATTCATCAAGTATTAGAATTATTATTATTATTATTATTATTATTATTATTATTATTATTATTATTATTATTATTATTATTATTATTATTATTATTATTATTATTATTATTAGTATTATTATTATTATTATTATTATTATTATTATTATTATTATTAGTAAGTGTTATGAATATTAGTTATTACTATTATTATTACTAATATACGTATTAGTTATCAAATATTATTATCGTTATCATAACCCTATGTGCAATTAAAATTATTATTATTATTATTGTTATTACTAAGATTATTATCACTATAAGTATTATTGTTAAGTAAAATGATTATTAATATTATCATTATTAATTAAAAAAACTACTTTTTAAAACAGATAAATATTCTATACATAAAATATACTTATTACGTATACTATAATTATATTAAAATTTCACATAACTATATATATCAAACTTACTAATATTATTTATATAAATACCTACAAATAACAAATTATTGATTTTTAAATATAATATTAAACAAGTATGGATATATTAATGTAACTATATAAATAATAACCATTTTAAATATAAAAACAAATTAAATATACAATATATAAATTAAGATATAATAAATTGTTCGATTTCGATTATACGTTTTAATATATATACAAATAATATAGGTTCATGAATCCGAGGCCAACCCTGCATTGTTCAGTTGTGCAATGTCGTCATATGTATTTTTACTACAAAATACAGTATTGTGAGTTTCATTACTCCCCTTTTAAATGCTTTTGCAATATATATTTCTGGGACTGAGAATACATGCGCTGTTTTTATAACTGTTTTACGAAATAGACACAAGTAATTGAAACTACATTATATGGTTGAATGATCGAAGCCGAATATGCCCCTTTTTATTTGGTAACCTAAGAATTAGTAAACCAGTCTACTAATTGATACGAATCCTAAAGATAGATCT
The DNA here is from genome assembly GCF_046630445.1 of Rutidosis leptorrhynchoides. Taxonomy (NCBI): domain Eukaryota; kingdom Viridiplantae; phylum Streptophyta; class Magnoliopsida; order Asterales; family Asteraceae; genus Rutidosis; species Rutidosis leptorrhynchoides. Next base: position 243,106,064 of record NC_092343.1, read on the forward strand.
ATTGGGCCTAACGAACCCCATCCGTTGTAGCGGATGCTTTAGTACTTCGATGTTGTTTTGATCATGTCCGATGGATTTCCCAGAATGATAGGGGATATTCTTATATGCATCTTGTTAATGTCGGTTACCAGGTGTTCAATCCATATAAATGATATTTTTGTCTCTATGCATGGGACGTATATTTATGAGAACTGAAAATGAAAATCTTGTGGTCTATTAAAATGATGGAAATGATTATATATGTTAAACTAATGAACTCACCAACCTTTTGGTTGACACTTTAAAGCATGTTTATTCTCAGGTATGAAAGAAATCTTCCGATGTGCATTTGCTCATTTTAAAGATATTACTTGGAGTCATTCATGACATATTTCCGAAGACGTTGCATTCGAGTCGTTGAGTTCATCAAGATTATTATTAAGTCAATTATAGTTTGATATATTATGAAATGGTATGCATGCCGTCAATTTTAGATGTAAAGAAAGTTTGTCTTTTAAAAACGAATGCAATGTTTGTAAAATGTATCATATAGAGGTCAAGTACCTCGCGATGTAATCAACTGTTGTGAATCGTTTATAATCAATATGGACTTCGTCTGGATGGATTAGGACGGGTCTCTGCATCAATAGAGCAAATAATTTAAACTTTGAAAATAAATTAAAAAGACTTCGGGGGCAAATTCATAATTAGATATATGACGTCAGAGCAGAGAATCAGACGGCTACAGCAGTTTTGTGTCTTCGAGGAAAAAGGCATCTTTTATTTTTAGTTTAATTACTTTATTTTTAGTTACAAAAATTAAGACATTAAACTGGGGGGACTTAATGGTGTATCCTAGGAGATACACGCATAAAAGCATCATTTTATACAGAAAAATTAATCAAAGAGCACAAAAGATAACAAAATCTAGCGGTGTTCAGTATCCGCCGCCCAGCGTTTATCAGGCAGCCCAACGTCAAGCGTAAGCCCTGTAGGCAGCTTCTATGCATAAGCCCTTTAACTCAGCGCATGAACGGAACGCAGCCACGTCATCACACGCCACCGACATTCCGGATACTTCACGTAACAGAACCATTCAGTGATTGACAAGTGTATCCCGTAAATTTCGGACATTCAACGCCTATAAATAGTCCCCCTGGTTCACCACATTTCACATCATTATGATCTGAACTTCAGTTAGAGAGAAGTACACTTTCTCTCTCACATAGTTCTTTCTCACTCTAAAATAACATTAGCCGCTTAGCAGCAGTACGCTAGACGGATCATCACAGATTGATCCACAGATTGATTGAGGCCACCTCACAGATCTTATATCTGTGTTCCGGGTCTGCAGAGATTATTTCTCGAAGGCAAACAACAATCAACAGTATACGCCACACGCTGAGCAGCTAATTTTCTGTACTAGTACCTTACAGTCGCTATACGGAAAATCGTACTAACAGATTTGAAAAAAGGGGCAGTGGTTAAATGGCAACTGGTGTTTCAACGAGTGTTGGCTTCCACATGGAAGCAGATGACTGGTTCCTGTGTTTATAGCCGTTGGGCATAAAAAAAAAATTAAACAAATTTTATTTTTCTATATATATATATATATATATATATATATATATATATATATACACCTTATATTTACACATTTTTAGCACACATAACTCATTTTACTTCTCCGCTTTGAAATAATTTACTTATATAATTTACTTTTCGAAATGGATAAAGCATTTAAAATGCTCGAGTTTATTCTTGATTCTGATTCCAACGATGAAAAATAGTTAATTTTGTCAGTAATTTATCGGAAGAAGTAGTGGAGGGAGAGGCTAGTAGTTCTCGAGTTCCTCGAGCTCGTATTTATATTGCAAGGGATCGTGAAGATGCCGCTATAATGTTATAAAATGATTATTTTTCGGAAACACCAACGTATCCTGAAAAGAAATTCATGCGACGTTTTCGAATGAGTCGTCAATTATTTCTCTATATCATCGAAGGTATATCTAACTTTAATAGTAGCGATATTCCCGATTGTTTTATGTATTTTAGGGAACGTCTCGATGCAGTTGATCGTCAACGGACTCATATTGAATAATTGAGAGAGTTTTAGGAGAAATAAAGTGTGTTTTATGATTTGAGATGAGTGGATGTTTATATAGGGTAAAAAATGAAAAACTAGCCGTTAGGAAAAAAACAGTTCAAAAATATATAGTAGTTGTAATTAAAAATATTTTTAAAATATAAATATACATATTAATAATAAAAATAATATAAAAACAATTAAATGAAACATAAAAATATAAAATTAAATGCCACATCAGCATTCCACTAACAACTCACACAAAAAACCAATACCACCACTACTCCATACAAAAAACCCACACGTTGTAGTCATCAAAAAAGTGCAAAAAGCAACTCACACCACCAACCAACGCCCTCTACCACTACAACTAGTCTTATTGCATAGCCCATTAGATGTCGTTAACCGAAATTGAAAGTTGGAACGTTAATCGACCGTTTTAGCGAATTCTACGCGTTTTAAATTTATAAATAATTTTAATAAATTTAAAAAGTATCTTTAAATAATAATAATTATTTAAAATAATTATTAAAAGTGAAATATCATTCGTTTCGTTTCCTAGTGTCGATAACCGAACCCTTAAAGTTAGGACATTACCCGAGCGTTGGTCAATATTCTCAAGTTTTAATTTAGTTTTTAATTCCAATAAATTAAATATATTTTTAATCTAATAATTATAAAAGAAAATAATTATTAGTACGTTATCCGGGTTATTCATTGTCTCGAAAGACGTTATCTGCAGTTTTCACTAACCGTACATTTTTGTTGCGTTTTCTAAGTCTCTCGCATACTTCTAAACCAAAGTATGAAATCAAGTGATATGTAGCACATATTAAAAAAAAGTATTGTCAAAAAAAAAAAAAGTTCTAGCGTATAAATTCATGGAATTTAACTAACAGTCGTTAAGTATTTAACCGAAAGTAAATGAAAGTTAACGGAAAAACTCGGGTTGTTACAATTGTGGTTTATATTATTCTCATACTTTATAAATTTCTGAAAATGTATAGACTGAAGTTAGTTCATATAAACATAATTTGGAGTTGTTTTTTCTATTAAACAACAAAAAATAATATACATGTTGGTCTCGATTAAAGAACAAGAAGTATTTTAGAGGAGAGTGAATAAAATTCTTTTGCCAATTATAAGGTTTTACCAATTAAATAAATAATTAAATCAGAGTCAAGGTAATTTTTAACTTTATTCTTTTATTGATATAATCTCAAAAATCACTATTATCTTATAGCAAAAATAGATAATAGATTGATACAGATTACACCTTGATAGCTTGAAAACTCATAAGCATATATAAGATTACAGACTCTCTTGATCTAATATCCAACGCCACTAAATAATCTTAAGTGGAGTTATCTATTGATAGAGAACTTATTATCCAGGTAAAGACCCTTTTATCTGCTGGTTCAATGGATGTTTGTACTTTAGCCGACAAGTCTGTAAAAAAGCACGTGAGTCTAATTTGTTTATAAAAAAAATTTAGAACTGCACAAATTAGGCGAACATACTATTTGAATAAGAAAATAGAATATTGGATTCCCAAGGCGTCGACATTAGGTATAACTATGAATTGCGCATGGGTTATACCTCTGCATTCCATGTTGTCTTGTAAGGTCACTTGTCAATCGTCAGCTTGTGTCCTTTTCTCTTCAACTTCATCTTCAATGTCAGTTTAATAGCCATTCTTTGATGTAGACAACACATGAAACTATTATGTTTCTGAACATCATAATTCGTTTAAGTGTTTTGTGCTTCTTATTCTTCTTTTGGTTCTTATATAATCTTATGTTGGCAAACATACATCCTTTCGCTGGTCATGAATAACCCCTTTAACTATCTTGTGCTGATCGTTAAGGCAACACAATCACAATACTAGAACTATACTATTGGTTTGTACTCAGTATCATTTACATGAACTATTGCTAATTGCACATTACAATTAATGTTAATGACTATATTTTGTCATAGTTAAATTCCTAACTTTATAGGAGACTTAAAAAACTCAAGTTAATAATTATCCTATATCCTATATACTAAAAGAGCCCCAAACTTTGATCGTTTGATATCTCAAAAATGACATCATCCCTCACCCCATCTTCCACTTTCTTTTTAACCCTAAACCCCATCTTCCTCTCTCTTTTTAACCTTAAATTAACACCCACTTCCCAACTTTCCCAAATCAGTCACCGCCACCTCCACCACCACACCACCGCCACCATCACCCATGCCGACCACCCCCACCCCCATTTTGTGTCCTTTAACTAGGGGTAATGACATCTCTCACACAAATTTCCCCCCCTTAAATTAAACACCATGACCTTCTTCCAAAATTTTGCCCTAAAATACATACGCTTCACTTTTCTCCCAAAATAATTGCCACAACGCCGCCAAACCAGCGCCTCTACCACCATAATCATTGATTGCACAAAGCCGATTACTCAATGTTACGAACCCATAACTGGCCGGAATCAATTGCTTTAGCAGATTCAGGTATGTTTCCTTTTTTCCAGTTTTTTTTTTTGGTGGAATTTGGAGGTTGATTTTAGGGTTTTTGTTTTGATTTTTGACTTGGGTTAGGTTTTCAGTTTTTTCTTTCAGACTTTCTTTTGATTTTTAGTTATTCTCTGTACTATAAATTGTTGAAATTTGTATCGCCGTTGATATTGCTGAATATGCGGTGGCTGTGTTTCAACTTAAGTGACCAACTTTTTTTTTAGTTCATTTTTATTTGGATATATATGTTACGTGGAATGTTCAAACCACTAGACAAAGGGACAGTACATAATAAGGTACTATAAAAAAAACCAGCTGTACTTTAGATCGAGTGACTATTTTGATAAAATAGGTTATAACTACATAATGCTTTATTGGATGAAAATTTATGCTCAATATGTTGATCGGTCTAAAATTAGTCAAAGATTGTACTATTTTAACATGAGTGAATTTGTAAAGTCTGACCCGTTTTAACATGGGTGAATTTTTACAGTTTGACAAAGGTGAAACTGGTCATGGTTTGACCCATTTTGACTTTGGTTGACATAATTTTGCCACAATATCATTCCAGGTTGTGACGATCGCTCCAAATCCATATGGACGAACACGTCATTCATCGATTTCATTGCGAGGTATTTGACCTCTATATGATACGTTTTGTAAACATTGCATTCTTTTGAAAAGGCACACCATAAATGAATATTTAAATCAAAGGTTTTCGACATCTGCTAATTTCTACATATAGACAATCACCGTAAATAATAGTTTACAATAGTAATTCCGTTGACAATGCAGTCAAAATAAGATACATGGTGATGATTTGGTGAATGCAACGTTTCCTTGATAAATATGCCATGAAAGACTCCATGCACATAGCTTGTCTAACATATAAGCAAACAGCGGAAGACTTCTAGGGAACCTGAGAATAAACATGCTAACAAGTGTCAACACAAAGGTTGGTGAGTTCATAGTTTTAATGTTTTGCATAATCTGTACATAAAGGTGGATCACAAGATTTCAGTTGTTTCATCCAGAAACGTTTATCAAAATATTCTACAAGATTGAGCACCCTGGTAACCAAGCCTTAACGTCTATAATAAGTACCCCTCGTTTAACATGAAACCAACATGTACAATACACGCAATCCAACGTGTACTAACTTCAAATAGCTGATAATGCTAAAAACGAACATATATTTCATAGCATTATTCCTTAAGAAAGACAAGCTTTTAGTTGCAATTATTCTATTTACAAGTGATATTCGTTTAAATAATAAAAGGTGAAGACAAAAGACAGATTCGACGAATTGAAGACGCAAACGACCAAAAAGCTCAAAAGTACAAAAGACAATCAAAGAGGTTCCAATTATTGATAAGAAACGTCTCGAAATTACAAGAGTACAAGATTCAAAACGCAAAGTACAAAATATAATATAATATAAATATAATAGACGCAATGGACTAAAAATTACAAGTCAACTATGCACATAAATATAATATAATATTTAAATAATTCTTATAATTATTTAATATATTATATTATTTATAAAACGTCGGCACAAGGAAACAAGCAACATGTGAGCTCTCCCAGCTGGCCATGCGATCGCATGGCCAGGAAAAAGGAAGTCCATGTGATCGCATGGCATGAAAAGTCAGGCCACACCTCCTATAAAAATCGAGCTTTGGTGAACCAAAAAATCCATCCATCTTTCTCTCTTCTCTCATATATACGTAAAATATATATATATAATTTATATTTTAATTTTAATTTTAATTATAATTCTAATAATAAGGGTATGTTAGCGAATGTTGTAAGGGTGTAAGTCGAAATTCTGTCCGTGTAACGCTACGCTATTTTTAATCATTGTAAGTTATGTTCAACCTTTTTATATTAATGTCTCGTAGCTAAGTTATTATTATGCTTATTTAAAACGAAGTAATCATGATGTTGGGCTAATTACTAAAATTGGGTAATTGGGCTTTGTACCATAATTGGGGTTTGGACAAAAGAACGACACTTGTGGAAATTAGACTATGGGCTATTAATGGGCTTTATATTTGTTTAACTAAATGAAAGTTTGTTAATGTTAATATAAAGATTTACAATTGGGCGTCCCTATAAAATACCATATACACTCAATCGGACACGATGGGCAGGGTATTTATATGTACGAATAATCGTTCATTTAACCGGACACGGGAATGGATTAATAGACACTAGAATAATTAAAACAGGGGTGAAATTACATTCAAGGGTAATTGGTGTAATTGCTAACAAAGTAGTAAAACCTTGGTTTACACGCAGTTGATAACCTGGTGTATTCATTAAACAAAGTATTAAAACCTTGTTACAATTCGAATCCCCAATTAGTTGGAATATTTAACTTCGGGTATAAGGATAATTTGACGAGGACACTCGCACTTTATATTTATGACTGATGGACTGTTATGGACAAAAACCAGACGGACATATTAAATAATCCAGGACAAAGGACAATTAACCCATGGGCATAAAACTAAAATCAACACGTCGAACATCATGATTACGGAAGTTTAAATAAGCATAATTCTTTTATTTCATATTTAATTTCCTTTATTTTATATTTAATTGCACTTCTAATTATCGCATTTTTAATTATCGCAAGTTTATTTTATCGCACTTTTATTATTCGCAATTTCATTTATCGTTATTTACTTCATGTTTTAATTTAAGTCTTGTATTTATTTTTAATATTTTACATTTGGTTTTAACTGCGACTAAAGTTTTAAAATCGACAAACCGGTCATTAAACGGTAAAAACCCCCCTTTATAATAATAATATTACTTATATATATATATATATTTGTATTTTTACAATTATTGTGTGTAAAAAAATATATTGTTATACTTCACGAGCTCCCTGTGGAACGAACCGGACTTACTAAAAACTATACTATAATACGATTAGGTACACTGCCTATAAGTGTTGTAGCAAGGTTTAAGTATATCCACTCGATAAATAAATAAATAACTTGTGTAAAATTGTATCGTATTTAATAGTTTTTCCTAGTAAAACATAAACTATTTCGTATACCTCTGCTAAAACATCAAGTATTTTTGGCGCCGCTGCCGGGGAACGCCGAAGCGAAACGCCACACACATAAAAAAAAAAGATTTTTATTTTTAGTACGTTTTGTAGAAATACGTTTTAAATATTCGAAAATATAAAAATAAAAACAAAAATATAAATATTTTTAAGAGTTTGTAAGTTATATAAAAGTTTCTTTATCTTTATTTTACAAAAATATAAGTTTTATTTAATTTATATAAATATATTACATAATTTTATAAAAAAAAAAAAAAAAATTAATTCGGCCTGTACTGTAGCAGCCCACTCTATGGCCCGAAACCCTAGCCCATGCGATCGCATGGCTGGGCAACTGAGGACTCATGCGATCGCATGAGCCCATCTGACACGCCAGATTTGACTTCCTGCTGCAATAATTACGAATTTATTATTATTATTATATAATTAAAACCCTAATTAGGGTATTATTTTTTTTATTATTAGTTTAGTTTTTATTATTATTAATTTGTTATATTTAGTTTTATTTTAGTTTTCATTAAATTATAAAATTAATAGTTTTATAAAATAAATAATATAAAAATAATATTTTTATAAAAATTGTACTTTTTACAACTTTTTATATATTTTTATATTTTGTCCCTTTTTAATCGTTTTAGCGTAACTTTTGTATTTTTAGCTCATATTTAGTTTTAATTCATAGTTTTTGCCATAATTATTTTTACTTCTAGATTTTTAGGCTTTGCCGTAGAATTCCTTAAGTGCTTTTTCTTTAGACTAAGATTTAGGTACTTTAGAATTTTGCGACGCCTTTTTAAGTTTTAGTTTCTTTTATTTGGGATTTAGTTTTTCTTGTAAGCTTTAATATTTTTAGACGACCTTTTACTATGTATCAATTATCATTCCAATTAGTAATCTCAATTTGCGATTATAATTTTAAGTTAGTTGTAGTAATAAGGTTAGGTTAGTAAAGTATTTTTAAGTTTTATAAGTTTCTTTTATTTTTTCGTCACCTTTTATTTTTCAACCATTTTTCTTTTTTCGACCTTTTTCGACGAACTCTTTTTCTTTCTTATTTCTCGCTATTCTAGTTTTAGGACATAGATTTTTATTCTACTTCTTATCTAAATTTCTTAAAATTACGAAAATTTATTTTAAGTGGTTAAATTAATAGACATCAAAATTTTCTGGTTCGTAGTAATAGTTGGATTTGTACGTGGACCGGGTTATTGGAGCCAAACAGTCCTCAATTATATTGAGACCAAACGAATCCTGCCCCTCTGCTACATCTTTTGGCTATTCGAAACGTGGGCAAAATCAGAAAAGTCTATTGATTGGATAACTTATTATAATTTTTCTTTCCTTTTTAAAACTAATAGGATATTCAGTGAATGCACCGAGCAAGACGTTCACCACCTTTTGTACGTTCACCACCTGTAACTAGATCAAGACATTTAGCAAATATAACCGCCGTTGATTTTTCTTTAGAATCGTCATCCAGTAGACCAAGTACTTCAGTTCAAATTTCCGATAATCCATTTTTTGAACCCGACCTCACAATTGAGAATCCGGAGAATATTCAGGAACGGTTCGTAGATCCTGAACCATTAAACTTTTCTCCGGAACCACCAATCATTCAAACAGAGATTGTTGAGGAACGAACCATTAAATCAGAATCATCTAGTGATACCGATTCAACAAATTCAATTATGGAAAATCTGGAACCTTTAAGTATGGAAGACCGAATGAGAGCTAAACGCACTGGCCAAGGTCACGCAATTACTCATCCAGACATTAATGCGCCAGATTATGAAATCAAAGGACAAATTCTACACATGGTGACTAATCAATGTCAATTTAGTGGTGCGCCGAAGGAAGATCCAAATGAACATCTACGTACCTTTAATAGGATCTGCACACTATTTAAAATCCGAGAAGTGGAGGATGAACAGATATATCTCATGTTATTTCCCTGGACTTTAAAGGGAGAAGCCAAAGATTGGTTGGAATTGTTACCTGAAGGGGCGATTGATACATGGGACGTTTTAGTTGACAAATTTCTTAAACAATTCTTTCCTGCATCTAAAGCCGTAAGACTTCAAGCAGAAATTGTTACGTTTACACAGAAACCGAATGAAACTCTATATGAGGCGTGGACAAGATATGGAAAGTTATTAAGAGGATGTCCGCAACATGGTTTAGACACCTGTCAAATAGTACAAATATTCTACCAAGGATGCGACATCACTACAAGAAAAGACATAGATATAGCAGCTGGTGGTTCTATTATGAAGAAAACCGAAACTGATGCTTACAAAATTATTGATAACACTGCTTCCCACTCACATGAGTGGCACCAAGAAAAAGATATCATTAGATCATCTAAAGCAGCTAGAGCCGATTCTAGCCATGACTTAGATTCCATTTCCGCAAAGATAGATGCTGTGGAAAGATGAATGGAAAAGATGACTAAGGATATTCACTCAATACGAATTAGTTGTGAGCAGTGTGGAGGACCACATTTGACAATAGATTGTCTCAGTATTGAATTAACAATGGAACAAAGAGAGAATATTTCATACATAAACCAAAGGCCTGGAAATAATTATCAGAATAATTATCAACCGCCAAGACCGATTTACAATCAAAACCAGAATTATAACTGAAATATTCCATACAACAACCAACAAGGTCCTAGCAATCAACAAGTATCCAATAATACTTACAATCAGCAAAGACCTAATTTTCAAAACAAACCACCACAACAAACCGATGATAAAAAGCCGAATTTAGAAGATATGATGACGAAGCTAGTTGAAACTCAAACGCAGTTTTTCACATCTCAAAAACAAACCAATGAACAAAATGCTTAAGCATTTAGAAATCAACAAGCTTCTATTCAAAATCTGGAACAAGAAGTGAGTAACCTAGCAAGGTTAATAGGTGAAAGAAAACCGGGAAGTCTACCTAGTGATACAAATGCTAACCCCCGGAATGAAACAGCTAAAGCCATTACCACAAGAAGTGGTACAACACTTAAACCACCTGAAATACCTGTAACTTCTGATGAAACTATTCCTACTCCACAAGAACCACAACCTGATCAAGATAAGGAAAAAGAACCGGTAGTTGAAAAAGTTAATGAAGATAACACAGTTAAGGATAAACCTTATGTTAAACCATACCAACCACCACTTCCTTACCCGAGTAAAATGAAGAAAGAAAAACTTGAAGCCGAGCAATCCAAATTCTTGGATATGTTTAAACAGATAAATGTAAATCTTCCTTTCATTGATGTGATTTCAGGAATGCCAAGATATGCTAAATTCTTGAAAGATCTAATTTCAAATAGAAAGAAAATGGAAGAACTCTCGGCTGTTACTATGAATGCTAATTGTTCAGCAGTGCTGTTGAATAAGATACCAGAAAAACTATCTGATCCAGGAAGTTTCACAATTCCATGTTTTCTGGGTAGTCTTAGTTCAATAGAAGCATTGGCAGACTTAGGTGCTAGTATAAATCTAATGCCGTATTCACTATACACTAAAATAGACCTTGGAGAATTGAAACCAACAAGAATAAGCATACAACTAGCCGATAGATCAATAAAATATCCTAGAGGGATAATGGAGAACATGCTAGTTAAAGTTGGTACTTTAGTATTTCCAGTAGATTTTGTTGTTTTAGACATGGAAGAAGATTCTCAAATTGCTCTCATATTAGGAAGACCATTCTTAAACACGGCTAAAGCAATGATAGACGTGTTCGGTAAGAAACTGACCCTAAGTATAGAGGATGAGAGTGTTACCTTTTCAGTTGATAGAGCAATGCAACAACCACAATCTGCAGATGATACATGTTATTATATTCAAACTATAGATGCACATGCAGAATTATTAGAAGAATTTCCAGAATTACAAGGAACAGGAGAATGTTCTTTAGGAGAAGGTAATGAACCAATTGATGAAGCTGAAATGTTAGCTACACTTATAGCTAATGGATATGAACCAACAACAGAAGAAATTCAAATGCTAAAAGAAGAAGACAGATATCGATATAAATCATCGATAGAAGAACCTCCGAAATTAGAGTTAAAGCCACTTCCAAACCATTTGGAATACGCTTATTTACATGGTGAATCTGAATTACCTGTAATAATATCGTCTTCTCTTACTGAAAATGAGAAATCACAACTCATTTCTGTGTTGAAAGCTCATAAACCAGCCATTGCATGGAAGATTCATGATATTAAAGGAATAAGTCCTTCGTATTGCACACATAAAATCCTTATGGAAGAAGGTCATAAAACGTATGTGCAACGCCAACGAAGACTAAATCCTAATATGCAAGATGTAGTTAAGAAAGAGATTATTAAACTGCTAGATGCAGGTTTAATTTATCCAATCTCTGATAGTCCATGGGTAAGCCCAGTTCAATGCGTGCCTAAGAAGGGTGGCATGACTGTCATTACAAATGAAAAAAATGAGCTTATTCCTACTAGGACTGTAACAGGATGGCGTGTGTGTATTGATTATAGAAAATTAAATGACGCCACCAGAAAAGATCACTTTCCCTTACCTTTCATAGATCAAATGTTGGAAAGATTAGCCGGAAATAGTTACTATTGTTTTCTAGATGGATTTTCCGGATATTTTCAAATTCCAATAGCACCCGAAGACCAAGAGAAAACCACATTCATGTGCCCTTATGGTACTTTTGCTTACAAACGCATGCCATTTGGACTTTGTAACGCCCCTGCAACCTTTCAAAGGTGTATGATGGCGATTTTTCACGACATGATAGAAGAATGCATGGAAGTTTTCATGGATGACTTTTCAGTCTTCGGTGATACATTTAAATCATGTCTAGTTAATCTGGAACGAATGCTAATTAGATGCGAACAATCAAATCTAGTACTTAATTGGGAGAAATGCCATTTCATGGTTAAAGAAGGCATCGTTCTTGGACATAAAATTTCAAAAGAAGGAATTGAAGTGGATAGAGCTAAAGTAGATGTAATTGCTAAACTTCCACATCCCACCAATGTTAGAGGAGTTAGGAGTTTTCTAGGGCATGCCGGTTTTTACCGACGTTTCATAAAAGATTTTTCTAAAATTGCCACTCCTATGAATAAACTCCTAGAAAAGGATGCGCCATTCATCTTTTCAGATGAGTGTATCAAATCTTTTAATATTCTTAAAGAAGAACTCACTAATGCGCCGATCATGATAACGCCAAATTGGAATCTACCATTTGAACTAATGTGCGATGCAAGTGATTTTACAATGGGAGCCGTTTTAGGACAAAGGATTGAAAAACGATTTCAACCTATATATTATGCTAGTAAGACATTACAAGGAGCACAAACGAACTATACAACTACTGAAAAAGAACTCCTTGCTATTATCTTTGCTTTTGACAAATTTCGATCATATCTCGTTCTAGCAAAAACGGTGGTCTATACCGACCATTCTGCTCTTAGATACTTATTTTCAAAACAGGATGCTAAACCAAGATTAATCCGTTGGATCTTACTCTTACAAGAGTTTGATATTGAAATCCGAGATAAAAGAGGAGCAGAAAACCTCGCCGCTGATCATCTTTCTCGTCTTGAAAATCCTGAGTTAGAAGTTCTAAATGAATCGGCTATACAAGACAACTTCCCTGATGAATATCTATTGAAGATAGATTATAAAGAAATCCCATGGTTTGCAGACTATGCAAACTACTTAGTTTGTGGATTCCTTGAAAAAGGATTATCGTACCAAAAACGAAAGAAATTCTTCAGTGATATAAAACACTATTTCTGGGAAGATCCACATTTGTTTAAAAGTTGTCCAGATGGAATAATACGCCGATGTGTATTTGGAGATGAAGCTAGTAAAATTTTAAACCATTGTCACACAGGACCAACAGGAGGGCATTATGGGCCTCAACTAACAGCAAGAAAAGTTTATGATGCTGGATTCTATTGGCCTACAATTTACAAAGACGCACACTTTCTTTGCAAATCCTGTGATGCTTGTCAAAGGGCCGGAAAAATAAGTCAACGTGATGAAATGCCACAAAATGTCATTCAAGTATGTGAAGTATTTGACATTTGGGGTATTGACTTTATGGGTCCATTTCCAAAATCTAATAATAATCTATATATACTCGTAGCCATTGATTATGTATCTAAATGGGCGGAAGCACAAGCTCTCCCAACTAACGATGCACGAGTTGTAGTCAACTTTTTAAAACGTCTTTTTGCAAGGTTTGGAACACCGAAAGCTTTGATAAGTGATCGGGGTACTCATTTCTGTAATAATCAACTTGAGAAAGTTCTTAAAAGATATGGAGTAACTCATAAAATCTCCACCGCATATCATCCACAAACAAGTGGACAAGTTGAAAATACCAACCGAGCTTTAAAACGTATTCTAGAGAAAATCGTAGGATCAAATCCGAAGGAATGGTCCATTAAATTGGAGGATGCACTCTGGGCTTTTAGAACAGCCTACAAAACTCCAATTGGAACCACACCTTTTAGACTTGTTTATGGAAAAGCATGTCATCTTCCAGTAGAAATTGAACACAAAGCATTTTGGGCTTTGAAGACATGTAATCTTGATTTACATGAAGCTGGACGTCTACGATTAAGTCAACTAAACGAATTAGAAGAATTAAGACATGAAGCATACGAAAATTCGTTAATCTATAAGGAAAGAATGAAGAAATGGCATGATAAAAGAATCAGAAGTTCAAAAGAATTTAAAGAAGGAGACAGAGTTCTTCTTTTCAATTCACGATTCAAGCTATTTCCTGGAAAATTGAAATCAAGATGGTCTGGACCATTCATAGTCAAAAGAGTTTTCCCATACGGAACGATAGAATTAATAAATTCACATGGGATTGAATTTAAAGTTAATGGTCACAGAGTTAAACATTACATACATGGTCCGATGGAAGTCGACAACGAAGTTAATCACAATTTCGACACCACAGCTAACTAAGTGTGGGGAGAAGCAAGTCTTTAAAGGATAATATGTATTTCTGTTAGAGTTAGATTGTCTGTTTTCGTGTAGTTCTCGAAAATGGAACCCGAATGGTCTTTCCCTAGCAGACCCTAAAGAACTAGTCTTCTCCCCCCATTCTGAATTTTTATTTTTTTTTAGGTTTTTACAAAATGAAGACTGCCTGTGAACTAAACCATGGTCTAATGCTACACGCTTTGATCACTAAACGTAATAATGACATACTACCGAGTGAATTAGTATCAGTAATCAGAAAAAGAATGGACGAAGTTAGAAAAGAATCCAAATGCGAAGATAATAAGTTACAATTTGGTAAAGGAAAATCAAAATCCGCAGCGAAAAGAAGAGCACGACACCTAGAAAGATGTCACAAATGCGGAAAATGGTCACATGGAGGTAAATGTTCAAATAATCAAACCTATTCAAATACCGAATTTGTTACTTTATGCAGAGACGGACCGTTCATATGTTTAGAAGAAAAGACACTGAATGCTCGAGGTTACGCTTATGTAGCTATGGAAAACCAATTAAACCGACTATCTTATGAATGGGATAGATCATATAACTAAGAAATGTATTTCACAGGTATGTCTGTACAGTTTTTATTTTTAACCTTTTGATAATAAACGCTAATTTGTTCGCTAAAAAGTATTAAATTGGTATTGAATAAAATTAGGTTTGGCGACCGAAATTATTGATATCATTCAAAAATTTATTACATCACTGCGAAATTTAACGTTTATTCTTAAGGTATAAATATCTTTAAACAATCAACCCAAAATATTTCAAAAATTCGTCATGAGTTAAATTAGGTTTTGAAACCGAAATTACTTTACCGAAAAGAGGGGCGCATATTTTTGATAATATTTGATTGATTAAAGTGGGATAAAAAGCCAAAAAGATTTTTAATTTTATTTTTACCACGTTTTTAAAATTAATATTTAAATCTTAAATTAATATTGTAAACTTTGTAAAAACAATATTTTTAAAATTGTAAATATTTGAAAAATTAATATAAGTTTGTTGTGAATTTTTAATTTTTAAAATATGAATTTTTAATTTTATGCATTTCAAATTTTAAGTTTGGTGTGAATTTTTAATATTAATTTTGAATTTTATATTTATGTTGTGTGAATTTAAAAACAAAAATTTACTTTATCTTATTAAGTTAAAAATATGATTTTTAAAATTTTTCGTAAGTTGAAGACTAGGTCTTTGAACCGAAATTGCTTTACCCGAGGAAGGGACGAGAACTTTTATTATCATTATTTTTAATCTTATTGAATTAAAGTATGCCAAAAACATTAAAAAAACCCAAAAATCTTTACTTTCAAAAACCGCGCTTTGATTTGACAAATTTTAAAATTTTGTCGAGGGACAGATTAGGACAACGATCCGAAACGGCCTCGCTCCTAAAGGAAAACAAAATTTTTAAAATTTAATTAATTATAAGTTTTATAAAGCATAAGGTTTTACAAAAAAAAAAAAAAAAAAAAAAAAAAAAAAAAAAAAAGCTGAAAACACTGTAGCCGGCACCCCATGCGATCGCATGGGGTTTGCACTTGGAACCCATGCGATCGCATGGGGACCAAATGCTGGTCAGGAACAAATACAGCAGAGAGTCTGCTTCTACACCACAACACACACACATACCCGAAAATACTCCCAAATATTCACCAAATTTCACCAAAATTCACCGTAATTCGTCATTTTTCTTGCTCTAATCATGCCTAGATTCTCATTCTTCAGCAAATTGGTAAAAATTACACTCCTAAACTCTATAAATTCCTAGTTTTTGTGATAATTACCAATTTTTTACCTAATGCAATTTTGTTAATTTCTAGTGTAATTAGTGTTAAATTGTTAGTATTTTATACATGTATAACCTAGATTGATGCTATTTAACATGATTTGAAGCCAAAAACTTCAAAATTTTTAGAAATCTAGGGTTTGTGTTCTTGAGCAATTTGGGGCTTTTTGATATAAACAGGTTATGGCCAATTTTTGTCATGAATTATTGCTAAATTGAGTAGTGTAACATGTTTAGATAGTTAAATGATCCAAACAATGATCCTAAACATGATTTTTGGAGATTAAAGTGGACTTTTTAAGTCCAAAATTCATGAACTTGATTAATTTGATATATTTGCCATTTGAGACTTGTTTAATTATTAATAATGAATATTTTGACATGTTATTTGAGTTAAATGCTTATGAATTTTGTATACATTTTCATATGTGCTTATTTGAAAAGTGTAGAATTGTGAAAAATTGTGAAAATGTGTATAAGTTTAATTTTGATTTAACATGTTATAGTGATTGTTTTAAGTTGTTATTTTGCTAACACTAATGCATATTTGGATGCACAATTTTTGTGTTTAATGTGTTTTACAGAGAGCCGATACTGGAGGTTCAGGAGCATCATCATCTAGACGACCAGCACCAGCACCAGAACCAGAACTAGAAATGCAACACGAACAAGAACCACAACAGGAACAACAACAGCCTGATCAGCACATACCTTATTATGATCCAGTACAGTTTGTTGATGAATTCATAGTATTCCCAATGAGGCCGCCAGTAGAATTCCCAACGATTCCTGAGCACACTCTACATCCTAATCTGAGATTTGATAGAAGATGGAGAGATTACGAGACATATCAAAGGAACAAATTCAAATTGGTAACAAAAAATGTAGAGGTGCCAAGGATAATTGATTGGGCCCCTTTGGAAACGGTCCATCTAGCTGACCGTGTTAGACAGCTTTTAGTTCAAAGGTATGGCAGTTCTTCTTTTACAGATTGGGAACGTCTTTTTACCATTCGTAGACCTGTATATAAGGAATGGTGTGTTGAGTTGATGAGTACTGTATCACTTGATACAAATATAGTTAGGATAGATGATAGAAGATTTCTTAGGTTTATCCTTGGCGGTAGGATGTACAGACTGTCCATGTTGGACATGGCCAGGGCCTTACAGATATATACTCCTGGTGAGTTGCTATTACCCGATTGTACAAACTTGATTCATTATGGTGAACGGGTAGATAGTAACTTTGACGCTGACGCCATTTGGAGGCGTATGTCACATTTTGATGTTTTTACACGAGCAGAAGGACACTCCTATACACATATTGACAGAGCCGAGCTTCGTATTATTCATAGATTTTTGGCCAACTCGATTACACAAAGAGGTCATAATAAAGAAAAAATTACCTTATATGATTTATTCTACCTAAAGTGTATTCGGGATCCTAGAAGCTTTGTCAATATCCCTTACTGTGTTGCTTTTTATTTATCTAAAATGGTAGAGGGAATGCAGGACGGGAGTATAATAGGAGGAGGTATTTTTGTTACTCTCATTGGAGAGTATTTAGGTGTTGATAGGAACCAAAGGGGTCCATTACAGATTTGTAGAGAACAGGTTGAGCCCTTAGGATTGAAAGTTTATGTGGGTGCTAAGGTATTGAAAAGTAGACGTAACCAGGCAGTACCCTATGAGGGATCTCATCCTCAGGTAGAGAGAGGCTCAGACGAGGAAATGGAGGAGGCGGAAGACATTAGGGATGTCTTTCGAGATGCTATTCTTGACGTCCACGTTCGTATAGATGAGGAAGCAATGACGAACGCGGCAAGACATAGTATGTATGAGCAGTGGAACTCCGAGCGAGTATACGAGGATTATAGGCGACGCCAACACGATAGCTGGTTAGTTCATCAGCACCAAATCATGAGCCAGCTATCATATCAGGTACCAAATAACTATGTACCTACTCGACCTGCTCATTTTCCGCCACATAGCCCCGATATCCGACCACCCTTTAACCGGTATGACTATAACCAAGCCTATCAGAACACCTATAACCAACAATGGAACCCACCCGATGAGATGAACTGGAACCCCTATCCAGACTGATTTAGTTCCATTTGGTTATTTTTATGATTATTATGTTTTTATCTTTTGACTTTTTCATGTTTAAACTTATGTTATTGGATAAATTTGTGTAATTTTTATTATTTTATTATTATTGTGTACTAATATTTCATATTTAGAATTTGAAAGTGGGATATTAAGTCCCATTTCAAATTGCCATGCATGATTATACTTGTATGTATGTATATTGTCGATTGTTCAAAACAGGGTAAAACAGCGCATTTTCAAAGACTGGCATTAAGTTCAGCAAAAGCTACTAATTTTGACGACAAGATGACAAATAAATGTGATGTCACAACAGACGGAATGAACAAATGATGTGCACCATTTATCATTCAGCAAACAAACGCCAATATATTTGGAAACTTTGGTAAAATTTAATCATTTTCACACAAATCACCCTCAATAATTTAAATTGTTACTGATTTCTTGCAAATGAGGGCATTGCAAGATCTTAAGTGTGGGAAGGGGTTAAATTCTTTCGGATTTTAAAATTTTTTACTTTATACACTTGGTAACCATTAAAAATACTAGTAACGTAGTAGTTGTATTAGAATCTAGTGCTCTCTGATAAAAAAGAACAGCCCTAGTCTTATATACTGACTACCCAATTCTAGTAAAATTTTTCAAAATTTTCAATTAAATGAACTCAAAATCATGTTTATACATATTTATGAACGATAAAACTAGGTGTTAACACCGAAATTATTGTTACCTCGGAAAGGACATAAATTGAGAAACAAACCAAAATGTTGAAATTCATTTAAAATGGAATAGAGGACGATAAAAAAGGAAAATAAAAGCCAAGTGTGGGAAAATTTACCAAGTTATCTTAAACATATGTCACATATATCTGTAACAAATAACTGAAAATACTTTTGCTTTGGACTAAACTAAACTGTTTTACCCAATGAAAGAAAAGAAAAGATGGATCTACACGATGAATCAATTCCATCATTAAAAGGAAGTAAAGTCTTCCGAAAAAGAAACGCGCTTCTTGATTTAGGTCATGAAGTTGTCGTCCAGACCAGCTGTAGGTTGACGAAAAATCTAGAAAAGTCATCACTAAAATCAGCAGGAAATCCACGGACCTCAGCATAAAACAGGGTCGCCATATGGTTAGATTTATCCTAACCATGAGAAGAATTTATCTTGTAAAATGGGGGGGCACCATGCAAATTAGCTGGATAAGACTAATGAATCAGATCCCCAGAAAGGATAATCTCCTTAAAGATTAAAAATCAGCTTTTAAGACTGATATTACTCAATCCTAGAGATTGACCTTAAAGATTGAGAATTACAAACTCATGGAATTCAATGATATCTAAACTCGAGCTTGAACGAGAAAATATTTTGATCAAAATTACAAACCGATTTGTTTTCTAAAAACCCTACTTTTAATGCGTTCATTACCATTGAACGTAAAATCCTAGGAATTCACCTGGAATTCATTAGGTCACCTGAACCAAATCGGGTGTCAACCGTAAGAACGGTGGTTGCATAGTGGTCAAAGACAGGACCTTGTGCCAGACCGAAAAATCAAAGGATGATCTTTACTATTGCTCCTACCAAGGATAGTTCTAGCATCCGACACGTTAAAAAGACCATAATCATCTGCATGTCACAGGACATTGCCCTAACAGTTTCTTGTTCATCGCTTTCCTTTACAACCGGACGGTAGTTTACCGAAAGGTAATATACGGAACAAGTAAATTGGATGTGTGCTTTCCGATACCGGGATAGCAGTGGATTACACGAACCTAAAAGTTTTACCCAAAATATTGATCCACAAACATATTTTGCAACACCGATAGTGGGTCAAATCAGAAAACTTGTCTAGGGTAAAATCTAGCTTGAATTTTCAAAAGATCAAATGTTTTCATAAAGATCCAATTTCTTTACGGATCTACATTTTCATAGTCATGTGGGACTGTAAACCGCCTTTCAAATGTGCACTTTGCTTTAGAAACCGAAAGTAAATCGGCTATTTGATTGCAAGTGTCGTTGACCTAAACCCGAGGCAACTATGGATGACACACCCACCTTTAACCATGGTTCTATCGTTACTATCATTGTTTATACCGCCGTATAGAAATCACTGATGTACAAAGTGTGAAGAATAAAGAAGTGATTTTAGTATTTCAAGACGATATTGCTTGAGGACAAGCAACGCTCAAGTGTGGGAATATTTGATAATGCTAAAAACGAACATATATTTCATAGCATTATTCCTTAAGAAAGACAAGCTTTTAGTTGCAATTATTCTATTTACAAGTGATATTCGTTTAAATAATAAAAGGCGAAGACAAAAGACAGATTCGACGAATTGAAGACGCAAACGACCAAAAAGCTCAAAAGTACAAAAGACAATCAAAGAGGTTCCAATTATTGATAAGAAACGTCTCGAAATTACAAGAGTACAAGATTCAAAACGCAAAGTACAAAATATAAAATTGTACGCAAGGACGTTCAAAAATCCGAATCCGGAACCGGGACCGGAGTCAACTCTCAACGCTCGACGCAATGGACTAAAAATTACAAGTCAACTATGCACATAAATATAATATAATATTTAAATAATTCTTATAATTATTTAATATATTATATTATTTATAAAACGTCGGCACAAGGAAACAAGCAACATGTGAGCTCTCCCAGCTGGCCATGCGATCGCATGGCCAGGAAGAAGGAAGTCCATGCGATCGCATGGCATGAAAAGTCAGGCCACACCTCCTATAAAAATCGAGCTTTGGTGAACCAAAAAATCCATCCATCTTTCTCTCTTCTCTCATATATACGTAAAATATATATATATAATTTATATTTTAATTTTAATTTTAATTATAATTCTAATAATAAGGGTATGTTAGCGAATGTTGTAAGGGTGTAAGTCGAAATTCTGTCCGTGTAACGCTACGCTATTTTTAATCATTGTAAGTTATGTTCAACCTTTTTATATTAATGTCTCGTAGCTAAGTTATTATTATGCTTATTTAAAACGAAGTAATCATGATGTTGGGCTAATTACTAAAATTGGGTAATTGGGCTTTGTACCATAATTGGGGTTTGGACAAAAGAACGACACTTGTGGAAATTAGACTATGGGCTATTAATGGGCTTTATATTTGTTTAACTAAATGAAAGTTTGTTAATGTTAATATAAAGATTTACAATTGGGCGTCCCTATAAAATACCATATACACTCAATCGGACACGATGGGCAGGGTATTTATATGTACGAATAATCGTTCATTTAACCGGACACGGGAATGGATTAATAGACACTAGAATAATTAAAACAGGGGTGAAATTACATTCAAGGGTAATTGGTGTAATTGCTAACAAAGTAGTAAAACCTTGGTTTACACGCAGTTGATAACCTGGTGTATTCATTAAACAAAGTATTAAAACCTTGTTACAATTCGAATCCCCAATTAGTTGGAATATTTAACTTCGGGTATAAGGATAATTTGACGAGGACACTCGCACTTTATATTTATGACTGATGGACTGTTATGGACAAAAACCAGACGGACATATTAAATAATCCAGGACAAAGGACAATTAACCCATGGGCATAAAACTAAAATCAACACGTCGAACATCATGATTACGGAAGTTTAAATAAGCATAATTCTTTTATTTCATATTTAATTTCCTTTATTTTATATTTAATTGCACTTCTAATTATCGCATTTTTAATTATCGCAAGTTTATGTTATCGCACTTTTATTATTCGCAATTTCATTTATCGTTATTTACTTCATGTTTTAATTTAAGTCTTGTATTTATTTTTAATATTTTACATTTGGTTTTAACTGCGACTAAAGTTTTAAAATCGACAAACCGGTCATTAAACGGTAAAAACCCCCCTTTATAATAATAATATTACTTATATATATATATATATATATATATATATATTTGTATTTTTACAATTATTGTGTGTAAAAAAATATAGTGTTATACTTCACTAGCTCCCTGTGGAACGAACCGGACTTACTAAAAACTATACTATAATACGATTAGGTACACTGCCTATAAGTGTTGTAGCAAGGTTTAAGTATATCCACTCGATAAATAAATAAATAACTTGTGTAAAATTGTATCGTATTTAATAGTTTTTCCTAGTAAAACATAAACTATTTCGTATACCTCTGCTAAAACATCAATAGCATACGTCTGTTTTATAGTTCAGGCTAGAGTTTCTTTCTATACCTGGAACAGACGGGGATGTCAAACCCTATGGATCCATATACCTCTATTCGCGCCCATCGGTTCTTATAACCGACAGTTACTAGTTACCAAACCTAAGGGATTTTCGGTTCAAACTCGGTGTAGAATTTAGTATGTACTTGTATCCATTGCGTTTAAAATAAATTGCATGTATTCTCAGCCCAAAAATGTATTGCAAAAGCAATTAAAAAGGGATCAATGAAACTCACCTTAGCAGCACATAAGGTCATTCACCGAAATGGGACCGAAACTCGAAATACCAAATAACCGTAGATCTCAACCTAGAGAACATATGTTGGTCAATAATTGTCTATCAAGCTAGGTCAGGTCATAGTGTATCACAATCCTAATGCTCGAGTTCGACATACAAAAGTTATCCAAAATCGTTTCAAAAAGTCAATTTTGACAATAGTTCAACAAAACGAGACGTACCTTATATAAGGATTCATTTACTCGGTTGGTAATATTCAAAAATCCAATTTCTCAATCTTACAAACAATTTGTTTAAATATTAATTATAGATTCAAAAGCAATTCCAATTAACGTCAATTATAATTCAGTTGATCATATCTTTTAATCCGTTCATCGAAACTATTCGATATCTAAATGAAAAGTTATTGATTTTTCGCCAGCTTTCCAAAAACATGTATATCATATACCTTTTACCATTAATATATATATTTAATTTGTGATTTATTATAAACTGTTTAACGACAAAATTTAGCATACACGTATGTATAAATATATATACTCGAGCACTAGACATGGATACACAATTAATATATAAAAGATAAAATATTAGTGCTTACGTATCAATATTGAGATTAAATATTGTAGGAAAGTACGTAGACGTAACGCAGATGATAAACACTAGGTTTGATTCATAAATATACCCCCGAACATTACCCATAATTTCCTTAGCTCTATCCCGCTTGAAAACCCATTTTGAAAGTGACACGCTCAAGATCTCGTCGTAGTATTTTATGTATAATATTAATACTAATAATAATAATAAGATTAATAATAATATTAATCTTAATAATAATAATAATAATAATAATAATAATAATAATAATAATAATAATAATAATAATAATAATAATAATAATAATAATAATAATTACAGAGGGAGTAATATGTATAAGAAAAACTCGAGCAGAAACTGGCATTTTATAGGCAACTTTTTGGAATCTGATGCACATGAAATGTCCCGTTCTTATTGATTAAAAACGTTCCATATTAATTGATTTCGCTGCGAGGTTTTGACCTCTATATGAGACGTTTTTCAAAGACTGCATTCATTTTAAAACAAACCATAACCTTTATTTCATCAATAAAGGTTTAAAAAGCTTTACGTAGATTATCAAATAATGATAATCTAAAATATCCTGTTTACACACGACCATTACATAATGGTTTACAATACAAATATGTTACAACAAAATAAGTTTCTTGAATGCAGTTTTTACACAATATCATACAAGCATGGACTCCAAATCTCGTCCTTATTTAAGTATGCGACAGCGGAAGCTCTTAATAATCACCTGAGAATAAACATGCTTAAAATGTCAACAAAAATGTTGGTGAGTTATAGGTTTAACCTATATATATCAAATCATAATAATAGACCACAAGATTTCATATTTCAATACACATCCCATACATAGAGATAAAAATCATTCATATGGTGAACACCTGGCAACCGACATTAACAAGATGCATATATAAGAATATCCCCATCATTCCGGGACACCCTTCGGATATGATATAAATTTCGAAGTACTAAAGCATCCGGTACTTTGGATGGGGTTTGTTAGGCCCAATAGATCTATCTTTAGGATTCGCGTCAATTAGGGTGTCTGTTCCCTAATTCTTAGATTACCAGACTTAATAAAAAGGGGCATATTCGATTTCGATAATTCAACCATAGAATGTAGTTTCACGTACTTGTGTCTATTTTGTAAATCATTTATAAAACTTGCATGTATTCTCATCCCAAAAATATTAGATTTTAAAAGTGGGACTATAACTCACTTTCACAGATTTTTACTTCGTCGGGAAGTAAGACTTGGCCACTGGTTGATTCACGAACCTATAACAATATATACATATATATCAAAGTATGTTTAAAATATATTTACAACACTTTTAATATATTTTGATGTTTTAAGTTTATTAAGTCAGCTGTCCTCGTTAGTAACCTACAACTAGTTGTCCACAGTTAGATGTACAGAAATAAATCGATAAATATTATCTTGAATCAATCCACGACCCAGTGTATACGTATCTCAGTATTGATCACAACTCAAACTATATATATTTTGGAATCAACCTCAACCCTGTATAGCTAACTCCAACATTCACATATAGAGTGTCTATAGTTGTTCCGAAATATATACAGATGTGTCAACATGATAGGTCGAAACATTGTATACGTGTCTATGGTATCTCAAGATTACATAATATACAATACAAGTTGATTAAGTTATGGTTGGAATAGATTTGTTACCAATTTTCACGTAGCTAAAATGAGAAAAATTATTCAATCTTGTTTTACCCATAACTTCTTCATTTTAAATCCGTTTTGAGTGAATCAAATTGCTATGGTTTCATATTGAACTCTATTTTATGAATCTAAACAGAAAAGTATAGGTTTATAGTCGGAAAAATAAGTTACAAGTCATTTTTGTAAAGGTAGTCATTTCAGTCGAAAGAACGACGTCTAGATGACCATTTTAGAAAACATACTTCCACTTTGAGTTTAACCATAATTTTTGGATATAGTTTCATGTTCATAATAAAAATCATTTTCTCAGAATAACAACTTTTAAATCAAAGTTTATCATAGTTTTTAATTAACTAACCCAAAACAGCCCGCGGTGTTACTACGACGGCGTAAATCCGGTTTTACGGTGTTTTTCGTGTTTCCAGGTTTTAAATCATTAAGTTAGCATATCATATAGATATAGAACATGTGTGTAGTTAATTTTAAAAGTCAAGTTAGAAGGATTAACTTTTGTTTGCGAACAAGTTTAGAATTAACTAAACTATGTTCTAGTGATTACGAGTTTAAACCTTCGAATAAGATAGTTTTATATATATGAATCGAATGATGTTATGAACATCATTACTACCTCAAGTTTAGTAGGTAAACCTACTGGAAGTGACAAGAAATGATCTAGCTTCAAAGGATCTTGGATGGCTTGAAAGTTCTTGAAGTAGGATCATGACACAAAAACAAGTTCAAGTAAGATTTTTACTCGAATTAAGATAGTTTATAGTTATAGAAATTGAATCAAAGTTTGAATATGAATATTACCTTGAATAAGAAACATAACCTACTATATATAACAAAGGTTTCTTGATCTTAGATGATTACTTGGAATGGATTAGAAAGCTTGGAAGTAAATTAGTAAACTTGAAGGGATTTTTGAAGTGTTCTTGAAGTGTTCTTCCTATAATGATTATAGCTTGATTCTTGAAGTGATTTTTGATGAAGATGATGATTAACTACTGGAAAAATACGTTCATAATAGTGTGTGTGTGTGTTGAGAGAGAATTAGAAAGAGAATTGGAAGTGAAATGGAGTGAATGATGAGTGGTAATTGGTGAGTGGTGAGTGGGGTTAAAAGGAGTTCTAGTTAGTTGACTAGCTCATGGTAGAAGTTAAAATTGATTAGTCATACATGACATAATCAAGAGTGGAATCCCATGCTAGTTCCTATTGGTATATACTCATAGTAAGTACGTTTTGAAGCTGTGTATAATACGGGTAAGAATACGACTAGAATTCTTGATGAAAGAAAAGAATGGAAAAGTAACTGTAACCATTTTCGTTAAGTATGAGTGTTTTGATATATGTCTTGAAGTCTTCCAAAAGTATTTTAATACATCTAAATACACTACATGTATATACATTTTAACTGAGTCGTTAAGTCATCGTTAGTCGTTACATGTAAGTGTTGTTTTGAAACCTTTAAGTTAACGATCTCAATTAATGTTGTTAACCCATTGTTTATTATATCTAATGAGATGTTAAATTATTATATTATCATGATATTATGATATATTAATATATCTTAATATGATATATATATATACATTTAAATGTCGTTACAATGATAATCGTTGCATATATGTCTCGTTTCGAAATCCTTAAGTTAGTAGTCTTGTTTATATGTATATAACTCATTGTTAATATACTTATGGAGATACTTACTTATCATAATCTCATGTTAACCATATGTATATCCATATATATATCGTCATGTTGTTTTTACAAGTTTTAACGTTCGTGAATCGCCGGTCAACTTGGGTGGTCAATTGTCTATATGAAACATATTTCAATTAATCAAGTCTTAACAAGTTTGATTGCTTAACATGTTGGAAACATTTAATCATGTAAATATCAATCTCAATTAATATATATAAACATGGAAAAGTTCGGGTCACTACAGTACCTACCCGTTAAATAAATTTCGTCCCGAAATTTTAAGCTGTTGAAGGTGTTGACGAATCTTCTGGAAATAGATGCGGGTATTTCTTCTTCATCTGATCTTCACGCTCCCAGGTGAACTCGGGTCCTCTACGAGCATTCCATAGAACCTTAACAATTGGTATCTTGTTTTGCTTAAGTCTTTTAACCTCACGATCCATTATTTCGACGGGTTCTTCGATGAATTGAAGTTTTTCGTTGATTTGGATTTCATCTAACGGAATAGTGAGATCTTCTTTAGCAAAACATTTCTTCAAATTCGAGACTTGGAAAGTGTTATGTACAGCCGCGAGTTGTTGAGGTAACTCAAGTCGGTAAGCTACTGGTCCGACACGATTAATAATCTTGAATGGTTCAATATACCTTGGATTTAATTTCCCTCGTTTACCAAATCGAACAACGCCTTTCCAAGGTGCAACTTTAAGCATGACCATCTCTCCAATTTCAAATTCTATATTTTTTCTTTTAATGTCAGCGTAGCTCTTTTGTCGACTTTGGGCGGTTTTCAACCGTTGTTGAATTTGGATGATCTTCTCGGTAGTTTCTTGTATAATCTCCGGACCCGTAATATGTCTATCCCCCACTTCACTCCAACAAATTGGAGACCTGCACTTTCAACCATAAAGTGCTTCAAACGGCGCCATCTCAATGCTTGAATGGTAGCTGTTGTTGTAGGAAAATTCTGCTAATGGTAGATGTCGATCCCAACTGTTTCCGAAATCAATAACACATGCTCGTAGCATGTCTTCAAGCGTTTGTATCGTCCTTTCGCTCTGCCCATCAGTTTGTGGATGATAGGCAGTACTCATGTCTAGACGAGTTCCTAATGCTTGCTGTAATGTCTGCCAGAATCTTGAAATAAATCTGCCATCCCTATCAGAGATAATAGAGATTGGTATTCCATGTCTGGAGATGACTTCCTTCAAATACAGTAGTGCTAACTTCTCCATCTTGTCATCTTCTCTTATTGGCAGGAAATGTGCTGATTTGGTGAGACGATCAACTATTACCCAAATAGTATCAAAACCACTTGCAGTCCTTGGTAATTTAGTGATGAAATCCATGGTAATGTTTTCCCATTTCCATTCCGGGATTTCGGGTTGTTGAAGTAGACCTGATGGTTTCTGATGCTCAGCTTTGACCTTAGAACATGTCAAATATGTAGTGACCCAAACTTTTCCATGTTTATATATATTAATTGAGATTGTTATTTACATGATTAAATGTTTCCAACATGTTAAGCAATCAAACTTGTTAAGACTTGATTAATTGAAATATGTTTCATATAGACAATTGACCACCCAAGTTGACCGGTGATTCACGAACGTTAAAACTTGTAAAAACTATATGATGACATATATATGGATATATATATATATAGTTAACATGATACTATGATAAGTAAACATATCATTAAGTATATTAACAATGAACTACATATGTAAAAACAAGACTACTAACTTAATGATTTTTAAACGAGACATATATGTAACGATTATCGTTGTAAAGACATTTAATGTATATATATCATATTAAGAGATATTCATACATGATAATATCATGATAATATAATAATTTAAAATCTCATTTGATATTATAAACATTGGGTTAACAACATTTAACAAGATCGTTAACCTAAAGGTTTCAAAACAACACTTACATGTAACGACTAACGATGACTTAACGACTCAGTTAAAATGTATATACATGTAGTGTTTTAATATGTATTTATACACTTTTGAAAGACTTCAATACACTTATCAAAATACTTCTACTTAACAAAAATGCTTACAATTACATCCTCGTTCAGTTTCATCAACAATTCTACTCGTATGCACCCGTAATCGTACTCGTACAATACACAGCTTTTAGATGTATGTACTATTGGTATATACACTCCAATGATCAGCTCTTAGCAGCCCATGTGAGTCACCTAACACATGTGGGAACCATCATTTGGCAACTAGCATGAAATATCTCATAAAATTACAAAAATATGAGTAATCATTCATGACTTATTTACATGAAAACAAAATTACATATCCTTTATATCTAATCCATACACCAACGACCAAAAACACCTACAAACACTTTCATTCTTCAATTTTCTTCATCTAATTGATCTCTCTCAAGTTATATCTTCAAGTTCTAAGTGTTCTTCATATATTCTACAAGTTCTAGTTACATAAAATCAAGAATACTTTCAAGTTTGCTAGCTCACTTCCAATCTTGTAAGCTGATCATCCAACCTCAAGAAATCTTTGTTTCTTACAGTAGGTTATCATTCTAATACAAGGTAATAATCATATTCAAACTTTGGTTCAATTTCTATAACTATAACAATCTTATTTCAAGTGATGATCTTACTTGAACTTATTTTCGTGTCATGATTCTGCTTCAAGAACTTCGAGCCATCCAGGGATCCGTTGAAGCTAGATCCATTTTTCTCTTTTCCAGTAGGTTTATCCAAGGAACTTAAGGTAGTAATGATGTTCATAACATCATTCGATTCATACATATAAAGCTATCTTATTCGAAGGGTTAAACTTGTAATCACTAGAACATAGTTTAGTTAATTCTAAACTTGTTCGCAAACAAAAGTTAATCCTTCTAACTTGACTTTTAAAATCAACTAAACACATGTTCTATATCTATATGATATGCTAACTTAATGATTTAAAACCTGGAAACACGAAAAACACCGTAAAACCGGATTTACGCCGTCGTAGTAACACCGCGGGCTGTTTTGGGTTAGTTAATTAAAAACTATGATAAACTTTGATTTAAAAGTTGTTATTCTGAGAAAATGATTTTTATTATGAACATGAAACTATATCCAAAAATTATGGTATAACTCAAAGTGGAAGTATGTTTTCTAAAATGGTCATCTAGACGTCGTTCTTTCGACTGAAATGACTACCTTTACAAAAACGACTTGTAACTTATTTTCCTTACTATAAACCTATACTTTTTCTGTTTAGATTCATAAAATAGAGTTCAATATGAAACCATAGCAATTTGATTCACTCAAAACAGATTTAAAATGAAGAAGTTATGGGTAAAACAAGATTGGATAATTTTTCTCATTTTAGCTACGTGAAAATTAGTAACAAATCTATTCCAACCATAACTTAATCAAATTGTATTGTATATTATGTAATCTTGAGATACCATAGACACGTATACAATGTTTCGACCTATCATGTCGACACATCTATATATATTTCGGAACAACCATAGACACTCTATATGTGAATGTTGGAGTTATCTATACAGGGTTGAGGTTGATTCCAAAATATATATAGTTTGAGTTGTGAACAATACTGAGATACGTATACACTGGGTCGTGGATTGATTCAAGATAATATTTATCGATTTATTTCTGTACATCTAACTGTGGACAACTAGTTGTAGGTTACTAACGAGGACAGCTGACTTAATAAACTTAAAACATCAAAATATATTAAAAGTGTTGTAAATATATTTTGAACATACTTTGATATATATGTATATATTCTTATAGGTTCGTGAATCAACCAGTGGCCAAGTCTTACTTCCCGACGAAGTAAAAATCTGTGAAAGTGAGTTATAGTCCCACTTTTAAAATCTAATATTTTTGGGATGAGAATACATACAGGTTTTATAAATGATTTACAAAATAGACACAAGTACGTGAAACTACATTCTATGGTTGAATTATCAAAATCGAATATGCCCCTTTTTATTAAGTCTGGTAATCTAAGAATTAGGGAACAGACACCCTAATTGACGCGAATCCTAAAGATAGATCTATTGGGCCTAACAAACCCCATCCAAAGTACCGGATGCTTTAGTACTTCGAAATTTATATCATATCCGAAGGGTGCCCCGGAATGATGGGGATATTCTTATATATGCATCTTGTTAATGTCGGTTACCAGGTGTTCACCATATGAATGATTTTTATCTATATGTATGGGATGTGTATTGAAATATGAAATCTTGTGGTCTATTGTTACGATTTGATATATATAGGTTAAACCTATAACTCACCAACATTTTTGTTGACGTTAAAAGCATGTTTATTCTCAGGTGAATACTAAGAGCTTCCGCTGTTGCATACTAAAATAAGGACAAGATTTGGAGTCCATGTTTGTATGATATTGTGTAAAAACTGCATTCAAGAAACTGATTTCGATGTAACATATTTGTATTGTAAACCATTATGTAATGGTCGTGTGTAAACAGGATATTTTAGATTATCATTATTTGATAATCTACGTAAAGCTTTTTAAACCTTTATTTATGAAATAAAGGTTATGGTTTGTTTTAAAAATGAATGCAGTCTTTGAAAAACGTCTCATATAGAGGTCAAAACCTCGCAACGAAATCAATTAATATGGAACGTTTTTAATCAATAAGAACGGGACATTTCAGTTGGTATCAGAGCGTTGGTCTTAGAGAACCAGAATTTTGCATTAGTGTGTCTTATCGAGTTTGTTAGGATGCATTAGTGAGTCTGGACTTCGACCGTGTTTACTTGAAAAATGATTGCTTAACAAATTTTGTTGGAAACTATATATTTTTAACATGTGAATATTATGTGATATATTAATCTCTTAACGCGTTTGATATTATGTGATAGATGTCTACCTCTAGAACAAGTCCCATTGACTCACCTAATAATAATGAAGAGTCAAATGTAAATTGGAATGATTCGTGGACTGATTCACAAGTTCCCGAAGAGGAACCGGAAGAAGAGTCGGAACCAGAAGAAGAATCGGAACTGGAAGAAGAATCGGAACCTGATGAATAAATAGAACCGGTGGGAGAAATAATAAAACGGTTAAGTAAAAGAAAATCCTCAACCAACCGACCAAGGTTAATTATGGTCAATGGTGTTTCCGCCAAGGAAGCAAAATATTGGGAGGATTACCAATTCTCCGATGAATCGGATTCCGACGAGAATTCCGATGATGTTATAGAAATTACCCCAACTGAATTTAAAAAGGCAAAAGAAAATAATAAGGGAAAGGGCATAAAAATAGAGAAATCTAATTCCAACCCCGATGAACTTTATATGTATCGTCAACCCCCGAAGTCCTTAAGTTGTAACAATGACCCGGGAACCTCTAAACCACCAGGTTTTTCTAAACCAATGTGGAAAACGACGGCTCATATTAGGGGAACATCATATATCCCTAGAAACTTGGCAAAACGAACCAAAACCGAAGAAGAAGAAACAAGCGAGTCGGAATAAGATAGTTGTATTCGTGTGGTGTAATATATGTAATATAGTGTGCTTATGCTTTATGATATATGTAAAAATTGCTTGTATTAATAAGTATTTTTTTTTATGAATCTAACTCTTGTCTATTTTACAGTATAAAAACACAAAATGGATAGAAAACCCAATATTTTAAGAGACCTACCCGGAGACATGATTGATGAAATCTTGTCTAGAGTCGGTCAGAATTCTTCGGCACAACTATTTAAGGCGAGATCAGTTTCTAAGACATTCGAAGAACGTTCTAAGAATGCCTTGGTTTATATAAGGCTTTCGTTCGAAAGATGAGGGATATCACATTGGGAAATCCATAAGTTACGATGTGTTTACTTTGACGCATATATTGCGGGGAACCCAAATGCTATTTTACGCAATGGGTTAAGGAATTATTTTGACTCAATATATCCGAATATTGGACTTCGTGATTTAGAAAAAGCGGCTAACATGCAACATAAAGAAGTATGTTATGCTTACGGATTAGTAATGTTCGCTTCTCACCAAAGTGAGAACAAGAACATTGGGCTACAACTATTAAACAAAACGTTCCCACAAGTGATGGAGTCGGTAATTGGGGTAAGAAATGAGGTTTTTAGATTGTTACGGGACTGTTGGACATTACGTAACCCTCGTCCCTTTGACGACGTTACAACATGCTGTCTTATCAACGGCCATAACGGTTATGTTCCACAAGACCAAGGATGGGAAGTAGTCCTAGTAAAACCAGAATGCATGACTTGTTTCTGGACGTATGAATTACGTGTCTTTATTGCCTTTGCTGAACGACTTGTGTACTAGCTAGAATTATCTTCACAACTATCTTGTATCAAAGTTATTGAAACGGTGGATGCACCTACAAAGAATTCACTGCCTGCAAACCTTTGGAATT
Source organism: Rutidosis leptorrhynchoides (assembly GCF_046630445.1). Lineage (NCBI taxonomy): Eukaryota > Viridiplantae > Streptophyta > Magnoliopsida > Asterales > Asteraceae > Rutidosis > Rutidosis leptorrhynchoides. Next base: position 243,139,530 of record NC_092343.1, read on the forward strand.
TGATGGAACCGAAGGACCGATTGGATTGAAACGGTGGACCGAGAAGGTCGAATCGGTGTTTGCCATTAGTAAGTGTACTGAAGAGGACAAAGTGAAGTACGTTACGCATACCTTCACAGGTTCTGCGTTAACATGGTGGAATACCTATCTAGAGCAAGTGGGACAAGATGATGCGTACGCACTACCGTGGTCAGCATTCAAGCACTTGATGAACGAGAAGTACCGTCCCAGAACCGAGGTCAATAAGCTCAAGACAGAACTTAGAGGGTTACGAACCCAAGGATTTGATATTACCACGTACGAAAGACGATTCACAGAATTGTGCCTATTGTGTCCGGGAGCATTCGAAGATGAGGAAGAGAAGATCGACGCGTTTGTGAAAGGATTACCGGAAAGAATCCAAGAAGATATAAGTTCACACGAGCCCGCCTCCATACAACAGGCATGTAGAATGGCTCACAAACTAGTGAACCAGATTGAAGAAAGAATTAAAGAACAGACTGCTGAAGAGGCCAATGTGAAACAAGTCAAAAGAAAGTGGGAGGAAAACGGTGATAAGAATCACCAATACAACAACAACATCAATTACAACAATAATCGCAACAATTATCCCAACAATCGCAACATCAATCGCAACTACAACAAACGGCCCAACAACAACAACAACAACAACAACAACAACAACAACAACAACAACAACAGCAGCAGCAACTACAACAATCATCCTAACAACAATAATAACCGCAACAACAACAACAATCAGAAGCAGCTATGCCAAAGGTGTGAAAAGTATCACTCGGGGTTCTGCACCAAATTTTGCAACAAGTGTAAAAGAAATGGTCATAGCGCGGCGAAGTGTGAGGTCTATGGACCAGGGGTTAATAGAACGAAAGGAACAAATGGTGTCGGAACGAGTAATGGCGGAGCAAGTAGTGTCGGAGCAAGTTATGTGATAATGCTAAAAACGAACATATATTTCATAGCATTATTCCTTAAGAAAGACAAGCTTTTAGTTGCAATTATTCTATTTACAAGTGATATTCGTTTAAATAATAAAAGGTGAAGACAAAAGACAGATTCGACGAATTGAAGATGCAAACGACCAAAAAGCTCCAAAGTACAAAAGACAATCAAAGAGGTTCCAATTATTGATAAGAAACGTCTCGAAATTACAAGAGTACAAGATTCAAAACGCAAAGTACAAAATATAAAATTGTACGCAAGGACGTTCGAAAATCCGGAACCGGGACCGGAGTCAACTCTCAACGCTCGACGCAATGGACTAAAAATTACAAGTCAACTATGCACATAAATATAATATAATATTTAAATAATTCATATAATTATTTAATATATTATATTATTTATAAAACGTCGGCACAAGGAAACAAGCAACATGTGAGCTCTCCCAGCTGGCCATGCGATCGCATGGCCAGGAAGAAGGAAGTCCATGCGATCGCATGGCATGAAAAGTCAGGCCACACCTCCTATAAAAATCGAGCTTTGGTGAACCAAAAAATCCATCCATCTTTCTCTCTTCTCTCATATATACGTAAAATATATATATATATAATTTATATTTTAATTATAATTCTAATAATATGGGTATGTTAGCGAATGTTGTAAGGGTGTAAGTCGAAATTCTGTCCGTGTAACGCTACGCTATTTTTAATCATTGTAAGTTATGTTCAACCTTTTTATATTAATGTCTCGTAGCTAAGTTATTATTATGCTTATTTAAAACGAAGTAATCATGATGTTGGACTAATTACTAAAATTGGGTAATTGGGCTTTGTACCATAATTGGGGTTTGGACAAAAGAACGACACTTGTAGAAATTAGACTATGGGCTATTAATGGGCTTTATATTTGTTTAACTAAATGAAATTTTGTTAATGTTAATATAAAGATTTACAATTGGGCGTCCCTATAAAATACCATATACACTCAATCGGACACGATGGGCAGGGTATTTATATGTACGAATAATCGTTCATTTAACCGGACACGGGAATGGATTAATAGACACTAGAATAATTAAAACAGGGGTGAAATTACATTCAAGGGTAATTGGTGTAATTGCTAACAAAGTAGTAAAACCTTGGTTTACACGCAGTTGATAACCTGGTGTATTCATTAAACAAAGTATTAAAACCTTGTTACAATTCGAATCCCCAATTAGTTGGAATATTTAACTTCGGGTATAAGGATAATTTGACGAGGACACTCGCACTTTATATTTATGACTGATGGACTGTTATGGACAAAAACCAGACGGACATATTAAATAATCCAGGACAAAGGACAATTAACCCATGGGCATAAAACTAAAATCAACACGTCGAACATCATGATTACGGAAGTTTAAATAAGCATAATTCTTTTATTTCATATTTAATTTCCTTTATTTTATATTTAATTGCACTTCTAATTATCGCATTTTTAATTATCGCAAGTTTATTTTATCGCACTTTTATTATTCGCAATTTCATTTATCGTTATTTACTTCATGTTTTAATTTAAGTCTTGTATTTATTTTTAATATTTTACATTTGGTTTTAACTGCGACTAAAGTTTTAAAATCGACAAACCGGTCATTAAACGGTAAAAACCCCCCTTTATAATAATAATATTACTTATATATATATATATATATATATATATATATATATATATATATATATATATATATATATATATATATATATATATATATATTTGTATTTTTACAATTATTGTGTGTAAAAAAATATAGTGTTATACTTCACGAGCTCCCTGTGGAACGAACCGGACTTACTAAAAACTATACTATAATACGATTAGGTACACTGCCTATAAGTGTTGTAGCAAGGTTTAAGTATATCCACTCGATAAATAAATAAATAACTTGTGTAAAATTGTATCGTATTTAATAGTTTTTCCTAGTAAAACATAAACTATTTCGTATACCTCTGCTAAAACATCAAGTATTTTTGGCGCCGCTGCCGGGGAACGCCGAAGCGAAACGCCACACACATAAAAAAAAAAGATTTTTATTTTTAGTACTTTTTGTAGAAATACGTTTTAAATATTCGAAAATATAAAAATAAAAACAAAAATATAAATATTTTTAAGAGTTTGTAAGTTATATAAAAGTTTCTTTATCTTTATTTTATAAAAATATAAGTTTTATTTAATTTATATAAATATATTACATAATTTTATAAAAAAAAATTAAATTAATTCGGCCTGTACTGTAGCAGCCCACTCTATGGCCCGAAACCCTAGCCCATGCGATCGCATGGCTGGGCAACTGAGGACTCATGCGATCGCATGAGCCCATCTGACACGCCAGATTTGACTTCCTGCTGCAATAATTACGAAATTATTATTATTATTATATAATTAAAACCCTAATTAGGGTATTATTTTTTTTATTATTAGTTTAGTTTTTATTATTATTAATTTGTTATATTTAGTTTTATTTTAGTTTTCATTAAATTATAAAATTAATAGTTTTATAAAATAAATAATATAAAAATAATATTTTTATAAAAATTGTACTTTTTACAACTTTTTATATATTTTTATATTTTGTCCCTTTTTAATCGTTTTAGCGTAACTTTTGTATTTTTAGCTCATATTTAGTTTTAATTCATAGTTTTTGCCATAATTATTTTTACTTCTAGATTTTTAGGCTTTACCGTAGAATTCCTTAAGTGCTTTTTCTTTAGACTAAGATTTAGGTACTTTAGAATTTTGCGACGCCTTTTTAAGTTTTAGTTTCTTTTATTTGGGATTTAGTTTTTCTTGTAAGCTTTAATATTTTTAGACGACCTTTTACTATGTATCAATTATCATTCCAATTAGTAATCTCAATTTGCGATTATAATTTTAAGTTAGTTGTAGTAATAAGGTTAGGTTAGTAAAGTATTTTTAAGTTTTATAAGTTTCTTTTATTTTTTCGTCACCTTTTATTTTTCAACCATTTTTCTTTTTCGACCTTTTTCGACGAACTCTTTTTCTTTCTTATTTCTCGCTATTCTAGTTTTAGGACATAGATTTTTATTCTACTTCTTATCTAAATTTCTTAAAATTACGAAAATTTATTTTAAGTGGTTAAATTAATAGACATCAAAATTTTCTGGTTCGTAGTAATAGTTGGATTTGTACGTGGACCGGGTTATTGGAGCCAAACAGTCCTCAATTATATTGAGACCAAACGAATCCTGCCCCTCTGCTACATCTTTTGGCTATTCGAAACGTGGGCAAAATCAGAAAAGTCTATTGATTGGATAACTTATTATAATTTTTCTTTCCTTTTTAAAACTAATAGGATATTCAGTGAATGCACCGAGCAAGACGTTCACCACCTTTTGTACGTTCACCACCTGTAACTAGATCAAGACATTTAGCAAATATAACCGCCGTTGATTTTTCTTTAGAATCGTCATCCAGTAGACCAAGTACTTCAGTTCAAATTTCCGATAATCCATTTTTTGAACCCGACCTCACAATTGAGAATCCGGAGAATATTCAGGAACGGTTCGTAGATCCTGAACCATTAAACTTTCCTCCGGAACCACCAATCATTCAAACAGAGATTGTTGAGGAACGAACCATTAAATCAGAATCATCTAGTGATACCGATTCACCAAATTCAATTATGGAAAATCTGGAACCTTTAAGTATGGAAGACCGAATGAGAGCTAAACGCACTGGCCAAGGTCACGCAATTACTCATCCAGACATTAATGTGCCAGATTATGAAATCAAAGGACAAATTCTACACATGGTGACTAATCAATGTCAATTTAGTGGTGCGCCGAAGGAAGATCCAAATGAACATCTACGTACCTTTAATAGGATCTGCACACTATTTAAAATCCGAGAAGTGGAGGATGAACAGATATATCTCATGTTATTTCCCTGGACTTTAAAGGGAGAAGCCAAAGATTGGTTGGAATCGTTACCTGAAGGGGCGATTGATACATGGGACGTTTTAGTTGACAAATTTCTTAAACAATTCTTTCCTGCATCTAAAGCCGTAAGACTTCAAGCAGAAATTGTTACGTTTACACAGAAACCGAATGAAACTCTATATGAGGCGTGGACAAGATATGGAAAGTTATTAAGAGGATGTCCGCAACGTGGTTTAGACACCTGTCAAATAGTACAAATATTCTACCAAGGATGCGACATCACTACAAGAAAAGACATAGATATAGTAGCTGGTGGTTCTATTATGAAGAAAACCGAAACTGATGCTTACAAAATTATTGATAACACTGCTTCCCACTCACATGAGTGGCACCAAGAAAAAGATATCATTAGATCATCTAAAGCAGCTAGAGCCGATTCTAGCCATGACTTAGATTCCATTTCCGCAAAGATAGATGCTGTGGAAAGACGAATGGAAAAGATGACTAAGGATATTCACTCAATACGAATTAGTTGTGAGCAGTGTGGAGGACCACATTTGACAAAAGATTGTCTCAGTATTGAATTAACAATGGAACAAAGAGAGAATATTTCATACATAAACCAAAGGCCTGGAAATAATTATCAGAATAATTATCAACCGCCAAGACCGATTTACAATCAAAACTAGAATTATAACCGAAATATTCCATACAACAACCAACAAGGTCCTAGCAATCAACAAGTATCCAATAATACTTACAATCAGCAAAGACCTAATTTTCAAAACAAACCACCACAACAAACCGATGATAAAAAGCCGAATTTAGAAGATATGATGACGAAGCTAGTTGAAACTCAAACGCAGTTTTTCACATCTCAAAAACAAACCAATGAACAAAATGCTCAAGCATTTAGAAATCAACAAGCTTCTATTCAAAATCTGGAACAAGAAGTGAGTAACCTAGCAAGGTTAATAGGTGAAAGAAAACCGGGAAGTCTACCTAGTGATACAAATGCTAACCCCCGGAATGAAACAGCTAAAGCCATTACCACAAGAAGTGGTACAACACTTAAACCACCTGAAATACCTGTAACTTCTGATGAAACTATTCCTACTCCACAAGAACCACAACCTGATCAAGATACGGAAAAAGAACCGGTAGTTGAAAAAGTTAAAAAAGATAACACAGTTAAGGATAAACCTTATGTTAAACCATACCAACCACCACTTCCTTACCCGAGTAAAATGAAGAAAGAAAAACTTGAAGCCGAGCAATCCAAATTCTTGGATATGTTTAAACAGATAAATGTAAATCTTCCTTTCATTGATGTGATTTCAGGAATGCCAAGATATGCTAAATTCTTGAAAGATCTAATTTCAAATAGAAAGAAAATGGAAGAACTCTCGGCTGTTACTATGAATGCTAATTGTTCAGCAGTGCTGTTGAATAAGATACCAGAAAAACTATCTGATCCAGGAAGTTTCACAATTCCATGTTTTCTGGGTAGTCTTAGTTCAATAGAAGCATTGGCAGACTTAGGTGCTAGTATAAATCTAATGCCGTATTCACTATACACTAAACTAGACCTTGGAGAATTGAAACCAACAAGAATAAGCATACAACTAGCCGATAGATCAATAAAATATCCTAGAGGGATAATGGAGAACATGCTAGTTAAAGTTGGTACTTTAGTATTTCCAGTAGATTTTGTTGTTTTAGACATGGAAGAAGATTCTCAAGTTCCTCTCATATTAGGAAGACCATTCTTAAACACGGCTAAAGCAATGATAGACGTGTTCGGTAAGAAACTGACCCTAAGTATAGAGGATGAGAGTGTTACCTTTTCAGTTGATAGAGCAATGCAACAACCACAATCTGCAGATGATACATGTTATTATATTCAAACTATAGATGCACATGCAGAATTATTAGAAGAATTTCCAGAATTACAAGGAACAGGAGAATGTTCTTTAGGAGAAGGTAATGAAACAATTGATGAAGCTGAAATGTTAGCTACACTTATAGCTAATGGATATGAACCAACAGCAGAAGAAATTCAAATGCTAAAAGAAGAAGACAGATATCGATATAAATCATCGATAGAAGAACCTCCGAAATTAGAGTTAAAGCCACTTCCAAACCATTTGGAATACGCTTATTTACATGGTGAATCTGAATTACCTGTAATAATATCGTCTTCTCTTACTGAAAATGAGAAATCACAACTCATTTCTGTGTTGAAAGTTCATAAACCAGCCATTGCATGGAAGATTCATGATATTAAAGGAATAAGTCCTTCGTATTGCACACATAAAATCCTTATGGAAGAAGGTCATAAAACGTATGTGCAACGCCAACGAAGACTAAATCCTAATATGCAAGATGTAGTTAAGAAAGAGATTATTAAACTGCTAGATGCAGGTTTAATTTATCCAATCTCTGATAGTCCATGGGTAAGCCCAGTTCAATGCGTGCCTAAGAAGGGTGGCATGACTGTCATTACAAATGAAAAAAATGAGCTTATTCCTACTAGGACTGTAACAGGATGGCGTGTGTGTATTGATTATAGAAAATTAAATGACGCCACCAGAAAAGATCACTTTCCCTTACCTTTCATAGATCAAATGTTGGAAAGATTAGCCGGAAATAGTTACTATTGTTTTCTAGATGGATTTTCCGGATATTTTCAAATTCCAATAGCACCCGAAGACCAAGAGAAAACCACATTCACGTGCCCTTATGGTACTTTTGCTTACAAACGCATGCCATTTGGACTTTGTAACGCCCCTGCAACCTTTCAAAGGTGTATGATGGCGATTTTTCACGACATGATAGAAGAATGCATGGAAGTTTTCATGGATGACTTTTCAGTCTTCGGTGATACATTTAAATCATATCTAGTTAATCTGGAACGAATGCTAATTAGATGCGAACAATCAAATCTAGTACTTAATTGGGAGAAATGCCATTTCATGGTTAAAGAAGGCATCGTTCTTGGACATAAAATTTCAAAAGAAGGAATTGAAGTGGATAGAGCTAAAGTAGATGTAATTGCTAAACTTCCACATCCCACCAATGTTAGAGGAGTTAGGAGTTTTCAAGGGCATGCCGGTTTTTACCGACGTTTCATAAAAGATTTTTCTAAAATTGCCACTCCTATGAATAAACTCCTAGAAAAGGATGCGCCATTCATCTTTTCAGATGAGTGTATCAAATCTTTTAATATTCTTAAAGAAGAACTCACTAATGCGCCGATCATGATAACACCAAATTGGAATCTACCATTTGAACTAATGTGCGATGCAAGTGATTTTGCAATGGGAGCCATTTTAGGACAAAGGATTGAAAAACGATTTCAACCTATATATTATGCTAGTAAGACATTACAAGGAGCACAAACGAACTATACAACTACTGAAAAAGAACTCCTTGCTATAGTCTTTGCTTTTGACAAATTTCGATCATATCTCGTTCTAGCAAAAACGGTGGTCTATACCGACCATTCTGCTCTTAGATACTTATTTTCAAAACAGGATGCTAAACCAAGATTAATCCGTTGGATCTTACTCTTACAAGAGTTTGATATTGAAATCCGAGATAAAAGAGGAGCAGAAAACCTCGCCGCTGATCATCTTTCTCGTCTTGAAAATCCTGAGTTAGAAGTTCTAAATGAATCGGCTATACAAGACAACTTCCCTGATGAATATCTATTGACGATAGATTATAAAGAAATCTCATGGTTTGCAGACTATGCAAACTACTTAGTTTGTGGATTCCTTGAAAAAGGATTATCGTACCAAAAACGAAAGAAATTCTTCAGTGATATAAAACACTATTTCTGGGAAGATCCACATTTGTTTAAAAGTTGTCCAGATGGAATAATACGCCGATGTGTATTTGGAGATGAAGCTAGTAAAATTTTAAACCATTGTCACACAGGACCAACAGGAGGGCATTATGGGCCTCAACTAACAGCAAGAAAAGTTTATGATGCTGGATTCTATTGGCCTACAATTTACAAAGACGCACACTTTCTTTGCAAATCCTGTGATGCTTGTCAAAGGGCCGGAAAAATAAGTCAACGTGATGAAATGCCACAAAATGTCATTCAAGTATGTGAAGTATTTGACATTTGGGGTATTGACTTTATGGGTCCATTTCCAAAATCTAATAATAATCTATATATACTCGTAGCCATTGATTATGTATCTAAATGGGCGGAAGCACAAGCTCTCCCAACTAACGATGCACGAGTTGTAGTCAACTTTTTAAAACGTCTTTTTGCAAGGTTTGGAACACCGAAAGCTTTGATAAGTGATCGGGGTACTCATTTCTGTAATAATCAACTTGAGAAAGTTCTTAAAAGATATGGAGTAACTCATAAAATCTCCACCGCATATCATCCACAAACAAGTGGACAAGTTGAAAATACCAACCGAGCTTTAAAACGTATTCTAGAGAAAACCGTAGGATCAAATCCGAAGGAATGGTCCATTAAATTGGAGGATGCACTCTGGGCTTTTAGAACAGCCTACAAAACTCCAATTGGAACCACACCTTTTAGACTTGTTTATGGAAAAGCATGTCATCTTCCAGTAGAAATTAAACACAAAGCATTTTGGGCTTTGAAGACATGTAATCTTGATTTACATGAAGCCGGACGTCTACGATTAAGTCAACTAAATGAATTAGAAGAATTAAGACATGAAGCATACGAAAATTCGTTAATCTATAAGGAAAGAATGAAGAAATGGCATGATAAAAGAATCAGAAGTTCAAAAGAATTTAAAGAAGGAGACAGAGTTCTTCTTTTCAATTCACGATTCAAGCTATTTCCTGGAAAATTGAAATCAAGATGGTCTGGACCATTCATAGTCAAAAGAGTTTTCCCATACGGAACGATAGAATTAATAAATTCACATGGGATTGAATTTAAAGTTAATGGTCACAGAGTTAAACATTACATACATGGTCCGATGGAAGTCGACAACGAAGTTAATCACAATTTCGACACCACAGCTAACTAAGTGTGGGGAGAAGCAAGTCTTTAAAGGATAATATGTATTTCTGTTAGAGTTAGATTGTCTGTTTTCGTGTAGTTCTCGAAAATGGAACCCGAATGGTCTTTCCCTAGCAGACCCTAAAGAACTAGTCTTCTCCCCCCATTCTGAATTTTTATTTTTTTTTAGGTTTTTACAAAATGAAGACTGCCTGTGAACTAAACCATGGTCTAATGCTACACGCTTTGATCACTAAACGTAATAATGACATACTACCGAGTGAATTAGTATCAGTAATCAGAGAAAGAATGGACGAAGTTAGAAAAGAATCCAGATGCGAAGATAATAAGTTACAATTTGGTAAAGGAAAATCAAAATCCGCAGCGAAAAGAAGAGCACGACACCTAGAAAGATGTCACAAATGCGGAAAATGGTCACATGGAGGTAAATGTTCAAATAATCAAACCTATTCAAATACCGAATTTGTTACTTTATGCAGAGACGGACCGTTCATATGTTTAGAAGAAAAACACTGAATGCTCGAGGTTACGCTTATGTAGCTATGGAAAACCAATTAAACCGACTATCTAATGAATGGGATAGATCATATAACTAAGAAATGTATTTCACAGGTATGTCTGTACAGTTTTTATTTTTAACCTTTTGATAATAAACGCTAATTTGTTCGCTAAAAAGTATTAAATTGGTATTGAATAAAATTAGGTTTGGCGACCGAAATTATTGATATCATTCAAAAATTTATTACATCACTGCGAAATTTAACGTTTATTCTTAAGGTATAAATATCTTTAAACAATCAACCCAAAATATTTCAAAAATTCGTCATGAGTTAAATTAGGTTTTGAAACCGAAATTACTTTACCGAAAAGAGGGGCGCATATTTTTGATAATATTTGATTGATTAAAGTGGGATAAAAAGCCAAAAAGATTTTTAATTTTATTTTTACCACGTTTTTAAAATTAATATTTAAATCTTAAATTAATATTGTAAACTTTGTAAAAACAATATTTTTAAAATTGTAAATATTTGAAAAATTAATATAAGTTTGTTGTGAATTTTTAATTTTTAAAATATGAATTTTTAATTTTATGCATTTCAAATTTTAAGTTTGGTGTGAATTTTTAATATTAATTTTGAATTTTATATTTATGTTGTGTGAATTTAAAAACAAAAATTTACTTTATCTCATTAAGTTAAAAATATGATTTTTAAAATTTTTCGTAAGTTGAAGACTAGGTCTTTGAACCGAAATTGCTTTACCCGAGGAAGGGACGAGAACTTTTATTATCATTATTTTTAATCTTATTGAATTAAAGTATGCCAAAAACATTAAAAAAACCCAAAAATCTTTACTTTCAAAAACCGCGCTTTGATTTGACAAATTTTAAAATTTTGTCGAGGGACAGATTAGGACAACGATCCGAAACGGCCTCGCTCCTAAAGGAAAACAAAATTTTTAAAATTTAATTAATTATAAGTTTTATAAAGCATAAGGTTTTACAAAAAAAAAAAAAAAAAAAAAAAAAAGCTGAAAACACTGTAGCCGGCACCCCATGCGATCGCATGGGGTTTGCACTTGGAACCCATGCGATCGCATGGGGACCAAATGCTGGTCAGGAACAAATACAGCAGAGAGTCTGCTTCTACACCACAACACACACACATACCCGAAAATACTCCCAAATATTCACCAAATTTCACCAAAATTCACCGTAATTCGTCATTTTTCTTGCTCTAATCATGCCTAGATTCTCATTCTTCAGCAAATTGGTAAAAATTACACTCCTAAACTCTATAAATTCCTAGTTTTTGTGATAATTACCAATTTTTTACCTAATGCAATTTTGTTAATTTCTAGTGTAATTAGTGTTAAATTGTTAGTATTTTATACATGTATAACCTAGATTGATGCTATTTAACATGATTTGAAGCCAAAAACTTCAAAATTTTTAGAAATCTAGGGTTTGTGTTCTTGAGCAATTTGGGGCTTTTTGATATAAACAGGTTATGGCCGATTTTTGTCATGAATTATTGCTAAATTGAGTAGTGTAACATGTTTAGATAGTTAAATGATCCAAACAATGATCCTAAACATGATTTTTGGAGATTAAAGTGGACTTTTTAAGTCCAAAATTCATGAACTTGATTAATTTGATATATTTGCCATTTGAGACTTGTTTAATTATTAATAATGAATATTTTGACATGTTATTTGAGTTAAATGCTTATGAATTTTGTATACATTTTCATATGTGCTTATTTGAAAAGTGTAGAATTGTGAAAAATTGTGAAAATGTGTATAAGTTTAATTTTGATTTAACATGTTATAGTGATTGTTTTAAGTTGTTATTTTGCTAACACTAATGCATATTTAGATGCACAATTTTTGTGTTTAATGTGTTTTACAGAGAGCCGATACTGGAGGTTCAGGAGCATCATCATCTAGACGACCAGCACCAGCACCAGAACCAGAACCAGAAATGCAACAGGAACAAGAACCACAACAGGAACAACAACAGCCTGATCAGCACATACCTTATTATGATCCAGTACAGTTTGTTGATGAATTCATAGTATTCCCAATGAGGCCGCCAGTAGAATTCCCAACGATTCCTGAGCACACTCTACATCCTAATCTGAGATTTGATAGAAGATGGAGAGATTACGAGACATATCAAAGGAACAAATTCAAATTGGTAACAAAAAATGTAGAGGTGCCAAGGATAATTGATTGGGCCCCTTTGGAAACGGTCCATCTAGCTGACCGTGTTAGACAGCTTTTAGTTCAAAGGTATGGCAGTTCTTCTTTTACAGATTGGGAACGTCTTTTCACCATTCGTAGACCTGTATATAAGGAATGGTGTGTTGAGTTGATGAGTACTGTATCACTTGATACAAATATAGTTAGGATAGATGATAGAAGATTTCTTAGGTTTATCCTTGGCGGTAGGATGTACAGAATGTCCATGCTGGACATGGCCAGGGCCTTACAGATATATACTCCTGGTGAGTTGCTATTACCCGATTGTACAAACTTGATTCATTATGGTGAACGGGTAGATAGTAACTTTGACGCTGACGCCATTTGGAGGCGTATGTCACATTTTGATGTTTTTACACGAGCAGAAGGACACTCCTATACACATATTGACAGAGCCGAGCTTCGTATTATTCATAGATTTTTGGCCAACTCGATTACACAAAGAGGTCATAATAAAGAAAAAATTACCTTATATGATTTATTCTACCTAAAGTGTATTCGGGATCCTAGAAGCTTTGTCAATATCCCTTACTGTGTTGCTTTTTATTTATCTAAAATGGTAGAGGGAATGCAGGACGGGAGTATAATAGGAGGAGGTATTTTTGTTACTCTCATTGGAGAGTATTTAGGTGTTGATAGGAACCAAAGGGGTCCATTACAGATTTGTAGAGAACAGGTTGAGCCCTTAGGATTGAAAGTTTATGTGGGTGCTAAGGTATTGAAAAGTAGACGTAACCAGGCAGTACCCTATGAGGGATCTCATCCTCAGGTAGAGAGAGGCTCAGACGAGGAAATGGAGGAGGCGAAAGACATTAGGGATGTCTTTCGAGATGCTATTCTTGACGTCCACGTTCGTATAGATGAGGAAGCAATGACGAACGCGGCAAGACATAGTATGTATGAGCAGTGGAACTCCGAGCGAGTATACGAGGATTATAGGCGACGCCAACACGATAGCTGGTTAGTTCATCAGCACCAAATCATGAGCCAGCTATCATATCAGGTACCAAATAACTATGTACCTACTCGACCTGCTCATTTTCCGCCACATAGCCCCGATATCCGACCACCCTTTAACCGGTATGACTATAACCAAGCCTATCAGAACACCTATAACCAACAATGGAACCCACCCGATGAGATGAACTGGAACCCCTATCCAGACTGATTTAGTTCCATTTGGTTATTTTTATGATTATTATGTTTTTATCTTTTGACTTTTTCATGTTTAAACTTATGTTATTGGATAAATTTGTGTAATTTTTATTATTTTATTATTATTGTGTACTAATATTTCATATTTAGAATTTGAAAGTGGGATATTAAGTCCCATTTCAAATTGCCATGCATGATTATACTTGTATGTATGTATATTGTCGATTGTTCAAAACAGGGTAAAACAGCGCATTTTCAAAGACTGGCATTAAGTTCAGCAAAAGCTACTAATTTTGACGACAAGATGACAAATAAATGTGATGTCACAACAGACGGAATGAACAAATGATGTGCACCATTTATCATTCAGCAAACAAACGCCAATATATTTGGAAACTTTGGTAAAATTTAATCATTTTCACACAAATCACCCTCAATAATTTAAATTGTTACTGATTTCTTGCAAATGAGGGCATTGCAAGATCTTAAGTGTGGGAAGGGGTTAAATTCTTTCGGATTTTAAAATTTTTTACTTTATACACTTGGTAACCATTAAAAATACTAGTAACGTAGTAGTTGTATTAGAATCTAGTGCTCTCTGATAAAAAAGAACAGCCCTAGTCTTATATACTGACTACCCAATTCTAGTAAAATTTTTCAAAATTTTCAATTAAATGAACTCAAAATCATGTTTATACATATTTATGAACGATAAAACTAGGTGTTAACACCGAAATTATTGTTACCTCGGAAAGGACATAAATTGAGAAACAAACCAAAATGTTGAAATTCATTTAAAATGGAATAGAGGACGATAAAAAAGGAAAATAAAAGCCAAGTGTGGGAAAATTTACCAAGTTATCTTAAACATATGTCACATATATCTGTAACAAATAACTGAAAATACTTTTGCTTTAGACTAAACTAAACTGTTTTACCCAATGAAAGAAAAGAAAAGATGGATCTACACGATGAATCAATTCCATCATTAAAAGGAAGTAAAGTCTTCCGAAAAAGACACGCGCTTCTTGATTTAGGTCATGAAGTTGTCGTCCAGACCAGCTGTAGGTTGACGAAAAATCTAGAAAAGTCATCACTAAAATCAGCAGGAAATCCACGGACCTCAGCATAAAACAGGGTCGCCATGTGGTTAGATTTATCCTAACCATGAGAAGGATTTATCTTGTAAAATGGGGGGGCACCATGCAAATTAGCTGGATAAGACTAATGAATCAGATCCCCAGAAAGAATAATCTCCTTAAAGATTAAAAATCAGCTTTTAAGACTGATATTACTCAATCCTAGAGATTGACCTTAAAGATTGAGAATTACAAACTCATGGAATTCAATGATATCTAAACTCGAGCTTGAACGAGAAAATATTTTGTTCAAAATTACAAACCGATTTGTTTTCTGAAAACCCTACTTTTAATGCGTTCATTACCATTGAACGTAAAATCCTAGGAATTCACCTGGAATTCATTAGGTCACCTGAACCAAATCGGGTGTCAACCGTAAGAACGGTGGTTGCATAGTGTTCAAAGACAGGACCTTGTGCCAGACCGAAAAATCAAAGGATGATCTTTACTATTGCTCCTACCAAGGATAGTTCTAGCATCCGACACGTTAAAAAGACCATAATCATCTGCATGTCACAGGACATTGCCCTAACAGTTTCTTGTTCATCGCTTTCCTTTACAACCGGACGGTAGTTTACCGAAAGGTAATATACGGAACAAGTAAATTGGATGTGTGCTTTCCGATACCGGGATAGCAGTGGATTACACGAACCTAAAAGTTTTAGCCAAAATATTGATCCACAAACATATTTTGCAACACCGATAGTGGGTCAAATCAGAAAACTTGTCTAGGGTAAAATCTAGCTTGAATTTTCAAAAGATCAAATGTTTTCATAAATATCCAATTTCTTTACGGATCTACATTTTCATAGTCATGTAGGACTGTAAACCACCTTTCAAATGTGCACTTTGCTTTGGAAACCGAAAGTAAATCGGCTATTTGATTGCAAGTGTCGTTGACCTAAACCCGAGGCAACTATGGATGACACACCCACCTTTAACCATGGTTCTATCGTTACTATCATTGTTTATACCGCCGTATAGAAATCACTGATGTACAAAGTGTGAAGAATAAAGAAGTGATTTTAGTATTTCAAGACGATATTGCTTGAGGACAAGCAACGCTCAAGTGTGGGAATATTTGATAATGCTAAAAATGAACATATATTTCATAGCATTATTCCTTAAGAAAGACAAGCTTTTAGTTGCAATTATTCTATTTACAAGTGATATTCGTTTAAATAATAAAAGGTGAAGACAAAAGACAGATTCGACGAATTGAAGACGCAAACGACCAAAAAGCTCAAAAGTACAAAAGACAATCAAAGAGGTTCCAATTATTGATAAGAAACGTCTCGAAATTACAAGAGTACAAGATTCAAAACGCAAAGTATAAAATATAAAATTGTACGCAAGGACGTTCGAAAATCCGGAACCGGGACCGGAGTCAACTCTCAACGCTCGACGCAATGGACTAAAAATTACAAGTCAACTATGCACATAAATATAATATAATATTTAAATAATTCTTATAATTATTTAATATATTATATTATTTATAAAACGTGTGAGCTCTCCCAGCTGGCCATGCGATCGCATGGCCAGGAAGAAGGAAGTCCATGCGATCGCATGGCATGAAAAGTCAGGCCACACCTCCTATAAAAATCGAGCTTTGGTGAACCAAAAAATCCATCCATCTTTCTCTCTTCTCTCATATATACGTAAAATATATATATATAATTTATATTTTAATTTTAATTTTAATTATAATTCTAATAATAAGGGTATGTTAGCGAATGTTGTAAGGGTGTAAGTCGAAATTCTGTCCGTGTAACGCTACGCTATTTTTAATCATTGTAAGTTATGTTCAACCTTTTTATATTAATGTCTCGTAGCTAAGTTATTATTATGCTTATTTAAAACGAAGTAATCATGATGTTGGGCTAATTACTAAAATTGGGTAATTGGGCTTTGTACCATAATTGGGGTTTGGACAAAAGAACGACACTTGTGGAAATTAGACTATGGGCTATTAATGGGCTTTATATTTGTTTAACTAAATGAAAGTTTGTTAATGTTAATATAAAGATTTACAATTGGGCGTCCCTATAAAATACCATATACACTCAATCGGACACGATGGGCAGGGTATTTATATGTACGAATAATCGTTCATTTAACCGGACACGGGAATGGATTAATAGACACTAGTATAATTAAAACAGGGGTGAAATTACATTCAAGGGTAATTGGTGTAATTGCTAACAAAGTAGTAAAACCTTGGTTTACACGCAGTTGATAACCTGGTGTATTCATTAAACAAAGTATTAAAACCTTGTTACAATTCGAATCCCCAATTAGTTGGAATATTTAACTTCGGGTATAAGGATAATTTGACGAGGACACTCGCACTTTATATTTATGACTGATGGACTGTTATGGATAAAAACCAGACGGACATATTAAATAATCCAGGACAAAGGACAATTAACCCATGGGCATAAAACTAAAATCAACACGTCGAACATCATGATTACGGAAGTTTAAATAAGCATAATTCTTTTATTTCATATTTAATTTCCTTTATTTTATATTTAATTACACTTCTAATTATCGCATTTTTTATTATCGCAAGTTTATTTTATCGCACTTTTATTATTCGCAATTTCATTTATCGTTATTTACTTCATGTTTTAATTTAAGTCTTGTATTTATTTTTAATATTTTACATTTGGTTTTAACTGCGACTAAAGTTTTAAAATCGACAAACCGGTGATTAAACGGTAAAAACCCCCCTTTATAATAATAATAATATTACTTATATATATATATATATATATATATATATATATATATATATATATATATATATATATATATATATATATATATATATATTTGTATTTTTACAATTATTGTGTGTAAAAAAATATAGTGTTATACTTCACGAGCTCCCTGTGGAACGAACCGGACTTACTAAAAACTATACTATAATACGATTAGGTACACTGCCTATAAGTGTTGTAGCAAGGTTTAAGTATATCCACTCGATAAATAAATAAATAATTTGTGTAAAATTGTATCGTATTTAATAGTTTTTCCTAGTAAAACATAAACTATTTCGTATACCTCTGCTAAAACATCATTATGCCAATGTAGTTTGTTATAAATGTGGAAAATCGGGCCACATTTAGAAATTGCCCGAACCAGGAGAACACGAATGGACAAGGCCGCAGAAGAGTTTTCAATATTAATGCGGCAGAGGCACAGGAAGACCCGGAGCTTGTTACGGGTACATTTCTTATTGACAATAAATCTGCTTACGTTTTATTTGATTCGGGTGCGGATAGAAGCTATATGAGTAGAGATTTTTGTGCTAAATTAAGTTGTCCATTGACGCCTTTGGATAGTAAATTTTTACTCGAATTAGCAAATGGTAAATTAATTTCAGCAGATAATATATGTCGGAATCGAGAAATTAAACTGGTTAGCGAAACATTTAAGATTGATTTGATACCAGTAGAGTTAGGGAGTTTTGATGTGATAATCGGTATGGACTGGTTGAAAGAAGTGAAAGCAGAGATCGTTTGTTACAAAAATGCAATTCGCATTATACGAGAAAAAGGAAAACCCTTAATGGTGTACGGAGAAAAGGGCAACACGAAACTACATATTATTAGTAATTTGAAGGCACAAAAACTAATAAGAAAAGGTTGCTATGCTGTTCTAGCACACGTCGAGAAAGTACAAACTGAAGAAAAGAGCATCAATGATGTTCCCATTGCAAAAGAATTTTCCGATGTATTTCCGAAAGAATTACCGGGATTACCCCCACAGCGATCCGTTGAATTTCAAATCGATCTTGTACCAGGAGCTGCACCAATAGCTCGTGCTCCTTACAGACTCGCACCTAGCGAGATGAAAGAACTGCAAAGCCAATTACAAGAACTTTTAGAGCGTGGTTTCATTCGACCAAGCACATCACCGTGGGGAGCTCCTATTTTGTTTGTCAAGAAGAAAGATGGTACATTCAGGTTGTGTATCGACTACCGAGATTTGAACAAACTTACCATCAAGAACCGCTACCCACTACCGAGAATCGACGACTTATTTGATCAACTACAAGGCTCGTCTATTTATTCAAAGATTGACTTACGTTCCGGGTATCATCAAATGCGGGTGAAAGAAGATGATATTCCAAAGACTGCTTTCAGAACACGTTACGGTCATTACGAGTTTATGGTCATGCCGTTTGGTTTAACTAATGCACCAGCTGTGTTCATGGACCTTATGAACCAAGTGTGTGGACCATACCTTGACAAGTTTGTCATTGTTTTCATTGATGACATACTTATTTACTCAAAGAATGACCAAGAACACGGTGAACATTTGAGAAAGGTGTTAGAAGTATTGAGGAAGATAGTTGTGAAGATAATTCTAGCTAGTACACAAGTCGTTCAGCAAAGGCAATAAAGACACGTAATTCATACGTCCAGAAACAGGTCATGCATTCTGGTTTTACTAGGACTACTTCCCATCCTTGGTCTTGTGGAACATAACTGTTGTGGCCGTTGATAAGACAGCATGTTGTAACGTCGTCAAAGGGACGAGGGTTACGTAATGTCCAACAGTCCCGTAACAATCTAAAAACCTCATTTCTTACCCCAATTACCGACTCCGTCACTTGTGGGAACGTTTTGTTTAATAGTTGTAGCCCGATGTTCTTGTTCTCACTTTGGTGAGAAGCGAACATTACTAATCCGTAAGCATAACATGCTTCTTTATTCAGATATACTGAGTCAAAATAATTTCTTAACCCGTTGCGTAAAATAGCATTTGGGTTCCCCGCAATATATGCGTCAAAGTAAACACATCGTAACTTATGGATTTCCCAATGTGATATCCCCCATCTTTCGAACGAAAGCCTTTTATAAACCAAGGCATTCTTGGAACGTTCTTCGAATGTCTTACAAACTGATCTCGCCTTAAATAGTTGTGCCGCGGAATTCTGACCGACTCTAGACAAGATTTCATCAATCATGTCTCCGGGTAGGTCTCTTAAAATATTGGGTTGTCTATCCATTTTGTGTTTTTATACTGTAAAATAGACAAGAGTTAGATTCATAAAAAAAATACTTATTAATACAAGCAATTTTTACATATATCATAAAGCATAAGCACACTATATTACATATATTACACCACACGAATACAACTATCTTATTCCGACTCGCTCGTTTCTTCTTGTTCGGTTTTGGTTCGTTTTGCCAAGTTTCTAGGGATATATGATGTTCCCCTAATACGAGCCGTCGTTGTCCACATTGGTTTAGAAAAACCTGGAGGTTTAGAGGTTCCCGGGTCATTGTTACAACTTAAGGACTTCGGGGGTTGATGATACATATAAAGTTCATCGGGGTTGGAATTAGATTTCTCTATTTTTATGCCCTTTCCCTTATTATTTTCTTTTGCCTTTTTAAATTCAGTTGGGGTAATTTCTATAACATCATCGGAATTCTCGTCGGAATCCGATTCATCGGAGAATTGGTAATCCTCCCAATATTTTGCTTCCTTGGCGGAAACACCATTGACCATAATTAACCTTGGTCGGTTGGTTGAGGATTTTCTTTTACTTAACCTTTTTATTATTTCCCCCATCGGTTCTATTTCTTCATCCGGTTCCGATTCTTCTTCTGGTTCCGATTCTTCTTCCGGTTCCGACTCTTCTTCCGGTTCCTCATCGGGAACTTGTGAATCAGTCCACGAATCATTCCAATTTACATTTGACTCTTCATTATTATTAGGTGAGTCAATGGGACTTGTTCTAGAGGTAGACATCTATCACATAATATCAAACGCGTTAAGAGATTAATATATCACATAATATTCACATGTTAAAAATATATAGTTTCCAACAAAATTTGTTAAGCAATCATTTTTCAAGTAAACACGGTCGAAGTCCAGACTCACTAATGCATCCTAACAAACTCGATAAGACACACTAATGCAAAATTCTGGTTCTCTAAGACCAACGCTCGGATACCAACTGAAATGTCCCGTTCTTATTGATTAAAAACGTTCCATATTAATTGATTTCGTTGCGAGGTTTTGACCTCTATATGAGACGTTTTTCAAAGACTGCATTCATTTTAAAACAAACCATAACCTTTATTTCAACAATAAAGGTTTAAAAAGCTTTACGTAGATTATCAAATAATGATAATCTAAAATATCCTGTTTACACACGACCATTACATAATGGTTTACAATACAAATATGTTACAACAAAATAAGTTTCTTGAATGCAGTTTTTACACAATATCATACAAGCATGGACTCCAAATCTCGTCCTTATTTAAGTATGCGACAGTGGAAGCTCTTAATAATCACCTGAGAATAAACATTCTTAAAACGTCAACAAAAATGTTGGTGAGTTATAGGTTTAACCTATATATATCAAATCATAATAATAGACCACAAGATTTCATATTTCAATACACATCCCATACATAGAGATAAAAATCATTCATATGGTGAACACCTGGTAACCGACATTAACAAGATGCATATATAAGAATATCCCCATCATTCCGGGACACCCTTCGGATATGATATAAATTTCGAAGTACTAAAGCATCCGGTACTTTGGATGGGGTTTGTTAGGCCCAATAGATCTATCTTTAGGATTCACGTCAATTAGGGTGTCTGTTCCCTAATTCTTAGATTACCAGACTTAATAAAAAGGGGCATATTCGATTTCGATAATTCAACCATAGAATGTAGTTTCACGTACTTGTGTCTATTTTGTAAATCATTTATAAAACCTGCATGTATTCTCATCCCAAAAATATTAGATTTTAAAAGTGGGACTATAACTCACTTTCACAGATTTTTACTTCGTCGAGAAGTAAGACTTGGCCACTGGTTGATTCACGAACCTATAACAATATATACATATATATCAAAGTATGTTTAAAATATATTTACAACACTTTTAATATATTTTGATGTTTTAAGTTTATTAAGTCAGCTGTCCTCGTTAGTAACCTACAACTAGTTGTCCACAGTTAGATGTACAGAAATAAATCGATAAATATTATCTTGAATTAATCCACGACCCAGTGTATACGTATCTCAGTATTGATCACAACTCAAACTATATATATTTTGGAATCAACCTCAACCCTGTATAGCTAACTCCAACATTCACATATAGAGTGTCTATAGTTGTTCCGAAATAAATATAGATGTGTCGACATGATAGGTCGAAACATTGTATACGTGTCTATGGTATCTCAAGATTACATAATATACAATACAAGTTGATTAAGTTATGGTTGGAATAGATTTGTTACCAATTTTCACGTAGCTAAAATGAGAAAAATTATTCAATCTTGTTTTACCCATAACTTCTTCATTTTAAATCCGTTTTGAGTGAATCAAATTGCTATGGTTTCATATTGAACTCTATTTTATGAATCTAAATAGAAAAGTATAGGTTTATAGTCGGAAAAATAAGTTACAAGTCATTTCTGTAAAGGTAGTCATTTCAGTCGAAAGAACGACGTCTAGATGACCATTTTAGAAAACATACTTCCACTTTGAGTTTAACCATAATTTTTGGATATAGTTTCATGTTCATAATAAAAATCATTTTCTCAGAATAACAACTTTTAAATCAAAGTTTATCATAGTTTTTAATTAACTAACCCAAAACAGCCCGCGGTGTTACTACGACGGCGTAAATCCGGTTTTACGGTGTTTTTCGTGTTTCCAGGTTTTAAATCATTAAGTTAGCATATCATATAGATATAGAACATGTGTGTAGTTAATTTTAAAAGTCAAGTTAGAAGGATTAACTTTTGTTTGCGAACAAGTTTAGAATTAACTAAACTATGTTCTAGTGATTACGAGTTTAAACCTTCGAATAAGATAGTTTTATATATATGAATCGAATGATGTTATGAACATCATTACTACCTCAAGTTTAGTAGGTAAACCTACTGGAAGTGACAAGAAATGATCTAGCTTCAAAGGATCTTGGATGGCTTGAAAGTTCTTGAAGTAGGATCATGACACAAAAACAAGTTCAAGTAAGATTTTTACTCGAATTAAGATAGTTTATAGTTATAGAAATTGAATCAAAGTTTGAATATGAATATTACCTTGAATAAGAAAGATAACCTAATGTATATAACAAAGGTTTCTTGATCTTAGATGATTACTTGGAATGGATTAGAAAGCTTGGAAGTAAATTAGTAAACTTGAAGGGATTTTTGAAGTGTTCTTGAAGTGTTCTTCCTATGATGATTATAGCTTGATTCTTGAAGTGATTTTTGATGAATATGATGATTAACTACTGGAAAAATACGTTCATAATAGTGTGTGTGTGTTGAGAGAGAATTAGAAAGAGAATTGGAAGTGAAATGGAGTGAATGATGAGTGGTAATTGGTGAGTGGTGAGTGGGGTTAAAAGGAGTTCTAGTTAGTTGACTAGCTCATGGTAGAAGTTAAAATTGATTAGTCATACATGACATAATCAAGAGTGGAATCCCATGCTAGTTCCTATTGGTATATACTCATAGTAAGTACATTTTGAAGCTGTGTATAATACGGGTAAGAATACGACTAGAATTCTTGATGAAAGAAAAGAATGGAAAAGTAACTGTAACCATTTTCGTTAAGTATGAGTTTTTTGATATATGTCTTGAAGTCTTCCAAAAGTATTTTAATACATCTAAATACACTACATGTATATACATTTTAACTGAGTCGTTAAGTCATCGTTAGTCGTTACATGTAAGTGTTGTTTTGAAACCTTTAAGTTAACGATCTCAATTAATGTTGTTAACCCATTGTTTATTATATCTAATGAGATGTTAAATTATTATATTATCATGATATTATGATATATTAATATATCTTAATATGATATATATACATTTAAATGTCGTTACAATGATAATCGTTACATATATGTCTCGTTTGGAAATCCTTAAGTTAGTAGTCTTGTTTATATGTATATAACTCATTGTTAATATACTTATGGAGATACTTACTTATCATAATCTCATGTTAACCATATGTATATCCATATATATATCGTCATGTTGTTTTTACAAGTTTTAACGTTCGTGAATCGCCGGTCAACTTGGGTGGTCAATTGTCTATATGAAACATATTTCAATTAATCAAGTCTTAACAAGTTTGATTGCTTAACATGTTGGAAACATTTAATCATGTAAATATCAATCTCAATTAATATATATAAACATGGAAAAGTTCGGGTCACTACAGCACATGCGATCGCATGGGTTTTATGCCTATTTCTCATGCGATCGCATGACCCCAAAATCCAGCTCACAATTTTTTGTTGTTTTGGTTGTCGACATAATTAAATATAATATATATAATATATATAATTTAAATAATTAATTATATATTATATTAAATTCATGTGCATAGTGACTTGTAATTTTCGTTTCGATGACTCGTACGTTGTCACTCGACTTATGTCCAGGTTCCGGTTTCTCGAACGCATTTTCGTACGCTTAGAAAACTCGCAATTTACGTTTTGTGACTCGTACCTTTGTCAAAATATAGTCTTAAATTATCAATAAACTATATCATTCAAAGTGTATCTTAAACTTTCGAGTGTTTTGGTCATTTACTTCTATAAATCATTGTCTCGCTATTTGTTGATATATATATAATAACAAATCGTTTTATGGCCAAGTTAATATATATTTTCAACATTCATAAACAAGTTTTAAATATACGTCGCAAGTTATTCATACAATTAATATTTCAACTTATCATATATATTCAAATAACTATTTAAACCAATAAGTTTAATGTACGGTATCAAACAATTAATACATTGTTACGTTTTCAAGTTATAGTATATATATATGTATCTATATACATATAATTGTTCACGAATCGTCGAGAACAACCGAAAGGTATTTGAATATATGAAAGTAGTTCAAAAATTTTGAGATTCAGTTTTACAGACTTTGCTTATCGCGTCGGAAATATTAATCATACAAAGATTAAGTTTAAATTTGGTCAGAAATTTCCGGAGTCATCACACAGGTTGACATAGTTTGACAGTGTTTATTGTGACATAGTCTAACAACATTCTATTAAAATGAGTCATGCCAAGTTACAATAGACAGAATGAAACTAATTCAACCTAAAAACACTCTGCACAGTCAACACTAAGATTTTTCAAGACTATATTCACCGTAGTTAGTCTTTGATAGTATAAAGTTGACGAGAAAGAGACAAAGAGGGGGTAATTTTAGTAGTGATGTTTCTAATGAACAATAGGGTACTGGTAATTCCGGTTTGATTGACCCGTTGTTGTCATCTCAAAAAATATCCAATAGGTATTCGTTACAACATCATAATAAGTTATGATATTCGTACATGTGTGTAATTAGTCTATCTGTACTACTTCTCACTTAAATACACTACTACTAAAATTATTATATAACAATACACATTTATATACTTTCCATGCTATACTATAATAACTACTGTAATAATTTCGTACAGTATTTAGTTTTATAATCAACTACAATACATATACTAACTGAAAAACAGATTATATTGGTTACATAAGGGTCTTTATTGGGTTAAGGTGAAAATTTTGACCAATATACTAATTGAACAAAGAGATTAATTTCCACCTTTTGGGTTAAGGTGGAAATTTTGACCTATTTGGGTCATAAGAGCCTATTTTGACCATATGCGTATTTGTGGAATTCCAAAATTACCAACACGTCTAAAATATCCTTTTAGATTTGTGGTATGAAATTCAAACCTTCCAGATTGGATTTTGAGTCATCAACGGATAATTTTATAGTTTTTGGTGAAAGTGTCAAAATGACTCTCGGGTTGTTTTACACCTTCTGTGATTATCTTTTAACATGATGATGTACACTACGATTTGGGCAGTGTTTTTAGCCTTACTCATCTTGGTTCATAACGATCTGGGCAGTGTTTTTAGCCTTACTCATCTTGGTTCATAATTCAGACCCCGGGTAACAATAACAACAATTGTGTTTTGCCACCTGTTCTATATGAGGAAGTCCCATAAGAAAAATGATTTGCAGGTAAGTTTGTTCATTATCTTCTCTTTTTGTGTACCTGATAGTTTCTTTCTTGTTGTATTTATTCCTCGGGAAGTTTTTCACATCATCACTCTTTAAAAGAAAAGCCTATTGTATAAAGTTGCATACTTAGGAAATTTCTTTTATACCACTGTATAAAGTTGAGAAAAGCCTACTACATAAAGTTGCATAATTGAGTAATTTCTTTTATACTAATGTATAAAGTTGGGAAAAGCCTACTATATAAAGTTGCATACTTGGGAAGTTTCTTTATACTACTGTATAAAGCTAAAACTGCATACTTGGATAAAGAAAGTGCAAGTCCAAGTGACTATCAATTGATGAAATTGTTACAAGTGCAATCACCAATATTAGGTTCAAGTAACCTTAATTATATAGAAGATTTGTGCACCGAGAAAGGAAGTGAAGACGAATAGCCGACTTTGTTGTCTACTTGACTACTTTCATTAGAATTTTTTATTCATCTGTTAGGTTTCGTATTTTGCATGTTTTTTCTTGCCTTTTCCATATCATTTGTAGGCCGCTTAATATTACATTTTTTGTCAAACATTCTATCATAAATTTTATTGTCCCTACTAATATGTGTATCTTCTATTAGGTGCTTATTGTTTGTAATAATCAGTTGGGTTTTTAACATATTTACCCTTATTAAGTTTTAAAAATTCATATTTACCCACCTAAACAACATATTATCATATAAGCCCAGCTTAAACCCACAAACCCATCTTATTTACCCATTAAGCAATACCCAAGAAAGAAAAAAAGGATAACGTCGTATTTTTTACTAAGCTGCAATTCCTCCCGCCAATTTCTTTCTCACTGCCATGTTTCCCTCTTGCAAGATACACTATATGGTGATGATCGACAATTCCTACTATTCATCTTATGCTCTCTATAAGAACAAATATATTTCATGGTGAGAATATTTATTGTTTTGATGAGACTTGTATATTTGTATTAAGTAAATTGATCATTATCTGGGAATTGACGAAACATATATACGTATTTCTTTAGTGAACCTTGTAGTAGAATAGATAATTGTTGGTAGTTGAAATTCCTATGCATCTACATAATCACTGATTCACTGTTGGGTAAAGGATAAAAGCGGCCGCATATAATTGGTTGCACACACTGATATATTCAAACCCATTTACTTGTTTACTATTACGTAGTAAATCATATAGTAACCATAATGGTACAGATTCACAATATATTTGTTACATATGGTGATATTTAAATAAAATTAATATATTGATTCATTCGTAAACATAACTATTTTAACTAGTCCGGTTCGGTCCGCTCGATGCGGCGGAGCTTTCGGCCGGCGTATTCATATTTAACGCAGTTTTATTTACAGAAGGGAAAACGGCCCATGTGTTATGCGTCGATATTGGTGTCGTCATCTTTAGTGTTTTTTAAAATCTGTTCAGTTCAAACGTAGTTAGTTTCGTTTTGTTGATAAAATTATTTCGAGCCTGACGGTGTTGGCGAAAAAATTTAACTCGCGGCGAGTGATCATATACATGGCATTGTATATGTGTGTTTTATTTGCTAAAGGCCAAAAGAAGAATTACGCGAACTCTAAAGCTAAGCTATGCAATATTCGCTGAAAATAAAGTACATCAGTTATGTTTCCGCGTTAATAAGGGACTGCGGTTTAATCCGCCAAGTTTCCGCGGACGGTTAGGTGATTCGCAGACCGCGGATATCTCGAATACTATAAATAGGGAGCTTGGTCTCTCATTTATAGGTTGTTGATTCTCTGCCATTTGCCTAAGCCTTTGTGATTTTCACTAGTGATCTTGCCCAAAGGATTTTTACATCGTGCAAAGGTGAATTATGCTAATTAACAATCAAGACCGGGTCAGGGTGGTTGATCACTTGATAGTTAAAGTGAAAGACGATCATCGGGGCACAAAATAATCATCAAACACTCCATCCTCCATCATAATCTCATTGCACTCAATCCGTAATTAAGTAACATTATTAATTAAGGAATGATCAATTGGCGCCATCCGTGGGACACGTTTTACAAATTGAACTCGAAATTTTTTGTTTTGTGCCATCAAACAATTAATACGTCGGTTTAATTTCAATCGTGTTTTTGTTATGATGATTTGCAGGTGCTTTTTCAAAGACGTAATCAGTTGATTTGTTAGACAGTCATGATGACAAATAATGGTGTGTCCTATCGTATACACACATAAAAGGCATAATGGTTGCATAAAAGTAGCATCAGGAAGGCTGAAAACAACAGTTCTGTGAAGTTTTCCGTTCAGCGTTCTCCGCTATACAGGCTGCTCCGTCATGCGTAAGCCCTGAAGGCCGCCTAGCGCGTAAGCCCTGGCCGGAGAACGCTACCTTCAGCGTAAATTTCGGATCACAAGTAACAGAACGTATCATCATCTGACACGTGTCCCCAAGCAATCTGGTGGATCTGACACTATAAATAGACCCCTTGGGTCGTTATTTTACACAGTTCAGATATTCTGACGACTTTGAGAGCTGAGACTTCACTTCTCTTTCTCTCTCTACTTTCTCTCATTAGAAGTCATCCAGCTAGCACTTTAACGCTCTACGGACGACAGATTGATTAAGCCACCCCACAAGTTTCTACACTTGTGAACCGGGTCTGCAGGGATTATTTCCCGAGGGTAAAAATCAATCGGCAACACTTCGCCCTCCTAAAGCTAGATTACTTCTAGTATCTTGTTGACACACTAAACCTTACCTCATAAGGAAATAGGTGTTAACAATGGCGCCATCCGTAGGACATGGCTGTGTGTTATCCCTACCCGTAGAAAGAAAGAAAGCCTTTCGGTGGTAGAAGTACAATCATACTCAAAATGGTTGTATCGATAGTGAGACATGTAGAACTCACTAAAGCATCGAAGCGATGAAATGAATCTACAAAAAATGTCATGACACAACTTATATACACAAAATGCAGAGCAAAACGAAAAACGGATCATAGTGTCCAGCAAAATATATAAAGGCGAAAGTAATTCGTAATTTCTTCTCATGAGTTTAACGACTTAATCATTCTTCAAATGCTTAAGTCATTAAACTGGGGGGACTTAATGGTGTATCCTATCGTATACACACATAAAAGGCATAATGATTGCATAAAAGTAGTATCAGGAAGGCTGGAAATAACAGTTCTATGAAATTTTCCGTTCAGCGTTCTCCGCTGTACAGGCTGCTCCGTCATGCGTAAGCCCTGAAGGCCGCCTAGCGCGTAAGCCTTGGCCGGAGAACGCCACCTTCAGCATAAATTTTGGATCACAAGTAACAGAACGTATCATCATCTGACACGTGTCCCCAAGCAATCTGGTGGATCTGACACTATAAATAGACCCCTTGGTGTAGTGAGCCGAACTTTTCCATGTTTATATATATTAATTGAGATTGATATTTACATGATTAAATGTTTCCAACATGTTAAGCAATCAAACTTGTTAAGACTTGATTAATTGAAATATGTTTCATATAGACAATTGACCACCCAAGTTGACCGGCGATTCACGAACGTTAAAACTTGTAAAAACGACATGACGATATATATATATGGATATACATATGGTTAACATGAGATTATGATAAGTAAGTATCTCCATAAGTATATTAACAATGAGTTATATACATATAAACAAGACTACTAACTTAAGGATTTCGAAACGAGACATATATGTAACGATTATCGTTGTAACGATATTTAAATGTATATATATCTTATTAAGATATATTAATATATCATAATATCATGATAATATAATAATTTAACATCTCATTAGATATAATAAACAATGGGTTAACAACATTAATTGAGATCGTTAACTTAAAGGTTTCAAAACAACACTTACATGTAACGACTAACGATGACTTAACGACTCAGTTAAAATGTATATACATGTAGTGTATTTAGATGTATTAAAATACTTTTGGAAGACTTCAAGACATATATCAAAACACTCATACTTAACGAAAATGGTTACAGTTACTTTTCCATTCTTTTCTTTCATCAAGAATTCTAGTAGTATTCTTACCCGTATTATACACAGCTTCAAAACGTACTTACTATGAGTATATACCAATAGGAACTAGCATGGGATTCCACTCTTGATTATTTCATGTATGACTAATCAATTTTAACTTCTACCATGAGCTAGTCAACTAACTAGAACTCCTTTTAACCCCACTCACCACTCAC
The DNA here is from genome assembly GCF_046630445.1 of Rutidosis leptorrhynchoides. Classification (NCBI taxonomy): domain Eukaryota; kingdom Viridiplantae; phylum Streptophyta; class Magnoliopsida; order Asterales; family Asteraceae; genus Rutidosis; species Rutidosis leptorrhynchoides. Next base: position 243,169,796 of record NC_092343.1, read on the forward strand.
CAATTACCACTCATCATTCACTCCATTTCACTTCCAATTCTCTTTCTAATTCTCTCTCAACACATACACACACTATTATGAACGTATTTTTCCAGTAGTTAATCATCATCTTCATCAAAAATCACTTCAAGAATCAAGCTATATTCATCATAGGAAGAACACTTCAAGAACACTTCAAAAATCCCTTCAAGTTTACTAATTTACTTCCAAGCTTTCTAATCCATTCCAAGTAATCATCTAAGATCAAGAAACCTTTGTTATATGCAGTAGGTTATCTTTCTTATTCAAGGTAATATTCATATTCAAACTTTGATTCAATTTCTATAACTATAAACAATCTTAATTCGAGTAAAAATCTTACTTGAACTTGTTTTTGTGTCATGATCCTACTTCAAGAACTTTCAAGCCATCCAAGATCCTTTGAAGCTAGATCATTTCTTGTCACTTCCAGTAGGTTTACCTACTAAACTTGAGGTAGTAATGATGTTCATAACATCATTCGATTCATATATATAAAACTATCTTATTCGAAGGTTTAAACTCGTAATCACTAGAACATAGTTTAGTTAATTCTAAACTTGTTCGCAAACAAAAGTTAATCCTTCTAACTTGACTTTTAAAATTAACTACACACATGTTCTATATCTATATGATATGCTAACTTAATGATTTAAAACCTGGAAACACGAAAAATACCGTAAAACCGGATTTACGCCGTCGTAGTAACACCGCGAGCTGTTTTGGGTTAGTTAATTAAAAACTATGATAAACTTTGATTTAAAAGTTGTTATTCTGAGAAAATGATTTTTATTATGAACATGAAACTATATCCAAAAATTATGGTTAAACTCAAAGTGGAAGTATGTTTTCTAAAATGGTCATCTAGACGTCGTTCTTTCGACTGAAATGACTACCTTTACAAAAACAACTTGTAACTTATTTTTCCGACTATAAACCTATACTTTTCTGTTTAGATTCATAAAATAGAGTTCAATATGAAACCATAGCAATTTGATTCACTCAAAACGGATTTAAAATGAAGAAGTTATGGGTAAAACAAGATTGGATAATTTTTCTCATTTTAGCTACGTAAAAATTGGTAACAAATCTATTCCAACCATAACTTAATCAACTTGTATTGTATATTATGTAATCTTGAGATACCATAGACACGTATACAATATTTCGACCTATCATGTCGACACATCTATATATATTTCGGAACAACCATAAACACTCTATATGTGAATGTTGGAGTTAGCTATATACAGGGTTGAGGTTGATTCCAAAATATATATAGTTTGAGTTGTGATCAATACTGAGATATGTATACACTGGGTCGTGGATTGATTCAAGATAATATTTATCGATTTATTTCTGTACATCTAACTGTGGACAACTAGTTGTAGGTTACTAACGAGGACATCTGACTTAATAAACTTAAAACATCAAAATATATTAAAAGTGTTGTAAATATATTTTAAACATACTTTGATATATATGTATATATTGTTATAGGTTCGTGAATCAACCAGTGGCCAAGTCTTACTTCCCGACGAAGTAAAAATCTGTGAAAGTGAGTTATAGTCCCATGTTTAAAATCTAATATTTTTGGGATGAGAATACATGCAGGTTTTATAAATGATTTACAAAATAGACACAAGTACGTGAAACTACATTCTATGGTTGAATTATCGAAATCGAATATGCCCCTTTTTATTAAGTTTGGTAATCTAAGAATTAGGGAACAGACACCCTAATTGACGCGAATCCTAAAGATAGATCTATTGGGCCTAACAAACCCCATCCAAAGTACCGGATGCTTTAGTACTTCGAAATTTATATCATATCCGAAGGGTGTCCTGGAATGATGGGGATATTCTTATATATATGCATCTTGTTAATGTCGGTTACCAGGTGTTCACCATATGAATGATTTTTATCTCTATGTATGGGATGTGTATTGAAATATGAAATATTGGGGTCTATTATTACGATTTGATATATATAGGTTAAACCTATAACTCACCAACATTTTTGTTGACGTTTAAAGCATGTTTATTCTCAGGTGAATACTAAGAGCTTCCACTGTTGCATACTAAAATAAGGACAAGATTTGGAGTCCATGTTTGTATGATATTGTGTAAAAACTGCATTCAAGAAACTGATTTCGATGTAACATATTTGTATTGTAAACCATTATGTAATGGTCGTGTGTAAACAAGATATTTTAGATTATCATTATTTGATAATCTACGTAAAGCTTTTTAAACCTTTATTTATGAAATAAAGGTTATGGTTTGTTTTAAAAATGAATGCAGTCTTTGAAAAACGTCTCATATAGAGGTCAAAACCTGGCAACGAAATCAATTAATATGGAACGCTTTTAATCAATAAGAACGGGACATTTCAGTTGGTATCAGAGCGTTGGTCTTAGAGAACTAGAAAATTTGCATTAGTGTGTCTTAACGAGTTTGTTAGGATGCATTAGTGAGTCTGGACTTCGACCGTGTTTTCTTTAAAAATGATTGCTTAACATTTTTGTTGGAAACTATATATTTTTAACATATGAATATTATGTGATATATTAATCTCTTAACGTGTTTGATATTATGTGATAGATGCCTACCTCTAGAACAAGTCCCATTGACTCACCTAATAATAATGAAGAGTCAAATGTAAATTGGAATGATTCGTGGACTGATTCACAAGTTCCCGAGAGGAACCGGAAGAAGAGTCGGAACCGGAAGAAGAATCGGAACCGGAAGAAGAATCGGAACCGGAAGAAGAAAGAGAACCGGTGGGGGAAATAATAAAATGGTTAAGTAAAAGAGAATCCTCAACCAACCGACCAAGGTTAATTATGGTCAATGGTGTTTCCGCCAAGGAAGCAAAATATTGGGAGGATTACCAATTCTCCGATGAATCGGATTCCGACGAGAATTCCGATGATGTTATAGAAATTACCCCAACTGAATTTAAAAAGGCAAAAGAAAATAATAAGGGAAAGGGCATAAAAATAGAGAAATCTAATTCCAACCCCGATGAATTTTATATGTATCGTCAACCCCCGAAGTCCTTAAGTTGTAACAATGACCCGGGAACCTCTAAACCACCAGGTTTTTCTAAACCAATGTGGACAACGACGGCTCGTATTAGGGGAACATCATATATCCCTAGAAACTTGGCAAAACGAACCAAAACCGAACAAGAAAAAAAGAGCGAGTCGGAATAAGATAGTTGTATTCGTGTGGTGTAATATATGTAATATAGTGTGCTTATGCTTTATGATATATGTAAAAATTGCTTGTATTAATAAGTATTTTTTTTTATGAATCTAACTCTTGTCTATTTTACAGTATAAAAACACAAAATGAATAGACAACCCAATATTTTAAGAGACCTACCCGGAGACATGATTGATGAAATCTTGTCTAGAGTCGGTCAGAATTCCTCGGCACAACTATTTAAGGCGAGATCAGTTTGTAAGACATTCGAAGAACGTTCTAAGAATGCCTTGGTTTATAAAAGGCTTTAATTCGAAAGATGGGGGATATCACATTGGGAAATCCATAAGTTACGATGTGTTTACTTTGATGCATATATTGCGGGGAACCCAAATGCTATTTTACGCAACGGGTTAAGAAATTATTTTGACTCAGTATATCCGAATATAAGACTTCGTGATTTAGAAAAAGCGGCTAACATGCAACATAAAGAAGCATGTTATGCTTACGGGTTAGTAATGTTCGCTTCTCAACAAAGTGAGAATAAGAACATCGGGCTACAACTATTAAACAAAACGTTCCCACAAGTGACGGAGTCGGTAATTGGGGTAAGAAATGAGGTTTTTAGGTTATTACAAGACTGTTGGTCATTACGTAACCCTCGTCCCTTTGACGACGTTACAACACGCTGTCTTATCAACGGCCATAACGGTTATGTTCCACAAGACCAAGGATGGGAAGTAGTCCTAGCAAAACCAGAATGCATGACTTGTTTCTGGACGTATGAATTACGTGTCTTTATTGCCTTTGCTGAATGACTTGTGTACTAGCTAGAATTATCTTCACAACTATCTTGTATCAAAGTTATTGTGTGCTATATTTCATGCTTTATGTAAAATAAGCGGTATTGTAAGTTTGTAAAATATTGTATAAAAGTTTGAACGCGAAATATTATTACAATCAATTTTTCATATAGAATTGTAGTAGTTGAATTGTATATTAGCTACTAAGTATGAACTTAACGGGTAGGTACTACCCGAATTTAAACTTATAAAACGCTAATATGAAGAAAAAGCTTTTATAAATGAGTTCATATTATGCTACGAAATACTATTAACTACTCTTAATATTCTGTATGATTAACTTGTTCCATTTGACTATTTTGAAGGAAATGGCACCGACTACTCGACACACCGTGAATATGAATGAAGAGGAATTCCGTACTTTTCTAGCTTCAAACATAGCCGCAGTACAGGCTGCGCTACATACCAACAATAACCTTGGATCTGGCAGTACAGGAAATCGTGTTGGATGCACCTACAAAGAATTCACTGCCTGCAAACCTTTGGAATTTGATGGAACCGAAGGACCGATCGGATTGAAACGGTGGACCGAGAAGGTCGAATCGGTGTTTGCCATAAGTAAGTGTACTGAAGAGGACAAAGTGAAGTACGCTACGCATACCTTCACAGGTTCTGCATTAACATGGTGGAATACCTATCTAGAGCAAGTGGGACAAGATGATGCGTACGCACTACCGTGGTCAGCATTCAAGCACTTGATGAACGAGAAGTACCGTCCCAGAACCGAGGTCAATAAGCTCAAGACAGAACTTAGAGGGTTATGAACCCAAGGATTTGATATTACCACGTACGAAAGACGATTCACAAAATTGTGCCTATTGTGTCCGGGAGGATTCGAAGATGAGGAAGAGAAGATCGACGCGTTTGTGTAAGGATTACCGGAAAGAATCCAAGAAGATATAAGTTCACACGAGCCCACCTCCATACAACAGGCATGTAGAATGGCTCACAAACTAGTGAACCAAATTGAAGAAAGAATTAAAGAACAGACTGCTGAAGAGGCCAATGTGAAGCAAGTCAAAAGAAAGTGGGAGGAAAACGGTGATAAGAATCACCAATACAACAACAGCAATTACAACAATAATCGCAACAATTATCCCAACAATCGCAACATCAATCGCAACTACAACAAATGGCCCAACAACAACAACAACAACAACAACAACAACAACAGCAACTACAACAATCATCCCAACAACAATAATAACCGCAACAACAACAACAATCAGAAGCAGCTATGCCAAAGGTGTGAAAAGTATCACTCGGGGTTCTGCACCAAATTTTGCAACAAGTGTAAAAGAAATGGTCATAGCGTGGTGAAGTGTGAGGTCTACGGACCAGGGGTTAATAGAACGAAAGGAACAATTGGTGTCGGAACGAGTAATGGCGGAGCAAGTAGTGTCGGAGCAAGTTATGCCAATGTAGTTTGTTATAAATGTGGAAAACCGGGCCACATTATTAGAAATTGCCCGAACCAGGAGAACACGAATGGACAAGGCCGCGGAAGAGTTTTCAATATTAATGCGGCAGAGGCACAGGAAGACCCGGAGCATGTTACGGGTACGTTTCTTATTGACAATTAATCTGCTTACGTTTTATTTGATTCGGGTGCGGATAGAAGCTATATGAGTAGAGATTTTTGTGCTAAATTAAGTTGTCCATTGACGCCTTTGGATAGTAAATTTTTACTCGAATTAGCAAATATTAAATTAATTTCAGCAGATAATATATGTCGGAATCGAGAAATTAAACTAGTTAGCGAAACATTTAAGATTGATTTGATACCAGTAGAGTTAGGGAGTTTTGATGTGATAATCGGTATGGACTGGTTGAAAGAAGTGAAAGCAGAGATCGTTTGTTACAAAAATGCAATTCTCATTATACGAGAAAAAGGAAAACCCTTAATGGTGTACGGAGAAAAGGGCAACACGAAGCTACATATTATTAGTAATTTGAAGGCACAAAAACTAATAAGAAAAGGTTGCTATGCTGTTCTAGCACACGTCGAGAAAGTACAAACTGAAGAAAAGAGCATCAATGATGTTCCCATTGCAAAAGAATTTCCCGATGTATTTCCGAAAGAATTACCGGGATTACGCCCACAGCGATCCGTTGAATTTCAAATAGATCTTGTACCAGGAGCTGCACCAATAGCTCGTGCTCCTTACAGACTCGCATCCAGCGAGATGAAAGAACTGCAAAGCCAATTACAAGAATTTTTAGAGCGTGGTTTCATTCGACCAAGCACATCACCGTGGGGAGCTCCTGTTTTGTTTGTCAAGAAGAAAGATGGTACATTCAGGTTGTGTATCGACTACTGAGAGTTGAACAAACTTACCATCAAGAACCGCTACCCACTACCGAGAATCGACGACTTATTTGATCAACTACAAGGCTCGTCTGTTTATTCAAAGATTGACTTACGTTCCGGGTATTATCAAATGCGGGTGAAAGAAGATGATATTCCAAAGACTGCTTTCAGAACACGTTACGGTCATTACGAGTTTATGGTCATGCCGTTTGGTTTAACTAATGCACCAGCTATGTTCATGGACCTTATGAACCGAGTGTGTGGACCATACCTTGACAAGTTTGTCATTGTTTTCATTGATGACATACTTATTTACTCAAAGAATGACCAAGAACACGGTGAACATTTGAGAAAGGTGTTAGAAGTATTGAGGAAGAAGAATTGTATGCTAAGTTTTCAAAGTGTGCATTTTGGTTGGAAGAAGTTCAATTCCTCGGTCACATAGTGAACAAAGAAGGTATTAAGGTGGATCCGGCAAAGATAGAAACTGTTGAAAAGTAGGAAACCCCGAAAACTCCGAAACACATACGCCAGTTTTTAGGACTAGCTGGTTACTACAGAAGGTTCATCCAAGACTTTTCCAGAATAGCAAAATCCTTGACTGCATTAACGCATAAAGGGAAGAAATTTGAATGGAATGATGAACAAGAGAAAGCGTTTCAGTTATTGAAGAAAAAGCTAACTACGGCACCTATATTGTCATTGCCTGAAGGGAATGATGATTTTGTGATTTATTGTGACGCATCAAAGCAAGGTCTCGGTTGTGTATTAATGCAACGAACGAAGGTGATTGCTTATGCGTCTAGACAATTGAAGATTCACGAACAAAATTATACGACGCATGATTTGGAATTAGGCACGGTTGTTTTTGCATTAAAGACTTGGAGGCACTACTTATATAGTGTCAAAAGTATTATATATACCGACCACAAAAGTCTTCAACACATATTTAATCAGAAACAACTGAATATGAGGCAGCGTAGGTGGATTGAATTATTGAATGATTACGACTTTGAGATTCGTTACCACCCGGGGAAGGCAAATGTGGTAGCCGATGCCTTGAGCAGGAAGGACAGAGAACCCATTCGAGTAAAATCTATGAATAGAATGATTCATAATAACCTTACTACTCAAATAAAGGAGGCGCAACAAGGAGTTTTAAAAGAGGGAAATTTAAAGGATGAAATACCCAAAGGATAGGAGAAACATCTTAATATTCGGGAAGACGGAACTCGGTATAGGGCTGAAAGGATTTGGGTATCAAAATTTGGACATATGAGAGAAATGGTACTTAGAGAAGCTCATAAAACCAGATACTCAATACATCCTAGAACGGGGAAGATGTACAAGGATCTCAGGAAATATTTTTGGTGGCCGGGTATGAAAGCCGATGTTGCTAAATACGTAGGAGAATGTTTGACGTGTTCTAAGGTCAAAGCTGAGCATCAGAAACCATCAGGTCTACTTCAACAACCCGAAATCCCGAAATGGAAATGGGACAACATTACCATGGATTTCATCACTAAATTGCCAAGGACTGCAAGTGGTTTTGATACTATTTGGGTAATAGTTGATCGTCTCACCAAATCAGCACATTTCCTGCCAATAAGAGAAGATGACAAGATGGAGAAGTTAGCACGACTGTATTTGAAGGAAGTCGTCTCCAGACATGGAATACCAATCTCTATTATCTCTGATAGGGATGGCAGATTTATTTCAAGATTCTGGCAGACATTACAGCAAGCATTAGGAACTCGTCTAGACATGAGTACTGCCTATCATCCACAAACTGATGGGCAGAGCGAAAGGACGATACAAACGCTTGAAGACATGCTACGAGCATGTGTTATTGATTTCGGAAACAGTTGGGATCGACATCTACCATTAGCAGAATTTTCCTACAACAACAGCTACCATTCAAGCATTGAGATGGCGCCGTTTGAAGCACTTTATGGTAGAAAGTGCAGGTCTCCGATTTGTTGGAGTGAAGTGGGGGATAGACAGATTACGGGTTCGGAGATTATACAAGAAACTACCGAGAAGATCATCCAAATTCAACAACGGTTGAAAACCGCCCAAAGTCGACAAAAGAGCTACGCTGACATTAAAAGAAAAGATATAGAATTTGAAATTGGAGAGATGGTCATGCTTAAAGTTGCACCTTGGAAAGGCGTTGTTCGATTTGGTAAACGAGGGAAATTAAATCCAAGGTATATTGGACCATTCAAGATTATTGATCGTGTCGGACCAGTAGCTTACCGACTTGAGTTACCTCAACAACTCGCGGCTGTACATAACACTTTCCACGTCTCGAATTTGAAGAAATGTTTTGCTAAAGAAGATCTCACTATTCCGTTAGATGAAATCCAAATCAACGAAAAACTCCAATTCATCGAAGAACCCGTCGAAATAATGGATCGTGAGGTTAAAAGACTTAAGCAAAACAAGATACCAATTATTAAGGTTCGATGGAATGCTCGTAGAGGACCCGAGTTCACCTGGGAGCGTGAAGATCTGATGAAGAAGAAATACCCGCATCTATTTCCAGAAGATTCGTCAACACCTTCAACAGCTTAAAATTTCGGGACTAAATTTATTTAACGGGTAGGTACTGTAGTGACCCGAACTTTTCCATGTTTATATATATTAATTGAGATTGATATTTACATGATTAAATGTTTCCAACATGTTAAGCAATCAAATTTTTTAAGACTTGATTAATTGAAATATGTTTCATATAGACAATTGACCACCCAAGTTGACCGGCGATTCACAAACGTTAAAACTTGTAAAAACGACATGATGATATATATATGGATATACATATGGTTAACATGAGATTATGATAAGTAAGTATCTCCATAAGTATATTAACAATGAGTTATATACATATAAACAAGACTACTAACTTAAGGATTTCGAAACGAGACATATATGTAACGATTATCGTTGTAACGACATTTAAATGTATATATATCATATTAAGATATATTAATATATCATAATATCATGATAATATAATAATTTAACATCTCATTAGATATAATAAACAATGGGTTAACAACATTAATTGAGATCGTTAACTTAAAGGTTTCAAAACAACACTTACATGTAACGACTAACGATGACTTAACGACTCAGTTAAAATGTATATACATGTAGTGTATTTAGATGTATTAAAATACTTTTGGAAGACTTTAAGACATATATCAAAACACTCATACTTAACGAAAATGGTTACAGTTACTTTTCCATTCTTTTCTTTCATCAAGAATTCTAGTCGTATTCTTACCCGTATTATACACAGCTTCAAAACGTACTTACTATGAGTATATACCAATAGGAACTAGCATGGGATTCCACTCATGATTATGTCATGTATGACTAATCAATTTTAACTTCTACCATGAGCTAGTCAACTAACTAGAACTCCTTTTAACCCCACTCACCACTCACCAATTACCACTCATCATTCACTCCATTTCACTTCCAATTCTCTTTCTAATTCTCTCTCAACACACACACACACTATTATGAACGTATTTTTCCAGTAGTTAATCATCATCTTCATCAAAAATCACTTCAAGAATCAAGCTATAATCATCATAGGAAGAACACTTCAAGAACACTTCAAAAATCCCTTCAAGTTTACTAATTTACTTCCAAGCTTTCTAATCCATTCCAAGTAATCATCTAAGATCAAGAAACCTTTGTTATATACAGTAGGTTATCTTTCTTATTCAAGGTAATATTCATATTCAAACTTTGATTCAATTTCTATAACTATAAACTATCTTAATTCGAGTAAAAATCTTACTTGAACTTGTTTTTGTGTCATGATCCTACTTCAAGAACTTTCAAGCCATCCAAGATCCTTTGAAGCTAGATCATTTCTTGTCACTTCCAGTAGGTTTACCTACTAAACTTGAGGTAGTAATGATGTTCATAACATCATTCGATTCATATATATAAAACTATCTTATTCGAAGGTTTAAACTCGTAATCACTAGAACATAGTTTAGTTAATTCTAAACTTGTTCGCAAACAAAAGTTAATCCTTCTAACTTGACTTTTAAAATTAACTACACACATGTTCTATATCTATATGATATGCTAACTTAATGATTTAAAACCTGGAAACACGAAAAACACCGTAAAACCGGATTTACGCCGTCGTAGTAACACCGCGGGCTGTTTTGGGTTAGTTAATTAAAAACTATGATAAACTTTGATTTAAAAGTTATTATTCTGAGAAAATGATTTTTATTATGAACATGAAACTATATCCAAAAATTATGGTTAAACTCAAAGTGGAAGTATGTTTTCTAAAATGGTCATCTAGACGTCGTTCTTTCGACTGAAATGACTACCTTTACAAAAATGACTTTTAACTTATTTTTCCGACTATAAACCTATACCTTTCTGTTTAGATTCATAAAATATAGTTCAATATGAAACCATAGCAATTTGATTTACTCAAAACGGATTTAAAATGAAGAAGTTATGGGTAAAACAAGATTGGATAATTTTTCTCATTTTAGCTACGTAAAAATTGGTAACAAATCTATTCCAACCATAACTTAATCAACTTGTATTGTATATTATGTAATCTTGAGATACCATAGACACGTATACAATGTTTCGACCTATCATGTCGACACATCTATATATATTTCGGAACAACCATAAACACTCTATATGTGAATGTTGGAGTTAGCTATACAGGGTTGAGGTTGATTCTAAAATATATATAGTTTGAGTTGTGATCAATACTGAGATACGTATACACTGGGTCGTGGATTGATTCAAGATAATATTTATCGATTTATTTCTGTACATCTAACTGTGGACAACTAGTTGTAGGTTACTAACGAGGACAGCTGACTTAATAAACTTAAAATATCAAAATATATTAAAAGTGTTGTAAATATATTTTAAACATACTTTGATATATATGTATATATTGTTATAGGTTCGTGAATCAACCAGTGGCCAAGTCTTACTTCCCGACGAAGTAAAAATCTGTGAAAGTGAGTTATAGTCCCACTTTTAAAATCTAATATTTTTGGGATGAGAATACATGCAGGTTTTATAAATGATTTACAAAATAGACACAAGTACGTGAAACTACATTCTATGGTTGAATTATCGAAATCGAATATGCCCCTTTTTATTAAGTCTAGTAATCTAAGAATTAGGGAACAGACACCCTAATTGACGCGAATCCTAAAGATAGATCTATTGGGCCTAACAAACCCCATCCAAAGTACCGGATGCTTTAGTACTTCGAAATTTATATCATATCCGAAGGGTGTCCCGGAATGATGGGGATATTCTTATATATATGCATCTTGTTAATGTCGGTTACCAGGTGTTCACCATATGAATGATTTTTATCTCTATGTATGGGATGTGTATTGAAATATGAAATCTTGTGGTCTATTATTACGATTTGATATATATAGGTTAAACCTATAACTCACCAACATTTTTGTTGACGTTTAAAGCATGTTTATTCTCAGGTGAATACTAAGAGCTTCCGCTGTTGCATACTAAAATAAGGACAAGATTTGGAGTCCATGTTTGTATGATATTGTGTAAAAACTGCATTCAAGAAACTGATTTCGATGTAACATATTTGTATTGTAAACCATTATGTAATGGTCGTGTGTAAACAGGATATTTTAGATTATCATTATTTGATAATCTACGTAAAGCTTTTTAAACCTTTATTTATGAAATAAAGGTTATGGTTTGTTTTAAAAATGAATGCAGTCTTTGAAAAACGTCTCATATAGAGGTCAAAACCTCGCAACGAAATCAATTAATATGGAACGTTTTTAATCAATAAGAACGGGACATTTCACTTGGGTCGTCATTTTACACAGTTCAGATATTCTGACGACTTTGAGAGCTGAGACTTCACTTCTCTTTCTCTCTCTACTTTCTCTCACTAGAAGTCATCCGGCTAGCACTTTAACGCTCTACGGACGACAGATTGATTAAGCCACCCCACAAGTTTCTACACTTGTGAACCGAGTCTGCAGGGATTATTTCCTGAGGGTAAAAATCAATCGGCAACACTTCGCCCTCCTAAAGCTAGATTACATCTAGTATCTTATTGACACACTAAGCCTTACCTCATAAGGAAATAGGTATTAACAAAAAACGCAAAGCAAACAGGCGTTTCTACGAATGCTGATGCACTGCCTAGCAATTCGCAAAACGTCGTAATATTTCCATTGCAAGCAAATGCTAGCATAACTGCGGGAAAATCGGTTCAAGAACCGATTGTTAAAACATCTGCGGCAAATAACGCTAGTGATTCACAGCCAGAAGTTGCTGCTGAAAAAATGGTTGCACGCAGATCATTGTTGCAAAACCGCAAAGAAACAATTACTGAAGGAAAGCGAATAAAGGCTTTGGCTGGCAAATCTAGCCTGCGAACTGACAAAATTGGTGGCACTGCCATGGAACAGGCTAAGAAAGATGCCAAATGTAGTCGCGAGTCCCGCATACCGCGAACTTACCTATGGCCGTTAAATGATTCGGGATCACAGGTTGATCGCCTAGTTATTGAACGAAACGATAGTGATAGTGATAATGCCGAAGAACGTGTTAATTTGAATTCTGCATATAACTCAAAAATGGCTAAGGCGCCAAGAGAAGAAAGCGAATTTTTTGATGATTCGGATAGCGTGGAAGAGTTTGTTAAAGTTCCACACGTTAAGCGAAAACGCCCACCAACACCTTTCCCTCGTTATGGAGAAGAAGGTGAATCATATGATGCTGCTCGCAGAGAAAATGCTCAAAATTTTTTGGCGGATGCTTTCAGAAGCATTGCGCCAAAGTCAATGCAACATAAGTTTGAACAGCCAAATTTCTTGCAAGATATGATTGTCAAGTTTTGTGCGGAGAATGCAGATACTCGCACAAAAAAGGCAACTGAAATCACTACTGCCGCGGACAAGTTTGTCCATCATATTTCTGATTATCCAATTGTTTCTCCTCCAATTGTGCCGGCAACTCTGGGAGTTTATTCGGGTATAACCGATCCTTTAGATTTTCTGCAGTGCTTCGAAGGGGTGGTGAGCACCTATAAATGGGATGAACCAGTTACGTGTAGAGTGTTCCCCATGGCTTTGCAAGGGTCAGCAAGGGAGTGGTTTCATAGTCTGCAATCTCGCAGTATTATTGACTTTGTTGATTTGCGTGAAAAATTCTTGTTACAGTTTCAAAATCTTTTGCCGCAGAAAAAGACACATATAGAATGTCACTATATTAAGCAAGGCAACAAAGAAAATTTGAACGCATTACTTACGTGATACATTTACGAGTGCCAAAAAATTCCAAGATTGAATGAAGATTAGAAAATTTCTGGTTTTTTGCATGCTATTAATCCGCAGCGACATCCAACTCTTGTGCGAAGATTGCGAAGAGATGTTCCGCTAACTTTCACTAAAGTTCAACAGGAAACATATGATTATCTCCGCGATGGAGAGGATAGCACTATTACCCCTGCGTGTGGATGGGGTAGAGACAAAAGTTGGCGAGATGACAATAACTCTTTTCGTGATGGTAACAGTGATAATTATCGCGGACCAAGTTTTCCGCGAAGAAATGGCGGCGGTGGATACCCGCGAAGTGATAGGTTTCAAGGGCAAAATGATAACCATGGATATGGCCGTCGCGATCGCTATTCTACGCGAAAGTGGAGCAATGACTCTTTCAATATTATTCAGTTGCTAAAAAAAACGCCTAAGGAAATTTTGTTACAAGAGAGAGTCGCTAAGTCTTTCCCTGATCCGCAGCCTTTGGGAGAGAATAGCAGGCGTGATTGATCAAAGTATTGTGTTTTCCATGACGATTATGGTCATGACACCAATCGCTGTAGGGATTTGGCGGAATTCATCGCGGAAGCATATGAACAAGGCATGCTGGACCATTTAATCGCGCAGAACACTGCGAGTACTGCGAATGTGATTATCATGCCTACAGAAGCCAATACCTCAAATGCGCCAAATATGGTTGAGCGAAAGGCTCCCGTAGTGAAAAATCTGGGTGTAAAGATGGTGAGTAAGAAAGAAAACCAGTGCGGAATCCAGGTCATTAATGTGGTAGAAGTGCAAGGCAAAATGTCAGTACTTCAGGTATTTGAGCAGATTGTTAGTTGGAAATGTCCTTCCATTACTTTTCCTCCTGCAAGTTTGACCACGGATGTTGACAAGCCAGTAGTGGTTTCATGTCGCATTGTAGATACCGGCATTATGATCATGAAGGTACATGTGGACACTGGTAGCAGTGTAGACGTCATGTACAAACAATGTTTTAGCAAGCTGCCCGCGAACATTCAGGCTTTGATGAAACCTACTGCGGTTTCACTTGCCGGACTCTCAGGAGAGTCAACTTGGCCTGTTGGCCAGTTGGAATTGCAAATGGAATTAGTTGATGATCGTGATGAGTCACTGAGATGCCAAGGTTTGCTAAATCTGTACATAATGCGAAATCAGTCGCGGTTCAATATGATACTTGGGCGCACTGCTTTGCGCATGTTTGGCGCTATTCCTTCTACTATACATGACATGCTTAAATTTTCTGCTAATAAGGGAATTGGCACACTAACTTCTGTGGAAGTAGAGCCATTCTGTGCTATGATTATGGCAAATGCAAATATGGGTATTGAAGGACATTCAGTTTACCCTGAATAGTGCGAAAATTTACAGAAAAAAGTTGAAATGAGATGCTAAGGCAAACTGCATTAATGCATGATATGTCGCGTTTATTTTTAGAACTTTGTAACACTAAAAAGTAATGAATAAAGCAAAATTAATTTCAGTGTTAGTAGTTGTTTCTTTACAAAGCGAAAACACTATGTGTGGCCACGCGTAGTGATTATTTCGCAGAATGCTATTCCTTATATTTTATAACACTGAGTTAATATTTGTTCTGCGGATGCTTTAAGTAAAATGGCATGCTCTTCGTTAAACATGGCCTGCTTACAAGTTGTAATAATGCAACTATGCATTGCGAAATAATATGCTAAAAAAACCAAGTGATGAAATTGCCCACTTGTGTTGACTTGAAAATATTGCGAAAGGATAAAATTTCCTAAGTATTTGATCTTTCCAATACTTAGATGCTTCGCAATGCTAAAATTGCCTAAGGATCGATTTGTTGGACTTAGAAGATTCATAATGATTAAAAGATTGTTTCGCGTAAAGTACGCGTTTGTTATGTGCACAATAGCGAATGCGGAAATTGCAAAGGGCAAGTCTGAATTATAGATATATGATAAAATAAAGCGCTATATAAATAAAAACGTTGCAACTGCAGAATGTAAATATGATAGTAATATTAAGCGCGGAAACAGCACGGATCATTACAAAAAAAAAGCAATTAGGATTGCGAAATATACATATGAAAACTAGCTAAGACAAATCTACAGCTCCAACACTTTAATGTCTGCGAATATAATGCCCTCGCGCTGGCTGAATTCCTCCAGGGCAGGTATGCTGACTTTTTCAGCTTCCTACTTTGCTCTTGAGAGAGCTTCTCAAGCATCATCAGTAGCACAAATTTCTTTCGCCATGTCTGAAGGGAGGGGTTGAAAAAGATCACCAAGCTTGCACAACAAATCATACCACTCACAGCGAATGGCAAGTTTTGATGCTTGGGCATACGCCTGAAATTTTTCAGCGACTGGATTGGAATCCATCACTTTATCTGCGAATTCTGGCAGATACTTGACCAGCTGTGCGAATTCTTTTTCTGCACTTTCCGCCCTCTTTTTGAGTCTGGCGTTCTCCTCCATAGCCTTTTTGAGCCGTGCCTCAGCCCTTTGCGCTTTTCTCTCGTGAGCGTTGGCAATCTTCACTACATTATCATATTCATCCGACATCTCAGTGAAACGCTCCATGCTGTCTACAGTTAGACAAATTGCATTATAGCAATTATGCAGACGCTGTCTTGCGGCTTCGGGATATGATAGTTTGCGATATTGCTCTTTTGTATCCTTAGGAACAAATTTGTAAAGCTTACGGTATAGTTGATTGGCCTGTTCTGCTGTTGCGGTTTCTTCCGCATCATCTTCTCCTTCCTCCTCTTGATTAGATGCTTCTGCGTCAGAAGGAAGAGATAAATTTTCATGCCCGGGCTCTTCAAGAATATCTGTGGGGATGCTCCCAGTGATATTGTAGAGCGGTGTTGCTTCAGCGGATGAATCTGAAAGGACAACTACAAACAGATAAGCAAATATAGCAAGCTTATACGAAAATAATACATGCGTAATAAATAAATACTGCGAATACATAATCACTTACTCGCTTCTCGTTCAGAAAGAGACCGCAGTCATCTTTTGCGTGGAGTGGGGGCACTTTCCGCAACTTTCCGCTTACCGTGGTCTTCCCCACCAGAAATAAAGCATGTATTGATGATTGGCTCATCAATAGGAACAATCTCGCCGTCGCCATTTTTTAAGCGACGAGCAGGACTGATCCTGCTAATATCTGTCGACCTCATGATTAGATACGATGATATCTTGGAATTTCTAATATCGAAGGATGGTGAAGAAAATTTGTCCGCAAGAGTTTGGAGTCAGAGACAAGGTATTCGCTAAAGATTTCATCAGAAACAGAATCATCAGGATTCTTAATGTACAAATTTATTCCTTGTGATTTGTTCAGAGACTCCTTCGTAGTTTGTTCAATTTGTTTTTTTTCCAGTTTCAAACTTTTCTGAGCTTTGCCGACATACAAATCTTTATCATCAACTTTTGGCTATTGAGGTCGTTTACGGTTTTTTTGTTGCTTCATTCAACTTTTCAAAATTCAGAGCATTAATTCGCAGACTGGGTGCTTTTAAGAATTTCAGAATGGAAGATCATAGTTCTAAGAGATAAATGTTATATGGATACATATAGCTGTTGATGTGGAAACGTTGCGAGACTCACAATACAGATTTGCTGATTCCCGGTAATTGGTATGGCAATTCTTGTTACAAGATGCGGATGAGTACATGATGAGACTTCAATAGATAAATATAGTGATTTATCGAAGAGATTTAAGCCAAGGAGCAACGAGGTTGCTGGTACGTCTGCTGGTAATATGGTGGAATATAAAAGGTTCTCTGGTAACAATAAAAGAGCACGTATTTATATATCATGGTTATAATAAGGTTGTTTCGAACGAAAAGTCGAAGTTGACTTGCGGGAGCTGTGACAAAATTTGCTACTTTAAAAGGAATTACCAAGTTATTTTGGGTAATAATAATACTAAAGGAATTAGCACGGATTCGTGTTAAACATTTACTCAGGTTCCAAGAGTTTTCAAGTGCATAACTATATGCATCAATCTCTTCTTACGTAGATGAAGTGCGGTTGGTTCATCCTTTCGATTGGGGTGTTTTCAAGAATTACGAAAGGTTTGAACGCAGATTGTAATCGTCAAGATATAAATGTGATTTAAGATGAAATCAAATGGCAAACTTGAAGAATTGTTTAGGTTCATATGTTATAATCAATATTTTAATTCATTTTAATTGTCCAATGTTGGTAGTCCTCAGCTAATAGTCCACGGTTAGCAATTCAATAATTCATATATAGTTTAATTTATAATATTAGAATTAATTAATACGTATCGTGACCCGTGTACATGTCTCAGACTCGATCACAACTCAAAGTATATATATTATTATAGAATCAACCTCAACCTTGTATAGCTAACTCTCGCATTACTGCATATAGAGTGTCTATGGTTATTCCAAATAATGTATATATATATATATATATATATATATATATATATATATATATATATATATATATATATATATATATATATATATATATATATATAAGCGTCGATATGATATGTCAAAACCTTATATACGTGTCCCAATATTTAAAGTGTGTAAAATAAATAACAGAATTTAAATGACGATAAATAAAATTGCGAGAATAAAAAAATTGCGATAATAAAATGCGATAAATAAATTGCGATAATTAAATTGCGATAAATAAAATGTAATCAGTTAGCTAGGAACAGTTAGCTAGCAACAGTTAGCGTGGATTATTAACAACATAGTTAATTTGTTTGTTTCTAACAAATTTTATTTTGTCCAATGTTTTCTTCATTATGCCACTTGTTGGATTCTGATAAGTCAAAATTCAAATATGAAATTGAATGAAAATGGTTATTCTGTGGTGAACGGATTCGTATAGCTGTGGGTGTAAATAGGATAGTAAATGATCGTTGAATTAGATTCGAAGAATGTACAGTGTATCTTATTAATGTGGAATCTAAATATTCCTCGGGTATTAACTACCCGTTAAAATATTTTTGCCATTAACAGTTTGTACAATAAAACTTTTAATTACAATCTTTATGAAAACATATATACATATATATTTTCTTCAGACGTGATCATGGATTTAATGAGTCAATGTGATATTAAACTCATCGGATATACGGGTAGAACTAGAGTACATAATCTCTAAAACATTAAAGATTACATAATCGCCATGAAGGACGAAGATAGTTTATGTAGAACGATTCGTAGAACGATGATTATGCTTGAGGTATAGATTGCGAGGTTGAGACGTGTGATGATGTTGTTGTTGTTGGTACTGGTTATGCTGTTGGTGCTGCTGATGGTGGTACTGTTGCTGTCGGTGCTACAAGTGTTGTTGGTGCTGAGGTTGGTGATGATGTTGGTGTAGTAAGTATAGCTTTTAGATCACGCACCATTCTTGTCAGGGTTTCTATCCTACCCTCTATCATTTCTATCCATCCACTCATCTGATTCGATAGATCTTGATTATCAATTCGAAGTTCCCTAAATTCTTCTAATATTCCCCTTCGATTGGTATTCGGTAGTAGAGGTTGAATATTTTCTGAGATTGCAGTAATGCGACCTTCGAGGTGGAAAACTTTAGCAAGAAGGGTGAATACAGTGTTGCGCATAGGTTCACCAGTGAGTACATCATTTTCTCCGATGTTAGGAGGCAAGTTTGGTTCGCGGTAGGGCTCGCCTTCTTCATTTCTCCATCGAGTGAGTAAGTCTCAGACCCACCCCCATCTTCTCCAAAAAGAAAAATAGCTAAACGGTGGAGACACTTCGGGTTCATTGATTTCGGAGTCTACTTCAATACGCATCTCGAAATTGCTTTCGGAACTAATGGAATCCAAGCTAGGTGTAGGATCCATCTCTAATAATCAGTTAGAGGATTTTCGATATGAAATGATTTTCGGTTATCGGATAATATTCTAGTTATATAGAATATCTAATATAGTACAGAAGATCCCGTATATTACGGAGGAAATTAAGGAAACGTATCAGATAAAGTCTACAGTAATAGATACGCTAAGATATAGATTTGTCTATACACTATTCATGCAATCAATGCAGTAAGATGTGTCTAGACTAGGAATGATAAGCAGGTAATTTTCGACACGAAATGATAAGCAAAACTTTTGACATGCAGACACGGTCGAAGTCCAGACTCATTAATGCATCTAAGCAACTATCAGTTAGACACACTAATGCAAGACTTGGTTCGCTAAGACCCTCGCTCTGATACCAACTGAAGCGACCCGTCCTAATCCATCTGGACGAAGTCCATACCGATTATAAATGATTCACAACAGTTGATTAAATCGTGAGGTATTTGACCTCTATATGATACATTTTACAAACATTGCATTCGTTTTTAAAAGATAAACTTCCTTTACATTGAAAGTTGACAGGCATGCATGCTATCTCATAATATATCCAAACTATAAACGACTTAATAATATTCTTGATGAACTCAACTACTCGAATGCAACGTCTTTTGAAATATGCCATTAATGACTGATAATGCTAAAAACGAACATATATTTCATAGCATTATTCCTCAAGAAAGACAAGCTTTTAGTTGCAATTGTTCTATTTATAAGTGATATTCGTTTAAATAATAAAAGGTGAAGACAAAAGACAGATTCGATGAATTGAAGACGCAAACGACCAAAAAGCTCAAAAGTACAAAATACAATCAAAGAGGTTCCAATTATTGATAAGAAACGTCTTGAAATTACAAGAGTACAAGATTCAAAACGCAAAGTACAAGATATTAAATTGTACGCAAGGACGTTCAAAAATCTGGAACCGGGACCAGAGTCAACTCTCAACGCTCGACGCAACGGACTAAAAATTACGAATCAACTATGCACATGAATATAATATAATATATAATTAATTCTTAAAATTAATATATATATTATATTATATTTAAAAAATGTCGGCAAATTAAAAGACAAACCTTTGTGAGCTGGAGGCCAAAAATGCCGCGAGTCGCGGAGCTCACCTGGACTCAAATCCCTATAAAAGCAAACGCAGTTTGATCGCAAATAAATCCATATATATCAATCTCTCTATATCTATACGTAATATTTATATTTATAATTTATATTTTAATTTTAATTTTAATTTTAAATCCTAATAATAAGGGTATGTTAGCAAATGTTGTAAGGATGTAAGTCGAAATTTTGTCCGTGTAACGCTACGCTATTTTTAATCATTGTAAGTTATGTTCAACCTTTTTAATTTAATGTCTCGTAGCTAATTTATTATTATGCTTATTTAATCCGAAGTAATCATGATGTTGGGCTAATTATTAAAATTGGGTAATTGGGCTTTGTACCATAATTGGGGTTTGGCCAAAAGAACGACACTTGTGGAAATTAGACTATGGGCTATTAATGGGCTTTATATTTGTTTAACTAAATGATAATTTGTTAATTTTAATATAAAGATTTACAATTGGACGTCCCTATAAATAACCATATACACTCGATCGGACACGATGGGCGGGGTATTTATATGTACGAATAATCGTTCATTTAACGGACACGGGAATGGATTAATAGCCACTAGAATTATTAAAACAGGGGTGAAATTATGTACAAGGACACTTGGCATAATTGTTAACAAAGTATTAAAACCTTGGGTTACACTCAGTCGACATCCTGGTGTAATTATTAAACAAAGTATTAAAATCTTGTTACAGTTTAAGTCCCCAATTAGTTGGAATATTTGACTTCGGGTATAAGGATAATTTGACGAGGACACTCGCACTTTATATTTATGACTGATGGACTGTTATGGACAAAAACCAGACGGACATATTAAATAATCCAGGACAAAGGACAATTAACCCATGGGCATAAAACTAAAATCAACACGTCAAACATCATGATTACGGAAGTTTAAATAAGCATAATTCTTTTATTTCATATTTAATTTCCTTTATTTTATATTTAATTGCACTTCTAATTATCGCACTTTTATTTATTGTTATTGTATTTAATTGCACTTTTAATTATCATACTTTTTAATTATCGCACTCTTATTTATCGAAATTTCATTATCGTTATTTACTTTACGCTTTAAATTAAGTCTTTTATTTATTTAATATTTTATATTTGGTTTTAACTGCGACTAAAGTTTTAAAATCGACAAACCGGTCATTAAACGGTAAAAACCCCCCTTTATAATAATAATATTACTTATATATATATATATATATATATATTTGTATTTTTATAAATTTAATCTAATATAGCGTTAAGGTTTGTGAAAAAGATTCCCTGTGGAACGAACCGGACTTACTAAAAACTACACTACTGTACGATTAGGTACACTGCCTATAAGTGTTGTAGCAAGGTTTAAGTATATCCATTCAATAAATAAATAAATATCTTGTATAAAATTGTATCGTATTTAATAGTATTTCCTTGTAAAATTTAAGCTATTTTATATACACCTCGCATAACATCAAGTATTTTTGGCGCCGCTGCCGGGGAACATCTAGCTTAAAAGCCGGAAGCGCAACGCTAATATAAAAAAAAATTTATTTTTTACTAATATAAAAAATACGCTTTTGTAAAAATACGTTTTAAATATTCAAAAATATAAAAAGAAAACAAAAATATAAATATTTTTAAGAGTTTGTTAAATTTTTAAGTTTAATAAAGTTTCTTTATTTTTATTTTATAAAAAATATAAGTTTTATTTAAATAGTTTGTGTTTATTTAAAATATAAAAAAAAATTTTAAAAAAAACTGAAAAAATAAAAATAAAAATATATAAATCTATTTTTTTAGATTGTTATTTTTATAAAATTATAAAGTATTTCTATTTTTATTTTAGTTTTTAAAAAATAAGTTTTTATTTAGTTTTTATAAATATTTTATTTAAATATTTAAACAGAAAATATATATAAAAAAAAGTAAAACGTCGAATTTAAATCAGCCTGTTAACTGAAATTCCAAACCCCGCGACTTGCGACGTTTGTAGCCACGAGGCACCGCGACTCGCGGAGCCGTCTGATACGGGCCACACAGAAGCCCTAATTCGCATTAATTACGGATAATTATTAATTATAATTAATTTTAAACCCTAATTAGGTTTAGATTTTAATATTATTTAGTTTTACTTTTTATTTAATTTGTATTTTAGTTTATCTAGTTTAATTAAATAATATTTTTATAAAAATTGTACTTTCTACAACTTTTAGTGTATTTTTATATTTTGTCCCTTTTTAATTGTTTTAGCGTAATATTTGTATTTTTCGCTCATATTTAGTTTTAAACATAAGTTTTTGCCATAGTATTTTTATTTCTAGATTTTTAGGCCTTGCCGTAAAATCTCTTAAGTGCTTTTTCTTTAGACTAAGATTTAGGTGCTTTAGAATTTTGTGACGCCTTTTTAAGTTTTAGTACCTTTTTAAGATATTGTCATTTGGGATATATTTTTACTTGTAAGTTTTAATATTTTTAGACGCCTTTTACCTATGTATCAATTATCATTCCAATTAGTAATCTCAATTTGCGATTATAATTTTAAGTTAGTGATAGTAATAAGGTTGGGTTAGTCAAGCATTTTTAAGTTTTATACGTCACTCTTTTATTTTTCGACGCCTTTTTCAATTTCTTTTATTTTTCGACCTTTTTCGACGCGCTCTTTTTCTTTCTTATTTCTCGTCATTCTAGTTTTTAGGACATAGATTTTTATTCTACTTCTTATCTAAATTTCTTAAAATTACGAAAATTTATTTTAAGTGGTTAAATTGATAGACATCAAAATTTTCTGGTTCGTAGTAATAGTTGGATTTGTACGTGGACCGGGTTATTGGAGCCAAACAGTCCTCAATTATATTGAGACCAAACGAATCCTGCCCCTCTGCTGCATCTTTTGGCTATTCGAAACGTGGGCAAAATCAGAAAGGTCTATTAATTGGATAACTTATATAATTTTTCTTTCCTTTTTAAAAACTAATAGGATATTCAGTGAATGTACCGAGCAAAACGTTCACCACCTTTTGTACGTTCACCACTTGTAACTCGATCAAGACATTTAG
This sequence comes from Rutidosis leptorrhynchoides, assembly GCF_046630445.1. Taxonomy (NCBI): domain Eukaryota; kingdom Viridiplantae; phylum Streptophyta; class Magnoliopsida; order Asterales; family Asteraceae; genus Rutidosis; species Rutidosis leptorrhynchoides. Next base: position 243,193,592 of record NC_092343.1, read on the forward strand.
CAAATATTACCGCCGTTGATTTTTCTTTAGAATCGTCATCCAGTCGACCAAGTACTCCAATTCAAATTTTCGATAATCCATTTTTTGAACCCGACCTCACAATTGAGAATCCGGAGAATATTCAGGGACGATTCATAGATCCTGAACCATTAAATTTTCCTCCGGAACCACCAATCATTCAAACAGAGATTGTTGAGGAACGAACCATTAAATTAGAATCCTCTAGTGATTCCGATTCAACAAATTCAATTATGGAGAATCTGGAACCTTTAAGTATGGAAGACCGAATGAGAGCTAAACGTACTGGCCAAGGTCGCGCAATTACTCATCCTGACATTAATGCGCCAGATTATGAAATCAAAGGACAAATTCTACACATTATGACTAATCAATGCCAATTTAGTGGTGCGCCGAAGGAAGATCCAAATGAACATCTACGTACCTTTAATAGGATTTGCACACTATTTAAAATAAGAGAAGTGGAAGATGAACAGATATATCTCATGTTATTTCCCTGGACTTTAAAGGGAGAAGCCAAAGATTGGTTGGAATCGTTACCTGAAGGGGCGATTGATACATGGGACGTTTTAGTTGAAAAATTTCTTAGACAATTCTTTCCGGCATCTAAAGCCGTAAGAATTCAAGCAGAAATTGTTACGTTTACACAGAAACCAAACGAAACTCTATATGAGGCATGGACAAGATTTGGAAAGTTATTAAGAGGATGTCCGCAACATGGTTTAGACACCTGTCAAATAGTACATATATTCTACCAAGAATGCGACATCACTACAAGAAAAGACATAGATATAGCAGCTGGTGGTTCTATTATGAAGAAAACCGAAACTGATGCTTATAAAATTATTGATAACACTGCTTCCCACTCACATGAGTGGCACCAAGAAAAAGATATCGTTAGATCATCTAAAGCAGCTAGAGCCGATTCTAGCCATGACTTAGATTCCATTTCCGCAAAGATAGATGCTGTCGAGAGACGAATGGAAAAGATGACTAAGGATATTCACTCAATACGAATTAGTTGTGAGCAGTGTGGAGGACCACATTTGACAAAAGATTGTCTCAGTATTGAATTAACAATGGAACAAAGAGAGAATATTTCATACATAAACCAAAGGCCTGGAAATAATTATCAGAATAATTATCAACCGCCAAGACCGATCTACAATCAAAACCAGAATTATAATCGAAATATTCCATACAACAACCAACAAGGTCCTAGTAATCAACAAGTATCTAACAATACTTACAACCAGCAAAGACCTAATTTTCAAAACAAACCACCACAAACCGATGATAAAAAGCCGAATTTAGAAGATATGATGACGAAGCTAGTTGAAACTCAAACGCAGTTTTTCACATCTCAAAAACAAACTAATGAACAAAATGCTCAAGCATTTAGAAATCAACAAGCTTCTATTCAAAACTTGGAACAAGAAGTAAGTAACCTAGCAAGGTTAATAGGTGAAAGAAAACCGGGAAGTTTACCTAGTGATACAAATGCTAACCCCCGGAATGAAACATCTAAAGCCATTACCACAAGAAGTGGTACAACACTTAAACCACCTGAAATACCTGTAACTTCTGATGAAGCTATTCCTACTCCACAAGAACCACAACCTGAACAAGATAAGGAAAAAGAACCGGTAGTTGAAAAGGTTAATGAAGATAACACAGCTAAGGATAAACCTTATGTTAAACCATACCAACCACCACTTCCTTACCCGAGTAAAATGAAGAAAGAGAAACTTGAAGCCGAGCAATCCAAATTCTTAGATATGTTTAAACAGATAAATGTCAATCTTCCTTTCATTGATGTAATTTCAGGAATGCCTAGATATGCTAAATTTCTGAAAGATCTAATATCAAATAGAAAGAAAATGGAAGAGCTCTCGGCCGTTACTATGAATGCTAATTGTTCAGCAGTGCTATTGAATAAGATACCAGAAAAATTATCTGATCCAGAAAGTTTCACAATTCCATGTTTTCTGGGTAGTCTTAGTTCAATAGAAGCATTGGCAGACTTAGGTGCTAGTATAAATTTAATGCCGTTTTCACTATACGCTAAACTAGACCTTGGAGAATTGAAACCAACAAGAATAATCATACAACTAGCCGATCGATCAATAAAATATCCTAGAGGGATAATGGAGAACATGCTAGTTAAAGTTGGTACTTTAGTATTTCCAGTAGATTTTGTTGTTCTGGACATGGAAGAAGATTCTCAAGTTCCTCTCATATTAGGAAGACCATTTTTAAACACGGCTAAAGCAATGATAGACGTGTTCGGTAAGAAATTGACCCTAAGTACAGAGGACGAGAGTGTTACCTTTTCAGTTGATAGAGCAATGCAACAACCGCAATCTGCAGATGATACATGTTATTATATTCAAACTATAGATTCACATGCAGAATTGTTAGAAGAATTTCTAGAATTACAAGGAACAGGAGAATGTTCTTTAGGAGAAAGTACTGAACCAATTGATGAAGCTGAAATGTTAGCTACACTTATAGCTAATGGATATGAACCAACAACAGAAGAAATTCAAATGCTAAAAGAAGAAGACAGATATCGATATAAATCATCGATAGAAGAACCTTCGAAATTAGAGTTAAAGCCACTTCCAAACCATTTGGAATACGCTTATTTACATGGTGAATCTGAATTACCTGTAATAATATCGTCTTCTCTTACTGAAAATGAGAAATCACAACTCATTTCCGTGTTGAAAGCTCATAAACCAGCTATAGCATGGAAGATTCATGATATTAAAGGAATAAGTCCTTCGTATTGCACACATAAAATCCTTATGGAAGAAGGTCATAAAACGTATGTGCAACGCCAACGAAGACTAAATCCGAATATGCAAGATGTAGTTAAAAAAGAAATTATTAAACTGCTAGATGCAGGTTTAATTTATCCAATCTCTGATAGTCTATGGGTAAGCCCAGTTCAATGCGTGCCTAAGAAGGGTGGCATGACTGTCATTACAAATGAAAAAAATGAGCTTATTCCTACTAGGACTGTAACAAGATGGCGTGTATGTATTGATTATTGAAAATTAAATGATGCCACCAGAAAAGATCACTTTCCCTTACCTTTCATTGATCAAATGTTGGAAAGGCTAGCCGAAAATAGTTAATATTGTTTTCTTGATGGATTTTTCGGATATTTTCAAATTCCAATAGTACCCGAAGATCAAGAGAAAACCACGTTCACGTGCCCTTATGGTACTTTTGCTTACAAACGCATGCCATTTGGACTTTGCAACTGAAATGTCCCGTTCTTATTGATTAAAAACGTTCCATATTAATTGATTTCGTTGCGAGGTTTTGACCTCTATATGAGACATTTTTCAAAGACTGCATTCATTTTAAAACAAACTATAACCTTTATTTCATCAATAAAGGTTTAAAAAGCTTTACGTAGATTATCAAATAATGATAATCTAAAATATCCTGTTTACACACGACCATTACATAATGGTTTACAATACAAATATGTTACAACAAAATAAGTTTCTTGAATGCAGTTTTTACACAATATCATACAAGCATGGACTCCAAATCTCGTCCTTATTTAAGTATGTGACAGCGGAAGCTCTTAATAATCACCTGAGAATAAACATGCTTAAAACGTCAACAAAAATGTTGGTGAGTTATAGGTTTAACCTATATATATCAAATCATAATAATAGACCACAAGATTTCATATTTCAATACACATCCCATACATAGAGATAAAAATCATTCATATGGTGAACACCTGGTAACCGACATTAACAAGATGCATATATAAGAATATCCCCATCATTCCGGGACACCCTTCGGATATGATATAAATTTCGAAGTACTAAAGCATCCGGTACTTTGGATGGGGTTTGTTAGGCCCAATAGATCTATCTTTAGGATTCGCGTCAATTAGGGTGTCTGTTCCCTAATTCTTAGATTACCAGACTTAATAAAAAGGGGCATATTCGATTTCGATAATTCAACCATAGAATGTAGTTTCACGTACTTGTGTCTATTTTGTAAATCATTTATAAAACCTGCATGTATTCTCATCCCAAAAATATTAGATTTTAAAAGTGGGACTATAACTCACTTTCACAGATTTTTACTTCGTCGGGAAGTAAGACTTGGCCACTGGTTGATTCACGAACCTATAACAATATATACATATATATCAAAGTATGTTCAAAATATATTTACAACACTTTTAATATATTTTGATGTTTTAAGTTTCTTAAGTCAGCTGTCCTCGTTAGTAACCTACAACTAGTTGTCCACAGTTAGATGTACAGAAATAAATCGATAAATATTATCTTGAATCAATCCACGACCCAGTGTATACGTATCTCAGTATTGATCACAACTCAAACTATATATATTTTGGAATCAACCTCAACCCTGTATAGCTAACTCCAACATTCACATATAGAGTGTCTATGGTTGTTCCGAAATATATATAGATGTGTCGACATGATAGGTCGAAACATTGTATACGTGTCTATGGTATCTCAAGATTACATAATATACAATACAAGTTGATTAAGTTATGGTTGGAATAGATTTGTTACCAATTTTAACGTAGCTAAAATGAGAAAAATTATCTAATCTTGTTTTACCCATAACTTCTTCATTTTAAATCCGTTTTGAGTGAATCAAATTGCTATGGTTTCATATTGAACTCTATTTTATGAATATAAACAGAAAAAGTATAGGTTTATAGTCGGAAAAATAAGTTACAAGTCATTTTTGTAAAGGTAGTCATTTCAGTCGAAAGAACGACGTCTAGATGACCATTTTAGAAAACATACTTCCACTTTGAGTTTAACCATAATTTTTGGATATAGTTTCATGTTCATAATAAAAATCATTTTCTCAGAATAACAACTTTTAAATCAAAGTTTATCATATTTTTTAATTAACTAACCCAAAACAGCCCGCGGTGTTACTACGACGGCGTAAATCCAGTTTTACGGTGTTTTTCGTGTTTTCAGGTTTTAAATCATTAAGTTAGCATATCATATAGATATAGAACATGTGTTTAGTTGATTTTAAAAGTCAAGTTAGAAGGATTAACTTTTGTTTGCGAACAAGTTTAGAATTAACTAAACTATGTTCTAGTGATTACAAGTTTAAACCTTTTAATAAGATAGCTTTATACGTATGAATCGAATGATGTTATGAACATCATTACTACCTTAATTTCCTTGGATAAACCTACTGGAAAAGAGAAAAATGGATCTAGCTTCAACGGATCCTTGGATGGCTCGAAGTTCTTGAAGCAGAATCATGACACGAAAACAAGTTCAAGTAAGATCATCACTTGAAATAAGATTGTTATAGTTATAGAAATTGAACCAAAGTTTGAATATGATTATTACCTTGTATTAGAATGATAACCTACTGTAAGAAACAAAGATTTCTTGAGGTTGGATGATCACCTTACAAGATTGGAAGTGAGCTAGCAAACTTGAAAGTATTCTTGATTTTATGTAACTAGAACTTGTAGAATATATGAAGAACACTTAGAACTTGAAGATAGAACTTGAGAGAGATCAATTAGATGAAGAAAATTGAAGAATGAAAGTGTTTGTAGGTGTTTTTGGTCGTTGGTGTATGGATTAGATATAAAGGATATGTAATTTTGTTTTCATGTAAATAAGTCATGAATGATTACTCATATTTTTGTAATTTTATGAGATATTTCATGCTAGTTGCCAAATGATGGTTCCCACATGTGTTAGGTGACTCACATAGGCTGCTAAGAGCTGATCATTGGAGTGTATATACCAATAGTACATACATCTAAAAGCTGTGTATTGTACGAGTACGAATACGGGTGTATACGAGTAGAATTGTTGATGAAACTGAACGAGGATGTAATTGTAAGAATTTTTGTTAAGTAGAAGTATTTTGATAAGTGTATTGAAGTCTTTCAAAAGTGTATAAATACATATTAAAACACTACATGTATATACATTTTAACTGAGTCGTTAAGTCATCGTTAGTCGTTACATGTAAGTGTTGTTTTTAAACCTTTAGGTTAACGGTCTTGTTAAATGTTGTTAACCCAATGTTTATAATATCAAATGAGATTTTAAATTATTATATTATCATGATATTATCATGTATGAATATCTCTTAATATGATATATATACATTAAATGTCTTTACAACGATAATCGTTACATATATGTCTCGTTTAAAAATCATTAAGTTAGTAGTCTTGTTTTTACATATGTAGTGTAGTGACCCGAAATTTTCCATGTTTATATATATTAATTGAGATTGATATTTACATGATTAAATGTTTCCAACATGTTAAGCAATCAAACTTGTTAAGACTTGATTAATTGAAATAGGTTTCATATAGACAATTGACCACCCAAGTTGACCGGTGATTCACGAACGTTAAAACTTGTAAAAAAACTATATGATGACATATATATGGTTATATATATAGTTAACATGATATTATGATAAGTAAACATATCATTAATTATATTAACAATGAACTACATATGTAAAAACAAGACTACTAACTTAATGATTTTGAAACGAGACATATATGTAACGTTTATCGTTGTAACGACATTTAATGTATATATATCATATTAAGAGATATTTGTACATCATAATATCATGATAATATAATAATTTAAAATCTCTTTTGATATTATAAACATTGGGTTAACAACATTTAACAAGATCGTTAACCTAAAGGTTTCAAAACAACACTTACATGTAACGACTAACGATGACTTAACGGCTCAGTTAAAATGTATATACATGTAGTGTTTTAATATGTATTTATACACTTTTGAAAGACTTCAATACACTTATCAAAATACTTCTACTTAACAAAAATGCTTACAATTACATTCTCGTTCAGTTTCATCAACAATTCTACTCGTATGCACCCGTATTCGTACTCGTACAATACACAGCTTTTAGATGTATGTACTATTGGTATATACACTCCAATGATCAGCTCTTAGCAGCCCATGTGAGTCACCTAACACATGTGGGAACCATCATTTGGCAACTAGCATGAAATATCTCATAAGATTACAAAAATATGAGTAATCATTCATGACTTATTTACATGAAAACAAAATTACATATCCTTTATATCTAATCCATACACCAACGACCAAAAACACCTACAAACACTTTCATTCTTCAATTTTCTTCATCTAATTGAACTCTCTCAAGTTCTATCTTCAAGTTCTAAGTGTTCTTCATAAATTCCAAAAGTTCTAGTTTCATAAAATCAAGAATACTTTCAAGTTTGCTAGCTCACTTCCAATCTTGTAAGGTGATCATCCAACCTCAAGAAATCTTTGTTTCTTACAGTAGGTTATCATTCTAATACAAGGTAATAATCATATTCAAACTTTGGTTCAATTTCTATAACTATAACAATCTTATTTCAAGTGATGATCTTACTTGAACTTGTTTTCGTGTCATGATTTTGCTTCAAGAACTTTGAGCCATCCAAGGATCCATTGAAGCTAGATCCATTTTTCTCTTTTCCAGTAGGTTCATCCAAGGAACTTAAGGTAGTAATGATGTTCATAACATCATTCGATTCATACATATAAAGCTATCTTATTCGAAGGTTTAAACTTGTAATCACTAGAACATAGTTTAGTTAATTCTAAACTTGTTCGCAAACAAAAGTTAATCCTTCTAACTTGACTTTTAAAATCAACTAAACACATGTTCTATATCTATATGATATGCTAACTTAATGATTTAAAACCTGGAAACACGAAAAACACCGTAAAACCGGATTTACGCCGTCGTAGTAACACCGCGGGCTGTTTTGGGTTAGTTAATTAAAAACTATGATAAACTTTGATTTAAAAGTTGTTATTCTGAGAAAATGATTTTTATTATGAACATGAAACTATATCCAAAAATTATGGTTAAACTCAAAGTGGAAGTATGTTTTCTAAAATGGTCATCTAGACGTCGTTCTTTCGACTGAAATGACTACCTTTACAAAAATGACTTGTAACTTATTTTTCCGACTAGAAACCTATACTTTTTTTGTTTAGATTCATAAAATAGAGTTCAATATGAAACCATAGCAATTTGATTCACTCAAAACGGATTTAAAATAAAGAAGTTATGGGTAAAACAAGATTGGATAATTTTTCTCATTTTAGCTACGTGAAAATTGGTAACAAATCTATTCCAACCATAACTTAATCAACTTGTATTATATATTATGTAATCTTGAGATACCATAGACACGTATACAATGTTTCGACCTATCATGTCGACACATCTATATATATTTCGGAACAACCATAGACACTCTATATGTGAATGTTGGAGTTAGCTATACAGGGTTGAGGTTGATTCCAAAATATATATAGTTTGAGTTGTGATCAATACTGAGATACGTATACACTGGGTCGTGGATTGATTCAAGATAATATTTATCGATTTATTTCTGTACATCTAACTGTGGACAACTAGTTGTAGGTTACTAACGAGGACAGCTGACTTAATAAACTTAAAACATCAAAATATATTAAAAGTGTTGTAAATATATTTTGAACATACTTTGATATATATGTATATATTGTTATAGGTTCGTGAATCAACCAGTGGCCAAGTCTTACTTCCCGACGAAGTAAAAATCTGTGAAAGTGAGTTATAGTCCCACTTTTAAAATCTAATATTTTTGGGATGAGAATACATGCAGGTTTTATAAATGATTTACAAAATAGACACAAGTACGTGAAATTACATTCTATGGTTGAATTATCAAAATCGAATATGCCCCTTTTTATTAAGTCTGGTAATCTAAGAATTAGGGAACAGACACCCTAATTGACGCGAATCCTAAAGATAGATCTATTGGGCCTAACAAACCCCATCCAAAGTACCGGATGCTTTAGTACTTCGAAATTTATATCATATCCGAAGGGTGTCCCGGAATGATGGGGATATTCTTATATATGCATCTTGTTATTGTCGGTTACCAGGTGTTCACCATATGAATGATTTTTATCTCTATGTATGGGATGTGTATTGAAATATGAAATCTTGTGGTCTATTGTTACGATTTGATATATATAGGTTAAACCTATAACTCACCAACATTTTTGTTGACGTTTAAAGCATGTTTATTCTCAGGTGAATATTAAGAGCTTCCGCTGTTGCATACTAAAATAAGGACAAGATTTGGAGTCCATGTTTGTATGATATTGTGTAAAAACTGCATTCAAGAAACTGATTTCGATGTAACATATTTGTATTGTAAACCATTATGTAATGGTCGTGTGTAAACAGGATATTTTAGATTATCATTATTTGATAATCTACGTAAAGCTTTTTAAACCTTTATTTATGAAATAAAGGTTATGGTTTGTTTTAAAAATGAATGCACTCTTTGAAAAACGTCTCATATAGAGGTCAAAACCTCGCAACGAAATCAACTAATATGGAACGTTTTTAATTAATAAGAACGGGACATTTCAGTTGGTATCCGAGCGTTGGTCTTAGAGAACCAGAATTTTGCATTAGTGTGTCTTATCGAGTTTGTTAGGATGCATTAGTGAGTCTGGACTTCGACCGTGTTTACTTGAAAAATGATTGCTTAACAAATTTTGTTGGAAACTATATATTTTTAACATGTGAATATTATGTGATATATTAATCTCTTAACGCGTTTGATATTATGTGATAGATGTCTACCTCTAGAACAAGTCCCATTGACTCACCTAATAATAATGAAGAGTCAAATGTAAATTGGAATGATTTGTGGACTGATTCACAAGTTCCCGAAGAGGAACCGGAAGAAGAGTCGGAACCGGAAGAAGAATCGGAACCGGAAGAAGAATCGGAACCGGATGAAGAAATAGAACCGGTGGGGGAAATAATAAAACGGTTAAGTAAAAGAAAATCCTCAACTAACCGACCAAAGTTAATTATGGTCAATGGTGTTTCCGCCAAGGAAGCAAAATATTGGGAGGATTACCAATTCTCCGATGAATCGGATTCCGACGAGAATTCCGATGATGTTATAGAAATTACCCCAACTGAATTTAAAAAGGCAAAAGAAAATAATAAGGGAAAGGGCATAAAAATAGAGAAATCTAATTCCAACCCCGATGAACTTTATATGTATCGTCAACCCCCGAAGTCCTTAAGTTGTAACAATGACCCGGGAACCTCTAAACCACCAGGTTTTTCTAAACCAATGTGGATCACGACGGCTCGTATTAGGGGAACATCATATATCCCTAGAAACTTGGCAAAACGAACCAAAACCGAAGAAGAAGAAACGAGCGAGTCGGAATAAGATAGTTGTATTCGTGTGGTGTAATATATGTAATATAGTGTTCGTATGCTTTATGATATATGTAAAAATTGCTTGTATTAATAAGTATTTTTTTATGAATCTAACTCTTGTCTATTTTACAGTTTAAAAACACAAAATGGATAGACAACCCAATATTTTAAGAGACCTACCCGGAGACATGATTGATGAAATCTTGTCTAGAGTCGGCCAGAATTCCTCGGCACAACTTTTTAAGGCGAGATCAGTTTGTAAGACATTCGAAGAACGTTCCAAGAATGTCTTGGTTTATAAGAGACTTTCGTTTGAAAGATGGGGGATATCACATTGGGAAACCCATAAGTTACGATGTGTTTACTTTGACGCATATATTGCGGGGAACCCAAATGCTATTTTACGCAACGGGTTAAGAAATTATTTTGACTCAATATATCCGAATATTGGACTTCGTGATTTAGAAAAAGCGGCTAACATGCAACATAAAGAAGCATGTTATGCTTACGGATTAGTAATGTTCGCTTCTCACCAAAGTGAGAACAAGAACATCGGGCTACAACTATTAAACAAAACGTTTCCACAAGTGACGGAGTCGGTAATTGGGGTAAGAAATGAGGTTTTTAGATTATTACGGGACTGTTGGACATTACGTAACCCTCGTCCCTTTGATGACGTTACAACACGCTGTCTTATCAACGGCCATAACGGTTATGTTGCACACGACCAAGGATGGGAAGTAGTCCTAGTAAAACCAGAATGCATGACTTGTTTCTGGACGTATGAATTACGTGTCTTTATTGCCTTTGCTGAACGACTTGTGTACTAGCTAGAATTGTCTTCACAACTATCTTGTATCAAAGTTATTGTGTGCTATATTTCATGCTTTATGTAAAATAAGCGGTATTGTAAGTTTGTAAAATATTGTATAAAAGTTTGAACGCGAAATATTATTATAATCAGTTTTTCATATAGAATTGTAGTAGTTGAATTGTATATTAGCTACTAAGTATGAACTTAACGGGTAGGTACTACCCGAATTTAAACTTATAAAACGCTAATATGAAGAAAAAGCTTTTATAAATGAGTTCATATTATGCTACGAAATACTATTAACTACTCTTAATATTCTGTATGATTAACTTGTTCCATTTAATTATTTTGAAGGAAATGGCACCGACTACTCGACACACCGTGAATATGAATGAAGAGGAATTCCGTACTTTTCTAGCTTCAAACATAGCCGCAGTACAGGCTGCGCTACATACCAACAATAACCTTGGATCTAGCAGTACAGGAAATCGTGTAGGATGCACCTACAAAGAATTCACTGCCTGCAAACCTTTGGAATTTGATGGAACCGAAGGACCGATCGGATTGAAACGGTGGACCGAGAAGGTTGAATCGGTGTTTGCCATAAGTAAGTGTACTGAAGAGGACAAAGTGAAGTACGCTACGCATACCTTCACAGGTTCTGCGTTAACATGGTGGAATACCTATCTAGAGCAAGTGGGACAAGATGATGCGTACGCACTACCGTGGTCAGCATTCAAGCACTTGATGAACGAGAAGTACCGTCCCAGAACCGAGGTCAATAAGCTCAAGACAGAACTTAGAGGGTTACGAACCCAAGGATTTGATATTACCACGTACGAAAGACGATTCACAGAATTGTGCCTATTGTGTCCGGGAGCATTCGAAGATGAGGAAGAGAAGATCGACGCGTTTGTGAAAGGATTACCGGAAAGAATCCAAGAAGATATAAGTTCACACGAGCCCGCCTCCATACAACAGGCATGTAGAATGGCTCACAAACTAGTGAACCAGATTGAAGAAAGAATTAAAGAACAGACTGCTGAAGAGGCCAATGTGAAGCAAGTCAAAAGAAAGTGGGAGGAAAACGGTGATAAGAATCACCAATACAACAACAACAGCAATTACAACAATAATCGTAACAATTATCCCAACAATCGCAACATCAATCGCAACTACAACAAACGGCCCAACAACAACAACAACAACAACAGCAACTACAACAATCATCCCAACAACAATAATAACCGCAACAACAACAACAACAATCAGAAGCAACTATGCCAAAGGTGTGAAAAGAATCACTCGGGGTTCTGCACCAAATTTTGCAACAAGTGTAAAAGAAATGGTCATAGCGCGGCGAAGTGTGAGGTCTACGGACCAGGGGTTAATAGAACGAAAGGAACAAATGGTGTCGGAACGAGTAATGGCGGAGCAAGTAGTGTCGGAGCAAGTTATGCCAATGTAGTTTGTTATAAATGTGGAAAACCAGGCCACATTATTAGAAATTGCCCGAACCAGGAGAACACGAATGGACAAGGCCGTGGAAGAGTTTTCAATATTAATGCGGTAGAGGCACAGGAAGACCCGGAGCTTGTTACGGGTACGTTTCTTATTGACAATAAATCTGCTTACGTTTTATTTGATTCGGGTGCGGATAGAAGCTATATGAGTAGAGATTTTTGTGCTAAATTAAGTTGTCCATTGACGCCTTTGGATAGTAAATTTTTACTCGAATTAGCAAATGGTAAATTAATTTCAGCAGATAATATATGTCGGAATCGAGAAATTAAACTGGTTAGCGAAACATTTAAGATTGATTTGATACCAGTAGAGTTAGGGAGTTTTGATGTGATAATCGGTATGGACTGGTTGAAAGAAGTGAAAGCGGAGATCGTTTGTTACAAAAATGCAATTCGCATTATACGAGAAAAAGGAAAACCCTTAATGGTGTACGGAGAAAAGGGCAACACGAAGCTACATCTTATTAGTAATTTGAAGGCACAAAAACTAATAAGAAAAGGTTGCTATGCTGTTCTAGCACACGTCGAGAAAGTACAAACTGAAGAAAAGAGCATCAATGATGTTCCCATTGCAAAAGAATTTCCCGATGTATTTCCGAAAGAATTACCGGGATTACCCCCACATCGATCCGTTGAATTTCAAATAGATCTTGTACCAGGAGCTGCACCAATAGCTCGTGCTCCTTACAGACTCGCACCCAGCGAGATGAAAGAACTGCAAAGCCAATTACAAGAACTTTTAGAGCGTGGTTTCATTCGACCAAGCACATCACCGTGGGGAGCTCCTGTTTTGTTTGTCAAGAAGAAAGATGGTACATTCAGGTTGTGTATCGACTACCGAGAGTTGAACAAACTTACCATCAAGAACCGCTACCCACTACCGAGAATCGACGACTTATTTGATCAACTACAAGGCTCGTCTGTTTATTCAAAGATTGACTTACGTTCCGGGTATCATCAAATGCGGGTGAAAGAAGATGATATTCCAAAGACTGCTTTCAGAACACGTTACGGTCATTACGAGTTTATGGTCATGCCGTTTGGTTTAACTAATGCACCAGCTGTGTTCATGGACCTTATGAACCGAGTGTGTGGACCATACCTTGACAAGTTTGTCATTGTTTTCATTGATGACATACTTATTTACTCAAAGAATGACCAAGAACACGGTGAACATTTGAGAAAGGTGTTAGAAGTATTGAGGAAGGAAGAATTGTACGCTAAGTTTTCAAAGCGTGCATTTTGGTTGGAAGAAGTTCAATTCCTCGGTCACATAGTGAACAAAGAAGGTATTAAGGTGGATCCGGCAAAGATAGAAACTGTTGAAAAGTGGGAAACCCCGAAAACTTCGAAACACATACGCCAGTTTTTAGGACTAGCTGGTTACTACAGAAGGTTCATCCAAGACTTTTCCAGAATAGCAAAACCCTTGACTGCATTAACGCATAAAGGGAAGAAATTTGAATGGAATGATGAACAAGAGAAAGCGTTTCAGTTATTGAAGAAAAAGCTAACTACGGCACCTATATTGTCATTGCCTGAAGGGAATGATGATTTTGTGATTTATTGTGACGCATCAAAGCAAGGTCTCGGTTGTGTATTAATGCAACGAACAAAGGTGATTGCTTATGCGTCTAGACAATTGAAGATTCACGAACAAAATTATACGACGCATGATTTGGAATTAGGCGCGGTTGTTTTTGCATTAAAGACTTGGAGGCACTACTTATATGGGGTCAAAAGTATTATATATACCGACCACAAAAGTCTTCAACACATATTTAATCAGAAACAACTGAATATGAGGCAGCGTAGGTGGATTGAATTATTGAATGATTACGATTTTGAGATTCGTTACCACCCGGGGAAGGCAAATGTGGTAGCCGATGCCTTGAGCAGGAAGGATAGAGAACCCATTCGAGTAAAATCTATGAATATAATGATTCATAATAACATTACTACTCAAATAAAGGAGGCGCAACAAGGAGTTTTAAAAGAGGGAAATTTAAAGGATGAAATACCCAAAGGATCGGAGAAGCATCTTAATATTCGGGAAGACGGAACCCGGTATAGGGCTGAAAGGATTTGGGTACCAAAATTTGGAGATATGAGAGAAATGGTACTTAGAGAAGCTCATAAAACCAGATACTCAATACATCCTGGAACGGGGAAGATGTACAAGGATCTCAAGAAACATTTTTGGTGGCCGGGTATGAAAGCCGATGTTGCTAAATACGTAGGAGAATGTTTGACGTGTTCTAAGGTCAAAGCTGAGCATCAGAAACCATCAGGTCTACTTCAACAACCCGAAATCCCGGAATGGAAATGGGAAAACATTACCATGGATTTCATCACTAAATTGCCAAGGACTGCAAGTGGTTTTGATACTATTTGGGTAATAGTTGATCGTCTCACCAAATCAGCACACTTCCTACCAATAAGAGAAGATGACAAGATGGAGAAGTTAGCACGACTGTATTTGAAGGAAGTCGTCTCCAGACATGGAATACCAATCTCTATTATCTCTGATAGGGATGGCAGATTTATTTCAAGATTCTGGCAGACATTACAGCAAGCATTAGGAACTCGTCTAGACATGAGTACTGCCTATCATCCACAAACTGATGGGCAGAGCGAAAGGACGATACAAACGCTTGAAGACATGCTACGAGCATGTGTTATTGATTTCGGAAACAGTTGGGATCGACATCTACCGTTAGCAGAATTTTCCTACAACAACAGCTACCATTCAAGCATTGAGATGGCGCCGTTTGAAGCACTTTATGGTAGAAAGTGCAGGTCTCCGATTTGTTGGAGTGAGGTGGGGGATAGACAGATTACGGGTCCGGAGATTATACAAGAAACTACCGAGAAGATCATCCAAATTCAACAACGGTTGAAAACCGCCCAAAGTCGACAAAAGAGCTACGCTGACATTAAAAGAAAAGATATAGAATTTGAAATTGGAGAGATGGTCATGCTTAAAGTTTCACCTTGGAAAGGCGTTGTTCGATTTGGTAAACGAGGGAAATTAAATCCAAGGTATATTGGACCATTCAAGATTATTGATCGTGTCGGACCAGTAGCTTACCGACTTGAGTTACCTCAACAACTCGCGGCTGTACATAACACTTTCCACGTCTCGAATTTGAAGAAATGTTTTGCTAAAGAAGATCTCACTATTCCGTTAGATGAAATCCAAATCAACGAAAAACTCCAATTCATCGAAGAACCCGTCGAAATAATGGATCGTGAGGTTAAAAGACTTAAGCAAAACAAGATACCAATTGTTAAGGTTCGATGGAATGCTCGTAGAGGACCCGAGTTCACCTGGGAGCGTGAAGATCAGATGAAGAAGAAATACCCGCATCTATTTCCAGAAGATTCGTCAACACCTTCAACAGCTTAAAATTTCGGGACGAAATTTATTTAACGGGTAGGTACTGTAGTGACCCGAAATTTTCCATGTTTATATATATTAATTGAGATTGATATTTACATGATTAAATGTTTCCAACATGTTAAGCAATCAAACTTGTTAAGACTTGATTAATTGAAATAGGTTTCATATAGACAATTGACCACCCAAGTTGACCGGTGATTCACGAACGTTAAAACTTGTAAAAAAACTATATGATGACATATATATGGTTATATATATAGTTAACATGATATTATGATAAGTAAACATATCATTAATTATATTAACAATGAACTACATATGTAAAAACAAGACTACTAACTTAATGATTTTGAAACGAGACATATATGTAACGTTTATCGTTGTAACGACATTTAATGTATATATATCATATTAAGAGATATTTGTACATCATAATATCATGATAATATAATAATTTAAAATCTCTTTTGATATTATAAACATTGGGTTAACAACATTTAACAAGATCGTTAACCTAAAGGTTTCAAAACAACACTTACATGTAACGACTAACGATGACTTAACGGCTCAGTTAAAATGTATATACATGTAGTGTTTTAATATGTATTTATACACTTTTGAAAGACTTCAATACACTTATCAAAATACTTCTACTTAACAAAAATGCTTACAATTACATTCTCGTTCAGTTTCATCAACAATTCTACTCGTATGCACCCGTATTCGTACTCGTACAATACACAGCTTTTAGATGTATGTACTATTGGTATATACACTCCAATGATCAGCTCTTAGCAGCCCATGTGAGTCACCTAACACATGTGGGAACCATCATTTGGCAACTAGCATGAAATATCTCATAAGATTACAAAAATATGAGTAATCATTCATGACTTATTTACATGAAAACAAAATTACATATCCTTTATATCTAATCCATACACCAACGACCAAAAACACCTACAAACACTTTCATTCTTCAATTTTCTTCATCTAATTGAACTCTCTCAAGTTCTATCTTCAAGTTCTAAGTGTTCTTCATAAATTCCAAAAGTTCTAGTTTCATAAAATCAAGAATACTTTCAAGTTTGCTAGCTCACTTCCAATCTTGTAAGGTGATCATCCAACCTCAAGAAATCTTTGTTTCTTACAGTAGGTTATCATTCTAATACAAGGTAATAATCATATTCAAACTTTGGTTCAATTTCTATAACTATAACAATCTTATTTCAAGTGATGATCTTACTTGAACTTGTTTTCGTGTCATGATTTTGCTTCAAGAACTTTGAGCCATCCAAGGATCCATTGAAGCTAGATCCATTTTTCTCTTTTCCAGTAGGTTCATCCAAGGAACTTAAGGTAGTAATGATGTTCATAACATCATTCGATTCATACATATAAAGCTATCTTATTCGAAGGTTTAAACTTGTAATCACTAGAACATAGTTTAGTTAATTCTAAACTTGTTCGCAAACAAAAGTTAATCCTTCTAACTTGACTTTTAAAATCAACTAAACACATGTTCTATATCTATATGATATGCTAACTTAATGATTTAAAACCTGGAAACACGAAAAACACCGTAAAACCGGATTTACGCCGTCGTAGTAACACCGCGGGCTG
This sequence comes from Rutidosis leptorrhynchoides, assembly GCF_046630445.1. Taxonomy (NCBI): domain Eukaryota; kingdom Viridiplantae; phylum Streptophyta; class Magnoliopsida; order Asterales; family Asteraceae; genus Rutidosis; species Rutidosis leptorrhynchoides. Next base: position 243,211,293 of record NC_092343.1, read on the forward strand.
TTTTGGGTTAGTTAATTAAAAACTATGATAAACTTTGATTTAAAAGTTGTTATTCTGAGAAAATGATTTTTATTATGAACATGAAACTATATCCAAAAATTATGGTTAAACTCAAAGTGGAAGTATGTTTTCTAAAATGGTCATCTAGACGTCGTTCTTTCGACTGAAATGACTACCTTTACAAAAATGACTTGTAACTTATTTTTCCGACTAGAAACCTATACTTTTTTTGTTTAGATTCATAAAATAGAGTTCAATATGAAACCATAGCAATTTGATTCACTCAAAACGGATTTAAAATAAAGAAGTTATGGGTAAAACAAGATTGGATAATTTTTCTCATTTTAGCTACGTGAAAATTGGTAACAAATCTATTCCAACCATAACTTAATCAACTTGTATTATATATTATGTAATCTTGAGATACCATAGACACGTATACAATGTTTCGACCTATCATGTCGACACATCTATATATATTTCGGAACAACCATAGACACTCTATATGTGAATGTTGGAGTTAGCTATACAGGGTTGAGGTTGATTCCAAAATATATATAGTTTGAGTTGTGATCAATACTGAGATACGTATACACTGGGTCGTGGATTGATTCAAGATAATATTTATCGATTTATTTCTGTACATCTAACTGTGGACAACTAGTTGTAGGTTACTAACGAGGACAGCTGACTTAATAAACTTAAAACATCAAAATATATTAAAAGTGTTGTAAATATATTTTGAACATACTTTGATATATATGTATATATTGTTATAGGTTCGTGAATCAACCAGTGGCCAAGTCTTACTTCCCGACGAAGTAAAAATCTGTGAAAGTGAGTTATAGTCCCACTTTTAAAATCTAATATTTTTGGGATGAGAATACATGCAGGTTTTATAAATGATTTACAAAATAGACACAAGTACGTGAAATTACATTCTATGGTTGAATTATCAAAATCGAATATGCCCCTTTTTATTAAGTCTGGTAATCTAAGAATTAGGGAACAGACACCCTAATTGACGCGAATCCTAAAGATAGATCTATTGGGCCTAACAAACCCCATCCAAAGTACCGGATGCTTTAGTACTTCGAAATTTATATCATATCCGAAGGGTGTCCCGGAATGATGGGGATATTCTTATATATGCATCTTGTTATTGTCGGTTACCAGGTGTTCACCATATGAATGATTTTTATCTCTATGTATGGGATGTGTATTGAAATATGAAATCTTGTGGTCTATTGTTACGATTTGATATATATAGGTTAAACCTATAACTCACCAACATTTTTGTTGACGTTTAAAGCATGTTTATTCTCAGGTGAATATTAAGAGCTTCCGCTGTTGCATACTAAAATAAGGACAAGATTTGGAGTCCATGTTTGTATGATATTGTGTAAAAACTGCATTCAAGAAACTGATTTCGATGTAACATATTTGTATTGTAAACCATTATGTAATGGTCGTGTGTAAACAGGATATTTTAGATTATCATTATTTGATAATCTACGTAAAGCTTTTTAAACCTTTATTTATGAAATAAAGGTTATGGTTTGTTTTAAAAATGAATGCACTCTTTGAAAAACGTCTCATATAGAGGTCAAAACCTCGCAACGAAATCAACTAATATGGAACGTTTTTAATTAATAAGAACGGGACATTTCATGTAGTTCATTGTTAATATACTTAATGATATGTTTACTTATCATAGTATCATGTTAACTATATATATATCCATATATATGTCATCATATAGTTTTTACAAGTTTTAACGTTCGTGAATCACCGGTCAACTTGGGTGGTCAATTGTCTATATGAAACATATTTCAATTAATCAAGTCTTAACAAGTTTGATTGCTTAACATGTTGGAAACATTTAATCATGTAAATATCAATCTCAATTAATATATATAAACATGGAAAAGTTTGGGTCACTACAGTACCTACCCGTTAAATAAATTTCGTCCCGAAATTTTAAGCTGTTGAAGGTGTTGACGAATCTTCTGGAAATAGATGTGGGTATTTCTTCTTCATCTGATCTTCACGCTCCCAGGTGAACTCGTGTCCTCTACGAGCATTCCATCGAACCTTAACAATTGGTATCTTGTTTTGCTTAAGTCTTTTAACCTCACGATCCATTATTTCGACGGGTTCTTCGATGAATTGAAGTTTTTCGTTGATTTGGATTTCATCTAACGGAATAGTGAGATCTTCTTTAGCAAAACATTTCTTCAAATTCGAGATGTGGAAAGTGTTATGTACAGCCGCGAGTTGTTGAGGTAACTCTAGTCGGTAAGCTACTGGTCCGACACGATCAATAATCTTGAATGGTCCAATGTACCTTGGATTTAATTTCCCTCGTTTACCAAATCGAACAACGCCTTTCCAAGGTGCAACTTTAAGCATGACCATCTCTCCAATTTCAAATTCCATATCTTTTCTTTTAATGTCAGCGTAGCTCTTTTGTCGACTTTGGGCGGTTTTCAACCGTTGTTGAATTTGGATGATCTTCTCGGTAGTTTCTTGTATAATCTCCGGACCCGTAATCTGTCTATCCCCCACTTCACTCCAACAAATCAGAGACCTACACTTTCTACCATAAAGTGCTTCAAACGGCGCCATCTCAATGCTTGAATGGTAGCTGTTGTTGTAGGAAAATTCTGCTAATGGTAGATGTCGATCCCAACTGTTTCCGAAATCAATAACACATTCTCGTAGCATGTCTTCAAGCGTTTGTATCGTCCTTTCGCTCTGCCCATCAGTTTGTGGATGATAGGCAGTACTCATGTCTAGACGAGTTCCTAATGCTTGCTGTAATGTCTGCCAGAATCTTGAAATAAATCTGCCATCCCTATCAGAGATAATAGAGATTGGTATTCCATGTCTGGAGACGACTTCCTTCAAATACAGTCGTGCTAACTTCTCCATCTTGTCATCTTCTCTTATTGGCAGGAAGTGTGCTGATTTGGTGAGACGATCAACTATTACCCAAATAGTATCAAAACCACTTGCAGTCCTTGGCAATTTAGTGATGAAATCCATGGTAATGTTTTCCCATTTCCATTCTGGGATTTCGGGTTGTTGAAGTAGACCTGATGGTTTTTGATGCTCAGCTTTGACCTTAGAACACGTCAAACATTCTCCTATGTATTTAGCAACATCGGCTTTCATACCCGGCCACCAAAAATGTTTCTTGAGATCCTTGTACATCTTCCCCGTTCCAGGATGTATTGAGTATCTGGTTTTATGAGCTTCTCTAAGTACCATTTCTCTCATATCTCTAAATTTTGGTACCCAAATCCTTTCAACCCTATACCGGGTTCCGTCTTCCCGAATATTAAGATGCTTCTCCGATCCTTTGGGTATTTCATCCTTTAAATTTCCCTCTTTTAAAACTCCTTGTTGCGCCTCCTTTATTTGAGTAGTAAGGTTATTATGAATCATTATATTCATAGATTTTACTCGAATGGGTTCTCTGTCCTTCCTACTCAAGGCATCGGCTACCACATTTGCCTTCCCCGGGTGGTAACGAATCTCAAAGTCGTAATCATTCAACAATTCAATCCACCTACGCTGCCTCATATTCAGTTGTTTCTGATTAAATATGTGTTGAAGACTTTTATGGTCGGTATATATAATACTTTTGACCCCATATAAGTAGTGCCTCCAAGTCTTTAATGCAAAAACAACCGCGCCTAATTCCAAATCATGCGTCGTATAATTTTGTTCGTGAATCTTCAATTGTCTAGACGCATAAGCAATCACCTTCGTTCGTTGCATTAATACACAACCGAGACCTTGCTTTGATGCGTCACAATAAATCACAAAATCATCATTCCCTTCAGGCAATGACAATATAGGTGCCGTAGTTAGCTTTTTCTTCAATAATTGAAACGCTTTCTCTTGTTCATCATTCCATTCAAATTTCTTCCCTTTATGCGTTAATGCAGTCAAGGGTTTTGCTATTCTGGAAAAGTCTTGGATGAACCTTCTGTAGTAACCAGCTAGTCCTAAAAACTGGCATATGTGTTTCGGAGTTTTCGGGGTTTCCCACTTTTCAACAGTTTCTATCTTTGCCGGATCCACCTTAATACCTTCTTTGTTCACTATGTGACCGAGGAATTGAACTTCTTCCAACCAAAATGCACACTTTGAAAACTTAGCGTACAATTCTTCCTTCCTCAATACTTCTAACACCTTTCTCAAATGTTCACCGTGTTCTTGGTCATTCTTTGAGTAAATAAGTATGTCATCAATGAAAACAATGACAAACTTGTCAAGGTATGGTCCACACACTCGGTTCATAAGGTCCATGAACACAGCTGGTGCATTAGTTAAACCAAACGGCATGACCATAAACTCGTAATGACCGTAACGTGTTCTGAAAGCAGTCTTTTGAATATCATCTTCTTTCACCCGCATTTGATGATACCCGGAACGTAAGTCAATCTTTGAATAAACAGACGAGCCTTGTAGTTGATCAAATAAGTCGTCGATTCTCGGTAGTGGGTAGCGGTTCTTGATGGTAAGTTTGTTCAACTCTCGGTAGTCGATACACAACCTGAATGTACCATCTTTCTTCTTGACAAACAAAACAGGAGCTCCCCACGGTGATGTGCTTGGTCGAATGAAACCATGCTCTAAAAGTTCTTGTAATTGGCTTTGCAGTTCTTTCATCTCGTTGGGTGCGAGTCTGTAAGGAGCACGAGCTATTGGTGCAGCTCCTGGTACAAGATCTATTTGAAATTCAACGGATCGATGTGGGGGTAATCCCGGTAATTCTTTCGGAAATATATCGGGAAATTCTTTTGCGATGAGAACATCATTGATGCTCTTTTCTTCAGTTTGTACTTTCTCGACGTGTGCTAGAACAGCATAGCAACCTTTTCTTATTAGTTTTTGTGCCTTCAAATTACTAATAAGATGTAGCTTCGTGTTGCCCTTTTCTCCGTACACCATTAAGGGTTTTCCTTTTTCTCGTATAATGCGAATTGCATTTTTGTAACAAACGATCTCTGCTTTCACTTCTTTCAACCAGTCCATACCGATTATCACATCAAAACTCCCTAACTCTACTGGTATCAAATCAATCTTAAATGTTTCGCTAACAAGTTTAATTTCTCGATTCCGACATATATTATCTGCTGAAATTAATTTACCATTTGCTAATTCGAGTAAAAATTTACTATCCAAAGGCGTCAATGGACAACTTAATTTAGCACAAAAATCTCTTCTCATATAGCTTCTATCCGCACCCGAATCAAATAAAACGTAAGCAGATTTATTGTCAATAAGAAACGTACCCGTAACAAGCTCCGGGTCTTCCTGTGCCTCTGCCACATTAATATTGAAAACTCTTCCGCGGCCTTGTCCATTCGTGTTCTCCTGGTTCGGGCAATTTCTAATAATGTGGCCCGGTTTTCCACATTTATAACAAACCACATTGGCATAACTTGCTCCGACACTACTTGCTCCGCCATTACTCGTTCCGACACCATTTGTTCCTTTCGTTCTGTTAACCCCTGGTCCGTAGACATCACACTTCGCCGCGCTATGACCATTTCTTTTACACTTGTTGCAAAATTTGGTGCAGAACCCCGAGTGATACTTTTCACACCTTTGGCATAGCGGCTTCTGATTGTTGTTGTTGTTGCGGTTATTATTGTTGTTAAGATGATTGTTGTGGTTGCTGTTGTTGTTGTTGTTGTTGTTGTTTGGCCGTTTGTTGTAGTTGCGATTGATGTTGCGATTGTTAGGATAGTTGTTGCGATTATTGTTATAATTGCTGTTGTTGTTGTATTGGTGATTCTTATCACCGTTTTCCTCCCACTTTCTTTTGACTTGCTTCACATTGGCCTCTTCAGCAGTCTGTTCTTTAATTCTTTCTTCAATCTGGTTCACTAGTTTGTGAGCCATTCTACATGCCTGTTGTATGGAGGCGGGCTCGTGTGAACTTATATCTTCTTGGATTCTTTCCGGTAATCCTTTCACAAACTCGTCGATCTTCTCTTCCTCATCTTCGAATGCTCCCGGACACAATAGGCACAATTCTGTGAATCGTCTTTCGTACGTGGTAATATAAAATCCTTGGGTTCGTAACCCTCTAAGTTCTGTCTTGAGCTTATTGACCTTGGTTCTGGGACGGTACTTCTCGTTCATCAAGTGCTTGAATGCTGACCACGGTAGTGCGTACGCATCGTCTTGTCCCACTTGCTCTAGATAGGTGTTCCACCATGTTAACGCAGAACCTGTGAAGGTATGCGTAGCGTACTTCACTTTGTCCTCTTCAGTACACTTACTTATGGCAAACACCGATTCAACCTTCTCGGTCCACCGTTTCAATCCGATCGGTCCTTCGGTTCCATCAAATTCCAAAGGTTTGCAGGCAGTGAATTCTTTGTAGGTGCATCCTACACGATTTCCTGTACTGCTAGATCCAAGGTTATTGTTGGTATGTAGCGCAGCCTGTACTGCGGCTATGTTTGAAGCTAGAAAAGTACGGAATTCCTCTTCATTCATATTCACGGTGTGTCGAGTAGTCGGTGCCATTTCCTTCAAAATAGTTAAATGGAACAAGTTAATCATACAGAATATTAAGAGTAGTTAATAGTATTTCGTAGCATAATATGAACTCATTTATAAAAGCTTTTTCTTCATATTAGCGTTTTATAAGTTTAAATTCGGGTAGTACCTACCCGTTAAGTTCATACTTAGTAGCTAATATACAATTCAACTACAACAATTCTATATGAAAAACTGATTATAATAATATTTCGCGTTCAAACTTTTATACAATATTTTACAAACTTACAATACCGCTTATTTTACATAAAGCATGAAATATAGCACACAATAACTTTGATACAAGATAGTTGTGAAGATAATTCTAGCTAGTACACAAGTCGTTCAGCAAAGGCAATAAAGACACGTAATTCATACGTCCAGAAACAAGTCATGCATTTTGGTTTTACTAGGACTACTTCCCATCCTTGGTCTTGTGCAACATAACCGTTATGGCCGTTGATAAGACAGCGTGTTGTAACGTCGTCAAAGGGACGAGGGTTACGTAATGTCCAACAGTCCCGTAACAATCTAAAAACCTCATTTCTTACCCCAATTACCAACTCCGTCACTTGTGGGAACGTTTTGTTTAATAGCTGTAGCCCGATGTTCTTTTTCTCACTTTGGTGAGAAGCGAACATTACTAACCCATAAGCATAGCATGCTTCTTTATGTTGCATGTTAGCCGCTTTTTCTAAATCATGAAGTCCTATATTCGGATACATTGAGTCAAAATAATTTCTTAACCCGTTGCGTAAAATAGCATTTGGGTTCCCCGCAATATATGCGTCAAAGTAAACACATCGTAACTTATGGGTTTCCCAATGTGATATCCCCCATCTTTCAAACGAAAGTCTCTTATAAACCAAGACATTCTTGGAACGTTCTTCGAATGTCTTACAAACTGATCTCGCCTTAAATAGTTGTGCCGAGGAATTCTGACCGACTCTAGACAAGATTTCATCAATCATGTCTCCGGGTAGGTCTCTTAAAATATTGGGTTGTCTATCCATTTTGCGTTTTTATACTGTAAAATAGACAAGAGTTAGATTCATAAAAAAAAAATACTTATTAATACAAGCAATTTTTACATATATCATAAAGAATAAGCACACTATATTACATATATTACACCACATGAATACAACTATCTTATTCCGACTCGCTTGTTTCTTCTTCTTCGATTTTGGTTCGTTTTGCCAAGTTTCTAGGAATATATGATTTTCCCCTAATACGAGCCGTCGTTATCCACATTGGTTTAGAAAAACCTGGTGGTTTAGAGGTTCCCGGGTCATTGTTACAACTTAAGGACTTCGGGGGTTGACGATACATATAAAGTTCATCGGGGTTGGAATTAGATTTCTCTATTTTTATGCCCTTTCCCTTATTATTTTCTTTTGCCTTTTTAAATTCAGTTGAGGTAATTTCTATAACATCATCGGAATTCTCGTCGGAATCCGATTCATCGGAGAATTGGTAATCCTCCCAATATTTTGCTTCCTTGGCGGAAACACCATTGACCATAATTAACCTTGGTCGGTTGGTTGAAGATTTTCTTTTACTTAACCATTTTATTATTTCCCCCACCGGTTCTATTTCTTCATCCGGTTCCGATTCTTCTTCCGGTTCCGATTCTTCTTCCGGTTCCGACTCTTCTTCCGGTTCCTCTTCGGGAACTTGTGAATCAGTCCACGAATCGTTCCAATTTACATTTGACTCTTCATTATTATTAGGTGAGTCAATGGGACTTGTTCTAGAGGTAGACATCTATCACATAATATCAAACGCGTTAAGAGATTAATATATCACATAATATTCACATGTTAAAAATATATAGTTTCCAACAAAATTTGTTAAGCAATCATTTTTCAAGTAAACACGGTCGAAGTGCAGACTCACTAATGCATCCTAACAAACTCGATAAGACACACTAATGCAAAATTCTGGTTCTCTAAGACCAACGCTCGGATACCAACTGAAATGTCCCGTTCTTATTGATTAAAAACGTTCCATATTAATTGATTTCGTTGCGAGGTTTTGACCTCTATATGAGACATTTTTCAAAGACTGCATTCATTTTAAAACAAACTATAACCTTTATTTCATCAATAAAGGTTTAAAAAGCTTTACGTAGATTATCAAATAATGATAATCTAAAATATCCTGTTTACACACGACCATTACATAATGGTTTACAATACAAATATGTTACAACAAAATAATTTTCTTGAATGCAATTTTTACACAATATCATACAAGCATGGACTCCAAATCTCGTCCTTATTTATGTATGTGACAGCAGAAGCTCTTAATAATCACCTGAGAATAAACATGCTTAAAACGTCAACAAAAATGTTGGTGAGTTATAGGTTTAACCTATATATATCAAATCATAATAATAGACCACAAGATTTCATATTTCAATACACATCCCATACATAGAGATAAAAATCATTCATATGGTGAACACCTGGTAACCGACATTAACAAGATGCATATATAAGAATATCCCCATCATTCCGGGACACCCTTCGGATATGATATAAATTTCGAAGTACTAAAGCATCCGGTACTTTGGATGGGGTTTGTTAGGCCCAATAGATCTATCTTTAGGATTCGCGTCAATTAGGGTGTCTGTTCCCTAATTCTTAGATTACCAGACTTAATAAAAAGGGGCATATTCGATTTTGATAATTCAACCATAGAATGTAGTTTCACGTACTTGTGTCTATTTTGTAAATCATTTATAAAACCTGCATGTATTCTCATCCCAAAAATATTAGATTTTAAAAGTGGGACTATAACTCACTTTCACAGATTTTTACTTCGTCGGGAAGTAAGACTTGGCCACTGGTTGATTCACGAACCTATAACAATATATACATATATATCAAAGTATGTTCAAAATATATTTACAACACTTTTAATATATTTTGATGTTTTAAGTTTCTTAAGTCAGCTGTCCTCGTTAGTAACCTATAACTAGTTGTCCACAGTTAGATGTACAGAAATAAATCGATAAATATTATCTTGAATCAATCCACGACCCAGTGTATACGTATCTCAGTATTGATCACAACTCAAACTATATATATTTTGGAATCAACCTCAACCCTGTATAGCTAACTCCAACATTCACATATAGAGTGTCTATGGTTGTTCCGAAATATATATAGATGTGTCGACATGATAGGTCGAAACATTGTATACGTGTCTATGGTATCTCAAGATTACATAATATACAATACAAGTTGATTAAGTTATGGTTGGAATAGATTTGTTACCAATTTTCACGTAGCTAAAATGAGAAAAATTATCTAATCTTGTTTTACCCATAACTTCTTCATTTTAAATCCGTTTTGAGTGAATCAAATTGCTATGGTTTCATATTGAACTCTATTTTATGAATCTAAACAGAAAAAGTATAGGTTTATAGTCGGAAAAATAAGTTACAAGTCGTTTTTGTAAAGGTAGTCATTTCAGTCGAAAGAACGACGTCTAGATGACCATTTTAGAAAACATACTTCCACTTTGAGTTTAACCATAATTTTTGGATATAGTTTCATGTTCATAATAAAAATCATTTTCTCAGAATAACAACTTTTAAATCAAAGTTTATCATATTTTTTAATTAACTAACCCAAAACAGCCCGCGGTGTTACTACGACGGCGTAAATCCAGTTTTACGGTGTTTTTCGTGTTTTCAGGTTTTAAATCATTAAGTTAGCATATCATATAGATATAGAACATGTGTTTAGTTGATTTTAAAAGTCAAGTTAGAAGGATTAACTTTTGTTTGCGAACAAGTTTAGAATTAACTAAACTATGTTCTAGTGATTACAAGTTTAAACCTTTTAATAAGATAGCTTTATACGTATGAATCGAATGATGTTATGAACATCATTACTACCTTAATTTCCTTGGATAAACCTACTGGAAAAGAGAAAAATGGATCTAGCTTCAACGGATCCTTGGATGGCTCGAAGTTCTTGAAGCAGAATCATGATACGAAAACAAGTTCAAGTAAGATCATCACTTGAAATAAGATTGTTATAGTTATAGAAATTGAACCAAAGTTTGAATATGATTATTACCTTGTATTAGAATGATAACCTACTGTAAGAAACAAAGATTTCTTGAGGTTGGATGATCACCTTACAAGATTGGAAGTGAGCTAGCAAACTTGAAAGTATTCTTGATTTTATGTAACTAGAACTTGTAGAATATATGAAGAACACTTAGAACTTGAAGATAGAACTTGAGAGAGATCAATTAGATGAAGAAAATTGAAGAATGAAAGTGTTTGTAGGTGTTTTTGGTTGTTGGTGTATGGATTAGATATAAAGGATATGTAATTTTGTTTTCATGTAAATAAGTCATGAATGATTACTCATATTTTTGTAATTTTATGAGATATTTCATGCTAGTTGCCAAATGATGGTTCCCACATGTGTTAGGTGACTCACATGGGCTGCTAAGAGCTGATCATTGGAGTGTATATACCAATAGTACATACATCTAAAAGCTGTGTATTGTACGAGTACGAATACGGGTGCATACGAGTAGAATTGTTGATGAAACTGAACGAGGATGTAATTGTAAGAATTTTTGTTAAGTAGAAGTATTTTGATAAGTGTATTGAAGTCTTTCAAAAGTGTATAAATACATATTAAAACACTACATGTATATACATTTTAACTGAGTCGTTAAGTCATCGTTAGTCGTTACATGTAAGTGTTGTTTTTAAACCTTTAGGTTAACGGTCTTGTTAAATGTTGTTAACCCAATGTTTATAATATCAAATGAGAGTTGTATTCCCTTGAAACCAAAAATTTGCTTGAAATTCAATAGACCAATCAGAGCGCGACATGTGGCGCGACAATCACATGTGATTTGAAAAAAAAATTAAAAAAAAAAATTTTTTTAAAAATTTTTTTTAAATTTTTTTTTCGAAAATTTTTTTTTATGAAATTTTTTTTAATTTTTTTTTTTTAAATTTAGCATGTCAATCACATGTGATTGTAAAACCCAATCACATGTGATTGTGGAACTCAATCACATGTGATTCTGCATATCAAATCCAATCACATGTGATTAAAAAAAATTACAATTTTTTTAAAAAAATTTCAACCGAAAACATACTTTAATTCGGTGTTTTGATCAAGTTTGTTAGCGTTTCGTGATCATATCTTCAAAATTTTAGACTTTAATTCGGTGATTTGATCAAGTTTTGATCCAAAACTTGGTGTTTGAAGGTTTTAGCACAAATTTAGTGAAATTCGTTATTATTCGTCATTTTACTGAATTTTATTTTTCAATCACATCTGATTGGATTTGACATGCAATAATCACATGTGATTGGGTTTTACAATCACATGTGATTGGCATGCCCAATCACATGTGATTTACTGCATGTCAAATTTAATCACATGTGATTGTAAAAAATATTTTGAAAAAAAAATTTCGAAAAAAAAAAATTTTTTGAAAATTTTTTTTTTTCGAAAAAAAAATTTTGAATTTTTTTTTCCCAATCACATGTGATTATCGCGCCACGTGTCGCAATCTGATTGGTCCCTTGAATCTCAACTTAAAAATTGGTCTCATTTGAATATTCCTCTATCAAATGAGATTTTAAATTATTATATTATCATGATATTATCATGTATGAATATCTCTTAATATGATATATATACATTAAATGTCTTTACAACGATAATCGTTACATATATGTCTCGTTTAAAAATCATTAAGTTAGTAGTCTTGTTTTTACATATGTAGTTCATTGTTAATATACTTAATGATATGTTTACTTATCATAGTATCATGTTAACTATATATATGTCCATATATATGTCATCATATAGTTTTTACAAGTTTTAACGTTCGTGAATCACCGGTCAACTTGGGTGGTCAATTGTCTATATGAAACATATTTCAATTAATCAAGTCTTAACAAGTTTGATTGCTTAACATGTTGGAAACATTTAATCATGTAAATATCAATCTCAATTAATATATATAAACATGGAAAAGTTCGGGTCACTACAGCAACGCCCCTGCAACCTTTCAAAGGTGCATGATGGCGATTTTTCACGACATGATAGAAGAATGCATGGAAGTTTTCATGGATGACTTTTCAGTCTTCGGTGATACATTTGAATCATGTCTAGTTAATCTTGAACGAATGCTTATTAGATGCGAACAATCAAATCTAGTACTTAATTGGGAGAAATGCCATTTCATGGTTAAAGAAGGCATCGTTCTTGGTCATAAAATTTCAAAAGAAGGAATTGAAGTGGATAGAGCTAAAGTAGATGTAATTGCTAAACTTCCACATCCCACCAATATTAGAGGAGTTAGGAGTTTTCTAGGGCATGCCAGTTTTTACCGACGTTTCATAAAAGATTTTTCTAAAATTGCCACTCCTATGAATAAACTCCTAGAAATGGATGCTCCATTCATCTTTTCAGATGAATGTATCAAATCTTTTAATATTCTTAAAGAGAAACTTACTAATGCGCCGATCATGATAACACCAAATTGGAATCTACCGTTTGAACTAATGTGCGATGCAAGTGATTTTGCAATGGGAGCAGTTTTAGGACAAAGGATTGAAAAACGATTTCAACCTATATATTATGCTAGTAAGACGTTACAAGGAGCACAAATGACTTACACAACTACTGAAAAAGAACTCCTTGCTATTGTCTTTGCTTTTGACAAATTTCGATCATATCTCGTTCTAGCAAAAACGGTGGTCTATACCGACCATTCTGCTCTTAGATACCTATTTTCGAAACAAGATGCTAAACCAAGATTAATCAGTTGGATCTTACTCTTACAAGAGTTCGATATTGAAATCCGAGATAAAAGAGGAGCAGAAAATCTCGCCGCTGATCATCTTTCTCGTCTTGAAAATCCCGAATTAGAAGTTCTAAATGAATCGGCCATACAAGACAACTTTCCTGATGAATATCTATTGAAGATAGATTATAATGAAATTCCATGGTTTGCAGACTATGCAAACTACTTAGTATGTGGATACCTTGAAAAAGGATTGTCGTACCAAAAACGAAAGAAATTCTTCAGTGATATAAAACACTATTTCTGGGAAGATCCACATCTGTTTAAAAGTTGTCCAGATGGATTAATAGACCGATATGTATTTAGAGATGAAGCTAGTAAAATTTTAAACCATTGTCACACAGGACCAACAGGAGGGCATTATGGGCCTCAACTAACAGCAAGAAAAGTTTATGATGCTGGATTCTATTGGCCTACAATTTACAAAGACGCACACCTTCTTTGCAAATCCTGTGATGCTTGTCAAAGGGCCGGAAAAATAAGTCAACGTGATGAAATGCCACAAAATGTCATCCAAGTATGTGAAGTATTTGACATTTAGGGTATTGACTTTATGGGTCCATTTCCAAAATCTCATAATAATCTCTATATTCTCGTAGCCATTGATTATGTATCTAAATGGACGGAAGCACAAGCTCTCCCAACTAATGATGCACGAGTTGTAGTCAACTTTTTAAAACGTCTTTTTGCAAGGTTTGGAACACCGAAAGTTTTAATAAGTGATCGGGGAACTCATTTCTGTAATAATCAACTTGAGAAAGTTCTTAAAAGATATGGAGTAACTCATAAAATCTCCACCGCATATCATCCACAAACAAGTGGACAAGTTGAAAATACCAACCGAGCTTTAAAACGTATTCTAGAGAAAACTGTAGGATCAAATCCGAAGGAATGGTCCATAAAATTGGAGGATGCACTCTGGGCTTTTAGAACAGCCTACAAAACTCTAATTGGAACCACACCTTTTAGACTCGTCTACGGAAAAGCATGTCATCTTCCAGTAGAAATTGAACACAAAGCATTTTGGGCTTTAAAGACATGTAATCTTGATTTACATGAAGCTGGACGTCTACGATTAAGTCAAATAAACAAATTAGAAGAATTAAGACATGAAGCATACGAAAATTCATTAATCTATAAAGAAAGAACGAAGAAATGGCATGATAAAAGAATCAGAAGTTCAAAAGAATTTAAAGAAGGAGACAGAGTTCTTCTTTTCAATTCACGATTCAAGCTATTTCCTGGAAAATTGAATTCAAGATGGTTTGGACCATTCATAGTCAAAAGAGTTTTCCCATACGGAACGATAGAATTAATAAATTCAAATGGAATTGAATTTAAAGTTAATGGTCACAGAATTAAACATTACATAGATAGTCCGATGGAAGTCGACAACGAAGTTAATCACAATTTCGATACCACAGCTAACTAAGTGTGAGGAGAATCACGTCTTTTAAGGATTTTATGTATTTCTATTAGAGTTAGATTGTCTGTTTTCGTGTAGTTCTCAAAAATGGAACCCGAATGGTCTTTCCCTAGCAAACCCTAAAGAACTAGTCTTCTCCCCCCATTCTAAATTTTTATTTTTTTTAGGAAATAAAGACTGCCTGTGAACTAAACCATGGTCTAATGCTACACGCTTTGATCACTAAACGTAATAATGACACACTTCCGAGTGAAATAGTATCAGTAATCAGAGAAATATTGGACGGAGTAAGAAAAGAATCCAGATGCGAAGATAATAAGTTACAATTTGGTAAAGGAAAATCAAAATCCGCAGCGAAAAGAAGAGCACGACACCTAGAAAGATGTCACAAATGCGGAAAATGGTCACATGGAGGTAAATGTTCAAATAATCAAACCTATTCAAATACCGAATTTGTTACTTTATGCAGAGACGGACCGTTCATATGTTTAGAAGAAAAAACACTGAATGCTCGAGGTTACGCCTATGTAGCTATGGAAAACTAATTAAACCGACTATCTTATGAATGGGATACATCATATAACTAAGAATACTATCTCACAGGTAAGTCTGTACAGTTTTTATTTTTTTATTTTTATTTTTAACCTTTTGATAATAAACGCTAATTCGTTCGCTATAAAGTATTAAATTGGTATTGAATAAAATTAGGTTTGGCGACCGAAATTATTGATATCATACAAAAATTTATTACATCACTGCGAAATTTAACGTTTATTCTTAAGGTATAAATATCTTTAATCAATCAACCCAAAATATTTCAAAAATTCGTCATGAGTTAAATTAGGTCATGGAACCGAAATTACTTTACCAAAAAGAGGGGCGTATATTTTTGATAATATTTGATTGATTAAAGTGGGATAAAAGCCAAAAAGATTTTTAATTTTATTTTTACCATATTTTTAAAATTAATATATAAATATTAATTTAATATTGTAAACTTATTTAAAATTGTAAATATTTGAATATTTAATATAGGTTTGTATGTATAAAAACAAAAATATAAATTAAGTTTGGTGTGAATTTTTAATTTTATGCATTTTAAATTTAAGTTTGGAGTGAATTTAAAAACAAAAATTTACTTTATTTCGCTAAGTTAAAAATATGATTTTTAAAATTCGTCATAAGTTGAAGACTAGGTCGATGAACCGAAATTGCTTTACCCGAGGGAGGGACGAGAACTTTTATTATCATTATTTTTAATCTTATTGAATTAAAGTATGCCAAAAATATTATAAAAAAAAACCCAAAAATCTTTGCTTTTAAAATCGCGCTTTAAATAGACAAATTTTAAAATTTTGTCTAGGGACGGACTAGGACATCGATCCGAAACGACCTCATCCTAAAACAAAGGAAAACAAAATTTTAAATTTATTTTATATTTGTTTTATAAGTTAAGGATTATTAAAAAAAAAAAAAAGCACCGCGACTCGCGGAGTTTGTAAGGTCCAAATGCCGCGACTCGCGGAGAGACCAAATTACAGAAAAAAAAATAAAAGGCCGAACAGATCAGTTGCACACTCCACACCCACAAAATACTGCGAAATACACACACAAACACATCTCAAATTCGTAATTTTGGGCCGTTTTTCATCAAATCTTTTACTAAAATCATGTTGAGAAGGATGCTATCAAGGAATTACTCAAGAAAAATGACTGAAAGGGGTGAATCTTCATCCCAAGCTCGCAATGCTCCTGCTGAGAATGCGGAACAACAGGAGGTAGATAACTACTACAAACAAGATATACCTCATCCAGTTATGACATTTTCTGATATGCACTTGGAAGATTTGCACCCGAACTTGAGATTTGACAGACGTTGGATAGATTATCCAATATACCAAAGGGGCTTGCATACTCTTCATTCTAAAGCTGTTGAAGTACCTAGGGTCATAGAATGGGGACCGTTAGAAGCTGTAGAATTGGCCGAGCCAATTAGGGAATTACTTACACAGAGGTATGGTAATTCTACTTTTAACGATTGGGTACGTTTATTCAACATGCGTAGACCAGTATATAAAGTATGGTGTGAAGAATTGTTGTGTAGTATAGAAATAAATGATCAGGTAGCTAGTTTAACCGATCGATCTTTTATTAGATTTTTGTTAGGAGGTTCGATGCGCCACATGTCTTTACTAGACATGGCTCAGGCCTTACGTATATATACGCCTGAGGAGCTAGCATCTGCCGATTGTAGAGGGTTGATATTGAACGGTAGGAAAATAGACGAAAATTTTGACACGCATGGTGTATGGAGTCAAATGACTAGCCATCACCGATTCAGAGGGGGAAATTACTCTTATTTGGATATAGATAGAGCTGAATTAAGAGTAATTCATAGGTTTTTAGCTAATTCGATTACACAAAGAGGTAAGAATAAGGAAAAGGTAAATGAACATGATTTGTTTTACCACATGCATATTCGAGACCTACAAAGCGCTGTAAGTATACCTTATTGTGTGGGTTATTATTTATCAGCTATGGTTAGGGGAATGAGACCGCATAGCATAATAGGAGGTGGTATATTTATTACTTTGATTGCTGAATATCTCGGTGTGGATATAAGTCGGGGGGGATTATTAGTCGAAGAACCAGAACCCCGCGATACAATAGGTTTAAATGTATACCATGGTGCGAAGGTTTTGAAGAGGCAAAATAACGCCGCAGTACAATACCATGGTAGACATCCACAGGTTGAGAGAAACCAACAGCCAGGTAATGTGGGAGGAGGAAATAAAATGACAGAAATGCAAAGGTTTATAGCTTCACAAGAGTATGAAAATGCTAGACATCGAGCATTTGAAGATTGGCAAGTTCATCAAAACCAAATCATAGCTCATTGCCAACATGTAGGTAGAAACTATATTCCTACTCCATCGCCCGTATTTCCTCCCTGGTCTATAGAGATCCAACCACCGTATCCTACGTATAACCCAGCCGAAGCATTTTATAACACATATGGTTATGCATGGAACCCCTACTGGTATCAGTATCATCCCTAGTCTACTTAGTTTTATTTATTTTATAATTTGTAATGTTGATACATTTAATACTTATGTTGGAATTGTATTAGTTTTTATAATTTACAAATTTTTATTTTTAAATTTTAATAATGTTTGAATGTGGGGTAATATACCAAACTTCAAAAGTATGTATATATGTTTGCAGTTTATCTTATGTACAAAACATGGTAAAACAACGCATTTTCAAAGACTGGCATTAAGTTCAGCAAAAGCAACTAATTTTGACGACAAGATGCAAAATAAATGTGATATAACAACAAGATGGAATGAACAAATGATATGCACCATTTATCATTCAACAAACAAACGCCAATATGTTTGGAAACTTTGGTAAAATTTAATCATTTTCACACAAATCACCCTCAATAATTTAAATTGTTACTGATTTCTTGCAAATGAGGGCATTGCAAGATCTTAAGTGTGGGAAGGGGTTAAATTCTTTCGGATTTTAAAATTTTTACTTTATACACTTGGTTACCATTAGAAATACTAGTAAAGTAATAGTTGTATTAGAATCTAGTGCTCTCTGATAATAAAGAACAGCCCTAGTCTTATATACTGACTACCCAATTCTAGTAAAATTTTTCAAAATTTTCAATTAAATGAACTCAAAATCATGTTTATACATATTTATGAACGATAAAACTAGGTGTTAACACCGAAATTATTGTTACCTTGGAAAGGACATAAATTGAGAAACAAATCAAAATGTTAGAATTCATTTAAGAATGGAATAGAGGAGAACAAAAAGAAAAAAATAAAAGCCAAGTGTGGGAAAATTTACCAAGATATTTTAAACATATGTCACATATTTCTGTAACAAATAACTGAAAATACTTTTGCTTTGGATTAAACTAAACTGTTTTACCCGATGAAAGAAAAGAAGAGATGGATCTACACGATGAATCAATTCCATCATTAAAAGGAAGTAAAGTCTTCCGAAAAAGAAACACGCTTCTTGATTTAGGTCAGGAAGTTGTCGTCCAGACCAGCTGTAGGTTGACGAAAAATCTAGAAAAGTCATCACTAAAATCAGCAGGAAATCCACGGACCTCAGCATAAAACGGGGTCGCCAAGTGGTCAGATTTATCCTAACCATGAGAAGGATTTATCTCGTAAAATGGGGGGGCACCGTGCAAATTAGCTTGATAAGACTAATAAATCAGATCCCAAGAAACGATAATCTCCTTAAAAGATCAAAAATCAGCTTTTAAGACTGATATTACTCAATCCTTGAGATTGACCTTAAAGATTGAGAATTCAAACTCATGGAATTCAATGATATCTAAACTCGAGCTTGAACGAGAAAATATTTTGATCAAATTATAAACCGATTTGTTTTCTGAAAACCCATTTTCAATGCGTTCATTACCTTTGAACGTAAAATCCTAGGAATTCACCTGGAATTCATTACGTTACCTGAACCAAATCGGGTGTCAACCGTAAGAACGGTGGTTGCATAGCATGGTCAAAGACAGGACCTTGTGCCAGACTGAAAAATTATAAGGGTGAGCTTTACTATTGCTCCTACCAAGGATAGTAATTGCATCCGACACGTTAAAGACCATAATTAAAAGCATGTCAGGGGACATTGCCTTAACAGTTGCTTGTTCAACGCTTTCCTTTACAACCGGACGGTAGTTTACCGAAAGGTAATATACGGAACAAGTATACTGGACGTGTTGCTTTCCTAATACAAGGTTAGCAAGTGGGTGACACAAAACCGCAAGTTTTGAGCTAAAAATTTCAAATATGAAACCCACCAAACCCACAAAAAGAATTTGCAAACACCGGTGAAGGGTTATTCCGGAAAACTTGTCTAGGGTAAAATCTAGCTTGAATTTTCAAAAGATCAAATGTTTTCATAAAGATTCAATTTCCTTAATGGATCTAAATTTTATAGTCATGTGGGACTGTAAACCATATCGTTACTACCATTGTTTATACCGCCGTAAAGAAATCACTGATGTACAAAGTGTGAAGAATAAAGAAGTGATTCTAGTATTTCAAGACTATATTGCTTGAGGACAAGCAACGCTCAAGTGTGGGAATATTTGATAATGCTAAAAATGAACATATATTTCATAGCATTATTCCTCAAGAAAGACAAGATTTTAGTTGCAATAGTTCTATTTACAAGTGATATTCGTTTAAATAATAAAAGGTGACGACAAAAGACAGATTCGACGAATTGAAGACGCAAACGACCAAAAAGCTCAAAAGTACAAAATACAATCAAAGAGGTTCCAATTATTGATAAGAAACGTCTCGAAATTACAAGAGTACAAGATTCAAAACGCAAAGTACAAGATATTAAATTGTACGCAAGGACGTTCGAAAATCTGGAACCGAGACCAGAGTCAACTCTCAACGCTCGACGCAACGGACTAAAAATTACGAGTCAACTATGCACATGAATATAATATAATGTATAATTAATTCTTAAAATTAATATATATATTATATTATATTTAAAAAATGTCAGCAAATTAAAAGACAAATCTTTGTGAGCTGGAATTACGAACTCCGCGAGTTGCGGAGTATGGAGGCCAAAAATGCTGCGAGTCGCGGAGCTCACCTGGACTCAAATCCCTATAAAAGCAAACGCAGTTTGATCGCAAATAAATCCATATATATCAATCTCTCTATATCTATACGTAATAATTATATTTATAATTTATATTTTAATTTTAATTTTAATTTTAAATCCTAATAATAAGGGTATGTTAGCGAATGTTGTAAGGGTGTAAGTCGAAATTCTGTCCGTGTAACGCTAGGCTATTTTTAATCATTGTAAGTTATGTTCAACCTTTTTAATTTAATGTCTCGTAGCTAAGTTATTATTATGCTTATTTAATCCGAAGTAATCATGATGTTGGGCTAATTATTAAAATTGGATAATTGGGCTTTGTACCATAATTGGGGTTTGGACAAAAGAACGACACTTGTGGAAATTAGACTATGGGCTATTAATGGGCTTTATATTTGTTTAACTAAATGATAATTTGTTAATTTTAATATAAAGATTTACAATTGGACGTCCCTATAAATAACCATATACACTCGATCGGACACGATGGGCGGGGTATTTATATGTACGAATAATCGTTCATTTAACCGGACACGGGAATGGATTAATAGCCACTAGAATTATTAAAACAGGGGTGAAATTATGTACAAGGACACTTGGCATAATTGTTAACAAAGTATTAAAACCTTGGGTTACACTCAGTCGACATCCTGGTGTAATTATTAAACAAAGTATTAAAATCTTGTTACAGTTTAAGTCCCCAATTAGTTGGAATATTTGACTTCGGGTATAAGGATAATTTGACGAGGACACTCGCACTTTATATTTATGACTGATGGACTGTTATGGACAAAAACCAGACGGACATATTAAATAATCCAGGACAAAGGACAATTAACCCATGGGCATAAAACTAAAATGAACACGTCAAACATCATGATTACGGAAGTTTAAATAAGCATAATTCTTTTATTTCATATTTAATTTCCTTTATTTTATATTTAATTGTACTTCTAATTATCGCACTTTTATTTATTTTTATTGTATTTAATTGCACTTTTAATTATCGTACTTTTTAATTATCGCACTTTTATTTATCGAAATTTCATTATCGTTATTTACTTTACGCTTTAAATTAAATCTTTTATTTATTTAATATTTTACATTTGGTTTTAACTGCGACTAAAGTTTTAAAATCGACAAACCGGTCATTAAACGGTAAAAACCCCCCTTTATAATAATAATATTACTTATATATATATTTGTATTTTTATAAATTTAAACTAATATAGCGTTAAGCTTTGTGAAAAAGATTCCCTGTGGAACGAACCGGACTTACTAAAAACTACACTACTGTACGATTAGGTACACTGCCTATAAGTGTTGTAGCAAGGTTTAAGTATATCCATTCAATAAATAAATAAATATCTTGTATAAAATTGTATCATATTTAATAGTATTTCCTTGTAAAATTTAAGCTATTTTATATACACCTCGCATAACATCAATGACTCCAAGTAATATCACTAAAATGAGCAAATGCACTGCGGAAGATTTCTTTCGTACCTGAGAATAAACATGCTTTCAAGTGTCAACCAAAAGGTTGGTGAGTTCATTAGTTTAACATAAATAATCATTTCCATCATTTTAATAGAGCACAAGATTTTCATTTCTCATAAATATACGTCCCATGCATAGAGACAAAAATATCATTCATATGGATTGAACACCTGGTAACCGACATTAACAAGATGCATATAAGAATATCCCCTATCATTCCGAGAAATCCATTGGACATGATAAAAGCAACATCAAAGTACTAAAGCATCCGGTACTTTGGATGGAGTTCGTTAGGCCCAATAGATCTATCTTTAGGATTCGCGTCAATTAGTAGATCAGTTTACTAATTCTTAGGTTACCAAGCAAAAGGGGCATATTCGGCTTCGATCATTCAACTATATAATGTAGTTTCGATTACTTGTGTCTATTTCGTAAAACATTTATAAAAGTTGCGCATGTATTCTCAGTCCCAAAAATATATATTGCAAAAGCATTTAAAAAGGGAGTAATGAAACTCACCTAATGTATTTTGTAGTAAAAATACATATGACTATATTGAACAATGCAGGGTTGGCCTCGGATTCAGGAACCTATATCAAGTATATATATTAACACCACTAATTGTACTCCAACATATTTATATATATTAGATTTATATATTATAAATGTTATCTTAGTAGATTAGATGTTTCATTAGGAACTTAATTAAATATATTTATTTTGTATACTTTAAAGAAGTAAATATATGAATATAGTTTTTGTTAAGTATATTTTTATATGACTAATTTTCGTAGTCATATTGATATTAATATTAATAGTAGTATTGATAATAGTAATTTAGTTATAATGATAATAATAATAATAATAATACTAGTAGTAAAAATAATAATAATACTAATAATGATAGTAATAATAGTAATAATAATAATAAAAATGTAAATTTTTAATAAAGATAAAGATAGTAACTTTACTAAAAATGTTAAATTTTGATATAAAAAAAATGATAGGTTTAATAAAAAAATGATAACTTTAATAACTATAGTTATAATGATACTTTTAATAGAATGATAATAATAATAATAATAATAAAAATGATAATTTTTGTAAAAATAATAATAAAGGTAGTAGTTTTTTTAATATTACTTATAATATTTATTTTAATGATAATAACGTCTTTAATAATTATAAATATAAATGTGACATTAGTAATAATAATTATAATTCTAATAATTATAATAATAATAATCATAATCATAACAATAATTAATAATACACATAATTCTAATAATAATAATAATAATAATAATAATAATAATAATAATAATAATAATAATAATAATAATAATAATAATAATAATAATAATAATAATAAAAGTAAGTGTGTATACCCTTAAAGGTTTATCTAAAAAGAATGCTCCAGACGGGACTCGAACCCAAGACCTCATGCTCACACAAACAACTCTAACCACTCATTCAATCTTGTTTTTCTTAAGTAATTTGCAAACCCAATATATTTAACCTGGTTATTAGTCTTGTTCCAACACAAAAACATTCCATCTTTCGGCCCAACAGAGGAGGGCAGCCCAACAGCAGGCCATTTAGCAGCCCAGTTGTAATAAAAAAAAATAGATGTCCTAAATTAGAATCGAACTAGAGACCTCTCGGTTCTCAACCCACCTCCTAAACCATTGAACCGCTCAATACTTTCTGAAATAACTATCACCTTAAATTTTTTTTTATACTATAATTGCCTTATGTTTTCTTCAAAAACCCATTTAACATTAACATACTTATTTTTTTTACAGAATCACAACATCATCATCAATATCATACCATGATTATTATCTTCCTCATCATACCACCATCGTCTTCATATATAATACACGCATCATCATCATCAAGCATATATCATACATCACGATTTACATACCTCATCTTTATCATCATCTTTAAGGTTATCATTTCATGTATCATCTATATCATTATCATTATACCCTTAACATCATTAACTCACCATTATCATCATGTTCTTACCACCATTATCATCGTCATTACCATAGCATATCCATCATCACTGAACCTCAACAAAACAATATGAGACGTTTGCTATAAAACTGGCCCAAAGGAAAACTTGGGTTTTGACCCAATCCTAATTTCGATCCAATAGATCTAACAAGCCCAAAAGCAAAATTTTGATCTGTTTGATTCTCGACTAACAAAAAAAAATGCAGTATCAACATGGTCTTGTCCCCATCATCACGTCACTCTCCACTAGTAAACAAGCCAACAGATTACCGACAATCTAAGGAAACTCTTAGTATAATTCTAAATAAATATCCAAGTAGGGTCGTAAACATCATCATCTTTATATTATGTTATTTTTTTACAGAAAGTAGGGTGATAGGGTGTAAAGTTTTGTACCTTTCCCCATCGATAAAAGATAAACGGATGTGTTGGGTTATTTGAAAGATGCAGTAACCACATCAAATAACAGATGTCGGATGTATGGTTGTTGATGATGGTTTATGAAGATAGAGAGAAAGAGAGAGAAGAGAGAGATAAAGTGACGGTTGAGGATTGTGTTGGACGGTGGCGGGCTGTGATGGTGACGATGGTGGGTGTTGAGTGGTGATGAAAACAGCAGCTCACAATATTCGTGTATGGTGGTTGCTTCGTGAAACAGAAAAAAATAAATAAATGTGGTTCACTACAATAAACCAAAAAGAAAACGAAGGTTGGTGGTGGCCGTGAGGGGATGAGCCAGTGGTTCCGGTGATGGGTTACAGGTTGTTGAATGGTGGTGTTTTAAACGGGTTTTAAATGGTGGTTAATCGGGGTTGAAGATGGAGGTGATAGGGTGGCGTGTCCATGGTGGAAGGTGGCGGAGATGGTACTAGGTGGTTGTGGGTTTATGGTGGTGGCGGATGGAAGAAGATGAGCAAGAGTATTTATATATATTGGTTTCATATGATATGTATATAATATCCCTCTCTATATGTTTATGTGCATATATATATTTATATATAGAGAGAGTTTGGATTGAGTAGAAACCAAAAAAAAAAAAAAAAACAGTGACTATCTTAATAAAAATCTCATTCACGGATGAAAAGGAAATGATGCAAGTGGGTATATGTTTTTAATTACATAAAGCAAAATAATACTATAATAATTAATAAAGAAACAAAACGTGGTAATTAAACCTCTTAGCAGCCATACACTTCTTTTATAGTTACCGACAGTTTTCACGGACTGCTAAATCGTACCCCGTTGTTAAATCAGTGGTGGATAAAAAGTACTCAGATAAATTCTAAATTTTTAGGATGATTATATTTATTTATTTCAGTCATTATGGCATAAAATTTGGTCATTAACTACTAAACAAAATTTTACTCACTGTCCACTCCCGATCCCAGGTAAAATATAAAAAGTTTTAAAATTCAACAAATAACTTCTAAATATATTATTAATAAGCCTAACATTTTTAAAACTCATTTTCGAATCACCGTTTATTTTTAAAACCACATAAGTTCCTTTTTAACTCGTTTAAATAACCATCGAATGATAAACGAGTTTTACAATCATTTAATATTTATTTTTAATATACTTTATTTATAAATATAGATATATTTTAAAGTAATAATTATTATAATATCCTATTTTTATTTTATTTTACATAAATAATTTTAGTAACAACAATATATAATATTTAAAATTATATTTCCAATTATTTATATATATATATATATATATATATATATATATATATATATACACATACACACACACATATCAAGTTACAATTAATTGTTCGTGAATCGTCGGAACTAGTCGAAGGTCAAATGAATATATGAACATCGTTTCAAAATTTTCTAGACTCAACATTACATACTTTGCTTATCGTATCGAAATCATATAAAGATTAAGTTTAAATTTAGTCGGAAATTCCCGGGTCATCACAATTAGGTCAAGAGCAATCACTGCGACAATCAATTATATAAGGTTATGCGAAGAATAAGCATAAGTGTATTATATTAATACGTTGAGAAGAGTATAAGCGAAATACCATTATTTGCCTGGTCGACCAAAAGAGCATCATAGTCGCTCCATGGGCATTGAATTGAGACCCTGCCAATGTACAGCGGTACATTCGAATATGCTCGCAGAATTAGGACCGCGTTCTTGAGTGTATTGAGAATGTCATTCTCAAGATCATCAAGTATAGGCTTCTCATTGAGAGTGGGATCAAGTTCTGTACACCATTTTCTTGGTATATCACTATCCACATAGGCGGTGTCGTTAATGTAAAAGAAAGAACTGCGCCAGTTGCCAATTGAGTCTTTTGACGATGTCATTGTGCCAAGTTTACTGCGAAATGAAAACCATCCCACATCGTATAGCACCAGGCTATTGCACGTGAGAAACACGTTTAGCAGTGGTTGTTTGTTGTTGGCATTGCAAAACATCTCAAACAAAACAATTTTATTAATCGCGTTTGGATGAAGCTGCGCCATGGAAATCTTATAATACTCGCAGACACTGAGGGAAAATTTAGTAAGCGGAAATCGTAGGTTTCCTTGAGAGATGGCAGCCTCATAAATGGAAATCATCCCCTTAGGGGGTGTCGGCTCATTGTTCTGCTGCAGGTGCGGTAGGAACAAACTGTGCAAGTGGGGGGTACCACTCCTGTAGGGTTTGGAGTTTCGTTTCCATCATATAGGAAACGAAACCTCCAGGAGTATGCATAGATGACGAAGATGCCATTTGTAGTAAGAAAAATAAAATGGGTGTTGAATTGAAGAAATTAGAGGTTGAATTGATTAATTGCAAGGAACGAGTGTGATCAGATGAATATGATTGAACACGTAATTAATAGAGAAAGCGTAAAGTTTTTATGCGGGTTATCCAGCTATTTATAATTGAAATTAGGGCGAGTAAGTTGGAAAGGCAATGATTACATTTAAACGGCTAAAATTACCGCAACGTGTAAACGGTAATTTTCTAGGCGTTACAGCGTATTGATTTGACAGAATTGCGAAAGTTACCGTTGTTTTTATGCGTTAAGCCTAATAAAAACAACAGTAATAAATTGGTGGTAAAAATTATAAAGTAATACTCGCGAATAAATTTTAATGGAGCACTTCTTTATTTTTAGAGTTTATCATGATACATTTGCTTCGCGAAAATATATCATAATAAACTGGGGGACTTGATCATATACATGGCATTGTATATGTGTGTTTTATTTGCTAAAGGCCAAAAGAAGAATTACGCGAACTCTAAAGCTAAGCTATGCAATATTCGCTGAAAATAAAGTACAGCAGTTATGTTTCCGCGTTAATAAGGGACTGCGGTTTAATCCGCTAAGTTTTCACAGATGGTTAGGTGATTCGCACACCGCAAATATCTCGAATACTATAAATAGGGATCTTGGCCTCTCATTTATAGGTTGTTGATTCTCTGCCATTTGCCTAAGCCTTTGTGATTTCTACTTGTGATCTTGCCCAAGGGATTTTTATATCGCGCAAAGGTGAATTATGCTAATTAACAATCAAGACCGGGTCAGGGTGGTTGATCACTTGATAGTTAAAGTGAAAGACGATCATCGGGGCCCAAAATAATCATCAAACACTCCATCCTCCATCATAATCTCATTGCACTCAATCCGTAATTAAGTAACATCATTAATTAAGGACTGATCAGCGAGTAGGAAGATTCGGGCTGTCGTTGTGTTTAGCGTTTTTTAAAATGTGTCTGTTTCGAACGTAGTTAGTATCGTTTTATTCATAAAATTATTTCGAGTCTGACGGTGATGTCGGAAAAATTTAACTCGCGGCGAGCGGGAAGATACGGGTTGTCGTTGTATTTAGCGTTTTTTGAAAAGTGTTCGTTTCGAACGTAGTTAGTTTCGTTTTGTTCGTAAAAATATTTTGAGTTTAACGGAGTGTTCGGTGAAATGTAACTCGGAGCGAGGAGGAAGATACGGGCTGTCGAAAGGTTTAGGGGGAGTTTTTATTTTAAGTTAGGGAATTTACATTTTACACCCTCGTAGTGCAGGGTGTTTTTTGTAAGTTGGTTATAGTTGAGGGGGTGTTTTGCATTTTTTTAGTTTGGGTTTTATGGGGTGTCGTTTCATTTGGTGGGGGTGGTCAAAAATACCACAAACCCCACCACAATTCGTATATGTATAATAATAAAATATAATGAAACTTGTTTAATTGGTCAATATGAATCATTTTATTAAACTGGGCAGTTTGCTAGTCATGGTTCTATGTGCTTCTTTAATTACGATAATGACATACACAAAATAAATAGCAACATTTTTGGTGGCAAAACTAGGATTTTTTTCAACGGGGGAAAAAAAATTTAACCGTAGCAATTTTTTTGGACAAAATTTGAAGATTTTGGGGCAAAAGTTGGAGATTTTGGGCAAAATTTGAAGTTTTTGGGGCAAAATTTGAAGGTTTTCGAGCAAAAGTTAGAGAATTTTGGGGTAAAATATGTAGGTTTTGGGGAGAAAAAATTCACTGAGGACAAAGTCGGAAAAATCAAAATTTTTACACCGAAACAAATCCACCGAGGGCGGCCGCCCCCTGCGCCCAAACACTTTCACCACTGAGCATGTTATTCTATTAATTAGATTGTTATTTTTAATAAATGGGTATATATGATGAGTTTAATTGTTTAAAATGGACATATATGCTATTAATAGGTAAATATGTTACTTTTTGTTATTTAAAATGGGCATATATGATAATATGTTGTTTAGGTGGGTAAATATGAATTTTTAAAACTTAATACGGGTAAATATGATAAAAAGCCTAATCATTTTTTTTTTTTTTGTGCAGGTGTAACATCTTCCTATTGTGTGAATATTATACAATTATTATCAGAACCATAACCATAGACAAATAGAACTCAGCCGCCGCAACGCGTGACGGGTACAACACTAGTTTTAACTATCTAGAGAATGAATAATACTATAGTTAATAATTTGTATGAATGTTGATTTTGGCTATTATCTGTGACGACCCGGAAATTTCCGATCAAATTTAAACTTAATCTTTACATGATTTCGATACGATAAGCAAAGTATGTAATGTTGAGTCTAGAAAACTTTGAACTATGTTCATGTATACATTTGACCTTTGACTACTCCCGACGATTCACGAACAATTACTTGTAAATAGATACGTATATATTTAAATATATATAACTAATAATTTGAAATATATTATAATTAACTATGTAAAATAAAATAATATATAATAATTATTATTTAAAACATATCTATATATATGAATAAGGTATATTGAATATATAAATATAGTTCCGAATTTATTTAGTAAACGATAGAAGCACTCGTTTATCATTCGATGGTTATTTAAATAAGTTAAGTTCAAACTTAGGTGATTTTAAAATAAACGGTGATCCGAAAATGGGTAATATAAATCTTAGGCTTATTGAAAATGTATTTAGAAACCATTTGTTGAATTTTAAAACTTTTACTTGAAGTTGAGAGTGAATAATTAATGTAAATTTTATTTAATAGTTAATGATCGAATTTTATACCATAATGATCAAAATAAATAAATATAGTTAATTTAAAAATATGAGATTTTTCTGAACACTTTTATATGTAACTGTTTAGCAAGGGACAACGATATCACCCTCTGAGAAATAGTGTCGGTATAAAAATAGTTATATGTATCCGTGAAGTGAATTATTATCTAAGGGTCACTGTTTGGTTTTGTTTTTTCTTACAATTTAATCCACTGATTGGATAATCAAATATGATATTTGATTATTTAAATCTTGCTATAGTAATTGCTTTTAATCTCTTATATACCCGCACATATCATTATTCTATCACATCTTTGCTCTGCATATGGTTCTCACTCTTTCATAATTATATTCATTTACATATATAGAACCAATATATATACATCCTTTGATTTCCATTAAAACAAAGATTTTTCTTAAGTGTTGTTGGTAATCATCAACCATCCACCTCTACTCTTGGTTTCTCTTCATCATGATCACTATACCCACATTATTCTTCTTGTTTCTCTGACAATCGAAGCAACATCCTTGATCCAAGCCACTACCACTTCATCGTCTTGTCTAAACTACACCCATACACCCGTGAATGATAGGAAACAAAACCATCACCACAGCTCATACGCCATAACCACGTGAATGATCACTTATGAACAACCACCTTCATAACATCATAATCATCAATCTCCAACACCACTTTGTGACTCCTGCTATCTACAAACACCACCACAAAACAACTACTTTCTGTTTTCGTTTTCTGTTTGACAGCTAACCACCACTACTTCCACCTACCTGCTACTACTATATATTTGTTTATATGGATGATTCTGTTATCAGTCAACAGTAACCACCATCGGTTACTGCTGTATATTATTTAAACCACATCACCATCGACCTCCACAACCACCGAAAACCTTCACCCACTTCAACCCTCAACCACGATCAAATCAAGACCCACCTGCTTGATTTTTTTTTTCTGTTTTAATCACGGTCGAAAACCACTCAAATGAACTAAACTATTTCATGTTCCTTTCGTTGTTTTCCTGTTGTGCAAACCAACACCACTGCCACCATATTCTACTTCATTCTTGATTCAACTCAAAATAAATCACCCACACCCATTGAAGCACGCCAATGATCATAAACTGCTGCTAGGTGAGTCTTCTATCACTTTTGATCTACCATCAAGCCACCTCACTTCCTTCTTAATTTATGACCGACAACCAAGACACCACCTTCATCACCTCAACCGTTACCTACAAAAAGCCCACGAAAATGTAGCCACTAGCCTATCTTTCTGTTATAAACTGTGAATGCTACGCTGCTATTACTTCTTCTATTTCTCTTCTTTTACAACCATTGTCACAACCCAACAATTACATAAACGATGTAAAGAAACCCTATATCGTTTTGTTTTTCCTTCACACAAAGTTATACAGTTCATGGTGTGTATTATTATTTATATTGTGTGTAATAATAGAATTTTGTGGAATGAAGACATAAGAAGGCAACAAGAATTCTAGGTGACCCACTTTTACTTTAAAGCTACCACTTGATTGCTACTTTTCCTATTATCAAAATTAACACCACCGACATTTTTCCTTTACACATAAATTGATCAAACGAACGGGTGTTTCTTTTGGGCTGCCATGACTTTTGGGCCGTGATTTAGTTTGTGTATCTTTTGGGCTCACAGTAAATCTGGGCCATGACTACAAGCCATCGCTTATTTCTTGTCTGACTCCTGCTCGACCATACGAAACCATACCCAATCTAAGATTGATGATAGGATCATGATATTATGTGTAAATAAAAAGATGATGATTATAAATTGATGAAGACGTGACGATTTAGATGAAGAGTTTATGGGAAAATAATGATGTTATGATTCTATATGAATATGATCATGTTTATGTTTATAATTATGATTCTGCTCGTGGTGATAATCGTGATGATGATTAATGACAACGTATGATGATGATGGTGAAGGACGTTAATGATGATGAAAAATTGCTAGTAATACATGAAAAGGAATAAAGGAAAAGAAGAAGATAAACGAAGTTCACGGGTTAACTAAATTAAACTTAGGTAGTAAACTGAAATTAAGAAACAGAGGCATGGTTAGGGTGTTGATGGGTGAACGAGAGGTTGTGGGTTCGAGTCCGGGCATGGACAGTTATTTTTTTGGAGCTTTTTCTAGTAAGGTAGCTATTATTATTACTTGTATTGTGATTATTATTGTTGTTATTTATTATTATTATTACTACTAATTATCAATATTAACATTATTACTAGGAATAATATTATCCTTATTATGATTATCATAATGACTCTTATCCTTAAAATTAGTAATATTATCATTAAAGATTAATATTTGAATTAGCATTATTAGTAAACTTATCTTTTTAGTAAAATTTAAAAGTATCATTAATATTAAGAATTGTCATTTTTATTAGCATTATTACTAAAATTATCATTAAAATTAATATTATTATTATTTATATTATTATTATTATCATTATTATTATTATTTTCAGATTAACAATAATATTATTACAAATAAATATTTTCTATATAGGAGTATATTTATTACAACTACCATAATATTTCATATAAGTACATATATTAAAATTTTTTATATAAAGATTTACATATAACAAATTATTTATTTTTAATATAGTATTAATCATATATATATATATATATATATATATATATATATATATATATATATATATATAACTATATAAATATTAATTATTTTAAATATATAAATAAATTACATATATAAGATATATAATATAAGATATAATATATAAATTGTTCGATTACCATTATATGGGTTAATATATATATATAAATGAGATAGGTTCGTGAATCTGAGGCCAACCTTGCACTTGTTCAATGACGTTATATGTATTTTTACTACGAAATACAGTATGGTGAGTTTTATTTGCTCCCTTTTTAAATGCTTTTGCAATATATATTTTTGAGACTGAGAATACATGCGCTTTTATAAATGTTTTACGAAATAGACACAAGTAATCAAAACTATATTATATGTGTCAAACCCCGTCCAGGTCTCCCTGGACGAAGTCATCAATATCTGGTCCCATCGCGATGATCGACTCCAAGTAAGGTCCTTAGTATGAGCTAATGCACAGCGGAAGACTTAATTCGTACCTGAGAATAAACATGCTTTAAAAAGTCAACATAAAGTTGGTGAGATATATAGGTTTGATGCTAGCAGCGTTATATCTATGGACCACAAGATTTAAAGTTTATACATAATACACTCCTCGTGTATAGAAAAGTCGTTGAGCACTTGGTAACCATACTTAACATTTAAATCACAGCAGCATATTCTTAAATAAACCCTACACTGTACCAAGTGTAGTAACGAAACGAAGTACTGTGCAACCGTTTAAAACTGGTCGTCCAGCCCGGTTGGGGTTGTCAGGCCCGATAGATCTATCAACAGGATTCGCGTTTACGCTCCTCACGTAAATATTAGCTACCAAGTATAAAGAGATATGCCATGGTACAACTCAACGTAGAATTTATTTTTGATCACTTGTGTCCATAACGTAAATCATTTATTAAAACAGCGCATGTATTCTCAGCCCAAAAATATTTAGAGTTTAAAAGGGACTATATACTCACCTAATGTATTTTGTAGTAAAAATACATATAACACCATTGATCAATTATAAGGTTGGCCTCGGATTCACGAACCTATATCGTTTATATATATATTAACACCTAGAATCAAATAATTCTATCTATTAATGGTATTTATATATTAGTGTTATAATTTATACTAATTCATAATTAAAGTATTTTTATTTACATTCCATATCTTAACC
Organism: Rutidosis leptorrhynchoides; assembly: GCF_046630445.1. NCBI lineage: Eukaryota > Viridiplantae > Streptophyta > Magnoliopsida > Asterales > Asteraceae > Rutidosis > Rutidosis leptorrhynchoides. The sequence goes on from NC_092343.1 coordinate 243,244,743, forward strand.
TATACGTTATCTATATTTATTTTGTATTCCTTAAATAAATAATTTATAAAAATATTAATTTAATTTTTATTAAGGATGTTTTTATATGATTAATTTTTATTGTAATAATATTAATAATTTAGTTGTAATAATAAATATATTAATACTAGTAAAAATGATAATGTTAAAAATAATAATAATATGTAAAATCATGATAATAATAACGATAATAAAAGTTGTAATATTTTTTTTAGAATAACAATATCTATAATAATAATAATAATAATAATAATAATAATAATAATAATAATAATAATAATAATAATAATAATAATAATAATAATAATAATAATAATAATAATAATTGAAGGGTTACAACCTTTGTAGAAGGATTTAAAAAGAATTTGCCACAGGAGGGACTCGAACCCGCGACCCCTTGAATAAGAGTACATACGCCTAACCACTCCCCTGCTGTTACTTCTTTGTATAACCATCCTACGCTAAATTCTTTTAAACCGACTCTAGGTCCAACCATACAACCATATCCGGCCCACTAGCAATTTTATGAGTCCAACCCAGGAAATCGATCCACAAGCCCATATGTAAAGTCTGCTAATTCGTTTTAACCTAGATAACTCGTGTTATAATTTATTTATTTGTTTCCTTCGATGGGAAAAAGGCAACGAACAACACAATCAAGTTGTCATCCCCTTTACAGCTCATTACTATGACTTTAAAATCCATCCTCACCAACACCAAATTATCTAATCCTTCTCTTTTTCGTTTAATTTTTATCACTATTATTCTCATCGTTATCGTTCATACTCGCCTTCATTATCTTCATCGGATAATAAAAGAAAACCGAGACAACAGATGGTGTTGTGGGTGTGAGTACACGTTCAAAACAAAAATATAAAACGGCAAAAGTAGCAGTCGAACAGTGGGTATAACAGTTTAAAAAGGGGTGATGTTCTTCGGTTTTTAAACATGAAAGAAATAGAGGTATAGTTGCTGTATCAGTAGCAACAATAAATTGATTTTTGGTGGTGGTGTTCAAGTGAGGTTTCAACTGAAAACATATATATAGCATCAGCTGTTACAGTGATTTACGATTGAAGCAAGAACAGGAGAGAGAGAGGAATTTGTATCGATGTTTGGTTTAATCAAAATAGAAGTGGGTCGAGATCAAGGGTTTCGGTGATGATGGAGTTATGGTGTTGATGACCCGTTTGAATCAAGTAACAGAAACATCTCAATGATGTGGTGGTGTCTGTTAACGTTGGTATTCTACCGGAACTTGTAGCCAATTATAAATTGGAGAATAAAGGTGACTATAGTTTGTGGGTCTTGATTAATCGAAAGAAGAAAATTATAGAAACCTTAAACAGCTATGGTTACATGTGGTGAGTTTTGATATAAAATGATGATGGTGATTTGAAAAAAATATCTAGCTGAGTTGTAAAAACAATGGAAAGGAGATGGTGTCTGTCGGGAATGGAAACAGAAAGCAAAATAGAAAGAAAGAAAGAAAGGTAACGATTTTGTTGATCATGAGTTTGTTATGATGGTTTTAGTTGTGGTGGAGATAATGAACAAAACAGAAATGGGTAGTAAACACTAAGTAGGAGATGATTATGATGGTGTAATGGTTCTAAAGGTGGTTGTGATGGTTTATTCATTTTTCTCTCCTCTATTTGCTATATGTATCAAGATATATAGAGATAATTGAATGTGCCAGAGGGATACACGGTTTATAATACTTATATTTAGACTCTAAATTGTTTGAGTTATGGCTAGATTGGGACGTATGATAATTAATAGACAACAAGCACGTGAACAATGTATTAGGTGGGTAAAAGTTTAAGAACAGATAGATAAGTCTAAGAAAAATCGTACCCCTTTAAACTGTATTGATTGTAAGAATCCAAAATGATTTAAAAGTTGAAAGGAACTTAAAACAGATTACAATTCCACAACACATTGTTACGGTTCTTTTATAAATATTATTTATAATTAATATTTATAGTTATATTAATATTAATCAAAGTATAAATAATAATAATATTATTAATAAGGATAAATGAGTAATAACAATAACAATGATAATGATAGTAATCCTAATGATAACCTAAATCATAATTTTATTATAAAATTAATCATATATAAAAATATTAGTAACCATAAGAAATTAATTGTATCAACTTTCATACATACATATATATATACTGAAAATAACACTTTGACAAGTGATGATATTAATGTTAATAATAGTAATGAAGTAATAATTTCATTAGTATAACAATTATATTTTAAACTCGTAATACAAAATATCTGGGTATATCATCATTTAATCTTATTAACGTAAACAAAAATACATTCATGTAAAATATTATATATCTAATACACATAATTGTTCGTGAATCGTCTGGCATGGTCAAAGGGTAACTGATTATCCGAATATAGATTTCAAACGTTCTAGACTCAAAATTAAGGTTTTTTCTTATCGTATCGGAAACATATAGAGTTCAAGGTTTAAATTTGGTCGGAAATTTCCGGGTCGTTACAGTACCCACCCGTTAAAGAAATTTCGTCCCCGAAATTTGGTAGAGGTTGTCATAAATAACAATAGGAATGTTTTTATGACGAATATGAGGTAATAATAGAGTTTTATCATTATTGGAAGATATGGATAAAACGATTCGATCATGTGAAGCGCACGAGTGAAGCTATCACAAAAGGATGAAATGAGTAAATATGGAATCGTTTTTAACCGATAACGTGGTTGTGATTGATTTCCGGGATTTAAGAAAATCTTACGTATTAAGATTTGGTTCTTTGGCGATCAGAATATTCTTTGATTTACTACGGCAATCTGTTTCGATTTCTCTGTCAGATATTTCACTATAAATCTACCCCCTTCATTTTCCTTATTTCCATATCCTACATCTTCTACTCTTTTTCCTTAATTTCTACTTTAAAACATTCGCCAATATGCTCCATCTCATTCTGATTCTTGTTATATTTCTAATTTTCATATCTTTCATTCTTCTCTTTCACCTGCCGCCAGAAGAATCTATTCACTTCTATCATTTCCTTGGAATTATAATGTTTTTAATCCTCCCGTGTATTTACGTTGCAATACGTATTGATATATACGGTTTGTAAATCCTGGGTGATTGTTGGTTTTTATTTCCTTCATTATTTTTCAGAGCTTCATGCTTTCATTTTCTCTTCCCGACTTCGAGTCAAGTGAGTAATGATCCGGAATTCGTAGGTATAAGATTTGAAATGAACATAGCTAATGTTTTCAGAAAGGAATGGTAATGGCACGATTTTGATTTGTCAAATTACCAGAATATCCAGGAAAATAGAACTATCTAGATGATTTGTTCTTAATACGTTTCGGAATTGGATAGAATGTAAGAGCCGTGTAACATGGCACATGATGACGGTACTGTGAATCATCACATTTCATTAGAAACTTAACATAACTTACTGTAATATAATGAAGTTGATCAAGTTTCATTATATTATACTAATTCATGCATCAGTTCCCAACACTGCTTCAGAACATTCACATTTTAAACTCGGAGGTTTCAGAATTTTAGAAACTAACACAGTTTCTTTTATGTTGTAACGCATATATTACGGAGAGATAGTTGATTTCAGATAAGTACAGTTGTGAAAACATCTCCAGAAATATGGAGAATATGTATGACGGAAGGTATGAAGATATCTTATAATATCTAAGATAAAATAATGATGAAGAATATCATCTGGAATGGTTTAGAATAAGGAATAGGGTTCTTACTAACGATTTTAGCAGGCACTAAATCATTTGGATTCTTTGAAGTCAGGTTTAATTTTCACGATTTGTTCACGGCCTCCTTCATACTTTACCCAAACCTGTTTCCAGTTCTCAACCTTCTCTTATTCGGAGTTTTACCAACACACTTTACTTTATCATCAAACTTTTGACCGTTAAAGTTGTTTACAGTTTTTGCTGCTTCATCAGCAATTTGAGAACTAGTTCACGGTTCAGGTGTTTTTCAGAAACTTCACATTCGGAATATGAAATTCTTAGGAATAGTCGTTATAGATATAACTGGAAGAATTTTTACGAGATTTTCAAAATACTGATTGCGGATTTCGCCAAAGAGATAACGAGTTGCTGGTACATCTGCTGATGATGTTGTGAAATATAAAAGGTTCTCCGGTAACAACGGCAAAAAGACAACGTATTTATATCGAGGTGATAATAAGACTAGTTTTACTGAGAAGTTAAAGTGGAGCTGTGACAAAATTAGTTTCTTGAAAAGGAATTGTATGATTGTTTTTGCTAATGAATGATAAGGAATTCAACGCGGATAGGTTTCAACTATAACTTCGATTTCGAAAGTTTTTCAGGTGCATAACTGTATGCATGAATCTTTCTTCCATAGACGAGGTGCGGCTGGTTCAACTTCTCGTTCGAGGTGTTTTCAAGAATCATGAAAGATTTGAACGCGAATTGTAATTGTCGAGGTACAAATGAGGTTTAGGATGAAATCAAGTGGCAAGCTTGAAGAATTGTTTAGTTTCATATGTCATAGTCAATATTTTAATTCATTTTAATTGTCCAAAGTTAGTAGTCCAATAGTTCCATTGTCCAATAGTCCAATGATTTCGTATATAAATTAAATATATAATATTCTAATTATTTAATACATATCGTGACCCGTGTACCGGTCTCAGTGTCGATCACAACTCAAACCATATATATATTTTGGAATCGACTCCAACCCTGTATAGCCAACTCCCACCTTCACATATAGAGTGTCAATGGTTGTTCTGAAATATATATATATAGATGGGTCGATATGATAAGTCGAAACCTTGTATACGTGTCCCGTTATTTAAAATGCGTAAAATAAATAAATATATATCATGACCCATTATACAACGTGTTGTCTCAGAATTAATCCGACGTATTGTTGTACATGTGTCCCGACGGTATGTAAAATGCAGAAATAAAATTGCGAGAATGTAAATTGCGATAAATTAAATATTAATCAGTTAGCTAGGAACAGTTAGCCGGAACAGTTAGCGTGGAATCCTTAACAGATTTTCAATTAGTTAATTCATGTGTTTCTATCAATTTTTAATTTGTCCAATGTTTTGTTCTTTATGCCACTTGTTGGATTCTGATAGGTCAAAATCCGAATATGAAATTTGAATAAAAATGGTTATTCTGAGGTAAGCGGATACGAATATCGGTGGTTGTAAGTAGAATAATAGATGACCGTTGAATCAGATTCGAAGAATGTACAGTGTAACTTATTAATGTGAATTCTAAATATTCCTCGGGTACTACCCACCCGTTAAAATATTTTCATCAATAACAGTTTGTACGAAAGAATTTTTAATTACGATCTTTATGAAAATATACTTGCATATATATTTTCTTCAGATGTAATTATGGATTTAATGAGCTAATAAGATATTAAACTCATTTGATTTATCGTTAATACTGGATTACATGATCTCTAAAACATTAGATTTCATAATCACCATGTCGAACGAAGATATATGAGGTAAAGCGAAGGTAATCGATGTAGAACGATATATAGAACGAAAATTATACTTGTAATACAGATGATATTGAGGCGTGTGATGTTGAGATTTACGACGTGGTTGTGGTTGGGGGAAATAAGAGTATTGTCGGCGTTGATGATGATGATACGGATTATGCTGCTGGTGCCGCTGCTGGTGTTTGTAACCTCCGCACCAGGTTCTCCAAAACCATTACTCGAGCACGTAGTTCGTTAACTTCTTATATTATGTCGAGATGATTGACGATTGAAACAAGCGGGTGAGTAAGATTTGAAATATAGGATATTATATAATCGTGACGGGATATTCTAAAAATGAGAGGGTAAATGGTTTCTCGAACAGGTTTGCCGGTAATCGCTTTCAGGTTCATCGCCAAGAGGGCAATTTGGTGAATGAGAAGGATCTTCGATGTGAAATGATTTTCGAATATAGGATGATATTCTAACTTCATAGAATATCTATATATAATACTAAAGATTTGGTAGCCTACAGAGGAACCTACGGCATATGACAAGCAAATCTACGGATGTGCTAAGATATGAATTTTTGTCTATACACTATCGATACACTAAATGCAGTAAGACGTGTCTAGACTAAAGAATGATAAGCAGGTAATTCCCTAAGGATGATAAGCAGATGGTTTCCGACGGGAAATGATAAGCAAAACTTTTTGACAGATAGACACGGTCAAAGTCCAGACTCACTAATGTATCCTAACAACTACCAGTTAGACACACTAATTGAAGGCCTGGTTCGCTAAGACCAACGCTCTGATACCATTCTGTCAAACCCCGTCCAGGTCTCCCTGGACGAAGTCATCAATATCTGGTCCCATCGCGATGATCGACTCCAAGTAAGGTCCTTAGTATGAGCTAATGCACATCGGAAGACTTAATTCGTACCTGAGAATAAACATGCTTTAAAAAGTCAACATAAAGTTGGTGAGATATATAGGTTTGATGCTAGCAGCGTTATATCTATGGACCACAAGATTTAAAGTTTATACATAATACACTCCTCGTGTATAGAAAAGTCGTTGAGCACTTGGTAACCATACTTAACATTTAAATCACAGCAGCATATTCTTAAATAAACCCTACACTGTACCAAGTGTAGTAACGAAACGAAGTACTGTGCAACCGTTTAAAACTGGTCGTCCAGCCCGGTTGGGGTTGTCAGGCCCGATAGATCTATCAACAGGATTCGCGTTTACGCTCCTCACGTAAATATTAGCTACCAAGTATAAAGAGATATGCCATGGTACAACTCAACGTAGAATTTATTTTTGATCACTTGTGTCCATAACGTAAATCATTTATTAAAACAGCGCATGTATTCTCAGCCCAAAAATATTTAGAGTTTAAAAGGGACTATATACTCACCTAATGTATTTTGTAGTAAAAATACATATAACACCATTGATCAATTATAAGGTTGGCCTCGGATTCACGAACCTATATCGTTTATATATATATTAACACCTAGAATCAAATAATTCTATCTATTAATGGTATTTATATATTAGTGTTATAATTTATACTAATTCATAATTAAAGTATTTTTATTTACATTCCATATCTTAACCTATACGTTATCTATATTTATTTTGTATTCCTTAAATAAACAATTTATAAAAATATTAATTTAATTTTTATTAAGGATGTTTTTATATGATTAATTTTTATTGTAATAATATTAATAATTTTGTTGTAATAATAAATATATTAATACTAGTAAAAATGATAATGTTAAAAATAATAATAATATGTAAAATCATGATAATAATAACGATAATAAAAGTTGTAATATTTTTTTTAGAATAACAATATCTATAATAATAATAATAATAATAATAATAATAATAATAATAATAATAATAATAATAATAATAATAATAATAATAATAATTGAAGGGTTACAACCTTTGTAGAAGGATTTAAAAAGAATTTGCCACAGGAGGGACTCGAACCCGCGACCCCTTGAATAAGAGTACATACGCCTAACCACTCCCCTGCTGTTACTTCTTTGTATAACCATCCTACGCTAAATTCTTTTAAACCGACTCTAGGTACAACCATACAACCATATCCGGCCCACTAGCAATTTGATGAGTCCAACCCAGGAAATCGATCCACAAGCCCATATGTAAAGTCTGCTAATTCGTTTTAACCTAGATAACTCGTGTTATAATTTATTTATTTGTTTCCTTCGATGGGAAAAAGGCAACGAACAACACAATCAAGTTGTCATCCCCTTTACAGCTCATTACTATGACTTTAAAATCCATCCTCACCAACACCGAATTATCTAATCCTTCTCTTTTTCGTTTAATTTTTATCACTATTATTCTCATCGTTATCGTTCATACTCGCCTTCATTATCTTCATCGGATAATAAAAGAAAACCGAGACAACAGATGGTGTTGTGGGTGTGAGTACACGTTCAAAACAAAAATATAAAACGGAAAAAGTAGCAGTCGAACAGTGGTATAACAGTTTAAAAAGGGGTGATGTTCTTCGGTTTTTAAACAGGAAAGAAATAGAGGTATAGTTGCTGTATCAGTAGCAACAATAAATTAATTTTTGGTGGTGGTGTTCCGGTGAGGTTTCAACTGAAAACATATATATAGCATCAGCTGTTACAGTGATTTACGATTGAAGCAAGAACAGGAGAGAGAGAGGAATTTGTATCGATGTTTGGTTTAATCAAAATAGAAGTGGGTCGAGATCAAGGGTTTCGGTGATGATGGAGTTATGGTGTTGATGACCCGTTTGAATCAAGTAACAGAAACATCTCAATGATGTGGTGGTGTCTGTTAACGTTGGTATTCTACCGGAACTTGTAGCCAATTATAAATTGGAGAATAAAGGTGACTATAGTTTGTGGGTCTTGATTAATCGAAAGAAGAAAATTATAGAAACCTTAAACAGCTATGGTTACATGTGGTGAGTTTTGATATAAAATGATGATGGTGATTTGAAAAAAATATCTAGCTGAGTTGTAAAAACAATGGAAAGGAGATGGTGTCTGTCGGGAATGGAAACAGAAAGCAAAATAGAAAGAAAGAAAGAAAGAAAGAAAGGTAACGATTTTGTTGATCATGAGTTTGTTATGATGGTTTTGGTTGTGGTGGAGATAATGAACAAAACAGAAATGGGTAGTAAACACTAAGTAGGAGATGATTATGATGGTGTAATGGTTCTAAAGGTGGTTGTGATGGTTTATTCATTTTTCTCTCCTCTATTTGCTATATGTATCAAGATATATAGAGATAATTGAATGTGCCAGAGGGATACACGGTTTATAATACTTATATTTAGACTCTAAATTGTTTGAGTTATGGCTAGATTGGGACGTATGATAATTAACAGACAACAAGCACGTGAACAATGTATTAGGTGGGTAAAAGTTTAAGAACAGATAGATAAGTCTAAGAAAAATCGTACCCCTTTAAACTGTATTGATTGTAAGAATCCAAAATGATTTAAAAGTTGAAAGGAACTTAAAACAGATTACAATTCCACAACACATTGCTACGGTTCTTTTATAATTATTATTTATAATTAATATTTATAGTTATATTAATATTAATCAAAGTATAAATAATAATAATATTACTAATAAGGATAAATGAGTAATAACAATAACAATGATAATGATAGTAATCCTAATGATAACCTAAATCATAATTTTATTATAAAATTAATCATATATAAAAATATTAGTAACCATAAGAAATTAATTGTATCAACTTTCATACATACATATATATATATACTGAAAATAACACTTTGACAAGTGATGATATTAATGTTAATAATAGTAATGAAGTAATAATTTCATTAGTATAACAATTATATTTTAAACTCGTAATACAAAATATCTGGGTATATCATCATTTAATCTTATTAACGAAAACAAAAATACATTCATGTAAAATATTATATATCTAATACACATAATTGTTCGTGAATCGTCTGGCATGGTCAAAGGGTAATTGATTATCCGAATATAGATTTCAAACGTTCTAGACTCAAAATTAAGGTTTTTGCTTATCGTATCGGAAACATATAGAGTTCAAGGTTTAAATTTGGTCGGAAATTTCCGGGTCGTTACAATATGGTTGAATGATCGAAGCCGAATATGTCCCTTTTGCTTGGTAACCTAAGAATTAGTAAACCGATCTACTAATTGACGCGAATTCTAAAGATAGATCTATTGGGCCTAACGAACCCCATCCAAAGTACCGGATGCTTTATTACTTTGAATTCGTATTTATCATGTCCGAAGGATTTCCCGGAATGATAGGGGATATTCTTATATGCATCTTGTTAATGTCGGTTACCAGGTGTTCAATCCATATGAATGATTTTGTCTCTATGCATGGGACGTATATTTATGAGAAATGGAAATGAAATTCTTGTAGTCTATTAAAATGATGGAAATGAATGATTATGATAAACTAATGAACTCACCAACCTTTTGGTTGACACTTTAAAGCATGTTTATTCTCAGGTGTTAAAGAATTCTTCCGCTGTGCAATTGCTCATTTTAAAGACATTACTTGGAGTCATTCATGGCATATTTCAAAAGACATTGCATTCAAGTCGTTGAGTTCAATAGAGATTATTATTAAGTAAATGATAGATTTGGTCATTTATAGTTGGATATTATGAAATGGTATGCATGCCTGTCAATTTTCGATGTAAAGAGAGTTTATCTTTTAAAAACGAATGCAATGTCTGAAAAATGTATCATATAGAGGTCAAATACCTCGCGATGTAATCAACTATTGAGAATCGTTTATAATGTATATGAACGGGTCCTTTCATTATCCATAACTAATAATCTAATAACTTTTTAAAGCAACTCTTACAAAACTAAATTGTTATTAACTCTTAAGTTTATTAAAATAACATTTTATTTTTTCAATCAAAACAAAAGATATGAAAGGCACGCACGTGAAACGTTTCACCCTTAAAAATTTTCCTTAAATCCGAAAAGCCAAATCAAAAATTTAAAAACTCACCTTTTCGTTAAAAGTAAATAATAGAAAAGATAGTTTAAATTAGTAGTTTAAACTATTATTGTGTATATTATTTAAAAAGACTATATTGACAATTCTAATAGCGATTATTCACAACCTTCTTTTACATAAATGTTTTGCCACCGTCGATAAAAAAAAATATGCATTCTAATGGTGTATCCTATGGGATACACGCATAAAAGCATCATTTTTATACAGAAAAATAGATCAAAAAGCATAAAAGATGGCAATGTTTGGTGGTTTTCAGTATTTGCCACCCAGCATTCAGCAGGCCGCCCAGCAACATGCGTAAGCCCTGCAGGCAGTTTCTATGCTTAAGCCCTTTTACTAGGCACGTGAGCGGCACGCAGCCACGTCAGCTACACCAAGGTCGGTTCTGGATATTTCGCACAACAGATTTAATCAGCGTTTGACACGTGTTTCTCAAGAATTTTAGACATTCTACGCCTATAAATAGACCCCATGGGTCACCACATTTCAAATAATGATCTACTCTGAACTTCAGTCAGAGAGAAATACACTTTCTCTCTCACACAGTTCTTTCTCACTCTAAAATATTAACCGCTTAGCAATAGAACGCTAGACGGAACAATTACAGGCTGATCCATAGATTAATTGAGGCCACCCCATGGATCTCTCATCCGTGTTCTTTCATGACCCGTCCTAATCCATCTGGACGAATACATTACATTTGGTTACATCGCGATGTACTTGACCTCTATATGATACATTTTACAAACATTGCATTCTTTTTTTAAAAGACAAACTTTCATTACATCGACAGTTGACGGCATGCATACCATTTTATAATATATCCAACTATAATTGACTTAGTAATAATCTTAATGAACTCGACGACTCGAATGCAACGTCTTTTGAAATATGTCATGAATGACTCCAAGTAATATCTCTAATATGAGCAAATGCACAATGGAAGATTTCTTTAATACCTGAGAATAAACATGTTTTCAAGTGTCAACCAAAAAGGTTGGTGAGTTAATTAGTTTATAATAAATAATCATTTCATAATTTTAATAGACCACAAGATTTCATATTTCCAATTCTCATAACCATACATCCCATGCATAGAGACAAAAATCATTCATATGGATTGAACACCTGGTAAGCGACATTAACAAGATACATATAAGAATATCCCCTATCATTCCAGGAAATCCTTCGGACATGATATAAAACAAATTTGAAGTACTAAAGCATCCGCTACAACGGATGGGGTTTGTTAGGCTCAATAGATCTATCTTTAGGATTCGCGTCAATTAGTAGACTGGTTTACTAATTCTTAGGTTACCAAGTAAAAGGGGCATATTCGACGTCGATCATTCAACCATATAATGTAGTTTCGATTACTTGTGTCTATTTCGTAAAACATTTATAAAAATTGTGCATGTATTCTCAGCCCAAAAATATAAAGGGTAAAAAGGTAAATGAAACTCACCTAATGTATTTTGTAGTAAAAATACATATGACGACATTGAACAATGAATAATGCAGGGTTGATTTCGGATTCACAAACCTATGTCATTTATATGTATATTAATACATATAATCATATTCGAATAAATTTATATATTATATCTTAAATTATATATCTTATATACTTAACTTGTATATATTTAATATAGTTAATGTTTTATAGTTTTTTTATATACATATGATTAATATTATATTAATAATCAACAATTTGTTATATGTAAATATTTATATAAATAATCTTAATATATATAATTTGATGTATTGAGGTAGTTGTAAATAATATACTCTTATATATAAAAAAAATTTATTTGTTATAATAATATTATTAATATGAAAGTAATAATGATAATAGTAATAGTAGTAATAATAATATCGATGCTAATAATAACCTAAATGATAATTTTATAAATTTTGATTAAAAAGGATAATAATGTTAATAATAATACTAATAATTATAATATCTATAAAAATAATGATTTTTCTAATGATAATAATAATGGTATTAATAATAATACTTATATATTAATAATAGTACTTAATACTTACTAATACAATACTTAATAATTAGTACTTAATAATAATAATAGTAATAATAATAATACTAATAATAATAATAATAATAATAATAATAATAATAATAATAATAATAATAATAATAATAATAATAATAATAATAATAATAATAACAATACTACCTCACAAGAAAAAGCTCCAACAAGAGAAATAACTGCCTTTGCCCAGGCTCGAACCCGAGACCTCTTGCTAACCCGAAAACATCCCACACCACTCCTCTATTTCTTTTTATTTGATTAAAACCCAACATTTATTTTATTTACCCTATGTTTACGGTTTCCCCATTTTTCTTCTCCAATAAAACAGATCGATAGATTACCAATCATGGTCCAAGTTTTCAAACCCAAAACATATCATTCTGTTGGTATAGTCCATTAGTAACCATAGTGGAAATTCTTAACCAATCCAAACTAAAAAAATAAATCGTACAGTGGAGCAAAATAGGGTATTTAAGTTCTTCATTGTTCCATCATCATCACGTCAGGTTCCATTAGCAAAAATAGACAGATTGCCGACATATTAGGTGATAGTGCTTTGTACATCTAAATAATTGATGTCGTAGCGTGGGGGTACGAAATAGTTTATATTTTACTAGGAAAAACTATTAAATACGATACAATTTTACACAAAATATGACAAGTTTTAATTATTTATTTACAAATGGGATATACCTAAACCTTGCTACAACACTATAGGCAGTGTACCTAATCGTAGAGTAGTGTAGTTTTTAGTAAGTCCGGTTCGTTCCACAGGGAGCTGGATTATTTCACACTATATTTTAAACAATTATATTCGTACAAAATATATTATATTAATAATATATAAAAGGGGGTTTTACCGTTTAATGACCGGTTTGTCGATTTTATATTTTAAGCGAAACGTAAAGTAAATGACGATATTTAACTAACAATATAAAATAAATAACAATAATTAAAATGACAATAAATAAAAGTACGAGGAAATATGAAATAAAATATATTATGCTTATTTAAACTTCCGTAATCATGATGTTTGACGTGTTGATTTTTAGTTTATTCCCATGGGTTAATTGTTCTTTGACCTGGATTATTTAATATGTCCATACGAATTTGTCTATAATTGTCCATCAGTCATAAATATAAAGAGCGAAAGCCTTCGTCAAATTATTCTTATTCCCGAAGTCAAATATTCCAACTAATTGGGGATTCGAATTGTAACAAGGTTTTAATACTTTGTTTAATGAATACACCAGGTTATCGACTGTGTGTAAACCAAGGTTTTACTACTTTGTTAACAATTACACCAATTACCCTTGAATGTAATTCACCCCTGTTTCAACAAGTCTATTAACTATTAATCCAGTTCCGTGTCCGGTAAAATGAATAATTATTGGTATTTATAGATATCCCGCCCACCGTACCCAGTCAAGCGTATGTGGTTATATATAAATACGTCAAATTATAAGTTTGTATATTAAATTAAAAAGGTATTGTTTAGTTAATATAAAACCCATTAATAGTCCATAGTCAAATTTCCACAAGTGTCGTTCTTTTATCCAAACCCCAATTATGGTAAAAAAACCCAATTACCCAATTTTAGTAATTAGCCCAACATCATGATTACTTCGGTTTAAATAAGCATAATAATAACTTAGCTACGAGACATTAATTTAAAAAGGAGAACATAGCTTACATTGATTATTTATCGCGTAGTGGTACACGTACAGAGCTCCGACCTTAAAACCCGTAAAAATAACTTTTACATAACCCAAACTAATCTAATATAACACTAATCTATACTATATATATTAATGGCCTTTTATAGGGATTTCTGATTTTTCAAACTCCGCGAGTCGTGGAGTTTTTGGCCTTCAAACTCCGAGAGTCGTGGAGTTTGATTTTCCAGCATCACATCAATTTGGATCTTAGCTTTGCCGACATAATATATAAATAAATATAATATATAAATAATTTTAAGAATTATTTAAATATTATATTATATTTATGTGCATAGTTGACTTGTAATTTTTAGTCCGTTGCATCGAGCGTTGAGAGTTGACTCATGTCCCGGTTCCGAATTTTCGAACGTCCTTGCGTATTATTTTATATCGTGTACTTTGCGTTCCGCAACTTGTACTCTTGTCATTTTTAGACGTTTCTCATCAATAAATTGAACCACTTGGATTGTATCTTGTACATTTGAGCTTTTTGGTCATTTGCGTCTTCAAATCGTCGTTTTCGCCTTTTGTCTTCGCACTTATTTAATATAAACGATTACAACTTAAAATAGGACAATTACAACTAAATAATTTACATATTGGGAGGATATTGCTACTAAATATATGTTCATTTGGAGCATTATCAAATATCCCCACACTTGAACGTTGCTTGTCCTCAAGCAATACATAACTTGAAATAATACAATACATCACACGAATCACTTCTTTATTCTTCACACTTTATACATCAGTGATTTTGAGATGGCGGTATAAACAATGATAGTAACGATAGAACCATGGTTAAAGGTGGGTGTGTCATCCACAGTTGCCTCGGGTTTAGGTCAACGACACTTGCAATCAAATAGCCGATTTACTTTCGGTTTCCAAAGCAAAGTGCACATTTGAAAGGCGGTTTACAGTCCCACATGACTATGAAAATTTAGATCCGTTAGGAAATTGGATCTTTATGAAAACATTTGATCTTTTGAAAATTCAATCTAGCTTTTACCCTAGACAAGTTTTCCGGAATAACCCTTCACCGGTGTTGCAAAATATTTTTGTGGGTTTTGTGGGTTTCAGATTTGAAAATTTTAGCTCAAAACTTATGGTTTTGTGTCACCCACTTGCTAACCTTGTATTAGGAAAGAAACACGTCCAGTATACTTGCTCCGTATATTACCTTTCGGCAAACTACCGTCCGGTTGTAAAGGAAAGCGATGAACAAGAAACTGTTAAGGCAATGTCTAATGACATGCATTTGATTATGGTCTATAAACGTGTCGGATGCTAGTACTATCCTTTATAGGAGCAATAGTAAGATCATCCTATAATTTTTTCGGTCTGGCACAAGGTCCTGTCTCCGACCATGCTATGAAACCACCGTTCTTACGGTTGACACCCGATTTGGTTCAGGTGACCTAATGAATTCCAGTTGAATTTCTAGGATTTTACGTTCAATGGTAATGAACGCATTTAAAATAGGTTTTCAGAAAACAAATCAGTTTTAATTTTGATCAAAATATTTTCTCGTTCAAGCTCGAGTTTAGATATCATTGAATTCCATGAGTTTGTAATTCTCAATCTTTAAGGTCAATCTCAAGGATTGAGTAATATCAGGCTTAAAAGCTGATTTTTAATCTTTAAGGAGATTATCCTTTCTGGGGATCTGATTCATTAGTCTTATCAAGCTAATTTGCACGGTGCCCCCCATTGTACGAGATAAATCCTTCTCATGGTTAGGATAAATCTGACCACTTGGCGACCCTGTTTGATGCTGAGGTCCGTGGATTTCCTGCTGATTTTAGAGATGACTTTTCTAGATTTTTCGTCAACCTACAGCTGGTCTGGACGACAACTTCTTGACCTAAATCAAGAAGCGCGTGTCTTTTTCGGAAGACTTTACTTCATTTTAATGATGGAATTGATTCATCGTGTAGATCCATCTTTCATTACAGTAAATCGGGTAAAACAGTTAATTTAGTCCAAAACAAAAGCACCTACAATAAACTTTATAGAAACATGTGCTAGATAGTTTTTAATTGAATAACTCGGTACATTCTCCCCACACTTAGTTTCTTTCTTTGCCTTTTTATTCTCCTTTATTCCATTTTAAATGAATTCAAGCGTTTTTGGTTGTTTCTCAATTTATGTCCTTTTCGAGGTAACGATAATTTCGGTATTAACACCTAGTTTTCATCGTTCATAAATATATATAAACATGATTTTAAATTCATTTAGTTGAAAATTTTTCAAATTTTCATAAAATTTGGCAAATAAACCAAGTATAAACCCGAGAGAATTTATAACCCTTCCTCACACTTGAGATCATGCAATGCCCTCATTTGCATGAAATCAGACTCTAATTATAAATTCATGAGGGTGATTAGTGTAGAAAAATGATTGAAAATACCCATTTTTAATTACAAATCTCGTCGAATGATAGATGGCGCGCCTCATCGTTCATTCCTTCTTGTTTTATCACACATGCTTTTTTTTTCCTTTCAAAAATGACTGCTTTTCTGAACTGTTTACTAATATTTGAAAAAGCGTCTTTTACCCTAATCATGCATTTTTATTAATGAGTTATGCACTAACCCGAACCCCTAATTTAACGTTAAGTGGGGTTAAACTTCCCCACACTTAGCTGACGACATGTGAAGTCGGTAGAATAAGTTCCAAGAATTAAAATAGTGAGCCAGTTATTTACATCTCGGGGGGTATATATTATATCAATGGGTTTAAAGTTTAGACCCACCCGATCGTCACTACTTAATTCTTTTTTAAGTGTAGCTTTTAGTAAATGGATATGTCTCTTTTCTGGTTCTTGGTCAAATGGATCGATATACACCGACATACATATTTCTATAGGGTGGACAATTCCTAACATTTTCTTCCGTTTATTCTCGGGATCAAAGTTTTCACCTCTATTACCCAATTGGGTGAAATCCGAGGTGTCATTATCTATTACAGCTCGTAGTTCATTTTTGGTAGATGACTCGTCTATTGAGAATATTGGGTTGGAAGGTTGTGTAATGGTGAAGTTCGGTTTGGCCTCGGGGGTAAAATTTTCAACGTTATCGTTTTCCCAAGAGTACCAATTTGTCACCCTTACTTCTTCTTCATCATCCATTGATGGATTGATGATTTCGTCGGTAGAGGCTAATGTGTTATTATGTTGTGAAATTGGTAAGACTGAATAAAAAGTATCATCGGGATAGTTGGTGATTTCGGAGCTCTCGAATTCATCAAAATTCGATGATATGAGATTTTCTTGTACAATACTCCTCAGATCAACAGGTGTGTAGTCTGATAGAGTTTCAACTTGCCGGTTTACAAACTCTATCATTTGTTCATTTTGAGCATTGAGTTCTTCGAGTTTGATTTTCATATTGTCTAATAAATTTTCAGACACGTAATTTTCCTCGTCTACTGGTTGTTGAGTTTGGAAATATTCTTGGGAATAATCCCAATTTGAATTGTATTCTTCATAATCATTCCATTCAGGTTCCGTGGGTGCGTAATTTTCCATAGGAACGTAATAATAACATTCCCATGTTGAGTGATAATCTCCACAGATTTCACAACCAGTTATTGTTTCGTCATTCGTGATCCAAGATTGACCGAACGAATTGTCATCAATACTCGGTTGAGAGTATTGATTTCGTATGTCGTAAAGAGTTTCCAAAATATCTTTGAGACTTTTCATAATGTGCTTATTACCAAATTTTAATTATCCTATTAGTTATAAATATAAAAATTATATAAGTTATCAAATTAATAGACTTTTCTGCTTTTGCCCACGTTTCGAATAGCCAATAGATGCAGCAGGGAGCTAGAACCCTTTAAATCGGAAGCTCACAACTCAGCCACTAATAAATCCAACTATTACTACGAAGCAGAAAATTTGGATGTCTATCAATTTAACCACTTAAAATAATTTTTCATTTGGAATTATTAGAGAAGAAGTAGAGAAAATTTCTAAGTCCTAAAACTAGCGTGGCGAGAAATAAGAAAGAAAAAGAAGCGCGTCGAAAAATATCGAGAAATAAAAATAAGAAAGTAGCGCGTCGTGACTTAAAAGGCACTAAAATTTTAAAATCGTCGCAAAATTTTAAAGCACCTAAATCTTAGTCTAAAGAAATAGCACTTAAGGGATTTTACGGCAAAGCCTAAAAATCTAACAATAAAAATAAGCTACGACAAAACTAAATTTAAAATTAACTACAAACGATAAAAATATTACGATTACACTAAATAAAAGGATACAAAATATAAAAATAAAAAGTGATAAAATTACTTATTTTTATAAAAATATTATTTTTATATTTATTTTATAAAAGTATTAATTTATATATATAAATAAAACTAATTAAAATTTAAAATACAATTTAATTAAAAATTAAAACTAATTATATTAAACTAATAAAGTAATTAGGGTTTAAAAATAATAATCAATAATATTACTCCATAATTAAAGCGAAAATAGGGTTTCTGTCAGTGCGTCAGGGCGGCTCCGTGAGTCGTGGAGTTTTAAGCCTGCAAACTCCGCGAGTCGTGGAGTTTTCATTTTTGGGTTTTTTTTAAATTATTTTATATTGTTTTTCTAAAAATATATATAAATATATTTATACAAAAATAAATTAAAAATATAGAGTTTCGCCGACTTCCCCGGCAGCGGCACCAAAAAACTTGATGTCGTAGCGTGGGGGTACGAAATAGTTTATATTTTACTAGGAAAAACTATTAAATACGATACAATTTTACACAAAATATGACAAGTTTTAATTATTTATTTACAAATGGGATATACCTAAACCTTGCTACAACACTATAGGCAGTGTACCTAATCGTAGAGTAGTGTAGTTTTTAGTAAGTCCGGTTCGTTCCACAGGGAGCTGGCTTATTTCACACTATATTTTAAACAATTATATTCGTACAAAATATATTATATTAATAATATATAAAAGGGGGTTTTACCGTTTAATGACCGGTTTGTCGATTTTATATTTTAAGCGAAGCGTAAAGTAAATGATGATATTTAACTAACAATATAAAATAAATAACAATAATTAAAATGATAATAAATAAAAGTACGAGGAAATATGAAATAAAATATATTATGCTTATTTAAACTTCCGTAATCATGATGTTTGACGTGTTGATTTTTAGTTTATTCCCATGGATTAATTGTTCTTTGTCCTGGATTATTTAATATGTCCATACGGATTTGTCTATAATAGTCCATCAGTCATAAATATAAAGAGCGAAAGCCTTCGTCAAATTATTCTTATTCCCGAAGACAAATATTCCAACTAATTGGGGATTCGAATTGTAACAAGGTTTTAATACTTTGTTTAATGAATACACCAGGTTATCGACTGCGTGTAAACCAAGTTTTTACTACTTTGTTAACAATTACACCAATTACCCTTGAATGTAATTCACCCCTGTTTCAACAAGTCTATTAACTATTAATCCAGTTCCGTGTCCGGTAAAATGTATAATTATTGGTATTTATAGATATCCCGCCCACCGTACCCAGTCAAGCGTATGTGGTTATATATAAATACGTCAAATTATTAGTTTGTATATTAAATTAAAAAGGTATTGTTTAGTTAATATAAAACCCATTAATAGTCCATAGTCTAATTTCCACAAGTGTCGTTCTTTTATCCAAACCCCAATTATGGTACAAAACCCAATTACCCAATTTTAGTAATTAGCCCAACATCATGATTACTTCGGTTTAAATAAGCATAATAATAACTTAGCTACGAGACATTAATTTAAAAAGGAGAACATAGCTTACATTGATTATTTATCGCGTAGTGGTACACGAACAGAGCTCCGACCTTAAAACCCGTAAAAATAACTTTTACATAACCCAAACTAATCTAGCATAACACTAATCTATACTATATATATATATATATATATATATATATATATATATATATATATATATATATATATATATATATATATATATATATATATATATATATATATATATATATATATATATATATATATATTATATATTAATTTATATTATATTACGGAGTATTATTATTATTATTAAACTCGGCAGAATGCATGGCCTTTTATAGGGATTTCTGATTTTTCAAACTCCGCTAGTCGTGGAGTTTTTGGCCTTCAAACTCCGCGAGTCGTGGAGTTTGATTTTCCAGCTCACATCAATTTGGATCTTAGCTTTGCCGACATAATATATAAATAAATATAATATATAAATAATTTTAAGAATTATTTAAATATTATATTATATTTATGTGCATAGTTGACTTGTAATTTTTAGTCCGTTGCGTCGAGCGTTGAGAGTTGACTCATGTCCCGGTTCCGGATTTTCGAACGTCCTTGCGTATTATTTATATCGTGTACTTTGCGTTTCGCAACTTGTACTCTTGTCATTTTTAGACGTTTCTCATCAATAAATTGAACCACTTGGATTGTATCTTGTACATTTGAGCTTTTTGGTCATTTGCGTCTTCAAATTGTCGTTTTCGCCTTTTGTCTTCGCACTTATTTAATATAAACGATTACAACTTAAAATAGGACAATTACAACTAAATAATTTACATATTGGGAGGATATTGCTACGAAATATATGTTCATTTGGAGCACTATCAATAATTAAGTAGGGTCTTATGTATATCTCCTTTATTATAAGGTTATCTTTATCATCATCATTTATCTCATTCCACAAAATATTCGAATAGAACACAAAAGAAACTGCTATAGCAGTTTTCATCAAAGATTCAAGTGGCGACGGTGGAGGTTTTCAGTTAACAGAAACATACAAGAGGGAAACAAGTTGATGGTTGATGAGGTGTTTGGTTCCGTGACCATTACAGTCGAGAGAAGGGATTTGTAGGGTTTTAAATAAGAAGGCAGTAGTACTTATAATTGGAAGAGGTTGTAAGTTTTGTGGAGTTCTTCGGGTAATCAACACCATAGTAGCAATAGTATGCAGTTATATCGAGCGTATGATTGTTTTGGGTTTGATTCAAGATGAAACAGAAATCAATTAGGAGTAATGGTAACGAGTTAAATGGGTTTTGAGCAAGAATAAAAGAAAGAGACAGAGATATTTCAATGGTGGTTGTGGTTGATTGGTCACGATAAAGATAAAGGAACTGGTGCAGTAGATAATATTAGTGGCGTGTCGTAGTTTTTCAACGGCAATAATAAACAAAGGTGATGATTTGCAGATGGTTATTGATTAAAGTAGTAAAGGTGGTGATGGTTCGATGGTTGTGTTGGTGCTTTCAACAGAATAGGAGAACAGAAAATGCATTGGTGGTTTGGTTGTTAGCAACAATAAACGAGCAGAGATGTCGATTCAAATCCGAACCAGGAATAGGCAAAAGTGGAGCGATGGTGTTTGTTCCTAATGGTGATGGATGAATGGTTTACACTACAGTAACAATAGCATGTAATAATTCTTTCAAGTGGGTTTTATTTCTCTCCCTTTCTGTTTTTGATTCTCGAATAGGAGTAGTGATTTTATAGTTGTAAGGGAATGATTATATCGCGTCACGAATTTGATCTTGAATGTTTTGTAGCGAGGAAGGTTGTTGACAGAGGATCTTGAGCAGAAGAAGAGTTCAAGATAAAAATAAAGCTGAAGTTGATTGGCAACTGATTTTGTTTGCATTGGTTTTGGATTCGACATAATCACAATCAGATGAAAAGCAGATGATGAATGAAACTATTTTTGTGTTTACTCGATTGTCTTATTGAAGTGAAGATTCGATGGGTAACAGATTTCAGATGGAAAGCACGAATTCAATCAGGAGGAGAATAAAATACAATATAACAGATAGGGGAAAAAATTTGATTCGTACGATTCATTGATATTAACATCTAACAATATCAGATAGAAACAAGGATTTATTACAGTTTGATTGTGATGCAAAATAGAATTTGGATCATATGATTGAAGACGTATTTTACCTGTATTTATGTGTATATATATACAGTTTTTATATATGTCTGTATTCTGTAAATATATAAAATCTGTATTTGATCATATTTTGTAACTGTATATTTGTTTATCTAAATATTTATATATCTAATTATATATGTATTTTTCATATTAAGGAAAACCTAACATTGTTAATAATACTAACATTAATATTAATTTTAATAACAAAACTAGTAAGAACAATGATAATAACAATCTTAAAAAAAATGTTAATTTTTTTAATCAAGTTAATAATAATACTTTTAATAATCCTAATAATAATTAAATTAACAATGCTACTAATAACGTTAATATTAGCATTTATCTTTAATCATAATGAAAGTAATAATAACAATATTAATAACTATGTTTTTAGCTATAATTACTTTTACAATTTATTTATTGTATCATATTTACTAATTATATAATATGAATTATACAATAACTTATTAAATCTTTAATATTTTTAATTTACAATATATCTAATATTATTTATGTTTAGGATTCATATATATATATATATATATATATATATATATATATATATATATATATATATATATATATATATATATATATATATATATATTATTTATTTTAATAGTAACTTAATTATTCTGTATTTTTACTTTACATTTAATTCTAATTGGTTAAAGTATTTATTATATATACTTACATTATATATATATATATATATACTTATATATTTATTTTCAAACAATTGTTCGTGAATCGTTGAACATAGTCAAAGGATAATGAAACCATATAACCAGTTCAAGAATTTTGCGACTCAATCAATACATACTTTGCTTATCGTGTCGAAACCATATAAAGATCAAGTTTAAATTTGGTCGGAAATTTTCGGGTCGTCACATGTTCCGGGTCTGCAGGGATTATTTCGCGAGGGCAAACATCAATCAACATACTATCACTCTACGCTAGGCGGATATTGTTCTGTATTGGTACCTTACACCCGCTATGCAGAAAATCGTACCAACATATGGCGCCATTCATTCTAGAGAATCACTCAATTCTCAAGAGCACAAAGAGACATAATCATAAGGTAATACCTATTGAGACAAACATGATACATTCATGGAAAGCCGGACAGCCGAGGAAAGCAGAAACGCTAGAAGATTGGAAGCAAGAGTTGATTGCTTTTCCTTCTATGTTTAATACCATTCCATCTGATGCTCCTGTAGTGATTGAAGCTCGTATAGAAAATTGTGTTGTTGGAGGGATATATACTGATACCTGAGCAGGGGCGGATATCATGTATGAGCATTGTTTTGTGCAATTACCATAGAGGGTAAAAGAGAAGCTGAAAGACACGTTTGTTCCCTTAGCAAGTTTTTCTAATGATACAACATGGTCAGAAGGAAGCATAGTTTTAGAAGTAGTATTGGGAAAATCACCATTTAAAAGAACAGCTCATAACGAGGTTTTGGTTGATAAAACAAATTCACAATATAATGTCATTCTGGGTCGATCAGCTATGATGACATTTGGGGCCTTGACATCAACGGTACACGGAATGATGAAATTTCTCACAGCGTCTGGCATTGCCACGCTATACGCTGTGCGGAGAAGAGCAATAGAATGTGTGCAAATAAATAGAACTGCTATTAATTCAATTATTCATGAAGATGGGTCAGTATCGCCAAATCCAGAATCCCAGATCCGAAAATGATTATTGGAAACACATTAGCAAAAGAAACAAAAGAAAAACTCTATAATATCCTAGCAACTAATTTAAATATTTTTGTGTGGCAAGATTCTGATATGACTGGAGTACCACGTCATATAGGTGAATATAAGCTTGGTGTGAATCCCAATATTCCACCAGTATGTCAAAAGAAAAGACGAATGGCTCCTGAACGAACAAAGTTTCTTAGAGAAGAAGTTAAAAAATTGGTGGACGCTGGGATATTATGGGAAGTTAAGTATCAGACATGGGTAGCAAATTCAGTGATGGTTAGAAAACCAGATAACACTTGGAGGATGTGTGTGGATTTCACAGATATAAATAAAGCGTGCCCAAAGGATAACTACCATTTACTAGAAATAGACTAGAAGGTGGAATCTGCAAGTGGATATCAGTTTAAATCCTTTTTGGATGCATTCAAAGGGTACCATCAGATAGATCCCTATGGCAATACGGGATCATGATAAAACAGTATTCCACATGCCATATGAAATTTTTTGTTACATAAAAATGCCTTTTGGATTGAAGAATGCAGGAGCAACTTACCAGCGTGTCATTGATAAGGCATTTAAAGATCAAATAGGCAGGAATGTATGTTGATGATATTGTTATCAAGAGTCATACAGAGAAAATCATGCTTAGAGATACTTTGGAAACTTTTGAATCATTACGAAAGGTTAATATGAAATTGAATCCTAAAAAATGTACTTTTGGTACACAAGAGGGCAAATTTTTGGGTCATATTGTTACAGAGAGGGGAATTAAGGCGAATCCAAAGAAAATTCAAGCGATTGAGGATATGGTATCTCCAAAAACAAAGAAAGAAGTGCAAAGCTTGAACGGAAGATTGGAGAGTTTTAAAAAGTTGCTTAAACAAAAAGGATTTTGTGTAGACAGAAGAAGCTGAAATAGCTTTTCAGGATGTTAAGCGACTTTTAAAAGAATTGCCCACATTAATTGCACCAGTAGCAGGAGAAACGTTAATTCTATATATGGCAGCATCGGCGGAGGCCATTAGTTCAGTTTTAATCACAGAACGGAATGGGGTGCAAATGCCAATATAGTTTGTCAGTAAGATATTACAACAAAGTGACGTCAATTATCCGCCCATCGAAAAATTGGTATATGCTTTAACGCACACAGCTAGGCGACTCAGACGCTATTTTTAAGCGCATCCAATTCTTGTTTTAACAGATCAACAAATAAAGCAAATTTTGAAACATCCAGAGTCATCAGGATGTTCAGCAAAATGGGCGGTTGAATTGGGAGAATATGAAATAAATTTCTCACCACGACATGCAGTTAAAGGGCAAATTTTGGCAGATTTCCTTCTAGAAACAACTGAAAAAGTAGATTATTCAAAAAATGTTAAAAGCAGTAATTGCATGTGGGAGTTGCATACTGATGGTGTATCAAGTGAGGAAGGAGTTGGTGCAGGACTAGTGCTTACTAGCCCAGAAGGGGAAGAACATACATATGCACTTAAATTTTGTTTTTATGCATCTAATCATGAATTAGAATATGAGGCATTGCTCTCCGATATCCGTATATCATCTGAGATGGGAATAAAACATTTGCGTGCCTATGTAGATTCTCAGATAGTTGCACAGCAAGTTAACAGAGCATTTGAAGCAAAAGATATCTCAATAATACGATATTTTACAATTGATTGAAAAGATTTCCAAAAATTTTGAAACTTTGGAAGTTGTGCAAATATCAAGAAATAAAAACAAAAAAGCAGATGTGCTGAGCAAATTAGCAACATTAACATTTGATCATTTGCATAAGATGGTTTTGGTGGAGGTGTTGAAAGATAAATCTATTGACGAAAAAGTGGTAGTAGTAACAGTTGAAGAAGGAGAATCGTGTTGGATGACTCCCTATATAAAGTACTTGAAAGACGGAACACTTCCAGTTGATGTTACAGAAGCAAGACATATAAGGTAAGTGCTCCGGTTTATGTCTTGGAAAATGGTGTGCTCTATAGGAAATCTTTTAGTGGTCCAAATTTGAGGTGTTTAGCACCATAACAAGCTATAGATGTAGTGAAAGAGATGCATAAAGGTTTCTGTGCACAACATTCTGGTTATAGAACTATTGTAGGACGAATAATGCGACAAGGATATTATTGGCAAACAATTTACCGAGATACAGCAGAGATAATCAAAGCATGTGATGCCTGTCAGTGGCACAGAATCATCCAATATTTACTAAAATATGATCTAATCTCAGTATCATCCGCGTGGACATTTTGTAAGTGGGCAATTGACATAGTAGGGCCATTTCCAAGGAGTGTTGGAAATAAAAAGTTTTTGATTGTTGCAATTGATTTTTTCACTAAGTGGGTTGAAGCAAAGGTATTGGCACAGATAACAGGTGAAAACATAAAGTTTGTATGGAATGACATTGTGTATAGATATGGTCTTCCAAATGAAATTGTAAGTGATAATGGTAAACAATTTGCAGATAACCCGTTCAAAAGTGGGTGTAAAGAGTTAAGTATTAAACAAACATTTACTTCTGTTGCTCATCCGCAAGCGAACGGACAAGTTGAGGTTACAAATAAAGCAATCATCGCTGGCATAAAGGCTATACTGGGTTTGAGTCAGACTAAATGGGTAGATGAAGTACAATATGTTTTATGGGCTCACCGTACAACACCTAAACGGAGCACGGGAGAAACACTGTTCAGCTTGGTATATGGCACTGAGGCAGTAATACTGTAGAGACCCGTCCTAATCCATCTGGACGAATACATTACATTTGGTTACATCACGAGGTACTTGGCCTCTATATGATACATTTTACAAACATTGCATTCGTTTTTAAAAGACAAACTTTCATTTCATCGAAAGTTAACGGCATGCATACCATTTCATAATATATCCAACTATAATTGACTTAATAATAATCTTGATGAACTCAATGACTCGAATGCAACGTCTTTTGAAATATGTCATGAATGACTCCAAATAATATCTCTAAAATGAGCAAATGCACAGCGGAAGATTTCTTTCATACCTGAGAATAAACATGCATTAAAGTGTCAACCAAAAGGTTGGTGAGTTCATCAGTTTAACATAAATAATCATTTCCGTCATTTTAATAGACCACAAGATTTTCATTTTCATTTTTCATAAATATATGTCCCATACATAGAGACAAAAATCATTCATATGGATTGAACACCTGGTAACCGACATTAACAAGATGCATATAGAATATCCTCATCATTCCGGGACACCCATCGGACATTATAATTTTGAAGTACTAAAGCATTCCAAATTCCAGAATGGGGCTTGTTGGGCCAGATAGATATATCTTTAGGATTCGCGTCAATTAGGGAGTCTGTTCCCTAATTCTTAGGCTACCAAGCTAAAAGGGGCATATTCGGCTTCAATCATTCAACCATATAATGTAGTTTCGATTACTTGTTTCTATTTCGTAAAACATTTATAAAAGCGCATGTATTCTTAATCCCAAAAATATATATTGCAAAAGCATTTAAAAAGGGAGCAAATGAAACTCATAATACTGTATTTTGTAGTAAAAATACATATGACGTCATTGAACAAGTGTAGGGTTGGCCTCGGATTCACGTACCTATATTATTCATATATTTATTAAAAACATATACTTGTAATCTAACAGGTTTAGATATTATTATTAGTGATATAATTGTTATATTTAATAATTTATAGGTTTCATTTATAATTTAGTTAAATATATCTATTTTATATACTTTAGGTAAATAATTATTATTTATTATAAAAATACTAATACAATTATGTTAATAAAATAATAATAATAAAATATATAAAATTTTTAATAATAAAAATAAAAAGGTTGCATTACTTTTACAATAAAAATACTAATTTTGATAAAAAAATCTTAATACTAATAATACTTAATAATAATACTTGTAAATAAATATATTAATGTTAATAATAGTAATAATAATAATAATAGTGATAATAATAATTATAAAGATGATAGTAATAATAATATTAATGATAATAATAATAATAAAATGTATTATTTTTATAGTAATAATAATAATAATGATATTAATAATAATAATAATAATAATAATAATAATAATAATAATAATAATTCTAATAATATCAATAATAATAATCATATTAATAAAAGTAGTAGTAGTAGTAGTAGTAATAATAATAATAATAATAATAATAATAATAATAATAATAATAATAACAATAATAATAATAATAATAATAATAATAATAATAATAATAATAATAATAAAAGAATACAACCTTTGAAGAAAGGAGTTTTAAAAATAAAATGCCACTGCCCGAACTCGAACCCGAGACCTCTCGGTTAAACCCAACACCCCCTAACCATCACGTTGCACTTCCCTTTCTGATTTAAATCCCGTAAATAAATATATAACTAGTGTGTCTGTTTCTTTCATTATTTTCTTCAAACTAACAGACCCATCTCATTATCATCGTATCACTCATGTATTATCTAATCCAACTATTCACCATTTCCATGATTTAAAGAAACATTATTCCTTCATTATTTATCATTATCGTTCATTAACGTCACCATCGTATCATCATAGATACAGGTGATGTTCGGTGGGGTTGCTCATGATCGGAACAGGAACCGAAACAAAACAGCCATAATTGATGGTCCGCTGAGTCGTTGTCTTCATTCGATGTGTGGTATTGAGTTGCATGAATACGTGCATGAATTTCACATCACAGGATGCACCGCATCCTCTGACGATGCACCACAGAGTGGTCATGCAAAGAAGTAAAAGTAGAAAAACCCCAATAACTTTATACATCAACGAACTCTCTTTGTAAAAAAATAATCCATTCTGTTATTATTCAACAAGAAAACGTCACATGCGTATGCTTGCCCACCCACGTATTGTTTGATAATTATTCCAATCCCCACTTCATTATTCCATTATCTGAATGATAATATCTAAATGACCCACTCCCAAATTAGTATTAGTGTTAGTATTAATGCTAAAGCATAAATCATACTTTATAAGTGCTCATCTCTTTCAAAGAGGACAAGACTTAAAGGGTGAAGTGGGGTTATATGGTTTGTATGTGTCGGGTAAGGAAAATAAAAGAACCCATTAGTAGTTTAATTTGATAGTATATACATCATGGGCTGCAGGTGCGAAGGTGAAAAGAATTGAGGTGGTGGCGGTTTATGGCTGTAGTAGGAATGATGGTTGTGAGACAGTTTGGTTGCAGACAAGAGGTGTAGCAGGAATAATAGTATAATATCATCATCATCCTTCACTTATAACTCAAAAAAGAATTATAAATGTTATCTCATGTGATATCCAGATGGGTCCACTGGTCGGCCACGATCCTTGGTTTCACGTTCCATGTAAATAAAAAATAACTTAACTACTTGTAGCGAAATCCACTAACACAATGGGTGGGTCCGAACTTTTGAGAAAGGTAATTTAAATGAGAAGTTTGTAAGGTGTAAAACTCATTTAAATAGAGTTTTTACGTGAACTTGTATTCACAATTGTTAAAACACGCATACTCATATTATAATTTATTTATTTTTCAACTTGTCACACATAATGTTGTATGACGGTGATAGTTGTGACTCAAAACCGTTTTAAACCGGAGGAGGATGTATGCAGCAATTTATTCTTTGAACTTTAAACAGGAATAATCAATGGTGGATTGAAGTGGCTTGGTGGTGGTTGTAATCGATAAATAAACAGAAACATATCAATAGCAGTTACAGTAACATTTCAACGGGGTGTTTGGGTCTTGGGTTCACGAGGAAAAGAGGTGAAAAGGGTGGTTATTTGGTTTACATTTGAAGTGGAGGCTAAACACACAAGAAGTGGTTAAATGGGTGACGTCAAGGTGGTGATTAAAAACAACACGAAATGAAATAGTAGGTGGTGATGAGGTTATTGAAACAGAAGAAAGAAGAAGAGCAAAAAAAAAAAAAAAATAAAGAAGACGTGATGGTGAATATAAATCTATAACTCTATCCCTCTATGTGCATTTGTATATGTAATTATATGTATATATAGTGAGGGATATCGTAATAATAACTAATCAAATTTTGTTTTGTAGGATTGACAGTGGTTGACAGAAATATTCGAGGCCAGAAGGAGAAGACAAGAAAAAAAAATAAAACAGATCGTGACTTGCAACTGAAATTGTTTGTATCCTTGATTGGATTCAATTTGTAATCATGTAAGAATCAATTGAAGTTGTTTTGTAGCTAGATTGGGTCGACAGGGTTATGCAGGAACAAGATCTGAAGGATTATTGTGAAGTCGACATGTAACAGAACGTAGATAGGATTCTTCAAACAAGAAGAAGAAAAAAGAAAAAAAATGAGTCAGATGTAACAATTTCGTACATTCTTCTGTTACTGCTTCCTATCCAAGTTTGTTTTGTTCTTGTGATTAAATCTTGATTTGTACTAGATTAGAGCCCGAAAATCAAATTACTTACAGTAGGATTATAACGTGAAACAGATTTTGATTCTGTGTTTGTTTTATTCCTTATTCAATTAATCTAAATTAATAATTGTATAATTAATACAATAATACTGATTCACATAATATATCTGTATATATATCGATATTTATATATCTATTTTTACATATTATAATTAATCTTATTAGTTAATAAATATAACTATAATAATAATATTCTTACTATTATAACTAATAAAAATTTAGTAATAATTTTATTATTAATGATAATGATTATAATAGTTATAAAATTTATAAAAATAATATTATTAATAATAATAATATTAATTATAATAATACTAATATTATTAATGATAATAATAAAATTAGTAATAATAATACTATAACAATTTATTTATATCAATTTCATATCTATATGTAGTATATTGAAAATAATAATATTAATAATACTGATTTTAATATTAATATTACTATTGATAATAATAATAAAAGTAATGATAATCATATTCAAATTTGTAATTTGATTTAATATATTATAATTTATTATTATTTACCAATTATATAATATATTGAATTTTTAATATTTATATATTACGACATATAATATTACAAATTATAAATTCCAATTACCATGTATGTATATATACACACATATCTAATTTACAATTAATTGTTCATGAATCGTCGGGAACAGTCGAAGGTCAATTGAATATATGAAATAAATTCAAAATTTTTGTGACTCAACATTATAGACTTTGCTTATCGTGTCGGAAACATATAAAGATTAAGTTTAAATTTGGTCGGAAATTCCCGGGTCGTCACAAATACCAGCAGAAATACGTATACCAACACAAAGGGTTTTAGCATTTGATGTGGAAAACAATTCATCCGTTTTACGTGAAAACTTAAATTTATTAGAGGAAAGGTGATCATGGCCGCTATCTATCTAGCGGATGCTAAACAGCGAATGACAAAATACTACAATAAACGGATCATGCATGTACAATTTAGTGAAGGTGATTTGATATTAAGGGACAATGAAGCAAGCAGACAAGCAAAGCAAGGGAAGTTGGGGCCACGATGGGAAGGGTCATACAAAATCATAAAAGCACATCCTAATGGATCATATACCCTTGCAGCGCCCTCCGAAGAGGAATTACAGCGCATATGGAATGCAATGAGTTTAAAACAAATTTATGCGTAGTATTGCATATTCAAATATCCTGATCAACTATTCTGAATATGAGATGCAATCATAAATGTAAAAAATTCTTTAAGTAATAAGACTTCAAGCAGTTATTCTTATAAGCATAATGCTCATAAATTTTATCCAGCCAAGGATTTTTATCAGATGTCACAAAGCTGTGTGTCATCCCTGCCCACAGAAGAGAAATTTAATCTCGATGGCAGAAGTTCAATCATACACAAAAGGTTGAAATGGCAGCGGATGACGTAGAACTTCGCTGAGCATCCAGGCAATAGATTGTATCTACGACTGTCATGACGTATAATTATACAAACAATAAATGGATAGCTATCATATTTGATTATTCTAATCGAACATATAAAGTTTTGACAAAAAATTAATACATAGTATTGATATACATATTGGGCATGATAATCAACAGATAGTACAAATATTACATATCAAAGTTTCAAATTTAATACATCATCCACTGATGTAGCAGGATTATTACACAAATTTTCCAATTCATGAAACGTTAAGTGTTCTATTTGATCACCTATTTCTTTGACCCTATCCATAGCATCTGATTTCAATTTTGATGTGAGGGTATCAGGCAAAGATTTAGGAAAATTAGGCGCATCCTTCTTCAGAGTTTCTAAGAACCTTATCCGTTCAGCATCTAGCGCAACAGTGATAAACTCATCAAATGGTTTGGTTAGCTTATCAGAAGCAAAAGCATTTTTCACAATCTTTGGAATGCCTGCAACAAGTTGTCTGGTCTCATCTTTGCTTACTTGTAATTGTTCCTTTAACGCTGTTTTAGACTGGGTCAATGTTTCAATTTTATGAAGATACCATTTTTCTTTTGTTGCCATCTCAACAAAACGAGCCTCAGCAGCACGCTTAGCAGCAACAGCAACATCCAGTTCAAGTTTAGCAGTCTTCATTAGCTCAGAATCCTTCTTAATTCTCTCTAGTTTATCCCGGTGAACCTGATCAGAATGTTCTAAGCGTTTCAAATTGTTAAACTCTGCAACAATATTCCAAATAATGCCTTGTGCTTGCCTCTTTCGAGCATCACCATCAGATAGAATTTCAAAGAAATGGAGAAGTGAGGGGGACACCATAGCTTCAAGGTATTTCAAAAAATCCTCAGAACTACCTAGAGGACCCGCCAAAATGGATGACAGGCCGGCGGTATCTAAATTAGAGAGGCTAATATGTGAGCTACTTTCGCCTATTCTGTTATGCTGAACGGGAGGCGGAAGAGCAAGCCTTTTCTGTGTTTCTCCTTCAGATGATGATATGGCTGGATTAAAATAGCAGTTGTTATTTAAAAAGTTTTTCCAATCTAGATAAGATGATTCACAATTCAATACTGGATATTTATCAGGGTCAACATTATAATAGCCACCATTGCTTATGAAAAAAGCAAAAAAGATTTTCTTCTGCTATTGATTCAAAAGAAAGATTACCAGCAGCACGGCATTTGCGTGAATTTGCTCGGGTTAAAGCCGACTCATCAACAGGCTCATTCTTAGATAAAATTTTTTTAAGTGTTTCATCAATCATCTTTTCTGATGAAAATTTGTGATGACCCGAGAAATTCCGACCAAATTTAAACTTTAATCTTTATATAATTTTAACACGATAAGCAAAAATCTGTAATGTTGAGTATCGAAAGTTTTAAAATCTATATTCATGTCATCAATTACCCTTTGACTATGCTCGACGATTCATGAACAATTATTGTTAGTAAATATGTATATATTTATATATATATATATATATATATATATATATATATATATATATATATATATATATATATATATATATATATATATATATATATATATATATATATATATATGTATATATATATATGTATGTATATAAATATAAATGTATGTATATATATTGGTTGCAAATAATAAGATATAATCTGAATAATAGATTTAGATATATAAAATATGATACAAAGTAATCGAGTTGTTATTAAAATGAATCTATATATATTATTTCTAAAATATTTTAACCTTACGAATAAGAAATATTCAATAAAAGTAATTATATAATAAAGTAAATATAATGTAGTTAGTAAATTATAATATTAATATATTAATTGTAATTACAAATTTAATTATAGTTATTATATTATTGTTACGTTCATTATTATTATTATTATTATTAATATTAATGATAATAGTACTCTTAATATTTTATTTTTATTATTATTAGCATCATAATTTTTTTATACTAACAACATTATAATTCTAATATTATTAGAATTCTAATTAAAATTACTTATAGAATTATATTAATAACTAATATTATGAAATTTAATAAAATAGATATACATAAACTAATATATATAATTACACTTATATAAAAACACAGTTATACAATTAAATGTTTAAACAGATATAAAGAAAAATTCAGTTATTTATATATATTCAGAGATACACACATACAATACACAGATATATATATTTTGTTGAAGTCACAACTGTTTTAATTTGTTTTCTTCACCTACTGCTCGAATTATTTGTTCCTATCGACAAAGAAGTAATACTACAAGACAATTTAAATCAAATCTGTTATCCAGCTGTATCAGTTTCTATTTTTTTTATTTTTTTTCATCGTCCTTTTATCTAATCAAGATTCAATTGTCGACCACCAGTGCTACGATACAAACTGATTAAATTCTCTTTACTAAACGTTAAATATAAGATTACAATCTATATATAATTGTGTCTTTAACTGCAAATGAAGGATTTAAAAAAACCAGAGCCCAGTTCGTTTGCTCTGTACTTCATAAAATATTCAAAACATCGAAATCGAATCCTATTCCAAAATCCATAAATGTAGTTTTGTTAGAAACCTTTCATTTAATCTTTCTGGAAAATCTTAGGTATCAATTTCATCTAATGAGTTCAAATTTAAGAGTCAAAGTTTTGGTTTCAAAAGTCAACCGATTCGTTTTTGAAGAAATTCGAGATATCTGTTGAAGGTAAGATTAAATTGATGATTTATAAAGATCCTATGAATAATTTGAAATTAATTTGGTGTTGTAACATTTGTCCAAAACTTCCTCAAAATCAAAATCATAATATCATTTTTTTTTTGTTACGAACTGCAACAGCAGTTATGATATTTTTTTTATTTTGATTTTCGCTTGTTAATTATTTTAAACACGCAAAATGGATCGATTTCGTTTCAAATATAATTACTAAAATCAATGAA
Source organism: Rutidosis leptorrhynchoides (assembly GCF_046630445.1). Classification (NCBI taxonomy): domain Eukaryota; kingdom Viridiplantae; phylum Streptophyta; class Magnoliopsida; order Asterales; family Asteraceae; genus Rutidosis; species Rutidosis leptorrhynchoides. The sequence continues at coordinate 243,279,714 of NC_092343.1, forward strand.
ATATATTCTGGAATATGATCAAGTGATACAAAGGTCGACTTTAGGTTTTTGAGTGAAGAAGAAAATTATAACAGATACGTATCATGGGTTAATTAATATCGAATGGAATAATAATCAGAAAAACACATACGGAGTATTGGTTTGAGAGGAAGGTTGGGTTTCGAGAGGTCATGGGTTCGAGACCCGGCATGGGCAGTTTCTTTATTTTTACACATTCCAATTAAGGTAGCCTTTTTATTTTAGTTTTATTATTGTTATTATTGTTATTATTATTATTATTGTTATTATTATTATTATATTATTGAAAATATTATTATCATAGTTATAAGAATTATAAATGTTACTAATGTTATTATTATTATCATTAGGTACTAAAAATTATAATTATTAGTAATATTATCATTAGTATTATTATAAATATTACTAAAACACAAATTTTTATCATTTTAGTATTTTTTATCAAAATTATGATTATGATAATCATCAACATAAAAATAATACAAATTATTATTATTTTCGTGAATATTAGTATTAGTATATTTTTTTTTACAAATAATAGGATTGTTAATATTGACATCAGTATTATTATTATTATTATTATTATTATTATTATTATTATTATTATTATTATTATTATTATTATTATTATTATTATTATTATTATTATTATTATCATTATCACAAGTATTATTATTATGTAATTACTAAAAATAAATATCATAAATATCATCAACAATAAAAATTAATATTTTCTTTTACAAGTATTATTATTAATATCATTATTATTATCACCAATAGAACTATTAATGACATAAGCATATTATTAATGTATTATCATTATTTTTACTAATATTAACTTAATATAATAAAACTACTGTTTTAATAAACAAATTAAATACATACATAAATATATATATATATATATGTGTTAAACATATAACATAACAAAATTTAATATTTTTATTTATATATATCAAAATAACATATAAAACATATATATATACATATTATTAACATAAAAATGATATAACTAATATATATATATATATATATATATATATATATATATATATATATATATATATGCTCAATTATAACTATGAATATTAATAAATATACAAATGATATAGGTTCGTGAATCGAAGGCCAACCCTGCATTGTTCAGTTGTTTAATGTCGTTATATGTATTTTTGCTACAAAATACATTAGGTGAGTTTCATTTGCCTCTTTTTACTCTTTACATATTTTTGGGCTGAGAATACATGCAAATGCTTTATTAACTGTTTTACAATATTTATATGCGTGAGTTCATTAATCCCTTTTTAAATGCTTTTGCAATATATATTTTTGGGACTGAGAATACATGCGCTGCTTTTATAAATGTTTTACGAAATGGACACAAGTGATCGAAACTACATTCTATGGTTGGATTATCTAATCGAATATGCCCCTTTTTGTATAGTCTGGTAATCTAAGAATTAGGGAACAGAAACCCTAATTGAGGCGAAACCTAAAGATAGATCTATCGGGCCCAACAAGCCCCATCCAAAGTACCGGATGCTTTAGTACTTCGAAATTTATATCATGTCCGAAGGAGGATCCCAGAATGATGGGGATATTCTTATATACATATTGTGAATGTCGGTTACCAGGTGTTCAATCCATATGAATGATATTTTTGTCTCTATGCATGGGACGTATGTTTATGAGAAATGAAAATATGAAATCTTGTGGTCTATTAAAATTATGAAATGATTATTTATGTTAAACTAATGAACTCACCAACCTTTTGGTTGACACTTTAAAGCATGTTTATTCTCAGGTATGAAAGAAATCTTCCGCTGTGCATTTGCTCATATTAGAGATATCACTTGGAGTCATTCATGACATATTTCAAAAGACGTTGCATTCGAGTCGTTGAGTTCATCAAGATTATTATTAAGTCAATTATATTTGGATATATTATGAAATGATATGCATGCCTGTCAACTGTCGATGTAACAAAAGTTTGTCTTTTAAAAACGAATGCAATATTTGAAAATGTATCATATAGAGGTCAATTACCTCGCGATGTAATCAACTGTTGTGAATCGTTTGTAATCGATATGGACTTCGTCCGGATGGATTAGGACGGGTCTTCACAGTTGGTATCAGAGCGGTGGTCTTAGCGAACCAGGTCTTGCATTAGTATGTCTAACTGATAGTCGTTATGATGCATTAGTGAGTCTGGACTTCGACCGTGTCTGCATGTCAAAAGTTTTGCTTATCATTAGTGTCGAAAATTAATTGCTTATCATTCTTAAAGTCTAGACACGTCTTACTGCCTCTATTGCATAGATAGTGTATAGATAAATTCATATCTTAGCTTATCTGTTATTGTTATCTTTGCCTGACAGCTTCTGTAGATTCCTCCGTAACTTATGGGATTTTAGTATTATATATGCATATGTAAATTATGTATTGCAGGGTACTAACCTACATCCTATAATCTATTTCCTATCGAAAATCCTGTATCTGATCGTACGAGATGAATCCTTCAACCAGTTCGAGTCCCTCAGATTCCGATAGCTATTCCGATAGTTATTCCGACAGCTATTCCGATATAGATGTTCACCTAAGCTCCAAAAGCAGCGTCACCAGAATGAATCAACCAATTCATCTAATGGGTTCGTAGTTGACCTAACCAATGGAGACGCGAAGAAGGCGACCCCTCCATCAACCGAATTTATCTCTTGACGATGAACCTGAAGCACTTACCGGCGAACCAGTCCGAAACACTATTTTCACCATCACTTACCGAATATATCAACACGATTATATTCTATCCACAATCCTAAACCTTATTCAGCCGCTCGTTCCAACCGACAATCATTCTGGAATAATGGAAGAAACCAACAAGCTTCGCGCTCGAGTAATCAATTTGCAGAATATGGTGCAAAACTTACCAGCTTCAGCAACAACATTAATACCATTACCACCAACAACCCAAGTTTCAACGTCACAGGCCTCAACGTCTCATTTGGTACCTCGAATATAATCATCGTTCTACGAATCGTTCTACGAATCGTTCTACATAAACTATCTTCGTCCTTCATGGCAATTATGTAATCTTTAATGTTTTAGAGATTATGTACTCTAGTTTTAGCCGTAAATCTAATGAGTTTAATATCACATTGACTCATTAAATCCATGATTACGTCTGAAGAAAATATATATGTATATATGTTTTCATAAAGATTGTAATTAAAATTTTTATTGTACAAACTTTTAATTGTGAAAATATTTTAACGGGTAGGTAATACCAGAGGAATATTTAGATGTCGCATTAATAAGTTACACTGTACATTCTTTCGAATCTGTTTCAACAAGCCATATATTATCCTACTTACATCCACTGATATATAAATCCGTTCACCACAGAATAACCATATTCATTCAATTTCATATTTGGATTTTGATCTATCAGAATCCAACAAGTGGCATAATGAAGAAAACATTTGACGGAATAAAATTTGTTAGAAACAAAAAAAATTAACTATGAGAAATTTTGTTAAGAATCCACGCTAACAAAAACATTAGCTAACTGTTCCTAGTTAATCGTGGACTATCGACTGTGGACTAATAGGATTGGACAATTAAAAATGAATTAAAATATTGATAATAACATATGAAACTAAACAATTCTTCAAGTTTGCCACTTGATTTCATCTTAAACCTCATTTGTATCTTGACGATTACAATCTGCGTTCAAACCTTTCATGGTTCTTGAAAACACCTCAATCGATAGGATAAATCAACCGCACATCATTAACGGAAGGAAAGATTTATGCATATAGTTATGCACCTGAGAAACTCTCGGCAACTGAGTAAAAGTTTAACATGTAGCCTCGTCAGATCATTTGACATTTATTAGCAAAAATAACTTTGCGATTTTTTTTTTAAAGTAGCCAATTTTGTCACAGCTCCAGCAAGTCAACTTCGACTTTTCATTCGAAATAGCCTTACTATAATCCTGATATATACAATTGCCCTTTTGATACCGGAGAATTCTTTTATATTTCACCATATTACCAGCGGACGTACCAGAAACCTCGTTGCTTTTTGGCTTAAATCTCTCTGATAAGTCATTATATTTATTCATTGAAACCCTATCATATACTCATCCGCATCTTATAATGAGAACTGCCATAACAATAACCAGGAATCAGCAATCAGTACTTTGAAAACTCACAGCATATCTACATCAACAATTATAAGTATGACATTTATCTCTTAGAATTATGATCTCTCATTCTGAAATTCCGAAAAGCACTCAGTCACAAATCAATACTCTGAATGTTGAAAAAGCTGAACAAAGCAGCAGAAACTGTAGATAACCGTAAACGATCATAATCATCGAAGGTTTGATGATAAAGATTAGTATGTTGGAAAAGCTCAGAAAAGTTGGAACTGGAAAGCGTTTGAGCTAACCGTAAAGAAAACCAAGGAGAAATACAAGTAACATACCCTAAATTCATAGAACCCAGATAAATCTAGATCCGTTGAAATCTTTAGAGAATATCTTACTCCGAAGTCATGTCAAAATTTTGCGGAAAATCTTTCTCCATCAACCATCGAACTTAGAAATTCCAAAATATCATCATCAATATCTTCGATATTTCTGAGGATAATTTCATAAATATTCTCGTCCGAAATTATATACCTCTTTGTGCGTCCTGTGTATCATTATGTTGGAAACATTCAATGGAAAATTTAGTATCGAAAAGCGGATTATGCGAAACTATGAAGGAAGCCGTGAACAAATCACAAAGAATAAGTTTGACTTCAAAGAATCCAAATGATTCCGTTTCTGATGAAATATTTAGCGAATACCTCGCTTCCGAATCTAAACCCTTACGGATAAATCTGCTTCATCATCCATCAATTTTAGAAATTCCAAGATATCATCGTATCTTTCATTATAAATATCCTCCATATTTCTGAAGATATTTTCATAATTATTCTTATCTGAAATCAATAATCTATTCGTGCTATCAATGTTACATCATATAGAAACTGTTAGTTTCTATATTCTGTAAACTTTCGAGCTTAAAATATGAATGTTTTTGGAAGTAGTGTTGGGAACTGATGCATGAGTTAGTATAATATAATGACACTTGATCAACGTGATTATATTACAGTAAGTCATGCTGAGTTTCTAATGAAACCTGATGATGGTTCACAGTAGATTATACCATCATCATGTGTCATGTTACATAACTCTTTCATTCTACATAACCTCCGAACATATCAAGAAGAATATATTCTTGATAGTTCTATCATCTGTATTTTTGATAAATTTGAAAATCAAATCGTGCTATCACGTTCCACCCTGCTTAGAACATTATAATCATTTAGAACTCTATATCTACAAATTCTGGACCATTATTCGCTTGATTTAAAGTCGGGAAGAGAAAACAAGAGCATGAAGCTCCGATATATAAGAAAAATATAAAGCCCAACAACACCACCGAAATTACAAACTGTGGATATCAGTGCGTATAGCAATATAAAGACACGGGAGGATTATAAATACAATAATCCCTAGACCATAGTAGAAATAAACAGATTCTTCCGGTGGGAGTTGGAAAAGAAGAATGATCATTGCGATAGTCAGAATAAGAACAAGGATTAGAACCGGATTAAGCATTATTATAATCTTTTAGATATATGAACTGAGAAAGAAGGTATAGAAGTGGTGGAAACTAATGGAATGGAAAAGATAAATTTATAGTGGAAATATCAGACAGAGCAATCAAGGCTGATCATCGCATTTAATTAAAGAGATCCTAATTTCCTCATTTACCGAAGAATCATATCTTTTAGATTTCGAAGATTTTCTTTGAAATCCCTTGAATTCCGGAATTCAACCAAGACAACGTCAAAATTTAAGACGCACCTTATCTTCTAAATTCAACCATGACTACGTCACAAGTTAAAACGAAACTTCATTTATTCATTTCACTCCTTTGCGATAGCTTCATTCGTACACTTCGAATAATCGAATCATTTTACCTTTAGTACTCAATAGTAATAAAACTCTATTTATCAACTCTTATTCGTCATGAAAACATTTTTATTGTTAGCCATGACGACCACACTCAAATTTCGGGACGAAATTTCTTTAACGGGTAGGTACTGTGATGACCCGAGAAATTCCGACCAAATTTAAACTTTAATCTTTATATAATTTTAACACGATAAGCAAAAATCTGTAATGTTGAGTATCGAAAGTTTTAAAATCTATATTCATGTCATCAATTACCCTTTGACTATGCTCGACGATTCATGAACAATTATTGTTAGTAAATATGTATATATTAATATTTATATATATATATATATATATATATATATATATATATATATATATATATATATATATATGTATGTATATAAATATAAATGTATGTATATATAATGGTTGCAAATAATAAGATATAATCTGAATAATAGATTTAGATATATAAAATATGATACAAAGTAATCGAGTTGTTATTAAAATGAATCTATATATATGATTTCTAATATATTTTAACCTTACGAATAAGAAATATTCAATAAAAGTAATTATATAATAAAGTAAATATAATGTAGTTAGTAAATTATAATATTAATATATTAATTGTAATTACAAATTTAATTATAGTTATTATATTATTGTTACGTTCATTATTATTATTATTATTAATATTAATGATAATAGTACTCTTAATATTTTATTTTTATTATTATTAGCATCATAATTTTTTTATACTAACAACATTATAATTCTAATATTATTAGAATTCTAATTAAAATTACTTATAGAATTATATTAATAACTAATATTATGAAATTTAATAAAATAGATATACATAAACTAATATATATAATTACACTTATATAAAAACACAGTTATACAATTAAATGTTTAAACAGATATAAAGAAAAATTCAGTTATTTATATATATTCAGAGATACACACATACAATACACAGATATATATATTTTGTTGAAGTCACAACTGTTTTAATTTGTTTTCTTCACCTACTGCTCGAATTATTTGTTCCTATCGACAAAGAAGTAATACTACAAGACAATTTAAATCAAATCTGTTATCCAGCTGTATCAGTTTCTATTTTTTTTATTTTTTTTCATCGTCCTTTTATCTAATCAAGATTCAATTGTCGACCACCAGTGCTACGATACAAACTGATTAAATTCTCTTTACTAAATGTTAAATATAAGATTACAATCTATATATAATTGTGTCTTTAACTGCAAATGAAGGATTTAAAAAAACCAGAGCCCAGTTCGTTTGCTCTGTACTTCATAAAATATTCAAAACATCGAAATCGAATCCTATTCCAAAATCCATAAATGTAGTTTTGTTAGAAACCTTTCATTTAATCTTTCTGGAAAATCTTAGGTATCAATTTCATCTAATGAGTTCAAATTTAAGAGTCAAAGTTTTCGTTTCAAAAGTCAACCGATTCGTTTTTGAAGAAATTCGAGATATCTGTTGAAGGTAAGATTAAATTGATGATTTATAAAGATCCTATGAATAATTTGAAATTAATTTGGTGTTGTAACATTTGTCCAAAACTTCCTCAAAATCAAAATCATAATATCATTTTTTTTTTGTTACGAACTGCAACAGCAGTTATGATATTTTTTTTATTTTGATTTTCGCTTGTTAATTATTTTAAACACGCAAAATGGATCGATTTCGTTTCAAATATAATTACTAAAATCAATGAAATATATTCTGGAATATGATCAAGTGATACAAAGGTCGACTTTAGGTTTTTGAGTGAAGAAGAAAATTATAACAGATACGTATCATGGGTTAATTAATATCGAATGGAATAATAATCAGAAAAACACATACGGAGTATTGGTTTGAGAGGAAGGTTGGGTTTCGAGAGGTCATGGGTTCGAGACCCGGCATGGGCAGTTTCTTTATTTTTACACATTCCAATTAAGGTAGCCTTTTTATTTTAGTTTTATTATTGTTATTATTGTTATTATTATTATTATTGTTATTATTATTATTATTATTGAAAATATTATTATCATAGTTATAAGAATTATAAATGTTACTAATGTTATTATTATTATCATTAGGTACTAAAAATTATAATTATTAGTAATATTATCATTAGTATTATTATAAATATTACTAAAACATAAATTTTTACCATTTTAGTATTTTTTTATCAAAATTATGATTATGATAATCATCAACATAAAAATAATACAAATTATTATTATTTTCGTGAATATTAGTATTAGTATATTTTTTTTACAAATAATAGGATTGTTAATATTGACATCAGTATTATTATTATTATTATTATTATTATTATTATTATTATTATTATTATTATTATTATTATTATTATTATTATTATTATTATCATTATCACAAGTATTATTATTATGTAATTACTAAAAATAAATATCATAAATATCATCAACAATAAAAATTAATATTTTCTTTTACAAGTATTATTATTAATATCATTATTATTATCACCAATAGAACTATTAATGACATAAGCATATTATTAATGTATTATCATTATTTTTACTAATATTAACTTAATATAATAAAACTACTGTTTTAATAAACAAATTAAATACATACATAAATATATATATATATATATATGTGTTAAACATATAACATAACAAAATTTAATATTTTTATTTATATATATCAAAATAACATATAAAACATATATATATACATATTATTATCATAAAAATGATATAACTAATATATATATATATATATATATATATATATATATATATATATATATATATATATATATATATATATATATATATATATATATATATATGCTCAATTATAACTATGAATATTAATAAATATACAAATGATATAGGTTCGTGAATCGAAGGCCAACCCTGCATTGTTCAGTTGTTTAATGTCGTTATATGTATTTTTGCTACAAAATACATTAGGTGAGTTTCATTTGCCTCTTTTTACTCTTTACATATTTTTGGGCTGAGAATACATGCAAATGCTTTATTAACTGTTTTACAATATTTATATGCGTGAGTTCATTAATCCCTTTTTAAATGCTTTTGCAATATATATTTTTGGGACTGAGAATACATGCGCTGCTTTTATAAATGTTTTACGAAATGGACACAAGTGATCGAAACTACATTCTATGGTTGGATTATCTAATCGAATATGCCCCTTTTTGTATAGTCTGGTAATCTAAGAATTAGGGAACAGAAACCCTAATTGAGGCGAAACCTAAAGATAGATCTATCGGGCCCAACAAGCCCCATCCAAAGTACCGGATGCTTTAGTACTTCGAAATTTATATCATGTCCGAAGGAGGATCCCAGAATGATGGGGATATTCTTATATACATATTGTGAATGTCGGTTACCAGGTGTTCAATCCATATGAATGATATTTTTGTCTCTATGCATGGGACGTATGTTTATGAGAAATGAAAATATGAAATCTTGTGGTCTATTAAAATTATGAAATGATTATTTATGTTAAACTAATGAACTCACCAACCTTTTGGTTGACACTTTAAAGCATGTTTATTCTCAGGTATGAAAGAAATCTTCCGCTGTGCATTTGCTCATATTAGAGATATCACTTGGAGTCATTCATGACATATTTCAAAAGACGTTGCATTCGAGTCGTTGAGTTCATCAAGATTATTATTAAGTCAATTATATTTGGATATATTATGAAATGATATGCATGCCTGTCAACTGTCGATGTAACAAAAGTTTGTCTTTTAAAAACGAATGCAATATTTGAAAATGTATCATATAGAGGTCAATTACCTCGCGATGTAATCAACTGTTGTGAATCGTTTGTAATCGATATGGACTTCGTCCGGATGGATTAGGACGGGTCTTCACAGTTGGTATCAGAGCGGTGGTCTTAGCGAACCAGGTCTTGCATTAGTATGTCTAACTGATAGTCGTTATGATGCATTAGTGAGTCTGGACTTCGACCGTGTCTGCATGTCAAAAGTTTTGCTTATCATTAGTGTCGAAAATTAATTGCTTATCATTCTTAAAGTCTAGACACGTCTTACTGCCTCTATTGCATAGATAGTGTATAGATAAATTCATATCTTAGCTTATCTGTTATTGTTATCTTTGCCTGACAGCTTCTGTAGATTCCTCCGTAACTTATGGGATTTTAGTATTATATATGCATATGTAAATTATGTATTGCAGGGTACTAACCTACATCCTATAATCTATTTCCTATCGAAAATCCTGTATCTGATCGTACGAGATGAATCCTTCAACCAGTTCGAGTCCCTCAGATTCCGATAGCTATTCCGATAGTTATTCCGACAGCTATTCCGATATAGATGTTCACCTAAGCTCCAAAAGCAGCGTCACCAGAATGAATCAACCAATTCATCTAATGGGTTCGTAGTTGACCTAACCAATGGAGACGCGAAGAAGGCGACCCCTCCATCAACCGAATTTATCTCTTGACGATGAACCTGAAGCACTTACCGGCGAACCAGTCCGAAACACTATTTTCACCATCACTTACCGAATATATCAACACGATTATATTCTATCCACAATCCTAAACCTTATTCAGCCGCTCGTTCCAACCGACAATCATTCTGGAATAATGGAAGAAACCAACAAGCTTCGCGCTCGAGTAATCAATTTGCAGAATATGGTGCAAAACTTACCAGCTTCAGCAACAACATTAATACCATTACCACCAACAACCCAAGTTTCAACGTCACAGGCCTCAACGTCTCATTTGGTACCTCGAATATAATCATCGTTCTACGAATCGTTCTACGAATCGTTCTACATAAACTATCTTCGTCCTTCATGGCAATTATGTAATCTTTAATGTTTTAGAGATTATGTACTCTAGTTTTAGCCGTAAATCTAATGAGTTTAATATCACATTGACTCATTAAATCCATGATTACGTCTGAAGAAAATATATATGTATATATGTTTTCATAAAGATTGTAATTAAAATTTTTATTGTACAAACTTTTAATTGTGAAAATATTTTAACGGGTAGGTAATACCAGAGGAATATTTAGATGTCGCATTAATAAGTTACACTGTACATTCTTTCGAATCTGTTTCAACAAGCCATATACTATCCTACTTACATCCACTGATATATAAATCCGTTCACCACAGAATAACCATATTCATTCAATTTCATATTTGGATTTTGATCTATCAGAATCCAACAAGTGGCATAATGAAGAAAACATTTGACTGAATAAAATTTGTTAGAAACAAAAAAAATTAACTATGAGAAATTTTGTTAAGAATCCACGCTAACAAAAACATTAGCTAACTGTTCCTAGTTAATCGTGGACTATCGACTGTGGACTAATAGGATTGGACAATTAAAAATGAATTAAAATATTGATAATAACATATGAAACTAAACAATTCTTCAAGTTTGCCACTTGATTTCATCTTAAACCTCATTTGTATCTTGACGATTACAATCTGCGTTCAAACCTTTCATGGTTCTTGAAAACACCTCAATCGATAGGATAAATCAACCGCACATCATTAACGGAAGGAAAGATTTATGCATATAGTTATGCACCTGAGAAACTCTCGGCAACTGAGTAAAAGTTTAACATGTAGCCTCGTCAGATCATTTGACATTTATTAGCAAAAATAACTTTGCGATTTTTTTTTTAAAGTAGCCAATTTTGTCACAGCTCCAGCAAGTCAACTTCGACTTTTCATTCGAAATAGCCTTACTATAATCCTGATATATACAATTGCCCTTTTGATACCGGAGAATTCTTTTATATTTCACCATATTACCAGCGGACGTACCAGAAACCTCGTTGCTTTTTGGCTTAAATCTCTCTGATAAGTCATTATATTTATTCATTGAAACCCTATCATATACTCATCCGCATCTTATAATGAGAACTGCCATAACAATAACCAGGAATCAGCAATCAGTACTTTGAAAACTCACAGCATATCTACATCAACAATTATAAGTATGACATTTATCTCTTAGAATTATGATCTCTCATTCTGAAATTCCGAAAAGCACTCAGTCACAAATCAATACTCTGAATGTTGAAAAAGCTGAACAAAGCAGCAGAAACTGTAGATAACCGTAAACGATCATAATCATCGAAGGTTTGATGATAAAGATTAGTATGTTGGAAAAGCTCAGAAAAGTTGGAACTGGAAAGCGTTTGAGCTAACCGTAAAGAAAACCAAGGAGAAATACAAGTAACATACCCTAAATTCATAGAACCCAGATAAATCTAGATCCGTTGAAATCTTTAGAGAATATCTTACTCCGAAGTCATGTTAAAATTTTGCGGAAAATCTTTCTCCATCAACCATCGAACTTAGAAATTCCAAAATATCATCATCAATATCTTCGATATTTCTGAGGATAATTTCATAAATATTCTCGTCCGAAATTATATACCTCTTTGTGCGTCCTGTGTATCATTATGTTGGAAACATTCAATGGAAAATTTAGTATCGAAAAGCGGATTATGCGAAACTATGAAGGAAGCCGTGAACAAATCACAAAGAATAAGTTTGACTTCAAAGAATCCAAATGATTCCGTTTCTGATGAAATATTTAGCGAATACCTCGCTTCCGAATCTAAACCCTTACGGATAAATCTGCTTCATCATCCATCGATTTTAGAAATTCCAAGATATCATCGTATCTTTCATTATAAATATCCTCCATATTTCTGAAGATATTTTCATAATTATTCTTATCTGAAATCAATAATCTATTCGTGCTATCAATGTTACATCATATAGAAACTGTTAGTTTCTATATTCTGTAAACTTTCGAGCTTAAAATATGAATGTTTTTGGAAGTAGTGTTGGGAACTGATGCATGAGTTAGTATAATATAATGACACTTGATCAACGTGATTATATTACAGTAAGTCATGCTGAGTTTCTAATGAAACCTGATGATGGTTCACAGTAGATTATACCATCATCATGTGTCATGTTACATAACTCTTTCATTCTACATAACCTCCGAACATATCAAGAAGAATATATTCTTGATAGTTCTATCATCTGTATTTTTGATAAATTTGAAAATCAAATCGTGCTATCACGTTCCACCCTGCTTAGAACATTATAATCATTTAGAACTCTATATCTACAAATTCTGGACCATTATTCGCTTGATTTAAAGTCGGGAAGAGAAAACAAGAGCATGAAGCTCCGATATATAAGAAAAATATAAAGCCCAACAACACCACCGAAATTACAAACTGTGGATATCAGTGCGTATAGCAATATAAAGACACGGGAGGATTATAAATACAATAATCCCTAGACCATAGTAGAAATAAACAGATTCTTCCGGTGGGAGTTGGAAAAGAAGAATGATCATTGCGATAGTCAGAATAAGAACAAGGATTAGAACCGGATTAAGCATTATTATAATCTTTTAGATATATGAACTGAGAAAGAAGGTATAGAAGTGGTGGAAACTAATGGAATGGAAAAGATAAATTTATAGTGGAAATATCAGACAGAGCAATCAAGGCTGATCATCGCATTTAATTAAAGAGATCCTAATTTCCTCATTTACCGAAGAATCATATCTTTTAGATTTCGAAGATTTTCTTTGAAATCCCTTGAATTCCGGAATTCAACCAAGACAACGTCAAAATTTAAGACGCACCTTATCTTCTAAATTCAACCATGACTACGTCACAAGTTAAAACGAAACTTCATTTATTCATTTCACTCCTTTGCGATAGCTTCATTCGTACACTTCGAATAATCGAATCATTTTACCTTTAGTACTCAATAGTAATAAAACTCTATTTATCAACTCTTATTCGTCATGAAAACATTTTTATTGTTAGCCATGACGACCACACTCAAATTTCGGGACGAAATTTCTTTAACGGGTAGGTACTGTGATGACCCGAGAAATTCCGACCAAATTTAAACTTTAATCTTTATATAATTTTAACACGATAAGCAAAAATCTGTAATGTTGAGTATCGAAAGTTTTAAAATCTATATTCATGTCATCAATTACCCTTTGACTATGCTCGACGATTCATGAACAATTATTGTTAGTAAATATGTATATATTAATATTATATATATATATATATATATATATATATATATATATATATATATATGTATGTATATAAATATAAATGTATGTATATATAATGGTTGCAAATAATAAGATATAATCTGAATAATAGATTTAGATATATAAAATATGATACAAAGTAATCGAGTTGTTATTAAAATGAATCTATATATATGATTTCTAATATATTTTAACCTTACGAATAAGAAATATTCAATAAAAGTAATTATATAATAAAGTAAATATAATGTAGTTAGTAAATTATAATATTAATATATTAATTGTAATTACAAATTTAATTATAGTTATTATATTATTGTTACGTTCATTATTATTATTATTATTAATATTAATGATAATAGTACTCTTAATATTTTATTTTTATTATTATTAGCATCATAATTTTTTTATACTAACAACATTATAATTCTAATATTATTAGAATTCTAATTAAAATTACTTATAGAATTATATTAATAACTAATATTATGAAATTTAATAAAATAGATATACATAAACTAATATATATAATTACACTTATATAAAAACACAGTTATACAATTAAATGTTTAAACAGATATAAAGAAAAATTCAGTTATTTATATATATTCAGAGATACACACATACAATACACAGATATATATATTTTGTTGAAGTCACAACTGTTTTAATTTGTTTTCTTCACCTACTGCTCGAATTATTTGTTCCTATCGACAAAGAAGTAATACTACAAGACAATTTAAATCAAATCTGTTATCCAGCTGTATCAGTTTCTATTTTTTTTATTTTTTTTCATCGTCCTTTTATCTAATCAAGATTCAATTGTCGACCACCAGTGCTACGATACAAACTGATTAAATTCTCTTTACTAAATGTTAAATATAAGATTACAATCTATATATAATTGTGTCTTTAACTGCAAATGAAGGATTTAAAAAAACCAGAGCCCAGTTCGTTTGCTCTGTACTTCATAAAATATTCAAAACATCGAAATCGAATCCTATTCCAAAATCCATAAATGTAGTTTTGTTAGAAACCTTTCATTTAATCTTTCTGGAAAATCTTAGGTATCAATTTCATCTAATGAGTTCAAATTTAAGAGTCAAAGTTTTCGTTTCAAAAGTCAACCGATTCGTTTTTGAAGAAATTCGAGATATCTGTTGAAGGTAAGATTAAATTGATGATTTATAAAGATCCTATGAATAATTTGAAATTAATTTGGTGTTGTAACATTTGTCCAAAACTTCCTCAAAATCAAAATCATAATATCATTTTTTTTTTGTTACGAACTGCAACAGCAGTTATGATATTTTTTTTATTTTGATTTTCGCTTGTTAATTATTTTAAACACGCAAAATGGATCGATTTCGTTTCAAATATAATTACTAAAATCAATGAAATATATTCTGGAATATGATCAAGTGATACAAAGGTCGACTTTAGGTTTTTGAGTGAAGAAGAAAATTATAACAGATACGTATCATGGGTTAATTAATATCGAATGGAATAATAATCAGAAAAACACATACGGAGTATTGGTTTGAGAGGAAGGTTGGGTTTCGAGAGGTCATGGGTTCGAGACCCGGCATGGCCAGTTTCTTTATTTTTACACATTCCAATTAAGGTAGCCTTTTTATTTTAGTTTTATTATTGTTATTATTGTTATTATTATTATTATTGTTATTATTATTATTATTATTGAAAATATTATTATCATAGTTATAAGAATTATAAATGTTACTAATGTTATTATTATTATCATTAGGTACTAAAAATTATAATTATTAGTAATATTATCATTAGTATTATTATAAATATTACTAAAACATAAATTTTTACCATTTTAGTATTTTTTTTATCAAAATTATGATTATGATAATCATCAACATAAAAATAATACAAATTATTATTATTTTCGTGAATATTAGTATTAGTATATTTTTTTTACAAATAATAGGATTGTTAATATTGACATCAGTATTATTATTATTATTATTATTATTATTATTATTATTATTATTATTATTATTATTATTATTATTATTATTATTATTATTATCATTATCACAAGTATTATTATTATGTAATTACTAAAAATAAATATCATAAATATCATCAACAATAAAAACTAATATTTTCTTTTACAAGTATTATTATTAATATCATTATTATTATCACCAATAGAACTATTAATGACATAAGCATATTATTAATGTATTATCATTATTTTTACTAATATTAACTTAATATAATAAAACTACTGTTTTAATAAACAAATTAAATACATACATAAATATATATATATATATATGTGTTAAACATATAACATAACAAAATTTAATATTTTTATTTATATATATCAAAATAACATATAAAACATATATATATACATATTATTAACATAAAAATGATATAACTAATATATATATATATATATATATATATATATATATATATATATATATATATATATATATATATATATATATATATATATATATATATATATGCTCAATTATAACTATGAATATTAATAAATATACAAATGATATAGGTTCGTGAATCGAAGGCCAACCCTGCATTGTTCAGTTGTTTAATGTCGTTATATGTATTTTTGCTACAAAATACATTAGGTGAGTTTCATTTGCCTCTTTTTACTCTTTACATATTTTTGGGCTGAGAATACATGCAAATGCTTTATTAACTATTTTACAATATTTATATGCGTGAGTTCATTAATCCCTTTTTAAATGCTTTTGCAATATATATTTTTGGGACTGAGAATACATGCGCTGCTTTTATAAATGTTTTACGAAATGGACACAAGTGATCGAAACTACATTCTATGGTTGGATTATCTAATCGAATATGCCCCTTTTTGTATAGTCTGGTAATCTAAGAATTAGGGAACAGAAACCCTAATTGACGCGAAACCTAAAGATAGATCTATCGGGCCCAACAAGCCCCATCCAAAGTACCGGATGCTTTAGTACTTCGAAATTTATATCATGTCCGAAGGAGGATCCCGGAATGATGGGGATATTCTTATATACATATTGTGAATGTCGGTTACCAGGTGTTCAATCCATATGAATGATATTTTTGTCTCTATGCATGGGACGTATGTTTATGAGAAATGAAAATATGAAATCTTGTGGTCTATTAAAATTATGAAATGATTATTTATGTTAAACTAATGAACTCACCAACCTTTTGGTTGACACTTTAAAGCATGTTTATTCTCAGGTATGAAAGAAATCTTCCGCTGTGCATTTGCTCATATTAGAGATATCACTTGGAGTCATTCATGACATATTTCAAAAGACGTTGCATTCGAGTCGTTGAGTTCATCAAGATTATTATTAAGTCAATTATATTTGGATATATTATGAAATGATATGCATGCCTGTCAACTGTCGATGTAACAAAAGTTTGTCTTTTAAAAACGAATGCAATATTTGAAAATGTATCATATAGAGGTCAATTACCTCGCGATGTAATCAACTGTTGTGAATCGTTTGTAATCGATATGGACTTCGTCCGGATGGATTAGGACGGGTCTTCACAAAATTGTAGCTCATCAAACTTAATGTGGCGCAAGGCGGTGAGCGGAGTAATAGCTGAAATAATAAAATATAGCAGTTACTATACAGATAATACAAATTAATAAGCAATCTGCAATTTTCATCAGAGTACACCTTTGTTTTTTTAGCATAACAATAGCGCAACCGCGAGTTGCTTCATCCGATTCAGCGTTAAGGGAGCATAAAGAAAGCATGTGTTCTGGATATCGTCGATTTGGAATTCTTTCTTTTTTCATCATGTTTACTAACTTTCGTTCATCAGCAGATATCCTAGGATGGGTGATTTTGGGTGGATCGAGTGATGTACCGTCAATAACAAGCTTTTAAACAATTATTGGGAATCACTTCACTATTAATAAAGAAGAAGGTATTCTGCCAATTCTATGACACATAACTGGAAGTAAGCATAAAACCATCCAAATTGATACAGAACCATCCCTTATCATAAGATTTCATGGTTGCAAGATGACAAAAAAGGCGTACAGAAGGTGTGATATTTCGAGCATGATAATACATTTCGAAAAGAATAATTTTTCGGATGGACATGGGCTCAAATTGGCCAACACTAACACCGTAAAAGCTGCAAACATCTAAATTGAAATTTGTGAAAGAAATACGGAGATGAGAAAAATATAATGCACGACCGTAAATAGCAACTTTACCAGAGGGGGGTGAGATGCACGATCATGAGGACTTGGAAGAACAGCGTCGGCTCTAAAGAATTTAGGGAATGCAATTCTAATGCGATCTAAATACGTTGATGAAATTTCACTCTGAATATTCTCAACATTAAGGATAGCCATTGATTAGGTAGTTAAGAAGGATATTTTTGACAGAAGTTTAAGGTAAATGAAGAAAAATTAATTCAGGTTGAGTAAATGCAACACAATAAAATTTGGGTATTAAATAGTGAGTGGAAGATAAACAGTTGATGGTTAATCGCAAGGATGATATGCTGCCACGTGTCGGGAGTACAAATATGCAGGAAACATAAATTTAATTCAAAACAAAAATTCAAATTTCGAAAAGCTACTTTTGCAAACCATGATCAAAAGGTAACTGGCGCGACAGAGAAACAGAGCGGCTGTAGCAGAATTATGTTCCCGAGGAAAAAGGCATCTTTTATTTTTAGTTTAGTGACTTTATTTTTTACAAAAATAAAGACATTAAACTGGAGGGACTTAATGGTGTATCCTAGGGGATACACGCATAAAAGCATCATTTTTATACAGAAAAATAGATCAAAAAGCATAAAAGATGGCAATGTTTGGTGGTTTTTAGCATTTGCCGCCCAGCGTTCAGCAGGCCGCCCAGCGACATGTGTAAGCCCTTCTGGCAGCTTCTATGCTTAAGTCCTTTTACTAGGTGCATGAGCGGCGTCAGCCACACCTAGGTCAGTTCTGGATATTTTGCACAACAGATTTTTTCAGCGTTTGACATGTGTTTCTTGAGAATTTCGGACATTCTACGCCTATAAATAGACCCCCTGGGTCACCACATTTCAGATGATGATCTACTCTGAACTTCAGTCAGAAAGAAATACACTTTCTCTCTCACACAGTTCTTTCTCACTCTAAAACATTAACCGCTTAGCAACAGAACGCTAGACGGATCAATTACAGACTGATCCATAGTTTGATTGAGGCCACCCCACGGATCTCTCATCCGTGTTCCGGATCTGCAGGGATTATTTTCCAAGGGAAAATATCAATCAACATACTATCACACTACGCTAGACGGATATTGTTCTGTACTGGTACCTTACACCCGCTATACGAAAAATCGTACCAACACAACCGTCATTGATTTAACTAGAAACTAATGATAGAGTTTAAATAGGTAGCTCAATTTGCATGTTACTAACTTATAAGGTAGAAGGTGAAAGTAGGGATCACAAAGTATATATCCATTCAATTCACCCGCTCCGTAATAAATATGGAAGAACCTAAATGGATATGGATACGGATATGGAAACACCTAAATGGATATTTATGTGGACATGGATGAAAGTTTCATCCATGGATATGTCCATTACTACCCGAAATAGATATATAAATACATAAATATAGATATATGCTTACCTATTTACTATCACAAATCTATTTGCCGTTAAATTTACATTTTGCTTTCAAGCTTGTAATAAATAAACTATGATATATTATAATTAAAACATGTATATCTCTCAAAAATTATAGAAATTACTGATGTTATGCGAGGTGTATACGAAATAGTTATATTTTTATTGCGAAATACTATTAAATACGATACAATTTTACACAAGTTATTTATTTATTTATAGAATGGATATACCTAAACCTTGCTACAACACTTATAGGCAGTGTACCTAATCGTAGAGTAGTGTAGTTTTTAGTAAGTCCGGTTCGTTTCGCTAGGAGCTAGCCAAGTTTAACGCTATATTTTTAAAACTATATTTGTATATGTGTGTATTATATATATATATATATATATATATATATATATATATATATATATATATATATATATATATATATATATATATATATATATATAAGTAGTATTATTATTATTATAAAGAGGGGGTTTTACCATTTAATGACCGGTTTGTCGATTTTAAAACTTTAGTCACAATTGAAACTTAATGCAAAATATAACTTAATTTAAAGCATAAAGTAAATGACGATAATAAAATTGCGATAATTAAAAGTGCGATAAATAAAATGACGATAAATAAAATTGCGATAATTAAAAGTACGATGAGATATAAAATAAAGGAATTATGCTTATTTAAACTTACGTAATCATGATGTTTGACGTGTCGATTTTAATTTATTACCATGGGTTAATTGTCCTTTATCCTGGATTATTCGATATGTCCATACGGTTTTGTCCATAATAGTCCATCGGTCATAATTATAAAGTGCGAGGATCTTCGTTAAATTAACCTTATATCCGAAGTCAAATATTCCAACTAATTGGGGATTCAAACTGTAACAAGGTCTTAATACTTTGTTTAATAAATACACCAGGTTATCGACTGCGTGTAATCCAAGGTTTTACTACTTTGTTAACAATTACACCAATTACCCTTGAATGTAATCCACACCTGTTTTAATGAGTCCATTAACTATTAATCCATCCCCGTGTCCGGTCAAATGAACAATAATTTGTATTTATAAATATCCCGCCCACCGTACCCGATTAAGCGTATGTGGTTATTTATAGATACGTAAAATTGTAACCTTTATATTAAATTAATGAGATATCGTTTAGTTAATATAAAGCCCATTAATAGCCCATAGTCTAATTTCCACAAGTGTCGTTCTTTTGTTCAAACCCCAATTATGGTACAAAGCCCAATTACCCAATCTTAATATTTAGCTGAACATCACGATTACTTTGTTTTAAATAAGGATAATAATAACTTAGCTACGAGACATTAATTTAAAAAGGTTGAACATAACTTACAATGAGTATTAATCGCGTAGTGTTACACGGACAGAGTTTCGAATTACAAACTTAAAACATTCGCCACTATAACCTTATTATTATTAACTTAAAATTATAATTATAAAATATAAATATAAATATATATCACGGAGTATGATGATAGATGGATATATATGTACATCATTCGTCCGAAAAACGCTTCAATTTATAGATGTGGCCTGACTCCTGGGCTCATGCGATCGTATGAGAATCCTTGTTCCTGGCCATGTGATTGCATGGCCAGCTGTACTCAGATATTTTGCTTTTAAAACGTGGGCTGCTCGATTATTTAATATATATAATATAATATATATAATTTTATATAATTAATTATATATTATATTATATTCTTATGCATCGTTGACTTGTAATTTTAGCTTCGTTGAGTTGCGCGTTGATAGTTGGTTCATGTCCCGGTTCCGGATTTTCGAACGTCCTTTCGTACGATTTAATATCTTGTACTTTGCGTTTTGCAGCTCGTACTCTTGTAACTTTTAGACGTTTCTCATCAATAAATTGAACCTCTTGGATTGTACTTTTTACTTTTTATCTTTTTGGTCGTTTGCGTCTTCAAATCGTCGAATCTGTCTTTTATCTTCACCTTTTATTATTTAAACAAATATCACTTGTAAATAGAGCAATTGCAACTAAAAGCTTGTCTTTCTTGAGGGATAATGCTATGAAATATATGTTCGTTTTTAGCATTATCAATTACATATTTAATTTTTCATAATATTTGTTTAATTCAACAAATTGTGTTCAATCTTCGATAAAAATTACACACTTTTAAAGATAGATTTTTAATTATGTCATGTTATATTTATTTTTGCTATACTACATTTTTGCTTTATATCATATTAAGAAATATTATAACATTATTTTTGATCATATACATAGGCATGTATATGCATATTTTAAGTGCAAAAGGCAAAAAAAAAGCAAGTGCAAAGAGAGCTGGGCGAATAAAAAGACTGCACAGACTATGTTAAGACATTGCGGAAGTCCGCATAAAATCAAGACTGCGAAAGTATCCCGTATAAACATTGCGGATCAATAAAGTATGAGCAAACATTGATTCCGCGAAGATTCCAAATCTATAAATAGGGAGTTTGGCCTCTCATTTTAAATTGTTGATTCTGTGTGATCAAGCATATTTTCACGAGGTCAATGTGAACCTACACTTGAGTGCATGATAGGGTTTAAGGACTAACAATATTCGAACCTCCGACGCTTAGTCGTGGATAACCCACATCGGTATCGTTTCGATTCCGACGGGGTGACCGATTTGAGAGTCCACCAACAACCTAGCATACGGGGTTGAGTGGCCCAAAGATATGAAGGTTTTATAGTTCGAGACATACTTGAAAGTCTTTACATGAGAGATTTTATAAAGCTTGTTCTTACAATGATGTGTATGCTATGTTACGTGTGATTAACCGATTATATTTAGGGTTTACGAGCTATGTATTTATAGGCTCATGAATCAGGGTTTCGATAGGATCTCTTCCCTAATTAAATGCGATCTTATCCCAACTAACTTTCGTTATTTAAGGAAAAGAATATAAATTAATTATACCGTACATTCTTCTAGAACCATACATTCTTCTAGAATGTACTGGACCCTTATGAAAGTATACGAAACTCACATCCGATGGCATAGGTTCATAGAGTGCGACTATGTAGTGAACCGAACTTTTCCATGTTTATATATATTAATTGAGATTGATATTTACATGATTAAATGTTTCCAACATGTTAAGCAATCAAACTTGTTAAGACTTGATTAATTGAAATATGTTTCATATAGACAATTGACCACCCAAGTTGACCGGTGATTCACGAACGTTAAAACTTGTAAAAACTATATGATGACTTATATATGGATATATATATAGTTAACATTATACTATGATAAGTAAACATATCATTAAGTATATTAACAATGAACTACATATGTAAAAACAAGACTACTAACTTAATGATTTTTAAACGAGACATATATGTAACGATTATCGTTGTAAAGACATTTAATGTATATATATTATATTAAGAGATATTCATACATGATAATATCATGGTAATATAATAATTTAAAATCTCATTTGATATTATAAACATTGGATTAACAACATTTAACAAGATCGTTAACCTAAAGGTTTCAAAACAACACTTACATGTAACGACTAACGATGACTTAACGACTCAGTTAAAATGTATATACATGTAGTGTTTTAATATGTATTCATACACTTTTTGAAAGACTTCAATACACTTATCAAAATACTTCTACTTAACAAAAATGCTTACAATTACATCCTCGTTCAGTTTCATCAACAATTCTACTCGTATGCACCCGTATTCGTACTCGTACAATACACAGCTTTTAGATGTATGTACTATTGGTATATACACTCCAATGATCAGCTCTTAGCAGCAAATGTGAGTCACCTAACACATGTGGGAACCATCATTTGGCAACTAGCATGAAATATCTCATAAAATTACAAAAATATGAGTAATCATTCATGACTTAATTACATGAAAACAAAATTACATATCCTTTATATCTAATCCATACACCAACGACAAAAAACACCTACAAACACTTTCATTCTTCAATTTTCTTCATCTAATTGATCTCTCTCAAGTTCTATCTTCAAGTTCTAAGTGTTCATCATATATTCTACAAGTTCTAGTTACATAAAATCAAGAATACTTTCAAGTTTGCTAGCTCACTTCCAATCTTGTAAGGTGATCATCCAACCTCAAGAAATCTTTGTTTCTTACAGTAAGTTATCATTCTAATACAAGGTAATAATCATATTCAAACTTTGGTTCAATTTCTATAACTATAACAATCTTATTTCAAGTGATGATCTTACTTGAACTTGTTTTCGTGTCATGATTCTGCTTCAAGAACTTCGAGCCATCCAAGGATCCGTTGAAGCTAGATCCATTTTTCTCTTTTCTAGTAGGTTTATCCAAGGAACTTAAGGTAGTAATGATGTTCATAACATCATTCGATTCATATATATAAAGCTATCTTATTGGAAGGTTTAAACTTGTAATCACTAGAACATAGTTTAGTTAATTCTAAACTTGTTCGCAAACAGAAGTTAATCCTTCTAACTTGACTTTTAAAATCAACTAAACACATGTTCTATATCTATATGATATGCTAACTTAATGATTTAAAACCTGGAAACACGAAAAACATCGTAAAACCGGATTTACGCCGTCGTAGTAACACCGCGGGCTGTTTTGGGTTAGTTAATTAAAAACTATGATAAACTTTGATTTAAAAGTTGTTATTCTGAGAAAATTATTTTTATTATGAACATGAAACTATATCCAAAAATTATGGTTAAACTAAAAGTGGAAGTATGTTTTCTAAAATGGTCATCTAGACGTCGTTCTTTCGACTGAAATGACTACCTTTACAAAAATGACTTGTAACTTATTTTTCTGACTATAAACCTATACTTTTTCTGTTTAGATTCATAAAATAGAGTTCAATATGAAACCATAGCAATTTGATTCACTCAAAACGGATTTAAAATGAAGAAGTTATGGGTAAAACAATATTGGATAATTTTTCTCATTTTAGCTACGTAAAAATTGGTAACAATTCTATTCCAACCATAACTTAATCAACTTGTATTGTATATTATGTTATCTTGAGATACCATAGACACGTATACAATGTTTCGACCTATCATGTCGACACATCTATATATATTTCGGAACAACCATAGACACTCTATATGTGAATGTTGGAGTTTGCTATACAGGGTTGAGGTTGATTCCAAAATATATATAGTTTGAGTTGTGATCAATACTGAGATACGTATACACTGGGTCGTGGATTGATTCAAGATAATATTTATCGATTTATTTCTGTACATCTAACTGTGGACAACTAGTTGTAGGTTACTAACGAGGACAGCTGACTTAATAAACTTAAAACATCAAAATATATTAAAAGTGTTGTAAATATATTTTGAACAAACTTTGATATATATATATGTATATATTGTTATAGGTTCGTGAATCAACCAGTGGCCAAGTCTTACTTCCCGACGAAGTAAAAATCTGTGAAAGTGAGTTATAGTCCCACTTTTAAAATCTAATATTTTTGGGATGAGAATACATGCAGGTTTTATAAATGATTTACAAAATAGACACAAGTACGTGAAACTACATTCTATGGTTGAATTATCGAAATCGAATATACCCCTTTTTATTAAGTCTGGTAATCTAAGAATTAGGGAACAGACACCCTAATTGACGCGAATCCTAAAGATAGATCTATTGGGCCTAACAAACCCCATCCAAAGTACCGGATGCTTTAGTACTTCGAAATTTATATCATATTCGAAGGGTGTCCCGGAATGATGGGGATATTCTTATATATGCATCTTGTTAATGTCGGTTACCAGGTGTTCACCATATGAATGATTTTTATCTCTATGTATGGGATGTGTATTGAAATATGAAATTTTGTGGTCTATTATTATGATTTGATATATATAGGTTAAACCTATAACTCACCAACATTTTTGTTGACGTTTTAAGCATGTTTATTCTCAGGTGATTATTAAGAGCTTCCGCTGTCGCATACTTAAATAAGGACGAGATTTGGAGTCCATGCTTGTATGATATTGTGTAAAAACTGCATTCAAGAAACTTATTTTGTTGTAACATATTTGTATTGTAAACCATTATGTAATGGTCGTGTGTAAACATGATATTTTAGATTATCATTATTTGATAATCTACGTAAAGCTTTTTAAACCTTTATTGATGAAATAAAGGTTATGGTTTGTTTTAAAATGAATGCAGTCTTTGAAAAACGTCTCATATAGAGGTCAAAACCTCGCAACGAAATCAATTAATATAGAACGTTTTTAATCAATAAGAACGGGACATTTCAGTTGGTATCTTAGCGTTGGTCTTAGAGAACCAGAATTTTGCATTAGTGTGTCTTATCGAGTTTGTTAGGATGCATTAGTGAGTCTGGACTTCGACCGTGTTTACTTGAAAAATGATTGCTTAACAAATTTTGTTGGAAACTATATATTTTTAACATGTGAATATTATGTGATATATTAATCTCTTAACGCGTTTGATATTATGTGATAGATGTCTACCTCTAGAACAAGTCCCATTGACTCACCTAATAATAATGAAGAGTCAAATGTAAATTGGAATGATTCGTGGACTGATTCACAAGTTCCCGAAGAGGAACCGGAAGAAGAGTCGGAACCAGAAGAAGAATCGGAACCGGAAGAAGAATCAGAACCGGATGAAGAAATAGAATCGGTGGGGGAAATAATAAAACGGTTAAGTAAAAGAAAATCCTCAACCAACCGACCAAGGTTAATTATGGTCAATGGTGTTTCCGCCAAGGAAGCAAAATATTGGGAGGATTACCAATTCTCCGATGAATCGGATTCCGACGAGAATTCCGATGATGTTATAGAAATTACCCCAACTGAATTTAAAAAGGCAAAAGAAAATAATAAGGGAAAGGGCATAAAAATAGAGAAATCTAATTCCAACCCCGATGAACTTTATATGTATCGTCAACCCCCGAAGTCCTTAAGTTGTAACAATGACCCGGGAACTTCTAAACCACCAGGTTTTTCTAAACCAATGTGGAAAATGACGGCTCGTATTAGGGGAACATCATATATCACTAGAAACTTGGCAAAACGAACCAAACCGAAGAAGAAGAAACAAGCGAGTCGGAATAAGATAGTTGTATTCGTGTGGTGTAATATATGTAATATAGTGTGTTTATGCTTTATGATATATGTAAAAATTGCTTGTATTAATAAGTATTTTTTTTTATGAATCTAACTCTTGTATATTTTACAGTATAAAAACACAAAATGGATAGACAACCCAATATTTTAAGAGACCTACCCGGAGACATGATTGATGAAATCTTGTCTAGAGTCGGTCAGAATTCTTCGGCACAACTATTTAAGGCGAGATCAGTTTGTAAGACATTCGAAGAATGTTCCAAGAATGCCTTGGTTTATAAAAGGCTTGCATTCGAAAGATGGGGGATATCACATTGGGAAATCCATAAGTTACGATGTGTTTACTTTGACGCATATATTGCGGGGAACCCAAATGCTATTTTACGCAATGGGTTAAGAAATTATTTTGACTCAATATATCCGAATATTGGACTTCATGATTTAGAAAAAGCGGCTAATATGCAACATAAAGAAGCATGTTATGCTTACGGATTAGTAATGTTCGCTTCTCACCAAAGTGAGAACAAGAACATCGGGCTACAACTATTAAACAAAATGTTCCCACAAGTTACGGGACTGTTGGACATTACGTAACCCTCATCCCTTTGACGACGTTACAACACGCTATCTTACCAACGGCTATAACGGTTATGTTCCACAAGACCAAGGATGGGAAGTAATCCTAGTAAAACCAGAATGCATGACTTGTTTCTGGACGTATGAATTACGTGTCTTTATTGCCTTTGCTGAACGACTTGTGTACTAGCTAGAATTATCTTCAAAACCATCTTGTATCAAATTTATTGTGTGCTATATTTCATGCTATATGTAAAATAAGCGGTATTGTAAGTTTGTAAAATATTGTGTAAAAGTTTGAACGCGAAATATTATTATAATCAGTTTTTCATATAGAACTGTAGTAGTTGAATTGTATATTAGCTACTAAGTATGAACTTAATGGGTAGGTACTACCCAAATTTAAACTTATAAAATGCTAATATGAAGAAAAAGCTTTTATAAATGAGTTCATATTACGCTACGAAATACTATTAACTACTCTTAATATTCTGTATGATTAACTTGTTCCATTTGAGTATTTTGAAGGAAATGGCACCGACTACTCGACACACAGTGAATATGAATGAAGAGGAATTCCGTACTTTTCTAGCTTCAAACATAGCTGCAGTACAGGCTGCGCTACATACCAACAATAACCTTAGATCTAGCAGTACAGGAAATCGTGTAGGATGCACCTACAAAGAATTCACTGCCTGCAAACCTTTGGAATTTGATGGAACCGAAGGACCGATCGGATTGAAACGGTGGACCGAGAAGGTCGAATCGGTGTTTGTCATAAGTAAGTGTACTGAAGAGGACAAAGTGAAGTATGCTACGCATACCTTCACAGGTTCTGCGTTAACATGGTGGAATACCTATCTAGAGCAAGTGGGACAAGACGATGCGTACGCACTACCGTGGTCAGCATTCAAGCACTTGATGAACGAGAAGTACCGTCCCAGAACCGAGGTCAATAAGCTCAAGACAGAACTTAGAGGGTTACAAACCCAAGGATTTGATATTACCACGTATGAAAGACGATTCACAGAATTGTGCCTATTGTGTCCGGGAGCATTCGAAGATGAGGAAGAGAAGATCAACGCGTTTGTGAAAGGATTACAGGAAAGAATCCAAGAAGATATAAGTTCACACGAGCCCGCCTCCATACAACAAGCATGTAGAATGGCTCACAAACTAGTGAACCAGATTGAAGAAAGAATTAAAGAACAGACTGCTGAAGAGGCCAATGTGAAGCAAGTCAAAAGAAAGTGGGAGGAAAACGGTGATAAGAATCACCAATACAACAACAGCAATTACAACAATAATCGCATCAATTATCCCAACAATCGCAAAATCAATCGCAACTACAACAAACGGCCCAACAACAACAACAACAACAACAGCAGCAACTACAACAATCATCCCAACAACAATAATAACCGCAACAACAACAACAATCAGAAGCAGCTATGCCAAAGGTGTGAAAAGTATCACTCGGGGTTCTGCACCAAATTTTGCAACAAGTGTAAAAGAAATGGTCATAGCGCGGAAAAGTGTGAGGTCTACGGACCAGGGGTTAATAGAATGAAAGGAACAAATGGTGTCGAAACGAGTAATGGCGGAGCAAGTAGTGTCAGAGCAAGTTATGCCAATGTAGTTTGTTATAAATGTGGAAAACCGGGCCACATTATTAGAAATTGCCCAAACCAGGAGAACACGAATGGACAAGGCCGCGGAAGAGTTTTCAATATTAATGCGGCAGAGGTACAGGAAGACCCGGAGCTTGTTACGGGTACGTTTCTTATTGACAATAAATCTGCTTATGTTTTATTTGATTCGGGTGCGGATAGAAGCTATATGAGTAGAGATTTTTGTGCTAAATTAAGTTGTCCATTGACACCTTTGGATAGTAAATTTTTACTCGAATTAGCAAATGGTAAATTAATTTCAGCAGATAATATATGTCGGAATCGAGAAATTAAACTGGTTAGCGAAACATTTAAGATTGATTTGATACCAGTAGAGTTGGGGAGTTTTGATGTGATAATCGGTATGGACTGGTTGAAAGAAGTGAAAGCAGAGATCGTTTGTTACAAAAATGCAATTCGCATTATACGAGAAAAAGGAAAACCCTTAATGGTGTACGGAGAAAAGGGCAACACGAAGCTACATCTTATTAGTAATTTGAAGGCACAAAAACTAATAAGAAAAGGTTGCTATGCTGTTCTAGCACACATCGAGAAAGTACAAACTGAAGAAAAGAGCATCAATGATGTTCCCATTGCAAAAGAATTTCCCGATGTATTTCCGAAAGAATTACCGGGATTACCCCCACATCGATCCGTTGAATTTCAAATAGATCTTGTACCAGGAGCTGCACCAATAGCTCGTGCTCCTTATAGACTCACACCCAGTGAGATGAAAGAACTGCAAAGCCAATTATAAGAACTTTTAGAGCGTGGTTTCATTCGACCAAGCACATCACCGTAGGGAGCTCCTGTTTTGTTTGTCAAGAAGAAAGATGGTACATTCAGGTTGTGTATCGACTACCGAGAGTTGAACAAACTTACCATCAAGAACCGCTACCCACTACCGAGAATTGACAACTTATTTGATCAACTACAAGGCTCGTCTATTTATTCAAAGATTGACTTACGTGCCGGGTATCATCAAATGCGGGTGAAAGAAGATGATATTCCAAAGACTGCTTTCAGAACACGTTACGGTCATTACGAGTTTATGGTCATGCCGTTTGGTTTAACTAATGCACCAGCTGTGTTCATGGACCTTATGAACCGAGTGTGTGGACCATACCTTGACAAGTTTGTCATTGTTTTCATTGATGACATACTTATTTACTCAAAGAATGACCAAGAACACGGTGAACATTTGAGAAAGGTGTTAGAAGTATTGAGGAAGGAAGAATTGTACGCTAAGTTTTCAAAGTGTGCATTTTGGTTGGAAGAAGTTCAATTCCTCGGTCACATAGTGAACAAAGAAGGTATTAAGGTGGATCCGGCAAAGATAGAAACTGTTGAAAAGTGGGAAACCCCGAAAACTCCGAAACACATACGCCAATTTTTAGGACTAGCTGGTTACTACAGAAGGTTCATCCAAGACTTTTCCAGAATAGCAAAACCCTTGACTGCATTAACGCATAAAGGGAAGAAATTTGAACGGAATGATGAACAAGAGAAAGCGTTTCAGTTATTGAAGAAAAAGCTAACTACGGCACCTATATTGTCATTGCCTGAAGGGAATGATGATTTTGTGATTTATTGTGACGCATCAAAGCAAGGTCTCGGTTGTGTATTAATGCAACGAATGAAGGTGATTGCTTATGCGTCTAGACAATTGAAGATTCACGAACAAAATTATACGACGCATGATTTGGAATTAGGCGCGGTTGTTTTTGCATTAAAGACTTGGAGGCACTACTTATATGGGGTCAAAAGTATTATATATACCGACCACAAAAGTCTTCAACACATATTTAATCAGAAACAACTGAATATGATGCAGCGTAGGTGGATTGAATTATTGAATGATTACGACTTTGAGATTCGTTACCACCCGGGGAAGGCAAATGTGGTAGCCGATGCCTTGAGCAGGAAGGACAGAGAAACCATTCGAGTAAAATCTATGAATATAATGATTCATAATAATCTTACTACTCAAATAAAGGAGGCGTAACAAGGAGTTTTAAAAGAGGGAAATTTAAAGGATGAAATACCCAAAGGATCGGAGAAGCATCTTAATATTCGGGAAGACGGAACCCGGTATAGGGCTGAAAAGATTTGGGTACCAAAATTTGGAGATATGAGAGAAATGGTACTTAGAGAAGCTCATAAAACCAGATACTCAATACATCCTGGAACGGGGAAGATGTACAAGGATCTCAAGAAACATTTTTGGTGGCCGGGTATGAAAGCCGATGTTGCTAAATACGTAGGAGAATGTTTGACGTGTTCTAAGGTCAAAGCTGAGCATCAGAAACCATCAGGTCTACTTCAACAACCCGAAATCCCGGAATGGAAATGGAAAAACATTACCATGGATTTCATCACTAAATTGCCAAGGACTGCAAGTGGTTTTGATACTATTTGGGTAATAGTTGATCGTCTCACCAAATCAGCACACTTCCTGCCAATAAGAGAAGATGACAAGATGGAGAAGTTAGCACGACTGTATTTGAAGGAAGTCATCTCCAGACATGGAATACCAATCTCTATTATCTCTGATAGGGATGGCAGATTTATTTCAAGATTCTGGCAGACATTACAGCAAGCATTAGGAACTCCTCTAGACATGAGTACTGCCTATCATCCACAAACTGATGGGTAGAGCAAAAGGACGATACAAATGCTTGAAGACATGCTACGAGCATGTGTTATTGATTTCGGAAATAGTTGGGATCGACATCTACCGTTAGCAGAATTTTCCTACAACAACAGCTACCATTCAAGCATTGAGATGGCGCCGTTTGAAGCACTTTATGGTAGAAAGTGCAGGTCTCCGATTTGTTGGAGTGAAGTGGGGGATATATAGATTACGGGTCCGGAGATTATACAAGAAACTACCGAGAAGATCATCCAAATTCAACAACGGTTGAAAACTGCCCAAAGTCGACAAAAGAGCTACGCTAACATTAAAAGAAAAGATATAGAATTTGAAATTGGAGAGATGGTCATGCTTAAAGTTGCACCTTGGAAAGGTGTTGTTCGATTTGGTAAACGAGGGAAATTAAATCCAAGGTATATTGGACCATTCAAGATTATTGATCGTGTTGGACCAGTAGCTTACCGACTTGAGTTACCTCAACAACTCGCGGCTGTACATAACTCTTTCCACGTCTCGAATTTGAAGAAATGTTTTGATAAAGAAGATCTCACTATTCCGTTAGATGAAATCCAAATCAACAAAAAACTTCAATTCATCGAAGAACCCGTCGAAATAATGGATCGTGAGGTTAAAAGACTTAAGCAAAACAAGATACCAATTGTTAAGGTTCGATGGAATGCTCGTAGAGGACCCGAGTTCACCTGGGAGTGTGAAGATCAGATGAAGAAGAAATACCCGCATCTATTTCCAGAAAATTCGTCAACACCTTCAACAGCTTAAAATTTCGGGACGAAATTTATTTAACGGGTAGGTACTTTAGTGACCCGAACTTTTCCATGTTTATATATATTAATTGAGATTGATATTTACATGATTAAATGTTTCCAACATGTTAAGCAATCAAACTTGTTAAGACTTGATTAATTGAAATATGTTTCATATAGACAATTGACCACCCAAGTTGACCGGTGATTCACGAACGTTAAAACTTGTAAAAACTATATGATAACTTATATATGGATATATATATAGTTAACATGATACTATGATAAGTAAACATATCATTAAGTATATTAACAGTGAACTACATATGTAAAAACAAGACTACTAACTTAATGATTTTTAAACGAGACATATATGTAACGATTATCGTTGTAAAGACATTTAATGTATATATATTATAATAAGAGATATTTATACATGATAATATCATGATAATATAATAATTTAAAATCTAATTTGATATTATAAACATTGGGTTAACAACATTTAACAAGATCGTTAACCTAAAGTTTTCAAAACAACACTTACATGTAACGACTAACGATGACTTAACGACTCAGTTAAAATGTATATACATGTAGTGTTTTAATATGTATTTATACACTTTTTGAAAGACTTCAATACACTTATCAAAATACTTCTACTTAACAAAAATGCTTACAATTACATCCTCGTTCAGTTTCATCAACAATTCTACTCGTATGCACCTGTATTCGTACTCATACAATACACAGCTTTTAGATGTATGTACTATTGGTATATACACTCCAATGATCAGTCTTATCAGCCCATGTAAGTCACCTAACACATGTGGGAACCATCATTTGGCAACTAGCATGAAATATCTCATAAAATTACAAAAATATGAGTAATCATTCATGACTTATTTACATGAAAACAAAATTACATATCCTTTATATCTAATCCATACACCATTGACCAAAAACACCTACAAACACTTTCATTCTTCAATTTTCTTCATCTAATTGATCTCTCTCAAGTTCTATCTTCAAGTTCTAAGTGTTCTTCATATATTCTACAAGTTCTAGTTACATAAAATCAAGAATACTTTCAAGTTTGCTAGCTCACTTCCAATCTTGTAAGGTGATCATCCAACCTCAAGAAATCTTTGTTTCTTACAGTAGGTTATCATTCTAATACAAGGTAATAATCATATTCAAACTTTGGTTCAATTTCTATAACTATAACAATCTTATTTCAAGTGATGATCTTACTTGAACTTGTTTTCGTGTCATGATTCTGCTTCAAGAACTTCGAGCCATCCAAGGATCCGTTGAAGCTAGATCCATTTTTCTATTTTCCAGTAGGTTTATCCAAGGAACTTAAGGTAGTAATGATGTTCATAACATCATTCGATTCATACATATAAAGCTATCTTATTCGAAGGTTTAAACTTGTAATCACTAGAACATAGTTTAGTCAATTCTAAACTTGTTCGCAAACAAAAGTTAATCCTTCTAAATTGACTTTTAAAATCAACTAAACACATGTTCTATATCTATATGATATGCTAACTTAATGATTTAAAACCTGGAAACACGAAAAACACCGTAAAACCGGATTTACGCCGTCGTAGTAACACAGCGGGCTGTTTTGGGTTAGTTAATTAAAAACTATGATAAACTTTGATTTAAAAGTTTTTATTCTGAGAAAATGATTTTTATTATGAACATGAAACTATATCCAAAAATTATGGTTAAACTCAAAGTGGAAGTATGTTTTCTAAAATGGTCATCTAGACGTCGTTCTTTCGACTGAAATGACTACCTTTACAAAAATGACTTGTAACTTATTTTTCCGACTATAAACCTATACATTTTATGTTTAGATTCATAAAATAGAGTTCAATATGAAACCATAGCAATTTGATTCACTCAAAACGGATTTAAAATGAAGAAGTTATGGGTAAAACAAGATTGGATAATTTTTCTCAATTTAGCTACGTAAAAATTGGTAACAAATCTATTCCAACCATAACTTAATCAACTTGTATTTTATATTATGTAATCTTGAGATACCATAGACACGTATATAATGTTTTGATCTATCATGTCGACACATCTATATATATTTCGGAACAACCATAGACACTCTATATGTGAATGTTGGAGTTAGCTATACAGGGTTGAGGTTGATTCCAAAATATATATAGTTTGAGTTGTGATCAATACTGAGATACGTATACACTGGGTCGTAGATTGATTCAAGATAATATTTATCGATTTATTTCTGTACATCTAACTGTGGACAACTAGTTGTAGGTCACTAACGAGGACAGCTGACTTAATAAACTTAAAACATCAAAATATATTAAAAGTGTTGTAAATATATTTTGAACATACTTTGATATATATGTATATATTGTTATAGGTTTGTGAATCAACCAGTGGTCAACTCTTACTTCCCGACGAAGTAAAAATCTGTGAAAGTGAGTTATAGTCCCACTTTTAAAATCTAATATTTTTGGGATGAGAATACATGCAGGTTTTATAAATGATTTACAAAATAGACACAAGTACGTGAAACTACATTCTATGGTTGAATTATCGAAATCAAATATGCCCCTTTTTATTAAGTCTGGTAATCTAAGAATTAGGGAATAGACACCCTAATTGACGCGAATCCTAAAGATAGATCTATTGGGCCTAATAAACCCCATCCAAAGTTACGGATGCTTTAGTACTTCGAAATTTATATCATATCCGAAGGGTATCCAGGAATGATGGGGATATTCTTATATATGCATCTTGTTAATGTCGGTTACCAGGTGTTCACCATATGAATGATTTTTATCTCTATGTATGGGATGTGTATTGAAATATGAAATCTTGTGGTCTATTATTATGATTTGATATATATAGGTTAAACCTATAACTCACCAACATTTTTGTTGACGTTTTAAGCATGTTTATTCTCAGGTGATTATTAAGAGCTTCCGCTGTCGCATACTTAAATAAGGACGAGATTTGGAGTCCATGCTTGTATGATATTGTGTAAAAACTGCATTCAAGAAACATATTTTGTTGTAACATATTTGTATTATAAACCATTATGTAATGGTTGTGTGTAAACAGGATATTTTAGATTATCATTATTTGATAATCTACGAAAAGCTTTTTAAACCTTTATTGATGAAATAAAGGTTATGGTTTGTTTTAAAATGAATGCAGTCTTTGAAAAACGTCTCATATAGAGGTCAAAACCTCGTAACGAAATCAATTAATATGGAACATTTTTAATCAATAAGAACGGGACATTTCAGACTAAACCCGTGCCATATGTCTTGTATAGCAATTAGTGTGTGGTTCAGGGCTTCGGATGCGTAATCCGCATGGTCATATGGATATGCGTATCATTAAGTCCCCCCAGTTCGATGTTATATACAATGCCAATGAGTGTATAGCGTCGAACTAATTTAAAATAAGATAGTACAACAAAAGAATGCCCAATGATTACACCGGGTCATAAAATTGCTCATTTTAACGTATTGAGAATACACATAGGACATTATATGCGTGTATGTGTAACCAACCGCCATTTTCATTTAATGCAATATATTCGTATAGCTAAAAAATCGTACTTTCGACTATAATTCCTATACCCGAGGTGACAACTGTCATTATTTATCCTAAAGATAATGATGAAAACATATGCAAATGTCTAGGGTTGCTATCTTACACCGACTGTCAATCAACTTTTTAGATTGATACATGTGTACGCTCAGAAATTGACCGTGGAATGTTTAAATTTCCTTTGCCTATAAAAAGTTAATTTACCCTTTTTGGGTTTTACACGCTCC
Source organism: Rutidosis leptorrhynchoides (assembly GCF_046630445.1). Classification (NCBI taxonomy): domain Eukaryota; kingdom Viridiplantae; phylum Streptophyta; class Magnoliopsida; order Asterales; family Asteraceae; genus Rutidosis; species Rutidosis leptorrhynchoides. Next base: position 243,316,212 of record NC_092343.1, read on the forward strand.
TCCCCTATTTCAAATTTTGCCCTTTTTTCGGCAGCCGTTTATTTTTTCGTTCGTATTTATCCATCTGAAGGTCCGTGTTTTCTTTCTTTCATCCTTTTTATTTACATTTTAAATCTTGCACCAAGCCATCATGTCTTCTGATAAGAACGTGAAAGATATAGAATCTTCTATTACTGAAGCATAGATTCGTAGAATCTTCGATCAATATCCCCTATCGAAAAATATTCTCCGATCACCCCTCTAAGCGACCAATGGGCTAACGAGCCAACGGAGCATATGATCACTGTTTATGACAACGTTATGGAGCTCGGTAATACCCGTATTCCTCCTACCCCATTTTTTATGGAGGTTCTTCGTCACTATTCCAACAGCAATTAATTACGGATTGAGTGCAATAAGATTACAATGGAGGATGGAATGTTTGATGATTATTTTAGGCCCCGATGATCGTCTTTCACTTTAACTATCAAGTGATCAACCACCCCGACCCGGTCTTGATTGTTAATTAGCATAATTCACCTTTGCGCGATGTAAAAATTCCATGGGCAAGATCACAAGTGGAAATTATAAAGGCTTAGGCAAAATGGCAGAGAATCAACAACCCATAAATGAGAGGCCAAGCTCCCTATTTATAGTATTCGAGATATCCACGGTCTGCGAATTACCTAACCGTCCGCGGAAACTCAGCGGATTAAATCGCAGTCTCTTATTAACGCGAAAACATAACTGCTGCACTTTACTTTCAGCGAATATTGCATATCTTGGCTTTAAAGTCTGCGCAATTCTGCTTTTAGCCTTTAGGACATAAAACACATATATACAATGCCATGTATATGATCAAGTCCCCCCAGTTTATTATGATATATTTTCGCGAAGCAAATATATCATGATAAACTCTAAAAATAAAGAAGTGCTCCCTTAAAATTTATTTGCGAGTATTATTTTATAATTTTTACCACCAATTTATTACCGTTGTTTTTATTAGGCTAAAAGCATAAACACAACGGTAACTTTTGCAATTCTGTCAAATCGATACGCTGTAACGGCGAGAAAGTTACCGTTTACACGTTGCAGTAATTTTAGCCATGTAAATGGAATCATTGATTTTCCAACTTACTCGCCCTAATTCCAATTATAAATAGCTGGATAACCCGCATAAAAACTTTACGCTTTCTTTCTCAATTACGCATTCAATCACATTCATCTAATCACACTCATTCCTTACAATTAATCAATTCAACTTCTAATTTCTTCAATTCAACATCCGTTTTATTTTTCTTTCCACAAATGGCATCTTCTTCATCTATGCATACTCCTGGAGGTTACGTTTCTTATATGATGGAAGCGAAACTCCAGACTTTACAGGAGTGGTATCCCCCACTTGCACAGTTTATCCCTACCGCTCCTGCAGCAGAACTGTAAGACCCAAATGTTTATGGTACATAATGTATTTATGGTGTACGATGTGTGTATGAGGTGTACGAAGCATGTACATGTTGCTTGCTCGAACGTCGAAGGAAACTGGACGTTGTCTGAAGTGACAAGGTGTGTACGTATCTTTTCAACCCCAAATAAAGTTTGTGTTGATGTTTCAAAGCCTTACCATTGAAAAGAAAATCTTATTACGTTTCCAACGATATTTGATTCATCGAAAACGGAGCTACGGTCAAAAAGTTATGGCCAAAACAAGTTTCTGAAAACTGACCTGTAGGTTGGAGCGGCGCTCCACCTTTTGGCGCGGCGCGCCAAACCCGTTTGATGTAATTTTCAGCCTTTTTAAAAGGCTTAAGTGAGGGGTACTTTGGTCTTTTCATTTAGGGTCGGTTTAGGGTCACCAAAACTGATCTAGAACTCCATCGGAGCTCATTTCCCACCCACACAAACACTCTCTTCAAACCCTAGTGAGAGAAACCCACTTTTAGTGAGAGAGAGCTTGATTTGGAGAAGAAGGAGTTGGATTCTCACCAAAGCTAGGGTTTTAAAGTTGTTCTACTCGTCAACGACATCATTTTGGTGGTATTGGTAAGTTCAAACTCCGAATTACATTTGTTAGATTTGATATTCAAGTTAGGGTTTGAGTTTGATTTGTAGCGAAACCCTCTTAGATGATGAAATGGGTTTATGGTGACTAGTTATTCTTGTCACTTGGCGGGTTTTGGGTTGGTTGACGATTTGGCCTTGATTAGGCTTTAATCTTGAGTTTAATCACTAGGTTTAGTGATTATGGAAGTGTTGAAATCACTTTAGGTGAATTTGGGTTGACTCAAAAATTAGGGTTTGGTGATGATTATGACCCAATTATCGATTTAATAAGGTTTATAAACTTAAAATGGATTAAGTTGAAGCATAGAACCGAGTTAAATATGTTTTGGTGTCAAAACTCGCTAATGGCACGATGTTGACTCCTTTGGGTCAAAATTAGGGTTTAAGTGTCATTATGGGCAAGATAGGTGTTTAACACCTATGATTGGGTTTAATTGGCGTATTAGGACCATTCTCACTTGTGTTAGTGATTATTGGTTAATTTGGGCGCGATTTGTACTTGGAAGTACAATCGGGTCAATATTGCGCTAGGTGTCAATATGGGTTGGTTTGTAATCCACCCTAATTGTGTTGTTTATTATTATGATAATGAATTTAGGTACGTTCATTGACGGATCATCGGATTTGGCTTGTTCTCATCAAGACTTCAAGGTGAGTGGAATAATTATACATGTATGTATATAATTTATTTGCTTGTGCGCGATGTGCACAATAGCCGAGTTTTGGGACACATCGATACGACGATAGCCGTTTGGACACCTTTGGGAATAGTGACACAATAGCCGGATTTTGTGCGCTACATGTGACTTAAGATTTGGGGACCCGATATATTTATTGTAATGCTATTATTTGACGATGAGTCACATAGCCGTTTTTGTGACCATTGAGGTGTTGCATAGCCATTTTTGCACACATTAATTAATGGTGTCACATAGCTATTTTTGTGACCATAGTTATGGGACATAGCCGTTTTGTCCAATTGATAATTATGCACATAGGTGAAGGTATTTCGTATGCCCGAGAGACATATTAAATTAACGCGGCTAATATGTTTTGATCCAAGTCGGGTCATACCCAATAACAAACTTACCAACACCTTATTCGTATTTGATTTCAACGATTGGTTCATTGATCAAATACGCGACACTTGAACTTTAAGAAAAATGGTTTTCTTAAATATTACTTGATGTGTTTTTATATAAATTATGGAATAATTTATATAATATGGATTTAATTATTTATAGGTAAATAATTAATAATGATTATATTACATTTTGTTATAAATTGGTTTTATATAAAATGTATATATATTTGTATGTAGAAGTTTATAAAAATGGTTTTATAAAAATTAATACCTTTTATAAAACTTTTTTTATAAACAAATATGGCATGGGAGATGGGGATATTGGGTTAATAAACTCATGCTTTTGACTACTTGGTTCCCAATATATTCATATACCCATGCCTAGCTCTCTTGGGACTTCAACACACATGCAAAACACATCTTCTACTTGCAAAAGAAAAATTCTGCACAGCATTTTTATGCTTGCTGCTGCCGTGACCTTTCAAAGGTGAAGAGGGGTTCAATTTCTTTTTTTGCAAGCTAATTCTAGTGTCCTTAAATCCTAACCAAAGTATATGGTGTTGGTGCACAAGTTTGGGGTATAATCTCTTGAGGTTTCATCCATTTGAAGCTCCATTCAACATCATCATCTTCATCACTTTCAACTAGCTTGGAATAGGTATAACATCTTATTCTTGCTTGTAGTTTGTAAGTATATATCACAACTTGATCCTAATTGGGATTTAACTTTAATTGGCTTAAAGTTTAACAAGTCTAAAATTGGTAATTAACATGCTTCCGCTTTCTTAATTCTTAAAATGGTTTAAGTATATTATGAACTTGTTAAATCCCAACAATGGTATCTAGAGCCGAAGTTGTTGAAATATGCTTCGAGATGGTTATTAAACCCACTATAATTTTGCATTCTATGAACATGCATGAAGTAGAATGTAAAATTTTCGGTTTTGGGTGGATTGTCTTTTTGGCCAAAATCACTTGTGATTCTGCATTCTGTACTGCCAATCACTTGTGATTCTGTACTGCAAATCACTTGTGATTCTGTACTGCCAATCACTTGTGATTCTGTGTTGCCGATCACTTGTGATTCTGTGTTGCAGATCACTTGTGATTCTGTGTTTCCAATCACTTGTGATTCTGTATTGCCAATCACTTGTGATTCTGTGTTGCAGATCACTTGTGATTCTGTGTTTCCAATCACTTGTGATTCTGTATTGCCTATCACTTGTGTAGTTAATGTTCACAATCTAAGCCTTGACCTTGTGTTTGGTTGCATGCATGGTTGATTGATATTTATTCAATTGGTTTTTAATAATATTTATTCATTTGGCATGTAATAATTCATTTGGTTATGTAATTTATTTTATATTTGGTATGTAAAATAGATTAGGTTGTAATTTCATTTTTTTTAGACAAAATGTATTAGGATATATTTTGTAAAATGATGAAGAATGACGAAGACTTGAAGAACACATGAAGAAGCATTTGGATGCAAGGTTAAGTGGGAGATTTGAAATCTCCTACTTTATGTAATTACCCCTTATCCGGTGGCATTTGTTTTCGGCTAAACAAATGTCTACCAAAATGGCTTGATTGTGAACATATTTGTTTTGCATGCATGGTTGTTTATTGTATGATTGTGGATTGTATGTTTGTATGCTACAAGTTAATCACACAAGTTAACAACAAGCAAAATGGAAATTTAATTGGTTAAATTATACATTAATTAACAACATGCAAAACGACAATTTAATTGGTTAAATTAAAAATGGCTAAAAGGACATTAATAAACGGTTATTAAGATCATGATTAGGATCATATATATAAAATGGTTTATAGACATGAAAATGGATTTTCATAAGAACCATACACTAAATGCATGTTAGTGTATGGCATAAAAGTTTTCTCAAACTAGAATTTATGAAAACTTAAAATCCCTTAACTAAAACAAGGTAAACAAGTTAAACGCCATCCTTTTGTGGAAACACTTAGACATATTAGGAATCTCTTGATGGGATAAAGGTCACCTAACCGTCATGAGTGAACTAATATGAATAAGGTACACTTCGCATACATGTGGGATAAAGGTCACCTAACCACTTGTATATTAAGTCTACATGTTTACACAAGTAGGACGACTTGATTTAGGAATCATGAACTTAGGGTCACCGAAGCATGAGGAACAAATAGGCGTTGATGGGATAAATATGCCATGCAAAAGGATTGCATGATCCCATAACTTAGAAGTTGCAAAAGGATTGCAATTGTCACATAAATGACCACCTAGCTAAATCAAATGACGGGATAAAGGTCACCTAACCGAAATTTGATTTACCGTTGGATTCTAAGATTTAATAAAACAATTAAAAATAAAAGGGTATTGTTTATTAAATTTAAAATCGATACTTAAAAGGACTTTGTTAAATTTTGTAGATGGCCGCAAATAACAACAACATGCAAAATGCACCACTTAACCTAAACAACCTATCATTAAGGTCTCTCCTCGAGAAAGACAGACTCAACCATACGAACTTTATGGATTGGTTCCGTAATCTTAGGATTGTCCTCAAACTTGAGGACAAAGCGTATGTGTTGGAGGACCCTATTCCCGACCAACCGGATGAGGAAGATATAGAGGGCATGGCTTATTATGACAAGTATTGCGCCGATTCGGTGCAAGTCGCTTGTCTAATGCTTGGGACTATGATACCCGAACTCCAAAAGGATTTCGAACATCATAGTGCATATGACATGATTACGCAATTGAAGGAGATGTTCCTTCAACAAGCACGTGTCGAGCGCTTCGAAACGGTTCGAGCGCTACATGCATGTCGTATGGATGACACCCAATCCGTCTCCTCTTATGTCCTCAAAATGAAGAGCCTTATTGATCGTGCTAACCGTCTTAACCTAAACATATCAAATGAGTTAGCCACCGATCTTATCCTTAATTCCCTATCAAAAAGGTTTGATCAATTTGTAATTAATTACAATATGAATGGGATGGATAAGAGCATAGGTGAGCTTCACGGTATGCTTAGAACGGCGGAAACTAGCATGGGTAAAAGGGCTTTACCCGTGTTAGCAATCGATCAAGGTGGGTCCAAAAGTAAGACCTCTAAGCCAAAGGTGGCTAAGAGAAAAGGACCCGCCTATCAAGGCAAAGGGAAAGGGAAGATGGTTACCCCAACCATCAACAAGGCTAAGAAGCAAAAGGTAGCCGAGAAGGCAAACCCCAAGGAAGACCCATGTTTCGGTTGCGGTGAGATGGGTCATTGGAAACGAAACTGTCCGGTCTACCTTAAGGAGTTGAAGGACAAGAGGGATGCAGGGCAAACCTCAGGTAATATATATATATGGTATATATAGAGCTAAGTATTACTTCTTCTAATACATGGGTATTAGACACTGGATGTGGAACTCATATTTGCAATTCTTTGCAGGGGTTCAAAAGAAGTGATCATAAGGCGGGAACATCAAGTCTCTATATGGGCAATGGTGCAAAGGTGCATGTTAAAGCTCAAGGAGATTTTATATTGAAGCTTCCAAGCGGATTGGAACTTATTTTAGAAAATGTTTTGTATGCTCCGGATTTGTGTAGAAACATTATTTCTATTTCTCGCTTAAAACAATGTGGTTACGTTGTTAATTTTATTGATGATGATATTCATGTTTCTAAAGATAATGTATTCTATTTCAAGGCTTCGCCTTCAAATGGAATTTATGAATTGGTTCATGATGACACATCATCTAGTAGCTCAATGTACCATACAAGCACCAAGAAACTCAAAAGGGATTTGAGTGATTCCTACTTATGGCATTGTCGCCTTGGTCACATAAACAAGAACCGAATACATACACTTCAAAAGAATGGACTTTTGAAATCAAATGAAATGGATTCGTTTGAAGTATGTGAATCTTGTTTACAAGGCAAGATGACTAAAGCACCTTTCAAAGGGACCTATGAAAGGGCTAAAGATTTATTGGGATTAATACATTCGGATGTATGTGGACCCTTTAAACCCATGACTAGGAAAGGTGAAAGATACTTTGTTACTTTCATTGATGACTTTAGTCGTTTCGGATATGTCTACTTATTAAGACACAAGGACGAAACGTTTGAAGCATTCAAAGAATATCAAAACGAAGTACAAAATCAACTCAATAAGACAATTAAGGTACTACGTACCGATAGAGGAGGTGAATACCTAAGCGATGCCTTCCAAGATCATCTTAGGAGTTGTGGGATTATCTCACAACTTACTCCACCCGGAACACCCCAACTTAATGGAGTTTCCGAAAGGAGGAACCGAACCCTAATGGATATGGTTCGATCTATGATGGCAAGAAGCTCGTTGCCTCTATCATTTTGGGGTTATTGTCTAAGCTCCGCGGCTCGTATTTTAAATATGGCCCCAACCAAGAAGGTGGAACGAACTCCTCATGAGATGTGGTTTGGAAAACCTCCTTCTCTTTCATACTTGAAAGTATGGGGATGTGAAGCTTATCCAAAGCGTTATGTAGCAAATAAGCTACATGCTCGATCCACAAAGTGTATCTTCATAGGATATCCCAAAGATGACATGGGATATTACTTCTATGATCCATCCGAGCAAACCGTATTTGTTGCTCGGAAAGCGGAATTCCTTGAAACCAAGTTCCTTATGGAAGGTGATGGTGAAAGGAAGATAGATCTTGTAGAGGTACAAGATCAAGTAGATGATACACAATTGGTTGACACTAGCACTCAACATGAAAATGTTGATAGTGATCAAATGAATGATCAAAATACACAAGGCATTCGTAGATCTGGTAGGATTAGCAATCCTCCTGAGAGATATGGGTTTCTCATAGATGGTTGCTATACGGTTGATTTGGATGAACCGACAAACTACGAAGATGCTTTATCAAGGATCGATAAAGATAAATGGCAGGAAGCCATGAACGCTGAGATGCAATCCATGTATGAAAACCAAGTTTGGGAACTTGTTGTGCAACCTCCTAGCTCCAAGCTAGTTGATTGCAAATGGCTTTTCAAGAAGAAAACCGACATACATGGAAACTTGGATACATATAAAGCTAGACTTGTTGCAAAAGGTTTCACTCAAACTCGAGGGGTTGATTATGATGAAACTTTCTCGCCTGTGGCAATGCTAAAGTCTATTAGGATATTATTTGCCATTGCTGCTCACTACGACTATGAAATATGGCAAATGGATGTCAAAACCGCCTTCCTGAATGGATATCTTATGGAAGATGTCTATATGGTCCAGCCTGAAGGTTTTGTTGATCCAAAATATCCTTAAAGTGTATGCAAGTTAAAGAAGTCAATCTACGGATTGAAACAAGCATCTAGAATGTGGAATCATCGTTTTAATGAGGAAGCCGAGAAATTTGGCTTCATTAAAAATGGTGATGAAGCTTGTGTATATAAGAAAGCTAGTGGGAGCTCTACAATGTTCCTTGTGCTATATGTGGATGATATATTATTATTTGAGAATGATATTACCACAATGCAAGGAGTCAAAACTTGGCTAAAAGGTTGCTTCTCCATTAAGGATCTTGGAGAAGCACAATACATATTGGGGATAGGGATCTATAGGAATAGATCCAAGAGATTGATAGGTTTAAGTCAAAGTACATACATTGATAAAATCTTGAAAAGGTTCAAGATGGAAAACTCTAAGAAAGGTTTGGTACCTATTCAAAGAGGAACCGTTCTCAATTCATCTCAGTGTCCTACCACGAAAGATGAACAAGAGAGAATGAAGAAAGTCCCATACGCATCTGCTATTGGGTCTATCATGTATGCGATGATATGTACTAGACCGGATGTGTCATGCGCTCTAAGCTTGACAAGTAGATACCAGAATAACCCAGGAAACAGTCATTGGATTGCTGTTAAAAGTATATTGAAATACCTTAGGAGAACTAAGGATATGTTTCTAATATATGGGTCTGGTGAGGAGGAACTCGCCGTAAAAGGTTACGTGGACGCGAGTTTCCAAACTGATCGAGATGACTCTCGATCACAATCCGGTTATGTCTTCATGTTAAATGGTGGTGCGGTCTCTTGGAAGAGTTCGAAACAGGAGGTTGTTGCGTTATCCACTACAGAGTCGGAGTACATTGCCGCCTCACTGGCATCTCAGGAAGCTGCATGGATGAAGAAATTCATCGACGACTTAGGAGTGGTCCCTTCCATTCAGGACCCTCTTGAGATCTTTTGTGACAACGAGGGTGCGATTGCTCAAATCAAGGAACCTCGTGCTCATCGAAAGACTCGTCACATTGAGCGGAGATTCAACTACATAAGGGATGAAGTTGAAAAAGGAAAGATATGTATTCGCAAAGTTCATACAGATCATAATGTTGCGGATCCACTCACGAAGCTTTTACATGGGCCAAAACATGAGGGACATGTTTGTGCATTAGGGCTTCGATATTCTAGTGATTGGATATGATCTATTTTATGTATTGTACCGGAACGAAATTATTCAAACTCATTAATATAACTATGGTGTTAATTTATTTGAGTTATGTTCCTATTTTGCATATTTCATCCATGAATAAGCAATTATTCTAAATTTCCGTAGTCGATCACATTTGTGGGAACAAGTGTGAGGTTTAGACTATTATGAACTCGGATTGGTATACATTCATAGGTTGAATGTGGGGCAAGGATGCAACCAAGGTTCATAGATATTCGTGGGAAACAAATATTGGAAGACCCGCTCTCAAGAATTACTGTATAGAGCCTTTGTGGTTGATCACATGAAATCTTGAGTAAAGGCGAATATCATTGTATCCTCTGACCTGAGATACATATTGGGTTCGGATATTCACCAAGTACTGTGCCTTGATTCTTTCCTTCGCTATTCTGAAACATGGTAGTACATAAGAAAGAACTCAGGTATATTACAAAGTGTATATCTAGGACGTATGTAGTCAAGATGGAATTTGTCCCTCTTATTCGTTGAGAGTCAGATGTCTAAGGCCTGAAAAGTTAAATCTATAAGAGAGTGATCACTCTGTATCTCTTGGATTTAACATGACATCTAGGACGAAAGGATATAATGAAAGATTCACCTACATATATCAGTTCGAGTAGGGAGCTCGAAAGGGATGATGTTATTGAATGGCACAAAGTCATAACATATTAAGGGTGATGGACGGTGTGTTAGGCTGTATCCATCACTTGCATTAATTTCTCATGTTTCCCGTGCAAGTGGGAGATTGAAGGTATTTCGTATGCCCGAGAGACATATTAAATTAACGCGGCTAATATGTTTTGATCCAAGTCGGGTCATACCCAATAACAAACTTACCAACACCTTATTCGTATTTGATTTCAACGATTGGTTCATTGATCAAATACGCGACACTTGAACTTTAAGAAAAATGGTTTTCTTAAATATTACTTGATGTGTTTTTATATAAATTATGGAATAATTTATATAATATGGATTTAATTATTTATAGGTAAATAATTAATAATGATTATATTACATTTTGTTATAAATTGGTTTTATATAAAATGTATATATATTTGTATGTAGAAGTTTATAAAAATGGTTTTATAAAAATTAATACCTTTTATAAAACTTTTTTTATAAACAAATATGGCATGGGAGATGGGGATATTGGGTTAATAAACTCATGCTTTTGACTACTTGGTTCCCAATATATTCATATACCCATGCCTAGCTCTCTTGGGACTTCAACACACATGCAAAACACATCTTCTACTTGCAAAAGAAAAATTCTGCACAGCATTTTTATTCTTGCTGCTGCCGTGACCTTTCAAAGGTGAAGAGGGGTTCAATTTCTTTTTTTGCAAGCTAATTCTAGTGTCCTTAAATCCTAACCAAAGTATATGGTGTTGGTGCACAAGTTTGGGGTATAATCTCTTGAGGTTTCATCCATTTGAAGCTCCATTCAACATCATCATCTTCATCACTTTCAACTAGCTTGGAATAGGTATAACATCTTATTCTTGCTTGTAGTTTGTAAGTATATATCACAACTTGATCCTAATTGGGATTTAACTTTAATTGGCTTAAAGTTTAACAAGTCTAAAATTGGTAATTAACATGCTTCCGCTTTCTTAATTCTTAAAATGGTTTAAGTATATTATGAACTTGTTAAATCCCAACAATAGGCGTGTTTGTGCATATAGTGGTGAGTAATAGCCGTGTTTTACTCCCACGTTATTATCCGAGTTATTATGCACATAGCCGTGTTTGTGTACATGATTGTGAGTAATAGCTGTGTTTTACTCACCCATTGATCAAGTGATGCCATAGCCGTTTTTGGGAACACTTGGGGGTGATGCCATAGCCGTTTTTGGAACACCTCGGGGGTTAGCATACCATAGCTGTTTTTGGGAGCTAACAGTTGTTATGAACATCGATGACTTGTTTCACGAAGTCATTCCCCTGCGAAGAGTTGGTTAACCAAGGATTATAGTTGTTGTGTAGCATTTAATTAATATTATGACTATTATGCTAATGGTGTTGCTAGTTGTACGATTATGATGCTACTAGCTTTATTACGAGATGATATGCGAGATTATGCTAAGGTTTATGCTAGTTATACGTTTGATGTTACTAGCTTGTGCGAATTGATACATGAGGTATTTATGGTGCGTTTGATGTTACTAGCTTTTACGCTTGTTAAGCGAGTTCATTGTGGTAAGATTGATTATGCTAGTTTCGTATGCTTTGACATGCGGGATTAATGTGTGGTTTGGGTAAGGGAGTGCAAGTAGGTAAATTATATATGTACGTGTGTAACTATTGCACTCACTAAGCTTTAGCTTACCCTCTCGTTGTTTACCTTTTTATAGATTTGCATGGATGCGGTGGCTCGGGTAAGCGTGGGACTAGTGGACTCGCGTAGTTGCTTTAGAAGGCTTTCTTTTGGATTGATTAGGATTGGGTAGTGTATCCCCAATCGCCATGCTCGGCTTTATTTTGTGTTAATAGATGTGTGATTGAAACCTTGTATTTTCATATGAAAGTCGTAAAACGGTCGATGTGGGCCCGGCCTCGTAAAACTTATTTTATGAATGGAACGTGTTAGTTTTTCATATATGAATAGGTTGTGAAAAGCGTTTTGTCTAAATACGTCGGAAAGTGGTCAAACATTTTCGCATTTCATGACTTTTTGGACTGGCCAGTTTGGCGCGCCGCGCGGCCATATGGCGCGCCGCGCCATATGCAGTTCCAGCAAAAAAAATTTATTTTGCATTATTGGTTGGTTAACGGGTTGGGTTGTTACAAGTGGTATCAGAGCATGGTCTAAGGGATTTAGGTGACTTGAGATAGGTGCCTAGACTTAGACTTTTGTGTGTGCTAAATTTGTTGCGGGACTTGTAGGATTACGGGTCGGAATGGGTTTAGTTAGTGCCTTGTTTATAGGTTGACTAACATTTATATTAGTAATGCGGATATTATTAATATGCTATTGTGCTGTGATAATGATTCTTGTGTTATGTTTTGTTTGTGTTTGCGGTTGCATATATCATCAAGAGAGGCGGTCGTTGTACTAACGAGTCGATACGACGTGTATGCTTAATAAGGACTTGCAAACCTTATTACGGGTGCAAATCGTGTCTAGCATGTGATGTACGATGAGTGTTTAGCAAGATGGGGTGGTATTGTGTGTGAGCTTTATACATTCGTGATCTAATCGCTTTGCATTTCTTAGAATGGCGACGGGAAATAGGATCGAGACGAACGATGCTGAGTTTAATGCTAGAGTTACACGTATGTTAGGCTATTGTAGTAGTATTCGGTTGTTAGAGCGTGTTCGCTTTCGTGTTGAAGTTGATGATCCATGAGGTTCGTCGGGTAGATGAAACCCCTGAGATCAAGTGTTTGATCTAGATGAATGTTGGTAATGGAGTCTACGGGATGCAACGTTAGGTGCCTCTTTCATACCTACTAGCATGTTATTCGACTCCGATGGTGTTACGGTTACATTGAGCATAGGGTACCGGAAAGAAAACCCTTAGGTGTTTGAGTGGCGGAGTGGAAGTTACAAGCGATAGCAACTCGATGATTGCTAGAGTAACACCCGTACGGTTCGGTAAGTGCTTCGGTTGAAGTAGCAAAGGGTAATCCGAAATCCTTCGTATGCTCAAGGTTGGAGAAAGGTTTGTTGACGTGCGTATTAAGAGATGCAAGACGGGTGAACCTCGTCTTTCTTTTAGGAGTCATGATAATGCGATTGGCGCATTAGTTGTCGGATTAGTGGTCACTCTTTCTGTGAGAGTGAGCATGTGTTTATCGTCGGGAGCTATTGTTGGAGACGAATTCGTGAGAATTCGAGGACTATGACCAATGAGGATATTGGTTGTGTATGTTGATGAGTGGCCATTCCATGGGATGCTATTATTTTGACGATGTGTTTACGGAACGGAGTTCTAGGTGGGGGAGTTTATACTCTCGTACGAAGGTATTCTAGTGTGATGTAGTGACTAGCTAGGTCGAGTTAGTCCATTGCAGTTTGACTAACCGAGTCGGGTTAATTAATTTGATGTTAGGTATTGACCGAATGCGTTTGACTAACCAAGTTGGGTTAATCATTTGTCGTTAGAGGTTTGACCGAGGCGGGTTGACCAAGTAAGTTTGACTTAACCAAGTCGGGTTAATCAATTAGGTGATAGGTGTTGATCGAGGCGGGTTGACCAAGTGTGTTTGACTAACGAGTTCGGGTTAATTGTTTTGGTGTGGAGGCTTAACCAAGTCGGGTGTAACCATGAGGTGATTAGAGGGTTACTTGTATTGTTCTCCATAATGGTTAGCGTATAAATGGTATGCCGTTCGAGAGGCGTTTACGTTGACCAAGTATATGTGCAAGAAGAGTCACGGATGTCGACTATCTTTGATGTGTGTAGTTTTCGGCCAGTCTTCATGATTGTTGGATGTGTGATCTATTGGTGGTTTTATACACCGAGAGTGGGGTCGTGAGGACCACGTCGTGGGATTACTGAGGCGATAGCCGTGTTTCGCTCACATGTTGTTACGGGTGTGACAATAGTCGATTTTGTACACCTTAGGTTTAGCGTAGCCATAGTCATTTTGGGCGCTTTTGGTTTTAGCCGTTGCTTATGATGTTAGGATAGTGGCGTATTGGTTGTATTGCGCACTACAAAGGATGTTTAGTGGTAAGTGTAATCCGTAAGGATTCATGTGGTACGATCTTCAACGTTCGGATCGTTGACTTTAGGTTGAGACTTGGTCTCTTTTAGTGTTGTCCTTGGTTAAGGTACGCTAAGGAATTGATATCTCGGTACGAGATTGGTTGAGTTTCTCCCGATATGGGGAAAGGAGCAGGTTTTTAGTGCTCGGATGGTGATTTTGTTAAATCGTGGGTGACAATTTAGTTGTTAAAGGCGATTCATTGGGAAGAATTGCCTAAGAAAGTCGGATTGGAACATATGTTGAGAACCTTTTAGTGTAGGTCCGGATGGTTAAGTGACGAGGATCACGAGGACGTGATCGAGTTTAAGTGGGGGAGAGTTGTAAGACCCAAATGTTTATGGTACATAATGTATTTATGGTGTACGATGCGTGTATGAGGTGTACGAAGCATGTACGTGTTGCTTGCTCGAACGTCGAAGGAAACTGGACGTTGTCTAAAGTGACAAGGTGTGTACGTATCTTTTCAACCCCAGATAAAGTTTGTGTTGATATTTCAAAGCCTTACCATTGGAAAGAAAATCTTATTACGTTTCCAACGATAATTGATTCATCGAAAACGGAGCTACGGTCAAAAAGTTATGGCCAAAACAAGTTTCTGAAAACTGACCTGTAGGTTGGAGCGGCGCTCCACCTTTTGGCGCGGCGCGCCGAACCCGTCTGATGCAATTTTCAGCCTTTTTAAAAGGCTTAAGTGAGGGGTACTTTGGTCTTTTCATTTAGGGTCGGTTTAGGGTCACCAAAACTGATCTAGAACTCCATTGGAGCTCATTTCTCACCCACACAAATACTCTCTTCAAACCCTAGTGAGAGAAACCCACTTTTAGTGAGAGAGAGCTTGATTTGGAGAAGAAGGAGTTGGATTCTCATTTACTAATTTTGACTTGAGTCAAAATTAGGGTTTGGTGATGATTATGACCCAATTATCGATTTAATAAGGTTTATAAACTTAAAATGGATTAAGTTGAAGCATAGAACCGAGTTAAATATGTTTTGGTGTCAAAACTCGCTAATGGCGCGATGTTGACTCCTTTGGGTCAAAATTAGGGTTTAAGTGTCATTATGGGCAAGATAGGTGTTTAACACCTATGATTGGGTTTAATTGGCGTATTAGGACCATTCTCACTTGTGTTAGTGATTATTGGTTAATTTGGGCGCGATTTGTACTTGGAAGTACAATCGGGTCGATATTGCACTAGGTCTCAATATGGGTTGGTTTGTAATCCACCCTAATTGTGTTGTTTATTATTATGATAATGGATTTAGGTACGTTCATTGATGGATCATCTGATTTGGCTTGTTCTCATCAAGACTTCAAGGTGAGTGGAATAATTATACATGTATATATATAATTTATTTGCTTGTGCGCGATGTGCACAATAGCCGGGTTTTGGGGCACATCGATGCCACGATAGCCGTTTATAGCCGGATTTTGTGCGCTACATGTGACTTAAGATTTGGGGACCCGATATATTTATTGTAATGCTATTATTTGACGATGAGTCACATAGCCATTTTTGTGACCATTGAGGTGTTGCATAGCCATTTTTGCACACATTAATTAATGGTGTCACATAGCCGTTTTTGTGACCATAGTTGTCGGACATAGCCGTTTTGTCCAATTGATAATTATGCACATAGCCGTGTTTGTGCATATAGTGGCGAGTGATAGCCGTGTTTTACTCCCACGTTATTATCCGAGTTATTGTGCACATAGCCGTGTTTGTGTACTTGATTGTGAGTAATAGCCGTGTTTTACTCACCCGTTGATCAGGTGATGCCATAGCCGTTTTTGGGAACACTTGGGGGTGATGCCATAGCCGTTTTTGGAACACCTCGGGGGTTAGCATACCATAGCCATTTTTGGGAGCTAATGGTTGTTATGAACATCGATGACTTGTTTCGCGAAGTCATTCCCCTGCGAAGAGTTGGTTAACCAAGGATTATAGTTGTTGTGTAGCATTTAATTAATATTATGACTATTATGCTAATGGTGTTGCTAGTTGTACGATTATGATGCTACTAGCTTTGTTACGAGATGAGATGCGAGATTATGCTAAGGTTTATGCTAGTTATACGTTTGATGTTACTAGCTTGTGCGAATTGATACACGAGGTATTTATGGTGCGTTTGATGTTACTAGATTTTACGCTTGTTAAACGAGTTTATTGTGGTAAGATTGATTATGCTAGTTTCTTATGCTTTGACATGCGGGATTAATGTGTGGTTTGGGTAAGGGAGTGCAAGTAGGTAAATTATATATGTACGTGTGTAACTATTGCACTCACTAAGCTTTAGCTTACCCTCTCGTTGTTTACCTTTTTATAGATTTGCATGGATGAGGTGGCTCGGGTAAGCGTGGGACTAGTGGACTCGCGTAGTTGCTTTAGAAGGCTTGTTTTTGGATTGATTAGGATTGGGTAGCATATCCCCAATCGCCATGCTCGGCTTTATTTTGTATTAATAGTCGTGTGATTGAAAACTTGTATTTTCGTATGAAAGTCGTAAAACGGCCGATGTGGGCCCGGCCTCGTAAAACTTATTTTATGAATGGAACGTGTTAGTTTTTCATATATGAATAGGTTGTGAAAAGCGTTTTGTCTAAATACGTCGGGAAGTGGTCAAACATTTTCGCATTTCATGACTTTTTGGACAGGCCCGTTTGGCGCGCCGCGCGACCATATGGCGCGCCGCGCCATATGCTGTTCCAGCAAAAAAAAAATTATTTCGCATTATTGGTTGGTTAACAGGTTGGGTTGTTACAAGAACAAAGAGCTGACACCCCCCTAAGGGGATGATTTCCATTTATGAGGCTGCCACGGTGCAGCTTCATCCCAACGCAATTAATAAAATTGTGTTGTTTGAGATGTTTTGCAATGCCACCAACGTACAACCGCTGCTAAATGTGTTTCGCACGTGTAACAGTCTAATTTTATACGATGTGGGATGGTTTTCATTCCGCAGCAAACTGGGCACAATGATTTCACCAAAAGACTCAATCGGCAACTGGCGCGGTTCTTTCTTTTATATTAACGACACCGCCAATGTGGACAGCGACCTACCAAGAACATGGTGTACAGAACTTGATCCCAATTTCAATGAGAAACCGGTACTTGATGATCTTGAGAATGATATTATCAAGACACTCAAAAATGCAGGCCTAATTCTGCGAGCTTATTCGAATGTACCGATGTACATCGTCAGAGTTTCAATTCAATGGCCATGGAGCGACTATGACACGCTTTTGGTTGACCAGGCAAAAAATGGTATATCGCTTAAACTTATCGCATAATACTTTTTATACTTTTTGCAGTATATTTTTGCTTCACATAAAACTATATGTTTATATTTTCGCTGAGATTACTCTTGACCTTATCATGAGGTCTGCCGATATCAGTAGGATCAGCCCTGCTCGTCACCTAAAGAATGGCGACGGTGACATTGTTCTTATTGATGAGCCAATCATCAATATATGTTATATTACTGGTGGCGAGGAACGCGGCAAGCGAAAAGTTGTGGAGGGTGCCACCACCTCGCGTAGAAAAAGATTACGCTCTCTTGCTGAACAAGAAACGAGTACGTAATTGTGAATTCATAGTATTTATTTATTACGCATTTTTTACTTTCGCATAAACTCGCTATATTTGTTTATCTGGTTATAGTTGTTCTTTCAGAGTCATCCGCTGAAGCCACCCCGCTCTACAACATCAGAGGGAGCATCCCTACAGATGTTCTTAAAGAGCCCGGGCAAGAAGATTTGTCTCTTCCATCTGACGCAGAAGCGTCTAATCAGGAGGAGGAAGGAGAAGCTGATGCAGAAGAAACCGCAGTAGCAGAACAGGCCAATAGATTATACCGCAGGCTTTATAAATTTGTTCTTCAGGAAACAAAAGAGCAATATCGCAAACTATCATACCCCGAAGCTGCAAGACAGCGGCTGCATAATTGTTATAATGGAATTTATCTAACAATTGACAGCATGGAGCGCTTCACGGAGATGTCGGATGAGTATGATAAAGTATTAAAGCTTGCTAGCGCGCACGAGAGAAAAGCACAAAGGGCTGAGGCGCAGTTTAAAAAGGCTGCGGAAGAGAACGCCAAGCTCAAAAAGAGGGTGGAAACTGCGGAACAAAATTTCGCACAGCTGGTCAAGTATCTCCCAACTTTCGCAGATAAAGTGATGGACTCCAATCCAGTCACTGAAAAATTTCAAGCGTATGCCCAAGCAGCTGTAGTGACCCAAAAAATTTCGACTAATTTTAAACCGAACTCTCGAAACGATTTAATATTTTGACACGATAAGAAAAGTCTGTTAGGTTGAGTCTCAAAAATTTTGAACTGTTTGATATCTGCAATTGACTTTTGACCATTCTCGACAATTCACTAACAACTATTTGTTAATAGATATATATATATATATATATATATATATATATATATATATATATATATATATATATATATATATATATATATATATATATAGTTTCGAGTTTATTAGAAAACGATAGTAACACTCAATTGTCATTCGATCGTTATTAAACAAGTAGCAAACAACCTTCCTATGACTCTATGAATGGTTATACAAAGACCATAATAAGAAGTCTACAACAATTATTTTATGCCAAGAAGATGCAATTTGATGAGTAAACATAGGACTTTAGCTAAATGTAATAACTTTAATTGAATGATCACAAGAAACGTAACATAAACTAAAAGAATGATTAAAATTATAATTTATTTGTAATCTAAATATTATTAGTTATTATTATCATCATTGATATAAATTATCACTTTATTAAAAATTACTATTATCATTATTCTTATTAGTATTATTTTCAGGGATATCATTATTATTTTATCCTATTATTAGTAACAGTATTTTTATTAACAGTATTATTTTTAATATATTTACTAAATAATAATAGTAATTATTAATTATATATATAAAAATAGATAAAGGCGTATAATCTATTATATATCATTATCAGTGCATTTTTCTGCCCGTGATCTCCATGTCGACCAAGAATCAATTAGATGATCTCACTACTTCTACTTTGTTGACTTAATTACCTAATTCATTATATTTGTATATCTATCTGCATCTCTTTTATGAGTAAAAACAAACATAACTATTTGCATTCTTTTCTTTCTAGTCCTTTTCTTTCTCCTATAGAGCTTCAAACATCAACCATCTTTTTCGATCACTTGTAATCGCTTCTATTGTTTACTACTTGTTTCCTTCGATTCAACAACAACAAAACACATCCAAATCTTTTGTGTCTCTATTCTTGTTCAAACCATCTCCACTAATAACTACTGCAACACATTATATTGCTTTTGCTCAACCAACTACCCACGACTGCAACCACTGAACCACCCAACACCCCACAGCCACTTCCCTTCATCGATTTAAACCACCACCATCATCGAATAGTGTATTGTTGTTGTTTCTGTGTAAACCGTGAAACCAACATAAGACTACCACTAAACCATTCTTTGTTGATACTGTTTTATAGCTGAACCAATGAATACACCAACACCATTAATTCGTTCTGTAAACCACATAAACTCAAACAAACAAGACCCAGGTTGTTTCTATATTTTCGATTAAATTGTTTCTGTCTTAGACTCACTGCTACAACAGCTGTTACCATACACTTTCAAACAAAACCACAACGATCTCTCTCTCCATCTTTTCTCTCTCTCTCATCCTATTCCTCTCACTGCTACCGTTCCACTTTCTGCTCAAAACCAACTTCTATTGCACCGGTTTCTATTCTGTTGAAGCAAACATCCACCATTGTTGCTACTTATTATCGCTGCTATTACCTTGTTCTAATTATTCGCACTACATACACCTATGATTACATAAATTATACAACTCATACGCATATATGCATTAAGACATATTTTTATTTCCTTCTCTTTTTTTTCCTACTCGAACAGACTGACCACAACCAAATTCCTTTTAAATTCAATACGGTAGTGATAGTATATGGCTGCTACGACTGGATAAATCCTCAACGTGTCATTAATATACGATGATGATGATGAGTAATAACAATATTGATGATGGTGGAAAGAAAATAATATACGGTGAAGATGAATGATGAGATAAGAGATGCTGCATAATTCTTTTTCTGTTTTAATCCTAACTCACACCACCGATAGGTCCTTTTTCCCTTTTCCTTTCTTTTTGTTTTTTATTCCAGCCGATAGAAGAAATATCGAGGATGATAGTATTCGTATTTAGCATGTTAGTGGATTTGTTATTTAAACATAATCTTTTGTTGGGCTTCTTTTAGTGGACCGAATGATTTGCTACTAGATCAAGTTGTTTTGGACCGATGAGATGTTGGACCAACAGGTTTTTCATTTGGGTCAAAATAATAAGCAGATGCGAATTATATATATTTTGGTTGGGTTTAAATTAGATGAATCATAATAGTTCAATGGTTTAATGGTGTCATGTGTGAGCCAGTGGTCACGGGTTCGAGCCCGATCTGGGAGAATCTTTTTATTAAAGCTTTCCAAGGGGTATAACCTTTTTACTATTTTATTTCCATTATTATTATTATTATTATTATTATTATTATTATTATTATTATTATTATTATTATTATTATTATTATTATTATTATTATTATTATTATTATTATTACTATTATTATTATTATTATCTAACTAGTATTATTAATATCATTATCTTAAAAGTATAATTTTTTATAAAATTATTATTATTATTATTATGATTATTAGTAATAATTATTAATACAAGTATCATTAGAGTTATCATTATTATTATGAAAAGTAACATTACTATTAAAGTTATAATTATTATTAAAATCATCATTTTTTTTTTAAATTATCATTACTATTAAAGGTATCATTTTTATAAAATTATTATTTAGACTATTAGTAGTAGAAGTATTATTATTATTATTATTATTATTATTATTATTATTATTATTATTATTATTATTATTATTATTATTATTATTATTATTATTATTATTATTATTATTATTATTATTATTTTTATTTTTATCATAAAAGAATACAAATTGTTATTTATTATTATTGATATTATTTTGCCAAATAAATAACTATATAAGAATATATTTAACACATATCACATAACAACATTAATATTTTCATAATAAATTCTAATTATTTATCCAAAGTATATAAAATAAATATATCTAATTAATTATTAATGAAACTTACAAATTACTAAAATAGCAAATATATCACTAATAATATAAAAATTCGTTCGATTTCAATTATATGTGTTAATATAAATATGAATGATATAGGTTCGTGAATCTGAGGCCAACCCTGCATTGTTCAATATAGTCATATGTATTTTTACTACAAAATACAGTATGGTGAGTTCATTTGAATCCCATTTAGACATTTTTGGGCTGAGAATACATGCAAATGCTTTATTAACTGTTTTACAATATTTATATGGGTAAGTTCATTAGCTCCCTTTTACTCTTTACATTTTTGGGACTGAGAATACATGCGTTGTTTTTACAACTGCTTTATTAAATGCTTTTGAAATATATTTTTCAACTGCGAAAACATGAAATGCTTTTATAAATGTTTGACGAGATAGACACAAGCAAAACATTCCTCAAATGAATTATTATGCAGACAGAAGTTCTATGGATTATTATTGAATTATGTGGACTTGATAATTGCCACTAATTGATGTGAATATTTTTCCCCTGATTATTATTGCTTGGTAACCTAAGAAATAGAATCGGGTATGACCCTAATTCACGCGAATCCTAAAGGTAGCTACCGGGTTTAACACCCCCACCCAGAATGTTCACTAGACGGAACGGCTAGTGGGCGTGGTGTTTAGTACTTCGAAGTTTATATGATTATTATACAGACGAGATGTTCTGTTTTGGGGATATTATTATGCGCATTATATGTTAAGGTTGGTTACCAAGCCAAGCTATGAAAGCAATGAAAAGTGAATGTTATGTATTGAGAGAATGATTTTATACACAGGTTATGTGTATGTTATTTTTATGCACGAGATATGTGTACGGTTACTAAGATTTATGAAAGATGATTTCGTTAACGAGAAATGTGTACTGTATTTAAAAGATATCGCATGTACATTACAGGTGGGTATAGGATTCGGGCCCATTTGTACCATGCAGCATTTAAATCATGTGGTCTATCAAAATGATAAATTTTATTGATTTATGATAAACCTATGAACTCACCAACCTTTTGGTTGACACTTAAAAGCATGTTTATTCTCGGGTATGAAAGAAACCTTCCGCTGTGCATTTGCTCATATTACATGGAGTCATTCATGACATATAGAGGTCCGTTCATCGCAATGGTGCCAGATGTTATTGTATCCGTTCAGGAAAATTTGGATGGGGTATGACATGTGGTATCAGAGCGGTGGTCTTAGAGAACCAGGTCTTACATTAGTGCGTCTAACTGATAGTTGTTTAGATGCATTAGTGAGTCTGGACTTCGACCGTGTCTGCATGTCAAAAGTTTTGCTTATCATTTCTAGTCAAAAATCGTCTGCTTATCATCCTTAAACAAATTACCTGCTTATCAATCTTAGTCTAGACATGTCTTACTGCCTCTATTGAATAGACAATGTATAGATAAATTCATATCTTATCGTATCTTCTAATTCATATCTTAGCGTATATGTTACTGTAAACTTTGCCTGACAGCTTCCGTAGATTCCTCCATAACTTATGGGATTTTAGTATTATATATGCATATGTAAATTATGTATTGCAGGGTACTAATCTACATCCTATAATCTATTTCTTATCGAAAATCCTTCATCTGATTGTACGAGATGAATCCCTCAACTAGTTCGAGTCCCTCAGATTTCGATAGCTATTCCGATAGTTATTCCGACAACTATTCCGACATGGATATTCACATAAGCTTCGAAAGCAGTGTAAACGAAATAGATCAACCAACTAGTCATCTTCAATTCATTTGATGGGTTCGTAGTCTACTTAATCATTGGAGACAAGAAGAAGAGATCCCTTTCATCCGCCATATTGTCCTCTGGGCGAAGAACCTGAAGCATTCACCGGTGAACCAATCCGAAATACCATTTTCACTCTCATTTCCCGAATATCTCAACACGATTATATTCTATTTAAAATTCTAAACCTTATTCATCCGCTCGTTCCGACCGACAATCATCCCGGAATAATAGAAGAAGTTAGCGAACTTCGCCCTCGAGTAATCAATTTGGAGAATACGGTGCAAAATTTACCAGCAGCAGCAACATCAACGGCACCAACAGTACTATCAGTAACAACACCAGTACCATCAACAATCCATGTCTCAACATCTCATTCTATACCTCAAAGTATAATCATCGTTCTACGTGACGTTCTACATCATTTATCTTCGTTCGACATGGCGATTATGTAATCTCTAATATTTTAGAGATTATATACTCTTGTTCTAACGGTAAATCAAATGAGATTAATATTATATTAACTCATTGAATTCATGATTACATCTGAAGAAAATATATATGTATATATATTTTCATAAGGATTGTAATTAAAAATTCTTTTGTACAAACTGTTAATGGTGAAAATATTTTAACGGGTAGGTAATACCCGAGGAATATTTAGATTTCACATTAATAAGTTACACTGTACATTCTTCAAATCTGATTCAACATTCATTTACTATCCTACTTACATCCACCGATATACGTATCCATTCATCGCAGAATAACAATTTTCATTCAATTTCATATTTGGATTTTGACATATCAGAATCCAACAAGTGGCATAATGAAGAAAACATATGACAAAATAAAATTTGTTAGAAACAGACAAATTAACTATGAGAAATTTTGTTAAGAATCCACGCTAACTGTTCCTAGTTAACTGTTCCTAGCTAACTGTTAATTCCGTATTACCTTTTATTTATCGCAATTTATTTATCGAAATTTTAATTCTCGCAATTTATTTATCGTTATTTAATTTCTGTTATTTATTTTACGCACTTTAAATATCAGGACACGTATACAAGGTTTTGACATATCATATCGACGCATCTATATATATTATTTGGAATAACCATAGACACTCTATATGCAGTAATGCTGGAGTTAGCTATACAGGGTTGAGGTTGATTCTACAATAATATATATAGTTTGAGTTGTGATCGAGTCTGAGATGTATACGTGTCACGAAACGTATTAATTAATTCGAATATTATATATTGCTAAATGTGGACTATCAACTGAGGACTAATGACATTGGACAATTAAAATGAATTAAAATATTGATTATAACATATGAAACTAAACATTTCTTCAAGTTTGCCACTTGATTTCATCTTAAACCTCATTTGTATCTTGACGATTACAATCTGCGTTCAAACCTTTCGTAATTCTTGAAAACACCTCAATCGAGAGGATGAACCAACCGCACTTCATCTACGTAAGAAGTGATTGATGCATATAGTTATACACTTGAAAACTCTTGGAACCTGAGTAAACGTTTAACACGTATCTGTGCTAGTTCCTTTGGCGTTGTTATTATCGAAAATAACTTTGCAATTCCTTTTGAAATTAGCCAATTTTGTCACAGCTCCAGCAAATCAACTTCGATTTTCATTCGAATTTGCCTTATTATAACCTCGATATATACGATTGCTCTTTTGTCGTCGTTACCGGAGAACCTTTTATATTCCACCACATTATCAGCAGATGTACCAGCAACTTCCTTGATCTTTGATTTTCCGAAAAATCATTATATTCATTGAAACTCTATCATATACTCATCCGCATCTTATAACGAGAATTACCATACCAATTACTGGGAATCAGCAATCAGTATTTTGAATCTCGCAGCATTTCTACATCAATAGTTATATGTATACATATAACATTTATCTTTTAGAATTATGATCTTTCATTCTAAAATTTTGAAAAGCACCCAGTCTACAAACCAATACTTTAAATTCTGAAAAAACTGAATATAGCAGCAAAAACTGTACACGATCTTAACCGTCGGAAGTTGATGATAAAGAATAGTATGTTGGAAAAACTCAGAAAAATTAGAACTAGAAAACTGATTGAGCAACCTACGAAGGAGTCTCTGAACAAAACATAAGGAATAAACTTGTACATTCCTGATGATTCTGTTTCTAATGAAATCTTTAGCGAATACCTTGCTTTTGACTCCAAACTCTTGCGGACAAATTTTCTTCACCATCCTTCGATATTAGAAATTCCAAGATATCATCGTATCTTTCATTATAAATATCCTCCATATTTCTGAAGATATTTTCATAACTATTCTTATCTGAAATCATTAATCTTCGTGCTATCAGTGTTACATCATATAGAAACTGTTAGTTTCTATATTCTGTAAACTTTCGAGCTTAAAATATGAATGTTATTGAAGTAATGTTAGGAACTGAAGCATGAGTTAGTATAATATAATGACACTTGATCAACGTGATTATATTACAGTAAGTCATGCTGAGTTTCTAATGGAACGTGATTATTCACAGACCATACCATCATCATGTACTATGTTACACGACTCTTACATTCAATCTAATCTATAACCATATCAAGAACATATTTTCTTGATAGTTCTATCTTTTCTATGATGTCTGGTAATTTAACAAATCAGATCGTGCTAATACAATTTCTTTCTTAGAACATTAGCCATATTCATTCGAAACACTATACCTACAAATTCTGGACCATTACTTGTTATAATTAGGGTCGAGAAGAGAATAAAAAGGCAAAGAGCTCCGAATTATAAGGGAAAATATAAAGCCCGATAACAACACATAAATTACAAACCGTGTACATCAATGTTTATCGTAACATAAAGACACGGGAGAATTAAAAATACTATAACCCCAAGGGCGAAGTAGAAGTAAACAGATTCCTCCGGTGGAAGTTGGAGAAGGAGAATGATTGTTACGATAGTCAGGATAAGGACAAGGATTAGAACGGGATTAAGCATATTCACAATCTTTTGAAATTGGGAATTGAGTATAGGAATGATAAAAAATAATGGAACGAAAAAAGTTTAATTTATAATGAAGATACCAGACAGAGTAATCGAGGCAGATCACCTTATTTAATTATAGAGATCTTAATTTCATTACTCGCCGAAGAATCAAATCTTTTAGATTTCGAAGATTTTCTTTAAATCCCTTGAATTTCGGAATTCAATCGTGACTACGTCACCGGTCAAGTCGAATCTTCATTTACTCATTTCACTCTTTTGTGATAACTTCATTCGTACTCTTCGAATAATCGAATTGTTTTATCCAATTTACTCAATGATGATAAAACTCTATTTATCAACTCATATTCGTCATGAAAACATTTTTATTGTTAGCCATGACCACCTCACTCAAATTTCGGGACGAAATTTCTTTAGCGGGTAGGTACTGTAGTGACCCGGAAAATTTCAACTAATTTTAAACCGAACTCTCGATACGATTTAATATTTTGACACGATAAGAAAAGTCTGTTAGGTTGAGTCTCAAAAATTTTGAACTGTTTCATATCTGCAATTGAATTTCAACCATTCCCGACGATTCACGAACAACTATTTGTTAATAGATATGTATATAAATAAATAAATATATATATATATATATATATATATATATATATATAGTTTCGAGTTTATTAGAAAACGATAGTAACAATCAATTGTCATTCGATCGTTATTAAACAAGAAGCAAACAACCTTCCTATGACTCTATGAATGGTTATACAAAGACCATAATAAGAAGTCTACAACTATTATTTTATGCCAAGAAGATGCAATTTGATGAGTAAACATAGGACTTTGGCTAAATGTAATAACTTTAATTGAATGACCACAAGAAACGTAACATAAACTAAAAGAATGATTAAAATTATAATTTAGTTGTAATCTAAATATTATTAGTTATTATTATCATCATTGATATAAATTATCACTTTATTAAAAATTACTATTATCATTATTCTTATTAGTATTATTTTCAAGGATATCATTATTATTTTATCCTATTATTAGTAACAGTCTTTTTATTAACAGTATTATTTTAAATATATTTACTAAATAATAATAGTAATTATTAATTATATATATATATATAAACAAATAAAGGCGTATGATCTATTATATATCATTATCAGTGCATTTTTCTGCCCGTGATCTCCATGTCGACCAAGAATCAATTAGATGATCTCACTACTTCTACTTTGTTGACTTAATTACCTAATTCATTATATTTGTATATCTATCTACATCTCTTTTATGAGTAAAAACAAACATAACTA
Organism: Rutidosis leptorrhynchoides; assembly: GCF_046630445.1. NCBI lineage: Eukaryota > Viridiplantae > Streptophyta > Magnoliopsida > Asterales > Asteraceae > Rutidosis > Rutidosis leptorrhynchoides. The sequence continues at coordinate 243,343,882 of NC_092343.1, forward strand.
TTTGCATTCTTTTCTTTCTAGTCCTTTTCTTTCTCCTATAGAGCTTCAAACATCAACCATCTTTTTCGATCACTTGTAATTGCTTCTATTGTTTACTACTTGTTTCCTTCAATTCAACAACAACAAAACACATCCAAATCTTTTGTGTCTCTATTATTGTTCAAACCATCTCCACTAATAACTACTGCAACACGTTATATTGCTTTTGCTCAACCAACTACCCACGACTGCAACCACTGAACCACCCAACACCCCACAGCCACTTCCCTTCATCGATTTAAACCACTACCATCATCGAATATTGTATTGTTGTTGTTTCTGTGTAAACTGCGAAACCAACATAAGACCACCACTAAACCATTCTTTGTTGATACTGTTTTACAGCTGAACCCATGAATACACCAACACCATTAATTCGTTCTGCAAACCACATAAACTCAATCAAACGAGACCCAGGTTGTTTCTATATTTTTGATTAAATTGTTTCTGTCTTAGACTCACTGCTACAACAGCTGTTACCATACACTTTCAAACAAAACCACAACGATCTCTCTCTCCATCTTTTCTCTCTCTCATCCTCTTCCTCTCACTGCGACCGTTCAACTTTCTGCTCAAAACCAACTTCTATTGCACCGGTTTCTATTCTGTTGAAGCAAACATCCACCATTGTTGCTGCTTATTATCACTTCTATTACCTTGTTCTAATTATTCGCACTAACATACACCTATGATTACATAAATTATACAATTCATATGCATATATGCATCAAGACATATTTTTATTTCCTTCTCTCTTTTTTTTCCTACTCGAACAGACTGACCACAACCAAATTCCTTTTAAATTCAATACGGTAGTGATAGTATATGGCTGCTACGACTGGATAAATCCTCAACGTGTCATTAATATACGATGATGATGATGAGTAATAACAATATTGATGATTGTGGAAAGAAAATAATATACGATGAAGACGAACGATGAGATAAGAGATGCTGCATAATTTTTTTTCTGTTTTAATCCTAACCCACACCACCGATAGGTCCTTTTTCCCTTTTCCTTTCTTTTCGTTTTTTATTCCAGCCGACAGAAGAAATATCAGGGATGATAGTATTCGTATTTAGCATGTTAGTGGATTTGTTATTTAAACATAATCTTTTGTTGGGCTTCTTTTAGTGGACCGAATGATTTGCTACTAGATCAAATTGTTTTGGACTGAGGAGATGTTGGGCTAACAGGTTTTTCATTTGGGCCGAAATAATAAGCAGATGCGAATTATATATATTTTGGTTGGGTTTAAATTAGATGAATCATAATAGTTGAATGGTTTAATGGTGTTATGTGTGAGCGAGTGGTCACGGGTTCGAGCCCAATCTGGGAGAATCTTTTTATTAAAGCTTTCCAAGGGGTATAACCTTTTTACTATTTTATTTCCATTATTATTATTATTATTATCATTATTATTATTATTATTATTATTATTATTATTATTATTATTATTATTATTATTATTATCTAACTAGTATTATTAATATCATTATCTTAAAAGTATAAATTTTTATAAAATTATTATTATTATTATGATTATCAGTAATTATTATTAATACAAGTATCATTAGAGTTATCATTATTATTATTAAAAGTAACATTACTATTAAAGTTATAATTATTATTAAAATCATCATTTTGTTTTTTTAAATTATCATTTTTCTATCTTTACTATTAAAGGTATCATTTTTATAAAATTATCATTTAGATTATTAGTAGTATCATTATTATTATTATTATTATTATTATTATTATTATTATTATTATTATTATTATTATTATTATTATTATTATTATTATTTTTATCATAAAAGGATACAAATTGTTATTTATTATTATTGATATTATTTTACCAAATAAATAACCATATAAGAATATATTTAATACATATCACATAACAAAATTAATATTTTCATAATAAATACTAATTATTTATTTAAAGTATATAAAATAAATATATCTAATTTAGTTATTAATGAAACTTACAAATTACTAAAATAGCAAATATATCACTAATAATATAAAACTTCGTTCGATTTCAATTATATGTGTTAATATAAATATGAATGATATAGGTTCATGAATCTGAGGCCAACCCTGCATTGTTCAATATAGTCATATGTATTTTTACTACAAAATACAGTATGGTGAGTTCATTAGAATCCCTTTTACTCTTTACATTTTTGGGCTGAGAATACATGCAAATGCTTTATTAACTATTTTACAATATTTATATGCATGAGTTCATTTGCTCCCTTTTACTCTTTACATTTTTGGGACTGAGAATACATGCGTTGTTTTTACAACTGCTTTATTAAATGCTTTTGAAATATATTTTTGAACTGCGAATACATGAAATGCTTTTGATAATGCTAAAAACGAACATATATTTCATAGCATTATTCCTCAAGAAAGACAAGCTTTTAGTTGCAATTGTTCTATTTACAAGTGATATTCGTTTAAATAATAAAAGGTGAAGACAAAAGACAGATTCGACGAATTGAAGACGCAAACGACCAAAAAGTTCAAAAGTACAAAATACAATCAAAGAGGTTCCAATTATTGATAAGAAACGTCTCAGAATTATAAGAGTACAAGTTACAAAACGCAAAGTACAAGATATTAAATTGTACGCAAGGACGTTCGAAAATCCGGAACCGGGAAAAGAGTCAACTCTCAACACTCGACGCAACGGACTAAAAATTACAAGTCAACTATGCACATGAATATAATATAATATATAATTAATTCTTAAAATTAATATATATATTATATTATATTTAAAAACCGTCGGCAAGAAAGGATCCAAAATGGAGTGAGCTGTAAAATCAAACTCCGAGACTCGCGGAGTTTGAAGGGGAAAAATGCCGCGAGTCGCGGAGCCCCAAATTCTAAAACTGCCTATAAAGCTCGCGCATTCTGATCGTAAAAAAATATCCATATATCCATCCTCTCTATCTATATATGTAATATATATATATATATATATATATATATATATATATATATATATATATATATATATATATATATATATATATATATATATATATATATATATAATTTATATTTTAATTTTAATTTTAATTTTAAATCCTAATAATAAGGGTATGTTATCGAATGTTGTAAGGGTGTAAGTCGAAATTCTGTCCGTGTAACGCTACGCTATTTTTAATCATTGTAAGTTATGTTCAACCTTTTTAATTTAATGTCTCGTAGCTAAGTTATTATTATGCTTATTTAATACCGAAGTAATCATGATGTTGGGCTAAAAATATTAAAATTGGGTAATTGGGCTTTGTACCATAATTGGGGTTTGGATAAAAGAACGACACTTGTGGAAATTAGACTATGGGCTATTAATGGGTTTTATATTAACTAAACAATACCTTGTTAATTTAATATACAAACTTATAATTTGACGTATTTATATATAACCACATACGCTTGACTGGGTACGGTAGGCGGGATATCTATAAATACCAATAATTATTCATTTTACCGGACACGGAACTGGATTAATAGTTAATAGACTTGTTGAAACATGGGTGAATTACATTCAAGGGTAATTGGTGTAATTGTTAACAAAGTAGTAAAACCTTGGTTTACACGCAATCGATAACCTGGTGTATTCATTAAACAAAGTATTAAAACCTTGTTACAATTCGAATCCCCAATTAGTTGGAATATTTGACTTCGGGAATAAGAATAATTTGACGAAGGCTTTCGCTCTTTATATTTATGACTGATGGACTATTATGGACAAATCCGTATGGACATATTAAATAATCCAGGACAAAGAACAATTAACCCATGGGAATAAACTAAAATAAACACGTCAAACATCATGATTACGGAAGTTTAAATAAGCATAATTCCTTTATTTTCATATTTAATTGCACTTCTAATTATCGCACTTTTATTTATTGTTATTGTATTTAATTGCACTTTTATTTTTTGTCTTTGTATTTAATTGCACTTTTAATTTTCGTACTTTTTAATTATCGCACTTTTATTTTATCGCACTTTTATTTATCGCAATTTCATTATCGTTATTTACTTTACGCTTTAAATTAAGTCTTGTATTTATTTTTAATATTTTACATTAGGTTTTAACTGCGACTAAAGTTTTAAAAATTGACAAACCGGTCATTAAACGGTAAAAACCCCCTTTTATAATAATAATATTACTTATATATATTTGTATTTTTATAAATTAAACTAATATAGCGTTAAGCTTTGTTTAAAGATTTTTCCCTGTGGAACGAACCGGACTTACTAAAAACTACACTACTGTACGATTAGGTACACTGCCTATAAGTGTTGTAGCAAGGTTCAGGTATATCCATTCTATAAATAAATAAATATCTTGTGTAAAATTGTATCGTATTTAATAGTATTTCGTTGTAAAATTTAATAGTATTTTATACCCCTTAGCTTTAACTATCAAGTATTTTTGGCGCCGCTGTCGGGGACCAAAATCTAGCTTAAAAGCCGGAAGCGCAACGCTAATATAAAAAAAAAAAGATTTTTACTTTTAGTTTACTTTTATAAAAATACATTTTTGTAAAAATACATTTTAAATATTCGAAAATATAAAAAGAAAAACAAAAATATAAATATTTTTAAGAGTTTGTTAAATATTTAAGTTTTATAAAGTTTCTTTATTTTATTAAAATATAAGTTTTATTTAAATATTTTGTGTTTATTTAAAGCATAAAAAAAACCGAAAAATATATATATATATATATATATAAATCTATTTTTAAGATTTTTATAAAAATATAAAATATTTCTATTTTTATTTTAATTTTTAAAATATAAGTTTTTATTTAATTTATATAAATATTTTATTTAATTATTAAAACAGAAAATATAAAAAAATAAATAAATAAAAAAAACCGAAACCTGTCGAAACCAGCCTGTCATCTGAATTTTCATTTCCCGCGACTCGCAGAGTTTTTTTGTACGTGGCACCGCAACTCGCGGAGCCACCCTGTCACGCCTGCAGAAACCCTAAATTTGCATTTATTACGGAGTTTTAATTATTATTATTAATATTAATTAATTAGTATTTAGGGTTAATTAATTTATTATTTAGTTTAAGTTTTAATTAATTTGTAATAATTAATTTTAATTAGTTTTATTTAAATTGTAAAATTAATAGTTTTATAAAATAAATAAATAAAAATAATATTTTTATAAAAAATTGTACTTTTTACAACTTTTAGTTTATTTTTATATTTTATCCCTTTTTATTCATTTTTAGCGTAACTTTTGTATTTTTCGCTCGTTTTTAGTTTTAAATATAGTTTTTGCCATAGTTATTTTTACTTCTAAATTTTTAGGCCTTGCCGTAAAATCCCTTAAGTGCTTTTTTCTTTAGACTAAGATTTAGGTGCTCTAGAATTTTGCGACACCTTTTTAAGTTTTAGTACCTTTTTAAGATATTGCCATTTGGGATATAGTTTTACTTGTAAGCTTTAATATTTTTAGACGCAACTTTTAATTCTTAGTTTTTAGTTCCTTTTTAAGTTTTAACGCGCTACTTTCTTATTTTTATTTTTCGACGCCTTTTACCTATGTATCAATTATCACTCCAATTAGTAATCTCAATTTGCAATTTTAATTTTAAGTTAGTGATAGTAATAAGGTTGGGTTAGTCGAGTGTTTTAAAGTTTTATAGTCATTTTTTTTTCTTTCTTATTTTTCGACGCCTTTTATTTTTCAACCCCTTTCTTTTTCGACCTTTTTCGACGCGCTTTTTTTCTTTCTCATTTCTCGCCATTCTAGTTTTAGGACATAGATTTTTATTCTACTTCTTCTCTATATTTCTTTAAATTACGAAAATTTATTTTAAGTGGTTAAATTGATAGATATCAAAATTTTCTGGTTCGTAGTAATAGTTGGATTTGTACGTGGACCGGGTTATTGGAGCCAAACAGTACTCAATTATATTGAGACCAAACGAATCCTGTCCCTCTGCTGCATCTTTTGGCTATTCGAAACGTGGGCAAAATCAGAAAAGTCTATTAATTGGATAACTTATATAATTTTTCTTTCCTTTTAAAAACTAATAGGATATTCAGTGAATGCACCGAGCAAGACGTTCACCACCTTTTGTACGTTCACCACCTTTAACTCGATCAAGACATCTAGCTAATATTACCGCCGTTGATTTTTCTTTAGAATCTTCATCCAGTCGACCAAGTACTCCAATTCAAATTTCCGATAATCCATTTTTGAACCCGACCTCACAATTGAGAATCCGAAGAATATTCAGGGACGATTCATAGATCATGAACCATTAATTTTTCCTCCAGAACCACCAATCATTCAAACAGAGATTGTTGAGGAACGAACCATTAAATCAGAATCCTCTAGTGATTCAGATTCAACAAATTCAATTATGGAGAATCTGGAACCTTTAAGTATGGAAGACCGAATGAGAGCTAAATGCACTGGCCAAGGTCACGCAATTACTCATCCAGACATTAATGCGCCAGATTATGAAATCAAAGGACAAATTCTACACATGGTGACTAATCAATGCCAATTTAGTGGTGCGCCGAAGGAAGATCCAAACGAACATCTTCGTACCTTTAATAGGATATGTACACTATTTAAAATAAGAGAAGTTGAAGATGAACATATATATCTCATGTTATTTCCCTGGACTTTAGAGGGTGAAGCCAAAGATTGGTTGGAATCGTTACCTGAAGGGGCGATTGATACATGGGACGTTTTAGTAGAAAAATTTCTTAAACAATTCTTTCCGGCATCTAAAGCCGTAAGACTTCAAGGAGAAATTGTTACGTTCACACAGAAACCAAATGAAACTCTATATGAGGCATGGACTATGTAGTGACCCGAACTTTTCCATGTTTATATATATTAATTGAGATTGATATTTATATGATTAAATGTTTCCAACATGTTAAGCAATCAAACTTGTTAAGACTTGATTAATTGAAATATGTTTCATATAGACAATTGACCACCCAAGTTGACCGGTGATTCACGAACGTTAAAACTTGTAAAAACTATATGATGACATATATATGGATATATATATAGTTAACATGATACTATGATAAGTAAACATATCATTAAGTATATTAACAATGAACTACATATGTAAAAACAAGACTACTAACTTAATGATTTTTAAACGAGACATATATGTAACGATTATCGTTGTAAAGACATTTAATGTATATATATCATATTAAGAGATATTCATACATGATAATATCATGATAATATAATAATTTAAAATCTCATTTTATATTATAAACATTGGGTTAACAACATTTAACAAGATCGTTAACCTAAAGGTTTCAAAACAACACTTACATGTAACGACTAACGATGACTTAACGACTCAGTTAAAATGTATATACATGTAGTGTTTTAATATGTATTTATACACTTTTGAAAGACCTCAATACACTTATCAAAATACTTCTACTTAACAAAAATGCTTACAATTACATCCTCATTCAGTTTCATCAACAATTCTACTCGTATGCACCCGTATTCGTACTCGTACAATACACAGCTTTTAGATGTATGTACTATTGGTATATACACTCTAATGATCAGCTCTTAGCAGCCCATGTGAGTCACCTAACACATGTGGGAACCATCATTTGGCAACTAGCATGAAATATCTCATAAAATTACAAAAATATGAGTAATCATTCATGACTTATTTACATGAAAACAAAATTACATATCCTTTATATCTAATCCATACACCAACGACCAAAAACACCTACAAACACTTTCATTCTTCAATTTTCTTCATCTAATTGTTCTCTCTCAAGTTCTATCTTCAAGTTCTAAGTGTTCTTCATAAATTCCAAAAGTTCTAGTTTCATAAAATCAAGAATACTTTCAAGTTTGCTAGCTCACTTCCAATCTTGTAAGGTGATCATCCAACCTCAAGAAATCTTTGTTTCTTACAGTAGGTTATCATTCTAATACAAGGTAATAATCATATTCAAACTTTGGTTCAATTTCTATAACTATAACAATCTTATTTCAAGTGATGATCTTACTTGAACTTGTTTTCGTGTCATGATTCTACTTCAAGAACTTCGAGCCATCCAAGGATCCATTGAAGCTAGATCCATTTTTCTCTTTTCCAGTAGGTTTATCCAAGGAACTTAAGGTAGTAATGATGTTCATAACATCATTCGATTCATACATATAAAGCTATCTTATTCGAAGGTTTAAACTTGTAATCACTAGAACATAGTTTAGTTAATTCTAAACTTGTTCGCAAACAAAAGTTAATCCTTCTAACTTGACTTTTAAAATCAACTAAACACATGTTCTATATCTATATGATATGCTAACTTAATGATTTAAAACCTGGAAACACGAAAAACACCGTAAAACCGGATTTACGCCGTCGTAGTAACACCGCGGGCTGTTTTGGGTTAGTTAATTAAAAACTATGATAAACTTTGATTTAAAAGTTGTTATTCTGAGAAAATTATTTTTATTATGAACATGAAACTATATCCAAAAATTATGGTTAAACTCAAAGTGGAAGTATGTTTTCTAAAATGGTCATCTAGACGTCGTTCTTTCGACTGAAATGACTACCTTTACAAAAACGACTTGTAACTTATTTTTCAGACTATAAACCTATACTTTTTCTGTTTAGATTCATAAAATAGAGTTCAATATGAAACCATAGCAATTTGATTCACTCAAAACGGATTTAAAATGAAGAAGTTATGGGTAAAACAAGATTGGATAATTTTTCTCATTTTAGCTACGTGAAAATTGGTAACAAATCTATTCCAACCATAACTTAATCAACTTGTATTGTATATTATGTAATCTTGAGATACCATAGACACGTATACAATGTTTCGACCTATCATGTCGACACATCTATATATATTTCGGAACAACCATAGACACTCTATATGTGAATGTTGGAGTTAGCTATACAGGGTTGAGGTTGATTCCAAAATATATATAGTTTGAGTTGTGATCAATACTGAGATACGTATACACTGGGTCGTGGATTGATTCAAGATAATATTTATCGATTTATTTCTGTACATCTAACTGTGGACAACTAGTTGTAGGTTACTAACGAGGACAGCTGACTTAATAAACTTAAAACATCAAAATATATTAAAAGTGTTGTAAATATATTTTGAACATACTTTGATATACATGTATATATTGTTATAGGTTCGTGAATCAACCAGTGGCCAAGTCTTACTTCCCGACGAAGTAAAAATCTGTGAAAGTGAGTTATAGTCCCACTTTTAAAATCTAATATTTTTGGGATGAGAATACATGCAGGTTTTATAAATGATTTACAAAATAGACACAAGTACATGAAACTACATTCTATGGTTGAATTATCGAAATCGAATATGCCCCTTTTTATTAAGTCTGGTAATCTAAGAATTAGAGAACAGACACCCTAATTGACGCGAATCCTAAAGATAGATCTATTGGGCTTAACAAACCTCATCCAAAGTACCGGATGCTTTAGTACTTCGAAATTTATATCATATCCGAAGGGTGTCCCGGAATGATGGGGATATTCTTATATATGCATCTTGTTAATGTCGATTACCAGGTGTTCACCATATGAATGATTTTTATCTCTAAGAATGGGATGTGTATTGAAATATGAAATCTTGTGGTCTATTATTATGATTTGATATATATAGGTTAAACCTATAACTCACCAACATTTTTTGTTGACGTTTTAAGCATGTTTATTCTTAGGTGATTATTAAGAGCTTCCGCTGTCGCATACTTAAATAAGGACGAGATTTGGAGTCCATGCTTGTATGATATTGTGTAAAAACTGCATTCAAGAAACTTATTTTGTTGTAACATATTTGTATTGTAAACCATTATGTAATGGTCGTGTGTAAACACGATATTTTAGATTATCATTATTTGATAATCTACGTAAAGCTTTTTAAAACCTTTATCTATGAAATAAAGGTTATGGTTTGTTTTAAAAATGAATGCAGTCTTTGAAAAACGTCTCATATAGAGGTCAAAACCTCGCAACGAAATCAATTAATATGGAACGTTTTTAATCAATAAGAACGGGACATTTCAGTTGGAATCAGAGCGTTGGTCTTAGAGAACCAGAATTTTGCATTAGTGTGTCTTATCGAGTTTGTTAGTATAACGACCCTCATTTTTCCATTCTATATTTTTCCAATATTAAAAGCCCAAACAATATAATTAAAACTTAATGATTAAACTTTAATCAACAATTATTAAGTGTTAAGAGTTAGAAAACATATTAATTAACTTTGTACAAAAATTGACAAGTTAATAAAAGATGAAAATAATAAACTGTTAGTCGACACTCACTGCTAATTAAAATTTATGCATTTATGTAATATTATAACTAATAACCTATAAGTAATAAATAAAAAGTGACATTTATATAAATAATAAAACAATTGGGAACTAAATATATACAAGTCATGAATTAGTAAAAAGAAAATAATACTTATCATGTAGTAAATGTAAAAATAATAATAATAATAATAATAGTAATAATAATAGTAATAATAATGAGACTAAAAAAATCTTACATCCTTATGTTGACTAAAAATAAAGTGTAAACTAGTACATCCTTATGTTGATTAATTATAAATTAGTACCACCTATTGTTGACTAAAAATTATAAAACAAAATAAAATCATTAATTAGAACATCCTTATGTTGACTAACACTCTAATACTTGCACTATATAAACACCTAGTTTCTCATTCACAAATCACACCAAAATCCTCTCTCAAAAACAATCTCTCCCTCTCCCTCTCTTGTGGTATTCGGATCTTCAAGCTTGTTCTTCGTGTTCTTCAAGAATCTTCAAGGAGTTCTACAAGATTTTCAAGGCTTTGATCTTCCATCTTCATCGTGTTCATCTTTTCTTTGTTAATTATCTTGAATCTTCAAAGGTATAACATAAACCCTAAACTATTTACATAAACTTTGATCTTTGATAATTCATATTCATATTATAAACTTGTTATTCATAAGTATATACATAAACACACCTAGATTTATATATACATATATACATGTAAAAAAAATATTTTTTTATATATATATATATACATATATATATGAATTATATATACATATACATATTAAAACCTTAAACCCTAATTACACCTAAACTATAATTCTTAAACCCTAATTAATTAAACTCTAAACATTTATGAAACCCTTGGACATTAATTACTAAACCCTAGTTATTAATTACTACTTTAATTAACTAAACCTAATTAATGAAACCCGAATACTACTTATACTAGTACTTAACATGTATACACTATTACTATTACTAGCACCTATAACCTACTAATTATATTGTAGCACAAAAACATTTTGAGATATGTATTAGAGATGTATAGATCTTCGAACTTTCTTGACGAATGGTTTCTACGAGATTCTAGGCAGAGGGTTTGGATTTCCGATTTAAAGGGTCCTATGGCTCAAGCCCCTAGATCTAAATTAGCCATTCGAAGGGAAAGGGGTGATTGGAAGCTTATCTAATACGGCAAGTATCCTAAAATGGAAACACTCATAAAAGTAGAAACTCTCTAGTCATAGAAACTTAGTAAAATAAGAAACTTTCTAAAAATAAAAACTTTATAAAAATAGTAACTTACTAGGAATAGAAACTTAGTAAAACAAACTATACTTAAACACATACTTAAACTTAAACATGGGCAAAACACTTAACTACTCTTAAATGTCAATAGGTTGACTTTCCTGCTTACTCGTTCAACTCTCTATTCCGAGGAATAACTCTCTCTACTTACTAAGGTGAATTCATAGCCCCACTTTTTACTGTTTCATAACTGTTTTATAACTTTTGGGGTGAGAATACATGCACAACTTTTATAACTATTTTACACGTATTAACTATTAAACTGTGATATGTTGGGCTATGACCAGCAAGCCCCCAACCGATAAGTATAAACGATAACTTGTTACGGGGTAAACTTGAAAGTCTAGTCTAAATATCAGTACTTACACGTATCAACTATTAAACTGTGATATGTTGGGCTATGACCAGCAAGCCCCCAACCGATAAGTATAAACGATAACTTGACACGGGGTAAACTTGAAAGTCTAGTCTAAATATCAGTACCAACTGTTAAAAATATGCTATACCCGGCTATGTTCGACTAAGTCCCTACAGTGATATTTTTAAGTGCTGCGGCATGCTTATTTATTGGGGGTAGGCCTATCGGGAGTAACGTCCCCGATACATTTGACTCAGTCTTTGTATTACTTGATAATGAAATTTAAACCGACAAGGACAGACACAACTTGTCATGGGGCAAACTTGAACGTTTAGTCTAAATATCACGCACTGGCATAACTTTTGGATCTGCGAGATCTACTTTTTGATCCTGCGGGAGATCAACTTTACAACTAAATCTTGTGGTCTAAAAACAACGATAACTACTTTTGTTAAACCTATGAACTTCACTCAAAATTTTTGGTTGACACTTTAGCATGTTTTGTCTCAGGTGCTGTTTGATTCAAGCTTTCTTATCTACTACTTATGTGATGCTACTTGGACTTAGGATCAAGAGATATCGCATTTATTACTTCTGCATATGAACAATTACTTTATCATTATTTCCATTATTGTAACGACATTTCATTTTCCGCTGCGTACTCAATAAAGTTAAATTTTCTCATTTAGTATTGTTCTCGTATTATAATATGTTGGTTTATTTGATATTAGTAACGTTTCTTCCAGACCCTATTGGGAGGACGTTACAGATTGGTATCAGAGCATAACCAGGCTGTTATAGAGAACCAGGATTGCATTTTTATGTGTGCCTTACTTACTAGCTAGGGTGCCTTAGCAATCTAGGAAACTATAACCTTTCCTGCCTTACACTTAAAGCACTTAGGATTGCCTTATAATCTTAACAATCATGCTTTACCAAACTTGACTTAAAGATTCTAATCAAAGTCTCTTTCCTAATGTAGGACTACAACTTTTCTTGACCATAGTGCCTTTAATTGTTGCCTTTAACTGTTAAATGCTACACTATACTTTAGAAACTTTACTTATCTTAGAATGCCGAGCTAATCTAAGAACTCTGCTCACTTTCCTGAGTACTATCCAATTACACCACCGCATCTAAATGCGACACAATGATTTCAGAAATTCTTGACATTCATAAGTCATCTATCATGGTTATGTGTATTACATATGTATTACATGAAATATTATCCATGATTTTGAAACTCTTATAATTGTTACTACTCACACACAAACGTATATAACTCCCTGTTATATCACGTACCTATATGCCTTATGCCTTTATGCATCGGTTTGTGAATCAAAAAATGTCATTGGGTTATCACAGTATATGAATTGAAAGTCTTTAATCAAAAGATTATTAGATTACATACTTATCACTTTATGATCTCGACACGTCATACTGCCATTATTAAAGTATAGACACATCATATCTTATTATATCTTATCGTATCTATCCCAATAGATTTTGTCTAACACTTTTCCTAAATTCCCTTCGTAAATTACGAAAATCTTTTTGCTATATACACGTATTCGAGGAGACGAATATATCATCCAGTATTCAACACTAATCTCATATCAAAAACCCTAATTCCAAACACATAATATGGATTTCTCGAACTCTTCGAGCTCCAATGGTAGCGTAACCGGAATGAACCAACCAATCAGCCATCATCTATTTTGGATGAATTGGGGATGGGTTCGTAGTAAACTTAATCAATGGAGACAAGAAGAAGGTGATCCCTTCCACCAACCGAATTCACCTCTTGGTGAAGAACCTGAAGCACTTACTAGCGAACCCGTTCGGAACACTATTTTCACCCTCATTTCCAGGATATCCAGTCACGAATATATAATATCTAAAATTTTAGATTTTATTCATCCACTTGTTCGAACCGCCAATCATCCCGGAATAATAGAAGAAGTCAACGAGCTTCGCGCTCGAGTAGTGGCTCTGGAGAATATGGTGCGAAACCTACGAACACCAGCAGCATAACCAGTACCACCAGTACCATCGGCATCACCACCAACATCACCAGCTTCACCAATGACAACATCCGCATTCCACGCCTCAACATCACACTCAGTACCTCAAACATCAACATCATACGCCCCATAGATACCAAGGAATATTATTAATAATGAGTTAAGATGTATTGACTCATTCTTCCTGAAGAATTACATATGTATACTTTATATATATATGGATTGGAACAATAATAAATCTTTTCGTACTAAGCTATTACGTGTGAATCTTAACTAGTATGTACTACATGGTTAATTCATATCACAATATGCTATGATGTACATCTTTTGTTAATAACTTAACAATCGTTAATCATTGCTTCAATACAATAAACTCCATTTCGTAATAAACCAAGTGTATTACTCAAATACATGATTGATTGTATACTTTAATTTTCGATGTACTCGAAACTTTCTAGAAAATATCATTAGTGCCTTATGAATTTCACAAGAATTCCAAGAGCACCAACATCATATACCGAAGTATATCAATAACAATGAACGATGAAGTATTAATTCATAACTTCATTAGCGAAATATTTCACGACAATTATGAAATCTCTAAGGTTTTGGAGATTATTTATTCTCGTTTCAACAGCAAATCAAATGAGTTTAATATTATATTAGCTCATTAAAACCATGATTACATCTGAAGATACATATATGAACGTATATCTTCTCTTTTGTACAAACTGTTAATTGTAAAAAATATTTTAACGGGTTGGTAAAACCCGAGAGAATATTCATATCTCATATAAATATGTTACATTGTACATTCTTCCATTCTGATTCAGCAGTTGTTAACTATACTACTTACATTCACATGATATATGTATATGTTCACCAAAGAAAAACCACTTTCATACAAATTCAGTTACATACTCTGATTTTGACATATCGGAACTTAAGTAAAGCTTTAGCAAGTGTTATCTTCCTAAAGATCACTACATTCATGAATTATATTCATTCGTATTCTATGATGAGTTATCAAATCAAACCACCGAACTTATGTAACGACCCGGAAATTTCCGACCAAATTTAAACTCTAATCTCTATATGGTTCCAACACGATAAGCAAAAACCCTAAAGTTGACCCGCACTTTTTCGATCGTTCTATACTTATAAGATTAATATTTACATAAATTAAACCTTACCAACATGATAAGCAATCCAAATTGTTGAGACTTATGTTTTCGAAAAGAGTTTTACACAACGTTTGACCGTCTAGTTTGACCGATGATATCACGAACTATACAATATATGATAATTATACGTTTGTGTATATATATGTATATATACATATTTAACATGATATAAGAATGTTTTAATATCTCATTTTGTATTAATAACAATAAGTTATAAGTATATTTTGAAACTACTAACTTAAGTTTTCAAAACGATAACCATACGTAACGTTATTTGACTTAAATACTTATGACCTATAATGTTTATACATATATCGTATAAGTAATGTATTTAATCACTTTTAAAGACTTAAATACATAAAACAATATAAGTATATTTACAAAAGATAGCTATATTTGAATCCTCGTTCCGTTTTCTCAAAGATTTCTATACGTATACCTAGGGTATATGTACCCGTATCATACGCAGCTTCTAGATGTATTTACTATTGGTATATACCAATAAAAATTTGCTCCTTAGCAGCCTTAAATGATTAAGAAACATGTGGAACCAACCATTTGTCAAGTAGCATGAATTATTTAGCAAGAAAACAAAGTTAGGTATTTTTTTTTCCTTTATAACCTAAAAACGTTTTTATGCATGCACACCATTTCTTCACCCCATTTTCTTATACTTACACTTCCATTTCTCTCTCAAAATACTCTTAACTTCATACTTGATCATCTCCAAGCATTTTCCCCATCATTTAGCTTCAAAAACCTTACTTAAACACCATAAGAAAACCATACAAAAACACTTCAAGAAATCCTTCCAAGAACACAAACTTACTTCCAATCTTTCATCCAATTCCATCACCCTTTTGGTTCTAGCTTTTTACTCCTCTTTTACAGAAACCTTGTCCAAGGAACTTGAGGTAGTATCTATGTTCATAACCTTATTCGATTCATATATATATAGCTATCATATTTTGTGGTATACAATTTTAACAACAAGAACATAGTTTGAAAGTTTTCAAACTTGTTTGCAAACTAAATAGATCCTTCTAACTTAACTTTTAAAATACTTCAAGACCTGTAATATAACTTAAATATATGCTAACTTAACAAGGTATAACTTGGTTTTTCAAAGAATATCTTAAAAACTGTTTTTACGACGTCGGAGTGTAACCGGGGACTGTTTTGGGTTGGATAATTAAAAACTATCTTAAACTTTGAATTGGAGGTTTATGTTCTGGAAAAATGATTTTTACTATAAATATGTTAACACATAGAAATTTCATGATTTAATTCAAAGTATAAGTATTTTTAGAAAAATGGTCATTAAGTGTTATTTTTTTGTAACAAAAATGTTTAACTTCATAAGTTTCACTAAAGTTTCACCTATGCCGTGTGATTTTGAATACAAACCAAGGTATTTTCAGTTCATAGTCTTAAAGAGGGACTCGATCCAAGGAGATGTCAAGTTGAATCAACGAAAACGGATTTGTAACGAAGAAACTATGACCGAAACAAAATTGGTTATCCTAGACTTGTTTAACTTCGGGATTAATTGGGAAAAATTAAATAAATCACATATTTCTAAGATAACATGATATTTTATATATATGTACTTATAATTCAATTTTATATGGTTCAGGATCACCCGTAAACAACACGAGAAGATTAATCATAAGATTCCATGTTTGTACGCAACACGTCATTTGACAACACCGGTACTTTATGTACGCAACACGTCATTTGACAACACCGGTACCGTGGGTCAAGATTAATCTCGACCAATACATATACGATGGGGTTTTATTTATTTCGTTGGGGGTTTTATTTATTTCATTGCGGGTATATTAAACATCTAAAAATGAACCATTAAAATTGAATTACTAACAACGAGCTGCTAACTACGGACTAAGGAATTATTCAAAGTATTAAAAGTATAACAAGTATATATATGTGACGTTTGTTTAAAAAGAAAAGGTATTGATATATTATATATGAATAGGTTCGTGATATCAACCGGAGACCAAGTCAAATTATATATATCTTCAAGACGAAAGTGAGTATATAGTCCCACTTTTAAACTCTAAATATTTCGGGATGAGAATACATGTATTTTATGTTTTACGTTATGGACACAAGTAACTGAAAAATATATTCTACGTTGAGTTGTACCACTGGCATACTTCCCTGTAGCTTGGTAACTAATATTTACAGCGGTATTGTAAACGCGAATCCTGTTGATAGATCTATCGGGCCTGACAACCCCAACCGGACTGGACGACCAGTATTCAACGGTTGCACAGTACTTCGTTTCGTGACTACACTTGGTACAGTGTAGTAAGATTTCATATTAAAGGGAATATGCGACGTGATTAATTGTTAAGTATGGTTACCAAGTGCTCAACCACTTAGAATATTTTTATTAAAATGTTTATATATGAAATCTTGTGGTCTATATTTATATCGCTGTCGACATTAAACCTATATCTCACCAACTTTATGTTGACATTTTAAAGCATGTTATTCTCAGGTATGAATTAAGTCTTCCGCTGTGCATTATCTCGTACTAAGGATACTACTTGAGGCCATTAAGGACTTATATCATACGGCGTTGCATTCGAGTCATTGAAGTTCATAGAGACTATTATTAAGTAAATGGCGGTTTAGGTCATTTGAATATTATGAAATGTCAGGCGAATATGTCAATTATGGATGTAACTATAGATTGTCTTTTAAGAATAAATGCAACGTTTGTAAGATGTATCATATAGAGGGCAAGTACCTCGCAATGTTATCAACTATTGTAATTCGTTTGTAATCAATATGGACAACGTCCGGATGATTAGTTTCGGATCCTTTCAGTTGGTATCAGAGCGTTGGTCTTAGCGAACCAGGCCTTGCATTAGTGTGTCTAACTAGTAGTTGTTAGGATACATTAAGTGAGTCTGGACTTTGACCGTGTCTGCCTGTCAAAATTTTTGCTTATCAATCCTAGTCGGAAATCATCTGCTTATCATTCTTAGGGAACTGCCTGCTTATCATTCTTAAGTCTAGACACGTCTTACTGCATTTAGTGCATCGATAGTGTATAGACAAAATTCATATCCTAGCGTATCTGTTACTATAGACATTGCCTGACGTATTTCAAAGATTCTCCGTAATTCATGGGATTTTGATATTATATATACATATGTAAATTATGTATTGAAGAGTACCAAACCCAACTCCTATAATCTATTCCAAACCAAAAATTCATTTCTCCGACCATACAAGATGGATTCTTCATCCAGCTCAAATTCCTCCGACTTCGATAGCTTCGCCGATATGGATTTCCATTCGAGCTCCGAGAACAGCGTTACCGGAATGGATCAACCAATTTCCCATCATCTATTCTGGATGAATTGGGGATGGGTTCGTAATATACTAAATTTCTGGAGGCAAGAAGAAGGTGATCCATTCCATCCACCAAATTGTCCTCTTAACGATGAACCTGAAGCACTTACCGGCGAACCTATTCGAAACACCATTTTCTCGCTCATTTCTAGAGTATCTCGTCATGATTACATACTATCCCATATTTCAAATCTTGTTCATTCGCTCGTTCCAACCGTCAATCATCCCGGTATAATAGAAGAAGTCAACGAACTCCGTGCTCGGGTAGTGGTTTTGGAGAATATGGTGCGAAGGTTACAAACACCAACAGCAGCACCAGCAGCACAATCCGTACTACCATCGTCAACGCCGACAGTACCTTTATCACCCCAATCACAACCGCGCCTTAAATCTCAACATCACAATCTGTATCTCTAATATCAACATCACACGACTCAATATCTGTACTTCGAGTATGATCTTCGTTCTATATATCGTTCTACATCGATTATCTTCGCTTTACGTATCGTATGACGATTATGTAATTTCTAAAGTCTTAGAGATTATGTAACCTAGAATTAACGATAAATCAAATGAGTTTAATATCTTATTGACTCATTAAATCTATGATTATCTCTGAAGAAAATATATATGCAAGTATATTTTCATAAAGATAGTAATTAAAAATTCCTTCGTACAAACTATTAATGATGAAAATATTTTAACGGGTGGGTAGTACCCGAGGAATATTTAGAATTCACATTAATAAGTTATATTGTACATTCTTGAATCTGATTCAACGGTTATCTATTATCTTACTTACAACCACCGATATTCGTATCCGCTCACCCCAGAATAACCATTTTCAATCAAATTTCATATTCGGATTTTGACCTACCAGAATCCAACAAGTGGCATAAAGAAGAAAACATTGGACAAAATAAAAAAAAAATTGTTAGAAACACACGATTTAACTAATTAAAAATCAATTAAGGATTCCACGCTAACTGTTCCGGCTAACTCTGGACAATTAAAATGAATTAAAATGTTGATTGTAACATATGAAGCTAAACAATTCTTCAAGCTTGCCACTTGATTTTATCTTAAACCTCATTCGTAACTTGACGATTACAATTCGCATTCAAATCCTTTCATGATTCCTGAAAACACCTCGACCGAGAAGTTGAACCCGCCGCACCTTGCCTACGGAATGAAGATTTATACATACAGTTATACACCTGAAGAACTCTTGAACCCAAATTCATAATTTAACACATAACGTATTGAATCCTTTGCCATTTATTAGCAAGAACAACCCTACAATTCCTTTTCAAGAAGCTAATTTTGTCACAGCTCCACTTCGACTTTTCAGTGAGATTATTTCTATTATAATCATGATATTTATACCTTGTCCTTTCGCCGTCATTACCGGAAAACCTTTTATATCCCTCGACAACATCAACAGGTGCACCAGCAGATCGTTATCCTTTTGGAAAAATCAACAATCAGTATTTTGAAAATCTCGCGGAACTTCTTCCATCATATCTATAATGTCTATCCCTAAGAATTTCATAATCTGAACGTGAAGTTTCTGAAAAACACCAGGGACTATGAAATAGTTCTTGAAATGCTAACGAAGCAGCAAAAACTGTAAACGACTTTAACGGTCAAAAGTTTGATGACAAAGAATAGTAAGGTGGGAAAGCTGAAAAAAAAAAGTTTGGAACTAGAAAACGGATGAAGCAAAGTATGAAAGAGGCTGTGGATAAATCACAGGGACTGAACCTGCTCTCAAAGAATACAAACGATTCCGTACCTGCTGAAACCGTCAGTAAGAACCCTACTCTTTATTCAAAACCTTGCCCGGATGATATTTTTCATCATCATCTTATCTTAGATATTATAAGATATCTTCATATCATTCGTTATACATATTTTTCATATTTCTGGAGATATTTTTACAACTATTCCTATCTGCGATCATTTATCTCTCCGTAACATCTGCGTTGCAATATAAAAGAAACTGTGTTAATTTCTAAATTCTGAAACCTCCGAGATTAAAATATAAATGATTTGAAGTAGTGTTGGGAACTGATGCATGAATTAGTATAATATGATGAAACTTGATCAACTTCATTATATTACAGTAAGTCATGTTAAGTTTCTAATGGAATGTGATGATTCACAGTACCGTCATCATGTGCCATGTTACACGGCTCTTACATTCTATCAAGTCTCCAAACATATTAGAACGTATCACCTTGATAGTTCTATTTTTCCGGAATATTCGAGTAATTTAACGAATCAAGATCGTGCCATTACAATTTCATTCTAAAACCAATAGCTAGGTTCATTCCAAATTTCCTACCTACGAATTTCGGACCATTGTTCGCTTGGCTCGAGGACAGGAAGAAGAAACGAAGGGACAAAACCTCAGAATAGAAATAGGAACATACACCACAGCAAATAAGAGAGAGCATTAACTGTGGATGACAATGATTTTAAGGGACGGGAGTAGGAACATCGAAATATAAGGGAAGGTATAAAACCTAACAACAACCCCGAAACTACAAACCGTGCATATCAATACGTATTGCAACGTAAAGGCACGGGAGAATTAAAAACATTATAATTCCAAGGAAAGGATAAAAGAGAATAGATTCTTCTGGTGATAGATGAAAAAGAAGAATGAAAGATATGAAAGTTAGAAATATAACAAGGATTAGAATGAGATGGAGCATATTAGCGAATGTCTTAAAGTAGGAACTAAAGAGAAAGAATAGAAGATGTGGGAAGAAAGAAAGGGAAGGAGGTAAATTTATAGTGAAATATTCGACAAAGAAATCAAAACAGATTGCCGCGTTAAATCAAAGAAGATCCTGATCGCCGCAAAACTAAATCTTATTACATAAGATTTTCTTTAAAACCCTTAAATCCCGGAAATCGATCATAATCACGTCATCGGTTACAACAATTCTATATTTACTCATTTCACTCTTTTGTGATAGCTTCGCTCGTACGTCTCACATAACCGAATCGTTTTATCTAAATCTTTCAATAATGATAAAATTTCATTATTACCTCATATTCGTCATGAAAACATTCCTATTGTTATTTATGACAACCTCTACCAAATTTCGAGGACGAAATTTCTTTAACGGGTGGGTACTGTAACGACCCGGAAATTTCCGACCAAATTTAAACTCTAATCTCTATATGGTTCCAACACGATAAGCAAAAACCCTAAAGTTGACCCGCACTTTTTCGATCGTTCTATACTTATAAGATTAATATTTACATAAATTAAACCTTACCAACATGATAAGCAATCCAAATTGTTGAGACTTATGTTTTCGAAAAGAGTTTTACACAACGTTTGACCGTCTAGTTTGACCGATGATATCACGAACTATACAATATATGATAATTATACGTTTGTGTATATATATGTATATATACATATTTAACATGATCTAAGAATGTTTTAATATCTCATTTTGTATTAATAACAATAAGTTATAAGTATATTTTGAAACTACTAACTTAAGTTTTCAAAACGATAACCATACGTAACGTTATTTGACTTAAATACTTATGACCTATAATGTTTATACATATATCGTATAAGTAATGTATTTAATCACTTTTAAAGACTTAAATACATAAAACAATATAAGTATATTTACAAAAGATAGCTATATTTGAATCCTCGTTCCGTTTTCTCAAAGATTTCTATACGTATACCTAGGGTATATGTACCCGTATCATACGCAGCTTCTAGATGTATTTACTATTGGTATATACCAATAAAAATCTGCTCCTTAGCAGCCTTAAATGATTAAGAAACATGTGGAACCAACCATTTGTCAAGTAGCATGAATTATTTAGCAAGAAAACAAAGTTAGGTATTTTTTTTTCCTTTATAACCTAAAAACGTTTTTATGCATGCACACCATTTCTTCACCCCATTTTCTTATACTTACACTTCCATTTCTCTCTCAAAATACTCTTAACTTTATACTTGATCATCTCCAAGCATTTTCCCCATCATTTAGCTTCAAAAACCTTACTTAAACACCATAAGAAAACCATACAAAAACACTTCAAGAAATCCTTCCAAGAACACAAACTTACTTCCAATCTTTCATCCAATTCCATCACCCTTTTGGTTCTAGCTTTTTACTCCTCTTTTACAGAAACCTTGTCCAAGGAACTTGAGGTAGTATCTATGTTCATAACCTTATTCGATTCATATATATATAGCTATCATATTTTGTGGTATACAATTTTAACAACAAGAACATAGTTTGAAAGTTTTCAAACTTGTTTGCAAACTAAATAGATCCTTCTAACTTAACTTTTAAAATACTTCAAGACCTGTAATATAACTTAAATATATGCTAACTTAACAAGGTATAACTTGGTTTTTCAAAGAATATCTTAAAAACTGTTTTTACGACGTCGGAGTGTAACCGGGGACTGTTTTGGGTTGGATAATTAAAAACTATCTTAAACTTTGAATTGGAGGTTTATGTTCTCGAAAAATGATTTTTACTATAAATATGTTAACACATAGAAATTTCATGATTTAATTCAAAGTATAAGTATTTTTAGAAAAATGGTCATTAAGTGTTATTTTTTTGTAACAAAAATGTTTAACTTCATAAGTTTCACTAAAGTTTCACCTATGCCGTGTGATTTTGAATACAAACCAAGGTATTTTCAGTTCATAGTCTTAAAGAGGGACTCGATCCAAGGAGATGTCAAGTTGAATCAACGAAAACGGATTTGTAACGAAGAAACTATGACCGAAACAAAATTGGTTATCCTAGACTTGTTTAACTTCGGGATTAATTGGGAAAAATTAAATAAATCACATATTTCTAAGATAACATGATATTTTATATATATGTACTTATAATTCAATTTTATATGGTTCAGGATCACCCGTAAACAACACGAGAAGATTAATCATAAGATTCCATGTTTGTACGCAACACGTCATTTGACAACACCGGTACTTTATGTACGCAACACGTCATTTGACAACACCGGTACCGTGGGTCAAGATTAATCTCGACCAATACATATACGATGGGGTTTTATTTATTTTGTTGGGGGTTTTATTTATTTCATTGCGGGTATATTAAACATCTAAAAATGAACCATTAAAATTGAATTACTAACAACGAGCTGCTAACTACGGACTAAGGAATTATTCAAAGTATTAAAAGTATAACAAGTATATATATGTGACGTTTGTTTAAAAAGAAAAGGTATTGATATATTATATATGGATAGGTTCGTGATATCAACCGGAGACCAAGTCAAATTATATATATCTTCAAGACGAAAGTGAGTATATAGTCCCACTTTTAAACTCTAAATATTTCGGGATGAGAATACATGTATTTTATGTTTTACGTTATGGACACAAGTAACTGAAAAATATATTCTACGTTGAGTTGTACCACTGGCATACTTCCCTGTAGCTTGGTAACTAATATTTACAGCGGTATTGTAAACGCGAATCCTGTTGATAGATCTATCGGGCCTGACAACCCCAACCGGACTGGACGACCAGTATTCAACGGTTGCACAGTACTTCGTTTCGTGACTACACTTGGTACAGTGTAGTAAGATTTCATATTAAAGGGAATATGCGACGTGATTAATTGTTAAGTATGGTTACCAAGTGCTCAACCACTTAGAATATTTTTATTAAAATGTTTATATATGAAATCTTGTGGTCTATATTTATATCGCTGTCGATATTAAACCTATATCTCACCAACTTTATGTTGACATTTTAAAGCATGTTATTCTCAGGTATGAATTAAGTCTTCCGCTGTGCATTATCTCGTACTAAGGATACTACTTGAGGCCATTAAGGACTTATATCATACGGCGTTGCATTCGAGTCATTGAAGTTCATAGAGACTATTATTAAGTAAATGGCGGTTTAGGTCATTTGAATATTATGAAATGTCAGGCGAATATGTCAATTATGGATGTAACTATAGATTGTCTTTTAAGAATAAATGCAACGTTTGTAAGATGTATCATATAGAGGGCAAGTACCTCGCAATGTTATCAACTATTGTAATTCGTTTGTAATCAATATGGACAACGTCCGGATGATTAGTTTCGGATCCTTTCAACTTACCATTCCTTACTTTTGAAAATCACAACATTTCTTCGTCAACCGTTAGATCCATTGATGGATGCATCTTACGCTTAAACACTTCAAATTTTAAATTCTTGAAAACATCCTTTGAATCTTGACTATCGCAATCAGCGTTTAATCATCTAAAAATGAAATTTCTTGAAACCATTTCGGATTGATAACCGATGATTCAAATATGGCTGCATTAAATGCAGAGGAAACAGAAAAATTGTAGATGGTCTTAAGGGCCAACAGTTTGATAATAAAGAATGGTACGTTGGAAAAGCTCAAAAGAAAATTTGGAACTGAAAAACGGATTGAGTTAACCATGGAGGAGACCAAGGACAAACACAAGGGCCAAACCCTATATTCAAAGAATCCAGGTAATTTTGGATCCGGTGAAATCTTTAGAGAATATCTTGCTCCAAAGTCATGTTAAAAGCTTGCGGAAAATTTTTCTTCATCAACTTTCGAACTTAGAAATTCCAAAATATCATCATAAATATCCTCTATATTTCGAAAGATATCTTCATAACGATTCATGTCCGCAATTAAGTATCTCTTTGCGATATCTTTATAAAGGAAACTGTTTTAGTTTCTATATTCTGTAAAATTCGAGTTTAAATTATAAATGCTTTGAAGAAGTGTTGGGAATTGAAGCATGAGTTAGTATAATATAATGACGTCAGGCCAACGTGATTATATTACAGTAAGTCATGCTAAGTTTTTAATGGAAGATGATGATTCATAGATTTTATAATCATCATTTTCCATGTTACACGACTCTTACATTCTATTTAACCTCTAAACATATCAAGAAAATATTTTTCTTGATGATTCGGTCTTTTCCGGATATTCTGGTAATATGACAAATCAAATCGTGCTATTACCTTTCCTTTCTACTTTATATATTATGATCATTCAAAACTTCATACCTATGAATTCTGGACCATTACTCGCTTGACTTGAAGTCAGGAAAAAGAAACAAAAGCATAAAGCTCCGACATATAAGGGAAAATATAAAGCCCGATAACGACTCCGAAATTACAAACCGTGTATATCAATGCGTATAGCAATATAAAGACACGGGATAATTAAAAACACTATAACCCCAAGAGCATAGTAGAAGTAAACAGATTCCTCTGGCGGTAAAAGAAAAAGAAGAATGACTGCATAGATGGTCAATATAATAACCAGGATCAGAACTGGATTAAACATTTTCTTAATCTTTTAGAAGTTTGAATTGAGAAAGAAAGTATAGAAGTGGTGAAGATAATGAAACGAAAGAAGCTAATTTATAGCAAAATTCCAAACACATCAATCGAGGCAAATCACCGCATTTAATCAAACAAATCTCAAAATTTCGTAAATACCGGAGAATCAAATCTTATAGATTACGAAGATTTCCTTTAATTCCTTGAATTCCGAAAATCAATCGTGACTACGTCAAAAGTTAAGGCGAACATTTAATTTTCTCATTTCACTCTTTTATGATAGCTTCATTTATACTCTTCCTATAAACGAATCGTTTTATCCATATTATTCAATAGTGATAAAACTTTATTTTTCAACTTATATTCATCATTAAAATATTCTTGTTGTAAACAATGAAGATCTCTATCAAATTTCATGACTGTGATTTTCACGAACTCCTCTTTGTTTGTCTGCCCTAATATTGTGGCATAAAATGCTCAAGGTTTTAAATGAGCTCAATACTATTCATAACACATTTCATGTATCCAATTTACTGAAATGACTTGTATAACATCATCATTTTGAATGATCTTCGCATTAATGATAAAATGCACTTCGTTGAATAACCTATAGAAATCATGGAAGGAGAGGTCAAACAAACGCGTAAAAGCAATATACCTATCATTAAAGTCCGTTGGAATTCGCGTAGAGGCCCCCAATATACCTGGAAACGCAAAGACCATATGAAACGGAAATATCCCCATCTCTTCTCAACTGCTGATGCAAACGAGGAAACTACCTAAAAACTTCGGGACGAAGTTTTCAATAACGGGGAGGTACTATAACGACCCTCATTTTTCCATTCTATATTTTTCCAATATTAAAAGCCCAAACAATATAATTAAAACTTAATGATTAAACTTTAATCAACAATTATTAAGTGTTAAGATTTAGAAAACATATTAATTAACTTTGTACAAAAATTGACAAGTTAATAAAAGATGAAAATAATAAACTGTTAGTCGACACTCACTGCTAATTAAAATTTATGCATTTATGTAATATTATAACTAATAACCTATAAGTAATAAATAAAAAGTGACATTTATATAAATAATAAAACAATTGGGAACTAAATATATACAAGTCATGAATTAGTAAAAAGAAAATAATACTTATCATGTAGTAAATGTAAAAATAATAATAATAATAATAATAGTAATAATAATAGTAATAATAATGAGACTAAAAAAATCTTACATCCTTATGTTGACTGAAAATAAAGTGTAAACTAGTACATCCTTATGTTGATTAATTATAAACTAGTACCACCTATTGTTGACTAAAAATTATAAAACAAAATAAAATCATTAATTAGAACATCCTTATGTTGACTAACACTCTAATACTTGCACTATATAAACACCTAGTTTCTCATTCACAAATCACACCAAAATCCTCTCTCAAAAACAATCTCTCCCTCTCCCTCTCTTGTGGTATTCGGATCTTCAAGCTTGTTCTTCGTGTTCTTCAAGAATCTTCAAGGAGTTCTTCAAGATTTTCAAGGCTTTGATCTTCCATCTTCATCGTGTTCATCTTTTCTTTGTTAATTATCTTGAATCTTCAAAGGTATAACATAAACCCTAAACTATTTACATAAACTTTGATCTTTGATAATTCATATTCATATTATAAACTTGTTATTCATAAGTATATACATAAACACACCTAGATTTATATATACATATATACATGTAAAAAAAATATTTTTTTATATATATATATATACATATATATATGAATTATATATACATATACATATTAAAACCTTAAACCCTAATTACACCTAAACTATAATTCTTAAACCCTAATTAATTAAACTCTAAACATTTATGAAACCCTTGGACATTAATTACTAAACCCTAGTTATTAATTACTACTTTAATTAACTAACCCTAATTAATGAAACCCGAATACTACTTATACTAGTACTTAACATGTATACACTATTACTATTACTAGCACCTATAACCTACTAATTATATTGTAGCACAAAAACATTTTGGGATATGTATTAGAGATGTATAGATCTTCGAACTTTCTTGACGAATGGTTTCTACGAGATTCTAGGCAGAGGGTTTGGATTTCCGATTTAAAGGGTCCTATGGCTCAAGCCCCTAGATCTAAATTAGCCATTCGAAGGGAAAGGGGTGATTGGAAGCTTATCTAATACGGCAAGTATCCTAAAATGGAAACACTCATAAAAGTAGAAACTCTCTAGTCATAGAAACTTAGTAAAATAAGAAACTTTCTAAAAATAAAAACTTTATAAAAATAGTAACTTACTAGGAATAGAAACTTAGTAAAACAAACTATACTTAAACACATACTTAAACTTAAACATGGGCAAAACACTTAACTACTCTTAAATGTCAATAGGTTGACTTTCCTGCTTACTCGTTCAACTCTCTATTCCGAGGAATAACTCTCTCTACTTACTAAGGTGAATTCATAGCCCCACTTTTTACTGTTTCATAACTGTTTTATAACTTTTGGGGTGAGAATACATGCACAACTTTTATAACTATTTTACACGTATTAACTATTAAACTGTGATATGTTGGGCTATGACCAGCAAGCCCCCAACCGATAAGTATAAACGATAACTTGTTACGGGGTAAACTTGAAAGTCTAGTCTAAATATCAGTACTTACACGTATCAACTATTAAACTGTGATATGTTGGGCTATGACCAGCAAGCCCCCAACCGATAAGTATAAACGATAACTTGACACGGGGTAAACTTGAAAGTCTAGTCTAAATATCAGTACCAACTGTTAAAAATATGCTATACCCGGCTATGTTCGACTAAGTCCCTACAGTGATATTTTTAAGTGCTGCGGCATGCTTATTTATTGGGGGTAGGCCTATCGGGAGTAACGTCCCCGATACATTTGACTCAGTCTTTGTATTACTTGATAATGAAATTTAAACCGACAAGGACAGACACAACTTGTCATGGGGCAAACTTGAACGTTTAGTCTAAATATCACGCACTGGCATAACTTTTGGATCTGCGAGATCTACTTTTTGATCCTGCGGGAGATCAACTTTACAACTAAATCTTGTGGTCTAAAAACAACGATAACTACTTTTGTTAAACCTATGAACTTCACTCAAAATTTTTGGTTGACACTTTAGCATGTTTTGTCTCAGGTGCTGTTTGATTCAAGCTTTCTTATCTACTACTTATGTGATGCTACTTGGACTTAGGATCAAGAGATATCGCATTTATTACTTCTGCATATGAACAATTACTTTATCATTATTTCCATTATTGTAACGACATTTCATTTTCCGCTGCGTACTCAATAAAGTTAAATTTTCTCATTTAGTATTGTTCTCGTATTATAATATGTTGGTTTATTTGATATTAGTAACGTTTCTTCCAGACCCTATTGGGAGGACGTTACAGTTAGGATGCATTAGTGAGTCTGGACTTCGACCGTGTTTACTTGAAAAATGATTGCTTAACAAATTTTGTTGGAAACTATATATTTTTAACATGTGAATATTATGTGATATATTAATCTCTTAACGCGTTTGATATTATGTGATAGATGTCTACCTCTAGAAGAAGTCCCATTGACTCACCTAATAATAATGAAGAGTCAAATGTAAATTGGAATGATTCGTGGACTGATTCACAAGTTCCCGAAGAGGAACCGGAAGAAGAGTCGGAACCGGAAGAAGAATCGGAACCGGAAGAAGAATCGGAACCGGATGAAGAAATAGAACCGGTGGGGGAAATATTAAAACGGTTAAGTAAAAGAAAATCCTCAACCAACCGACCAAGGTTAATTATGGTCAATGGTGTTTCCGCCAAGGAAGCAAAATATTGGGAGGATTACCAATTCTCCGATGAATCGGATTCCGACGAGAATTCCGATGATGTTATAGAAATTACCCCAACTGAATTTAAAAAGGCAAAAGAAAATAATAAGGGAAAGGGCATAAAAATAGAGAAATCTAATTCCAACCCTGATGAACTTTATATGTATCGTCAACCCCCGAAGTCCTTAAGTTGTAACAATGACCCGAGAACCTCTAAACCACCAGGTTTTTCTAAACCAATGTGGAAAATTACGGCTCATATTAGGGGAACATCATATATCCCTAGAAACTTGGCAAAACGAACCAAAACCGAAGAAGAAGAAACAAGCGAGTCGGAATAAGATAGTTGTATTCGTGTGGTGTAATATATGTAATATAGTGTGCTTATGCTTTATGATATATGTAAAAATTGCTTGTATTAATAATTATTTTTTTTTATGAATCTAACTCTTGTCTATTTTACAGTATAAAAACACAAAATGGATAGACAACCCAATATTTTAAGAGACCTACCCGGAGACATGATTGATGAAATCTTGTCTAGAGTCGGTCAGAATTCTTCGGCACAACTACTTAAGGCGAGATCAGTTTGTAAGACATTCGAAGAACGTTCCAAGAATGCCTTGGTTTATAAAAGGCTTTCGTTCGAAAGATGGGGGATATCACATTGGGAAATCCATAAGTTACGATGTGTTTACTTTGACGCATATATTGCGGGGAACCCAAATGCTATTTTACGCAATGGGTTAAGAAATTATTTTGACTCAATATATCCGAATATTGGACTTCGTGATTTAGAAAAAGCGGCTAACATGCAACATAAAGAAGCATGTTATGCTTACGGATTAGTAATGTTCGCTTCTCACCAAAGTGAGAACAAGAACATCGGGCTACAACTATTAAACAAAACGTTCCCACAAGTGACGGAGTCGGTAATTGGGGTAAGAAATGAGGTTTTTAGATTGTTACGGGACTGTTGGACATTACGTAACCCTCGTCCCTTTGACGACATTACAACACGCTGTCTTATCAACGGCCATAACGGTTATGTTCCACAAGACCAAGGATGGGAAGTAATCCTAGTAAAACCAGAATGCATGACTTGTTTCTGGACGTATGAATTACGTGTCTTTATTGCCTTTGCTGAACGACTTGTGTAATAGCTAGAATTATCTTCACAACCATCTTGTATCAAATTTATTGTGTGCTATATTTCATGCTATATGTAAAATAAGCGGTATTGTAAGTTTGTAAAATATTGTGTAAAAGTTTGAACGCGAAATATTATTATAATCAGTTTTTCATATAGAATTGTAGTAGTTGAATTGTATATTAGCTACTAAGTATGAACTTAACGGGTAGGTACTACCCGAATTTAAACTTATAAAACGCTAATATGAAGAAAAAGCTTTTATAAATGAGTTCATATTATGCTACGAAATACTATTAACTACTCTTAATATTCTGTATGATTAACTTGTTCCATTTAACTATTTTGAAGGAAATGGCACCGACTACTCGACACACCGTGAATATGAATGAAGAGGAATTCCGTACTTTTCTAGCTTCAAACATAGCCGCAGTACAGGCTGCGCTACATACCAACAATAACCTTGGATCTAGCAGTACAGGAAATCGTGTAGGATGCACCTACAAAGAATTCACTGCCTGCAAACCTTTGGAATTTGATGGAACCGAAAGACCGATCGGATTGAAACGGTGGACCGAGAAGGTCGAATCGGTGTTTGCCATAAGTAAGTGTACTGAAGAGGACAAAGTAAAGTATGCTACGCATACCTTCACAGGTTCTGCGTTAACATGGTGGAATACCTATCTAGAGCAAGTGGGACAAGACGATGCGTACGCACTACCGTGGTCAGCATTCAAGCACTTGATGAACGAGAAGTACCGTCCCAGAACCGAGGTCAATAAGCTCAAGACAGAACTTAGAGGGTTACGAACCCAAGGATTTGATATTACCACGTACGAAAGACGATTCACAGAATTGTGCCTATTGTGTACGGGAGCATTCGAAGATGAGGAAGAGAAGATCGACGCGTTTGTGAAAGGATTACCGGAAAGAATCCAAGAAGATATAAGTTCACACGAGCCCGCCTCCATACAACAGGCATGTAGAATGGCTCACAAACTCGTGAACCAGATTGAAGAAAGAATTAAAGAACAGACTGCTGAAGAGGCCAATGTGAAGCAAGTCAAAAGAAAGTGGGAGGAAAACGGTGATAAGAATCACCAATACAACAACAACAGCAATTACAACAATAATCGCAACAATTATCCCAACAATCGTAACATCAATCGCAACAACAACAAACGGCCCAACAACAACAACAACAACAACAACAACAACAACAACAACAACAACAACAACAACAACAACAACAACAACAACAACAACAACAACAACAATAACAACAACAGCAACTACAACAATCATCCCAACAACAATAATAACCGCAACAACAACAACAATCAGAAGCAGCTATGCCAAAGGTGTGAAAATAATCACTCGGGGTTCTGCACCAAATTTTGAAACAAGTGTAAAAGAAATGGTCATAGCGCGGCGAGGTGTGAGGTCTACGGACCAGGGGTTAATAGAACGAAAGGAACAAATGGTGTCGGAACGAGTAATGGCGGAGCAAGTAGTGTCGGAGCAAGTTATGCCAATGTAGTTTGTTATAAATGTGGAAAACCGGGCCACATTATTAGAAATTTCCCGAACCAGGAGAACACGAATGGACAAGGCCGTGGAAGAGTTTTCAATATTAATGCGGCAGAGGCACAGGAAGACCCGGAGCTTGTTACGGGTACGTTTCTTATTGACAATAAATCTGCTTACGTTTTATTTGATTCGGGTGCGGATAGAAGCTATATGAGTAGAGATTTTTGTGCTAAATTAAGTTGTCCATTGACGCCTTTGGATAGTAAATTTTTACTCGAATTAGCAAATGGTAAATTAATTTCAGCAGATAATATATGTCGGAATCGAGAAATTAAACTGGTTAGCGAAACATTTAAGATTGATTTGATACCAGTAGAGTTAGGGAGTTTTGATGTGATAATCGGTATGGACTGGTTGAAAGAAGTGAAAGCGGAGATCGTTTGTTACAAAAATGCAATTCGCATTATACGAGAAAAAGGAAAACCCTTAATGGTGTACGGAGAAAAGGGCAACACGAAGCTACATCTTATTAGTAATTTGAAGGCACAAAAACTAATAAGAAAAGGTTGCTATGCTGTTCTAGCACACGTCGAGAAAGTACAAACTGAAGAAAAGAGCATCAATGATGTTCCCGTCGCAAAAGAATTTCCTGATGTATTTCCGAAATAATTACCGGGATTACCCCCACATCGATCCGTTGAATTTCAAATAGATCTTGTACCAGGAGCTGCACCAATAGCTCGTGCTCCTTACAGACTCGCACCCAGCGAGATGAAAGAACTACAAAGCCAATTACAAGAACTTTTAGAGCGTGGTTTCATTCGACCAAGCACATCACCGTGGGGAGCTCCTATTTTGTTTGTCAAGAAGAAATATGGTACATTCAGGTTGTGTATCGACTACCGAGAGTTGAACAAACTTACCATCAAGAACCGCTACCCACTACCGAGAATCGATGACTTATTTGATCAACTACAAGGCTCGTCTGTTTATTCAAAGATTGACTTACGTTCCGGGTATCATCAAATGCGGGTGAAAGAAGATGATATTCCAAAGACTGCTTTCAGAACACGTTACGGTCATTACGAGTTTATGGTCATGCCGTTTGGTTTAACTAATGCACCAGCTGTGTTCATGGACCTTATGAACCGAGTGTGTGGACCATACCTTGACAAGTTTGTCATTGTTTTCATTGATGACATACTTATTTACTCAAAGAATGACCAAGAACACGGTGAACATTTGAGAAAGGTGTTAGAAGTATTGAGGAAGGAAAAATTGTACGCTAAGTTTTCAAAGTGTGCATTTTGGTTGGAAGAAGTTCAATTCCTCGGTCACATAGTGAACAAAGAAGGTATTAAGGTGGATCCAGCAAAGATAGAAACTGTTGAAAAGTGGGAAACCCCGAAAACTCCGAAACACATACGCCAGTTTTTAGGACTAGCTGGTTACTACAGAAGGTTCATCCAAGACTTTTCCAGAATAGCAAAACCCTTGACTGCATTAACGCATAAAGGGAAGAAATTTGAATGGAATGATGAACAAGAGAAAGCGTTTCAGTTATTGAAGAAAAAGCTAACTACGGCACCTATATTGTCATTGCCTGAAGGGAATGATGATTTTGTGATTTATTGTGATGCATCAAAGCAAGGTCTCGGTTGTGTATTAATGCAACGAACGAAGGTGATTGCTTATGCGTCTAGACAATTGAAGATTCACGAACACAATTATACGACGCATGATTTGGAATTAGGCGCGGTTGTTTTTGCATTAAAGACTTGGAGGCACTACTTATATGGGGTCAAAAGTATTATATATACCGACCACAAAAGTCTTCAACACATATTTAATCAGAAACAACTGAATATGAGGCAGCGTAGGTGGATTGAATTATTGAATGATTACGACTTTGAGATTCGTTACCACCCGGGGAAGGCAAATGTGGTAGCCGATGCCTTGAGCAGGAAGGACAGAGAACCCATTCGAGTAAAATCTATGAATATAATGATTCATAATAACATTACTACTCAAATAAAGGAGGCGCAACAAGGAGTTTTAAAAGAGGGAAATTTAAAGGATGAAATACCCAAAGGATCGGAGACGCATCTTAATATTCGGGAAGACGGAATCCGGTATAGGGCTGAAAGGATTTGGGTACCAAAAATTTGGAGATATGAGAGAAATGGTACTTAGAGAAGCTCATAAAACCAGATACTCAATACATCCTGGAACGGGGAAGATGTACAAGGATCTCAAGAAACATTTTTGGTGGCCGGGTATGAAAGCCGATGTTGCTAAATATGTAGGAGAATGTTTGACGTGTTCTAAGGTCAAAGCTGAGCATCAGAAACCATCAAGTCTACTTCAACAACCCGAAATCCCGGAATGGAAATGGGAAAACATTA
Organism: Rutidosis leptorrhynchoides; assembly: GCF_046630445.1. Classification (NCBI taxonomy): domain Eukaryota; kingdom Viridiplantae; phylum Streptophyta; class Magnoliopsida; order Asterales; family Asteraceae; genus Rutidosis; species Rutidosis leptorrhynchoides. Next base: position 243,378,888 of record NC_092343.1, read on the forward strand.
CCATGGATTTCATCACTAAATTGCCAAGGACTGCAAGTGGTTTTGATACTATTTGGGTAATAGTTGATCGTCTCACCAAATCAGCACACTTCCTGCCAATAAGAGAAGATGACAAGATGGAGAAGTTAGCACGACTGTATTTGAAGGAAGTCGTCTCCAGACATGGAATACCAATCTCTATTATCTCTGATAGGGATGGCAGATTTATTTCAAGATTCTGGCAGACATTACAGCAAGCATTAGGAACTCGTCTAGACATGAGTACTGCCTATCATCCACAAACTGATGGGCAGAGCGAAAGGACGATACAAACGCTTGAAGACATGCTACGAGCATGTGTTATTGATTTTGGAAACAGTTGGGATCGACATCTACCGTTAGCAGAATTTTCCTACAACAACAGCTACAATTCAAGCATTGAGATGGCGCCGTTTGAAGCACTTTATGGTAGAAAGTGCAGGTCTCCGATTTGTTGGAGTGAAGTGGGGGATAGATAGATTACGGGTCCGGAGATTATACAAGAAACTACCGAGAAGATCATCCAAATTCAACAACGGTTGAAAACCGCCCAAAGTCGACAAAAGAGCTACGCTGACATTAAAAGAAAAGATATAGAATTTGAAATTGGAGAGATGGTCATGCTTAAAGTTGCACCTTGGAAAGGCGTTGTTCGATTTGGTAAACGAGGGAAATTAAATCCAAGGTATATTGGACCATTCAAGATTATTGATCGTGTCGGACCAGTAGCTTACCGACTAGAGTTACCTCAACAATTCGCGGCTGTACATAACACTTTCCACGTCTCGAATTTGAAGAAATTTTTTGCTAAAGAAGATCTCACTATTCCGTTAGATGAAATCCAAATCAACGAAAAACTTCAATTCATCGAAGAACCCGTCGAAATAATGGATCGTGAGGTTAAAAGACTTAAGCAAAACAAGATACCAATTGTTAAGGTTCGATGGAATGCTCGTAGAGGACCCGAGTTCACCTGGGAGCGTGAAGATCAGATGAAGAAGAAATACCCGCATCTATTTCCAGAAGATTCGTCAACACCTTTAACAGCTTAAAATTTCGGGACGAAATTTATTTAACGGGTAGGTACTGTAGTGACCCGAACTTTTCCATGTTTATATATATTAATTGAGATTGATATTTACATGATTAAATGTTTCCAACATGTTAAGCAATCAAACTTGTTAAGACTTGATTAATTGAAATATGTTTCATATAGACAATTGACCACCCAAGTTGACTTGTGATTCACGAACGTTAAAACTTGTAAAAACTATATGATGACATATATATGGATATATATATATATAGTTAACATGATACTATGATAAGTAAACATATCATTAAGTATATTAACAATGAACTACATATGTAAAAACAAGACTACTAACTTAATGATTTTTAAACGAGACATATATGTAACGATTATCGTTGTAAAGACATTTAATGTATATATATCATATTAAGAGATATTCATACATGATAATATCATGATAATATAATAATTTAAAATCTCATTTGATATTATAAACATTGGGTTAACAACATTTAACAAGATCGTTAACCTAAAGGTTTCAAAACAACACTTACATGTAACGACTAACGATGACTTAACGACTCAGTTAAAATGTATATACATGTAGTGTTTTAATATGTATTTATACACTTTTTAAAGACCTCAATACACTTATCAAAATACTTCTACTTAACAAAAATGCTTACAATTACATCCTCATTCAGTTTCATCAACAATTCTACTCGTATGCACCCGTATTCGTACTCGTACAATACACAGCTTTTAGATGTATGTACTATTGGTATATACACTCTAATGATCAGCTCTTAGCAGCCCATGTGAGTCACCTAACACATGTGGGAACCATCATTTGGCAACTAGCATGAAATATCTCATAAAATTACAAAAATATGAGTAATCATTCATGACTTATTTACATGAAAACAAAATTACATATCCTTTATATCTAATCCATACACCAACGACCAAAAACACCTACAAACACTTTCATTCTTCAATTTTCTTCATCTAATTGATCTCTCTCAAGTTCTATCTTCAAGTTCTAAGTGTTCTTCATAAATTCCAAAAGTTCTAGTTTCATAAAATCAAGAATACTTTCAAGTTTGCTAGCTCACTTCCAATCTTGTAAGGTGATCATCCAACCTCAAGAAATCTTTGTTTCTTACAGTAGGTTATCATTCTAATACAAGGTAATAATCATATTCAAACTTTGGTTCAATTTCTATAACTATAACAATCTTATTTCAAGTGATGATCTTACTTGAACTTGTTTTCGTGTCATGATTCTACTTCAAGAACTTCGAGCCATCCAAGGATCCATTGAAGCTAGATCCATTTTTCTCTTTTCCAGTAGGTTTATCCAAGGAACTTAAGGTAGTAATGATGTTCATAACATCATTCGATTCATACATATAAAGCTATCTTATTCGAAGGTTTAAACTTGTAATCACTAGAACATAGTTTAGTTAATTCTAAACTTGTTCGCAAACAAAAGTTAATCCTTCTAACTTGAATTTTAAAATCAACTAAACACATGTTCTATATCTATATGATATGCTAACTTAATGATTTAAAACCTGGAAACACGAAAAACACCGTAAAACCGGATTTACGCCGTCGTAGTAACACCGCGGGCTGTTTTGGGTTAGTTAATTAAAAACTATGATAAACTTTGATTTAAAAGTTGTTATTCTGAGAAAATGATTTTTATTATGAACATGAAACTATATCCAAAAATTATGGTTAAACTCAAAGTGGAAGTATGTTTTCTAAAATGGTCATCTAGACGTCGTTCTTTCGACTGAAATGACTACCTTTACAAAAACGACTTGTAACTTATTTTTCCGACTATAAACCTATATTTTTCTGTTTAGATTCATAAAATAGAGTTCAATATGAAACCATAGCAATTTGATTCACTCAAAACGGATTTAAAATGAAGAAGTTATGGGTAAAACAAGATTGGATAATTTTTCTCATTTTAGCTACGTGAAAATTGGTAACAAATCTATTCCAACCATAACTTAATCAACTTGTATTGTATATTATGTAATCTTGAGATACCATAGACACGTATACAATGTTTCGACCTATCATGTCGACACATCTATATATATTTCGGAACAACCATAGACACTCTATATGTGAATGTTGGAGTTAGCTATACAGGGTTGAGGTTGATTCCAAAATATATATAGTTTGAGTTGTGATCAATACTGAGATACGTATACACTGGGTCGTGGATTGATTCAAGATAATATTTATCGATTTATTTCTGTACATCTAACTGTGGACAACTAGTTGTAGGTTACTAACGAGGACAGTTGACTTAATAAACTTAAAACATCAAAATATATTAAAAGTGTTGTAAATATATTTTGAACATACTTTGATATACATGTATATATTGTTATAGGTTCGTGAATCAACCAGTGGCCAAGTCTTACTTCCCGACGAAGTAAAAATCTGTGAAAGTGAGTTATAGTCCCACTTTTAAAATCTAATATTTTTGGGATGAGAATACATGCAGGTTTTATAAATGATTTACAAAATAGACACAAGTACGTGAAACTACATTCTATGGTTGAATTATCGAAATCGAATATGCCCCTTTTTATTAAGTCTAGTAATCTAAGAAATAGGGAACAGACACCCTAATTGACGCGAATCCTAAAGATAGATCTATTGGGCTTAACAAACCCCATCCAAAGTACCGGATGCTTTAGTACTTCGAAATTTATATCATATCCGAAGGGTGTCCCGGAATGATGGGGATATTCTTATATATGCATCTTGTTAATGTCGGTTACCAGGTGTTCACCATATGAATGATTTTTATCTCTATGTATGGGATGTGTATTGAAATATGAAATCTTGTGGTCTATTATTATGATTTGATATATATAGGTTAAACCTATAACTCACCAACATTTTTGTTGACGTTTTAAGCATGTTTATTCTCAGGTGATTATTAAGAGCTTCCGCTGTCGCATACTTAAATAAGGACGAGATTTGGAGTCCATGCTTGTATGATATTGTGTAAAAACTGCATTCAAGAAACTTATTTTGTTGTAACATATTTGTATTGTAAACCATTATGTAATGGTCGTGTGTAAACAGGATATTTTAGATTATCATTATTTGATAATCTACGTAAAGCTTTTTAAAACCTTTATCTATGAAATAAAGGTTATGGTTTGTTTTAAAAATGAATGCAGTCTTTGAAAAACGTCTCATATAGAGGTCAAAACCTCGCAACGAAATCAATTAATATGGAACGTTTTTAATCAATAAGAACGGGACATTTCAGACTAGATTTGTAAGTTATTGAGAGGATGTCTGCAACATGGTTTAGACACCTGTCAAATAGTACAAATATTCTACCAAGGATGCGACATCACTACAAGAAAAGACATCGATATAGCAGCTGGTGGTTTTATTATGAAGAAAACAGAAACTGATGCTTACCAAATTATTGATAACACTGCTTCCCACTCACATGATGTAACACCCCGCCAAAATCGCCATTGACGCGGATGTTAACTCTGGTCCCAGTACTCAGCTTGACTTCTAAGTATCAGCAGAGTTCTATAGCGAAAGTAATATATCTAAGTACCTGAGACAAAACATGCTTAAAGTGTCAACCAAAATGGTTGAGTGAACAACATAGGTTTAATAGTTATAACAAGTTTAGACCACAAGATTTAAATAAGCGGTTTAATCAGTTCGGTAGTAGTGCTGGTGTATATGATATCGATACTAACCATAAGTTACCCTAAACACATCACGTTCGTGTCGTTCATCGTTATTATGTATCCATTGACCAGCGGTCATCCGGATAGAGACGTCACCCTCAATAGCGCTATTCACAATAACTAAGCTTACCTTTATACGTAGCAATTAACGATATCATGGTAGGGATTTAGCATGAATCAAAGCATGTTAGCAATAGTTTGAACTAATCAAAATAAATTTTGAGTACTCGTGTCTAAGCATAAAACAGTTTAAAAGCAAGCATGTGTCTCACCCCAAAAGTTCAAAATAAGTAAATAGAGAAAGTTAAAAAAAATGGGGCTATGAAGTTCACCTTAATAGCAGATAGATATTCCTGGCAAGTTATATGATCGGAGTGTTGAACACGGAAACCTCAACCTAGAGATATTATGTTCGATTAGTTAATGTCTTATAGACATAAAGTTTGTTTATTAATATAGTAAACTATATTAACAGAGACCATTCTCGAGAAAAGTTTTATTTATATATGGGATAATATACTTAGTGTACTTAAGTGTTACTATATAGATAAGTGTATAAGTTATAATGGTATTATTAGTCCTTAATTATTCAACTATTATGTAAACTTATCATTATATGTTACATATATAGATATACACATATGTGATACATACATACATTCTTTATTTATTTTCATACATATATATGTTTATAGCTATGTGATATATGTACATATTATATGTAAGTGTTACATATATATATATATATATATATATATATATATATATATATATATATATATATATATATATATATATATATATATATATATATATATATATATATATATATATATATATATGTGTGTGTGTGTGTGTGTGTGTGTAAGATGTTACATATACATATATACCATTTACTTTTCTTTTTATTTTCACTAATCTTTTAAAATCATAACTTTTATTATCTTTTAATCCTAATCATTCATTATAACAAATAATTAATCTCCTAGCTTATTCACTTACATAAAATCTTAATCCTTTAATCATACATCTTTATCATAATCATAATATTATAATTATACTTTTAACATAACATCATAATCTACTATCATTATTCATTAACTCTAAACCTTTTTAATCACACTTAACTCATCTTCATAATCTATATCATAATTATTCAATCAACCTTAACTTATTAATGATATTCGTTATCATTATTCCTATTCTTATTAATCTTTAACACAATCTCAAACCAACCTATCAATTCTTTAACCTTAATCATAATACTTCATAATCAATTTAAAATTCATAACACTTAATTATATTAACTAGTTTATTATTCAATAACCATAATCCTTATTCCTACATGATTCATTAACTAGTTCAACTTTTATCAATCATAACTAATTCATAATCCTTTTTAGGTTAACAATATTATTAATCAATTTGTAACCCTTATTCATAACCTTTTTACATCATCATTAACTTATTCATAATCCACTTTCATAATTTATTCATAATCTTAATCATAATTCATATTTGATTTTATAACATTACAACATGATCTTAATAATCATGATCATACTTAATATAATACTTATAACATAATACTTATATAAATAACTTAAAAGTAATAGATTAAAAGCAAGATTAACTAGGGTTTTAGGTATACCTTATTAGGGTAGAGATCAAGAAAGTTGATGAATGAAAACTGAAACAAAACCAGGAAACCAACAGCAACAAGTTCGACCCAATTGGGTCTGTTTTGGCTCGACAGAAAACAACAAAACCAGCAGGAACAATCACGACTCAATTGAAGGGTTTCTTGGACTGTTTTGAACACGTAGAAGCAGAGGAAAAATGTAGCAATTTAGGATCAATTAAGAGACTATTTGATCACGAAAAGCAGCAGAAACAGTGACTAAAACGCAGCAAATCGACACGAAACTGAAGCAGTTCGTGGTGGTCTTGTGTGGCGTTCGAAACAGAAAACAAGAGCAGCAGCAGGGGCTGCAAACAGAGGTATTCTAGGATGATTTGCAGCTGCAAATAGCAGCAAAAAATGCAGTGGTAATGGCGGTTTTATGGCTGCAAAAACACAGCAGCGGGTGGCTGTTTTGTGGTGGTTTCGGGGCTGTTTTGGCGTGCAGGAAACAGCAGCAAAACTGCAGTTTTGGTGGCGTGTTGGGCTCCAAAAAGTAGCAACAGAATGATGATGGTTTTCGGCTAGGTGGTGGCCGAAGGTGGTGATTGTGGAGCTCTTTGAGGCTGCCGAAATGCACAAGGGTGAGGGAGTTTTTGGAGTGTTTTGATGATTGATCGTTTTTAACCCATACGTATATGATATAGATATATGCTGAGACTTGATACAATGTGGGTTTTGGTGAAGTAAATAGCATAAATCGTGTGATGTATTCCCGAACTTTGTAACCGTAAAGATTATGATAAAAGGAAAGATGAATAAACGTGTTTGACGTGTTCAAGTTTGTGAATGTGTTTGGATTCTTAACAAAGTACTTCCTAAGTTGTTTATAACTCATTATTTTAATCCAGGACGTTAAGAATTGTTTGGGACTTGGCATTATCTTAAGTTCCAAGTTTGACTCTGTATACACTTCTTATCATTTAAGTCACTGAATATATTTAATTTGTAATCCTAAATCAACTAACTTAATTATTAGTCTTTTATTAGGATAGACTCGTATATGAGTATCTGAATGTGAACTAATTAATAATTAAATTTACAATCAAAAACTTGGAAGTATTATTAATCCCGTTAAATTTATTGTACAATAATAATGTAATATATGTATAACATTTGGTTTATATATTTAGCTCAAAATGATATAGTATCGATAATCAACGATTAAAAATAGTGATGTTTGTTTTTATTTAAATAATCGGCCTTTTAATATAATTATATATTTTATATTTCTTTTTAAGTTACATTTATTTAATTTACATTTTGTTTATTAATTTACTTATTAGTCCATGTTTTTATAAATTTTTACATTAGTTCTAATCAAAGTTTTGTTAAATAAAGTTCATGAGCACAAAGTCCTAATAGTTGAACAGTATAAACAGAAATGGAAAATTGAGGGTTGTCATAGTACCTCCCTGTTAATAAAAACTTCGTCCCGAAGTTTTAGGTAGACTTCCCGAATACATCAACGGTTGAGATTAGATGGGGATATTTCTGCTTCATCTTGTCATCACGTTCCCAGGTATACTCGGGGCCTCTTCGTGAATTCCAACGGATCTCAACAATAGGAACTGTTGTCCCGTTTCAAGCGTTTGATCTCACGATCCATAACTTCTATAGGTTCTTCTATGAAGTGCAATTTATTATCAATGCGGAGGTAATTCAAAGGGATAAGATGTGTGTCATCTGACTAGGTTTCCTTAAAAGGGATTGTGATATTTTAGTCGTACAAGCATTTCAATAAGTTGGACAACTAAAATGTGCAACGAACATTACTAATTTTATTTGAAACCTTGAACTTTTATGTCGCCATTAGGGCAGACAACCAGAGAAAAGTACTTGGAGATTACAGTCATGTAGTTTGATGCATGACTTGTATTTGTTAGAGATGGTACCAACTTCAAATTCCGGAAGGTAACCATAGACATGATACCTTTGGTTTTCAAGAAATGTCTAATGTGAATAGACGAAACAAGATTCCAGCTGAGAAGTCACTAATCAAAGCAAGCCATAATTACCAAGATGCCTTTAGAATGGTATGAAAGATTAAATGAAAGATATCGTTCAACATATTATAATACATACGAACTTATCCTTGCGGAACTCTCCTTATGATCATGATTTTAGCTATATGTTGTAACAGTGGTCGAAATTTTGTCTAGAATCACATCCATTATTAACTAGTTTAGAGTAAACACATAAACATCATAAACGTTTAAGGTAACTCCTTTAGAGAGGATAGCGAGGATCATAAATTATATTTCTGATAGGAAACCGCACGAAAAAGTGTGATCTCTTAATGAGAAAGACGTTCTCGCACAGATGGCGAGTCGGTCTATCATTCTCTTATGAGTTTAAGTGCGGATGAGAATAAATGTGAATCATTGGCTACGAAGAATAGTTTACACCGGGTGAGGAATTATCTGAGAAATGCTTTCTTGTGCCAAGAAGATATTAAATCATAGAATTGACGTTTTACGAGGTTGCTGTGATTTAGCCGTGAGATATCAGAAGTAAAATCTTCTCAACGGTCAACCTTATAAGGGAAACGTTACTGAGAACATAGAGTTTTGAATGATGAACTCAATGGTAAGTTTCGAAGGGCAAGAGGAATTGTGATTACTACGAGGTGTAGAATAATACGAAAATTTTATATAAACAAGCAATGAAAATTTTAATAGGAGTTCTAGTCGTTTAAGGTGACAATTTAAAAAGGAACGAAGTTCTTAGTAAAACTAGAGTTATGTATAACATGTACTATTTTAAGTAAAATATCTTTTGAATAAAATAAATGATTTGTAAAAGTGAGAGTATAATTTTATATGTACTAGTCAAAAATAAGTAAAGGTAAATTTTATTTACTTTATTATATAAACATATACGATTTATAAAATTTGAACGAATGGCAGTAAATTAATTTACTTTATAAAATTTCGAGAGGATCGCACAGTAAAATAGTTTGTGTAGAATTTTGGTAAGCAAAATTTTCAAGTTGGAAAAAGATTGAGTGAGGGATTTTTGAAAATTTCGGGTGATATTTGAGCAACAATGTTACGAGGTAATGAAATCTATTGTGTTTAAATGCGGTTGTTGACTATTATTAGGGCATATGTTCTTGGAATTCAAAATTTGCATGTGTGAAGCTGTTGCTGACAAGTGAGGTATGAATGGTAGAGCATGAGAACGTGAAGCTAATCCCCCGTTGACTTTGAAATGCCAACTGGTCATGACTATCATTGGAGTCGGAAGACTGGCAGTACGTGCCCTTATTATATCTACGCATGGATTTCTTGATTCCGACGGTCACAAAGATTTCATAATAACTTGAGCATGTATAATCTGATGTTCACATAGACAAGTATGAAGGCACGCTAATGCAGTGAATTTCGACTATATGATGTTTATCAGTCTATCAAGTTCTCGCTAAATCTGTGATTATTATCGGGATGGTATGAATTTTCCCAATGAGTAAGGGCGATGTAAGGACACGGTGTCACTTGCCTATTATTATATGATCATTTAATGATACATCTAACATGCTTGTAACACCGAGATGAAATCGTAAGATTTTTAAGAAAAATGCTTAACGATTCAAAGGTCGCGACTTATTGTTTAGGTACAACAAATCACGAGATGTTTGACCATTTGTAACGTAATGATAATCATATCAATGCTACCTTTGATCATATGGAGCGTATGAAGGATCACGTGCTTTTCAATATGGTGATGGAAATATATGTATACTTCAGCCTTAATTGGTCGGAAATTAGGATACTATCCACTAGTGTATGATGGGGTTCTTTTAATTGCTATGGTAGTTTTTTGATGTGATTAGGGTAGGTTTAGCTCAAGCCGCAGCTCACGAGAATATGGAAAAACTTCAGGTGATGTATTAAACCCTAGATTTTGAATTGACAATGATTGATTATTATTTAGGTATGACATTATTACTCGCATGCTATGGTAATCAAAAGATACTTGTTGGAAGGTCATATTCTTCATGTGATTATGCCCGTGAGATATTGACCATCTCGGCACACAGAATGTCAGAGTGAATGTGGTGTTTATAATATCTTCGTTTAAATATTCAAATGAAAATCTTGCGAGTGGTTGTCGCTTATCTTCGACGGGTTTCCTAATGGGTTTATGAAAATCTACACTAGGAGTGTAATTACAGATAACAGGAAGCATGCTTCGAAGAAATTACGGGGGTGTCACCTCAGGTAACTTAAGAACAGGCATCCTTCCTTCCAGCGGGGATGTAATAATTAAGCGTCAAAGATAAAAAGATAAGTTGTTTAAGAAAGAAAGAATGCAAAGCTTTGCAACATTTATGGCATAGGAGAATTTGTTAATCTACTTATGGGTATGAGATAGATAGTTTGGTTGAAACGAGCTATTCTACAAATCAGATGTTGATTAACCTTCGTGTAATAACATGATTGGCTTGGAAATTTTTCTTTGATTCACTTTTTATTCCATATGTAATGATATTGGAATTTCTATATGAATTACCGTAATATAATCACGTCGGCCAAGCGTCATTATATTTCACTAATTCATATTTCCATTCCAAGGTCACTCCATAAGGTCAGGACACGTGATCAAACTTAGATAGTTGACGTGGGAATGTCGAGTCATGAGTGACATCCCTTCGTGTGAGTAAAAGAATACTTTGAATCACAATGGCGAAGTCAGGTCATAGGGTATGTTTGGATATGATAACAATCTCATATTAGCTGATCCTTCAGAGTCGGGATCATGCAAGATGATAGGGTTTTGTCGTGACATCCTTAGGAAAGGATACATAATGTCAGAAGAGGTAAAAGCATGTAGTAAGATGGATTGGCAGTATAAAGATTAAGGGAAAGCACTTAAAACTAAGGCATGAAAGGTTATAGACCTAAAGATTGATAAGGCACCCATATAAGGCACACATAGAATGCAATCCTGGTTCTGTATAACAAGCCTTGGCTCTCCTAAATTACATAATGAGATAGGTATGGTGGCATTCTATTATTGGAATACAAGTAAGTCATGGCTCTTATTCTAAGAGTCAGACGTGTAAGTATAGTTTCTATAGCAAAGTGTTTCTAAAGATTTTGAATGGTATAGGAGTTCTAGGCATAAAAAATATAAGTGAACTTAATGCACATAATCTAGAATGTAATGCAAATAATCAATGCAAATGAACAACTCGGTTATAGACTAGACTCACTAATGCATCCTAACTATTCATGTTAGTCACACTAATGTAACCTAGTTCCCTATAACCAGAGTTCTGATACCAACTGTAACACCCCGCCAAAATCACCATTGACGCGGATGTTAACTCTGGTCCCAGTGCTCAGCTTGACTTCTAAGTATCAGCAGAGTTCTACAGCGGAAGCAATATATCTAAGTACCTGAGACAAAACATGCTTAAAGTGTCAACCAAAATGGTTGAGTGAACAACATAGGTTTAATAGTTATAACAAGTTTTTAGACCACAAGATTTAAATAAGCGGTTTAATCAGTTCGGTAGTAGTGCTGGTGTATATGATATTGATACTAACCATAAGTTACCCTAAACACATCACGTTCGTGTCGTTCATCGTTATTATGTATTCATTGACCAGCGGTCATCCGGATAGTGACGTCACCCTCAATAGCGCTATTCACAATAACTAAGCTTGCCTTTATACGTAGCAATTAAAGATATCATGGTAAGGATTTAGCATGAATCAAAGCATGTTAGCAACAGTTTGAACTAATCAAAATAAAGTTTGAGTACTTGTGTCTAAGCGTAAAATAGTTTAAAAGCAAGCATGTGTCTCACCCCAAAAGTTCAAAATAAGTAAATAGAGAAAGTTAAAAAAAAAATTGGGGCTATGAAGTTCACCTTAATAGCAGATAGATATTCCTGGCAAGTTATATGATCGGAGTGTTGAACACAAAAACCTCAACCTAGAGATATTATATTCGATTAGTTAATGTCTTATAGACATAAAGTTTGTTTATTAATATAGTAAACTATATTAACAGTGACCGTTCTCGAGAAAAGTTTTATTTATATAAGGGATAATATACTTAGTGTACTTAAGTGTTACTATATAGATAAGTGTATAAGTTATAATGGTATTATTAGTCCTTAATTATTCAACTATTATGTAAACTTATCATTATATGTTACATATATAGATATACACATATGTGATACATACATACATTCTTTATTTATTTTCATACATATATATGTTTATAGCTATGTGATATATGTACATATTATATGTAAGTGTTACATATATATATATATATATATATATATATATATATATATATATATATATATATATATATATATATATATATATATATATATATATATATATATATATATGTGTGTGTGTGTGTGTGTGTAAGATGTTACATATACATATATACCATTTACTTTTCTTTTTATTTTCACTAATCTTTTAAAATCATAACTTTTATTATCTTTTAATCCTAATCATTCATTATAACAACTAATTAATCTCCTAGCTTATTCACTTACATAAAATCTTAATCCTTTAATCATACATCTTTATCATAATCATAATATTATAATTATACTTTTAACATAACATCATAATCTACTATCATTATTCATTAACTCTAAACCTTTTTAATCACACTTAACTCATCTTCATAATCTGTATCATAATTATTCAATCAACCTTAACTTATTAATGATATTCATTATCATTATTCCTATTCTTATTAATCTTTAACACAATCTCAAACCAACCTATCAATTCTTTAACCTTAATCATAATACTTCATAATCAATTTAAAATTCATAACACTTAATTATATTAACTAGTTTATTATTCAATAACCATAATCCTTATTCCTACATGATTCATTAACTAGTTCAACTTTTATCAATCATAACTAATTCATAATCCTTTTTAGGTTAACAATATTATTAATCAATTTGTAACCCTTATTCATAACCTTTTTACATCATCATTAACTTATTCATAATCCACTTTCATAATTTATTCATAATCTTAATCATAATTCATATTTGATTTTATAACATTACAACATGATCTTAATAATCATGATCATACTTAATATAATACTTATAACATAATACTTATATAAATAACTTAAAAGTAATAGATTAAAAGCAAGATTAACTAGGGTTTTAGGTATACCTTATTAGGGTAGAGATCAAGAAAGTTGATGAATGAAAACTGAAACAAAACCAGGAAACCAACAGCAACAAGTTCGACCCAATTGGGTCTGTTTTGGCTCGACAGAAAACAGCAAAACTAGCAGGAACAATCACGACTCAATTGAAGGGTTTCTTGGACTGTTTTGAACACGTAGAAGCAGAGGAAAAACGTAGCAATTTAGGATCAATTAAGAGTCTATTTGATCATGAAAAGCAGCAGAAACAGTGACTAAAACGCAGCAAATCGACACGAAACTGAAGCAGTTCGTGGTGGTCTTGTGTGGCGTTCGAAACAGAAAACAAGAGCAGCAGCAGGGGCTGCAAACAGAGGTATTCTAGGATGATTTGCAGCTGCAAATAGCAGCAAAACATGCAGTGGTAATGGCAGTTTTATGGCTGCAAAAACACAGCAGCAGGTGGCTGTTTTGTGGTGGTTTCGGGGCTGTTTTGGCGTGCAGGAAACAGCAGCAAAACTGCAGTTTTGGTGGCATGTTGGGCTCCAAAAAGTAGCAACAGAATGATGATGGTTTTCGGCTAGGTGGTGGCCGAAGGTGGTGATTGTGGAGCTCTTTTAGGCTGCCGAAATGCACAAGGGTGAGGGAGTTTTTGGAGTGTTTTGATGATTGATCGTTTTTAACCCATACGTATATGATATAGATATATGCTGAGACTTGATACAATGTGGGTTTTGGTGAAGTAAATAGCATAAATCGTGTGATGTATTCCCGAACTTTGTAACCGTAAAGATTATGATAAAAGGAAAGATGAATAAACGTGTTTGACGTGTTCATGTTTGTGAATGTGTTTGGATTCTTAACAAAGTACTTCCTAAGTTGTTTATAACTCATTATTTTAATCCAGGACGTTAAGAATTGTTTGGGACTTGGCATTATCTTAAGTTCCAAGTTTGACTCTGTATACACTTCTTATCATTTAAGTCACTGAATATATTTAATTTGTAATCCTAAATCAACTAACTTAATTATTAGTCTTTTATTAGGATAGACTCGTATATGAGTATCTGAATGTGAACTAATTAATAATTAAATTTACAATCAAAAACTTGGAAGTATTATTACTCCCGTTAAATTTATTGTACAATAATAATGTAATATATGTATAACATTTGGTTTATATATTTAGCTCAAAATGATATAGTATCGATAATCAACGATTAAAAATAGTGATGTTTGTTTTTATTTAAATAATCGGCCTTTTAATATAATTATATATTTTATATTTCTTTTTAAGTTACATTTATTTAATTTACATTTTGTTTATTAATTTACTTATTAGTTCATGTTTTTATAAATTTTTACATTAGTTCTAATCAAAGTTTTGTTAAATAAAGTTCATGAGCACAAAGTCCTAATAGTTGAACAGTATAAACAGAAATGGAAAATTGAGGGTTGTCATAGTACCTCCCTGTTAATAAAAACTTCGTCCCGAAGTTTTAGGTAGACTTCCCGAATACATCAACGGTTGAGATTAGATGGGGATATTTCAGCTTCATCTTGTCTTCACGTTCCCAGGTATACTCGGGGCCTCTTCGTGAATTCCAACGGATCTTAACAATAGGAACTGTTGTCCCGTTTCAAGCGTTTGATCTCACGATCCATAACTTCTATAGGTTCTTCTATGAAGTGCAATTTATTATCAATGCTGAGGTAATTCAAAGGGATAAGATGTGTGTCATCTGACTAGGTTTCCTTAAAAGGGATTGTGATATTTTAGTCGTACAAGCATTTCAGTAAGTTGGACAACTAAAATGTGCAACGAACATTACTAATTTTATTTGAAACCTTGAACTTTTATGTCGCCATTAGGGCAGACAACCAGAGAAAAGTACTTGGAGATTACAGTCATGTAGTTTGATGCATGACTTGTATTTGTTAGAGATGGTACCAACTTCAAATTCCGGAAGGTAACCATAGACATGATACCTTTGGTTTTCAAGAAATGTCTAATGTGAATAGACGAAACAAGATTCCAGCTGATAAGTCACTAATCAAAGCAAGCCATAATTACCAATATGCCCTTAGAATGGTATGAAAGATTAAATGAAAGATATCGTTCAACATATTATAATACATACGAACTTATCCTTGCGGAACTCTCCTTATGATCATGATTTTAGCTATATGTTGTAACAGTGGTCGAAATTTTGTCTAGAATCACATCCATTATTAACTAGTTTAGAGTAAACACATAAACATCATAAACGTTTAAGGTAACTCCTTTAGAGAGGATAGCGAGGATCATAAATTATAGACATAAAGTTTGTTTATTAATATAGTAAACTATATTAACAGTGACCATTCTCGAGAAAAGTTTTATTTATATATGGGATAATATACTTCGTGTACTTAAGTGTTACTATATAGATAAGTGTATAAGTTATAATGGTATTATTAGTCCTTAATTATTCAACTATTATGTAAACTTATCATTATATGTTACATATATAGATATACACATATGTGATACATACATACATTCTTTATTTATTTTCATACATATATATGTTTATAGCTATGTGATATATGTACATATTATATGTAAGTGTTACATATATATATATATATATATATATATATATATATATATATATATATATATATATATATATATGTGTGTGTGTGTGTAAGATGTTACATATACATATACACCATTTACTTTTCTTTTTATTTTCACTAACCTTTTAAAATCATAACTTTTATTATCTTTTAATCCTAATCATTGATTATAACAACTAATTAATCTCCTAGCTTATTCACTTACATAAAATCTTAATCCTTTAATCACACATCTTTATCATAATCATAATATTATAATTATACTTTTAACATAACATCATAATCTACTATCATTATTCATTAACTCTAAACCTTTTTAATCACACTTAACTCATCTTCATAATCTATATCATAATTATTCAATCAACCTTAACTTATTAATGATATTCATTATCATTATTCCTATTCTTATTAATCTTTAACACAATCTCAAACCAACCTATCAATTCTTTAACCTTAATCATAATACTTCATAATCAATTTAAAATTCATAACACTTAATTATATTAACTAGTTTATTATTCAATAACCATAATCCTTATTCCTACATGATTCATTAACTAGTTCAACTTTTATCAATCATAACTAATTCATAATCCTTTTTAGGTTAACAATATTATTAATCAATTTGTAACCCTTATTCATAACCTTTTTACATCATCATTAACTTATTCATAATCCACTTTAATAATTTATTCATAATCTTAATCATAATTCATATTTGATTTTATAACATTACAACATGATCTTAATAATCACGATCATACTTAATATAATACTTATAACATAATACTTATATAAATAACTTAAAAGTAATAGATTAAAAGCAAGATTAACTAGGGTTTTAGGTATACCTTATTAGGGTAGAGATCAAGAAAGTTGATGAATGAAAACTGAAACAAAACCAGGAAACCAACAGCAACAAGTTCGACCCAATTGGGTCTGTTTTGGCTCGACAGAAAACAGCAAAACCAGCAGGAACAATCACGACTCAATTGAAGGGTTTCTTGGACTGTTTTGAACACGTAGAAGCAGAGGAAAAACGTAGCAATTTAGGATCAATTAAGAGACTATTTGATCACGAAAAGCAGCAGAAACAGTGACTAAAACGCAGCAAATCGACACGAAACTGAAGCAGTTCGTGGTGGTCTTGTGTGGCGTTCGAAACAGAAAACAAGAGCAGCAGCAGGGGCTGCAAACAGAGGTATTCTAGGATGATTTGCAGCTGCAAATAGCAGCAAAACATGCAGTGGTAATGGCGGTTTTATGGCTGCAAAAACACAGCAGCAGGTGGCTGTTTTGTGGTGGTTTCGGGGCTGTTTTGGCGTGCAGGAAACAGCAGCAAAACTGCAGTTTTGGTGGAGTGTGGGGCTCCAAAAAGTAGCAACAGAATGATGATGGTTTTCGGCTAGGTGGTGGCCGAAGGTGGTGATTGTGGAGCTCTTTGAGGCTGCCGAAATGCACAAGGGTGAGGGAGTTTTTGGAGTGTTTTGATGATTGATCATTTTTAACCCATACGTATATGATATAGATATATGCTGAGACTTGATACAATGTGGGTTTTGGTGAAGTAAATAGCATAAATCGTGTGATGTATTCCCGAACTTTGTAACCGTAAAGATTATGATAAAAGGAAAGATGAATAAACGTGTTTGACGTGTTCAAGTTTGTGAATGTGTTTGGATTCTTAACAAAGTACTTCCTAAGTTGTTTATAACTCATTATTTTAATCCAGGACGTTAAGAATTGTTTGGGAGTTGGCATTATCTTAAGTTCCAAGTTTGACTCTGTATACACTTCTTATCATTTAAGTCACTGAATATATTTAATTTGTAATCCTAAATCAACTAACTTAATTATTAGTCTTTTATTAGGATAGACTCGTATATGAGTATCTGAATGTGAAATAATTAATAATTAAATTTACAATCAAAAACTTGGAAGTATTATTACTCCCGTTAAATTTATTGTACAATAATAATGTAATATATGTATAACATTTGGTTTATATATTTAGCTCAAAATGATATAGTATCGATAATCAACGATTAAAAATAGTGATATTTTTTTATTTAAATAATCGACCTTTTAATATAATTATATATTTTATATTTCTTTTTAAGTTACATTTATTTAATTTAAATTTTGTTTATTAATTTACTTATTAGTCCATGTCTTTATAAATTTTTACATTAGTTCTAATCAAAGTTTTGTTAAATAAAGTTCATGAGCACAAAGTCCTAATAGTTGAACAGTATAAACAGAAATGGAAAATTGAGGTTCGTCATACATGAGTGGCACCAAGAAAAAAGATATCGTTAGATCATCTAAAGCAGCTAGAGCCGATTCTAGCCATGACTTAGATTCCATTTCAGCAAAGATAGATGCTGTCGAGAGACGAATGGAAAAGATGACTAAGGATATACACTCAATACGAATTAGTTGTGAGCAGTTTGGAGGACCACATTTGACAAAAGATTGTCTCAGTATTGAACTAACAATGGAACAAAGAGAGAATATTTCATATATAAACCAAAGGCCTGGAAATAATTATCAGAATAATTATCAACCGCCAAGACCAATTTACAATCAAAACCAGAATTATAATCGAAATGTTCCATACAACAACCAACAAGGTCCTAGCAATCAACAAGTATCCAATAATACTTACAATCAGCAAAGACCTAATTTTCAAAACAAACCACAACAAACCGATGATAAAAAGCCGAATTTAGAAGATATGATGACGAAGCTAGTTGAAACTCAAACGCAGTTTTTCACATCTCAGAAACAAACTAATGAACAAAATGCTCAAGCATTTAGAAATCAACAAGCTTCTATTCAAAATCTGGAACAAGAAGTAAGTAACCTAGCAAGGTTAATAGGTGAAAGAAAACCGGGAAGTCTACCTAGTGATACAAATGCTAACTTCCGGAATGAAACAGCTAAAGCCATTACCACAAGAAGTGGTATTACACTTAAACCACCTGAAATACCTGAAATTTCTGATGAAGCTATTCCTACTCCACAAGAACCACAACCTAAACAAGATAAGGAAAAAGAACCGGTAGTTGAAAAGGTTAATGAAGATAACACAGTTAAGACTAAACCTTATGTTAAACCATACCAACCACCACTTCCTTACCTGAGTAAAATGAAAAAAGAAAGACTTGAAGCCGAGCAATCCAAATTTTTGGATATGTTTAAACAGATAAATATAAATCTTCCTTTCATTGATGTAATTTCAAGAATGCCTAGATATGCTAAATTTCTGAAAGATCTAATATCAAATAGAAAGAAAATGGAAGAACTCTCGGCCATTACTATGAATGCTAATTGTTCAGCAGTGCTGTTGAATAAGATACAAGAAAAACTATCTGATCCAGGAAGTTTCACAATTCCATGTTTTCTGAGAAGTCTTAGTTCAATAGAAGCATTGGCAGACTTAGGTGCTAGTATAAATTTAATGTCGTATTCACTATACGCTAAACTAGACCTTGGAGAATTGAAACCAACAACAATAAGCATACAACTAGCCGATTGATCAATAAAATATCCTAGAGGGATAATGGAGAACATGCTAGTTAAAGTTGGTACTTTAGTATTTGCAGTAGATTTTGTTGTTCTGGACATGGAAGAAGATTCTCAAGTTCCTCTCATATTAGGAAGACCATTCTTAAACACGGCTAAAGCAATGATAGACGTGTTTGGTAAGAAACTGACCCTAAGTATAGAGGATGAGAGTGGTACCTTTTCAGTTGATAGAGCAATGCAACAACCGCAATCTGCAGATGATACATGTTATTATATTCAAACTATAGATTCACATGCAGAATTGTTAGAAGAATTTCCAGAATTACAAGGAACAGGAGAATGTTCTTTAGGAGAAGGAACTGAACCAATTGATGAAACTGAAATGTTAGCTACACTAATAGCTAATGGATATGAACCAACAACAGAAGAAATTCAAATGCTAAAAGAAGACAGATATCGATATAAATCATCGATAGAAGAACCTCCGACATTAAAGTTAAAGCCACTTCCAAACCATTTGGAATACGCTTATTTACATGGTGAATCTGAATTACCTGTAATAATATCGTCTTCTCTTACTGAAAATGAGAAATCACAACTCATTTCTGTGTTGAAAGCTCATAAACCAGCCATTGCATGGAAGATTCATGATATTAAAGGAATAAGTCCTTCGTATTGCACACATAAAATCCTTATGGAAGAAGGTCATAAAACGTATGTACAACGCCAACGAAGACTAAATCCTAATATGTAAGATGTTGTTAAGAAAGAAATTATTAAACTGCTTGATGCGGGTTTAATTTATCCAATTTCTGATAGTCCATGGGTAAGCCCAGTTCAATGCGTGCCTAAGAAGGGTGGCATGACTGTCATTACAAATGAGAAAAATGAGCTTATTCCTACTAGGACTGTAACAGGATGGCGTGTGTGTATTGATTATAGAAAATTAAATGACGCCACCAGAAAAGATCACTTTCCCTTACCTTTCATTGATCAAATGTTGGAAAGATTAGCCGGAAATAGTTACTATTGTTTTCTTGATGGAATTTCCGGATATTTTCAAATTCCAATAGCACCCGAAGACCAAGAGAAAACCACATTCACGTGCCCTTATGGTACTTTTGCTTACAAACGCATGCCATTTGGACTTTGCAACGCCTCTGCAACCTTTCAAAGGTGCATGATGGAAATTTTTCACGACATGATAAAAGAATGCATGGAAGTTTTCATGGATGACTTTTCAGTCTTCGGTGATACATTTGAATCATGTCTAGTTAATCTTGAACGAATGCTTATTAGATGCGAACAATCAAATCTAGTTCTTAATTGGGAGAAATGCCATTTCATGGTTAAAGAAGGCATCGTTCTTGGTCATAAAATCTCAAAGGAAGGAATTGAAGTGGATAGAGCTAAAGTAGATGTAATTACTAAACTTCCACATCCCACCAATGTTAGAGGAGTTAGGAGTTTTCTAGGGCATGCCGGTTTTTACCGATGTTTCATAAAAGATTTTTCTAAAATTGCCACTCCTATGAATAAACTCCTAGAAAAGGATGCTCCATTCGTCTTTTCAGATGAATGCATCAAATCTTTTAATATTCTTAAAGAGAAACTCACTAATGCGCCGATCATGATAACACCAAATTGGAATCTACCGTTTGAACTAATGTGCGATGCAAGTGATTTTGCAATGGGAGCCGTTTTAGGACAAAGGATTGAAAAATGATTTCAACCTATATATTATGCTTGTAAGACGTTACAAGGAGCACAAACGAACTATACAACTACTGAAAAAGAACTCCTTGCTATTGTCTTTGCTTTTGACAAATTTCGTTCATATCTCGTTCTAGCAAAAACGGTGGTCTATACCGACCATTCTGCTCTTAGATACCTATTTTCGAAACAAGATGCCAAACCAAGATTAATCCGTTGGATCTTACTCTTACAAGAGTTCGATATTGAAATCCGAGATAAAAGAGGAGCAGAAAATCTCACCGCTGATCATCTTTCTCGTCTTGAAAATCCCGAATTAGAAGTTCTAAATGAATCGGCCATACAAGACAACTTTCCTGATGAATATCTATTGAAGATAGATTATAATGAAATTCCATGGTTTGCAGACTATGCAAACTACTTAGTATGTGAATTCCTTGAAAAAGGATTGTCGTACCAAAAACGAAAGAAATTCTTTAGTGATATAAAACACTATTTCTGGGAAGATCCACATTTGTTTAAAAGTTGTCCCGATGGAATAATACGCCGATGTGTATTCGGAGATGAAGCTAGTAAAATCTTAAACCATTGTCACACAGGACCAACAGGAGGGCATTATGGGCCTCAACTTACCGCAAGAAAAGTTTATGATGCTGGATTCTATTGGCCTACAATTTACAAAGACGCGCACCTTCTTTACAAATCCTGTGATGCTTGTCAAAGGGCCGAAAAAATAAGTCAACGTGATGAAATGCCACAAAATGTCATTCAAGTATGTGAAGTATTTGACATTTGGGGTATTGACTTTATGGGTCCATTTCTAAAATCTCATAATAATCTCTACATTCTCGTAGCCACTGATTATGTATCTAAATGGGCAGAAGCACAAGCTCTCCCAACTAACGATGCACGAGTTGTAGTCAACTTTTTAAAACGTCTTTTTGCAAGGTTTGGAACACCGAAAGCTTTAATAAGTGATCGGGGAACTCATTTCTGTAATAATCAACTTGAGAAAGTTCTTAAAAGATATGGAGTAACTCATAAAATCTCTACCGCATATCATCCACAAACAAGTGGACAAGTTGAAAATACCAACCGAGCTTTAAAACGTATTCTAGAGAAAACCGTAGGATCAAATCCGAAGGAATGGTCCATTAAATTGGAGGATGCACTCTGGGCTTTTAGAACAGCCTACAAAACTCCAATTGGAACCACACCTTTTAGACTCGTTTACGGAAAAGCATGTCATCTTCCAGTAGAAATTGAACACAAAGCATTTTGGGCTTTGAAGACATGTAATCTTGATTTACATGAAGCTGGACGTCTACGGTTAAGTCAATTAAACGAATTAGAAGAATTAAGACATGAAGCATATGAAAATTCGTTAATCTATAAAGAAAGAACGAAGAAATGGCATGATAAAAGAATCAGAAGTTCAAAAGAATTTAAAAAAGGAGACAGAGTTCTTCTTTTCAATTCACGATTCAAGCTATTTCCTGGAAAATTGAAATCAAGATGGTCTGGAACATTCATAGTCAAAAGAGTTTTCCCATAAGGAACAGTAGAATTAATAAATTCAAATGGGATTGAATTTAAGGTTAATGGTCACAGAGTTAAACACTACATAGATAGTCCGATGGAAGTTGACAACGAAGTTAATCACAATTTCGATACCACAGCTAACTAAGTGTGGGGAGAATCAAGTCTTTAAAGGATAATATGTATTTCCGTTAGAGTTATATTTTCTGTTTTCGTGTAGTTCTCGAAAATGGAACCCGAATGGTCTTTCCCTAGCAGACCCTACAGAACTAGTCTTCTTACCCCATTCTGAATTTTTATTTTTTTTAGGTTTTTCGAAATGAAGACTTCCTGTGAACTAAACCATGGTCTAATGCTACACGCTTTGATCACTAAACGTAATAATGACACACTTCCGAGTGAAATAGTATCATTAATCAGAGGTAAATTGGACGGAGTAAGAAAAGAATCCAGATGCGAAGATAATAAGTTACAATTTGGTAAAGGAAAATCAAAATCCGCAGCGAAAAGGAGAGCACGACACCTTGAAAAATGTCACAAATGCGAAAAATGGTCACACGAAGGTAAATGTTCAAATAATCAAACCTATTCAAACACCGAATTAGTTACTTTATGCAGAGATGGACCGTTCCTTTATGCAGAGATGGACCGTTCATATGTTTAGAAGAAAAAATGTTAAATGATCGAGGTTACGCCTATGTTGCCATGGAAAATCAATTAGTCCGACTATCTTATGAGTGGGCTAGAGCATATCACTAAGAATACTATCTCACAGGTAAGTCTGTACAGTTTTTATTTTTATTTTTATTTTAAACTTTTGATAATAAACGCTAATTTGTTCGCTATAAAGTATTAAATTGGTATTCGATGAAATTAGGTCTTGCGACCGAAATTATTGATATCATACAAAAATATATTACATCACTGCGAAATTTAACGTTTATTCTTAAGGTATAAATATCTTTAATCAATCAACCCAAAATATTTCAAAAATTCTTCATGAGTTAAATTAGATCATGGAACCGAAATTACTTTATCGAAAAGAGGGGCGTATATTTTTGATAATATTTGATTGCTTAAAGTGGGATAAAAGCCAAAAAGAATTTTAATTTTATTTTTACCATGTTTTTAAAATTAATATATAAATCTTAAATTGATATTGTAAACTTTTTAAATCAATATATTTAAAATTGTAAATATTTGGAAAATTAATATTTTTAATATAATTTTGTATGTACAAAAACAAAAATATAATTTAAGTTTGGTGTGAATTTATAATATGAATTTTTAATTAAGTTTGGTGTAAATTTTTTTTTTTTTTTATTTTATGCATTTTAAATTTAAGTTTGGTGTGAATTTAAAAACAAAAATTTACTTTATTTCGCTAAGTTAAAAATATGATTTTTAAAATTCGTCGTTAGTTGAAGACTAGGTCTTTGAACCGAAATTACTTTACCCGAGGGAGGGACGAGAACTTTTATTATCATTGTTTTTAATCTTATTGAATTAAAGTATGTCAAAAATATTAAAAAAAACCCAAAAATCTTTGCTTTTAAAACCGCGCTTTAAATTGACAAATTTTAAAATTTTGTCGAGGGACGGACTAGGACATCGTTCCGAAACGACCTCGTCCTAAATAACAAGGGAAACAAAATTTTAAAATTAATTAATTAATTGTTTTATAAGTTAAGTTATTATAAAAAAAAAATATACAAACTCCGCGACTCGCGGAGTTTGAAGAGGAAATTCACCGCGACTCGCGGAGGATGCAAAATACAGAAAAAAATAAAACGCATCAGTCCCCAACACAACCACACCCCATTTTACTGCGAAAAACACCCAAAAAACACACACAAATCCGCAATTTTTGGTCATTTTTCATCAAATCTTTCACAAAATCATGTTGAGAAGAATGCTATCAAGGAATTACTCAAGGAAAACATTAAATTTCTACACCAAAACACCATTTAATCCGAAAATTAGTGTTCTTGAACAAATTTATACCCAATTCGATTTTGATGCTTTTTAGTGTAATTATGCTTAAATTGCTTATGTATTATGCTTGTATAACCTAGATTGATGCTATTTAACATGATTAGAAGCCTTAAACTTCAAATTTTGAGTAATCTAAGGTTTGTGTTCTTGAGCAATTTGGGGCTTTTTGATATAAACAGGTTATGGCCTATTTTTGTCATGAATTATTGCTAAATTAAGTAGTGTAACATGTTTAAGTAGTTAATTGATCCAAACTTTGAGCCTAAACATGATTTTTGAGAATTAAAGTGGACTTTTTCAAGTCTAAAATTCATGAACTTGATTTTTGAGAGATAATGCCATTTGAAACTTGTTTAATTGCTAATAATGATTATTTTGACATGTTATTTGAGTTGAATGCTTATGAACTTGGCGAACATTTTCGTATATGATTATTTGAAAAACTGTAGATTTGATAAAAATATGAAAATGAGCATAAGTTTTATATAAATTGAACATGTCATTGTAATTATTTTGATTGATAATTTTGCTGACACTAATGCATATTTGGATGCACAAAAATTGTGTTTGATGTGTTTTGCAGACTGAAAGGGGTGAATCTTCATCCCAAGCTCGCATTGCTCCTCCTGAGAATGCGGAACAACAAGATGTTGATAACCATTACAAACAAGATATACCTCATCTAGTTATGACATTTTCAGATATGTACGTGGAAAATTTGCACCCGAACTTGAGATTAGACAGACGTTGGATAGATTATCCAAAATACCAAAGGGGCTTGCATACTCTACATTCTAAAGCTGTTGAAGTATCTAGGGTAATAGAATGGGAACCGTTAGAAGCCGTAGAATTGGCCGAGCCAATTAGGGAATTACTTACTCAAAGGTATGGTAATTCTACTTTTAACGATTGGATACGTTTATTCAACATGCGTAGACCTGTATATAAAGTATGGTGTGAAGAATTATTGTGTAGTATAGAAATAAATGATCGGGTAGCTAGTTTAACTGATCGAACTTTTATTAGATTTTTGTTAGGAGGTTCGATGCGCATCATGTCTCTACTAGACATGGCTCAGGCCTTACGTATATATACGCTTGAGGAGCTAGCATCTGCCGATTATCGAGGGTTGATATTAAATGGTAGGAAGATTGATGAAAATTTTGATACGCATGGTGTATGGAGTCAAATGACTAGCCATCACCGATTTAAAGGGGGAAATTACTCTTATCTTGATATTGATAGAGCTGAGTTAAGAGTAATTCACAGGTTTCTAGCGAACTCGATTACACAGCGAGGTAAAAATAAGGAAAAGGTAAATGAGCAACATTTATTTTACCACATGTGTATTCGAGACCCACAAAGCGCTGTAAGTATACCTTATTGTGTGGGTTATTATTTATCAGCTATGGTTAGGGAGATGAGACCGCACAGTATAATAGGAGGTGGTATATTTATTACATTAATTGCTGAGTATCTCAATGTGGATATAAGTGGGGGGGATTATTAATTGAAGAACCAGAACCCCGCGATACAATTGGTTTAAATGTATATCATGGTGCTAAGGTTTTGAAGAGGTGAAATAACGCAGCAGTAAGATATAATGGAAGACATCCACAGGTTGAGAGAAATCAACAGCCAGGTAATGTGGGAGAGGGAAATGAAATGACAGAAATGCAAAGGTTTATAGCTTCACAAGAGTATGAAAATGCTAGACATCGAGCATTTGAAGATTGGCAAGTTCATCAAAACCAAATCATAGCTCATTGCCAACATGTAGGTAGAAACTATATTCCTATTCCAACGCCCATATTTCCTCCCTGGTCTATAGAAATCCAACCACCGTATCCTACTTATAACCCAGCTGAAGCATTTTATAACACATACGGTTATGCATGGAACCCCTACTGGTATCAGTAACAACCCTAGTTTATTTAGTTTTATTTATTTTATTTTTGTAATGTTACTACATTATACACTTATGTTGATATTGTAATAGTTTTTATAATTTTCTAACTTTTATTATTAGATTTTAATAATTTTTGAATGTGGGGTAATATACCAAACTTCAAAAATATGTATATATGTTTGCAGTTTATCTTATGTACACAACAGGGTAAAACAATGCATTTTCAAAGACTGGCATTAAGTTCAGCAAAAGCAACTAATTTTGACGACAAGATGCAAAATATATGTGAAATAACGACAAGACGGAATGAACAAATGATGTGCACCATTTATCATTCAACACAAACAACAATATGTTTGAAAACTTTGGTAAAATTTAATCATTTTTCTACGCTAATCACCCTCAATAATTTAAATTGTTACTGATTTCTTGCAAATGAGGGCATTGCAAGATCTTAAGTGTGGGAAGGGGTTAAATTCTTTAGAATTTTAAAAAAATTTTATTTAAACACTTGGTTACCATTAAAAGTACTAGTAAAGCAGTAGTTGTATTAGAATCTAGTGCACTCTAATAATAAAGAACAGCCCTAGTCTTATATACTGACTACCCACTTCTAGTAAAATTTTTTAAAATTTTCAATTAAATGAACTCAAAATCATGTTTATACATATTTATGAACGATAAAACTAGGTGTTAACACCGAAATTATTGTTACCTCGGAAAGGACATAAATTGAGAAACAAACTAAAATGTTAGAATTCATTTAAAATGGAATAGAGGACAATAAAAAGGAAAATAAAAGCCAAGTGTGGGAAAATTTACCAAGTTATTTTAAACATATGTCACATATATTTAAAGATACAATATACTTTTGCTTTGGACTAAACTAAACAGTTTTACCCGATTTACTGTAAGAAAGATGGATCTACACGAAAAATCAATTCCATCATTTAAAGGAAGTAAAGTCTTCCGAAAAAGAAATGCGCTTCTTGATTTAGGTCATGAAGTTGTCGTCCAGACCAGCTGTAGGTTGACGAAAAATCTAGAAAAGTCATCTCTAAAATCAGCAGGAAATCTACAGACCTCAGCATCAAACAGGGTCGCCAAGTGGTCAGACTTATCCTAACCATGAGAGGATCTGTCTCGTAAAATGGGAAGGGCGCCATGGAAATTAGCTTGACAAGACTAATGAATCAGACCCCCAGAAAGGATAATCTCCTTAAAGATTAAAAATCAGCTTTTAAGCCTGATATTACTCAATCCTTGAGATTGACCTTAAAGATTGAGAATTACAAACTCATGGAATTCAATGATATCTAAACTCGAGCTTGAACGAGAAAATATTTTGATCAAATTAAAACCGATTTGTTTTCTGAAAACCTATTTTCAATGCGTTCATTACCATTGAACGTAAAATCCTAGGAATTCAACTGGAATTCATTAGGTCACCTGAACCAAATCGGGTGTCAACCGTAAGAACGGTAGTTGCATAGCATGGTCAAAGACAGGACCTTGTGCCAGACCGAAAAATTATAAGGGTGAGCTTTACTATTGCTCCTGCAAAGGATAGTAATTGCGTCCGACATGTTATAGACCATAATTAAAAGCATGTCAGGAGACATTCCCTTAACAGTTGCTTGTTCAAACGCTTTCCTTTACAACCGGACGGTAGTTTATTGAAAGGTAATATTCGGAGCAAGTATACTGGACGTGTTGCTTTCCTAATACAAGGTTAGCAGTTGGGTGACACAGAACCACAAGTTTTGAGCTAATAATTTCAAATATGAAACCCACCAAACCCACAAAAAGAATTTGCAAACACCGGTGAAGGGTTATTCCGGAAAACTTATCTAGGGTAAAAGCTAGATTTAATTTTCAAAAGATCAAATGTTTTCATAAAGATCCAATTTCCTTAAGGATCTAATTTTTTATAGTCATGTGGGACTGTAAACCATAACGTTACTACCATTGTTTATACCGCCATATAGAAATCACTGATGTACAAAGTGTGAAGAATAAAGAAGTGATTCTAGTATTTCAAGACTATATTGCTTGAGGACAAGCAACGCTCAAGTGTGGGAATATTTGATAATGCTAAAAACTAACATATATTTCATAGCATTATTCCTCAAGAAAGACAAGCTTTTAGTTGCAATTGTTCTATTTACAAGTGATATTCGTTTAAATAATAAAAGGTGAAGACAAAAGACAGATTCGACGAATTGAAGACGCAAACGACCAAAAAGTTCAAAAGTATAAAATACAATCAAAGAGGTTCCAATTATTTATAAGAAACGTCTCAGAATTACAAGAGTACAAGTTATAAAACGCAAAGTACAAGATATTAAATTGTACGCAAGGACGTTCGAAAATCCGGAACCGGGACCAGAGTCAACTCTCAACACTCGACGCAACAGACTAAAAAATACAAGTCAACTATGCACATGAATATAATATAATATATAATTAATTCTTAAAATTAATATATATATAATATATTATATTTAAAAACCGTCGGCAAGAAAGGATCCAAAATGGAGTGAGCTGTAAAATCAAACTCCGCGACTCGCGGAGTTTGAAGGGGAAAAATGCCACGAGTCGCGGAGCCCCAAATTCTGAAACTGCCTATAAAGCTCGCGCATTCTGATCGTAAAAAAATATCCATATATCCATCCTCTCTATCTATATACGTAATATATATATATAATTTATATTTTAATTTTAATTTTATTTTTAAATCCTAATAATAAGGGTATGTTAGCGAATGTTGTAAGGGTGTAAGTCGAAATTCTGTCCGTGTAACGCTACGCTATTTTTAATCATTGTAAGTTATGTTCAACCTTTTTAATTTAATGTCTCGTAGCTAAGTTATTATTATTCTTATTTAATACCGAAGTAATCATGATGTTGGGCTAAAAATATTAAAATTGGGTAATTGGGCTTTGTACCATAATTGGGGTTTGGATAAAAGAACGACACTTGTGGAAATTAGACTATGGGCTATTAATGGGTTTTATATTAACTAAACAATACCTTGTTAATTTAATATACAAACTTATAATTTGACGTATTTATATATAATCACATACGCTTGACTGGGTACGGTAGGCGGGATATCTATAAATACCAATAATTATTCATTTTACCGGACACGGAACTGGATTAATAGTTAATAGACTTGTTGAAACAGGGGTGAATTACATTCAAGGGTAATTGGTGTAATTTTTAACAAAGTAGTAAAACCTTGGTTTATACGCAGTCGATAACCTGGTGTATTCATTAAACAAAGTATTAAAACCTTGTTACAATTCGAATCCCCAATTAGTTGGAATATTTGACTTCGGGAATAAGAATAATTTGACGAAATCTTTCGTTCTTTATATTTATGACTGATGGACTATTATGGACAAATCCGTATGGACATATTAAATAATCCAGGACAAAGAACAATTAACCCATGGGAATAAACTAAAATCAACGCGTCAAACATCATGATTACGGAAGTTTAAATAAGCATAATTCCTTTATTTTTATATTTAATTGCACTTCTAATTATCGCACTTCTATTTATTGTTATTGTATTTAATTGCACTTTTATTTTTTGTCTTTGTATTTAATTGCACTTTTAATTTTCGTACTTTTTAATTATCACACTTTTATTTTATCGCACTTTTATTTATCGCAATTTCATTATCGTTATTTACTTTATGCTTTAAATTAAGTCTTGTATTTATTTTTTATATTTTACATTAGGTTTTAACTGCGACTAAAGTTTTAAAAATCGACAAACCGGTCATTAAACGGTAAAAACCCCCTTTTATAATAATAATATTACTTATATATATTTATATTTTTATAAATTAAACTAATATAGCGTTAAGCTTTGTTTAAAGATTTTTCCCTGTGGAACGAACCGGACTTACTAAAAACTACACTACTGTACGATTAGGTACACTGCCTATAAGTGTTGTAGCAAGGTTTATGTATATCCATTCTATAAATAAATAAATATCTTGTGTAAAATTGTATCGTATTTAATAGTATTTCGTTGTAAAATTTAATAGTATTTTATACCCCTTAGCTTTAACTATCAGCTTTTATAAATGTTTGACGAGATAGACACAAGCAAAACATTCCTCGAATGAATTATTATGCAGACAGAAGTTCTGTGGATTATTATTGAATTATGTGGACTTGATAATTGCCAATAATTGTTGTGAATATTTTCCCCCTGATTATTATTGCTTGGTAACCTAAGAATTAGAATCGGGTATGGCCCTAATTCACGCGAATCCTAAAGGTAGCTACCGGGTTTAACACCCTCTCCCAGAATGTTCACTAGACGGAAGGGCTAGTGGGCGTGGTGTTTAGTACTTCGAAGTTTATATGATTATTATACAGACGAGATGTTCTGTTTTGGGGATATTATTATGCGCATTATATGTTAAGGTCGGTTACCAAGCTAAGCTATGAAAGCAATGAAAAGTGAATGTTATGTATCGAGAGAAAGATTTTATACACAGGTTATGTGTATGTTATTTTTGTGCACGAGATATGTGTACGGTTACTAAGATTTATGAAAGATGATTTCGTACACGAGAAATGTGTACTGTATTTAAAACATATCGCATGTACATTACAGGTGGGTATAGGATTCGGGCCCATTTATACCATGCAGCATTTAAATCTTGTGTTCTATCAAAATGATGAATTTTATTGTTTTATGATAAACCTATGAACTCACCAACCTTTTGATTGACACTTGAAAGCATGTTTATTCTCAGGTATGAAAGAAACCTTCCGCTGTGCATTTTCTCATATTACATGGAGTCGTTCATGGCATATAGAGGTCCGTTCATTGCAATGGTGCCAGATGTTATTGTATCCGTTCAGGAAAATTTGGACGGGGTATGACAGCAGCAAAACTTGCCACTCGCTGTGAGTGGTATGATCTATTGTGCAAGCTTGGCGATCTTTCTCAACCTCTACCTTCTGACATGGCGAAAGAAATATGCGCCACAGATGATGCTCGCGAAGCACTCGAGAGAGCGAAGAAGGAGGTCGAGAAAGTCAGCATACCTGCCCTGGAGGAACTTAGTCAGCGCGAGGGCGTTTCATTCGCAGATATTGAAGCATTAGAGCTTTAAATTTGCCTTAGCTAGCTTTTGAATGTATTCTCGCAATCCTAAATTGCGTTTTTTTGTAATGATCCGCGTTGTTTCCACGTTTAATATTAATGACTTATTTACAATTCGCAGTTGCAACTTCTTTTATTTATATAGTGCTTTACATTATCATATATTCATAATTCAGACTTGCCCTTTACAATTTCTGCATTCGCTATTGTGCATATAACAAAGCGTACTTTATGTGAAACAATCTTTTAATCATTATGAATCTTCTAAGTCCGACAAATCGATCCTTAGGCAAATTTAGCATTGCGAAGCATCTAAGTATTGGCAAGATCAAATACTTAGGAAATTTTATCCTTTCACAATTATTAACACAAGTGGGCAATTTCATCACTTTGTGTTTAACAAATTATTTCGCAATGCATTTTTGCATTATTATAACATTTAAGTAGGTCACGTTTAGCAAAAACCATGCCACTTTACTTAAAGTATCCACAGAATAAACATTAACTTAGTGTTATAAAAGATAAGTAATTGTATTCTGCGAAATTATCACTACGCGTGGCCACACACAGTGTGTTCGCTTTATTAAAGAAATAACTACTAACACTGAAATTAACTTTGCTTCATTCATTATTGTTTCGCATTACAAGGTTCAAAAATAAACGCAACAATCATATTCGCATCATTATATCATACATTGATGAAGTTTGCCTTAGTATCTCATTACAACTTTTAAAATTTCGCACTATTCAGGATTAACTGAATGTCCTTCAATACCCATATTCGCATTTGCCATAATCATAGCGCAGAATGGCTCCATCTCCACAGAAATTAGCGTGCCAATTCCCTTATTGGCAGAAAATTTAACCATGCCATGTATAGTAGAAGGAATAGCGCCAAACATGCGCAGAGCAGTGCGCCCAAGTATTGTGACGACCCGGGAATTTTCGATCAAATTTAAACTTGATCTTTATATGATTCTGACACAATAAGCAAAGTCTATAATGTTGAGTCTCGAGAACTTTGAAACTATGTTCATATATTCAAATACCCTTTGACTATGTTCGACGATTCACGAACAATTGTGTGTAAATAAATAGGTAAATATATAAATATAAATAAGAGTATATATAAAAATCTTGAATTAATAAGGTATACTTTGATCAAGTGGAATTAAAAAAGAAGACTAGTAATTAGAATAATTAAGTCACCATTAAAATGAATATATATAAATGTATATAAATGTTATTATTATAAATCTGTATATAAATTCTATTAATAAGTATTAATATATTGTAATAAATATAAAATATATAAATAATAAATATTCAAATATGTTAAATATAAAATAAGTATACATAATTAACAATATGTAATGTTAACATATTAAATGTAATTGTTATGTTATTATTACCATTATTCTAATTATTGATATTAAAATTAATATTAATTATTTGTATTATTAATATTATTATAACATATAATCTACAAATATGAAGTTGATACATGTAATTTATTATTGTTAATATTATTGTTATTAATATTCTTATTACTTTTATCATTATTAATGTTAATATGAGATATAATACATATATATATATATATATATATATATATATATATATATATATATATATATATATATATATATATATATTAAAATTATTATTAACATAAATAATAATATTACTAATGCCATTAACATTCTTATTATTATCAATTATGAGAATCATTATTATTAAGATTAGTGATATTATTATGATTATTACTTATATTATTATGATTACTATTATTATTATTAATAATATTTATATTTATTTATAACCCAAAAGGAAATCAGAAAGTTGAGAGTTGTTATAAATCAACCTCAAACTGTATAAAATGGGTACTACTGTCTACAATTATGTCCAAATAGATTAGAATGCAAACGAAATCAGTTGCTAGTCATAATCTCCTTTATATATTTATTTATATATCTTGTACCTGAGGAAATAAAATGTGTCGACACTTTTTGCTATAACTCAGATAAATTACACAACATTATTGAGAAAATTATCCAGTTGTCCATCGACACTAACAGGTAAAAATCACTACCGTATCAGTCTGATTGGGAATTAAAAAAGAAATTCCTTTATACAGCTCGTAACCTCTGTATCATTTACTTTTTCGCCATAATTCAATTTCAAATGATTTTTCAAATTGTAATAATGCAATCTTATTGATTTTCCTTTACTAAAACTATCTGCAAAGTTATAGATTTCAATTCTTCATATTCATCACAAATTTTGAAGTCAAAGTTTCGGTTCTTGAAAGTCAAACTTTTTGTTCAAGATGAAATTCGTAATCACTTAGGTGTTTTAGTTCTAATTGATAATTCAGAAAGATTTTAGGGGTGATTTCACATCTTTTTCATGATGTAAGTTTAGGCTGAAACGACTTGAAATCTGATTTTTGAAATTGAGTTCAGGTACGTGTTCTTACTACCTGCACAAAGTTTTTTTTTTCTTTTCTGTTCTATTTAATTCAAACTATTGGTATGAGTCATTTCTATTTTATTTAAGGAACCTTAAACAGTCTGGAAATTAAATTTTTGAATTAATGTTTTGGGTGTTCATCGTGGGGATATTTACAGCAGAATATTTTTTTATTTTTTTTTATGAAATCAATATTGTTATAAATCAATTGAAAGTTAAGTTCAAACTTTATTTATAAAACAAAATTTGTTATTGGATTGTGATTAGGATGTCTGGGTCGAATTGGAGCTGAGAAAGAAGAAGATATGAACATGATAAATAATACGAGTTAAATACATTTAGGTAGCGATATAAATCAGAAAACGGGCATCAGCCCAGATGGTTTAAGGAGGTGACGGTTAACGAGAGGTCGGAGGTTCGAGTCCCGTTGGGTGCATTTCTTTTTATGGTATACCATTTCTTTTCATTATCATTATTATTATTATTATTATTATTATTATTATTATTATTATTATTATTATTATTATTATTATTATTATTATTATTATTATTATTATTATTATTATTATTGTTATTGTTCTTACTAGTATTAATTAATATTGTTAGAATATTATTATTACTAATATTATTACATATGTACTATTGTTATTATAATTATAATTATGATCATTATTATTATTATTATCATTATTATGAACATAATACAATTTATCATTATAAATATTACTATTAGTATCATTTTATAAAATTGTTGGTATTATTATTATTATTATTATCAACAAAAGTATTGGTAATAAAATCATCAATGACGTTATCATTTATTATTAGTATTATGACTATAAACACAACTATGAATGATATTACTTTTATTATGATTACTAACTTATCTTTTTAAGTGCTATTATTATAATTATGATTAGGATTATTATTATTATTGTTATTATAAAAGTGATACAAATTATAATTAGTTCCACTAAAATTAGTATTAATATCATTTTTCGTAATTATTAATATTACTACTATTATTAATATAAATATTTTCTTAACAATATCGTTATTAGTATTATCATTATCAAGAAAGTTATTATTATTAGTAAATCATTATTTTCAAAACTATCATTATTATTACAGTCAAATATTTTGACCTAACATATATATGGTATTAATAGTTTATATACCTATATATATAAAACATATTAACATTAATTACACAAATATTTATATATAACAAACCAAAGAATTTTAGATATAATACTAACCACATATAAATATATATATATATATATATATATATATATATATATATATATATATATATTAATATAATTAAATATATAGATATTAATCATTTAAATATATATACAACATAAATATATATAACTATATAAGTAATAACCATTTTCAAATATATATATACAAATTAAATAAATAACATATATATATATATATATATATATATATATATATATATATATATATATATATATATATATATATATATATATATATATATATATATATAGTATGTGAAATTGTTCGAGTACGGTTATATGTATTGATAAATATACAAATGATATAGGTTCGTTAATCCAAGGCCAACCCTGCATTGTTCAGTCTGTCGTATGAATATTTTTACTACAAAATATTGTAGGGTGAGTTTCATTTACCTTTTTACCCTTTATATTTTTGGGCTGAGAATACATGCGCAATTTTTATAAATGTTTTACGAAATAGACACAAGTAATCGAAACTACATTATATGGTTGAATGATCGAAATCGAATATGCACCTTTTTATTTAGTCTGGTAATCTAAGAATTAGGGAACAGACATCCTAATTGACGCGAATCCTAAAGATAGATCTATCGGGCCCAACAAGCCCCATCCAAAGTACCGGATGCTTTAGTACTTTGAAATTTATATCATGTCCGAAGGAGGATCCCGGAATGATAGGGGATATTCTAATATGCATATTGTTAATGTCGATTACCAGGTGTTCAATCCATATGAATGATATTTTTTTGTCTCTATGCATGGGACGTATGTTTATGAGAAATGGAAATATGAAATCTTGTGGTGTATTAAAATTATGAAATGATTATTTATGTTAAACTAATCAACTCACCAACCTTTTGGTTGACACTTTAAAGCATGTTTATTCTCAGGTATGCAAGAAACATTCCGCTGTGCATTTGCTCATTTTTAAAAACAGTTTTTGGAGTCGATCATCGCAATGGAACCAATTGTTGGTGACTTCATCCAGATGGATTAGGACGTGTCCTTTCAGTTGGTATCAGAGCGATGGTCTTAGCGAACCAGGTCTTGCATTAGTGTGTCTAACTGATAGTGTATAGACAAAATTCGTATCTTAGCGTATCTGCTAATTCATATCTTAGCATATCTGTTACTGTAGACTTTGCCTGACAGCTTCCGTAGATTCCTCCATAACTTATGAGATTTTAGTATTATATATGCATATGTAAATTATGTATTGCAGGGTACTAATCTACATCCTATAATCTATTTATTATTGAAAATCCTTCATCTGATTGTACGAGATGAATCCCTCAACCAGTTCGAATTCCTCGGATTCCGATAGCTATTCCGATAGTTATTCCGACAGGTATCCCGACATGGATATTCACCTAAGCTTTGAAAGCAGTGTCACCAGAATGAATCAACCAATCATCCATCCTCAATTCATCTGATAGGTTCGTAGTCGACTTAATCAATGGAGACGCGAAGAAGGCAATCCCTTCCACCAACCGAATTCACCTCTTGGTGAAGAACCCGAAGCACTTATCGACGAACCTACCCGAAACACCATTTTTAGCCTCATTTCCAAAGTAGCTCGACGCGATTATATTCTATCCACAATTCTAAACCTTATTCATCTGCTTGTTCCGACCGACAGAACCATCCAGGAGTTGTGATGACCCGGGAATTTCCGACCAAATTTAAACTTAATCTTAATAAGTTTCCGACATGATAAGCAAAAGTCTGTAATGTTAAAGTCTCAAAACCTTTGAGCTGCGTTCATGTATACATGTGACCTTTGACTATGCTCGACGATTCACGAACAATTGTTTGTAGATAAATATATATATATTTTAAATTTATCTGTTTCAATATATATAATCATTATAAACTTATCTATGTAATTAAATTTGAGAAAACATATTTATAGACATAGTAATTTGAAAATATATGAATATGAATTCTATACATAAATATAATTATATGTATACTGTAAAATATATAAAATTTATAAATATTAAACATTCATTATATATAATTATAATAGTAAATATTACATACTTTATATTATGTAAAGTATATATATATATATATATATATATATATATATATATATATATTAAATTTTATTACAAGTTAAAATAAGATTTGCTATAGTAATAATATTATTTACTTCCAATATTATTGTCAACATTTATAATATTACTATTTTAAGGACATAACATATAAATATGAAATTTGATATAAAATGTTATATTATTACTACTTATATTATTATTATTATCTTTATTAGTTAGTACTATGATTGTTATCAATAACAATATTAATGTTATCGTTTTCATTATTATTATTATAATTATCAATATCATTATTATTACTATATATATATATATATATATATATATATATATATATATATATATATATATATATATATATATAAAAATAATACAAAGTATTATTTTTTTTATAAGATTATTATTATCATTGTGAATTACTATTATTATTATCATTATTATTTATTATTATTAATTATATATATTAGTTATTAATATTAAACAAAAATTATAAATATAGATATGTATGCGTAATATCTCTACCATTTATTTTAATTATTATTATTTTTTTTTTCTTTTTTTTTCTGTGCTGCTTGTGATGGTCTGTCGACACTTACCCCCATTAAATCCCAAATAAGATGTTAAGCTTCACTTTCAACTTTCTAGTCTTTTTATTTTATTTTTTTGCCGTGAATTATCTGTTGATCCACACCTTCAGATCATATCAATCAATTGCCTGTGAATTTTTAAAAACCCTTCGATATAACATCACCATTACCAGCTAAATTTTTTTCCACCAATTCAGGAATTAAACAAAAAAAATTTTTTTTCTTATCTCTCGATACCTCTGTTCATGTCAAAACTTTTTTAAAACTCGAATTCAATTCAACTCTCAAATTGTGTTAATGCTATTTTGTTAGGAATTGTTTACTTAATCTAAATGCAAAATCCTAAACTCCAATTCCTCTTAACGAGTGTGAATTGCAAGGTCAAAGTTTTTATTTTAAAAGTCAACATATTTTTCTTCAATCGAATTCGAACTATGTGTTACGATTCAAGTCAAATTGACGATTTGGAAAGATCATAGGATGTATTTAAAACATATTTCGTGTTGCAACCATCATCCAAAAAGTTCGAGAATTGAAATCAAACTTTTTTTTTTAACCGCGACACAGCAGATTGATTTTTTTTTTACTTTTCAATCCAATTAATCTTATGTAATGGTTCAATGTTGGTCATTAAATCCTAAGCCAAATAATTAACTCCCTGATTGAATGGTTTTGGGCTTTGGTCGAATTGTAACTGAGGAAGAAGAAGGTTAAAGGAACATAAAA
The DNA here is from genome assembly GCF_046630445.1 of Rutidosis leptorrhynchoides. Taxonomy (NCBI): domain Eukaryota; kingdom Viridiplantae; phylum Streptophyta; class Magnoliopsida; order Asterales; family Asteraceae; genus Rutidosis; species Rutidosis leptorrhynchoides. The sequence goes on from NC_092343.1 coordinate 243,418,101, forward strand.
AGCAATTTGGGTTAAATACAAATGAAAGGGATGATATTTGAGAAAAATGAGCATCGGCTCAATGGTCTAGGCGTTTGGTTGGGGAATGGGTGGTCGCGGGTTCGAGCCCGGCTAGAGGCAACTATTTTTTTAAAGCATCTTGAGGTAGTTTTGCAAAACCAAAAAAAATTTATTATTATTATTCTTACTATTATTGTTATTATAAATTATTAGTATTATTGTTATTAGTGATATCATTATTATTATTAGTATTGTTGTTGTTATTATTATTATTATTAATTATTATTGTTGTTAATTGTTATTATTATTAATATTATCAATATGTTTAATAGAATAATTAAAAGTATTATTACTATGGTTATTACTAGTATAACCATTATTATTATTACCATGATTAGGATTATTAATATTATTATCATTAATTTTAAAATTTGTATCATTTTATAAATAATAGTATTATCAATATATTTATAATTATTAATATTATCAATACTAATATTATCGTTATTGTAGTATTATTTTTATCATTGTATTATTATTATTAGTATTATCGATATTAAGAAAGTTAATATTAGTAAATCATTATTATCAAAACTATCATCTTTTTACAAATAACTATTTTGTACCTAAAATATACTTAATACATATATTATAATTATATTAATAGTTTACATACCTACATATCAAACATAATAACAATATTTATATAAATACTTATATATAACAAACTAATGATATTTTTATTATAATACTAACCATATATATATAAAGATATATTAATATAACTAAAAATATAGATATTAAACATTTTGAATATATACACAAACTAAATAAGTATAATATATAATTTAAGATAATATATAAACTTGTTTGATTACGATTATACATTTTAATATATATACAAATGATATAGGTTCGTGAATCCGAGGCTAACCCTGCATTGTTCAATTTAGTCATATGTATTTTTACTACAAAATACAGTATGGTGAGTTTCATTATTCCCTTTTTAAATGCTTTTGCAATATATATTTTTGGGACTGAGAATACATGAGCTGTTTTTATAACTGTTTTACGAAATAGATACAAGTAATTGAAACTATATTATATGGTTGAATGATCGAAATCGAATATGCCCCTTTTCATTAAGTCTGGTAATCTAAGAATTAGGGAACAGACACCCTAATTGACGCGAACTCTAAAGATAGATCTATCGGGCCCAACAAGCCCCATCCAAAGTACCGGATGCTTTAGTACTTCGAAATTTATATCATGTCCGAAGGAGGATCCTGGAATGATGGGGATATTCTTATATGCATATTGTGAATGTCGGTTACCAGGTGTTCAATCCATATGAATGAATATTTTGTCTCTATGTATGGGACGTATGTTTATGAGAAATGGAAATATGAAATCTTGTGGTCTATTAAAAGTTATGAAATGATTATTTATGATAAACTAATGAACTCACCAACCTTTTGGTTGACACTTGAAAGCATGTTTATTCTCAGGTACGAAAGAAATCTTCCGCTGTACATTTGCTCATTTTAAAGATATTACTTGGAGTCATTCATGACATATTTCAAAAGACGTTGCATTCGAGTCGTTGAGTACATCAAGATTAATATTAAGTCAATTATAGTTTGATATATTATGAAATGGGTTGCATGCTTGTCAACTTTAGATGTAATGAAAGTTTGTCTTTTAAAAACGAATGCAATGTTTGTAAAATGTATCATATAGAGGTCAAGTACCTCGCGATGTAATCAACTATTGTGAATCGTTTATAATCAATATGGACTTCGTCCGGATGGATTAGGACGGGTCGCTTCAGTTGGTATCAGAGAGGTGGTCTTAGCGAACCAAGTCTGCATTAGTGTGTCTAACTGATAAGTCGTTAGGATGCATTAGTGAGTCTGGACTTCGACCGTGTCTGCATGCCAAAAGTTTTACTTATCGTTTCGTGTCAAAAATTACCTGCTTATCATTCTTAGGAAATCACTTGCTTATCATTCTTAATCTAGACATATCTTACTGCCTAGATTGCATGAACAGTGTATGGATAAATTCATATCTTAGCGTATCTGTTATTGTTATCTTTGCCTGACAGCTTCCGTAGATTCCTCCGTAACTTATGAGATTTTAGTATTATATATGCATATGTAAATTATGTATTGCAGGATACTAATCTACATCCTATAATCTATTTCTTATCGAAAATCCTTCATCTGATCATACGAGATGAATCCTTCAACTAGTTTGAGTCCCTCGGATTCCGACAGCTATTCCGATAGTTATCCCGACAGTTATTCCGAATGGATAGTCATCTATGCTTCGGAAGCAACGTCAGCAGAATGAATCAACAATCATCCATCCCCAATTCATCTGATGGATTCGTAGTCGAATTAATCAATGGAGACGCGCAGAAGGCAATCCCTTCCACTAACCGAATTCACCTTTTGGCAAAGAACCTGAAGCACTTACCGGTGAACCTGTTCGTAACACCATTTTCACCCTCATTTCTCGAATATCTCGCCACGACTATATCATAACTCAGATTCTAAACCTTATTCATCCTCTCATTCCGACCGACAATCATCCCGGAGTAATACAAGAAATCAATAAACTTCGCGCTCTAGTAATCAATTTGGAGAATATGGTGCAAAATGTACCAGCTTCAGCAACATCATCGGCACCAACAGTACCATCAGTAACAGCACCAGTACCATCAACAATCCATGCCTCAACATCTCATTATGTACCTCGAGTATAATCATCGTTCTACGTATCGTTCTACATCCATTATCTTCTTTCTTCATGACGATTAAGTAATCTCTAAATGTTTTAGAGATTATGTATTCTAGTTCTAATGGTAAACCAAATGAGTTTAATATCACATTGACTCATTAAATCCATAATTACGTCTGAAGAAAATATATATGTATATATGTTTTCATAAAGATTGTAATTAAAATTTTTATTGTACAAACTGTTAATGGTGAAAATATTTTAACGGGTAGGTAATACCCGAGGAATATTTAGATTTCGCATTAATAATTTACAATGTACATTCTTCGAATCTGATTCAACAGTCATTTACTATCCTATTTACATCTACCGATATACGAATCCGTTCACCACAGAATAACCATTTTCATTCAAATTCAATTTCATATTTGGATTTTGACTTACCAGAATCCAACAAGTGGCATAATGAAGAAATAATAAACACAATAAAATTGATTAGAAACAGACTAATTAACAACATGAAATTCTATTAAGAATCCACGCTAACAAAATCCTAGCTAACTGTTAATTCCTTATTACCATTTAATTTATTTATCGCAGTTTAATTATCGCAATTTTTATTCTCGCAATTTTATTTATCGTCATTTAATTTCTGTTATTTACATTACGCACTTTATTTATTGTCATTTAATTTATGTATTTATTTTTCGCACCTTAAATATCGGGACACGTATACAAGGTTTTGACATATCATATCGACGCATTTATATATATTATTTAGAATAACCATAGACACTCTATATGCAGTAATGATCGTGTTCTCTATACAGGGTTGAGTTTGATTCTACAATAATATATATATAATTTGAGTTGTGACCGAGTCTGAGACTTATACGGGTCACGACACGTATTAATTAATTCGAATATTATATATGAATTATTGAATTGCTAACTGTGGACTAGTAACTGTGGACTATCAACATTGGACAATTAAAATGAATTAAAATATTGATTATAACATATGAAACTAAACAATTCTTCAAGTTTGCCACTTGATTTCGTCTTAAACCTCATTAGTATCTTCACGATTACATTATGCGTTCAAACCTTTCATGATTCTTGAAAACACCTCAATCGAGAGGATGAACCAACCGCACTTCATCTATGGAAGGAAAGATTTATGCATATAGTTATGCACCTGAGAAACTCTCGACAACTGAGTAAAATTTTAACACGTAGCCGCGTCAGATCCTTTGGCATTTATTAGCAAAAATAATTTTTGCGATCCCTTTTCAAGGTAGCCAATTTTGTCATAGCTCCAGCAAGTCAACTTCGACTTTTCATTCGAAGTAGCCTTACTATAATCCTGATATATACGATTACCCTTTTGATACCGGAGAATTCTTTTATATTTCACCATATTACCAGCAGACATACCAGCAACCTCGTTACTTCTTGGCTTAAATCTCTCTGACAAATCATTATATTTATTCATTGAAACTCTATCATATACTCATCCGCATCTTGTAACGAGAACTGCCATACCAATTACCGGGAATTAACAATCAGTACTTTGAAAACTCACAGCATATCTACATCAACAGTTATATGTATGACATTTATCTCTTAGAATTATGATCTCTCCTTCTGGAATTCTGAAAAGCACTCAGTCACAAATCAATACTCTGAATGTTGAAAAAGCTGAATGAAGCAGCAGAAACCATAGACAACCGTAAACGACCATAATCATCAAAAGTTTGATGATAAAGAATAGTATGTTGGAAAAGCTCAGAAAAGTTGGAACTGGAATACAGATTGAGCTAACCACGAAGGAGACCGAGGATAAATACAAGGACCATACCATATATTCAAAGAATCCAGGTAATTCTAGATCCGATGAAACCTTCAAAGAATATCTTGCTCCGATGTCATGTTAAAATCTTGCGGAAAATCTTTCTCCATCAACCATCGAACTTAGAAATTTCAAAATATCATCAATATCTTCGATATTTCTGAGGATATTTTCATAAATATTCTCGTTCGAAATTATATACCTCTTCGTGCTTCCTGTGTATCATTATATTGGAAACATTCAATAGAAAATTTAGTACCGAAAAGCAGATTATGCGAAACTATGAAGAAAGCCGTGGACAAGTCACAAAGAATAAGTTTGACTTCAAAGAATCCAAATGACTCAATGTTTGCTTAAAAGTCTTTAGTAAATATCTTGCACCTTACTCTAAACACTTGTAGACAATAGTCTCCATCATCCTCTGATCTTAAGTATTCAAAGATATTATCGTTTCTTTCATTATAAATATCCTCCATATTTCTGAAGATATTTTCATAACTATTCTTATCTGAAATCATTAATCTCTTAGTGCTATCAGTGTTACATCATATAGAAACTGTTAGTTTCTATATTCTGTAAACTTTTGAGCTTAAAATATGAATGTTATTGAAGTAATGTTGGGAACTGAAGCATGAGTTAGTATAATATAATGACACTTGATCAACGTGATTATATTACAGCAGGTCATGCTGAGTTTTTAATGGAACGTGATGATTCACAGATCATATCGTCATCACGTGCCACGTGACATAACTCTTTCATTCAAATTAACTTCTGAACATATCAAGAAAATATATTCTTGATAGTTCTATTCTCAGTGATTCTGGTAATTTGACAAATCAAATCGTGCTATTACGTTCTTTCTTGCTTAGAACATTAAGTTCATTCGGAACTCCATACCTACAAATTCTGGACCATTGCTCGCTTTACTAGAGGTCAATAGGATAATAAAAAGGCAAAGAGATCCAAAATATAAGAGAGAATATAAAGCCCAACAACAACACCGAAATTACAAACTATGGATATCAGTGCGTATAGCAATATAAAGACACGGGAGGATTATAAATACAGTAATCCCTAGAGCATAGTAGAAATAAATAGATTCTTCCGGTGGGAGTTGGAAAAGAAGAACGATCATTGCGGTAGTCAGAATAAGAACAAGGATTAGAACCGGATTAAGCATTATTATGATCTTTTAGATATATGAACTGAGAAAGAAAATATAGAAGTGGTGGAAACTAATGGAACGGAAAAGGTTGATTTATAATGCAAATATCAGACAGAGTAATCGAGACAGATCACCTTATTTAATTATAGAGATCTTAATTCCCTTATTCGCCGAAGAATCAAATCTTTTAGATTTCGAAAATTTTCTTAAAATCCCTTGAATTCGAGAATTCAACCCTGACTCTGTCAAAAGTTAAGACGCACCTTATTTTCTAAATTCAACCATGACTAGTCAAAAGTTATGATAAAATTTTGTCTATCTCATTTCACTATTTTAAGATAGCTTCACTCGTGCTCTTCGAATAATCGAATTATTTTATCTGTATTATTTAATAATGATAAAATTCTATTTATCAGCTCATATTCGTCAGGAAAATATATTTATTGTTAGCCATGACGACCTCACTCAAATTTCGGGATGAAATTTCTTTAACGGGTAGGTACTGTGATGACCCGGGAATTTCCGACCAAATTTAAACTTAATCTTAATAAGTTTCCGACATGATAAGCAAAAGTCTGTAATGTTAAAGTCTCAAAACCTTTGAGCTACGTTCATGTATACATGTGACCTTTGACTATGCTCGACGATTCACGAACAATTGTTTGTAGATAAATATATATATATTTTAAATTTATCTGTTTCAATATATATAATCATTATAAACTTATCTATGTAATTAAATTTTAGAAAACATATTTATAGACATAGTAATTTGAAAATATATGAATATGAATTCTATACATAAATATAATTATATGTATACTGTAAAATATATAAAATTTATAAATATTAAACCTTCATTATATATAATTATAATAGTAAATATTACATACTTTATATTATGTAAAGTATATATATATATATATATATATATATATATTAAATTTTATTACAAGTTAAAATAAGATTTGCTATAGTAATAATATTATTTACTTCCAATATTATTGTCAACATTTATAATATTACTATTTTAAGGACATAACATATAAATATGAAATTTGATATAAAATGTTATATTATTACTACTTATATTATTATTATTATTATCTTTATTAGTTAGTACTATGATTGTTATCAATAACAATATTAATGTTATCGTTTTCATTATTATTATTATAATTATCAATATCATTATTATTACTATATAAATATATATATATATATATATATATATATATATATATATATATATATATATATATATATACATATATATATATATATATATATATAATACAAAGTATTATTTTTTTTATAAGATTATTATTATCATTGTTAATTACTATTATTATTATCATTATTATTTATTATTATTAATTATATATATTAGTTATTAATATTAAACAAAAATTATAAATATAGATATGTATGCGTAATATCTCTACCATTTATTTTAATTATTATTATTATTATTTTTTCTTTTTTTTCTGTGCTGCTTGTGATGGTCTGTCGACACTTACCCCCATTAAATCCCAAATAAGATGTTAAACTTCACTTTCAACTTTCTAGTCTTTTTATTTTATTTTTTTGCCGTGAATTATCTGTTGATCCACACCTTCAGATCATATCAATCAATTGCCTGTGAATTTTTAAAAACCCTTCGATATAACATCACCATTACTAGCTATATTTTTTTCCACCAATTCAGGAATTAAACAATTTTTTTTTTCTTTTTTCTCGATACCTCTGTTCATGTCAAATTTTTTTTAAAACTCGAATTCAATTCAACTCTCAAATTGTGTTAATGCTATTTTGTTAGGAATTGTTTACTTAATCTAAATGCAAAATCCTAAACTCCAATTCCTCTTAACGAGTGTGAATTGCAAGGTCAAAGTTTTTATTTTAAAAGTCAACATATTTTTCTTCAATCGAATTCGAACTATGTGTTACGATTCAAGTCAAATTGACGATTTGGAAAGATCATAGGATGTATTTAAAACATATTTCGTGTTGCAACCATCATCCAAAAATGTTCGAGAATTGAAATCAATTTTTTTTTAACCGCGACACAGCAGATTGATTTTTTATTTTTTTTTACTTTTCAATCCAATTAATCTTATGTAATGGTTCTATGTTGGTCATTAAATCCTAAGCCAAATAATTAACTCCCTGATTGAATGGTTTTGGGCTTTGGTCGAATTGTAACTGAGGAAGAAGAAGGTTAAAGGAACATAAAAAACAATTCGGGTTAAATACAAATGAAAGGGTTGATATTTGAGAAAAATGAGCATCAGCTCAATGGTCTAGGCGTTTGGTTGGGGAATGGGTGGTCGCGGGTTCGAGCCTGGCTAGAGGCAACTATTTTTTTAAAGCATCTTGAGGTAGTTTTGCAAAACCAAAAAAATTTAATTATTATTATTCTTACTATTATTGTTATTATAAATTATTAGTATTATTGTTATTAGTGATATCATTATTATTATTAGTATTGTTGTTGTTATTATTATTATTATTAATTATTATTGTTGTTAATTGTTATTATTATTAATATTATCAATATGTTTACTTGAATAATTAAAAGTATTATTACTATGGTTATTACTAGTATAACCATTATTATTATTACCATGATTAGGATTATTAATATTATTATCATTAATATTAAAATTTGTATCATTTTATAAATAATAGTATTATTAATATGTTTATAATTATTAATACTATCAATACTAATATTATCGTTATTGTAGTATTATTTTTATCATTGTATTATTATTATTATTAGTATTATCGATATTAAGAAAGTTAATATTAGTAAATCATTATTATCAAAACTATCATCTTTTTACAAATAACTATTTTGTACCTAAAATATACTTAATACATATATTATAATTATATTAATAGTTTATATACCTACATATCAAACATAATAACAATATTTATATATATACTTATATATATAACAAACTAATGATATTTTTATTATAATACTAACCATATATATATATATATATATATATATATAAAGATATATTAATATAACTAAAAATATAGATATTAAACATTTTGAATATATACACAAACTAAATAAGTATAATATATAATTTAAGATAATATATAAACTTGTTAGATCACGATTATACATTTTAATATATATACAAATAATATAGGTTCCTGAATCCGAGGCCAACCCTGCATTGTTCAATTTAGTCATATGTATTTTTACTACAAAATACAGTATGGTGAGTTTCATTATTCCCTTTTTAAATGCTTTTGCAATATATATTTTTGGGACTGAGAATACATGAGCTGTTTTTATAACTGTTTTACGAAATAGACACAAGTAATTGAAACTACATTATATGGTTGAATGATCGAAATCGAATATGCCCCTTTTCATTAAGTCTGGTAATCTAAGAATTAGGGAACAGACACCCTAATTGACGCGAACTCTAAAGATAGATCTATCGGGCCCAACAAGCCCCATCCAAAGTACTGGATGCTTTAGTACTTCGAAATTTATATCATGTCCGAAGGTGGATCCCAGAATGATGGGGATATTCTTATATGCATATTGTGAATGTCGGTTACCAGGTGTTCAATCCATATGAATGATTATTTTGTCTCTATGTATGGGACGTATGTTTATGAGAAATGGAAATATGAAATCTTGTGGTCTATTAAAAGTTATGAAATGATTATTTATGATAAACTAATGAACTCACCAACCTTTTGGTTGACACTTGAAAGCATGTTTATTCTCAGGTACGAAAGAAATCTTCCGCTGTGCATTTGCTCATTTTAAAGATATTACTTGGAGTCATTCATGACATATTTCAAAATACGTTGCATTCGAGTCGTTGAGTTCATCAAGATTAATATTAAGTCAATTATAGTTTGATATATTATGAAATGGGTTCCATGCTTGTCAACTTTAGATGTAATGAAAGTTTGTCTTTTAAAAACGAATGCAATGTTTGTAAAATGTATCATATAGAGGTCAAGTACCTTGCGATGTAATCAACTATTGTGAATCATTTATAATCGATATGGACTTCATCCGGATGGATTATGACGGGTCGCTTCAGGAGTAATACAAGAAGTCAGCGAACTTCGTGCTCGAGTAATAGTTTTGGAAAATATGGTGCAAACTTACCAGCTTCAGCAACATCACCGACATTAACAGTACCATCAGTAACAGCACCAGTACCATCAACAATCCATACCTCAACATCTCATTCTGTACCTCGAGTATAATCTTCTTTCTACGTATCGTTCTACATCATTCTAAATGGTAATTATGTAATATCTAATATTTTAGAGATTATGTATTCTAGTTCTAACGATAAATTAAATGAGTTTAATATCATTTTGACTCATTAAATCCATAATTATATCTGAAGAAAATATATATGTATATATGTTTTCATAAAGATTATAATTAAAAATTCTTTTGTACAAACTGTTACTGGTGAAAATATTTTAACGGGTAGGTAATACCCGAGGAATATTTATATTTCGCATTAATAAGTTACACTATACGTTCTTCGAATCTGATTCAACAGTCATTTACTATCCTACTTGCAACCACAGCTATACGAATCCGTTCATCACAGAATAACCATTTTCATTCAATTTCATATTTGGATTTTGACCTATCAGAATCCGACACAAGTGGCATAATGAAGAAAACATTGGACAAAATAAACTATGAGAAATTTTGTTAAGAATCCACGCTAACAAAATCCAAGCTAACTGTTCCTAGCTAACTGATTATATGTTATCGCAATTTATTTTATCGCAATTTACATTCTCACAATTTTATTTATCGTCATTAAATTTCTGTTATTTACTTTACGCACCTTATTTATCGTTATTTAATTTTCTGTTATTTATTTTACGCACTTTAAATATCGGGACCCGTATACAAGGTTTTGACATATCATATCGACGCATCTATATATATTATTTGGAATCACCATAGACACTCTATATGCAGTAATGATCGAGTTCTCTATACAGAGTTGAGGTTGATTCTACAATAATATATATAGTTTGAGTTGTGATCGAGTCTGAGACATGTACAAGTCACGATACGTATATATTAATTCGAATATTATATAGTAAACTATATATGAATCATTATTTGTACACTGCTAACTGTGGACTATCAAATGAGGACTATCAACATTGGACAATTAAAATGAATTAAAATATTGATTTTAACATATGAAACTAAATAATTCTTCAAGTTTGCCACTTGATTTCATCTTAAACTTCATTTGTATCTTGACGATTACAATCAGCGTTCAAACCTTTCATGATTCTTGAAAACACCTCAATCGGGAGGATGAATCAAGCGCACTCCATCTACGGAAGAAAAGATTTACGCATATAGTTATGCACCTGAAAAATTCTCAGAACCTGTATAAACGTTTAACACGTATCTGTGCTAGCTCATTTGGCGTTGTTATCACCGAAAATAACTTTGCAATTCCTTTCCAAATTAGCCAATTTTGTCACAGCTTCAGCAATTCAACTTCGACTTTTCATTCGAAGTAACCTTACTATAAATCCTGATATATACGATTACCCTTTTAATACCGGAGAATTCTTTTATATTCCACCATATTACCAGCAGACGTACCAGTAACCTCGTTGCTTCTTGACTTAAATCTCTCTGACAAATCATTATATTTATTCATTGAAACCCTATCATATACTCATCCACATCTTGTAACGAGGACTGCCATACCAATTACCGGGAATCAGCAATCAGTACTTTGAAAACTCACAGCATATCTACATCAACAGTTATACGTATGACATTTATCGCTTAGAATTATGATCTCTCATTCTGAAATTCTGAAAAGCACTCAGTCACAAATCAATACTCTGAATGTTGAAAAACCTGAATGAAGCAGCAGAAACCATAGACAACTATAAACACCCTTAATCATCGGAAGTTTGATGATAAAGGATAGTATGTTGAAAAAGCTCAGAAAGGTTGGAACTGGAAAACGGATTGAGCTAACCACGAAGGAGACCAAGGAAAAATAAAAGGACCATACCATATATTTAAAGAATCCAGATAATTCTAGATCCGATGAAACCTTCAATGAATATTTTGCTCCGTACTCATGTTAAAATCTTGCGGAAAAATCTTCCTCATCAACCATTGAACTTAGAAATTCCAAAATATCATCATCAATATCTTCGATATTTCTGAGGATATTTTCATAAATATTCTCGTCCAAAATTATATACCTCTTCGTGCTTCCTGTGTATCATATATTGGAATCATTCAATAGAAAAATTTAGTACCAAAAAGCAGATTATGTGAAACTATGAAGAAAGTCGTGGACAAATCACAAAGAATAAGTTTGACTTCAAAGAATCCAAATGATTCAATGCCTGCTGAAGTCTTTAGCGAATATCTTACTCCTTACTCTAAACACTTGCGGACAATAGTCTCCATCATCCTCTGATCTTAAATATTCAAGGATATTATCGTATCTTTCCTTATAAATATCCTCCATATTTCTGAAGATATTTTTATAACTATTCTTATCTGAAATCATTAGTCTCTTCGTGCTATCAGTGTTACGTCATATAGAAACTGTTAGTTTCTATATTCTGTAAACTTTTGAGATTAAAATATGAATGTTATTGAAGTAATGTTGGGAACTGATGCATGAGTTAGTATAATATAATGACACTTGATCAACGTGATTATATTACCCTAATTCATGCTGAGTTGCTAATGGGACTTGATGATTCACAGATCATAACGTCATTATGTGTCATGTTACATAACTCTTTCATTCTACTCAACTCCTAAACAAATCAAGAAAATGTATTCTTGATGGTTCTATCTTTCGTGATGTTGATAAATTTGAAAAATCAAATCATGCTATCACGTTCCTTCCTGCTTAGAACATTATAATCATTCGAAACTCTACATCTACAAATTCTGGACCATTATTCGCTTGACTTGAAGTCGGGAAGAGAAAACAAAAGCATAGGGTTTTGAAATTTAAGGGAGAATATAAAGCCCGATAACAACACATAAATTACAAACCGTGTATATCAATGTTTATCGCAACATGAATACACGGGAAAATTAAAAACATTATAATTCCAAGGGCGAAGTAGAAGAAAGCAGATTCCTCTGGTGGAAGTTGGAAAAGGAGAATGATTGTTGTGATAGTAAGGATGAGGACAAGGATCAGAACTGGATTAAACATTTTCAGAATCTTTTGGATGTATGAAACAAGAAGGAAAGTATAGGAATGGTGAGAATAATGGAACGGAAAAGTTTAATTTGTAATGGAAAATATCAGACAGAGTAATCGAAGCAGATCACCGTATTTAATTAGAGAGATCTTAATTTCCTTATTCGCCGAAGAATCAGATCTTATAGATTTCCAAGATTTCCTTTTAAATCCCTTGAATTCCGGAATGCAACCAAAACAACGTCAAAAACTAAGGCACAGCTTATTTTCTAATTTCCACCGTGACTACGTCAAAAGTTAAAACTCTATCTCAATCTGTTGTGAAAGCTTCACTCGGACACTTCATTTAATCGAATCGTTTTATCTATATTAGTTAACCATGATAAAACTCAATTTATCAACTCATATTTGTCATGAAAACATTTTTATTGTTAGTCATGACCATCTCACTCAAATTTCGGGACGAAATTTCTTTAACGGGTAGGTACTGTGACGACCCGGGAATTTCCGATCAAATTTAAACTTGATCTTTATATGATTCCGACACGATAAGCAAAGTCTGTAATGTTGAGTCTCGAGAACTTTGAAACTATGTTCATATATTCAAATACCCTTTGACTATGTTCGACGATTCACGAAAAATTGTGTGTAAATAAATAGGTAAATATATAAATATAAATAAGAGTATATATAAACATCTTGAATTAATAAGGTATACTTTGATCAAGTGGAATTAAAAATGTAGACTAGTAATTAGAATAATTAAGTCACCATTAAAACGAATATATATAAATGTATATAAATGTTATTATTATAAATCTATATATAAATTCTATTAATAAGTATTAATATATTGTAATAAATATAAAATATATAAATAATAAATATTCAAATATGTTAAATATAAAATAAGTATACATAATTAACAATATGTAATGTTAACATATTAAATGTAATTGTTATGTTATTATTACCATTATTCTAATTATTGATTTAAAATTAATATTAATTATTTGTATTATTAATATTATTATAACATATAATCTACAAATATGAAGTTGATACATGTAATTTATTATTGTTAATATGATTGTTATTAATATTCTTATTACATTTATCATTATTAATGTTAATATGAGATATATATATATATATATATATATATATATATATATATATATATATATATATATATATATATATATATATATATATATATATATATATATATATATATATATATATAGGAGATTTGATATATATATATATATAAGTTGTTATGTTATTGTTATTAAAATTATTATTAACATAAATAATAATATTACTAATGCCATTAACATTCTTATTATTATCAATTATGAGAATCAATATTATTAAGATTAGTGATATTATTATGATTATTACTTATATTATTATGATTAGTATTATTATTATTAATAATATTTATATTTATTTATAACCCAAAAGGAAATCAGAAAGTTGAGAGTTGTTATAAATCAACCTCAAACTGTATAAAATGGGTACTACTGTTTACAATTATGTCCAAATAGATTAGAATGCAAACGAAATCAGTTGCTAGTCATAATCTCCTTTATATATTTATTTATATATCTTGTACCTGAGGAAATAAAATGTGTCGACACTTTTTGCTATAACTCAGATAAATTACACAACATTATTGAGAAAATTATCCAGTTGTCCATCGACACTAACAGGTAAAAATCACTACGGTATCAGTCTGATTGGGAATTAAACAAGAAATTCCTTTATACAGCTCGTAACCTCTGTATCATTTACTTTTTTGCCATAATTCAATTTCAAATGATTTTTCAAATTGTAATAATGCAATCTTATTGATTTTCCTTTACTAAAACTATCTGCAAAGTTATAGATTTCAATTCTTCATATTCATCACAAATTCTGAGGTCAAAGTTTCGGTTCTTGAAAGTCAAACTTTTTGTTCAAGATGAAATTCGTAATCAGTTAGGTGTTTTAGTTCCAATTGATAATTCAGAAAGATTTTAGGGGTGATTTCACATCTTTTTCATGATGTAAGTTTAGGCTGAAACGACTTGAAATCTGATTTTTGAAATTGAGTTCAAGTACGTGTTCTTACTACCTGCACAAAGTTTTTTTTTCTTTTTTCTTTTCTGTTCTATTTAATTCAAACTATTGGTATGAGTCGTTTCTATTTTATTTAAGGAACCTTAAACGGTCTGGAAATTAAATTTTTGAATAAATGTTTTGGGTGTTCATCGTGGGGATATTTACAGCAGAATATTTTTTTATTTTTTTTTTATGAAATCAATATTGTTATAAATCAATTGAAAGTTAAGTTCAAAGTTTATTTATAAAACAAAATTTGTTATTGGATTGAGATTAGGATGTCTGGGTTGAATTGGAGCTGAGAAAGAAGAAGATATGAACATGATAAATAATACGGGTTAAATACATTTAGGTAGCGATATAAATTAGAAAACGGGCATCATCCCAGATGGTTTAAGGAGGTGACGGTTAACGAGAGGTCGGAGGTTCGAGTCCCGTTGGGTGCATTTCTTTTTAGGGTATACCATTTCTTTTCATTTTCATTATCATCATTATCATTATTATTATTATTATTATTATTATTATTATTATTATTATTATTATTATTATTATTATTATTATTATTATTATTATTATTATTATTATTATTATTATTATTATTATTATTATTATTGTTATTATTATTGTTATTTTTCTGACTAGTATTAATTAATATTGTTAGAATATTATTATTACTAATATTATTACATATGTACTATTGTTATTATAATTATAATTATGATCATTATCATTATTATGAACATAATACAATTTATCATTATAAATATTACTATTAGTATCATTTTATAAAATTGTTGGTATTATTATTATTATTATCAACAAAAGTATTGGTAATAAAATCATCAATGACGTTATCATTTATTATTAGTATTATGACTATAAACACAACTATGAATGATATTACTTTTATTATGATTACTAACTTATCTTTTTAAGTGCTATTATTATAATTATGATTAGGATTATTATTATTATTGTTATTATAAAAGTTATACAAATTATAATTAGTTCCACTAAAATTAGTATTAATATCATTTTTCGTAATTATTAATATTACTAGTATTATTAATATAAATATTTTCTTAACAATATCGTTATTAGTATTATCATTATCAAGAAAGTTGTTATTATTAGTAAATCATTATTTTCAAAACTATCATTATTATTACAGTCAAATATTTTGACCTAACATATATATGGTATTAATAGTTTATATACCTATATATATAAAACATATTAACATTAATTACACAAATATTTATATATAACAAACCAAAGAATTTTAGATATAATACTAACCACATATAAATATACATATATATATATATGTATATATATATATATATGTATATATATATATATATATATATATATATGTTTATATATATATATATATATATATATATATATATATAGATATAGATATATTAATATAATTAAATATATAGATATTAATCATTTAAATATATATACAACATAAATATATATAACTATATAAGTAATAACCATTTTCAAATATATATATACAAATTAAATAAATAATATATATAGATATAGTATGTGAAATTGTTCGAGTACGGTTATATGTATTGATAAATATACAAATGATATAGGTTCGTGAATCCAAGGCCAACCCTGCATTGTTCAGTCTGTCGTATGAATATTTTTACTACAAAATATTGTAGGGTGAGTTTCATTTACCTTTTTACCCTTTATATTTTTGAGCTGAGAATACATGTGCAATTTTTATAAATGTTTTACAAAATAGACACAAGATAGATCTATCGGGCCCAACAAGCCCCATCCAAAGTACTGGATGCTTTAGTACTTCGAAATTTATATCATGTCCGAAGGAGGATCCCAGAATGATAGGGGATATTCTAATATGCATATTGATAATGTCGATTACCAGGTGTTCAATCCATACGAATGATATTTTTTTGTCTCTATGCATGGGACGTATGTTTATGAGAAATGGAAATATGAAATCTTGTGGTCTATTAAAATTATGAAATGATTATTTATGTTAAACTAATGAACTCACCAAACTTTTGGTTGACACTTTAAAGCATGTTTATTCTCAGGTATGCAAGAAATATTCCGCTATGCATTTGCTCATTTTTAAAGACAGTTTTTAGAGTCGATCATCGTAATAGAACCAGTTGTTGGTGACTTCGTCCAGATGGATTAGGACGGGTCCTTTTAAGTATCATATTGAATTGCGATTGATTTTGCATTATGTACAGATTCAATAAAGCTTGGCGCCTTAGCGACTCATCGCTGTCATCAACTAGCTCCATTTGCAATTCCAACTGGCCAACAGGCCAGGATGACTCTCCTGAGAACCCAGCAAGTGAAACCGCAGTAGGTTTCATCAAAGATTGAATGTTCGCGGGCAGCTTGATAAAACATTGTTCGTACATGACATCGACACTGCTACCAGTGTCCACATGTACCTTCATTATCATTATACCAGTATTCGCAATGCAGCATGAAACCACCACAGGTTTATCACCATCCGCGGTCAAGCTTGCAGGAGGAAAAGTAATGGAGGGGCACCTCCAACTTACAATCTGTTTAGAAATTTGAAGTACTGACAGTTCGCCCTGCACTTCTACCACATTAATTACTTGAATTCTGCGCTGATTTTCTTTCTTATTCACCATCTTCACCCCCAGATTTTTCACTACGGGAGCCTTTCGCTCAACTGCATTTGATGCATTTGAGGTGTTAGCTTCTGTAGGCATTATAATCGCATTTGCAGTGTTCTGTGCGATTAAATGGTCCAGCTTGCCTTGCTCGTATCTTTCTGCAATGAATTCCGCCAAATCTCTGCATCAATTGGTGTCATGACCATAATCGTCATGGAAAACACAAAACTTTGATCGATTACGCCTGCTATTTTCTGAAATGTCCCGTTCTTATTGATTAAAAATGTTCCATATTAATTGATTTCGTTGCGAGGTTTTGACCTCTATATGAGACGTTTTTCAAAGACTGCATTCATTTTAAAACAAACCATAACCTTTATTTCATCCATAAAGATTTAAAAAGCTTTACGTAGATTATCAAATAATGATAATCTAAAATATCCTGTTTACACACAACTATTACATAATGGTTTACAATACAAATATGTTACAACGAAATAAGTTTCTTGAATGCAGTTTTTACACAATATCATACAAGCATGGACTCCAAATCTTGTCCTTATTTAAGTATGCGACAGCGGAAGCTCTTAATAATCACCTGAGAATAAACATGCTTAAAACGTTAACAAAAATGTTGGTGAGTTATAGGTT
Organism: Rutidosis leptorrhynchoides; assembly: GCF_046630445.1. NCBI lineage: Eukaryota > Viridiplantae > Streptophyta > Magnoliopsida > Asterales > Asteraceae > Rutidosis > Rutidosis leptorrhynchoides. Next base: position 243,436,512 of record NC_092343.1, read on the forward strand.
TAACCTATATATATCAAATCGTAACAATAGACCACAAGATTTCATATTTCAATATACATCCCATACATAGAGATAAAAATCATTCATATGGTGAACACCTGGTAACCGACATTAACAAGATGCATATTAAGAATATCCCCATCATTCCGGAACACCCTTCGGATATGATATAAATTTCGAAGTACTAAAGCATCCGGTACTTTGGATGGGGTTTGTTAGGCCCAATAGATCTATCTTTAGGATTCGCGTCAATTAGGGTGTCTGTTCCCTAATTTTTAGATTACCAGACTTAATAAAAAGGGGCATATTCGAATGTAGTTTCACGTACTTGTGTCTATTTTGTAAATTATTTATAAAACCTGCATGTATTCTTATCCTAAAAATATTAGATTTTAAAAGTGGGACTATAACTCACTTTCACAGATTTTTACTTCGTCGGAAAGTAAGACTTGGCCACTGGTCGATTCATGAACCTATAACAAATATGTACATATATATCAAAGTATGTTCAAAATATATTTACAACACTTTTAATACATTTTGATGTTTTAAGTTTATTAAGTCAGCTGTCCTCGTTAGTAACTTACAACTAGTTGTCCACAGTTAGATGTACAGAAATAAATCGATATATATTATCTTGAATCAATCCACGACCCAGTGTATACACGTCTCAGGTTAGAATCACAACTCAAAGTATATATATTTTTGGAATCAACCTCAACCCTGTATAGCTAACTCTAACATTACTGCATATAGAGTGTCTATGGTTGTTCCAAATAATATATATAAATGGGTCGATATGATATGTCAAAATATTTACATACGTATCTATGGTATCCCAAGATTATATAATATATTATAATACATGTATAATACAATATAAGTTAGCTAGGATATGATTTGTATAGAATTGTTAATATTTCCCGTAGCTACAAAAATAAAAAATATCCAATCTTGTTTTACCCATAACTTCTTCATTTTAAATCCGTTTTGAGTGAATCAAATTGCTATGGTTTCATATTGAACTCTATTTTATGAATCTAAACAGAAAAATATAGGTTTATAGTCGGAAATATAAGTTACAAGTCATTTTTATAAGAGGTAGTCATTTCAGTCGAAAGAACGACGTCTTGATGACCATTTTGAAAAACATACTTCCACTTTGAGTTTAACCATGATTTTTGGATATAGTTTCATGTTCATAAGAAAAATCATTTTCCCAGAAGAACAACTTTTAAATCAAAGTTTATCATTGTTTTTAATTATCAAACCCAAAACAGCCCGCGGTGTTACTACGACGGCGTATGTCCAGTTTTACGGTGTTTTCGTGTTTCCAGGTTTTAAATCATTAAGTTAGCATATCATATAGAAGGATTAGTTGATTTTAAAATTCAAGTTAGAAGGATTAACTTTTGTTTGCGAACAAGTTTAGAATTAACTAAACTATGTTCTAGTGATTTCAAGTTTAAACCTTCGAATAAGATAGCTTTATATGTATGAATCGAATGATGTTATGAACATCATTACTACCTAAAGTTTTGTGGATAAACCTACTGGAAAAGAGACAAATAGATCTAGCTTCAAAGGATCTTGGATGGCTTGAAAGTATTTGAAGTAGAATCATGACACGAAAACAAGTTCAAGTAAGATTTCCACTTGAAATAAGATTGTTATAGTTATAGAAATTGAATCAAAGTTTGAATTTGAGTATTACCTTATATTAGAAAGATATCTTACTATAAATAAGAAAGATTTCTTGAGGTTGGATGATCACTCTACAAGATTGGAAGTAAGCTAGCAAACTTGGAAGTATTCTTGATTTTATGAAACTAGAACTTGTAGAATTTATGAAGAACACTTAGAACTTGAAGATAGAACTTGAGAGAGATCAATTAGATGAAGAAAATTGAAGAATGAAAGTATTTGTAGGTGTTTTTGGTCATTGGTGTATGGATTAGATATAAAGGATATGTAATTTTGTTTTCATGTAAATAAGTCATGAATGATTACTCATATTTTTGTAATTTTATGAGATATTTCATGCTAGTTGCTAAATGATGGTTCCCACATGTGTTAGGTGACTCACATGGGCTGCTAAGAGCTGATCATTGGAGTGTATATACCAATAGTACATACATCTAAAAGCTGTGTATTGTACGAGTACGAATACGGGTGCATACGAGTAGAATTGTTGATGAAACTGAAGGAGGATGTAATTGTATGCATTTTTGTTAAGTAGAAGTATTTTGATAAGTGTCTTGAAGTCTTTCAAAAGTGTATGAATACATATTAAAACACTACATGTATATACATTTTAACTGAGTCGTTAAGTCATCGTTAGTCGTTACATGTAAGTGTTGTTTTGAAACCTTTAGGTTAACGATCTTGTTAAATGTTGTTAACCCAATGTTTATAATATCAAATAAGATTTTAAATTATTATATTATCATGATATTATGATGTATGAATATCTCTTAATATGATATATATACATTAAATGTCGTTACACGATAATCGTTACATATATGTCTCGTTTCAAAATCATTAAGTTAGTAGTCTTGTTTTTACAAATGAAGTTCATTGTTAATATACTTAATGATATGTTTACTTATCATAATATCATGTTAACTATATATATAACCATATATATGTCATCATATAGTTTTTACAAATTTTAATGTTCGTGAATCACCGGTCAACTTGGGTGGTCAATTGTCTATATGAAACCTATTTCAATTAATCAAGTCTTAACAAATTTGATTGCTTAACATATTGGAAACACTTAATCATCTAAATAAAAATTTCATTTAATATATATATAAACATGGAAAAGTTCGGGTCACTACAGTACCTACCCGTAAAATAAATTTCGTCCCGAAATTTTAAGCAGTTGGAGGTGTTGACGTATCTTCTGGAAATAAATGCGGGTATTTCTTCTTCATTTGATCTTCTCGTTCCCAGGTGAACTCGGGTCCTCTACGAGCATTCCATCGAACCTTAATAATTGGTATCTTGTTTTGCTTAAGTCTTTTAACCTCACGATCCATTATTTCGACGGGTTCTTCGATGAATTGAAGTTTTTCGTTGATTTGGATTTTATCTAACATAATAGTGAGATCTTCTTTAGCAAAACATTTCTTCAAATTCGAGACGTGGAAAGTGTTATGTACAGCCGCGAGTTGTTGAGGTAACTCAAGTCGGTAAGCTACTGGTCCGACACGGTCAATAATCTTGAATGGTCCGATATACCTTGGATTTAATTTCCCTCGTTTACCAAATCGAACAACGCCTTAATATGATATATATACCTTGGATTTAAGCATGACCATCTCTCCAATTTCAAATTCTATATCTTTTCTTTTAATGTCAGTGTAGCTCTTTTGTCGACTTTGGGCGGTTTTCAATCGTTGTTGAATTTGGATGATCTTCTCGGTAGATTCTTGTATTATCTCCGGACCCGTAATCTATCTATCCCCCACTTCACTCTAACAAATCGGAGACCTGCACTTTCTACCATAAAGTGCTTCAAACGGCGCCATCTCAATGCTTGAATGGTAGCTGTTGTTGTAGGAAAATTCTGCTAACGGTAGATGTCGATCCCAACTGTTTTCGAAATCAATAACACATGCTCGTAGCATGTCTTCAAGCGTTTGTATCATCCTTTCGCTCTGCCCATCAGTTTGTGGATGATAGGCAGTACTCATGTCTAGACGAGTTCCTAATGCTTGCTGTAATGTCTGCCAGAATCTTGAAATAAATCTGCCATCCCTATCAGAGATAATAGAGATTGGTATTCCATGTCTGGAGACGACTCCCTTCAAATACAGTCGTGCTAACTTCTCCATCTTGTCATCTTCTCTTATTGGCAGGAAGTGTGCTGATTTGGTGAGACGATCAACTATTACCCAAATAGTATCAAAACCACTTGCAGTCCTTGGTAATTTAGTGATGAAATCCATAGTAATGTTTTCCCATTTCCATTCCGGGATTTCGGGTTGTTGAAGTAGACCTGATGGTTTTTGATGCTCAGCTTTGACCTTAGAACACGTCAAACATTCTCCTACGTATTTAACAACATCGGCTTTCATACCCGGCCACCAAAAATGTTTCTTGAGATCCTTGTACATCTTCCCCGTTCCAGGATGTATTGAGTATCTGGTTTTATGAGCTTCTCTAAGTACCATTTCTCTCATATCTCAAAATTTTGGTACCCAAATCCTCTCAGCCCTATACCGGGTTCCGTCTTCCCGAATATTAAGATGCTTCTCCGATCCTTTAGGTATTTCATCCTTTAAATTTCCCTTTTTTAAAACTCCTTGTTGCGCCTCCTTTATTTGAGTAGTAAGGTTGTTGTGAATCATTATATTCATAGATTTTACTCGAATGGGTTCTCTGTCCTTCCTGCTCAAGGTGTCGGCTACCACATTTGCCTTCCCCGGGTGGTAACGAATCTCAAAGTCGTAATCATTCAATAATTCAATCCACCTACACTGCCTCATATTCAGTTGTTTCTGATTAAATAAGTGTTGAAGACTTTTGTGGTCGGTATATATAATACTTTTGACCCCATATAAGTAGTGCCTCCAAGTCTTTAATGCAAAAACAACCGCGCCTAATTCTAAATCATGCGTCGTATAATTTTGTTCGTGAATCTTCAATTGTCTTGACGCATAAGCAATCACCTTCGTTCGTTGCATTAATATACAACTGAGACCTTGCTTTGATGCGTCACAATAAATCACAAAATCATCATTCCCTTCAGGCAATGACAATATAGGTGCCGTAGTTAGCTTTTTCTTCAATAACTGAAACGTTTTCTCTTGTTCATCCTTCCATTCAAATTTCTTCCCTTTATGCGTTAATGCAGTCAAGGGTTTTGCTATTCTGGAAAAGTCTTGGATGAACCTTCTGTAGTAACCAGCTAGTCCTAAAAACTGGCGTATGTGTTTCAGAGTTTTTGAGGTTTCCCACTTTTCAACAGTTTCTATCTTTGCCGGATCCACCTTAATACCTTCTTTGTTCACTATGTGACCGAGGAATTGAACTTCTTCCAACCATAATGCACACTTTGAAAACTTAGCGTACAATTCTTCCTTCCTCGATACTTCTAACACCTTTCTCAAATGTTCACCGTGTTCTTGATCATTCTTTGAATAAATAAGTATGTCATCAATGAAAATAATGACAAACTTGTCAAGGTATGGTCCACACACTCGGTTCATAAGGTCCATGACCACAGCTGGTGCATTAGTTAAACCAAACGGCATGACCATAAACTCGTAATGACCGTAACGTGTTCTGAAAGCAGTCTTTGGAATATCATCTTCTTTCACCCGCATTTGATGATACCCGGAACGTAAGTCAATATTTGAATAAACTGACGAGCCTTGTAGTTGATCAAATAAGTCATCGATTCTCGGTAGTGGGTAGCGGTTCTTGATGGTAAGTTTGTTCAACTCTCGGTATTCATTACACAACCTGAATGTACCATCTTTCTTCTTGATAAACAAAACAGGAGCTCCCCACGGTGATGTGCTTGGTCGAATGAAACCACGCTCTAAAAGTTCTTATAATTGGCTTTGCAGTTCTTTCATCTCGTTGGGTGCGAGTCTGTAAGGAGCACGAGCTATTGGTGCAGCTCCTGGTACAAGATCTATTTGAAATTCAACGGATCGATGTGGGGGTAATTGTGATGACGCGGATATTTTCGACCAAATTTAAACCTAATCTTTATATGATTTCGATACAATAAGCAAAGTCTGTTAGGTTGAGTCTTAAATACTTTGAACTGTGTTCATGTAATCATTGACCTTCGACCATTTTCGACGATTCGCGAACCAGTATTTGTAAATGGAAAGGTATATATATAAATAATTAAACATGTAAATAACTACATATTATAAATTAAATACATTAAAGAACTATTAAGTAATTATGACATAAAACTTAAACTTGTTATTTGAAACTGTTTATTTAAATATAGAAAGTAGATTGAATATACATAATTTATCAATATTAACAAAGTAATAAATGTTATACCTTGAGATTTAATTGATTCAATATATATAATTAATATATTTATCTACTTGATAATTAAAATATAATTATATATATATTAGTTGAAATATACATATACATATATATATATATATATATATATATATATATATATATATATATATATATATATATATATATATATATATATATATATATATATATATATATATATATATATATATATATATATATATATATATATATCTGCTTTCCATACATAATTATTGATTGCATGTAAATTGAAATATATAAATATTAAATAGTCAATATTTGTTGTCATATAATATAGATTATAAAATTTGTAAATATTATATAATTAATAATATGTACGGTTAATATATTAAACAAAATTACAAGTAAAAAAAATATAGTTTTTATGTTAATATTATTATTACTTTCATAAGTATTATCAATACTAATAGTAATATTAAAATCAGTGATATTAATTGTATTATTTTCAATACATAACATTCAAATTTGAAATTTGTTGTATAAATTATTATAGCATTATTATTACTAATATTATTATTATCATTAATAATATGAGTATTATTATTATAAATAATATTATTGTTATAAATACTATAGTTATGGTTATCATTATTCATTATTATTAACAATAATATTATTATTATTACCATTATATTACCGTAAATTTTATTATTAATAGTTATGATATTAAGAATATTGTTATTAATGTTATGTGTATTAATTAATAATTTTAGTTATTATAGATAAATACATATAATTTCTAAATACTGATAAATATAGCTAAAAAAAGAGAGATACAAACCTTAGAACTAATAATAATAATAATAATAATAATAATAATAATAATAATAATAATAATAATAATAATAATAATAATAATAAACAGTTATATAATGCTGGAATATATTCAGATATAAATACAAATATAAATAAAGAAAAATTCAATTAAATTATAGATAAAAAGAAACATATATATTATCATCTATTTTGGTAGTTTCTGCTTGTTCTATTATCCTCGTGACTCTCGATGTCTATCTCATTAACCACTTTGATCAGGTAGCATTTGGAATTATTATACAAACTGCACGTTATAATGTTTTTCAGTATTTGATTTATCATTCACGTATTTTTTTCTTCTTCTTCTTCTTCATTCGGTCATCAACCTAACCCATTTAATTCATAACCCAATCTCGAATTAATCTTCAAAAACTAAAATTGCAGTTGTGTTAAGAATGTTTCAAACAAACTATCTGCAAATTTACAACCTCCAATTCCTTTTATCGATTAGTAATTTCGAAGTCAAAGTTTTAGTTTTAAAAGTCAAAATTGTGTTCATCACAAAATTCGTAAATGTGTTAATGTTTCTGTTGAAATTGACAATTTATAAAGATTTTAAAGACGATTTAAAACACATTTTATGTTGGAAGCATAATCTAAAAACGTTCGTATTGTTCAATCAATATTTTTTTTTTACTTATCTGCGTCGACACAGCAGATTATATATATAATTTTTTTTTATCTTCGTTTTCATGTATAAATTACAAAGACAACTATATATATATGTTAATGAGTGTTTATGTGTCTTAAATAAAAAAAAATAATCTCGTTGTTGAAGGCTCCCTGAACTTTTACTTTTGATTATATGTGAGGAAGAAGAAGAGGATGCCAGTTACGGGTTATATTAATTTAATTGGGATAATAAAACAGGAAATAGGCCACGGCCTGAAGGGTTAAGGTGTGTTCGGGTATAGGAGAGGTCGCGGGTTCGAGTCCCGACTCTAGCATTTTATTCTTTTAAGCTTCCTTTAAGGTAGTCTCATATTCTTTGTTATTATTATTATTATTGTTTTGATTATTGTTATTGTTATTGCTACTAGTGTATTAATTGATAGTATTATTATTTTCACTAATGAAAGTATGGTTACCATTTATGATTTTTATCGTAATTATAATTACAATAATGATATATATTGTTAATACTAAAATTAAAATCATTACTAATACATGTATTATTATTATTAACATGTTTAGGATTATTATTATTGTCATTAATATGAAAACAACAAAACTATTATTATTTTCTTTAATTAGTATCCATTTTATAATTATTAGTATTATTATCATTATTAACAATATCATTACTATTATTTGTATTATCATTATTAATAAAGTTATTATTATTAGTAATTCATTAATATCAAAATTATCATTTTTAACAAATAAATACTGTGTATACAAAATGTATTTAGTACATACATTATAACGATATTAATACCTCATATAACTACATTTAACATTATATAGATAAATATTTACATGTAACAAACTATTGATTTTCAAACATAATAATAAATAAGTACACACACACACACACACACACACACACACACACACACACACACACACACACACACATATATATATATATATATATATATATATATATATATATATATATATATATGGGTATATATTAATACAACTAAATGAATAGATAGTAATTATTTTAAAAATATATTCACAAAATAAATATATAAAACATATAATTTGAGATATAATATAAATATATGTTTTAAATGGAATTTAATATAAATCCTATATAATTACCAATATATATAAATAATATATATATTAATAAATAAAATTATGTGGTTTCCATTATATATTTTAATATATATACAAATGATATAGGTTCGTGAATCCGAGGCCAACCCTGCATTGTTTAATGTCGTAATATGTATTTTTACTACAAAATACAGTATGGTGAGTTTCATTAATCCCTTTTTAAATGCTTTCGCAATATATATTTTGGGACTGAGAATACATGCGCTGCTTTTATAAATGCTTTACGAAATAGACACAAGTAATCGAAACTACATTCTATGGTTGGATTATCTAATCGAATATGCCATTTTTATTAAATCTGGTAATCTAAGAATTAGGGAACAGACACCCTAATTGACGCGAACTCTAAAGATAGATCTATCGGGCCCAACAAGCCCCATCCAAAGTACCGGATACTTTAGTACTTCGAAATTTATATCATGTCCGAAGGAGGATCCCGGAATGATGGGGATATTCTTATATATATATATTGTGAATGTCGATTACCAGGTGTTCAATCCATATGAATGATATTTTTGTCTCTATGCATGGGATGTATGTTTTTAAGAAATGGAAATATGAAATCTTGTGGTCTATTTAATTTATGAAATGATTATTTATGTTAGACTAATGAACTCACCAACCTTTTGGTTGACACTTTAAAGCATGTTTATTCTCAGGTATGAACGAAATCTTCCGATGTGCATTTGCTCATATTAGAGACCTTACTTGAAGTCATTCATGACATATTTTAAATGACGTTGCATTCGAGTCGTTGAGTTCATCAAGATTATTTAAAGTCAATTATAGTTACATATATTATGAAATAGTATGCCTACCGTCAACTTTCGATGTAATGAAAGATTGTCTTTTCAAAAACGAATGCAATGTTTGTAAAATGTATCATATAGAGGTCAAGTACCTCGTGATGTAATCAACTGTTTTGAATCGTTCATAATCGATATGGACTTCGTCCGGATGGATTAGGACGGGTCTTCACAGTAATCCCGGTAATTCTTTCGAAAATACATCGAGAAATTCTTTTGTGACGGGAACATCATTGATGCTCTTTTCTTCAGTTTGTACTTTCTCGACGTGTGCTAGAACAGCATAGCAACCTTTTCTTATTAGTTTTTGTGCCTTCAAATTACTAATAAGATGTAGCTTCGTGTTGCCCTTTTCTCCGTACACCATTAAGGGTTTTCCTTTTTCTCGTATAATACGAATTGCATTTTTGTAACAAACGATCTCTGCTTTCACTTCTTTCAACCAGTCCATACCGATTATCACATCAAAACTCCCTAACTCTACTGGTATTAAGTCAATCTTAAATGTTTCGCTAACCAGTTTAATTTCTCGATTCCGACATATATTATCTGCTGAAATTAATTTACCATTTGCTAATTCGAGTAAAAATTTACTATCCAAAGGCGTCAATTGAAAGGACCCGTTCATATACATTATAAACGATTCACAATAGTTGATTACATTGCGAGGTATTTGACCTCTATATGATACATTTTACAAACATTGCATTCGTTTTTAAAAGACAAACTTTCTTTACATCGAAAATTGACAGGCATGCATACCATTTCATAATATCCACTATCCAACTATAAATTGATTTAATAATAATCTTTGATGAACTCAATGACTCGAATGCAACGTTCTTCGAAATATGCTATGAAAGACTCCAAGTAATATCTTTAAAATGAGCAAATGCACAGCGGAAGATTTCTTTAACACCTGAGAATAAACATGCTTTAAAGTGTCAACCAAAAGGTTGGTGAGTTCATTAGTTTATCATAATCATTTATTTCCATCATTTTAATAGACCACAAGAATTTCATTTTCAGTTCTCAAAAATATACGTCCCATGCATAGAGACAAAAATAATCATTCATATGGTGAACACCTGGTAACCGACATTAACTAGATACATATAAGAATATCCCCTATCATTCCGGGATCCTCCTTCGGACATGATATAAATTTCGAAGTACTAAAGCATCCGGTACTTTGGATGGGGTTTGTTAGGCCCAATAGATCTATCTTTAGGATTCGCGTCAATTAGGGTGTCTGTTCCTTAATTCTTAGATTACCAGACTTAATAAAAAGGGGCATATTCAGTTTCGATAATTCAACCATAGAATGTAGTTTCACGTACTTGTGTCTATTTCGTAAAACATTTATAAAAGTTGCGCATGTATTCTCAGCCCAAAAATATAAAGGGTAAAAAGGCAAATGAAACTCACCATACTGTATTTCGTAGTAAAATACATATAACGTCATTGAACAAGTGCAAGGTTGGCCTCGGATTCACGAACCTAAATTAATTATATATATTTATATGTTGGTCAATATTTGTCTAACAAATTAGGTCAAGTCATAGTGTATCACAATCCTAATGCTCGAGACTAATATGCAAAAGTCAACAAAAGTAAATTTGACTCAAAATAATTTCCAAAAAATCTATACATGATTAATATATAGTTTAAATATCGTCGTTTTATATTTTTAAATATTTTTAAAAGATTTATTAGAGTAAATAATATAATTTATTTATTAATAAATAAAATTTTATATTAAATTTATATAATAAAATATACTTTTATATATATTAAGTAATAAAATTTATAGGGTTCAATTAATATCATAAAGATAATATGATAGGTATTATTAAAGTAAGATATTACACGTAGTAAAATATGTTTGTATCACATATTTATTTGATAAAATAATATCTATAATGATAGTAAGTAAAAGTTGTATTATTTTGTAATAATAATTATTATTATAAAAATATCAATATTTATAATTACTAAGATGACATTATGATAAAACGATAATTCTAATTATGATAACTTTAATATTTATGATAATTTTTAATATTATCTTTAAAATAATAATTCTATTTAAAATAATAATAATAATGATATTTTATAGTAACAATGACATTTCTATTAAAATGATAATTTTTGTTAAAATGATAGTTTTAATACTAACGATACTTTTAATAATAATAGTAATGATAAAAATAATAAGAACGATAATTTTATCTAAATTAATATCTTATAATATTTTAATTTCATCATGATACTCTTACTCATTATTTCCTAATCGTTTCGTTTAATAGCTTTTAATCGTCTTTTATATCGTGTTCATAATAATGATAATAATAGTAATCAAAATATTTAGGTGTTACAATTATTTGTTTTAATTACACTAATATTAATAATGATAGTTACTATAATATTATTAACGATAATACTAATAATTATCTTAATGATAATATAGTAATAATAATAATAACAATAACAATAACCATTTTTAAATAATGATATATATATATATTAATAATGATAATAATAATAATAATACTAATAATAATAATAATAATAATAATATAATAATAATAATAATAATAATAATAATAATAATAATAATAATAATGATAATTGGATAATAATAATAATAATACTAATTATAACTTTAACGATAATAACGATAGTAATAAAAAAAACAATTTTTAATGATAAATCCCTTTTATTGATAAAGATAATAATAATGATAATAATAAGATAAAACTAGAACGACGATAAAAACGACGATAATAATAATCATTTTTAATAAAAATATCGAAAATTCAATTGATTATAACTTCTAATCCGTTCATCGAAACCATTCGATATCTAAAGGAAAAGTTCTTAATTTTTCGCTAGCTTTCCAAGGACATGCATATCTTATACCTTATCTCAACCACAAGTGTAACTAATTCAAGATTCAACCTAACCTGTCTAAGGGCAATATCAAAAGTACAAGCATGCATAATCCTAAATACTCGAGCACTAGTCAGGGATCCACTATTAGTATGTAAAAGTTAAATTATGAGTACTCACGTATCAATATTGAGATTCAATATTGCAGGAAAGGTACGTAGACGCAACGGAAATGATAAATACTATATTGACCTCACGAGCATACCCATGAACCATACTCAATCACCTCCATAGCTATAACCCATAATTTCCTTAATCCTATCCTACTCGAAAAACAATTTTGAAATCACTCGGACAACACTCCGTCGTAATATTTTATGTATACTAATAATATCTTGAAATAATACGGAGTAAATATATATATATGTAAATCGATTGAGAGAGTTTAGAGAAAAATATTTTCAAGTTTCTATGAAATAATGAAACCTATTGAATTCTATTTATAATAGATTTTTGAATTATTAAAGTGAATTATTAAAGTATGAATTATTAAAATGAATTATTAAAGTATGAATTATTAAAGTGAATTATTAAAGTATGAATTATTAAAGTGAATTATTAAAGTATAAATTATTAAAGTATGAATTATTAAAGTGAATTATTAAAGTTAAAGTAAAGTAAAAATAAAGTAAAGGTAAAGTTTAAGTATAGTAAAAGTATAAAACTATGTACGTATTATACGCGTATAAATATATATAATATTAATTTAAATCGTTATATATATTTAATAAAATAAAATATAAATATCGTTATCTTTATCATACTAGTTAAGTAACGAGTTGCCAAAAGTGGTTCTAGATATTTATAAAAGTTATATACGTTTTAATAATAAAGTTCTTTTTAAACTGAAAACGTTTTTGTACGTTTGAAACTAAATAGATCAATCGAGTCTTATGAGATTCAATCTTCCACTATCCTTTGTCTAGTTCTCAATGATTGACAATTTGTTCTTATTTATAAATTACTTTACCATTTTCCGAATATTGTTAAAATGGAAAGATTTCTCAAATCAACGTGGGCCTTTCAACAGAGACTTGTAATCATAATTTAATATATCTGATAATTCAATCATTTGATCTTATCTTCTAATTCCATTGATAAACATTTTGAAACAGATACAATCATATAAAGTATTTAATCTAATATTTTGTTTACGTTTCAAGTTATAATATATATACACATATACATATATAATCATATTCGTTTAATGGTTCGTGAATCGTTGGAACTTGGTCGAGGTTGAATGAATGTATGAACATAGTTTTAAATTCTTGAAATTTAACTTAACAAATATTGCTTATTGTGTCGGAAACATATAAAGATTAAAGTTTAAATTTGGTTGGAAATTTCTGGGTTGTCACAGTACCTACCCGTCAAAGAAATTTCGTCCCGAAATTTAAGTGGAAAGGTCGTGAATGATAATAAGTATGTTTTCATGATACATACGGGCTGAAAATTAGAGTTTTATCATCAGCGAATAATTTGGATAAACAATCCATTTATATGAAGAGTACGAATGAAGCTAACATAGAAGAGTGAAATGAGTAAGTGTAGATTCATCTTATCATTTGACGTAGATATGATTGATTCCCAGATTTCAAGGGATTTGAAGAAAATCTTCTTAATAAGATTTAACTCTCCGGTAATCAAAGAAATTAGGATCCGCTTTAAATGCGATCGTCCATTTTAATTATTCTGTCAGAGATTTTCTTATAAATTCACCTCCTTCGTTTCCTTACAACTCACACCTTCTGTTGATGCATTTTATGCAAGTCCCTAGACATCTACCCACGTCCATTGCAGGTACAACAGTTTACAGGCCACCATGATTGCTCATTATTATCCTGTGTTTGTATGTGGTTACAGGAACTGCAGGAACGAGATTTAGATGTTTGACTATGTTAAACTTAGTCAGACGTACGTGTGAAGCCTCACTAGTACGGCTGACAGGCTCATACGCAAGGTTGATGCTGAGCTAAGTCACAATTACAACCTAAATGAGAAGACACGAGTGAGTGATCACCCGTACGGCTGATGAAGCCAACTCGTACGTGTGATGAATGAATCGTATGGGTGAGTCAACAGCAGGGGTATATAAAGTCTTATGTTCTTCATTTTAGGTTAAGCCTCTTATTTGTTACACACACTCAGATCTAGTGAGCTCCTCCGATTCTCTCTCAGTCCAAATCACCCATGTGGTGAATAATAGCTCTAGGTGTTGATCTAATCACACTTGATTTAGTTGTGGTTTGACTAAATTAATCAAAAAAAAAACTTAACCTATTCACTAGAGGGTTTGATTCACTTATTCTGCCATTGTGTGAGTTAAATCTGTTGATTTCTAAGTTCCTAGTCATGTTTCATCACCTTCTATTCTTTCCCCCTCAACTCATATTTTAAAGTATTCATCAATATGCTCCATCCAGCTCTGATTCTCGATATACTTCTAACTTTCATATCGGTCATTCTTCTTTTTCATCTACCACCGGAAGAATCCATTTACTTCTACTATACTCTTGGGTTTATTGTGTTTCTAGTTCTCCCGTGTCTTTATATTGCTATATGCATCGATATATGGTTTATAATTTCTGGTTTGTCGTTGGGCTTTATATGTTCCCTTATATTTCAAAGTCTCTGCTTCTGTCTTCTATAATCATTATCATTCACAGTTAATGCTCTCTTTTATTTGCTGCAATTTATACCCCAATTTCTATTTCGGAGTTTTGTCCTTTCGTTTCTTCTTCTTGCGATTAAGCACCGCTTGTAATGGTCCAGAATTCACAGATATGAATTTCGGAATGAACATTGTTAATGTTCTAGGAAGGAAATTGTGATGGCACGATCTTGACTTGTCAAATTACTAGAATACCTTGGAAAAGGCCGAATCATCAAGAAATATTTTCTTGATATTTTAGAGGTTAAATAGAATACAAGAGTCGTATAACATGGCACATGATGATGTTATGATCTGTAAATCATCACGTTCCATTTAGAAACTCAGCATGACTTACTGTAATATAGTCACATTGATCAAGTGTCATTATATTATACTAATTCATGCTTCAGTTCTCAACACTACTTCAAAATATTCCTATTTTAAACTTGAATCTTTCAGAATTTAGAAACTAAAATAGTTTCTTTTATGATGTAATACAGATAGCGCGAAGAGGTAAATGATTTCAAATAAGAAAAATTAAGAAAATATCTTCAGAAATATGGAGGATATTTATAATGAAAGATATGATGATATTTTAGAATTTCTAATATCAGAGGATGATGAAGAATATTGTCCGCAGGGGTTTAGAGTCAGGAGCAAGGTATTCGTTAATGACTTCAGCAGGTACTGAATCATTTGGATCCTTTAAAGTCAGGTTCAGTCTTTGTAATTTGTCCACAGCCTCCTTCCTACTTTGCTCAATCCGTTTTCCAGTTCCAAAACTTCTCTTTTTCTGCGCTTTGCCCGCACACTTCATCATTATCATCCAGCTTTTACCATTTAAAGTCGTTTATAGTTTTTGCTGCTTCATCAGCATTTTTTCCATTTTCGAGAACCAATTCGTAGTTCGGAGTGTTTTTCAGAAACTTCACATTCAAATTAAGTCCAGAAGATAGACGTTATATATACACATATAACTGTTGGCGTAGACCTGCTGCAAGATTTCAAAATACTGATTGCTAATTCCCAATGATTCGTATGGCAATTCTCATTACAAGATTCGAATGAGTAAATGATGGGGTTTCAATGAATAATTATGATGACTTTTTGGAGAGGCTAAAGTCAAAGGGTAATGAAGTTGTTGGTACATCTGCTAATAATATGGTGGAATGTAAAAGGTTCCCTAGTAACGATGGTGTATATCTCAAGGTTATAATAAGGTTAGTCTGACTGAAAAGTCGAAGTTGACTTGCTGGAGCTGTGACAAAACTGGCTACTTTGAATAGGAGTCGCAAAGTTATTTTTGCTAATAAATGCCAAAGAATCTGACGCGGATACGTTGTTTAAACTTTTACTTTGGTTTCAAGAGTTTTTCGGGTACATAACTGTGGGTAACATGTGGTTGGATCATCATCTCGATTGCTCATCATTCGAAGTGTCTTCAGAAATTTTTGAAGGGTTTGAACACAGATTGTAATCGTTAACATACATTTGATGTTCTAACACAGTTTTGAAGTCAAAATATAGCTTGTGAAAGATGTAAGGATCTAAGAGTGATGATTTTGGTCATATCTCAAGTTAAATTTTGAGATTTCAAAATCAGAATATGTAATTAAATTTTGAATGAGTATGGTTGTTTTGATTTCTATAAAAGAATGTATATTGTTGTGAAAGTAGGGAGTATAATGGATGATTTGCTGAATCAGATTCGAAGAATGTAACATATTAATTGTGAATTTATATATCTCTCGGGTATTACCTACTCGTTAAAAAAAAATTTCACAATTAATATTTTGTACAAAAGAATTTTATTACAGTCTTTATGAAAATATATATATGTATATTTTCTTCAGATGTAACATAGATTTAATGAGTTAATGTTAAATTAAACTCATTTGATTTACGGTTGAAACTAGAATTGAATAATCCCTAAAGGCTTTAAAAAGTACATAACTTTTACGCAGTATTTCTTTAATGACATTGAAATTATGAATCAATACTTCGTTATTTGTTGATGTATGGTGTTCGGTTCGTGGAATTCTTGTGAATTTCGCAAAGTACGAATGATGTTATCTGAAAAGTTTCGGGTACATTGATGATGAAAGTGTAAAATCAAATATATACTTGATTTATTATGAATTAGAATTTGTTGAATTGCGACAGAGATTGTAGTTAACACTGGTTAAGTTGCGGCCGAAGGACGTACATTATTGCGTATTTGTAATATGAATTAACCGAGTAGTTAAGATTCACACACAATATCTTAGCACTGAAAGATTTATTTCAATATATATATATATATATATATATATATATATATATATATATATATATATATATATATATATATATATATATATATATATATATATATATATATAATATACATATAATTTCTTCAGAGGAAATGAGTTAATTCTTCATAACTCGTTGATACAATATAAACGTTATTGATTCGTAATGATGTCCACAGTGATTCTTGAACTGACGGAGTTTGTGATGTTATCGGTGTTGTTGATTCGGATGTTGACTGTACTGACGATGGTGGTAACGCTGATGGTACTATTGATGTTGTTGGTAAAGCAAGTTTAGCTTGTTAATCATACACCATTTTTGTCAGGGTTTCTACTCTTCCTTCCATCATTTTGGTTCGCTTAACTGATTTATGGTTAGGGCTAGATTAGATAATCTCTAAGACTTTAGAGATTACATAATCGCCGCGGAATGTTTCTCCAATGAAGTTATGAATTAATACTTCGTCAGTTATTGTTGTTGGTACTCCTTGGTATCTATGGTGCGTATGACGTTGATGCTCGTGGGACAGATTGTGAAGTTGAGGTTTACGACGCGGTTGTGGTTGGAGGTGGTAATGGTACTGTTGGCGTTGATGATGGTGGTACTGGTTATGCTGCTGATGCTGCTGCTGGTGTTTGTAATCTCTGCACCATATTCTCCAAAGCCACTACCCGAGCGCGAAGCTCGTTGACTTCTTCTATTACACCGGGGTGATTGTCGGTTCGGACGAGCGGATAAATAAAATCTAAAATTTGATGTAATATATAATCGTGACGAGATACTCTGGAAATGAGCGAGAAAATGGTGTTTCGGACAGGTTCGCCGGTAAGTGCTTCAGGTTCTTCATCAAGAGGGCAATGTGGTGGATGGAAGGGATCACCTTCTTCTTGTCTCCAATGATTGAGGAGGCTACGAACCCATCCCCAATTCATCCAGAATAGGTGATGACTGATTGGTTGATCTATTCCGGTCACACTGCTTTCGGAGCTTGAATGGGATTCCATTTCGGAATCTGAGTGACTTGAACTGATGACGAATTCCATTTCGTACGATTGGATAAAGGATTTTTTTTTTCGATATGAAATGATTTTGGCTAACGGATGGTATTCTAATTACATAGAATATATATATATATATATATATATATATATATATATATATATATATATATATATATATATATATATATATATATATATATATATATATATATATATAGATCAAAAGATTTCGTAGATTACGGAGGACTTTGCGGGATATGTCAGGCAAAGTTTAAAGTAACAGATACAATAAGATATGATTTAGCAGATATGCTAAGATATGAATTTTTGTCTATACACTATTCATGCAATCAATACAGCAAGACGTGTCTTAGACTAAAAATGATAAGCAGGTAATTTCCTGAGAATGATAAGTAGTTAATTTTCGACACAAAATGATAAGCAAAACTTTTGACATGCAGATACGGTCAAAGTCCAGACTCACTAATGCATCCTATCGACTTATCAGTTAGACACACTAATGCAGACCTGGTTCGCTAAGACCACCGCTCTGATACCAACTGAAAGGACCCGTTCATATACATTATAAACGATTCACAATAGTTGATTACATTGCGAGGTATTTGACCTCTATATGATACATTTTACAAACATTGCATTCGTTTTTAAAAGACAAACTTTCTTTACATCGAAAATTGACAGGCATGCATACCATTTCATAATATCCACTATCCAACTATAAATTGATTTAATAATAATCTTTGATGAACTCAATGACTCGAATGCAACGTTCTTCGAAATATGCTATGAAAGACTCCAAGTAATATCTTTAAAATGAGCAAATGCACAGCGGAAGATTTCTTTAACACCTGAGAATAAACATGCTTTAAAGTGTCAACCAAAAGGTTGGTGAGTTCATTAGTTTATCATAATCATTTATTTCCATCATTTTAATAGACCACAAGAATTTCATTTTCAGTTCTCAAAAATATACGTCCCATGCATAGAGACAAAAATAATCATTCATATGGTGAACACCTGGTAACCGACATTAACTAGATACATATAAGAATATCCCCTATCATTCCGGGATCCTCCTTTGGACATGATATAAATTTCGAAGTACTAAAGCATCCGGTACTTTGGATGGGGTTTGTTAGGCCCAATAGATATATCTTTAGGATTCGCGTCAATTAGGGTGTCTGTTCCCTAATTCTTAGATTACCAGACTTAATAAAAAGGGGCATATTCGATTTCGATAATTCAACCATAGAATGTAGTTTCACGTACTTGTGTCTATTTCGTAAAACATTTATAAAAGTTGCGCATGTATTCTCAGCCCAAAAATATAAAGGGTAAAAAGGCAAATGAAACTCACCATACTGTATTTCGTAGTAAAAATACATATAACGTCATTGAACAAGTGCAAGGTTGGCCTCGGATTCACGAACCTAAATTAATTATATATATTTATATGTTGGTCAATATTTGTCTAACAAATTAGGTCAAGTCATAGTGTACCACAATCCTAATGCTCGAGACTAATATGCAAAAGTCAACAAAAGTAAATTTGACTCAAAATAATTTCCAAAAAATCTATACATGATTAATATATAGTTTAAATATCATCGTTTTATATTTTTAAATATTTTTAAAAGATTTATTAGAGTAAATAATATAATTTATTTATTAATAAATAAAATTTTATATTAAATTTATATAATAAAATATACTTTTATATATATTAAGTAATAAAATTTATAGGGTTCAATTAATATCATAAAGATAATATGACAGGTATTATTAAAGTAAGATATTACACGTAGTAAAATATGTTTGTATCACATATTTATTTGATAAAATAATATCTATAATGATAGTAAGTAAAAGTTGTACTATTTTGTAATAATAATTATTATTATAAAAATATCAATATTTATAATTACTAAGATGACATTATGATAAAACGATAATTCTAATTATGATAACTTTAATATTTACGATAATTTTTAATATTATCTTTAAAATAATAATTCTATTTAAAATAATAATAATAATGATATTTTATAGTAACAATGACATTTCTATTAAAATGATAATTTTTGTTAAAATGATAGTTTTAATACTAACGATACTTTTAATAATAATAGTAATGATAAAAATAATAAGAACAATAATTTTATCTAAATTAATATCTTATAATATTTTAATTTCATCATGATACTCTTACTCATTATTTCCTAATCGTTTCGTTTAATAGCTTTTAATCGTCTTTTATATCGTGTTCATAATAATGATAATAATAGTAATCAAAATATTTAGGTGTTACAATTATTTGTTTTAATTACACTAATATTAATAATGATAGTTACTATAATATTATTAACGATAATACTAATAATTATCTTAATGATAATATAGTAATAATAATAATAACAATAATAATAACCATTTTTAAATAATGATATATATATATTAATAATGATAATAATAATAATAATACTAATACTAATACTAATAATAATAATAATAATAATAATAATAATAATAATAATAATAATAATAATAATAATAATAATAATAATAATAATAATGATAATTGGATAATAATAATAATAATACTAATTATAACTTTAACGATAATAACGATAGTAATAAAAAAAACAATTTTTAATGATAAATCCCTTTTATTGATAAAGATAATAATAGTGATAATAATAAGATAAAACTAGAACGACGATAAAAACGACGATAATAATAATCATTTTTAATAAAAATATCAAAAATTCAATTGATTATAACTTCTAATCCGTTCATCGAAACCATTCGATATCTAAAGGAAAAGTTCTTAATTTTTCGCTAGCTTTCCAAGGACATGCATATCTTATACCTTATCTCAACCGCAAGTGTAACTAATTCAAGATTCAACCTAACCTGTCTAAGGGCAATATCAAAAGTACAAGCATGCATAATCCTAAATACTCGAGCACTAGTCAGGGATACACTATTAGTATGTAAAAGTTAAATTATGAGTACTCACGTATCAATATTGAGATTCAATATTGCAGGAAAGGTACGTAGACGCAACGGAAATGATAAACACTATATTGACCTCACGAGCATACCCATGAACCATACTCAATCACCTCTATAGTTATAACCCATAATTTCCTTAATCCTATTCTACTCGAAAAACAATTTTGAAATCACTCGGACAACACTCCGTCGTAATATTTTATGTATACTAATAATATCTTGAAATAATACGGAGTAAATATATATATATGTAAATCGATTGAGAGAGTTTAGAGAAAAATATTTTCAAGTTTCTATGAAATAATGAAACCTATTGAATTCTATTTATAATAGATTTTTGAATTATTAAAGTGAATTATTAAAGTATGAATTATTAAAATGAATTATTAAAGTATGAATTATTAAAGTGAATTATTAAAGTATGAATTATTAAAGTGAATTATTAAAGTATAAATTATTAAAGTATGAATTATTAAAGTGAATTATTAAAGTTAAAGTAAAGTAAAAATAAAGTAAAGGTAAAGTTTAAGTATAGTAAAAGTATAAAACTATGTACGTATTATACGCGTATAAATATATATAATATTAATTTAAATCGTTATATATATTTAATAAAATAAAATAAAATATCGTTATCTTTATCATACTAGTTAAGTAACGAGTTGCCAAAAGTGGTTCTAGATATTTATAAAAGTTATATACGTTTTAATAATAAAGTTCTTTTTAAACTAAAAACGTTTTTGTACGTTTGAAACTAAATAGATCAATCGAGTCTTTATGAGATTCAATCTTCCACTATCCTTTGTCTAGTTCTCAATGATTGACAATTTGTTCTTATTTATAAATTACTTTACCATTTTTCGAATATTGTTAAAATGGAAAGATTTCTCAAATCAACGTGGGCCTTTCAACAGAGACTTGTAATCATAATTTAATATATCTGATAATTCAATCATTTGATCTTATCTTCTAATTCCATTGATAAACATTTTGAAACAGATACAATCATATAAAGTATTTAATCTAATATTTTGTTTACGTTTCAAGTTATAATATATATACACATATACATATATAATCATATTCTTTTAATGGTTCATGAATCGTTGGAACTTGGTCGAGGTTGAATGAATGTATGAACATAGTTTAAAATTCTTGAAATTTAACTTAACAAATATTGCTTATTGTGTCGGAAACATATAAAGATTAAAGTTTAAATTTGGTTGGAAATTTCCGGGTTGTCACATCAATGGACAACTTAATTTAGCACAAAAATATCTACTCATATAGCTTCTATCTGCACCCGAATCAAATAAAACGTAAGTAGATTTATTGTCAATAAGAAACGTACCCGTAACAAGCTCCGGGTCTTCCTGTACCTCTGCCGCATTAATATTGATAACTCTTCCGCGGCCTTGTCCATTCGTATTCTCCTGGTTCGGGAAATTTCTAATAATGTGGCCCGGTTTTCCACATTTATAACAAACTACATTGGCATACCTTGCTCCGACACTACTTGCTCCGCCATTACTCGTTCCGACACCATTTGTTCCTTTCGTTCTGTTAACCCCTGGTCCGTAGACCTCACACTTCGACGTGCTATGACCATTTCTTTTACACTTGTTGCAAAATTTGGTGCAGAACCCCGAGTGATACTTTTCACACCTTTGATATAGCTGCTTCTGATTGTTGTTGTTGTTGCGGTTGTTATTGTTGTTGGAATGATTGTTGTAGTTGTTGTTGTTGTTGTTGTTGTTGTTTTACCATTTGTTGTAGTTGCGATTAATGTTGCGATTGTTGGGATAGTTGTTGTTGTTTTGGTGACTCTTATCACCGTTTTTATCCCACTTTCTTTTGACTAGCTTCACGTTGGCCTCTTCGGCCGCCTGTTCTTTAATTCTTCCCTCAATCTGGTTCACTAGTTTGTGAGCCATTCTACATGCCTTTTGTATGGAGGCAGGCTCGTGTGAACTTATATCTTCTTGGATTCTCTCCGGTAACCCTTTCACAAACGCGTCGATCTTCTCTTCCTCATCTTCGAAAGCTCTCGGACACAATAGGCACAATTATGTGAATCGTCTTTTGTACGAAGTAATATCGAATCCCTGTGTTCGTAACCCTCTAAGTTCTGACTTGAGCTTATTGACCTCGGTTCTAGGACGGTACTTCTCGTTCATCAAGTGCTTGAATGCTGACCACAGTAGCGCATAAGCAGCATCTTGTCCCACTTACTCTAGATAGGTATTCCACCATGTTAACGCAATACATGTGAAGGTATGCGTAGCGTACTTCACTTTGTCTCCTTTAGCAAACTTACTTATGGCAAAGACCGATTCAACTTTCTCGGTCCACCGTTTCAATCCGATTGGTCCTTCGGTCCTATCAAATTCTGAAGGTTTGCAGGTAGTGAATTCCTTGTAGGAGCATCCTACACGATTTCTTGCACCGTTAGCTGTATTGCTAGATTCAGAGTTATTGTTGGTATGTAGCGCGGCCTGTACTGCGGCTATGTTTGAAGCAAGAAAGGCACAAAATTCCTCTTCGCTCATATTCAAGGTGTGTCGAGTAGTCGGTGCCATTTCCTTCAAAATAGTCAAATGAAACGAGTTAATCATATAGAATATCAAGAGTAGTCAATAGTATTTCGTAGCGTAATATGAACTTATTTATAAAAGCTCTTTCTTCATATTAGCATTTTATACTCTTTAATTCGGGTAGTACCTACCCGTTAAGTTCATACTTAGTAGCTAACATACCATTTCAACTACTACAATTCTATATGAAAAACTAATCACAACAAAAAAAATATATCATATTCAAACCTTTATACAATAACTTGCAAACTTACAATACCGCTATTTTACATAAAGCATGAAATATAGCACATAAAACTTTGATACAAAGTAGTTGCGAAGATAATTCTAGTTAATAAATAAGGCGTTCAGCAAAGGCAATAAAGACACGTAATTCATACGTCCAGAAACAAGTCATGCATTCTAGTTTTACTAATACCACTTCCCATTCTTGGTTTTGTGGAACATAACCGTTGTGACCGATAGTAAGACAATGTGTTGCAACGTCGTCAAAAGGATGAAGGTTACGTAATGACCAACAGTCTTGTAATAACCTATAAACCTCATTTCTTACCCCAATTACCGACTCCGTCACTTGTGGGAACGTTTTGTTTAATAGTTGTAGCCCGATGTTCTTGTTCTCACTTTGGTGAGAAGCAAACATTACTAACCCGTAAGCATAACATGCTTCTTTATGTTGCATGTTAGCCGCTTTTTTTAAATCACGAAGTCCTATATTCGGATATATTAAGTCAAAATAATTTCTTAATTCGTTCCGTAAAATAGCATTTGGGTTCCCCGCAATATATGCGTCAAAGTAAACACATTGTAACTTATGGATTTCCCAATGTGATATCCCCCATCTTTCGAACGAAAGCCTTTTATAAATCAAGGCATTCTTGAAACGTTCTTCGAATGTCTTACAAACAGATCTCGCCTTAAATAGTTGTGCCGAGGAATTCTGACCGACTCTAGACAAGATTTCATCAATCATGTCTCCGGGTAGGTCTCTTAAAATATTGGGTTGTAACGACCCGGATTTTTCCGATCGTCTTACACTTATAAGATTAATATTTACATAAATTAAACCTTACCAACATGATAAGCAATCTAAATTGTTGAGACTTATGTTTTTGAAAAGAGTTTTACACAACGTTTGACCGTCCAATTTGACCGATGATATCACGAACTATATAACATACGATAATTATACGTTTGTGTATATATATGTACTTTTATATATTTAACATGATCTAAGAATGTTTTAACATCTCATTGTGTACTAATAACAATGAGTTATAAGTATATTTTGAGACTACTAACTTAAGTTTTCAAAACGATAACTATATGTGACGTTCTTCGACTTAAATACTTAAAACTTATAATGCTTATACATGTATCGTATAGATATGTATTTTATCACTTTTAAAGGATTTATATACATAAAACAATATAAGTATATTTACAAAATATAGCTATATTTGAATCCTCGTTCCGTTTTCTCAAGATTTTTATACGTATATCTAGGGTATATGTACCCGTATCATACCCAGCTTCTATACGTATTTACTATTGGTATATACACATCACAATCACTTTATTAGCAGTCATGAGTCAGCCAATTTTGGATCTTAGCATGCATGATTAATCAATTTGGCATATTACAAGACTTTTGCACAATATTACAAATTTATACATCTTTTCACCACCATTTATACTCCATTCCATTTTTATTTTTACTACATATTTTCTCTAACCAAAAACACACTCTTAGGAACCTTAAGTGTTCTACACAATCTCAGCAAATAACCATGAAGATCTAGCTTCAAAAACAACCCTTAATCATCATAAGAAAATCCATTCAAGAACACTTCAAAAATCCTTTCAAGTAAACAAGTTTACTTCCAACCTTTTAATCCAACTCCACCACTCTTTTGATTCTAGGATTTTTCTCATCTCTTACAGTAACTTTGTCTAAGTAACTTGAGATAGTAACCTTATTCATAATCTTATTCAATTCATATTCATATAGCTATCTTATTTTGTGGTATAAAATTTTAACAACAAGAACATAGTTTGAATGATTTCAAACTTGTTCGCAAACTAAATAGATCCTTCTAACTTGACATTTAAAACACTTCAAGACCTGTAATATATCATAATGATATGCTAACTTAACAAGATATAACTTGGTTTTACAAAGAACACCTTAAAAACTGAATCTACGTCGTCGGAGTGCAACCGGGGGCTGTTTTGGGTTGGATAAATAAAAACTATCTTGAACTTTGAATTGTAAGTTCATGTTCTGGAAAAATGATATTTCTTATGAATATGTTAACACATAAAAATTTCATGGTTTAACTCAAAGTGTAAGTATTTTTAGAAAAATGATCATTAAATGTTGTTTTTATGATGGAAAATGATCACTTTCATAAGTTTCACCAAAGTTTGACCTATAACCTGTGATTTTGAATACAAACTAAGGTATTATCAGTTCATATTCTTAAAATTTGACTCGATCCAAGGAAGTGGCAAGTTGAACCAACAAAAACGGAGTTGTAATGAAGAAACTACGACTAAAACAAGATCGGGTATCCGAAGCTAGTTTAGCTACGAAAATATTTGGAGAAAAATTAAATTAATCATATATTTTCTAATTAATATGATATTTCATATATATTTACTTATGATTTGATTTTATATATTTCAGGACCACCCGTAAACAACACGAGAAGATTAATCATAAGACCTCATGATTGTACGCAACACGTCATTTGACAACACGGTACTTTATGTACGCAACACGTCACTTGACAACATGTAACCATGGGTCGAGATTAATTCTGATCAATACGAATATGATGAGGTCTTTATTTATTTTATTTAAGCAACTAATTGTGGACCACTAACATCGGACTGCTAACTACGGACTAAGAAAATATTAAAAGTATTAAAAGTATATATATATATATATATATATATATATATATATATATATGTAACGATTACTTGAAAAGAAAATATGTTGATATATTATATATATGGTTAGGTTTGTGATATCAATCAGAGACCAAGTCGTGTTTATTACCTTCAAGGCAAAACGTGAGTATATAGTCCCACTTTTAAACTCTAAATATTTCGGGATGAGAATACATGCATTTTATGATTTACGTTATGGACACAAGTGATTAAAAATATATATTCTACGTTGAGTTGTACCACTAGCATACTTCCCTGTAACTTGGTAACTATTATTTACATGAGGTATTGTAAACGTGAATCCTGTTGATAGATCTATCGGGCCTGACAACCCGAACCGGACTGGACGACCAGTATTCAACGGTTGCACAGTACTTCGTTTCGGTAACTACACTTGGTACGGTGTAGTAAGATTTCATAATAAAGGGAATATGCGACGTTGATTAAATGTTAAGTATGGTTATCAAGTGCTCAACAACTTAGAATATTTTTATTAAAACGTTTATATATGAAATCTTGTGGTCTATATTTATAACGCTTCCAGCATTAAACCTATATCTCACCAACTTTATGTTGACGTTTTAAGCATGTTTATTCTCAGGTGATAACTAAAAGCTTCCGCTGCAACATGTTGAATTTAAGCAAGATCTTGAGTATGCATATTTGTGTCAAAAATAAAACTGCATATCTGAGGATTTGTAATGTAAAATATGTTGGAAGTCGTATTGTTATTATCATATGTAAAGTTTGTAAGTCTAAGATTATCGCTAAACGATAATCATTATTAAGTTGTTTAAACCTTGTATTTGTAATAAAAGCTATGGTTTGTATTGTAAAAACGAATGCAGTTTTTGAAAAATGTCGCATATAGAGGTCAATACCTCGCGATGAAATCATGTGTTATTGTATTCGTCCTTATGGTTAAGGTCGGGTTATGACATGTGGTATCAGAGTGTTGGTCTTAGAGAACCAGAAAATTTGCATTAGTGTGTCTTATCGAGTTTGTTAGGATGCATTAGTAAGTCTGGACTTTGACCGTGTTTGATTTAGAAAACTATTGCTTATCCATGTTGGTTAAAAAAATTAATATGTAAATATTATGTGATACTAACATGCTAGTTGTTATGTGATAGATGTCTAGCTTAGAACTTGTTATCACATTCAGCGACTCCGAACCAAAATCTTCAGATGGTGTTCCAGTCATTAACCTATCCGATGATGAAAACGACACCTTTGGGGAAGACTCACAAGTTCCAGATGAATCAATTGAAGAGGAACCGGAAAGTGATCCTAAGGAGGAACAAATACAGGAAATTACGAAAGACAAGTTCGAACGAGGAAAGAAACGAAAGGCTACTGAAATGGAAAATCCAAATCCCGAGTTTAGAGAGGATGTTGTGGCACCAACTCCACCAGATACTTCCACACCTATTCCCGCTATTCCTATTAGTTCTATCCCGGCATCTAGTTCTTCAGCCCCTCCGCCAAAACGCAGGGAGACAGTCAAGATAACCTATAAGCGATTTCTTTGAACACAAACGTTTTGGGTTAAATGATGCGCTGTTGTTTTAAACTATGAGATCATATAACGTTTTGTATAATATTACTAGTGTGGTTTGCTTAATGTTTGATGTAAGATAAGCATATGTAAAATAGTGAAGTGTGAAATGCAATAATTTTCCATGGTTGAGTATTATTTGGGTGATAGTAATTGATTTCTGTACTAAGCTATTAAGTATGAACTTTAACGGGTAGGTACTACCCTAGATATAATTATAAAAAGCTAATAAGAAGAAAAGGCTTTTATAATCATAACTGGTTCATATTATTAATAAGCTACGATGTACTGTAAATACATACTACATCTATAATATTCCATGTGAATAATTATTTTTTTTCATTCTTATTGAAGATTATGGCGCGATTGAACCGAATGACGGAACAAGAAATCAAGGAACTCGTCAATCAGCGAGTGGATGACAGAATGTTATGGGTCGAGGCTGCGAGTGGTGCTGCAGTTAACCCAAATCCTCGTGTGGGATGTACTTACAAAACTTTTCAAGGTTGCAACCCTCATCATTCAGTAGAACAGAAGGACCAGTCGGTTTAACCCGGTGGATCGAAAAGATTGAGTCTGTGTTTAAAATCAGTGGTTGTATTGAGAAGGACATGACCAAGTATGCATCGTGCACCTTACAAGATAGTGCACTCACATGGTGGAAAAACTATGTGAAGGTCGTAGGAGGAGATGTAGCTTATGATACTCCCTGGGAAGAATTCAAAACAATGCTAATCAACGAGTATTGTCCAAGGAACGAGGTTAGGAAGTTGGAAGCTAAATTACGAAGCCTGAAAGTTGTTGGTACTGAACTCACCAACTACAATCAGCAATTCATGGAATTAGCTTTGCTATGTCCCGAATTGGTACCAACCGAAGAACGGAAGATAGAACTGTACAAAGATGGTTTGCCTAAAAAGTCAAAGCAAATGTTACAGCATCGAAACCCAAGACTATTCACGAAGCCATCACCATGGCGAACGAGTTGATGGACCAGATTATTCTGGATAAGAACACCGATGTCAAGACATCGGGAAACAAAAGAAAGTGGGAAGGTAATCATCAACAATCCAACAAGAAACAAGAAACCACGCAAGGTGCGGGTAGCGGTTCGAACTCAGGTTACAAAGGACGAAATCCTTTATGTAACAGATGCCACAAACATCACTCTGGTTATTGTAATGTGGTGTGCAAAAATTGTAATCGAAGGGGTCATCTTGCTGAAGATTGTCAGATTCCTGTTACAAATACAAATGGCACCAAGACTCCTGCCACTAATGCAAATAGAACTGCCTTGGCCACTGTTACCTGTTATGGGTGTGGGAAACAGGGTCATTATAAGAGCCAGTGTCCGAATCCAGAGAAGAATAATGGATCTGCACTTGGAAGAGCATTTGTTATTAATGCTAGAGAGGCGTGTGAAGACCCGGAGCTTGTTACGGGTACGTTTACCATTAATAACTTATCCACATCTATTATATTTGATACTGGTGCCGATAGAAGTTACATGAGTAGAGACTTTTACGCTAAATTGAATTGTTCATCATTACCTCTAGATGCTAAGTACATGATTGAGTTAGCTAATGGTAAACTAATTAAAGCCGATAAAATTTGCCGTGATTGTAAAATAAATTTAGCCGGAGAAATATTTAAGATTGATTTGATACCCGTAGAATTAGAAAGTTTTGATGTAATAGTCGGCATGGACTGGATGTCCAAAATAGGAGCTGAAGTTGTGTGTGCCAAGAAGGCAATTCGCATTCCTCGTAAGGATAAAACGCCAGTAATGATTTATGGAGAGAAGGGTAACTCAAAGCTAAAACTCATTAGTTGTTTGAAAGCTCAAAAGTGCTTGAAGAAAGGGTGTTATTCTATCTTAGCACATGTTAATAAAGTCGAAACGA
Source organism: Rutidosis leptorrhynchoides (assembly GCF_046630445.1). Classification (NCBI taxonomy): domain Eukaryota; kingdom Viridiplantae; phylum Streptophyta; class Magnoliopsida; order Asterales; family Asteraceae; genus Rutidosis; species Rutidosis leptorrhynchoides. Next base: position 243,466,948 of record NC_092343.1, read on the forward strand.
AGGAAAAAGTGAAGAGCATCAATGGCGTGCCTGTGGCAAGAGATTTTCCTGAAGTCTTTCCGGAAGAGTTGTAGGGATTACCTCCATTTAGATCTGTAGAATTTCAAATAGATCTAGTACCAGGAGCTGCACCAGTGGCTCGTGCTCCATATAGACTTGCACCATCTGAGATGAAAGAGTTACAAAGCTAGTTACAAGAATTACTGGACCGTGGTTTCATTTGACCGAGCACTTCACCGTGGGGAGCTCCGATTTTATTCGTCAAGAAGAAAGACGGATCTTTCCGAATGTGTATAGATTATCGTGAATTAAATAAGTTAACTATCAAGAATCGGTATCCACTACCGAGAATTAATGACTTATTTGATCAACTGCAAGGATCATGTGTACTCGAAAATCGACTTAAGGTCGGGCTATCATCAACTACGTGTCAAAGAAAAAGATATTCCGAAAACTGCTTTTCGGACACGTTATGGTCATTATGAATTTTTGGTCATGCCGTTTGGATTGAAAAATGCGCCAGCTATATTCATGGACCTCATGAATCGAGTTTGTAGTCCGTATTTAGATAAGTTTGTTATCGTTTTCATTGACGATATTCTTATCTATTCCAAGAGTGAGCAAGAGCATGAGCAGCATTTAAGGATGGTATTAGAATTGTTAAGAAAAGAAAAGTTATATGCCAAATTTTCTAAGTGTGCATTTTGGTTGAAAGAAGTGCAATTTCTTGGCCACGTTGTTAGTAGCAAAGGAATTCAGGTTGACCCAGCTAAAATTGAGGCCATTGAAAAATGGGAGACTCCTAAGACACCAACGCAGATACGCCAATTTTTGGGTTTAGCTGGTTATTATAGAAAGTTTATTCAAGATTTTTCCCAAATAGCTAAACCATTAACAGCGTTAACGCAAAAAGGGAAGAAGTACGAATGGACTTCTGAGCAGGAAAGTGCATTTCAATTACTGAAGAAGAAGTTGACTACAGCACCTATTTTATCCTTACCTGAAGGGAACGATGATTTTGAGATATATTGTGACGCTTCGCGACAAGGTTTTGGTTGCGTCCTTATGCAACGGAAGAAAGTTATAGCATACGCATCCCGACAATTGAAGATTCACGAGCAGAATTATACGACGCATGATTTAGAATTGGGAGCAGTAGTGTTTGCATTGAAGATATGAAGACACTATTTATATGGGGTTAAATGCACTGTGTTTACTGATCATAAAAGCCTTCAACATATTTTTGATCAGAAACAGCTGAACATGAGGCAACGTAGGTGGGTCGAGCTGATAAACGACTATGATTGTGAGATTCGCTATCATCCCGGGAAAGCGAATGTAGTGACCGATGTAGTGACCCGGAAAATTTCGACTAAGTTTGAACCAAACTCTCGATACGATTTAATATTTTTGACACGATAAGCAAAGTCTGTAAAGTTGAGTCTCAAAATTTTTGAACTGTTTCATATATTCAATTGACCTTCGACCATTCTCGACGATTCACGAACAATTTATTTGTAAGTAAATATGTAATTAAATATATATACATATATATAAATGTAAGTATATATGATAATTTAAAATAATAACATAGGATTAAACATGTGAATCAAAAAGGTAAGATAAGTGATAAAATAATTATGTTGTAATTTAAAATGAATTTATGTATAATGACATATGAGATCTATGTATAATTATTATATATATTATAATATATATATAATTAAATAATAAAGAATAAATAAACATTTATTTATTACATAATATATTATATGATTATTAAATATTACATAATTAATAATATATTATTAACAATGAAAATATAGTTAATTTAAAAATATGGGATTATTATGAACACTTTTATCCGGCACTGATGAACAACGGAGTACAATATTTTATCCTTGTTAAAACTGTCGGTAACTAAATAATAATTCAATGGCTGCTGAACTGTTCTCCACTATACCCATTCACGTTTTTTTTTTTGCTATCATAATCCATGAATATTATTATATGTAATAATGTTACTATATGTATATGTGGACATGAGTGAATTAAACAAAAACCATTTGTCCAGTTCCATCCGTGATTGAGGGAATTGATAGTATGATTGCATTATTTTAATTATCAACCAATCATCACTCAATCCATATTCTTTCTGTTTACTGTTTTTGTTTGAGTTGTTTTGAGTTTCCACTATCTAAATATATTCATATATACACAACGAAAATATGAACCAAAACTAATATCAATTTCTATTAGCATCTAACTATAATCACCTTCTTCTTCATGTACAATTCACCAACACCATTTTGAACTCTATCAATTTCTTCTCTGTTATATGATCAACACAACCTTTCTTCACTATCACCCTATCATCACTTTAACACACAAACTCGTTTATTTTGTTTACAATACGAATGAAGTTCCCAACGGTCCTCACAACAACTTGTGTCATTGCTATAATCGAACCTCCATTTATATATCTGTACATCATATGCACAGCCACAATCACAAGTCAGATATAACTCCGCTTGATCAAGGAGGTTTGTGATTAAATTTTTATAATGATAACTGTTACTTCTATTATGCACGTTGATATTACAATACCCTCTACGATTTCTTCAAGTGAAGGTTCGAAGTCGAATCCCAAACCAAACCATCACCCATCAGTTTCATTGATGCTAAACCTGATTCCGTTCAGCCTATTACTCGACGAGAACCCAAAATGCTACTATCGGGTTATGTTAACAAAGACCCAAAACAACCTAGCTACCATCAAAACTCAAAAACCATATTTGTTTATTTTCTTCCTTCATATGTTGTGATCATCACCCATCTAAACGTCACTTGCAACCACCACCTTTGGCAATCGTCACCCAACCATCGTGAGTCAACCGTCACCCACACCACCTTCAACTGTAAATCACCACTCTCACCGCCATTTTACTGCTGCATTATTACTATTGCTGCAGTCTTCGAACAAACCCACCATAACCGGAACACCACCCTACAAACTGTTACATTCTCGTTAATATTCCTGTCACCTTCGGACACCCTTGGTTACTACTACAACTAATTGAACACCACCACTACTTGTTCAATTAAACCGCTACATGCTACATTTCTATGGCTGCTGCAGCTATTTATTCCTGATTAAACACTCCGTTACCAGTTGAAATACTACCCTTTTTATAATAGTTTCATTTATCGATATATTATAATTATAATGGTGGTGGAACACCTTATGGTTATACTTAATTAATATTTCCATTCATACAAGTATCATTATTTAAATATCTCGTGAGCTGTCCTCTATGATTTTGATATTGGAAGATGATGCGAGGATGACATCTTGATAACGATGTGATGCTATTTCTGTTTCCTAATTATCTGTCGGTAGGAATCTCATGGCAGACAAAAGGGAATTTTGGTGCATGGGTTATATTAAACAAAGATGATAGCGACTATAATAATAAACATATGATGATGAAAATAAAGCAGTTTTTTTTTTAATCCTACTGCGGATCCGAGTTCCATGTTGCCGAACCCAAATCCCATTCTTTTACCTTACTAGATCAGATATGTAGTAGTGACGCCATATGCTATAAGTGGGCCGAAATTTAATTGTTGGTGGGCCGTTTACATCCTAGCATTACTAAACCGAAAAGGCTTTTAGAATTACCTTGGGACATTTGATCTTGGATCGAGCTTGATTTGTGAAGTAATGATACTATACGATAATTTAAGATGAGGTGATGATGACAAAGATTGATGATGATAATTAAGATGAATAGATTAATTTTGTGTACTAGGAGATACATGAAACAGAATAACGGGTTATATATTATGGGGTGGTAATAATTTCAGAAGTACATGAACAGAGGGATGGTTAAGACTGTTATCGAGTTTACGGGAGATCTCGGGTTCGAGTTTTGGCAGTGATATTATATTTTTTTTACTAACCATGGAAGCTACACGCATGAGGTAGTATTATCATTAATATCATATTTATTGTTATTATTGTTGGTATGATTATTATTATTATTAGTATTATTAATATATCAACTAAAGATTTTCTATATAAAAATATATATATATATATATATATATATATATATATATATATATATATATATTAATTACATAAAACATAACTATACTAATATGTTTGTAATAAATATTAATTACCTATATAATGTATATAAAAAATAAATATAGTTAATTTAGTTACTAATGAAACGTACAAGTTACTAAAATAACAATTAATAATACCTAATTTGTTCGATTACCATTATATGTGTTAATATATATACAAATGATATAGGTTCGTGAATCCGAGGCCAACCCTGCATTGTTCAATGTCGTTATATGTATTTTTACTACAAAATACAGTATTGTGAGTTTCATTTGCTCCCTTTTTACTCATTACATTTTTGGGCTGAGAATACATGCAAATGCTTTATTAACTGTTTTACAACTTTTTACTCATTACATTTTTGGGCTGAGAATACATGCAAATGCTTTATTAACTTTTTTTCAATATTTATATGCGTGAGTTCATTTGCTCCTTTTTTACTCATTACATTTTTGGGCTGAGAATACATGCAAATGCTTTATTAACTGTTTTACAATATTTATATGCGTGAGTTTCATTTGCCTTTTTACCCTTTATATTTTTGGGCTGAGAATACATGTTCAATTTTTATAAATGTTTTACGAAATAGACACAAGTAATTGAAACTACATTATATGGTTGAATTATCGAAATCGAATATGCCCCTTTTTATTAAGTCTGGTAATCTAAGAATTAGGGAACAGACACCCTAATTGACGCGAATCCTAAAGATAGATCTATCGGGCCCAACAAGCCCCATCCAAAGTACCGGATGCTTTAGTACTTCGAAATTTATATCATGTCTGAAGGAGGATCCCGGAATGATGGGGATATTCTTATATGTATATTGTAAATGTCGGTTAACAGGTGTTCAATCCATATGAATGATAATTTTGTCTCTATGCATGTGACGTATATTTATGAGAAATGGAAATATGAAATCTTGTGGTCTATTAAAAAGATGGAAATGTTTATTTATGTTAAACTAATTAACTCACCAACCTTTTGGTTGACACTTGAAAGCATTTTTATTCTCAGATACGAAAGAAATCTTCCGCTGTGCATTTGCTCATTTTAGAAACATTACTTGGAGTCATTCATGGCATATTTCAAAAGATGTTGCATTCGAGTCGTCGAGTTCATCAAGATTATTATTAAGTCAATTATAGTTGGATATATTCTGAAATGGTATGCATGCCGTCAATTTTCGTTGTAAAGAAAGATTGTCTTTTAAAATTGAATGCAATGTTTGTAAAATGTATCATATAGAGGTCAAATACCTCGCGACGTAATCAACTGTTATGAATCGTTTATAATCGATATGGACTTCGTCCGGATGGATTAGGACAGGTCCTTTCAGTTGGTATCAGAGCGATGGTCTTAGCGAACCAGGTCTGCAATAGTGTGTCTAACTGATAAGTCGTTAGGATGCATTAGTGAGTCTGGACTTCGACCGTGTCTGCATGTCAAAAGTTTTGCTTATCACTTCGTGTCAAAAATCACTTGTTTATCATTCTTAGTCTAGACACGTTTTACTGCATTGATTGCATGATTAGTGTATGGACAAAATTCATATCTTAGCATATCTGCTAATTCATATCTTAGCGTATCTGTTATTGTAATCTTTGCCTGACATTTTCTGTAAATACCTCCGTAACTTATGGGATTTTAGTATTATATATGCATATGTGAATTATGTATTGCAGGGTACTAATCTACATCCTATAATCTATTTCTTATCGAAAATCCTTCATCTGATTATACGGGATGAATCCCTCAACCAGTTCGAGTCCCTCAGATTTCGATAGCTATTCCGATAGTTATTCCGACAGCTATTCCGATATGGATATTCACCTAAGCTCTGAAAGCGATGTCTGCAGAATGAATCAACCAATCAGCCATTATCAATTCATCTGATGGGTTCGTAGTCGACTTAATTAATGGAAACCCACAGAAAGTAATCCCTTCCACCAACCGAATTCACCTCTTGACAATGAACCTGAAGCATTTACCGGCAAATCTGTTCGAGACACCATTTTCGGTCTCATTTCCAGGGTAACTCGACAAGATTATATTCTATCCACAATTCTGAACCTTATTCATCCGCTCGTTCCGACCGACAATCATCCTGGAATAATAAGTCAATGAACTTCGCGCTCGAATAATCAATTTGGAGAATATGGTGCAAAATATACCAGCTTCAGCAACATCACCGGCACCAACAGTACCATCAATAACAGCACCAGTACCATCAACAATCCATGCTTCAATATCATCATATGTACTTTGAGTATGATCTTTGTTCTACGTATCGTTCTACCTCATTTATCTTCGTTCGACATGGCGAATATGTAATCTCTAAAGTTTTAGAGATTATTTATTCTAGTTCCAACCGAAAAGCAAATGAGTTTAATATCATATTAACTCATTAAATCCATGAATACATCTGAAGAAAATATATATGTATATATGTTTTCATAAAGATTGTAATTAAAAATTCTCTTGTACAAACTGTTAATGGTGAAAATATTTTAACGGGTAGGTAATACCCGAGGACTATTTAAATTTCACATTAATAAGTTACATTGTACGCTCTTCGAATCTATTTCAACAGTCATATACTATCCTACTTACATCCACCGATATACAAATCCGTTCACCACAGAATAACCATTTCCATTCAAATTTCATATTTAGATTTTGACCTATCAGAATCCAACAAGTGGCACAATGAAGAAAACATTTGATGGAATAAAATTTGTTAGAAACAAACAAATTAACTATGAAAAATTTTGTTAAGAATCCACGCTAACAAAATCCTAGCTAACTGTTCCTAGTTAACTGTGGACTAATCAACTGAGGACTACCAACAGTGAACAATTAAAATGAATTAAAATATTGATTATAACATATGAAACTAAACAATTCTTCAAGTTGCCACTTGATTTTCATCTTAAGCCTTAATTGTATCTTGACGATTACAATCTGCGTTCAAACCTTTCGTGATTCCTGAAAATACCTCAATCGAGAAGATGAACCAACCGCATTTCATCTACGGAAGGGAAGATTTATGTATATAGTTACACACCTAAAAAAAAAAAAAAACACTCAGAACCTGAGTAAATCGTTTAACATGTATCTATGCAAACTCATTCGGCGTTGTTATTACCGAAAATAACTTTGCAATTCCTTTTCAAATTAGCCAATTTTGTAACATCTCCAACAAATGAACTTCGATCTTTCATTTGAATAAGTCTTATTATAACTTTAGCATATACGTTTGCCCCTTCGTCATCGTTACCGAAGAACCATTTGTTGGGATTTAACAAGTTTGAGAAGTCTTAAAACCTTTTAAGAATCTTAATAAACGGAAGCGTGTAATTATCAAATTTTACTTGTTGAACTTTAAGCCAATTAAAGCTAAATCCCAATAGGATCAAGTTGTGAATATATACTTACAAATTAACAAGAAAGGATAGTGTTTATACCTCCTCAAAACAAGTTTGAGGGTTCTTCAAAATGAGCAGAAAGTTTGAAGGAGATGATGATGAAATGAACTCCTAACTTGAACATTCAAGTGTATAGAACCCTAAGCTCTTGTACTCCAACACCACCCTTAATCTTGGCAATACTTTGGAACCTTTAAACCCTTGTTAACTAAGCTAGAAAACCAGTTTTCTGCCTTGATAAAATTCGAACAGCAGCAGCCTGGTGCAGCTCAAAATGATGATGAATGTGATGAATATTAGCTTCTAACTTGAAGCCTCAAGTGTTGCATACCCCAAGCAATAACCCCAACACCTTTGTAATTAGTTAGGATTTAATTGACACTAGATGCAAGCTTGCAAAAACAAAATTTGAACTCCTCTTTTGAGCAAAAAGGCCACGGCCAGCAGGTAGGAAAGGAGACTGTTTTGAGCAGTTTTTTTTAAGCTATTGCATCTATGTTTTCACTTGGAAGAAAGTGGTCAAGCCTTGGTACAAGTATATAGCATGCACCTATGGGATTGTGTAATTGAAAGCATCAAAGAAACAAGCATGGGTGAAGTCCTTGGAGTCCCAAAAAAAACTGCCCATTACTTATATTTATAATAAATTTATAAAACTTATTCAAAGTTATATAAAACTTGTTATAAATATAATGCTTTTGTTAAGTTTCTTTTATTTTATAAATCATTTTATAAAATATAACACAACTTAATTATTTAAACCAATAAATAATTAAATATAAATTATCCAAATAATTTATCCCAAGTGATAATATTTCAGAAACCCGATTTTCTAAAATCCAAGTGTCGCGAATTTATTTAACGAACCAATCGTTAAGTTTAAATCGTATAAGGTGTCGGTAAGCTTGTTATTGGGTATGACCCGACTTGGATCATAACATGTTAGCCACATTAATTTGATATATCTCTCGGGCATACGGAAAACCTACAATCTCCCACTTGCACGAGAAACATAAGAAATTAATGTAAGTGATGGATACCACCTAACTACCGTCCATCACCCCAAACATGTTATGACTTTGTGCCATTCAATAACATCATCCCTTTCGAGTCCCATCTCGAATATGAATAGGTGAATCTTTCATTATATCCTTTCATCCTAGATGTCATGTTAAATCCAAGAGATACAGAATGATCACTCTCTTCTAGATTTAACTTTTCAGGCCTTAGACATCTGACTCTCAACGAATAAGAGGGACAAATTCCATCTTGACTACATACGTCCTAAATATACACCTTGTATTATGCCTGAGCTCTTCCTTATGAACTACCATATTTCAGAATAGTGAAGGAAAGAATCAAGGTACAATACTTGGTAAATATCCGAACCCAATATGTATCTCAGGTCAGAGGATACGATGATATTCGCCTTTACTCAAGATTACATGTGATCAACCACAAAGGCTCCATTTAGTAAGTCTTGAGGGCGGGTCTTCCAATATTTGTATCCCACAAATATCTATGAACCTTGGTTGCAACCTTGCCCCACATTCATCCTGAATGTATACCAATCCAAGTTCATAATAGTCTAAACCTCACACTTGTTCCCACAAATGTGATCGACTACGGAAATTTAGAATAATTGCTTATTCATGGATGAAATATGCAAAATAGGAACATAACTCAAATAAATTAACACCATAGTTATATTAATGAGTTTGAATAATTTCGTTCTGGTACAATACTTAAAACAGATCATGACCAATCACTAGAATATCGAAGCCCTAATGCACAAACATGTCCCTCATGTTTTGGCCCATGTAAGAGCTTCGTGAGTGGATCCGCTATATTATGATCTGTGTGAACTTTGTGAATACATATCTTTCCTTTTTCAACTTCATCCCTTATGTAGTTGAATCTCTGCTCAATGTGACGGGTCTTTTGATGAGCACGAGGTTCCTTGATTTGAGCAATTGCACCTTCGTTGTCACAAAAGATCTCAAGAGGGTCCTGAATGGAAGGGACCACTCCTAAGTCGTCAATGAATTTCTTCATCCATGCAGCTTCCTGAGCTGCCAATGAGGCGGCAATGTACTCCGACTCTGTAGTGGATAACGCAACAACATCTTGTTTTGAACTCTTCCAAGAGACCGCACCTCCATTTAGTATGAAGACATAGCCGGATTGTGATCGAGAATCATCTCGATCAGTTTGGAAACTCGCATCCACGTAACCTTTTACAACGAGTTCCTCCTCACCAGACCCGTATATAAGAAACATATCCTTAGTCCTCCTAAGGTATTTCAATATACTTTTAACAGCAATCCAATGACTGTTTCCTGGGTTATTCCGGCATCTACTTGTCAAGCTAAGAGCGCATGACACATCCGATCTAGTGCATATCATTGCATACATTATTGACCCAATACAGACGCGTATGGGACATTTTTCATTCTTTCCTGTTCATCTTTCTTGGTGGGGCACTGAGATGAACTAAGAAGCATTCCTCTTTGAATAGGTACCAAACCTTTCTTAGAGTTCTCCATCTTGAACCTTTTCAAGATCTTTTCAATGTATGCGCTTTGATTCAAACCTATCAATTTCCTGGATCTATCCCTATAGATCCTAATCCCCAATATGTATTGTGCTTCTTCAAGATCCTTAATGGAGAAGCAACCTTTTAGCCATGTTTTAGCACCTTGCATTGTCGGTATATCATTCCTGAATAATAATATATCGTCCACATATAACACAAGGAACATGATAGTGCTCCCACTAGCCTTCTTGTATACACAAGCTTCATCACCATTTTTAATGAAACCAAATTTCTTGGCTTCCTCATTAAAACGATGATTCCACATCCTAGATGCTTGTTTCAATCCGTAGATTGATTTCTTTAACTTGCACACTTTATTAGGATATTTTGGATCGACAAAACCTTCAGGCTGAACCATATAGACATCTTCCTCAAGATATCCATTTAGGAAAGCGGTCTTGACATCCATTTGCCATATTTCGTAATCATAATGAGCAGCAATGGCAAATAATATCCTGATAGACTTGAGCATTGCCACAGGCGAAAAGGTTTCATCATAATCAACCCCTTGAGTTTGAGTGAAGCCTTTTGCTACAAGTCTAGCTTTATAAGTATTCAAGTTTCCATGTATGTCGGTTTTCATTTTGAACAGCCATTTACAATCAACTAGCCTAGAGCCAGGAGGTTGCGCAACAAGTTCCCAAACTTGGTTGTCATACATGGATTGCATCTCAGTGTTCATGGCTTCCTGTCATTTATCTTTATCAATCCTTGATAAAGCATCTTGGTAGTTTATTGGTTCATCCAAATCAACCACATAGCAACCATCCATGAGAAACCCATATCTCTCAGGAGGATTACTAATCCTACCAGATTTGCGAACGTCTTGTGTATTTTGATCATCCATCTGATCACTCTCAACATTTTCATCTTGAGTGCTAGTGTTAGCCAATTGTGTATCATCTACTTGATCTTGAACCTCTTCAAGATCTATCTTCCTTTCACTATCACCTTCCATTAGGAACTTAGTTTCAAGGAATTCAGCCTTCCGAGCAACAAATACATTCTGTTCGGAAGGATCATAGAAATAATATCCCATATTATCCTTGGGATATCCTATGAAGATACACTTTGTGGATCGAGCATTTAACTTATTAGGGATGTAACGCTTAGGGTAAGCTTCACATCCCCATACTTTTAAGTATGATAGAGATGGAGGTTTTCCAAACCACATCTCATGAGGTGTTCGTTCCACTTTCTTGGTTGAGGCCATATTTAAAATATGAGCCGCGGAGCATAGACAATAACCCCAAAATGATAGAGGTAACGAGCTTTTAGCCATCATAGATCGAACCATATCCATTAGGGTTCGGTTTCTCCTTTCGGAAAATCCATTAAGTTGGGGTGTTCCAGGAGGAGTGAGTTGCGAGATAATCCCACAACTTTTAAGATGATTTTGAAAAGCATCGCCTAGGTATTCACCTCCTCTATCGGTACGAAGTACCTTGATTGTCTTATTGAGTTGATTTTGTACTTCGTTTTGATATTCTTTGAATGCTTCAAAAGTTTCATCCTTGTGTCTTAATAAGTAGACATATCCAAAATGACTGAAGTCATCAATGAAAGTAACGAAGTATCTTTCACCATTCCTAGTCATGGGCTTAAAGGGTCCACATACATCCGAATGTATTAATCCCAATAAGTCTTTAGCCCTTTCAAAATTCCCTTTAAAAGGTGCTTTAGTCATTTTGCCTTGTAAACAAGATTCACATACATCAAACGAGTCCAGTTCACTTGATTTCAAAAGACCTTTCTTTTGAAGTGTATGTATTCGATTCTTGTTTATGTGACCAAGGCGACAATGCCATAAGTAGGAATCACTCAAATCCCTTTTGAGCTTCTTGGTGTTTGAATGGTATGTTGAGTTATTAAATGATGTGTCATCATGAGCCAATTCATAAATACCATTCGAAGGCGATGCCTTAAAATAGAATACATCATTCAAAGAAACATGGATATCATCATTAATGAAATTAAGATTATAACCAAATTGTTTCAAACGGGATACAGACATAATGTTTCGAGTTAAATCCGGTGCATACAAAACATTATATAAGATAAGCTCCAAACCACTTGGTAGCTTTAAAACAAAGTCTCCTTGAGCTTTTACTTGTACCTTAGCTCCATTTCCCATGTAGAGACTTGTTGTTCCCGCTTCTTTCTTACTTCTTTTGAACCCCTGCAAAGAATTGCAAATATGAGTTCCGCATCCCGTGTCTAATACCCATGTATTAGAAGAAGTAATACTTAGCTCAACGTATACCATATATACATTACCTGTGGTTTGCCCTGCATCCCTCTTTGCCTTCAACTCCTTTAGGTAGATCGGGCAGTTTCGTTTCCAGTGACCCATTTCACCGCAACCGAAACATGGATCTTCCTTGGGGTTTGCCTTTCCGGTAACCTTTTGCCTTTTGTTGGTTGGGGTAACCATCTTCCCCTTTCTCTTGCCTTGGTAGGCGGGTCCTTTCCTCTTAGCCACCTTTGGCTTAGAAGTAGAATTACCTTTGGACCCACCATCATTGATCATTAGCACGGGTGAAGCCCTTTTACCCATGCTAGTTTCGGCCGTCTTTAACATGCCATGAAGTTCGCCAATGGTCTTATCCATTCCATTCATATTGTAATTAATTACAAATTGGTCAAACCTCTTTGACAAGGAGTTTAGGATAAGATCGGTGGCTAGCTCTTTGGATATGTTGAGATTAAGACGGTTAGCGCGATCAATAAGGCTTTTCATTTTTAGGACATAAGATGAGACGGATTGGGTGTCATCCATACGACATGCATGTAGCGCTCGAACCGTTTCGAAGCGCTCGACACGTGCTTGTTGAAGGAACATCTCCTTTAATTTATGTAATCATGTCATATGCACTATGATGCTCGAAATCCTTTTGGAGTTCGGGTATCATAGTCCCAAGCATTAGGCAAGCAACTTGTACCGAATCGGTGCAATATTTATCATAGTAAGCCATGCCCTCTACATCTTCCTCGTCTGGTTAGTCGGGAATAGGGTCCTCTAACACATACGCCCTGTCCTCAAGTTTGAGGACAATTCTTAAATTACGGAACCAATCCATAAAATTCGTATGGTTGAGTTTGTCTTTCTCGAGGAGAGACCTTAACGATAGGTTGTTCATGTTAATAGGTGCGTTTGGAATGTTGTTGTCGTTATTGGCGGCCATCTACAAAATTAACAAAGTTCGTTTAAGTATCGATTTTAATTTAACATTCAATACCCTTTAAATCAAATTGAATTATTAAATTCTAGAATCCAACGGTAAACCAAATTTCGGTTAGGTGACCTTTATCCCGCAATTTGATTTAGCTAGGTAGTCAATAAATGACAATTGCAATCCATTTGCAACTTCTAGAGTATGGGATCATGCAATCCTTTTGCATGGCATATTTATCCCATCAACGCCTATTTGTTCCTCATGCTTCGGTGACCCTAAGTTCATGATTCCCAAATCAAGTCGTCCTACTTGTATAGACTTGTAAATTTAACATACAAGTGGTTAGGTGACCTTTATCCCACAAGCATGCGAAATTTACCTTAATCATATTAGTTTGCTCATAACGGTTAGGTGACCTTTATCCCATCATGAGTTCCCTAATACTTTTAAGTGTCACACAATAGGATGGCGTTAAACTTGTTTACCTTGTTTGTAAAAGGGATTTTAAGTTTTCGTTAATTCTAGTTTGAGAAAACATTTATGCCATACACCAACATGCATTTAGTGTATGGTACTTATGAAAAACCAATTTCATGTCTTGTAATTGAGCCAATTACTTGATATAAACCATTTTATATACGTTATCCTTTTCTTGTTCTTAATAACCATTTATTAAGGTTTTTGGTTGCCTTTTTCAATTTAACCATTTAAATTGCCGTTTTGCATGTCGTTAATACGTCTAATTTAACCAATTAAATTTTCGTTTTGTTTGTTGTTAATTTGTGTGATTAATTTGTTGCAATCAAACATACAATCCATAAACATACAAACAACTACACATGCAAAATAAGTATGTTCACAATCTAGCCATTTTGGCGGACATTTGTTTAGCCGAAAACAAATGTCACCGGGTAAGGGTTAAACTTACAAAGTAGGAGATTTCAAATCTCCCACTTAATCTTGCATCCATATGCTCCTTGTGTTCTTTAAGTCTTCATCACCTTGTATCTTCATTTTTACAAAATATGTATCCTGATACATTTTATCTAGAACCATTTTTACCATTGTAGGGATTTAACAAGTTTCAATATCCTTAAAACCATTTATTAGTAAGCTTGCGGAAGCGTGTTAATATGAGTATGTTTAGCCGTTTAAGAACTTGTTAATCATTCAACCATTCGAAGCATATTTCAACAACTTCGGCTCTGATACCATTGTTGGGATTTAACAAGTTTGAGAAGTCTTAAAACCTTTTAAGAATCTTAATAAACGGAAGCGTGTAATTATCAAATTTTACTTGTTGAACTTTAAGCCAATTAAAGCTAAATCCCAATAGGATCAAGTTGTGAATATATACTTACAAATTAACAAGAAAGGATAGTGTTTATACCTCCTCAAAACAAGTTTGAGGGTTCTTCAAAATGAGCAGAAAGTTTGAAGGAGATGATGATGAAATGAACTCCTAACTTGAACCTTCAAGTGTATAGAACCCTAAGCTCTTGTACTCCAACACCACCCTTAATCTTGGTAATACTTTGGAACCTTTAAACCCTTGTTAACTAAGCTAGAAAACCAGTTTTCTGCCTTAATAAAATTCGAACAGCAGCAGCCTGGTGCAGCTCAAAATGATGATGAATGTGATGAATATTAGCTTCTAACTTGAAGCCTCAAGTGTTGCATACCCCAAGCAATAACCCCAACACCTTTGTAATTAGTTAGGATTTAATTGACACTAGATGCAAGCTTGCAAAAACAAAATTTGAACTCCTCTTTTGAGCAAAAAGGCCACGGCCAGCAGGTAGGAAAGGAGACTGTTTTGAGCAGTTTTTTTTAAGCTATTGCATCTATGTTTTCACTTGGAAGAAAGTGGTCAAGCCTTGGTACAAGTATATAGCATGCACCTATGGGATTGTGTAATTGAAAGCATCAAAGAAACAAGCATGGGTGAAGTCCTTGGAGTCCCAAAAAAAACTGCCCATTACTTATATTTATAATAAATTTATAAAACTTATTCAAAGTTATATAAAACTTGTTATAAATATAATGCTTTTGTTAAGTTTCTTTTATTTTATAAACCATTTTATAAAATATAACACAACTTAATTATTTAAACCAATAAATAATTAAATATAAATTATCCAAATAATTTATCCCAAGTGATAATATTTCAGAAACCCGATTTTCTAAAATCCAAGTGTCGCGAATTTATTTAACGAACCAATCGTTAAGTTTAAATCGTATAAGGTGTCGGTAAGCTTGTTATTGGGTATGACCCGACTTGGATCATAACATGTTAGCCACATTAATTTGATATATCTCTCGGGCATACGGAAAACCTACACCATTTATATTCCACCACATTAGCAATAAATTTACCAGCAACTTCACTACTCATTGACTTAAGCCTCTCCGAAAAGTCACTATAATTATTCATTGAAACCCTATCATATACTCATCCGCATCTTGTAACGAATACTGCCATACCAATTACCGAGAATCAGCTATCAGTACTTTGAAAACTCACAACATATCTACATCAACAGTTATATGTATCCATATAACATTTATCTCTTAGAATTATGATCTTTCATTCTGAAATTTTGAAAAGGCACCCAGCTTACGAATCAATACATTGAACTTTGAAAAAGCTGAATGAAGCAGCAGAAACTGTAGGCAACCGTAAACGACCATAGTTGTCGGAAGTTTGATGATAAAGAATAATATGTTGGAAAAGCTCAGAAACGTTGAAACTGGAAAACGAATAGAGTTAACCATGAAGGAAACCAAGGACAAATACAAGGACCATACCATATATTCAAAGAATCCAGATAATTCTGGATCCGTTGAAATCTTTAGAGAATACCTTGCTCCTTACTCATATTAAAATCTTATAGAAAATCTTTCTTCATCAATCATCGAATTTAGAAATTCCAAAATATCATCATCAATATCTTCGATATTTCTGAGGATATTTTCATAAATATTCTCGTCCGAAATTACATACCTCTTCGTGCTTCCTGTGTATCATTATATTGGAAACATTCAATAGAAAATTTAGTACCGAAAATCAGGTTATGTGAAACTATGAAGAAAGCCATGGACAAATCACAGAGAATAAGTTTGACTTCAAAGAATCTAAATGATTCAATGTCTGCTAAAGTCTTTAGCGAATATCTTGCTCGTTACTCTAAACCCTTGCAGACAATAGTCTCCATCATTCTTTGATCTTAGATATTCAAAGATGTTATCGTATCTTTCATTATAAATATCCTCCATATTTCTGAAGATATTTTTATAATTATTCTTATCTGAAATCATTAATCTCTTCGTGCTATCAGTGTTACATCATATAGAAACTATTAGTTTCTATATTCTGTAAACTTTCGAGTCTAAAATATGAATGTTTTTGAAGTAGTGTTGGGAACTGATGCACGAGTTAGTATAATATAATGACACTTGATCAACGTGATTATATTACAGTAATTCATGCTGAGTTTCTAATAAAACGTGATGATTCACAGTACCATCATCATGTGCCATGTTACACGACTCTTACATTCTATCCCATCTCCAAGCATATTAAGAACATATCTTCTTGATAGTTCTATCTTTTCAAATATTCTGGTAATTTAACAAATCAAGATCGTGCCATTACGATTTCCTTCTTAGAACATTAACTATGTTCATCCAAAACTTCATACCTATGAATTCTGGACCATTATTCGCTTGACTTGGAGTCGGGAAGAGGAGACAAAAGTATGGAACTATTGAATATAAAAGAAAATATAAAGCTCGACAATAACACATAAATTACAAACCGTGTATATCAATGTTTATCGCAACATAAAGACACAGGAGAATTAATAAACTATAACCTTAAGGTAATAGTAGAAGGAAATAAAATCCTCTGGTGGTAGATGAAAGATAAGAATGACAGATATGAAGGATAAGAGTATATCAAGAATCAGAACGGGATGGAGCATATCGATGAATGCTTTAAAGTATGCATCAAAGGAGAAAGAATAGAACGTGTGAGTTGTAAGGAAACGACGAGGGTGTATTTATAGTCGAAAATCCGACAGAGCAATCAAAACTGATGACCGCATTTAAAGAGGATCCTAATTCCCTTCATTACAGAAGAATCAAATCTTATTACGAAGATTTTTCTCCAAATCTCTTAAACTTAGAAATCAATCCTATCTACGTCAAAAGATATGACGAAACTTAATTTTCTCATTTCACTCTTTTGTGATAGTTTCATTCGTACTCTTCGAATAATCGAATTATTTTATCTTTATTACTCAATGGTAATAAAACTCTATTTATCAACTCATGTTCGTCATGAAAACAATTCTATTGTTAGCCATGACCACCTCACTCAAATTTCGGGACGAAATTTCTTTAACGGGTAGGTACTGTAGTGACCCGGAAAATTTCGACTAATTTTGAACCAAACTCTCGATACGATTTAATATTTTTGACACGATAAGCAAAGTCTGTAAAGTTGAGTCTCAAAATTTTTGAACTGTTTCATATATTCAATTGACCTTCGACCATTCTCGACGATTCACGAACAATTTATTTGTAAGTAAATATGTAATTAAATATATATACATATATATAAATGTAAGTATATATGATAATTTACAATAATAACATAGGATTAAACATGTGAATCAAAAAGGTAAGATAAGTGATAAAATAATTATGTTGTAATTTAAAATGAATTTATGTATAATGACATATGAGATCTATGTATAATTATTATATATATTATAATATATATATAATTAAATAATAAAGAATCAATAAAAATTTATTACATAATATATTATATGATTATTAAATATTACATAATTAATAATATATTATTAACAATGAAAATATAGTTAATTTAAAAATATGGGATTATTATGAACACTTTTATCCGGCACTGATGAATAACGGAGTACAATATTTTATCCTTGTTAAAACTGTCGGTAACTAAATAATAATTCAATGGCTGCTGAACTGTTCTCCACTATACCCATTCATGTTTTTTTTTTTTTGCTATCATGATCCATGAATATTATTATATGTAATAATGTTACTATATGTATATGTGGACATGAGTGAATTAAACAAAAACCATTTGTCCAGTTCCATCCGTGATTGAGGGAATTGATAGTATGATTGCATTGTTTTAATTATCAACCAATCATCACTCAATCCATATTCTTTCTGTTTACTATTTTTGTTTGAGTTGTTTTGAGTTTCCACTATCTAAATATATTCATATATACACAATGAAAATATGAACCAAAACTAATATCAATTTCTATTAGCATCTAACTATAATCACCTTCTTCTTCATGTACAATTCACCAACACCATTTTGAACTCTATCAATTTCTTCTCTGTTATATGATCAACACAACCTTTCTTCACTATCACCCTATCATCACTTTAACACACAAACTCGTTTATTTTGTTTACAATACGAATGAAGTTCCCAACGGTCCTCACAACAACTTGTGTCATTGCTATAATCGAACCTCCATTTATATATCTGTACATCATATGCACAGCCACAATCACAAGTCAGATATAACTCCGCTTGACCAAGTAGGTTTGTGATTAAATTTTTATAATGATAACTGTTACTTCTATTATGCACGTTGATATTACAATACCCTCTACGATTTCTTCAAGTGAAGGTTCGAAGTCGAATCCCAAACCAAACCATCACCCATCAGTTTCATTGATGCTAAACCTGATTCCGTTCAGCCTATTAGTCGATGAGAACCCAAAATGCTACTATCGGGTTATGTTAACAAAGACCCAAAACAACCTAGCTACCATCAAAACTCAAAAACCATATTTGTTTATTTTCTTCCTTCATATGTTGTGATCATCACCCATCTAAATGTCACTTGCAACCACCACCTTTGGCAATCGTCACCCAACCATCGTGAGTCAACCGTCACCCACACCACCTTCAACTGTAAATCACCACTCTCACCCCCATTTTACTGCTGCATTATTACTATTGCTGCAGTCTTCGAACAAACCCACCATAATCGAAACACCACCCTACAAACTGTTACATTCTCGTTAATATTCCTGTCACCTTCGGACACCCTTGGTTACTACTACAACTAATTGAACACCACCACTACTTGTTCAATTAAACCGCTACATGCTACATTTCTATGGCTGCTGCAGCTATTTATTCCTGATTAAACACTCCGTTACCAGTTGAAATACTACCCTTTTTATAAGAGTTTCATTTATCGATATATTATAATTATAATGGTGGTGGAACACCTTATGGTTATACTTAATTAATATTTCCATTCATACAAGTATCATTATTTAAATATCTCGTGAGCTGTCCTCTATGATTTCGATATTGGAAGATGATGCGAGGATGACATCTTGATAACGATGTGATGCTATTTCTGTTTCCTAATTATCTGTCGGTAGGAATCTCATGGCAGACAAAAGGGAATTTTGGTGCATGGGTTATATTAAACAAAGATGATAGCGACTATAATAATAAACATATGATGATGAAAATAAAGCAGTTTTTTTTTAATCCTACTGCGGATCCGAGTTCCATGTTACCGAACCCAAATCCCATTCTTTTACCTTACTAGATCAGATATGTAGTAGTGATGCCATATGCTATAAGTGGGCTGAAATTTAATTATTGGTGGGCCGTTTACATCCTAGTATTACTAAACCGAAAAGGCTTTTAGAATTACCTTGGGACATTTGATCTTGGATCGAGCTTGATTTGTGAAGTAATGATACTATACGATAATTTAAGATGAGGTGATGATGACAAAGATTGATGATGATAATTAAGATGAATAGATTAATTTTGTGTACTAGGAGATACATGAAACAGAATAACTGGTTATATATTATGGGGTGGTAATAATTTCAGAAGTACATGAACAGAGGGATGGTTAAGACTGTTATCGAGTTTACGGGAGATCTCGGGTTCGAGTTTTGGCAGTGATATTATTTTTTTTTTACTAACCATGGAAGCTACACGCATGAGGTAGTATTATCATTAATATCATATTTATTGTTATTATTGTTGGTATGATTATTATTATTATTAGTATTATTAATATATCAACTAAAGATTTTCTATATAAAAAATATATATATATATATATATATATATATATATATATATATATATATATATATATATATATATATATATATATATTAATTACATAAAACATAACTATACTAATATGTTTGTAATAAATATTAATTACCTATATAATGTATATAAAAAATAAATATAGTTAATTTAGTTACTAATGAAACGTACAAGTTACTAAAATAACAATTAATAATACCTAATTTGTTCGATTACCATTATATGTGTTAATATACATACAAATGATATAGGTTCGTGAATCCGAGGCCAACCCTGCATTGTTCAATGTCGTCATATGTATTTTTATTACAAAATACAGTATTGTGAGTTTCATTTGCTCCCTTTTTACTCATTACATTTTTGGGCTGAGAATACATGCAAATGCTTTATTAACTGTTTTACAACTTTTTACTCATTACATTTTTGGGCTGAGAATACATGCAAATGCTTTATTAACTGTTTTACAATATTTATATGCTTGAGTTCATTTGCTCCCTTTTTACTCATTACATTTTTGAGCTGAGAATACATGCAAATGCTTTATTAACTGTTTTACAATATTTATATATCGTGAGTTTCATTTGCCTTTTTACCCTTTATATTTTTGGGCTGAGAATACATGCGCAATTTTTATAAATGTTTTACGAAATAGACACAAGTAATTAAAACTACATTATATGGTTGAATTATCGAAATCGAATATGCCCCTTTTTATTAAGTCTGGTAATCTAAGAATTAGGGAACAGACACCCTAATTGACGCGAATCCTAAAGATAGATCTATCAGGCCCAACAAGCCCCATCCAAAGTACCGGATGCTTTAGTACTTCGAAATTTATATCATGTCCGAAGGAGGATCCCGGAATGATGGGGATATTCTTATATGTATATTTTAAATGTTGGTTACCAGGTGTTCAATCCATATGAATGATAATTTTGTCTCTATGCATGTGACGTATATTTATGAGAAATGGAAATATGAAATCTTGTGGTCTATTAAAAAGATGGAAATGTTTATTTATGTTAAACTAATGAACTCACCAACCTTTTGGTTGACACTTGAAAGCATGTTTATTCTCAGATACGAAAGAAATCTTCCGCTGTGCATTTGCTCATTTTAGAAACATTACTTGGAGTCATTCATGGCATATTTCAAAAGATGTTGCATTCGAGTCGTCGAGTTCATCAAGATTATTATTAAGTCAATTATAGTTGGATATATTCTGAAATGGTATGCATGCCGTCAATTTTCGTTGTAAAGAAAGATTGTCTTTTAAAATTGAATGCAATGTTTGTAAAATGTATCATATAGAGGTCAAATACCTCGTGACGTAATCAACTGTTATGAATCGTTTATAATCGATATGGACTTCGTCCAGATGGATTAGGACGGGTCCTTTCAACCGACGCTCTAAGCAGAAAGGAACGGGAACCAATTCGAGTACGTGCGATGAACATAAAAATTCGCATGAATCTCAACTCACAAATCAAAGAGGCTCAACGAGAAGTTCTTACTAAAGAAAACATAGGAAATGAAATAATGAAGAAGTATGAGAAGCAACTCGTTATGCGGGAAGACGGAATTCGATATTTTGCAAACCGTATTTGGGTACCGAAGTTGGGTGGATTAAGGAAGTTGATATTGAATGAGGCACATAAGACAAGATACTCGATACATCCTGGAGTTAGAAAGATGTATCAAGATCTTAAGACGCATTATTGGTGGCCTAATTTGAAGACAGACGTTGCAACATATGTTGGGGAATGTTTAACTTGTTCCAAAGTCAAAGCAGAACACCAGAAGCCGTCAGGGTTACTTCAACAACCAGAAATCCCAGAATGGAAATGGGATGGTATTACCATGGATTTCATCACAAAGTTACCTAAGACTGCCTGGGGTTATGACACCATTTGGGTAATAGTTGATCGTCGCACCAAATCTGCACATTTCTTGCCTATAAAGGAAACAGATAGAATGGAGAAACTATTACGATTATACATAAAGTAAATTGTTTCAAGGCATGGAATACCTATTTCCAATTATATCCGATCGTGATAGTAGATTTACATCAAAGTTTTGGCAATCACTACAGGAGGCCCTGGGAACTCGTTTGGATATGAGCACCGCATATCATCCACAAACTGACGGGCAGAGTGAAAGAACAATTCAGACTCTTAAAGACATGCTCAGGGCATGTGTGATCGATTTTGGAAACGGATGGGATAAGTATCTACCATTAGCAGAATTCTCGTAGAATAACAGTTATCATGCGAGCATTAAAGCTGCACCATTCGAAGCACTGTATGGAAGGAAGTGTAGATCCCCTATCTGTTGGAATGAAGTAGGAGATCGACAATTAACTGGTCCCGAGATCATACACGAAACGACTGAGAAGATAGTACAAATCAAGGAGAGATTGAAAACAGTCCGTAGTCGCCAAAAGAGCTACGCCGATGTCCGAAGGAAACCATTAGAGTTTCATATCGGTGACATGGTTATGTTAAAGGTGTCACCTTGGAAAGGTGTAATACGTTTTGGAAAAATGGGTAAACTGAACCCAAAGTATGTAGGCCCGTTCAAGATCATCGAACGCATCGGACCGGTAGCTTATCGACTCGAGTTACCACAACAACTCGCCGGAGTACATAATTCATTTCACGTATCAAACCTCAAGAAGTGTCTTGTAAAGGAAGATCTCACCATTCCTCTTGAAGAAATCCAAGTCGATGAGAAACTACAATTCATAGAAGAACCAGTCGAAATCATGGACCGTGAAGTTAAACGGCTCAAGCAGAGCAACATACCAATCGTTAAGGTTCGTTGGAATGCTCGAAGAGGTCCCGAGTTTACTTGGGAATGAGAGGATCAGATGAAACAAAAGTACCCACATTTGTTTCCCGAGAACGCAAAATAGGTACAACTTTAAAATTTCGGGACGAAATTTATTTAACGGGTAGGTACTGTAACGACCCAGATTTTTCCGATCGTTTTACACTTATAAGATTAATATTTACATAAATTAAACCTTACCAACATGATAAGCAATCTAAATTGTTGAGACTTATGTTTTTGAAAAGAGTTTTACACAACGTTTGACCGTCCAATTTGACAGATGATATCACGAACTATATAACATACAATAATTATACGTTTGTGTATATATATGTATTTTTATATATTTAACATGATCTAAGAATGTTTTAACATCTCATTGTGTACTAATAACAATGAGTTATAAGTATATTTTGAGACTACTAACTTAAGTTTTCAAAACGATAACTATATGTGACGTTCTTCGACTTAAATACTTAAAACTTATAATGCTTATACACGTATCGTATAGATATGTATTTTATCACTTTTAAAGGATTTATATACATAAAACAATATAAGTATATTTACAAAAGATAGCTATATTTGAATCCTCGTTCCGTTTTCTCAAGTTTTTTATACGTATATCTAGGGTATATGTACCCGTATCATACCCAGCTTCTATACGTATTTACTATTGGTATATACACATCACAATCACTTTATTAGCAGCCATGAGTCAGCCAATTTTGGATCTTAGCATGCATGATTAATCAATTTGGCATATTACAAGACTTTTGCACAATATTACAAATTTATACATCTTTTCACCACCATTTATACTCCATTCCATTTTCATTTTTACTACACATTTTCTCTAACCAAAAACACACTCTTAGGAACCTTAAGTGTTCTTCACAATCTCAGTAAATAACCATGAAGATCTAGCTTCAAAAACAACCCTTAATCATCATAAGAAAATCCATTCAAGAACACTTCAAAAATCCTTTCAAGTAAACAAGTTTACTTCCAACCTTTCAATCTAACTCCACCACTCTTTTGATTCTAGGATTTTTCTCATCTCTTACAGTAACTTTGTCCAAGTAACTTGAGGTAGTAACCTTATTCATAATCTTATTCAATTCATATTCATATAGCTATCTTATTTTGTGGTATAAAATTTTAACAACAAGAACATAGTTTGAATGATTTCAAACTTGTTCGCAAACTAAATAGATCCTTCTAACTTGACTTTTAAAACACTTCAAGACTTGTAATATATCATAATGATATGCTAACTTAACAAGATATAACTTGGTTTTACAAAGAACACCTTAAAAACTGAATCTACGTTGTCGGAGTGCAACCGGGGGCTGTTTTGGGTTGGATAAATAAAAACTATCTTGAACTTTGAATTGGAAGTTCATGTTCTGGAAAAATGATATTTCTTATGAATATGTTAACACATAAAAATTTCATGGTTTAACTCAAAGTGTAAGTATTTTTGGAAAAATGATCATTAAATATTGTTTTTATGATGGAAAATGATCACTTTCATAAGTTTCACCAAAGTTTGACCTATACCCTGTGATTTCGAATACCAACTAAGGTATTATAAGTTCATATTCTTAAAATTTGACTCGATCCAAGGAAGAGGCAAGCTGAACCAACAAAAACGGAGTTGTAATGAAGAAACTACGACTAAAACAAGATCGGGTATCCGAAGCTAGTTTAGCTACGAAAATATTTGGAGAAAAATTAAATTAATCATATATTTTCTAATTAATATGATATTTCATATATATTTACTTATGATTTGATTTTATATATTTCAGGACCACCCGTAAACAACACGAGAAGATTAATCATAAGACCTCATGATTGTACGCAACACGTCATTTGACAACACGGTACTTTATGTACGCAACACGTCACTTGACAACATGGTACCATGGGTAGAGATTAATTTTGATCAATACGAATATGATGGGGTCTTTATTTATTTTATTTAAGCAACTAATTGAAAAGAGTTTTACACAACGTTTGACCGTCCAATTTGACCGATGATATCACGAACTATATAACATACGATAATTATACGTTTGTGTATATATATGTATTTTTATATATTTAACATGATCTAAGAATGTTTTAACATCTCATTGTGTACTAATAACAATGAGTTATAAGTATATTTTGAGACTACTAACTTAAGTTTTCAAAACGATAACTATATGTGACGTTCTTCGACTTAAATACTTAAAACTTATAATGCTTATACATGTATCGTATAGATATGTATTTTATCACTTTTAAAGGATTTATATACATAAAACAATATAAGTATATTTACAAAAGATAGCTATATTTGAATCCTCGTTCCGTTTTCTCAAGATTTTTATACGTATATCTAGGGTATATGTACCCGTATCATACCCAGCTTCTATATGTATTTACTATTGGTATATACACATCACAATCACTTTATTAGCAGTCATGAGTCAGCCAATTTTGGATCTCAGCAAATAACCATGAAGATCTAGCTTCAAAAACAACCCTTAATCATCATAAGAAAATCCATTCAAGAACACTTCAAAAATCCTTTCAAGTAAACAAGTTTACTTCCAACCTTTCAATCCAACTCCACCACTCTTTTGATTCTAGGATTTTTCTCATCTCTTACAGTAACTTTGTCTAAGTAACTTGAGGTAGTAACCTTATTCATAATCTTATTCAATTCATATTCATATAGCTATCTTATTTTGTGGTATAAAATTTTAACAACAAGAACATAGTTTGAATGATTTCAAACTTGTTCGCAAACTAAATAGATCCTTCTAACTTGACATTTAAAACACTTCAAGACCTGTAATATATCATAATGATATGCTAACTTAACAAGATATAACTTGGTTTTACAAAGAACACCTTAAAAACTGAATATACGTCGTCGGAGTGCAACCGGGGGCTGTTTTGGGTTGGATAAATAAAAACTATCTTGAACTTTGAATTGGAAGTTCATGTTCTGGAAAAATGATATTTCTTATGAATATGTTAACACATAAAAATTTCATGGTTTAACTCAAAGTGTAAGTATTTTTAGAAAAATGATCATTAAATGTTGTTTTTATGATGGAAAATGATCACTTTCATAAGTTTCACCAAAGTTTGACCTATAACCTGTGATTTCGAATACAAACTAAGGTATTATCAGTTCATATTCTTAAAATTTGACTCGATCCAAGGAAGTGGCAAGTTGAACCAACAAAAACGGAGTTGTAATGAAGAAACTACAACTAAAACAAGATCGGGTATCCGAAGCTAGTTTAGCTACGAAAATATTTGGAGAAAAATTAAATTAATCATATATTTTCTAATTAATATGATATTTCATATATATTTACTTATGATTTGATTTTATATATTTCAGGACCACCCGTAAACAACACGAGAAGATTAATCATAAGACCTCATGATTGTACGCAACACGTCATTTGACAACACGGTACTTTATGTACGCAACACGTCACTTGACAACATGTAACCATGGGTCGAGATTAATTCTGATCAATACGAATACGATGAGGTCTTTATTTATTTTATTTAAGTGACTAATTGTGGACCACTAACATCGGACTGCTAACTACGGACTAAGAAAATATTAAAAGTATTAAAAGTATATATATATATATATATATATATATATATATATATATATATATATATATATATATATATATATGTAACGATTACTTGAAAAGAAAATATGTTGATATATTATATATATGGTTAGGTTTGTGATATCAATCAGAGACCAAGTCGTGTTTATTACCTTCAGGGCAAAACGTGAGTATATAGTCCCACTTTTAAACTCTAAATATTTCGGGATGAGAATACATGCATTTTATGATTTACGTTATGGACACAAGTGATTAAAAATATATATTCTACGTTGAGTTGTACCACTGGCATACTTCCCTGTAACTTGGTAACTATTATTTACATGAGGTATTGTAAACGCGAATCCTGTTGATAGATCTATCGGGCCTGACAACCCCAACCGGACTGGACGACCAGTATTCAACGGTTGCACAGTACTTCATTTCGGTAACTACACTTGGTACGGTGTAGTAAGATTTCATAATAAAGGGAATATGCGACGTTGATTAAATGTTAAGTATGGTTATCAAGTGCTCAACAACTTAGAATATTTTTATTAAAAGGTTTATATATGAAATCTTGTGGTCTATATTTATAACGCTGCCGCATTAAACCTATATCTCACCAACTTTATGTTGACGTTTTAAGCATGTTTATTCTCAGGTGATAACTAAAAGCTTCCGCTGCAACATGTTGAATATAAGCAAGATCTTGAGTATGCATATTTGTGTCAAAAATAAAACTGCATATCGGAGGATTTGTAATGTAAAATATGTTGGAAGTCGTATTGTTATTATCACATGTAAAGTTTGTAAGTCTAAGATTATCGCTAAACGATAATCATTATTAAGTTGTTTAAACCTTGTATTTGTAATAAAATCTATGGTTTGTATTGTAAAAACGAATGCAGTTTTTGAAAAATGTCGCATATAGAGGTCAATACCTCGCGATGAAATCATGTGTTATTGTATTCGTCCTTATGGTTAAGGTCGGGTTATGACATGGGTTGTCTATCCATTTTGTGTTTTTATACTGTAAAATAGACAAGAGTTAGATTCATAAAAAAATACTTATTAATACAAGCAATTTTTACATATATCATAAAGCATAAGCACACTATATTACATATATTACACCACACGAATACAACTATCTTATTCCGACTCGCTCGTTTCTTCTTCTTCGGTTTTGGTTCGTTTTGCCAATTTTCTAGGGATATATGATGTTCCCCTAATACGAGCCATCGTTTTCCACATTGGTTTAGAAAAACCTGGTGGTTTAGAGGTTCCCGGGTTATTGTCACAACTTAAGAAATACAGGGTGTTGACGATACATATAAAGTTCATCGGGTTTGGAATCAAATTTCTCTATTTTTATGCCCTTTCCCTTATTGTTCTCTTTTGCCTTATAAATTGTGTTGGGGTAATTTCTATAACATCATCGGAATCCTTGTCGAGATCCGATTCATCGGAGAATTGGTAATCCTCCCAATACTTTGCTTCCTTGGCGGAAACACCATTGACCATAATTAACTTTGGTCGGTTGGTTGAGGATTTTCTTCTACTTAACCGTTTTATTATTTCCCTCATTGGTTCTATTTCTTCTTCCGGTTCCGATTCTTCTTCCGGTTCCGACTCTTCTTCCGGTTCCTCTTCGGGAACTTGTGAATCAGTCCACGAATCATTCCAATTTACATTTGACTCTTCATTATTATTAGGTGAGTCAATGGAACTTGTTCTAGAGGTAGACATCTATTACAAAATATCAAACACGTTAAGAGATTAATATATCACATAATATTCACATGTTAAAAATATATAGTTTCCAACAAAATTTGTTAAGCAATCATTTTTCAAGTAAACACGGTCGAAGTCCAGACTCACTAATGCATCCTAACAAACTCGATAAGACACACTAATGCAAAATTCTGGTTCCCTAAGACCAACGCTCGGATACCAACTGAAATGTCCCGTTTTTATTGATTAAAAACATTCCATATTAATTGATTTCGTTGCGAGGTTTTGACCTCTATATGAGACATTTTTCAAAGACTGCATTCATTTTAAAACAAACCATAACCTTTATTTCATCAATAAAGATTTAAAAAGCTTTACGTAGATTATCAAATAATGATAATCTAAAATATCCTATTTACACACGACTATTACATAATGGTTTACAATACAAATATGTTACAACGAAATAAGTTTCTTGAATACAGTTTTTACACAATATCATACAAGCATGGACTCCAAATCTTGTCCTTATTTAAGTATGCGACAGCGGAAGCTCTTAATAATCACCTGAGAATAAACATGCTTAAAACGTCAACAAAAATGTTGGTGAGTTATAGGTTTAACCTATATATATCAAATCGTAACAATAGACCACAAGATTTCATATTTCAATATACATCCTATACTTAGAGATAAAAATCATTCATATGGTGAACACCTGGTAACCGACATTAACAAGATGCATATATAAGAATATCCCCATCATTCCGGGACACCCTTCGGATATGATATAAATTTCGAAGTACTAAAGCATCCGGTACTTTGGATGGGGTTTGTTAGGCCCAATAGATCTATCTTTAGGATTCGCGTCAATTAGGGTGTCTGTTCCCTAATTCTTAGATTACCAGACTTAATAAAAAGGGGCATATTCGATTTCGATAATTCAACCGTAGAATGTAGTTTCACGTACTTATGTCTATTTTGTAAATCATTTATAAAACCTGCATGTATTCTCATCCCAAAAATATTAGATTTTAAAAGTAGGACTATAACTCATTTTCACAGATTTTTACTTCGTCGGGAAGTATGACTTGGTCACTGGTCGATTCACGAACCTATAACAATTATGTACATATATATCAAAGTATGTTCAAAATATATTTACAACACTTTTAATACATTTTGATGTTTTAAGTTTATTAAGTCAGCTGTCCTCGTTAGTAACTTACAACTAGTTATCCACAGTTAGATGTACAGAAATAAATCGATATATTATCTTGAATCAATCCACGACCCAGTGTATACACGTCTCAATCTAGATCACAACTCAAAGTATATATATTTTTGGAATCAACCTCAACCCTGTATAGCTAACTCCAACATTACTGCATATAGTGTCTATGGTTGTTCCAAATAATATATATACATGGGTCGATATGATATGTCAAAACATTTGTATACGTGTCTATGGTATGCCAAGATTATATAATATATTAGAATACATGTATAATATAATATAAGTTAGCTAGGATATGATTTGTATAGAATTGTTAATATTTCCCGTAGCTACAAAAATAAAAAATATCCAATCTTGTTTTACCCATAACTTCTTCCTTTTAAATCCGTTTTGAGTGAATCAAATTGCTATGGTTTTATATTGAACTCTATTTTATGAATCTAAACAGAAAAAGTATAGGTTTATTGTCAAAAATATAAGTTACATGTCATTTTTGTAAGAGGTAGTCATTTCAGTCGAAAGAACGACGTCTTGATGACCATTTTGAAAAACATACTTCCACTTTGAATTTAACCATGATTTTTGGATATAGTTTCATGTTCATAAGAAAAATCATTTTCCCAGAAGAACAACTTTTAAATCAAAGTTTATCATAGTTTTTAATTATCAAACCCAAAACAGCCCGCGGTGTTACTACGACGGTGTATGTCCAGTTTTACGGTGTTTTTCATGTTTCCAGGTTTTAAATCATTAAGTTAGCATATCATATAGATATAGAACATGTGTTTAGTTGATTTTAAAAGTCAAGTTAGAAGGATTAACTTTTTTTTGCGAACAAGTTT
The DNA here is from genome assembly GCF_046630445.1 of Rutidosis leptorrhynchoides. Lineage (NCBI taxonomy): Eukaryota > Viridiplantae > Streptophyta > Magnoliopsida > Asterales > Asteraceae > Rutidosis > Rutidosis leptorrhynchoides. Next base: position 243,497,731 of record NC_092343.1, read on the forward strand.
AGAATTAACTAAACTATGTTCTAGTGATTTCAAGTTTAAACATTCGAATAAGATAGCTTTATATGTATGAATCGAATGATGTTATGAATATCATTACTACCTCAAGTTTTGTGGATAAACCTACTGGAAAATAGACAAATGGATCTAGCTTCAAAGGATCTTGGATGGCTTGAAAGTTCTTAAAGTAGAATCATGACACGAAAACAAGTTCAAGTAAGATTTCCACTCGAAATAAGATTGTTATAGTTATAGAAATTGAATCAAAGTTTGGATATGAGTATTACCTTATATTAGAAAGATATCTTACTGTAAATAAGAAAGATTTCTTGAGGTTGGATGATCACTCTACAAGATTGGAAATAAACTTGCAATCTTGGAAGTATTCTTGATTTTATGAAACTAGAACTTTTGGAATTTATGAAGAACACTTAGAACTTGAAGATAGAACTTGAGAGAGATCAATTAGATGAAGAAAATTGAAGAATGAAAGTTTTTGTAGGTGTTTTTGGTCGTTGGTGTATGGATTAGATATAAAGGATATGTAATTTTGTTTTCATGTAAATAAGTCATGAATGATTACTCATATTTTTGTAATATTATGAGATATTTCATGCTAGTTGCCAAATGATGGTTCCTACATGTGTTAGGTGACTCACATGGGCTCCTAAGAGCTGATCATTGGAGTGTATATACCAATAGTACATACATCTAAAAACTGTGTATTGTATGAGTACGAATACGGGTGCATACGAGTAGAATTGTTGATGAAACTGAAGGAGGATGTAATTGTAAGCATTTTTGTTATGTAGAAGTATTTTGATAAGTATCTTGAAGTCTTTCAAAAGTGTATGAATACATATTAAAACACTACATGTATATACATTTTAACTGAGTCGTTAAGTCATCGTTAGTCGTTACATGTAAGTGTTGTTTTGAAACCTTTAGGTTAACGATCTTGTTAATTGTTGTTAACCCAATGTTTATAACATCAAATGAGATTTTAAATTATTATATTATCATGATATTATGATGTACGAATATCCCTTAATATGATATATATACATTAAATGTCATTACACGATAATCGTTACATATATGTCTAGTTTCAAAATCATTAAGTTAATAGTCTTGTTTTTACAAATGAAGTTCATTGTTAATATACTTAATGATATGTTTACTTATCATAATATCATGTTAACTATATATATAACCATATATATGTCATCATATAGTTTTTACAAGTTTTAATGTTCGTGAATCTCCGGTCAACTTGGGTGGTCAATTGTCTATATGAAACCTATTTCAATTAATCAAGTCTTAACAAGTTTGATTGCTTAACATGTTGGAAACACTTAATCATGTAAATAAAAATTTCATTTAATATATATATAAACATGGAAAATTTCGGGTCACTACATTTTCTCCCAAAGGTCGCGGATCAGGAAAAGATTTAGCGACTTTTTCCTGTAACAAAATCTCCTTAGGTGTTTTTGTTAGCATCTGAATGATATTGAAAGATTCATTGTTCCACTTTCGCGTAGAATAGCGATCACGACGGCCATATCCATGGTTATCACTTTGACCTTGAAACCTGTCATTTCGCCAGTATCCACCTCCGCCATTTCTCCGAGGAAAACCTGATCCGCAGTAATTATCACTGTTACCATCGCGAAAAGAGTCATTGTCATCTCGCCAACTTTTGTTTCTACCCCACCCACACGCAGAGGTTATACTGCTATCCTCTCCACTGCAGAGATAATCATATGTTTCTTGTTGAACTTTTGCGAAAGTCGGCGGAACATCTCTTCGCAATCTTCGCACAAGAGTAGGATGTCGCTGTGGTTTAATAGCATGCAAAAAACCAGAAATTTTTTGATCTTCATTCAATCGTGGAATTTTTTAGCACTCATTAATGTACCGCGTAAGTAATGCGCTCAAAGTTTCCTTGTTACCTTGCTTAATATTGTAACATTGTATATGTGTCTTTTTCTGCGGTAAAAGATTTTGAAACTGCAGCAAAAAATTTTCGCGCAAATCGACAAAGCCAATGATACTGCGAGATTGCAGACTATGAAACCACTCCCTTGCTGACCCTTGTAAAGCCATGGGGAACACTCTACGCGCAACTGGTTCATCCCAGTTATAGGTGCTTACCACCCTTTCAAAGCGTTGCAGAAAATCTAAGGGATCGGTTAAACCCGAATAGACTCCCAGAGTTGCCGGCACGATCGGCGGAGAAACAATTGGATAGTCAGAAATATGCTGGGCAAACTTGTCCACAGCAGTAGTGATTTCTGTTGCCTTTTTTGTGCGAGTATCTGTATTCTCTGCACAAAACTTGGTAAGCATGTCTTGCAAAAAATTTGGCTGATCAAACTTATGTTTCATTGATTTTGGCGCAATGCTTCTGAAAGCATCCGCCAAAAAATTTTGGGCATTTTCTCTGCGAGCAGCATTAAATGCTTCACCCTCTTCCCCATAATGAGGGAAAGGTGTTGGTGGTCGCTTTCACTTAACATGTGGATTTTTAACAAACTCTTCCACGCTGTCCGAATCATCAGAAAATTCGCTTTCTTCTCTTGGCGCCTTCGCCATTTTTGAGTTATATGCAGAATTCAAATGAGTGCGATCTTCTGCATTATCACTATCACTATCATTACGCTCAAGAACGAAGCGATCAACTTGTGATCCTGAATCGTTCAATGGCCATAAGTAAGTGTGCGGTATGCGAGACTCACCACTGCACTTAGCACCTTTCTTAGCTTGCTCGATAGCAGTACCAATAATTTTGTCGGTTCGCAGACTAGATTTTCCAGATAAAACTTTTACTCGCTTCCCATCAGCGATTGTTTCATCGCGATTTTGCAGCAAAGTTCTGCGCGCAATCATTTTCTCAGTAGCGATTTCTGGCTGCGAATCACTAGCGTTGTTTAAAGTGGATGTTTTAGCAATCGGTTCTTGAACTGATTTTCCCGCGGTTATACTAGTATTTGTTTGCAACGGAAATATCACGACGTTCTGCGAATCGCCAGGCAGTGCATCAGCATTCGCAGAAATGCCAGTTTGCTTTGCATTTGTCATCATGACTGTCAAGCAGATCAACGGATTGCGTATTCAAAAAACACCTGCAAATCATCACAACAAAAACACGATTGAAATTAAACCGACGAATTAATTGTTTGATAGCACAAAACAAATAATTTCGAGTTCAATTTGTAAAACGTGTCCCACGGATGGCGCCAATTGATCAATCCTTAATTAGCGATGTTACTTAATTACGGATTGAGTGCAATAAGATTACAATGGATGATGGAATGTTTGATGATTATTTTGGGCCCCGATGATCGTCTTTCACTTTAACTATCAAGTGATCAACCACCCCGACCCGGTCTTGATTGTTAATTAGCATAATTCACCTTTGCGCGATGTAAAAATCCCTTGGGCAAGATCACAAGTGGAAATTACAAAGGCTTAGGCAAAATGGCAGAGAATCAACAACCCATAAATGAGAGGCCAAGCTCCCTATTTATAGTATTCGAGATATCCGCGGTCTGTGAATTACCTAACCGTCCGCGGAAACTTAGCGGATTAAACCGCAGTCTCTTATTAACGCGGAAACATAACTGCTGCACTTTACTTTCAGCGAATATTGCATATCTTGGCTTTAAAGTCCGTGCAATTCTGCTTTTAGCCTTTAGGACATAAAACACATATATACAATGCCATGTATATGATCAAACTGCATCCTTATGGTGCCAATCGTATTTCTATCTTTGAAATGTGGTGTCGTACCAACGGTCACAAACCTTCTTTATCTATTTTTACTAACCTGTTTCACGCTTCGATGGGTGACGAGAGTTGGTATTCTTTCGATAATGTCTGAAAGTTTTGTGCTGAAATGCCCTATTCATATCGATTATAAACGTTACATAATAATTGATTTCATTGTGAGGTATTTGACCTCTATATGATACATTTTACAAACATTGCATTGGCTTTTAAAATACAAATTTTCATTACATCGAAAGTTGACGGCATGCATACCATTTCATAATATATCCAACTATAATTGACTTAATAATAATAATCTTGATGAACTCAACGACTCGAATGCAACGTCTTTTGAAATATGTCATGAATGACTCCAAGTAATATCTTTAAAATGAGCAAATGCATAACGAAAAATTTCTTTCATACCTGAGAATAAACATGCTTTAAAGTGTCAACCAAAAGGTTGGTGAGTTCATTAGTTTATCATAAATAATCATTTCCAATAATATAATAGACCACAAGATACTCATATTTAGAAAACAATATGTGCAGGTCTACTCCTGCTATAAAATCATTCATATGAAAAACATCGGAACCTTTCAAAACAACTCACCAACATTAACTAATGCGTCGTGCAATGCAAAATCATCTCACCGTGGTAGTTAATACAATATAATTTCAATAACGGTAGCTAATGCATCGTGAAATGCAAAAATTTCTCACCGTAAATAATTTTACAACGGTAGCTAATGCATCGTGCAATGCAAAAATTTCTCACCGAGGGTAGCTAAAATGGTAGCTAATGCGTCGTGCAATGCAAAATCATCTCACCGTTACTAACTACTAAATCGAACCATTTCGGTAGCTAATGCGTCGTGCAATGCAAAATCATCTCACCGAGGGTAGCTAAAACGGTAGCTAATGCATCGTGCAATGCAAAATCATCTCACCATTACTAACTACTAAATCGAACCATTTCGGTAGCTAATACGTCGTGCAATGCAAAATCATCTCACCGATGGTCGATAATACAATCTTTATAGAAATCGAACCTCTGAATCCAAATAATTCTATCATAGAATGTAGTTTTGAATACTTGTGTCTATTTCGTCAATCATTTATAAAAAATAGTTCATGTATTCTCAGTTCAAAAATATATCTCAAAAGCATTTAATAAAACAGTTATAAAAACAGCGCATGTATTCTCAGTCCCAAAAATATAAAGAATAAAAGGGAATCAAATGAACTCACCATACGATATTTTGTAGTAAAAATATGCATACGACGAAACTGAACAATGCAAGGTTGTCCTCGGATTCACGAACCTATAACATTTGTATATATATTAACACATATAATTGTAATCAAACAAATTTGTATATATATTTATTATAATATATTATTAAATTGTAACTTATTGTTATGTATATATAATGTTTTAAAATTAATATTTATATTTTTATATGTGTTTATATTATTATTTATAATATCTTAAAATATTTTATATAATATATGTAATTTAGTTATTATTATAACTAATAATATTTCATATAAAATATAGTATGTAATATACTTTTATATATAAATCTCTTTTGTTTGTAAAATTAACAATTATAATACTATTAAAGTAAAGATAATAATACTAATACTTAGATATAAAAAAATGAAACATGATAGTTTTACTAATAATGATTCTTTAAATAATAATATAGTTGTAAAAATAATAGTTTATATTAATAACAATACTAATAATGATAATATCAGTAGTTTTTAATATAATGAAGGATTTAATAATAATGATGATAAAAATAATAATTTTGATATTAATACTTGATATCTAATAATAATAATAATTATAACAATCTTGTTACGAATGGTAATCTTAATAATAATACTTCTGTTAATAATAATAATACGTCTAAAATGTTACTAATACTAATATTAATGATAATAATAATGGTTATAATACTTATAATAATTATAATACTAGTAGTAATTATAATGCTAATATTTAGCAGTAATAACAATTAATAACAACAATAATAACAAAAATAATAATAATAATAATAATAATAATAATAATAATAATAATAATAATAATAATAATAATAATAATAATAATAATAATAATAATAATAATAATAATAATAATAATAATAATAATAATAATAATAATGATAATGATAATTATAATAATAATGGAAATGGGAAAAAATGTATACCCTCCTAAAAAGAAATGCTCCATACGAGACTCGAACCCGAGACCACTCGCTTACCCGTCACCTCCCTTAACCATTCTTCCAATTCTATTTATCTAACTATAACAGAATTTAATTTTATATAACCCATTATTTCCTGTTATCTATTTTCTCCTTTTTCTTCACATTTTAATCGACCAAAACAATTATCAAACTATACCAGTTGTGTACTGATTTTAATTAGAATATAAATATGGATCTGAACAACAAAATATAATTGAATTTATTTATAAAAAAATATAAAAGACTGCAACAGCTGTCGGTTCTTTTAAAAAAAGTTTAATTCACAATCAAATCAATTGGAAATAAACTGAAAACATAACAACTGAATTACGTTTGCTTTAGAATGTATAAACGAAACAGAAACGATCCATAATCATTATTTGACTCAATTAATTCGAAAAAAATAAAAAAAAATGTTGTAATAGGTTCTTAAACCGGTTCATGAACTTCAGATCACATTCGATTTTCTAACATGTTTTAGACCACAATCATAACACGAAAGATGTTTCAAATCCCTCCTAGAAACTATAGGAATCGTTAATTTCAACAGAATCTTTAAAACAGATTCGAATTTAGTGATGAACACAGAGTTGACTTTTTATAACATAAACTTTGACTCCAAAATTCTTGCTCGATACTAAAAATTGGGATTTGAAACCTTCCAGAAAGTTTAAATGAATGATTTTATAACAGAACTGTATTTATAGAATTTGAAATTCGTTAAGAGGTCAAGTTGTTTGAAAATTGAAGTGAAAACAGGGTAGTGGACAAGTTTATGCAAAAATTGAATTTGAATTGCTGTGTTTTCACTCGAATTGCTTTAGTGGTGTACTATATAGAGTTTAACAGGTATAACTATAGTTGGATTAACTCAATTAATAATGGTGTATCCTAGGAGATACACGCATAAAAACATCATTTTTATACAGAAAAATAGATCAAAGAACACAAGACATGATGAAATTTAGCAGTTTTTAGCACTTACCGCCCAGCGTCCATCAGGCCGCCCAGCATCAAGCGTAAGCCCTGCAGTTAGCTTCTATGCATAAGCCCTTTAACTCAGCGTGTGAACGGCATGCCACCGACATTCCAGATACTTCACGTAACAGAACCATTCAGTGATTGACACGTGTATCCCGTGAATTTTAGACATTCTACACCTATAAATAGACCCCCCAGGTCACCACATTTGACATCATTCTGATCTGAACTTCAGTCAGAGAGAAGTACACTTTCTCTCTCACACAGTTCTTTCTCACTCTAAAATAACATTAGCTGCTTAGCAGCAGTGCGCTAAACGGATCATTACAGATTGATCCACAGATTGATTGAGGCCACCCCACAGATCTTACATCTGTGTTCCGGGTCTGCAGAGATTATTTCTCGAGGGCAAACAACAATTAACAGTGTACGCCGCATGCTAAGCAGCTAGTTTTCTGTACTAGTACCTTACAGCCGCTATACGGAAAATCGTACTAACAGATGGCGCCACCCATCTCAAAGACCACCAAAACCACCAAGAACATGAAGGCAACTGAAACAACCTCATCAAAAACAACACTTGAGCCAGTCGATGAAAACCTCATTGAAAACATACCAGTTGATCAGTTAACTCTTGAAGAGACTTCTGTTGAAGAAGAAGATCATTTGAACACTGACACAGCAGATGGTCAAGTTCATAAAACCATACCACGATTGAGAAAACCATTGATGGGAGGTTTCAGCACAGGAATATGGAAGGCCAGGCGAGGAACACATAATGTCTCTTTCAAGAAGACTTCTAATGTGAACGCTAGGCATAACAGCAAAGGAAAGTCAATTTCCAAATCACAATTGTCCAAGCTATTCAATCAGCTGAATGCCTTAGTTGATGATGCGGAAAATCAACACAGTGATGAAGGTTTTTTAGACAATAATTGGAATTTTGAAGAAGAAGGTGAACAGTTCTTTATGACTGAAGAAATGTCAAGCAAGTTACTAGATGGAATTTTAACTAAAACAGCACCATCACGATTTAAACAAAAGTTAGCACAACCAACCATCCGTGCAATAGCTGTGGATAATTTGTTTGCTTTGATTACTGGTGATGAAGCTATCAAACCACCAGCAATGGCAGAATCAACATAGTGTTTTATCCCTCGAATTGCAGATTATCCATTACCAAGAAATTTAGGAATTCCATCTATCGGTGTTTATGATGGCACAACAGATCTAGAAGATTTTCTGACTATGTTTGAAGGTGTCATGAGGTTACAGCATTGGGAAGATGAACCTGCGTGCCATATGTTTCCAATGGTATTGCAGAAAATGGAAAGAGAGTGGTTTGCTAGCTTGCCACCAAGGAGTATTACTAGTTTTCTTGATTTGAGGGCAAAGTTCGTGATGCAGTATCAGAGTTTGAGAAGCTATACATTATCACATCTTGATGCACATGAGATAACAATGCATCAGAATGAATCATTGAGTGATTTCATGAAATGTTATACCATTGAATGTCAGAAAATACTAGACATACCAGAGTCTCAGCTTGTTTCAGGATTTATATTTTGTATCGATCAGCGACATTTTGGACGACTAATTCATGCTTTGCATTATGATATTCCAAAGACATTGCATCAAGCGTTGGGTATTTCCCAGAAGCATTTACGAGCAGGTGAAATGGGATATCCAAGAGTGGATAATTATCAGAGAAATTTCAGGCAGCAAGGCGGAGAGTGGAACAGGAATGACAATTATCAGAGGCAACGGGGCTATGACAATAATTACCGACAACAGCAGAGCAGTTGAAGAGGAAATAATCACCCAAATGACAATTATCACCATCGAAAGCCATTACACAGGCATCCACTTATTATGGCATTAACAAAAACTCCAAAAGAAATCTTTTTCACAGAGCCAATTAAGGAATTATTTCACCCTCCACCACCGATGGAAGAGCGTCAGGGACCACAGAGTGACAAGTGGGAGTGACTTTCATGAGGCATATGGACATGAAACAGATAATTGCAAGTCATTAATGAGAGAGATCATTGCAAAGATCAAGGCTGGCGAGCTGAATCATCTGTTGCCAGGAAAAAAGTATCGGCGAAATGATCCAAACAAACGTTTTGCTTGGCAGGGAAAAGTGCATCACGGTGGACGACGTGACTGGAACAGAAGGGAAGAAGGGAATGATGAAAGGGATCCAACTCCAGAAATGCACATCAAGGTCATATGGAATAAAAGGACCCGTTCATATACATTATAAACGATTAACAATAGTTGATTACATCGCGAGGTATTTGACCTCTATATGATACATTTTACAAACATTGCATTCGTTTTAAAAAGACAAACTTTCATTAACGAAAGTTGACGGCATGCAAACCATTTCATAATACATCCAACTATAATTGACATAATAATAATCTTGATGAACTTAATGACTCGAATGCAACGTCTTTCAAAATATGCCATGAATGACTCCAAGTAATATCCTTAAAATGAGCTAATGCACAGCGGAAGATTTCTTTAATACCTGAGAACAAACATGCTTTAAAGTGTCAACCAAAAGGTTGGTGAGTTCATAGGTTTATCATAACAATCATTTCAACATATTAATAGACCACAAGATTTCCGTTTATAAATATATGTACACTCGCAAGTGTATAAAAGTATTCTATAAGTTGTAGGCACCCGGTAACAAGCCTTAATGTTCATGTTTTACCCTCTGAAGTACACCAGATCAGGTGTGTTTAAAATAACCTCGGAGTACTAAAGCATCCCATAGTCAGGATGGGGTTTGTCAGGCCCTATAGATCTATCTTTAGGATTCGCGCCTACCGTACATAGACAAGTAGTTTAATGTTACCAAGCTAAGGGTATATTTCTGGTTTAAACCCACGTAGAATTAGTTTTAGTACTTGTGCCTATTTCGTAAAACATTTATAAAAAAAGCGCATGTATTCTCAGTCCCAAAAATATATATAAAAGGGAGCAAATGAAACTCACAATACTGTATTTCGTAGTAAAAATACATATAACGTCATTTAACAAGTGCAAGGTTGGCCTCGGATTCACGAATGTATCAATATTGAGATTCAATATTGCAGGAAAGTACGTAGACGCAACGGAGATGTTAAACACTAGATTGACCTCACGAGCATACCCATGAACCACACCCATCACCTCCATAGCTATAACCCATAATTTCCTTAGCTTCGACTCATTCAAAAAAACTATTTTGAAATCACTCGGACAGCACTCCGTCGTAATATTTTATGTATACTAATAATATCTTGAAATAATACAGAGCAAATATATATATATATATATATATATATATATATATATATATATATATATATATATATATATATATATATATATATATATATATATATATATATATATATATATAAATCGATTGAGAGAGTTTAGAGAAATATATTTTCAAGTTTCTATGAAATAATGAAACCTATTGAATTCTATTTATAATAGATTTTTGAATTATTAAAGTGAATTATTAAAGTATGAATTATTAAAGTGAATTATTAAAGTATGAATTATTAAAGTGAATTATTAAAGTATAAATTATTAAAGTGAATTATTAAAGTTAAAGTAAAGTAAAAGTAAAGTATAGGTAAAGTTAAAGTATAATAAAAGTATAAAAACTATGTATGTATAATACGCGTATAAATATATATAATATTAATTTAAATAGTTATATATATTTAATGAAATAAAATATAAATATCGTTATATTTGTTATACTGGTTAACTAATGAGTTGTCAAAAGTGATTCTAGATATTTATAAAAGTTATATACGTTTTAATAATAAAGTTCTTTTTAAACTTAAAACGTCTTTGTACGTTTGAAAATAGATTAATAGAATATTACGGAAACCAATTCTCCACTAACTTTTGTCTAACTTTCGTAAATGACACTTTTTATTTTTATTTATAAATAGCTTTACAAATTATTCTAAATATCGTTAAGAGGAATAGATTTTCTCAAATCATAGTGGACCTCTCAACAGAGACTTGTAATCATAATTCAATGTTTCTGATAATTCAATCATTTAATATATTTTTTTTAATTTCGTCGAAAATCATATTGAAACAAATACGTTCGTGTAAAGTATTATACGTTTAATACTTTATTAATATTCTCAAGTTATAATATATATATATACATATACATATCTATTTATATATAACGGTTCGTGAATCTTCGGAATTTGGTCGAGGTTATAATGAATGTTTGAACACAGTTTAAAATTCTTGAGATTTAACTTAACAAACTTTGCTTATCGTGTCGGAATAATATAAAGATTAAAGTTTAAATTTGGTCGGAAATTTCCGGGTCGTCACGTGGAATGAGGAGCAGGAAAATGAAGTAGACGGAGAACGCAGCACGGAGAGCTGGATGTATGCTCCAATCATATTTCATACCATTCCAAATTGGCGCCTGTCAGAAGAGCTTGTGGTCATTTCAGCTGTAATAGCAAACAGAAACATCACTTGCATTTATACTGACACAGGTAGTGAAGCAGATATTTTGTATTTGCAGTGTTTTAAGGAATATCCGTTCAGCGTGAAGGATCGGCTACACTACATGAACTTAAAGATTGCTGGTATCACAGGTGAATCAATAAGAGCAGTTGGTAAAGTGAAACTGGATGTCACACTGGGAACACACCCTTTAGTCCGTACAGAAATTGTAGACTTTACAGTTCTTGATGGCAGATCCCGATTCAGTGCGTTGTTCGGTAGACGGACACTTCGCAAATTCGGAGCAATTACCTCTACACCGCATGCAGAATTGCGGTTCCCAACACCAAACGGTGTAACACTAATACACTCTGAATATGTTGGACCACCAAGGGAGAGATCAGTTGTTCATAACACTCTAGGGAATTTTTTCAGGGGGGAATCATCAAGGTAGTTGTTTAGTAGAAATGATGTGAACGGGTACTTCAAACCACCTAAAATGTGGCAACAGTGAAAGCAGGAGCAACACGGTACACGGAAGACAGTATAACAGCATGAATCTCGTAGAACAGTTTTTATCACATTTTTAATTTTCATCAGTTCAGGCAACAACACAATACACTTTTTGTAATTTTCTAATTGGGACTTGATCACCCCATGCAAAGATATTACACAAAAATGTTGTATGTGTGACAGTATTATCAATAAAATTTTAAATTTTTCTTACGCACAGCATTACGCGTTCGAATGTAAAGCATGGCATTCATTCCTACCCACATAAGGCAAGGCATTTTTATGCCCCCGATGGTAGAAGCTCTTGTGTCAACATTATAGACACAAGGGATCGGCTAGCGTAAAGTATTTACTTCGCTAGAGGGCACCGAGGCAAAACTAAAGATCTCATAATGTCATGACATACAGAATGGTTTATCACAACGGCATAAATCCATTTATAGCTTGTAAACAGGAAAAAATTAAATACAAGTGTATTTTATAAAGCCGCACAAAACCTAAGCGCAACACGCTAGTTCCATAAACAGAATTTTCTCTAACACATTTATTAATTTTTATAACATATAGACAAAATACCATCATTATGATTCATTCACATCCTATTTCAGAGGTTATAAACAGACTTCTCGATATTTCTTCATAACATAATTCAGCTAATGCATAACGGAGAATGGATAAGTTGTTTACGCAGTAATCGTAGAAATTATACATGTTTCGATCAGCTACAAACCAGATATACAATTTTTTAAACTGAATAACACAATGACATTTATGTAGCAGTATACTTTAGATTCATAAAGGAGAATGCTATGATGGGATATTACGAACAACGGACGACGGATTACAGTTCAATGCATAATCAAAAATAGTTTAAGGCAAATATCATTTCATATGACATGCTATATGAAATTCAAATGCACATAGCAGCAAAGTAATAAGAATAGAAAAATATGCTAACATTAAGCATAATGGCAGTATACACAAACAAATTATTAAGTTATTACCTATTGTTATTACAGAGAAAATATGTTCTTAAATGGGCACATCTAAAATATCTTTCACTGACACCTCCTCTCTAGCACAAATCTCACTTACAGAATCAATTTTCAAGGATGTTACTTCAGCAATGGCCAGCTGCAACTTGGCATCAATATCTGGTTTCATGTGTTTTGAAATAGCATCTGGTAAAGGGTCAGGCTTCACAGGCAGGGCATTCAAAATTTCCTCCATTGCATCTGTAAGATCACTTTCTGTAGATGCCACTAAATACCTATTGAAAGTTTCACCCACAAGTTTAGAACTCAACACTCTATGCACAAGACCAGGGATACCGGCTTTTAAATCAGTAAAGTTTTTCTTAACATCAGCAGCAGCAACAATCTTCTCCTCCAAGAATTGATTCTTCTCCTCAAGCAGCTTCTTTAACTCCTCATTACTCTTCACCGGCTTATCATTCTCCTCCATAAACTTCTCCTTCTCCACCCTTTCTGCAACACATTTTGTTTCCACCACCTGCAATAACTCCTCCTTCTTCTTAACAGCATCTTCTACAGTCTTCAGCTTTGAATTGGCATCTTTCAAGTCGACTTCAAGCCCCTTTACCTTATTGGCATTATGAACAGCATTGGCAACAATGGTGTCTTGAGCTTTTTTCATCTTAAGACCATGAATCACATGTTGATTCAGAAGTACTAATGCTATAGCAGTGGATTGATAGCTTTGTTTATGTGTCATGGTGGACAGAGAGGAAGACAAATCACTAATGGTGCTTGCCTACAATGAATTCAGTAATGCTGATAAGAAAACAATTATTAGTGAAATAATGTTCTTAGATTATAAATCTTATAAAGATTACCTTCAAAAACTCAGCAAAACTATCAGATTTGTTAGCAGGATCGTCAAGAAAAGCCTGCAAACCGCCCAGTGGTACAGATGGAGGTTGGGTAGATGCAGAAGATTGGGTCGTATCAGTCCCTTTAGGAGTATGTAGAGTTCTTAATGGAGGGGTCTCAAAAGAATCAACATCATCAGTTTCTTCATTATCATCATCACTGTCATCTTCAACATTAACAGTTTTATTACTCTCAGGATCCTTCCAAGTAGAAGTATCAACAACATCATCTTGAGGAACCAATCCTATAAAATAAAGAAGCAAATAAATATACAATAGAACTTCGACACAACATTATTAATTCACTTATACAGATACAGCTAAAATACATACTTCTCCTTTTTGGTTGGTCAGCAGCTTCACCTATTGGGCGTTTCCCCTCACGCTTCGAACCTTTACCAGCCTTCTTAGCGCCAGACGGTTCAGGGGTAAATTCAATAATCTCAACATCAGAAGATGGTTGAACAGCACCATCATCTCCGCCTTCAACAGACCGCTCTGGGCTTTTTAATTGTTTTTCAAAAGCAGCATCTTGGACTTTCTCCGCCTCAAATTTAGCAGGGGTTTTGGGTCGTTCAGACACAATCAAAGGATCAAGATTGGTCTTCTTGAAGGTTCTGTAAACCTGCATTACTTCTCCTGCAATCAGATAATATACAAACAAACAGAAAAACATATAAGAACATACACAATTCAGAATAACATAACAAATAACAGAATATATCAACAAAGGTGCCTACCACAGCCTTCCCAGCGCAGCACTGGTGTATATCCAGAACGCCAGTTGTTACTCATTTTATAGAGAACCACTATAGCTTCATAATCATCATATGACCGTTGTGGAAATTTGAATGTCTTCAACGTATCAATAATAAAACTTTCATCTTCAGACAATATGGTGGATTTGCTAACTCCTATGGTAGTTTTTCTCCAACCACAAACACATGCCCAAGCATCATGAACAACCCTTTCATTAACAAAGAAATAGGGATCTTTCCAGTTTTTTAACGAACTTTCCTTCACCCCAGTAAACGCCTTGTTCGGCTTACAATCAAATGTATACCAGCATTTGCTAACTAATCTAGTTCTAAATAATTCATGGAAAATATTCACATTGGGAGCTTCTCCTACAGAATTACAGTACATTTCAAAAAGAATAATTTTCTATAAACCTAATGGATGAACTTGGCTAATACCTATCCCATAGTGGGCAAGTATTTGTTTAAGAAAGGAAGAAAGAGGAATACGGAGGTTTCCTACAGTTAATTGCAATTTATAGAGGGTAATCATCTTTTTCGGAGGTTTATTGGCCCTATCGCTAGGCAAAGGCACAATAGGATTCAACAACCTAAGATATCTGTGCTTCTCACATAATTGTTCTATATCGGCTTCATTGATACTAGAAGAGATGGTGCTGATGTCACGATTGTCTCTCTGAGAAGACGTGCTGCTGGATACGGCCATGGTAGTACGAAAAAACAAAAAATTTAAACAGAAGAAAAGATGAACAATCACTGACCTTGCACTTCACGAATTGCTAAATTGAATAAATTGCAAGATATCTTCACAGCAGATAATTAGTTTTCTGAAAAGAAAAAAGGTAAAAGGTCGGGCTATTTATAGTCAAGCAAATGGATAATGAAGGGACAAGATTGAGACACGTGCATGGGACAGATCAATAGAGCAAACAATTTGAATTTCGAAAATAAATTAAAAAGATTTTGGGGGTAAATTCATGATTGATAAAATGACGTCAGAGCAGAAAATCAGTCGGCTACAGCAGTTTTGTGTCTTCGAGGAAAAAGGCATCTTTTTTTTTTAGTTTAATGACTTTATTTTTTTACAAAAATAAAGACATTAAACTGGGGGAATTTAATGGTGTATCACAGGAGATACACGCATAAAAACATCATTTTTATACAGAAAACTAGATCAAAGAACACAAGACATGATAAAATTTAGCAATTTTTAGCACTTACCGCCCAGCGTCCATCACGCCGCCTAACGTCAAGCCCTTTAACTCAGCGCGTGAACGGCACGCATCCACGTCAGCGCACGCCACTGACATTCAGGATACTTCACGTAACAGAACCATTCAGTGATTGACACGTGTATCCCATGAATTTTGGACATTCTACGCCTATAAATAGACCCCCTGGGTTACCACATTTGACATCATTCTGATCTGAACTTCAGTCAGAGAGAAGTACACTTTCTCTCTCACACAGTTCTTTCTCACTCTAAAACAACACTAGCCGCTTAGCAGCAGTGCGCTAGACGGATCATTACAGATTGATCCACAGATTGATTGAGGCCACCCCACAGATCTTACATCTGTGTTCCGGGTATGCAGAGATTATTTCTCGAGGGAAAACAACAATCAACAGTATACGCCACACGCTGAGCAGCTAGCTTTCTGTACTAGTACCTTACAGCCGCTATACGGAAAATCGTACTAACAACGTTTAAAGCATGTTTATTCTCAGGTGATTATTAAGAGCTTCTGCTGTTGCATGCTAATACGTGGACAAGATTTGGTGTCAGCATGCTTGCATAATATTGTTTAAAACTGCATTCGAGATTTATTTTGTTGTAACATATTAATATTGTAAACCAATATGTATTGGTAGTGTGTAAGTGTGATATTTTTAGATTATCATTTCTGGATAATCTAGGTGGTGTATTTTTAACCTTGTCGATAAAATAAAGGTTATGGTTTGTTTTAAAAACGAATGCAGCCTTTGAAAAACGTCTCATATAGAGGTCAAAACCTCGCAACGAAATCAATTAATATGGAACGTTTATAATCGATATGAACGGGACATTTCAAAAATGAGCAAATGCACATCGGAAGATTTCTTTCATACCTGAGAATAAACATGCTTTAAAGTGTCAACCAAAAGGTTGGTGAGTTCATTAGTTTATCATAAACAATCATTTCCAATAATATAATAAACCACAAGATACTCATATTTAGAAAACAATCTGTGCAGGTTTACTCCTGCTATAAAATCATTCATATGAAAAACACCGGAACCTTTCAAAATAACTCACCAACGGTAGCTAATATGTCGTGCAATGCAAAATCATCTCACCGTGGTAGTTAATACAATATAATTTCAATAACGGTAGCTAATGCATCGTGCAATGCAAAAATGTCTCACCGTAAATAATTTTACAACAGTAGCTAATGCATCGTGCAATACAAAAAATTCTCACCGATGGTAGCTAAAATGGTAGCTAATGCGTCGTGCAATGCAAAATCATCTCACCGTTACTAACTACTAAATCGAACCATTTCGGTAGCTAATGCGTCGTGCAATGCAAAATCATCTCACTGATGCTCGATAATACAATCTTTATAGAAATCGAACCTCTGAATCCAAATAATTCTATCATAGAATGTAGTTTTGAATACTTGTGTCTATTTCGTCAATCAATTATAAAAAACAGTTCATGTATTCTCAGTTCAAAAATATATCTCAAAAGCATTTAATAAAACAGTTATAAAAATAGCGCATGTATTCTCCGTCCTAAAAATGTAAAGAGTAAAAGGGAATCAAATTAACTAACCATACGATATTTTGTAGTAAAAATATGCATACGACGAAACTAAACAATGCAAGGTTGGCCTCGGATTCACGAACCTATAACATTTGTATATATATTAACACATATAATTGTAATCGAACAAAGTTGTATATATATTTATTATAATATATTATTAAATTGTAACTTATCATTATGTATATATAATGTTTTAAAATTAATATTTATATTTTTATATGTGTTTATATTATTATTTATAATAACTTAAAATATTTTATATACTATATGTAATTTAGTTATTATTATAACTAATAATATTTCATATAAAAATATAGTACGCAATATACTTTTATATATAAATCTCTTTTGTTTGTAAAATTAAAAATTATAATACTGTTAAAGTAAAGATAATAATACTAATACTTAGATATAAAAAAATGAAACATGATAGTTTTACTAATAATGATTCTTTAAATAATAATATAGTTGTAAAAATAATAGTTTTTATTAATAACAATACTAATAATGATAATATCAGTAGTTTTTAATATAATGAAGGATTTAATAATAATGATGATAAAAATAATAATTTTGATATTAATACTTGATATCTAATAATAATAATAATAATTATAACAATCTTGTTACGAATGGTAATCTTAATAATAATACTTCTGTTAATAATAATACGTCTAAAATGTTACTAATACTAATATTAATGATAATAATAATGGTTATAATACTTATAATAATTATAATACTAGTAGTAATTATAATGCTAATATTTAGTAGTAATAACAATTAATAACAACAACAACAATAATAATAATAATAATAATAATAATAATAATAATAATAATAATAATAATAATAATAATAATAATAATAATAATAATAATAATAATAATGATAATTATAATAATAATGGAAATAGGAAAAAAATGTATACCCTCCTAAAAAGAAATGCTCCATATGGGACTCAAACCCGAGACCACTCGCTAACCCGTCACCTCCCTTAACCATTCTTCCAATTCTGTTTATTTGACTATAACAGAATTTAATTTTATATAACCCATTATTTCCTGTTATCTATTTTCTCCTTTTTCTTCACATTTTAATCGACATTTGTGTACTGATTTTAATTAGAATATAAATATGGATCCGAACAACAAAATGTAATTGAATTTATTTATAAAAAAATATATATAAAAGATTGCAACAGCAGTCAGTTCTTTAAAAAAAAATTAATTCACAATCAAATCAATTGGAAATAAATCGAAAACATAACAACTGAATTACGTTTGCTTTAGAATGTATAAACGAAACAGAAACGATCCATAATCATTATTTGACTCAATTAATTCGAAAAAAATAAAAAAGAAAATGCTGTAACAGGTTCTTAACCCGTTCGTGAACTTCAGATCACATTCAATTTTCTAACATATTTTAGACCACGATCATAACACGAAAGATGTTTCAAATCCCTCCTAGAAACTATAAGAATCGTTAATTTCAACAGAATCTTTAAAACAGATTCGAATTTAGTGATGAACACAGAGTTGACTTTTTGTAACATAAACTTTGACTCCAAAATTCATGCTCGATACTAAAAATTGGGATTTGAAATCTTCTAGAAAGTTTAAATGAATGATTTATAACAGAACTTGTGACGACCCGCAAAATTTCTGATCAAATTTAAACTTAATCTTTATATGATTTCGACACGATAAGCAAAACCTGTAATATTGAGTCTCAAAATTTTTAGAACTGTATATATAAATTCATTTGTCCTTAGACTGTTCCCGACGATTTACGAACTATTATCTGTAAATAAAAATGTAAATATAAATATAAGAATATTTATATAATAAATAAGATATAAAATAATTAAGTTGTACTTAAATTAAAATTATATGATAGATAAATTATTATAATATGTATATTGTAATATTTATATAAAAATTTATTATTCAATATAAGTTACTATATACATATATAATTATTAAACATTACATAAATAATAAATTATAATATTAAATGTAATTCTAAATTAAAATATAGTTATTATATTAATATTTTATAAATATTAATACTAATATTAATATCAAAATTATTAATATTATTAAAATTATAATATAAAATTTGATATAAATTATTATGTTATTATTGTTATTAATGTTATCATTGATAATATTAATAATATTATAACTAGCATTATTATTAGTATCATTAATAATATTATCATTATCATAATTACTTTTATTCTTATTATTATTAGTAAAATTTTTATAAAAATTTTTTTAATATTAATATTATTATTATATTTCTATTATTATTATTAGTATTAGTATTCTTAATAAAACTTAATAACATCCTCAGATTTATTAATACAATTATATTATAAGTAATATTACAAAATTTAATTGGATATATACATATGAATATATAAATATATATCAGTTATATATATAAGAGTTAAATAAAGGAATACAGTTATATATATATTACTGTTATAATAAAACGCGTAATCTTTTATCTATCACAATCAATTTATCTTAGTTCATGCTCATGATTTGTACTATATCTATTCTATATCGAATTCACTTCAACTAAGAAACAAATTCTGTTAAAAATCCCAGTTTGCTTTTAAATTTTCTTGTTGTTATTGTCTTTTCTGTTCTTGGTTCTATCTGATGTATTATGAGTCGACAACCAGAATTGAATTATAAATAAATCAGTTTCAGATATTATGAATCAATATATATCCACTACCATTATCAATTACATCTTCAATTTGGAAATTTAAAACAGAAAAATTAAAAGAAAATTCGTTTTACCCCTGTTCTTGAGTTCATCTTTTAAAAAGCTCAAATTTGAATTGTATTTCAAAATGTAATAATGCAATTATGTTAAGAATCCCTTTTGAAAGCTTTCTGTAAAACTTCAAAGTCCAATTCATCTTATTGAATTTCAATTTTTGAGTCAAAGTTTTGTAATGAAAAAGTGAACCATAGTTCTTAAATTAAATTCGAATTTTCTGTTATAATTCAAGTGAAATTGATGATTGATAAAGTTTATAGGGATGAATAAAAACCTTTTTCATGTTATGATTATAGTCCAAAACGTCCTCAAATTTCGAAAGTGATTTTGAGTTCATTACGTGTTCTTCGTTATCTGCTACTGCTATTTATTCAATTTTTCTTCTCTGTTATGATAATTCAAATTGAATCAAAGTCTTATTCTGTTTGTTTACAAGTCTTAATTGAAATTATAAGTTCATTACTATGGTTCCTGGTCGACTAGTTATATGGAGCCCTGTCCAATTTGAGTTCTTTAAATTCTTTTTTTAACGAACGGCTGTTACTGTTTGATTAAATTGTTTTTGTTAAATTCAAATCACCAACACAATCGTATCTGTTTCTATTTTAACACCTAAACCAAATAACTAAATCCCAAGTGAGATTATTAAGTGATCTAGTCGATTGATTTGATTAAGAAGAAGGAGAGAAACAGGAGTACGATTTACATAAATTAAAAGGTGAATTAAACTAGATAAGTCAAGGCAGAGGAATGGTTTAGAGGGTGTTCCGGTGAGCGAGAGGTCTCGAGTTTGAGCCTGGCTTGGTGCATATTTTTTTAAGATGGGCTTCAAAGGTAGTTTTATATTCCAAAAATCATTTCTATTTTTATTATTGATATTGTTATTATTATTATTACTAGTATTATTAATTAATTTTATTATTATCATTATTATTAGCTTAGTATTTATTAATAGAATAAGTATTATATTTATTATTAATATGATTATGATTAAAATTATTGTTATTATTATTATTGTTATCTATATCAAAATCAATAAAAGTATTTTTATTAAAATTTTAGAATTATTAGTATTATTAATATAGGAATTACTACTATCCCTATGATTAAGATTATTATTATTATTATGAAAATAATACAAATTATTTCATTAATATTAGTACTTGTATCATTTTATAATTATTAGTATTATTATTATCATTAACATAGGCATTATTATTAGTATTAGCATTATTATTATTAATATTACAAAGTATCATTAATAGACTTATCATTTAAACATTAATATTAGTGTTATCGTATGATTACTGAAATTTCTATTAAAACTATTAAAAATGACCATTATTAATAAAAGTATTATTTCTACTTAAACTATCATTATTATTGTTATCAGTATTATCTGAAAGGACCCATTCATATACATTATAAACGATTCACAACAGTTGATAAAATCGCGAGGTATTTGACCTCTATATGATACATTTTACAAACATTGCATTCATTTTTAAAAGACAAACTTTCTTTTCATCTAAAGTTGACGGCATGCATACCATTTCATAATACATCCAACTATAATTGACTTAATAATTATCTTGATGAACTCAATGACTCGAATGCAACGTCTTTCGAAATATGCCATGAATGACTCCAAGTAATATCCTTAAAATGAGCTAATGCACAGCGAAAGATTTCTTTAATACTTGAGAATAAACATGCTTTAAGTGTCAACCTAAAGGTTGGTGAGTTCATTAGTTTATCATAATCCATCAATTCCATAATTTTAACAGACCACAAGATCCTCATTTCTCATAAATATCATTACACTCGCAAGTGTATAAAATCCATTAGTTTGATGAACACCTGGTAACCGACATTAACATAATGCATATAGAATATCCCCCGCATACTCGCAAGTATGCCATAAATATTGGCAATCGCAATCACCATTTAAATCGAAGTACTAATGCATTCCAAATTCCAGAATGGGGTTTGTTAGGCCCATAGATCTATCCTTAGGATTCGCGTCAATTAGGGGCCATTTCCCTAATTCTTAGGCTACCAGACTTGAAGGGGCAATATTCGGTATAGTAATCCAACCATAGAATGTAGTTTTAAGTACTTGTGTCTATTTCGTCAAATATTTATAAAATCAGCGCATGTATTCTCAGTTCCAAAAATAAATATTGCAAAAGCATTTAAAAAGGGAGCAAATAAAACTCACAATACTGTATTTTGTAGTAAAAATACATATGACGTAATTGAATAAGTGCAAGGTTGGCCTTGGATTCACGAACCTATATTAATTATATATATTTATATGTATGATCAATATCTGTCTAACAATTTAGGTCAAGTCGTATTGTATCACAATCCTAATGTTCGAGACTAAATATGCAAAAGTCAACAAAAGTCATATTGACCAAAATGTCTTCCAAAATTTATACATGATTATTATATAGTTTAAATATAGTCGTTTTATATATTTAAATATTTTTAACAGATTTTAGTAAAGTAAATAATATAGTTCTTTTATTAATAAATAAAATTTTATATTAAAATTTATATAATAAAAATATACTTTTATATATCTTAAGTAATAAAATTTATAAAGTTCATTTAATATCATAAAAATAATATGATAGGTATGATTAATGTAATTATATTATACGTAGTAAAATATCTTTTTCCTACTTAAAGGCCGGAGGTCCTCTCGGAAGCAATCTCTTTATCCGTTGAATAGAGAGAGGGATGACTTTCTCTACTTTTGATAGTGTTTCACTCTGGGTGAAGAAATAACTTGTCTTTATTCTCGGATAGGGGAAGGATTGTCTACATCTCACCTCCCCCATACACCACTTATGTGGTATTGGGTTTTTTTGTTGTTGTTGTTGTTGTAGTAAAATATCTTTGTATCACATATTTATTTGATAAAATAATATTGATAATAATAATAATAATAATAATAATAATAATAATAATAATAATAATAATAATAAGTAAAATTTGTATTATTTTGTAATAATTATTATTATTCTACTAATAAAAATAACAATAATTATATTTTCTAAAAATGATAAAATGATAATTTTTATTAATAATAGTACTAAAATGATAATAATAATGATGTTTCATATTAACAATGATATTTTTATTAAAAATAATAATTTTATTAAAAATGATAGTTTTAATATTAATAATACTTTTAATAATAATAATAATAGTAAAATAATGAAAATGATATTTTTCCTTTAAATCAATATCTTACAATATCTTAACTTCATCATGATACTCATACTCATTATTTCCTAATCGCTTCGTTTAATAGCTTTTAATCGTCTTTTATATCGCGTTCATATTAATAATAATAATAGTAATCATAATAATTAGATGTTACTAATATTAGTTTAAATTATAATAATACTAATAATAATAATATTAATGATAATACTAATAACTATTTGAATAATAATAATAATAATAATAATAATATAATAATAAAAATAATAATACTAATTATAACCTTAACGATAATAACGATAATAATAATAATAAAAATAACAATAATATCTTTTATTAATAACGACAATGATAATAATAATAATAATAATAATAATAATAATAATAATAATAATAATAATAATAATAATAATAATAATAATAATAATAATAATAATTAGATTATAACGACGATAATAATAATTATTTTTACAAAAATTCAATTGACTATAACTTCTAAACCGTTCATTGAAACCATTCGATATCTAAATGAAAAGTTCTCAATTTTTCGCTAGCTTTCCAACGACATGCATATCATATACCTTATCTTAATAGCATATGTATGTAATTCAAGATTCGACATAACCTATCTAACGACAATAACGAACGTATAAGCATGCATAATCCTATATACTCGAGTACTAGTCAGGGATACACTAATAATATATCAAAGTTAAGTTATGAGGGCTCACGTATCAATATTGAGATTCAATATTGTAGGAAAAGTACGTAGACACAAAGGGGATGATAAATACTAGTTTGACTCACGAGCAATACTCCCGAACCATACCCATAACCTCCATAGCTATAACCCATAATTTCCTTAGCTCTATCCCGCTCGAAAAACAATTTTGAAATCACTCGGACAACACTCCGTCGTAATATTTTATGTATACTAATAATATCTTGAAATAATACTGAGTAAATATATATATGTAAATCGATTGAGAGAGTTTAGAAAAAATATTTTCAAGTTTCTATGAAATAATGAAACCTATTGAATTCTATTTATAATAGATTTTTGAATTATTAAACTGAATTACTAAAGTATGAATTATTAAAGTGAAATATTAAAGTATGAATTATTAAAGTGAATTATTAAAGTATGAATTATTAAAGTGAATTATTAAAGTATGAATTATTTAAGTGAAATATTAAAGTTAAAGTAAAGTAAAAATAAAGTAAAGGTAAAGTTTAAGTATAGTAAAAGTATATAAAACTATGTACGTATAATACGCGTATAAATATATATAATATTAATTTAAATCGTTATATATATTTAATAAAATAATATATAAATATCGTTATCTTTATCATACTGGTTAAGTAATGAGTTGTCAAAAGTGGTTCTAGATATTTATAAAAGTTATATACGTTTTAATAATAAAGTTCTTTTTAAACTGAAAACGTTTTTGTACGTTTAAATAAATATGATAATTTTGTTTTCCAAAACTAAATATATTTAAGAATTATTTTGTTTAAAGGTTAAAATAATGGAAATCGTTATATCATAAAACGTTTTAGAAAAGTAGAATAATATATATTCATAATCGGTTTCAAGTTTTTAAATTACAGTCTATTGGTGAAGCATGGGATAAAGTTCAAAGGTTAAATAAACATATGAAATCAACTTAATGAAAAATGTCGAGTCACTTAACTTGTTGATATCCAACATCTAAGTTATTTACACTCCACGTTCTTACTTATAAATCACTTTACCATTTTCCGAATGTTGTCAAAAAGAATAGATTTCTTAAATCACAGTGGACCTCATAACATGGACCCGTAATCATATCACAATGTATCTGATAAATCAATCATTTGATATTATCTTCTAATTCCATCGATAAATATATTGAAACAAATACGTTCTTGTAAACTATTATACGTTTAATACTTTATTAATATTCTCAAGTTATAATATATATATACATATATATACATATCTATTTATATATAACAGTTCGTGAATCGTCGGAATTTGGTCGAGGTTATAATGAATGTATGAACACATTTTAAAATTCTTGAGATTTAACTTAACAAACTTTGCTTATCGTGTCAGAATAATATAAAGATAAAGTTTAAATTTGGTTGGAAATTTTCGGGTTGTCACATTATCTATATTATTATTATTAAAATAATTACGACTATGAGAATAAAAGTTTTAATGACGTTATTAAAGTTATAAGCATAAAAATAAAGATTATGTATATAAATATATAATTAATACACATAACTTAACTATATTAATATCTCTATATATAAAATAAAAAATATATATAATGAAACTTATTAATTTATAATATATATAAATTACATCACTAATAATAATATATATATTTGTTCGACTACAATTATGTGTGTTAATATATATACAAATGTTATAGGTTCGTGAATCCGAGGCTAACCCTGCATTGTTCAGTATCGTCGTATGAATATTTTTACTACAAAATATTGTATCGTGAGTTTCATTTGCTCCCTTTTTAAATGCTTTTGCAATATATATTTTTGGACTGAGAATACTTGCGCTTTTATAATTGTTTTATGAAATAGACACAAGTAATTAAAACTACATTATATGGTTGAATGGATCGAAGCCGAATATGCCCCTTTTAGCCTGGTAATCTAAGAATTGGGGAACCGAGCCCCTAATTGACGCGAATCCTAAAGATAGATCTTTTGGGCCTAACAAACCCCATCCGTTGTTGTGGATGCTTTAGTACTTCAAAATTTTATCATGTCCGAAGGGAGTCCCGGAATGATGGAGATATTCTATATGCATCTTGTAAATGTCGATTATCAGGTGTTCAATCCATATGAATGATTATTTTTGTCTCTATGCATGGGACATATTTTTATGAGAAATGGAAATGAAAATCTTGTGGTCTATTAAAATGATGAAAATGATCGATTATGATAAACTAATGAACTCACCAACCTTTTTGGTTGATACTTTAAAGCATGTTTATTCTCAGGATTAAAAGAAAATCTTCCGCAGTGCATTTGCTCATTTTAAAGATATTACTTGGAATCATTCATGGAATATTTCAAAAGACGTTGCATTCAAGTCGTTGAGTTCAGTAAAGATTATGATTAAGTAAATGATAGATTATATCATTTATGGTTGGATATTATGAAATGTTATGCATGTCTGTCAACTTTCGATGTAATGAAAGTTTGTCTTTTTAAAAATGAATGCAATGTTTGTAAAATATATCATATAGAGGTCAAGTACCTCGCGATGTAATCATATGTTATTGTATTCGTTCTTATATATTAGGACGGGTCTTTGCATGTGGTATCAGAGCTGGTTTAATGCCTTTGGTGCGGGTTAGTCGTAAAGGAGGTTCTCACAGTGTGATCTGTGGCGAAGCATTGTCTCTTACTCCTTGCGGTCCCTTACGAGGGTTGGCAGTAGCGAGAGGCAGTGTAGTGACCCGAACTTTTACATGATTATATATTAATTGAAAACTATATTTGCATGATTAAATGTTTCCAACATGTTAAGCAATCAAACTTGTTAAGACTTGATTATTTGAAATGAGTTTCATGTAGACAATTGACCACCCAAGTTGACCGGTGATTCACGAACGTTAAAACTTGTAAAAACTATATGATGACATATATATGATTATATATATAGTTAACATGATATTATGATAAGTAAGTATCTCATTAGGTATTTTAACAATGAGTTATATACATAAAATTGAGTCTATTGAATTAAGAAACTTGAAACGTTATATATAACGATTATCTTTATAACAACGTCTTACTAAATACATATGAATCATATTAAGATATTGATACACTATGTTTAATCATGATAAATGATAAGTAAACATGTCATTAAGTGTATTAACAATGAACTACATATGTAAAAACAAGACTACTAACTTAATGATTTCGAAACGAGACATATATGTAACGATTATTGTTGTAACAACATTTAACTGTATATATATCATACTAAGATATATTAATATATCATAATATCATGATAATATAATAATTTAACATCTCTTTAGATATAATAAACAATGGATTAACAACATTTAACAAGATCGTTAACCTAAAGGTTTCAAAACAATATTTACATGTAACGACTAACGATGATTTAACGACTCAGTTAAAATGTATATACATGTAGTGTTTTAATATGTATTCATACACTTTTGAAAGACTTTAAGACACTTATCAAAATACTTCTACTTAACAAAAATGCTTACAATTACATCCTCATTTAGTTTCATCAACAATTCTACTCGTATGCACCTGTATTCGTACTCGTACAATACACAGCTTTTAGATGTATGTACTATTGGTATATACACTCCAATGATCAGCTCTTAGAAGCCCATGTGAGTCATCTAACACATGTGGGAACCATCATTTGGCAACTAGCATGAAATATCTCATAAAATTACAAAAACATTAGTTATCATTCATGACTTATTTACATGTAAACACAATTACACATCCTTTATATCTAATCCATATACCAACGACCAAAAACACCTACAAACATTTTCATTCTTCAATTTTCTTCATCTAATTGATCTCTCTCAAGTTCTATCTTCAAGTTCTAAGTGTTCTTCATAAATTCTATAAGTTCTAGTTTCATAAAATCAAGAATACTTCCAAGTTTGTTAGCTTACTTCCAATCTTGTAAAGTGATCATCCGACCTCAAGAAATCTTTCTTATTTACAGTAAGATATCTTTATAATACAAGGTAATACTCATATTCAAACTTTGATTCAATTTCTATAACTATAACAATCTTATTTCGAGTGGAAATCTTACTTGAACTTGTTTTCGTGTCATGATTCTGCTTCAAGAACTTTCAAGCCATCCAAAGATCCTTTGAAGCTCAAGTTATTTTTTCATCATTTCCAGTAGGTTTACCTACTAAACATGAGGTAGTGATGATGTTCATAACATCATTCGATTCATATATATAAAACTACCTTATTCGAAGGTTTAAACTTGTAATCACGAGAACATAGTTTAGTTAATTCTAAACATGTTCGCAAACAAAAGTTAATCCTTCTAACTTGACTTTTAAAATCAACTAAACACATGTTCTATATCTATATGATATGATAAATTAATAATTTAAAACCTGAAAATACGAAAAAATACCGTAAAACCGGATATACGCCGTCGTAGTAACATCGCGGGCTGTTTTGGGTTTGATAATTAAAAACTATGATAAACTTTGATTTAAAAGTTGTTATTCTGGGAAAATGATTTTTCTTATGAACATGAAACTATATCCAAAAATCATGGTTAAACTCAAAGTGGAAGTATGTTTTTCAAAATGGTTATCAAGACGTCGTTCTTTCAACTGAAATGACTACCTCTTACAAAAATGACTTGTAACTTATATTTCCATCTATAAACCTATACTTTTTCTGTTTAGATTCATAAAATAGATTTCAATATGAAACCATAGCAATTTGATTCACTCAAAACGGATTTAAAACGAAGAAGTTATGGGTAAAACAAGATTGGATATTTTTTTTGATTGTTTAAGCTACGGGAAATATTGTAACAATTCTATACAAATCATATCCTAGCTAACTTATATTGTATTATACATGTATTCTAATATATTATGTAATCTTGGGATACCATAGACACGTATTCAAATGTTTTGACATATCATATCGACCCACGTATATATATTATTTGGAACAACCATAGACACTCTATATGCAGTAATATTTGAGTTAGCTATACAGAGTTGAGGTTGATTCCAAAAATATATATATTTTAAGTTGTGATCTAGCCTGAGACGTGTATACACTGGGTCATGGATTGATTCAAGATAATATATATCGATTTATTTCTGTACATCTAATTGTGGACAGCTAGTTGTAGGTTACTAGCGAGGACAGCTGACTTAATAAACTTAAAACATAAACGTATTAAAAATGTTGTAAATATATTTTGAAAATACTTTGATATATATGTACATATTTGTTATAGGTTCGTGAATCGACCAGTGGCCAAGTCTTACTTCCCGACGAAGTAAAAATCTGTGAAATAGTCCCACTTTTAAAATCTAATATTTTGGGATGAGAATACATGCAGTTTTATAAATGTTTTACGAAATAGACACAAGTAAATAAAACTACATTATATGGGTGAATGATCGAAGCCGAATATGCCCCTTTTTGCTTGGTAACCTAAGAATTAGTAAACCGATCTACAATTTACGCGAATCCTAAAGATAGATCTATTGGGCCTAACGAACCCCATCTATGGTTGCGGATGCTTTAGTACTTCGACGCTGTTTTATCATGTCCACTTGATTTCCCGGAATGATAGGGGATATTCTTATATGCATCTTGTTAATGTCGGTTACCAGGTGTTCACCATATGAATGATTTTTAAAGGTTCTTCGTATGCCCGAGAGACATATTAAATTAATGTGGCTAATGTGTTATGATCCAAGTCGGGTCATACCCAATAACAAGCTTACCAACACTTTATATGTATTTATTTTAACGGTTGGATTGTTAAATAAATACGCGACACTTGAACTTTAAGAAAAACGGTTTTCTGAAATATTATTTGATGTGCATATATATAAATTATGGAATAATTTATATAATTTGGATTTAATTATTTATAGGTTAAATAATTAATAAATTTATGTTACATTTTATATAAATGGGTTTTATATAATAAAATGTACATAAATAAATATGGAAGTTTATAAAATAGTTTTATAAAAAATTAACTCTTTTATAAAACTTATTTTATAATACATATTTGGAAGTGGCATGGGAGTTTCACAAGCATGCTATTATTTTACTAGATTTTAAGTGTTACTTTCAAAGATTCCATGTGATAAGTACCAAGACCTCTTGGAGACTTAAACACTTGAACATACATGCAATAACACATCAAATACACTCCAAAAAAAAACTGCACAAGTTCCTTTTCTGCTGCAGTAGGCCGTGGGCTTTTATGAGGGATAAGAGGTTCATGGTTTGGTTTTTGGAAGCTTAATTCAAGTGTCAACAAATCCTAACCAAAGTACAAGGTGTTGGTGATAAGCTTGGGGTATTACAACTTGAGGTTTCATACATTTTGGAGCTCCATTCATCTTCATCATCTTCATCATTTACTAGCAAGCTTGGAGTAGGTATAATCTCTTTACTTGCTTGTAGTTTGTAAGTATATATCACAACTTGATCCTAATTGGGATTTAACTTTAATTGGTTAAAGATTAACAAGTTTTAAATGATAATATGAACATGCTTCCGCTTTTATTTGATTCTTAAAAGGTTTTAAGTATTATGAAACTTGTTAAATCCCAACAATGGTATCAGAGCCGAAGTTGTTGAAATATGCTTCGAGATGGTTATTAAACCCACTATAATTTTGCATTCTATGAACATGCATGAAGTAGAATGTAAAATTTTCAGTTTTGGGTGTTTTGTCATTTTGGCCAAAATCACTTGTGATTCTGTATTGCCAATCACTTGTGATTCTGTGTTGCAGATCACTTGTGATTCTGTGTTTACAGATCACTTGTGATTCCGTGTTTCCAATCACTTGTGATTCTGTACTGCCAATCCCTTGTGATTCTGTACTGCCAATCACTTGTGATTCTGTATTGCCTATCTCTTATGTAGTTAAAGTTCACAATCTAAGCCTTGACCTTGTGTTTGGTTGCATGCATGGTTGATTGATATTTATTCAATTGGTTTGTAATAATATTTATTCATTTGGCATGTAATAATTCATTTGGTTATGTAATTTATTTTATATTTGGTATGTAAAATAGATTAGGTTGTAATTTCATTTTTTAGACAAAATGTATTAGGATATATTTTGTAAAATGATGAAGAATGATGAAGACTTGAAGAACACATGAAGAAGCATTTGGATGCAAGGTTAAGTGGGAGATTTGAAATCTCCTACTTTGTGTAATTACCCCTTATCCGGTGGCATTTGTTTTCAGCTAAACAAATGTCTACCAAAATGGCTTGATTGTGAACATATTTGTTTTGCATGCATGGTTGTTTATTGTATGATTGTGGATTGTATGTTTGTATGCTACAAGTTAATCACACAAGTTAACAACAAGCAAAATGAAAATTTAATTGGTTAAATTATACATTCATTAACGACATGCAAAATGAAAATTTAATTGGTTGAATTAAAAATGGCTAAAAGGACATTAATAAACGGTTATTAAGATCATGATTAGGATCATATATATAAAATGGTTTATAGACATGAAATTGGCTTTTCATAATGAACTATACACCAAATGCATGTTGGTGTATGGCAAATGTTTTCTTAAACTAGAATTTATGAAAACTTAAAATCCCTTAACTAAAACTAGGCAAACAAGTTAAACGCCATCCTTTTGTAGGAACACTTGAACATAGTAGTGAACTCATAATGGAATAAAGGTCACCTAACCATTATGAACTAACTATTATGGTTAAGGTAAAATTCGCATGCTTGTGGGATAAAGGTCACCTAACCACTTGTATGTTAATTTTACAAGTTTACACAAGTAGGACGACTTGATTTGGAAATCATGAACTTAGGGTCACCGAAGCATGAGGAACAAATAGGCGTTGATGGGATAAATATGCCATGCAAAAGGATTGCATGATCCCATAATTTAGAAGTTGCAAAAGGATTGCAATTGTCATATAAATGACTACCTAGCTAAATCAAATAACGGGATAAAGGTCACCTAACCGAAATTTGATTTACCGTTGGATTCTAATATTTAATAAAACAATTAATTATAAAAGGGTGTTGTTTATTAAATTTAAAATCGATACTAAAATGAACTTTGTTAAATTTTGTAGATGGCCGCAAATAACAACAACATGCAAAATGCACCACTTAACCTAAACAACCTATCATTAAGGTCTCTCCTCGAGAAAGACAAACTCAACCATACGAACTTTATGGATTGGTTCCGTAATCTTAGGATTGTCCTCAAACTTGAGGACAAAGCGTATGTGTTGGAGGACCCTATTCCCGACCAACCGGATGAGGAAGATATAGAGGGCATGGCTTATTATGACAAGTATTTCGCCGATTCAGTGCAAGTCGCATGTCTAATGCTTGGGACTATGATACCCGAACTCCAAAAGGATTTCGAACATCATAGTGCATATGACATGATTACGCAATTGAAGGAGATGTTCCTTCAACAAGCACGTGTCGAGCGCTTCAAAACGGTTCGAGCGCTACATGCATGTCGTATGGATGACACCCAATCCGTCTCCTCTTATGTCCTCAAAATGAAGAGCCTTATTGATCGTGCTAACCGTCTTAACCTAAACATATCAAATGAGTTAGCCACAGATCTTATCCTTAATTCCCTATCAAAAAGGTTTGATCAATTTGTAATTAATTACAATATGAATGGGATGGATAAGAGCATAGGTGAGCTTCACGGTATGCTTAGAACGGCGGAAACTAGCATGGGTAAAAGGGCTTTACCCGTGTTAGCAATCGATCAAGGTGGGTCCAACGGTAACACCTCTAAGCCAAAGGTGGCTAAGAGAAAAGGACCCGCCTATCAAGGCAAAGGGAAGGGGAAGATGGTTACCCCAACCATCAACAAGGCCAAGAAGCAAAAGGTCACCGAGAAGGCAAACCCCAAAGAAGACCCGTGTTTCGGTTGCGGTGAAATGGGTCACTGGAAGCGAAATTGCCCGGTCTATCTTAAGGAGTTGAAGGACAAGAGGGATGCGGGGCAAACCTCAGGTAATATATATATATATATGGTATATATTGAGCTTAATATTACTTCTTCTAATACATGGGTATTAGACACGGGATGTGGAACTCATATTTGCAATTCTTTGCAGGGGTTCAAAAGAAGTGATCATATGGCGGGAACATCGAGTCTCTATATGGGCAATGGTGCAAAGGTGCATGTTAAAGCTCAAGGAGATTTTGTTTTGAAGCTTCCAAGTGGATTGGAACTTATTTTAGAAAATGTTTTGTATGCTCCGGATTTGTGTAGAAACATTATTTCTATTTCTCGTTTGAAACAATGTGGTTTTAATGTTAATTTTATTAATGATGATATCCATGTTTGTTTAGATAATGTGTTCTATTTCAAGGCTTCGCCTTCAAATGGAATTTATGAATTGGTTCATGATGACACATCATCTAGTAGCTCAATGTACCATACAAGCACCAAGAAACTCAAAAGGGATTTGAGTGATTCCTACTTATGGCATTGTCGCCTTGGTCACATAAACAAGAACCGAATGCATACACTTCAAAAGAATGGACTTTTGAAATCAAATGAAATGGATTCATTTGATGTATGTGAATCTTGTTTACAAAAGCACCTTTCAAAGGGACCTACGAAAGGGCTAAAGACTTATTGGGATTAATACATTCGGATGTGTGTGGACCCTTTAAGCACATGACAAGGAATGGTGAAAGATACTTTGTTACTTTCATTGATGACTTTAGTCGTTTCGGATATGTCTACTTGTTAAGACATAAGGATGAAACTTTTGAAGCATTCAAAGAATATCAAAACGAAGTACAAAATCAA
Organism: Rutidosis leptorrhynchoides; assembly: GCF_046630445.1. Taxonomy (NCBI): domain Eukaryota; kingdom Viridiplantae; phylum Streptophyta; class Magnoliopsida; order Asterales; family Asteraceae; genus Rutidosis; species Rutidosis leptorrhynchoides. Next base: position 243,531,849 of record NC_092343.1, read on the forward strand.
CTCAATAAGACAATTAAGGTACTTCGTACCGATAGAGGAGGTGAATACCTAAGCGATGCCTTCCAAGATCATCTTAGGAGTTGTGGGATCATCTCACAACTTACTCCACCCGGAACACCCCAACTTAATGGAATTTCTGAAAGGAGGAACCGAACCCTAATGGATATGGTTCGATCTATGATGGCAAGAAGCTCGTTACCTCTATCATTTTGGGGTTATTGTCTAAGCTCCGCGGCTCGTATTTTAAATATGACCCCAACCAAGAAAGTGGAACGAACTCCTCATGAGATGTGGTTTGGAAAACCTCCTTCTCTTTCATACTTGAAAGTATGGGGATGTGAAGCTTATCCTAAGCGTCATGTTGCTAATAAGTTGCATGCTCGATCCACAAAGTGTATCTTCATAGGATATCCCAAGGATGATATGGGATACTATTTCTATGATCTGACCGAGCAAAGTGTATTTATTGCTCGAAAGGCGGAATTCCTTGAAACCAAATTCCTTATGGAAGGTGATGGTGAAAGGAAAATAGATCTTGTAGAGGTACAAGATCAAGTTGATGATACACAAATGGTTGACACTAGTACTCAACATGAGGATGTTGAAAATGATCAAGTGGATGATCAAAGTACACAAGACGTTCGAAGATCTAGTAGGATTAGTAATCCTCCTGAGAGATATGGTTTTCTCGTGGATGGTTGCTATACGGTTGATTTGGATGAACCGACAAACTACGAAGATGCTTTATCAAGGATTGATAAAGATAAATGGCAGGAAGCCATGAACGCCGAGATGCAATCCATGTATGAAAACCAAGTTTGGGAACTTATAGTGCAACCTCCTAGCTCCAAGCTAGTTGATTGCAAATGGCTTTTCAAGAAGAAAACCGACATACATGGAAACTTGGATACATATAAAGCTAGACTTGTAGCAAAAGGTTTCACTCAAACTCAAGGGGCTGACTATGATGAAACTTTCTCGCCAGTGGCAATGCTATAGTCTATTAGGATATTATTTGCCATTGCTGCTCACTATGACTATGAAATATGGCAAATGGATGTCAAAACCGCTTTCCTAAATGGAAATCTTGAGGAAGATGTCTATATGGTACAGCCCGAAGGTTTTGTTGATCCGAAAAATCCTAAAAAGGTATGCAAGTTAAAGAAATCAATCTACGGATTGAAACAAGCATCTAGAATGTGGAATCATCGTTTTAATGAAGAGGCAAAGAAATTTGGCCTCATTAAAAATGGTGATGAAGCTTGTGTATACAAGAAGGCTAGTGGGAGCTCTATAATGTTCCTTGTACTATATGTGGATGATATATTATTATTTGGGAATGATATTACCACAATGCAAGGAGTCAAAACTTGGCTAAAGAGTTGCTTCTCCATTAAGGATCTTGGAGACGCACAATACATATTGGGGATAGGGATCTATAGGAATAGATCCAAGAGATTGATAGGTTTAAGTCAAAGTACATACATTGATAAAATCTTGAAAAGGTTCAAGATGGAAAACTCTAAGAAAGGTTTGGTACCTATTCAAAGAGGAACCGTTCTCAGTTCATCTCAGTGTCCTACCACGAAAGATGAACAAAAGAGAATGAAGAAAGTCCCATACGCATCTGCTATTGGGTCTATCATGTATGCGATGATATGTACTAGACCAGATGTGTCATGCGCTCTAAGCTTGACAAGTAGATACCAGAATAACCCAGGAAACAGTCATTGGATTGCTGTTAAAAGTATATTGAAATACCTTAGGAGAACTAAGGATATGTTTCTAATATATGGGTCTGGTGAGGAGGAACTCGCCGTAAAAGGTTACGTGGACGCGAGTTTCCAAAGTGATCGAGATGACTCTCGATCACAATCCGGTTATGTCTTCATGTTAAATGGTGGTGCAGTCTCTTGGAAGAGTTCAAAACAGGATGTTGTTGCGTTATCCACTACAGAGTCGGAGTACATTGCCGCCTCACTGGCAGCTCAGGAAGCTGCATGGATGAAGAAATTCATCGACGACTTAGGAGTGGTCCCTTCCATTCAGGACCCTCTTGAGATCTTTTGTGACAACGAGGGTGCGATTGCTCAAATCAAGGAACCTCGTGCTCATCAAAAGACTCGTCACATTGAGCGGAGATTCAACTACATCAGGGATGAGGTTGAAAAGGGAAAGATATGTATTCACAAAGTTCACACAGATCATAATGTTGCGGATCCACTCACGAAGCTTTTACATGGGCCAAAACATGAGGGACATGTTTGTGCATTAGGGCTTCGATATTCTAGTGATTGGAAATGATCTATTTTATGTATTGTAACTGAACGAATTAGTTCAAACTCATTAATATAATTATGGTATTAATTTAATTATGAGTCATGTTCCAATTTTGCATATTTTATCCATGAATAAACTATTATTCTAAATTCCGTAGTTGATCACATTTGTGGGAACAAGTGTGAGGTCTAGACTATTATGAACTTGGATTGGTTAACATTCATATGGTGAATGTGGGGCAAGGTTGCAACCAAGGTTCATAGATATTTGTGGGACACAAATATTGGAAGACCCGCTCTCAAGATTTACTGTATGGAGCTTTTGTAGTTGATCACATGTAATCTTGAGTAAAGGAGAATATCATTGTATCCTCTGACCTGAGATACATATTGGGTTCAGATATTCACTGAATATCGTACCTTGATTCTTTCCTTCGCTATTCTGAGAAGGTAGCTCATAAGGGAGGCTTCAGGTATGGTACAAGGTGTAGTGTCTAGGACATATGTAGTCAAGATGGAATTTGTCCCTCTTATTCGTTGAGAGTCAGATGTCTAAGGCCTGATAAAGTTAAATCTAAAGGAGAGTGATCACTCTGTGTCTCTTGGATTTAACATGACATCTAGGACAAAAGGATGTAATGAAAAGATTCACCTATTCATATTTGAGATGGGAACTCGAAAGGAATGATGTTATTGAATGGCACAAAGTCATAACATATTGGGGGTGATGGACGGTCGTTAGGTGGTATCCATCACTTGCATTAATTTCTTATGTTTCTCGTGCAAGTGGGAGATTGAAGGTTCTTCGTATGCCCGAGAGACATATTAAATTAATGTGGCTAATGTGTTATGATCCAAGTCGGGTCATACCCAATAACAAGCTTACCAACACTTTATATGTATTTATTTTAACGGTTGGATTGTTAAATAAATACGCGACACTTGAACTTTAAGAAAAACGGTTTTCTGAAATATTATTTGATGTGCATATATATAAATTATGGAATAATTTATATAATTTGGATTTAATTATTTATAGGTTAAATAATTAATAAATTTATGTTACATTTTATATAAATGGGTTTTATATAATAAAATGTACATAAATAAATATGGAAGTTTATAAAATAGTTTTATAAAAAATTAACTCTTTTATAAAACTTATTTTATAATACATATTTGGAAGTGGCATGGGAGTTTCACAAGCATGCTATTATTTTACTAGATTTTAAGTGTTACTTTCAAAGATTCCATGTGATAAGTACCAAGACCTCTTGGAGACTTAAACACTTGAACATACATGCAATAACACATCAAATACACTCCAAAAAAAAAACTGCACAAGTTCCTTTTCTGCTGCAGTAGGCCGTGGGCTTTTATAAGGGATAAGAGGTTCATGGTTTGGTTTTTGGAAGCTTAATTCAAGTGTCAACAAATCCTAACCAAAGTACAAGGTGTTGGTGATAAGCTTGGGGTATTACAACTTGAGGTTTCATACATTTTGGAGCTCCATTCATCTTCATCATCTTCATCATTTACTAGCAAGCTTGGAGTAGGTATAATCTCTTTACTTGCTTGTAGTTTGTAAGTATATATCACAACTTGATCCTAATTGGGATTTAACTTTAATTGGTTAAAGATTAACAAGTTTTAAATGATAATATGAACATGCTTCCGCTTTTATTTGATTCTTAAAAGGTTTTAAGTATTATGAAACTTGTTAAATCCCAACAATTTTTATCTCAATGTATGGGATGTATATTGAAATATGAAATCTTGTGATCCATTATTACAATTTGATAAATATATAGGTTAAACCTATAACTCACCAACATTTTTGTTGACGTTTAAAGCATGTTTATTCTCAGGTGATTATTAAGAGCTTCTGCTGTTGCATGCTAATATGTGGACAAGATTTGGTGTCAGCATGCTTATATAATATTGTTTAAAACTGCATTCGAGATTTATTTTGTTGTAACATATTAATATTGTAAACCAATATGTATTGGTAGTGTGTAAGTGTGATATTTTTAGATTATCATTTCTGGATAATCTAGGTGGTGTCTTTTTAACCTTGTCAATAAAATAAAGGTTATGGTTTGTTTTAAAAACGAATGCAGTCTTTGAAAAACGTCTCATATAGAGGTCAAAACCTCGCAACGAAATCAATTAATATGGAACGTTTATAATCGATATGAATGGGACATTTCAGTTGGTATCCGAGCGTTGGTCTTAGAGAACCAGAAATTTGCATTAGTGTGTCTTATTGAGTTTGTTAGGATACATTAGTGAGTCTGGACTTCGACCGTGTTTTCTTTAAAAACGATTGCTTAACATTTTTGTTGGAAACTATATATTATTAACATGTAAATATTATGTGATATATTAACCTCTTAATATGTTTGATATTGTGTGATAGATGTCTACCACTAGTACAAATCCCATCGATTCACCTAATAATAATGAAGAGTCAAATATATTTTGGGAAGATTCACAAATTACCGAAGAAGAACCGGAAGAGGAGGAACCGGAAGAGGAGGAACCGAAAGAGGAGGAATCGGAAGAAGAGGAACCGAAAGAGGAGGAACCGGAAGAAGAAGAGGTTCTGGAGTAATAAATATTGATACCTACAGTAATTCGATTAAATAAAAGAAAATCCTCAACCAACGGACCAAAGTTAATAATGGTCAATGGTGTTTCCGCCGAGGAAGCAAAATATTGGGAAGATTACCAATTTTTCGATGAATCGGATCCCGATGAGGATTCTGATGATGTTATAGAAATTACCTCGATCCAATTTAATAAAGCGAAAGAAAATAATAAGGGAAAAGGTATAAAAATAGGGAAACCCGATTCCAACCTCGATGAACTTTATATGTATCGGCAACATCCGTATTTCCTAAAATGTAACAATGACCCGGGAACCTCTAAACCACCAGGTTTTTCTAAACCATTATGGAAAACGACGGCTCGTATTAGAGGAACACCATATATTCCTAGAAAATTAGGAAAACGAACCAAGTCCGAAGAAGAAGAAGAAACCAGTGATTCAGATTAGAGGGTTGTAATCAAGTTGTGTATTATATGTATTGTAGTGTGCTTGTACTTTTATGTTCTATGTAAAAATTGGTAGTATTATTTGTTAATTATCTTTTACGAATTTAATCCTTGTCTATTTTACAGTATAAAAACAAAATGGACGTTAAGGGTAGACAACCAAATATTTTAGAAGATCTACCAGAGGATATGATTGAGGAAATCTTGTCTAGAGTCGGTCAGAATTCATCAGCACAATTAATTATGGCAAAATTAACTTGTCAAACATTTAAAAGACTTTCCAGAAATGCTTTAGTTTATAAAAGGCTTTCCTTTGATAGGTGGGGTATATCACATTGGGGAAACCGTAAGTTACGCCGTGTTTTCTTTAAAGCGTTAAATGCGGGGAACCCAAATGCAATTTTACGCTACGGGTTAAGAACCTATTTTGAATCAACATATCCCAACATAGGATTTCGTGAATTAGAAAGAGCTTCTAACATGCAACATAAAGAAGCATGTTATGCTTACGGGTTAGTGATGTTCGCTTCTTACCAAAGTGAGAAAAAGAACATCGGATTGCAACTTTTAAATAAAACCTTCCCACAAGTGACGGATTCAATAGTTGGGGTAAGAAACAAGGTTTTTAGATTATTACGGGGCTGTTGGACATTACGAAACCCTCATCCTTTTGACAACATTACAACATGATGCCTAGCCAATGGTCATAACGGTTATTTTCCACAAGACCAAGGATGGGAAGTCGTCTTAGTAAAACCAGAATGCATGACTTATTTCTGGACTTATGAATTACGTGTCTTTATTTCCTTTGCTGAACTACTTGCGTATTAACTAGATTTATCTTCAAAACTGTCATGTATCAAAGTGTATTTATATTTCATGTTATATGTAATATAGCGAAGTTGTAAGTTTGAAGAATATTTGTATGTGATATATTATTATAATCAGTTTTTCTTATGGAATTGTAGTAGTTGAATTGTATATTAGCTACTAAGTATGAACTTAACGGGTAGGTAGTACCCGAATTAAAAACTATAAAACGCTAATATGAAGAAAAAACTTTTATAAATAAGTTCATACTATGCTACAAAATACTATTGACTACTCTTAAAATTCTATATGATTAACTTAATTCTTTTGGGCTATTTTTGAAGGAAATGGCACCGGCGACTCGTCAGAATTTGAAAATGAGCGAGGAAGACTTCCGTGTTTTCCTTGCAGCAAACATAGCCGCAGTACAGGCTGCGATGCAAAATAACAATAACTCTGGATCTAGCAGTGGAACTAATTTCACAAGAAATCGTGTAGGATGCTCCTACAAAGAATTCACTGCCTGCAAACCTTTGGAATTTGATAGAACCGAGGGCCCAATTGGATTGAAACGAGAAGGTTGAATCGGTGTTTGACATAAGTAAATGTACTGAAGAAGACAAAGTAAAGTACGATACACATACCTTTACAGGTACAGCGCTAACATAGTGGAATACCTATCTCGAGCAGGTAGGACAAGATGCTGCTTATGCACTACCGTGGTCAGCATTCAAGCAATTGATGAACGAGCAGTATCGTCCCAGAAACGAGGTCAACAAGCTCAAGGTAGAGCTTAGAGGATTATGAACGCAAGGTTTTGATATCACCACGTACGAACGACGATTCACCGAATTGTGCCTATTGTGCCCCAGAACGTTCAAAGACGAAGAAGAGAAGATCGACGTATTTGTAAAAGGGTTACCGGAAAGGATTCAAGAAGATGTGAGTTCACACGAGCCCGCCTCCATACAAAAGGCAAGTCGAATGGCTCACAAATTAGTGAACCAGATCGAAGGAAGGATTAAAGAGCAGACGACTGAAGAGGCTAACATGAAACAAGTCAAGAGAAAGTGGGAAGAAACCAATGACAAGAGTCACCAATACAACAACAACAATCACAACCACAATCGCAATAACTATCCCAACAACCGCAACATCAATCGCAACAACAACTTCAACAAACGTCCTAACAACAACTACAATAACCATCCCAACAACAATAACAACAACAACCATAGCAACAATAACAATCCCAACAACAATCTCAATAACAACAATGGTAACAAAAACCAAAAACAGTCATGCCAAAGGTGTGAAGAGAACCACCAGCGGTTCTGCACGACATTTTGTACTAGGTGTAGAAGAAATGGTCATAGTGCGGCAAAGTGTGAGGCCTACGGACCAAAGTTTAACAGAATTAAAAGAACAAATAATGTCGGAACAGATAATGCCGCCATAGTTTGGTTTGCATGTGGAAAACCAGGCTACATTAGTAAAAATTGCCCGAATCAGGGGAATACTAGTGGGCAGGGCCGCGGAAAAGTTTTCAATATTAATACGGCAGAAGCGCAGGAAGACCCGAAGCTTGTTACGGGTACGTTTCTTATAGACAATAAATCTGCTTATGTTTTATTTGATTCGGGTGCGGATAGAAGCTATATGAGTAGAGATTTTTGTGCTAAACTAAGTTGTCCACTGACGCCTTTGGATAACAAATTTTTACTCGAATTAGCAAATGGTAAATTAATTACAGCAGATAATATATGTCAGAATCGAGAAATTAATTTGGTTAGTGAAACATTTAAGATTGATTTGATACCCGTAGAGTTAGGGAGTTTTGATGTGATAATCGGTATGGATTGGTTGAAAAAGGAGAGAGCAGAAATCGTATGTTACAAAAATGCAATTCGTATTGTACGAGAAAAAGGAAATCCCTTAATGGTGTACGGAGAAAAGAGCAATGCGAAGCTAAATCTTATTAGTAATTTAAAGGCGCAAAAACTAATAAGAAAAGATTGCTATGCTGTTCAAGCACATGTCGAGAAAGTACCAACCGAAGAAAAGAACATCAATGATGTTCCCGTCGCAAAAGAATTTCCCGATGTATTTCCGAATTAATTACCGGGACTGCCTCCACACCGATCTGTTGAATTTCAAATAGATCTCGTACCAGGAGCTGCAATAATAGCTCGTGCTCCATACAGACTTGCACCCAGCGAAATGAAGGAACTCCAAAGCCAATTACAAGAACTTTTAGAGCGTGGTTTTATACGACCAAGTACATCACCATGGGGAGCTCCTGTTTTGTTTGTCAAAAAGAAGGATGGTACTTTCAGGTTGTGTATCGACTACCGAGAGTTGAACAAACTTACCATCAAGAATCATTACCCACTACGGGGAATCGACGACTTATTTGATCAACTACAAGGCTCGTCGGTTTATTCGAAGATCGATTTACGTTTCGGGTATCATCAAATGTGGGTGAAGGAGGATGATATTCCAAAGACTGCTTTCAGGACGCGTTACGGTCATTACGAGTTTATGGTTATGCCGTTTGGGTTGACTAACGCACCAGCTGTGTTCATGGACCTCATGATCCGAGTGTGTGGACCATACCTTGACAAGTTTGTCATTGTTTTCATCGATGACATACTTATTTACTCAAAGAATGATTAAGAGCACGAAGAACATTTGAGAAAAGTGCTAGAGTTATTGAGGAAAGAAAAACTGTACGCTAAGTTTTCAAACTGTGCATTTTGGTTAGAAGAAGTTCAATTCCTCGACCACATAGTGAACAAAGAAAGTATTCAAGTGGATCTGGCAAAGATTGAAACCGTTAAAAAGTGGGAAACCCCAAAAACTCCGAAGTATATACGCCAATTTTTAGGATGGCGGGTTATTACAGGAGATTCATCCAAGATTTTTCCAAAATAGCAAAACCCTTGACTGCATTAACACATAAAGGGAAGAAATTTGAATGGAAGGATGAACAAGAGAAAGCGTTTCAATTATTGAAGAAAAAGTTAACTACGGCACCTATATTGTCATTACCTGAAGGGAAAGATGATTTTTTGATATATTGTGATGCCTCAAAGCAAGGTCTCGGTTGTGTATTAATGCAACGAACGAAGGTAATTGCTTATGCGTCTAGACAATTGAAGATTCACAAGCAAAATAATACGACGCATGATTTGGAATTAGGCGCAGTTGTTTTTGCATTAAAGACTTGGAGGCACTACTTATATTGTAGTGTCCCGAACTTTTTCATGTTTATATATATTAATTGAGATTGATATTTACATGATTAAATGTTTCCAACATGTTAAGCAATCAAACTTGTTAAGACTTGATTAATTGAAATATGTTTCATATAGACAATTGACCACCCAAGTTTATCGGTGATTCACGAACGTTAAAACTTGTAAAAACTATATGATGACATATATATGGATATATATATATATAGTTAACATGATACTATGATAAGTAAACATATCATTAAGTATATTAACAATGAACTACATATGTAAAAACAAGACTACTAACTTAATGATTTTGAAACGAGACATATATGTAACGATTATCGTTGTAACGACATTTAATGTATATATATCATATTAAGAGATATTTATACATCATAATATCATGATAATATAATAATTTAAAATCTCATTTGATATTATAAACATTGGGTTAACAACACTTAACAAGATCGTTAACCTAAAGGTTTCAAAACAACACTTACATGTAACGACTAACGATGACTTAACGACCCAGTTAAAATGTATATACATGTAGTGTTTTAATATGTATTCATACACTTTTGACAGACTTCAAGACACTTATCAAAATACTTCTACTTAACAAAAATGCTTACAATTACATCCTCGTTCAGTTTCATCAACAATTCTACTCGTATGCACCCGTATTCGTACTCGTACAATACACCGCTTTTAGATGTATGTACTATTGGTATATACACTCCAATGATCAGCTCTTAGCAGGCCATGTGAGTCACCTAACACATGTGGGAACCATCATTTGGCAACTAGCATGAAATATCTCATAAAATTACAAAAATATGAGTAATCATTCATGACTTATTTACATGAAAACAAAATTACATATCCTTTATATCTAATCCATACACCAACGACCAAAAACACCTACAAACACTTTCATTCTTCAATTTTCTTCATCTAATTGATCTCTCTCAAGTTCTATCTTCAAGTTCTAAGTGTTCTTCATAAATTCTACAAGTTCTAGTTACTTAAAATCAAGAATACTTTCAAGTTTGCTAGCTCACTTCCAATCTTGTAAGGTGATCATCCAACCTCAAGAAATCTTTGTTTCTTACAGTAGGTTATCATTCTAATACAAGGTAATAATCATATTCAAACTTTGGTTCAATTTCTATAACTATAACAATCTTATTTCAAGTGATGATCTTACTTGAACTTGTTTTCGTGTCATGATACTGCTTCAAGAACTTCGAGCCATCCAAGGATCCATTGAAGCTATATCCATTTTTCTCTTTTCCAATAGGTTTATCCAAGGAACTTAAGGTAGTAATGATGTTCATAACATCATTCGATTCATACATATAAAGCTATCTTATTCGAAGGTTTAAACGTGTAATCACTAGAACATAGTTTAGTTAATTCTAAACTTGTTCGCAAATAAAAGTTAATCCTTCTAACTTGACTTTTAAAATCAACTAAACACATGTTCTATATCTATATGATATGCTAACTTAATGATTTAAAACCTGGAAACACGAAAAACACCGTAAAACCGGATTTACGTCGTTGTAGTAACACCGCGGGCTGTTTTGGGTTAGTTATTTAAAAACTATGATAAACTTTGATTTAAAAGTTGTTATTCTGGGAAAATGATTTTTATTATGAACATGAAACTATATCCAAAAATTATGGTTAAACTCAAAGTGGAAGTATGTTTTCTAAAATGGTCATCTAGACGTCGTTCTTTCGACTGAAATGACTACCTTTACAAAAACAACTTGTAACTTATTTTTCCTACTATAAACCTATACTTTTTCTGTTTAGATTCATAAAATAGAGTTCAATATGAAACCATAGCAATTTGATTCACTCAAAACGGATTTAAAATGAAGAAGTTATGGGTAAAACAAGATTGGATAATTTTTCTCATTTTAGCTACGTGAAAATTGGTAACAAATCTATTCCAACCATAACTTAATCAAATTGTATTGTATATTATGTAATCTTGAGATACCATAGACATGTATACAATGTTTCGACCTATCATGTTGACACATCTATATATATTTCGGAACAACCATAGACACTCTATATGTGAATGTTGGAGTTAGCTATACAGGGTTAAGGTTGATTCCAAAATATATATAGTTTGAGTTGTGATCAATACTGAGATACGTATACACTGGGTCGTGGATTGATTCAAGATAATATTTATCGATTTATTTCTGTACATCTAACTGTGGACAACTAGTTGTAGGTTACTAACGAGGACAGCTGACTTAGTGAACTTAAAACATCAAAATGTATTAAAAGTGTTGTAAATATATTTTGAACATACTTTGATATATATGTACATATTTGTTATAGGTTCGTGAATCGACCAGTGGCCAAGTCTTACTTTCCGACGAAGTAAAAATCTGTTAAAGTGAGTTATAGTCCCACTTTTAAAATCTAATATATTTGAGATGAGAATACATGCAGGTTTTATAAATGATTTACAAAATAGACACAAGTACGTGAAACTACATTCTATGGTTGAATTATCGAAATCGAATATGCCCCTTTTTATTGAAATGTCCCGTTCTTATTGATTAAAAACGTTCCATATTAATTGATTTCGTTGCGAGGTTTTGACCTCTATATGAGATGTTTTTCAAAGACTGCATTCATTTTAAAACAAACCATAACCTTTATTTCATCAATAAAGGTTTAAAAAGCTTTACGTAGATTATCAAATAATGATAATCTAAAATATCCTGTTTACACACGACCATTACATAATGGTTTACAATACAAATATGTTACAACAAAATAAGTTTCTTGAATGCAGTTTTTACACAATATCATACAAGCATGGACTCCAAATATCGTCCTTATTTAAGTATGCGACAGCGGAAGCTCTTAATAATCACCTGAGAATAAACATGCTTAAAACGTCAACAAAAATGTTGGTGAGTTATAGGTTTAACCTATATATATCAAATCATAATAATAGACCACAAGATTTCATATTTCAATACACATCCCATAAATAGAGATAAAAATCATTCATATGTTGAACACCTGGTAACCGACATTAACAAGATGCATATATAAGAATATCCCCATCATTCCGGGACACCCTTTGGATATGATATAAATTTCGAAGTACTAAAGCATCCGGTACTTTGGATGGGGTTTGTTAGGCCCAATAGATCTATCTTTAGGATTCGCGTCAATTAGGGTGTCTGTTCCCTAATTCTTAGATTACCAGACTTAATAAAAAGGGGCATATTCAATTTCAATAATTCAACCATAGAATGTAGTTTCATGTACTTGTGTCTATTTTGTAAATCATTTATAAAACCTGCATGTATTCTCATCCCAAAAATATTAGATTTTAAAAGTGGGACTATAACTCACTTTCACAGATTTTTTTACTTCGTCGGGAAGTAAGACTTGGCCACTGGTTGATTCACGAACCTATAACAATATATACATATATATCAAAGTATGTTCAAAATATATTTACAACACTTTTAATATATTTTGATGTTTTAAGTTTATTAAGTCAGATGTCCTCGTTAGTAACCTACAACTAGTTGTCCACAGTTAGATGTACAGAAATAAATCGATAAATATTATCTTGAATCAATCCACGACCCAGTGTATACGTATCTTAGTATTGATCACAACTCAAACTATATATATTTTGGAATCAACCTCAACCCTGTATAGCTAACTCCAACATTCACATTGTAACATCCCGCGTTTTTCCGTTAAATTTATTTTTAACACTTTTTTTTTTATATAATAATATCTTTCGTATTTAAATTCGTCGACTCCGTTGACGAACGTTCATAATATTCTCGTTATTTAATTATAACATCACTCGTTTACTCTAACGTTTTAAAATATTTCGTTTGGTTAATTCCCGCACCCGACAACAAACTTGAGGGACTAGTTTCGCCAAGGTGCCAAACATTTGACTAGGTCAAATGGTCAACACCTCCTCTTATCCACTCATTTCACCTCCCACTTTCTTCTTTCTTTTCTCTCCACCATTTTTGAACTCAAAACACCCATTCACTAAATTCATCATCTATTTCCATTCAAGCAATCAAACATCAAAACAAATTATATATTCGTGATCCTCTCTTCATCCTCTTCGATTTGGTACCAATTTCATCACATTTGGGTAACATTTCTAAATCACTAGATTTCTTTAAATTCATGTTCTTGACTTAAAAGTGTGTTAATTAGTGTCTATGGCTCATTGTGATGTTGTGTATGTAATTTGTATGCTCGATTTGTTGTTTTTGGTGTAACTAGCTTGAAAATGAAAAATGCATGCTTAATCTTTGATTTTGGATGATCATATGTTGTTTAATTGTTAAAGTTCATGTATTAAATGTGTTACTAGCATCATTAGCTTCAATTTGATGTGTAGGTTGATTAAGAAAACTTCAAAAACATGATTATTGATGTTGAGATGTTTGACTAGGGTTTGATAGTTCTTGACATGAATTTTTGGATGCTTGAATGTCATGGAATATCAATTGTTAGTGTTTAGTAGTAATGTGTGCTTCATTACCTTCAAAACGGCATATCATATGTGTGAATTGGTTTCCCGAAACTCAAAATGCAATTGATGAACTTGAAACTTTGAAAATGGACTTTTATTGCTCACTTGATGAGATTTCGGCTATTGTAAATGATGTTATTGATTGACCATAAGTTCTTAGTTGTATTCCTCGTCAAAATACCTTTCCAACGATATATGATAGGCATTATAAGTGTTTGCGGGTCAATTGTTGTGTTAGAATTGATTTCGGCTCGTGCATACTTGTGGAAAAACAGAAACAGACCTGCACAGATGGTGGCGCGTGTGACAACCCGGAAATTTCCAATCAAATTTAAACTTTATCTTTATATTATTCCGACACGATAAGCAAAGTTTGTTAAGTTAAATCTTAAGAATTTTAAATTGTGTTCATACATTCATTATAACCTCGACCAAATTTCGACGATTCACGAACCATTATATATAAATAAATATGTATATATATGTATATATATATTATAACTTGAGAATATTAATAAAGTATTAAACGTATAATACTTTACATGAACGTATTTGTTTCAATATGTTTATCGATGGAATTAGAAGATAATATCAAATGATTGATTTATCAGATACATTATGATATGATTACGGATCTATGTTATGAGGTCCACTGTGATTTAAGAAATCTATTCTTTTTGACAACATTCGGAAAATGGTAAAGTGATTTATAAGTAAGAACGTGAAGTGTAAATAACTTAGATGTTGGATATTGATAAGTTAAGTAACTCGACATTTTTTATTAAGATGATTTCATACGTTTATTTAACCTTTGAACTTTATCCCATGCTTCACCAACAAACTGTAATTTAAAAACTTGAAACCTATTATGAATATATATGATTCTACTTTTCTAAAACATTTTATGATATAACGATTTCCATTATTTTAACCTTTAAACAAAATGATTCTTAAAAATATATTTGGTTTTGGAAAACAAAATTATTATATTTATTTGATTTAGTTTCAAACGTACAAAAACGTTTCCAGTTTAAAAAGAACTTTATTATTAAAACGTATATAACTTTTATAAATATCTAGAACCACTTTTGACAACTCATTACTTAACCAGTATGATAAAGATAATGATATTTATATTTTATTTTATTAAATATATATAATGATTTAAATTAATATTATATATATTTATACGCGTATTATAGGTACATAGTTTTATACTTTTACTATACTTAAACTTTACCTTTACTTTATTTTTTACTTTACTTTAACTTTAATAATTCACTTTAATAATTCATACTTTAATAATTCACTTTAATAATTCATACTTTAATAATTCACTTTAATAATTCATATTTTAATAATTCATACTTTAATAATTCACTTTAATAATTCAAAAATCTATTATAAATAGAATTCAATAGGTTTCATTATTTCATAGAAACTTGAAAATATTTTTCTCTAAACTCTCTCAATCGATTTACATATATATATTTACTCCGTATTATTTCAAGATATTATTAGTATACATAAAATATTACGTCAGAGTGCTGTCCAAGTGATTTCGAAATTGTTTTTCGAGTGGGATTGGATTAAGAAAATTATGGGTTATCGCTATGGAGGTGATTGGGTATGGTTCATGGGTATGCTCGTGAGGTCAATATAGTGTTTATCATCTCCGTTGCGTCTACGTACCTTTCCTGCAATATTGAATCTCAATATTGATACGTGAGTACTCATAATTTAACTTTTACATACTAATAGTGTATCCCTGACTAGTGCTCGAGTATATAGGATTATGCATGTTTGTACTTTTGATATTGCCTTTAGTTAGGTTATGTTGAGTCCTGAATTAGTTATATATGCGACTGAGATAAGGTATAAGATATGCATGTCGTTGGAAAGCTAGCGAAAAATTAAGAACTTTTCATTTAGATATCGAATGATTTCGATGAACGGATTTGAAGTTATAGTCCATCAAATTTTTGTATTATTATTAAAAATGATTATTATTATCGTCGTTATTATCGTCGTTCTAGTTTTATCTTATTATTATTATTATTATTATTATTATTATTATTATTATTATTATTATTATTATTATTATTATCTTTATCAATAAAAGGATTTATCATTAAAAAAATTGTTATATTTTTTTATTATTACTATCGTTATTATCGTTAAAGTTATAATTAGTATTATTATTATTATCCAATTATTATTATTATTTTTATTATTATTATTATTATTATTATTGGTATTATTATTATTATCATTATTAATATATATATATCATTATTTAAAAATGGTTATTATTATTGTTAATATTATTATTACTATATTATCATTAAGATAATTATTAGTATTATCGTTAATAATGTTATAGTAACTATCATTATTAATATTAGTGTAATTAAAACAAATTTTTGTAACACCTAATTATTTTGATTACTATTATTATCATTATTACGAACACGATATAAAAGACGATTAAAAGCAATTAAACGAAACGATTAGGAAATAATGGGTAAGAGTATCATGATGAAATTAAAATATTATAAGATATTGATTTAGATAAAATTATCGTTCTTATTATTTTTATCATTACTATTATTATTAAAATTATCGTTAGTATTAAAACTATCATTTTAACAAAAATTATCATTTTAATAGAAATGTCATTGTTACTATAAAATATCATTATTATTATTATTTTAAATAGAATTATTATTTTAAAGATAATATTAAAAATTATCATAAATATTAAAGTTATCATAATTAGAATTATCGTTTTATCATAATGTCATCTTAGTAATTATAAATATTGATATTTTTATAATAATAATTATTATTACAAAATAATACAACTTTTACTTACTATCATTATAGATATTATTTTATCAAATAAATATTTGATACAAACATATTTTACTACGTGTAATAACTTACTTTAATAATACCTATCATATTATCTTCATAATATTAAATGAACCCTATAAATTTTATTACTTAATATATATAAAAGTATATTTTATTATATAACTATAATATAAAATTTTATTTATTAATAAATAAATTATATTATTTACTCTAATAAATCTTTTAAAAATATTTAAAAATATAAAACGACGATATTTAAACTATATATTAATCATGTATAGATTTTTGGAAATTATTTTGAGTCAAATTTACTTTTGTTGACTTTTGCATATTAGTCTCGAGCATTAGGATTGTGGTACACTATGACTTGACCTAATTTGTTAGACAAATATTGACCAACACATAAATATATATAATTAATTTAGGTTCGTGAATCCGAGGCCAACCTTGCACTTGTTCAATGACGTTATATGTATTTTTACTACGAAATACAGTATGGTAAGTTTCATTGATCCCTTTTTACTCTTTACATTTTTGGGGCTGAGAATACATGCAAATGCTTTAGTAACTGTTTTACAATAATTATATGCGTGAGTTTCATTTACCTTTTTACCCTTTATATTTTTGGGACTGAGAATTCATGCGTTTTTATAAATGTTTGACGAAATAGACACAAGTAATTGAAACTACATTCTATGGTTGAATTATCGAAATCGAATATGCCCCTTTTTATTAAAGTCTGGTAATCTAAGAATTAGGGAACAGACACCCTAATTGACGCGAATCCTAAAGATAGATCTATTGGGCCTAACAAACCCCATCCAAAGTACCGGATGCTTTAGTACTTCGAAATTATATCATGTCCGAAGGAGGATCCCGGAATGATAGGGGATATTCTTATATGTATCTAGTTAATGTCGGTTACCAGGTGTTCACCATATGAATGATTATTTTTTGTCTCTATGCATGGGACGTATATTTATGAGAACTGGAAATGAAATTCTTGTGGTCTATTAAAATGATGGAAATAAATGATTATGATAAACTAATGAACTCACCAACCTTTTGGTTGACACTTTAAAGCATGTTTATTCTCAGGTGTTAAAGAAATCTTCCGCTGTGCATTTGCTCATTTTAAAGATATTACTTGGAGTCTTTAATAACATATTTCGAAGAACGATGCATTCGAGTCATTGAGTTCATCAAAGATTATTATTAAATCAATTTATAGTTGGATAGTGGATATTATGAAATGGTATGCATGCCTATCAATTTTTGATGTAAAGAAAGATTGTCTTTTAAAAACGAATGCAATGTTTGTAAAATGTATCATATAGAGGTCTAATACCTCGCAATGTAATCAACTATTGTGAATCATTTATAATGTATATGAACGGGTCCTTTCAGTTGGTATCAGAGCGGTGGTCTTAGCGAACCAGGTCTGCATTAGTGTGTCTAACTGATAAGTCGTTAGGATGCATTAGTGAGTCTGGACTTCGACCGTGTCTGCATGTCAAAAGTTTTGCTTATCATTTCTAGTCGGAAATCATCTGCTTATCATCCATAGGAAATTACCTGCTTATCATTATTAGTCTAGACACGTCTTGCTACATTAATTGCATGAGTAGTTTATAGACAAAATTCATATCTTAGCGTATCTGCTAAATCATATCTTATCGTATCTGTTACTTTAAACTTTGCCTGACATATCCCGCAAATTCCTCCGTAATCTATGAAATCTTTTGATCTCTATATATAGATATCCTAAGTAAATAGAATACCACCTGATAGCCGAAAAATCATTTTATATCGAAAATCCTTTATCCATTCGTACGAAATGGAATTTGTCATCAGTTCAAGTCACTCGTATTCCGAAATGGAATCTCACTCAAGCTCCGAAAGCAGTGTGACCGGAATGGATCAACCAATCAGTCATCACCTATTCTGGATGAATTGGGGATGGGTTCGTAGCCTCCTCAATCATTGGAAACAAGAAGAAGGCGATCCTTTCCATCCACCACATTGCCCTCTTGGCGAAGAACCTGAAGCACTTACCGGAGAACATGTTCGAGACACTATTTTCTCTCTCATTTTCAGGGTATCTCGTGACGATTATATACTACATCAAATTCTAGATTTTATTTATCCGCTCGTTCCGACCGACAATCATCCTGGAATAATAGAAGAAGTCAACGAACTTGGCGCTCGGGTAGTGGCTTTGGAGAATATGGTGCAGAGATTACAAACACCAGCAGCAGCACCAGCAGCATAACCAGTACCACCATCATCAACACCAACAGTACCATTACCACCTCCAACCACAACCGCGTTGTAAACCTCAACTTCACAATCTGTCCCACTAACATCAACGTCATACGTACCATAGATACCAAGGAGTACCAACAACAATAACTGACGAAGTATTAATTCATAACTTCATTGGAGAAACATTCCGCGGCGATTATATAATCTCTAAAGTCTTAGAGATTATCTAATCTAGCCCTAACTATAAATCAGTTAAGCGAACCAAAATGATAGAAGGAAGAGTAGAAACTCTGACAAAAATGGTGTGTGATTAACAAGTTAAACTTGTTTTACCAACAGCATCAACAGTACCGTCAACGTCACCAGCATTGTCAGTACAGTCAACATCAGAATCAACAACACCTATAATATCACAAACTCCGTCAGTTCAAGAATCACTGTGGACATCATTATGAATCAATAACGTGTATATTGTATCAACAAGTTATGAAGAATTAACTCATTCCCTCTGAAGAAATTATATATATATTTTATATATATATATTTTGAAATAAAAATAAATCTTTCCGTGCTAAGCTATTGTGTGTGAATCTTAACTACTCGGTTAATTCATATTACAAATATGCAATAATGTACGTCCCTCGCCCGCGACTTAACCATCGTTAACTACAATCTCTGTCTCAATTCAACAAATTCCAATTCCTAATAAATCAAGTATATATTTGATTTTACACTTCATCATTGATGTAACCGAAACTTTTCAGATAACATCATTCGTACTTTGCGAAGTTCACAAGAATTTAACGAAAACCAACATCACATCTCAACAAATAACGAAGTATTGATTCATAATTTCAATATTATTGAAGAAATACTTATGTAACCTCTAAAGCCTTCAAGGAATTATTCAATTCTAGTTCCAACCGTAAATTGAATGAGTTTAATTTAGTATTAACTCATTAAAATCTATGTTACATCTGAGGAGAATATATATATATATATATTTTCATAGAGGAGAATATATACATATATATTTTCATAAAGACTGTAATAAAATTCTTATGTACAAAATATTAATTGTGAAAATTTTTTAACGGGTAGGTAATACCCGAGAGATATATATAAATTCACAATTAATATGTTACATTCTTCGAATCAGATTAAGCAAATTATCAATTATACTTCCTACTTTCACAATAATATACATTCTTTCATAGAAATCAAAACAACCATACTCATTCAAACCCAATTACATATTCTGATTTTAAATCTCAGAATTCAATTCGAGATATAACCGGTACCATCACTTTTAGATTCCTACATCTTTCAAATATATACTTTGACTTCAAAAGTGTGTTAGAACATCAAATGTATACAAACAATTACAATCTGTGTTCAAACCCTTCGAAAATCTCTGAAGACACTTCAAATAATGAGCAATCGAGATGATGATCTAACCACATATTACCCACAGATATGTACTTAAAAAGCTCTCGAAACCAAAGTCATAATTCAACACATATCTTTGTCAGATCTTTTGGCATTTATTAGTAAAAATAACCTTCCAATTCCTTTGCAAAGTAGCAAATTATATCACAGCTCCAGCAAGACAACTTCGATTTTTTCATTCGGAGTAGCCTTATCATAATTTTGATATATGTGATTACCCTTTTGTTACCGGAGAACCTTTCATATTCCACCACATTAGCAATAAACTTACCAACAACTTCACTGATCTTGGACATTCCGAAGAATCTTTATATTTATCGAAACCTCATCATTTACTCACCTGCCTCTTGTAACGAGAATTGCCATACGAATCATTGGGAATTAGCAATCAGTATTTTGAAATCTCACAGCATGTTGACGCCAACAGTTATACATAACGTCTATTTCCAAGGCTTACATACTTCGAATGTGAAGTTTCTGAAAAACACTCTGAACTGCGAACTAGTTCTCGAAATGCTGATGAAGCAACAAAAACTATAAACGACCTTAGCAGTAAAAAGTTTGATGATAAAGATTAGTGTATTAACAAAGCTCAGAAATAGAGAAGTTTTGGAACTGAAAAATGGATTGAGCAAAGTATGAAGGAGGCTGTGGACAAATCACAAAGACTGAACCTGCCTTTAAAGAATCCAAATAATTCAGTGTCTGCTGAAGTCATTAACGAATACCTTGCTCCTAACACTAAACCCTTACTGACAATATTCTTCATCATCCTCTGATATTAGAAATTCTAAGATATCATCGTATCTTTCATTATAAATATCCTCCATATTTCTGAAGATATTTCCATAACTATTCTTATCTGGAATCATTTATCTCTTTGCGCTATCTGTATTACATCAAAAAGGAAACTGTTTAGTTCCTATACTCTGTAAATCTTTGAGTTTAAAATATGAATGTTTTTGAAGTAGTGTTGGAAACTGAAGCATGAGTTAGTATAATATAATGACACTTGATCAACGTGATTATATTACAGTAATTCATGCTGAGTTTCTAAATGGAACATGATGATTCACAGATCATAACATCATCATGTACCATGTTATACGACTCTTGTATTCTATTTAACCTCTAAAATATCAAGAAAATATTTTTTGATGATTCGGCCTTTTCCAAGGTATTCTAGTAATTTGACAAGTCAAGATCGTGTCATCACAATTTCCTTCCTAGAACATTAACAATGTTCATTCCGAAATTCATATATGTGAATTCTGGACCATTACAAGCGGTGCTTAATCGCAAGAAGAAGAAACGAAAGGACAAAACTCCGAAATAGAAATTGGGGTATAAATTGCAGCAAATAAAAGAGAGCATTAACTGTGGATGACAATGATTATAGAAGATAGAAATAGAGACTTTGAAATATAAGGGAAGATATAAAGCCCAACGACAAACCAAAAATTATAAACCATATATATCGATGCATATAGCAATATAAAGACACGGAAGAACTAGAAACACTATAAAACCAAGAGTATAGTAGAAGTAAATAGATTCTTCCGGTGGTAGATGAAAAAGAAGAATGACCGATATGAAAGTTATAAGTATATCGAGAATCAGAACTGGATGGAGCATATTGATGAACACTTTAAAATATGAGTTGAGGGGGAAAGAATAGAAGGTGATGAAACATGACTAGGAACTTAAAAATCAACAGATTTAACTCACACAATGACGGAATAAGTGAATCAAACCCTCTAGTAAATAGGTTAAGCTTTTTGGGATTAATTTATTCATACCATAACTAAATCAAGTGTGATTAGATCAACACCTAGAGCTATTATTCACCACCTGGGTGATTTGGGTTGAGAGAGAATCGGAGGAGCTCACCAGATCTGAGTATGTGTAACAAATGAGAGGCTTAACCTAAAATGAAGAACATAAGACTTTATATACCCCTGCTGTTGACTCACCCGTACGATTCATCCATCACACATACGAGTTGGCTTCATCAGCCGTACGGGTGATCACTCACTCGTGTCTTCTCATTTAGGTTGTAATTGTGACTTAGCTCAGTATCAACCGTGCGTATGAGCCTATCAGCCGTACGAGTGAGGCTTCACTCAGACGTCTGACTAAGTCTAACATAGTCAAACATCCAAATCTCGTTTGTAACCACATACAAACACGGATAGGATAATAACGAACGATCATGGTGGCCTGTAAACTGTTGTACCTGCAATGGACGTGGGTAGATGTCTAGGGACTTGCATAAAATGCATCAACAGAAGGTGTGAGTTGTAAGAAAATGAAGGAGGTGAATTTATAAGAAAATCTCTGAAAGAACAATTAAAATGGACGATCGCATTTAAAGCGGATCCTAATTCCTTTTGTTACCGGAGAATCAAATCTTATTACAAAGATTTTCTTCAAATCCCTTGAAATCTAGAAATCAATCATATCTACGTCAAATGATAAGATGAATCTACACTTACTCATTTCACTCTTCTATGTTAGCTTCATTCGTACTCTTCATATAAATGGATTGTTTATCCAAATTATTCGATGATGATAAAACTCTAATTTTCAGCCTATATGCATCATGAAAACATACTTATTATCATTCACGACCTTTCCACTCAAATTTCGGGACGAAATTTCTTTAACGGGTAGGTACTGTGACAACCCGGAAATTTCCAATCAAATTTAAACTTTATCTTTATATTATTCCGACACGATAAGCAAAGTTTGTTAAGTTAAATCTTAAGAATTTTAAATTGTGTTCATACATTCATTATAACCTCGACCAAATTTCGACGATTCACGAACCATTATATATAAATAAATATGTATATATATGTATATATATATTATAACTTGAGAATATTAATAAAGTATTAAACGTATAATACTTTACATGAACGTATTTGTTTCAATATGTTTATCGATGGAATTAGAAGATAATATCAAATGATTGATTTATCAGATACATTATGATATGATTACGGATCTATGTTATGAGGTCCACTGTGATTTAAGAAATCTATTCTTTTTGACAACATTCGGAAAATGGTAAAGTGATTTATAAGTAAGAACGTGAAGTGTAAATAACTTAGATGTTGGATATTGATAAGTTAAGTAACTCGACATTTTTTATTAAGATGATTTCATACGTTTATTTAACCTTTGAACTTTATCCCATGCTTCACCAACAAACTGTAATTTAAAAACTTGAAACCTATTATGAATATATATGATTCTACTTTTCTAAAACATTTTATGATATAACGATTTCCATTATTTTAACCTTTAAACAAAATGATTCTTAAAAATATATTTGGTTTTGGAAAACAAAATTATTATATTTATTTGATTTAGTTTCAAACGTACAAAAACGTTTCCAGTTTAAAAAGAACTTTATTATTAAAACGTATATAACTTTTATAAATATCTAGAACCACTTTTGACAACTCATTACTTAACCAGTATGATAAAGATAACGATATTTATATTTTATTTTATTAAATATATATAATGATTTAAATTAATATTATATATATTTATACGCGTATTATAGGTACATAGTTTTATACTTTTACTATACTTAAACTTTACCTTTACTTTATTTTTTACTTTACTTTAACTTTAATAATTCACTTTAATAATTCATACTTTAATAATTCACTTTAATAATTCATACTTTAATAATTCACTTTAATAATTCATATTTTAATAATTCATACTTTAATAATTCACTTTAATAATTCAAAAATATATTATAAATAGAATTCAATAGGTTTCATTATTTCATAGAAACTTGAAAATATTTTTCTCTAAACTCTCTCAATCGATTTACATATATATATTTACTCCGTATTATTTCAAGATATTATTAGTATACATAAAATATTACGTCAGAGTGCTGTCCAAGTGATTTCGAAATTGTTTTTCGAGTGGGATTGGATTAAGAAAATTATGGGTTATCGCTATGGAGGTGATTGGGTATGGTTCATGGGTATGCTCGTGAGGTCAATATAGTGTTTATCATCTCCGTTGCGTCTACGTACCTTTCCTGCAATATTGAATCTCAATATTGATACGTGAGTACTCATAATTTAACTTTTACATACTAATAGTGTATCCCTGACTAGTGCTCGAGTATATAGGATTATGCATGTTTGTACTTTTGATATTGCCTTTAGTTAGGTTATGTTGAGTCCTGAATTAGTTATATATGCGACTGAGATAAGGTATAAGATATGCATGTCGTTGGAAAGCTAGCGAAAAATTAAGAACTTTTCATTTAGATATCGAATGATTTCGATGAACGGATTTGAAGTTATAGTCCATCAAATTTTTGTATTATTATTAAAAATGATTATTATTATCGTCGTTATTATCGTCGTTCTAGTTTTATCTTATTATTATTATTATTATTATTATTATTATTATTATTATTATTATTATTATTATTATTATTATTATTATTATTATTATTATCTTTATCAATAAAAGGATTTATCATTAAAAAAATTGTTATATTTTTTTATTATTACTATCGTTATTATCGTTAAAGTTATAATTAGTATTATTATTATTATCCAATTATTATTATTATTTTTATTATTATTATTATTATTATTATTATTGGTATTATTATTATTATCATTATTAATATATATATATCATTATTTAAAAATGGTTATTATTATTGTTAATATTATTATTACTATATTATCATTAAGATAATTATTAGTATTATCGTTAATAATGTTATAGTAACTATCATTATTAATATTAGTGTAATTAAAACAAATTTTTGTAACACCTAATTATTTTGATTACTATTATTATCATTATTACGAACACGATATAAAAGACGATTAAAAGCAATTAAACGAAACGATTAGGAAATAATGGGTAAGAGTATCATGATGAAATTAAAATATTATAAGATATTGATTTAGATAAAATTATCGTTCTTATTATTTTTATCATTACTATTATTATTAAAATTATCGTTAGTATTAAAACTATCATTTTAACAAAAATTATCATTTTAATAGAAATGTCATTGTTACTATAAAATATCATTATTATTATTATTTTAAATAGAATTATTATTTTAAAGATAATATTAAAAATTATCATAAATATTAAAGTTATCATAATTAGAATTATCGTTTTATCATAATGTCATCTTAGTAATTATAAATATTGATATTTTTATAATAATAATTATTATTACAAAATAATACAACTTTTACTTACTATCATTATAGATATTATTTTATCAAATAAATATTTGATACAAACATATTTTACTACGTGTAATAACTTACTTTAATAATACCTATCATATTATCTTCATAATATTAAATGAACCCTATAAATTTTATTACTTAATATATATAAAAGTATATTTTATTATATAACTATAATATAAAATTTTATTTATTAATAAATAAATTATATTATTTACTCTAATAAATCTTTTAAAAATATTTAAAAATATAAAACGACGATATTTAAACTATATATTAATCATGTATAGATTTTTGGAAATTATTTTGAGTCAAATTTACTTTTGTTGACTTTTGCATATTAGTCTCGAGCATTAGGATTGTGGTACACTATGACTTGACCTAATTTGTTAGACAAATATTGACCAACACATAAATATATATAATTAATTTAGGTTCGTGAATCCGAGGCCAACCTTGCACTTGTTCAATGACGTTATATGTATTTTTACTACGAAATACAGTATGGTGAGTTTCATTGATCCCTTTTTACTCTTTACATTTTTAGGGCTGAGAATACATGCAAATGCTTTAGTAACTGTTTTACAATAATTATATGCGTGAGTTTCATTTACCTTTTTACCCTTTATATTTTTGGGACTGAGAATTCATGCATTTTTATAAATGTTTGACGAAATAGACACAAGTAATTGAAACTACATTCTATGGTTGAATTATCGAAATCGAATATGCCCCTTTTTATTAAAGTCTGGTAATCTAAGAATTAGGGAACAGACACCCTAATTGACGCGAATCCTAAAGATAGATCTATTGGGCCTAACAAACCCCATCCAAAGTACCGGATGCTTTAGTACTTCGAAATTATATCATGTCCGAAGGAGGATCCCGGAATGATAGGGGATATTCTTATATGTATCTAGTTAATGTCGGTTACCAGGTGTTCACCATATGAATGATTATTTTTTGTCTCTATGCATGGGACGTATATTTATGAGAACTGGAAATGAAATTCTTGTGGTCTATTAAAATGATGGAAATAAATGATTATGATAAACTAATGAACTCACCAACCTTTTGGTTGACACTTTAAAGCATGTTTATTCTCAGGTGTTAAAGAAATCTTCCGCTGTGCATTTGCTCATTTTAAAGATATTACTTGGAGTCTTTAATAACATATTTCGAAGAACGATGCATTCGAGTCATTGAGTTCATCAAAGATTATTATTAAATCAATTTATAGTTGGATAGTGGATATTATGAAATGGTATGCATGCCTATCAATTTTTGATGTAAAGAAAGATTGTCTTTTAAAAACGAATGCAATGTTTGTAAAATGTATCATATAGAGGTCTAATACCTCGCAATGTAATCAACTATTGTGAATCGTTTATAATGTATATGAACGGGTCCTTTCAGCGCGGCGCGCCCCATCCCCGCGCGGCGCGCAGATGTACCTGGTCAGATTCTGACCTCCTCGTCCCATTTCACGTGAAATGTTTGATGACCTACGGACCTCCGATTCACATGAAACTTGTTTTAATACACTTGTATATGAATAATTAGCATAGAAAAATAGTCCGGGACCCGACCCGAACATGTTGACTTTTTCGTTGACTTTGACCCGACCAAGTTTGACTTTTTGTCAAACTTAACCAATTAATTATGCAATCTTTCTAACATGATTCTATACTTGTATCTTGCATGAAACTTGACAATTTGCCTCACATGCTACATAATCGAGTCGTGTCGAGCCATAGGACTAATTGAACATCTTTGACCCTTCGTGACTATCGTTATTGATACAACCTATTTGTTTAGGTCAATACTAGCGTTGTCTTTGCACGCGTTTACTTGTTGAAGTACTTTATTAACTCTCGCGCTCAAGGTGAGATCATAGTCCCACCATTTCAACAACTTTTATACTTTTAAATCGTGGGCTGAGAAAACATATACTTTGTTACATCTTGTACTACTTACTTTTATGTTTTGAACACAAGTGTGAAAACAAACATTCCACGTGCGAGTTAGAACAAAAATGCCTCAATTCGATTATCATTAGTTACACTTGTAGGGTGTAAGCGAGAACTTATATTGTGTGGCCATACGGGTTTAACAAACCCTCATTCGGACGGTTCGCTACCGTTATGCGGATGAAATATATTTTTGTGTTTTAGTGTGGGTTCTAGCACTGTGTGATGGGGTAACGTTGGTTAAGTTTTGATAATTGAGTGCTCGCGTATAACAACACTTTTGGAATGCAAATGATTTGGATAATCTACGTTATGGAAATACAAAATCTTGTGGTTCAAAAACAACGTTTAATACTTACTAAACCTATGATTTCACCAACGTTTTCGTTGACAGATTCTTCTATGTATTCTCAGGTTTTGAATGCTTAGTGATACATGCTTCCACACTCTTTTGATACTTGCTTGGATGTCGAGTATACATGCATTTTGGAGCATCTTTTGAACTTATTTAAACTGTGTCGCATAGTTTTCATTTGTACTTATAACGTTGTAACTTAACTTGTGGTCAATTATCGTTGTAAACTTTGAAATAATCTTTACACTTGAATGGATGCGACATATTTTGGGTCAAACGTCTGTTTTAAAGACTTATGACCAGGTAATGGGACCTACGTAGTCGACGCCGTCACTTGACGATTTGTCGGGGTCGCTACAAGTGGTATCAGAGCTTTGGTTGTAGGGATTTAGAGTTCATTTGTGTCCACCCCGAGTCATAATGTACATAGGTGAATCTAGACTACAACCGACATATAGACTGAAGTAGGAATTACTTGACTATTTGTGCATCTATACTCGAACTCTTCTATCATATCTAACTCGTATTCGATCTTGATCTTACGTTGATAAATTTGGTTGACGCGCCACCTTGACTTTATGAGGTAATGTTAAATGCACATGAGAATCAGGGTAATATAATTTCCGGGATTATATTACGGTGATTCATATGGACATTCCGACATTATGACATAAAGAATTTAAGGCGAGTCAAGGAAAATTTTCTCTACATCATCATTCCCTATCATGATTAGTATTATTGAGAATACTAATCAACGATATTCTTGTGTCTTGAAGGAACAATGCCTCCCCGTCGCGGGCCACGTAATGAAACTTCCGAACAAGCTTTTCAATGCATGATAGCCACCGCCATAGGTGCGGCTATGGCTAGTATCTCCTCCGACATCAATAACAACCACAACCACAACAACCATGGAGCCGGTAATTCAAACGAGGGTTGCTCCTACAAAACTTTCATGGGGTGCAAACCTCACACCTTCGATGGGACCGGAGGACCGGTTGTGCTCACCCGATGGTTTGAGCAAACAGAAGCCGTTTTTAGCATAAGCGGTTGTCGGGACCAAGACAAAGTCAAATATTCCACCCACACTTTCGCCGGTATCGCCCTCACATGGTGGAATACGTATGTGCTGTCGGTGGGTATCGATGAAGCTCACACTCTCTCATGGGCCGACTTAAAGAAAAAGATGATCACCGAATACTTCCCGCGCGAAGCGACCCGTAAGCTCGAACACGAACTAAGAACTTTAAAAGCGGTCGGGAATGACCTAAAGGCATATAATCAACGATTTTCTGAGCTATCCTTGATGTGCCCAAACCTCGTGACCCCCGAACCTCTAAGGGTTGAACTTTACATGGATGGTCTTCCCAAGAGCATCAAACAAGGAGTAATGTCATCCAAACCCAGTAATCACCAAGAGGCCCTGAATATGGCCCGTCAATTGATCGAAACGGTAGACGAGATTGAAGTGCCGGCACCTAAAGCCGAGGATGAGTCGGGTGACAACAAAAGAAAATGGGAAGCCCCCCAATCGAGCAACTACAACAACAACTTTGCCAAGGAACCTCTCACCCCCGTCGGCAAGAAAAGTTATGCCGGGACACGACCTTTTTGCAACAAATGCCACAAGCATCATTTTGGTGAATGTGGCAAGCTAATTTGCCATCGGTGCCAAGGTAGTGGTCATATTGCCAAGTATTGTGGAAGTACCGCCCCCGTCACTCAAAAGGGGCCCGACGCACCAAAGCCGAGTATTTGCTACAAATGTGGCCAATCGGGTCATTTTAGGAATGAATGCCCAAAGAATAAAGCAAAAACCAACGCGCGCCGTTGAACTTACAACATCTACACCTAGGATGCCCGAGGCGATGATGGACTAGTCACGGGTACGTTTCTTCACAACAAACCGTATATTTCATACTTATTCGATTCGAGTACCGTTAGACGTTTTATAACCAAGGATTTGACTCGTGCTCTTTATATTCCACCTCTTTCCCCCAGATACTACTTAGACGATTTAAGTGACCGACGGAAAATATTGTGTGCCTATAAATTTTATCGGAGGATATGCGTTAAGAAATTGGACTCGACACCTATAGAACTAAGGAACTCAAAACCTATTCATTAAGGAGAAATTGTTGCCCTACATTTATGTATAGATTATTGTGAACTAAGTAACTTTCGGTTGGAAACCAATACTCTCTTCCTCGTATCCATTACCTCATGATTATTTGCGTGGATCCCGTGTATTCCAAATCGACCTCCGTTCTGGTTATCATCAATTGGGGGTTAAGGGAGACAATGTCTCCTAAGCCATCTTCCGAACTCGCAACGTTAGTTGTAAATCTCTCTTAGTACCGTCGATTTATTTAGGACTCCGTCCGTATTCATGAACCTCCTAAACCACGTATGCAAACTTATCTAGACAAATCTGTTATCGTATTTATAGATGACATCTTAACTTATTCAACTAAGTCCAATTTTCTAGACTATGATGTTAATGGTCAAGGCATTACAATCAATCTCGAAATCAAGCCACATGTAATCAGGGAACTCTCCCAACTCAGACTTGTATTCGTAAAAATCTTAGATCTCACCGGTTCTTACCGAAAATTCATTTCTGACTTTTCTCGTGTTACACGACTTTAATCTCTCCGCGATCGAACCTTGAGCGTGATTCTTCACACCAACATTTCTAGCTAAATTCGTACAACACCAGATGGGACTCAAATATGGAAATATTTCTACTTGGACGCCGAAAGGCATACTCCCTCGACTCGAAATCAACGGAACGAAAATTCGTTATTTTGCACGAAGAATTCGAATACTAAATTGTGGATCCGATCGATATTCTCGTCATCACGTACCACACTACATACCTCTGTTATTTCACCGTTACCGTCTGATATTACTGGAAATTAAGATAACACACAATCCAACGATACTTCACTCTTCTTTGACTTAACGCCCTTGTGTTTCTGATAATCAGCCAACTATTATTCAACCCCGAACTATACAACTACGTGTACTATCTCGTTTCTCTTTCAGACTTCAACTTTTGACAACTAGAGGCCCGTTATGGCAACCTCGAGATGCAAGCTCATCCTATTCTAAGTCCTCATTTCACTCCTATCTTTATCGCTCGCATTTCCGTTTAAAGAAACTCCTTGTAACATTTCTCCATGGATAGAGAAATTCCTCATATTACATTAGTATTCGCCACGAGGGTGAATAGTCCTAACGAACATTTTTTGAACCCTAACTGACTTGTTCAAACATATCTTAAGAGATTCTATTCAAACACGGAGTATCTTTGTCAATTATCCCGTATCGAAATACTCGTTTCGCCTCTAGTTTTACAAGAAACCTTGGAGACCCGCTTAGACATAAGTACCGCGTACCACCCACAAACAGACGAACCGAACAAACGAACGATTTACTTCTTCAAAAGACATGTTTCAAACTTGCATGGTCGCTTTTAGTAGATCCCTCTTACAACAGTAGTTACCACTCGTGTGTTCACACGCACTTTCCGAAACCCTATATGACCGCTAATGTCATACCCCTATTCGTTGGACCAAAGCATGTGGCAAACAAAACACCGAATCTTAACTCATCCAAGAAACAACAATTGAGATAATCCAAGTCCGAGAAGGGCTCGAGACGACCCGTAGTCGCCCAAAAGAGTCATACCAAACTTAGATGAAAACCTCACAAATCCCAGTGTGTAACCGCGTAATATTGAGAAACCGCACCTTGGAAAGGTGTAATCCATTTTGGGAAATCGAGAAAGGCTATATCCGCAATATCGAACCTTTTGAAACCTTGGGGTGTATTGGAACCGCTTCCTATCATTTAGAACTTCCGACTCAATTAAGTTTCCGTTTACCCTACATTTCGTGTAACAAACTTAGAAACGTGTCCTGCGGAACAGGAATGTGCAATCCTTCTAGATGCACCAACTATTGATGACAAACTCCTCCTCATAGGAAAAACGAAAGGTCTCGAGCAAGAGACATCGACTATTACTTCCAACTAAATTTCGGGACGAAATTTCTTTTGAGGTGTGGATAATGTAACATCCCGCGTTTTTCCGTTAAATTTATTTTTAACACTTTTTTTTTTATATAATAATATCTTTCGTATTTAAATTCGTCGACTCCGTTGACGAACGTTCATAATATTCTCGTTATTTAATTATAACATCACTCGTTTACTCTAACGTTTTAAAATATTTCGTTTGGTTAATTCCCGCACCCGACAACAAACTTGAGGGACTAGTTTCGCCAAGGTGCCAAACATTTGACTACGTCAAATGGTCAACACCTCCTCTTATCCACTCATTTCACCTCCCACTTTCTTCTTTCTTTTCTCTCCACCATTTTTGAACTCAAAACACCCATTCACTAAATTCATCATCTATTTCCATTCAAGCAATCAAACATCAAAACAAATTATATATTCGTGATCCTCTCTTCATCCTCTTCGATTTGGTACCAATTTCATCACATTTGGGTAACATTTCTAAATCACTAGATTTCTTTAAATTCATGTTCTTGACTTAAAAGTGTGTTAATTAGTGTCTATGGCTCATTGTGATGTTGTGTATGTAATTTGTATGCTCGATTTGTTGTTTTTGGTGTAACTAGCTTGAAAATGAAAAATGCATGCTTAATCTTTGATTTTGGATGATCATATGTTGTTTAATTGTTAAAGTTCATGTATTAAATGTGTTACTAGCATCATTAGCTTCAATTTGATGTGTAGGTTGATTAAGAAAACTTCAAAAACATGATTATTGATGTTGAGATGTTTGACTAGGGTTTGATAGTTCTTGACATGAATTTTTGGATGCTTGAATGTCATGGAATATCAATTGTTAGTGTTTAGTAGTAATGTGTGCTTCATTACCTTCAAAACGGCATATCATATGTGTGAATTGGTTTCCCGAAACTCAAAATGCAATTGATGAACTTGAAACTTTGAAAATGGACTTTTATTGCTCACTTGATGAGATTTCGGCTATTGTAAATGATGTTATTGATTGACCATAAGTGCTTAGTTGTATTCCTCGTCAAAATACCTTTCCAACGATATATGATAGGCATTATAAGTGTTTGCGGGTCAATTGTTGTGTTAGAATTGATTTCGGCTCGTGCATACTTGTGGAAAAACAGAAACAGACCTGCACAGATGGTGGCGCGGCGCGCCCCATCCCCGCGCGGCGCGCAGATGTACCTGGTCAGATTCTGACCTCCTCGTCCCATTTCACGTGAAATGTTTGATGACCTACGAACCTCCGATTCACATGAAACATGTTTTAATACACTTGTATATGAATAATTAGCATAGAAAAATAGTCCGGGACCCGACCCGAACATGTTGACTTTTTCGTTGACTTTGACCCGACCAAGTTTGACTTTTTGTCAAACTTAACCAATTAATTATGCAATCTTTCTAACATGATTCTATACTTGTATCTTGCATGAAACTTGACAATTTGCCTCACATGCTACATAATCGAGTCGTGTCGAGCCATAGGACTAATTGAACATCTTTGACCCTTCGTGACTATCGTTATTGATACAACCTATTTGTTTAGGTCAAGACTAGCGTTGTCTTTGCACGCGTTTACTTGTTGAAGTACTTTATTAACTCTCGCGCTCAAGGTGAGATCATAGTCCCACCATTTCAACAACTTTTATACTTTTAAATCGTGGGCTGAGAAAACATATACTTTGTTACATCTTGTACTACTTACTTTTATGTTTTGAACACAAGTGTGAAAACAAACATTCCACGTGCGAGTTAGAACAAAAATGCCTCAATTCGATTATCATTAGTTACACTTGCATGGTGTAAGCGAGAACTTATATTGTGTGGCCATACGGGTTTAACAAACCCTCATTCGGACGGTTCGCTACCGTTATGCGGATGAAATATATTTTTGTGTTTTAGTGTGGGTTCTAGCACTGTGTGATGGGGTAACGTTGGTTAAGTTTTGATAATTGAGTGCTCGCGTATAACAACACTTTTGGAATGCAAATGATTTGGATAATCTACGTTATGGAAATACAAAATCTTGTGGTTCAAAAACAACGTTTAATACTTACTAAACCTATGATTTCACCACCGTTTTCGTTGACAGATTCTTCTATGTTTTCTCAGGTTTTGAATGCTTAGTGATACATGCTTCCGCACTCTTTTGATACTTGCTTGGATGTCGAGTATACATGCATTTTGGAGCATCTTTTGAACTTATTTAAACTGTGTCGCATAGTTTTCATTTGTACTTATAACGTTGTAACTTAACTTGTGGTCAATTATCGTTGTAAACTTTGAAATAATCTTTACACTTGAATGGATGCGACATATTTTGGGTCAAACATCTGTTTTAAAGACTTATGACCAGGTAATGGGACCTACGTAGTCGACGCCGTCACTTGACGATTTGTCGGGGTCGCTACACACATATAGAGTGTCTATGGTTGTTCCGAAATATATATAGATGTGTCGATATGATAGGTCGAAACATTGTATACGTGTCTATAGTATCTCAAGATTACATAATATACAATACAAGTTGATTAAGTTATGGTTGGAATAGATTTGTTACCAATTTTCACGTAGCTAAAATGAGAAAAATTATCCAATCTTGTTTTACCCATAACTTCTTCATTTTAAATCCGTTTTGAGTGAATCAAATTGCTATGGTTTCATATTGAACTCTATTTTATGAATCTAAACAGAAAAAGTATAGGTTTATAATCGGAAAAATAAATTACAAGTCGTTTTTGTAAAGGTAGTCATTTCAGTCGAAAGAACGACGTCTAGATGACCATTTTAGAAAACATACTTCCACTTTGAGTTTAACCATAATTTTTGGATATAGTTTCATGTTCATAATAAAAATCATTTTATCAGAATAACAACTTTTAAATCAAAGTTTATCATAGTTTTTAATTAACTAAACCAAAACAGCCCGCGGTGTTACTACGACGGCGTAAATCCGGTTTTACGGTGTTTTTCGTGTTTCCAGGTTTTAAATCATTAAGTTAGCATATCATATAGATATAGAACATGTGTTTAGTTGATTTTAAAGGTCAAGTTAGAAGGATTAACTTTTGTTTGCGAACAAGTTTAGAATTAACTAAACTATGTTCTAGTGATTACAAGTTTAAACCTTCGAATAAGATAGCTTTATATGTATGAATCGAATGATGTTATGAATATCATTACTACCTTAAGTTCCTTGGATAAACCTACTGGAAAATAGAAAAATGGATCTAGCTTCAACGGATCCTTGGATGGCTCGAAGTTCTTGAAGCAGAATCATGACACGAAAACAAGATCAAGTAAGATCATCACTTGCAATAAGATTGTTATAGTTATAAAAATTGAACCAAAGTTTGAATATGATTATTACCTTGTATTAGAATGATGACCTACTGTAAGAAACAAAGATTTCTTGAGGTTGGATGATCACCTTACAAGATTGGAAGTGAGCTAGCAAACTTGAAAGTATTCTTGATTTTATGAAACTAGAACTTTTGGAATTTATGAAGAACACTTAGAACTTGAAGATAGAACTTGAGAGAGATCAATTAGATGAATAAAATTGAAGAATGAAAGTATTTGTAGGTGTTTTTGGTCGTTGGTGTATGGATTAGATATAAAGGATATGTAATTTTTGTTTTCATGTAAATAAGTCATGAATGATTACTCATATTTTTGTAATTTTATGACATATTTCATGCTAGTTGCCAAATGATGGTTCCCACATGTGTTAGGTGACTCACATGGGTTGCTAAGAGCTGATCATTGGAGTGTATATACCAATAGTACATACATCTAAAAGCTGTGTATTGTACGAGTACGAATACGGGTGCATACGAGTAGAATTGTTGATGAAACTGAACGAGGATGTAATTGTAAGCATTTTTGTTAAGTAGAAGTATTTTGATAAGTGTATTGAAGTCTTTCAAAAGTGTATAAATACATATTAAAACAGTACATGTATATACATTTTAACTGAGTCGTTAAGTCATCGTTAGTCGTTACATGTAAGTGTTGTTTTGAAACCTTTAGGTTAACGATCTTGTTAAATGTTGTTAACCCAATGTTTATAATATCAAATGAGATTTTAATTTATTATATTATCATGATATTATCATGTATGAATATCTCTTAATATGATATATACATTAAATGTCTTTACAACGATAATCGTTACATATATGTCTCGTTTAAAAATCATTAAGTTAGTAGTCTTGTTTTTACATATGTAGTTCATTGTTAATATACTTAATGATATGTTTACTTATCATAGTATCATGTTAACTATATATATATCCATATATATGTCATCATATAGTTTTTACAAGTTTTAACGTTCGTGAATCACCGGTCAACTTGGGTGGTCAATTGTCTATATGAAACATATTTCAATTAATCAAGTCTTAAAAAGTTTGATTGCTTAACATGTTGGAAACATTTAATCATGTAAATATCAATCTCAATTAATATATATAAACATGGAAAAGTTCGGGTCACTACAGTACCTACCCGTTAAATAAATTTCGTCCCGAAATTTTAAGCTGTTGAAGGTGTTGACGAATCTTCTGGAAATAGATGCGGGTATTTCTTCTTCATCTGATCTTCACGCTCCCAGGTGAACTCGGGTCCTCTACGAGCATTCCATCAAACCTTAACAATTGGTATCTTGTTTTGCTTAAGTCTTTTAACCTCACGATCCATTATTTCGACGGGTTCTTCGATGAATTGAAGTTTTTCGTTGATTTGGATTTCATCTAACGGAATAGTGAGATCTTCTTTAGCAAAACATTTCTTCAAATTCGAGACGTGGAAAGTGTTATGTACAGCCGCGAGTTGTTGAGGTAACTCAAGTCGGTAAGCTACTGGTCCGACACGATCAATAATCTTGAATGGTCCAATATACCTTGGATTTAATTTCCCTCGTTTACCAAATCGAACAACGCCTTTCCAAGGTGCAACTTTAAGCATGACCATCTCTCCAATTTCAAATTCTATATCTTTTCTTTTAATGTCAGCGTAGCTCTTTTGTCGACTTTGGGCGGTTTTCAACCGTTGTTGAATTTGGATGATCTTCTCGGTAGTTTCTTGTATAATCTCCGGACCCGTAATCTGTCTATCCCCCACTTCACTCCAACAAATCGGAGACCTGCACTTTCTACCATAAAGTGCTTTAAACGGCGCCATCTCAATGCTTGAATGGTAGCTGTTGTTGTAGGAAAATTCTGCTAACGGTAGATGTCGATCCCAACTGTTTCCGAAATCAATAACACATGCTCGTAGCATGTCTTCAAGTGTTTGTATCGTCCTTTCGCTCTGCCCATCAGTTTGTGGATGATAGGCAGTACTCATGTCTAGACGAGTTCCTAATGCTTGCTGTAATGTCTGCCAGAATCTTGAAATAAATCTGCCATCCCTATCAGAGATAATAGAGATTGGTATTCCATGTCTGGAGACGACTTCCTTCAAATACAGTCGTGCTAACTTCTCCATCTTTTCATCTTCTCTTATTGGCAGGAAGTGTGCTGATTTGGTGAGACCATCAACTATTACCCAAATAGTATCAAAACCACTTGCAGTACTTGGCAATTTAGTGATGAAATCCATGGTAATGTTTTCCCATTTCCATTCCGGGATTTCGGGTTGTTGAAGTAGACCTGATGGTTTTTGATGCTCAGCTTTGACCTTAGAACACGTCAAACATTCTCCTACGTATTTAGCAACATCGGTTTTCATACCCAGCCACCAAAAATGTTTCTTGAGATCCTTGTACATCTTCCCCGTTCCAGGATGTATTGAGTATCTGGTTTTATGAGCTTCTCTAAGTTCCATTTCTCTCATATCTCCAAATTTTGGTACCTAAATCCTTTTAGCCCTATACCGGGTTCCGTCTTCCCGAATATTAAGATGCTTCTCCGATCCTTTGGGTATTTCATCCTTTAAATTTCCCTCTTTTAAAACTCCTTGTTGCGCCTCCTTTATTTGAGTAGTAAGGTTATTATGAATCATTATATTCATAGATTTTACTCGAATGGGTTCTCTGTCCTTCCTGCTCAAGGCATCGGCTACCACATTTGCCTTCCCCGGGTGGTAACGAATCTCAAAGTCGTAATCATTCAATAATTCAATCCACCTACGCTGCCTCATATTCAGTTGTTTCTGATTAAATATGTGTTGAAGACTTTTGTGGTCGGTATATATAATACTTTTGACCCCATATAAGTAGTGCCTCCAAGTCTTTAATGCAAAAACCACCGCGCCTAATTCCAAATCATGCGTCGTATAATTTTGTTCGTGAATCTTCAATTGTCTAGACGCATAAGCAATCACCTTCGTTCGTTGCATTAATACACAACCGAGACCTTGCTTTGATGCGTCACAATAAATCACAAAATCATCATTCCCTTCAGGCAATGACAATATAGGTGTCGTAGTTAGCATTTTCTTCAATAACTGAAACGCTTTCTCTTGTTCATCATTCCATTCAAATTTCTTCCCTTTATGCGTTAATGCAGTCAAGGGTTTTGCTATTCTGGAAAAGTCTTGGATGAACCTTCTGTAGTAACCAGCTAGTCCTAAAAACTGGCGTATGTGTTTCGGAGTTTTCGGGGTTTCCCACTTTTCAACAGTTTCTATCTTTGCCGGATCCACCTTAATACCTTCTTTGTTCACTATGTGACCGAGGAATTGAACTTCTTCCAACCAAAATGCACACTTTGAAAACTTAGCATACAATTCTTCCTTCCTCAATACTTCTAACACCTTTCTCAAATGTTCACCGTGTTCTTGGTCATTCTTTGAGTAAATAAGTATGTCATCAATGAAAACAATGACAAACTTGTCAAGGTATGGTCCACACACTCGGTTCATAAGGTCCATGAACACAGCTGGTGCATTAGTTAAACCAAACGGCATGACCATAAACTCGTAATGACCGTAACGTGTTCTGAAAGCAGTCTTTGGAATATCATCTTCTTTCACCCGCATTTGATGATACCCGGAACGTAAGTCAATCTTTGAATAAACAGATGAGCCTTGTAGTTGATCAAATAAGTCATCGATTCTCGGTAGTGGGTAGCGGTTCTTGATGGTAAGTTTGTTCAACTCTCGGTAGTCGATACACAACCTGAAAGTACCATCTTTCTTCTTGACAAACAAAACAGGAGCTCCCCACGGTGATGTGCTTGGTCGAATGAAACCACGCTCTAAAAGTTCTTGTAATTGGCTTTGCAGTTCTTTCATCTCGCTGGGTGCGAGTCTGTAAGGAGCACGAGCTATTGGTGCAGCTCCTGGTACAAGATCTATTTGAAATTCAACGGATCGATGTGGGGGTAATCCCGGTAATTCTTTCGGAAATACATCGGGAAATTCTTTTGCGACGGGAACATCATTGATGCTCTTTTCTTCAGTTTGTACTTTCTCGACGTGTGCTAGAACAGCATAGCAACCTTTTCTTATTAGTTTTTGTGCCTTCAAATTACTAATAAGATGTAGCTTCGTGTTGCCCTTTTCTCCGTACACCATTAAGGGTTTTCCTTTTTCTCGTATAATGCGAATTGCATTTTTGTAACAAACGATCTCTGCTTTCACTTCTTTCAACCAGTCCATACCGATTATCACATCAAAACTCCGTAACTCTACTGGTATCAAATCAATCTTAAATGTTTCGCTAACCAGTTTAATTTCTCAATTCCGACATATATTATCTGCTCAAATTAATTTACCATTTGCTAATTCGAGTAAAAATTTACTATCCAAAGGTGTCAATGGACAACTTAATTTAGCACAAAAATCTCTACTCATATAGCTTCTATCCGCACCCGAATCAAATAAAACGTAAGCAGATTTATTGTCAATAAGAAACGTACCCGTAACAAGCTCCGGGTCTTCCTGTGCCTCTGCCGCATTAATATTGAAAACTCTTCCGCGGCCTTGTCCATTCGTGTTCTCCTGGTTCGGGCAATTTCTAATAATGTGGCCCGGTTTTCCACATTTATAACAAACTACATTGGCATAACTTGCTCCGACACTACTTGCTCCGCCATTACTCGTTCCGACACCATTTGTTCCTTTCGTTCTATTAACCCCTGGTCCGTAGACCTCACACTTCGCCGCGCTATGACCATTTCTTTTACACTTGTTGCAAAATTTGGTGCAGAACCCCGAGTGATACTTTTCACACCTTTGGCATAGCTGCTTCTGATTGTTGTTGTTGTTGCGGTTATTATTGTTATTGGGATGATTGTTGTAGTTGCTGTTGTTGTTGTTGTTGTTGTTGTTGTTGTTGTTGTTGGGCCGTTTGTTGTAGTTGCGATTGATGTTGCGATTGTTGGGATAATTGTTGCGATTATTGTTGTAATTGCTGTTGTTATTGTATTGGTGATTCTTATCACCATTTTCCTCCTACTTTCTTTTGACTTGCTTCACATTGGCCTCTTCAGCAGTCTGTTCTTTAATTCTTTCTTCAATCTGGTTCACTAGTTTGTGAGCCATTCTACATGCCTGTTGTATGGAGGCGGGCTCGTGTGAACTTATATCTTCTTGGATTCTTTCCGGTAATCCTTTCACAAACGCGTCGATCTTCTCTTCCTCATCTTCGAATGCTCCCGGACACAATAGGCACAATTCTGTGAATCGTCTTTCGTACGTGGTAATATCAAATCCTTGGGTTCGTAACCCTCTAAGTTCTGTCTTGAGCTTATTGACCTCGGTTCTGGGACGGTACTTCTCGTTCATCAAGTGCTTGAATGCTGAACACGGTAGTGCGTACGCATCGTCTTGTCCCACTTGCTCTAGATAGGTATTCCACCATGTTAACGCAGAACCTGTGAAGGTATGCGTAGCGTACTTCACTTTGTCCTCTTCAGTACACTTACTTATGGCAAACACCGATTCGACCTTCTCGGTCCACCGTTTCAATCCGATCGGTCCTTCGGTTCCATCAAATTCCAAAGGTTTGCAGGCAGTGAATTCTTTGTAGGTGCATCCTACACGATTTCCTGTACTGCTAGATCCAAGGTTATTGTTGGTATGTAGTGCAGCCTGTACTGCGGCTATGTTTGAAGCTGGAAAAGTACGGAATTCCTCTTCATTCATATTCACGGTGTGTCGAGTAGTCGGTGCCATTTCCTTCAAAATAGTCAAATGGAACAAGTTAATCATACAGAATATTAAGAGTAGTTAATAGTATTTCGTAGCATAATATGAACTCATTTATAAAAGCTTTTTCTTCATATTAGCATTTTATAAGTTTAAATTCGGGTAGTACCTACCCGTTAAGTTCATACTTAGTAGCTAATATACAATTCAACTACTACAATTCTATATGAAAAACTGATTATAATAATATTTCGCGTTCAAACTTTTACACAATATTTTACAAACTTACATTACCGCTTATTTTATATATTGCATGAAATATACCACACAATAAATTTGATACAAGATGGTTGTGAAGATAATTCTAGCTAGTACACAAGTCGTTCAGCAAAGGCAATAAAGACACGTAATTCATACGTCCAGAAACAAGTCATGCACTCTGGTTTTACTAGGACTACTTCCCATCCTTGGTCTCGTGGAACATAACCGTTATGGCCGTTGATAAGACAGCGTGTTGTAACGTCGTCAAAGGGACGAGGGTTACGTAATGTCCAACAGTCCCGTAACAATCTAAAAACCTCATTTCTTACCCCAATTACCGACTCCGTCACTTGTGGGAACGTTTTGTTTAATAGTTGTAGCCCGATGTTCTTGTTCTCACATTGGTGAGAAGCGAACATTACTAATCCGTAAGCATAACATGCTTCTTTATGTTGCATGTTAGCCGCTTTTTCTAAATCACGAAGTCCAATATTCGGATATATTGAGTCAAAATAATTTCTTAACCCATTGCGTAAAATAGCATTTGGGTTCCCCGCAATATATGCGTCAAAGTAAACACATCGTAACTTATGGATTTCCCAATGTGATATCCCCCATCTTTCGAACGAAAGCCTTTTATAAACCAAGGAATTCTTGGAACGTTCTTCGAATGTCTTACAAACTGATCTCGCCTTAAATAGTTGTGCCGAAGAATTCTGACCGACTCTAGACAAGATTTCATCAATCATGTCTCCGGGTAGGTCTCTTAAAATATTGGGTTGTCTATCCATTTTGTGTTTTTATACTGTAAAATAGACAAGAGTTAGATTCATAAAAAAAATACTTATTAATACAAGCAATTTTTACATATATCATAAAGCATAAGCACACTATATTACATATATTACACCACACGAATACAACTATCTTATTCCGACTCGCTTGTTTCTTCTTCTTCAGTTTTGGTTCGTTTTGCCAAGTTTCTAGGGATATATGATGTTCCCCTAATACGAGCCGTAATTTTCCACATTGGTTTAGAAAAACCTGGTGGTTTAGAGGTTCACGGGTCATTGTTACAACTTAAGGACTTCGGGGGTTGACGATACATATAAAGTTCATCGGGGTTGGAATTAGATTTCTCTATTTTTATGCCCTTTCCCTTATTATTTTCTTTTGCCTTTTTAAATTCAGTTGGGGTAATTTCTATAACATCATCGGAATTCTCGTCGGAATCCGATTCATCGGAGATTTGGTAATCCTCCCAATATTTGGCTTCCTTGGCGGAAACACCATTGACCATAATTAACCTTGGTCGGTTGGTTGAGGATTTTCTTTTACTTAACCGTTTTATTATTTCCCCCGCCGGTTCTATTTCTTCATCTGGTTCCGATTCTTCTTCCGGTTCCGACTCTTCTTCCGATTCCTCTTCGGGAACTTTTGAATCAGTCCACGAATCATTCCAATTTACATTTGACTCTTCATTATTATTAGGTGAGTCAATGGGACTTGTTCTAGAGGTAGACATCTATCACATAATATCAAACGCGTTAAGAGATTAATATATCACATAATATTCACATGTTAAAAATATATAGTTTCCAACAAAATTTGTTAAGCATTCATTTTTCAAGTAAACACGGTCGAAGTCCAGACTCACTAATGCATCCTAACAAACTCGATAAGACACACTAATGTAAAATTCTGGTTCTCTAAGACCAACGCTCGGATACCAACTGAAATGTCCCGTTCTTATTGATTAAAAACGTTCCATATTAATTGATTTCGTTGCGAGGTTTTGACCTCTATATGAGATGTTTTTCAAAGACTGCATTCATTTTAAAACAAACCATAACCTTTATTTCATCAATAAAGGTTTAAAAAGCTTTACGTAGATTATCAAATAATGATAATCTAAAATATCCTGTTTACACACGACCATTACATAATGGTTTACAATACAAATATGTTACAACAAAATAAGTTTCTTGAATGCAGTTTTTACACAATATCATACAAGCATGGACTCCAAATATCGTCCTTATTTAAGTATGCGACAGCGGAAGCTCTTAATAATCACCTGAGAATAAACATGCTTAAAACGTCAACAAAAATGTTGGTGAGTTATAGGTTTAACCTATATATATCAAATCATAATAATAGACCACAAGATTTCATATTTCAATACACATCCCATACATAGAGATAAAAATCATTCATATGTTGAACACTTGGTAACCGACATTAACAAGATGCATATATAAGAATATCCCCATCATTCCTGGACACCCTTCGGATATGATATAAATTTCGAAGTACTAAAGCATCCGGTACTTTGGATGGGGTTTGTTAGGCCCAATAGATCTATCTTTAGGATTCGCGTCAATTAGGGTGTCTGTTCCCTAATTCTTAGATTACCAGACTTAATAAAAAGGGGCATATTCAATTTCGATAATTCAACCATAGAATGTAGTTTCATGTA
The DNA here is from genome assembly GCF_046630445.1 of Rutidosis leptorrhynchoides. Taxonomy (NCBI): domain Eukaryota; kingdom Viridiplantae; phylum Streptophyta; class Magnoliopsida; order Asterales; family Asteraceae; genus Rutidosis; species Rutidosis leptorrhynchoides. The sequence goes on from NC_092343.1 coordinate 243,575,873, forward strand.
CTTGTGTCTATTTTGTAAATCATTTATAAAACCTGCATGTATTCTCATCCCAAAAATATTAGATTTTAAAAGTGGGACTATAACTCACTTTCACAGATTTTTTTACTTCGTCGGGAAGTAAGACTTGGCCACTGGTTGATTCACGAACCTATAACAATATATACATATATATCAAAGTATGTTCAAAATATATTTACAACACTTTTAATATATTTTGATGTTTTAAGTTTATTAAGTCAGCTGTCCTCGTTAGTAACCTACAACTAGTTGTCCACAGTTAGATGTACAGAAATAAATCGATAAATATTATCTTGAATCAATCCACGACCCAGTGTATACGTATCTCAGTATTGATCACAACTCAAACTATATATATTTTGGAATCAACCTCAACCCTGTATAGCTAACTCCAACATTCACATATAGAGTGTCTATGGTTGTTCCGAAATATATATAGATGTGTCGATATGATAGGTCGAAACATTGTATACGTGTCTATGGTATCTCAAGATTACATAATATACAATACAAGTTGATTAAGTTATGGTTGGAATAGATTTGTTACCAATTTTCACGTAGCTAAAATGAGAAAAATTATCCAATCTTGTTTTACCCATAACTTCTTCATTTTAAATCCGTTTTGAGTGAATCAAATTGCTATGGTTTCATATTGAACTCTATTTTATGAATCTAAACAGAAAAAGTATAGGTTTATTGTCGGAAAAATAAATTACAAGTCATTTTTGTAAAGGTAGTCATTTCAGTCGAAAGAACGACGTCTAGATGACCATTTTAGAAAACATACTTCCACTTTGAGTTTAACCATAATTTTTGGATATAGTTTCATGTTCATAATAAAAATCATTTTCTCAGAATAACAACTTTTAAATCAAAGTTTATCATAGTTTTTAATTAACTAAACCAAAACAGCCCGCGGTGTTACTACGACGGCGTAAATCCGGTTTTACGGTGTTTTTCGTGTTTCCAGGTTTTAAATCATTAAGTTAGCATATCATATAGATATAGAACATGTGTTTAGTTGATTTTAAAAGTCAAGTTAGAAGGATTAACTTTTGTTTGCGAACAAGTTTAGAATTAACTAAACTATATTCTAGTGATTACAAGTTTAAACCTTCGAATAAGATAGCTTTATATGTATGAATCGAATGATGTTATGAACATCATTACTACCTTAAGTTCCTTGGATAAACCTACTGGAAAAGAGAAAAATGGATCTAGCTTCAACGGATCCTTGGATGGCTCGAAGTTCTTGAAGCAGAATCATGACACGAAAACAAGTTCAAGTAAGATAATCACTTGCAATAAGATTGTTATAGTTATAAAAATTGAACCAAAGTTTGAATATGATTATTACCTTGTATTAGAATGATAACCTACTGTAAGAAACAAAGATTTCTTGAGGTTGGATGATCACCTTACAAGATTGGAAGTGAGCTAGCAAACTTGAAAGTATTCTTGATTTTATGAAACTAGAACTTTTGGAATTTATGAAGAACACTTAGAACTTGAAGATAGAACTTGAGAGAGATCAATTAGATGAAGAAAATTGAAGAATGAAAGTGTTTGTAGGTGTTTTTGGTCGTTGGTGTATGGATTAGATATAAAGGATATGTAATTTTTGTTTTCATGTAAATAAGTCATGAATGATTACTCATATTTTTGTAATTTTATGAGATATTTCATGCTAGTTGCCAAATGATGGTTCCCACATGTGTTAGGTGACTCACATGGGCTGCTAAGAGCTGATCATTGGAGTGTATATACCAATAGTACATACATCTAAAAGCTGTCTATTGTACGAGTACGAATACGGGTGCATACGAATAGAATTGTTGATGAAACTGAACGAGGATGTAATTGTAAGCATTTTTGTTAAGTAGAAGTATTTTGATAAGTGTATTGAAGTCTTTCAAAAGTGTATAAATACATATTAAAACACTACATGTATATACATTTTAACTGAGTCGTTAAGTCATCGTTAGTCGTTACATGTAAGTGTTGTTTTGAAACCTTTAGGTTAACGATCTTGTTAAATGTTGTTAACCCAATGTTTATAATATCAAATGAGATTTTAATTTATTATATTATCATGATATTATCATGTATGAATATCTCTTAATATGATATATACATTAAATGTCTTTACAACGATAATCGTTACATATATGTCTCGTTTAAAAATCATTAAGTTAGTAGTCTTGTTTTTACATATGTAGTTCATTGTTAATATACTTAATGATATGTTTACTTATCATAGTATCATGTTAACTATATATATATCCATATATATGTCATCATATAGTTTTTACAAGTTTTAACGTTCGTGAATCACCGGTCAACTTGGGTGGTCAATTGTCTATATGAAACATATTTCAATTAATCAAGTCTTAACAAGTTTGATTGCTTAACATGTTGGAAACATTTAATCATGTAAATATCAATCTCAATTAATATATATAAACATGAAAAAGTTCGGGTCACTACATTTATTAAGTCTGGTAATCTAAGAATTAGGGAACAGACACCCTAATTGACGCGAATCATAAAGATAGATCTATTGGGCCTAACAAACCCCATCCAAAGTACCGGATGCTTTAGTACTTCGAAATTTATATCATATCCGAAGGGTGTCCCGGAATGATGGGGATATTCTTATATATGTATCTTGTTAATGTCGGTTACCAGGTGTTCACCATATGAATGATTTTTATCTCTATGTATGGGATGTGTATTGAAATATGAAATCTTGTGGTCTATTATTATGATTTGATATATATAGGTTAAACCTATAACTCACCAACATTTTTGTTGACGTTTTAAGCATGTTTATTCTCAGGTGATTATTAAGAGCTTCCGCTGTCACATACTTAAATAAGGACGAGATTTGGAGTCCATGCTTGTATGATATTGTGTAAAAACTGCATTCAAGAAACTTATTTTGTTGTAACATATTTGTATTGTAAACCATTATGTAATGGTCGTGTGTAAACAGGATATTTTAGATTATCATTATTTGATAATCTACGTAAAGCTTTTTAAACCTTTATTGATGAAATAAAGGTTATGGTTTGTTTTAAAATGAATGCAGTCTTTGAAAAACGTCTCATATAGAGGTCAAAACCTCGCAACGAAATCAATTAATATGGAACGTTTTTAATCAATAAGAACGGGACATTTCAGTTGGTATCCGAGCGTTGGTCTTAGAGAACCAGAATTTTGCATTAGTGTGTCTTATCGAGTTTGTTAGGATGCATTAGTGAGTCTGGACTTCGACCGTGTTTACTTGAAAAATGATTGCTTAACAAATTTTGTTGGAAACTATATATTTTTAACATGTGAATATTATGTGATACATTAATCTCTTAACGCGTTAGATATTATGTGATAGGTGTCTACCTCTAGAACAAGTCCCATTGACTCACCTAATAATAATGAAGAGTCAAATGTAAATTGGAATGATTCGTGGACTGATTCACAAGTTCCCGAAGAGGAACCGGAAGAAGAGTCGGAACCGGAAGAAGAATCGGAACCGGAAGAAGAATCGGAACCGGATGAAGAAATAGAACCGGTGGGGAAAATAATAAAACGGTTAAGTAAAAGAAAATCCTCAACCAACCGACCAAGATTAATTATGGTCAATGGTGTTTCCGCCAAGGAAGCAAAATATTGGGAGGATTACCAATTCTCCGATGAATCGGATTCCGACGAGAATTCCGATGATGTTATAGAAATTACCCCAACTGAATTTAAAAAGGCAAAAGAAAATAATAAGGGAAAGGGCATAAAAATAGAGAAATCTAATTCCAACCCCGATGAACTTTATATGTATCGTCAACCCCCGAAGTCCTTAAGTTGTAACAATGACCCGGGAACCTCTAAACCACCAGGTTTTTCTAAACCAATGTGGAAAACGACGGCTCGTATTAGGGGAACATCATATATCCCTAGAAACTTGGCAAAACGAACCAAAACCGAAGAAGAAGAAACAAGCGAGTCGGAATAAGATAGTTGTATTCGTGTGGTGTAATATATGTAATATAGTGTGATTATGCTTTATGATATATGTAAAAATTGCTTGTATTAATAAGTATTTTTTTTATGAATCTAACTCTTGTCTATTTTACAGTATAAAATCACAAAATGGATAGACAACCCAATATTTTAAGAGACCTACCCGGAGACATGATTGATGAAATCTTGTCTAGAGTCGGTCAGAATTCTTCGGCACAACTATTTAAGGCGAGATCAGTTTGTAAGACATTCGAAGAACGTTCCAAGAATGCCTTGGTTTATAAAAGGCTTTCGTTCGAAAGATGGGGGATATCACATTGGGAAATCCATAAGTTACGATGTGTTTACTTTGACGCATATATTACGGGGAACCCAAATGCTATTTTACGCAATGGGTTAAGAAATTATTTTGACTCAATATATCCGAATATTGGACTTCGTGATTTAGAAAAAGCAGCTAACATGCAACATAAAGAAGCATGTTATGCTTATGGATTAGTAATGTTCGCTTCTCACCAAAGTGAGAACAAGAACATCGGGCTACAACTATTAAACAAAACGTTCCCACAAGTGACGGAGTCGGTAATTGGGGTAAGAAATGAGGTTTTTAGATTGTTACGGGACTGTTGGACATTACGTAACCCTCGTCCCTTTGACGACGTTACAACACGCTGTCTTATCAACGGCCATAACGGTTATGTTCTACAAGACCAAGGATGGGAAGTAATCCTAGTAAAACCAGAATTCATGACTTGTTTCTGGACGTATGAATTACGTGTCTTTATTGCCTTTGCTGAACGACTTGTGTACTAGCTAGAATTATCTTCACAACCATCTTGTATCAAATTTATTGTGTGCTATATTTCATGCTATATGTAAAATAAGCGGTATTGTAAGTTTGTAAAATATTGTGTAAAAGTTGGAACGCGAAATATTATTATAATCAGTTTTTCATATAGAATTGTAGTAGTTGAATTGTATATTAGCTACTAAGTATGAACTTAACGGGTAGGTACTACCCGAATTTAAACTTATAAAACGCTAATATGAAGAAAAAGCTTTTATAAATGAGTTCATATTATGCTACGAAATACTATTAACTACTCTTAATATTCTGTATGATTAACTTGTTCCATTTGACTATTTTGAAGGAAATGGTACCGACTACTCGACACACCGTGAATATGAATGAAGAGGAATTCCGTACTTTTCTAGCTTCAAACATAGCCGCAGTACAGGCTGCGCTACATACCAACAATAACCTTGGATCTAGTAGTACAGGAAATCGTGTACGATGCACCTACAAAGAATTCACTGCCTGCAAACCTTTGGAATTTGATGGAACCGAAGGACCGATCGGATTGAAATGGTGGACCGAGAAGGTCGAATCGGTGTTTGCCATAAGTAAGTGTACTGAAGAGGACAAAGTGAAGTACGCTACGCATACCTTCACAGGTTCTGCATTAACATGGTGGAATACCTATCTAGAGCAAGTGGGACAAGACGATGCGTACGCACTACCGTGGTCAGCATTCAAGCACTTGATGAACGAAAAGTACCGTCCCAGAACCGAGGTCAATAAGCTCAAGACAAAACTTAGAGGGTTACGAACCCAAGGATTTGATATTACCACGTACGAAAGATGATTCACAGAATTGTGCCTATTGTGTCCGGGAGCGTTCGAAGATGAGGAAGAGAAGATCGACGCGTTTGTGAAAGGATTACCGGAAAGAATCCAAGAAGATATAAGTTCACACGAGCCCGCCTCCATACAACAGGCATGTAGAATGGCTCACAAACTAGTGAACCAGATTGAAGAAAGAATTAAAGAACAGACTGCTGAAGAGGCTAATGTGAAGCAAGTCAAAAGAAAGTGGGAGGAAAACGGTGATAAGAATCACCAATACAACAACAACAGCAATTACAACAATAATCGCAACAATTATCCCAACAATCGCAACATCAATCGCAACTACAACAAACGGCCCAACAACAACAACAACAACAACAACAACAACAACAACAACAACTACAACAATCATCCCAACAACAATAATAACCGCAACAACAACAACAATCAGAAGCAGCTATGCCAAAGGTGTGAAAAGTATCACTCGGGTTTCTGCACCAAATTTTGCAACAAGTGTAAAAGAAATGGTCATAGCGCGGCGAAGTGTGAGGTCGACGGACCAGGGGTTAATAGAACAAAAGGAACAAATGGTGTCGGAACGAGTAATGGCGGAGCAAGTAGTGTCAGAGCAAGGTATGCCAATGTAGTTTGTTATAAATGTGGAAAATCGGGCCACATTATTAGAAATTGCCCGAACCAGGAGAACACGGATGGACAAGGCCGCGGAAGAGTTTTCAATATTAATGCGGCAGAGGCACAGGAAGACCCGGAGCTTGTTACGGGTACGTTTCTTATTGACAATAAATCTGCTTACGTTTTATTTGATTCGGGTGCGGATAGAAGCTATATGAGTAGAGATTTTTGTGCTAAATTAAGTTGTCCATTGATGCCTTTGGATAGTAAATTTTTACTCGAATTAGCAAATGGTAAATTAATTTCAGCAGATAATATATGTCGGAATCGAGAAATTAAACTGGTTAGCGAAACATTTAAGATTGATTTGATACGAGTAGAGTTAGGGAGTTTTGATGTGATAATCGGTATGGACTGGTTGAAAGAAGTGAAAGCAGAGATCGTTTGTTACAAAACTGCAATTCGCATTATACGAGAAAAAGGAAAACCCTTAATGTTGTACGGAGAAAAGGGCAACACGAAGCTACATCTTATTAGTAATTTGAAGGCACAAAATCTAATAAGAAAAGGTTGCTATGCTGTTCTAGCACACGTCGAGAAAGTACAAACTGAAGAAAAGAGCATCAATGATGTTCCCATTGCAAAAGAATTTCCCGATGTATTTCCGAAAGAATTACCGGGATTACCCCCACATCGATTCGTTGAATTTCAAATAGATCTTGTACCAGGAGCTACACCAATAGCTCGTGCTCCTTACAGACTCGCACCCAGCGAGATGAAAGAACTGCAAAGCCAATTACAAGAACTTTTAGAGCGTGGTTTCATTCGACCAAGCACATCACCGTGGGGAGCTCCTGTTTTGTTTGTCAAGAAGAAAGATGGTACATTAAGGTTGTGTATCGACTACCGAGAGTTGAACAAACTTACCATCAAGAACCGCTACCCACTACCGAGAATCGACAACTTATTTGATCAACTACAAGGCTCGTCTGTTTTTTCAAAGATTGACTTACGTTCCGGGTATCATCAAATGCGGGTGAAAGAAGATGATATTCCAAAGACTACTTTCATAACACGTTACAGTCATTACGAGTTTATGGTCATGCCGTTTGGTTTAACTAATGCACCAGCTGTGTTCATGGACCTTATGAACCGAGTGTGTGGACCATACCTTGACAAGTTTGTCATTGTTTTCATTGATGACATACTTATTTACTCAAAGAATGACCAAGAACACGATGAACATTTGAGAAAGGTGTTAGAAGTATTGAGGAAGGAAGAATTGTACGCTAAGTTTTCAAAGTGTGCATTTTGGTTGGAAGAAGTTCAATTCCTCGGTCACATAGTGAACAAAGAAGGTATTAAGGTGGATCCGGCAAAGATAGAAACTGTTGAAAAGTGGGAAACACCAAAAACTCTGAAACACATATGCCAGTTTTTAGGACTAGCTGGTTACTACAGAAGGTTCATCCAAGACTTTTCCAGAATAGCAAAACCCTTGACTGCATTAACGCATAAAGGGAAGAAATTTGAATGGAATGATGAACAAGAGAAAGCGTTTCAGTTATTGAAGAAAAAGCTAACTACGGCACCTATATTGTCATTGCCTGAAGGGAATGATGATTTTGTGATTTATTGTGACGCATCAAAGCAAGGTCTCGGTTGTGTGTTAATGCAACGAACGAAGGTGATTGCTTATGCGTCTAGACAATTGAAGATTTACGAACAAAATTATACGATGCATGATTTGGAATTAGGCACGGTTGTTTTTGCATTAAAGACTTGGAGGCACTACTTATATGGGGTTAAAAGTATTATATATACCGACCACAAAAGTCTTCAACACATATTTAATCAGAAACAACTGAATATGAGGCAGCGTAGGTGGATTGAATTTTTGAATGATTACGACTTTGAGATTCGTTACCACCCTGGGAAGGCAAATGTGGTAGCCGATGCCTTGAGCAGGAAGGACAGAGAACCCATTCGAGTAAAATCTATGAATATAATGATTCATAATAACCTTACTACTCAAATAAAGGAGGCGCAACAAGGAGTTTTAAAAGAGGGAAATTTAAAGGATGAAATACCCAAAGGATCGGAGAAGCATCTTAATATTCGGGAAGACGGAACCCGGTATAGGGCTGAAAGGATTTGGGTACCAAAATTTGGAGATATGAGAGAAATGGTACTTAGAGAAGCTCATAAAACCAGATACTCAATACATCCTGGAACGGGGAAGATGTACAAGGATCTCAAGAAACATTTTTGGTGGCCGGGTATGAAAGCCGATGTTGCTAAATACGTAGGAGAATGTTTGACGTGTTCTAAGGTTAAAGCTGAGCATCAGAAACCATCAGGTCTACTTCAACAACCCGAAATCCCGGAATGGAAATGGGAAAATATTACCATGGATTTCATCACTAAATTGCCAAGGACTGCAAGTGGTTTTGATACTATTTGGGTAATAGTTGATCGTCTCACCAAATCAGCACACTTCCTGCCAATAAGAGAAGATGACAAGATGGAGAAGTTAGCACGACTGTATTTGAAGGAAGTCGTCTCCAGACATGGAATACCAATCTCTATTATCTCTGATAGGGATGGCAGATTTATTTCAAGATTCTGGCAGACATTACAGCAAGCATTAGGAACTTGTCTAGACATGAGTACTGCCTATCATCCACAAACTGATGGGCAGAGCGAAAGGATGATATAAACGCTTGAAGACATGCTACGAGCATGTGTTATTGATTTCGGAAACAGTTGGGATCGACATCTACCGTTAGCAGAATTTTCCTACAATAACAGCTACCATTCAAGCATTGAGATGGCGCCGTTTGAAGCACTTTATGGTAGAAAGTGCAGGTCTCCGATTTGTTGGAGTGAAGTGGGGGATAGACAGATTACGGGTCCGGAGATTATACAAGAAACTACCGGGAAGATCATCCAAATTCAACAACGGTTGAAAACCGCCCAAAGTCGACAAAAGAGCTACGCTGACATTAAAAGAAAAGATATAGAATTTGAAATTGGAGAGATGGTCATGCTTAAAGTTGCACCTTGGAAAGGCGTTGTTCGATTTGGTAAACGAGGGAAATTATATCCAAGGTATATTGGACCATTCAAGATTATTGATCGTGTCGGACCAGTAGCTTACCGACTTGAGTTACCTCAACAACTCGTGGCTGTACATAACACTTTCCACGTCTCGAATTTGAAGAAATGTTTTGCTAAAGAAGATCTCACTATTTCGTTAGATGAAATCCAAATCAACGAAAAACTCCAATTCATCGAAGAACCCGTCGAAATAATGGATCGTGTGGTTAAAAGACTTAAGCAAAACAAGATACCAATTGTTAAGGTTCGATGGAATGCTCGTAGAGGACCTGAGTTCACCTGGGAGCATGAAGATCAGATGAAGAAGAAATACCCGCATTTATTTCCAGAAGATACGTCAACACCTCCAACTGCTTAAAATTTCGGGACGAAATTTATTTAACGGGTAGGTACTGTAGTGACCCGAACTTTTTCATGTTTATATATATTAATTGAGATTGATATTTACATGATTAAATGTTTCCAACATGTTAAGCAATCAAACTTGTTAAGACTTGATTAATTGAAATATGTTTCATATAGACAATTGACCACCCAAGTTGACCGGTGATTCACGAACGTTAAAACTTGTAAAAACTATATGATGAAATATATATGGATATATATATAGTTAACATGATACTATGATAAGTAAACATATCATTAAGTATATTAACAATGAACTACATATGTAAAAACAAGACTACTAACTTAATGATTTTGAAACGAGACATATATGTAACGATTATCGTTGTAACGACATTTAATGTATATATATCATATTAAGTGATATTTATACATCATAATATCATGATAATATAATAATTTAAAATCTCATTTGATATTATAAACATTGGGTTAACAACACTTAACAAGATCGTTAACCTAAAGGTTTCAAAACAACACTTACATGTAACGACTAACGATGACTTAACGACTCAGTTAAAATGTATATACATGTAGTGTTTTAATATGTATTCATACACTTTTGACAGACTTCAAGACACTTATCAAAATACTTCTACTTAACAAAAATGCTTACAATTACATCCTCGTTCAGTTTCATCAACAATTCTACTCGTATGCACCCGTATTCGTACTCGTACAATACACAGCTTTTAGATGTATATACTATTGGTATATACACTCCAATGATCAGCTCTTAGCAGCCCATGTGAGTCACCTAACACATGTGGGAACCATCATTTGGCAACTAGCATGAAATATCTCATAAAATTACAAAAATATGAGTAATCATTCATGACTTATTTACATGAAAACAAAATTACATATCCTTTATATCTAATCCATACACCAACGACCAAAAACACCTACAAATACTTTCATTCTTCAATTTTCTTCATCTAATTGATCTCTCTCAAGTTCTATCTTCAAGTTCTAAGTGTTCTTCATAAATTCTACAAGTTCTAGTTACATAAAATCAAGAATACTTTCAAGTTTGCTAGCTCACTTCCAATCTTGTAAGGTGATCATCCAACCTCAAGAAATCTTTGTTTCTTATAGTAGGTTATCATTCTAATACAAGGTAATAATCATATTCAAACTTTGGTTCAATTTCTATAACTATAACAATCTTATTTCAAGTGATGATCTTACTTGAACATGTTTTCGTGTCATGATTCTGCTTCAAGAACTTCGAGCCATCCAAGGATCCATTGAAGCTAGATCCATTTTTCTATTTTCCAGTAGGTTTATCCAAGGAACTTAAGGTAGTAATGATGTTCATAACATCATTCAATTCATACATATAAAGCTATCTTATTCGAAGGTTTAAACTTGTAATCACTAGAACATAGTTTAGTTAATTCTAAACTTGTTCGCAAACAAAAGTTAATCCTTCTAACTTGACTTTTAAAATCAACTAAACACATGTTCTATATCTATATGATATGCTAACTTAATGATTTAAAACCTGGAAACACGAAAAACACCGTAAAACCGGATTTACGTCGTCGTAGTAACACCGCGGGCTGTTTTGGGTTAGTTAATCAAAAACTATGATAAACTTTGATTTAAAAGTTGTTATTCTCGGAAAATGATTTTTATTATGAACATGAAACTATATCCAAAAATTATGGTTAAACTCAAAGTGGAAGTATGTTTTCTAAAATGGTCATCTAGACGTCGTTCTTTCGACTGAAATGACTACCTTTACAAAAACAACTTGTAACTTATTTTTCCGACTATAAACCTATACTTTTTCTGTTTAGATTCATAAAATTGAGTTCAATATGAAACCATAGCAATTTGATTCACTCAAAACGGATTTAAAATGAAGAAGTTATGGGTAAAACAAGATTGGATAATTTTTCTCATTTTAGCTACGTGAAAATTGGTAACAAATCTATTCCAACCATAACTTAATCAACTTGTATTGTATATTATGTAATCTTGAGATACCATAGACACGTATACAATGTTTCGACCTATCATGTCGACACATCTATATATATTTCGGAACAACCATAGACACTCTATATGTGAATGTTGGAGTTAGCTATACAGGGTTAAGGTTGATTCCAAAATATATATAGTTTAAGTTGTGATAAATACTGAGATACGTATACACTGGGTCGTGGATTGATTCAAGATAATATTTATCGATTTATTTCTGTACATCTAACTGTGGAAAACTAGTTGTAGGTTACTAACGAGGACAGCTGACTTAGTGAACTTAAATCATCAAAATGTATTAAAAGTGTTGTAAATATATTTTGAACATACTTTGATATATATGTACATATTTGTTATAGGTTCGTGAATCGACCAGTGGCCAAGTCTTACTTCCCGACGAAGTAAAAATCTGTGAAAGTGAGTTATAGTCCCACTTTTAAAATCTAATATTTTTGGGATGAGAATACATGCAGGTTTTATAAATGATTTACAAAATAGACACAAGTACGTGAAAGTACATTCTATGGTCGAATAATCGAAATCGAATATGCCCCTTTTTATTAAGTCTGGTAATCTAAGAATTAGGGAACAGACACCCTAATTGACGCGAATCCTAAAGATAGATCTATTGGGCCTAACAAACCCCATCCAAAGTACCAGATGCTTTAGTACTTCGAAATTTATATCATATCCGAAGGGTGTCCCGGAATGATGGGGATATTCTTATATATGCATCTTGTTAATGTCGGTTACCAGGTGTTCACCATATGAATGATTTTTATCTCTATGTATGGGATGTGTATTGAAATATGAAATCTTGTGGTCTATTATTATGATTTGATATATATAGGTTAAACCTATAACTCACCAACATTTTTATTGACGTTTTAAGCATGTTTATTCTCAGGTGATTATTAAGAGCTTCCGCTGTCGCATACTTAAATAAGGACGAGATTTGGAGTCCATGCTTGTATGATATTGTGTAAAAACTGCATTCAAGAAACTTATTTTGTTGTAACATATTTGTATTGTAAACCATTATGTAATGGTCGTGTGTAAACAGGATATTTTAGATTATCATTATTTGATAATCTACGTAAAGCTTTTTAAATCTTTATTGATGAAATAAAGGTTATGGTTTGTTTTAAAATGAATGCAGTCTTTGAAAAACGTCTCATATAGAGGTCAAAACTTCGCAACGAAATCAATTAATATGGAACGTTTTTAATCAATAAGAACGGGACATTTCATATATGGGGTCAAAAGTATTATATATACCGACCACAAAAGTCTTCAACACATATTTAATCAGAAATAACTGAATATGAGGCAGCGTAGGTGGATTGAATTGTTGAATGATTACGACTTAGAGATTCGTTACCACACGGGGAAGGCAAATATGGTAGCCGACGCCTTGAGCATAAAGGACAGAGAACCCATTCGAGTAAAAGCTATGAATATAATTATTCGTACTAACCTTACTACTCAAATAAAGGAGGCGCAGCAGAGAGTTGTAAAAGAAGGAAAGTTGAAGAATGAAATACCCAAAGGATCGGAGAAACATCTTAATATTCGGGAAGACGGAACCCGGTATAGGGCTGAAAGAATTTAGGTACCAAAGTTTGGAGATGTGAGAGAAAAGGTACTTAAGGAAGCACATAAAACCAGATATTCAATACATCCCGGAGCGGGGAAGATGTACAAAGATCTCAAGAAACACTTTTGGTCGCCGGGTATGAAAGCCGATATTGCTAAATACGTAGGAGAATGTTTGACGTGTTCTAAGGTCAAAGCTGAACATCAGAAACCATCAGGTCTACTTCAACAACCTGAAATCCCAGAATGGAAATGGGAAAACATTACCATGGATTTCATTACTAAATTGCCAAGGACTGCAAGTGGTTATGATACAATTTGGGTAATAGTCGATCGTCTTACCGAGTCAGCACACTTTCTGCCAATGAGAGAAGATGATAAAATGGAGAAGTTGGTGCGATTTTACTTGAAGGAAGTTGTCTCCAGACATGGAATACCAGTCTCTATTATCTCAGATAGGGATGGCAGATTTGTTTCAAGATTTTGGCAGACATTGCAACAAGCATTGGGGACTCGTCTAGACATGAGTACTGCTTATCATCCACAAACTGATGGGTAAAGTTAAAGGATGATACAGACCCTTGAAGACATGCTACGAGCATGTGTTATCGATTTCGGAAACAGTTGGGATCGACACCTACCGTTAGCAGAATTTTCCTACAACAACAGTAACCATTCGAGTATTGAGATGGCGTCATTTGAAGAACTTTATGGTAGAAAGTGCAGGTCTCCAATTTTTTGGAGTGAAGTGGGTGATAGACAGAAGAGCAACGCGGACAACGATTGAAAACTTCCCAAAGTCGACAAAAGAGCTATGCGGATATTAAAAGAAAAGATATAGAATTTGAGATTGGAGAGATGGTCATGATTAAGGTTTCACCTTGGAAAGGCGTTTTTCGATTTGTTAAACGGGGGAAACTAAATCCAAGGTACATTTGACCATTCAAGATTATAGATCGTGTCGGACCAGTAGCTTACCGACTTGACTTACCGCAACAACTAGCCGGGGTACATAATACTGTTCATGTCTCGAATTTGAAGAAATGTTTTGCTAAAGAATATCTCTCCATTCCATTAGACGAGATTACAATTTACGAAAAACTACAATTCATTGAATAACCCGTCGAAATAATGAATCGTGAGATTAAAAGACTTAAGCAAAACAAGATACCAATTGTTAAGGTTTGATGGAATGCTCGTAGAGGACCCGAATTCACCTGGGAGCGTGAAGATCAGATGAAGCTGAAATACCCTCACCTATTTCCAGAAGATGCGTCAACACCTTCAACAGCTTAAAATTTCGGGACGAAATTTATTTAACGGGTAGGTACTGTAGTAACCCGAACTTTTCCATGATTATATATTACTTGAAAACTATATTTGCATGATTAAATGTTTCCAACATGTTAAGCAATCAAACTTGTTAAGACTTTATTTGAAATGAGTTTCATGTAGATAATTGACCACCCAAGTTGACCGGTGATTCACGAACGTTAAAACTTGTGAAAACTATATGATGACATATATATGATTATATATATAGTTAACATGATATTATGATAAGTAAGTATCTCATTAGATATTTTAACAACGAGTTATATACATAAAATTGAGTCTATTGAATTAAGAAACTCGAAACGTTATATATAACGATTATCGTTATAACAACGTCTTACTAAATACATATGAATCATATTAAGTTATTGATACACTATGTTTAATCATGATAAATGATAAGTAAACATTTCATTAAGTGTATTAATAATGAACTACATATGTAAAAACAAGACTACTAACTTAATGATTTCGAAACGAGACATATATGTAACGATTATCGTTGTAACAACATTTAACTGTATATATATCATACTAAGATATATTAATATATCATAATATCATGATAATGTAATAATTTAACATCTCTTTAGATATAATAAACAATGGGTTAACAACATTTAACAAGATCGTTAACCTAAAGGTTTCAAAACAATATTTACATGTAACGACTAACGATGATTTAACGACTCAGTTAAAATGTATATACATGAAGTGTTTTAATATGTATTCATACACTTTTGAAAGACTTCAAGACACTTATCAAAATACTTCTACTTAACAAAAATGCTTACAATTACATCCTCGTTTAGTTTCATCAACAATTCTACTCGTATGCACCCGTATTCGTACTCGTACAATACAAAGCTTTTAGATGTATGTACTATTGGTATATACACTCCAATGATCAGCTCTTAGTAGCCCATGTGAGTCACCTAACACATGTGGGAACCATCATTTGGCAACTAGCATGAAATTTCTCATAAAATTACAAAAACATTAGTAATCATTCATGACTTATTTACATGTAAACAAAATTACACATCCTTTATATCTAATCCATATACCAACGACCAAAAACACCTACAAACACTTTCATTCTTCAATTTTCTTCATCTAATTGATCTCTCTCAAGTTCTATCTTCAAGTTCTAAGTGTTCTTCATAAATTCTATAAGTTCTAGTTTCATAAAATCAAGAATACTTCCAAGTTTGCTAGCTTACTTCCATTCTTTTAAAGTGATCATCCAACCTCAAGAAATCTTTCTTATTTACAGTAAGATATCATTCTAATACAAGGTAATACTCATATTCAAACTTTGATTCAATTTCTATAACTATAATAATCTTATTGCGAGTGGAAATCTTATTTGAACTTATTTTAGTGTCATGATTCTGCTTCAAGAACTTTCAAGCCATCCAAAGATCCTTTGAAGCTCAAGTTATTTTTTCATCATTTCCAGTAGGTTTACCTACTAAACTTTAGGTAGTAATGATGTTCATAACATCATTCGATTCATATATATAAAACTACCTTATTCGAAGGTTTAAACTTGTAATCACTAGAACATAGTTTAGTTAATTCTAAACATGTTCTCAAACAAAAGTTAGTCCTTCTAACTTGACTTTTAAAATCAACTAAACACATGTTCTATATCTATATGATATGCTAACTTAATGATTTAAAACCTGAAAACACGAAAAAACACCGTAAAACTGGATATACGCCGTCGTAGTAACACCGCGGGCTGTTTTGGGTTTGATAATTAAAAACTATGATAAACTTTGATTTAAAATTTGTTTTTCTGGAAAAATGATTTTTCTTATGAACATGAAACTATATCCAAAAATCATGGTTAAACTCAAAGTGGAAGTATGTTTTTCAAAATGGTCATCAAGACGTCGTTCTTTCGACTGAAATGACTACCTCTTATAAAAATGACTTGTAACTTATATTTCTGACTATAAACCTATACTTTTTCTGTTTAAATTCATAAAATAGAGTTCAATATGAAACCATAGCAATTTGATTCACTCAAAACGGATTTAAAACGAAGAAGTTATGGGTAAAACAAGATTGGATATTTTTTTTATTGTTTTAGATACGGGAAATATTGTAACAATTCTATAAAAATCATATCCTAGCTAACTTATATTTTATTATACATGTATTCTAATATATTATGTAATCTTGGGATACCATAGACACTTATGCAAATGTTTTGACATATCATATCGACCCATGTATATATATTATTTGAAACAATCATAGATACTCTATATGCAGTATTGTTTGAGTTAGCTATACAGGGTTGAGGTTGATTCCAAAAATATATATACTATGAGTTGTGATCTAGCCTGAGACGTGTATACACTGGGTCGTGGGTTGATTCAAGATAATATATATATCGATTTATTTTTGTACATCTAATTGTGGACAACTAGTTGTAGGTTACTAACGAGGACAGCTGACTTAATAAACTTAAAAAATAAACGAATTAAAAATGTTGTAAATATATTTTGAACATACTTTGATATATATGTGTAGTGACCCGAACTTTTCCATGTTTATATATATATTAAATGAAATTGTTATTTACATGATTAAGTGTTTCCAACATGTTAAGCAATCAAACTTGTTAAGACTTGATTAATTGAAATAGGTTTCATATAGACAATTGACCACCCAAGTTGACCGGTGATTCACGAACGTTAAAACTTGTAAAAACTATACGATGACATATATATGGTTATATATATATAGTTAACATGATTTTATTATAAGTATGTATCTCATTAGGTATTTTAACAATGAGTTATATATATAAAAATGAGACTATTAATTTAAGAAACTCGAAAATGATATATATAACGATTATCGTTATAACAACGTCTTACTAGGTACATATGAATCATATTAAGATATTGATACACTTGGTTAATTATTTTAAATGATAAGTAAATATATTATTAAGTGTATTAACAATGAAATACATATGTAAAAATAAGACTACTAACTTAATGATTTCGAAACGAGACATATATGTAATGATTATCGTTGTAACGACATTTAACTGTATATATATCATACTAAGATATATTATATATCATAATATCATGATAATATAACAATTTAACATCTCATTTGTTATAATAAACAATGGGTTAACAACATTCAACAAGATCGTTAACCTAAAGGTTTCAAAACAACATTTACATGTAACGACTAACGATGACTTAACGACTCAGTTAAAATGTATATACATGTATTGTTTTAATATGTATTCATACACTTTTGAAAGACTTCAAGACACTTATCAAAATACTTCTACTTAACAAAATGCTTACAATTACATCCTCGTTCAGTTTCATCAACAATTCTACTCGTATGCACCCGTATTCGTACTCGTACAATACACACCTTTTAGATGTATGTACTATTGGTATATACACTCCAATGATCAGCTCTTAGCAGCCCATGTGAGTCACCTAACACATGTGGGAACCATCATTTGGCAACTAGCATGAAATATCTCATAAAATTACAAAAATATGAGTAATCATTCATGACTTATTTACATGAAAACAAAATTACATATCCTTTATATCTAATCCATACACCAACGACCAAAAACACCTACAAACACTTTCATTCTTCAATTTTCTTCATCTAATTGATCTATCTAAAGTTCTATCTTCAAGTTCTAAGTGTTCTTCATAAATTCCAAAAGTTCTAGTTTCATAAAATCAGGAATACTTCCAAGATTGCAAGTTTACTTCCAAGTTTTCTAAATCCATTCCAAGTAATCATCCAAGATCAAGAAACCTTTATTACTTACAATAGGTTATCTTTCTAATACAAGGTAATAATCATATTCAAACTTTAATTCAATTTCTATAACTATAACAATCTTATTTCGAGTGGAAATCTTACTTGAAATTGTTTTCGTGTCATGATTCTGCTTCAAGAACTTTCAAGCCATCCAAGGATCCTTTGAAGCTAGATCTATTTTTCCATTTCCAGTAGGTTTATCCAAGAAACTTGAGGTAGTAATGATGTTCATAACATCATTCGATTCATACATATAAAGCTATCTTATTCGAAGGTTTAAACTTGTAATCACTAGAACATAGTTTAGTTAATTCTAAACTTGTTCGCAAATAAAAGTTAATCCTTCTAACTTAACTTTTAAAATCAACTAAAAACATGTTCTATATCTATATGATATGCTAACTTAATGATTTAAAACCTGGAAACACGAAAAACACCGTAAAACCGGATTTACGCCGTCGTAGTAACATCGCGAGTTGTTTTGGGTTAGTTAATTAAAAACTATGATAAACTTTGATTTAAAAGTTGTTATTCTGAGAAAATGATTTTTATTATGAACATGAAACTATATCCAAAAATTATGGTTAAACTCAGAGTGGAAGTATGTTTTCTAAAATGGTCATCTAGACGTCGTTCTTTCGATTGAAATGACTACCTTTACAAAAACGACTTGTAACTTATTTTTCCGACTATAAACCTATAATTTTTCTCTTTAGATTCATAAAATAGAGTTCAATATGAAACCATAGCAATTTGATTCACTCAAAACGGATTTAAAATGAAGAAGTTATGGGTAAAACAAGATTGGATAATTTTTCTCATTTTAGCTACGTGAAAATTGGTAACAAATCTATTCCAACCATAACTTAATCAACTTGTATTGTATATTATGTAATCTTGAGATACCATAGACACGTATACAATGTTTCGACCTATCATGTCGACACATCTATATATATTTCGGAACAACCATAGACACTCTATATGTGAATGTTGGAGTTAGCTATACAGGGTTGAGATTGATTTCAAAATATATATAGTTTGAGTTGTGATTAATACTGAGATACGTATACACTGAGTCGTGGATTGATTCAAGATAATATTTATCGATTTATTTCTGTACATTTAACCGTGGACAACTAGTTGTAGGTTACTAACGAGGATAGCTGACTTAATAAACTTAAAACATCAAAATATATTAAAAGTGTTGTAAATATATTTTGAACATACTTTGATATATATGTATATATTGTTATATGTTCGTGAATCAACCAGTGGCCAAGTCTTACTTCCCGACGAAGTAAAAATCTGTGAAAGTGAGTTATAGTCCCACTTTTAAAATCTAATATTTTTGGGATGAGAATACATGCAGGTTTTATAAATGATTTACAAAATAGACACAAGTACGTGAAACTACATTCTATGGTTGAATTATCGAAATGGAATATGCCCCTTTTTATTAAGTCTGGTAATCTAAGAATTAGGGAACAGACACCCTAATTGACGCGAATCCTAAATATAGATCTATTGGGCCTAACAAACCCCATCCAAAGTACCGGATGCTTTAGTACTTCGAAATTTATATCATATCCGAAGGGTGTCCCGGAATGATGGGGATATTCTTATATATGCATCTTCTTAATGTCGGTTACCAGGTGTTCACCATATGAATGATTTTTATCTCTATGTATGGGATGTATATTGAAATATGAAATCTTGTGGTCTATTGTTACGATTTGATATATATAGGTTAAACCTATAACTCACCAACATTTTTGTTGACGTTTAAAGCATGTTTATTCTCAGGTGAATAATAAGAGCTTCCGCTATTGCATACTAAAATAAGGACAAGATTTGGAGTCCATGTTTGTATGATATTGTGTAAAAACTGCATTCAAGAAACTGATTTCGATGTAACATATTTGTATTGTAAACCATTATGTAATGGTCGTGTGTAAACATGATATTTTAGATTATCATTTAATCTACGTAAAGCTTTTTAAACCTTTATTTATGAAATAAAGGTTATGGTTTGTTTTAAAAATGAATGCAGTCTTTGAAAAACGTCTCATATAGAGGTCAAAACCTCGCAACGAAATCAATTAATATGGAACGTTTTTAATCAATAAGAACGGGACATTTTAGTTGGTATCCGAGCGTTGGTCTTAGAGAACCAGAAAATTTGCATTAGTGTGTCTTATCGAGTTTGTTAGGATGCATTAGTGAGTCTGGACTTCGACCGTGTTTTCTTTAAAAATGATTGCTTAACATTTTTATTGGAAACTATATATTATTAACATGTATATATTATGTGATATATTAATCTCTTAACATGTTTGATATTGTGTGATAGATGTCTACCTCTAGCACAAATCCCATTGACTCACCTAATAATAACGAAGAGTCGAATATATATTGGACTGATTCACAAGTTCCCGAAGAAGAACCGGAAGAAGAATCAGAACCGAAAGAGGAGGAACCGAGGAGGAAATAGAACCGGTGGGGGAAATAATAAAACGGTTAAGTAAAAGAAAATCCTCAACCAACCGACCAAGGTTAATTATGGTCAATGGTGTTTCCGCCAAAGAAGCAAAATATTGGGAGGATTACCAATTCTCCGATGAATCGAATTCCGACGAGAATTCCGATGATGTTATAGAAATTACCCCAACTGAATTTAAAAAGGCAAAAGAAAATAATAAGGGAAATGGCATAAAAATAGAGAAATCTAATTCCAACCCCGATGAACTTTATATGTATCGTCAACCCCCGAAGCCCTTAAGTTGTAACAATGACCCGAGAACCTCTAAACCACCAGGTTTTTCTAAACCGTTGTGGAAAACGACAGCTCATATTAGGGGAACATCATATATCCCTAGAAACTTGGCAAAACGAACCAAAACCGAAGAAGAAGAAACGAGCGAGTCGGAATAAGATAGTTGTATTCGTTTGGTGTAATATATGTAATATAGTGTGCTTATGCTTTATGATATATGTAAAAATTGCTTGTATTAATAAGTATTTTTTTTATGAATCTAACTCTTGTCTATTTTACAGTATAAAAACACAAAATGGATAGACAACCCAATATTTTAAGAGACCTACCCGGAGACATGTTTGATGAAATCTTGTCTAGAGTCGGTCAGAATTCTTCGGCACAACTATTTACGGCGAAATCAGTTTGTAAGACATTCGAAGAACGTTCCAAGAATGTCTTGGTTTATAAGAGACTTTCATTTGAAAGATGGGGGATATCACATTGGGAAACTCATAAGTTACGATGTGTTTACTTTGACGCATATATTGCGGGGAACCCAAATGCTATTTTACGTAACGGGTTAAGAAATTATTTTGACTCAATGTATCCGAATATAGGACTTCATGATTTAGAAAAAGCGGCTAACATGCAACATAAAGAAGCATGCTATGCTTACGGGTTAGTAATGTTATTAATGTTCGCTTCTCACCAAAGTGAGAAAAAGAACATCGGGCTACAACTATTAAACAAAACGTTCCCACAAGTGACGGAGTCGGTAATTGGGGTAAGAAATGAGGTTTTTAGGTTATTATGAGACTGTTGGTCATTACGTAACCCGCGTCCCTTTGATGACGTTACAACACGCTGTCTTATCAACGGCCATAACGGTTATGTTCCACAAGACCAAGGATGGGAAGTAGTCCTAGTAAAACCAGAATGCATGACTTGTTTCTGGACGTATGAATTACGTGTCTTTATTGCCTTTGCTGAACGACTTGTGTACTAGCTAGAATTATCTTCACCACTATCTTGTATCAAAGTTATTGTGTGCTATATTTCATTCTTTATGTAAAATAAGCGGTATTGTAAGTTTGTAAAATATTGTATAAAAGTTTGAACGCGAAATATTATTATAATCAGTTTTTCATATAGAATTGTAGTAGTTGAATTGTATATTAGCTACTAAGTATGAACTTAACGGGTAGGTACTACCCAAATTTAAACTTATAAAACGCTAATATGAAGAAAAAGCTTTTATAAATGAGTTCATATTATGCTACGAAATACTATTAACTACTCTTAATATTCTGTATGATTAACTTGTTCCATTTGACTATTTTGAAGGAAATGGCACCGACTACTCGACACACCGTGAATATGAATGAAGAGGAATTCCGTACTTTTCTAGCTTCAAACATAGCCGCAGTACAGGCTGCGCTACATACCAACAATAACCTTAGATCTAGCAGTACAGGAAATCGTGTAGGATGCACCTACAAAGAATTCACTGCCTGCAAACCTTTGGAATTTGATGGAACCGAAGGACCGATCGGATTGAAACGGTGGACCGAGAAGGTCGAATTGGTGTTTGCCATAAGTAAGTGTACTGAAGAGGACAAAGTGAAGTACGCTACGCATACCTTCACAGGTTCTGTGTTAACATGGTGGAATACCTATCTAGAGCAAGTGGGACAAGATGAAGCGTACGCACTACCGTGGTCAGCATTCAAGCACTTGATGAACGAGAAGTACCATCCCAGAACCGAGGTCAATAAGCTCAAGACAGAACTTAGAGGGTTACGAACCCAAGGATTTGATATTACCACGTACGAAAGACGATTCACAGAATTGTGCCTATTGTGTCCGGGAGCGTTCGAAGATGAGGAAGAGAAGATCGACGCGTTTGTGAAAGGATTACCGGAAAGAATCTAAGAAGATATAAGTTCACAAGAGCCCGCCTCCATACAACAGGCATGTAGAATGGCTCATAAACTAGTTAACCAGATTGAGGAAAGAATTAAAGAACAGACGGCTGAAGAGGCCAATGTGAAGCCAGTCAAAAGAAAGTGGGAGGAAAACGGTGATAAGAATCACCAATACAACAACAACAGCAATTACAATAATAATCGCAACATTTATCCCAACAATCGCAACATCAATCGCAACTACAACAAATGGCCCAACAACAACAACAACAACAACAACAACAACAGCAGCAACTACAACAATCATCCCAACAACAATAACAACCGCAACAACAACAACAATCAGAAGCAAATATGCCAAAGGTGTGAAAAGTATCACTCGGGGTTCTGCACCAAATTTTGCAACAAGTGTAAAATAAATGGTCATAGCGCGGCGAAGTGTGAGGTCTACTGACCAGGGGTTAACAGAACGAAAGGAACAAATGGTGTCGGAACGAGTAATGGGGGAGCAAGTAGTGTCGAAGCAAGTTATGCCAATGTTGTTTGTTATAAATGTGGAAAACCGGGACACATTATAAGAAATTGCCCGAACCAGGAGAACACGAATGGACAAGGACGTGGAAGAGTTTTCAATATTAATGCGGCAGAGGCACAGGAATACCTGGAGCTTGTTACGGGTACGTTTCTTGTTGACAATAAATCTACTTACGTTTTATTTGATTCGGGTGCGGATAGAAGCTATATGAGTAGAGATTTTTGTGCTAAATTAAGTTGTCCATTGACGCCATTGGATAGTAAATTTTTACTCGAATTAGCAAACGGTAAATTAATTTCAGCAGATAATATATGCCGGAATCGAGAAATTAAACTGGGTAGCGAAATATTTAAGATTGATTTGATACCAGTAGAGTTAGGGAGTTTTGATGTAATAGTTGGCATGGACTGGCTGAAGAAGGTGAAAGTAGAGATCGTATGTTATAAAAATGCAATTCGCATTGTACGAGAAGAAGGAGAACCCTTAATGGTGTACGGAGAAAATTGCAACATGAAGCTACATCTTATTATTAATTTGAAGGCACAAAAACTAATAAGAAAAGGTTGCTATGCTGTTCTAGCACACGTCGAGAAAGTACAAACTGAAGAAAAGAGCATCAATGATGTTCCCGTCGCAAAAGAATTTCCCGATGTATTTCCGAAAGAATTACCGGGACTACCTCCACATCGATCTGTTGAATTTCAAATAGATCTTGTACCAGGAGCTGCACCAATAGCTCGTGCTCCTTATAGACTCACACCAAGCGAGATGAAAGAACTGCAAAGCCAACTGCAAGAACTATTAGAACGTGGTTTCATTCGACCAAGCACATCACCATGGGGAGCTCCTGTTTTGTTTGTCAAGAAGAAGGATGGTACATTTAGGTTGTGTATTGACTAAAGAGAGTTGAACAAACTTACCATCAAAAACTGTTATCCACTGCCGAGAATTGACGACTTATTTGATCAACTACAAGGCTCGTCGGTTTATTCGAAGATCGATTTACATTCTGGATATCATCAAATGCGAGTAAAGGAGGATGATATTCCAAAAACTGCTTTTAGGATGCGTTATGGTCATTACGAGTTTATGGTTATGCCGTTTGGATTGACTAACGCACCAGCTGTGTTCATGGACCTTATGAACCGAGTGTGTGGGCCATATCTTGACAAGTTTGTCATTGTTTTCATCGATGACATACTTATTTTCTCAAAGAATGATCAAGAGCACGAAGAACATTTGAGAAAAGTGGTAGAAGTATTGAGGAAAGAAAAACTTTACGCTAAGTTTTCAAAGTGTGCATTTTGGTTGGAAGAAGTTCAATTCCTCGGTCACATAGTGAACAAAGAAGGTATCCAGGTGGACCCAGCAAAGATCGAAACCGTTGAAAAGTGGGAAACCCCAAAAACTCTGAAGCATATACGTCAATTTTTAGAATTGGCTGGTTACTACAGAAGATTCATCCAAGATTTCTCCAAAATAGCAAAACCCTTGACTGCATTAACGCATAAAGGGAAGAAATTTGAATGGAAGGATGAACAAGAGAAGGCGTTTCAATTATTGAAGAAAAAGCTAACTACGGCACCTATATTGTCTTTGCCTGAAGGGAATGATGATTTTGTGATTTATTGTGACGCATCAAAGCAAGGTCTCGGTTGTGTATTAATGCAACGGACGAAGGTGATTGTTTATGCGTCTAGAAAATTGAAGATTCACGAGCAAAATTATACGACACATGATATGGAATTAGGCGCGGTTGTTTTTGCATTAAAGACTTGGAGGCACTACTTATATGGGGTCAAAAGTATTATATATACCGACCACAAAAGTCTTCAACACATATTTAATCAGAAACAACTGAATATGAGGCAGCGTAGGTGGACTGAATTGTTGAATGATTACGACTTTGAGATTCGTTACCACCCGGGGAAGGCAAATGTGGTAGCCGACGCCTTGATCAGAAAGGACAGAGAAAACATTCGAGTAAAATCTATGAATATAATGATTCACACTAACCTTACTACTCAAATAAAGGAGGTGCAACAAGGAGTTTTAAAAGAGGGAAATTTAAAGGATGAAATACCCAAAGGATCGGAGAAGCATCTTAATATTCGGGAAGACGGAACCCGGTATAGGGCTGAAAGAATTTGGGTACCAAAATTTGGAGATATGAGAGAAATGGTACTTAGAGAAGCTCATAAAACCAGATACTCGATACATCCTGGAACGGGGAAGATGTACAAGAATCTTAAGAAACATTTTTGGTGGCCAGGTATGAAAGCCAATATTGCTAAATATGTAGGAGAATGTTTGACGTGTTCTAAGGTCAAAGCTGAACATCAGAAACCATCAAGTCTACTACAACAACCTGAAATCCCGGAATGGAAATGGGAAAACATTACCATGGATTTCATTACTAAATTGCCAAGGACTGCAAGTGGTTATGATACTATTTGGGTAATAGTTGATCGTCTCACCAAGTCAGCACACTTCCTGCCAATAAGAGAAGATGACAAGATGGAGAAGTTAGCACGACTGTATTTGAAGGAAGTCGTCTCCAGACATGGAATACCAATCTCTATTATCTATGATAGGGATGGCAGATTTATTTCAAGATTCTGGCAGACATTACAGCAAGCATTGGGAACTCGTCTAGACATGAGTACTGCCTATCATCTACAAACTGATGGGCAGAGCGAAAGGACGATACAGACGCTTGAAGACATTCTACGAGCTTGTGTTATTGATTTCGGAAACAGTAGGGATCGACATCTACCGTTAGCATAATTTTCCTACAACAACAGCTACCATTCAAGCATTGAGATGGCGCCGTTTGAAGCACTTTATGGTAGAAAGTGCAGGTCTCTGATTTGTTGGAGTGAAGTAGGGGATAGACAGATTACGGGTCCGAAGATAATACAAGAAACTACCGAGAAAATCATCCAAATTAAACAAAGATTGAAAACCGCCCAGAGTCGACAAAAGAGCTACGCGGACAGTAAAAGAAAAGATATAGAGTTTGAAATTGGAGAAATGGTCATGCTTAAGGTTTCACCTTGGAAAGGCGTTGTTCGATTTGGTAAACGGGGGAAACTAAATCCAAGGTACATTGGACCATTCAAGATTATAGATCGTATCAGACCAGTAGCTTACCAACTGGAGCTACCTCAATAACTCGCGGCTGTACATAACACTTTCCACGTCTCAAATTTGAAGAAATGTTTTGCTAAAAAAGATCTCACTATTCCGTTGGACGAAATCCAAATCAATGAAAAACTTCAATTCATTGAAGAACCCGTCGAAATAATGGATCGTGAGGTTAAGAGACTTAAACAAAACAAGATACCGATTGTTAAGGTTCGATGGAATGCTCGTAGAGGACCCGAGTTCACCTGGGAGCGTGAAGATCAGATGAAGAAGAAATACCCGCATTTATTTCCAGAAGATACGTCAACACCTCCAACTTCTTAAAATTTCGGGACGAAATTTATTTAACGGGTAGGTACTGTAGTGACCCGAACTTTTCCATGTTTATATATATATTAAATGAAATTTTTATTTACATGATTAAGTGTTTCCAACATGTTAAGCAATCAAACTTATTAAGACTTGATTAATTGAAATAGGTTTCATATAGACAATTGACCACCCAAGTTGACCGGTGATTCACGAACATTAAAACTTGTAAAAACTATACGATGACATATATATGGTTATATATATAGTTAACATGATTTTATTATAAGTATGTATCTCATTAGGTATTTTAACAATGAGTTATATACATAAAAATGAGACTATTAATTTAAGAAACTCGAAAACGATATATATAACGATTATCGTTATAACAACGTCTTACTAGGTACATATGAATCATATTAAGATATTGATACACTTGGTTAATTATGTTAAATGATAAGTAAATATATTATTAAGTGTATTAACAATGAAATACATATGTAAAAATAAGACTACTAACTTAATGATTTCGAAACGAGACATATATGTAACGATTATCGTTGTAACGACATTTAACTGTATATATATCATACTAAGATATATTATATATCATAATATCATGATAATATAACAATTTAACATCTCATTTGTTATAATAAACAATGGGTTAACAACATTCAACAAGATCGTTAACCTAAAGGTTTCAAAACAACATTTACATGTAACGACTAACGATGACTTAACGACTCAGTTAAAATGTATATACATGTAGTGTTTTAATATGTATTCATACACTTTTGAAAGACTTCAAGACACTTATCAAAATACTTCTACTTAACAAAAATGCTTACAATTACATCCTCGTTCAGTTTCATCAACAATTCTACTCGTATGCACCCGTATTCGTACTCGTACAATACACACCTTTTAGATGTATGTACTATTGGTATATACACTCCAATGATCAGCTCTTAGCAGCCCATGTGAGTCACCTAACACATGTGAGAACCATCATTTGGCAACTAGCATGAAATATCTCATAAAATTACAAAAATATGAGTAATCATTCATGACTTATTTACATGAAAACAAAATTACATATCCTTTATATCTAATCCATACACCAACGACCAAAAACACGTACAAACACTTTCATTCTTCAATTTTCTTCATCTAATTGATCTCTCTCAAGTTCTATCTTCAAGTTCTAAGTGTTCTTCATAAATTCCAAAAGTTCTAGTTTCATAAAATCAAGAATACTTCCAAGATTGCAAGTTTACTTCCAAGTTTTCTAAATCCATTCCAAGTAATCATCCAAGATCAAGAAACCTTTGTTACTTACAGTAGGTTATCTTTCTAATACAAGGTAATAATCATATTTAAACTTTAATTCAATTTCTATAACTATAACAATCTTATTTCGAGTGGAAATCTTACTTGAAATTGTTTTCGTGTCATGATTCTGCTTCAAGAACTTTCAAGCCATCCAAGGATCCTTTGAACTATAAATCTTACTTGAAAAACGACTTGTAACTTATTTTTCCCACTATAAACCTATACTTTTTCTCTTTAGATTCATAAAATAGAGTTCAATATGAAACCATAGCAATTTGATTCACTCAAAACGAATTTAAAATGAAGAAGTTATGGGTAAAACAAGATTGGATAATTTTTCTCATTTTAGCTACGTGAAAATTGGTAACAAATCTATTCCAACCATAACTTAATCAACTTGTATTGTATATTATGTAATCTTGAGATACCATAGACACGTATACAATGTTTCGACCTATCATGTCGACACATCTATATATATTTCAGAACAACCATAGACACTCTATATGTGAATGTTGGAGTTAGCTATACAGGGTTGAGATTGATTCCAAAATATATATAGTTTGAGTTGTGATCAATACTGAGATACGTATACACTGAGTCGTGGATTGATTCAAGATAATATTTATCGATTTATTTCTGTACATCTAACTGTGGACAACTAGTTTTAGGTTACTAACGAGGATAGCTGACTTAATAAACTTAAAACATCAAAATATATTAAAAGTGTTGTAAATATATTTTGAACATACTTTGATATATATGTATATATTGTTATATGTTCGTGAATCAACCAGTGGCCAAGTCTTACTTCCCGACGAAGTAAAAATCTGTGAAAGTGAGTTATAGTCCCACTTTTAAAATCTAATATTTTTGGGATGAGAATACATGCAGGTTTTATAAATGATTTACAAAATAGACACAAGTACGTGAAACTACATTCTATGGTTGAATTATCAAAATGGAATATGCCCCTTTTTATTAAGTCTGGTAATCTAAGAATTAGGGAACAGACACCCTAATTGACGCAAATCCTAAAGATAGATCTATTGGGCCTAACAAACCCCATCCAAAGTACTGGATGCTTTAGTACTTCGAAATTTATATCATATCCAAAAGGTGTCCCGGAATGATGTGGATATTCTTATTTATGCATCTTCTTAATGTCGGTTACCAGGTGTTCACCATATGAATGATTTTTATCTCTATGTATGGGATGTATATTGAAATATGAAATCTTGTGGTCTATTGTTACGATTTGATATATATAGGTTAAACCTATAACTCACCAACATTTTTGTTGACGTTTAAAGCATGTTTATTATCAGGTGAATACTAAGAGCTTCCGCTGTTGCATACTAAAATAAGGACAATATTTGGAGTCCATGTTTGTATGATATTGTGTAAAAACTGCATTCAAGAAACTGATTTCGATGTAACATATTTGTATTGTAAACCATTATGTAATGGTCGTGTGTAAATAGGATATTTTAGATTATCATTTAATCTACGTAAAGCTTTTTAAACCTTTATTTATGAAATAAAGGTTATGGTTTGTTTTAAAAATGAATGCAGTCTTTGAAAAACGTCTCATATAGAGGTCAAAACCTCGCAACGAAATCAATTAATATGGAACGTTTTTAATCAATAAGAACGGGACATTTCAATATGTACATATTTGTTATAGGTTCGTGAATCGACCAGTGGTCAAGTCTTACTTCCCGACGAAGTAAAAATCTGTGAAAGTGAGTTATTGTCCCACTTTTAAAATCTAATATTTTGGGATGAGAATACATGCAGTTTTATAAACGTTTTATGAAATAGACACAAGTAAATGAAACTACATTATATAGGTGAATAATCAAAGCCGAATATGCCCCTTTTTGCTTGGTAACCTAAGAATTAGTAAACCGATCTACTAATTGACACGAATCCTAAAGATAGATCTATTGGGCCTAACGAACCCCATCCATGGTTGTGGATACTTTAGTACTTCGATGTTGTTTTATCATGTCCGATGGATTTCCTGGAATGATAGGGGATATTCTTATATGCATCTTGTTAATGTCGGTTACCAGGTGTTCACCATATGAATGATTTTTATCTCTATGTATGGGATGTATATTGAAATATGAAATCTTGTGGTCTATTATTACAATTTGATAAATATATAGGTTAAACCTATAACTCACCAACATTTTTGTTGATGTTTAAAGCATGTTTATTCTCAGGTGATTATTAAGAGCTTCCGCTGTTGCATGCTAATATGTGGACAACATTTGGTGTCAGCATGCTTGTATAATGTTAACAGCTATTTCCTTATGAGGTAAGGCTTAGTGTGTCAACAAGATACTAGAAGTAATCTAGCTTTAGGAGGGCGGAGTGTTGCCGATTGATTTTTACCCTCGGGAAATAATCCCTGCAGACCCGGTTCACAAGTGTAGAAACTTGTGGGGTGGCTTAATCAATCTGTCATCCGTAGAGCGTAAGAGTGCTAGCCGGATGACTTCTAGTGAGAGAAAGTAGAGATAGAAAGAGAAGTGAAGTCTCAGCTCTTAAAGTTGTTAGAATGTCTGAACTATGTAAAATGATGACCCAAGGGGTCTATTTATAGTGTCAGATCCACCAGATTGCTCGGGGACACGTGTTAGATGATGATACATTCTGTTATTCGTGATCCGTAATTTACGCTGAAGGTGGCGTTCTCTGGCCAGGGCTTACGCGCTAGGCGGCCTTCAGGGCTTACGCATGACGGAGCAACCTGTACAGCGGAGAACGCTGGACGGTTAACTCCACAAAACTGTTGTTTCCAGCCTTCCTGATGCTACTTTTATGCAACCGTTATGCCTTTTATGCGTGTATATGATAGGATACACCATTAAGTCCCCCCAGTTTAAGGACTTAAGCATTTGAAAATTGATTAAGTTGTTAAACTTAGAATAACGCATGCCAACCAAGTCTTCACGTTTCCTTTTTGCATTGGGAAGCACATCACAGACATTAAATGATAGGCGAATTGTACTGACATTATGATGATTGGTTATATCGCACGCGCCTCTAACTGTAAAAGGACTTTTTGATGTACTCACCTTTTTATCTTGTCCTTACACATGTGTGGCTGAAAACAAAACCCCCTAAATCACCACTGATTACAGCTGTTATATCTTTTGCCTTTTAACCACCATAAACCCTAACCGTTCATTTACTTTTGCAACTTTCTTCTACAGTATTCATCTTCTTCCATCAATACCTTCGTTACCTCCTGTTTCATTAGAACATTAATGGCAGCCATAAAGGATGTTGCAGCTATTCCTAGTAGAGTAAATGAGAGATATTTAAGCGAGCTACTGCAACATTTTCCTAGATTAGCTGGTGTTGAACCAGTGATTCCTGCAATTAATGCTAGAGCCTGCTCACCGCCCCCTGGCAAGGTTGCTATTTATGGCCATTAATTTTTCAAATTTTGCTTACGTCTGCCATTTACCCCCTTCTTCTTAGAAGTTTGAAAATTTTACGGTGTTGCTGTTGGTCAATTCGAACCAGCATCAATTCGAAAGATCTTGATTTTTGAAATGTATTGTCACGCAAGGAGCATTGAACCATCAATTCGGATATTTTGCCATTTGGTACGTATAGCACGCCATGAAAATGGTTGGTTCACTTTCAATAAAGTTCATGGGTTTCTGAAACCTGCACTTGATCATCCTGGCGACAATTGGTATGCTTCATTTATCTTTATTAATGAAGATGCCATTGATAAACAATACTCAGCTACTCGAGTATGGCGCAAATACTCGCATACCGTATCTGTTACCTTTCCAAAACTCGTCACCAAAGAAAACCTTTTGTTTAAAAGGATTAAAGCTGAAGAAATCAATGACATTAAATATGGGGAACACATGCTTTCGTTGACATCCATGAGTCAAGATTGGGATATGTCACAAGGTTATGCCTGTGTTCTTGCTGGGAAAAAGAGTAAGCATTTACTTTTGCTACATATGCTTAAATAAAATGTTCTTCTTTATTTATCCATTTAATCACTGTGACTTTTTAATTTTTGCAGAAATTACTCCGCTTACCGCCATGCGATCATCATCGTATTCACAGCTTACCTTTACCACCGAGAAAATTATTGATGATACCCCCAAAATAGATGTAATGAGGGAGGAGGAAAATGAAGAAGAAGAAGAAGAAGAAGAAGAAGAAGAAGAAGAAGACATAGGTATGAATCGAGTTGCCTCTAGAGAACGTCGTACCTCAGGTAATGAAAATGACAACACTGAATTATGCAAAATTCCATACCAAAACCTGTACTTGTTTTCTTGCATACCCAGTACTGGTGGATTTTATAATCCAAACCCTTCCTTATACTTTATGCCACCTTTAAAATGTTGTGAAGCATATTGGAACTCTTTTATAAATAACAATTTTCCTTTATCTCCAACAGCTAGTGCAGCACATCAAGATACTACATTAACAACTCTTCCGCCTTCCGCCAAGAGGAGAAGAACTGGTCAAATTCCTCCGTCATCCGCTCAACAAGGAGCTGGCCCTAGTTCTTCTCAACAACAAATTACACTTCCCAATCTTGACACAAACATGCTTTCCTCCCTTTTAAAAGGACCACCACACTCGTACGAAGATTTTGTGACTTTTTTGAATGCCATGGTGTGTCCTTCACTAGCCCAATTCTTCAGCAATTTATCTGATGCAGATGCCAAGAAGGTTAAGGCACAAAGTATCATTCTGAACATTGCTTCTGGTTTGAATGACCTTCAACGCCTATCTGACTTGCAAAATAGTGAAGTCACTACAAATAAGGAGCTTTCTGCTGAAAAGGAGAAAGTAGCCAAGACTGAACGAATAGCCACAGAGATAAAGAGGGAATACGAGACAATGAAGAGGCACTATGAAAATTGCAACAGTCAGAGGGCGGAGTATAAGGAGCAAGTCAAAGAACTATCTTTCAGAGAAAAGCGGCATCTGAGCAAAATTGATGAACTAGTAAAGGAGAACAAAAAAATGCTTGAGCAAAATAACATGTTGAAAGAACAGCTTAAAGCCAAAGAGGAGAACGAAAGACGAATGATAACTGGCATTCCTGTGCTTGTAGAGCGTATCTTTAACTGTCAGGCACTATCTCACAGAATCCGTGAGTTTGTCCGCCTTTCCAAATCTGTTGAACGGTTAAAGTTTTTCAATTTTATGAAAAGAAAACTACCAGAACTTCCAAATCCTCTCCCTGAGGTAATCACATCAAAGATTAATGAAAATGCCGATTTAGAAGCTGATGCAGCCGGTGCCTCAATAGAAAATATGAGGTTTTCTGATCTTGAAAATCTTTGTAAAAGGCCAGATGTAACAATAGATGATGTATTGAATTATACTCCACAGGATGAATGAAACACTATGTTGTTATACATCTGCTTTTACATAATACTTAATATTGCACTTGGTTATGTATATTAGAAATATATGCTGTAACTTAGTAAGATTGTTGTAATGAACAATGCTCAAGATATTGAGATTGTACTTTGCAATCATTATAGTTATGAATATCAAAATCATATTCTCCGTCATACGCCTTCCGTCATGAAACTCATGAGGAAAAGTTATGAATTACTTTTGCCTTGATATATTTTGCTGGACACTAAGATCTGTTTTCCGTTGTGCTATGCATTTTGTGTATATAAGTTGTGTCATGACATTTTTTGTAGATTCGTTTCATTGCTTCGATGCTTTAGTGAGTTCTACATGTCTCACTATCGATACAACCATTTTGAGTATGATTGTACTTCTACCACCAAAAGGCTTTCTTTCTTTCTGCGGGTAGGGATGACACACATCTATGTGACACCTGGGCTAAAAAATCCTTGGTCGGATAAAATTTGTGAAAAATATTGCCATAAGAATAATTGCTATTATTCATATTCTTAAAGAAACTTTTACATTTATGACTATATCTCATGCATTTGACAGTTGATCAAGCTGTCCATGCATATAGTGCTACGCATAAAATTTCTTTAAATTCATTGCATTCCAAGCTCTTTCATATTGCTCGCCAGAAGGCGCAGCAAGCATGTATGATCCATTCTGATTTACTTTCGTGACCTTATAAGGTCCCTCCCATTTTGGGGCTAGCTTTCCAAATTTGATTTACCTGCTTGCCTCATTATCACGTAGTACTAAATCACCTACTTCAAACTGCACATGTTGTACTTTCTTGTTATAATATTTTTCCATTTTATGCTTATGATCTGCTTGCCGGATGGCGACCATCAACCTTCTTTCCTCCAACAAGTTGAGATTCTCCCTTAACGCCTCAGAATTAGCCTCAACATCAAATGCCATAATGCGTTGTGTTGGTACACATATTTCAGCCGGTATCACTGCCTCTGTTCCATACACCAGACTAAAAGGTGTTTCCCCCGTGCTCCGCTTTGGCATCGTCCGATGTGCCCACCATACATTTGGCAGCTCATCCACCCATCCAGTTTGACTTAGACCCAACCGTGCCGTAATGCCAGCAATGATTTCCTTGTTGGTAACCTCCACTTGTCCGTTCGCTTGAGGATGAGCAACAGATGTAAAGTTTTGCTTTATGCCTAGCTCTTTACACCAACTCCGAAATGGATTTTCTGCAAATTGCTTGCCGTTATCGCTGACTATTTCATTTGGCACCCCATAACGGCATACAATATCATGCCAAACAAACTTTTTGAAATTTTCTCTTGTGATTTTTGCTAAAGCCTTTGCTTCAACCCATTTCGTGAAAAAATCGATCGCTACCACCAAGAACTTAGCATTACTAGTGCTCCTATTGAATGGCCCCACAATATCAATAGCCCATTTACAGAACAGCCAAACGGATGACACCGGTATCAAATCATACTTTGGAAGACGCTGAATTGTACCATGCCTCTGACAATTCTCACATGTTTTTATGATTTCTGTGATATCCCGATAAAGGGAAGGCCAAAAATACCCTTGTCGCATGATCCGTGATGCCACAGTACAGAAACCGGAGTGTTGAGAACAAACTCCTTCATGCATTTCTTTGACCACTTTTATCGCTTCATCATCAGTTAAACATCTTAACAACGGACCATTGTATGATTTTCGATAAAGGACACCACTAACAATCTCATACATTGGTGCAGTCACTCTTATTCTTCTTGCTTCCGCCTTATCACCAGGTAACCATCCGTCATGCAAATATCTCAAATACGGAGTCATCCAAGTTTCCTTAGCTTCCTCAACTATTGCAATAATTTGTTTTCCATGTATTGATTTCTCCTTAAATTCTTCAACCAACACTCGTTTGTGCAAATGATCAAAGGTTAAAGTAGCTAACTTGCTCAAGACGTCAGCTTTCTTGTTCTTATTTCGAGGGATTTGCACGACTTCAAGGTTATCAAATTTCTTTGAAATTGCTTCCACCAACTTAACATATTGCCTCACGGATGTATCCCTTGCATCGAACGTTCCATTAACCTGCTGGGCGACAATTTGAGAATCAACATATGCTCGTAAATTTGTTATCCCCATTTGTACCGCTATACGGAGGCCGGAGAGTAATGCCTCATACTCTGCTTCATTGTTTGAAGCATAAAAACAGAATTTCAATGCATAAGTGTACTCTTCACCGTCTGGACTTGTTAAAACTAGCCCTGCACCTGTTCCCTCTTCACTGGATGCCCCATCAGTGTGTAACTCCCACTCATGCTGTGATGGTTCCACTTTGTTGTCATACTCTACTTTTTCATTTGTCTCCAAGAGGAAATCTGCCAAAATTTGTCCTTTAACTGCATTTCGAGGAGCAAAATTGATTTCATACTCCCCCAACTCGATGGCCCATTTTGCTAAATGGCCAGATGATTCTGGACGCCGGAGTATTTGCTTCAATGGTTGATTTGTTAACACTAAGATGGGATGACCTTGAAAATATCTTCGTAAACATCGTGCAGTATGCACAAGGGCATAAACCATGCGGTGAAGTGGTGGATAATTTGTTTCACTAAGCTGCAACACCTTGCTAACAAAATATATAGGCATTTGCATTCCGTTTCGTTCTGCGATTAGAACAGAACTTATTGCTTCCTTTGAGACAGCTAAGTATAAAATTAGGGTTTCCCCCTCTTTTGGTGCTGTTAATGTAGGTAATGTTTTTAATAACTGCTTGATCTCTTGGAATGCATTTTCAGCTTCCGCCGTCCACACAAAATCTTTTTTATTTAAACAGCCCTTTAACACCTTCATGAATGGAAGTGACTTTTCAGCTACTCTGGACAAGAATCTTGTTAATGCTGCTAGACATCCATGTAGCCGTTGAACATCCTTTTTGCTAGCTGGTGACTTCATATCTTCGATTGCTTAAATTTTCTTATGATTAGCTTTAATTCCACGTTCTGTTACAATATGACCTAAGAATTTTCCCTCTTCCACACCAAACGTGCACTTCTTGGGATTTAATTTCATGTTAATTTTTCGTAGAGATGCAAAATTTTTCTGTATATCTCGTAACATCTTTTCTTCAGTATGACTTTTGATGACAATGTCATCAACATAAGCTTCTAAGTTTCGCCCAATTTGATCCTTAAATGCCATATCAATAAGTCGTTGATATGTTGCTCCTGCATTCTTCAAACCAAAAGGCATTTTCATGTAACAGAATATGCCTTTCGTCGTGTGAAAAGCCATTTTGTCTTCATCTTTTAAAGCCATTAGGATTTGATGATATCCCTTAGCAGCATCTAGGAAACATTTGAATCGATATCCTGCCAATGATTCAACCTTCCAATCAATTTCAGGTAAAGGATAATTGTCCTTTGGACATGCTTTATTGATATCCGTGAAATCCACACACATCCGCCATGAGTTGTCCGGCTTCCTAACCATGACCGGATTAGCTACCCATGTCTGATATTTGACCTCTCGCAAGATCCCAGCATCCACCAAACTTCGTACCTCATCACGGAGGAATTTGCTTCTTTCTGGCGCCATGCCACGCTTTTTCTGACAAACAGGATGTATGTTGGGATTCACGTTTAGCCTATGCTCTACAATTTCCCTTGGAACACCGGTCATATCAGACGGCTGCCATGCAAAAATGTCTAGATTTGTTGTCAAAATATTGTATAATTTTTCTTTACATTCGGCGGACA
Source organism: Rutidosis leptorrhynchoides (assembly GCF_046630445.1). Taxonomy (NCBI): domain Eukaryota; kingdom Viridiplantae; phylum Streptophyta; class Magnoliopsida; order Asterales; family Asteraceae; genus Rutidosis; species Rutidosis leptorrhynchoides. The sequence continues at coordinate 243,613,620 of NC_092343.1, forward strand.
ACGTGTGCCCAATTATGATTTTTTGATCTGGAAATTTAAGATTTGGTGAAATTGACCCATCATCGTGTATGATTGGCTTAATTACTGCCTTTGTTACTTGGGAACACTCAGTTGACTTCTGCCTTTCTGCATATAACGTTGCTACTCCGCCTGGCGTTGGAAACTTCATCATACCATGTACAGTTGACGTTACAGCTCCAAACGTCATTAAAGCAGTTCTTCCCAAAATTATGTTGTACTGTGAATTTGCTTTAACCACTAAGAACTCAATGTTGGCTGTGCGTCTTAGGGGTGGCTTGCCCAAGGATACGTCAAGCAAAATACTTCCTTCAGACCAGGACGGCTCACTTGTAAAACTTGCCAACGGCACATATGTTTCCGTCATTTTTTCTTGTACATCTTTGGGTAGCTGTATGAAGGAATGTTCATACATAATGTCTACTTCAGCTCCTGTGTCAGTGTAAATGTTACGTATTAAGTAATTAGCAACTCGCGCTTCTATAACTACTGGACCGTCGGATGGATTTGTGTTACACATAGAAGGAAATGATATTAATTGCTCTTCCCAATCTTCTAATACTTCTGCCTTTCTCCGTTGTCCAGTTTTCCATGGGTGTATCATGCCCACTTCTATGGGTATGAATTCGTTATCTTCGCCATCTTTATCAGTGTTGGTGAGATGATTAGTCTTAATAATGGATGGCGCCATTGTTAACACCTATTTCCTTATGAGGTAAGGCTTAGTGTGTCAACAAGATACTAGAAGTAATCTAGCTTTAGGAGGGCGGAGTGTTGCCGATTGATTTTACCCTCGAGAAATAATCCCTGCAGATCCGGTTCACAAGTGTAGAAACTTGTGGGGTGGCTTAATCAATCTGTCGTCCGTAGAGCGTAAGAGTGCTAGCCGATGACTTTTAGTGAGAGAAAGTAGAGATAGAAAGAGAAGTGAAGTCTCAGCTCTCAAAGTTGTCAGAATGTCTGAACTATGTAAAAAGATGACCCAAGGGGTCTATTTATAGTGTCGGATCCACCAGATTGCTCGGGGACACGTGTCAGATGATGATACGTTCTATTATTCGTGATCCGTAATTTACGCTGAAGGTGGCGTTCTCCGGCCAGGGCTTACGCGCTAGGCGGCCTTCAGGGCTTACGCATGACGGAGCAACCTGTACAGCGGAGAACGCTGGACGGTTAACTCCACAAAACTGTTGTTTCCAGCCTTCCTGATGCTACTTTTATGCAACCGTTATGCCTTTTATGCGTGTATACGATAGGATACACCATTATATAATATTGTTTAAAACTGCATTCGAGATTTATTTTGTTGTAACATATTAATATTGTAAACCAATATGTATTGGTAGTGTGTAAGTGTGATATTTTTAGATTAACATTTCTGGATAATCTAGGTGGTGTCTTTTTAACATTGTCGATAAAATAAAGGTTTTGGTTTGTTTTAAAAACGGATGTAGTCTTTGAAAAACGTCTCATATAGAGGTCAAAACCTCGCAACGAAATCAATTAATATGGAACGTTTATAATCGATATGAACGGGACATTTCAGGCAGGCCCTAAAATCAATATATGAGGTACACTCAGTGGTCGCCGGATAGTTAAGGCACTGGGTGGGACGGTGGTTGTCCCCACTGTATTTACATGTGGTATCAGAGCGGTGGTCTTAGCGAACCAGGTCTGCATTAGTGTGTCTAACTGATAGTCATTAGGATGCATTAGTGAGTCTGGACTTCGACCGTGTCTGCATGTCAAAAGTTTTGCTTATCATTTTTGTCGGAAATTGTCTGCTTATCATTCTTAGTCTAGACACATTTTATTGCATTGATTGAATGAATAGTGTATAGACAAAATTCATATCTTAGCGTATCTGTTAATTCATATCTTAGCATATCTGTTACTGTAAACTTTGCCTGACATATTCCGTAAATTCCTCGGTAATCTACGAAATCTTTTGCTCTATATATATAGATATTCTATGTAATTAGGATACCATCCGATAGCTGGAAAATCATTTCATATCGAAAAATCCTTTATTCAATCGTACGAAATGGAATTCGTCATTAGTTCAAGTCCCTCGGATTCCGAAATGGAATCCCACTCAAGCTCCGAAAGCAGTGTGACTGGAATGGATCAACCAATTAGTCATCATCTATTTTGGATGAATTGGGGATAGGTTCGTAGCCTCCTCAATCATTGGAGACAAGAAGAAGGCGATCCTTTCCATCCACCACATTGCCCTCTTGGCGAAGAACCTGAAGCACTTACTGGCGAACCTGTATGAAACACCATATTCACCCTCATTGCTAGGATATCCCACAACGATTATATGATATCCCAAATTCTAAACCTTATTCATCCGCTCGTTCCAACCGTCAATCATTCCGGGGTAATAGAAGAAGTCAACGAACTTCGTGCTCGAGTAATTAATTTGGAGAATATGGTACAAAAATTACCAGCTTCAGCAACATCACCGGCACCAACAGTACCTCCAACAACCCAAGTTTCAACATCACATGCCTCAACATCTCATTCTGTACCTCGAGTATAATTATCGTTCTACGAATCGTTCTACATCAATCATCTTCATTCTACGTGACGATTATATAATTTCTAATTTTTTAGAAATTATGTGTTCTAGTTCTAACGATAAATCAAATGAGATTAATATCATATTAACTCATTAAATCCACAGTTATATCTGAAGAAAATATATATGTATATATATGTTTTCATAAAGATTGTAACAAAAAAAAAATTCTTTTGTACAAACTGTTAATGGTGAAAATATTTTAACGGGTAGGTAATACCCGAGGAATATTTAGATTTCACATTAATAAGTTACACTTTACATTCTTTCAAATCTGATTCAACGGTCATTTACTATCCTACTTACATCCACCGATGCTTATATCCGTTCACCACAAAATAACCATTTTCATTCAATTTCATATTTGGATTTTGATCTATCAGAATTTGACAAGTGGCATAATGAAGAAAACATTGGACAAAATAAAATTTGTTAGAAACAAATAAATTAACTATGAGAAATTTGGTTAAGAATCCACGCTGACAAAATCCTAGCTAACTGTTCCTAGCTAGCTGTTAATTCCGTATTACATTTTATTTATCGCAATTTATTTATCGTAATTTTAATTCTCGCAATTTTATTTATCGTCATTTAATTTCTGTTATTTATTTTACGCACTTTAAATATCGTCGTATAAATCGGGACACATATACAATATTTTGACATATCATATTGACGTCATCTATATATATTATTTGTAATAACCATAGACACTCTATATGCTGTAATGCTTGAGTTCGCTATACAGGGTTGAGGTTGATTCTTAAATAATATATATACTTTGAGTTGTGATCGAGTCTGAGACATGTATACAATGGGTCACGAAATGTATTAATTAATTATAATATTATATATTAAACTATATATGAATTGTTGAACTACTAATTGTGGAATATTAACTGTGGACTACTGATATTGGACAGTTAAAATGAATTAAAATATTGATTATAACATATGAAACTAAACATTTCTTCAAGTTTGCCACTTGATTTCATCTTAAACCTCATTTGTATCTTGACGATTACAATCTGCGTTCAAACCTTTCACGAATCTTGAAAACACCTCAATCGAGAGGATGATCCAACCACACGTTATCTACGAAAGGGAGAACTTATGCATATGGGCATGCACCTGGAAAACTCTCGGAACCTGAGTAAACGTTTAACACGTATCTGTGCTAGCTCATTTGGCATTGTTATTACCAAAAATAACATTACAATTCCTTTTCAAAATAGCCAATTTTGTCACTGCTTCAACAAATCAACTTCAATTTTTTTTTTCCGAATAAACCTTATTATAAAGATTACCCGTTCATCATCGTTACCGGAGAACAGTTTATATTCCACCACATTAGCAATACACTTACCAGCAACTTCATTACTCATTGGCTTAAGTCTCTCTGAAGAACTATTATATTTATTCATTAAAACTCTATCATATACTCATCCACATCTTATAACGAGAATTGCCATACTAGTTATTGGGAATTAGCAATCAGTATTTTGAATCTCGCAGCATTTCTACATCAATAGTTATATGTATACATATAACGTTTATCTCTTAGAATTATGATTTCCCATTCTAATGTAGTGACCCGAACTTTTCCATGTTTATATATATTAATTGAGATTGATATTTACATGATTAAATGTTTCCAACATGTTAAGCAATCAAACTTGTTAAGACTTGATTAATTGAAATATGTTTCATATAGACAATTGACCACCCAAGTTGATCGGTGATTCACGAACGTTAAAACTTGTAAAAACTATATGATGACATATATATGGATATATATATATAGTTAACATGATACTATGATAAGAAAACATATCATAAAGTATATTAACAATGAACTACATATGTAAAAACAAGACTACTAACTTAATGATTTTTAAACGAGACATATATGTAACGATTATCGCTGTAAAGACATTTAATGTATATATATATCATATTAAGAGATATTCATACATGATAATATCATGATAATATAATAATTTAAAATCTCATTTGATATTATAAACATTGGGTTAACAACATTTAACAAGATCGTTAACCTAAAGGTTTCAAAACAACACTTACATGTAACGACTAACGATGACTTAACGACTCAGTTAAAATGTATATACATGTAGTGTTTTAATATGTATTTATACACTTTTGAAAGACTTCAATACACTTATCAAAATACTTCTACTTAACAAAAATGCTTACAATTACATTCTCGTTCAGTTTCATCAACAATTCTACTCGTATGCACCCGTATTCGTACTCGTACAATACACAGCTTTTAGATGTATGTACTATTGGTATATACACTCCAATGATCAGCTCTTAGCAGCCCATGTGAGTCACCTAACACATGTGGGAACCATCATTTGGCAACTAGCATGAAATATCTCATAAGATTACAAAAATATGAGTAATCATTCATGACTTATTTACATGAAAACAAAATTACATATCCTTTATATCTAATCCATACACCAACGACCAAAAACACCTACAAACACTTTCATTCTTCAATTTTCTTCATTTAATTGAACTCTCTCAAGTTCTATCTTCAAGTTCTAAGTGTTCTTCATAAATTCCAAAAGTTCTAGTTTCATAAAATCAAGAATACTTTCAAGTTTGCTAGCTCACTTCCAATCTTGTAAGGTGATCATCCAACCTCAAGAAATCTTTGTTTCTTACAGTAGGTTATCATTCTAATACAAGGTAATAATCATATTCAAACTTTGGTTCAATTTCTATAACTATAACAATCTTATTTCAAGTGATGATCTTACTTGAACTTGTTTTCGTGTCATGATTTTGCTTCAAGAACTTTGAGCCATCCAAGGATCCATTGAAGCTAGATCCATTTTTCTCTTTTCCAGTAGGTTCATCCAAGGAACTTAAGGTAGTAATGATGTTCATAACATCATTCGATTCATACATATAAAGCTATCTTATTCGAAGGTTTAAACTTGTAATCACTAGAACATAGTTTAGTTAATTCTAAACTTGTTCGCAAACAAAAGTTAATCCTTCTAACTTGACTTTTAAAATCAACTAAACACATGTTCTATATCTATATGATATGCTAACTTAATGATTTAAAACCTGGAAACACGAAAAACACCGTAAAACCGGATTTACGCCGTCGTAGTAACACCGCGGGCTGTTTTGGGTTAGTTAATTAAAAACTATGATAAACTTTGATTTAAAAGTTGTTATTCTGAGAAAATGATTTTTATTATGAACATGAAACTATATCCAAAAATTATGGTTAAACTCAAAGTGGAAGTATGTTTTCTAAAATGGTCATCTAGACGTCGTTCTTTCGACTGAAATGACTACCTTTACAAAAACGACTTGTAACTTATTTTTCCGACTAGAAACCTATACTTTTTTTGTTTAGATTCATAAAATAGAGTTCAATATGAAACCATAGCAATTTGATTCACTCAAAACGGATTTAAAATGAAGAAGTTATGGGTAAAACAAGATTGGATAATTTTTCTCATTTTAGCTACGTGAAAATTGGTAACAAATCTATTCCAACCATAACTTAATCAACTTGTATTATATATTATGTAATCTTGAGATACCATAGACACGTATACAATGTTTCGACCTATCATGTCGACACATCTATATATATTTCGGAACAACCATAGACACTCTATATGTGAATGTTGGAGTTAGCTATACAGGGTTGAGGTTGATTCCAAAATATATATAGTTTGAGTTGTGATCAATACTGAGATACGTATACACTGGGTCGTGGATTGATTCAAGATAATATTTATCGATTTATTTCTGTACATCTAACTGTGGACAACTAGTTGTAGGTTACTAACGAGGACAGCTGACTTAATAAACTTAAAACATCAAAATATATTAAAAGTGTTGTAAATATATTTTGAACATACTTTAATATATATGTATATATTGTTATAGGTTTGTGAATCAACAGTGGCCAAGTCTTACTTCCCGACGAAGTAAAAATCTGTGAAAGTGAGTTATAGTCCCACTTTTAAAATCTAATATTTTTGGGATGAGAATACATGCAGGTTTATAAATGATTTACAAAATAGACACAAGTACGTGAAACTACATTCTATGGTTGAATTATCGAAATCGAATATGCCCCTTTTTATTTTAGTCTGGTAATCTAAGAATTAGGGAACAGACACCCTAATTGACGCGAATCCTAAAGATAGATCTATCGGGCCCAACAAGCCCCATCCAAAGTACCGGATGCTTTAGTACTTCGAAATTTATATCATATCCGAAGGGTGTCCCGGAATGATGGGGATATTCTTATATATGCATCTTGTTATTGTCGGTTACCAGGTGTTCACCATATGAATGATTTTTATCTCTATGTATGGGATGTGTATTGAAATATGAAATCTTGTGGTCTATTGTTACGATTTGATATATATAGGTTAAACCTATAACTCACCAACATTTTTGTTGACGTTTTAAGCATGTTTATTCTCAGGTGATTATTAAGAGCTTCCGCTGTCGCATACTTAAATAAGGACGAGATTTGGAGTCCATGCTTGTATGATATTGTGTAAAAACTGCATTCAAGAAACTTATTTTGTTGTAACATATTTGTATTGTAAACCATTATGTAATGGTCGTGTGTAAACAGGATATTTTAGATTATCATTATTTGATAATCTACGTAAAGCTTTTTAAACCTTTATTGATGAAATAAAGGTTATGGTTTGTTTTAAAATGAATGCAGTCTTTGAAAAACGTCTCATATAGAGGTCAAAACCTCGCAACGAAATCAATTAATATGGAACGTTTTTAATCAATAAGAACGGGACATTTCAGTTGGTATCCGAGCGTTGGTCTTAGAGAACCAGAAAATTTGCATTAGTGTGTCTTATCGAGTTTGTTAGGATGCATTAGTGAGTCTGGACTTCGACCGTGTTTTCTTTAAAAATGATTGCTTAACATTTTTGTTGGAAACTATATATTTTTAACATATGAATATTATGTGATATATTAATCTTTTAACGTGTTTGATATTATGTGATAGATGTCTACCTCTAGAACAAGTCCCATTGACTCACCTAATAATAATGAAGAGTCAAATGTAAATTGGAATGATTTGTGGACTGATTCACAAGTTCCCGAAGAGGAACCGGAAGAAGAGTCGGAACCGGAAGAAGAATCGGAACCGGAAGAAGAATCGGAACCGGATGAAGAAATAGAACCGGTGGGGGAAATAATAAAACGGTTAAGTAAAAGAAAATCCTCAACCAACCGACCAAAGTTAATTATGGTCAATGGTGTTTCCGCCAAGGAAGCAAAATATTGGGAGGATTACCAATTCTCCGATGAATCGGATTTCGACGAGAATTCCGATGATGTTATAGAAATTACCCCAACTGAATTTAAAAAGGCAAAAGAAAATAATAAGGGAAAGGGCATAAAAATAGAGAAATCTAATTCCAACCCCGATGAACTTTATATGTATCGTCAACCCCCGAAGTCCTTAAGTTGTAACAATGACCCGGGAACCTCTAAACCACCAGGTTTTTCTAAACCAATGTGGACAACGACGGCTCGTATTAGGGGAACATCATATATCCCTAGAAACTTGGCAAAACGAACCAAAACCGAAGAAGAAGAAACGAGCGAGTCGGAATAAGATAGTTGTATTCGTGTGGTGTAATATATGTAATATAGTGTTCTTATGCTTTATGATATATGTAAAAATTGCTTGTATTAATAAGTATTTTTTTTATGAATCTAACTCTTGTCTATTTTACAGTTTAAAAACACAAAATGGATAGACAACCCAATATTTTAAGAGACCTACCCGGAGACATGATTGATGAAATTTTGTCTAGAGTCGGCCAGAATTCTTCGGCACAACTATTTAAGGCGAGATCAGTTTGTAAGACATTCGAAGAACGTTCCAAGAATGTCTTGGTTTATAAGAGACTTTCGTTTGAAAGATGGGGGATATCACATTGGGAAACCCATAAGTTACGATGTGTTTACTTTGACGCATATATTGCGGGGAACCCAAATGCTATTTTACGCAACGGGTTAAGAAATTATTTTGACTCAATATATCCGAATATTGGACTTCGTGATTTAGAAAAAGCGGCTAACATGCAACATAAAGAAGCATGTTATGCTTACGGATTAGTAATGTTCGCTTCTCACCAAAGTGAGAACAAGAACATCGGGCTACAACTATTAAACAAAACGTTTCCACAAGTGACGGAGTCGGTAATTGGAGTAAGAAATGAGGTTTTTAGATTATTACGGGACTGTTGGACATTACGTATCCCTCGTCCCTTTGATGACGTTACAACACGCTGTCTTATCAACGGCCATAACGGTTATGTTGCACAAGACCAAGGATGGGAAGTAGTCCTAGTAAAACCAGAATGCATGACTTGTTTCTGGACGTATGAATTACGTGTCTTTATTGCCTTTGCTGAACGACTTGTGTACTAGCTAGAATTATCTTCACAACTATCTTGTATCAAAGTTATTGTGTGCTATATTTCATGCTTTATGTAAAATAAGCGGTATTGTAAGTTTGTAAAATATGGTATAAAAGTTTGAACGCGAAATATTATTATAATCAGTTTTTCATATAGAATTGTAGTAGTTGAATTGTATATTAGCTACTAAGTATGAACTTAACGGGTAGGTACTACCCGAATTTAAACTTATAAAACGCTAATATGAAGAAAAAGCTTTTATAAATGAGTTCATATTATGCTACGAAATACTATTAACTACTCTTAATATTCTGTATGATTAACTTGTTCCATTTAACTATTTTGAAGGAAATGGCACCGACTACTCGACACACCGTGAATATGAATGAAGAGGAATTCCGTACTTTTCTAGCTTCAAACATAGCCGCAGTACAGGCTGCGCTACATACCAACAATAACCTTGGATCTAGCAGTACAGGAAATCGTGTAGGATGCACCTACAAAGAATTCACTGCCTGCAAACCTTTGGAATTTGATGGAACCGAAGGACCGATCGGATTGAAACGGTGGACCGAGAAGGTTGAATCGGTGTTTGCCATAAGTAAGTGTACTGAAGAGGACAAAGTGAAGTACGCTACGCATACCTTCACAGGTTCTGCGTTAACATGGTGGAATACCTATCTAGAGCAAGTGGGACAAGATGATGCGTACGCACTACCGTGGTCAGCATTCAAGCACTTGATGAACGAGAAGTACCGTCCCAGAACCGAGGTCAATAAGCTCAAGACAGAACTTAGAGGGTTACGAACCCAAGGATTTGATATTACCACGTACGAAAGACGATTCACAGAATTGTGCCTATTGTGTCCGGGAGCATTCGAAGATGAGGAAGAGAAGATCGACGCGTTTGTGAAAGGATTACCGGAAAGAATCCAAGAAGATATAAGTTCACACGAGCCCGCCTCCATACAACAGGCATGTAGAATGGCTCACAAACTAGTGAACCAGATTGAAGAAAGAATTAAAGAACAGACTACTGAAGAGGCCAATGTGAAGCAAGTCAAAAGAAAGTGGGAGGAAAACGGTGATAAGAATCACCAATACAGCAACAACAGCAATTACAACAATAATCGCAACAATCATCCCAACAATCGCAACATCAATCGCAACTACAACAAACGGCCCAACAACAACAACAACAACAACAGCAACTACAACAATCATCCCAACAACAATAATAACCGCAACAACAACAACAATCAGAAGCAGCTATGCCAAAGGTGTGAAAAGAATCACTCGGGGTTCTGCACCAAATTTTGCAACAAGTGTAAAAGAAATGGTCATAGCGCGGCGAAGTGTGAGGTCTACGGACCAGGGGTTAATAGAACGAAAGGAACAAATGGTGTCGGAACGAGTAATGGCGGAGCAAGTAGTGTCGGAGCAAGTTATGCCAATGTAGTTTGTTTTAAATGTGGAAAACCAGGCCACATTATTAGAAATTGCCCGAACCAGGAGAACACGAATGGACAAGGCCGTGGAAGAGTTTTCAATATTAATGCGGTAGAGGCACAGGAAGACCCGGAGCTTGTTACGGGTACGTTTCTTATTGACAATAAATCTGCTTACGTTTTATTTGATTCGGGTGCGGATAGAAGCTATGTGAGTAGAGATTTTTGTGCTAAATTAAGTTGTCCATTGACGCCTTTGGATAGTAAATTTTTACTCGAATTAGCAAATGGTAAATTAATTTCAGCAGATAATATATGTCGAAATCGAGAAATTAAACTGGTTAGCGAAACATTTAAGATTGATTTGATACCAGTAGAGTTAGGGACTTTTGATGTGATAATCGGTATGGACTGGTTGAAAGAAGTGAAAGCAGAGATTGTTTGTTACAAAAATGCAATTCGCATTATACGAGAAAAAGGAAAACCCTTAATGGTGTACGGAGAAAAGGGCAACACGAAGCTACATCTTATTAGTAATTTGAAGGCACAAAAACTAATAAGAAAAGGTTGCTATGCTGTTCTAGCACACGTCGAGAAAGTACAAACTGAAGAAAAGAGCATCAATGATGTTCCCGTCGCAAAAGAATTTCCCGATGTATTTCCGAAAGAATTACCGGGATTACCCCCACATCGATCCGTTGAATTTCAAATAGATCTTGTACCAGGAGCTGCACCAATAGCTCGTGCTCCTTACAGACTCGCACCCAGCGAGATGAAAGAACTACAAATCCAATTACAAGAACTTTTAGAGCGTGGTTTCATTCGACCAAGCACATCACCGTGGGGAGCTCCTGTTTTGTTTGTCAAGAAGAAAGATGGTACATTCAGGTTGTGTATCGACTACCGAGAGTTGAACAAACTTACTATCAAGAACCGCTACCCACTACCGAGAATCGATGACTTATTTGATCAACTACAAGGCTCGTCTGTTTATTCAAAGATTGACTTACGTTCCGGGTATCATCAAATGCGGGTGAAAGAAGATGATATTCCAAAGACTGCTTTCAGAACACGTTACGGTCATTACGAGTTTATGGTCATGCCGTTTGGTTTAACTAATGCACCAGCTGTGTTCATGGACCTTATGAACCGAGTGTGTGGACCATACCTTGACAAGTTTGTCATTGTTTTCATTGATGACATACTTATTTACTCAAAGAATGACCAAGAACACGGTGAACATTTGAGAAAGGTGTTAGAAGTATTGAGGAAGGAAGAATTGTACGCTAAGTTTTCAAAGTGTGCATTTTGGTTGGAAGAAGTTCAATTCCTCGGTCACATAGTGAACAAAGAAGGTATTAAGGTGGATCCGGCAAAGATAGAAACTGTTGAAAAGTGGGAAACCCCGAAAACTCCGAAACACATACGCCAGTTTTTAGGACTAGCTGGTTACTACAGAAGGTTCATCCAAGACTTTTCCAGAATAGCAAAACCCTTGACTGCATTAACGCATAAAGGGAAGAAATTTGAATGGAATGATGAACAAGAGAAAGCGTTTCAGTTATTGAAGAAAAAGCTAACTACGGCACCTATATTGTCATTGCCTGAAGGGAATGATGATTTTGTGATTTATTGTGATGCATCAAAGCAAGGTCTCGGTTGTGTATTAATGCAACGAACGAAGGTGATTGCTTATGCGTCTAGACAATTGAAGATTCACGAACAAAATTATACGACGCATGATTTGGAATTAGGCGCGGTTGTTTTTGCATTAAAGACTTGGAGGCACTACTTATATGGGGTCAAAAGTATTATATATACCGACCACAAAAGTCTTCAACACATATTTAATCAGAAACAACTGAATATGAGGCAGCGTAGGTGGATTGAATTATTGAATGATTACGACTTTGAGATTCGTTACCACCCGGGGAAGGCAAATGTGGTAGCCGATGCCTTGAGCAGGAAGGACAGAGAACCCATTCGAGTAAAATCTATGAATATAATGATTCATAATAACATTACTACTCAAATAAAGGAGGCGCAACAAGGAGTTTTAAAAGAGGGAAATTTAAAGGATGAAATACCCAAAGGATCGGAGAAGCATCTTAATATTCGGGAAGACGGAACCCGGTATAGGGCTGAAAGGATTTGGGTACCAAAATTTGGAGATATGAGAGAAATGGTACTTAAAGAAGCTCATAAAACCAGATACTCAATACATCCTGGAACAGGGAAGATGTACAAGGATCTCAAGAAACATTTTTGGTGGCCGGGTATGAAAGCCGATGTTGCTAAATACGTAGGAGAATGTTTGACGTGTTCTAAGGTCAAAGCTGAGCATCAGAAACCATCAGGTCTACTTCAACAACCCGAAATCCCGGAATGGAAATGGGAAAACATTACCATGGATTTCATCACTAAATTGCCAAGGACTGCAAGTGGTTTTGATACTATTTGGGTAATAGTTGACCGTCTCACCAAATCAGCACACTTCTTGCCAATAAGAGAAGATGACAAGATGGAGAAGTTAGCACGACTGTATTTGAAGGAAGTCATCTCCAGACATGGAATACCAATCTCTATTATCTCTGATAGGGATGGCAGATTTATTTCAAGATTCTGGCAGACATTACAGCAAGCATTAGGAACTCGTCTAGACATGAGTACTGCCTATCATCCACAAACTGATGGGCAGAGCGAAAGGACGATACAAACGCTTGAAGACATGCTACGAGCATGTGTTATTGATTTCGGAAACAGTTGGGATCGACATCTACCGTTAGCAGAATTTTCCTACAACAACAGCTACCATTCAAGCATTGAGATGGCGCCGTTTGAAGCACTTTATGGTAGAAAGTGCAGGTCTCCGATTTGTTGGAGTGAAGTAGGGGATAGACAGATTACGGGTCCGGAGATTATACAAGAAACTACCGAGAAGATCATCCAAATTCAACAACGGTTGAAAACCGCCCAAAGTCGACAAAAGAGCTACGCTGACATTAAAAGAAAAGATATAGAATTTGAAATTGGAGAGATGGTCATGCTTAAAGTTTCACCTTGGAAAGGCGTTGTTCGATTTGGTAAACGAGGGAAATTAAATCCAAGGTATATTGGACCATTCAAGATTATTGATCGTGTCGGACCAGTAGCTTACCGACTTGAGTTACCTCAACAACTCGCGGCTGTACATAACACTTTCCACGTCTCGAATTTGAAGAAATGTTTTGCTAAAGAAGATCTCACTATTCCGTTAGATGAAATCCAAATCAACGAAAAACTCCAATTCATCGAAGAACCCGTCGAAATAATGGATCGTGAGGTTAAAAGACTTAAGCAAAACAAGATACCAATTGTTAAGGTTCGATGGAATGCTCGTAGAGGACCCGAGTTCACCTGGGAGCGTGAAGATCAGATGAAGAAGAAATACCCGCATCTTTTTCCAGAAGATTCGTCAACACCTTCAACAGCTTAAAATTTCGGGACGAAATTTATTTAACGGGTAGGTACTGTAGTGACCCGAACTTTTCCATGTTTATATATATTAATTGAGATTGATATTTACATGATTAAATGTTTCCAACATGTTAAGCAATCAAACTTGTTAAGACTTGATTAATTGAAATATGTTTCATATAGACAATTGACCACCCAAGTTGATCGGTGATTCACGAACGTTAAAACTTGTAAAAACTATATGATGACATATATATGGATATATATATATAGTTAACATGATACTATGATAAGAAAACATATCATAAAGTATATTAACAATGAACTACATATGTAAAAACAAGACTACTAACTTAATGATTTTTAAACGAGACATATATGTAACGATTATCGTTGTAAAGACATTTAATGTATATATATATCATATTAAGAGATATTCATACATGATAATATCATGATAATATAATAATTTAAAATCTCATTTGATATTATAAACATTGGGTTAACAACATTTAACAAGATCGTTAACCTAAAGGTTTCAAAACAACACTTACATGTAACGACTAACGATGACTTAACGACTCAGTTAAAATGTATATACATGTAGTGTTTTAATATGTATTTATACACTTTTGAAAGACTTCAATACACTTATCAAAATACTTCTACTTAACAAAAATGCTTACAATTACATTCTCGTTCAGTTTCATCAACAATTCTACTCGTATGCACCCGTATTCGTACTCGTACAATACACAGCTTTTAGATGTATGTACTATTGGTATATACACTCCAATGATCAGCTCTTAGCAGCCCATGTGAGTCACCTAACACATGTGGGAACCATCATTTGGCAACTAGCATGAAATATCTCATAAGATTACAAAAATATGAGTAATCATTCATGACTTATTTACATGAAAACAAAATTACATATCCTTTATATCTAATCCATACACCAACGACCAAAAATACCTACAAACACTTTCATTCTTCAATTTTCTTCATTTAATTGAACTCTCTCAAGTTCTATCTTCAAGTTCTAAGTGTTCTTCATAAATTCCAAAAGTTCTAGTTTCATAAAATCAAGAATACTTTCAAGTTTGCTAGCTCACTTCCAATCTTGTAAGGTGATCATCCAACCTCAAGAAATCTTTGTTTCTTACAGTAGGTTATCATTCTAATACAAGGTAATAATCATATTCAAACTTTGGTTCAATTTCTATAACTATAACAATCTTATTTCAAGTGATGATCTTACTTGAACTTGTTTTCGTGTCATGATTTTGCTTCAAGAACTTTGAGCCATCCAAGGATCCATTGAAGCTAGATCCATTTTTCTCTTTTCCAGTAGGTTCATCCAAGGAACTTAAGGTAGTAATGATGTTCATAACATCATTCGATTCATACATATAAAGCTATCTTATTCGAAGGTTTAAACTTGTAATCACTAGAACATAGTTTAGTTAATTCTAAACTTGTTCGCAAAAAAAAGTTAATCCTTCTAACTTGACTTTTAAAATCAACTAAACACATGTTCTATATCTATATGATATGCTAACTTAATGATTTAAAACCTGGAAACACGAAAAACACCGTAAAACCGGATTTACGCCGTCGTAGTAACACCGCGGGCTGTTTTGGGTTAGTTAATTAAAAACTATGATAAACTTTGATTTAAAAGTTGTTATTCTGAGAAAATGATTTTTATTATGAACATGAAACTATATCCAAAAATTATGGTTAAACTCAAAGTGGAAGTATGTTTTCTAAAATGGTCATCTAGACGTCGTTCTTTCGACTGAAATGACTACCTTTACAAAAACGACTTGTAACTTATTTTTCCGACTAGAAACCTATACTTTTTTTGTTTAGATTCATAAAATAGAGTTCAATATGAAACCATAGCAATTTGATTCACTCAAAACGGATTTAAAATGAAGAAGTTATGGGTAAAACAAGATTGGATAATTTTTCTCATTTTAGCTACGTGAAAATTGGTAACAAATCTATTCCAACCATAACTTAATCAACTTGTATTATATATTATGTAATCTTGAGATACCATAGACACGTATACAATGTTTCGACCTATCATGTCGACACATCTATATATATTTCGGAACAACCATAGACACTCTATATGTGAATGTTGGAGTTAGCTATACAGGGTTGAGGTTGATTCCAAAATATATATAGTTTGAGTTGTGATCAATACTGAGATACGTATACACTGGGTCGTGGATTGATTCAAGATAATATTTATCGATTTATTTCTGTACATCTAACTGTGGACAACTAGTTGTAGGTTACTAACGAGGACAGCTGACTTAATAAACTTAAAACATCAAAATATATTAAAAGTGTTGTAAATATATTTTGAACATACTTTAATATATATGTATATATTGTTATAGGTTTGTGAATCAACAGTGGCCAAGTCTTACTTCCCGACGAAGTAAAAATCTGTGAAAGTGAGTTATAGTCCCACTTTTAAAATCTAATATTTTTGGGATGAGAATACATGCAGGTTTTATAAATGATTTACAAAATAGACACAAGTACGTGAAACTACATTCTATGGTTGAATTATCGAAATCGAATATGCCCCTTTTTATTTTAGTCTGGTAATCTAAGAATTAGGGAACAGACACCCTAATTGACGCGAATCCTAAAGATAGATCTATCGGGCCCAACAAGCCCCATCCAAAGTACCGGATGCTTTAGTACTTCGAAATTTATATCATATCCGAAGGGTGTCCCGGAATGATGGGGATATTCTTATATATGCATCTTGTTATTGTCGGTTACCAGGTGTTCACCATATGAATGATTTTTATCTCTATGTATGGGATGTGTATTGAAATATGAAATCTTGTGGTCTATTGTTACGATTTGATATATATAGGTTAAACCTATAACTCACCAACATTTTTGTTGACGTTTTAAGCATGTTTATTCTCAGGTGATTATTAAGAGCTTCCGCTGTCGCATACTTAAATAAGGACGAGATTTGGAGTCCATGCTTGTATGATATTGTGTAAAAACTGCATTCAAGAAACTTATTTTGTTGTAACATATTTGTATTGTAAACCATTATGTAATGGTCGTGTGTAAACAGGATATTTTAGATTATCATTATTTGATAATCTACGTAAAGCTTTTTAAACCTTTATTGATTAAATAAAGGTTATGGTTTGTTTTAAAATGAATGCAGTCTTTGAAAAACGTCTCATATAGAGGTCAAAACCTCGCAACGAAATCAATTAATATGGAACGTTTTTAATCAATAAGAACGGGACATTTCATCTAATATTCTGAAAAGCACTCTAGTCTACGAATCAGTTCTTTGAATTTTGAGAAAGCTGATAAAGCAGCGAAAACTGTTAATGACTTTAACTGTCAAAAGTATGATGATAAAGAATAGAGTATTGGAAACGCTCAATAGAAAATTTAGTACCAAAAAGCAGATTATGCGAAACTATGAAGGAGGTTGTGGACAAATCATAAAGACTAAACCTGCCTTCAAAGAATCCAAATGATTCAGTATCTGCTGAAGTCATTAACAAATACCTTGCTCCTGACTCTAAATCATTATGGATAAATCTTTCTCATCATCCATCAATATTAGAAATTCTAAGATATCATCGTATCTTTAGTTATAAATATCTTCGATATTTCTGAAGATATCTTCAAAACTATTTTTATATGAAATCATTTATTTCTTCACGATATCAGTGTTACTTGTGCTGGGAACTGAAGCATGAGGTAGTATAATATAATGACACTTGATCAACGTGATTATATTACAGTAAGTCATTCTGAGTTTCTAATGAAACGTGATGATTCACAGACCATAACGTTATCATGTGCCATGTTACACGACTCTTACATTCTACCTAATCTCCAAGCATATCAAGAACATAATTTCTTGATAGTTCTATATTTTCTCTTAAATTCTGGTAATTTAACAAATCAGATCGTGCTATTACAATCTCTCTCTTAGAACATTAGTCATGTTCATTCGAAATTTCATACCTACGAATTCTGGACCATTATTCGCTTGATTTAAAGACGGGAAGAGAAAACAGAAGTATAGAACTCCAAAATATAAAGGAAACGAAGGGAGTAGATTTATAGTGAAATATCTGACAGAGAAATCGAAATAGCTTATTGCATTTTGAAATGTCCCGTTCTTATTGATTAAAAACGTTCCATATTAATTGATTTCGTTGCGAGGTTTTGACCTCTATATGAGACGTTTTTCAAAGACTGCATTCATTTTTAAACAAACCATAACCTTTATTTCATCAATAAAGGTTTAAAAAGCTTTACGTAGATTATCAAATAATGATAATCTAAAATATCCTGTTTACACACGACCATTACATAATGGTTTACAATACAAATATGTTACAACAAAATAAGTTTCTTGAATGCAGTTTTTACACAATATCATACAAGCATGGACTCCAAATCTTGTCCTTATTTAAGTATGCGACAGCGGAAGCTCTTAATAATCACCTGAGAATAAACATGCTTAAAACGTCAACAAAAATGTTGGTGAGTTATAGATTTAACCTATATATATCAAATCGTAACAATAGACCACAAGATTTCATATTTCAATACACATCCCATACATAGAGATAAAAATCATTCATATGGTGAACACCTGGTAACCGACAATAACAAGATGCATATATAAGAATATCCCCATCATTCCGGGACACCCTTCGGATATGATATAAATTTCGAAGTACTAAAGCATCCGGTACTTTGGATGGGGCTTGTTGGGCCCGATAGATCTATCTTTAGGATTCGCGTCAATTAGGGTGTCTGTTCCCTAATTCTTAGATTACCAGACTTAATAAAAAGGGGCATATTCGATTTCGATAATTCAACCATAGAATGTAGTTTCGCGTACTTGTGTCTATTTTGTAAATCATTTATAAAACCTGCATGTATTCTCATCCCAAAAATATTAGATTTTAAAAGTGGGACTATAACTCACTTTCACAGATTTTTACTTCGTCGGGAAGTAAGACTTGGCCACTGGTTGATTCACGAACCTATAACAATATATACATATATATCAAAGTATGTTCAAAATATATTTACAACACTTTTAATATATTTTGATGTTTTAAGTTTATTAAGTCAGCTGTCCTCGTTAGTAACCTACAACTATTTGTCCACAGTTAGATGTACAGAAATAAATCGATAAATATTATCTTGAATCAATCCACGACCCAGTGTATACGTATCTCAGTATTGATCACAACTCAAACTATATATATTTTGGAATCAACCTCAACCCTGTATAGCTAACTCCAACATTCACATATAGAGTGTCTATGGTTGTTCCGAAATATATATAGATGTGTCGACATGATAGGTCGAAACATTGTATACGTGTCTATGGTATCTCAAGATTACATAATATATAATACAAGTTGATTAAGTTATGGTTGGAATAGATTTGTTACCAATTTTCACGTAGCTAAAATGAGAAAAATTATCCAATCTTGTTTTACCCATAACTTCTTCATTTTAAATCCGTTTTGAGTGAATCAAATTGCTATGGTTTCATATTGAACTCTATTTTATGAATCTAAACAAAAAAAGTATAGGTTTCTAGTCAGAAAAATAAGTTACAAGTCGTTTTTGTAAAGGTAGTCATTTCAGTCGAAAGAACGACGTCTAGATGACCATTTTAGAAAACATACTTCCACTTTGAGTTTAACCATAATTTTTGGATATAGTTTCATGTTCATAATAAAAATCATTTTCTCAGAATAACAACTTTTAAATCAAAGTTTATCATAGTTTTTAATTAACTAACCCAAAACAGCCCGCGGTGTTACTACGACGGCGTAAATCCGGTTTTACGGTGTTTTTCGTGTTTCCAGGTTTTAAATCATTAAGTTAGCATATCATATAGATATAGAACATGTGTTTAGTTGATTTTAAAAGTCAAGTTAGAAGGATTAACTTTTGTTTGCGAACAAGTTTAGAATTAACTAAACTATGTTCTAGTGATTACAAGTTTAAACCTTCGAATAAGATAGCTTTATATGTATGAATCGAATGATGTTATGAACATCATTACTACCTTAAGTTCCTTGGATGAACCTACTGGAAAAGAGAAAAATGGATCTAGCTTCAATGGATCCTTGGATGGCTCAAAGTTCTTGAAGCAAAATCATGACACGAAAACAAGTTCAAGTAAGATCATCACTTGAAATAAGATTGTTATAGTTATAGAAATTGAACCAAAGTTTGAATATGATTATTACCTTGTATTAGAATGATAACCTACTGTAAGAAACAAAGATTTCTTGAGGTTGGATGATCACCTTACAAGATTGGAAGTGAGCTAGCAAACTTGAAAGTATTCTTGATTTTATGAAACTAGAACTTTTGGAATTTATGAAGAACACTTAGAACTTGAAGATAGAACTTGAGAGAGTTCAATTAGATGAAGAAAATTGAAGAATGAAAGTGTTTGTAGGTGTTTTTGGTCGTTGGTGTATGGATTAGATATAAAGGATATGTAATTTTGTTTTCATGTAAATAAGTCATGAATGATTACTCATATTTTTGTAATCTTATGAGATATTTCATGCTAGTTGCCAAATGATGGTTCCCACATGTGTTAGGTGACTCACATGGGCTGCTAAGAGCTGATCATTGGAGTGTATATACCAATAGTACATACATCTAAAAGCTGTGTATTGTACGAGTACGAATACGGGTGCATACGAGTAGAATTGTTGATGAAAAT
This sequence comes from Rutidosis leptorrhynchoides, assembly GCF_046630445.1. NCBI lineage: Eukaryota > Viridiplantae > Streptophyta > Magnoliopsida > Asterales > Asteraceae > Rutidosis > Rutidosis leptorrhynchoides. The sequence goes on from NC_092343.1 coordinate 243,634,386, forward strand.
GAACGAGAATGTAATTGTAAGCATTTTTGTTAAGTAGAAGTATTTTGATAAGTGTATTGAAGTCTTTCAAAAGTGTATAAATACATATTAAAACACTACATGTATATACATTTTAACTGAGTCGTTAAGTCATCGTTAGTCGTTACATGTAAGTGTTGTTTTGAAACCTTTAGGTTAACGATCTTGTTAAATGTTGTTAACCCAATGTTTATAATAACAAAATAGATTTTAAATTATTATATTATCATGATATTATGATGTACGAATATCTCTTAATATGATATATATACATTAAATGTCGTTACAACGATAAACGTTACATATATGTCTCGTTTCAAAATCATTAAGTTAGTAGTCTTGTTTTTACATATGTAGTTCATTGTTAATATAATTAATGATATGTTTACTTATCATAATATCATGTTAACTATATATATAACCATATATATGTCATCATTTAGTTTTTTTACAAGTTTTAACGTTCGTGAATCACCGGTCAACTTGGGTGGTCAATTGTCTATATGAAACCTATTTCAATTAATCAAGTCTTAACAAGTTTGATTGCTTAACATGTTGGAAACATTTAATCATGTAAACATCAATCTCAATTAATATATATAAACATGGAAAAGTTCGGGTCACTACAGTACCTACCCGTTAAATAAATTTCGTCCCGAAATTTTAAGCTGTTGAAGGTGTTGACGAATCTTCTGGAAATAGATGCGGGTATTTCTTCTTCATCTGATCTTCACGCTCCCAGGTGAACTCGGGTCCTCTACGAGCATTCCATCGAACCTTAACAATTGGTATCTTGTTTTGCTTAAGTCTTTTAACCTCACGATCCATTATTTCGACGGGTTCTTCGATGAATTGGAGTTTTTCGTTGATTTGGATTTCATCTAACGGAATAGTGAGATCTTCTTTAGCAAAACATTTCTTCAAATTCGAGACGTGGAAAGTGTTATGTACAGCCGCGAGTTTTTGAGGTAACTCAAGTCGGTAAGCTACTGGTCCGACACGATCAATAATCTTGAATGGTCCAATATACCTTGGATTTAATTTCCCTCGTTTACCAAATCGAACAACGCCTTTCCAAGGTGAAACTTTAAGCATGACCATCTCTCCAATTTCAAATTCTATATCTTTTCTTTTAATGTCAGCGTAGCTCTTTTGTCGACTTTGGGCGGTTTTCAACCGTTGTTGAATTTGGATGATCTTCTCGGTAGTTTCTTGTATAATCTCAGGACCCGTAATCTGTCTATCCCCCACCTCACTCCAACAAATCGGAGACCTGCACTTTCTACCATAAAGTGATTCAAACGGCGCCATCTCAATGCTTGAATGGTAGCTGTTGTTGTAGGAAAATTCTGCTAACGGTAGATGTCGATCCCAACTGTTTCCGAAATCAATAACACATGCTCGTAGCATGTCTTCAAGCGTTTGTATCGTCCTTTCGCTCTGCCCATCAGTTTGTGGATGATAGGCAGTACTCATGTCTAGACGAGTTCCTAATGCTTGCTGTAATGTCTGCCAGAATCTTGAAATAAATCTGCCATCCCTATCAGAGATAATAGAGATTGGTATTCCATGTCTGGAGACGACTTCCTTCAAATACAGTCGTGCTAACTTCTCCATCTTGTCATCTTCTCTTATTGGTAGGAAGTGTACTGATTTGGTGAGACGATCAACTATTACCCAAATAGTATCAAAACCACTTGCAGTCCTTGGCAATTTAGTGATGAAATCCATGGTAATGTTTTCCCATTTCCATTCCGGGATTTCGGGTTGTTGAAGTAGACCTGATGGTTTCTGATGCTCAGCTTTGACCTTAGAACACGTCAAACATTCTCCTACGTATTTAGCAACATCAGCTTTCATACCCGGCCACCAAAAATGTTTCTTGAGATCCTTGTACATCTTCCCCGTTCCAGGATGTATTGAGTATCTGGTTTTATGAGCTTCTCTAAGTACCATTTCTCTCATATCTCCAAATTTTGGTACCCAAATCCTTTCATCCCTATACCGGGTTCCGTCTTCCCGAATATTAAGATGCTTCTCCGATCCTTTGGGTATTTCATCCTTTAAATTTCCCTCTTTTAAAACTCCTTGTTGCGCCTCCTTTATTTGAGTAGTAATGTTATTATGAATCATTATATTCATAGATTTTACTCGAATGGGTTCTCTATCCTTCCTGCTCAAGGCATCGGCTACCACATTTGCCTTCCCCGGGTGGTAACGAATCTCAAAATCGTAATCATTCAATAATTCAATCCACCTACGCTGCCTCATATTCAGTTGTTTCTGATTAAATATGTGTTGAAGACTTTTGTGGTCGGTATATATAATACTTTTGACCCCATATAAGTAGTGCCTCCAAGTCTTTAATGCAAAAACAACCGCGCCTAATTCCAAATCATGCGTCGTATAATTTTGTTCGTGAATCTTCAATTGTCTAGACGCATAAGAAATCACCTTCGTTCGTTGCATTAATACACAACCGAGACCTTGCTTTGATGCGTCACAATAAATCACAAAATCATCATTCCCTTCAGGCAATGACAATATTGGTGCCGTAGTTAGCTTTTTCTTCAATAACTGAAACGCTTTCTCTTGTTCATCATTCCATTCAAATTTCTTCCCTTTATGCGTTAATGCAGTCAAGGGTTTTGCTATTTTGGAAAAGTCTTGGATGAACCTTCTGTAGTAACCAGCTAGTCCTAAAAACTGGCGTATGTGTTTCGGAGTTTTCGGGGTTTCCCACTTTTCAACAGTTTCTATCTTTGCCGGATCCACCTTAATACCTTCTTTGTTCACTATGTGACCGAGGAATTGAACTTCTTCCAACCAAAATGCACACTTTGAAAACTTAGCGTACAATTCTTCCTTCCTCAATACTTCTAACACCTTTCTCAAATGTTCACCGTGTTCTTGGTCATTCTTTGAGTAAATAAGTATGTCATCAATGAAAACAATGACAAACTTGTCAAGGTATGGTCCACACACTCGGTTCATAAGGTCCATGAACACAGCTGGTGCATTAGTTAAACCAAACGGCATGACCATAAACTCGTAATGACCGTAACGTGTTCTGAAAGCAGTCTTTGGAATATCATCTTCTTTCACCCGCATTTGATGATACCCGGAACGTAAGTCAATCTTTGAATAAACAGACGAGCCTTGTAGTTGATCAAATAAGTCGTCGATTCTCGGTAATGGGTAGCGGTTCTTGATGGTAAGTTTGTTCAACTCTCGGTAGTCGATACACAACCTGAATGTACCATCTTTCTTCTTGACAAACAAAACAGGAGCTCCCCACGGTGATGTGCTTGGTCGAATGAAACCACGCTCTAAAAGTTCTTGTAATTGGCTTTGCAGTTCTTTCATCTCGCTGGGTGCGAGTCTGTAAGGAGCACGAGCTATTGGTGCAGCTCCTGGTACAAGATCTATTTGAAATTCAACGGATCGATGTGGGGGTAATCCCGGTAATTCTTTCGGAAATACATCGGGAAATTCTTTTGCAATGGGAACATCATTGATGCTCTTTTCTTCAGTTTGTACTTTCTCGACGTGTGCTAGAACAGCATAGCAACCTTTTCTTATTAGTTTGTGTGCCTTCAAATTACTAATAAGATGTAGCTTCGTGTTGCCCTTTTCTCCGTACACCATTAAGGGTTTTCCTTTTTCTCGTATAATGCGAATTGCATTTTTGTAACAAACGATCTCCGCTTTCACTTCTTTCAACCAGTCCATACCGATTATCACATCAAAACTCCCTAACTCTACTGGTATCAAATCAATCTTAAATGTTTCGCTAACCAGTTTAATTTCTCGATTCCGACATATATTATCTGCTGAAATTAATTTACCATTTGCTAATTCGAGTAAAAATTTACTATCCAAAGGCGTCAATGGACAACTTAATTTAGCACAAAAATCTCTACTCATATAGCTTCTATCCGCACCCGAATCAAATAAAACGTAAGCAGATTTATTGTCAATAAGAAACGTACCCGTAACAAACTCCGGGTCTTCCTGTGCCTCTATCGCATTAATATTGAAAACTCTTCCACGGCCTTGTCCATTCGTGTTCTCCTGGTTCGGGCAATTTCTAATAATGTGGCCTGGTTTTCCACATTTATAACAAACTACATTGGCATAACTTGCTCCGACACTACTTGCTCCGCCATTACTCGTTCCGACACCATTTGTTCCTTTCGTTCTATTAGCCCCTGGTCCGTAGACCTCACACTTCGCCGCGCTATGACCATTTCTTTTACACTTGTTGCAAAATTTGGTGCAGAACCCCGAGTGATTCTTTTCACACCTTTGGCATAGCTGCTTCTGATTGTTGTTGTTGTTGCGGTTATTATTGTTGTTGGGATGATTGTTGTAGTTGCTGTTGTTGTTGTTGTTGTTGTTGTTGGGCCGTTTGTTGTAGTTGCGATTGATGTTGCGATTGTTGGGATAATTGTTGCGATTATTGTTGTAATTACTGTTGTTGTTGTATTGGTGATTCTTATCACCGTTTTCCTCCCACTTTCTTTTGACTTGCTTCACATTGGCCTCTTCAGCAGTCTGATCTTTAATTCTTTCTTCAATATGGTTCACTAGTTTGTGAGCCATTCTACATGCCTGTTGTATGGAGGCGGGCTCGTGTGAACTTATATCTTCTTGGATTCTTTCCGGTAATCCTTTCACAAACGCGTCGATCTTCTCTTCCTCATCTTCGAATGCTCCCGGACACAATAGGCACAATTCTGTGAATCGTCTTTCGTACGTGGTAATATCAAATCCTTGGGTTCGTAACCCTCTAAGTTCTGTCTTGAGCTTATTGACCTCGGTTCTGGGACGGTACTTCTCGTTCATCAAGTGCTTGAATGCTGACCACGGTAGTGCGTACGCATCATCTTGTCCCACTTGCTCTAGATAGGTATTCCACCATGTTAACGCAGAACCTGTGAAGGTATGCGTAGCGTACTTCACTTTGTCCTCTTCAGTACACTTACTTATGGCAAACACCGATTCAACCTTCTCGGTCCACCGTTTCAATCCGATCGGTCCTTCGGTTCCATCAAATTCCAAAGGTTTGCAGGCAGTGAATTCTTTGTAGGTGCATCCTACACGATTTCCTGTACTGCTAGATCCAAGGTTATTGCTGGTATGTAGCGCAGCCTGTACTGCGGCTATGTTTGAAGCTAGAAAAGTACGGAATTCCTCTTCATTCATATTCACGGTGTGTCGAGTAGTCGGTGCCATTTCCTTCAAAATAGTTAAATGGAACAAGTTAATCATACAGAATATTAAGAGTAGTTAATAGTATTTCGTAGCATAATATGAACTCATTTATAAAAGCTTTTTCTTCATATTAGCGTTTTATAAGTTTAAATTCGGGTAGTACCTACCCGTTAAGTTCATACTTAGTAGCTAATATACAATTCAACTACTACAATTCTATATGAAAAACTGATTATAATAATATTTCACGTTCAAACTTTTATACAATATTTTACAAACTTACAATACCGCTTATTTTACATAAAGCATGAAATATAGCACACAATAACTTTGATACAAGATAGTTGTGAAGACAATTCTAGCTAGTACACAAGTCGTTCAGCAAAGGCAATAAAGACACGTAATTCATACATCCAGAAACAAGTCATGCATTCTGGTTTTACTAGGACTACTTCCCATCCTTGGTCTTGTGCAACATAACCGTTATGGCCGTTGATAAGACAGCGTGTTGTAACGTCATCAAAGGGACGAGGGTTACGTAATGTCCAACAGTCCCGTAATAATCTAAAAACCTCATTTCTTACCCCAATTACCGACTCCGTCACTTGTGGAAACGTTTTGTTTAATAGTTGTAGCCCGATGTTCTTGTTCTCACTTTGGTGAGAAGCGAACATTACTAATCCGTAAGCATAACATGCTTCTTTATGTTGCATGTTAGCCGCTTTTTCTAAATCACGAAGTCCAATATTCGGATATATTGAGTCAAAATAATTTCTTAACCCGTTGCGTAAAATAGCATTTGGGTTCCCCGCAATATATGCGTCAAAGTAAACACATCGTAACTTATGGGTTTCCCAATGTGATATCCCCCATCTTTCAAACGAAAGTCTCTTATAAACCAAGACATTCTTGGAACGTTCTTCGAATGTCTTACAAACTGATCTCGCCTTAAATAGTTGTGCCGAAGAATTCTGGCCGACTCTAGACAAGATTTCATCAATCATGTCTCCGGGTAGGTCTCTTAAAATATTGGGTTGTCTATCCATTTTGTGTTTTTAAACTGTAAAATAGACAAGAGTTAGATTCATAAAAAAATACTTATTAATACAAGCAATTTTTACATATATCATAAAGCATAAGAACACTATATTACATATATTACACCACACGAATACAACTATCTTATTCCGACTCGCTCGTTTCTTCTTCTTCGGTTTTGGTTCGTTTTGCCAAGTTTCTAGGGATATATGATGTTCCCCTAATACGAGCCGTCGTTGTCCACATTGGTTTAGAAAAACCTGGTGGTTTAGAGGTTCCCGGGTCATTGTTACAACTTAAGGACTTCGGGGGTTGACGATACATATAAAGTTCATCGGGGTTGGAATTAGATTTATCTATTTTTATGCCCTTTCCCTTATTATTTTCTTTTGCCTTTTTAAATTCAGTTGGGGTAATTTCTATAACATCATCGGAATTCTCGTCGGAATCCGATTCATCGGAGAATTGGTAATCCTCCCAATATTTTGCTTCCTTGGCGGAAACACCATTGACCATAATTAACCTTGGTCGGTTGGTTGAGGATTTTCTTTTACTTAACCGTTTTATTATTTCCCCCACCGGTTCTATTTCTTCATCCGGTTCCGATTCTTCTTCCGGTTCCGACTCTTCTTCCGGTTCCTCTTCAGGAACTTGTGAATCAGTCCACGAATCATTCCAATTTACATTTGACTCTTCATTATTATTAGGTGAGTCAATGGGACTTGTTCTAGAGGAAGACATCTATCACATAATATCAAACACGTTAAGAGATTAATATATCACATAATATTCATATGTTAAAAATATATAGTTTCCAACAAAAATGTTAAGCAATCATTTTTAAAGAAAACACGGTCGAAGTCCAGACTCACTAATGCATCCTAACAAACTCGATAAGACACACTAATGCAAATTTTCTGGTTCTCTAAGACCAACGCTCGGATACCAACTGAAATGTCCCGTTCTTATTGATTAAAAACGTTCCATATTAATTGATTTCGTTGCGAGGTTTTGACCTCTATATGAGACGTTTTTCAAAGACTGCATTCATTTTTAAACAAACCATAACCTTTATTTCATCAATAAAGGTTTAAAAAGCTTTACGTAGATTATCAAATAATGATAATCTAAAATATCCTGTTTACACACGACCATTACATAATGGTTTACAATACAAATATGTTACAACAAAATAAGTTTCTTGAATGCAGTTTTTACACAATATCATACAAGCATGGACTCCAAATCTTGTCCTTATTTAAGTATGCGACAGCGGAAGCTCTTAATAATCACCTGAGAATAAACATGCTTAAAACGTCAACAAAAATGTTGGTGAGTTATAGGTTTAACCTATATATATCAAATCGTAACAATAGACCACAAGATTTCATATTTCAATACACATCCCATACATAGAGATAAAAATCATTCATATGGTGAACACCTGGTAACCGACAATAACAAGATGCATATATAAGAATATCTCCATCATTCCGGGACACCCTTCGGATATGATATAAATTTCGAAGTACTAAAGCATCCGGTACTATGAATCTAAACAAAAAAGGTATAGGTTTCTAGTCGGAAAAATAAGTTACAAGTCGTTTTTGTAAAGGTAGTCATTTCAGTCGAAAGAACGACGTCTAGATGACCATTTTAGAAAACATACTTCCACTTTGAGTTTAACCATAATTTTTGGATATAGTTTCATGTTCATAATAAAAATCATTTTCTCAGAATAACAACTTTTAAATCAAAGTTTATCATAGTTTTTAATTAACTAACCCAAAACAGCCCGCGGTGTTACTACGACGGCGTAAATCCGGTTTTACGGTGTTTTTCGTGTTTCCAGGTTTTAAATCATTAAGTTAGTATATCATATAGATATAGAACATGTGTTTAGTTGATTTTAAAAGTCAAGTTAGAAGGATTAACTTTTGTTTGCGAACAAGTTTAGAATTAACTAAACTATGTTCTAGTGATTACAAGTTTAAACCTTCGAATAAGATAGCTTTATATGTATGAATCGAATGATGTTATGAACATCATTACTACCTTAAGTTCCTTGGATGAACCTACCGGAAAAGAGAAAAATGGATCTAGCTTCAATGGATCCTTGGATGGCTCAAAGTTCTTGAAGCAAAATCATGACACGAAAACAAGTTCAAGTAAGATCATCACTTGAAATAAGATTGTTATAGTTATAGAAATTGAACCAAAGTTTGAATATGATTATTACCTTGTATTAGAATGATAACCTACTGTAAGAAATAAAGATTTCTTGAGGTTGGATGATCACCTTACAAGATTGGAAGTGAGCTAGCAAACTTGAAAGTATTCTTGATTTTATGAAACTAGAACTTTTGGAATTTATGAAGAACACTTAGAACTTGAAGATAGAACTTGAGAGAGTTCAATTAGATGAAGAAAATTGAAGAATGAAAGTGTTTGTAGGTGTTTTTGGTCGTTGGTGTATGGATTAGATATAAAGGATATGTAATTTTGTTTTCATGTAAATAAGTCATGAATGATTACTCATATTTTTGTAATCTTATGAGATATTTCATGCTAGTTGCCAAATGATGGTTCCCACATGTGTTAGGTGACTCACATGGGCTGCTAAGAGCTGATCATTGGAGTGTATATACCAATAGTACATACATCTAAAAGCTGTGTATTGTACGAGTACGAATACGGGTGCATACGAGTAGAATTGTTGATGAAACTGAACGAGAATGTAATTGTAAGCATTTTTGTTAAGTAGAAGTATTTTGATAAGTGTATTGAAGTCTTTCAAAAGTGTATAAATACATATTAAAACACTACATGTATATACATTTTAACTGAGTCGTTAAGTCATCGTTAGTCGTTACATGTAAGTGTTGTTTTGAAACCTTTAGGTTAACGATCTTGTTAAATGTTGTTAACCCAATGTTTATAATAACAAAAGAGATTTTAAATTATTATATTATCATGATATTATGATGTACGAATATCTCTTAATATGATATATATACATTAAATGTCGTTACAACGATAAACGTTACATATATGTCTCGTTTCAAAATCATTAAGTTAGTAGTCTTGTTTTTACATATGTAGTTCATTGTTAATATAATTAATGATATGTTTACTTATCATAATATCATGTTAACTATATATATAACCATATATATGTCATCATTTAGTTTTTTTACAAGTTTTAACGTTCGTGAATCACCGGTCAACTTGGGTGGTCAATTGTCTATATGAAACCTATTTCAATTAATCAAGTCTTAACAAGTTTGATTGCTTAACATGTTGGAAACATTTAATCATGTAAACATCAATCTCAATTAATATATATAAACATGGAAAAGTTCGGGTCACTACACATTTAACCAAAGAAGACCTTAATTTCCTTAATTATCAAAGAATCAAATCTTATTACTAAGATTTTCTCTAAATCCCTTGAATTTTGGAAATCAACCGTGTCTACGTCACCGGTTAAGTCAAATCTTCATTTACTCATTTTCGCTCTTTTGTGATAGCTTCACTAGTACGCTTCGAGTAATCGTATTATTTTATCAAAATTACTCAATGTTGATAAACTCTATTTTATCAACTCATAATCATCATGAAAACATTTTTATTGTTAGCCATGACGATTTCGATCAAATTTCGGGGACGAAATTTCTTTAACGGGTAGGTACTGTGACGACCCAGAAATTTTCTATCAAATTTAAACTTAATTTTTATATGATTTCGACACGATAAGCAAAACCTGTAATATTGAGTCTCAAAATTTTTAGAACTGTATATATGAATTCATTTGTCCTTCGACTGTTCCCGATGATTTACGAACTATTGTCTGTAATAAAAATGTAAATATAAATATAAGAATATTTATATAATAAATAAGATATAAAATAATTAAGTTGTACTTAAAATAAAATTATATGATAGATAAATTATTATAATATGTATATTGTAATATTTACATAAAAATTTATTATTCAATATAAGTTACTATATACATATATAATTATTAAACATTACATAAATAATAAATTATAATATTAAAGGTAATTCTAAATTAAAATATAGTTATTATATTAATATTTTATAAACATTAATACTAATATTAATATCAAATTTATTAATATTATTAAAATTATAATATGAAATTTGATATAAATTATTATGTTATTATTGTTATTAATGTTATCATTGATAATATTAATAATATTATAACTAGCATTATTATTAGTATCATTAATAATATTATCATTATCATAATTACTTTTATTCTTATTATTATTAGTAAAAATTTTATAAAATTATTATTAATATTAATATTAATATTATATTTCTTTTATTATTATTAGTATTAGTATTCTTAATAAAACTTAATAACATCCTCAGATTTATTAATAGAATTATATTATAAGTAATATTACAAAATTAAATTGGATATATATGAAAGGACCCGTTCATATCGATTATAAACGATTCACAATAGTTGATTACATAGCGAGGTACTTGACCTCTATATGATACATTTTACAAACACTGCATTCGTTTTTAAAAGACAAACTTTCATTACATCGAAAGTTGACGACATGCATACCATTGCATAATATATCCAACTATAATTGACTTAATAATAATCTTGATGATCTCAAAGACTCGAATGCAACGTCTTTTGAAATATGTCATGAACGACTCCAAGTAATATTTCTAAAATGAGCAAATGCACAACGGAAGATTTCTTTCATACCTGAGAATAAACATGCTTTAAAGTGTCAACCAAAAGGTTGGTGAGTTCATTAGTTTATCATAATCGATTATTTTCATCATTTTAATAGACCACAAGATTTCATATATTTATTTGTACACGTAACCCGAGTACAAAATAACACGCGTAACCCGCGAATTAAAAATCATTCATATGGTGAACGCTTGATAACTGACTTAACTTTAATGCATAGAATATCCCCAAACATAACCTCTAGTCTGTATAATAATAATAATCTCGAAGTACTAAAGCATCCGTACCCCGGATGGGACTTGTCGAGGTCCATAAATCTATCTTTAGGATTCGCGTCAATTAGGGGCCATACCCGTTTCCTAATTATTAGGTTACCAAGCTAAAAAGGGGTGATATTCAATATTCATAATCCAGCCATAGAATGTAGTTTTTGATCACTTGTGTCTATTTCGTAAAACATTAGTAAAATCAGCGCATGTATTCTCAGTCCCAAAAATATATATAAAAAGGGAGTAATGAAACTCACAATACTGTATTTCGTAACAATTATGCATATGACAGCACTGAACAAGTACAGGGTTGGCCTCGGATTCACGAACATATATCATTTGTATATTCATTAATACATATAGTCGTAATCGAATAAATATATATTATTATTAGTGATGTAATTTATATTTTTTATAATTTATAGGTTTCATTATTTATATATTTTCATTTTATATATATAATTGTTAATATAGTTAAGTTATGTGTATTAAATACATTTATATATATAATCTTTACTTATAACCTTATTAATGTCATTAAAACCTTTATTTTGATAATCAATATTATTTTAATAAATGACCTAGATATTACTTGTTAATACAAATAATGTTAGTTTTAAGGATAATAAATTAATATTTTTTGTAAAAATGATAATAAAAATAAAATATTAGTAGTGATCATAATAATAATATTATTAATAATAATACTTATTACCATCTTAAGAACTTAACGGTGTTATATCTATACTTACATATGTATAGCTATTTTGTTTACAATATGCACGATCATAGTTATATCCTAATTAATATAAATCTTATATTTATCTAATACTTATCTTATTCAAGAACATAAGAGTTTCCATAATTTCCAAGTTTAGTTCATAAACGTATAATACTTATTAATAATCATAATCATAATTGTACGACAATAATAAATATAATAATAACAATCTTAATACTAATGATAATATTAACAATAATACTACTTAATAATAATGCTAATAATAATAATAATAATAATAATAATAATAATAATAATAATAATAATAATAATAATAATAATAACACTAATAATAATAACACTAATAATAACACTAATAACAATAATGATTATAATCATACGTATAACATTAATAACTAATAGTAATAATAATCATAACAATAATAATAATAATCATAATAATTAATAATAACAATAATAAAAATAAAAATAATTCTGTATACCCTTTAAAGCTTTGTGTAAAAAGAATTGTCCCTAACCGGGCTCGAACCCATGACCTTCCGCTCACCCATGACACCCTCTAACCGTTCCTCCAATTCTGTCTTTCTGAAATATATCCCTTCCCATTATTTAAAAACCCATCCGTCACTTGTTCTTCATCTTCTTCTTCGTTTAATTCACACAACCCAAAACCCATTTAATCTTACTAATTAATGCAAAAATCGATTTTAGGAGTTAATATTCAACACATAAATATCTATTAGTGATTGATTGAATTGAAAAAAAAAATATAAAAATAAGCACAATAATCTGCTGCCGCTGCTATATGAAAAAAAATATAATGATTTGGAAATGCAAAACGTTTTACAAGATTGTTACAACATAAAATAAGTTTCAAATGATCCATAAAAACTTTTTCAATCATTAATTTTGACAGAAACAATCTATAGAACTTCAATTTGATCTTAGAATGACGTTTGACTTTTTTTCCTTTAAAACTTTGACCTCGAAACTCTTACTCAATTTAAGGAATTGAGATTTGAAACTTTGCAGAAAGATTGAACACGTGATTCCTAACAACTTTGCTTTAATAGTTTTTGAAAATTTATACGAATTTGATATTTAGGTAAAAAAAGTTAAACGAACAGATGAAAGACTTGGTGTTCGTTTTTAATTTTCTGTTTCTTCAACAATAATAACACTTGATAATATATAATGTGTATGTGAATAATTAACACAGTATCCAGAAGTGACTAAAGTTGTTTTGTAGCCAAGATTGCTCAACAGGAAATCAAGCTGGAAGAGAAAAATAATAAAAAAAAAATATTAACAGATGACATCGACCTTCAACAGATTTCATTTGAATGTGGAATCGATTTTGATTTAGCAGACAAGAAACAAAATTATGATAAAGTTTGATGTGGATATATCAAACGGCTTTGACTGTTAACAGATTTTTACATATATATCATAATTAACAATTAATATTCAAAATATATTAATAATAATAATACTAATAATAATAATTATAATATAAATAATAATATAAATAATAATAATAATAATAATAATAATAATAATAATTAATAATAATATTAACAATAATGATAATAAAAATTATTAATAACAGTAAAAAAATATCATTAATGATACTAATAATGTATTGTATTATTTTTATAATATAATAATGATTTTAATGATAATGGTAATTATAAATATAATGATAATAATAATCTTAATAATAATAAAAAAATCATAATCATAATAATGATATTAATATAATAACAATTATATTAGTAATTTAATGTATCCAATTTCATATATATATTATATGTATATAATAGTATTAATAATACTGATATTAATATTAATAATAATAATTAATATAACAACTATATTTTAACTTGTGATTATATTTTTATATATTAATCTTTTATATTATTAAGTATGTAATACTTATATCATATTTGAATTGTTAATATTTATATATTTTATATTTAATACAATATACATATAATATTAATTATGTATGAAAGTCATATATATATATATATATATATATATATATATATATATATATATATATATTCATTTTAATAATATATTTAATTCAATTGATTAAATTGTATTTTTATTATTTCAAATTATTATATATATACTTTTGTTTATAGTCATATGTATATATATACACATATATGTATACATATTTATTTACACCCCATTGTTCGTGAATCATCGGGAATAGTCAAAGGTTGATTGAATCTATATAAATAGATAAAAAAAATTTAGACTCAACATTACAGACTTTTCTTATTGTGTCGAAATCATAATAAGATGAAGTTTAAATTTGGTTCAAAATTTCTGGGTCGTCACAATATACATATGAATATATAAATATATATCAGTTATATATATAAGAGTTAAATAAAGGAATACAGTTATATATAAATTACTGTTATAATAAAACGCGTAATCTTTTATCTATCACAATCAATTTGTCTTAGTTCCTGCTCGTGATTTGTACTATATCTATTCTATATCGAATTCACTTCAACTAAGAAACAAATTCTGTTAAAAATCCCTGTTTGCTTTTAAATTTTCTTGTTGTTATTGTCTTTTCTGTTCTTGGTTCTATCTGATGTATTATGAGTCAACAACCAGAATTGTATTATAAATAAATCAGTTTCAGGTATTATGAATCAATATATTTCCACTACCATTATCAATTACATCTTCAATTTGGAAATTTAAAACAGAAAAATTAAAAGAAAACCCATTTTACCTCTGTTCTTGAGTTCATCTTTTAAAAAAGCTCAAATTTGAATTGTATTTCAAAATTGTAATAATGCAATTCTGTTAAAAATCCCTTTTGAAAACTTTCTGTAAAACTTCAAAGTCCAATTCATCTTATTGAATTTCAATTTTTGAGTCAAAGTTTTGTAATGAACAAGTCAACCATCGTTCTTAAATTAAATTCGAATTTTCTGTTATAATTCATGTGAAATTGATGATTGATAAAGTTTATAGGGATGAATTAAAACCTTTTTCATGTTATGATTATAGTCCAAAACGTCCTCAAATTTTGAAAGTGATTTTGAGTTCATTACGTGTTCTTCGTTATCTGCTACTGCTATTAATTCGATTTTTCTTCTCTGTTATGATAATTCAAATTGAATCAAAGTCTTATTCTATTTGTTTACAAGTCTTAATTGAAATTATAAGTTCATTACTATGGTTCCTGGTCGACTAGTTATATGGAGCCCTCGTTCTTAAATCAAAGTCTTTTTCTTTAATTTTTTTTTAACGAACGGCTGTTTCTGTTTGATTAAATTGTTTTTGTTAAATTCAAATCACCAACATGATCGTATCTATTTCTATTTTAACACCTAAACCCAATAACTAAATCCCAAGTGTGATTATTAAGTGATCTAGTCGATTGATTTGATTAAGAAGAAGGAGAGAAACAGGAGTACGGTTTAAATAAATTAAAAGGTGAATTAAACCAGATAAGTCGAGGTAGAGGAATGGTTTAGAGGGTGTTCCGATGAGTGAGAGGTCTTGAGTTCGAGCCTGGCTTGGTGCATTTTTTTTAAGATGGGCTTCAAATGTAGTTTTATATTCCAAAAATCATTTCTATTTTTATTATTGATATTGTTATTATTATTATTATTACTAGTATTATTAATTAATGTTATTATTATCATTATTATTAACTTAGTCTTTATTAATAGAATAAGTATTATATTTATTATTAATATGATTATGATTAAAATTAAAATTATTGTTATTATTATTATTATTGTTATCTATATCAAAATCAATAAAAGTATTTTTATTAAAATTTTAGAATTATTAGTATTATTAATATAGGAATTACCACTATCCCTATGATTAAGATTATTATTATTATTATTATAAAAATAATACAAATTATTTCATTAATATTAGTACTTGTATCATTTTATAATTATTAGTATTATTATTATCATTAACATAGACATTATTATTAGTATTAGTATTATTATTATTAATATTACAAAGTATCATTAATAGACTTATCATTTAAACATTAATATTAGTGTTATCGTATGATTACTGAAATTTCTATTAAAACTATTAAAAATGACCATTATTAATAAAAGTATTATTTTTACTAAAACTATCATTATTATTGTTATCAGTATTATCTATATTATTATTATTAAAATAATTACGACTATGAGAATAAAAGTTTTAATGATGTTATTAAAGTTATAAGCATAAAAATAAAGATTATGTATATAAATATATAATTAATGCACATAACTTAACTTTATTAATATCTCTATATATAAAATAAAAAAATATATAATGAAACTTATTAATTTATAATATATATATAAATTACATCACTAATAATAATATATATATTTGTTCGACTACAATTATGTGTGTTAATATATATACAAATGTTATAGGTTCGTGAATCCGAGGCCAACCCTGCATTGTTCAGTATCGTCGTATGAATATTTTTACTACAAAATATTGTATCGTGAGTTTCATTTGCTCCCTTTTTAAATGCTTTTGCAATATATATTTTTGGGACTGAGAATACATGCGCTTTTATAAATGTTTTACGAAATAGATACAAGTAATTAAAACTACATTATATGGTTGAATGAATCGAAGCCGAATATGCCCCTTTTAGCCTGGTAATCTAAGAATTAGGGAACCGAGCCCCTAATTGACGCGAATCCTAAAGATAGATCTATTGGCCTAACAAACCCCATCCGTTGTTGCGGATGCTTTAGTACTTCAAAATTTATCATGTCCGAAGGGAGTCCCAGAATGATGGGGATATTCTATATGCATCTTGTAAATGTCGATTATCAGGTGTTCAATCCATATGAATGATTATTTTTGTCTCTATGCATGGGACGTATTTTTATGAGAAATGGAAATGAAAATCTTGTGGTCTATTACAATGATGAAAATGATCAATTATGATAAACTAATGAAATCACCAACCTTTTTGGTTGACACTTTAAAGTATGTTTATTCTCAGGATTGAAAGAAATCTTCCACTGTGCATTTGCTCATTTTAAAGATATTACTTGGAATCATTCATGGCAAATTTCAAAAGACGTTGCATTCAAGTCGTTGAGTTCAGTAAATATTATGATTAAGTAAATGAAAGATTAGATCATTTATGGTTAGATATTATGAAATGGTATACATGCATGTCAACTTTCGATGTAATGAAAGTTTGTCTTTTTAAAAACGAATGCAATGTTTGTAAAATGTATCATATAGAGGTCATGTACCTGGCGATGTAATCATATGTTATTGTATTCATTCTTATGGATTAGGATGTGTCTTTACAGAACTGTATTTATAGAATTTGAAATTCGTTAAGAGATCAAGTTGTTTGAAAATTGAAGTGAAAACAGGGTAGTCGACAAGTTTATGCAAAAATTGAATTTGAATTGCTATGTTTTCACTCAAATTGCTTTAGTGGTGTACTATATAGAGTTTAACAGGTATAACTGCAGTTGGATTAACTCAATTAACGTTTGTATTCTAGCTTGATTCGCTCGACATCAAAATATTTCGTCAGAAGTAAAAAAATAAAATAAATAAAGAGGACATCGACCCTTAACGGATTTTGTTTGTGTTATAGATAATTGGATTGACTTGATTAATCTAACAGACAAATTCCACAGTTTAGATAGCGATTTGCAACTGAAAATGTAATTATTTGTATTTAAATTTATATATATCATTATTTATATATCTATATACATGCATATGTGTATATATATATATATATATATATATATATATATATATATATATATAATTATATTTTATATATGTATATGTATATATATAATTCTGTACGTATATATCTATTTATAGATATATATATACTTTGTATATCTAGATGATTACAAGTATAAATATGTTAATACTATTAATAATACAATAATAATAATATTATTGGTAATAATAAAATTTATGGGTAAAGAGGTTAGTAATAATAGATGATAAATAATGATAATATTAATACAAACAAAAATGCTAAATTTTAATAAACTTAATTAATAATAATGATAATAATGATCTTATTAATGTTACAAATAATAGTACTAGTTATAATAATATTAACGTTATTAATTAGAAAAGATAATATAATAATTTGTTTATAACAAATTTTATTTAAAAAATTTATTAATACTGATTCTAATATTAGTATTTATTTTAGTATAGTAATTATATTTTAATTTATAAGAAATTTTAATATGTTTATAACATTTAACAACTATTTATTATATATATTATCATACATTGATTATTTATATCTTATATATATTACAATATACCTATAAAAATAATTATACATAAAAATCATATATATTTATATATAGATTCCTTTTAAATTACGCTTAATTATTTTGTATCTTATTTTACATTTCCAATTCAAAAGATTATATTGTAATTTATTAATTCAAGATAATATATATACTTATTTTCATTTTTATATACATATCTATATATATTCATATTCATTTACAACAGTTGTTCATGAATCGTCGGGTATAGTCACAAGGTAATTGAATACATGGAACAGTTCAAAACTTTTGAGACACAATGATTACCGTCTTTGCTTATCGTGTCGAAATCATATAAAGATTAAGTTTAAATTTGGTTGGAAATTTCCGGGTCGTCACATGTGTTACCCCAAAATAGGGTGTAAAGGGAATGTGGAAAAAATCTTTTTTCTCTGTTAAAGCTACATGTGTTTCTGAAGAATACAACAACATTCTTATCTGGTATTCTGTCAAACAAGGAGAGAAAAACAAACCTCTGCCGATTCTTCCTGAGGAAGATAAATTTTACAAGTCTTGCCTTAATCTAATGCTTCCATCTCGCATTTACCCTAATGTCCCACTAGTTCTTGGCTGCATTTCAACCAACTGGATGCACTCTGATAAGCATCCTGTTATTATTAGAAACAAGAAGGGTATATCCCTTTTTTATTCGTATTACCTTAGGCGTGTATTTAACTCCTTTTTCCTTACACTTGAATTTTGCCTTGTATTGCAGAAATGGATTTGAATGAGTTTATGATGTTGAAAGCGTCTGATAGCGTCATTTTTGGACAAAAAGATCTGCATGATACCGAACCTGATGTTCAACCGGAGAATATTAAGGTTGTGACGACCCAGAAATTTTTGACCAAATTTAAACTTGATCTTTACATGTTTCCGACACGATAAGCAAAATCTGTAATATTGAAATCTCCAAAACCTTGAACTGTGTTCATATATACATTTGACCTTTGACTAACCCCGACGATTCACGAACAATTGTTGTAAATAAATATGTATATATATATATATACGTATATAAATGTAAGTATATATAATAATTTAAAAATTATAAAATATAATTTAAATATTAGAATTAAAAATGTAAAATGATAAATAAAATAATTAAGAATGAATATATATATATATATATATATATATATATATATATATATATATATATATATAAATATATATGATTTATATTATTATTATTATATTGGAATATATATAAAATATATATATATATAAATATTAAACATTCAAATATATAGAATAGGTATTATATAAACAATGAAATGTAAAGATAATACATTATGTGTAATTACAAATTATGGTATAAATGTTGTATTATGATCATTACTTTCGTTAATATTGATATTTTATTATTAATATTATTAATTATAATATAAATGAGATTGGATATATATAAGTTGTTATTATTATTATTATTATCATTAATAATATTAATATTATTATAAGTAGTGTTAATATTAGTAATATTATTGTTATCATTATTATTAATATGATTATTATTATTAAACTTATTAAAATTATCATTTTTATGATTATTGGTATCATTATTATTTATTATTATTAATATATTTATTATTATTAGAAATATAAATATAAATATTATTATTATTATTATTAATTCTATTATTATTATTAGTATTTGTATTATTATTAATAAAATTATCAATATTAAATAATATAATTATTAATACAAATTTATATATAAAAAGATCAAGATCAGATTCATATCCTAATCAACTATATACGTTTTTTGTATCTGTCTCCAATCTGTTAGAAGTCGGTATCAGATTACTAAAACAAAACAAAATCCAGTACAAATCAGTATTATTCTTTATTTTTTTTATTTTCTTCCATGTACGATTGATTCTCTCTGTCGATGAATTTTGCTATAAAGCTCGAATAAATTCAGTGTTAATTAATATAAAAACAACCTTACATTATCAACTATCAATTTATAATATCTGTTACAATTATTAATTGGTTGAATTTAAACAGAAAACGAAGAACCCAGGTCCAGTGCTCTGCTCGTGTTCTATTTTTTTAAAACCTCGAATTCAAATAAAATTTTAAAATGTGTAAATGCAATTGTGTTTGAAATCTTCTTCTCAAACTATCCACAAAGTCTCATAGTTCAATTCGTCCTATCGAGCTTCAATTTCGAAGTTAAACTTTAAATTTCAAAAGTCAAACGAAGTGTTCATCCTAAAATTTGGATTCGTTTCAATGTTTTCAGTCAAATTGATCATCCAGAAAGTTTCTAACAATGATTTAGAATCTTTTTCATGAAGGATTTGAAGTCTAAAACATTCTAAAAAGTCAATTTTGTGATGGAGTTCATGAAGTTCATAACGTAACTGTAAAATGGTTTTATTTTATTTTTCTGTTACACAATCCAAATTCAAATGAAATATAAACGTTTCTGTTTTGTTTAAGAATCCTAAAACCACAAGAATTAATCGTTGAAAGATTTGTTTAAAACCTTTGGTCGATTACAGTTAATGAAGAAGAAGAAAAAGAAGTTGAAACAGTAACAGTTTAAATAAAATGCTGATGGGAATTATATTCAGAAAACGGGCAATGGCTCAATGGTAATGGGTGTTAGCGGGTTAGCGAGAGGTCTCGGGTTCGAGCCCGGTTCAGTGCATATTGTTTTTAGAAAAGCCTTCTAAGGTAGTTTATTACTTTTAAAAATCATTATTATTATTACTATTATTATTATTATTATTATTATTATTATTATTATTATTATTATTATTATTATTATTATTATTATTATTATTATTATTATTATTATTATTATTATTATTATTATTATTATTATTATTATTATTACAATTATCATTGTTATTGTTGTTATTGTTATTGTTATTGTTATTATTATTATTATTATTATTATTATTATTATTATTATTATTATTATTATTATTATTATTATTATTATTATTATTATTATTATTATTAAGTATTAGTATTATTATTATTATTAGTATTATTATTATTATCATTGTTATTATGATTTTTATTGTTATTATTATTATTATTATTATTATTATTATTATTATTATTATTATTATTATTATTATTATTCTTATTATTATTATTATTATTATTATTATTATTATTATTATTATTATTATTATTATTATTATTATTATTATTATTAGTATTAGTATTATGATTATAATTATTATCACATTTATATTTATAAGTATTATAATTATCATTAGTGTTGGTATTATAATTATCACTATTATTAATATTATCATAATTATAAATATCATAATCATTATTATTATTATTATTGTTATAAGCATTATTAATATGTTGATTATGGTTAAATTTTAACATTTATGTATTATATCTATTGTTACTAATATATGTATTAATATTATTATGATTAGGATTATTATTATTATTATTATTATTATTATTATTATTATTATTATTATTATTATTATTATTATTATTATTATTATTATTATTATTATTATTATTATGAAAATAATACGATTTATTATTATTATCATTAATATTAGTATTAGTATCATTTTATAATTATTAGTATTAATAATATCAACATAAGTATTACTATTAATATTATCATTATCATTAATGTGAGCATCATTAACAATATTATTATTATTATTAAAAATTTATATAATTATTACTAAAAGTATCATTATATTTAATCTATCATTATTTTCATAAAAACTATTATTAATACTATCATTAGTAGTATTAAAATTATTATTTTTATCATTATACTTATTCTAGTATTATTATGATTATATTATGTAAACAAAAGATTGCTTATATAAAAAGATATATAATATGAAACTTAACTATATTAAAATTGTTATTTATTTAAATATATAAAATAACATATAATTTATTAATATAAAAATTACATCATTAATAATAATATATATAAATTTGTTCGATTACGATTATACGTTTTAATATATATACAAATGATATAGGTTTGTGAATCCAAGGCAAACTCCACACTTGTTCAATGTCGTCATATGTATTTTTACTACAAAATACAGTATAGTGAGTTTCATTTGCTCCCTTTTTAAATGCTTTTGCAATATATATTTTTGGGACTGAGAATACATGCACTGCTTTTATAAATGTTTTATGAAATATACACAAGTAATCGAAACTACATTCTATGGTTGGATTATCGAATCGAATATAACCCCTTTTAGCTTGGTAGCCTAAGAATTAGGGAACATACACCCTAATTGACACGAATCCTAAAGGTAGATCTACGGGCACTAACACCCCCCATACTGGAAAATGGTATGCTTTAGTACTTCGAGTTTATATTATACAGAGGGATTTCTGTTTTGGGGATATTCTATATGCATGATGTTAATGTCGGTTACCAGCTGTTCAATCCATATGAATGGTTTTTAAACACTTGCGAGTGTATGATTATTGAATAAAGGAAATCTTGTGGTCTATTAAAATTATGGAAATGATTGATTACGATAAACTAATGAACTCACCAACCTTTTGGTTGACACTTGAAAGCATGTTTATTCTCAGGTATGAAAGAAATCTTCCGATGTGCATTTGCTCATTTTAGAGATATTACTTGGAGTCATTCATCACATATTTCAAAAGAAGTTGCATTCGAGTCATTGAGTTCATCAACATTATTATTAAGTCAATTATAGTTGGATATATTATGAAATGGTATGCATGCCGTCAACTTTCGATGTAATGAAAGTTTGTCTTTTTAAAAACGAATGCAATGTTTGTAAAATGTATCATGTAGAGGTTAAGTACCTCGCGATGTAACCAAATGTAATGTATTCGTCCAGATGGATTAGAACGGGTCGTTAAAAAGGTGCCAACTAATACAGCTGCCCCTGCAACTTCGAAGCGCATAACGACTAGCATGCGCCAAGAAAGAGGATGTCTCTTCCTTTGTTGAAATTCATCGGTCCCCTATTGTGGAAACATCGAGAGCGGCCAGAAAGAGGCCAATTGTTGGTAAACACTTGTTATGCGTTCAATAACATTCATACTGCATATAAAGTTATTTTATTTGTTAAATGTTATTCCCAATTCTTGTAGATGTTAGCAATCCTATTGAAATTGATCAGGAGGTTGAATCTGACAACCGTGCTCTTGCTCTGGAAAACCAAGCATCGCAGACATGGGAGGATATTGCCCTAAATTCTCCTGTCTGCCGTCAATCAATCGTTGATCCTAATCTTTCCCGTAAGCTTCTGCCATTTCAAAGGTGCACCGATTTATATGCTGATACCCCTTCATAGGATACCAGTCGCAATAAGCATGCTCGACTGAATATCCCTACTAGCTTTTCTTTGTCCCCTGACATGAATCTGGACTATTTTGACGAGTTTTTTAAGATATCCATGCCTACTTTTACTCAACAGTTTTCTCATCTTGGTGCGTGTGCTCCTTCCAATCTTACTGCGAAGTTTGAGCATCTGTCTCCTGAGCAAGATCTTTTTATTGACACGCGGCCCACTATGTTCAATCTTGCAAAAGATATTAGTCGCTTAAAACAGAAATCCAATTCCATAATCCTTGGTCACAAACATCTTTCGCTTGAACAAAGAGAGTTTGCCAAACTTGATACTGAAAAGAAACAGATATGTGAACAACTTTACCAGGCTGTTGCAGCTCGTTTGAAAGCGGATGAGAGAAATTCTCATCTTAAGGGTGAATGTCAGCGGTTGATGAATGAAATTAGGCACTCGGAAACTATTCGAGCCGATCTTGAGACTCAAGTTAATGACCTGTCTTTGTAACTTGGTACTGCAACATCTGATAATTGTCAGCTTAAGAAGCAACTTGATCAACAGGACGCGGAGCACAAAGCAGTTGTTAGTGAGCGTGATAATCTCAAGGCTGAATGCTCAAGCCTCAAATCTGAATACTCAATTCTAAGATCTGGTCTCCCTGAAATTGCTAAGCATATCATGGCCTCCCCGAGTGTTCGTATTCCTTTTGGTCAGACCATACTTGTTGCGCGTGCCTATGAGCGGTCCCTTTTTTGGGATGTTGTTAAATCAAACCTTGCTGTGCCGGACATTATTCCGGTCCCCATTTCGAATGAGTTGGTGGAGGATGCCGCTGGGAAATGCAATGAGGCTTGTGCGGCGTTAGAGACTTTGACAATTCCTCGCTTGGAGGAATTAGCTGAGAATAGGGACTTTACGTTGTAGTGACCCGAACTTTTCCATGTTTATATATATTAAAGAAATTTTTATTTACATGATTAAGTGTTTCCAACATGTTAAGCAATCAAACTTGTTAAGACTTGATTAATTTAAATCGGTTTCATATAGACAATTGACCACCAAAGTTGACCGGTGATTCACGAACGTTAAAACTTGTAAAAACTATATGATGACATATATATGATTATATATATAGTTAACATGATTTTATGATAAGTAAGTATCTTATTAGGTATTCTAACAATGTGTTATATACATAAAATTGAGTTTATTGAATTAAGAAACTCGAAACGATATATATAATGATTATCGTTATAACAACGTCTTACTAAATACATATGAATCATATTAAGATATTGATACACTATGTTTAATCATGATAAATGATAAGTAAACATATCATTAAGTGTGTTAACAATGAACTACATATGTAAAAACAAGACTACTAACTTAATGATTTCAAAACGAGACATATATGTAACGATTATCGTTGTAACAACATTTAACTGTATATATATCATACTAAGATATATTAATATATCATAATATCATGATAATGTAATGATTTAACATCTCTTTAGATATAATAAATAATGGTTTAACAACATTTAACAAGATCGTTAACCTAAAGGTTTCAAAACAAAATTTACATGTAACGACTAACGATGACTTAACGACTCAGTTAAAATGTATATACATGTAGTGTTTTAATATGTATTTATACACTTTTGAAAGACTTTAAGACACTTATCAAAATACTTCTACTTAACAAAAATGCTTACAATTACATCCTCGTTCAGTTTCATCAACAATTCTACTCGTATGCACCCGTATTCGTACTCGTATAATACACATCTTTTAGATGTATGTACTATTGGTATATACACTCCAATGATCAGCTCTTAGCAGACCATGTGAGTCACCTAACACATGTGGGAACCATCATTTGGCAACTACCATGAAATATCTCATAAAATTACAAAAATATTAGTAATCATTCATGACTTATTTATATGTAAACAAAATTACACATCCTTTATATCTAATCCATATACCAACGACCAAAAACACCTACAAACACTTTCATTATTCAATTTTCTTCATCTAATTGATCTCTCTCAAGTTCTATCTTCAAGTTCTAAGTGTTGTTCATAAATTCTATAAGTTCTAGTTTCATAAAATCAAGAATACTTCCAAGTTTGCTAGCTTACTTCCAATCTTGTAAAGTGATCATCCAACCTCAAGGAATCTTTCTTATTTACAGTAAGATATCTTTCTAATACAAGGTAATACTCATATTTAAACTTTGATTCAATTTCTATAACTATAACAATCTTATTTCGAGTAGAAATCTTACTTGAACTTGTTTTCGTGTCATGATTCTGCTTCAAGAACTTTCAAGCCATCCAAGGATCCTTTGAAGCTAGATCTATTTTTCTCATTTCTAGTAGGTTTATTCACAAAACTTGAGGTAGTAATGATGTTCATAACATCATTCAATTCATATATATATAACTACGTTATTCGAAGGTTTAAACTTGAAATCACTAGAACATAGTTTAGTTAATTCTAAACTTGTTCGCAAACAAAAGTTAATCCTTCTAACTTGACTTTTAAAATCAACTAAAAACATGTTCTATATCTATATGATATGCTAACTTAATGATTTAAAACCTGGAAACACGAAAAACACCGTAAAACCGGACATACGCCGTCGTAGTAACACCGCGGGCTGTTTTGGGTTTGATAATTAAAAACTATGATAAACTTTGATTTAAAAGTTTTTCTTCTGAGAAAATGATTTTTCTTATGAACATGAAACTCTATCCAAAAATCATGGTTAAACTCAAAGTGGAAGTATGTTTTCCAAAATGGTCATTTAGACGTCGTTCTTTCGACTGAAATGACTACCTTTACAAAAATGACTTGTAATCTATATTTCCGACTATAAACTTATACTTTTTTCTGTTTAGATTCATAAACTTAAAGTTCAATATGAAACCATAGCAAATTGAATCACTCAAAACGGATTTAAAACGAAGAAGTTATGGGTAAAACAAGATTGGATAATTTTTCTTGTTGTAGCTACGTGAAAATTGGTAATAAATCTATATTAATCATATCCTAGCTAACTAATATTGTATTATACATGTATTCTAATATATTATGTAATCTTGGGATACCATAGACATGAATACAATGTTTTGACATATCATATCGACCCATCTATATATATATTTCGGAACAACCATAGACACTCTATATGCAGTAATATTGGAGTTAGCTATACAGGGTTGAGGTTGATTCCAAAATATTATATATACTTTGAGTTGTGATCTAGCCTGAGGCTTGTATACACGAGGTCGTGGATTGATTCGAGGTACTCCCTCCGTCCCATTACAAGTGTCCACTTACTTTTTGCACACAGTTTTAGACAATCCCACTAACTTCATTCTCCACCAATCAAAAATCTTCTCTCTCCAGAATAACCTCTTCTCATTGGTTAAAACACAAAGTGGACACTTGAAATGGGACATCCCAAAATAAAAAGGTGGACACTTGTGGTGGGACGGAGGTAGTAATATATATCAATTTATTTCTGTACATCTAACTATGGACAGCTAGTTGTAGGTTACTTACGAGGACAGCTGACTGAAAATATTTAAAACATTAAAACGTATTAAAAATGTTGTAAATATATTTTAAACATACTTTGATATATATGTACATATTTGTTATAGGTTCGTGAATCGACCAGTGGCCAAGTCTTACTTCCCGACGAAGTAAAAATCTGTGAAAGTGAGTTATAGTCCCACTTTTAAAATCTAATATTTTCGGGAAGAGAATACAATGAGCTTTATAAATGTTTTACAAAATAGACACAAGTACATGAAACTACTTTCTATGGTTGAATGATGTAGTGACCTGAACTTTTCCATGTTTATATATATATTAAATGAAATTGTTATTTACATGATTAATGTGACGACCCAGAGATTTCCGAACAAATTTAAACTTGATCTTAATATGTTTTCGACACGATAAGCAAATTTTGTTAAACTGAATTTCAAAAACTTTGAACTGTGTTCATGTATACACTTAACCTTTGACTATTTCCGACGATTCACGAACCATTGTTTGAAGGAGAATGAGTGTGCAAATATATATATATATATATATATATATATATATATATATATATATATATATATATATATATATATATATATATATATATATAAACATAAATATAATTGTATAATATTATTATTACTTTTAAAATTATTGATTTTAATATCTATGTCAGTATTATTAATATCATTAATCTAATACGAAAATAGAACACATGTAATTTGTTATATCTTTATATCACTTATATTATTAGATATTATTGTTATTATTAAGAATTATTAATTAATACTATTATTAGGAACTAATACTTCTTATTATTAACAACATTTTTATTATTATCATTATCATTGGTTATTATTAAACTTATTAAAAATTATTATTATTGTTATTATTAATAACATCATGTTACTATTATTACTACTAATAATAATATTATTATCAAAAATATTATTATTATTATTATCATTAAAAATTTATTATAATTATTATTATTAATAGTATTATTATTATGTTACAGTAAATTCATGACCACTTGTTTACATGTTTCAAATTCATGACCACTTGTTTACATGTTTCATTCTCAATGTATTTAATTGAATTCCAATATCTAATACGAAGTACAAATCATGACTTTTATCACCATAACATCCAAAATCGGTTGAATGTCCTGATCAACTTTTTTTTTATTTGTTTTAACTTGTCTCTAATGTCCATTGTGAAGCATCATTGAATCAACTTGTTTCAATCGTTAACTTTGATCACTTTGCACCACACCTCCGGTTTAACAATCGGACCACAAAACACCTTCCTCATAAAAACCAAACCTCACTCTTGTTCGACCTCCTACGCCATATTTTCTTTCTTTCTTTTCTTCTTCTTTGTTGTTTTTCGGGAACCATCTCTACCACCATTAACCTCATTTAACCCGTTACCAACGAGACCATTTTAAAACTCATACATCCATCACCAGTCGTTGCTTTCTGTTTTCTTTCTGTATTATCTATCAAACACCATACATGTCTTTCATTCTTCTTCTTTGAGTTCTCTCTTTGTGAATCGTACAGGCCAAAACCAACACCATGGAGTACTTCTATCTCTGAACAAACCCCATAATTGCCAACGAAAAACCATGTATTGCTGCTACTAATTGGCCTTCGATTTCTGCTCCTGCTCAAAGGTTCGTGAATTCGAGGCCAACCCTGCATTGTTCAGTTTGTCTAATTCCGTCATATGTATTTTTACTACAAAATACATTAGGTATGAAAGAAATCTTCCGCTGTGCATTAGCTCATATTTGAGACATTAAATGGAGTCATTCATGGCATATTTCAAAAGATGTTGCATTAGAGTCGTTGAGTTCATCAAGATTATTAAGTCAATTATAGATAGATGTATTATGAAATGGTATGCATGCCGTCAACTTTTGATGTAATGAAAGATTGCCTTTTCAAAAACGAATGCAATGTTTGTAAATATATCATATAGAGGTCAAGTACCTCGTGATGTAATCAACTATTGTGAATCGTTTATAATCGATATGGACTTCGTCCGGATGGATTAGGACGGGTCCTTTCAGTTGGTATCAGAGCGGTGGTCGTAGCGAACCAGGTCTTGTATTAGTGTGTCTAACTAGGAGTTGTTAGGATGCATTAGTGAGTCTGGACATCGACTTAATAGTTGTTAGGTTACTTTAAGGAGTCTGGACTTGAACCTGGTCTGCATGTCAAAAGTTTTGCTTATCATTTTGTGTCAAAAATTACCTGCTTATCATTCTTAGAGAATCACTTGCTTATCATTCTTAGTCTAGACACATTTTACTGCATTGACTGCATGAATAGTGTATAGACAAAATTCATATCTTAGCGTATCTGCTACTTCATATCTTAGCGTATCTGTTACTGTAACTTTGTCTGACATATTCCGTAGATTCCTCCGTAACTTATGTGATTTTAGTATTATATATGCAAATGTAAATTATGTATTGCAGGGTACTAATCTACATCCTATAATCTATTTCTTATCGAAAATCCTTCATCTGATTGTACGAAATGAATCCCTCAACCAGTTCGTGTCCCTCAGATTTCGATAGCTATTCCGATAGTTATTCCGACAGCTATTCCGACATGGATATTCACCTAAGCTCCGAAAGCGATGTCACCAAAATGAATCAATCAATCAGCCATCCCCAATTCATCTGATGCATTCATAGTCGACTTAATCAATGGAGACGCGAAGAAGGCGATCCCTTCCACCAACCGAATTCACCTCTTGACAATGAACCTGAAGCGTTTACCGGCGAACCTATCCGAAACACCATTTTCAGCCTCATTTCCAGGGTAGCTCGACAAGATTATATTCTATCTAAAATTCTAAACCTTATTCATCTGCTCGTTCTGACCGAAAATCATCTTGGAATAATAGGAGAAGTCAACGAACTTCGCGCTCGAGTAATCAATCTGGAGAATATGGTACAAAATGTACCAGCTTTAGCAACATCACCGGCACCAACAGTACTATCAGTAACAACAACAGTACCATCAACAATCCATGCCTCAACATCTCATTATGTACCTCGAGTATAATCGTCGTTCTATGTATCGTTCTACATCGATTATCTTCGTTCTTCATGACGATTAAGTAATCTCTAAATGTTTTAGAGATTATGTATTCTAGTTCTAATGGTAAACCAAATGAGTTTAATATCATATTATATCATATTAACTCATTAAATCCATGATTATATCTGAAGAAAATATATATGTATATATATTTTCATAAAGATTGTAATTAAAAATTCTTTTGTACAAACTGTTAATGATGAAAATATTTTAACGGGTAGGTAATACCCGAGGGATATTTAGATTTCACATTAATAAGTTACACTGTATACTCTTCGAATCTGATTCAACAGTCATTTACTATCCTACTTGCAACCACAGCTATACGAATCCGTTCATCACAGAATAACCATTTTCATTCAATTTCATATTTGGATTTTGACCTATCAAAATCCGACAAGTGGCATAATGAAGAAAACATTGGACAAAATAAAATTTGTTAGAAACAAACAAATTAGCTATGAGAAATTTTGTTAAGAATCCACGCTAACAAAATCCTAGCTAACTGTTCCTAGCTAACTGACTACATTTTATTTATCGCAACTTATTTTATCGCAATTTACATTCTCGCAATTTTATTTATCATCATTAAAATTCTGTTATTTACTTTACGCACTTTATTTATCGTTATTTAATTTTCTATTATTTATTTTACGCACTTTAAATATCGAGACACGTATACAAGGTTTTGACATATTATATCGATGCATTTATATATATTATTTGGAATAACCATAGACACTCTATATGCAGTAATGAACGAGTTCTCTATACAGGGTTGAGGTTGATTCTACAATAATATATATATATATAACTTGAGTTGTGATCGAGTCTGAGACATGTACACGGGTCACGATACGTATTAATTAATTCGAATATTATATATTAAGCTATATATAAATTATTAGACTGTTAACTGTGGACTGTCGACTGTGGACGAATAATATTGGACAATTAAAATGAATTAAAATATTGATTATAACATCTGAAACTAAACAATTCTTCAAGTTGCCACTTGATTTCATCTTAAACCCCATTTGTATCTTGACAATTACAATCTGTGTTCAAATTTTTCACGATTCTTGAAAACACCTCAATCGAGAAGATGAACCAACCGCACTTCATCTACAGAAGAAAAGATTGATGCATATAGTTATGCACCTGAAAAACTCTCGAAACCTGAGTAAACATTTAAAACATAGCTGTGCTAATTCCTTTGGCGTTGTTATTACCGAAAATAAATTTGCAATTCCTTTTCAAATTAGCTAATTTTGTCACAGCTCCAACAAGTCAATCCCAACTTATCGTTCCAATCAACCTTATTATAACTTTGATATATATATATATATATATATGTTGGCCATTATTATTGTTATCGGGAAAACCTTTTATATTCCGTCACATTAGCAGTAAACTTACCAACAACTTCATTGATCTTTGACCTTTTGAAAAACCATTATATTCATCAAAACCCTATCATATACTAATCCGTATCTTGTAACGAGAATTACCATATCAGTTGACGAGAATTAGCAATTAGTATTTTGAATATCGCAGCGTTTCTACATCAACAGTTATATGTATACATATAACCTTTACCTCTTAGAATTATGACCTTCCATTCTGAAATTTTAAAAAGCACCCAGTCTACGAATCAATACTCGGAATGCTGAAAAAGCTGAATGAAGCAGCAAAAACAGTACACGACCTTAATCGTCGAAAGTTTGATGATATAGAATGGAGTATTGGAAACACTCAATAGAAAATTTAGTACCGAAAAGCGGATTATGCGAAACTATGAAGGAAAACGTGGACAAATCACAAAGAATAAGTTTGACTTCAAAGAATCCAAATGATTCAATGTCTGCTGAAGTCTTTAGCGAATATCTTGCTCCTTACTCTAAACCCTTGCGGACAATATTCTTCATCATCTTCTGATCTTAGTAATTCCAAGATATCATCGTATCTTTCATTATAAATATCCTCCATATTTCTGAAGATATTTTCATAACTATTCTTATCTGAAATCATTAATCTCTTCGTGCTATCAGTGTTACATCATATAGAAACTGTTAGTTTCTATATTCTGTAAACTTTCGAGCTTAAAATATGAATGTTATTGAAGTAATGTTGGGAACTGATGCATGAGTTAGTATAATATAATGACACTTGATCAACGTGATTATATTACAGTAAGTCATGCTGAGTTTCTAATGAAATGTGATGATTCACAGACTCTAACGTCATCATGTGCCATGTTACACGACTCTTGTATTCTACCTAAACCTCTAAAATATCAAGAAAATATTCCTTGATGATTCAGTCTTTTCCACGGTATTCTGGTAATTTAATAAATCAAGATCGTGCCATTACCATTCCCTTCTTAGAACATTAACAATGTTCATTCTAAAACTTATATCCGCGAATTCTGGACCATTACAAGAGATGCCCAATCGTAAGAGGAAGAAACGAAGGGACAAAGCTTCGAAATAGAAAGTGGAGTATAAATCGCAGCAAATAGGAGGGAGTATTAACTGTGAATAACAATGATTATAGGAAACAGAAATAGGGACATTGAAATATAAGGGAAGATATAAAGTCCAATAACAACACGGAAATTACAGACCGTGTATATCAATGTTTATCGCAACATAAAGACACGGGAGAATTAAAAACACTATAACCCCAAGGGCGAAGTAAAATAAAACAGATTCCTCCGGTGGAAGTTGGAAAAGGAGAATGATTGTTGCAATAGTCAGAATAAGGACAAGAATCAGAACTGGATTAAGCATTTTCACAGCCTTGTGGATGTAAGAACCATGAAAGATAGTATAGGAATGGTGAAAATTATGGAACGGGAAGAGTTTAATTTATAATGGAAATATCAGACGGAGAAATCGAGGCAGATCACCGTATTTAATTATAGAGATCCTTATTTCCTTAAATCCTGAAGAATCAAATCTTTTGGATTTCGAAGATTTTCTTTAAATTTCTTGAATTCCGAAATTCAACCAAGACAACATCAAAAGTTAAGCCGCACCTTATAATTTAAATTCAACCATAACAACGTTAAAAGTAAAGAAGAATATCTATTACCCTATCCCAATCTTTTGTGATAGCTTCATTCGTACTCTTCGAATAATCGCATTGTTTTATCCATATTATTCAATGGTGATAAAACTCTATTTATCAACTCATATTCGTCATGAAAACATTTTTAATGTTAACCATGACCACCTCACTCAAATTTCGGGACGAAATGTCTGTAACGGGTAGGTACTGTGACGACCCAGAGATTTCCGACCAAATTTAAACTTGATCTTAATATGTTTTCGACATGATAAGCAAATTTTGTTAAACTGAATTTCAAAAACTTTGAACTGTGTTCATGTATACACTTAACCTTTGACTATTCCCGACGATTCACGAACCATTGTTTGAAGGAGAATGAGTGTGCAAATATATATATATATATATATATATATATATATATATATATATATATATATAAACATAAATATAATTGTATAATATTATTATTACTTTTAAAATTATTGATATTAATATCTATGTCAGTATTATTAATATCATTAATCTAATACGAAAATAGAACACATGTAATTTGTTATATCTTTATATCACTTGTATTATTAGATATTATTGTTATTATTAAGAATTATTAATTAATACTATTATTAGGAACTAATACTTCTTATTATTAACAACATTTTTATTATTATCATTATCATTGGTTATTATTAAACTTATTAAAAAATATTATTATTGTTATTATTAATAACATCATGTTACTATTATTACTACTAATAATAATATTATTATCAAAAATATTATTATTATTATTATCATTAAAAATTTATTATAATTATTATTATTAATAGTATTATTATTATGTTACAGTAAATTCATGACCACTTGTTTAGATGTTTCAAATTCATGACCACTTGTTTACATGTTTCATTCTCAATGTATTTAATTGAATTCCAATGTAGTGACCCAAACTTTTCCATGTTTATATATATTAATGGAGATTGATATTTACATGATTAAATGTTTCCAACATGTTAAGCAATCAAACTTGTTAAGACTTGATTAATTGAAATATGTTTCATATAGACAATTGACCACCCAAGTTGACCGGTGATTCACGAACGTTAAAACTTGTAAAAACTATATGATGACATATATATGGATATATATAGTTAACATGATACTATGATAAGTAAACATATCATTAAGTATATTAACAATGAACTACATATGTAAAAACAAGACTACTAACTTAATGATTTTTAAACGAGACATATATGTAACGATTATCGTTGTAAAGACATTTAATGTATATATATCATATTAAGAGATATTCATACATGATAATATCATAATAATATAATAATTTAAAATCTCATTTGATATTATAAACATTGGGTTAACAACATTTAACAAGATCGTTAACCTAAAGGTTTCAAAACAACACTTACATGTAACGACTAAC
The DNA here is from genome assembly GCF_046630445.1 of Rutidosis leptorrhynchoides. NCBI lineage: Eukaryota > Viridiplantae > Streptophyta > Magnoliopsida > Asterales > Asteraceae > Rutidosis > Rutidosis leptorrhynchoides. Next base: position 243,669,272 of record NC_092343.1, read on the forward strand.
GATGACTTAACGACTCAGTTAAAATGTATATACATGTAGTGTTTTAATATGTATTTATACACTTTTGAAAGACTTCAATACACTTATCAAAATACTTCTACTTAACAAAAATGCTTACAATTACATCCTCGTTCAGTTTCATCAACAATTCTACTCGTATGCACCCGTATTCGTACTCGTACAATACACAGCTTTTAGATGTATGTTCTATTGGTATATACACTCCAATGATCAGCTCTTAGCAGCCCATGTGAGTCACCTAACACATGTGGGAACCATCATTTGGCAACTCGCATGAAATATCTCATAAAATTACAAAAATATGAGTAATCATTCATGACTTATTTACATGAAAACAAAATTACATATCCTTTATATCTAATCCATACACCAACGACCAAAAACACCTACAAACACTTTCATTCTTCAATTTTCTTCATCTAATTGATCTCTCTCAAGTTCTATCTTCAAGTTCTAAGTGTTCTTCATATATTCTACAAGTTCTAGTTACATAAAATCAAGAATACTTTCAAGTTTGCTAGCTCACTTCCAATCTTGTAAGGTGATCATCCAACCTCAAGAAATCTTTGTTTCTTACAGTAGGTTATCATTCTAATACAAGGTAATAATCATATCCAAACTTTGGTTCAATTTCTATAACTATAACAATCTTATTTCAAGTGATGATCTTACTTGAACTTGTTTTCGTGTCATGATTCTGCTTCAAGAACTTCGAGCCATCCAAGGATCCGTTGAAGCTAGATCCATTTTTCTCTTTTCCAGTAGGTTTATCCAAGTAACTTAAGGTAGTAATGATGTTCATAACATCATTCAATTCATACATATAAAGCTATCTTATTCGAAGGTTTAAACTTGTAATCACTAGAACATAGTTTAGTTAATTCTAAACTTGTTCGCAAACAAAAGTTAATCCTTCTAACTTGACTTTTAAAATCAACTAAACACATGTTATATATCTATATGATATGCTAACTTAATGATTTAAAACCTGGAAACACGAAAAACACCGTAAAACCGGATTTACGCCGCCGTAGTAACACCGCTGGCTGTTTTGGGTTAGTTAATTAAAAACTATGATAAACTTTGATTTAAAAGTTGTTATTCTGAGAAAATGATTTTTATTATGAACATGAAACTATATCCAAAAATTATGGTTAAACTCAAAGTGGAAGTATGTTTTCTAAAATGGTCATCTAGACGTCGTTCTTTCGACTGAAATGACTACCTTTACAAAAATGACTTGTAACTTATTTTTCTGACTATAAACCTATACTTTTTCTGTTTAGATTCATAAAATAGAGTTCAATATGAAACCATAGCAATTTGATTCACTCAAAACGGATTTAAAATGAAGAAGTTATGGGTAAAACAAGATTGGATAATTTTTCTAATTTTAGCTCCGTGAAAATTGGTAACAAATCTATTCCAACCATAACTTAATCAACTTGTATTGTATATTATGTAATCTTGAGATACCATAGACACGTATACAATGTTTCGACCTATCATGTCGACACATCTATATATATTTCCGAACAACCATAGACACTCTATATGTGAATGTTGGAGTTAGCTATACAGGGTTGAGGTTGATTCCAAAATATATATAGTTTGAGTTGTGATCAATACTGAGATACGTATACACTGGGTTGTGGATTGATTCAAGATAATATTTATCGATTTATTTCTGTACATCGAACTGTGGACAACTAGTTGTAGGTTACTAACGAGGACAGCTGACTTAATAAACTTAAAACATCAAAATATATTAAAAGTGTTGTAAATATATTTTGAACATACTTTGATATATATGTATATATTGTTATAGGTTCATGAATCAACCAGTGGCCAAGTCTTACTTCCCGACGAAGTAAAAATCTGTGAAAGTGAGTTATAGTTCCACTTTTAAAATCTAATATTATTGGGATGAGAATACATGCAGGTTTTATAAATGATTTACAAAATAGACACAAGTACGTGAAACTACATTCTATGGTTGAATTATCGAAATCGAATATGCCCCTTTTTATTAAGTCTGGTAATCTAAGAATTAGGGAATAGACACCCTAATTGACGCGAATCCTAAAGATAGATCTATTGGGCCTAACAAACCCCATCCAAAGTACCGGATGCTTTAGTACTTCGAAATTTATATCATATCCGAAGGGTGTCCTGGAATGATGGGGATATTCTTATATATGCATCTTGTTAATGTCGGTTACCAGGTGTTCACCATATGAATGATTTTTATCTCTATGTATGGGATGTGTATTGAAATATGAAATCTTGTGGTCTATTATTATGATTTGATATATATAGGTTAAACCTATAACTCACCAACATTTTTGTTGACGTTTTAAGCATGTTTATTCTCAGGTGATTATTAAGAGCTTCCGCTGTCGTATACTTAAATAAGGATGAGATTTGGAGTCCATGCTTGTATGATATTGTGTAAAAACTGCATTCAAGAAACATATTTTGTTGTAACATATTTGTATTGTAAACCATTATGTAATGGTCGTGTGTAAACAGGATATTTTAGATTATCATTATTTGATAATCTACGTAAAGCTTTTTAAACCTTTATTGATGAAATAAAGGTTATGGTTTGTTTTAAAATGAATGCAGTCTTTGAAAAAACGTCTCATATAGAGGTCAAAACCTCGCAACGAAATCAATTAATATGGAACATTTTTAATCAATAAGAACGGGACATTTTAGTTGGTATCCGAGCATTGGTCTTAGAGAACCAGAATTTTGCATTAGTGTGTCTTATCGAGTTTGTTAGGATGCATTAGTGAGTCTGGACTTCGACCGTGTTTACTTGAAAAATGATTGCTTAACAAATTTTGTTGGAAACTATATATTTTTAACATGTGAATATTATGTGATATATTAATCTCTTAACGCGTTTGATATTATGTGATAGATGTCTACCTCTAGAACAAGTCCCATTGACTCACCTAATAATAATGAAGAGTCAAATGTAAATTGGAATGATTCATGGACTGATTCACAAGTTCCCGAAGAGGAACCGGAAGAAGAGTCGGAACCGGAAGAAGAATCGGAACCGGAAGAAGAATCGGAACCGGATGAAGAAATAGAACCGGTGGGAGAAATAATAAAACGGTTAAGTAAAAGAAAATCCTCAACCAACCTACCAAGGTTAATTATGGTCAATGGTGTTTCCGCCAAGGAAGCAAAATATTGGGAGGATTACCAATTCTCCGATGAATCGGATTCCGACGAGAATTCCGATGATGTTATAGAAATTACCCCAACTGAATTTAAAAAGGCAAAAGAAAATAATAAGGTAAAGGGCATAAAAATAGAGAAATCTAATTCCAACCCCGATGAACTTTATATGTATCGTCAACCCCCGAAGTCCTTAAGTTGTAACAATGACCCGGGAACCTCTAAACCACCAGGTTTTTCTAAACCAATGTGGAAAACGACGGCTCGTATTAGGGGAACATCATATATCCCTAGAAACTTGGCAAAACGAACTAAAACCGAAGAAGAAGAAACAAGCGAGTCAGAATAAGATAGTTGTATTCATGTGGTGTAATATATGTAATATAGTGTGCTTATGCTTTATGATATATGTAAAAATTGCTTGTATTAATAAGTATTTTTTTTTATGAATCTAACTCTTGTCTATTTTACAGTATAAAAACACAAAATGGATAGACAACCCAATATTTTAAGAGACCTACCCGGAAACATGATTGATGAAATCTTGTCTAGAGTCGGTCAAAATTCTTCGGCACAACTATTTAAGGCGAGATCAGTTTGTAAGACATTCGAAGAACGTTCCAAGAATGCCTTGTTTTATAAAAGGCTTTCGTTCGAAAGATGGGGGATATCACATTGGGAAATCCATAAGTTACGATGTGTTTACTTTGACGCATATATTGCGGGGAACCCAAATGCTATTTTACGCAATGGGTTAAGAAATTATTTTGACTCAATATATCCGAATATTGGACTTCGTGATTTATAAAAAGCGGCTAACATGCACCATAAAGAAGCATGTTATGCTTACGGATTAGTAATGTTCGCTTCTCACCAAAGTGAGAACAAGAACATCGGGCTACAACTATTAAACAAAACGTTCCCACAAGTGACGGAGTCGGTAATTGGGGTAAGAAATGAGGTTTTTAGATTGTTACGGGACTATTGGACATTACGTAACCCTCATCCCTTTGACGACGTTACAACACGATGTCTTATCAACGGCCATAACGGTTATGTTCCACAAGACCAAGGATGGGAAGTAATCCTAGTAAAACCAGAATGCATGACTTGTTTCTGGACATATGAATTACGTGTCTTTATTGCCTTTACTGAACGACTTGTGTACTAGCTAGAATTATCTTCACAACCACCTTGTATCAAATTTATTGTGTGCTATATTTCATGCTATATGTAAAATAAGCGGTATTGTAAGTTTGTAAAATATTGTGTAAAAGTTTGAACGCGAAATATTATTATAATCAGTTTTTCATATAGAATTGTAGTAGTTTAATTGTATATTAGCTACTAAGTATGAACTTAACGGGTAGGTACTACCCAAATTTAAACTTATAAAACGCTAATATGAAGAAAAAGCTTTTATAAATGAGTTCATATTATGCTACGAAATACTATTAACTACTCTTAATATTCTGTATGATTAACTTGTTCCATTTGACTATTTTGAAGGAAATGGCACCGACTACTCGACACACCGTGAATATGAATGAAGAGGAATTCAGTACTTTTCTAGCTTCAAACATAGCCGCAGTACAGGCTGCGCTACATACCAACAATAACCTTGGATCTAGCAGTACAGGAAATCGTGTAGGATGCAAATACAAAGAATTCACTGCCTGTAAACCTTTGGAATTTGATGGAACCGAAGGACCGATCGGATTGAAACGGTGGACCGAGAAGGTCGAATCGGTGTTTGCCATAAGTAAGTGTACTGAAGAGGACAAAGTGAAGTACGCTACGCATATCTAGAGCAAGTGGGACAACACGATGCGTACGCACTACCGTGGTCAGCATTCAAGCACTTGATGAACGAGAAGTACCGTCCCAGAACCGAGGTCAATAAGCTCAAGACAGAACTTAGAGGGTTACGAACCCAAGGATTTGATATTACCACGTACGAAAGACGATTCACAGAATTGTACCTATTATGTCCGGGAGCATTAGAAGATGAGGAAGAGAAGATCGACGCGTTTGTGAAAGGATTACCGGAAAGAATCCAAGAAAATATAAGTTCACACGAGCCCGCCTCCATACAACAGGCATATAGAATGGCTCACACACTAGTGGACCAGACTGAAGAAAGAATTAAAGAACAGACTGCTGAAGAGGCCAATGTGAAGCAAGTCAAAATAAAGTGGGAGGAAAACGGTGATAAGAATCACCAATACAACAACAACAGCAATTACAACAATAATCGCAACAATTATCCCAACAATCGCAACATCAATCACAACTACAACAAACGGCCCAACAACAACAACAACAACAACAACAACAACAACAACAACAGCAACTGCAACAATCATCCCAACAATAATAATAACCGCAACAACAACAACAATCAGAAGCAGCTATGCCAAAGGTGTGAAAAGTATCACTCGGGGTTCTGCACCAAATTTTGCAACAAGTGTAAAAGAAATAGTCATAGCGCGGCTAAGTGTGAGGTCTACGGACCAGGGGTTAATAGAACGAAAGGAACAAATGGTGTCAGAATGAGTAATGGTGGAGCAAGTAGTGTCGAAGCAAGTTATGCCAATGTAGTTTGTTATAAATGTGAAAAACCGGGCCATATTATTAGAAATTGCCCGAACCAGGAGAACACGAATGGACAAGGCCGCGGAAGAGTTTTCAATATTAATGCGGCAGAGGCACAGGAAGACCCGTAGCTTGTTACGGGTACGTTTCTTATTGACAATAAATCTGCTTACGTTTTATTTGATTCGGGTGCGGATAGAAGCTATATGAGTAGATATTTTTGTGCTAAATTAAGTTGTCCATTGACGCCTTTGGATAGTAAATTTTTACTCGAATTAGCAAATGGTAAATTAATTTCAGCAGATAATATATGTCGGAATCGAGAAATTAAACTGGTTAGCGAAACATTTAAGATTGATTTGATACCAGTAGAGTTAGGGAGTTTTGATGTGATAATCGTTATGGACTGGTTGAAAGAACTGAAAGCAGAGATCGTTTGTTACAAAAATGCAATTCGCATTATACGAGAAAAAGGAAAACCCTTAATGGTGTACGGAGAAAAGGGCAACACGAAGCAACATCTTATTAGTAATTTGAAGGCACAAAAACTAATAAGAAAATGTTGCTATGCTGTTCTAGCACACGTCGAGAAAGTACAAACTGAAGAAAAGAGCATCAATGATGTTCCCATTGCAAAAGAATTTCCCGATGTATTTCCGAAAGAATTACCGGGATTATCCCCACATCTATCCGTTGAATTTCAAATAGATCTTGTACCAGGATCTGCACCAATAACTCGTGCTCCTTACAAACTCGCACCCAGCGAGATGAAAGAACTGCAAAGCCAATTACAAGAACTTTTAGAGTGTGGTTTCATTCGACCAAGCACATCACCGTGGGGAGCTCCTATTTTGTTTGTCAAGAAGAAAGATGGTAGATTCAGGTTGTGTATCGACTACCGAGAGTTGAACAAACTTACCATCAAGAACCGCTACCCACTACCGAGAATCGACGACTTATTTGATCAACTACAAGGCTCGTCTGTTTATTCAAAGATTGACTTACATTCTGGGTATCATCAAATGCGGGTGAAAGAAGATGATATTCCAAAGACTGCTTTCAGAACACGTTACGGTCATTACGAGTTTATGGTCATGCCGTTTGGTTTAACTAATGCACCAGCTGTGTTCATGGACCTTATGAACCGAGTGTGTGGACCATACCTTGACAAGTTTGTCATTGTTTTCATTGATGACATACTTATTTACTCAAAGAATGACCAAGAACACGGTGAACATTTGAGAAAGGTGTTAGAAGTATTGAGGAAGGAAGAATTGTACGCTAAGTTTTCAAAGTGTGCATTTTGGTTGGAAGAAGTTCAATTCCTCGGTCACATAGTGAACAAAGAAGGTATTAAGGTGGATCCGGCAAAGATAGAAACTGTTGAAAAGTGGGAAACCCCAAAAACTCCGAAACACATACGCCAGTTTTTAGGACTAGCTGGTTACTACAGAAGGTTCATCCAAGACTTTTCCATAATAGCAAAACTCTTGACTGCATTAACGCATAAAGGGAAGAAATTTGAATGGAATGATGAACAAGAGAAAGCGTTTCAGTTATTGAAGAAAAAGCTAACTACGGCACCTATATTGTCATTGCCTGAAGGGAATGATGATTTTGTGATTTATTGTGACGCATCAAAGCAAGGTCTCGGTTGTGTATTAATGCAATGAACGAAGGTGATTGCTTATGCGTCTAGACAATTGAAGATTCACGAACAAAATTATACGACGCATGATTTGGAATTAGGCGCGGTTGTTTTTGCATTAAAGACTTGGAGGCACTACTTATATGGGGTCAAAAGTATTATATATACCGACCACAAAAGTCTTCAACACATATTTAATCAGAAACAACTGAATATGAGGCAGTGTAGGTGGATTGAATTATTGAATGATTACGACTTTGAGATTCGTTACCACTCGGGGAAGGCAAATGTGGTAGCCGATGCCTTGAGCAGGAAGGACAGAGAACCCATTCGAGTAAAATCTATGAATATAATGATTCATAATAACCATACTACTCAAATAAAGGAGGCGCAACAAGGAGTTTTAAAAGAGGGAAATTTAAAGGATGAAATACCCAAAGGATCGGAGAAGCATCTTAATATTCGGGAAGACGGAACCCGGTATAGGGCTGAAAGGATTTGGGTACCAAAATTTAGAGATATGAGAGAAATGGTACTTAGAGAAGCTCATAAAACCAGATACTCAATACATCCTGGAACGGGGAAGATGTACAAGGATCTCAAGAAACATTTTTGGTGGTCGGGTATGAAAACCGATGTTGCTAAATACGTAGGAGAATGTTTGACGTGTTCTAAGGTCAAAGCTGAGTATCAGAAACCATCAGGTCTACTTCAACAACCCGAAATCCCGGAATGGAAATGGGAAAACATTACCATGGATTTCATCACTAAATTGCCAAGGACTGCAAGTGGTTTTGATACTATTTGGGTAATAGTTGATCGTCTCACCAAATCAGCACACTTCCTGCCAATAAGAGAAGATGACAAGATGGAGAAGTTAGCACGACTGTATTTGAAGGAAGTCGTCTCCAGACATGGAATACCAATCTCTATTATCTCTGATAGGGATGGCAGATTTATTTCAAGATTCTGGCAGACATTACAGCAAGCATTAGGAACTTGTCTAGACATGAGTACTGCCTATCATCCACAAACTGATGGGCAGAGCGAAAGGACAATTCAAACGCTTGAAGACATGCTACGAGCATGTGTTATTGATTTCGGAAACAGTTGGGATCGACATCTACCGTTAGCAGAATTTTCCTACAACAACAGCTACCATTCAAGCATTGAGATGGCGCCGTTTGAAGCACTTTATGGTAGAAAGTGCAGGTCTCCGATTTGTTGGAGTGAAGTGGGGGATAGACAGATTACGGGTCCGGAGATTATACAAGAAACTACCGAGAAGATCATCCAAATTCAACAACGGTTGAAAACCGCCCAAAGTCGACAAAAGAGCTACGCTGACATTAAAAGAAAAGATATAGAATTTGAAATTGGAGAGATGGTCATGCTTAAAGTTGCACCTTGGAAAGGCGTTGTTCGATTTGGTAAATGAGGGAAATTAAATCCAAGGTATATTGGACCATTCAAGATAATTGATCGTGTCGGACCAGTAGCTTACAGACTTGAGTTACCTCAACAACTCGCGGCTGTACATAACACTTTCTACGTCTCGAATTTGAAGAAATGTTTTGGTAAAGAAGATCTCACTATTCCGTTAGATGAAATCCAAATCAACGAAAAACTTCAATTCATCGAAGAACCCGTCGAAATAATGGATCGTAAGGTTAAAAGACTTAAGCAAAACAAGATACCAATTGTTAAGGTTTGATGGAATACTCGTAGAGGACCCGAGTTCACCTGGGAGCATGAAGATCAGATGAAGAAGAAATACCCGCATCTATTTCCAGAAGATTCGTCAACACCTTCAACAGCTTAAAATTTCGGGACGAAATTTATTTAACGGGTAGGTACTGTAGTGACCCGAACTTTTCCATGTTTATATATATTAATTGAGATTGATATTTACATGATTAAATGTTTCCAACATGTTAAGCAATCAAACTTGTTAAGACTTGATTAATTGAAATATGTTTCATATAGACAATTGACCACCCAAGTTGACCGGTGATTCACGAACGTTAAAACTTGTAAAAACTATATGATGACATATATATGGATATATATATATAGTTAACATGATACTATGATAAGTAAACATATCAATAAGTATATTAACAATGAACTACATATGTAAAAACAAGACTACTTACTTAATGATTTTTAAACGAGACATATATGTAACGATTATCGTTGTAAAGACATTTAATGTATATATATCATATTAAGAGATATTCATACATGATAATATCATGATAATATAATAATTTAAAATCTCATTTGATTTTATAAACATTGGGTTAACAACATTTAACAAGATCGTTAACCTAAAGGTTTCAAAACAACACTTACATGTAACGACTAACGAAGACTTAACGACTCAGTTAAAATGTATATACATGTAGTGTTTTAATATGTATTTATACACTTTTGAAAGACTTCAATACACTTATCAAAATACTTCTACTTAACAAAAATGCTTACAATTACATCCTCGTTCAGTTTCATCAACAATTCTACTCGTATGCACCCGTATTCGTACTCGTACAATACACAGCTTTTAGATGTATGTACTATTGGTATATACACTCCAATGATCAGCTCTTAGCAGCCCATGTGAGTCACCTAACACATGTGGGAACCATCATTTGGCAACTAGCATGAAATATCTCATAAAATTACAAAAATATGAGTAATCATTCATGACTTATTTACATGAAAACAAAATTACATATCCTTTATATCTAATCCATACACCAACGACCAAAAACACCTACAAACAATTTAATTCTACAATTTTCTTCATCTAATTGATCTCTCTCAAGTTCTATCTTCAAGTTCTAAGTGTTCTTCATATATTCTACAAGTTCTAGTTACATAAAATCAAGAATACTTTCAAGTTTGCTAGCTCACTTCCAATCTTGTAAGGTGATCATCCAACCTCAAGAAATCTTTGTTTCTTACAGTAGGTTATCATTCTAATACAAGGTAATAATCATATTCAAACTTTGGTTCAATTACTATAACTATAACAATCTTATTTCAAGTGATGATCTTACTTGAACTTGTTTTCGTGTCATGATTCTGCTTCAAGAACTTCGAGCCATCCAAGGATCCGTTGAAGCTAGATCCATTTTTCTCTTTTCTAGTAGGTTTATCCAAGGAACTTAAGGTAGTAATGATGTTCATAACATCATTCGATTCATACATATAAAGCTATCTTATTCGAAGGTTTAAACTTGTAATCACTAGAACATAGTTTAGTTAATTCTAAACTTGTTCGCAAACAAAAGTTAATCCTTCTAACTTGACTTTTAAAATCAACTAAACACATGTTATATATCTATATGATATGCTAACTTAATGATTTAAAACCCGGAAACACGAAAAACACTGTAAAACCGGATTTACGCCGTCGTAGTAACACCGCGGGCTGTTTTGGGTTAGTTAATTAAAAACTATGATAAACTTTGATTTAAAAGTTGTTATTCTGAGAAAATGATTTTTATTATGAACATGAAACTATATCCAAAAATTATGGTTAAACTCAAAGTGGAAGTATGTTTTCTAAAATGGTCATCTAGATGTCGTTCTTTCGACTGAAATGACTACCTTTACAAAAACGACTTGTAACTTATTTTTCCGACTATAAACCTATACTTTTTCTGTTTAGACTCATAAAATTGAGTTCAATATGAAACCATAGCAATTTGATTCACTCAAAACGGATTTAAAATGAAGAAGTTATGGGTAAAACAAGATTGGATAATTTTTCTCATTTTAGCTACGTGAAAATTGGTAACAAATCTATTCCAACCAAAACTTAATCAACTTGTATTGTATATTATGTAATCTTGAGATACCATAGACACGTATACAATGTTTCGACCTATCATGTCGACACATCTATATATATTTCGGAACAACCATAGACACTCTATATGTGAATGTTGGAGTTAGCTATACAGGGTTGAGGTTGATTCCAAAATATATATAGTTTGAGTTGTGATCAATACTGAGATACGTATACACTGGGTCGTGGATTGATTCAAGATAATATTTATTGATTTATTTCTGTACATCTAACTGTGGACAACTAGTTGTAGGTTACTAACGAGGACAGCTGACTTAATAAACTTAAAACATCAAAATATATTAAAAGTGTTGTAAATATATTTTGAACATACTTTGATATATATGTATATATTGTTATAGGTTCGTGAATCAACCAGTGGCCAAGTCTTACTTCCCGACGAAGTAAAAATCTGTGAAAGTGAGTTATAGTCCCACTTTTAAAATCTAATATTTTTGGGATGAGAATACATGCAGGTTTTATAAATGATTTACAAAATAGACACAAGTACGTGAAACTACATTCCATGGTTGAATTATCGAAATCAAATATGCCCCTTTTTATTAAGTCTGGTAATCTAAGAATTAGGGAACAGACACCCTAATTGACGCGAATCCTAAAGATAGATCTATTGGGCCTAACAAACCCCATCCAAAGTACCGGATGCTTTAGTACTTCGAAATTTATATCATATCCGAAGGGTGTCCCGGAATGATGGGGATATTCTTATATATGCATCTTGTTAATGTCGGTTACCAGGTATTCACCATATGAATGATTTTTATCTCTATGTATGGGATGTGTATTGAAATATGAAATCTTGTGGTCTATTATTATGATTTGATATACATAGGTTAAACCTATAACTCACCAACATTTTTGTTGACGTTTTAAGCATGTTTATTCTCAGGTGATTATTAAGAGCTTCCGCTGTCGCATACTTAAATAAGGACGAGATTTGGAGTCCATGCTTGTATGATATTGTGTAAAAACTGCATTCAAGAAACTTATTTTGTTGTAACATATTTGTATTGTAAACCATTATGTAATGGTCGTGTGTAAACAGGATATTTTAGATTATCATTATTTGATAATCTACGTAAAGCTTTTTAAACCTTTATTGATGAAATAAAGGTTATGGTTTGTTTTAAAATGAATGCAGTCTTTTAAAAAACGTCTCATATAGAGATCAAAACCTTGCAACGAAATCAATTAATATGGAACGTTTTTAATCAATAAGAACGGGACATTTCATCCAATATCTAATACCAAGTACAAATCACGACTTTTATCACCATAACATCCAAAATCGGTTGAATGTCCTGATCAACTTTTTTTTTTATTTGTTTTAACTTTTCTCTAATGTCCATTGTGAAGCATCATTGAATCAACTTGTTTCAATCATTAACTTTGATCACTTTGCACCACACCTCCGGTTTAACAATCGGACCACAAAACACCTTCCTCATAAAAACCAAACCTCACTCTTGTTTGACCTCCTACGCCATATTTTCTTTCTTTCTTTTCTTCTTCTTTATTGTTTTTCGGGAACCATCTCTACCACCATTAACCTCATTTAACCCGTTACCAACGAGACCATTTTAAAACTCATACATCCATCACCAGTCGTTGCTTTCTGTTTTCTTTCTGTATTATCTATCAAACACCATACATGTCTTTCATTCTTCTTCTTTGAGTTCTCTCTTTGTGAATCGTACAGACCAAAACCAACACCATGGAGTACTTCTATCTCTGAACAAACCCCATAATAGCCAACGAAAAACCATGTATTGCTGCTACTAATTGGCCTTCGATTTCTGCTCCTGCTCGAAGGTTCGTGAATTCGAGGCCAACCCTGCATTGTTCAGTTTGTCTAATGCCGTCATATGTATTTTTACTACAAAATACATTAGGTATGAAAGAAATCTTCCACTGTGCATTAGCTCATATTAGAGACATTAAATGGAGTCATTCATGGCATATTTCAAAAGACGTTGCATTCGAGTCGTTGAGTTCATCAAGATTATTAAGTCAATTATAGATAGATGTATTATGAAATGGTATGCATGCCGTCAACTTTCGATGTAATGAAAGATTGCCTTTTCAAAAACGAATGCAATGTTTGTAAATATATCATATAGAGGTCAAGTACCTCGCGATGTAATCAACTATTGTGAATCGTTTATAATCGATATGGACTTTGTCCGGATGGATTAGGACGGGTCCTTTCAATTAAGTGTTTCCAACATGTTAAGCAATCAAACTTGTTAAGACTTGATTAATTGAAATAGGTTTCATATAGACAATTGACCACCCAAGTTGACCGGTGATTCACGAACGTTAAAACTTGTAAAAACTATACGATGACATATATATGGTTATATATATAGTTAACATGATTTTATTATAAGTATGTATCTCATTAGGTATTTTAACAATGAGTTATATACATAAAAGTGAGACTATTAATTTAAGAAACTCGAAAACTATATATATAACGATTATCGTTATAACAACGTCTTACTAGGTACATATGAATCATATTAAGATATTGATACACTTGGTTAATTATGTTAAATGATAAGTAAATATATTATTAAGTGTATTAACAATGAAATACATATGTAAAAATAAGACTACTAACTTAATGATTTCGAAACGAGACATATATGTAACGATTATCGTTGTAACGACATTTAACTGTATATATATCATACTAAGATATATTATATATCATAATATCATGATAATATAACAATTTAACATCTCATTTGTTATAATAAACAATGGGTTAACAACATTCAACAAGATCGTTAACCTAAAGGTTTCAAAACAACATTTACATGTAACGACTAACGATGACTTAACGACTCAGTTAAAATGTATATACATGTAGTGTTTTAATATGTATTCATACACTTTTGAAAGACTTCAAGACACTTATCAAAATACTTCTACTTAATAAAAATGCTTACAATTACATCCTCGTTCAGTTTCATCAACAATTCTACTCGTATGCACCCGTATTCGTACTCGTACAATACACAGCTTTTAGATGTATGTACTATTGGTATATACACTCCAATGATCAGCTCTTAGCAGCCCATGTGAGTCACCTAACACATGTGGGAACTATCATTTGGCAACTAGCATGAAATATCTCATAAAATTACAAAAATATGAGTAATCATTCATGACTTATTTACATGAAAACAAAATTACATATCCTTTATATCTAATCCATACACCAACTACCAAAAACACCTAAAACACTTTCATTCTTCAATTTTCTTCATCTAATTGATCTCTCTAAAGTTCTATCTTCAAGTTCTAAGTGTTCTTCAAAAATTCCAAAAGTTCTAGTTTCATAAAATCAAGAATACTTCCAAGATTGCAAGTTTACTTCCAAGTTTTCTAAATCCATTCCAAGTAATCATCCAAGATCAAGAAACCTTTGTTACTTACAGTAGTTTATCTTTCTAATACAAGGTAATAATCATATTCAAACTTTAATTCAATTTCTATAACTATAACAATCTTATTTCGAGTGGAAATCTTACTTGAAATTGTTTTCGTGTCATGATTCTGCTTCAAAAATTTTCAAGCCATCCAAGGATCCTTTGAAGCTAGATCTATTTTTCTCATTTCCAGTAGGTTTATCCAAGGAACTTGAGGTAGTAATGATGTTCATAACATCATTCGATTCATACATATAAAGCTATCTTATTCGAAGGTTTAAACTTGTAATCACTAGAACATAGTTTAGTTAATTCTAAACTTGTTTGCAAATAAAAGTTAATCCTTCTAACTTGACTTTTAAAATCAACTAAACACATGTTCTATATCTATATGATATGCTAACTTAGTGATTTAAAACCTGGAAACACGAAAAACACCGTAAAACCGGATTTATGCCGCCGTAGTAACACCGCGGGCTGTTTTGGGTTAGTTAATTAAAAACTATGATAAACTTTGATTTAAAAGTTGTTATTCTGGGAAAATGATTTTTATTATGAACATGAAACTATATCCAAAAATTATGATTAAACTCAAAGTGGAAGTATGTTTTCTAAAATGGTCATCTAGACGTCGTTCTTTCGACTGAAATGACTACCTTTACAAAAACGACTTGTAGCTTATTTTTACGACTATAAACCTATACTTTTTCTGTTTAGATTCATAAAATAGAGTTCAATATGAAACCATAGCAATTTTATTCACTCAAAATGGATTTAAAATGAAGAAGTTATGGGTAAAACAAGATTGGATAATTTTTCTCATTTTAGCTACGTGAAAATTGGTAACAAATCTATTCCAACCATAACTTAATCAACTTGTATTATATATTATGTAATCTTGAGATACCATAGACATGTATACAATGTTTCGACCTATCATGTCGACACATCTATATATATTTCGGAACAACCATAGACACTCTATATGTGAATGTTGGATTTAGCTATACAGGGTTGAGGTTGATTCCAAAATATATATAATTTGAGTTGTGATCAATACTGAGATACGTATACACTGGGTCGTGGATTGATTCAAGATAATATTTATCGATTTATTTCTGTGCATCTAACTGTGGACAACTAGTTGTAGGTTACTAACGTGGACAGCTGACTTAATAAACTTAAAACATCAAAATATGTTAAAAGTGTTGTAAATATATTTTGAACATACTTTGATATATATGTATATATTGTTATAGGTTCGTGAATCAACCAGTGGCCAAGTCTTACTTCCCGACGAAGTAAAAATCTGTGAAAGTGAGTTATAGTCCCACTTTTAAAATCTAATATTTTTGGGATGAGAATACATGCAGGTTTTATAAATGATTTACAAAATAGACACAAGTACGTGAAACTACATTCTATGGTTGAATTATCGAAATCGAATATGCCCCTTTTTATTAAGTCTGGTAATCTAAGAATTAGGGAACAGACACCCTAATTGACGCGAATCCTAAAGATAGATCTATTGGGCCTAACAAACCCCATCTAAAGTACCGGATGCTTTAGTACTTCAAAATTTATATCATATCCGAAGGGTGTCCCGGAATGATGGGGATATTCTTATATATGCATCTTGTTAATGTCGGTTACCAGGTGTTCACCTTATGAATGATTTTTATCTCTATGTATGGGATGTGTATTGAAATATGAAATCTTGTGGTCTATTGTTACGATTTGATATATATAGGTTAAACCTATAACTCACCAACATTTTTGTTGATGTTTAAAGCATGTTTATTCTCAGGTGAATACTAAGAGCTTCCGCTGTTGCAAACTAAAATAAGGACAAGATTTGGAGTCCATGTTTGTACAATATTGTGTAAAAACTGCATTCAAGAAACTTATTTCGATGTAACATATTTGTATTGTAAACCATTATGTAATGGTCGTGTGTAAACAGGATATTTTAGATTATCATTATTTGATAATCTACGTAAAGCTTTTTAAAACTTTATTTATGAAATAAAGGTTATGGTTTGTTTTAAAAATGAATGCAGTCTTTGAAAAACGTCTCATATAGAGGTCAAAACCTCGCAACGAAATCAATTAATATGGAACGTTTTTAATCAATAAGAACGGGACATTTCAGTTGGTATCCGAGCGTTGGTCTTAGAGAACCATAAAATTTGCATTAGTGTGTCTTATCGAGTTTGTTAGGATCCATTAGTGAGTCTGGACTTCGACCGTGTTTTCTTTAAAAATGATTGCTTAACATTTTTGTTGGAAACTATATATTATTAACATGTATATATTATGTGATATATTAATCTCTTAACATGTTTGATATTATGTGATAGATGTCTACCTCTAGCACAAATCCCATTGACTCACCTAATAATAACGAAGAGTCGAATATATATTGGACTGATTCACAAGTTCCCGAAGAAGAACCGGAAGAAGAATCAGAACCGGAAGAGGAGGAACCGGAGGAGGAAATAGAACCGGTGGGGGAAATAATAAAACGGTTAAGTAAAAGAAAATCCTCAACCAACCGACCAAGGTTAATTATGGTCAATGGTGTTTCCGCCAAGGAAGCAAAATATTGGGAGGATTACCAATTCTCCGATGAATCGGATTCCGACTAGAATTCCGATGATGTTATAGAAATTACGCCAACTGAATTTAAAAAGGCCAAAGAAAATAATAAGGGAAAGGGCATAAAAATAGAGAAATCTAATTCCAAACCCGATGAAGTTTATATGTATCGTCAACCCCTGAAGCCCTTAAGTTGTAACAATGACCCGGGAATCTCTAAACCACCAGGTTTTTCTAAACCAATGTGGAAAACGACGGCTCGTATTAGGGGAACATCATATATCCCTAGAAACTTGGCAAAACGAACCAAAACCGAAGAAGAAGAAACGAGCGAGTCGGAATAAGATAGTTGTATTCGTGTGGTGTAATATATGTAATATAGTGTGCTTATGCTTTATGATATATGTAAAAATTTCTTGTATTAATAAGTAATTTTTTTTATGAATCTAACTCTTGTCTATTTTACAGTTTGAAAACACAAAATGGATAGACAACCCAATATTTTAAGAGACCTACCCGGAGACATGATTGATGAAATCTTGTCTAGAGTCGGTCAGAATTCCTCGGCACAACTATTTAAGGCGAAATCAGCTTGTAAGACATTCGAAGAACGTTCCAAAAATGTCTTGGTTTATAAGAGACTTTCGTTTGAAAGATGGGGGATATCACATTGGGAAACCCATAAGTTACGATGTGTTTACTTTGACGCATATATTGCGGGGAACCCAAATGCTATTTTACGCAACGGGTTAAGAAATTATTTTGACTCAATGTATCCGAATATAGGACTTCATGATTTAGAAAAAGCGGCTAACATGCAACATAAAGAAGCATGCTATGCTTACGGGTTAGTAATGTTCGCTTCTCACCAAAGTGAGAAAAAGAACATCGGACTACAACTATTAAACAAAATGTTCCCACAAGTGACGTAGTCGGTAATTGGGGTAAGAAATGAGGTTTTTAGGTTATTACGAGACTGTTGGTCATTACGTAACCCTCGTCCCTTTGACGACGTTACAACATGCTGTCTTATCAACGGCCATAACGGTTATGTTCCACTAGACCAAGGATGGGAAGTAGTCCTAGTAAAACCAGAATGCATGACTTGTTTCTGGACGTATGAATTACGTGTCTTTATTGCCTTTGCTGAACGACTTGTGTACTAGCTAGAATTATCTTCACAACTATCTTGTATCAAAGTTATTGTGTGCTATATTTCATGCTTTATGTAAAATAAGCGGTATTGTAAGTTTGTAAAATATTGTATAAAAGTTTGAACGCGAAATATTATTATAATCAGTTTTTCATATAGAATTGTAGTAGTTGAATTGTATATTAGCTACTAAGTATGAACTTAACGGGTATGTACTACCCGAATTTAAACTTATAAAACGCTAATATGAAGAAAAAGCTTTTATAAATGAGTTCATATTATGCTACGAAATACTATTAACTACTCTTAATATTCTATATGATTAACTTGTTCCATTTGACTATTTTGAAGGAAATGGCACCGACTACTCGACACACCGTGAATATGAATGAAGAGGAATTCCGTACTTTTCTAGCTTCAAACATAGCCGCAGTACAGGCTGCGCTACATACCAACAATAACCTTGGATCTAGCAGTACAGGAAATCGTGTAGGATGCACCTACAAATAATTCACTGCCTGCAAACCTTTGGAATTTGATGGAACCGAAGGACCGATCGGATTGAAACGGTGGACCGAGAAGGTCGAATCGGTGTTTGCCATAAGTAAGTGTACTGAAGAGGACAAAGTGAAGTACGCTACGCATACATTCATAGGTTCTGCGTTAACATGGTGGAATACCTATCTAGAGCAAGTGGGACAAGATGATGCGTACGCACTACCGTGGTCAGCATTCAAGCACTTGATGAACGAGAAGTACCGTCCCAGAACCGAGGTCAATAAGCTCAAGACAGAACTTAGAGGGTTACGAACCCAAGGATTTGATATTACCACGTACGAAAGATGATTCACAGAATTGTGCCTATTGTGTCCGAGAACGTTTGAAGATGAGGAAGAGAAGATTGACGCGTTTGTGAAAGGATTACCGGAAAGAATCCAAGAAGATATAAGTTCACACGAGCCCGCTTCCATACAACAGGCATGTAGAATGGCACACAAACTAGTGAACCAGATTGAGGAAAGAATTAAAGAACAGGCGGCTGAAGAGGCCAATGTGAAGCAAGTCAAAAGAAAGTGGGAGGAAAACGGTGATAAGAATCACCAATACAACAACAACAGCAATTACAATAATAATCGCAACAATTATTCCAACAATCGCAACATCAACAAACGGCCCAACAACAACAACAACAACAACAACTACAACAATCATCCCAACAACAATAACAACCGCAACAACAACAACAATCAGAAGCAGCTATGCCAAAGGTGTGAAAAGTATCACTCGGGGTTCTGCACCAAATTTTGCAACAAGTGTAAAAGAAATGGTCATAGCGCGGCGAAGTGTGAGGTCTACGGACCAGGGGTTAACAGAACGAAAGGAACAAATGGTGTCGGAACGAGTAATGGCAGAGCAAGTAGTGTCGGAGCAAGTTATGCCAATGTAGTTTGTTATAAATGTAGAAAACCGGGCCACATTATTAGAAATTGCCCGAACCAGGAGAACACGAATGGACAAGGCAGCGGAAGAGTTTTCAATATTAATGCGGCAGAGGCACAGGAAGACCCGGAGCTTGTTACGGGTACGTTTCTTATTGACAATAAATCTGCTTACGTTTTATTTGATTCGGGTGCGGATAGAAGCTATATGAGTAGAGATTTTTGTGCTAAATTAATTTGTCCATTGACGCCGTTGGATAGTAAATTTTTACTCGAATTAGCAAACGGTAAATTAATTTCAGCAGATAATATATGTCGGAATCGAGAAATTAAACTGGGTAGCGAAATATTTAAGATTGATTTGATACCAGTAGAGGTAGGGAGTTTTGATGTAATAGTTGGCATGGACTGGCTGAAGAAGGTGAAAGCAGAGATCGTATGTTATAAAAATGCAATTCGCATTGTACGAGAAGAAGGAGAACCCTTAATGGTGTACGGAGAAAAGGTCAACATGAAGCTACATCTTATTAGTAATTTGAAGGCACAAAAACTAATAAGAAAAGGTTGCTATGCTGTTCTAGCACACGTCGAGAAAGTACAAACTGAAGAAAAGAGCATCAATGATGTTCCCGTCGTAAAAGAATTTCCCGATGTATTTCCGAAAGAATTACCGGGACTACCTCCACATCGATCTGTTGAATTTCAAATAGATCTTGTACCAGGAGCTGCACCAATATCTCGTGCTCCTTATAGACTCGCACCCAGCGAGATGAAAGAACTGCAAAGCCAACTGCAAGAACTATTAGAACGTGGTTTCATTCTACCAAGCACATCACCATGAGGAGCTCCTGTTTTGTTTGTCAAGAAGAAGGATGGTACATTTAGGTTGTGTATTGACTACAGAGAGTTGAACAAACTTGCCATCAAAAACCGTTATCCACTATCGAGAATTGACGACTTATTTGATCAACTACAAGGCTCGTCAGTTTATTCGAAGATCGATTTACGTTCTGGATATCATCAAATGCGAGTAAAGGAGGATGATATTCCAAAAACTGCTTTTAGGACGCGTTATGGTCATTACGAGTTTATGGTTATGCCGTTTGGATTGACTAACGCACCAGCTGTGTTCATGGACCTTATGAACCGAGTGTGTGGGCCATATCTTGACAAGTTTGTCATTGTTTTCATCGATGACATACTTATTTACTCAAAGAATGATCAAGAGCACGAAGAACATTTGAGAAAAGTGCTAGAAGTATTGAGGGAAGAAAAACTGTACGCTAAGTTTTCAAAGTGTGCATTTTGGTTGGAAGAAGTTCAATTCCTCGGTCACATAGTGAACAAAGAAGGTATCCAGGTGGACCCGGCAAAGATCGAAACCGTTGAAAAGTGGGAAACCCCAAAAACTCCGAAGCATATACGTCAATTTTTAGGATTGGCTGGTTACTACAGAAGATTCATCCAAGATTTCTCCAAAATAGCAAAACCCTTGACTGCATTAACGCATAAAGGGAAGAAATTTGAATGGAAGGATGAACAAGAGAAGGCATTTCAATTATTGAAGAAAAAGCTAACTATGGCACCTATATTGTCATTGCCTGAAGGGAATGATGATTTTGTGATTTATTGTGACGCATCAAAGCAAGGTCTCGATTGTGTATTAATGCAACGGACGAAGGTGATTGCTTATGCATCTAGACAATTGAAGATTCACGAGCAAAATTATACGACGCATGATTTGGAATTAGGCGCGGTTGTTTTTGCATTAAAGACTTGGAGGCACTACTTATATGGGGTCAAAAGTATTATATATACCGACCACAAAAGTCTTCAGCACATATTTAATCAGAAACAACTGAATATGAGGCAGCGTAGGTGGATTGAATTCTTGAATGATTACGACTTTGAGATTCGTTACCACCCGGGGAAGGCAAATGTGGTAGTCGATGTCATAACCCGTCCTTAACCGTAAGAACGTGTTAGATAACGTATGATTTCATTGCGAGGTATTGACCTCTATATGCGACATTTTTAAAAGAAAAACTGCATATATTATACATTACAAACCATGATTCTTATTTTTGATACAAGCTTTCGACGAAATAAAGATGATTATCGTTTAGCGATAATCTTCGACTTACAAACTTTACAAATGATGATAACAACACGATTTCTAGCATATTTTACAACACAAGTTCTTGGATATGCAGTTTTATTTTTGACACAAATATGCGTACGCAAGATCCTGCTCAAATTCAACATAATGCAGCGGAAGCTTTAGTAATCTCCTGAGAATAGACATGTTTTAAAAGGTCAACATAAAGTTGGTGAGATATAGGTTTAGTGCCGGCAGCAATATATATATATATATAGACCACAAGATTTCGTATATAAACAGTTTAATAAAAATATTCTAAGTGGTTGAGCACTTGGTAACCATACTTAACATTTAATCACGTCGCATATTCCCTTTAATATGAAATTTTACTACATCGTACCAAGTGTAGTCACAAAACGAAGTACTGTGCAACCGTTGAATACTGGTCGTCCAGTCCAGTTGGGGTTGTCAGGCCCGATAGATCTATCAACAGGATTCGCGATTACAATACCGCTGTAAATAACAGTTACCAAGCTACAGGGGAGTATGCCAGTGGTACAACTCAACGTAGAATATATTTTTCAGTTACTTGTGTCCATAACGTAAAACATAAAATACATGTATTCTCATCCCGAAATACTTAGAGTTTAAAAATGGGACTATATACTCACGTTCGTCTTGAAGATATATATATTTTTGACTTGGTCTTCCGGTTGATATCACGAACCTATCCATATATAATATATCAATACCTTTTCTTTTTAAACAAACGTCTCATATATATACTTGTTATACTTTTAATACTTTGAATAATTCCTTAGTCCGTAGTTAGCATTTCGTTGTTAGTAATTCAATTTTAATGGTTCATTTTTAGATGTTTAATATACCCGCAATGAAATAAATAAAACCCCCAACGAAATAAATAAAACCCCATCGTATATGTATTGGTCGAGATTAATCTTGACCCATGGTACCGGTGTTGTCAAATGACGTGTTGCGTACATAAAGTACCGGTGTTGTCAAATGACGTGTTGCGTACAATCATGGGATCTTATGATTAATCTTCTCGTGTTGTTTACGGGTGATCCTGAACCATATAAAATTGAATTATAAGTACATATATATAAAATATCATGTTAACTTAAAAAGATGTGATTTATTTAATTTTTCCCAATTATTTTCGTGGCTAAACTAGTCTTGGATATCCGATTTTGTTTCGGTCATAGTTTCTTCGTTACAACTCCGTTTTCGTTGATTCAACTTGCCACTTCCTTGGATCGAGTCCCTCTTTAAGACTATGAACTGTAAATACCTTAGTTTGTATTCAAAATCACAGGTCATAGGTCAAACTTTAGTAAAACTTATGGAGTTGATCATTTTCCATCATGTAAACAACCTTAAATGATTATTTTTCTAAAAATACTTATACTTTGAGTTAAATCATGAAATTTTTATGTGTTAACATATTCATAGTAAATATCAATTTTCCAGAAAATAAGCCTCCAATTCAAAGTTCAAAATAGTTTTTAATTATCCAACCCAAAACAGCCCCCGGTTACACTCCGACACCGTAGATTCAGTTTTTAAGATAATCTTTGAAAAACCAAGTTATACCTTGTTAAATTAGCATATATTTAAGTTATATTACAGGTCTTGGGGTATTTTAAAAGTTAAGTTAGAAGGATCTATTTAGTTTGCAAACAAGTTTGAAAACATTCAAACTATGTTCTTGTTGTTATAAATTTTATACCACAAAATAAGATAGCTATATATATATGAATCGAATAAGGTTATGAACATAGTTACTACCTCAAGTTCCTTGGACAAGGTTGCTGTAAAAGAGGAGTAAGAACCTAGAACTAAAAGGGTGATGGAATTGGATGAAAGATTGGAAGTAAGTTTGTGTTCTTGGAAGGATTCTTGAAGTGTTTTTGTAAGGGTTTTCTTATGGTGATTAAGTGATGTTTTTGAAGCTAAATGATGGGGAAAATGCTTGGAGATGATCAAGTATGAAGTTAAGAGTATTTTGAGAGAGAAATGGGAGTGTAAGTATGAGAAAATGGGGTGAAGAAATGGTGTGCATGCATAAAAACGTTTTTAGGTTATAAAGGAAAAAAAAGATACCTAACTTTGTTTTCTTGCTAAATAATTCATGCTACTTGACAAATGGTTGGTTCCACATGTTTCTTAATCATTTAAGGCTGCTAAGGAGCAGATTTTTATTGGTATATACCAATAGTAAATACATCTAGAAGCTGCGTATGATACGGGTACATATATCCTAGATATACGTGTAGAAATCTTTGAGAAAACGGAACGAGGATTCAAATATAGCTATCTTTTGTAAATATACTTATATTGTTTTATGTATGTAAGCCCTTTAAAAGTGATAAAATACATATCTATACGATGCATGTATAAGTATTATAGGTTATAAGTATTTATGTCGAAGAACGTTACGTATAGTTATCGTTTTGAAAACTTAAGTTAGTAGTTTCAAAATATACTTATAACTCATTGTTATTAGTACCCAATGAGATGTTAAACATCCTTAGATCATGTTAAATATATATAAATACATATATATACATAAACGTATAATTATCGTATGTTATATAGTTCGTGATATCATCGGTCAAATTGAACGGTCAAACGTTGTGTAAAACTCTTTTCGAAGACATAAGTCTCAACAATTTGGATTGCTTGTCATGTTGGTAAGGTTTAATTTATGTAAATATTAATCTTATAAATATAGAATGATCGAAAAAGTGCGGGTCATTACAGTACCTACCCGTTAAATAAATTTCGTCCCGAAATTTTAAAATTGTACCTATTTTGCGTCATCGGGAAACAAGTGTGGATACTTTTGTTTCATTTGATCCTCTCGTTCCCAAGTAAACTCGGGACCCCTTCAAGCATTCCAACGAACCTTAACTATCGGTATGTTGCTCTGCTTGAGCTGTTTAACTTCACGATCCATGATTTCGATTGGTTCTTCGATGAATTGTAGTTTCTCGTCGACATGGATTTCTTCAAGAGGAATGGTGAGATCTTCCTTTGCAAGACACTTCTTAAGGTTTGAGACGTGAAAGGTATTATGTACTCCGGCGAGTTGTTGCGGTAACTCGAGTCGATAAGCTACCGGTCCCATGCGTTCGATGATCTTGAACTGGCCTACATATCTTGGGTTCAGTTTACCCCTTTTACCGAAACGTATTACACCTTTCCAAGGTGACACCTTTAGCATAACCATGTCACCGATCTGAAACTCTAATGGTTTCCTTCGGACATCGGCGTAGCTCTTTTGGCGACTACGGGCTGTTTTCAATCTCTCTTTGATTTGTACTATCTTTTCAGTAGTTTCATGTATGATCTCGGGACCAGTTAATTGTCGATCTCCTACTTCATTCCAACAGATAGGAGATCTACACTTCCTTCCGTACAATGCTTCGAATGGTGCAGCTTTAATGCTCGCATGATAACTATTATTATACGAGAATTCTGCTAATGGTAGATACTTATCCCATCCGTTTCCAAAATCGATCACACATGCCCTGAGCATGTCTTCAAGAGTCTGAATCGTTCTTTCACTCTGCCCGTCGGTTTGCGGATGATATGCGGTACTCATATCCAAACGAGTTCCTAGTGCCTCCTGTAGTGATTGCCAGAACTTTGAGGTAAATCTACTATCACGATCGGATATAATGGAAATTGGTATTCCATGTCTTGAAACAATTTCCTTTATATACAATCGTAATAGTTTCTCCATTCTATCCGTTTCCTTTATAGGCAGGAAATGTGCAGACTTGGTGAGACGATCAACAATCACCCAAATGGTGTCGTATCCCCAGGCAGTCTTTGGTAACTTCGTGATGAAATCCATGGTAATACCGTCCCATTTCCATTCTGGGATTTCTGGTTGTTGAAGTAATCCTGACGGCTTCTGGTGTTCTGCTTTGACTTTGGAACAAGTTAAACATTCCCCAACATATGTTGCAACGTCTGTCTTCAAATTAGGCCACCAATAATGCGTCTTAAGATCTTGATACATCTTTCCAACTCCAGGATGTATCGAGTATCTTGTCTTATGTGCCTCATTCAATATTAACTTCCTTAATCCACCCAACTTTGGTACCCAAATACGGTTTGCAAAATATAGAATTCCATCTTCCCGCATAATGAGTTGTTTCCCATACTTCTTCATTATTTCATTTCCTATGTTTTCTTTAGTAAGAGCTTCTCGTTGAGCCTCTTTGATTTGTGAGTTGAGATTCATGCGAATTTTTATGTTCATTGCTCGTACTCGAATTGGTTCTCGTTCCTTTCTGCTTAAAGCGTCAGCCACCACATTCGCTTTCCCGGGATGATAACGAATTTCACAATCATAGTCGTTTATTAACTCGACCCACCTACGTTGCCTCATGTTCAGCTGTTTTTGATCGAAAATATGTTGAAGGCTTTTATGATCAGTAAACACAGTGCATTTAACCCCATACAAGTAGTGTCTCCATATCTTCAATGCAAACACGACTGCTCCCAGTTCTAGATCATGCGTCGTATAATTCCGCTCGTGAATCTTTAATTGTCGGGATGCGTATGCAATAACTTTCTTCCGTTGCATAAGAACGCAACCAAAACCTTGTCGCGAAGCGTCACAATATATTTCAAAATCATCGTTCCCTTCTGGTAATGATAAAATAGGCCCGTAGTCAACTTCTTTTTCAGTAATTGAAATGCACCCTCCTGCTCGGAAGTCCATTCATATTTCTTCCCTTTTTGCGTTAACGCTGTCAACGGCTTAGCTATTCGGGAAAAATCTTGAATAAACCTTCTATAATAACCGGCTAAACCCAAAAATTAGCGTATCTGCATTGGTGTCTTAGGAGTCTCCCATTTTTCAATGGCTTCAATTTTTGCTGGATCAACCTGAATTCCTTTGCTACTAACAACGTGGCCAAGAAATTGCACTTCTTTCAACCAGAAAGCACATTTAGAAAATTTAGCATATAGCTGTTCTTTTCTCAATAACTCTAATATCAACCTTAAATGCTGTTCATGCTCTTGCTCACTCTTGGAATAGATAAGAATATCATCAATGAAAACGATAACAAACTTATCTAAATATGGACTACAAACTCGATTCATGAGGTCCATGAATACAGCTGGCGCATTCGTCAATCCAAACGGCATGACCAAAAATTCGTAATGACCGTAGCGTGTCCGAAAAGCAGTTTTCGGTATATCTTCTTCTTTGACACGTAATGTCACACCCCCAGTTAGGGCCTGGGTGAAATGTGACTTAATATCAAATCAACCAACATATTATAATATACGAGAACAATACTAAATGATAAAACAAACTTTATTGAGCACGCAGCGGAAAATGAAACGTAGTTACAATGATAGGAATAACAATAATGGAAATGTTCACATGCAGAAGTAATAAATGCGATATCTCTTGATCCTATGTCAAAGTAGCATCACATAAGCAGTAAGTATAAGAGCTTGAATCAAACAGCACCTGAGACAAAACATGCTAAAGTGTCAACCAAAAGGTTGAGTGAAGTTCATAGGTTTAACAAATAAGTTTGACCGTTTGTTTTAGACCACAAGATTTAATTTGTAAGGTTGATCTCCCGCAGGATCAAAAAGTAGATCTCGCAGATCCAAAAGTTATGCCAGTGCGTGATATTTAGACTAAACGTTCAAGTTTGCCCCATGACAAGTTGTGTCTGTCCTTGTCGGTTTAAATTTCATTATCAAGTAATACAAAGACTGAGTCAAATGTATCGGGGACGTTACTCCCGATAGGCCTACCCCCAATAAATAAGCATGTCGCAGCACTTAAAAATATCACTGTAGGGACTTAGTCGGACATAGCCGGGTATAGCATAGTTTTAACAGTTGGTACTGATATTTAGACTAGACTTTCAAGTTTACCCCGTGTCAAGTTATCGTTTATACTTGTCGGTTGGGGGCTTGCTGGTCATAGCCCAACATATCACAGTTTAATAGTTGATACGTGTAAGTACTGATATTTAGACTAGACTTTCAAGTTTACCCCGTAACAAGTTATCGTTTATACTTATCGGTTGGGGGCTTGCTAGTCATAGCCCAACATATCACAGTTTAATAGTTAATACGTGTAAAATAGTTATAAAAGTTGTGCATGTATTCTCACCCCAAAAGTTATAAAACAGTTATGAAACAGTAAAAAGTGGGGCTATGAATTCACGTATATAAATATTGTAAAACAGTTATTAAAATATTGCATGTTAAAAATTTAAAAAGCAAGCATGTGTCTCACCCCATAGTTTCAAAACAGTAATGAAATAGTAAAAAGTGGGGCTATGAAATTCACGTATATAAATATTGTAAAACAGTTATTAAAATATTGCATGTTAAAAATTTAAAAGCAAGCATGTGTCTCACCCCATAGTTTCAAAACAGTAATGAAATAGTAAAAAGTGGGGCTATGAAATTCACGTATATAAATATTGTAAAACAGTTATTAAAATATTGCATGTTAAAAATTTAAAAGCAAGCATGTGTCTCACCCCATAGTTTCAAAACAGTAATGAAATAGTAAAAAGTGGGGCTATGAAATTCACCTTAGTAAGTAGAGAGAGAGTTATTCCTCGGAATAAAGAGTTGAACGAGTGAGCAGGAAAGTCAACCTATTGACATTTAAGAGTAGTTAAGTGTTTTGCCCATGTTTAAGTTTAAGTATGTGTTTAAGTATAGTTTGTTTTACTAAGTTTCTATTCCTAGTAAGTTACTATTTTTATAATGTTTCCATTTTTAGAAAGTTTCTTATTTTACTAAGTTTCTATGACTATAGAGTTTCTACTTTTATGAGTGTTTTTCATTTTAGGATACTTGCCGTATTAGATAAGCTTCCAATCACCCCTTTCCCTTCGAATGGCTAATTTAGATCTAGGGGCTTGAGCCATAGGACCCTTTAAATCGGAAGTCCAAACCCTCTGCCTAGAATCTCGTAGAAACCATTCGTCAAGAAAGTTCGAAGATCTATACATCTCTAATACATATCCCAAAATATTTTTGTGCTACAATATAAGTAGTAGGTTATAGGTGCTAGTAATAGTAATAGTGTATACATGTTAAGTACTAGTATAAGTAGTATTAGGGTTTAAGGTTTTAATATGTATATGTATATATAATTCGTATATATACATAAAAATATTTTTTTTTTTACATGTATATATGTATATATAAATCTAGGAGTGTTTATGTATATACTTATGAATAACAAGTTTATAATATGAATATGAATTAACAAAGATTAAAGTTTATGTAAATAGTTTAGGGTTTATGTTATACCTTTGAAGATTCAAGATAATTAACAAAGAAAAGATGAACACGATGAAGATGGAAGATCAAAGCCTTAAAAATCTTGAAGAACTCCTTGAAGATTCTTGAAGAACACGAAGAACAAGCTTGAAGATCCGAATACCACAAGAGAGGGAGAGGGAGAGATTGTTTTTGAGAGAGGATTTTGGTGTGATTTGTGAATGAGAAACTAGGAGTTTATATAGTGCAAGTATTAGAGTGTTAGTCAACATAAGGATGTTCTAATTAATGATTTTATTTTATTTTATAATTTTTAGTCAACAATAGGTGGTACTAGTTTATATATATATTATTTTAATTTTTAGTCAACATAAGGATGATTCTTTAGTCTCATTATTATTACTATTATTACTATTATTATTTTTTACATTTACTACATGATAAGTATTATTTTCTTTTTACTAATTCATGACTTGTATATATTTAGTTCTCAATTGTTTTATTATTTATATAAATGTCAATTTTTATTTATTACTTATAGGTTATCAGTTATAATATTACATAAATGCATAAATTTTAATTAGCAGTGAGTGTCGACTAACAGTTTATTATTTTCATCTTTTATTAACTTGTCAATTATTGCACAAAGTTAATTAATATGTTTTCTAACTCTAAATACTTAACAATTGTTGATTAAAGTTTAATCATTAAGTTTTGATTATATTGTTTGGGCATTTAATATTGGAAAAATATATAATGGAAAAAATGAGGGTCGTTATAGTACCTCCCCGTTATTGAAAACTTCGTCCCGAAGTTTTTAGGTAGTTTTCTCGTTTGCATCAGCAGTTGAGAAGAGATGGGGATATTTCCGTTTCATATGGTCTTTGCGTTCCCAGGTATATTCGGGGCCTCTACGCGAATTCCACCGGACTTTAACGATAGGTATATTGCTTTTACGCGTTTGTTTGACCTCTCCTTCCATGATTTCTATAGGTTCTTCAACGAAGTGCATTTGCTCATCAATGCGGACATCATCCAGAGGAATAACGAGTGTGTCATCGGCAAGACACCGTTTAAGATTTGAGACATGAAACACATCATGTACTTGACTAAGTTCGGTTGGCAGTTCTAATCGGTATGCCACGGGACCGACTCTTTTAGTGATTGTGAATGGTCCAACATATCGTGGACTGAGTTTACTTCGCTTACCGAAGCGGACAACACCTTTCCAAGGGGATACTTTCAACATGACTTTATCTCCAACTTGGTATTCGATGTCTTTTCGTTTCTTATTGGCATAGCTTTTCTGTCGGCTACGGGCAGTTTCTAAACGTTGCTTGATTTGAACGATCTTTTCGGTAGTTTCGTGAATAATTTCAGGACCAGTTAAATGTCTGTCCTCAAGTTCATCCCAACACAAAGGGGATCTACACTTCCGTCCATATAAAGCTTCAAAAGGTGCAGCCTTAATGCTGGAGTGATAACTGTTATTATAAGAAAATTCAACCAAAGGTAGATGTCTATCCCATCCTTTGCCGAAATCGATTGCACAAGCACGTAGCATATCCTCCATAGTTTGAATGGTTCGTTCACTTTGACCATCGGTTTGCGGATGATAAGCTGTACTCATGTCGAGTTGAGTTCCAAGAGCAGATTGTAAAGTTTTCCAAAATCTAGAAACAAATCGACTATCGCGATCAGAAATGATCGAGATAGGAACACCATGACGTGAGACGATTTCTTTAATATAAAGCTGTGCTAATCTCTCCATCTTGTCGGTTTCCTTGATTGGTATGAAATGTGCAGATTTAGTAAGACGATCAACTACGACCCAAATAGTATCGTTACCGTTCGAAGTCTTAGGTAACTTAGTAACGAAGTCCATAGTGATACCTTCCCACTTCCACTGCGGAATGTCGGGTTGTGTCAATAGACCAGAAGGCTTTTGATGTTCGGCCTTGACTTTCAAACAAGTGAGACACTTACTAACATAAGTAGCAATATCGGCTTTCATGTTAGGCCACCAGTAGAATTCCTTCACATCGTGATACATCTTACTGGAACCGGGATGGATAGAATATCTAGTCTTATGTGCTTCATCCAAGACTAGTTCGCGAAGATTACCAAAACGAGGAACCCAGATTCTATTGCCAAAGTACCGTGTACCATTAGCTTTCACTTGAAGTTGGTTCTCAAAACCAATAGGTCCTTCACCTTCGATAAGTGTCGGTCTAATAGCTTCCAATTGAGCTTCACAGATTCGTGAAATAAGATTCGATTTGATTTTTAGGTTTAAAGCACGAACACGTTTAATATCGTCTTTTCGACTAAGGGCATCGGCAACTACATTCGCCTTGCCAGGATGATATTTCAGCTCACAATAATAATCGTTCAATGTCTCGAGCCATCGACTTTGCCTCATATTCAGCTGTTTTTGATCAAAGATGTGTCGAAGACTTTTATGGTCAGTGTACACCGTAAAGTGATTACCATAGAGATAATGTCTCCATATCTTTAATGCAAATACCACGGCACCTAACTCTAGGTCATGTGTGGTATAGTTTACTTCATGTTTCTTCAACTGTCTAGATGCATAGGCGATAACCTTCTCTCGTTGCATTAAAACACAACCAAAGCCATGCTTTGAGGCATCGCAGTAAACAACAAAGTCGTCGGTACCTTCAGGTAAAGAAAGAATCGGGGCTGTTGTCAACTTCTCCTTCAGAATCTTGAAAGCAGATTCCTGTTCTTCGGACCACTCAAATTTCTTCCCTTTTTGAGTCAGCTTTGTAAGAGGTTTGGCAATGAGAGAAAAATCTTTTATAAACCTTCGATAGTAACCGGCAAGTCCCAAAAATTGACGAATATGCTTTGCAGTCTTTGGTATCTCCCAGTTCTGAATAGCAGTAATCTTAGCTGGATCGACATGTATTCCGTTTCTATCAACAACATGTCCGAGAAATTGTACGGTTTTGAGCCAAAACTCGCACTTAGAAAATTTAGCATAAAGTTGTTCCTTTCGTAAGAGTTCAAGAATCATGCGCAAATGTTGCTCATGCTCTTTCTCATTCTTCGAATAGATCAAGATGTCGTCAATGAATACGATGACAAATTTGTCAAGATACGGTTTACAAACACGATTCATGAGGTCCATGAACACGGCAGGAGAATTAGTTAAACCAAAAGGCATGACACAGAATTCATAGTGCCCATAACGAGTGCGAAAAGCAGTCTTAGGAATATCGGATTCCTTGACCTTGAGTTGGTGATAACCGGATCTTAAATCAATCTTTGAATAAACACTTGACCCTTGAAGTTGGTCAAATAGATCATCAATACGTGGCAACGGATAACGGTTCTTGATAGTAAGCTTGTTAAGTTCGCGGTAATCAATGCACATCCTTAATGTACCATCCTTCTTTTTAACAAACAGAATAGGAGCTCCCCAAGGGGACGAGCTTGGACGAATGAAACCTTTATCCAATAGTTCTTGGAGTTGGTTGGATAATTCCTTCATTTCGGAAGGTGCTAAACGGTATGGTGCTTTAGCAACAGGAGCAGCACCAGGAGTTAAATCAATTTGGAATTCAACTTGTCGAGGAGGTGGAATACCCGGAAGATCTTCGGGAAACACATCGGGAAAGTCTTTAACTACTGGTACATCTTCAATTCGCTTCTCTTTCGATTCAATCAGATTAACGTGGGCTAGAATAGCTGGATAACCTTTCATAAGGTATTTGCGGGTTTTAATACAGGAGATAATATTGAGATTGGAACCACTCTTTTCACCTTGGATAATAAGAGTCTCTCCATTTCCTAATGGAACATGAACGGTTTTATCGTAACACATGATCGCAGCTCTTAATGGACGTAACCAATCCATTCCAACTACGACATCGAAACTTCCTAGCTCGACCGGCAAAAGGTCTATCTTAAATTCTTTGCTGGCTAAGATTAGGTTGCAGTTTTTATAAATTTTATCAACTTTCATGATCTTTCCATTGGCTACTTCTACTAATCGTTTAGTTTCTAAGGGTTGAGGCTTTTCAGTAAATAGGGTACAAAATTCATTAGATACGTAACTTCGGTCGGCACCAGTATCGAATAAAATAGTTGCGTAGCAATTATTGACGAGATACGTACCCGTGATGACCTCATCTTCATCTCGGGCTTCAGCAGCAGTAATAACAAATGCACGACCCTTTGCAGCAGTAGTATTGGCTCCAGTAGCAGGATTATCTCTCTTCTTAGGGCAATTTGGACTAATGTGTCCCTTTTCCCCACAAGTATAACAAGTAGGAGGAGCTTTGGCAGGAACAATAGATTTATTCTTTGGAGGAGTCCTACACGTCTTAGCTACGTGTCCCACTTTCTTACACAACGAACAAGTGGCAGTGCACTGCCCCGGGTGATGCCTTTCACAACGAACACAAAAAGGATAAGTGCCCTTATAATTCGTCCTTGTACTATCCATAAGCTTTTTACTAACATTCTGAGTTGAACCTTGAGACGGCTCAAACTTCCTCTTACCATCATTACCCTTGGTTTCAACTTGCTTATTGGCCGACGCCCTTCTTCTCTTGGCCAACATGAGATTTTGTGCCATGAGAATCACAGCATCCAAAGTAACCTTCTCAGCAGCAATAACATTCCCTTGAACATCCTCGGGAAGACCTTCAATATACCGCTCAATTCTTCTAGCTTCAGTAGGAAACATTTCAGGACATAGAGTAGAAAGCTCCAGATAACGATTGGTATAATTCTCAATGTCAGTACCCTTGACCCTGAGTTCCCAGAACTCAGCTTCAAGCTTCTGAACTTGACTCCTTGGGCAGAATTTGTTGACCATCATACTTTTGAGTTCGTCCCATGGAATTGCATTAGCATTATCAATTCCTACGGACTTGGCATAAGCAGTCCACCAAGTTAAAGCATTACCACCCAACGAGCTAGTGGCATACTTTACTCGATCATCATCACCACAGTTGCAAATACGGAAGATAGATTCCATCTTTTCGAACCAACGAACTAGTTCGACAGCTTCTTCGTTTCCCTTAAAAGCGGGAGGGTGACAGTTTGTAAAGTCCTTGTAGGAACAAGGTTTTGGTTGAGTATTAGCATGATTAGCTTGGGCGTTGCCTTGGGCAGCAGCGAGTAACTGTTGGAATTGCTCAGTAGTTAACACAACGTTGTTAACGGTAGGTGCAGCTGGACGAACCATGATGTCACTACATAAAAGTGAACATATATTTGATAAGTTTAACAAGTTATAAGTTTGAGTAATCACAAGTATGAATAAACTAAAGTATTGATATCGCATGATATTAATAAAACACTTTATATTATTAGAACGAGGCATTAAATAAGCCTTTATTACACGATTCGGAAATAGAAATTGTTTAAGGCACAGCCTTTACATAGATGGAAAATAGGAAAAATAACTAGGAAATATTAAGATTGAAGTAGTCTTCATATTTCGTCTCCAACCTTCTTCATAAACTCCTCAACTTTCTCATTTTTCGACTTTTGTTTCTCATAGAGATACTCGAAGTTGTCATAAAGGTTGGTAACACGACTGTTTACGGCATTAGTGTTGTACTCTCTTATGGCAAGTTGTTCGTCGACTCGACCTTTCTCCATTTTCATTCGGACATCAACATCCTCCTTGAGGTAAGCAAGTGATTGCTTTCCCCAGCGAGTGTTGCGTTCTTCCTCGCACTTTAGCATCAGCAACTCCTTTCTTAGCTCGACGTTTTCTTTCATAAGTTTCTTCATTCGACGATCCGCTCTTTCCATGTGGCGAAGTAGACCTCCAATGTTTCTCTCGGTATCGTTTCGTAATCTCATGATTTCATACTTAGGACCATCATAAAAAGGAGATCGGGCTCTCTTCCTTGATGGACCAACTTCTTCATGCCGTTTTCCCTTATCTTGGGTTCTCGGAGTTGGGTAGTATTGAGGAGACCCATGTGAATCTAAAATAGTATTCGGGCTATAATTCAGCGGTGGTGAAGCAGGATTATAAAGAGGACTTCGAACTGGTCTCGAAGTTGAAGAGTGTCCAACACCTACTTCGGTGGTAGGGTTGTGAGTTGCTTTGTTGGACTTGTTAACGCTTGAGCTTGACATCCTATCATTAGGAAAGAGACCTTGATTAGAATCTTTGAGTCAAGTTTATTAAAGCATAATTTTTAAGATTATACGACAATCCTAAGTGCTTTAAGTCCAAGGCAGGAAAGGTTATAGTTTCCTAGATTGCTAAGGCACCCTAGCTAACAAGTAAGGCACACATAAAAATGCAATCCTGGTTCTCTATAACAGCCTGGTTTGCTCTGATACCAATCTGTCACACCCCCAGTTAGGGCCTGGGTGAAATGTGACTTAATATCAAATCAACCAACATATTATAATATACGAGAACAATACTAAATGATAAAACAAACTTTATTGAGCACGCAGCGGAAAATGAAACGTAGTTACAATGATAGGAATAACAATAATGGAAATGTTCACATGCAGAAGTAATAAATGCGATATCTCTTGATCCTATGTCCAAGTAGCATCACATAAGCAGTAAGTATAAGAGCTTGAATCAAACAGCACCTGAGACAAAACATGCTAAAGTGTCAACCAAAAGGTTGAGTGAAGTTCATAGGTTTAACAAATAAGTTTGACCGTTTGTTTTAGACCACAAGATTTAATTTGTAAGGTTGATCTCCCGCAGGATCAAAAAGTAGATCTCGCAGATCCAAAAGTTATGCCAGTGCGTGATATTTAGACTAAACGTTCAAGTTTGCCCCATGACAAGTTGTGTCTGTCCTTGTCGGTTTAAATTTCATTATCAAGTAATACAAAGACTGAGTCAAATGTATCGGGGACGTTACTCCCGATAGGCCTACCCCCAATAAATAAGCATGTCGCAGCACTTAAAAATATCACTGTAGGGACTTAGTCGGACATAGCCGGGTATAGCATAGTTTTAACAGTTGGTACTGATATTTAGACTAGACTTTCAAGTTTACCCCGTGTCAAGTTATCGTTTATACTTGTCGGTTGGGGGCTTGCTGGTCATAGCCCAACATATCACAGTTTAATAGTTGATACGTGTAAGTACTGATATTTAGACTAGACTTTCAAGTTTACCCCGTAACAAGTTATCGTTTATACTTATCGGTTGGGGGCTTGCTAGTCATAGCCCAACATATCACAGTTTAATAGTTAATACGTGTAAAATAGTTATAAAAGTTGTGCATGTATTCTCACCCCAAAAGTTATAAAACAGTTATGAAACAGTAAAAAGTGGGGCTATGAATTCACGTATATAAATATTGTAAAACAGTTATTAAAATATTGCATGTTAAAAATTTAAAAAGCAAGCATGTGTCTCACCCCATAGTTTCAAAACAGTAATGAAATAGTAAAAAGTGGGGCTATGAAATTCACGTATATAAATATTGTAAAACAGTTATTAAA
Source organism: Rutidosis leptorrhynchoides (assembly GCF_046630445.1). Lineage (NCBI taxonomy): Eukaryota > Viridiplantae > Streptophyta > Magnoliopsida > Asterales > Asteraceae > Rutidosis > Rutidosis leptorrhynchoides. Next base: position 243,706,120 of record NC_092343.1, read on the forward strand.
ATATTGCATGTTAAAAATTTAAAAGCAAGCATGTGTCTCACCCCATAGTTTCAAAACAGTAATGAAATAGTAAAAAGTGGGGCTATGAAATTCACGTATATAAATATTGTAAAACAGTTATTAAAATATTGCATGTTAAAAATTTAAAAGCAAGCATGTGTCTCACCCCATAGTTTCAAAACAGTAATGAAATAGTAAAAAGTGGGGCTATGAAATTCACCTTAGTAAGTAGAGAGAGAGTTATTCCTCGGAATAAAGAGTTGAACGAGTGAGCAGGAAAGTCAACCTATTGACATTTAAGAGTAGTTAAGTGTTTTGCCCATGTTTAAGTTTAAGTATGTGTTTAAGTATAGTTTGTTTTACTAAGTTTCTATTCCTAGTAAGTTACTATTTTTATAATGTTTCCATTTTTAGAAAGTTTCTTATTTTACTAAGTTTCTATGACTATAGAGTTTCTACTTTTATGAGTGTTTTTCATTTTAGGATACTTGCCGTATTAGATAAGCTTCCAATCACCCCTTTCCCTTCGAATGGCTAATTTAGATCTAGGGGCTTGAGCCATAGGACCCTTTAAATCGGAAGTCCAAACCCTCTGCCTAGAATCTCGTAGAAACCATTCGTCAAGAAAGTTCGAAGATCTATACATCTCTAATACATATCCCAAAATATTTTTGTGCTACAATATAAGTAGTAGGTTATAGGTGCTAGTAATAGTAATAGTGTATACATGTTAAGTACTAGTATAAGTAGTATTAGGGTTTAAGGTTTTAATATGTATATGTATATATAATTCGTATATATACATAAAAATATTTTTTTTTTTACATGTATATATGTATATATAAATCTAGGAGTGTTTATGTATATACTTATGAATAACAAGTTTATAATATGAATATGAATTAACAAAGATTAAAGTTTATGTAAATAGTTTAGGGTTTATGTTATACCTTTGAAGATTCAAGATAATTAACAAAGAAAAGATGAACACGATGAAGATGGAAGATCAAAGCCTTAAAAATCTTGAAGAACTCCTTGAAGATTCTTGAAGAACACGAAGAACAAGCTTGAAGATCCGAATACCACAAGAGAGGGAGAGGGAGAGATTGTTTTTGAGAGAGGATTTTGGTGTGATTTGTGAATGAGAAACTAGGAGTTTATATAGTGCAAGTATTAGAGTGTTAGTCAACATAAGGATGTTCTAATTAATGATTTTATTTTATTTTATAATTTTTAGTCAACAATAGGTGGTACTAGTTTATATATATATTATTTTAATTTTTAGTCAACATAAGGATGATTCTTTAGTCTCATTATTATTACTATTATTACTATTATTATTTTTTACATTTACTACATGATAAGTATTATTTTCTTTTTACTAATTCATGACTTGTATATATTTAGTTCTCAATTGTTTTATTATTTATATAAATGTCAATTTTTATTTATTACTTATAGGTTATCAGTTATAATATTACATAAATGCATAAATTTTAATTAGCAGTGAGTGTCGACTAACAGTTTATTATTTTCATCTTTTATTAACTTGTCAATTATTGCACAAAGTTAATTAATATGTTTTCTAACTCTAAATACTTAACAATTGTTGATTAAAGTTTAATCATTAAGTTTTGATTATATTGTTTGGGCATTTAATATTGGAAAAATATATAATGGAAAAAATGAGGGTCGTTATACGTAATTGATGATAGCCCGATCTTAGGTCAATTTTCGAGTACACACATGATCCTTGGAGTTGATCAAATAAGTCGTCAATTCTCGGTAGTGGATACCGATTCTTGATAGTTAACTTATTTAATTCACGATAATCTATACACATTCGGAAAGATCCGTCTTTCTTCTTGACGAATAAAATTGGAGCTCCCCACGGTGAAGTACTTGGTCGTATGAATCCACGATCCAGTAATTCTTTTAACTGACTCTGAAGTTCTTTTAACTCGAACGGTGCAAGTCTATATGGAGCACGAGCCACTGGTGCAGCTCCTGGTACTAAATCTATTTGAAATTCTACAGATCTAAATGGAGGTAATCCCGGCAACTCTTCCGGAAATACTTCAGGAAAATCTCTTGCCACAGGCACGTCATTGATGCACTTCTCTTTTTCTTTCTTTTCGACTTTATTAACATGTGCTAAGATAGCATAGCACCCTTTCTTCAAGCACTTTTGAGCTTTCAAATAACTAATGAGTTTTAGCTTTGAGTTACCCTTCTCTCCATAAATCATTACTGGCGTTTTATTCTTACGAGGAATGCGAATTGCCTTCTTGGCGCACACAACTTCGGCTCCTATTTTGGACATCCAGTCCATGCCGACTATTACATCAAAACTTCCTAATTCTAGGGGTATCAAATCAATCTTAAATGTTTCTCCGGCTAAATTTATTTTACAATCACGGCAAATTTTATCGGCTTTAATTAGTTTACCATTAGCTAACTCAATCATGTACTTAGCATCTAGAGGTAATGATGAACAATTCAATTTAGCGTGAAAGTCTCTACACACGTAACTTCTATCAGCACCAGTATCAAATATAATAGATGCGGATAAGTTATTAATGGTAAACGTACCCGTAACAAGCTCCGGGTCTTCACACGCCTCTCTAGCATTAATAACAAATGCTCTCCCTCGTGCAGGTCCGATATTTTTCTCTGGATTCGGGCACTGGCTCTTATAGTGACCTTGTTTTCCACACCCATAACAAGTAATGGTAGCTAAAGCAGTTCTATTTGCATTGGTGGCAGGAGTCTTGGTACCATTTGTAACGAGAGCCCTACAATCTTCAGCAAGATGACCCTTTCGATTACATTTGTTGCATACCACATTACAGTAACCAGAGTGATGTTTGTGGCATCGGTTGCATAAAGGATTTTGTCCTTTATAACCAAAGCTTAAACCACTACCCGCACCTTGCGTGTTTTCTTGTTTCTTAAAAGATTGTTGTTGGTTACCTCGATCATAATTTCCATTCCACTTTCTTTTGTTACCTGATACCTTCACATCAGTATTGGATACTTTCTTATCCATGATGACCTGATCCATTAGCTCGTTTGCCATGGTTATAGCTTCATGAATTGTCTTAGGTTTCGATGCTGTAACATTTGCCTTGACCTTTTTGGGCAAACCATCTTTGTACATTTCAATCTTCCGTTCTTCGGTTGGAACCAATTCAGGACATAGCAAAACTAATTCCATGAATCGCTGATTGTAGTTGGTGATTTCAGTACCAATAACCTTCAGACTTCGTAACTCATCTTCCAACTTCCTAACCTCATTCCTTGGACAATATTCGTTGATTAACATTGTTTTGAATTCTTCCCATGGAGTATCATAAGCTACATCTCCTCCTACAGCCTTCACATAATTTTTCCACCACGTGAGTGCACTATCTTGTAAAGTGCACGATGCATACTTGGTCATGTCCTTTTCAACACAACCACTTATTTTAAACACAGTCTCCATCTTTTCTATCCACCGGGTTAAACCGATCGGTCCTTCTGTTCCACTGAATGATGAGGGATTGCAAGCTTGAAAAGTTTTGTAAGTGCACCCCACACGAGGATTTGGGTTAACTGCAGCACCTCTTGCAGCCTCGACCCATAACATTCTGTCGTTCACTCGCTGATTGATGAGTTCCTGGATTTCTTGTTCCGTCATTCGGTTCAATCGCGCCATATTCTTCTATAAGAATGAAAAGAAAATAATTATTCACATGGAATATTATAGATGTAGTGTATATTTACAGTACATTATAGCTTATTAATAATATGAACCAGGTATTATTATAAAAGCCTTTTCTTCTTATTAGCGTTTTATAATTATATCTAGGGTAGTACCTACCCGTTAATGTCCATACTTAATAGCTTAGTACAGAATCAATTACTACCATCTAAATAATACTTAACCATGGAAAATTATTGCATTTCACACTTCACTATTTTACATATGCTTATCTTACATCGAACATTAAACAAACCACACTAATAATATTATACAAAACATTATATGATCCCATGGTTTAATACGGCAGCGCATCGTTTGGTCTATTTTCTAGGACGTTTAGGTTCAAAGAATCGCTTAACGCTTATCATGGCTGTCTGCCTATATTTTGGCTGTGGGACTGAAGAACTGGATGCCGGGATAGAACGAATAGGAATAGCGGGAATAGGGGTGGTAGTGTCTAGTGGAGTTGGTGCCACATCATCCTTATTAAACTCAGGATTTGAATTTTCTAATTCATTAGCCTTTCGTTTCTTTCTTAGTTCGAACTCGTCTTTTGTAATTTCCTGTATTTCATCCTCGGGTTCACTTTCCTCCTCGGGTTCACTTTCCTCCTCGGGTTCACTTTCCTCCTCGGGTTCACTTTCCTCCTCGGGTTCACTTTCCGGGTTCTCTATAGTCGGTTCATCCGGAATTTGTGAGTCTTCCCCAAAGATATTATTTTCGTCATCGGATAGGTTAATGACTGGAACATCATCTGAAGATTCTGGTTCGGAGTCGCTGAATGTGATAACAAGTTTTGAGCCCGACATCTATCACACAACAAAAAACCCATTAGTACTACATAATATTTACATATAAATTTTAACCAACGATGATAAGCAATGGTTTTTAAATAAGACCCGGTCAAAGTCCAGACTTACTAATGTATCCTAACGACTTATCAGTTAGACACACTAATGCAAACCTGGTTCGCTAAGACCACCGCTCTGATACCACATGTCATAACCCGTCCTTAACCGTAAGAACGTGTTAGATAACGTATGATTTCATTGCGAGGTATTGACCTCTATATGCGACATTTTTAAAAGAAAAACTGCATATATTATACATTACAAACCATGATTCTTATTTTTGATACAAGCTTTGGACGAAATAAAGATGATTATCGTTTAGCGATAATCTTCGACTTACAAACTTTACAAATGATGATAACAACACGATTTCTAGCATATTTTACAACACAAGTTCTTGGATATGCAGTTTTATTTTTGACACAAATATGCGTACGCAAGATCCTGCTCAAATTCAACATAATGCAGCGGAAGCTTTAGTAATCTCCTGAGAATAGACATGTTTTAAAAGGTCAACATAAAGTTGGTGAGATATAGGTTTAGTGCCGGCAGCAATATATATATATAGACCACAAGATTTCGTATATAAACAGTTTAATAAAAATATTCTAAGTGGTTGAGCACTTGGTAACCATACTTAACATTTAATCACGTCGCATATTCCCTTTAATATGAAATCTTACTACACCGTACCAAGTGTAGTCACAAAACGAAGTACTGTGCAACCGTTGAATACTGGTCGTCCAGTCCAGTTGGGGTTGTCAGGCCCGATAGATCTATCAACAGGATTCGCGATTACAATACCGCTGTAAATAACAGTTACCAAGCTACAGGGAAGTATGCCAGTGGTACAACTCAACGTAGAATATATTTTTCAGTTACTTGTGTCCATAACGTAAAACATAAAATACATGTATTCTCATCCCGAAATACTTAGAGTTTAAAAATGGGACTATATACTCACGTTCGTCTTGAAGATATATATATTTTTGACTTGGTCTTCCGGTTGATATCACGAACCTATCCATATATAATATATCAATACCTTTTCTTTTTAAACAAACGTCTCATATATATACTTGTTATACTTTTAATACTTTGAATAATTCCTTAGTCCGTAGTTAGCATTTCGTTGTTAGTAATTCAATTTTAATGGTTCATTTTTAGATGTTTAATATACCCGCAATGAAATAAATAAAACCCCCAACGAAATAAATAAAACCCCATCGTATATGTATTGGTCGAGATTAATCTTGACCCATGGTACCGGTGTTGTCAAATGACGTGTTGCGTACATAAAGTACCGGTGTTGTCAAATGACGTGTTGCGTACAATCATGGGATCTTATGATTAATCTTCTCGTGTTGTTTACGGGTGATCCTGAACCATATAAAATTGAATTATAAGTACATATATATAAAATATCATGTTAACTTAAAAAGATGTGATTTATTTAATTTTTCCCAATTATTTTCGTGGCTAAACTAGTCTTGGATATCCGATTTTGTTTCGGTCATAGTTTCTTCGTTACAACTCCGTTTTCATTGATTCAACTTGCCACTTCCTTGGATCGAGTCCCTCTTTAAGACTATGAACTGTAAATACCTTAGTTTGTATTCGAAATCACAGGTCATAGGTCAAACTTTAGTAAAACTTATGGAGTTGATCATTTTCCATCATGTAAACAACCTTAAATGATTATTTTTCTAAAAATACTTATACTTTGAGTTAAATCATGAAATTTTTATGTGTTAACATATTCATAGTAAATATCAATTTTCCAGAAAATAAGCCTCCAATTCAAAGTTCAAAATAGTTTTTAATTATCCAACCCAAAACAGCCCCCGGTTACACTCCGACACCGTAGATTCAGTTTTTAAGATAATCTTTGAAAAACCAAGTTATACCTTGTTAAATTAGCATATATTTAAGTTATATTACAGGTCTTGGGGTATTTTAAAAGTTAAGTTAGAAGGATCTATTTAGTTTGCAAACAAGTTTGAAAACATTCAAACTATGTTCTTGTTGTTAAAATTTTATACCACAAAATAAGATAGCTATATATATATGAATCGAATAAGGTTATGAACATAGTTACTACCTCAAGTTCCTTGGACAAGGTTGCTGTAAAAGAGGAGTAAGAACCTAGAACTAAAAGGGTGATGGAATTGGATGAAAGATTGGAAGTAAGTTTGTGTTCTTGGAAGGATTCTTGAAGTGTTTTTGTAAGGGTTTTCTTATGGTGATTAAGTGATGTTTTTGAAGCTAAATGATGGGGAAAATGCTTGGAGATGATCAAGTATGAAGTTAAGAGTATTTTGAGAGAGAAATGGGAGTGTAAGTATGAGAAAATGGGGTGAAGAAATGGTGTGCATGCATAAAAACGTTTTTAGGTTATAAAGGAAAAAAAAGATACCTAACTTTGTTTTCTTGCTAAATAATTCATGCTACTTGACAAATGGTTGGTTCCACATGTTTCTTAATCATTTAAGTCTGCTAAGGAGCAGATTTTTATTGGTATATACCAATAGTAAATACATCTAGAAGCTGCGTATGATACGGGTACATATACCCTAGATATACGTGTAGAAATCTTTGAGAAAACGGAACGAGGATTCAAATATAGCTATCTTTTGTAAATATACTTATATTGTTTTATGTATGTAAGCCCTTTAAAAGTGATAAAATACATATCTATACGATGCATGTATAAGTATTATAGGTTATAAGTATTTATGTCGAAGAACGTTACGTATAGTTATCGTTTTGAAAACTTAAGTTAGTAGTTTCAAAATATACTTATAACTCATTGTTATTAGTACCCAATGAGATGTTAAACATCCTTAGATCATGTTAAATATATATAAATACATATATATACATAAACGTATAATTATCGTATGTTATATAGTTCGTGATATCATCGGTCAAATTGAACGGTCAAACGTTGTGTAAAACTCTTTTCGAAGACATAAGTCTCAACAATTTGGATTGCTTGTCATGTTGGTAAGGTTTAATTTATGTAAATATTAATCTTATAAATATAGAATGATCGAAAAAGTGCGGGTCATTACAGTCGACGCCTTGAGCAGAAAGGACAGAGAACCCATTCGAGTAAAATCTATGAATATAATGATTCACACTAACCTTACTACTCAAATAAAGGAGGCGCAACAAGGAGTTTTAAAAGAGAGAAATTTAAAGGATGAAATACCCAAAGGATCGGAGAAGCATCTTAATATTCGGGAAGACGGAACCCGGTATAGGGCTGAAAGAATTTGGGTACCAAAATTTGGAGATATGAGAGAAATGGTACTTAGAGAAGCTCATAAAATCAGATACTCAATACATCCTGGAACGGGGAAGATGTACAAGGATCTTAAGAAACATTTTTGGTGGCCAGGTATGAAAGCCGATATTGCTAAATATGTAGGAGAATGTTTGACGTGTTCTAAGGTCAAAGCTGAACATCAGAAACCATCAGGTCTACTACAACAACCTGAAATCCCAGAATGGAAATGGGAAAACATTACCATGGATTTCATTACTAAATTGCCAAGGACTGCAAGTGGTTATGATACTATTTGGGTAATAGTTGATCGTCTCACCAAGTCAGCACACTTCCTACCAATAAGAGAAGATGAAAAGATGGAGAAGTTAGCACGACTGTATTTGAAGGAAGTCGTCTCCAGACATGGAATACCAATCTCTATTATCTCTGATAGGGATGGCAGATTTATTTCAAGATTCTGGCAGACATTACAGCAAGCATTGGGAACTCGTCTAGACATGAGTACTGCCTATCATCCACAAACTGATGGGCAGAGCGAAAGGACGATACAAACGCTTGAAGACATGCTACGAGCTTGTGTTATTGATTTCGAAAACAGTTGGGATCGACACCTACCGTTAGCAGAATTTTCCTACAACAACAGCTACCATTCAAGTATTGAGATGGCGCTGTTTGAAGCACTTTATGGTAGAAAGTGCAGGTCTCCAACTTGTTGGAGTGAAGTGGGGGATAGACAGATTACAGGTCCGGAGATAATACAAGAAACTACCGAGAAAATCATCCAAATTCAACAAAGATTGAAAACCGCCCAGAGTCGACAAAAGAGCTACGCGGACAGTAAAAGAAAAGATATAGAGTTTGAAATTGGAGAAATGGTCATGCTTAAGGTTTCACCTTGGAAAGACGTTGTTCAATTTGGTAAACGGGGGAAACTAAATCCAAGGTACATTGGACCATTCAAGATTATAGATCATGTCGGACCAGTAGCTTACCAACTGGAGCTACCTCACCAACTCGCGGCTGTACATAACACTTTCCACGTCTCAAATTTGAAGAAATGTTTTGCTAAAAAAGATCTCACTATTCCGTTGGACGAAATCCAAATCAATGAAAAACTTCAATTCATTGAAGAACCCGTCGAAATAATGGATCGTGAGGTTAAGAGACTTAAACAAAACAAGATACCTATTTTTAAGGTTCGATGGAATGCTCATAGAGGACTCGAGTTCACTTGGGAGCGTGAAGATCAGATGAAGAAGAAATACCCGCATTTATTTCCAGAAGATACGTCAACACCTCCAACTGCTTAAAATTTCGGGACGAAATTTATTTAACGGGTAGGTACTGTAGTGACACGAACTTTTTCATGTTTATATATATATTAAATGAAATTTCTATTTACATGATTAAGTGTTTCCAACATGTTAAGCAATCAAACTTGTTAAGACTTGATTAATTGAAATAGGTTTCATATAGACAATTGATCACCCAAGTTGACCGGTGATTCACGAACGTTAAAACTTGTAAAAACTATACGATGACATATATATGGTTATATATATAGTTAACATGATTTTATTATAAGTATGTATCTCATTAGGTATTTTAACAATGAGTTATATACATAAAAGTGAGACTATTAATTTAAGAAACTCGAAAACGATATATATAACGATTATCGTTATAACAACTTCTTACTAGGTACATATGAATCATATTAAGATATTGATACACTTGGTTAATTATGTTAAATGATAAGTAAATATATTATTAAGTGTATTAACAATGAAATACATATGTAAAAATAAGACTACTAACTTAATGATTTCGAAACGAGACATATATGTAACGATTATCGTTGTAACGACATTTAACTGTATATATATCATACTAAGATATATTATATATCATAATATCATGATAATATAACAATTTAACATCTCATTTATTATAATAAACAATGGGTTAACAACATTCAACAAGATCGTTAACCTAAAGGTTTCAAAACAACATTTACATGTAACGACTAACGATGACTTAACGACTCAGTTAAAATGTATATACATGTAGTGTTTTAATATGTATTCATACACTTTTGAAAGACTTCAAGACACTTATCAAAATACTTCTACTTAACAAAAATGCTTACAATTACATCCTCATTCAGTTTCATCAACAATTCTACTCGTATGCACCCGTATTCGTACTCGTACAATACACAGCTTTTAGATGTATGTACTATTGGTATATACACTCCAATGATCAGCTCTTAGCAGCCCATGTGAGTCACCTAACACATGTGGGAACCATCATTTAGCAACTAGCATGAAATATCTCATAAAATTACAAAAATATGAGTAATCATTCATGACTTATTTACATGAAAACAAAATTACATATCCTTTATATTAATCCATACACCAACGACCAAAAACACCTTCAAACACTTTCATTCTTCAATTTTCTTCATCTAATTGATCTCTCTCAAGTTCTATCTTCAAGTTCTAAGTGTTCTTCATAAATTCTAAAAGTTCTAGTTTCATAAAATTAAGAATACTTCCAAGATTGCAAGTTTACTTCCAAGTTTTCTAAATCCATTCCAAGTAATCATCCAAGATCAAGAAACCTTTGTTACTTACAGTAGGTTATCTTTCTAATACAAGGTAATAATCATATTCAAACTTTAATTCAATTTCTATAACTATAACAATCTTATTTCGAGTGGAAATCTTACTTGAAATTGTTTTCGTGTCATGATTCTGCTTCAAGAACTTTCAAGCCATCCAAGGATCCTTTGAAGCTAGATCTATTTTTCTCATTTCCAGTAGGTTTATCCAAGGAACTTGAGGTAGTAATGATGTTCATAACATCATTCGATTCATACATATAAAGCTATCTTATTCGAAGGTTTAAACTTGTAATCACTAGAACATAGTTTAGTTAATTCTAAACTTGTTCGCAAATAAAAGTTAATCCTTCTAACTTGACTTTTAAAATCAACTAAACACATGTTCTATATCTATATGATATGCTAACTTAATGATTTAAAGCCTGGAAACACGAAAAACACCGTAAAACCGGATTTACGCCGTCGTAGTAACACCGCGGGCTGTTTTGGGTTAGTTAATTAAAAACTATGATAAACTTTGATTTAAAAGTTGTTATTATGGGAAAATGATTTTTATTATGAACATGAAACTATATCCGAAAATTATGATTAAACTCAAAGTGGAAGTATGTTTTCTAAAATGGTCATCTAGACGTCGTTCTTTCGACTGAAATGACTACCTTTACAAAAATGACTTGTAGCTTATTTTTCCGACTATAAACCTATACTTTTTCTGTTTAGATTCATAAAATAGAGTTCAATATGAAACCATAGCAATTTGATTCACTCAAAACGGATTTAAAATGAAGAAGTTATGGGTAAAACAAGATTGGATAATTTTTCTCATTTTAGCTACGTGAAAATTGGTAACAAATCTATTCCAACCATAACTTAATCAACTTGTATTGTATATTATGTAATCTTGAGATACCATAGACACGTATACAATGTTTTGACCTATCATGTCGACACATCTATATATATTTCGGAACAACCATAGTCACTCTATATGTGAATGTTGGAGTTAGCTATACAGGGTTGAGGTTGATTCCAAAATATATATAGTTTGAGTTGTGATCAATACTGAGATACGTATACACTGGGTCGTGGATTGATTCAAGATAATATTTATCGATTTATTTCTGTACATCTAACTGTGGACAACTAGTTGTAGGTTACTAACGAGGACAGCTGACTTAATAAACTTAAAACATCAAAATATATTAAAAGTGTTGTAAATATATTTTGAACATACTTTGATATATATGTATATATTGTTATAGGTTCGTGAATCAACCAGTGGCCAAGTCTTACTTCCCGATGAAGTAAAAATCTGTGAAAGTGAGTTATAGTTCCACTTTTAAAATCTAATATTTTTGGGATGAGAATACATGCAGGTTTTATAAATGATTTACAAAATAGACACAAGTACGTGAAACTACATTATATGGTTGAATTATCGAAATCGAATATGCCCCTTTTTATTAAGTCTGGTAATCTAAGAATTAGGGAACAAACACCCTAATTGACGCGAATCCTAAAGATAGATCTATTGGGCCTAACAAACCCCATCCAAAGTACCGGATGCTTTAGTACTTCTAAATGTATATCATATCCGAAGGGTGTCCCGGAATGATGGGGATATTCTTATATATGCATCTTGTTAATGTCGGTTACCAGGTGTTCACCATATGAATGATTTTTATCTCTATGTATGGGATGTGTATTGAAATATGAAATCTTGTGGTCTATTGTTACGATTTGATATATATAGGTTAAACCTATAACTCACCAACATTTTTTATGACGTTTAAAGCATGTTTATTCTCAGGTGAATACTAAGAGCTTCCGATGTTGCATACTAAAATAAGGACAAGATTTGAAGTCCATGTTTGTATGATATTGTGTAAAAACTGCATTCAAGAAACTGATTTCGATGTAACATATTTGTATTGTAAACCATTATGTAATGGTCGTGTGTAAACAGGATATTTTAGATTATCATTATTTGATAATCTACGTAAAGCTTTTTAAACCTTTATTTATGAAATAAAGGTTATGGTTTGTTTTAAAAATTAATGCAATCTTTGAAAAACGTCTCATATAGAGGTCAAAACCTCGCAACGAAATCAATTAATATGGAACATTTTTAATCAATAAGAACGGGACATTTCAAATGATCGAAGCCGAATATGCCCCTTTTGCTTGGTAGCCTAAGAATTAGGGAACATCACTAATTTTGAGAATTTGTGCACGCCTAATTGATGCGAATCCTAAAGATAGATCTATTGGGCCTGACGAACCCCATCCAAAGTATCGGATGCTTTAGTACTTCGAGTTTTATATCATGTCCGATAGATGTCCCGGAATGATGGGGATATTCTTATATGCATCTTGTTAATGTCGGTTACCAGGTGTTCACCATATGAATGATTTTTATCTCTATGTATGGGATGTATATTGAAATATGAAATCTTGTGTTCTATTATTACGATTTGATAAATATATAGGTTAAACCTATAACTCACCAACATTTTTGTTGACGTTTAAAGCATGTTTATTCTCAGGTGATTATTAAGAGCTTCCGCTGTTGCATGATAATATATGGACAAGATTTGGAGTCAGCATGCTTGTATAATATTGTTTAAAACTGCATTCAAAATTTACTTTGTTGTAACATATTAATATTGTAAACCAATATGTATTGGTAGTGTGTAAGTGTGATATTTTTTAGATTATCATTTCTGATAATCTAGGTGGTGTCCTTTTAACCTTGTCGATAAAATAAATGTTATGGTTTGTTTTTAAAAACGAATGCAGTCTTTGAAAAACGTCTCATATAGAGGTCAAAACCTCGCAACGAAATCAATTAATATGGAACGTTTATAATCAATATGAACGGGACATTTCAGTTAGTATCAGATCGTTGCTCTTAGAGAACCAGAAATTCGCATTAGTGTGTCTTATCGAGTTTGTTAGGATATATTAGTGAGTCTGGACTTCGACCGGGTTTTCTATAAAAACGATTGCTTAACACTTTTGTTGGAAACTATATGTAATTATTATGTGATATATTAGCCTCTTAATATGTTTGATATTGTGTGATAGATGTCTACCACTAGTACAAATCCCATCGACTCACCTGATAATAATGAAGAGTCAAATATAATTTGGGAAGATTCACAAATTTCTGAAGAGGAATCAGAAGAGGAGGAACCGGAAGAGGAGGAACCGGAAGAGAAGGAACCGGAAGAAGAGGAACCGAAAGAGGAGGAACCGAAAGAAGAAGAGGTTCTGGAGGAAGAAATATTGATACCTACAGTAAATTGATTAAATAAAAGAAAATCCTCAACCAACAGACCAACGTTAAAAATGGTCAATGGTGTTTCCGCCAAGGAAGCAAAATATTGGGAAGATTACCAATTTTCCGATGAATCGGATCTCGATGAGGATTCCGATGATATTATAGAAATTACCTCGACCCAATTTAATAAAGCAAAAGAAAATAATAAGGGAAAAGGTATAAAAATAGAGAAACCTGATTTCAACCCCGATGAACTTTATATGTATCGGCAACGTCCATATTTCCTAAATTGTAACAATAACCCGAGAACCTCTAAACCACCAGGTTTTTCTAAACCATTGTGGAAAATGATGGCTCGTATTAGAGGAACACCATATATCCCTAGAAAATTAGGAAAATGAACCAAGTCCGAAGAAGAAGAAACCAGTGATTCAGATTAGAGGGTTGTAATCATGTTGTGAATTATGTGTATTGTAGTGTGCTTGTCCTTTTATGTTCTATGTAAAAATTGCTTGTGTTGTTTGTTAATTATCTTTTACGAATCTAATCCTTGTCTATTTTACAGTATAAAAACAAAATGGACGTTAAGGGTAGACAACCGAATATTTTAGAAGACCTACCAGAGGATATGATTGAGGAAATCTTGTCTAGAGTCGGTCAGAATTCATCAGCACATTTAGTTATGGCGAAATTAACTTGTCAAACAATTGAAAGACTTTCCAGAAATGCCTTAGTTTATAAAAGGCTTTCCTTTGATAGGTGGGGTATATCACATTGGGGAGACCGTAAATTACGTCGTGTTTTCTTTAAAGCGTTAAATGCGGGGAACCCAAATGCAATTTTACGCTACGGGTTAAGAACCTATTTTGACTCAACATATCCCAACATAGGATTTCATGAGTTAGAAAGAGCTTCTTACATGCAACATAAAGAAGCATGTTATGCTTACGGGTTAATAATGTTAGCTTCTCATCAAATTGAGAAAAAGAACATTGGGTTGCAACTTTTAAATAAAACATTCCCACAAGTGACGGACTCGGTAGTTGAGATGAGAAACAAGGTTTTTATATTTGTTACGGGGCTGCTGGGCATTACGAAACCCTCGTCCTTTTGATGACATTACAACATGCTGCTTAGCCAATGGTCATAACGGTTACTTTTCACAAAACTAAGGATGGAAAGTCGTCTTAGTAAAACCAGAATGTATGACTTGTTTCTAGACTTATGAATTACGTGTCTTTATTTCTTTTGCTGAACAACTTACGTATTAACTAGAATTGCCTTTATAGCTGCCGAGTAGCAATGTTATTATGTGTTATATTTCATCCTATATGTATAATAGCGGTATTGTAAGTTTGTAATATTTTGTATAAAGTTTGAACGCGAAATTTTATTGTAATAAGTTTTTCATATAGAAGCGTAGTAGTTAAGTTGTATAGTAGCTAGTAAGTATGAACTTAACGGGTAGGTACTACCCGAATTAAAACTATAAAATGCTAATATGAAGAAAAATCTTTTATAAATAAGTTAATATTATGCTACGAAATACTATTGACTACTCTTAAATTCTATATGATTAACTCAATTCTTTTGGCTATTTTTAAAGGAAATGGCACCGGCAACTCGTCAGAATTTGAACATGAGTGAGGAAGACTTCCGTGTTTTCCTTGCAGCAAACATAGCTACAGTACAGGTTGCGATGCAAAATAACAATAACTCTGGATCTAGCAGTGGAACTAATTCCACAAGAAATCGTGTAGGATGCTCCTACAAAGAATTCACTGCCTGCAAACCTTTGGAATTTCATGGAACTGAAGGGCCAATTGGATTGAAACGGTGGACCGAGAAAGTCAAATCGTTGTTTGCCATAAGTAAGTGTACTGAAGAGGAAAAAGTTAAGTACGCTATGCATACCTTCACAGGTACGGCGTTAACATGGTGGAATACCTATCTTGAGCAGGTAGGACAAGATGCTGCTTACACACTACCATGGTCAGCATTCAAGCAATTGATGAACGAGCAGTACCGTCCTAGAAACGAGGTCAATAAGCTCGAGGCAGAGCTTAGAGAGTTACGAACATAAGGGTTCGACATTACCACGTATGAACGATGATTCACAGAGTTGTGCCTATTGTGTCCAGGAACGTTCGAAGATGAAGAAGAGAAGATCGAAGAGTTTGTAAAAGGGTTACCAGTAAGGATTCAAGAAGATGTGAGTTCACACGAGCCCGCTTCCATACAGAAGGCAAGTCGAATGGCTCATAAACTCATAAATCAGATTGAGGGAAGAATTAAAGAACAGGTGGCCGAAGAAGCCAACACGAAACAACTCAAGAGGATTTGGGAGGAAAACAATGACAAGAGTTACCAGTACAACAACGACAACAAAAATTACAACCACAATCGCAACTACTACCCCAAAAACCGCAACATAAATCGCAACAACAACAATCGCAATTCCAACAATAACAACTACAACAAACGTCCCAACAACAACAATTACAATAATCGTCCCAACAACAATAACAACCGCAACAACAACAATAATCAGAAACAGCAAATTGTGAGGTCTACGGACCAATGTATAACAGAACTAAAGGAACAAATAATGTCGGAATGAGTAATGTCAGAACAAGTAGTGTCGGAGCAAGTACTGCCAACGTAGTCTGTTATAAATGTGGAAAACCGGGCCACATTATTAAAAATTGCCCAAATCAGGGGAATACTAATGGGCAGGGCCACGGAAGAGTTTTCAATATTAATACGGCAGAAGCGCAGGAAGACCCGGAGCTTGTTACGGGTACGTTTCTCATTGACAATAAATCTGCTTATGTTTTATTTGATTCAGGTGCGGATAGAAGCTATATAAGTAGAGATTTTTGTGCTAAACTAAGTTGCTCACTGACGCCCTTGGATAATAAATTTTTACTCGAATTAGCAAATGGTAAATTAATTACAGCGGATAATATATGTCGGAATCGAGAAATTAAACTGGTTAACGAAATATTTAAGATTGACTTGATACCAGTAGAGTTAGGGAGTTTTGAAGTGATAATCGGTATGGACTGGTTGAAAGAAGTGAAAGCAGAGATCGTTTGTTACAAAAATGCAATTCGCATTATATGAGAAAAAGGAAAACCCTTAATGGTGTACGGAGAAAAGAGCAACGCGAAGTTAAACCTTATTAGTAACCTGAAGGCACAAAAACTAATAAGAAAAGGTTGCTATGCTGTGCTAGCACACGTCGAGAAAGTCAATTCCGAAGAAAAGAACATCAATGATGTTCTCGTCGCAAAAGAATTTCCCGACGTATTTTCGAAAGAATTACTGGGACTACCTCCACACCGATCCGTTGAATTTTAAATAGACCTTGTACCGGGAGCTGCACCAATAGTGAAATGTCCCGTTCATATTGATTATAAACGTTCAATATTAATTGATTTCGTTGCGAGGTTTTGACCTCTATATGAGACGTTTTTCAAAGACTGCATTCATTTTTAAAACAACCATAACCTTTATTTTATCAATAAAGGTTTCAAATGCATTACGTAGATTATCAAATAATGATAATCTAAAATATACTGTTTACACACGACCATTACATAATGGTTTACAATAGAAATATATTACATCGACATATGTTTCTTGAATGCAGTTTTTACATAATATCATACAAACATGGACTCCAAATCTTGTCCTTATTTTAGTATGCAACAGCGGAAGCTCTTAATATTCACCTGAGAATAAACATGCTTTAAACGTCAACAAAAATGTTGGTGAGTTATAGGTTTAACCTATATATATTAAATCGTAATAATAAACCACAAGATTTCATATTTCAATAAACATCCCATACATAGAGATAAAAATCATTCATATGGTGAACACCTGGTAACCGACATTAACAAGATGCATATATAAGAATATCCCCATCATTTCGGGACACCCTTCGGATATGATATAAATTTTGAAGTACTAAAGCATTCGGTACTTTGGATGGGGTTTGTTAGGCCCAATAGATCTATCTTTAGAATTCGCGTCAATTAGGGTATCTGTTCCCTAATTCTTAGATTACCAGACTTCATAAAAAGGGGCATATTCAATTTCGATAATTCAACCATAGAATGTAGTTTCACGTACTTGTGTCTATTTTGTAAATCATTTATAAAACCTGCATGTATTCTCATCCCAAAAATATTAGATTTTAAAAGTGGGACTATAACTCACTTTCACAGATTTTTACTTCGTCGGGAAGTAAGACTTGGCCACTGGTCGATTCACGAACCTATAACAAATATGTACATATATATCAAAGTATATTCAAAATATATTTACAACACTTTTAATACATTTTAATGTTTTAAGTTTATTAAGTCGGCTATCCTCGTTAGTAACCTATAACTAGTTGTCCAACGTTAGATGTATAGAAAAAAATTGATATATATTATCTTGAATCAATCCATGACCCAGTGTATACACGTCTCAGGCTAGATCACAACTCAAAGTATATATATTTTTGGAATCAACCTCAGCCTTGTATAGCTAACTCCCACATTACTGCATATAGAGTGTCTATGGTTGTTCCAAATAATATATACACATGGGTCGATATGATATGTCAAAACATTTGCATACGTGTCTATGGTATCCCAAAATTACATAATATATTAGAATACATGTATAATACAATATAAGTTAGCTAGGATATGATTAATATAGATTTGTTACCAATTTTCACGTTGCTACAACAAGAAAAATTATCCAATCTTGTTTTACCCATAACTTCTTCATTTTAAATCCGTTTTGAGTGAATCAAATTGCTATGGTTTCATATTGAACTCTATTTTATGAATCTAAATAGAAAAAGTATAGGTTTATTGTCAGAAATATAAGTTACAAGTCGTTTTTGTAAAGGTAGTCATTTCAGTCGAAAGAACGACGTCTAGATGACCAATTTAGAAAACATACTTCCACTTTGAGTTTAACCATGATTTTTGGATATAGATTCATGTTCATAAGAAATATCATTTTCCCAGAAGAACAACTTTTAAATCAAAGTTTATCATAGTTTTTAATTAACTAACCCAAAACAGCCCGCGGTGTTACTACGACGGCGTATGTCCGGTTTTACAGTGTTCTTCGTGTTTCCAGGTTTTAAATCATTAAGTTAGCATATCATATAGATATAGAACATGTGTTTAGTTGATTTTAAAAGTCAAGTTAGAAGGATTAACTTTTGTTTGCGAACAAGTTTAGAATTAACTAAACTATATTCTAGTGATTACAAGTTTAAACCTTCGAATAAGATAGCTTTATATGTATGAATCGAATGATGTTATGAACATCATTACTACCTCAAGTTTCTGGATAAAGTGACTGGAAATGAGAAAAATGGATCTAGCTTCAAAGGATCCTTGGATGGCTTGAAAGTTCTTGAAGCAGAATCATGACACGAAAACAAGTTCAAGTAAGATTTCCACTCGAAATAAAATTGTTATAGTTATAGAAATTGAATCAAAGTATGAATATGAGTATTACCTTGTATTAGAAAGATATCTTACTGTAAATAATAAAGATTTCTTGTGGTTGGATGATCACTCTACAAGATTGGAAGTAAGCTAGCAAACTTGGAAGTATTCTTGATTTTATGAAACTAGAACTTGTAGAATTTATGAAGAACACTTAGAACTTGAAGATAGAACTTGAGAAAGATTAATTAGATGAAGAAAATTGAAGAATGAAAGTGTTTATAGGTGTTTTTGGTCGTTGGTATTTGGATTAGATATAAAGGATGTGTAATTTTGTTTACAAGTAAATAAGTCATGAATGATTACTCATATTTTTGTAATTTTATGAGATATTTCATGCTAGTTGCCAAATGATGGTTCCCACATGTGTTAGGTGACTCATATGTGCTGCTAAGAGCTGATCATTGGAGTGTATATACTAATATTACATACATCTAAAAGCTGTATATTGTACGAGTACGAATACGGGTGCATACGAGTAGAATTGTTGATGAAACTGAACGAGGATGTAATTGTAAGCATTTTTGTTAATTAGAAGTATTTTGATAAGTGTCTTGAAGTCTTTCAAAAGTGTATGAATACATATTAAAACACTACATGTATATACATTTTAACCGAGTCGTTAAGTCATCGTTAGTCGTTACATGTAAGTGTTGTTTTGAAACCTTTAGGTTAACGATCTTGTTAAATGTTGTTAACCCATTGTTTATTAAATCAAATGAGATGTTAAATTATTACATTATCATGATATCATGATGTATTAATATATCTTAATATGATATATATACATTAAATTTCGTTACAATGATAATCGTTACATATATGTCTCGTTTCAAAATCATTAAGTTAGTAGTCTTGTTTTTACATATGTAGTTCATAGTTAATATACTTAATGATATGTTTACTTATCATAATATCATGTTAACTATATATATATATATATCCATATATATGTCATCATATAGTTTTTACAAGTTTTAACGTTCGTGAATCGTCGGTCAACTTGGGTGGTCAATTGTCTATATGAAACCTATTTCAATTAATCAAGTCTTAACAAGTTTTGATTGCTTAACATGTTGGAAACATTTAATCATGTAAATATCAATTTCATTTAATATATAAAAACATGGAAAAGTTCGGGTCACTACAGTACCTACCCGTTAAATAAATTTCGTCTCGAAATTTTAAGCTGTTGAAAGTGTTGACGAATCTTCTGGAAATAGATGCGGGTATTTCTTCTTCATCTGATCTTCACGCTCCCAGGTGAACTCGGGTCCTCTATGAGCATTCCATCGAACCTTAACAATCGGTATCTTGTTTTGTTTAAGTCTCTTAACCTCACGATCCATTATTTCGACGGGTTCTTCAATGAATTGAAGTTTTTCATTGATTTGGATTTCGTCCAACTGAATAGTGAGATCTTCTTTAGCAAAATATTTCTTCAAATTCGAGACGTGGAAAGTGTTATGTACATTCGCAAGTTGTTGAGGTAACTCAAGTCGGTAAGCTACTGGTCCGACACGATCAATAATCTTGAATGGTCCAATATACCTTGGATTTAATTTCCCCCATTTACCAAATCGAACAACACCTTTCCAAGGTGCAACCTTAAGCATGACCATTTCTCCAATTTCAAATTCTATGTCTTTTCTTTTAATGTCGGCGTAGCTCTTTTATCGACTTTGGGCGGTTTTCAACCGTTGTTGAATTTGTATGTTTTCCTCGGTAGTTTCTTGTATTATCTCCGGACCCGTAATCTGTCTATCCCCCACTTCACTCCAACAAATCGGAGACCTGCACTTTCTACCATAAAGTGCTTCAAACGACGCCATCTCAATGCTTGAATGATAGCTGTTGTTGTAGGAAAATTCTGCTAACGGTAGATGTCGATCCCAACTGTTTCTGAAATCAATAACACATGCTCGTAGCATGTCTTCAAGCGTTTGTATCGTCCTTTCGCTCTGCCCATCAGTTTGTGGATGATAGGCAGTACTCATGTCTAGACGAGTTCCTAATGCTTGCTGTAATGTCTGCCAGAATCTTGAAATAAATCTGTCATCCCTATCAGAGATAATAGAGATTGGTATTCCATGTCTGGAGACGACTTCCTTCAAATACAATCGTGCTAACTTCTCCATCTTGTCATCTTCTCTTATTAGCAGAAAGTGTGCTGACTTGGTGAGACGATCAACTATTACCCAAATAGTATCATAACCACTTGCAGTCCTTGGCAATTTAGTAATTAAATCCATGGTAATGTTTTCCCATTCATTCCGGGATTTCAGGTTGTTGTAGTAGACCTGATGGTTTCTGATGTTCAGCTTTGACCTTAGAACACGTCAAACATTCTCCTACATATTTAGCAATATCGTCTTTCATACCTGGCCACCAAAAATGTTTGTTAAGATCCATGTACATCTTCCTCGTTCCAGGATGTATTGAGTATCTGGTTTTATGAACTTCTCTAAGTACCATTTCTCTCATATCTCCAAATTTTGGTACCCAAATTCTTTCAGCCCTATATCGGGTTCTGTCTTCCCGAATATTAAGATGCTTCTTCGATCCTTTGGGTATTTCATCCTTTAAATTTCCCTCTTTTAAAACTCCTTGTTGCGCCTCCTTTATTTGAGTAGTAAGGTTAGTGTGAGTCATTATATTCATAGATTTTACTCGAATGGGTTCTCTGTCCTTTCTGCTCAAGGCGTTGGCTACCACATTTGCCTTTTCCGGGTGGTAACGAATCTCAAAGTCGTAATCATTCAATAATTCAATCCACCTACGCTGCCTCATATTCAGTTGTTTCTGATTAAATATGTGTTGAAGACTTTTGTAGTCGGTATATATAATACTTTTGACCCCATATAAGTAGTGCCTCCAAGTCTTTAATGCAAAAACAACCGTGTCTAATTCCAAATCATGCGTCGTATAATTTTGCTCGTGAATCTTCAATTGTCTAGACGCATAAGCAATCACCTTCGTCTGTTGCATTAATACACAACCGAGACCTTGCTTTGATGCGTCACAATAAATCACAAAATCATCATTCCCTTCAGGCAATGACAATATAGGTGCCGTAGTTAGCTTTTTCTTCAATAATTGAAATGCCTTCTCTTGTTCATCCTTCCATTCAAATTTCTTCCCTTTATGCGTTAATGCAGTCAAGGGTTTTGATATTTTGGAGAAATCTTGGATGAATCTTCTGTAGTAACCAGCCAATCCTAAAAATTGACGTATATGCTTCGGAGTTTTTGGGGTTTCCCATTTTTCAACGGTTTCGATCTTTGTCGGGTCCACCTGGATACCTTCTTTGTTCACTATGTGACCGAGGAATTGAACTTCTTCCAACCAAAATGCACACTTTGAAAACTTAGCGTACAGTTTTTGTTTCCTCAATACTTCTAGCACTTTTCTCAAATGTTCTTCGTGCTCTTGACCATTCTTTGAGTAAATAAGTATGTCATCGATGAAAAAAATGACAAACTTGTCAAGATATGGCCCACACACTCGGTTCATAAGGTCCATGAACACAGCTGGTGCGTTAGTCAATCCAAACGGCATAACCATAAACTCGTAACGACCATAACGCGTCCTAAAAGCAGTTTTTGGAATATCATCCTCCTTTACTCGCATTTGATGATATCCAGAACGTAAATCGATCTTCGAATAAACCGACGAGCCTTGTAGTTGATCAAATAAGTCGTCAATTCTCGGCAGTGGATAACAGTTTTTGATGGTAAGTTTTTTCAACTCTCTGTAGTCAATACACAACCTAAATGTACCATCCTTCTTCTTGACAAACAAAATAGGAGCTCCCCATGGTGATGTGCTTGGTCGAATGAAACCACGTTCTAATAGTTCTTGCAATTGGCTTTGCAGTTCTTTCATCTCGCTGGGTGCGAGTCTATAAGGAGCACGAGCTATTGGTGCAGCTCCTGGTACAAGATCTCTTTGAAATTCAACAGATCGATGTGGAGGTAGTCCCGGTAATTCTTTCGGAAATACATCGGGAAATTCTTTTGCGACGGGAACATCATTGATGCTCTTTTCTTCAGTTTGTACTTTCTCGACGTGTGCTAGAACAGCATAGCAACCTTTTCTTATTAGTTTTTGTGCCTTCAAATTACTAATAAGATGTAGCTTCGTGTTGCCCTTTTCTCCGTACACCATTAAGGGTTCTCCTTCTTCTCGTACAATGCGAATTGTATTTTTATAACATACGATCTCTGCTTTCACCTTCTTCAGCCAGTCCATGCCAACTATTACATCAAAACCTCCCTAACTCCATGGGTATCAAATCAATCTTAAATATTTTGCTACCCAATTTAATTTCTCGATTACGACATATATAATCAGCTGAAATTAATTTACCGTTTGCTAATTCGAGTAAAAATTTACTATAAAATGGCGTCAATGGACAACTTAATTTAGCACAAAAATCTCTACTCATATAGCTTCTATCCGCACCCGAATCAAATAAAACGTAAGCAGATTTATTGTCAATAAGAAACGTACTCGTAACAAGCTCCGGGTCTTCCTGTGCCTCTGCCGCATTAATATTGAAAACTCTTCCACGGTCATGTCCATTCGTGTTCTCCTGGTTCGGGAAATTTCTAATAATGTGGCCCAGTTTTCCACCTTTATAACAAACTACATTGGCATAACTTGCTCCGACATTAGTTGATCCGCCATTACTCGTTCCGACACCATTTGTTCCTTTCGTTCTGTTAACCCCTTCTCCGTAGACCTCACACTTCGCCGCGCTATGACCATTTCTTTTACACTTGTTGCAAAATTTGGTGCAGAACCCCGAGTGATACTTTTCACACCTTTGGCATAGCTGCTTCTGATTGTTGTTGTTGTTGCGGTTGTTATTGTTGTTGGGATGATTGTTGTAGTTGCTGTTGTTGTTGTTGTTGTTATTGTTGTTGTTGTTGTTGTTGTTGTTGTTGTTGTTGTTGTTGTTGTTGTTGTTGTTGTTGTTGTTGTTGTTGTTGCTGTTGTTGTTGTTGTTGTTGGGCCGTTTGTTGTAGTTGCGATTGATGTTGCGATTGTTGGGACAGTTGTTGCGATTATTGTTGTAATTGCTGTTGTTGTTGTATTGGTGATTCTTATCACCGTTTTCCTCCCACTTTCTTTTGACTTGCTTCACATTGGCCTCTTCAGCCGCCTTTTTTTTAATTATTTCCTCAATCTGGTTCACTAGTTTGTGAGCCATTCTACATTCCTGTTGTATGAAGGCGGGCTCGTGTGAACTTATATCTTCTTGGATTCTTTCTGGTAATCCTTTCACAAACGCGTCGATCTTCTCTTCCTCATCTTCGAACGCTCTCGGACACAATAGGCACAATTCTGTGAATCGTCTTTCGTACGTGGTAATATCAAATCCTTGGGTTCGTAACCCTCTAAGTTCTGTCTTGAGCTTATTGACCTCGGTTCTGGGACGGTACTTCTCATTCATCAAGTGCTTGAATGCTGACCACGGTAGTGCGTAAGCATCATCTTGTCCCACTTGCTCTAGATAGGTATTCCACCATGTTAACACAGTACCTGTGAAGGTATGCGTAGCGTACTTCACTTTGTCCTCTTCAGTACACTTACTTATGGCAAACACCGATTCGACCTTCTCGGTCCACCGTTTCAATCCGATCGGTCCTTCGGTTCCATCGAATTCCAAAGGTTTGCAGGCAGTGAATTCTTTATAGGTACATCCTACACGATTTCTTCCGCCGTTAGCTGCATTACTAGATTCGCAGTTATTGTTGGTATGTAGCACAGCCTGTACTGCGGCTATGTTTGAAGCAAGAAATGCACGAAATTCCTCTTCGCTCATATTTAAGGTGTGTCGAGTAGTCGGTGCCATTTCCTTCAAAATAGTGAAATGAAACGAGTTAATCATATAGAATATCAAGAGTAGTCAATAGTATTTCGTAGCATAATATGAACTTATTTATAAAAGCTCTTTCTTCATATTAGCGTTTTATACTCTTTAATTCGGGTAGTACCTACCCGTTAAGTTCATACTTAGTAGCTAACATACCATTTCAACTACTACAATTCTATATGAAAAACTAATCACAAAAAAAAAAAATAATATCATATTCAAACCTTTATACAATAACTTGCAAACTTACAATACCGCTTTTTTTTACATATAGCATGAAATATAGCACATAAAACTTTGATACAAAGTAGTTGCAAAGATAATTCTAGTTAATAAATAAGGCGTTCAGCAAAGGCAATAAAGATACGTAATTCATACGTCCAGAAACAAGTTATGCATTCTCGTTTTACTAACACCACTTCCCATCCTTGGTTTTGTGGAACATAACCGTTGTGACCGATAGTAAGACAATGTGTTGTAATGTTGTCAAAAGGATGAAGGTTACGTAATGACCAACAGTCTCGTAATAACCTAAAAACCTCATTTCTTACCCCAATTACCGACTCCGTCACTTGTGGGAACGTTTTGTTTAATAGTTGTAGCCCGATGTTCTTGTTCTCACTTTGGTGAGAAGCGAACATTACTAACCCGTAAGCATAACATGCTTCTTTATGTTGCATGTTAGCCGCTTTTTCTAAATCACGAAGTCCTATATTCGGATATATTGAGTCAAAATAATTTCTTAACCCGTTGCGTAAAATAGCATTTGGGTTCCCCGCAATATATGCCTCAAAGTAAACACATAGTAACTTATGAATTTCCCAATGTGATATCCCCTATCTTTCGAACGAAAGCCTTTTATAAATCAAGGCATTCTTGGAACGTTCTTCGAATGTCTTACAAACTGATCTCGCCTTAAATAGTTGTGCCGAGGAATTCTGACCGACTCTAGACAAGATTTCATCAATCATGTCTCCGAGTAGGTCTCTTAAAATATTGGGTTTTCTATCCATTTTGTGTTTTTATACTGTAAAATAGACAAGAGTTAGATTCATAAAAAATACTTATTAATACAAGAAATTTTTACATATATCATAAAGCATAAGCACACTATATTACATATATTACACCACACGAATACAACTATCTTATTCCGACTCGCTCGTTTCTTCTTCTTCGGTTTTGGTTCGTTTTGCCAAGTATCTAGGGATATATGATGTTCCCCTAATACGAGCCGTCCTTTTCCACATTGGTTTAGAAAAACCTGGTGGTTTAGAGGTTCCCGGGTTATTGTCACAACTTAAGAAATACGGGTGTTGATGATACATATAAAGTTCATCGTGTTTGGAATCAAATTTCTCTATTTTTATGCCCTTTCCCTTATTGTTCTCTTTTGCCTTATTAAATTGTGTTGGGGTAATTTCTATAACATCATCGGAATCCTCTTCGGGAACTTGTGAATCAGTCCACGAATCATTCTAATTTACATTTGACTCTTCATTATTATTAGGTGAGTCAATGAGACTTGTTTTAGATGTAGACATCTATCACATAATATCAAACACGTTAAGAGATTAATGTATCACATAATATTCACATGTTAAAAATATATAGTTTCCAACAAAAATGTTAAGTAATCATTTTTAAAGAAAACACGGTCGAAGTCCAGACTCACTAATGCATCCTAACAAACTCGATAAGACACACTAATGCAAATTTTCTGGTTCTCTAAGACCAACGCTCTGATACCAACTGAAATGTCCCGTTCATATTGATTATAAACGTTCCATATTAATTGATTTCGTTGCGAGGTTTTAACCTCTATATGAGACGTTTTTCAAAGACTACATTCATTTTTAAAACAACCGTAACCTTTATTTTATCAATAAAGGTTTCAAAAGCATTACGTAGATTATCAAATAATGATAATCTAAAATATACTTTTTACACATGACTATTACATAATGGTTTACAATAGAAATATATTACATCGACATATGTTTCTTGAATGCAGTTTTTACATAATATCATACAAACATGGACTCCAAATCTTGTCCTTATTTTAGTATGCAACAGCGAAAGCTCTTAATATTCACCTGAGAATAAACATGCTTTAAACGTCAACAAAAATGTTGGTGAGTTATAGGTTTAACCTATATATATCAAATCGTATCAATAGACCACAAGATTTCATATTTCAATAAACATCCCATACATAGAGATAAAAATCATTCATATGGTGAACACCTGGTAACCGACATTAACAAGATGCATATATAAGAATATCCCCATCATTCCGGGACACCCTTCGGATATGATATAAATTTCGAAGTACTAAAGCATCCGGTACTTTGGATGGGGTTTGTTAGGCCCAATAGATCTATCTTTAGGATTCGCGTCAATTAGGGTGTCTGTTCCCTAATTCTTAGATTACCAGACTTAATAAAAAGGGGCATACTCGATTTCGATAATTCAACCATAGAATGTAGTTTCACGTACTTGTGTCTATTTTGTAAATCATTTATAAAACCTGCATGTATTCTCATCCCAAAAATATTAGATTTTAAAAGTGGGACTATAACTCACTTTCACAGATTTTTACTTCGTCGGGAAGTAAGACTTGGCCACTGGTCGATTCACGATCCTATAACAAATATGTACATATATATTAAAGTATATTCAAAATATATTTACAACACTTTTAATACATTTTAATGTTTTAAGTTTATTAAGTCAGCTGTCCTCGTTAGTAACCTACAACTAGTTGTCCAACGTTAGATGTACAGAAAAAAATTGATATATATTATCTTGAATCAATCCACGACCCAGTGTATACACGTCTCAGGCTAGATCACAACTCAAAGTATATATATTTTTTGAATCAACCTCAACCCTGTATAGCTAACTCCCACATTACTGCATATAGAGTGTCTATGGTTGTTCCAAATAATATATACACATGGGTCGATATGATATGTCAAAACATTTGCATACGTGTCTATGGTATCCCAAGATTACATAATATATTAGAATACATGTATAATACAATATAAGTTAGCTAGGATATGATTAATATAGATTTGTTACCAATTTTCACGTTGCTACAACAAGAAAAATTATCCAATCTTGTTTTACCCACAACTTCTTCATTTTAAATCCGTTTTGAGTGAATCAAGTTGATATGGTTTCATATTAAACTCTATTTTATGAATCTAAACAGAAAAAGTATAGGTTTATAGTCAGAAATATAAGTTACAAGTCATTTTTGTAAAGGTAGACATTTCAGTCGAAAGAACGACGTCTAGATGACCATTTTAGAAAACATACTTCCACTTTGAGTTTAGCCATGATTTTTGGATATAGTTTCATGTTCATAAGAAAAATCATTTTTTCAGAAGAACAACTTTTAAATCAAAGTTTATCATAATTTTTAATTAACTAACCCAAAACAGCCCGCGGTGTTACTACGATGGCGTATGTCCGGTTTTACAGTGTTCTTCGTGTTTCCAGGTTTTAAATCATTAAGTTAGCATATCATATAGATATAGAACATATGTTTAGTTGATTTTAAAAGTCAGGTTAGAAGGATTAACTTTTGTTTGCGAACAAGTTTAGAATTAACTAAACTATGTTCTAGTGATTACAAGTTTAAACCTTCGAATAAGATAGCTTTATATGTATGAATCGAATGATGTTATGAACATCATTACTACCTCAAGTTTTCTAGATAAAGCTACTGGAAATAATAAAAATGGATCTAGCTTCAAAGGATCGTTGGATGGCTTGAAAGTTCTTGAAGCAGAATCATGACACGAAAACAAGTTCAAGTAAGATTTCCACTCGAAATAAGATTGTTATAGTTATTGAAATTGAATCAAAGTTTGAATATGAGTATTACCTTGTATTAGAAAGATATCTTACTGTAAATAATAAAGATTTCTTGAGGTTGGATGATCACTCTACAAGATTGGAAGTAAGCTAGCAAACTTGGAAGTATTCTTGATTTTATGAAACTAGAACTTGTAGAATTTATGAAGAACACTTAGAACTTGAAGATAGAACTTGAGAGAGATTAATTAGATGAAGAAAATTGAAGAATGAAAGTGTTTGTAGTTGTTTTTGGTCATTGGTATATGGATTAGACATAAAGGATGTGTAATTTTGTTTACATGTAAATAAGTCATGAATGATTACTCATATTTTTATAATTTTATGAGATATTTCATGCTAGTTGCCAAATGATGGTTCCCACATGTGTTAGGTGACTCACATGGGCTGCTAAGAGCTTATCATTAGAGTGTATATACCAATAGTACATACATCTAAAAGCTGTGTATTGTACGAGTACGAATACGGGTGCATACGAGTAGAATTGTTGATGAAACTGAACGAGGATGTAATTGTAAGCATTTTTGTTAAGTAGAAGTATTTTGATAAGTGTCTTGAAGTCTTTCAAAAGTGTATGAATACATATTAAAACACTACATGTATATACATTTTAACTGGGTCGTTAAGTCATCGTTAGTCGTTACATGTAAGTGTTGTTTTGAAACCTTTAAGTTAACGATCTTGTTAAATGTTGTTAACCCATTGTTTATTAAATCAAATGAGATGTTAAATTATTACATTATCATGATGTATTAATATATCTTAATATGATATATATACATTAAATGTCGTTACAACGATAATCGTTACATATATGTCTCGTTTCAAAATCATTAAGTTAGTAGTCTTGTTTTTACATATGTAGTTCATTGTTAATATACTTAATGATATGTTTACTTATTTTAATATCATGTTAACTATATATATATATATATATATATATATATATATATATATATATATATATATATATATATATATATATATATATATATATATATATATATATATATATCCATATATATGTCATCATATAGTTTTTACAAGTTTTAACGTTCGTGAATCGCTGGTCAACTTGGGTGGTCGATTGTCTATATGAAACCTATTTCAATTAATAAAGTCTTAACAAGTTTGATTGATTAACATGTTGGAAACATTTAATCATGTAAATATCAATTTCATTTAATATATAAAAATATGGAAAAGTTCGGGTCACTACAAATAGCTCGTGCTCCATACAGACTCGCACCTAGCGAAATGAAGGAACTTCATAGCCAATTACAAGAACTTTTAGAGCGTGGTTTCATTCGACCAAGCACATCACCATGGGGAGCTCCTGTTTTGTTTGTTAATGGTGTATCCTATTGTATACACGCATAAAAGGCATAATGGTTGCATAAAAGTAGTGTCAAGAAGACTGAAAACAACAGTTTTGTGGAATTATCCGTCCAGCGTTCTTCGCTGTACAGGCTACTCCGTCATGCGTAAGCCCTGAAGGCCGCCTAGCGCGTAAGCCCTGGCCGGAGAACGCCACTTTCAGTGTAAATTTCGGAACACAAGTAACAGAACGTATCATCATCTGACACGTGTCCCCGAATAATCTGGTGGATCTGACACTATAAATAGACCCCTTGGGTCGTCATTTTACACAGTTCAGATATTCTAAAAAATTTGAGAGCAGAGACTTCACCTCTCTCTCTAGCACTTTCTCTCACTAGAAGTCATCCGGCTAGCACTTTTACGGTCAACGGATGACAGATTGATTAAGCCACCCCACAAGTTTCTACACTTGTGAACCGGGTCTTTAGGGATTATTTCCCAAGAGCAAACATCAATCGGCAATACTCACCCATCTAAATCTAGATTACTTCTAGTATCGTGTTGACACACTAAGCCTTACCTCATAAGGAAATAGGTGTTAACAATGGCGCCATCCACTAATGCAAAGAACACGCGAAACGGAAAAGGAACAAAAATAACTGAAGCTCCATTTGTACTTGAAGCAGTCAACAATCCATTAACTAAATACATGATAACTATTGAAGATGTGCCTATTCCACCACCGGACGGTACAATTGAAGAAACAGTGGCTGAAACTGCAGAAAAGCTTAAGCGTTTGGCAACTAATTCATAGAAAAGGCCAGTAATCGAAGAAACAACAACCAAAAGTGCAGAAAGGCTTCCAAACCTTGTCACTAATCCAGAGAGGTGACAATTGATGCAACCATGGCGATGTCCATCATTTATACCTTTTTGACGGATGGCGGATGGAAAAGACAGGCAAATCATGAAAAGGCAATATATATCAAAGTACAGGTTATCCTGACTACTTGAGAAGCTGGGCAGTCTTGTTGATGATTCTGAGGATGATGATGACTTGAGCTATATTAATAATGATTCTGACGATGAAATTGACAAAGATGAGTTCATGTCTGAGAAGCAGGCAGTATTGCTTTTAAATGACATCCTTAAGCAGACAGCTCCGGCAAAGTATAAGCAACGCTTAGCGCAGCCCGCCGTCTATGCTGTGGCTGTAGATAATTTCTTCGCCCTCATTACCGGAGAGCAAGCTACAAAGCCACCAGCTATGGCAGAATCCACTCAGTGTTTCATTGATCGAATTGCTACCTATTCGTTGCCCAGGAATCTTGGCATACCGGCAATTGGAATTTATGATGGTACAACAGATCCTGAGGATTTCCTCACTATGTTTGAAGGTGCAATGAGGTTGCAGCATTGGGTTGATGAGGTAGCTTTTCATATGTTTCCAATGGTGCTGCAGAAAATGGCAAGGGAATGGTTTGCTAGCTTGCCACCAAGAAGCATCACAAGTTATTTGGACATCCGTGCAAAGTTTGTTATGCAGTATCAAAATCTTCGAAGCTATACTTTGACACATCTTGATGCACATGAGATCACAATGCATCACAATCAGTCCTTGAGTAATTTTATGAAGCGATACACACTTGAAGCACAAAAGATACCTGATTGTCCAGAATCTTAGCTAGTATCTGGTTTCATTTTCTGTTTGGATCAGCGACGATTTAGTGCACTTGTCCATGCATTAAGGTATGACTTGCCAAAAACTCTGCATCAGGCGTTGAAAGTTGCACAGAAGCATGTTCGAGCCGGTGAGCGGGGGATGAACAAGTTTGATAGCAGCAGCAGCAGCAAACCGCACAACGTAGGGCGGTACTTTGACAGAAATCAGAGGAGGAATGACAATTCCAATGGTGGATGGAGAGGCAACAATCATCCTAATGATTTTCATCATAACAG
Source organism: Rutidosis leptorrhynchoides (assembly GCF_046630445.1). Classification (NCBI taxonomy): domain Eukaryota; kingdom Viridiplantae; phylum Streptophyta; class Magnoliopsida; order Asterales; family Asteraceae; genus Rutidosis; species Rutidosis leptorrhynchoides. The sequence continues at coordinate 243,738,496 of NC_092343.1, forward strand.
AAGGCCAATAGAGACACATCTGTTGATAATGGCGCCGACTAAAACTCCAAAAGAGATTCTTTTCACTGAGCCAATCCGGACTACTTTCAATCCTCCAGCACCCATGAATGAAAGAGATGGTCCAAAAAGTGAACTATGGTGCGACTTTCTTGAGGCATGGGGTCATGATACAGATAATTGCAAATCTCTGATGAGAGAAATCATCGCAAAGATCAAAGCAGGAGAGTTAAACCACTTGTTGCCAGGAAAACAATATAGGAGAAATGATCCTCGCAGGAAATTTGGATGGCAAAAGAATGATGGTGGAAGAGGTCATCGAGGTGAGAACAGAAGAAGCGAAGAGCATGGCGGAGGAGATAACAGAAACCCGTACGGAAACCGGATCACGGAGCGTGAGTCAACTCCAGACGTTGTCATCAAAATGGTATGGTTGAATGGAAGTCACTATGAGGACGGTGAGCAGTCGGATAACAATGTTGATAGTTGGAGATATGCCCCAATCATTTTTCAATCAATTCAAAATTGGGCCTTGTCCGTTCAGCCAGTGGTCAGTTCAGCAGAAATTGCAAACAAGTTCATCAGCCATATCTACACAGATACAGGCAGTGAGGCTGACATCATTTATTGGCATTGTTTTAAAGCTTTTCCAAAGCATGTGCAGGTTAGAGCTAGGCGGACGAGTTTGAAGGTTTTAGGGCTAACAGGAATGCCAGTGAATGCAATGGGGCGAGTTTGTTTGGCAGTTGTTTTGGGAACATTTCCACTATTGAGAACTGAAACAATCGATTTCACTATTCTGGATGGCAACTCTTGATTTAATGTCCTTTCTGGACGGGCAGCGTTAGCTAAATTTAGAGCGATAACATCAACGGCTCATGCAGAGATCAGATTCCCAACTCCGAACGGAGTAGCCGCCATACACTCACAGTATGTGGCACCAACAAGGGAACGATCCACATTTGCAAACTTACCAGAAGGCAATATGAATCAGAGGAGGCGTAATCGGTTGTTCAGGGAGGATGAGGTTCAGGAGTTCTTTCTACCATGATCAAGTGTTCAGGCCGGACAGCGCTAGGCGCTTGGCGTTTGAAGAAGCAAATTTCAGCATTTTATCAAGAACAAAATTTATCATTTCAATAAGAGCAGTTTGTTGGCATTTCTGAAGAACAAAATTTATCAATTTACTGTAGACCATTGTGGTCATCTTTACAGTGCCTATGTTTTCAATTGCATACACTAAACGTTCATGATGTACTAATTACGCTTGATCCACCTAAATTTGTCATCAATTGTTTATGTATTCCACAGTACTGATCAATAAAATTTTTTATTTTTCTTATGCAAAGTGCTGCCTGTGAAAAATGTAAAACATTGCATTTATATCCTGCCCACAGAAGGAGAGTATTTTATACCTCCGATGGCGGAAGCTTTTGTGCCGGCCAGCAAAGGCACAAGGGATCGGCTAGAAAACGTTAAAGTTTTACTAGAACGCACCGAGGCAAAAAACAAAACTCAGATACTTGTCATGACAAACATTATAAAAAACTTACTTCACAGAATGAAAGAAGTTTATTTTTTATGAAGGCCAAATATATTACACAATTCTTCCTCATATATTTTATGACGGAAGGCGTATGACGGACAGGTCACTAACTCATAACTAATCTTTACTCAATATTTCAAAAATTCTTCCTCATATACTTTATGACGGAAGGCGTATGGCGGAAAGATTATTTTATAATCACTCTTTAAAGACACTTCATAACCATTCCTCATTAATTTGATGACGGAAAGCGTATAACAAACTACAAATGTCCTACTGAATGTTTGAAGGCATAATGTTTGCAAAGTGAATTTTTGATATGTTGCTCATCCAGCTGAAGTTAACAATGCAAAACATCCAAAAATGAATTACCTTAAACACTTATCTAAGTGCTTTGCTCAGTTATACAATGTACAGTTGTACATAACAAATTTATTATATGCTTCAGTGCATCACATATTTGTTCTAAGCAGGAAACAACAAAATAATTGGAGCAAGTATGCAAGGAGACACAACCATTAAAGCAATACATATTTATGGCATCCAAATTGTCAAAATTTATTACAAATGGTTGTTCATCAAATAGTTACAAATTATGAAACTTCAACATTGAGCACATCCTGAGCAGAGGACTCCTCCCTGTTGCATACTTCATCATACACATCTATCTTCAGATTAACCAACTTGTCCATTGCTTCATTAACCTTCTCTAGAGTTCCAAGAAGCATCGATTAGTAATAGCAGCAAGGAGAGTCTGATTTGGAATAAGGCGTCTGGTCAATTTATCTGTCACATCAGAAATGGCATGGGTGCGCATAGCATCAACATAATCATTGTAGGGGTCCCCAATAAGCTTGGACCCAAGAACCTTAGCTATCAGACCCGGTATACCCTTCTTAAGCTCAGCAAAGTTACCCTCACCTTCCTCCGCCCTCTGGAGAAGTTCAGCAGACTTCTCCCTTTCCGCACTCAACTCCTTCTCTAGCTCACTCACCTTCACCTGCTCCTCCTCAAACTTTTTCTTTTCAACATCCACCAACCTATCATTTTCCTCTTGCAGAGCAACAGCAACATCTTGAGCACTTTTCAGCTCAGCTTCTCTAGCCTTCAATATATTCTGAGCATCAGTCAAGACACGTTCAGCATCAATTGCTCTTTTGCGAGCATTTGCACATTGAGCAATCTCAGCACGGGCAAAGGCAAGTATGGACTCCTGTTGCTTCTACAGTTGTAGCACAGAATCCAGATGGTTGGTCAGCAATACATGAGCTGCAGCAGTTGATTCCCCGAGCTGCTCAAAGCGGAGAGCGGTAAACTGGGGTTTTAGCTCCGGGATAGCATAACCCTGTAGAAGAAAAATTTTAAGGTTAATTTCAAGCAACTCACATAAATAAATTGCAAGCATATACATGCAGGACGTTTTATCATTCATACCTGAAGAAGAGTTGAAAATTCTTTGTCCTTAGTAGCAGGATTCTCAATGATCGCCTGCAATGTCCTCACATGAGCAGGAAGAGATGGCTCTTGAACATTGGAAGATGTGACAGCAGGGTTAGTGGTACTAAGAGTAGGAGAATGATAAGCAGAGTCACCTTCAGGCCTCTCATCATGGAATTCAGATTCCTCAAATGGAGTAAAGTTTAGGTCAGGAGTTTTCAGACCCTTATCTCCTTCACCTTCAAGGTTCTCCTATGGCCTCTTCTCACCGCCTTCAATAGCCTTCCCTTGGCTATCATCAGACTCTGCTAAAATCACTAACAGAAACAAATTAGCATTATGAACAAATATAACAGTTATAAGCAAAGACATGTGCATTATCAAGAACGAGCAGAATGGACATACTTCTTCTGCGTTTCTGCTTTTGGCTCCCCTCTGTACTTTTCGCCCTCTTAGATCCTATGCTCTTCTTCCTTGTCTTTTGGGTTGGAGGAGGAGTGGGGTTTGTTTCACCCGTGATGTCAACCGAGCCTGATGTCTGCTGCTCGGCGGTGGTGGTGTCATCCGCTGTCCGTTCAGTGTCTGTCTGTTCAGACCCAGACTCAATGTCAGAATTGCTAACAATGATTTCTTCACCCTTTTTAGTAGCAGCAGCATAAGCAGCAGCCTTAGCCTCAGCTGCAGGACTCTCTGCCTCTAGCTCTTCAGCAGTTTTAGCACGGTCAGTAATCTCCACTTCATCCTCAAGATCGATGGATAAAAGAGCAGAGCGAACCTGCATCTCGGAGTTGGCTGCAAAAATTAAACATGGACAGCAATATAAGCAAACATGGTGAACAATAGACGAGCATTTATATATATATTAGGATGATCATATCACATCCTACCCTGATTCTTCTTACGGAGTACTTGCACAGAAGTGCTTGGCCATTCTTGACTCACTCCACACAGCCCAAGAATCCCCTCATACTTCTCGTATGATCTGGGCGGAAGGCGGAGCTCTTTCAAACTATTTACTATCCGCTTCTCTGCGGCAGAAATCTTAACACCCTTTCCTACACCAGCATCAATGGCACCTCATTTTCGGACAACGGAATACTCCTCCGGAATAAAAGTTTCATCAACAAAGAAAAACGGACTCTTCCAGTCCTTCAAGTTTGATACTCTATTTGTACCAACAAAATGGGTATTTCGTTTACTATCAATAGTAAGCCAGTAGTCGCTAATTGTCCGAATTTTAAATAAAGAGATAAAAACTTTAATGCGAGGCTTAATATTGCTGGCATTACAATACATTTCAAAAAGGATAATTTTTTGAAGGCTAAGGCGAAGAAGAAAGTTAGTAGGGGGAATACGGAGGTTGCCATGAGTGAGTTGTAAGGCGTATAAAGTAATTTTTTCGTCAAGAGGATGGTTGGCAGTTTGCCTGTTGGTAGGAAGAATAGGGTTGTATTGATTAAGATGGTGAAAGGCAATCTTCAAACTGTCTAAGTATTCTCCTGTTAGTGATGAAGCCATCGTGCTAACTTCTGGAATGTCAGCAGCATTTGAAGAAGAGGGCTATGCGTGTTCTTGGCCAATACTCAGTGTAGAAGCCATGATAATACAGTAACAAGATATCAACAAGAAGAAAATAGCAGTAAGATGAAGTGTAACTGACCTTGGAAGATGGTAAACCTTAAAAAGTTGAAGGATGAAGAAAGCGATGAAGATTTGGGAAGAAATATGATTTTTGGATCTTGACAAAGGTAAAAAAGTGAAGATAAAAGGGTTATGCCGGTTTATATAGGAGTTCGTTGATACAATTTTTATGGACACGATTGTGACACGTGTATGGGTAAGTTTAAACGTGGGGTACAAAATGACACTTTTTATAGCTGGAGGCACGTGGAGATTCTCAACCATTTAAAGTTAATCATCACAGTCAGTAAAATTCGTCTGCATTTAATGCCTGTAATGTTTTCCCCGATGCAAATGGGCGATGAACAGGCTAGTTTGGCATGCGTTATCAAAAGTTTAACAACTTAATCATTTTTCAAATGCTTAAGTCATTAAACTGGGGGGACTTAATGGTGTATCCTATTGTATACACGCATAAAAGGCATAATGGTTGCATAAAAGTAGCGTCAAGAAGACTGGAAACAACAGTTTTGTGGAATTATCCGTCCAGCGTTCTCCGCTGTACAGGCTGCTCCGTCATGCGTAAACCCTGAATGCCTCCTAGCGCGTAAGCCCTGGCCGGAGAATGCCACTTTAACGTAAATTTCGGAACATAAGTAACAGAACGTATCATCATCTGACACGTGTTCCCGAACAATCTGGTGGATCTGACACTATAAATAGACCCCTTGGGTCGTTATTTTACACAGTTCAGATATTCTGAAAAATTTGAGAGCAGAGACTTCACCTCTCTCTCTAGCACTTTCTCTCACTAGAAGTCATCCGGCTAGCACTTTTACGCTCTACGGACGACAGATTGATTAAGCCACCCCATAAGTTTCTACACTTGTGAACTGGGTCTGCAGGGATTATTTCCTAAGAGCAAACATCAATCGGCAACACTCACCCACCTAAAGCTAAATTACTTCTAGTATCGTGTTGACACACTAAGCCTTACCTCATAAGGAAATAGGTGTTAACATTTGTCAAGAAGAAGGATGGTACATTTAGGATATGTATCGACTACCGAGGGTTGAACAAACTTACCATCAAGAATCACTACCCACTGCCAAGAATCGATGACTTATTTGATCAACTACAAGGCTCGTCGGTTTATACGAAGATTGATTTACGTTCTGGGTATCATCAAATGCGGGTGAAGGAGGATGATATTCCAAAGACTGCTTTTAGAATGAGTTACGGTCATTACGAGTTTATGGTTATGCTGTTTGGGTTGACTAATGCACCAGCTGTGTTCATGGACCTCATGAACCGAGTGTGTGGACCAGACGAAATCCAAATCAACGAAAAACTTTAATTTATCAAAGAACCCGTCGAAATAATGGATCGTGAGGTTAAAAGACTTAAGCAAAACAAAATACCAATTGTTAAGGTTTGATGGAATGCTCATAGAGGACCCGAGTTCACCTGGGAACGATAAGATCAGATGAAGAAGAAATACCCGTACTTATTTCCAGAAGATACGACAACACCTCCAATTGCTTAAAATTTCGGGACGAAATTTATTTAACGGGTAGGTACCGTAGTGACCCGAACTTTTCCATGTTTATATATATTAAATGAAATTATTATTTACATGATTAAGTGTTTCCAACATGTTAAGCAATCAAACTTGTTAAGACTTGATTAATTTAAATAGGTTTTATATAGACAATTGACCACCCAAGTTGACCGGAGATTCACAAACGTTAAAACTTGTAAAAACTATATGATTATATATATAGTTAACATGATATTATGATAAGTAAGTATCTCATTAGGTATTCTCACAATGTGTTATATACATAAAATTGAGTTTATTGAATTAAGAAACTCGAAACGATATATATAATGATTATCGTTATAACAACGTCTTAGTAAATACATATGAATCATATTAAGATATTGATACACTATGTTTAATCATGATAAATGATAGGTAAACATGTCATTAAGTGTATTAACAATGAACTACATATGTAAAAACAAGACTACTAACTTAATGCTTTTGAAACGAGACATATATGTAACGATTATCGTTGTAACAACATTTAACTGTATATATATCATAGTAAGATATATTAATATATCATAATATCAAGATAATGTAATAATTTAACATCTCTTTATATATAATAAAAAATGGGTTAACAACATTTAACAAGATCGTTAACCTAAAGGTTTCAAAACAACATTTACATGTAACGACTAACGATGACTTAACGACTAAGTTAAAATGTATATACATGTAGTGTTTTAATATGTATTCATACACTTTTGAAAGACTTCAAGATACTTATCAAAATACTTTTACTTAACAAAAATGCTTAGAATTACATCCTCGTTCAGTTTCATCAACAATTCTACTCGTATGCACCCGTATTCGTACTCGTATGAAAGGACCCGTTCATATACATTATAAACGATTCACAATAGTTGATTACATCGCGAGGTATTTGACCTCTATATGATACATTTTATAAACATTGCATTCGTTTTTAAAAGACAAACTTTCTTTACAACGAAAGTTGACGGCATGCACACCATTTCATAATACATCCAACTATAATTGACATAATAATAATCTTGATGAACTCAATGACTCGAATGCAACGTCTTTTCAAATATGCCATGAATGACTCCAAGTAATATCCTTAAAATGAGCTAATGCACAGCGGAAGATTTCTTTAATACCTGAGAATAAACATGCTTTAAAATGTCAACCGAAAATGTTGGTGAGTTCATAGGTTTATCATAACAATCATTTCAATATATTAATAGACCACAAGATTTCCGTTTATAAATATATGTACACTCGCAAGTGTATAAAAGTATTCTATAAGTTGTAAGCACCCGGTAACAAGCCTTAACGTTCATGTTTTACCCTCTGAAGTACACCAGATCAGGTGTGTTTAAAATAACCTCGAAGTACTAAAGCATCCCATAGTCAGGATGGGGTTTGTCAGGCCCAATAGATCTATCTTTAGGATTCGCGCCTACCGTACATAGACAAGTAGTTTAATGTTACCAAGCTAAGGGTATATTTATGGTTTAAACCCACGTAGAATTAGTTTTAGTACTTGTGCGTATTTCGTAAAACATTTATAAAAACAGCGCATGTATTCTCAGTCCCAAAAATATATATAAAAGGGAGCAAATGAAACTTACCATACTGTATTTCGTAGTAAAAATACATATAACGTCATTTAACAAGTGCAAGGTTGGCATCGGATTCACGAACCTATATTAATTATATATATTTATATGTTGGTTAATATTTGTCTAATAATTTTTGGTCAAGTCATAGTGTACCACAATCCTAATGCTCGAGACTAATATAGCAAAAGTCAACAAAAGTCAACTTGACCCAAAATGACTTCTAAAATTTATACGTGTTTATTATATAACTTAACTATAGTCGTTTTATATATTTAAATATATTTATTAGATTTTATAATAATAAAATTCATTTATTAATAAAAATTTATATTAACGTTTATATATGATAAAATATACTTTTATATATCTTAAGTAGTAAAATTTATAAAGTTCACTTAATATCGTAAAACTATAGTGGTGAAAAATATCTTTGTATCCCCTATTTATTTGATAAAATAATATTGATCATAATAATAATAAGTAAAAGTTGTATTATTTTGTAATAATAATTATTATTATTCTATAAAAAAATAACAATATTTATATTTACTAAAAATGTTATTATGATAAAATGATATACTAACATAATAGTAATAATGATATTTTATAATAACAATGATATTTCTATTAAAATAATAACGACGATAGTAATAATAATCATTTTAACAATAATACTAAAATTCAGTTGACTATAACTTCTAATTCGTTCATCGAAACCATTCGATATCTAAATGAAAAGTTCTTAATTTTTCGCTAGCTTTCCAATGACATGCATATCATATACCCTATCTCAGTAGCATATGTATCTAATTCAGGATTCAACAAACCTATCTAAGGACAATATCGAAATCCTATATAATCGAGCACTAGTCAGGGATACACTATTGATATATAAAAGTTAAGTTATGAGTGCTCACGTATCAATATTGAGATTCAATATTGCAGGAAAGTATGTAGACGCAACGGAGATGATAAAGACTAGATTGACCTCACGAGGATACCCATGAACCACACCCATCACCTCCATAGCTATAACCCATAATTTCCTTAGCTTAGACTCATTCAAAAAACTATTTTGAAATCACTCGGACATCACTCCGTCGTAATATTTTATGTATACTAATAATATCTTGAAATAATACAGAGCAAATATATATATATATATATATATATATATATATATATATATATATATATATATATATATATATATATATATATATATATATATCGATTGAGAGAGTTTAGAGAAATATATTTTCAAGTTTCTATGAAATAATGAAACCTATTGAATTCTATTTATAACAGATTTTTGAATTATTAAAGTGAATTATTAAAGTATGAATTATTAAAGTGAATTATTAAAGTATGAATTATTAAAGTGAATTATTAAAGTATGAATTATTAAAGTGAATTATTAAAGTATGAATTATTAAAGTGAATTATTAAAGTTAAAGTAAAGTAAAAGTAAAGTAAAGGTAAAGTTAAAGTATAGTAAAAGTATAAAAACTATGTATGTATAATACGCGTATAAATATATATATAATATTAATTTAAATTGTTATATATATTTAATAAAATAAAATATAAATATCGTTATATTTATTATACTGGTTAAGTAATGAGTTGTCAAAAGTAATTTTAGATATTTATAAAAGTTATATACGTTTTAATAATAAAGTTCTTTTTAAACTGAAAAACGTTTTTGTACGTTTGAAAATAGATTAATAGAATATTATGGAAACCAATTCTCTGCTAGCTTTTGTCTAACTTTCGTAAATGACACTTTTTATTTTTATTTATAAATAGCTTTACAAATTATTCCGAATATCGTTAAGAGGAATAGATTTTCTCAAATCATAGTGGACCTCTCAACAGAGACTTGTAATCATAATTCAATATTTCTGATAATTCAATCATTTAATATATATTTTTTAATTTCATCGATAATCATATTGAAACAAATATGTTCATATAAAGAATTATACATTTAAATACTTTGTTGACATTTTCAATTTATAACATATACACATATACATACATATTCATATATGTTCATTTAATGGTTCGTAAATCATTAGAATTTGGTCGAGGTTTAAATGAATGTATAAACATAGTTTAAAATCCATGAGATTTAACTTAACAAACATTGCTAATCGTGTCAGAATAATATAAAGATAAAGTTTAAATTTTGTCGAAAATTTCCGGGTCGTCACAGTACCTACCCGTTAAAGAAATTTCGTCCCCGAAATTTGATAGAGGTCGTTATGGCTAACAATGAGAATGTTATTATGAAGATTATGAAGTTTTATCATGTCTAAGAAGTATGGATAAAATAATTCAATTACTCGAAGCATATGAGGGAAGTTATCGTAAATGAAGGAAATAAGATTATAGTGATTCGTCATATCTTTTGACGTCATCACAATTTATCTCCGAATTTAAAGAAAATATTTGTAATCTATGTTGGATTTGATGCTTCGGTGATTAAGGAGATTATGATTCTCTTCGAATTAATACGATAATCCATCTTGTTTTCTCTGTCGGGTATTTCACTATAAATCCACCTCCTTCGTTTCCTTACAACTCACACCTTCTATTCTTTCTCCCTCAACTCATATTTTAAAGTATTTGTTAATATGCTTCATTGTGACGATCGCTCCAAATCCATATGGACGAACACGTCATTCATTGATTTCATTGCGAGGTATTTGACCTCTATGTGATACGTTTTGTAACATTGCATTCGTTTGAAAAGGTATTTCATAAATGAATATATAAATTCCAGGTTTTTTTACATCTGATGATTCCTACGTATAGACAATCACCATTTAAATGGTTTACAATAATACATCTGTTGACAATACAGTCAAAATAAGATACATGGTAATGGTTTGATGAATGCAAGTTTCTTGTATATAGCATGTATGACTCCAAGCACATAACTTGTATCACGTATGAGCAAACAGCGGAAGACTTCTAGAAACCTGAGAATAAACATGCTTCAAGTGTCAACACAAAGGTTGGTGAGTTCATAGTTTTAATATTACACATAATCCGTATATCAATGTGGATTACAAAAGTTCAGTTGTTTCATTCAAAACGTTTATCATTATGTTTTAAATAAAAGGTGGACCACAAGATTTCAGTTGTTTCATCCGAAACGTTTATCAATCGGTTCTACAAAATTGAGCACCCTGGTAACTAAACTTTAACGTTTATATAATTTGTACCCTCTGTATAATCATCTTAATAATACACGCAAACCAACGTGTACGCTTCTCAAATAGCATACGTCCGTTAAAAGGCTAGCGCTCTAGCTCGAACGGGGATGTCAAGCCCTATGGATCCATATATAACTACTCGCGCCCACCAGTTCTTATAACCAGCAGTTACTAGTTACCAAAGCTAAGGGATTTTCGGTTCAAACTCGGTGTAGAATTTAGTATGTACTTGTATCCATTGCGTTTAAAATAAAGTGCATGTATTCTCAGCCCAAAAATATATATTGCAAAAGCAATTAAAAAGGGGGCAAATGAAACTCACGCATATAAATATTGTATATCGGTTAATAAAGCATTTGCATGTATTCTCAGCCCAAAAATATATTGAGTAAAAGGGATCATATGAAACTCACACAAAATCAGTTTTAGTATTTGTATCCATTTAGTAAAACAGTTTATAAAACTGCGCATGTATTCTCAGCCCAAAAATATAATTTGAAAAAGGGATCATATGAAACTCACACTTTATAATTATTGTAAAACAGTTATTAAAGCATTTGCATGTATTCTCAGCCCAAAAATGTAAAGGGTAAAAGGGATCATATGAACTCACACTTTATAATTATTGTAAAACAGTTATTAAAGCATTTGCATGTATTCTCAGCCCAAAAATGTAAAGGGTAAAAGGGATCATATGAACTCACACTTTATAATTATTGTAAAACAGTTATTAAAGCATTTGCATGTATTCTCAGCCCAAAAATGTAAAGGGTAAAAGGGATCATATGAAACTCACACTTTATAATTATTGTAAAACAGTTATTAAAGCATTTGCATGTATTCTCAGCCCAAAAATGTAAAGGGTAAAAGGGATCATATGAACTCACTGTTTAATATTGATATACAATATTGCAGGAAAGCACGTAGACGCATCGGAGATGATAAACACGAGGTTTGATTCAGAAAAAAATACCCCCGAACATTACCCATAACCTCCTTGGCAATAACCCATAATTTCCTTAGCTCTAGCTTGCTCGAAAACTCATTTTGAAAATTACTTGGACAGCACTCCGTCGTAATATTTGATGTACATTATTATTTTTGTATCGCAAAAATAATAACACTAATAATAAAAAAAATAATAAGATTAATAATAATCTTATTAATAATAATAATAATAATAATAATAATATAAATAATAAATAAAATAAATACGGAGTAATATGTATGTGTGTGTTTTTTTTTTCTTTCTTTACTCGGCAGAAAATGTTGCAATTTATAGAACCTGGCCTGAAATCTGGAGTCATGCGACTCGCATGGAAATGGCCTTCTGGCCATGCGACTCGCATGAGGACCAGGGACAGCTCACATTGTTTTGGCTCCTAGCTTGTCGACATAATATAAAATAAATATAAATATATAAATAATTAATATAATTATTTATATATTATATTTTATTTTTGTGCATAGTAGACTTGTAATTTTTGTTCCGATAAGTCGTACGTCATCACTCGACTTATGTCCCGGTTCCGGTTTCTCGAACGCATTTTCGTACGCTTAGAAAACTTGCATTTTACATTTCGTGACACGTACCTTTGTCAAAATATAGCCTTAAATTATCCCTTAATTATATCATTCAAAGTGTATCTTAAACTTTCGAGTATTTTGGTCATTTACTTCTATAAATCATCGTCTCACTATTTGTTAAAATACATTTTTATAATCAAATTTTACTGTAGCAATTCACTGTAGCAAATAGTGATTTTCGAAAACACTGTAGCATTTTGAGTAATGTGGCAATTTGAAAACACTGTAACAAATTAGTGTTTAACTGGTTCATCTTAAACGCTTTAGTTAACTTATCTAAATATTAATTGAATCAATAAACGAATGTTACTATCGTTTATTATATATATGTATATATCTTTTTAATATACATAAATCAGTTTTTAAATACACATTGGAAGTTATTTATAAATAAATTTTAATAATAAATATTTCAACTTATCATATACATTCAAATAGATATTTAAACCAATAAGTTTAATGTACGGTATCAAACAATTAATACATTGTTACCTTTTCATGTTATAGTATATATGTATCTATTTAAATATAATTGTTCTCGAATCGTCGAAAATAACCGAAGGGTATTTAAATATATAAAAGTAGTTCAAAAATTTTGAGATTCAGTTTTACAGACTTTGCTTATCGTGTCGAAAATGTTAATCATACAAAGATTAAGTTTAAATTTGGTCAGAAATTTTCGGGTCGTCACAGTACCTACCCGTTAAAGAAATTTCGTCCCGAAATTTGAGTGAGGTCGTCATGGCTAACAATAAAAATGTTTTAATGACGAATATGAGTTGATAATAGAGTTTTATCTATGTTTGAATAATATGGATAAAATAATCCAGTTACTCGAAGCGTATGAGAGAAGTTATCGTAATCAAGTAAAATGGAGAATAGAGATGCGTCTTATCTCTTGATGTAGTAACGATTGATTTCCGGATTTTAAGGAATAGAAAATCTTCATAATTTAAATAAGATTTGATTTTTCAGAATTTGCGGAAATTAGGATTTTCTTTGATTAAATGCGTAATCTGACCCTATTACTGCGTCCGATATTTTGCTATAAATTGACCTCTTCCGTTTCATTTATTTTCAACACTCCTATAATTTTCTTTATTATTTCATACATCCCAATAGATTGTGAAAATGCTTAATCCAGTTCTGATTCTTGATATTTTCCTGGCTATCGTATCCTTCATTCTTCTTTTTCATCTGCCACCAGAGGAAGTTATTTTCTTCTACTATTACCTTGGGGTTATAGTGTTTTTCATTCTCCCGTGTCTTTATATTGCTATACGCATTGATATACACGGTTTGTAATTTCGGGGTTGTTTTCGGGCTTTATATTTTCCATTATATTTCGGAGCTTCATGCTTTCGTTTTCTTTTCCCGACTTTAAGTCAAGAGAATAATGGTCCAAAATTCGTAGGTATGGATTTTGAAATGAACATAATTAATTTTCTAAGAAAGAAACGGTAATGGCACAATCTGACTTGTCAAATTACCAGAATACCTCGAAAAAGACCTTAATCATCAAGAAAAATATTTTCTTGATATGTTTAGAGGTTAAATAGAATGAAAGAGTTATGTAACATGGTTCATGATGAGGGTATGATCTGTGAACCTTTATCACGTTCCATTAGAAACTCAGCATGACTTACTGTAATATAATCACGTTGATCAAGTGTCATTATATTATACTAACTCATGCTTCAGTTCCCAACACTACTTCAAAAACATCCATTTTTCAAAATTTTCAGAAATTAGAAACTAAAATAGTTTCTTTTATGATGTAACACAAATAGCGTGAAGAGATAAATAATTTCGGATGATAATAGTTATGAAGATATCTTCAGAAATATCGAAGATATTTATAATGAAAAATATGATAATATCTTAGAATTTCTAATATCGAAGGATGATGAAGAATATTGTCCGTAAGGGTTTAGTATCAGGAGCAAGGTATTCGTTAATGACTTCAGCAGATACTGAATCATTTGTATTCTTTGAAGGCAGGTTTAGTCTTTGTGATTTATCCACAACCCTCCTTCATACTTTGCTCAATCCGTTTTCCAGTTTCAAACCTTCTCTTTTTCTCAGCTTTACCACCATATTATTCTTTATCATCAAACTTTTGACTGTTAAGGTCGTTTACAGTTTTTGCTACTTCATCAGTATTGTTCCAATTTCAGAGAACTAGTTTCATAGTTTGGGGTGTTTTTCAAAAACTTCACATTCGAAGTATGTAATTCGAGGAGGTAGACGTTATATGTACACATATAACTGTTGGCGTAGACGTGCTGCAAGATTTCAAAATACTGATTGCAAATTCCCGATAGTTGGAATGGCAACTATTGTTACAAGATGTGGATGAGTACATGATAGGGTTTCAATGTATATATAGTGATTTCCGGAGAGTTTCAAATAGCAGAGTGACGGAGTCGCTGGTACATTTACTGCTAATATGGTGGAACATAAAAGGTTCCCCAGTAACAAAAACGTATATGCCAAAGTTATAAGTCTGAAAGGTCGTCGTTGACTAGTTGAATGGGTGATAATACTGGATACTTTTAAAAAGGAATTGCAAGGTTATTTTCAGTAATGATAATGCCGAAGGATTTATCACAGATACGTGTTAAAGTTTTACTTAGGTTTCGAGAGCTTTCCAGATATATGATTATAATTACAAATCTTTCTTCTCGTAGATATCGTGTAGTTGGTTTGTCTTCTCGTTTGTTCATTAGTTGAAGTGTTTCCAAGAATTTCGATGGGTTTGAACGCAAAATGTAATCATATGATGTTCTAGTACTGTTCTGAATTCAAAGCATGGTTTTCGAAGCATGGTTTTGAAAGATGTAGGAATCTAAGAGTGATGTTTTTCATTTAATCTTGACTTGGATTCTGATCTATCAAAATCAGAATATGAAATTGAATGAAAATGGTTATTCTGCGATGAACAGATACGTATATCTATAGGTTTGAGCAGTATAGTTAATGATTGTTGAATCAAAATTGAAGAATGTATAGTGTAACATATTAATGTGGAATTTATATATTTCTAGGGTATTACCTACCTGTTAAAATATTCTCATCATTAACAGTTTGTACAAAAGGATTTTCAATTACAATCTTTATGAAAATATATGTATGTATATTTCCTTCAGATGTAATATAAATTTAATGAGTTATTAAACTCATTTGATTTTCGGTTGGAACTAGAAACGAATAATCTCTTCTATATTAAAGATTACATAATCATCGCAGGATATTTCTCCAATGAAGTTATGAATTAATACTTCATCGTTTATGGTTATTAGTATTCTTCGGTGCCTACGGTGCGTATGAGGTTGATACTCGTGGGACAGATTGTGAGGTTAAGGTTTACGGTGCGGATGTTGTTGTTGGTGTTGCTGGTACTGTTATTGGTTGTGCTGCTGGTTCTGGTGGTGCTACCGGTGCTGCCTGTGATGCCTGAAAATTGTGCATCATATTCTCCAAAACCACAACTCGAGCGCGAAGCTCGTTAACTTCTTCTATTATTCCGGGATGATTGGCGGTTGGTACGAGAGGATGAATAAAGTTTAAAATTCTAGTTATCATATAATCGTTGCGAAATATCCTGGAAATTAGGGTAAAGATAGTGTTTCGAACGGGTTCGCCGGTAAGTGCCTCAGGTTCCTCACCAAGAGGTGAATTCGGTTGGTGGAAAGGATCGCCTTCCTCTTGTCTCCATTGATTAAGTTGATTACGAACCCATCCCCAATTCATCCAGAATTGGTGATGACTGATTGGTTGATTCATTCCGGTTACACTGCTTTCGGAACTCAGGTGGAAATTCATATCGGAATCCGAAGAACTCGAATTACTTGCAGAATTCATCTTACACGGTTAGATAAATAATTTTCGATGTGAAATGATTTTCGGATATCGGATGATATTTTAATTACATAGAATACCTTTATATAGTACAAAGGATCCGTAAATTATGGAGAAACTTTCGGAAACTGTCAAGTAAAGGTAACAGTAACAGATACGCTAAGATATTCATTTTGTCTATACACTAGTCATGCAATCCATGCAATAAGGTGTGTCTAGACTACAAATGATAAGCAGGTAATTTTTCACACAAGGAATGATAAGCAGGTAATTTCTAACAAAAAAATTATAAGCAACAACTTTTATCATGCAGACATGGTCGAAGTTCAGACTTACTAATGTATCCTAACAATAACCGGTTAGACACACTAATGCAAATTCTGGTTCGCTAAGACCAACGCTCTGATACCAACTGTGACGATCGCTCCAAATCCATATGGACGAACACGTCATTCATTGATTTCATTGCGAGGTATTTGACCTCTATGTGATACGTTTTGTAACATTGCATTCGTTTGAAAAGGTATTTCATAAATGAATATATAAATTCCAGGTTTTTTTACATCTGATGATTCCTACGTATAGACAATCACCATTTAAATGGTTTACAATAATACATCTGTTGACAATACAGTCAAAATAAGATACATGGTAATGGTTTGATGAATGCAAGTTTCTTGTATATAGCATGTATGACTCCAAGCACATAACTTGTATCACGTATGAGCAAACAGCGGAAGACTTCTAGAAACCTAAGAATAAACATGCTTCAAGTGTCAACACAAAGGTTGGTGAGTTCATAGTTTTAATATTACACATAATCCGTATATCAATGTGGATTACAAAAGTTCAGTTGTTTCATTCAAAACGTTTATCATTATGTTTTAAATAAAAGGTGGACCACAAGATTTCAGTTGTTTCATCCGAAACGTTTATCAATCGGTTCTACAAAATTGAGCACCCTGGTAACTAAACTTTAACGTTTATATAATTTGTACCCTCTGTATAATCATCTTAATAATACACGCAAACCAACGTGTACGCTTCTCAAATAGCATACGTCCGTTAAAAGGCTAGCGCTCTAGCTCGAACGGGGATGTCAAGCCCTATGGATCCATATATAACTACTCGCGCCCACCAGTTCTTATAACCAGCAGTTACTATTTACCAAAGCTAAGGGATTTTCGGTTCAAACTCGGTGTAGAATTTAGTATGTACTTGTATCCATTGCGTTTAAAATAAAGTGCATGTATTCTCAGCCCAAAAATATATATTGCAAAAGCAATTAAAAAGGGGGCAAATGAAACTCACGCATATAAATATTGTATATCGGTTAATAAAGCATTTGCATGTATTCTCAGCCCAAAAATATATTGAGTAAAAGGGATCATATGAAACTCACACAAAATCAGTTTTAGTATTTGTATCCATTTAGTAAAACAGTTTATAAAACTGCGCATGTATTCTCAGCCCAAAAATATAATTTGAAAAAGGGATCATATGAAACTCACACTTTATAATTATTGTAAAACAGTTATTAAAGCATTTGCATGTATTCTCAGCCCAAAAATGTAAAGGGTAAAAGGGATCATATGAACTCACACTTTATAATTATTGTAAAACAGTTATTAAAGCATTTGCATGTATTCTCAGCCCAAAAATGTAAAGGGTAAAAGGGATCATATGAACTCACACTTTATAATTATTGTAAAACAGTTATTAAAGCATTTGCATATATTCTCAGCCCAAAAATGTAAAGGGTAAAAGGGATCATATGAAACTCACACTTTATAATTATTGTAAAACAGTTATTAAAGCATTTGCATGTATTCTCAGCCCAAAAATATAAAGGGTAAAAGGGATCATATGAACTCACTGTTTAATATTGATATACAATATTGCAGGAAAGCACGTAGACGCATCGGAGATGATAAACACGAGGTTTGATTCAGAAAAAAATACCCCCGAACATTACCCATAACCTCCTTGGCAATAACCCATAATTTCCTTAGCTCTAGCTTGCTCGAAAACTCATTTTGAAAATTACTTGGACAGCACTCCGTCGTAATATTTGATGTACATTATTATTTTTGTATCGCAAAAATAATAACACTAATAATAAAAAAAAAATAATAAGATTAATAATAATCTTATTAATAATAATAATAATAATAATAATAATATAAATAATAAATAAAATAAATACGGAGTAATATGTATGTGTGTGTTTTTTTTTTCTTTCTTTACTCGGCAGAAAATGTTGCAATTTATAGAACCTGGCCTGAAATCTGGAGTCATGCGACTCGCATGGAAATGGCCTTCTGGCCATGCGACTCGCATGAGGACCAGGGACAGCTCACATTGTTTTGGCTCCTAGCTTGTCGACATAATATAAAATAAATATAAATATATAAATAATTAATATAATTATTTATATATTATATTTTATTTTTGTGCATAGTAGACTTGTAATTTTTGTTCCGATAAGTCGTACGTCATCACTCGACTTATGTCCCGGTTTCGGTTTCTCGAACGCATTTTCGTACGCTTAGAAAACTTGCATTTTACATTTCGTGACACGTACCTTTGTCAAAATATAGCCTTAAATTATCCCTTAATTATATCATTCAAAGTGTATCTTAAACTTTCGAGTGTTTTGGTCATTTACTTCTATAAATCATCGTCTCGCTATTTGTTAAAATACATTTTTATAATAGCGTTTTACTGTAGCAAAGTTACTGTAGCAATTTACTGTAGCAATTCACTGTAGCAAATAGTGATTTTCAAAAACACTGTAGCATTTTGAGTAATGTGGCAATTTGAAAACACTGTAACAAATTAGTGTTTAACTGGTTCATCTTAAACGCTTTAGTTAACTTATCTAAATATTAATTGAATCAATAAACGAATGTTACTATCGTTTATTATATATATGTATATATCTTTTTAATATACATAAATCAGTTTTTAAATACACATTGGAAGTTATTTATAAATAAATTTTAATAATAAATATTTCAACTTATCATATACATTCAAATAGATATTTAAACCAATAAGTTTAATGTACGGTATCAAACAATTAATACATTGTTACCTTTTCATGTTATAGTATATATGTATCTATTTAAATATAATTGTTCTCGAATCGTCGAAAATAACCGAAGGGTATTTAAATATATAAAAGTAGTTCAAAAATTTTGAGATTCAGTTTTACAGACTTTGCTTATCGTGTCGAAAATGTTAATCATACAAAGATTAAGTTTAAATTTGGTCAGAAATTTCCGGGTCATCACATTCATCCAGTACTGATTCTCGATATACTCCTCACTTTCATATCTGTCATTCTTCTTTTTCATCTGCCTCCGGAATAATCTATTTACTTCTACTATACTCTCGGTTTTATAGTGTTTTTAGTTCTTCCGTGTCTTTATATTACTATATGCATCGATATATACGGTTTATAATTTTTGGGTGGTTGTTGGGTTTTATATCTTCCCTTATATTTCAAAGCCCCTGCTTTTGTCTTCTATAATCATTGACATCCACAGTTAATGCCCCCTTCTATTTGCTGCGATTTATACTCCAATTTCTATTTTGGAGTTTTGTCCTTTTGTTTCTTCTTCTTGCGATAAAGCAACGTTTGTAATGGTCCAGTATTCGCAGATATGAATTTCAGAATGAACATAGTTAATGCTCTAAGAAGGAAATGGTAATGGCACGATCTTGATTTGTTAATTTACCAGAATACCCTGAAAAGACCGAATCATCAAGAAAATATATTCTTGATATTTTTAGAGATTAAATAGAATACAAGAGTCGTGTAACATGGAACATGATGACGGCATGGTCTGTGAATCATCATGTCCCATTAGAAACTCAGCATGACTTACTGTAATATAATCACGTTGATCAAGTGTCATTATATTATACAAACTAATGCTTCAGTTCCCAACACTACTTCAAAACATTCATAATTTAAACTCGAAAGTTTATAGAATATAGAAACTAATAGTTTCTTATATGATGTAACACTGATAGCGCAAAGAGATAAATGACTTCAGATAAGATTAGTTGTGAAAATAACTTCAGAAATATCGCGGATATTTATAATGAAAGATATGATAATATCTTAGAATTTCTAATATTGATGGATGATGATGAAGATTTGTCTGTAAAGGTTTAGAATAAAGAGTAAGGTATTCGTTAATGACTTTAGCAGGCACTGAATCATTTGGATTCTTTAAAGGCAGATTTAGTCTTTGTGATTTGTCCACAGCCTCCTTCTTAGTCTGTTCAATCCGTTTTCCAGTTCCAAACCTTCTCTTTTTCTCAGCTATACCACCTTACTATTCTTTGTCATCAAACTTTTTACTGTTAAGATTGTTTACAGTTTTTGATGCTTCGTCAGCATTTCAAGAACTAGTTTGCAGTTCAAAATATATTTCAGAACTTCACATTCAAAGTATGTAAGTCCAGGAGATAGACGTTTTACGTACACATATAACTGTTGGCGTAGACATGCTGCGAGATTTCAAAATAATGGTTACTGTTTTCTGATGATTCGTATGACAATTCTCGTTACAAGATGCGAATGAGTAAATGATGTGATTTCAATAAATATAATGATTTTTCGAACAGTCAAAGATAATTGAAGTTGTTGGTAAGTTTATTGCTAAGGTGGCGAGATATGAAAGGTCCCCAGTAACGATGACGAAAGGGCAACGTATCTATCGAGGTTATAATAAGACTAGTCCGACTAAAAAGTTGAAGTTGACTTGCTGAAGCTGTGACAAAACTGTCTACTTTGAAAAGGAATTGAAAAGTCATTTTAGCTAATAAATGCCAAAGGGTCTGACACGGATACGCATCGAACTATGACTTTGGTTTCGAGAGCTTTTTAGGTACATAAATGTGGGTAATATGTAGTTGGATCATCATCTCGATTGTTCATTGTTTGAAGTGTCTTCGAAAACTTCGGAGAGTTTGAACACATTTTGTAATCGTTAATATACATATGATGTTCTAACACAGTTTTGAAGTCAAAGTATAGCTTTGAAAGATGTAGGAATCTAAGAGTGATGTCTTATGTTAAATCTTGACTTGGATTTTGATTTGTCAAAATCAGAATGCGTAATCAAATTTGGGTGAGAATGGTTGTTTTGATTTCTATAAAAGAATGTATATTGTTGTGAGATTTTGGGAGTATAGTTGATGATTTGCTTAATCAGATTCGAAAAATGTAACATATTAATTGTAAATTTATATATCTCTCGAGTATTACCTACCCGTTAAATTTTTTTTTTCACAATTAATATTTTGTACAACAGAATTTTATTAGAGTCATTATGAAAATATATATGTGCATATTTTCTTCAGATGTAACATATATTTAATGAGTTAATATTAAATTAAACTCATTTGATTTACGGTTGAAACTAGAACTGAATAATCCCTAAAGACTTTAGAAATTACATAACTTTTACGGAGTATTTATTCAATAAAATTGAAATTATGAATTAATACTTCGTTATTTGTTGGTGTTTGTGGAATTCTTGTGAATTTTGCAAGGTACGAATAATGTTATTTGAAAAGTTTCGAGTACATCGACGATGAAAGTGAAAAATCAAACTTATATTTGAATAATTCATTTAATTTATTATGAATTGGGATTTATTGAATTGAGGCAGAGATTGTAGTTAATGATGGTTAAGTTGTGGACGAAGGACGTACATTATTGCATATTAGTAACATGAATTAACCGAGTAGTTAAGATTCACACATAATATTTATTATGGTCTAAAAATTTATATATATAAGATATACATATAAATCCTTCGGTGGAAATGAGTTAATACTTCATAACTCATTGATATAACATACTTGTTGTTGATTTATAATGATGTCTACGGTGATTCTTGAACTGACGGAGTTTGTGATGTTATAGGTGCTGCTGATTCTGACAACGATGATGGCACTGACTGTACTGGTGATGTTCATGGTACTGTTGATGATGTTGGTAAATCAAGTCTAGCTTGTAAACCACACATCATTCTTGTCAGGGTTTCTACTCTTCCTTCTATCATTTGGGTTCACTCATCTAATTTATGGTTAGGGCTAGAATAGATAATCTCTAAGACTTTAGAGACTACATAATCGTCGCAAAATGTTTCTCCAATGAAGTTATGAATCAATACTTCATCGTTTGTTGTTGTTGGTATTCCTTGGTATCTATAGAGTGTATGTCATTGGTACTCGTAGGATATAGGTTGTGATGTTGAAGTGTGGGATGCGGATGTTACTGTTGGTGGTGGTGATGGTACTGTTGGTGTTGCTGATGGTGGTACTGGTTATGCTACTGGTGCTGCTGTTGGTGTTTGTAACCCTTGCACCATATTCTCTAAAGCCACTACTCGAGCGCGAAGCTCGTTGACTTCTTCTATTACACTGGGGTGATTGTCGGTTCGGACGAGCGGATAAATAAAATCTAGAATTTGATGTAGTATATAATCGTGACGAGATACTCTGGAAATGAGAGAGAAAATGGTGTTTCAGACCGGTTCGCCAGTAAGTGCTTCAGGTTCATAGCCAAGAGGGCAATGTGATGGATGGAAGGGATCACCTTCTTCTTGTCTCCAATTATTGAGGAGGCTACGAACCTATCCCCAATTTATCTAGAATAGATGATGGCTAATTGGTTGATCCATTCTGGTCACACTGCTTTCGGAGCTTAAGTGGGATTCCATATCGGAATTCGAGGGACTTGAACTAATGACGAATTCCATTTCGTTCGATTGAATAAAGGATTTTTCGATATGAAATGATTTTTCGGCTATCGAGTGGTATTCTAATTACATAGAATATCTATATATATAGAACAAAAGATTTCGTAGATTACGGAGGAATTTATGGGATATGTCACGCAAAGTTTACAGTAACAAATACGCTAAGATATGGATTAGCAGATACGCTAAGTTATGAATTTTGTCTATACACTATTCATGCAATCAATGCAGTAAGACGTGTCTAGACAAATAATGATAAGCAGGCAATTTCTGACAAAAATGATAAGTAAAACTTTTGACATGCAGACACGGTCGAAATCCAGGCTCACTAATGCATCCTAACAACTATCAGTTAGACACACTAATGCAGACCTGGTTCGCTAAGACCACCGCTCTGATACCAATTGAAAGGACCCGTTCATATACATTATAAACGATTTACAATAGTTGATTACATCACGAGGTATTTGACCTCTATATGATACATTTTACAAACATTGCATTCGTTTTTAAAAGACAAACTTTCTTTACAACGAAAGTTGATGGCATGCACACCATTTCATAATACATCCAACTATAATTGACATAATAATAATCTTGATGAACTCAATGACTCGAATGCAACGTCTTTCAAAATATGCCATGAATGACTCCAAGTAATATCCTTAAAATGAGCTAATGCACAGCGGAAGATTTCTTTAATACCTGAGAATAAACATGCTTTAAAGTGTCAACCGAAAAGGTTGGTGAGTTTATAGGTTTATCATAACAATCATTTCAATATATTAATAGACCACAAGATTTCCGTTTATAAATATATGTACTCTCGTAAGTGTATAAAAGTATTCTATAAGTTGTAGGCACCCGGTAACAAGCCTTAACATTCATGTTTTACCCTCTGAAGTACGCCAGATCAGGTGTGTTTAAAATAACCTCGAAGTACTAAAGCATCCCATAGTCAGGATGGGGTTTGTCAGGCCCAATAGATCTATCTTTAGGATTCGCGCCTACCGTACATAGACAAGTAGTTTAATGTTACCAAGCTAAGGGTATATTTCTGGTTTAAACCCACGTAGAATTAGTTTTAGTACTTGTGCCTATTTCGTAAAACATTTATAAAAACAGCGCATGTATTCTCAGTCCCAAAAATATATATAAAAGGGAGCAAATGAAACTCACCATACTGTATTTCGTAGTAAAAATACATATAACGTCATTTAACAAGTGCAAGGTTGGCATCGGATTCACGAACCTATATTAATTATATATAATTATATGTTGGTCAATATTTGTCTAACAATTTTTGGTCAAGTCATAGTGTACCACAATCCTAATGCTCGAGATTAATATGCAAAAGTCAACAAAAGTCAACTTGACCCAAAATCACTTCTAAAATTTATACGTGTTTATTATATAACTTAACTATAGTCGTTTTATATATTTAAATATATTTATTAGATTTTATAATAATAAAATTCATTTATTAATAAAAATTTATATTAACGTTTATATATGATAAAATATACTTTTATATATCTTAAGTAGTAAAATTTATAAAGTTCACTTAATATCGTAAAACTATAGTGGTAAGTATTATTAATGTAATTATATTACGCGTGGTGAAAAATATCTTTGTATCCCCTATTTATTTGATAAATTAATATTGATCATAATAATAATAAGTAAAAGTTGTATTATTTTGTAATAATAATTATTATTATTCTATAAAAAATAACAATATTTATATTTACCAAAAATGTTATTATGATAAAATGATAATACTAACATAATAGTAATAATGATATTTTATAATAACAATGATATTTCTATTAAAATAATAACGACGATAGTAATAATAATCATTTTAACAATAATACTAAAATTCAGTTGACTATAACTTCTAATTCGTTCATCGAAACCATTCGATATCTAAATGAAAAGTTCTTAATTTTTCGCTAGGTTTCCAATGACATGCATATCATATACCCTATCTCAGTAGCATATGTATCTAATTCAGGATTCAACAAACCTATCTAAGGACAATATCGAATGTACAAGCATGCATAATCCTATATAATCGAGCACTAGTCAGGGATACACTATTGATATATAAAAGTTAAGTTATGAGTGCTCACGTATCAATATTGAGATTCAATATTGTAGGAAAGTACGTAGACGCAACGGAGATGATAAACACTAGATTGACCTCACGAGCATACCCATGAACCACACCCATCACCTCCATAGCTATAACCCTTAGCTTAGACTCATTCAAAAAACTATTTTGAAATCACTCGGACATCACTCCGTCGTAATATTTTATGTATACTAATAATATCTTGAAATAATACAGAGCAAATATATATATATATATATATATATATATATATATATATATATATATATATATATATATATATATATATATATATATATATATATATATATATATATATATATATATCGATTGAGAGAGTTTAGAGAAATATATTTTCAAGTTTCTATAAAATAATGAAACCTGTTGAATTCTATTTATAATAGATTTTTGAATTATTAAAGTGAATTATTAAAGTATGAATTATTAAAGTGAATTATTAAAGTATGAATTATTAAAGTGAATTATTAAAGTATAAATTATTAAAGTGAATTATTAAAGTATGAATTATTAAAGTGAATTATTAAAGTTAAAGTAAAGTAAAAGTAAAGTAAAGGTAAAGTTAAAGTATAGTAAAAGTATAAAAACTATGTATGTATAATACGCGCATAAATATATATATAATATTAATTTAAATTGTTATATATATTTAATAAAATAAAATATAAATATCGTTATATTTACTATACTGGTTAAGTAATGAGTTGTCAAAAGTGATTCTAGATATTTATAAAAGTTATATACGTTTTAATAATAAAGTTCTTTTTAAACTGAAAACGTTTTTGTACGTTTGAAAATAGATTAATAGAATATTATGGAAACCAATTCTCCACTAGCTTTTGTCTAACTTTCGTAAATGACACTTTTTATTTTTATTTATAAATAGCTTTACAAATTATTCCGAATATCGTTAAGAGGAATAGATTTTCTCAAATCATAGTGGACCTCTCAACAGAGACTTGTAATCATAATTCAATGTTTCTGATAATTCAATCATTTAATATATATTTTTTAATTTCATCGATAATCATATTGAAACAAATACGTTCATATAAAGCATTATACATTTAAATACTTTGTTGACATTTTCAATTTATAACATATACACATATACATACATATTCATATATGTTCATTTAATGGTTCGTAAATCATTAGAATTTGGTCGAGGTTTAAATGAATGTATAAACATAGTTTAAAATCTATGAGATTTAACTTAACAAACATTGCTAATCGTGTCAGAATAATATAAAGATAAAGTTTAAATTGTGTCGAAAATTTCCTGGTCGTCACATCGTACAATACACAACTTTTAGATATATGTACTATTGGTATATACACTCCAATTATTAGCTCTTAGCAGCCCATGTGAGTCACCTAACACATGTGAGAACCATCATTTGGCAACTAGCATGAAATATCTCATAAAATTACAAAAATATTAGTAATCATTCATGACTTATTTATATGTAAACAAAACTACACATCCTTTATATCTAATCCATATACCAATGACCAAAAATACCTACAAACACTTTCATTCTTCAATTTTCTTCATCTAATTGATCTCTCTCAAGTTCTATCTTCAAGTTCTAAGTGTTGTTCATAAATTCTATAAGTTCTAGTTTCATAAAATCAAGAATACTTCCAAGTTTGCTAGCTTACTTCCAATCTTGTAAAGTGATCATCCAACCTCAAGAAATCTTTCTTATTTACAGTAAGATATCTTTCGATTCATATATATAAAACTACCTTATTCGAAGGTTTAAACTTGAAATCACTAGAACATAGTTTAGTTAATTCTAAACTTGTTCGCAAACAAAAGTTAATCCTTCTAACTTGACTTTTAAAATCAACTAAACACATGTTCTATATCTATATGATATGCTAAATTAATGATTTAAAACCTGAAAATACGAAAAACACCGTAAAACCGGACATACGCCGTCGTAGTAACACCGCGGGCTGTTTTGGGTTTGATTATTAAAAACTATGATAAACTTTGATTTAAAGGTTGTTCTTCTGGGAAAATTATTTTTCTTATGAACATGAAACTATATCCAAAAATCATGGTTAAACTCAAAGTGGAAGTATGTTTTCCAAAATGGTCATCTAGACGTCGTTCTTTCGACTAAAATGACTACCTTTACAAAAATGACTTGTAATCTGTATTTCCGACTATAAACTTATACTTTTTTCTGTTTAGATTCATAAACTTAAGTTCAATATGAAACCATATCAACTTGAATCACTCAAAACGGATTTAAAACGAAGAAGTTATGGGTAAAACAAGATTGGATATTTTTTTTGATTGTTTTAGCTACGGGAAATATTGTAACAATTCTATACAAATCATATCCTAGCTAACTTATATTGTATTATACATGTATTCTAATATATTATGTAATCTTGGGATACCATAGACACGTATGCAAATGTTTTGACATATCATATCGACCCATGTATATATATTATTTGGAACAACCATAGACACTCTATATGCAGTAATGTTTGAGTTAGCTATACATGGTTGAGGTTGATTCCAAAAATATATATACTTTGAGTTGTGATCTAGCCTGAGGCTTGTATACACGAGGTCGTGGATTGATTCGAGATAATATATATCAATTTATTTCTGTACATCTAACTATGGACAACTAGTTGTAGGTTACTAACGAGGATAGCTGACTGAAAATATTTAAAACATTAAAACGTATTAAAAATGTTGTAAATATATTTTGAACATACTTTGATATATATGTACATATTTGTTATAGGTTTGTGAATCGACCAGTGGCCAAGACTTACTTTCCGACGAAGTAAAAATCTGTGAAAGTGAGTTATAGTCCCACTTTTAAAATCTAATATTTTTGGGATGAGAATACATGTAGCTTTATAAATGTTTTACAAAATAGACACAAGTACATGAAACCACTTTCTATGGTTGAATGATCGAAGCCGAATATGCCCCTTTTGCTTGGTAGCCTAAGAATTAGGGAAGATCACTAATTTTGAGAATTAGTGCACGCCTAATTGATGCGAATCCTAAAGATAGATCTATTGGGCCTAACGAACCCCATCCAAAGTACCGAATGCTTTAGTACTTCAAGTTTTATATCATGTTCGATGGATGTCCCGGAATGATGGGGATATTCTTATATGCATCTTGTTAATATCGGTTACGAGGTGTTCACCATATGAATGATTTTTATCTCTATGTATGGGATGTATATTGAAATATGAAATCTTGTGGTCTATTATTACGATTTGATAAATATATAGGTTAAACTTATAACTCACCAACATTTTTGTTAACGTTTAAAGCATGTTTATTCTCAGGTGATTATTAAGAGCTTCCGATGTTGCATGCTAATATATGGACAAGATTTGGAGTCAGCATGCTTGTATAATATTGTTTAAAACTGCATTCGAAATTTACTTTATTGTAACATATTAATATTGTAAACCAATATGTATTGGTAGTGTGTAAGTGTGATATTTTTTAGATTATCATTTCTGATAATCTAGGTGGTGTCCTTTTAACCTTGTCGATAAAATAAAGGTTATGGTTTGTTTTTAAAAACGAATGCAGCCTTTGAAAAACGTCTCATATAGAGGTCAAAACCTTGCAACTAAATCAATTAATATGGAACGTTTATAATTAATGGTGTATCCTATCGTATGCACACATAAAAGGCATAATGGTTGCATAAAAGTAGCATCAGGAAGACTGGAAATAACAGTTGTGTAGAATTATCCGTCCAGCGTTCTCCGCTGTACAGGCTGCTCCGTCATGCGTAAGCCCTGAAGGCCGCCTAGCGCGTAAGCCCTGGCCGGAGAACGCCACTTTCAGCGTAAATTTTGGAACACAAGTAACAGAACGTATCATCATCTGACACGTGTCCCCGAACAATCTGGTGGATCTGACACTATAAATAGACCCCTTGGGTCGTCATTTTACACAGTTCAGACATTCTGTCAAATTTGAGAGCTGAGACTTCATCTCTCTCTCTCTCTAATACTTTCTCTCACTAGAAGTCATCCGGCTAGCCCTTTACACTCTACGAACGACAGATTGATTAAGCCACCCCACAAGTTTCTACACTTGTGAACCGGGTCTGCAGGGATTATTTCCCAAGAGCAAACATCAATCGGCAACACTCGCCCACTTAAAGCTAGATTACTTCTAGTATCGTGTTGACATACTAAGCCTTACCTCATAAGGAAATAGGTGTTAACAATAATCAATATGAACGGGACATTTCATACGTCCCGTCAAGTGTTTGATGACCAGTTAGCGTAGGCTTGTATGCAGCTTGGATTGGATGAATGATGGTTGTTCGCTTCCAAGCTGCTATTTTGAGCCAGTGAGGGATGTGCCCGGTAGTTCAAGGATTTCGCATCCCTATATCTATATTTATTTCTTTTCTGTTTAAAAAGCTGGGTATGCACCTGATCGCTGCGTGCGAGGATGGCATATTCTCCTTAGTGTAGGGCAATGTTCCATCCAAGCCACCCCTTTTATTCTAGTATTTCTATAGGAGGTAAATCTCTTGATCACTGCGTCCCAGAGTAGAATTTACCTTCGTATGTATTAGAGCTTTCTTATAAGCCTATATAATTTGTAGTACTTTCTTTTATTAAACATATTTTAAGTACTTTTGCGCCCTGTTTTGGACGTATGTAATCGTTGCTTATGTACTTTTTATATTTAGATTTTCGTTATGTGCTTTCATACTTATTTACAAGTTTTTAAGCGGTTTTTATATTCCTTCATTTGTATGTGCATTATAACTTTTGAATAATTGTGATTTGCGTATGACGGGAGCGACCCCTCAATTCACACATAATCTTTTTATTCTTGCATCTTAGCAACCCAATGCTAAGCGCTAAAAAAGCAAACCACTGCTTACATATTATACTCTTGACTTTTAAAAATTTTTATAAGTGTTAATACGCGTAGGCAATCCAATGTCTAATCCGTTTCTATAAGCAACCCAATTCTTATCTCAAGAGTCTTCCGGACAAACCAATGTCCGTGTTATTGACAAGTAATCAAACTTGTATTTGATAGTCATGACTTTGCAAGTCTCCGTCTTGCGCGGCGTACAAGTGTTTGAAACAATCCAATGTTTTACTACTGTCACCATTAAAAATAGTATTAGTAACCAAACTAAACTATGCCACTTGGGATTCGGAGTGTATCCCTGTGCAGCCTGGGGCTCAATAATTAAATTTAAATGCAAGCATTATTGGCTTAAATTGATTGATTCAATTTATTAAAAATAATTCAAACTAAAAAAATCTTTAATAAAAACATAGCAAGTATAACAAAGTTCCAACAAATGTCTGGGTGATCATTCCTACTGTTGATATCTTTTGCTTTTTTGCACCTTCTAGATTTATGCATGCAAGGCGCGTTCTGCTAGTTTATTTTTAAGCCACCGTGCCCCCTTTGTCCTTCTTCCCAGTAACCATATCTTCTGGGTTATCCACCGCGTAGTAACTTCTGGGTTTTTTATTGTTCACTGCCATTACCACTATTAGTTTGGCAGACTCAATGCTTCCTTGCATTTCAACCTGGTCATTCTTTCCTGGCAGATTTATATTTGCTCTTGACTCTTTTCCGATTGCATCAATTTATTTGCAGACCATCCTCAGAGGTTTATTACTGATTTGGTGTTTCCTTTTTTTCCAACCATCATTCAAGTGTCGTTATTTTAAACGCCACAAACCTCCTGCTGATATGTCGTCCGAAAATAAATTTCAAATTAGCGTAGAGTAAAATATTTAACTTATATGTTATTTTATTTTATGTATGTATTTTACCTCCTCTTGACAACCATGTTTGAATGACGTCAGGAGATGTTCGAGCGCGCCCACTTGGCTCTGCAATGAACTCTTCTGATGCTTCATTTTTTGCAACTGTATGTATTTTTTATGGTGCGCATACTCCCTTAATGGTTTTATATATGTGTATGCATGCGCGCTTCGTTTTTGCACCATAAGTCGCGCTTCCTTTGCTTTCATCCAAAGTTTCTGAGTATCGTCTTCTGCGCATAGTAATTTTTCTGCCCATGCATGTGTTACTTTTCTTTTGTTCCTTTGTGTGCGCTTTTTTATCAAGCTCACACCGTGGATCCATTTGCCGTTTCTTCTTGGAATCTCAATGATTAACTCGAAATTTTTCTGAGATTTTTCCAATCCTGCATCTTGTTTATTATAATAGTGGATAATGCGTTAAAAAATGAGTTATAATGAATTTATATGCATTCACACCATACAGTTAGGCTTTTGACTTCTTTTTTTGCTCTTTTACTGAGTTAGATTTCGATTATGTCATGAATTTACATTATATTTTTTCTATAAATTGCTATTTTATGCAACATCAAATACTAAATCAAGATATTTATACGTACAACTTACCTGCGAGCAATGTGCGTCTTTGAATGCCTGAATTTTTTGCTGTTCATCCAACTCTGCATTTTTGCGACCCTGCCCTATGCTCCTTTGTACCGTTCTTACTTTTCTATCCACTTCTGACTTTATAGTTGCGACTCCCTACTTTGTTGGGAATCTTAATATACCGTGTATTGTGGATGGTACGGCTCCTAATTTTTGCAAGGTTTTTCTGCTTTAACAACACATTATACTCTGCCTTTGACTTGACTATAGCAAACTCAATGTTGACATCTCTTCTCCTTTCATCATTGTTATCGTCTCTTACCTCTAACTCAACCCTAACCGTCCCTAATGACGGGACTTCTTTACCAGCAAAATCGTATAAGTTAACTGCTTGTTTCTTTAGCTGCGACCTAACAGATCTATGTAGCGACTTATAACAATGCTCATAAATGACATCCATGTCATAGCTAGTGACTACATACAGACTTTTAAGTTCATGATTATAGCTTTTGATGTACCCTTTAATCATCACTGGTGCATTGAACTGCTGCCTTTCACTCGCTCCAAATGAGATTGTCGCATCTTCCCGGTCTTTCACTTCTTTTAGCTCTGCCCTTACACTTTTATTCATTACCATGTTTATAGTTTTTTTCGCTTCTTTTGCCTTTGACTCGTTCTTCCCTTTGCCACGGGTATTCTTTTTCTTGCTTTGACTTACTACCCTCTGATTTAGCGGATTTCTTTATGTGCTGCAATCTTCCCTTTTTTAGTTCTACCACCACCTTTTCGGTTAACTGCCTGCATTTGTTAGTTTCATGACTGAAATCATGATGAAAGTCGTAAAATTTGGTTTGTCTTTCTGCGCGTAATCGGGTAGCGGCGCTGGGGCTTCAAAGGTTTTACATACTGGCTCAGTTGCTAGTATTTCCTTTGGTGTTTTGCTGAGATCTTTTATGATTGCATAATTGTCATCGTGGGCGCTTTTGCTTTTGTAACTGCTTCCTCCTCTGTTATTGCTGAATTTGCGATATTTGTTGTTGCTATTGTAACTTCCGCCTTTTAACGGGCTGCTATTGTTATACCTCTTTGCGGATCCGGAGTGTTTACCCTGATCGCGATGGTGATCGTCATCGTTATTTCTTCCCGTATGGCTTTTTCCGCAGTTTTGCGTTATATCTTCTTGCGCCCGCATATAATCATGCGCTTCTTTTATTGCTTCCGCGAATGTTTGCGGTACTTTCCTCTGCAACCTCTGGCATAGCGATACGTGTATGTCTGTATCAAGGCAATGAATAAATCCTGACGCCTTTTGGCTTTCTAGTAGATCTGGTATTTTAGCTACTTCCTTTGTATATCTATCAATAACCTCACCCAAAGATTCTTTGGGTTTTTGTTTGATGTCATGGCATTCTACGTGCGTTCTTCTGCGTACGCGCAGACTATGAAAGTTAAGTAGAAACCGAGATCTTAAGTTTGCATAACCTGTTATGCTCCTGGGAGTTAGATTGTTGAACCACTCACGTGCTACTCCTTGCAACACAATTGGTAACATGCTACCGTATCTCCCCAATTGTGGGTTCTTGCAGTTCCTTCAAATCTTTGTAGGAAGTCATCGGGGTCGGATAACCCGTCATAGCTTCCTAATGTTAATGGTATTACCGGTGCCTCCAGAAACGGGTGATTTGCTATGTGTGCGAACTTTTCTATAGTGGGAGCCACATCCAGAGATTGTCTTGCTTTATGCCTTGCATCACCGCAAACCAATTTTGCATGAACTCTTGGAATTGCGCTGGTTCATTAAGCGCTTGCGCTAGGTGCGGAGGTGCAACTTGTTGTAGTTGTGATATAAAGTTATTTGAATTGCTTGGCTCTACTGTGATGTATGAACCGTCCAGGTTTCTCAAGCCCATTCTCCTAATCTCTTCTTGTGAGCTTGTCGGGGTAACCCTTAAAGTTTGAGTTCCCAGTTCTATCGTTGTGATAATTGGGATTGTTCCTACATACGTAGTTTTCGCTATTGGTGTGACATTGCCAAGTGGGGATTCATACCCGGCATCTGCTTCTTTATAACGTATATAGCCAGTGTTTGCTGGAGATCCGAAACTTACTTTTTCTGGAGACTTCATGCGTCCAGTATCCGTTTCATTGAAATGGATGTAGCTAGTTTCTACTCCTAGGGGCGTATCTTCCCCAACGCTCTGCAGCCATTCGCTTTCTTCTTCATCCACGGTTGGAGGAACTGTTTTTGTGAGTTCAGCACTTGTCGGCCCCATTAGGATAGCCTCTGTTGAAGGGGATTTTGACACCTTTTTCCCTTCTGCTGTGGATGCATGTTTTTGTCGTTTGTACATGTGTTCGTTGACCTGGAAATGTCGAAAAAGATGGCTTTGAACCTTTGTTGCCCGCTATTGATTTGAATTAGGCGAATAACCTGAAAGTAACCGATTAATTTAAACAAAAGCATTTTATGGAAAAGACATATAATGAATT
The DNA here is from genome assembly GCF_046630445.1 of Rutidosis leptorrhynchoides. Taxonomy (NCBI): domain Eukaryota; kingdom Viridiplantae; phylum Streptophyta; class Magnoliopsida; order Asterales; family Asteraceae; genus Rutidosis; species Rutidosis leptorrhynchoides. The sequence continues at coordinate 243,772,801 of NC_092343.1, forward strand.
ATATATACAACATGAACATGAATTCCCATCTTATTTGTTCAGATAACCGGTCCCACGGATGGCGCCAAATGATCAAGCATATTTTCACGAGGTCAAGGTGAACCTACGCTTGAGTGCATGATAGGGTTTAAGGACTAACAATATTCGAACCTCCGACGCTTAGTCGTGGATAACCCACATAGGTATCGTTTCAATTCCGACGGTGGCCGATTTAAGAGTCCACCAACAACCCATCATATGGGTTGAGTGGCCCAAAGACATTAAGGTTTTATAGTTCGAGACATACCTGAAAGTCTTTACGTGAGAGATCGTATGAAGCTTGTTCGTACGATGATGTGTATGCTATGTTAAGTGTGAGTAACCGATTATATTTAGGGTTTACGAGCTATGTATTTATTGGCTCATGAATTAGGGTTTCGATAGGATCTCTTCCCTATTTAAATGCGATCTTATCCCAACTAACTTTCGTTATTTAAAGAAAAGAATCTGAATTAATTATACCGTACGTTCTTCTAGAATGTACTGGACCCTTATGCTAGTATACGAAACTCACATCAGATGGCATAGGCGCATAGAGTGCGACTATACCCGTGCCATATGTCTTGTATAGCAATTAGTGTGCGCTTCAGGGCTTCGGATGCGTAATCCGCATGGTCATGCGGATATGCGTATCATTACTGTGCAATTGCTCTGGCCTTTGTGATTCACTCGTGACTTTGCCCAAGGAGTTATCATAATTTGGCTAAGGTAATTCAATCAAGACCGGGACATGGTGATTGATCACTTGATGTTAAGTGAAAGACGATCATAAGATCCTAAAAACATTATCAACACGACAATCCACCCCTCATTGCACTCAATTCTTTGATTAGATTAAACATCTAATCTAGAATTGATCACTTTTAATATCAATAGATATCCATTAACTCGCTTAATCCAGTGGATATGGATATGGATGAATGAACTGAAACTAAATGGATATGAATATGGAGATGCAAAAACTAAATGAATATTGATATGAATACGATATTATCTGATCCATATCCGATTCATTCATATCCAAATACTCAAGACGTACTTTTGTGGAAGTAATAAACGGCCTTATTTAGTGGTTGACTTGTGTTTCTGACAGTGGTCCAGTAGCCAGATTTTGGAAATCTCTTCAAGAGATTACTACAGAAAATTAAATCTAAAATTATTACGGAGTACTATATTAATGGTTAATTGAGAAAATCTGATCATTCCCTTATTTGTGGTATCTCCTTCAATCTTGAATGATTATGACTATATGGTAAATTTGTGGTCGGTCGAAAACTCAGAAATTATCATACACGAAAACCTCTCAAAATCTTTGATTGATACCACTAAATTAGCTACTGATTCACTGCAATATATTTAATTACTAACTTTTAATTAGATGTATTAGATGTTTGTATATGTGTATACGTATATATATATATACACACAGAGTGTACATTAAGATCTACACGTACATCATTTACTTACACACGGTGTTTATAAGAAGAACTGAATAAGGGTTTATCAAAACTCTACTCATTTTCCGATTATGGCCTTTTGGGGTAAGTTGCATACAGTGTATATATTTTAATTTTAATTTTAGCCACATGTATATATTTTTTATAACTAAAATGTAACTAGTAAATGTTTTTTATATATAATTCCGATAAGGACTTTCTGGGATGAACAATAGTTGCATACAGTGTTAAATTAATTTTATTTATTTAGACGCATATATCATTTTTATTACTTTAGCATTTTCTGTTGAATATTGATAAATGACGATGATGCTAACATTTTAGGAATTGAAGTGAAACCTAATAAGCCTTACATACTCAGAAATGGTACTGGCCGACTACATGTTTCTCTGGTAAAACATATACATGTACACTGATTCACTTATAATTATCTGAGTCGGTGAACTCATTTGTAGAAAGTCATGATTTTTGTTTTGATGTTTTAGGCAACTTTGGCTCGATTTTCACTCGACGAGAGCTCGGTGCAATGCAAGGTTGGAAAAAGCCGTGATGTTCTTTTATGTACATTGATTCCGGGTAAAACGGAGTCAATGCCGATCAATGTTGAATTTGATGAACAGGAGGATGTGACATTTTCTGTTCTCGGTCTGGATGCCATTTACCTTACTGGATATTATGTTGGTCCCAACAGACGACCAAAGTAATTAAGCAACATACGACAAGTTCTTGATCTATAATATTAATCATCTAATTAAATTTTTCTAACAATTAAATAAATGTACGTTTTTGGGCATGCAGGTCTGAGGATCCACCGTCAGTGGGCAAGGAGATTCCCTTTTCCCCGAGCACTTCTTTCATAAACCGAATGATGAAAGATGATGAAATTAAAGATGATGAACCGTATCCTTTATTGTTACTCGTATTATATATATAAACATAAATATAAATATATAAATATATATATAAATAAAACATGATAAGACTAGCTAGTTGAATTAAATCGTTGTAACCTTGACTTTTAATTGATTGCAAAGAGAATTATCCGGGGAGGATATTTGGGTTCGTTCATATGAAACGAGTTGTGATACTTGTGAGGATGAATATGATTTTGATGACAGTTTTATCAATGATGAAGATGATGATAATGAGGCTGTTGACTCTTTTTACGTTTCGATCATTAGGGGTATATCAATCAATATCAATAGCTACTAGTCATTATATATGCATGTGGCTAAAATATAAATATATATAAGTTTTCTTATAGTTATAAGCAGTGGCGGAACTTGAACCGATCTGAGATGGGGCGAAACTAATGGATGGGGATAGACCCAAAAAAAAAACTTAGTTTTTAGTTAAAAAAAAAATTAAAAATTAGTACAAAGTTTTTTCCCGAAATCGAGCCGGGGCGGATACCCTTTTGTCCTATATTTGTTCCGCCTCTGGTTATAAATGATAATGAAATTTTTTTTTTTTTTTTTTTTTTTGTATGTGCAGATGATGTTACAAAAGAGGAAATGAATATGCTTGATGGTCATGAAAGATATAAAAGGATGTTTCATTCAATTGAATCAGAGTTAGAAAGAAGATTGAAAGCAAGAAATGAAAGACCATTTTCTGGTAACGAAAAGAAGACAGAACCCTAACTAGGTATTTTAATTAATGATCTATTGTATGTATTGTATAATCTACCCATTCACTTTGAAATTCATAGATTTGTAATTTGGATTAAAAGATGTCTCTAATGGGTAAATGGGTTAAAGTTAGATAAAGATGAAACGGGTCAAATGCATTAAAAGTTGCCTAAAGTGATAGTGCAAGTTTTTTTTTACTTTTGAAACTGATCTTATACTAAAAAATTGGATACAACATAGATCATATTTATTACAAAGTTTACATTTAACTTTACTAACTTGTGGATAAATATACTGGCGGGTTAACCCAACTTAGCTAGACCCGGCCATTTGACATGCATCTGTTATCATCTATATGTACTTTCATACTACTGTATTTGCTACGTAAGTAGTATAATTACATTCTTTAATTTATGCAGCTGACAAACAAGTAACTAATGAAGGACTGAATCTTTTTCTCGATGGTCATACTTGCGATCTAATTTCATTTTAGTTTTTAATGCGTCCATTTTTTTTACTGAAGATTTGCAATGTTGGTTTTGTTTGTAGTAAGATCCTAAAGTTCCCATTCTATATGCTTTAATTTGGGTAGACACATAAACCATGATCAGTGTTTTGTTTAAAACTTTTTGATGCCATCTTTATGAAGTTATCTTAATACTTTTGGATGCCTGCTTTATGAAATTATCCGGCACATAACAGGTCCAATAATCGAAACAGCAGGAATTTCATTTCTCGCCCTTAACAATTAACATGATGAAAAAAGAAATAATGTAATCCATATATATTCTCTGAGAGTAGAAGCGCAAAAAGCCATAATTTTTATTTATCACGAATATATCAGTACGTATGTAGAAGAATCTCACATAATCACTCGCCATAGTCCACTAACTGCGTACTGCATACAAAACCTTTATAACTCCATATATATTCTACCCTTGTTTTAACACCACGATTCAAAAGCCATAGATGCGATAATGTCGATCTTGAGGTTGAATTGCATGTCTTCATTTAGTATTGATTGTCGATTTGCAAATTTACATTTTCTTGGCATTGTACTACATGATTTGTAATTACTTTGAACAATTGGCTTTCAATGTCGTAGTTTTTTTTTAGTGTTTGCCTCTAGTTCATTGCTAGTAGGCTTATAATAAAATTTTCGGTTCAAATTTTTTTTAGTATTGCTTGTCGCTGTTCCGGGCGGCTATGTATATGTATTTAATCCTATATGCTATTAGGCACCAGAAAAGCTACCGTTTAGAATTGTTTGTGTTGTCATTTTTAACGATTTTTCATAAGAGTTATGTTGGACGGTAGTCCATATTTGACAAACATTTAAGTTATAATTGGTACACACAAGGAATAAATGTGGGATGCTATTCACAAATAGTGACTGCCTAACTTGTTTGAAGAAAACGTCGGTTTGACATGCTTAAAGTCAAAGAAGCCAACTTATTTTCATGCCAACTTAAAGTCAAAGGATTCGTTTACAATCACGTTGTAAACTGGAATTAATCACGAACGCGGTTAACCAATATTTAAACTTCAAGAAATTTGAAGAATAAAGAAAGAAAACAAAGAATTTATTGATTAAAAGTTGAATGAAAATAACATAAACATATGTCCTATATGTAGGCACATAAAATCTTGTCCTACAAGAATTATAATTAAGTTTCCTAAAAAACCAAATAATTAAAGTTTCCTAATTTAAAAATTTCTAGCATCAGATTACTACTTGCTCTTCAAGTAAAATTTTGCTACTTGTTCCTCAAGTTTTCATACCACATCATTCTCCCCTGCTTGAAAAGGACTCGTCCTCGAGTTCTCGATAGGGTAAAGAGGATCATCAGGAAAATGATAGTCAACCAAGTCGGAAATGTTGAAGGTGTTTGAGATAGCTAAATCTTCAGGCAAATCAACTACATATGCATTGTCATTGATTTTCTTGAGGATTCAACAAGGACCAATTTTCTTCTTCTTTAACTTATTATACGTGCCAACTGGAAAACGCTATTTCCGTAAATGCACCATAACAAGGTCACCTTCAGTAAACGTCTTGACTCGACGATGTTTGTCTTTGTCCGACTTATATTTTGCATTAGAAGCTTCGAGTTTATGGCGGACATCAGTTTGAATAGAGTCGATCATCTTCGCTAGATTCTCGGCTACAATGCTATACCCGGGAATCTTTGGTAAAGGGACTAAATCCAAGGTATGGTTTGGAGATTTTTGGTAGACTATGGAGAATGGTGTTTTACCAGTGGAACGGTTAACCATGTTGTTATAAGCAAATTCAGCTGGTGCAAGACACTGATCCCATTGTTTGGGTCGATCACTACATAGGCATCGAATGATGTTAACCATTGTTTTGTCCACAACTTCCGTTTGACCATCAGTTTGAGGATGAAATGAACTACTATACTGCAAATTGGTCTGAAAAAGTTTCCACAAAGTACGCCAAAAATGAGACAAGAATTTAGTGTCTCTATCAGAAGTAATCGTCTTAGGAACTCCATGTAAGCCAACGATCTCTTTGAAGAAGATACTAGCAATATGAGACACATCAGAAGTTTTCTTGCATGGAAAGAAATGCGCCATTTTGGAAAAACGATCAACCACAACAAAAACTGAATCATAAGTGCGTTGTGTAGGTAGGCCTAATACAAAATCCATGGATATATCTTCCCATGGTGCATCGGGAATAGGCAGAGGGGTATACAAGCCGCTGTTTTGAGACTGACCTTTATTGCTTTGGCATGTATAACACTTTTTGACAAATTTATGTACATCCCGTTTAAGTTGCGGCCAATGATATCGTTCCTCAACCAAAGTAATTGTCTTGTCTCGACCCAAATGACCACCAAGGCCCCCTCCGTGAAGCTCGTGAATTAAGTGCTCCCTAAGTGAACCTCGTGGTATACATAAACGATTCTTGAAAAATAAGAATCCGTGATAATGCTAAAAACAAACATATATTTCATAGCATTATCCTTCAAGAAAGACACGCTTTTAGTTGCAATTGTTCAATTTACAAGTGATATTCGTTTAAATAATAAAAGGTGAAGATAAAAGACAGATTCGACTAATTGAAGACGCAAATGACCAAAAAGCTAAAAAGTACAAATTACAATCCAAGTGGTTCAAATTATTGATGAGAAACGTCTAAAAATTACAAGAGTACAAGCCGTGAAACGCAAAGTACAAGATATTAAATCGTACGAAAAGCCGTTCGAAAATCCGGAACCGAGACATGAACCAACTTTCATCGCGCGACGCAACGGACCAAAAATTACAAGTCAACTATGCACAAGAATATAATATAATATATAATTAATTATATATATATTATTATATAAGCAGCCCACGTTTAACTCAAAGAGATGAGATGGAACCAGAAGCTCCGCACTCGCGGAGCTGTGAAGCACAAAACCTCCGCACTCGCGGAGCACACCAGGACCCAAATCCCACTATAAAAGGCGATGCAATTCGACGGAATATTTACACCAATATCAATCTCTCTTCTCTATATGTAATATATTTATTGTAATTTTAATTTTAATTTAAGATTAATAATAAATTATGGTTTAGTTGGGTTATTGTAAGAAATGTTTTACGGGTTTTAAAGTCGAAACTCTATCCGTGTAACGCTACGCGATTAATAACCATTGTAAGCTATGTTCTTCCTTTTTAAATTAATGTCTCGTAACTAAGTTATTATTATGCTTATTTGAGCCGAAGTAATCGTGATGTTGGACTAAATATTTAAGACGGGGTTATTGGATTTTGTACCATAATTAGGGTTTGGACAAAAGACCGACACTTGTGAACATTGGACTATTGACTATTAATAGGTGGGGGTATTTTCTAATTGAGTGACAACTCATTGGAACCTGTCGAACCTATCTTCAAATTAGTTAATCTAATAATTATTAAAATGATTACGAATGTCCTATTTAGTGACGTTTATACGACATCGTTTACAATCATTTAATTAATCAATTGGATTGGGTAATTGATTATTCATTATGGCCAAGTGAATAAATTAATGTATCATGGACTAATTAAAACAGGGGTGGATTACATACAACGATAATTGGTGTAATTGTTAACAAAGTATTAAAACCTTAGATTACACGCAGTCGATAACCTGGTGTAATTATTAACAAAGTATTAAAACCTTGTTACAGTTCGAATCCCTAATTAGTTGGAATATTTGACTTCGGGAATAAGGTTAATTTGACGAGCATTTTATAATTATGACCGATGGACTATTATGGACAAAAACCAGATAGGTATCAAATAAACCAAGACAAATGACAATTAACCCAGAGAAATAAATTAAAATCAAAATGTCAAACATCATGATTACGGAAGTTTAAATAAGCATAATTATTTTATTGTATTTCTCATCGTACTTTTAATTATCCATTTTAATTATCGTCATTTATCTTTACGCTTTATTTAAAATCGACAAACCGGTCATTAAACGGTAAAACCCCCTTTTATAATAATATTACTATATATAATTATATATATTTTATATACATATATTTGTTAAAAATATAGTACGTAATCACTAGCTCCCTGTGGAACGAACCGAACTTACTAAAAACTACACTACTTTACGATTAGGTACACTGCCTATAGTGTTGTAGCAAGGTTTAGGTATATCCCGTCTATATAAATAAATAAAACTTGTATCATCTTTTGCCGTATTTCGTAGTAAACAATAATAGTATTTCGTACTATACCTCGCAAACATCAAGTTTTTGGCGCCGCTGCCAGGGAGCGGCAAAACGTTATATTTTTAATTTATATTTGTAAAAATATAATTTAAAAAACGTATTTTTAATATTTTGTAAAATTATAAAGTATTTTTATTTTTAGTTTTTAAGATATAAGTTTATTTTTATTTTATATATATATTTTTTATCATATATTTTGTAACGAAAAAAAAATAAAAAAAATAAAAATATTAAAATCTGAAACTGCGAATTTGAACCTGCAATCATCTGAATCTGCTTTACTCCGCACTCGCGGAGCTTTTGGGCAGAAAATATCCGCACTCGCGGTGCCTTCCAGACGGAAACTTAGTACAGCATTAATTACGCAGTTAGGGCTTTAGTTTTATTATTATTATTAATTAATTAAAATTAGGTTTTAATTAAATATTAATTAGTTTTAGTTTTAATTAATTTTATATTATTAGTTTTAATTAGTTTTATAAATTAATAATTTTATAATATAATAATATAAAAATAATATTTTTATAAAAATAAGTAATTTTATCATTTTTTGTCTCTTTTTATAAATTGTATATTTTTAAATATTCGTACATTTTTCGTTCGTATTTAGTTTTAAACTTAGTTTTTGCCGTAGTATTTTATACTTGTAGATTTTTAAGACTTTGCCGTAAAATCCCTTAAGTGCTTTTTCCTTTAGATTTAGAATTTAGACGCTTTAGAATTTTGCGACGCAGTTTATAAATTTTAGTGCCTTTTAAGTTATTGCCGTTTTGGATATAGAATTCATTTTAAGCTTTAATACCTTTAGACGCAACTTTTTAGATTTAATTTTTAGACTTTTAAGTTTCGACGTTTTTCAATCTTATTTTTATTTTTCGACGTTTTTCGACGTTTTTCGACGCGCTTCTTTTTCTTTTTCATTTCGACGCTCTAGTTTTTAGGACATAGAAATTTCTTTATTTTCTTTAAATTTTGACGAAAAATTATTTTAAGCGGTTAAATTGATAGACATCCAAAATTTTCTGGTTCGTAGTAATGGTTGGATTTGTTATTGGCGAGTTGTGGGCTTCTGATTTAAAGGGTCCTGGCTACCTGCTGCATCTTTTGGCTATTCGAAACGTGGGCAAAATCAGAAAAGTCTTTTAATTTGATAACTTAAATAATTTTTATCTTTATAACTAATAGGATATTCAGTGAATGCACCGAGCAAAACGTTCACCACCTTTCATACGTTCACCACCTGTAACTCGGTCAAGACATCTAGCCAATATTGTCGCCGTTGATTTTTCTTTAGAATCATCATCAAGTCGAACAAGTACTCCAATTCAAATTTCTGATAATTCATTTTTTGAACCCGACTTCACAAGTGAGAACCCTGAGGATATTCAAGGACAATTCCAAGATCCTGAAACACTAATCATTCCTCCTGAGCTACAAACGGTTAAATCAGAATCCTCTAGTGATTCGTATTCAACAAATTCAAAAATGGAAGTAACAGAACCTCTAAGTATGGAAGACTGATGTTATGCGAGGTGTATATAAAATAGTTATTAATTTTAGCAGAAAACACTATTAAATACGATACAATTTTACACAAGATATTTTTTTATTTATAGAATAGATATACTTAAACCTTGCTACAACACTTATAGGCAGTGTACCTAATCGTAAAGTAGTGTAGTTTTTAGTAAGTCCGGTTCGTTCCACAGGGAAATCTTTAAACAAAGCTCAACGCTATATTAGTTTACTTTTATAAAAATACAAATATATATATAAGTAATATTATTATTATAAAAGGGGGGTTTTTACCGTTTAATGACCGGTTTGTCGATTTTAAGACTTTAGTCGCAGTTAAAACCTAATGTAAAATATAAAATAAATACAAGACTTAAATTAAAGCTTAAAGTAAATAACGATAATGAAATTGCGAATAATAAAAGTGCGATAAAATAAACTTGCGATAATTAAAAAGTACGATAATTAAAAGTGCGATTAAATAACAATAAATAAAAGTGCGATAATTAGAAGTGCAATTAAATATAAAATAAAGGAAATTAAATATGAAATAAAAGAATTATGCTTATTTAAACTTCCGTAATCATGATGTTTGACGTGTTGATTTTAGTTTTATGCCCATGGGTTAATTGTCCTTTGTCCTGGATTATTTAATATGTCCGTCTGGTTTTTGTCCATAACAGTCCATCAGTCATAAATATAAAGTGCGAGTGTCCTCGTCAAATTATTATTATACCCGAAGTTAAATATTCCAACTAATTGGGGATTCGAATTGTAACAAGGTTTTAATACTTTGTTTAATGAATACACCAGGTTATCGACTGCGTGTAAACCAAGGTTTTACTACTTTGTTAGCAATTACACCAATTACCCTTGAATGTAATTTCACCCCTGTTTTAATTATTCTAGTGGCTATTAATCCATTCCCGTGTCCGGTTAAATGAACGATTATTCGTACATATAAATACCCTGCCCATCGTGTCCGATCGAGTGTATATGGTAATTTATAGGGACGCCCAATTGTAAATCTTTATATTAACATTAACAAACTTTCATTTAATTAAACAAATATAAAGCCCATTAATAGCCCATAGTATAATTTCCACAAGTGTCGTTCTTTTGTCCAAACCCCAATTATGGTACAAAGCCCAATTACCCAATTTTAGTAATTAGCCCAACATCATGATTACTTCGTTTTAAATAAGCATAATAATAACTTAGCTACGAGACATTAATGTAAAAAGGTTGAACATAACTTACAATGATTAAAAATAGCGTAGCGTTACACGGACAGAATTTCGACTTACACCCTTACAATATTCGCTAACATACCCTTATTATTAGAATTATAATTAAAATTAAAATATAAATTATAAATATAAATATAAATTTTACGTATGATAAGAGAAGAAAAAGATGATGAAAAATGATCAGAATTCGGTTTGCTTTATAGCCAGAGTTGAAATTTGGGGCTCCGCGACTCGCAGCAAAATCCTCTTCAAACTCCGCGAGTCGCGGAGAATGTATTTACAGCTCAGTCCTTGGAGTTTTTCTCTGCCGACGGTTTTTTATTTATAAATATAATATATATATAATTAATATAATTAATTATATATTATATTATATTTATATACATAGTTAACTTGTAATTTTTAGTCCGTTGCGTCGAGCGTTAAGAGTTGACTCTGGTCCCGGTTCCGGATTTTCGAACGTCCTCGCGTACAATTTAATATCTTGTACTTTGCGTTTTGAATCTTGTACTTTTGTAATTTCGAGACGTTTCTTATCAATAATTGGAACCTTTTTGATTGTCTTTTGTACTTTTGAGCTTTTTGGTCGTTTGCGTCTAAAATTCGTCGAATCTGTCTTTTGTCTTCACCTTTTATTATTTAAACGAATATCACTTGTAAATAGAACAATTGCAACTAAAAGCTTGTGTTTCTTGAGGAATAATGCTATGAAATATATGTTCGTTTTTAGCATTATCAAATATTCCCACACTTGAGCGTTGCTTGTCCTCAAGCAATATCGTCTTGAAATACTAGAATCACTTCTTTATTCTTCACACTTTGTACATCAGTGATTTCTATACAGCGGTATAAACAATGGTAGTAACGATATGGTTTACAGTCCCACATGACTATAAAAATTTAGATCCATTAAGGAAATTGGATCTTTATGAAAACATTTGATTTTTTTGAAATCTAGTTTTTACCCTAGATAAGTTTTCCGGAATAACCCTTTACCGGTGTTTGCAAAATATTTTTGTGGGTTTGGTGGGTTTCAGATTTGAAAATTTTAGCTCAAAACTTGCGGTTTTGTGTCACCCACTTGCTAACCTTGTATTTGGAAAGCAACACGTCCAGTTTACTTGTCCCGTATATTACCTTTCGGCAAACTACCGTCCGGTTGTAAAGGAAAGCGTTGAACAAGCAACTGTTAAGGCAATGTCCCCTGACATGCTTTTAATTATGGTCTATAATGTGTCGGACGCAATTACTATCCTTGGTAGGAGCAATAGTAAAGCTCACCCTTATAATTTTTCGGTCTGGCACAAGGTCCTGTCTTTGACCACTATGCAACCACCGTTCTTACGGTGGTCACCCGATTTAGTTCAGGTGACCTAATGAATTCCAGGTGAATTCCTAGGATTTTACGTTCAATGGTAATGAACGCATTGAAAATAGGGTTTTCAGAAAACAAATCGGTTTATAATTTTGATCAAAATATTTTCTCGTTTAAGCTCGAGTTTAGATATCATCGAATTCCATGAGTTTGTAATTCTCAATCTTTAAGGTCAATCTCTAGGATTGAGTAATATCAGTCTTAAAAGCTGATTTTTAATCTTTAAGGAGATTATCCTTTCTGGGGATCTGATTCATTAGTCTTATCCAGCTAATTTGCATGGTGCCCCCCATTGTACGAGATAAATCCTTCTCATGGTTAGGATAAATCTGACCACTTGGCGACCCTGTTTAATGCTGAGGTTCGTGGATTTCCTGCTGATTTTAGTGATGACTTTTCTAGATTTTTCGTCAACCTACAGCTGGTCTGGACGACAACTTCATGACCTAAATCAAGAAGCGCGTGTCTTTTTCAGAAGACTTTACTTCCTTTTAATGATGGAATTGATTCATCGTGTAGATCCATCTCTTCTTTTCTTTCATCGGGTAAAACAGTTTAGTTTAGTTCAAAGCAAAAGTATTTTCAGTTATTTGTTACAGATATATGTGACATATGTTTAAGATAACTTGGTAAATTTTCCCACACTTGGCTTTTATTTTCCTTTTTATCGTCCTCTATTCCATTTTAAATGAATTTTGACATTTTAGTTTGTTTCTTAATTTATGTCCTTTCCGAGGTAACAATAATTTCGGTGTTAAAACCTAGTTTTATCGTTCATAAATATGTATAAACATGATTTGAATTCATTTAATTGAAAATTTTGAAAAATTTTACTAGAATTGGGTAGTCAGTATATAAGACTAGGGCTGTTCTTTTTTATCAGAGAGCACTAGATTCTAATACAACTACTGCTTTACTAGTATTTTTAATGGTAACCAAGTGTATAAAATAAAATTTTTTTTTTTTTAAAATCCGAAAGAATTTAACCCCTTCCCACACTTAAGATCTTGCAATGCCCTCATTTGCAAGAAATCAGTAACAATTTAAATTATTGAGGGTGATTTGTGTGAAAATGATTAAATTTTACCAAAGTTTCCAAATATATTGGCGTTTGTTTGCTGAATGATAAATGGTGCACATCATTTATTCATTCCGTCTTGTTGTTATTTCACATATATTTTGCATCTTGTCGTCAAAATTAGTTGCTTTTGCTGAACTTAATGCCAGTCTTTGAAAATGCGTTGTTTTACCCTGTTGTGTACATAAGATAAACTGCAAACATATATACATATTTTTGAAGTTTGGTATATTACCCCACGTTCAAAAATTATTAAAATCTAAGAATAAAAGTTAGATAATTATAAAAATGATTACAATATTAACAAAAGTATTAAACGTATCAATAATTACAAATTACAAAATAATAAAAAATAATAAGTAAACTAAGGATGATATTGGTACCAATAGGGGTTCCAGGCATAACCATAAGTTCTATAGAATGCTTCGGCAGGGTCATACGTAGGATATGGTGGCTGCATCTCTATCGACCAAGGAGGGAAGATGGGTTTCGGTGTAGGAATATAGTTTCTACCTATATGTTGGCAATGAGCTATGATCTGGTTCTGATGAACTTGCCAATTTTCAAATGCTCTCTGTCTAGCATTTTCGTATTCCTGAGAAGCTATAAACCTATGCATTTCTTGCATCTCATTCCCCCCTCCTACATTACCTTGTTGCTGGTTTCTCTCCACCTGTGGATGTCTACCATGGTATCGTACTGCGGCGTTATTTCGCCTCTTCAAAACTTTCGCACCATGGTATACATTTAAACCTATAGTATCGCGGGGTTCTGGTTCTTCTACTAATAATCCCCCCCGACTTATATCCACACCGAGATATTCACCAATCAAAGTAATAAAAATACCACCTCCTATTATGCTATGTGGTCGCATCCCCCGAACCATAGCTGATAAATAATAACCCACACAATATGGTATACTTACAGCGCTTTGTGGGTCTCGAATACACATATGGTAAAACAAATCCTGTTCATTTACTTTTTCCTTGTTTTTACCCCTTTGTGTAATCGAATTAGCTAAAAACCTATGTATCACTCTTAATTCGGCTCTATCTATATCCAAATAAGAGTAATTTCCCCCTTTGAAACGGTGATGGCTTGTCATTTGACTCCACACACCGTGTGTATCAAAATTCTCATCTATCTTTCTACCGTTTAGTATCAATCCTCTACAATCGGCAGACGCTAACTCCTCAGGCGTATATATACGTAAAGCCTGAGCCATGTCCAGTAAAGACATGTGGCGCATCGAACCGCCTAACAAAAATCTAATAAAAGAACGATCGGTTAAACTAGCTACCCGATCATTCAACTCTATACTACATAACAATTCTTCACACCATACTTTATATACAGGTCTACGTATGGTGAATAAACATATCCAGTCATTAAAAGAAGAATTACCATACCTCTGTACAAGTAATTCCCTAATTGGCCCGGCCAATTCTACAGCTTCTAAGGGTCCCCATTCTATGACCCTCGGTACCTCAACAACCTTGGAATGAAGAGTATGCAAACCCCGTTGATATTTTGGATAATCTATCCAAAGTCTGTCAAATCTCAGGTTCGGGTGCAACTCTTCCAAGTGCATATCGGAAAAGGTCATGACTGGATGAGGTATATCCTGCTTGTAGTAGTTATCTACCTCCTGTTGTTCCAAATTCTCAGTAGGAGCATTGCGGGCTTGGGATGAAGATTCACCCCTTTCATTCTGCAAAACACATCAAACACAATTTTTGTGCATCCAAATATGCATTAGTGTCAGCAAAATCATCAATCAAAATAATTACAATGACATTATCAATTTATATCAAATTTAAGCTTATTTTCAATTTTTATCAAATCTACACTTTTTCAAATAAGCATATACGAAAATGTTCGTCAAGTTCATAAGCATTCAACTTAAATAACATGTCAAAATAATCATTACTAGCAATCAAACAAGTCTCAAATGGCATTATCTTTCAAAAATCAAGTTCATGAATTTTAGACTTGAAAAAGTCCACTTTTATTCTCAAAATCATGTTTAGGCTCAAAGTTTGGATCATTTAACTACCTAGACATGTTACACTACTCAATTTAGCAACAATTCATGACAAAAATCGGCCATAACCTGTTTATATCAAAAAGCCCCAAATTTTCTCAAGAACACAAACCCTAGATTACTCAAAATTTGAAGTTTAAGGCTTCTAATCATGTTAAACAGCATCAATCTAGGTTATACAAGCATAATACATAAACAATTTAAGCTTAATTACACTAAAAAGCATCAAAATCAAATTGGGGAAAAATTTGCTCAAGAACACCAAATTTCGAATTAAATGGTGTTTAGGTGTAGAAATTTACCGTTTTTCTTGAGTAATTCTTAGATAGCATCCTTCTCAACATGATTTTAGCAAAAAATTTGGTGATTAACGGTTAAAAATTGGGATTTTGGGGGGTTTTTTTCGTGTTTTTAAGGAGTGTTTTTCGCAGGTTTTTATTGTTTTGGGGTTGGGACTGATCTGTTCCAGCTCTTTATTTTTTTCTGATTTTTCATCCCTCCGCGAGTCGCGGTGAAACACCCTTTAAACTCCGCGAGTCGCGGAGTTTTTTTTTTTTTTTTTTTTTTTTTTTTTTTATAATTATTAACTTTTGAAAACAATTAAGAAATTAATTTTAAAATTTTGTTTCCCTTGTTATTTAGGACGAGGTCGTTTCGGATCGATGTCCTAGTCCGTCTCTCGACAAAATTTTAAAATTTGTCTTTTTGTAGCGATTGTTTTAAAAGCTAAGATTTTTGGGTTTTTTAATGTTTTTGGCATACTTTAAATTAATAAGATTAAAAATAATGATAATAAAAGTTCTCGTCCCTCCCTTGGGTAAAGCAATTTCGGTTCAAAGACCTAGTCTTCAACTTACGACGAATTTTAAAAATCATATTTTTAACTTAATGAGATAAAGTAAATTTTTGTTTTTAAATTCACACAACTTAAATATAAAATTCAAAATTAATATTAAAAATTCACACCAAACTCAAAATTTAAAATGCATAAAATTAAAATTTTATATTTTTAAAAATTAAAAATTCACACCAAACTTAAAATTAATTTTTCAAATATTTACAATTTTAAATATATTGTTTTTACAAAGTTTACAATATTAATTTAAGATTTAAATATTAATTATAAAAACATGGTAAAAAAAATCTTTTTGTCTTTTTATCCCACTTTAATCAATCAAATATTATCAAAAATATGCGCCCCTCTTTTCGGTAAAGTAATTTCGGTTCCAAGACCTAATTTAACTCATGACGAATTTTTGAAATATTTTGGGTTGATTGTTTAAAGATATTTATACCTTATAATAAACGTTAAATTTCGCAGTGATGTAATAAATTTTTGAATGATATCAATAATTTCGGTCGCCAAACCTAATTTTATTTAATACCAATTTAATACTTTTTAGCGAACAAATTAGCGTTTATTATCAAAAGGTTAAAAATAAAAATAAATAAAAACTGTACAGACATACCTGTGAAATAGATTTCTTAGTTATATGATCTATCCCATTCATAAGATAGTCGGTTTAATTGGTTTTCCATGGCTACATAGGCGTAACCTCGAGCATTCAGTGTCTTTTCTTCTAAACATATGAACGGTCCGTCTCTGCATAAAGTAACAAATTCGGTATTTGAATAGGTTTGATTATTTGAACATTTACCTCCATGTGACCATTTTCCGCATTTGTGACATCTTTCTAGGTGTCGTGCTCTTCTTTTCGCTGCGGATTTTGATTTTCCTTTACCAAATTGTAACTTATTATCTTCGCATCTGGATTCTTTTCTAACTCCGTCCATTCTTTCTCTGATTACTGATACTATTTCACTCGGTAGTATGTCATTATTACGTTTAGTGATCAAAGCGTGTAGCATTAGACCATGGTTTAGTTCACAGGCAGTCTTCATTTCGTAAAAACCTAAAAAAAATAAAAATTCAGAATGGGGGGAGAAGACTAGTTCTTTAGGGTCTGCTAGGGAAAGACCATTCGGGTTCCATTTTCGAGAACTACACGGAAACAGACAATCTAACTCTAACAGAAATACATATTATCCTTTAAAGACTTGATTCTCCCCACACTTAGTTAGCTGTGGTGTCGAAATTGTGATTAACTTCGTTGTTGACTTCCATCGGACCATGTATGTAATGTTTAACTCTGTGACCATTAACTTTAAATTCTATCCCATTTGAATTTATCAATTCTATCGTTCCGTATGGGAAAACTCTTTTGACTATGAATGGTCCAGACCATCTTGATTTCAATTTTCCAGGAAATAGCTTGAATCGTGAATTGAAAAGAAGAACTCTGTCTCCTTCTTTAAATTCTTTTGAACTTCTGATTCTTTTATCATGCCATTTCTTCGTTCTTTCTTTATAGATTAACGAATTTTCGTATGCTTCATGTCTTAATTCTTCTAATTCGTTTAGTTGACTTAATCGTAGACGTCCGGCTTCATGTAAATCAAGATTACATGTCTTCAAAGCCCAAAATGCTTTGTGTTCAATTTCTACTGGAAGATGACATGCTTTTCCATAAACAAGTCTAAAAGGTGTGGTTCCAATTGGAGTTTTGTAGGCTGTTCTAAAAGCCCAGAGTGCATCCTCCAATTTAATGGACCATTCCTTCGGATTTGATCCTACGGTTTTCTCTAGAATACGTTTTAAAGCTCGGTTGGTATTTTCAACTTGTCCACTTGTTTGTGGATGATATGCGGTGGAGATTTTATGAGTTACTCCATATCTTTTAAGAACTTTCTCAAGTTGATTATTACAGAAATGAGTACCCCGATCACTTATTAAAGCTTTCGGTGTTCCAAACCTTGCAAAAAGACGTTTTAAAAAGTTGACTACAACTCGTGCATCGTTAGTTGGGAGAGCTTGTGCTTCCGCCCATTTAGATACATAATCAATGGCTACGAGTATATATAGATTATTATTAGATTTTGGAAATGGACCCATAAAGTCAATACCCCAAATGTCAAATACTTCACATACTTGGATGACATTTTGTGGCATTTCATCACGTTGACTTATTTTTCCGGCCCTTTGACATGCATCACAGGATTTGCAAAGAAGGTGTGCGTCTTTGTAAATTGTAGGCCAATAGAATCCAGCTTCATAAACTTTTCTTGCTGTTAGTTGAGGCCCATAATGCCCTCCTGTTGGTCCTGTGTGACAATGGTTTAAAATTTTACTAGCTTCATCTCCAAATACACATCGGCGTATTATTCCATCGAGACAACTTTTAAACAGATGTGGATCTTCCCAGAAATAGTGTTTTATATCACTGAAGAATTTCTTTCATCTTTGGTACGATAATCCTTTTTCAAGGAATCCACAAACTAAGTAGTTTGCATAGTCTACAAACCATGAGATTTCTTTATAATCTATCTTCAATAGATATTCATCAGGAAAGTTGTCTTGTATGGCCGATTCATTTAGAACTTCTAATTCGGGATTTTCAAGACGAGAAAGATGATCAGCGGCGAGATTTTCTGCTCCTCTTTTATCTCGGATTTCAATATCAAACTCTTGTAAGAGTAAGATCCAACGGATTAATCTTGGTTTAGCATCTTGTTTTGAAAATAGGTATCTAAGAGCAGAGTGGTCGGTATAGACCACCGTTTTTGCTAGAACGAGATATGATCGAAATTTGTCAAAAGCAAAGACAATAGCAAGGAGTTCTTTTTCAGTAGTTGTATAGTTCGTTTGTGCTCCTTCTAACGTCTTACTAGCATAATATATAGGTTGAAATCGTTTTTCAATCCTTTGTCCTAAAACGGCTCCCATTGCAAAATCACTTGCATCGCACATTAGTTCAAATGGTAGATTCCAATTTGGTGTTATCATGATCGGTGCATTAGTGAGTTTTTCTTTAAGAATATTAAAAGATTTGATACACTCATCTGAAAAGATGAATGGTGCATCCTTTTCTAGGAGTTTATTCATAGGAGTGGCAATTTTAGAAAAATCTTTTATGAAACGTCGGTAAAAACCGGCATGCCCTAGAAAACTCCTAACTCCTCTAACATTGGTGGGATGTGGAAGTTTAGCAATTACATCTACTTTAGCTCTATCCACTTCAATTCCTTCTTTTGAAATTTTATGTCCAAGAACGATGCCTTCTTTAACCATGAAATGGCATTTCTCCCAATTAAGTACTAGATTTGATTTTTCGCATCTAATTAGCATTCGTTCCAGATTAACTAGACATGATTTAAATGTATCACCGAAGACTGAAAAGTCATCCATGAATACTTCCATGCATTCTTCTATCATGTCGTGAAAAATCGCCATCATACACCTTTGAAAGGTTGCAGGGGCGTTACAAAGTCCAAATGGCATGCGTTTGTAAGCAAAAGTACCATAAGGGTACGTGAATGTGGTTTTCTCTTGGTCCTCGGGTGCTATTGGAATTTGAAAATATCCGGAAAATCCATCTAGAAAACAATAGTAACTATTTCCGGCTAATCTTTCCAACATTTGATCTATGAAAGGTAAGGGAAAGTGATCTTTTCTGGTGGCGTCATTTAATTTTCTATAATCAATACATACACGCCATCCTGTTACAGTCCTAGTAGGAATAAGCTCATTTTTCTCATTTGTAATGACAGTCATACCACCCTTCTTAGGCACGCATTGAACTGGGCTTACCCATGGACTATCAGAAATTGGATATATCAAACCTGCATCTAGCAGTTTAATAATCTCTTTCTTAACTACATCTTGCATATTCGGATTTAGTCTTCGTTGGCGTTGCACATACGTTTTATGACCTTCTTCCATAAGGATTTTATGTGTGCAATACGAAGGACTTATTCCTTTAATATCATGAATCTTCCATGCAATGGTTGGTTTATGAGCTTTCAACACAGAAATGAGTTGTGATTTCTCATTTTCAGTAAGAGAAGACGATATTATTACAGGTAATTCAGATTCACCATGTAAATAAGCGTATTCCAAATGGTTTGGAAGTGGCTTTAACTCTAATTTCGGAGGTTCTTCTATTGATGATTTATATCGATATCTGTCTTCTTCTTTTAGCATTTGAATTTCTTCTGTTGTTGGTTCATATCCATTAGGTATAAGTGTAGCTAACATTTCAGCTTCATCAATTGGTTCATTACCTTCTCCTAAAGAACATTCTCCTGTTCCTTGTAATTCTGGAAATTCTTCTAATAATTCTGCATGTGCATCTATAGTTTGAATATAATAACATGTATCATCTGCAGATTGTGGTTGTTGCATTGCTCTATCAACTGAAAAGGTAACACTCTCATCCTCTATACTTAGGGTCAGTTTCTTACCGAACACGTCTATCATTGCTTTAGCCGTGTTTAAGAATGGTCTTCCTAATATGAGAGGAACTTGAGAATCTTCTTCCATGTCCAAAACAACAAAATCTACTGGAAATACTAAAGTACCAACTTTAACTAGCATGTTCTCCATTATACCTCTAGGATATTTTATTGATCTATCGGCTAGTTGTATGCTTATTCTGGTTGGTTTCAATTCTCCAAGGTCTAGTTTAGCGTATAGTGAATACGGCATTAGATTTATACTAGCACCTAAGTCTGCCAATGCTTCTATTGAACTAAGACTACCCAGAAAACATGGAATTGTGAAACTTCCTGGATCAGATAATTTTTCTGGTATCTTATTCAACAGCACTGCTGAACAATTAGCATTCATAGTAACAGCCGAGAGTTCTTCCATTTTCTTTCTATTTGAGATTAGATCTTTCAAGAATTTAGCATATCTTGGCATTCCTGAAATCACATCAATGAAAGGAAGATTTACATTTATCTGTTTAAACATATCCAAAAATTTGGATTGCTCGGCTTCAAGTTTTTCTTTCTTCATTTTACTCGGGTAAGGAAGTGGTGGTTGGTATGGTTTAACATAAGGTTTATCCTTAACTATGTTATCTTCATTAACCTTTTCAACTACCGGTTCTTTTTCCTTATCTTGATCAGGTTGTGGTTCTTGTGGAGTAGGAATAGTTTCATCCGAAGTTACAGGTATTTCAGGTGGTTTAAGTGTTGTACCACTTCTTGTGGTAATAGCTTTAGCTGTTTCATTCCGGGGGTTAGCATTTGTATCGCTTGGAAAACTTCCCGGTTTTCTTTCACCTATTAACCTTGCTAGGTTACTTACTTCTTGTTCCAGATTTTGAATAGAAGCTTGTTGATTTCTAAATGCTTGAGCATTTTGTTCATTGGTTTGTTTCTGAGATGTGAAAAACTGTGTTTGAGTTTCAACTAGCTTCGTCATCATATCTTCTAAATTCGGCTTTTTATCATCGGTTTGTTGTGGTGGTTTGTTTTGAAAATTCGGTCTTTGCTGGTTGTAAGTATTATTGGATACTTGTTGATTGCTAGGACCTTGTTGGTTGTTGTATGGAATATTTCGGCTATAATTCTGGTTTTGATTGTAAATCGGTCTTGGCGGTTGATAATTATTCTGATAATTATTTCCAGGCCTTTGGTTTATGTATGAAATATTCTCTCTTTGTTCCATTGTTAATTCAATACTGAGACAATCTTTTGTCAAATGTGGTCCTCCACACTGCTCACAACTAATTCGTATTGAGTGAATATCTTTAGTCATCTTTTCCATTCGTCTCTCCACAGCATCTATCTTTGCGGAAATGGAATCTAAGTCATGGCTAGAATCGGCTCTAGCTGCTTTAGATGATCTAATGATGTCTTTTTCTTGGTGCCACTCATGTGAGTGGGAAGCAGTGTTATCAATAATTTTGTAAGCATCAGTTTCGGTTTTCTTCATAATAGAACCACCAGCTGCTATATCTATGTCTTTTCTTGTAGTGATGTCGCATCCTCGGTAGAATATTTGTACTATTTGACAGGTGTCTAAACCATGTTGCGGACATCCTCTTAATAACTTTCCATATCTTGTCCACACCTCATATAGAGTTTCATTTGGCTTCTGTGTGAACGTAACAATTTCTGCTTGAAGTCTTACGGCTTTAGATGCAGGAAAGAATTGTTTAAGAAATTTGTCAATTAAAACGTCCCATGTATCAATCGCCCCTTCAGGTAACGATTCCAACCAATCTTTGGCTTCTCCCTTTAAAGTCCAGGGAAATAACATGAGATATATCTGTTCATCCTCCACTTCTCGGATTTTAAATAGTGTGCAGATCCTATTAAAGGTACGTAGATGTTCATTTGGATCTTCCTTCGGCGCACCACTAAATTGGCATTGATTAGTCACCATGTGTAGAATTTGTCCTTTGATTTCATAATCTGGCGCATTAATGTCTGGATGAGTAATTGCGTGACCTTGGCCAGTGCGTTTAGCTCTCATTCGGTCTTCCATACTTAAAGGTTCCAGATTCTCCATAATTGAATTTGTTGAATCGGTATCACTATATGATTCTGATTTAATGGTTCGTTCCTCAACAATCTCTGTTTGAATGATTGGTGGTTCCGGAGGAAAGTTTAGTGGTTCAGGATCTACGAACCGTTCCTGAATATTTTCTGGATTCTCAATTGTGAGGTCGGGTTCAAAAAATGGATTATCGGAAATTTGAACTGAAGTACTTGGTCTACTGGATGACGATTCTAAAGAAAAATCAACGGCGGTTATATTTGCTAAATGTCTTGATCTAGTTACAGGTGGTGAACGTACAAAAGGTGATGAACGTCTTGCTCGGTGCATTCACTGAATATCCTATTAGTTTTTAAAAGGAAAGAAAAATTATAATAAGTTATCCAATCAATAGACTTTTCTGATTTTGTCCACGTTTCGAATAGCCAAAAGATGCAGCAGAGGGGCAGGATTCGTTTGGTCTCAATATAATTGAGGACTGTTTGGCTCCAATAACCCGGTCCACGTACAAATCCAACTATTACTACGAACCAGAAAATTTTGATGTCTATTAATTTAACCACTTAAAATAAATTTTCGTAATTTTAAAAAATTTAGATAAGAAGTAGAAAAAATTCTAAGTCCTAAAAACTAGAATGGCGAGAAATAAGAGAGAAAAAGAGTTCGTCGCAAAAGGTAGAAAAAGAAAAAAAATGGTTGAAAAATAAAAGGTGACGGAAAAATAAAAGAAACTTATAAAAACTTAAAAATACTTGACTAACCTAACCTTATTACTACAACTAACTTAAAATTATAATCACAAATTGAGATTACTAATTGGAATGATAATTGATACATAGTAAAAGGTCTAAAAATATTAAAGCTTACAAGGAAAAACTAAATCCCAAATGGAAATAACTTAAAAAGAAACTAAAACTTAAAAAGGCGTCGCAAAATTCTAAAGCACCTAAATCTTAGTCTAAAGAAAAAGCACTTAAGAAATTCTACGGCAAAGCCTAAAAATCTAGGAGTAAAAATAACTATAGCAAAAACTAAGTTTAAAATTAAATATGAGCGAAAAATACAAATATTACGCTACAACGATTAAAAAGGTACAAAATATAAAAATATACAAAAAGTTGTAAAAATTACAATTTTTATAAAAATATTATTTTTATATTATTTATTTAATAAAACTATTAATTTTACAAATTAATTAAACTAATTAATACTAAATAAAACAAATTAAATAAAAAGTAAATCTTAAAATAAAACTAATAATAATAATAATAATAATTAGGTTTAAATAATAATAATTAATTAAAACCCGTAATTAATGCTGGTTTAGGGTTTTTTGTCGCCTGTCAGAAAGGCTCCGCGAGTCGCGGCAATTAAAGCATCAAACCCCGCGAGTCGCGGGGTTCCAGAATTCAGCTGACAGGTTTGAAATTTTACGCGTTTTTATATTTTTTTTTTATTTTTTTTATTTTCTGTTTTCTGTTTTTTTTTCTATATATAAAAGATATTTAATAAAATTTATATTATTATAAACTAAAATAAAGATAAAGAAACTTATAAAACTTTTAACAAACTCTTAAAAATATATAAATTTTTGTTTTTCTTTTTATATTTTTGAATAATTAAAACATATTTTTACAAAAACGAATTTTTAATAGAAGTAAGCTAAAAATTTTTTTTTTTTTTATATTAGCGTTGCGCTTCCGGCTTTTAAGATAGTTCCCCGGCAGCGGCGCCAAAAATACTTGATGTTATGCGAGGTGTATATAAAATAGTTATTAATTTTAGCAGAAAACACTATTAAATACGATACAATTTTACACAAGATATTTTTTTATTTATAGAATGGATATACTTAAACCTTGCTACAACACTTATAGGCAGTGTACCTAATCGTAAAGTAGTGTAGTTTTTAGTAAGTCCGGTTCGTTCCACAGGGAAATCTTTAAACAAAGCTCAACGCTATATTAGTTTACTTTTATAAAAATACAAATATATATATATAAGTAATATTATTATTATAAAAGGGGGGTTTTTACCGTTTAATGACCGGTTTGTCGATTTTAAGACTTTAGTCGCAGTTAAAACCTAATGTAAAATATAAAATAAATACAAGACTTAAATTAAAGCGTAAAGTAAATAACGATAATGAAATTGCGAATAATAAAAGTGCGATAAAATAAACTTGCGATAATTAAAAAGTACGATAATTAAAAGTGCGATTAAATAACAATAAATAAAAGTGCGATAATTAGAAGTGCAATTAAATATAAAATAAAGGAAATTAAATATGAAATAAAAGAATTATGCTTATTTAAACTTCCGTAATCATGATGTTTGACGTGTTGATTTTAGTTTTATGCCCATGGGTTAATTGTCCTTTGTCCTGGATTATTTAATATGTCCGTCTGGTTTTTGTCCATAACAGTCCATCAGTCATAAATATAAAGTGCGAGTGTCCTCGTCAAATTATTATTATACCCGAAGTTAAATATTCCAACTAATTGGGGATTCGAATTGTAACAAGGTTTTAATACTTTGTTTAATGAATACACCAGGTTATCGACTGCGTGTAAACCAAGGTTTTACTACTTTGTTAGCAATTACACCAATTACCCTTGAATGTAATTTCACCCCTGTTTTAATTATTCTAGTGGCTATTAATCCATTCCCGTGTCCGGTTAAATGAACGATTATTCGTACATATAAATACCCCGCCCATCGTGTCCGATCGAGTGTATATGGTAATTTATAGGGACGCCCAATTGTAAATCTTTATATTAACATTAACAAACTTTCATTTAGTTAAACAAATATAAAGCCCATTAATAGCCCATAGTCTAATTTCCACAAGTGTCGTTCTTTTGTCCAAACCCCAATTATGGTACAAAGCCCAATTACCCAATTTTAGTAATTAGCCCAACATCATGATTACTTCGTTTTAAATAAGCATAATAATAACTTATGAAATGTCCCGTTCTTATTGATTAAAAACGTTCCATATTAATTGATTTCGTTGCGAGGTTTTGACCTCTATATGAGACGTTTTTCAAAGACTGCATTCATTTTAAAACAAACCATAACCTTTATTTCATCAATAAAGGTTTAAAAGTTTTACGTAGATTATCAAATAATGATAATCTAAAATACCCTGTTTACACACGACCATTACATAATGGTTTACAATACAAATATGTTACAACAAAATATGTTTCTTGAATGCAGTTTTTACACAATATCATACAAGCATAGACTCCAAATCTCGTCCTTATTTAAGTATGCGACAGCGGAAGCTCTTAATAATCACCTGAGAATAAACATGCTTTAAAACGTCAACAAAAATGTTGGTGAGTTATAGGTTTAACCTATATATATCAAATCATAATAATAGACCACAAGATTTCATATTTCAATACATATCCCATACATAGAGATAAAAATCATTCATATGGTGAACACCTGGTAACCGACAATGACAAGATGCATATATAAGAATATCCCCATCATTCCGGGACACCCTTCGGATATGATATAAATTTCGAAGTACTAAAGCATCCAGTACTTTGGATGGGGTTTGTTAGGCCCAATAGATCTATCTTTAGGATTCGCGTCAATTAGGGTGTCTGTTCCCTAATTCTTAGGTTACCAGACTTAATAAAAAGGGGCATATTCGATTTCGATAATTCAACCATAGAATGTAGTTTCACGTACTTGTGTCTATTTTGTAAATCATTTATAAAACCTGCATGTATTCTCATCCCAAAAATATTAGATATTAAAAGTGGGACTATAACTCACTTTCACAGATTTTTACTTCGTCGAGAAGTAAGACTTGGCCACTGTTGATTCACGAACCTATAACAATATATACATATATATTAAAGTATGTTCAAAATATATTTACAACACTTTTAATATATTTTGATGTTTTAAGTTTATTAAGTCAGCTGTCCTCGTTAGTAACCTACAACTAGTTGTCCACAGTTAGATGTACAGAAATAAATCAATAAATATTATCTTGAATCAATCCACGACCCAGTGTATACGTATCTCAGTATTGATCACAACTCAAACTATATATATTTTGGAATCAACCTCAACCCTGTATAGCTAACTCCAACATTCACATATAGAGTGTCTATGGTTGTTCCGAAATATATATAGATGTGTCGACATGATAGGTCGAAACATTGTATACGTGTCTATGGTATCTCAAGATTACATAATATACAATACAAGTTGATTAAGTTATGGTTGGAATAGATTTGTTACCAATTTTCACGTAGCTAAAATGAGAAAAATTATCCAATCTTGTTTTACCCATAACTTCTTCATTTTAAATCCGTTTTGAATGAATCAAATTGCTATGGTTTCATATTGAATTGTATTTTATGAATCTAAACAGAAAAAGTATAGGTTTATAGTCGGAAAAATAAGTTACAAGTCGTTTTTGTAAAGGTAGTCATTTCAGTCGAAAGAACGACGTCTAGATGACCATTTTAGAAAACATACTTCCACTTTGAGTTTAACCATAATTTTTGGATATAGTTTCATGTTCATAATAAAAATCATTTTCTCAGAATAACAACTTTTAAATCAAAGTTTATCATAGTTTTTAATTAACTAACCCAAAACAGCCCGCGGTGTTATTACGACGGCGTAAATCCGGTTTTACGGTGTTTTTCGTGTTTCCAGGTTTTAAATCATTAAGTTAGCATATCATATAGATATAGAACATGTGTTTAGTTAATTTTAAAAGTCAAGTTAGAAGGATTAACTTTTGTTTGCGAACAAGTTTAGAATTAACTAAACTATGTTCTAGTGATTACGAGTTTAAACCTTCGAATAAGATAGTTTTATATATATGAATCGAATGATGTTATGAACATCATTACTACCTCAAGTTTAGTAGGTAAACCTACTGGAAGTGACAAGAAATGATCTAGCTTCAAAGGATCTTGGATGGCTTGAAAGTTCTTGAAGTAGGATCATGACACAAAAACAAGTTCAAGTAAGATTTTTGCTCGAATTAAGATAGTTTATAGTTATAGAAATTGAATCAAAGTTTGAATATGAATATTACCTTGAATAAGAAAGATAACCTACTGTATATAACAAAGGTTTCTTGATCTTAGATGATTACTTGGAATGGATTAGAAAGCTTGGAAGTAAATTAGTAAACTTGAAGGGATTTTTGAAGTATTCTTGAAGTGTTCTTCCTATGATGATTATAGCTTGATTCTTGAAGTGATTTTTGATGAAGATGATGATTAACTACTGGAAAAATACGTTCATAATAGTGTGGGTGTGTTGAGAGAGAATTAGAAAGAGATTTGGTAGTGAAATGGAGTGAATGATGAGTGTTAATTGGTGAGTGGTGAGTGGGGTTAAAAGGAGTTCTAGTTAGTTGACTAGCTCATGGTAGAAGTTAAAATTGATTAGTCATACATGACATAATCAAGAGTGGAATCCCATGCTAGTTCCTATTGGTATATACCCATAGTAAGTACGTTTTGAAGCTGTGTATAATACGGGTAAGAATACGACTAGAATTCTTGATGAAAGAAAAGAATGGGAAAGTAACTGTAACCATTTTCGTTAAGTATGAGTGTTTTGATATATGTCTTGAAGTCTTCCAAAAGTATTTTAATACCTCTAAATACACTACATGTATATACATTTTAACGGAGTCGTTAAGTCATCGTTAGTCGTTACATGTAAGTGTTGTTTTGAAACCTTTAAGTTAACGATCTCAATTAATGTTGTTAACCCATTGTTTATTATATCTAATGAGATGTTAAATTATTATATTATCATGATATTATGATATATTAATATATCTTAATATGATATATATACATTTAAATGTCGTTACAACGATAATCGTTACATATATGTCTCGTTTCGAAATCCTTAAGTTAGTAGTCTTGTTTATATGTATATAACTCATTGTTAATATACTTATGGAGATACTTACTTATCATAATCTCATGTTAACCATATGTATATCCATATATATATCGTCAAGTCGTTTTTACAAGTTTTAACGTTCGTGAATCGCCGGTCAACTTGGGTGGTCAATTGCCTATATGAAACATATTTCAATTAATCAAGTCTTAACAAGTTTGATTGCTTAACATGTTGGAAACATTTAATCATGTAAATATCAATCTCAATTAATATATATAAACATGGAAAAGTTCGGGTCACTACAGTACCTACCCGTTAAATAAATTTCGTCCCGAAATTTTAAGCTGTTGAAGGTGTTGACGAATCTTCTGGAAATAGATGCGGGTATTTCTTCTTCATCTGATCTTCACGCTCCCAGGTGAACTCGGGTCCTCTACGAGCATTCCATCGAACCTTAACAATTGGTATCTTGTTTTGCTTAAGTCTTTTAACCTCACGATCCATTATTTCGACGGGTTCTTCGATGAATTGGAGTTTTTCATTGATTTGGATTTCATCTAACGGAATAGTGAGATCTTCTTTAGCAAAACATTTCTTCAAATTCGAGACGTGGAAAGTGTTATGTACAGCCGCGAGTTGTTGAGGTAACTCAAGTCGGTAAGCTACTGGTCCGACACGATCAATAATCTTGAATGGTCCAATATACCTTGGATTTAATTTCCCTCGTTTACCAAATCGAACAACGCCTTTCCAAGGTGCAACTTTAAGCATGACCATCTCTCCAATTTCAAATTCTATATCTTTTCTTTTAATGTCAGCGTAGCTCTTTTGTCGACTTTGGGCGGTTTTCAACCGTTGTTGAATTTGGATGATCTTCTCGGTAGTTTCTTGTATAATCTCCGGACCCGTAATCTGTCTATCCCCCACTTCACTCCAACAAATCGGAGACCTGCACTTTCTACCATAAAGTGCTTCAAACGGCGCCATCTCAATGCTTGAATGGTAGCTGTTGTTGTAGGAAAATTCTGCTAACGGTAGATGTCGATCCCAACTGTTTCCGAAATCAATAACACATGCTCGTAGCATGTCTTCAAGCGTTTGTATCGTCCTTTCACTCTGCCCATCAGTTTGTGGATGATAGGCAGTACTCATGTCTAGACGAGTTCCTAATGCTTGCTGTAATGTCTGCCAGAATCTTGAAATAAATCTGCCATCTCTATCAGAGATAATAGAGATTGGTATTCCATGTCTGGAGACGACTTCCTTCAAATACAGTCGTGCTAACTTCTCCATCTTGTCATCTTCTCTTATTGGCAGAAAGTGTGCTGATTTGGTGAGACGATCAACTATTACCCAAATAGTATCAAAACCACTTGCAGTCCTTGGCAATTTAGTGATGAAATCCATGGTAATGTTTTCCCATTTCCATTCTGGGATTTCGGGTTGTTGAAGTAGACCTGATGGTTTCTGATGCTCAGCTTTGACCTTAGAACACGTCAAACATTCTCCTACATATTTAGCAACATCGGCTTTCATACCCGGCCACCAAAAATGTTTCTTGAGATCCTTGTACATCTTCCCCGTTCCAGGATGTATTGAGTATCTGGTTTTATGAGCTTCTCTAAGTACCATTTCTCTCATATCTCCAAATCTTGGTACCCAAATCCTTTCAGCCCTATACCGGGTTCCGTCTTCCCGAATATTAAGATGCTTCTCCGATCCTTTGGGTATTTCATCCTTTAAATTTCCTTCTTTTAAAACTCCTTGTTGCGCCTCCTTTATTTGAGTAGTAAGGTTATTATGAATCATTATATTCATAGATTTTACTCGAATGGGTTCTCTGTCCTTCCTGCTCAAGGCATCGGCTACCACATTTGCCTTTCCCGGGTGGTAACGAATCTCAAAGTCGTAATCATTCAATAATTCAATCCACCTACGTTGCCTCATATTCAGTTGTTTCTGATTAAATATGTGTTGAAGACTTTTGTGGTCGGTATATATAATACTTTTGACCCCATATAAGTAGTGCCTCCAAGTCTTTAATGCAAAAACAACCGCGCCTAATTCCAAATCATGCGTCGTATAATTTTGTTCGTGAATCTTCAATTGTCTAGACGCATAAGCAATCACCTTCGTTCGTTGCATTAATACACAACCGAGACCTTGCTTTGATGCGTCACAATAAATCACAAAATCATCATTCCCTTCAGGCAATGACAATATAGGTGCCGTAGTTAGCTTTTTCTTCAATAACTGAAACGCTTTGTCTTGTTCATCATTCCATTCAAATTTCTTCCCTTTATGCGTTAATGCAGTCAAGGGTTTTGCTATTCTGGAAAAGTCTTGGATGAACCTTCTGTAGTAACCAGCTAGTCCTAAAAACTGGCGTATGTGTTTCGGAGTTTTCGGGGTTTCCCACTTTTCAACAGTTTCTATCTTTGCCGGATCCACCTTAATACCTTCTTTGTTCACTATGTGACCGAGGAATTGAACTTCTTCCAACCAAAATGCACACTTTGAAAACTTAGCGTACAATTCTTCCTTCCTCAATACTTCTAACACCTTTCTCAAATGTTCACCGTGTTCTTGGTCATTCTTTGAGTAAATAAGTATGTCATCAATGAAAACAATGACAAACTTGTCAAGGTATGGTCCACACACTCGGTTCATAAGGTCCATGAACACAGCTGGTGCATTAGTTAAACCAAACGGCATGACCATAAACTCGTAATGACCGTAACGTGTTCTGAAAGCAGTCTTTGGAATATCATCTTCTTTCACCCGCATTTGATGATACCCGGAACGTAAGTCAATCTTTGAATAAACAGACGAGCCTTGTAGTTGATCAAATAAGTCGTCGATTCTCGGTAGTTGGTAGCGGTTCTTGATGGTAAGTTTGTTTAACTCTCGGTAGTCGATACACAACCTGAATGTACCATCTTTCTTCTTGACAAACAAAACAGGAGCTCCCCACGGTGATGTGCTTGGTCGAATGAAACCACGCTCTAAAAGTTCTTGTAATTGGCTTTGCAGTTCTTTCATCTCGCTGGGTGCGAGTCTATAAGGAGCACGAGCTATTGGTGCAGCTCCTGGTACAAGATCTATTTGAAATTCAACGGATCGCTGTGGGGGTAATCCCGGTAATTCTTTTGGAAATACATCGGGAAATTCTTTTGCAATGGGAACATCATTGATGCTCTTTTCTTCAGTTTGTACTTTCTCGACGTGTGCTAGAACAGCATAGCAACCTTTTCTTATTAGTTTTTGTGCCTTCAAATTACTAATAAGATGTAGCTTCGTGTTGCCCTTTTCTCCGTACACCATTAAGGGTTTTCCTTTTTCTCGTATAATGCGAATTGCATTTTTGTAACAAACGATCTCTGCTTTCACTTCTTTCAACCAGTCCATACCGATTATCACATCAAAACTCCCTAACTCTACTGGTATCAAATCAATCTTAAATGTTTCGCTAACCAGTTTAATTTCTCGATTCCGACATATATTATCTGCTGAAATTAATTTACCATTTGCTAATTCGAGTAAAAATTTACTATCCAAAGGCGTCAATGGACAACTTAATTTAGCACAAAAATCTCTACTCATATAGCTTCTATCCGCACCCGAATCAAATAAAACGTAAGCAGATTTATTGTCAATAAGAAACGTACCCGTAACAAGCTCCGGGTCTTCCTGTGCCTCTGCCGCATTAATATTGAAAACTCTTCCGCGGCCTTGTCCATTCGTGTTCTCCTGGTTCGGGCAATTTCTAATAATGTGGCCCGGTTTTCCACATTTATAACAAACTACATTGGCATAACTTGCTCCGACACTACTTGCTCCGCCATTACTTGTTCCGACACCATTTGTTCCTTTCGTTCTGTTAACCCCTGGTCCGTAGACATCACACTTCGCCGCGCTATGACCATTTCTTTTACACTTGTTGCAAAATTTGGTGCAGAACCCCGAGTGATACTTTTCACACCTTTGGCATAGCTGCTTCTGATTGTTGTTGTTGTTGCGGTTATTATTGTTGTTAAGATGATTGTTGTGGTTGCTGTTGTTGTTGTTGTTGTTGTTGTTGTTGGGCCGTTTGTTGTAGTTGCGATTGATGTTGCGATTGTTAGGATAGTTGTTGCGATTATTGTTATAATTGCTGTTGTTATTGTATTGGTGATTCTTATCACCGTTTTCCTCCCACTTTCTTTTGACTTGCTTCACATTGGCCTCTTCAGCAGTCTGTTCTTTAATTCTTTCTTCAATCTGGTTCACTAGTTTGTGAGCCATTCTACATGCCTGTTGTATGGAGGCGGGCTCGTGTGAACTTATATCTTCTTGGATTCTTTCTGGTAATCCTTTCACAAACGCGTCGATCTTCTCTTCCTCATCTTCGAATGCTCCCGGACACAATAGGCACAATTCTGTGAATCGTCTTTCATACGTGGTAATATCAAATCCTTGGGTTCGTAACCCTCTAAGTTCT
Source organism: Rutidosis leptorrhynchoides (assembly GCF_046630445.1). Taxonomy (NCBI): domain Eukaryota; kingdom Viridiplantae; phylum Streptophyta; class Magnoliopsida; order Asterales; family Asteraceae; genus Rutidosis; species Rutidosis leptorrhynchoides. The sequence continues at coordinate 243,805,670 of NC_092343.1, forward strand.
GTCTTGAGCTTATTGACCTCGGTTCTGGGACGGTACTTCTCGTTCATCAAGTGCTTGAATGCTGACCACGGTAGTGCGTACGCATCATCTTGTCCCACTTGCTCTAGATAGGTATTCCACCATGTTAACGCAGAACCTGTAAAGGTATGCGTAGCGTACTTCACTTTGTCCTCTTCAGTACACTTACTTATGGCAAACACCGATTCGACCTTCTCGGTCCACCGTTTCAATCCGATCGGTCCTTCGGTTCCATCAAATTCCAAAGGTTTGCAGGCAGTGAATTCTTTGTAGGTGCATCCTACACGATTTCCTGTACTGCCAGATCCAAGGTTATTGTTGGTATATAGCGCAGCCTGTACTGCGGCTATGTTTGAAGCTAGAAAAGTACGGAATTCCTCTTCATTCATATTCACGGTGTGTCGAGTAGTCGGTGCCATTTCCTTCAAAATAGTTAAATGGAACAAGTTAATCATACAGAATATTAAGAGTAGTTAATAGTATTTCGTAGCATAATATGAACTCATTTATAAAAGCTTTTTCTTCATATTAGCGTTTTATAAGTTTAAATTCGGGTAGTACCTACCCGTTAAGTTCATACTTAGTAGCTAATATACAATTCAACTACTACAATTCTATATGAAAAACTGATTGTAATAATATTTCGCGTTCAAACTTTTACACAATATTTTACAAACTTACAATACCGCTTATTTTACATATAGCATGAAATATAGCACACAATAAATTTGATACAAGATGGTTGTGAAGATAATTCTAGCTAGTACACAAGTCGTTCAGCAAAGGCAATAAATACACGTAATTCATACGTCCAGAAACAAGTCATGCATTCTGGTTTTACTAGGATTACTTCCCATCCTTGGTCTTGTGGAACATAACCGTTATGGCCGTTGATAAGACAGCGTGTTGTAACGTCGTCAAAGGGACGAGGGTTACGTAATGACCAACAGTCTCGTAATAACCTAAAAACCTCATTTCTTACCCCAATTACCGACTCCGTCACTTGAGGGAACGTTTTGTTTAATAGTTGTAGCCCGATGTTCTTGTTCTCACTTTGGTGAGAAGCGAACATTACTAACCCGTAAGCATAACATGCTTCTTTATGTTGCATGTTAGCCGCTTTTTCTAAATCACGAAGTCCTATATTTGGATATACTGAGTCAAAATAATTTCTTAACCCGTTGCGTAAAATAGCATTTGGGTTCCCCGCAATATATGCGTCAAAGTAAACACATCGTAACTTATGGATTTCCCAATGTGATATCCCCCATCTTCCGAACGAAAGCCTTTTATAAACCAAATCATTCTTGGAACGTTCTTCGAATGTCTTACAAACTGATCTCGCCTTAAATAGTTGTGCCGAGGAATTCTGACCGACTCTAGACAAGATTTCATCAATCATGTCTCCGGGTAGGTCTCTTAAAATATTGGGTTGTCTATCCATTTTGTGTTTTTATACTGTAAAATAGACAAGAGTTAGATTCATAAAAAAATACTTATTAATACAAGCAATTTTTACATATATCATAAAGCATAAGCACACTATATTACATATATTACACCACACGAATACAACTATCTTATTCCGACTCGCTTGTTTCTTCTTCTTTGGTTTTGGTTCGTTTTCCCAAGTTTCTAGGGATATATGATGTTCCCCTAATACGAGCCGTTATTTTCCACATTGGTTTAGAAAAACCTGGTGGTTTAGAGGTTCCCGGGTCATTGTTACAACTTAAGGACTTCGGGGGTTGACGATACATATAAAGTTCATCGGGGTTGGAATTAGATTTCTCTATTTTTATGCCCTTTCCCTTATTATTTTCTTTTGCCTTTTTAAATTCAGTTGGGGTAATTTCTATAACATCATCGGAATTCTCGTCGGAATCCGATTCATCGGAGAATTGGTAATCCTCCCAATATTTTGCTTCCTTAGCGGAAACACCATTGACCATAATTAACCTTGGTCGGTTGGTTGAGGATTTTCTTTTACTTAACCGTTTTATTATTTCCCCCACCGGTTCTATTTCTTCATCCGGTTCCGATTCTTCTTCCGATTCCGATTCTTCTTCTGGTTCCGACTCTTCTTCCGGTTCCTCTTCGGGAACTTGTGAATCAGTCCACGAATCATTCCAATTTACATTTGACTCTTCATTATTATTAGGTGAGTCAATGAGACTTGTTCTAGAGGTAGACATCTATCACATAATATCAAACGCGTTAAGAGATTAATATATCACATAATATTCACATGTTAAAAATATATAGTTTCCAACAAAATTTGTTAAGCAATCATTTTTCAAGTAAACACGGTCGAAGTCCAGACTCACTAATGCATCCTAACAAACTACATAAGACACACTAATGCAAAATTCTGGTTCTCTAAGACCAACGCTCTGATACCAACTGAAATGTCCCGTTCTTATTGATTAAAAACGTTCCATATTAATTGATTTCGTTGCGAGGTTTTGACCTCTATATGAGACGTTTTTCAAAGACTGCATTCATTTTAAAACAAACCATAACCTTTATTTCATCAATAAAGGTTTAAAAGTTTTACGTAGATTATCAAATAATGATAATCTAAAATACCCTGTTTACACACGACCATTACATAATGGTTTACAATACAAATATGTTACAACAAAATATGTTTCTTGAATGCAGTTTTTACACAATATCATACAAGCATAGACTCCAAATCTCGTCCTTATTTAAGTATGCGACAGCGGAAGCTCTTAATAATCACCTGAGAATAAACATGCTTTAAAACGTCAACAAAAATGTTGGTGAGTTATAGGTTTAACCTATATATATCAAATCATAATAATAGACCACAAGATTTCATATTTCAATACATATCCCATACATAGAGATAAAAATCATTCATATGGTGAACACCTGGTAACCGACAATGACAAGATGCATATATAAGAATATCCCCATCATTCCGGGACACCCTTCGGATATGATATAAATTTCGAAGTACTAAAGCATCCAGTACTTTGGATGGGGTTTGTTAGGCCCAATAGATCTATCTTTAGGATTCGCGTCAATTAGGGTGTCTGTTCCCTAATTCTTAGGTTACCAGACTTAATAAAAAGGGGCATATTCGATTTCGATAATTCAACCATAGAATGTAGTTTCACGTACTTGTGTCTATTTTGTAAATCATTTATAAAACCTGCATGTATTCTCATCCCAAAAATATTAGATATTAAAAGTGGGACTATAACTCACTTTCACAGATTTTTACTTCGTCGAGAAGTAAGACTTGGCCACTGTTGATTCACGAACCTATAACAATATATACATATATATTAAAGTATGTTCAAAATATATTTACAACACTTTTAATATATTTTGATGTTTTAAGTTTATTAAGTCAGCTGTCCTCGTTAGTAACCTACAACTAGTTGTCCACAGTTAGATGTACAGAAATAAATCAATAAATATTATCTTGAATCAATCCACGACCCAGTGTATACGTATCTCAGTATTGATCACAACTCAAACTATATATATTTTGGAATCAACCTCAACCCTGTATAGCTAACTCCAACATTCACATATAGAGTGTCTATGGTTGTTCCGAAATATATATAGATGTGTCGACATGATAGGTCGAAACATTGTATACGTGTCTATGGTATCTCAAGATTACATAATATACAATACAAGTTGATTAAGTTATGGTTGGAATAGATTTGTTACCAATTTTCACGTAGCTAAAATGAGAAAAATTATCCAATCTTGTTTTACCCATAACTTCTTCATTTTAAATCCGTTTTGAATGAATCAAATTGCTATGGTTTCATATTGAATTGTATTTTATGAATCTAAACAGAAAAAGTATAGGTTTATAGTCGGAAAAATAAGTTACAAGTCGTTTTTGTAAAGGTAGTCATTTCAGTCGAAAGAACGACGTCTAGATGACCATTTTAGAAAACATACTTCCACTTTGAGTTTAACCATAATTTTTGGATATAGTTTCATGTTCATAATAAAAATCATTTTCTCAGAATAACAACTTTTAAATCAAAGTTTATCATAGTTTTTAATTAACTAACCCAAAACAGCCCGCGGTGTTATTACGACGGCGTAAATCCGGTTTTACGGTGTTTTTCGTGTTTCCAGGTTTTAAATCATTAAGTTAGCATATCATATAGATATAGAACATGTGTTTAGTTAATTTTAAAAGTCAAGTTAGAAGGATTAACTTTTGTTTGCGAACAAGTTTAGAATTAACTAAACTATGTTCTAGTGATTACGAGTTTAAACCTTCGAATAAGATAGTTTTATATATATGAATCGAATGATGTTATGAACATCATTACTACCTCAAGTTTAGTAGGTAAACCTACTGGAAGTGACAAGAAATGATCTAGCTTCAAAGGATCTTGGATGGCTTGAAAGTTCTTGAAGTAGGATCATGACACAAAAACAAGTTCAAGTAAGATTTTTGCTCGAATTAAGATAGTTTATAGTTATAGAAATTGAATCAAAGTTTGAATATGAATATTACCTTGAATAAGAAAGATAACCTACTGTATATAACAAAGGTTTCTTGATCTTAGATGATTACTTGGAATGGATTAGAAAGCTTGGAAGTAAATTAGTAAACTTGAAGGGATTTTTGAAGTATTCTTGAAGTGTTCTTCCTATGATGATTATAGCTTGATTCTTGAAGTGATTTTTGATGAAGATGATGATTAACTACTGGAAAAATACGTTCATAATAGTGTGGGTGTGTTGAGAGAGAATTAGAAAGAGATTTGGTAGTGAAATGGAGTGAATGATGAGTGTTAATTGGTGAGTGGTGAGTGGGGTTAAAAGGAGTTCTAGTTAGTTGACTAGCTCATGGTAGAAGTTAAAATTGATTAGTCATACATGACATAATCAAGAGTGGAATCCCATGCTAGTTCCTATTGGTATATACCCATAGTAAGTACGTTTTGAAGCTGTGTATAATACGGGTAAGAATACGACTAGAATTCTTGATGAAAGAAAAGAATGGGAAAGTAACTGTAACCATTTTCGTTAAGTATGAGTGTTTTGATATATGTCTTGAAGTCTTCCAAAAGTATTTTAATACCTCTAAATACACTACATGTATATACATTTTAACGGAGTCGTTAAGTCATCGTTAGTCGTTACATGTAAGTGTTGTTTTGAAACCTTTAAGTTAACGATCTCAATTAATGTTGTTAACCCATTGTTTATTATATCTAATGAGATGTTAAATTATTATATTATCATGATATTATGATATATTAATATATCTTAATATGATATATATACATTTAAATGTCGTTACAACGATAATCGTTACATATATGTCTCGTTTCGAAATCCTTAAGTTAGTAGTCTTGTTTATATGTATATAACTCATTGTTAATATACTTATGGAGATACTTACTTATCATAATCTCATGTTAACCATATGTATATCCATATATATATCGTCAAGTCGTTTTTACAAGTTTTAACGTTCGTGAATCGCCGGTCAACTTGGGTGGTCAATTGCCTATATGAAACATATTTCAATTAATCAAGTCTTAACAAGTTTGATTGCTTAACATGTTGGAAACATTTAATCATGTAAATATCAATCTCAATTAATATATATAAACATGGAAAAGTTCGGGTCACTACAACTTAGCTACGAGACATTAATGTAAAAAGGTTGAACATAACTTACAATGATTAAAAATAGCGTAGCGTTACACGGACAGAATTTCGACTTACACCCTTACAATATTTGTAACATCCCGCCTTTTTCCGTTAAATTTATTTTTAACACCGTCTTTTTCTTTTAAATAATACCTTTCGTTATTTAAATTCGTAGTTTCCGTTGACTAACGTTCATAATAATTCCGTTATTTAATTATAACATCTCTCGTTAACTTGCGTTTTAAAAATATTCGATCGGTTAAATCCCGCACCCGCTTTGAAACTCGAGGGACCGGAGTTGCCCAATGGGCAAACTAGTTGACTAGGTCAACTAGTCAACCCATTTCATCCATTCCATCATCTCCCTCATCCCTTTTCTCTCCATCTCAAGAACACACACACAAACCCATTCCATTCATTCATCATCTAAATTCAATCTTGGAAGCTCACAACAAATCCGACTACATATTCTTGATCCTCTCATCATCCTCTACAATTTGATACCAACTTCATCTCGTTTGGGTAACATTTCTAAAACTCTAGATTTCTCTAAATTCGTGTTTTTGATTTGAAATGGTGTTAGTTAGTGTCTATGGCTCAAGTCTAACATGAATATATGTTTGGTTTGCTCGATTTGTTGTTTTTGGAGTAACTAGTATGAACTTGGAAATGGGTTTGCTTAATCTTGCATTTTGGAAGATTAAATGTTGTTTGATTGTTAAAGTTCATGTTTTAATTGTGTTACTAGTATCACTAGCTTCGTTTTGATGCGTAGGTTGATTAAGGAAACTTCAAAAAACATGAATATTGATTTTGTGATGTTTGACTAGGGTTTGATAGTTCTTGACATGAACTTTTGATGCTTGAATGCCATGGAATGTTAATTGTTAGTGATTAGTTGTAATGTATGCTTAATTACCTTCGAAACGGCATATCGTATGTGTAAATTGGATTCCCGAATCATAAAATACGTTTTACGAACTTGAAACTTTGAAAATAAACTTTTCTTGATCAATTGACGAGTTTTCGGTTATTGTAAATGATGTTTTTGATTGATGATATGTGGTTAGTTGTATTCCTCGTCAAAATACCTTTTCGACGATATATGATAGGCATTATAAGTGTTTGCGGGTCAAGAATTGGGTTGGAAAAGGTTTTGGTTCGTGCACACTTGGAAAAACTGACCAGAATTCTCTGCCCAGGTAGTGGCGCGGCGCGCCACATCCCCGCGCGGCGCGCAGAATCGCCTGGCCAGATTCTGCTCACTTTGTCACATTTCACGCGAAATGTTTGACTAGCTACCGACCTCCGATTCACATGAAACTTGTTTTAATATACTTGTATATGAATATTTAGCATAGAAAAATAGTTCGGGACCCGACCCGAACGCGTTGACTTTTTCGTTGACTTTGACCAAGTTTGACTTTTAGTCAAACTTAACCAAACTTTTATACAATCATTCTAACATGCTTTTATACTTGTTTCTTGTATGAAACTTGACAACGTGATTCACATGCTATACTTAATCGAGTCGTAACGAGCCATAGGACTAATTGAACACATTTCACCCGACCTTGTATCGTAACCGGTTAATTGATACAACTTACTTGTTTAGGTCAAGGCTAAGCAACTTTCATGCATACGTTACTTTGTGAAGTACTTTTGTACTCGTGCACTCGAGGTGAGATCATAGTCCCACCTTTGCAAATACTTTTATTCTTTTAAATCGTGGGCTGAGAAACATATACATTACATACTTATATACATTTCATTTGTATATATACTTTTCATACTTTTATACTTTGAACACAAATACGAATACAAAGATACAGGCGAGTTAGAACAAAAGTCCTCAATCCAATTATCATTAGTTCCACTTGCAGGGTGTAAGTGTAAGCGAGTGATTATGTTGTGTGGCCATACGGGTTTAACGAACCCTCATTCAGACGGTTCGCTACCGTTAGTGGATGAAATATAATTTCAACGTGCATAGTGTATGTTCTAACACTATATTCAAAATTCAGAGGGAAGATTCAGTTAAGCTTTGGTAATTGGGTGCTCGCAATACAAACTACATTCTTCGGAATAAATACGATTTGGATAATCATCTATACAAACTATTGTGGTTCAAAATATACTTTTACAAATACATTTATGATTTCACCAACGTTTTTCGTTGACAGTTTCCTATATGTTTCTTAGGTTCATACTCGGCTACTTGATACATGCTTCCGCACACTTTGATTTCTTGCTTGGGGTCAAGCATACATACATGCATACGCTAGTGATAGCACCTTTGGATTCAAACTTTTGTTTACATACTTACGCTATTTACAGCAACTGTGTTTTTAAACTAATTATGTCGCAAGTTATTTCATTTATACTTTATGACTTTTGTAAACTTAGACTTGTTGTCGAACGGTTTTGTAAACTAAACTTGCAAGTCTTGTACCTTTCAAATGAATGTGACATAATTTTGGTCAAACGAGTCTCATATAGGGACTACGACCACGCAACGGGACCTAAGTTAACGGCGCCGTCGATAACGGTTTTGGTCGGGTCGTTACAATATTCGCTAACATACCCTTATTATTAGAATTATAATTAAAATTAAAATATAAATTATAAATATAAATATAAATTTTACGTATGATAAGAGAAGAAAAAGATGATGAAAAATGATCAGAATTCGGTTTGCTTTATAGCCAGAGTTGAAATTTGGGGCTCCGCGACTCGCGGCAAAATCCTCTTCAAACTCCGCGAGTCGCGGAGAATGTATTTACAGCTCAGTCCTTGGAGTTTTTCTCTGCCGACGGTTTTTTATTTATAAATATAATATATATATAATTAATATAATTAATTATATATTATATTATATTTATATACATAGTTAACTTGTAATTTTTAGTCCGTTGCGTCGAGCGTTAAGAGTTGACTCTGGTCCCGGTTCCGGATTTTCGAACGTCCTCGCGTACAATTTAATATCTTGTACTTTGCGTTTTGAATCTTGTACTTTTGTAATTTCGAGACGTTTCTTATCAATAATTGGAACCTTTTTGATTGTCTTTTGTACTTTTGAGCTTTTTGGTCGTTTGCGTCTAAAATTCGTCGAATCTGTCTTTTGTCTTCACCTTTTATTATTTAAACGAATATCACTTGTAAATAGAACAATTGCAACTAAAAGCTTGTCTTTCTTGAGGAATAATGCTATGAAATATATGTTCGTTTTTAGCATTATCAAAGACCGAATGAGAGCCACACGCACTGGCCAAGGTCACGCCATTATTAAGCCAGATGTTAATGCACCAGATTATGAAATCAAAGGACAAATCCTACACATGGTAACTAATCAATGCCAATATAGTGGTGCGCCAAAAGAAGATCCAAACGAACATCTTCGAACCTTTAATAGGATCTATACTCTATTCAAAATCAGAGAGGTTGAGGATGAACAGATCTATCTCATGTTGTTTCCCTGGACTTTAAAGGGAGAAGCCAAAGATTGGTTAGAATCGTTACCAGAAGCAGCGATTGACACATGGGATGTTTTAGTTGAGAAATTTCTTAAAAGATTCTTTCCGGCATCTAAAGCCGTGAGACTTCAAGGAGAAATTGTTACGTTCACACAAAAGCCAAATGAAACTCTATATGAGGCGTGGATAAGATTTGGAAAGTTGTTGAGAGGATGTCCTCAACACAGTTTAGACACTTATCAAATAGTACAAATATTCTACCAAAGATGCGACATTATTACACGAAAAGACATCGACATAGCAGCTGGTGGTTCCATTATGAAGAAAACCGCAACTGAAGCTTATAAAATTATTGATAACACAGCCTCCCACTCATGTGAGTGGCATCAGGAAAAAGATATTTTTCGTTCACCTAAAGCGGCTAGAGCCGATTCTAGCCATGTCTTTGATTCCATTTCCGCAAAAATAGATGCTTTTGAGAGACGAATGGAAAAGATGAATAAAGATATTCACGCAATACGAATCAGTTGTGAGCAATGCAGTGGACCACACTTAACGAGAGATTATCACATTGAGCAAACGATGGAACAACGAGAGAATGTTTCCTACATGAACCAAAGGCCGGGAAATAATTATCAAAATAATTATCAACCGCCAAGGCCAAACTTCAATCGAAATCAAAACATTCTTTACAATCCAAATGGACCCAACAATAACTCGTATAACTAACAAGGTTCGAATAACTAACCAACTCAAAACAACACTTTCAATCAACAAAGACCTGACTTATATAAACCACCACAACAAACCGAAAAGAAAAAGCCAAATCTGGAAGAAATGATGGCAAAGCTAATGGAATCTCAAACACAATTTATTACATCTCAAACCCAAACAAATGAGAGGTTTGATCATTCATTAAGAACTCAACAAGCTTCCATTTTGAATCTAGAAAAACACGTAGGTACTCTTGCTAGCATGATGAATGAGAGAGAATAAAGAAAGCTACCGAGTGATACTGAAGTAAATCCTCGGAATGAGAATGTTAATATGGTATCAACGAATTCTGAAAAACCAGCATCAGAAGATGGGAAGGTTTTAGATGTGAGTAATAATGGTGTATCCTATCGTATACACACATAAAAGGCATAATGGTTGCATAAAAATAGCATCAGGAAGGCTGGAAACAACAGTTTTATGGAATTATCCATCCAGCATTCTCCGCTGTACAGGCTGCTCCGTCATGCGTAAGCCCTGAAGGCCGCCTAGCGTGTAAGCCCTCGCCGGAGAACGGCACTTTCAGCATAAATTTCGGACCGCGAGTAACAGAACGTATCATCATCTGACATGTGTCCCTGAGCAATCTGGTGGATCTAACACTATAAATAGACCCCTTGGGTCGTCATTTTACACAGTTCAGACATTCTGACAACTTTGAGAGCTGAGACTTCACTTCTCTCTTTCTCTCTCTACTTTCTCTCACTAGAAGTCATCCGGCTAGCACTTATACGCTCTGCGGACGACAGATTGATTAAGCCACCCCACAAGGTCTTACACTTGTGTACCGGGTCTGCAGGGATTATTTCCCGAGGGTAAAAATCAATCGGCAACACTCCGCCCTCTTAAAAGCTAGATCACTTCTGGTCTCTTGTTGACATACTAAGCCTTACCTCATAAGGAAATAGGTGTTAACAATGGCGCCATCCATTATTAAGACGAATCATCTCACCAATACTGATAAAAACAGCGAGGATAATGAATTCATACCCATAGAAGTGGGCATGATACATCCATGGAAAGCTGGACAACGAAGGAAGGCAGAAGTATTAGAAGATTGGGAAGAACAATTAATATCATTTCCTTCTATGTGTAACACAAACCCATCTGATGGTCCAGTAGTTATAGAAGCGCGAGTTGCAAATTGCTTAATACGCAACATTTACACTGACACAGGAGCTGGAGCAGACATTATGTATGAACATTGTTTCATACAGCTACCCAAAGATGTGCAAGAGGGAATGAAGGAAACATATGTGCCGTTGGCAAGTTTTACAAGTGAGCCATCGCGGTCTGAGGGAAGTATTTTGCTTGAAGTAACCTTGGGCAAGCCACCCCTAAGATGTACAGCCAACATTGAGTTCTTGGTAGTTAAAGTAAATTCACAGTACAACATAATTTTGGGAAGAACTGCTTTAATGACGTTTGGAGCTGTAACATCAACTGTACATGGTATGATGAAGTTTCCAACACCAGGCGGAGTGGCAACGTTATATGCAGAACGGTAGAAGTCAATTGAGTGTGCCCAAGTAACAAAGGCAGTAATTAAGCCAATCATACACGATGATGGGTCAATTTCACCAAATCTTAAATTTCCAGATCAGAAAATCATAATTGGGCATACGTTGTCCACTGAATGTAGAGAAAAATTATACAATATTTTGACAACAAATTTAGACATTTTTGCATGGCAGCCGTCTGATATGACCGGTGTTCTAAGGGAAATTGCAGAGCATAGGCTAAATGTGAACCCCAATGTACATCCTGTTTGTCAGAAAAAGCGTGGCATGGCACCAGAAAGAAGCAAGTTCCTTCGTTATGAGGTACGAAGTTTGGTAGATGCTGGGATCTTGCGAGAGGTCAAATATCATATATGGGTAGCCAATCCGGTCATGGTTAGGAAATCGGATAATTCATGGCGGATGTGTGTGGATTTCACGGATATCAATAAAGCATGTCCAAAGGATAATTATCCTTTACCTGAAAATGATTGGAAGGTTGAATCATTAGCAGGATATCGATTCAAATGTTTTCTAGATGCAGCTAAGGGATATCATCAAATCCCGATGGCTTTAAAGGATGAAGACAAAACGGCTTTTCACACGACGGAAGGCATATTCTGTTATATGAAAATGCCTTTTGGTTTGAAGAATGCAGGAGCAACATATCAACGACTTATTGATATGGCGTTTAAGGATCAAATTGGGCGAAACTTAAAAGCTTACGTTGATGACATTGTCATCAAAAGTCATACTGAAGAAAAGATGTTACGAGATATACAGGAAGCTTTTGCATCTCTGCGAAAAATTAACATGAAATTAAATCCCAAGAAGTGCACGTTTGGTGTGGAAGAGGGAAAATTCTTAGGTCATATTGTCACAGAACGTGGAATTAAAGCTAATCCTAAGAAAATTCAAGCAATTGAAGATATGAAGTCACCAACTAGCAAGAAGGATGTTCAACGGTTACATGGATGTCTAGCAGCATTAACAAGATTCTTGTCCAGAGCAGCTGAAAAGTCACTTCCATTCATGAAGGTGTTAAAGGGATGTTTGAATAAAAAAGATTTTATGTGGACGGCGGAAGCCGAATATGCATTCTAAGAGATCAAGCAGTTGTTAAAAACATTACCTACGTTAACAGCACCAAAAGAGGGGGAAACCCTAATTTTATACTTAGCTGTCTCAAAGGAAGCAATAAATTCTGTTCTAATCGCAGAACGGAGTGGCGTGCAAATGCCCATATATTTTGTTAGCAAGGTGTTGCAGCTTAGTGAAACAAATTATCCACCACTTCACCGAATGGTTTATGCCCTTGTGCATACTGCACGACGTCTACGAAGATATTTTCAAGGTCATCCCATCTTAGTGTTGACAGATCAACCATTGAAGGCCCAGAATCATCTGGCCGTTTAGCGAAATGGGCCATCGAGTTGGGGGAGTATGAAATCAATTTTGCTCCTCGAAATGCAGTTAAAGGGCAAGTTTTGGCAAATTTCCTCTTGGAGACAAATGAAAAAGTAGAGTATGACAACAAAATGGCACCATCACAGCATGAGTGGGAGTTACACACTGATGGGGCATCCAGTGAAGAGGGAACAGGTGCAGGGCTAGTTTTAACAAGTCCAGACGGTGAAGAATATACTTATGCACTGAAATTCTGTTTTTATGCTTCAAACAATGAAGCAGAGTATGAGGCGTTACTCTCCGGCCTCCGCATAGCGGTAGAAATGAGCATAACAAATTTACGAGAGTATGTTGATTCTCAAATTGTTGCCTAGCAGGTTAATGGAACATTCGATGCAAGGGATGCATCCATGAGGCAATATGTAAAGTTGGTGGAAGCAATTTCAAAGAAATTTGATAACCTTCAAGTCGTGCAAATCCCTCGAAATAAGAACAAAAAAGATGATGTTTTGAGCAAGTTAGCCACGTTAACATTTGATCATTTGCACAAACGAGTGTTGGTTGAAGAACTTAAGGAGAAATCAATACATGGAAAACCAATTATTGCAATAGTTGAAGAAGCTAAGGAAACTTGGATGACTCCGTATTTGAGATATTTGAATGACGGATGGTTACCTGTTGATAAGGCGGAAGCAAGAAGAATAAGAGTGACTGCACCAATGTATGAAATAGTTAGTGGCGTCCTTTATCGAAAATCATACAATGGTCCGTTGTTAAGGTGTCTAACCGATGATGAAGCGTTAAAGGTGGTCAAAGAAATGCATGAAGGAGTCTGTTCGCAACATTCTGGTTTCCGTACTGTGGCGTCACGGATCATGCGACAAGGGTATTTTTGGCCTTCACTTTATTGGGATGTCGCAGAAATCATCAAAACATGTGAGAATTGTCAGATGCATGGAACAATTCAGCGTCTTCCAAAGTATGACTTGATACCAGTATCATCCGCTTGGCCGTTCTGTAAATGGGTTATTGACATTGTGGGGCCATTCAATAGGAGCACTGGTAATGCTAAGTTCTTGGTGGTAGCAATCGATTTTTTCACGAAATGGGTTGAAGTAAAGGCTTTAGCAAAAATCACAGGAGAAAATGTCAAGAAATTTGTTTGGCATGATATTATATGCCGTTATGGGGTGCCAAATGAAATAGTTAGCGATAACGGCAAGCAATTTGCAGAAAATCCATTTCGGAGTTGGTGTGAAGAGCTAGGCATCAAACAAAATTTTACATCTGTTGCTCATCCTCAAGCGAACGGAAAAGTGGAGGTTACCAACAAGGAAATTGTTGCTGGCATTAAGGCACGATTAGGTCTAAGTCAAACTGGATGGGTGGATGAATTGCCAAATGTATTGTGGGCACACCGGACGACGCCAAAGCGGAGCACGGGGGAAACACCTTTCAGTCTGGTGTATGGAACAGAGGCAGTGATACCGGCTGAGATATGTGTGCCAACGCAACGCATTATGGCATTTGATATTGAGGTTAATTCTGAGGCGTTAAGAGAGAATCTCAATTTATTGGAGGAAAGAAGGTTGATGGCCGCCATCCGGCAAGCGGATCACAAACATAAAATGGCAAAATATTATAACAAGAAAGTGCAGCATGTGCAATTTGAAGTAGGTGATTTAGTACTACGTGATAATGAAGCAAGCAGGAAAATCAAATTTAGAAAGCTAGCCCCAAAATGGGAAGGACCTTATAAGGTCACGAAAGTAAATCAGAACGGATCCTACATGCTTGCTGCTCCTTCCGGCGAGCAATATGAAAGAGCTTGGAATGCAATGAATTTAAAGAAATTTTATGCGTAGCACTATATGCATGGACAGCTTGATCAACTGTCAAATGCATGAGATATAGTCATAAATGTAAAAATTTCTTTAAAAAATATGAATAATAGCAATTATTCTTATGGCAATATTTTTCAAATTTTATCCGGCCAAGGATTTTTTAGCCCAGGTGTCACATAGTTGTGTGTCATCCCTACCCGCAGAAAGAAAGAGAGCCTTTCGGTGGTAGAAGTACAATCATACTCAAAATGGTTGTCTCGATAGTGAGACATGTAGAACTCACTAAAACATCCAAGCGATGAAACGAATCTACAAAAAATGTCATGACACATATACACAAAATACAAAACAAAACAGAAAACGGATCATAGTGTCCAGCAAAATATCTAAAGGCGAAAATAATTCATAACTTTTCCTCATGAATTTCATGACGGAAGGCGTATGGAGGAGAATATGTTTTTAATATTCATAACTATAATGATTGCAACGTACAATCTCAGTATCTTGAACATTGTTCAGTACAATAATCTTACTAAGTTACATCATATCTTTCTAATATACATAACTAAATGCAATATTAAGCGTTATGTAAAAGCAGATGTATAAAAACATATTGTTTTATTCATTCTGTGGAGTGTAATTCAATACATCATCTATTGTTACATCCGGCCTTTTACACAGATTTTCAAGATCAGAAAACTTTATATTTTCTATTGAGGCACCGGCTTCATCAGCTTCTAAAATAGAATTTTTATTAATTTTTGATGTGATTACCTCAGGAAGAGGATTTGGAAGTTCTGGTAGTTTTTTCTTCATAAAGTTGAAAAAATTTAACCGTTCAGCAGATTTTGCAAGGCGGATAAACTCACGGATTCTGTGAGATAGTGCCTGACAGTTAAAGACACGCTCTACAAGTGCAGGAATGCCAGTTATCATTCGTTTTTCATTCTCCTCTTTGGCTTTAAGCTGTTCCTTCAATATGTTATTTTCCTCAACTAATTTTTCTTTCTCCTTCACAAGTTCATTAATTTTGCTCAGATGCCGTGTTTCTCTGAAAGATAGTACTTTAACTGGCTCCTTATATTCCGCCCTCTGACTGTTGCAATTTTCATAATGCCTCTTCATTGTCTCGTATTCCCTCTTCATCTCTGTGGCTATTCGTTCAGCCTTGGTTACTTTCTCTTTTTCAGCAGATAGCTCCTTATTTGTTGTGACTTCACTGTTCTGCAAATCAGATAGGCGTTGAAGGTCATTCAAACCAGAAGCAATGTTCAGAATAATGCTTTGTGCCTTAACTTTCTTGGCATCTGCATCAGATAAGTTGCTAAAAAATTGCGCTAGTGAAGGAAACACCATGGCATTCAGAAAAGTCATGAAATCTTCATACGAATGTGGTGGTCCTTTTAAAAGAGAAGAGAGCATGTTTGTGTCAATATTGGGAAGCGTAATTTGTTGTTGAGAAGAACTAGGGCCAGCTCCCTGTTGAGCAGATGATGAAGGAATTTGACCAGTTCTTCTCCTCTTGGCAGAAGGCGGAAGAGTTGTTAAGATACTGTCTTGATGTGATGCACTAGCTGTTGGAGAAAAAGGAAAATTGTTACTTATAAAAGTGTTCCAATATGCTTCACAACATTTCAAAGGTGGCATAAAATATAAGGAAGGGTTTGGATTATAAAATCCACCAGTACTGGGTATGTAAGGAAACAAGTACAGGTTTTGGTATGGAATTTTGCATAATTCAGTGTTGTCATTTTCATTACCCGAGGTACGACGTTCTCTAGAGGCAATCCGATTCATACCTATGTCGTCTTCTTCTTCTTCTTCTTCTTCTTCTTCTTCTTCTTCTTCTTCTTCTTCTTCTTCTTCTTCTTCTTCTTCTTCTTCTTCTTCTTCATCTTCCTGCTCCCTCACTTCATCTGTTTTGGGGGTATCATCAATAATTTTCTCAGTGCTAAAAGTAAGCTGTGAATAACATGATGATCACATAGCGGTAAGCGAAGTAATTTCTGCAAAAAGTTAAAGCGTCACAGTGATTAAATGGATAGATACAGAAGAACATTTTATTTAAGCATATATAGAAAAAGTAAATGCTTACTCTTTTTCCCAGCAAGAATACAAGCATAACCTTGAGAGATATCCCAATCTTGGCTCATGGATGTCAGCGAAAGTATGTGTTCCCCATATTTAATATCATTAATTTGTTCAGCTTTAATCTTCTTAAACAAAAGATTTTCTTTGGTGACGAGTTTTGGAAAGGTAACAGAAATGTTATGCGAATATTTGCGCCATACTCGAGTAGCTGAGTATTGTTTATCAATTACATCTTCATTTATGAAAATAAATGAAGCATACCAGTTATCGCCAGGATGATCAACTACAGGTTTCAGAAACCCATGAACTTTATTGAATGTAAACCAACCATTTTCATGGCGTGCTATGCGTACCAGATGACAAAATATTCGAATTGATGGCTCAATTTTCCTTGCGTGACAATACATTTCAAAAATCAAGATCTTTCGAATTGATGCTGGTTCGAATTGACCAACAGCAACACCGAAAAATCTGCAAACTTCTAAGAAGAAGGGTGTAAATGGTAAACGTAAGCAAAATCTGAAGATTGAATGGCCATAAATGGCAACTTTGCCAGGGGGCGGTGAATAGGCTCTGGCATTAATTGCAGGAATCACTGGTTCAACACCAGCTAATCTAGGGAAATGTTGCAGTAGCTCGCTTAAATATCTCTCATTTACTCTGCTAGGAATAGCTGCAACATCCTTTATGGCTTCCATTAATGTTCTAATGAAACAGAAAATAAAGAAGGTATTAATGGAAGAAGATGAATACTGTAGAAGGAAGTTGTAAACGCGAATTATCGGCTAGGGTTTATGATGGTTAAAAGTAAGAAGATATAACAGCTGTAGTTAATGGTGAATTGGAGGTTTTGTTTTCAGCCACACACGTGTAAGGACAAGATAAAAAGGTGAGTACATCGAAGAGTCCTTTTACAGCTAAGAGGCGCGTGCGATATTTTAGCAATCATCATGTTGTCAGTAAAATTCGCATATCATTTAATGCCTGTGGTGTGATTCCCAATGCAAAAGGAAAAGGTGAAATTTGAAGATTTTGGTTGGCATATATCAAAAGTTTAACAACTTAATCATTTTTCAAATGCTTAAGTCCTTAAACTGGGGGGACTTAATGGTGTATCCTATCGTATACACACATAAAAGGCATAATGGTTGCATAAAAATAGCATCAGGAAGGCTAGAAACAACAGTTTTGTGGAATTATCCGTCCAGCGTTCTCCGCTGTACAGGCTGCTCCGTCATGCGTAAGCCCTGAAGGCCGCCTAGCGTGTAAGCCCTCGCCGGAGAACGGCACTTTCAGCATAAATTTCGGACCGCGAGTAACAGAACGTATCATCATCTGACACGTGTCCCTGAGCAATCTGGTGGATCTAACACTATAAATAGACCCCTTGGGTCGTCATTTTACACAGTTCAGACATTCTGACAACTTTGAGAGCTGAGACTTCACTTCTCTCTTTCTCTCTCTACTTTCTCTCACTAGAAGTCATCCGGCTAGCACTTATACGCTCTGCGGATGACAGATTGATTAAGCCACCCCACAAGTTCTTACACTTGTGTACCGGGTCTACAGGGATTATTTCCCGAGGGTAAAAATCAATCGGCAACACTCCGCCCTCCTAAAAGCTAGATCACTTCTGGTCTCTTGTTGACATACTAAGCCTTACCTCATAAGAAAATAGGTGTTAACAAGTAACAATAAAGAAGTTACAACACCACCGCCACCACCCGAGTATGTAAAGCCAGTGGTGGCACCATACAGACCACCCATCCCGTTTCCAAGAAAAGGAGTTGAGTATGAGCAAGTAATAGGTAATAAAGTTTGTGATACATCTGGAAAGAAGAAGAAGAATAAGAAAGTGCAAGAAACAAAAATCGTAAAAGTAAACCCGGTGAAGACAGATCCACCAAAACCTCCACCCAGGTTGGGTGATCCGGGTGAATTTATTGTTCCTTGTCTACTTAGTGATTGTGTCATGTATGATGCACTAGCATATTTAGGTGCAAGTGTGAGTGTTATGCCTCTTTCATTATATAAGAGATTAGGAGTAGGTAAGTTAAGTCCAACGGAAATGAATGTTCGACTCTTTGATCAAACCATTAGGCACCCAGTTGGAATTGCTGACAACCTACCCGTTCAAGTGGGTAATTTAACCTTTTTAGTCGAATTTGTTGTTATTGACATAGAAGAGGACTCAAACATTCCTCTAATTTTAGGTTGACCATTCTTAGCGTCCACCGAGGCATTCATTGATGTAAGAAAGGGTAGAATGACACTTAGCGATGGTGACAAATCTGTCACCTTTGTGACTCGAAAGTCCAAATCTCCACCAACCAAATCCGTTGAACCACTAAAAATGATTGGTAAGAACCATATTATTTTACCAACTCCAACGGTAGTGCTTAGCAATAATAAAACGCCTAAGTGTGGGGAAGATGAAGTTACACCTAATGATGACCTGATAACAAAGAACCCCGTTGTTGATACAAAATTAAATGACCCCGTTATTAACAGTTCAATGAAGTAACTTATTAAATGGATTTGCGATGCAAGAACCAATGGGAACTTTAAGTTATGTAACCGGTTAGTATCAAATCTTTCGCCTAAAGAAAAGGCGAAACTAGTTGAATTTGTGGATGTTACACAGGAATCCGACCAATGGCTTAAAGCAAAAGTCACAGATATGCAATTTGATTATGGTCTAAAAGAAATTGACGATGAAGTTAATCACAATTTCGACACCACAGCTACCTAAGTGTGGGGAGATTCAAATGTTCTAAAAAGAAAACGCTGTCTAGAGTTAGTTGTTCTGTTCTCGTGTAGTTCCGAGAATGGAATCCTATTGGTCTTTTCCACTAACAGACACTAAAGAACTAGTTTTCTTCCCCCATTCTAAATTTTTTGTTTTATAGGTTTTATATGAAATTTATATGCATTTTTAAATTTAAGTTTTGTGTGAATTTAAAAACAAAATTTACTTTATTTCATTAAGTTAAAAAAATGATTTCTAAAATTCGTCGTGAGTTAAAGACTATATCATAGAATCGAAATTGCTTTACCCAAAGACGGGGCGAAAAATTTTTTTATCATTATTTTTAATATTACTGATCTAAAGTATGCCAAAAAAAATTAATTAAAAAATCCAAAAATCTTTGCTTTTAAAACAATCGCTTTAAAAACGACAAATTTTAAATTTTATCGAGGGACAGACTAGGTAAACATACCGAAACTACCTAAAGTAAAAGGAAACAAAATTTTAAAAAATTATTCATTTAAATTGTTTTAATAAATAAAGGTTTTATAATAAAAAAAATAAAAAATATATATATATATATATTATATATATGTTTGTAGTTTATCTTATGTACAAAACAGGGTAAAACATCGTACTTTCAAAGACTGGCATTAAGTTCAGCAAAAGTTATTAATTTTGACGACAAGACATAAATATCAAATGTGATATAAAATAATATGTTTGCAAACTCGGTATTCTTAATCATTTTTCTACACTAATCACCGTCATGAATTTAAATTTTTACTGATTTCTTGCAAATGAGGGCATTGCAAGATCTCAAGTGTGGGGAAGGGTTATAAATTCTCTCAGGTTTACACTTAGTTTAATTGCCAAATTTTGTGAAAATTAGAAAAAATTTCAACTAAATGAATTCAAAATCATGTTTATACATATTTATAAACGATAATACTAGGTGTTAATACCGAAATTATCGTTACCTAGGAAAGGACATAAATTGAGAAACAACCCATAACGCTTGAATTCATTTAAAATAGAATAGAAGAGAATAAAAAGGCAAAGAAATAAAATAAAAGCTAAGTGTAGGAAGAATGCACCAAGTTCTTTAAAACAGATATCACATATTTTGTACAAGATTATTGCAGGTACTTTTGCTTTAAACAATACTGATCAGTTTTACCCGATTTACTGTAATATATATTTGAAAAAGATGGATTTACACGATGAATCAATTCCATCATTAAAAGGAAGTAAAGTCTTCCGAAAAAGACACGCGCTTCTTGATTTAGGTCAGGAAGTTGTTGTCCAGACCAGCTGTAGGTTGACGAAAAATCTAGAAAAGTCATCGCTAAAATCAGCAGGAAATTCACGAACCTCAGCATCAAACAGGGTCGCTAAGTGGTCAGACTTATCCTAACCATGAGAGGATCTGTCTCGTAAAATGGGGAGGGCGCCGTGCAAATTAGCTTGATAAGACTAATGAATCAGACCCCCAAAAAGGATAATCTCCTTAAAGATTAAAAATCAGCATTTAAGTCTGATATTACTCAATCCTTGAGATTGACCTTAAAGATAGAGAATTACGAACTCATGGAATTCAATGATATCTAAACTCGAGCTTGAACGAGAAAATAATTTGATCAAAATAAAAACCGATTTGTTTTCTGAAAACCTTATTTTCAATGCGTTCATTACCATTGAACGTAAAATCTTGAGAATTCATCAAAATTCATTAGGTCACCTGAACCAAATCGGGTGTCAACCGTAAGAACGGTGGTTGCATAGCATGGTCGAAGACAGTGTAATGACCCGCACTTTTTCGATCGTTCTATACTTATAAGAATAATATTTACATAAATTAAACCTTACCAACATGATAAGCAATCCAAATTGTTGAGACTTATGTTTTCGAAAAGAGATTTACACAACGTTTGACCGTCTAGTTTGACCGATGATATCACGAACTATACAATATATGATAATTATACGTTTGTGTATATATATGTATATATACATATTTAACATGATCTAAGAATGTTTTAATATCTCATTTTGTATTAATAACAATAAGTTATAAGTATATTTTGAAACTACTAACTTAAGTTTTCAAAACGATAACCATACGTAACGTTATTTGACATTAATACTTATGACTTATAATGTTTATATATATATCGTATAAGTAATGTATTTAATCACTTTTAATAACTTAAATACATAAAACAATATAAGTGTATTTACAAAAGATATCTATATTTGAATCCTCGTTCCGTTTTCTCAAAGATTTCTATACGTATACCTAGGGTATATGTACCCGTATCATACGCAGCTTCTAGATGTATTTACTATTGGTATATACCAATAAAAATCTGCTCCTTAGCAGCCTTAAATGATTAAGAAACATGTGGAACCAACCATTTGTCAAGTAGCATGAATTATTTAGCAAGAAAACAAAGTTAGGTATCTTTTTTTTCCTTTATAACCTAAAAACGTTTTTATGCATGCACACCATTTCTTCACCCCATTTTCTCATACTTACACTTCCATTTCTCTCTTAAAATACTCTTAACATCATACTTGATCATCTCCAAGCATTTTCCCCATGAATTAGCTTCAAAAACCTTACTTAAACACCATAAGAAAACCATACAAAAACACTTCAAGAAATCCTTCCAAGACCACAAACTTACTTCCAATCTTTCATCCAATTCCATCACCCTTTTGGTTCTAGGTTTTTACTCCTCTTTTACAGCAACCTTGTCCAAGGAACTTGAGGTAGAATCTATGTTTATAACCTTATTCGATTCATATATATATAGCTATCTTATTTTGTGGTATAAAAGTTTAACAACAAGAACATAGTTTGAAAGTTTTCAAACTTGTTTGCAAACTAAATAGATCCTTCTAACTTAACTTTTAAAATACTTCAAGACCTATAATATATCTTAAATATATGCTAATTTAACAAGGTATAACTTGGTTTTTCAAAGAACACCTTAAAAACTGAATTTACGATATCGGAGTGCAACCGGGGGCTGTTTTGGGTTGGATAATTAAAAACCATCTTAAACTTTGAATTGGAGGTTTATTTTCTGGAAAAATGATTTTTACTATAAATATGATAACACATAAAAATTTCATGATTTAACTCAAAGTATAAGTATTTTTAGAAAAATAATCATTTAAGGTTGTTTACATGATGGAAAATGATTAACTTCATAAGTTTCACTAAAGTTTGACCTATGACCTGTGATTTCGAATACAAACTAAGGTATTTACAGTTCATAGTCTTAAAGAGGGACTCGATCCAAGGAAGTGGCTAGTTGAATCAACGAAAACGGAGTTGTAACGAAGAAACTATGACCAAAACGAGATCGGATATCTAAGACTAGTTTAGCTACGAAAATAATTGGAGAAAATTAAATAAATCACATCTTTTTAAAATAACATGATATTTTATATATATGTACTCATAATTTAATTTTATATGGTTCAGGATCACCCGTAAACAATACGAGAAGATTAATCATAAGATCCCATGATTGTACGCAACATGTCATTTGACAACACCGGTACTTTATGTACGCAACACGTCATTTGACAACACCGGTACCATGGGTCAAGATTAATCTCGACCAATACATATACGATGGGGTTTTATTTATTTCTTTGGGGGTTTTATTTATTTCATTGCGGGTATATTAAACATCTAAAAATGAACCATTAAAATTGAATTACTAACAACGAACTGCTAACTACGGACTAAGGAATTATTAAAAGTATTAAAAGTATAACAAGTATATATATGTGACGTTTGTTTAAAAAGAAAAGGTATTGATATATTATATATGGATAGGTTCGTGATATCAACCGGAGACCAAGTCAAATTATATATATCTTCAAGACGAAAGTGAGTATATAGTCCCATTTTTAAACTCTAAGTATTTCGGGATGAGAATACATGTATTTTATGTTATACGTTATGGACACAAGTAACTGAAAAATATATTCTACGTTGAGTTGTACCACTGGCATTCTTCCCTGTAGCTTGGTAACTGTTATTTACAGCGGTATTGTAAACGCGAATCCTGTTGATAGATCTATCGGGCCTGACAACCTCAACCGGACTGGACGACCAGTATTCAACGGTTGCACAGTACTTCGTTTCGTGACTACACTTGGTACGGTGTAGTAAGATTTCATAATAAAGGGAATATGCGACGTGATTAAATGTTAAGTATGGCTACCAAGTGCTCAACCACTTAGAATATTTTTATGAAAATGTTTATATATGAAATCTTGTGGTCTATATATATATATTGCTGCCGGCACTAAACCTATATCTCACCAACTTTATGTTGACGTTTTAAACATGTTTATTCTCAGGTGATAATTAGAAGCTTCCGCTGCATTATGTTGAATTTGAGCAGGATCTTGCGTACGCATATTTGTGTCAAAAATAAAACTGCATATCCAAGAACTTGTGTTGTAAAATATGCTAGAAATCGTGTTGTTATCATCATTTGTAAAGTTTGTAAGTCGAAGATTATCGCTAAACGATAATCATCTTTATTTCGTCCAAAGCTTGTATCAAAAATAAGAATCATGGTTTGTAATGTATAATATATGCAGTTTTTCTTTTAAAAATATCGCATATAGAGGTCAATACCTCGCAATGAAATCATACGTTATCTAACACGTTCTTACGGTTAAGGACGGGTTATGACATGTGGTATCAGAGCGGTGGTCTTAGCGAACCAGGTTTGCATTAGTGTGTCTAACTGATAAGTCGTTAGGATACATTAGTAAGTCTGGACTTTGACCGGGTCTGATTTAAAAACTATTGCTTATCATTGTTGGTTAAAATTTATATGTAAATATTATGTAGTACTAATGGGTTAGTTGTTGTGTGATAGATGTCGGGCTCAAAACTTGTCATCACATTCAGCGACTCCGAACCAGAATCTTCAGATGGTGTTCCAGTCATTAACCTATCCGATGACGAAAATAATATCTTTGGGGAAGACTCACAAATTCCGGATGAACCGACTATAGAGAACCCGGAAAGTGAACCCGAGGAGGAAAGTGAACCCGAGGAGGAAAGTGAACCCGAGGAGGAAAGTGAACCCGAGGAAGAAATACAGGAAATTACAAAAGACGAGTTCGAACTAGGAAAGAAACGAAAGGCTAATGAATTAGAAAATTCAAATCCCGAGTTTAGTGAGAATGATGTGGCACCAACTCCACTAGACACTACCACCCCTATTCCTGCTATTCCTATTCGTTCTATCCCGGCATCCAGTTCTTCAGTCCCACAGCCAAAATATAGGCAGACAGCCAGGATAAGCGTTAAGCGATTCTTTGAACCTAAACGTCCTAGAAAATAGACCAAACGATGCGCTGCCTTATTAAACCATGGGATCATATAATGTTTTGTATAATATTATTAGTGTGGTTTGTTTAATGTTCGATGTAAGATAAGCATATGTAAAATAGTGAAGTGTGAAATGCAATAATTTTCCATGGTTAAGTATTATTTAGATGGTAGTAATTGATTCTGTACTAAGCTATTAAGTATGGACATTAACGGGTAGGTACTACCCTAGATATAATTATAAAACGCTAATAAGAAGAAAAGGCTTTTATAATAATACCTGGTTCATATTATTAATAAGCTATAATGTACTGTAAATATACACTACATCTATAATATTCCATGTGAATAATTATTTTCTTTTCATTCTTATAGAAGAATATGGCGCGATTGAACCGAATGACGGAACAAGAAATCCAGGAACTCATCAATCAGCGAGTGAACGACAGAATGTTATGGGTCGAGGCTGCAAGAGGTGCTGCAGTTAACCCAAATCCTCGTGTGGGGTGCACTTACAAAGCTTTTCAAGCTTGCAAGCCCTCATCATTCAGTGGAACAGAAGGACCGATCGGTTTAACCCGGTGGATAGAAAAGATGGAGACTGTGTTTAAAATAAGTGGTTGTGTTGAAAAGGACATGACCAAGTATGCATCGTGCACTTTACAAGATAGTGGACTCACGTGGTGGAAAAATTATGTGAAGGCTGTAGGAGGAGATGTAGCTTATGATACTCCATGGGAAGAATTCAAAACAATGTTAATCAACGAATATTGTCCAAGGAACGAGGTTAGGAAGTTGGAAGATGAATTACGAAGTCTGAAGGTTATTGGTACTGAAATCACCAACTACAATCAGCGATTCATGGAATTAGTTTTGCTATGTCCTGAATTGGTTCCAACCGAAGAACGGAAAATTGAAATGTACAAAGATGGGTTGCCCAAAAAGGTCAAGGCAAATGTTACAGCATCGAAACCTAAGACAATTCATGAAGCTATAACCATGGCAAACGAGCTAATGGATCAGGTCATCATGGATAAGAAAGTATCCAATACTGATGTGAAGGTATCAGGTAACAAAAGAAAGTGGAATGGAAATTATGATCGAGGTAACCAACAACAATCTTTTAAGAAACAAGAAAACACGCAAGGTGCGGGTAGTGGTTTAAGCTTTGGTTATAAAGGACAAAATCCTTTATGCAACCGATGCCACAAACATCACTCTGGTTACTGTAATGTGGTATGCAACAAATGTAATCGAAAGGGTCATCTTGCTGAAGATTGTAGGGCTCTCGTTACAAATGGTACCAAGACTCCTGCCACCAATGCAAATAGAACTGCTTTGGCTACCATTACTTGTTTTGGGTGTGGAAAACAAGGTCACTATAAGAGCCAGTGCCCGAATCCAGAGAAGAATATCGGACCTGCACGTGGGAGAGCATTTGTTATTAATGCTAGGGAGGCATGTGAAGACCCGGAGCTTGTTACGGGTACGTTTACCATTAATAACTTATCCGCATCTATTATATTTGATACTGGTGCTGATAGAAGTTACGTGTGTAGAGACTTTCACGCTAAATTGAATTGTTCATCATTACCTCTATATGCTAAGTACATGATTGAGTTAGCTAATGGTAAACTAATTAAAGCCGATAAATTTGCCGTGATTGTAAAATAAATTTAGCCGGAGAAACATTTAAAATTGACTTAATACCCGTAGAATTAGGAAGTTTTGATGTAATAGTCGGCATGGACTGGATGTCCAAAATAGGAGCTGAAGTTGTGTGCGCCAAGAAGGCAATTCGCATTCCTCGTAAGAATAAAACGCCAGTAATGATTTATGGAGAGAAGGGTAACTCAAAGCTAAAACTCATTAGTTATTTGAAAGCTCAAAAGTGCTTGAAGAAAGGGTGCTATGCTATCTTAGCACATGTTAATAAAGTCGAAAAGAAAGAAAAAGAGAAGTGCATCAATGACGTGCCTGTGGCAAGAGATTTTCCTGAAGTATTTCCGGAAGAGTTGCCGGGATTACCTCCATTTAGATCTGTAGAATTTCAAATAGATTTAGTACCAGGAGCTGCACCAGTGGCTCGTGCTCCATATAGACTTGCACCGTCCGAGTTAAAAGAACTTCAAAGTCAGTTAAAAGAATTACTAGACCGTGGATTCATACGACCAAGCACTTCACCGTGGGGAGCTCCAATTTTATTCGTCAAGAAGAAAGACGGATCTTTCCGAATGTGTATAGATTATCGTGAATTAAATAAGTTAACTATCAAGAATCGGTATCCACTACCGAGAATTGACGACTTATTTGATCAACTCCAAGGATCATGTGTGTACTCGAAAATTGACCTAAGATCGGGTTATCATCAATTATGTGTCAAAGAAGAAGATATACCGAAAACTGCTTTTCGGACACGCTACGGTCATTACGAATTTTTGGTCATGCCGTTTGGATTGACGAATGCGCCAGCTGTATTCATGGACCTCATGAATCGAGTTTGTAGTCCATATTTAGATAAGTTTGTTATCGTTTTCATTGATGATATTCTTATCTATTCCAAGAGTGAGCAAGAGCATGAACAGCATTTAAGGTTGATATTAGAGTTATTGAGAAAAGAACAGCTATATGCTAAATTTTCTAAATGTGCTTTCTGGTTGAAAGAAGTGCAATTTCTTGGCCACGTTGTTGGTAGCAAAGGAATTCAGGTTGATCCAGCAAAAATTGAAGCCATTGAAAAATGGGAGACTCCTAAGACACCAATGCAGATACGCCAATTTTTGGGTTTAGCCGGTTATTATAGAAGGTTTATTCAAAATTTTTCCCGAATAGCTAAGCCGTTGACAGCGTTAACGCAAAAAGGGAAGAAATATGAATGGACTTCCGAGCAGGAGAGTGCATTTCAATTACTGAAAAAGAAGTTGACTACGGCGCCTATTTTATCATTACCAGAAGGGAACGATGATTTTGAAATATATTGTGACACTTCGCGACAAGGTTTTGGTTGCGTTCTTATGCAACGGAAGAAAGTTATTGCATACGCATCCCGACAATTAAAGATTCACGAGCGGAATTATACGACGCATGATCTAGAACTGGGAGCAGTCGTGTTTGCATTGAAGATATGGAGACACTACTTGTATGGGGTTAAATGCACTGTGTTTACTGATCATAAAAGCCTTCAACATATTTTCGATCAAAAACAGCTGAACATGAGGCAACGTAGGTGGGTCGAGTTAATAAACGACTATGATTGTGAAATTCGTTATCATCCCGGGAAAGCGAATGTGGTGGCTGACGCTTTAAGCAGAAAGGAACGAGAACCAATTCGAGTACGAGCAATGAACGTAAAAATTCGCATGAATCTCAACTCACAAATCAAAGAAGTTCAACGAGAAGCACTTACTAAAGAAAATATAGGAAATGAAATAATGAAGAAGTATGAGAAGCAACTCGTTATGTGGGAAGATGGAATTCGATATTTTGCAAATCGTATTTGGGTACCGAAGTTGGGTGGATTAAGGAAGTTGATATTGAACGAGGCACATAAGACAAGATACTCGATACATCCCGGAGTCGGAAAGATGTATCAAGATCTTAAGACACATTATTGGTGGCCTAATTTAAAGACAGACGTTGCAACATATGTTGGGGAATGTTTAACTTGTTCCAAAGTCAAAGCAGAACACCAGAAGCCGTCAGGATTACTTCAACAACCAGAAATCCCAGAATGGAAATGGGACGGTATTACCATGGATTTCATCACGAAGTTACCAAAGACTGCCTGGGGATACGACACCATTTGGGTGATTGTTGATCGTCTCACCAAGTCTGCACATTTCATGCCTATAAAGGAAACGGATAGAATGGAGAAACTATTACGATTGTATATAAAGGAAATTGTTTCAAGACATGGAATACCTATTTCCATTATATCCGATCGTGATAGTAGATTTACCTCAAAGTTCTGGCAATCACTACAGGAGGCACTAGGAACTCGTTTGGATATGAGTACCGCATATCATCCGCAAACCGACGGGCAGAGTGAAAGAACGATTCAGACTCTTGAAGACATGCTCAGGGCATGTGTGATCGATTTTGGAAACGGATGGGATAAATATCTACCATTAGCAGAATTCTCGTATAATAATAGTTATCATGCGAGCATTAAAGCTGCACCATTCGAAGCATTGTATGGAAGGAAGTGTAGATCTCCTATCTGTTGGAATGAAGTAGGAGATCGACAATTAACTGGTCCCGAGATCATACACGAAACGACTGAGAAGATAGTACAAATCAAGGAGAGATTGAAAACAGCCCGTAGTCGCCAAAAGAGCTACGCCGATGTCCGAAGGAAACCATTAGAGTTTCAGATCGGGGACATGGTTATGCTAAAGGAGTCACCTTGGAAAGGTGTAATACGCTTCGGAAAAAGGGGTAAACTGAACCCAAGATATGTAGGCCCATTCAAGATCATCGAACGCATTGGACCGGTAGCTTATCGACTCGAGTTACCGCAACAACTCGCCGGAGTACATAATACTTTTCACGTCTCAAACCTTAAGAAGTGTCTTGCAAAGGAAGACCTCACCATTCCTCTTGAAGAAATCCATGTCGACGAGAAACTACAATTCATCGAAGAACCAATCGAAATCATGGATCGTGAAGTTAAACGGCTCAAGCAGAGCAACATACCGATCGTTAAGGTTCGTTGGAATGCTCGAAGAGGTCCTAAGTTTACTTGGGAACGAGAGGATCAAATGAAACAAAAGTATCCACACTTGTTTCCCGATGACGCAAAATAGGTACAATTTTAAAATTTCGGGACGAAATTTATTTAACGGGTAGGTACTGTAATGACCAGCACTTTTTCGATCGTTCTATACTTATAAGATTAATATTTACATAAATTAAACCTTACCAACATGATAAGCAATCCAAATTGTTGAGACTTATGTTTTCGAAAAGAGATTTACACAACGTTTGACCGTCTAGTTTGACCGATGATATCACGAACTATACAATATATGATAATTATACGTTTGTGTATATATATGTATATATACATATTTAACATGATCTAAGAATGTTTTAATATCTCATTTTGTATTAATAACAATAAGTTATAAGTATATTTTGAAACTACTAACTTAAGTTTTCAAAACGATAACCATACGTAACGTTATTTGACATTAATACTTATGACTTATAATGTTTATACATATATCGTATAAGTAATGTATTTAATCACTTTTAATAACTTAAATACATAAAACAATATAAGTGTATTTACAAAAGATATCTATATTTGAATCCTCGTTCCGTTTTCTCAAAGATTTCTATACGTATACCTAGGATATATGTACCCGTATCATACGCAGCTTCTAGATGTATTTACTATTGGTATATACCAATAAAAATCTGCTCCTTAGCAGCCTTAAATGATTAAGAAACATGTGGAACCAACCATTTGTCAAGTAGCATGAATTATTTAGCAAGAAAACAAAGTTAGGTATCTTTTTTTTCCTTTATAACCTAAAAACGTTTTTATGCATGCACACCATTTCTTCACCCCATTTTCTCATACTTACACTTCCATTTCTCTCTTAAAATACTCTTAACATCATACTTGATCATCTCCAAGCATTTTCCCCATGAATTAGCTTCAAAAACCTTACTTAAACACCATAAGAAAACCATACAAAAACACTTCAAGAAATCCTTCCAAGAACACAAACTTACTTCCAATCTTTCATCCAATTCCATCACCCTTTTGGTTCTAGGTTTTTACTCCTCTTTTACAGCAACCTTGTCCAAGGAACTTGAGGTAGAATCTATGTTTATAACCTTATTCGATTCATATATATATAGCTATCTTATTTTGTGGTATAAAAGTTTAACAACAAGAACATAGTTTGAAAGTTTTCAAACTTGTTTGCAAACTAAATAGATCCTTCTAACTTAACTTTTAAAATACTTCAAGACCTGTAATATATCTTAAATATATGCTAATTTAACAAGGTATAACTTGGTTTTTCAAAGAACACCTTAAAAACTGAATTTACGACATCGGAGTGCAACCGGGGGCTGTTTTGGGTTGGATAATTAAAAACCATCTTAAACTTTGAATTGGAGGTTTATTTTCTGGAAAAATGATTTTTACTATAAATATGATAACACATAAAAATTTCATGATTTAACTCAAAGTATAAGTATTTTTAGAAAAATAATCATTTAAGGTTGTTTACATGATGGAAAATGATTAACTTCATAAGTTTCACTAAAGTTTGACCTATGACCTGTGATTTCGAATACAAACTAAGGTATTTACAGTTCATAGTCTTAAAGAGGGACTCGATCCAAGGAAGTTGTAATGACCCGCACTTTTTCGATCGTTCTATACTTATAAGATTAATATTTATATAAATTAAACCTTACCAACATGATAAGCAATCCAAATTGTTAAGATTTATGTTTTTGAAAAGAGTTTTACACAACGTTTGACCGTCTAGTTTGACCGATGATATCACGAACTATACAATATATGATAATTATACATACATATTTAACATGATCTAAGGATGTTTTAATATCTCATTTTGTATTAATAACAAAAAGTCATAAGTATATTTTGAAACTACTAACTTAAGTTTTCAAAACAATAACCATACGTAACGTTATTTGACATAAATACTGATGATTTATAATGTTTATACATATATCGTATAAGTAATGTATTTAATCATTTTTAAAGGGCTTTTATACATAAAACAATATAAGTATATTTACAAAAGATAGTTATATTTGAATTCTCGTTCCGTTTCCTCAATAATCCTATACGTATATCTAGGGTACTATACACAGCTTCTAGAAGTATTTACTATTGGTATATACCAATAGAAATCTTCAATTATTGGAATAATATGTCATTCATGACATAATAAATTTTAACTTATCTTAGATATTTTCACTAAAAACCAAATTTTCAAGCCTATAAATAAGCACCATTTCTAACTCATTTTTACACATTCATTTTCCAAATTTTACTTCCAATTTTCACACACACTTGCAAGAACTCTCTCAACTTTTATTTTACTACTTCTTTCCAGCAACTTTACATTTTAAACTTGAGGTAAAAACTCTACTTCAACTCTTTTTCAATTCATATATTTATAGCTATATATATAAGAGTTTATAAACTAGAACATAGTTTGAATGATTTCAAACTTGTTCGCAAACTAAATAGATCCTTCTAACTTAACTTTTAAAATACTTCAAGACCTGTAATATAACTTAAAAATATGCTAATTTAACAAGGTATAACTTGGTTTTTCAAAGAACACCTTAAAAACTATTTTTATGACGTCGGAGTGCAACCGGGGGCTGTTTTGGGTTGGATAATTAAAAACCATCTTAAACTTTGAATTGGAGGTTTATTTTCTGGAAAAATGATTTTTACTATGAATATGATAACACATAAAAATTTCATGATTTAACTCAAAGTATAAGTATTTTTAGAAAAATAATCATTTAAGGTTGTTTACATGATGGAAAATGATTAACTTCATAAGTTTCACTAAAGTTTGACCTATGACCTGTGATTTCGAATACAAACTAAGGTATTTACAGTTCATAGTCTTAAAGAGGGACTCGATCCAAGGAAGTGGCAAGTTGAATCAACGAAAACAGAGTTGTAACGAAGAAACTATGACCAAAACGAGATCGGATATCTAAGACTAGTTTGGCTACGAAAATAATTGGAGAAAATTAAATAAATCACATCTTTTTAAAATAACATGATATTTTATATATATGTACTCATAATTTAATTTTATATGGTTCAGGATCACCCGTAAACAATACGAGAAGATTAATCATAAGATCCCATGATTGTACGCAACACGTCATTTGACAACACCGGTACTTTATGTACGCAACACGTCATTTGACAACACCGGTACCATGGGTCAAGATTAATCTCAACCAATACATATACGATGGGGGTTTTTATTTATTTCATTGGGGGTTTATTAAACACCTAAAAATGAACCATTAAAATTGAATTACTAACATCGGACTGCTAACTACGGACTAAGAAATTATTAAAACTATTAAAAGTATAAAAAGTATATATATGTGACGATTGTTTAAAATAGAAATATATTGATAAACTATATATGGATAGGTTCGTGATATCAATCGGAGACCAAGTCGAAATTACATATCTTCAAGACGAAAGTGAGTATATAGTCCCACTTTTAAACTCTAAATATTTCGGGATGAGAATACATGTATTTTATGTTTTACGTTATGGACACAAGTAACTGAAAAATATATTCTACGTTGAGTTGTACCACTGGCATACTTCCCTGTAGCTTGGTAACTAATATTTACAGCGGTATTGTAAACGTGAATCCTGTTGATAGATCTATCGGGCCTGACAACCCCAACCGGACTGGACGACCAGTATTCAACGGTTGCACAGTACTTCGTTTCGTGACTACACTTGGTACGGTGTAGTAAGATTTCATAATAAAGGGAATATGCGACGTGATTAAATGTTAAGTATGGTTACCAAGTGCTCAACCACTTAGAATATTTTTATTTAACTGTTTATATATGAAATCTTGTGGTCTATATATATATTGCTGCCAGCACTAAACCTATATCTCACCAACTTTATGTTGACGTTTTAAACATGTTTATTCTCAGGTGATAATTAGAAGTTTCCGCTGCATTATGTTGAATTTGAGCAGGATCTTGCGTACGCATATTTGTGTCAAAAATAAAACTGCATACCCGAGGATTTGTGTTGTAAAATATACTAGAAATCGTGTTGTTATCATTATTTGTAAAGTTTGTAAGTCGAAGATTATCGCTAAACGATAATCATCTTTCTATCGTCTAAAGCTTGTATCAAAAATAAGATTTGTGGTTTGTAATGTAAAATATATGCAGTTTTCTTTTAAAAATGTCTCATATAGAGGTCAATACCTCGCAATGAAATCATACGTTATCTAACTCGTTCTTAGGGTTAAGGACGGGTTATGA
Source organism: Rutidosis leptorrhynchoides (assembly GCF_046630445.1). Classification (NCBI taxonomy): domain Eukaryota; kingdom Viridiplantae; phylum Streptophyta; class Magnoliopsida; order Asterales; family Asteraceae; genus Rutidosis; species Rutidosis leptorrhynchoides. Next base: position 243,839,620 of record NC_092343.1, read on the forward strand.
CATGTGGTATCAGAGCGGTGGTCTTAGCGAACCAGGTTTGCATTAGTGTGTCTAACTGATAAGTCGTTAGGATACATTAGTAAGTCTGGACTTTGACCGGGTCTGATTTCAAAAACCATTGCTTATCACTGTTGGTTAAAATTTATATGTAAATATTATGTAGTACTAATGAGTTAGTTGTGGTGTGATAGATGTCGGGCTCAAAACTTATTATCACATTCAGCGACTCCGAATCAGAATCTTCAGATGGTGTTCCAGTCATTAACCTATCCGATGACGAAAATAATATCTTTGGGGAAGACTCACAAATTCCGGATGAACCAACTATAGAAAATCTGGAAAGTGAACCCGAGGAGGAAAGTGAACCCGAGGAAATTACGAAAGACAAGTTCGAACAAGGAAAGAAACGAAAAGCTAATGAATTAGAAAATTCAAATCCCGAGTTTAGGGAGGATGATGTGGCACCAACTCCACTAAACACTACCACCCTTATTCCCGCTATTCCTTTTCGTGCTGTCCCGGCATCTAGTTCTTCAGCCCCACCGCCAAAATATAGGCAGACAGCTAGGATAAGCGTTAGGCCATTTATTGGAACTAAACCAAACGATGCGCTGCCGTATTAAACCATGGGATCATATAATGTTTTGTATAATATTATTAGTGTGGTTTGCTTAATGTTCGATGTAAGATAAGTATATGTAAAATAGTGAAGTGTGAAATGCAATAATTTTCCATGGTTAAGTATTATTTAGATTGTAGTAATTGGTTCGGTACTAAGCTATTAAGTATGAACATTAACGGGTAGGTACTACCCTAGATATAATTATAAAACGCTAATAAGAAGAAAAGGCTTTTATAATAATACCTGGTTCATATTATTAATAAGCTATAATGTACTGTAAATATACACTACATCTATAATATTCCATGTGAATAATTATTTTCTTTTCATTCTTATAGAAGAATATGGCGCGATTGAACCGAATGACGGAACAAGAAATCCAGGAACTCATCAATCAGCGAGTGAACGACAGAATGTTATGGGTCGAGGCTGCAAGAGGTGCTGCAGTTAACCCAAATCCTCGTGTGGGGTGCACTTACAAAACTTTTCAAGCTTGCAAGCCCTCATCATTCAGTGGAACAGAAGGACCGATCGGTTTAACCCGGTGGATAGAAAAGATGGAAACTGTGTTCAAAATCAGTGGTTGTGTTGAAAAGGACATGACCAAATACGCATCGTGCACTTTACAAGATAGTGCACTCACGTGGTGGAAAAATTATGTGAAGGCTGTAGGAGGAGATGTAGCTTATGATACTCCGTGGGAAGAATTCAAAACAATGTTAATCAATGAATATTGTCCAAGGAACGAGGTTAGGAAGTTGGAAGATGAGTTACGAAGTCTGAAGGTTATTGGTACTGAAATCATCAACTACAATCAGCGATTCATGGAATTAGTTTTACTATGTCCTGAATTGGTTCCAACCGAAGAACGGAAGATTGAAATGTACAAAGATGGTTTGCCCAAAAAGGTCAAGGCAAACGTTACAGCATCGAAACCTAAGACAATTCATGAAGCTATAACCATGGCAAACGAGCTAATGGATCAGGTCATTTTGGATAAGAAAGCATCCAATACTGATGTGAAGGTATCAGGTAACAAAAGAAAGTGGAATGGAAATTATGATCGAGGTAACCAACAACAATCTTTTAAGAAACAAGAAACCCCGAAAGGTGCGGGTAGTGGTTCAGGTTTTGGTTACAAAGGACAAAGTCCTTTATGCAACCGATGCCACAAACATCACTTTGGTTACTGTAGTGTGGTATGCAACAAATGTAATCGACAGGGTCATCTTGCTGAAGATTGTAGGGCTCTCGTTACGAATACAAATGGTGCCAAGACTCCTGCCACCAACGCAAATAGAACTGCTTTGGCTACCATTACTTGTTTTGGGTGTGGAAAACAAGGCCACTATAAGAGCCAGTGCCCGAATCCAGAGAAGAATATCGGACCTGCACGTGGAAGAGCATTTGTTATTAATGCTAAAGAGGCATGTGAAGACCCGGAGCTTGTTACGGGTACGTTTACCATTAATAACTTATCCGCATCTATTATATTTGATACTGGTGCTGATAGAAGTTACGTGTGTAGAGACTTTCACGCTAAATTGAATTGTTCATCATTACCTCTCGATGCTAAGTACATGATTGAGTTAGCTAATGGTAAACTAATTAAAGCCGATAAAATTTGCCGTGATTGTAAAATAAATTTAGCCGGAGAAACGTTTAAAATTGACTTGATACCCGTAGAATTAGGAAGTTTTGATGTAATAGTCGGCATGGACTGGATGTCCAAAATAGGAGCTGAAGTTGTGTGCGCCAAGAAGGCAATTCGCATTCCTCGTAAGGATAAAACGCCAGTAATGATTTATGGAGAGAAGGGTAACTCAAAGCTAAAACTCATTAGTTATTTGAAAGCTCAAAAGTGCTTGAAGAAAGGGTGCTATGCTATCTTAGCACATGTTAATAAAGTCGAAACAAAGGAAAAAGTGAAGAGCATCAATGACGTGCCTGTGGCAAGAGATTTTCCTGAAGTCTTTCTGGAAAAGTTGCCGGGATTACCTCCATTTAGATCTGTAGAATTTCAAATAGATTTAGTACCAGGAGCTGCACCAGTGGCTCGTGCTCCATATAGACTTGCACCGTCCGAGTTAAAAGAACTTCAGAGTCAGTTAAAAGAATTACTGGATCATGGATTCATACGACCAAGTACTTCACCGTGGGGAGCTCCGATTCTATTTGTTAAAAAGAAAGATGGATCTTTTAGGATGTGTATAGATTATCGTGAATTAAATAAGTTAACTATCAAGAATCGGTATCCACTACCGAGAATTGACGACTTATTTGATCAACTCCAAGGATCATGTGTGTACTCAAAAATTGACTTAAGGTCGGGCTATCATCAATTACGTGTCAAAGAAGAAGATATACCGAAAACTGCTTTTCGGACACGTTATGGTCATTACGAATTTTTGGTTATGCCGTTTGGATTGACGAATGCGCCAGCTGTATTCATGGACCTCATGAATCGAGTTTGTAGTCCATATTTAGATAAGTTTGTTATCGTTTTCATTGATGATATTCTTATCTATTCTAAGAGTGAGCAAGAGCATGAAGAGCATTTAAGGTTGATATTAGAGTTGTTGAGAAAAGAACAACTATATGCTAAATTTTCTAAGTGTGCTTTTTGGTTGAAAGAAGTTCAATTTCTTGGCCACGTTGTTAGTAGCAAAGGAATTCAGGTTGATCCAGCAAAAACTGAAGCCATTGAAAAATGGGAGACTCCTAAGACACCAACGCAGATACGTCAATTTTTGGGTTTAGCCGGTTATTATAGAAGGTTTATTCAAGATTTTTCCCGAATAGCTAAGCCGTTGACAGCGTTAACGCAAAAAGGGAAGAAATATGAATGGACTTCTGAGCAAGAGAGTGCATTTCAATTACTAAAGAAGAAGTTAACTACGGCGCCTATTTTATCGTTACCAGAAGGGAACGATGATTTTGAAATATATTGTGACGCTTCGCGACAAGGTTTTGGTTGCGTTCTTATGCAACGAAAGAAAGTTATTGCATACGCATCCCGACAATTGAAGATTCACGAGCGGAATTATACGACGCATGATCTAGAACTGGGAGCAGTCGTGTTTGCATTGAAGATATGGAGACACTACTTGTATGGGGTTAAATGCACTGTGTTTACTGATCATAAAAGCCTTCAACATATTTTTGATCAGAAACAGCTGAACATGAGACAACGTAGGTGGGTCGAGTTAATAAACGACTATGATTGTGAAATTCGTTATCATCCCGGGAAGGCGAACGTGGTGGCCGATGCTTTAAGCAGAAAGGAACGAGAACCAATTCGAGTACGAGCGATGAACATAAAAATTCGCATGAATCTCAACTCACAAATCAAAGAAGTTCAACGAGAAGCACTTACTAAAGAAAATATAGGAAATGAAATAATGAAGAAGTATGAGAAGCAACTCGTTATGCGGGAAGATGGAATTCGATATTTTGCAAATCGTATTTGGGTACCGAAGTTGGGTGGATTAAGGAAGTTGATATTAAATGAGGCACATAAGACAAGATACTCGATACATCCTGGAGTTGGAAAGATGTACCAAGATCTTAAGACACATTATTGGTGGCCTAATTTAAAGACAGACGTTGCAACATATGTTGGGGAATGTTTAACTTGTTCCAAAGTCAAAGCTGAACACCAGAAGCCGTCAGGGTTACTTCAACAACCAGAAATCCCAGAATGGAAATGGGATGGTATTACCATGGATTTCATCACGAAGTTACCAAAGACTGCCTGGGGATACGACACCATTTGGGTGATTGTTGATCGTCTCACCAAGTCTGCACACTTCTTGCCTATAAAGGAAACGGATAGAATGGAGAAACTATTACGATTGTATATAAAGGAAGTTGTTTCAAGGCATGGAATACCTATTTCCATTATATCCGATCGTGATAGTAGATTTACATCAAAGTTCTGGCAATCACTACAGGAGGCCCTAGGAACTCGTTTGGATATGAGCACCGCATATCATCCGCAAACCGACGGGCAGAGTGAAAGAACAATTCAGACTCTTGAAGACATGCTCAGGGCATGTGTGATCGATTTTGGAAACGGATGGGATAAGTATTTACCGTTAGCAGAATTCTCGTATAATAATAGTTATCATGCGAGCATTAAACTGCACCATTCGAAGCATTGTATGGAAGGAAGTGTAGATCTCCTATCTGTTGGAATGAAGTAGGAGATCGACAATTAACTGGTCCCGAGATCATACACGAAACGACTGAGAAGATAGTACAAATCAAGGAGAGATTGAAAACAGCCCGTAGTCGCCAAAAGAGCTACGCCGATGTTCGAAGGAAACCATTAGAGTTTCAGATCGGTGACATGGTTATGTTAAAGGTGTCACCTTGGAAAGGTGTAATACGTTTTGGAAAAAGGGGTAAACTAAACCCAAGGTATGTAGGCCCGTTCAAGATCATCGAACGCATTGGACCGGTAGCTTATCGACTCGAGTTACCGCAACAACTCGCCGGAGTACATAATACCTTTCACGTCTCAAACCTTAAGAAGTGTCTTGCAAAGGAAGACCTCACCATTCCTCTTGAAGAAATCCATGTCGACGAGAAACTACAATTCATCGAAGAACCAATCGAAATCATGGATCGTGAAGTTAAACGGCTCAAGCAGAGCAACATACCGATCGTTAAGGTTCGTTGGAATGCTCGAAGGGGTCCCGAGTTTACTTGGGAACGAGAGGATCAAATAAAACAAAAATATCCACACTTGTTTTCCGATGACGCAAAATAGGTACAATTTTAAAATTTCGGGACGAAATTTATTTAACGGGTAGGTACTGTAATGACCCGCACTTTTTCGATCGTTCTATACTTATAAGATTAATATTTATATAAATTAAACCTTACCAACATGATAAGCAATCCAAATTGTTAAGATTTATGTTTTTGAAAAGAGTTTTACACAACGTTTGACCGTCTAGTTTGACCGATGATATCACGAACTATACAATATATGATAATTATACATACATATTTAACATGATCTAAGGATGTTTTAATATCTCATTTTGTATTAATAACAAAAAGTCATAAGTATATTTTGAAACTACTAACTTAAGTTTTCAAAACAATAACCATACGTAACGTTATTTGACATAAATACTGATGATTTATAATGTTTATACATATATCGTATAAGTAATGTATTTAATCATTTTTAAAGGGCTTTTATACATAAAACAATATAAGTATATTTACAAAAGATAGTTATATTTGAATTCTCGTTCCGTTTCCTCAATAATCCTATACGTATATCTAGGGTACTATACACAGCTTCTAGAAGTATTTACTATTGGTATATACCAATAGAAATCTTCAATTATTGGAATAATATGTCATTCATGACATAATAAATTTTAACTTATCTTAGATATTTTCACTAAAAACCAAATTTTCAAGCCTATAAATAAGCACCATTTCTAACTCATTTTTACACATTCATTTTCCAAATTTTACTTCCAATTTTCACACACACTTGCAAGAACTCTCTCAACTTTTATTTTACTACTTCTTTTCAGCAACTTTACATTTTAAACTTGAGGTAAAAACTCTACTTCAACTCTTTTTCAATTCATATATTTATAGCTATATATATAAGAGTTTATAAACTAGAACATAGTTTGAATGATTTCAAACTTGTTCGCAAACTAAATAGATCCTTCTAACTTAACTTTTAAAATACTTCAAGACCTGTAATATAACTTAAAAATATGCTAATTTAACAAGGTATAACTTGGTTTTTCAAAGAACACCTTAAAAACTATTTTTATGACGTCGGAGTGCAACCGGGGGCTGTTTTGGGTTGGATAATTAAAAACCATCTTAAACTTTGAATTGGAGGTTATTTTCTGGAAAAATGATTTTTACTATGAATATGATAACACATAAAAATTTCATGATTTAACTCAAAGTATAAGTATTTTTAGAAAAATAATCATTTAAGGTTGTTTACATGATGGAAAATGATTAACTTCATAAGTTTCACTAAAGTTTGACCTATGACCTGTGATTTCGAATACAAACTAAGGTATTTACAGTTCATAGTCTTAAAGAGGGACTCGATCCAAGGAAGTGGCAAGTTGAATCAACGAAAACGGAGTTGTAACGAAGAAACTATGACCAAAACGAGATCGGATATCTAAGACTAGTTTGGCTACGAAAATAATTGGAGAAAATTAAATAAATCACATCTTTTTAAAATAACATGATATTTTATATATATGTACTCATAATTTAATTTTATATGGTTCAGGATCACCCGTAAACAATACGAGAAGATTAATCATAAGATCCCATGATTGTACGCAACACGTCATTTGACAACACCGGTACTTTATGTACGCAACACGTCATTTGACAACACCGGTACCATGGGTCAAGATTAATCTCGACCAATACATATACGATGGGGGTTTTTATTTATTTCATTGGGGGTTTATTAAACACCTAAAAATGAACCATTAAAATTGAATTACTAACATCGGACTGCTAACTACGGACTAAGAAATTATTAAAACTTTTAAAAGTATAAAAAGTATATATATGTGACGATTGTTTAAAATAGAAATATATTGATAAACTATATATGGATAGGTTCGTGATATCAATCGGAGACCAAGTCGAAATTACATATCTTCAAGACGAAAGTGAGTATATAGTCCCACTTTTAAACTCTAAATATTTCGGGATGAGAATACATGTATTTTATGTTTTACGTTATGGACACAAGTAACTGAAAAATATATTCTACGTTGAGTTGTACCACTGGCATACTTCCCTGTAGCTTGGTAACTAATATTTACAGCGGTATTGTAAACGCGAATCCTGTTGATAGATCTATCGGGCCTGACAACCCCAACCGGACTGGACGACCAGTATTCAACGGTTGCACAGTACTTCGTTTCATGACTACACTTGGTACGGTGTAGTAAGATTTCATAATAAAGGGAATATGCGACGTGATTAAATGTTAAGTATGGTTACCAAGTGCTCAACCACTTAGAATATTTTTATTTAACTGTTTATATATGAAATCTTGTGGTCTATATATATATTGCTGCCAGCACTAAACCTATATCTCACCAACTTTATGTTGACGTTTTAAACATGTTTATTCTCAGGTGATAATTAGAAGTTTCCGCTGCATTATGTTGAATTTGAGCAGGATCTTGCGTACGCATATTTGTGTCAAAAATAAAACTGCATACCCGAGGATTTGTGTTGTAAAATATACTAGAAATCGTGTTGTTATCATTATTTAAAAGTTTGTAAGTCGAAGATTATCGCTAAACGATAATCATCTTTCTATCGTCTAAAGCTTGTATCAAAAATAAGATTTGTGGTTTGTAATGTAAAATATATGCAGTTTTCTTTTAAAAATGTCTCATATAGAGGTCAATACCTCGCAATGAAATCATACGTTATCTAACTCGTTCTTAGGGTTAAGGACGGGTTATGACAGAAGTGGCAAGTTGAATCAACGAAAACGGAGTTGTAACGAAGAAACTATGACCAAAACGAGATCGGATATCTAAGACTAGTTTAGCTACGAAAATAATTGGAGAAAATTAAATAAATCACATCTTTTTAAAATAACATGATATTTTATATATATGTACTCATAATTTAATTTTATATGGTTCATGATCACCCGTAAACAATACGAGAAGATTAATCATAAGATCCCATGATTGTACGCAACATGTCATTTGACAACACCGGTACTTTATGTACGCAACACGTCATTTGACAACACCGGTACCATGGGTCAAGATTAATCTCGACCAATACATATACGATGGGGTTTTATTTATTTCGTTGGGGGTTTTATTTATTTCATTGCGGGTATATTAAACATCTAAAAATGAACCATTAAAATTGAATTACTAACAACGAACTGCTAACTACGGACTAAGGAATTATTAAAAGTATTAAAAGTATAACAAGTATATATATGTGACGTTTGTTTAAAAAGAAAAGGTATTGATATATTATATATGGATAGGTTCGTGATATCAACCGGAGACCAAGTCAAATTATATATATCTTCAAGACGAAAGTGAGTATATAGTCCCATTTTTAAACTCTAAGTATTTCGGGATGAGAATACATGTATTTTATGTTATACGTTATGGACACAAGTAACTGAAAAATATATTCTACGTTGAGTTGTACCACTGGCATTCTTCCCTGTAGCTTGGTAACTGTTATTTACAGCGGTATTGTAAACGCGAATCCTGTTGATAGATCTATCGGGCCTGACAACCCCAACCGGACTGGACGGCCAGTATTCAACGGTTGCACAGTACTTCGTTTCGTGACTACACTTGGTACGCTGTAGTAAGATTTCATAATAAAGGGAATATGCGACGTGATTAAATGTTAAGTATGGTTACCAAGTGCTCAACCACTTAGAATATTTTTATGAAAATGTTTATATATGAAATCTTGTGGTCTATATATATATATTGCTGCCGGCACTAAACCTATATCTCACCAACTTTATGTTGACGTTTTAAACATGTTTATTCTCAGGTGATAATTTGAAGCTTCCGCTGCATTATGTTGAATTTGAGCAGGATCTTGCGTACGCATATTTGTGTCAAAAATAAAACTGCATATCCAAGAACTTGTGTTGTAAAATATGCTAGAAATCGTGTTGTTATCATCATTTGTAAAGTTTGTAAGTCGAAGATTATCGCTAAACGATAATCATCTTTATTTCGTCCAAAGCTTGTATCAAAAATAAGAATCATGGTTTGTAATGTATAATATATGCAGTTTTTCTTTTAAAAATATCGCATATAGAGGTCAATACCTCGCAATGAAATCATACGTTATCTAACACGTTCTTACGGTTAAGGACGGGTTATGACAGACAGGACCTTGTGCCAGACCGAAAAATTTTAGGGTGATCTTTACTATTGCTCCTACAAAGGATATTAATTGAATCCGACACGTTTTTGACCATGATCATCTGCATGTCATTATACATTGCCTTAACAATTGCTTGTTCATCGATTTCCTTTACAATCGGACGGTAGTTTACCGAAAGGTAATACACGGGACAAGTATACTGGACGTGTTGCTTTCCTAATACAAGGTTAGCAAGTGGGTGACACAAAACCACAAGTTTTGAGCTAAAATTTTAAAAATCTGAAAACCCACAAAACCCACAAAAATATTTTGCAAACACCGGTGAAGGGTTATTCCGGAAAACTTGTCTAGGGTAAAATCTAGCTTGAATTTTCAAAAGATCAAATGTTTTCATAAAGATTCAATTTCCTTAAAGGATCTAAATTTTCATAGTCATGTGGGACTGTAAACCATATTGTTACTATCATTATTCATACCGCTGTATCAAAATCACTGATGTATAAAGTGTGAGAATAAAAAAGTGATTCGAGTGAAGTGTGATTTTATTTCAAGTTCTATATTGCTTGAGGACAAGCAACGCTCAAGTGTGGAAATATTTGATAATGCTAAAAATAAACATATATTTCATAGCATTATCCTTCAAGTAAGACAAGCTTTTAGTTGCAATTGTTCAATTTACAAGTGATATTCGTTTAAATAATAAAAGGTGAAGATAAAAGACAGATTCGACTAATTGAAGACGCAAATGACCAAAAAGCTAAAAAGTACAAAGTACAATCCAAGTGCTTCAAATTATTGATGAGAAACGTCTAAAAATTACAAGAGTACAAGCCGTGAAACGCAAAGTACAAGATATTAAATCGTTCGAAAAGGCGTTCGAAAATCCAGAACCGAGACATGAACCAATTTTCAGCGCGCGACGCAACGGATCAAAAATTACAAGTCAGCTATGCACAAGAATATAATATAATATATAATTAATTATATATATTATTATATATTATATTTATAAGCAGCCCACGTTTAACTCAAAGAGATGAGCTGGAACCAGAAGCTCCGCACTCGCGGAGCTGTGAAGCACAAAAACCTCCGCACTCGCGAAGCACACCAGGACCCAAATCCCACTATAAAAGGCGATGCAATTCGACGAAATATTTACACCAATATCAATCTCTCTTCTCTATATGTAATATATTTATTATAATTTTAATTTTAATTTAAGATTAATAATAAATTATGGTTTAGTTGGATTATTGTAAGAAATGTTTTAAGGGTTTTAAAGTCGGAACTCTGTCCGTGTAACATTACGCGATTAATAACCACTGTAAGCTATGTTCTTCCTTTTTAAAATAATGTCTCGTAACTAAGTTATTGTTATGCTTATTTGAGCTGAAGTAATCGTGATGTTGGACTAAATATTTAAGACGGGGTTATTGGATTTTGTACCATAATTAGGGTTTGGACAAAAGACCGACACTTGTGAACATTGGACTATTGACTATTAATAGGTGGGGGGTATTGTCTAATTGAGTGACAACTCATTGGAACCTGTCGAACCTATTTCAAATTAGTTAATCTAATAATTATTAAAATGATTACGAATGTCCTATTTAGTGACGTTTATACGACATCGTTTACAATCATTTAATTAATCAATTGGATTGGGTAATTGATTATTCATTATGGCCAAGTGAATAAATTAATGTATCATGGACTAATTAAAACAGAGGTGGATTACATACAAGGATAATTGGTGTAATTGTTAACAAAGTATTAAAACCTTGGATTACACGCAGTCGATAACCTGGTGTAATTATTAACAAAGTATTAAAACCTTGTTACAGTTCGAATCCCTAATTAGTTGGAATATTTGACTTCGGGAATAAGGTTAATTTGACGAGCATTTTATAATTATGACCGATGGACTATTATGGACAAAAACCAGAAAGGTATCAAATAAACCAGGACAAAGGACAATTAACCCAGAGAAATAAATTAAAATCAAAATGTCAAACATCATGATAACGGAAGTTTAAATAAGCATAATTATTTTATTATATTTCTCATCGTACTTTTAATTATTGTCATTTTATTATTCTCAATTTTATATATCGTCATTGTTATTTATTTTACGCATTTTAATTATCGTCATTTATCTTTACGCTATATTTAAAATCGACAAACCGGTCATTAAATGGTAAAACCCCCCTTTTATAATAATATTACTATATATATATATATATATATATATTATATATATTATATAAATATAGTTGTTAAAAATATAGTACGTAATCACTAGCTCCCTGTGGAATGAACCGGACTTACTAAAAACTACACTACTTTACGATTAGGTACACTGCCTATAGTGTTGTAGCTGTGATGACCCGGGAATTTTCGACCAAAATTAAACTTAAACTTTATATGATTTCGACACGATAAGCAAAGTCTGTAATGTTGAGTCTCAAAAACTTTGAACTGTCTTCATGCATACATTTGACCTTTGACCATTCCCGACGATTCACGAACAACTATTTGTAAATTGATACATATATATATATATATATATATATATATATATATATTTACTGTAATTTGAAATAATATACGATTTAATTATTAGAACTAAATATGTAAAAATAATATAAGATGTAATGAGAAATATTATTATATGTATATATATATATATATATATATATATATATATATATATATATATATATATATTTAATATATTTATTTATGTAATAAAACCTGTTACTAAAATGTGTTTATTTATACATATATATATATAGTATATTGAAAAATACGATTTTGAGCTTAAAAAGTAAGCGTCAATAAAACTCGGTTGGCATTTCGCTAGCGTTCATATAGTTCTAATACGTGTTTAAAAAGATTGAAAATAAAAATTGAACTGTAAATTGATTTCGAAGATTTTAGGTTTGATAAAAATATTTTTACCCTTTTAAGTTTAAATATTTGTACTCCGTATATATTAATTGGAACAGAAAATAAATATTTATCGAACATTTTTTTATCAGGTTTCAAACAGATAATGAGTGAAATAATTAAATATATTTAACCTAAAAATTTGGGATTTTTTAGGAACACTTTTTATTCCGTAACTGTTTAGCAATGGACACGCCCCCTAAAAGTCGTCGGCAGGGTAATAGTAATAATATCCGTGATTGAATATTGAATTGATTTAATTACTGTTTCTTGCTTTATTTAGATTGAACTAGTTAGATATTTATACAACTACATATATATGTAGTACACACATGTACAGCCGATCACACAACACCTTAACAATTTCTTAATCGTGACAACCATCCCCACAGCGCCACCATGAACCACTGTCTGCCACCACTCCCTACCACCGCAAACAACCACCTCTAATTACTCTCTCTCTCTCTCTCTCTCTCTCCTATTCATGATCTCCATGGACACCACACATAAACCCACACCATCACCTCACCATACTATCGCCACCACTACTGCAAACCACCGGTCAACACCGGCACTTCCTAACACCACCGTCCACCGTTCTTTATCTCTCTCTCTCTCCATTTTTCTCTCTCTTCTCCAATTTATGAAGGACATTTTTTTTCTGTTTTGCTGCTCCCTTGACGTGAACATCCCTCCTATTTACAATGGATGGTGATGGATATTTGGAACGAAGAGGAAGATTATAACAAGGTTTGATGATAATCATGTAATAATAACGATGAGGTGATATGTTGATGATGATGATGGTATCACATATGATGGCCGATGATACATAAAATGCGAATAATAATGATGGTGATGATTAAGATATACGGACGATGATGATGATGATGGGGTACGATAAAGAAGAAGGTGATGTTAATGGTGATGAATGATGTACAAAGAGAAGACGAGGTGATTAAGATAATCAAAATGATGATGCTGAAGATGAATAAAATGATGGGATGATAGAGATGGTAACGATGATGATGTATGCTGATGATGATCAGAGATGATGAGGATCGATACTGATTAGATGATAATGATGATACGGGTTACTTAAGATAATAACAATTTCAGAAAACAAACCGTAGCTTGTTTGGTCTGTAGGGTGCTTGTTAACCGAGAGGTAAGTTCGAAACCAGGCAACTACATTTTTTTTTATAAACCTATTTGTTTGTGTGGGCTTACTATATTGGGTCGCAGGCTATTTAATTCAGTTGGGCCGGGCATTAGTTGGTTATTGGGCCGAAGAAAGGGGCTACGGGTAAGAGTTCTTTAATTGTGAACTAGAAATCGAGTTAGATATATATTTTGGGCGTAACAAGAATCAAGAAAGATGGGTACGGACGGTTTAGTAGCGTGTTGAATTAACGAGAGGTCGAGTGTTCGAATCCCGTTTGCAACATTTCTTTTTACACAAAGGACACAAAGGGTATAATATTTATCTTTCATTATTATTATTATTATTAATATTATTTTTATTGTTTTTATTACTATGAATGTTAATGTTATTATTATTATCAATTTATGTTATTATTATAAGTTATTATTAATATCAATTAATAACTACTAGTTATTATTGTTATTATTGTTATTATTATTATTATTATTATTATTAATGTATGTATTAGTCACCATTTATTATAATTAACATACTTATAATTACAATTATGGTTATTATTAGAATTAATATTGTGATTACTAATATTATTACCATTAATAGTATTAGTATTAAGTTGTATTATTATTAATATCATAATTAGTAAAAAGATTGTTATTGTTATTAGGTACTTGGAATTATTATCAAAAGTATTATTTTCATTATCACAAATATTAAACTTTTCTTTTTATTAAAATTTCTGTTATTAACATTATTATTATTATTATTATTATTATTATTATTATTATTATTATTATTATTATTATAAGTATGGTTATTATTGTTACTATTATTATTATAAGTATTACCTATATCAATATTACTAAAGTTTTAATGACGTTCTTACGGTTATAAGTATATAAATAAAGCTTATATATACAAAAATATATTTAAATTACATAACTTAACTATAATAATATTTCTTTATATAAAATGAAGATTTATAAAATGAAACCTATTAAATTATTACATATATATATATATATATATATATATATATATACATATATATATATATATATATATATATATATACATATATATATATATATACATATATATATATATATATATACATATATATATATATATATATATATATATATATATATATATATATATATATATATATATATATATATATATATATATATATATATATAACAACTACATCACTAATAATAACATATAAATTATTCGATTACGATTACATGTATTAACAAATATACAAATGATATAGGTTCGTGAATCCGAGGCCAACCCAATACTTGTTCAATGGCGTTCTATGTATTTTTACTACAAAATACAGTATGGTGAGTTTCATTTGCTCCCTTTTTAAATGCTTTTGCAATATATATTTTTGGGACTGAGAATACATGCGCTGCTTTTATAACTGTTTTACGGAATAGACACAAGTAATTGAAACTACATTCTATGGTTGAATTATTAAACCGAATATGCCCTTTTTTTATTAAGTCTGGTAATCTAAGAATTAGGGAACAGACACCCTAATTGACGCGAACTCTAAAGATGGATCTATCGGGCCCAACAAGCCCCATCCAAAGTACCGGATGCTTTAGTACTTCGAAATTTATATCATGTCCGAAGGAGGATCCCGAAATGATGGGGATATTTTAATATGCATATTGTGAATGTCGATTACCAGGTGTTCAATCCATATGAATGATATTTTTGTCTCTATGCATGGGACGTATGTTTATGAGAAATGGAAATATGAAATCTTGTGGTCTATTAAAATTATGAAATAATTATTTTTGTTAAACTAATGAACTCACCAACCTTTTGGTTGACACTTGAAAGCATGTTTATTCTCAGGTATGTAATAAATCTTTCGCTGTGCATTTGCTCATTTTAAGGACATTACTTGGAGTCATTCATGGCATATTTCAAAAGACGTTGCATTCGAGTCGTCGAGTTCATCAAAATTATTATTAAGTCAATTATAGTTGGTAATATTATGAAATGGTATGCATGTCGTCAACTTTCATTGTAAAGAAAGATTGTCTTTTAAAATCGAATGCAATGTTTGTAAGATGTATCATATAGAGGTCAAGTACCTCGCGATGTAACCAACTGTTGTGAATCGTTTATAATCGATATGGACTTCGTCCGGATGGATTGGGACGGGGTATGACAGTTGGTATCAGAGCGGTGGTCTTAGCGAACTAAGTCTGTATTAGTGTGTCTAGCTGATAAGTCGTTAGGATGCATTAGTGAGTCTGGACTTCGACCGTGTCTGCATGTCAAAAGTTTAGCTTATCATTTCATGTCAAAAATTACCTGCTTATCATTCTTAGAGAATCACTTGCTTATCATTCTTAGTCTAGACATGTCTTACTGCCTCTATTGCATAGACAGTGTATAGATAAATTCATATCCTAGCATATCTGTTATTGTTACCTTTGCCTGACAGCTTCTGTAGATTCCTCCGTAACTTATGGGATTTTAGTATTATATATGCATATGTAAATTATGTATTTCAGGGTACTAACCTACATCCTATAATCTATTTCTTATCGAAAATTCTTCATCTGATCGTACGAGATGAATCCCTCAACCAGTTTGAGTTCCTCAGATTTCGATAGTTATTCCGACAGCTATTCCGACATGGATATTCACCTAAGCTCCGAAAACGGTGTCACCAGAATGAATTAACCAATCATCCATCCCCAATTCATCTGATAAAATCGTAGCCTACTTAATCAATGGAGATGAGAAGAAGGCGATTCTTTTCACTAAACGAATTCACCCCTTAGTGAAGAACCTGAAGCATTTACCGGCGAGTCTAACCAAAACACCATTTTCAGTCTCATTTCTCGAATACCTCGCCACGATTATATTCTATCTAAAATTTTAAACCTTATTCATCCACTCGTTCCGACCGTCAATCATCCGGGAATAATGGAAGAAGTCAACGAGCTTCGCGCTCGAGTAATCAAATTGGAAAACATGGTGCAAAATTTACCAGCTTCAGCAACATCACCGACACCAACAGTACCATCAGTAACAGCACCAGTACCATCAACAATCCATAACTCAACAACTCATTTTGTACCTCGAGTATAATCATCGTTCTATGTATCGTTCTACATCAAATATTTTCGTTCTTCATAGCGATTATGTAATCTCTAATGTTTTAGAGATTATGTATTCTAGTTATAACGGTAAATCAAATGAGATTAATATTTAAATCCATGATTATATCTGAAGAAAATATATATGTATATATATTTTCATAAAGATTGTAATTAAAATTCTTTCGTACAAACTGATAATGGTGAAAATATTTTAACGGGTAGGTAATACCCGAGGAATATTTAGATTTCACATTAATAAGTTACACTGTACATTCTTCGAATCTGATTCAACGATCATTTACTATCCTACTTACATCCACAGATATACGAATCCTTCACCACAGAATAACCATATTCATTAAATTTCATATTTGGATTTTGACCTATCAGAATCCAACAAGTGGCACAATGAAGAAAACATTTGACAAAATAAAATTTGTTAGAAACAAACAAATTAACTATGAGAAATTTTGTTAAGAATACACGCTAACTGTTCCTAGCTAACTGTTCCTAGCTAACTGATTACATTTTATTTATCGCAATTTAATTATCGCAATTTATTTTATCGCAATTTTAATTCTCGTAATTTTATTTATCGTCATTTAAATTCTGTTATTTACTTTACGCAATTTATTTATCATCATTTAATTTCTGTTATTTATTCTTACGCACTTTAAATATCGGGACACGTATACAAGGTTTTGACATATCATATCGACACATCTATATATATTATTTGGAATCACCATAGACACTCTATATGCAGTAATGATCGAGTTCTCTATACAAGGTTGAGGTTGATTCTACAATAATATATATAGTTTGAGTTGTGATCGAGTCTGAGACATGTACACGGGTCACGATACGTATTAATTAATTTGATTATTATGTAGTAAACTATATATGAATTATTATTTGTACACTGCTACTCATGGACTATCAACATTGGACAATTAAAATGAATTAAAATATTGATTATAACATATGAAACTAAACAATTCTTCAAGTTGCCACTTGATTTCATCCTAAACCTCATTTGTATCTTCACGATTACAATCTGCGTTCAAAACCTTTTATGACTCTTGAAAACACCTCAATCGAGAGGATGAACCAACCGCACTTCAGCTATGAAAGGAAGAACTTATGCATATAGATATGCATCTGAAAACACTAGGAACCTGAGTAAACGTGTAACACGTATTTGTGCTAGCTCCATTGGCATTGTTATTACCGAAAATAACTTTGCAATCCCTTTTCAAATTAGCAAATTTTGTCATAGCTTCAACAAGTCAACTTCGATTTTTCATTTGGATTAACCTTATTATAACTTTGATATATATGCGTGCTCTTTTGATGTTATCGGGGAACCTTTTATATTCCATCATATTACCAGCAGACGTACCAGCAACCTCGTTGCTCCTTGGCTTAAATCTCTTCGACAAATCACTATATTTATCTATTGAAGTCTCATCATGTACTCATCCGCATCTTGTAACAAGAACTGCCATACCAATTACCGGGAATCAGCAATCAGTACTTTAAAAACTCACAGCATATTTACATCAACAGTTATATGTATAATGTTTATCTCTTAGAATTATGATCTTTCATTATGAAATTCTGAAAAGCACTCAGTCTACACATCAATATTCTGAATGTTGAAAAAGCTGAATGAAGCAGCAAAAACCGTATACTACCATAAACGACCTTAATCATCGAAAGTTTGATGATAAAGAATGGTATGTTGGAAAACCTCAGAAAAAGTTTGAAACTGAAAAACTGATTAAGCAAACTACGAAGGAGTCTCTGAACAAATCACAAGGACTAAACTTGTACATTAAGAATCCTGATAATTCTGTTTCTGATGAAATCTTTAGCGAATACCTTGCTTCTGACTTCAAACTCTTGCGAACAAAATTTCATCACCACCCTTCGATATTAGAAATTCCAAGATATCATCGTATCTTTCATTATAAATATCCTCCATATTTCTGAGAATATTTTCATAAATATTCTTATACGAATTCATTAATCTCTTCGTGCTATCAGTGTTACATCATATAGAAACTGTTAGTTTCTATATTCTGTAAACTTTCGAGCTTAAATTATGAATGTTATTGAAGTAATGTTGGGAACTGATGCATGAGTTAGTATAATATAATGACACTTTATCAACGTGATTATATTACATTAAGTCATGCTGAGTTTCTAAATGGAACGTGATGATTCACAGATCATAACATCATCATGTGCCATGTTACACGACTCTTACGTTCTGTCTAATCTATAAACATATCAAGAAAAATTTTTCTTGATAGTTCTATCTTTCCTTGAATTCTGGTAATTTGACAAGTCAAATTGTTCTATTACCGTTTCTTTCTTAGAACATTAACAATGTTTATTCTGAAACTTATATCTACGAATTCTGGACCATTACAAGAGATGCCCAATCGCTAGAAGAAGAAACGAAGAGACAAAGCTCCGAAATATAAATTGGGGTATAAATCGCAGCAAATAAGAGAGCGCATTAACAGTGGATGACAATAATTATAGGAGATAGAAGCAGGGACATTGAAATATAAGGGAAGATATAAAATCCAACAACAACACATAAATTACAAACCATGGATATTAATACGAATAGCAATATAAAGACACGGTATAATTAAGAATAGTATCACCCCAAGGTAATAGTAGAAGTAAACAGATTCTTCTGATGGAAGATTGAAAAGAAGGATGACAGAAATAATAAGTAGGAAAAATATTAAGGATTAGAACTGGATTAAGCATTTTCATAATCTTTTGGATATATGAACTAGAAAGAAAGTATAGGAATGGTGAGAATAATGGAACGGAAGAGCTTAAATTTAAAATGGAAATATCAGACAGAGTAATCGAGGCAAATCACCGTAATTAATTATAGAGATCTTAATTTCCTTACTCGCCGAAGAATCAAATCTTTTAGATTTTGAAGATTTCCTTTAAATCCCTTGAATTCCGGAATTCAACCAAGTCAACGTCAAAAGCTAAGACGCACCTTATTTTCTAAATTCAACCCTGACTCTGTCAAAAGTTAAGATGAATCTTTACTTTCCTATTTCACTCTTTGGTGATAGCTTCATTTGTACTTTTCGAATAATCGAGTTATTCTTATCCATATTACTCAATGATGATAAAACTCAATTTATCAACTCATATTCGTCATGAAAACATTTTTATTGTTAGCCATGACCACCTCACTCAAATTTCAGGACGGAATTTCTTTAACGGGTAGGTACTGTGATGACCCGGGAATTTTCGACCAAATTTAAACTTAGACTTTATATGATTTCGACACGATAAGCGAAGTCTGTAATGTTGAGTCTCAAAAACTTTGAACTGTGTTCATGCATACATTTGACCTTTGACCTTTCCCGACGATTCACGAACAACTATTTGTAAATTGATGCATATATATATATATATATATATATATATATATATATATATATATATATACTGTAATTTGAAAAATACACGATTTAATTATTAGAACTAAATATGTAAAAATAATATAAAATGTAATGAGAAATATTATTATATGTATATATATATATATATATATATATATATATATATATATATTTAATATATTTATTTAATATATTTATTTATGTAATAAAACCTGTTACTAAAATGTGTTTATTTATACATATATATATATATATATATATATATATATATATATATATATATATATATATATTTAATATATTTATTTAATATATTTATTTATGTAATAAAACCTGTTACTAAAATGTGTTTATTTATACATATATATATATATATATATATATATATATATAGTATATTAAAAATACGATTTCGAGCTTAAATAGTAAGCGTCAGTAAAACTCGGTTGGCATTTCGCTAGCGTTCATATAGTTCTAATACGTGTTTAAAAAGATTGAAAATAAAAATTGAACTGTAAATTGATTTCGAAGATTTTAGGTTTGATAAAAATATTTTTACCCTTTTAAGTTTAAATATTTGTACTCCGTATATATTAATTGGAACAGAAAATAAATATTTATCGAACATTTTTTTATCAGGTTTCAAACAGATAATGAGTGAAATAATTAAATATATTTAACTAAAAATTTGGGATTTTTTAGGAACACTTTTTATTCCGTAACTGTTTAGCAATGGACACGCCCCCTAAAAGTCGTCGGCAGGGTAATAGTAATAATATCCGTGATTGAATATTGAATTGATTTAATTACTGTTTCTTGCTTATTTACATTGAACTAGTTAGATATTTATACAACTACATATATATGTAGTACACACATGTACAGCCGATCACACAACACCTTAACAATTTCTTAATCGTGACAACCATCCCCACAACGCCTCCATGAACCACCGTCTGCCACCACTCCCTACCACCGCAAACAACCACCTCTAATTACTCTCTCTCTCTCTCTCTCTCTCTCTCTCTCTCTCTCCCCTATTCATGATCTCCATGGACACCACACATAAACCCACACCATCACCTCACCATACTACCGAAACCACTACTGCAAACCACCGGTCAACACCGGCTCTTCCTAACACCACCGGCCACCGTTCTTTATCTCTCTCTCTCTCTCTCTCCCCGTTTTTCTCTCTCTCTTCTCCAATTCGCGAAGGACATTTTTTTCTGTTTTGCTGCTCCCCTGACGTGAACATCCCTCCTATTTACAATGGATGGTGATGGATATTTGGAACAAAGAGGAAGATTATAACAAGGTTTGATGATAATCGCGTAATAATAACGATGAGGTGATATGTTGATGATGATGATGGTATCACATATGATGGCCGATGATACATAAAACGCGAATAATAATGATGGTGATGATTAAGATATACGGACGATGATGATGATGACTGGGTACGATAAACAAGAAGGCGATGTTAATGGTGATGAATGATGTACGATGAGAAGACGAGGTGATTAAGATAATCAAAATGATGATGCTGAAGATGAATAAAATGATGGGATGATAGAGATGGTAACGATGATGATGTATACTGATGATGATCAGGGATGATGAGGATCGATACTGATAAGATGATAATGATGATACGGGTTAAATGTACTTAAGATAATAACAATTTCAGAAAACAAACCGTAGCTTGTTTGGCCTGTAGGGTGCTTGTTAACCGAGAGGTCGTAAGTTCGAAACCAGGCGACTACATTTTTTTTTTATAAAGCTGTTTGTTAGTGTGGGCTTACTATATTGGGTCGCAGGCCATTTAATTCAGTTGGGCCGGGCATTAGTTGGTTGTTGGGCCAAAGAAAGGGGCTACGGGTAAGAGTTCTTTAATTGTGAACTAGAAATTGAGTTAGATATATATTTTAGGTGTAACAAGAATCAAGAAAACAGATGGGTACGGACAGTTTAGTAGCGTGTTGGATTAACGAGAGGTCGAGGTTTCGAATCCCGTTTGCAACATTTCTTTTTACACAAAGGACACAAAGGGTATAATATTTATCTTTCATTATTATTATTATTATTATTATTTTTATTGTTATTATTACTATAAATGTTAATCTTATTATTATTATCAATTTATGTTATTATTATAAGTTATTATTAATATCAATTAATGACTACTAGTTATTATTGTTATTATTGTTATTATTATTATTAATGTATGTATTAGTCACCATTTATTATAATTAACATACTTATAATTACAATTATGGTTATTATTAGAATTAATATTGTGATTACTAATATTATTACCATTAATAGTATTAGTATTAAGTTGTATTATTATTAATATCATAATTAGTAAAAAGATTGTTATTGTTATTAGGTACTAGGAATTATTATCAAAAGTATTATTTTCATTATCACAAATGTTAAACTTTTCTTTTTATTAAAATTTCTGTTATTAACATTATTATTATTATTATTATTATTATTATTATTATTATTATTATTATTATTATTATTATTATTATTATTATTATTATTATTATTATTATTATTATTATTATTATTATTATTGTTATTATTATTATAAGTATGGTTATTATTGTTACTATTATTTTTATTATCAGTATTACCTATATCAATATTACTAAAGTTTTAATGACGTTCTTACGGTTATAAGTATATAAATAAAGCTTATATATACAAAAATATATTTAAATTACATAACTTAACTATAATAATATTTCTTTATATAAAATGAAAATTTATAAAATGAAACCTATTAAATTATTACATATATATATATATATATATAACAACTACATCACTAATAATAACATATAAATTATTCGATTACGATTACATGTATTAACAAATATACAAATGATATAGGTTCTTGAATCCGAGGCCAACCCAATACTTGTTCAATGTCATTCTATGTATTTTTACTACAAAATACAGTATGGTGAGTTTCATTTGCTCTCTTTTTAAATGCTTTTGCAATATATATTTTTGGGACTGAGAATACATGCGCTGCTTTTATAACTGTTTTACGAAATAGACACAAGTAATCGAAACTACATTCTATGGTTAAATTATTAAACCGAATATGCTCCTTTTTTATTAAGTCTGGTAATCTAAGAATTAGGGAAAATACACCCTAATTGACACGAACTCTAAAGATAGATCTATCGGGCCCAACAAGCCCCATTCAAAGTACGGGATGCTTTAGTACTTCGAAATTTATATCATGTCCGAAGGAGGATTCCGGAATGATGGGGATATTCTAATATGCATATTGTGAATGTTAGTTACCAGGTGTTCAATCCATATGAATGATATTTTTGTCTCTATGCATGGGACGTATGTTTATGAGAAATGGAAATAGAAATCTTGTGGTCTATTAAAATTATGAAATGATTATTTTTGTTAAACTAATGAACTCACCAACCTTTTGGTTGACACTTGAAAGCATGTTTATTCTCAGGTATGCAATAAATCTTCAGCTGTGCATTTGCTCATTTTAAGGACATTACTTGGGGTCATTCATGGCATATTTCAAAAGACGTTGCATTCGAGTTGTCGAGTTCATCAAAATTATTATTAAGTCAATTATAGTTGGTTATATTATGAAATGGTATGCATGTCGTCAACTTTCGTTGTAAAGAAAGATTGTCTTTTAAAATCAAATGCAATGTTTGTAAGATGTATCATATAGAGGTCAAGTACCTCGCGATGTAACCAACTGTTGTGAATCGTTTATAATCGATATGGACTTCATCCGGATGGATTGGGACGGGGTATGACAGTAGCAAGGTTTAGGTATATCCCATCTATATAAATAAATAAAACTTGTATCATCTTTCGCCGTATTTTGTAGTAAACAATAATAGTATTTCGTACTATACCTTGCAAACATCAATCTGTCATGGACAAGATACAGACCACTCGGTGTACCGTTAGTAAGTTGTTGCCATATATCAGTAAAGTCATCATCAGAAGAGTAAAGATCTTTCAAAATATCAAACCCAATGACTTGAGAACCCATCGTGGTAAGTAATACCGCTCGGCAGCTCAATGCATCTGCTACTTTATTCTAAACGCCAGCTTTGTGTTGGATGACAAAAGTAAATTGTTGCAAATACTCGATCCATCGTGCATGCATTCGATTAAGATTCTTTTAACTATTAAAATATTTTAATGCTTGATGATCAGTCTGAAGCACAAATTTTCGTTGAAAAGGGTATTGTTCCCAATGTTAATTCCTCTCACTATGGAATAGAATTCAAGTTCATACGTGGTCCATTTTCTTCGAGCATCACTTAGCTTTTCGCTAAAGAATGCAATAGGCGGTTTTGCTTGTGAAAGTACTGCTCCAATACCTATAATTGAAGCATCTGTCTCCAACTCAAATGGTTTATCAAAATTAGGTAAGATTAAAACAGGGGCTGTTGTGAGCTTGGATTTTATTAATGAAAAGCTTTGTCCAGCAGCATCATTCCATTGAAAATGCCCCTTATTTAAGCATTCAGTAATAGGAGCCATGATGGTGCTAAAATCGCGAATAAATCATCGATAGAACGTTGCTAGCCCATGAAAACTCCGAACTTCGCTAATCGTTTGTGGTGTAGGCCAATCTTGTATTGCTTTTATCTTTTCATCATCAACATGAATTCCATCCGCACTAACCACAAACCCTAAGAAAAGTAGTTTGTCGGTCATGACGCTACATTTCTTGAGGTTTACATATTGCTGATTATTTTTCAGTGCTTCAAGAACTTGTCGTAGCTGCTCTAAATGGTCATCTTCTGATGTGCTATAAATGAGAATGTCATCAAAGTAAACAACCACAAACTTACCAATAACTGGCTTCAAGACTTGATTCATTAGACGCATAAAAGTACTAGGGGCATTTGAATATGTTCTAGTATAAATAGGTGATCATGGAAAGATCAAAAGATATCCAGAGAGGATCACAAATCACAAAGTATAAAATGTAGATGATCATAGCATCAACGGAGTGTGTTTTTGTGATGTGATACAAGAGGGATTATTCTTATAAGGAGTGTAACAGAGTGTATGAGAAACTTACATTTTATACTAAAATCTAAGGGGCTTCGGTTTGGGATTAAGTCATAGTGTACTTTTTCTTGTGCTGGGATCTTTTATATTATAAGAATAAAGGGAACTCTTGGGATCGACATAGGCAGAGTTTTGGCGAACCACATTAAATCATAGTGTTATCGGTTACTTCATTTGCTTTGATTTTCTTTCAAGTTTGTCTCAAACAAGTATATCCTCGCTTCCGCTTGTGTGGGTGCGTTAGGTAAGTTTTCATAACAAGTGGTATCAGGTCATCCAGGTGTTTTGGATAGTTTTTGTTTTGAGATGGCGAGAAATAAGGTTATGCATTTTAAGGTGGAGCCATTTGATGGAACCGGTAATTTCACCTTATGGTCAATTCGGGTAAAGTCGTGGTTTAACAAGCTTGCCAGATCCGTTGAAAGGTAAAACGGACGGCAGGCCAGAAAAGATGGCGGATAACAATTTGAATATCATTTAACACATGAACATGTTTAATGATCTGGTGAATCAACTTACAAAAGTAGGAGTTTATGTTGAAGAAGAAGAAGAAGAAGAAGATAAAACCCTTATTCTTCCCTCTTCGCTTCCGAGTCCGTATGATATTGTGGTTACTACTGTTCTTTATGTAAGGCTACTGTAAAGATGGAGGATGTAGTACCGACAATCTTATCAGAAGATAAGAGACGAAAATCCAGTGACCGTTTTAAGCATGGGTTTGCTATGGTTGGTCATCTAAGGGGAAGGTTTTCTAGAAAGAGATCTAGTGATTACAGTTGGTCTAGATCAAGAGATGGTGCGAAAGGTATCCAGTGCTTTAAATGTTATGAGTGGGGTCACTATATGAAGGACTGTCCACTCTGGAAGAATGGTAAAGATAAATCTGGGGCTCATCGGCTGCGATAGCAGTCAATGTACCGGTGGGAGATGTTCTCACAGTCTCCAAAAGTTGCACTTCTGCTTAAGATGAATGGATTTTAGATTCTGGTTCTATGATGCTTGCGTATTCCAAGAAAGGTTATTTTGCTAACCTACAATTAAGGAAGGTCGGGGTGCTAACTTTAGGTAATGGATCAACATGTGATGTTGAGGGTGTTAGTATAATGAAAATAAAAGTGATTCATGGAGCTGCTTACAATCTTTTTGTCGTGGCGTATGTACCCAAGATGTGCAGGAATCTAAATTCCTTAAGCGTGTTGGATTCTCATGGATACTGCTATTCAGATGTAGGTGGAGCTATGAAAATCACACGTGGCATGAAGGTCCTGATGAAGGGAGAGAAGTATTAGGGTTTATATCATCTAGTGGCGAGTATAAAATGTACTCGTGTCTCGAAGGTTTTGAAAGCGTGCACGCGGGAATCGGTCAGGAACATGTTAGGACATGTTGACTGAGGTAGATGATTTTGAGAAGGAAAATCCTACTGTGGTGGGAAAGTGAGACAAGACTCTTCTCCAGTGTCAAATAGGTGAGTTGACAAGGTTAGCTGCACATGATTATTGGCCAGCTTATTTGAATCAGTTTTTGGACCGAGGTGATTCAATGTGTGCAGTAGTGATAAGGAGGCCAATGATGAAAATACTCGGTGTTGGTATTTTCATTTACGAAGAAGATAAATGTTCGTTAAGGTGGAGATTGTTGGACTATAGTCCATATTTGAAAAATATTTAAGTTATAATTGGTACACACATGGAATAAATATGGGATGCTATTCACAAATAGTGATTTCCTAACTTGTTTGAAGAAAATGTCGGTTCTCCATGCTTAAAGTTAAAGAAGCTAACTTATTTAATTTCATGTATTCACATGGGGTACATATGTGTGGTTGAAATTTGTTTACAGAACATGTATGCATGAATATGTACTTGTATAAATAGTTGTATAAATAGATGTTCATGAAGAGATCAAAAGATATCTAGAGAGGATCACAAATTACAAAGTATAAAATATAATTGATCAGTAACATCAACAGAGTGTGTTTCTATGAGGTGATACATGATGGAATACTCTTGTAATGAGTGTAAAAGAGTGCACGATAAACTTAGATTTTATAGTAAAATCTAAGGGGCATGCGTTTGGGTTTAACTCATAGTGTACTGAGATCTTTTATATTATAAGAATAAAGGGAACTCTTAGGGTGGACGTAGGCAGGGTTTTTCCGAACTACGTTAAATCGTCGTGTTAATGGTTACTTTATTTGTGTTCTATTATTTCTAGCAAGTTTGTCTCATACAATTCCTTGCTTCGGCCAGTGTGGGTGCGACATGTTATATTATATGTTTAGCATAATCCTATATACTATTAGGCACTTGATAAGCTCCCATGTAAAGTTTTTTGCTTTTTAACGATTTTCTTTCTTCAGAAATGTTATATTATATGTTTAGCATTTGATAATTGTGTAACACTATAGCCTGGATGGCAAAGCTGACTTTTTTGTTTCTCCGCAACCCAGGTTTGATCCTGTCTTTTGTATTTTTCTGTTTTTTAATCACAACAAGTGATGGACACCTGTACTTTCTAGAAATTAAATGGTCCCACGTGCTTTTTAGAGTGGTTATCTCTTTTGTCATTTGTGGTTATCTCTTTTGCCATTAGCTAAATATATTACTCTCCCCATCACATATATTTTGTCTAGTATTTCTTTTTCGCGTATTCCAAATTAATTATCTACTTTTATAAATAAAAAGAATAAAGAGGTAAAGTTCATTTATACCTTTATGTATGTATGACACAAACATATGTAAAAAGCAATGAGTATAACTGTAAGGTAAAGAACATGTACAATATAATGATGCTATTTGTAAAACCGTGTGTTTTTATTTGAAGATGATTAATATGGGATGAAGGGAATAATTTATTTTTTTCATTTGAATTTTTTTTTTTCAAAAATTCAGACACATAAGTAAAATATGTTGCCAATTTCATGCTACCATCGTTGTTGTTATCTTAACTGGAGTTACATTGTTGATTAACTTACCATTGTTCGCTTCTATCTCTAAGTGTTTTTTTAAAAGATACGGGGCGTGCTTTTCCGTTACATGTGTTTAATAATTCTCACATTTGCGATTTCGTTTTTTTAGCTTTTTAATTTTTCTCTTTTGTGTTAACCAGTTGGTGTAGTATTGTGTTGATGGTACTAAGTGATGGACACACGTTGTTGCAGATGAAGATGTTAGAATCTTAGAACTTTCATGTAGGGTAAAATAATCGATAGCTAGATATATCACTGAATCGTGATATCACTTTCCCAAAGTAATTATTCGACCCTAATTGCTTGGGTTACACAAATATCACTTTGGGATAAGACATAGATTATGTTCTTGTTTTGGCAAAAACAAGAACCTTTTTTGCATAAGAGTATTTAGGTTTCGTATTGGGTATCTCTCTCATGAATAATCGTCTAAATATTTATAAGCACCCATAATTATGAAAAATGATATATTTTAAAAATTAACCGATTGACTCTCCATAAATATCTCCCATAACATTCAAAGTGATTAGGATAATAATCTTTTTCATAATTATAGTAAAGTCGGTTACAAGAATTATCTTTCCATAATTACCGTTTAAGATAAAATAATTCTTCCGCTTAAAATTCTTACTAATCTGTCAAAAAACTAAGTGGCAAGAAAACCTAGCAGCAAGAAGAACCAGGAGAGAAAATCAAGTCTTTCAAGAAGACCCAGCAGCACAATTGTGCTAAGTAAGAAGACCCAGCAGAAAAATCTTTTTTGTAAAAAATGAAAAGTCTTCTTCCGTGTTGCCTCTTTAAATAGCACCAAAGCTTGTGCTACCTCATCAGCACTTTGATGTGCTGTCTCTTCAGCACTTTGATGTGCTGCCTCTTCAACTCTTTCTTGAGCTGCATCTTTAGTACTTTCCGTGCTGCATCTTCAGCAAGCACCAAATACTTAGTCAAAATTTGAGTACACCGAGTCATGACATTAAATAATAGGAAACCACCTGTGGGTCTGGGAAGTTTATCACTAAATGGGTGTACACTTCATACATCCTTACCCATTGAAACGACTCCAAACTGTTTATTTAAAAAATGATTAAATTTTTTTTATATATATACCCAAAAGCGGCGCTTTTGTTACCTAAAAGCGGAGCTTCTACAGGCAAAAGCGGCGCTTTTAATGTCTGATCAAAAAGAACACAAACTGCTACCCAAGACCTTCGCTTTTGACCTCAGGAGCGGCGCTTTTGGCCCTGAACTGATGCAAACTCAAATTTTACTAAGTGTTCAACCAAACCATCAAACCACAACGCAATTTATAACCCCAAGACTCAAACATAAGTTTAATGGGACTCAAAATACACTCGTTCACAATTTAAGTACCCCATAACCATAATGATACATTAGTTTGTAACAAAACGACCCGTTACACTAGTTTTGACCCGAAGTCAATTATAATCCACAAACTCCGATTAACGACTCAACCCTTAGGTTTTTTGACACGAACTAGAGCATAGTGATTGGGAACGCTACCCAATCCTAATCAAAAGTCAAAAGCACAATCTTCTAAAGCAACCCGCATAACACTAGTCCCCGTGCTTACCCAAGCCGCCACCTTGCGAACCTAAAAAAATGTAAACAACGAGAGGGTAAGCTAATGATTAGTGAGTGAGAATATACTACATACATATATATGCATAAAATGGACACGCCACACAATAATAATCAAAAAGCACATACCGAAGTCCAAGCATAAAGGCAAGCTAATCTAAGCATACCGTACGAGCGCTATACAACAAGCTAATATAAATCAACAAAGTAAGTACACCAACAACGATATGTAAAACGCCATCAAGCTACACCCAGAGGGTTAGCTACAACACAACAAAACGACAATATATAATCAATGCGTAAACCGCCCAAGGTTAACCCCTTAACCCAATACCAAATGCCAAATACCAAAATGAAGATTGGCCGAACTATACAAGCCTTAGTAAATCCGTACCACACGCGACTACTATCTTTAATACCATCGTAACATCGAGGTTGGCTGAAACTACATGAGCCTTAGTGAATCCGCACCACACGAGACCACTACCTCAATAAGATGACCGAATCTACACGCGTCATCGTGAATCCGCACCACACGTGATTCACTTCCCAAATCAAAACCCACATCGTCGGGGTTACTCAAACGCAACTTAATACTAATCCCACGCCATCGGGATTATATAAATCCACATCACAAGCCCATGCGATAACGTACACACCAAGTGTTCACCTCGCCAAAGGTGGTCAACCAAAACGCACAACCATGCCGATTGGACCTATTACACAAGTCTGTCAAATCTACCTATATGTGAAGTGAGCTCTATAGCCGAGGATCACTTCACCCAACCCGCGCCCATCCTATACATACATATGCACATAGTATATTGACACTCACCTTGAAATCTTGATGGATGCACAAACCAAAATTCACAATCGCCAATGGAACATACCTATTCCATTATCACATAATAAACAACACAATTAGGGTGGATTTATAAACCAACCTAAATTGACCACTAGTGCAATTTCGACCCAAATGCACTTCCAAGCACAAACCGCGCCCAAACTAACCAATATCACCAACACAAGAGAGAATGGTCCTAATACACCAATTAAACCCAATCATAAGGGTTAAACACCCATCTTGCCCAATTTGACACCTAAACCCTAATTTTGACCCATTTCAAAATTAGTCAACCCAAATACACCCAATTGGGTTCCAATACTTCCAAAATCACTAAACTAAGTGATTACACCCAAAATCAAAGCCTAATCATGGCCAAAACGTCAACCAACCCGAAACCCACCAAGTATCAAAAATAACTAGTCACCATAAACCCACTTCTAAATGGGTTTCACAACTAACAAGTTCAAAACCCTAACTTGAATATCAAATTATAAAGATGAAATTCGGAGTTGAGACTTACCAATACTGCCAAAATGATGCCGTTGACGAGTAGAACAACTTTAATACCTGAGACTTGACCCGATTCACCCTTCTTCTTCCTCAAATGGAGCTCTCTCTCTCTAAAATGGGTTTCTCTCACTAGAGTTTGAAGAGAGTGTTTGTGTGGGTGAAATGAGGATAAGATTAATCAATGGATCAGTTTTAATGGCTCATAACTGACCCCAAGTGAAAAGACCCAATTACCCCTCATTTAACTCTTTAAAATTTCCAACAACACCCAATCAGGACCAAAAGCGGTGCTCCTACACCAAAAGCGGTGCTTTTGGAGCCTTCCATCTCACAACTTGAAATTAAAAATGTCCAGGCTCAAATTACGGTCGTCTGGGCTTTTGATTCGCCTCAATCCGAGTTCGTATGAGAAAGTTATGACCAAATTGGTGAAAGCGCGCATAACCTCTCTTTACACGCTCAATTCTCCACGTTTCCAACACCTGACACCTCAAACATTATATTATTAATAAAATAATATACTTCATTGTTTAAACACCTCTAGGAATATTTGCGCTACGAAAAACGGGTGTTACACCCATTTATAAGGGTAAACTAAATCCCTCATTTACATTAAATTTCAAAAATCCTCCCCAATTTATTGCAATGTTTCATGAGAAATAAACAATTAATAGAAAACTCATGAATAAATGAAAATATCTTGAAAATTGAATTTCCACCTTAGTGCATTACACATTCCAAATATTTGAGAAACATGGTATTTTAAGAATTGAAACCATCAACCTATTTGAATAACTGAAAAGAACATACACATAATTTTTCGAATATTCTAAAGCTATCTTGACACTCTACAAGACATGTGTCCAAATCCATTCATGAATGTATCCAAAGCGAGAAGAGGAAAAACTTCACATTCACATAGGTAGTTTTTAGTCAAGCACCTGCACTTGAACTTTTTTAAATGAACCATTAAGTAGATAAACTACAACCTCACCTTTAGCAGGTCTGAGTACATTCCTTACCTTGGGATGATACAAATATTTATGTACTCCAATTTCTAAGTATAGGCCTTCCCATTCAATTCAGCTCTTGGTTTACATCGGAAGGGAATTTGGTATCTTATAATCAGAATTTTATGTGTCTTTAAACCCATCCCCATAGCAAACTTGACAACCAAGTCTCTTTCCAATCCCTTCGTCAAATGATTAGCTAAATTCTGTCGTGACCTCACAAACACTATAGAAATTACACCATTCGTGATGAGTTCATGAATCATGCTATGTCTGATACCTAATTCTAGACTTCCCGTTGTACATCTGGCTATAAGTCTTTTCTAATGTAGCAACATTATCACAATGGATAGACATATGTGCTATAGGTTTTGGCCATAATGGTATCTCATGAATCAAGTTTCTAAGCCACTCTGCTTGTTTACTAGTGTCAACTAATGCAACAAATGTAGATTCAATCGTTGAGTTGGTAATACATGGTTGCTTTTTAGAAGCCCAATAAATTTCACCTCCCTTAAGCAAGAACACCCAACCACTATTTAAAGAATGATTTCGGAGTCGGTTATCCAACTCACATCACCATATCCTTTTATTATCGAAGGAAATCCACTACGTAACAACCCGGTTTTTTTCGTTAAATTTCATTAACTTTTTGTTAAATACTTAACGACCGTTACATAAATTCTATAATTTTTTATGCAAGAATTTTTTTTAACATAAAATAATGTACTACATTAATATATGCTACATATTATATGATCATATGCTTCGAACTGGAAGTACTTAGAAAACGCAAGAAAAACGTACGGTCGGTGAAAATCGAAAAAATGTCTTTTAAGATAACGCAATGCACGATAATTAATTTTTATTAGTTAACTCATATAATTATTATTATTTTTTAATTCTTTTATTTATATAGCACTTTCAAATTAATAACTCGAGAAATTCGTTAAACGCTCGATTAACGTTTTGATTTTCGGTTTCGGTTAACTGGACTTGACTGTGATCCGTGAAAATTAGCTAGAAAATTTTTGAAAGTCCAAAGACTTCCCTATAGGCTCACTTGGCCGAAATTCTCCTTTCCCCCTTGTCCCATTCGAAATTTTTGGCCCTTTACTTGAAAAACCCAATCAATTTGACAAAACCCACAAAACCTACACAAAACATTGTTGATTAACTTACCATTATTCCCTTCTATCTGTAAGTGTTTTTTTTAAAAGATATGGGGCGTGCTTTTCCGTCACATGTGTTTAATAATTCTCACATTTGCGATTTCGTTTTTTTTTAGCTTTTTAATTTTTCTCTTTTGTGTTAACCAGTTGGTGTAGTATTGTGTTGATGCTACTAAGTGATGGACACACATTGTTGCAGAAGAAGATGTTATAATCTTAGAACTTTCATGTAGGGTAAAATAATCGATAGCTGGATATATCACTGAATCGTGATATCACTTTCCCAAAGTAATTATTTGACCCTAATTGCTTGGGTTACACGAATATCACTTTGGGATAAGACATAGATTATGTAGTGACCCGAACTTTTCATGTTTATATATATTAAATGAAATTGATATTTATATGATTAAGTGTTTCCAACATGTTAAGCAATCAAACTTGTTAAGACTTGATTAAATTAAATAGGTTTCATATAGACAATTGACCACCCAAGTTGACCGGTGATTCACGAACGTTAAAACTTGTAGAAACTATATGATGACATATATATGGATATATATATATATATATATATATATATATATATATATATATAGTTAACATGATATTATGATAAGTGAGTATCTCATTAGGTATGTTAACAATGAGTGATATACATAAAAATGAGTTTATTGAATTAAGAAACTCGAAACGATATATATAACGATTATCGTTATAACAACGTCTTACTAAATACATA
This sequence comes from Rutidosis leptorrhynchoides, assembly GCF_046630445.1. Lineage (NCBI taxonomy): Eukaryota > Viridiplantae > Streptophyta > Magnoliopsida > Asterales > Asteraceae > Rutidosis > Rutidosis leptorrhynchoides. Next base: position 243,873,809 of record NC_092343.1, read on the forward strand.
TGAATCATATTAAGATATTGTTACACTATGTTTAAATATGATAAATTATAAGTAAACATATCATTAAGTGTATTAACAATGAACTACATATCTAAAAACAAGACTACTAACCTAAGGATTTCGAAACGAGTCATATATGTAACGATTATCGTTGTAACGACATTTAAATGTATATATATCATATTAAGATATATTAATACATTATAATATCATGATAATGTAATAATTTAACATCTCATTAGATATTATAAACAATGGGTTAACAACATTTAACAAGATCGTTAACTTAAAGGTTTCAAAACAACACTTACATGTAACGACTAACGATGACTTAACGACTCAGTTAAATGTATATACATGTAGTGTATTATGTTGTAATAATACCCTTTTGGAAGACTTCAAGACACATATCAAAGTACTTCTATTTAACAAAAATGCTTACAATTACATTCTCGTTCAATTTCATCAATAATTCTACTCGTATGCAACCGTATTCGTACTCGTACAATACCCAGCTCCTAGACGTATATACTATTTTTATATACACATAATAATTCAGCTCTTAGCAGCCCTAGATAGTCAACAAACATGTGGAACCAACAATTAGACAACTAGCATGTCTTATGAGCAAGGAAACAAAAACAAGAACTCCTTTTAACCCCACTCACCTTCACCACTCACCACCTACTCCATTTCACTTCCAATTTTCTTCCCAATTCTCTCTCAAAACACACAAACTCTTCCATAAACGTCTAAGTTACTATTTTTCCAACAAAAATCATCAAATACAAGCTTTGGTTATTACCTATAATCATCATAAAAACAATTACTCAAGAACACATCAAGAACACTTCCAAGTTTTCAAGTTTACTTCCAAGTTTCCTAATCCATTCCAAGCAATCATCTAAGATCAAGAAACCTTTGTTATTTACAGTAGGTTATCTTTCTAAATCAAGGTAATATTCATATTCAAGCTTTGATTCAATTTCTATAACTATAACTATCTTAATTCGAGTAATAATCTTACTTGAACTTGTTTTTGTGTCATGATTCTATTTCAAGAACTTCCAAGCCATCAAAGATCCTTTGAAGCTCAAGTTATTTTTTCATCATTTCCAGTAGATTTACCTACTAAACTTGAGGTAGTAATGATGTTCATAACATCATTCGATTCATATATATATAACTATCTTATTCGAAGATTTGAACATGTAATCACTAGAACATAGTTTAGTTAATTCTAAACTTGTTCGCAAACAAAGTTAATCCTTCTAAATTGAATTTTAAAATCAACTAAACACATGTTCTATATCTATATGATATGTTAACTTAATGATTTAAAACCTGAAAACACGAAAAACACCGTAAAACCGGATATACGCCGCCGTAGTAACACCGCGGGCTGTTTTGGGTTAGTTAATTAAAAACTATGATAAACTTTGATTTAATAGTTGTTCTTCTGAGAAAATAATTTTTCTTATGAACATGAAACTATATCCAAAAATCATGGTTAAACTCAAAGTGGAAGTATGTTTTCCAAAATGGTCATCTAGACGTCGTTCTTTCGACTGAAATGACTACCTTTAAAAAAACGACTTGTAATCTATACTTTTGACTATAAACTTATACTTTTTCTGTTTAGATTCATAAACTTAAGTTCAATATGAAACCATAGAAACTTGAATCACTCAAAACGGATTTAAAACGAAGAAGTTATGGGTAAAACAAGATTGGATAATTTTTCTTGTTGTAGCTACGTGAAAATTGGTAACAAATCTATATTAATCATATCCTAGCTAACTCATATTATATTATACATGTATTCTAATATATTATGTAATCTTGGTATACCATAGACACGAATACAATGTTTTGACATATCATATCGACCCATCTATATATATATATTTCGGAACAACCATAAACACTCTATATGTAGTAATGTTGGAGTTAGCTATACAGAGTTGAGGTTGATTCCAAAATATTATATATACTTTGAGTTGTGATCTAGCCTGAGGCTTGTATACACGAGGTCGTGGATTGATTCGAGATAATATATATTGCTTTATTTTTCTGTACATCTAACTGTGGACAACTAGTTGTAGGTTACTAATGAGGACAGCTGACTTAATAAACTTAAAACATTAAAACGTATTAAAAATGTTGTAAATATATTTTGAACATACTTTGATATATATGTACATATTTGTTATAGGTTCGTGAATCGACCAGTGGCCAAGTCTTACTTCCTGACGAAGTAACAAATCTGTAAAAGTGAGTTATAGTCCCACTTTTAAAATCTAATATTTTCGATGAGAATACATGCAGTTTTATAAATATTTTACAAAATAGACACAAGTAAATGAAACTACATTCTATGGCTGGATTATTAAACCGAATATGCCCCTTTTTAGTCTGGTAATCTAAGAATTAGGGAACAGACAATCTAATTGACGCGAATCTTAAAGATAGATTTATTGGACCCAACGAGCCCCATCCAAAGTACCGGATGCTTTAGTACTTCGAATTCATCATGTCCAAAGGGAGTCCCGAAATGATAGGGGATATTCTATATGCATCTTGTTAAGGTCGGTTAACAGGTGTTCACCATATGAATGATTTTTATCTCTATGTATGGGATGTATATGGAAATATGAAATCTTGTGGTCTATTATTACGATTTGATAAATATATAGGTTAAACCTATAACTCACCAACATTTTTGTTGACGTTTAAAGCATGTTTATTCTCAGGTGATTATTAAGAGCTTCCGCTGTTGCATGCTAAAATATGGACAAGATTTGGTGTCAGCATGCTTGTATAATATTGTTTAAAACTGCATTCGAGATTTACTTTGTTGTAACATATTAATATTGTAAAACAATATGTATTGGCAGTGTGTAAGTGTGATATTTTAGATTATCATTTCTGGATAATCTAGGTGGTGACTTTTTAACCTTGTCGATAAAATAAAGGTTATGGTTTGTTTTAAAAACGAATGCAGTCTTTGAAAAACGTCTCATATAGAGGTCAAAACCTCGCAACGAAATCAATTAATATGGAACGTTTATAATCAATATGAACGGGACATTTCAGTTGGTATCCGAGCGTTGATTTTAGAGAACCAGAATTTTTGCATTAGTGTGTCTTACCGAGTTTGTTAGAATGCATTAGTGAGTCTGGACTTCGACCGTGTTTTTCTTCAAAAACAATTGCTTAACATTTTTTGTTGGAAAATATATATGATTAACATGTAAATATTATGTGATATAGTAATCTCTTAACGTGTTTGATATTGTGTGATAGATGTCTACCTCTAGTACAAATCCTATCGACTCACCTAATAATAATGAAGAGTCGAATATACTTTGGAAAGATTCACAAATTCCCGAAGAGGAACCAGAAGAGGAGGAACCGAAAGAGGAGGAACCGGAAGAAGAGGAACCGAAAGAGGAGGAACTGGAAGAGGAAGAACCGGAAAAATAAGAGGTTCCGGAGGAAGAAATATTGATACCTACAGTAAATCGATTAAATAAAAGAAAATCCTCAACCAATGGACCAAAGTCAAAAATGGTCAATGGTGTTTCCGCCAAGGAAGCAAAATATTGGGAAGATTACCAATTTTCCGATAAATCGGATCCCGATGAGGATTCCGATGATGTTATAGAAATTACCTCGACCCAATTTAATAAAGCAAAAGAAAATAATAAGGGAAAAGGTATAAAAATAGAGAAACCTGATTTCAACCCCGATGAACTTTATATGTATCGGCAACGTCCGTATTTCCTAAAATGTAACAATAACCCGGCAACCTCTAAACCACCAGGTTTTTCTAAACCATTGTGGAAAACGACGGCTCGTATTAGAGGAACACCATATATCCCTAGAAAATTAGGAAAATGAACCAAGTCCGAAGAAGATGAAACCAGTGATTCGGATTAGAGGGTTGTAATCATGTTGTGTATTATATGTATTGTAGTGTGCTTGTACTTTTATGTTCTATGTAAAAATTGCTTGTATTGTTTGTTAATTATCTTTTTCGAATCTAATCCATGTCTATTTTACAGTATAAAAACAAAATGGACGTTAAGGGTAGACAACTGAATATTTTAGAAGACCTACCAGAGGATATGATTGAGGAAATATTGTCTAGAGTCGGTCAGAATTCATCAGGACATTTAGTTATGGCGAAATTAACTTGTCAAACATTTGAAAGACTTTCCAGAAAAGCCTTAGTTTATAAAAGGCTTTCCTTTGATAGGTGGGGTATATCACATTGGGGAGACCGTAAGTTACGCCGTGTTTTCTTTAAAGCGTTAAATGCAGGGAACCCAAATGCAATTTTACGCTACGGGTTAAGAACCTATTTTGACTCAACATATCCCAACATAGGATTTCGTGAGTTAGAAAGAGCTTCTAACATGCAACATAAAGAAGCATGTTATACTTACGGGTTAGTGATGTTCGCTTCTTAACAAAGTGAGAAAAAAATATCGGATTACAACTTTTAAATAAAACATTCCCACAAGTGACGGATTCAGTAGTCGGGGCGAGAAACAAGGTTTTTAGATTATTACGGGGCTGTTGGACATTACGAAACCCTCGTCCTTTTGACGACATTACAACATACTGGCTAGCCAATGGTCATAACGGTTACTTTCCACAAGACCAAGGATGGGAAGTCATTGATCATATACATAGCATTGTATATGTATAAACTATTTGCTAAAAGCCGAAGGCAGAACTACGTGAATTATAAGGCAAAGCTGTGCAATATTCGCAAAAAATGAGTACCGCGGTTATGTTTCCGCATTAATACAAGACCGCGGTTTAATCCGCTGAGTTTCCGCAGATATTTATGTAACTCGCAGACCGCGGATATTTCGAATCCTATAAATAGAGAGCTTGGCCTCTCATTTATAGGTTGTTGATTCTCTGCCATTTTACCCAAGCCTTTGTAATTTCCACTTGTGATCTTGCCCAAGGGATTTTTACACCGCGCAAAGGTGAATTAAGCTAATTAACAATCAAGACCGGGTCAGGGTGGTTGATCACTTGATAGTTAAAGTGAAAGATGATCATCGGGGCCCAAAACAAACAACAACACCCAAATCCTCCTCATTGCACTCGATCCTAGATCCAATTCCGTAAGGAAGACGGATCTAGGCTCGATCAATTGGCACCATCCGTGGGACACGTTTTACAAATTAAACTGAAAATTTTTTGTTTTACGCCGTTAAGCAATTAATTCGACGGTTTAATTTCAATCATGTTTTTGTTATGATGATTTGCAGGTGCTTTTGGAATAAGCAATCGGTTAATCTGCTAGTCAATCACGATGACAAATGCAAAGCAAACTGGCATTTCTGCGAATGCTGATGCACTGCCTGGTGATTCGCAGAACGTTATAATATTTCCATTGCAAACAAATGCTAATATAACCGCGGGAAAATCGGTTCAAGAGCCGATCGTTAAAACATCTGCTGAAAACAATGTTAGTGACTCACAGCCAGAAGTTGCTGCTGAGAAAATGACTGCGCGAAGAAATTTGCTGCAAAATCGCAGTGAAATAACCGCTGATGGGAAACGACCAAAAGCTTTGGATGGAAAATCTAGTTTGCGAACTGACAAAATTGTCAGCACTGCAATCGAGCAAGCTAAGCGAGATGCTAAGCATAATTGCGAATCTCGCATACCGCGTACTTACTTATGGCCATCGAACGACTTAGGATCACAAGTTAATCGTCTCGTTATCGAGCATAATGACAGTGATAGCGATAACGCAGAAGATCGCATTCATTTAAACTCTGCGTATAAATCAAAAAAGGCAAAAACGCCAAGAGAAGAGTGCGAATTTTCTGATGATTCGAACAGCGTACAAGAGTTTGTTAAAAATCCACAAATTAAGTGAAAGCGACCACCAACACCTTTCCATCGCTATGGGGAAGAGGGTGACATATCTGACGCTGCTCGCAGAGAAAATGCCCAGAACTTTTTGGCAGATGCTTTCAGAAGCATTGCGCCAAAGTCAATGCAACATAAGTTTGATCAGCCAAACTTTTTGCAAGACATGCTTACCAAGTTTTGTGCGAAGAATGCAGATACTCGCACAAAAAAGGCAACAGAAATCACTACTGCGGCAGACAAGTTTGCCCAGCATATTTCTGACTATCCAATTGTTTCTCCGCCGATCGTGCCGGCAACTCTGGGAGTCTATTCGGGTCTAACTGATCCTTTGGATTTTCTACAACGCTTTGAAGGTGTAGTAAGTACTTATAACTGGGATGAACCAGTTGCCTGTAGAGTATTCCCCATGGCCTTGCAAGGGTCAGCAAGGGAATGGTTTCATAGTTTGTAATCTCGCAGTATCGTTGGCTTTGTAGACTTGCGCGAAATTTTTTTGCTACAGTTTCAAAATCTGTTACCGCAGAAAAAGACGCACATAGAATGTCACGATATTAAGCAAGGCAGCAAAGATACTTTGAACGACGCATTACTTACGCGGTACATCTATGAATGTCAAAAGATTCCAAGCCTGCATGAAGATCAAAAAATCTCTGGATTTTTACATGCTATTAACCCACAACGACATACTACTCTTGTGCGGAGATTGCGAAGAGATGTCCCGCTGACTTTTGCAAAAGTACAACAGGAAACATATGATTATCTCCGCGGTGGAGAGGATAGCAGTATAACCCACGTGTGGATGTGGTAGAGATAAAAGTTGGCGAGATGACAATGACTCTTTTCGCGATGGTAACAATGATAATTACCGCAGATCAGGTTTAGAAATGGCGGCGGTGGAGACCCGCGCAATGACAGGTTTCAAGGCCAAAATGACAACCATGGATATGGCCGCCGTGATCGCTATTCTACGCGAAAGTGGAGCAATGAATCATTCAACATCATTCAGATGCTAACAAAAACGCCCAAGGAAATTTTGTTGCAAGAAAGAGTTGCTAAGTCTTTTCCTGATTCGCAGCCTTTGGGAGAATATAGCAGGCGCGATAGATCAAAATTTTGTGTTTTCCATGATGATTACGGTCATGATACCAATCGTTGCAGAGATTTGGCGGAATTTATTGCAGAAGCGTACGAGCAAGGCAAGCTGGACCATTTAATCGCACAACACACCACGAATGCGGTTATAATGCCTACAGAATCCAATACCTCGAATGCGTCAGGCGCGGTTGAGCGAAAGGCTCCCGCAGTAAAAAATCTGGGATTAAAAATGGTGAGCAAAAAAGAAAATCAGCGCGGAATTCAGGTGATCAACGTGGTAGAAGTGCAGGGTGAAACGTCAGTAATGCAAATTTCAGAACAGATTGTAAATTGGAAATGTCCTTCTATCGCGTTTCCTCCTGCTAGTTTGACCGCTGATGTTGATAAACCTGTAGTGGTTTCATGTCGCGTTGCAAATACTGGAATAATAATAATGAAGGTTCATGTGGACACTGGTAGCAGTGTCGACGTCATGTATGAACAATGCTTTAGCAAGTTGCCTGCGAGCATTCAAGCTTTGATGAAACCCACTGCGGTTTCACTTGCCGGGTTCTCAGGAGAGTCATCCTGACCTGTTGGACTGTTGGAGTTACAAATGGAGTTAGTTGATGACAACGATGAGTCGCTAAGGCGCCAAGCTTTATTGAATCTGTACATAATGCGAAATCAATTGCGATTTAATATGATACTTGGGCGCACAGCTTTGCGCACGTTTGGCGCTATACCATCTACCATACATGGTATGCTAAAATTTTCTGCCAACAAGGGCATTGGCACGCTGATTTCTGCGGAAGTTTAGCCATTCCGCGGTACGATTATGGCAAATACAAATTTGAGTATTGAAGGATGTTGAAAATTTAAAAAGTTGTAATAAGATGCTAAGGCAAAATTCATAAATGCATGATATTAATATGCGAATTTGATAGTTGTGTTTATGTTTTGAATGCGAAATAGTAATGAATAAAGCAGAGTTAATTTCAGTGTTAAGTGATTGTTTCTTTACAAAGCGAAAACACTGCGTGTGGCCACGCGTAGTGCTTATTTCGCAGAATGCAATTACTTGTCTTTTACAACACTAAGTTAATGATTGTTCTGCGGATATTTTAAATAAGGCGGCATAATTTTTGTAAAGCATAGCCTGCTTAAATGCTATGAAAATGCAAAACTGCATTGCGGAATAGTTTGCTAAAAATCAAGTGATGAAATAAGCCCACTTGTGTTAATTTGAAAATAATTGCGAAAGGATAACACTTCCTAAGTATTTGATCTTGCCAATACTTAGATGCTTCGCAATGCTAAATTTGCCTAAGGATCGTTATGGCGGACTTAGAAGATTCATAACGTATAAGTATATACGCATACAGATTGTTTCGCAAAAGTACACATTTATTATGTGCACAATAATAAAAGTTGGAAATTGCAAAGGACAAGTCCGAGTTATGAATATTGATAATAAAGCGCTATATAAATATAAGAAGTTGCAACTGTAAACTGTGAAAAAAGTGATTAATATTAAGCGCGTACACAACGCAAATTCTTACAACAAACGCAATTTGTAATTGCGAGAATACATTCAAAAGCAAATTAGTTAAGGCAAAACTAAAGTTCTAATGATTTAATATCTGAAAATGAAACACCTTCTCGCTGACTGAGCTCTTCAAGAGCAGGTATGTTAATCCTCTCAATCTCTTTCTTCGCTCTCTCCAATATTTCGCGAGCATCATCGGTGGCGCATATTTCTTTCGCCATATCAGAAGGAAGAGGTTGCGAAAGATTGCCAAGTTTGCATAATAAATCATGCCACTCACAGCGAGTGGCGAGCTTTGCTGCTTGAGCATATGTTTGAAATTTTTCAGTGACTGGCTCGGAGTCCATCACTTTATCCGCAAATGTCGGGAGATATTTGACTAGCTGTGCGAACTCGTGTTATGTGACCTCTGCCCCTCTTTTAAGTTTGGCGTTCTCTTCCAACACCTTTTCAAGATGCGATTCAGCCTTTCGCGCCCTTCTCTCTTGTGCGTTGGCAGCCTTCACTGCTTTCTCATACTCGTCTGACATCTCCGTGAAACGCTCCATGTTGTCGACTGTCAGATAAATTGCATTGTAGCAATTATGCAGTCGTTGTCTGGCAGCCTCGGGATAAGAGAATTTGCGATATTGCTCTCTTGTTTCTGCAGGAACAAATTTATAAAGCCTTTGGTATAGTTTAAAGGCCCGATCTGCTGCGGCAGTTTCTTCCGCATTGGCTTCTCCTTCCTCTTCCTGGTTGGACGCTTCTGCGTCAGATGGAAGTGATAGATCTTCATTCTCGGGTTCATTAAGAACATCTGTAGGGATTCTCCCTCTGATGTTGTAAAGTGGTGTAGCTTCAGCGGATGACCCTGGAAGAATAGTTATAAACAGATAAGCAAATATAGCATTTTTATGCTAAAGCAAACAATGCGTAATCAAATAAATACTGCGAAATAGCATTTGCTTACTTGTTTCTTGTTCAGAATGAGTGCGCAGACGTTTCTTGCGTAGAGTAGGGATAGTTTCCGCAACCTTACGCTTACCGCGGTCCTCGCTTCCAGCAATGTAGCATGTATTGATGATCGGTTCATCAATAAGAATAATGTCGCCGTCGCCATTCTTTAGACGACGGGCAGGGCTAATCCTGCTTATATTAGCGGACCTCATGACAACGTCAAGTGCAACCGCTGAAAAAATAAAAGCGCATAGTGTTATGATAAAGCAAAAATATTGCGAAAAATGTAAGTACGTTAATACACTGCGATAAATTTAAGCGGCATACCATTTTTTGATTGATCAACCAAAAGCGCATCATGGTCGCTCCACGGCCATTGAATCGACACTCTGCCAATGTACAGTGGTACATTCGAGTAAGGTCGCAGAAATATGCCCGCGTTCTTTAGTGTCTTGAGAGTGTCATTCTCAAGATCATCAAGTACAGGCCCCTCATTGAGGTCGGGATTAAGCTCTGTACACCACATTTTTGGTATGTTGCTGTTCACATACGCGGTATCATTAATATAAAAGAAGGAACTGCGCCAATTCCCAATTGAATCTTTTGGTGAAGTTATTACGCCAAGTTTAATGCGGAAAGAAAACCACCCCACATCATACAGCACCAGGCTATTGCACATACGAAAAACGTTCAGCAGTAGTGGTTGGTTGGTGGCATTTGTAACAACACTGCTTTTTCCGTCACTTCCGTTAACTTTCTGTTAATTAATTTAACGACGATTACTTGAATTTTATGCGTTTATGTGTAATAAATACATACTTGATCCTTGGAGGGTTACAATAATTAATATGGGTTGATATTAATGCGAATAAACATTTCAGATAAAGAAATACGATAAAAACGATACGGTTTTGATAACTGCTTTTCGAGCAACGCAACGCTCGGGTTTATTTTAATAATTAATTTATTAATTATTAACTTTTTTTTTATATTTAATTTATTGGGTTTTTAATAAATTAAACGTTTGGTTGCGTTTTAACGATCGGTTTAGCGTTCCGGGCCTTCGGTACTACTAAACGGCACTTGAAACGGACCACGAGTACAAGCTTTTACGCAAAACGAGCCGAGACCCGAGCCCGAGGCCACATGGCCATGACCTCATACATCATCATCATTGATCTCATGAGTAGCCCATGCATGTTGACTATTAGTTTTAGGCCCATGCATGTTGACTATTAGTTTTAAGCTCATGTTTGTTGACTTTTAGTTTTAAGCACTAAATGACTAACTAGATAATTGTCTAGACAATTATTATACTCTCATTCTATCATACATCCACAAGAGTGCAGCTCATTCCTCCTCCCTCTCTTCTTCTTCACTTCAAACACACACACACAAATCAACCATCAAACTTGCTTGTTTGCTCTTACTCGTTGATCAATCTTGCTCCGATCGTCGTTCTCTACGCGCTAGTATACACAAATTGTGTTTTGAGGTATAATTACACTGATCCCAATTCAATTAAATCTAATTTTATTCAATTACATAGTGTAGTCAAGTCTAGTGCTCAATTGATTGTGTTATTACTCGTTGTTAGTCGTTAATTTGATCAATTGATATTGTTTACATGAAAAACGAATTGTATTTCAAGGATCTGATGAGAGTTGACTTTTGATCTGATCATTTAACATGTTTAGATGTTTAGCTTTCGAAAAACTATTAACTTTAGGCTTTGATTTCACTTGATTTCATTACCGTATGCTTAAGATATACTAAATCGAAGTTTTGACTAGTTTATAATTGAAATCCGAATTCTCTGAGATATGTGTTTATTGAATTAGCTAATGAAAAGTGTACTAGTGTAATTCTTGTGAAAAATCATGCATGTTAGACTTAAGAATTGCATCAAAAGCTTTTGTAATGCTCCCGATATGTTTAAACGAAGATTCATACGTTAAAGTGTACCGAAACTGTTTTAATGCTAGAAATAATTACCTAGAGTGGACTAGAAATTGATTGAGGCTTTGATCTTCTGGATTATGTTATTTAATATGTTCCTTGACATATTTCATTTGCATGTTAACATCTGAAAACGTTAATTGCCATGAGTTATAAGTTTGATAAGTTGACATGTATAGTTCTGTCCAAAACTGATAGATCAGTAAAGATCGGTTAGTCGGTACAAATTGGCTAAACAAAAATTGCTCGATTTTTGATATGTGTTAGTTTAACTTGTTATTGAACCATGGCCACTGGTCTTGTATCAATTGCATGTCCCTAGCTCCAGTTATAGCCAAAACGAAATCAGTGCGCTGTCAGAAACTGACTTGGCAAACCATAAATATATCCCTTCTGATTCCTGACTTTTAATTATCGTATGAGACCCTGGCTAGACTTTTTGGAATTGATTTTGAGTATACTTATGATCTGGAGTTTGCCATGTTTGCATGAATTTTGTACTATGAGATAATATGCTAAGTTTGCTACATGTACATGAACTTTGTGCACGACGATAAACTGAAATTGTGAAATTGACCATGTATGACCTAAAATGTGTTGTTTGACTTAGGTTTGACATGTTGACCAACATTTGACATGAACCTACTGATGTTGACCTTAGTTGACTACTTTGACCAAGTTTGACTTTTGGATTGACTTTGGTTGACTTTGTTTGACTTGCATGATCTAGTTGACTATATGTTGACTTTTACTTTGAAAAGCGTCGAGTCGAGCAATAAGACAACTTACACTATGAAACCACATTTGCTTAAGACATATATGTTGACCAACCTGAATACGTATACTTAGGTTGCATTACTCGGCACTAAACCATACAAGTTATTTGTCCACTTTTCAATCCGAGCTTTATTCAAGGTGAGTCTACAGTCCCGCTTTTTACATGTTTTTCAGGGATGAGAATACACGCTATTATACTTACATTATCAAATACTTTTGTATTGACACGAGTACTATATATGCATATTGAGTTTGTTCAAAAAGCCTCTAGCTTGAATACTTTAAATACCATCGGTGTAGGCACAATTTAGGTGGACGGATCCGTTAGGTTGACAACCTCACCCGCTATAAAAACTGTGGTGCATTTACTTTGAACATTAAAACACTCGAACAAGTGTATAACATTTTATGAGGTAAAGGCGGGTATAGTGGATTCTATACTCGGGTCATTGCTAGTATTCAGGTGCTCATAGATTATGCAAACGTTTCGCAACTTGGAGTTGTACTTGTAGAATCTCGTGGTCAAGGATCTTAAACTATTTTTCTGATAACTGTTTTTCAGATACTGTTACATTACTTTAAACCTGTAGATTCACCAACATTATTTGTTGACCTATTTTTGCGTGTTTTATTCTCAGGTCCTTAAAAGGTAGACTTCCGCTGTGTTTGCTGCATGGTCTGGCCGTGGAGTCAGCATATTATTTAAAGAACATTAATTACTTTCGCATTTAAAACTTTTGTAACTGTTTAAATATTGTTGGCTTGTGGTTACGATCACAACAGTGTTTCTATTTTGGAGTTTATCGACTTATGTTTTGAAGTCAATTTTTAATAAAAATAAATGCGATTGCTTTAAACGTCTCATATAGAGGGCGTAACTGTTAACTGTGGGACCTTGATTAACGCGCCGTCAGAAGGTAATTTGGCGGGGTGTTAAAGATGGTATCAGAGCTAACGGTTCGTAGGGAAACTAGGACTTGCATTAGTGTGTCTGATTTGGTCATTAGGACACTTTAGTGAGTTTAGACTACGACCGGGACTTAGTCATTACATGAGTACTTTATGACTAACGTTATTTGTTTGGCTAACCTGCTTTATATGTGTTCTTGTCTTGTGAGATAGATGTCACAGAATTCCGAAAATAGCAGCAATTCAAGTGTGGCTGATGCCAATGCACCTGCTCATGCACCAGCACCTGCTCCACACCAGATGCCTAACTATCCCGTTAATCTTTATGAGTTGGATCTGATTCATACTAATCGAAACAGGAATGTAATTGATCGTGTTAATGCTTTGAGTGATGTTGCGAGGACATACCCCCATCCTGATGATCTCGACAGGTTGGACTCAAGGGTTACGTCCATACACACTTATATGTACGAGACCGAAGCAAGGTTCTTCGACATGGAGCGATTGATAACAGCCTTGACTGCCAGGATTGCTGCGTTGGAGGCAGAACGTGATAGGCCGAGGAATGATGGACCTGCCTCCCGTACCCGTCAGAAGAGGAAGTGAAGGGTCATTCGACCATGAGCTTTCTTTTCTTTTTCATCCACCATCCTTTCTTTATTTGATTATATAAGACTTACCGGGTGCTTTAAACCGGGCTACTAGCACATTATGATTATTGTTTGGTTTTATTACTTTTGGGATTTGGTTTATTACGTTTTGGATTGTAATAATAATAATGGTGGATTATGCTATTAACGATTATTATCTTTTATTGCTTACGGTAATATTCTGTATTTAGTAACATTGTATGATTATAATACTTGTGTTTTGTGATACTGCCATGATTTCATTGTTAGTACTTAGTGCTACTACCATTGCTATCACTACATAACACTTGTGCCACTACTATTACCACAAGTGTAACTACTATCACTACTAATACTATTTACACTACTTACGAATCTTTTCGTACTATTATTATTTACTAGTCTTCAACACCCGTTGCTAGTATATTTTCATATAGCGTTGTTTTGACACTGACCTAGTATGTTTTCTGTGTTGAAGATGCCTCCGAAGGAATCAACCGCTGCTCAGATCAGGAGATTGGTCGCTGAAGGTATTGCGGCTGAGAGAGCTGAACTACTGAGAGAATTCAACAATGGCCGCAACAGCAATGATCGCGGTGGTTCGAGCAACACCAATGGGAACGGCACTCAAGGCCGTAATGGATGTTCTTACAAGACATTCACTAGTTGCAACCCGCATTCTTTTAACGGAACTGAGGGACCAGTTGGTCTCACTCGTTGGTTTGAAAAGCTTGAGTCGGTTTTCCGCATCAGCGGGTGTAATGATAATGACCGGGTAGGTTTTGCTACGGGCACGCTGTCGGATAGTGCGCTCACCTGGTGGAACAACTATGCTCAATCCCTGGGTCATGATCAAGCTTATGCCCTAGCTTGGGAAACTTTGAAGCAAAGAATGATAGAGGAGTATTGTTCACGGAACGAGATTAAGAAAATGGAACGCGAGTTCCGAGAATTGAAGTTAGTAGGCAATAATCTCACCGCCTATAACAAGAGGTTCTTTGAGCTGGCACTGATGTGTCCTGAAATGGTTACTCCTGAGAAGCGAAAGGTTGAACTATACATAGAAGGTCTAAGTGAGAATATTCAAGGCGGGGTCACTACTTCTAAACCCGCAAATGTGCAAGAAGCTATTGACATGGCTAGTTTGTTATTGGACCAGATTGCCCAGAGAGGGAAGGGTACTACAGTGAATGAGAATAAGTCCAATGATGGTAAGAGGAAGTGGAATGGTGGTCAAGATAAGAATTTTAACCAACAGCCATTCAAGAAGCAAGATACTTACCGCAACGACACTGGGGTCGCCGGAACTAACTCCGGTTATAAGGGCAAAAATCCACAATGTCAAAAGTGTGGCAAGCATCACACTGGAAACTGTGCTATTCTAATTTGTGACCGGTGCAAGAAGTTTGGCCATTTGGCGAAAGATTGTAAGGTTAAGCTCAACGGCAACACTAACAACAACAACGCTACAAACAATGCGAACAATGCTGGTAATGGTAAGAACTGTTTTGGTTGCGGACAACCAGGTCATTTCAAGAAAGACTGTCCTAAGAACAACAACAATGGGAATGCTCGAGGCAGGGCATTCAACATCAATTCTGCGGAAGCTCGTGATGATCCGAAACTAGTCACGGGTACGTTTTCACTCAATGATCAACCTGTTTATGTTTTGTTTGACTCTGGTGCTGATAGAAGTTTTATATCTAAGGATGTCTGTCACAATGTTAAAAATCCCGTTTCTCCCCTAGATAACGTGTATTCCATAGAACTAGGGAATGGTAGCTTGATGAGAGCCGATAAGATTTATCGCGGTTGTACTTTGACATTAGAGGGTAAGCCTTTTAGCATTGATGTAATACCTATTAAACTGGGAAGTTTTGACCTTGTGGTTGGAATGGACTGGTTAGCTGATAACAAAGCCGAGGTGGTCTGTGACCTAAAGGCTATTCGTATTCCTATTGCTAACGGTGAACCTATGATGATTTATGGAGAAAAGAATGGCTCACAATTGCATCTCATTAACTGCTTGAAAGTTCAGAGATATGTGAGAAAGGGATGTATCGCGTTTATGGCTAATGTAAACCAAATTGTACCTGATGAAAGGAGACCCGAAGACGTTCCTATAGTTAAGGAATTTCTTGAAGTTTTTCCGGAGGAATTACCTGGTCTCCCACCGCATCGAGAAGTTGAGTTTCAAATAGATTTAGTGCCAGGAGCGGCACCGGTGGCTCGCGCACCGTACAGACTTGCACCCCCAGAGCTTCAAGAGTTATCTAGTCAATTGCAAGAGTTGTTAGACAAGGGATTCATCCGACCGAGTTCTTCACCTTGGGGAGCTCCGGTTTTGTTTGTTAAAAAGAAAGATGGGTCGATGAGGTTGTGTATCGACTACAGAGAATTGAACAAGTTGACAATCAAGAATCGGTATCCGCTACCGAGGATTGATGACTTATTTGATCAACTACAAGGATCGAGTTGTTATTCGAAGATTGATTTAAGATCTGGGTATCACCAAATGAGAGTCAAAGAAGCTGATGTCCCGAAGACGGCGTTTAGAACACGCTATGGACATTATGAGTTTACAGTGATGCCGTTTGGTTTGACGAACGCACCAGCAGTGTTCATGGACCTCATGAACCGTGTGTGTAAGCCATACCTAGATAAATTCGTCATTGTGTTTATTGATGATATATTGGTGTACTCCAAGAACAAGGAAGAGCATGAACAGCATCTACGATCGATATTAACCATGCTTAGAAAAGAGCAGTTGTATGCAAAGTTCTCTAAGTGTGACTTTTGGTTACCAGAGGTACAATTTCTTGGCCATGTTGTAGGGGTCAATGGAATACAGGTCGATCCAGCAAAGATTGAGTCGGTTAAGAATTGGGAAACTCCAAAGACGCCAACTCAGATCCGACAATTTTTGGGTTTAGCTGGTTACTACAGGAGATTCATCGAGGGATTCTCTAAGATTGCCCGACCATTAACCG
This sequence comes from Rutidosis leptorrhynchoides, assembly GCF_046630445.1. Taxonomy (NCBI): domain Eukaryota; kingdom Viridiplantae; phylum Streptophyta; class Magnoliopsida; order Asterales; family Asteraceae; genus Rutidosis; species Rutidosis leptorrhynchoides. The sequence continues at coordinate 243,890,542 of NC_092343.1, forward strand.
CGTTGACTCATAAGGGCAAGAAGTATGAGTGGTCAGAACCCCAAGAAACTGCATTTCAGTTGTTGAAGGAGAAGTTAACAACTGCACCGATATTGTCTCTACCCGAGGGAAGTGAAGATTTTGTTGTTTATTGTGATGCTTCACGTCAAGGAATGGGTTGCGTACTCATGCAACGAAATAAGGTTATTGCTTATGGATCGCGACAGTTAAAGATTCATGAGCAGAACTACACTACGCACGACCTTGAATTAGGAGCCGTTGTCTTTGCACTTAAAATGTGGAGACACTACCTGTATGGAACCAAATTTACTATCTTCACTGACCATAAGAGTTTACAGCACATATTCGATCAGAAACAGCTTAACATGAGACAACGACGTTGGATGGAACTACTTAACGATTATAACTGTGAACTTCAATACCATCCGGGCAAAGCGAATGTTGTGGCGGATGCTTTAAGCAGAAAGAAGCGAGAGAAACCCCTCAGGGTTAAAGCTCTTAATATAGTTGTCCGTACAAATCTCACATCACAGATCCGGGAAGCACAACGAGAAGCCATGAAGCAAGAAAATGTCGATGTTGAATTTCTAAGAGGAATGGATAAGAAATTTGACATCAAGGAGGATGGAACACGGTACTTTGCTAATCGAATCTGGGTACCAAAGTTTGGTAGATTGAGAGAACTAGTGTTGGAAGAAGCACACAAGTCAAGGTACTCAATTCATCCGGGATCAGATAAAATGTACCAAGATTTGAAGACGTTTTATTGGTGGCCAAATTTGAAAGCTGATATTGCTACCTATGTCGGAAAGTGCTTGACTTGCGCTAAAGTCAAGGCTGAACATCAGAAGCCATCAGGGTTATTAACTCAACCAGAGATTCCCCAGTGGAAGTGGGAAGGTATTACCATGGACTTCATCACGAAACTGCCTAGAACGGCGGGAGGATACGATACTATTTGGGTTATCGTGGATCGTCTCACTAAGTCTGCACACTTCTTACCAATAAGAGAAACTGATAAAATGGAGAAGTTGGCTCAGGTTTACATTAAGGAAGTCGTCTCTAGGCATGGAGTTCCTATATCTATTATATCTGATCGCGACAGCAGATTCACTTCAAGGTTTTGGCAGTCATTACAGAAAGCAATGGGGACCCGTTTAGATATGAGTACAGCATATCACCCCCAGACAGATGGCCAAAGCGAACGAACTATTCAAACTTTTGAGGATATGTTGCGAGCATGTGTCATCGATTTTGGAAATGGATGGGATAAGTACTTACCACTAGCTGAGTTCTCATACAATAACAGCTACCATGCGAGCATAAAAGCTGCACCTTTTGAATCGTTGTACGGAAGGAAATGTAGATCTCCCGTTTGTTGGAGTGAATTGGGGGATAGTCAGTTGACAGGTCCTGAGATTATTCAGGAGACAACTGAGAAAGTTCTACAGATTCAGGAACGATTGAGAACGGCTCGGAGTCGTCAAAAGAGTTACGTCGATGTTAGACGGAATGACATAGAATTCCAAGTTGGTGACAAAGTTATGCTTAAAGTATCACCTTGGAAGGGTGTCGTACGGTTTGGAAAACGAGGTAAATTAAGTCCTAGATATGTTGGACCATTCGAGATAACCGAAAGAGTTGGACCGGTAGCTTACAGGTTGGAACTGCCACAAGCACTAAGTGGTATACACGACGTTTTTCACGTATCCAACTTGAAGAAGTGTTTAGCTGACGAGAATTTGATTATTCCATTAGAGGAACTGCGTATCGACGACAAACTTCATTTCATTGAAGAGCCTGTCGAAATCTTGGGCCGTGAGGTCAAACAGTTGAAGCAAAGCAGAATTCCTATCGTTAAAGTTCGGTGGAACGCGAGAAGAGGACCAGAGTTCACGTGGGAGCGTGAAGATCAGATGAGACTAAAATACCCGCAACTGTTTCCCGAGGAAACTACTTCAGTGGACGATCACTAAAATTTCGGGACGAAATTTTCAATAACAGGTGGGTAATGTAACAACACTGCTTTTTCCGTCACTTCCGTTAACTTTCTGTTAATTAATTTAACGACGATTACTTGAATTTTATGCGTTTATGTGTAATAAATACATACTTGATCCTTGGAGGGTTACAATAATTAATATGGGTTGATATTAATGCGAATAAACATTTCAGATAAAGAAATACGATAAAAACGATACGGTTTTGATAACTGCTTTTCGAGCAACGCAACGCTCGGGTTTATTTTAATAATTAATTTATTAATTATTAACTTTTTTTTTATATTTAATTTATTGGGTTTTTAATAAATTAAACGTTTGGTTGCGTTTTAACGATCGGTTTAGCGTTCCGGGCCTTCGGTACTACTAAACGGCACTTGAAACGGACCACGAGTACAAGCTTTTACGCAAAACGAGCCGAGACCCGAGCCCGAGGCCACATGGCCATGACCTCATACATCATCATCATTGATCTCATGAGTAGCCCATGCATGTTGACTATTAGTTTTAGGCCCATGCATGTTGACTATTAGTTTTAAGCTCATGTTTGTTGACTTTTAGTTTTAAGCACTAAATGACTAACTAGATAATTGTCTAGACAATTATTATACTCTCATTCTATCATACATCCACAAGAGTGCAGCTCATTCCTCCTCCCTCTCTTCTTCTTCACTTCAAACACACACACACAAATCAACCATCAAACTTGCTTGTTTGCTCTTACTCGTTGATCAATCTTGCTCCGATCGTCGTTCTCTACGCGCTAGTATACACAAATTGTGTTTTGAGGTATAATTACACTGATCCCAATTCAATTAAATCTAATTTTATTCAATTACATAGTGTAGTCAAGTCTAGTGCTCAATTGATTGTGTTATTACTCGTTGTTAGTCGTTAATTTGATCAATTGATATTGTTTACATGAAAAACGAATTGTATTTCAAGGATCTGATGAGAGTTGACTTTTGATCTGATCATTTAACATGTTTAGATGTTTAGCTTTCGAAAAACTATTAACTTTAGGCTTTGATTTCACTTGATTTCATTACCGTATGCTTAAGATATACTAAATCGAAGTTTTGACTAGTTTATAATTGAAATCCGAATTCTCTGAGATATGTGTTTATTGAATTAGCTAATGAAAAGTGTACTAGTGTAATTCTTGTGAAAAATCATGCATGTTAGACTTAAGAATTGCATCAAAAGCTTTTGTAATGCTCCCGATATGTTTAAACGAAGATTCATACGTTAAAGTGTACCGAAACTGTTTTAATGCTAGAAATAATTACCTAGAGTGGACTAGAAATTGATTGAGGCTTTGATCTTCTGGATTATGTTATTTAATATGTTCCTTGACATATTTCATTTGCATGTTAACATCTGAAAACGTTAATTGCCATGAGTTATAAGTTTGATAAGTTGACATGTATAGTTCTGTCCAAAACTGATAGATCAGTAAAGATCGGTTAGTCGGTACAAATTGGCTAAACAAAAATTGCTCGATTTTTGATATGTGTTAGTTTAACTTGTTATTGAACCATGGCCACTGGTCTTGTATCAATTGCATGTCCCTAGCTCCAGTTATAGCCAAAACGAAATCAGTGCGCTGTCAGAAACTGACTTGGCAAACCATAAATATATCCCTTCTGATTCCTGACTTTTAATTATCGTATGAGACCCTGGCTAGACTTTTTGGAATTGATTTTGAGTATACTTATGATCTGGAGTTTGCCATGTTTGCATGAATTTTGTACTATGAGATAATATGCTAAGTTTGCTACATGTACATGAACTTTGTGCACAACGATAAACTGAAATTGTGAAATTGACCATGTATGACCTAAAATGTGTTGTTTGACTTAGGTTTGACATGTTGACCAACATTTGACATGAACCTACTGATGTTGACCTTAGTTGACTACTTTGACCAAGTTTGACTTTTGGATTGACTTTGGTTGACTTTGTTTGACTTGCATGATCTAGTTGACTATATGTTGACTTTTACTTTGAAAAGCGTCGAGTCGAGCAATAAGACAACTTACACTATGAAACCACATTTGCTTAAGACATATATGTTGACCAACCTGAATACGTATACTTAGGTTGCATTACTCGGCACTAAACCATACAAGTTATTTGTCCACTTTTCAATCCGAGCTTTATTCAAGGTGAGTCTACAGTCCCGCTTTTTACATGTTTTTCAGGGATGAGAATACACGCTATTATACTTACATTATCAAATGCTTTTGTATTGACACGAGTACTATATATGCATATTGAGTTTGTTCAAAAAGCCTCTAGCTTGAATACTTTAAATACCATCGGTGTAGGCACAATTTAGGTGGACGGATCCGTTAGGTTGACAACCTCACCCGCTATAAAAACTGTGGTGCATTTACTTTGAACATTAAAACACTCGAACAAGTGTATAACATTTTATGAGGTAAAGGCGGGTATAGTGGATTCTATACTCGGGTCATTGCTAGTATTCAGGTGCTCATAGATTATGCAAACGTTTCGCAACTTGGAGTTGTACTTGTAGAATCTCGTGGTCAAGGATCTTAAACTATTTTTCTGATAACTGTTTTTCAGATACTGTTACATTACTTTAAACCTGTAGATTCACCAACATTATTTGTTGACCTATTTTTGCGTGTTTTATTCTCAGGTCCTTAAAAGGTAGACTTCCGCTGTGTTTGCTGCATGGTCTGGCCGTGGAGTCAGCATATTATTTAAAGAACATTAATTACTTTCGCATTTAAAACTTTTGTAACTGTTTAAATATTGTTGGCTTGTGGTTACGATCACAACAGTGTTTCTATTTTGGAGTTTATCGACTTATGTTTTGAAGTCAATTTTTAATAAAAATAAATGCGATTGCTTTAAACGTCTCATATAGAGGGCGTAACTGTTAACTGTGGGACCTTGATTAACGCGCCGTCAGAAGGTAATTTGGCGGGGTGTTAAAGCATTGCAGAACATCTCGAACAGCACAATCTTGTTAATCGCGTTGGGATGCAACTGTGTCATAGCGATATTATAGTATTCGCAAACGCTGCAAAAAAAGCGGGTAAGTGGAAATCGAAGGTTGCCTTGAGAAATGGCAGCCTCGTAAACAGAAATCATCCCTTTAGGGGGAGTATCGGCTCGCTGTTATGCCGCAGGCGTGGTAGGAACAAATTGGGCAAGTGGCGGATACCATTCTTGCAGGGTTTGAAGTTTTGCCTCCATCATATAAGAAACATAGCCTCCGGGAGTATGCATCGAAGAAGATGACGCCATTTGTAAAAAGGAAGATAAATTGGATGACAAAATTGAAGAAATTAAAGGTTGGAATTGTTAATTGCACGGTACGATTGTGATTCGACGAATTTGATTGCAGATGAAATTGAAAGAGAAAGAGTAAAGTTTTTATGTGGATTATTGTGTTATTTATAATCGGGATTAGGGCGAGCAAGTTGAAAGGATAATCATTGCATTTAAACAGCTAAAATTACCGCAATGTGTAAACGGAAATTTTGTAGCCATCACAGCGTATTGATTTGACAGAGTGGCGAAAAGTTACCGTTGTAATTATGCGTTTGGCTTAATAAAAGCAACGGTAATAAATGGACGGTAAAAATTATAAAATATTGCTTGTGGGATATGTTAGATATGCACTTCTTTATTTTAAGAGTTCGCGAAAATGTATCATAATAAACTGGGGGGACTTGATCATATACATAGCATTGTATATGTATAAACTATTTGCTAAAAGCCGAAGGCAGAACTACGCGAATTACAAGGCAAAGCTGTGCAATATTCGCTGAAAATGAGTACCGCGGTTATGTTTTCGCATTAATACAAGACCGCGGTTTAATACGCTGAGTTTCCGCGGATATTTATGTAACTCGCAGACCGCGGATATTTCGAATCCTATAAATAGAGAGCTTGGCCTCTCATTTATAGGTTGTTGATTCTCTGCCATTTTACCTAAGCCTTTGTAATTTCCACTTGTGATCTTGCCCAAGGGATTTTTACACCGCGCAAAGGTGAATTAAGCTAATTAACAATCAAGATCGGGTTAGGGTGGTTGATCACTTGATAGTTAAAGTGAAAGACGATCATCGGGGCCCAAAACAAACAAAAACACCCCAATCCTCCTCATTGCACTCGATCCTAGATCCAATTTCGTAAGGAAGACGGATCTAGGCTCGATCAGTCATCTTAGTAAAACTAGAATGCATGACTTGTTTCTGGACTTATGAATTACGTGTCTTTATTTCTTTTGCTGAACAACTTGCGTATTAACTAGAATTGCCTTTATAGCTGCCGAGTAGCAAAGTTATTATGTGCTATATTTCATCCTATATGTATAATAGCAGTATTGTAAGTTTGTAAAATATTGTATAAAAATTTGAACGCGAAATTTTATTATAATCAGTTTTTTCATATAGAATTGTAGTAGTTGAATTGTATATTAGCTACTAAGTATGAACTTAACGGGTAAGTACTAACCGAATTAAAACTATAAAACGCTAATATGAAGAAAAAGCTTTTATAAATGAGTTCATACTATGCTACAAAATACTATTGACTACTTTTAAAATTCTATATGATTAACTTAATTCTTTTGGGCTATTTTTGAAGGAAATGGCACCGACGACTCGTCAGAATTTGAACATGAGCGAGGAAGATTTTCGTGTTTTCCTTGCAGCAAACATAGCCGCAGTACAGGCTGCGATGCAAAATAACAATAAATCTGGATCTAGCAGTGGAACTAATTCCACAAGAAATCGTGTAGGATGCTCCTACAAAGAATTCACTGCCTGCAAACCTTTGGAATTTGATGGAACCGAAGGACCAATTGGATTGAAACGGTGGACCGAGAAGGTCAAATCTTTGTTTGCCATAAGTAAGTGTACTGAAGAGGACAAAGTTAAGTACGCTATGCATACCTTCACAGGTACTGCGTTAACGTGGTGGAACACCTATCTTGAATAGGTAGGACAAAATGCTGCTTACGCACTACCGTGGTCGGCATTCAAACAATTGATGAACGAGCAGTACCGTCCTAGAAACGAAGTCAATAAGCTCAAGGTAGAACTTAGAGAGTTACGAACACAAGGATTCGACATTACCACATATGAAAGACGATTCACAGAGTTGTGCCTATTGTGTCGGGGAGCGTTCGAAGATGAAGAAGAGAAGATCGACGCGTTTGTAAAAGGGTTACCAGTAAGGATTCAAGAAGATGTGAGTTCACACGAGCCCACTTCCATACAGAAGGCAAGTCGAATGGCCCATAAACTCATAAATCTGATTGAGGGTAGAATTAAAGAACAGGCGGCCGAAGAAGCTAACACGAAACAACTCAAGAGGAAGTGGGAGGAAAACAGTGACAAGAGTCACCAGTACAACAACAATAACAATTATAACCACAACCGCAACAACAATTGCAACAATAACCACAATCCTAACAATAACTACAACAAACGTCCCAACAACAACAACAACTACAACAACCGTTTCAACAACAATAACAATCCCAATAACAACCTCAATAATAACAAACAACAGAAACAACCATGCTTCAGGTGTGCAGAGTACCATCCGAATGCGTTTTGCACAATAGTTTGTACCAAGTGTAAGAGAAGTGGTCATGGCACGGCAAAATGTGAGGTTTACGGACCAAAGAACAACAAAAATAAAGAAACAAATAAGGTCGGAACAAATAATGCCGACGTAGTTTGTTATAAATGTGGAAAACCGGGCCACATTATTAGAAATTGCCCAAACCAAGGGAATACTAATGGGCAAGGCCGAGGAAGAGTTTTCAATATTAATACGGCATAAGCGCAGGAAGACCCAGAGCTTGTTATGGGTACGTTTCTTATTGACAATACATCTGATTATGTTTTATTTGATTCGGGTGTGGATAGAAGCTATATGAGTAGAGATTTTTGTGCTAAATTAAGTTGTCCACTGACGCCTTTGGATAATAAATTTTTACTCGAATTAGCAAACGGTAAATTAATTACAGCAGATAATATATGTCAGAATCGAGAAATTAAGCTAGTTAGTGAAACATTTAAGATTGATTTGATACTAGTAGAGTTAGGAAGTTTTGATGTGATAATTGGCATGGAGTGGTTGAAAAAGGTGAGAACAGAGATCGTATGTTACAAAAATGCAATTCGCATTGTACGGGAAAAAGGAAAACCCTTAATGGTGTACGGAGAAAAGAATAACGCGAAATTTAATCTTATTAGTAGTATGAAGGCTCAAAAAACTAATAAGAAAAGGTTGTTACATCATTCTAGCGCACATCAAGGAAGTTAAACCTGAAGAAAAGAACATCAGTGATGTTTCCGTCGCAAAAGAATTTCCCGATGTATTTCCGAAAGAATTACCGGGATTACCCCCACATCGATCCGTTGAATTTCAAATAGACCTTGTACCAGGAGCTGCACCAATAGCTCGTGCTCCATACAGACTCACACCCAGCGAAATGAAAGAATTACAAAGTCAGTTACAAGAACGTTTAGAGCATGGTTTCATTCGACCAAGCACATCACCATGGGGAGCTCCTGTTTTGTTTTTCAAGAAGAAGGAAGGTACATTTAGGTTGTGTATCGACTACCGAGAGTTGAACAAACTTACCATCAAGAACCGCTACCCACTACCGAGAATCGATGACTTATTTGATCAACTACAAGGCTCATCGGTTTATTCGAAGATTGATTTACGTTCTGGGTATCATCAAATGCGGGTGAAGGAGGATGATATTCCAAAGACTGCTTTTAGGACGCGTTACGGTCATTACGAGTTTATGGTTATGCCGTTTGGGTTGACTAACGCACCAGCTGTATTCATGGACCTCATGAACTGAGTGTGTGGACCATACCTTGACAAGTTTGTCATTGTTTTCATCGATGACATACTTATTTACTCAAATAATGACTAGGAGCACGAAGAACATTTGAGAAAAGTGCTAGAGTTGTTAAGGAGAGAAAAACTGTATGCTAAGTTTTCAAAGTGTGTATTTTGGTTGGAAGAAGTTCAATTTCTCAGTCATATAGTGAACAAAGAAGGTATTCAGGTGGATCCAGCAAAGATTGAAATCGTTGAAAAGTGGGAAACCCCGAAAACTCCGAAGCATATACGCCAATTTTTAGGATTAGCTGGTTACTACAGAAGATTCATCCAAGATTTTTCCAGAATAGCAAAACCCTTGACTACATTAACGCATAAAGGGAGGAAATTTGAATGGAAGGATCAACTAGAGAAAGCGTTTCAATTGTTAAAGAAAAATTTAACTACGGCACCTATATTGTCATTACCTTAAGGGAATGATGATTTTGTGATATATTGTGACGCCTCAAAGCAAGGTCTCGGTTGTGTATTAATGCAACGAATGAAGGTAATTGCTTATGCGTGTAGACTGAAATGTCCCGTTCATATTGATTATAAACGTTCCATATTAATTGATTTAGTCGTGAGGTTTTGACCTCTATATGAGACGTTTTTCAAAGACTGCATTCATTTTTAAAACAACCATAACCTTTATTTTATCGATAAAGGTTTAAAAAGCATTACGTAGATTATCAAATAATGATAATCTAAAATATACCATTTACACATGACCATTACATAAGGGTTTACAATAAGAATATATTACATCAAAAATAAGTTCCTTGAATGCAGTTTTTACATAATATCATACAGGCATGGACTCCAAATCTTGTCCTTATTTTAGTATGCAACAGCGGAAGCTCTTAATAATCACATGAGAATAAACATGCTTTAAACTTCAACAAAAATGTTGGTGAGTTATAGGTTTAACCTATATATTTATCAATCGAAATAATAGACCACAAGATTTCATATTTCAATACATCCCATACATAGAGATAAAAATCATTCATACGGTGAACACCTGGTAACCGACATTAACAAGATGCATATAGAATATCCCCATCATTCCGGGACACCCATCGGACATGATAATTTCGAAGTACTAAAGCATTCCAAATTTCAGAATAGGGCTTGTTGGGCCCGATAGATCTATCTTTAGGATTCGCGTCAATTTGAAGGTCTGTTCCCAAATTCTTAGGCTACCAAACTAAAAAGGGGCATATTCGGCTTCGATCATTCACCCATATAAAGTAGTTTCATTTACTTGTGTTTATTTCGTAAAACATTTATAAATTTGCATGTATTCTCATCCCAAAATATTAGATTTTAAAAGTGGGACTATAACTCACTTTCACTAATTTTTACTTCGTCGGGAAGTAAGACTTGGCCACTGGTCGATTCACGAACCTATAACAAATATGTACATATATATCAAAGTATGTTCAAAATATATTTACAACATTTTTAATACGTTTTAATGTTTTAAGTTTATTTAGTCAGCTGTCCTCGTTAGTAACCTACAACTAGTTATCCATAGTTAGATGTACAGAAAATAAATTGATATATATTCTATTAACCCAATCCACGACCCAGTGTATACACGTCTCAGGCTAGATCACAACTCAAAGTATATATATTTTTGGAATCAACCTCAACCCTGTATAGCTAACTCCAACATTACTGCATATAGAGTGTGATCGAGCCTAGATCCGTCTTCCTTACGGAATTGGATCTAGGATCGAGTGCAATGAGGAGGATTGGGGTGTTGTTGTTTGTTTTGGGCCCCGATGATCGTCTTTCACTTTAACTATCAAGTGATCAACCACCCTGACCCAGTCTTGATTGTTAATTAGCTTAATTCACCTTTGCGCGGTGTAAAAATCCCTTGGGCAAGATCACAAGTGGAAATTACAAAGGCTTAGGTAAAATGGCAGAGAATCAACAACCTATAAATGAGAGGCCAAGCTCTCTATTTATAGGATTCGAAATATCCGCGGTCTGCGAGTTACATAAATATCCGCGGAAACTCAGCGGATTAAACCGCGGTCTTGTATTAATGCGAAAACATAACCGCGGTACTCATTTTCAGCGAATATTGTACAGCTTTGCCTTATAATTCGCGTAGTTCTGCCTTTAGCTTTTAGCAAATAGTTTATACATATACAATGCTATGTATAGGATCAAGTCCCCCCAGTTTATTATGATACATTTTCGCGAAGCAAATGGATCATGATAAACTCTTAAAATAAAGAAGTGCATATCTAAAATATCCCACAAGCAATATTTTATAATTTTTACCGTCCATTTATTACCGTTGCTTTTATTAAGCCAAACGCGTAATTACAACGGTAACTTTTCGCCACTCTATCAAATCAATACGCTGTGACGGCTAAAAAATTACCGTTTACACGTTGCGGTAATTTTAGCCGTTTAAATGCAATGATTATCCTTTCAACTTGCTCGCCCTAATCCCGATTATAAATAACACAATAATCCGCATAAAAACTTTACTCTTTCTCTTTCAATTTCATCTGCAATCAAATTCGTCGAATCAAAATCGTACCGTGCAATTAACAATTCCAACCTTTAATTTCTTCAATTTTGTCATCCAATTTATCTTCCTTTTTACAAATGGCGTCATCTTCTTCGATGCATACTCCCAGAGGCTATGTTTCTTATATGAAGGAGGCAAAACTTCAAACCCTGCAAGAATGGTATCCGCCACTTGCCCAATTTGTTCCTACCGCACCTGCGGCAGAACAGCGAGCCGATACTCCCCCTAAAGGGATGATTTCTGTTTACGAGGCTGCCATTTCTCAAGGCAACCTTCGATTTCCACTTACCCACTTTTTTCGCAGCATTTGCTAATACTATAATATCGCTATGGTACAGTTGCATCCCAACGCGATTAACAAGATTGTGATGTTCGAGATGTTCTGCAATGCCACCAACCAACCACTACTGCTGAACGTTTTTCGTATGTGCAATAGCCTGGTGCTGTATGATGTGGGGTGGTTTTCTTTCCGCAGTAAACTTGGCGTAATGACTTCACCAAAAGATTCAATTGGGAATTGGCGCAGTTCCTTCTTTTATATTAACGATACCCCGTATGTGAACAACAACATACCAAAAATGTGGTGTACAGAGCTTAATCCCGACCTCAATGAGAGGCCTGTACTTGATGATCTTAAGAATGACACTCTCAAGACACTAAAGAAAGCTGGCATATTTCTGCGACCTTACTCGAATGTACCACTGTATATTGGCAGAGTGTCGATTCAATGGCCGTGGAGCGACCATGATGCGCTTTTGGTTGATCAATCAAAAAATGGTATTGAGCTTAAATTTATCGCAATGTATTAACGTACTTACATTTTTCGCAATATTTTTGCTTTACATAACACTATGCGCTTTTATTTTTTCAGTGGTTGCACTTGACGTTGTCATGAGGTCCGCTGATATAAGCAGGATTAGCCCTACCCGTCGTCTAAAGAATGGCGACAGTGACATTATTCTTATTGATGAACCGATCATCAATACATGCTACATTGCTGGAAGCGAGGACCGCGGTAAGCGTAAGGTTGCGGAAACTATCCCTACTCCACGCAAGAAACGTCTGCGCACTCATTCTGAACAAGAAACAAGTAAGCAAATGCTATTTCGCAGTATTTATTTGATTACGCATTGTTTGCTTTAGCATAAAAATGCTATATTTGCTTATCTGTTTATAGCTATTCTTCCAGGGTCATCCGCTGAAGCTACACCTCTTTACAACATCAGAGGGAGAATCCCTACAGATGTTCTTAATGAACCCGGGAATAAAGATCTATCACTTCCATCTGACGCAGAAGCGTCCAACTAGGAAGAGGAAGGAGAAGCCAATGCGGAAGAAACTGCCGCAGCAGATCGGGCCTTTAAACTATACCAAAGGCTTTATAAATTTGTTCCTGCAGAAACAAGAGAGCAATATCGCAAATTGTCTTATCCCGAGGCTGCTATACAACGACTGCATAATTGCTTCAATGCAATTTATCTGACAGTCGACAACATGGAGCGTTTCACGGAGATGTCAGACAAGTATGAGAAAGCAGTGAAGGCTGCCAACGCACAAGAGAGAAGGGCGCGAAAGGCTGAATCGCGTCTTGAAAAGGTGTTGGAAGAGAACGCCGGACTTAAAAGAAGGGCAGAGGTCGCAGAACACGAGTTCGCACAGCTAGTCAAATATCTCCCGACATTTGCGGATAAAGTGATGGACTCCGAGCCAGTCACTGAAAAATTTCAAACATATGCTCAAGCAGCAAAGCTCGCCACTCGCTGCGAGTGGCATGATTTATTATGCAAACTTGGCAATATTTCGCAACTTCTTCCTTCTGATATGGCGAAAGAAATATGCGCCACCGATGATGCTCGCGAAATATTGGAGAGAGCGAAGAAAGAGATTGAGAAGATTAGCATACCTGCTCTTGAAGAGCTCAGTCAGTGAGAAGGTGTTTCATTTGTAGATATTAAATCATTAGAACTTTAGTTTTGCCTTAACTAATTTGCTTTTGAATGTATTCTCGCAATTACAAATTGCGTTTGTTGTAAGAATTCGCGTTGTGTACGCGCTTAATATTAATCACTTTTTTCGCAGTTTACAGTTGCAACTTCTTTTATTTATATAGCGCTTTATTATCAATATTCATAACACGGACTTGTCCTTTGCAATTTCCAACTTTTATTATTGTGCACATAATAAATGTGTACTTTTGCGAAACAATCTGTATGCGTATATACTTATACGTTATGAATCTTCTAAGTCAGCCATAACGATCCTTAGGCAAATTTAGCATTGCGAAGCATCTAAGTATTGGCAAGATCAAATACTTAGGAAGTGTTATCCTTTCGCAATTATTTTCAAATTAACACAAGTGGGCTTATTTCATCACTTGATTTTTAGCAAACTATTCCGCAATGCAGTTTTGCATTTTCATAGCATTTAAGCAGGCTATGCTTTACAAAAATTATGCCGCCTTATTTAAAATATCCGCAGAACAATCATTAACTTAGTGTTGTAAAAGACAAGTAATTGCATTCTGCAAAATAAGCACTACGCGTGGCCACACGCAGTGTTTTCGCTTTGTAAAGAAACAATCACTTAACACTAAAATTAACTCTGCTTTATTCATTACTATTTTGCATTCAAAACATAAACACAACTATCAAATTCGCATATTAATATCATGCATTTATGAATTTTGCCTTAGCATCTTATTACAACTTTTTAAATTTTCGCACTACTCAGGATTAACTGAACATCCTTCAATACTCAAATTTGTATTTGCCATAATCGTACCGCGAAATGGCTAAACTTCCGCAGAAATCAGCGTGCCAATGCCCTTGTTGGCAGAAAATTTTAGCATACCATGTATGGTAGATGGTAAAGCGCCAAACGTGCGCAAAGCTGTGCGCCCAAGTATCATATTGAATCGCGATTGATTTCGCATTATGTACAGATTCAATAAAGCTTGGCGCCTTAGCGACTCATTGTTGTCATCAACTAACTCCATTTGTAACTCCAATAGTCCAACAGGCCAGGATGACTCTCCTGAGAACCCGGCAAGTGAAACCGCAGTGGGTTTCATCAAAGCTTGAATGCTCGCAGGCAACTTGCTAAAGCATTGTTCATACATGACGTCGACACTGCTACCAGTGTCCACATGAACCTTCATTATTATTATTCCAGTATTTGAAACGCGACATGAAACCACTACAGGTTTATCAACATCAGCGGTCAAACTAGCAGGAGGAAACGCGATAGAAGGGCATTTCCAATTTACAATCTGTTCTGAAATTTGCATTACTGACGTTTCTGTAGTGACCCGAACTTTTTCATGTTTATATATATTAATTGAGATTGATATTTACATGATTAAATGTTTCCAACATGTTAAGCAATCAAACTTGTTAAGACTTGATTAATTGAAATATGTTTCATATAGACAATTGACCACCCAAGTTGACCGGCGATTCACGAACGTTAAAACTTGTAAAAACGACATGATGATATATATATGGATATACATATGGTTAACATGAGATTATGATAAGTAAGTATCTCCATAAGTATATTAACAATGAGTTATATACATATAAACAAGACTACTAACTTAAGGATTTCGAAACGAGACATATATGTAACGATTATCGTTGTAATGACATTTAAATGTATATATATCATATTAAGATATATTAATATATCATAATATCATGATAATATAATAATTTAACATCTCATTAGATATAATAAACAATGGGTTAACAACATTAATTGAGATCGTTAACTTAAAGGTTTCAAAACAACACTTACATGTAACGACTAACGATGACTTAACGACTCAGTTAAAATGTATATACATGTAGTGTATTTAGATGTATTAAAATACTTTTGGAAGACTTCAAGACATATATCAAAACACTCATACTTAACGAAAATGGTTACAGTTACTTTTCCATTCTTTTCTTTCATCAAGAATTCTAGTCGTATTCTTACCCGTATTATACACAGCTCCAAAACGTACTTACTATGAGTATATACCAATAGGAACTAGCATGGGATTCCACTCTTGATTATGTCATGTATGACTAACCAATTTTAACTTCTACCATGAGCTAGTCAACTAACTAGAACTCCTTTTAACCCCACTCACCACTCACCAATTACCACTCATCATTCACTCCATTTCACTTCCAATTCTCTTTCTAATTCTCTCTCAACACACACACACTATTATGAACGTATTTTTCCAGTAGTTAATCATCATCTTCATCAAAAATCACTTCAAGAATCAAGCTATAATCATCATAGGAAGAACACTTCAAGAACACTTCAAAAATCCTTTCAAGTTTACTAATTTACTTCCAAGCTTTCTAATCCATTCCAAGTAATCATCTAAGATTAAGAAACCTTTGTTATATACAGTAGGTTATCTTTCTTATTCAAGGTAATATTCATATTCAAACTTTTATTCAATTTCTATAACTATAAACTATCTTAATTCGAGTAAAAATCTTACTTGAACTTGTTTTTGTGTCATGATCCTACTTCAAGAACTTTCAAGCCATCCAAGATCCATTGAAGCTAGATTATTTATTGTCACTTCCAGTAGGTTTACCTACTAAACTTGAGGTAGTAATGATGTTCATAACATCATTCGATTCATATATATAAAACTATCTTATTCGAAGGTTTAAACTCGTAATCACTAGAACATAGTTTAGTTAATTCTAAACTTGTTCGCAAACAACAGTTAATCCTTCTAACTTGATTTTTAAAATTAACTAAACACATGTTCTATATCTATATGATATGCTAACTTAATGATTTAAAACCTGGAAACACGAAAAACACTGTAAAACCGAATTTACGCCGTCGTAGTAACACCGCGGGCTGTTTTGGGTTAGTTAATTAAAAACTATGATAAACTTTGATTTAAAAGTTGTTATTATGAGAAAATGATTTTTGTTATGAACATGAAACTATATCCAAAAATTATGGTTAAACTCAAAGTGGAAGTATGTTTTCTAAAATGGTCATCTAGACGTCGTTCTTTCGACTGAAATGACTACCTTTACAAAAACGACTTGTAACTTATTTTTCCGACTATAAACCTATACTTTTCTGTTTATATTCATAAAATAGAGTTCAATATGAAACCATAGCCATTTGATTCACTCAAAACGGATTTAAAATGAAGAAGTTATGGGTAAAACAAGATTGGATAATTTTTCTCATTTTAGCTAGGTGAAAATTGGTAACAAATCTATTCCAACCATAACTTAATCAACTTGTATTGTATATTATGTAATCTTGAGATACCATAGACACGTATACAATGTTTCGACCTATCATGTCGACACATCTATATATATTTCGGAACAACCATAGACACTCTATATGTGAATGTTGGAGTTAGCTATACAGGGTTGAGGTTGATTCCAAAATATATATAGTTTGAGTTGTGATCAATACTGAGATACGTATACACTGGGTCGTGGATTGATTCAAGATAATATTTATCGATTTATTTCTGTACATCTAACTTTGGACAACTAGTTGTAGGTTACTAACGAGGACAGCTGACTTAATAAACTTAAAACATCAAAATATATTAAAAGTGTTGTAAATATATTTTAAACATACTTTGATATATATGTATATATTGTTATAGGTTCGTGAATCAACCAGTGGCCAAGTCTTACTTCCCGACGAAGTAAAAATCTGTGAAAGTGAGTTATAGTCCCACTTTTAAAATCTAATATTTTTGGGATGAGAATACATGCAGGTTTTATAAATGATTTACAAAATAGACACAAGTACGTGAAACTACATTCTATGGTTGAATTATCGAAATCGAATATGCCCCTTTTTATTAAGTCTGGTAATCTAAGAATTAGGGAACAGACACCCTAATTGACGCGAATCCTAAAGATAGATCTATTGGGCCTAACAAACCCCATCCAAAGTACCGGATGCTTTAGTACTTCGAAATTTATATCATATCCGAAGGGTGTCCCGGAATGATGGGGATATTCTTATATATATGCATCTTGTTAATGTCGGTTACCAGGTGTTCACCATATGAATGATTTTTATCTCTATGTATGGGATGTGTATTGAAATATGAAATCTTGTGGTCTATTGTTACGATTTGATACATATAGGTTAAACCTATAACTCACCAACATTTTTGTTGACGTTTAAAGCATGTTTATTCTCAGGTGAATACTAAGAGCTTCCGTTGTTGCATACTAAAATAAGGACAAGATTTGGAGTCCATGTTTGTATAATTTTGTGTAAAAACTGCATTCAAGAAACTGATTTCGATGTAACATATTTGTATTGTAAACCATTATGTAATCGTCGTGTGTAAACAAGATATTTTAGATTATCATTATTTGATAATCTACGTAAAGCTTTTAAACCTTTATTTATGAAATAAAGGTTATGGTTTATTTTAAAAATGAATGCAGTCTTTGAAAAACGTCTCATATAAAGGTCAAAACCTCGCAATGAAATCAATTAATATGGAACGTTTTTAATCAATAAGAACGGGACATTTCAGTTGGTATCAGAGCGTTGGTCTTAGAGAACCAGAATTTTGCATTAGTGTGTCTTATCGAGTTTGTTAGGATGCATTAGTGAGTCTGGACTTCGACCGTGTTTACGTGAAAAATGATTTCTTAACAAATTTTGTTGGAAACTATATATTTTTAACATGTGAATATTATGTGATATATTAATCTCTTAACGCATTTGATATTATGTGATAGATGTCTACCTCTAGAATAAGTCCCATTGACTCACCTAATAATAATGAAGAGTCAAATGTAAATTGGAATGATTCGTGGACTGATTCACAAGTTCCCGAAGAGGAACCGGAAGAAGAGTCGGAACCGGAAGAAGAATCGGAACCGGAAGAAGAATCGGAACCGGATGAAGAAATAGAACCGGTGGGGGAAATAATAAAACGGTTAAGTAAAAGAAAATCCTTAACCAACCGACCAAGGTTAATTATGGTCAATGGTGTTTCTGCTAAGGAAGCAAAATATTGGGAGGATTACCAATTCTCCGATGAATCGGATTCTGACGAGAATTCCGATGATGTTATAGAAATTACCCCAACTGAATTTAAAAAGGCAAAAGAAAATAATAAGGGAAAGGGCATAAAAATAGAGAAATCTAATTCCAACCCCGATGAACTTTATATGTATCGTCAACCTCCGAAGTCCTTAAGTTGTAACAATGACCCGGGAACCTCTAAACCACCAGGTTTTTCTAAACCAATGTGGAAAACGACGGCTAGTATTAGGGGAACATCATATATCCCTAGAAACATGGCAAAACGAACCAAAACCGAACAAGAAGAAATGAGCGAGTCGGAATAAGATAGTTGTATTCGTGTGGTGTAATATATGTAATATAGTGTGCTTATGCTTTATGATATATGTAAAAATTGCTTGTATTAATAAGTATTTTTTTATGAATCTAACTCTTGTCTATTTTACAGTATAAAAACACAAAATGGATAGACAACCCAATATTTTAAGAGACCTAACCGGAGACATGATTGATGAAATCTTGTCTAGAGTCGGTCAGAATTCCTCGGCACAACTATTTAAGGCGAGATCAGTTTGTAAGACATTCGAAGAACGTTCCAAGAATGCCTTGGTTTATAAAAGGCTTTCGTTCGAAAGATGGGGGATATCACATTGGGAAATCCATAAGTTTCGATGTGTTTACTTTGACGCATATATTGCGGGGAACCCAAATGCTATTTTACGCAACGGGTTAAGAAATTATTTTGACTCAGTATATCCGAATATAGGACTTCGTGATTTAGAAAAAGCGGCTAACATGCAACATAAAGAAGCATGTTATGCTTACGGGTTAGTAATGTTCGCTTCTCACCAAAGTGAGAACAAGAACATCGGGCTACAACTATTAAACAAAACGTTCCCACAAGTGACGGAGTCGGTAATTGGGGTAAGAAATGAGGTTTTTAGGTTATTACGAGACTGTTGGTCATTACATAACCCTCGTCCCTTTGACGACGTTACAACACGCTGTCTTATCAACGGCCATAACGGTTATGTTCCACAAGACCAAGGATGGGAAGTAGTCCTAGTAAAACCAGAATGCATGACTTGTTTCTGGACGTATGAATTACGTGTCTTTATTGCCTTTGCTGAACGACTTGTGTACTAGCTAGAATTATCTTCACAACTATCTTGTATCAAAGTTATTGTGTGCTATATTTCATGCTTTATGTAAAATAAGCGGTATTGTAAGTTTGTAAAATATTGTATAAAAGTTTGAACGCGAATTATTATTACAATCAGTTTTTCATATAGAATTGTAGTAGTTGAATTGTATATTAGCTACTAAGTATGAACTTAACGGGTAGGTACTACCCGAATTTAAACTTATAAAACGCTAATATGAAAAAAAGCTTTTATAAATGAGTTCATATTATGCTACGAAATACTATTAACTACTCTTAATATTCTGTATGATTAACTTGTTCCATTTGACTATTTTAAAGGAAATGGCACCGACTACTCGACACACCGTGAATATGAATGAAGAGGAATTCCGTACTTTTCTAGCTTCAAACATAGCCGCAGTACAGGCTGCGCTACACACCAACAATAACCTTGGATCTGGCAGTACAGGAAATCGTGTAGGATGCACCTACAAAGAATTCACTGCCTGCAAACCTTTGGAATTTGATGGAACTGAAGGACCGATCGGATTGAAACGGTGGACCGAGAAGGTCGAATCGGTGTTTGCCATAAGTAAGTGTACTGAAGAGGACAAAGTGAAGTACGATACGCATACCTTCACAGGTTCTGCGTTAACATGGTGGAATACCTATCTAGAGCAAGTGGGACAAGATGATGCGTACGCACTACCGTGGTCAGCATTCAAGCACTTGATGAACGAGAAGTACCGTCCCAGAACCGAGGTCAATAAGCTCAAGACAGAACTTAGAGGGTTACGAACCCAAGGATTTGATATTACCACGTACGAAAGACGATTCACAAAATTGTGCCTATTGTGTCCGGGAGCATTCGAAGATGAGGAAGAGAAGATCGACGCGTTTGTGAAAGGATTACCGGAAAGGATCCAAGAAGATATAAGTTCACACGAGCCCACCTCCATACAACAGGCATGTAGAATGGCTCACAAACTAGTGAACCAGATTGAAGAAAGAATTAAAGAACAGACTGCTGAAGAGGCCAATGTGAAGCAAGTCAAAAGAAAGTGGGAGGAAAACGGTGATAAGAATCACCAATACAACAACAACAGCAATTACAACAATAATCGCAACAATTATCCCAACAATCGCAACATCAATCGCAACTACAACAAACGGCCCAACAACAACAACAACAACAACAACAACATCAACTACAACAATCATCCCAACAACAATAATAACCGCAACAACAACAACAACAATCAGAAGCAGCTATGCCAAAGGTGTGAAAAGTATCACTCGGGGTTCTGCACCAAATTTTGCAACAAGTGAAAAAGAAATGGTCATAGCGCGGTGAAGTGTGAGGTCTACGGACCAGGGGTTAATAGAACGAAAGGAACAAATGGTGTCGGAACGAGTAATGGCGGAGCAAGTAGTGTCAGAGCAAGTTATGCCAATGTAGTTTGTTATAAATGTGGAAAACCGGGCCACATTATTAGAAATTTCCCGAACCAGGAGAACACGAATGGACAAGGCTGTGGAAGAGTTTTCAATATTAATGCGGCAGAGGCACAGGAAGACCCGGAGCTTGTTACGGGTACGTTTCTTATTGATAATAAATCTGCTTATGTTTTATTTGATTCGGGTGCAGATAGAAGCTATATGAGTTGAGATTTTTGTGCTAAATTAAGTTGTCCATTGACGCCTTTGGATAGTAAATATTTACTCGAATTAGCAAATGGTAAATTAATTTCAGCAGATAATATATGTCGGAATCGAGAAATTAAACTGGTTAGCGAAACATTTAAGATTGATTTGATACCAGTAGAGTTAGGGAGTTTTGATGTGATAATCGGTATGGACTGGTTGAAAGAAGTGAAAGCAGAGATCGTTTGTTACAAAAATGCAATTCGCATTATACAAGAAAAAGGAAAACCCTTAATGGTGTACGGAGAAAAGGGCAACACGAAGCTACATATTATTAGTAATTTGAAGGCACAAAAACTAATAAGAAAAGGTTGCTATGCTGTTCTAGCACACGTCGAGAAAGTACAAATTGAAGAAAAGAGCATCAATGATGTTCCCATTGCAAAAGAATTTCCCGATGTATTTCCGAAAGAATTACCGGGATTACCCCTACATCGATCCGTTGAATTTCAAATAGATCTTGTACCAGGAGCTTCACCAATAGCTCGTGCTCCTTACAAACTCGCACTCAGCGAGATGAAAGAACTGCAAAGCCAATTACAAGAACTTTTAGAGCGTGGTTTCATTTGACCAAGCACATCACCGTGGGGAGCTCCTGTTTTGTTTGTTAAGAAGAAAGATGGTACATTCAGGTTGTGTATCGACTACCGAGAGTTGAACAAAATTACCATCAAGAACCGCTACCCACTACCGAGAATCGACGACTTATTTGATCAACTACAAGGCTCGTCTGTTTATTCAAAGATTGACTTACGTTCCGGGTATCATCAAATGCGGGTGAAAGAAGATGATATTCCAAAGACTGCTTTCAGAACACGTTACGGTCATTACAAGTTTATGGTCATGCCATTTGGTTTAACTAATGCACCAGCTGTGTTCATGGACCTTATGAACCGAGTGTGTGGACCATACCTTGACAAGTTTGTCATTGTTTTCATTGATGACATACTTATTTACTCAAAGAATGACCAAGAACACGGTGAACATTTGAGAAAGGTGTTAGAAGTATTGAGGAAGGAAGAATTGTACGCTAAGTTTTCAAAGTGTGCATTTTGGTTGGAAGAAGTTCAATTCCTCGGTCACATAGTGAACAAAGAAGGTATTAATGTGGATCCGGCAAAGATAGAAACTGTTGAAAAGTGGGAAACCCCGAAAACTCCGAAACACATACGCCAGTTTTTAGGACTATCTGGTTACTACAGAAGGTTCATCCAAGACTTTTCCAGAATAGCAAAACCCTTGACTGCATTAACGCATAAAGGGAAGAAATTAGAATGGAATGATGAACAAGAGAAAGCGTTTCAGTTATTGAAGAAAAAGCTAACTACGGCACCTATATTGTCATTGCCTGAAGGGAATGATGATTTTGTGATTTATTGTGACGCATCAAAGTAAGGTCTCGGTTGTGTATTAATGCAACGAACGAAGGTGATTGCTTATGCGTCTAGACAATTGAAGATTCACGAACAAAATTATACGACGCATGATTTGGAATTAGGCGCGGTTGTTTTTGCATTAAAGACTTGGAGGCACTACTTATATGGGGTCAAAAGTATTATATATACCGACCACAAAAGTCTTCAACACATATTTAATCAGAAACAACTGAATATGAGGCAGCGTAGGTGGATTGAATTATTGAATGATTACGACTTTAAGATTCGTTACCACCCGGGGAAGGCAAATGTGGTAGCCGATTCCTTGAGC
The DNA here is from genome assembly GCF_046630445.1 of Rutidosis leptorrhynchoides. Taxonomy (NCBI): domain Eukaryota; kingdom Viridiplantae; phylum Streptophyta; class Magnoliopsida; order Asterales; family Asteraceae; genus Rutidosis; species Rutidosis leptorrhynchoides. The sequence goes on from NC_092343.1 coordinate 243,913,595, forward strand.
AGGAAGGACAGAGAACCCATTCGAGTAAAATCTATGAATATAATGATTCATAATAACCTTACTACTCAAATAAAGGAGGCGCAACAAGGAGTTTTAAAAGAGGGAAATTTAAAGGATGAAATACCTAAAGGATCGAAGAAACATCTTAATATTCGGGAAGACGGAATCCGGTATAGGGCTGAAAGGATTTGGGTACCAAAATTTAGAGATATGAGAGAAATGGTACTTAGAGAAGCTCATAAAACCAGATACTCAATACATCCTGGAACGGGGAAGATGTACAAGGATCTCAGGAAATATTTTTGGTGGCCGGGTATGAAAGCCAATGTTGCTAAATACGTAGGAGAATGTTTGACGTGTTCTAAGGTCAAAGCTGAGCATCAGAAACCATCAGGTCTACTTCAACAACCCGAAATCCCGGAATGGAAATGGGAAAACATTACCATGGATTTCATCACTAAATTGCCAAGGACTGCAAGTGGTTTTGATACTATTTGGGTAATAGTTGATCGTCTCACCAAATCAGCACATTTCCTGCCAATAAGAGAAGATGACAAGATGGAGAAGTTAGCACGACTGTATTTGAAGGAAGTCGTCTCCAGACATGGAATACCAATCTCTATTATCTCTGATAGGGATGGCAGATTTATTTCAAGATTCTGGCAGACATTACAGCAAGCATTAGGAACTCGTCTAGACATGAGTACTGCCTATCATCCACAAACTGATCGGCAGATCGAAAGGACGATACAAACGCTTGAAGACATGCTACGAGCATGTGTTATTGATTTCGGAAACAGTTGGGATCGACATCTATCATTAGCAGAATTTTCCTACAACAACAGCTACCATTCAAGCATTGAGATGGCGCCGTTTGAAGCACTTTATGGTAGAAAGTGCAGGTCTCCGATTTGTTGGAGTGAAGTGGGGGATAGACAGATTACGGGTCCGGAGATTATACAAGAAACTACCGAGAAGATCATCCAAATTCAACAACGGTTGAAAACCGCCCAAAGTCGACAAAAGAGCTACGCTGACATTAAAAGAAAAGATATAGAATTTGAAATTGGAGAGATGGTCATGCTTAAAGTTGCACCTTGGAAAGGCGTTGTTCGATTTGGTAAACGAGGGAAATTAAATCCAAGGTATATTGGACCATTCAAGATTATTGATCGTGTCGGACCAGTAGCTTACCGACTTGAGTTACCTCAACAACTCGCGGCTGTACATAACACTTTCCACGTCTCGAATTTGAAGAAATGTTTTGCTAAAGAAGATCTCACTATTCCGTTAGATGAAATCCAAATCAACGAAAAACTCCAATTCATCGAAGAACCCGTCGAAATAATGGATCGTGAGGTTAAAAGACTTAAGCAAAACAAGATTTAACAACCCGTCCTAATCCTCCCGGATGAAGTCTTCAACAGTTGGTCCCATTGCGATGATCGACTCCAAATAATATCCTTAACATGAGCAATTGCACAGCGGAAGACTTAGTTCGTACCTGAGAATAACATGCTTTAAAAGGTCAACATAAAGTTGGTGAGTGAAAGGATCCGAAACTAATCATTCGGACGTTGTCCATATTGATTACAAACGAATTACAATAGTTGATAACATTGCGAGGTACTTGCCCTCTATATGATACATCTTACAAACGTTGCATTTATTCTTAAAAGACAATCTATAGTTACATCCATAATTGACATATTCACCTGACATTTCATATTATTCAAATGACCTAAACCGCCATTTACTTAATAATAGTCTCTATGAACTTCAATGACTCGAATGCAACGCCTTATGATATAAGTCCTTAATGGCCTCAAGTAGTATCCTTAGTACGAGATAATGCACAGCAGAAGACTTAATTCATACCTGAGAATAACATGCTTTAAAATGTCAACATAAAGTTGGTGAGATATAGGTTTAATGTCGACAGCGATATAAATATAGACCACAAGATTTCATATATAAACATTTTAATAAAAATATTCTAAGTGGTTGAGCACTTGGTAACCATACTTAACAATTAATCACGTCGCATATTCCCTTTAATATGAAATCTTACTACACTGTACCAAGTGTAGTCACGAAACGAAGTACTGTGCAACCGTTGAATACTGGTCGTCCAGTCCGGTTGGGGTTGTCAGGCCCGATAGATCTATCAACAGGATTCGCGTTTACAATACCGCTGTAAATATTAGTTACCAAGCTACAGGGAAGTATGCCAGTGGTACAACTCAACGTAGAATATATTTTCAGTTACTTGTGTCCATAACGTAAAATATAAAATACATGTATTCTCATCCCGAAATATTTAGAGTTTAAAAGTGGGACTATATACTCACTTTCGTCTTGAAGATATATATAATTTGACTTGGTCTCCGGTTGATATCACGAACCTATCCATATATAATATATCAATACCTTTTCTTTTTAAACAAACGTCACATATATATACTTGTTATACTTTTAATACTTTTAATAATTCCTTAGTCCGTAGTTAGCAGCTCGTTGTTAGTAATTCAATTTTAATGGTTCATTTTTAGATGTTTAATATACCCGCAATGAAATAAATAAAACCCCCAACGAAATAAATAAAACCCCATCGTATATGTATTGGTCGAGATTAATCTTGACCCACGGTACCGGTGTTGTCAAATGACGTGTTGCGTACATAAAGTACCGGTGTTGTCAAATGACGTGTTGCGTACAAACATGGGATCTTATGATTAATCTTCTCGTGTTGTTTACGGGTGATCCTGAACCATATAAAATTGAATTATAAGTACATATATATAAAATATCATGTTATCTTAGAAATATGTGATTTATTTAATTTTTCCCAATTAATCCCGAAGTTAAACAAGTCTAGGATAACCAATTTTGTTTCAGTCATAGTTTCTTCGTTACAAATCCGTTTTCGTTGATTCAACTTGCCATCTCCTTGGATCGAGTCCCTCTTTAAGACTATGAACTGAAAATACCTTGGTTTGTATTCAAAATCACACGGCATAGGTGAAACTTTAGTGAAACTTAAGAAGTTAAACATTTTTGTTACAAAAAAATAACACTTAATGGCCATTTTTCTAAAAATACTTATACTTTGAATTAAATCATGAAATTTCTATGTGTTAACATATTTATAGTAAAAATCATTTTTCCAGAACATAAACCTCCAATTCAAAGTTTAAGATAGTTTTTAATTATCCAACCCAAAACAGTCCCCGGTTACACTCCGACGTCGTAAAAACAGTTTTTAAGATATTCTTTGAAAAACCAAGTTATACCTTGTTAAGTTAGCATATATTTAAGTTATATTACAGGTCTTGAAGTATTTTAAAAGTTAAGTTAGAAGGATCTATTTAGTTTGCAAACAAGTTTGAAAACTTTCAAACTATGTTCTTGTTGTTAAAATTGTATACCACAAAATATGATAGCTATATATATATGAATCGAATAAGGTTATGAACATAGATACTACCTCAAGTTCCTTGGACAAGGTTTCTGTAAAAGAGGAGTAAAAAGCTAGAACCAAAAGGGTGATGGAATTGGATGAAAGATTGGAAGTAAGTTTGTGTTCTTGGAAGGATTTCTTGAAGTGTTTTTGTATGGTTTTCTTATGGTGTTTAAGTAAGGTTTTTGAAGCTAAATGATGGGGAAAATGCTTGGAGATGATCAAGTATGAAGTTAAGAGTATTTTGAGAGAGAAATGGAAGTGTAAGTATAATAAAATGGGGTGAAGAAATGGTGTGCATGCATAAAAACGTTTTTAGGTTATAAAGGAAAAAAAAAATACATAACTTTGTTTTCTTGCTAAATAATTCATGCTACTTGACAAATGGTTGGTTCCACATGTTTCTTAATCATTTAAGGCTGCTAAGGAGCAGATTTTTATTGGTATATACCAATAGTAAATACATCTAGAAGCTGCGTATGATACGGGTACATATACCCTAGGTATACGTATAGAAATCTTTGAGAAAACGGAACGAGGATTCAAATATAGCTATCTTTTGTAAATATACTTATATTGTTTTATGTATTTAAGTCTTTAAAAGTGATTAAATACATTACTTATACGATATATGTATAAACATTATAGGTCATAAGTATTTAAGTCAAATAACGTTACGTATGGTTATCGTTTTGAAAACTTAAGTTAGTAGTTTCAAAATATACTTATAACTTATTGTTATTAATACAAAATGAGATATTAAAACATTCTTAGATCATGTTAAATATGTATATATACATATATATACACAAACGTATAATTATCATATATTGTATAGTTCGTGATATCATCGGTCAAACTAGACGGTCAAACGTTGTGTAAAACTCTTTTTGAAAACATAAGTCTCAACAATTTGGATTGCTTATCATGTTGGTAAGGTTTAATTTATGTAAATATTAATCTTATAAGTATAGAACGATCGAAAAAGTGCGGGTCAACTTTAGGGTTTTTGCTTATCGTGTCGGAACCATATAGAGATTAGAGTTTAAATTTGGTCGGAAATTTCCGGGTCGTTACAGTACCCACCCGTTAAAGAAATTTCGTCCTCGAAATTTGGTAGAGGTTGTCATAAATAACAATAGGAATGTTTTCATGACGAATATGAGGTAATAATGAAATTTTATCATTATTGAAAGATTTAGATAAAACGATTCGGTTATGTGAGACGCACGAGCGAAGCTATCACAAATGAGTGAAATGAGTAAATATAGAATTGTTGTAACCGATGACGTGATTATGATCGATTTCCGGGATTTAAGGGTTTTAAAGAAAATCTTATGTAATAAGATTTAGTTTTGCGGCGATCAGGATCTTCTTTGATTTAACGCGGCAATCTGTTTTGATTTCTTTGTCGAATATTTCACTATAAATTTACCTCCTTCCCTTTCTTTCTTCCCACATCTTCTATTCTTTCTCTTTAGTTCCTACTTTAAGACATTCGCTAATATGCTCCATCCCATTCTAATCCTTGTTATATTTCTAACTTTCATATCTTTTATTCTTCTTTTTCATCTATCACCAGAAGAATCTATTCTCTTTTATCCTTTCCTTGGAATTATAATGTTTTTAATTCTCCCGTGCCTTTACGTTGCAATACGTATTGATATGCACGGTTTGTAGTTTCGGGGTTGTTGTTAGGTTTTATACCTTCCCTTATATTTCGATGTTCCTACTCCCGTCCCTTAAAATCATTGTCATCCACAGTTAATGCTCTCTCTTATTTGCTGTGGTTTATGTTCCTATTTCTATTCTGAGGTTTTGTCCCTTCGTTTCTTCTTCCTGTCCTCGAGCCAAGCGAACAATGGTCCGAAATTCGTAGGTAGGAAATTTGGAATGAACCTAGCTATTGGTTTTAGAATGAAATTGTAATGGCACGATCTTGATTCATTAAATTACTCGAATATTCCGGAAAAATAGAACTATCAAGGTGATACGTTCTAATATGTTTGGAGACTTGATAGAATGTAAGAGCCGTGTAACATGGCACATGATGACGGTACTGTGAATCATCACATTCCATTAGAAACTTAACATGACTTACTGTAATATAATGAAGTTGATCAAGTTTCATTATATTATACTAATTCATGCATCAGTTCCCAACACTACTTCAAATCATTTATATTTTAATCTCGGAGGTTTCAGAATTTAGAAATTAACACAGTTTCTTTTATATTATAACGCAGATGTTACGGAGAGATAAATGATCGCAGATAGGAATAGTTGTAAAAATATCTCCTGAAATATGAAAAATATGTATAACGAATGATATGAAGATATCTTATAATATCTAAGATAAGATGATGATGAAAAATATCATCCGGGCAAGGTTTTGAATAAAGAGTAGGGTTCTTACTGACGGTTTCAGCAGGTACGGAATCGTTTGTATTCTTTGAGAGCAGGTTCAGTCCCTGTGATTTATCCACAGCCTCTTTCATACTTTGCTTCATCCGTTTTCTAGTTCCAAACTTTTTTTTTTTCAGCTTTACCACCTTACTATTCTTTGTCATCAAACTTTTGACCGTTAAAGTCGTTTACAGTTTTTGCTGCTTCGTTAGCATTTCAAGAACTATTTCATAGTCCCGGGTGTTTTTCAGAAACTTCACGTTCAGATTATGAAATTCTTAGGGATAGACATTATAGATATGATGGAAGAAGTTCCGCGAGATTTTCAAAATACTGATTGTTGATTTTGCCAAAAGGATAACGATCTGCTGGTGCACCTGTTGATGTTGTCGAGGGATATAAAAGGTTTTCCGGTAATGACGGCGAAAGGACAAGGTATAAATATCATGATTATAATAAAAATAATCTCACTGAAAAGTCGAAGTGGAGCTGTGACAAAATTAGCTTCTTGAAAAGGAATTGTAGGGTTGTTCTTGCTAATAAATGGCAAAGGATTCAATACGTTATGTGTTAAATTATGAATTTGGGTTCGAGAGTTCTTCAGGTGTATAACTGTATGTATAAATCTTCATTCCGTAGGCAAGGTGCGGCGGGTTCAACTTCTCGGTCGAGGTGTTGTCAGGAATCATGAAAGGATTTGAATGCGAATTGTAATCGTCAAGTTACGAATGAGGTTTAAGATAAAATCAAGTGGCAAGCTTGAAGAATTGTTTAGCTTCATATGTTACAATCAACATTTTAATTCATTTTAATTGTCCAGAGTTAGCCGGAACAGTTAGCGTGGAATCCTTAATAGATTTTTAATTAGTTAAATCGTGTGTTTCTAACAATTTTTTTTTTTATTTTGTCCAATGTTTTCTTCTTTATGCCACTTGTTGGATTCTGGTAGGTCAAAATCCGAATATGAAATTTGATTGAAAATGGTTATTCTGGGGTGAGCGGATACGAATATCGGTGGTTGTAAGTAAGATAATAGATAACCGTTGAATCAGATTCAAGAATATACAATATAACTTATTAATGTGAATTCTAAATATTCCTCGGGTACTACCCACCCGTTAAAATATTTTCATCATTAATAGTTTGTACGAAGGAATTTTTAATTACTATCTTTATGAAAATATACTTGCATATATATTTTCTTCAGAGATAATCATAGATTTAATGAGTCAATAAGATATTAAACTCATTTGATTTATCGTTAATTCTAGGTTACATAATCTCTAAGACTTTAGAAATTACATAATCGTCATACGATACGTAAAGCGAAGATAATCGATGTAGAACGATATATAGAACGAAGATCATACTCGAAGTACAGATATTGAGTCGTGTGATGTTGATATTCGAGATACAGATTGTGATGTTGAGATTTAAGGCGCGGTTGTGATTGGGGTGATAAAGGTACTGTCGGCGTTGACGATGGTAGTACGGATTATGCTGCTGGTGCTGCTGTTGGTGTTTGTAACCTTCGCACCATATTCTCCAAAACCACTACCCGAGCACGGAGTTCGTTGACTTCTTCTATTATACCGGGATGATTGACGGTTGGAACGAGCGAATGAACAAGATTTGAAATATGGGATAGTATGTAATCATGACGAGATACTCTAGAAATGAGCGAGAAAATGGTGTTTCGAATAGGTTCGCCGGTAAGTGCTTCAGGTTCATCGTTAAGAGGACAATTTGGTGGATGGAATGGATCACCTTCTTCTTGCCTCCAGAAATTTAGTATATTACGAACCCATCCCCAATTCATCCAGAATAGATGATGGGAAATTGGTTGATCCATTCCGGTAACGCTGTTCTCGGAGCTCGAATGGAAATCCATATCGGCGAAGCTATCGAAGTCGGAGGAATTTGAGCTGGATGAAGAATCCATCTTGTATGGTCGGAGAAATGAATTTTTGGTTTGGAATAGATTATAGGAGTTGGGTTTGGTACTCTTCAATACATAATTTACATATGTATATATAATATCAAAATTCCATGAATTACGGAGAATCTTTGAAATACGTCAGGCAATGTCTATAGTAACAGATACGCTAGGATATGAATTTTGTCTATACACTATCGATGCACTAAATGCAGTAAGACGTGTCTAGACTTAAGAATGATAAGCAGGCAGTTCCCTAAGAATGATAAGCAGATGATTTCCGACTAGGATTGATAAGCAAAACTTTTGACAGGCAGACACGGTCAAAGTCCAGACTCACTTAATGTATCCTAACAACTACTAGTTAGACACACTAATGCAAGGCCTGGTTCGCTAAGACCAACGCTCTGATACCAACTGAAAGGATCCGAAACTAATCATCCGGACGTTGTCCATATTGATTACAAACGAATTACAATAGTTGATAACATTGCGAGGTACTTGCCCTCTATATGATACATCTTACAAACGTTGCATTTATTCTTAAAAGACAATCTATAGTTACATCCATAATTGACATATTCGCCTGACATTTCATAATATTCAAATGACCTAAACCGCCATTTACTTAATAATAGTCTCTATGAACTTCAATGACTCGAATGCAACGCCTTATGATATAAGTCCTTAATGGCCTCAAGTAGTATCCTTAGTACGAGATAATGCACAGCGGAAGACTTAATTCATACCTGAGAATAACATGCTTTAAAATGTCAACATAAAGTTGGTGAGATATAGGTTTAATGTCGACAGCGATATAAATATAGACCACAAGATTTCATATATAAACATTTTAATAAAAATATTCTAAGTGGTTGAGCACTTGGTAACCATACTTAACAATTAATCACGTCGCATATTCCCTTTAATATGAAATCTTACTACACTGTACCAAGTGTAGTCACGAAACGAAGTACTGTGCAACCGTTGAATACTGGTCGTCCAGTCCGGTTGGGGTTGTCAGGCCCGATAGATCTATCAACAGGATTCGCGTTTACAATACCGCTGTAAATATTAGTTACCAAGCTACAGGGAAGTATGCCAGTGGTACAACTCAACGTAGAATATATTTTCAGTTACTTGTGTCCATAACGTAAAATATAAAATACATGTATTCTCATCCCGAAATATTTAGAGTTTAAAAGTGGGACTATATACTCACTTTCGTCTTGAAGATATATATAATTTGACTTGGTCTCCGGTTGATATCACGAACCTATCCATATATAATATATCAATACCTTTTCTTTTTAAACAAACGTCACATATATATACTTGTTATACTTTTAATACTTTTAATAATTCCTTAGTCCGTAGTTAGCAGCTCGTTGTTAGTAATTCAATTTTAATGGTTCATTTTTAGATGTTTAATATACCCGCAATGAAATAAATAAAACCCCCAACGAAATAAATAAAACCCCATCGTATATGTATTGGTCGAGATTAATCTTGACCCACGGTACCGGTGTTGTCAAATGACGTGTTGCGTACATAAAGTACCGGTGTTGTCAAATGACGTGTTGCGTACAAACATGGGATCTTATGATTAATCTTCTCGTGTTGTTTACGGGTGATCCTGAACCATATAAAATTGAATTATAAGTACATATATATAAAATATCATGTTATCTTAGAAATATGTGATTTATTTAATTTTTCCCAATTAATCCCGAAGTTAAACAAGTCTAGGATAACCAATTTTGTTTCAGTCATAGTTTCTTCGTTACAAATCCGTTTTCGTTGATTCAACTTGCCATCTCCTTGGATCGAGTCCCTCTTTAAGACTATGAACTGAAAATACCTTGGTTTGTATTCAAAATCACACGGCATAGGTGAAACTTTAGTGAAACTTATGAAGTTAAACATTTTTGTTACAAAAAAATAACACTTAATGACAATTTTTCTAAAAATACTTATACTTTGAATTAAATCATGAAATTTCTATGTGTTAACATATTTATAGTAAAAATCATTTTTCCAGAACATAAACCTCCAATTCAAAGTTTAAGATAGTTTTTAATTATCCAACCCAAAACAGTCCCCGGTTACACTCCGACGTCGTAAAAATAGTTTTTAAGATATTCTTTGAAAAACCAAGTTATACCTTGTTAAGTTAGCATATATTTAAGTTATATTACAGGTCTTGAAGTATTTTAAAAGTTAAGTTAGAAGGATCTATTTAGTTTGCAAACAAGTTTGAAAACTTTCAAACTATGTTCTTGTTGTTAAAATTGTATACCACAAAATATGATAGCTATATATATATGAATCGAATAAGGTTATGAACATAGATACTACCTCAAGTTCCTTGGACAAGGTTTCTGTAAAAGAGGAGTAAAAAGCTAGAACCAAAAGGGTGATGGAATTGGATGAAAGATTGGAAGTAAGTTTGTGTTCTTGGAAGGATTTCTTGAAGTGTTTTTGTATGGTTTTCTTATGGTGTTTAAGTAAGGTTTTTGAAGCTAAATGATGGGGAAAATGCTTGGAGATGATCAAGTATGAAGTTAAGAGTATTTTGAGAGAGAAATGGAAGTGTAAGTATAAGAAAATGGGGTGAAGAAATGGTGTGCATGCATAAAAACGTTTTTAGGTTATAAAGGAAAAAAAAAATACCTAACTTTGTTTTCTTGCTAAATAATTCATGCTACTTGACAAATGGTTGGTTCCACATGTTTCTTAATCATTTAAGGCTGCTAAGGAGCAGATTTTTATTGGTATATACCAATAGTAAATACATCTAGAAGCTGCGTATGATACGGGTACATATACCCTAGGTATACGTATAGAAATCTTTGAGAAAACGGAACGAGGATTCAAATATAGCTATCTTTTGTAAATATACTTATATTGTTTTATGTATTTAAGTCTTTAAAAGTGATTAAATACATTACTTATACGATATATGTATAAACATTATAGGTCATAAGTATTTAAGTCAAATAACGTTACGTATGGTTATCGTTTTGAAAACTTAAGTTAGTAGTTTCAAAATATACTTATAACTTATTGTTATTAATACAAAATGAGATATTAAAACATTCTTAGATCATGTTAAATATGTATATATACATATATATACACAAACGTATAATTATCATATATTGTATAGTTCGTGATATCATCGGTCAAACTAGACGGTCAAACGTTGTGTAAAACTCTTTTCAAAAACATAAGTCTCAACAATTTGGATTGCTTATCATGTTGGTAAGGTTTAATTTATGTAAATATTAATCTTATAAGTATAGAACGATCGAAAAAGTGCGGGTCAACTTTAGGGTTTTTGCTTATCGTGTCGGAACCATATAGAGATTAGAGTTTAAATTTGGTCGGAAATTTCCGGGTCGTTACAGTGAGATATATAGGTTTGATGCTAGCAGCGTTATAACTATGGACCACAAGATTTCATGTTTATAAAGAATACACTCCTCGTGTATGAAAATTCGTTGAGCACTTGGTAACCATACTTAACATCTATATTATAGCAGCATATTCTTAAATAAACCCTACACCGTACCAAGTGTAGTAACGAAACGAAGTACTGTGCAACCGTTTAAAACTGGTCGTCCAGCCCGGTTGGGGTTGTCAGGCCCGATAGATCTATCAACAGGATTCACGTTTACGCTCCTCACGTAAATATTAGCTACCAAGTATAAAGAAATATGCCATGGTACAACTCAACGTAGAATTTATTTTTGATCACTTGTGTCCATAACGTAAATCATTTATAAAAACAGCGCATGTATTCTCAGCCCAAAAATATTTAGAGTTTAAAAGGGACTATATACTCACCTAATGTATTTTGTAGTAAAAATACATATAACATCATTGAACAAGTGTAGGGTTGGCCTCGGATTCACGAACCTATATTATTTGGATATTTATTAATACACTTAACCGTAATCGAATAAAGTTATATATATATATATAATTTATTAGTTATATTATTTTTATATTATTATTGATAAAAATAATAATGATAATAGTAACAATACTTGATATTACTAAATAAAGTAATGATGTTAATAATAGTTATATTAATAATAATTATAGTGATATTAATAATAATATTTGTAAAAATATCAATTTTTCTGTTACTGATAGTTATGATAATAATATTTATAGTAACAATATTAATGATAATCATACCTTTATAATTGTTAAAAATCATATTTATTTATTTGTTTTAATGATGATGATAATATATTAGTAATAGCAATAATAGTAATAATATTTATATTATTAATTATAATCATAAAGGATAATCTTTATAATAATACTTGTATTAATAATAAGTGTTTTAAACTAACAATAATAATATTAATAATAATGATAATTATAATTATAAAATGATAATAATACTAGAAATAATAATAATAATAATAATATTAATAATAATAAAACAAGATAACTACCTCATAAATTGGTCCAAAAAGAATTATAGTGACACTACCAGGGATCGAACCCGGGAGCTCCCGGTCATCACTAGCACCCTTAACCACTGATCTGTTGCCTGTTTTTCTGATATTTACTACGACTCATTTATATTTATCCAGTGTTACCTAGTTTCCATATTCTACTTCATCTTCTTCAAACTTACATCGACCCATTTAATTAAACTCTTTCTAAACAACGATTTTAGGGGTTAATAATAACATGTAAACACTGTTTTGAGAGTAATTAGTATGAAAGAAAAAAAATATATATATATAAGAAAGAGAACCTGTTACCCGTCGCTGAATGAAAAAAAAAATGTGGATTTCGAATTGAAGACTGTTTTGACCTATAATTATAACATAAAGTAAATCGTGAATTACACCTGGAAACTATCTGAATCGTTTATTGATCCTGAGACTCGAAAACCAACTTGAATTTTACCAAAATCTCAGTGTTTGACCTTTTTATTATAAAGGTTGACCATCAAAATTAACAATCAATTCGCTAAATTAAAACCCGTAAATTTACCAATAGTTTCACTAGATAATTCCAATTAACTTTGCATTTATAGATTTTTGAAATAGCTTTCAAATTCTAGATTTTGATTCTAAGGTTCAGTAACAGAGGTCGACAAAAAAAAATTAAATTGATTTGAATTTTATACAAAAAAAAAAATACTTGTAATTATTATTGTGGAAGAAAGTTTCAATTGAGTTCTGCACCCCTTTGAGAGAAATCGGTTGATTTATAATAGAGAAGATGTTGACAGCAATTCACGGGTATACAGAAATTGATAGGAATAGATAAATAAAAAAAATATAAAAAAAAACAGATGGTAAAATTGATATACGCGTTTTTCTTTTATATATCCCTTTTTTTATTATTATTATTATACAGATTTATTTATACTAATAATAAATAGTCATGTTAATAATTATAATATCCTTAATATAATGCATAATACAAATAATAAAATAATAGTATTAATGATCATAATAATAATGATATATTTAATTAAATTATCAATAATAATAACTATAAAATTTATAATAATAATAATAATAATACTAATTATAATAATACTAATAATATTCATAATTCTAGTATTTAATACTTATTAACTAATAATTAAGTATATTAATAATACTAAATTTATTAATAAGGATAAAAATAATATTTCTGATAATAAGATTTATAACACTAATGTCATTAGTATTAATACTAATACTGGTTATAATAGTATGGTAATAATAATATAACAATATGTATCTGTCAAATTTTTATATTTATATCATCATATTATTAATATTGTTATGTATTTTAATAATATAGTGAAAGTAATAATATTATTTCAACAATTTTATATATATTTACTTATGTAATTTTTAATATTCTGCTAACATTTATAAGTCCTAAAATAGATTTCCTAGTATGTTAATCATACCGTTTAATGTTTTGTTAATATTTCACAAATTAATAATCATATATATTCATACATATCTATTTACACATAATTGTTCGTGAATCGTCAGACATGGTCAAAGGGTAACTGATTATCCGAATATAGATTTCAAACTTTCTAGACTCAACATTAGAGATTTTTGCTTATCATGTCGGAAACATATAAAAATTAGGGTTTAAATTTGGTCGAAAATTTCCGGGTCGTTACAGTACCTACCCGTTAAAGAAATTTCGTCCCCGAAATTTGATGGAGGTCGTTATGAATAACAACAAGAATGTTTTCATGACGAAAATGAGGTGATAATAGATTTTTATCATCATTGAGTAAAATTAGATAAAACAATTTGATTACTCAGAGGGTACGAATGAAGCTATCATTAAATAGTGAAATGAAAAGGATAAATTTCATCATAACCTTTGATTAGTCATGGTTGAATTCCGAAATTCGAGGGATTTAGAGAAAATCTTTGTAATAAGATTTGGTTTCTCGGCGATCAGGATCTTCTTTGATTTACTGCGGCAATCTGTTTCGATTTCTCTGTCGGATACTTCACTATAAACCCACTCCTTCGTTTCCTTATTCTCCACAACTCACACCTTCTATTCTTTCCTCCTTGATTCATACTTTAAAGCAAGATTGCAAAAGACGTGAGACGGGGTCGAGACGGTCGGGTCCTAAAAAGTTCGAGACGTTCGAGACGGGGTCGAGACGGGCGTTGACCAAAGTTGACTTTTAAATTTATAAGTATAAAAATGCATATATGTACACATGTTTTATAGCTAAAAACTTTAATTGATTAATTTGTACCCATAATTGCTACCATCGTTAATTTAATACAAAAATTTCAAACTAAAATACGATATTTTTCACCGATTTTCTGACTTTTCTGAATTTTGACCGACTTTGACCTGATTTTTTTCAACTTTAACCCGAATTTTGACCGTTGACTGTCATATTAGACGGTTTTCTTCGAGACGGGACGGGTTAGTCACCAAACCGTCGAGACGGGTGTCGCAACGGCTCGAGACGGGGTGTTTTGCAACAGAGCTTTAAAGCATTCATCAATATGCTCCATCCTGTCCTGATTCTTGATATACTCCTAACTTTCATATCTATAATTCTTCTTTTTCATCTACCGCCAGGAGAATCTATTTACTTATACTCTTGTGTTCATAGTGTTTCTGATTCTCCCGTGTCTTTATATTGCTATATGCATTGATATACACGGTTTGTAATTTTTGGGTTGTTATCGACCTTTGTATTCTTCATTATTTTTCGGAGCTTCATGCTTCTGTTTCCTTCTCCCGAATTCGAGTTAGGCGAGTAATGGTCCGAAATTCGTAAGTATGAAGTTTGGAATGAACATAGCTAATGCCTTTAGAAAGAAATGGTAATGGCAAAATTTTGATTTGTCAAGTTACCAGAATTTAGAAGAAAAGATGGAACTATCAGGAAGATATGTTCTCGATATATTCGAAAATTGGGTAGAATGTAAGAGTCGTGTAACATGGCACATGATGATGGTACAGTGAATCATCACATCCCATTAGAAACTTAACATGACTTACTGTAATATAATGAAGTTGATCAAGTTTCATTATATTATACTAATTCATGCATCAGTTTCCCAACACTGCTTCAGAACATTCCTATTTTAAATTCGAAGATTTCAAAATTTAGAAACTAACACAGTTTCTTTTATGTTGTAACGCAGATATTACGGAGAATTACATGATCGCAGGTAGGAATAGTTGTGAAAATATCTCCAGAATTATGGAGAATATATATAACAGAAGATATGAAGATATCTTATAATATCTAAGATAAGATGATGATGAAGAATATCATCTGGAAAGGTTTAGGATAAGGATTAAGGTTCTTACTAACGATTTCAGCAGGCACTGAATCATTTTGATTCTTTGAAAGCAGATTCAGTTCTTGTGATTTATCCACACCTTCCTTCATACTTTGCTCGGTCCGTTTTCCAGTTCTAAACCTCCTCTTTTCTGAGCTTTATCAATACATTCTACTTTATCGTCAACTTTTGACTGCTAAATTCATTTACAGTTTTTGCTGCTTCATCAGCATTTAGAGAACTACTTCATAGTTCAGGGTGTTTTTCAGAAACTTCACATTCGGAATATGAAATTCTTAGGGATAGATGTTATAAGTATAACTGAAGAGGTTCTGCGAATTTTCAAAATACTGATTGCGGGTTCTGCCAAAGAGATAATGAGCTGTTGGTACATCTGTTGATGATGTCGCGGGATATGAAAGGTTTCCTGGTAACGATGGTGAAAGGATAACGTATATGTCAAGGTTATAATAAGACTAGTCTTGCTGAGAAATCGAAGTTAACTTGCTGGAGCTGTGACAAAATTGGCGACTTTGAAAAGGAATCATAAGGTTGTTTTTGCTAATGAATGGTAAAGGATTCAACACGGGTACGTGTTAAACTAAGAATTTAGGTTCGAGAGTTTTTCAGATGTATAACTGTATGCATAAATCTTTCTTCCGCAGACGAGGTGCGGCGGGTTCAACTTCTCGATCGAGGTGTTTTCAAGAATCATGATCGGTTTGAATATGAATTGTAATTGTCGAGGTACAAATGAGGTTTTAAGATAGAATCAAGTGGCAAACTTGAAGATTAGTTTAGTTTCATATGTTATAATCAATATTTTAATTCATTTTACTTGTCCATAGTTAGCAGTCTATTAGTCCGATTGTCCAATGGTCCAATAGTTCAACAGTTCAATATATTCATATATAATTTAATATACATAATTAATACGTATCGTGACCCGTGTACCGATCTCAGTGTCGATCACAACTCAAAGTATATATATATTTTTGAATCAACTCCGACCCTGTATAGCCAACTCCCACCTTCACATATAGAGTGTCTATGGTTGTTCCAAAATATATATATAGATGGGTCGATATGATAAGTCGAAACCTTGCATACGTGTCCCGTTATTTAAAATGCGTAAAATAAATAAATATATATCATGGCCCATTATACAACGTGTTGTCTCAGAATAAATCCGACGTATTGTTGTACATGTGTCCCGACAGTATGTACAATGCAGAAATTAAAATTGCGAGAAGATAAATTGCGATAAATTAAATGTTAATCAGTTAGCTGGGAACAGTTAGCCGGAACAGTTAGCGTGAAATCCTATCACAATTTCAATTAATTAATTCGTTTGTTTCTAACACTTTTTATTTTTGTCCAATGTTTTCTTCGTTATACCACTTGTTGGATTCTGATAGATCAAAATCCAAATATGAAATTTGAATAGAAATGGTTATTCTGTGGTGAACGGATATGTATATCGGTAGTTGTAAGTAGAATAGTAAATGATCGTTGAATCAGATTCGAAGAATGTACAGTGTAACTTATTAATGTGAATTCTAAATATTCCTCGGGTACTACCCACCCGTTAAAATATTTTCATCATTAACAGTTTGTACAAAAGAATTTTTAATTACAATCTTTATGAAAATATACTTGCATATATATTTTCTTTGGATGTAATTATGAATTTAATGAGTCAATAGGATATTAAACTCATTTGAATTATCGTTAATACTAGATCATATAATCTCTAAAACTTTAGAGATTACATAATCGCCATGTCGAGCGAAGATAAAAGAGGTAGAACGTTACGTAAAATGAAAATAATCGATGTAGAACGATATGTAGAACGGAGATCATACTCGAAGTACAGATGGTGATATTGAAGCGTGTGAGGTTGATATCCGAGATACAGATTGTGATGTTGAGAGTTACGGCGCGGTTGTGGTTTGGGGGTGATAAGAGTACTGTCGGAGTTGATGATGGTGGTGTTGATTATGCTGCTGGTGCTGCTGCTGGTGTTTACAACCTTCGCACCATGTTCTCCATAGCCGTCACGCGAGTGTGAAGTTTGTTAACTTCTGCTAGTGCACCGGGATGATTGACAGTTGGGGCGAGCGGATGAATAAGATTCGAAATATGGGATAGTATATAATCGTGACGAGATACTCTAGAAGTGAGAGAGAAAATGGTTTCTCGAACAGGTTCGCCGGTAAGTGCTTCAGGTTCATTGTCAAGTGGCAATTTGGTGGATGGAAAGGATCTTCGATGTGGAATAATCTTCGGATATCAGATGATATTCTAGCTATATAGAATATCTATATATATATATAATACTAAAGATTTCGTAGACTATAGAGGAACCTACGGCATATGTCAAGCAAGTCTACAGATGCGCTAAGATATGAATTTTGTCCATACACTATCGATGCACTAAATGCAGTAAGACGTGTCTAGACTTAAGAATGATAAGCAGGGAATTTCCTAAGGATGATAAGCAGGTGATTTCAGACTAGAAATGATAAGCAAAACTTTTGACATGCAAATACGGTCAAAGTCCAGACCCACTAATGCATCTAAACAACTAACAGTTAGACACACTAATACAAGACCTGGTTCGCTAAGACCAACGCTCTGATACCAACTTTAACAACCCGTCCTAATCCTCCCGGACGAAGTCTTCAACAGTTGGTCCCATTGCGATGATCGACTCCAAATAATATCCTTAACATGAGCAATTGCACAGCGGAAGACTTAGTTCGTACCTGAGAATAACATGCTTTAAAAGGTCAACATAAAGTTGGTGAGATATATAGGTTTGATGCTAGCAGCGTTATAACTATGGACCACAAGATTTCATGTTTATAAAGAATACACTCCTCGTGTATGAAAAGTCGTTGAGCACTTGGTAACCATACTTAACATCTATATTATAGCAGCATATTCTTAAATAAACCCTACACCGTACCAAGTGTAGTAACGAAACGAAGTACTGTGCAACCGTTTAAAACTGGTCGTCCAGCCCGTTTGGGGTTGTTAGGCCCGATAGATCTATCAACAGGATTCGCGTTTACGCTCCTCACGTAAATATTAGCTACCAAGTATAAAGAAATATGCCATGGTACAACTCAACGTAGAATTTATTTTTGATCACTTGTGTCCATAACGTAAATCATTTATAAAAACAGCGCATGTATTCTCAGCCCAAAAATATTTAGAGTTTAAAAGGGACTATATACTCACCTAATGTATTTTGTAGTAAAAATACATATAACATCATTGAACAAGTGTAGGGTTGGCCTCGGATTCACGAACCTATATTATTTGGATATTTATTAATACACTTAACCGTAATCGAATAAAGTTATATATATATAATTTATTAGTTATATTATTTTTATATTATTATTGATAAAAATAATAATGATAATAGTAACAATACTTGATATTACTAAATAAAGTAATGATGTTAATAATAGTTATATTAATAATAATTATAGTGATATTAATAATAATATTTGTAAAAATATCAATTTTTCTGTTACTGATAGTTATGATAATAATATTTATAGTAACAATATTAATGATAATCATACCTTTATAATTGTTAAAAATCATATTTATTTATTTGTTTTAATTATGATGATAATATATTAGTAATAGCAATAATAGTAATAATATTTATATTATTAATTATAATCATAAAGGATAATCTTTATAATAATACTTGTATTAATAATAAGTGTTTTAAACTAACAATAATAATATTAATAATAATGATAATTATAATTCTAAAGTGATAATAATACTAGAAATAATAATAATAATAATAATAATAATAATAATAATAATAATAATAATAATAATAATAATAATAATAAAACAAGATAACTACCTCATAAATTGGTCCAAAAAGAATTATAGTGACACTGCCAGGGATCGAACCCGGGACCTCCTGGTCATCACTAGCACCCTTAACCACTGATCTGTTGCCTGTTTTTCTGATATTTACTACGACTCATTTATATTTATCCAGTGTTACCTAGTTTCAATATTCTACTTCATCTTCTTCAAACTTACATCGACCCATTTAATTAAACTCTTTCTAAACAACGATTTTAGGGGTTAATAATAACATGTAAACACTGTTTTGAGAGTAATTAGTTTGAAAGAAAAAAAATATATATATATAAGCAAGAGAACCTGTTACCCGTCGCTGAATGAAAAAAAAAATGTGGATTTCGAATTGAAGACTGTTTTGACCTATAATTATAACATAAAGTAAATCGTGAATTACACCTGGAAACTATCTGAATCGTTTATTGATCCTGAGACTCGAAAACCAACTTGAATTTTACCAAAATCACAGCGTTTGACCTTTTTGTTATAAAGGTTGACCATCAAAATTAACAATCAATTCGCTAAATTAAAACCCGTAAATTTACCAGTAGTTTCACTAGATAATTCCAATTAACTTTGCATTTATAGATTTTTGAAATAGCTTTCAAATTCCAGATTTTGATTCTAAGGTTCAGTAACAGAGGTCGACTAAAAAAAATTAAATTGATTTGAATTTTATACAAAAAAAAAAATACTTGTAATTATTATTGTGGAAGAAAGTTTCAATTGAGTTCTGCACCCCTTTGAGAGAAATCGGTTGATTTATAATAGAGAAGATGTTGACAGCAATTCACGGGTATACAGAAATTGATAGGAATAGATAAATAAAAAAAATATAAAAAAAACAGATGGTAAAATTGATATACGCGTTTTTCTTTTATATATCCCTTTTTTTTATTATTATTATTATACAGATTTATTTATACTAATAATAAATAGTCATGTTAATAATTATAATATCCTTAATATAATGCATAATACAAATAATAAAATAATAGTATTAATGATCGTAATAATAATGATATATTTAATTAAATTATCAATAATAATAACTATAAAATTTATAATAATAATAATAATAATACTAATTATAATAATACTAATAATATTCATAATTCTAGTATTTAATACTTATTAACTAATAATTAAGTATATTAATAATACTAAATTTATTAATAAGGATAAAAATAATATTTCTGATAATAAGATTTATAACACTAATGTCATTAGTATTAATACTAATACTGGTTATAATAGTATGGTAATAATAATATAACAATATGTATCTGTCAAATTTTTATATTTATATCATCATATTATTAATATTGTTATGTATTTTAATAATATAGTGAAAGTAATAATATTATTTCAACAATTTTATATATATTTACTTATGTAAATTTTAATATTCTGCTAACATTTATAAGTCCTAAAATAGATTTCCTAGTATGTTAATCATACCGTTTAATGTTTTGTTAATATTTCACAAATTAATAATCATATATATTCATACATATCTATTTACACATAATTGTTCGTGAATCGTCAGACATGGTCAAAGGGTAACTGATTATCCGAATATAGATTTCAAACTTTCTAGACTCAACATTAGAGATTTTTGCTTATCATGTCGGAAACATATAAAAATTAGGGTTTAAATTTGGTCGGAAATTTCCGGGTCGTTACAGAAGATACCAATTGTTAAGGTTCGATGGAATGCTCGTAGAGGACCCGAGTTCACCTGGGAGCGTGAAGATCAGATGAAGAAGAAATACCCGCATCTATTTCCAGAAGATTCGTCAACACCTTCAACAACTTAAAATTTCGGGACGAAATTTATTTAACGGGTAGGTACTGTAGTGACGCGAACTTTTTCATGTTTATATATATTAATTGAGATTGATATTTACATGATTAAATATTTCCAACATGTTAAGCAATCAAACTTGTTAAGACTTGATTAATTGAAATATGTTTCATATAGACAATTGACCACCCAAGTTGACCGGCGATTCACGAACGTTAAAACTTGTAAAAACGACATGATGATATATATATAGATATACATATGGTTAACATGAGATTATGATAAGTAAGTATCTCCATAAGTATATTAACAATGAGTTATATACATATAAACAAGACTACTAACTTAAGGATTTCGAAACGAGACATATATGTAACGATTATCGTTGTAACGGCATTTAAATGTATATATATCATATTAAGATATATTAATATATCATAATATCATGATAATATAATAATTTAACATCTCATTAGATATAATAAACAATGGGTTAACAACATTAATTGAGATCGTTAACTTAAAGGTTTCAAAACAACACTTACATGTAACGACTAACGATGACTTAACGACTCAGTTAAAATGTATATACATGTAGTGTATTTAGATGTATTAAAATACTTTTGGAAGACTTCAAGACATATATCAAAACACTCATACTTAACAAAAATGGTTACAGTTACTTTTCCATTCTTTTCTTTCATCAAGAATTCTAGTCGTATTCTTACCCGTATTATACACAGCTCTAAAACGTACTTACTATGAGTATATACCAATAGAAACTAGCATGGGATTCCACTCTTGATTATGTCATGTATGACTAATCAATTTTAACTTCTACCATGAGCTAGTCAACTAACTAGAACTCCTTTTAACCCCACTCACCACTCACCAATTACCACTCATCATTCACTCCATTTCACTTCCAATTCTCTTTCTAATTCTCTCTCAACACACACACACTATTATGAACGTATTTTTCCAGTAGTTAATCATCATCTTCATCAAAAATCACTTCAAGAATCAAGCTATAATCATCATAGGAAGAACACTTCAAGAACACTTCAAAAATCCCTTCAAGTTTACTAATTTACTTCCAAGCTTTCTAATCCATTCCAAGTAATCATCTAAGATCAAGAAACCTTTGTTATATACAGTAGGTTATCTTTCTTATTCAAGGTAATATTCATATTCAAACTTTGATTCAATTTCTATAACTATAAACTATCTTAATTCGAGTAAAAATCTTACTTGAACTTGTTTTTGTGTCATGTTCCTACTTCAAGAACTTTCAAGCCATCCAAGATCCATTGAAGCTAGATCATTTCTTGTCACTTCCAGTAGGTTTACCTACTAAACTTGAGGTAGTAATGATGTTCATAACATCATTCGATTCATATATATAAAACTATCTTATTCGAAGGTTTAAACTCGTAATCACTAGAACATAGTTTAGTTAATTCTAAACTTGTTCGCAAACAAAAGTTAATCCTTCTAACTTGACTTTTAAAATTAACTAAACACATGTTCTATATCTATATGATATGCTAACTTAATGATTTAAAACCTGGAAACACGAAAAACACCGTAAAACCGGATTTACGCCGTCATAGTAACACCGCGGGCTGTTTTGGGTTAGTTAATTAAAAACTATGATAAACTTTGATTTAGAGGTTGTTATTCTGAGAAAATGATTTTTGTTATGAACATGAAACTATATCCAAAAATTATGGTTAAACTCAAAGTGGAAGTATGTTTTCTAAAATGGTCATTTAGACGTCGTTCTTTCGACTGAAATGACTACCTTTACAAAAACGACTTGTAACTTATTTTTCCGACTATAAACCTATACTTTTCTGTTTAGATTCATAAAATAGAGTTCAATATGAAACCATAGCCATTTGATTCACTCAAAACGGATTTAAAATGAAGAAGTTATGGGTAAAACAAGATTGGATAATTTTTCTCATTTTAGCTAGGTGAAAATTGGTAACAAATCTATTCCAACCATAACTTAATTAACTTGTATTGTATATTATGTAATCTTGAGATACCATAGACACGTATACAATGTTTCGACCTATCATGTCGACACATCTATATATATTTCGGAACAACCATAGACACTCTATATGTGAATGTTGGAGTTAGCTATACAGGGTTGAGGTTGATTCCAAAATATATATAGTTTGAGTTGTGATCAATACTGAGATACGTATACACTGGGTCGTGGATTGATTCAAGATAACATTTATCGATTTATTTCTGTACATCTAACTGTGGACAACTAGTTGTAGGTTACTAACGAGGACAGCTGACTTAATAAACTTAAAACATCAAAATATATTAAAAGTGTTGTAAATATATTTTAAACATACTTTGATATATATGTATATATTGTTATAGGTTCGTGAATCAACCAGTGGCCAAGTCTTACTTCCCGACGAAGTAAAAATCTGTGAAAGTGAGTTATAGTCCCACTTTTAAAATCTAATATTTTTGGGATGAGAATACATGCAGGTTTTATAAATGATTTACAAAATAGACACAAGTACGTGAAACTACATTCTATGGTTGAATTATCGAAATCGAATATGCCCCTTTTTATTAAGTCTGGTAATCTAAGAATTAGGGAACAGACACCCTAATTGACGCGAATCCTAAAGATAGATCTATTGGGCCTAACAAATCCCATCCAAAGTACCGGATGCTTTAGTACTTCGAAATTTATATCATATCCGAAGGGTATCCCGGAATGATGGGGATATTCTTATATATATGCATCTTGTTAATGTCGGTTACCAGGTGTTCACCATATGAATGATTTTTATCTCTATGTATGGGATGTGTATTGAAATATGAAATCTTGTGGTCTATTGTTACGATTCGATACATATAGGTTAAACCTATAACTCACCAACATTTTTGTTGACGTTTAAAGCATGTTTATTCTCAGGTGAATACTAAGAGCTTCCGCTGTTGCATACTAAAATAAGGACAAGATTTGGAGTCCATGTTTGTATGATATTGTGTAAAAACTGCATTCAAGAAACTGATTTCGATGTAACATATTTGTATTGTAAACCATTATGTAATGGTCGTGTGTAAACAGGATATTTTAGATTATCATTATTTGATAATCTACGTAAAGCTTTTAAACCTTTATTTATGAAATAAAGGTTATGGTTTATTTTAAAAATGAATGCAGTCTTTGAAAAACGTCTCATATAAAGGTCAAAACTTCGCAACGAAATCAATTAATATGGAATGTTTTTAATCAATAAGAACGGGACATTTCAGTTTCACCCTGCACTTCTACCACGTTGATCACCTGAATTCCGCGCTGATTTTCTTTTTTGCTCACCATTTTTACTCCCATATTTTTTACTGCGGGAGCCTTTCGCTCAATCGCGCCTGACGCATTCGAGGTATTGGCTTCTGTAGGCATTATAACCGCATTCGTGGTGTGTTGTGCGATTAAATGGTCCAGCTTGCCTTGCTCGTATGCTTCTGTAATAAATTCCGCCAAATCTCTGCAACGATTGGTATCATGACCGTAATCATCATGGAAAACACAAAATTTTGATCTATCACGCCTGCTATTTTCTCCCAAAGGCTGCGGATCAGGAAAAGACTTAGCAACTCTTTCTTGCAACAAAATTTCCTTGGGCGTTTTTGTTAGCATCTGAATGATGTTGAATGATTCATTGCTTCACTTTCGTGTAGAATAGCGATCACGACGGCCATATCCATGGTTGTCATTTTGGCCTTGAGACCTGTCATTGCGCGGGTATCCACCGCTGCCATTTCTTCGCCGAAAACCTTATCCGCGGTAATTATCATTGTTACCATCGCGAAAAGAGTCATTGTCATCTCGCCAACTTTTATCTCTACCCCATCCACACACGGGGGTTATACTTCTATCCGCTCCACCGCAGAGATAATCATATGTTTCCTGTTGTACTTTTGCAAAAGTCAGCGGGACATCTCTTCGTAATCTCCGCACAAGAGTAGGATGTCGCTGTGGGTTAATAGCATGCAAAAATCCAGAGATTTTTTTATCTTCATGCAGGCTTGGAATCTTTTGACATTCATAGATGTACCGCGTAAGTAATGCGTTCAAAGTCTCTTTGCTGCCTTGCTTAATATCTTGACATTCTATGTGCGTCTTTTTCTGAGGTAACAGATTTTGAAACTGTAGCAAAAAATTTTCGCGCAAGTCTACAAAGCCAGCGATACTGCGAGATTGCAAACTTTGAAACCATTCCCTTGCTGACCCTTGCAAGGCCATGGGGAATACTCTACAGGCGACTGGTTCATCCCAGTTATAAGTACTTACTACACCTTCAAAGCATTGTAGAAAATCCAAAGGATCAGTTAGACCCGAATAGACTCCCAGAGTTGCCGGCACGATCGGTGGAGAAACAATTGGATAGTCAGAAATATGCTGGGCAAACTTGTCTGCCGCAGTAGTGATTTCTGTTGCCTTTTTTGTGCGAGTATCTGCATTCTTCGCACAAAACTTGGTAAGCATGTCTTGCAAAAAGTTTGGCTGATCAAACTTATGTTGCATTGACTTTGGCGCAATGCTTCTGAAAGCATCCGCCAAAAAGTTCTGGGCATTTTCTCTGCGAGCAGCGTCAGATATGTCACCCTCTTCCCCATAGCAAGGGAAAGGTGTTAGTGGTTGCTTTCGCTTAATTTGTGGATTTTTAACAAACTCTTCTACACTGTCCGAATCATCCGAAAATTCGCACTCTTTTCTTGGCGTTTTTGCCTTTTTTGATTTATACGCAGAGTGTAAATGAATGCGATATTCTGCGCTATCGCTATCGCTATCATTATGCTCGATAATGAGACAATCAACTTGTGATCCTGAATCGTTCAATGGCCATAAGTAAGTGTGCGGTATGCGATATTCGCAATTACGCTTAGCATCTCGCTTAGCTTGTTCGATTGCAGTGTTGACAATTTTGTCAGTTCGCAAACTAGATTTTCCAGCCAAAGCTTTTGGTCGTTTCCCATCAGCGGTTATTTCACTGCGATTTTGCAGCAAATTTCTTCGCGCAGTCATTTTCTCAGCAGCAACTTCTGGCTGCGAGTCACTAACATTGTTTTCAGCAGATGTTTTAACGATCGGCTCTTGAACCGATTTTCCCGCGGTTATATTAGCATTTGTTTGCAATGGAAATATTATAACGTTCTGCGAATCACCAGGCAGTGCATCAGCATTCGCAGAAATGCCAGTTTGCTTTGCATTTGTTATCGTGATTGACTAGCAGATTAACCGATTGCTTATTCCAAAAGCACCTGCAAATCATCACAACAAAAACACGATTGAAATTAAACCGTCGAATTAATTGCTTAACGGCGTAAAACAAAAAAATTTCAGTTTAATTTGTAAAACGTGTCCCACGGATGGCGCGAACTGATCGAGCCTAGATCCGTCTTCCTTACGGAATTGGATCTAGGATCGAGTGTAATGAATATCCGCAGAAACTCAGTGGATTAAACCGCGGTCTTGTATTAATGCGAAAACATAACCGCGGTACTCATTTTCATCGAATATTGCACAGCTTTGCCATATAATTCGCGTAGTTCTGCCTTCAGCTTTTAGCAAATAGTTTATACATATACAATGCTATGTATATGATCAGAGTGTCTATGGTTGTTCCAAATAATATATATAGATGGGTCGATATGATATGTCAAAACATTTGCATACGTGTCTATGGTATCCCAAGATTACATAATATATTAGAATATATGTATAATACAATATAAGTTAGCTAGGATATGATTTGTATAGAATTGTTACAATGTTTCCCGTAGCTACAACAATAAAAAAATATCCAATCTTGTTTTACCCATAACTTCTTCGTTTTAAATCCATTTTGAGTGAATCAAATTGCTATGGTTTCATATTGAACTCTATTTTATGAAACTAAACAGAAAAAGTATAGGTTTATAGTCGGAAATATAAGTTACAAGTCATTTTTGTAAGAGGTAGTCATTTCAGTCGAAAGAACGACGTCTTGATGACCATTTTGAAAAACATACTTCCACTTTGAGTTTAACCATGATTTTTGGATATAGTTTCATGTTCATAAGAAAAATCATTTTCCCAGAAGAACAACTTTTAAATCAAAGTTTATCATAGTTTTTAATTAACTAACCCAAAACAGCCCGCGGTGTTACTACGACGGCGTATATCCAGTTTTACGGTGTTTTTCGTGTTTTCCGGTTTTAAATCATTAAGTTAGCATATCATATAGATATAGAACATGTGTTTAGTTGAATTTAAAAGTCAAGTTAGAAGGATTAACTTTTGTTTGCGAACAAGTTTAGAATTAACTAAACTATGTTATAGTGATTTCAAGTTTAAAGCTTCGAATAAGGTAGTTTTATATATATGAATCAAATGATGTTATGAACATCATTACTACCTCAGGTTTTGTGGATAAACCTACTGGAAATGAGAAAAGTAGATCTAGCTTCAAAGGATCCTTGGATGGCTTGAAAGTTCTTGAAGCAAAATCATGACACGAAAACAAGGTCAAGTAAGATTTCCACTCGAAATAAGATTGTTAAAGTTATAAAAATTAAAACAAAGTTTGAATATTAGTATTACCTTATAATAGAAAGATATCTTACTGTAAATAAGAAAGATTTCTTGAGGTTGGATGATCACTTTACAAGATTGGAAGTAAGCTAGCAAACTTGGAAGTATTCTTGATTTTATGAAACTAGAACTTATAGAATTTATGAAGAACACTTAGAACTTGAAGATAGAACTTGAGAGAGATCAATTAGATGAAGAAAATGGAAGAATGAAAGTGTTTGTAGGTGTTTTTGGTCGTTGGTATATGGATTAGATATGAAGGATGTGTAATTTTGTTTACTTGTAAATAAGTCATGAATGATTACTAATATTTTTATAATTTTATGAGATATTTCATGCTACTTTCCAAATTATGGTTCCCACATGTGTTAGGTGACTCACATGGGCTGCTAAGAGCTGATCATTGGAGCGTAAATACCAATAGTACATACATCTAAAAGCTGTATATTGTACGAGTACGAATACGGGTGCATACGAGTAGAATTGTTGATGAAACTGAACGAGGATGTAATTGTAAGCATTTTTGTTAAGTAGAAGTATTTTGATAAGTGTCTTGAAGTCTTTCAAAAATGTATTAATACATATTAAAACACTGCATGTATATACATTTTAACTGAGTCGTTAAGTCATCGTTAGTCGTTACATGTAAATGTTGTTTTGAAACCTTTAGTTTAACGATCTTGTTAAATGTTGTTAACCCATTGTTTATTATGTCTAAAGAGATGTTAAATTATTACATTATCATGATATTATGATATATTAATATATCTTAGTATGATATATATACAGTTAAATGTTGTTACAACGATAATCGTTACATATATGTCTCGTTTCTAAATCATTAAGTTAGTAGTCTTGTTTTTTACATATATAGTTCATTGTTAATATACTTAATGATATTTTTACTTATCATAATATCATGTTCACTATATATATATATATATGCATATATATGACATCATATAGTTTTTACAAGTTTTAACGTTCGTGAATCACCGGTCAACTTGGGTGGTCAATTGTCTATATGAAACCTATTTCAATTAATCACGTCTTAACAAGTTTGATTGCTTAACATGTTAGAAACACTTAATCATATAAATATCAATTTCATTTAATATATATAAACATGGAAAAGTTCGGGTCACTGCAGTACCTACCCGTTAAATAAATTTCGTCCCGAAATTTTAAGCAGTTAGAGGTGTTGACGTATCTTCTGGAAATAAGTGCGGGTATTTCTTTTTCATCTGATCTTCTCGTTCCTAGGTGAACTCGGGTCCTCTACGAGCATTCCATCAAACCTTAACAATTGGTATCTTGTTTTGCTTAACTCTTTTAACCTCACGATCCATTATTTCGACGGGTTCTTCGATGAATTGAAGTTTTTCGTTGATTTGGATTTCGTCTAACAGAATAGTGAGATCTTCTTTAGCAAAACATTTCTTCAAATTAGAGATGTGGAAAGTGTTATGTATAGCCGCGAGTTGTTGAGGTAACTCAGGTCGGTAAGCTACTGGTCCGACACGATCAATAACCTTGAATGGTCCAATATACCTTGGATTTAATTTCCCTCATTTACCAAATCGAACAACGCCTTTCCAAGGTGCAACTTTAAGCATGACCATTTCTCCAATTTCAAATTCTATATATTTTCTTTTAATGTCAGCGTAGCTCTTTTGTCAACTTTGGGCGGTTTTCAACCGTTGTTGAATTTGGATGATCTTCTCGGTAGTTTCTTGTATTATCTCCGGACCCGTAATCTGTCTATCCCCCACTTCACTCCAACAAATCGGAGACCTGCACTTTCTACCATAAAGTGCTTCAAACGGCGCCATCTCAATGCTTGAATAGTAGCTGTTGTTGTAGGAAAATTCTGCTAACGGTAGATGTCGATCCCAACTGTTTTCGAAATCAATAACACATAGTCGTAGCATGTCTTCAAGCGTTTGTATCGTCCTTTCACTCTGCCGATCAGTTTGTGGATGATAGGCAGTACTCATGTCTAGACGAGTTCCTAATGCTTGCTGTAATGTCTGCCAGAATCTTGAAATAAATCTGCCATCCCTATCAGAGATAATAGAGATTGGTATTCCATGTCTAGAGACGACTTCCTTCAAATACAGTCATGCTAACTTCTCCATCTTGTCATCTTCTCTTATTGGTAGGAAGTGTGCTGATTTGGTGAGACGATCAACTATTACCTAAATAGTATCAAAACCACTTGCAGTCCTTGGCAATTTAGTGATGAAATCCATGGTAATGTTTTCCCATTTCCATTCCGGGATTTCGGGTTGTTGAAGTAGACCTGATGGTTTATGATGCTCAGCTTTAACCTTAGAACACGTCAAACATTCCCCTACGTATTTAGCAACATCGGCTTTCATACCTGGCCACCAAAAATATTTCTTAAGATCCTTGTACATCTTTCCCGTTCCAGGATGTATTGAGTATCTGGTTTTATGAGCTTCTCTAAGCACCATTTCTCTCATATCTCCAAATTTTGGTACCCAAATTCTTTCTGCCCTATACCGGGTTCCGTCTTCCCGAATATTAAGATGCTTGTCCGATCCTTTGGGTATTTCATCCCTTAAGTTTCCCTCTTTTAAAACTTCTTGTTGCGCCTCCTTTATTTGAGTAGTAAGGTTAGTGTGAATCATTATATTCATAGCTTTTACTCGAATAGGTTCCCTGTCCTTTCTGCTCAAAGCGTCGGCTACCGCATTTGCCTTCCCCAGGTGGTAACGAATCTAAAAGTCATAATCATTCATCAATTCAATCCATCTACGCTGCCTCATGTTCAGTTGTTTCTGATTAAATATGTGTTGAAGACTTTTGTGGTCGGTATATATAATACTTTTGACCCCATATAAGTAGTGCCTCCAAGTCTTTAATGCAAAAACAACCGCGCCTAATTCCAAATCATGTGTCGTATAATTCTGCTCGTGAATCTTCAATTTTCTAGACGCATAAGCAATTACCTTCGTTCGTTGCATTAATACACAACCGAGACCTTGCTTTGAGGCGTCACAATATATCACAAAATCATCATTCTCTTCAGGTAATGACAATATAGGTGCCGTAGTTAACTTTTTCTTCAACAATTGAAACGCTTTCTCTTGTTCATCCTTCCATTCAAATTTCTTCCCTTTATGCGTTAATGCAGTCAAGGGTTTTGCTATTTTGGAAAAATATTGGATGAATCTCCTGTAATAACCAGCTAGCCCTAAAAATTGGCGTATGTATTTCGGAGTTTTTGGGGTTTCCCACTTTTCAACGGTTTCAATCTTTGCTGGATCCACCTGAATACCTTCTTTGTTCACTATATGACCGAGGAATTGAACTTCTCCCAACCAAAATGCACACTTTGAAAATTTAGCGTACAGTTTTTCTTTCCTTAACAACTCTAGCACTTTTTTCAAATGTTCTTCGTGCTCTTGGTAATTCTTTGAGTAAATAAGTATGTCATCGATGAGGTCCATGAACACAGCTGGTGCGTTAGTCAATCTAAACGACATAAATATAAACTCGTAATGACCGTAACGTGTCCTAAAAGCAGTCTTTTGAATATCATCCTCCTTCACCCGCATTTGATGATACCCAGAACGTAAATCAATCTTCGAATAAACCGACGAGCCTTGTAGTTGATCAAATAAGTCGTCGATTCTCGGTAGTGGGTAGCGGTTCTTGATGGTAAGTTTGTTCAACTCTCGGTAGTCGATACATAACCTGAATGTACCATCTTTCTTCTTGACAAACTGAACAGGAGCTCCCCATGGTGATGTACTTGGTCGAATGAAACCACGCTCTAAAAGTTCCTGTAATTGACTTTGTAATTCTTTCATTTCGCTGGGTGCCAGTCTGTATGGAGCACGAGCTATTGGTGCAGCTCCTGGTACAAGGTCTATTTGAAATTCAACGGATCGATGTGGGGGTAATCAAAATGTCCCGTTCATATTGATTATAAACGTTCCATATTAATTGATTTCGTTGCGAGGTTTTGACCTCTATATGAGACATTTTTCAAAGACTGCATTCATTTTTAAAACAACCATAACCTTTATTTTATCAATAAAGGTTTTAAAAACATTACGTACATTATCAAATAATGATAATCTAAAATATACTGTTTACACACGACCATTACATAATGGTTTACAATAGAAATATATTACATCGACATATGTTTCTTGAATGCAGTTTTTACACAATATCATACAAACATGGACTCCAAATCTTGTCCTTATTTTAGTATGCAACAGCGGAAGATCTTAGTATTCACCTGAGAATAAACATGCTTTAAACGTCAACAAAAATGTTGGTGAGTTATAGGTTTAACCTATATATATCAAATCGTAACAATAGACCAGAAAATTTCATATTTCAATACACATCCCATACATAGAGATAAAAATCATTCATATGGTGAACACTTGGTAACCGACATTAACAAGATGCATATATAAGAATATCCCCATCATTCCGGGACACCCTTCGGATATGATATAAATTTCGAAGTACTAAAGCATCAGGTACTTTGGATGGGGTTTGTTAGGCCCAATAGATCTATCTTTAGGATTCGTGTCAATTAGAGTGTTTGTTCCCTAATTCTTAGATTACCAGACTTAATAAAAAGGGGCATATTTGATTTCGATAATTCAACCATAGAATGTAATTTCACGTACTTGTGTCTATTTTGTAAATCATTTATAAAACCTGCATGTATTCTCATCTCAAAAATATTAGATTTTAAAAGTGGGACTATAACTCACTTTCACAGATATTTCCTTCCTCGAAAATAAGACTTGGCCACAGATCGATTAACGAAATGTACATATATATCAAAGTATGATCAAAATATAATTACAACCATTTTTATTATGTTTTAAAGATTTGAGTTTATTAAGTCAGCTGTCCTCGTTAGTAACCTACAACTAGTTGTCCACAATTAGATGTACAGAAATAAATCGATATATATTATCTTGAATCAATCCACGACCCAGTGTATACATGTCTCAGGCTAGATCACAACTCAAAGTATATATATTTTTGGAATCAACCTCAACCCTGTATAGCTAACTCCAACATTACTACATATAGAGTGTCTATGGTTGTTCCAAATAATATATATACATGGGTCGATATGATATGTCAAAACATTTGCATACGTGTCTATGGTATCCCAAGATTACATAATATATTAGAATACATGTATAATACAATATAAGTTAGCTAGGATATGATTTGTATAGATTTGTTAAACATTTCCCGTAGCTAAAAAGATCAAAAATATCTAATCTTGTTTTACCCATAACATCTTCATTTTAAATCCGTTTTGAGTGAATCAAATTGCTATGGTTTCATATTGAACTCTAATTTAAGAATCCAAACAGAAAAAGTATAGGTTTATAGTCAGAAATTTAAGTTATATGTCAATTACTAAAGATGTAGTCATTTCCGTTGAAAGAACGACATCTTGATGACCAATTTGAAAAACATACTTTCACTTTGAGTTTAACCAAGATTTTTGGATAGTTTCATGTTCATATGAAAAATCATTTTCACAGAAGAACAACTTTTAAATCAAATTTTATCATAGTTTTTAATTATCCAAACCAAAACAGCCCCCGGTTTCACTACGACGGCGTATATCTGATTTTATGGTGTTCATCTTGTTTCCAGGTTTTAAATCATTAAGTTAGCATATCATATAGATATAGAACATGTGTTTAGTTGATTTTAAAAGTCAAGTTAGAAGGATAAACTTTTGTTTGCGAACAAGTTAGAATTAACTAAACTATGTTCTAGTGATTACAAGTTTAAACCTTCGAATAAGATAGCTTTATATGTATGAATCGAATGATGTTATGAACATCATTAATACCTCAAGCTTTTTGGATAAAACTACTGGAAATGAGAAAAATGGATCTAGCTTCAAAGGATCCTTGGATGGCTTGAAAGTTCTTGAAGCAGAATCATGACACAAAAACAGTTCAAGTAAGATTTTCACACGAAATAAGATTGTTATAGTTGTAGAAATTGAATCAAAGGTTGAATATGAATATTACCTTAAATTAGAAAGATAACCTACTGTAAATAACAAAGGTTCCTTGATCTTAGATGATTACTTGGAATGGATTAGAAAGCTTGGAAGTAGACTTGCAAACTTGGAAGTATTCTTGATTTTTATGAAACTATACTTATGGAATTTATGAAGAACACTTAGAACTTGAAGATGGAACTTGAGAGAGATCAATTAGATGAATAAAATTGAAGAATGAAAATGTTTGTAGGTGTTTTTGGTCGTTGGTATATGGATTAGATATAAAGGATATGTAATTTTGTTTTCATGTAAATAAGTCATGAATGATTACTAATATTTTTGTAATTTTATGAGATATTCCATGCTAGTTGCCAAATGATGGTTCCCACATATGTTAGGTGACTCACATGGGCTGCTAAGAGCTGATCATTGGAGTGTATATACCAATAGTACATACATCTAAAAGCTGTGTATTATACGAGTACGAATACGGGTGCATACGAGTAGAATTGTTGATGAAACTGAACGAGGATGTAACTGTAAGCATTTTTGTTAAGTAGAAGTACTTTAATATGTTTCTTGAAGTCTTTAAAAAGTTTAAGAATACATATCAAAACACAACATGTATATACATTCTACTGGAGTCGTTAAGTCTTCGTTAGTCGTTACATGTAAGTGTTGTTTTGAAACCTTTAAGTTAACGATCTCAATTTATGTTGTTAACCCAATGTTTATTATATCAAATGAGATGTTAAATTATTATATTATCATGATATTATGATGTATGAATATCTCTTAATATGATACATACATTAAAATATCGTTACAACGATAATCGTTACATATAAGTCTCGTTTCGTAATTCTTGAGTTAGTAGTCTTGTTTTTACATATGTAGTTCATTGTTAACACACTTAATGATATATTTAAATATCATTTTATCATTTTAAATATAGTGTATCAATATCTTAATATGATACATATGTATTTAGTAGACGTTATCATAACGATAATCGTTATATATATCATTTCGAGTTTCTTAACTTAGTAAACTCATTTCTTATGTATATCACACATTGTTAATATACTTAGTGAGATACTTACTCATTTAATCTCATGTCAACTATATATATATGTCTATATATACCACAAAATGTAGTTTTCACAATTTTGTAACGTTCGTGAATCGCCGGTCAACTTGGGTGATCAATTGTCTATATGAAACTTATTTCATTTAATCAAGTCTTAACAAGTTTGAATGCTTAACACGTTGGAAACATTTAGTCATGTAAATATCAATCTCAATTAATATATATAAACATGGAAAAGTTCGGGTCACTACAGTACCTACCCGTTAAATAAACTTCGTCCCGAAATTTTAAGCTGCTGAAGGTGTTGATGAATCTTCTGGAAATAGATGTGGGTATTTCTTCTTCATTTGATCTTCATGCTCCCAAGTGAACTCGGGTCCTCTACGAGCATTCCATCAAACCTTAACAATCGGTATCTTGTTTTGCTTAAGTCTCTTAACCTCACGATCCATTATTTCGACGGGTTCTTCAATGAATTGAAGTTTTTCATTGATTTGGATTTCGTCCAATGGAATAGTGAGATCTTCTTTAGTAAAACATTTCTTCAAATTCGAGACGTGGAAAGTGTTATGTACAGCCGCGAGTTTTTTAGGTAGCTCCAGTTGGTAAGCTACTGGTTTGACACGATCTATAATCTTGAATGGTCCAATGTACCTTGGATTTAGTTTCCCCCATTTACCAAATCGAACAACGCCTTTCCAAGGTGAAACCTTAAGCATGACCATTTCTCCAATTTCAAACTCTATATCTTTTCTTTTACTATCCGCGTAGCTCTTTTGTCGACTCTAGGCGGTTTTCAATCGTTGTTGAATTTGGATGATTTTCTCGGTAGTTTCTTGTATTATCTCCGGACCCGTAATCTGTCTATCCCCCACTTCATTCCAACAAATCGGAGACCTGCACTTTCTACCATAAAGTGCCTCAAACGGCGCCATCTCAATACTAGAATGATAACTGTTGTTGTAGGAAAATTCTGCTAACGGTAGGTGTCGATCCCAACTGTTTCCGAAATCAATAACACATGCTCGTAGCATGTATTCAAGTGTTTGTATCGTCCTTTCGCTCTACCCATCACTTTGTGGATGATAGGCAGTACTCATGTCTAGACGAGTCCCCAATGCTTGTTCCAACGTCTGCCAGAACTTTGAAACAAATCTACCATCCCTATCAGTGATAATAGAGACGGGTATTCCATGTCTGGAGACAACCTCCTTCAAATACAATCGCGCCAACTTCTCCATTTTGTCATCTTCTCTCATTGGCAGGAAGTGTGCTGACTTGGTGAGACGATCAACTATTACCCAAATAGTATCATAACCACTTGCAGTCCTTGGCAATTTAGTAATGAAATCCATGGTAATGTTTTCCCATTTCCATTCCGGGATTTCGGGTTGTTGTAGTAGACCTGATGGTTTCTGATGTAGTGACCTGAACTTTTCCATATTTATATATATTAATTGAGATTGATATTTACATGACTAAATGTTTCCAACGTGTTAAGCAATCAAACTTGTTAAAACTTGATTAATTGAAATAGGTTTTATATAGATAATTGACCACCCAAGTTGACCGGTGATTCACGAACATTAAAACTTGTAAAAACTATATGATGTCATATTATTGGATATATATATATATATATATATATATATATATATATATATAGTTAACATGGTATTATGATAAGTAAACATATCATTAAGTATATTAACAATGAACTACATATGTAAAAACAAGACTACTAACTTAATAATTTCGAAACGAGACATATATGTAACGATTATCGTTGTAACGACATTTAATTGTATATATATATCATATTAAGAGATATTCATACATCATAATATCATGATAATATAATAATTTAACATCTCATTTGATATAATAAATATTGGGTTAACAACATTAATTAAGATCGTTAACTTAAAGGTTTCAAAACAACACTTACATGTAACGACTAACGAAGACTTAACGACTCCATTAGAATGTATATACATGTTGTGTTTTGATATGTATTCTTACACTTTTGAAAGACTTCAAGACACATATCAAAGTACTTCTGCTTAACAAAAATGCATACAATTACATCCTCGTTCAGTTTCATTAACAATTCTACTCGTATGCACCCGTATTCGTACTCGTATAATACACAGCTTTTAGATGTATGTAACACTGGTATATACACTCCAATGATTAGCTCTTAGCAGCCCATGTGAGTCACCTAACACATGTGGGAACCATCATTTGGCAACTAGCATGAAATATCTCATAAAATTACAAAAATATTAGTAATCATTCATGACTTATTTACATGAAAACAAAATTACATATCCTTTATATCTAATCCATATACCAACGACCAAAAACACCTAAAAACACTTTCATTCTTCAATTTTCTTCATCTAATTGATCTCTCTCAAGTTCCATCTTCAAGTTCTAAGTGTTCTTCATAAATTCCATAAGTATAGTTTCATAAAAATCAAGAATACTTCCAAGTTTGCAAGTCTACTTCCAAGCTTTCTAATCCATTCCAAGCAATCATCTAAGATCAAGGAACCTTTGTTATTTATAGTAGGTTATCTTTCTAATTCAAGGTAATATTCATATTCAAACTTTTATTCAATTTCTACAACTATAACAATCTTATTTCGAGTGAAAATCTTACTTGAACTGTTTTCGTGTCATGATTCTGCTTCAAGAACTTTCAAGCCATCCAAGGATCCTTTGAAGCTAGATCCATTTTTCTCATTTCCAGTAGTTTTATCCAGAAAACTTGAGGTAGTAATGATGTTCATAACATCATTCGATTCATACATATAAAGCTATCTTATTCGAAGGTTTAAACTTGTAATCACTAGAACATAGTTAGGTAATTCTAAACTTGTTCGCAAACAAAAGTTAATCCTTCTAACTTGACTTTTAAAATCAAATAAACGCATGTTCTATATCTATATGATATGCTAACTTAATGATTTAAAACCTGGCAACACGATGAACACCATAAAATCGGATATACGCCGTCGTAGTGAAACCGGGGGCTGTTTTGGTTTGGATAATTAAAAACTATGATAAACTTTGATTTAAAAGTTGTTCTTCTGGA
Organism: Rutidosis leptorrhynchoides; assembly: GCF_046630445.1. Taxonomy (NCBI): domain Eukaryota; kingdom Viridiplantae; phylum Streptophyta; class Magnoliopsida; order Asterales; family Asteraceae; genus Rutidosis; species Rutidosis leptorrhynchoides. Next base: position 243,951,767 of record NC_092343.1, read on the forward strand.
AAAATGATTTTTCATATGAACATGAAACTATATCAAAAAATCTTGGTTAAACTCAAAGTGAAAGTATGTTTTTCAAAATGGTCATCAAGATGTCGTTCTTTCGACGAAAATGACTACCTCTTTAGTAATTGACAAGTAACTTAAATTTTCGACTATAAACCTATACTTTTTCTGTTTGGATTCTTAAATTATAGTTCAATATGAAACCATAGCAATTTGATTCACTCAAAACGGATTTAAAATGAAGAAGTTATGGGTAAAACAAGATTGGATATTTTTGATCTTTTTAGCTACGGGAAATGTTTAACAAATCTATACAAATCATATCCTAGCTAACTTATATTGTATTATACATGTATTCTAATATATTATGTAATCTTGGGATACCATAGACACGTATGCAAATGTTTTGACATATCATATCGACCCATGTATATATATGATTTGGTACAACCATAGACACTCTATATGCAGTAATGTTGGTGTTAGCTATACAGGGTTGAGATTGATTCCAAAAATATATATACTTTGAGTTGTAATTTAGCCTGAGACTTGTATACACTGGGTCGTGGATTGATTCAAGATAATATATATCGATTTATTTCTGTACGTCTAACTGTGGACAACTAGTTGTAGGTTACTAACGAGGACAGCTGACTTAATACACTCAAATCTTTAAAACATAATAAAAATGGTTGTAATTATATTTTGATCATACTTTGATATATATGTACATATTTGTTATAGGTTCGTGAATCGACCAGTGGCCAAGTCTTACTTCCCGACGAAGTAAAAATCTGTGAAAGTGAGTTATAGTCCCACTTTTAAAATCTAATATTTTTGGGATGAGAATACATGCAGGTTTTATAAATGATTTACAAAATAGACACAAGTACGTGAAACTACATTCTATGGTTGAATTATCGAAATCGAATATGCCCCTTTTTATTAAGTCTGGTAATCTAAGAATTAGGGAACAGACACCCTAATTGACGTGAATCCAAAAGATAGATCTATTGGGCCTAACAAACCCCATCCAAAGTACCGGATGCTTTAGTACTTCGAAATTTATATCATATTCGAAGGGTGTCCCAGAATGATGGGGATATTCTTATATATGCATCTTGTTAATATCGGTTACCAAGTGTTCACCATATGAATGATTTTTATCTCTATGTATGGGATGTGTATTGAAATATGAAATCTTGTGGTCTATTGTTACGATTTGATATATATAGGTTAAACCTATAACTCACCAAATTTTTGTTGACGTTTAAAGCATGTTTATTCTCAGGTGAATACTAAGAGCTTCCGCTGTTGCATACTAAAATAAGGACAAGATTTGGAGTCCATGTTTGTATGATATTGTGTAAAAACTGCATTCAAGAAACATATGTTGATGTAATATATTTCTATTGTAAACCATTATGTAATGGTCGTGTGTAAACAGTATATTTTAGATTATCATTATTTGATAATCTACGTAATGTTTTTAAAACCTTTATTGATAAAATAAAGGTTATGGTTGTTTTAAAAATGAATGCAGTCTTTGAAAAACGTCTCCTATAGAGGTCAAAACCTCGCGACGAAATCAATTAATATGGAACGTTTATAATCAATATGAACGGGACATTTCATCTGATGTTCATCTTTAACCTTAGAACACGTCAAACATTCTCCTACATATTTAGCAATATCGACTTTCATACCTGGCCACCAAAAGTGTTTCTTGAGATCTTTATACATCTTCCCCGCTCCGGAATGTATTGAATATCTGGTTTTATGTGCTTCTTTAAGTACCATTTCTCTCACATCTCCAAACCTTGGTACCCAAATTCTATCAGCCCTGTATCGGGTTCCGTCTTCCCGAATATTAAGATATTTCTCTGATCCTTTGGGTATCTCATTCTTCAACTTTTCTTCTTTTACAACCCCCTATTGCGCCTCCTTTATTTGAGTAGTAAGGTTAGTACGAATAATTATATTCATAGTTTTTACTCGTATAGGTTCTCTGTCCTTTCTACTCAAAGCGTCGGCTACCACATTTGTAGTGACCCGAACTTTTCCATGTTTATATATATATTAAATGAAATTGTTATTTACATGATTAAGTGTTTCCAACATGTTAAGCAATCAAACTTGTTAAGACTTGATTAGACAATTAACCACCCAAGTTGACCGGTGATTCACCAACGTTAAAACTTGTAAAAACTATACGATGACATATATACGGTTATATATATAGTTAACATGATTTTATTATAAGTATGTATCTCATTAGGTATTTTAACAATGAGTTATATACATAAAAATGAGACTATTAATTTAAGAAACTCGAAAACGATATATATAACGATTACCGTTATAACAACGTCTTACTAGGTACATATGAATCATATTAAGATATTGATACACTTGGTTAATTATGTTAAATTATAAGTAAATATATTATTAAGTGTATTAACAATGAAATACATATGTAAAAATAAGACTACTAACCTAATGATTTCGAAACGAGACATATATGTAACGATTATCGTTGTAACGACATTTAACTGTATATACATCATACTAAGATATATTATATATCATAATATCATGATAATATAACAATTTAACATCTCATTTGTTATAATAAACAATGGGTTAACAACATTCAACAAGATCGTTAACCTAAAGGTTTCAAAACAACATTTACATGTAACGACTAACGATGACTTAACGACTCAGTTAAAATGTATATACATGTAGTGTTTTAATATGTATTCATACACTTTTGAAAGACTTCAAGACACTTATCAAAATACTTCTACTTAACAAAAATGCTTACAATTACATCCTCGTTCAGTTTCATCAACAATTCTACTCGTATGCACCCGTATTCGTACTCGTACAATACACAGCTTTTAGATGTATGTACTATTGGTATATACACTCCAATGATCAGCTCTTAGCAGCCCATGTGAGTCACCTAACACATGTGGGAACCATCATTTGGCAACTAGCATGAAATATCTCATAAAATTACAAAAATATGAGTAATCATTCATGACTTATTTACATGAAAACAAAATTACATATCCTTTATATCTAATCCATACACCAACGACCAAAAACACCTACAAACACTTTCATTCTTCAATTTTATTCATCTAATTTATCTCTCTCAATTTCTATCTTCAAGTTCTAAGTGTTCTTCATAAATTCCAAAAGTTCTAGTTTCATAAAATCAAGAATACTTCCAAGATTTGCAAGTTTACTTCCAAGTTTTCTAAATCCATTCCAAGTAATCATCCAAGATCAAGAAAACTTTGTTACTTACAGTAGATTATCTTTCTAATACAAGGTAATAATCATATTCAAACTTTAATTCAATTTCTATAACTATAACAATCTTATTTCGAGTGGAAATCTTACTTGAAATTGTTTTCGTGTCATGATTCTGCTTCAAGAACTTTCAAGCCATCCAAGGATCCTTTGAAGCTAGATCCATTTTTCTTATTTCCAGTAGGTTTATCCAAGGAACTTGAGGTAGTAATGATGTTCGTAACATCATTTGATTCATACATATAAAGCTATCTTATTCGAAGGTTTAAACTTGTAATCACTAGAACATAGTTTAGTTAATTCTAAACTTGTTCGCAAATAAAAGTTAATCCTTCTAACTTGACTTTTAAAATCAACTAAACACATGTTCTATATCTATATGATATGCTAACTTAATGATTTAAAACCTGAAAACATGAAAAACACCGTAAAACCGGATTTACGCCGTCGTAGTAACACCGCGGGCTGTTTTGGGTTAGTTAATTAAAAACTATGATAAACTTTGATTTAAAAGTTGTTATTCTGGGAAAATGATTTTTATTATAAACATTAAACTATATTCAAAAATTATGGTTAAACTCAAAGTGGAAGTATGTTTTCTAAAATGGTCATCTAGACGTCGTTCTTTCGACTGAAATGACTACCTTTACAAAAACGACTTGTAACTTATTTTTTGGACTATAAACCTATACTTTTTCTGTTTAGATTTATAAAATAGAGTTCAATATGAAACCATAGCAATTTGATTCACTCAAAATGGATTTAAAATAAAGAAGTTATGGGTAAAACAAGATTGGATAATTTTTCTCATTTTAGCTACGTGAAAATTGGTAACAAATCTATTCCAACCATAACTTAATCAACTTGTATTGTATATTATGTAATCTTGAGATACCATAGACACGTATACAATGTTTTGACCTATCATGTCGACACATCTATATATATTTCAGAACAACCATAGACACTCTATATGTGAATGTTGGAGTTAGTTATACAGGGTTGAGGTTGATTCCAAAATATATATAGTTTGAGTTGTGATCAATACTGAGATACGTATACACTGGGTCGTGGATTGATTCAAGATAATATTTATTTATTTATTTCTGTACATCTAACTGTGGACAACTAGTTGTAGGTTACTAACGAGGACAGCTGACTTAATAAACTTAAAACATCAAAATATATTAAAAGTGTTGTAAATATATTTTGAACATACTTTGATATATATATGTATATATTGTTATAGGTTCGTGAATCAACCAGTGGCCAAGTCTTACTTCCCGACGAAGTAAAAATCTGTGAAAGTGAGTTATAGTCCCACTTTTAAAATCTAATATTTTTGGGATGAGAATACATGCAGGTTTTATAAATGATTTACAAAATAGACACAAGTACGTGAAACTACATTCTATGGTTGAATTATCGAAATCGAATATGCCCCTTTTTATTAAGTCTGGTAATCTAAGAATTAGGGAACAGACACCCTAATTGACGCGAATCCTAAAGATAGATCTATTGGGCCTAACAAATCCCATCCAAAGTACCGGATGCTTTAGTACTTCGAAATTTATATCATATCCGAAGGGTATCCCGGAATGATGGGGATATTCTTATATATATGCATCTTGTTAATGTCGGTTACCAGGTGTTCACCATATGAATGATTTTTATCTCTATGGATGGGATGTGTATTGAAATATGAAATCTTGTGGTCTATTGTTACGATTTGATATATATAGGTTAAACCTATAACTCACCAACATTTTTGTTGACATTTAAAGCATGTTTATTCTCAGGTGAATACTAAGAGCTTTTGCTGTTGCATACTAAAATAAGGACAAGATTTGGAGTCCATGTTTGTATGATATTGTGTAAAAACTGCATTCAAGAAACTGATTTCGATGTAACATATTTGTATTGTAAACCATTATGTAATGGTCGTGTGTAAGCAGGATATTTTAGATTATCATTATTTGATAATCTACGTAAAGCTTTTTAAACCTTTATTTATGAAATAAAGGTTATGGTTTGTTTTAAAAATGAATGCAGTCTTTGAAAAACGTCTCATATAGAGGTCAAAACCTCGCAACGAAATCAATTAATATGGAACGTTTTTAATCAATAAGAACGGGACATTTCAGTTGGTATCCGAGCGTTGGTCTTAGAGAACCAGAAAATTTGCATTAGTGTGTCTTATCGAGTTTGTTAGGATGCATTAGTGAGTCTGGACTTCGACCGTGTTTTCTTTAAAAATGATTGCTTAACATTTTTGTTGGAAACTATATATTATTAACATGTATATATTATGTGATATATTAATCTCTTAACATGTTTGATATTGTGTGATAGATGTCTACCTCTAGCACAAATCCCATTGACTCACCTAATAATAACGAAGAGTCGAATATATATTGGACTGATTCACAAGTTCCCGAAGAAGAACCGGAAGAAGAATCAGAACCGGAAGAAGAATCAGAACCGGAAGAGGAGGAACCGGAGGAGGAAATAGAACCGGTGGGGGAAGTAATAAAACGGTTAAGTAAAAGAAAATCCTCAACCAACCGACCAAGGTTGATTATGGTCAATGGTGTTTCTGCCAAGGAAGCAAAATATTGGGAGGATTACCAATTCTCCGATGAATCGGATTCCGACGAGAATTCCGATGATGTTATAGAAATTACCCCAACTGAATTTAAAAAGGCAAAAGAAAATAATAAGGGAAAGGGCATAAAAATAGAGAAATCTAATTCCAACCCCGATGACCTTTATATGTATCGTCAACCCCCGAAGCCCTTAAGTTGTAACAATGACCCGGGAACCTCTAAACCACCAGGTTTTTCTAAACCGTTGCGGAAAACGACAGCTCGTATTAGGGGAACATCATATATCCCTAGAAACTTGGCAAAACGAACCAAAACCGAATAAGAAGAAACGAGCGAGTCGTAATAAGATAGTTGTATTCGTGTGGTGTAATATATGTAATATAGTGTGCTTATGCTTTATGATATATGTAAAAATTGCTTGTATTAATAAGTATTTTTTTTATGAATCTAACTCTTGTCTATTTTACAGTATAAAAACACAAAATGGATAGACAACCCAATATTTTAAGAGACCTACCCGGAGACATGATTGATGAAATCTTGTCTAGAGTCGGTCAGAATTCTTCGGCACAACTATTTACAGCGAAATCAGTTTGTAAGACATTCGAAGAACGTTCCAAGAATGTCTTGGTTTATTAGAGACTTTCGTTTGAAAGATGGGGGATATCATATTGGGAAACCCATAAGTTACGATGTGTTTACTTTGACGCATATATTGCGGGGAACCCAAATGCTATTTTATGCAACGGGTTAAGAAATTATTTTGACTCAATGTATCCGAATATAGGACTTCATGATTTAGAAAAAGCGGCTAACATGCAATATAAAGAAGCATGCTATGCTTACGGGTTAGTAATGTTCGCTTCTCACCAAAGTGAGAAAAAGAACATCGGGCTACAACTATTAAACAAAACGTTCCCACAAGTGACAGAGTCGGTAATTGGGGTAAGAAATGAGGTTTTTAGGTTATTATGAGACTGTTGGTCATTACGTAACCCTCGTCCCTTTGACGATGTTACAACACGCTGTCTTATCAACGGCCATAACGGTTATGTTCCACAAGACCAAGGATGGGAAGTAGTCCTAGTAAAACCAGAATGCATGACTTGTTTCTGGACGTATGAATTACATGTCTTTATTGCCTTTGTTGAACGACTTGTGTACTAGCTAGAATTATCTTCACAACTATCTTGTATCAAAGTTATTGTGTGCTATATTTCATGCTTTATGTAAAATAAGCAGTATTGTAAGTTTGTAAAATATTGTATAAAAGTTTGAACGCGAAATATTATTATAATCAGTTTTTCATATAAAATTGTAGTAGTTGAATTGTATATTAGCTACTAAGTATGAACTTAACGGGTAGGTACTACCCGAATTTAAACTTATAAAACGCTAATATGAAGAAAAAGCTTTTATAAATGAGTTCATATTATGCTACGAAATAATATTAACTACTCTTAATATTCTGTATAATTAACTTGTTCCATTTGACTATTTTGAAGGAAATGGCACCGACTACTAGACACACCGTGAATATGAATGAAGAGGAATTCCGTACTTTTCTAGCTTCAAACATAGCCACAGTACAGGCTGCGCTACATACCAACAATAACCTTGGATCTAGCAGTACAGGAAATCGTGTAGGATGCACCTACAAAGAATTCACTGCCTGCAAACCTTTGGAATTTGATGGAACCGAAGGACCGATCGGATTGAAACGGTGGACCGAGAAGGTCGAATCGGTGTTTGCCATAAGTAAGTGTACTGAAGAGGACAAAGTGAAGTACGCTACGCATACCTTCACAGGTTTTGCGTTAACATGGTGGAATACCTATCTAGAGCAAGTGGGACAAGATGATGCGTACGCACTATCGTGGTCAGCATTCAAGCACTTGATGAACGAGAAGTACCGTCCCAGAACCGAGGTCAATAAGCTCAAGACAGAACTTAGAGGGTTACGAACCCAAGGATTTGATATTACCACGTACGAAAGACGATTCACAGAATTGTGCCTATTGTGTCCGGGAGCGTTCGAAGATGAGGAAGAGAAGATCGACGCGTTTGTGAAAGGATTACCGGAAAGAATCCAAGAAGATATAAGTTCACACGAGCCCGCCTCCATACAACAGGCATGTAGAATGGCTCACAAACTAGTGAACCAGATTGAGGAAAGAATTAAAGAACAGACGGCTGAAGAGGCCAATGTGAAGCAAGTCAAAAGAAAGTGGGAGGAAAACGGTGATAAGAATCACCAATACAACAACAACAGCAATTACAATAATAATCGCAAAAATTATCCCAACAATCGCAACATCAATCGCAACTACAACAAACGGCCCAACAACAAAAACAACAACAACAACAACAACAACAACAACAACAACAACAACAACAACAGCAACTACAATAATCATCCCAACAATAATAACAACCGCAACAACAACAACAATCAGAAGCAGCTATGCCAAAGGTGTGAAAAGTATCACTCGGGGTTCTGCACCAAATTTTGCAACAAATGTAAAAGAAATGGTCATAGCGCGGCGAAGTGTGAGGTCTACAGACCAGGGGTTAACAGAACGAAAGGAACAAATGGTGTCGGAACGAGTAATGGCGGAGCAAGTAGTGTCGGAGCAAGTTATGCCAATGTAGTTTGTTATAAATGTGGAAAACCGGGCCACATTATTAGAAATTTCCCGAACCAGGAGAACACGAATGGATAAGGCCGCGGAAAAGTTTTCAATATTAATGCGGCAGAGGCACAGAAAGACCCGGAGCTTGTTACGAGTACGTTTCTTATTGACAATAAATCTTCTTACGTTTTATTTGATTCGGGTGCGGATAGAAGCTATATGAGTAGAGATTTTTGTACTAAATTAATTTGTCCATTGACGCTGTTTGATAGTAAATTTTTACTCGAATTAGCAAACGGTAAATTAATTTCAGCAGATAATATATGTCGGAATCGAGAAATTAAACTGGGTAGCGAAATATTTAAGATTGATTTGATACCAGTAGAGTTAGGGAGTATTGATGTAATAGTTGGCATGGACTGGCTGAAGAAGGTGAAAGCAGAGATCGTATGTTATAAAAATGCAATTTGCATTGTACGAGAAGAAGGAGAACCCTTACTGGTGTACAGAGAAAAGGGCAACATGAAACTACATCTTATTAGTAATTTGAAGGCACAAAAACTAATAAGAAAAGGTTGCTATGCTGTTCTAGCACACGTCGAGAAAGTACAAACTGAAGAAAAGAGCATCAATGATGTTCCCGTCGCAAAAGAATTTCCCGATGTATTTCCGAAAGAATTACCGGGACTACCTCCACATCGATCTGTTGAATTTCAAATAGATCTTGTACCAGGAGCTGCACCAATAGCTCGTGCTCCTTATAGACTCGCACCCAGCGAGATGAAAGAACTGCAAAGCCAACTGCAAGAACTATTAGAACGTGGTTTCATTCGACCAAGCACATCACCATGGGGATCTCCTGTTTTGTTTGTCAAGAAGAAGGATGGTACATTTAGGTTGTGTATTGACTACAGAGAGTTGAACAAACTTACCATCAAAAACCGTTATCCACTGTCGAGAATTGACGACTTATTTGATCAACTACAAGGCTCATCGATTTATTCGAAGATCGATTTACATTCTGGATATCATCAAATGCGAGTAAAGGAGGATGATATTCCAAAAACTGCTTTTAGGACGCGTTATGGTCATTACGAGTTTATGGTTATGCCGTTTGGATTGACTAACGCACCAGCTGTGTTCATGGACCTTATGAACCGAGTGTGTGGGCCATATCTTGACAAGTCTGTCATTGTTTTCATTCGATGACATACTTATTTACTCAAAGAATGATCAAGAGCATGAAGAACATTTGAGAAAAGTGCTAGAAGTATTGAGGAAAGAAAAACTGTACGCTAAGTTTTCAAAGTGTGCATTTTGGTTGGAAGAAGTTCAATTCCTCGGTCACATAGTGAACAAAGAAGGTATCCAGGTGGACCCGGCAAAGATCGAAACCGTTGAAAAGTGGGAAACCCCAAAAACTCCGAAGCATATACGTCAATTTTTAGGATTGGCTGGTTACTACAGAAGATTCATCCAAGATTTCTCCAAAATAGCAAAACCCTTGACTGCATTAACGCATAAAGGGAAGAAATTTGAATGGAAGGATGAACAAGAGAAGGTGTTTCAATTATTGAAGAAAAAGCTAACTACGGCACCTATATTGTCATTGCTTGAAGGGAATGATGATTTTGTGATTTATTGTGACGCATCAAAGCAAGGTCTCGGTTGTGTATTAATGCAACGGACGAAGGTGATTGCTTATGCGTCTAGACAGTTAAAGATTCACGAGCAAAATTATACGACGCATGATTTGGAATTAGGCGCGGTTGTTTTTGCATTAAAGACTTGGAGGCACTACTTATATGGGATCAAAAGTATTATATATACCGACCACAAAAGTCTTCAACACATATTTAATCAGAAACAACTGAATATGAGGCAGCGTAGGTGGATTGAATTGTTGAATGATTACGACTTTGAGATTCGTTACCACCCGGGGAAGGCAAATGTGGTAGCCGACGCCTTGAGCAGAAAGGACAGAGAACCCATTCGAGTAAAATCTATGAATATAATGATTCACACTAACCTTACTACTCAAATAAAGGAGGCGCAACAAGGAGTTTTAAAAGAGGAAAATTTAAAGGATGAAATACCCAAAGGATCGGAGAAGCATCTTAATATTTGGGAAGACGGAACCCGGTATAGGGCTGAAAGGATTTGGGTACCAAAATTTGGAGATATGAGAGAAATGGTACTTAGAGAAGCTCATAAAACCAGATACTCAGTACATCCTGGAACGGGGAAGATGTACAAGGATCTTAAGAAACATTTTTGGTGGCCAGGTATGAAAGCCGATATTGCTAAATATGTAGGAGAATGTTTGACGTGTTCTAAGGTCAAAGCTGAACATCAGAAACCATCAGGTCTACTACAACAACCTGAAATCCCGGAATGGAAATGGAAAAACATTACCATGGATTTCATTACTAAATTGCCAAGGACTGCAAGTGGTTATGATACTATTTGGGTAATAGTTGATCGTCTCACCAAGTCAGCATACTTCCTGCCAATAAGAGAAGATGACAAGATGGAGAAGTTAGCACGACTGTATTTGAAGAAAGTCGTCTCCAGACATGGAATACCAATCTCTATTATCTCTGATAGGGATGGCAGATTTATTTCAAGATTCTGGCAGACATTACAGTAAGCATTGGGAACTCGTCTAGACATGAGTACTGCCTATCATCCACAAACTGATGAGCAGAGCGAAAGGACGATACAAACGCTTGAAGACATGCTACGAGCTTGTGTTATTGATTTCGGAAACAGTTGGGATCGACATCTAACGTTAGCAGAATTTTCCTACAACAACAGCTACCATTCAAGCATTGAGATGGCGCCGTTTGAAGCACTTTATGGTAGAAAGTGCAGGTCTCTGATTTGTTGGAGTGAAGTGGGGGATAGACAGATTACGGGTCCGAAGATAATACAAGAAACTACCGAGAAAATCATCCAAATTCAACAAAGATTGAAAACCGCCCAGAGTCGACAAAAGAGCTACGCGGACAGTAAAAGAAAAGATATAGAGTTTGAAATTGGAGAAATGGTCATGCTTAAGGTTTCACCTTGGAAAGGCGTTGTTCGATTTGGTAAACGGGGGAAACTAAATCCATGGTACATTGGACCATTCAAGATTATAGATCGTGTCGGACCAGTAGCTTACCAACTGGAGCTACCTCAATAACTCGCGGCTGTACATAACACTTTCCACGTCTCAAATTTGAAGAAATGTTTTGCTAAAGAAGATCTCACTATTCCGTTGGACGAAATCCAAATCAATGAAAAACATCAATTCATTGAAGAACCCGTCGAAATAATGGATCGTGAGGTTAAGAGATTTAAACAAAACAAGATACCGATTGTTAAGGTTCGATGGAATGCTCGTAGAGGACCCGAGTTCACCTGGGAGCGTGAAGATCAGATGAAGAAGAAATACCCGCATTTATTTCCAGAAGAAACGTCAACACCTCCAATTGCTTAAAATTTCGGGACGAAATTTATTTAACGGGTAGGTACTGTAGTGACCCGAACTTTTCCATGTTTATATATATATTAAATTAAATTGTTATTTACACGATTAAGTGTTTCCAACATGTTAATCAATCAAACTTGTTAAGACTTGATTAGACAATTGACCACCCAAGTTGACCGGTGATTCACCAACGTTAAAACTTGTAAAAACTATACGATGACATATATATGGTTATATATATATATAGTTAACATGATTTTATTATAAGTATGTATCTCATTAGGTATTTTAACAATGAGTTATATACATAAAAATGAGACTATTAATTTAAGAAACTCGAAAACGATATATATAACGATTATCGTTATAACAACGTCTTACTAGGTACATATGAATCATATTAAGTTATTGATACACTTGGTTAATTATGTTAAATGATAAGTAAATATATTATTAATTGTATTAATAATGAAATACATATGTAAAAATAAGACTACTAACTTAATGATTTCGAAACGAGACATATATGTAACGATTATCGTTGTAAAGACATTTAACTGTATATACATCATACTAAGATATATTATATATCATAATATCATGATAATATAACAATTTAAATCTCATTTGTTATAATAAACAATTGGTTAACAACATTCAACAAGATCGTTAACCTAAAGGTTTCAAAACAACATTTACATGTAATGACTAACGATGACTTAACGACTCAGTTAAAATGTATATACATGTAGTGTTTTAATATGTATTCATACACTTTTGAAAGACTTCAAGACACTTATCAAAATACTTCTACTTAACAAAAATGCTTACAATTACATCCTCGTTCAGTTTCATCAACAATTCTACTCGTATGCACCCGTATTCGTACTCGTACAATACACAACTTTTAGATGTATGTACTATTGGTATATACACTCCAATGATCAGCTCTTAGCAGCCCATGTGAGTCACCTAACACATGTGGGAACCATCATTTGGCAACTAGCATGAAATATCTCATAAAATTACAAAAATATGAGTAATCATTCATGACTTATTTACATGAAAACAAAATTACATATTCTTTATATCTAATCCATACACCAACGACCAAAAACACCTACAAACACTTTCATTCTTTAATTTTATTCATCTAATTGATCTCTCTCAATTTCTATCTTCAAGTTCTAAGTGTTCTTCATAAATTCCAAAAGTTCTAGTTTCATAAAATCAAGAATACTTCCAAGATTTGAAAGTTTACTTCCAAGTTTTCTAAATCCATTCCAAGTAATCATCCAAGATCAAGAAACCTTTGTTACTTACAGTAGGTTGTCTTTCTAATACAAGGTAATAATCATATTCAAACTTTAATTCAATTTCTATAACTATAACAATCTTATTTCGAGTGGAAATCTTACTTGAAATTGTTTTCGTGTCATGATTCTGCTTCAAGAACTTTCAAGCCATCCAAGGATCCTTTGAAGCTAGATCCATTTTTCTTATTTCCAGTAGGTTTATCCAAGGAACTTTAGGTAGTAATTATGTTCATAACATCATTCGATTCATACATATAAAGCTATCTTATTCGAAGGTTTAAACTTGTAATCACTAGAACATAGTTTAGTTAATTCTAAACTTGTTCGCAAATAAAAGTTAATCCTTCTAATTTGACTTTTAAAATCAACTAAACACATATTCTATATCTATATGATATGCTAACTTAATGATTTAAAACCTTAAAACACGAAAAACACCGTAAAACCGGATTTACGCCGTCGTAGTAACACCGCGGGCTGTTTTGGGTTAGTTAATTAAAAACTATGATAAACTTTGACTTAAAAGTTGTTATTCTGGGAAAATGATTTTTATTATAAACATTAAACTATATCCAAAAATTATGGTTAAACTCAAAGTGGAAGTATGTTTTCTAAAATGGTCATCTAGACGTCGTTCTTTCGACTGAAATGACTACCTTTACAAAAATGACTTGTAACTTATTTTTTCGACTATAAACCTATACTTTTTCTGTTTAGATTCATAAAATAGAGTTCAATATGAAACCATAACAATTTGATTCACTCAAAACGGATTTAAAATGAAGAAGTTATGGGTAAAACAAGATTGGATAATTTTTCTCATTTTAGCTACGTGAAAATTGGTAACAAATCTATTCCAATCATAACTTAATCAACTTGTATTGTATATTATGTAATCTTGAGATACCATAGACACGTATACAATGTTTTGACCTATCATGTCGACACATCTATATATATTTCGGAACAACCATAGACACTCTATATGTGAATGTTGGAGTTAGTTATACAGGGTTGAGGTTGATTCCAAAATATATATAGTTTGAGTTGTGATCAATACTGAGATACGTATACACTGGGTCGTGGATTGATTCAATATAATATTTATCAATTTATTTCTGTACATCTAACTGTGGACAACTAGTTGTAGGTTACTAACGAGGACAGCTGACTTAATAAACTTAAAACATCAAAATATATTAAAAGTGTTGTAAATATATTTTGAACATACTTTGATATATATATGTATATATTGTTATAGGTTCGTGAATTAACAAGTGGCCAAGTCTTACTTCCCGACGAAGTAAAAATCTGTGAAAGTGAGTTATAGTCCCACTTTTAAAATCTAATATTTTTGGGATGAGAATACATGCAGGTTTTATAAATGATTTACAAAATAGACACAAGTACGTGAAACTACATTCTATGGTTGAATTATCGAAATCGAATATGCCCCTTTTTATTAAGTCTGGTAATCTAAGAATTAGGGAACAGACACCCTAATTGACGAGAATCCTAAAGATAGATCTATTGGGCCTAAAAAACCCCATCCAAAGTACCGGATGCTTTAGTACTTCGAAATTTATATCATATCCGAAGGGTGTCCGGGAATGATGGGGATATTCTTATATATGCATCTTGTTAATGTCGGTTACCAGGTGTTCACCATATGAATGATTTTTATCTCTATGTATGGGATGTGTATTGAAATATGAAATCTTGTGGTCTATTGTTACGATTTGATATATATAGGTTAAACCTATAACTCACCAACATTTTTGTTGACGTTTAAAGCATGTTTATTCTCAGGTGAATACTAAGAGCTTTCGCTGTTGCATACTAAAATAAGGACAAGATTTGGAGTCCATGTTTGTAAGATATTGTGTAAAAACTGCATTCAAGAAACTGATTTCGATGTAACATATTTGTATTGTAAACCATTATGTAATGGTCGTGTGTAAACAGGATATTTTAGATTAACATTATTTGATAATCTACGTAAAGCTTTTTAAACCTTTATTTATGAAATAAAGGTTATGGTTTGTTTTAAAAATGAATGCAGACTTTGAAAAACGTCTCATATAGAGGTCAAAACCTCGCAACGAAATCAATTAATATGGAACATTTTTAATCAATAAGAACGGGACATTTCAACATTCGCCTTCCCCGGGTGGTATTGAATCTCAAAATCATAATCATTCAACAGTTCTAATCCACATGCGTTGTCTCATATTCAGTTGCTTCTAATTAAATATATGTTGGAGACTTTTGTGGTCGGTATATATAATACTTTTGACCCCATATAAATAATGCCTCCAAGTCTTTAATGCAAAAACAACAGCACCGAATTCCAAATCGTGAGTTGTATAATTTTGCTCGTGAATCTTCAATTGTCTAGACGCATAAGCAATCACATTCGTTCGTTGCATTAATACACAACCGAGACCTTACTTTGATGCGTCACAATAAATCACAAAATCATCATTCCCTTCAGGAAATGACAATATAGGTGCCGTAGTAAGCTTTTTCTTCAATAACTGAAACGCCTTCTCTTATTCATCCTTCCATTCAAATTTCTTCCCTTTATGCGTTAATGCAGTCAAGGGTTATGCTATTTTGGAGAAATCTTGGATGAATCTTCTGTAGTAACCAGCCAATCCTAAAAATTGACGTATATGCTTCGGAGTTTTTGGGGTTTCCCACTTTTCAACGGTTTCGATCTTTGCCGGGTCTACCTGGATGTAACATCCCGCCTTTTTCCGTTTACTTTTCCGTTTAACTATTTAAATTCCGTTATATGATTATGACATCCCTCGTTAATTCGCGTTTTAAAAATATCTCGTTTAGGTAATTCACGCACCCGCTGAAAGGACCCGTTCATATACATTATAAACGATTCACAATAGTTGATTACATTGCGAGGTATTTGACCTCTATATGATACATTTTACAAACATTGCATTCGTTTTTAAAAGACAAACATTCTTTACATCGAAAATTGACAGGCATGCATACCATTTCATAATATCCACTATCCAACTATAAATTGATTTAATAATAATCTTTGATGAACTCAATGACTCGAATACAACGTTCTTCGAAATATGCTATGAAAGACTCCAAGTAATATCTTTAAAATGAGCAAATGCACAGTGGAAGATTTCTTTAACACCTGAGAATAAACATGCTTTAAAGTGTCAACCAAAAGGTTGGTGAGTTCATTAGTTTATCATAATCATTTATTTCCATCATTTTAATAGACCACAAGAATTTCATTTCCAGTTCTCATAAATATACGTCCCATGCATAGAGACAAAAATAATCATTCATATGGTGAACACCTGGTAACCGACATTAACTAGATACATATAAGAATATCCCCTATCATTCCGGGATCCTCCTTTAGACATGATATAAATTTCGAAGTACTAAAGCATCCGGTACTTTGGATGGAGTTTGTTAGGCCCAATAGATATATCTTTAAGATTCGCGTCAATTAGGGTGTCTGTTCCCTAATTCTTAGATTACCAGACTTTAATAAAAAGGGGCATATTCGATTTCGATAATTCAACCATAGAATGTAGTTTCAATTACTTGTATCTATTTCGTCAAACATTTATAAAAGCGCATGTATTCTCAGTCCCAAAAATATAAAGGGTAAAAAGGCAAATGAAACTCACCATACTGTATTTCGTAGTAAAAATACATATAACGTCATTGAACAAGTGCAAGGTTGGCCTCGGATTCATGAACCTAAATTAATTATATATATTTATGTGTTGGTCAATATTTGTCTAACAAATTAGGTCAAGTCATAGTGTACCACAATCCTAATGCTCGAGACTAATATGCAAAAGTCAACAAAAGTAACTTTGACTCAAAATAATTTCCAAAAATCTATACATGATTAATAAATAGTTTAAATATCGTCGTTTTATATTTTTAAATATTTTTAAATATTTTTAAAAGATTTATTAGAGTAAATAATATAATTTATTTATTAATAAATAAAATTTTATATTAAATTTATATAATAAAATATACTTTTATATATATTAAGTAATAAAATTTATAGGTTTCATTTAATATCATAAAGATAATATGATAGGTATTATTAAAGTAAGTTATTACACGTAGTAAAATATGTTTATATCACATATTTATTTGATAAAATAATATCTATAATGATAATAAGTAAAAGTTGTATTATTTTGTAATAATAATTATTATTATAAAAATATCAATATTTATAATTACTAAGATGACATTATGATAAAACGATAATTCTAATTATGATAACTTTAATATTTACGATAATTTTTAATATTATCTTTAAAATAATAATTCTATTTAAAATAATAATAATAATGATATTTTATAGTAACAATGACATTTCTATTAAAATGATAATTTTTGTTAAACTGATAGTTTTAATACTAACGATAATTTTAATAATAATAGTAATGATAAAAATAATAAGAACGATAATTTTATCTAAATCAATATCTTATAATATTTTAATTTCATCACGATACTCTTACTCATTATTTCCTAATTATTTCGTTTAATAGCTTTTAATCATCTTTTATATCGTGTTCATAATAATGATAATAATAGTAATCAAAATAATTAGGTGTTACAAATATTTGTTTTAATTACACTAATATTAATAATGATAGTTACTATAACATTATTAACGATAATACTAATAATTATCTTAATGATAATATAGTAATAATAATAACAATAACAATAACCATTTTTAAATAATGATATATATATTAATAATGATAATAATAATAATAATACTAATACTAATAATAATAATAATAATAATAATAATAATAATAATAATAATAATAATAATAATAATAATAATAATAATAATAATAATAATAATAATAATAATAATAATAATAATAATAATAATAATAATAATAACAATAATAATAATAATAATAATAATAATAATAATAATAATAATTGGATAAAAATAATAATACTAATTATAACTTTAACGATAATAATGATAGTAATAATAAAAAAATTACAATTTTTAATGATAAATCCCTTTTATTGATAATGATAATAATAATGATAATAATAATGATAATAATAAGATAAAACTAGAACGACGATAAAAACGACGATAATAATAATCATTTTTAATAAAAATATTGAAAATTCAATTGATTATAACTTCTAATCCGTTCATCGAAACCATTCGATATCTAAAGAAAAAGTTCTTAATTTTTCGCTAGCTTTCCAAGGACATGCATATCTTATACCTTGTCTCAACCGCAAGTGTAACTAATTCAAGATTCAACCTAACCTGTCTAAGGGCACTATCAAAAGTACAAGCATGCATAATCCTAAATACTCGAGCACTAGTCAGGGATACACTATTAGTATGTAAAAGTTAAATTATGAGTACTCACGTATCAATATTGAGATTCAATATTGCAGAAAAGGTACGTAGACGCAACGGAAATGATAAACACTATATTGACCTCACGAGCATACCCATGAACCATACTCAATCACCTCTATAGCTATAACCCATAATTTTCTTAATCCTATCCTACTCGAAAAACAATTTCGAAATCACTCGGACAGCACTCCGTCGTAATATTTTATGTATACTAATAATATCTTGAAATAATACGGAGTAAATATATATATGTAAATCGATTGAGAAAGTTTAGAGAAAAATATTTTCAAGTTTCTATGAAATAATGAAACCTATTGAATTCTATTTATAATAGATTTTTGAATTATTAAAGTGAATTATTAAAGTATGAATTATTAAAGTGAATTATTAAAGTATGAATTATTAAAGTGAATTATTAAAGTATGAATTATTAAAGTGAATTATTAAAGTATGAATTATTAAAGTGAATTATTAAAGTGAATTATTAAAGTTACAGTAAAGTAAAAATAAAGTAAAGGTAAAGTTTAAGTATATTAAAAGTATAAAACTATGTACGTATAATACGCGTATAAATATATATAATATTAATTTAAATCATTATATATATTTAATAAAATAAAATATAAATATCGTTATCTTTATCATACTAGTTAAGTAATGAGTTGTCAAAAGTGATTCTAGATATTTATAAAAGTTATATACGTTTTAATAATAAAGTTCTTTTTAAACTGAAAATGTTTTTGTACGTTTGAAACTAAATAGATCAATCGAGTCTTTATGATATTCAATCTTCCACTATCCTTTGTCTAGTTCTCAATGATTGAAAATTTGTTCTTATTTATAAATCACTTTACCATTTTCCGAATATTGTTAAAATGGAAAGATTTCTCAAATCAACGTGGGCCTTTCAACAGAGACTTGTAATCATAATTCAATATATCTGATAATTCAATCATTTGATCTTATCTTCTAATTTCATTGATAAACATTTTGAAACAGATACAATCATATAAAGTATTTAATCTAATATTTTGTTTACGTTTCAAGTTATAATATATATACACATATATATATATATATATATATATATATATATATATATATATATATATATATATATATATATATATATATATATATATATATATATATATATATATATATAATCATATTCGTTTAATGGTTCGTGAATCATTGGAACTTGGTCGAGGTTGAATGAATGTGTGAACATAGTTTAAAATTCTTGAAATTTAACTTAACAAATATTGCTTATCGTGTCGAAAACATATAAAGATTAAAGTTTAAATTTGGTTGGAAATTTTCGGGTTGTCACAGTACCTACCCGTTAAAGAAATTTCGTCCCGAAATTTGAGTGGAAAGGTCGTGAATGATAATAAGTATGTTTTCATGATGCATACGGGCTGAAAATTAGAGTTTTATCATCAGCGAATAATTTGGATAAACAATCCATTTATATGAAGAGTACGAATGAAGCTAACATAGAAGAGTGAAATGAGTAAGTGTAGATTCATCTTATCATTTGACGTAGATATGATTGATTCCCAGATTTCAAGGGATTTGAAGAAAATCTTCTTAATAAGATTTGACTCTCCGGTAATCAAGGAAATTAGGATCTGCTTTAAATGCGATCGTCCATTTTAATTGTTCTATCGGAGGTTTTCTTATAAATTCACCTCCTTCATTTCCTTACAACTCACACCTTCTGTTGATGCATTTTATGCAAGTCCCTAGACATCTACCCACGTCCATTGCGGGTACAACAGTTTACAGGCCACCATGATTGCTCGTTATTATCCTATTGTATGTGGTTACAGGAACTGCAGGAACGAGATTTAGATGTTTGACTATGTTAGACTTAGTCAGACGTACGAGTGAAGCCTCACTAGTACGGCTGACAAGCTCATACGCACGGTTGATGCTGAGCTAAGTCATAATTACAACCTAAATGAGAAGACACGAGTGTGTGATCACCCGTACGGCTGATGAAGCCAACTCGTACGTGTGATGAATGAATCGTATGGGTGAGTCAACAACAGGGGTATATAAAGTCTTATATTCTTCATTTTAGGTTAAGCCTCTCATTTGTTACACACACTCAGATCTAGTGAGCTCCTCCGATTCTCTCTCAGTCCAAATCACCCAGGTGGTGAATAATAGCTCTAGGTGTTGATCTAATCACACTTGATTTAGTTGTTGTTTGACTAAATTAATCAAAAAAAACTTAACCTATTCACTAGAGGGTTTGATTCACTTGTTCCGCCATTGTGTGAGTTAAATCTGTTGATTTCTAAGTTCCTAGTTATGTTTCATCACATTCTATTTTTTCCCCCTCAACTCATATTTTAAAGTATTCATCAATATGCTCCATCCAGTTCTGATTCTCGATATACTTCTAACTTTCATATCGATCATTCTTCTTTTTCATCTACCGCCAGAAGAATCTATTTACTTCTACTATACTCTTGGGTTTATAGTTTTTCTAGTTCTCCCGTGTCTTTATATTGCTATATGCATCGATATATATGGTTTATAATTTCTGGTTTGTCGTTGGGCTTTATATGTTCCCTTATATTTCAAAGTCTCTGCTTTTGTCTTCTATAATCATTATCATTCACAGTTAGTGCTCTCTTTTATTTGCTGCAATTTGTACTCCACTTTCTATTTCGGAGTTTTGTCCTTTCATTTCTTCTTCTTGCGATTAAGCACCTCTTGTAATGGTCCAGAATTCACAGATATGAATTTCGGAATGAACATTGTTAATGTTCTTGGAAGGAAATTGTGATGGCACGATCTTGACTTGTCAAATTACTAGAATACCTTGGAAAAGGCCGAATCATCAAGAAATATTTTCTTGATATTTTAGAGGTTAAATAGAATACAAGAGTCGTATAACATGGTACATGATGATGTTATGATCTGTGAATCATCACGTTCCATTTAGAAACTCAGCATGACTTACTGTAATATAATCACATTGATCAAGTGTCATTATATTATACTAATTCATGCTTCAGTTCCCAACACTACTTCAAAATATTCCTATTTTAAACTTGAATGTTTCAGAATTTAGAAACTAAAATAGTTTCTTTTCTGATGTAATACAGATAGCGCGAAGAGGTAAATGATTTCAAATAAGAAAAATTAAGAAAATATCTTCAGAAATATGAAGGATATTTATAATGAAAGATATGATGATATTTTAGAATTTCTAATATCAGAGGATGATGAAGAATATTGTCCGCAGGGGTTTACAGTCAGGAGCAAGGTATTCGTTAATGACTTTAGCAGGTACTGAATCATTTGGATCCTTTGAAGTCTGGTTCAGTCTTTGTAATTTGTCCACAGCCTCCTTCCTACTTTGCTTAATCCGTTTTCCAGTTCCAAAACTTCTCTTTTTCTGCGATTTGCCAGCACACTTCATCATTATCATCCAGCTTTTACCGTTTAAAGTCGTTTATAGTTTTTGCTGCTTCATCAGCATTTTTTTTTTCTATTTTCGGAGAACAAATTCGTAGTTCGGAGTTTTTTTCAGAAACTTCACATTCAAATTAAGTCTAGAAGATAGGCGCTATATATACACATATAACTGTTGGCATAGACATGCTGCGAGATTTCAAAATACTGATTGCTAATTCCCAATGATTCGTATGGCAATTCTCATTACAAGATGCGAATGAGTAAATGATGGGGTTTCAATGAATAATTATAATGAATTTTTGGAGAGGCTAAAGTCAAAGGATAATGAAGTTGTTGGTACATCTGCTAATAATGTGGTGGAATGTAAAAGGTTCCCTGGTAACGATGGTGTATATCTCAAGGTTATAATAAGGTTAGTCTGACTGAAAAGTTGAAGTTGACTTGCTGGAGCTGTGACAAAACTGGCTACTTTGAATAGGAGTCGCAAAGTTATTTTTGCTAATACATGCCAAAGAATCTGACGCGGATACGTTGTTTAAACTTTTACTTTGGTTTCAAGAGTTTTTTGGGTACATAACTGTGGTTAACATGTGGTTGGATCATCTCGATTGCTCATCATTCGAAGTGTCTTCAGAAATTTTCGAAGGGTTTGAACACAGATTGTAATCGTTAACATACATTTGATGTTCTAACACAGTTTTGAAGTCAAAATATAGCTTGTGAAAGATGTAAGGATCTAAGAGTGATGATTTTGGTCATATCTCAAGTTGAATTTTGAGATTTCAAAATCAGAATATGTAATCAAATTTTGAATGAGTATGGTTGTTTTGATTTCTATAAAAGAATGTATATTGTTGTGAAAATAGGGAGTATAATGGATGATTTGCTGAATCAGATTCGAAGAATGTAACATATTAATTGTGAATTTATATATCTCTCGGGTATTACCTATCCGTTAAAAAAAAAATTTCACAATTAATATTTTGTACAAAAGAATTTTATTACAGTCTTTATGAAAATATACATATTTATATATATGTATATTTTCATAAGATGTAACATAGATTTAATGAGTTAATGTTAAATTAAACTCATTTGATTTACGCTTGAAACTAGAATTGAATAATCCCTAAAGGCTTTAAAAATTACATAACTTTTACGCAGTATTTCTTTAATGACATTGAAATTATGAATCAATACTTCGTTATTTGTTGATGTATGATGTTCGGTTCGTTGAATTCTTGTGAATTTCGCAAAGTACGAATGATGTTATCTGAAAAGTTTCGGGTACATCGATGATGAAAGTGTAAAATCAAATATATACTTGATTTATTATGAATTGGAATTTGTTGAATTGCGACAGAGATTATAGTTAACGCTGGTTAAGTTGCGGCCGAAGGACGTACATTATTGCATATTTGTAATATGAATTAACCGAGTAGTTAAGATTCACACAAAATAGCTTAGCACGGAAAGATTTATTTCAAAATATATATATATATATATATATATATATATATATATATATATATATATATATATATATATATATATATATATATATATATATAATATACATATAATTTCTTCAGAGGGAATGAGTTAATTCTTCATAACTCGTTGATACAATATACACGTTATTGATTCGTAATGATGTCCACAGTGATTCTTGAACTGACGGAGTTTGTGATGTCATCGGTGTTGTTGATTCGGATGTTGACTGTACTGACGATGCTGGTAACGCTGATGGTACTGTTGATGCTGTTGGTAAAGCAAGTTTAGCTTGTTAATCACACACCATTTTTGTCAGGGTTTCTACTCTTCCTTCTATCATTTTGGTTCGCTTAACTGATTTATGGTTAGGGCCAGATTAGATAATCTCTAAGACTTTAGAGATTACATAATCGCCGTGGAATGTTTCTCCAATGAAGTTATGAATTAATACTTCGTCAGTTATTGTTGTTGGTACTCCTTGGTATCTATGGTGCGTATGACGTTGATGCTCGTGGGACAGATTGTGAAGTTGAGGTTTACGGCGCGGTTGTGGTTGGAGGTGGTAATGGTACTGTTGGCGTTGATGATGGCGGTACTGGTTATGCTGCTGATGCTGCTGCTGCTGGTGTTTGTAATCTCTGCACCATATTCTCCAAAGCCACTACCCGAGCGCGAAGCTCGTTGACTTCTTCTATTACACCGGGTGATTGTCGGTTCGGACGAGCAGAGAAATAAAATCTAAAATTTGATGTAATATATGATCGTGACGAGATACTCTGGAAATGAGCGAGAAAATGGTGTTTCGGACAGGTTCGCCGGTAAGTGCTTCAGATCCTTCGTCAAGAGGGCAATGTGGTGGATGGAAGGGATCACCTTCTTCTTGTCTCCAATGATTGAGGAGGCTACGAACCCATCCCCAATTCATCCAGAATAGGTGATGACTGATTGGTTGATCTATTCTGGTCACACTTCTTTCGGAGCTTGAATGGGATTCCATTTCGGAATCTGAGTGACTTGAACTGATGACGAATTCCATTTCGTACTATTGGATAAAGGATTTTTTTTTCTTTTTCGATATGAAATGATTTTGGCTAACGGATGGTATTCTAATTACATAGAATATATATATATATATATATATATACATATACATATATATATATATATATATATATATATATATATATATATATATATATATATATATATATATATATATATATATATATAGATCAAAAGATTATTAGATTACGGAGGACTTTGCGGGATATGTCAGGCAAAGTTTAAAGTAACAGATACGATAAGATATAATTTAGCAGATATGCTAAGATATGAATTTTTGTCTATACACTATTTATGCAATCAATGCAGCAAGACGCGTCTTAGACTAAAAATGATAAGCAGGTAATTTTCTGAGGATGATAAGTAGTTAATTTTCGACACAAAATGATAAGCAAAACTTTTGACATGCAGATACGGTCGAAGTCCAGACTCACTAATGCATCCTATCGACTTATCAGTTAGACACACTAATGCATACCTGGTTCGCTAAGACCACCACTCTGATACCAACTGAAAGGACCCGTTCATATACATTATAAACGATTCACAATAGTTGATTAGATTGCGAGGTATTTGACCTCTATATGATTCATTTTACAAACATTGCAATCGTTTTTAAAAGATAAACTTTCTTTACATCGAAAATTGACAGGCATGCATACCATTTCATAATATCCACTATCCAACTATAAATTGATTTAATAATAATCTTTGATGAACTCAATGACTTGAATACAACGTTCTTCGAAATATGCTATGAATGACTCCAAGTAATATCTTTAAAATGAGCAAATGCACAGCGGAAGATTTCTTTAACACCTGAGAATAAACATGCTTTAAAGTGTCAACCAAAAGGTTGGTGAGTTCATTAGTTTATCATAATCATTTATTTCCATCATTTTAATAGACCACAAGAATTTCATTTCCAGTTCTCATAAATATACGTCCCATGCATAGAGACAAAAATAATCATTCATATGGTGAACACCTGGTAACCGACATTAACTAGATACATATAAGAATATTCCCTATCATTCCGGGATCCTCCTTCGGACATGATATAAATTTCGAAGTACTAAAGCATCCGGTACTTTGGATGGGGTTTGTTAGGTCCAATAGATCTATCTTTAGGATTCGCGTCAATTAGGGTGTCTGTTCCCTAATTCTTAGATTACCAGACTTTAATAAAAAGGGGCATAACGATTTCGATAATTCAACCATAGAATTTAGTTTCAATTACTTGTGTCTATTTCGTCAAACATTTATAAAAGCGCATGTATTCTCAGTCCCAAAAATATAAAGGGTAAAAAGGCAAATGAAACTCACCATACTGTATTTCGTAGTAAAAATACATATAACGTCATTGAACAAGTGCAAGGTTGGCCTCGGATTCACGAACCTAAATTAATTATATATATTTATGTGTTGGTCAATATTTGTCTAACAAATTAGGTCAAGTCATAGTGTACCACAATCCTAATGCTCGAGACTAATATGTAAAAGTCAACAAAAGTAAATTTGACTCAAAATAATTTCCAAAAATCTATACATGATTAATATATAGTTTAAATATCGTCATTTTATATTTTTAAATATTTTTAAAAGATTTATTAGAGTAAATAATATAATTTATTTATTAATAAATAAAATTTTATATTAAATTTATATAATAAAATATACTTTTATATATATTAAGTAATAAAATTTATAGGTTTCATTTAATATCATAAAGATAATATGATAGGTATTATTAAAGTAAGTTATTACACGTAGTAAAATATGTTTATATCACATATTTATTTGATAAAATAATATCTATAATGATAGTAAGTAAAAGTTGTATTATTTTGTAATAATAATTATTATTATAAAAATATCAATATTTATAATTACTAAGATGACATTATGATAAAACGATAATTCTAATTATGATAACTTTAATATTTACGATAATTTTTAATATTATCTTTAAAATAATAATTCTATTTAAAATAATAATAATAATGATATTTTATAGTAACAATGACATTTCTATTAAAATGATAATTTTTGTTAAAATGATATTTTTAATACTAACGATACTTTTAATAATAATAGTAATGATAAAAATAATAAGAACGATAATTTTATCTAAATCAATATCTTATAATATTTTAATTTCATCACGATACTCTTACTCATTATTTCCTAATCATTTCGTTTAATAGCTTTTAATCGTCTTTTATATCGTGTTTATAATAATGATAATAATAGTAATCAAAATAATTAGGTGTTACAAATATTTGTTTTAATTACACTAATATTAATAATGATAGTTACTATAACATTATTAACGATAATACTAATAATTATCTTAATGATAATATAGTAATAGTAATAATAATAATAACAATAACAATAACCATTTTTAAATAATGATATACATATTAATAATGATAATAATAATAATAATAATAATAATACTAATAATAATAATAATAATAATAATAATAATAATAATAATAATAATAATAATAATAATAATAATAATAATAATAATAATAATTGGATAAAAATAATAATACTAATTATAACTTTAACGATAATAATGATAGTAATAATAAAAAAAATAACAATTTTTAATGATAAATCCCTTTTATTGATAATGATAATAATAATGATAATAATAAGATAAAACTAGAACGACGATAAAAACGATGATAATAATAATCATTTTTAATAAAAATATCGAAAATTCAATTGATTATAACTTCTAATCCGTTCACCGAAACCATTTGATATCTAAAGGAAAAGTTCTTAATTTTTCGCTAGCTTTCCAAGGACATGCATATCTTATACCTTGTCTCAACCGCAAGTGTAACTAATTCAAGATTCAACCTAACCTGTCTAAGGACAATATCAAAAGTACAAGCATGCATAATCCTAAATACTCGAGCACTAGTCAGGGATACACTATTAGTATGTAAAAGTTAAATTATGAGTACTCACGTATCAATATTGAGATTCAATATTGCAGAAAAGGTACGTAGACGCAACGAAATTGATAAACACTATATTGACCTCACGAGCATACCCATGAACCATACTCAATCACCTCCATAGCTATAACCCATAATTTCCTTAATCCTATCCTACTCGAAAAACAATTTCGAAATCACTCGGACAGCACTCCGTTGTAATATTTTATGTATACTAATAATATCTTGAAATAATACGGAGTAAATATATATATGTAAATCGATTGAGAGAGTTTAGAGAAAAATATTTTCAAGTTTCTATGAAATAATGAAACCTATTGAATTCTATTTATAATAGATTTTTGAATTATTAAAGTGAATTATTAAAGTATGAATTATTAAAGTGAATTATTAAAGTATGAATTATTAAAGTGAATTATTAAAGTATGAATTATTAAAGTGAATTATTAAAGTATGAATTATTAAAGTGAATTATTAAAGTTAAAGTAAAGTAAAAATAAAGTAAAGGTAAAGTTTAAGTATATTAAAAGTATAAAACTATGTACGTATAAATATATATAATATTAATTTAAATCATTATATATATTTAATAAAATAAAATATAAATATCGTTATCTTTATCATACTAGTTAAGTAATGAGTTGTCAAAAGTGGTTCTAGATATTTATAAAAGTTATATACGTTTTAATAATAAAGTTCTTTTTAAACTGAAAATGTTTTTGTACGTTTGAAACTAAATAGATCAATCGAGTCTTTATGAGATTCAATCTTCCACTATCCTTTGTCTAGTTCTCAATGATTGACAATTTGTTCTTATTTATAAATCACTTTACCATTTTCCGAATATTGTTAAAATAGAAAGATTTCTCAAATCAACGTGGGCCTTTCAACAGAGACTTGTAATCATAATTCAATATATCTGATAATTCAATCATTTGATCTTATCTTCTAATTTCATTGATAAACATTTTGAAACAGATACAATCATATAAAGTATTTAATCTAATATTTTATTTACGTTTCAAGTTATAATATATATACACATATATATATATAATCATATTCGTTTAATGGTTCGTAAATCATTGGAACTTGGTCGAGGTTGAATGAATGTGTGAACATAGTTTAAAATTCTTGAAATTTAACTTAACAAATATTGCTTATCGTGTCGGAAACATATAAAGATTAAAGTTTATATTTGGTTGGAAATTTTTGGGTTGTCACACCCGCAACCGAACTCGGGGGACTAGTTTCGCCAAAGAGCCAAAGAGGTGACTAACTTGTGACTAGTCACCCCACCACCTATCTTTTTCATTTTCATTTTCCTTTTCTTTTTCTACTTCCAAATTTTCTTTATATTCTCCATTTTGAAGAATCATCATCTAAATCCAAGCTAGCGGGTGTCTTGCAAAATAAATTACATATTTGGAATCCTTGCAACTTCCTCTTCGATTCCATACCGACTTCATTACATTTGGGTAACTTTCTAAAATAACTAGATTTGGTGTTCTTGATGTTTTTAACTTATAAAGTTGTTAATTAGTGTCTATGGCTCAAGTCTAACATGAATATATGATTTATATGATTGATTTTGTTATTTAAAGTAACTAGCATGAACATAAACTTTGGTGTGTTTGATTTGGTGATTTGGTTGTTTGAATGATGTTAAATGTCATAAATGCATGTATTAAATGTGTTCCTAACATCACTAGCTTCAATTTCATGTGGAGGTTGCTTGAGAAAACTCCATAAACTTGATTAGTGATTTTGGTGAATTTGGGTTAGGGTTTGATAAGCTTGAAATGAATATTTGATGCATTGAATGCCATGAATTATTGTTAGTAAGTAGTTAGTTGTATTGTATGCTCGATTACCTACAAAACAGCATGTTGTATGTATGCATTAAATGCCCGAATCATAAATTTGCACTTATCAAATTTGAGTATTAAATGTGTGCATTAATTGATCATTTACTTTGGAAAGTCGATTGTTACAAATAACGTTTTTGGTTGGTGAAATGTATTTAGTTGTGTTCTTTGTCAAATTACCTTTCTAACGATATAAGATACGAGTTCTAAGTATTATCGGTTTGCGAGTTATGCTTGAAAGTGTTTTGAATTGAGACTTAGACATTTGAGACTGACCAGGTACCAGCTCCCGTGTATTGTCGCGGCGTGGCAATCCTGGGTCGCGGCGCGGCCTAAGCCGTGTTCAGGTTCTGACCTACATGTCAATTATATGAAAAATGTTTGGCACCCTATGGACCTCCGATTCACATGAGACTTGTTCTAACATGTTTATATATGAATATAAACCTCAGAAAAATAGTTCGGGACCCGACCCGAACGTGTTGACTTTTTCGTTGACTTCGACCGACCAAAGTTTGACTTTTGTTCAAACTTAACCAAATGATTATGCAACCTTCCTAACTTGTTTCTATACTTGTATCTTGCATGAAACTTGACAATTTGATTCACATGCTACATAATTGAGTCGTAACGAGCCATAGGACTAATTGAACATCTTTGATCTATCGGGTTTACCGTTATTGATACGACCTATTTGTTTAGGTCAAGACTAGCACTATCCTTCGCATACATTACTTTGTGAAGTACTTTTCATACGTGCACTCAAGGTGAGATCATAGTCCCATCTTTCAAACAACTTTTATGCTTTAAACTATGGGATGAGAAACATATATGTATCATGCTTTTACACTTTAAACACAAGTACGAAAATGAACATCCCACGTATGAGTTTGAACAAAAATCCTCAATTCGATTATCATTAGTTACACTTGCAGGGTGTAAACGTGAACTTATATTATGTGATCACATGGGCTTGACGAGCCTCATTCGGACGGTTCGCTACCGTTAGCGGATGAAATATATTTTCGGGTCTAGTGTATGTTCTAACACTACGCAAAGGGTGCAAAACAGTTAAGTTTGATAATTGGGTGCCCGCGAAACAAATAACAACTTTGGAATGCAAATGATTTAGATAATCATATTATATTAAATCTTGTGGTTCAAATGCAACGTTTACTAAAACACCTATGATTTCACCAACGTTTTCATTGACAGTTTTCTATATGTTTTCTCAGGTCCTTGAAAGCTACTTGATACATGCTTCCGCTCTCTTTTTGATACGTGCTTGGATGTCGAGTATACATGCATAGTTGGAGCGTCTTTTGACTACTTTAAATTGTGTCGCATAGGTTTCATTCGTACTTTAAACATTGTAATGTAACTAGTCTTTTGAACTACATTTGTAAACTTGAAACATCCTTTTTCTTATGAAATGAATGCGACATATTTTAGTCAAACGTCATGATAAAGACTTATGACCACGCAACGGGACCTAAGTAATCGGCGCCGCCAACATGATTTGATCGGGTCGCTACATATGGTATCAGAGCGTTGGTTGTAGGGATTTAGAGTCATTGGTGTCAACCCCGAGTCATAGGGTACATTAGTGATTCTAGACTACAACCGGCATATAGACTTGAAGTAGGAATTACTTGACTACTTGTGCATTATACTCGAACTCGTCTATCATATCTAATTCTTATTCAATCTTAATCTCACATTAATTGATTTAATTGACGCGCCACCTTGACTATATGAATTAGTGTCGAATGCACATATGAATTAGGGTAATATAATTTCCGGGATTATATTACGGTGACTCATATGAACATTCCAACATTATGACATAAAAAATTCAAGGCGAGTCAAGGAAAATTTTTCTCTATCCTTATTCCATATCATGGTTAGTATTATTAAGAATACTAATCAACGGTATTCTTGTTTTTTGAAGGAACAATTCCTCCTCATCGTGTGCCACGCCATGAGACTCCCGAACAAGCTCTACAACGAATGATAGCCACCGCCGTGGAAGCGACCATGGCCAATCACTCCTCCAACAATAACAACAACCACAACAACAACAATCAAGGGGCCGATAACTCAAGCGAAGGGTGCTCCTACAAAGCCTTCATGGGGTGCAGACCTCACACTTTTGATGGAACTGGGGGACCGGTTGTACTCACTCGATGGTTCGAATAAACAGAAGCCGTTTTTAGCATAAGCGGTTGTCGAGACCAAGACAAATCCAAATATTCCACCCACACCTTTGCCGGTATCGCCCTCACGTGGTGGAACACGTATGTACAATCAGTGGGTACCGATGAAGCTCACGCCCTCTCTTGGGCCGATTTGAGGGAAAGGATGATCGTCGAATTTTTCCCTCGTGAAGAAACCCTAAAGCTCGAACAAGAGCTAAGAACTTTAAAGGCGGTCGAAAACGATCTCAAGGCCTACAATCAACGATACGCCGAGCTATCCTTGATGTGTCCCAACCTCGTGAACCCCGAATCTCAAAGGGTTGAACTCTATATGGATGGTCTTCCAAAGAGCATCAAACAAGGAGTGATGTCATCCAAACCCGCTAACCTAGAACAAGCTTTAAACATGGCACGCCAATTGATCGAAACGGTTGACGAAATCGTAGTTCTGGCTCCTAAGGCCGAGGATAAATCGGGCGGCAATAAAAGAAAATGGGAAGTCCCCCCAATCAAGCAACAACTACAACAACAACTTCACCAAAAAGCCTTTCACCTCCGACGCCAAGAAAAGTTATGGCAGAAATAAACCCTTTTGCAACAAATGCCACAAACACCACTATGGTGAATGTAGCAATCTATTTTGCCATCGGTGCCAAAGGGGTGGTCATGTGGCCAACGACTGTAGAAGTGCGGCCCCCGTCGCTCAAAAGGTGCCCAATGCACCAAAACCGGGTACTTGTTATGAATGTGGCCAAACGGGTCATTTTAGAAATGCGTGTCCAAAGAAGAAAGCCACCACCAACACGCGTGGATGAGCTTTCAACATCAATACCGAGGAAGCCCGAGATGACAATGAATTAGTCACGGGTACGTTTCTCCTCAACAACACTTATGTTACTTGTTTATTCGATTCGGGTGCCGATAAGAGTTTTGTATCCAAGACTTTGACTCATTCTTTTAATACTCCACCACTTCCACTAGATACCACTTATACCATTGAAGTGGCTAACGGAAAACTATTGAGTGCCGACACATATTACCGGGGGTGTACGTTAAACATTTTGGGTAATGAGTTTGAAATTGACTTGATACCCATGGAACTAGGAAGCTTCGATGTAATAATCGGTATGAATTGGCCAGCCAAAACGAAATCACACATCCTTTGTGATCTTAACGCAATCCGAATTCCTATCGAGAATGGTGAACCTTTGATCGTCTATGGCGATAAGAGTTGCACCGGACTCAACCTCGTTTCATACATTAAAGTTAGAAAACAACTCCGTAAGGGTTGTTTTGAAATCCTTTCTCACGTTAAGAAAGTCGAGTCCGATGAGAAGCACATCGATGATGTGCCAATTGTTAGTGACTATTCCGATGTATTTCCCGACGAATTGCCGGGTTTTTCACCTCATCGACCGGTTGAATTCCAAATCGATCTTATTCCGGGAGCCACATTTGTAGTGACCCGAACTTTTCCATGTTTATATATATTAATTGAGATTGATATTTACATGATTAAATGTTTCCAACATGTTAAGCAATCAAACTTGTTAAGACTTGATTAATTGAAATATGTTTCATATAGACAATTGACCACCTAAGTTGACCGGTGATTCACGAACGTTAAAACTTGTAAAAACTATATGATGACATATATATGGATATATATATAGTTAACATGATACTATGATAAGTAAACATATCATTAAGTATATTAACAATGAACTACATATGTAAAAAACAAGACTACTAACTTAATGATTTTTAAACGAGACATATATGTAACGATTATCGTTGTAAAGACATTTAATGTATATATATCATATTAAGAGATATTCATACATGATAATATCATGATAATATAATAATTTAAAATCTCATTTGATATTATAAACATTGGGTTAACAACATTTAACAAGATCGTTAACCTAAAGGTTTAAAAACAACACTTACATGTAACGACTAACGATGACTTAACGACTCAGTTAAAATGTATATACATGTAGTGTTTTAATATGTATTCATACACTTTTGAAAGACTTCAAGACACTTATCAAAATACTTCTACTTAACAAAAATGCTTACAATTACATCCTCGTTCAGTTTCATCAACAATTCTACTCGTATGCACCCGTATTCGTACTCGTACAATACACAGCTTTTAGATGTATGTACTATTGGTATATACACTCCAATGATCAGCTCTTAGAAGCCCATGTGAGTCACCTAACACATGTGGGAACCATCATTTGGCAACTAGCATGAAATATCTCATAAAATTACAAAAATATGAGTAATCATTCATGACTTATTTACATGAAAACAAAATTACATGTCCTTTATATCTAATCCATACACCAACGACCAAAAACACCTAAAAACACTTTCATTCTTCAATTTTATTCATCTAATTGATCTCTCTCAAGTTCTATCTTCAAGTTCTAAGTGTTCTTCATATATTCTACAAGTTCTAGTTACATAAAATCAAGAATACTTTCAAGTTTGCTAGCGCACTTCCAATCTTGTAAGGTGATCATCCAACCTCAAGAAATCTTTGTTTCTTACAGTAGGTTATCATTCTAATACAAGGTAATAATCATATTCAAACTTTGGTTCAATTTCTATAACTATAACAATCTTATTTCAAGTGATGATCTTACTTGAACTTGTTTTCGTGTCATGATTCTGCTTCAAGAACTTCGAGCCATCCAAGGATCCGTTGAAGCTAGATCCATTTTTCTCTTTTCCAGTAGGTTTATCCAAGGAACTTAAGGTAGTAATGATGTTCATAACATCATTCGATTCATACATATAAAGCTATCTTATTCGAAGGTTTAAACTTGTAATCACTAGAACATAGTTTAGTTAATTCTAAACTTGTTCGCAAACAAAAGTTAATCCTTCTAACTTGACTTTTAAAATCAACTAAACACATGTTCTATATCTATATGATATGCTAACTTAATGATTTAGAACCTGGAAACACGAAAAACACCGTAAAACCGGATTTACGCCGTCGTAGTAACACCGCGGGCTGTTTTGGGTTAGTTAATTAAAAACTATGATAAACTTTGATTTAAAAGTTGTTATTCTGAGAAGATGATTTTTATTATGAACATGAAACTATATCCAAAAATTATGGTTAAACTCAAAGTGGATGTATGTTTTCTAAAATGGTCATCTAGACGTCGTTCTTTCGACTGAAATGACTACCTTTACAAAAACGACTTGTAACTTATTTTTTCGACTATAAACCTATACTTTTTCTGTTTAGATTCATAAAATAGAGTTCAATATGAAACCATAGCAATTTGATTCACTCAAAACGGATTTAAAATGAAGAAGTTATGGGTAAAACAAGATTGGATAATTTTTCTCATTTTAGCTACGTGAAAATTGGTAACAAATCTATTCCAACCATAACTTAATCAACTTGTATTGTATATTATGTAATCTTGAGATACCATAGACACGTATACAATGTTTCGACCTATCATGTCGACACATCTATATATATTTCGGAACAACCATAGACACTCTATATGTGAATGTTGGAGTTAGCTATACAGGGTTGAGGTTGATTCCAAAATATATATAGTTTGAGTTGTGATCAATACTGAGATACGTATACACTGGGTCATGGATTGATTCAAGATAATATTTATCGATTTATTTCTGTACATCTAATTGTGGACAACTAGTTGTAGGTTACTAACGAGGACAGCTGACTTAATAAACTTAAAACATCAAAATATATTAAAAGTGTTGTAAATATATTTTGAACATACTTTGATATATATGTATATATTGTTATAGGTTCGTGAATCAACCAGTGGCCAAGTCTTACTTCCCGACGAAGTAAAAATCTGTGAAAGTGAGTTATAGTCCCACTTTTAAAATCTAATATTTTTGGGATGAGAATACATGCAGGTTTTATAAATGATTTACAAAATAGACACAAGTACGTGAAACTACATTCTATGGTTGAATTATCCAAATCGAATATGCCCCTTTTTATTAAGTCTGGTAATCTAAGAATTAGGGAACAGAAATTGACGCGAATCCTAAAGATAGATCTATCGGGCCCAACAAGCCCCATCCAAAGTACCGGATGTTTTAGTACTTCGAAATTTATATCATATCCGAAGGGTGTCCCGGAATGATGGGGATATTCTTATATATGCATCTTGTTAATGTCGGTTACCAGGTGTTCACCATATGAATGATTTTTATCTCTATGTATGGGATGTGTATTGAAATATGAAATCTTGTGGTCTATTGTTACGATTTGATATATATAGGTTAAACCTATAACTCACCAGCATTTTTGTTGACGTTTTAAGCATGTTTATTCTCAGGTGATTATTAAGAGCTTCCGCTGTCGCATACTTAAATAAGGACGAGATTTGGAGTCCATGTTTGTATGATATTGTGTAAAAACTGCATTCAAGAAACTTATTTTGTTGTAACATATTTGTATTGTAAACCATTATGTAATGGTCGTGTGTAAACAGGATATTTTAGATTATCATTATTTGATAATCTACGTAAAGTTTTTTTTTAAACCTTTATTGATGAAATAAAGGTTATGGTTTGTTTTAAAATGAATGCAGTCTTTGAAAAATGTCTCATATAGAGGTCAAAACCTCGCAACGAAATCAATTAATATGGAACGTTTTTAATCAATAAGAACGGGACATTTCAGTTGGTATCCGAGCGTTGGTCTTAGAGAACCAGAATTTTGCATTAGTGTGTCTTATCGAGTTTGTTAGGATGCATTAGTGAGTCTGGACTTCGACCGTGTTTACTTGAAAAATGATTGCTTAACAAATTTTGTTGGAAACTATATATTTTTAACATGTGAATATTATGTGATATATTAATCTCTTAACGCGTTTGATATTATGTGATAGATGTCTACCTCTAGAACAAGTCCCATTGACTCACCTAATAATAATGAAGAGTCAAATGTAAATTGGAATGATTCGTGGACTGATTCACAAGTTCCCGAAGAGGAACCGGAAGAAGAGTCGGAACCGGAAGAAGAATCGGAACCGGAAGAAGAATCGGAACTGGATGAAGAAGTAGAACCGGTGGGGGAAATAATAAAACGGTTAAGTAAAAGAAAATCCTCAACCAACCGACCAAGGTTAATTATGGTCAATGGTGTTTCCGCCAAGGAAGCAAAATATTGGGAGGATTACAAATTCTCCGATGAATCGGATTCCGACGAGAATTTCGATGATGTTTTAGAAATTACCCCAACTGAATTTAAAAAGGCAAAAGAAAATAATAAGGGAAAGGGCATAAAAATAGAGAAATCTAATTCCAACCCCGATGAACTTTATATGTATCGTCAACCCCCGAAGTCCTTAAGTTGTAACAATGACCCGGGAACCTCTAAACCACTTGGTTTTTCTAAACCGTTGTGGAAAACGACAGTTAGTATTAGGGGAACATCATATATCCCTAGAAACTTGGCAAAACGAACCAAAACCAAAGAAGAAGAAACGAGCGAGTCGGAATAAGATAGTTGTATTCGTGTGGTGTAATATATGTAATATAGTGTGCTTATGCTTTATGATATATGTAAAAATTGCTTGTATTAATAAGTATTTTTTTTATGAATCTAACTCTTGTCTATTTTACAGTTTAAAAACACAAAATGGATAGACAACCCAATATTTTAAGAGACCTACCCGGAGACATGATTGATGAAATCTTGTCTAGAGTCGGTCAGAATTCCTCGGCACAACTATTTAAGGCGAGATCAGTTTGTAAGACATTCGAAGAACGTTCCAAGAATGTCTTGGTTTATAAGAGACTTTCGTTTGAAAGATGGGGGATATCACATTGGGAAACCCATAAGTTACGATGTGTTTACTTTGACGCATATATTGCGGGGAACCCAAATGCTATTTTACGCAACGGGTTAAGAAATTATTTTGACTCAATATATCCGAATATTGGACTTCGTGATTTAGAAAAAGCGGCTAACATGCAACATAAAGAAGCATGTTATGCTTACGGATTAGTAATGTTCGCTTCTCACCAAAGTGAGAACAAGAACATCGGGCTACAACTATTAAACAAAACGTTTCCACAAGTGACGGAGTCGGTAATTGGGGTAAGAAATGAGGTTTTTAGATTGTTACGGGACTGTTGGACATTACGTAACCCTCGTCCTTTTGACGACGTTACAACACGCTGTCTTATCAACGGCCATAACGGTTATGTTCCACAAGACCAAGGATGGGAAGTAATCCTAGTAAAACCAGAATGCATGACTTGTTTCTGGACGTATGAATTACGTGTCTTTATTGCCTTTGCTGAACGACTTGTGTACTAGCTAGAATTATCTTCACAACCATCTTGTATCAAATTTATTGTGTGCTATATTTCATGCTATATGTAAAATAAGCGGTATTGTAAGTTTGTAAAATATTGTATAAAAGTTTGAACGCGAAATATTATTATAATCAGTTTTTCATATAGAATTGTAGTAGTTGAATTGTATATTAGCTACTAAGTATGAACTTAACGGGTAGGTACTACCCGAATTTAAACTTATAAAACGCTAATATGAAGAAAAAGCTTTTATAAAGGAGTTCATATTATGCTACGAAATACTATTAACTACTCTTAATATTCTGTATGATTAACTTGTTCCATTTGACTATTTTGAAGGAAATGGCACCGACTACTCGACACACTGTGAATATGAATGAAGAGGAATTCCGTACTTTTCTAGCTTCAAACATAGCCGCAGTACAGGCTGCGCTACATACCAACAATAACCTTGGATCTAGCAGTACAGGAAATCGTGTAGGATGCACCTACAAAGAATTCACTGCCTGTAAACCTTTGGAATTTGATGGAACCGAAGGACCGATCGGATTGAAACGGTGGACCGAGAAGGTAGAATCGGTGTTTGCCATAAGTAAGTGTACTGAAGAGGACAAAGTGAAGTACGCTACGCAAACCTTCATAGGTTCTGCGTTATCATGGTGGAATACCTATCTAGAGCAAGTGGGATAAGACGATGCGTACGCACTACCGTGGTCAGCATTCAAGCCCTTGATGAGCGAGAAGTACCGTCCCAGAACCGAGGTCAATAAGCTCAAGACAGAACTTAGAGGGTTACGAACCCAAGGATTTGATATTACCACGTACGAAAGACGATTCAGAGAATTGTGCCTATTGTGTCCGGGAGCATTCGAAGATGAGGAAGAGAAGATCGACGCGTTTGTGAAAGGATTACCGGAAAGAATCCAAGAAGATATAAGTTCACACGAGCCCGCCTCCATACAACAGGCATGTAGAATGGCTCACAAACTAGTGAACCAGATTGAAGAAAGAATTAAAGAACAGACTGCTGAAGAGGCCAATGTGAAGCAAGTCAAAAGAAAGTGGGAGGAAAACGGTGATAAGAATCACCAATACAACAACAACAGCAATTACAACAATAATCGCAACAATTATCCCAACAATCACAACATCAATCGCAACTACAACAAACGGCCCAACAACAACAACAACAACAACAACAACAGAAACTACA
The DNA here is from genome assembly GCF_046630445.1 of Rutidosis leptorrhynchoides. Classification (NCBI taxonomy): domain Eukaryota; kingdom Viridiplantae; phylum Streptophyta; class Magnoliopsida; order Asterales; family Asteraceae; genus Rutidosis; species Rutidosis leptorrhynchoides. The sequence goes on from NC_092343.1 coordinate 243,991,154, forward strand.
ACAATCATCCCAACAACAATAATAACCGCAACAACAACAACAATCAGAAGCAGCTATGCCAAAGGTGTGAAAAGTATCACTCAGGGTTCTGCACCAAATTTTGCAACAAGTGTAAAAGAAATGGTCATAGCGCGGCGAAGTGTGAGGTCTACGGACCAGGGGTTAATAGAACGAAAGGAACAAATGGTGTCGGAACGAGTAATGGCGGAGCAAGTAGTGTCGGAGCAAGTTATGCCAATGTAGTTTGTTATAAATGTGGAAAACCGGGCCACATTATTAGAAATTGCCCGAACCAGGAGAACACGAATGGACAAGGCCGCGGAAGAGTTTTCAATATTAATGCGGCAGAGGCACAGGAAGACCCGGAGCTTGTTACGGGTACGTTTCTTATTGACAATAAATCTGCTTACGTTTTATTTGATTCGGGTGCGGATAGAAGCTATATGAGTAGAGATTTTTGTGCTAAATTAAGTTGTCCATTGAGGCCTTTGGATAGTAAATTTGTACTCGAATTAGCAAATGGTAAATTAATTTCAGCAGATAATATATGTCGGAATCGAGAAATTAAACTGGTTAGCGAAACATTTAAGATTGATTTGATACCAGTAGAGTTAGGGAGTTTTGATGTGATAATCGGTATAGACTGGTTGAAAGAAGTGAAAGCAGAGATCGTATGTTATAAAAATGCAATTCGCATTGTACGAGAAGAAGGAGAACCCTTAATGGTGTACGGAGAAAAGGGCAACACGAAGCTACATCTTATTAGTAATTTGAAGGCACAAAAACTAATAAGAAAAGGTTGCTATGCTGTTCTAGCACACGTTGAGAAAGTACAAACTGAAGAAAAGAGCATCAATGATGTTCCCATTGCAAAAGAATTTCCCGATGTATTTCCGAAAGAATTACCGGGATTACCCCCACATCGATCCGTTGAATTTCAAATAGATCTTGTACCAGGAGCTGCACCAATAGCTCGTGCTCCTTACAGACTCGCACCCAGCGAGATGAAAGAACTGCAAAGCCAATTACAAGAACTTTTAGAGCGTGGTTTCATTCGACCAAGCACATCACCGTGGGGAGCTCCTGTTTTGTTTGTCAAGAAGAAAGATGGTACATTCAGGTTGTGTATCGACTACCGAGAGTTGAACAAACTTACCATCAAGAACCGCTACCCACTACCGAGAATCGATGACTTATTTGATCAACTACAAGGCTCGTCTGTTTATTCAAAGATTGACTTACGTTCCGGGTATCATCAAATGCGGGTGAAAGAAGATGATATTCCAAAGACTGCTTTCAGAACACGTTACGGTCATTACAAGTTTATGGTCATGCCGTTTGGTTTAACTAATGCACCAGCTGTGTTCATGGTCCTTATGAACCGAGTGTGTGGACCATACCTTGACAAGTTTGTCATTGTTTTCATTGATGACATACTTATTTACTCAAAGAATGACCAAGAACACGGTGAACATTTGAGAAAGGTGTTAGAAGTATTGAGGAAGGAAGAATTGTACGCTAAGTTTTCAAAGTGTGTATTTTGGTTGGAAGAAGTTCAATTCCTCGGTCACATAGTGAACAAAGAAGGTATTAAGGTGGATCCGGCAAAGATAGAAACTGTTGAAAAGTGGGAAACCCCGAAAACTCCGAAACACATACGCCAGTTTTTAGGACTAGCTGGTTACTACAGAAGGTTCATCCAAGATTTTTCCAGAAAAGCAAAACCCTTGACTGCATTAACGCATAAAGGGAAGAAATTTGAATGGAATGATGAACAAGAGAAAGCGTTTCAGTTATTGAAGAAAAAGCTAACTACGGCACCTATATTGTCATTGCCTGAAGGGAATGATGATTTTGTGGTTTATTGTGACGCATCAAAGCAAGGTCTCGGTTGTGTATTAATGCAACGAACGAAGGTGATTGCTTATGCATCTAGACAATTGAAGATTCACGAACAAAATTATATGATGCATGATTTGGAATTAGGAGCGGTTGTTTTTGCATTAAAGACTTGGAGGCACTACTTATATGGGGTCAAAAGTATTATATATACCGACCACAAAAGTCTTCAACACATATTTAATCAGAAACAACTGAATATGAGGCAGCGTAGGTGGATTGAATTGTTGAATGATTACGACTTTGAGATTCGTTACCACCCGGGGAAGGCAAATGTGGTAGCCGATGCCTTGAGCAGGAAGGACAGAGAACCCATTCGAGTAAAATCTATGAATATAATGATTCATAATAACCTTACTACTCAAATAAAGGAGGCGCAACAAGGAGTTTTAAAAGAGGGAAATTTAAAGGATGAAATACCCAAAGGATCGGAGAAGCATCTTAATATTCAGGAAGACGGAACCCGGTATAGGGCTGAAAGGATTTGGGTACCAAAATTTGGAGATAAGAGAGAAATGGTACTTAGAGAAGCTCATAAAACCAGATACTCAATACATCCTGGAACGGGGAAGATGTACAAGGTTCTCAAGAAACATTTTTGGTGGCCAGGTATGAAAGCCGATGTTGCTAAATACGTAGGAGAATGTTTTACGTGTTCTAAGGTCAAAGCTGAGCATCAGAAACCATCAGGTCTACTTCAACAACCTGAAATCCCGGAATGGAAATGGGAAAACATTACCATGGATTTCATCACTAAATTGCCAAGGACTGCAACTGGTTTTGATACTATTTGGGTAATAGTTGATCGTCTCACCAAATCAGCACACTTCCTGCCAATAAGAGAAGATGACAAGATGGAGAAGTTAGCACGACTGTATTTGAAGGAAGTCGTCTCCAGACATGGAATACCAATCTCTATTATCTCTGATAGGGATGGCAGATTTATTTTAAGATTCTGGCAGACATTACAGCAAGCATTAGGAACTCGTCTAGACATGAGTACTGCCTATCATCCACAAACTGATGGGCAGAGCGAAAGGACGATACAAACGCTTGAAGACATGCTACGAGCATGTGTTATTGATTTCGGAAACAGTTGGGATCGACATCTACCGTTAGCAGAATTTTCCTACAACAACAGCTACCATTCAAGCATTGAGATGGCGCCGTTTGAAGCACTTTATGGTAGAAAGTGCAGGTCTCCGATTTGTTGGAGTGAAGTGGGGGATAGACAGATTACGGGTCCGGAGATTATACAAGAAACTACCGAGAAGATCATCCAAATTCGACAAAAGAGCTACGCTGACATTAAAAGAAAAGATATAGAATTTGAAATTGGAGAGATGGTCATGCTTAAAGTTGCACCTTGGAAAGGCGTTGTTCGATTTGGTAAACGAGGGAAATTAAATCCAAGGTATATTGGACCATTCAAGATTATTGATCGTGTCGGACCAGTAGCTTACCGACTTGAGTTACCTCAACAACTCGCGGCTATACATAACACTTTCCACGTCTCGAATTTGAAGAAATGTTTTGCTAAAGAAGATCTCACTATTCCGTTAGATGAAATCCAAATCAACGAAAAACTTCAATTCATCGAAGAACCCGTCGAAATAATGGATCGTGAGGTTAAAAGACTTAAGCAAAACAAGATACCAATTGTTAAGGTTCGATGGAATGCTCGTAGAGGACCCGAGTTCACCTGGGAGCGTGAAGATCAGATGAAGAAGAAATACCCGCATCTATTTCCAGAAGATTCGTCAACACCTTCAACAGCTTAAAATTTCGGGACGAAATTTATTTAACGGGTAGGTACTGTAGTGACCCGAACTTTTCCATGTTTATATATATTAATTGAGATTGATATTTACATGATTAAATATTTCCAACATGTTAAGCAATCAAACTTGTTAAGACTTGATTAATTGAAATATGTTTCATATAGACAATTGACCACCTAATTTGACCGGTGATTCACGAACGTTAAAACTTGTAAAAACTATATGATGACATATATATGGATATATATATAGTTAACATGATACTATGATAAGTAAACATATCATTAAGTATATTAACAATGAACTACATATGTAAAAAACAAGACTACTAACTTAATGATTTTTAAACGAGACATATATGTAACGATTATCGTTGTAAAGACATTTAATGTATATATATCATATTAAGAGATATTCATACATGATAATATTATGATAATATAATAATTTAAAATCTCATTTGATATTATAAACATTGGGTTAACAATATTTAACAAGATCGTTAACCTAAAGGTTTAAAAACAACACTTACATGTAACGACTAACGATGACTTAACGACTCAGTTAAAATGTATATACATGTAGTGTTTTAATATGTATTCATACACTTTTGAAAGACTTTAAGACACTTATCAAAATACTTCTACTTAACAAAAATGCTTACAATTACATCCTCGTTCAGTTTCATCAACAATTCTACTCGTATGCACCCGTATTCGTACTCGTACAATACACAGCTTTTAGATGTATGTACTATTGGTATATACACTCCAATGATCAGTTCTTAGCAGCCCATGTGAGTCACCTAACACATGTGGGAACCATCATTTGGAAACTAGCATGAAATATCTCATAAAATTACAAAAATATGAGTAATCATTCATGACTTATTTACATGAAAACAAAATTACATATCCTTTATATCTAATCCATACACCAATGACCAAAAACACCTACAAACACTTTCATTCTTCAATTTTATTCATCTAATTGATCTCTCTCAAGTTCTATCTTCAAGTTCTAAGTGTTCTTCATATATTCTACAAGTTCTAGTTACATAAAATCAAGAATACTTTCAAGTTTGCTAGCTCACTTCCAATCTTGTAAGGTGATCATCCAACCTCAAGAAATCTTTGTTTCTTACAGTAGGTTATCATTCTAATACAAGGTAATAATCATATTCAAACTTTGGTTCAATTTCTATAACTATAACAATCTTATTTCAAGTGATGATCTTACTTGAACTTGTTTTCGTGTCATGATTCTGCTTCAAGAACTTCGAGCCATCCAAGGATCCGTTGAAGCTAGATCCATTTTTCTCTTTTCCAGTAGGTTTATCCAAGGAACTTAAGGTAGTAATGATGTTTATAACATCATTCGATTCATACATATAAAGCTATCTTATTCGAAGGTTTAAACTTGTAATCACTAGAACATAGTTTAGTTAATTCTAAACTTGTTCGCAAACAAAAGTTAATCCTTATAACTTGACTTTTAAAATCAACTAAACACATGTTCTATATCTATATGATATGCTAACTTAATGATTTAAAACCTGGAAACACGAAAAACACCGTAAAACCGGATTTACGCCGTCGTAGTAACACCGCGGGCTGTTTTGGCTTAGTTAATTAAAAACAATGATAAACTTTGATTTAAAAGTTTTTATTCTGAGAAGATGATTTTTATTATGAACATGAAACTATATCCAAAAATTATGGTTAAACTCAAAGTGGAAGTATGTTTTCTAAAATGGTCATCTAGACGTCGTTCTTTCGACTGAAATGACTACCTTTACAAAAACGACTTGTAACTTATTTTTTCTACTATAAACCTATACTTTTTCTGTTTAGATTCATAAAATATAGTTCAATATGAAACCATAGCAATTTGATTCACTCAAAACGGATTTAAAATGAAGAAGTTATGGGTAAAACAAGATTGGATAATTTTTCTCATTTTAGCTACGTGAAAATTGGTAACAAATCTATTCCAACCATAACTTAATCAACTTGTATTGTATATTATGTAATCTTGAGATACCATAGACACGTATACAATGTTTCGACCTATCATGTCGACACATCTATATATATTTCGGAACAACCATAGACACTCTATATGTGAATGTTGGAGTTAGCTATACAGGGTTGAGGTTGATTCCAAAATATATATAGTTTCAGTTGTGATCAATACTGAGATACGTATACACTGGGTCGTGGATTGATTCAAGATAATATTTATCGATTTATTTCTGTACATCTAATTGTGGACAACTAGTTGTAGGTTACTAACGAGGACAGCTGACTTAATAAACTTAAAACATCAAAATATATTAAAAGTGTTGTAAATATATTTTGAACATACTTTGATATATATGTAATATATTGTTATAGGTTCGTGAATCAACCAGTGGCCAAGTCTTACTTCCCGACGAAGTAAAAATCTGTGAAAGTGAGTTATAGTCCCACTTTTAAAATCTAATATTTTTGGGATGAGAATACATGCAGGTTTTATAAATGATTTACAAAATAGACACAAGTACGTGAAACTACATTATATGGTTGAATTATCGAAATCGAATATGCCCCTTTTTATTAAGTCTGGTAATCTAAGAATTAGGGAACAGACACCCTAATTGACGCGAATCCTAAAGATAGATCTATCGGGCCCAACAAGCCCCATCCAAAGTACCGGATGTTTTAGTACTTCGAAATTTATATCATATCCGAAGGGTGTCCCGGAATGATGGGGATATTCTTATATATGCATCTTGTTAATGTCGGTTACCAGGTGTTCACCATATGAATGACTTTTATCTCTATGTATGGGATGTGTATTGAAATATGAAATCTTGTGGTCTATTATTATGATTTGATATATATAGGTTAAACCTATAACTCTCCAACATTTTTGTTGACGTTTTAAGCATGTTTATTCTCAGGTGATTATTAAGAGCTTCCGCTGTCGCATACTTAAATAAGGACGAGATTTGGAGTCCATGTTTGTATGATATTGTGTAAAAACTGCATTCAAGAAACTTATTTTGTTGTAACATATTTGTATTGTAAACCATTATGTAATGGTCGTGTGTAAACAGGATATTTTAGATTATCATTATTTGATAATCTACGTAAACTTTTTTTTAAACCTTTATTGATGAAATAAAGGTTATGGTTTGTTTTAAAATGAATGCAGTCTTTGAAAAACGTCTCATATAGAGGTCAAAACCTCGCAACGAAATCAATTAATATGGAATGTTTTTAATCAATAAGAATGGGACATTTCAACACCCGTTGTACGTGCACCATATAGAATCACTCCATCCGAAATGCAAGAATTGCAAAGTCAAATCCAAGAACTACTTGATCGTGGTTTTATCCAACCTAGCCATTCACCTTGGGGCGCTCCGATTTTGTTTGTTAAAAAGAAAGACGGATCCCTACGAATGTGCATTGATTATCGTAAACTAAACAAATTGACGGTTAAGAACCGATATCCTCTTCCTCACATCGATGACCTCTTTGATCAACTACAAGGGTCTTGTGTATATTCAAAAATCGATCTCCGCTCGGGTTATCATCAATTAAGGGTTAAGGGGGAAGATGTCTCCAAAACCGCTTTCCGAACTTGTTATGGTAGCTATGAATTTCTTGTAATGCCATTTGGTCTCACTAACGCACCGGCTGTAGTGACCCGAACTTTTCCATGTTTATATATATTAATTGAGATTGATATTTACATGATTAAATGTTTCCAACATGTTAAGCAATCAAACTTGTTAAGACTTGATTAATTGAAATATGTTTCATATAGACAATTGACCACCCAAGTTGACCGGCGATTCACGAACGTTAAAACTTGTAAAAATGACATGACGATATATATATGGATATACATATGTTTAACATGAGATTATGATAAGTAAGTATCTCCATAAGTATATTAACAATGAGTTATATACATATAAACAAGACTACTAACTTAAGGATTTCGAAACGAAACATATATGTAACGATTATCGTTGTAACGACATTTAAATGTATATATATCATATTAAGATATATTAATATATCATAATATCATGATAATATAATAATTTAACATCTCATTAGATATAATAAACAATGGGTTAACAACATTTTTTGAGATCGTTAACTTAAAGGTTTCAAAACAACACTTACATGTAACGACTAACGATGACTTAACGACTCAGTTAAAATGTATATACATGTAGTGTATTTAGATATATTAAAATAATTTTGGAAGACTTCAAGACATATATCAAAACACTCATACTTAACGAAAATGGTTACAGTTACTTTTCCATTCTTTTCTTTCATCAAGAATTCTAGTCGTATTCTTACCCGTATTATACACAGCTTCAAAACGTACTTACTATGAGTATATACCAATAGGAACTAGCATGGGATTCCACTCTTGATTATGTCATGTATGACTAATCAATTTTAACTTCTACCATGAGCTAGTCAACTAACTAGAACTCCTTTTAACCCCACTCACCACTCACCAATTACCACTCATCATTCACTCCATATCACTTCCAATTCTCTTTCTTATTCTCTCTCAACACACACACACACTATTATGAACGTATTTTTCCAGTAGTTAATCATCATCTTCATCAAAAATCACTTCAAGAATCAAGCTATAATCATCATAGGAAGAACACTTCAAGAACACTTCAAAAATCCCTTCAAGTTTACTAATTTACTTCCAAGCTTTCTAATCCATTCCAAGTAATCATCTAAGATCAAGAAACCTTTGTTATATACAGTAGGTTATCTTTCTTATTCAAGGTAATATTCATATTCAAACTTTGATTCAATTTCTATAACTATAAACTATCTTAATTCGAGTAAAAATCTTACTTGAACTTGTTTTTGTGTCATGATCCTACTTCAAGAACTTTCAAGCCATCCAAGATCCTTTGAAGCTAGATCATTTCTTGTCACTTCCAGTAGGTTTACCTACTAAACTTGAGGTAGTAATGATGTTCATAACATCATTCAATTCATATATATAAAACTATCTTATTCGAAGGTTTAAACTCGTAATCACTAGAACATAGTTTAGTTAATTCTAAACTTGTTCGCAAACAAAAGTTAATCCTTCTAACTTGACTTTTAAAATTAACTACACACATGTTCTATATCTATATGATATGCTAACTTAATAATTTAAAACCTGAAAACACGAAAAACACCGTAAAACCGGATTTACGCCGTCGTAGTAACACCGCGGGCTGTTTTGGGTTAGTTAATTAAAAACTATGATAAACTTTGATTTAAAAGTTGTTATTCTGAGAAAATGATTTTTATTATGAACATGAAACTATATCCAAAAATTATGGTTAAACTCAAAGTGGAAGTATGTTTTCTAAAATGGTCATCTAGACGTCGTTCTTTCGACTGAAATGACTACCTTTACAAAAACGACTTGTAACTTATTTTTCCGACTATAAACCTATACTTTTCTGTTTATATTCATAAAATAGAGTTCAATATGAAACCATAGCAATTTGATTCACTCAAAACGGATTTAAAATGAAGAAGTTATGGGTAAAACAAGATTGGATAATTTTTCTCATTTTAGCTACGTGAAAATTGGTAACAAATCTATTCCAACTATAACTTAATCAACTTGTATTGTATATTATGTAATCTTGAGATACCATAGACACGTATACAATGTTTCGACCTATCATGTCGACACATCTATATATATTTCGGAACAACCATAGACACTCTATATGTGAATGTTGGAGTTAGCTATACATGGTTGAGGTTGATTCCAAAATATATATAGTTTGAGTTGTGATCAATACTGAGATACATATACACTGGGTCGTGGATTGATTCAAGATAATATTTATCGATTTATTTATGTACATCTAACTGTGGACAACTAGTTGTAGGTTACTAACGAGGACAGCTGACTTAATAAACTTAAAACATCAAAATATATTAAAAGTGTTGTAAATATATTTTAAACATACTTTGATATATATGTATATATTGTTATAGGTTCGTGAATCAACCAGTGGCCAAGTCTTACTTCCCGACGAAGTAAAAATCTGTGAAAGTGAGTTATAGTCCCACTTTTAAAATCTAATATTTTTGGGATGATAATACATGCAGGTTTTATAAATGATTTACAAAATAGACACAAGTACGTGAAACTACATTCTATGGTTGAATTATCGAAATCGAATATGCCCCTTTTTATTAAGTCTGGTAATCTAAGAATTAGGGAACAGACACCCTAACTGACGCGAATCCTAAAGATAGATCTATTGGGCCTAACAAACCCCATCCAAAGTACCGGATGCTTTAGTACTTCGAAATTTATATCATATCCGAAGGGTGTCCCGGAATGATGGGGATATTCTTATATATATGCATCTTGTTAATGTCGGTTACCAGGTGTTCACCATATGAATATTTTTATCTCTATGTATGGGATGTGTATTGAAATATGAAATCTTGTGGTCTATTGTTACGATTTGATATATATAGGTTAAACCTATAACTCACCAACATTTTTGTTGACGTTTAAAGCATGTTTATTCTCAGGTGAATACTAAGAGCTTCCGCTGTTGCATACTAAAATAAGGACAAGATTTGGAGTCCATGTTTGTATGATATTGTGTAAAAACTGCATTCAAGAAACTGATTTCGATGTAACATATTTGTATTGTAAACCATTATGTAATGGTCGTGTGTAAACAGGATATTTTAGATTATCATTATTTGATAATCTACGTAAAGCTTTTTAAACCTTTATTTATGAAATAAAGGTTATGGTTTGTTTTAAAAATGAATGCGGCCTTTGAAAAACGTCTCATATAGAGGTCAAAACCTCGCAACGAAATCAATTAATATGGAACGTTTTTAATCAATAAGAACGGGACATTTCAGTTGGTATCAGAGCGTTGGTCTTAGAGAACCAGAAAATTTGAATTAGTGTGTCTTATCGAGTTTGTTAGGATGCATTAGTGAGTCTGGACTTCGACCGTGTTTTCTTTAAAAATGATTGCTTAACATTTTTATTGGAAACTATATATTTTTAACATATGAATATTATGTGATATATTAATCTCTTAACGTGTTTGATATTATGTGATAGATGTCTACCTCTATAACAAGTCCCATTGACTCACCTAATAATAATGAAGAGTCAAATGTAAATTGGAATGATTCGTGGACTGATTCACAAGTTCCCGAAGAGGAACCGGAAGAAGAGTCAGAACCGGAAGAAGAATCGGAACCGGAAGAAGAATCGGAACCGGAAGAAGAAATAGAACCGGTGGGGGAAATAATAAAACGGTTAAGTAAAAGAGAATCCTCAACCAACCGATCAAGGTTAATTATGGTCAATTGTGTTTCCGCCAAGGAAGCAAAATATTGGGAGGATTACCAATTCTCCGATGAATCGGATTCCGACGAGAATTCCGATGATGTTATAGAAATTATCCCAACTGAATTTAAAAAGGCAAAAGAAAATAATAAGGGAAAGGGCATAAAAAGAGAGAAATCTAATTCCAACCCCGATGACCTTTATATGTATCGTCAACCCCCGAAGTCCTTAAGTTGTAACAATGACCCGGGAACCTCTAAACCACCAGGTTTTTCTAAACCAATGTGGACAACGACGGCTCGTATTAGGGGAACATCATATATCCCTAGAAACTTGGCAAAACGAACCAAAACCGAACAAGAAGAAACGAGCGAGTCGGAATAAGATAGTTGTATTCGTGTGGTGTAATATATGTAATATAGTGTGCTTATGCTTTATGATATATGTAAAAATTACTTGTATTAATAAGTATTTTTTTATGAATCTAACTCTTGTCTATTTTACAGTATAAAAACACAAAATGGATAGACAACCCAATATTTTAAGAGACCTACCTGGAGACATGATTGATGAAATCTTGTCTAGAGTCGGTCAGAATTCCTCGGCACAAATATTTAAGGCGAGATCAGTTTGTAAGACATTCGAAGAACGTTCCAAGAATGCCTTGGTTTATAAAAGGCTTTCGTTCGAAAGATGGGGGATATCACATTGGGAAATCCATAAGTTACGATGTGTTTACTTTGACGCATATATTGCGGGGAACCCAAATGCTATTTTATGCAACGGGTTAAGAAATTATTTTGACTCAGTATATCCGAATATAGGACTTCGTGATTTAGAAAAAGTGGCTAACATGCAACATAAAGAAGCATGTTATGCTTACGGGTTAGTAATGTTCGCTTCTCACCAAAGTGAGAACAAGAACATCGGGCTACAACTATTAAACAAAACGTTCCCGCAAGTGACGGAGTCGGTAATTGGGGTAAGAAATGAGGTTTTTAGGTTATTACGAGACTGTTGGTCATTACGTAACCCTCGTCCCTTTGACGACGTTACAACACGCTGTCTTATCAACGGCCATAACGGTTATGTTCCACAAGACCAAGGATGGGAAGTAGTCCTAGTAAAACCAGAATGCATGACTTGTTTCTGGACGTATAAATTACGTGTCTTTATTGCCTTTGCTGAACGACTTGTGTACTAGCTAGAATTATCTTCACAACTATCTTGTATCAAAGTTATTGTGTGCTATATTTCATGCTTTATGTAAAATAAGCGGTATTGTCAGTTTGTAAAATATTGTATAAAAGTTTGAACGCGAAATATTATTACAATCAGTTTTTCATATAGAATTGTAGTAGTTGAATTGTATATTAGCTACTAAGTATGAACTTAACGGGTAGGTACTACCCGAATTTAAACTTATAAAACGCTAATATGAAGAAAAAGCTTTTATAAATGAGTTCATATTATGCTACGAAATACTATTAACTACTCTTAATATTCTGTATGATTAACTTGTTCCATTTGACTATTTTGAAGGAAATGGCACCGACTACTCGACACACCGTGAATATGAATGAAGAGGAATTCCGTACTTTTCTAGTTTCAAACATAGCCGCAGTACAGGCTGCGCTACATACCAACAATAACCTTGGATCTGACAGTACAGGAAATCGTGTAGGATGCACCTACAAAGAATTCACTACCTGCAAACCTTTGGAATTTGATGGAACCGAAGGACCAATCGGATTGAAACGGTGGACCGAGAAGGTCGAATTGGTGTTTGCCATAAGTAAGTGTACTGAAGAGGACAAAGTGAAGTACGCTACGCATACCTTCACAGGTTCTACGTTAACATGGTGGAATACCTATCTAGAGCAAGTGGGACAAGATGATGCGTACGCACTATCGTGGTCAGCATTCAAGCACTTGATGAACGAGAAGTACCGTCCCAGAACCGAGGTCAATAAGCTCAAGATAGAACTTAGAGGGTTACGAACCCAAGGATTTGATATTACCACGTACGAAAGACGATTCACAGAATTGTGCCTATTATGTCCGGGAGCATTCGAAGATGAGGAAGAGAAGATCGACGCATTTGTGAAAGGATTACCGGAAAGAATCCAAGAAGATATTAGTTCACACGAGCCCGCCTCCATACAACAGGCATGTAGAATGGCTCACAAACTAGTGAACCAGATTGAAGAAAGAATTAAAGAACAGACTGCTGAAGAGGCCAATGTGACGCAAGTCAAAAGAAAGTGGGAGGAAAACGGTGATAAGAATCACCAATACAACAACAGCAATTACAACAATAATCGCAACAATTATCCCAACAATCGCAACATCAATCGCAACTACAACAAACGGCCCAACAACAACAACAACAACAACAACAACAACAGCAACTACAACAATCATCCCAACAACAATAATAACCGCAACAACAACAACAATCAGAAGCAGCTATGCCAAAGGAGTGAAAAGTATCACTCGGGGTTCTGCACCAAATTTTGCAACAAGTGTAAAAGAAATGGTCATAGCGCGGCGAAGTGTGAGGTCTACGGACCAGGGGTTAATAGAACGAAAGGAACAAATGGTGTCGGAACGAGTAATGGCGGAGCAAGTAGTGTCGGAGCAAGTTATGCCAATGTAGTTTGTTATAAATGTGGAAAACCGGGCCACATTATTAGAAATTGCCCGAACCAGGAGAACACGAATGGACAAGGCCGCGGAAGAGTTTTCAATATTAATGCGGCAGAGGCACAGGAAGACCCGGAGCTTGTTACGGGTACGTTTCTTATTGACAATAAATCTGCTTACGTTTTATTTGATTCGGGTGCGGATAGAAGCTATATGAGTAGAGATTTTTGTGCTAAATTAAGTTGTCCATTGACGCCTTTGGATAGTAAATTTTTACTCGAATTAGCAAATGGTATATTAATTTCAGCAAATAATATATGTCGGAATCGAGAAATTAAACTGGTTAGCGAAACATTTAAGATTGATTTGATACCAGTAGAGTTAGGGAGTTTTGATGTGATAATTGGTATGGACTGGTTGAAAGAAGTGAAAGCAGAGATCGTTTGTTACAAAAATGCAATTCGCATTATACGAGAAAAAGGAAAACCCTTAATGGTGTACGGAGAAAAGGGCAACACGAAGCTACATATTATTAGTAATTTGAAGGCACAAAAACTAATAAGAAAAGGTTGCTATGCTGTTCTAGAACACGTCGAGAAAGTACAAACTGAAGAAAAGAGCATCAATGATGTTCCCATTGCAAAAGAATTTCCCGATGTATTTCCGAAAGAATTACCGGGATTACCCCCACAGCGATCCGTTGAATTTCAAATAGATCTTGTACCAGAAGCTGCACCAATAGCTCGTGCTCCTTATAGACTCGCACCCAGCGAGATGAAAGAACTGCAAAGCCAATTACAAGAACTTTTAGAGCGTGGTTTCATTCAACCAAGTACATCACCGTGGGGAGCTCCTGTTTTGTTTGTCAAGAAGAAAGATGGTACATTCAGGTTGTGTATCGACTACCGAGAGTTGAACAAACTTACCATCAAGAACCGCTACCCACTACCGAGAATCGACGACTTATTTGATCAACTACAAGGCTCGTCTGTTTATTCAAAGATTGACTTACGTTCCGGGTATCATCAAATGCGGGTGAAAGAAGATGATATTCCAAAGACTGCTTTCAGAACACGTTACGGTCATTACGAGTTTATGGTCATGCCGTTTGGTTTAACTAATGCACCAGCTGTGTTCATGGACCTTATGAACCGAGTGTGTGGACCATACCTTGAAAAGTTTATCATTGTTTTCATTGATGACATACTTATTTACTCAAAGAATGACCAAGAACACGGTGAACATTTGAGAATGGTGTTAGAAGTATTGAGGAAGGAAGAATTGTACGCTAAGTTTTCAAAGTGTGCATTTTGGTTGGAAGAAGTTCAATTCCTCGGTCACATAGTGAACAAAGAAGGTATTAAGGTGGATCCAATAAAGATAGAAACTGTTGAAAAGTGGGAAACCCCGAAAACTCCGAAAGACATACGCCAGTTTTTAGGACTAGCTGGTTACTACAGAAGGTTCATCCAAGACTTTTCCAGAATAGCAAAACCCTTGACTGCATTAACGCATAAAGGGAAGAAATTTGAATGGAATGATGAACAAGAGAAAGCGTTTCAGTTATTGAAGAAAAAGCTAACTACGGCACCTATATTGTCATTGCCTGAAGGGAATGATGATTTTGTGATTTATTGTGACGCATCAAAGCAAGGTCTCGGTTGTGTATTAATGCAACGAACGAAGGTGATTGCTTATGCGTCTAGACAATTGAAGATTCACGAACAAAATTATACGACGCATGATTTGGAATTAGGCGCAGTTGTTTTTGCATTAAAGACTTGGAGGCACTACTTATATGGGGTCAAAAGTATTATATATACCGACCACAAAAGTCTTCAACACATATTTAATCAGAAACAACTGAATATGAGGCAGCGCAGGTTTATTGAATTATTGAATGATTACGACTTTGAGATTCGTTACCACCCGGGGAAGGCAAATGTGGTAGCCGATGCCTTGAGCAGGAAGGACAGAGAACCCATTCGGGTAAAATCTATGAATATAATGATTCATAATAACCTTACTACTCAAATAAAGGAGGCGCAACAAGAAGTTTTAAAAGAGGGAAATTTAAAGGATGAAATACCCAAAGGATCGGAGAAACATCTTAATATTCGGGAAGATGGAACCCGGTATAGGGCTGAAAGGATTTGGGTACCAAAATTTGGAGATATGAGAGAAATGGTACTTAGAGAAGCTCATAAAACTAGATACTCAATACATCCTGGAACGAGGAAGATGTACAAGGATCTTAGAAAATATTTTTGGTGGCCGGGTATGAAAGCCGATGTTGCTAAATACGTAGGAGAATGTTTGACGTGTTCTAAGGTCAAAGCTGAGCATCAGAAACCATCAGGTCTACTTCAACTACCCGAAATCCCGAAATGGAAATGGGAAAATATTACCATGGATTTCATCACTAAATTGCCAAGGACTGCAAGTGGTTTTGATACTATTTGGGTAATAGTTGATCGTCTCACCAAATCAGCACATTTCCTGCCAATAAGAGAAGATGACAAGATGGAGAAGTTAGCACGACTGTATTTGAAGGAAGTCATCTCCAGACATGGAATACCAATCTCTATTATCTCTGATAGGGATGGCAGATTTATTTCAAGATTCTGGCAGACATTACAGCAAGCATTAGGAACTCGTCTAGACATGAGTACTGCCTATCATCCACAAACTGATGGGCAGAGTGAAAGGACGATACAAACGCTTGAAGACATGCTACGAGCATGTGTTATTGATTTCGGAAACAGTTGGGATCGACATCTACCATTAGCAGAATTTTCCTACAACAACAGCTACCATTCAAGCATTGAGATGGCGCCGTTTGAAGCACTTTATGGTAGAAAGTGCAGGTCTCCGATTTGTTGGAGTGACGTTGGGGATAGATAGATTACGGGTCCGGAGATTATACAAGAAACTACCGAGAAGATCATCCAAATTAAACAACGGTTGAAAACCGCCCAAAGTCGACAAAAGAGCTACGCTGACATTAAAAGAAAAGATATAGAATTTGAAATTGGAGAGATGGTCATGCTTAAAGTTGCACCTTGGACAGGCGTTGTTCGATTTGGTAAACGAGGGAAATTAAATCCAAGGTATATTGGACCATTCAAGATTATTGATCGTGTCGGACCAGTAGCTTATCGACTTGAGTTACCTCAACAACTCGCGACTGTACATAACACTTTTCATGTCTCGAATTTGAAGAAATGTTTTGCTAAAGAAGATCTCACTATTCCATTAGATGAAATCCAAATCAACGAAAAACTCCAATTCATCGAAGAACCCGTCGAAATAATGGATCGTGAGGTTAAAAGACTTAAGCAAAACAAGATACCAATTGTTAAGGTTCGATGGAATGCTCGTAGAGGACCCGAGTTCACCTGGGAGCGTGAAGATCAGATGAAGAAGAAATACCCGCATCTATTTCCAGAAGATTCGTCAACACCTTCAACAGCTTAAAATTTCGGGACGAAATTTATTTAACGGGTAGGTACTGTAGTGACCCGAACTTTTCCATGTTTATATATATTAATTGAGATTGATATTTACATGATTAAATGTTTCCAACATGTTAAGCAATCAAACTTGTTAAGACTTGATTAATTGAAATATGTTTCATATAGACAATTGACCACCCAAGTTGACCGGCGATTCACGAACGTTAAAACTTGTAAAAATGACATGACGATATATATATGGATATATATATGGTTAACATGAGATTATGATAAGTAAGTATCTCCATAAGTATATTAACAACGAGTTATATACATATAAACAAGACTACTAACTTAAGGATTTCGAAACGAGACATATATGTAACGATTATCGTTGTAACGACATTTAAATGTATATATATCATATTAAGATATATTAATATATCATAATATCATGATAATATAATAATTTAACATCTCATTAGATATAATAAACAATGGGTTAACAACATTAATTGAGATTGTTAACTTAAAGGTTTCAAAACAACACTTACATGTAACGACTAACGATGACTTAACGACTCAGTTAAAATGTATATACATGTAGTGTATTTAGATGTATTAAAATACTTTTGGAAGACTTCAAGACATATATCAAAACACTCATACTTAACGAAAATGGTTACAGTTACTTTTCCATTCTTTTCTTTCATCAAGAATTCTAGTCGTATTCTTACCCGTATTATACACAGCTTCAAAACGTACTTACTATGAGTATATACCAATAGGAACTAGCATGGGATTCCACTCTTGATTATGTCATGTATGACTAATCAATTTTAACTTCTACCATGAGCTAGTCAACTAACTAGAACTCCTTTTAACCCCACTCACCACTCACCAATTACCACTCATCATTCACTCCATATCACTTCCAATTCTCTTTCTTATTCTCTCTCAACACACACACACACTATTATGAACGTATTTTTCCAGTAGTTAATCATCATCTTCATCAAAAATCACTTCAAGAATCAAGCTATAATCATCATAGGAAGAACACTTCAAGAACACTTCAAAAATCCCTTCAAGTTTACTAATTTACTTCCAAGCTTTCTAATCCATTCCAAGTAATCATCTAAGATCAAGAAACCTTTGTTATATACAGTAGGTTATCTTTCTTATTCAAGTTAATATTCATATTCAAACTTTGATTCAATTTCTATAACTATAAACTATCTTAATTCGAGTAAAAATCTTACTTGAACTTGTTTTTGTGTCATGATCCTACTTCAAGAACTTTCAAGCCATCCAAGATCCTTTGAAGCTAGATCATTTCTTGTCACTTCCAGTAGGTTTACCTACTAAACTTGAGGTAGTAATGATGTTCATAACATCATTCGATTCATATATATAAAACTATCTTATTCGAAGGTTTAAACTCGTAATCACTAGAACATAGTTTAGTTAATTCTAAACTTGTTCGCAAACAAAAGTTAATCCTTCTAACTTGACTTTTAAAATTAACTACACACATGTTCTATATCTATATGATATGCTAACTAAATGATTTAAAACCTGGAAGCACGAAAAACACCGTAAAACCGGATTTACGCCGTCGTAGTAACACCGCGGGCTGTTTTGGGTTAGTTAATTAAAAACTATGATAAACTTTGATTTAAAAGTTGTTATTCTGAGAAAATGGTTTTTATTATGAACATGAAACTATATCCAAAAATTATGGTTAAACTCAAAGTGGAAGTATGTTTTCTAAAATGGTCATCTAGACGTCGTTCTTTCGACTGAAATGACTACCTTTACAAAAACGACTTGTAACTTATTTTTCCGACTATAAACCTATACTTTTCTATTTAGATTCATAAAATAGAGTTCAATATGAAACCATAGCAATTTGATTTACTCAAAACGGATTTAAAATGAAGAAGTTATGGGTAAAACAAGATTGGATAATTTTTCTCATTTTAGCTACGTGAAAATTGATAACAAATCTATTCCAACCATAACTTAATCAACTTGTATTGTATATTATATAATCTTGAGATACCATAGACACGTATACAATGTTTCGACCTATCATGTCGACACATCTATATATATTTCGGAACAACCATAGACACTCTATATGTGAATGTTGGAGTTAACTATACAGGGTTGAGGTTGATTCCAAAATATATATAGTTTGAGTCGTGATCAATACTGAGATACGTATACACTGGGTCGTGGATTGATTCAAGATAATATTTATCGATTTATTTCTGTACATCTAACTGTGGACAACTAGTTGTAGGTTACTAACGAGGACAGCTGACTTAATAAACTTAAAACATCAAAATATATTAAAAGTGTTGTAAATATATTTTAAACATACTTTGATATATATGTATATATTGTTATAGGTTCGTGAATCAACCAGTGGCCAAGTCTTACTTCCCGACGAAGTAAAAATCTGTGAAAGTGAGTTATAGTACCACTTTTAAAATCTAATATTTTTGGGATGAGAATACATGCAGGTTTTATAAATGATTTACAAAATAGACACAAGTACGTGAAACTACATTCTATGGTTGAATTATCGAAATCGAATATGCCCCTTTTTATTAAGTCTGGTAATCTAAGAATTAGGGAACAGACACCCTAACTGACGCGAATCCTAAAGATAGATCTATTGGGCCTAACAAACCCCATCCAAAGTACCGGATGCTTTAGTACTTCGAAATTTATATCATATTCGAAGGGTGTCCCGGAATGATGGGGATATTCTTATATATATGCATCTTGTTAATGTCGGTTACCAGGTGTTCACCATATGAATGATTTTTATCTCTATGTATGGGATGTGTATTGAAATATGAAATCTTGTGGTCTATTGTTACGATTTGATATATATAGGTTAAACCTATAACTCACCAACATTTTTGTTGACGTTTAAAGCATGTTTATTCTCAGGTGAATACTAAGAGCTTCCGCTGTTGCATACTAAAATAAGGACAAGATTTGGAGTCCATGTTTGTATGATATTGTGTAAAAACTGCATTCAAGAAACTGATTTCGATGTAACATATTTGTATTGTAAACCATTATGTAATGGTCGTGTGTAAACAGGATATTTTAGATTATCATTATTTGATAATCTACGTAAAGCTTTTTAAACCTTTATTTATGAAATAAAGGTTATGGTTTGTTTTAAAAATGAATGCGGCCTTTGAAAAACGTCTCATATAGAGGTCAAAACCTCGCAACGAAATCAATTAATATGGAACGTTTTTAATCAATAAGAACGGGACATTTCACCGGCGGTGTTCATGGATCTTATGAACCGCGTGTGCAAACCGTATCTTGACAAATTCGTTATCGTGTTCATCGATGATATTTTGGTCTATTCAAAAAGCGAAGAAGAGCACGAGGAACACCTCCGACTTGTGCTTGAACTTTTAAGACAAGAACGACTCTATGCCAAATTCTCCAAGTGTGAATTTTGGTTAAAGGAAGTTCAATTTCTTGGTCATGTTGTAAGTGACCAAGGTATTAAAGTCGATCCAACAAAAATCGAAGCCATTAGTAAATGGGAGACTCCTACTACTCCTACTCACATTCGTCAATTCTTGGGTCTCGCCGGATACTACCGTAGATTCATCAAAGATTTCTCTTTGGTTGCTCGTCCTCTAACCGCTTTAACTCACAAGGGAAAGAAATTCAATTGGGCGACCGAACAAGAATCCGCATTTCAAATCTTGAAAACAAAGCTAACCACCGCTCCTATCTTGTCACTTCTTGAAGGCAGTGACGATTTTGTTGTGTATTGCAACGCCTCGAAACATGGTTTTGGGTGTGTGTTGATGCAACGAACGAAAGTCATTTCTTATGCTTCTCGACAACTCAAAATTCATGAATGAAACTACACGACACATGATCTCGAACTTGGAGCCGTTGTCTTTGCACTTAAAATGTGGAGACACTATCTTTATAGAACCAAGAGTACTATCTTTACCGATCACAAAAGTCTCCAACACATCTTCGACCAAAAGCAACTAAACATGAGACAACGAAGGTGGATTGAAACCTTAAACGATTACGATTGCGAGCTTCGTTACCATCCTGGGAAGGCAAATGTAGTAGCCGATGCCTTAAGTCGAAAAGAAAGAGCGGTGCCTCTTCGTGTCCGAGCTTTAAACATCACCATCCACACCAACCTTAATAGCCAAATTCGGGTAGCCCAAGATGAGGCTCTCAAGGATGAAAACGTTTCACACGATCTCTTAAACATTCTAGTCTCTCGATTCGAAACTAAGGAAACCGGACTCTCATATTTCGCCGGAAGAATTTGGGTGCCTAGTTATGGGGAACTACGAAGTCTTATTTTAGATGAAGCCCATAAGTCACGATACTCGATTCACCCCGGTGCCAATAAGATGTACCACGACCTTAAGGAACAATATTGGTGGCCGAACATCAAAAGGGACGTAGCTACTTATGTTGCCAAGTGTTTGACATGTTCCAAAGTCAAAGCCGAACACCAAAGACCGTCCGGGTTACTTCAACAACCCGAAATCCCGCAATGGAAGTGGGAAAGAATAACAATGGACTTCATCACCAAGTTACCAAAGACAACGGGCGGTTATGATACCATTTGGGTTATTGTTGACCGTCTCACCAAATCCGCACACTTTCTCGCTATGAAAGAAACCGACAAAATGGAGAAACTTGCACAACTTTACATCAAGGAGATTGTAGCCCGACACGGTGTACCTTTATCGATTATCTCCGACCGAGATGGCCGTTTTGTTTCTAGATTTTGGCGTACCTTGCAAGAAGCGTTGGGAACGCGTTTAGACATGAGCACCGCATATCATCCCCAAACCGATGGACAAAGCGAACGCACAATTCAAACCTTAGAGGACATGTTACAGTCTTGTGTGGTTGATTTTGGAAAAGCTTGGGACAAGCACTTACCTCTCGCCGAGTTCTCTTACAACAATAGTTATCACGCGAGTATTAAAGCCGCACCTTTTGAAGTGTTATATGGCCGAAAATGCCGTTCTCCTCTTTGTTGGGCCGAAGTAGGCGACGTACAAATCACCGGACCCGAACTCATTCACGAAACCACCGAGAAAATCGTTCAAATTCGAGATAGGCTTCGGACGGCCCGAAGTCATCAAAAGTGCTATACCGACAAAAGACGCAACGACCTTGAATTTCAAGTCGGTGACCGCGTCATGTTAAAAGTCGCACCTTGGAAAGGTGTCATTCATTTTGGAAAACGTGGGAAATTAAATCCGCGGTATATTGCTCCCTTCAAAATCTTGGAGCGTATTGGAACCGTTGCTTATCGTTTAGATCTTCTGCCTCAATTGAGCTCTGTTCATCCTACCTTCCATGTATCTAACTTGAAAAAGTGTCTTGCCAAACCCAATATCGTCATCCCTCTCGAGGAACTTACTATTGATGACAAACTCCAGTTTGTGGAAGAACCGGTTGAAATTGTGGACACCTCCGTCAAGACATTGAAACAAAGCCGAATCCCGATTGTCAAGGTTCGTTGGAATGCTAAAAGAGGACTCGAGTTTACTTGGGAAAGGCAAGATCAAATGTAAAAGAAATACCCTCACTTATTTCCCGATTCCAGAAACGCAAAATTTCGAGGAAGAAACAACGACTACTACGCCTACTTAAATTTCGGGACGAAATTTCTTTTAAGGAGTAGGTAATGTAACATCCCGCCTTTTTCCGTTTACTTTTTCGTTTAACTATTTAAATTCCGTTATATGATTATGACATCCCTCGTTAATTCGCGTTTTAAAAATATCTCGTTTAGGTAATTCACGCACCCGCAATCGAACTCGAGGGACTAGTTTTGCCAAAGAGTCAAAGAGGTGACTAACTTGTGACTAGTCACCCCACCACCTATCTTTTTCATTTTCATTTTCCTTTTCTTCTTCTACTTCAACATTTTCTTTCAATTCTCCATTTTGAAGAATCATCATCTAAATCCAAGCTAGCGGGTGTCTTGCAAAACAAATTACATATTTGGAATCCTTGCAACTTCCTCTTCGATTCCATACTGACTTCACTACATTTGGGTAACTTTCTAAAATCACTAGATTTGGTGTTCTTGATGTTTTTAACTTATAAAGTTGTTAATTAGTGTCTATGGCTCAAGTCTAACATGAATATATGATTTATATGTTTGATTTTGTTATTTGAAGTAACTAGCATGAACATAAACTTTGGTGTGTTTGATTTGGTGATTTGGTTGTTTCAATGATGTTAAATGTCATAAATGCATGTATTAAATGTGTTCCTAACATCACTAGCTTCAATTTCATGTGGAGGTTGCTTGAGAAAACTCCATAAACTTGATTAGTGATTTTGGTGAATTTGGGTTAGGGTTTGATAAGCTTGAAATGAATATTTGATGCATTAAATGCCATGAATTATTGTTAGTAAATAGTTAGTTGTATTGTATGTTCAATTACCTACAAAACGGCATGTTGTATGTATGCATTAAATGCCCGAATCATAAATGTGCACTTATCAAATTTGAGTATTAAATGTGTGCATTAATTGATCATTTACTTTGGAAAGCTGATTGTTACAAATAACGTTTTTGGTTGGTGAAATGTATTTAGTTGTGTTCTTTGTCAAATTACCTTTCTAACGATATAAGATACGAGTTCTAAGTATTAGCGGTTTGCGAGTTATGCTTGAAAGTGTTTTGAATTGAGACTTGGACATTTGAGACTGACCAGGTACCAGCTCTCGTGTATTGTCGCGGCGCGACAATCCTGGGTCGCGGCGCGGCCTAAGCCGTGTTCAGGTTCTGACCTACATGTCAATTATATGAAAAACGTTTGGCACCCTATGGACCTCCGATTCACATGAGACTTGTTCTAACATGTTTATATATGAATATAAACCTCAGAAAAATAGTTCGGGACCCAACCCGAACGTGTTGACTTTTTCGTTGACTCCGACCGACCAAAGTTTGACTTTTGTTCAAACTTAACCAAATGATTATGCAACCTTCCTAACTTGTTTCTATACTTGTATCTTTCATGAAACTTGACAATTTGATTCACATGCTATATAATCGAGTCGTAACGAGCCATAGGACTAATTGAACATCTTTGACCTATCGGGTTTACCGTTATTGATACGACCTATTTGTTTAGGTCAAGACTAGCACTATCCTTCGCACACGTTACTTTGTGAAGTACTTTTCATACATGCACTCAAGGTGAGATCATAGTCCCATCTTTCAAAAAACTTTTATGCTTTAAACTATGGGATGAGAAACATATACGTATCATGCTTTTACACTTTGAACACAAGTACAAAAACGAACATTCCACGTACGAGTTTGAACAAAAATCCTCAATTCAATTATCATTAGTTACACTTGCAGGGTATAAACGTGAACTTATATTATGTGATCACATGGGCTTGACGAGCCTCATTCGGACGGTTCGCTACCGTTAGCGGATGAAATATATTTTCGGGTCTAGTGTATGTTCTAACACTATGCAAAGGGTGCAAAACAGTTAAGTTTGATAATTGGGTGCCCGCGAAACAAATAACAACTTTGGAATGCAAATGATTTAGATAATCATATTATATTAAATCTTGAGGTTCAAATGCAACGTTTACTAAAACACCTATGATTTCACCAACGTTTTCATTGACAGTTTTCTATATGTTTTCTCAGGTCCATGAAAGCTACTTGATACATGCTTCCGCACTCTTTTTGATACTTGCTTGGATGTCGAGTATACATGCATAGTTGGAGCGTCTTTTGACTACTTTAAATTGTGTCGCATAGGTTTCATTCGTACGTTAAACATTGTAATGTAACTAGTCTTTTGAACTACATTTGTAAACTTGAAACATCCTTTTTCTTATGAAATGAATGCGACATATTTTGGTCAAACGTCATGATAAAGACATATGACCACGCAACGGGACCTAAGTAGTCGGCGCCGTCAACATGATTTGGTCGGGTCGCTACACTGGATACCTTCTTTGTTCACTATGTGACCGAGGAATTGAACTTCTTCCAACCAAAATGCACACTTTGAAAACTTAGCGTACAGTTTTTCTTTCCTCAATACTTCTAGCACTTTTCTCAAATGTTCTTCGTGCTCTTGATCATTCTTTGAGTAAATAAGTATGTCATCGATGAAAACAATGACAAACTTGTCAAGATATGGCCCACACACTCGGTTCAAAAGGTCCAAGAACACAGCTGGTGCGTTAGTCAATCCAAACGGCATAACCATAAACTCGTAATGACCATAACGCGTCCTAAAAGCAGTTTTTGGAATATCATCCTCCTTTACTCGCATTTGATGATATCCAGAACGTAAATTGACTTTCGAATAAACCGACGAGCCTTGTAGTTGATCAAATAAGTCGTCAATTCTCGGCAGTGGATAACGGTTTTTGATGGTAAGTTTATTCAACTCTCTGTAGTCAATACACAACCTAAATGTACCATCCTTCTTCTTGACAAAAAAAATAGGAGATCCCCATGGTGATATGATTGGTCGAATGAAACCACGTTCTAGTAGTTCTTGCAGTTGGCTTTGTAGTTCTTTCATCTCGCTAGGTGCGAGTCTGTAAGGAGCACGAGCTATTGGTGTAGCTCCTGGTACAAGATCTATTTGAAATTTAACAGATCGATGTGGAGGTAGTCCCGGTAATTCTTTCAAAAATACATCGGGAAATTCTTTTGCGACGGGAACATCATTGATGCTCTTTTCTTCAGTTTGTACTTTCTCGACGTGTGCTAGAACAGTATAGCTGTGACAACCTGGAAATTTCCAACCAAATTTAAACTTTAATCTTTATATGTTTTCGACACGATAAGCAATATTTGTTAAGTTAAATTTCAAGAATTTTAAACTATGTTCATACATTCATTCAACCTCGACCAAGTTCCAACGATTCACGAACCATTAAACGAATATGATTATATATGTATATGTGTATATATATTATAACTTGAAACGTAAACAAAATATTAGATTAAATACTTTATATGATTGTATCTGTTTCAAAATGTTTATCAATGGAATTAGAAGATAAGATCAAATGATTGAATTATCAGATATATTGAATTATGATTACAAGTCTCTGTTGAAAGGCCCACGTTGATTTGAGAAATCTTTCCATTTTAACAATATTCAGAAAATGGTAAAATAATTTATAAATAAGAACAAATTGTCAATCATTGAGAACTAGACAAAGGATAGTGGAAGATTGAATCTCATAAAGACTCGATTGATCTATTTAGTTTCAAACGTACAAAAACGTTTTCAGTTTAAAAAGAACTTTATTATTAAAACGTATATAACTTTTATAAATATCTAGAACCACTTTTGACAACTCATTACTTAACTAGTATGATAAAGATAACGATATTTATATTTTATTTTATTAAATATATATAACGATTTAAATTAATATTATATATATTTATACGCGTATTATACGTACATAGTTTTATACTTTTACTATACTTAAACTTTACCTTTACTTTATTTTTACTTTACTTTAACTTTAATAATTCACTTTAATAATTCATACTTTAATAATTCACTTTAATAATTCATACTTTAATAATTCACTTTAATAATTCATACTTTAATAATTCACTTTAATAATTCATACTTTAATAATTCACTTTAATAATTCATACTTTAATAATTCACTTTAATAATTCAAAAATCTATTATAAATAGAATTCAATAGGTTTCATTATTTCATAGAAACTTGAAAATATTTTTCTCTAAACTCTCTCAATCGATTTACATATATATATTTACTCCGTATTATTTGAAGATATTATTAGTATACATAAAATATTACGACGGAGTGCTGTCCGAGTGATTTCGAAATTGTTTTTCGAGTAGGATAGGATTAAGGAAATTATAGGTTATAGCTATGGAGGTGATTGAGTATGGTTCATGGGTATGCTCGTGAGGTCAATATAGTGTTTATCATTTCCGTTGCGTCTACGTACCTTTCATGCAATATTGAATCTCAATATTGATACGTGAGTACTCATAATTTAACTTTTACATACTAATAGTGTATCCCTGACTAGTGCTCGAGTATTTAGGATTATGCATGCTTGTACTTTTGATATTGCCCTTAGACAGGTTAGGTTGAATCTTGAATTAGTTACATTTGCGGTTGAGATAAGGTATAAGATATGCATGTCCTTGGAAAGCTAGCGAAAAATTAAGAACTTTTCCTTTAGATATCGAATGGTTTTGATGAACGGATTAGAAGTTATAATCAATTGAATTTTCGATATTTTTATTAAAAATGATTATTATTATCGTCGTTTTTATCATCGTTCTAGTTTTATTTTATTATTATCATTATTATTATCTTTATCAATAAAAGGGATTTATCATTAAAAATTGTTATTTTTTTATTACTATCGTTATTATCGTTAAAGTTATAATTAGTATTATTATTATTATCCAACTATTATTATTATTATTATTATTATTATTATTATTATTATTATTATTAGTATTATTAGTATTATTATCATTATTAATATATATATATCATTATTTAAAAATAGTTATTGTTATTGCTATTATTATTATTATTACTATATTATCATTAAGATAATTATTAGTATTATCGTTAATAATGTTATAGTAACTATCATTATTAATATTAGTGTAATTAAAACAAATATTTGTAACACCTAATTATTTTGATTACTATTATTATCATTATTATGAACACGATATAAAAGACGATTAAAAGCTATTAAACGAAACGATTAGGAAATAATGAGTAAGAGTATCATGATGAAATTAAAATATTATAAGATATTGATTTAGATAAAATTATCGTTCTTATTATTTTTATCATTACTATTATTATTAAAATTATCGTTAGTATAAAACTATCATTTTAACAAAAATTATCATTTTAATAGAAATGTCATTGTTACTATAAAATATCATCATTATTATTATTTTAAATAGAATTATTATTTTAAAGATAATATTAAAAATTATCGTAAATATTAAAGTTATCATAATTAGAATTATCGTTTTATCATAATGTCATCTTAGTAATTATAAATATTGATATTTTTATAATAATAATTATTATTACAAAATAATACAACTTTTACTTACTATCATTATAGATATTATTTTATCAAATAAATATGTGATACAAACATATTTTACTACGTGTAATAACTTACTTTAATAATACCTATCATATTATATTTATGATATTAAATGAACCCTATAAATTTTATTACTTAATATATATAAAAGTATATTTTATTATATAAATTTAATATAAAATTTTATTTATGAATAAATAAATTATATTATTTACTCTAATAAATCATTTAAAAATATTTAAAAATATAAAACGACGATATTTAAACTATATATTAATCATGTATAGATTTTTGGAAATTATTTTGAGACAAATTTACTTTTGTTGACTTTTGCATATTAGTTTCGAGCATTAGGATTGTGGTACACTATTACTTGACCTAATTTGTTAGACAAATATTGACCAACACATAAATATATATAATTAATTTAGGTTCGTGAATCCGAGGCCAACCTTGCACTTGTTCAATGATGTTATATGTATTTTTACTACGAAATACAGTATGGTGAGTTTCATTTGCCTTTTTACCCTTTATATTTTTGGGACTGAGAATACATGCGCTTTTATAAATGTTTGACGAAATAGACACAAGTAATTGAAACTATATTCTATGGTTGAATTATCGAAATCGAATATGCCCCTTTTTATTAAAGTCTGGTAATCTAAGAATTAGGGAACAGACACCCTAATTGACGCGAATCCTAAAGATAAATCTATTGGGCCTAACAAACTCCATCCAAAGTACCGGATGCTTTAGTACTTCGAAATTTATATCATGTCCGAAGGAGGATCCCGGAATGATAGGGGATATTCTTATATGTATCTAATTAATGTCGGTTACCAGGTGTCCGCCATATGAATGATTATTTTTGTCTCTATGCATGGGACGTATATTTATGAGAACTGGAAATGAAATTCTTGTGGTCTATTAAAATGATGGAAATAAATGATTATGATAAACTAATGAACTCACCAACCTTTTGGTTGACACTTTAAAGCATGTTTATTCTCAGATGTTAAAGAAATCTTTCGCTGTGCATTTGCTCATTTTAAAGATATTACTTGGAGTCTTTCAGAGCATATTTCGAAGAACGTTGCATTCGAGTCATTGAGTTCATCAAAAATTATTATTAAATCAATTTATAGTTGGATAGTGGATATTATGAAATGGTATGCATGCCTGGAAATTTTTGATGTAAAGAAAGTTTGTATTTTAAAAATGAATGCAATGTTTGTAAAATGTATCATATAGAGGTCAAATACCTCGCAATGTAATCAACTATTGTGAATCTTTTATAATGTATATGAACGGGTCCTTTCAGTTGGTATCAAAGCGGTGGTCTTAGCGAACCAGGTCTGCATTAGTGTGTCTAACTGATAAGTCGATAGGATGCATTAGTGAGTCTGGACTTCGACCGTGTCTGCATGTCAAAAGTTTTGCTTATCATTTTGTGTCAAAAATTAACTACTTATCATCCTCAGGAAATTACCTGCTTATCATTTTTAGTCTAAGACACGTCTTGCTGCATTGATTGCATGAATAGTGTATAGACAAAAATTCATATCTTAGCATATCTGCTAAATCATATCTTATCGTATCTGTTACTTTAAACTTTGCCTGACATATCCCGCAAAGTCCTCCGTAATCTATGAAATCTTTTGATCTATATATATATATATATATATATATATATATATATATATATATATATATATATATATATATATATATATATATATATATATATATATATATATATATATATATATATATATATATATATATATATATATATATTCTATGTAATTATAATACCATCCGTTAGCCAAAATCATTTCATATCGAAAAAAAAATCCTTTATCCAATCGTACGAAATGGAATTCGTCATCAGTTCAAGTCACTCAGATTTCGAAATGGAATCTCATTCAAGCTCCGAAAGCAGTGTGACCGGAATAGATCAATCAATCAGTCATCACCTATTCTGGATGAATTGGGGATGGGTTCGTAGCCTCCTCAATCATTGGAGACAAGAAGAAGGTGATCCCTTCTATCCACCACATTGCCCTCTTGACGAAGAACCTGAAGCACTTACCGGCGAACCTGTCCGAACCACCATTTTTTCGCTCATTTCCAGAGTATCTCGTCACGATTATATATTACATCAAATTTTAAATTTTATTTATCCACTCGTCCGAACCGACAATCACCCCAGTGTAATAGAAGAAGTCAACGAGCTTCGCGCTCGGGTAGTGGCTTTGGAGAATATGGTGCAGAGATTACAAACACCGGCAGCAGCATCAGCAGCACAGCCAGTACCACCATCATCAACGCCAACAGTACCATTACCACCTCCAACCACAACCGCATCGTAAACCTCAACTTCACAATCTGTCCCACGAGCATCAACGTCATACGCACCATAGATACCAAGGAGTACCAACAACAATAACTGACGAAGTATTAATTCATAACTTCATTGGAGAAACATTCCGCGGCGATTATGTAATCTCTAAAGTCTTAGAGATTATCTAATCTAGCCCTAACCATAAATCAGTTAAGCGAACCAAAATGATAGAATGTGACGACCCGGAAATTTCCGACTAAATTTAAACTTTATCTTTATATTATTCTGACACGATAAGCAATGTTTGTTAAGTTAAACCTCAAGGATTTTAAACTATGTTTATACATTCATTTAAACCTCGACCAAATTCCAATGATTCACGAACCATTAAATGAACATAAATGAATATGTATGTATATGTGTATATGTTATAAATTGAAAATGTCAGCAAAGTATTTAAACGTATAATGCTTTATATGAACGTATTTGTTTCAATATGATTATCGACGAAATTAAAAAAAAAATATATTAAATGATTGAATTATCAGAAACATTGAATTATGATTACAAGTCTCTGTTGAGAGGTCCACTATGATTTGAGAAAATCTATTCCTCTTAACGATATTCGGAATAATTTGTAAAGCTATTTATAAGTAAAAATAAAAAGTGTCATTTACGAAAGTTAGACAAAAGCTAGTGGAAAATTGGTTTTCATAATATTCTATTAATCTATTTTCAAACGTACAAAAACATTTTCAGTTTAAAAAGAACTTTATTATTAAAACGTATATAACTTTTATAAATATCTAGAATCACTTTTGACAACTCATTACTTAACCAGTATAATAAATATAACGATATTTATATTTTATTTCATTAAATATATATAACGATTTAATTAATATTATATATATTTATACGCGTATTATACATACATAGTTTTTATACTTTTACTATACTTTAACTTTACCTTTACTTTACTTTTACTTTACTTTAACCTTAATAATTCACTTTAATAATTCACTTTAATAATTCATACTTTAATAATTCACTTTAATAATTCATACTTTAATAATTCACTTTAATAATTCATACTTTAATAATTCACTTTAATAATTCATACTTTAATAATTCACTTTAATAATTCAAAAATCTATTATAAATAGAATTCAATAGGTTTCATTATTTCATAGAAACTTGAAAATATATTTCTCTAAACTCTCTCAATCGATTTACATATATATATATATATATATATATATATATATATATATATATATATATATATATATATATATATATATATATTGCTCTGTATTATTTCAAGATATTATTAGTATACATAAAATATTACGACGGAGTGATGTCCGAGTGATTTCAAAATACTTTTTTGAATGAGTCGAAGCTAAGGAAATTATGGGTTATAGCTATGGAGGTGATGTGTATGGTTCATGGGTATGCTCGTGAGGTCAATCTAGTGTTTATCATCTCCGTTGCGTCTACGTACTTTCCTGCAATATTGAATCTCAATATTGATACGTGAGCACTCATAACTTAACTTTTATATATCAATAGTGTATCCCTGACTAGTGCTCGAGTATATAGGATTATGCATGCTTGTACATTCGATATTGTCCTTAGATAGGTTTGTTGAATCCTGAATTAGATACATATGCTACTAAGATAGGGTATATGATATGCATGTCATTGGAAAGCTAGCGAAAAATTAAGAACTTTTCATTTAGATATCGAATGGTTTCGATGAACAGATTAGAAGTTATAGTCAACTGAATTTTAGTATTATTGTTAAAATGATTATTATTACTATCGTCGTTATTATTTTAATAGAAATATCATTGTTATTATAAAATATCATTATTACTATTATGTTAGTATTATCATTTTATCATAATACCATTTTTTGTAAATATAAATATTGTTATAGAATAATAATAATTATTATTACAAAATAATACAACTTTTACTTATTATTATTATGATCAATATTATTTTATCAAATAAATAGGGGATACAAAGATATTTTTCACCACGCGTAATATAATTACATTAATAATACTTACCACTATAGTTTTACGATATTAAGTGAACTTTATAAATTTTACTACTTAAGATATATAAAAGTATATTTTATTATATATAAACGTTAATATAAATTTTTATTAATAAATGACTTTTATTATTATAAAATCTAATAAATATATTTAAATATATAAAACGACTATAGTTAAGTTATATAATAAACACGTATAAATTTTAGAAGTCATTTTGGGTCAAGTTGACTTTTGTTGACTTTTGCATATTAGTCTCGAGCATTAGGATTGTGGTACACTATGACTTGACTAAAAATTGTTAGACAAATATTGACCAACATATAAATATATATAATTAATATAGGTTCGTGAATCCGAGGCCAACCTTGCACTTGTTAAATGACGTTATATGTATTTTTACTACGAAATACAGTATGGTGAGTTTCATTTGCTCCCTTTTATATATATTTTTGGGACTGAGAATACATGCGCTGTTTTTATAAATGTTTTACGAAATAGGCACAAGTACTAAAACTAATTCTACGTGGGTTTAAACCAGAAATATACCCTTAGCTTGGTAACATTAAACTACTTGTCTATGTACGGTAGGCGCGAATCCTAAAGATAGATCTATTGGGCCTGACAAACCCCATCCTGACTATGGGATGCTTTAGTACTTCGAGGTTATTTTAAACACACCTGATCTGGTGTACTTCAGAGGGTAAAACATGAACGTTAAGGCTTGTTACCGAGTGCCTACAACTTATAGAATACTTTTATACACTTGCGAGTGTACATATATTTATAAACGAAAATCTTGTAGTCTATTAATATATTGAAATGATTGTTATGATAAACCTATGAACTCACCAACCTTTTAGTTGACACTTTAAAGCATGTTTATTCTCAGGTATTAAAGAAATCTTCCGCTGTGCATTAGCTCATTTTAAGGATATTACTTGGAGTCATTCATGGCATATTTTGAAAGACGTTGCATTCGAGTCATTGAGTTCATCAAGATTATTATTATGTCAATTATAGTTAGATGTATTATCAAATGGTGTGCATGCCATCAACTTTCGTTGTAAAGAAAGTTTGTCTTTTAAAAACGAATGCAATGTTTGTAAAATGTATCATATAGAGGTCAAATACCTCGCGATGTAAACAACTATTGTGAATCGTTTATAATATATATGAACGGGTCCTTTCAGTTGGTATCAGAGCGGTGGTCTTAGCGAACCAGGTCTGCATTAGTGTGTCTAACTGATAGTCGTTAGGATGCATTAGTGAGCCTGGACTTCGACCGTGTCTGCATGTCAAAAGTTTTGCTTATCATTTTTGTCGGAATTGCCTGCTTATCATTCTTAGTCTAGACACGTCTTACTACATTGATTGCATAAATAGTGTATAGACAAAATTCATATCTTAGCGTATCTGCTAATCCATATCTTAGCGTATCTGTTACTGTAAACTTTGCCTGACATATCACATAAATTCCTCCGTAATCTACGAAATCTTTTGCGCTATATATATAGATATTGTATGTAATTAGAATACCACCCGATAGCTGAAAAATCATTTCATATCGAAAAATCCTTTATTCAATCGAACAAAATGGAATTCGTCATTAGTTCAAGTCCCTCGAATTCCGATATGGAATCCCACTCAAGCTTCGAAAGCAGTGTGACCGGAATGGATCAACCAATTAGCCATCATCTATTCTAGATGAATTGGGGATAGGTTTGTAGCCTCCTCAATAATTGGAGACAAGAAGAAGGTGATCCCTTCCATCCACCACATTGCCCTCTTGGCGATGAACCTGAAGCACTTACCGGTGAACCGGTCCGAAACACCATTTTCTCTCTCATTTCCAGAGTATCTCGTCACGATTATATACTACATTAAATTCTAGATTTTATTTATCCGCTCGTCCGAATCGACAATCACCCCGGTGTAATAGAAGAAGTCAACGAGCTTCGCGCTCGAGTAGTGGCTTTAGAGAATATGGTGCAAGGGTTACAAACACCAACAAATAACGAAGTATTAATTCATAATTTCAATTTTATTGAATAAATACTCCGTAAAAGTTATGTAATTTCTAAAGTCTTTAGGGATTATTCAGTTCTAGTTTTAACCGTAAATCAAATGAGTTTAATTTAATATTAACTCATTAAATCTATGTTACATCTGAAGAAAATATGCACATATATATTTTCATAAAGACTGTAATAATATTATGTTGTACAAAATATTAATTGTGAAAATTTTTTTAACGGGTAGGTAATACCCGAGAGATATATAAATTCACAATTAATATGTTACATTTTTCGAATCTGATTAAGCAAATCATCAACTAACTCCCAAAATCTCACAACAATATACATTCTTGTATAGTAATCAAAACAACCATTCTCACCCAAATTTGATTACGCATTCTGATTTTGACAAATCAAAATCCAAGTCATGATTTAACAGAAGACATCACTCTTAAATTCCTACATCTTTCAAAGCTATACTTTGGCTTCAAAACTGTGTTAGAACATCATATGTATATTAACGATTACAAAATGTGTTCAAACTCTCCGAAGTTTTCGAAGACACTTCAAACAATGAACAATCGAGATGATGATCCAACCACATATTACCCACATTTATGTACCTAAAAAGCTCTCGAAGCCAAAGTCATAGTTCGACGCGTATCCGTGTCAGACCCTTTGGCATTTATTAGCTAAAATGACTTTTCAATTCTTTTTCAAAGTAGACAGTTTTGTCACAGCTCCAGCAAGTCAACTTCGACTTTTCAGTCGGACTAGTCTTATTATAACCTCGATAGATACGTTGCCCTTTCGTCATCGTTACTGGGGACCTTTCATATCTCGCCACCTTAGCAACAAACTTACCAACTACTTCAATTATCTTTGACTTTTCGAAAAATCATTATATTTATTGAAATCACATCATTTACTCATTCGCATCTTGTAACGAGAATTGTCATACGAATCATCGAAAAACAGTAACCAGTATTTTGAAATCTCGCAGCATGTCTACGCCAATAGTTATATGTGTACGTAAAACGTCTATCTCCTGGACTTACATACTTTGAATGTGAAGTTCTGAAAAATATTTTGAACTGCAAACTAGTTCTTGAAATGCTGACGAAGCATCAAAAACTGTAAACGATCTTAACAGTAAAAAAGTTTGATGACAAAGAATAGTAAGGTGGTAAAGCTGAGAAAAAGAGAAGGATTGGAACTGGAAAACGGATTGAACAGACTATGAAGGAGGCTGTGGACAAATCACAAAGACTAAATTTGCCTTCAAAGAATCCAAATGATTCAGTGCCTGCTAAAGTCATTAACGAATACCTTACTCTTTATTCTAAACCTTTACAGAAAAATCTTCATCATCATCCATCAATATTAAAAATTCTAAGATATTATCATATCTTTCATTATAAATATCCACGATATTTCTGAAGATATTTTCACAACTAATCTTATCTGAAGTCATTTATCTCTTTGCGCTATCAGTGTTACATCATATAAGAAACTATTAGTTTCTATATTCTATAAACTTTCGAGTTTAAATTATGAATGTTTTGAAGTAGTGTTGGGAACTGAAGCATGAGTTAGTATAATATAATGACACTTGATCAATGTAATTATATTACAGTAAGTCATGCTGAGTTTCTAATGGGACATGACGATTCACAGACCATGCCGTCATCATGTTCCATGTTACACGACTCTTGTATTCTATTTAATCTCTAACAAGAATATATTTTCTTGATGATTCAGTCTTTTCAGGGTATTCTGGTAAATTAATAATCAAGATCATGCCATTACCATTTCCTTCTTAGAACATTAACTATGTTCATTCTGAAATTCATATCTGCGAATACTGGACCATTACAAACGTTGCTTAATTGCAAGAAGAAGAAACGAAAGGACAAAACTCCAAAATAGAAATTGGAGTATAAATCGTAGCAAATTGAAGGGAGCATTAACTGTGGATGTCAATGATTATAGAAGACAAAAGCAGGAGCTTTGAAATATAAGGGAAGATATAAAACCCAACAACCACCCAAAAATTATAAACCGTATATATCGATGCATATAGCAATATAAAGACACGGAAGAACTAAAAACACTATAAAACCGAGAGTATAGTAGAAGTAAAGAGATTCTTCCGGAGGCAGATGAAAAAGAAGAACGACATATATGAAAGTGAGGAGTATATCGAGAATCAGTACTGGATGAAGCATATTGACAAATACTTTAAAATATGAGTTGAGGGAGAGAGAATAGAAGGTGTGAGTTGTAAGAAAACGAAGGAGGTGGATTTATAATGAAATACCCGACAGAGAAATCAAGATGGATTATCGTATTAATTCGTAGAGAATCATAATCTACTTAATCACCGAAGCATCAAATCCAACATAGATTACAAAGATTTTCTTTAAATTCGGAGATCAATTGTGATGATGTCAAAAGATATGACGAATCACTATAATCTTATTTCCTTCATTTACGATAACTTCCCTCATACGCTTCGAGTAATCGAATTATTTTATCCATACTTCTTAGACATGATAAAACTTCATAATCGTTACGTCATAATAACATTCCCATTGTTAGCCATAACGACCTCTATCAAATTTCGGGGACGAAATTTCTTTAACAGGTAGGTACTGTGACGACCCGGAAATTTCCGACTAAATTTAAACTTTATCTTTATATTATTCTGACACGATAAGCAATGTTTGTTAAGTTAAACCTCAAGGATTTTAAACTATGTTTATACATTCATTTAAACCTCGACCAAATTCGAATGATTCACGAACCATTAAATGAACATATATGAATATATATGTATATGTGTATATGTTATAAATTGAAAATGTCAGCAAAGTATTTAAACGTATAATGCTTTATATGAACGTATTTGTTTCAATATGATTATCGACGAAATTAAAAAAAAAATATATTAAATGATTGAATTATCAGAAACATTGAATTATGATTACAAGTCTCTGTTGAGAGGTCCACTATGATTTGAGAAAATCTATTCCCCTTAACGATATTCGGAATAATTTGTAAAGCTATTTATAAGTAAAAATAAAAAGTGTCATTTACGAAAGTTAGACAAAAGCTAGTGGAAAATTGGTTTTCATAATATTCTATTAATCTATTTTCAAACGTACAAAAACATTTTCAGTTTAAAAAGAACTTTATTATTAAAACGTATATAACTTTTATAAATATCTAGAATCACTTTTGACAACTCATTACTTAACCAGTATAATAAATATAACGATATTTATATTTTATTTCATTAAATATATATAACGATTTAATTAATATTATATATATTTATACGCGTATTATACATACATAGTTTTTATACTTTTACTATACTTTAACTTTACCTTTACTTTACTTTTACTTTACTTTAACTTTAATAATTCACTTTAATAATTCATACTTTAATAATTCACTTTAATAATTCACTTTAATAATTCATACTTTAATAATTCACTTTAATAATTCATACTTTAATAATTCACTTTAATAATTCATACTTTAATAATTCACTTTAATAATTCACTTTAATAATTCAAAAATCTATTATAAATAGAATTCAATAGGTTTCATTATTTCATAGAAACTTGAAAATATATTTCTCTAAACTCTCTCAATCGATTTACATATATATATATATATATATATATATATATATATATATATATATATATATATATATATATATATATATATTTGCTCTGTATTATTTCAAGATATTATTAGTATACATAAAATATTACGACGGAGTGATGTCCGAGTGATTTCAAAATACTTTTTTGAATGAGTCGAAGCTAAGGAAATTATGGGTTATAGCTATGGAGGTGATGTGTATGGTTCATGGGTATGCTCGTGAGGTCAATCTAGTATTTATCATCTCCGTTGCGTCTACGTACTTTCCTGCAATATTGAATCTCAATATTGATACGTGAGCACTCATAACTTAACTTTTATATATCAATAGTGTATCCCTGACTAGTGCTCGAGTATATAGGATTATGCATGCTTGTACATTCGATATTGTCCTTAGATAGGTTTGTTGAATCCTGAATTAGATACATATGCTACTGAGATAGGGTATATGATATGCATGTCATTGGAAAGCTAGCGAAAAATTAAGAACTTTTCATTTAGATATCGAATGGTTTCGATGAACAGATTAGAAGTTATAGTCAACTGAATTTTAGTATTATTGTTAAAATGATTATTATTACTATCGTCGTTATTATTTTAATAGAAATATCATTGTTATTATAAAATATCATTATTACTATTATGTTAGTATTATCATTTTATCATAATACCATTTTTTGTAAATATAAATATTGTTATAGAATAATAATAATTATTATTACAAAATAATATAACTTTTACTTATTATTATTATGATCAATATTATTTTATCAAATAAATAGGGGATACAAAGATATTTTTCACCACGCGTAATATAATTACATTAATAATACTTACCACTATAGTTTTACGATATTAAGTGAACTTTATAAATTTTACTACTTAAGATATATAAACGTTAATATAAATTTTTATTAATAAATGACTTTTATTATTATAAAATCTAATAAATATATTTAAATATATAAAACGACTATAGTTAAGTTATATAATAAACACGTATAAATTTTAGAAGTCATTTTGGGTCAAGTTGACTTTTGTTGACTTTTGCATATTAGTCTCGAGCATTAGGATTGTGGTACACTATGACTTGACTAAAAATTGTTAGACAAATATTGACCAACATATAAATATATATAATTAATATAGGTTCGTGAATCCGAGGCCAACCTTGCACTTGTTAAATGACGTTATATGTATTTTTACTACGAAATACAGTATGGTGAGTTTCATTTGCTCCCTTTTATATATATTTTTGGGACTGAGAATACATGCGCTGTTTTTATAAATGTTTTACGAAATAGGCACAAGTACTAAAACTAATTCTACGTGGGTTTAAACCAGAAATATACCCTTAGCTTGGTAACATTAAACTACTTGTCTATGTACGGTAGGCGCGAATCCTAAAGATAGATCTATTGGGCCTGACAAACCCCATCCTGACTATGGGATGCTTTAGTACTTCGAGATTATTTTAAACACAC
Organism: Rutidosis leptorrhynchoides; assembly: GCF_046630445.1. Classification (NCBI taxonomy): domain Eukaryota; kingdom Viridiplantae; phylum Streptophyta; class Magnoliopsida; order Asterales; family Asteraceae; genus Rutidosis; species Rutidosis leptorrhynchoides. Next base: position 244,031,090 of record NC_092343.1, read on the forward strand.
CTGATCTGGTGTACTTCAGAGGGTAAAACATGAACGTTAAGGCTTGTTACCGAGTGCCTACAACTTATAGAATACTTTTATACACTTGCGAGTGTACATATATTTATAAACGAAAATCTTGTGGTCTATTAATATATTGAAATGATTGTTATGATAAACCTATGAACTCACCAACCTTTTGGTTGACACTTTAAAGCATGTTTATTCTCAGGTATTAAAGAAATCTTCCGCTGTGCATTAGCTCATTTTAAGGATATTACTTGGAGTCATTCATGGCATATTTTGAAAGACGTTCCATTCGAGTCATTGAGTTCATCAAGATTATTATTATGTCAATTATAGTTAGATGTATTATCAAATGGTGTGCATGCCATCAACTTTCGTTGTAAAGAAAGTTTGTCTTTTAAAAATGAATGCAATGTTTGTAAAATGTATCATATAGAGGTCAAATACCTCGCGATGTAAACAACTATTGTGAATCGTTTATAATATATATGAACGGGTCCTTTCATAGAAGGAAGAATAGAAACCCTGACAAAAATGGTGTGTGATTAACAAGCTAAACTTGCTTTACCAACAGCATCAACAGTACCGTCAGCGTTACCAGCATCGTCAGTACAGTCAACATCCGAATCAACAACACCGATAACATCACAAACTCCGTCAGTTCAAGAATCACTGTGGACATCATTACGAATCAATAACGTGTATATTGTATCAACGAGTTATGAAGAATTAACTCATTCCCTCTGAAGAAATTATATGTATATTATATATATATATATATATATATATATATATATATATATATATATATATATATATATATATATATATATATATATATATATATATATATATATATATATATTTTGAAATAAATCTTTCCGTGCTAAGCTATTGTGTGTGAATCTTAACTACTCGGTTAATTCATATTACAAATATGCAATAATGTACGTCCTTCGGCTGCAACTTAACCAGCGTTAACTACAATCTCTGTCGCAATTCAACAAATTTCAATTCATAATAAATCAAGTATATATTTGATTTTACACTTTCATCATCGATGTACCGGAAACTTTTCAGATAACATCATTCGTACTTTGCGAAATTCACAAGAATTCCACGAACCGAACATCATACATCAACAAATAACGAAGTATTGATTCATAATTTCAATGTCATTAAAGAAATACAGCGCAAAAGTTATGTACTTTTTAAAGCCTTTAGGAAATATTCAATTCTAGTTTCAACCGTAAATCAAATGAGTTTAATTTAACATTAACTCATTAAATCTATGTTACATCTGAAGAAAATATACATATATATATTTTCATAAAGACTGTAATAAAATTCTTTTGTACAAAATATTAATTGTGAAAATTTTTTTAACGGGTAGGTAATACCCGAGAGATATATAAATTCACAATTAATATGTTGCATTCTTCGAATCTGATTCAGCAAATCATCCATTATAATCCCTACTTTCACAACAATATACATTCTTTTATAGAAATCAAAACAACCATACTCATTCAAAATTTAATTACATATTCTGATTTTGAAATCTCAAAATTCAACTTGAGATATGACCAGAATCATCACTCTTAGATCCTTACATCTTTCACAAGCTATATTTTGACTTCAAAACTGTGTTAGAATATCAAATGTATGTTAACGATTACAATCTGTGTTCAAACCCTTCGAAAATTTCTAAAGACACTTCGAATGATGAGCAATCGAGATGATGATCCAACCACATGTTACCCACAGTTATGTACCCGAAAAACTCTTGAAACCAAAGTAAAAGTTTAAACATCGTATCCGCGTCAGATTCTTTGGCATTTATTAGCAAAAATAACTTTGCGACTCCTATTCAAAGTAGCCAGTTTTGTCACAGCTCCAGCAAATCAACTTCGACTTTTCAGTCAGACTAACCTTATTATAACCTTAAGATATACACCATCGTTACCAGGGAACCTTTTACATTCCACCACATTTTTAGCAGATGTAGCAACAACTTCATTACCCTTTGACTTCAGCCTCTCCAAAAAGTCATTATAATTATTCATTGAAACCCCATCATTTACTCATTCGCATCTTGTAATGAGAATTGCCATACGAATCATTGGGAATTAGCAATCAGTATTTTGAAATCTCGCAGCATGTCTACGCCAACAGTTATATGTGTATATATAACGTCTATCTTCTGGACTTAATTTGAATGTGAAGTTTCTGAAAAACACTCCGAACTATGAATTGGTTCTCCGAAAATGGAAAAAATGCTGATGAAGCAACAAAAACTATAAACGACTTTAAACGGTAAAATCTGGATGATAATGATGAAGTGTGCTGACAAAGCGCAGAAAAAGAGAAGTTTTGGAACTGGAAAACGGATTGAGCAAAGTAGGAAGGAGGCTGTGGACAAATTACAAAGACTGAACCTGACTTCAAAGGATCCAAATGATTCAGTACCTGCTGAAGTCATTAACGAATACCTTGCTCCTGACTCTAAACCCCTGCGGACAATATTCTTCATCATCCTCTGATATTAGAAATTCTAAAATATCATCATATCTTTCATTATAAATATCCTCCATATTTCTGAAGATATTTTCTTAATTTTTCTTATTTGAAATCATTTACCTCTTCGCGCTATCTGTATTACATCATAAAAGAAACTATTTTAGTTTCTAAATTCTGAAACATTCAAGTTTAAAATAGGAATATTTTAAAGTAGTGTTGGGAACTAAAGCATGAATTAGTATAATATAATGACACTTGATCAATGTGATTATATTACAGTAAGTCATGCTGAGTTTCTAAATAGAACGTGATGATTCACAGATCATAACATCATCATGTGCCATGTTATACGACTCTTGTATTCTATTTAACCTCTAAAATATCAAGAAAATATTTCTTGATGATTCGGCCTTTTAGTAATTTGATAAGTCAAGATCGTGCCATCACAATTTCCTTCCTAGAACATTAACAATGTTCATTCCGAAATTCATATCTGTGAATTCTGGACCATTGCAAGCGGTGCTTAATTGCAAGAAGAAGAAACGAAAGGACAAAACTCCGAAATAGAAATTGGGGTATAAATTGCAGCAAATAAAAGAGAGCATTAACTGTGAATGATAATGATTATAGAAGACAGAAGCAGAGACTTTGAAATATAAGGGAACATATAAAGCCCAACGACAAACCAGAAATTATAAACCATATATATCGATGCATATAGCAATATAAAGACACGGGAGAACTAGAAACACTATAAACCCAAGAGTATAGTAGAAGTAAATAGATTCTTCCGGCGGTAAGACTTAGGGAACAGACACCCTAATTGACGCGAATTCTAAAGATAAATCTATTGGGCCTAACAAACCCCATCCAAAGTACCGGATGCTTTAGTACTTCGAAATTTATATCATGTCCGAAGGAGGATCCCGGAATGATAGGGGATATTCTTATATGTATCTAGTTAATGTCGGTTACCAGGTGTCCGCCATATGAATGATTATTTTTGTCTTTATGCATGGGACGTATATTTATGAGAACTGGAAATGAAATTCTTGAGGTCTATTAAAATGATGGAAATAAATGATTATGATAAACTAATGAACTCACCAACCTTTTGGTTGACACTTTAAAGCATGTTTATTCTCAGATGTTAAAGAAATCTTTCGCTGTGCATTTGCTCATTTTAAAGATATTACTTGGAGTCTTTCATAGCATATTTTGAAGAACGTTGCATTCGAGTCATTGAGTTCATCAAAAATTATTATTAAATCAATTTATAGTTGGATAGTGGATATTATGAAATGGTATGCATGCCTGGCAATTTTCGATGTAAAGAAAGTTTGTCTTTTAAAAATGAATGCAATGTTTGTAAAATGTATCATATAGAGGTCAAATACCTCGCAATGTAATCAACTATTGTGAATCTTTTATAATGTATATGAATGGGTCCTTTCAATAGCAACCTTTTCTTATTAGTTTTTGTGCCTTCAAATTACTAATAAGATGTAGCTTCGTGTTGCCCTTTTCTCCGTACACCATTAAGGGTTCTCCTTCTTCTTGTACAATGCGAATTGCATTTTTGTAACATACGATCTCTGATTTCATCTCCTTCAGCCAGTCCATGCCAACTATTACATCAAAACTTCCTAACTCTACTGGTATCAAATCAATCTTAAATATTTCGCTACCCAGTTTAATTTCTCAATTCTGGCATATATAATCTGCTGAAATTAATTTACCGTTTGCTAATTCGAGTAAAAATTTACTATCCAACGGCGTCAATGGACAACTTAATTTAGCACAAAAATCTCTACTCATATAGCTTCTATCCGCACCCGAATCAAATAAAACGTAAGCAGATTTATTGTCAATAAGAATCGTACCCGTAACAAGCTCCGGGTCTTCCTGTGCCTCTGCCGCATTAATATTGAAAACTCTTCCGCGGCCTTGTCCATTCATGTTGTCCTGGTTCGGGCAATTTCTAATAATGTGGCCCGGTTTTCCACATTTATAACAAACTACATTGGTATAACTTGCTCCGACACTACTTGCTCCGCCATTACTCGTTTCGACACCATTTGTTACTTTCGTTCTGTTAACCCCTGGTCCGTAGACCTCACACTTCACCGCGCTATGACCATTTCTTTTACACTTGTTACAAAATTTGGTGCAGAACCCCGAGTGATACTTTTCACACCTTTGGCATAGCTGCTTCTGATTGTTGTTGTTGTTGCGGTTGTTATTATTGTTGGGATGATTGTTGTAGTAGTTGTTGTTCTTGTTGTTGTGCCGTTTGTTGTAGTTGCGATTGATGTTGCGATTGTTGGGATAGTTGTGGTTGTTTTGGTGACTCTTATCACCGTTTTTGAAAGGACCCGTTGTGACGATCGCTCCAAATCCATATGGACGAACACGTCATTCATTGATTTCATTGCGAGGTATTTGACCTCTATGTGATACGTTTTGTAACATTGCATTCGTTTGAAAAGGTATTTCATAAATGAATATATAAATTCCAGGTTTTTTTACATCTGATGATTCCTACGTATAGACAATCACCATTTAAATGGTTTACAATAATACATCTGTTGACAATACAGTCAAAATAAGATACATGGTAATGGTTTGATGAATGCAAGTTTCTTGTATATAGCATGTATGACTCCAAGCACATAACTTGTATCACGTATGAGCAAACAGCGGAAGACTTCTAGAAACCTGAGAATAAACATGCTTCAAGTGTCAACACAAAGGTTGGTGAGTTCATAGTTTTAATATTACACATAATCCGTATATCAATGTGGATTACAAAAGTTCAGTTGTTTTATTCAAAACGTTTATCATTATGTTTTAAATAAAAGGTGGATCACAAGATTTCAGTTGTTTCATCCGAAACGTTTATCAATCGGTTCTACAAAGTTGAGAACCCTGGTAACTAAACTTTAACGTTTATAATAAGTACCCCTCGTTTAACATGCAACCAACATGTACAATACACGCAATCCAACGTGTACTAACTTCAAATAGCATACGTCTGTTTTATAGTTCAGGCTAGAGTTTCTTTCTATACCTGGAACAGACGGGGATGTCAAGCCCTATGGATCCATATATAACTACTCGCGCCCACCAGTTCTTATAACCAGCAGTTACTAGTTACCAAAGCTAAGGGATTTTCGGTTCAAACTCGGTGTAGAATTTAGTATGTACTTGTATCCATTGCGTTTAAAATAAAGTGCATGTATTCTCAGCCCAAAAATATATATTGCAAAAGCAATTAAAAAGGGGGCAAATGAAACTCACGCATATAAATATTGTATATCGGTTAATAAAGCATTTGCATGTATTCTCAGCCCAAAAATATATTGAGTAAAAGGGATCATATGAAACTCACACAAAATCAGTTTTAGTATTTGTATCCATTTAGTAAAACAGTTTATAAAACTGCGCATGTATTCTCAGCCCAAAAATATAATTTGAAAAAGGGATCATATGAAACTCACACTTTATAATTATTGTAAAACAGTTATTAAAGCATTTGCATGTATTCTCAGCCCAAAAATGTAAAGGGTAAAAGGGATCATATGAACTCACGCATATAAATCTAGTATTTTTAGTATTTATAAACAGTCGCATGTATTCTCAGCCCAAAAATATATTCAGTAAAAGGGATCTTATGAAACTCACTGTTTAATATTGATATACAATATTGCAGGAAAGCACGTAGACGCATCGGAGATGATACACACGAGGTTTGATTCCTAAAAATACCCCCGAACATTACCCATAATTTCCTTGGCAATAACCCATATTTTCCTTAGCTCTAGCTCGCTCGGAAACTCGTTTTGAAAATTACTTGGACATCACTCCGTCGTAATATTTTTTGTACATTATTATTTTTGTATCGCAAAAATAATAACACTAATAATAAAAATAAAAATAATAAGATTAATAATAATCTTAATAATAATAATAATAATAATAATAATAATAATAATAATAATAATAATAATAATAATAATAATAATAATAATAATAATAATAATAATAATAATAATAATAATAATAATAAATAATAAATAATATTACGGAGTATATATATATTTGTGTATGTGTGTGATTTAAATCGAGCGAAAACACTGAAATTTATAGATGTGGCCTGAAATCTGGAGTCATGCGACTCGCATGGAAATGGCCTTCTGGCCATGCGACTCGCATGAGGACCAGGGACAGCTCACATTGTTTTGGCTCCTAGCTTGTCGACATAATATAAAATAAATATAAATAAAATATATATAATTTAAATTAATTAATTATATATTATATTAAATTCACGTGCATAGTTGACTTGTAATTTTTGTTCCGATAAGTCGTACGTTGTCACTCGACTTATGTCCCGGTTCCGATTTTTCGAACGCCCTTTCGTACACTGAGAAAACTTGTACTTTACGTTTCGTGAATCGTACCTTTGTCAAAATATAGTCTTAAATCATCCATAAAATATACCACTGTAGCAATTTTTACTGTAGCAATTCACTGTAGCAAAGTCAATTTCACTGTAGCAAATAGTGATTTTCAAAAACACTGTAGCATTTTGAGTAATGTGGCAATTTGAAAACACTGTAACAAATTAGTGTTTAACTGGTTCATCTTAAACGCTTTAGTTAACTTATCTAAATATCAATTGAATCAATAAACAAATGTTACTATCGTTTATTATATATATGTATATATCTTTTTAATATACATAAATCAGTTTTTAAATACACATTGGAAGTTATTTATAAATAAATTTTAATAATAAATATTTCAACTTATCATATACATTCAAATAGATATTTAAACCAATAAGTTTAATGTACGGTATCAAACAATTAATACATTGTTACCTTTTCATGTTATAGTATATATGCATCTATTTACATATAATTGTTCGCGAATCGTCGAAAACAACCGAAGGGTATTTAAATATATAAAAGTAATTCAAAAATTTTGAGATTCAGTTTTACAGACTTTGCTTATCGTGTCGAAAATGTTAATCATACAAAGATTAAGTTTAAATTTGGTCAGAAATTTTCGGGTCATCACACCCGTCCTAATCCACCTGGACGAAGTCATCAACATTTGGTCCCATTGCGATGATCGGCTCCAAGTAATGTCCTTATATTGAGCAAATGCACAGTGGAAGACTTAATTCGTACCTGAGAATAAACATGCTTTAATGTGTCAACCAAAAGGTTGGTGAGTTCATAGGTTTATCATAACAATCATTTTAATATGTTAATAGACCACAAGATTTCATAATCATAAACATAATACTTAATATGTAAAGCATTCTAAGTGGTTGAGCACTTGGTAACCATACTTAACATTTAATCAACGTCGCATATTCCCTTTATTATGAAATCTCACTACACCGTACCAAGTGTAGTCACCAAAATGAAGTACTGTGCAACCGTTGAATACTGGTCGTCCAGTCCGGTTGGGGTTGTCAGGCCCGATAGATCTATCAACAGGATTCGCGTTTACAATACCCATGTAAATAGTAGTTACCAAGCTACAGGGAAATATGCCAGTGGTACAACTCAACGTAGAATATATTTTTAAGTACTTGTGTCTATTTTGTAAACATTTATAAAAGCAGCGCATGTATTCTCAGCCCAAAAATATATATTGCAAAAGCAATTAAAAAGGGAGCAAATGAAACTCACTTTTGCCTTGAAGGTATTTAATTCGACTTGGTCTCCGATAGATATCACGAACCTAACCATATATATAATATATCAACATATTTCCTTTTTAAGTAATCGTTACATACATATATACTTTTAATATTTTCTTAGTCCGTAGTTAACAGTCCGATGTTAGTGGTCCACAATTAGTTGCTTAAATAAAATAAATAAAGACCCCATCGTATTTGTATTGATCAGAATTAATCTCGACCCATGGTACCATGTTGTCAAATGACGTGTTGCGTACATAAAGTACCGTGTTGTCAAATGACGTGTTGCGTACAATCAGGAGGTCTTATGATTAATCTTCTCGTGTTGTTTACGGGTGGTCCTGAAATATATAAAATCAAATCATAAGTAATTATATATAAAATATCATATTAATTAGAAAAGATATGATTAATTTACTTTTTCTCCAAATATTTTCGTAGCTAAACTAGCTTCGGATACCCAATCTTGTTTTAGTCGTAGTTTCTTCATTACAACTCCGTTTTTATTGGTTCAACTTGCCACTTCCTTGGATCGAGTCAAATTTTAAGAATATGAACTGAAAATACCTTAGTTTGTATTCGAAATCATAGGTTATAGGTCAAACTTTGGTGAAACTTATGAAAGTGATCATTTTCCATCATAAAAACAACATTTAATGATCATTTTTCTAAAAATACTTACACTTTGAGTTAAACCATTAAATTTTTATGTGTTAACATATTCATAAGAAATATCTTTTTTCCAGAACATGAACTTCCAATTCAAAGTTCAAGATGGTTTTTAATTATCCAACCCAAAACAGCCCCCGGTTGCACTCCGACGACGTAGATTCAGTTTTTAAGATGTTCTTTGTAAAACCAAGTTATATCTTGTTAGGTTAGCATATCATTATCATATATTACAGGTCTTGAAGTGTTTTAAAAGTCAATTTAGAAGGATCTATTTAGTTTGCGAACAAGTTTGAAATCATTCAAAATATGTTCTTGTTGTTAAAATTTTATACCACAAAATAAGATAGCTATATGAATATGAATTGAATTAGATTATGAACAAGGTTACTACCTCAAGTTACTTGGACAAAGTTACTGTAAAAGATAAGAAATAATCTTGAAATCAAATAGTGGTGGAGTTAGATCAAAAGGTTGGAAGTAAACTTCTTCAAATGGGTGGTTCTTTTGATATGTTCTTGAAAGAGTTTTCTTATGGTGTTTAAGGCTTGTAATTAAAGCTAAATGATGGGGAAAATGCTTGGAGATTATCAAGTATGAAGTTAGGAGTATTTTGAGAGAGAAATGAGGGTGTAGGTATGAGAAAATGGAGTGAAGAAATGGTGTTCATTTATAAAAACGTTTTTAGTTTATAAAGAAAGAAAAGGATTCCTAATTTTGTTTTCTTACTAATAATTCATACTACTTGACAAATTCTAGTTACCTCATATCTAGGGCAGTAATAATGTTGATTAGGATATTGATTTAATGTGTATATACCAATAGTAAATACGTATAGAAGCTGGGTATGATACGGGTACATATAGCCTAGATATACGTATAGAAATCTTGAGGAAACGGAACGAGAATTCAAATATAGCTATCTTTTGTGAATATAATTATATTGTTTTATGTATTTAAGTCCTTAAAAGTGATTAAATACATTATATATACGATACATGTATAAGCATTATAGATTATAAGTGTATATATCAAAGAATGTTACGTATAGTTATCGTTTTGAAAACTTAAGTTAGTAGTTTCAAAATATACTTATAACTCATTGTCATTAGTACACAATGAGATGTTAAACCATCCTTAGATCATGTTAAATATATATAAATACATATATATACACAAACGTATAATTATCGTATGTTATATAGTTCGTGATATCATCGGTCATATTGGACGGTCAAATGTTGTGTAAAACTCTTTTCAAAAACACAAGTCTCAACAATTTGGATTGCTTATCATGTTGGTATGGTTTAATTTATGTAAATATTAATCTCATAAGTATAATTTGGTCGGAAAATTCCGGGTCATTACATTACCTACCCGTTAAAGAAATTTCGTCCCCGAAATTTGATAGAGGTTGTTATGGATAACAATAAGAAGGTTTTCATGACAAATATAAGGTGATAATGGAGTATTATCATCATTGAGTAATGTAGATAAAACGATTCGATTATGCGAAGAATATAAATGAGACTATCGTAAAAGAGTGAGATGAGTAAAATATATTCGTCTTAACCGATGACGTAGATATGATTGATTTCCGGGATTTAAGAAAATCTTACGTAATAAGATTTGGTTCTTTGGTGATTAAGGAAATCAGGATCTTCTTTGATTATATGCAATAATCTATTTCGATTGCTCTGTTGGATATTTCACTATAAATTCACCCCTTCGTTTCCTTATTTTCCACGACTCACACCTTCTATTCTTTCTCCCTTGATTCTTACTTTAAAGCATTCATCAATATGCTCCATCCAGTCCTGATTCTTGATATACTCATAACTTTTATATCTGTCATTCTTCTTTTTCATCTACCACCAGAAGAATCTATTTACTTCTACTATACTCTTGTGTTTATAGTGTTTCTAATTCTCTCGTGTCTCTATATTGCTATCTGCATCGATATACACGGTTTGTAATTTCGGGGTTATTATCGGAGTTTATATTCTTCATTATTTTTCAGAGCTTCATGCTTTCATTTTCTCTTCCCGACTTAGAGTCAAGCGAGTAATGGTCCGGAATTCGTAGATATGAAATTCAGAATGAACATAGCTAATGCTCTAAGAAAAAAATGGTAATAGAATGATTTTGATTTGTTAAATTACCAGAATACCCTAGAGAAGACCGAGTCATCCAGAAAAATATTCTCTTGATATGTTTAGAGATTAGATAGAATGTAAGAGTCGTGTAAATGGCACATGATGACGGTACTGTGAATCATCATGCTTCATTAGAAACTCAGCATAACTTACTGTAATATAATGACGTTGATCAAGTGTCATTATATTATACTAATCCATGCTTCAGTTCCCAACACTACTTCAAAACATTCATATTTTAAACTCGAAGGTTTCAGAATTTAGAAACTAACACAGTTTCTTTTATGTTGCAGATATTACGGAGAGATAAATGATCTCAGATAAGAATAGTTGTGAAAATATCGCCAGAAATATGGAGGATATTTATAATAGAACATACGAGAATATCTTAGAATTTCTAATATCAATGGATGATGAAGAAGATTTGTCTGTGAAGGTTTAGAATGAGAAATAAGATGTTTGCTAAAGATTTCAGCAGGCACGGAATCATTTGGATTCTTTGAAGGCAAACTTATTCTTTGTGATTTGTCCACGGATTTCTTTATAGTTTCGCATAATCCGCTTTTCGGTACTAAATTTTCTATCGAGCGTTCCTAACACTCCTTTCTTTATCATCAAACTTTTGGCCATTAAGATTATCTACAACATGCTGCTTCGTCAGCATTTTCAAAGTTAACTGATCTGGGTCATCGGTTATCAAACCGAGGTAGTTTCAGGAGAATTGTGTTTTTAGAATGATTAATCGCTGATGGTAATATTGTGGAATATAAAAGGTTCCCCAGTAACAATAAAGAGTACACATATATATCGCAGTTATAATAAAGTTGTTTCGGATGAAAAGTCGGAGTTGACTTGCTGGAGCTGTGACAAAATTAGCTACTTTGGAAAGGGATTGAAAAACGATCTTCGGTAATAACAATGTCAAAGGAACTAGAACAGATACGTGTCAAACGTTTACTCAGTTTCTGAGGGTTTTTCAGGTGCATAACTATATGCATCAATCTTTTCTTCCATAGATGAAGTGCGGTTGGTTTATCCTCTCGATTAGGTGTTTTTAAGAATCATGATAGATTTGAACGCTGATTGTAATCGTCGAGATACAATGAGGTTTAAGATGAAATCAAGTGGCAATCTTGAAGAAATATTTAGTTTCATATTTTATAATTAATATTTTAATTCATTTTAATTGTCCAATGTCATTAGTCCACAGTCGATAGTCCACAGTAACAGTCCAATAATTCATATATAGTTTAATATATAATATACGAATTAATTAATACGTGTCGTGACCCGTATACGTCTCAGACTCGATCACAACTCAAACTATATATATTATTGTAGAATCAACCTCAACCCTGTATAGAGAACTCGATCATTACTGCATATAGAGTGTCTATGGTGATTCCAAATAATATATATAGATGCGTCGATATGATATGTCAAAACATTGTATACGTGTCCTGATATTTAAAGTGCGTAAAATAATTACAGAAATTAAATGACGATAAATAAAAGTGCGATAATTAAATTACGATAAATAAACTGGGATAAATAAAATGTAATCAGTTAGATAGCAACAGTTAGCTAGGAACAATTAGCTGGAACAGTTAGCGTGGATTCTTAACAAAAATTTTCATAGTTAATTTATTTGTTTCTAACAGATTTTATTTTGTCATATGTTTTCTTCATATGCCACTTGTTGGATTTTGGGAAGTCAAAATCCAAATATGAAATTGAATGAAAATGGTTATTCTGCGGTGAACGGATACGTATATCGATGGTTGTAAGTAGGATAGTAAATGACTGTTGAATCAGCTTCGATGAATGTACAATGTAACTTATTAAGATGAAATCTAATTATTCCTCGGGTATTACCTACCCGTTAAAAAAAATTTTTACCATTAATATTTTGTACAAAAGAACTTTTAATTACAATCTTTATGAAAACATATATACATATATATTTTCTTTAGATGAAATCATGAATTTAATAAGTTAATATGATATTAATCTCATTTGCTTTTCGGTTTGAGCTAGAATAAGAAATCTCTAAAACTTTTTGAAACCACATATTCTTCGCAGAATATCAATGAAGTTATGGATCAATACTTCATCGTTCATTATTGTTGGTACTCCTTGGTATCTATGGTGCGTATGATGTTGATGTTTGTGGGACAGATTATGATGTCGAGACGTGTGATGCGGATGTTGTTTGTTAGTGTTGATAATGGTATTGTTGATGTTATTGATGGTGGTGCTGATTATGCTGCTGGTGCTGCTGCTGGTGTTTGCAACCTTCGCACCATGTTCTCCAAAGCCGTCACGTGAGCGTGAAGTTCGTTAACTTCTGCTAGTACACCAGGATGATTGGCGGTTAGATCGAGCGAATGAACAAGATTTGTAATATGGGATATTATATAATCGTGACGAGATACTCTAGAAATGAGAGAGAAAATGGTGTTTCGAATAGGTTCGCCGGTAAGTGCTTCAGGTTCATCGCCAAGAGGGCAATTTGGTAGATGGAATGGATCATCTTCTTCTTGTCTCCCGTGATTTAGTATATTACGAACCCATCCCCAATTCATCCAGAATAGATGATGGGAAATTGGTTGATCCATTTCGGTGACGCTGCTTTCGGAGCCCGAATGGAAATCCATATCGGCATAACTGTCGGAATCTGAAGAATTCGAACTAGATGCGGAATCCATCTTGTATAATGGGGAAAATGAATTTTTGGTATGGAATAGATTATAGGAGTTAGATTTGGTACTCTTCAATACATAATTTACATATGTATATATAATACCAAAATCCAGTAAATTACGGAGAATCTTTGAAAAGATAACAGTCAAAGTTCGCAATAACAGATATGCTAGGATAAGAATTCGTCTATACACTATCAATGCAGTAAATGCAGTAAAACGTGTCTAGACTTATGAATGATAAGCAGGTAATTTTCTAAGGATGATAAGCAGATGATTTCCGACTAGAAATGATAAGCAAGACTTTTGACATGTAGACACGGTCGAAGTCCAGACTCATTAATGCATCCTAACAACTACTAGTTAGACACTCTAATGCAAGACCTGGTTCGCTACGACCACCGCTCTGATACCAACTAAAAGGACCCATCCTAATCCACCTGGACGAAGTCATCAACATTTGGTCCCATTGCGATGATCGGCTCCAAGTAATGTCCTTATATTGAGCAAATGCACAGCGGAAGACTTAATTCGTACCTGAGAATAAACATGCTTTAATGTGTCAACCAAAAGGTTGGTGAGTTCATAGGTTTATCATAACAATCATTTCAATATGTTAATAGACCACAAGATTTCATAATCATAAACGTAATACACTCGCAAGTGTATGTAAAGCATTCTAAGTGGTTGAGCACTTGGTAACCATACTTAACATTTAATCAACGTCGCATATTCCCTTTATTATGAAATCTCACTACACCGTACCAAGTGTAGTCACCAAAACGAAGTACTGTGCAACCGTTGAATACTGGTCGTCCAGTCCGGTTGGGGTTGTCAGGCCCGATAGATCTATCAACAGGATTCACATTTACAATACCCATGTAAATAGTAGTTACCAAGCTACAGGGAAATATGCCAGTGGTACAACTCAACGTAGAATATATTTTTAAGTACTTGTGTCTATTTTGTAATCATTTATAAAATCAGCGCATGTATTCTCAGCCCAAAAATATATATTGCAAAAGCAATTAAAAAGGGAGCAAATGAAACTCACTTTTGCCTTGAAGGTATTTAATTCGACTTGGTCTTCGATAGATATCACGAACCTAACCATATATATAATATATCAACATATTTTCTTTTTAAGTAATCGTTACATATATATATATATACTTTTAATACTTTTAATATTTTCTTAGTCCGTAGTTAGCAGTCCGATGTTAGTGGTCCATAATTAGTTGCTTAAATAAAATAAATAAAGACCCCATCGTATTCGTATTGATCAGAATTAATCTCGACCCATGGTACCATGTTGTCAAATGACGTGTTGCGTACATAAAGTACCGTGTTGTCAAATGACGTGTTGCGTACAATCACGAGGTCTTATGATTAATCTTCTCGTGTTGTTTACGGGTGGTCCTGAAATATATAAAATCAAATCATAAGTAATTATATATAAAATATCATATTAATTAGAAAAGATATGATTAATTTACTTTTTCTCCAAATATTTTCATAGCTAAACTAGCTTCGAAAACCCAATCTTGTTTTAGTCGTAGTTTCTTCATTACAACTCCGTTTTTGTTGGTTCAACTTGCCACTTCCTTGGATCGAGTCAAATTTTAAGAATATGAACTGAAAATAAGTTAGTTTGTATTCGAAATCATAGGTTATAGGTCAAACTTTGGTGAAACTTATGAAAGTGATCATTTTCCATCATAAAAACAACATTTAATGATCATTTTTCTAAAAATACTTACACTTTGAGTTAAACCATGAAATTTTTATGTGTTAACATATTCATAAGAAATATCATTTTTCCAGAACATGAACTTCCAATTCAAAGTTCAAGATGGTTTTTAATTATCCAACCCAAAACAGCCCCCGGTTGCACTCCGACGACGTAGATTCAGTTTTTAAGATGTTCTTTGTAAAACCAAGTTATATCTTGTTAGGTTAGCATATCATTATGATATATTACAGGTCTTGAAGTGTTTTAAAAGTCAAGTTAGAAGGATCTATTTAGTTTGCGAACAAGTTTGAAATCATTCAAAATATGTTCTTGTTGTTAAAATTTTATACCACAAAATAAGATAGCTATATGAATATGAATTGAATAAGATTATGAACAAGGTTACTAACTCAAGTTACTTGGACAAAGTTACTGTAAAAGATAAGAAATAATCTTGAAATCAAAGAGTGGTGGAGTTAGATCAAAAGGTTGGAAGTAAACTTCTTCAAATGGGTGGTTCTTTTGATATGTTCTTGAAAGAGTTTTCTTATGGTGTTTAAGGCTTGTAATTAAAGCTAAATGATGGGGAAAATGCTTGGAGATTATCAAGTATGAAGTTAGGAGTATTTTGAGAGAGAAATGAGGGTGTAGGTATGAGAAAATGGAGTGAAGAAATGGTGTTCATTTATAAAAACATTTTTAGTTTATAAAGAAAGAAAAAGATTCCTAATTTTGTTTTCTTACTAATAATTCATACTACTTGACAAATTCTAGTTACCTCATATCTAGGGCAGTAATAATGTTGATTAGGATATTGATTTGATGTGTATATACCAATAGTAAATAAGTATAGAAGCTGGGTATGATACGGGTACATATAGCCTAGATATACGAAGAAATCTTGAGGAAACGGAACGAGAATTCAAATATAGCTATCTTTTGTGAATATACTTATATTGTTTTATGTATTTAAGTCCTTAAAAGTGATTAAATACATTATATATACGATACATGTATAAGCATTATAGATTATAAGTGTATATATCAAAGAATGTTACGTATAGTTATCGTTTTGAAAACTTAAGTTAGTAGTTTCAAAATATACTTATAACTCATTGTCATTAGTACACAATGAGATGTTAAACCATCCTTAGATCATGTTAAATATATATAAATACATATATATACACAAACGTATAATTATCGTATGTTATATAGTTCGTGATATCATCGGTCATATTGGACGGTCAAACGTTGTGTAAAACTCTTTTCAAAAACACAAGTCTCAACAATTTGGATTTCTTATCATGTTGGTATGGTTTAATTTATGTAAATATTAATCTCATAAGTATAATTTGGTCGGAAAATTCCGGGTCATTACAGTTTTCCTCCCTCTTTCTTTTGACTAACTTCACATTGGCCTCTTCGGCCGCCTGTTCTTTAATTCTTCCCTCAATGTGGTTCACTAATTTGTGAGCCATTCTACATGCCTTTTGTATGGAGGCAGGCTCGTGTGAACTTATATCTTCTTGGATTCTTTCCAGTAACCCTTTCACAAATGCGTCGATCTTCTCTTCCTCATCTTCGAACGCTCTCAGACACAATAGACACAATTCTGTGAATCGTCTTTCGTACGAAGTAATATCGAATCCCTGTGTTCGTAACCCTCTAAGTTCTGACTTGAGCTTATTGACCTCAGTTCTGGGACGGTACTTCTCGTTCATCAAGTGCTTGAATGCTGACCACGGTAGCGCGTAAGCAGCATCTTGTCCCACTTGCTCTAGATAGGTATTCCACCATGTTAACGCAATACCTGTGAAGGTATGCGTAGCGTACTTCACTTTGTCTCCTTCAGCACACTTACTTATGGCAAACACGGATTCAACTTTCTCGGTCCACCGTTTCAATCCGATTGGTCCTTCGGTCCCATCAAATTCTGAAAGTTTGCAGGCAGTGAATTCCTTGTAGGAGCATCCTACACGATTTCTTGCGCCGTTAGCTGTATTGATAGATTCAAAGTTATTGTTGGTATGTAGCGCGGCTTATACTGCGGCTATGTTTGAAGCAAGAAAGGCACAAAATTCCTCTTCGCTCATATTCAAGGTGTGTCGAGTAGTCGGTGCCATTTCCTTCAAAATAGTCAAATGAAACAAGTTAATCATACAGAATATTAAGAGTAGTTAATAGTATCTCGTAGCATAATATGAACTCATTTATAAAAGCTTTTTCTTCATATTAGCGTTTTATAATTTTAAATTCGGGTACTACCTACCAGTTAAGTTCATACTTAGTAGCTAATATACAATTCAACTACTACAATTCCATATGAAAAACTGATTATAATAATATATCACATACAAATATTCTTCAAACTTACAACTTCGCTATATTACATATAACATGAAATATAGTACACTATGATACAGGACAGTTTTGAAGATAAATCTAGTTAATACGCAAGTTGTTCAGCAAAGGAAATAAAGACACGTAATTCATAAGTCCAGAAACAAGTCATGCATTTTGGTTTTACTAAGACGACTTCCCATCCTTGGTCTTGTGGAAAATAACCTTTATGACCATTGGCTAGGCAGCATGTTGTAATGTCGTCAAAAGGACGAGGGTTTCGTAATGTCCAACAGCCCCGTACTAATCTAAAAACCTTGTTTCTCACCCCAACTACTGAATCCGTCACTTGTGGGAAAGTTTTATTTAAAAGCTGCAATCCGATGTTCTTTTTCTCACTTTGGTAAGAAGCGAACATCACTAACCCGTAAGCATAACATGCTTCTTTATGTTGCATGTTAGAAGCTCTTTCTAATTCACGAAATCCTATGTTGGGATATGTTGAGTCAAAATAGGTTCTTAACCCGTAGCGTAAAATTGCATTTGGGTTCCCCGCATTTAATGCTTTAAAGAAAACACGGCGTAACTTACGGTCTCCCCAATGTGATATACCCCACCTATCAAAGGAAAGCCTTTTATAAACTAAGGCATTTCTGGAAAGTCTTTCAAATGTTTGACAAGTTAATTTCGCCATAACTAAATGTGCTGATGAATTCTGACCGACTCTAGACAAGATTTCCTCAATCATATCCTCTGGTAGGTCTTCTAAAATATTCGGTTGTCTACTCTTAACGTCCATTTTGTTTTTATACTGTAAAATAGACAAGGATTAGATTCGTAATAACAAACAATACACGCAATTTTTACATAGAACATAAAAGTACAAGCACACTACAATATATTTGTTACACAACATGCTCACACCCCTCTAATCTGAATCACTGGTTTTTCTTCTTCGGACTTGGTTCTTTTTCCTAATCTTCTAGGGATATATGATGTTCCTCTAATACGAGTCGTCGTTTTCCACATTAGTTTAGAAAAACCTGGTGGTTTAGAGGTTCCCGGGTTATTGTCACGATATTGAAAATACGGGTGTTGACGGTACATATAAAGTTCATCGGGGTCGGAATCAGATTTCTCTATTTTGATGCCTTTTCCATTATTATTTTCTTTTGCCTCATTAAATTGGGTCGGGGTAATTTCTATAACATCATCGGAATCCTCATCAGGATCCGATTCATCGGAAAATTGGTAATTTTTCCAATATTTTGCTTCCTTAGCGGAAACACCATTGACCATTATTAAAACTTTGGTTCATTGGTTGAGGATTTTTTTTTATTTGACCGGTTTTCTGTGGTTCCTACTACTCCCCCCTCCGGAACCTCTTCTTCTTCCAGTTCCTCTGCTTCTGGTTCCTCTTATTCCGGTTCCTCTTCTTCCAGTTCCGTTTCCTCTTCTTCCGATTCTTCGGGAACTTGTGAATCTTGCCAATATATATTTGACTCTTCGTTATTATTAGGTGAGTCAATGGGATTTGTGCTAGAGGTAGACATCTATCACACAATATCAAACATGTTAAGAGATTAATATATCACATAATATTTACATGTTAATAATATATAGTTTCAAACAAAAATGTTAAGCAATCATTTTTTAAAGAAAACACGGTCGAAGTCCAGACTCACTAATGCATCCTAGCAAACTCGATAAGACACACTAATGCAAATTTTCTGGTTCTCTAAGACTAACGCTCGGATACCAACTGAAATGTCCCGTTCATATTGATTATAAACGTTCCATATTAATTGATTTCGTTGCGAGGTTTTGACCTCTATATGAGACGTTTTTCAAAGACTGCATTCATTTTTAAAACAACCATAACCTTTATTTTATCAATAAAGGTTTTAAAAACATTACGTAGATTATCAAATAATGATAATCTAAAATATACTATTTACACACGACCATTACATAATGGTTTACAATAGAAATATATTACATCGACATATGTTTCTTGAATGCAGTTTTTACACAATATCATACAAACATGGACTCCAAATCTTGTCCTTATTTTAGTTTGCAACAGCGAAAGCTCTTAGTATTCACCTGAGAATAAACATGCTTTAAACGTCAACAAAAATATTGGTGAGTTATGGGTTTAAGCTATATATATCAAATCGTAACAATAGACCACAAGATTTCATATTTCAATACACATCTCATACATAGAGATAAAAATCATTCATATGGTGAACACCTGGTAACCGACATTAACAAGATGCATATATAAGAATATCCCCATCATTCAGGGACACCCTTCGGATATGATATAAATTTTGAAGTACTAAAGCATCTGGTAATTTGGATGGGGTTTGTTAGGCCCAATAGATCTATCTTTAGGATTCGCGTCAATTAGGGTGTCTGTTCCCTAATTCTTAGATTACCAGACTTAATAAAAAGGGGCATATTCGATTTCGATAATTCAACAATAGAATGTAGTTTCACGTACTTGTGTCTATTTTGTAAATCATTTATAAAACCTGCATATATTCTCATCCCAAAAATATTAGATTTTAAAAGTGGGACTATAACTCACTTTCACAGATATTTCCTTCCTCGGAAATAAGACTTGGCCACAGATCGATTCACGAACCTATACAAATATGTACATATATATCAAAGTATGATCAAAATATAATTACAACCATTTTTATTATGTTTTAAAGATTTGAGTGTATTAAGTCAGCTGTCCTCGTTAGTAACCTACAACTAGTTGTCCACAGTTAGATGTACAGAAATAAATCGATATATATTATCTTGAATCAATCCACGACCCAGTGTATACACGTCTCAGGCTAGATCGCAACTCAAAGTATATATATTTTTGGAATCAACCTCAACCCTGTATAGCTAACTCCAACATTACTGCATATAGAGTGTCTATGGTTGTTCCAAATAATATATATACATCGATCGATATGATATGTCAAAACATTTGCATACATGTCTATGGTATCCCAAGATTACATAATATATTAGAATACATGTATAATACAATATAAGTTAGCTAGGATATGATTTGTATAGATTTGTTAAACATTTCCCGTAGATAAAAAGATCAAAAATATCCAATCTTGTTTTACCCATAACTTCTTCATTTTAAATCCGTTTTGAGTGAATCAAATTGCTATGGTTTCATATTGAACTCTAATTTAAGAATCCAAACAGAAAAAGTATAGGTTTATAGTCGGAAATTTAAGTTACATGTCAATTACTAAAGAGGTAGTCATTTCCGTTGAAAGAACGACATCTTGATGACCATTTTGAAAAACATACTTTCACTTTGAGTTTAACCAAGATTTTTGGATATAGTTTCATGTTAATATGAAAAATCATTTTCCCAGAAGAACAACTTTTAAATCAAAGTTTATCATAGTTTTTAATTATCCAAACCAAAACAGCCCCCGGTTTCATTATGACGGCGTATATCCGATTTTATGGTGTTCATCGTGTTTCCAGGTTTTAAATCATTAAGTTAGCATATCATATAGATATAGAACATGTGTTTAGTTGATTTTAAAAGTAAAGTTAGAAGGATTAACTTTAGTTTGCGAACAAGTTTAGAATTAACTAAACTATGTTCTAGTGATTACAAGTTTAAACCTTCGAATAAGATAGCTTTATATGTATGAATCGAATGATGTTATGAACATCATTACTACCTCAAGTTTTCTGGATAAAACTACTGGAAATGAAAAAAATGGATCTAGCTTCAAAGGATCCTTGGATGGCTTGAAAGTTCTTGAAGCAGAATCATGACACGAAAACAGTTCAAGTAAGATTTTCACACAAAATAAGATTGTTATAGTTGTAGAAATTGAATCAAAGGTTGAATATGAATATTACCTTGAATTATAAAGATAACCTACTGTAAATAACAAAGGTTCCTTGATCTTATATGATTACTTGGAATGGATTAGAAAGCTTGGAAGTAGACTTGCAAACTTGGAAGTATTCTTGATTTTTATGAAACTATACTTATGGAATTTATGAAGAACACTTAGAACTTGAAGATGGAACTTGAGAGAGAACAATTAGATGAAGAAAATTGAAGAATGAAAGTGTTTATAGGTGTTTTTGGTCATTGGTATATGGATTAGATATAAAGGATATGTAATTTTGTTTTCATGTAAATAAGTCATGAATGATTACTAATATTTTTGTAATTTTATGAGATATTTCATGCTAGTTGCCACATGATGGTTCCCACATGTGTTAGGTGACTCACATGGGCTGCTAAGAGCTGATAATTGGAGTATATATACCAATAGTACATACATCTAAAAGCTGTGTATTGTACGAGTACGAATACGGGTGCATACGAGTAGAATTGTTGATGAAACTGAATGAGGATGTAATTGTAAGAATTTTTGTTAAGTAGAAGTACTTTGATATGTGTCTTGAAGTCTTTCAAAAGTGTAAGAATACATATCAAAACACAACATGTATATACATTCTAATGGAGTCGTTAAGTCTTCGTTAGTCGTTACATGTAAGTGTTGTTTTGAAACCTTTAAGTTAACGATCTCAATTAATGTTGTTAACCCAATGTTTATTATATCAAATGAGATGTTAAATTATTATATTATCATGATATTATGATGAATGAATATCTCTTAATATGATACATACATTAAAATATCGTTACAACGATAATCGTTACATATAAGTCTCGTTTCGTAATTCTTAAGTTAGTAGTATTATTTTTACATATGTAGTTCATTGTTAACACACTTAATGATATATTTAAATATCATTTTATCATGTTAAATATAGTGTATCAATATCTTAATATGATACATATGTATTTAGTAGACGTTATCATAACGATAATCGTTATATATATCATTTCGAATTTCTTAACTTAGTAAACTCATTTCTTATGTATATCACACATTGTTAATATACTTAGTGAGATACTTACTCATAATAATCTCATGTCAACCATATATATATGTCTATATATACCACAACATTTGTTTTCACAATTTTGTAATGTTCGTGAATCGCCGGTCAACTTGGGTGATCAATTGTCTATATGAAACTTATTTCATTTAATCAAGTCTTAACAAGTTTGATTGCTTAACACGTTGGAAATATTTAGTCATGTAAATATCAATCTCAATTAATATATATAAACATGGAAAAGTTCGGGTTACTACAGTAATCCCGGTAATTCTTTCGGAAATACATCGGGAAATTCTTTTGTGACGGGAACATCACTGATGTTCTTTTCTTCAGGTTTAACTTCCTCGATGTGTGCTAGAATGACGTAACAACCTTTTCTTATTAGTTTTTATGCCTTCAAACTACTAATAAGATTTAATTTCGTGTTGTTCTTTTTTCCGTACACCATTAAAGGTTTTCCCTTTTCACGCAAAATGCGAATCGCATTTTTGTAACAAACGACCTCTGCTCTCACCTTTTTTAACCAGTCCATGCCAATTATTACATCAAAACTCCCTAACTCGACTGGTATTAAATCAATTTTAAACGTTTCATCCCCCAGTTTAATTTCTCTATCCCGACATATATTATCTGCTAAAATTAATTTACCGTTAGCTAATTCGAGTAAAAATTTACTATCCAAAGGCGTCAATGGGCAACTTAACTTAGCACAAAAATCTCTACTCATATAGCTTCTCTCCGCACTGTGACGCCCCGTACTAAATCATCATGTACGGACCATCAACAACAGGATCATTACAAGGTCAAACACTATATGCGTTTTCAAAACAAGTTTGCATTCATGATAAAAGCTGACGTCATAACCAACGCCAAATGTTTTACAACTAAAGTATGCTTCTATGAACAGAAGCAAATATAATAGTACATGACCCTTAGGTCATTACAAATCATTGTTCAAAAGTATAAAAGTTTATGAATGCAAGATAACATTCATGCAGTGACATCTCTAAAGCAGCGGGTGTCTACAGCAAGTCTAGTACACAGCGGAAGCAGCTAACCTTAAGCACCTGAGAAAAACACGATTAAAAACGTCAACACAAAGGTTAGTGAGCTATAGTTGAAGTATAACAGTATGTAAGGTAGGCCACGAGATTTCAGTGCTACAAAGAGCGTTTCAAAACAGTATGATAAAGTATAAGTTTAACCGTGGGCACTTAGTAACTAACTTAACGTTTATACCCCCTGAAAGTACACTTGGCAAGTGCGTATGTTTACGAAGTATTAAACACCCGTTAAATGCTAGCACTACTAGCCCGAGTGGGGATGTCAAACCCTATGGATCTATATCTAAGATTCGCGTTCACCGGTTCAAAAACCAATGACTAAACGTTACCGAGCTAAAGGGAATGTTTATGCCGTTGTATAACCCACACATATATAAGTTTAAGTACTCGTGCCTAGTATGTAAAACGTAAAATGCGCATGTATTCTCAGTTCCCAAAATAGCTAAAGTAAAAAGGGAATGCTATAACTCACAGCGATAAAGTAGTGGTAAAGTCGAGTCGGGAAACAAGCAAGTACGTAGGTCCGGAAAGTCCTCAACCTAAGTCAAATAGTACTAAGTCAGTAAATCATCCTAATAGGTTTAAATGTATGTAAATTAGGTCTTAAAGGTCATCATCATTCATCATCAAACAAAAGGTGTAAAGTAAGTTTCGTTTATGAAAAGAGTTTAAAACAAAGGCTGACTTCAGTCAGTCACCACAGCCTCTATACCTACTGAAATAAGGTGAGACCAGTGGCTATAGCTCCGTATATGAGTCCTTTAGTTGTGATCAAAATTCCAGAAGCAAACTCGTCTTCGTTTGACCGTGGCGACGGTCTAAGTGCGAGTAGGTCAGAATTTTCAGTACAACGTTAAATGGACATAGTGACGATCGGAGGGCCATAAATCCTAAACCGTAACTCGAATTAAGATGAGTCCTAAATGAAAATTTATCTACTCAAATAGTGCTAATTGAAAATCATCTTTACAGTAGCCCAGGTCATACTGATCAGACCCAGTAATAGTAAACAGTAGGTTCCGGGGTTTCTTGGTACTCGATGCTTATCACGGTTCTCATCCTTGATGCTTATAGCTTCAAGTGTACAACTCGTTGATGTGTTTACATCATATTTACCAAGTTTTGACCATCATAACCCAAGTGTAAGTCTAAGATAAGTAGCACAACTCAATTAAGTGTTGCAAGTGTTTTGATGAACCAAAGTTACATCAAAGTCTTAGATTTAACACATACATGAAATATAAAAGTAATATTGAACTACAAACTTGAATGTAAACTAACTAATCAAGATCTTAAGATGTAGAACATAGTTCTTAGTTAGATCTTGAAGATCCAAGACCCAAAGGTTTAGATCTAAAGTTATTAAGTTAAATCTAACACAAGTGTATGAAGTTATAACTAAAGAGTTACACTTCTATGTTCTTGAACTTTTAAAGTTAACTTTAGTTCAAGATTAATGAGATCAAAGTTAACTAGTAACACTTGACCAAAACACAACTTTAAAGTGCATAAAATGAAGAAATAATCTAAATAATCTAGTAACAAGTTCATGGTTCTCATACTTCTAAATATTCAAGCCAAAGTCTTGATCTTTAGGGAAGTAAACTTTTAAGTTTACAACATGAACTTCAAGTATGATATTAACTCATGAACTTACAATCTTTTAAAACAATAAATGTAGAACATAACTAGTAAGTTAAGTTCTTATGTGTTCTTGTAAATACAAGATAATATGAAGAACAAACTAAAGAGTTTGATTCTTGTAACTTGTAAGTAATAATTAACAAAGACATGTAACAAAACAACAAGTAAGTAAATAATCAAAGACAAGTAACAACAAACAAAAGAATGATGATGATGATGAAGTGTTGTTTGGTTCGGTTTTTAGCAAGAGAAAGGAAGAAGAAATTGTTCAAGTTACTTACAAGAAATGAGAGAATTGAGAGAGAAATGAGTTGCAAATAGTGTGTGTGTTTTTGAAATGAGAAAAATCCAAGTAGGTAAGTAATGAAAAAAAGATTTTGAATCCCCTTCTACTACTCCTAAACCGACGGTATCAAAGGGGAGAGGGAGGAAGGAGTTGTTCACTAGGTTCTTGCATGTATGTGTCATAAAAGGTGGTTAATAAGAGAGCTTGCATGGGGATCATGGTGTAACTAAGTAGTAACAAGATTCTATAAGCATTAAGCTACTAGTTTCATCCTAAAGTGATACTTACATATTTAGATGGGCTAATAAGTCCATTAAAGAGGTAGGGTGGGCTTCTTAAGTCCATTATCACTAATAAAGGCCCAAGTTCAAATAACTAACAAGTAAATCCAATAAAAGCCCAAGTAATTAACTAATAACCTTAGTTAATTAAAATGATTAATAAAACTTAATCATGAATGTAAATAATATCTAAAAATATTATTCATGTAATGTACGTATGTCACAAAGACGTTTTGGGCATTTAAAGTCAAGTATGGTAACAAGTAAATGTATAACAATACATTTGTTTAATCACAAGTATTAATAATAACAATTATTAATAAATAAACGTTGGAAAATCCAGGGTCATTACATTACCCACCTGTTAAAGAAAATTTCGTCCCGAAATTTAAGCTGAGGTAGATGGAGGAGTCGGGAAAAGGTGAGGATACTTCTGCATCATTTGATCCTCTCGCTCCCAGGTAAACTCAGGTCCTCATTTGGCATTCCATCGTACTCGGATGATCAGAATCTTGTTGCGTTTCAAAGTTTTGATCTCACGATCCATAATTTCAACAGGCTCTTCCACAAAGTGGAGTTTGTCATCAATCGTAAGTTCCTCAAGTGGTATGATAAGTTCAGGTGCAGCAAGACACTTCTTCAAGTTTGACATGTGGAAGGTAGGATGAACTGAGCTCAATTGAGCTGGAAGATCCAAACGGTAAGCAACGGGTCCAACACGTTCCAAAATTTCAAAAGGACCAATATATCGCGGGTTTAACTTTCCACGTTTTCCAAAACAGATCACACCTTTCCAAGGTGCAACCTTCAACATTACGTGGTCACCAACGTTGAATTCAAAGTCTTTACGTTTAAGATCGGCATAACTCTTTTGACGATCGCGGGCAGTCTTAAGTCTCGCTTAAATCTGAGCAATCTTCTCCGTTGTTTCATGGACTACCTCGGGTCCGGTGATTTGCTTTTCACCTACTTCGGTCCAACAAATAGGAGATCGGAACTTGCGGCCATACAACACTTCAAAAGGTGCGGCATTAATGCTCGAGTGATAACTGTTTTTGTACGAGAATTCGGCTAACGGCAAATGCCTTTCCCAGGCCTTTCCAAAATCAATGACACATGCACGCAACATGTCCTCCAAGGTCTGAATCGTTCGTTCACTTTGCCTGTCGGTCTGTGGGTGATAAGCAGTACTCATATCGAGACGGGTTCCCATGGCTTCTTGCAAAGAACGCCAAAATCTGGAAGCAAAACGGGGATCGCGATCTGAGATGATCGATAAAGGTACACCATGATGAGATACAACCTCCTTGATGTATAATTGAGCAAGTCTCTCCATCGTATCCATTTCCTTCATCGCTAGGAAGTGTGTAGATTTAGTAAGGCGGTCAACAATAACCCAGATGGTATCGTATCCGCCCACCGTCTTTAGTAGCTTGGTGATGAAATCCATAGTTATCCTTTTCCACTTCCATTGCGGGATTTCCGGCTGTTGAAGTAACCCAGAAGGCCTCTGATGCTCGACCTTAACCTTCGAGCAAGTCAAACATTTACCAACATAAGTTGCAACATCCTTCTTAAGATTCGACCACCAATACTGTTCTTTAAGGTCGTGGTACATTTTGCCCGCTCCGGGATGAATCAAATATCTCGATTTGTGTGCTTCATCAAGTATAAGGTTCCGTAGATCTCCATAAAGAGGTACCCAAATTCTTCCGGTATAACTTCGGAGTCCAGACTCCTTAACCTCGAATGGAGAGACAAGAATGTTCAAATGTTCGTGAGATATAGTCTCCTCCTTGAGAGCCTCGTCTTGGGCTATACGGATCTGACTGTTGAGATTTGAATGAATGGTGATGTTCAGTGCCCTAACATGAAGAGGTGCCATCCTCTCCTTTCGACTCAAAGCATCGGCTACAACATTGGCCTTGCCAGGATGATAACGGAGTTCACAATCGTAGTCGTTCAGTGTCTCAATCCATCGACGATGTCTCATATTCAGTTGCTTCTGATCGAAGATGTGTTGGAGGCTCTTGTGATCGGTGAAGATAGTGCTCTTAGTTCCACAAAGATAGTGTCTCCACAATTTAAGCGCAAAGACAATGGCTCCAAGTTCGAGATCGTGAGTAGTGTAGTTCCGCTCGTGAATCTTCAGTTGACGGGAAGCATAGGCAATAACCTTTGATCGTTTGATCAGTACACAACCAAAACCACTCTTCGATGCATCACAATAAACAACAAAGTCGTCACTGCCCTCAGGAAGTGATAAGATAGGTGCGGTGGTCAACTTCTTCTTCAAGGTTTGAAGTGCTGATTCGTGTGCGGGTTCTCAAATGAACTTCTTCTCCTTGTGAGTCAGCGCAGTCAAAGGACGCGCAATCAGAGAGAAACCTTCAATAAATCTTCAGTAGTAACCGGCGAGACCTAAAAATTGGCGAATATGGGTCGGAGTAGTCGGGGTCTCCCACTTGCTGATAGCTTCTATCTTGGCGGGATCAACTTTGATACCCTGGTCGCTCACAACATGACCCAGAAATTGAACTTCCTTCAACCAAAATTCACACTTGGAGAATTTGGCGTAAAGTTGCTCTTGCCTCAAGAGTTCAAGCACTAATCGAAGGTGTTGCTAATGCTCTTCTTGTAGTGACCCGAACTTTTCCATGTTTATATATATTAACTGAGATTGATATTTATATGATTAAATGTTTCCAACATGTTAAGCAATCAAACTTGTTAAGACTTGATTAATTGAAATAGGTTTCATATAGACAATTGACCACCCAAGTTGACCGGTGATTCACGAACGTTAAAACTTGTAAAAACTATATGATGACATATATATGGATATATATATAGTTAACATGATACTATGATAAGTAAACATATCATTAAGTATATTAACAATGAACTACATATGTAAAAACAAGACTACTAACTTAATGATTTTTAAACGAGACATATATGTAACGATTATCGTTGTAAAGACATTTAATGTATATATATCATATTAAGAGATATTCATACATGATAATATCATGATAATATAATAATTTAAAATCTCATTTGATATTATAAACATTGGGTTAACAACATTTAACAAGACCGTTAACCTAAAGGTTTAAAAACAACACTTACATGTAACGACTAACGATGACTTAACGACTCAGTTAAAATGTATATACATGTAGTGTTTTAATATGTATTTATACACTTTTGAAATACTTCAATACACTTATCAAAATACTTCTACTTAACAAAAATGCTTACAATTACATCCTCGTTCAGTTTCATCAACAATTCTACTCGTATGCACCCGTATTCGTACTCGTACAATACACAGCTTTTAGATGTATGTACTATTGGTATATACACTCCAATGATCAGCTCTTAGCAGCCCATGTGAGTCACCTAACACATGTGGGAACCATCATTTGGCAACTAGCATGAAATATCTCATAAAATTACAAAAATATGAGTAATCATTCATGACTTATTTACATGAAAACAAAATTACATATCCTTTATATCTAATCCATACACCAACGACCAAAAACACCTACAAACACTTTCATTCTTCAATTTTCTTCATCTAATTGAACTCTCTCAAGTTCTATCTTCAAGTTCTAAGTGTTCTTCATAAATTCCAAAAGTTCTAGTTTCATAAAATCAAGAATACTTTCAAGTTTGCTAGCTCACTTCCAATCTTGTAAGGTGATCATCCAACCTCAAGAAATCTTTGTTTCTTACAGTAGGTTATCATTCTAATACAAGGTAATAATCATATTCAAACTTTGGTTCAATTTCTATAACTATAACAATCTTATTTCAAGTGATGATCTTACTTGAACTTGTTTTCGTGTCATGATTCTGCTTCAAGAACTTCGAGCCATCCAAGGATCCATTGAAGCTAGATCCATTTTTCTCTTTTCCAGTAGGTTTATCCAAGGAAATTAAGGTAGTAATGATGTTCATAACATCATTCGATTCATACATATAAAGCTATCTTATTCGAAGGTTTAAACTTGTAATCACTAGAACATAGTTTAGTTAATTCTAAACTTGTTCGCAAACAAAAGTTAATCCTTCTAACTTGACTTTTAAAATCAACTAAACACATGTTCTATATCTATATGATATGCTAACTTAATGATTTAAAACCTGGAAACACGAAAAACACCGTAAAACCGGATTTACGCCGTCGTAGTAACACCGCGGGCTGTTTTGGGTTAGTTAATTAAAAACTATGATAAACTTTGATTTAAAAGTTGTTATTCTGAGAAAATGATTTTTATTATGAACATGAAACTATATCCAAAAATTATGGTTAAACTCAAAGTGGAAGTATGTTTTCTAAAATGGTCATCTAGACGTCGTTCTTTCGACTGAAATGACTACCTTTACAAAAACGACTTGTAACTTATTTTTCCGACTATAAACCTATACTTTTTCTGTTTAGATTCATAAAATAGAGTTCAATATGAAACCATAGCAATTTGATTCACTCAAAACGGATTTAAAATGAAGAAGTTATGGGTAAAACAAGATTGGATAATTTTTCTCATTTTAGCTACGTGAAAATTGGTAACAAATCTATTCCAACCATAACTTAATCAACTTGTATTGTATATTATGTAATCTTGAGATACCATAGACACGTATACAATGTTTCGACCTATCATGTCGACACATCTATATATATTTCGGAACAACCATAGACACTCTATATGTGAATGTTGGAGTTAGCTATACAGGGTTGAGGTTGATTCCAAAATATATATAGTTTGAGTTGTGATCAATACTGAGATACGTATACACTGGGTCGTGGATTGATTCAAGATAATATTTATCGATTTATTTCTGTACATCTAACTGTGGACAACTAGTTATAGGTTACTAACGAGGACAGCTGACTTAATAAACTTAAAACATCAAAATATATTAAAAGTGTTGTAAATATATTTTGAACATACTTTAATATATATGTATATATTGTTATAGGTTCGTGAATCAACAGTGGCCAAGTCTTACTTTCCGACGAAGTAAAAATCTGTGAAAGTGAGTTATAGTCCCACTTTTAAAATCTAGTATTTTTGGGATGAGAATACATGCAGGTTTTATAAATGATTTACAAAATAGACACAAGTACGTGAAACTACATTCTATGGTTGAATTATCGAAATCGAATATACCCCTTTTTATTAAGTCTGGTAATCTAAGAATTAGGGAACAGACACCCTAATTGACGCGAATCCTAAAGATAGATCTATTGGGCCTAACAAACCCCATCCAAAGTACCGGATGCTTTAGTACTTCGAAATTTATATCATATCCGAAGGGTGTCCCGGAATGATGGGGATATTCTTATATATGCATCTTGTTATTGTCGGTTACCAGGTGTTCACCATATGAATGATTTTTATCTCTATGTATGGGATGTGTATTGAAATATGAAATCTTGTGGTCTATTATTATGATTTGATATATATAGGTTAAACCTATAACTCACCAACATTTTTGTTGACGTTTTAAGCATGTTTATTCTCAGGTGATTATTAAGAGCTTCCGCTGTCGCATACTTAAATAAGGACGAGATTTGGAGTCCATGCTTGTATGATATTGTGTAAAAACTGCATTCAAGAAACTTATTTTGTTGTAACATATTTGTATTGTAAACCATTATGTAATGGTCGTGTGTAAACAGGATATTTTAGATTATCATTATTTGATAATCTACGTAAAGCTTTTTAAACCTTTATTGATGAAATAAAGGTTATGGTTTGTTTTAAAATGAATGCAGTCTTTGAAAAACGTCTCATATAGAGGTCAAAACCTCGCAACGAAATCAATTAATATGGAACGTTTTTAATCAATAAGAACGGGACATTTCAGTTGGTATCCGAGCGTTGGTCTTAGAGAACCAGAAAATTTGCATTAGTGTGTCTTATCGAGTTTGTTAGGATGCATTAGTGAGTCTGGACTTCGACCGTGTTTTCTTTAAAAATGATTGCTTAACATTTTTGTTGGAAACTATATATTTTTAACATATGAATATTATGTGATATATTAATCTCTTAACGTGTTTGATATTATGTGATAGATGTCTACCTCTAGAACAAGTCCCATTGACTCACCTAATAATAATGAAGAGTCAAATGTAAATTGGAATGATTTGTGGACTGATTCACAAGTTCCCGAAGAGGAACCGGAAGGAGAGTCGGAACCGGAAGAAGAATCGGAACCGGAAGAAGAATCGGAACCGGATGAAGAAATAGAACCGGTGGGGGAAATAATAAAACGGTTAAGTAAAAGAAAATCCTCAACCAACCGACCAAAGTTAATTATGGTCAATGGTGTTTCCGCCAAGGAAGCAAAATATTGGGAGGATTACCAATTCTCCGATGAATCGGATTTCGACGAGAATTCCGATGATGTTATAGAAATTACCCCAACTGAATTTAAAAAGGCAAAAGAAAATAATAAGGGAAAGGGCATAAAAATAGAGAAATCTAATTCCAACCCCGATGAACTTTATATGTATCGTCAACCCCCGAAGTCCTTAAGTTGTAACAATGACCCGGGAACCTCTAAACCACCAGGTTTTTCTAAACCAATGTGGATAACGACGGCTCGTATTAGGGGAAAATCATATATCCCTAGAAACTTGGCAAAACGAACCAAAACCGAAGAAGAAGAAACAAGCGAGTCGGAATAAGATAGTTGTATTCATGTGGTGTAATATATGTAATATAGTGTGCTTATGCTTTATGATATATGTAAAAATTGCTTGTATTAATAAGTATTTTTTTTATGAATCTAACTCTTGTCTATTTTACAGTATAAAAACGCAAAATGGATAGACAACCCAATATTTTAAGAGACCTACCCGGAGACATGATTGATGAAATCTTGTCTAGAGTCGGTCAGAATTCCTCGGCACAACTATTTAAGGCGAGATCAGTTTGTAAGACATTCGAAGAACGTTCCAAGAATGTCTTGGTTTATAAGAGACTTTCGTTTGAAAGATGGGGGATATCACATTGGGAAACCCATAAGTTACGATGGTATTACTTTGACGCATATATTGCGGGGAACCCAAATGCTATTTTACGCAACGGGTTAAGAAATTATTTTGACTCAATATATCCGAATATTGGACTTCGTGATTTAGAAAAAGCGGCTAACATGCAACATAAAGAAGCATGTTATGCTTACGGATTAGTAATGTTCGCTTCTCACCAAAGTGAGAACAAGAACATCGGGCTACAACTATTAAACAAAACGTTTCCACAAGTGACGGAGTCGGTAATTGGGGTAAGAAATGAGGTTTTTAGATTATTACGGGACTGTTGGACATTACGTAACCCTCGTCCCTTTGATGACGTTACAACACGCTGTCTTATCAACGGCCATAACGGTTATGTTGCACAAGACCAAGGATGGGAAGTAGTCCTAGTAAAACCAGAATGCATGACTTGTTTCTGGACGTATGAATTACGTGTCTTTATTGCCTTTGCCGAACGACTTGTGTACTAGCTAGAATTGTCTTCACAACTATCTTGTATCAAAGTTATTGTGTGCTATATTTCATGCTTTATGTAAAATAAGCGATATTGTAAGTTTGTAAAATATTGTATAAAAGTTTGAACGCGAAATATTATTACAATCAGTTTTTCATATAGAATTGTAGTAGTTGAATTGTATATTAGCTACTAAGTATGAACTTAACGGGTAGGTACTACCCGAATTTAAACTTATAAAACGCTAATATGAAGAAAAAGCTTTTATAAATGAGTTCATATTATGCTACGAAATACTATTAACTACTCTTAATATTCTGTATGATTAACTTGTTCCATTTAACTATTTTGAAGGAAATGGCACCGACTACTCGACACACCGTGAATATGAATGAAGAGGAATTCCGTACTTTTCTAGCTTCAAACATAGCCGCAGTACAGGCTGCGCTACATACCAACAATAACCTTGGATCTAGCAGTACAGGAAATCGTGTAGGATGCACCTACAAAGAATTCACTGCCTGCAAACCTTTGGAATTTGATGGAACCGAAGGACCGATCGGATTGAAACGGTGGACCGAGAAGGTTGAATCGGTGTTTGCCATAAGTAAGTGTACTGAAGAGGACAAAGTGAAGTACGCTACGCATACCTTCACAGGTTCTGCGTTAACATGGTGGAATACCTATCTAGAGCAAGTGGGACAAGATGATGCGTACGCACTACCGTGGTCAGCATTCAAGCACTTGATGAACGAGAAGTACCGTCCCAGAACCGAGGTCAATAAGCTCAAGACAGAACTTAGAGGGTTACGAACCCAAGGATTTGATATTACCACGTACGAAAGACGATTCACAGAATTGTGCCTATTATGTCCGGGAGCATTCGAAGATGAGGAAGAGAAGATCGACGCGTTTGTGAAAGGATTACCGGAAAGAATCCAAGAAGATATAAGTTCACACGAGCCCGCCTCCATACAACAGGCATGTAGAATGGCTCACAAACTAGTGAACCAGATTGAAGAAAGAATTAAAGAACAGACTGCTGAAGAGGCCAATGTGAAGCAAGTCAAAAGAAAGTGGGAGGAAAACGGTGATAAGAATCACCAATACAACAACAACAGCAATTACAACAATAATAGCAACAATTATCCCAACAATCGCAACATCAATCGCAACTACAACAAACGGCCCAACAACAACAACAACAACAATAACAACAGCAACTACAACAATCATCCCAACAACAATAATAACCGCAACAACAACAACAATCAGAAGCAACTATGCCAAAGGTGTGAAAAGAATCACTCGGGGTTCTGCACCAAATTTTGCAACAAGTGTAAAAGAAATGGTCATAGCGCGGCGAAGTGTGAGGTCTACGGACCAGGGGTTAATAGAACGAAAGGAACAAATGGTGTCGGAACGAGTAATGGCGGAGCAAGTAGTGTCGGAGCAAGTTATGCCAATGTAGTTTGTTATAAATGTGGAAAACCAGGCCACATTATTAGAAATTGCCCGAACCAGGAGAACACGAATGGACAAGGCCGTGGAAGAGTTTTCAATATTAATGCGGTAGAGGCACAGGAAGACCCAGAGCTTGTTACGGGTACGTTTCTTATTGACAATAAATCTGCTTACGTTTTATTTGATTCGGGTGCGGATAGAAGCTATATGAGTAGAGATTTTTGTGCTAAATTAAGTTGTCCATTGACGCCTTTGGATAGTAAATTTTTACTCGAATTAGCAAATGGTAAATTAATTTCAGCAGATAATATATGTCGGAATCGAGAAATTAAACTGGTTAGCGAAACATTTAAGATTGATTTGATACCAGTAGAGTTAGGGAGTTTTGATGTGATAATCGGTATGGACTGGTTGAAAGAAGTGAAAGCGGAGATCGTTTGTTACAAAAATGCAATTCGCATTATACGAGAAAAAGGAAAACCCTTAATGGTGTACGGAGAAAAGGGCAACACGAAGCTACATCTTATTAGTAATTTGAAGGCACAAAAACTAATAAGAAAAGGTTGCTATGCTGTTCTAGCACACGTCGAGAAAGTACAAACTGAAGAAAAGAGCATCAATGATGTTCCCATTGCAAAAGAATTTCCCGATGTATTTCCGAAAGAATTACCGGGATTACCCCCACATCGATCCGTTGAATTTCAAATAGATCTTGTACCAGGAGCTGCACCAATAGCTCGTGCTCCTTACAGACTCGCACCCAGCGAGATGAAAGAACTGCAAAGCCAATTACAAGAACTTTTAGAGCGTGGTTTCATTCGACCAAGCACATCACCATGGGGAGCTCCTGTTTTGTTTGTCAAGAAGAAAGATGGTACATTCAGGTTGTGTATCGACTACCGAGAGTTGAACAAACTTACCATCAAGAACCGCTACCCACTACCGAGAATCGACGACTTATTTGATCAACTACAAGGCTCGTCTGTTTATTCAAATATTGACTTACGTTCCGGGTATCATCAAATGCGGGTGAAAGAAGATGATATTCCAAAGACTGCTTTCAGAACACGTTACGGTCATTACGAGTTTATGGTCATGCCGTTTGGTTTAACTAATGCACCAGCTGTGTTCATGGACCTTATGAACCGAGTGTGTGGACCATACCTTGACAAGTTTGTCATTGTTTTCATTGATGACATACTTATTTACTCAAAGAATGACCAAGAACACGGTGAACATTTGAGAAAGGTGTTAGAAGTATTGAGGAAGGAAGAATTGTACGCTAAGTTTTCAAAGTGTGCATTTTGGTTGGAAGAAGTTCAATTCCTCGGTCACATAGTGAACAAAGAAGGTATTAAGGTGGATCCGGCAAAGATAGAAACTGTTGAAAAGTGGGAAACCCCGAAAACTCCGAAACACATACGCCAGTTTTTAGGACTAGCTGGTTACTACAGAAGGTTCATCCAAGACTTTTCCAGAATAGCAAAACCCTTGACTGCATTAACGCATAAAGGGAAGAAATTTGAATGGAATGATGAACAAGAGAAAGCGTTTCAGTTATTGAAGAAAAAGCTAACTACGGCACCTATATTGTCATTGCCTGAAGGGAATGATGATTTTGTGATTTATTGTGACGCATCAAAGCAAGGTCTCGGTTGTGTATTAATGCAACGAACGAAGGTGATTGCTTATGCGTCTAGACAATTGAAGATTCACGAACATAATTATACGACGCATGATTTGGAATTAGGCGCGGTTGTTTTTGCATTAAAGACTTGGAGGCACTACTTATATGGGGTCAAAAGTATTATATATACCGACCACAAAAGTCTTCAACACATATTTAATCAGAAACAACTGAATATGAGGCAGCGTAGGTGGATTGAATTATTGAATGATTACGATTTTGAGATTCGTTACCACCCGGGGAAGGCAAACGTGGTAGCCGATGCTTTGAGCAGGAAGGATAGAGAACCCATTCGAGTAAAATCTATGAATATAATGATTCATAATAACATTACTACTCAAATAAAGGAGGCGCAACAAGGAGTTTTAAAAGAGGGAAATTTAAAGGATGAAATAACCAAAGGATCGGAGAAGCATCTTAATATTCGGGAAGATGGAACCCGGTATAGGGCTGAAAGGATTTGGGTACCAAAATTTGGAGATATGAGAGAAATGGTACTTAGAGAAGCTCATAAAACCAGATACTCAATACATCCTGGAACGGGGAAGATGTACAAGGATCTCAAGAAACATTTTTGGTGGCCGGGTATGAAAGCCGATGTTGCTAAATACGTAGGAGAATGTTTGACGTGTTCTAAGGTCAAAGCTGAGCATCAGAAACCATCAGGTCTACTTCAACAACCCGAAATCCCGGAATGGAAATGGGAAAACATTACCATGGATTTCATCACTAAATTGCCAAGGACTGCAAGTGGTTTTGATACTATTTGGGTAATAGTTGATCGTCTCACTAAATCAGCACACTTCCTACCAATAAGAGAAGATGACAAGATGGAGAAGTTAGCACGACTGTATTTGAAGGAAGTCGTCTCTAGACATGGAATACCAATCTCTATTATCTCTGATAGGGATGGCAGATTTATTTCAAGATTCTGGCAGACATTACAGCAAGCATTAGGAACTCGTCTAGACATGAGTACTGCCTATCATCCACAAACTGATGGGCAGAGCGAAAGGACGATACAAATGCTTGAAGACATGCTACGAGCATGTGTTATTGATTTCGGAAACAGTTGGGATCGACATCTACCGTTAGCAGAATTTTCCTACAACAACAGCTACCATTCAAGCATTGAGATGGCGCCGTTTGAAGCACTTTATGGTAGAAAGTGCAGGTCTCCGATTTGTTGGAGTGAAGTGGGGGATAGACAGATTACGGGTCCGGAGATTATACAAGAAACTACCGAGAAGATCATCCAAATTCAACAACGGTTGAAAACCGCCCAAAGTCGACAAAAGAGCTACGCTGACATTAAAAGAAAAGATATAGAATTTGAAATTGGAGAGATGGTCATGCTTAAAGTTGCACCTTGGAAAGGCGTTGTTCGATTTGGTAAACGAGGGAAATTAAATCCAAGGTATATTGGACCATTCAAGATTATTGATCGTGTCGGACCAGTAGCTTACCGACTTGAGTTACCTCAACAACTCGCGGCTGTACATAACACTTTCCACGTCTCGAATTTGAAGAAATGTTTTGCTAAAGAAGATCTCACTATTCCGTTAGATGAAATCCAAATCAACGAAAAACTCCAATTCATCGAAGAACCCGTCGAAATAATGGATCGTGAGGTTAAAAGACTTAAGCAAAACAAGATACCAATTGTTAAGGTTCGATGGAATGCTCGTAGAGGACCCGAGTTCACCTGGGAGCGTGAAGATCAGATGAAGAAGAAATACCCGCATCTATTTCCAGAAGATTCGTCAACACCTTCAACAGCTTAAAATTTCGGGACGAAATTTATTTAACGGGTAGGTACTGTAGTGACCCGAACTTTTCCATGTTTATATATATTAACTGAGATTGATATTTATATGATTAAATGTTTCCAACATGTTAAGCAATCAAACTTGTTAAGACTTGATTAATTGAAATAGGTTTCATATAGACAATTGACCACCCAAGTTGACCGGTGATTCACGAACGTTAAAACTTGTAAAAACTATATGATGACATATATATGGATATATATATATAGTTAACATGATACTATGATAAGTAAACATATCATTAAGTATATTAACAATGAACTACATATGTAAAAACAAGACTACTAACTTAATGATTTTTAAACGAGACATATATGTAACGATTATCGTTGTAAAGACATTTAATGTATATATATCATATTAAGAGATATTCATACATGATAATATCATGATAATATAATAATTTAAAATCTCATTTGATATTATAAACATTGGGTTAACAACATTTAACAAGACCGTTAACCTAAAGGTTTAAAAACAACACTTACATGTAACGACTAACGATGACTTAACGACTCAGTTAAAATGTATATACATGTAGTGTTTTAATATGTATTTATACACTTTTGAAATACTTCAATACACTTATCAAAATACTTCTACTTAACAAAAATGCTTACAATTACATCCTCGTTCAGTTTCATCAACAATTCTACTCGTATGCACCCGTATTCGTACTCGTACAATACACAGCTTTTAGATGTATGTACTATTGGTATATACACTCCAATGATCAGCTCTTAGCAGCCCATGTGAGTCACCTAACACATGTGGGAACCATCATTTGGCAACTAGCATGAAATATCTCATAAAATTACAAAAATATGAGTAATCATTCATGACTTATTTACATGAAAACAAAATTACATATCCTTTATATCTAATCCATACACCAACGACCAAAAACACCTACAAACACTTTCATTCTTCAATTTTCTTCATCTAATTGAACTCTCTCAAGTTCTATCTTCAAGTTCTAAGTGTTCTTCATAAATTCCAAAAGTTCTAGTTTCATAAAATCAAGAATACTTTCAAGTTTGCTAGCTCACTTCCAATCTTGTAAGGTGATCATCCAACCTCAAGAAATCTTTGTTTCTTACAGTAGGTTATCATTCTAATACAAGGTAATAATCATATTCAAACTTTGGTTCAATTTCTATAACTATAACAATCTTATTTCAAGTGATGATCTTACTTGAACTTGTTTTCGTGTCATGATTCTGCTTCAAGAACTTCGAGCCATCCAAGGATCCATTGAAGCTAGATCCATTTTTCTCTTTTCCAGTAGGTTTATCCAAGGAAATTAAGGTAGTAATGATGTTCATAACATCATTCGATTCATACATATAAAGCTATCTTATTCGAAGGTTTAAACTTGTAATCACTAGAACATAGTTTAGTTAATTCTAAACTTGTTCGCAAACAAAAGTTAATCCTTCTAACTTGACTTTTAAAATCAACTAAACACATGTTCTATATCTATATGATATGCTAACTTAATGATTTAAAACCTGGAAACACGAAAAACACCGTAAAACCGGATTTACGCCGTCGTAGTAACACCGCGGGCTGTTTTGGGTTAGTTAATTAAAAACTATGATAAACTTTGATTTAAAAGTTGTTATTCTGAGAAAATGATTTTTATTATGAACATGAAACTATATCCAAAAATTATGGTTAAACTCAAAGTGGAAGTATGTTTTCTAAAATGGTCATCTAGACGTCGTTCTTTCGACTGAAATGACTACCTTTACAAAAACGACTTGTAACTTATTTTTCCGACTATAAACCTATACTTTTTCTGTTTAGATTCATAAAATAGAGTTCAATATGAAACCATAGCAATTTGATTCACTCAAAACGGATTTAAAATGAAGAAGTTATGGGTAAAACAAGATTGGATAATTTTTCTCATTTTAGCTACGTGAAAATTGGTAACAAATCTATTCCAACCATAACTTAATCAACTTGTATTGTATATTATGTAATCTTGAGATACCATAGACACGTATACAATGTTTCGACCTATCATGTCGACACATCTATATATATTTCGGAACAACCATAGACACTCTATATGTGAATGTTGGAGTTAGCTATACAGGGTTGAGGTTGATTCCAAAATATATATAGTTTGAGTTGTGATCAATACTGAGATACGTATACACTGGGTCGTGGATTGATTCAAGATAATATTTATCGATTTATTTCTGTACATCTAACTGTGGACAACTAGTTATAGGTTACTAACGAGGACAGCTGACTTAATAAACTTAAAACATCAAAATATATTAAAAGTGTTGTAAATATATTTTGAACATACTTTAATATATATGTATATATTGTTATAGGTTCGTGAATCAACAGTGGCCAAGTCTTACTTTCCGACGAAGTAAAAATCTGTGAAAGTGAGTTATAGTCCCACTTTTAAAATCTAATATTTTTGGGATGAGAATACATGCAGGTTTTATAAATGATTTACAAAATAGACACAAGTAAGTGAAACTACATTCTATGGTTGAATTATCGAAATCGAATATACCCCTTTTTATTAAGTCTGGTAATCTAAGAATTAGGGAACAGACACCCTAATTGACGCGAATCCTAAAGATAGATCTATTGGGCCTAACAAACCCCATCCAAAGTACCGGATGCTTTAGTACTTCGAAATTTATATCATATCCGAAGGGTGTCCCGGAATGATGGGGATATTCTTATATATGCATCTTGTTATTGTCGGTTACCAGGTGTTCACCATATGAATGATTTTTATCTCTATGTATGGGATGTGTATTGAAATATGAAATCTTGTGGTCTATTATTATGATTTGATATATATAGGTTAAACCTATAACTCACCAACATTTTTGTTGACGTTTTAAGCATGTTTATTCTCAGGTGATTATTAAGAGCTTCCGCTGTCGCATACTTAAATAAGGACGAGATTTGGAGTCCATGCTTGTATGATATTGTGTAAAAACTGCATTCAAGAAACTTATTTTGTTGTAACATATTTGTATTGTAAACCATTATGTAATGGTCGTGTGTAAACAGGATATTTTAGATTATCATTATTTGATAATCTACGTAAAGCTTTTTAAACCTTTATTGATGAAATAAAGGTTATGGTTTGTTTTAAAATGAATGCAGTCTTTGAAAAACGGCTCATATAGAGGTCAAAACCTCGCAACGAAATCAATTAATATGGAACGTTTTTAATCAATAAGAACGGGACATTTCACTTCTTCACTCTTAGAGTAGATGAGGATATCATCTATGAAGACAATAACGAACTTATCCAGGTACGGCTTGCAGAAACGATTCATGAGGTCCATGAACACGGCAGGTGCGTTGGTTAATCCGAATGGCATCACGAGAAACTCATAATGACCATAACGAGTTCTGAATGCAGTTTTCATCACGTCAATTTCCTTCACCCTCAACTGGTGATAACCGGATCGTAAATCGATCTTTGAGTAAATGCTCAATCCTTGTAGTTGATCAAAAAGATCGTCAATTCGTGGAAGAGGATACCGATTCTTGATCGTCAATTTGTTGAGTTCGCGGTAGTCGATACACATGCGGAAGGATCCATCCTTCTTCTTCACAAATAAAACAGGTGCGCCCCAAGGCGAGAAACTTGGTTGGATAAATCCACGGTCAAGTAGTTCTTATAGTTGACTCTGTAATTCTTGCATCTCGGAAGGTGCGAGTCGATAAGGTGCGCGAGCTACATGTGCAGCTCCTGGCACTAAGTCAATCTGAAACTCTACTGCTCTCGGCGGCGGTAATCCAGGCAATTCTTCAGGAAAGACATCGGAAAACTCGTTCACAATTCGAACATCGTTCACACTCTTCACCTCGGTTTCTACCGTTTTCACATGCGCTAGCACGTCAAGACATCCCTTCTTCATAATCTTTTGCGCTTTCACGCAACTAATGAGGTTCAGCTTCGAGGTACATCTCTCTCCGTAGATGATCGGTGGCTCACCGTCTCCTTGTGGTATACGAAGAGCTTTATCTCCACAGATAATGTCAGCCTTTATCTTGGTTAACCATTCCATGCCGACGATCATGTCAAAACTTCCTAATTTGATAGGTATCAAGTCAATCTTGAAATCCACACCAGCTATGTTGATAATAGCTCCTCGACTAATATGGTCAACTTTCTCAAGTTTTCCATTGGCGACCTCGACAAGTATACTTTCCTTTAACGGGACTAACGACCAATTAATCTTATCGCAAAAGTGTCTACATACATAACTTCTATCGGCACCAGTATCAAATAGGACAGAAGCTAAAAGATTGTTGATAGTGAATATACCTGTCACCAAGTCGGGGTTTTCTCGGGCGTCCCTTGCATTAACGTTGAAAGCTCTACCACGGGGTGGTCCGCCGTGTTTTCTTTTATTGGGACACGCATTTCTGAAATGGCCCGTTTGTCCGCATTCGTAGCACTTTTTAGGTCCATTGGTGTTCGGCTTCCCATTCAAAGTGGTGATCTTGCAGTCCTTCCCGATATGCCCAGTCCGTTGGCACTTTTCACAAACAACGTTACAATACCCAGTATGGTGCTTGTAGCACCGCTTGCATTGTGGTAAGGTTCCCTTGTAGTTGGGGTTGGAGATCTCACTGTTGTTGTTTCCTTTGAAACCCTCATGTCGCTTCGCCGGGTTTTGATCATAGTTCCTTCCCCTGTTGTTATCCCATTTGCGCTTGTCACTACTACCCGCTTCAGACTTAGCCTTCTCTGGTTCATCGATGATAATTTGGTTCATTAAAGTATGCGCCATGCGCATTGCCTCCGGGACATTTGGTGGCTTGGACGAGGTGACATTTCCCTTAATGCTCTTAGGAAGTCCCCAGAAGTACCTTTCCATACGTTTGAATTCTGGGGTAACCATTGTCGGACACATCAGGGCTAATTCCAAAAACCTCTGGTTGTAACTATCAATGTCGTTCCCAACAGCCTTTAACTGCATAAATTTGATCTCCATCTTTTGTATCTCGGTTCTCGAACAATATTCCTCAATCATGGCACACTTAAACTCTTCCCATGGCGTAGCAAACGCCTCATTGATACCCCTTGCTTGTGCCATTGTGTTCCACCAAGTGAGGGCGCCATCCGCCAGTGTACATGAAGCAAATTTGGTTTTGTTGGAATCGCAACAGTTGCTGACTCGGAATACAGATTCAAGTTTTTCAAACCACCTAGTGAGACCAACTGGCCCCTCGGTTCCACTGAAGTTGAAAGGTTTGCAGCTTTGGAATTCTTTGTACGTACACCTATTACAAATGGGTTGAATAACCGGTGGCGGTGGCGGTGGAGCTTGGGGTTACATTTCCGCAATGGCTGCGGCTACCCTTTCGGCAATCATCTCCTCGATTTGGGCTGCAGTAGGTGTTGATGTTGATCGTCCGTTGCCATGGTGTTCTAAACAAAAATTTTGACTCAAGTCAAAATCCAGTATGCAAATAGTAATAATACAGTATATGTAACCAACACGGAATCAACACATCACATGTTTATTAAGTAATGCAATCCAGGTATAAATACCACAGAATCATACAGTAACGTAAATAGAACATCGTGCAAGAATTAAATAATGCAAAGTTCCATTCATTAATAATAATAAGTTACATACATCTGTATAAGTTCGTACAATACATAAGTGAAACATAAAACTACAGCTAGATTACATAATGAAATCTACTACAAAAGTCCTATGGTGAAGGTGGGTGTAGGATGTCCAATACGTGGGACATCTGGTCCTCGAGCTCAGTTACCCGAGCACGGAGGATCTCCACCTCCCTCATCAGTTCCTCGACAGAGGGAGTGGGTGGGGCAGGCGGTGCAGTCCGTACGGGTGGAGCTGGTGGAGCTGGTGGTGCATATGGTCCGGCTCCAGAAGTAGAGGCTGCAAGGTGATAAGGCTTACGGATGAACGGATCAGCAGGATACGGCAAAAGCCGCTTACGGGCGGTAACCCTACTACGCCGACCAAATGCGCCAGTGAATGCACGACCTCCGTTGATCCCCGAAATAATGGTGCCATCAAAACGGTACCGCTTCTTCGGTGAGGTGGAGGGTGGCTGAACAGGTGCATCATCGGGGTCCTCCTCGTCGGAGTCATCGTCACTCGAGTCGTCTGTGGATGAATCATCGGATGAAGGATCATCTGAATCGTGTGGAGGTGGCTGCACGGGTGGCTGTACTGGCTCCCCTCGGGCGGTCATCATCTGTCAGTATCT
This sequence comes from Rutidosis leptorrhynchoides, assembly GCF_046630445.1. NCBI lineage: Eukaryota > Viridiplantae > Streptophyta > Magnoliopsida > Asterales > Asteraceae > Rutidosis > Rutidosis leptorrhynchoides. The sequence continues at coordinate 244,075,926 of NC_092343.1, forward strand.
GAAGGGTGGAATAGGCACGAGACGTCCGTCAGGGGCGCGTCGGCACCAATGGCGATACTGGTAACGGAATGGACCATCCCCAAATTCTGCGAGAATCACAACATCACCGGAGCGAGGCTGTGACCCCGAGGGTCCTGGGGCAGATGGAGCTGGAATCTCCATGAGGTCCTGGGCTCCGTCAGAAGTAGCCACTGGGGCGAGAGTATGGCTGCTAGCTCCGGAAGTCGAAGTGTCTGGGTCACTAGAGTGTGTCGCTGACGGGATCGGGGGATCGGCAACAGCGGCAGGTGAAGTGGATGAAGTGTCTGAACTGCCCAAAACGATAGCAGGTGGAATATCCGACATCTGAACAAGGAAAAATAAATTTTCCATGTCAGTAAGTCATAAAGCAAGCACGTATTAGGCCAACAGTCTAAATCATGTGTAACAGTAAGTAGCATGGCAATAACGACAAGTATCATGTAATCGGAATCAGATAATAGCATGCAGTAGTGAAATCATGTAGTAGTATACAGCATATAGCAGTAAAAGTAAGCAGCAGCATGCAGTAAGTTCAGCGGAAACAAGTAAACTAGCAAGTTGTAGATTAGTCCTATTAGTGAATCCTACTCTGCTCGATCTTGACTCACTAATGCAACCTAATTCCCTACAACTAATGCTCTGATACCAAATGTGACGCCTTGTACTAAATCATCATGTACGGACCATCAACAACAGGATCATTACAAGGTCAAACACTATATGCGTTTTCAAAACAAGTTTGCATTCATGATAAAAGCTGACGTCATAACCAACGCCAAATGTTTTACAACCAAAGTATGCTTCTATGAACAGAAGCAAATATAATAGTACGTGACCCTTAGGTCATTACAAATCATTGTTCAAAAGTATTAAAGTTTATGAATGCAAGATAACGTTCATGCAGTGACATCTCTAAAGCAGCGGGTGTCTACAGCAAGTCTAGTACACAGCAAAAGCAGCTAACCTTAAGCACCTGAGAAAAACATGCTTAAAAACGTCAACACAAAGGTTGGTGAGCTATAGTTTAAGTATAACAGTATGTAAGGTAGGCCACGAGATTTCAGTAGTACAAAGGGTGTTTCAAAACAGTATGATAAAGTATATGTTTAACTGTGGGCACTTGGTAACTAACTTAACGTTTATACCCCCTGAAAGTACACTTGGCAAGTGCGTATGTTTACGAAGTATTAAACACCCGTTAAATGCTAGCGCTACTAGCCCGAGTGGGGATGTCAAACCCTATGGATCCATATCTAAGATTCGCGTTCACCGGTTCAAAAACCAATGACTAAACATTACCGAGCTAAAGGGAATGTTTATGTCGTTGTATAACCCACACATATATAAGTTTAAGTACTCGTGCCTAGTATGTAAAACGTAAAATGCGCATGTATTCTCAGTTTCCAAAATAGTTAAAGTAAAAAGGGAATGCTATAACTCACAGCGATAAAGTAGTGGTAAAGTCGAGTCGGGAAACAAGCTAGTACGTAAGTCCGGAAAGTCCTCAACTTAAGTCAAATAGTACTAAGTCAGTAAATCATCTCAATAGGTTTAAATGTATGTAAATTAGGTCTTAAAGGTCATCATCATTCAGCATCAAATAAAAGGTGTAAAGTAAGTTTCGTTTATGAAAAGAGTTTAAAACAAAGGCTGATTTCGGTCAGTCACTACAGCCTCTATACCTACTGAAATAAGGTGAGACCAGTGGCCATGGCTCCGTATATGAGTCCTTTAGTTGTGGTCAAAATTCCAGAAGCAAACTCGTCTTCGTTTAACCGTGGCGACGGTCTAAGTGCGAGTAGGTCAGAATTTTCAGCACAACGTTAAATGGACATAGTGACGATCGGAGGGCCATAAATCCTAAACCGTAACTCGGATTAAGACGAGTCCTAAATGAAAAGTTATCTACTCGAACAGAGATAATTGAAAATCATCTTTACAGTAGCACAGGTCATACTGATCAGACCCAGTAACAGTAAACACTAGGTTCCGGGATTTCTTGGTACTCGATGCTTATCACGGTTCTCATCCTTGATGCTTATAGCTTCAAGTGTACAACTCGTTGATGTGTTTACATAATCTTTACCAAGTTTTGACCATCATAACCCAAGTGTAAGTCTAAGATAAGTAGCACAACTCAATTAAGTGTTGCAAGTGTTTTGATGAACCAAAGTTACATCAAAGTCTTAGATTTAACACATACATGAAATATAAAAGTAATATTGAACTACAAACTTGAATGTAAACTAACTAATCAAGATCTTAAGATGTAGAACATAGTTCTTAGTTAGATCTTGAAGATCCAAGACCCAAAGGTCTAGATCTAAAGTTATTAAGTTAAATCTAACACAAGTGTATGAAGTTATAACTAAAGAGTTACACTTCTATGTTCTTGAACTTTTAAAGTTAACCTTAGTTCAAGATTAATGAGATCAAAGTTAACTAGTAACACTTGACCAAAACACAACTTTAAAGTGCATAAAATGAAGAAATAATCTAAATAATCTAGTAACAAGTTCATAGTTCTCATACTTCTAAAGATTCAAGCCAAAGTCTTGATCTTTAGGGAAGTAAACTTTTAAGTTTACAACATGAACTTCAAGTATGATATTAACTCATGAACTTACAATCTTTTAAAACAATAAATGTAGAGCATAACTAGTAAGTTAAGTTCTTGTGTGTTCTTGTAAATACAAGATAATATGAAGAATAAACTAAAGAGTTTGATTCTTGTAACTTGTAAGTAATAATTAAATAAGACATGTAACAAAACAACAACAAGTAAGTAAATAATCAAAGACAAGTAACAACAAACAAAAGAATGATGATGATGAAGTGTTGTTTGGTTCCGTTTTTAGCAAGAGAAAGGAAGAAGAAATTGTTCAAGTTACTTACAAGAAAGGAGAGAATTGAGAGAGAAATGAGTTGCAAGTATTGTGTGTGTTTTTGGAATGAGAGAAATGCAAGTAAGTAAGTAATGAAAAAAAAGATTTTGAATCTCCTTCTACTACTCCTAAACCGACGATATCAAAGGGGAGAGGGAGGAAGGAGTTGTTCACTAGGTTCTTGCATGGGGATCATGGTTTAACTAAGTAGTAACAAGATTCTATAAGCATTAAGCTACTAGTTTCATCCTAAAGTGATACTTACATATTTAGATGGGCTAATAAGTCCATTAAAGAGGTAGGGTGGGCTTCTTAAATCCATTATCACTAATAAAGACCCAAGTTCAAGTAACTAACAAGTAAATCCAATAAAAGCCCAAGTAATTAACTAATAACCTTAGTTAATTAAAATGATTAATAAAACTTAATCATGAATATAAATAATATCTGAAAATATTATTCGTGTAATGTACGCATGTCACAAAGACGTTTCGGGCATTTAAAGTCAAGTATGGTAACAAGTAAATGTATAACAATACATTTGTTTAATCACAAGTATTAATAATAACAATTATTAATAAATAAACGTTGGAAAATCCAGGGTCGTTACACGCACCTGAATCAAATAAAACATAAGCAGATTTATTATCAATAAGAAACGTACCCGTAACAAGCTCTGGGTCTTCCTGCGCTTCTTCCGTATTAATATTGAAAACTCTTCCTCGGCCCTGCCCATTAGTATTCCCCTGATTCGGGCAATTACTTCTAATGTGGCCCGTTTTTCCACATCCATAACAAACAAAGGCGGCATCACTTGTTTCGCCACTATTTGTTCCTTTAGTTCTGTTAAACTTTGGTCCGTAGACCTCACACTTTTTTGCACCATGGCCAGTTCTTTTACACTTGGTGCAAAATGAAATGTCCCGTTCTTATTGATTAAAAACGTTCCATATTAATTGATTTCGTTGCGAGGTTTTGACCTCTATATGAGACGTTTTTCAAAGACTGCATTCATTTTAAAACAAACCATAACCATTATTTCATCAATAAAGGTTTAAAAAGCTTTACATAGATTATCAAATAATGATAATCTAAAATATCCTGTTTACACACGACCATTACATAATGGTTTACAATACAAATATGTTACAACAAAATAAGTTTCTTGAATGCAGTTTTTACACAATATCATACAAGCATGGACTCCAAATCTCGTCCTTATTTAAGTATGCGATAGCGGAAGCTCTTAATAATCACCTGAGAATAAACATGCTTAAAATGTCAACAAAAATGTTGGTGAGTTATAGGTTTAACCTATATATATCAAATCATAATAATAGACCACAAGATTTCATATTTCAATACACATCCCATACATAGAGATAAAAATCATTCATATGGTGAACACCTGGTAACCGACATTAACAAGATGCATATATAAGAATATCCCCATCATTCCGGGACACCCTTCGGATATGATATAAATTTCGAAGTACTAAAGCATCCGGTACTTTGGATGGGGTTTGTTAGGCCCAATAGATCTATCTTTAGGATTCGCGTCAATTAGGGTATCTGTTCCCTAATTCTTAGATTACCAGACTTAATAAAAAGGGGCATATTCGATTTCGATAATTCAACCATAGAATGTAGTTTCACGTACTTGTGTCTATTTTGTAAATCATTTATAAAACCTGCATGTATTCTCATCCCAAAAATATTAGATTTTAAAAGTGGGACTATAACTCACTTTCACAGATTTTTACTTCGTCGGGAAGTAAGACTTGGCCACTAGTTGATTCACGAACCTATAACAATATATACATATATATCAAAGTATGTTCAAAATATATATACACAACACTTTTAATATATTTTGATGTTTTAAGTTTATTAAGTCAGCTGTCCTCGTTAGTAACCTACAACTAGTTGTCCACAGTTAGATGTACAGAAATAAATCAATAAATATTATCTTGAATCAATCCACGACCCAGTGTATACGTATCTCAGTATTGATCACAACTCAAACTATATATATTTTGGAATCAACCTCAACCCTGTATAGCTAACTCCAACATTCACATATAGAGTGTCTATGGTTGTTCCGAAATATATATAGATATGTCGACATGATAGGTCGAAACATTGTATACGTGTCTATGGTATCTCAAGATTACATAATATACAATACAAGTTGATTAAGTTATGGTTGGAATATATTTGTTACCAATTTTCACGTAGCTAAAATGAGAAAAATTATCCAATCTTGTTTTACCCATAACTTCTTCATTTTAAATCCGTTTTGAGTGAATCAAATTGCTATGGTTTCATATTGAACTCTATTTTATGAATCTAAATAGAAAAAGTATAGGTTTATAGTCAGAAAAATAAGTTACAAGTCGTTTTTGTAAAGGTAGTCATTTCAGTCGAAAGAACGACGTCTAGATGACCATTTTAGAAAACATACTTCCACTTTGAGTTTAACCATAATTTTTGGATATAGTTTCATGTTCATAATAAAAATCATTTTCTCAGAATAACAACTTTTAAATCAAAGTTTATCATAGTTTTTAATTAACTAACCCAAAACAGCCCGCGATGTTACTACGACGGCGTAAATCCGGTTTTACGGTGTTTTTCGTGTTTCCAGGTTTAAAATCATTAAGTTAGCATATCATATAGATATAGAACATGTATTTAGTTGATTTTAAAAGTCAAGTTAGAAGGATTAACTTTTGTTTGCGAACAAGTTTAGAATTAACTAAACTATGTTCTAGTGATTACAAGTTTAAACCTTCGAATAAGATAGCTTTATATGTATGAATCGAATGATATTATGAACATCATTACTACCTTAAGTTCCTTGGATAAACCTACTGGAAAAGAGAAAAATAGATCTAGCTTCAACGGATCCTTGGATGGCTCGAAGTTCTTGAAGCAGAATCATGACACGAAAACAAGTTCAAGTAAGATCATCACTTGAAATAAGATTGTTATAGTTATAGAAATTGAACCAAAGTTTGAATATGATTATTACCTTGTATTAGAATGATAACCTACTATAAGAAACAAAGATTTCTTGAGGTTGGATGATCACCTTACAAGATTGGAAGTGAGCTAGCAAACTTGAAAGTATTTTTGATTTTATGTAACTAGAACTTGTAGAATATATGAAGAACACTTAGAACTTGAAGATAGAACTTGAGAGAGATCAATTAGATTAAGAAAATTGAAGAATGAAAGTATTTGTAGGTGTTTTTGGTCGTTGGTGTATGGATTAGATATAAAGGATATGTAATTTTGTTTTCATGTAAATAAGTCATGAATGATTACTCATATTTTTGTAATTTTATGAGATATTTCATGCTAGTTTCCAAATGATGGTTCCCACATATGTTAGGTGACTCACATGGGCTGCTAAGAGCTGATCATTGGAGTGTATATACCAATAGTACATACATCTAAAAGTTGTGTATTGTACGAGTACGAATACGGGTGCATACGAGTAGAATTGTTGATGAAACTGAACGAGGATGTAATTGTAAGCATTTTTGTTAAGTAGAAGTATTTTGATAAGTGTATTAAATTCTTTCAAAAGTGTATAAATACATATTAAAACACTACATGTATATACATTTTAACTGAGTCGTTAAGTCATCGTTAGTCGTTACATGTAAGTGTTGTTTTGAAACCTTTAGGTTAACGATCTTGTTAAATGTTGTTAACCCAATGTTTATAATATCAAATGAGATTTTAAATTATTATATTATCATTATATTATCATGTATGAATATCTCTTAATATGATATATATACATTAAATGTCTTTACAACGATAATCGTTACATATATGTCTAGTTTAAAAATCATTAAGTTAGTAGTCTTGTTTTTACATATGTAGTTCATTGTTAATATACTTAATGATATGTTTACTTATCATAGTATCATGTTAACTATATATATATATATCCATATATATGTCATCATATAGTTTTTACAAGTTTTAACGTTCGTGAATCACCGGTCAACTTGGGTGGTCAATTGTCTATATGAAACATATTTCAATTTATCAAGTCTTAACAAGTTTGATTGCTTAACATGTTGGAAACATTTAATCATGTAAATATCAATCTCAATTAGTATATATAAACATGGAAAAGTTCGGATCACTACAGTACCTACCCGTTAAATAAATTTTGTCCCGAAATTTTAAGCTGTTGAAGGTGTTAACGAATCTTCTGGAAATAGATGCGGGTATTTCTTCTTCATCTGATCTTCACGCTCCCAAGTGAACTCGGGTCCTCTACGAGCATTCCATCAAACCTTAACAATTGGTATCTTGTTTTGCTTAAGTCTTTTAACCTCACGATCCATTATTTCGACGGGTTCTTCGATGAATTGAAGTTTTTCGTTGATTTGGATTTCATCTAATGGAATAGTGAGATCTTCTTTAGCAAAACATTTCTTCAAATTCGAGACGTGAAAAGTGTTATGTACAGCTGCGAGTTGTTGAGGTAACTCAAGTCGGTAAGCTACTGGTCCGACACGATCAATAATCTTGAATGGTCCAATATACCTTGGATTTAATTTCCCTCGTTTACCAAATCGAACAACGCCTTTCCAAGGTGCAACTTTAAGCATGACCATCTCTCCAATTTCAAATTCTATATCTTTTCTTTTAATGTCAGCGTAGCTCTTTTGTCGACTTTGGGCGGTTTTCAACCGTTGTTGAATTTGGATGATCTTCTCGGTAGTTTCTTGTATAATCTCCAGACCTGTAATCTGTCTATCCCCCACTTCACTCCAACAAATCGGAGACCTGCACTTTCTACCATAAAGTGCTTCAAACGGCGCCATCTCAATGCTTGAATGGTAGCTGTTGTTGTAGGAAAATTCTGCTAATGGTAGATGTCGATCCCAACTGTTTCCGAAATCAATAACACATGCTCGTAGCATGTCTTCAAGCATTTGTATCGTCCTTTCGCTCTGCCCATCAGTTTGTGGATGATAGGCAGTACCCATCAGTTTGTGGATGATAGGCAGTACTCATGTAATGTCTGCCAGAATCTTGAAATAAATCTGCCATCCCTATCAGAGATAATAGAGATTGGTATTCCATGTCTGGAGATGACTTCCTTCAAATACAGTCGTGCTAACTTCTCCATCTTGTCATCTTCTCTTATTGGCAGAAAATGTGCTGATTTGGTGAGACGATCAACTATTACCCAAATAGTATCAAAACCACTTGCAGTCCTTGGCAATTTAGTGATGAAATCCATGGTAATGTTTTCCCATTTCCATTCCGGGATTTCGGGTTGTCGAAGTAGACCTGATGGTTTCTGATGCTCAGCTTTGACCTTAGAACACGTCAAACATTCTCCTACGTATTTAGCAACATTGGCTTTCATACCCGGCCACCAAAAATGTTTCTTGAGATCCTTGTACATCTTCCCCCTTCCAGGATATATTGAGTATCTGGTTTTATGAGCTTCTCTAAGTACCATTTCTCTCATATCTCCAAATTTTGGTACCCAAATCCTTTCAGCCCTATACCGGGTTCCGTCTTCCCGAATATTAAGATGCTTCCCCGATCCTTTGGGTATTTCATCCTTTAAATTTCCCTCTTTTAAAACTCCTTGTTGCGCCTCCTTTATTTGAGTAGTAAGGTTATTATGAATCATTATATTCATAGATTTACTCGAATGGGTTCTCTGTCCTTCCTGCTCAAGGCATCGGCTACCACATTTGCCTTTCCCGGGTGGTAACGAATCTCAAAGTCGTAATCATTCAATAATTCAATCCACCTACGCTGCCTCATATTCAGTTGTTTCTGATTAAATATGTGTTGAAGACTTTTGTGGTCGGTATATATAATACTTTTGACCCCATATAAGTAGTGCCTCCAAGTCTTTAATGCAAAAACAACCGCGCCTAATTCCAAATCATGCGTCGTATAATTTTGTTCGTGAATCTTCAATTGTCTAGACGCATAAGCAATAACCTTCGTTCGTTGCATTAATACACAACCGAGACCTTGCTATGATGCGTCACAATAAATCACAAAATCATCATTCCCTTCAGGCAATGACAATATAGGTGCCGTAGTTAGCTTTTTCTTCAATAACTGAAACGCTTTCTCTTGTTCATCATTCCATTCAAATTTCTTCCCTTTATGCGTTAATGCTGTCAAGGGTTTTGCTATTCTTGAAAAGTCTTGGATGAACCTTCTGTAGTAACCAGCTAGTCCTAAAAACTGGCGTATGTGTTTCGGAGTTTTCGGGGTTTCCCACTTTTCAACAGTTTCTATCTTTGCCGGATCCACCTTAATACCATCTTTATTCACTATGTGACCGAGGAATTGAACTTCTTCCAACCAAAATGCACACTTTGAAAACTTAGCGTACAATTCTTCCTTCCTCAATACTTCTAACACCTTTCTCAAATGTTCACCGTGTTCTTGGTCATTCTTTGAGTAAATAAGTATGTCATCAATGAAAACAATGACAAACTTGTCAAGGTATGGTCCACACACTCGGTTCATAAGGTCCATGAACACAGCTGGTGCATTAGTTAAACCAAAAGGCATGACCATAAACTCGTAATGACCGTAACGTGTTCTGAAAGCAGTCTTTGGAATATCATCTTCTTTCACCCGCATTTGATGATACCCGGAACGTAAGTCAATCTTTGAATAAACAGACGAGCCTTGTAGTTGATCAAATAAGTCATCGATTCTCGGTAGTGGGTAGCGGTTCTTGATGGTAAGTTTGTTCAACTCTCGGTAGTCGATACACAACCTGAATGTACCATCTTTCTTCTTGACAAACAAAACATGAGCTCCCCACGGTGATGTGCTTGGTCGAATGAAACCACGCTCTAAAAGTTCTTCTAATTGGCTTTGCAGTTCTTTCATCTCGCTGGGTGCGAGTCTGTAAGGAGCACGAGCTATTGGTGCAGCTCCTGGTACAAGATCTATTTGAAATTCAATGGATCGATGTGGGGGTAATCCCGGTAATTCTTTCGGAAATACATCGGGAAATTCTTTTGCAATGGGAACATCATTGATGCTCTTTTCTTCAGTTTGTACTTTCTCGACGTGTGCTATAACAGCATAGCAACCTTTTCTTATTAGTTTTTTGCCTTCAAATTACTAATAAGATGTAGCTTCATGTTGCCCTTTTCTCCGTACACCATTAAGGGTTTTCCTTTTTCTCGTATAATGCGAATTGCATTTTTGTAACAAATGATCTCTGCTTTCACTTCTTTCAACCAGTCCATACCGATTATCACATCAAAACTCCCTAACTCTACTGGTATCAAATCAATCTTAAATGTTTCGCTAACCAGTTTAATTTCTCGATTCCGACATATATTATCTGCTGAAATTAATTTACCATTTGATAATTCGAGTAAAAATTTACTATCCAAAGGCGTCAATGGACAACTTAATTTAGCACAAAAATCTCTACTCATATAGCTTCTATCCGCACCCGAATCAAATAAAACGTAAGCAGATTTATCGTCAATAAGAAACGTACCCGTAACAAGCTCCGGGTCTTCCTGTGCCTCTGCTGCATTAATATTGAAAACTCTTCCGCGGCCTTGTCCATTCGTGTTCTCCTGGTTCGGGCAATTTCTAATAATGTGGCCCAGTTTTCCACATTTATAACAAACTACATTGGCATAACTTGCTCCGACACTACTTGCTCCGCCATTACTTGTTCCGACACCATTTGTTCCTTTCGTTCTATTAACCCCTGGTCCGTAGACCTCACACTTCGCCGCGCTATGACCATTTCTTTTACACTTGTTGCAAAATTTGGTGCAGAACCCCGAGTGATACTTTTCACACCTTTGGCATAGCTGCTTCTGATTGTTGTTGTTGTTGTTGTGGTTATTATTGTTGTTGGGATGATTGTTGTAGTTGCTGCTGTTGTTGTTGTTGTTGTTGTTGTTGTTGTTGTTGGGCCGTTTGTTGTAGTTGCGATTGATGTTACGATTGTTGGGATATTTGTTGCGATTATTGTTGTAATTGCTGTTGTTGTTGTATTGGTGATTCTTATCACCGTTTTCCTCCCACTTTCTTTTGACTTGCTTCACATTGGCCTCTTCAGCAGTCTGTTCTTTAATTCTTTCTTCAATCTGGTTCACTAGTTTGTGAGCCATTCTACATGCCTGTTGTATGGAGGCGGGCTCGTGTGAACTTATATCTTCTTGGATTCTTTCCGGTAATCCTTTCACAAACGCGTCGATCTTCTCTTCCTCATCTTCGAATGCTCCCGGACACAATAGGCACAATTCTGTGAATCGTCTTTCGTACGTGGTAATATCAAATCCTTGGGTTCGTAACCCTCTAAGTTCTGTCTTGAGCTTATTGACCTCGGTTCTGGGACGGTACTTCTCGTTCATCAAGTGCTTGAATGCTGGCCACGGTAGTGCGTACGCATCGTCTTGTCCCACTTTCTCTAGATAGGTATTCCACCATGTTAACGCAGAACCTGTGAAGGTATGCGTAGCGTACTTCACTTTGTCCTCTTCAGTACACTTACTTATAGCAAACACCGATTCGACCTTCTCGGTCCACCGTTTCAATCCGATCGGTCCTTCGGTTCCATCAAATTCCAAAGGTTTGCAGGCAGTGAATTCTTTGTAGGTGCATCCTACACGATTTCCTGTACTGCTAGATCCAAGGTTATTGTTGGTATGTAGCGCAGCCTGTACTACGTCTATGTTTGAAGCTAGAAAAGTACGGAATTCCTCTTCATTCATATTCACGGTGTGTCGAGTAGTCGGTGCCATTTCCTTCAAAATAGTCAAATGGAACATGTTAATCATACAGAATATTAAGAGTAGTTAATAGTATTTCGTAGCATAATATGAACTCATTTATAAAAGCTTTTTCTTCATATTAGCGTTTTATAAGTTTAAATTCGGGTAGTACCTACCTGTTAAGTTCATACTTAGTAGCTAATATACAATTCAACTACTACAATTCTATAAGAAAAACTGATTATAATAATATTTCGCGTTCAAACTTTTACACAATATTTTACAAACCTACAATACCGGTTATTTTACATATAGCATGAAATATAGCACACAATAAATTTGATACAAGATGGTTGTGAAGATAATTCTAGCTAGTACACAAGTCGTTCAGCAAAGGCAATAAAGACACGTAATTCATACGTCCAGAAACAAGTCATGCATTCTGGTTTTACTAGGATTACTTCCCATCCTTGGTCTTGTGGAACATAACCGTTATGGCCGTTGATAAGACAGCGTGTTGTAACGTCGTCAAAGGGATGAGGGTTACGTAATGTCCAACAGTCCCGTAACAATCTAAAAACCTCATTTCTTACCCCAATTACCGACTCCGTCACTTGTGGGAACGTTTTGTTTAATAGTTGTAGCCCGATGTTCTTGTTATCACTTTGGTGAGAAGCGAACATTACTAATCCGTAAGCATAACATGCTTCTTTATGTTGCATGTTAGCCGCTTTTTCTAAATCACGAAGTCCAATATTCGGATATATTGAGTCAAAATAATTTCTTAACCCATTGCGTAAAATAGCATTTGGGTTCCCCGCAATATATGCGTCAAAGTAAACACATCGTAACTTATGGATTTCCCAATGTGATATCCCCCATCTTTCGAACGAAAGCCTTTTATAAACCAAGGCATTCTTGGAATGTTCTTCGAATGTCTTACAAACTGATCTCGCCTTAAATAGTTGTGCCGAAGAATTCTGACCGACTCTAGACAAGATTTCATCAATCATGTCTCCGGGTAGGTCTCTTAAAATATTGGGTTGTCTATCCATTTTGTGTTTTTATACTGTAAAATAGACAAGAGTTAGATTCATAAAAAAATACTTATTAATACAAGCAATTTTTACATATATCATAAAGCATAAGCACACTATATTACATAAATTACACCACACGAATACAACTATCTTATTCCGACTCGCTTGTTTCTTCTTCTTCGGTTTTGGTTCGTTTTGCCAAGTTTCTAGGGATATATGATGTTCCCCTAATACGAGCCGTCGTTTTCCACATTAGTTTAGAAAAACCTGGTGGTTTAGAGGTTCCCGGGTCATTGTTACAACTTAAGGACTTCGGGGGTTGACGATACATATAAAGTTCATCGGGGTTGGAATTAGATTTCTCTATTTTTATGCCCTTTCCCTTATTATTTTCTTTTGCCTTTTTAAATTCAGTTGGGGTAATTTCTATAACATCATCGGAATTCTCGTAGGAATCCGATTCATCGGAGAATTGGTAATCCTCCCAATATTTTGCTTCCTTGGCGGAAACACCATTGATCATAATTAACCTTGGTCGGTTGGTTGAGGATTTTCTTTTATTTAACCGTTTTATTATTTCCCCCACCGGTTCTATTTCTTCATCCGGTTCCGATTCTTCTTCCGGTTCCGATTCTTCTTCCGGTTCCGACTCTTCTTCCAGTTCCTCTTCGGGAACTTGTGAATCAGTCCACGAATCATTCCAATTTACATTTGACTCTTCATTATTATTAGGTGAGTCAATGGGACTTGTTCTAGAGGTAGACATCTATCACATAATATCAAACGCGTTAAGAGATTAATATATCACATAATATTCACATGTTAAAAATATATAGTTTCCAACAAAATTTGTTAAGCAATCATTTTTCAAGTAAACACGGTCGAAGTCCAGACTCACTAATGCATCCTAACAAACTCGATAAGACACACTAATGCAAAATTCTGGTTCTCTAAGACCAACGGCTCGGATACCAACTGAAATGTCCCGTTCTTATTGATTAAAAACGTTCCATATTAATTGATTTCGTTGCGAGGTTTTGACCTCTATATGAGACGTTTTTCAAAGACTGCATTCATTTTAAAACAAACCATAACCTTTATTTCATCAATAAAGGTTTAAAAAGCTTTAGATTATCAAATAATGATAATCTAAAATATCCTGTTTACACACGACCATTACATAATGGTTTACAATACAAATATGTTACAACAAAATAAGTTTCTTGAATGCAGTTTTTACACAATATCATACAAGCATGGACTTCAAATCTCGTCCTTATTTAAGTATGTGACAGCGGAAGCTCTTAATAATCACTTGAGAATAAACATGCTTAAAACGTCAACAAAAATGTTGGTGAGTTATAGGTTTAACCTATATATATCAAATCATAATAATAGACCACAAGATTTCATATTTCAATACACATCCCATACATAGAGATAAAAATCATTCATATGGTGAACACCTGGTAACCAACATTAACAAGATGCATATATAAGAATATCCCCATCATTCCGGGACACCCTTCGGATATGATATAAATTTTGAAGTACTAAAGCATCCGGTACTTTGGATGGGGTTTGTTAGGCCCAATAGATCTATCTTTAAGATTCGCGTCAATTAGAGTGTCTGTTCTCTAATTCTTAGATTACCAGACTTAATAAAAAGGGGCATATTCGATTTCGATAATTCAACCATAGAATGTAGTTTCACGTACTTGTGTCTATTTTGTAAATCATTTATAAAACCTGCATGTATTCTCATCCCAAAAATATTAGATTTTAAAAGTGGGACTATAACTCACTTTCACAGAGTTTTACTTCGTCGGGAAGTAAGACTTGGCCACTGGTTGATTCACGAACCTATAACAATATATACATATATATCAAAGTATGTTCAAAATATATTTACACTTTTAATATATTTTGATGTTTTAAGTTTATTAAGTCAGCTGTCCTCGTTAGTAACCTACAACTAGTTGTCTACAGTTAGATGTACAGAAATAAATCGATAAATATTATCTTGAATCAATCCACGACCCAGTGTATACGTATCTCAGTATTGATCACAACTCAAACTATATATATTTTGGAATCAACCTCAACCCTGTATAGCTAACTCCAACATTCACATATAGAGTGTCTATGGTTGTTCCGAAATATATATAGATGTGTCGACATGATAGGTCGAAACATTGTATACGTGTCTATGGTATCTCAAGATTACATAATATATAATACAAGTTGATTAAGTTATGGTTGGAATATATTTGTTACCAATTTTCACGTAGCTAAAATGAGAAAAATTATCCAATCTTGTTTTACCTATAACTTCTTCATTTTAAATCCGTTTTGAGTGAATCAAATTGCTATGGTTTCATATTGAACTCTATTTAATGAATCTAAACAGAAAAAGTATAGGTTTATAGTCGGAAAAATAAGTTACAAGTCGTTTTTGTAAAGGTAGTCATTTCAGTCGAAAGAACGACGTCTAGATGACCATTTTAGAAAACATACTTCCACTTTGAGTTTAACCATAATTTTTAGATATAGTTTCATGTTCATAATAAAAATCATTTTCTCAGAATAACAACTTTTAAATCAAAGTTTATCATAGTTTTTAATTAACTAACCCAAAACAGCCCGTGGTGTTACTACGACGGCGTAAATCCGGTTTTACGGTGTTTTTCGTGTTTCCAGGTTTAAAATCATCAAGTTAGCATATCATATAGATATAGAACATGTGTTTAGTTGATTTTAAAAGTCAAGTTAGACTGATTAACTTTTGTTTGCGAACAAGTTTAGAATTAACTAAACTATATTCTAGTGATTACAAGTTTAAACCTTCGAATAAGATAGCTTTATATGTATGAATCGAATGATGTTATGAACATCATTACTACCTTAAGTTCCTTGGATAAACCTACTAGAAAAGAGAAAAATGGATCTAGCTTCAACGGATCCTTGGATGGCTCGAAGTTCTTGAAGCAGAATCATGACACGAAAACAAGTTCAAGTAAGATCATCACTTGAAATAAGATTGTTATAGTTATAGAAATTGAACCAAAGTTTGAATATGATTATTAACTTGTATTAGAATGATAACCTACTGTAAGAAACAAAGATTTCTTGAGGTTGGATGATCACCTTACAAGATTGGAAGTGAGCTAGCAAACTTGAAAGTATTCTTGATTTTATGTAACTAGAACTTGTAGAATATATGAAGAACACTTAGAACTTGAAGATAGAACTTGAGATAGATCAATTAGATGAAGAAAATTGAAGAATGAAAGTGTTTGTAGGTGTTTTTGGTCGTTGGTGTATGGATTAGATATAAAGGATATGTAATTTTGTTTTCATGTAAATAGGTCATGAATGATTACTCATATTTTTGTAATTTTATAAGATATTTCATGCTAGTTGCCGAATGATGGTTCCCACTTGTGTTAGGTGACTCACATGGGCTGCTAAGAGCTGATCATTGGAGTGTATATACCAATAGTACATACATCTAAAAGCTATATATTGTACGAGTACGAATACGGGTGCATACGAGTAGAATTGTTGATGAAACTGAACGAGGATGTAATTGTAAGCATTTTTGTTAAGTAGAATTATTTTGATAAGTGTATTGAAGTCTTTTAAAAGTGTATAAATACATATTAAAACACTACATGTATATACATTTTAACTGAGTCATTAAGTCATCGTTAGTCATTACATGTAAGTGTTGTTTTGAAACCTTTAGGTTAACGATCTTGTTAAATGTTGTTAACCCAATGTTTATAATATCAAATGAGATTTTAAATTATTATATTATCATGATATTATCATGTATGAATATCTCTTAATATGATATATATACATTAAATGTCTTTACAACGATAATCGTTACATATATGTCTCGTTTAAAAATCATTAAGTTAGTAGTCTTGTTTTTACATATGTAGTTCATTGTTAATATACTTAATGATATGTTTACTTATCATAGTATCATGTTAACTATATATATATCCATATATGTATGTCATCATATAGTTTTTACAAGTTTTAACGTTCGTGAATCACCGGTCAACTTGGGTGGTCAATTGTCTATATGAAACACATTTCAATTAATCAAGTCTTAAAAAGTTTGATTGGTTAACATGTTGGAAACATTTAATCATGTAAATATCAATATCAATTAATATATATAAACATGGAAAAGTTCGGGTCACTACACAAAATGTCGTGCAGAACCCATTCTGGTGGTACTCTTCACACCTTTGGCATTTTTGATTTTTGTTGCCGTTGTTGTTATTGAGGTTGTTGTTGAGATTGTTATTGTTGTTGGAACGGTTGTTGTAGTTGTTGTTTGATAGTAGTATTTCTCTACTATAGAGTAGGTACATACATACTAGTGCAAGGTAGAATGAACCATGTGAGGAGTAGTTTGCCGATTGACGTTTACTCTCGGGACGAATCCCTGCAGACGCGGATCATGGTCTAAAACCATGGCGTGGCTTAAGTCAATCTTAAAGTAGGGCTTACATATGTTCTGCCTGTATACTTGGTGCTGGGTGGATGAAGTCATGCCTTGAAGCTGGGCGAAAGAAGTCATGCCTTGGAGCTGGGCGGAGGAAGTCATGCCTTGGAGCTGGGAGGAAGAAGTCATGCCTTGGAGCTGGGCGGAAGAAGTGATGCCTTGGAGCTGGGCGGAGGAAGTCATGCCTTGGTGCTGGGCAGAGGACAGATGAAGTCTAGAGAGAGAAAGCGTGTATGAGAGAGAAAGTCTAGAGAAAGAGTAGTATACCGCCCAGAAATTAGGACCCGAAGTCATGGAGAGTGGAGAGTGGAGAGTGGAGAGAAAGTGTGTGAGAGAGAAAGTGAAACGGCTGCTCCTCTTTTCCTTGTCCCAAATGAGGTGGGGAGCTCTTCTATTTATAGGCAAAGTTTGGGCTAGTGGGAAGCTTCTTGGGCTTAATTAATGGGAAAGCCCAATAACTTGCATGTCTTCACTAATTTGGGCATAACTTTCTCATACGAACTCCAATTGAGGTGATTCAAAAGTCAAAACGTCCGTAACTCAGAGCTCCACATCTTTTACTTTATGCGTGTAGACCGTAAGGTACACCATTAAGTCCCCCCAGTTTGATGACTTTAGTTTTGCCAAAAAATTAAGTCATTAAACTATAAAAAAGAAATCAAGTGCGTCCCTGCCTTAGGAACATATAGTTGCTATTATCTGCTACCGAAATGATATGCTTTCTAATGATTCTCCAAATAACTCGATTTTGATTATGGAGCCTGTTTTAGAATGTTTGTAAATCTTGTCATGTATATATTTGTCATGTTATAATTGTTTGACTTCATGCGAAGATTATGTGATTAAACTTTTGCTTTTTACGGACGTAGCATATGTGATGCTCACGCAATTTGTATAAGGCCCTAAGCATAGAAAGCTGACTTCAGGGCTTACGCATAATGGAGAGCGGCCTGATTGATGTCTTAGATTGCTTGTATTAGTCGGAAAACTCTGAACGGGTATATATTAACATTTCCACGATGCTCTCGTTCATTGTGTATTTTGCGCTTATGCATTGTGCGGCTTAAAAAGTAGTCCTTTGAATTATTGACAAAGCTTTATTTGCTCGAATTTAAGTCGAAAGAACTAGTTCTTGTAATTTTGTTTATTGTCGACATTCCGTATGTTCTAAACTACGATCACTTTGCCGGCTATGTGACGGTGGATAAACCGTTGCCTTTTCAACCTTTTGTTTACGATTGAACTTCTGCCACCGAGACTAGATATCTCTTATGAGGGCAGGGGTGACACACAGCTATGTGACACCTGGGCTAAAAAATCCTTGGCCGAATAAAAAATATGAATATTTTGCCGTAAGAATAATTGTTTTATTTCTTACTTTTAAAGAAATTATTACGTTTACGACCGTATCTCATGTTCTAGATAGTTGATCGGGCTATCTGAACATACAGTACTACGCATAAAATTTCTTTAAGTTTATTGCCTTTCAAAGTCTTCTCAGTTCTTCTCCGGTTGGCTTTGAGAGCATACATAAGTCGTCATCATTTGTCTTCATTATTCGATATGATCTTTTCCATCGCGATCTTAATCTTGAATTCTTAGAAAATAGCTTGCATATAATGCGATGTGCTTATGCAAATGCGGCCATAAATGTATGATGAATTGCCATGGAGCAACAAATGTCGTCATGAAGTTATAATGGGTCTTCTCGTAAATGATATTAACTATAAAATTGTTCTTTTATTCAAATAATACTTTGAAGTTTTGAAACCGTACCTTGCGCTTGAGAAATTGTATGATGATCTTAATGCTTTGTTATTCTTTTGACTTTTGTGAAAAGCAGGTCCACTAGCTTCTGTCTTCTTTACTTAAATTTAAATTGGTAACTGATGATGGATCCATGCACTGATTTTGAAATTTGTGATCAAAATTCTTTGCCTTCTCATGTGGTTACGTTTGCTCTCATTTGCCGAGGCTCTTAACTAGATGAATTCCAGGTATATACGGTGATAGGTCCAGTAAAGAAAATGTGAGTTGCAACCTTGCCGAAACGATCAACGAAATATGATACATCTGAACGGATAACGGATAACTGATATTGGATAACGACCAATCCTGAATGCAGCAAGAGCCTAATTCTTTTTTGTCATAATAGCACACCCGGTTTCATATGGCTAGTGTGTAGCTAAACGGTGTGTGGCTGAATATGGTTATCAATATGGTTACCTCGACGGCAATAAACGGAATTCAATAAGTTTGCATCGTTGGGTTTTGTTCCTCATGAAATCTGAATACCGGAACGGAGTCCGAAAATAAAAGTATGAATTTATCTTTTCAATGATAGCTATTCCTCTCTTGTGTAACCGGCTAACTATGCACCAAATTATGATCTTTTTCTTCTCATCAATAATGTGAAATGAAGTTATAATGTGGGTTTAATTGTAACAGCACAATGGACGTCGAGTTTCATATTTCATTTAATTCCATCCTAGCAATATTGATCCGAAACGAGAAAGTATACCATATAGTGCTCCCCAATGATCGTAGTCTTTTAATAGTGACCTTCTAAAGTAAACTAAATAATTTCCTTAAGTTTTTAATTACTCTTCAATCTGAATCCTTGTATCCGTTGACGTTCGTGCCATGAAGGACGATGTAATCTGATAACGGAGAACAAAATTTGATGATGACAAGTGGAATCTAATGACAGAAGACGGAATCAGCCCAAAGATATATCCGTTACTCATAGTTGTATAATCCATTTATTCGTCATCTGAGCACGGTGAGCAAATGACGGTAAAGAGTTGTGATAGAATATTCATATTCATATTAATGGTGAACGGATATTTGATTTCCTTCATTTATGTCTATGTAGAATATGATGAATTGGCTTTGATGCAATCTATTTTGTCATAAACGTTGGTCCAGTACCCGGACGTCAATATTATGATTCAAAAAATATCTTGAACCAGTAAGATGTAGTGCGGATCGTTCATGTCTTTCAATACTGCTGATAAAGATGTCTTTTAGATGCTTCATTCATGTTTAAAAATGATCTTCGTTTTGGATGACGAAGAATAAAATTCTAGAGTTGCAACCGAAGTTCGGTTGAGTTACGTATTTTTGATTATTATTTTTGCCTTCTTCAATGCTTTATCGTACGATCCAGGTAATTTTTTGAAAATAATTATGTTAGTAGTTTCGAGATTTGCTGTTCCGGTTGTTTGGAAGTTCGAAGTCGCCTTGAATAGGTGATCAAAGTCCGGTTGTTTGATACTGGAGAACGGAGTATGTAAGTTGACTTGAGTAAAATATTAATCCGAGACCGGAGCTCCGCTTCTTGTAAACGGAACTAATCTCAGTAGTTGATGACCGGACAGTGGTGAACGGAATACTGATGCCGGAGAATGGATTATAGTTGTTCCAACTTTTTGTGCAAGTTGAAACCAAAAGGACCTTGGAGCATTGTATTAGAGAATTTAAGAAATGCGAATAGCGGATAACGGAGAGTGGATACGTACACTGTATTATATTATCTTTTGACTTTAATGAGATTTCAAATAATTGGATTATGATGAATTTTTAATCGCTTGCCGACCACATGCTAGTACTTGGTCTTAAGCTGTCCACGTAGTCCATATATAAGTTGCCTTTATATTTATGATTTGGTATTTATTCTTTGTAATTCAGATAGCGGAGGGCAGACCGTTGAAACGAATGTGGCATTACCATAAAATCGATGTACAAACTGAGTGTGTTATGCAATACTTACCCGTTCTGCATGTTACAAAATGAATAGCGGTAGCTTAGTTGGATGACGGAAGGCGGTGACCGTAATATACCATAACCGTAAAAGTGAAAACGGAGCCCGGATGACAAATATGTGATAAATTCCATTTAATCTTTCTCCTTCAGCACTTTGCAAGTAATCATGAAGTTGTCTCCAATTATTCATGTTTTGGTTAAAGAAGCTTCGTAATATTCAATCGTTCATGCATTTAGCTGGTATCCCGGAAATGCAAACCAGGCACAAAGTTCTTGCACACCTTACTGTTGCCCTTTGATATTCGTGTTCTATTTATTGTTGCTTTTTATCTACAGAAGCCTTGTGTTGCTTTAGTTTCTTTCACAATAAGTATGATATTTGAGGTACTCCGTATTAGCGCAAAACGAAAATCAATGTTCGGTCGATGATAGTATTAATGACTATGCATAGAGAATGAAGGTTGAGGTTTCATATGAAATTTGGATCTTGATGACGGTGGCTTAAGGTAAATATGGTAGATGGACCACGGAGGTGAAAGGATTTGTTGACGGAAGACAGATGACTCCATAATAAGCTTTCCAAACACAGAACGGAATTATAGCGAAACAATTATGAAATTGAGGATCGTAATGTTCGATTGTTGAAAATCTAAAGTTGCTATAAATCGGTAATCGGAGTACGGACGCCGGAGTATGCAAGTTTTCTTGATTAGAATGTTGACCCGGGACCAGAGGATGGATGATAGATACTGTGAAGGTTGTTAAATTTTGACAAATATTTTACGGATAACGGAGTACCGTGACCGTTAGATGGGCTTGACGAAACTAGTATCAGAAGTTAGTATTAAGAAGTCAAACTGCGGTGTTCTTCGAATCGGTAATAATGTTGAGTGCATGGAGATCCTCAAACCGTTGACCCGTTAAAACTGTTTCAAGCTCCATCTTTTACATCTATTACGAACAGCGTGTTGCAATTATGATTTAGATAGGCAGATGGCAGACGGCAGATGGCTTCAATTCTTGAATGATATTTGAATCCGAATTAATCAACCATATCTTGAAGCAAAGTATCCAATCTCGGTCGTACGGGTGTCCAGATGTATATAATATCACCTCACAAAATGCTTAGAAAATAAACGTAGAAGTTAATCCGTGTTGCATAATGAATATGTATATACGTATATGATGATGATGTCCTAAGAAATTGTCTTTAGTTTAAATAGTACTTGAAGCGATATGATTTGTACATAATTTTAAAAATGAAAGTAATAATGAAGTTTCGAAAAAGTTTATATTCACGTGAGGTATAGATAAAGTACCTTTAACTTTTCTGACAAAGAGGAAGCGTGCAAGTTATTTGTTCATTGTTATCCACAAATAATATTTTTAAATCAACATATATATTTTTATTTAAATAGTTTGCATCAATCACACTTTTTGTCATTTTAATTCTTATGATAATAGTATGAAAGTAGACTTAAAGATATGAGTCAGATATGACTCACTGTTCGATTACCAATGATAACACATGCCATGTTTGCATGACATATTTTTTTGCAGATCCACAAGTATGGGCTGGCGAATTTTTGTAAGTGTATGACATTTTTCACTTGCTTATTTACTTTCCTTGGTGGAGATTACTCCACATATCCACAACATCTTTTTGTTAGAATCCCATGAATATATATCTTGATATAGCAGTTGTACGTTGTGCTTCCACTTTTGTAATTTTGAAATAAACTTGGGATTTGTGATTCCCAAATGAATTGTTGTGAGTCTGGTCGTAGCAACTTTTTGCAATCCGGATGACGGACAACAAATAGCATATGTGTGTACTGTATGAGTTCAACTCTCACAAATTATTTCAATCAGTATCACGAATGTCAATATGTCTTTTTTTTTAGTCCCACGGATGTGGAATGTTAACGTTTGTGAATTATGTAAGACACTCAGCAAAAATTTGTTGCAATCCGTATCATGAATGGCAAATTTTTTGTTTGTGTCCCACGGATGGCGCCATATGATAGTACGTATTTCTCTACTAGAGAGTAGGTACATACATACTTGTGCAAGGTAGAATGAACCATGTGAGGAGTAGTTTGCCGATTGACATTTACTCTCGGGACGAATCCCTGCAGACGCGGATCATGGTCTAAAACCATGGCGTGGCTTAAGTCAATCTTAAAGTAGGGCTTACATATGTTCTGCCTGTATACTTGGTGCTGGGCGGATGAAGTCATGCTTTGAAGCTGGGCGGAAGAAGTCATGCCTTAGAGCTGGGAGGAAGAAGTCATGCCTTGGAGCTGGGAGGAAGAAGTCATGCCTTGGAGCTGGGCGGAGGAAGTCATGCCTTGGTGCTGGGCGGAGGACAGATGAAGTCTAGAGAGAGAAAATATGTATGAGAGAGAAAGTCTAGAGAAAGAGTAGTATACCGCCCAAAAATTGGGACCCGAAGTCATGGAGAGTGGAGAGTGGAGAGTGGATGGTGGAGAGAAAGTGTGTGCGAGAGAAAGTGAAATGGCTGCTCCTCTTTTCCTTGTCCCAAATGAGGTGGGGAGCTCTTCTATTTATAGGCAAAGTTTGGGCTAGTGGGAAGCTTCTTGGGCTTAATTAATGGGAAAGCCCAATAACTTGCATGTCTTCACTAATTTGGGCATAACTTTCTCATACGAACTCCAATTGAGGTGATTCAAAAGCCAAAACGTCCGTAACTCAGAGCTCCACATCTTTTATTTTATGCGTGAAGACCGTAAGGTAAACCATTATTGTTGTTGTTGGGATGTTTGTTGTAGTTATTATTAGGATTACGGTTATTGTTGCGATTGTTGTTGCTGTAGAGACCCGTCCTAATCCATCCGGACGAATACATTACATTTGGTTACATCGCGAGGTACTTGACCTCTGTATGATACATTTTACAAACATTGCATTCGTTTTTGAAAAGACAATCTTTCATCACATCGAAAGTTGACGTCATGCATACCATTTCATAATATATCTAACTATAATTGACTTAATAATAATCTTGATGAACTCAACGACTCGAATGCAACGTCTTTTGAAATATGCCATGAATGACTCCAAGAAATATCTTTAAAATGAGCAAATGCACAGTGGAAGATTTCTTTCGTACCTGAGAATAAACATGCTTTCAAGTGTCAATGTAACGACTCAACCCGTTATCCAATCGAATACGCAGCAAAAGATTTTTTTTTTATTTCAGAAAGGTGCGCGGCGCGCAACCCTTTAGGTGCGCGGCGCGCACAAGGCCTGACAGCCTCTGTCCGGATTTTCCAAATTTTGATTAAAGATCTCCCACTTCCCGACACTTTTAGACGAAACGCTTTTCACAACACATTATAATAAACAAGACTAACGCGTTCCAATAATAAAACGAGTTTTACGACACCGGGCCCACGTCGGCCATTTTACGACTTTCGTACAAAATACAAGTTTCAATCCCAATTTACACTTAGACGAGTTAGGACTCTATAACCCAACCCGATACCAAGAGCATAATTCCGGGGACTACCAAATCCCCAATCCGCGTCCGCATATCCAAAAGCTACCCTATCGAGCCCAAACGCTCCTACGCAACTAGTCTAACAACTAGCTAGCCTCATAACAAAATACCCGAAAAATGTAAACAACGAGAGGGGTAAGCATAAAGCTTAGTGAATGCAATAATTATACATATACATATATAATCTACTTATTTGCAAACACTTACACAAATACCGCATACATGCTAGCAATCTAATTAGCATACCATCGCAAGTATAAAGCTAATAATCTCCCATACCGTAAGCTAGCATAACAAATAGCATATATTCATCACATAATTAAATGCTAAATAAACAACACACACAATATGGTTAACCATTCTCGCGTCATGGTGCTACCGGCTCTTTGGTTCACACCATACGCATTTGTCATGATGCTACCGGCTCTTTGGTTCACATCACAACTCGAGTCATACTCACGCTAGAGTGCTACCGGCTCTTTGGTTCACACTCTAACAACGCTAAGGTGCTACCGGCTCTTTGGTTCACACCCTAACAAATCATGCTATAGTGCTACCGGCTCTTTGGTTCACACTACAACACACATACTATGACGCTACCGGCTCTTTGGTTCACATCATAGCACGCCCGCACATACTATGGCACTACCGGATCTTTGGTTCATACCATAGCATACAAATAAATACATTATATACATATGCATATAATTATTCCACTCACCTTGGATTGCCCGCACAAGTCATGTATGTAATTCACATCCAAATGCAAACGAGCAAGCTTTACCTATAATACGCATATAGATATACACACAATCAACATACATTCTCTACAAGAGAATTCGATGCCAACACCCTTAACCGAGTGTTTCTATCTAACACAACGACCCGCCCATTTAGTCACCTAAAATGGACTTCACCAATTACCACTACGGGTGGTAATTCCGACCTATTCAAACAAGTACAATTTAACCAAAATTATACTTGACACCATTTAAGCCAATATAGGTCTTAACAAAATTGCTTATTAACCAATTAATCCAAAATTAAAATCATTACCAAATTTGACCCATCTCATTTCACCCGTTTTGACATAAGTCCCGAAAACGCCCAAAATCACTAACGACTAGTGATTATAATTTCAAAACACCAATTAACACCTAAATCAAACATTTATATACTTGGTTCATCAAATCTTGACCTCATATCTTAGTTTGACTCCAAATCAAGGTTAACACTTATTTTAACCAACTAACATGTTCTTATGAACATCTAAGTCACCAATACATATACAATCTAGTGATTAACACCCAAACCAATGACAAAAACTTTCAAATTTATCATCTAACCCTAAACCCACAATAATCGGGTTCACTTACACTAGCAATACAACAAAACCCCCAATTTCATGAGAAATGGGGTTTAGAACCCTTACAAGCTCAAACCCTAAACATAAACAAGAATCTTACAATTAAATTCGGAGTTAGGGCTTACCAACACTACCAAAACGTAGCCAAGAACGAGATGAACAACGATAACACCTGAGCTTTTGATCGATTCAAGCTTCTTCATCTCCAAAACCCCTAATCTCTCTCTAGAATTCTCTCTCTCTCTCTAAGATAGATGAGAGTGTTTATGGATGTGAAAGTGATCCAAAAGTGGATCTAATACTGCCAATATGTCCACAGATCCGTTCTCAAGTGAAAAGACCAAAAAGCCCCTCATTTAACTCAAAAATAGAAAAGACAGAAAAACTGTCTCAGGTGGGGTGCGCGGCGCGGACCCTTGAATGTGCGCGGCGCGCACAAGGGTTTAAACCGATTCTGAAGTTCAGGGACTGATTCTGACTAATCCTGATTCTGATGTAAATTCTGAAAATGCATAAATGTTAGGTAGACCTTTTGTGGCGCTTTCTGGTGCACACATTTTCTGACACTTTCAGGAACATTTTCTGATGCACAAAATTCAGGATCTTACAACTCTCCCCCACTTAAACTGGATCACGTCCCCGTGATCTCCGTCACTTAACCCACCGAAAACTCACACTATGGTCCTCCGACACACATCCAAACTCGATGTCCATATAATTTCCATTAACCCGAATATCTCACCACACGCTAACAATTGCTAGCATGCATTACCGCAACCAGCGGCATCTCATACGCTCAACATCCAAAATGCCCAATTAGGAAATACGGAAAACACCATATATTCCTTTAAGTTCTCTCGGCTACAACTCGCAACAAGCTACATCCATGACCATATCACCCAACGCGATCTACTAGGTCTACTACGCCGTGAACCAAGTCTTACATTAATCCAAATCGAGAAGGATTCATTCCGCGTCAAAACTCAGTACTTCATCGTTTCATAAACGCACCACTCGACCGGTTATTCATGTATGTTCTCTATTTCAAGAACCAACTTCCCCCGTCTCCACAACCGGGTTATTCCTTCAACGAATAAATCTTGGTACCCCAAAATAATCCGTTTAGGAACACCACTTTCCCATCAATCGATCCGCACACGACCATCCATCGCTGGATTAATCCAGGATGACAATAATACACCACGTGCTAAACAATACATCAACACTCGACACATGGTTTCTCCTCCAAACCCTACTACACGATCACACAAGACGGCCCCCTAGTACTAGCATGAAAACTATTTGTGTACTAGAATCCTATCAACAACAAATTATTTTCACAACAAATTCGCAATTCGCCACACGACCCACAAAATATTCACCAACGCCGGGTGAATCCTCCTGCCTAGACCGTCCATTAAAGATGGCCTTGACATTTCAATACAACCTACGGGTCACATCACTGGGGTACACACTTTCACAACCAAACAACATCCGTGTGTCTCTACGTGAGACAATCGGAGTCTAAACTTTCCACCTCACAATCGTCCATAAAGTGGAATAGTCCACTGACGATCTCCACGATTACGTTTCCCGACTGGGAAAATACAGTATCCTTCGCGATAACGAACTCGTACCGACCCAATAATACTATCCGAGTTCACGACAACCTAGATTTCCACTATGAGAGCACCCGCAATGACAGCTTCACTCTCTCACTCCGAAATCTCAAACTTCACATTTGGTCTCGTACCGCACATTGGTACTACACGACCACCCTACATAAGAGTCTTACACTTCCTTTCACCTCATCACCAGAATCTTCACGGAAAACATTCCAGAATTGTAACTCACAGTCGTAATGCACGATCTCGAGTCGACATCAACAACCTGTCACTCTTCCTCGTTAGGAACTCTGAATACCTATTAAGGCTTAGCACAGTACACTCCGACACTTCGCTATTTATAACACCACCGGAGCTTCCTTGGGCGGCAGTAAAAACTCCCCCACTTAGAAATGTGGCTCCACATTCTCACCGCTAAGATGATAACATCCTGGGGAATTAGCATTCCACGAAACACATGACCATTCTCATCACTGGTCATCCACTCCAAATCACCACGAATTCACTACGGGCTCTCAGAGCCGACATACACATTCGCTTGAAGTGACGTACACGCGATAACATCGTACCTTCATACCATAATTACTATTAACAGTCCTTAATCATTCGCATAGCAAACTCCACTAAGGTCTCACATACGCCTCTACGACTAGGCATATGCCACTCCGCTTAATCAGTCGTGCATCTCAGTCGAGATCACCCGACCTTCCACTCAACGAACCTTTATTAACAATGGCTCACTCTCATGGTGAAGAGTGACCAATCCGACACAATAATTGCGTCGGCCGCAATATCAACAATTCATCATAATCTTGGGCCTAACCGAAGATTAAGTACATCACCGGCTCACCGGTCATCTTTACCCATCCATCACTTAAGAGCAACAAGATTCGCTCATCCGTCACTTCATAAGAAGTATTTATCACAATGCTCTTAAACTTCAACTTTCACAACCGTCGAATTACTATCACCCGTCGATCACTATTATAATCTCCGATGCTTCCAAGGGTATTTCAAGGTCACCCTAAGCACAAAGTGATCACACCACTACCGGAGTTGAACATTACACTAGTAGGTATAAAGAGGCACCTGACGCAGTGTCATGCAAACTCCCACCACCTTCAACCGAATTTTAGAATCTAAATCTTTAGGTTCCATACATCCGATGTCACCCATCTCTCTATAATAATGACCCGAAGTCATACCTACCCGATAACCTTACGGTTTATTGTCTTATCGAAAGTTCCTAGCGATCACACGCTACCCGCAATTTCCACAAGGCCAAACGATATAGCCTCGGGAAACCTTTCATCTAACACTAAAGAGATGCTTGAAAACACCAAGTCTTACACCCTTTCGCACATCGACACATCCACCACTACAAGGGATATTCCGTTAGGAATGTTACTCTATAATCCACAACACGCTAACACACTAACGCAATTACCGTCGTACGTGAAATGTCCCGTTCTTATTGACTAAAAACGTTCCATATTAATTGATTTCGTTGCGAGGTTTTGACCTCTATATGAGACGTTTTTCAAAGACTGCATTCATTTTTAAAACAAACCATAACCTTTATTTCATAGATAAAGGTTTTAAAAAGCTTTACGTAGATTATCAAAAAATGATAATCTAAAATATCCTGTTTACACACGACCATTACATAATGGTTTACAATACAAATATGTTACAACAAAATAAGTTTCTTGAATGCAGTTTTTACACAATATCATACAAACATGGACTCCAAATCTTGTCCTTATTTTAGTATGCAACAGCGGAAGCTCTTAATATTCACCTGAGAATAAACATGCTTTAAACGTCAACAAAAATGTTGGTGAGTTATAGGTTTAACCTATATATATCAAATCGTAACAATAGACCACAAGATTTCATATTTCAATACACATCCCATACATAGAGATAAAAATCATTCATATGGTGAACACCTGGTAACCGACAATAACAAGATGCATATATAAGAATATCCCCATCATTCCGGGACACCCTTCGGATATGATATAAATTTCGAAGTACTAAAGCATCCGGTACTTTGGATGGGGTTTGTTAGGCCCAATAGATCTATCTTTAGGATTCGCGTCAATTAGGGTGTTTGTTCCCTAATTCATTGATTACCAGACTTAATAAAAAGGGGCATATTCGATTTCGATAATTCAACCATAGAATGTAGTTTCACGTACTTGTGTCTATTTTGTAAATCATTTATAAAACCTGCATGTATTCTCATCCCAAAAATATTAGATTTTAAAAGTGGGACTATAACTCACTTTCACAGATTTTTACTTCGTCGGGAAGTAAGACTTGGCCACCGTTGATTCACGAACCTATAACAATATATACATATATATTAAAGTATGTTCAAAATATATTTACAACACTTTTAATATATTTTGATGTTTTAAGTTTATTAAGTCAGCTGTCCTCGTTAGTAACCTATAACTAGTTGTCCACAGTTAGATGTACAGAAATAAATCGATAAATATTATCTTGAATCAATCCACGACCCAGTGTATACGTATCTCAGTATTGATCACAACTCAAACTATATATATTTTGGAATCAACCTCAACCCTGTATAGCTAACTCCAACATTCACATATAGAGTGTCTATGGTTGTTCCGAAATATATATAGATGTGTCGACATGATAGGTCGAAACATTGTATACGTGTCTATGGTATCTCAAGATTACATAATATACAATACAAGTTGATTAAGTTATGGTTGGAATAGATTTGTTACCAATTTTCACGTAGCTAAAATGAGAAAAATTATCCAATCTTGTTTTACCCATAACTTCTTCATTTTAAATCCGTTTTGAGTGAATCAAATTGCTATGATTTCATATTGAACTCTATTTTATGAATCTAAACAGAAAAAGTATAGGTTTATAGTCGGAAAAATAAGTTACAAGTCGTTTTTGTAAAGGTAGTCATTTCAGTCGAAAGAACGACGTCTAGATGACCATTTTAGAAAACATACTTCCACTTTGAGTTTAACCATAATTTTTGGATATAGTTTCATGTTCATAATAAAAATCATTTTCTCAGAATAACAACTTTTAAATCAAAGTTTATCATAGTTTTTAATTAACTAACCCAAAACAGCCCGCGGTGTTACTACGACGGCGTAAATCCGGTTTTACGGTGTTTTTCGTGTTTCCAGGTTTTAAATCATTAAGTTAGCATATCATATAGATATAGAACATGTGTTTAGTTGATTTTAAAAGTCAAGTTAGAAGGATTAACTTTTGTTTGCGAACAAGTTTAGAATTAACTAAACTATGTTCTAGTGATTACAAGTTTAAACCTTCGAATAAGATAGCTTTATATGTATGAATCGAATGATGTTATGAACATAATTACTACCTTAATTTCCTTGGATAAACCTACTGGAAAAGAGAAAAATGGATCTAGCTTCAATGGATCCTTGGATGGCTCGAAGTTCTTGAAGCAGAATCATGACACGAAAACAAGTTCATGTAAGATCATCACTTGAAATAAGATTGTTATAGTTATAGAAATTGAACCAAAGTTTGAATATGATTATTACCTTGTATTAGAATGATAACCTACTGTAAGAAACAAAGATTTCTTGAGGTTGGATGATCACCTTACAAGATTGGAAGTGAGCTAGCAAACTTGAAAGTATTCTTGATTTTATGAAACTAGAACTTTTGGAATTTATGAAGAACACTTAGAACTTGAAGATAGAACTTGAGAGAGATCAATTAGATGAAGAAAATTGAAGAATGAAAGTGTTTGTAGGTGTTTTTGGTCGTTGGTGTATGGATTAGATATAAAGGATATGTAATTTTGTTTTCATGTAAATAAGTCATGAATGATTACTCATATTTTTGTAATTTTATGAGATATTTCATGCTAGTTGCCAAATGATGGTTCCCACATGTGTTAGGTGACTCACATGGGCTGCTAAGAGCTGATCATTGGAGTGTATATACCAATAGTACATACATCTAAAAGCTGTGTATTGTACGAGTACGAATACGGGTGCATACGAGTAGAATTGTTGATGAAACTGAACGAGGATGTAATTGTAAGCATTTTTGTTAAGTAGAAGTATTTTGATAAGTGTCTTGAAGTCTTTCAAAAGTGTATGAATACATATTAAAACACTACATGTATATACATTTTAACTGAGTCGTTAAGTCATCGTTAGTCGTTACATGTAAATGTTGTTTTGAAACCTTTAGGTTAACGATCTTGTTGAATGTTGTTAACCCATTGTTTATTATAACAAATGAGATATTAAATTGTTATATTATCATGATATTATGATATATAATATATCTCAGTATGATGTATATACAGTTAAATGTCGTTACAACGATAATCGTTACATATATGTCTCGTTTCGAAATCATTAAGTTAGTAGTCTTATTTTTACATATGTATTTCATTGTTAATACACTTAATAATATATTTACTTATCATTTAACATAATTAACCAAGTGTATCAATATCTTAATATGATTCATATGTACCTAGTAAGACGTTGTTATAACGATAATCGTTATATATATCGTTTTCGAGTTTCTTAAATTAATAGTCTCATTTTTATGTATATAACTCATTGTTAAAATACCTAATGAGATACATACTTATAATAAAAACATGTTAACTATATATATAACCATATATATGTCATCGTATAGTTTTTACAAGTTTTACGTTCGTGAATCACCGGTCAACTTGGGTGGTCAATTGTCTATATGAAACATATTTCAATTAATCAAGTCTTAACAAGTTTGATTGCTTAACATGTTGGAAACATTTAATCATGTAAATATCAATCTCAATTAATATATATAAACATGGAAAAGTTCGGGTCACTACAGTACCTACCCGTTAAATAAATTTCGTCCCGAAATTTTAAGCTGTTGAAGGTGTTGACGAATCTTCTGGAAATAGATGCGGGTATTTCTTCTTCATCTGATCTTCACGCTCCCAGGTGAACTCGGGTCCTCTACGAGCATTCCATCGAACCTTAACAATTGGTATCTTGTTTTGCTTAAGTCTTTTAACCTCACGATCCATTATTTTGACGGGTTCTTCGATGAATTGAAGTTTTTCGTTGATTTGGATTTCATCTAACGGAATAGTGAGATCTTCTTTAGCAAAACATTTCTTCAAATTCGAGACGTGGAAAGTGTTATGTACAGCCGCGAGTTGTTGAGGTAACTCAAGTCTGTAAGCTACTGGTCCGACACGATCAATAATCTTGAATGGTCCAATATACCTTGGATTTAATTTCCCTCGTTTACCAAATCGAACAACGCCTTTCCAAGGTGCAACTTTAAGCATGACCATCTCTCCAATTTCAAATTCTATATCTTTTCTTTTAATGTCAGCGTAGCTCTTTTGTCGACTTTGGGCGGTTTTCAACCGTTGTTGAATTTGGATGATCTTCTCGGTAGTTTCTTGTATAATCTCCGGACCCGTAATCTGTCTATCCCCCACTTCACTCCAACAAATCGGAGACCTGCACTTTCTACCATAAAGTGCTTCAAACGGCGCCATCTCAATGCTTGAATGGTAGCTGTTGTTGTAG
Organism: Rutidosis leptorrhynchoides; assembly: GCF_046630445.1. Classification (NCBI taxonomy): domain Eukaryota; kingdom Viridiplantae; phylum Streptophyta; class Magnoliopsida; order Asterales; family Asteraceae; genus Rutidosis; species Rutidosis leptorrhynchoides. The sequence continues at coordinate 244,109,035 of NC_092343.1, forward strand.
GAAAATTCTGCTAACGGTAGATGTCGATCCCAACTGTTTCCGAAATCAATAACACATGCTCGTAGCATGTCTTCAAGCGTTTGTATCGTCCTTTCGCTCTGCCCATCAGTTTGTGGATGATAGGCAGTACTCATGTCTAGACGAGTTCCTAATGCTTGCTGTAATGTCTGCCAAAATCTTGAAATAAATCTGCCATCCCTATCAGAGATAATAGAGATTGGTATTCCATGTCTGGAGACGACTTCCTTCAAATACAGTCGTGCTAACTTCTCCATCTTGTCATCTTCTCTTATTGGTAGGAAGTGTGCTGATTTGGTGAGACGATCAACTATTACCCAAATAGTATCAAAACCACTTGCAGTCCTTGGCAATTTAGTGATGAAATCCATGGTAATGTTTTCCCATTTCCATTCCGGGATTTCGGGTTGTTGAAGTAGACCTGATGGTTTCTGATGCTCAGCTTTAACCTTAGAACACGTCAAACATTCTCCTACGTATTTAGCAACATCGGCTTTCATACCCGGCCACCAAAAATGTTTCTTGAGATCCTTGTACATCTTCCCCGTTCCAGGATGTATTGAGTATCTGGTTTTATGAGCTTCTCTAAGTACCATTTCTCTCATATCTCCAAATTTTGGTACCCAAATCCTTTCAGCCCTATACCGAGTTCCGTCTTCCCGAATATTAAGATGCTTCTCCGATCCTTTGGGTATTTCATCCTTTAAATTTCCCTCTTTTAAAACTCCTTGTTGCGCCTCCTTTATTTGAGTAGTAATGTTATTATGAATCATTATATTCATAGATTTTACTCGAATGGGTTCTCTGTCCTTCCTGCTCAAGGCATCGGCTACCACATTTGCCTTCCCCGGGTGGTAACGAATCTCAAAGTCGTAATCATTCAATAATTCAATCCACCTACGCTGCCTCATATTCAGTTGTTTCTGATTAAATATGTGTTGAAGACTTTTGTGGTCGGTATATATAATACTTTTGACCCCATATAAGTAGTGCCTCCAAGTCTTTAATGCAAAAACAACCGCGCCTAATTCCAAATCATGCGTCGTATAATTTTGTTCGTGAATCTTCAATTGTCTAGACGCATAAGCAATCACCTTCGTTCGTTGCATTAATACACAACCGAGACCTTGCTTTGATGCATCACAATAAATCACAAAATCATCATTCCCTTCAGGCAATGACAATATAGGTGCCGTAGTTAGCTTTTTCTTCAATAACTGAAACGCTTTCTCTTGTTCATCATTCCATTCAAATTTCTTCCCTTTATGCGTTAATGCAGTCAAGGGTTTTGCTATTCTGGAAAAGTCTTGGATGAACCTTCTGTAGTAACCAGCTAGTCCTAAAAACTGGCGTATGTGTTTCGGAGTTTTCGGGGTTTCCCACTTTTCAACAGTTTCTATCTTTGCCGGATCCACCTTAATACCTTCTTTGTTCACTATGTGACCGAGGAATTGAACTTCTTCCAACCAAAATGCACACTTTGAAAACTTAGCGTACAATTCTTCCTTCCTCAATACTTCTAACACCTTTCTCAAATGTTCACCGTGTTCTTGGTCATTCTTTGAGTAAATAAGTATGTCATCAATGAAAACAATGACAAACTTGTCAAGGTATGGTCCACACACTCGGTTCATAAGGTCCATGAACACAGCTGGTGCATTAGTTAAACCAAACGGCATGACCATAAACTCGTAATGACCGTAACGTGTTCTGAAAGCAGTCTTTGGAATATCATCTTCTTTCACCCGCATTTGATGATACCCGGAACGTAAGTCAATCTTTGAATAAACAGACGAGCCTTGTAGTTGATCAAATAAGTCGTCGATTCTCGGTAGTGGGTAGCGGTTCTTGATGGTAAGTTTGTTCAACTCTCGGTAGTCGATACACAACCTGAATGTACCATCTTTCTTCTTGACAAACAAAACAGGAGCTCCCCACGGTGATGTGCTTGGTCGAATGAAACCACGCTCTAAAAGTTCTTGTAATTGGCTTTGTAGTTCTTTCATCTCGCTGGGTGCGAGTCTGTAAGGAGCACGAGCTATTGGTGCAGCTCCTGGTACAAGATCTATTTGAAATTCAACGGATCGATGTGGGGGTAATCCCGGTAATTCTTTCGGAAATACATCAGGAAATTCTTTTGCGACGGGAACATCATTGATGCTCTTTTCTTCAGTTTGTACTTTCTCGACGTGTGCTAGAACAGCATAGCAACTTTTTCTTATTAGTTTTTGTGCTTTCAAATTACTAATAAGATGTAGCTTCGTGTTGCCCTTTTCTCCGTACACCATTAAGGGTTTTCCTTTTTCTCGTATAATGCGAATTGCATTTTTGTAACAAACGATCTCCGCTTTCACTTCTTTCAACCAGTCCATACCGATTATCACATCAAAACTCCCTAACTCTACTGGTATCAAATCAATCTTAAATGTTTCGCTAACCAGTTTAATTTCTCGATTCCGACATATATTATCTGCTGAAATTAATTTACCATTTGCTAATTCGAGTAAAAATTTACTATCCAAAGGCGTCAATGGACAACTTAATTTAGCACAAAAATCTCTACTCATATAGCTTCTATCCGCACCCGAATCAAATAAAACGTAAGCAGATTTATTGTCAATAAGAAACGTACCCGTAACAAGCTCCGGGTCTTCCTGTGCCTCTGCCGCATTAATATTGAAAACTCTTCCACGGCCTTGTCCATTCGTGTTCTCCTGGTTCGGGCAATTTCTAATAATGTGGCCCGGTTTTCCACATTTATAACAAACTACATTGGCATAACTTGCTCCGACACTACTTGCTCCGCCATTACTCGTTCCGACACCATTTGTTCCTTTCGTTCTATTAACCCCTGGTCCGTAGACCTCACACTTCGCCGCGCTATGACCATTTCTTTTACACTTGTTGCAAAATTTGGTGCAGAACCCCGAGTGATTCTTTTCACACCTTTGGCATAGCTGCTTCTGATTGTTGTTGTTGTTGCGGTTATTATTGTTGTTGGGATGATTGTTGTAGTTGCTGTTGTTGTTGTTGTTGTTGGGCCGTTTGTTGTAGTTGCGATTGATGTTGCGATTGTTGGGATAATTGTTGCGATTATTGTTGTAATTGCTGTTGCTGTTGTATTGGTGATTCTTATTACCGTTTTCCTCCCACTTTCTTTTGACTTGCTTCACATTGGCCTCTTCAGCAGTCTGTTCTTTAATTCTTTCTTCAATTTGGTTCACGAGTTTGTGAGCCATTCTACATGCCTGTTGTATGGAGGCGGGCTCGTGTGAACTTATATCTTCTTGGATTCTTTCCGGTAATCCTTTCACAAATGCGTCGATCTTCTCTTCCTCATCTTCGAATGCTCCCGGACACAATAGGCACAATTCTGTGAATCGTCTTTCGTACGTGGTAATATCAAATCCTTGGGTTCGTAACCCTCTAAGTTCTGTCTTGAGCTTATTAACCTCGGTTCTGGGACGGTACTTCTCGTTCATCAAGTGCTTGAATGCTGACCACGGTAGTGCGTACGCATCGTCTTGTCCCACTTGCTCTAGATAGGTATTCCACCATGTTAACGCAGAACCTGTGAAGGTATGCGTAGCGTACTTTACTTTGTCCTCTTCAGTACACTTACTTATGGCAAACACCGATTCGACCTTCTCGGTCCACCGTTTCAATCCGATCGGTCCTTCGGTTCCATCAAATTCCAAAGGTTTGCAGGCAGTGAATTCTTTGTAGGTGCATCCTACACGATTTCCTGTACTGCTAGATCCAAGGTTATTGTTGGTATGTAGCGCAGCCTGTACTGCGGCTATGTTTGAAGCTAGAAAAGTACGGAATTCCTCTTCATTCATATTCACGGTGTGTCGAGTAGTCGGTGCCATTTCCTTCAAAATAGTTAAATGGAACAAGTTAATCATACAGAATATTAAGAGTAGTTAATAGTATTTCGTAGCATAATATGAACTCATTTATAAAAGCTTTTTCTTCATATTAGCGTTTTATAAGTTTAAATTCGGGTAGTACCTACCCGTTAAGTTCATACTTAGTAGCTAATATACAATTCAACTACTACAATTCTATATGAAAAACTGATTATAATAATATTTCGCGTTCAAACTTTTATACAATATTTTACAAACTTACAATACCACTTATTTTACATAAAGCATGAAATATAGCACACAATAACTTTGATACAAGATAGTTGTGAAGATAATTCTAGCTAGTACACAAGTCGTTCAGCAAAGGCAATAAAGACACGTAATTCATACGTCCAGAAACAAGTCATGCATTCTGGTTTTACTAGGACTACTTCCCATCCTTGGTCTTGTGCAACATAACCGTTATGGCCGTTGATAAGACAGCGTGTTGTAACGTCGTCAAAGGGACGAGGGTTACGTAATGTCCAACAGTCCCGTAATAATCTAAAAACCTCATTTCTTACCCCAATTACCGACTCCGTCACTTGTGGAAACGTTTTGTTTAATAGTTGTAGCCCGATGTTCTTGTTCTCACTTTGGTGAGAAGCGAACATTACTAATCCATAAGCATAACATGCTTCTTTATGTTGCATGTTAGCCGCTTTTTCTAAATCACGAAGTCCAATATTCGGATATATTGAGTCAAAATAATTTCTTAACCCGTTGCGTAAAATAGCATTTGGGTTCCCCGCAATATATGCGTCAAAGTAAACACATCGTAACTTATGGGTTTCCCAATGTGATATCCCCCATCTTTCAAACGAAAGTCTCTTATAAACCAAGACATTCTTGGAACGTTCTTCGAATGTCTTACAAACTGATCTCGCCTTAAATAGTTGTGCCGAAGAATTCTGGCCGACTCTAGACAAGATTTCATCAATCATGTCTCCTGGTAGGTCTCTTAAAATATTGGGTTGTCTATCCATTTTGTGTTTTTAAACTGTAAAATAGACAAGAGTTAGTTTCATAAACAAAAATACTTATTAATACAAGCAATTTTTACATATATCATAAAGCATAAGAACACTATATTACATATATTACACCACACGAATACAACTATCTTATTCCGACTCGCTCGTTTCTTCTTCTTCGGTTTTGGTTCGTTTTGCCAAGTTTCTAGGGATATATGATGTTCCCCTAATATGAGCCGTCGTTGTCCACATTGGTTTAGAAAAACCTGGTGGTTTAGAGGTTCCCGGGTCATTGTTACAACTTAAGGACTTCGGGGGTTGACGATACATATAAAGTTCATCGGGGTTGGAATTAGATTTCTCTATTTTTATGCCCTTTCCCTTATTATTTTCTTTTGCCTTTTTAAATTCAGTTGGGGTAATTTCTATAACATCATCGGAATTCTCGTCGGAATCCGATTCATCGGAGAATTGGTAATCCTCCCAATATTTTGCTTCCTTGGCGGAAACACCATTGACCATAATTAACTTTGGTCGGTTGGTTGAGGATTTTCTTTTACTTAACCGTTTTATTATTTCCCCCACCGGTTCTATTTCTTCATCCGGTTCCGATTCTTCTTCCGGTTCCGATTCTTCTTCCGGTTCCTACTCTTCTTCCGGTTCCTCTTCGGGAACTTGTGAATCAGTCCACAAATCATTCCAATTTACATTTGACTCTTCATTATTATTAGGTGAGTCAATGGGACCTGTTCTAGAGGTAGACATCTATCACATAATATCAAACACGTTAAGAGATTAATATATCACATAATATTCATATGTTAAAAAAATATAGTTTCCAACAAAAATGTTAAGCAATCATTTTTAAAGAAAACACGGTCGAAGTCCAGACTCACTAATGCATCCTAACAAACTCGATAAGACACACTAATGCAAATTTTCTGGTTCTCTAAGACCAACGCTCTGATACCAACTGAAATGTCCCGTTCTTATTGACTAAAAACGTTCCATATTAATTGATTTCGTTGCGAGGTTTTGACCTCTATATGAGACGTTTTTCAAAGACTGCATTCATTTTTAAAACAAACCATAACCTTTATTTCATAGATAAAGGTTTTAAAAAGCTTTACGTAGATTATCAAAAAATGATAATCTAAAATATCCTGTTTACACACGACCATTACATAATGGTTTACAATACAAATATGTTACAACAAAATAAGTTTCTTGAATGCAGTTTTTACACAATATCATACAAACATGGACTCCAAATCTTGTCCTTATTTTAGTATGCAACAGCGGAAGCTCTTAATATTCACCTGAGAATAAACATGCTTTAAACGTCAACAAAAATGTTGGTGAGTTATAGGTTTAACCTATATATATCAAATCGTAACAATAGACCACAAGATTTCATATTTCAATACACATCCCATACATAGAGATAAAAATCATTCATATGGTGAACACCTGGTAACCGACAATAACAAGATGCATATATAAGAATATCCCCATCATTCCGGGACACCCTTCGGATATGATATAAATTTCGAAGTACTAAAGCATCCGGTACTTTGGATGGGGTTTGTTAGGCCCAATAGATCTATCTTTAGGATTCGCGTCAATTAGGGTGTTTGTTCCCTAATTCATTGATTACCAGACTTAATAAAAAGGGGCATATTCGATTTCGATAATTCAACCATAGAATGTAGTTTCACGTACTTGTGTCTATTTTGTAAATCATTTATAAAACCTGCATGTATTCTCATCCCAAAAATATTAGATTTTAAAAGTGGGACTATAACTCACTTTCACAGATTTTTACTTCGTCGGGAAGTAAGACTTGGCCACCGTTGATTCACGAACCTATAACAATATATACATATATATTAAAGTATGTTCAAAATATATTTACAACACTTTTAATATATTTTGATGTTTTAAGTTTATTAAGTCAGCTGTCCTCGTTAGTAACCTATAACTAGTTGTCCACAGTTAGATGTACAGAAATAAATCGATAAATATTATCTTGAATCAATCCACGACCCAGTGTATACGTATCTCAGTATTGATCACAACTCAAACTATATATATTTTGGAATCAACCTCAACCCTGTATAGCTAACTCCAACATTCACATATAGAGTGTCTATGGTTGTTCCGAAATATATATAGATGTGTCGACATGATAGGTCGAAACATTGTATACGTGTCTATGGTATCTCAAGATTACATAATATACAATACAAGTTGATTAAGTTATGGTTGGAATAGATTTGTTACCAATTTTCACGTAGCTAAAATGAGAAAAATTATCCAATCTTGTTTTACCCATAACTTCTTCATTTTAAATCCGTTTTGAGTGAATCAAATTGCTATGATTTCATATTGAACTCTATTTTATGAATCTAAACAGAAAAAGTATAGGTTTATAGTCGGAAAAATAAGTTACAAGTCGTTTTTGTAAAGGTAGTCATTTCAGTCGAAAGAACGACGTCTAGATGACCATTTTAGAAAACATACTTCCACTTTGAGTTTAACCATAATTTTTGGATATAGTTTCATGTTCATAATAAAAATCATTTTCTCAGAATAACAACTTTTAAATCAAAGTTTATCATAGTTTTTAATTAACTAACCCAAAACAGCCCGCGGTGTTACTACGACGGCGTAAATCCGGTTTTACGGTGTTTTTCGTGTTTCCAGGTTTTAAATCATTAAGTTAGCATATCATATAGATATAGAACATGTGTTTAGTTGATTTTAAAAGTCAAGTTAGAAGGATTAACTTTTGTTTGCGAACAAGTTTAGAATTAACTAAACTATGTTCTAGTGATTACAAGTTTAAACCTTCGAATAAGATAGCTTTATATGTATGAATCGAATGATGTTATGAACATAATTACTACCTTAATTTCCTTGGATAAACCTACTGGAAAAGAGAAAAATGGATCTAGCTTCAATGGATCCTTGGATGGCTCGAAGTTCTTGAAGCAGAATCATGACACGAAAACAAGTTCATGTAAGATCATCACTTGAAATAAGATTGTTATAGTTATAGAAATTGAACCAAAGTTTGAATATGATTATTACCTTGTATTAGAATGATAACCTACTGTAAGAAACAAAGATTTCTTGAGGTTGGATGATCACCTTACAAGATTGGAAGTGAGCTAGCAAACTTGAAAGTATTCTTGATTTTATGAAACTAGAACTTTTGGAATTTATGAAGAACACTTAGAACTTGAAGATAGAACTTGAGAGAGATCAATTAGATGAAGAAAATTGAAGAATGAAAGTGTTTGTAGGTGTTTTTGGTCGTTGGTGTATGGATTAGATATAAAGGATATGTAATTTTGTTTTCATGTAAATAAGTCATGAATGATTACTCATATTTTTGTAATTTTATGAGATATTTCATGCTAGTTGCCAAATGATGGTTCCCACATGTGTTAGGTGACTCACATGGGCTGCTAAGAGCTGATCATTGGAGTGTATATACCAATAGTACATACATCTAAAAGCTGTGTATTGTACGAGTACGAATACGGGTGCATACGAGTAGAATTGTTGATGAAACTGAACGAGGATGTAATTGTAAGCATTTTTGTTAAGTAGAAGTATTTTGATAAGTGTCTTGAAGTCTTTCAAAAGTGTATGAATACATATTAAAACACTACATGTATATACATTTTAACTGAGTCGTTAAGTCATCGTTAGTCGTTACATGTAAATGTTGTTTTGAAACCTTTAGGTTAACGATCTTGTTGAATGTTGTTAACCCATTGTTTATTATAACAAATGAGATATTAAATTGTTATATTATCATGATATTATGATATATAATATATCTCAGTATGATGTATATACAGTTAAATGTCGTTACAACGATAATCGTTACATATATGTCTCGTTTCGAAATCATTAAGTTAGTAGTCTTATTTTTACATATGTATTTCATTGTTAATACACTTAATAATATATTTACTTATCATTTAACATAATTAACCAAGTGTATCAATATCTTAATATGATTCATATGTACCTAGTAAGACGTTGTTATAACGATAATCGTTATATATATCGTTTTCGAGTTTCTTAAATTAATAGTCTCATTTTTATGTATATAACTCATTGTTAAAATACCTAATGAGATACATACTTATAATAAAAACATGTTAACTATATATATAACCATATATATGTCATCGTATAGTTTTTACAAGTTTTACGTTCGTGAATCACCGGTCAACTTGGGTGGTCAATTGTCTATATGAAACATATTTCAATTAATCAAGTCTTAACAAGTTTGATTGCTTAACATGTTGGAAACATTTAATCATGTAAATATCAATCTCAATTAATATATATAAACATGGAAAAGTTCGGGTCACTACAGTACGGGTCCCACTCCCATGAGTTTAATAACCCTAAGACTACTCGATTCGCCAATTTCAAGGCGACTCACAATTAGAATCCTAACACGATTCTCTAACCACACACTCTACCGAGTGTAACCCTGTTCTACAATCATTAGACTTGCTACATCCCATTACGGGATTCAAGTCCTTGTCGTACACACATACACACTAATCGGTCATCCTAGTTACGATGGGTAACTACAACCAATGACGATCTCAAAATGCACCCACTACGTAGGGTGACTAAATATGCGCCGAACTCGTGAGTTGGCTCACTCACTTAACTAACCGGATCCATCGTACACTTCCCGACTCACAAAGAACCTGTTGTGACAACAAGCACATCACTCGTGACTACTATATCCTAGGAACCAATAAAAGATTCCTAATTCGTCCCGTTCTACCCCAACCATGCCACTTTTCCTCCGTTCGGTACTTGTCATGTCATGCTTAGTGTCAAGATACACTTTCGTAATAATGGTGATCGATCATTATTACAAATGCTTACCTTACCATTTCCACATGGTCACACAAAGTACTTTACCCGGACTGACGCAACATTCACATAAATAACACGCGATAACTCCTAGTACCCGAATGACCAAAGTCCTTATCGTGAACTTGATCACTCAAAACCGCCAAACATACGAATCTCTCCAATAGATTCATCCCTAGGATACCGCACAAAAGGTACCTGTATATATACACCTATATACAATATAATAATAATTGTACACAAGTACACCGCAACCACAAGTCAACCTACATCCTAGGTGACTATCACTAAAACAATGTCCAAGTTCACCTGCTTACATTAGGCACTAGCTATCTAAGACACTAATTTACACGCGAAATAAGGCCCCATATAATCACACTTTGGACAAACACAAGTCCTAGTTAGTCACCTACTCTAAGGCACTAACAAATCTCAATCTGACCCGTATTCCTACTAGTCCCGCAAATAATACATAACCGCCAATAAGTCTAAGACTAGACACCTATTCCAAGGTCACCTAATTCCCTTAGACTATGCTCTGATACCACTTGTAACGACTCAACCCGTTATCCAATCGAATACGCAGCAAAAGATTTTTTTTTTATTTCAGAAGGGTGCGCGGCGCGCAACCCTTTAGGTGCGCGGCGCGCACAAGGCCTGACAGCCTCTGTCCGGATTTTCCAAATTTTGATTAAAGATCTCCCACTTCCCGACACTTTTAGACGAAACGCTTTTCACAACACATTATAATAAACAAGACTAACGCGTTCCAATAATAAAACGAGTTTTACGACACCGGGCCCACGTCAGCCATTTTACGACTTTCGTACAAAATACAAGTTTCAATCCCAATTTACACTTAGACGAGTTAGGACTCTATAACCCAACCTGATACCAAGAGCATAATTCCGGGGACTACCAAATCCCCAATTCGCGTCCGCATATCCAAAAGCTACCCCATCGAGCCCAAACGCTCCTACGCAACTAGTCTAACAACTAGCTAGCCTCATAACAAAATACCTGAAAAAGGTAAACAACGAGAGGGGTAAGTGTAGTGACCCGAACTTTTCCATGTTTATATATATATTAAATGAAATTGTTATTTACATGATTAAGTGTTTCCAACATGTTAAGCAATCAAACTTGTTAAGACTTGATTAATTGAAATAGGTTTCATATAGACAACTGACCACCCAAGTTGACCAGTGATTCACGAATGTTAAAACTTGTAAAAGCTATACGATGACATATATATGGTTATATATATAGTTAACATGATTTTATTATAAGTATGTATCTTATTAGGTATTTTAACAATGCGTTATATACATAAAAATGAGACTATTAATTTAAGAAACTCGAAAACGATATATATAACGATTATCGTTATAACAACGTCTTACTAGGTACATATGAATCATATTAAGATATTGATACACTTGGTTAATTATGTTAAATGATAAGTAAATATATTATTAAGTGTATTAACAATGAAATACATATGTAAAAATAAGACTACTAACTTAATGATTTCGAAACGAGACATATATGTAACGATTATCGTTGTAACGACATTTAACTGTATATATATCATACTAAGATATATTATATATCATAATATCATGATAATATAACAATTTAACATCTCATTTGTTATAATAAACAATGGGTTAACAACATTCAACAAGATCGTTAACCTAAAGGTTTCAAAACAACATTTACATGTAATGACTAACGATGACTTAACGACTCAGTTAAAATGTATATACATGTAGTGTTTTAATATGTATTCATACACTTTTGAAAGACTTCAAGACACTTATCAAAATACTTCTACTTAACAAAAATGCTTACAATTACATCCTCATTCAGTTTCATCAACAATTCTACTCGTATGCACCCGTATTCGTACTCGTACAATACACAGCTTTTAGATGTATGTACTATTGGTATATGCACTCCAATGATCAGCTCTTAGCAGCCCATGTGAGTCACCTAACACATGAAGGAACCATCATTTGGCAACTAGCATGAAATATCTCATAAAATTACAAAAATATGAGTAATCATTCATGACTTATTTACATGAAAACAAAATTACATATCCTTTATATCTAATCCATACACCAACGACCAAAAACACCTACAAATACTTTCATTCTTCAATTTTCTTCATCTAATTGATCTCTCTCAAGTTCTATCTTCAAGTTCTAAGTGTTCTTCATAAATTCCAAAAGTTCTAGTTTCATAAAATCAAGAATACTTCCAAGATTGCAAGTTTACTTCCAAGTTTTCTAAATCCATTCCAAGTAATCATCCAAGATCAAGAAACCTTTGTTACTTAAAGTAGGTTATCTTTCTAATACAAGGTAATAATCATATTCAAACTTTAATTCAATTTCTATAACTATAACAATCTTATTTCGAGTGGAAATCGTACTTGAAATTGTTTTCGTGTCATGATTCTGCTTCAAGAACTTTCAAGCCATCCAAGAATCCTTTGAAGCTAGATCTATTTTTCTCATTTCCAGTAGGTTTATCCAAGGAACTTGAGGTAGTAATGATGTTCATAACATCATTCGATTCATACATATAAAGCTATCTTATTCGAAGGTTTAAACTTGTAATCACTAGAACATAGTTTAGTTAATTCTAAACTTGTTCCCAAATAAAAGTTAATCCTTCTAACTTGACTTTCAAAATCAACTAAACACATGTTCTATATCTATATTATATGCTAACTTAATGATTTAAAACCTGGAAACACGAAAAACACCGTAAAACCGGATTTACGCCGTCGTAGTAACACCGCGGGCTGTTTTGGGTTAGTTAATTAAAAACTATGATAAACTTTGATTTAAAATTTGTTATTCTGGGAAAAAGATTTTTATTATGAACATGAAACTATATCCAAAAATTATGGTTAAACTCAAAGTGGAAGTATGTTTTCTAAAATGGTCATCTAGACGTCGTTCTTTCGACTGAAATGACTACCTTTACAAAAATGACTTGTAACTTATTTTTCTGACTATAAACCTTTACTTTTTCTATTTAGATTCATAAAATAGAGTTCAATATTAAACCATAGCAATTTGATTCACTCAAAACGGATTTAAAATGAAGAAGTTATGGGTAAAACAAGATTGGATAATTTTTCTCATTTTAGCTACGTGAAAATTGGTAACAAATCTATTCCAACCATAACTTAATCAACTTGTATTGTATATTATGTAATCTTGAGATACCATAGACACGTATACAATGTTTCGACCTATCATGTCGACACATCTATATATATTTCGGAACAACCATAGACACTCTATATGTGAATGTTGGAGTTAGCTATACAGGGTTGAGGTTGATTCCAAAATATATATAGTTTGAGTTGTGATCAATACTGAGATACGTATACACTGGGTCGTGGATTGATTCAAGATAATATTTATCGATTTATTTCTGTACATCTAACTGTGGACAACTAGTTGTAGGTTACTAACGAGGACAGCTGACTTAATAAACTTAAAACATCAAAATATATTAAAAGTGTTGTAAATATATTTTGAACATACTTTGATATATATGTATATATTGTTATAGGTTCGTGAATCAACCAGTGGCTAAGTCTTACTTCCCGACGAAGTAAAAATCTGTGAAAGTGAGTTATAGTCCCACTTTTAAAATCTAATATTTTTGGGATGAGAATACATGCAGGTTTTATAAATGATTTACAAAATAGACACAAGTACATGAAACTACATTCTATGGTTGAATTATCGAAATCGAATATGCCCCTTTTTATTAAGTCTGGTAATCTAAGAATTAGGGAACAGACACCCTAATTGACGCGAATCCTAAAGATAGATCTTTTGGGCCTAACAAACCCCATCCAAAGTACCGGATGCTTTAGTACTTCGAAATTTATATCATATTCGAAGGGTGTCCCGGAATGATGGGGATATTCTTATATATGCATCTTATTAATGTCGGTTACCAGGTGTTCACCATATGAATGATTTTTATCTCTATGTATGGGATGTGTATTGAAATATGAAATCTTGTGGTCTATTGTTACGATTTGATATATATAGGTTAAACCTATAACTCACCAACATTTTTGTTGATGTTTAAAGCATGTTTATTCTCAGGTGAATACTAAGAGCTTCCGCTGTTGCATACTAAAATAAGGACAAGATTTGGAGTCCATGTTGGTATGATATTGTGTTAAAACTACATTCAAGAAACTGATTTCGATATAACATATTTGTATTGTAAACCATTATGTAATGGTCGTGTGTAACCAGGATATTTTAGATTATCATTATTTGATAATCTACGTAAAGCTTTTTAAACCTTTATTTATGAAATAAAGGTTATGGTTTGTTTTAAAAATGAATGCAGTCTTTGAAAAATGTCTCATATAGAGGTCAAAACCTCGCAACGAAATCAATTAATATGAACGTTTTTAATCAATAAGAACGGGACATTTCAATTGGTATCCGAGCGTTGGTCTTAGAGAACCAGAAAATTTGCATTAGTGTGTCTTATCGAGTTTGTTAGGTTGCATTAGTGAGTATGGACTTCGACCGTGTTTTCTTTAAAAATGATTGCTTAACATTTTTGTTGGAAACTATATATTATTAACATGTATATATTATGTAATATATTAATCTCTTAACATGTTTGATATTGTGTGATAGATGTCTACCTCTAGCACAAATCCCATTGACTCACCTAATAATAACGAAGAGTCGAATATATATTGGACTGGTTCACAAGTTCCCGAAGAAGAACCGGAAGAAGAATCAGAACCGGAAGAAGAATCAGAACCGGAAGAGGAGGAACCGGAGGAGGAAATAGAACCGGTGGGGGAAATAATAAAACGGTTAAGTAAAAGAAAATCCTCAACCAACCGACCAAGGTTAATTATGGTCAATGGTGTTTCCGCCAAGGAAGCAAAATATTGGGAGGATTACCAATTCTCCGATGAATCGGATTCCGACGAGAATTCCGATGATGTTATAGAAATTACCCCAACTGAATTTAAAAAGGTAAAAGAAAATAATAAGGGAAAGGGCATAAAAATAGAGAAATCTAATTCCAACCCCGATGAACTTTATATGTATCGTCAACCCCCGAAGCCCTTAAGTTGTAACAATGACCCGGGAACCTCTAAACCACCAGGTTTTTCTAAACCGTTGTGGAAAACGACAACTCGTATTAGGGGAACATCATATATCCCTAGAAACTTGGCAAAACAAACCAAAACCGAAGAAGAAGAAACGAGCGAGTCGGAATAAGATAGTTGTATTCGTGTGGTGTAATATATGTAATATAGTGTGCTTATGCTTTATGATATATGTAAAAAATTGCTTGTATTAATAAGTATTTTTTTTATGAATCTAACTCTTGTCTATTTTACAGTATAAAAACACAAAATGGATAGACAACCCAATATTTTAAGAGACCTACTCGGAGACATGATTGATGAAATCTTGTCTAGAGTCGGTCAGAATTCTTCGGCACAACTATTTACGGCGAAATCAGTTTGTAAGACATTCGAAGAACGTTCCAAGAATGTCTTAGTTTATAAGAGACTTTCGTTTGAAAGATTGGGGATATCACATTGGGAAACCCATATGTTACGATGTGTTTACTTTGACGCATATATTGCGGGGAACCTAAATGCTATTTTACGCAACGGGTTAAGAAATTATTTTGACTCAATGTATCCGAATATAGGACTTCATGATTTAGAAAAAGCGGCTAACATGCAACATAAAGAAGCATGCTATGCTTACGGGTTAGTAATGTTCGCTTCTCACCAAAGTGAGAAAAGAACATCGGGCTACAACTATTAAACAAAACGTTCCCACAAGTGACGGAGTCGGTAATTGGGGTAAGAAATGAGGTTTTTAGGTTATTACGAGACTGTTGGTCATTACGTAACCCTCGTCCCTTTGACGACGTTACAACACGCTGTCATATCAACGGCCATAACGGTTATGTTCCACAAGACCAAGGATGGGAAGTAGTCCTAGTAAAACCAGAATGCATGACTTGTTTCTGGACGTATGAATTACGTGTCTTTATTGCCTTTGCTGAACGACTTGTGTACTAGCTAGAATTATCTTCACAACTATCTTGTATCAAAGTTATTGTGTGCTATATTTCATGCTTTATGTAAAATAAGTGGTATTGTAAGTTTGTAAAATATTGTATAAAAGTTTGAACGCGAAATATTATTATAATCAGTTTTTCATATAGAATTGTAGTAGTTGAATTGTATATTAGCTACTAAGTATGAACTTAACGGGTAGTTACTACCCGAATTTAAACTTATAAAATGCTAATATGAAGAAAAAGCTTTTATAAATGAGTTCATATTATGCTACGAAATACTATTAACTATTCTTAATATTCTGTATGATTAACTTGTTCCATTTGACTATTTTGAAGGAAATGGCACCGACTACTCGACACACCGTGAATATGAATGAAGAGGAATTCCGTACTTTTCTAGCTTCAAACATAGCCGCAGTACAGGCTGTGCTACATACCAACAATAACCTTGGATCTAGCAGTACAGGAAATCGTGTAGGATGCACCTACAAAGAATTCACTGCCTGTAAACCTTTAGAATTTGATGGAACCGAAGGACCGATCGGATTGAAACGGTGGACCGAGAAGGTCGAATCGGTGTTTGCCATAAGTAAGTGTACTGAAGAGGACAAAGTGAAGTACGCTACGCATAACTTCACAGGTTCTGCGTTAATATGGTGGAATACCTATCTAGAGCAAGTGGGACAAGATGATGCGTACGCACTACCGTGGTCAGCATTCAAGCACTTGATGAACGAGAAGTACCGTCCCAAAACCGAGGTCAATAAGCTCAAGACAGAACTTAGAGGGTTACGAACCCAAGGATTTGATATTACCACGTACAAAAGACGATTCACAGAATTGTACCTATTGTGTCCGGGAGCGTTCGAAGATGAAGAAGAGAAGATCGACGCGTTTGTGAAAGGATTACCGGAAAGAATCCAAGAAGATATAAGTTCACACGAGCCCGCCTCCATACAACAGGCATGTAGAATGGCTCACAAACTAGTGAACCAGATTGAGGAAAGAATTAAAGAACAGACGGCTGAAGAGGCCAATGTGAAGCAAGTCAAAAGAAAGTGGGAGGAAAACGGTGATAAGAATCACCAATACAACAACAACAGCAATTACAATAATAATCGCAACAATTATCCCAACAATCGCAACATCAATCGCAACTACAACAAATGGCCCAACAACAACAACAACAACAACAACAGCAACTACAACAATCA
Source organism: Rutidosis leptorrhynchoides (assembly GCF_046630445.1). NCBI lineage: Eukaryota > Viridiplantae > Streptophyta > Magnoliopsida > Asterales > Asteraceae > Rutidosis > Rutidosis leptorrhynchoides. The sequence goes on from NC_092343.1 coordinate 244,126,189, forward strand.
TCCCATCAACAATAACAACCGCAACAACAACAACAATCAGAAGCAGCTATGCCAAAGGTGTGAAAAGTATCACTCGGGGTTCTGCACCAAATTTTGCAACAAGTGTAAAAGAAATGGTCATAGCGCGGCGAAGTGTGAGGTCTACGGACCAGGGGTTAACAGAACGAAAGGAACAAATGTTGTCGGAACGAGTAATGGCGGAGCAAGTAGGGTCGGAGCAAGTTATACCAATGTAGTTTGTTATAAATGTGGAAAACCAAGCCACATTATTAGAAATTGCTCGAACCAGGAGAACACGAATGGACAAGGCCGCGGAATAGTTTTCAATATTAATGCGGCAGAGGCACAGGAAGACCCAGAGCTTGTTACGGGTAAGTTTCTTATTGACAATAAATCTGCTTACGTTTTATTTGATTCGGGTGCGGATAGAAGCTATATGAGTAGAGATTTTTTTTTGCTAAATTAAGTTGTCCATTGACGCCGTTGGATAGTAAATTTTTACTCGAATTAGCAAACGGTAAATTAATTTCAGCAGATAATATATGCCGGAATCGAGAAATTAAACTGGGTAGCGAAATATTTAAGATTGATTTGATACCAGTAGAGTTAGGGAGTTTTGATGTAATAGTTGGCATGGACTGGCTGAAGAATGTGAAATCAGAGATCGTATGTTATAAAAATGCAATTCGCATTGTACGAGAAGAAGGAGAACCCTTAATGGTGTACGGAGAAAAGGGCAACATGAAGCTACATCTTATTAGTAATTTGAAGGCACAAAAACTAATAAGAAAAGGTTGCTATGCTGTTCTAGCTCACGTCGAGAAAGTACAAACTGAAGAAAAGAGCATCAATGATGTTCCCGTCGCAAAAGAATTTCCCGATGTATTTCCGAAAGAATTACCGGGACTACCTCCACATCGATCTGTTGAATTTCAAATAGATCTTGTACCAGGAGCTGCACCAATAGCTCGTGCTCCTTATAGACTCGCACCCAGCGAGATGAAAGAACTGCAAAGCCAACTGCAAGAACTATTAGAACGTGGTTTCATTCGACCAAGCACATCACTATGGGGAGCTCCTGTTTTGTTTGTCAAGAAGAAGGATGGTACATTTAGGTTGTGTATTGACTACAGAGAGTTGAACAAACTTACCATCAAAAACCGTTATCCACTGCCGAGAATTGACGACTTATTTGATCAACTACAAGGCTCGTCGGTTTATTCAAAGATTGATTTACGTTCTGGATATCATCAAATGTGAGTAAAGGAGGATGATATTCTAAAAACTGCTTTTAGGACGCGTTATGGTCATTACAAGTTTATGGTTATGCCGTTTGGATTGACTAACGCACCATCTGTGTTCATGGACCTTATGAACCGAGTGTGTGGGCCATATCTTGACAAGTTTGTCATTGTTTTCATCGATGACATACTTATTTACTCAAAGAATGATCAAGAGCACGAAGAACATTTGAGAAAAGTGCTAGAAGTATTGAGGAAAGAAAAACTGTACGCTAAGTTTTCAAAGTGTGCATTTTGGTTGGAAGAAGTTCAATTCCTCGGTCACATAGTGAACAAAGAAGGTATCCAGGTGGACCCGGCAAAGATCGAAACCGTTGAAAAGTGGGAAACCCCAAAAACTCCGAAGCATATACGTCAATTTTTAGGATTGGCTGGTTACTACAGAAGATTTATCCAAGATTTCTCCAAAATAGCAAAACCCTTGACTGCATTAACGCATAAAGGGAAGAAATTTGAATGGAAGGATGAACAAGAGGAGGCGTTTCAATTATTGAAGAAAAAGCTAACTACGACACCTATATTGTCATTGCCTGAAGGGAATGATGATTTTGTGATTTATTGTGACGCATCAAAGCAAGGTCTCGGTTGTGTATTAATGCAACGAACGAAGGTGATTGCTTATGCGTCTAGACAATTGAAGATTCACGAGCAAAATTATACGACGCATGATTTGGAATTAGGCGCGGTTGTTTTTGCATTAAAGACTTGGAGGCACTACTTATATGGGGTCAAAAGTATTATATATACCGACCACAAAAGTCTTCAACACATATTTAATCAGAAACAACTGAATATGAGGCAGCGTAGGTGGATTGAATTGTTGAATGATTACAACTTTGAGATTCGTTACCACCCGGGGAAGGCAAATGTGGTAGCCGACGCCTTGAGCAGAAATGACAGAGAACCCATTCGAGTAAAATCTATGAATATAATGATTCACAATAACCTTACTACTCAAATAAAGGAGGCGTAACAAGGAGTTTTAAAAGAGGGAAATTTAAAGGATGAAATACCCAAAGGATCGGAGAAGCATCTTAATATTCGGGAAGACGGAACCCGGTATAGGGCTGAAAGAATTTGGGTACCAAAATTCGGAGATATGAGAGAAATGGTACTTAGAGAAGCTCATAAAACCAGATACTCAATACATCCTGGAACGGGGAAGATGTACAAGGATCTTAAGAAACATTTTTGGTGGCCAGGTATGAAAGCCGATATTGCTAAATATGTAGGAGAATGTTTGACGTGTTCTAAGGTCAAAGCTGAACATCAGAAACTATCAGGTCTACTTCAATAACCCGAAATCTCAGAATGGAAATGGGAAAATATTACCATGGATTTCATCACTAAATTGCCAAGGACTGCAAGTGGTTTTGATACTATTTGGGTAATAGTTGATCATCTCACCAAATCAGCACACTTCCTGCCAATAAGAGAAGATGATAAGATGAAGAAGCTAGCACGACTGTATTTGAAGGAAGTCGTCTCCAGACATGGAATACCAATCTCTATTATCTCTGATAGGGATGGCAGATTTATTTCAAGATTCTGGCAGACATTACAGCAAGCATTGGGAACTCGTCTAGACATGAGTACTGCCTATCATCCACAAACTTATGGGCAGAGTGAAAGGACGATACAAACGCTTGAAGACATGCTACGAGCTTGTGTTATTGATTTCGGAAACAGTTGGGATCGACATCTACCGTTAGCAGAATTTTCCTACAACAACAGCTACCATTCAAGTATTGAGATGGTGCCGTTTGAAGCACTTTATGGTAGAAAGTGCAGGTCTCCCGATTTGTTGGAGTGAAGTGGGGGATAGACAGATTACGGGTCTGGAGATAATACAAGAAACTACCGAGAAAATCATCCAAATTCAACAAAGATTGAAAACCGCCAGAGTCGACAAAAGAGCTACGCGGACAGTAAAAGAAAAGATATAGAGTTTGAAATTGGAGAAATGGTCATGCTTAAGGTTTCACCTTGGAAAGGCGTTATTCGATTTGGTAAACGGGGGAAACTAAATCCAAGGTACATTGGACCATTCAAGATTATAGATCGTGTCGGACCAGTAGCTTACCAATTGGAGCTACCTCAACAACTCGCGGCTGTACATAACACTTTCCACATCTCAAATTTGAAGAAATTCTTTGCTAAAGAAGATCTCACTATTCCGTTGGACGAAATTCAAATCAATGAAAAACTTCAATTCATTGAAGAACCCGTCGAAATAATGGATCGTGAGGTTAAGAGACTTAAACATAACAAGATACCGATTGTTAAGGTGATGGATTTCAATACATAAACAAAGTCACAAACCCATTTTGTTACATATAAATTCGTGTGTATATGTATATATAAAGCGGAAGCAATTTCAAGTTTATGCATGTAAAGTTTAACCCTTTTAAATTTGAAATCCATTAAAGATCTAGTCTTGAAAATACACTTAAATGTAAATAGAGCTAGTTAGATGTTTATACCTACTCCAAAATGGAGGTGAAGAACTAGGATGAAGAAGATGATGTAGATGAAGAAAACTTCTAACTTGAAGCCTCAAATCTTTGATACCCACAAGCAATAATCAACACCCAAGACTTGGTTAGGATTTTAGACACTTAATTACTTGCAAAAATCAACCAAGAAAAGGAGAGGAAATTGCAAGTATTATTTTCAAAATGCTAGAGTCAAAGAGTGTGTTGAAAGTTGCACCAATGCATGTGTATTAGTCATAATTATATGGAGTAATCAAGGAAGGGTGGTTGGCACCTAGGAGCCTTCAAAAAAATGGCCCCCCACCCCTTCCATTTATTTTATATTTTATTACATATTTATAAAACATACATGCATTTAGTTGTAAGTATTTTATTTTATAAGCCTTTTATAAAATAAAATGCAACACACATATGTTACATACACTTTATATTATTTATAACCTATATAAATAATATACAACATGTAGTAACTTATAATTATCCAAATAATTATATCTAGCATTTATTTTAGAAAACCAATTTCTAAAATTCAAGTGTCGTGTATTTGCTTTAATGATCCGATTGTCAAAACAAATACATAAAGTGTTGATAGCTTGTTATTGGGTATGACCCGACTTGGATCACAACATGTAAGCCACATTAATTTATTATGTCTCTCGGGCACAAGAAAATCCTTCAATCTCCCACTTGCACGAGAAACATAAGGAATTAATGCAAGTGACAGATACCACCTAACGACCGTCCATCACCCCCAACATGTTATGACTTAGTGCCATTCAATAACATCATCCCTTTCGAGTTTCCATTTCGAATATGATTTAGGTGAATCTTTCAATATATCCTTTTGCCCTAGATGTCATGTTAAATCCAAGAGACATAGAATGATCACTCTCTTATAGATTTAACTTTGTCAGGCCTTAGACATCTGACTCTCAACGAATAAGAGGGACAAATTCCATCTTGACTACATACGTCCTAGACATTACACTTCGTACCATACCTGAAACCTCCCTTATGTACTACCATGTTTCAGAATAGCGAAGGAAAGAATCAAGGCACAATATTCGGTGAATATCTGAACCCAATATGTGTCTCAGGTCAGAGGATATAATGATATTCTCCTTTACTCAAGATTACATGTGATCAACCACAAAGGTTCCATATAGTAATCTTGAGAGCGGGTCTTCCAATATTTGTGTCCCACAAATATCTATGAACCTTGGTTGCAACCTTGCCCTACATTCACCATTTGAATGTTAACCAATCCAAGTTCATAATAGTCTAGACCTCACACTTGTTCCCACAAATGTGATCAACTACGGAATTTAGAATAATAATTTATTCATGGATAAAATATGCTAAATTGGAACATGACTCATAATTTAAATTAATACCATAATTATATTAATGAGTTTGAACTAATTCGTTCCGTTACAATACATAAAGTAGATCAATTCCAATCACTAGAATGTCGAAGCCCTAATGCACAAACATGTCCCTCATGTTTTGGCCCATGTAAAAGCTTCGTGAGTGGATCCGCAACATTTTGATCTGTGTGAACTTTGTGAATACATATCTTTCCCTTTTCAACCTCATCCCTAATGTAGTTGAATCTCCGCTCAATGTGACGAGTCTTTTGATGAGCACGAGGTTCCTTGATTTGAGCAATCGCACCCTCGTTGTCACAAAAGATCTCAAGAGGGTCCTGAATGGAAGGGACCACTCCTAAGTCGTCGATGAATTTCTTCATCCATGCAGCTTCCTGAGCTGCCAATGAGGCGGCAATGTACTCCGACTCTGTAGTGGATAACGCAACAACTTCCTGTTTCGCACTCTTCCAAGAGACCGCACCACCATTTAACATGAATACATAACCGGATTGTGACCGAGAGTCATCTCGATCAGTTTGGAAACTCGCGTCCACGTAACCTTTTACAACGAGTTCCTCCTCACCAGACCCATATATTAGAAACATCTCCTTAGTCCTTCTAAGGTATTTCAATATACATTTAACCGCAGTCCAATGACTATTTCCTGGGTTATTCTGGTATCTACTTGTCAAGCTTAGAGCGCATGACACATCCGGTCTAGTACATATCATTGCATACATGATAGACCCAATAGCAGATGCGTATGGGACTTTCTTCATTCTCTCTTGTTCATCTTTCGTGGTAGGACACTGAGATGAACTGAGAACGGTTCCTCTTTGAATAGGTACCAAACCTTTCTTAGAGTTTTCCATCTTGAACCTTTTCAAGACCTTATCAATGTATGTACTTTGACTTAAGCCTATCAATCTCTTGGATCTATTCCTATAGATTCCAATCCCCAATATATATTGTGCTTCTCCAAGATCCTTAATGGAGAAGCAACTTTTTAACCAAGTTTTGACCTCTTGCATTGTGGTTATATCATTCCCAAATAATAATACGTCATCCACATATAGCACAAGGAACATTATGGAGCTCCCACTAGCCTTCTTGTATACACAAGCTTCATCACCATTTTTAATAAAGCCAAATTTCTTTGCCTCTTCATTAAAACGATGATTCCACATTCTCGATGCTTGTTTCAACCCATAGATTGATTTCTTTAACTTGCATACTTTTTTAGGATTTTTCGGATCGACAAAACCTTCGGGCTGTGCCATATAGACATCTTCCTCAAGATATCCATTTAGGAAAGCGGTTTTGACATCCATTTGCCAAATTTCGTAATCATAATGAGCAGCGATGGCAAATAATATCCTAATAGACTTTAGCATTGCCACAGGCGAGAAGGTCTCATCATAGTCAACCCCTTGAGTTTGAGTGAAACCCTTTGCTACAAGTCTAGCTTTGTATGTATCCAAGTTTCCATGTATGTCGGTTTTCATCTTGAAAATCCACTTGCAATCAACTAGCTTAGAGCTAGGAGGTTGCTCAACAAGTTCCCAAACTTGGTTTTCATACATGGATTGCATCTCGGCGTTCATGGCTTCCTGCCATTTATCTTTATCTATCCTTGATAAAGCATCTTTGTAGTTTGTCGGTTCATCCAAATCAACCGTATAGCAACCATCCACGAGAAACCCATATCTCTCGGGAGGATTACTAATCCTACTAGATCTTCGAACGTCTTGTGTACCTTGATCATCCACTTGATCATTTTCAGCATCCTCATGTTGAGTGCTAGTGTCAACCAATTGTGTATCATCGGCTTGATCTTGTACCTCTACAAGATCTATTTTTCTTTCACCATCACCTTCCATAAGGAACTTGGTTTCAAGGAATTCCGCTTTCCGAGCTACAAATACCGTTTGCTCGGATGGATCATAGAAGTAATATCCCATGTCATCTTTGGGATATCCTATGAAGATACACTTTGTGGATCGAGCATGTAGCTTATTTGCTACATAACGCTTAGGATAAGCTTCACATCCCCATACTTTCAAGTATGAAAGAGAAGGAGGTTTTCCAAACCACATCTCATGAGGAGTTCGTTCCACTTTCTTGGTTGGGGCCATATTTAAAATACGAGCCGCGGAGCTTAGACAATAACCCCAAAATGATAGAGGTAACGAGCTTCTAGCCATCATAGATCGAACCATATCCATTAGGGTTCGGTTCCTCCTTTCGGATACTCCATTAAGTTGGGGTGTTCCGGGTGGAGTAAGTTGTGAGATGATCCCACAACTCCTAAGATGATCTTGGAAGGCATCGCTTAGGTATTCACCTCCTCTATCGGTACGAAGTACCTTGATTGTCCTATTGAGTTGATTTTGTACTTCGTTTTGATATTCTTTGAATGCTTTAAACGTTTCGTCCTTGTATCTTAGTAAATAGACATATCCGAAACGACTAAAGTCATCAATGAAAGTAACAAAGTATCTTTTACCATTCCTAGTTATGGGTTTAAAGGGTCCACATACATCCGAATGTATTAAACCCAATAAATCTTTAGCCCTTTCATGAGTGCCTTTGAAAGGTGCTTTAGTCATCTTGCCTTGTAAACAAGATTCACATACATCAAACGAATCCATTTCATTTGATTTCAAAAGTCCATTCCTTTGAAGTGTATGCATTCGGTTCTTGTTTATATGTCCAAGGCGACAATGCCATAAATAGGAATCACTCAAATCCCTTTTGAGTTTCTTGGTGCTAGTATGGTATATTGAGCTATTAGATGATGCATCATCATGAACCAATTCATAAATTCCATTTGAAGGCGTAGCCTTGAAATAGAATATATCATCTTTAGAAAAATGGATATCATTATCAATAAAATTAACATTGAAACCACATTGTCTTAAGCGAGAAATAGAAATAATGTTTCGACATAAATCCGGTGCATACAAAACATTTTCTAAAATAAGCTCCAATCCACTTGGAAGCTTCAAAACAAATTCTCCTTGAGCTTTAACATGCACCTTTGCACCATTGCCCATATAGAGACTTGATGTTCCCGCTTTATGATCACTTCTTTTGAACCCCTGCAAAGAATTGCAAATATGAGTTCCACATCCCGTGTCTAATACCCATGTATTAGAAGAAGTAATACTAAGCTCTATATATACCATATATATATTACCTGAGGTTTGCCCTGCATCCCTCTTGTCCTTCAACTCTTTAAGATAGACCGGACAGTTTCGTTTCCAATGACCCATCTCACCGCAACCGAAACATGGGTCTTCCTTGGGGTTTGCCTTCTCGGCTACCTTTTGCTTCTTGGCCTTGTTGATGGTTGGGGTAACCATCTTCCCCTTCCCTTTGCCTTGATGGACGGGTCCTTTTCTCTTAGCCACCTTTGGCTTAGAGGTGTTACCTTTAGACCCACCTTGATCGATTGCTAACACGGGTAAAGCTCTTTTACCCATGCTTGTTTCCGCCGTCCTAAGCATACCATGAAGCTCACCTATGCTCTTATCCATCCCATTCATGTTGTAATTAATTACAAATTGATCAAACCTCTTTGATAGGGAGTTAAGGATAAGATCGGTGGCTAACTCATTAGATATGTTAAGGTTGAGACGGTTAGCACGATCGATAAGGCTTTTCATCTTAAGTACATAAGATGAAACCGATTGGGATTCGTCCATACGACAAGCATGAAGCGCCCGAACCGTTTCGAAACGCTCAACACGTGCTTGTTGGAGAAACATCTCCTTCAATTGTGTTATCATGTCGTAAGCGCTATGATGCTCGAAATCCTTTTGGAGTTCGGGTATCATAGTCCCAAGCATTAAGCATGAGACTTGAAGGGAGTCGTGGCAATACTTATCGTAAGAGGCCATTGCCTCCACATCACTCTCATCCGGTTGGTCGGGAATGGGGTCCTCAAGCACATACATTTTATCCTCTTGTTTGAGGACAATCCGAAGATTGCGGAACCAATCCATAAAATTTGTATGGTTGAGTTTGTCTTTCTCGAGGAGAGACCGTAACGATAGGTTGTTAAAGTTAAGTGGTGCGTTGTTCATGTTGTTGTTGTTATTAGCGGCCATCTACAAAATTCAACAAAGTTCTTTTAAGTATCGATTTGGATTTAATAAACAATACCCTTTTAATTTGTTTTATTAAATATTAGAATCCAACGGTAAATCAAATTTCGGTTAGGTGACCTTTATCCCGTCATTTGATTTAGCTAGGTAGTCATAATGACAATTGCAATCCTTTTGCAACTTCTAAGTTATGGGATCATGCAATCCTTTTGCATGGCATATTAATCCCATCAACGCCTATTTGTTCCTCATGCTTCGGTGACCCTAAGTTCATGATTCCCAAATCAAGTCGTCCTACTTGTGTAGACATGTAGACTTAACATACAAGTGGTTAGGTGACCTTTATCCCACAAGCATGCAAAGTGTACTTTATTCATATTAGTTCACTCATGACGGTTAGGTGACCTTTATCCCATCATGAGATTCCTAATATGTCTAAGTGTTTCCACAAAAGGATGGCGTTTAACTTGTTTATCTTGTATTAGTAAAGGGATTTTAGGTTTTCTACATTCTAGTTTAGAAAACAAAGTGCTATACACCAACATGCATTTGGTGTGTAGTATGTTTATGAAAAACCCATTTTCATGTGCCTTTTAGTAACCAATTACTAGTTTTAACCATTTCATTACCTTTTTAAATAAACCATTTTATTCAAGTCTAATAACCAATTATTAGTGTCATTTTGTTATGTTTTATTATAACCATTTTATAATGTATTATGCAAGTGTAATCATGTGATGATCTTGTAGCAACCAAACATACAAACATACACAAACATGCATAGCAAAGTGTTCACAATCAAGAGCCATTTTGGTAGACATTTGTTTAGCCAATAAACAAATGTCACCTAAGGGGTTAAACCAAAGTAAGAGATTTTACCAAAATCTCCCACTTAATCTTGTAATCTTCAAAACTTCATCTTGTAATCTTCTTCATGAATCTTCACTTTCATTTTACAAAATCATATCCTAATACAATTTTTCTAGAAAATGAAATAACAACCTATTCTATTTTACAAACCAAAATAGAACAAATTACATACAAAATACAAGATTAATTACAACTTTTACAAACCAAAATTACAAAATAATTACAAGCCATATGAATGAATATTACACCCATGAATAATCACCAAATCAATCAACCAAACAAACACATGGCCTAGGCTCGATTGTGAACAACAACATAACATCAAACATGGCCAAAACTTGAAATCCCAAACCCATTTTTGGGACCAAATATTTCGGCCATCACCATACACCCACCAAAACTCAATATTTTTACATTCTACTTTCATGCATGTTGGTAGATTGTAAAGAAAGTGAGTTTACTAGCCAAAAACAAGAAGCATATTAACAAGACTTTGGCTCTAGATACCATTGATGGATTTCAATACATAAACAAAGTCACAAACCCATTTTGTTACATATAAATTCGTGTGTATATGTATATATAAAGCGGAAGCAATTTCAAGTTTATGCATGTAAAGTTTAACCCTTTTAAATTTGAAATCCATTAAAGATCTAGTCTTGAAAATACACTTAAATGTAAATAGAGCTAGTTAGATGTTTATACCTACTCCAAAATGGAGGTGAAGAACTAGGATGAAGAAGATGATGTAGATGAAGAAAACTTCTAACTTGAAGCCTCAAATCTTTGATACCCACAAGCAATAATCAACACCCAAGACTTGGTTAGGATTTTAGACACTTAATTACTTGCAAAAATCAACCAAGAAAAGGAGAGGAAATTGCAAGTATTATTTTCAAAATGCTAGAGTCAAAGAGTGTGTTGAAAGTTGCACCAATGCATGTGTATTAGTCATAATTATATGGAGTAATCAAGGAAGGGTGGTTGGCACCTAGGAGCCTTCAAAAAAATGGCCCCCCACCCCTTCCATTTATTTTATATTTTATTACATATTTATAAAACATACATGCATTTAGTTGTAAGTATTTTATTTTATAAGCCTTTTATAAAATAAAATGCAACACACATATGTTACATACACTTTATATTATTTATAACCTATATAAATAATATACAACATGTAGTAACTTATAATTATCCAAATAATTATATCTAGCATTTATTTTAGAAAACCAATTTCTAAAATTCAAGTGTCGTGTATTTGCTTTAATGATCCGATTGTCAAAACAAATACATAAAGTGTTGATAGCTTGTTATTGGGTATGACCCGACTTGGATCACAACATGTAAGCCACATTAATTTATTATGTCTCTCGGGCACAAGAAAATCCTTCATAAGGTTCAATGGAATGCTCGTAGAGGACCCGAGTTCACCTGGGAGCGTGAAGATCAGATGAAGAAGAAATACCCGCATTTATTTCCAGAAGATACGTCAACACCTCCAACTGCTTAAAATTTCGGGACGAAATTTATTTAACGGGTAGGTACTGTAGTGACCCGAACTTTTCCATGTTTATATATATATTAAATGAAATTGTTATTTACATGATTAAGTGTTTCCAACATGTTAAGCAATCAAACTTGTTAAGACTTGATTAATTGAAATAGGTTTCATATAGACAATTGACCACCCAAGTTGACCGGTGATTCACGAACGTTAAAACTTGTAAAACCTATACGATGACATATATATGGTTATATATATAGTTAACATGATTTTATTATAAGTATGTATCTCATTAGGTATTTTAACAATGAGTTATATACATAAAAATGAGACTATTAATTTAAGAAACTCGAAAACGATAGATATAACGATTATCGTTATAACAACGTCTTACTAGGTACATATGAATCATATTAAGATATTGATACACTTGGTTAATTATGTTAAATGATAAGTAAATATATTATTAAGTGTAACAATGAAATACATATGTAAAAATAAGACTACTAACTTAATGATTTCGAAACGAGACATATATGTAACGATTATCGTTGTAACGACATTTAACTGTATATATATCATACAAGATATATTATATATCATAATATCATGATAATATAACAATTTAACATCTCATTTGTTATAATAAACAATGGGTTAACAACATTCAACAAGATCGTTAACCTAAAGGTTTCAAAACAACATTTACATGTAACGACTAACGATGACTTAACGACTCAGTTAAAATGTATATACATGTAGTGTTTTAATATGTATTCATACACTTTTGAAAGACTTCAAGACACTTATCAAAATACTTCTACTTAACAAAAATGCTTACAATTACATCCTCGTTCAGTTTCATCAACAATTCTACTCGTATGCACCCGTATTCGTACTCGTAGAATACACAGCTTTTAGATGTATGTACTATTGGTATATACACTCCAATGATCAGCTCTTAGCAGCCCATGTGAGTCACCTAACACTTATGAGAACCATAATTTAGCAACTAGCATGAAATATCTCATAAAATTACAAAAATATGAGTAATCATTCATGACTTATTTACATGAAAACAAAATTACATATCCTTTATATCTAATCCATACACCAACGACCAAAAACACCTACAAACACTTTCATTCTTCAATTTTCTTCATCTAATTGATCTCTCTCAAGTTCTATCTTCAAGTTCTAAGTGTTCTTCATAAATTCCAAAAGTTCTAGTTTCATAAAATCAAGAATACTTCCAAGATTGCAAGTTTACTTCCAAGTTTTCTAAATCCATTCCAAGTAATCATCCAAGATCAAGAAACCTTTGTTACTTAAAGTAGGTTATCTTTCTAATACAAGGTAATAATCATATTCAAACTTTAATTCAATTTCTATAACTATAACAATCTTATTTCGAGTGGAAATCTTACTTGAAATTGTTTTCGTGTCATGATTCTGCTTCAAGAACTTTCAAGCCATCCAAGGATCCTTTGAAGCTAGATCTATTTTTCTCATTTCCAGTAGGTTTATCCAAGGAACTTGAGGTAGTAATGATGTTCATAACATCATTCGATTCATACATATAAAGCTATCTTATTCGAAGGTTTAAACTTGTAATCACTAGAACATAGTTTAGTTAATTCTAAACTTGTTCGCAAATAAAAGTTAATCCTTCTAACTTGACTTTTAAAATCAACTAAACACATGTTCTATATCTATATGATATGCTAACTTAATGATTTAAAACCTGGAAACACGAAAAACACTGTAAAACCGGATTTACGCCGTCGTAGTAACACCGCGGGCTGTTTTGGGTTAGTTAATTAAAAACTATGATAAACTTTGATTTAAAAGTTGTTATTCTGGGAAAATGATTTTTATTATGAACATGAAACTATATCCAAAAATTATGGTTAAACTCAAAGTGGAAGTATGTTTTCTAAAATGGTCATCTAGACGTCGTTCTTTCGACTGAAATGACTACCTTTACAAAAATGACTTGTAACTTATATTTCCGACTATAAACCTATACTTTTTCTGTTTAGATTCAAAAAATAGAGTTCAATATGAAACCATAGCAATTTGATTAACTCAAAACGGATTTAAAATGAAGAAGTTATGGGTAAAACAAGATTGGATAATTTTTCTCATTTTAGCTACGTGAAAATTGGTAACAAATCTATTCCAACCATAACTTAATCAACTTGTATTGTATATTATGTAATCTTGAGATATCATAGACATGTATACAATGTTTCGACCTATCATGTCGACACATCTATATATATTTCGGAACAACCATAGACACTCTATATGTGAATGTTGGAGTTAGCTATACAGGGATGAGGTTGATTCCAAAATATATATAGTTTGAGTTGTGATCAATACTGAGATACGTATACACTGGGTCGTGGATTGATTCAAGATAATATTTATCAATTTATTTCTGTACATCTAACTGTGGACAACTAGGTAGGTTACTAACGAGGACAGCTGACTTAATAAACTTAAAACATCAAAATATATTAAAAGTGTTGTAAATATATTTTGAACATACTTTGATATATATGTATATATTGTTATAGGTTCGTGAATCAACCAGTGGCCAAGTCTTACTTCCCGACGAAGTAAAAATCTGTGAAAGTGAGTTATAGTCCCACTTTAAAAATATAATATTTTTGGGATGAGAATACATGCAGGTTTTATAAATGTTTACAAAATAGACACAAGTACGTGAAACTACATTCTATGGTTGAATTATCGAAATCGAATATGCCCCTTTTTATTAAGTTTGGTAATCTAAGAATTAGGGAACAGACACCCTAATTGATGCGAATCCTAAAGATAGATCTATCGGGCCTAACAAACCCCATCCAAAGTACCAGATGCTTTAGTACTTCGAAATTTATATCATATCCGAAGGGTGTCCCGGAATGATGGGGATATTCTTATATATGCGTCTTGTTAATGTCGGTTACCAGGTGTTCACCATATGAATGCTTTTTATCTCTATGTATGGGATGTGTATTGAAATATGAAATCTTGTGGTCTATTGTTACGATTTGATATATATAGGTTAAACTTATAACTCACCAACATTTTTGTTGACGTTTAAAGCATGTTTATTCTCAGGTGAATACTAAGAGCTTCCGCTGTTGCATAATAAAATAAGGACAAGATTTGGAGTCCAGGTTGGTATGATATTGTGTAAAAACTGCATTCAAGAAACTGATTTCGATGTAACATATTTGTATTGTAAACCATTATGTAATGGTCGTGTGTAAACAGGATATTTTAGATTATCATTATTTGATAATCTACGTAAAGCTTTTTAAACCTTTATTTATAAAATAAAGGTTATGGTTTGTTTTAAAAATGAATGCAGTCTTTGAAAAACGTCTCATATAGAGGTCAAAACCTCGCAACGAAATCAATTAATATGGAACGTTTTTAATCAATAAGAACGGGACATTTCAGTAAGCATAAAGCTTAGTGAATGCAATAATTATACATATACATATATAATCTACTTACTTGCAAACACTTACACAAATACCGCATACATGCTAGCAATCTAATTAGCATACCATCGCAAGTATAAAGCTAATAATCTCCCATACCGTAAGCTAGCATAACAAATAGCATATATTCATCACAATATTAAATGCTAAATAAACAACATACACAATATGGTTAACCATTCTCGCGTCATGGTGCTACCGGCTCTTTGGTTCACACCATACGCATTTGTCATGATGCTACCGGCTCTTTGGTTCACATCACAACTCGAGTCATACTCACGCTAGAGTGCTACCGGCTCTTTGGTTCACACTATAACAACGCTAAGGTGCTACCGGCTCTTTGGTTCACACCCTAACAAATCATGCTATAGTGCTACCGGCTCTTTGGTTCACACTACAACACACGTACTATGACGCTACCGGCTCTTTGGTTCACATCATAGCACGCCCGCACATACTATGGCACTACCGGCTCTTTGGTTCATACCATAGCATACAAATAAATACATTATATACATATGCATATAATTATTCCACTCACCTTGGATTGCCCGCACAAGTCATGTATGTAATTCACATCCAAACGCAAACGAGCAAGCTTTACCTATAATACGCATATACATATACACACAATCAACATACATTCTCTACAAGAGAATTCGATGCCAACACCCTTAACCGAGTGTTTCTATCTAACACAACGACCCACCCATTTAGTCACCTAAAATGGACTTCACCAATTACCACTACGGGTGGTAATTCCGACCCATTCAAACAAGTACAATTTAACCAAAATTATACTTGACACCATTTAAGCCAATATAGGTCTTAACAAAATTGCTTATTAACCAATTAATCCAAAATTAAAATCATTACCAAATTTGACCCATCTCATTTCACCCGTTTTGACATAAGTCCCGAAAACGCCCAAAATCACTAATGACTAGTGATTATAATTTCAAAACACCAATTAACACCTAAATCAAACATTTATATACTTGGTTCATCAAATCTTGACCTCATATCTTAGTTTGACTCCAAATCAAGGTTAACACTCATTTTAACCAACTAACATGTTCTTATGAACATCTAAGTCACCAATACATATACAATCTAGTGATTAACACCCAAACCAATGACAAATACTTTCAAATTTGTCATCTAACCCTAAACCCACAATAATCGGGTCCACTTACACTAGCAATACAATAAAACCCCCAATTTCATGAGAAATGGGGTTTAGAACCCTTACAAGCTCAAACCCTAAACATAAACAAGAATCTTAAAATTAAATTCGAAGTTAGGGCTTACCAACACTACCAAAACGTAGCCAAGAACGAGATGAACAACAATAACACCTAAGCTTTTGATCGATTCAAGCTTCTTCATCTCCAAAACCCCAAATCTCTCTCTAGAATTCTCTCTCTCTCTCTCTAAGATAGATGAGAGTGTTTGTGGATGTGAAAGTGATCCAAAAGTGGATCTAATACTGCCAATATGTCCACAGATCCGTCCTCAAGTGAAAAGACCAAAAAGCCCCTCATTTAACTCAAAAATAGAAAAGACAGAAAAACTGTCTCAGGTGGGGTGCGCGGCGCGCACCCTTGAATGTGCGCGGCGCGCACAAGGGTTTAAACCGATTCTGAAGTTCAGGGACTGATTCTGACTAATCCTGATTCTGATGTAAATTCTGAAAATGCATAAGTGTTAGGTAGACCTTTTGTGGCGCTTTCTGGTGCACACATTTTCTGACACTTTCAGGAACATTTTCTGATGCACAAAATTCAGGATCTTACAGTCAACCAAAAGGTTGGTGAGTTCATTAGTTTATCATAAATAATCATTTCATAATTTTAATAGACCACAAGATTTCATATTTCCATTTCTCATAAACATACGTCCCATGCATAGAGACAAAAATCATTCATATGGATTGAACACCTGATAACCGACATTAACAAGATGCATATAAGAATATCCCCTATCATTCTGGGAAATCCTTCGAATATGCTATAAAACAACATCGAAGTACTAAAGCATCCGGTACTTTGGATGGGGTTCGTTAGGCCCAATAGATCTATCTTTAGGATTCGCGTCAATTAGTAGACTAGTTTACTAATTCTTAGGTTACCAAGTAAAAGGGGCATATTCGGCTTCGATCATTCAACGATATAATGTAGTTTCGATTACTTGTGTCTATTTCGTAAAAACATTTATAAAAATTTCGCATGTATTCTCAGCCCAAAAATATAAAGGGTAAAAAGGTAAATGAAACTCACCTAATGTATTTTGTAGTAAAAATACATATGACAATATTGAACAAATGTAGGGTTGGCCTCGGATTCACGAACCTATATCATTCATTTATATATTAAAACGTATACTGGAAATCTCATAATTTCATTTATTAATATATGTTATTTATGTAATTGTAATTATAATATTCATACTAAATTTCATTTAAAATAATATATTTTTATTATATCTTAAATTATGTGTTATATATGTTTTTTTGTATATATATATCAAAAATGATTATTGTAGTTATATCATTATCTATATATATTTAGTATTATATTAATATACCTAATTTTGTCATATGTAGCCATATGTATAATGATAATATGTTTTTCATATAGTTATTTGGAATATCAATATATTTATAGTATATATAATAAATGTGTTTTTATGTTCAAAATATTTATTTGTTAAAATGATAGTTTTGATATTAAAGTTTTACTAATGATCATAATAATAACTTTATTAATAATGAAAATATTAATAATAATAATGATTTTGTTAATAGTGATACTTATGTTAATAATATTCATAATAATCTTAATAACTATAACAATGTTATTAATACAAATATTAATTAAAATAATAATGATAATGTTAATAAAAACCACTTATATTAATACTAATACTAAAAATCATAAAATTATCCTAACACTAATATTAATGGGAATTATATCATTTTCATACTAATAATGATAATAATAATCATAATCTTAATGATAATAGTAATATAATTGTATTTATTATTTATGATAATAATTAAAGGTAACTAATACTTATTAGTAACACTAACAATAATAATAACTATAATACTTAGTAATAATACCAAAAATTAATAATAACAATAATAATAATAACAATAATAATAACAATTAGTAAGAAAACTACCTCAAAATGGTTTTTCTAAAAAGAAATGTCTCAGGCCGGAATCGAACCCGAGACCTCTCGTTAACCCAGCTCACCATCAAACCATTCCTCTGTTTCATCATTTGTGTTTTATTTTCCCACTTATGTTTATTTACCCTTTATACCTTGATGTATAACCTGAAAGCCCAACCGAAGAAAAGGAACTCGGCCCATCAGCATTACACTCTCGGCCCAATCTTGAAATGATACAAAAAAATAAACAAAGAACCCGGTAACCAGGCTCGAACCTCCAACCATTCGATTAACCAATACCCCTCTTAACCATCTACTCTATCTCGTTTATCCGACATTATGAGAATCCTATATGTATTTATTTAGTTTTATGTTTTCCTCTTCATCTTCATAGAATCAAACGACCCGAAACCCTTAATCATACAGATAGTTCTATAATTTGAATTAGGACTTTCCAACAGAATCCAATCCATCTATATATGACTTTAAACTAATTGAGAACGAAAAAAAAAATAAAACAAAAATAGCACAGCTCGTCGCTGTTATAGGTTTTTAAAAAAAAAATTCACTTTTGAATTTTTAGAATGATTTAGCTCAAGCTTCCTACACGAAAAATGTTTTAAAACTTTCCTGTAATCTTTATCAAACTTCAATTTCACTAAATTCGTAATACAAAATTTAAATTTAAATGAAGAACACAGTTTGACTTTTTACCTCACAAACTTTGACTTCGAAAATTAACAATCACTAACATGAATTGAGACTTGAAAAATTACAGAGAGTTCGAGTACGAGCTTTCTAATAATCCTGCATTAATGGATTTTGATATTTGATTTGATTTGATTTTTGATTTTGGCCTAAAAGATGAATGTAAAGAGGATAAATGGGGTTTCTTTTAAATTCTCTGTTTTATGAATATCAGTAGGTTAGTTTTAAAGGCGTAATTTAAGGAGTTATGTAGTATAATAATAAACCTAACTTTGTTTGATAGCTGTGACTTGCTCGACAATATGTCACAAGTAAAATAGAAAAGCAAAAAAAGATAATAAATGGAACAGGGAAGAAGGAAAAAAAAAACCAATCAGATTGGGATGGAATGGACACATTTTTATATACATAGTATATATATCTGCACTTATATACAAAGTATATATATCTGTATTTATATAATTTATATAAGTAAATCTATATTTATGTATCTCTATTTATAACTTATAATTAATCTTAATACTTAATAAATACACTATTTTAATAATACTTAATATTATAAATAATAATAAAATTTATGATAATATAATAGTAATAATAATAACAATAGCTAAAGTAATAATATTATTAATAATGATAATAAAAATGATAACAATATTAACAATACTATTAATACTACTAATTATAATAGTATTAATGTTATCAATAAAATTGATAATGATAATAATATAACTCTACAATACAAATTTCGTATTTATATGTTATATATATTAATAATATTACTAATACTGATATTACTATTAATATTTATTTTAATGTACATGATATAGAAGTTATATTTTTAATTTATAAATTAATATGTTAATATTATATCAAACTATATTTCTATTTATTATATATATATATATATATATATATATATATATATATATATATATATATTTAAATATATTTGTATCTATTTAATTACAAGTAATAGTTCGTGAATCGTCGGAATTGGTCAAGGCTGTATGACAATAGTTCAAACTTTTTGAGACTTAACATTATAGACTTTGCGTATCGTGTCGAAATCATATAAGATTAAATTCAAATTTGGTCGGAAATTCCCGGGTCATCATAGTACCTACCCGTTAAAGAAATTTTGTCCCGAAATTTGAGTGAGGTGGTCATGGCTTACAATAAAAATGTTTTCATGACCAATATAAGTTGATAATTAGAGGTTTATCATCATTGAATAATAATGATAAAATAATTTTGATTATTCTAAGAATACGAGTGAAGCTATCGCAAAAGAGTGAATTGAAGAAAAATAAGATTTTCCTTAGCTTTTGACGTAAACAGGGTTGAATTCCGGAATTCAAGGGATTTATAGAAAATCTTTGAAATCAAAAAGATTTGATTCTTCGGTGAGTAAGGAAATTAAACTCTCTATAATTAAATACGGTGATCTGCCTCGATTACTCTGTCTAATATTTCCATTATAAATTAAACTTTTTCGCTCCATCATTCTCACCATTCATATACTTTCTTTCTTAGTTCATACATTCAAAAGATTGTGAAAATGCTAAATTCAGTTCTAATCCTTGATATTTCCTAATTATAATTTTTGTCATCCTTCTTTTCAATCTTCCACTAGAGAAATCTGTTTACTTCTAATATTACCTTGGGGTGATACTATTTTTAATTCTACCGTGTCTTTATATTGCTATTCGTATTAATATCCATGGTTTGTAACCTCCGTGTTGTTATTAGGCTTTATATTTTCTCTTATATTTCGGAGCTCTTTGCCTTTTTATTCTCTTCTCGAATTCTAGTAAAGCGAGTAATGGTCCAGAATTCATAAGTATGGAGTTTTGAATGAACTTAATGTTCTAAACAAGAAAGAATGTAATAGCACGATTTGATTTGTCAAATTACCAGAATCACTGAGAATAGAATTATCAAGAATATATTTTCTTGATATGTTCAGAAGTTAAGCAGAATGAAAGAGTTATGTAACCTGACACATGATGACGTTATAATCTGTGAATCATCATGTTCCATTTAGAAACTCAGCATGACTTATTGTAATATAATCACGTTGATCAAGTGTCATTATATTATACTAACTCATGCATCAGTTCCCAACACTCCTTCAAAAGCATTCATAGTTTAACTTGAAAGTTTATAGAATATAGAAACTAACAGTTTCTTATATGATGTAATACTGGTAGCGCGAAGAGATAAATGACTTCATATAAGAATATTTATGAAAATATCCTCAGAAATATCGAAGATATTTATGATGATATTTTGGAATTTCTAAGTTCGATGGTTGATGAAGAAAGATTCTTCGCAAGATTTTAACATGAGTATGGAGCAAGATATTTGTTGAAGGTTTCATCGGATTTAGAATTACTTGGATTCTTTGAATATAGGGTATGGTCCTTGTATTTGTCCTTGGTCTCCTTCGTGATTAGCTCAATCCGTTTTCTGGTTCTAACTTTTCTGAGCTTTTCTAACATATTATTCCTTATCATCAAACTTCCGATGATTAAGGTCGTTTACGGTTACCTACAGTTTCTGCTGCTTCATTCAGCTTTTTCAAAGTTCAATGTATTGATTCGTAGGCTGGGTGCTTTTCAAAATTTCAGAATTGAAGATCACATTTCCAGAAGTTATACGTTATATGTATATATATATAACTGTTGAAGTGAAAATGCTGCGGGATTCGAGAATAATGATTGATGATTCCTAGTAGTTGGTATGGCAATTATTGTTACATGATGTAGATGAGTACATGGTAGGGTTTCAATGGATAAATATAGTGATTTATCGGAGAGATTTAAGCCACGGAGCGACGAGGTTACTGATACGTCTGTGGTTATAAAGGTGGAATATAAAAGGTTCCCCGGTAACAATAAAAGAGTTCGCATATATATCAAAGTTATAATAAAGTTGTTTCGAATGAAAAGTCGAAGTTGTCTTGCTGGAGCTGTGACAAAATTGGCTATTTTGAAAAAGAACTGCAGAGTTATTCTGGGTAATAATAACACCAAAGGAATTGTCACAGCTACGTGTTAAACGTTTACTCAGTTTCTGAGAGTTTTTAAGGTGTATAACTATATGCATAAAGCTTTCCTTCTGTAGATGAAGTGTCGTTGGTTCATCCTCTCGATTGAGGTGTTTTCAAGAATCATGAAAGGTTTGAACGCAGAATGTAATTTTGAAGATACAAATGATGTTTAAGACGAAATCAAGTGGCAAACTTGAAGAATTGTTTAGTTTCATATGTTATAATCAATATTTTAATTCATTTTAATTGTACAATGTTATTAGTCCACAGTCGATAGTCCACAGTTGACAGTCCAATATTTCATATATAGTTTAATATATAATATTCGAATTAATTAATACGTGTCGTGACCCGTATACGTCTCAGACTCGATCACAACTCAAACTATATATATTATTGTAGAATCAACCTCAACCCTGTATAGAGAACTCGATCATTACTGCATATAGAGTGTCTATGGTTATTCCAAATAATATATATAGATGTGTCGATATGATATATCAAAACCTTGTATACGTGTCCCGATATTTAAAATGCGTAAAAAAATAACAGAAATTAAATGACGATAAATAAAGTGCATAAAGTAAATAACAGGAATTAAGTGACGATAAATAAAATTGTGATAATTAAATTGCGATAAATAAACTGCGATAAATAAAATGTAATAAGGAATTAACATTTAGCTAGGAACAGTTAGCTAGGATTTTGTTAGCGTGGTTTCTTAACAGAATTTCTTATAGTTAATTTGTTTGTTTCTAACAAATTTTTATTTTGTCCAATGTTTTTCTTCATTATGCCACTTGTTGAGTTCTGATAAGTCAAAATCTAAATATGAAATTGAATGACAATGGTTATTCTATGGTGAACGGATTCGTATATCTGTGGATGTAGGTAGAATAGTAAATGACTGTTGAATCAGAATTGAAAAAAATGTACAGTGCAACTTATTAATGTGAAATCTAAATATTCCTCGGGTATTACCTACCCGTTAAAATATTTCCACCATTAACAGTTTTTACAATAAAACTTTTAATTACAATCTTTATGAGAACATATATACATATATATTTTCTTCAGACGTAATCATGGATTTAATGAGTCAATGTGATATTAAACTCATCAGATTTACGGCTAGAACCAGAGTACATAATCTCTAAAACATTAGAGATTACATAATCGCTATGAAGGATGAAGATAGTTTATGTAGAACGATTCGTAGAACGATGATTATGCTTGAGGTATAGATTGCGAGGTCGAGGCGTGTGATAATGTTGTTGTTGTTGGTATTGGTTATGTTGCTGGTGCTGCTGATGGTGGTACTGTTGCTATCGGTGCTACAAGTGTTGTTGGTGCTAAGGTTGGTGATGATGTTTGTGTAGTAAGTATAGCTTGTAGATCATGCACCATTTTTGTCAGGGTTTCTATCCTACCCTCTATCATTTCTATCCATCCACTCATCTGATTCAATAGATCTTGATTATCAATTCGAAGTTCCCTAACTTCTTCTAATATTCCCCTTCGATTGGTATTCGGAAGTAGAGGTTGAATATTTTCTGAGATTGCAGTAATGCGACCTTCGAGGTGAAAAACTTTAGCAAGAAGGGTGAATACAGTGTTGCGCATAGGTTCACCGGTGAGTACATCGTTTTCTCCGATGTTAGGAGGTAAGTTTGGTTCGCGGTAGGGCTTGCCTTCTTCGTTTCTCCATCGAGTGAGTAAGTCTCGGACCCACCCCCATCTCCTACAGAAAGAAAAATAGCTAAACGGTGGAGACACTTCTGGTTCATTTACTTCGGAGTCTACTTCAATGCGCATCTCGAAATTGCTTCCGGAACTAATGGAATCCAAGCTAGGTGTAGGATCCATCTCTTATGATCATTTAGAGGATTTTCGATATGAAATGATTTTCGGTTATCGGATAATATTCTAATTATATAGAATATCTAAAATAGTACAGAACATCCCGTAGATTACGGAGGAAATTAAGGAAACGTGTCAGATAAAGTCTACAGTAACAGATATGCTAAGATATGAATTTTGACTATACACTATTCATGCAGTCAATGCAGTAAAACGTGTCTAGACTAAGAATAATGAGCATGTAATTTCCTAAGGATGATAAGCAGATGATTTCCGACAAAAACGATAAGCAAAACTTTTGACATGCAGACACGGTCGAAGTCCAGACTCACTAATGCGTCCTAACGACTATCAGTTAGACTCACTAATGCAAGACCTGGTTCGCTACGACCACCGCTCTGATAACAACTGTAGAGACCCGTCCTAATCCATCCGGACGAATACATTACATTTGGTTACATCGCGAGATACTTGACCTTTGTATGATACATTTTACAAACATTGCATTCGTTTTTGAAAAGACAATCTTTCATCACATCGAAAGTTGACGTCATGGATACCATTTTATAATATATCTAACTATAATTGACTTAATAATAATCTTGATGAACTCAACAACTCGAATGCAACGTCTTTTGAAATATGCCATGAATGACTCCAAGAAATATCTTTAAAATGAGCAAATGCACATCGGAAGATTTCTTTCGTACCTGAGAATAAACATGCTTTCAAGTGTCAACCAAAAGGTTAGTGAGTTCATTAGTTTATCATAAATAATCATTTCATAATTTTAATAGACCACAAGATTTCATATTTCCATTTCTCATAAACATACGTCCCATGCATATAGAAAAAAATCATTCATATGGATTGAACACCTGGTAACCGATATTAACAAGATGCATATAAGAATATCCCCTATCATTCCGGGAAATCCTTCGGACATGATATAAAACAACATCGAAGTACTAAAGCATCCTATACTTTGGATGGGGTTCGTTAGGCCCAATAGATCTATCTTTAGGATTCGCGTCAATTAGTAGACTGGTTTACTAATTCTTAGGTTACCAAGTAAAAGGGGCATATTCGGCTTCGATCATTCAACCATATAATGTAGTTTCGATTACTTGTGTCTATTTCGTAAAAACATTTATAAAAATTTCGCATGTATTCTCAGCCCAAAAATATAAAGGGTAAAAAGGTAAATGAAACTCACCTAATGTATTTTGTAGTAAAAATATATATGAAAATATTGAACAAATGCAGGTTTGGCCTCGGATTCACGAATCTATATCATTCATTTATATATTAAAACGTATACTGGAAATCTCATAATTTCATTTATTAATATATGTTATTTATGTAATTGTAATTATAATATTCATACTAAATTTCATTTAAAATCATATATTTTTATTATATCTTAAATTATGTGTTATATATGTTTGTTTTGTATATATATATCAAAAATGATTATTGTAGTTATATCAGTATCTATATATATTTAATATTATATTAATATACCTAATTTTGTCATATGTAGCCATACGTATAATGATAATATGTTTTTCATATAGTTATTTGGAATATCAATATATTTATAGTATATATAATAAATGTGTTTTTATGTACAAAATATTTATTTGTTAAAATGATAGTTTTGATATTAAAGTTTTACTAATGATCATAATAATAACTTTATTAATAATGAAAATATTAATAATAATAATGATTTTGTTAATAATGATACTTATGTTAATAATATTCATAATAATCTTAATAACTATAACAATGTTATTAATACAAATATTAATTAAAATAATAATGATAATGTTAATAAAAACCACTTATATTAATACTAATACTAAAAATCATAAAATTATCCTAATACTAATATTAATGGGAATTATATCATTTTCATACTAATAATGATAATAATAATCATAATCTTTATGATAATAGTAATATAATTGTATTTATTATTTATGATAATAATTAAAGGTAACTAATACTTATTAGTAACACTAACAATAATAATAACTATAATACTTAGTAATAATACCAAAAATTAATAATAACAATAATAATAATAACAATAATAATAACAATTAGTAAGAAAACTACCTCAAAATGGTTTTTCTAAAAAGAAATGTCTCAGGCCGGAATCGAACCCGAGACCTCTCGTTAACCCAGCTCACCATCAAACCATTCCTCTGTTTCATCATTTGTGTTTTATTTTCCCACTTATGTTTATTTACCCTTTATACCTTGATGTATAACCTGAAAGCCCAACCTAAGAAAAGGAACTCGGCCCATCAGCATTACACTCTCGGCCCAATCTTGAAATGATAAAAAAAATAAACAAAGAACCCGGTAACCAGGCTCGAACCTCCAACCATTCGATTAACCAATACACCTCTTAACCATCTACTCTATCTCGTTTATCTGACATTATGAGAATCCTATATGTATTTATTTAGTTTTATGTTTTCCTGTTCATCTTTATAGAATCAAACGACCCGAAACCCTTAATCATACAGATAGTTCTATAATTTGAATTAGGACTTTCCAACAGAATCCAATCCATCTATATATGACTTTAAACTAATTGAGAACGAAAAAAAATTAAAAAAAATAGCACAGCTCGTCGCTATTATAGGTTTTAAAAAAAATTCACTTTTGAATTTTTAGAATGATTTAGCTCAAGCTTCCTACACGAAAAATGTTTTAAAACTTTCCTGTAATCTTTATCAAACTTTAATTTCACTAAATTCGTAATACAAAATTTAAATTTAAATGAAGAACACAGTTTGACTTTTTACCTCACAAACTTTAACTTCGAAAATTAACAATCACTAACATGAATTGAGACTTGAAAAATTACAGAGAGTTCGAGTACGAGCTTCCTAACAATCCTGCATTAATGGATTTTGATATTTGATTCAATTTTTGATTTTGGCCTAAAAGATGAATGTAAAGAGGATAAATGGGGTTTCTTTTAAATTCTCTGTTTTATGAATATCAGTAGGTAAGTTTTAAAGGCGTAATTTAAGGAGTTATGTAGTATAATAATAAACCTAACTTTGTTTGATAGCTGTGACTTGCTCGACAATATGTCATAAGTAAAAGAGAAAAGCAAAAAAAGATAATAAATGGAACAGGGAAGAAGGAAAAAAAAACCCAATCAGATAGGGATGGAATGGACACATTTTTATATACGGAGTATATATATCTGCACTTATATACAAAGTGTATACGGAGTATATATATCTGTATTTATATAATTTATATAAGTAAATCTATATTTATGTATCTCTATTTATAACTTATAATTAATCTTAATACTTAATAAATACACTATTTTAATAATACTTAATATTATAAATAATAATAAAATTTATGATAATATAATTGTAATAATAATAACAATAACTAAAGTAATAATATTATTAATAATGATAATAAAAATGATAACAATATTAACAATACTATTAATACTACTAATTATAATAGTATTAATGTTCTCAATAAAAATGATAATGATAATAATATAACTCTACAATACAAATTTCGTATTTATATGTTATATATATTAATAATATTACTAATATTGATATTACAATTAATATTTATTTTAATGTACATGATATAGAAATTATATTTTTAATTTATAAATTAATATGTTAATATTATATCAAAGTATATTTCTATTTCTATTTATTTTATATATATATATATATATATATATATATATATATATATATATATATATATATATATATATATATATATATATATATATATATATATATATATATATATATATATATATATATATATATATATATATATATATATATATATATATATATATTAAATATATTTGTATCTATTTAATTACAAGTAATAGTTCATGAATCGTCGGAATTGGTCAAGGTTGTATGACAATAGTTCAAACTTTTTGAGACTTAACATTATAGACTTTGCTTATCGTGTCGAAATCATATAAGATTAAATTTAAATTTGGTCGGAAATTCTCGGGTCATCACAGTTGCGGTTGTTGGGATAGTTGTTGCGATTGTGGTTGTAATTGTTGTTGTTGTTGTTGTTCTGGTGACTCTTGTCACCGTTTTCCTCCCACTTCCTCTTGAGTTGTTTCATGTTGGCTTCTTTGGCCGCCTGCTATTTAATTCTTCCCTCAATCTGATTTATGAGTTTATGAGACATTCGACTTGCCTTCTGTATAGAAGCAGGCTCGGGTGAACTCACATCTTCTTGAATCCTTACTGGTAACCCTTTTACAAACACATCGATCTTCTCTTCTTCATCTTCGAACGCTCCCGGACACAATAGGCACAACTCTGTGAATCGTCGTTCATATGTGGTAATGTTGAACCCTTGTGTTCGTAACTCTCTAAGTTCTGCCTTGAGCTTATTGACTTCGTTTCTAGGACGGTACTGCTCGTTCATCAATTGCTTGAATTTCGACCACGGTAGTGCGTAAGCAGCATTTTGTCCTACCTGTTCAAGATAAGTGTTCCACCACATTAACGTAGTACCTGTGAAGGTATGCGTAGCGTACTTAACTTTGTCCTCTTCAGTACACTTACTTATGGCAAACACCGATTCGACTTTCTCGGTCCACCGTTTCAATCCAATTGGTCCTTCGGTTCCATCAAATTCCAAAGGTTTGCAGGCAGTGAATTCTTTGTAGGAGCATCCGACACGATTTCTTGTGGAATTAGTTCCACTGCTAAATCCAGAGTTATTGTTATTTTGCATTGCAGCCTGTACTGCGGCTATGTTTGCTGCAAGGAAAACACGGAAGTCTTCCTCGCTCATGTTCAAATTCTGACGAGTCACCGGTTCCCTTTCCTTCAAAATAGCCAACTGAATCGAGTTAATCATACAGAATATTAAGAGTAGTCAATAGTATTTCGTAGCATAATATGAACTCATTTATAAAAGATTTTTCTTCATATTAGCGTTTTATAAGTTTAAATTCGGGTACTACCTACCCGTTAAGTTCATACTTAGTAGCTAATATACAATTTAACTACTACAATTCCATATGAAAAACTGATTATAATAATATATCACATACAAATATTCTTCAAACTTACAACTTCGCTATAATACATATAACATGAAATATAGTACACTTTGATACAGGACAGTTTTGAAGAAAAATCTAGTTAATACGCAAGTTGTTCAGCAAAGGAAATAAAGACACGTAATTCATAAGTCCAGAAACAAGTCATGCATTCTAGTTTTACTAGGACGACTTCCCATCCTTGGTCTTGTGGAAAATAACCGTTATGACCATTGGCTAGGCAGCATGTTGTAATGTTGTCAAAAGGACGAGGGTTTTGTAATGTCCAACAGCCCCGTAATAATCTAAAAACCTTGTTTCTCACCCAACTACTGAATCCGTCACTTGTAGGAAGGTTTTATTTAAAAGTTTCAATCCGATGTTCTTTTTCTCACTTTGGTAAGAAGCTGTAGTGACCCGAACTTTTCCATGTTTATATATATGAAATGAAATTGATATTTAATGGTGTATCCTATCGTATACACGCATAAAAGGCATAATGGTTGCATAAAAAGTAGCGTCAGGAAGGCTGGAAACAACAGTTTTGTGGAGTTATCCGTCCAGCATTCTCCGTTGTACAGGCTTCTCCGTCGTGCATAACCCTTGAAGGCCGCCTAGCGCGTAAGCCCTGGTCGGAGAACGCCACCTTCAACATAAATTTCGAATCACAAGTAACAGAACATATCATCATCTGACACGTGTCCCCGATCAATCTGGTGGATCTAACACTATAAATAGACCCCTTGGGTCGTCATTTTACACAGTTCAGATATTCTGACAATTTTGAAAGCTGAGACTTCACTTCTCTTTCTCTCTCTACTTTTTCTCACTAGAAGTCATCCGGCTAGCACTTTTACGCTCTACGGATGACAGATTGATTAAGTCACCCCACAAGTTTCTACACTTGTGAACCGGGTCTGCAGGGATAATTTCCCAAGGGTAAAAATCAATCGGCAACATTCCGCCCTCCTAAAGCTAGATAACTTCTAGTATCTTGTTGACGCACTAAGCCTTACCTCATAAGGAAATAGGTGTTAACAATGGCGCCATCCACGAATGCAAAGAATACACAAAACGGAAAAGGAACAAAAACAACTGAAGCTCCATTTGTACTTGAAGCAGTCAACAATTCATCAACTGATGACATGATAACTGTTGAAGATGTACCTGTTCCGCCACTAGATGGTACGATTGAAGAAACAGTTGCTGAAACTGCAGAAAGGCTTAAGCATTTGGCAACTAATTCGGAGAAAAGGCCAGTAATCGAAGAAACGACAACCAAAAGTGCGGAAAGACTTCCAAATTTTGTTACTAATCCAGAGCGACGACCATTGATGCAACCACGTCGATGTCCATCATTTATACCTTTTCGGCGGATGGCGGATGGCAAAGACAAGCAAATCATGAAAAGGCAATCTATATCAAAATACAGGTTATCCAGGCTACTTGACAAGCTTGGTAGTCTTATTGATGATTCTGAGGATGATAATGACCTGAGCTATGATAATAATGACTCTAATGATGAAACTGACAAAGATGAGTTCATGTCAAAGAAGCAGGCAGTGTTGCTTTTGAATGACATTCTTAAGCAGACAACTCCGATAAAATATAAGCAACGCTTAGCGCAGCCCGCCGTCCATGCTGTGGCTGTAGATAATTTCTTCGCCCTTATTACTGGAGAGCAAGCAACAAAGCCACCAGCTATGGCAGAATCCACTCAGTGTTTCATTGATCGAATTGCTAACTATTCGTTGCCTAGGAATCTTAGCATACCGGCAATTGGAGTTTATGATGGCACAACAGATCCTGAGGATTTCCTCACCATGTTTGAAGGCGCTATGAGGTTGCAGCATTGGGATGACGAGGTAGCTTGTCATATGTTTCCAATGGTGCTGCAGAAAATGGCAAGGGAATGGTTTGCTAGCTTGCAGCCAAGAAGCATCACTAGTTATTTGGACCTCCGTGCAAAGTTTGTTATGCAGTATCAAAACCTTCGAAGCTGTACTTTGACACATCTTGATGCACATGAGATCACAATGCATCACAATGAATCCTTGAGTAATTTCATGAAGCGATACACACTTGAAGCACAGAAGATACCTGATTGTCCAGAATCTCAGCTAGTATCTAGTTTTATTTTTTGTCTGGATCAGCAACGGTTTAGTGCACTTGTTCATGCGTTAAGGTATGACTTGCCAAAGACTCTACATCAGGCGTTGGAAGTTGCACAGAAGCATGTTCTAGCCGGTGAGTGGGGGATGAATAAGTTTGATGTCAGCAGCAGTAGCAAACCGCACAACGGAGGGAGGTACTTTGACAAGAATCTGAGGAGGAATGACAATTCCAATGGTGGATCGAGAGGCAACAACCATCCCAATGATTGTCATCACAATAGAACGCCAATAGAGAGGCATCCGTTAGTAATGGCGCTGACTAAAACTCCAAAAGAGATTCTTTTCACTGAACCAATCCGGACGACTTTCAATTCGCCGGCACCCATGGAAGAAAGAGAAGGTCCAAAAAGTGAATTATGGTGTGACTTTCATGAAGCATGGGGTTATGATACAGATAATTGCAAATCTCTGATGAGAGAGATCATCGCAAACATCAAAGAAGGAGAGTTAAACCACTTGTTACCAGGCAAACAATACAAGAAGAATGATCCTCGTAGGAAATTTGGATGGCAAAGGAATGATGGTGGAAGAGGTCGTCGAGGAGATAACAGAAGAAGGGAAGATCATGGCGGAGGAGATAACAGAAATCAGTACAGAAACCGGATCACGGAGCGTGAGTCAACTCCAGACGTTGTAATCAAAATGGTGTGGTTGAATGGAAGTCACTACGAGGACGGTGAGCAGTCGGATAACAATGTTGATAGCTGGAGATATGCTCCAATTATTTTTCAACCAATTCAAAATTGGGCTTTGTCCGTTCAGCCAGTGGTCATTTCAGCAGAAATTGCAAACAAGTTCATCAGCCATATTTACACAGATACAGGCAGTGAGGCTGACATCATTTATTGGCATTATTTCAAAGCTTTTCCAAGGCATGTGCAGGTAAGAGCTAGGCGGACGAGTTTGAAGGTTTCAGGGCTAACAGGAGCGCCAGTGAATGTAATGGGAAAAGTTCGTTTGGAGGTCGTTTTGGGAACATTTCCACTATTAAGAAATGAAATAATCGATTTCACTATCTTGGATGGTAATTCACGATTCAATGTCGTTTTTGGACGGGCAGCATTAGCAAAGTTCGGAGCGATAACATCAACGGCCCATGCAGAGAACAAATTCCCAACTCCTAATGGAGTAGCCGCCATACACTCACAGTATGTGGCACCAACAAGGAAACGATCCACATTTGCAAGCATACCAGAAGACAATATGAATCAGAGGAGGAGAAATTGGTTGTTCAGGGAAGATGAGGTTCAGGATTTTTTAATTCCATAATCAAGTGTTTGGGCCGGACAGCTCTGGGCGCTCGGCGTGTGAAGAAGCAATTTGTTAGCATTTTTTATCAAGAGCAGAATTTATCATTTCAATAAACGCAGTTTATTAGCATTTTCTGAAGAGCAACGTGTATCAATTTACTGTAGACCATTGTGGTCATTTTTACAGTGCATGTATTCGCAATAAGCATATACTGAACATTCATGATGTACTAATTAGGCTTGATCCACCTAAATTCGTCATCAATCGTTTATGTATTGCTCAGTACTGATCAATAAATTTTATATTTTTCTTAAACAAAGTGTTACCCGTGACAAATGTAGAATATTGCATTTATATCCTGCCCACTGAGGGAGTGTATTTTTATACCTCCTATGGCGGAAGCTTTTGTGCCGGCCAGCAAAAGGTGAAATGTCCCGTTCTTATTGATTAAAAACGTTCCATATTAATTGATTTCGTTGCGAGGTTTTGACCTCTATATGAGACGTTTTTCAAAGACTGCATTCATTTTTAAACAAACCATAACCTTTATTTCATCAATAAAGGTTTAAAAAGCTTTACGTAGATTATCAAATAATGATAATCTAAAATATCCTGTTTACACACGACCATTACATAATGGTTTACAATACAAATATGTTACAACAAAATAAGTTTCTTGAATGCAGTTTTTACACAATATCATACAAGCATGGACTCCAAATCTTGTCCTTATTTAAGTATGCGACAGCGGAAGCTCTTAATAATCACCTGAGAATAAACATGCTTAAAACGTCAACAAAAATGTTGGTGAGTTATAGGTTTAACCTATATATATCAAATCGTAACAATAGACCACAAGATTTCATATTTCAATACACATCCCATACATAGAGATAAAAATCATTCATATGGCGAACACCTGGTAACCGACAATAACAAGATGCATATATAAGAATATCCCCATCATTCCGGGACACCCTTCGGATATGATATAAATTTCGAAGTACTAAAGCATCCGGTACTTTGGATGGGGTTTGTTAGGCCCAATAGATCTATCTTTAGGATTCGCGTCAATTAGGGTGTCTGTTCCCTAATTCTTAGATTACCAGACTTAATAAAAAGGGGCATATTCGATTTCGATAATTCAACCATAGAATGTAGTTTCACGTACTTGTGTCTATTTTGTAAATCATTTATAAAACCTGCATGTATTCTCATCCCAAAAATATTAGATTTTAAAAGTGGGACTATAACTCACTTTCACAGATTTTTACTTCGTCGGGAAGTAAGACTTGGCCACTGGTTGATTCACGAACCTATAACAATATATACATATATATCAAAATATGTTCAAAATATATTTACAACACTTTTAATATATTTTGATGTTTTAAGTTTATTAAGTCAGCTGTCCTCGTTAGTAACCTACAACTAGTTGTCCACAGTTAGATGTACAGAAATAAATCGATAAATATTATCTTGAATCAATCCACGACCCAGTGTATACGTATCTCAGTATTGATCACAACTCAAACTATATATATTTTGGAATCAACCTCAACCCTGTATAGCTAACTCCAACATTCACATATAGAGTGTCTATGGTTGTTCCGAAATATATATAGATGTGTCGACATGATAGGTCGAAAC
This sequence comes from Rutidosis leptorrhynchoides, assembly GCF_046630445.1. Taxonomy (NCBI): domain Eukaryota; kingdom Viridiplantae; phylum Streptophyta; class Magnoliopsida; order Asterales; family Asteraceae; genus Rutidosis; species Rutidosis leptorrhynchoides. The sequence goes on from NC_092343.1 coordinate 244,160,326, forward strand.
ATTGTATACGTGTCTATGGTATCTCAAGATTACATAATATATAATACAAGTTGATTAAGTTATGGTTGGAATAGATTTGTTACCAATTTTCACGTAGCTAAAATGAGAAAAATTATCCAATCTTGTTTTACCCATAACTTCTTCATTTTAAATCCGTTTTGAGTGAATCAAATTGCTATGGTTTCATATTGAACTCTATTTTATGAATCTAAACAGAAAAAGTATAGGTTTATAGTCGGAAAAATAAGTTACAAGTCGTTTTTGTAAAGGTAGTCATTTCAGTCGAAAGAACGACGTCTAGATGACCATTTTAGAAAACATACTTCCACTTTGAGTTTAACCATAATTTTTGGATATAGTTTCATGTTCATAATAAAAATCATTTTCTCAGAATAACAACTTTTAAATCAAAGTTTATCATAGTTTTTAATTAACTAACCCAAAACAGCCCGCGGTGTTACTACGACGGCGTAAATCCGGTTTTACGGTGTTTTTCGTGTTTCCAGGTTTTAAATCATTAAGTTAGCATATCATATAGATATAGAACATGTGTTTAGTTGATTTTAAAAGTCAAGTTAGAAGGATTAACTTTTGTTTGCGAACAAGTTTAGAATTAACTAAACTATGTTCTAGTGATTACAAGTTTAAACCTTCGATTAAGATAGCTTTATATGTATGAATCGAATGATGTTATGAACATCATTACTACCTTAAGTTCCTTGGATGAACCTACTGGAAAAGAGAAAAATGGATCTAGCTTCAATGGATCCTTGGATGGCTCAAAGTTCTTGAAGCAAAATCATGACACGAAAACAAGTTCAAGTAAGATTATCACTTGAAATAAGATTGTTATAGTTATAGAAATTGAACCAAAGTTTGAATATGATTATTACCTTGTATTAGAATGATAACCTACTGTAAGAAACAAAGATTTCTTGAGGTTGGATGATCACCTTACAAGATTGGAAGTGAGCTAGCAAACTTGAAAGTATTCTTGATTTTATGAAACTAGAACTTTTGGAATTTATGAAGAACACTTAGAACTTGAAGATAGAACTTGAGAGAGTTCAATTAGATGAAGAAAATTGAAGAATGAAAGTGTTTGTAGGTGTTTTTGGTCGTTGGTGTATGGATTAGATATAAAGGATATGTAATTTTGTTTTCATGTAAATAAGTCATGAATGATTACTCATATTTTTGTAATCTTATGAGATATTTCATGCTAGTTGCCAAATGATGGTTCCCACATGTGTTAGGTGACTCACATGGGCTGCTAAGAGCTGATCATTGGAGTGTATATACCAATAGTACATACATCTAAAAGCTGTGTATTGTACGAGTACGAATACGGGTGCATACGAGTAGAATTGTTGATGAAACTGAACGAGAATGTAATTGTAAGCATTTTTGTTAAGTAGAAGTATTTTGATAAGTGTATTGAAGTCTTTCAAAAGTGTATGAATACATATTAAAACACTACATGTATATACATTTTAACTGAGTCGTTAAGTCATCGTTAGTCGTTACATGTAAATGTTGTTTTGAAACCTTTAGGTTAACGATCTTGTTAAATGTTGTTAACCCAATGTTTATAATATCAAAAGATATTTTAAATTATTATATTATCATGATATTATGATGTACGAATATCTCTTAATATGATATATATACATTAAATGTCGTTACAACGATAATCGTTACATATATGTCTCGTTTCAAAATCATTAAGTTAGTAGTCTTGTTTTTACATATGTAGTTCATTGTTAATGTACTTAATGATATGTTTACTTATCATAATATCATGTTAACTATATATATAACCATATATATGTCATCATATAGTTTTTACAAGTTTTAACGTTCGTGAATCACCGATCAACTTGGGTAGTCAATTGTCTATATGAAACCTATTTCAATTAATCAAGTCTTAACAAGTTTAATTGCTTAATATGTTGGAAACATTTAATCATGTAAATATCAATCTCAATTAATATATATAAACATGGAAAAGTTCGGGTCACTACAGTACCTACCCGTTAAATAAATTTCGTCCCGAAATTTTAACCTGTTAAAGGTGTTGACGAATCTTCTGGAAAGAGATGCGGGTATTTCTTCTTCATCTGATCTTCACGCTCCCAGGTGAACTCGGGTCCTCTACGAGCATTCCATCGAACCTTAACAATTGGTATCTTGTTTTGCTTAAGTCTTTTAACCTCACGATCCATTATTTCGACGGGTTCTTCGATGAATTGAAGTTTTTCGTTGATTTGGATTTCATCTAACGGAATAGTGAGATCTTCTTTAGCAAAACATTTCTTCAAATTCGAGACATGGAAAGTGTTATGTACAGCCGCGAGTTGTTGAGGTAACTCAAGTCGGTAAGCTACTGGTCCGACACGATCAATAATCTTGAATGGTCCAATATACCTTGGATTTAATTTCCCTCGTCTACCAAATCGAACAACGCCTTTCCAAGGTGAAACTTTAAGCATGACCATCTCTCCAATTTCAAATTCTATATCTTTTCTTTTAATGTCAGCGTAGCTCTTTTGTCGACTTTGGGCGGTTTTCAACCGTTGTTGAATTTGGATGATCTTCTCGGTAGTTTCTTGTATAATCTCCGGACCCGTAATCTGTCTATCCCCCACTTCACTCCAACAAATCGGAGACCTGCACTTTCTACCATAAAGTGCTTCAAACGGCGCCATCTCAATGCTTGAATGGTAGCTGTTGTTGTAGGAAAATTCTGCTAACGGTAGATGTCGATCCCAACTGTTTCCGAAATCAATAACACATGCTCGTAGCATGTCTTCAAGCGTTTGTATCGTCCTTTCGCTCTGCCCATCAGTTTGTGGATGATAGGCAGTACTCATGTCTAGACGAGTTCCTAATGCTTGCTGTAATGTCTGCCAGAATCTTGAAATAAATCTGCCATCCCTATCAGAGATAATAGAGATTGGTATTCCATGTCTGGAGACGACTTCCTTCAAATACAGTCGTGCTAACTTCTCCATCTTGTCATCTTCTCTTATTGGTAGGAAGTGTGCTGATTTGGTGAGACGATCAACTATTACCCAAATAGTATCAAAACCACTTGCAGTCCTTGGCAATTTAGTGATGAAATCCATGGTAATGTTTTCCCATTTCCATTCCGGGATTTCGGGTTGTTGAAGTAGACCTGATGGTTTCTGATGCTCAGCTTTGACCTTAGAACACGTCAAACATTCTCCTACGTATTTAGCAACATCGGCTTTCATACCCGGCCACCAAAAATGTTTCTTGAGATCCTTGTACATCTTCCCCGTTCCAGGATGTATTGAGTATCTGGTTTTATGAGCTTCTCTAAGTACCATTTCTCTCATATCTCCAAATTTTGGTACCCAAATCCTTTCAGCCCTATACCGGGTTCCGTCTTCCCGAATATTAAGATGCTTCTCCGATCCTTTGGGTATTTCATCCTTTAAATTTCCCTGTTTTAAAACTCCTTGTTGCGCCTCCTTTATTTGAGTAGTAATGTTATTATGAATCATTATATTCATAGATTTTACTCGAATGGGTTCTCTATCCTTCCTGCTCAAGGCATCGGCTACCACATTTGCCTTCCCCGGGTGGTAACGAATCTCAAAATCGTAATCATTCAATAATTCAATCCACCTACGCTGCCTCATATTCAGTTGTTTCTGATTAAATATGTGTTGAAGACTTTTGTGGTCGGTATATATAATACTTTTGACCCCATATAAGTAGTGCCTCCAAGTCTTTAATGCAAAAACAACCGCGCCTAATTCCAAATCATGCGTCGTATAATTTTGTTCGTGAATCTTCAATTGTCTAGACGCATAAGCAATCACCTTCGTTCGTTGCATTAATACACAACCGAGACCTTGCTTTGATGCGTCACAATAAATCACAAAATCATCATTCCCTTCAGGCAATGACAATATAGGTGCCGTAGTTAGCTTTTTCTTCAATAACTGAAACGCTTTCTCTTGTTCATCATTCCATTCAAATTTCTTCCCTTTATGCGTTAATGCAGTCAAGGGTTTTGCTATTCTGGAAAAGTCTTGGATGAACCTTCTGTAGTAACCAGCTAGTCCTAAAAACTGGCGTATGTGTTTCGGAGTTTTCGGGGTTTCCCACTTTTCAACAGTTTCTATCTTTGCCGGATCCACCTTAATACCTTCTTTGTTCACTATGTGACCGAGGAATTGAACTTCTTCCAACCAAAATGCACACTTTGAAAACTTAGCGTACAATTCTTCCTTCCTCAATACTTCTAACACCTTTCTCAAATGTTCACCGTGTTCTTGGTCATTCTTTGAGTAAATAAGTATGTCATCAATGAAAACAATGACAAACTTGTCAAGGTATGGTCCACACACTCGGTTCATAAGGTCCATGAACACAGCTGGTGCATTAGTTAAACCAAACGGCATGACCATAAACTCGTAATGACCGTAACGTGTTCTGAAAGCAGTCTTTGGAATATCATCTTCTTTCACCCGCATTTGATGATACCCGGAACGTAAGTCAATCTTTGAATAAACAGACGAGCCTTGTAGTTGATCAAATAAGTCATCGATTCTCGGTAGTGGGTAGCGGTTCTTGATGGTAAGTTTGTTCAACTCTCGGTAGTCGATACACAACCTGAATGTACCATCTTTCTTCTTGACAAACAAAACAGGAGCTCCCCACGGTGATGTGCTTGGTCGAATGAAACCACGCTCTAAAAGTTCTTGTAATTGGCTTTGCAGTTCTTTCATCTCGCTGGGTGCGAGTCTGTAAGGAGCACGAGCTATTGGTGCAGCTCCTGGTACAAGATCTATTTGAAATTCAACGGATCGATGTGGGGGTAATCCCGGTAATTCTTTCGGAAATACATCGGGAAATTCTTTTGCAATGGGAACATCATTGATGCTCTTTTCTTCAGTTTGTACTTTCTCGACGTGTGCTAGAACAGCATAGCAACCTTTTCTTATTAGTTTTTGTGCCTTCAAATTACTAATAAGATGTAGCTTCGTGTTGCCCTTTTCTCCGTACACCATTAAGGGTTTTCCTTTTTCTCGTATAATGCGAATTGCATTTTTGTAACAGACGATCTCTGCTTTCACTTCTTTCAACCAGTCCATACCGATTATCACATCAAAACTCCCTAACTCTACTGGTATCAAATCAATCTTAAATGTTTCGCTAACCAGTTTAATTTCTCGATTCCGACATATATTATCTGCTGAAATTAATTTACCATTTGCTAATTCGAGTAAAAATTTACTATCCAAAGGCGTCAATGGACAACTTAATTTAGCACAAAAATCTCTACTCATATAGCTTCTATCCGCACCCGAATCAAATAAAACGTAAGCAGATTTATTGTCAATAAGAAACGTACCCGTAACAAGCTCCGGGTCTTCCTGTGCCTCTACCGCATTAATATTGAAAACTCTTCCACGGCCTTGTCCATTCGTGTTCTCCTGGTTCGGGCAATTTCTAATAATGTGGCCTGGTTTTCCACATTTATAACAAACTACATTGGCATAACTTGCTCCGACACTACTTGCTCCGCCATTACTCGTTCCGACACCATTTGTTCCTTTCGTTCTATTAACTCCTGGTCCGTAGACCTCACACTTCGCCGCGCTATGACCATTTCTTTTACACTTGTTGCAAAATTTGGTGCAGAACCCCGAGTGATTCTTTTCACACCTTTGGCATAGCTGCTTCTGATTGTTGTTGTTGTTGCGGTTATTATTGTTGTTGGGATGATTGTTGTAGTTGCTGTTGTTGTTGTTGTTGTTGTTGTTGGGCCGTTTGTTGTAGTTGCGATTGATGTTGCGATTGTTGGGATAATTGTTGCGATTATTGTTGTAATTGCTGTTGTTGTTGTATTGGTGATTCTTATCACCGTTTTCCTCCCACTTTCTTTTGACTTGCTTCACATTGGCCTCTTCAGCAGTCTGTTCTTTAATTCTTTCTTCAATCTGGTTCACTAGTTTGTGAGCCATTCTACATGCCTGTTGTATGGAGGCGGGCTCGTGTGAACTTATATCTTCTTGGATTCTTTCCGGTAATCCTTTCACAAACGCGTCGATCTTCTCTTCCTCATCTTCGAATGCTCCCGGACACAATAGGCACAATTCTGTGAATCGTCTTTCGTACGTGGTAATATCAAATCCTTGGGTTCGTAACCCTCTAAGTTCTGTCTTGAGCTTATTGACCTCGGTTCTGGGACGGTACTTCTCGTTCATCAAGTGCTTGAATGCTGACCACGGTAGTGCGTACGCATCATCTTGTCCCACTTGCTCTAGATAGGTATTCCACCATGTTAACGCAGAACCTGTGAAGGTATGCGTAGCATACTTCACTTTGTCCTCTTCAGTACACTTACTTATGGCAAACACCGATTCAACCTTCTCGGTCCACCGTTTCAATCCGATCGGTCCTTCGGTTCCATCAAATTCCAAAGGTTTGCAGGCAGTGAATTCTTTGTAGGTGCATCCTACACGATTTCCTGTACTGCTAGATCCAAGGTTATTGTTGGTATGTAGCGCAGCCTGTACTGCGGCTATGTTTGAAGCTAGAAAAGTACGGAATTCCTCTTCATTCATATTCACGGTGTGTCGAGTAGTCGGTGCCATTTCCTTCAAAATAGTTAAATGGAACAAGTTAATCATACAGAATATTAAGAGTAGTTAATAGTATTTCGTAGCATAATATGAACTCATTTATAAAAGCTTTTTCTTCATATTAGCATTTTATAAGTTTAAATTCGGGTAGTACCTACCCGTTAAGTTCATACTTAGTAGCTAATATACAATTCAACTACTACAATTCTATATGAAAAACTGATTATAATAATATTTCGCGTTCAAACTTTTATACAATATTTTACAAACTTACAATACCGCTTATTTTACATAAAGCATGAAATATAGCACACAATAACTTTGATACAAGATAGTTGTGAAGATAATTCTAGCTAGTACACAAGTCGTTCAGCAAAGGCAATAAAGACACGTAATTCATACGTCCAGAAACAAGTCATGCATTCTGGTTTTACTAGGACTACTTCCCATCCTTGGTCTTGTGCAACATAACCGTTATGGCCGTTGATAAGACAGCGTGTTGTAACGTCGTCAAAGGGACGAGGGTTACGTAATGTCCAACAGTCCCGTAATAATCTAAAAACCTCATTTCTTACCCCAATTACCGACTCCGTCACTTGTGGAAACGTTTTGTTTAATAGTTGTAGCCCGATGTTCTTGTTCTCACTTTGGTGAGAAGCGAACATTACTAATCCGTAAGCATAACATGCTTCTTTATGTTGCATGTTAGCCGCTTTTTCTAAATCACGAAGTCCAATATTCGGATATATTGAGTCAAAATAATTTCTTAACCCGTTGCGTAAAATAGCATTTGGGTTCTCCGCAATATATGCGTCAAAGTAAACACATCGTAACTTATGGGTTTCCCAATGTGATATCCCCCATCTTTCAAACGAAAGTCTCTTATAAACCAAGACATTCTTGGAACGTTCTTCGAATGTCTTACAAACTGATCTCGCCTTAAATAGTTGTGCCGAAGAATTCTGGCCGACTCTAGACAAGATTTCATCAATCATGTCTCCGGGTAGGTCTCTTAAAATATTGGGTTGTCTATCCATTTTGTGTTTTTAAACTGTAAAATAGACAAGAGTTAGATTCATAAAAAAAATACTTATTAATACAAGCAATTTTTACATATATCATAAAGCATAAGAACACTATATTCCATATATTACACCACACGAATACAACTATCTTATTCCGACTCGCTCGTTTCTTCTTCTTCGGTTTTGGTTCGTTTTGCCAAGTTTCTAGGGATATATGATGTTCCCCTAATACGAACCGTCGTTGTCCACATTGGTTTAGAAAAACCTGGTGGTTTAGAGGTTCCCGGGTCATTGTTACAACTTAAGGACTTCGGGGGTTGACGATACATATAAAGTTCATCGGGGTTGGAATTAGATTTCTCTATTTTTATGCCCTTTCCCTTATTATTTTCTTTTGCCTTTTTAAATTCAGTTGGGGTAATTTCTATAACATCATCGGAATTCTCGTCGGAATCCGATTCATCGGAGAATTGGTAATCCTCCCAATATTTGGCTTCCTTGGCGGAAACACCATTGACCATAATTAACTTTGGTCGGTTGGTTGAGGATTTTCTTTTACTTAACCGTTTTATTATTTCCCCCACCGGTTCTATTTCTTCATCCGGTTCCGATTCTTCTTCCGGTTCCGATTCTTCTTCCGGTTCCGACTCTTCTTCCGGTTCCTCTTCGGGAACTTGTGAATCAGTCCACAAATCATTCCAATTTACATTTGACTCTTCATTATTATTAGGTGAGTCAATGGGACTTGTTCTAGAGGTAGACATCTATCACATAATATCAAACACGTTAAGAGATTAATATATCACATAATATTCATATGTTAAAAATATATAGTTTCCAACAAAAATGTTAAGCAATCATTTTTAAAGAAAACACGGTCGAAGTCCAGACTCACTAATGCATCCTAACAAACTCGATAAGACACACTAATGCAAATTTTCTGGTTCTCTAAGACCAACGCTCGGATACCAACTGAAATGTCCCGTTCTTATTGATTAAAAACGTTCCATATTAATTGATTTCGTTGCGAGGTTTTGACCTCTATATGAGACGTTTTTCAAAGACTGCATTCATTTTTAAACAAACCATAACCTTTATTTCATCAATAAAGGTTTAAAAAGCTTTACGTAGATTATCAAATAATGATAATCTAAAATATCCTGTTTACACACGACCATTACATAATGGTTTACAATACAAATATGTTACAACAAAATAAGTTTCTTGAATGCAGTTTTTACACAATATCATACAAGCATGGACTCCAAATCTTGTCCTTATTTAAGTATGCGACAGCGGAAGCTCTTAATAATCACCTGAGAATAAACATGCTTAAAACGTCAACAAAAATGTTGGTGAGTTATAGGTTTAACCTATATATATCAAATCGTAACAATAGACCACAAGATTTCATATTTCAATACACATCCCATACATAGAGATAAAAATCAATCATATGGCGAACACCTGGTAACCGACAATAACAAGATGCATATATAAGAATATCCCCATCATTCCGGGACACCCTTCGGATATGATATAAATTTCGAAGTACTAAAGCATCCGGTACTTTGGATGGGGTTTGTTAGGCCCAATAGATCTATCTTTAGGATTCGCGTCAATTAGGGTGTCTGTTCCCTAATTCTTAGATTACCAGACTTAATAAAAAGGGGCATATTCGATTTCGATAATTCAACCATAGAATGTAGTTTCACGTACTTGTGTCTATTTTGTAAATCATTTATAAAACCTGCATGTATTCTCATCCCAAAAATATTAGATTTTAAAAGTGGGACTATAACTCACTTTCACAGATTTTTACTTCGTCGGGAAGTAAGACTTGGCCACTGGTTGATTCACGAACCTATAACAATATATACATATATATCAAAATATGTTCAAAATATATTTACAACACTTTTAATATATTTTGATGTTTTAAGTTTATTAAGTCAGCTGTCCTCGTTAGTAACCTACAACTAGTTGTCCACAGTTAGATGTACAGAAATAAATCGATAAATATTATCTTGAATCAATCCACGACCCAGTGTATACGTATCTCAGTATTGATCACAACTCAAACTATATATATTTTGGAATCAACCTCAACCCTGTATAGCTAACTCCAACATTCACATATAGAGTGTCTATGGTTGTTCCGAAATATATATAGATGTGTCGACATGATAGGTCGAAACATTGTATACGTGTCTATGGTATCTCAAGATTACATAATATATAATACAAGTTGATTAAGTTATGGTTGGAATAGATTTGTTACCAATTTTCACGTAGCTAAAATGAGAAAAATTATCCAATCTTGTTTTACCCATAACTTCTTCATTTTAAATCCGTTTTGAGTGAATCAAATTGCTATGGTTTCATATTGAACTCTATTTTATGAATCTAAACAGAAAAAGTATAGGTTTATAGTCGGAAAAATAAGTTACAAGTCATTTTTGTAAAGGTAGTCATTATAGTCGAAAGAACGACGTCTAGATGACCATTTTAGAAAACATACTTCCACTTTGAGTTTAACCATAATTTTTGGATATAGTTTCATGTTCATAATAAAAATCATTTTCTCAGAATAACAACTTTTAAATCAAAGTTTATCATAGTTTTTAATTAACTAACCCAAAACAGCCCGCGGTGTTACTACGACGGCGTAAATCCGGTTTTACGGTGTTTTTCGTGTTTCCAGGTTTTAAATCATTAAGTTAGCATATCATATAGATATAGAACATGTGTTTAGTTGATTTTAAAAGTCAAGTTAGAAGGATTAACTTTTGTTTGCGAACAAGTTTAGAATTAACTAAACTATGTTCTAGTGATTACAAGTTTAAACCTTCGAATAAGATAGCTTTATATGTATGAATCGAATGATGTTATGAACATCATTACTACCTTAAGTTCCTTGGATGAACCTACTGGAAAATAGAAAAATGGATCTAGCTTCAATGGATCCTTGGATGGCTCAAAGTTCTTGAAGCAAAATCATGACACGAAAACAAGTTCAAGTAAGATTATCACTTGAAATAAGATTGTTATAGTTATAGAAATTGAACCAAAGTTTGAATATGATTATTACCTTGTATTAGAATGATAACCTACTGTAAGAAACAAAGATTTCTTGAGGTTGGATGATCACCTTACAAGATTGGAAGTGAGCTAGCAAACTTGAAAGTATTCTTGATTTTATGAAACTAGAACTTTTGGAATTTATGAAGAACACTTAGAACTTGAAGATAGAACTTGAGAGAGTTCAATTAGATGAAGAAAATTGAAGAATGAAAGTGTTTGTAGGTGTTTTTGGTCGTTGGTGTATGGATTAGATATAAAGGATATGTAATTTTGTTTTCATGTAAATAAGTCATGAATGATTACTCATATTTTTGTAATCTTATGAGATATTTCATGCTAGTTGCCAAATGATGGTTCCCACATGTGTTAGGTGACTCACATGGGCTGCTAAGAGCTGATCATTGGAGTGTATATACCAATAGTACATACATCTAAAAGCTGTGTATTGTACGAGTACGAATACGGGTGCATACGAGTAGAATTGTTGATGAAACTGAACGAGAATGTAATTGTAAGCATTTTTGTTAAGTAGAAGTATTTTGATAAGTGTATTGAAGTCTTTCAAAAGTGTATGAATACATATTAAAACACTACATGTATATACATTTTAACTGAGTCGTTAAGTCATCGTTAGTCGTTACATGTAAATGTTGTTTTGAAACCTTTAGGTTAACGATCTTGTTAAATGTTGTTAACCCAATGTTTATAATATCAAAAGATATTTTAAATTATTATATTATCATGATATTATGATGTACGAATATCTCTTAATATGATATATATACATTAAATGTCGTTACAACGATAATCGTTACATATATGTCTCGTTTCAAAATCATTAAGTTAGTAGTCTTGTTTTTACATATGTAGTTCATTGTTAATGTACTTAATGATATGTTTACTTATCATAATATCATGTTAACTATATATATAACCATATATATGTCATCATATAGTTTTTACAAGTTTTAACGTTCGTGAATCACCGATCAACTTGGGTAGTCAATTGTCTATATGAAACCTATTTCAATTAATCAAGTCTTAACAAGTTTAATTGCTTAATATGTTGGAAACATTTAATCATGTAAATATCAATCTCAATTAATATATATAAACATGGAAAAGTTCGGGTCACTACAAAAGGCACAAGGGATCGGCTAGAAAACGTTTAAGTTTTACTTGAACGCACCGAGGCATGATACAAAAATCAGATACTTGTCATGACAAACATTATAAAAAACTTACTTCACAGAACGAAGTTCTATATTTTATATGAAGGCAAAAATATTCAGTAGTTCTTCCTCCTATACTTTATGACGGAAGGCGTATGACGGACAAGTCACTAACTCATAATTAATATTTATGTAATATTTCAAAAAATTCTTCCTCATATACTTTATGACGGAAGGCGTAAGGTAGAAAGATTATTTTATAATCACTCTTCAAAGAACACTCCATAACTATTCCTCATCAATTTGATGATGGAAGGTGTATAACATACTTTAAATATCCTATTAATTGTGTGAAGGCATAATATTTGTAAAGTGGGATTTCAATTTTGCATGTGTTATTCCTTTGATAGAAGTTAAAGTGCACAACGTTCAAAAATGAATTACCTTAAAAATGCTTTGTTCAGTTGTACAATACACAGTTGTACATAAAATTTTATGATATGCTTCATGTAGCGACCCGACCAAATCGTCATCGACGGCGCCGTTAACTTAGGTCCCGTTGCGTGGTCGTAGTCCCTATATGAGACTCGTTTGACCAAAATTATGTCGCATTCATTTGGAAGGTACAAGACTTGCAAGTTTAGTTTACAAAACCGTTCGACAACAAGTCTAAGTTTACAAAAGTCATAAAGTATAAATGAAATATCTTGCGACATAATTAGTTTAAAATCACAGTTGCTATAAATAGCGTAAGTATGTAAACAATATGTTTGAATCCAAAGGTGCTATCACTAGCGTATGCATGTATGTATGCTTGACTCCAAGCAAGAAATCAGAGTGTATGCAAGTATGCTTGACCCCAAGCAAGTATGAATGTACGCGGAAGCATGTATCAAATAGCCATGTATGAACCTGAGAAACATATAGAAAACTGTCAACGAAAAACGTTGGTGAAATCATAGGTGTTTGTAAACGTTGTTTTTGAACCACAAGATTTTGTATTTCCATAACGTTGATTATCTAAATCGTTTGCATTCCAAAAGTATTGTTCGCGAGCACCCAATTATCAAGACTTAACGTTTCCTTCCATAGAATCCCATCACAATAGTGTTAGAACATACACTGTTTCTCGAAAATATATTTCATCCGTAGACGGTAGCGAACCGTCCGTAATGAGGGTTTGTCAAACCCGTATGGCCACACAATATAAGTTCTCGCTTACACCCTGCAAGTGTAACTAATGATAATCGAATTGAGGATTTTTGTTCTAACTCGCTGTGGAATGTTTGTTTCCTTGTACTTGTGTTCAAAGTATAAAAGCAAGTAGTACAAAATGTAACAAAGTATATGTTTCTCAGCCCACAATTTAAGTATAAAAAGTTGTTGAAAAGGTGGGACTATGATCTCACCTCGAGTGCACGAGTATAAATGTACTTCACAAAGTAAACGTGTGCATGAAAGTTGCTTAGCCTTGACCTAAACAAGTAAGTTGTATCAATTAACCGGTTACGACACAAGGTCGGGTGAAATGTGTTCAATTAGTCCTATGGCTCGTTACGACTCGATTAAGTATAGCATGCGAATCACGTTGTCAAGTTTCATACAAGAAACAAGCATAAAAGCATGTTAGAATGATTGTATAAAAGTTTGGTTAAGTTTGACTAAAAGTCAAACTTGGTCAAAGTCAACGAAAAAGTCAACATGTTCGGGTCAGGTCCCGAACTATTTTTCTGAGGTTTTTAATCATATATGAGCATGTTAGAACAAGTTTCATGTGAATCGGAGGTCCGTAGTATGCCAAACATTTTTCGTATTTTGGACATGGAGGTCAGAACCTGACCCCCTTATATGTCGCGCCGCGACAGGAAAGGCCGCGCCGCGGCAAAGGCCGGGTGCTGGTGCCTGGCCAGTCCCAAATGTTCAAGTCTCAATCCAAAACCTTTTTGTGCATAAAACACAAACCGCTAACACTTAGGACTCGCACCTTATATCGTTGGAAAGCTCTTTTGACAAGGAACATAACTAAACATGTTTCATCAAACAAAAACATCATTTCCAATGACCGATTTCTCGTCATGTGATCATTTAAAGTCCATTTTCAAGTTTCAAGTTCACAAAATGCATTTTAAGTTTCGGGAATCCAATTCACACATATGATATGCCGTTTTGAAGGTAATGAAACATGCATTACAACTAAATACTAACAATTAACATTTCATGGTATTCAAGCATCAAAAAGTTCATCTCAAGAACGATCAAACCCTAATCAAGAATCACAAAATCATTAATCATGTTTTTGAAGTTTTACAAATCAACCTACACATCAAAATGAAGCTAGTGATACTAGTAACACAATTAAAACATGAACTTTAACAATTTAACAACATTTAATCTTCCAAAATCAAAGATTAAGCAAACCCATTTTCAAGTGTTCAAACTAGTTACTCAAAACAACAAATCGAACAAACAAAACATATATTCATGTTATACACGAGCCATAGACACTAACTAACACCATTTCAAGTCAAAAACACGAATTTAGAGAAATCTAGAGTTTTAGAAATGTTACCCAAAATCAATGAAGTTAGTATCAAATCGTAGAGGATGATGAGAGGATCAAGAATATGTAGTCGGATTTGTTGTGAGCTTCCAAGATTGAATTTAGATGATGAATGAATGGAATGGGTTTGTGTGTGTGTTCTTGAGATGGAGAGAAAAGGGATGAGGGAGATGATGGAATGGATGAAATGGGTTGACTAGTTGACCTAGTCAACTAGTTTGCCCATTTGGCAACTCCGGTCCCTCGAGTTTCAAAGCGGGTGCGGAATTTAACCGATCGAATATTTTTAAAACGCAAGTTAACGAGAGATGTTATAATTAAATGACGGAATTATTATGAACGTTAGTCAACGGAAACTACGAATTTAAATAACGAAAGGTATTATTTAAAAGAAAAAGACGGTGTTAAAAATAAATTTAACGGAAAAACGCGGGATGTTACATTATCCACACCTCAAAAGAAATTTCGTCCCGAAATTTAGTTGGAAGTAGTAGTTGTTGAATCTTCCTCGAGATTTTGTGTTACCAATTCTACGAATGAAGGAGAAGTACGTTCTAGGGTATTTCAACGAACCTGAAGGTCGGGGTCGTATGTCGTTTTAAGGTTTGGTTCCATGATTTTATGGTTTCCGGTCCTCCTAGGAAGTGAGGTTTATCGTCGATAGTGAGTTCATCAAAGAAGATAACATGTTCTCGTTTCGCAAAACACGTCTTTGAGTTGATACATCGAATGTAGGATAACGGAGACCCCAAAATGAGTTGGAAAAGTCTAAACGGCTAGCGACGGGTCCAAAACACCCCAAGAATTTAAAGGGTCAAAATATCGCGGATTTAGCTTCCTACGTTTTCCCGAAACGGATTGCACCTTTCCAAGGTGCGACTCTTAACGTGATGCGGTTTCCCACGTGGAATTTGAAATGTTTACATCTAAATCGGCGTAGCTCATTTGGCGACAACGAGTCGTGTTGGGTCTTCCTTGGATATGGATAAGTTTTCTCGGTCGCTCATGAATAACCTCGGCCCCGGTGAATTGATCATCGTTTACTTTGTTCGACAAAAGAGAATGACGTTTCCAGTCATATGTGGTTTCAAAAGGTGTGACGTTAAGAATCGAATGAAAATCATTGTAGTATGAGGATTCGGTTAAGGAAAATACTTTTCTCAAGTAAATTTGAAGTTGGTAATACAAATTCGTATTATGGTTTTCAAGACTTAAATCGTATGTTTGTTCGGTCCGTCGGGTTGTGGATGGTACGCGGTACTCATGTCTAAACGCGGTCCCGAGGCTTTTTGTAAGGCACTCCAAAATCTAGAAGTGAAACGAGGATCTCGATCCGAAACGGGGTATATTTCCCTAAGGCATGTTGAACAAGTTTGCTAGGAATTGAAAACGTTAGCTAGGACAGGTTTCTCAAGAAAATTCGCGTCGCGGAAGATTTATCGGTTTCCAAAAATGTTCGTCGGGGCAAGTTCTCCTCGGTTTCTGAAAGAAAAACGTTCGTCGGAACTATTTACCCTCGAGGTGAATACTAGTATAACGTGGAGAGTCTCTCTCCATTGGGAATTTAGAATAAGGACCTCCTGAACCGGAAGTACGAGGGTGATGCAAAAGAAGTTTCCGCCCCGATGTGAGCATAACGAGTAAGTTGTAGTTAGTCAATAAGACTGTACGAGGACGAGCTAGTATACCCGTGTGACATACGGTTGAAATCGAATGGAATCGGCAATTCATTCGGAAGCATAAATATAATTTGACAATAATTGAAGGTGTGTCCCCGGTATGGTTGTTATAAATATTCTCGGAGTTTTCGGATGTCCAAACCTGAAAAGATGAAGTCATGTACATGGCACATGGTGGTGTTTAGGTTGATCGAGTCTAACCACCATCACGCGTCACTAGAACTTTGGTATGTCTTACCGTAATATAACTACGTTGATCGAGTGTAGTTATATTATGCTAACTCATACCTCCATTCCCACATCACTCCATAGATTCAAGTTCGTGTCATCGCGAAAATCTAAGATAAACAAAACGTAACGACGTCTCAAACGTGACTCGTATTAAATCGAAAGAATTGGTGCAACTCTGAAGATGCATTCCCCGAGGGAAGTGTATAGTTGGTTGTTCACGTCAATATGGTTCGAGTCAGACAATATTGTATTTAGGTATGAAAAGAGTAACGAGTCATGATAACAAGTAATACGCAACCGTAGCGATAAATGGTGATGACGATACTCATCTAGAGTAGTGACAGTGACTTTACAACATTCATGGATAGTAAGATGAGACGGGGGAAATAACAACCAAGGAGTCAGAGTTCCCGAACGAGTGTGACTAATGAAGTCGTCGTCATCCATACGTGTATGAATCATGAATTTACGTGTGTTACCAAAAAGTGGCGGAATACGAGTTCGTATGATGAAGGTTGGGTACCATTAAAAAGTTTGCCTAAGAATGATTCAAGTATAATGCACAAGTAGTCAAGTAAGTGCTATCTATAGCAAATGTATGTCAGAATGCAAATGCTAACTATCCGGTTGTAGTCTAGACTCACTAATGCGTCCTAACGACTCTGTTAGACACACTAATGCACGTCCTAGTTCCCTACAACCAACGCTCTGATACCATCTGTAGCGACCCGACCAAATCGTCATCGACGGCGCCGTTAACTTAGGTCCCGTTGCGTGGTCGTAGTCCCTATATGAGACTCGTTTGACCAAAATTATGTCGCATTCATTTGGAAGGTACAAGACTTGCAAGTTTAGTTTACAAAACCGTTCGACAACAAGTCTAAGTTTACAAAAGTCATAAAGTATAAATGAAATATCTTGCGACATAATTAGTTTAAAATCACAGTTGCTATAAATAGCGTAAGTATGTAAACAATATGTTTGAATCCAAAGGTGCTATCACTAGCGTATGCATGTATGTATGCTTGACTCCAAGCAAGAAATCAGAGTGTATGCAAGTATGCTTGACCCCAAGCAAGTATGAATGTACGCGGAAGCATGTATCAAATAGCCATGTATGAACCTGAGAAACATATAGAAAACTGTCAACGAAAAACGTTGGTGAAATCATAGGTGTTTGTAAACGTTGTTTTTGAACCACAAGATTTTGTATTTCCATAACGTTGATTATCTAAATCGTTTGCATTCCAAAAGTATTGTTCGCGAGCACCCAATTATCAAGACTTAACGTTTCCTTCCATAGAACCCCATCACAATAGTGTTAGAACATACACTGTTTCTCGAAAATATATTTCATCCGTAGACGGTAGCGAACCGTCCGTAATGAGGGTTTGTCAAACCCGTATGGCCACACAATATAAGTTCTCGCTTACACCCTGCAAGTGTAACTAATGATAATCGAATTGAGGATTTTTGTTCTAACTCGCTGTGGAATGTTTGTTTCCTTGTACTTGTGTTCAAAGTATAAAAGCAAGTAGTACAAAATGTAACAAAGTATATGTTTCTCAGCCCACAATTTAAGTATAAAAAGTTGTTGAAAAGGTGGGACTATGATCTCACCTCGAGTGCACGAGTATAAATGTACTTCACAAAGTAAACGTGTGCATGAAAGTTGCTTAGCCTTGACCTAAACAAGTAAGTTGTATCAATTAACCGGTTACGACACAAGGTCGGGTGAAATGTGTTCAATTAGTCCTATGGCTCGTTACGACTCGATTAAGTATAGCATGCGAATCACGTTGTCAAGTTTCATACAAGAAACAAGCATAAAAGCATGTTAGAATGATTGTATAAAAGTTTGGTTAAGTTTGACTAAAAGTCAAACTTGGTCAAAGTCAACGAAAAAGTCAACATGTTCGGGTCGGGTCCCGAACTATTTTTCTGAGGTTTTTAATCATATATGAGCATGTTAGAACAAGTTTCATGTGAATCGGAGGTCCGTAGTATGCCAAACATTTTTCGTATTTTGGACATGGAGGTCAGAACCTGACCCCCTTATATGTCGCGCCGCGACAGGAAAGGCCGCGCCGCGGCAAAGGCCGGGTGCTGGTGCCTGGCCAGTCCCAAATGTTCAAGTCTCAATCCAAAACCTTTTTGTGCATAAAACACAAACCGCTAACACTTAGGACTCGCACCTTATATCGTTGGAAAGCTCTTTTGACAAGGAACATAACTAAACATGTTTCATCAAACAAAAACATCATTTCCAATGACCGATTTCTCGTCATGTGATCATTTAAAGTCCATTTTCAAGTTTCAAGTTCACAAAATGCATTTTAAGTTTCGGGAATCCAATTCACACATATGATATGCCGTTTTGAAGGTAATGAAACATGCATTACAACTAAATACTAACAATTAACATTTCATGGTATTCAAGCATCAAAAAGTTCATCTCAAGAACGATCAAACCCTAATCAAGAATCACAAAATCATTAATCATGTTTTTGAAGTTTTACAAATCAACCTACACATCAAAATGAAGCTAGTGATACTAGTAACACAATTAAAACATGAACTTTAACAATTTAACAACATTTAATCTTCCAAAATCAAAGATTAAGCAAACCCATTTTCAAGTGTTCAAACTAGTTACTCAAAACAACAAATCGAACAAACAAAACATATATTCATGTTATACACGAGCCATAGACACTAACTAACACCATTTCAAGTCAAAAACACGAATTTAGAGAAATCTAGAGTTTTAGAAATGTTACCCAAAATCAATGAAGTTAGTATCAAATCGTAGAGGATGATGAGAGGATCAAGAATATGTAGTCGGATTTGTTGTGAGCTTCCAAGATTGAATTTAGATGATGAATGAATGGAATGGGTTTGTGTGTGTGTTCTTGAGATGGAGAGAAAAGGGATGAGGGAGATGATGGAATGGATGAAATGGGTTGACTAGTTGACCTAGTCAACTAGTTTGCCCATTTGGCAACTCCGGTCCCTCGAGTTTCAAAGCGGGTGCGGAATTTAACCGATCGAATATTTTTAAAACGCAAGTTAACGAGAGATGTTATAATTAAATGACGGAATTATTATGAATGTTAGTCAACGGAAACTACAAATTTAAATAACGAAAGGTATTATTTAAAAGAAAAAGACGGTGTTAAAAATAAATTTAACGGAAAAATGCGGGATGTTACACTTCGTGCATAGCAGATGCGTTATACATAACAAACATTAAAGTATTTGGTGCAAGCATACAAGCAAGGGATAATTACTACAATAAGCGTATATTTGTGGCATTCAAGTTATCAATGTTTATTACAAACGGTTGCTCATCAAATGTTTAGAAATTTATGAAAATTTAACATTGAGAACATCCTGAGCAGAGGACTCCTCTCTGCTGCATACTTCATCATAAACATGTATCTTCAGATTAATTAATCTGTCTCTAGTTTCATCAACCTTCTCCAGGGTTCCAGGAGGCATCAGATTCGTAATAGCAGCGGGGAGAGACGTGTTTGGAGCAAGGCGTCTGGTTAATTTGTCTGTCACATCAGCAATAGAATGGGTGCGTATAGCATCAACATAATCATTGTAGGGATTCCCTACAAGACTGGTGTAGTGACCCGAACTTTTCCATGTTTATATATATTAATTGAGATTGATATTTACATGATTAAATGTTTCCAACATGTTAAGCAATTAAACTTGTTAAGACTTGATTAATTGAAATATGTTTCGTATAGACAATTGACCACCCAAGTTGACCGGTGATTCACGAACGTTAAAACATGTAAAAACTATACGATGACATATATATGGTTATATATATAGTTAACATGATTTTATTATAAGTATGTATCTCATTAGGTATTTTAACAATGAGTTATATACATAAAAATGAGACTATTAATTTAAGAAACTCGAAAACGATATATATAACGATTATCGTTATAACAACGTCTTACTAGGTACATATGAATCATATTAAGATATTGATACACTTGGTTAATTATGTTAAATGATAAGTAAATATATTATTAAGTGTATTAACAATGAATTACATATGTAAAAATAAGACTACTAACTTAATGATTTCGAAACGAGACATATATGTAACGATTATCGTTGTAACGACATTTAACAGTATATACATCATACTAAGATATATTATATATCATAATATCATGATAATATAACAATTTAACATCTCATTTGTTATAATAAACAATGGGTTAACAACATTCAACAAGATCGTTAACCTAAAGGTTTCAAAACAACATTTACATGTAACGACTAACGATGAGTTAACGACTCAGTTAAAATATATATACATGTAGTGTTTTAATATGTATTTATACACTTTTGAAAGACTTCAATACACTTATCAAAATACTTCTACTTAACAAAAATACTTACAATTACATCCTCGTTCAGTTTCATCAACAATTCTACTCGTATGCACCCGTATTCGTACTCGTACAATACACAGCTTTTAGATGTATGTACTATTGGTATATATACTCCAATGATCAGCTCTTAGCAGCCCATGTGAGTCACCTAACACATGTGGGAACCATCATTTGGCAACTAGCATGAAATATCTCATAAAATTACAAAAATATGAGTAATCATTCATGACTTATTTACATGAAAACAAAATAACATATCCTTTATATCTAATCCATACACCAACGACCAAAAACACCTACAAAAACTTTCATTCTTCAATTTTCTTCATCTAATTGATCTCTCTCAAGTTCTATCTTCAAGTTCTAAGTGTTCTTCATAAATTCCAAAAGTTCTAGTTTCTTAAAATCAAGAATACTTTCAAGTTTGCTAGCTCACTTCCAATCTTGTAAGGTGATCATCCAACCTCAAGAAATCTTTGTTTCTTACAGTAGGTTATCATTCTAATACAAGGTAATAATCATATTCAAACTTTGGTTCAATTTCTATAACTATAACAATCTTATTTCAAGTGATGATCTTACTTGAACTTGTTTTCGTGTCATGATTCTGCTTCAAGAACTTCGAGCCATCTAAGGATCCGTTGAAGCTAGATCCATTTTTCTCTTTTCCAGTAGCTTTATCCAAGGAACTTAAGGTAGTAATGATGTTCATAACATCATTCGATTCATACATATAAAGCTATCTTATTCGAAGGTTTAAACTTGTAATCACTAGAACATAGTTTAGTTAATTCTAAACTTGTTCGCAAATAAAAGTTAATCCTTCTAACTTGACTTTTAAAATCAACTAAACACATGTTCTATATCTATATGATATGCTAACTTAATGATTTAAAACCTGGAAACACGAAAAACACCGTAAAACCGGATTTACGCCGTCGTAGTAACACCGCGGGCTGTTTTGGGTTAGTTAATTAAAAACTATGATAAACTTTGATTTAAAAGTTGTTATTCTGAGAAAATGATTTTTATTATGAACATGAAACTATATCCAAAAATTATGGTTAAACTCAAAGTGGAAGTATGTTTTCTAAAATGGTCATCTAGACGTCGTTCTTTCGACTGAAATGACTACCTTTACAAAAACGACTTGTAACTTATTTTTCCGACTATAAAGCTATACTTTTTTCTGTTTAGATTCATAAAATAGAGTTCAATATGAAACCATAGCAATTTGATTCACTCAAAACGGATTTAAAATGAAGAAGTTATGGGTAAAACAAGATTGGATAATTTTTCTCATTTTAGCTACGTGAAAATTGGTAACAAATCTATTCCAACCATAACTTAATCAACTTGTATTGTATATTATGTAATCTTGAGATACCATAGACACGTATACAATGTTTCGACCTATCATGTCGACACATCTATATATATTTCGGAACAACCAGACACTCTATATGTGAATGTTGGAGTTAGCTATACAGGGTTGAGGTTGATTCCAAAATATATATAGTTTGAGTTGTGATCAATACTGAGATACGTATACACTGGGTCGTGGATTGATTCAAGATAATATTTATCGATTTATTTCTGTACATCTAACTGTGGACAACTAGTTGTAGGTTACTAACGAGGACAGCTGACTTAATAAACTTAAAACATCAAAATATATTAAAAGTGTTGTAAATATATTTTGAACATACTTTGATATATATGTATATATTGTTATAGGTTCGTGAATCAACCAGTGGCCAAGTCTTACTTCCCGACGAAGTAAAAATCTGTGAAAGTGAGTTATAGTCCCACTTTTAAAATCTAATATTTTTGGGATGAGAATACATGCAGGTTTTATAAATGATTTACAAAATAGACACAAGTAAGTGAAACTATATTCTATGCTTGAATTATCGAAATCGAATATGCCCCTTTTTATTAAGTCTGGTAATCTAAGAATTAGGGAACAGACACCCTAATTGACGCGAATCCTAAAGATAGATCTATTGGGCTTAACAAACCCCATCCAAAGTACCGGATGCTTTAGTACTTCGAAATTTATATCATATCCGAAGGGTGTCCCGGAATGATGGGGATATTCTTATATATGCATCTTGTTAATGTCGGTTACCAGGTGTTCACCATATGAATGATTTTTATCTCTATGTATGGGATGTGTATTGAAATATGAAATCTTGTGGTCTATTATTATGATTTGATATATATAGGTTAAACCTATAACTCACCAACATTTTTGTTGACGTTTTAAGCATGTTTATTCTCAGGTGATTATTAAGAGCTTCCGCTGTCGC
Source organism: Rutidosis leptorrhynchoides (assembly GCF_046630445.1). Lineage (NCBI taxonomy): Eukaryota > Viridiplantae > Streptophyta > Magnoliopsida > Asterales > Asteraceae > Rutidosis > Rutidosis leptorrhynchoides. Next base: position 244,183,439 of record NC_092343.1, read on the forward strand.
ATACTTAAATAAGGACGAGATTTGGAGTCCATGCTTGTATGATATTGTGTAAAAACTGCATTCAAGAAACTTATTTTGTTGTAACATATTTGTATTGTAAACCATTATGTAATGGTCGTGTGTAAACAGGATATTTTAGATTATCATTATTTGATAATCTACGTAAAGCTTTTTAAACCTTTATTGATGAAATAAAGGTTATGGTTTGTTTTAAAATGAATGCAGTCTTTGAAAAACGTCTCATATAGAGGTCAAAACCTCGCAACGAAATCAATTAATATGGAACGTTTTTAATCAATAAGAACGGGACATTTCAGTTGGTATCCGAGCATTGGTCTTAGAGAACCAGAATTTTGCATTAGTGTGTCTTATCGAGTTTGTTAGGATGCATTAGTGAGTCTGGACTTCGACCGTGTTTACTTGAAAAATGATTGCTTAACAAATTTTGTTGGAAACTATATATTTTTAACATGTGAATATTATGTGATATATTAATCTCTTAACGCGTTTGATATTTTGTGATAGATGTCTACCTCTAGAACAAGTCCCATTGACTCACCTAATAATAATGAAGAGTCAAATGTAAATTGGAATGATTCGTGGACTGATTCACAAGTTCCCGAAGAGGAACCGGAAGAAGAGTCGGAACCGGAAGAAGAATCGGAACCGGAAGAAGAATCGGAACCGGATGAAGAAATAGAACCGGTGGGGGAAATAATAAAACGGTTAAGTAAAAGAAAATCCTCAACCAACCGACCAAGGTTAATTATGGTCAATGGTGTTTCCGCCAAGGAAGCAAAATATTGGGAGGATTACCAATTCTCCGATGAATCGGATTCCGACGAGAATTCCGATAATGTTATAGAAATTACCCCTACTGAATTTAAAAAGGCAAAAGAAAATAATAAGGGAAAGGGCATAAAAATAGAGAAATATAATTCCAACCCCGATGAACTTTATATGTATCGTCAACCCCCGAAGTCCTTAAGTTGTAACAATGACCCGGGAACCTCTACACCACCAGGTTTTTCTAAACCAATGTGGATCACGACGGCTCGTATTAGGGGAACATCATATATCCCTGGAAACTTGGCAAAACGAACCAAAACCGAAGAAGAAGAAACAAGCGAGTCAGAATAAGATAGTTGTATTCGTGTGGTGTAATATATGTAATATAGTGTGCTTATGCTTTATGATATATGTAAAAATTGCTTGTATTAATAAGTATTTTTTTTATGAATCTAACTCTTGTCTATTTTACAGTATAAAAACACAAAATGGATAGACAACCCAATATTTTAAGAGACCTACCCGGAGACATGATTGATGAAATCTTGTCTAGAGTCGGTCAGAATTCTTCGGCATAACTATTTAAGGCAAGATCAGTTTGTAAGACATTCGAAGAACGTTCCAAGAATGCCTTGGTTTATAAAAGGCTTTCGTTCGAAAGATGGGGGATATCACATTGGGAAATCCATAAGTTACGATGTGTTTACTTTGACGCATATATTGCGGGGAACCCAAATGCTATTTTACGCAATGGGTTAAGAAATTATTTTGACTCAATATATCCGAATATTGGACTTCGTGATTTAGAAAAAGCGGCTAACATGCAACATAAAGAAGCATGTTATGCTTACGGATTAGTAATGTTCGCTTCTCACCAAAGTGAGAACAAGAACATCGGCCTACAACTATTAAACAAAATGTTCCCACAAGTGACGGAGTCGGTAATTGGGGTAAGAAATGAGGTTTTTAGATTGTTACGGGACTGTTGGACATTACGTAACCCTCGTCCCTTTAACGACGTTACAACACGCTGTATTATCAACGGCCATAACGGTTATGTTCCACAAGACCAAGGATGGGAAGTAGTTCTAGTAAAACCAGAATGCATGACTTGTTTCTGGACGTATGAATTACGTGTCTTTATTACCTTTGCTGAACGACTTGTGTACTAGCTAGAATTATCTTCACAACTATCTTGTATCAAAGTTATTGTGTGCTATATTTCATGCTTTATGTAAAATAAGCGGTATTGTAAGTTTGTAAAATATTGTATAAAAGTTTGAACGCAAAATATTATTATAATCAGTTTTTGATATAGAATTGTAGTAGTTGAATTGTATATTAGCTACTAAGTATGAACTTAACGGGTAGGTACTACCCGAATTTAAACTTATAAAATGCTAATATGAAGAAAAAGCTTTTATAAATGAGTTCATATTATGCTACGAAATACTATTAACTACTCCTAATATTCTGTATGATTAACTTGTTCCATTTGACTATTTTGAATGAAATGGCACCGACTACTCGACACACCGTGAATATGAATGAAGAGGAATTCCGTACTTTTCTAGCTTCAAACATAGCCGCAGTACAGGCTGCGCTACATACCAACAATAACATTGGATCTAGCAGTACAGGAAATCGTGTAGGATGCACCTACAAAGAATTCACTGCCTGCAAACCTTTGGAATTTGATGGAACCGAAGGACCGATCGGATTGAAACGGTGGACCGAGAAGGTCGAATCGGTGTTTGCCATAAGTAAGTGTACTGAAGAGGACAAAGTGAAGTACGCTACGCATACCTTCACAGGTTCTGCATTAACATGGTGGAATACCTATCTAGAGCAAGTGGGACAAGACGATGCGTACGCACTACCGTGGTCAGCATTCAAGCACTTGATGAACGAGAAGTACCGTCCCAGAACCGAGGTCAATAAGCTCAAGACAGAACTTAGAGGGTTACGAACCCAAGGATTTGATATTACCACGTACGAAAGACGATTCACAGAATTGTGCCTATTGTGTTCGGGAGCATTCGGAGATGAGGAAGAGAAGATCGACGCGTTTGTGAAAGGATTACCGGAAAGAATCCAAGAAGATATAAGTTCACACGAGCCCACCTCCATACAACAGGCATGTAGAATGGCTCACAAACTAGTGAACCAGATTGAAGAAAGAATTAAAGAACAGACTGCTGAAGAGGCCAATGTGAAGCAAGTCAAAAGAAAGTGGGAGGAAAACGGTGATAAGAATCACCAATACAACAACAACAATAATCGCAACAATTATCCCAACAATCGCAACATCAATCGCAACTACAACAAACGGCCCAACAACAACAACAACAACAACAATAGCAATTACAACAATCATCCAAACAACAATAATAACCGCAACAACAACAACAATCAGAAGCAGCTATGCCAAAGGTGTGAAAAGTATCACTCGGGGTTCTGCACCAAATTTTGCAACAAGTGTAAAAGAAATGGTCATAGCGCGGCGAAGTGTGAGGTCTACGTACCAGGGGTTAATAGAATGAAAGGAACAAATGGTGTCGGAACGAGTAATGGCGGAGCAAGTAGTGTCGGAGCAAGTTATGCCAATGTAGTTTGTTATAAATGTGGAAAACCGGGCCACATTATTAGAAATTACCCGAACCAGGAGAACACGAATGGACAAGGCCGCAGAAGAGTTTTCAATATTAATGCGGCAGAGGCACAAGAAGACCCGGAGCTTGTTACGGGTACGTTTCTTATTGACAATAAATCTGCTTACGTTTTATTTGATTCGGGTGCGGATAGAAGCTATATGAGTAGAGATTTTTGTGCTAAATTAAGTTGTCCATTGACGCCTTTGGATAGTAAATTTTTACTCGAATTAGCAAATGGTAAATTAATTTCAGCAGATAATATATGTCGGAATTGAGAAATTAAACTGGTTAGCGAAACATTTAAGATTGATTTGATACCAGTAGAGTTAGGGAGTTTTGATGTGATAATCGGTATGGACTGGTTGAAAGAAGTGAAAGCAGAGATCGTTTGTTACAAAAATGCAATTCGCATTATACGAGAAAAAGGAAAACCCTTAATGGTGTACGGAGAAAAGGGCAACACGAAGCTACATCTTATTAGTAATTTGAAGGCACAAAAACTAATAAGAAAAGGTTGCTATGCTGTTCTAGCACACGTCGAGAAAGTACAAACTGAAGAAAAGAGCATCAATGATGTTCCCGTCGCAAAAGAATTTCCCGATGTATTTCCGAAAGAATTACCGGGATTACCCCCACATCGATCCGTTGAATTTCAAATAGATCTTGTACCAGGAGCTGCACCAATAGCTCGTGCTCCTTACAGACTCGCACCCAGCGAGATGAAAGAACTGCAAAGCCAATTACAAGAACTTTTAGAGCGTGGTTTCATTCGACCAAGCACATCACCGTGGGGAGCTCCTGTTTTGTTTGTCAAGAAGAAAGATGGTACATTCAGGTTGTGTATCGACTACCGAGAGTTGGACAAACTTACCATCAAGAACCGCTACCCACTACCGAGAATCGACGACTTATTTGATCAACTACAAGGCTCGTCTGTTTATTCAAAGATTGACTTACGTTCCGGGTATCATCAAATGCGGGTGAAAGAAGATGATATTCCAAAGACTGCTTTTAGAACACGTTACGGTCATTACGAGTTTATGGTCATGCCATTTGGTTTAACTAATGCACCAGCTGTGTTCATGGACCTTATGAACCGAGTGTGTGGACCATACCTTGACAAGTTTGTCATTGTTTTCATTGATGACATACTTATTTACTCAAAGAATGACCAAGAACACGGTGAACATTTGAGAAAGGTGTTAGAAGTATTGAGGAAGGAAGAATTGTACGCTAAGTTTTCAAAGTGTGCATTTTGATTGGAAGAAGTTCAATTCCTCGGTCACATAGTGAACAAAGAAGGTATTAAGGTGGATCCGGCAAAGATAGAAACTGTTGAAAAGTGGGAAACCCCGAAAACTCCGAAACACATACGCCAGTTTTTAGGACTAGCTGGTTACTACAGAAGATTCATCCAAGACTTTTCCAGAATAGCAAAACCCTTGACTGCATTAACGCATAAAGGGAAGAAATTTGAATGGAAGGATGAACAAGAGAAAGCGTTTCAGTTATTGAAGAAAAAGCTAACTACGGCACCTATATTGTCATTGCCTGAAGGGAATGATGATTTTGTGATTTATTGTGACGCATCAAAGCAAGGTCTCGGTTGTGTATTAATGCAACGAACGAAGGTGATTGCTTATGCGTCTAGACAATTGGAGATTCACGAGCAAAATTATACGACGCATGATTTGGAATTAGGCGCGGTTGTTTTTGCATTAAAGACTTGGAGGCACTACTTATATGGGGTCAAAAGTATTATATATACCGACCACAAAAGTCTTCAACACATATTTAATCAGAAACAACTGAATATGAGGCAGCGTAGGTGGATTGAATTGTTGAATGATTACGACTTTGAGATTCGTTACCACCCGGGGAAGGCAAATGTGGTAGCCGATGCCTTGAGCAGGAAGGACAGAGAACCCATTCGAGTAAAATCTATGAATATAATGATTCATAATAACCTTACTACTCAAATAAAGGAGGCGCAACAAGGAGTTTTAAAAGAGGGAAATTTAAAGGATGAAATACCCAAAGGATCGGAGAAGCATCTTAATATTCGGGAAGACGGAACCCGGTATAGGGCTGAAAGGATTTGGGTACCAAAATTTGGTGATATGAGAGAAATGGTACTTAGAGAAGCTCATAAAACCAGATACTCAATACATCCTGGAACGGGAAAGATGTACAAGGATCTCAAGAAACATTTTTGGTGGTCGGGTATGAAAGCCGATGTTGCTAAATACGTAGGAGAATGTTTGACATGTTCTAAGGTCAAAGCTGAGCATCAGAAACCATCAGGTCTACTTCAACAACCCGAAATCCCAGAATGGAAATGGGAAAACATTACCATGGATTTCATCACTAAATTGCCAAGGACTGCAAGTGGTTTTGATACTATTTGGGTAATAGTTGATCGTCTCACCAAATCAGCACACTTCCTGCCAATAAGAGAAGATGACAAGATGGAGAAGTTAGCACGACTGTATTTGAAGGAAGTCGTCTCCAGACATGGAATACCAATCTCTATTATCTCTGATAGGGATGGCAGATTTATTTCAAGATTCTGGCAGACATTACAGCAAGCATTAGGAACTCGTCTAGACATGAGTACTGCCTATCATCCACAAACTAATGGGCAGAGCGAAAGGACGATACAAACGCTTGAAGACATGCTACGAGCATGTGTTATTGATTTCGGAAACAGTTGGGATCGACATCTACCGTTTGCAGAATTTTCCTACAACAACAGCTACCATTCAAGCATTGAGATGGCGCCGTTCGAAGCACTTTATGGTAGAAAGTGCAGGTCTCCGATTTGTTGGAGTGAAATGGGGGATAGACAGATTACGGGTCCGGAGATTATACAAGAAACTACCGAGAAGATCATCCAAATTCAACAACGGTTGAAAACCGCCCAAAGTCGACAAAAGAGCTACGCTGACATTAAAAGAAAAGATATAGAATTTGAAATTGGAGAGATGGTCATGCTTAAAGTTGCACCTTGGAAAGGCGTTTTTCGATTTGGTAAACGAGGGAAATTAAATCCAAGGTATATTGGACCATTCAAGATTATTGATCGTGTCGGACCAGTAGCTTACTGACTAGAGTTACCTCAACAACTCGCGGCTGTACATAACACTTTCCACGTCTCGAATTTGAAGAAATGTTTTGCTAAAGAAGATCTCACTATTCCGTTAGATGAAATCCAAATCAACGAAAAACTTCAATTCATCGAAGAACCCGTCGAAATAATGGATCGTGAGGTTAAAAGACTTAAGCAAAACAAGATACCAATTGTTAAGGTTCGATGGAATGCTCGTAGAGGACCCGAGTTCACCTGGGAGCGTGAAGATCAGATGAAGAAGAAATACCCGCATCTATTTCCAGAAGATTCGTCAACACCTTCAACAGCTTAAAATTTCGGGACGAAATTTATTTAACGGGTAGGTACTGTAGTGACTCGAACTTTTCCATGTTTATATATATTAATTGAGATTGATATTTACATGATTAAATGTTTCCAACATGTTAAGCAATTAAACTTGTTAAGACTTGATTAATTGAAATATGTTTCGTATAGACAATTGACCACCCAAGTTGACCGGTGATTCACGAACGTTAAAACATGTAAAAACTATACGATGACATATATATGGTTATATATATAGTAAACATGATTTTATTATAAGTATGTATCTCATTAGGTATTTTAACAATGAGTTATATACATAAAAATGAGACTATTAATTTAAGAAACTCGAAAACGATATATATAACGATTATCGTTATAACAACGTCTTACTAGGTACATATTGTAGTGACCCGAACTTTTCCATGTTTATATATATTAATTGAGATTGATATTTACATGATTAAATGTTTCCAACATGTTAAGCAATCAAACTTGTTAAGACTTGATTAATTGAAATATGTTTCATATAGACAATTGACCACCCAAGTTGATCGGTGATTCACGAACGTTAAAACTTGTAAAAACTATATGATGACATATATATGGATATATATATATAGTTAACATGATACTATGATAAGAAAACATATCATAAAGTATATTAACAATGAACTACATATGTAAAAACAAGACTACTAACTTAATGATTTTTAAACGAGACATATATGTAACGATTATCGTTGTAAAGACATTTAATGTATATATATCATATTAAGAGATATTCATACATGATAATATCATGATAATATAATAATTTAAAATCTCATTTGATATTATAAACATTGGGTTAACAACATTTAACAAGATCGTTAACCTAAAGGTTTCAAAACAACACTTACATGTAACGACTAACGATGACTTAACGACTCAGTTAAAATGTATATACATGTAGTGTTTTAATATGTATTTATACACTTTTGAAAGACTTCAATACACTTATCAAAATACTTCTACTTAACAAAAATGCTTACAATTACATCCTCGTTCAGTTTCATCAACAATTCTACTCGTATGCACCCGTATTCGTACTCGTACAATACACAGCTTTTAGATGTATGTACTATTGGTATATACACTCCAATGATCAGCTCTTAGCAGCCCATGTGAGTCACCTAACACATGTGGGAACCATCATTTGGCAACTAGCATGAAATATCTCATAAAATTACAAAAATATGAGTAATCATTCATGACTTATTTACATGAAAACAAAATTACATATCCTTTATATCTAATACATACACCAACGACCAAAAACACCTACAAACACTTTCATTCTTCAATTTTCTTCATCTAATTGATCTCTCTCAAGTTCTATCTTCAAGTTCTAAGTGTTCTTCATAAATTCCAAAAGTTCTAGTTTCATAAAATCAAGAATACTTTCAAGTTTGCTAGCTCACTTCCAATCTTGTAAGGTGATCATCCAACCTCAAGAAATCTTTGTTTCTTACAGTAGGTTATCATTCTAATACAAGGTAATAATCATATTCAAACTTTGGTTCAATTTCTATAACTATAACAATCTTATTTCAAGTGATGATCTTACTTGAACTTGTTTTCGTGTCATGATTCTGCTTCAAGAACTTCGAGCCATCCAAGGATCCATTGAAGCTAGATCCATTTTTCTCTTTTCCAGTAGGTTTATCCAAGGAAATTAAGGTAGTAATGATGTTCATAACATCATTCGATTCATACATATAAAGCTATCTTATTCGAAGGTTTAAACTTGTAATCACTAGAACATAGTTTAGTTAATTCTAAACTTGTTCGCAAACAAAAGTTAATCCTTCTAACTTGACTTTTAAAATCAACTAAACACATGTTCTATATCTATATGATATGCTAACTTAATGATTTAAAACCTGGAAACACGAAAAACACCGTAAAACCGGATTTACGCCGTCGTAGTAACACCGCGGGCTGTTTTGGGTTAGTTAATTAAAAACTATGATAAACTTTGATTTAAAAGTTGTTATTTTGAGAAAATGATTTTTATTATGAACATGAAACTATATCCAAAAATTATGGTTAAACTCAAAGTGGAAGTATGTTTTCTAAAATGGTCATCTAGACGTCGTTCTTTCGACTGAAATGACTACCTTTACAAAAACGACTTGTAACTTATTTTTCCGACTATAAACCTATACTTTTTCTGTTTAGATTCATAAAATAGAGTTCAATATGAAATCATAGCAATTTGATTCACTCAAAACGGATTTAAAATGAAGAAGTTATGGGTAAAACAAGATTGGATAATTTTTCTCATTTTAGCTACGTGAAAATTGGTAACAAATCTATTCCAACCATAACTTAATCAACTTGTATTGTATATTATGTAATCTTGAGATACCATAGACACGTATACAATGTTTCGACCTATCATGTCGACACATCTATATATATTTCGGAACAACCATAGACACTCTATATGTGAATGTTGGAGTTAGCTATACAGGGTTGAGGTTGATTCCAAAATATATATAGTTTGAGTTGTGATCAATACTGAGATACGTATACACTGGGTCGTGGATTGATTCAAGATAATATTTATCGATTTATTTCTGTACATCTAACTGTGGACAACTAGTTATAGGTTACTAACGAGGACAGCTGACTTAATAAACTTAAAACATCAAAATATATTAAAAGTGTTGTAAATATATTTTGAACATACTTTAATATATATGTATATATTGTTATATGTTCGTGAATCAACAGTGGCCAAGTCTTACTTCCCGACGAAGTAAAAATCTGTGAAAGTGAGTTATAGTCCCACTTTTAAAATCTAATATTTTTGGGATGAGAATACATGCAGGTTTTATAAATGATTTACAAAATAGACACAAGTACGTGAAACTACATTCTATGGTTGAATTATCGAAATCGAATATGCCCCTTTTTATTAAGTCTGGTAATCTAAGAATTAGGGAACAGACACCCTAATTGACGCGAATCCTAAAGATAGATCTATTGGGCCTAACAAACCCCATCCAAAGTACCGGATGCTTTAGTACTTCGAAATTTATATCATATCCGAAGGGTGTCCCGGAATGATGGGGATATTCTTATATATGCATCTTGTTATTGTCGGTTACCAGGTGTTCACCATATGAATGATTTTTATCTCTATGTATGGGATGTGTATTGAAATATGAAATCTTGTGGTCTATTGTTACGATTTGATATATATAGGTTAAACCTATAACTCACCAACATTTTTGTTGACGTTTAAAGCATGTTTATTCTCAGGTGAATATTAAGAGCTTCCGCTGTTGCATACTAAAATAAGGACAAGATTTGGAGTCCATGTTTGTATGATATTGTGTAAAAACTGCATTCAAGAAACTGATTTCGATGTAACATATTTGTATTGTAAACCATTATGTAATGGTCGTGTGTAAACAGGATATTTTAGATTATCATTATTTGATAATATACGTAAAGCTTTTTAAACCTTTATTTATGAAATAAAGGTTATGGTTTGTTTTAAAAATGAATGCAGTCTTTGAAAAACGTCTCATATAGAGGTCAAAACCTCGCAACGAAATCAATTAATATGGAACGTTTTTAATCAATAAGAACGGGACATTTCAGTTGGTATCCGAGCGTTGGTCTTAGAGAACCAGAAAATTTGCATTAGTGTGTCTTATCGAGTTTGTTAGGATGCATTAGTGAGTCTGGACTTCGACCGTGTTTTCTTTAAAAATGATTGCTTAACATTTTTGTTGGAAACTATATATTTTTAACATATGAATATTATGTGATATATTAATCTCTTAACGTGTTTGATATTATGTGATAGATGTCTACCTCTAGAACAAGTCCCATTGACTCACCTAATAATAATGAAGAGTCAAATGTAAATTGGAATGATTTGTGGACTGATTCACAAGTTCCCGAAGAGGAACCGGAAGAAGAGTCGGAACCGGAAGAAGAATCGGAACCGGAAGAAGAATCGGAACCGGATGAAGAAATAGAACCGGTGGGGGAAATAATAAAACGGTTAAGTAAAAGAAAATCCTCAACCAACCGACCAAAGTTAATTATGGTCAATGGTGTTTCCGCCAAGGAAGCAAAATATTGGGAGGATTACCAATTCTCCGATGAATCGGATTCCGACGAGAATTCCGATGATGTTATAGAAATTACCCCAACTGAATTTAAAAAGGCAAAAGAAAATAATAAGGGAAAGGGCATAAAAATAGAGAAATCTAATTCCAACCCCGATGAACTTTATATGTATCGTCAACCCCCGAAGTCCTTAAGTTGTAACAATGACCCGGGAACCTCTAAACCACCAGGTTTTTCTAAACCAATGTGGAAAACGACGGCTCGTATTAGGGGAACATCATATATCCCTAGAAACTTGGCAAAACGAACCAAAACCGAAGAAGAAGAAACGAGCGAGTCGGAATAAGATAGTTGTATTCGTGTGGTGTAATATATGTAATATAGTGTTCTTATGCTTTATGATATATGTAAAAATTGCTTGTATTAATAAGTATTTTTTTATGAATCTAACTCTTGTCTATTTTACAGTTTAAAAACATAAAATGGATAGACAACCCAATATTTTAAGAGACCTACCCGGAGACATGATTGATGAAATCTTGTCTAGAGTCGGCCAGAATTCTTCGGCACAACTATTTAAGGCGAGATCAGTTTGTAAGACATTCGAAGAACGTTCCAAGAATGTCTTGGTTTATAAGAGACTTTCGTTTGAAAGATGGGGGATATCACATTGGGAAACCCATAAGTTACGATGTGTTTACTTTGACGCATATATTGCGGGGAACCCAAATGCTATTTTACGCAACGGGTTAAGAAATTATTTTGACTCAATATATCCGAATATTGGACTTCGTGATTTAGAAAAAGCGGCTAACATGCAACATAAAGAAGCATGTTATGCTTACGGATTAGTAATGTTCGCTTCTCACCAAAGTGAGAACAAGAACATCGGGCTACAACTATTAAACAAAACGTTTCCACAAGTGACGGAGTCGGTAATTGGGGTAAGAAATGAGGTTTTTAGATTATTACGGGACTGTTGGACATTACGTAACCCTCGTCCCTTTGATGACGTTACAACACGCTGTCTTATCAACGGCCATAACGGTTATGTTGCACAAGACCAAGGATGGGAAGTAGTCCTAGTAAAACCAGAATGCATGACTTGTTTCTGGACGTATGAATTACGTGTCTTTATTGCCTTTGCTGAACGACTTGTGTACTAGCTAGAATTGTCTTCACAACTATCTTGTATCAAAGTTATTGTGTGCTATATTTCATGCTTTATGTAAAATAAGCGTTATTGTAAGTTTGTAAAATATTGTATAAAAGTTTGAACGCGAAATATTATTATAATCAGTTTTTCATATAGAATTGTAGTAGTTGAATTGTATATTAGCTACTAAGTATGAACTTAACGGGTAGGTACTACCCGAATTTAAACTTATAAAACGCTAATATGAAGAAAAAGCTTTTATAAATGAGTTCATATTATGCTACGAAATACTATTAACTACTCTTAATATTCTGTATGATTAACTTGTTCCATTTAACTATTTTGAAGGAAATGGCACCGACTACTCGACACACCGTGAATATGAATGAAGAGGAATTCCGTACTTTTCTAGCTTCAAACATAGCCGCAGTACAGGCTGCGCTACATACCAACAATAACCTTGGATCTAGCAGTACAGGAAATCGTGTAGGATGCACCTACAAAGAATTCACTGCCTGCAAACCTTTGGAATTTGATGGAACCGAAGGACCGATCGGATTGAAACGGTGGACCGAGAAGGTTGAATCGGTGTTTGCCATAAGTAAGTGTACTGAAGAGGACAAAGTGAAGTACGCTACGCATACCTTCACAGGTTCTGCGTTAACATGGTGGAATACCTATCTAGAGCAAGTGGGACAAGATGATGCGTACGCACTACCGTGGTCAGCATTCAAGCACTTGATGAACGAGAAGTACCGTCCCAGAACCGAGGTCAATAAGCTCAAGACAGAACTTAGAGGGTTACGAACCCAAGGATTTGATATTACCACGTACGAAAGACGATTCACAGAATTGTGCCTATTGTGTCCGGGAGCATTCGAAGATGAGGAAGAGAAGATCGACGCGTTTGTGAAAGGATTACCGGAAAGAATCCAAGAAGATATAAGTTCACACGAGCCCGCCTCCATACAACAGGCATGTAGAATGGCTCACAAACTAGTGAACCAGATTGAAGAAAGAATTAAAGAACAGACTGCTGAAGAGGCCAATGTGAAGCAAGTCAAAAGAAAGTGGGAGGAAAACGGTGATAAGAATCACCAATACAACAACAACAGTAATTACAACAATAATCGCAACAATTATCCCAACAATCGTAACATCAATCGCAACTACAACAAACGGCCCAACAACAACAACAACAGCAACTACAACAATCATCCCAACAACAATAATAACCGCAACAACAACAACAATCAGAAGCAGCTATGCCAAAGGTGTGAAAAGAATCACTCGGGGTTCTGCACCAAATTTTGCAACAAGTGTAAAAGAAATGGTCATAGCGCGGCGAAGTGTGAGGTCTACGGACCAGGGGTTAATAGAACGAAAGGAACAAATGGTGTCGGAACGAGTAATGGCGGAGCAAGTAGTGTCGGAGCAAGTTATGCCAATGTAGTTTGTTATAAATGTGGAAAACCGGGCCACATTATTAGAAATTGCCCGAACCAGGAGAACACGAATGGACAAGGCCATGGAAGAGTTTTCAATATTAATGCGGCAGAGGCACAGGAAGACCCGGAGCTTGTTACGGGTACGTTTCTTATTGACAATAAATCTGCTTACGTTTTATTTGATTCGGGTGCGGATAGAAGCTATATGAGTAGAGATTTTTGTGCTAAATTAAGTTGTCCATTGACGCCTTTGGATAGTAAATTTTTACTCGAATTAGCAAATGGTAAATTAATTTCAGCAGATAATATATGTCGGAATCGAGAAATTAAACTGGTTAGCGAAACATTTAAGATTGATTTGATACCAGTAGAGTTAGGGAGTTTTGATGTGATAATCGGTATGGACTGGTTGAAAGAAGTGAAAGCGGAGATCGTTTGTTACAAAAATGCAATTCGCATTATACGAGAAAAAGGAAAACCCTTAATGGTGTACGGAGAAAAGGGCAACACGAAGCTACATCTTATTAGTAATTTGAAGGCACAAAAACTAATAAGAAAAGGTTGCTATGCTGTTCTAGCACACGTCGAGAAAGTACAAACTGAAGAAAAGAGCATCAATGATGTTCCCGTCGCAAAAGAATTTCCTGATGTATTTCCGAAAGAATTACCGGGATTACCCCCACATCGATCCGTTGAATTTCAAATAGATCTTGTACCAGGAGCTGCACCAATAGCTCGTGCTCCTTACAGACTCGCACCCAGCGAGATGAAAGAACTACAAAGCCAATTACAAGAACTTTTAGAGCGTGGTTTCATTCGACCAAGCACATCACCGTGGGGAGCTCCTGTTTTGTTTGTCAAGAAGAAAGATGGTACATTCAGGTTGTGTATCGACTACCGAGAGTTGAACAAACTTACCATCAAGAACCGCTACCCACTACCGAGAATCGACGACTTATTTGATCAACTACAAGGCTCGTCTGTTTATTCAAAGATTGACTTACGTTCCGGGTATCATCAAATGCGGGTGAAAGAAGATGATATTCCAAAGACTGCTTTCAGAACACGTTACGGTCATTACGAGTTTATGGTCATGCCGTTTGGTTTAACTAATGCACCAGCTGTGTTCATGGACCTTATGAACCGAGTGTGTGGACCATACCTTGACAAGTTTGTCATTGTTTTCATTGATGACATACTTATTTACTCAAAGAATGACCAAGAACACGGTGAACATTTGAGAAAGGTGTTAGAAGTATTGAGGAAGGAAGAATTGTACGCTAAGTTTTCAAAGTGTGCATTTTGGTTGGAAGAAGTTCAATTCCTCGGTCACATAGTGAACAAAGAAGGTATTAAGGTGGATCCGGCAAAGATAGAAACTGTTGAAAAGTGGGAAACCCCGAAAACTCCGAAACACATACGCCAGTTTTTAGGACTAGCTGGTTACTACAGAAGGTTCATCCAAGACTTTTCCAGAATAGCAAAACCCTTGACTGCATTAACGCATAAAGGGAAGAAATTTGAATGGAATGATGAACAAGAGAAAGCGTTTCAGTTATTGAAGAAAAAGCTAACTACGGCACCTATATTGTCATTGCCTGAAGGGAATGATGATTTTGTGATTTATTGTGATGCATCAAAGCAAGGTCTCGGTTGTGTATTAATGCAACGAACGAAGGTGATTGCTTATGCGTCTAGACAATTGAAGATTCACGAACAAAATTATACGACGCATGATTTGGAATTAGGCGCGGTTGTTTTTGCATTAAAGACTTGGAGGCACTACTTATATGGGGTCAAAAGTATTATACATACCGACCACAAAAGTCTTCAACACATATTTAATCAGAAACAACTGAATATGAGGCAGCGTAGGTGGATTGAATTGTTGAATGATTATGACTTTGAGATTCGTTACCACCCGGGGAAGGCAAATGTGGTAGCCGATGCCTTGAGCAGGAAGGACAGAGAACCCATTCGAGTAAAATCTATGAATATAATGATTCATAATAACCTTACTACTCAAATAAAGGAGGCGCAACAAGGAGTTTTAAAAGAGGGAAATTTAAAGGATGAAATACACAAAGGATCGGAGAAGCATCTTAATATTCGGGAAGACGGAACCCGGTATAGGGCTGAAAGGATTTGGGTACCAAAATTTGGAGATATGAGAGAAATGGTACTTAGAGAAGCTCATAAAACCAGATACTCAATACATCCTGGAACGGGGAAGATGTACAAGGATCTCAAGAAACATTTTTGGTGGCCGGGTATGAAAGCCGATGTTGCTAAATACGTAGGAGAATGTTTGACGTGTTCTAAGGTCAAAGCTGAGCATCAGAAACCATCAGGTCTACTTCAACAACCCGAAATCCCGGAATGGAAATGGGAAAATATTACCATGGATTTCATCACTAAATTGCCAAGGACTGCAAGTGGTTTTGATACTATTTGGGTAATAGTTGATCGTCTCACCAAATCAGCACACTTCCTACCAATAAGAGAAGATGACAAGATGGAGAAGTTAGCACGACTGTATTTGAAGGAAGTCGTCTCCAGACATGGAATACCAATCTCTATTATCTCTGATAGGGATGGCAGATTTATTTCAAGATTCTGGCAGACATTACAGCAAGCATTAGGAACTCGTCTAGACATGAGTACTGCCTATCATCCACAAACTGATGGGCAGAGCGAAAGGACGATACAAACGCTTGAAGACATGCTACGAGCATGTGTTATTGATTTCGGAAACAGTTGGGATCGACATCTACCGTTAGCAGAATTTTCCTACAACAACAGCTACCATTCAAGCATTGAGATGGCGCCGTTTGAAGCACTTTATGGTAGAAAGTGCAGGTCTCCGATTTGTTGGAGTGAAGTGGGGGATAGACAGATTACGGGTCCGGAGATTATACAAGAAACTACCGAGAAGATCATCCAAATTCAACAACGGTTGAAAACCGCCCAAAGTCGACAAAAGAGCTACGCTGACATTAAAAGAAAAGATATAGAATTTGAAATTGGAGAGATGGTCATGCTTAAAGTTGCACCTTGGAAAGGCGTTGTTCGATTTGGTAAACGAGGGAAATTAAATCCAAGGTATATTGGACCATTCAAGATTATTGATCGTGTCGGACCAGTAGCTTACCGACTAGAGTTACCTCAACAACTCGCGGCTGTACATAACACTTTCCACGTCTCGAATTTAAAGAAATGTTTTGCTAAAGAAGATCTCACTATTCCGTTAGATGAAATCCAAATCAACGAAAAACTTCAATTCATCGAAGAACCCGTCGAAATAATGGATCGTGAGGTTAAAAGACTTAAGCAAAACAAGATACCAATTGTTAAGGTTCGATGGAATGCTCGTAGAGGACCCGAGTTCACCTGGGAGCGTGAAGATCAGATGAAGAAGAAATACCCGCATCTATTTCCAGAAGATTCGTCAACACCTTCAACATCTTAAAATTTCGGGACGAAATTTATTTAACGGGTAGGTACTGTAGTGACCCGAACTTTTCCATGTTTATATATATTAATTGAGATTGATATTTACATGATTAAATGTTTCCAACATGTTAAGCAATCAAACTTGTTAAGACTTGATTAATTGAAATATGTTTCATATAGACAATTGACCACCCAAGTTGATCGGTGATTCACGAACGTTAAAACTTGTAAAAACTATATGATGACATATATATGGATATATATATATAGTTAACATGATACTATGATAAGAAAACATATCATAAAGTATATTAACAATGAACTACATATGTAAAAACAAGACTACTAACTTAATGATTTTTAAACGAGACATATATGTAACGATTATCGTTGTAAAGACATTTAATGTATATATATCATATTAAGAGATATTCATACATGATAATATCATGATAATATAATAATTTAAAATCTCATTTGATATTATAAACATTGGGTTAACAACATTTAACAAGATCGTTAACCTAAAGGTTTCAAAACAACACTTACATGTAACGACTAACGATGACTTAACGACTCAGTTAAAATGTATATACATGTAGTGTTTTAATATGTATTTATACACTTTTGAAAGACTTCAATACACTTATCAAAATACTTCTACTTAACAAAAATGCTTACAATTACATCCTCGTTCAGTTTCATCAACAATTCTACTCGTATGCACCCGTATTCGTACTCGTACAATACACAGCTTTTAGATGTATGTACTATTGGTATATACACTCCAATGATCAGCTCTTAGCAGCCCATGTGAGTCACCTAACACATGTGGGAACCATCATTTGGCAACTAGCATGAAATATCTCATAAAATTACAAAAATATGAGTAATCATTCATGACTTATTTACATGAAAACAAAATTACATATCCTTTATATCTAATACATACACCAACGACCAAAAACACCTACAAACACTTTCATTCTTCAATTTTCTTCATCTAATTGATCTCTCTCAAGTTCTATCTTCAAGTTCTAAGTGTTCTTCATAAATTCCAAAAGTTCTAGTTTCATAAAATCAAGAATACTTTCAAGTTTGCTAGCTCACTTCCAATCTTGTAAGGTGATCATCCAACCTCAAGAAATCTTTGTTTCTTACAGTAGGTTATCATTCTAATACAAGGTAATAATCATATTCAAACTTTGGTTCAATTTCTATAACTATAACAATCTTATTTCAAGTGATGATCTTACTTGAACTTGTTTTCGTGTCATGATTCTGCTTCAAGAACTTCGAGCCATCCAAGGATCCATTGAAGCTAGATCCATTTTTCTCTTTTCCAGTAGGTTTATCCAAGGAAATTAAGGTAGTAATGATGTTCATAACATCATTCGATTCATACATATAAAGCTATCTTATTCGAAGGTTTAAACTTGTAATCACTAGAACATAGTTTAGTTAATTCTAAACTTGTTCGCAAACAAAAGTTAATCCTTCTAACTTGACTTTTAAAATCAACTAAACACATGTTCTATATCTATATGATATGCTAACTTAATGATTTAAAACCTGGAAACACGAAAAACACCGTAAAACCGGATTTACGCCGTCGTAGTAACACCGCGGGCTGTTTTGGGTTAGTTAATTAAAAACTATGATAAACTTTGATTTAAAAGTTGTTATTTTGAGAAAATGATTTTTATTATGAACATGAAACTATATCCAAAAATTATGGTTAAACTCAAAGTGGAAGTATGTTTTCTAAAATGGTCATCTAGACGTCGTTCTTTCGACTGAAATGACTACCTTTACAAAAACGACTTGTAACTTATTTTTCCGACTATAAACCTATACTTTTTCTGTTTAGATTCATAAAATAGAGTTCAATATGAAATCATAGCAATTTGATTCACTCAAAACGGATTTAAAATGAAGAAGTTATGGGTAAAACAAGATTGGATAATTTTTCTCATTTTAGCTACGTGAAAATTGGTAACAAATCTATTCCAACCATAACTTAATCAACTTGTATTGTATATTATGTAATCTTGAGATACCATAGACACGTATACAATGTTTCGACCTATCATGTCGACACATCTATATATATTTCGGAACAACCATAGACACTCTATATGTGAATGTTGGAGTTAGCTATACAGGGTTGAGGTTGATTCCAAAATATATATAGTTTGAGTTGTGATCAATACTGAGATACGTATACACTGGGTCGTGGATTGATTCAAGATAATATTTATCGATTTATTTCTGTACATCTAACTGTGGACAACTAGTTATAGGTTACTAACGAGGACAGCTGACTTAATAAACTTAAAACATCAAAATATATTAAAAGTGTTGTAAATATATTTTGAACATACTTTAATATATATGTATATATTGTTATAGGTTCGTGAATCAACAGTGGCCAAGTCTTACTTCCCGACGAAGTAAAAATCTGTGAAAGTGAGTTATAGTCCCACTTTTAAAATCTAATATTTTTGGGATGAGAATACATGCAGGTTTTATAAATGATTTACAAAATAGACACAAGTACGTGAAACTACATTCTATGGTTGAATTATCGAAATCGAATATGCCCCTTTTTATTAAGTCTGGTAATCTAAGAATTAGGGAACAGACACCCTAATTGACGCGAATTCTAAAGATAGACCTATTGGGCCTAACAAACCCCATCTAAAGTACCGGATGCTTTAGTACTTCGAAATTTATATCATATCCGAAGGGTGTCCCGGAATGATGGGGATATTCTTATATATGCATCTTGTTATTGTCGGTTACCAGGTGTTCACCATATGAATGATTTTTATCTCTATGTATGGGATGTGTATTGAAATATGAAATCTTGTGGTCTATTGTTACGATTTGATATATATAGGTTAAACCTATAACTCACCAACATTTTTGTTGACGTTTAAAGCATGTTTATTCTCAGGTGAATATTAAGAGCTTCCGCTGTTGCATACTAAAATAAGGACAAGATTTGGAGTCCATGTTTGTATGATATTGTGTAAAAACTGCATTCAAGAAACTGATTTCGATGTAACATATTTGTATTGTAAACCATTATGTAATGGTCGTGTGTAAACAGGATATTTTAGATTATCATTATTTGATAATCTACGTAAAGCTTTTTAAACCTTTATTTATGAAATAAAGGTTATGGTTTGTTTTAAAAATGAATGCAGTCTTTGAAAAACGTCTCATATAGAGGTCAAAACCTCGCAACGAAATCAATTAATATGGAACGTTTTTAATCAATAAGAACGGGACATTTCACATATGAATCATATTAAGATATTGATACACTTGGTTAATTATGTTAAATGATAAGTAAATATATTATTAAGTGTATTAACAATGAATTACATATGTAAAAATAAGACTACTAACTTAATGATTTCGAAACGAGACATATATGTAACGATTATCGTTGTAACGACATTTAACAGTATATACATCATACTAAGATATATTATATATCATAATATCATGATAATATAACAATTTAACATCTCATTTGTTATAATAAACAATGGGTTAACAACATTCAACAAGATCGTTAACCTAAAGGTTTCAAAACAACATTTACATGTAACGACTAACGATGAGTTAACGACTCAGTTAAAATATATATACATGTAGTGTTTTAATATGTATTTATACACTTTTGAAAGACTTCAATACACTTATCAAAATACTTCTACATAACAAAAATACTTACAATTACATCCTCGTTCAGTTTCATCAACAATTCTACTCGTATGCACCCGTATTCGTACTCGTACAATACACAGCTTTTAGATGTATTTACTATTGGTATATATACTCCAATGATCAGCTCTTAGCAGCCCATGTGAGTCACCTAACACATGTGGGAACCATCATTTGGCAACTAGCATGAAATATCTCATAAAATTACAAAAATATGAGTAATCATTCATGACTTATTTACATGAAAACAAAATAACATATCCTTTATATCTGATCCATACACCAACGACCAAAAACACCTACAAACACTTTCATTCTTCAATTTTCTTCATCTAATTGATCTCTCTCAAGTTCTATCTTCAAGTTCTAAGTGTTCTTCATAAATTCCAAAAGTTCTAGTTTCTTAAAATCAAGAATACTTTCAAGTTTGCTAGCTCACTTCCAATCTTGTAAGGTGATCATCCAACCTCAAGAAATCTTTGTTTCTTACAGTAGGTTATCATTCTAATAAAAGGTAATAATCATATTCAAACTTTGGTTCAATTTCTATAACTATAACAATCTTATTTCAAGTGATGATCTTACTTGAACTTGTTTTCGTGTCATGATTCTGCTTCAAGAACTTCGAGCCATCTAAGGATCCGTTGAAGCTAGATCCATTTTTCTCTTTTCCAGTAGCTTTATCCAAGGAACTTAAGGTAGTAATGATGTTCATAACATCATTCGATTCATACATATAAAGCTATCTTATTCGAAGGTTTAAACTTGTAATCACTAGAACATAGTTTAGTTAATTCTAAACTTGTTCGCAAATAAAAGTTAATCCTTCTAACTTGACTTTTAAAATCAACTAAACACATGTTCTATATCTATATGATATGCTAACTTAATGATTTAAAACCTGGAAACACGAAAAACAACGTAAAACCGGATTTACGCCGTCGTAGTAACACCGCGGGCTGTTTTGGGTTAGTTAATTAAAAACTATGATAAACTTTGATTTAAAAGTTGTTATTCTGAGAAAATGATTTTTATTATGAACATGAAACTATATCCAAAAATTATGGTTAAACTCAAAGTGGAAGTATGTTTTCTAAAATGGTCATCTAGACGTCGTTCTTTCGACTGAAATGACTACCTTTACAAAAACGACTTGTAACTTATTTTTCCGACTATAAACCTATACTTTTTCTGTTTAGATTCATAAAATAGAGTTCAATATGAAACCATAGCAATTTGATTCACTCAAAACGGATTTAAAATGAAGAAGTTATGGATAAAACAAGATTGGATAATTTTTCTCATTTTAGCTACGTGAAAATTGGTAACAAATCTATTCCAACCATAACTTAATCAACTTGTATTGTATATTATGTAATCTTGAGATACCATAGACACGTATACAATGTTTCGACCTATTATGTCGACACATCTATATATATTTCGGAACAACCATAGACACTCTATATGTGAATGTTGGAGTTAGCTATACAGGGTTGAGGTTGATTCCAAAATATATATAGTTTGAGTTGTGATCAATACTGAGATACGTATACACTGGGCCGTGGATTGATTCAAGATAATATTTATCGATTTATTTCTGTACATCTAACTGTGGACAACTAGTTGTAGGTTACTAACGAGGACAGCTGACTTAATAAACTTAAAACATCAAAATATATTAAAAGTGTTGTAAATATATTTTGAACATACTTTGATATATATGTATATATTGTTATAGGTTCGTGAATCAACCAGTGGCCAAGTCTTACTTCCCGACGAAGTAAAAATCTGTGAAAGTGAGTTATAGTCCCACTTTTAAAATCTAATATTTTTGGGATGAGAATACATGCAGGTTTTATAAATGATTTACAAAATAGACACAAGTAAGTGAAACTACATTCTATGGTTGAATTATCGAAATCGAATATGCCCCTTTTTATTAAGTCTGGTAATCTAAGAATTAGGGAACAGACACCCTAATTGACGTGAATCCTAAAGATAGATCTATTGGGCTTAACAAACCCCATCCAAAGTACCGGATGCTTTAGTACTTCGAAATTTATATCATATCCGAAGGGTGTCCCGGAATGATGGGGATATTCTTATATATGCATCTTGTTAATGTCGGTTACCAGGTGTTCACCATATGAATGATTTTTATCTCTATGTATGGGATGTGTATTGAAATATGAAATCTTGTGGTCTATTATTATGATTTGATATATATAGGTTAAACCTATAACTCACCAACATTTTTGTTGACGTTTTAAGCATGTTTATTCTCAGGTGATTATTAAGAGCTTCCGCTGTCGCATACTTAAATAAGGACGAGATTTGGAGTCCATGCTTGTATGATATTGTGTAAAAACTGCATTCAAGAAACTTATTTTGTTGTAACATATTTGTATTGTAAACCATTATGTAATGGTCGTGTGTAAACAGGATATTTTAGATTATCATTATTTGATAATCTACGTAAAGCTTTTTAAACCTTTATTGATGAAATAAAGGTTATGGTTTGTTTTAAAATGAATGCAGTCTTTGAAAAACGTCTCATATAGAGGTCAAAACCTCGCAACGAAATCAATTAATATGGAACGTTTTTAATCAATAAGAACGGGACATTTCAACTGGATCCAAGCACCTTCGCTATCAAACCCGGTATACCCTTCTTAAGCTCGGAAAAATTGCTCTCACCCTTCTCCGCCCTCTGGAGAAGCCCAGCAGACTTTTCCCTTTCTGCAGATAGCTGCTTTTCCAACTCAGCAATCTTCAGCTGATCTTCCTCAACCCTTTTCTTTTCAGCATCCACCAACTTGTCTTTCTCCTCTTGCAGGGCAGTAGCAGCATCTAGAGAATTTTTTAGCTCAGTCTCCTTAGCTTTTATTGTTTTCTGAGCGTCACTCAAGGTACGCTCAGCATTAGCAGCTCTCTTACGAGCATTTGCACCTTTAGCTATATCTTTACGGGCTAAAGCAAGAATAGACTCCTGATGTTCCTGCAGTTACAGGACGGACTCCAGCTGATTGGTTAGTAGCAAGTGAGTAGCAGCAGTTGATTCCCTGAGTTGTTCAGAACGGAGAGCGTTTAAATGAGGTTTCAACTCAGGGATAGCACAACCCTGCAACAGCAAAATATTATGATTAAATATTGCAAGATTACATAAATAAATTGCAGGTATAGGCATACAGATGATTTAATCGTTAATACCTGAAGAGCAGTTGCAAAATCTTTGCTCTTAGTAGCAGGATAATCAATGAGTGCCTGCAACGTACTAACATGAGCAGGAACTTGTGGCACTTGCACATTTGATGATGTGACAGCAGGGTTGCCAGTGTTAGGAGGAGGAGAACGATAGGAGGCATCATCCTCTACCCTCTTTTCAAACTCAGATTCATTAAAGGGAGTGAAGTTGTAGTCCGAAGTTTTTAGTGTTTTATCTCCTTCACTTTCACGGTTTTCCTCCGGCACCCATTCACCGCCCTCAGTAGCCTTCCCTTGGCTATCATCAGATTCTGCTAAAATCACTAACAAGAACAAATTAGCATTATGAACAAACATAGCAGTTATAAGCAAAAAACATGTGCATTATCAAGAAAGAGCAGAATGGACATACTTCTTCTGCGTTTCTGCTTTTGGCCCCCCATGTACTTTTTACCCTCTTAGAGCCTATGCTCTTCTTCCTTGTCTTTTGGGTTAGAGGGGGGTGGGGTTTTTTTCACATGTGATATCAACTGAACCAGATGTCTGCTGCTCGGTGGTGGTGGTGTCGTTCGCTGTCCGCTCAGTGTCTGTCTCTTCAGATCCAGATTCACTGTCCGAGCTGCTAACAATGATTTCTTCCCCCTTTTCAGCAGCAGCAGCATCAGCAGCAGCTCTCTCCGCCTCTAGCTCTTCAGCCATTTTTTCACGAGTAGTGACCTCCACGTCATCATCAAGATCAACGGATAAAAGAGCAGAACGAACCTGCATCACGGAGTTGGCTGCAAAAATTGAACATGAACAGCAATATAAGCAAACATGACAAGTAGTAGAAACACATTTATATATATAATAGGATGATCATATCACATCCTACCCTGGTTTTTCTCACGAAGTACTGGCACAGAAGTGCTAGGCCATTCTTGACTCACTTTGCATAGCACAAGAATTCCTTCATACATTTCGTATGATCTGGGCGGAAGGCGGAGCTCTTTCAAGCTATTTACTATCCGCTGCTCTACGGCAGAAATCTTCACACCCTTTCCTACACTAGCATCAATAGCACCCCATTTCCGGACAACGGAGTACGCCTCCGGAATAACAGTCTCATCAACAAAGAAAAATGGACTTTTCAAGTCCTTCAAATTTGAAACACTATTTGTACCAACAAAATGAGTATTTCGCTTACTATCAATCGTAAGCCAGCAGTCACTAATTGTGCGAATTCTAAACAAGGAGATAAAAACTTTAATGCGAGGCTTTATATTAATAGCACTGCAGTACATTTCAAAAAGGATGATTTTTTGAAGGCCATGGTGAAAGGACTCGTTCATATACATTATAAACGATTCACAATAGTTGATTACATTGCGAGGTATTTGACCTCTATATGATACATTTTACAAACATTGCATTCGTTTTTAAAAGACAATCTTTCTTTACATCGAAAATTGACAGGCATGCATACCATTTCATAATATCCACTATCCAATTATAAATTGATTTAATAATAATCTTTGATGAACTCAATGACTCAAATGCAACGTTCTTCGAAATATGCTATGAAAGACTCCAAGTAATATCTTTAAAATGAGCAAATGCACAGCGGAAGATTTCTTTAACACCTGAGAATAAACAAGCTTTAAAGTGTCAACCAAAAGGTTGGTGAGTTCATTAGTTTATCATAATCATTTATTTCCATCATTTTAATAGACCACAAGAATTTCATTTCCAGTTCTCATAAATATACGTTCCATGCATAGAGACAAAAATAATCATTCATATGGTGAACACCTGGTAACCGACATTAACTAGATACATATAAGAATATCCCCTATCATTCCGGGATCCTCCTTCGGACATGATATAAATTTCGAAGTACTAAAGCATCCGGTACTTTGGATGGGGTTTGTTAGGCCCAATAGATCTATCTTTAGGATTCGCGTCAATTAGGGTGTCTGTTTCCTAATTCTTAGATTACCAGACTTTAATAAAAAGGGGCATATTCGATTTCGATAATTCAACCATAGAATGTAGTTTCACGTACTTGTGTCTATTTTGTAAATCATTTATAAAACCTGCATAAATATTAGATTTTAAAAGTGGGACTATAACTCACCATACTGTATTTCGTAGTAAAAATACATATAACGTCATTGAACAAGTGCAAGGTTGGCCTCGGATTCACGAACCTAAATTAATTATATATATTTATGTGTTGGTCAATATTTGTCTAACAAATTAGGTCAAGTCATAGTGTACCACAATCCTAATGCTCGAGACTAATATGCAAAAGTCAACAAAAGTAAATTTGACTCAAAATAATTTCCAAAAATCTATACATGATTAATATATAGTTTAAATATCGTCATTTTATATTTTTAAATATTTTTAAAAGATTTATTAGAGTAAATAATATAATTTATTTATTAATAAATAAAATTTTATATTAAACTTATATAATAAAATATACTTTTATATATATTAAGTAATAAAATTTATAGGGTTCATTTAATATTATAAAGATAATATGATAGGTATTATTAAAGTAAGTTATTACACGTAGTAAAATATGTTTGTATCACATATTTATTTGATAAAATAATATCTATAATGATAGTAAGTAAAAGTTGTATTATTTTGTAATAATAATAATTATTATAAAAATATCAATATTTATAATTACTAAGATGACATTATGATAAAACGATAATTCTAATTATGATAACTTTAATATTTATGATAATTTTTAATATTATCTTTAAAATAATAATTCTATTTAAAATAATAATAATAATGATATTTTATAGTAACAATGACATGTCTATTAAAATGATAATTTTTGTTAAAATGATAGTTTTAATACTAACGATACTTTTAATAATAATAGTAATGATAAAAATAATAAGAACGATAATTTTATCTAAATCAATACCTTATAATATTTAATTTCATCATGATACTCTGTGACGACCCGGAAATTTCCGACCAAATTTAAACTTAACCTTTATATGTTTCTGACACGATAAGCAGAATTTGTAATGTTGAATCTCAAAAAGTTTGGAACTACATTCATGTAATCAATTACCCTTTGACCGTGTTCGACGATTCACGAACAATTATGTGTATATAGATATGTATATATAATATATAATATTAACTGAAAACATTAACAAAGTATTAGATATATGATACTTTACATAAACATATTTGTTTCGATATATTTATCGACAGAATTAAGAGATAATATCAAATGATTGAATTATCAGATACATTATGATATGATTACGGGCCTATGTTATGAGGTCCACTGTGATTTAATAAATCTAATTTTTTTTACAACTCATTACTTAACCAGTATGATAAAGATAACGATTTAAATTAATATTATATATATTTTTATACGCGTATTATACGTACATAGTTTTATACTTTTACTATACTTTAACTTTACCTTTACTTTACTTTTACTTTACTTTAGCTTTAATAATTCATACTTTAATAATTCACTTTAATAATTCAAAAATCTATTATAAATAGAATTCAATAGTTTCATTATTTCATAGAAACTTGAAAATATATTTCTCTAAACTCTCTCAATCGAATTACATACATACACACACACACACACACACACACATATATATATATATATATATATATATATATATATATATATATATATATATATATATATATATATATATATTATATTTACTTAGTATTATTTCAAGATATTATTAGTATACATAAAATACTACGACGGAGTTATATTCAGACGATTTCAAAATAAGTTTTCAAATAGGATAGAGCTAAGGAAATTATGGGTTATAGCTATGAAGGTTATGGGTATTGATCGAGGGTATTGCTCGTAAGGTCAACCTAACGTTTATCATTTTCGTTGCGTCTACGTACTTTTCTGCAATATTGAATCACAATATTGATACGTGAGCATTCATATCTTATCTTTTATATATTAATAGTATATCCCTGACTAGTGCTCGAGTATATATGATTATGCATGTTTGTATGCTTAGTTTCGTCGTTAAATAGTTTATGATAAATCACGAATTTGATACATATGCTACTGAGATAAGTTATATGATATGCATGTCGTTGAAAATCTGAAGAAAAAATTAATAACTTTTCATTTAGAAATCGTGTGGTTTCGATGAATGGATTAAAAGATATGGTCAACTGAATTATCATTAATTTTAATATTATTATTAAAACGATTATTATAACTGTTATCAGTTGATGTTATTACTAAAATTATCTTTATTACTAAAAATTAATATTTTTATTGAAACTATCATTTTATTATTTTTATCATTATTATTATTATCAATATTATTTTATCAAATAAATATGCGTACAAAGATATTTTTACCACACGTAATGTAATTACATTAATAATACATACCACTATATTTTTATGATATTAAGTGAATTTTATAAATTTTATTATTTGAGATATATAAAAGTATATTTTTATCATATATGAATTTTAATATAAATTTTTATTTATTAATAAATGACTTGTATTATTTAGTATAATAAGATCTGATAAATATATTTAAATATATAAAACTACTATATATAAGTTATATAATAAACATGTATAGATTTTGGAAGTCATTTTGGGTCAAGTTGACTTTTTTTGACTTTTGCATGTCGGTCTCGAGCATTAGGATTGTGATACACTACGACTTGACCTAAATTGTTAGATAGATATTGACCAACATATAAATATATATACTTAATATAGGTTCGTGAATCCGAGACAAACACTGCACTTGTTCAGTGCCGTCATATACATAATTGCTACGAAATACAGTATTGTGAGTTTCATTTGCTCCCTTTTTATATATATTTTTGGGCTGAGAATACATGCGCTGATTTATAAATGTTTTACGAAATAGGCACAAGTACTAAAACTAATTCTATGTGAGTTTAAACCAGAAATATACCCTTAGCTTGGTAACATTAAACTACTTGTCTATGTACGGTAGGCGTGAATCCTAAAGATAGATCTATTGGGTCTGACAAACCCCATCCTGACTATGGGATGCTTTAGTACTTCGAGGTTATTTTAAACACACCTGATCTGGTGTACTTCAGAGGGTAAAACATGAACGTTAAAGCTTGTTACCGAGTGCCTACAACTTATAGAATACTTTTATACACTTGCGAGTGTACGAATATTTATAGAAACTGAAATCTTGTGGTCTATTACTATTACGGAAATGATGGATTATGATAAACTAATGAACTCACCAACCTTTTGGTTGACACTTTAAAGCATGTTTATTCTCAGGTATTAAAGAATTCTTCCGCTGTGCATTAGCTCATTTTAAGGATATTACTTGAAGTCATTCAAGACATACTTTGAAAGACGTTGCATTCGAGTCGTTGAGTTCATCAAGATTAATATTAAGTCAATTATAGTTGGATGTAATATGAAATGGTATGCATGCCGTCAATTTTTGATGTAAAGAAAGTTTGTCTTTTAAAAACGAATGCAATGTTTGTAAAACGTATCATATAGAGGTCAAATACATCGCGATGTAATCAACTATTGTGAATCGTTTATAATGTATATGAACGGGTCCTTTCATTTGGTATCAGAGCGGTGGTCTTAGCGAACCAGGTCTTGCATTAGTGTGTCTAACTGATAGTTGTTAAGATGCATTAGTGAGTCTGGACTTCGACCGTGTCTGCATGTCAAAAGTTTTGCTTATCATTTTTAGTCGGAAATCATCTACTTACCATCCTTAGGAAATTACCTGCTTATCATTCTTTAGTCTAGACGTGTTTTCCTACATTTATTGCATAATAGTGTATAGACGAATTCTTATCTTAGCATACCTGTTACTGTGAACTTTGACTGACATCTTTCAAAGATTCCTCCGTAATTTATGGGATTTTGGTATTATATATACATATGTAAATTATATATTGAAGAATACCAAATCTAAATTCTACAATCTATTTCATACAAAAAAAAATTCTTTCCCTGATCATACAAGATGGATCCCTCAACCAGTTCGAGTTCCTCGAATTCCGACAGCTATGCCGATATGGATTTCCACATGAGCTCCGAAAGCAGCGTGACCGGAATGGATCAACCAATTAGCCATTATCTATTCTGGATGAATTAGGGATGGGTTCGTAATCTACTTAACCATTGGAGACAAGAAGAAGGCGATCCCTTTCATCCACCACATTGCCCTCTTGGCAATGAACCTGAAGCACTTACCGGCGAACCTGTCCAAAACACCATTTTCTCTCTCATTTCCAGAGTATCTCGTCATGATTATATACTACACCAAATTCTAGATCTTATTTATCCGCTCGTCCGAACCGACAATCACCCCGGTGTAATAGAAGAAGTCAACAAGCTTCGCGCTCGGGTAGTGGCTTTGGAGAATATGGTGCAAAGGTTACAAACACCAGCAGTAGCACCAGCAGCATAACCAGTACCACCATCAACAACATCAACAGTACCATTACCACCACCAACAATAACCGCATCGCAAACATCAACTTCACAATCTGTCCCACGAGCATCGATGTCATACGCCATGTAGATACCAAGGAATACCACAACGATGAAGTATTGATTTATAACTTCATTGGGGAAACATTCTACGGCGATTATGTAATTTCTAAAGTTTAGAAATTATCTATCCTAGCCTTAACCATAAATCAAATGAGTTTAATTTAATATTAACTCATTAAATCAATATTACATCTGAAGAAATATACACATATATATTTCCATAAAGACTGTAATAAAATTCTTTTGTACAAAATATTAATTGTGAAATTTTTTTTTTAACGGGTAGGTAATACCCGAGAGATATATAAATTCACAATTAATATGTTACATTCTTCGAATCTGATTCAGCAAATTATCCATTATACTCCCTACTTTCACAACAATATACATTCTTTTATAGAAATCAAAACAACCATACTCATTCAAAATCTAATTACATATTATGATTTTGAAATCTCAGAATTCGATTCAAGATATAACCGAAATCATCACTCTTAGATTCCTACATCTTTCAAAACTATACTTTGACTTCAAAACTGTCCTAGAACCTCATTTCTATTCATGGAACTCAGAAAAATATTTGTATCATTCAAAATCTTAGAACATCATATGTATATTAATAATTACAATATGTGTTCAAACACTTCGAAATTCCTAAAGACATGCGAGATGATGATCCAACCACATATTACCCACTGTCATGCATCTGAAAAGCTCTCGAAACCAAAGTTATAGTTTAACACGTATCCGTGTCAGATCCTTTGATATTTATTACCAAATATAATTTTTCAATCACTTTCCAAAATAGACAGTTTTGTCACAGCTCCAGCAAATCACCTTCATTTGTTTATACGAATAAACCTTATTATAACAATTACCCCTTCATCATTGTTACCGGGGAACCTTTCATATCTCGCCACATTAGCAGTAAACTTATCAACAACTTCATTAACCTTCGACTTAAGCCTCTCCGAAAAGCCACTATACTTATTCATTAAAACCCCATCATGTACTCACCTACATCCTGTAACAATAATTGTCACACCAACTACTAGGAATTAGCAATCAGTATTTTGAATTTCGCGACAATTTTACGTCAAAAGTTATACATATAACGTCTATCTCCTAGACTTACATACTTCGAATGTGAATTTTCTGAAAAACATCCCAAACTATGAACTAGTTCTCCGAAATTGGAAAAATGCTGATGAAGCAGCAAAAACTGTAAACGACTTTAACAGTCAAAAGTTTGATGATAAAGAATAGTATGGTGGTAAAGCTGAGAAAAAGAGAAGGTTTGAAACTGGAAAACGGATTGAGCAGACCATGAAGGAGGCTGTGGACAAATCACAAAGACTAAACCTGCCTTCAAAGGATCCAAATGATTCAGTGTCTACTGAAATCGTTAGCAAACACCTTACTTCTCATTCTAAACCTTCACAGACAAATCTTCTTCATCATCCATATTATCGTATCTTTTATTATAATATCTTCGATATTCCTGAAGATATTTTCACAACTATTCTTATCCGATATCTTTTATCTCTTCGCAATATCTGCGTTACAACATAAAAAAGAAACTGTGTTAGTTTCTAAATTTAAAAAAAAATTTGAATTTAAAATAGGAATGTTTTTGAAGTAGTGTTGGGAACTGAAGCATGAGTTAGTATAATATAATGACACTTAATCAACGTGATTATATTACAGTAAGTCATGCTGAGTTTCTAATGGAACGTGATGATTCACAGAACATGCCGTCATCATGTACTGTTTACACGACTCTTACATTCTACCCAATTTTCAAACATATTAAGAACATATCATCTTGATAGCTCTATATTTTCGGATATTCTGGTAATTTGCCAAATCAAGATCGTGCCATTACTATTTTCTCTTTGGAACATTAACTATGTTCATCCAAAAATTCATATCTACGAATTCTGGACTATTATCCGCTTGACTTAAGATCGGGAAGAGAAAACGAAAGCATGAAGCTCCGAAATATAATGGAGAATATAAAGCCCGATAACAACCCCGAAATTACAAACCGTGTATATAAATGCGTATAGCAATATAAAGACACGGGAGAATGAAAAACACAATAACCCCAAGGTAATGGTAGAAGAAAATAACTTCCTCCGGTGGTAGATGAAAAAGAAGAATGACAGATATGAAAGTTAAAGTATATCAAGAATCAATACTGGATAAAGCATATTAACGAATGCTTTAAAGTATGAATTGGGGAGAAAGACTAGAAGGTGTGAGCTGTGGAAATAAAGAAACGAAGGGGGTAGAATTATAGTAAAATATCAGACAGAGAAATCGAGACAGATTATCGCATTTAATCAAAGAAGATCCTGATTTCCTTAATCGCCGAAGAACCAAATCTTATTGCAAAGATTTTCTTTAAATCCCATGAATTTCGGAAATCAATCATAACTACGTCATCAGTTAAAACGAATATACGTTTACTCATTTCACTCTCTTGCGATAGCTTCACTTATACTCTTCGCGTAATCAAATTGTTTTATCTATATTACTCAATGATGATAAAACTCTATTTATCAACTCATATTCGTCATGAAAACATTTTTATAGTTAGCCATGACGACCTCGATCAAATTTCGGGACGAAATTTCTTTAACGGGTAGGTACTGTGACGACCCGGAAATTTCCAACCAAATTTAAACTTAACCTTTATATGTTTCTGACACGATAAGCAGAATTTGTAATGTTGAATCTCAAAAAGTTTGGAACTACATTCATGTAATCAATTACCCTTTGACCGTGTTCGACGATTCACGAACAATTATGTGTATATAGATATGTATATATAATATATAATATTAACTGAAAACATTAACAAAGTATTAGATATATGATACTTTACATAAACATATTTGTTTCGATATATTTATCGACAGAATTAAGAGATAATATCAAATGATGGAATTATCAGATACATTATGATATGATTACGGGCCTATGTTATGAGGTCCACTGTGATTTAAGAAATCTATTTTTTTTTACAACTCATTACTTAACCAGTACGATAAAGATAACGATATTTATATTTCATTTTATTAAATATATATATATATATATATATATATATATATATATATATATATATATATATATATATATATATATATATATATATATAACGATTTAAATTAATATTATATATATTTTTATACGCGTATTATACGTACATAGTTTTATACTTTTACTATACTTTAACTTTACTTTTACTTTAATTTTACTTTACTTTAACTTTAATAATTCACTTTAATAATTCATACTTTAATAATTCACTTTAATAATTCAAAAATCTATTATAAATAGAATTCAATAGGTTTCATTATTTCATAGAAACTTGAAAATATATTTCTCTAAACTCTCTCAATCGAATTACATATATATATATATATATATATATATATATATATATATATATATATATATATATATATATATATATATATATATATATATATATATATACTTAGTATTATTTCAAGATATTATTAGTATACATAAAATACTACGACGGAGTTATATTCAGACGATTTCAAAATAAGTTTTCAAATGGGATAGAGCTAAGGAAATTATGGGTTATAGCTATGAAGGTTATGGGTATTGATCGAGGGTATTGCTCGTGAGGTCAACCTAACGTTTATCATTTTCGTTACGTCTACGTACTTTCCTGCAATATTGAATCACAATATTGATACGTGAGCATTCATATCTTATCTTTTATATATTAATAGTGTATCCCTGACTAGTGCTCGAGTATATATGATTATGCATGTTTGTATGCTTAGTTTCGTCGTTAAATAGTTTATGATAAATCACGAATTTGATACATATGCTACTGAGATAAGTTATATGATATGCATGTCGTTGAAAATCTGAAGAAAAAATTAATAACTTTTCATTTAGAAATCGTGTGGTTTCGATGAACGAATTAAAAGATATGGTCAACTGAATTATCATTAATTTTAATATTATTATTAAAACGATTATTATAACTGTTATCAGTTGATGTTATTACTAAAATTATCTTTATTACTAAAAATTAATATTTTTATTGAAACTATCATTTTATTATTTTTATCATTATTATTATTATCAATATTATTTTATCAAATAAATATGCGTACAAAGATATTTTTACCACACGTAATGTAATTACATTAATAATACATACCACTATATTTTTATGATA
Source organism: Rutidosis leptorrhynchoides (assembly GCF_046630445.1). Classification (NCBI taxonomy): domain Eukaryota; kingdom Viridiplantae; phylum Streptophyta; class Magnoliopsida; order Asterales; family Asteraceae; genus Rutidosis; species Rutidosis leptorrhynchoides. The sequence goes on from NC_092343.1 coordinate 244,218,223, forward strand.
TTAAGTGAATTTTATAAATTTTATTATTTGAGATATATAAAAGTATATTTTTATCATATATGAATTTTAATATAAATTTTTATTTATTAATAAATGAATTGTATTATTTAGTATAATAAGATCTGATAAATATATTTAAATATATAAAACTACTATATATAAGTTATATAATAAACATGTATAGATTTTGGAAGTCATTTTAGGTCAAGTTGACTTTTGTTGACTTTTGCATGTCGGTCTCGAGCATTAGGATTGTGATACACTACGACTTGACCTAAATTGTTAGACAGATATTGACCAACATATAAATATATATACTTAATATAGGTTCGTGAATCCGAGACAAACACTACACTTGTTCAGTGCCGTCATATACATAATTGCTACGAAATACAGTATTGTGAGTTTCATTTGCTACCTTTTTATATATATTTTTGGGCTGAGAGTACATGCGCTGATTTATAAATGTTTTACGAAATAGGCACAAGTACTAAAACTAATTCTATGTGGGTTTAAACCAGAAATATACCCTTAGCTTGGTAACATTAAACTACTTGTCTATGTACGGTAGGCGTGAATCCTAAAGATAGATCTATTGGGTCTGACAAATCCCATCCTGACTATGGGATGCTTTAGTACTTCGAGGTTATTTTAAACACACCTGATCTGGTGTACTTCAGAGGGTAAAACATGAACGTTAAAGCTTGTTACCGGGTGCCTACAACTTATAGAATACTTTTATACACTTGCGAGTGTACGGATATTTATAGAAACTGAAATCTTGTGGTCTATTACTATTACGAAAATGATGGATTATGATAAACTAATGAACTCACCAACCTTTTGGTTAACACTTTAAAGCATGTTTATTCTCAGGTATTAAAGAATTCTTCCGCTGTGCATTAGCTCATTTTAAGGATATTACTTGGAGTCATTCAAGACATACTTTGAAAGACGTTGCATTCGAGTCGTTGAGTTCATCAAGATTAATATTAAGTCAATTATAGTTGGATGTAATATGAAATGGTATGCATGCTGTCAATTTTTGATGTAAAGAAAGTTTGTCTTTTAAAAACGAATGCAATGTTTGTAAAACGTATCATATAGAGGTCAAATACCTCGCGATGTAATCAACTATTGTGAATCGTTTATAATGTATATGAACGGGTCCTTTCATACTCTTACCCATTATTTCCTAATCGTTTCGTTTAATAGCTTTTAATCGTCTTTTATATCGTGTTCATAATAATGATAATAATAGTAATCAATATAATTAGGTGTTACAAATATTTGTTTTAATTACACTAATATTAATAATGATAGTTACTATAACATTATTAACGATAATACTATTAATTATCTTAATGATAATATAGTAATAATAATAATAACAATAACAATAACCATTTTTAAATAATGATATATATATTAATAATGATAATAATAATAATAATACCAATAATAATAATAATAATTGGATAATAATAATAATACTAATTATAACTTTAACGATAATAACGATAGTAATAATAAAAAAATAACAATTTTTAATGATAAATCCCTTTTATTGATAAAGATAATAATAATGATAATAATAAGATAAAACTAGAACGACGATAAAAACGACGATAATAATAATCATTTTTAATAAAAATATCGAAAATTCAATTGATTATAACTTCTAATCCGTTCATCGAAACCATTCGATATCTAAAGGAAAAGTTCTTAATTTTTCGCTAGCTTTCCAAGGACATGCATATCTTATACCTTATATCAACCGTAAGTGCAACTAATTCAAGATTCAACCTAATCTGTCTAAGGGCAATATCAAAAGTACAAGCATGCATAATCCTAAATACTCAAGCACTAGTCAGGGATACACTATTAGTATGTAAAAGTTAAATTATGAGTACTCACGTATCAATATTGAGATTTAATATTGCAGGAAAGGTACGTAGACGCAACGGAAATGATAAACACTATATTGACCTCACGAGCATACCCATGAACCATACTCAATCACCTCCATAGCTATAACCCATAATTTCCTTAATCATATCCCACTCGAAAAACAATTTCAAAATCACTCGGACAGCACTCCGTAGTAATATTTTATGTATAATAATAATATCTTGAAATAATACGGAGTAAATATATATATGTATATCGATTGAGAGAGTTTAGAGAAAAATATTTTCAAGTTTCTATGAAATAATGAAACCTATTGAATTCTATTTATAATAGATTTTTGAATTATTAAAGTGAATTATTAAAGTATGAATTATTAAAGTGAATTATTAAAGTATGAATTATTAAAGTGAATTATTAAAGTATGAATTATTAAAGTGAATTATTAAAGTATGAATTATTAAAGTAAATTATTAAAGTTAAAGTAAAGTAAAAATAAAGTAAAGGTAAAGTTTAAGTATAGTAAAAGTATAAAACTATGTACGTATAATACGCATATAAATATATATAATATTAATTTAAATCGTTATATATATTTAATAAAATAAAATATAAATATCGTTATCTTTATCATACTAGTTAAGTAATGAGTTGTCAAAAGTGGTTCTAGATATTTATAAAAGTTATATACGTTTTAATAATAAAGTTCTTTTTAAACTAAAAATGTTTTTTGTACGTTTGAAACTAAATAGATCAATCGAGTCTTTATGAAATTCAATCTTCCACTATCCTTTGTCTAGTTCTCAATGATTGACAATTTGTTCTTATTTATAAATCACTTTACCATTTTTCGAATATTGTTAAAATGGAAAGATTTTTCAAATCAACGTGGGCCTTTCAACAGAGACTTGTAATCATAATTCAATATATCTGATAATTCAATCATTTAATCTTATCTTCTAATTCCATTGATAAACAGTTTGAAACAGATACAATCATATAAAGTATTTAATCTAATATTTTATTTACGTTTCAAGTTATAATATATATACACATATACATATATAATCATATTCGTTTAATGGTTCGTGAATCGTTGGAACTTGGTCGAGGTTGAATGAATGTATGAACATAGTTTAAAATTCTTGAAATTTAACTTAACAAATATTTCTTATTGTGTTGGAAACATATAAAGATTAAAGTTTAAATTTGGTTGGAAATTACCGGGTTGTCACAGTACCTACCCGTTAAAGAAATTTCGTCCCGAAATTTGAGTGGAAAGGTCGTGAATGATAATAAATATGTTTTCATGATGCATACGGGCTGAAAATTAGAGTTTTATCATCAGCGAATAATTTAGATAAACAATCCATTTATATGAAGAGTACGAATGAAGCTAACATAGAAGAGTGAAATGAGTAAGTGTAGATTCATCTTATCATTTGACGTAGATATGATTGATTCCCTGATTTCAAGGGATTTGAAGAAAATCTTCTTAATAAGATTTGACTCTCCGGTAATCAAGGGAATTAGGATCCGCTTTAAATGCGATCGTCCATTTTAATTGTTCTGTCGGAGATTTTATTATAAATTCACCTCCTTCATTTCCTTACAACTCACACCTTCCTTTGATGCATTTTATGCAAGTCCCTAGATATCTACCCACGTCCATTGCAGGTACAACAGTTTACAGGCCACCATGATTGCTCGTTATTATCCTATCTGTGTTTGTATGTGGTTACAAGAACTGCAGGAACGAGATTTAGATGTTTGACTATATTACACTTAGTCAGACATACGAGTGAAGCCTCACTAGTACGACTGACAGGCTCATACGCACGGTTGATGCTGAGCTAAGTCACAATTACAACCTAAATGAGAAGACACGAGTGAGTGATCACCCGTACGGCTGATGAAGCTAACTCGTACGTGTGATGAATGAATCGTATGGATGAGTCAACAGCTGGGGTATATAAAGTCTTATGTTCTTCATTTTAGGTTAAGCCTCTCATTTGTTACACACACTCAGATCTAGTGAGATCCTCCGATTCTCTCTCAGTCCAAATCACCCAGGTGGTGAATAATAGCTCTAGGTGTTGATCTAATCACACTTGATTTAGTTGTGGTTTGACTAAATTAATTAAAAAAAAAAAACTTAACCTATTCACTAGAGGGTTTGATTCACTTATTCCGCCATTGTGTGAGTTAAATCTGTTGATTTCTAAGTTCCTAGTCATGTTTCATCACCTTCTATTCTTTCCCCCTCAACTCATATTTTAAAGTATTCATCAATATGCTCCATCCAGTTCTGATTCTCGATATACTTCTAACTTTCATATCGGTCATTCTTCTTTTTCATCTACCGCCGGAAGAATCTATTTACTTCTACTATACTCTTGGGTTTATAGTATTTCTAGTTCTCCCGTGTCTTTATATTGCTATATGCATCGATATATATGGTTTATAATTTCTGGTTTATCGTTGGGCTTTATATGTTCCCTTATATTTCAACGTCTCTGCTTCTGTCTTCTATAATCATTATCATTCACAGTTAATGCTCTCTTTTATTTGCTGCAATTTATACCCCAATTTCTATTTCGGAGTTTTGTCCTTTTGTTTCTTCTTCTTGCGATTAAGCACCGCTTGTAATGGTCCAGAATTCACAGATATGAATTTCGGAATGAACATTGTTAATGTTCTAGGAAGGAAATTGTGATGGCACAATCTTGACTTGTCAAATTACTAGAATACCTTGGAAAAGGCCGAATCATCAAGAAATATTTTCTTGATATTTTAGAGGTTAAATAGAATACAAGAGTCGTATAACATGGCACATGATGATGTTATGATCTGTGAATCATCACGTTCCATTTAGAAACTCAGCATGACTTACTGTAATATAATCACGTTGATCAAGTGTCATTATATTATACTAATTCATGCTTCAGTTCCCAACACTACTTCAAAATATTCCTATTTTAAACTTGAATGTTTCAGAATTTAGAAACTAAAATAGTTTCTTTTATGATGTAATACAGATAGCGCGAAGAGGTAAATGATTTCAAATAAGAAAAATTAAGAAAATATCTTCAGAAATATGGAGAATATTTATAATGAATGATATGATGATATTTTAGAATTTCTAATATCAGAGGATGATGAAGAATATTGTCCGCAGGGGTTTAGAGTCAGGAGCAAGGTATTCGTTAATGACTTCAGCAGGTACTGAATCATTTGGATCCTTTGAAGTCAGGTTCAGTCTTTGTAATTTGTCCACAGCCTCCTTCCTACTTTGCTCAATCCATTTTCCAGTTCCAAAACTTCTCTTTTTCTGCGCTTTGCCAGCACACTTCATTATTATCATCCAGCTTTTACCGTTTAAAGTCGTTTATAGTTTTTGCTGCTTCATCAGTATTTTTTTTTTCCCATTTTCGGAGAACCAATTCGTAGTTCGGAGTGTTTTTCAGAAACTTCACATTCAAATTAAGTCCAGAAGATAGACGTTATATATACACATATAACTGTTGGCGTAGACATGCTGCGAGATTTCAAAATACTGATTGCTAATTCCCAATGATTCGTATGGCAATTCTCATTACAAGATGCGAATGAGTAAATGATGGGGTTTCAATAAATAATTATAATGACTTTTTGGAGAGGATAAAGTCAAAGGGTAATGAAGTTGTTGGTACATCTGCTAATAATGTGGTGGAATGTAAAAGGTTCCCTGGTAACGATGGTGTATATCTCAAGGTTATAATAAGGTTAGTCTGACTGAAAATTCGAAGTTGACTTGCTGGAGCTGTGACAAAACTGGCTACTTTGAATAGGAATCGCAAAGTTATTTTTGCTAATAAATGCCAAAGAATCTGACGCGGATACGTTGTTTAAACTTTTACTTTGGTTTCAAGAGTTTTTCGGGTACATAACTGTGGGTAACATGTGGTTGGATCCTCATCTCGATTGCTCATCATTCGAAGTGTCTTCATAAATTTTCGAAGGGTTTGAACACAGATTGTAATCGTTAACATACATTTGATGTTCTAACACAGTTTTGAAGTCAAAATATAGCTTGTGAAAGATGTAAGGATCTAAGAGTGATGATTTAGGTCATATCTCGAGTTGAATTTTGAGATTTCAAGATCAGAATATGTAATTAAATTTTGAATGAGTATGGTTGTTTTGATTTCTATAAAAGAATGTATACTGTTGTGAAAGTAGGGAGTATAATGGATGATTTGCTGAATCAGATTCGAAGAATGTAACATATTATTTGTGAATTTATATATCTCTCGGGTATTACCTACCCGTTAAAAAAAAATTTCACAATTAATATTTTGTACAAAAGAATTTTATTACAGTCTTTATGAAAATATATATATGTATATTTTCTTCAGATGTAACATAGATTTAATGAGTTAATGTTAAATTAAACTCATTTGATTTACGGTTGAAACTAGAATTGAATAATCCCTAAAGGCTTTAAAAAGTACATAACTTTTACGCAGTATTTCTTTAATGACATTGAAATTATGAATCAATACTTCGTTATTTGTTGATGTATGATGTTCGGTTCGTGGAATTCTTGTGAATTTCTCAAAGTACGAATGATGTTATCTGAAAAGTTTCGGGTACATCGATGATGAAAGTGTAAAATCAAATATATACTTGATTTATTATGAATTGGAATTTGTTGAATTGCGACAGAGATTGTAGTTAACGCTGGTTAAGTTGCGGCAGAAGGACGCACATTATTGCATATTTGTAATATGAATTAACCGAGTAGTTAAGATTCACACACAATAGCTTAGCACGGAAAGATTTATTTCAATATATATATATATATATATATATATATATATATATATATATATATATATATATATATATATATATATATATATATATATATATATATATATATATAATATACATATAATTTCTTCAGAGGGAATGACTTAATTCTTCATAACTCGTTGACACAATATACACGTTATTGATTCGTAATGATGTCCACAGTGATTCTTGAACTGACGGAGTTTGTGATGTTATCGGTGTTGTTGATTCGGATGTTAACTGTACTGACGATGCTGGTAACGCTGACGGTACTGTTGATGCTGTTGGTAAAGAAAGTTTAGCTTGTTAATCACACACCATTTTTGTCAGGGTTTCTACTCTTCCTTCTATCATTTTGGTACGCTTAACTGATTTATGGTTAGGGCTAGATTAGATAATCTCTAAGACTTTAGAGATTACATAATCGCCGCGGAATGTTTCTCCAATGAAGTTATGAATTAATACTTCGTCAGTTATTGTTGTTGGTACTCCTTGGTATCTATGGTGCGTATGACGTTGATGCTCGTGGGACAGATTGTGAAGTTGAGGTTTACGACACGGTTGTGGTTGGAGGTGGTAATGGTACTGTTGGCGTTGATGATGGTGGTACTGGTTATGCTGCTGATGCTGCTGCTGGTGTTTGTAATCTCTGCACCATATTCTCCAAAGCCACTACCCGAGCTGAAAGCTCGTTGACTTCTTCTATTACACCGGGGTGATTGTCGGTTCGGACGAGCGGATAAATAAAATCTAAAATTTGATGTATTATATAATCGTGATGAGATACTCTGGAAATGAGCGAGAACACGGTATTTTGGACAGGTTCGCTGGTAAGTGCTTCAGGTTCTTCGTCAAGAGGGCAATGTGGTGGATGGAAGGGATCACCTTCTTCTTGTCTCCAATGATTGAGGAGGCTACGAACCCATCCCCAATTCATTCAGAATAGGTGATGACTGATTGGTTGATCTATTCCGGTCACACTGCTTTCGGAGCTTGAATGGGATTCCATTTCGGAATCTGAGTGACTTGAACTGATGATGAATTCCATTTCGTACGATTGGATAAAGGATTTTTTTATATATGAAATGATTTTGGCTAACGGATGGTATTCTAATTACATAGAACATATATATATATATATATATATATATATATATATATATATATATATATATATATATATATATATATATATATATATATATATATATATATATATATATATATATATATATATATATATATATATAGATCAAAAGAATTCCTAGATTACGGAGGACTTTGCGGGATATGTCAGGCAAAGTTTAAAGTAACAGATATGATAAGATATGATTTAGCAGATATGCTAAGATATGAATTTTTGTCTATACACTATTAATGCAATCAATGCAGCAAGACGTGTCTTAGACTAAAAATGATAAGCAGGTAATTTCCTGAGGATGATAAGTAGTTAATTTTCGACACAAAATGATAAGCAAAACTTTTGACATGCAGACACGGTCGAAGTCCAGACTCACTAATGCATCCTATCGACTTATCAGTTAGACACACTAATGCAGACCTGGTTCTCTAAGACCACCGCTCTGATACCAACTGAAAGGACCCGTTCATATACATTATAAACGATTCACAATAGTTGATTACATTGCGAGGTATTTGACCTCTATATGATACATTTTACAAACATTGCATTCGTTTTTAAAAGACAATCTTTCTTTACATCGAAAATTGACAGGCATGCATACCATTTCATAATATCCAATATCCAATTATAAATTGATTTAATAATAATATTTGATGAACTCAATGACTCGAATGCAACGTTCTTCGAAATATGCTATGAAAGACTCCAAGTAATATCTTTAAAATGAGTAAATGCACAGCGGAAGATTTCTTTAACACCTGAGAATAAACATGCTTTAAAGTGTCAACCAAAAGGTTGGTGAGTTCATTAGTTTATCATAATCATTTATTTCCATCAATTTAATAGACCACAAGAATTTCATTTCCAGTTCTCATAAATATACGTCCCATGCGTAGAGACAAAAATAATCATTCATATGGTGAACACCTGGTAACCGACATTAACTAGATACATATAAGAATATCCCCTATCATTCCGGGATCCTCCTTCGGACATGATATAAATTTTGAATTACTAAAGCATCCGGTACTTTGGATGGGGTTTGTTAGGCCCAATAGATCTATGTTTAGGATTCGCGTCAATTAGGGTGTCTGTTTCCTAATTCTTAGATTACCAGACTTTAATAAAAAGGGGATATTCGATTTCGATAATTCAACCATAGAATGTAGTTTCACGTATTTATGTCTATTTTGTAAATCATTTATAAAACCTGCATGTATTCTCATCCCAAAAATATTAGATTTTAAAAGTGGGACTATAACTCACCATACTGTATTTCGTAGTAAAAATACATATAACGTCATTGAACAAGTGCAAGGTTGGCCTCGGATTCACGAACCTAAATTAATTATATATATTTATGTGTTGGTCAATATTTGTCTAACAAATTAGGTCAAGTCATAGTGTACCACAATCCTAATGCTCGAGACTAATATGCAAAAGTCAACAAAAGTAAATTTGACTCAAAATAATTTCCAAAAATCTATACATGATTAATATATAGTTTAAATATCGTCATTTTATATTTTTAAATATTTTTAAAAGATTTATTAGAGTAAATAATATAATTTATTTATTAATAAATAAAATTTTATATTAAATTTATATAATAAAATATACTTTTATATATATTAAGTAATAAAATTTATAGGGTTCATTTAATATTATAAAGATAATATGATAGGTATTATTAAAGTAAGTTATTACACGTAGTAAAATATGTTTGTATCACATATTTATTTGATAAAATAATATCTATAATGATAGTAAGTAAAAGTTGTATTATTTTGTAATAATAATAATTATTATAAAAATATCAATATATATAATTACTAAGATGACATTATGATAAAACAATAATTCTAATTATGATAACTTTAATATTTACGATAATTTTTAATATTATCTTTAAAATAATAATTCTATTTAAAATAATAATAATAATGATATTTTATAGTAACAATGACATGTCTATTAAAATGATAATTTTGTTAAAATGATAGTTTTAATACTAACGATACTTTTAATAATAATAGTAATGATAAAAATAATAAGAACGATAATTTTATCTAAATCAATATCTTATAATATTTAATTTCATCATGATACTCTTACCCATTATTTCCTAATCGTTTCGTTTAATAGCTTTTAATCGTCTTTTATATCGTGTTCATAATAATGATAATAATAGTAATCAAAATAATTAGGTGTTACAAATATTTGTTTTAATTACACTAATATTAATAATGATAGTTACTATAACATTATTAACGATAATACTATTAATTATCTTAATGATAATATAGTAATAATAATAATAACAATAACAATAACCATTTTTAAATAATGATATATATATATTAATAATGATAATAATAATAATAATACCAATAATAATAATAATAATTGGATAATAATAATAATACTAATTATAACTTTAACGATAATAACGATAGTAATAATAAAAAAATAACAATTTTTAATGATAAATCCCTTTTATTGATAAAGATAATAATAATGATAATAATAAGATAAAACTAGAACGACGATAAAAACGACGATAATAATAATCATTTTTAATAAAAATATCAAAAATTCAATTGATTATAACTTCTAATCCGTTCATCGAAACCATTCGATATCTAAAGGAAAAGTTCTTAATTTTTCGCTAGCTTTCCAAGGATATGCATATCTTATACCTTATCTCAACTGCAAGTGTAACTAATTCAAGATTCAACCTAATCTGTCTAAGGGCAATATCAAAAGTACAAGCATGCATAATTCTAAATACTCGAGCACTAGTCAGGGATACACTATTAGTATGTAAAAGTTAAATTATGAGTACACACGTATCAATATTGAGATTCAATATTGCAGGAAAGGTACGTAGACGCAACGGAAATGATAAACACTATATTGACCTCACGAGCATACCCATGAACCATACTCAATCTGTAGTGACCCGAACTTTTCCATGTTTATATATATTAATTGAGATTGATATTTACATGATTAAATATTTCCAACATGTTAAGCAATCAAACTTGTTAATACTTGATTAATTGAAATATGTTTCATATAGACAATTGACCACCCAAGTTGACCGGTGATTCACGAACGTTAAAACTTGTAAAAACTATATGATGACATATATATGGATATATATATAGTTAACATGATACTATGATAAGTAAACATATCATTAAGTATATTAACAATGAACTACATATGTAAAAACAAGACTACTAACTTAATGATTTTTAAACGAGACATATATGTAACGATTATCGTTGTAAAGACATTTAATGTATATATATCATATTAAGAGATATTCATACATGATAATATCATGATAATATAATAATTTAACATCTCATTTGTTATAATAAACAATGGGTTAACAACATAATTTACATATGCATATATAATACTAAAATCCCATAAGTTATAGGATGTAGATTAGTACCCTGCAATACATAAGTTATAGGGTTAACAAATTATGTATTGAGGGACTCGAACTGGTTGCAGGATTCATCTCGTACGATCAGATGGAGGATTTTCGATAAGAAATAGGTTATATGATGTAGATTAGTACCCTACAATACATAATTTACATATGCATATATAATACTAAAATCCCATAAGTTACGGAGGAATCTACGGAAGTTGTCAGGCAAAGTTACAGTAATAGATACGCTAAGATATAAAGTATCAGATACGCTAAGTTATGAATTTTGTCTATACACTATTCATGCAGTCAATGCAGTAAAACGTGTCTAGACTAAGATTGATAAGCAAGTGATTCCCTAAGAATGATAAGCAGGAAATTTTCGACACGAAATGATAAGCAAAACTATTAACATGCAGACACGGTCGGAGTCCAGACTCACTAATGCATCCTAACGACTTATCGGTTAGACACACTAATGTAGACCTGGTTCGCTAAGACCACCACTCTGATACCAACTGAAATGCCCCGTCCTAATCCATCTGGATGAAGTCATCAACATTTGATCTCAGAGTGATGATCGACTCCAAATAATGTCCTTAAAACGAGCAAATGCACAGTGGAAGATTTCTTTCATACCTGAGAATAAAAATGCTTTCAAGTGTCAACCAAAAGGTTGGTGAGTTCATTAGTTTAACATAAATAATCATTTCATAATTTTAATAGACCACAAGATTTCATATTTTCATTTCTCATAAACATACGTCCCATGCATAGAGACAAAATATCATTCATATGGATTGAACACCTGGTAACCGACATTCACAATATATATATAAGAATATCCCCATCATTTCGGGATCCTCCATCGGACATGACATAAATTTCGAAGTACTAACGCATCCGGTACTTTGGATGGGGCTTGTTGGGCCCGATAGATCTATCTTTAGAGTTCGCGTCAATTAGGGTGTCTGTTCCCTAATTCTTAGATTACCAGACTAAATAAAAAGGGGCATATTCGATTTCGATCATTCAACCATATAATGTCATTTTGATTACTTGTGTCTATTTCGTAAAACAGTTATAAAAGTTGCGCATGTATTCTCAGTCCCAAAAATGTAAAGAGTAAAAGGGGATCAAAGGAACTCACTGTACTGTATTTTGTAGTAAAAATACATATGACGACATTTGAACAAAGCAGGGTTGGCCTCGGATTCACGAACCTATATCATTCGTATATCTATTAAAACATATAATCGTAATCGAGCAATTTATATATATATTTAGTTATGTATTAAAATTAATATTCATATACAATTTTGTTAATACTTATAATATATTATAATACTTATTCGATATGTAACTTAGTTAACGTTATATCAATATAAATAATATTATATCATGATATTAAGTAATATTGGTATACGTATGTATTAAATATGTTTTTATATACATTTCTTTTGTTTTTCCAATAAGATTAGAATAAGTATAATAATAATAGTAATAATAGTTTTAATACTAATAATAATGATAACAAAGATAATACTTAATAATATTAACGATTAAGTTTTATGATTATAACATATAACGTTCCTTTTTGTCACGTTTCCATAATAATAACATCGTTTTTGATAATTAATATTTTAATTATAATATTAAGCGTAATCGAAATCATATTACACTTATATATGCCCTAAACGTTTTCATGAGCGTAACAAGTTTATATCCATATTTAACAACACTAATATAATTATATCCTTTGTCATGTCATACCTAATCATAAACATAATCATATTTATAATAATAAGTGTAAATTAATAATATTACTAATAATACTACTAATAATAAATATAATCAAGTTAATGATAATACAAATGATAATAATTATAACAATAATAATAATAATAATTATAACATAATAAAAGAAATCTACCTTTAGATAGGCTTTTTATAAAAAGAATGCCTCAAGCGAGGCTCGAACTCGCGACCCCTCGAAACCCGGAACACCTCCCTAACCATCCAAACCGTGACACCTTTTCTGATATAACTCTATCCTAAATTAAATTAACCCATTCAATTTGTTTCCTGTTTTATCATCTTCTTACCTATACCTCGTCGACCAGAGCTTCGATTAACAAACATATTAAATACTTTCGCAAACTAGAATTCTGTAGTCATTTAAGGTTGTTTGAATAAAAATAAAAATAAAATAAATAAAGTTTAAGAATGCTGTTGTTCGCAGCGAATAAAAACACAAAAAAAAAATGAATCTCGATTTTTAATACGCTATTGATAAAAATTAAAACACAGAATAATTTAATATACCTATATAGAAAGTAATGAAATCATCAATTGGACTTGAAATATCAAAAATAATTTCGAATTTTATGAAGAACAATCTGTTGACTTTTTGTTTTCAAAACTTTGACTTCAAAATTCTTGATCGATTCCTCGAATTAGCTTTTGTAATTTTGAAGAAAGTTTCAAGCACTGAATTGGAACGTTTCTGCATTATTAGATTTTGCTAAATGGTTTGAAATCAAAATATGAAGAAAAATACCAAGACCAGAGGTTTCGCTGATAAAAAGAAAAGAAAAAAAATATACAGCAGCTGCTTCTTTACATCCATTCGTAGAGTGAGTCTTGCTGTTTCGAAAGGTTGATTTCTCAAAAAAAAAAAATAGATCACGGACATATGGTAGGGTTGTTTAGTCGACATCTTCACGGATGTAATAGAAGATAGATAAGAAGAAGAATAAAAAAAATAAAAAGTCAGATACTGATATAAAGATAAGTACGCGTATGAATATCTGTTCTTGTTATTTTAAATTTTTTTTTATTTTATTTTATTAATAAATAATAATTAATAACTAATAATTATATTACACTAATAATATTGTTAATATTATAAAAGGATTACTAATAATTAAATAATCAAAATCATAATATTAATGATAACGATAATAAGTTGTATTTAATAATAATAATAATAATTAATACTAATTTTAATAATTTTAATAGAAGTAATAATTTTATTAACAATGATAATGCTAAAAAAAAATTTAATAAAACAATAATAATAACATTAATACTTAATAATAATAATTTTTTTTTTTTAACAAAATATTATTACTCCGTACCACATGACTATTTACATGAACGGAATATTATAAATTTATATATATTATTATTATTTGCAAATTACATACATTGCACTATTTATATATATATATATATATATATATATATATATATATATATATATATATATATATATATATATATATATATTTAATTACATTTTTAATACCAAGTTTTATTTAATATCATAAATTAATCTAAGTCTTCAATTCTAAAAACTAAATCGTATAGTATTTTATTAATGTACTGTTGAGTTATCAGGTTATAATATATATACACATATAATCAAGTACACGGATTTATTTACATTTTATCTATTCTTCAATTAAATTGTTCAAAAAGCAAGTATTGAAAAATCAACAGGAATCTCCACTATCCCCTGTCTAGTTCTCGTTAATTGACACTTTGTTCTTATATGAAAAATCACTTTACCATTTTCCGAATATGGTGAAAAGGGAAAGGTTTCCTAAATCAAAGTGGATCTCCTAACAAGGACTCGTAGCCATAATTCAATATATCTAATAATTCAATCTTTTAATATTATCTTTTAATTCCGTCGATAATTATTTTAAATATATTTTAAAACAACTACGCTCAAGTAAAGTATTATACGTCTAATACTTGTTAACGTTTTCAAGTTATAATATATACATATATACATATATATTCATATTCGTTCCTATAATAGTTCGTGAATCTTTGGAATTTGGTCGAGGTTAAATGAATGTATGAACACAGTTTTAAATTCTTGAGATTCAACTACAAACTTCACTTATCATGTCGGGAATATATAAAGATTAAAGTTTAAATTTGGTCGGAAATTCCCGGGTCATCACAGTACCTACCCGTTAAAGAAATTTCGTCCCGAAATTTGAGTGAGGTCGTCATAGCTAACAATAAATATGTTTCCCTGACGAATATGAGCTGATAATTAGAGTTTTATCATTATTGAATAATACAGATTAAATAAATTGATTATTTTAAGAGAACGAGTGAAGCTATCACAAAAGATCGAGATGAAGAAATGGAGACTTTCTATAACTTTTGACGTAGTCACGATTAAATTTAGAAAACAAGGTGCGTCTTAACTTCTGACGTTGCCTTAGTTGAATTCCGGAATTCAAGGGATTTAGAGAAAATCTTCGAAATCTAAAAAAAATTTGATTCTTCAGCGAATAAGGAAATTAAGATCTCTATAACTAATGCGGAAATCTGCCTTGATTTCTTTGTCTGGTATTTTCACTATAAATGAACTTCTTCCGTTCCATTACTTTCACCATTCCTATACTTTCTTCCTCTATTCCTACTTCTAAAATATTGGGGAAATGCTCCATCCAGTTCTAATTCTTGATATTTTCCTATCTATGTATCTGTCATCCTTCTTTTCAATCTTCCACCAGAAAATCGATTTACTTCTACTATTGCCTTGGGGTTATAATGTTTTTAATTCTCCCTTATATTTCGAAGTCCCTGCTTCTGTATTCTATAATCGTTGTCATTCACAGTTAATGCTCCCTCTTATTTGCTACGATTTATACCCCTTTTCTATTTCGGAGCTTCATGCTTTTGTTTTCTTTTCGCAAGTAATGGACCAGAATTTGTAGGTATGGAGTTTCGAATTATCATAATATACAAGGTAGAAAGGAAAGGTAGTAGCACGATTTGTTTTGTCAAAATACCTGAATCACTGAGAATAGAACTATCAAGAATATACTTTCTTGATATGTTCAGAAGTTAAGCAGAATGAAAGAGTTATGTAACATGGCCCATGATGATGGTATGATCTGTGATTCATCACGTTCCATTAGAAACTCAGCATGACTTACTGTAATATAATCACGTTGATCAAGTGTCATTATATTATACTAATTCATGCATCAGTTCCCAACATTACTTCAATAACATTCATATTTTAATCTCGAAAGTTTACAGAATATAGAAACTAGCAGTTTCTATATGATGTAACACTGATAGCACGAAGAGATTATTGATTTTAGATAAGAATAATTACAAAAATATCTTCAGAAATATGGAGGATATTTATAATGATAGATACGATGATATCTTGGAATTTCTAATATCGAAGGATGATAGAGAAGATTTATCCGTAAGAGTTTAGATTCAGAAGCAAGGCGTTCGCTAAAGATTTCATCAGATATAGAATCATCAGGATTCTTTATGTACAAGTTTAGCCTTGTGATTTGTTCAGAGTCTCCTTCATGGTTAGCTCAATCTGTTTTCCAGTTCCCACTTTTCTGAGCTTTTCCAACATACTATACTTTATCATCAAACTTTCGATGATTAAGGTCGTTTACGGTTGTCTATGGTTTCTGTTGCCTCATTCAGCTTTTTCAACATTCAGAGTATTGATTTGTGACTGAGTGCTTTTCAGAATTTCAGAATTTCAGAATGAGAGATCATAATTCTAAGAGATAAATGTCATACATATAACTGTTGATGTAGATATGCTGTGAGTTTTCAAAGTACTGATTGCTGATTCCTGGTAATTGTTATGGCAGTTCTCGTTACAAGATGCGGATGAGTACATGACGAGACTTCAATAGATAAATATAGTGATTTTTCGGAGGGATTTAAACTAAGGAGCGACAAGGTTGCTGGTACATTTGCTGGTAATGTGGTGGAATATAAAAGAATTCTCCGTATCAAAAGGGTAATTGTGTATATCAGGATTATAGTAAGGCTACTTCGAATGAAAAGTCGAAGTTGATTTGCTGGAGCTGTGACAAAATTTGCTACTTTGAAAGGAATTACCAAGTTATTTTGGGTAATAATAACACTAAAGGAATTATCACAACTATGTGTTAAACGTTTACTCAGTTTCTGATAGTTTTCAGGTGCATAACTATATGCATCAATCTTTTCATCCGTAGATGAAGTGCGGTTGGTTCATCCTCTCGATTGAGGTGTTTTCAAGAATCATGAAAGGTTTAAACGCAGATTGTAATCATCAAAATACAAATGAGGTTTAAGACGAAATCAAGTGGCAAACTTGAAGAATTATTTAGTTTCATATGTTATAATCAATATTTTAATTTATTTTAATTGTCCAATGTTATTAGTCCACAGTCGATAGTCCCCAGTTGACAGTCCAATGATTCATATATAGTTTAATATATAATATTCGAATTAATTAATGCGTATCGTGACCCGTATACGTCTCAGACTCGATCACAACTCAAAGTATATATATTATTTGAGAAACAACCTCAACCCTGTATAGAGAACTCGATCATTACTACATATAGAGTATCTATGGTGATTCCAAATAATATATATAGATGCGTCGATATGATATGTCAAAACCTTGTATACGTGTCCCGATATTTAAAGTGCGTAAAATAAATACAGAAATTAAATGACGATAAATAAAATGCGTAAAGTAAATAACAGAAATTAAATGACAATAAATAAAGTGCGTAAAGTAAATAATCAGAAATTAAATGACGATAAATAAAATTGCGAGAATGTAAATTGCGATAATTAAATTGCGATAAATAACTTGCGATATTTAAATGGTAATACGGAATTAACAGTTAGCTAGGATCAGTTAGCTAGGATTTTGTTAGCGTGGATTCTTAATAGAATTTCATATTGTTAATTAATCTGTTTCTAATCAATTTTTATTGTGTCCATTATTTCTTCATTATGCCACTTGTTGGATTCTGATAGGTCAAAATCCAAATATGTAATTGGATGAATATGGTTATTCTGTGGTGAACGGATTTATATATCGGTGGATGTAAGTAGGATTGTATATGACTGTTGAAACAGATTCGAAGAATGTACAATGTAACTTATTAATGTGAAATTTAAATAGTCCTCGGGTATTACCTACCCATTAAAATATTTTCACCTTTAACAGTTTATACAAGAGAATTTTTAATTACAATCTTTATGAAAACACATGTACATATATATTTTCTTCAGATGTATTCATGAATTTAATGAGTTAATATGATATTAAACTCATTTGCTTTTCGGTTGGAACTAGAATTAATAATCTCTAAAACTTTAGAGATTACATATTCGCCATATCGAAAGAAAATAAATGAGGTAGAACGATACGTAGAACGAAGATCATACTCAAAGTACATATGATGATATTGAAACATGGATTGTTGATGGTACTTGTGCTGTTATTGATTGTACTGTTGGTGCCGGTGATGTTGCTGAAGCTGGTACATTTTGCACTATATTCTCCGAATTGATTATTCGAGCGCGAAGTTCATTGACTCATTACTCCAGGACGATTATCGGTCGAAACGAGTGGATGAATAAGGTTCAGAATTGTAGATAGAATATAATCTTGTCGAGTTACCCTGGAAATGAGACTGAAAATGGTGTCTCAAACAGGTTCGCCGGTAAACGCTTCAGGTTCTTCGCCAAGAGGTGAATTCGGTTGGTGGAAGGAATTGCCTTCTGCGCGTTTCCATTAATTAAATCGACTACGAACCCATCAGATGAATCGATAATGGCTGATTGGTTGATTCATGCCGATGACGCTGTTTTCGGAGCTCAGGTGAACATCTATGTCGGAATAGCTGTCGGAATAACTATCGGAATAGCTATCGGAATCTGAGGGACTCGAACTGGTTGCAGGATTCATCTCGTACGATCAGATGGAGGATTTTCGATAAGAAATAGGTTATAGGATGTAGATTAGTACCCTGCAATACATAATTTACATATGCATATATAATACTAAAATCCCATAAGTTATGGAGGAATCTACGGAAGTTGTCAGGCAAAGTTACAGTAATAGATACGCTAAGATATAAAGTATCAGATACGCTAAGTTATGAATTTTGTCTATACACTATTCATGCAGTCAATGCAGTAAAACGTGTCTAGACTAAAATTGATAAGCAAGTGATTCCCTAAGAATGATAAGCAGGAAATTTTCGACACAAAATGATAAGCAAAACTATTAACATGCAGACACGGTCGGAGTCCAGACTCACTAATGCATCCTAACGACTTATCGGTTAGACACACTAATGTAGACCTGGTTCGCTAAGACCACCACTCTGATACCAACTGAAATGCCCCGTCCTAATCCATCTGGATGAAGTCATCAACATTTGATCTCAGAGTGATGATCAACTCCAAATAATGTCCTTAAAACGAGCAAATGCACAGTGGAAGATTTCTTTCATACCTGAGAATAAACATGCTTTCAAGTGTCAACCAAAAGGTTGGTGAGTTCATTAGTTTAACATAAATAATCATTTCATAATTTTAATAGACCACAAGATTTCATATTTTCATTTCTCATAAACATACGTCCCATGCATAGAGACAAAATATCATTCATATGGATTGAACACCTGGTAACCGACATTCACAATATATATATAAGAATATCCCCATCATTCCGGGATCCTCCATCGGACATGACATAAATTTCGAAGTACTAAAGCATCCGGTACTTTGGATGGGGCTTGTTGGGCCCGATAGATCTATCTTTAGAGTTCGCGTCAATTAGGGTGTCTGTTCCCTAATTCTTAGATTACCAGACTAAATAAAAAGGGGCATATTCAATTTCGATCATTCAACCATATAATGTCATTTTGATTACTTGTGTCTATTTCGTAAAACAGTTATAAAAGTTGCGCATGTATTCTCAGTCCCAAAAATGTAAAGAGTAAAAGGGGATCAAAGGAACTCACTGTACTGTATTTTGTAGTAAAAATACATATGACGACATTTGAACAAAGCAGGGTTGGCCTCGGATTCACGAACCTATATCATTCGTATATCTATTAAAACATATAATCGTAATCGAGCAATTTATATATATATTTAGTTATGTATTAAAATTAATATTCATATACAATTTTGTTAATACTTATAATATATTATAATACTTATTCGATATGTAACTTAGTTAACGTTATATCAATATAAATAATATTATATCATGATATTAAGTAATATTGGTATACGTATGTATTAAATATGTTTTTATATACATTTCTTTTGTTTTTCCAATAAGATTAGAATAAGTATAATAATAATAGTAATAATAGTTTTAATACTAATAATAATGATAACAAAGATAATACTTAATAATATTAACGATTAAGTTTTATGATTATAACATATAACATTCCTTTTTGTCACGTTTCCATAATAATAACATCGTTTTTGATAATTAATATTTTAATTATAATATTAAGCGTAATCGAAATCATATTACACTTATATATGCCCTAAACTTTTTCATGAGCGTAACAAGTTTATATCCATATTTAACAACACTAATATAATTATATCCTTTGTCATGTCATACCTAATCATAAACATAATCATATTTATAAAAATAAGTGTAAATTAATAATATTACTAATAATACTACTAATAATAAATATAATCAAGTTAATGATAATACAAATGATAATAATTATAACAATAATAATAATAATAATAATAATAATAATTATAACATAATAAAAGAAATCTACCTTTAGATAGGCTTTTTATAAAAAGAATGCCTCAAGCGAGGCTCGAACTCGCAACCCCTCGAAACCCGGAACACCTCCCTAACCATCCAAACCGTGACACCTTTTCTGATATAACTCTATCCTAAATTAAATTAACCCATTCAATTTGTTTCCTGTTTTATCATCTTCTTCCCTATACCTCGTCGACCAGAGCTTCGATTAACAAACATATTAAATACTTTCGCAAACTAGAATTCTGTAGTCATTTAAGGTTGTTTGAATAAAAATAAAAATAAAATAAATAAAGTTTAAGAATGCTGTTGTTCGCAGCGAATAAAAACACAAAAAAAAAAAAAATGAATCTCGATTTTTAATACGCTATTGATAAAAATTAAAACACAGAATAGTTTAATATACCTATATAGAAAGTAATGAAATCATCAATTGGACTTGAAATATCAAAAATAATTTCGAATTTGATGAAGAACAATCTGTTGACTTTTTGTTTTCAAAACTTTGACTTCAAAATTCTGATCGATTCCTCGAATTAGCTTTTGTAATTTTGAAGAAAGTTTCAAGCACTGAATTGGAACGTTTCTGCATTATTAGATTTTGCTAAATGGTTTGAAATCAAAATATGAAGAAAAATACCAAGACCAGAGGTTTCGCTGATAAAAAGAAAAGAAAAAAATATACAGCAGCTGCTTCTTTACATCCATTCGTAGAGTGAGTCTTGCTGTTTCGAAAGGTTGATTTCTCAAAAAAAAAAAATAATAGATCACGGACATATGGTAGGGTTGTTTAGTCGACATCTTCACGGATGTAATAGAAGATAGATAAGAAGAAGAATAAAAAAAAATAAAAAGTCAGATAGTGATATAAAGATAAGTACGCGTATGAATATCTGTTCTTGTTATTTTAAATTTTTTTTTTATTTTATTTTATTAATAAATAATAATTAATAACTAATAATTATATTACACTAATAATATTGTTAATATTATAAAAGGATTACTAATAATTAAATAATCAAAATCATAATATTAATGATAACGATAATAAGTTGTATTTAATAATAATAATAATAATAATTAATACTAATTTTAATAATTTTAATAGAAGTAATAATTTTATTAACAATGATAATGCTAAAAAAAAATTAATAAAACAATAATAATAACATTAATACTTAATAATAATAATATTTTTTTTTTAACAAAATAATATTACTCCGTACCACATGACTATTTACATGAACGGAATATTATAAATTTATATATATTATTATTATTTGCAAATTACATACATTGCACTATATATATATATATATATATATATATATATATATATATATATATATATATATATATATATATATATATATATATATATATATATATATATATATATATATATATATATATATATATATATTTAATTACATTTTTAATACCAAGTTTTATTTAATATCATAAATTAATCTAAGTCTTCAATTCTAAAAACTAAATCGTATAGTATTTTATTAATGTACTGTTGAGTTATCAGGTTATAATATATATACACATATAATCAAGTACACAGATTTATTTACATTTTATCTATTCTTCAATTAAATTGTTCAAAAAGCAAGTATTGAAAAATCAACAGGAATCTCCACTATCCCCTGTCTAGTTCTCGTTAATTGACACTTTGTTCTTATATGAAAAATCACTTTACCATTTTCCGAATATGGTGAAAAGGGAAAGGTTTCCTAAATCAAAGTGGATCTCCTAACAAGGACTCGTAGCCATAATTCAATATATCTAATAATTCAATCTTTTAATATTATCTTTTAATTCCGTCGATAATTATTTTAAATATATTTTAAAACAACTACGCTCAAGTAAAGTATTATACGTCTAATACTTGTTAACGTTTTCAAGTTATAATATATACATATATACATATATATTCATATTCGTTCCTATAATAGTTCATGAATCTTTGGAATTTGGTCGAGGTTAAATGAATGTATGAACACAGTTTTAAATTCTTGAGATTCAACTTACAAACTTCGCTTATCATGTCGGGAATATATAAAGATTAAAGTTTAAATTTGGTCGGAAATTCCCGGGTCATCACATCAAGACACTTATCAAAATACTTCTACTTAACAAAAATGCTTATAAATACATCCTCGTTCAGTTTCATCAACAATTCTACTCGTATGCACCCGTATTCGTACTCGTACAATACACAGCTTTTAGATATATGTACTATTGGTATATATACTCCAATGATCAGCTCTTAGCAGCCCATGTGAGTCACCTAACACATGTGGGAACCATCATTTGGCAACTAGCATGAAATATCTCATAAAATTACAAAAATATGAGTAATCATTCATGACTTATTTACATGAAAACAAAATTACATATCCTTTATATCTAATCCATACACCAACGACTAAAAACACCTACAAACACTTTCATTCTTCAATTTTCTTCATCTAATTGATCTCCCTCAAGTTCTATCTTCAAGTTCTAAGTGTTCTTCATAAATTCCAAAAGTTCTAGTTTCATAAAATCAAGAATACTTCCAAGATTGCATGTTTACTTCCAAGTTTTCTAAATCCATTCCAAGTAATCATCCAAGATCAAGAAACCATTGTTACTTACAATAGGTTATCTTTCTAATACAAGGTAATAATCATATTTAAACTTTAATTCAATTTCTATAACTATAACAATCTTATTTCGAGTGGAAATCTTACTTGAAATTGTTTTCGTGTCATGATTCTGCTTCAAGAACTTTCAAGCCATCCAAGGATCCTTTGAAGCTAGATCTATTTTTCTCATTTCTAGTAGATTTATCCAAGGAACTTGAGGTAGTAATGATGTTCATAACATCATTCGATTCATACATATAAAGCTATCTTATTCGAAGGTTTAAACTTGTAATCACTAGAACATAGTTTAGTTAATTCTAAACTTGTTCGCAAATAAAAGTTAATCCTTCTAACTTGACTTTTAAAATCAAATAAACACATGTTGTATATCTATATGATATGCTAACTTAATGATTTAAAACCTGGAAACACGAAAAACACCGTAAAACCGGATTTACGCTGTCGTAGTAACACCGCGGGCTGTTTTGGGTTAGTTAATTAAAAACTATGATAAACTTTGATTTAAAAGTTGTTATTCTGAGAAAATGATTTTTATTATGAACATGAAACTATATCCAAAAATTATGGTTAAACTCAAAGTGGAAGTATGTTTTCTAAAATGGTCATCTAGACGTCGTTCTTTCGACTGAAATGACTACCTTTACAAAAACGACTTGTAACTTATTTTTCCGACTAAAAACCTATACTTTTTCTGTTTAGATTCATAAAATAGAGTTCAATATGAAACCATAGCAATTTGATTCACTCAAAACGGATTTAAAATGAAGAAGTTATGGGTAAAACAAGATTGGATAATTTTTCTCATTTTAGCTACGTGAAAATTGGTAACAAATCTATTTCAACCATAACTTAATCAACTTGTATTGTATATTATGTAATCTTGAGATACCATAGACACGTATACAATATTTCGACCTATCATGTCGACACATCTATATATATTTCGGAACAACCATAGACACTCTATATGTGAATGTTGGAGTTAGCTATACAGGGTTGAGGTTGATTCCAAAATATATATAGTTTGAGTTGTGATCAATACTGAGATACGTATACACTGGGTCGTGGATTGATTCAAGATAATATTTATCGATTTATTTCTGTACATCTAACTGTGGACAACTAGTTGTAGGTTACTAACGAGGACAGCTGACTTAATAAACTTAAAACATCAAAATATATTAAAAGTGTTGTAAATATATTTTGAACATACTTTGATATATATGTATATATTGTTATAGGTTCGTGAATCAACCAGTGGCCAAGTCTTACTTCCCGATGAAGTAAAAATCTGTGAAAGTGAGTTATAGTCCCACTTTTAAAATCTAATATTTTTGGGATGAGAATACATGCAGGTTTTATAAATGATTTACAAAATAGACACAAGTACGTGAAACTACATTCTATGGTTGAATTATCGAAATCGAATATGCCCCTTTTTATTAAGTCTGGTAATCTAAGAATTAGGGAACAGATACCCTAATTGACGCGAATCCTAAAGATAGATCTATTGGGCCTAACAAACCCCATCCAAAGTACCGGATGCTTTAGTACTTCGAAATTTATATCATATCCGAAGGGTGTCCTGGAATGATGGGGATATTCTTAAATATGCATCTTGTTAATGTCGGTTACCAGGTGTTCACCATATGAATGATTTTTATCTCTATGTATGGGATATGTATTGAAATATGAAATCTTGTGGTCTATTATTATGATTTGATATATATAGGTTAAACCTATAACTCACCAACATTTTTGTTGACGTTTTAAGCATGTTTATTCTCAGGTGATTATTAAGAGCTTCCGTTGTCGCATACTTAAATAAGGACGAGATTTGGAGTCCATGCTTGTATGATATTGTGTAAAAACTGCATTCAAGAAACTTATTTTGTTGTAACATATTTGTATTGTAAACCATTATGTAATGGTAGTTTGTAAACAGGATATTTTAGATTATCATTATTTGATAATCTACGTAAAGCTTTTTAAACCTTTATTGATGAAATAAAGGTTATGGTTTGTTTTAAAATGAATGCAGTCTTTGAAAAACGTCTCATATAGAGGTCAAAACCTCGCAACGAAATCAATTAATATGGAACGTTTTTAATCAATAAGAACAGGACATTTTAGTTGGTATCCGAGCGTTGGTCTTAGAGAACCAGAAAATTTGCATTAGTGTCTTATCGTGTTTGTTAGGATGCATTAGTGAGTCTGGACTTTGACCGTGTTTTCTGATGTCAAAGCAGAGGGGTATAAAATACTATTAATTTTTAGCAGAAAATACTATTAAATACGATGCAATTTTACACAAGATATTTATTTATTTAGAGAATGGATATACTTAAACCTTGCTACAACACTTATAGGCAGTGTACCTAATCGTAAAGTAGTGTAGTTTTTAGTAAGTCCGGTTCGTTCCACAGGGAATCTTTTTTAAACAAAGCTCAACGCTATATTAGTTTACTTTTATAAAAATACAAATATATATATAAGTAATATTATTATTATAAAGGGGGGTTTTTACCGTTTAATGACCGGTTTGTCGATTTTAAAACTTTAGTCGCAGTTAAAACCAAATGTAAAATATTAAAAATAAATACAAGACTTAAATTAAAGCATGAAGTAAATTACGATAAATGAAATTGCGAATAATAAAAGTGCGATAAAATAAACTTGCGATAATTAAAAAGTACGATAATTAAAAGTGCAATTAAATACAATAACAATAAAAATGCGATAATTAGAAGTGCAATTAAATATAAAATAAAGGAAATTAAATATGAAATAAAAGAATTATGCTTATTTAAACTTCCGTAATCATGATGTTTGATGTGTTGATTTTAGTTTTATGTCCATGGGTTAATTGTCCTTTGTCCTGCATTATTTAATATGTCCATCTGGTTTTTGTCCATAACAGTCCATCAGTCATAAATATAAAGTGCGAGTGTCCTCGTCAAATTATCCTTATACCCGAAGTTAAATATTCCAACTAATTGGGGACTTAAACTGTAACAAGATTTTAATACTTTGTTTAATAATTACACCAGGATGTCGACTGAGTGTAACCCAAGGTTTTAATATTTTGTTATCAATTATACCAAGTGTCCTTTGTACATAATTTCACCCCTGTTTTAATTATTCTAGTGGCTATTAATCCATTCCCGTGTCCGGTTAAATGAACGATTATTCGTACATATAAATACCCCGCCCATCGTGTCCGATTGAGTGTATATGGTAATTTATAGGGACGCCCAATTGTAAATCTTTATATTAATATTAACAAACTATCATTTAGTTAAACAAATATAAAGCCCATTAATAGCCCATAGTCTAATTTCCACAAGTGTCGTTCTTTTGTCCAAACCCCAATTATGGTACAAAGCCCAATTACCCAATTTTAGTAATTAGCCCAACATCATGATTACTTCGGATTAAATAAGCATAATAATAACTTAGCTACGAGACATTAATATAAAAAGGTTGAACATAACTTACAATGATTAAAAATAGCGTAGCGTTACACGGACAGAATTTCGACTTACACCCTTATAATATTCGCTAACATACCCTTATTATTAGAATTATTAAAATTAAAATATAAATTATAATATATATATATATATATATATATATATATATATATATATATATATATATATATATATATGTTTTACGTATATATGAGAGAAAAGAGAAAGATGGATATGTTTTTGGTTCACCAAAGCTCTATTTTTATAGGCATGTGGGCTGGAACTGGGGCTCATGCGATCGCATGGATTTATGCCTTCCAGGCCATGCGATCGCATGGCCAGCTGGGGAGGCTCATTTTTGGTTGTTTTCTTCTGCCGACGGTTTTATAAATAATATAATATATTAAATAATTATAAGAATTATTTAAATATTATATTATATTTATGTGCATAGTTGACTTGTAATTTTTAGTCCATTGCGTCGAGCGTTGAGAGTTGACTCCGGTCCCGGTTCCGGATTTTCGAACGTCCTTGCGTACAATTTTATATTTTGTACTTTGCGTTTTGAATCTTGTACTCTTGTAATTTCGAGACGTTTCTTATCAATAATTGGAACCTCTTTGATTGTATTTTGTACTTTTGAGCTTTTTGGTCGTTTGCGTCTTCAATTCGTCGAATCTGTCTTTTGTCTTCACCTTTTATTATTTAAACGAATATCACTTGTAAATAGAACAATTGCAACTAAAAGCTTGTCTTTCTTGAGGAATAATGCTATGAAATATATGTTCGTTTTTAGCATTATCATTTTCCTTAAAAATGATTGCTTAACATTTTTGTTGGAAACTATATATTATTAACATGTATATATTATGTGATATATTAATCTCTTAACATGTTTGATATTGTGTGATAGATGTCTACCTCTAGCACAAATCCCATTGACTCACCTAATAATAACGAAGAGTCGAATATATATTGGACTGATTCACAAGTTCCCGAAGAAGAACCGGAAGAAGAATCAGAACCGGAAGAAGAATTAGAACCGGAAGAGGAGGAACCGGAGGAGGAAATAGAACCGGTGGGGAAAAGAAAATCCTCAACCAACCGACCAAGGTTAATTATGGTCAATGGTGTTTCCGCCAAGGAAGCAAAATATTGGGAGGATTACCAATTCTCCGATGAATCGGATTCCGACGAGAATTCCGATGATGTTATAGAAATTACCCCAACTGAATTTAAAAAGGCAAAAGAAAATAATAAGGGAAAGGGCATAAAAATAGAGAAATCTAATTCCAACCCCGATGAACTTTATATGTATCGTCAACCCCCGAAGTCCTTAAGTTGTAACAATGACCCGGGAACCTCTAAACCACCAGGTTTTTCTAAACCAATGTGGAAAACGACGGCTCGTATTAGGGGAACATCATATATCCCTAGAAACTTGGAAAAATGAACCAAAACTGAAGAAGAAGAAACAAGCGAGTCGGAATAAGATAATTGTATTCGTGTGGTGTAATATATGTAATATAGTGTGCTTATGCTTTATGATATATGTAAAAATGGCTTGTATTAATAAGTATTTTTTTTTTATGAATCTAACTCTTGTCTATTTTACAGTATAAAAACACAAAATGGATAGACAACCCAATATTTTAAGAGACCTACCCGGAGACATGATTGATGAAATCTTGTCTAGAGTCGGTCAGAATTCTTCGGCACAACTATTTAAGGCGAGATCAGTTTGTAAGACATTTGAAGAACGTTCCAAGAATGCCTTGGTTTATAAAAGGCTTTCGTTCGAAACATGGGGGATATCACATTGGGAAATCCATAAGTTACGATGTGTTTACTTTGACGCATATATTGCGGGGAACCCAAATGCTATTTTACGCAATGGGTTAAGAAATTATTTTGACTCAATATATCCGAATATTGGACTTCGTGATTTAGAAAAAGCGGCTAACATGTAACATAAAGAAGCATGTTATGCTTACGGATTAGTAATGTTCGCTTCTCACCAAAGTGAGAGCAAGAACATCGGGCTACAACTATTAAACAAAACGTTCCCACAAGTGACGGAGTCGGTAATTGGGGTAAGAAATGAGGTTTTTAGATTGTTACTGGACTGTTGGACATTACGTAACCCTCGTCCCTTTGACGACGTTACAACACGCTGTCTTATCAACGGCCATAACGGTTATGTTCCACAAGACCAAGGATGGGAAGTAATCCTAGTAAAACCAGAATGCATGACTTGTTTCTGGACGTATGAATTACGTGTCTTTATTGCCTTTGCTGAACGACTTGTGTACTAGCTAGAATTATCTTCACAACCATCTTGTATCAAATTTATTGTGTGCTATATTTCATGATATATGTAAAATAAGCGGTATTGTAAGTTTGTAAAATATTGTGTAAAAGTTTGAACGCGAAATATTATTATAATCAGTTTTTCATATAGAATTGTAGTAGTTGAATTGTATATTAGCTACTAAGTATGAACTTAAAGGGTAGGTACTACCCGAATTTAAACTTATAAAACGCTAATATGAAGAAAAAGATTTTATAAATGAGTTCATATTATGCTACGAAATACTATTAACTACTCTTAATATTCTGTATGATTAACTTGTTCCATTTGACTATTTTGAAGGAAATGGCACCGACTACTCGACACACCGTGAATATGAATGAAGAGGAATTCCGTACTTTTCTAGCTTCAAACATAGCCGCAGTATAGGCTGCGCTACATACCAGCAATAACCTTGGATCTAGCAGTACAGGAAATCGTGTAGGATGCACCTACAAAGAATTCACTGCCTGCAAACCTTTAGAATTTGATGGAACCGAAGGACCGATCGGATTGAAACGGTGGACCGAGAAGGTCGAATCGGTGTTTGCCATAAGTAATTGTACTGAAGAGGACAAAGTGAAGTACGCTACGCATACCTTCATAGGTTCTGCGTTAAGATGGTGGAATACCTATCTAGAGCAAGTGGGACAAGACGATGCGTACGCACTACCGTGGTCAGCATTCAAGCACTTGATGAACGAGAAGTACCGTCCCAGAACCGAGGTCAATAAGCTCAAGACAGAACTTAGAGGGTTACGAACCCAAGGATTTGATATTACCACGTACGAAAGACGATTCACAGAATTGTGCCTATTGTGTCCGGGAGCATTCGAAGATGAGGAAGAGAAGATCGACGCGTTTGTGAAAGGATTACCGGAAAGAATCCAAGAAGATATAAGTTCACACGAGCCCGCCTCCATACAACAGGCATGTAGAATGGCTCACAAACTAGTGAACCAGATTGAAGAAAGAATTAAAGAACAGACTGCTGAAGAGGCCAATGTGAAGCAAGTCAAAAGAAAGTGGGAGGAAAACGGTGATAAGAATCACCAATACAACAACAACAACAATTACAACAATAATCGCAACAATTATCCCAACAATCGCAACATCAATCGCAACTACAACAAACGGCCCAACAACAACAACAACAACAACAGCAACTACAACAATCATCCCAACAACAATAATAACCGCAACAACAACAATAATCAGAAGCAGCTATGCCAAAGGTGTGAAAAGTATCACTCGGGGTTCTGCACCAAATTTTGCAACAAGTGTAAAAGAAATGGTCATAGCGCGACGAAGTGTGAGGTCTACGGACCAGGGGTTAATAGAACGAAAGGAACAAATGGTGTCAGAACGAGTAATGGCAGAGCAAGTAGTGTCGGAGCAAGTTATGCCAATGTAGTTTGTTATAAATGTGGAAAACCGGGCCAAATTATTAGAAATTGCCCGAACCAGGAGAACACGAATGGACAAGGCCGCGGAAGAGTTTTCAATATTAATGCGGTAGAGGCACAGGAAGACCCGGAGCTTGTTACGGGTACGTTTCTTATTGACAATAAATCTGCTTACGTTTTATTTGATTCGGGTGCGGATAGAAGCTATATGAGTAGAGATTTTTGTGCTAAATTAAGTTGTCCATTGACGCCTTTGGATAGTAAATTTTTACTCGAATTAGCAAATGGTAAATTAATTTCAGCAGATAATATATGTCGGAATCGAGAAATTAAACTGGTTAGCGAAACATTTAAGATTGATTTGATACCAGTAGATTTAGGGAGTTTTGATGTGATAATCGGTATGGACTGGTTGAAAGAAGTGAAAGCAGAGATCGTTTGTTACAAAAATGCAATTCGCATTATACGAGAAAAAGGAAAACCCTTAATGGTGTACGGAGAAAAGGGCAACACGAAGCTACATCTTATTAGTAATTTGAAGGCACAAAAACTAATAAGAAAAGGTTGCTATGCTGTTCTAACACACGTCGAGAAAGTACAAACTGAAGAAAAGAGCATCAATGATGTTCCCATTGCAAAAGAATTTCCCGATGTATTTCCGAAAGAATTATCGGGATTACCCCCACATCGATCCGTTGAATTTCAAATAGATCTTGTACCAGGAGCTGCACCAATAGCTCGTGCTCCTTACAGACTCGCACCCAGCGAGATGAAAGAACTGCAAAGGCAATTACAAGAACTTTTAGAGCGTGGTTTCATTCGACCAAGCACATCACCTGGGGAGCTCCTGTTTTGTTTGTCAAGAAGAAAGATGGTACATTCAGGTTGTGTATCGACTACCGAGAGTTGAACAAACTTACCATCAAGAACCGCTACCCACTACCGAGAATCGACGACTTATTTGATTAACTACAAGGCTCGTCTGTTTATTCAAAGATTGACTTACGTTCCGGGTATCATCAAATGCGGGTGAAAGAAGATGATATTCCAAAGACTGCTTTCAGAACACGTTACGGTCATTACGAGTTTATGGTCATGCCATTTGGTTTAACTAATGCACCAGCTGTGTTCATGGACCTTATGAACCGAGTGTGTGGACCATACCTTGACAAGTTTGTCATTGTTTTCATTGATGACATACTTATTTACTCAAAGAATGACCAAGAACACGGTGAACATTTGAGAAAGGTGTTAGAAGTATTGAGGAAGGAAGAATTGTACGCTAAGTTTTCAAAGTGTGCATTTTGGTTGGAAGAAGTTCAATTCCTCGGTCACATAGTGAATAAAGAAGGTATTAAGGTGGATCCGGCAAAGATAGAAACTGTTGAAAAGTGGGAAACCCCGAAAACTCCGAAACACCTACGCCAGTTTTTAGGACTAGCTGGTTACTATAGAAGGTTCATCCAAGACTTTTCCAGAATAGCAAAACCCTTGACTGCATTAACGCATAAAGGGAAGAAATTTGAATGGAAGGATGAACAAGAGAAAGCGTTTCAGTTATTGAAGAAAAAGCTAACTACGGCACCTATATTGTCATTGCCTGAAGGGAATGATGATTTTGTGATTTATTGTGACGCATCAAAGCAAGGTCTCGGTTGTGTATTAATGCAACGAACGAAGGTGATTGCTTATGCGTCTAGACAATTGAAGATTCACGAACAAAATTATACGACGCATGATTTGGAATTAGGCGCGGTTGTTTTTGCATTAAATACTTGGAGGAACTACTTATATGGGGTCAAAAGTATTATATATACCGACCACAAAAGTCTTCAACACATATTTAATCAGAAACAACTGAATATGAGGCAGCGTAGGTGGATTGAATTATTGAATGATTACGACTTTGACATTCGTTACCACCCGGGGAAGGCAAATGTGGTAGCCGATGCCTTGAGCAGGAAGGACAGAGAACCCATTCGAGTAAAATCTATGAATATAATGATTCATAATAACCTTACTACTCAAATAAAGGAGGCGTAACAAGGAGTTTTAAAAGAGGAAAATTTAAAGGATGAAATACCCAAAGGATCGGAGAAGCATCTTAATATTCGAGAAGACGGAACCCGGTATAGGGCTGAAAGGATTTGGGTACCAAAATTTAGAGATATGAAAGAAATGGTACTTAGAGAAGCTCATAAAACCAGATACTCAATACATCCTGGAACGGGGAAGATGTACAAGGATCTCAAGAAACATTTTTGGTGGCCGGGTATGAAAGCCGATGTTGCTAAATACGTAGGAGAATGTTTGACGTGTTCTAAGGTCAAAGCTGAGCATCAGAAACCATCAGGTCTACTTCAACAACCCGAAATCCCGGAATGGAAATGGGAAAACATTACCATGGATTTCATCACTAAATTGCCAAGGACTGCAAGTGGTTTTGATACTATTTGGGTAATAGTTGATCGTCTCACCAAATCAGCACACTTCCTGCCAATAAGAGAAGATGACAAGATGGAGAAGTTAGCACGACTGTATTTGAAGGAAGTCGTCTCCAGACATGGAATACCAATCTCTATTATCTCTGATAGGGATGGCAGATTTATTTCAAGATTCTGGAAGACATTACAGCAAGCATTAGGAACTCGTCTAAACATGAGTACTGCCTATCATCCACAAACTGATGGGCAGAGCGAAAGGACGATACAAACTCTTGAAGACATGCTACGAGCATGTGTTATTGATTTCGGAAACAGTTGGGATCGACATCTACCGTTTGCAAAATTTTCCTACAACAACAGCTACCATTCAAGCATTGAGATGGTGCCGTTTGAAGCACTTTATGGTAGAAAGTGCAGGTCTACGATTTGTTAGAGTGAAGTGGGGGATAGACAGATTACGGGTCCAGAGATTATACAAGAAACTACCGAGAAGATCATCCAAATTCAACAACGGTTGAAAACCGCCCAAAGTCGACAAAAGAGCTACGCTGACATTAAAAGAAAAGATATAGAATTTGAAATTGGAGAGATGGTCATGCTTAAAGTTGCACCTTGGAAAGGCGTTGTTCGATTTGGTAAACGAGGGAAATTAAATCCAAGGTATATTGGACCATTCAAGATTATTGATCGTGTCGGACCAGTAGCTTACCGACTTGAGTTACCTCAACAACTCGCGGCTGTACATAACACTTTGCACGTCCCGAATTTGAAGAAATGTTTTGCTAAAGAAGATCTCACTATTTCGTTAGATGAAATCCAAATCAACGAAAAACTTCAATTCATCGAAGAACCCGTCGAAATAATGGATCGTGAGGTTAAAAGACTTAAGCAAAACAAGATACCAATTGTTAAGGTTCGATGGAATGCTCGTAGAGGACCCGAGTTCACCTGGGAGTGTGAAGATCAGATGAAGAAGAAATACCCGCATTTATTTCCAGAAGATTCGTCAACACCTTCAACAGCTTAAAATTTAGGGACGAAATTTATTTAACGGGTAGGTACTGTAGTGACCCGAACATTTCCATGTTTATATATATTAATTGAGATTGATATTTACATGATTAAATATTTCTAACATGTTAAGCAATCAAACTTGTTAAGACTTGATTAATTGAAATATGTTTCATATAGACAATTGACCACCCAAGTTGACCGGTGATTCACGAACGTTAAAACTTGTAAAAACTATATGATAACATATATATGGATATATATATAGTTAACATGATACTATGATAAGTAAACATATCATTAAGTATATTAACAATGAACTACATATGTAAAAACAAGACTACTAACTTAATGATTTTTAAACGAGACATATATGTAACGATTATCGTTGTAAAGACATTTAATGTATATATATCATATTAAGAGATATTCATACATGATAATATCATGATAATATAATAATTTAACATCTCACTTGTTATAATAAACAATGGGTTAACAACATTCAACAAGATCGTTAACCTAAAGTTTTCAAAACAACATTTACATGTAAAGACTAACGATGACTTAACGACTCAGTTAAAATATATATAAATGTAGTGTTTTAATATGTATTTATACACTTTTAAAAGACTTCAAGACACTTATCAAAATACTTCTACTTAACAAAAATGCTTACAAATACATCCTCGTTCAGTTTCATCAACAATTCTACTCGTATGCACCCGTATTCGTACTCGTACAATACACAGCTTTTAGATGTATGTACTATTGGTATATACACTCCAATGATCAGCTCTTAGCAGCCCATGTGAGTCACCTAACGCATGTGGGAACCATCATTTGGCAACTAGCCTGAAATATCTCATAAAATTACAAAAATATGAGTAATCATTCATGACTTATTTACATGAAAACAAAATTACATATCCTTTATATCTAATCCATACACCAACGACCAAAAACACCTACAAACACTTTCATTCTTCAATTTTCTTCATCTAATTGATCTCTCTCAAGTTCTATCTTCAAGTTCTAAGTGTTCTTCATAAATTCCAAAAGTTCTAGTTTCATAAAATCAAGAATACTTCCAAGATTGCAAGTTTACTTCCAAGTTTTCTAAATCCATTCCAAGTAATCATCCAAGATCAAGAAACCTTTGTTACTTACAGTAGGTTATCTTTCTAATACAAGGTAATAATCATATTCAAACTTTAATTCAATTTCTATAACTATAACAATCTTATTTCGAGTGGAAATCTTACTTGAAATTGTTTTCGTGTCATGATTCTGCTTCAAGAACTTTCAAGCCATCCAAGGATCCTTTGAAGCTAGATCTATTTTTCTCATTTCCAGTAGGTTTATCCAAGGAACTTGAGGTAGTAATGATGTTCATAACATCATTCGATTCATACATATAAAGCTATCTTATTCGAAGGTTTAAACTTGTAATCACTAGAACATAGTTTAGTTAATTCTAAACTTGTTCGCAAATAAAAGTTAATCCTTCTAACTTGACTTTTAAAATCAACTAAAAACATGTTCTATATCTATATGATATGCTAACTTAATGATTTAAAACCTGGAAACACGAAAAACACCGTAAAACCGGATTTACGCCGTCGTAGTAACACCGCGGGCTGTTTTGGGTTAGTTAATTAAAACTATGATAAACTTTGATTTAAAAGTTGTTATTCTGAGAAAATGATTTTTATTATGAACATGAAACTATATCCAAAAATTATGGTTAAACTCAAAGTGGAAGTATGTTTTCTAAAATGGTCATCTAGACGTCGTTCTTTCGACTAAAATGACTACCTTTACAAAAATAACTTGTAACTTATTTTTCCGACTAAAAACCTATACTTTTTCTGTTTAGATTCATAAAATAGAGTTCAATATGAAACCATAGCAATTTGATTCACTCAAAACGGATTTAAAATGAAGAAGTTATGGGTAAAACAAGATTGGATAATTTTTCTCATTTTAGCTACGTGAAAATTGGTAACAAATCTATTTCAACCATAACTTAATCAACTTATATTGTATATTATGTAATCTTGAGATACCATAGACACGTATACAATGTTTCGACCTATCATGTCGACACATCTATATATATTTCGGAACAACCATAGACACTCTATATGTGAATGTTGGAGTAAAGCTATACAGGGTTGAGGTTGATTCCAAAATATATATAGTTTGAGTTGTGATCAATACTGAGATACGTATACACTGGGTCGTAGATTAATTCAAGATAATATTTATCGATTTATTTCTGTACATCTAACTGTGGACAACTAGTTGTAGGTTACTAACGAGGACAGCTGACTTAATAAACTTAAAACATCAAAATATATTAAAAGTGTTGTAAATATATTTTGAAAATACTTTGATATATATGTATATATTGTTATAGGTTCGTGAATCAACCAGTGGCTAAGTCTTACTTCCCGACGAAGTAAAAATCTGTGAAAGTGAGTTATAGTACCACTTTTAAAATCTAATATTTTTGGGATGAGAATACATGCAGGTTTTATAAATGATTTACAAAATAAACACAAGTACGTGAAACTACATTCTATGGTTGAATTATCGAAATCGAATATGCCCCTTTTTATTAAGTCTGGTAATCTAAGAATTAGGGAACAGACACCCTAACTGACGTGAATCCTAAAGATAGATCTATTGAGCCTAACAAACCCCATCCAAAGTACCGGATGCTTTAGTACTTCGAAATTTATATCATATCCGAAGGGTGTCCCGGAATGATGGGGATATTCTTAAATATGCATCTTGTTAATGTCGGTTACCAGGTGTTCACCATATGAATAATTTTTATCTCTATGTATGGGATGTGTATTGAAATATGAAATCTTGTGGTCTATTATTATGATTTGATATATATAGGTTAAACCTATAACTCACCAACATTTTTGTTGATGTTTTAAGCATGTTTATTCTCAGGTGATTATTAAGAGCTTCCGTTGTCGCATACTTAAATAAGGACGAGATTTGGAGTCCATGCTTGTATGATATTGTGTAAAAACTGCATTCAAGAAACTTATTTTGTTGTAACATATTTGTATTGTAAACCATTATGTAATGGTCGTGTGTAAACATGATATTTTAGATTATCATTATTTGATAATCTACGTAAAGCTTTTTAAACCTTTATTGATGAAATAAAGGTTATGGTTTGTTTTAAAATGAATGCAGTCTTTGAAAAACGTCTCATATAGAGGTCAAAACCTCGCAACGAAATCAATTAATATGGAACGTTTTTAATCAATAAGAACGGGACATTTCACAATCACCTCCATAGCTATAACCCATAATTTCCTTAATCATATCCCACTAGAAAAACAATTTCAAAATCACTCGGACAGCACTCCGTAGTAATATTTTATGTATACTAATAATATCTTGAAATAATACGGAGTAAATATATATATGTATATCGATTGAGAGAGTTTAGAGAAAAATATTTTCAAGTTTCTATGAAATAATGAAACCTATTGAATTCTATTTATAATAGATTTTTGAATTATTAAAGTGAATTATTAAAGTATGAATTATTAAAATGAATTATTAAAGTATGAATTATTAAAGTGAATTATTAAAGTATGAATTATTAAAGTGAATTATTAAAGTATGAATTATTAAAGTGAATTATTAAAGTTAAAGTAAAGTAAAAATAAAGTAAAGGTAAAGTTTAAGTATAGTAAAAGTATAAAACTATGTACGTATAATACGCATATAAATATATATAATATTAATTTAAATCGTTATATATATTTAATAAAATAAAATATAAATATCGTTATCTTTATCATACTAGTTAAGTAATGAGTTGTCAAAAGTGGTTCTAGATATTTATAAAAGTTATATACGTTTTAATAATAAAGTTCTTTTTAAACTAAAAATGTTTTTTGTACGTTTGAAACTAAATAGATCAATCGAGTCTTTATGAAATTCAATCTTCCACTATCCTTTGTCTAGTTCTCAATGATTGACAATTTGTTCTTATTTATAAATCACTTTACCATTTTTCAAATATTGTTAAAATGGAAAGATTTCTCAAATCAACGTGGACCTTTCAACAGAAACTTGTAATCATAATTCAATATATCTGATAATTCAATCATTTGATCTTATCTTCTAATTGTATTGATAAACATTCTGAAACAGATACAATCATATAAAGTATTTAATCTAATATTTTATTTACGTTTCAAGTTATAATATATATACACATATACATATATAATCATATTCGTTTAATGGTTCGTGAATCGTTGGAACTTGGTCGAGGTTGAATGAATGTATGAACATAGTTTAAAATTCTTGAAATTTAACTTAACAAATATTGCTTATTGTGTCGGAAACATATAAAGATTAAAGTTTAAATTTGGTTGGAAATTTCCGGGTTGTCACACATGGGGATACATCTGACTAAGACAGGCCTTATAATATCTAAGAAGACGAAGAAGAAATTTAGTAATGGGAACACGAAGGTTGCCGTGAGTAATTTGTAAAGCGTATAAAGTACTTTTTCCGTCAGGAGGGTTGTCAGCAGTTTGTTTGTTGGTGGGAAGAACAGGGTTGTATTGATTAAGATGGCGGAAGGCAATCTTTACCCCATCTAAGTATTCACTTGTCAATGATGATGCCATTGTGCTAACTTCTGGAATGTCAGCGGTATTTGACGAAGAAGGCTTTGCGTGTTCTTGGCCAGTACTTGGAGTAGAAGCCATGATAATATAGTAAAAAGATATCAATAAGAAGAAAATAGCAGAAGGATGAAGTATAACTGACCTTGGAAAGATGCTAAACCTTAAAAAGTTGAAAATTGAAGAATGCGATGAAGAATTGGGGAGAAATATGCTTTTCAGATCTTGGCAAAGGTAAAAAAGTGAGGGTAAAAGGGTTATGACAGTTTATATAGGAGTTCATCGATGCAATTTTTATGGCCACGATTAAGACACGTGTACGGGTGAGTTTGAACGTGGGGTACGAAATAACACTTTTTACAGCTGGAGGCGCGTGGAGGATCTCAACCGTGCAAAATTAATCATAACAGCGTCAGTAAAATTCGTCTACATTTAATTCCTGTAATGTATTCCCCGATGCAAGTGGGCAATGAGTAGGCTAGTTTGGCATGCGTTCTCAAAAGTTTAATAACTTAAACATTTTTCAAATTCTTAAGTCATTAAACTGGGGGGACTTAATGGTGTATCCTATCGTATACACGCATAAAAGGCATAATGGTTGCATAAAAAGTAGCGTCAGGAAGGCTGGAAACAACAGTTTTGTGGAGTTATCCGTCCAGCGTTCTCGGTTGTACAGGCTGCTCCGTCGTGCGTAAGCCCTGAAGGCCGCCTAGCGCGTAAGCCCTGGCCGGAGAACGCCACCTTCAGCATAAATTTTGGATCACAAGTAACAGAATGTATCATCATCTGACACGTGTCCCCGAGCAATCTGGTGGATCTAACACTATAAATAGACCCCTTGGGTCATCATTTTACACAGTTCAGACATTCTGACAATTTTGAGAGCTGAGACTTCACTTCGCTTTCTCTCTCTACTTTCTCTCACTAGAAGTCATCCGGCTAGCACTTTTACGCTCTACGAACGACAGATTGATTAAGCCACCCCACAAGTTTCTACACTTGTGAACCGGGTCTGCAGGGATAATTTCTCAAGGGTAAAAATCAATCGGCAACATTCCGCCCTCCTAAAGCTAGATAACTTCTAGTATCTTGTTGACGCACTAAGCCTTACCTCATAAGGAAATAGGTGTTAACAATATTTATATTATTAAGTGTTTCCAACATGTTAAGCAATCAAATTTGTTAAGACTTGATTAATTGAAATAGGTTTTATAAAGACAATTGACCACCCAAGTTGACCGGTGATTCACGAACGTTAAAACTTGTAAAAACTATATGATGTCATAAATATGGATATGTATATAGTTAACATGGTATTATGATAAGTAAACATATCATTAAGTATATTAACAATGAACTACATATGTAAAAACAAGACTACTAACTTAATGATTTCGAAACGAGACATATATGTAACGATTATCGTTGTAACGACATTTAATTGTATATATATCATATTAAGATATATTAATATATCATAATATCATGATAATGTAATAATTTAACATCTCATTTGATATAATAAACAATGGGTAATGGTGTATCCTAGTAGATACACGCATAAAAACATCATTTTATACAGAAAACTCGATCAAAGAGCACAAGACATAACGAAATTTCGCAGTTTTTGAAGTTTGCCGCCCAGCGTTTATCAGGCAGCCCAGCGTCAAGCGTAAGCCCTACAGGAAGCTTCTATGCATAATCCCTTTAACTCAGCACATGAACAGCACACAACCACGTCAGTACACGCCACCGACATTCCGGATACTTCACGTAACAGAACCATTCAGTGATTGACACGTGTATCCCGTGAATTTCGGACATTCTGCGCCTATAAATAGACCAACTGGGTCACCACATTTCAGATCATTCTGATCTGAACTTCAGTCAGAGAGAAGTACACTTTCTCTCTCACACAGTTCTTTCTCACTCTAAAACAATATTAGCCGCCTAGCAGCAGTGCGCTAGACGGATCATTACAGACTGATCCACAGATTGATTGAGGCCACCCCACAGATCTAATATATGTGTTCCGGGTCTGCAGAGATTATTTCTCGAGGGCAAACAACAATCAACAGTATACGCCACACGCTGAGCAGCTAGTTTCTGTACTAGTACCTTACAGCCGCTATACGGAAAATCGTACTAACAGATGGCGCCACCCATTCTAAAGAACCACTAAACTTTCAAGAGCACCAAAAGGAGTAACTGTCAGATAACACCCATCGAAGCAAACCTGATACATTCATGGCAAGCTGGACAGCAAAGAAAAGCAGAAATTTTAGAAGATTGGAAACAGGAAATGATTGCTTTTCCTTCCATGTTTAACACAAATCCATCTGACTCTCCTGTAGTGTTGTTGGAGGAATATATACCAATACCAGAGCGGGAGCAGATATCATGTATGAACATTGTTTTATACAGCTACCGGACAGAGTTAAGGAAAAGCTAAAGGACACATTTGTTCCCTTAGCAAGTTTTGCTAATGATCCGTCATGGTCAGAAGGAAGCGTGATTTTAGAAGTTGTATTGGGAAAAACGGCATTTAAAAGAACTGCCCATATTGAATTTTTGGTTGTAAAAGCAAATTCGCAGTATAGTGTCATTTTAGGACGATCAGCCATGATGGCATTCGGAGTTGTAATGTCAACAGTACATGGAATGATGAAATTCCCCCACCGACTGGCATCGCCACGCTGTACGCTGAACGGAGAAGACCAATAGAATGTGTACAAATAAACAGAACAGTTGTTAACCCAATAATTCATGAAGATGGGTCAATCTCACCAAATCCAGAGTTTCCAGATCAAAAAATCATAATTGGAAACACAATAGCAAAAGAAACAAAGGAAAAGCTTTACAAAATCTTGCCCACAAATTTGGATGTTTTTGCATGGCAAGATTCTGATATGACTGGAGTACCACGTCATGTAGCTGAACATAAGCTTGGTGTGAATCCTAATATTCCACCAGTGTGTCAGAAGAAAAGAGGCATGGCTCCAGATCGAACAAAATTTCTCAAAGAAAAAGTTAAAAAATTGGTGGATGCTGGAATATTGAGCGAAGTAAAATACCAGACATGGGTGGCAAACCCGGTTATGGTAAGAAAGCCAGATAATTCATGGAGGATGTGTGTAGACTTCATAGATCATGTCCAAAAGACAATTATCCTTTACCAGAAATT
This sequence comes from Rutidosis leptorrhynchoides, assembly GCF_046630445.1. NCBI lineage: Eukaryota > Viridiplantae > Streptophyta > Magnoliopsida > Asterales > Asteraceae > Rutidosis > Rutidosis leptorrhynchoides. Next base: position 244,260,376 of record NC_092343.1, read on the forward strand.
GATTGGAAAGTAGAGTCTGTAAGTGGGTATTAGTTTAAATCCTTTTTAGATGCATTCAAGGGATATCATCAAATCCCAATGGCAATGCGTGATCAAGATAAAACAGCATTCCACACACCAGATGGAATTTTCTGCTATGTCATGATGCCTTTCGGATTAAAGAATGCAGGGGCAACTTACCAGCGCGTAATTGATAAAGCATTTAAAGATCAAATAGGTAAAAATGAAGAAGCCTATGTTGATGACATTGTCATCAAGAGCCATACAGAAGACAGCATGCTCAGAGATACTCTTGAAACATTTGAATCATTACGAAAGGTCAATATGAAATTGAATCCTAAGAAATGTACTTTTGGTGTAGAAGAAGGTAAATTCTTAGGTTATATTGTTACAGAGAGAGGAATCAAGGCTAATCCAAAAAAGATTCAAGCAATTGAAAATATGATATCTCCTAAAACAAAAAAAGAAGTTCAAAGCCTGAATGGACGATTAGCAGCTTTAACAAGGTTTTTATCAAGAGCTGCAGATCGATCGTTACCATTTATGAAGGTTTTAAAAAGCTGTTTGAACAAAAAAGATTTTAAGTGGACAGAGGAAGGAGAAAAAGCTTTTCAGGATATTAAGCAACTCTTGAAAGAATTACCTACTTTAAATGCACCGATAGAAGGAGAAACATTAATTTTGTATTTGGCTGCTTCCGCAGAGGCCATCAGTTCAGTCTTGATCGCAGAACGAAAGGGAATACAAATGCCTATATACTTCGTCAGTAAAGTATTGCAGCAGAGTGAAGTTAACTATCCACCAATTGAAAAATTGGTGTATGCTTTAACACACACAGCTAGGCTACTCAGGCGATATTTTCAGGCACATTCAATCCTGGTAATGACAGACCAACTGATAAAACATATTTTGAGAAATCCAGAGTCATCAGGACGACTAGCAAAATGGACAATTGAATTGGGAGAATATGAAATAAATTTTTCGCCTCGACATGCAGTCAAAGGTCAAATTTTGGAAGATTTTTTATTAGAAACAACAGAAAAGGTCGATCATCCGCCAAACGTTACAGCTAGTAATCATGTTTGGAAGTTACACACTGATGGTGCATCAAGTGAGGAAGGTGTTGGTGCAGGGTTAGTACTTACCAGTCCAGAAGGTAAGGAACACACATATGCATTGCGGTTTTGTTTCTATGCATCAAATAATGAAGCAGAATATGAAGCATTGCTTTCTGGCCTCCGCATAGCATCCGAAATGGGAATAAAACATTTGCGTGCATATGTCGATTCTCAAATTGTAGCACATCAGGTTAATGGAGTGTTTGAAGCCAAAGACGCCTCTATGAAACAATATTTGCAGTTAGTTGAGAAAATATCAAAACATTTTGAGACCTTAGAGGTCGTGCAGATACCAAGAAATAAAAACAAGAAGGCAGATGTTTTGAGCAAATTAGCAACATTAACATTTGATCATTTACACAAGAAAGTTTTGGTGGAGGTCTTAAAAGATAAATCGGTTGATGAAAAGATAGTGGTTGCAACAGTTGAAGAAAAGGAATCATGTTGGATAACCTCCTATGTGAAATATTTACAGGACGGAACATTGCCAACAGATGCCATGGAGGCAAGATGGATAAGAGTTAGTGCACCACTTTATGTCCTGGAAAATAGAATACTTTATAGAAAATCCTTCAGTGGACCAAATTTAAGGTGTTTAACACCACAGCAAGAAATTGATGTAGTCAAGGAAATGCATGAGGGATTATGTGCACAACATTCCGGTTATAGAACTATAGTTGGACGGATTATGCGACAAGGGTATTATTGGAAGTCAATTTACAAAGATACAGCAGACGTAGACATGTGATGCCTGCCAACGGCATGGAACCGTACAGCGTTTACCCAAGTATGATTTAATTTCAGTATCATCGGTATGGCCATTTTGTAAATGGGCAATTGACATAGTTGGCCCCTTCCCAAGAAGTGTAGGAAATGCAAAATTTTTGGTTGTTGCAATTGATTTCTTCAGTAAGTGGGTTGAGGCGAAGGTATTAGCTAAAATAACTGGTGAAAATACCAAGAAATTTGTATGGAGCGATATCGTGTGTAGATATGGATTACCGAATGAAATTGTCAGTGACAATGGAAAATAGTTTGCAGATAACCCATTCAGAAGTTGGTGTGAAGAACTAAATATCAAACAAACATTTACCTCAGTCGCCCACCGACAGGCCAATGGGCAGGTCGAAGTAACAAATAAAGAAATTGTAGCCGGCATAAAGGCTAGGTTGAGTTTGAGTCAGACTAAGTGGGTAGATGAAGTGCCATATGTATTGTGGGCTCACCGCACAACGCCAAAACGAAGCACGGGTGAAACACCATTCAGTTTGGTATATGGCACTGAGGCAGTGATACCAGCTGAAATCCGTGTACCAACACAAAGGATTTTGGCATTCGATACAGAAAATAATTCATCCATTTTACGTGAAAACTTGAATTTATTGGAAGAAAGGCGAATCATGGTCGCCATCCGTCAAGCGGATGTAAAACAGAAAATGGCAAAATATTATAACAAGCGGGTCAGATATGTGCAATTTAAAGAGGGGGATTTGGTGTTACGAGATAATGAGGCGAGTAGGCAAGAAAAACAAGGGAAGCTAGGGCCACGATGGGAAGGCCCATATAAAATTACAAAGGCACATCCTAATGGGTCATATACCCTCTCAGCGCCCTCTGGAGAAGAAATTCCACGAACTTGGAATGCAATGAATTTAAGTAAATTTTATGCGTAGTATTGCATGTTCGAATAGCTTGATCAACTATTTAGAGCATGAGATGCAATCATAAATGTAAAAATTTCTTTAAAGAAATAAGAATTCAGAAATATTTCTTATGACATACTATTCATAATTTTTATCCGACCAAGGATTTTATATCAGATGTCACAATACAGTGTGACATCCCTGCCCACAAAAGAGAAGTTTTTTTCCTCGGTGGCAGAAGTTCAATCATAAACAAAAGGTTGAAATGGCAGTGGATAAAAGTAGAAATTCACTGAACACCCAGATAATAGAGTGTATCTACGACCGTCATGACGTAAAAATTATACAAACAGTATATGACTAGTCATAATTTTGATTGTTCAAATCAAACATATAAAGCTTTGACAAAATTATCAGCAAAGTAAAAGACATTTATATACATTATATAATTAACAGATAACACAAGCAATACAGATTATAACTTCAAATTTAGAACATCGTCTACCGATGTAGCAGCATTATTACACAAATTCTCTAATTCAGGAAAAGACAGATGTTCTATTTCATCACCAAGCACTTTAAGTCTATCTTCTGCATTTGTCTTCAGTTGAGATATAAGAGATTCCGACAATGACTTTATAAAATCAGGTATATCATATTTTAATCTCTCAAAAAACCGTATCCGGTCAGCGTCCAGAGCAACAGTTATAAATTCGTTGAACGGCTTAGTTAGTTTCTCAGAAGTGAAGGCATTCTTCACAATTTTTGTAATACCTTCGATCAAACGCCTGGTCTCACCCTTGCTTAACTCCAGTTGTTCCTTCAACGATGTTTCAGATTGAGTTAAGGACATTTCAGACCGAGTTAGCGTATCAATTTTATGCAGATACCATTTTTCCTTGGTTTCCATTTGAACATAGCGCGCCTCTACAGCATTTTTAGCGGCAACAGCAGCCTCTAGTTCAAGTTGGGCAATTTTCAGTGCCTCTGCTTCTTTTTCAATTTTTTCCGATTTGTCACGATGTATTGATCAGAACGCTCCAAACGCTTCAAATTATTGAATTCAGATGCAATATTCCAAATAATGCCTTGTGCTTGACATTTTCGAGCATCACCATCAGATAAACTCTCAAAGAATTTGATAAGTGAAGGCGACAGCATTGCTTCAAGATACTTCATAAAATCCTCATAATTACCAGGAGGACCAGCTAAGAGAGTTGTTAAACCAGTAGTATCTAAGTTGGGAATGCTTATTTGTGAACTGCTTTCCCCTATTCTGCTACGCTGAGCGGGAGGCGGAAGAGCAAGTTTCTTCTGTGCTTCTTCTCTCGCTGCCAGGGCTGAATTAAAATAACAGTTGTTATTCAAGAAGTTTTTCCAATCCAGAAAAGAAGATTCACAATTAAATATTGCATATTTATCAGGATCAACATTATAATAGCCACCATTGCTAGGCATATGGAAAAAGCAATAAAGGTTTTCTTCTGCTATTGATTCAAAAGAGAAGTTACCAGCAGCACGGCGTTTCCTTGAATTTGCTCGATTTAAAGGAACATCATCCTCATCTTCAAGTTCATTTTCACATAAACTATTTTCGAGCGTCTGATCAGCCAATTTTTTAGATCTAAATTGCAGATCATTGAATCTGGTGTAACGTAGAGCGGCGAGCGGAGTAATCACTAAAAAACATAAGAACACAGTAATTATTATTTATTATACAGATAATAACAATAAATAACCAAATCTTAATCAAATTATACCTTTATTTTTCACCATAACAATGGCATAACCGCGTGTTTCTGCGTCCCATTCAGCATTAAGGGAGCATAGAGAGAGCATATGTTTTGGATAATGACGGTTTGGAATCTTCTCTTTTTTAATCACATTTAATACTTTTCGTTCTTCAGATGTTAACCTTAGATGAATAACTTTGGGAGGATCAAGGCGATGTACGCCAATAGCTAGATTGCAGACAATCATTGGGGATAACTTCGCTATTAATAATGAAGAATGTACTCTGCCAATTCTCATTTGTCTCACCAGAATTAAGCAAAAACCCATCCAGAGTAAGACAAAACCATCCTTTATCATAACGTTTTATGGTTGCAAGATTAGAAAAAATACGAACAGAGGGGGTAATATCTCGAGCCATACAATACATCTCGAACAACATGATCTTACGAATGGACATAGGCTCAAATTGTCCAACGCTAACACCATAAAAGCAGTAAACATCTAGGTAAAATTTGGTAAAAGGAATACGAAGGTGCGAAAAATACAAAGCACGGCCGTAAATTGTAACTTTTCTAATAGGAGGGTGACAGGCACGATCATGTGGGCCTGGAACAATAGCATCCGCACCAAAAAATTTGGGAAAAGCAATTCTGACACGATCGAGGTACATCGAAGAAATTCTGCTTGGAACATCTTCGACATTATAAATAGCCATTGATTGAGAAGTTAAAAGGGGAATTTTATGACAGAAATTTAAGGTAGATGAAGGGAATAAATTTAGATTGAAGTAAATGTGATACAGTAAAAGATTGGGTTTTAAATAGCAAAGAGAAGATGAACAGTTGACGGTTAATCGCATGGTTGAAGTGCTCCCACGTGTCAGACGTACAAAAATGCGGGAGAAGTAAATTTAATTGAAAATGAAATTCAAATTTTAAAAAGGTACTATCTGCAGGTCATGATCAAAAAAGTAACTGACATAGCAGAAAAAAGTTCGGTTACAGCAGATTCTTGTTTCCGAGGAAAAGGCATTACTTATTTTTTAGTTTAATGACTTTATTTTTTACAAAAATAAAGACATTAAACTGGGGGGACTTAATGGTGTATCCTAGTAGATACACGCATAAAAACATCATTTTATACAGAAAACTCGATCAAAGACCACAAGACATAATAAAATTTGGCAGTTTTTGAAGTTTGCCGCCCAGCGTTTATCAGGCCGCCCAACGTCAAGTGTAAGCCCTACAGGCAGCTTCTATGCATAAGCCCTTTAACTCAGCGCGTGAACGGCACGCAGCCACATCAGCACACGCCACCAACATTCCGGATACTTCACGTAACAGAACCATTCAGTGATTGACACGTGTATCCCGTGAATTTTGGACATTCTGCGCCTATAAATAGACCCCCTGGGTTACCACATTTCAGATCATTCTGATCTGAACTTCAGTCAGAGAGAAGTACACTTTCTCTCTCACACAGTTCTTTCTCACTCTAAAACAATATTAGCCGCTTAGCAGCAGTGCGCTAGACAGATCATTACAGACTGATCCACAGATTGATTGAGGCCACCCCACAGATCTAATATCTGTGTTCCGGGTCTGCAGAGATTATTTCTCGAGGGCAAACAACAATCAACAGTATACGCCACACGCTGAGCAGCTAGTTTTCTGTACTAGTACCTTACAGCCGCTATACGGAAAATCATACTAACAATGGGTTAACAACACTTAACAGGATCGTTAACCTAAAGGCTTCAAAACAACATTTACATGTAACGACTAACGATGACTTAACGACTCAGCTAAAATGTACATATATGTAGTGTTTTAATATGTATTTATACACTTTTGAAAGACTTCAAGACACTTATCAAAATACTTCTACTTAACAAAAATGCTTACAATTACATCCTCGTTCAGTTTCATCAACAATTCTACTCGTATGCAACCGTATTCGTACTCGTACAATACACATCTTTTAGATGTATGTACTATTGGTATATACACTCCAATGATCAGCTCTTAGTAGCCCATGTGAGTCACCTAACACATGTGGGAACCATCATTTGGCAACTAGCATGAAATATCTCATAAAATTACAAAAATATTAGTAATCATTCATGACTTATTTACATGTAAACAAAATTACACATCCTTTATATCTAATCCATATACCAACGACCAAAAACACCTACAAACACATTCATTCATCAATTTTCTTCATCAAATTGATCTCTCTCAAGTTCTATCTTCAAGTTCTAAGTGTTCTTCATAAATTCTATAAGTTCTAGTTTCATAAAATCAAGAATACTTCCAAGTTTGCTAGCTTACTTCCAATCTTGTAAAGTGATCATCCAACCTCAAGAAATATTTCTTATTTACAGTAAGATATCTTTCTAATACAAGGTAATACTCATATTCAAACTTTGATTCAATTTCTATAACTCTAACAATCTTATTTCGAGTGGAAATCTTACTTGAACTTGTTTTCGTGTCATGATTCTGCTTCAAGAACTTTCAAGCCATCCAAGGATCCTTTGAAGCTAGATATATTTTTCTCATTTCTAGAGGGTTTATCCACAAAACCTGAGGTAGTAATGATGTTCATAACATCATTCGATTCATATATATAAAACTACCTTATTCGAAGGTTTAAACTTGTAATCACTAGAACATAGTTTAGTTAATTCTAAACTTGTTCGCAAACAAAAGTTAATCCATGTAACTTGACTTTTAGAATCAACTAAACACATGTTCTATATCTATATGATATGCTAACTTAATAATTTAAAACCTGAAAACACGAAAAACACCGTAAAACTGGATATACACCGTCGTAGTAACACCGCGGGCTGTTTTGGGTTAGTTAATTAAAAATTATGATAAAATTTGATTTAAAAGTTATTCTTCTGGGAAAATGATTTTTCTTATGAACATGAAACTATATCCAAAAATCATGATTAAACTCAAAATGGAAGTATGTTTTCCAAAATGGTCATCTAGACGTCGTTCTTTCGACTGAAATGACTACCTTTACAAAAACGACTTATAACCTGTATTTCTGACTATAAACTTATACTTTTTCTGTATATATTCATAAACTTAAGTTTAATATGAAACCATAGCAATTGGATTCACTCAAAACGGATTTAAAACGAAGAAGTTATGGGTAAAACAAGATTGGATATTTTTACTTGTTGTAGCTACGTGAAAATTGGTAACAAATCTATACAATCATATCCTAGCTAACTTATATTGTATTATACATGTCTTCTAATATATTATGTAATCTTGGAATACCATAGACACGTATGCAAATGTTTTGACATATCATATCGACCCATCTATATATATTATTTGGAACAACCATAGACACTCTATATGCAGTAATGTTGGAGTTAGCTATACATGGTTGAGGTTGATTCCAAAAATATATATACTTTGAGTTGTGATCTAGCCTGAGACGTGTATACACTGGGTCGTGGATTGGGTCAAGATAATATATATCAATTTATTTCTGTACATCTAACTATGGACAACTAGTTGTAGGTTACTAACGAGGACAGCCAACTGAAAATATTTAAAATATTAAAACGTATTAAAAAATGTTGTAAATATATTTTGAACATACTTTGATATATATGTACATATTTGTTATAGGTTCGTGAATCGACCAGTGGCCAAGTCTTACTTCCCGACGAAGTAAAAATCTGTGAAAGTGAGTTATAGTCCCACTTTTAAAATCTAATATTTTGGTATGAGAATACATGCAGCTTTATAAATGTTTTACAAAATAGACACAAGTACGGAAAACTACATTCTATGGTTGGATTATTAAACCGAATATCGCCCTTCAAGTCTGGTAGCCTAAGAATTAGGGAAATGGCCCCTAATTGACGCGAATCCTAAAGATAGATCTATTGGACTTAACACCCATTCAGGTTATGGATGGTTTAGTACTTCGAGATTATTATACAGACGAGAGGTTCTGTTTTGGGGATATTCTATGCATTAAGTTAACGTCGGTTACCAGGTGTTCAACATATGAATGATTTTTATCTCTATGCAGTTTGCGAATTGTCTGATAAGAGATGTGTTATAAAAATGAAATCTTGTGGTCTATTATTATGATTTAATAATATGTAGGTTAAACCTATTACTCACCAACAATTTTGTTGACGTTTTAAGCATGTTTATTCCCAGGTGATTATTAAGAGCTTTCGCTGTTGCATACTAAATTAAGGACAAGATTTGGAGTCCATGCTTGTATAATATTGTTTAAAAACTGCATTCGAAGACTTATGTTGATGTGTAATATTATTGTAAACCATTATGTAATGGTCGTGTGAAAAACGCTATATTTTAGATTATCATTATTTGATAATCGTCGTAATATTTTAAAGATTATGATTTGTTTTAAAATCGAATGCAGTCTTTGAAAAACGTCTCATATAGAGGTCAAAACCTCGCGACGAAATCAATTAATATGGAACGTTTATAATCAATATGAACGGGACATTTCAGTTGGTATCCGTGCGTTGGTCTTAGAGAACCAGAAATTTGCATTAGTGTGTCTTATCGAGTTTGTTAGGATACATTAGTGAGTCTGGACTTCGACCGTTTTTTCTTTAAAAACGATTGCTTAACACTTTTGTTGGAAATTATATATTATTAACATGTAAATATTATGTGATATATTAACCTCTTATTATGTTTGATATTGTGTGATAGATGTCTACCACTAGTACAAATCCCATCGACTCACCTAATAATAATGAAGAGTCGAATATAATTTGGGAAAATTCACAAATTCCCGAAGAGGAACCGGAAGAAGAGGAACCGGAAGAAGAGGAATCGGAAGAAGAAGAGGTTCCGGAAGAAGAAATATTGATACCTATAGTAAATCGATTAAATAAAAGAAAATCCACAACCAACGGACCAAAGTTAATAATGGTCAATGGTGTTTCCGCCGAGGAAGCAAAATATTGGGAAGATTATCAATTTTCCGATGAATCGGCTCCCGATGAGGATTTTGATGATGTTATAGAAATTACCTCGACCCAATTTAATAAAGCGAAAGAAAATAATAAGGGAAAAGGTATAAAAATTGAGAAACTCGATTCCAACCCCGATGAACTTTATATGTATCGGCAACATCCGTATTTCCTAAAATGTAACAATGACCCGGGAACCTCTAAACCACCAGGTTTTTCTAAACCATTGTGGAAAATGACAGCTCGTATTAGGGGAGCATCATATATCCCCAGGAAATTAGCAAAACGAACCAAGTCCGAAGAAGAAGAAACGAGTGAGTCAGATTAAAGAGTTGTAATCATGTTGTGTAATATATGTAATATAGTGTGCTTGTACTTTTATGTTCTATGTAAAAATTGCTTGTATTGTTTGTTAATTATCTTTTATGAATCTAATCCTTGTCTATTTTACAGTATAAAAACAAAATGGACGTTAAGGGTAGACAACCGAATATTTTAGAAGACCAACCAGAGGATATGATTGAGGAAATCTTGTCTAGGGTCAGTCAGAATTCATCAGCACATTTAGTAATGGCGAAATTAACTTGTCAAACATTTGAAAGACTTTCCAGAAATGCCTTAGTTTATAAAAGGCTTTATTTTGATAGGTGAACTGCACGAACTATAAGGCAAAGTTATGAAGTGTTCGCTAAAAATAAGATCAGCGGATGGATTCCCGCGCCAATAAATGACTGCGGTTTAATCCGCTGAGCTTCCGCGAACGGTTAGATAATTCGCAGACCGCGGACATCTCGAATACTATAAATAGAGAGCTTGGCCTCTCATTTATGGGTTGTTGATTCTCTGCCATTTTACCCAGGCCTTTGTAATTTCCACTTGTGATCTTGCCCAAGGGATTTTTACATCGCGCAAAGGTGAATTATGTTAATTAACAATCAAGACCGGGTCGGGGTGGTTGATCACTTGATAGTTAAAGTGAAAGACGATCACCGGGGCCCAAAATAATCATCAAACATTCCGTCCTCTATTATAATCTTATTGCACTCAATCCGTAATTAAGTAACATCGCTAATTAAGGATTGATCAATTGGCGCCATCCGTGAGACACGTTTTACAAATTAAACTGAAAATTTTTTGTTTCGAGCCATCAAACAACTGATTCGTTAGGTTAGTTTCAATCGTGTTTTTGTTGTGATGATTTGCATTTGCATACATTTTAAAATCGGTGGTGAATTGCTTGATTGCTTAGAATAATGAATAATATTGGAAATGATAGTGATATAGTGGTCGCTGTGCGAGCGAATGCCCAAAAAAGAGGAAAAAAGCGAAAGTCCGCTAAAATGTATCATAATTGGCAATTTGCGCCAATTAGTTTCCCGAAAATGCAGAGCGATGATTTCTCTGAAATGCTGTAACGACCCTACTTTTTCCGTTATCTTTTACCGTTAATTATTTAACGACCGTTAACTGTTATTCGTGCCACGTCATTTCTATGACCTATATTATTATTTTAGTAATAATATATTAATTATTATGTGTTAAATGAATATTTGTATTCATATTTTATATCGTACGTTTCTACGTGTCGCGAATTTCTATTCGGCGAATCTTTTCGGTTTTCAAACCAACGGTCGAGCTTTTGGGATTTTTAAATCCAATTTATTTTAAATATGATATTTTGATGTCATATGATTATATATAGTGTTTATATAATTTATTTGTCGCATATATGTTATCTCTCCGAATAATTAATCGCGTAGTAGCGTTTTAACGTTTCGGGCTTCGTTCGGGCGATCGGGCCACAAATATTCTTCTATTTGGCCAAAGTGGGCCATGAGGGGCCCACCTCTCTCAAAAATTCGGCCAAAACCAGCCCCTTATCCCATATTCATTTTTTTTTCAATTTTGCTTTCATTTTATTTCTCATTCTATTCTAAACCTAAATCAAGTAAGTCTTCTTTTATCTCATCCTCCCTTTTTCTTTTTTCTTTTTTGAGCCGTCACTTACCACCAACATCATCATGATCATCCATTAAAATTCTTGCTTGGATCATAGGGCTTTACACATAATCGGATTGCTCTCGTTCTCCTCTACGCGTTCATATCACTTGATTATTGATTAGGGTATAAACCCTAACCCTAGCTTTTCAATTTTTCATTTATTTTTCTGTTTTTATGTGATATTATGATAGTATGATGCTTATATGTTATTGTATTGTTGATTGTATGCGTAGAAATGCTCGATTATATATGTTTTCGGTTTGATTGATTTAGGACAGCGGTTTGTTTGTTATTTTCTGAGAACATAACTGATATAAAAGTGAAATTAAAGTGTTTAGATGATTTCCTCTCATCAATACATTAATTTTAGACTCCGGATTCATGTTATTTCGATTCCCGGAGCTCTAGATATGATTAAAATGGTGTTTAATTGAAATTAAAATATAAAAATGAATTGAACCAGGTGTGGACTGACTTTGTGACCATTTTTAGAGTATTTAGGGTGTACTAGTGTGTTAGGATTGATGATAGGAGGAACTTTCATGTTCGGGTCATCGAAATCCGAGCCACGGATCACCCGTTATGACTAAAACACATTTTTGAGCGGATTAAAGGCCCAAACTGATTAAGGGCTGTAAGTCATGACTTGGTGACTGTTCTTGGGATGTTCTTGAGCATATTAAGGTGTCGGGTGGGTTGGTTAGGCGAAGATATATATAAGGCTCGCCAAAAACTGATTCCCGGGGCTCAAGTTATGACCCGATGAACTTTTAATTAAAACTTATGGTTATTAATTATGACTTATGATAAAAATAATAAATTTCATTATTAATAAATTACTTATGATATAAAAAGTAATTAATTTAATTTAAGACTTATGATATATTTATTATATCATTTATTAATTAATTATGATTTAATTAAACTTTTAATTAAACTTATGATTAATAATACTTTTATTATTAATGGAAAATACTTATGATAAGTATTAAACTTATATTATGAAATTATTATAATAAGACTTATAATAAGGATTAATTAATTATTTAATTATTATAAGGCTTAGTTATTATTTAATTATAATTTAATTATTAAATACTTATGATTTAATAATTATAATTAGAAACTTATGATATGATTAATAATTCATTATTAATTAATAATACTTATGATATGATTTAAAATTTATTATTAATTAATAATACTTATATTATGACTAATATTTAATTAATTAATTAAATACTTATGTTATATTAAATATATCATTTAAACTTATGTTAACCTTAATAATTCATTTTAATTTAATTAAACTTATGTTATGACCTAATTATACATATTTAACTTTAATTAACATTATAACTTATATTATTATTACAACTTACACTTTTAAAATTAATGTTGACTATGTTTGACTGAGGTTGACTTTTGAGTTGACTTCCGGTTGACTTTGACTTTCAGTTGACTTTTGTTGACTTTCTAAATAAGGAAACTTTCCTAACTTAAAACTTTCTAAAAATAGAAACTTTCTAAATTTGGAAACTTTCCAAAAATAGAAACTTTCTTAAATTAGAAACTTTCCAAAAATAGAAACTTTCCAAAAATATAAACTTTCCAAAAATGGAAACCTGCTAAAAATAGAAACTTTCTAAAAATAGAAAGTGTATGTCTGTACGCTGTTTCGATCAAACTGATGCATGTTGAGTATTGTTCTATGACTACTTGCAACATGTACAATAGCTATCATACTAAGACTTGACCTAAGTTAGTTATTTATATCGACCTTCTTTATTTATAGGTCGGCGTTGTGATCATTCCTGATCACTTTACTTCATTTGATGTTCGTATATTTGTATGGTTACTTCGTTTGCTATTAAGGTGAGTTGTAGTCCCATTTTTCTATTTTAAATCTTTTGGGATGAGAATACATGCAATTTATTTTATATTTTGGACACATGTGAAAGTTGGTTAAAATTATTCATTGTGAGGTGAACAAAAATATTTCCTAGTCTGGTAACTAAAATAACAAGTTTCTACTGGTGAACGCGAATCCTACGGATAGATCTATCGGGTTTGACAACCCCATTTCGAGCTAGTCGCGCTAGCAATTTATAATCGGAATGTTTAGTACTTCGTATTTAGTTGAAGATACACTTGTTCGGTGTATATTATTTATTGTGTTTGGCAAGGGTAAATAAAGGGTTAAGTGGTTACCAGGTGGCTCACGGAAAATGGAATAATGTTTTTATATGTTTTCTAGCATATAATTTTGTCGTCCAAAAAGGAGTTTTTATGTTTTCAAACATAAATTTTTACGGTTTAAATTAAATATTGTTTGCAATATTAAACCTATAATTCACTCAACATTTTTTGTTGACAGTTACTCGCATGTTTTATTCTCAGGTTCATGATTAATTGCTTCCGCTGTGCTTAGAGAGTCTGCATATTTATGATTGCAGCTTTTGTTAAACAATAACTTGCATTCTATTTTGATACATTTAATAGTAGATGTTGTTGACTTTGTTTTGGCCAACTTTTGGTTAAGTAATAATGTATGGTTTTTCTAAACTTACATATTTTGATAGGTTTCCTTTATAGGAAATCATTTTTAAATAAAGAATGCAAGGTTATTTATTAAATTCATATAGAGTTATGATCAAGCTGTGGGACCAAGATAACGATGGTCGTCAAGTGTACTTTGACGGGTCGTTAAAGTTGGTATCAGAGCTCTGGTTGTAGGGAATTAGGCTGCATTGATGTCGTTACCCGAGTTAATAGGGTGCATTAGTGAGTCTAGTCTAAAGCCCGGCCTATAAAATATTATTATATGTGACTATTTGTATCGTATTGGTATGTATATTGTTATCATACATACATCTCTATTATGTTCTGAATCCGGGAGGAACTCCCATTCCGATTTAAACGTATTCTCTGACTCATGCGAACTTATCCTTATAAGAACACCTCGGGTAGTGAAACCGAGGAATGTCATTCTTGACTTCTGAAATTCTCGACATTTCTATGTCATCTATTATGGTTATGTATATAACGTTTGAGTTATATTACGCGAGATGTCATTCTTGACTTCTAAGTGCTCGGCATTTCAATGCCAGCTATTATGTTTAGGTATATAACATTCTTGTTATAATACGTGCCTTTGTGCCGTTGTGCCAATGTGCTTTGGTTTTTGAACCGAAAAATGTCATTCTTGACTTTTAGATATTCTTGGTACTTCGAAGACATTTTTATGTCATCGTTATTCCTATTCATTACTTTTGATGTTTTGTCTCTTGTGCTATCCTTAGCACATTGTTTAAGAAATCATTTTAGAGAAATTGTGTGGAAATTCGAGGTTGATCGCGTGTCCTGACCTCATGTAGTGCTATTGGAATGGAACTATGAATTAGTGAAATATAATGGCGTTAGGCCAACGTGATTATATTACGTTAATTCATAAAGAAGTCCCAATATTGTGACATGAGGAATAGGAAGCGAGTCAAAGAAAATTTTTACACCACTCATTCAGAAATTCTGATGTATTACATGGGTAGAGAAAACATTCATTATCTTATTTGTTGATATACGAGAAGCTCGTTTTAACCAGATTATCTATCTCATGCTCTATCCTTCATAACTCGCTTGTTAGCAACAGCTTCGCTCGGGAACAGTTTTGGCCCAAGGACTTCTGTCCTGATAACAGTCAAAACAACATTTAACTCATTGGTTTTCATGACCTCGTAACATTTGTTGGTCAAATGTCGCACGACGATTCAAGTCATTTACTCGATCTTTCACGATCTTACTTCAACTTGTAACCTCTGAAATACAAATACTCTGTTATCATCTGGAGTTTTACACATTTGTTTAATTGGGCGGTCCTCACGGGATTATGGGCGAATAGAAGTAATAAAATATTTTGTCATGTATACAACTTATAAAATCATATATGTACGTATGGATTCAAATGAATAAATTTACCCTTACCTATTTTGGCTAGTATATACTAAATCATACCTCCAAATTATTTTAAAACCACTCATTTATTGAGCTATTTGATTAAGTCAATTTGTTTTATAAAAAAATGGTACACGTTGTACATACTTCTAAATTTATTAAGAACTTCGTTCCGTTTATGTTGTCACATCAAACGTTTAAAGCTTTTTCAAAACTCCTTTGATTAATTTTATCAAATTTTCGCATTACTCTACAGAGTGTTTGGATCACAGTTCTTCTCATCCTCGGTTTAAGGATGAAACTTACCATTAAGTTCATTGATAGAAACTCTTACGCCACTTTGGATGCCGGTTTTATAAAATTTGTTGGAAAGTCTTTGCGCTCATAAAATTTTCCCTCTTATGGTTGGACATGGCTGAAACACGGACCGATAAATCAATTTTCTGGGATACGCTCGGTGGTCACCCTATTGTAGAAAAGGCGCAAGGTGGGTTTCTACCCCAACTGTTGTTATAGTGGGTATCATGGATATATATTACACTAGACCATTTGAGGAGTTTCTACTCTCAATATTCGCGGTCAACCGCAACACCCTCGTAAACATCAATCCTAGGATTCAATACTTTGAGGTGCACGAAATTATTTTTGGAGATTCATCCCACCTGGAGTCGGTCATTCTTTATAACCCATGATTCACGTTCTTTTCATCCGCACATAAATTTAGGAATATGGATGAATCCTAGATTTCCACGCTCATTGTACAAGGAAGTTCACTCTCGTTGAAATATCACACATTTCGTACGTCTTCCTATCGGAAATGTAATGAAAATTTTCTTTGAAGTCCATGATCCTCATTATCTCCTTTGAGAGAATTGCCTTAAATACCTATGCCACCGATGTGACTACTCCATATATTTCTTCCTTCATTGTTGCAACTATATTTCATTCGTCCCAGTTGGTCCCCTTGGAGAGCACCTGTCCTATTTGTTAAGAAGAAAGATGGTTCGTTTCGTTCGTGTATGGATTATCGTGAATTAAGTAAGCTCACTGTTAAAAACCGTTACCCTCTTCCGAGAATCGATGATCTATTCGATCAGCTTCAAGGTTCATCAATTTATTCTAAGATCGATCTTCATTCCAGTTATCACCAACTGCGGGCTAAAGAAACTGATATTTCGAAAACCGCTTTCCGTAACCGTTATGGTCACTACGAATTCCTTGTTATGCCGTTCGGATTAACAAACGCACCTGCCGTGTTCATGGACCTCATGAACCGTGTGTGTAGACCCTATCTGGACAAGTTCGTTATTGTTTTCATCGACGTCATCCTTATTTATTCCAAGAGTGATGAAGAGCACGAAGAACATTTGAAGTTAGTGCTTGATCTGTTGAGGAAAGAAGAGTTGGACGCTAAGTTCTCTAAGTGTGCTTTCTGGTTGAGAGAAATTCAATTCCTTGGACATGTTGTTAGTAAACAGGGAATACAGGTTGATCCTGCTAAGATTGAGGCAATTGAGAAGTGGGAAATTCCGAAGACTCCTACTCAGATTCGTCAGTTTCTAGGTTTGGCAGACTATTATAGAAGGTTCATTCAAGATTTTCCACGAGTAGCGAAACCTCTGACTGCTTTAACGCACAAGGGGAAGAAGTATGAGTGGAAGGATGAACAAGAGACTGCTTTTCAAACTTTGAAGAAGAAGTTGACTACCGCTCCGATATTATCACTACCTGAGGGTAATGACTGAAATGTCCCGTTCTTATTGATTAAAAACGTTCCATATTAATTGATTTCGTTGCGAGGTTTTGACCTCTATATGAGACGTTTTTCAAAGACTGCATTCATTTTTAAAATAAACCATAACCTTTATTTCATAGATAAAGGTTTTAAAAAGCTTTACGTAGATTATCAAATAATGATAATCTAAAATATCCTGTTTACACACGACCATTACATAATGGTTTACAATACAAATATGTTACAACAAAATAAGTTTCTTGAATGCAGTTTTTACACAATATCATACAAGCATGGACTCCAAATCTCGTCCTTATTTAAGTATGCGACAGCGGAAGCTCTTAATAATCACCTGAGAATAAACATGCTTAAAACGTCAACAAAAATGTCGGTGAGTTATAGGTTTAACCTATATATATCAAATCATAATAATAGACCACAAGATTTCATATTTCAATACACATCCCATACATAGAGATAAAAATCATTCATATGGTGAACACCTGGTAACCGACATTAACAAGATGCATATATAAGAATATCCCCATCATTCCGGGACACCCTTCGGATATGATATAAATTTCAAAGTACTAAAGCATCCGGTACTTTGGATGGGGTTTGTTAGGCCCAATAGATCTATCTTTAGGATTCGCGTCAATTAGGGTGTCTGTTCCCTAATTCTTAGATTACCAGACTTAATAAAAAGGGGCATATTCGATTTTGATAATTCAACCATAGAATGTAGTTTCACGTACTTGTGTCTATTTTGTAAATCATTTATAAAACCTGCATGTATTCTCATCCCAAAAAATATTAGATTTTAAAAGTGGGACTATAACTCACTTTCACAGATTTTTACTTCGTCGGGAAGTAAGACTTGGCCACTGGTTGATTCACGAACCTATAACAATATATACATATATATCAAAGTATGTTCAAAATATATTTACAACACTTTTAATATATTTTGATGTTTTAAGTTTATTAAGTCAGCTGTCCTCGTTAGTAACCTACAACTAGTTGTCCACAGTTAGATGTACAGAAATAAATCGATAAATATTATCTTGAATCAATCCACGACCCAGTGTATACGTATCTCATTATTGATCACAACTCAAGCTATATATATTTTGGAATCAACCTCAATCCTGTATAGCTAACTCCAACATTCACATATAGAGTGTCTATGGTTGTTCCGAAATATATATAGATGTGTCGCCATGATAGGTCGAAACATTGTATACTTGTCTATGGTATCTCAAGATTACATAATATACAATACAAGTTGATTAAGTTATGGTTGGAATAGATTTGTTACCAATTTTCACGTAGCTAAAATGAGAAAAATTATCCAATCTTGTTTTACCCATAACTTCTTCATTTTAAATCCGTTTTGAGTGAATCAAATTGCTATGGTTTCATATTGAACTCTATTTTATGAATCTAAAGAGAAAAATTATAGGTTTATAGTCGGAAAAATAAGTTACAAGTCGTTTTTGTAAAGGTAGTCATTTCAGTCGAAAGAACAACGTCTAGATGACCATTTTAGAAAACATACTTCCGCTTTGAGTTTAACCATAATTTTTGGATATAGTTTCATGTTCATAATAAAAATCATTTTCCCAGAATAACAACTTTTAAATCAAAGTTTATCATAGTTTTTAATTAACTAACCAAAAACTGCCCGCGGTGTTACTACGACGGCGTAAATCCGATTTTACGGTGTTTTTTGTGTTTCCAGGTTTTAAATCATTAAGTTTGCATATCATATAGATATAGAACATGTGTTTAGTTGATTTTAAAAGTCAAGTTAGAAGGATTAACTTTTGTTTGCGAACAAGTTTAGAATTAACTAAACTATGTTCTAGTGATTACAAGTTTAAACCTTCGAATAAGATAGCTTTATATGTATGAATCGAATGATGTTATGAACATCATTACTACCTTAAGTTCCTTGGATAAACCTACTGGAAAAGAGAAAAATGGATCTAGCTTCAACGGATCCTTGGATGGCTCGAAGTTCTTGAAGCAGAATCATGACACGAAAACAAGTTCAAGTAAGATCATCACTTGAAATAAGATTGTTATAGTTATAGAAAATGAACCAAAGTTTGAATATGATTATTACCTTGTATTAGAATGATAACCTACTGTAAGAAACAAATATTTCTTGAGGTTGGATGATCACCTTACAAGATTGGAAGTGAGCTAGCAAACTTGAAAGTATTCTTGATTTTATGTAACTAGAACTTGTAGAATATATGAAGAACACTTAGAACTTGAAGATAGAACTTGAGAGAGATCAATTAGATGAAGAAAATTGAAGAATGAAAGTGTTTGTAGGTGTTTTTGGTCGTTGGTGTATGGATTAGATATAAAGGATATGTAATTTTGTTTTCATGTAAATAAGTCACGAATGATTACTCATATTTTTGTAATTTTATGAGATATTTCATGCTAGTTGCCAAATGATGGTTCCCACATGTGTTAGGTGACTCACATGGGCTGCTAAGAGCTGATCATTGGAGTGTATATACCAAAAGTACATACATCTAAAAGCTGTGTATTGTACGAGTATGAATACGGGTGCATACGAGTAGAATTGTTGATGAAACTGAACGAGGATGTAATTGTAAGAATTTTTGTTAAGTAGAAGTATTTTGATAAGTATATTGAAGTCATTCAAAAGTGTATAAATACATATTAAAACACTACATGTATATACATTTTAACTGAGTCGTTAAGTCATTGTTAGTCGTTACATGTAAGTGTTGTTTTGAAACCTTTAGGTTAACGATCTTGTTAAATGTTGTTAACCCAATGTTTATAATATCAAATGAGATTTTAAATTATTATATATCATGATATTATCATGTATGAATATCTCTTAATATGATATATATACATTAAATGTCTTTACAACTATAATCGTTACATATATGTCTCGTTTAAAAATCATTAAGTTAGTAGTCTTGTTTTTACATATGTAGTTCATTGTTAATATACTTAATGATATGTTTACTTATCATAGTATCATGTTAACTATATATATATATATATATATCCATATATATGTCATCATATAGTTTTTTACAAGTTTTAACGTTCGTGAATCACCGGTCAACTTGGGTGGTTAATTGTCTATATGAAACATATTTCAGTTAATCAAGTCTTAACAGGTTTGATTGCTTAACATGTTGAAAACATTTAATCATGTAAATATCAATCTCAATTAATATATATAAACATGGAAAAGTTCGGGTCACTACAGTACCTACCCGTTAAATAAATTTCGTCCCGAAATTTTAAGCTGTTGAAGGTGTTGACGAATCTTCTGGAAATAGATGCGGGTATTTCTTCTTCATCTGATCTTCACGCTCCCAGGTGAACTCGGGTCCTCTACGAGCATTCCATCGAACCTTAACAATTGGTATCTTGTTTTGCTTAAGTCTTTTAACCTCACGATCCATTATTTCGACGGGTTCTTCGATGAATTGAAGTTTTTCGTTGATTTGGATTTCATCTAACGGAAGAGTGAGATCTTCTTTAGCAAAACATTTCTTCAAATTCGAGACATGGAAGGTGTTATGTACAGCCGCGAGTTGTTGAGGTAACTCAAGTCGGTAAGCTACTGGTCCGACACGGTCAATAATCTTGAATGGTCCAATATACCTTGGATTTAATTTCCCTCGTTTACCAAATCGGACAACGCCTTTCCAAGGTGCAACTTTAAGCATGACCATCTATCCAATTTCAAATTCTATATCTTTTCTTTTAATGTCAGCGTAGCTCTTTTGTCGACTTTGGGCCGTTTTCAATCGTTGTTGAATTTGGATGATCTTCTCGGTAGTTTCTTGTATAATCTCCGGACCCGTAATCTGTCTATCCCCCACTTCACTCCAACAAATTGGAGACCTGCACTTTCTACCATAAAGTGCTTCAAACGGCGCCATCTCAATGCTTGAATGGTAGCTGTTGTTGTAGGAAAATTCTGCTAACGGTAGATGTCGATCCCAACTATTTTCGAAATCAATAACACATGCTCGTAGCATGTCTTTAAGCGTTTGTATCATCCTTTCGCTCTGCCCATCAGTTTGTGGATGATAGGCAGTACTCATGTCTAGATGAGTTCCTAATGCTTGCTGTAATGTCTGCCAGAATCTTGAAATAAATCTGCCATCCCTATCAGAGATAATAGAGATTGGTATTCCATGTCTGGAGACGACTTCCTTCAAATACAGTCGTGCTAACTTCTCCATCTTGTCATCTTCTCTTATTGGTAGGAAGTGTGCTGATTTGGTGAGACGATCAACTATTACCCAAATAGTATCAAAACCACTTGCAGTCCTTGGCAATTTAGTGATGAAATCCATGGTAATGTTTTCCCATTTCCATTCCGGGATTTCGGGTTGTTGAAGTAGACCTGATGGTTTCTGATGCTCAGCTTTGACCTTAGAAAACGTCAAACATTCTCCTACGTATTTAGCAACATCGGCTTTCATACCCGGCCACCAAAAATGTTTCTTGAGATTCTTGTACATCTTCCCCGTTCCAGGATGTATTGAGTATCTGGTTTTATGAGCTTCTCTAAGTACCATTTCTCTCATATCTCCAAATTTTGGTACCCAAATCCTTTCAGCCCTATACCGGGTTCCGTCTTCCCGAATATTAAGATGCTTCTCCGATCCTTTGGGTATTTCATCCTTTAAATTTCCCTTTTTTAAAACTCCTTGTTGCGCCTCCTTTATTTGAGTAGTAAGGTTATTATGAATCATTATATTCATAGATTTTACTCGAATGAGTTCTCTGTCCTTCCGGCTCAAGGCATCGGCTACCACATTTGCCTTCCCCGGGTGGTAACGAATCTCAAAGTCGTAATCATTCAATAATTCAATCCACCTACGCTGCCTCATATTCAGTTGTTTTTGATTAAATATGTGTTGAAGACTTTTGTGGTCGGTATATATAATACTTTTGACCCCATATAAGTAGTGCCTCCAAGTCTTTAATGCAAAAACAACCGCGCCTAATTCCAAATCATGCGTCGTATAATTTTGTTCGTGAATCTTCAATTGTCTAGACGCATAAGCAATCACCTTCGTTCGTTGCATTAATACACAACCGAGACCTTGCTTTGATGCGTCACAATAAATCAAAAAATCATCATTCCCTTCAGGCAATGACAATATAGGTGCCGTAGTTAGCTTTTTCTTCAATAACTGAAACGCTTTCTCTTGTTCATCATTCCATTCAAATTTCTTCCCTTTATGCATTAATACCGTCAAGGGTTTTGCTATTCTGGAAAAGTCTTGGATGAACCTTCTGTAGTAACCAGCTAGTCCTAAAAACTGGCGTATGTGTTTCGGAGTTTTCGGGGTTTCCCACTTTTCAACAGTTTCTATCTTTGCCGGATCCACCTTAATACCTTCTTTGTTCACTATGTGACCGAGGAATTGAACTTCTTCCAACCAAAATGCACACTTTGAAAACTTAGCGTACAATTCTTCCTTCCTCAATACTTCTAACACCTTTCTCAAATGTTCACCGTGTTCTTGGTCATTCTTTGAGTAAATAAGTATGTCATCAATGAAAACAATGACAAACTTGTCAAGGTATGATCCACACACTCGGTTCATAAGGTCCATGAACACAGCTGGTGCATTAGTTAAACCAAACGGCATGACCATAAACTCGTAATGACCGTAACGTGTTCTGAAAGCAGTCTTTGGAATATCATCTTCTTTCACCCGCATTTGATGATACCCGGAACGTAAGTCAATCTTTGAATAAACGGACGAGCCTTGTAGTTGATCAAATAAGTCGTCAATTCTCGGTAGTGGGTAGCGGTTCTTGATGGTAAGTTTGTTCAACTCTCGGTAGTCGATACACAACCTGAATGTACCATCTTTCTTCTTGACAAACAAAACAGGAGCTCCCCACGGTGATGTGCTTGGTCGAATGAAACCACGCTCTAAAAGTTCTTGTAATTGGCTTTGTAGTTCTTTCATCTCGCTGGGTGCGAGTCTGTAAGGAGCACGAACTATTGGTGCAGCTCCTGGTACAAGTTCTATTTGAAATTCAACGGATCGATGTGGGGGTAATCCCGGTAATTCTTTCGGAAATACATCGGGAAATTCTTTTGCAATGGGAACATCATTGATGCTCTTTTCTTCAGTTTGTACTTTCTTGACGTGTGCTAGAATAGCATAGCAACCTTTTCTTATTATTTTTTGTGCCTTCAAATTACTAATAAGATGTAGCTTCGTGTTGCCCTTTTCTCCGTACACCATTAAGGGTTTTCCTTTTTCTCGTATAATGCGAATTACATTTTTATAACAAACGATCTCTGCTTTCACTTCTTTCAACCAGTCCATACCGATTATCACATCAAAACTCCCCAACTCTACTGGTATCAAATCAATCTTAAATGTTTCGCTAACCAGTTTAATTTCTCGATTCCGACATATATTATCTGCTGAAATTAATTTACCATTTGCTAATTCGAGTAAAAATTTACTATCCAAAGGCGTCAAAGGACAACTTAATTTAGCACAAAAATCTCTACTCATATAGCTTCTATCCGCACCCGAATCAAATAAAACGTAAGCAGATTTATTGTCAATAAGAAACGTACCCGTAACAAGCTCCGGGTCTTCCTGTGCCTCTGCCGCATTAATATTGAAAACTCTTCCGCGGCCTTGTCCATTCATGTTCTCCTGGTTTGGGCAATTTCTAATAATGTGGCCCGGTTTTCCACATTTATAACAAACTACATTGGCATAACTCGCTCCGACACTACTTGCTCCGCCATTACTCGTTCCGACACCATTTGTTCCTTTCGTTCTATTAACCCCTGGTCCTTATGTAGTGACCCGAACTTTTCCATGTTTATATATATTAATTGAGATTGATATTTACATGATTAAATGTTTCCAACATGTTAAGCAATCAAACTTGTTAAGACTTGATTAATTGAAATATGTTTCATATAGACAATTGACCACCCAAGTTGACCGGTGATTTACGAACGTTAAAACTTGTAAAAACTATATGATGAGATATATATGGATATATATCTAGTTAACATGATACTATGATAAGTAAACATATCATTAAGTATATTAACAATGAACTACATATATAAAAACAAGACTACTAACTTAATGATTTTTAAACGAGACATATATGTAACGATTATCGTTGTAAAGACATTTAATGTATATATATCATATTAAGAGATATTCATACATGATAATATCATGATAATATAATAATTTAAAATTTCATTTGATATTATAAACATTGGGTTAACAACATTTAACAAGATCGTTAACCTAAAGGTTTCAAAACAACACTTACATGTAACGACTAACGATGACTTAACGACTCAGTTAAAATGTATATACATGTAGTGTTTTAATATGTATTTATACACTTTTGAAAGACTTCAATACACTTATCAAAATACTTCTACTTAACAAAAATGCTTACAATTACATCCTCGTTCAGTTTCATCAACAATTCTACTCGTATGCACCCGTATTCGTACTCGTACAATACACAGCTTTTAGATGTATGTACTATTCGTATATATACTCCAATGATCAGCTCTTAGCAGCCCATGTGAGTCACCTAACACATGTGGGAACCATCATTTGGCATCTAGCATGAAATATCTCATAAAATTACAAAAATATGAGTAATCATTCATGACTTATTTACATGAAAACAAAATTACATATCCTTTATATCTAATCCATACACCAACGACCAAAAACACCTACAAACACTTTCATTCTTCAATTTTCTTCATCTAATTGATCTCTCTCAAGTTCTATCTTCAAGTTCTAAGTGTTCTTCATATATTCTACAAGTTCTAGTTACATAAAATCAAGAATACTTTCAAGTTTGCTAGCTCACTTCCAATCTTGTAAGGCGATCATCCAACCTCAAGAAATCTTTGTTTCTTACAGTAGGTTATCATTCTAATACAAGGTAATAATCATATTCAAACTTTAATTCAATTTCTATAACTATAACAATCTTATTTCGAGTGGAAATCTTACTTGAACTTGTTTTCGTGTCATGATTCTGCTTCAAGAACTTTCAAGCCATCCAAGGATCCGTTGAAGCTAGATCTATTTTTCTAATTTCCAGTAGGTTTATCCAAGGAACTTGAGGTAGTAATGATGTTCATAACATCATTCGATTCATACATATAAAGCTATCTTATTCGAAGGTTTAAACTTGTAATCACCAGAACATAGTTTAGTTAATTCTAAACTTGTTCGCAAATAAAAGTTAATCCTTCTAACTTTACTTTTAAAATCAACTAAACACATGTTCTATATCTATATGATATGCTAACTTAATGATTTAAAACCGGGAAACACGAAAAACACTGTAAAATCGGATTTACGCCGTCGTAGTAACACCGCGGGCAGTTTTGGGTTAGTTAATTAAAAACTATGATAAACTTTGATTTAAAAGTTGTTATTCTGGGAAAATGATTTTTATTATGAACATGAAACTATATCCAAAAATTATGGTTAAACTCAAAGCGGAAGTATGTTTTCTAAAATGGTCATCTAGACGTCGTTCTTTCGACTGAAATGACTACCTTTACAAAAACGACTTGTAACTTATTTTTCCGACTATAAACCTATACTTTTTCTCTTTAGATTCATAAAATAGAGTTCAATATGAAACCATAGCAATTTGATTCACTCAAAACGGATTTACAATGAAGAAGTTATGGGTAAAACAAGATTGGATAATTTTTCTCATTTTAGCTACGTGAAAATTGGTAACAAATTTATTCCAACCATAACTTAATCAACTTGTATTGTATATTATGTAATCTTGAGATACCATAGACATGTATACAATGTTTCGACCTATCATGGCGACACATCTATATATATTTCGGAACAACCATAGACACTCTATATGTGAATGTTGGAGTTAGCTATACATGGTTGAGGTTGATTCCAAAATATATATAGCTTGAGTTGTGATCAATACTGAGATACGTATACACTAGGTCGTGGATTGATTCAAGATAATATTTATCGATTTATTTCTGTACATCTAACTGTAGACAACTAGTTGTAGGTTACTAACGAGGACAGCTGACTTAATAAACTTAAAACATCAAAATATATTAAAAGTGTTGTAAATATATTTTGAACATACTTTGATATATATGTATATATTGTTATAGGTTCGTGAATCAACCAGTGGCCAAGTCTTACTTCCCGACGAAGTAAAAATCTGTGAAAGTGAGTTATAGTCCCACTTTTAAAATCTAATATTTTTGGGATGAGAATACATGCAGGTTTTATAAATGATTTACAAAATAGACACAAGTACGTGAAACTACATTCTATGGTTGAATTATCGAAATCGAATATGCCCCTTTTTATTAAGTCTGGTAATCTAAGAATTAGGGAACAGACACCCTAATTGACGCGAATCCTAGAGATAGATCGATTGGGCCTAACAAACCCCATCCAAAGTACCGGATACTTTAGTACTTCGAAATTTATATCATATCCGAAGGGTGTCCCGGAATGATGGGGATATTCTTATATATGCATCTTGTTAATGTTAGTTAACAGGTATTCACCATATGAATGATTTTTATCTCTATGTATGGGATGTGTATTGAAATATGAAATCTTGTGGTCTATTATTATGATTTGATATATATAGGTTAAACCTATAACTCACCAACATTTTTGTTGACGTTTTAAGCATGTTTATTCTCAGGTGATTATTAAGAACTTCCGCTGTCGCATACTTAAATAAGGACGAGATTTGGAGTCCATGCTTGTATGATATTGTGTAAAAACTGCATTTAAGAAACTTATTTTGTTGTAACATATTTGTATTGTAAACCATTATGTAATGGTCGTGTGTAAACAGGATATTTTAGATTATCATTATTTGATAATCTATGTAAAGCTTTTTAAACCTTTATTGATGAAATAAAGGTTATGGTTTGTTTTAAAATGAATGCAGTCTTTGAAAAACGTCTCATATAGAGGTCAAAACCTCGCAACGAAATCAATTAATATGGAACGTTTTTAATCAATAAGAACGGGACATTTCAGTTGGTATCCGAGCGTTGGTCTTAGAGAACCAGAATTTTGCATTAATGTGTCTTATCGAGTTTGTTAGGATGCATTAGTGAGTCTGGACTTCGACCGTGTTTACTTGAAAAATGATTGCTTAACAAATTTTGTTGGAAACTATATATTTTTAACATGTGAATATTATGTGATATATTAATCTCTTAACGCGTTTGATATTATGTGATAGATGTCTACCTCTAGAACAAGTCCCATTGACTCACCTAATAATAATGAAGAGTCAAATGTAAATTGGAATGATTCGTGGACTGATTCACAAGTTCCCGAAGAGGAACCGGAAGAAGAGTCGGAACCGGAAGAAGAATCGAAACCGGAAGAAGAATCGGAACCGGATGATGAAATAGAACCGGTGGGGGAAATAATAAAACGGTTAAGTAAAAGAAAATCCTCAACCAACCGACCAAGGTTAATTATGGTCAATGGTGTTTCCGCCAAGGAAGCAAAATATTGGGAGGATTACCAATTCTCCGATGAATCGGATTCTGACGAGAATTCCGATGATGTTATAGAAATTACCCCAACTGAATTAAAAAAGGCAAAAGAAAATAATAAGGAAAAGGGCATAAAAATAGAGAAATCTAATTCCAACCCCGATGAACTTTATATGTATCGTCAACCCCCGAAGTCCTTAAGTTGTAACAATGACCCGGAAACCTCTAAACCACCAGGTTTTTCTAAACCAATGTGGAAAACGACGGCTCGTATTAGGGGAACATCATATATCCCTAGAAACTTGGCAAAACGAACCAAAACCGAAGAAGAAGAAACAAGCGAGTCGGAATAAGATAGTTGTATTCGTGTGGTGTAATATATGTAATATAGTGTGCTTATGCTTTATGATATATGTAAAAATTGCTTGTATTAATAAGTATTTTTTTTATGAATCTAACTCTTGTCTATTTTACAGTATAAAAACACAAAATGGATAGACAACCCAGTATTTTAAGAGACCTACCCGGAGACATGATTGATGAAATCTTGTCTAGAGTCGGTCAGAATTCTTCGGCACAACTATTTAAGGCGAGATCAGTTTGTAAGACATTCGAAGAACGTTCCAAGAATGCCTTGGTTTATAAAAGGCTTTCGTTCGAAAGATGGGGGATATCACATTGGGAAATCCATAAGTTACGATGTGTTTACTTTGACGCATATATTGCGGGGAACCCAAATGCTATTTTACGCAATGGGTTAAGAAACTATTTTGACTCAATATATCCGAATATTGGACTTCGTGATTTAGAAAAAGCGGCTAACATGCAACATAAAGAAGCATGTTATGCTTACGGATTAGTAATGTTCGCTTCTCACCAAAGTGAGTGATGTTTCGCGAGGGGTATATAAAATAGTTATTAATTTTAGCAGGAAATACTATTAAATACGATACATTTTTACACAAGATATTTATTTATTTAGAGAACGGATATACTTAAACCTTGCTACAACACTTATAGGCAGTGTACCTAATCGTACAGTAGTGTAGTTTTTAGTAAGTCCGGTTCGTTCCACAGGGAATCTTTTTAAACAAAGCTTAACGCTATATTAGTTTACTTTTATAAAAATACAAATATATATATAAGTAATATTA
Organism: Rutidosis leptorrhynchoides; assembly: GCF_046630445.1. Classification (NCBI taxonomy): domain Eukaryota; kingdom Viridiplantae; phylum Streptophyta; class Magnoliopsida; order Asterales; family Asteraceae; genus Rutidosis; species Rutidosis leptorrhynchoides. The sequence continues at coordinate 244,289,293 of NC_092343.1, forward strand.
TTATTATAAAGGGGGATTTTTACCGTTTAATGTCCGGTTTGTCGATTTTAAAACTTTAGTCGCAGTTAAAACCTAATGTAAAATATTAAATAAATAAAAGACTTAATTTAAAGCGTAAAATAAATAACGATAATGAAATTGCAATAAAAGTGCAATAAAATAAAATTGCGATAATTAAAAAGTACGATAATTAAAAGTGCGATTAAATAACAATAAATAAAAGTGCGATAATTAGAAGTGCAATTAAATATAAAATAAAGGAAATTAAATATGAAAAAAAAATTATGCTTATTTAAACTTCCGTAATCATGATGTTTGACGTGTTGATTTTAGTTTTATGCCCATGGGTTAATTGTCCTTTGTCCTGGATTATTTAATATGTCCGTCTGGTTTTTGTCCATAACAGTCCATCAGTCATAAATATAAAGTGCGAGTGTCCTCGTCAAATTATTCTTATACCCGAAGTTAAATATTCCAACTAATTGGGGATTTAAACTGTAACAAGATTTTAATACTTTGTTTAATAATTACACCAGGTTGTCGACTGAGTGTAACCCAAGGTTTTAATATTTTGTTATCAATTATACCAAGTGTCCTTTGTACATAATTTCACCCTTGTTTTAATTATTCTAGTGTCTATTAATCCATTCCCGTGTCCGGTTAAATGAACGATTATTCGTACATATAAATACCCCGCCCATCGTGTCCGATTGAGTGTATATGGTAATTTATAGGGACGCCCAATTGTAAATCTTTATATTAACATTAACAAACTATCATTTAGTTAAACAAATATAAAGCCCATTAATAGCCCATAGTCTAATTTCCACAAGTGTCGTTCTTTTGTCCAAACCCCAATTATGGTACAAAGCCCAATTACCCAATTTTAGTAATTAGCCCAACATCATGATTACTTCGTTTTAAATAAGCATAATAATAACTTAGTTACGAGACATTAATGTAAAAAGGTTGAACATAACTTACAATGATTAAAAATAGCGTAGCGTTACACGGACATAATTTCGACTTACACCCTTACAACATTCGCAAACATACCCTTATTATTAGAATTATAATTAAAATTAAAATATAAATTATATATATATATATATATTTTTCGTATGAGGAGAAGAAGAAAAAAAAGATGATTTGCGATCAGAATTCGGTTGCTTTTATAGGGATTTTCGACTTTAGGGGCTCCGCGACTCGCGACATTTTTGCCTTCAAACTCCGCGAGTCGCGGAGTTTGAAATTACAGCTCATATCAGTTTGGAGTCTTTCTTGCCGACGGTTTTTATTATTTATTATAATATATAAATAATTATAAGAATTATTTAAATATTATATTATATTTATGTGCATAGTTGACTTGTAATTTTTAGTCCGTTGCGTCGAGCGTTGAGAGTTGACTCTGGTCCCGGTTCCGGATTTTCGAACATCCTTGCGTACAATTTAATATCTTGTACTTTGCGTTTTGAATCTTGTACTCTTGTAATTTCGAGACGTTTCTTATCAATAATTGGAACCTCTTTGATTGTCTTTTGTACTTTTGAGCTTTTTGGTCGTTTGCGTCTTCAATTCGTCGAATCTGTCTTTTGTCTTCACCTTTTATTATTTAAACGAATATCACTTGTAAATAGAACAATTGCAACTAAAAGCTTGTCTTTCTTGAGGAATAATGCTATGAAATATATGTTCGTTTTTAGCATTATCAAATATTCCCACACTTAAGCGTTGCTTGTCCTCAAGCAATATCGTCTTGAAATACTAGAATCACTTCTTTATTCTTCACACTTTGTACATCAGTGATTTCTATACGGTGATATAAACAATGGTAGTACGATATGGTTTACAGTCCCACATGACTATAAAAATTTAGATCCATTAAGGAAATTGGATCTTTATAAAAACATTTGATCTTTTGAAAATTAAATCTAGTTTTTACCCTAGATAAGTTTTCCGGAATAACCCTTTACCGGTGTTTGCAAAATATTTTTGTGGGTTTGGTGGGTTTCAGATTTGAAAATTTTAGCTCAAAACTTGCGGTATTGTGTCACCCACTTGCTAACCTTGTATTTGGAAAGCAACACCTCCAGTTCACTCGTCCCGTATATTACCTTTCGGTAAACTACCGTCCAGTTGTAAAGGAAAGCGTTGAACAAGCAACTGTTAAGGCAATGTCCCCTGACATGCTTTTAATTATGGTCTATAACGTGTCGGACGCAATTACTATCCTTGGTAGGAGCAATAGTAAAGCTCACCCTTATGATTTTTCGGTATGGCACAAGGTCCTGTCTTTGACCACTATGCAACCACCGTTCTTACGGTTGACACCCGATTTAGTTCAGGTGACCTAATGAATTCCAGGTGAATTCCTAGGATTTTACGTTCAATGGTAATGAACGCATTGAAAATAGGGTTTTCAGAAAACAAATCGGTTTGTAATTTTGATCAAAATATTTTCTCGTTCAAGCTCGAGTTTAGATATCATTGAATTCCATGAGTTTGTAATTCTCAATCTTTAAGGTCAATCTCAAGGATTGAGTAATATCAGGCTTAAAAGCTGATTTTTGATCTTTTAAGGAGATTATCCTTTCTGGGGATCTGATTCATTAGTCTTATCCAGCTAATTTGCATGGTGCCCCCCCATTGTACAAGATAAATCCTTCTCATGGTTAGGATAAATCTGACCACTTGGCGACCATGTTTAATGCTGAGGTCCGTGGATTTCCTGCTGATTTTAGTGATGACTTTTCTAGATTTTTCGTCAACCTACAGCTGGTCTGGACGACAACTTCATGACCTAAATCAAGAAGCGCGTGTCTTTTTCGGAAGACTTTACTTCCTTTTAATGATGGAATTGATTCATCGTGTTGATCCATCTTTTCTTTTCTTTCATCGGGTAAAACAGTTTAGTTTAGTCCAAAGCAAAAGTATTTTCAGTTATTTGTTACAGAAATATGTGACATATGTTTAAGATAACTTGGTAAATTTTTCCACACTTGGCTTTTATTTTCCTTTTTATCGTCCTCTATTCCATTTTAAATGAATTTTAACATTTTAGTTTGTTTCTCAATTTATGTCCTTTCCGAGGTAACAATAATTTCGGTGTTAAAACCTAGTTTTATCGTTCATAAATATGTATAAACATGATTTTGAGTTCATTTAATTGAAAATTTTGAAAAATTTTACTAGAATTGGGTAGTTAGTATATAAGACTAGGGCTGTTCTTTTTTTATCAGAGAGCACTAGATTCTAATACAACTACTGCTTTACTAGTATTTTTAATGGTAACCAAGTGTTTAAGATAAAAATTTTAAAATCTGAAAGAATTTAACCCCTTCCCACACTTAAGATCTTGCAATGCCCTCATTTGCAAGAAATCAGTAACAATTTAAATTATTGAGGGTGATTAGTGTGAAAATGATTAAATTTTTACCAAAGTTTCCAAATATATTGGCGTTTGTTTGCTGAATGATAAATGGTGCACATCATTTGTTCATTCCGTCTTGTTGTTATTTCACATATATTTTGCATCTTGTCGTCAAAATTAGTTTCTTTTGCTGAACTTAATGCCAGTCTTTGAAAATGCGTTGTTTTACCCTGTTGTGTACATAAGATAAACTGCAAACATATATACATATTTTTGAAGTTTGGTATATTACCCCACATTCAAAAATTATTAAAATCTAAGAATAAAAGTTAGACAATTATAAAAATGATTACAATTTTAACAAAAGTATTAAACGTATCAATCATTACAAATTACAAAATAAATAAAACTAAGTATACTAGGGATGATACTGGTACCAATAGGGGTTCCAGGCATAACCATAGGTGCTATAGAATGCTTCGGCAGGGTTATACGTAAGATACGGTGGTTGCATCTCTATAGTCCAGGGAGGGAAGATGGGTTTCGGTGTAGGAATATAGTTTCTACCTATATGTTGGCAATGAGCTATGATTTGGTTCTGATGAACTTGCCAATCTTCAAATGCTCTCTGTCTAGCATTTTCGTATTCCTGAGAAGCTATAAATCTTTGCATTTCTTGCATCTCATTCCCCCCTCCTACATTACCTTGCTGTTGGTTTCTCTCCACCTGTGGATGTCTACCATGGTATTGTATTGCGGCGTTATTTCGCCTCTTCAAAACTTTCGCACCATGGTATACATTTAAACCTATAGTATCGCGGGGTTCCGGTTCTTCTACTAATAATCCCCCCCGACTTATATCCACACCGAGATATTCACCAATCAAAGTAATAAAAATACCACCTCCTATTATGCTATGCGGTCGCATCCCCCGAACCATAGCTGATAAATAATAACCCACACAATACGGTATACTTACAGCGCTTTGTGGGTCTCGAATACACATATGGTAAAACAAATCCTGTTCATTTACCTTTTCCTTGTTTTTACCCCTTTGTGTAATCGAATTAGCTAAAAACCTATGAATCACTCTTAATTCGGCTCTATCTATATCCAAATAAGAGTAATTTCCCCCTTTGAAACGGTGATGGCTTGTCATTTGACTCCACACACCGTGTGTATCAAAATTTTCATCTATCTTTCTACCGTTTAGTATCAACCCTCTACAATCGGCAGATGCTAACTCCTCAGGCGTATATATACGTAAAGCCTGAGCCATGTCCAGTAAAGACATGTGGCGCATCGAACCGCCTAACAAAAATCTAATAAAAGAACGATCTGTTAAACTAGCTACCCGATCATTTAATTCTATACTACATAACAATTCTTCACACCATACTTTATATACAGGTCTACGCATGGTGAATAAACATACCCAGTCATTAAAAGTAGAATTACCATACCTCTGTACAAGTAATTCCCTAATTGGCCCGGCCAATTCTACAGCTTCTAAGGGTCCCCATTCTATGACCCTCGGTACCTCAACAACCTTAGAATGAAGAGTATGCAAACCCCTTTGATATTTTGGATAATCTATCCAAAGTCTGTCAAATCTCAGGTTCGGGTGCAACTCTTCCAAGTGCATATCAGAAAAGGTCATGACTGGATGAGGTATATCCTGCTTGTAGTAGTTATCCACCTCCTGTTGTTCCGCATTTTCAGCAGGAGCATTGCGAGCTTGGGATGAAGATTCACCCCTTTCAGTCTGCAAAACACATCAAACACAATTTTTGTGCATCCAAATATGCATTAGTGTCAGCAAAATCATCAATCAAAATAATTACAATGACATGATCAATTTATATCAAACTTAAGCTCATTTTCACATTTTTATCAAATCTACACTTTTTCAAATAAGCATATACGAAAATGTTCGCCAAGTTCATAAGCATTCAACTCAAATAACATGTCAAAATAATCATTACTAGCAATTAAACAAGTTTCAAATGGCATTATCTCTCAAAAATCAAGTTCATGAATTTTAGACTTGAAAAAGTCCACTTTAATTCTCAAAATCATGTTTAGGCTCAAAGTTTGGATCATTTAACTACCTAGACATGTTACACTACTTAATTTAGCAACAATTCATGACAAAAATCGGCCATAACCTGTTTATATCAAAAAGCCCCAAATTTGCTCAAGAACACAAACCCTAGATTACTCTAAATTTGAAGTTTAAGGCTTCTAATCATGTTAAACAGCATCAATCTAGGTTATACAAGCATAATACATAAACAATTTAATCATAATTACACTAAAAAGCATCAAAATCAAATTGGGAAAAAAATTGCTCAAGAAAACCAAATTTCGGATTAAATGGTGTTTAGGTGTAGAAATTTACCGTTTTTCTTGAGTAATTCCTAGATAGCATCCTTCTCAACATGATTTTAGTAAAAGATTTGGTGATTAACGGTTAAAAATTGTGATTTTGGGGGTTTTTTCTCGAGTTTTTTCGTGGGTTTTCGCAGTATTTTTTCTTCTGTGAGTTTTGTGTGGACTGAGCTGTTCAGCTCTTATTTTTTTCTGTAATCCGACCCCTCCGTGACTCGCGGTGAATTACTCTTCAAACTCCGCGAGTCGCGGAGTTTGATATTTTTTTTATTTTTTTATTTTATATAATCATTAACTTATAAAACAATTAAGTACTTAATTTTAAAATTTTATTTCCCTTGTTATTTAGGACGAGATCGTTTCGGATCGATGTCCTAGTCCGTCCCTCGACAAAATTTTAAAATTTGTCTTTTTGTAGCGATTGTTTTAAAAGCTAAGATTTTTGGGTTTTTTTTAATGTTTTTGGCATACTTTAAATCAATAAGATTAAAAATAATGATAATAAAAGTTCTCGTCCCTCCCTTGGGTAAAGCAATTTCGGTTCAAAGACCTAGTCTTCAACTTACGACGAATTTTAAAAATCATATTTTTAACTTAATGAAAAAAAGTAAATTTTTGTTTTTAAATTCACACAACTTAAATATAAAATTCAAAATTTATATTAAAAATTCACACCAAACTTAAAATTTGAAATGCATAAAATTAAAAATTTATATTTTAAAAATTAAAAATTCACACCAAACTTAATTTTAAAAATTCATATTATAAATTCACACCAAACTTATATTAATTTTTCAAATATTTACAATTTTAAAAATATTGTTTTACAAAGTTTACAATATTAATTTAAGATTTAAATATTAATTTTAAAAACATGGTAAAAATAAAATTAAAAATCTTTTTGTCTTTTTATCCCACTTTAATCAATCAAATATTATCAAAAATATGAGCCCCTCTTTTTGGTAAAGTAATTTCGGTTCTAAAACCTAATTTAACTCATGACGAATTTTTGAAATATTTTGGGTTGATTGTTTAAAGATATTTATACCTTAAGAATAAACGTTAAATTTCGCAGTGATGCAATAAATTTTTGAATGATATCAATAATTTCGGTCGCTAAACCTAATTTTATTCAATACCAATTTAATACTTTTTAGCGAACAAATTAGCGTTTATTATCAAAAGGTTAAAAATAAAAATAAAAATTAAAAACTGTACAGACATACTTGTGAAATAGATTTCTTAGTTATATGATCTATCCCATTCATAAGATAGTCGGTTTAATTGGTTTTCCATAGCTACATAGGCGTAACCTCGAGCATTCAGTGTCTTTTCTTCTAAACATATGAACGGTCCGTCTCTGCATAAAGTAACAAATTAGGTATTTGAATAGGTTTGATTATTTGAACATTTACCTCCATGTGACCATTTTCCGCATTTGTGACATCGTTCTAGGTGTCGTGCTCTTCTTTTCGCTGCGGATTTTGATTTTCCTTTACCAAATTGTAACTTATTATCTTCGCATCTGGATTCTTTTCTAACTCCGTCCATTCTTTCTCTGATTACTGATACTAATTCACTCGGTAGTATGTCATTATTACGTTTAGTGATCAAAGCGTGTAGCATTAGACCATGGTTTAATTCACAGGCAGTCTTCATTTCGTAAAAACCTAAAAAAAAAAAAAAATTCAGAATGGGGGGAGAAGACTAGTTCTTTAGGGTCTGCTAGGGAAAGACCATTCGGGTTCCATTTTCGAGAATTACACGAAAACAGACAATCTAACTCTAACAGAAATACATATTATCCTTTAAAGACTTGATTCTCCCCACACTTAGTTAGATGTGGTGTCGAAATTGTGATTAACTTCGTTGTCGACTTCCATCGGACCATGTATGTAATGTTTAACTCTGTGACCATTAACTTTAAATTCAATCCCATTTGAATTTATTAATTCTATCGTTCCGTATGGGAAAACTCTTTTGACCATGAATGGTCCAGACCATCTTGATTTCAATTTTCCAGGAAATAGCTTGAATCGTGAATTGAAAAGAAGAACTCTGTCTCCTTCTTTAAATTCTTTTGAACTTCTGATTCTTTTATCATGCCATTTCTTCGTTCTTTCTTTATAGATTAACGAATTTTCGTATGCTTCATGTCTTAATTCTTCTAATTCGTTTAGTTGACTTAATCGTAGACGTCCGGCTTCATGTAAATCAAGATTACATGTCTTCAAAGCCCAAAATGCTTTGTGTTCAATTTCTACTGGAAGATGACATGCTTTTCCATAAACAAGTCTAAAAGGTGTGGTTCCAATTGGAGTTTTGTAGGCTGTTCTAAAAGCCCAGAGTGCATCCTCCAATTTAATGGACCATTCCTTCGGATTTGATCCTACGGTTTTCTCTAGAATACGTTTCAAAGCTCGGTTGGTGTTTTCAACTTGTCCACTTGTTTGTGGATGATATGCGGTGGATATTTTATGAGTTACTCCATATCTTTTAAGAACTTTCTCAAGTTGATTATTACAGAAATGAGTACCCCGATCACTTATCAAAGGTTTCGGTGTTCCAAACCTTGCAAAAAGACTTTTTAAAAAGTTGACTACAACTCGTGCATCGTTAGTTGGGAGAGCTTGTGCTTCCGCCCATTTAGATACATAATCAATGGCTACGAGTATATATAGATTATTATGAGATTTTGGAAATGGACCCATAAAGTCAATACCCCAAATGTCAAATACTTCACATACCTGGATGACATTTTGTGGCATTTCATCACGTTGACTTATTTTTCTGGCCCTTTGACATGCATCACAGGATTTGCCAAGAAGGTGTGCGTCTTTGTAAATTGTAGGCCAATAGAATCCAGCTTCATAAACTTTTCTTGCTGTTAGTTGAGGCCCATAATGCCCTCCTGTTGGTCCTGTGTGACAATGGTTTAATATTTTACTAGCTTCATCTCCAAATACACATCGGCGTATTATTCCATCGGGACAACTTTTAAACAGATGTGGATCTTCCCAGAAATAGTGTTTTATATCACTGAAGAATTTCTTTCGTCTTTGGTACGATAATCCTTTTTCAAGGAATCCACAAACTAAGTAGTTTGCATAGTCTGCAAACCATGGGATTTCATTATAATCTATCTTCAATAGATATTCATCAGGAAAGTTGTCTTGTATGGCCGATTCATTTAGAACTTCTAACTCAGGATTTTCAAGACGAGAAAGATGATCAGCGGCGAGATTTTCTGCTCCTCTTTTATCTCGGATTTCAATATCAAACTCTTGTAAGAGTAAGATCCAACGGATTAATCTTGGTTTAGCATCTTGTTTTGAAAATAGGTATCTAAGAGCAGAATGGTCGGTATAGACCACCGTTTTTGCTAGAACGAGATATGATCGAAATTTGTCAAAAGCAAAGACAATAGCAAGGAGTTCTTTTTCAGTAGTTGTATAGTTCGTTTGTGCTCCTTGTAACGTCTTACTAGCATAATATATAGGTTGAAATCGTTTTTCAATCCTTTGTCCTAAAACGGCTCCCATTGCAAAATCACTTGCATCGCACATTAGTTCAAATGGTAGATTCTAATTTGGTGTTATCATGATCGGTGCATTAGTGAGTTTCTCTTTAAGAATATTAAAAGATTTGATACACTCATCTGAAAAGATGAATGGAGCATCTTTTTCTAGGAGTTTATTCATAGGAGTGGCAATTTTAGAAAAATCTTTTATGAAACGTCGGTAAAAACCGGCATGCCCTAGAAAACTCCTAACTCCTCTAACATTGGTGGGATGTGGAAGTTTAGCAATTACATTTACTTTAGCTCTATCCACTTCAATTCCTTCTTTTGAAATTTTATGACCAAGAACGATGCCTTCTTTAACCATGAAATGGCATTTTTCCCAATTAAGTACTAGATTTGATTGTTCGCATCTAAGAAGCATTCGTTCCAGATTAACTAGACATGATTCAAATGTATCACCGAAGACTGAAAAGTCATCCATGAAAACTTCCATGCATTCTTCTATCATGTCATGAAAAATCGCCATCATACACCTTTGAAAGGTTGCAGGGGCGTTACAAAGTCCAAATGGCATGCGTTTGTAAGCAAAAGTACCATAAGGGCACGTGAATGTGGTTTTCTCTTGGTCCTCGGGTGCTATTGGAATTTGAAAATATCCGGAAAATCCATCTAGAAAACAATAATAACTATTTCCGGCTAATCTTTCCAACATTTGATCTATGAAAGGTAAGGGAAAGTGATCTTTTCTGGTGGCGTCATTTAATTTTCTATAATCAATACATACACGCCATCCTGTTACGGTCCTAGTAGGAATAAGCTCATTTTTATCATTTGTAATGACAGTCATGCCACCCTTCTTAGGCACGCATTGAACTGGGCTTACCCATGGACTATCAGAGATTGGATAAATTAGACCTGCGTCTAGCAGTTTAATAATCTCTTTCTTAACTACATCTTGCATATTAGGATTTAGTCTTCGTTGGCGTTGCACATACGTTTTATGACCTTCTTCCATAAGGATTTTATGTGTGCAATACGAAGGACTTATTCCTTTAATATCATGAATCTTCCATGCAATGGCTGGTTTATGAGCTTTCAACACAGAAATGAGTTGTGATTTCTCATTTTCAGTAAGAGAAGACGATATTATTACAGGTAATTCAGATTCACCATGTAAATAAGCGTATTCCAAATGGTTTGGAAGTGGCTTTAACTCTAATTTCGAAGGTTCTTCTATCGATGATTTGTATCGATATCTGTCTTCTTCTTTTAGCATTTGAATTTCTTCTGTTGTTGGTTCATATCCATTAGCTATAAGTGTAGCTAACATTTCAGCTTCATCAATTGGTTCATTACCTTCTCCTAAAGAACATTCTCCAGTTCCTTTTAATTCTGGAAATTCTTCTAATAATTCTGCATGTGCATCTATAGTTTGAATATAATAACATGTATCATCTGCAGATTGTGGTTGTTGCATTGCTCTATCAACTGAAAAGGTAACACTCTCATCCTCTATACTTAGGGTCAGTTTCTTACCGAACACGTCTATCATTGCTTTAGCCGTGTTTAAGAATGGTCTTCCTAATATGAGAGGAACTTGAGAATCTTCTTCCATGTCCAAAACAACAAAATCTACTGGAAATACTAAAGTACCAACTTTAACTAGCATGTTCTCCATTATCCCTCTAGGATATTTTATTGATCTATCGGCTAGTTGTATGCTTATTCTAGTTGGTTTCAATTCTCCAAGGTCTAGTTTAGCGTATAGTGAATACGGCATTAGATTTATACTAGCACCTAAGTCTGCCAATGCTTCTATTGAACTAACACTACCCAGAAAACATGGAATTGTGAAACTTCCTGGATCAGATAGTTTTTCTGGTATCTTATTCAACAGCACTGCTGAACAATTAGCATTCATAGTAACAGCCGAGAGTTCTTCCATTTTCTTTCTATTTGAAATTAGATCTTTCAAGAATTTAGCATATCTAGGCATTCCTGAAATCACATCAATGAAAGGAAGATTTACATTTATCTGTTTAAACATATCCAAGAATTTGGATTGCTCGGCTTCAAGTTTCTCTTTCTTCATTTTACTCGGATAATGAAGTGGTGGTTGATATGGTTTAACATAAGGTTTAGCCTTAACTGTGTTATCTTCATTGACCTTTTCAACTACCGGTTCTTTTTCCTTATCTTGATCAGGTTGTGGTTCTTGTGGAGTAGGAATGGCTTCATCAGAAGTTACAGGTATTTCAGGTGGTTTAAGTGTTGTACCACTTCTTGTGGTAATAGCTTTAGCTGTTTCATTCCGGGGGTTAGCATTTGTATCACTAGGTAGACTTCCCGGTTTTCTTTCACCTATTAACCTTGCTAGGTTACTCACTTCTTGTTCCAGATTTTGAATAGAAGCTTGTTGATTTCTAAATGCTTGAACATTTTGTTCATTAGTTTGTTTTTGAGATGTGAAAAACTGCGTTTGAGTTTCAACTAGCTTCGTCATCATATCTTCTAAATTCGGCTTTTTATCATCGGTTTGTTGTGGTGGTTTGTTTTGAAAATTCGGTCTTTGCTGATTGTAATTATTATTAGATACTTGTTGATTGCTAGGACCTTGTTGGTTATTGTATGGAATATTTCGGTTATAATTCTGGTTTTGATTGTAAATCGGTCTTGGCGGTTGATAATTATTCTGATAATTATTTCCAGGCCTTTGGTTTATGTATGAAATATTCTCTCTTTGTTCCATTGTTAATTCAATACTGAGACAATCTTTTGTCAAATGCGGTCCTCCACACTGCTCACAACTAATTCGTATTGAGTGAATATCTTTAGTCATCTTTTCCATTCGTCTCTCCACAGCATTTATCTTTGCGGAAATGGAATCTAAGTCATGGCTAGAATCGGCTCTAGCTGCTTTAGATGATCTAACGATGTCTTTTTCTTGGTGCCACTCATGTGAGTGGGAAGCAGTGTTATCAATAATTTTGTAAGCATCAGTTTCGGTTCTCTTCATAATAGAACCACCAGCTGCTATATCTATGTCTTTCCTTGTAGTGATGTCGCATCCTTGGTAGAATATTTGTACTATTTGACAGGTGTCTAAACCATGTTGCGGACATCCTCTTAACAACTTTCCATATCTTGTCCATGCCTCATATAGAGTTTCATTCGGTTTTTGTGTGAACGTAACAATTTCTACTTGAAGTCTTACGGCTTTAGATGCAGGAAAGAATTGTTTGAGAAATTTGTCAACTAAAACATCCCATGTATCAATCGCCCCTTCAGGTAACGATTCCAACCAATCTTTGGCTTCTCCCTTTAAAGTCCAGGGAAATAACATGAGATATATCTGTTCATCCTCCACTTCTCGGATTTTAAATAGTGTGCAGATCCTATTAAAGGTACGTAGATGTTCATTTGGATCTTCCTTCGGCGCACCACTAAATTGGCATTGATTAGTCACCATGTGTAGAATTTGTCCTTTGATTTCATAATCTGGCGCATTAATGTCTGGATGAGTAATTGCGTGACCTTGGCCAGTGCGTTTAGCTCTCATTCGGTCTTCCATACTTAAAGGTTCCAGATTCTTCATAATTGAATTTGTTGAATCGGAATCACTAGAGGATTCTGATTTAATGGTTCGTTCCTCAACAATCTCTGTTTGAATGATTGGTGGTTCCGGAGGAAAGTTTAGTGGTTCAGGATCTACGAACCGTTCCTGAATATTCTCCGGATTCTCAATTGTGAGGTTGGGTTCAAAAAATGGATTATCGGAAATTTGAACTGAATTACTTGGTCGACTGGATGACGATTCTAAAGAGAAATCAACGGTGGTTATATTTGCTAAATGTCTTGATCTAGTTACAGGTGGTGAACGTACAAAAGGTGATGAACGTCTTGCTCGGTGCATTCACTGAATATCCTATTAGTTTTTAAAAGGAAAGAAAACTTATAATAAGTTATCCAATTAATAGACTTTTCTGATTTTGCCCACGTTTCGAATAGCCAAAAGATGCAGCAGAGGGGCAGGATTCGTTTGGTCTCAATATAATTGAGGACTGTTTGGCTCCAATAACCCGGTCCACGTACAAATCCAACTATTACTACGAACCATAAAATTTTGATGTCTATCAATTTAACCACTTAAAATAAATTTTCGTAATTTTAAGAAATTTAGATAAGAAGTAGAATAAAAATCTATGTCCTAAAAACTAGAATAGCGAGAAATAAGAAAGAAAAAGAGTTCGTCGGAAAAGGAAAAATGGTTGAAAAATAAAAGGTGACGGAAAAATAAAAGAAACTTATAAAACTTAAAAATACTTGACTAACCTAACCTTATTACTACAACTAACTTAAAATTATAATCGCAAATTGAAATTACTAATTAGAATGATAATTGATACATAGTAAAAGGTGTCTAAAAATATTAAAGCTTATAGGAAAAACTATATCCCAAATGGAAATAACTTAAAAAGAAACTAAAACTTAAAAAGGCGTCGCAAAATTCTAAAGCACTTAAATCTTAGTCTAAAGAAAAAGCACTTAAGGAATTCTACGGCAAAGACTAAAAATCTAGGAGTAAAAATAACTATAGCAAAAACTAAGTTTAAAACTAAATATGAGCTAAAAATACAAATATTACGCTAAAACAATTAAAAAGGGATAAAATATAAAAATATACAAAAAGTTGTAAAAAGTACAATTTTTATAAAAATATTATTTTTATATTAATTATTTATTAAAACTACTAATTTTACAAATTAATTAAACTAATTAAACAAAATATAAAATAAATAAAAAGTAAAACTAAAAATAAAACTAATTATAAAAACTAGGGTTAATAATAATAATAATAATTAATCACCCGTAATTAATGCTAATTTAGGGTTTTGTTGCCTGTCAGAAAATCTCCGCAACTTGCGGTATTCAAAACATCAAACCCCGCGACTCGCGGGGTTTCAAATTTCAACTGACAGGTTTCAAATTCGACGCGTTTTTCTTTAATTTTTTTTTTATTTTTTTATTTTCTGTTTTCTGTTTTTATATTATCTTATTAAAATATTTATGTAATCTAAATAAAACTTATCTTTAATAACTAAGATAAAAATAAAATACTTTATAACAATAAAAAAAATAGATTTATATATATATATATATATATATATATATATATATATATATATATATTTTTCGGTTTTTTATATTTATAAAATATATTTATAAAATAAATTAAATAAAACTCATATTTTTACAAAATAAAACTTATATTTATCAAACTCCTAAAAATACATAAATTTTTGTTTTTCTTTTTATATTTTTGAATAATTAAAACGTATTTTTACAAAAACGAATTTTAATAAAAGTTAACTAAATTTTTTTTTTATATTAGCGTTGCGCTTCCGGCTTTTAAGAGAGTTCCCCGGCAGCGGCGCCAAAAAATACTTGATGTTTCGCGAGGGGTATATAAAATAGTTATTAATTTTAGCAGAAAATACTATTAAATACGATACATTTTTACACAAGATATTTATTTATTTAGAGAACGGATATACTTAAACCTTGCTACAACACTTATAGGCAGTGTACCTAATCGTACAGTAGTGTAGTTTTTAGTAAGTCCGGTTCGTTCCACAGGGAATCTTTTTAAACAAAGCTTAACGCTATATTAGTTTACTTTTATAAAAATACAAATATATATATATATATAAGTAATATTATTATTATAAAGGGGGATTTTTACCGTTTAATGACCGGTTTGTCGATTTTAAAACTTTAGTCGCAGTTAAAACCTAATGTAAAATATTAAATAAATAAAAGACTTAATTTAAAGCGTAAAATAAATAACGATAATGAAATTGCAATAAAAGTGCGATAAAATAAAATTGCGATAATTAAAAAGTACGATAATTAAAAGTGCGATTAAATAACAATAAATAAAAGTGCGATAATTAGAAGTGAAATTAAATATAAAATAAAGGAAATTAAATATGAAAAAAAAATATGCTTATTTAAACTTCCGTAATCATGATGTTTGACGTGTTGATTTTAGTTTTATGCCCATGGGTTAATTGTCCTTTGTCCTGGATTATTTAATATGTCCGTCTGGTTTTTGTCCATAACAGTCCATCAGTCATAAATATAAAGTGCGAGTGTCCTCGTCAAATTATTCTTATACCCGAAGTTAAATATTCCAACTAATTGGAGATTTAAACTGTAACAAGATTTTAATACTTTGTTTAATAATTACACCAGGTTGTCGACTGAGTGTAACCCAAGGTTTTAATATTTTGTTATCAATTATACCAAGTGTCCTTTGTACATAATTTCACCCTTGTTTTAATTATTCTAGTGGCTATTAATCCATTCCCGTGTCCGGTTAAATGAACGATTATTCGTACATATAAATACCCCGCCCATCGTGTCCGATTGAGTGTATATGGTAATTTATAGGGACGCCCAATTGTAAATTTTTATATTAACATTAACAAACTATCATTTAGTTAAACAAATATAAAGCCCATTAATAGCCCATAGTCTAATTTCCACAAGTGTCGTTCTTTTGTCCAAACCCCAATTATGGTACAAAGCCCAATTACCCAATTTTAGTAATTAGCCCAACATCATGATTACTTCGTTTTAAATAAGCATAATAATAACTTAGTTACGAGACATTAATGTAAAAAGGTTGAACATAACTTACAATGATTAAAAATAGCGTAGCGTTACACGGACAGAATTTCGACTTACACCCTTCCAACATTCGCTAACATACCCTTATTATTAGAATTATAATTAAAATTAAAATATAAATTATATATATATATATATATTTTTCGTATGAGGAGAAGAAGAAAAAAAAGATGATTTGCGATCAGAATTCGGTTGCTTTTATAGGGATTTTCGACTTTAGGGGCTCCGCGACTCGCGGCATTTTTGCCTTCAAACTCCGCGAGTCGCGGAGTTTGAAATTACAGCTCATATCAGTTTGGAGTCTTTCTTGCCGACGGTTTTTATTATTTATTATAATATATAAATAATTATAAGAATTATTTAAATATTATATTATATTTATGTGCATAGTTGACTTGTAATTTTTAGTCCGTTGCGTCGAGCGTTGAGAGTTGACTCTGGTCCCGGTTCCGGATTTTCGAACGTCCTTGCGTACAATTTAATATCTTGTACTTTGCGTTTTGAATCTTGTACTCTTGTAATTTCGAGACGTTTCTTATCAATAATTGGAACCTCTTTGATTGTCTTTTGTACTTTTGAGCTTTTTGGTCGTTTGCGTCTTCAATTCGTCGAATCTGTCTTTTGTCTTCACCTTTTATTATTTAAACGAATATCACTTGTAAATAGAACAATTGCAACTAAAAGCTTGTCTTTCTTGAGGAATAATGCTATGAAATATATGTTCGTTTTTAGCATTATCAGTGAGAACAAGAACATCGGGCTACAACTATTAAACAAAACGTTCCCACAAGTGACGGAGTCGGTAATTGGGGTAAGAAATGAGGTTTTTAGATTGTTACGGGACTGTTGGACATTACGTAACCCTCGTCCCTTTGATGACGTTACAACACGCTTTCTTATCAACGGCCATAACGGTTATGTTCCACAAGACCAAGGATGGGAAGTAATCCTAGTAAAACCAGAATGCATGACTTGTTTCTGGACGTATGAATTACGTGTCTTTATTGCCTTTGCTGAACGACTTGTGTACTAGCTAGAATTATCTTCACAACCATCTTGTATCAAATTTATCGTGTGCTATATTTCATGCTATATGTAAAATAAGCGGTATTGTAAGTTTGTAAAATATTGTGTAAAAGTTTGAACGCGAAATATTATTATAATCAGTTTTTCATATAGAATTGTAGTAGTTGAATTGTATATTAGCTACTAAGTATGAACTTAACGGGTAGGTACTACCCGAATTTAAACTTATAAAACGCTAATATGAAGAAAAAGCTTTTATAAATGAGTTCATATTATGCTACGAAATACTATTAACTACTCTTAATATTATGTATGATTAACTTGTTCCATTTGACTATTTTGAAGGAAATGGCACCGACTACTCGACACACCGTGAATATGAATGAAGAGGAATTCCGTACTTTTCTAGCTTCAAACACAGCCGCAGTACAGGCTGCGCTACATACCAACAATAACCTTGGATCTAGCAGTACAGGAAATCGTGTAGGATGCACCTACAAAGAATTCACTGCTTGTAAACCTTTGGAATTTAATGGAACCGAAGGACCGATCGGATTGAAACGGTGGACTGAGAAGGTCGAATCGGTGTTTGCCATAAGTAAGTGTACTGAAGAGGACAAAGTGAAGTACGCTACGCATACCTTCACAGGTTTTGCGTTAACATGGTGGAATACCTATCTAGAGCAAGTGGGACAAGACGATGCGTACGCACTACCGTGGTCAGCATTCAAGCACTTGATGAACGAGAAGTACCGTCCCAGAACCGAGGTCAATAAGCTCAAGATAGAACTTAGAGGGTTACGAACCCAAGGATTTGATATTACCACGTACGAAAGACGATTCACAGAATTGTGCCTATTGTGTCCGGGAGCATTCGAAGATGAGGAAGAGAAGATCGACGTGTTTGTGAAAGGATTACCGGAAAGAATCCAAGAAGATATAAGTTCACACGAGCCCACCTCCATACAACAGGCATGTAGAATGGCTCACAAACTAGTGAACCAGATTGAGGAAAGAATTAAAGAACAGACGGCTGAAGAGGCCAATGTGAAGCAAGTCAAAAGAAAGTGGGAGGAAAACGGTGATAAGAATCACCAATACAACAACAACAGCAATTACAATAATAATCGCAACAATTATCCCAACAATCGCAACATCAATCGCAACTACAACAAACGGCCCAACAACAAAAACAACAACAACAACAACAACAACAGCAACTACAACAATCATCCCAACAACAATAACAACCGCAACAACAACAACAATCAGAAGCAGCTATGCCAAAGGTGTGAAAAGTATCACTCGGGGTTCTGCACCAAATTTTGCAACAAGTGTAAAAGAAATGGTCATAGCGCGGCGAAGTGTGAGGTCTACGGACCAGGGGTTAACAGAACGAAAGGAACAAATGGTGTCAAAACAAGTAATGGCGGAGAAAGTAGTGTCAGAGCAAGTTATGCCAATGTAGTTTGTTATAAATGTGGAAAACCGGGCCACATTATTAGAAATTGCCCGAACCAGGAGAACACGAATGGACAAGGCCGCGGAAGAGTTTTCAATATTAATGCGACAGAGGCACATGAAGACCCGGAGCTTGTTACGGGTACATTTCTTATTGACAATAAATCTGCTTATGTTTTATTTGATTCGGGCGCGGATAGAAGCTATATGAGTAGAGATTTTTGTGCTAAATTAAGTTGTCCATTGACGCCGTTGGATAGTAAATTTTTACTCGAATTAGCAAATGGTAAATTAATTTCAGCAGATAATATATGTCGGAATCGAGAAATTAAACTGGTTGGCGAAACATTTAAGATTGATTTGATACCAGTAGAGTTAGGGAGTTTTGATGTGATAATCAGTATGGACTGGTTGAAAGAACTGAAAGCAGAGATCGTTTGTTACAAAAATGCAATTCGCATTATACGAGTAAAAGGAAAACCCTTAATGGTGTACGGAGAAAAGGGCAACACGAAGCTACATCTTATTAGTAATTTGAAGGCACAAAAACTAATAAGAAAAGGTTGCTATGCTATTCTAGCACACATCGAGAAAGTACAAACTGAAGAAAAGAGCATCAATGATGTTCCCATTGCAAAAGAATTTCCCGATGTATTTCCGAAAGAATTACCGGGATTACCCCCACATCGATCCGTTGAATTTCAAATAGATCTTGTACCAGGAGCTGCACCAATAGCTCGTGCTCCTTACAGACTCGCACCCAGCGAGATGAAAGAACTGCAAAGCCAATTACAAGAACTTTTAGAGCGTGGTTTCATTCGACCAAGCACATCACCGTGGGGAGCTCCTGTTTTGTTTGTCAAGAAGAAAGATGGTACATTCAGGTTGTGTATCGACTACCGAGAGTTGAACAAACTTACCATCAAGAACTGCTACCCACTACCGAGAATCGACGACTTATTTGATCAACTACAAGGCTCGTCTGTTTATTCAAAGATTGACTTACGTTCCGGGTATCATCAAATGCGGGTGAAAGAAGATGATATTCCAAAGACTGCTTTCAGAACACGTTAAGGTCATTACGAGTTTATGGTCATGCCGTTTAGTTTAACTAATGCACCAGATGTGTTCATGGACCTTATGAACCGAGTGTGTGGATCATACCTTGACAAGTTTGTCATTGTTTTCATTGATGACATACTTATTTACTCAAAGAATGACCAAGAACACGGTGAACATTTGAGAAAGGTGTTAGAAGTATTGGGGATGGAAGAATTGTACGCTAAGTTTTCAAAGTGTGCATTTTGGTTGGAAGAAGTTCAATTCCTCGGTCACATAGTGAACAAAGAAGGTATTAAGGTGGATCCGGCAAAGATAGAAACTGTTGAAAAGTGGGAAACCCCGAAAACTCCGAAATACATACGCCAGTTTTTAGGACTAACTGGTTACAACAGAAGGTTCATCCAAGACTTTTCCAGAATAGCAAAACCCTTGACTGCATTAATGCATAAAGGGAAGAAATTTGAATGGAATGATGAACAAGAGAAAGAGTTTCAGTTATTGAAGAAAAAGCTAACTACGGCACCTATATTGTCATTGCCTGAAGGGAATGATGATTTTGTGATTTATTGTGACGCATCAAAGCAAGGTCTCGGTTGTGTATTAATGCAACGAACGAAGTTGATTGCTTATGCGTCTAGACAATTGAAGATTCACGAACAAAATTATACGACGCATGATTTGGAATTAGGCGCGGTTGTTTTTGCATTAAAGACTTGGAGGTGTTGGGATTTAACAAGTTTGAGAAGTCTTAAAACCTTTTAAGAATCTTAATAAATGGAAGCGTGTAATTATCAAATTTTACTTGTTGAACTTTAAGCCAATTAAAGCTAAATCCCAATAGGATCAAGTTGTGAATATATACTTACAAATTAACAAGAAAAGATAGTGTTTATACCTCCTCAAAACAAGTTTGAGGGTTCTTCAAAATGAGCAGAAAGTTTGAAGGAGATGATGATGAAATGAACTCCTAACTTGAACCTTCAAGTGTATAGAACCCTAAGCTCTTGTACTCCAACACCACCCTTAATCATGGAAATACTTTGGAACCTTTAAACCCTTGTTAACTAAGCTAGAAAACCAGTTTTCTGCCTTGATAAAATTCGAACAGCAGCAGCCTGGTGCAGCTCAAAATGATGATGAATGTGATGAATATTTGCTTCTAACTTGAAGCCTCAAGTGTTGCATACCCCAAGCAATAACCCCAACACCTTTGTAATTAGTTAGGATTTAATTGACACTAGATGCAAGCTTGCAAAAAAAAAATTTGAACTCCTCTTTTGAGCAAAAAGGCCACGGCCAGCAGGTAGGAAAGGAGACTGTTTTGAGCAGTTTTTTTTTAAGCTATTGCATCTATGTTTTCACTTGGAAGAGAGTGGTCAAGCCTTGGTACAAGTATATAGCATGCACCTATGGGATTGTGTAATTGAAAGCATCAAAGAAACAAGCATGGGTGAAGTCCTTGGAGTCCCAAAAAAAACTGCCCATTACTTATATTTATAATAAATTTATAAAACTTATTCAAAGTTATATAAAACTTGTTATAAATATAATGCTTTTGTTAAGTTTCTTTTATTTTATAAACCATTTTATAAAATATAACACAACTTAATTATTTAAACCAATAAATAATTAAATATAAATTATCCAAATAATTTATCCCAAGTGATAATATTTCAGAAACCCGATTTTCTAAAATCCAAGTGTCGCGAATTTATTTAACGAACCAATCGTTAAGTTTAAATCGTATAAGGTGTCGGTAAGCTTGTTATTGGGTATGAACCGACTTGGATCATAACATGTTAGCCACATTAATTTGATATATCTCTCGGGCATACGGAAAACCTACAATCTCCCACTTGCACGAGAAACATAAGAAATTAATGTAAGTGATGGATACCACCTAACTACCGTCCATCACCCCAAACATGTTATGACTTTGTGCCATTCAATAACATCATCCATTTCGAGTCCCATCTCGAATATGAATAGGTGAATCTTTCATTATATCCTTTCATCCTAGATGTCATGTTAAATCCAAGAGATACAGAATGATCACTCTCTTCTAGATTTAACTTTTCAGGCCTTAGACATCTGACTCTCAACGAATAAGAGGGACAAATTCCATCTTGACTACATACGTCCTAAATATACACCTTGTATTATGCCTGAGCTCTTCCTTATGAACTACCATATTTCAGAATAGTGAAGGAAAGAATCAAGGTACAATACTTGGTAAATATCCGAACCCAATATGTATCTCAGGTCAGAGGATACGATGATATTCGCCTTTACTCAAGATTACATGTGATCAACCACAAAGGCTCCATTTAGTAAGTCTTGAGGGCGGGTCTTCCAATATTTGTATCCCACAAATATCTATGAACCTTGGTTGCAACCTTGCACCACATTCATCTCGTGAATGTATACCAATCCGAGTTCATAATAGTCTAAACCTCACACTTGTTCCCACGAATGTGATCGACTACGGAATTTAGAATAATTACTTATTCATGGATAAAATATGCAAAAAAGGAACATGACTCAAAATAAATTAATACCATAATTATATTAGTGAGTTTGAACAATTTCGTTTCGTTACAATACTTAAAACAGATCATGAACAATCACTAGAATATCGAAGCCCTAATGCGCAAACATGTCCTGCATGTTTTGATCCATGTAAGAGCTTCGTGAGAGGATCCGCTATATTAAGATCTGTGTGAACTTTGCGAATACATATCTTTCCCTTTTCAACTTCATCCCTTATGTAGTTGAATCTCCGCTCAATGTGACGGGTCTTTTGATGAGCACGAGGTTCCTTGATTTGAGCAATCGCACCCTCGTTGTCACAAAAGATCTCAAGAGGGTCCTGAATGGAAGGGACTACTCCTAAGTCGTCGATGAATTTCTTCATCCATGCAGCTTCCTGAGCTGCCAATGATGCGGCGATGTACTCTGACTCTGTAGTGGATAGAGCAACAACATCCTGTTTTGAACTCTTCCAAGAGACCGCACCTCCATTTAATGTGAAGACATAACCGGATTGTGATCGAGAATCATCACGATCAGTTTGGAAACTCGCGTCCACGTAACCTTTTACAGCGAGTTCCTCCTCACCAGACCCGTATATAAGAAACATATCCTTAGTCCTCCTAAGGTATTTCAATATACTTTTAACAGCAATCCAATGACTGTTTTCTGGGTTATTCTGGTATCTACTTGTCAGGCTAAGAGCGCATGACACATCCGGTCTAGTGCATATCATTGCATACATGATTGACCCAATGGCAGAAGCATATGGGACTTTCTTCATTCTCTCCTGTTCATCTTTCGTGGTGGGGCACTGAGATGAACTGAGAAGTGTTCCCTTTTGAATAGGTACCAAACCTTTCTTAGAGTTCTCCATCTTGAACCTTTTCAAGATCTTTTCAATGTATGCACTTTGATTTAAACCTATCAGTTTCTTGGATCTATCCCTGTAGATCCCAATCCCCAAAACGTATTGTGCTTCTCCAAGATCCTTAATGGAGAAGCATTTGCTTAACCAAGTTTTAAAACCTTGCATTGCCAGAATATCATTTCCAAATAACAATATATCATCCACATATAGTACAAGGAACATGATAGTGCTCCCACTAGCTTTCTTGTATACACAAGCTTCATCACCATTTTTAATGAAGCCAAATTTCTTGGCCTCCTCATTAAAACGATGATTCCACATTCTAGATTGACTTCTTTAACTTGCATACCTTTTTAGGATATTTCGGATCAACAAGACCCTCAGGCTGAACCATATAGACATCTTCCTCAAGATGTCCGTTTAGGAAAGCGGTCTTGACATCCATCTGCCATATTTCATAATCATAATGAGCAGCAATGGCAAGTAATATCCTAATAGACTTTAGCATCGCCACAGGCGAAAAAGTTTCATCATAGTCAACCCCTTGAGTTTGAGTGAAACCTTTTGCTACAAGTCTAGCTTTATATGTATCCAAGTTTCCATGTATGTCGGTTTTCATTTTGAACAGCCATTTATAATCAACTAGCCTAGAGCCAGGAGGTTGCGCAACAAGTTCCCAAACTTGGTTGTCATACATGGATTGCATCTCAGCGTTCATGGCTTCCTGCCATTTATCTTTATCAATCCTTGATAAAGCATCTTGGTAGTTTATTGGTTCATCCAAATCAACCACATAGCAACCATCCATGATAAACCCATATCTCTCAGGAGGATTACTAATCCTACCAGATTTGCGAACGTCTTGTGTATTTTGATCATCCATCTGATCACTCTCAACATTTTCATGTTGAGTGCTAGTGTCAGCCAATTGTGTATCATCTACTTAATCTTGAACCTCTTCAAGATCTATCTTCCTTTCACTATCACCTTCCATTAGGAACTTAGTTTTAAGGAATTCAGCCTTCCGAGCAACAAATACATTCTGTTCGGAAGGATCATAGAAATAATATCCCATATTATCCTTGGGATATCCTATGAAGATACACTTTGTGGATCGAGCATTTAACTTATTAGGGATGTAACGCTCAGGGTAAGCTTCACATCCCCATACCTTTAAGTATGATAGAGATGGAGGTTTTCCAAACCACATCTCATGAGGTGTTCGTTCCACTTTCTTGGTTGGGCCCATATTTAAAATACGAGCCGCGGAGCATAGACAATAACCCCAAAATGATAGAGGTAACGAGCTTCTAGTGTAGTGACCCGAACTTTTCCATGTTTATATATGTTAATTGAGATTGATATTTACGTGATTAAATGTTTCCAACATGTTAAGCAATTAAACTTGTTAAAACTTGATTAATTGAAATATGTTTCATATAGACAATTGACCACCCAAGTTGACCGGTGATTCACGAACGTTAAAACATGTAAAAACTATACGATGACATATATATGGTTATATATATAGTTAACATGATTTTATTATAAGTATGTATCTCATTAGGTATTTTAACAATGAGTTATATACATAAAAATGAGACTATTAATTTAAGAAACTCGAAAACGATATATATAACGATTATCGTTATAACAACGTCTTACTAGGTACATATGAATCATATTAAGATATTGATACACTTGGTTAATTATGTTAAATGATAAGTAAATATATTATTAAGTGTATTAACAATGAATTACATATGTAAAAATAAGACTACTAACTTAATGATTTCGAAACGAGACATATATGTAACGATTATCGTTGTAACGACATTTAACAGTATATACATCATACTAAGATATATTATATATCATAATATCATGATAATATAACAATTTAACATCTCATTTGTTATAATAAACAATGGGTTAACAACATTAAACAAGATCGTTAACCTAAAGGTTTCAAAACAACATTTACATGTAACGACTAACGATGAGTTAACGTCTCAGTTAAAATATATATACATGTAGTGTTTTAATATGTATTTATACACTTTTGAAAGACTTCAATACACTTATCAAAATACTTCTACTTAACAAAAATGCTTACAATTACATCCTCGTTCAGTTTCATCAACAATTCTACTCGTATGCACCCGTATTCGTACTCGTACAATACAAAGCTTTTAGATGTATGTACTATTGGTATATACACTCCAATGATCAGCTCTTAGCAGCCCATGTGAGTCACCTAACACATGTGGGAACCATCATTTGGCAACTAGCATGAAATATCTCATAAAATTACAAAAATATTAGTAATCATTCATGACTTATTTACATGAAAACAAAATTACATATCCTTTATATCTAATCCATACACCAACGACCAAAAACACCTACAAACACTTTCATTCTTCAATTTTCTTCATCTAATTGATCTCTCTCAAGTTCTATCTTCAAGTTCTAAGTGTTCTTCATAAATTCCAAAAGTTCTAGTTTCATAAAATCAAGAATACTTTCAAGTTTGCTAGCTCACTTCCAATCTTGTAAGGTGATCATCCAACCTCAAGAAATCTTTGTTTCTTACAGTAGGTTATCATTCTAATACAAGGTAATAATCATATTCAAACTTTGGTTCAATTTCTATAACTATAACAATCTTATTTCAAGTGATGATCTTACTTGAACTTGTTTTCGTGTCATGATTCTGCTTCAAGAACTTCGAGCCATCCAAGGATCCATTGAAGCTAGATCCATTTTTCTATTTTCCAGTAGGTTTATCCAAGGAACTTAAGGTAGTAATGATGTTCATAACATCATTCAATTCATACATATAAAGCTATCTTATTCGAAGGTTTAAACTTGTAATCACTAGAACATAGTTTAGTTAATTCTAAACTTGTTCGCAAACAAAAGTTAATCCTTCTAACTTGACTTTAAAAATCAACTAAACACATGTTCTATATCTATATGATATGCTAACTTAATGATTTAAAACCTGGAAACACGAAAAACACCGTAAAACCGGATTTACGCCGTCATAGTAACACCGCGGGCTGTTTTGGGTTAGTTAATTAAAAACTATGATAAACTTTGATTTAAAAGTTGTTATTCTGAGAAAATGATTTTTATTATGAACATGAAACTATATCCAAAAATTATGGTTAAACTCAAAGTGGAAGTATGTTTTCTAAAATGGTCATCTAGACGTCGTTCTTTCGACTGAAATGACTACCTTTACAAAAACGACTTGTAACTTATTTTTCCGACTATAAACCTATACTTTCTCTGTTTAGATTCATAAAATAGAGTTCAATATGAAACCATAGCAATTTGATTCACTCAAAACGGATTTAAAATGAAGAAGTTATGGGTAAAACAAGATTGGATAATTTTTCTCATTTTAGCTACGTGAAAATTGGTAACAAATCTATTCCAACCATAAATTAATCAACTTGTATTGTATATTATGTAATCTTGAGATACCATAGACACGTATACAATGTTTCGACCTATCATGTCGACACATCTATATATATTTCGGAACAACCATAGACACTCTATATGTGAATGTTGGAGTTAGCTATACAGGGTTGAGGTTGATTCCAAAATATATATAGTTTGAGTTGTGATCAATACTGAGATACGTATACACTGGGTCGTGGATTGATTCAAGATAATATTTATCGATTTATTTCTGTACATCTAACTGTGGACAACTAGTTGTAGGTTACTAACGAGGACAGCTGACTTAAGAAACTTAAAACATCAAAATATATTAAAAGTGTTGTAAATATATTTTGAACATACTTTGATATATATGTATATATTGTTATAGGTTCGTGAATCAACCAGTGGCCAAGTCTTACTTCCCGACGAAGTAAAAATCTGTGAAAGTGAGTTATAGTCCCACTTTTAAAATCTAATATTTTTGGGATGAGAATACATGCAGGTTTTATAAATGATTTACAAAATAGACACAAGTACGTGAAACTACATTCTATGGTTGAATTATCGAAATCGAATATGCCCCTTTTTATTAAGTCTGGTAATCTAAGAATTAGGGAACAGACACCCTAATTGACGCGAATCCTAAAGATAGATCTATTGGGCTTAACAAACCCCATCCAAAGTACCGGATGCTTTAGTACTTCGAAATTTATATCATATCCGAAGGGTGTCCCGGAATGATGGGGATATTCTTATATATGCATCTTGTTAATGTCGGTTACCAGGTGTTCACCATATGAATGATTTTTATCTCTATGTATGGGATGTGTATTGAAATATGAAATCTTGTGGTCTATTATTATGATTTGATATATATAGGTTAAACCTATAACTCACCAACATTTTTGTTGACGTTTTAAGCATGTTTATTCTCAGGTGATTATTAAGAGCTTCCGCTGTCGCATACTTAAATAAGGACAAGATTTGGAGTCCATGTTTGTATGATATTGTGTAAAAACTGCATTCAAGAAACTTATTTTGTTGTAACATATTTGTATTGTAAACCATTATGTAATGGCCGTGTGTAAACAGGATATTTTAGATTATCATTATTTGATAATCTACGTAAAGCTTTTTAAACCTTTATTGATGAAATAAAGGTTATGGTTTGTTTTAAAATGAATGCAGTCTTTGAAAAACGTCTCATATAGAGGTCAAAACCTCGCAACGAAATCAATTAATATGGAACGTTTTTAATCAATAAGAACGGGACATTTCAGTTGGTATCCGAGCGTTGGTCTTAGAGAACCAGAATTTTGCATTAGTGTGTCTTATCGAGTTTGTTAGGATGCATTAGTGAGTCTGGACTTCGACCGTGTTTACTTGAAAAATGATTGCTTAACAAATTTTGTTGGAAACTATATATTTTTAACATGTGAATATTATGTGATATATTAATCTCTTAACGCGTTTGATATTATGTGATAGATGTCTACCTCTAGAACAAGTCCCATTGACTCACCTAATAATAATGAAGAGTCAAATGTAAATTGGAATGATTCGTGGACTGATTCACAAGTTCCCGAAGAGGAACCGGAAGAAGAGTCAGAACCGGAAGAAGAATCGGAACCGGAAGAAGAATCGGAACCGGATGAAGAAATAGAACCGGTGGGGGAAATAATAAAACGGTTAAGTAAAAGAAAATCCTCAACCAACCGACCAAGGTTAATTATGGTCAATGGTGTTTCCGCCAAGGAAGCAAAATATTGGGAGGATTACCAATTCTCCGATGAATCGGATTCCGACGAGAATTCCGATGATGTTATAGAAATTACCCCAACTGAATTTAAAAAGGCAAAAGAAAATAATAAGGGAAAGGGCATAAAAATAGAGAAATCTAATTCCAACCCCGATGAACTTTATATGTATCGTCAACCCCCGAAGTCCTTAAGTTGTAACAATGACCCGGGAACCTCTAAACCACCAGGTTTTTCTAAACCAATGTGGATAACGACGGCTCGTATTAGGGGAAAATCATATATCCCTAGAAACTTGGCAAAACGAACCAAAACCGAAGAAGAAGAAACAAGCGAGTCGGAATAAGATAGTTGTATTCATGTGGTGTAATATATGTAATATAGTGTGCTTATGCTTTATGATATATGTAAAAATTGCTTGTATTAATAAGTATTTTTTTTTATGAATCTAACTCTTGTCTATTTTACAGTATAAAAACTCAAAATGGATAGACAACCCAATATTTTAAGAGACCTACCCGGAGACATGATTGATGAAATCTTGTCTAGAGTCGGTCAGAATTCCTCGGCACAACTATTTAAGGCGAGATCAGTTTGTAAGACATTCGAAGAACGTTCCAAGAATGTCTTGGTTTATAAGAGACTTTCGTTTGAAAGATGGGGGATATCACATTGGGAAACCCATAAGTTACGATGTGTTTACTTTGACGCATATATTGCGGGGAACCCAAATGCTATTTTACGCAATGGGTTAAGAAATTATTTTGACTCAATATATCCGAATATTGGACTTCGTGATTTAGAAAAAGCGGCTAACATGCAACATAAAGAAGCATGTTATGATTACGGATTAGTAATGTTCGCTTCTCACCAAAGTGAGAACAAGAACATCGGCCTACAACTATTAAACAAAACGTTCCCACAAGTGACGGAGTCGGTAATTGGGGTAAGAAATGAGGTTTTTAGATTGTTACGGGACTGTTGGACATTACGTAACCCTCGTCCCTTTGACGACGTTACAACACGCTGTCTTATCAACGGCCATAACGGTTATGTTGCACAAGACCAAGGATGGGAAGTAGTCCTAGTAAAACCAGAATGCATGACTTGTTTCTGGACGTATGAATTACGTGTCTTTATTACCTTTGCTGAACGACTTGTGTACTAGCTAGAATTATCTTCACAACTATCTTGTATCAAAGTTATTGTGTGCTATATTTCATGCTTTATGTAAAATAAGCGGTATTGTAAGTTTGTAAAATATTGTATAAAAGTTTGAACACGAAATATTATTATAATCAGTTTTTCATATAGAATTGTAGTAGTTGAATTGTATATTAGCTACTAAGTATGAACTTAACGGGTAGGTATTACCCGAATTTAAACTTATAAAACGCTAATATGAAGAAAGAGCTTTTATAAATGAGTTCATATTATGCTACGAAATACTATTAACTACTCTTAATATTCTGTATGATTAACTTGTTCCATTTAACTATTTTGAAGGAAATGGCACCGACTACTCGACACACCGTGAATATGAATGAAGAGGAATTCCGTACTTTTCTAGCTTCAAACATAGCCGCAGTACAGGCTGCGCTACATACCAACAATAACCTTGGATCTAGCAGTACAGGAAATCGTGTAGGATGCACCTACAAAGAATTCACTGCCTGCAAACCTTTGGAATTTGATGGAACCGAAGGACCGATCGGATTGAAACGGTGGACCGAGAAGGTTGAATCGGTGTTTGCCATAAGTAAGTGTACTGAAGAGGACAAAGTGAAGTACGCTACGCATACCTTCACAGGTTCTGCGTTAACATGGTGGAATACCTATCTAGAGCAAGTGGGACAAGACGATGCGTACGCACTACCGTGGTCAGCATTCAAGCACTTGATGAACGAGAAGTACCGTCCCAGAACCGAGGTCAATAAGCTCAAGACAGAACTTAGAGGGTTACGAACCCAAGGATTTGATATTACCACGTACGAAAGACGATTCACAGAATTGTGCCTATTGTGTCCGGGAGCATTCGAAGATGAGGAAGAGAAGATCGACGCGTTTGTGAAAGGATTACCGGAAAGAATCCAAGAAGATATAAGTTCACACGAGCCCGCCTCCATACAACAAGCATGTAGAATGGCTCACAAACTAGTGAACCAGATTGAAGAAAGAATTAAAGAACAGACTGCTGAAGAGGCCAATGTGAAGCAAGTCAAAAGAAAGTGGGAGGAAAACGGTGATAAGAATCACCAATACAACAACAACAATAATCGCAACAATTATCCCAACAATCGCAACATCAATCGCAACTACAACAAACGGCCCAACAACAACAACAACAACAACAACAACAACAATAGCAACTACAACAATCATCCAAACAACAATAATAACCGCAACAACAACAACAATCAGAAGCAGCTATGCCAAAGGTGTGAAAAGTATCACTCGGGGTTCTACACCAAATTTTGCAACAAGTGTAAAAGAAATGGTCATAGCGCGGCGAAGTGTGAGGTCTACGGACCAGGGGTTAATAGAACGAAAGGAACAAATGGTGTCGGAACGAGTAATGGCGGAGCAAGTAGTGTCGGAGCAAGTTATGCCAATGTAGTTTGTTATAAATGTGGAAAACCGGGCCACATTATTAGAAATTGCCCGAACCAGGAGAACACGAATGGACAAGGCCGCGGAAGAGTTTTCAATATTAATGCGGCAGAGGCACAAGAAGACCCGGAGCTTGTTACGGGTACGTTTCTTATTGACAATAAATCTGCTTACGTTTTATTTGATTCGGGTGCGGGTAGAAGCTATATGAGTAGAGATTTTTGTGCTAAATTAAGTTGTCCATTGACGCCTTTGGATAGTAAATTTTTACTCGAATTAGCAAATGGTAAATTAATTTCAGCAGATAATATATGTCGGAATCAAGAAATTAAACTGGTTAGCGAAACATTTAAGATTGATTTGATACCAGTAGAGTTAGGGAGTTTTGATGTGATAATCGGTATGGACTGGTTGAAAGAAGTGAAAGCAGAGATCGTTTGTTACAAAAATGCAATTCGCATTATACGAGAAAAAGGAAAACCCTTAATGGTGTACGGAGAAAAGGGCAACACGAAGCTACATCTTATTAGTAATTTGAAGGCACAAAAACTAATAAGAAAAGGTTGCTATGCTGTTCTAGCACACGTCGAGAAAGTACAAACTGAAGAAAAGAGCATCAATGATGTTCCCGTCGCAAAAGAATTTCCCGATGTATTTCCGAAAGAATTACCGGGATTACCCCCACATCGATCCGTTGAATTTCAAATAGATCTTGTACCAGGAGCTGCACCAATAGCTCGTGCTCCTTACAGACTCGCACCCAGCGAGATGAAAGAACTACAAAGCCAATTACAAGAACTTTTAGAGCATGGTTTCATTCGACCAAGCACATCACCGTGGGGAGCTCCTGTTTTGTTTGTCAAGAAGAAAGATGGTACATTCAGGTTATGTATCGACTACCGAGAGTTGAACAAACTTACCATCAAGAACCGCTACCCACTACTGAGAATCGACGACTTATTTGATCAACTACAAGGCTCGTCTGTTTATTCAAAGATTGACTTACGTTCCGGGTATCATCAAATGCGGGTGAAAGAAGATGATATTCCAAAGACTGCTTTCAGAACACGTTACGGTCATTACGAGTTTATGGTCATGCCGTTTGGTTTAACTAATGCACCAGCTGTGTTCATGGACCTTATGAACCGAGTGTGTGGACCATACCTTGACAAGTTTGTCATTGTTTTCATTGATGACATACTTATTTACTCAAAGAATGACCAAGAACACGGTGAACATTTGAGAAAGGTGTTAGAAGTATTGAGGAAGGAAGAATTGTACGCTAAATTTTCAAAGTGTGCATTTTGGTTGGAAGAAGTTCAATTCCTCGGTCACATAGTGAACAAAAAAGGTATTAAGGTGGATCCGGCAAAGATAGAAACTGTTGAAAAGTGGGAAACCCCAAAAACTCCGAAACACATACGCCAGTTTTTAGGACTAGCTGGTTACTACAGAAGGTTCATCCAAGACTTTTCCAGAATAGCAAAACCCTTGACTGCATTAACGCATAAAGGGAAGAAATTTGAATGGAAGGATGAACAAGAGAAAGCGTTTCAGTTATTGAAGAAAAAGCTAACTACGGCACCTATATTGTCATTGCCTAAAGGGAATGATGATTTTGTGATTTATTGTGACGCGTCAAAGCAAGGTCTCGGTTGTGTATTAATGCAACGAACGAAGGTGATTGCTTATGCGTCTAGACAATTGAAGATTCACGAGCAAAATTATACGACGCATGATTTGGAATTAGGCGCGGTTGTTTTTGCATTAAAGACTTGGAGGCACTACTTATATGGGGTCAAAAGTATTATATATACCGACCACAAAAGTCTTCAACACATATTTAATCAGAAACAACTGAATATGAGGCAGCGTAGGTGGATTGAATTTTTGAATGATTACGACTTTGAGATTCGTTACCACCCGGGGAAGGCAAATGTGGTAGCCGATGCCTTGAGCAGGAAGGACAGAGAACCCATTCGAGTAAAATCTATGAATATAATGATTCATAATAACCTTACTACTCAAATAAAGGAGGCGCAACAAGGAGTTTTAAAAGAGGGAAATTTAAAGGATGAAATACCCAAAGGATCGGAGAAGCATCTTAATATTCGGGAAGACGGAATCCGGTATAGGGCTGAAAGGATTTGGGTACCAAAATTTGGAGATATGAGAGAAATGGTACTTAGAGAAGCTCATAAAACCAGATACTCAATACATCCTGGAACGGGGAAGATGTACAAGGATCTCAAGAAACATTTTTGGTGGCCGGGTATGAAAGCCGATGTTGCTAAATACGTAGGAGAATGCTTGACGTGTTCTAAGGTCAAAGCTGAGCATCAGAAACCATCAGGTCTACTTCAACAACCCGAAATCCCGGAATGGAAATGGGAAAACATTACCATGGATTTCATCACTAAATTGCCAAGGACTGCAAGTGGTTTTGATACTATTTGGGTAATAGTTGATCGTCTCACCAAATCAGCACACTTCCTACCAATAAGAGAAGATGACAAGATGGAGAAGTTAGCACGACTATATTTGAAGAAAGTCGTCTCCAGACATGGAATACCAATCTCTATTATCTCTGATAGGGATGGCAGATTTATTTCAAGATTCTGGCAGACATTACAGCAAGCATTAGGAACTCGTCTAGACATGAGTACTGCCTATCATCCACAAACTGATGGGCAGAGCGAAAGGACGATACAAACGCTTGAAGACATGCTACGAGCATGTGTTATTGATTTCGGAAACAGTTGGGATCGACATCTACCGTTAGCAGAATTTTCCTACAACAACAGCTACCATTCAAGCATTGAGATGGCGCCATTTGAAGCACTTTATGGTAGAAAGTGCAGGTCTCCGATTTGTTGGAGTGAAGTGGGGGATAGACAGATTACGGGTCCGGAGATTATACAAGAAACTACCGAGAAGATCATCCAAATGCAACAACGGTTGAAAACCGCCCAAAGCCGACAAAAGAGCTACGCTGACATTAAAAGAAAAGATATAGAATTTGAAATTGGAGAGATGATCATGCTTAAAGTTGCACCTTGGAAAGGCGTTGTTCGATTTGGTAAACGAGGGAAATTAAATCCAAGGTATATTGGACCATTCAAGATTATTGATCGTGTCGGACCAGTAGCTTACCGACTAGAGTTACCTCAACAACTCGCGGCTGTACATAACACTTTCCACGTCTCGAATTTGAAGAAATGTTTTGCTAAAGAAGATCTCACTATTCCGTTAGATGAAATCCAAATCAACGAAAAACTTCAATTCATCGAAGAACCCGTCGAAATAATGGATCGTGAGGTTAAAAGACTTAAGCAAAACAAGATACCAATTGTTAAGGTTTGATGGAATGCTCGTAGAGGACCCGAGTTCACCTGGGAGCGTGAAGATCAGATGAAGAAGAAATACCCGCATCTATTTCCAGAAGATTCGTCAACACCTTCAACAGCTTAAAATTTCGGGACGAAATTTATTTAACGGGTAGGTACTGTAGTGACCCGAACTTTTCCATGTTTATATATATTAATTGAGATTGATATTTACATGATTAAATGTTTCCAACATGTTAAGCAATTAAACTTGTTAAGACTTGATTAATTGAAATATGTTTCATATAGACAATTGACCACCCAAGTTGACCGGTGATTCACGAACGTTAAAACATGTAAAAACTATACGATGACATATATATGGTTATATATATAGTTAACATGATTTTATTATAAGTATGTATCTCATTAGGTATTTTAACAATGAGTTATATACATAAAAATGAGACTATTAATTTAAGAAACTCGAAAACGATATATATAACGATTATCGTTATAACAACGTCTTACTAGGTACATATGAATCATATTAAGATATTGATACACTTGGTTAATTATGTTAAATGATAAGTAAATATATTATTAAGTGTATTAACAATGAATTACATATGTAAAAATAAGACTACTAACTTAATGATTTCGAAACGAGACATATATGTAACGATTATCGTTGTAACGACATTTAACAGTATATACATCATACTAAGATATATTATATATCATAATATCATGATAATATAACAATTTAACATCTCATTTGTTATAATAAACAATGGGTTAACAACATTAAACAAGATCGTTAACCTAAAGGTTTCAAAACAACATTTACATGTAACGACTAACGATGAGTTAACGACTCAGTTAAAATATATATACATGTAGTGTTTTAATATGTATTTATACACTTTTGAAAGACTTCAATACACTTATCAAAATACTTCTACTTAACAAAAATGCTTACAATTACATCCTCGTTCAGTTTCATCAACAATTCTACTCGTATGCACCCGTATTCGTACTCGTACAATACACAGCTTTTAGATGTATGTACTATTGGTATATACACTCCAATGATCAGCTCTTAGCAGCCCATGTGAGTCACCTAACACATGTGGGAACCATCATTTGGCATCTAGCATGAAATATCTCATAAAATTACAAAAATATTAGTAATCATTCATGACTTATTTACATGAAAACAAAATTACATATCCTTTATATCTAATCCATACACCAACGACCAAAAACACCTACAAACACTTTCATTCTTCAATTTTCTTCATCTAATTGATCTCTCTCAAGTTCTATCTTCAAGTTCTAAGTGTTCTTCATAAATTCCAAAAGTTCTAGTTTCATAAAATCAAGAATACTTTCAAGTTTGCTAGCTCACTTCCAATCTTGTAAGGTGATCATCCAACCTCAAGAAATCTTTGTTTCTTATAGTAGGTTATCATTCTAATACAAGGTAATAATCATATTCAAACTTTGGTTCAATTTCTATAACTATAACAATCTTATTTCAAGTGATGATCTTACTTGAACTTGTTTTCGTGTCATGATTCTGCTTCAAGAACTTCGAGCCATCCAAGGATCCATTGAAGCTAGATCCATTTTTCTCTTTTCCAGTAGGTTTATCCAAGGAACTTAAGGTAGTAATGATGTTCATAACATCATTCGATTCATACATATAAAGCTATCTTATTCGAAGGTTTAAACTTGTAATCACTAGAACATAGTTTAGTTAATTCTAAACTTGTTCGCAAACAAAAGTTAATCCTTCTAACTTGACTTTTAAAATCAACTAAACACATGTTCTATATCTATATGATATGCTAACTTAATGATTTAAAACCTGGAAACACGAAAAACACCGTAAAACCGGATTTACGCCGTCATAGTAACACCGCGGGCTGTTTTGGGTTAGTTAAATAAAAACTATGATAAACTTTGATTTAAAATTTGTTATTCTGAGAAAATGATTTTTATTATGAACATGAAACTATATCCAAAAATTATGGTTAAACTCAAAGTGGAAGTATGTTTTCTAAAATGGTCATCTAGACGTCGTTCTTTCGACTGAAATGACTACCTTTACAAAAACGACTTGTAACTTATTTTTCCGACTATAAACCTATACTTTTTCTGTTTAGATTCATAAAATAGAGTTCAATATGAAACCATAGCAATTTGATTCACTCAAAACGGATTTAAAATGAAGAAGTTATGGGTAAAACAAGATTGGATAATTTTTCTCATTTTAGCTACGTGAAAATTGGTAACAAATCTATTCCAACCATAACTTAATCAACTTGTATTGTATATTATGTAATCTTGAGATACCATAGACACGTATACAATGTTTCGACCTATCATGTCGACACATCTATATATATTTCGGAACAACCATAGACACTCTATATGTGAATGTTGGAGTTAGCTATACAGGGTTGAGGTTGATTCCAAAATATATATAGTTTGAGTTGTGATCAATACTGAGATACGTATACACTGGGTCGTGGATTGATTCAAGATAATATTTATCGATTTATTTCTGTACATCTAACTGTGGACAACTAGTTGTAGGTTACTAACGAGGACAGCTGACTTAAGAAACTTAAAACATCAAAATATATTAAAAGTGTTGTAAATATATTTTGAACATACTTTGATATATATGTATATATTGTTATAGGTTCGTGAATCAACCAGTGGCCAAGTCTTACTTCCCGACGAAGTAAAAATCTGTGAAAGTGAGTTATAGTCCCACTTTTAAAATCTAATATTTTTGGGATGAGAATACATGCAGGTTTTATAAATGATTTACAAAATAGACACAAGTACGTGAAACTACATTCTATGGTTGAATTATCGAAATCGAATATGCCCCTTTTTATTAAGTCTGGTAATCTAAGAATTAGGGAACAGACACCCTAATTGACGCGAATCCAAAAGATAGATCTATTGGGCTTAACAAACCCCATCCAAAGTACCGGATGCTTTAGTACTTCGAAATTTATATCATATCCGAAGGGTGTCCCGGAATGATGGGGATATTCTTATATATGCATCTTGTTAATGTCGGTTACCAGGTGTTCACCATATGAATGATTTTTATCTCTATGTATGGGATGTGTATTGAAATATGAAATCTTGTGGTCTATTATTATGATTTGATATATATAGGTTAAACCTATAACTCACCAACATTTTTGTTGACGTTTTAAGCATGTTTATTCTCAGGTGATTATTAAGAGCTTCCGCTGTCGCATACTTAAATAAGGACAAGATTTGGAGTCCATGTTTGTATGATATTGTGTAAAAACTGCATTCAAGAAACTTATTTTGTTGTAACATATTTGTATTGTAAACCATTATGTAATGGTCGTGTGTAAACAGGATATTTTAGATTATCATTATTTGATAATCTACGTAAAGCTTTTTAAACCTTTATTGATGAAATAAAGGTTATGGTTTGTTTTAAAATGAATGCAGTCTTTGAAAAACGTCTCATATAAAGGTCAAAACCTCGCAACGAAATCAATTAATATGGAACGTTTTTAATCAATAAGAACGGGACATTTCATCTAGCCATCATAGATCGAACCATATCCATTAGGGTTCGGTTCCTCCTTTCGGAAACTCCATTAAGTTGGGGTGTTCCAGGAGGAGTGAGTTGCGAGATAATCCCACAACTTTTAAGATGATTTTGAAAAGCATCGCCTAGGTATTCACCTCCTCTATCGGTACGAAGTACCTTGATTGTCTTATTGAGTTGATTTTGTACTTCGTTTTGATATTCTTTGAATGCTTCAAAAGTTTCGTCCTTGTGTCTTAATAAGTAGACATATCCGAAACGACTGAAGTCATCAATGAAAGTAACGAAGTATCTTTCACCATTCCTAGTCATGGGCTTAAAGGGTCCACATACATCCGAATGTATTAATCCCAATAAGTCTTTAGCCCTTTCAAAATTCCCTTTAAAAGGTGCTTTAGTCATTTTGCCTTGTAAACAAGATTCACATACATCAAACTAGTCCAGTTCACTTGATTTCAAAAGACCTTTCTTTTGAAGTGTATGTATTCGATTCTTGTTTATGTGACCAAGGCGACAATGCCATAAGTAGGAATCACTCAAATCCCTTTTGAGCTTCTTGGTGTTTGCATGGTATGTTGAGTTATTAAATGATGTGTCATCATGAGCCAATTCATAAATACCATTCGAAGGCGAGGCCTTAAAATAGAATACATCATTCAAAGAAACATGGATATCATCATTAATGAAATTAAGATTATAACCAAATTGTTTCAAACGGGATACAGACATAATGTTTCGAGTTAAATCCGGTGCATACAAAACATTATATAAGATAAGCTCCAAACTACTTGGTAGCTTTAAAACAAAGTCTCCTTGAGCTTTTACTTGTACCTTAGCTCCATTTCCCATGTAGAGACTTGTTGTTCCCGCTTCTTTCTTACTTCTTTTGAACCCCTATAAAGAATTGCAAATATGAGTTCCACATCCCGTGTCTAATACCCATGTATTAGAAGAAGTAATACTTAGCTCAACGTATACCATATATACATTACCTGTGGTTTGCCCTGCATCCCTCTTTGCCTTCAACTCCTTTAGGTAGATCGGGCAGTTTCGTTTCCAGTGACCCATTTCACCGCAACCGAAACATGGATCTTCCTTGGGGTTTGCCTTTCCGGCAACCTTTTGCCTTTTGTTGGTTGGGGTAACCATCTTCCCCTTTCCCTTGCCTTGGTAGGAGGGTCCTTTCCTCTTAGCTACCTTTGGCTTAGAAGTAGAATTACCTTTGGACCCACCATCATTGATCATTAGCACGGGTGAAGCCCTTTTACCCATGCTAGTTTCGGCCGTCTTTAACATGCCATGAAATTCGCCAATGGTCTTATCCATTCCATTCATATTGTAATTAATTACAAATTGGTCAAACCTCTTTGACAAGGAGTTTAGGATGAGATCGGTGGCTAGCTCTTTGGATATGTTGAGATTAAGACGGTTAGCGCGATCAATAAGGCTTTTCATTTTTAGGACATAAGATGAGACGGATTGGGTGTCATCCATACGACATGCATGTAGCGCTCGACACGTGCTTGTTGAAGGAACATCTCCTTTAATTGCGTAATCATGTCATATGCACTATGATGCTCGAAATCCTTTTGTAGTTCGGGTATCATAGTCCCAAGCATTAGGCAAGCAACTTGTACCGAATCGGTGCAATATTTATCATAGTAAGCCATGCCCTCTACATCTTCCTCGTCCGGTTGGTCGGGAATAGGGTCCTCTAACACATACGCCCTGTCCTCAAGTTTGAGGACAATTCTTAAATTACGGAACCAATCCATAAAATTCGTATGATTGAGTTTGTCTTTCTCGAGGAGAGACCTTAACGATAGGTTGTTCATGTTAATAGGTGCATTTGGAATGTTGTTGTTGTTATTGGCGGCCATCTACAAAATTAACAAAGTTCGTTTAAGTATCGATTTTAATTTAACATTCAATACCCTTTAAATCAAATTGAATTATTAAATTCTAGAATCCAACGGTAAACCAAATTTCGGTTAGGTGACCTTTATCCCGCAATTTGATTTAGCTAGGTAGTCAATAAATGACAATTGCAATCCATTTGCAACTTCTAGAGTATGGGATCATGCAATCCTTTTGCATGGCATATTTATCCCATCAACGCCTATTTGTTCCTCATGCTTCGGTGACCCTAAGTTCATGATTCCCAAATCAAGTCGTCCTACTTGTATAGACTTGTAAATTTAACATACAAGTGGTTAGGTGACCTTTATCCCACAAGAATGCGAAATTTACCTTAATCATATTAGTTTGCTCATAACGGTTAGGTGACCTTTATCTCATCATGAGTTCCCTAATACTTTTAAGTGTCACACAATAGGATGGCGTTAAACTTGTTTACCTTGTTGTAAAAGGGATTTTAAGTTTTCGTTAATTCTAGTTTGAGAAAACTTTTATGCCATACACCAACATGCATTTAGTGTATGGTACTTATGAAAAACCAATTTCATGTCTTGTAATTGAGCCAATTACTTGATATAAACCATTTTATTTAGGTCTTTAGTTGCTTTTAATTTAACCAATTAAATTGTCGTCTTGCATGTTATTAATACGTCTAATTTAACCAATTAAATTGTCGTTTTGCTTGTTGTTATCTTGTGATTAATTGTATCAACCAAACATACAATACAATAAACAAACAAACAACCACACATGCAAAACAAGTATGTTCACAATCTAGCCATTTTGGCGGACATTTGTTTAGCCGAAAACAAATGTCACCGGGTAAGGGTTAATCATACAAAGTAGGAGATTTCAAATCTCCCACTTAATCTTGCATCCATATGCTCCTTGTGTTCTTCAAGTCTTCATCACCTTGTATCTTCATTTTTGCAAAATATGTATCCTAATACATTTTATCTAGAAAATAAAATTACAACCTATTCTATTTTACATACCAAATATAAAATGAATTACATAACCAAATGAAATAATTATTACAAACCAATTGAACAATTATTACATGCCATTGAATAATTATTATTACAAACCAAATGAATATAACAAATCAACCAAATATAGCATGCAATCAACACAAGGTCAAGGCATAGATTGTGAACTTCAACATGCAACCAAATATGAACCAAATGGAAGAGCCCAAACCCACTTTTGGACCCTAACCAATTCGGCATTAAACATAAACCCACCCAAATCCAACAATTTTTACATTATTCTTTCATGCATGTACTTAGAATGCAAAGTTGATGGGTTTTAAAATAACAATTCGAAGCATATTTCAACAACTTCGGCTCTAGATACCATTGTTGGGATTTAACAAGTTTGAGAAGTCTTAAAACCTTTTAAGAATCTTAATAAACGGAAGCGTGTAATTATCAAATTTTACTTGTTGAACTTTAAGCCAATTAAAGCTAAATCTCAATAGGATCAAGTTGTGAATATATACTTACAAATTAACAAGAAAGGATAGTGTTTATACCTCCTCAAAACAAGTTTGAGGGTTCTTCAAAATGAGCAGAAAGTTTGAAGGAGATGATGATGAAATGAACTCCTAACTTGAACCTTCAAGTGTATAGAACCCTAAGCTCTTGTACTCCAACACCACCCTTAATCTTGGCAATACTTTGGAACCTTTAAACCCTTGTTAACTAAGCTAGAAAACCAGTTTTCTGCCTTGATAAAATTCGAACAGCAGCAGCCTGGTGCAGCTCAAAATGATGATGAATGTGATGAATATTAGCTTCTAACTTGAAGCCTCAAGTGTTGCATACCCCAAGCAATAACCCCAACACCTTTGTAATTAGTTAGGATTTAATTGACACTAGATGCAAGCTTGCAAAAACAAAATTTGAACTCCTCTTTTGAGCAAAAAGGCCACGGCCAACAGGTAGGAAAGGAGACTGTTTTGAGCAGTTTTTTTTTTAAGCTATTGCATCTATGTTTTCACTTGGAAGAGAGTGGTCAAGCCTTGGTACAAGTATATAGCATGCACCTATGGGATTGTGTAATTGAAAGCATCAAAAAAACAAGCATGGGTGAAGTACTTGGAGTCCCAAAAAAAACTGCCCATTACTTATATTTATAATAAATTTATAAAACTTATTCAAAGTTATATAAAACTTGTTATAAATATAATGCTTTTGTTAAGTTTCTTTTATTTTATAAACCATTTTATAAAATATAACACAACTTAATTATTTAAACCAATAAATAATTAAATATAAATTATCCAAATAATTTATCCCAAGTGATAATATTTCAGAAACCCGATTTTCTAAAATCCAAGTGTCGCGAATTTATTTAACGAACCAATCGTTAAGTTTAAATAGTATAAGGTGTCGGTAAGCTTGTTATTGGGTATGACCCGACTTGGATCATAACATGTTAGCCACATTAATTTGATATATCTCTCGGGCATACGGAAAACCTACAGGAGGCACTACTTATATGGGAATAGAAGTATTATATATACCGACCACAAAAGTCTTCAACACATATTTAATCGGAAACAACTGAATATGAGGTAGCGTAGGTGGATTGAATTATTGAATGATTACGACTTTGAGATTCGTTACCACCCGGGGAAGGCAAATGTGGTAGCCGATGCCTTGAGCAGGAAGGACAGAGAACCCATTCGAGTAAAATCTATGAATATAATGATTCATAATAACCTTACTACTCAAATAAAGGAGGCGCAACAAGGAGTTTTAAAAGAGGGAAATTTAAAGGATGAAATACCCAAAGGATCGGAGAAGCATCTTAATATTCGGGAAGACGGAACCCGGTATAGGGCTGAAAGGATTTGGGTACCAAAATTTGGAGATATGAGAGAAATGGTACTTAGAGAAGCTCATAAAACCAGATACTCAATACATCCTGGAACGGGGAAGATGTACAAAGATCTCAAGAAACATTTTTGGTGGCCAGGTATGAAAGCCGATATTGCTAGATATGTAGGAGAATGTTTGACGTGTTCTAAGGTCAAAGCTGAACATCAGAAACCATCTGGTCTACTACAACAACCTGAAATCCTGGAATGGAAATGGGAAAACATTACCATGGATTTCATTACTAAATTGCCAAGGACTGCAAGTGGTTATGATACTATTTGGGTAATAGTTGATCGTCTCACCAAATCAGCACACTTCCTGCCAATAAGAGAAGATGACAAGATGGAGAAGTTAGCACGACTGTATTTGAAGGAAGTCATCGCCAGACATGGAATACCAATCTCTATTATCTCTGATAGGGATGGCAGATTTATTTCAAGATTCTGGCACACATTACAGCAAGCATTAGGAACTCGTCTAGACATGAGTACTGCCTATCATCCACAAACTGATGGATAAAGCGAAAGGACGATACAAACGCTTGAAGACATGCTACGAGCATGTGTTATTGATTTCGGAAACAGTTGGGATCGACATCTACCGTTAGCAG
Source organism: Rutidosis leptorrhynchoides (assembly GCF_046630445.1). Classification (NCBI taxonomy): domain Eukaryota; kingdom Viridiplantae; phylum Streptophyta; class Magnoliopsida; order Asterales; family Asteraceae; genus Rutidosis; species Rutidosis leptorrhynchoides. The sequence goes on from NC_092343.1 coordinate 244,332,402, forward strand.
AATTTTCCTACAACAACAGCTACCATTCAAGCATTGAGATGGCGCCGTTTGAAGCACTTTATGGTAGAAAGTGCAGGTCTCCGATTTGTTGGAGTGAAGTGGGGGATAGACAGATTACGGGTCCGGATATTATACAAGAAACTACCGAGAAGATCATCCAAATTCAACAACGGTTGAAAACCGCCCAAAGTCGACAAAAGAGCTACGCTGACATTAAAAGAAAAGATATAGAATTTGAAATTGCACCTTGGAAAGGCGTTGTTCGATTTGGTAAACGAGGGAAATTAAATCCAAGGTATATTAGACCATTCAAGATTATTGATCGTGTCGGACCAGTAGCTTACCGACTTGAGTTACCTCAACAACTCGTGGCTGTACATAACACTTTCCACGTCTCGAATTTGAAGAAATGTTTTGCTAAAGAAGATCTCACTATTCCGTTAGATGATATCCAAATCAACGAAAAACTTCAATTCATCGAAGAACCCGTCGAAATAATGGATCGTGAGGTTAAAAGACTTAAGCAAAACAAGATACCAATTGTTAAGGTTAGATGGAATGCTCGTAGAGGACCCGAGTTCACCTGGGAGTGTGAAGATCAGATGAAGAAGAAATACCCGCATCTATTTCCAGAAGATTCGTCAACACCTTCAATAGCTAAAAATTTCGGGACGAAATTTATTTAACGGGTAGGTACTGTAGTGACCCGAACTTTTCCATGTTTATATATATTAATTGAGATTGATATTTACATGATTAAATGTTTCCAACATGTTAAGCAATCAAACTTGTTAAGACTTGATTAATTGAAATATGTTTCATATAGACAATTGACCACCCAAATTGATCGGTGATTTACGAACGTTAAAACTTGTAAAAACTATATGATGACATATATATGGATATATATATATATATATATATAGTTAACATGATACTATGATAAGTAAACATATCATTAAGTATATTAACAATGAACTACATATATAAAAACAAGACTACTAACTTAATGATTTTTAAACGAGATATATATGTAACGATTATCGTTGTAAAGACATTTAATGTATATATATCATATTAAGAGATATTCATACATGATAATATCATGATAATATAATAATTTAAAATTTCATTTGATATTATAAACATTGGGTTAACAACATTTAACAAGATCGTTAACCTAAAGGTTTCAAAACAACACTTACATGTAACGACTAACGATGACTTAACGACTCAGTTAAAATGTATATACATGTAGTGTTTTAATATGTATTTATACACTTTTGAAAGACTTCAATACACTTATCAAAATACTTCTACTTAACAAAAATGCTTACAATTTGTGGCGACTCCGTCAAAACACCTAACGGCTCCGTCACTTGGTCCCACAGCTTGATCGAAACTCTATATGAATTTAATAAAACAACCTTGCATTCTTTATTTAAAAATGATTTCCTATAAAGGAAATCTACTAAAATGTATAAGTTTAGAAAAACTATACAATAATACTTTAACCAAAAGTTGACCAAAACAAAGTCAACAAACAACCACTATTTAATGTAACAAAATAGAATGCAAGTTAATGTTTAACAAAAGCTGCCATCATAAATATGCAGACTCTCTAAGCACAGCGGAAGCAATCAATCATGAACCTGAGAATAAAACATGCGAGTAACTGTCAACAAAAATGTTGAGTGAATTATAGGTTTAATATTGCAAACAATATTTAATTTAAACAACAAAAATTTATGTTTGAAAACATAAAAACTCCTTTTTGGACCACCAAATTATATGCTAGAAAACATATAATAAAACATTATTCCATTTTTCGTGAGCCACCTGGTAACCACTTAACCATTTATTTACCCTTGCCAAACACAATAAATAATATACACCGAACAAGTGTATCTACAACAAAATACGAAGTACTAAACATTCCGATTATAAATTGCTAGCGCAACTAGCTCGAAATGGGGTTGTCAAACCCGATAGATCTATCCGTAGGATTCGCGTTCACCAGTAGAAACCAGTGATTACAGTTACCAGACTAGGGAATATTTTTGTTCAACTCACAATGAATAATTTAAACCAACTTCCACTTGTGTCCAAAATATAAAATAAATTGCATGTATTCTCATCCCAAAAGATTTAAAATAGAAAAATGGGACTATAACTCACCTTATTAGCAAACGAAGTAACCACACAATTATGCGAACAGTAAATGAAGTAAAGTGATCATGAATGATCACAACGCCGACCTATAAATAAAGCAGGTCGATATAAATAACTAACTTAGGTCAAGTCTTAGTATGATAGCTATTGTACATATTGCAAGTAGACATAGAACAATACTCAACATGCATCGGTTTGATCGGAACAGCGTACGGACACACACTTTCTATTTTTAGAAAGTTTCTATTTTTAGCAGGTTTCCATTTTTGGAAAGTTACTATTTTTGGAAAGTTTCTATTTTTGGAAAGTTTCCAAATTTAGAAAGTTTCTATTTTTGGAAAGTTTCTATTTTTGGCAAGTTTCTATTTTTGGAAAGTTTCTATTTTTGGAAAGTTTCCAAATTTAGAAAGTTTCTATTTTAGGAAAGTTTATAAGTTAGGAAAGTTTCCTTAATTAGAAAGTCAACAAAAGTCAACTAAAAGTCAAAGTCAACCGAAAGTCAACTCAAAAGTCAACCTTGGTCAAACATGGTCAATGTAAATTTTAAAAGTGTAAGTTATAATAATAATATAAGTTATAACGTTTATTAAAGTTAAATATGTCTAATTATGTCATAACATAAGTTTAATTAAATTAAAATGAATTATTAAAGTTAATATAAGTTTAAATGGTATAATTAATATAACACAAGTATTTAATTAATTAATTAAATATTAGTCATAATGTAAGTGTTATTAATTAATAATAAATTTTAAATCATATCATAAGTATTATTAATTAATAATGAATTATTAATCATATCATAAGTTTCTAATTATAATTATTAAATCATAAGTATTTAATAATTAAATTATAATTAAATAATAACTAAGCCTTATAATAATTAAATAATTAATTAATCCTTATTATAAGTCTTATAATAGTAATCTCATAATATAAGTTTAATACTTATCATAAGTATTTTCCATTAATAATGAAGTATCATTTATCATATGTTTAATTAAAATGTTAATTAAATCATAAGTATTAATTAAATGATATAATAAATATATATCATAAGTTGTAAATAATAATAATTAATTTTTTTTTATCATAAGTAATTAAATAATAATGAAATCCATTATTTATATCATAAGTTTAATAATTAGTCACAAGTTTTAAATCAAAAGTTCATCGGGTCGTATCCTGAGCCCCGGGTGTCGATTTTCGGCGAGCCTTACATATATCTCCGCCTAAGCAAACCACCTGACACTTTGGTACACTCAAGAACACCCCAAGAACATCCCACAAGTCGTGATGTACAGCCAATTCACTACTTGGAACTTCAATTCAACCAAAATCGTGTTTTAGACGCAACGGGTGATTCGTGGCTCGGATTGAGATGACCCGAACATGAAAGTTCGTCCCACCATCAGTCCTAACACACTAACACACCCTAGAGTCACCAATTATGGTCATAAAGTCGGACCAAACCTGGTTCATACCAAAATCACATTTCAATCTTAACAAAATACCACTTTGATCATATCTAGGGCTCCGGGAATCGAAACGACATGAATCCGGAGTCTAAAATTAATGTCTTGATGAGAGGAACTCATCTAGATACTTTATTTTAACTTTTATATCAGTCACAATAGCAGAGACACACGAAAAAGCTGCTGTTCCAATTATATCAAACCGAAAACATATGTTTACGAGTAATTCTATGCATACGATCATCAATACAATAACATGTAACTATCATACTATCAATATAACATCAAAATACAGAAAAATTAATTGAAAATGAAAAAGCTAGGGTTTATGTATATACCCTAATCAAGAATCGAGAAGAAGAGGATGAAAGAACGCGAAAATAGCAACCCGAATATGTCTCTAGCCTTGAAAAATGATGAAGAATTGATTGGTTGATGATGTTGGCCAAATATTATGATAGGAGTGTGCTAGGGTTCGGCCAAAATGAAAGGAGGGAGAGGAGAGAACACAAAATTAGGTTTTAGGTGAAAATTAGAAGTGTAAATTAGAAATAAAATGGAAAATGAGAAATGGTGGGGGTGTAAGCCTATGTTCGGCTGAATTTGGCAAGGGGTGGGACCCACATGGCCCACTTTGATCATGTGGATAATCTCTTGTGGTCTGAACGCCCAAACGAAGCCCGAAACGCGAAAACGCTACTACGCGATTGAAAATTCGGAGAGATAACAAATACGCGACGAAAAATATACATAAACACTATATATAAATATATGACATTAAAATATCATATTTAAAATAATTAGAATTTAAAAATCTCAAAAGCTCGACCGTTGGTTTGAAAATCGAAAATATTCGCCGGATAGAAATCCGCGACACGTAGAAACGTACAACTTGAAATATGAATACAAATATTCATATAACACATAATAATTAATATATTATTACAAAAATAATAATATAGGTCATAGAAATGACGTGTCACGAATAACAATTAACGGTCGTTAAATAATTAACGGCAAAAGATAACGGAAAAAGTAGGGTCGTTACAGTACCTTCCCGTTACGGAAATTTCGTCCCGAAATTTAAGCAGGTGCAGGGGTTGACTCAGCATCTGAGAACAAATGCGGGTACTTCTGCCTCATCTAGTCTTCATGCCCCCAAGTGAACTCGGGACCGCGTCTGGCGTTCCATCGAACTCGAACAATAGGAATTTTGCCCTGCTTGAGAGTCTTAACCTCTCGGTTCATAATTTCGACAGGTTCCTCAATAAAATGGAGTTGTTTATCAACATGAAGTTCCTCCAAAGGAATAGTTTCACCGGCCTAGGCCAAACACTTCTTCAAATTCGATACATGAAAAACATCGTGAACAGCACTGAGTTCTCGTGGCAACTTCAAACGATAAGCCGCCGGTCCAACTCTCTCAATAATCTCAAAAGGTCCAACAAAACGAGGACTCAACTTTCCCCTTTTACCAAAACGTATCACACCCTTCCAAGGTGAAGCCTTTAACATAACACGGTCACTGACCTGAAATTCAATATCGTTCCTTCTCTTATTGGCATAACTCTTTTGCCGACTTCTGGCGGTTCTCAATCTTTCCTTAATCTGTACGATCTTCTCGGTAGTCTCATGAATAATTTCTGGACCTGTGAGTTGAGCATCCCCAACCTCATTCCAGCTGACAGGAGACCTACACTTTCTACCATACAGAGCTTCAAATGGTGCGGCTTTAATACTTGCATGATAACTGTTATTATAAGAAAATTCAACCAGTGGAAGGTACTTATCCCAACCATTACCAAAATCAATGATGCATGCTCGTAACATGTCTTCCAACGTTTGAATGGTCCTTTCACTATGACCTTTCGTCTGAGGATGATAAGCGGTGCTCACATCCAACTTAGTTCCCAAAGCTTCCTGTAAGGATCGCCAAAACCTCGATGTAAATCGACTGTCTCGGTCCGAAATAATAGATACGGGAACACCATGTCTAGAAACAATCTCCTTCAAATACAAACGGGTAAGCTTCTCTATCGAATCTGTTTCCTTAATTGGCAAGAAATGAGTTGACTTAGCGAGTTGGTCAACAATCACCCAAATGGTATCATAACCACCCACAACTCTTGGTAACTTCGTAATAAAATCCATTGTAATACCTTCCCACTTCCACTCGAGAATCTCAAGTTGTACCAACAGTCCAGACGGTTTCTAATGTTCAGCCTTAACCTTAGCACAGGTCAAACAGGTAACCACATACGCAGCCATATCAGCTTTCAAATTAGGCCACCAATACAGCTCCTTAAGATCATGATACATCTTTCCTGAACCAGGATGAATAGAGTACCCATACTTATGAGCCTCATCTAAAACAAGTTTCGTAGATCACCAAACTTCGGAACCCAAAGGCATCCCGCAAAAATACCGAGTGCCATCGGTTCGTACCTCAAACTGTCTACTTAGGCCTTTGACCTTCCCGTTACGAAATTTTCCTCCTTCAAGGCTTCTTGTTGAGCTGCAAGAATCTGCCTTGCGAGGTTTGTTCGTATGGTCATATTCAAGGCCCTAAACTTACGAGGTTCAACTCTCTCTTTTCGACTCAAAGCATCGGCTACAACATTGGCCTTTCCAGGATGATATAGAAGTTCAAAATCATAATCGTTCAACGTCTCAACCCATCTTCGCTGTCTCATATTTAGCTGTTTTTGATCAAGAATATGTTGAAGACTTTTGTGATCAGTGTACACTGCACATTTGACCCCATATAAGTAATGTCTCCAATTCTTGAGTGCGAATATAACAACTCCCAATTCTAAATCATGGGTTGTATAATTCTGCTCGTGGATCTTCAACTGACATGACGCATATGCGATAACCTTCTTTCATTGCATCAAAACACACCCAAAGCCTTGACGCGAAGTATCACAATAAACAACAAAATCATAATTACCCTTAGGTAGTGACAATATCGGAGCGGTAGTCAACTTCTTCTTCAAAATTTAAGAAGCGGTCTCTTGTTTATCCTTCCACTCATACTTCTCCCCCTTATGCGTTAAAGTAGTCAGAGGTGTCGCTATACGAGAGAAATCTTGAATGAACCTTCTATAATATCCTACCAATCCTAGAAACTGACGGATCTGAGTAGGAGTTTTCGGAGTTTCCCACTTTTCGATCGCCTCAATCTTAGCAGGATCAACTTGTATTCCCTGTTTACTAACAATGTGACCAAGGAATTGAACTTCTCTTAACCAGAAAGCACACTTAGAGAACTTAGCGTACAACTCTTCTTTTCTCAATAGATCAAGCACTAACTTCAAGTGTTCTTCGTGCTCTTCATTACTCTTAGAATAAATAAGGATGTCGTCAATGAAAACAATAACGAACTTGTCTAAATAAGGTCTGCACACATGGTTCATGAGGTCCATGAACACAGCAGATGCATTTGTCAATCCGAACAGTATAACAAGAAACTCAAAGTGACCGTAACGGGTGCGAAAAGCAGTTTTCGAAACATCAGATTCTTTAACACGCAACTGATGATAACCGGAACGAAGATCGATTTCAGAATAAATGGACAAACCTTGAAGTTGATCGAACAGATCATCAATTCTCGGAAGAGGGTAACGGTTCTTAACTGTAAGCTTGTTCAACTCGCGATAATCACTATACCATCGGAACGAACCACCCTTCTTCTTAACAAACAAAACAGGAGCTCCCCAAGGGGACGAACTGGGATGAATGAAATGTAGTTGCAACAATGAGGGAAGAAATATACGAAGTAGTCACTTCGGTGGCATAGATATTTAAGGCAATTCTCTCGAAGGAGATAACGAGGATCATGGACTTCAAAGTAAATTTTGATTACATTTCCGAAAGGAAGACGTACGAAAGGTGTGATATTTCAACGAGAGTGAACTTCCTTGTACAATGAGTGAGGCAATCTAGGATTCATCCATATTCTTAAATTTATGTGCGGATGAAAAGAACGCGAATCATGGGTTATAAAGAATGGCCGACTCCAGGTTAGATGAATCTCCAAAAATAATTTCGTGCACCCTAAAGTATCGAATCCTAGGATTGATGTTTACGAGGGTGTTGCGGTTGACAGCGAAAATTGAGAGTAGAAACTCCTCAAACGGTCTAGAGTAATATATATCCATGATACCCATTATAACAACAGTTGGGGTAGAAACCCACCTAGCGCCTTTTCTACAATAAGGTGACCATCGAGGGTACCCCAGAAAATTGATTTATCGGTCCGCGTTTCGGCCATGTCCAACCATAAGAGATAAAATCTAATGAGCGCAAAGACTCTCCAACAAATTTACAAAGCCGGCCCCCAAAGTGGTGTAAGAGTTTCTATCAACGAACTTAATGGTAAGTTTCATCCTTAAACGGAGAATAAGAAGAACCGTGATCCAAACACCTTGTAGAGTAATGTGAAAATTTGATAAGATCAATCAAAAGGGGTTTTGAAAAAGCTTTAAACGTTTGATGTGACAACATAAACGGAATGAAGTTCTTAGTAATTTAGAAGTATGTACAATGTGTACCATTTTATATAAAATAATCTGACTTAATTAAACAACTCAATAAAGGTGTGGTTTTAAAATAATTTTGAAGGCATAATTTAGTATGTACTAATCAAAATAAGTTAAGGTAAACTTATTCATTTGAATCTATACGTACATATACGATTTTATAAATTGTATACATGACAAAATATTTTATTACTTCTATTCACCCATAAATCCGTGAGAACCGCCCAATTAAACAAATGTGTACAACTCCCGATGATAAATAGAGTATCTGTATTTCAGAGGTTACTAGTTGAAGTAAGATCGTGAAAGATCGAGTAAATGAATTGAATCGTCGTGCGACATTTGACCAACAAATGTTACGAGGTCATGAAAACCAATGAGTTAAATATTGTTTTGACTATTATCAGGACATAAGTCCTTGGGCCAAAACTCTTCACGTGCGAAGCTGTCACTAACAAGCGAGTTATGAATGATAAAACATAGGGTAAGTAGTTCCGTTAAGACGAGTCTCTCGTATATCAACAAATAAGATAATGAGTATCTTCCTTACTCATGTAACAACGTTAGAATTTCCGAATGAGTGGTGTATAAATTTTCTCTGACTCACTTTCTATTCCTCATGTCACAATATTGGGACTTTTTATGAATTAACGTAATATAATCACATTGGCCTGACGCCATTATATTTCACTAACTCATAGTTCCATTCCAATATCACTACATAAGGTCAGGACACGTGGTCAACCTCGAATTTCAACACAATTTCCCTAAAACAATTTCTTAACAATGTGCTAAGGATAGCACAAGAGACAAAGACATCGAAAGTAATGAATAGGAGTAATGGTGACATGAAAATGTCTTCGAAGTACCAAGAATCTCTAAAAGTCAAGGATGACGTTTTTCGGTTCAAAAACCAAAGCACATAGGCACAACGGCACAATGGCATGTAATGTAACAAAAATGTTATATACCCAAACACAGTAGCTGACATTGAAATGCCGAGCCTTTAGAAGTCAAGAATGACATCTCGCGTAATATAACTCAAACGTTATATACATAACCATAATAGATGACATAGAAATGCCGAGAATTTTAGAACACCTAATGTAACTCAAATGTTATATCAATAAACACAAATTATGACATAGAAATGTCAAGAATTTCAGAAGTCAAGAATGTCACCCCCCCTCGGTTTCACTAACCGAGGTGTTCCCATAAAAGATGAACTCGCATGAGTCGGAGAATACGTTTAAATCGGAATGGGAGTTCCTCCCGGATTCAGAACATAATAGAAATGTATGTATGATAACAATATACATACCAATACGATACAAATAATCACATATAGTAATATATAATAGGCCGGGCTGTAGACTAGACTCACTAATGCACCCTATTGACTCGGGTAACGACATCAATGCAGCCTAATTCCCTACAACCAGAGCTCTGATACCAACTGTGACGACTCCGTCAAAACACCTAACGGCTCCGTCACTTGGTCCCACAGCTTGATCGAAACTCTATATGAATTTAATAAAACAACCTTGCATTCTTTATTTAAAAATGATTTCCTATAAAGGAAATCTACTAAAATGTATAAGTTTAGAAAAACTATACAATAATACTTTAACCAAAAGTTGACCAAAACAAAGTCAACAAACAACCACTATTTAATGTAACAAAATAGAATGCAAGTTAATGTTTAACAAAAGCTGCCATCATAAATATGCAGACTCTCTAAGCACAGCGGAAGCAATCAATCATGAACCTGAGAATAAAACATGCGAGTAACTGTCAACAAAAATGTTGAGTGAATTATAGGTTTAATATTGCAAACAATATTTAATTTAAACAACAAAAATTTATGTTTGAAAACATAAAAACTCCTTTTTGGACCACCAAATTATATGCTAGAAAACATATAATAAAACATTATTCCATTTTTCGTGAGCCACCTGGTAACCACTTAACCATTTATTTACCCTTGCCAAACACAATAAATAATATACACCGAACAAGTGTATCTACAACAAAATACGAAGTACTAAACATTCCGATTATAAATTGCTAGCGCGACTAGCTCGAAATGGGGTTGTCAAACCCGATAGATCTATCCGTAGGATTCGCGTTCACCAGTAGAAACCAGTGATTACAGTTACCAGACTAGGGAATATTTTTGTTCAACTCACAATGAATAATTTAAACCAACTTCCACTTGTGTCCAAAATATAAAATAAATTGCATGTATTCTCATCCCAAAAGATTTAAAATAGAAAAATGGGACTATAACTCACCTTATTAGCAAACGAAGTAACCACACAATTATGCGAACAGTAAATGAAGTAAAGTGATCATGAATGATCACAACGCCGACCTATAAATAAAGCAGGTCGATATAAATAACTAACTTAGGTCAAGTCTTAGTATGATAGCTATTGTACATATTGCAAGTAGACATAGAACAATACTCAACATGCATCGGTTTGATCGGAACAGCGTACGGACACACACTTTCTATTTTTAGAAAGTTTCTATTTTTAGCAGGTTTCCATTTTTGGAAAGTTACTATTTTTGGAAAGTTTCTATTTTTGGAAAGTTTCCAAATTTAGAAAGTTTCTATTTTTGGAAAGTTTCTATTTTTGGAAATTTTCCAAATTTAGAAAGTTGCTATTTTAGGAAAGTTTATAAGTTAGGAAAGTTTCCTTAATTAGAAAGTCAACAAAAGTCAACTGAAAGTCAAAGTCAACCGAAAGTCAACTCAAAAGTCAACCTTGGTCAAACATGGTCAATGTAAATTTTAAAAGTGTAAGTTATAATAATAATATAAGTTATAACGTTTATTAAAGTTAAATATGTCTAATTATGTCATAACATAAGTTTAATTAAATTAAAATGAATTATTAAAGTTAATATAAGTTTAAATGGTATAATTAATATAACACAAGTATTTAATTAATTAATTAAATATTAGTCATAATGTAAGTGTTATTAATTAATAATAAATTTTAAATCATATCATAAGTATTATTAATTAATAATGAATTATTAATCATATCATAAGTTTCTAATTATAATTATTAAATCATAAGTATTTAATAATTAAATTATAATTAAATAATAACTAAGCCTTATAATAATTAAATAATTAATTAATCCTTATTATAAGTCTTATAATTGTAATCTCATAATATAAGTTTAATACTTATCATAAGTATTTTCCATTAATAATGAAGTATCATTTATCATATGTTTAATTAAAATGTTAATTAAATCATAAGTATTAATTAAATGATATAATAAATATATATCATAAGTTGTAAATAATAATAATTACTTTTTTTTATCATAAGTAATTAAATAATAATGAAATCCATTATTTATATCATAAGTTTAATAATTAGTCACAAGTTTTAAATCAAAAGTTCATCGGGTCGTATCCTGAGCCCCGGGTGTCGATTTTCGGCGAGCCTTACATATATCTCCGCCTAAGCAAACCACCCGACACTTTGGTACACTCAAGAACACCCCAATAACATCCCACAAGTCGTGATGTACAGCCAATTCACTACTTGGAACTTCAATTCAACCAAAATCGTGTTTTAGACGCAACGGGTGATTCGTGGCTCGGATTGAGATGACCCGAACATGAAAGTTAGTCCCACCATCAGTCCTAACACACTAACACACCCTAGAGTCACCAATTATGGTCACAAAGTCGGACCAAACCTGGTTCATACCAAAATCACATTTCAATCTTAACAAAATACCACTTTGATCATATCTAGGGCTCCGGGAATCGAAACGACATGAATCCGGAGTCTAAAATTAATGTCTTGATGAGAGAAACTCATCTAGATACTTTATTTTAACTTTTATATCAGTCACAATAGCAGAAACACACGAAAAAGCTGCTGTTCCAATTATATCAAACCGAAAACATATGTTTACGAGTAATTCTATGCATACGATCATCAATACAATAACATGTAACTATCATACTATCAATATAACATCAAAATACAGAAAAATTAATTGAAAATGAAAAAGCTAGGGTTTATGTATATACCCTAATCAAGAATCGAGAAGAAGAGGATGAAAGAACGGGAAAATAGCAACCCGAATATGTCTCTAGCCTTGAAAAATGATGAAGAATTGATTGGTTGATGATGTTGGCCAAATATTATGATAGGAGTGTGCTAGGGTTCGGCCAAAATGAAAGGAGGGAGAGGAGAGAACACAAAATTAGGTTTTAGGTGAAAATTAGAAGTGTAAATTAGAAATAAAATGGAAAATGAGAAATGGTGGGGGTGTAAGCCTATGTTCGGCTGAATTTGGCAAGGGGTGGGCCCCACATGGCCCACTTTGATCATGTGGATAATCTCTTGTGGTCCGAACGCCCAAACGAAGCCCGAAACGCGAAAACGCTACTACGCGATTGAAAATTCGGAGAGATAACAAATACGCGACGAAAAATATACATAAACACTATATATAAATATATGACATTAAAATATCATATTTAAAATAATTAGAATTTAAAAATCTCAAAAGCTCGACCGTTGGTTTGAAAATCGAAAATATTCGCCGGATAGAAATCCGCGACACGTAGAAACGTACAACTTGAAATATGAATACAAATATTCATATAACACATAATAATTAATATATTATTACAAAAATAATAATATAGGTCATAGAAATGACGTGTCACGAATAACAATTAACGGTCGTTAAATAATTAACGGCAAAAGATAACGGAAAAAGTAGGGTCATTACATAGAACTCATCCCACATCGGTAGGGGAGGAGAACGAAACACCCCTTATAAAGGGTGTGGATACCTCCTCTAGTGGACGCGTTTTGAGGGTGAGTCCCGAGAAACAAAACCGTGAGCCACCGTGCGTCGGGGCAAAGCGGACAATATCCACTACGGGTTGTACTCGAGCTGTTACAAGATGGTATCAGAGCTGGGGCCTGCATCGATGTGCACTGCGGGGACGCAGTGTCCTGAGTGGGGGAGAGTGTGAGAACTCATCCCACATCGGTAGGGGAGGAGAACGAAACACCCCTTATAAAGGGTGTGGATACCTCCTCTAGTGGACGCGTTTTGAGGGTGAGTCCAGAGAAACAAAACCGTGAGCCACCGTGCGTCGGGGCAAAGCGGACAATATCCACTACGGGTTGTACTCGAGCTGTTACACAATTACATCCTCGTTCAGTTTCATCAACAATTCTACTCGTATGCACCCGTATTCGTACTCGTACAATACACAGCTTTTAGATGTATGTACTATTGGTATATATACTCCAATGATCAGCTCTTAGCAGCCCATGTGAGTCAGCTAACACATGTAGGAACCATCATTTGGCAACTAGCATGAAATATCTCATAAAATTACAAAAATATGAGTAATCATTCATGACTTATTTACATGAAAACAAAATTACATATCCTTTATATCTAATCCATACACCAACGACCAAAAACACCTACAAACACTTTCATTTTTCAATTTTCTTCATCTAATTGATCTCTCTCAAGTTCTATCTTCAAGTTCTAAGTGTTCTTCATATATTCTACAAGTTCTAGTTACATAAAATCAAGAATACTTTCAAGTTTGCTAGCTCACTTCCAATCTTGTAAGGTGATCATCCAACCTCAAGAAATCTTAATTTTTTACAGTAGGTTATCATTCTAATATAAGGTAATAATCATATTCAAACTTATATCAATTTCTATAACTATAACAATCTTATTTCGAGTGGAAATCTTACTTGAAATTGTTTTCGTGTCATGATTCTGCTTCAAGAACTTTCAAGCCATCCAAGGATCCGTTGAAGCTAGATCTATTTTTCTCATTTCTAGTAGGTTTATCCAACGAACTTGAGGTATTAATGATGTTCGTAACATCATTTGATTCATACATATAAAGCTATCTTATTCGAAGGTTTAAACTTGTAATCACTAGAACATAGTTTAGTTAATTCTAAACTTGTTCGCAAATAAAAGTTAATCCTTCTAACTTGACTTTTAAAATCAACTAAACATATGTTCTATATCTATATGATATGCTAACTTAATGATTTAAAACTTGGAAACACGGAAAACACCGTAAAATCGGATTTACGCCGTCGTAGTAACACCGCGGGCTGTTTTGGGTTAGTTAATTAAAAACTATGATAAACTTTGATTTAAAAGTTGTTATTCTGGGAAAATTATTGTTATTATGAACATGAAACTATATCCAAAAATTATGGTTAAACTCAAAGCGGAAGTATGTTTTCTAAAATGGTCATCTAGACGTCGTTCTTTCGACTGAAATGACTACCTTTACAAAAACGACTTGTAACTTATTTTTTTCGACTATAAACCTATACTTTTTCTCTTTAGATTCATAAAATAGAGTTCAATATGAAACCATATCAATTTGATTCACTCAAAACGGATTTAAAATGAAGAAGTTATGGGTAAAACAAGATTGGATAATTTTTCTCATTTTAGCTACGTGAAAATTGGTAACAAATCTATTCCAACCATAACTTAATCAACTTGTATTGTATATTATGTAATCTTGAGATACCATAGACACGTATACAATGTTTCGACCTATCATGTCGACACATCTATATATATTTCAGAACAACCATAGACACTCTATATGTGAATGTTGGAGTTAGCTATACAGGGTTGAGGTTGTTGGGATTTAACAAGTTACAAAATGCTTAAGACATTTTAAGAATCATATTAAAGCGGAAGCATGTAAGAACTACCATTTAGAACTTGTTAATCTTTAACCAATTAAAGTTAAATCCCAATAAGGATCAAGTTGTGTTATATACTTACAAACTACAAGCAAGTAAAGAGATTATACCTACTCCAAGCTTGCTAGTAAGGAATGAAGATGATGATGTTGAATGGAGCTCCAAAAGTGTGAAACCTCAAGTAGTTATACCCCAAACTTTGCACCAACACCCTAGCTTTTAGTTAGGATTTATTTGACACTTAATATGAGCTTGCATAAACTAGTGAAGAACCCTTTTCTTCCCCTAAACACCCATGGCATACAGCAGCAGCTAGAGAGATTTTTATGCAGTTTTTTTGATGTATTTTGTGTATATGCATGTGTAGTAGTGACTATGAGTCAATGGACATGTTTTATAGAATGATGCAAAAGCATGGCACACTAAAGAAGGAATCTCTAGCATGTGCACTTGACTCCCAATGCCACTACCAACAAGTTTATAACAAATTAGTTTTATAAAAGAATTAGTTTTTTATAAAACCTTTTAATTTTTATAAACTTCCATATATTTATATATATACATTTTATATAAAACCAAATTATATAAAATGTAACATAAATACATTAATTATTTAACCTATAAATAATTAAATCCATAATATATATAAGTTATTCCATAATTTATACATATATATGTATACATCAAGTAATATCTCAGAAAACCGTTTTCTTAAAGTTCAAGTGTCGCGTATTTAATCAATGATCCAATCGTTAAGATTAAATACGTACAAGGTGTCGGTAAGTTTGTTATTGGGTATGACCTGACTTGGATCATAACACATTAGCCACATTAATTTAATATGTCTCTCGGGCATACGGAATACCTTCAATCTCCCATTTGCACGAGAAACATAAGAAATTAATGCAAGTGATGGATACCACCTAACGACCGTCCATCACCCCCAATGTGTTATGACTTTGTGCCATTCAATAACATCATCCCTTTCGAGTTCCCATCTCGAATATGAATAGGTGAATCTTTCATCACATCCTTTTGTCCTAGATGTCATGTTAAATCCAAGAGACACAGAGTGATCACTCTCTTCTAGATCTAACTTTATCAGGCCTTAGACATCTGACTCTCAACGAATAAGAGGGACAAATTCCATCTTGACTACATACGTCCTAAATATGTACCTTGCATTATGCCTGAGCTCTTCCTTGTGAACTACCATATTTCAGAATAGCGAAGGAAAGAATCAAGGCACAATACCTAGTAAATATCCGAATCCAATATGTATCTCAGGTCAGAGGATACTATGATATTCGCCTTTTACTCAAGATTACATGTGATCAACCACAAAGGCTCCATTTAGTAAATCTTGAGGGCGGGTCTTCCAATATTTGTATACTACAAATATCTATGAACCTTGGTTACAACCTTGCCCCACATTCATCCCGTGAATGTATACCAATCCAAGTTCATAATAGTCTAAACCTCATACTTGCTCCCACAAATGTGATCGACTACGGAATTTAGAATAATTGCTTATTCATGGATAAAATATGCAAAATAGGAACTTAACTCAAAATAAATTAAACCATAATTATATTAATGAGTTTGAACAATTTCGTTCCGTTACAATACTTAAAACAGATCATGACCAATCACTAGAATATCGAAGCCCTAATGCACAAACATGTCCTGCATGTTTTGATCCATGTAAGAGCTTCGTGAGAGGATCCGCTATATTAAGATCTGTGTGAACTTTGCGAATACATATCTTTCCCTTTTCAACTTCATCCCTTATGTAGTTGAATCTCCGCTCAATGTGACGTGTCTTTTGATGAGCACGAGGTTCCTTGATTTGTGCAATCGCACCCTCGTTGTCACAAAAGATCTCAAGAGGGTCCTGAATGGAAGGGACTACTCCTAAGTCGTCGATGAATTTCTTCATCCATGCAGCTTCCTGAGCTGCCAATGATGCGGCGATGTACTCCGACTCTGTAGTGGATAGAGCAACAACATCCTGTTTTGAACTCTTCCAAGAGACTGCACCTCCATTTAATGTGAAGACATAACCGGATTGTGATCGAGAATCATCACGATCAGTTTGGAAACTCGCGTCCACGTAACCTTTTACAGCGAGTTCCTCCTCACCAGACCCATATATAAGAAACATATCCTTAGTCCTCCTAAGGTATTTCAATATACTTTTAACAGCAATCCAATGACTGTTTCCTGGGTTATTCTGGTATCTACTTGTCAGGCTAAGGGCGCATGACACATCCGGTCTAGTGCATATCATTGCATACATGATCGATCCAATAGCAGACGCATATGGGACTTTCTTCATTCTCTCCTGTTCATCTTTTGTGGTGGGGCACTGAGATGAACTGAGAAGTGTTCCCTTTTGAATAGGTACCAAACCTTTCTTAGAGTTCTCCTTCTTGAACCTTTTCAAGATCTTTTCAATGTATGCACTTTGATTCAAACCTATCAGTTTCTTGGATCTATCCCTGTAGATCCCAATCCCCAAAACGTATTGTGCTTCTCCAAGATCCTTAATGGAGAAGCATTTACTTAACCAAGTTTTAACTCCTTGCATTGCCGGAACATCGTTTCCAAATAATAATATATCATCCACATATAATACAAAGAACATGATAGTGCTCCCACTAGCTTTCTTGTACACACAAGCTTCATCACCATTTTTAATGAAGCCAAATTTCTTGGCCTCCTCATTAAAACGATGATTCCACATTCTAGATGCTTGTTTCAATCCGTAGATTGACTTCTTTAACTTGCATACCTTTTTAGGATATTTCGGATCAACAAAACCCTCAGGCTGAACCATATAGACATCTTCCTCAAGATGTCCGTTTAGGAAAGCGGTCTTGACATCCATCTGCCATATTTCATAATCATAATGAGCAGCAATGGCAAGTAATATCCTAATAGACTTTAGCATCGCCACAGGCGAAAAAGTTTCATCATAGTCAACCCCTTGAGTTTGAGTGAAACCTTTTGCTACAAGTCTAGCTTTATATGTATCCAAGTTTACATGTATGTCTGTTTTCATCTTGAAAAGCCATTTACAATCAACTAGCCTTGAGCCAGTAGGTTGTTCAACAAGTTCCCAAACTTGGTTGTCATACATGGATTGCATCTCAGCGTTCATGGCTTCCTGCCATTTATCTTTATCAATCCTTGATAAAGCATCTTGGTAGTTTATTGGTTCATCCAAATCAACCACATAGCAACCATCCATGAGAAACCCATATCTCTCAAGAGGATTACTAATCCTACCAGATCTGCGAACGTCTTGTGTATTTTGATCATCCATCTGATCACTCTCAACATTTTCATGTTGAGTGCTAGTGTCAGCCAATTGTGTATCATCTACTTGATCTTGAACCTCTTCAAGATCTATCTTCCTTTCACTTTTGCCTTCCATTAGGAACTTAGTTTCAAGGAATTCAGCCTTCCGAGCAACAAATACATTCTGCTCGGAAGGATCATAGAAATAGTATCCCATATCATCCTTGGGATATCCTATGAAGATACACTTCGTGGATCGAGCATTCAACTTATTAGGGAAGTAACGCTTAGGGTAAGCTTCACATCCCCATACCTTTAAGTATGATAGAGATGGAGGTTTTCCAAACCACATCTCATGAGGTGTTCGTTCCACTTTCTTGGTTGGGGCCATATTTAAAATACGAGCCGCTGAGCATAGACAATAACCCCAGAATGATAGAGGTAACGAGCTTCTAGCCATCATAGATCGAACCATATCCATTAGGGTTCGGTTCCTCCTTTCGGACACACCATTAAGCTGTGGTGTCCCGGGTGGAGTAAGTTGCGAGAAAATCCCACAACTTCTAAGATGATCTTGGAAGGCATCGCTTAGGTATTCACCTCCTCTATCGGTTCGAAGTACCTTAATTGTCTTATTGAGTTGATTTTGTACTTCGTTTTGATACTCTTTGAATGCTTCAAAAGTTTCGTCCTTATATCTTAACAAGTAGACATATCCGAAATGACTGAAGTCATCAATGAAAGTAACGAAGTATCTTTCACCATTCCTAGATATGGGCTTAAAGGATCCACATACATCCGAATGTATTAATCCCAATAAGTCCTTAGCCCTTTCGTAGGTCCCTTTGAAAGGTGCTTTAGTCATTTTGCCTTGTAAACAAGATTCACATACATCAAACGAGTCTAGTTCATTTGATTTCAAAAGGCCATTCTTTTGGAGTGTATGCATTCGATTCTTGTTTATGTGACCAAGGCGACAATGCCATAAGTAGGAATCACTCAAATCCCTTTTGAGTTTCTTGGTGCTAGTATGGTATATTGAGCTACTAGATGATGTGTCATCATGAACCAATTCATAAATTCCATTTGAAGGCGAAGCCTTGAAATAGAATACATTATCTAAACAAACATGGATATCATCATTAATAAAATTAACATTAAAACCATATTGTTTTAAACAGGAAACTGAAATAATGTTTCGACATAAATCCGGTGCATACAAAACATTGTTCAAAATAAGTTCCAAACCACTTGGAAGCTTTAATACAAAGTCTCCTTGAGCCTTCACTTGCACTTTGGCTCCATTACCCATAAAGAGACTTGATGTTCCCGTTTGCTTGCTACTTCTTTTGAACCCCTGCAAAGAATTGCAAATGTGAGTTCCACATCCAGTGTCTAATACCCATGTATTAGAAGAAGTAATACTAAGCTCTATATATACCATATATATGTTACCTGAGGATTGCCCCGAATCCCTCTTTTCCTTCAACTCCTTAAGGTAGACCGGGAAATTGCATTTCCAGTGACCCATTTCACCGCAACCGAAGCACGGGTCTTCCTTAGGGTTTGCTTGTCCGGCAACCTTTTGCTTCTTGTTCTTGTTTTTGGTTGGGGTCACCATCCTCCCCTTTCCCTTGCCTTGATTGGCGGGTCCTTTCCTCTTAGCCGCCTTTGGCTTAGAGGTGTTGTTACCTTTGGACCCACCATCATTGATCATTAGTACGGGTGAAGCCCTCTTACCCATGCTAGTTTCCGCCGTCCTGAGCATGCCATGTAGTTCGCCAATGGTCTTATCCATCCCATTCATATTGTAATTAATTACAAATTGGTCAAACCTCTTTGATAAGGAGTTTAGGATAAGATCGGTGGCTAGCTCATTGGAAATGTTAAGGTTAAGACGGTTTGCGCGATCAATGAGGCTTTTCATTTTGAGGACATAGGAGGAGACGGATTGGGTGTCATCCATACGACATGCATGTAGCGCTCGAACCGTTTCGAAGCGCTCGACACGTGCTTGTTGAAGGAACATCTCCTTCAATTGCGTTATCATGTCATATGCATTATGATGTTCGAAATCCTTTTGGAGTTCGGGTATCATAGTCCCAAGCATTAGGCAACCAACTTGCACCGAATCGGCACAATATTTGTCATAGTAAGCCATGCCCTCCGTATCATCCATGTCGGGTTGATCGGGAATGGGGTCCTCCAACACATACGCTTTATCCTCGAGTTTGAGGACAATCCTAAGATTACGGAACCAATCCATAAAGTTCGTATGGTTGAGTTTGTCTTTCTCAAGGAGAGACCTTAACGATAGGTTGTTTAGGTTAAGTGGTGCGTTTTGCATGTTGTTGTTGTTATTAGCGGCCATCTACAAAATTAACAAAGTTCATTTAAGTATTGATTTCAAATTTAATAAATAATACCCTTTTATATATAATTGTTTTATTAAATATTAGAATCCAACGGTAAATCAAATTTCGGTTAGGTGACCTTTATCCCGTTATTTGATTTAGCTAGGTAGTCATTTATATGACAATTGAAATCCTTTTGCAACTTCTAAATTATGGGATCATGCAATCCTTTTGCATGGCATATTATCCCATCAACGCCTATTTGTTCATCATGCTTCGGTGACCCTAAGTTCATGATTCCCAAATCAAGTCGTCCTACTTGTGTAAACATGTAAAATTAACATACAAGTGGTTAGGTGACCTTTATCCCACAAGCATGCGAATTTTACCTTAACCATATTGGTTAGCTCATAACGGTTAGGTGACCTTTATCCCATTATGAGTTCCCTACTATGTTTAAGTGTCCCACAAAAGGATGGCGTTAAACTTGTTTACCTTGTCGATTAAGGGATTTTAAGTTTTCGTTAATTCTAGTTTAAGAAAACATATATACCATACACCAACATGCATTTAGTGTATGGTTCATTTGAAATCCATTTTCAAATCTTGTAATTTTAACCAATTACTTGATATAAACCATTTTATATTTACGATCCTTATCATGTTCTTAATAACCGTTTATTAATTTCCTTTTAGCCGTTTTTAATTTAACCATTTAAATTTACGTTTTGCATGTTGTTAATAATGTTTAATTTAACCAATTAAATTGCCATTTTAGTTTGTTGTTGACTTGTGTGATTAACTTGTAGCATACATACAATCCACAATCATACAATAAACAACCAAGCATGCAAAACAACATGTTCACAATCAAGCCTTTTGGTAAGCATTTTGTTTAGCCGAAAACAAAATGCCACCGGGTAAGGGTAATTACACAAAGTAGGAGATTTTAAATCTCCCACTTAATCTTGCATCCAAATGCTTCTTCATGTGTTCTTCAAGTCTTCATTATCTTCATCAATTTACAAAATATATCCTAATACATTTTTGTCTAAAAAAAGAAATTACAACCTAATCTATTTTACATACCAAATATAAAATAAATTACATAACCAAATGAATTATTACATGCCAAATGAATAAATATTATTACAAATCAATTGAATAAATATAAATCAACCATGCATGCAACCAAACACAAGGTCAAGGCTTAGATTGTGAACTTTAACATACAACCAAGTATGAACCAAATGGAAGAACCAAAACCCACTTTTGGAACTCCATAAATTCGGTCATATAATAAACCCACCCAAAACCATAAATTTTTGCATTTTACAATCATGCATGTACATAAAATGCAAAATATATAGTGAGTTTAATAACTATCTCGAAGTATATTTCAACTACTTCGGCTCTAGATACCATTGTTGGGATTTAACAAGTTACAAAATGCTTAAGACATTTTAAGAATCATATTAAAGCAGAAGCATGTAAGAATTACCATTTAGAACTTGTTAATCTTTAACCAATTAAAGTTAAATCCCAATAAGGATCAAGTTGTGTTATATACTTACAAACTACAAGCAAGTAAATAGATTATACCTACTCCAAGCTTGCTAGTAAGGAATGAAGATGATGATGTTGAATGGAGCTCCAAAAGTGTGAAACCTCAAGTAGTTATACCCCAAACTTTGCACCAACACCCTATCTTTTAGTTAGGATTTATTTGACACTTAATATGAGCTTGCATAAACTAGTGAAGAACCTTTTTCTTCCCCTAAACACCCACGGCATACAGCAGCAGCTAGAGAGATTTTTATGCAGTTTTTTTTGATGTATTTTGTGTATATGCATGTGTAGTAGTGACTATGAGTCAATGGACATGTTTTATAGAATGATGCAAAAGCATGGCACACTAAAGAAGGAATCTCTAGCATGTGCACTTGACTCCCAATGCCACTACCAACAAGTTTATAAAAAATTAGTTTTATAAAAGAATTAGTTTTTTTATAAAACCTTTTAATTTTTATAAACTTCCATATATTTATATATATACATTTTATATAAAACTAAATTATATAAAATGTAACATAAATACATTAATTATTTAACCTATAAATAATTAAATCCATAATATATATAAGTTATTCCATAATTTATACATATATATGTATACATCAAGTAATATCTCAGAAAACCGTTTTCTTAAAGTTCAAGTGTCGCGTATTTAATCAATGATCCAATCGTTAAGATTAAATACGTACAAGGTGTCGGTAAGTTTGTTATTGGGTATGACCCGACTTGGATCATAACATATTAGCCACATTAATTTAATATGTCTCTCGGGCATACGGAATACCTTCAGAGGTTGATTCCAAAATATATATAGTTTGAGTTGTGATCAATACTGAGATACGTATACACTGGGTCGTGGATTGATTCAAGATAATATTTATCGATTTATTTCTGTACATCTAACTGTGGACAACTAGTTGTAGGTTACTAACGAGGACAGCTGACTTAATAAACTTAAAACATCAAAATATATTAAAAGTGTTGTAAATATATTTTGAACATACTTTGATATATATATATATATATATATATATATATATATATATATATATATATATATATATATATATATTGTTATAGGTTCGTGAATCAACCAGTGGCCAAGTCTTACTTCCCGACGAAGTAAAAATCTGTGAAAGTGAGTTATAGTCCCACTTTTAAAATCTAATATTTTTGGGATGAGAATACATGCAGGTTTTATAAATGATTTACAAAATAGACACAAGTACGTGAAACTACATTCTATGGTTGAATTATCGAAATCGAATATGCCCCTTTTTATTAAGTCTGGTAATCTAAGAATTAGGGAACAGACACCCTAATTGACGCGAATCCTAAAGATAGATCTATTGTGCCTAACAAACCCCATCCAAAGTACCGGATGCTTTAGTACTTCGAAATTTATATCATATCCGAAGGGTGTCCCGGAATGATGGGGATATTCTTATATATGCATCTTGTTAATGTCGGTTACCAGGTGTTCACCATATGAATGATTTTTATCTCTATGTATGGGATGTGTATTGAAATATGAAATCTTGTGGTCTATTATTATGATTTGATATATATAGGTTAAACCTATAACTCACCAACATTTTTGTTGACGTTTTAAGCATGTTTATTCTCTGGTGATTATTAAGAGCTTCCGCTGTCGCATACTTAAATAAGGACGAGATTTGGAATCCATGCTTGTATGATATTGTGTAAAAACTGCATTCAAGAAACTTATTTTGTTGTAACATATTTGTATTGTAAACCATTATGTAATGGTCGTGTGTAAACAGGATATTTTAGATTATCATTATTTGTTAATCTACGTAAAGCTTTTTAAACCTTTATTGATGAAATAAAGGTTATGGTTTGTTTTAAAATGAATGCAGTCTTTGAAAAACGTCTCATATAGAGGTCAAAACCTCGCAACGAAATCAATTAATATGGAACGTTTTTAATCAATAAGAACGGGACATTTCACCGTAGACCTCACACTTTGCCGCGCTATGACCATTTCTTTTACACTTGTTGCAAAATTTGGTGTAGAACCCCGAGTGATACTTTTCACACCTTTGGCATAGCTGCTTCTGATTGTTGTTGTTGTTGTTGCGGTTATTATTGTTGTTGGGATGATTGTTGTAGTTGCTGTTGTTGCTGTTGTTGTTGTTGGGCCGTTTGTGGTAGTTGCGATTGATGTTGCGATTGTTGGGATAATTGTTGCGATTATTTTTGTAATTGCTGTTGCTGTTGTATTGGTGATTCTTATCACCGTTTTCCTCCCACTTTCTTTTGACTTGCTTCACATTGGCCTCTTCAGCAGTCCGTTTTTTAATTCTTTCTTCAATCTGGTTCACTAGTTTGTGAGCCATTCTACATGCCTGTTGTATGGAGGCGGGCTCGTGTGAACTTATATCTTCTTGGATTCTTTCCGGTAATCCTTTCACAAACGCGTCGATCTTCTCTTCCTCATCTTCGAATGCTCCCGGACACAATAGGCACAATTTTGTGAATCGTCTTTCGTACGTGGTAATATCAAATCCTTGGGTTCGTAACCCTCTAAGTTCTGTCTTGAGCTTATTGACCTCGTTTCTGGGACGGTACTTCTCGTTCATCAAGTGCTTGAATGCTGACCATGGTAGTGCGTACGCATCGTCTTGTCCCACTTGCTCTAGATAGGTATTCCACCATGTTAACGCAGAACCTGTGAAGGTATGCGTAGCGTACTTCACTTTGTCCTCTTCAGTACACTTACTTATGGCAAACACATATTCGACCTTCTCGGTCCACCGTTTCAATCCGATCGGTCCTTCGGTTCCATCAAATTCCAAAGGTTTACAGGCAGTGAATTCTTTGTAGGTGCATCCTACACGATTTCCTGTACTGCTAGATCCAAGGTTATTGTTGGTATGTAGCGCAGCCTGTACTGTGGCTATGTTTGAAGCTAGAAAAGTACGGAATTCCTCTTCATTCATATTCACGGTGTGTCAAGTAGTCGGTGCCATTTCCTTTAAAATAGTCAAATGGAACAAGTTAATCATACAGAATATTAAGAGTAGTTAATAGTATTTCGTAGCATAATATGAACTCATTTATAAAAGCTTTTTCTTCATATTAGCGTTTTATAAGTTTAAATTCGGGTAGTACCTACCCGTTAAGTTCATACTTAGTAGCTAATATACAATTCAACTACTACAATTCTATATGAAAAACTGATTATAATAATATTTCGCGTTCAAACTTTTACACAATATTTTACAAACTTACAATACCGCTTATTTTACATATAGCATGAAATATAGCACACAATAAATTTGATACAAGATGGTTGTGAAGATAATTCTAGCTAGTACACAAGTCGTTCAGCAAAGGCAATAAAGACACGTAATTCATACGTCCAGAAACAAGTCATGCATTCTGGTTTTACTAGGATTACTTCCCATCCTTGGTCTTGTGGAACATAACCGTTATGGCCGTTGATATGACAGCGTGTTGTAACGTCGTCAAAGGGACGAGGGTTACGTAATGTCCAACAGTCCCGTAACAATCTAAAAACCTCATTTCTTACCCCAATTACCGACTCCGTCACTTGTGGAAACGTTTTGTTTAATAGTTGTAGCCCGATGTTCTTGTTCTCACTTTGGTGAGAAGCGAACATTACTAATCCGTAAGCATAACATGCTTCTTTATGTTGCATGTTAGCCGCTTTTTCTAAATCACGAAGTCCAATATTCGGATATATTGAGTCAAAATAATTTCTTAACCCATTGCGTAAAATAGCATTCGGGTTCCCCGCAATATATGCGTCAAAGTAAACACATCGTAACTTATGGATTTCCCAATGTGATATCTCCCATCTTTCGAACGAAAGCCTTTTATAAACCAAGACATTCTTGGAACGTTCTTCGAATGTCTTACAAACTGATCTCGCCTTAAATAGTTGTGCCGAAGAATTCTGACCGACTCTAGACAAGATTTCATCAATCATGTCTCCGGGTAGGTCTCTTAAAATATTGGGTTGTCTATCCATTTTGTGTTTTTATACTGTAAAATAGACAAGAGTTAGATTCATAAAAAAAATACTTATTAATACAAGCAATTTTTACATATATCATAGAGCATAAGCACACTATATTACATATATTACACCACACAAATACAACTATCTTATTCCGACTCGCTTGTTTCTTCTTCTTCAGTTTTGGTTCGTTTTGCCAAGTTTTTAGGGATATATGATGTTCCCCTAATACGAGCCGTCGTTTTCCACATTGGTTTAGAAAAACCTGGTGGTTTAGAGGTTCCCGGGTCATTGTTACAACTTAAGGACTTCGGGGGTTGACGATACATATAAAGTTCATCGGGGTTGTAATTAGATTTCTCTATTTTTATGCCCTTTCCCTTATTATTTTCTTTTGCCTTTTTAAATTCAGTTGGGGTAATTTCTATAACATCATCGGAATTCTCGTCGGAATCCGATTCATCGGAGAATTGGTAATCCTCCCAATATTTTGCTTCCTTGGCGGAAACACCATTGACCATAATTAACCTTGGTCGGTTGGTTGAGGATTTTCTTTTACTTAACCGTTTTATTATTTCCCCCACCGGTTCTATTTCTTCATCCGGTTCCGATTCTTCTTCCGGTTCCGATTCTTCTTCCGGTTCCGACTCTTCTTCCGGTTCCTCTTCGAGAACTTGTGAATCATTCCACGAATCATTCCAATTTACATTTGACTCTTCATTATTATTAGGTGAGTCAATGGGACTTGTTCTAGAGGTAGACATCTATCACATAATATCAAACGCATTAAGAGATTAATATATCACATAATATTCACATGTTAAAAATATATAGTTTCCAACAAAATTGTTAAGCAATCATTTTTCAAGTAAACACGGTCGAAGTCCAGACTCACTAATGCATCCTAACAAACTCGATAAGACACACTAATGCAAAATTCTGGTTCTCTAAGACCAACGCTCGGATACCAACTGAAATGTCCCGTTCTTATTGATTAAAAACGTTCCATATTAATTGATTTCGTTGCGAGGTTTTGACCTCTATATGAGACGTTTTTCAAAGACTGCATTCATTTTTAAAACAAACCATAACCTTTATTTCATAGATAAAATTTTTAAAAAGCTTTACGTAGATTATCAAATAATGATAATCTAAAATATCATGTTTACACACGACCATTACATAATGGTTTACAATACAAATATGTTACAACAAAATAAGTTTCTTGAATGCAGTTTTTACACAATATCATACAAGCATGGACTCCAAATCTTGTCCTTATTTAAGTATGCGATAGCGGAAGCTCTTAATAATCACCTGAGAATAAACATGCTTAAAACGTCAACAAAAATGTTGGTGAGTTATAGGTTTAACCTATATATATCAAATCATAATAATAGACCACAAGATTTCATATTTCAATACACATCCCATACATAGAGATACAAATCATTCATATGGTGAACACCAGGTAACCGACATTAACAAGATGCATATATAAGAATATCCCCATCATTCCGGGACACCCTTCGGATATGATATAAATTTCGAAGTACTAAAGCATCCGGTACTTTGGATGGGATTTGTTAGGCCCAATAGATCTATCTTTAGGATTCGCGTCAATTAGGGTGTCTGTTCCCTAATTCTTAGATTACCAGACTTAATAAAAAGGGGCATATTCGATTTTGATAATTCAATCATAGAATGTAGTTTCACGTACTTGTGTCTATTTTGTAAATCATTTATAAAACCTGCATGTATTCTCATCCCAAAAATATTAGATTTTAAAAGTGGGACTATAACTCACTTTCACAGATTTTTACTTCGTCGGGAAGTAAGACTTGGCCACTTGTTGATTCACGAACCTATAACAATATATACATATATATCAAAGTATGTTCAAAATATATTTACAACACTTTTAATATATTTTGATGTTTTAAGTTTATTAAGTCAGCTGTCCTCGTTAGTAACCTACAACTAGTTGTCCACAGTTAGATGTACAGAAATAAATAGATAAATATTATCTTGAATCAATCCACGACCCAGTGTATACGTATCTCAGTATTGATCACAACTCAAACTATATATATTTTGGAATCAACCTCAACCCTGTATAACTAACTCCAACATTCACATATAGAGTGTCTATGGTTGTTCCGAAATATATATAGATGTGTCGACATGATAGGTCAAAACATTGTATACGTGTCTATGGTATTTCAAGATTACATAATGTACAATACAAGTTGATTAAGTTATGGTTGGAATAGATTTGTTACCAATTTTCACGTAGCTAAAATGAGAAAAATTATCCAATCTTGTTTTACCCATAACTTCTTCATTTTAAATCCGTTTTGAGTGAATCAAATTGCTATGGTTTTATATTGAACTCTATTTTATGAATCTAAACAGAAAAAGTATAGGTTTATAGTCGGAAAAATAAGTTACAAGTCATTTTTGTAAAGGTAGTCATTTCAGTCGAAAGAACGACGTCTAGATGACCATTTTAGAAAACATACTTCCACTTTGAGTTTAACCATAATTTTCGGATATAGTTTCATGTTCATAATAAAAATCATTTTCTCAGAATAACAACTTTTAAATCAAAGTTTATCATAGTTTTTAATTAACTAACCCAAAACAGCCCGCAGTGTTACTACGACGGCGTAAATCCGGTTTTACGGTGTTTTTCGTGTTTCCAGGTTTTAAATCATTAAGTTAGCATATCATATAGATATAGAACATATGTTTAGTTGATTTTAAAAGTCAAGTTAGAAGGATTAACTTTTGTTTGCGAACAACTTTAGAATTAACTAAACTATGTTCTAGTGATTACAAGTTTAAACCTTCGAATAAGATAGCTTTATATGTATGAATCGAATGATGTTATGAACATCATTACTAACTTAAGTTCCTTGGATAAACCTACTAGAAAAGAGAAAAATGGATCTAGCTTCAACGGATCCTTGGATGGCTCGAAGTTCTTGAAGCAGAATCATGACACGAAAACAAGTTCAAGTAAGATCATCACTTGAAATAAGATTGTTATAGTTATAGAAATTGAACCAAATTTTGAATATGATTATTACCTTGTATTAGAATGATAACCTACTGTAAGAAACAAAGATTTATTGAGGTTGGATGATCACCTTACAAGATTGGAAGTGAGCTAGCAAACTTGAAAGTATTCTTGATTTTATGTAACTAGAACTTGTAGAATATACGAAGAACACTTAGAACTTGAAGATAGAACTTGAGAGAGATCAATTAGATGAAGAAAATTGAAGAATGAAAGTGTTTGTAGGTGTTTTTGGTCGTTGGTGTGTGGATTAGATATAAAGGATATGTAATTTTGTTTTCATGTAAATAAGTCATGAATGATTACTCATATTTTTGTAATTTTATGAGATATTTCATGCTAGTTGCCAAATGATGGTTCCCACATGTGTTAGGTGACTCACATGGGCTGCTAAGAGCTGATCATTGGAGTGTATATACCAATAGTACATACATCTAAAAGCTGTGTATTGTACGAGTACGAATACGGGTGCATACGAGTAGAATTGTTGATGAAACTGAACGAGGATGTAATTGTAAGCATTTTTGTTAAGTAGAAGTATTTTGATAAGTGTATTTAAGTCATTCAAAAGTGTATAAATACATATTAAAACACTACATGTATATACATTTTAACTGAGTCGTTAAGTCATCGTTAGTCGTTACATGTAAGTGTTGTTTTGAAACCTTTAGGTTAACGATCTTGTTAAATGTTGTTAACCCAATGTTTATAATATCAAATGAGATTTTAAATTATTATATTATCATGATATTATCATGTATGAATATCTCTTAATATGATATATATACATCAAATGTCTTTACAACTATAATCGTTACATATATGTCTCGTTTAAAAATCATTAAGTTAGTAGTCTTGTTTTTACATATGTAGTTCATTGTTAATATACTTAATGATATGTTTAATTATCATAGTATCATGTTAACTATATATATATCCATATATATGTCATCATATAGTTTTTTACAAGTTTTAACGTTCGTGAATCACCGGTCAACTTGGGTGGTCAATTGTCTATATGAAACATATTTCAGTTAATCATGTCTTAACAAGTTTGATTGCATAACATGTTGGAAACATTTAATCATGTAAATATCAATCTCAATTAATATATATAAACATGGAAAAGTTCGGGTCACTACAACGACAATTTTGTTGTTTATTGTGATGCTTCGCGTCAGGGCTTTGGCTGCATCTTGATGCAGCGAAAGGAAGTCATTGCGTACGCGTCACGTCAGTTGAAGATCCACGAGCAGAATTATACAACCCAAGATTTAGAATTGGGAGTTGCTGTTATGTTCGCACTCAAGATTTGAGACATTACTTATATAGGGTCAAATGTACTGTGTACACTAATCACAAAAGTCTTCAACATATCCTTGATCAGAAACAGTCGAATAGGAGGCAACGAAGATGGATTGAGACGTTGAACGATTATGATTGTGAACTTTTATATCATCCGGGGAAGGCTAATGTTGTGGACGATACATTAAGTCGTAAAGAGAGGACTGAACCTCATAGGTTTAGGGCCTTAAATATGACCATTCGAACAAACCTCGCAAGGCATATTCTTGCAGCACAATAAGAAGCCTTGAAGGAGGAGAATTTTGTAACGGGAAGGTCCGAGGCTTAAGTAAACAGTTAGAGGTACGAACCGATAGTACTCGGTATTTTACGGGACGCCTTTGGGTTCCGAAGATTGGTGATCTGCGACAACTTGTTTTAGATGAGGCTCATAAGTCTAGGTACTCTATTCATTCCTGGTTCAGGAAAGATGTATCATGATCTTAAGGAGTTGTATTGGCAGCCTCATTTGAAGGCAGATGTGGCTACGTATGTGGCTAAGTGTTTGACCTGTGCTAAGGTTAAAGTTGAACATCAGAACCGTCAGGACTTTTGGTGCAACCTGAAATTCTCGAGTGGAAGTGGGAAGGTATTACGATGGACTTTATTACGAAGTTACTGAGAGTTGTGGGTGGTTATGGTACCATTTGGGTGATTGTTGACCGACTCACTAAGTCAGCTCACTTTTTACCGATTAAGGAAACAGACTCGATGGAGAAGCTTACTCGTTTGTATTTGAAGGATATTGGTTCTAGACATAGTGTTCCTGGATCTATTATTTCAGACCGAGACAGCCAATTTGTATCGAGGTTTTGGCGATCCTTAAAGGAAGCCTTAGGAACTAAGTTAGATATGAGCACCGCTTATCATCCCCAGGCGGATGTTCAGAGTGAAAGGACCATTCAAACGTTAGAAGACATGTTACAAGCATGTGTTATTGATTTTGGTAATGGGTGGGATAGGTATTTGCCACTAGCTGAATTTTCTTATAATAACGGCTATCATACAAGTATTAAATCCGCACCGTTTGAAGCTCTGTATGGTAGAAAGTGTAGGTCTCCTGTCAGCTGGAATGACGTTGGGAATGCTCAACTCACAGGTCCAAAAATTATTCATGAGACTGTGATGACCCGGTAATTTTCGACCAAATTGAAACTTTAATCTTTATATATTTCCGACACGATAAGCAAAGTCTGTAATATTGAGTCTCAAAATTTATTTTTACTATTTACATACATTCATTTGACCTTCGACTATTCTCGACGATTCACGAACTTTTAAATGTAAACAGGAATGTATATATAGATAAATATATATGCAAATAATTATATATAATAAGTTAAATATATTAATGAACTATTATGTGATTTAGTCTTTATGAAAGATAATTTAAAATAACTAAAACTTGTTATGCGGAATATATAGAGTATATAGAACGTAAATGATTTCGAACATAATTTGTCGACATTAGCAAAGTATTAAATGTATAATATTAGACTTTGAGGTTACTTGTTTCAATATATATAATTAACATATTTACCTGAATAATAAAACTTGATATTTAGAACAAAACTATATATAAATAGCAGTTTGAATATGTACATAAATTCTATACATAACTGATAATATGTAAATGCAGGTAAAAATATAATTCTTAAAAGTATTATTAACTTGATTACAAAAATTCTCATTTTATTAGTATTATTATGATCACTAACATTATTATTTTCTCGATTATTATTATTATTATTATTATTATTATTATTATTATTATTATTATTATTATTATTAGTTTTGTTATTTTTATTAACAATAAAGTTAAATATTAAAGTTGTATTATAAATAATATTATGCTTCCTTGATATATAAAATACAGATATAATTAAATAACCAGATATATAGATATATCATACAGACATATACAGATTTTATATATATACAAATACATAAAACAGATATATGAACTATATAAATAAATGCGGATATATATATATATATATAAATACAATTATATAATTATATATATAGGTATACCGATATATTATCAGATATAAAAAGAAATCAGATATATATGAGTATATATAAATAAATTACAAATATATATTTATATATATAAATACCTATACAGTTATATATTTACTAGTATATAAATATAACTGAATATATATGTATTAACACAAGAAAATTACATGAGTTTGTTTTCAATCGTTTTCCAAACTGTATCCTAATTTGTTTGGTGTCTCCCAACTAGTACAGATTGATTCCAAAAGTTCTATAACAAACAAATTCTGTTAGAGGTCGATAGTAAATTTTTCTGACTAATTAACTTTAAGTACCAATCAAACTAACATATCAAAATCAATTGTACTAAATTAATTACTTTATCTGATTCCTAAATATTTTTTTTCTTTGTTTTGTTTTCTTCTCCTTTGGATTTTGATTCCCGTCGACCATATATGAGTAGAAAACGAACAGCTACAGCTGTAAATGATATCAATTAACTTCACATTATCAATATCCAATCCACAAACACCTTGCTTGATAAACCTTCATCACTGCTGCCTGTATGGAATTCTTAGCTCATTGCAAGACTCGAACGACCAAGGTACACACCATAACCACCACGGTCACCCTTGAAACCGCCATCCTTATCATATTTATTTATTCCTCTTGCCTTGCTTCTTTTGCTCTCTGTCAATAACAACCTTGATCAACCCGTATCCGCCACCACATATGATCACCACCTTCATCGTATACTTTTCTTTTCTGTTTCTTTATCGACCTCGAAACAAAACCAACCATCACTCTTTTATTCTTCTACAACTACTATCGTGTCAAGTTCTCTCTTGTTCCAATTGAGCCACGATCCACCATCAACTACATATAATAACAGACACCATCATCCTTGCTCGATGAAGCCGTAACCATCGCAACCACCTTCCTCTTTTCTCTCTCTCCTCTTTTAATTGTAAAACCCCCTACAAGTAACACACCTGCAACAATTATTAGCGGTTTTCTGTTGAACTCGATGCTCCTAATTCTGTTAGAAAGTATCGAAGGTAAAATCAAGAGAATGAGGCAAAGTCTTGACAATAAATGATGAATTTATGTAAGCCACTCAGCTGATTTGATTATAGAATGAATTGCAATTTATAAAAGCTTGCTACCTCATATTATGGCAGACATCTTCCTAAAGTATAACCCCACTTACATTATTAAAGAGGATAGTGGGATAGCATGATGCGTTTTTTTTTTATTTCTCCTTCCTACTGCTCGATTACACCACCGACATTTCTTGTTTTCTTTTCTCCCTAAACTGAATCGTGGAATCCCACTTGCGCCTTTATTCCATTATCATTCATTTTTTTTTTACGGGTTTTGTTTTGGATCATCCATGGGGCTGCAATGCATCGGTTTCTTTAATTATTTTGTTGGGCCGTGCACTAGTATGCTTTTGGGTTGAAGGTTAAATGGTTGTTGGATTAGATTGAAATACGATAGGATAATGATAATAGTGATGATGGGATTACACGATGATAATTTCAGTTTTATGATGATCATGAAGTGATAAGAAGATCACGATGCTGGTGTTGGTAATAAAATGATTATGATGATACGCATATAATGAAGTTGATGATGATCCCGTGAGTTAATGAATGTGAGACTATAATAATGGTGTCGTAAGGATAGTATGATAGATTATGACTATGATTAGAGATTAAGATGATGATGGATTCGATGAAATGATGATAATATTATGATGATGATCGTAATTAATAGATAAGATGAAAATGATTAGGATTAATTATGAAGATGATGAAGAAATAAATGGGTTTAAGGTTATGAAGAAGATGATGCATAAAAGAAATAGGTTTAAATAAATGGGTTTGTATAGATAATCAGAAAAACAGTCTGGAACGAAAGGTTAAAGGGAGGTGACGGATTTCGAGAGGTTTCGAGTTCAATCCTCATCGGGTGCATTTTTTTTAAGGGAGTTCTAAGGTAGTTTTTCCTTTTGTAATCTCATTATTTCCTTATTATTATTATTACTTCTAATTAATATTGTTATTGTTATTTGTTATTAGTATTATAACTATTGTTATTATCATTACTAATACATGAACAAAGTATCATTTATTATTATTATTATGATTATGGTTATAATTATGATTATTATTAGCACTATTATTAAGTATCCAGTAATATTATCTTTATTATCATTATTATTATTAATAAACATTATTATTATCATTATTGGTATTGTTATTATTAAAAATTATTATTATTACTAAGTATAAGTATTATTATCTTTATTATCATTATTATTACTATCCTTAATCTAGTATTATTGTTAAATTAACAAATAAAGGATCTTTATATAAAAAAAATATATTTAATACACATAACTTAACTGTATTAATATTTTTTGTATTTACTTAAAATATATAAAATGAATATATTTAATCAAATAATGAAACCTATAAGTTATTAATATAAAATTAGATCACTAATAATAATGTACTTATATTTTGTTCGATTACGATTATATGATTTAATAGATATACAATTAATATAGGTTCGTGAATCCGAGGTCAACCCTACACTTGTTAAATGACGTCATATGTATTTTTACTACAAAATACAGTTGGTGAGTTCCTTTGATCCCCTTTTACTCTTTACATTTTTGGGACTGAGAATACATGCACAACTTTTATAACTGTTTTACAAAATAGACACAAGTAATTAAAATGACATTATATGGTTGAATGATCGAAATCGAATATGCCCTTTTTATTAAGTCTGGTAACCTAATAATTAGGGAACAGACACCCTAATTGACGCGAACTCTAAAGATAGATCTATCGGGCCCAACAAGCCCCATCCAAAGTACCGGATGCTTTAGTACTTCGAAATTTATATCATGTCCGAAGGAGGATCCCGGAATGATGGAGATATTCTTATATGTATATTGTGAATGTCGGTTACCAG
The DNA here is from genome assembly GCF_046630445.1 of Rutidosis leptorrhynchoides. Lineage (NCBI taxonomy): Eukaryota > Viridiplantae > Streptophyta > Magnoliopsida > Asterales > Asteraceae > Rutidosis > Rutidosis leptorrhynchoides. Next base: position 244,368,004 of record NC_092343.1, read on the forward strand.
GTGTTCAATCTATATGAATGATTATTTTATCTCTATGTATGGGACGTATATTTATGAGAACTGAATATGGAAATCTTGTGGTCTATTAAAATGATGGTAATGGTTATTTTTGCTAAACTAATGAACTCACCAACCTTTTGGTTGACACTTGAAAGCATGTTTATTCTCAGGTATGAAAGAAATCTTCCGCTGTGAAATTGCTCATTTAAAGATATTACTTGGAGTCATTCATGACATATTTCAAAAGACGTTGCATTCGAGTCGTTGAATTCATCAAGATTATTATTAAGTCAATTGTAGTTAGATATTATAAAATGGTATGCATGACGTCCACTTTCGATGTAATGTAATATTGTCTTTTCAAAAACGAATGCAATGTTTGTAAAAAGTATCATATAGAGGTCAAGTACCTCGCGATGTAATCAACTGTTGTGATTCGTTTATAATTGATATGGACTTCGTCCGGATGGATTAGGACGGGTCTTCACAGTTGGTATCAGAGCAGAGGTCTTAGCGAACCATGTCTGCATTAGTGTGTCTAACTGATAAGTCGTTAGGATGCATTAGTGAGTCTGGACTTCGACCGTGTCTGTATGTCAAGAGTTTTGCTTATCATTTTGTGTCAAAGATTACCTGCTTATCATTCTTAGAAAATCACTTGCTTATCATTTTTATTCTAGACATGTTTTACTGAATTGACTGCATGAATAGTGTATAGACAAAAATTCATATCTTAGCGTATCTGCTACTTCATATCTTAGCGTACCTGTTACTGTAACTTTGTCTGACATATTCCGTAAATTCCTCCGTAACTTATGGGATTTTAGTATTATATATGCATATGTAAATTATGTATTGCAGGGTACTAATCTACATCCTGTAATCTATTTCTTATCGAAAATCCTTCATCTGATTGTACAAGATGAATCCCTCAACCAGTTCGAGTCCCTCAGATTTCGATAACCATTTCGGTAGTTATTCCGACAGCTATTCCGACATGGATATTCACCTAAGATCCGAAAGCGATGTCACCAGAATGAATCAATCAATCAGCCATCCCCAAATTCATCTGATGCATTCGTAGTTGACTTAATAAATGGAGACGCGAAGAAGGTGATCCCTTCCACCAACTGAATTCACCTCTTGACAATGAACCTAAAGCTTTTACCGACGAACCTATCCGAAACACCATTTTCAGCCTCATTTCCAGGATAGCTCGTCACTATTATATTCTATCTAAAATTCTAAACCTTATTCATTTGCTTGTTTCGACCGACAATCATCTTGGAATAATAGGAGAAGTCAACGAACTTCGCGCTCGAGTAATCAATCTGGAGAATATGGTACAAAATGTACCAGCTTCAGCAACATCATCGGCACCAACAGTACCATCAGTAACAGCACCAGCACCATCAACAATCCATGCCTTAACATCTCATTATGTACCTCGAGTATAATCATTGTTCTACGTATCGTTCTACATCGATTATCTTTGTTCTTCATGACGATTAAGTAATCTCTAAATGTTTTAGAGATTATGTATTCTAGTTCTAATGGTAAACCAAATGAGTTTAATATCACATTGACTCATTAAATCCATAATTACGTCTGAAGAAAATATATATGTATATATGTTTTCATAAAGAATGTAATTAAAATTTTTATTGTACAAACTGTTAATGGTGAAAATATTTTAACGGGTAGGTAATACCCGAGGAATATTTAGATTTCACATTAATGAGATACACTGTACATCCTTCGAATCTGATTCAACAATCATTTACTATCCTATTTACATCTACCGATATACGAATCCGTTCACCACATAATAACCATTTTCATTCAAATTCAATTTCATATTTGGATTTTGACTTACCAGAATCCAACAAGTGGCATAATGAAGAAATAATGAACACAATAAAAATTGATTAGAAACAGATTAATTAACAATATGAAATTTTGTTAAGAAACCACGCTAACAAAATCCTATCTAACTGTTCCTAGCTAACTGTTACTATATGACTATTTCCTTAAAATATACTAGTTTAGGTGGAGCTATTGAACTATTGGACTATTGGACTACTATTATGGACAATTAAAAATTATTAAAAGAGTAGAAAATATTAAATACAACACATATTGACTTAAAAGATTGTAAATAAATTTCATCTCCTATAATTAAATAATTTCTCAAGTTGCCACTTGATTTCATTCTAAACTTCATTAGTATCTTGACAATTACAATCTGCGTTCAAACCTTTCATGATTCTTGAAAATGCCTAAATCGAGAGGATGAACCAACCACACTTCATCTACGAGAGAAAAGATTTATGCATATAGTTATGCACCTGAAAACTCTCGGAAACTGAGTAAACATTTAACACATAGATTTGTTAATTTCTTTAGTGTTATTATTACCCAAAATAACTTTGCAATCCCTTTCCAAATTAGCCAATTTTGTCACAGCTCCAACAAGTCAACTTCGACTTTTCACTCGGATTAGTTTATTATAACTTTGATATATAAGTTTACCTTTCGTCATCGTTAACGGGGAATTGATTATAATCCACCACATTAGAAGTAAACTTGCCAGCAACTCCATTGATCTTTGACTTTCTGAAAAATCTTTATACTCATTGAAACTCTATCATATATTCATTCACATCTTATAACGAGAATTGCCATTCTAATTACTAAGAATTTGCAATCAGTATTTTGGAAATCTCGCAGCATGTCTACATCAACAGTTATATGTAAACATATAATATTTATCTCTTAGAATTATGATCTTCCATTCTGAAATTCTGCAAAGCACTCAGTCTACAAATCAATACCACAAATTCTGAAAAAGCTGAATACAGCAGCAAAAACTGTACACGACCTTAACCATCGAAAGTTGATGATAAAGAATGGAGTATTGGAAACACTCAATAGAAAATTTAGTACCGAAAAGCGGATTATGCGAAACTATGAAGGAAGCCGTGGACGAATCACAAAGAATAAGTTTGACTTCAAAGAATTCAAATGATTCAATGCCTGCTGAAGTCTTTAGCGAATATCTTGCTCCTTACTCGAAACCATTGCGGACAATAGTTTCCATCACCCTCTGATCTTAGATATTCAAAGATATTATCGTATCTTTCATAATAAATATCCTCCATATTTCTGAAGATATTTTCATAACTATTCTTATCTGAAATCATTAATCTCTTAGTGCTATCAGTGTTACATCATATAGAAACTGTTAGTTTCTATATTCTGTAAACTTTCGAGCTTAAAATATGAATGTTATTGAAGTAATGTTAGGAACTGATGCGTGAGCTAGTATAATATAATGACACTTGATCAACGTGATTATATTACAATAAGTCATGCTGAGTTTCTAATGGAACGTGATGATTCACAGATCATAACGTCATCATGTGCCATGTTACATAACTCTTTCATTCTTCTTAACTTCAGAACTATCAAGAGTGTATATTTTTGATAGTTCTATCCTCAGTAATTCTGGTAATTTGACAAATTAAATCGTGCTACTACCTTTCCTTTCTACCTTGTATATTATGATAATTCGAAACTCCATACCTATGAAGTCTGGACCATTACTTGTGAAAAGAAAACAAAAGCATGAAGTTCTAAAAGAAAAAGGGGGTATAAATCGCAGCAAATAGGAGAGAGCATTAACTATGGATGACAATGATTGTAGGAGACAGAAACAGGGACATTGAAATATAAGAGAAGATATAAAATCCAACAACAACGTAGAAATTACAAACCGTATATATCAATGTTTATCGCAACATAAAGACACGGGAGAATTAAAAACACTATAACCCCAAGTGCGAAGTAGAAGAAAGCAGATTCCTCCGGTGGAAGTCGGAAAAGGAGAATGATGGTTACAAAAGTAAGGATAAGGACAAGGATCGGAACTGGATTAAGCATTTTCACAATCTTTTGGATGTATGAACTAAGAAAGAAAGTATAGGAATGGTGAGAATAATGGAATGGAAGAGCTTAATTTATAATGGAAATATCATACAGAGTAATCGAGGCAGATCACCGTAATTAATTATAGAGATCTTAATTTTCATAAATCCCGAAGAATCAAATCTTTTAGATTTCGAAGATTTTCTTTTAAATCCCTGGAATTCTGGAATTCCACCAAGACAACGTCAAAAGTAAAGAAACACCTTATTTTCTAAATTCAATCATGACCACGTCAAAAGTTAAATCTCTATCTCAATCTTTTGTGATAGCTTCATTCGTACTCTTCGAATAATCGAATTGTTTTATCCATATTACTCAATGATGATAAAACTCTTTTGATCAGCTCATATTTGTCAGGAAAACATATTTATTGTTAGCCATGATGACCTCACTCAAATTTCGGGACGAAATTTCTTTAACGGGTAGGTACTGTGATGACCCGGTAATTTCCGACCAAATTGAAACTTTAATCTTTATATATTTCCGACACGATAAGCAAAGTCTGTAATATTGAGTCTCAAAATTTATTTTTACTATTTACATACATTCATTTGACCTTCGACTATTCTCGATGATTCACGAACTTTTAAATGTAAACAGGAATGTATATATAGATAAATATATATGCAAATAATTATATATAATAAGTTAAATATATTAATGAACTATTATGTGATTTAGTCTTTATGAAAGATAATTTAAAATAACTAAAACTTGTTATGCGGAATATATAGAGTATATAGAACGTAAATGATTTCGAACATAATTTGTCGACATTAGCAAAGTATTAAATGTATAATATTAGACTTTGAGGTTACTTGTTTCAATATATATAATTAACATATTTACCTGAATAATAAAACTTGATATTTAGAACAAAACTATATATAAATAGCAGTTTGAATATGTACATAAATTCTATACATAACTGATAATATGTAAATGCAGGTAAAAATATAATTCTTAAAAGTATTATTAACTTGATTACAAAAATTCTCATTTTATTAGTATTATTATGATCACTAACATTATTATTTTCTCGATTATTATTATTATTATTATTATTATTATTATTATTATTATTATTATTATTATTATTATTATTATTATTATTATTATTATTATTATTATTAGTTTTGTTATTTTTATTAACAATAAAGTTAAATATTAAAGTTGTATTATAAATAATATTATGCTTCTTTGATATATAAAATACAGATATAATTAAATAACCAGATATATAGATATATCATACAGACATATACAGATTTTATATATATACAAATACATAAAACAGATATATGAACTATATAAATAAATGCGGATATATATATATATATATATATATAAATACAATTATATAATTATATATATAGGTATACCGATATATTATCAGATATAAAAAGAAATCAGATATATATGAGTATATATAAATAAATTACAAATATATATTTATATATATAAATACCTATACAGTTATATATTTACTAGTATATAAATATAACTGAATATATATGTATTAACACAAGAAAATTACATGAGTTTGTTTTCAATCGTTTTCCAAACTGTATCCTAATTTGTTTGGTGTCTCCCAACTAGTACAGATTGATTCCAAAAGTTCTATAACAAACAAATTCTGTTAGAGGTCGATAGTAAATTTTTCTGACTAATTAACTTTAAGTACCAATCAAACTAACATATCAAAATCAATTGTACTAAATTAATTACTTTATCTGATTCCTAAATATTTTTTTTCTTTGTTTTGTTTTCTTCTCCTTTGGATTTTGATTCCCGTCGACCATATATGAGTAGAAAACGAACAGCTACAGCTGTAAATGATATCAATTAACTTCACATTATCAATATCCAATCCACAAACACCTTGCTTGATAAACCTTCATCACTGCTGCCTGTATGGAATTCTTAGCTCATTGCAAGACTCGAACGACCAAGGTACACACCATAACCACCACGGTCACCCTTGAAACCGCCATCCTTATCATATTTATTTATTCCTCTTGCCTTGCTTCTTTTGCTCTCTGTCAATAACAACCTTGATCAACCCGTATCCGCCACCACATATGATCACCACCTTCATCGTATACTTTTCTTTTCTGTTTCTTTATCGACCTCGAAACAAAACCAACCATCACTCTTTTATTCTTCTACAACTACTATCGTGTCAAGTTCTCTCTTGTTCCAATTGAGCCACGATCCACCATCAACTACATATAATAACAGACACCATCATCCTTGCTCGATGAAGCCGTAACCATCGCAACCACCTTCCTCTTTTCTCTCTCTCCTCTTTTAATTGTAAAACCCCCTACAAGTAACACACCTGCAACAATTATTAGCGGTTTTCTGTTGAACTCGATGCTCCTAATTCTGTTAGAAAGTATCGAAGGTAAAATCAAGAGAATGAGGCAAAGTCTTGACAATAAATGATGAATTTATGTAAGCCACTCAGCTGATTTGATTATGGAATGAATTGCAATTTATAAAAGCTTGCTACCTCATATTATGGCAGACATCTTCCTAAAGTATAACCCCACTTACATTATTAAAGAGGATAGTGGGATAGCATGATGCGTTTTTTTTTTTTTATTCCTCCTTCCTACTGCTCGATTACACCACCGACATTTCTTGTTTTCTTTTCTCCCTAAACTGAATCGTGGAATCCCACTTGCGCCTTTATTCCATTATCATTCATGTTTTTTTTACGGGTTTTGTTTTGGATCATCCATGGGGCTGCAATGCATCGGTTTCTTTAATTATTTTGTTGGGCCGTGCACTAGTATGCTTTTGGGTTGAAGGTTAAATGGTTGTTGGATTAGATTGAAATACGATAGGATAATGATAATAGTGATGATGGGATTACACGATGATAATTTCAGTTTTATGATGATCATGAAGTGATAAGAAGATCACGATGCTGGTGTTGGTAATAAAATGATTATGATGATACGCATATAATGAAGTTGATGATGATCCCGTGAGTTAATGAATGTGAGACTATAATAATGGTGTCGTAAGGATAGTATGATAGATTATGACTATGATTAGAGATTAAGATGATGATGGATTCGATGAAATGATGATAATATTATGATGATGATCGTAATTAATAGATAAGATGAAAATGATTAGGATTAATTATGAAGATGATGAAGAAATAAATGGGTTTAAGGTTATGAAGAAGATGATGCATAAAAGAAATAGGTTTAAATAAATGGGTTTGTATAGATAATCAGAAAAACAGTCTGGAACGAAAGGTTAAAGGGAGGTGACGGATTTTGAGAGGTTTCGAGTTCAATCCTCATCGGGTGCATTTTTTTTAAGGGAGTTCTAAGGTAGTTTTTCCTTTTGTAATCTCATTATTTCCTTATTATTATTATTACTTCTAATTAATATTGTTATTGTTATTTGTTATTAGTATTATAACTATTGTTATTATCATTACTAATACATGAACAAAGTATCATTTATTATTATTATTATGATTATGGTTATAATTATGATTATTATTAGCACTATTATTAAGTATCCAGTAATATTATCTTTATTATCATTATTATTATTAATAAACATTATTATTATCATTATTGGTATTGTTATTATTAAAAATTATTATTATTACTAAGTATAAGTATTATTATCTTTATTATCATTATTATTACTATCCTTAATCTAGTATTATTGTTAAATTAACAAATAAAGGATCTTTATATAAAAAAAATATATTTAATACACATAACTTAACTGTATTAATATTTTTTGTATTTACTTAAAATATATAAAATGAATATATTTAATCAAATAATGAAACCTATAAGTTATTAATATAAAATTAGATCACTAATAATAATGTACTTATATTTTGTTCGATTACGATTATATGATTTAATATATATACAATTAATATAGGTTCGTGAATCCGAGGTCAACCCTACACTTGTTAAATGACGTCATATGTATTTTTACTACAAAATACAGTTGGTGAGTTCCTTTGATCCCCTTTTACTCTTTACATTTTTGGGACTGAGAATACATGCACAACTTTTATAACTGTTTTACAAAATAGACACAAGTAATTAAAATGACATTATATGGTTGAATGATCGAAATCGAATATGCCCTTTTTATTAAGTCTGGTAACCTAATAATTAGGGAACAGACACCCTAATTGACGCGAACTCTAAAGATAGATCTATCGGGCCCAACAAGCCCCATCCAAAGTACCGGATGCTTTAGTACTTCGAAATTTATATCATGTCCGAAGGAGGATCCCGGAATGATGGGGATATTCTTATATGTATATTGTGAATGTCGGTTACCAGGTGTTCAATCTATATGAATGATTATTTTATCTCTATGTATGGGACGTATATTTATGAGAACTGAATATGGAAATCTTGTGGTCTATTAAAATGATGGTAATGGTTATTTTTGCTAAACTAATGAACTCACCAACCTTTTGGTTGACACTTGAAAGCATGTTTATTCTCAGGTATGAAAGAAATCTTCCGCTGTGAAATTGCTCATTTAAAGATATTACTTGGAGTCATTCATGACATATTTCAAAAGACGTTGCATTCGAGTCGTTGAATTCATCAAGATTATTATTAAGTCAATTGTAGTTAGATATTATAAAATGGTATGCATGACGTCCACTTTCGATGTAATGTAATATTGTCTTTTCAAAAACGAATGCAATGTTTGTAAAAAGTATCATATAGAGGTCAAGTACCTCGCGATGTAATCAACTGTTGTGATTCATTTATAATCGATATGGACTTCGTCCGGATGGATTAGGACGGGTCTTCACAGAGACTACCGAGAAGATCGTACAGATTAAGGAAAGATTGAGAACCGCCAGAAGTCGGCAAAAGAGTTATAGTGATAAGAGAAGGAATGATATAGAATTTTAAGTTGGTGACCGTGTTATGTTGAAGGTATCAACTTGGAAAGGTGTGGTACGTTTTGGTAAAAGGGGAAAGTTGAATCCTCATTTTTTTGGACCATTTGAGATTACAGAGAGAGTTGGACCCGCGGCTTATCGTTTGAAACTGCCACAAGAACTCAGCGATGTTCATGACGTTTTTCATGTATCGAATTTGAAGAAGTGATTAGCCGAGGCCGATGAAACCATTCCTCTTAATGAATTTCAAATTGATAAACAACTCAATTTTATTGAGGAGCCAGTTGAAATTATGGATCGAGAAGTCAAGACGCTCAAGCAGAGTAAAATTCCTATAGTTCGAGTTAGATAGAATGCCAGACGCGGGCTCGAGTTCACTTGGGAACGTGATGATCAGATGTTCTCAGATGGAGAGTCAACCCCTACACCTGCTTAAATTTCGGGACGAAATTTCCGTAACAGGAAGGTACTGTAACGACCCTACTTTTTTGTTATCTTTTACCGTTAATTATTTAACGACCGTTAACTGTTATTCGTGCCACGTCATTTCTATGACCTATATTATTATTTTAGTAATAATATATTAATTATTATGTTTTAAATGAATATTTGTATTCATATTTTATATCATACGTTTCTACGTGTCGCGAATTTCTATCCGGCGAATCTTTTCGGTTTTCAAACCAACGGTCGAGCTTTTGGGATTTTTAAATCCAATTTATTTTAAATATGATATTTTGATGTCATATGATTATATATAGTGTTTATATAATTTATTTGTCGCATATATGTTATCTCTCCGAATAATTAATCGCGTAGTAGCGTTTTCGCGTTTCGGGCTTCGTTCGGGCGATCGGGCCACAAATATTCTTCCATTTGGCCAAAGTGGGCCATGAGGGGCCCACCCCTCTCAAAAATTCGGCCAAAACCAGCCCCTTGTCCCATATTCATTTTTTTTTCAATTTTGCTTTCATTTTATTTCTCATTCTATTCTAAACCTAAATCAAGTAAGTCTTCTTTTCTCTCATCCTTCATTTTTCTTTTTTTGAGCCGTCACTTACCACCAACATCATCATCATCATCATCCATTAAAATTCTTGCTTGGATCATAGGGCTTTACACATAATCGGATTGCTCTCGTTCTCCACTACGCGTTCATATCACTTGATTATTGATTAGGGTATAAACCCTAACCCTAGCTTTTCAATTTTTCATTTATTTTTCTGTTTTTATGTGATATTATGATAGTATGATGCTTATATGTTATTGTATTGTTGATTGTATGCGTAGAAATGCTCGATTATATATGTATTCGGTTTGATTGATTTGGGACAGCGGTTTGTTTGTTATTTTCTGAGAACATAACTGATATAAAAGTGAAATTAAAGTGTTTAGATGATTTCCTCTCATCAAGACATTAATTTTAAACTCCGGATTCATGTTATTTCGATTCCCGGAGCTCTAGATATGATTAAAATGGTGTTTAATTGAAATTAAAATATAAAAATGAATTGAACCAGGTGTGGACTGACTTTGTGACCATTTGTAGAGTATTTAGGGTGTACTAGTATGTTAGGATTGATGATGGGATGAACTTTCATGTTCGGGTCATCGAAATCCGAGCCACGGATCACCCGTTATGACTAAAACACGTTTTTGAGTGGATTAAAGGCCCAAACTGATTAAGGGCTGTAATTCACGACTTGGTGACTGTTCTTGGGATGTTCTTGAGCACATTAAGGTGTCGGGCGGGTTGGTTAGGCGAAGATATATATAAGGCTCGCCAAAAACTGATTCCCGGGGCTCAAGTTATGACCCGATGAACTTTTAATTAAAACTTATGGTTATTAATTATGACTTATGATAAAAATAATGAATTTCATTATTAATAAATTAATTATGATATAAAAAGTAATTAATTTAATTTAAGACTTATGATATATTTATTATATTATTTATTAATTAATTATGATTTAATTAAACTTTTAATTAAACTTATGATTAATAATACATTTATTATTAATGGAAAATACTTATGATAAGTATTAAACTTATATTATGAAATTATTATAATAAGACTTATAATAAGGATTAATTAATTATTTATTTATTATAAGGCTTAGTTATTATTTAATTATAATTTAATTATTAAATACTTATGATTTAATAATTATAATTAGAAACTTATGATATGATTAATAATTCATTATTAATTAATAATACTTATGATATGATTTAAAATTTATTATTAATTAATAATACTTATATTATGAATAATATTTAATTAATTAATTAAATACTTATGTTATATTAAATATATCATTTAAACTTATGTTAACCTTAATAATTCATTTTAATTTAATTAAACTTATGTTATGACCTAATTATACATATTTAACTTTAATTAACATTATAACTTATATTATTATTACAACTTACACTTTTAAAATTAATGTTGACTATGTTTGACCGAGGTTAACTTTTGAGTTGACTTTCAGTTGACATTTGTTGACTTTCTAAATAAGGAAACTTTCCTAACTTAAAACTTTCTAAAAATAGAAACTTTCTAAATTTGGAAACTTTCCAAAAATAGAAACTTTCCAAAAATAGAAACTTTCCTAAAATAGAAACTTTCCAAAAATAGAAACTTTCAAAAATATAAAATTTCCAAAAATGGAAACCTGCTAAAAATAGAAACTTTCTAAAAATAGAAAGTGTTTGTCCGTACGCTGTTTCGATCAAACCGATGCATGTTGAGTATTGTTCTATGACTACTTGTAACATGTACAATAGCTATCATACTAAGACTTGACCTAAGTTAGTTATTTATATCGACCTTCTTTATTTATAGGTCGGCGTTGTGATCATTCCTGATCACTTTACTTCATTTGATGTTCGCATATTTGTATGGTTACTTCGTTTGCTATTAAGGTGAGTTGTAGTTCCATTTTTCTATTTTAAATCTTTTGGGATGAGAATACATGCAATTTATTTTATATTTTGGACACATGTGGAAGTTGGTTAAAATTATTCATTGTGAGTTGAACAAAAATATTTCCTAGTCTGGTAACTGTAATAACTAGTTTCTACTGGTGAACGCGAATCCTACAGATAGATCTATCGGGTTTGACAACCCCATTTCGAGCTAGTCGCGCTAGCAATTTATAATCGAAATGTTTAGTACTTCGAATTTAGTTGAAGATACACTTGTTTGGTGTATATTATGTATTGTGTTTGGCAAGGGTAAATAAAGGGTTAAGTGGTTACCAGGTGGCTCACGAAAAATGGAATAATGTTTTTATATGTTTTCTAGCATATAATTTTTTCGTCCAAAAAGGAGTTTTTATGTTTTCAAACATAAATTTTTACGGTTTAAATTAAATATTGTTTGCAATATTAAACCTATAATTCACTCAACATTTTTTGTTGACAGTTACTCGCATGTTTTATTCTCAGGTTCATGATTAATTGCTTCCGCTGTGCTTAGAGAGTCTGCATATTTATGATTGCAGCTTTTGTTAAACAATAACTTGCATTCTATTTTGATACATTTAATAGTGGATGCTGTTGACTTTGTTTTGGTCAACTTTTGGTTAAGTAATAATGTATGGTTTTTCTAAACTTACATATTTTGATAGGGTTCCTTTATAGGAAATCATTTTTAAATAAAGAATGCAAGGTTATTTATTAAATTCATATAGAGTTATGATCAAGCTGTGGGACCAAGATAACGATGGTCGTCAAGTGTACTTTGACGGGTCGTTAAAAATGCCAAAAGTGGTATCGTGCAAAATCGCGGAAGCTGACATCACAGTCATGAAAGTTCATGTCGATAACGGCAGTAGCGTCGATATTATTTACGAACAATGTTTCGCTCAACTGCCAGAAAGTATTAAAATGCACCTGCAAACAACCGCGGTTTCGTTAACCGACTTTGCAAGAGAATCCTCATTACCTATAGGTGTTTTGCCATTAAAAGTCGAGCTGGCTGATGTAAATGATGAGGCTTTGGTGCAACAAGCGCGGTTAGATTTTTATGTTATGCGAGCCTCATCTCGTTATAACATACTGCTGGGAAGAACCGCTATAAGTAAATTTAGAATTGTCCCGTCCACAATTTATGGCATGATTAAATTTCCAACATATAAAGGGGTTGCCACAATATGTTCAATGAGCATTATGCCTATTTGTGCGGCTGTTAACGTAAAAACCGCAGGGCAGGACCCTGTTGACGATGCGGATACTATGGAAATAATTAATCCCGCATATCCAGAGCAGAAAATCAAAGTAGGACGCAATGTTAGTGCGGATATTAGGAAACAAATCGTGCAATTACTTGTCCAATACATGGATGTTTTTGCTTGGTGCGAAAATGATATGACTGGTGTTCCGCGTCATATTGCAGAACACAGGCTCAATGTAAATTCAGCTATAAAGCCTGTAGTGCAAAAGCGAAGGGGCATGGCCCCAGATCGTGTAAAATGGCTATGCGAAGAAGTAACAAAATTGGTAAGAGCTGGAATTCTGCGCGAAGTTCAATATCAATCATGGATTGCAAATCCAATGTTGGTGAAAAAACCTGATGGTTCCTAGAGAATGTGTATTGATTACAAAGATTTAAATAAAGCGTGCCCCAAGGATAACTATCCGCTTCCAGAAATTGATCTAAAATTGGAATCTTTACATGCTTTTCCATATGAATGTTTTCTGGACGCGGCAAGAGGTTATCATCAGATTCCTATGGCGCAAGAAGACGCAGATAAAACCGCATTTCATACGGGCAAAGGCATATATTGTTATATAATGATGCCTTTCGGTTTAATCAATGCGGGTGCGACATATCAACGGTTGATTGATACCGCGTTTGATAAACAAATAGGGCGTAATCTTGAAGCTTATGTAGATGATTTAGTCATCAAAAGCATGACGTAAGATTGAATCATTGAAGATATGCGTGAAACATTTGACAAACTGTGAAAAATAAACATGAAGCTTAATCCGCTAAAATGTAGCTTTGGCGAAACTGAAGGAAAATTTTTGGGATATCTTGTTACAGAACAAGGTATTCAAGCTAATCCAAAAAAGATCGCGGCTATAGAAAATATGACTGCGCCAAAAACGGTTAAAGAAGTGCAAAGTTTGACGGGAAAACTAGCCGCATTAACGCGTTTCTTGTCTAAAGCTGCAGAAAGGCAGTTGCCATTTTTCAAAACTCTAAAAGGGTGCTTGAAGCAAAAGAATTTGGTTTGTCCAGTGAAGCAGAAACCGCGTTTCAAGAGATGAAAAAGTTGTTGAAAACTTTGCCTACACTAACATCGCCAGTTCAGGGCGAAATTCTTTATCTTTATATCTCAGTGACGAACGAAGCTTTCAGTTCAGTTTTGATCGTGGAAAGAAACAAAATACAAAAGCCGGTGTATTTTGTTAGTAAAGCTCTTACAGGAAGTGAAATAAACTATGCGCCGATTGAAAAGTTTGTGTATACGCTTATTTTAACAACGCGAAGGTTACGAAGGTATTTTCAAGGGCATCCAGTGCATGTATTAACTAATATGCCAATCAAGCAAGTCTTAACCAAACCAGAAATATCTGGTAGACTCGCATTGTGGGCAATAGAATTAGGTGCTTATCAAATATCTTACCTTCTGCGTAGTACTGAAAAAGGTCAGGTTATGGCGGATTATCTCGCTGAACTGTCTGGCGAGTTAGAGGTGATTAATGAGCGAACCGTGCTAAAACCATTACTCGGTGAAACTTGGGTTTTGTTTACTGATGTCGCTTCGTACGCAGAAGGTGCAGGGTCGGGTTTGGTTTTGGCAATCCCATGTGGTGAGGAGCATACATATGCATTGCGGTTTAATTTTGATGTGACAAATAATGAGGCTGAATATGAAGCATTGCTCGCAGGCTTAAATATTGCGCGAAAAATGAATATTGTTAAGCTGCGTGTCTTTACAGATTCGCAGTTAGTAGCGAATCAGTTTAACGGATCTTTTGAAGCACATGATCCCTCTATGCAGAAATACTTGCAGATATTGAAAGAAATGGCAGCACAATTTGAGCGTTTCGAACTCGAACAAGTGCCAAGAAACCAAAACAAAAAGGCAGATGCGTTGAACAAATTGGCTACTTTAACGTTCTCGCACTTTCAAAAACAAGTATGGGTTGAGGAATTACCAAGTAAATCAATAGATAGTGACTTAATGGTCGCATCTGTTACAGAAGAACAGCCAAACTGGATGAACCCAATTCTACAATATATCTGCAGTGATATTCTGCCAGATGATAGTCGCGAAGCTCGTTTAGTAAGAGAGTGAGCACCGATGTATATCATTCAAGATGATATCTTATATCGCAAATCATATTG
Source organism: Rutidosis leptorrhynchoides (assembly GCF_046630445.1). Classification (NCBI taxonomy): domain Eukaryota; kingdom Viridiplantae; phylum Streptophyta; class Magnoliopsida; order Asterales; family Asteraceae; genus Rutidosis; species Rutidosis leptorrhynchoides. The sequence goes on from NC_092343.1 coordinate 244,383,279, forward strand.
CGGACCAATGATGCGTTGTGTTGGCCCAATCGAGGCAGAAATGATTATATAAGAAGCGCATAATGGTACTTGTGCACTGCATTCAGGCTTCAAAACTATCGCCGCGAAAATTATGCGAATGGGATACTTTTGGCCATCCCTATACCTTGATGTAGCGAAAATTGTTAAACGCTGTAAAAATTACCAAAGGCATGCTCCGCAGAATAGAATGTCGCGGCATGATATGATTCCTGTTAGTTCACCATGGCCGTTTAATAAATGGGCTATTGACATTGTGGGGCCATTTCCTGCAGGGCCTGGCAATGTTAAATTCCTGATTGTCGCAATCGATTACTTTACCAAATGGGTTGAAGCTAAGGCAGTTCGCACTTTTACTGGTGTACAAGTGCGAAATTTTGTACGGTAATACATTGTTTGCCGATTTAGCATTCCGCGAGAATTGGTTAGCGATGCGAAAGATCCTTTTAAGACAGGGTGCACTGATTTAAATATCGTACAAAAGTTTACGTCAGTGGCGCATCCAGAAGCTAATGGTTTATGCGAAGTAACCAACCGTGATATAGTAAGCAGTATTAAAAAGAGGTTGTGCGAAAAGCGAACTGCCTGGGTAGATGAATTACCCAATGTGTTATGGGCACATCGCACAACATTTAAGAAAAGCACGGGAGAAACACCTTTTAGTTTGGTATATGGTTCTGAGGCAGTAGTTCCCGCAGAAATTCTGGTACCAACGCATAGAATAGTTAACTTTGAAGAAAAAGCGAATGATGCTGTGTTGAGCGAAAGCCTGAATTTCATTGACGAGCGGAGGTTAATGGCTGCTATCAGAGAAGCGAATAATAAGCAGCAAATTGCTAAGTATTACAATAAAAGAGTGTGTGCTTTGTCTTTCGCTATAGGTGAATGGGTGCTGCGAAGCAATGAAGCAAGCAGAGCAGAAAAGCTTGGCAAATTGGCTCCTAATTGGGAAGGCCCTTATCAAATTGTGGCAATTAATGTCGCAGGTTCATATAAGCTCGCGGATATGGAAGGGCGAATTTTACCTAATGCGTGGCATGCCGTTTTGTTAAAGCGATATTACGTGTAGCTTTGCAAAAAACTATCAAGGATATATGAACAAAGTGCGAAATTGAATTTAAGGCATATGGCTGATATACTTATTAGGTGTTTTTGTTTTTAATTTTTTGCAAGTCTTGATCACGCTTGTAGGACACTTGTAAAAGTACGCGGAAAGTTTATTTGTGAAATGCGAATTATTATGAAATGTTTTACAGTTTGTTTCATAATGCTATAGTATTTTGCAGTGTTTAAATAGCAAAGTGATGAAATTACCTACTTTTGCATGCGAAATGTTGCGAAAGGAATTTTATATCCTAAGTATTTGATTTTGCCAATGCTTAGATGCTTCGCAATGCTGATTAATTGCCTAAGGATCGTTTCGATGGACTTAGAAGATTCATAACGTATAAGCATATACGCATACAAATTGTTTCGCAAAAGTACGCATTTATTATGTGCACAATAATATATGTTGGAAATTGCAAAGGACAAGTTTGTGTTATGAATATTGTTGACAAAAGCGCTATATAAATAAAGAGTACTCGCTAATAAATATGAAAAAATAAAGTTTCATTGATAATGGTGCAGAGATAGCTGCGCGCTAATTTCTACAATGTTTTATTCTAGCTTAAATAAGTCAAGCTCAAAGATGTCTTTTAAAGTGGCATCATCTTGTTGACTTATTGCAGTGACTTTGTCGATTGGAATATCCGCTAAGCTTGCTTGTGCAGTAGCAGCTACTTCACGTGCCTCTGTAAGTGAACAAACGCGATCTCCAATGGCGGGAGGCAGAGGATCTGGTATGGTGCAATGTGGAGCAATTTCATCCAGAAACTCTACTCTCTCGCGTAGTCGTAAGGCAGCTGCATAAGTGGAAAACAGAACATTCACGGGACGTGAATTGAGAACCTTTTTAGAAAACTCTGGTAGGTGTTGGCGGAGTTGCGTGAACTCAAGTTTCGCGGAAGCTGCTGCGGCCACAGCGGTGTCTCTCTCTGCAGTAAGCCTTGAAACCTCCTCTTGCAATGAAGAGATTGTGGTTTCAAAATTCTTTTGTTTGTCAGCTGCAATAGAAACCTGTAGTTTCAATTCATCCACCGCGGTATTAGCCGCGGTGAGCTCATAGGAGAGATCAACACAACGTTTCTCGCTGTTTTCAACCTTGATTCTCTCAGCATTGTACTTCTGCTGTTCAGCTCCAAGCACATTGAAAAATTGTTCTTGCCGGCATATCATATCGTACGCCGAGTTGAAGCACATGTAGAAGTTTTGAATAAAACTGTTGTGCGCATCAAGCGCAGAAAGTTTGAAAAATTCGCGGCGAAGCTCGCCGGGGATTGCTAACTTCATTTGTTGGCACTGATCCAGAGCAGCGCCAGCGGATGCATAAGTATATCCTGATAGGCCATCAATCTGCACCCCATAAGAGTCAGGGGGAGTGCGGAACAGTTCCGTGATTTGTGCCGCGGAATCAGGGCTAGGAAAAACTGGATTGAAAGGCGAGCCTCCTACAAAACAAAGCGATTATTATAATAACAACAATAAATATTACAAACACTGGCATGAATCAAAGATGATTGCATTATACCAGTTTGTTGATCTCCTTCACAATCTGATGTGATCGGATTATTGTATGAAGGAGTGCTTTGTTTGAGTTTCTTGCTATGTGATGTTGGTGGTGTTTGCACCGGTCGTTTTGTGGAACTTGTGTAGTGACCTGAACTATTCCATGTTTATATATATATTAAATGAAATTGTTATTTACATGATTCAGTGTTTCCAACATATTAAGCAATCAAACTTGTTAAGACTTGATTAATTAAAATAGGTTTCATATAGACAATTGACCACCCAAGTTGACCGGTGATTCAAGAACGTTAAAACTTGTAAAAACTATATGATGACATATATATGGTTATATATATAGTTAACATGATATTATGATAAGTAAACATATCATTAAGTATATTAATAATGATCTGCAAATGTAAAAACAAGACTACTAACTAAATGATTTTGAAACGAGACAAATATGTAACGATTATCGTTGTAACGACATTTAATGTATATATATCATATTAAGAGATATTCGTACATTATAATATCATGATAATATAATAATTTAAAATCTCATTTGATATTATAAACATTGGGTTAACAACATTTAACAAGATCGTTAACCTAAAGGTTTCAAAACAACACTTACATGTAACGACTAACGATGACTTAACGACTCAGTTAAAATGTATATACATGTAGTGTTTTAATATGTATTCATACACTTTTGAAAGACTTCAAGACACTTATCAAAATACTTCTACTTAACAAAAATGCTTACAATTACATCCTCGTTCAGTTTCATCAACAATTCTACTCGTATGCACCCATATTCGTACTCGTACAATACACAGCTTTTAGATGTATGTACTATTGGTATATACACTCCAATGATCAGCTCTTAGCAGCCCATGTGAGTCACCTAACACATTTGGGAACCATCATTTGGTAACTAGCTTGAAATATCTCATAAAATTACAAAAATATGAGTAATCATTCATGACTTATTTACATGAAAACAAAATTACATAATTTTTATATCTAATCCATACACCAACGACCAAAAATACCTACAAACACTTTCATTCTTCAATTTTCTTCATCTAATTGATCTCTCTCAAGTTCTATCTTCAAGTTCTAAGTATTCTTCATAAATTCTACAAGTTCTAGTTTCATAAAATCAAGAATACTTCCAAGTTTGCTAGCTTACTTCCAATCTTGTAGAGTGATCATCCAACCTCAAGAAATCTTTCTTATTTACAGTAAGATATCTTTCTAATATAAGGTAATACTCATATTCAAAATTTGATTCAATTTCTATAACTATAACAATCTTATTTCGAGTTAAAATCTTACTTGAACTGTTTTCGTGTCATGATTCTGCTTCAAGAACTTTTAAGCCATCCAAGGATACTTTGAAGCTAGATCCATTTTTTTTCATTTCCAGTAGGTTTATCCAAGGAACTTGAGGTAGCAATAATATTCATAACATCATTCGATTCATACATAAAAAGCTGTCTTATTCAACGTTATAAACTTGTAATCACTAGAACATAGTTTAGTTAATTCTAAACTTGTTCGCAAATAAAGTTAATCCTTCTAAATAGACTTTTAAAATCAACTAAACACATGTTCTATATCTATATGATATGCTAACTTAATGATTTAAAACCCGGAAACACTATAAACGCCATAAAACTGGATATACGCCGTCGTAGTAAAACCGGGGGCTGTTTTGGTTGGGATAATTAAAAGCTAAGAAGAACTTTGATTTAAAAGCTACACTTCTGGAAAAATGATTTTTCTTATGAACATGAAACTATATCCAAAAATCATGGTTAAACTCAAAGTGAAAGTATGTTTTTCAAAATGGTCATCAAGATGTCGTTCTTTCGACGGAAATGACTACCTCTTTCAAAAATGACTTGTAACTTGTATTTCCGACTATAAACTTATACTTTTTCTATTTATATTCATAAATTTAAGTTCAATACGAAACCATGGCCACTGGAATCACTCAAAACGGATTAGAAACGAAGAAATGGCGAGTAAAACAAGATTGATAAAAACTACTCATTTTACCTACGTGAAAGTTAGTAATAAATCTATTCCAACCATAATCTAATCAACTTATATTGTATATTATGTAATCTTGAGATACCATAGACACGTATACAATGTTTCGACCCATCATGTCGACCCATCTATATATATATATATATATATATATATATATATATATATATATATATATATATATATATATATATATATATATATATATATATATATATATATATATATATATATATATATATTGCGGAACAACCATAGACACTCTATATGTGAATGTTGGAGTTAGCTATACGGGGTTGAGGTTGATTCCAAAATATATATATAGTTTGAGTTGTGATCAATACTGAGATACGTATACACTGGGTCGTGGATTGATTCAAGATAATATTTATCGATTTATTTCTGTACATCTAACTGTGGACAACTAGTTGTAGGTTACTAACGAGGACAGCTGACTTAATAAACTTAAAACATCAAAATGTATTAAAAGTATTGTAAATATATTTTGAACATACTTTGATATATATGTATATATTGTTATAGGTTCGTGAATCAACCAGTGGCCAAGTCTTACTTCCCGACGAAGTAAAAATCTGTGAAAGTGAGTTATAGTCCCACTTTTAAAATCTAATATTTTTGGGATGAGAATACATGTAGGTTTTATAAATGATTTACAAAATAGACACAAGTACGTGAAACTACATTCTATGGTTGAATTATCGAAATCGAATATGTCCCTTTTTATTAAGTCTGGTAATCTAAGAATTAGGGAACAGACACCCTAATTGACGCGAATCCTAAAGATAGATCTATTGGGCCTAACAAACCCCATCCAAAGTACTGGATGCTTTAGTACTTCGAAATTTATATCATATCCGAAGGGTGTCCCGGAATGATGGGGATATTCTTATATATGCATCTTGTTAAAGTCGGTTACCAGGTGTTCACCATATGAATGATTTTTATCTCTATGTATGGGATGTATATTGAAATATGAAATCTTGTGGTCTATTGTTACGATTTGATATATATAGGTTAAACCTATAACTCACCAATATTTTTGTTGACGTTTAAAGCATGTTTATTCTCCGGTGAATACTAAGAGCTTCTGCTGTTGCATACTAAAATAAGGACAAGATTTGGAGTCCATGTTTGTATGATATTGTGTAAAAACTGCATTCAAGAAACTGATTTCGATGTAACATATTTGTATTGTAAACCATTATGTAATGGTCGTGTGTAAACAGGATATTTTAGATTATCATTATTTGATAATCTACGTAAAGCTTTATAAACCTTTATTTATGAAATAAAGGTTATGGTTTGTTTTAAAAATGAATGCAATCTTTGAAAAAACGTCTCATATAGAGGTCAAAACCTCGCAACGAAATCAATTAATATGGAACGTTTTTAATCAATAAGAATGGGACATTTCAACTTGGTTGCGATGTCGATGATTTCGAGGTTAAATCAACGATGGGAATAGCCTCTTTCTCCTGTTTGATTTAATGCTCGGTAGATGCTGACGATTTAGCCTCCGGGCTCGTTAACAACTTTGTAATTAAAGCTTTAGGATCCACTTTACGATCGACTTCATCAATTTTCATTTTTGAAAAAGCTGTGTTTGAAGAACTTGTAAAGGTTAATAGCGAATGTATACAAGTGCGAATTGTGGTAGAGAAAGCAAGTAAAAAATTAGTGATTGAGAATTACGATATATATATAGGGGAAATAAGGGTGGTAAATGTTTGTATTAATTATCCGTTGTGATAACTAAAACGGTAACTTTTATCTTGCAACGGTAACTAAGTAAATGCGAAAATGACTAAGCGCGGATGATGGTTGCAAAAACTGCACATTTTTAGAGTTTATCATGATACATCTGCTTTGCGATATGTATCATAATAAACTGGGGGTACTTGATCATATACATAGCATTGTATATGTTTATTTTATTTGTTAAAGGTCGAGGGCAGAACTGCGCGAACTATAAGGCAAAGTTATGAAGTGTTCGCTGAAAATAAGATTAGCGGATGGATTCTCGTGCCAATAAATTACTGCAGTTTAATCTGCTGAGCTTCCGTGGATGGTTAGATAATTCGCAGACCGCGAACATCTCGAATACTATAAATAGAGAGCTTGGCCTCTCATTTATGGGTTGTTGATTCTCTGCCATTTTGCCCAGGCCTTTGTAATTTCCACTTGTGATCTTGCCCAAGGGATTTTTACATCGCGCAAAGGTGAATTATGTTAATTAACAATCAAGACCGGGTCGGGGTGGTTGATCACTTGATAGTTAAAGTGAAAGACGATCATCAGGGCCCAAAATAATCATCAAACATTCCGTCCTCTATTATAATCTTATTGCACTCAATCCATAATTAAGTAACATCGCTAATTAAGGATTGATCATGGGGTATATCACATTGGGGAGACCGTAAGTTACGCCGTGTTTTCTTTAAAGCGTTAAATGCGGGGAACCCAAATGCAATTTTACGCTACGGGTTAAGAACCTATTTTGACTCAACATATCCCAACATAGGATTTCGTGAGTTAGAAAGAGCTTCTAACATGTAACATAAAGAAGCATGCTATGCTTACGGGTTAATAATGTTCACTTCTCATCAAATTGAGAAAAAGAACATTGGGTTGCAACTTTTAAATAAAACATTCCCACAAGTGATGGACTCGGTAGTTGAGATGAGAAACAAGGTTTTTAGATTATTACGGGGCTGTTGGACATTACGAAACCCTCGTCCTTTTGACGACATTACAACATGCTGTCTTGTCAATGGTCACAACGGTTATGTTCCACAAGACCAAGGATGGGAAGTAGTCATAGTAAAACCAGAATGCATGACTTGTTTCTGGACGTATGAATTACGTGTCTTTATTGCCTTTGTTGAACGACTTGCGTATTAACTAGAACTGTCTTCGCAACTGTTTTGTATCATAGTTTTTATGTGCTATATTTCATGCTATATGTAAAATAGCGGTATTGTAAGTTTGCAAAATATTGTATAAAAGTTTGAATGTGAAATATTATTATAATCAGTTTTCATATAGAATTGTAGTAGTTGAATTGTATGTTAGCTACTAAGTATGAACTTAACGGGTAGATATTACCCGAATTAAAACTTATAAAATGCTAATATGAAGAAAAAGCTTTTATAAATGAGTTCATATTATGCTACAGAATACTATTGACTACTCTTAATATTCTATATGATTAACTTAATTCTTTTGGCTATTTTTGAAGGAAATGGCACCGACTACTCGTCAGGACTTGAACATGAGTGAGGAAGACTTCCGTGCTTTCCTTGCAGCAAATATAGCCGCAGTACAGGTTGCAATGCAAAACAACAGTAACTCAGGGTCTAGTAGTGGAGTTAACTCCACAGGAAACCGTGTAGGATGCTCCTACAAGGCTTTCACTACCTGTAAACCTCTGGAATTCGATGGAACTGAAGGACCAGTCGGACTGAAACGATGGACCGAAAAGGTCGAATCTGTGTTTGCTATAAGTAAATGTGCTGAGGAAGATAAGGTAAAGTACGCCACGCATACCTTCACAGGTACTTCCTTAACATGGTGGAATACCTATCTCGAACAAGTGGGACAAGATGCTGCTTACGCACTACCGTGGTCAGCATTCAAACACTTAATGAACGAGCAGTACCGTCCCATAAATGAGGTCAATAAGCTCAAGGTAGAGCTTAGAGGGTTACGAACACAAGGGTTTGATATTACCACGTACGAACGACAATTCACAGAGTTGTGCCTATTGTGTTCGGGAGCGTTCGAAGATGAAGAAGAGAAAATCGACGCATTTGTAAAAGGGTTATCGGAAAGAATCCAAGAGGATATAAGTTTACACGAGCCCGCCTCCATATAAAAGGCAAGTCGAATGGCTCATAAACTTATAAATCAAATTGAGGAAAGGATTAAAGAACAGGCGACCGAAGAAGCTAATACGAAACAAGTCAAGAGGAAATGGGAAGAAACCAGTGACAAGGGTCACAATTTCAATAATCAACCCAACAATCATAACTACAATCGCACCAATTTTTGCAACAACAAACGCAACAACAACAACCACCCCAGCAACAACTACAACAACCATTTCAACAACAATAATAACCGCAACAACAACAATCCCAACAATTACAACAAGAGGCAGAAATTCTGCCAGAGATGTGAAGGATACCATCCAACTGGGCTTTGTACAGCAGTGTGTACTAAGTGTAATAGAAAGGGCCATGATGCAATAAAGTGCGAAATCTACGGATCAATGGCTAAGGAAACAAATAATGCCGGAACAAGTTATGCAGACATTACCTGTTTCGGATGCGGGAAGAAGGGCCATTACAAAAATTTGTGTCCAAATCAGGGGGATAATAATGGGCAAGGCCGAGGAAGAGTCTTCAACATTAATGCGGTTGAAGCGCAGGAAGACCCGGAGCTTGTTACGGGTACGTTTCTTATTGATAATACATCCGCTTATGTTTTATTTGATTCGGGTGCGGATAGAAGCTATATGAGTAAGAATTTCTGTGCTAAATTAAGTTGTCCATTGACACCTTTGGATAATAAGTTTATACTAGAATTAGCAAACGGTAAATTAATTGCAGCAGATAATATATGTCAGAATCGAGAAATTAAACTGGTTAGGAAAATATTTAAGATTGATTTGATACCAGTAGAGTTAGGGAGTTTTGATGTGATAATCAGCATGGACTGGTTGAAAGAGGTGAAAGCAGAGATCGTATGTTACAAAAATGCAATTCGTATTGTACGAGAAGAAGGAAAACCCTTAATGGTGTACGGAGAAAAGAGCAACGCGAAGCTAAATCTTATTAGTAATTTGAAGTTGCAAAAGTCAATAAGAAAGGGTTGCTATGCTGTTCTAGCACACGTCAAGAAAGTACAAACTGAAGAAAAGAGCATCAATGATGTTCCCGTCGCAAAAGAATTTCCCGATGTATTTTCGAAAGAATTACCGGGATTACCTCCACACCGATCCATTGAGTTTCAAATAGATCTTGTACCGGGAGCTGCACCAATAGCTCGTGCTCCATACAGACTCGTACCCAGTGAAATGAAGGAACTTCAAAGCCAATTACAAGAACTTCTAGAGTGTGGTTTCATATGACCAAGTACATCACCATGGGGAGCTCCTGTTTTGTTTGTCAAAAAGAAGGATGGTACATTCAGGTTGTGTATCGACTACCGAGAGTTGAACAAACTTACCATCAAGAACCGTTACCCACTACCGAGAATCGATGACTTATTTGATCAATTACAAGGCTCGTCAGTTTATTGGAAGATTGATTTACGTTTTGGGTATCATCAAATGCGGGTGAAGGAGGACGATATTCCGAAGACTGCTTTCAGAACGCGTTACGGTCATTACGAGTTTATGGTTATGCCGTTTGGATTGACTAACGCACCAGCTGTGTTCATGGACCTCATGAACTGTGTGTGTGGGCCATATCTCGACAAGTTTGTCATTGTTTTCATTGATGACATACTTATCTACTCAAGGAATGATCAAGAGCACGAAGAACATTTGAGAAAAGTGCTAGAGTTGTTGAGGAAAGAAAAACTGTACGCTAAGTTTTCAAAGTGTGCATTTTGGTTGGAAGAAGTTTAATTCCTCGGTCACATAGTGAACAAAGAAGGTATTCAGATGGATCCGGCAAAGATTGAGACCGTTGAAAAGTGGGAAACCCCTAAAACTCCGAAGCATATACGCTATTTTTTAGGACTGGCTGGTTACTACAGAAGATTCATCCAAGATTTTTCCAAAATAGCAAAACCCTTGACTGCATTAACGCATAAAGGGAAGAAATTTGAATGGAAGAATGAACAAGCGAAAGCGTTTCGATGGTTGAAGAAAAAGTTAACTACGGCACCTATATTGTCATTGCCTGAAGGGAATGATGATTTTGTGATATATTGTGACGCCTTAAAGCAAGGCCTCGGTTGTGTATTAATGCAATGAACGAAGGTAATTGCTTATGCGTCTAGACAATTGAAGATTCACGAGCAAAATTATACGACACACGATTTGGAATTAGGCACTGTTGTTTTTGCATTAAAGACTTAGAGGCAATACTTATATGGGGTCAAAAGTATTATATATACCGACCACAAAAGTCTTCAACATATATTTAATCAGAAACAACTGAACATGAGGCAGCGCAGGTGGATTGAATTGTTGAATGATTACGACTTTGAGATTTGTTACCACCCGGGGAAGGTGAATGTGGTAGCCGACGCTTTGAGTAGAAAGGATAAAGAACCCATTCGAGTAAAAGCTATGAATATAATGATTCACAATAACCTTACTACTCAAAAAAAGGAGACGCAACAAGGAGTTTTAAAAGAGGGAAATTTAAAGGATGAAATATCCAAAGGATCGGAGAAGCATCTTAATATTCAGGAAGACGGAACCCGGTATAGGGCTAAAATAATTTGGGTACCAAAATTTGGAGATATGAGAGAAATGGTACTTAGAGAAGCTCATAAAACCAGATACTCAATACATCCTGGAACGGGGAAGATGTACAAAGATCTCAAGAAACATTTTTGGTGGCCAGGTATGAAAGCTGATGTTGCTAAATACGTAGGGGAATGTTTGACGTGTTCTAAGATCAAAGCTGAGCATCAGAAACCATCAGGTCTACTTCAACAACCCAAAATCCCGGAATGGAAATGGGAAAACATTACCATGGATTTCATCACTAAATTGCCAAGGACTGCAAGTGGTTTTGATACTATTTGGGTAATAGTTGATCGTCTCACCAAATCAGCACACTTCCTGCCAATAAGAGAAGATGACAAGATGGAGAAGTTAGCATGACTATATTTGAAGGAAGTCGTCTCCAGACATGGAATACCAATCTCTATTATCTCTGATAGGGATGGCAGATTTGTTTCAAGGTTTTGGCAGACATTACAACAAGCATTGGGAACTCGTCTAGACATGAGAACTGCCTATCACCCACAAACCCATGGGCAGAGCGAAAGGACGATACAGACTCTTGAAGACATGCTACGAGCATGTGTTATTGATTTTGGAAATGGTTGGGATCGACATCTACCATTAGCAGAATTTTCCTACAACAACAGTTACCACTCGAGTATCGAAATGGCACCGTTCGAAGCACTTTATATTAGAAAGTGCAGATCTCCAATTTGTTGGAATGAATTGGGGGATAGACAGATTACGGGTCCGGAGATAATCCAAGAAACTACTGAGAAAATCATCCAAATTCAACAACGGTTGAAAACTGCTCAGAGTCAACAAAAGAGCTACATGGACCTTAAAAGGAAAGATATAGAATTTGAAATTGGGGAGATGGTCATGCTTAAGGTTTCACCTTGGAAAGGCGTTGTTCGAATTGGTAAACGGGGGAAACTAAATCCAAGGTACATTGGACCATTCAAGATTATAGATCGTGTCGGACCAGTAGCTTACCAACTTGAGTTACCTCAACAACTCGTGGCGGTACATAACACTTTCCACATCTCGAATTTGAAAAAATGTTTTGCTAAAGAAGATCTCACTATTCCTTTAGACGAAATTAAAATTAATGAAAAACTATAATTCATTGAAGAACCCGTCAAGATAATGGATCGTGAGGTTAAAAGGCTCAAGCAAAACAAGATACCAATTGTTAAGGTTCGATGGAATGCTCGTAGAGGACCCGAGTTCACCTGGGAATGAGAAGAACAGATGAAGAAGAAATACCCGCATTTATTTCCAGGAGATACGTCAACACCTCCAACTGCTTAAAATTTCGGGACGAAATTTATTTAACGGGTAGGTACTGTAGTGACCCGAAATTTCCATGTTTATATATATTAAATGAAATTGATATTTATATTATTAAGTGTTTCCAACATGTTAAGCAATCAAACTTGTTAAGACTTGATTAATTGAAATAGGTTTTATATAGACAATTGACCACCCAAGTTGACCGGTGATTCACGAACGTTAAAACTTGTAAAAACTATATGATGTCATATATATGGATATTTATATAGTTAACATGGTATTAGGATAAGTAAACATATCATTAAGTATATTAATAATGAACTACATATGTAAAAACAAGACTACTAACTTAATGATTTCGAAACGAGACATATATTTAACGATTATCGTTGTAACGACATTTAATTGTATATATATGTGACGACCCGGAAATTTCCGACTAAATTTAAACTTTATCTTTATATTATTCTGACACGATAAACAATGTTTGATAAGTTAAATCTCAAGGATTTTAAACTATGTTTATACATTCATTTAAACCTCGACCAAATTCCAATGATTCACGAACCATTAAATGAACATATATGAATATGTGTCTATATGTTATAAATTGAAAATGTCAATAAAGTATTTAAACGTATAATGCTTTATATGAACATATTTGTTTCAATATGATTATCGACGAAATTAAAAAAAATATATTAAATGATTGAATTATCAGAAACATTGAATTATGATTACAAGTCTCTGTTGAGAGGTCCACTATGATTTGAGAAAATCTATTCCTCTTACCGATATTCGGAATAATTTGTAAAGCTATTTATAAATAAAAATAAAAAGTGTCATTTACGAAAGTTAGACAAAAGCTAGTGGAGAATTGGTTTCCATAATATTCTATTAATCTATTTTCAAACGTACAAAAACGTTTTCAGTTTAAAAAGAACTTTATTATTAAAACGTATATAACTTTTATAAATATCTAGAATCACTTTTGACAACTCATTACTTAACCAGTATAATAAATATAACGATATTTATATTTTATTTCATTAAATATCTATAATGATTTAAATTATTATTATATATATTTATATGCGTATTATACGTACATAGTTTTATACTTTTACTATACTTTAACTTTACCTTTACTTTACTTTTACTTTACTTTAACTTTAATAATTCACTTTAATAATTCATACTTTAATAATTCACTTTAATAATTCATACTTTAATAATTCATACTTTAATAATTTACTTTAATAATTCATACTTTAATAATTCATTTTAATAATTCATACTTTAATAATTCACTTTAATAATTCAAAAATCTATTATAAATAGAATTAATAGGTTTCATTATTTCATAGAAATTTGTAAATATATTTCTCTAAACTCTCTCAATCGAATTACATATATATATTTACGTAGTATTATCTCAAGATATTATTAGTATACATAAAATATTACGACGGAGTGATGTCCGAGTGATTTCAAAATAGTTTTTTTGAATGAGTCGAAGCTAAGAAAATTATGGGTTATAGCTATGGAGGTGATGGGTATGGTTCATGGGTATGCTCGTGAGGTCAATCTAGTGTTTATCATCTCCGTTGCATCTACGTACTTTTCTGCAATATTGAATCTCAATATTGATACGTGAGCACTCATAACTTAACTTTTATATATCAATAGTGTATCCCTGACTAGTGCTCGAGTATATAGGATTATGCATGCTTGTACATTCGATATTGTCCTTAGATAGGTTTATTGAATCCTGAATTAGATACATATGCTACTGAGATAGGGTATATGATATGCATGTCATTGGAAAGCTAGCGAAAAATTAAGAACTTTTCATTTAGATATCGAATGATTTCGATGAACGGATTAGAAGTTATAGTCAACTGAATTTTAGTATTATTGTTAAAATGATTATTATTACTATCGTCGTTATTATTTTAATAGAAATATCATTGTTATTATAAAATATCATTATTACTATTATGTTAGTATTATCATTTTATCATAATAACATTTTTAGTAAATATAAATATTGTTATTTTTTTATAGAATAATAATTATTATTATTACAAAATAATACAACTTTTACTTATTATTATTATGATCAATATTATTTTATCAAATAAATAGGGGATGCAAAGATATTTTTCACCACGCGTAATATAATTACATTAATAATACTTACCACTATAGTTTTACGATATTAAGTGAACTTTATAAATTTTACTACTTAAGATATATAAAAGTATATTTTATCATATATAAACGTTAATATAAATTTTTATTAATAAATTACTTTTATTATTATAAAATCTAATAAATATATTTAAATATATAAAACGACTATAGTTAAGTTATATAATAAACAAGTATAAATTTTAGAAGTCATTTTGGGTCAAGTTGACTTTTGTTGACTTTTGCATATTAGTCTCGAGCATTAGGATTGTGGTACACTATGACTTGACCAAAAATTGTTAGACAAATATTGACCAACATATAAATATATATAATTAATATAGGTTCGTGAATCCGAGGCCAACCTTGCACTTGTTAAATGACTTATATGTATTTTTACTACGAAATACAGTATGGTGAGTTTCATTACTCCCTTTTTATATATATTTTTGGGCTGAGAATACATGCGCTATTTTATAAATGTTTTACGAAATAGGCACAAGTACTAAAACTAATTCTATGTGGGTTTAAACCAGAAATATACCCTTAGCTTGGTAACATTAAACTACTTGTCTATGTACGGTAGGCGCGAATCCTAAAGATAGATCTATTGGGCCTGACAAACCCCATCCTGACTATGGGATGCTTTAGTACTTCGAGGTTATTTTAAACACACCTGATCTGGTGTACTTCAGAGGGTAAAACATGAACGTTAAGGCTTGTTACCGGGTGCCTACAGCTTATAGAATACTTTTATACACTTGCGAGTGTACATATATTTATAAACGGAAATCTTGTGGTCTATTAATATATTGAAATGATTGTTATGATAAACCTATGAACTCACCAACCTTTTGGTTGACACTTTAAAGCATGTTTATTCTCAGGTATTAAAGAAATCTTCCACTGTGCATTAGCTCATTTTAAGGATATTACTTGGAGTCATTCATGGCATATTTTGAAAGACGTTGCATTCGAGTCATTGAGTTCATCAAGATTATTATTATGTCAATTATAGTTGGATGTATTATGAAATGGTGTGCATGCCGTCAACTTTCGTTGTAAAGAAAGTTTGTCTTTTAAAAACGAATGCTGATGGAATACCACATGTAAACAAAGTCACAAAACCATATTTGTATGTATATGAATTCATGTATATGTATATAGCAAGCGGAAGCAATTTTTAAGTTTGCATGTGTATTTTAACCAATTAAAATGTATTCCATTTCATAGATCTAGTCTTGAAAATACACTAAAATGTAAATAGAGCTAGTAAGAGGTTTATACCTTCTCCTAAAAGGAGGTTGAAGCAAGAAGATGAAGATGATGAAGATGCTAGTTTCTCACTTGAAACCTCAAGCCTTTGATACCCACAAACCTTTGTAAATCAACACCCTTCTTTGGTTAGGATTTAAAACACTTATCAACTAGCAAAAATCAATCAAAGAACCCCTTGTTCAAGCCCAAAATTTCGGCCAAATTAGATGGAGGAAGGAGAGCTTTTTGCTAATTCAAAAATAAGTTAAAGTGTGTGTGAGCATATGTGTGCAAGCATGCATGTAGGTGGAGTGTGCATTGATTAAAAGCAAGCATGGGGAGGCCTCCTTGGAGTCCCCAAAACCATCCCCTTTAGTTACCCCTTTTTTTTTTTTTTTTTTTGCTTTCTTTATAATATCAAGATACATGCACACTCAATTTATATAATTACATGTACATATATATATCTTTATAAACCACTTATAAAGTTATATGTATATGTTACTTGCACATTTAGATATAATTTTATAAACCACTTTATAAAATTATAACACACACAAAAGTTTAACCATACTAATAATTAAACTTGCACTTATAATTATTCAAATAATTATTTCTTGCATTTCATCTTTAGAATACCAAATTCTAAAGTCTAAGTGTCAAGTATTTATTTTAAAGATCCAATCATTAAAATAGATACTTAAAGATGTTGACGGTTTGTTATTGGGTATGACCCGACTTGGATCATAACATGTTAGCCACATTAGTTTAATATGTCTCTCGGGCATATGAAATACCTTCAATCTCCCACTTGCACGAGAAACATAAGAAATTAATGCAAGTGATGGATACCACCTAACGACCGTCCATCACCCCTAATATGTTATGACTTAGTGCCATTCAATAACATCATCCCTTTCGAGTTCCATCTCGAATATGATTAGGTGAATCTTTCAATATATCCTTTTGTCCTAGATGTCATGTTAAATCCAAGAGACATAGAATGATCACTCTCTTATAGATTTAACTTTGTCAGGCCTTAGACATCTGACCCTCAACGAATAAGAGGGACAAATTCCATCTCGACTACATACGTCCTAGACACTACACTTCGTACCATACCTGAAGCGTCCCTTATGTACTACCATATTTCAGAATAGCGAAGGAAAGAATCAAGGCACAATATTCGGTGAATATCCGAACCCAATATGTGCCTCAGGTCAGAGGATATAATGATATTCTCCTTTACTCAAGATTACATGTGATCAACCACAAAGGCTCCATATAGTAAATCTTGAGAGCGGGTCTTCCAATATTTGTGTCCCACAAATATCTATGAACCTTGGTTGCAACCTTGCCCCACATTCACCATTTGAATGTTAACCAATCCAAGTTCATAATAGTCTAGACCTCACACTTGTTCCCACAAATGTGATCAACTACGGAATTTAGAATAATAGTTTATTCATGGATAAAATATGCAAAATTGGAACATGACTCATAATTAAATTAATACCATAATTATATTAATGAGTTTGAACTAATTCGTTCCGTTACAATACATAAAATAGATCAATTCCAATCACTAGAATATCGAATCCCTAATGCACAAACATGTCCCTCATGTTTTAGCCCATGTAAAAGCTTCGTGAGTGGATCCGCAACATTTTGATCTGTGTGAACTTTGTGAATACATATCTTTCCCTTTTTAACCTCATCCCTGATGTAGTTGAATCTCCGCTCAATGTGACGAGTCTTTTGATGAGCACGAGGTTCCTTGATTTGAGCAATCGCACCCTCGTTGTCACAAAAGATCTCAAGAGGGTCCTGAATGGTAGGGACCACTCCTAAGTCGTCGATGAATTTCTTCATCCATGCAGCTTCCTGAGCTGCCAGTGAGGCGGCAATGTACTCTGACTCTGTAGTGGATAACGCAACAACTTCCTGTTTTGAGCTCTTCCAAGAGACTGCACCACCATTTAACATGAAGACATAACCGGATTGTGATCGAGAGTCATCTCGATCAGTTTGGAAACTCGCGTTCACGTAACCTTTTACAGCGAGTTCCTCCTCACCAGACCCATATATTAGAAACATATCCTTAGTCATCCTAAGGTATTTCAATATACTTTTAACAGCAATCCAATGACTGTTTCCTGGGTTATTCTGGTATCTACTTGTCAAGCTTAGAGCGCATGACACATCCGGTCTAGTACATATCATTGCATACATGATAGACCCAATAGCAGATGCGTATGGGACTTTCTTCATTCTCTCTTGTTCATCTTTCATGGTAGGATACTGAGATGAACTGAGAATGGTTCCTCTTTGAATAGGTACCAAACCTTTCTTAGAGTTTTCCATCTTGAACCTTTTCAAGATTTTATCAATGTATGTACTTTGACTTAAACCTATCAATCTCTTGGATCTATTCCTATAGATCCCTATCCCCAATATGTATTGTGCTTCTCCAAGATCCTTAATGGAGAAGCAACTCTTCAGCCAAGTTTTGACTTCTTGCATTGTGGTAATATCATTCCCAAATAATAATATATCATCCACATATAGCACAAGAAACATTATAGAGCTCCCACTAGCCTTCTTGTACACACAAGCTTCATCACCGTTTTTAATGAAGCCAAATTTCTTTGCCTTTTCATTAAAACGATGATTCCACATTCTAGATGCTTGTTGTAACGACCCGACCAAAACCGTTATTGACGGCGCCGTTAACTTAGGTCCCGTTGCGTGGTCGTAGTCCCTATATGACACTCGTTTGACCAAAATTATGTCGCATTCATTTAAAAGGTACAAGACTTGCAAGTTTAGTTTACAAAACCGTTCGACAACAAGTCTAAGTTTACAAAAGTCATAAAGTATAAATGAAATAACTTGCGACATAATTAGTTTAAAAACACAGTTGCTATAAATAGCGTAAGTATGTAAACAAAAGTTTGAATCCAAAAGTGCTATCCCTAGCGTATGCATGCATGGTTGACTCCAATCAAGTAATCAAAGAGTGCGGAAGCATGTATCAAGTAACCAAGTATGAACCTGAGAAAACATGTAGAAAACTGTCAACGAAAAACGTTGGTGAGATCATAAATGTATTTGTGAAAGTATGTTTTTGAATCACAAGGTTTAGTATCAAGGCGTATACATCTCTAAAGATGTGTTTGTAAACCATAAGATTTAGTATAAAGTGAATATCAAGCGTATACATCCCAAAAGATGTTGTCTGTATCACGAGCACCAAATTACCAAAACTTAACTGAATCTTACCTCTGCATAATAGTGTTAGAACCTACACTATATACCGAAAATACGTTTCATCCGTCAGATGAGGGTTCGTCAAACCCGCATGGCCACACAACATAATTTCTCGCTCACACCCTACAAGTGTAACTAATGGTAATTGAACTTGAGGATTTTCGTTCTAACTCGTATGTATCTTTGCTCTTGTATTCGCATTTGTATTCAAAGTATGAAAGTATAAACCGTATGAATGTATATAAAGTATATGTTTCTCAGCCCACGATTTAAAAGTATAAAAGTATTTGCAAAGGGTGGGACTATGATCTCACCTCGAGTGCACGAGTATAAAAGTACTTCACAAAGTAACGTATGCATGAAAGTTGCTTAGCCTTGACCTAAACAAGTAAGTTGTGTCAATTAACCGGTTACGATACAAGGTCGGGTGAAATGTGTTCAATTAGTCCTATGGCTCGTTACGACTCGAATAGTATAGCATGTGAATCACGTTGTCAAGTTTCATGCAAGATACAAGTATAGAATCATGTTAGAAAGATTGCATAATTAATTGGTTAAGTTTGACAAAAAGTCAAACTTGGTCGGGTCAAAGTCAACGAAAAAGTCAACATGTTCGGGTCGGGTCTCGGACAAATTTTCTATGCTAGTTATTCATATATAAGCATGTTAAAACAAGTTGCAAGTGAATTGGAGGTCTAGAACATCCCAAACATTTTTCGTCAAATGACAACCCAAACAGCCAGTTTTAGTACAATGGGACGGCGTCCCAAATGGCTAGACGGCGTCCCAAAATGAAGGGTGGGACGGCGTCCTTATATCCTAGACGGCGTCCAGGTTCAAAAGGTGGGACGGCGTCCTGAGTTTCTGGACGGCGTCCTGGTTGGTTTCCAGGCCCTGTTTGCTGCAACTCTAAGTGCACGAACCAACAATCAAACCAACCCAAATTACAAACCGCAAACAATTAGAACATGCATTTTATATCACCGGAAAGGTAATTTGACGAGGAAAACACCTAGACACATTTCATCAAGCAATTCAACACTTAAACACCCCAAAACTGCATTTAAACGTCCATAATCAAAGTTCAAGTTCCAAATATGCATTTCATGATTCGGGCAACCGTTTTACATGTATGATATGCCGTTTCGAAGGTGATCAAACACACATTGCAACAAAACACTTAACAACAATATCTCATAGCATTTGACGCATCAAAAGTTCATGTAAAGCTTATCAAACCCTAATCCAAGTTCACAAAATCACTAATCATGTTCTTGGAGTTTCCTTAATCAACCTATACATCAAAACGAAGCTAATGATACTAGTAACACTTTTAAAACATGTACTTTAACAATCTAACAACATTTGATCATCCAAATCAAGGATTAAGCTAACCCACTTCAAAAGTTCAAACTAGTTACTCAAATCAACAAATCGAGTAAACCAAAACATATATTCATGCTAGACACGAGCCATAGACACTAACTAACACAATTTCAAGTCAAAAACACGAATTTATAGAAATCTAGAGTTTTTAGAAAGTTACCCAAACTTGATGAAATTGGTACCAAAATGTAGAGGATGAAGAGAGGATCACGAAAATGTAATTTGTTTTGATGTTTGCTCCATGATTCGGTTTTAGATGATGAATTTGTGTTTGAGGGTTTTGTGTTCATAAAAGGGAAGTAGAGAGAAAAAGGGAGGAAGAAGGTGAAAGTGTTGGTGAAAATGAATGGATGAGATGGGGTTTGACTAGTTGACCTAGTCACTAGTTAGGCCCCTTTGCAACTTTGGTCCCTCGAGTTTCAAAGCGGGTGCGGGAATTAACCAAACGAATATTTTAAAAACGCTCGTGTAAACGGGTGACTTTAAAATTAAATAACGAGGGATATTATAAAAAAAAAAAAGACGGTGTTAAAATAAATTTAACGGAAACATGCGGGATGTTACATTATCCACACCTCAAAAGAAATTTTGTCCCGAAATTTAGTTGGAAGTAGTAGTTGTTGAATCTTCCTCGAGATCTTGCGTTGTAAATTCTACGGATAAGTGAAGGTACGTCCTTGGGCATTTCAACGAACTTCGACGGTCGGGATTTTTACATTGGATTGAAGTTTGGTTTCACGATTCATAATTTCAACCGGTTCTCCTAGGAAGTGGAGTGTACCATCGATAGCAAGCTCATCGAAGGGAATAGCAAGTTACGTCTTCAGGTTCTATGTAGGATGAAAGGAGACTCAAATGAGTCGGAAAATCTAGATGACAAGCAACGGGTACAATACGCTCCATGGTTTCAAAAAGGATTAGTATATCGCGGATTTAGCATTCCTATGTTTCCAGAAACGGTTTACACCTCCTCAAGGTGCGACTTCTAACGTGACGCGGTTTCCCATGGAATTCGTAAGGTTTACGTGTAATATCGGCATAGCTCCTGGTGATTACGAGTTGCGTTGGGTCTTGCTTGAATATGAATAAATCCTCTCGATTGCTCATGAATAAGCTCGGCCCCGGTGAATTGATCATCGTTTACTTGGTTTCGACAAAAAGGAGGATGACGTTTCCGGTCACATGTGGTTTCAAAAGGTGTGACGTTAAAATTCGAATGAAAATCATTGTAGTACGAGGATTAAGCTAAAGGAAAATACTTTTCTCAAGTAAATTTGAAGTTAGTAATACAACTCGTATTACGGTTTCCAAGGTTTGAATCGTATGTTTGTTCGGTCCGTCGGGTTTTGGATGGTACGCGGTACTCATGTCTAAACGTGGTCCCGAGGCTTTTTGTGAGGCACTCCAAAGTCTAGAAATGAAACGAGGATCTCGGTCCGAAACGGAGTACATTCCGTAAGGTATATTTGAACAAATCCGTTAGGACTCGAAAACGTTAGTTAGAACAAGTTTCTCAAGAAATTTGCGTTGCGGAAGATTTATCGGTTTCCAAATACGTTCGTCGAGACTATTCACCCTCGAGGTGAATACTAGTATAACGTGAAGAGTCTCTCTCCATTGAGAATTTAAAATAAAAGATTTCCTGAACCAGAATTACGAGTGTAAGGCGAGAGAAGTTTCCGCCTCGATGCGAGCATAACGAGTAAATTGTAGTTAGTCAATAAGACTGTGCGAGGACGAGATAGTATACACGTGTAACATACGGTTGAAGTCGAAAGGAATCGGTAATTCATTCGGAAGCATAAGTATAGTTCGACAAAAATCGAAGGTGTGTCCCCGGTATGGTTGTTATCAATATTCTCGGAGTTTTCAGATGTCCAACATGAATAGATGAAGTCATGTACATGGCTCATGGTGGTGTTTAGGTTGATCGAGTCTAACCACCATCACGTGTCACTAGAACTTTGGTATGTCTTACCGTAATATAACCACGTTGATCGAGTGTCGTTATATTACGCTAACTCATACCTCCATTCCCACATCACTCCATAGATTCAAGTTCGTGTAATCGTGAAGTTTAAAATAAACAAAGTGTAACGACGTCTCTAACATGACTCGTATTGAATCGAAAGAATTAGTGCAACTATAAAGAAGCGTTCCCCGAGGGAAGTGTATAAATGATTGTTCACGTCAATGTGGTTCGAGTCAGACAATAAGGTATTCAGGTATGAAAAGAGTAACGAGTCATGATAACGAGTAGTACGCAACCGTAGTGATAAATGTTGATGACGATACACACCTAGAGTAGTGATGGTAGTAACACCAAAAAGTAAATAGTAAGAAACACCAGCGGGAAACCGATAGTAAGTTGAAACGGTGGCAAATAACAATCCGGGAGACAGAGTTCCCGAACAAGTGTGACTAATGAAGTCGTCGTCATCCATACGTGTATGAATCATGAATTTACGTGTGTTACCAAAAAGTGGCGGAATACGAGTTCGTAGGATGAAGGTTGGGTACCATTAAAAAGTTTGCCTAAGAATGATTCAAGTATAATGCACAAGTAGTCAAGTAAGTGCTATCTATAGCAAATGTATGTCAGAATGCAAATGCTAACTATCCGGTTGTAGTCTAGACTCACTAATGCGTCCTAACGACTCTGTTAGACACACTAATGCACGTCCTAGTTCCCTACAACCAACGCTCTGATACCACTTGTAATGACCCGACCAAAACCGTTATTGACGGCGCCGTTAACTTAGGTCCCGTTGCGTGGTCGTAGTCCCTATATGAGACTCGTTTGACCAAAATTATGCCGCATTCATTTGAAAGGTACAAGACTTGCAAGTTTAGTTTACAAAACCGTTCGACAACAAGTCTAAGTTTACAAAAGTCATAAAGTATAAATGAAATAACTTGCGACATAATTAGTTTAAAAACACAGTTGCTATAAATAGCGTAAGTATGTAAACAAAAGTTTGAATCCAAAAGTGCTATCCCTAGCGTATGCATGCATGGTTGACTCCAATCAAGTAATCAAAGAGTGCGGAAGCATGTATCAAGTAACCAAGTATGAACCTGAGAAAACATGTAGAAAACTGTCAACGAAAAACGTTGGTGAGATCATAAATGTATTTGTGAAAGTATGTTTTTGAATCACAAGGTTTAGTATCAAGGCGTATACATCTCTAAAGATGTGTTTGTAAACCATAAGATTTAGTATAAAGTGAATATCAAGCGTATACATCCCAAAAGATGTTGTCTGTATCACGAGCACCCAATTACCAAAACTTAACTGAATCTTACCTCTGCATAATAGTGTTAGAACCTACACTATATACCGAAAATACGTTTCATCCGTCAGATGAGGGTTCGTCAAACCCGCATGGCCACACAACATAATTTCTCGCTCACACCCTACAAGTGTAACTAATGGTAATTGAACTCGAGGATTTTCGTTCTAACTCGTATGTATCTTTGCTCTTGTATTCGCATTTGTATTCAAAGTATGAAAGTATAAACCGTATGAATGTATATAAAGTATATGTTTCTCAGCCCACGATTTAAAAGTATAAAAGTATTTGCAAAGGGTGGGACTATGATCTCACCTCGAGTACACGAGTATAAAAGTACTTCACAAAGTAACGTATGCATGAAAGTTGCTTAGCCTTGACCTAAACAAGTAAGTTGTGTCAATTAACCGGTTACGATACAAGGTCGGGTGAAATGTGTTCAATTAGTCCTATGGCTCGTTACGACTCGAATAGTATAGCATGTGAATCACGTTGTCAAGTTTCATGCAAGATACAAGTATAGAATCATGTTAGAAAGATTGCATAATTAATTGGTTAAGTTTGACAAAAAGTCAAACTTGGTCGGGTCAAAGTCAACGAAAAAGTCAACATGTTCGGGTCGGGTCTCGGACAAATTTTCTATGCTAGTTATTCATATATAAGCATGTTAAAACAAGTTGCAAGTGAATTGGAGGTCTAGAACATCCCAAACATTTTTCGTCAAATGACAACCCAAACAGCCAGTTTTAGTACAATGGGACGGCGTCCCAAATGGCTAGACGGCGTCCCAAAATGAAGGGTGGGACGGCGTCCTGATATCCTAGACGGCGTCCAGGTTCAAAAGGTGGGACGGCGTCCTGAGTTTCTGGACGGCGTCCTGGTTGGTTTCCAGGCCCTGTTTGCTGCAACTCTAAGTGCACGAACCAACAATCAAACCAACCCAAATTACAAACCGCAAACAATTAGAACATGCATTTTATATCACCGGAAAGGTAATTTGACGAGGAAAACACCTAGACACATTTCATCAAGCAATTCAACACTTACACACCCCAAAACCGCATTTAAACGTCCATAATCAAAGTTCAAGTTCCAAATATGCATTTCATGATTCGGGCAACCGTTTTACATGTATGATATGCCGTTTCGAAGGTGATCAAACACACATTGCAACAAAACACTTAACAACAATATCTCATAGTATTTGACGCATCAAAAGTTCATGTAAAGCTTATCAAACCCTAATCCAAGTTCACAAAATCACTAATCATGTTCTTGGAGTTTCCTTAATCAACCTATACATCAAAACGAAGCTAATGATACTAGTAACACTTTTAAAACATGCACTTTAACAATCTAACAACATTTGATCATCCAAATCAAGGATTAAGCTAACCCACTTCAAAAGTTCAAACTAGTTACTCAAATCAACAAATCGAGCAAACCAAAACATATATTCATGCTAGACACGAGCCATAGACACTAACTAACACAATTTCAAGTCAAAAACACGAATTTATAGAAATCTAGAGTTTTTAGAAAGTTACCCAAACTTGATGAAATTGGTACCAAAATGTAGAGGATGAAGAGAGGATCACGAAAATGTAATTTGTTTTGATGTTTGCTCCATGATTCGGTTTTAGATGATGAATTTGTGTTTGAGGGTTTTGTGTTCATAAAAGGGAAGTAGAGAGAAAAAGGGAGGAAGAAGGTGAAAGTGTTGGTGAAAATGAATGGATGAGATGGGGTTTGACTAGTTGACCTAGTCACTAGTTAGGCCCCTTTGCAACTTTGGTCCCTCGAGTTTCAAAGCGGGTGCAGGAATTAACCAAACGAATATTTTAAAAACGCTCGTGTAAACGGGTGACTTTAAAATTAAATAACGAAGGATATTATATAAA
This sequence comes from Rutidosis leptorrhynchoides, assembly GCF_046630445.1. NCBI lineage: Eukaryota > Viridiplantae > Streptophyta > Magnoliopsida > Asterales > Asteraceae > Rutidosis > Rutidosis leptorrhynchoides. The sequence goes on from NC_092343.1 coordinate 244,409,054, forward strand.
AAAAAAGACGGTGTTAAAATAAATTTAACGGAAAAATGCGGGATGTTACACTTGTTTCAATCTGTAGATTGATTTCTTTAACTTGCATACCTTTTTAGGATTTTTCGAATCAACAAAACCTTCGGGCTGTACCATATAGACATCTTCCTCAAGATATCCATTCAGGAAAGCGGTTTTGACATCCATTTGCCATATTTCATAGTCATAGTGAGCAGCAATGGCAAATAATATCCTAATAGACTTTAGCATTGCCACAGGCGAGAAAGTTTCATCATAATCAACCCCTTGAGTTTGAGTGAAACCTTTTGCTACAAGTCTAGCTTTGTATGTATCCAAGTTTCCATGTATGTCAGTTTTCTTCTTGAAAAGCCATTTGCAATCAACTAGCTTGGAGCTAGGAGGTTGAACAACAAGTTCCCAAACTTGATTTTCATACATGGATTGCATCTCGGCGTTCATGGCTTCCTGCCATTTATCTTTATCAATCCTTAATAAAGAATCTTCGTAGTTTGTCGGTTCATCCAAATCAACCGTATAGCAACCATCCACGAGAAACCCATATCTCTCGGGAGGATTACTAATCCTACTAGATCTTCGAACGTCTTGTGTACTTTGATCATCCACTTGATCATTTTCAACATCCTCATGTTGAGTACTAGTGCCAACCAATTGTGTATCATCGGCTTGATCTTGTACCTCTACAAGATCTATCTTCCTTTCACCATCACCTTCCATAAGGAATTTGGTTTCAAGAAATTCCGCTTTCCGAGCAACAAATACCGTTTGCTCGGATGGATCATAGAAGTAATATCCCATGTCATCTTTGGGATATCCTATGAAGATACACTTCGTGGATCGAGCATGTAGCTTATTAGCTACATAACGCTTAGGATAAGCTTCACATCCCCATACTTTTAAGTATGAAAGAGAAGGAGGTTTTCCAAACCACATCTCATGAGGAGTTCGTTCCACTTTCTTGGTTGGGGCCATATTTAAAATACGAACCGCGAAGCTTAGACAATAACCCCAAAATGATAGAGGTAACGAGCTTCTTGCCATCATAGATCGAACCATATCCATTAGGGTTCGGTTCCTCCTTTCGGAAACTCCATTAAGTTGGGGTGTTCCGGGTGGAGTAAGTTGTGAGATAATCCTACAACTCCTAAGATGATCTTGGAAGGCATCGCTTAGGTATTCACCTCCTCTATCGGTACGAAGTACCTTAATTGTCCTATTGAGTTGATTTTGTACTTCGTTTTGATATTCTTTGAATGCTTCAAACATTTCGTCCTTGTGTCTTAATAAGTAGACATATCCGAAACGACTAAAGTCATCAATGAAAGTAACAAAGTATCTTTCACCATTCCTAGTCATGGGTTTAAAGGGTCCACATACATCCGAATGTATTAATCCCAATAAATATTTAGCCCTCTCATAAGTCCCTTTGAAAGGCGCTTTAGTCATCTTGCCTTGTAAACAAGATTCACATACATCAAAAGAATCCATTTCATTTGATTTCAAAAGTCCATTCTTTTGAAGTGTATGCATTCGGTCCTTGTTTATGTGACCAAGGCGACAATGCCATAAATAGGAATTACTCAAATCCCTTTTGAGTTTCTTGGTGCTAGTATGGTATATAGAGCTCGATGATGCGTCATCATGAACCAATTCATAAATTCCATTTGAAGGCGAAGCCTTGATATAGAATACATTATCTTTAGAAACATGAATATCATCATCAATAAAATTAACAATGTAACCATATTGTTTTAAGCGAGAAATAGAAATAATGTTTCTACACAAATCCGGAGCATACAAAACATTTTCTAAAATAAGTTCCAATCCGCTTGGAAGCTTCAAAATAAAATCTCCTTGAGCTTTAACATGCACCTTTGCACCATTGCCCATATAGAGACTTGATGTTCCCGCTTTATGATCACTTCTTTTGAACCCCTGCAAAGAATTGCAAATATGAGTTCCACATCCAGTGTCTAATACCCATGTATTAGAAGAAGTAATACTAAGCTCTATATATACCATATATATATTACCTGAGGTTTGCCCTGCATCCCTCTTGTCCTTCAACTCCTTAAGATAGACCGGACAGTTTCGTTTCCAATGACCTATCTCACCGCAACCGAAACATGGGTCTTCCTTGGGGTTTGCCTTCTCGGTTACCTTTTGCTTCTTAGCCTTGTTGATGGTTGGGGTAACCATCTTCCCCTTCCCTTTGCCTTGATAGGTGGGTCCTTTTCTCTTAGCCACCTTTGGCTTAGAGGTGTTACCTTTGGACCCACCTTGATCGATTGCTAACACGGGTAAAGCCCTTTTACTCATGCTAGTTTCCGCCGTTCTAAGCATACCGTGAAGCTCACCTATGCTCTTATCCATCCCATTCATATTGTAATTAATTACAAATTGATCAAACCTTTTTGATAGGGAGTTAAGGATAAGATTGGTGGCTAACTCATTTGATATGTTTAGGTTAAGACGGTTAGCACGATCAATAAGGCTCTTCATATTAAGCACATAAGATGAAACCGATTGGGTATCGTCCATACGACAAGCATGTAGCGCCCGAACGGTCTCGAAATGCTCGACACGCGCTTGTTGAAGGAACATCTCCTTCAATTGCATTATCATGTCGTATGCACTATGATGCTCGAAATCCTTCTGGAGTTCAGGAATCATAGTCCCAAGCATTAGGCATGAGACTTGAAGGGAGTCGTGGCAATACTTATCGTAAGAGGCCATTGCCTCCACATCATTCTCATCCGGTTGATCGAGAATGGGGTCCTCAAGTACATACGCTTTATCCTCTTGTTTGAGGACAATCCGAAGATTGCGGAACCAATCCATAAAGTTTGTATGGTTGAGTTTGTCTTTCTCTAAGAGAGACCTTAATGATAGGTTGTTCATGTTAAGTGGTGCGTTTTGCATGTTGTTATTGTTATTAGCGGCCATCTACAATATTCAACAAAGTCCTTTTAAGTATCGATTTTAAATTCAATAAACAATACCCTTTTAATTTGTTTTATTAAATATTAGAATCCAACGGTAAATCAAATTTCGATTAGGTGACCTTTATCCCGTCATTTGATTTAGCTAGGTAGTCATAATGACAATTGCAATCCTTTTGCAACTTCTAAGTTATGGGATCATGCAATCCTTTTGCATGGCATATTAATCCCATCAACGCCTATTTGTTCCTCATGCTTCGGTGACCCTAAGTTCATGATTCCCAAATCAAGTCGTCCTACTTGTGTAGACATGTAAATTTAACAAACAAGTGGTTAGGTGACCTTTATCCCACTAGTGTGCGAAATTTACCTTATTCATATTAGTCCGCTCATGACGGTTAGGTGACCTTTATCTCGTCAAGAGTTTCTTAATATGTCTAAGTGTTTTCACAAAAGGATGGCGTTTAACTTGTTTACCTTTGTTTTAGTTAAAGGGATTTGAGTTTTCTACATTCTAGTTTTAGAAAACAAAATGCTATACACCAACATGCATTTGGTGTGTAGTAAATTTTGAAAAACCCATTTTCATGTCCTTTTAGTAAACCAATTACTAGTTATGAACCAATTTAATACCTTTTAAATAAACCATTTTATTTAGGTCTAATAACCAATTATTAGTGTCGTTATGTTATGTTTTATTATAACCATTTATAATGCATTAAGCAAGTTGTTAACATGTGATAATCTTGTAGCAACCAATCATACAAACATACACAAACATGCATAACAAAATATGTTCACAATCGGGAGCCATTTTTGTGGGCATTTGTTTAGCCAAAAAACAAATGTCACCGGTAAGGGTTAACAAAAGAAAGCAAGAGATTTTTAAACAAAATCTCCCACTTAATCTTGTAATCTTCAAAGCTCCATCTTATAATCTTCATCTTGAATCTTCATTTTCTTTTTACAAAATTATATCCTAATACAATTTTTCTAGAAAATGAAATAACAACCTATTCTATTTTTACAAACAAATAGAATAAATTACAAATTAATACAAACCAAATGAATGAATATTACAACCATGAATAATAACCAAATCATTCAAACATTCAACCACATGGTCTAGGCTCGATTGTGAACAATAACATAACATCAAATCTTAGCCAACCTTGAAGTCCCAAACCCACTTTTGGGGTCCAAAATTCGCCCAAACCAACAAACCCACCAAAACTCATGATTCTTACATTCTACTTTCATGCATGTTGGTAGATTGTAAAATAAATGAGTTTACTAGCCAAAAACAAGAAGCATATTAACAAGACTTTGGCTCTAGATACCATTGATGGAATACCACATGTAAACAAAGTCACAAAACCATATTTGTATGTATATGAATTCATGTATATGTATATAGCAAGCGGAAGCAATTTTTAAGTTTGCATGTGTATTTTAACCAATTAAAATGTATTCCATTTCATAGATCTAGTCTTGAAAATACACTAAAATGTAAATAGAGCTAGTAAGAGGTTTATACCTTCTCCTAAAAGGAGGTTGAAGCAAGAAGATGAAGATGATGAAGATGCTAGTTTCTCACTTGAAACCTCAAGCCTTTGATACCCACAAACCTTTGTAAATCAACACCCTTCTTTGGTTAGGATTTAAAACACTTATCAACTAGCAAAAATCAATCAAAGAACCCCTTGTTCAAGCCCAAAATTTCGGCCAAATTAGATGGAGGAAGGAGAGCTTTTTGCTAATTCAAAAACAAGTTAAAGTGTGTGTGAGGATATGTGTGCAAGCATGCATGTAGGTGGAGTGTGCATTGATTAAAAGAAAGCATGGGGAGGCCTCCTTGGAGTCCCCAAAACCGTCCCCTTTAGTTACCCCTTTTTTTTTTTTTTTTGCTTTCTTTATAATATCAAGATACATGCACACTCAATTTATATAATTACATGTACATATATATATCTTTATAAACCACTTATAAAGTTATATGTATATGTTACTTGCACATTTAGATATAATTTTATAAACCACTTTATAAAATTATAACACACACATAAGTTTAACCATACTAATAATTAAACTTGCACTTATAATTATCCAAATAATTATTTCTTGCATTTCATCTTTAGAATACCAAATTCTAAAGTCTAAGTGTCAAGTATTTATTTTAAAGATCCAATCATTAAAATAGATACTTAAAGATGTTGACGGTTTGTTATTGGGTATGACCCGACTTGGATCATAACATGTTAGCCACATTAGTTTAATATGTCTCTTGGGCATATGAAATACCTTCAAATGCAATGTTTGTAAAATGTATCATATAGAGGTCAAATACCTCGCGATGTAATCAACTATTGTGAATCGTTTATAATGTATATGAACGGGTCCTTTCAATATATCATATTAAGATATATTAATATATCATAATATCATGATAATGTAATAATTTAACATCTCATTTGATATAATAAACAATGGGTTAACAACACTTAACAGGATCATTAACCTAAAGGCTTCAAAACAACATTTACATGTAACGACTAACGATGACTTAACGACTCAGTTAAAATGTATATACATGTAGTGTTTTAATATGTATTTATACACTTTTTAAAGACTTCAAGACACTTATAAAAATACTTCTACTTAACAAAAATGCTTACAATTACATCCTCGTTCAGTTTCATCAACAATTCTACTCGTATGCACCCGTATTCGTACTCGTACAATATACAGCTTTTAGATGTATGTACTATTGGTATATACACTCCAATAATCAGCTCTTACAGCCCATGTGAGTCACCTAACACATGTGGAAACCATCATTTGGAAACTAGCATGAAATATCTCATAAAATTACAAAAATATTAGTAATCATTCATGACTTATTTACATGTAAACAAAATTACACATCCTTTATATCTAATCCATATACCAACGACCAAAAACACCTACAAACACTTTCATTCATCAATTTTCTTCATTAAATTGATCTCTCTCAAGTTCTATCTTCAAGTTCTAAGTGTTCTTCATAAATTCTATAAGTTCTAGTTTCATAAAATCAAGAATACTTCCAAGTTTGCTAGCTTACTTCCAATCTTGTAAAGTGATCATCCAACCTCAAGAAATCTTTCTTATTTATAGTAATATATCTTTCTAATACAAGGTAATACTCATATTCAAACTTTGATTCAATTTCTATAACTCTAACAATCTTATTTCGAGTGGAAATCTTACTTGAACTTGTTTTCGTGTCATGATTCTGCTTCAAGAACTTTCAAGCCATCCAAGGATCCTTTGAAGCTAGATATATTTTTCTCCTTTCTAGTGGGTTTATCCATAAAACTTGAGGTAGTAATGATGTTCATAACATCATTCGATTCATATATATAAAACTACCTTATTCGAAGGTTTAAACTTGTAATCACTAGAACATAGTTTAGTTAATTCTAAACTTGTTCGCAAACAAAAGTTAATCCTTCTAACTTGACTTTTAAAATCAACTAAACACATGTTCTATATCTATATGATATGCTAACTTAATGATTTAAAACCTGAAAACACGAAAAACACCGTAAAACTGGATATACGCCGTCGTAGTAACACCGCGGGCTGTTTTGGGTTAGTTAATTAAAAACTATGATAAACTTTGATTTAAAAGTTGTTCTTCTGGGAAAATGATTTTTCTTATGAACATGAAACTATATCCAAAAATCATGATTAAACTCAAAATGGAAGTATGTTTTCCAAAATGGTCATCAAGACGTCGTTCTTTCGACTGAAATGACTACCTTTACAAAAACGACTTGTAACCTGTATTTCCGACTATAAACTTATACTCTTTCTGTATAGATTCATAAACTTAAGTTCAATATGAAACCATAGCAATTGGATTCACTCAAAACGGATTTAAAACTAAGAAGTTATGGGCAAAACAAGATTGGATATTTTTACTTGTTGTAGCTACGTGAAACTTGGTAACAAATCTATACAAATCATATCCTAGCTAACTTATATTGTAATATACATGTATTCTAATATATTATGTAATCTTGGGATACCATAGACACGTATGCAAATGTTTTTACATATCATATCGACCCATCTATATATATTATTTGGAACAACCATAGATACTCTATATGCAGTAATGTTGGAGTTAGCTATATAGGGTTGAGGTTGATTCCAAAAATATATATACTTTGAGTTGTGATCTAGCCTGAGACATGTATACACTGGGTCGTGGATGTAAAGACCCATCCTAATCCATCCGGACGAAGTCCATATCAATTATAAACGATTCACAACAGTTGATTACATCGCGAGGTACTTGATCTCTATATGATACATTTTACAAACATTGCATTCGTTTTTTGAAAAGACAAACTTTCATTTCATCGAAAGTTGACGGCATGCATACCATTTTATAATATATCTAACTATAATTGACTTAATAATAATCTTGATGAACTCAACGACTCGAATGCAACGTCTTTTGAAATATGTCATGAATGACTCCAAGTAATATCTTTAAAATGAGCAATTGCACAGCGGAAGACTTCTTTCATACCTGAGAATAAACATGCTTTAAAGTGTCAACCAAAAGGTTGGTGAGTTCATTAGTTTAACATAAATAATCATTTCATAATTTTAATAGACCACAAGATTTCATATTTTCATTTCTCATAAACATACGTTCCATGCATAGAGACAAAATATCTTTCATATGGATTGAACACCTGGTAACCGACATTCACAATATGCATATAAGAATATCCCCATCATTCCGGGATCCTCCTTCGGACATGATATTAATTTCGAAGTAATAAAGCATCAGGTACTTTGGATGGGGCTTGTTGGGCCCGATAGATCTATCTTTAGGATTCGCGTCAATTAGGGTGTCTGTTCCCTAATTCTTAGATAACCAGACTATAAAGGGGCATATTCGGTTTCGATCATTCAACCATATAATGTAGTTTCAATTACTTGTGTCTATTTTGTAAATCATTTATAAAAATTGCGCATGTATTCTCAGCCCAAAAATATAAAGGGTAAAAAGGCAAATGAAACTCACCATACTGTATTTTGTAGTAAAAATACATAATACATCATTGAAAAAGTGTAAGGTTGGCTTCGGATTCACGAACCTATATTAATTGTATATTTATTAATATACTTAATTGTAATCGAATAAATATATATATATATATGTATTTATTATTAGTGATATAATTTTTATGTTAATAACCTATATATATCATTTTATATATATTTATTAAGTAAATAACCATATTTATATAGTTATATTAATATATCCATATTTATATATATAATTGTTTAGTGTTATTTTTTTTTTAAATCAATAGTTTGTTATATGCAAATATTTATATAATTAACATTAATAGGTTTGATATATAGTTATGTAAAATATTAATATAATTATAATATATATGTAATAAGTATATTTTATGCACAAAATATACATTTGTTTTAAAAAGATATTTTTGTTAATAATAATGATTTACTAATAATAATAATAACTTTATTAATAATAATACTAATAATGATTTTTGTTAATACAGACACTTATAATAATAGTAATAAACATCTCATTAATAATGATAATCATATCACTTAATAATAATATTTATTTTGATATTAGTAATAACAATAATAATAATAATAATATTCATAATTGTAACTAGGGTTATGGTAATAATAATAAATGGTAGTTATATTTACATTAGTAATAATAGCATCAATAACTAATATTCATAATACTTAACAATAATAGTTTTTATACTTAATGATAATAATAATAATATCCTAATCATAATAATACTTATATCAATATTATTTCTACTACTAATAATAACCCTAATAATTTTTAATGACATTACTTAATAACAAAATGATAATAATATTAATATTATCTATAATTGTAATTATATTCATATTAATAGTAACTAACACTTATTTTTTTAGCGTTACTAGTAATAACAATTATAATACTTGTAGTAATAATAATAATAACTAATAATAATCAATAATAACAATACTAATAACAATAATAGAAATAATATTTATAATACTAATAATAACAATAATAATAATAACAATAACAAAAATAATAATAATAGAGAAAAAATAAAAGTGTATATCCCTTCCTAAGCTTTTTGCAAAAAGAAATGCCCATAGCCGGGCTCGAACCCGTGACCTCCTGCTTACACACAAACACACTTAACCGCCACTCTACTCCTGCTTTTCTAATCTAAACCCGATTTAATTTTTCTTAACCCAGTATTCTTGTGTCAATCTTCTTCTCTTCTTTATACTAACTGAATCGACCAGAAATGGATTCCCATATTTATAACACACACTGATTCAGTTTTAGGATTTTATAAACAAATATAAACGATTATCCTGTAATAATTAAATTATTTGAAAACAGCAAAATAAAAAAAATTGAAGTTGTAACCGTGTTTATATGAACACGAAAAACACAAATCACTTCTCAATTTCTATAGCGTTTTAGACAAAATTTATAACACGAATTCTGTTGACAATCACTCATAGAAACTATTTGAATCCTTAATTGAACCTATAACATCAAAACCACTTCGAATTTATTGATGAACAAATTGTTTGACTTTATTTTGTAAACTTTGACTCTAGAAATTCGAATTCGATAGGATGATTTAGTATATGAAACTTTGCAGAAAGTTTACACGAATGATTTAAAACGTCTTTGCATTTATAGATTTTAGAATGGGTTAAGAATTCGAAGGATTGAACCTGGAGTTCACGAACAGGGTAAAAATAAGGCTGTAACAAAGTTTTTCTGAATAATTTGATATGATAATAGGTGTAAAGGGTTTTTGAGATTGGTAATTTATAAGGTAAACCTAATTGGATTCCTTAGCACCGAGAGTAATCGTGTCTTATAGCATAACAGGATCGACAACACTGTTTCATAAGGTATAAAAGAAAAATAAAATAACAATCACAGATATCGACTTGTAACAGACTTTGTTTGATTGTGAGATTCGATCTTGTCATGATATCTGTTTAGAGACCAGAATTTTAAAGGTTGAAAGTGATTTGAATCTGTTACGTATTTATATGTATATATAATGTATATATCTGAATCTGTGTTTTTATATATATCTATAGCTGTATATGTATATATTTATATATATATTTAGCTGCATTTTATATATGTATATTTCATTATCTCTATATATCTGTTTATATCCATGATATATATATATATATATATATATATATATATATATATATATATATATATATATATATATATATATATATAATTCATAAATAAATATATTATCACTAGTAATACTAATAACAATTTTATTATTAATACTATTATTGTTAATGACTAATGATAATATTAATACTAAAAAAATGATAATTTTAATAACTTCTAATTACTAGGAATAATAATAACTAATATTCAATTAATAATCATACCTTTAATAATCCTAATAATAATTAAATTTATAATTTTTACTAATAACAATGATAATAATAATAATGATACAATGATGTTACTATTAACATTTTTCTTTAATCATACTAAAGGTAATAACAATAATATTAATAACTATATTTTAATTTAGTAATTACTTTTATCATTTATTAATTGATATATTGAATCTTTAACATTTATCTTTATTTATGTATTGGATTCATACATACATACATACATACATACATATATATATATATATATATATATATATATATATATATATATATATATATATATATATATATATATATATATACACAAACGATTGTTCGTGAATCATCGAGGATGGTCAAAAGGTAATTGATTACACGAATATAAATTTCAAAGTTTTCGAGACTCAACATTACAGACTTTGCTTATCGTGTCGGAAACATATAAAGATTAAGGTTTAAATTTGGTCGGAAATTCCCGGGTCGTCACAGTGGATTGGGTCAAGATAATATATATCAATTTATTTATGTACATCTAACTATGGACAACTAGTTGTAGGTTACTGACGAGGACAGCTGACTGAAAATATTTAAAACATTAAAACGTATTAAAAAATGTTGTAAATATATTTTGAACATACTTTGATATATATGTACATATTTGTTATAGGTTCGTGAATCGACCAGTGGCCAAGTCTTACTTCCCGACGAAGTAAAAATATGTGAAAGTGAGTTATAGTCCCACTTTTAAAATCTAATATTTTGGGATGAGAATACATGCAGCTTTATAAATGTTTTACAAAATAGACACAAGTACGCAAAACTACATTCTATGGTTGGATTATTAAACTGAATATCGCCCTTCAAGTCTGGTAGCCTAAGAATTAGGGAAATAGCCCCTAATTGACGCGAATCCTAAAGATAGATCTATTGAGCTTAACAACCCCCCATTCAGGTTATGGATGGTTTAGTATTTCGAGATTATTATACAGACGAGAGGTTCTGTTTTGGGGATATTCTATGCATTAAGTTAATGTCAGTTACCAGGTGTTCAACATATGAATAATTTTTATCTCTGTGCAGTTTGCGAAATGCCTGATAAGAGATGTGTTATAAAAATAAAATCTTGTGGTCTATTATTATGATTTAATAATATGTAGGTTAAACCTATAACTCACCAACCATTTTGTGGACGTTTTAAGCATGTTTATTCTCCAGTGATTACTAAGAGATTCCGCTGTTACATACTAAATTAAGGACAAGATTTGGAGTCCATGCTTGTATAATATTGTTTAAAAACTGCATTCGAAGACTTATGTTGATGTGTAATATTATTGTAAACTATTATGTAATGGTCGTGTGAAAAATGCTATATTTTAGATTATCATTATTTGATAATCGTCGTAATATATTAAAGGTTATGGTTTGTTTTAAAATCGAATGCAGTCTTTGAAAAACGTCTCATATAGAGGTCAAAACCTCGCGACGAAATCAATTAATATGGAACGTTTATAATCAATATGAACGGGACATTTTAGAAGCGAACATCACTAACCCGTAAGCATAACATGCTTCTTTATGTTGCATGTTAGAAGCTCTTTCTAATTCACGAAATCCTATGTTGGGATATGTTGAGTCAAAATAGGTTCGTAACCCGTAGCGTAAAATTGCATCTGGGTTTCCCGCACTAAATGCCTTAAAGAAAACTTGGCGTAACTTAAAGTCTCCCCAATGTGATATACCCCATCTTTCAAAGGAAAGCCTTTTATATACTAAGGCATGCCTGGAATGTCTTTCAAACATTTGACAAACTAATTTTACCGTAACTAATTGTGCTGATGAATTTTGCCCGACTCTAGACAAGATTTCATCAATCATATCTCCTGGTAGGGCTTCTAAAATTTTTGGTTGTCTATCCTTAACGTCCATTTTGTGTTTTTATACTGTAAAATAGACAAAGATTAGATTCGTAAAAGATAATTAACAAACAATACAAGCAATTTTTACATAGAACATAAAAGTACAAGCACACTACAATACATATAATACACAACATGATTACAACCCTCTAATCTGAAGCACTGGTTTCTTCTTCTTCGGACTTGGTTCATTTTCCTAATTTTCTAGGGATATATGATGTTCCTCTAATAGGAGCCGTCTTTTTCCACAATGGCTTAGAAAAACCTGGTGGTTTAGAGGTTCCCGGGTTATTGTTACATTTTAGGAAATACGGACATTGCCGATACATATAAAGTTCATCGGGGTTGGAATCAGGTTTCTCTATTTTTATACCTTTTCCCTTATTATTTTCTTTTGCCATATTAAATTGGGTCGAGGTAATTTCTATAACATCATCGGAATCCTCATCGGGATCCGATTCATCGGAAAATTGGTAATCTTCCCAATATTTTGCTTCCTCGGTAGAAACACCATTGACCATTTTTAACTTTGATCTGTTGGTTGATGATTTTCTTTTATTTAATCAATTTACTGTAGGTATCAAAATTTCATCCTCCGGAACCTCTTCTTCTTCCGGTTCCTCCTCTTCCGGTTCCTCTTCTTCCGGTTCCTCTTCGGAAATTTGTGAATCTTCCCAAATTATATTCGACTCTTCATTATTATTAGGTGAGTCGATGGGATTTGTACTAGTGGTAGACATCTATCACACAATATCAAACACATTAAGAGGTTAATATATCACATAATATTTATATGTTAATAATATATAGTTTCCAACAAAAGTGTTAAGCAATCATTTTTAAAGAAAACACGGTCGAAGTCCAGACTCACTAATGTATCCTAACAAACTCGATAAGACACACTAATGCAAATTTCTGGTGCTCTAAGACCAACGCTCGGATACCAACTGAAATGTCCCGCTCATATTGATTATAAATGTTCCATATTAATTGATTTCGTCGCGGGGTTTTGACCTCTATATGAGACATTTTTCAAAGACTGCATTCATTTTTAAAATAACCATAACCTTTATTTTATTGATAAAGGTTTAAAAAGCATTACGTAGATTATCAAATAATGATAATCTAAAATATACCGTTTACACATGACCATTACATAATGGTTTACAATAAGAATATATTACATCAAAAATAAGTTTCTTGAATGCAGTTTTTATATAATATCATACAAGCATGGACTCCAAATCTTGTCCTTATTTTAGTATGCAACAGCGGAAACTCTTAATAATCACCGAAGAATAAACATGCTTTAAACGTTGGAATGTCCCGTTCATATTGATTATAAACGTTTCATATTAATTGATTTAGTTGCGAGGTTTTGACCTCTATATGAGATGTTTTTCAAAGACTGCATTCATTTTTAAAACAACCATAACCTTTATTTTATCAATAAAGGTTTTAAAAACATTACGTAGATTATCAAATAATGATAATCTAAAATATACTGTTTACACACGTCCATTACATAATGGTTTACAATTGAAATATATTACATCGACATATGTTTCTTGAATGCAGTTTTTACACAATATCATACAAACATGGACTCCAAATCTTGTCCTTATTTTAGTATGCAACAACAAAAGCTCTTAGTATTCACCTGAGAATAAACATGCTTTAAACATCAACAAAAATGTTGGTGAGTTATAGGTTTAACCTATATATATCAAATCGTAACAATAGACCACAAGATTTCATATTTCAATACACATCCCATACATAGAGATAAAAATCATTCATATGGTGAACACCTGGTAACCGACATTAACAAGATGCATATATAAGAATATCCCCATCATTCCGGGACACCCTTCGGATATGATATAAATTTCGAAGTACTAAAGCATCCGGTACTTTGGATGGGATTTGTTAGGCCCAATAGATCTATCTTTAGGATTCGCATCAATTAGGGTGTCTGTTCCCTAATTCTTAGATTACCAGACTTAATAAAAAGGGGCATATTCGATTTCGATAATTCAACCATAGAATGTAGTTTCACGTACTTGTGTCTATTTTGTAAATCATTTATAAAACCTGCATGTATTCTCATCCCAAAAATATTAGATTTTAAAAGTGGGACTATAACTCACTTTCACAGATATTTCCTTCCTCGGAAATAAGACTTGGCCACGGATCGATTCACGAACCTATACAAATATGTACATATATATCAAAGTATGATCAAAATATAATTACAACCATTTTTATTATGTTTTAAAGATTTGAGTGTATTAAGTCAGCTGTCCTCGTTAGTAACCTACAACTAGTTGTCCACAGTTAGATGTACAGAAATAAATCGATATATATTATCTTGAATCAATCCATGACCCAGTGTATACACGTCTCAGGCTAAATCACAACTCAGAGTATATATATTTTTGTAATCAACCTCAACCCTGTATAGCTAACTCCAACATTACTGCATATAGAGTGTCTATGGATGTTCCAAATAATATATATACATGGATCGATATGATATGTCAAAACATTTGCATACGTGTCTATGGTATCCCAAGATTACATAATATATTAGAATACATGTATAATACAATATAAGTTAGCTAGGATATGATTTGTATAGATTTTTAAACATTTCCCGTGGTTAAAAAGATCAAAAATATCCAATCTTGTTTTACCCATAACTTCTTCATTTTAAATCCGTTTTGAGTTAATCAAATTGCTATGGTTTCATATTGAACTCTAATTTAAGAATCAAAACAGGAAAAGTATAGGTTTAAAGTCGGAAATTTAAGTTACATGTCAATTACTAAAGAGGTAGTCATTTCCGTCGAAAGAACGACATCATGATGACCATTTTGAAAAACATACTTTCACTTTGAGTTTAACCAAGATTTTTGGATATAGTTTCATGTTCATATGAAAAATCATTTTCCCAGAAGAACAACTTTTAAATCAAAGTTTATCATAGTTTTTAATTATCCAAACCAAAACAGCCCCCGGTTTCACTACGACGGTGTATATCCGATTTTATGGTGTTCATCGTGTTTTCAGGTTTTAAATCATTAAGTTAGCATATCATATAGATATAGAACATGTGTTTACTTGATTTTAAAAGTCAAGTTAGAAGGATTAACTTTTGTTTGCGAACAAGTTTAGAATTAACTAAACTATGTTCTAGTGATTACAAGTTTAAACCTTCGAATAAGATAGCTTTATATGTATGAATCGAATGATGTTATGAACATCATTACTACCTCAAGTTTTCTGGATAAAACTACTGGAAATGAGAAAAATGGATCTAGCTTCAAAGGATCCATGGATGGCTTGAAAGTTCTTGAAGCAGAATCATGACACGAAAACAGTTCAAGTAAGATTTTCATTCGAAATAAGATTGTTATAGTTGTAGGAATTGAATCAAAGTTTGAATATGAATATTAACTTGAATTAGAAAGATAACCTACTATAAATAGCAAAGGTTACTTGATCTTAGATGATTACTTGGAATGGATTAGAAAGCTTGAAAGTAGACTTGCAAACTTGGAAGTATTCTTGATTTTTATGAAACTATACTTATGGAATTTATGAAGAACACTTAGAACTTGAAGATGAAACTTGAGAGAGATCAATTAGATGAAGAAAATTGAAGAATGAAAGTGTTTGTAGGTGTTTTTGGTCATTGGTATATGGATTGGATATAACGGATATGTAATTTTGTTTTCATTTAAATAAGTCATGAATGATTACTAATATTTTTGTAATTTTATGAGATATTTCATGCTAGTTGCCAAATGATGGTTCCCACATGTGTTAGGTGACTCACATGGGCTGCTAAGAGCTGATCATTGGAGTGTATATACCAATAGTACATACATCTAAAAGCTGTGTATTGTACGAGTACGAATACGGGTGCATACGAGTAGAATTATTGATGAAACTGAACGAGGATGTAATTGTAAGCATTTTTGTTAAGTAGAATTACTTTGATATGTGTATTGAAGTCTTTCAAAAGTGTAAGAATACATATCAAAACACAACATGTATATACATTCTAATGGAGTCGTTAAGTCTTCGTTAGTCGTTACGTGTAAGTGTTGTTTTGAAACCTTTAAGTTAACGATCTCAATTAATGTTGTTAACCCAATGTTTATTATATCAAATGAGATGTTAAATTATTATATTATCATGATATTATGATGTATAAATATCTCTTAATATGATATATACATTAAAATATCATTACAACGATAATCGTTACATATAAGTCTCGTTTCGTAATTCTTGAGTTAGTAGTCTTGTTTTTACATATGTAGTTCATTGTTAACACACTTAATGATATATTTAAATATCATTTTATCATGTTAAATATAGTGTATCAATATCTTAATATGATACATATATATTTAGTAGACGTTATCATAACGATAATCGTTATATATATCATTTCGAGTTTCTTAACTTAGTAATCTCATTTCTTATATATATCACACATTGTTAATATACTTAGTGAGATACTTACTCATCATAATCTCATGTCAACCATATATATATGTCTATATATACCACAACATGTAGTTTTTACAATTTTGTAACGTTCGTGAATCGCCGGTCAACTTGGGTGATCAATTGTCTATATGAAACTTATTTCATTTAATCAAGTCTTAACAAGTTTGATTGCTTAACACGTTGGAAACATTTAGTCATGTAAATATCAATCTCAATTAATATATATAAACATGGAAAAGTTCGGTTCACTACAAACGTCAACAAAAATGTTGGTGAGTTATAGGTTTAACCTATATATTTATCAATCGAAGTAATAGACCACAAGATTTCATATTTCAATACATCCCATATATAGAGATAAAAATCATTCATACGGTGACCACCTGGTAACCGACATTAACAAGATACATATAGAATATCCCCATCATTCCGGGACACCCATCGGACATGATAATTTCGAAGTACTAAAGCATTCCAAATTCCAGAATGGGGCTTGTTGGGCCCGATAGATCTGTCTTTAGGATTCGTTTCAATTTGGGGGTCTGTTCCCAAATTCTTAGGCTACCAAGCTAAAAAGGGGCATATTCAGCTTCGATCATTCAACCATATAAAGTAGTTTCATTTACTTGTGTCTATTTTGTAAAACATTTATAAATTTGCATGTATTCTCATCCCAAAATATTAGATTTTAAAAGTGGGACTATAACTCACTTTCACAGATTTTTACTTCGTCGGGAAGTAAGACTTGGCCACTGGTCGATTCACGAACCTATAACAAATATGTACATATATATCAAAGTATGTTCAAAATATATTTACAACATTTTTAATACGTTTTAATGTTTTAAGTTTATTAAGTCAGCTGTCCTCGTTAGTAACTTACAACTAGTTATCCATAGTTAGATGTACAGAAAATAAATTGATATATATTATCTTGACCCAATCCACGACCCATTGTATACACGTCTCAGGCTAGATCACAACTCAAAGTATATATATTTTTGGAATCAACCTCAACACTGTATAGCTAACTCTAACATTACTGCATATAGAGTGTCTATGGTTGTTCCAAATAATATATATAGATGGGTCGATATGATATGTCAAAACATTTGCATACGTGTCTATGGTATCCCAATAATATATTATAATATATGTATAATACAATATAAGTTAGCTAGGATATAATTTGTATAGAATTGTTACAATATTTCCCGTAGCTACAACAATAAAAAAATATCCAATCTTGTTTTGCCCATAACTTCTTCGTTTTAAATCCATTTTGAGTGAATAAAATTGCTATGGTTTCATATTGAACTCTATTTTATGAATATAAACAGAAAAAGTATAGGTTTATAGTCAGAAATATAAGTTACAAGTCGTTTTTGTAAGAGGTAGTCATTTCAGTCGAAAGAACGACGTCTTGATGACCATTTTGAAAAACATACTTCCACTTTGAGTTTAACCATGATTTTTGGATATAGTTTCATGTTCATAAGAAAAATCATTTTCCCAGAAGAACAACTTTTAAATCAAAGTTTATCATAGTTTTTAATTAACTAACCCAAAACAGCCCGCGGTGTTACTACGACGGCGTATATCCGGTTTTACGTTGTTTTTCGTGTTTTTCGGTTTTAAATCATTAAGTTAGCATATCATATAGATATAGAACATGTGTTTAGTTGAATTTAAAAGTCAAGTTATAAGGATTAACTTTTGTTTGCGAACAAGTTTAGAATTAACTAAACTATGTTCTAGTGATTTCAAGTTTAAACCTTCGAATAAGGTAGTTTTATATATATGAATCGAATGATGTTATGAACATCATTACTACCTCAGGTTTTGTGGATAAATCTACTAGAAATGAGAAAAGTAGATCTAGCTTCAAAGGATCCTTGGATGGCATGAAAATTCTTGAAGCAAAATCATGACACGAAAACAAGTTCAAGTAAGATTTCCACTCGAAATAAGATTGTTAAAGTTATAGAAATTGAAACAAATTTTGAATATGAGTATTACCTTATATTAGAAAGATATCTTACTGTAAATAAGAAAGATTTCTTGAGGTTGGATGATCACTTTACAAGATTGGAAGTAAGCTAGAAAACTTGGAAGTATTCTTGATTTTATGAAACTAGAACTTATAGAATTTATGAAGAACACTTAGAACTTGAAGATAGAACTTGAGAGAGATCAATTAGATGAAGAAAATTGAAGAATGAAAGCATTTGTAGGTGTTTTTGGTCGTTGGTATATGGATTAGATATAAAGGATGTGTAATTTTGTTTACATGTAAATAAGTCATGAATGATTACTAATATTTTTGTAATTTTATGAGATATTTCATGCTAGTTGCCAAATGATGGTTCCCACATGTGTTAGGTGACTCACATGGACTGTAAGAGCTGATCATTGGAGTGTATATACCAATAGTACATACATCTAAAAGTTGTGTATTGTACGAGTACGAATACGGGTGCATACGAGTAGAATTGTTGATGAAACTGAATGAGGATGTAATTGTAAGCATTTTTGTTAAGTAGAAGTATTTTGATAAGTGTCTTGAAGTCTTTCAAAAGTGTACGAATACATATTAAAACACTACATGTATATACATTTTAACTGAGTCGTTAAGTCATTGTTAGTCGTTACATGTAAATGTTGTTTTGAAACCTTTAGGTTAACGATCTTGTTAAATGTTGTTAACCCATTGTTTATTATATCTAAAGAGATGTTAAATTATTACATTATAATGATATTATGATATATTAATATATCTTAGTATGATATATATACAGTTAAATGTTGTTACAACGATAATCGTTACATATATGTCTCGTTTCGAAATCATTAAGTTAGTAGTCTTGTTTTTTACATATGTAGTTCATTGTTAATATACTTAATGATATTTTTACTTATCATAATATCATGTTAACTATATATATATATGCATATATATGACATCATACAGTTTTTACAAATTTTAACGTTCGTGAATCACCGGTCAACTTGGGTAGTCAATTGTCTATATGAAACCTATTTCAATTAATCACGTCTTAAAAAGTTTGATTTCTTAACATGTTGGAAACACTTAATTATATAAATATCAATTTCATTTAATACATATAAACATGGAAAAGTTCGGGTCACTACATAGACAATTGAAGATTCACGAGCAGAATTATACGACGCATGATTTGGAATTAGGCGCGGTCATTTTTGCATTAAAGACTTGGAGGCACTACTTATATGGGGTCAAAGGTATTATATATACTGACCACAAAAGTCTTCAACACATATTTAATCAGAAACAACTGAACATGAGGCAGCGCAGGTGGATTGAATTGTTGAATGATTACGACTTTGAGATTTGTTACCACCCGGGGAAGGCAAATGTGGTAGCCGACGCCTTGAGCAGAAAGCACAGAGAACCCATTCGAGTAAAAGCTCTGGATATCATGATTCACAATAACCTTACTACTCAAATAAAGGAGGCGCAACAAGGAGTTTTAAAAGAAGGAAATTTAAAGGATGAAATACCCAAAGGATCAGAGAAGCATCTTAATATTCAGGAAGACGGAACCCGGTATAGGGCTGAAAGAATTTGGGTACCAAAATTTGGAGATATGAGAGAAATGGTACTTAGAGAAGCTCATAAAACCAGATACTCAATACATCCTGGAACAGGGAAGATGTACAAGGATCTCAAGAAATATTTTTGGTGGCAGGGAATGAAAGCCGATGTTGCTAAATATGTAGGAGAATGTTTGACGTGTTCTAAGGTCAAAGCAGAGCATCAGAAACCATCAGGTCTACTTCAACAACCCGAAATCCCGGAATGGAAATGGGAAAACATTACCATGGATTTCATCACTAAATTGCCAAGGACTGCAAGTGGTTTTGATACTATTTGAGTAATAGTTGATCGTCTCACCAAATCAGCACACTTCCTGCCAATAAGAGAAGATGACAAGATGGAGAAGTTAGCACGACTGTATTTGAAGGAAGTTGTCTCCAGACATGGAATACCAATCTCTATTATCTCTGATAGGGATGACAGATTTATTTCAAGATTCTGGCAGACATTACAGTAAGCATTAGGAACTCGTCTAGACATGAGTACCGCCTATCATCCACAAACTGATGGGCAGAGCGAAAGGACGATACAAACGCTTGAAGACATGCTACGAGCATGTGTTATTGATTTCGGAAACATTTGGGATCGACATCTACCGTTAGCAGAATTTTTCTACAACAACAGCTACCATTCAAGCATTGAGATGGCATCGTTTGAAGCCCTTTATGGTAGAAAGTGCAGGTCTCCGATTTGTTGGAGTGAAGTGGGGGATAGACAGATTACAGGTCCGGAGATAATACAAGAAACTACCGAGAAGATCATCCAAATTCAACAACAATTGAAAACCGCCCAAAGTCGACAAAAGAGCTACGCTGACATTAAAAGAAAAGATATAGAATTTGAAATTGCAGAGATGGTCATGCTTACAGTTGCACCTTGGAAAGGCGTTGTTCGATTTGGTAAACGAGGGAAATTAAATCCAAGGTATATTGGACCATTCAAAATTATTGATCGTGTTGGACCAGTAGCTTACCGACTTGAGTTACCTCAACAACTCGCGGCTGTACATAACACTTTCCACGTCTCGAATTTGAAGAAATTTTTTGCTAAAGAAGATCTCACTATTCCGTTAGACGAAATCCAAATCAACGAAAAACTTCAATTCATCGAAGAACCCGTCGAAATAATGGATCGTGAGGTTAAAATACTTAAGCAAAACAAGATACCAATTGTTAAGGTTTGATGGAATGCTCGTAGAGGACCTGAGTTCACCTGGGAACGAGAAGATTAGATAAATAAGAAATACCCGCACTTATTTCCAGAAGATACGTCAACACCTCCAACTGTTTAAAATTTCGGGACGAAATTTATTTAACGGGTAGGTACTGTAGTGACCCGAACTTTTCCATGCTTATATATTAAATGAAATTGATATTTATATGATTAAGTGTTTCCAACATGTTAAGCAATCAAACTTGTTAACACTTGATTAATTGAAATAGGTTTCATATAGACAATTGACCACCCAAGTTGACCGGTGATTCACGAACGTTAAAACTTGTAAAAACTATAAGATGACATATATATGGATATATATATATATATATATATATATATATATATATATATATATATATATATATATATATATATATATATATATATATATATATATATATATATATATATATATATATATAGTTAACACGATATTATGATAAGTGAGTATCTCATTAGGTATGTTAACAATGAGTGATATATATATAAAAAGGAGTTTATTGAATTAATAAACTCGAAACGATATATATAATAATTATCGTTATAACAACGTCTTACTAAATACATATGAATCATATTAAGATATTGTTACACTATGTTTAAATATGATAAATGATAAGTAAACATATCATTAAGTGTATTAACAATGAACTACATATGTAAAAACAAGACTACTAACTTAAGGATTTCGAAACGAGTCATATATGTAACGATTATCGATGTAACAACATTTAAATGTATATATATATCATATTAAGATATATTAATACATAATAATATCATGATAATGTAATAATTTAACATCTCATTAGATATTATAAACAATGGGTTAACAACATTTAACAAGATCGTTAACTTAAAGGTTTCAAAACAACACTTACATGTAACGACTAACGATGACTTAACGACTCAGTTAAATGTATATACATGTAGTGTATTATGTTGTAATTATACACTTTTGGAAGACTTCAAGACACATATCAAAGTACTTCTATTTAACAAAAATGCTTACAATTACATTCTCGTTCAATTTCATCAACAATTCTACTAGTATGCAACCATATTCGTACTCGTACAATACCCAGCTCCTAGACGTATATACTATTGGTATATACACATAATAACTCAGCTCTTACCAGCCCTAGATAGTTAAAAAACATGTGGAACCAACAATTAGACAACTAGCATGACTTATGAGCAAGGAAACAAAAACAAGAACTCCTTTTAACCCCACTCACCTTCACCACTCACCACCTACTCCATTTCACTTCCAATTTTCTTCCCAATTCTCTCTCAAAACACACACTCTCTTCCATGAACGTCTAAGTTACTATTTTTCCAACAAAAATCATCAAATACAAGCTTTGGTTATTGAAATGTCCCGTTCTTATTGATTAAAAACGTTCCATATTAATTGATTTCGTTGCGAGGTTTTGACCTCTATATGAGACGTTTTTCAAAGACTACATTCATTTTAAAACAAACCATAACCTTTATTTCATCAATAAAGGTTTAAAAAGCTTTATGTAGATTATCAAATAATGATAATCTAAAATATCCTGTTTACACACGACTATTACATAATGGTTTACAATACAAATACGTTACAACGAAATAAGTTTCTTGAATGCAGTTTTTACACAATATCATACAAGCATGGACTCCAAATCTTGTCCTTATTTAAGTATGCGACAGCGAAACTCTTAATAATCACCTGAGAATAAACATGCTTAAAACGTCAACAAAAATGTTGGTGAGTTATAGGTTTAACCTATATATATCAAATCGTAACAATAGACCACAAGATTTCATATTTCAATATACATCCCATACATAGAGATAAAAATCATTCATATGGTGAACACCTGGTAAACGACATTAACAAGATGAATATATAAGAATATCCCCATCATTCCGGGACACCCTTCGGATATGATATAAATTTCGAAGTACTAAAGCATCCGATACTTTGGATGGGGTTTGTTAGGCCCAATAGATCTATCTTTAGGATTCGCGTCAATTAGGGTGTCTGTTCCCTAATTCTTAGATTACCAGACTTAATAAAAAGGGGCATATTCGATTTCGATAATTCAACCATAGAATGTAGTTTCACGTACTTGTGTCTATTTTGTAAATCATTTATAAAACCTGCATGTATTCTCATCCCAAAAATATTAGATTTTAAAAGTGGGACTATAACTCACTTTCACAGATTTTTACTTCGTCGGGAAGTAAGACTTGGCCACTAGTCGATTCACGAACCTATAACAAATATGTACATATATATCAAAGTATATTCAAAATATATTTACAACACTTTTAATACATTTTGATGTTTTAAGTTTATTAAGTCAGCTGTCCTCGTTAGTAACCTACAACTAGTTGTCCAACGTTAGATGTACAGAAAAAAATTGATATATATTATATTGAATCAATCCACGACCCAGTGTACATACGTCTCAGGCTAGATCACAACTCAAAGTATATATATATTTGGAATCAACCTCAACCCTGTATAGCTAACTCCCACATTACTGCATATAGAGTGTCTATGGTTGTTCCAAATAATATATACACATGGGTCGATATGATATGTCAAAATATTTGCATACGTGTCTATGGTATCCCAAGATTACATAATATATTAGAATACATGTATAATACAATATAAGTTAGATAGGATATGATTAATATAGATTTGTTAGCAATTTTCACGTTGCTACAACAAGAAAAATTATCCAATCTTGTTTTACCCATAACTTCTTCATTTTAAATTCGTTTTGAGTGAATTAAATTGCTATGGTTTCATATTGAACTCTATTTTATGAATCTATACAGAAAAATTATAGGTTTATAGTCGGAAATATAAGTTACAAGTCGTTTTTATAAAGGTAGTCATTTCAGTTGAAAGAACGACGTCTAGATGACCATTTTAGAAAACATACTTCCACTTTGAGTTTAACCATGATTTTTGGATATAGTTTCATGTTCATAAGAAAAATCATTTTCCCAGAAGAACAACTTTTAAATCAAAGTTTATCATAGTTTTTAATTAACTAACCCAAAACAGCCCGCGGTGTTACTACGACGACGTATGTCCGGTTTTTACAGTGTTCTTCGTGTTTCCAGGTTTTAAATCATTAAGTTAGCATATCATATAGATATAGAACATGTGTTTAGTTGATTTTAAAAGTCAAGTTAGAAGGATTAACTTTTGTTTGCGAACAAGTTTAGAATTAACTAAACTATGTTCTAGTGATTAAAAGTTTAAACCTTCGAATAAGATAGCTTTATATGTATGAATCGAATGATGTTATGAACATCATCACTACCTCAAGTTTTCTGGATAAAGCTACTGAAAAGGAGAAAAATGGATCTAGCTTCAAAGGATCCTTGGATAGCTTGAAAGTTCTTGAACCAGAATCATGACACGAAAACAAGTTCAAGTAAAATTTCCACTCGAAATAAGATTGTTATAGTTATAGAAATTGAATCAAATTTTGAATATGAGTATTACCTGGTATTAGAAAGATATCTTACTGTAAATAATAAAGATTTCTTGAGGTTGGATGATCACTCTACAAGATTGGAAGTAAGCTAGCAAACTTGGAAGTATTCTTGATTTTATGAAACTAGAACTTGTAGAATTTATGAAGAACACTTAGAACTGGAAGATAGAACTTGAGAGAGATCAATTAGATGAATAAAATTGATGAATGAAAGTGTTTGTAGGTGTTTTTGGTCGTTCGTGTATGGAATAGATATAAAGGATATGTAATTTTGTTTTCATGTAAATAAGTCATGAACGATTACTCTATTTTTGTAATTTATGAGATATTTCATGCTAGTTGCCAAATGATGGTTCCCACATGTGGTAGGTGACTCACATGGGCTGCTAAGAGCTGATCATTGGAGTGTATATACTAATAGTACATACATCTAAAAGCTGTGTATTGTACGAGTACGAATACGGGTGCATACGAGTAGAATTGTTGATGAAACTGAATGAGGATGTAATTGTAAGCATTTTTGTTAAGTAGAAGTATTTTGATAAGTGTCTTGAAGTCTTTCAAAAGTGTATGAATACATATTAAAACACTACATGTATATACATTTTAACTGAGTCGTTAAGTCATCGTTAGTCGTTACATGTAAGTGTTGTTTTGAAACCTTTAGGTTAACGATCTTGTTAAATGTTGTTAACACAATGTTTATAATATAAAATGAGATTTTAAATTATTATATTATCATGATATTATGATGTACGAATATCTCTTAATATGATATATATACATTAAATGTCGTTACAACGATAATCGTTACATATATGTCTCGTTTCAAAATCATTAAGTTAGTAGTCTTGTTTTTACATATGTAGTTCATTGTTAATATACTTAATGATATGTTTAATTATCATAATATCATGTTAAATATATATATAACCATATATATGTCATCATATAGTTTTTACAAGTTTTAACGTTCGTGAATCACCGGTCAACTTGGGTGGTCAATTGTCTATATGAAACCTATTTCAATTAATCAAGTCTTAACAAGTTTGATTGCTTAACATGTTGGAAACACTTAATCATGTAAATAACAATCTTATTTAATATATATATATATATATATATATATATATATATATATATATATATATATATATATATATATATATACATGGAAAAGTTCGGGTCACTACAGTACCTACCCGTTAAATAAATTTCGTCCCGAAATTTTAAGCAGTTGAAAGTGTTGACGAATCTTCTGGAAATAGATGCAGGTATTTCTTCTTCATCTGATCTTCACGCTCCCAGGTTTACTCGGGTCTTCTACGAGCATTCCATCGAACCTTAACAATTGGTATCTTGTTTTGCTTAAGTCTTTTAACCTCACGATCCATTATTTCGACGGGTTCTTCGATGAATTGAAGTTTTTCGTTGATTTAGATTTCATCTAACGGGAGAGTGAGATCTTCTTTAGCAAAACATTTCTTCAAATTCGAGACGTGAAAAGTGTTATGTATAGCCGCGAGTTGTTGAGGTAACTCAAGTCGGTAAGCTACTGGTCCGACACGATCAATAATCTTGAATGGTCCAATATACCTTGGATTTAATTTCCCCCGTTTACCAAATCGAACAACACCTTTCCAAGGTGCAACCTTAAGCATGACCATTTCTCCAATTTCAAATTCTATGTCTTTTCTTTTAATGTCGGCGTAGCTCTTTTGTCGACTTTGGGCGGTTTTCAACCGTTGTTGAATTTGGATGATCTTCTCGGTAGTTTCTTGTATTATCTCCTGACCCGTAATCTGTCTATCCCCCACTTCACTCCAACAAATCAGAGACCTGCACTTTCTACCATAAAGTGCTTCAAATGATGCCATATCAATGCTTGAATGATAGTTGTTGTTGTAGGAAAATTCTGCTAACGGTAGATGTCGATCCCAACTGTTTCCGAAATCAATAACACATGCTCGTAGCATGTCTTCAAGCGTTTGTATCGTCCTTTCGCTCTGCCCATCAGTTTGTGGATGATAGGCAGTACTCATGTCTAGACGAGTTCCTAATGCTTGCTGTAATGTCTGCCATAATCCTGAAATAAATCTGCCATCCCTATCAGAGATAATAGAGATTGGTATTCCATGTCTGGAGATGACTTCCTTCAAATACAGTCGTGCTAACTTCTCCATCTTGTCATCTTCTCTTCTTGGCAGAAAGTGTGCTGACTTGGTGAGACGATCAACTATTACCCAAATAGTATCATAACCACTTGTAGTCCTTGGAAATTTAGTAATGAAATCCATGGTAATGTTTTCCAATTTCCATTCCTGGATTTTGGGTTGTTGAAGTAGACCTGATGGTTTCTGATGCTCAACTTTGACTTTAAAACACGTCAAACATTCTCCTACGTATTTAGCAACATCGGCTTTCATACCCGGCCACCAAAAATGTTTCTTGAGATCCTTGTACATCTTCCCCGTTCCAGGATGTATTGATTATCTGGTTTTATGAGCTTCTCTAAGTACCATTTCTCTCATATCTCCAAATTTTGGTACCCAAATCCTTTCAGCCCTATACTGGGTTCCGTCTTCCCGAATATTAAGATGCTTCTCCGATCCTTTGGGTATTTCATCCGTTAAATTTCCCTCTTTTAAAACTCCTTGTTGCGCCTCCTTTATTTGAGTAGTAAGGTAATTGTGAATTATTATATTCATAGATTTTACTCGAATGGGTTCTTTGTCCTTCCTGCTCAAGGCGTCGGCTACCACATTTGCCTTCCCCGGGTGGTAACGAATCTCAAAGTCATAATCATTCAACAATTCAATCCACCTACGCT
This sequence comes from Rutidosis leptorrhynchoides, assembly GCF_046630445.1. NCBI lineage: Eukaryota > Viridiplantae > Streptophyta > Magnoliopsida > Asterales > Asteraceae > Rutidosis > Rutidosis leptorrhynchoides. The sequence continues at coordinate 244,437,148 of NC_092343.1, forward strand.
GCCTCATATTCAGTTGTTTCTGATTAAATATGTGTTGAAGACTTTTGTAGCCGGTATATATAATACTTTTGACCCCATATAAGTAGTGCCTCCAAGTCTTTAATGCAAAAACAACCGCGCCTAATTCCAAATCATGCGTCGTATAATTTTTTTCGTGAATCTTCAATTGTCTAGACGCATAAGCAATCACCTTCGTTCGTTGCATTAATACACAACCGAGACCTTGCTTAGATGTGTCACAATAAATCACAAAATCATTATTCCCTTCAAGCAATGACAATATAGGTGCCGTAGTTAGCTTTTTCTTCAATAACTGAAACGCTTTCTCTTGTTCATCCTTCCATTCAAATTTCTTCCCTTTATGCGTTAATACAGTCAAGGGTTTTGCTATTTTGGAGAAATCTTGGATGAACCTTCTGTACTAACCAGCTAGTCCTAAAAACTGGCGTATATGTTTCGGAGTTTTCGGGGTTTCCCACTTTTCAACAGTTTCTATCTTTGCCGGATCCACCTTAATACCTTCTTTGTTCACTATGTGACCGAGGAATTGAACTTCTTCCAACCAAAATGCACACTTTGAAAACTTAGCGTACAATTCTTCCTTCCTCAATACTTCTAACACCTTTCTCAAATGTTCACCATGTTCTTGGTCATTCTTTGAGTAAATAAATATGTCATCAATGAAAACAATGACAAACTTGTCAAGGTATGTCCACACACTCGGTTCATAAGGTCCATGAACACAGCTGGTGCATTAGTTAAACCAAACGGTATGACCATAAACTCGTAATGACCGTAACGTGTTCTGAAAGCAGTCTTTGGAATATCATCTTCTTTCACCCGCATTTGATGATACCTGGAACGTAAGTCAATCTTTTACTAAACAGACGAGCCTTGTAGTTGATCAAATAAGTTGTCGATTCTCGGTAGTGGGTAGCGGTTCTTGATGGTAAGTTTGTTCAACTCTCGGTAGTCGATACACAACCTGAATGTACCATCTTTCTTCTTGAAAAACAAAACAGGAGCTCCCCACGGTAATGTGCTTGGTCGAATGAAACCACGCTCTAAAAGTTCTTGTAATTGGCTTTGCAGTTCTTTCATCTCGCTGGGTGCGAGTCTGTTAGGAGCATGAGCTATTGGTGCAGCTCCTGGTACAAGATCTATTTGAAATTCAACGGATCGATGTGGGAGTAATCCCGGTAATTCTTTCGGAAATACATCGGGAAATTCTTTTGCCATGGGAACATCATTGATGCTCTTTTCTTCAGTTTGTACTTTCTCGACGTGTGCTAGAACAGCATAGCAACCTTTTCTTATTAGTTTTTGTGCCTTCAAATTACTAATAAGATGTAGCTTCGTGTTGCCCTTTTCTCCGTACACCATTAAGGGTTCTCCTTCTTCTCGTACAATGCGAATTGCATTTTTATAACATACGATCTCTGCTTTCACCTTCTTCAGCCAGTCCATGCCAACTATTACATCAAAACTCCCTAACTCTATGGGTATCAAATCAATCTTAAATATTTCGCTACCCAGTTTAATTTCTCGATTCCGGCATATATAATCTGCTGAAATTAATTTACCGTTTGCTAATTTGAGTAAAAATTTACTATCCAACAGCGTCAATGGACAACTTAATTTAGCACAAAAATCTCTACTCATATAGCTTCTATCCGCACAGGAATCAAATAAAACGTAAGCAGATTTATTGTCAATAAGAAACGTACCCGTAACAAGCTCTGGGTCTTCCTGTGCCTCTGCCGCATTAATATTGAAAACTCTTCCACGGCCTTGTCCATTCGTGTTCTCCTGGTTCGGGCAATTTCTAATAATGTGGCCCGGTTTTCCACATTTATAACAAACTACATTGGCATAACTTGCTCCGACACTACTTGCTCCACCATTACTCATTCCGACACCATTTGTTCCTTTCGTTCTGTTAACCCCTGGTCCGTAGACCTCACACTTCACCGCGCTATGACCATTTCTTTTACACTTGTTGCAAAATTTGGTGCAGAACCCCGAGTGATACTTTTCACACCTTTGGCATAGCTGCTTCTGATTGTTATTGTTGTTGCGGTTTTTATTGTTGTTGGAATGATTGTTGTAGTTGCTGTTGTGGTTGTTGTCGTTGTTGTTGTTGTTGGGCCGTTTGTTGTAGTTGCGTTTGATGTTGCGATTGTTGGGATAGTTGTTGTTGTTTTGGTGACTCTTATCACCGTTTTCCTCCCACTTTCTTTTGACTAGCTTCACGTTGGCCTCTTCGGCCGCCTGTTCTTTAATTCTTCCCTCAATCTGGTTCACTAGTTTGTGAGCCATTCTACATGTCTTTTGTATAGAGGCAGGCTCGTGTGAACTTATATCTTCTTAGATTCTATCCGGTAACCCTTTCACAAACGCGTCGATCTTCTCTTCCTCATCTTCGAACGCTCTCGAACACAATAGGCACAATTCTGTGAATCGTCTTTCGTATGTGGTAATATCAAATCCTTGGGTTCGTAACCCTCTAAGTTCTATCTTGAGCTTATTGACCTCGGTTCTGGGACGGTACTTCTCGTTCATCAAGTGCTTGAATGCTGACCACGGTAGTGCGTAAGCATCATCTTGTCCCACTTGCTCTAGATAGGTATTCCACCATGTTAACGCAGTACCTGTGAAGGTATGCATAGCGTACTTCACTTTGTCCTCTTCAGTACACTTACTTATGGCAAACACCGATTCGACCTTCTCGGTCCACCGTTTCAATCTGATCGGTCCTTCGGTTCCATCAAATTCCAAAGGTTTGCAGGCAGTGAATTCTTTGTAGGTGCATCCTATACGATTTCTTGCGCCGTTAGCTGCATTGCTAGATTCGGAGTTATTGTTGGTATGTTGCGCAGCCTGTACTGCGGCTATGTTTGAAGCAAGAAAGGCACAAAATTCCTCTTCGCTCATATTCAAGGTGTGTCGAGTAGTCGGTGCCATTTCCTTCAAAATAGTCAAATGAAACGAGTTAATCATATAGAATATCAAGAGTAGTCAATAGTATTTCGTAGCGTAATATGAATTTATTTATAAAAGCTCTTTCTTCATATTAGCGTTTTATACTATTTAATTCGGGTAGTACCTACCCGTTAAGTTCATACTTAGTAGCTAACATACCATTTCAACTACTACAATTCTATATGAAAAACTAATCACAAAAAAAAAAAAAAAAAAAAAAAATATCATATTCAAACCTTTATACAATAACTTGCAAACTTACAATACAGCTTTTTTTTTTTTACATATAGCATAATATATAGCACATAAAACTTTGATACAAAGTAGTTGCGAAGATAATTCTAGTTAATAAATAAGGCGTTCAGCAAAGGCAATAAAGACACGTAATTCATACGTTCAGAAACAAGTCATGCATTCTGGTTTTACTAATACCACTTCCCATCCATGGTTTTGTGGAACATAACCATTGTGACTGATAGTAAGACAATGTGTTGTAACGTCTTCAAAAGGATGAAGGTTACATAATGACCAACAGTCTCGTAATAACCTAAAAACCTCATTTCTTACCCCAATTACCGAATCCGTCACTTGTGGGAACGTTTTGTTTAATAATTGTAGCCCGATGTTCTTGTTCTCACTTTGGTGAGAAGCGAACATTACTAACCCGTAAGCATAACATGCTTCTTTATGTTGCATGTTAGCCGCTTTTTCTAAATCACGAAGTCCTATATTCGGATATATTGAGTCAAAATAATTTCTTAACCCGTTGCGTAAAATAGCATTTGGGTTCCCCGCAATATATGCGTCAAAGTAAACACATCGTAACTTATGGATTTCCCAATGTGATATCCCCCATCTTTCGAACGAAAGCCTTTTATAAATCAAGGCATTCTTGGAACGTTCTTCGAATGTCTTACAAACTGATCTCGCCTTAAATAGTTATGCCGAGGAATTCTGACCCACTCTAGACAAGATTTCATCAATCATGTCTCCGGGTAGGTCTCTTAAAATATTGGGTTGTCTATCCATTTTGTATTTTTATACTGTAAAATAGACAAGAGTTAGATTCATAAAAAAAAAATACTTATTAATACAAGAAATTTTTACATATATCATAAAGCATAAGCACACTATATTACATATATTACACCACACGAATACAACTATCTTTTTTTGACTCGCTCGTTTCTTCTTCTTTGGTTTTGGTTTGTTTTGCCAAGTTTCTAGGGATATATGATGTTCCCCTAATACGAGCCGTCGTTTTCCACATTGGTTTAGAAAAACCTGGTGGTTTAGAGGTTCCCGGGTTATTGTCACAACTTAAGAAATACGGGTGTTGACGATACATATAAAGTTCATCGGGTTTGGAATCAAATTTCTCTATTTTTATGCCCTTTCCCTTATTGTTCTCTTTTGCCTTATTAAATTGTGTTGGGGTAATATCTATAACATCATCGGAATCCTTGTCGGGATCCGATTCATCGGAGAATTGGTAATCCTCCCAATAATTTGCTTCGTTAGCAGAAACACCATTGACCATAATTAACTTTGGTCAGTTGGTTGAGGATTTTCTTCTACTTAACCATTTTATTATTTCCCCCACTGGTTCTATTTCTTCTTTCGGTTCCGATTATTCTTCCGGTTCCGACTCTTCTTCCGGTTCCTCTTCGGGAACTTGTGAATCAGTCCACGAATCATTCCAATTTACATTTGACTCTTCATTATTATTAGGTGAGTCAATGAGACTTGTTCGAGAGATAGACATCTATCACATAATATCAAACACGTTAAGAGATTAATATATGACATAATATTCACATGTTAAAAATATATAGTTTCCAACAAAATTTGTTAAGCAATCATTTTTCAAGTAAACACGGTCAAAGTCCAGACTCACTAATGCATCCTAACAAACTCGATAAGACACACTAATGCAAAATTCTGGTTCTCTAAGACCAACTCTTGGATACCAACTGAAATGACCCGTTCTTATTGATTAAAAATGTTCCATATTAATTGATTTCGTTGCGAGGTTTTGACCTCTATATGAGACGTTTTTCAAAGACTGCATTCATTTTAAAACAAACCATAACCATTATTTCATCAATAAAGGTTTAAAAAGCTTTACGTGGGTTATCAAATAATGATAATCTAAAATATCCTGTTTACACACGACTATTACATAATGGTTTACAATACAAATACGTTACAACGAAATAAGTTTCTTGAATGCAGTTTTTACACAATATCATACAAGCATGGACTCCAAATCTTGTCCTTATTTAAGTATGCGACATCGGAAGCTCTTAATAATCACCTGAGAATAAACATGCTTAAAACGTCAACAAAAATATTGGTGAGTTATAGGTTTAACCTATATATATCAAATCGTAACAATAGACCACAAGATTTCATATTTCAATATACATCCCATACATAGAGATAAAAATCATTCATATGGTGAATACCTGGTAACCGACATTAACAAGATGCATATATAAGAATATCCCCATCATTCCGGGACACCCTTCGGATATGATATAAATTTCGAAGTACTAAAGCATCCGGTACTTTGGATGGGGTTTGTTAGACCCAATAGATCTATCTTTAGGATTCGTGTCAATTAGGGTGTCTGTTCCCTAATTCTTAGATTACCAGACTTAATAAAAAGGGGCATATTCGATTTCGATAATTCAACCATAGAATGTAGTTTCACGTACTTGTGTCTATTTTGTAAATCATTTATAAAACCTGTATGTATTCTCATCCCAAAAATATTAGATTTTAAAAGTGGGACTATAACTCACTTTCACAGATTTTTACTTCGTCGGGACGTAAGACTTGGCCACTGGTCGATTCGCGAACCTATAACAAATATGTACATATATATCAAAGTATATTCAAAATATATTTACAACACTTTTAATACATCTTGATGTTATAAATTTATTAAGTCAGCTGTCCTCGTTAGTAACCTACAACTAGTTGTCCAACGTTAGATGTACAGAAAAAATTGATATATATTATCTTGAATCAATCCACGACCTAGTGTATACACGTCTCAGGCTAGATCACAACTCAAAGTATATATATTTTTTGAATCAACCTCAACCCTGTATAGCTAACTTCCACATTACTGCATATAGAGTGTCTGTGGTTGTTCCAAATAATATATACATATGGGTCGATATGATATATCAAAACATTTGCATACGTGTCTATGGTATCCCAAGATTACATAATATATTAGAATACATGTATAATACAATATAAGTTAGCTAGGATATGATTAATATACATTTGTTTGCAATTTTCACGTTGCTAAAACAAGAAAAATTATCCAATCTTATTTTACCCATAACTTCTTCATTTTAAATCCGTTTTGAGTGAATCAAATTGCTATGGTTTCATATTGAACTCTATTTTATGAATCTAAACAGAAAAAGTATATGTTTATAGTCGGAAATATAAGTTACAAGTCGTTTTTGTAAAGGTAGTCATTTCAGTCGAAAGAACGACGTCTAGATGACCATTTTAGAAAACATACTTCCACTTTGAGTTTAACCATGATTTTAGAATATAGTTTCATGTTCATAAGAAAAATCATTTTCCCAGAATAACAACTTTTAAATCAATGTTTATCATAGTTTTTAATTAACTAACCCAAAACAGCCCGCGGTGTTACTACGACGACGTATGTCCGGTTTTACAGTGTTCTTCGTGTTTCCAGGTTTTAAATCATTAAGTTAGCATATCATATAGATATATAATATGTGTTTAGTTGATTTTAAAAGTCAAGTTATAAGGATTAACTTTTGTTTGCGAACAAGTTTAGAATTAACTAAACTATGTTCTAGTGATTACAAGTTTAAACCTTCGAATAAGATAGCTTTATATGTATGAATCGAATAATGTTATGAATATCATTACTACCTCAAGTTTTCTGGATAAAGCTACTGGAAATGAGAAAAATGGATCTAGCTTCAAAGGATGCTTGGATGGCTTGAAAGTTCTTGAAGCAGAATCATGACACGAAAAAAAGTTCAAGTAAGATTTCCACTCGAAATAAGATTGTTATAGTTATAGAAATTGAATCAAAGTTTGAATATGAGTATTACCTTGTATTAGAAAGATATCTTACTGTAAAGAATAAAGATTTCTTGAGGTTGGATGATCACTCTACAAGATTGGAAGTAAGCTAGCAAACTTGGAAGTATTCTTGATTTGATGAAACTAGAACTTGTAGAATTTATGAAGAACACTTAGAACTTGAAGATAGAACTTGAGAGAGATCAATTAGATGAAGAAAATTGATGAATGAAAATGTTTGTAGGTGTTTTTGGTCGTTGGTGTATGGATTAGATATAAAGGATATGTAATTTTGTTTTCATGTAAATAAGTCATGAATGATTACTCATATTTTTGTAATTTTATGAGATATTTCATGCTAGTTGCCAAATGATGGTTCCCACATGTGTTAGGTGACTCACATGGGCTGCTAAGAGCTGATCATTATAGTGTATATACCAGTAGGACATACATATAAAAGCTGTGTATTGTACGAGTACGAATACGGGTGCATACGAGTAGAATTGTTGATGAAACTGAACGAGGATGTAATTGTAAGCATTTTTGTTAAGTATAAGTATTTTTATAAGTGTCTTGAAGTCTTTCAAAAGTGTATGAATACATATTAAAACACTACATGTATATACATTTTAACTGAGTCGTTAAGTCATCGTTAGTCGTTACATGTAAGTGTTGTTTTGAAACCTTTAGGTTAACGATCTTGTTAAATGTTGTTAACCCAATGTTTATAATATCAAATGAGATTTTAAATTATTATATTATCATGATATTATGATGTACGAATATCTCTTAATATTATATATATACATTAAATGTTGTTACAACGATAATCGTTACATATATGTCTCGTTTCAAAATCATTAAGTTAGTAGTCTTGTTTTTACATATGTAGTTCATTGTTTATATACTTAATGATATGTTTACTTATCATAATATCATGTTAACTATATATATAATCATATATATGTCATCATATAGTTTTTACAAGTTTTAACGTTCGTGAATCACCGGTCAACTTGGGTGGTCAATTGTCTATATGAAACCTATTTCAATTAATCAAGTCTTAACAAGTTTGATTGCTTAACATGTTGGAAACACATAATCATGTAAATAAAAATCTCATTTAATATATATATATATATATATATATATATATATAAACATGGAAACGTTCTCGTCACTACAGTTATTACCTATAATCATCATAAAAACAATTACTCAAGAACACATCAAGAACACTTCCAAGTTTACAAGTTTACTTCCAAGTTTCCTAATCCATTCCAAGCAACATCTAAGATCAAGAAACCTTTGTTATTTACAGTAGGTTATCTTTCTAAATCAAGGTAATATTCATATTCAAGCATTGATTCAATTTCTATAACTATAACTATCTTAATTCGAGTAATAATCTTACTTGAACTTGTTTTTGTGTCATGATTCTATTTCAAGAACTTCCAAGCCATCAAAGATTCTTTGAAGCTCAAGTTATTTTTTCATCATTTCCAGTAAGTTTACCTACTAAAATTGAGGTAGTAATGATGTTCATAACATCATTCGATTCATATATGTATAACTATCTTATTCGAAGATTTGAACATGTAATCACTAGAACATAGTTTAGTTAATTCTAAACTTGTTCGCAAACAAAGTTAATCCTTCTAAATTGACTTTTAAAATCAACTAAACACATGTTCTATATCTATATGATATGCTAACTTAATGATTTAAAACCTGAAAACACGAAAAACACCGTAAAACCGGATATATGCCGCCGTAGTAACACCGCGGGCTGTTTTGGGTTAGTTAATTAAAAACTATGATAAAATTTGATTTAAAAGTTGTTCTTCTGTGAAAATGATTTTTCTTATGAACATGAAAATATATCCAAAAATCATGGTTAAACTCAAAGTGGAAGTATGTTTTCTAAAATGGTCATCTAGACGTCGTTCTTTCGACTGAAATGACTACCTTTATAAAAATGACTTGTAATCTGTATTTCTGACTATAAACTTATACTTTTTCTGTTTAGATTCATAAACTTAAGTTCAATATGAAACCATAGCAACTTGAATCACTCAAAACGGATTTAAAATGAAGAAGTTATGGGTAAAACAAGATTGGATAATTTTTCTTGTTGTAGCTACGTGAAAATTGGTAACAAATCTATATTAATCATATCCTAGCTAACTCATATTGTATTATACATGTATTCTAATATATTATGTAATCTTTGGATACCATAGACACGAATACAATGTTTTGACATATCATATCGACCCATCTATATATATATTTCGGAACAACCATAGACACTCTATATGCAGCTATACAGGGTTGAGGTTGATTCCAAAATATTATATTTACTTTGAGTTGTGATCTAGCCTGAGGTTTGTATACACGAGGTCGTGGATTGATTCGAGATAATATATATTGCTTTATTTTTCTGTACATCTAACTGTGGATAACTAGTTGTAGGTTACTAACGAGGACAGCTGACTTTAAAACTTAAAACATTAAAACGTATTAAAAATGTTGTAAATATATTTTGAACATACTTTGATATATATGTACATATTTGTTATAGGTTCGTGAATCGACCAGTGGCCAAGTCTTACTTCCCGACGAAGTAAAAATCTGTGAAAGTGAGTTATAGTCCAACTTTTAAGATCTAATATTTTGGGATGAGAATACATGCAGTTTTATAAATGTTTTACAAAATAGACACAAGTAAATGAAACTACATTCTATGGCTGGATTATTAAACCGAATATGCCTCTTTTTAGTCTGATAATCTAAGAATTAGGGAACAGACACCCTAATTGACGCGAATCCAAAAGATAGATCTATTGAGCCCAACGAGCCCCATCCAAAGTACCGGATGCTTTAGTACTTCGAATTCATCATGTCCGAAGGGAGTCCCGGAATGAAAGGGATATTCTATATGCATCTTGTTAAGGTCGGTTACCAGGTGTTCACCATATGAATGATTTTTATCTCTATGTATGGGATGTATATTAAAATATGAAATCTTGTGGTCTATTATTACGATTTGATAAATATATAGGTTAAACCTATAACTCACCAACATTTTTGTTGACGTTTAAAGCATGTTTATTCTAAGGTGATTATTAAGAGCTTCCGCTGTTGCATGCTAAAATATGAACAAGATTTGGTGTCAGCATGCTTGTTAATGGTGTACCTTACGGTCTACATGCATAAAATGAAAAATGTGGAGCTCTGAGTTACGGACGTTTTGGCTTTTGAATCACCTAAATCGGAGTTCGTATGAGAAAGTTATGCCCAAATTAGTGAAGATATGCAAGTTATTGGGATTTCCCATTAATTAAGCCCAAGAAGCTTCCCACTAGCCCAAACTTTGCCTATAAATAGAAGAGCTCCCCACCTCATTTGACACAAGAAAAGAGGAACAGCCATTTCACTTTCTCTCTCACACACTTACTCTCCACTCTCCACTCTTCACTCTCCACTCTCCACTCTCCACTCTCCACAGCATGACTTCTTCCTCCCAGCTCCATGGCATGACTTCATCCGCCCAGCTCCATGGCATGACTTCATCCGCCCAGCTCCAGGGCATGACTTCATCCACCCAGCACCACGGCATGACTTCATCCGCCCAGCACCAGTGAAAGGACCCGTTCATATACATTATAAACGATTCACAATAGTTGATTACATTGCGAGGTATTTGACCTCTATATGATACATTTTACAAACATTGCATTCGTTTTTAAAAGACAATCTTTCTTTACATCGAAAATTGACAGGCATGCATACCATTTCATAATATCCACTATCCAACTATAAATTGATTTAATAATAATCTTTGATGAACTCAATGACTCAAATACAACGTTCTTCGAAATATGCTATGAAAGACTCCAAGTAATATCTTTAAAATGAGCAAATGCACAGCGGGAGATTTCTTTAACACCTGGGAATAAACATGCTTTAAAGTGTCAACCAAAAGGTTGGTGAGTTCATTAGTTTATCATAATCATTTATTTCCATCATTTTAATAGACCACAAGAATTTCATTTCCAGTTCTCATAAATATACGTCCCATGCATAGAGACAAAAATAATCATTCATATGGTGAACACCTGGTAACCGACATTAACAATATGCATATAAGAATATCCCCTATCATTCCGGGATCCTCCTTCGGACATGATATAATTTCGAAGTACTAAAGCATCCGGTACTTTGGATGAGGTTTGTTAGGCCCAATAGATCTATCTTTAGGATTCGCGTCAATTAGGGTGTCTGTTCCCTAATTCTTAGATTACCAGACTTTAATAAAAAGGGGCATATTCGATTTCGATAATTCAACCATAGAATTTAGTTTCAATTACTTGTGTCTATTTCGTCAAACATTTATAAAAGCGCATGTATTCTCAGTCCCAAAAATATAAAGGGTAAAAAGGCAAATGAAACTCACGCACATAAAGAAAATAGTAAAACAGTTAATAAAGCATTTGCATATATTCTCAGCCCAAAAATATATATAAAAGGGAATAATAAAACTCACCATACTGTATTTCGTAGTAAAAATACATATAACGTCATTGAACAAGTGCATGGTTGGCCTCGGATTCACGAACCTATATTAATTATATATATTTATATGTTGGTCAATATTTGTATAGCAATTTAGGTCAGGTCATAGTGTAATCCTCTCCTATAGCTCGAGTATAACTCTACAGTATAGTAACATGTTATATTACTCATGCTCAATTAAGATTCTAGTAAAAGGTGACGTGTGAAACAACGTAACACAAATGGTTTCATAATCATAAAATAGTATTTTAGTTTTTTTTTTTTTTTTTTTTTTTTTTTTTTTTTATTAGGAGAAAATCAACACAAAAAGTTAACTGAAAAGTTAACAGGAAAAGTAAAAGTTCAAAGTCAAAAGTCAAAGGTTAAAGTCAAAAGTCAAAGGTCAAAGTAAAAATGAGGTCGCATGCAAATATATAATAATTTATACAAAAATGATTTTCGGTCAAACATGACTAAACGGGCCACTTCAACTATTTTTAGAAAAATTATCGGAACTCCGATTGATAAACGGTCAAAGATAAAAGTTACACATTACCAAAAAAATTAAGCATAAATATTACAGAAGTAAACTAAACCTAGACAACTCGTAGTTGCCAACGCATTTTCGGCGTTTCAAAGTTAATTTTTCAGCTTTAATAAATTTACAAAAGTGACCGAGTAGCCTACTTTGGAGATTTTTAGAAAATTCCTCAAAACTCGTATTGACAAACGGTCAAAGCCTGCAAATTCTTGTTACCAAAAAGATATAACATGATTTTTGGCAAGAGTAAACACATATCAGGTCGACCATGACAACTGATACAAAACTGACATTTTTAAATAAAAAAGTTTCAGCTCTTTTTAGAATTTTAAAATGTGACCAAACTGTCAACTTTGATATTTTTAGAAAAATCGTCGAGACTCGAATTGACAAACGGCTAGAGTTGTTTATTAGACCTTACAGCAAAGAATTCAGTGGTATTTTTTTTTATATATGAAACAACGCAGATCAGCGAGAATTTCAGTTCCCGTTTTGACATTTCATCAAAATTTACAAAACTTCTTTTGTCCATAACTTGACAACCGTTCAACAAAACGAGACGTGCTTTATATGAAAATTCATCTACTCGACGAGTAGAATCCAAATAATCACTTTTTATAACCCATAAAATTAGTTCACTAATTATCATCAGCAATTTTAATTACGAAATTAATTATGCAATTTGTTTATTTCATAACTTTCTAACCATTACTTGGATTCAAGTGATTCTTAAACCAAAATTCAACTATTTTTCGCTAGATTTCCAACGACATGCATATCTTATACCTTATCTCAATCGTATATGTAACTAATTCAGGAATCAACATAACCTATCTAACGGCAATATCAAAAGTACAAGCATGCATAATCCTATATACTCGAGCACTAGTCAGGGATACACTATTAGTATGTAAAAATTAAATTATGAGTACTCACATATCAATATTGAGATTCAATATTGCAGGAAAGGTACGTAAACGCAACGGAGATGATAAACACTATATTGACCTCACGAGCATACCCATGAACCATACTCAATCACCTCCATAGCTATAACCCATAATTTCCTTAATCTTATCCCACTCGAAAAAACAACTTTGAAATCACTCGGACAGCACTCCGTCATAATATTTTATGTATACTAATAATATCTTGAGATAATACGGAGTAAATATATATATGTAAATCGATTGAGAGAGTTTAGAGAAAACTATTTTCAAGTTTCTATGAAATAATGAAACCTATTGAATTCTATTTATAATAGATTTTTGAATTATTAAAGTGAATTATTAAAGTATGAATTATTAAAGTGAATTATTAAAGTATGAATTATTAAAGTGAATTATTAAAGTATGAATTATTAAAGTGAATTATTAAAGTATGAATTATTAAAGTGAATTATTAAAGTATGAATTATTAAAGTTAAAGTAAAGTAAAAATAAAGTAAAGATAAAGTTTAAGTATAGTAAAATTATAAAACTATGTACGTATAATACGCGTATAAATATATATAATATTAATTTAAATCGTTATATATATTTAATAAAATAAAATATAAATATCGTTATCTTTATCATAATAGTTAAGTAATGAGTTGTCAAAAGTGGTTCTAGATATTTATAAAAGTTATATACGTTTTAATAATAAAGTTCTTTTTAAACTGAAAACGTTTTTGTACGTTTGAAACTAAATAGATCAATCGAGTCTTTATGAGATTCAATCTTCCACTATCCTTTGTCTAGTTCTCAATGATTGACAATTTGTTCATATTTATAAATCACTTTACCATTTTCCGAATATTGTTAAAATGAAAAGATTTCTCAAATCAACGTGGGCCTTTCAACAGAGACTTGTATTCATAATTCAATATATCTGATAATTTAATCATTTAATCTTATCTTCTAATTCCATTGATAAACATTTTGAAACAGATACAATCATATAAAGTATTTAATCTAATATTTTGTTTACGTTTCAAGTTATAATATATATACACATATACATATATAATCATATTCGTTTAATGGTTCGTGAATCGTTGGAACTTGGTCGAGGTTGAATGAATGTATGAACATAGTTTAAAATTCTTAAAATTTAACTTAACAAATATTGCTTATCGTGTCGGAAACATATAAAGATTAAAGTTTAAATTTGGTTGGAAATTTCCGGGTTGTCACAGTACCTACCCGTTAAAGAAATTTCGTCCCGAAATTTGAGTGGAAAGGTCGTGAATGATAATAAGTATGTTATCATGATGCATACGGGCTGAAAATTAGAGTTTTATCATCAGCGAATAATTTGGATAAACAATCTATTTATATGAAGAGTACGAATGAAGCTAACATAGAAGAGTGAAATGAGTAAGTGTAGATTCATCTTATCATTTGACGTAGATATGATTGATTCCCAGATTTTAAGGGATTTGAAGAAAATCTTCTTAATAAGATTTGACTCTCCGGTAATCAAGGGAATTAGGATCCGCTTTAAATGCGATCGTCCATTTTAATTGTTCTGTCGAAGATTTTCTTATAAATTCACCTCTTTCATTTCCTTACAACTCACACCATCTGTTGATGCATTTTATGCAAGTCCCTAGACATCTACCCACGTCCATTGCAGGTACAACAGTTTACAGGCCACCATGATTGCTCGTTATTATCCTATCCGTGGTTGTATGTGGTTATAGGAACTACATGAACGAGATTTAGATGTTTGACTATGTTAGACTTAGTCAGACGTATAAGTGAAGCCTCACTAGTACGGCTGACAGGCTCATACGCATGGTTGATGCAGAGCTAAGTCACAATTACAACTTAAATGATAAGACACGAGTGAGTGATCACCCGTACGGTTGATGAAGCCAACTCGTACGTGTGATGAATGAATCATATGGGTGTGTCAACAACAGGGGTATATAAAGTCTTATGTTCTTCATTTTAGGTTAAGCCTCTCATTTGTTACACACACTCAGATCTAGTGAGCTCCTTCGATTCTCTCTCAGTCCAAATCACCCAGGTGGTGAATAATAACTCTAGGTGTTGATCTAATCACACTTGATTTAGTTGTGGTTTGACTAAATTAATCAAAAAAAAACTTAACCTATTCACTAGAGGGTTTGATTCACTTATTCTGCCATTGTGTGAGTTAAATCTGTTGATTTCTAAGTTCCTAGTCATGTTTCATCACCTTCTATTCTTTCCCCCTCAACTCATATTTAAAAGTATTCATCAATATGTTCCATCCAGTTCTGATTCTCGTTATACTTCTAACTTTCATATCGGTCATTCTTCTTTTTTTTTTCATCTACCGCCGGAAGAATCTATTTACTTCTACTATACTCTTGGGTTTATAGTGTTCCTAGTTCTCCCGTGTCTTTATATTGCTATATGCATCGATATATATGGTTTATAATTTCTGGTTTGTCGTTGGGCTTTATATGTTCCCTTATATTTCAAAGTCTCTGCTTCTGTCTTCTATAATCATTATCATTCACAGTTAATGCTATCTTTTATTTGCTGCAATTTATACCCCAATTTCTATTTCGAAGTTTTGTCCTTTCGTTTCTTCTTCTTGCGATTAAGCACCGCTTGTAATGGTCCAGAATTCACAGATACGAATTTCGAAATGAACATTGTTAATGTTCTAGGAAGGAAATTGTGATGGCACGATCTTGACTTGTCAAATTACTAAAATACCTTGGAAAAGGCTGAATCATCAAGAAATATTTTCTTGATATTTTAGAGGTTAAATAGAATACAAGAGTCGTATAACATGGCACATGATGATGTTATGATCTGTGAATCATCACGTTCCATTTAGAAACTCAGCATGACTTACAGTAATATAATCACATTGATCAAGTGTCATTATATTATACTAATTCATGCTTCAGTTCCCAACACTACTTCAAAATATTCCTATTTTAAACTTGAATGTTTCAGAATTTAGAAACTAAAATAGTTTCTTTTATGATGTAATATAGATAGCGCGAAGAGGTAAATGATTTCAAATAAGAAAAATTAATATCTTCATAAATATGGAGGATATTTATAATGAAAGATATGATGATATTTTAGAATTTCTAATATCAGAGGATGATGAAGAATATTGTCCGCAGGGGTTTAGAGTCAGGAGCAAGGTATTCGTTAATGACTTCAGCAGATACTGAATTATTTGGATCCTTTGAAGTCAGGTTCAGTCTTTGTAATTTGTCCACAGCCTCCTTCCTACTTTGCTCAATCCGTTTTCCAGTTCCAAGACTTCTCTTTTTCTGCGCTTTGCCAGCACACCTATTCATTATCATCAAACTTTTACTGTTAAGGTCGTTTATAGTTTTTTTGCTGCTTCATCAGTATTTTTCCATTTTCGAAGAACCAATTCGTAGTTCGAAGTGTTTTTCAGAATATTCACATTCAAATTAAGTCCAGAAGATAGACGTTATATATACACATATAACTGTTGGCGTAGACATGCTGCGAGATTTCAAAATACTGATTGCTAATTGACAATGATTCGTATGGAAATTCTCATTACAAGATGCGAATGAGTAAATGATGGGGTTTCAATGAATAATTATAATGACTTTTTGGAGAGGCTAAAGTCAAAGGGTAATGAAGTTGTTGATACATCTGTTAATAATGTGATGGAATGTAAAAGGTTCCCTGGTAACGATGGTGTATATCTCAAGGTTATAATAAGGTTAGTCTGACTAAAAAGTCGAAGTTGACTTGCTGGAGCTGTGACAAAACTGGCTACTTTGAATAGGAGTCGCAAAGTTATTTTTGCTAATAAATGCTAAAGAATCTGACGCGGATACGTTGTTTAAACTTTTACTTTGGTTTCAAGAGTTTTTCAGGTACATAACTGTGGGTAACATGTGGTTGGATCATCATCTCGATTGCTCATCATTCGAAGTGTCTTCAGAAATTTTCGAAGGGTTTGAACACAGATTGTAATCGTTAACATACATTTGATGTTCTAACACAGTTTTGAAGTCAAAATATAGCTTGTGAAAGATGTAAGGATCTAAGAGTGATGATTTTGGTCATATCTCAAGTTGAATTTTGAGATTTCAAAATCAGAATATGTAATTAAATTTTGAATGAGTATGGTTGTTTTGATTTCTATAAAAGAATGTATATTGTTGTGAAAGTAGGGAGTATAATGGATAATTTGCTGAACCAGATTCGAAGAATGTAATATATTAATTGTGAATTTATATATCTCTCGGGTATTACCTACCCGTTAAAAAATTTCACAATTAATATTTTGTACAAAAGAATTTTATTACAGTCTTTATGAAAATATATATATGTATATTTTCTTCAGATGTAACATAGATTTAACGAGTTAATGTTAAATTAAACTCATTTGATTTACGGTTGAAACTAGAATTGAATAATCCCTAAAGGCTTTAAAAAGTACATAACTTTTACGCAGTATTTCTTTAATGACATTGAAATTATGAATCAATACTTCGTTTTTTGTTGATGTATGATGTTCGGTTCGTGGAATTCTTGTGAATTTCGCAAAGTACGAATGATGTTATCTGAAAAGTTTCGGGTACATCGATGATGAAAGTGTAAAATCAAATATATACTTGATTTATTATGAATTGGAATTTGTTGAATTGCGACAGAGATTGTAGTTAACGATTATAAACGATTCACAACAGTTGATTACATCGCGAGGTACTTGACCTCTATATGATACATTTTACAAACATTGCATTCGTTTTTGAAAAGACAATCTTTCATTACATCGAAAGTTGACAGGCATTAATATCATTTCATAATATATCCAACTATAATTGACTTGATGATAATCTTGATAAACTCGACGACTCGAATGCAACGTCTTTTGAAATATGCCATGAATGACTCCAAGTAATATCTATAAAATGAGCAAATGCACAGCGGAAGATTTCTTTCGTACCTGAGAATAAACATGCTTTCAAGTGTCAACCAAAAGGTTGGTGAGTTCATTAGTTTAACATAAATAATCATTTCATAATTTTAATAGACCACAAGATTTCATATTTCCATTTCTCATAAACATACGTCCCGTGCATAGAGACAAAAATATCATTCATATGGATTGAACACCTGGTAACCGACATTCACAATATGCATATAAGAATATCCCCATCATTCCGGGATCCTCCATCGGACATGATATAAATTTCGAAGTACTAAAGCATCCGGTACTTTGGATGGGGCTTGTTGGGCCCGATAGATCTATCTTTAGAGTTCGCGTCAATTAGGGTGTCTGTTCCCTAATTCTTAGATTACCAGACTTAATAAAAAGGGGCATATTCGATTTCGATCATTCAACCATATAATGTAGTTTCGATTACTTGTGTCTATTTCGTAAAACATTTATAAAAGCGCATGCGTTCTCAGTCCCAAAAATATATATTGCAAAAGCATTTAAAAGGGGAGTAATGAAACTCACGCATATAAATATTGTAAAACAGTTAATAAAGCATTTGCATGTATTCTCAGCTCAAAAATGTAATGAGTAAAAATGGAATCAAATGAAACTCACCATACTGTATTTCGTAGTAAAAATACATATAACGTCATTGAACAAGTGCAAGGTTGGCCTCGGATTCACGAACCTAAATTAATTATATATATTTATGTGTTGGTCAATATTTGTCTAACAAATTAGGTCAAGTCATAGTGTACCACAATCCTAATGCTCGAGACTAATATGCAAAAGTCAACAAAAGTAAATTTGACTCAAAATAATTTCCAAAAATCTATACATGATTAATATATAGTTTAAATATCGTCGTTTTATATTTTTAAATATTTTTAAAAGATTTATTAGAGTAAATAATATAATTTATTTATTAATAAATAAAATTTTATATTAAATTTATATAATAAAATATACTTTTATATATATTTAAGTAATAAAATTTATAGGGTTCATTTAATATTATAAAGATAATATGATAGTATTATTAAAGTAAGTTATTACACGTAGTAAAATATGTTTGTATCACATATTTATTTGATAAAATAATATCTATAATGATAGTAAGTAAAAGTTGTATTATTTTGTAATAATAATTATTATTATAAAAATATCAATATTTATAATTACTAAGATGATATTATGATAAAACGATAATTCTAATTATGATAACTTTAATATTTACGATAATTTTTAATATTATCTTTAAAATAATAATTCTATTTAAAATAATAATAATAATGATATTTTATAGTAACAATGACATTTCTATTAAAATGATAATTTTTGTTAAAATGATAGTTTTAATACTAACGATACTTTTAATAATAATAGTAATGATAAAAATAATAAGAACGATAATTTTATCTAAATCAATATCTTATAATATTTTAATTTCATCATGAAATTCTTACCCATTATTTCCTAATCGTTTCGTTTAATAGCTTTTAATCGTCTTTTATATCGTGTTCATAATAATGATAATAATAGTAATCAAAATAATTAGGTGTTACAAATATTTGTTTTAATTACACTAATATTAATAATGATAGTTACTATAACATTATTAACGATAATACTAATAATTATCTTAATGATAATATAGTAATAATAATAATGACAATAACAATAACTATTTTTAAATAATGATATATATTAATAATGATAATACTAATAATAATACCAATAATAATAATAATAATAATTGGATGATAATAATAATAATACTAATTATAACTTTAACGATAATAACGATAGTAATAAAAAAAATAACAATTTTTAATGATAAATCCCTTTTATTGATAAAGATAATAATAATGATAATAATAAGATAAAACTAGAACGACGATAAAAACGACGATAATAATAATCATTTTTAATAAAAATATCGAAAGTTCAATTGATTATAACTTCTAATCCGTTCATCGAAACTATTCGATATCTAAAGAAAAAGTTCTTAATTTTTCGCTAGCTTTCTAAGGACATGCATATCTTATACCTTATCTCAGTATTGATCACAACTCAAACTATATATATTTTGGAATCAACCTCAACCCTGTATAGCTAACTCCAACATTCACATATAGAGTGTCTATGGTTGTTCCGAAATATATATAGATGTGTCGACATGATAGGTCGAAACATTGTATACGTGTCTATGGTATCTCAAGATTACATAATATACAATACAAGTTGATTAAGTTATGGTTGGAATAGATTTGTTACCAATTTTCACGTAGCTAAAATGAGAAAAATTATCCAATCTTGTTTTACCCATAACTTCTTCATTTTAAATCCGTTTTGAGTGAATCAAATTGCTATGGTTTCATATTGAACTCTATTTTATGAATCTAAACATAAAAAGTATAGGTTTATTGTCGGAAAAATAAGTTACAAGTCGTTTTTGTAAAGGTAGTCATTTCAGTCGAAAGAACGACGTCTAGATGACCATTTTAGAAAACATACTTCCACTTTGAGTTTAACCATAATTTTTGGATATAGTTTCATGTTCATAATAAAAATCATTTTCTCAGAATAACAACTTTTAAATCAAAGTTTATCATAGTTTTTAATTAACTAACCCAAAACAGCCCGCGGTGTTACTACGACGGCGTAAATCCGGTTTTACGGTGTTTTTCGTGTTTCCAGGTTTTAAATCATTAAGTTAGCATATCATATAGATATAGAACATGTGTTTAGTTGATTTTAAAAGTCAAGTTAGAAGGATTAACTTTTGTTTGCGAACAAGTTTTAGAATTAACTAAACTATGTTCTAGTGATTACAAGTTTAAACCTTCGAATAAGATAGCTTTATATGTATGAATCGAATGATGTTATGAACATCATTACTACCTTAAGTTCCTTGGATAAACCTACTGGAAAAGAGAAAAATGGATCTAGCTTCAACGGATCCTTGGATGGCTCGAAGTTCTTGAAGCAGAATCATGACACGAAAACAAGTTCAAGTAAGATCATCACTTGAAATAAGATTTTATAGTTATAGAAATTGAACCAAAGTTTGAATATGATTATTACCTTGTATTAGAATGATAACCTACTGTAAGAAACAAATATTTCTTGAGGTTGGATGATCACCTTACAAGATTGGAAGTGAGCTAGCAAACTTGAAAGTATTCTTGATTTTATGTAACTAGAACTTGTAAAATATATGAAGAACACTTAGAACTTGAAGATAGAACTTGAGAGAGATCAATTAGATGAAGAAAATTGAAGAATGAAAGTGTTTGTAGGTGTTTTTGGTCGTTGGTGTATGGATTAGATATAAAGGATACGTAATTTTGTTTTCATGTAAATAAGTCATGAATGATTACTCATATTTTTGTAATTTTATGAGATATTTCATGCTAGTTGCCAAATGATGGTTCCCACATATGTTAGGTGACTCACATGGGCTGCTAAGAGCTGATCATTGGAGTGTATATACCAATAGTACATACATCTAAAAGCTGTGTATTGTACGAGTACGAATACGGGTGCATACGAGTAGAATTGTTGATGAAACTGAACGAGGATGTAATTGTAAGCATTTTTGTTAAGTAGAAGTATTTTGATAAGTGTCTTGAGGTCTTTCAAAAGTGTATGAATACATATTAAAACACTACATGTATATACATTTTAACTAAGTCGTTAAGTCATCGTTAGTCGTTACATGTAAATGTTGTTTTGAAACCTTTAGGTTAACGATCTTGTTGAATGTTGTTAACCCATTGTTTATTATAACAAAATTATGTTAAATGATAAGTAAATATATTATTAAGTGTATTAACAATGAAATACATATGTAAAAATAAGACTACTAACTTAATGATTTCGAAACGAGACATATATGTAACGATCCGAAGGACGTACATTATTGCATATTTGTAATATGAATTAACCGAGTAGTTAAGATTCACACACAATAGCGTAGCACGGAACGATTTATTTTTATTTCAAAATATATAAAATATACATATAATTTCTTCAAAGGGAATGAGTTAATTCTTCATAACTCGTTGATACAATATACGGGTTATTGATTCGTAATGATGTCCATAGTGATTCTTGAGCTGACGGAGTTTGTGATGTTATCGGTGTTGTTGATTCTGATGTTGACTGTACTGATGATGATGGTGACGCTGACGGTACTGTTGATGCTGTTGGTAAAACAAGTTTAGCTTGTTAATCACACACCATTTTTGTCAGGGTTTCTACTCTTCCTTCTATCATTTTGGTTCGCTTAACTGATTTATGGTTAGGGCTAGATTAGATAATCTCTAAGACTTTAGAGATTACATAATCTGCGTAGAATGTTTCTCCAATGAAGTTATGAATTAATACTTCGTCGGTTATTGTTGTTGGTATTCCTTGGTATCTACAGGGCGTATGACATTGGTGCTCGTGGGACAGAGTGTAAAGTTGAGGTTTACGACGTGGTTGTGGTTGGGGTGGTAATGGTACTATTGGCGTTGATGATGGTGTTACTGGTTATGCTGATGATGCTGCTGCTGGTGTTTGTAATCTCTGCACCATATTCTCCAAAGCCACTACCCGAGCGCGAAGCTCGTTGACTTCTTCTATTACACCGGGGTGATTGTCGGTTCGGACGAGCGGATAAATAAAATCTAAAATTTGATGTAATATATAATCGTGACGAGATACTCTGGAAATGAGCGAGAAAATGGTGTTTCGGACAGGTTCGCCGGTAAGTGCTTCAGGTTCTTCGTCAAGAGGGCAATGTGGTGGATGGAAGGGATCACCTTCTTCTTGTCTCCAATGATTGAGGAGGCTACGAACCCATCCTCAATTCATCCAGAATAGGTGATGACTGATTGGTTGATCTATTCCGGTCACACTGCTTTCGGAGCTGGAGTGGGATTCCATTTCGAAATCCGAGGAACTTGAATTAATGATGAATTCCATTTCATACGATTGAATAAGGATTTTTTTTTTTCGATATGAAATGATTTTCGGTTATCGGATGGTATTCTAATTACATAGAATATTCATATATATAGAACAAAAGATTTCGTAAATTACGGAGGAATTTACGGGATATATCAGGCAACGTTTACAGTAATAGATATGATTTAGCTGATACGCTAAGATATGAATTTTTGTCTATACACTATTCATGCAATAAATGCAGCAAGACGTGTCTTAGACTAAAAATGATAAGCAGGTAATTTCCTGAGGATGATAAGTAGTTAATTTTTGACACAAAATGATAAGCAAAACTATTGACATGCAGACACGGTCGAAGTCCAGACTCACTAATGCATCCTATCGACTTATCTGTTAGACACACTAATGCAGACCTGGTTCGCTAAGACCACCGCTCTGATACCAACTGAAAGGACCCGTTCATATACATTATAAACAATTCACAATAGTTGATTACATTGCGAGGTATTTGACCTCTATATGATACATTTTACAAACATTGCATTCGTTTTTAAAAGACAATCTTTCTTTACATCGAAAATTGACAGGCATGCATACCATTTCATAATATCCACTATCCAACTATAAATTGATTTAATAATAATCTTTGATGAACTCAATGACTCGAATGCAACGTTCTTCGAAATATGCTATGAAAGACTCCAAGTAATATCTTTAAAATGAGCAAATGCACAGCGGAAGATTTCTTTAACACCTGAGAATAAACATGCTTTAAAGTGTCAACCAAAAGGTTGGTGAGTTCATTAGTTTATCATAATCATTTATTTCCATCATTTTAATAGACCACAAGAATTTCATTTCCAGTTCTCATAAATATACGTCCCATGCATAGAGACAAAAATAATCATTCATATGGTGAACACCTGGTAACCGACATTAACAATATGCATATAAGAATATCCCCTATCATTCCGGGATCCTCCTTCGGACATGATATAATTTCGAAGTACTAAAGCATCCGGTACTTTGGATGGGGTTTGTTAGGCCCAATAGATCTATCTTTAGGATTCGCGTCAACTAGGGTGTCTGTTCCCTAATTCATAGATTACCAGACTTTAATAAAAAGGGGCATATTCGATTTCGATAATTCAACCATAGAATTTAGTTTCAATTACTTGTGTCTATTTCGTCAAACATTTATAAAAGCGCATGTATTCTCAGTCCCAAAAATATAAAGGGTAAAAAGGCAAATGAAACTCACGCACATAAAGAAAATAGTAAAACAGTTAATAAAGCATTTGCATATATTCTCAGCCCAAAAATATATATAAAAGGGAATAATGAAACTCACCATACTGTATTTCGTAGTAAAAATACATATAACGTCATTGAACAAGTGCAAGGTTGGCCTCGGATTCACGAACCTATATTAATTATATATATTTATATGTTGGTCAATATTTGTATAGCAATTTAGGTCAGGTCATAGTGTAATCCTCTCCTATAGCTCGAGTCTAACTCTACAGTATAGTAACATGTTATATTACTCATGCTCAATTAAGATTCTAGTAAAAGGTGACGTGTGAAACAACGTAACACAAATGGTTTCATAATCATAAAATAGTATTTTAGGTTTTTTTTTTTTTTTTAGAGAAAATCAACACAAAAAGTTAACTGAAAAGTTAACAGGAAAAGTAAAAGTTCAAAGTCAAAAGTCAAAGGTTAAAGTCAAAGGTCAAAGGTCAAAGTAAAAATGAGGTCGCATGCAAATATATAATAATTTATACAAAAATGATTTTCGGTCAAACATGACTAAACGGGCCACTTCAACTATTTTTAGAAAAATTATCGGAACTCCGATTGATAAACGGTCAAAGATAAAAGTTACACATTACCAAAAAAATTAAGCATAAATATTACAGAAGTAAACTAAACCTAGACAACTCGTAGTTGCCAACGCGTTTTCGGCGTTTCAAAGTTAATTTTTCAGCTTTAATAAATTTACAAAAGTGACCGAGTAGCCTACTTTGGAGATTTTTAGAAAATTCCTCAAAACTCGTATTGACAAACGGTCAAAGCCTGCAAATTCTTGTTACCACAAAGATATAACATGATTTTTGGCAACAGTAAACACATATCAGGTCGACCATGACAACTAATACAAAACTGACATTTTTAAATAAAAAAGTTTCAGCTCTTTTTAGAATTTTAAAATGTGACCAAACTGTCAACTTTGATGATTTTTCGAAAAATCGTCGAGACTCGAATTGACAAACGGCTAGAGTTGTTTATTAGACGTTACAGCAAAGAATTCAGTGGTATTTTTTTTTATATATGAAACAACGCAGATCAGCGAGAATTTCAGTTCCCGTTTTGACATTTCATCAAAATTTGCAAAACTTCTTTTGTCCATAACTTGACAACCGTTCAACGAAACGAGACGTGCTTTATATGAAAATTCATCTACTCGACGAGTAGAATCCAAATAATCACTTTTTATAACCCATAAAATTAGTTCACTAATTATCATCAGCAATTTTAATTACGAAATTAATTATGCAATTTGTTTATTTCATAACTTTCTAACCATTACTTGGATTCAAGTGATTCTTAAACCAAAATTCAACTATTTTTCGCTAGCTTTCCAACGACATGCATATCTTATACTTATCTCAATCGTATATGTAACTAATTCAGGAATCAACATAACCTATCTAATGGCAATATCAAAAGTACAAGCATGCATAATCCTATATACTCGAGCACTAGTCAGGGATACACTATTAGTATGTAAAAATTAAATTATGAGTACTCACATATCAATATTGAGATTCAATATTGCAGGAAAGGTACGTAAACGCAACAGAGATGATAAACACTATATTGACCTCACGAGCATACCCATGAACCATACTCAATCACCTCCATAGCTATAACCCATAATTTCCTTAATCTTATCCCACTCGAAAAAACAACTTTGAAATCACTCGGACAGCACTCCGTCATAATATTTTATGTATACTAATAATATCTTGAGATAATACGGAGTAAATATATATAAGTAAATCGATTGAGAGAGTTTAGAGAAAACTATTTTCAAGTTTCTATGAAATAATGAAACCTATTGAATTCTATTTATAATAGATTTTTGAATTATTAAAGTGAATTATTAAAGTATGAATTATTAAAGTGAATTATTAAAGTATGAATTATTAAAGTGAATTATTAAAGTATGAATTATTAAAGTGAATTATTAAAGTATGAATTATTAAAGTGAATTATTAAAGTATGAATTATTAAAGTTAAAGTAAAGTAAAAATAAAGTAAAAGGTAAAGTTTAAGTATAGTAAAAGTATAAAACTATGTACGTATAATACGCGTATAAATATATATAATATTAATTTAAATCGTTATATATATTTAATAAAATAAAATATAAATATCGTTATCTTTATCATACTAGTTAAGTAATGAGTTGTCAAAAGTGGTTCTAGATATTTATAAAAGTTATATACGTTTTAATAATAAAGTTCTTTTTAAACTGAAAACATTTTTGTACGTTTGAAACTAAATAGATCAATCGAGTCTTTATGAGATTCAATCTTCCACTATCCTTTGTCTAGTTCTCAATGATTGACAATTTGTTCATATTTATAAATCACTTTACCATTTTCCGAATATTGTTAAAATGAAAAGATTTCTCAAATCAACGTGGGCCTTTCAACAGAGACTTGTATTCATAATTCAATATATCTGATAATTCAATCATTTGATCTTATCTTCTAATTCCATTGATAAACATTTTGAAACAGATACAATCATATAAAGTATTTAATCTAATATTTTGTTTACGTTTCAAGTTATAATATATATACACATATACATATATAATCATATTCGTTTAATGGTTCGTGAATCGTTGGAACTTGGTCGAGGTTGAATGAATGTATGAACATAGTTTAAAATTCTTGAAATTTAACTTAACAAATATTGCTTATCGTGTCGGAAACATATAAAGATTAAAGTTTAAATTTGGTTGGAAATTTCCGGGTTGTCACAACCAGGGCATGACTTCTTCCTCTCAGCTCTAAGGCATGACTTCATCCGCCCAGCACCAAGGATACAGGCAGAACATATGTAAGCCCTATTTTAAGATTGACTTAAGCCACGCCATGGTTTTTGACCATGATCCGCGACTGCAGGCATTCGTCCCGAGAGTAAACTTCAATTGGCAAACTACTCCTCACATGGCTCATTCTACTTTGCACTAGTACGTATGTACTTACTCTCTAGTAGAGAAATACGTACTATCACTTGTATAATATTGTTTAAAACTGCATTCCAGATATACTTTGTTGTAACATATTAATATTGTAAACCAATATGTATTGGTAGTGTGTAAGTGTGATATTTTAGATTATCATTTCTGGATAATCTAGGTGGTGACTTTTTAACCTTGTCGATAAAATAAAGGTTATGGTTTGTTTTAAAAACGAATGCAGTTTTTGAAAAACGTCTCATATAGAGGTCAAAACCTCGCAACGAAATCAATTAATATGGAACGTTTATAATCAATATGAACGGGACATTTCAGATTATGTTCTTGTTTTGGCAAAAACAAGAACCTTTTTGCATAAGAGTATTTAGGTTTCGTATTGGATATATCTCTCATGAATAATCGTCTAAATATTTATAAGCACCCATAATTATGAAAAAAGATATATTTTAAAAATTAACCGATTGACTGTCCATAAATATCTCCCATAATATTCAAAGTGATTAGGATAATAACTTTTTTTCATAATTATAATAAAGTCGGTTACAAGAATTATCTTTCCATAATTATCGTTTAAGATAAAATAATTCTTCCGCTTAAAATTCGTACTAATCTGTCAAAAAACTAAGTGGCAAGAAAACCTAGCAGCAAGAAGAACCAGCAGAGAAAATCAAGTCTTTCAAGAAGACCCAGCAGAAAAATCTTTTTTAGTAAAAAATGACAAGTCTTCTTCCATGCTGCCTCTTTAAGTAGCACCAAAGCTTGTGCTAGCTCATCAGCACTTTCTTGTGCTGTCTCTTCAGCACTTTGATGTGCTGCCACTTCAACTCTTTCTTGTGCTGCATCTTTAGTACTTTCCGTTATAACGACCAGTCCTAATCCATCCGAACGAAGTCGATATCGATTACAAACGATTCACAATAGTTGGTTACATCGCGAGGTACTTGACCTCTATATGATACAATTTTACAAACATTGCATTCGTTTTTAAAAGACAAACTTTCATTACATCGAAAGTTGACGGCATGCATGCCATTTTCTAATATATCCAACTATAATTGACTTAATAATAATCTTGATGAAATCGACGACTCGAATGCAACGTCTTTTGAAATATGTCATGAATGACTCCAAGTAATGTCTCTAAAATGAGCAAATGCACAGCGGAAGATTTCTTTTGTACCTGAGAATAAACATGCTTTCAAGTGTCAACCATATGGTTGGTGAGTTCATTAGTTTATTATAATCGATCATTTTCATCATTTTAATAGACCACAAGAAATTCATTTCCAGTTCTCATAAATATACGTCCCATGCATAGAGACAAAAATCATTCATATGGTGAACATCTGGTAACCGACATTAACAAGAAGCATATAAGAATATCCCCTATCATTCCGGGAAAACCTTCGGACATGATAAAAACAACATCGAAGTACTAAAGCATCTGGTACTTTGGATGGGGTTCGTTAGGCCCAATAGATATATCTTTAGGATTCGCGTCAATTAGTAGATCGGTTTACTAATTCTTAGGTTACCAAGCAAAAGGGGCATATTCGGCTTCGATCATTCACCCATATAATGTAGTTTCAATTACTTGTGTCTATTTCGTAAAAGATTTATCAAAATTGCACATGTATTCTCAGCCCAAAAATATAAAGGGTAAAAAGGCAAATGAAACTTACGATACTATATTTTGTAATAAAAATACATATGACGACTTTGAACAACTGAACAATGCAGGGTTCGCCTTGGATTCACGAACCTATATCATTTGTTTATATATTAAAACATATACTTGTAATCGAACAAATATATATATTATTATTAGTGATATAATTTTTATATTATTAATTTATATATTTCATTATTACTTTATAAAATATAACTTTTATTATGTTATATGTATTATATATATATATATATATATATATATATATATATATATATATATATATATATATATATATATATATATATATATATATATATATATATATATATATATATATGTATATATATATATATATATATCTTGCTTATTAAAATATAGTAATTATAATAATACCAAGATATTATTTGTAATGGTAAAAATGATAATAATAATAATACCTAATGTTACTAATAAAAATATTAAAGTTAGTAATTTTTGTTAATATTAATATTGATGATAGTTTTTGATTATAAATCTCATAATAATAATATTAGTAGTTTTTGGTAAAATGAATAATTTAGTAATAATGGTAATGAAAATAATAATTTTTGACATTAGTACATAATACATAATAATAATAATAATAATAATAATTATAACAATCTTATTATTAATGGTAATCTTAATAATAATAATTATGTTTATAATAATAATAATAATAATAATAAATCTATAATGATACTAATACTAATATTAATCCTAAAAATAATAGTTTGTATTATTTTCATAATAACAATTACAATAATAGACCTAATCATAATAGTACTTATTTTGATATTAATAATACTAATAATTATGAATAATACTTAATGATTTTTCGAAACAGCAAAATGATAATAATAATAATAATAATAATAATAATAATAATAATCATAATGTTACTAATACCTAATAATAATAATAATAATTGATAATTACATACATATATTAGTAACATTAATAACAATAATAACCATAACACTAGTAACAATAATAATAATATTTAGTAGTAATTATCATACTAATAATAATAATAATAATAACAATTAATAATAATAATAATAACATAATAATGATGATAAAAATAATTCTACCTTCAAATAGACCTCCAAAAAAAATATGTCCCAAGCCAGGCTTGAACCCAAGACCCCTCGCTAACCCGATAATCCATTAACCACTCGTCCAGTTATACTTTTTCTGACTAAATCCCACTAGTATTTTTATTTAAACAGTTTTCTGTGTCATCTTCTTCTTCAAGATTAATAAATCGACCAACGACCAACCCTTCATTCTTATAGTGAATTTAGAAAATAAAATTAGAACTTATGATTTTTAAGAGAAAAGATTTTGTGAAGAATGGGATTAACAAAAAAAAACAATTTAAAACAAAAACAAATTAAATCTTACAGCCTCTTATGAACACGAAGAACCCAAGCTCGATTTTTTGAATTTCGAACACATTTAGGTGACGATTATAAAATGAAAAGTGTTTTAAACCACACATAGAAACTTTAAGAACTCTCAATTTTAACAGAAACAACAACAAGAACTTCAATTTGATTTTAGAATCACGTTTGACTTTTTATTTCAGAAACATTGACTCGACAATTGGGATTCGTTAAGAAGAATTGAAGCTTGTAATTTTGCAGGTAATTTACTTAGACAACTCCTAACAAAACCCCATTTAAGGATTTTGAAATATCATTCGAATTTGAGTTTTGGCAATAAAGTGGAATAACAGAGGGAACGACGTATATATATTTATATATTTTTTATTATTTTTCTCTTTTTAATTCTATCTCAATTACAGTTATATATACAATGAATGAATTCAGTTCCTACTAGTGATTGAAAGGTACTCGTAACAAATTTCGATAATTACAAAAAAAAATCGATCAGGAAGATATTAAGAAAGAAAGAAAAATAAAAAAAATAAAAATAATACTGTACATGATTGGAAACAAATTGGTACGGTTGATTAAGATATGTAACTAATTGGAGAACAAAAATGGAAACAGGAATGATAGAGATGGCAACTGATTTAATTCTCCCTATTTTTATAAAAATTTAATAATAATAATAATTCTAATAATAATAAATAATAATACATTTATTAAATTAAAAAATACTGTTATTAATAATATTCAAAATAATACTAATAATAATATTAATAATCAAAATACTACTAGCAAAACAATATTAGAATTAATAATGATATTAATAATAATACCGAGATAATACAAATAGTTATAAAATTAATGATAAAAGTAATAATGATAACAAAATTTTAAATGAAAATGGTTATTTTTAGTAACCATAATAGTATATCAATTTAATTGTATCAAATTATATATTATATAATGATATTCATAATACTTGTATTAATATTAATATTTATTTTAATAATAAACATTTAAATATAGTAACTATATTTTAACTTATAATAATATATATAATACAACTTTTAATTACAGTTATTGATAATTATATCATGTATTATATGAATACATCTATTGAATATTTAATATATTTCATAATAATAATAATAATAATAATAATAATTATATATATATATATATATATATATATATATATATATATATATATATATATATATATATATATATATATATGTATATATATATATATATGTATATATATATATATATATATATGTATATATATATATATATGTATATATATATAGATTCATAATAATATCATATATTTATTTATATAATTCATCCTAATAATAACTTATTTATCATGTAATTTTACATTTTTAATTCTAATGATACAATAACCCTTTTTTTTATTCCATTACTTACATATATATATATATATATATATATATATATATATATATATATATTTATTTATTTATTTATTTATTTTTAAACAATTGTTCGTGAATCGTCAGGAACTGGTCGAAGTCAAATGAATGTATGAAAATAGTTCAAAAATTTTGAGATTAAATTTAATAGATTTTGCTTATCAAGTCGAAACTATATAAAGATTAAGTTTTAAATTTGATCGGAAATTTTCGGGTCGTCACAGTACCTACCCGTTAAAGAAATTTCGTCCTGAAATTTGATTGGGATGGTCATGGCTGACAATAAGTATGTTTTCATGACTCATATGAGTTGAAAATTTAGGTTTTATCATCATTGAATAATATGGATAAAACATCTCGATTATGTGAAGAGTACGAGTGAAGCTATCACAATAGAGTGAAATAAGTAAATAAAGTTTTGTCGTATCTTTTGACGTAGATTGGGTTGATTTCCGGAATTCAAGGGATTTAAAGAAAATCTTGGAAATCTATAAGATTTGATTCCTCGGCGAATAAGGATCTACGATCTCTATAATTAAATACGGTGATCTGCCTTGATTACTCTGTCTGATATTTCCATTATAAATTAAACTTTTTCCGTCCCATAACTTTTACCTCTCCTATACCCAATTCCCAAATTCAAAAGGTTGTGAAAATGCTTAATCCCATCCTGATCCTTGTCCTTATCCTTACTATCGCAACAATCATCCTCCATTTCCAACTTCCACCGGAGGAATCTGTTTTCTTCTACTTCGCTCTTGGGGTTATAGTGTTTTTAATTCTCCCGTGTCTTTGTGTTGCGATAAACATTGACATACACGATTTGTAATTTATGTGTTGTTATCGGGCTTTATATTCTCCTTTATATTTCGGAGCTCTATGCCTTTTTATTCTCTTCGCGACCTCTAGTAAAGCGAGTAACGGTCCAGAATTCGTAAGCGTGGAGTTTCGAATGAACTTAATGTACTAAACAAGAAAGAACGAAATCGCATGATTTGATTGGTCAAATTACCTGAATCACTGAGAATAGAACTATCAAGAATATACTTTCTTGATATGTTCAGAAGTTAAGCAGAATGAAAGAGTTATGTAACATGGCACATGATGACGTTATGATCTGTGAATCATCACGTCCCATTAGAAACTCAGCATGACTTACTGTAATATAATCACGTTGATCAAGTGTCATTATATTATACTAACTCATGCATCAATTTCCAACACTACTTCAAAATCATTCATAATTCAAACTCAAATTTTAAAGGAATTTAGAAACTATGGTAGTTTCCTTTATGATTTAATATAGATAGCACGAAGAGATAAATAATTTCGAACGAGAATATTTATGAAAATATCTTCAAGAATATCGAAGATATTTATGATGGTATTTTGGAATTTCTAAGTTCGATGGTTGATGAAGAAAGATTTTCTGCAAGATTTTAACATGACCTCAGAGCAAGATATTCTCTAAAGATTTCATCGGATCCAGAATTACCTGGATTCTTTGAATATATGGTATGGTCCTTGTATTTGGCCTTGGTCTCCTACATGGTTTACTCAATCTGTTCTTCAGTACTAAATTTTCTATCGAGCGTTCCTAACACTCCCTTCTTTATCATCAAACTTTTGGGCGTTTCGACCATCTACAATTTTTCTGTTTCCTCTGCATTTAATGCTACGATATCTGAATCATCAGTTATCCATCCAAGGTGGTTTCAAGAGAATTGTGTTTTTAGATGATTAAACACTGATGGTAATATGGTGGAATATAAAAGGTTCTCCGGTAGCAATAAAGAGCACGCATATATTTCAAGGTTATAATTAGGTTGTTTCGAACGAAAAGTCGAGGTTGACTTGCTGGAGCTGTGACAAAATTGGCTAATTTGGAAAGAGATTTCAAAGTTATTTTCGGTAATAGTAACGCTAAAGGAATTAGCACAGCTACGCTTTAAACTTTACTCAGTTTCTGAGAGTTTTTCAGGTGCAATACTATATGCATAAATCTTTCCTTCCGTAGATGAAGTGCGGTTGGTTCATCCTCTCGATTGAGGTGTTTCAAGAATCATGATAGGTTTGAACGCGGATTGTAATCGTCAAGATACAAATGAGATTTAACATGAAATCAAGTGGCAAACTTGAAGAATTGTTTAGTTTCATATGTTATAATCAATATTTTAATTCATTTTAATTTATCCAATGTTTGTAGTCCTCAGTTGATAGTCCACAGTTAGCAATTCAATAATTCATATGTAGTTTAATATATAATATTCGAATTAATTAATACGTATCGTGACCCGTGTACATGTCTCAGACTCGATCACAACTCAAAGTATATATATTATTGTAGAATCAACCTCAACCCTGTATAGCTAACTCCAGCATTACTGCATATAGAGTGTCTATGGTTATTCCAAATAATATATATAGATGCGTCGATATGATATGTCAAAACCTTGTATACGTGTCCCGATTAAAGTGCGTAAAATAAATAACAGAAATTAAATGACGATAAATAAAATTGCGAGAATATAAATTACGATAAATAAATTGCGATAAATAAAATGTGATCAGTTAGCTAGGAACAGTTAGCGTGGATTCTTAACAAAATTCTTCTCATAGTTAAATTGTTTGTTTCTAACAAATTTTATTTTGTTCAATGTTTTCTTCTTTATGCCACTTGTTGGATTCTGATATGTCAAAATCCAATTATGAAATTGAGTGAAAATAGTTATTCTGCGGTGAACGAATACGTATTTTGGTGGTTGCAAGTAGGATAGTAAATGACTGTTGAATCAGATTCGAAGAATGTACAGTGTAACTTATTAATGTGAAATCTAAATATTTCTCGGGTATTACCTACCCGTTAAAATATTTTCACCATTAATCGTTTGTACAAAAGAATTTTTAATTACAATCTTTATGAAAATATGCTTACATATTATCACACCCCCAGTTAGGGCCTGGGCGAAATGTGACTTAATATCAAAATATACCAACATATTATAATAATGAGAACAATACTAAATGAGAAAGTTAAACTTTATGGAGTACGCAGCGGAAAATGAAATGTCATTACAAAGGAGTAAAGTAAATGTTTAAATGCAATAGTAATAAATGCGATAATCTCTTGATCCTATGTCCAAGTAGCATCACATAAGTAGTAGATAAATAAGCTTGAATCAAACAGCACCTGAGACAAAACATGCTAAAGTGTCAACCAAAAGGTTGAGTGAAGTTCATAGGTTTAACAAAAGTTTGACCGTTGTTTTAGACCACAAGATTTAGTTTGTAAAGTTGATCTCCCACAGGATCAAAAAGTTATGCCAAAGCGTTATATTTAGACTAAACGTTCAAGTTTGCCCCATGACAAGTTGTGTCTGTCCTTGTCGGTTTAATTTCATTATCAAGTAATACAAAGACTTAGTCAAATGTATCGGGGACGTTAGTCCCGATAGGCCTACCCCCAATAATTAAGCATGCAGCAGCAATTAAAAATATCACTGTAGGGACTTAGTCGGAATAGCTGGGTATAGCATAGTTTAACAGTTTGGTACTTGTGTCTAAATTGTAAAAAAGTAAAAACAGCATGTGTCTCACCCCAAGTAAAGTAAGTAAGTTTGCTAGCAATAAAGTGGGGCTATGAATTCACCTTAAATAGCAGTTGAAGTATTCCACGCAAGAAGGAAAGTAAAGCAAGTAAGTGATCTGGATATCAACCTAGAGGTATAACGTTTGATTAGTTAATGTCTAACTGACATAAAGTATGCTTATTAATATAATAATTATATTGACAGTGATGGTTTTCGAGAAAAGTTCCTATTTCTCAAAAGTTTCTATTTTTGGAAACTTACTATTTATGGAAAGCTTCCACTTATAGTAAGCTTCTAGTTTAAAAATGTTCGGGTTATAATTCTAAACAAAGATGTTGTATAATCTCGCCCAAACTTCGTTGCTAACATGCAAGTCACTCGAATGATTTATTATTACCGAGTGGCCCAGGATCTCTTGACCAGAATCTAAGTCTTGGCATTCGAGATCCACAAGCGTCCCATAATGGTAACAAGAATCACCCTAGGCCACAAGTAGCGGTGATGTTTGTAGTCTTTGTACGCTATCTTTAATTATAACCTTCACGTTAGGTGCGTATATACATATATATTCATTAATTCGATTTTAATTATAATTCCTATATATTAATTCATAAAAATACTTTTATAATTTTTAGTAACATATATTACTAATTATAACATGTTATTTATTTTATTTTTAATTGCATATAATTTATAAAATTATTTACATGTTTTGGTAAAAAAATAAAATAATAAACCGAAGTAAAAAGTAAAAAGTAAAAAGTAAAAAGTAAGAAAAGAATACTTACTAGTAGTAATTCTTCAAAGAGAGAATGAGAGAAATTTTGGTGTGAGTTTTAATGAGAAATGAGGGGTATTTATACTTGAAAAAATTAGGTAAAAAGAATAAAATAATTAAAAGAAAAAGAAATATTTTAATTTTTAATGGGATTTTAAAATTCAAAAGTATTAAATGTTAGGTCATGGGATAATGCACAAAATAAAATAATAAAAGTAGTTTTTCCATTATAATTTTTAATTAAAAAGTATTTTATTTATTTATTTTTTTAAATACATTTATTTTAAGGATTTTTTCTTTATATAAATAAACAAATTGATTTAGTGCTTTTCCAAGAATATTTGTCAATATTTTTTTTATTTAATTAATAAATACAAATTTTGCATAAAAATAATAAATAATTCAGTATTTTGTATTTTTAATAATAATTATGATTTTAATTATTAAACTATAGTTTTAGTAAGTTTGTAAATATTATTACATTTATATATAATTAGATTTATTATATAGTTAAATATATAATACATTAACTAAATAATGAAAGTGATACAAAGTTTATATACTTAGTTAAAGTATGTCAAATTATATAAATTAATAATATATTATTTATTTAAGCGTACATTGTTGACTAAAAATTACTATTTGGTCAATATTTAATTGTATATAACAACCCTTAATACATATAGTCAGGTAGATAACCCTAGGGTTAATTCAGTAAATTTAGAAGTCGAAAAGTGAGGGTTGTTACATTACCTCCCCGTTAATAAAAACTTCGTCCCGAAGTTTTAGGTAGACTTCTCGGATGCATCAGCGGTTGAGAAGAGATGGGGATATTTCTGTTTCATTTGGTCTTCATGTTCCCAGGTATATTCTGGGCCACGTCGTGAATTCCAACGGATCTTAACAATAGGTATGGTGCTTTGTTTTAAGCGTTTAGCAGATCGGTCCATGACTTCTACGGGTTCCTCTATGAAGTGCATTTTATCATCAATGCGAATGTCATCCAAAGGAATAACAAGAGTGTCATCAGCAATACACCGTTTAAGATTTGAGACATGAAACACATCATGTACTTGACTGAGTTCGGTTGGTAGTTCTAATCGATATGCCACGGGACCAATTCTTTCAGTGATTGTGAAAGGTCCAACATATAGTGGACTGAGTTTACTTCGTTTACCGAAACGAACAACACCTTTCTAAGGGGATACTTTCAACATGACTTTATCTCCAACTTGGTATTCGATGTCCTTTCGTTTCTTATCGGCATAACTCTTCTGTCAGCTACGAGCAGTTTCTAAACGTTGCTTGATTTGAACAATTTTTTCGGTAGTTTCGTGAATAATTTCAGGACCAGTTAAATGTCTGTCCTCAAGTTCATCCCAACACAGAGGGGATCTACACTTCCATCCATATAGAGCTTCAAAAGGTGCAGCTTTAATGCTAGAGTGATAACTGTTGTTATAAGAAAATTCAACCAAAGGCAGATGTCTATCCCAGCCTTTGCCGAAGTCAATAACACAAGCGCGAATCATATCTTCCAATGTTTGAATGGTTCATTCACCTTGACAATCGGTTTACGGATGATAAGCAGTACTCATGTCGAGTTGAGTTCTAAGAGCAGTTTGTAAGGATTTCCAGAATCTGGAAGTGAATCTACTGTCTCGATCGGATATGATTAATATAGGAACACCATGACGAGAGACAATTTCTTTGATATACAGTTGTGACAATCTCTCCATCTTGTCGGTCTCCTTGATCGGTAAGAAATGAGCAGATTCAGTAAGACGATCTACTATGGCCCATATAGTATAATTTCCACTAAAAGTCTTGGGCAATTTAGTAATAAAGTCCATAGAGATACATTCCCACTTCCACTGCGGAATATCGGGTTGTGTCAACAGACCAGAAGGCTTTTGATGTTCAGCCTTGACTTTCAAACAAGTGAGACACTTACTAACATAAGTAGCAATGTTGGTTTTCATGTTAGGCCACCAGTAGAATTCCTTCACATCGTGGTACATCTTACTGGAACCCGGATGAATAGAATACCTAGTCTTATGCGCTTCATCCAAGACTAATTCACTGAGATTACCGAAGCGAGGAACCCAAAATTCTGTTGCCAAAGTACCGTGTACCATTAGCTTTCACTTGGAGTTGGTTTTCAAAACCAATAGGTCCTTCACCTTCGATAATTGTTGGTTTAATAGCTTTTAATTGAGCTTCACAGATTCGTGAGATAAGATTTGATTTGATTTTCAAGTTTAAGGCACGAACACCTTTAACATCGTCTTTTCGACTAAGGGCATCGGAAACTACATTTGCCTTGCCAGGATGATATTCCATCTTACAGTCATAATCGTTCAATAACTCGAGCCATCGACTTTGCCTCATATTCAGCTGTTTTTGATCAAATATGTGTCGAAGACTTTTATGGTCAGTGTACACCATAAACTAGGTACCATATAGATAATATCTCCATATCTTTAATGCAAATACCACGGCACCTAACTCAAGGTCGTGTGTGGTATAGTTCTCCTCGTGTTTCTTCAACTGTCTAGATGCGTAGGCAATAACCTTTTCACGTTGCATTAAAACACAACCAAAGCCTTGCTTTGAGGCATCGCAGTAAACAACAAAATCGTTAGTACCTTCAGGTAAAGATAGAATCGGGGTTGTGGTCAATTTCTCCTTCAGAATCTTGAAAGCAGATTCCTGTTATTCGGACCACACAAATTTCTTCCCTTTTTGTGTTAGCTTCGTAAGAGGTTTAGCAAGAAGTGAAAAATCCTTTATAAATCTCCGATAGTAACCGGCAAGTCCCAAAAATTGCCGAATATGCTTCGCAGTCTTTGGTATCTCCCAGTTCTGAATAGCAGTGATTTTAGCAGGATCAACATGTATTCCTCTTCTATCAACAATCAACCTGCTTATTAGCTGACGCTCTTCTTCTCTTGGCCAACATCAGATTTTGTACCATGAGAATCACAACATCAAGAGTAACCTTCTCGGCAGCTATAACATTCTTTTGAACATCCTCGGGTAGACCTTCAATATACCGCTCAATTCTTCTAGCTTTGGTAGGAAAAATCTCAGGACATAGAGTAGAAAGCTCCAGATAACGATTGGTATAGTTCTCAATGTCAGTACCCTTGACCTTGAGTTCCCAGAACTCAGCTTTAAGCTTCTGGACTTGACTCCTTGGGCAAAATTTGTTGACCATCATGCTTTTGAGTTCGTCCCATGAAAATGCATTAGCATTGTCAATTCCTACAGACTTGGCATGAGCAGTCCACCAAGTTAAAGCATTACCACCCAATGAGCTAGTGGCATACTTTACTCGATCGTCATCTCCACAGTTGCAAATACGGAAAATAGATTCCATCTTCTCGAACCAGCGAACTAGCTCAACAGTTTCTCCATTTCCTTTGAACGCAGGAGGGTGACAGTTTGAAAAATCCTTGTAGGAACAAGGTTTCGGTTGAGGATTAACATTGTTAGTCTTGATTATTGCCTTGTGCGACAGTGAGTAGTTATTGGAATTGCTCAGTAGTCAAGACGATATTGTTAACAGTAGGTGCAGCTGGATGAACCATGATGTCGCTTCATAAGTCGGATAAGTTAACAAATTATAGGGTTGAGCAATTACAAGTAGGAATAAGATAAAGTATTAATATCACATGATATAAATAAAACACTTTATTTTATTAAGGAACGAGGCATTAAATAAGCCTTAATACACGATTCGGAATTAGAAATAGTTTTAAGGCATAGCCTTTACATAGATGGGAAAATAGGAAAGATAACTAAAGAATATTAAGATTGGAATAATCTTCATATTTCTTCTTCTCATCCTCAAACTGCTTCCTCACTTTTTCCATGTTATCCTTCACAAGTTTCTCTAGCCTTTCGGTTTGAGATTCGAGTAACTCTTGGATAAACTTATCATATCGCTCGTTCTTCCCTTTTTGCTTTTCGTAGAGATATTTGAGATTGTCATAAAGGTTGGTAACACGACTGTTAACGGCATTGGTGTCGTATTTCCTTAAGGCAAGTTTTTTGTCGACTCGGCTTCTCTCCATTTTCATTTGGAAGTTAACGTCCTCCTGGAGATGAGCAAGTGATTGCTTTCCCCAACGAGTGTTGCGTTCTTCCTCGTACTTTAGGAGCCTTAATTCTTTTCTTAGTTCAACATTTTCCTCCACCAACTTCTTAATTTCGCGGTCCTTCTCATCCATATGGACCTCCACTCTCGCCATGTGGCGAAGCAAATCCTCATACTTAGCAGCATCATTGTAAGAATGAGTCCGGGCTCTCTTCCTTAATGGACCGACTTTTTCATGACGTTTTCCTTTATCTTCGATTCTCGGAGTTGGATAATACTGAGGAGACCTTTGTGAATTTCGCAGAGTATTTGGACTATAGTTTGGTGAAGCAGGACTGTAAGAAGGACTTCGAACAGGTCTTGATGTTTCAGAGTGTCCAACACCTACTTTGGTAGTAGGGTTGTAATTTGCCTTGTTGGGCTTGTTAACGCTTGAGCTTGACATCCTATTATTAGGAAAGAGACTTTGATTAGAATCTTTTAGTCAAGTTTTGGAAAGGATAAATGTTGAGATTATAGGGCAATCCTAAGTGCTTTAAAGTCTAAGGTAGGAAAGGTTATAGTTTCCTAGATTGCTAAGGCACCCTAGCTAACACATAAGGCACACAAAAAAATGCAATCCTGGTTCTCTATAACAGCCTGGTTATGCTCTGATACCAATCTATCACACCCCAGTTAGGTACTGGGCGAAATGTGACTTAATATCAAAATATACCAACATATTATAATAACGAGAACAATACTAAATGAGAAAGTTAAACTTTATGGAGTACGCAGCGGAAAATGAAATGTCGTTACAAAGGAGTAAAGTAAATGTTTAAATGCAATAGTAATAAATGCGATAATCTCTTGATCCTATGTCCAAGTAGCATCACATAAGCAGTAGATAAGTAAGCTTAAATCAAACAGCACCTGAGACAAAACATGCTAAAGTGTCAACCAAAAGGTTGAGTGAAGTTCATAGGTTTAACAAAAGTTTGACCGTTGTTTTAGACCACAAGATTTAGTTTGTAAAGTTGATCTCCCGCAGGATCAAAAAGTTATGCCAAAGCGTGATATTTAGACTAAACGTTCAAGTTTGCCCCATGACAAGTTGTGTCTGTCCTTGTCGGTTTAATTTCATTATCAAGTAATACAAAGACTTAGTTAAATGTATCGGGGACGTTACTCCCGATAGGCCTACCCCCAATAATTAAGCATGCAGCAGCAATTAAAAATATCACTGTAGGGACTTAGTTGGATATAGCCGGATATAGCATAGTTTAACAGTTTGGTACTTGTGTCTAAATTGTAAAAAAGTAAAAACAGCATGTGTCTCACCCCAAGTAAAGTAAGTAAGTTTGCTAGCAATAAAGAGGGGCTATGAATTCACCTTAAATAGCAGTTGAAGTATTCCACGCAAGAAGGAAAGTAAAGCAAGTAAGTGATCTGGATATTAACCTAGAGGTATAACGTTTGATTAGTTAATGTCTAACTGACATAAAGTATGTTTATTAATATAGCAACTATATTGACAGTGACGGTTTTTCTATTTTTGGAAACTTACTATTTATGGAAAGCTTACACTTATAGTAAGCTTCTAGTTTAAAAATGTTCGGGTTATAATTCTTAACAAAGATGTTGTACAATCTCGCCCAAACTTCGTTGCTAACATGCAAGTCACTCAAATGATCTATTGTTACCGAGTGGCCCAGGATCTCTTGACCAGAATCTAAGTCTTGGCATTCAAGATCCACAAGCGTCGCATAATGGTAACAAGGATCACCCTAGGCCACAAGTAGCGGTGATGTTTGTAGTCTTTGTACGCTATCTTTAATTATAACCTTCACGTTAGGTGCGTATATACATATATATTCATTAATTCGATTTTAATTATAATTCCTATATAATAATTCATAAAAATACTTTTATAATTTTTAGTAACATATATTACTAATTATAACATGTTATTTATTTTATTTTTAATTGCATATAATTTATAACATTATTTACATGTTTTGGTAAAAAAATAAAATAATAAACCGAAGTAAAAAGTAAAAAGTAAAAAGTAAGAAAAGAATACTTACTAGTAGTAATTCTTCAAAGAGAGAATGAGAGAAATTTTAGTGTGAGTTTGAATGAGAAATGAGGGGTATTTATACTTGAAAAAATTAGGTAAAAAGAATAAAATAATTAAAAGAAAAAGAAATATTTTAATTTTTAATGGGATTTTAAAATTCAAAAGTATTAAATGTTAGGTCATGGGATAATGCACAAAATAAAATAATAAAAGTAGTTTTTCCATTATAATTTTTAATTAAAAAGTATTTTATTTATTTATTTTTTTTAAATACATTTATTTTAAGGATTTTTTCTTTATATAAATAAACAATTTGATTTAGTGCTTTTCTAAGAATATTTGTCAATATTTTTTTTATTTAATTAATAAATACAAATTTTGCATAAAAATAATAAATAATTCGATATTTTGTATTTTTAATAATAATTATGATTTTAATTATTAAACTATAGTTTTAGTAAGTTTGTAAATATTATTACATTTATATATAATTGGATTTATTATATAGTTAAATATATAATACATTAACTAAATAATAAAAGTGATACAAAGTGTATATACTTAGTTAAATTATGTCAAATTATATAAATTAATAATATATTATTTATTTAAGCGTACATTGTTGACTAAAAATTACCATTCGGTCAATATTTAATTGTATATAACAACCCTTAATACATATAGTCAGGCAGATAACCCTAGGGTTAATTCAGTAAATTTAGAAGTCGAAAAGTGAGGGTTGTTACACATATATATTCTCTTCATATGTAATCATGATTTTAATAAGTTAATATAATATTAAACTCATTTGATTTACCATTATAACGAGAATATATAATCTATAAAACATTAAAGATTACATAATCGCCATGTCGAACGAAGGTAATTGATGTAGAACGTCATGTAGAACGATAATTATGCTCGAGGTATAGATTGCGATGTTGAGGTGTGGATTGTTGAAACTTGGGTTGTTGATGGTACTGGTGCCATTAGTGCTGAGGCTGGTGATGTTACTAGTGTTGGTGATACTGCTGGTGCTTGCAAATTGTGTACCGTGCTCTCTAAAGTTAATACTCGAGCTCGGAGTTCTCTAACTTCTTCTACTAACCCTGGTTGGTTATCAGTGTGAGGTAGAGGTCGGATATCTTCTCTAGTTTCGTTAATGGTAGCCTCAAGACGAAAAATTCTTGCAAAAAGGGTATAAACGGTGTTGCGAACGGGTTCGCCGGTGAGTGGGTCAAGTATTCCAAGGTTAGGTGGTAGATTTGGTTCATGATATGGAGTACCTTCTTCCCTTCTCCATAGGGTGAGTATGTCGCGAACCCACCCCCATTTTCTCCAGTAATCACGGTAGTTGTGACGATCGCTCCAAATCCATATGGACAATACGTCATTCATTGATTTCATTGCGAGGTATTTGACCTCTATATGATAAGTTTTGTAAACATT
This sequence comes from Rutidosis leptorrhynchoides, assembly GCF_046630445.1. Classification (NCBI taxonomy): domain Eukaryota; kingdom Viridiplantae; phylum Streptophyta; class Magnoliopsida; order Asterales; family Asteraceae; genus Rutidosis; species Rutidosis leptorrhynchoides. The sequence continues at coordinate 244,480,984 of NC_092343.1, forward strand.
GCATTCTTTTAAAAAGGCACACCATAATGAATATTTAAATCAAAGGTTTTCGACATCTGATAATTTCTACATATATACAATCACTGTAAATAATAGTTTACAATAGTACTTCCGTTGACAATGCAGTCAAAATAAGATACATGGTGATGATTTGGTGAATGCAACGTTTCCTTGAAAAATATGCCATGTATGACTCCATGCACATAGCTTGTCTAACATATAAGCAAACAGCGGAAGACTTCTAGGAAACCTGAGAATAAACATGCTAACAAGTGTCAACACAAAGGTTGGTGAGTTCATAGTTTTAATGTTGCGTATAATCTGTATATAAAGGTGGATCACAAGATTTCAGTTGTTTCATCCAGAAACGTTTATCAAAATATTCTACAAGATTGAGCACCCTGGTAACTAAACTTAACGTATATATATTTTATACCCTTTGTATAATCATCTTAATAATACACGCAAACCAACGTGTACGCTTCTCAAATAGCGTACGTCCGTTAAAAGGCTAGTGCTCTAGCTCGGACGGGGATATCAGGCCCTATGGATCCATATACTACTACTCGCGCCCACCAGTTCTTATAACCGGCAGTTACTAGTTACCAAAGCTAAGGGATTTTCGGTTCAAACTCGGTGTAGAATTTAGTATGTACTTGTATCCAGTGCGTTTAAAATAAAGTGCATGTATTCTCAGCCCAAAAATATAGATTGCAAAAGCAATTAAAAAGGGAGCAATGAAACTCACGCATATAAATATTGTAAATTAGTTAATAAAGGATTTGCATGTATTCTCAGCCCAAAAATGTAGAGAGTAAAAGGGATCATATGAAACTCACACAAAATCAGTTTTAGTATTTGTATCCATTTAGTAAAACAGTTTATAAAACTGCGCATGTATTCTCAGCCCGAAAATATGTATAAAAAGGGATCAATTGAACTCACACAAAATCAGTTTTAGTATTTGTATCCATTTAGTAAAACAGTTTATAAAACTGCGCATGTATTCTCAGCCCGAAAATATGTATAAAAAGGGATCAAATGAACTCACTGTTTAATATTGATATACAATATTGTAGGAAAGCACGTAGACGTATCGGAGATGATAAACACAAGGTTTGATTCACAAAAATACCCCCGAACATTACCCATAGTTTCCTTGGCAATAACCCATAATTTCCTTAGCTCTAGCTCGCTTGGAAACCATTTTGAAAGTTACTTGGACAGCACTCCGTCGTAATATTTTAGGTACATTTTTATTTTTGTATCGCAAAAATAATAATACTAATAATAAAAATAATAAGATTAATAATAATCTTATTATTAATAATAATAATAATAATAATAATAATAATAATAATAATAATAATAATAATAATAATAATAATAAATAAATATGGAGTAAAAATAAATATCTGTGTGTGTGTTTATGTGTGATTATCATCGAGCAAAACGAGCAATTTATAGCAATCAGAGCTGAAATCTATCCCCATGCGATCGCATGGGGTTTCTTCTATATGGCCATGCGATCGCATGGCCTCCAATTACAGCTCACATTTCTTTTGTTTTTTGTTTGTCGACATGAATAAATAAATATATAATATATATAATTTAAATAATTAATTATATATTATATTAAATTCACATGCATAGTTGATTTGTAATTTTAGTTCCGATAATTCGTACGTCATCACTCAACTTATGTCCCGGTTCCGGTTTTTCAAATGTCCTTTTGTGCGCTGAGAAAACTTGCATTTTACGTTTCGTGTCACATACATTTGTTAAAATATAGCCCTAAATTATCCCTAAATTATATCACTCAAATTATAACTTATACATTTGAGTGTTTTGGTCATTTACTTCTATAAATCATCGTCTCTCTATTTGCTAAAATACATTTTAAAATAGTGTTTTACTGTAGCAAAGTCAATTTTTACTATAGCAATTCACTGTAGCAAAGTCAATTTCACTGTAGCAAATAGTGATTTTCGAAAACACTGTAGCATTTTGAGTAATGTGGCAATTTGAAAACACTGTAGCAAATTAGTGTTTTACTTGTTTATTTTAAACGTTTTAGTTCACTTATCTAAATATCAATCGAATTAACAAACGAATGTTACTATCGTTTACTAAATAACTTGAAATCATATATATATATATATATATGCACATTAAGTTATATATATATTGTTCGTGAATCATAGGGAACAGTCAAAGAATAATTGATTATATGAATATAGTTCCAAAACTGTCGTGACTCAATATTACAGACTTTGTTTATCGTGTCGGAAATATTAATCATACAAAGATTAAGTTTAAATTTGGTCAGAAATTTTCGGGTCATCACAGTAGTTGATTGGTTGATGTGCTCCTGTCACGCTGTCTTCGGAGTCAGAGGAACTTGGTCGATTCGTAGAGACCATCTTACGCGATCTCAGGAAAGATTTTTGGTATGAAGAGTTTAGTGACAACAATTGATAGTTGGATGGTATTCTCAATGCATAATATGAATATATATATATATATAGTACCAGGATCCCTTAATTTACGGAGAAATTTACGGAAGATATCAGGCAAAATCTACCGTAATAGATACACTAAGATATGAATTTGTCTATACACTATCTATGCAATAAAGGCAGTAGGAAATGATAAACAACTATCAGTTAGACACATTAACGCAAGACCTGGTTCGCTAAGACCACCGCTCTGATACCACCTATAACGACCCCTCCTAATCCATCCAGACGAAGTCCATATCGATTACAAACAATTCACAATAGTTGGTTACATCGCGAGGTACTTGCCCTCTATATGATACAATTTTACAAACATTGCATTCATTTTTTAAAGACAAACTTTAATTACATCGAAAGTTGACGGCATGCATACCATTTTCTAATATGTCCAACTATAATTGACTTAATAATAATCTTGATAAACTCGACGACTCGAATGCAACGTCTTTTAAGATATGTCATGAATGACTCCAAGTAATGTCTCTAAAATCAGCAAATGTACAGCGGAAGATTTCTTTCGTACCTGAGAATATACATGCTTTCAAATTGTAGTGACCCGAACTTTTCCATGTTTATATATATTAAATGAAATTGATATTTACATGATTAAGTGTTTCCAACATGTTAAGCAATCAAACTTATTAATACTTGATTAATTGGAATAGGTTTCATATAGACAAATGACCACCCAAGTTGACCGGTGATTCACGAACGTTAAAACTTGTAAAAACTATACGATGACATATATATGGTTATATATATAGTTAACATGATTTTATTATAAGTATGTATCTCATTAGGTATTTTAACGATGAGTTATATACATAAAAATGAGACTATTAAATTAAGAAACTCGAAAACGATATATATAACGATTATCGTTATAACGTCTTACTAGTTACATATGAATCATATTAAGATATTGATATACTTGGTTAATTATGTTAAATGATAAGTAAATATATCATTAAGTGTATTAACAATGAACTACATATGTAAAAATAAGACTACTAACTTAATGATTTTGAAACGAGACATATATGTAACGATTATCGTTGTAACGACATTTAATGTATATAGATCATATTAAGAGATATTCGTACATCATAATATCATGATAATATAATAATTTAAAATCTCATTTGATATTATAAACATTGGGTTAACAACATTTAACAAGATCGTTAACCTAAAGGTTTCAAAACAACATTTACATGTAACGACTAACGATGACTTAACGACTCAGTTAAAATGTATATACATGTAGTGTTTTAATATGTATTCATACACTTTTGAAAGACTTCAAGACACTTATCAAAATACTTTTACTTAACAAAAATGCTTACAATTACATCCTCGTTCAGTTTCATCAACAAATCTACTCGTATGCACCCGTATTCGTACTCGTACAATGCATAGCTTTTAGATGTATGTACTATTGGTATATACACTCCAATGATCAGCTCTTAGCAGCCCATGTGAGTCATCTAACACATGTGGGAACCATCATTTGGAAACTAGCATGAAATATCTCATAAAATTACAAAAATATGAGTAATCATTCATGACTTATTTACATGAAAACAAAATTACATATCCTTTACATCTAATCCATACACCAACGACCAAAAACACCTACAAACACTTTCATTCTTCAATTTTCTTCATCTAATTGATCTCTCTCAAGTTCTATCTTCAAGTTCTAAGTGTTCTTCATAAATTCCAAAAGTTCTAGTTTCATAAAATCAAGAATACTTCCAAGATTGCAAGTTTACTTCCAAGTTTTCTAAATCCATTCCAAGTAATCATCCAAGATCAAGAAACCTTTGTTACTTACAGTAGGTTATCTTTCTAATATAAGGTAATAATCATATTCAAACTTTAATTCAATTTCTATAACTATAACAATCTTATTTCGAGTGGAAATCTTACTTGAAATTATTTTCGTGTCATGATTCTGCTTCAAGAACTTTCAAGCCATCCAAGGATCCTTTGAAGCTAGATCCATTTTTCTCATTTCCAGTAGGTTTATCCAAGGAACTTGAGGTAGTAATGATGTTCATAACATCATTCGATTCATACATAAAAAGCTGTCTTATTCAACGTTATAAACTTGTAATCACTAGAACATAGTTTAGTTAATTCTAAACTTGTTCGCAAATAAAGTTAATCCTTCTAACTAGACTTTTAAAATCAACTAAACACATGTTCTATATCTATATGATATGCTAACTTAATGATTTAAAACCCGGAAACACGATAAACACCATAAAACTGGATATACGCCGTCGTAGTAAAACCGGGGGCTGTTTTGGTTGGGATAATTAAAAGCTAAGAAGAACTTTGATTTGAAAGCTATACTTCTGGAAAAATGATTTTTCTTATGAATATGAAACTATATCCAAAAATCATGGTTAAACTCAAAGTGAAAGTATGTTTTTCAAAATGGTCATCAAGATGTCGTTCTTTCGACGGAAATGACTACCTCTTTCAAAAATGACCAGTAACTTGTATTTCTGACTATAAATTTATACTTTTTCTATTTATATTCATAAAGTTAAGTTCAATACGAAACCGTGGCCAATGGAATCACTCAAAACGGATTAGAAACGAAGAAATGGTGAGTAAAACAAGATTGATAAAAACTACTCATTTAACCTACGTGAAAGTTAGTAATAAATCTATTCCAACCATAACCTAATCAACTTATATTGTATATTATGTAATCTTGAGATACCATAGACACGTATACAATGTTTCGACCTATCATGTCGACCCATCTATATATATATATATATTGCGGAACAACCATAGACACTCTATATGTGAATGTTGGAGTTAGCTATACAGGGTTGAGGTAGATTCCAAAATATATATATATATAGTTTGAGTTGTGATCAATACTGAGATACGTATACACTGGGTCGTGGATTGATTCAAGATAATATTTATCGATTTATTTCTGTACATCTAACTGTGGACAACTAGTTGTAGGTTACTAACGAGGACAGCTGACTTAATAAACTTAAAACATCAAAATGTATTAAAAGTATTGTAAATATATTTTGAACATACTTTAATATATATGTATATATTGTTATAGGTTCGTGAATCAACCAGTGGCCAAGTCTTACTTCCCGACGAAGTAAAAATCTGTGAAAGTGAGTTATAGTCCCACTTTTAAAATCTAATATTTTTGGGATGAGAATACATGCAGGTTTTATAAATGATTTACAAAATAGACACAAGTACGTGAAACTACATTCTATGGTTGAATTATCGAAATCGAATATGCCCCTTTTTATTAAGTCTGGTAATCTAAGAATTAGGGAACAGACACCCTAATTGACGTGAATCCTAAAGATAGATCTATTGGGCCTAACAAACCCCATCCAAAATATCGGATGCTTTAGTACTTCGAAATTTATATCATATCCGAAGGGTGTCCCGGAATGATGGGGATATTCTTATATATGCATCTTGTTAATGTCGGTTACCAGGTGTTTACCATATGAATGAGTTTTATCTCTATGTATGGGATGTGTATTGAAATATGAAATCTTGTGGTCTATTGTTACGATTTGATATATATAGGTTAAACCTATAACTCACCAACATTTTTGTTGACGTTTAAAGCATGTTTATTCTCAGGTGAATACTAAGAGCTTCCGCTGTTGCATACTAAAATAAGGACAAGATTTGGAGTCCATGTTTGTATGATATTATGTAAAAACTGCATTCAAGAAACTGATTTCGATGTAACATATTTGTATTGTAAACCATTATGTAATGGTCGTGTGTAAACAGGATATTTTAGATTATCATTATTTGATAATCTACGTAAAGCTTTTTAAACCTTTATTTATGAAATAAAGGTTATGGTTTGTTTTAAAAATGAATGCAGTCTTTGAAAAAAAACGTCTCATATAGAGGTCAAAACCTCGCAACGAAATCAATTAATATGGAACGTTTTTAATCAATAAGAACGGGACATTTCAGTTGGTATCCGAGCGTTGGTCTTAGAGAACCAGAATTTTGCATTAGTGTGTCTTATCGAGTTTGTTAGGATGCATTAGTGAGTCTGGACTTCGACCGTGTTTACTTGAAAAATGATTGCTTAACAAATTTTGTTGAAAACTATATATTCTTAACATGTGAATATTATGTGATATATTAATCTCTTAACGTGTTTGATATTATGTGATAGATGTCTACCTCTAATACAAGTCCCATTGACTCACCTAATAATAATGAAGAGTCAAATGTAATTTGGAATGATTCGTGGACTGATTCACAAGTTCCCGAAGAGGAACCGGAAGAAGAATCGGAACTGGAAGAAGAATCGGAACCGGAGGAGGAGGAACCGGAAGAAGAAATAGAACCAGTGGGAGAAATAATAAAACGGTTAAGTAAAAGAAAATCCTCAACCAACCGACCAAGGTTAATTATGGTCAACGGTGTTTCCGCCAAGCAAGCAAAATATTGGGAGGATTACCAATTATCCGATGAATCGGATCCCGACGAGGATTCCGATGATGTTATAGAAATTGCCCCAACTCAATTTAAAAAGGCAAAAGAGAACAATAAGGGAAAAGGCATAAAAATAGAGAAATCTGATTCCAACCCCGATGAACTTTATATGTATCGTCAACACCAGTATTTCTTAAGTTGTAACAATAACCCGGGAACCTCTAAACCACCAGGTTTTTCTAGACCAATATGGAAAACGACGGCTCGTATTAGGGGAACATCATATATCCCTAAAAACTTAGCAAAAAGAACCAAGTTCGGAAAAGAAGAAACGAGTGAGTCGGAATAAGATAGTTGTATTTGTACGGTGTAATATATGTAATATAGTGTGCTTATGCTTTATGATATATGTAAAAATTGCTTGTATTAATAAGTATCTTTTATGAATCTAACTCTTGTTTATTTTACAGTATAAAAACACAAAATGGATAGACAACCCAATATTTTAGAAGACTTACCCGGAGACATGATTGATGAAATCTTGTCTAGAGTCGGTCAGAATTCCTCGGCACAACTATTTATGGCAAAATCAGTTTGTAAGACATTCGAAGAACGTTCCAAGAATGCCTTGGTTTATAAAAGGCTTTCGTTTGAAAGATGGGGGATATCACATTGGGAAACCCATAAGTTACGATGTGTTTACTTTGACGCATATATTACGGGGAACCCAAATGCTATTTTACGCAACGGGTTAAGAAATTATTTTGACTCAATGTATCCGAATATAGGACTTCATGATTTAGAAAAAGCGGCTAACATGCAACATAAAGAAGCATGTTATGCTTACGGGTTAGTAATGTTCGCTTCTCACCAAAGTGAGAAAAAAAAAACATCGGGCTACAACTATTAAACAAAACGTTTCCACAAGTGACGGAGTCGGTAATTGGGGTAAGAAATGAGGTTTTTAGATTGTTAAGGGACTGTTGGATATTACGTAACACTCATCCCTTTGACGACGTTACAACACGCTGTCTTATCAACGGCCATAACGGTTATGTTCCACAAGACCAAGGATGGGAAGTAGTCCTAGTAAAACCAGAATGCATGACTTGTTTCTGGACGTATGAATTACGTGTCTTTATTACCTTTACTGAACGACTTGTGTACTAGCTAGAATTATCTTCACAACTATCTTGTATCAAAGTTATTGTGTGCTATATTTCATGCTATATGTAAAATAAGCGGTATTGTAAGTTTGTAAAATATTGTGTAAAAGTTTGAACGCGAAATATTATTATAATCAGTTTTTCATATAAGAATTGTAGTAGTTGAATTGTATATTAGCTACTAAGTATGAACTTAACGGGTAGGTACTACCCGAATTTAAACTTATAAAACGCTAATATGAAGAAAAAGCTTTTATAAATGAGTTCATATTATGCTACGAGATACTATTGACTACTCTTAATATTCTGTATGATTAACTTGTTTCATTTGACTATTTGAAGGAAATGGCACCGACTACTCGACAAACCTTGAATATGAGCGAAGAGGAATTTTGTGCCTTTCTTGCTTCAAACATAGCCGCAGTACAGGCTGTGCTACATACCAACAATAACCTTGGATCTAGCAGTACAGGAAATCGTGTAGGATGCACCTACAAAGAATTCACTGCCTGCAAACCTTTGAAATTTGATGGAACCGAAGGACCGATCGGATTGAAACGGTGGACCGAGAAGGTCAAATCTGTGTTTGCCATAAGTAAGTGTACTGAAGAGGACAAAGTGAAGTACGCTACGCATACCTTCACAGGTTCTGCGTTAACATAGTGGAATACCTATCTAGAGCAAGTGGGACAAGATGATGCTTACGCACTACCGTGGTCAGCATTCAAGCACTTGATGAACGAGAAGCACCGTCCCAGAACCGAGGTCAATAAGCTCAAGACAGAACTTAGAGGGTTACGAATCCAAGGATTTGATATTACCACATACGAAAGACGATTCACAGAATTATGCCTATTGTGTCCGGGAGCGTTCGAAGATGAGGAAGAGAAGATCGACGCGTTTGTGAAAGGATTACCGGAAAGAATCCAAGAAGATATAAGTTCACACGAGCCCGCCTCCATACAACAGGCATGTAGAATGGCTCACAAACTAGTGAACCAGATTGAAGAAAGAATTAAAGAACAGACTGCTGAAGAGGCCAATGTGAAGCAAGTCAAAAGAAAGTGGGAGGAAAACGGTGATAAGAATCACCAATACAACAACAACAGCAATTACAACAATAATCGCAACAACTATCCTAACAATCGCAACCTCAATTGCAACTACAACAAATGGCCCAACAACAACAACAACAACAGCAACTACAACAATCATCTTAACAACAATAATAACCGCAACAACAACAACAATCAGAAGCAGCTATGCCAAAGGTGTGAAAAGTATCACTCGGGGTTCTGCACCAAATTTTGCAACAAGTGTAAAAGAAATGGTCATAGCGCAGCAAAGTGTGAGGTCTACGGACCAGGGGTTAACAGAACGAAAGGAACAAATGGTGCCAGAACGAGTAATGGCGGAGCGAGTAGTGTTGGAGCAAGTTATGCCAATGTAGTTTGTTATAAATGTGGAAAACCGGGCCACATTATTAGAAATTGCCCAAACCAGGAGAACACGAATGGACAAGGCCGCGGAAGAGTTTTCAATATTAATGCGGCAGAGGCACAGGAAGACCCGGAGCTTGTTACGGGTACGTTTCTTATTGACAATAAATCTGCTTACGTTTTATTTGATTTGAGTGCGGATAGAAGCTATATGAGTAGAGATTTTTGTGCTAAATTAAGTTGTCCATTGACGCCTTTGGATAGTAAATTTTTACTCGAATTAGCAAATGGTAAATTAATTTCAGCAGATAATATATGTCGGAATCGAGAAATTAAACTGGTTAGCGAAACATTTAAGATTGACTTGATACCAGTAGAGTTAGGGAGTTTTGATGTGATAATCGGTATGGACTGGTTGAAAGAAGTGAAAGTAGAGATTGTTTGTTACAAAAATGCAATTCGCATTATACGAGAAAAAGGAATACCCTTAATGGTGTACGGAGAAAAGGGCAACACGAAGCTACATCTTATTAGTAATTTGAAGGTACAAAAACTAATAAGAAAAGGTTGCTATGCTATTCTAGCACACGTCGAGAAAGTACAAACTGAAGAAAAGAGCATCAATGATGTTCCCGTCGCAAAAGAATTTTCCGATGTATTTCCGAAAGAATTACCAGGATTACCCCCACATCGATCTGTTGAATTTCAAATAGATCTTGTACCAGGAGCTGTACCAATAGCTCGTGCTCCTTACAGACTCGCACCCAGCGAGATGAAAGAACTGCAAAGCCAATTACAAGAACTTTTAGAGCGTGGTTTCATTCGACCAAGCACATCACCGTGGGGAGCTCCTGTTTTGTTTGTCAAGAAGAAAGATGGTACATTCAGGTTGTGTATCGACTACCGAGAGTTGAAAAAACTTACCATCAAGAACCGCTACCCACTACCGAGAATCGATGACTTATTTGATCAACTACAAGGCTCGTCTGTTTATTCAAAGATTGACTTACGTTCCGGGTATCATCAAATGCGGGTGAAAAAAGATGATATTCCAATGACTGCTTTCAGAACACGTTACAGTCATTACGAGTTTATGGTCATGCCGTTTGGTTTAACTAATGCACCAGCTGTGTTCATGGACCTTATGAACTGAGTGTGTGGACCATACCTTGACAAGTTTGTCATTGTTTTCATTGATGACATACTTATTTACTCAAAGAATGACCAAGAACACGGTGAACATTTGAGAAAGGTGTTAGAAGTATTGAGGAAGGAAGAATTGTACGCTAAATTTTCAAAGTGTGCATTTTGGTTGGAAGAAGTTCAATTCCTCGGTCACATAGTGAACAAAGAAGGTATTAAGGTGGATCCGGCAAAGATAGAAACTGTTGAAAAGTGGGAAACCCCGAAAACTCCAAAACACATACGCCAGTTTTTAGGACTAGCTAGTTACTACAGAAGGTTCATCCAAGACTTTTCCAGAATAGCAAAACCCTTGACTGCATTAACGCATAAAGGGAAGAAATTTGAATGGAAGGATGAACAAGAGAAAGCGTTTCAGTTATTGAAGAAAAAGCTAACTACGGCACCTATATTGTCATTGCCTGAAGGGAATGATGATTTTGTGATTTATTGTGACGCATCAAAGCAAGGTCTCGGTTGTGTATTAATGCAACGAACGAAGGTGATTGCTTATGCGTCTAGATAATTGAAGATTCACGAACAAAATTATACGACGCATGATTTGGAATTAGGCGCGGTTGTTTTTGCATTAAAGACTTGGAGGTGCTACTTATATGGGGTCAAAAGTATTATATATACCGACCACAAAAGTCTTCAGCACATATTTAATCAGAAACAACTGAATATGAGGCAGCTTAGGTGGATTGAATTGTTGAATGATTATAACTTTGAGATTCATTACCACCCGGGGAAGGCGAATGTGGTAGCCGACGCCTTGAGCAGGAAGGACAGAGAACCCATTCGAGTAAAATCTATGAATATAATGATTCAAAATAACCTTACTACTCAAATAAAGGAGGCACAACAAGGAGTTTTAAAAGAGGGAAATTTAAAGGATAAAATACCCAAAGGATCGGAGAAGCATGTTAATATTCGGGAAGACGGAACCCGGTATAGGGCTGAAAGGATTTGGGTACCAAAATTTGGAGATATGAGAGAAATGGTACTTAGAGAAGCTCATAAAACCAGATACTCAATACATCCTGGAACGGGGAAGATGTACAAGGATCTCAAGAAACATTTTTGGTGGCCGGGTATGAAAGCCGATGTTGCTAAATACGTAGGAGAATGTTTGACGTGTTCTAAGGTCAAAGCTGAGCATCAGAAACCATCAGGTTTACTTCAACAACCCGAAATCCCGGAATGGAAATGGGAAAACATTACCAGCATGTTCATTCATCGGGGAAAACATTACAGGCATTAAATGATAGGCGAAATTTACTGACATTGTAATGATTGCTTTTCGCATGGCCACAATACCCCACACGCCTCTAGCTGTAAAAAGACATTTTGATGTACTCGCTCTTTATTCATGTCTTTACACGTGTGTGGTTGAAATTAAAACCCCCAAATTCACCACCTGATCACAGCTGTTATATCTTTTTGCTCTTTAACCACCATAAACCCTAACCGATCATTTACTTTTACAACTTCCTTCTACAGTGTTCATCTTCTTCCATCAATACCTTCTTTACTTCCTGTTTCATTAGAACATTAATGGCAACCATAAAGGATGTTTCAGCTATTCATAGCAGAGTAAATGAGAAATATTTAGGCGAGCTACTGCAACATTTTCCTAGATTAGCTGGTGTTGAACCAATGATTCCTGCAATCAATGCCAGAGCCTGCTCACCGCCCCTGGCAAGGTTGCTATTTATGGCCATTTAATTTTTAATTTTTGTTTGCGACTGCCATTTACACCATTCTGCTTAGAAGTTTGCAAGTTTTACGGTGTTGCTATTGGTCAATTTGAACCAGCATCAATTCGAAAGATTCTGATTTTTGAAATGTATTGTCGCACAAGGAATATAGAGCCATCTATTCGGATATTTTCCATTTGGTACGTATAGCACCCCATGAAAAAGGTTGGTTCACATTCAACAAAGTTCATGGATTTTTGAAACCTGCACCTGATCATCCCGACGATAACTGGTATGCTTCATTTATCTTTATAAATGAAGATGCAATTGATGACCAATACTCAACTACTCGAGTGTGGCGCAAATACTTGCATACCGTATCAGTTACCTTTCCAAAACTCGTTACCAAGGAAAACATTTTGTTTAAGAAAATTAAAGCTGAACAAATCAATGACATTAAATATGGGGAACACATGCTTTCGCTGACATCCGTAAGCCAAGATTGGGATATCACACAAGGTTATGCCGGTGTTCTTGCTGGGAGGAAGAGTAAGCATTTACTTTTGCTACATATGCTTAATAAGATGCTCTCCTTTATCTATCCAATTAACCACTGTGACTTTTAAACTTTTGCAGAAATTACTCCGCTTACCGCCATGCGGTCATCGTCTTATTCACAGCTTACCTTTACTACTCAGAAAATTATTGATGATACCCCCAAAATAGTTAAAGTGAGGGAGGAGGAAGATGAAGAAGAAGAAGAAGACATAGGTATGAATCGAGTTGCCTCTAGAGAACATCGTGCCTCGGGTAATGAAAATGATAACACTGAATTATGTAAAATACCATACCAAAACCTGTACTTGTTTTCTTGTATGCCCAGTACTGGTGGATTTTATAATCCAAACCCTTCCTTATATTTTATGCCACCCTTGAAATGTTGTGAAGCATATTGGAACTCTTTTATAAGTAACAATTTCCCTTTATCTCCAACAGCTAGTGCATCACACCAAGACACTATATTAGTGACTCTTTCGCCTTCCGCCAAGAGGAGAAGAACTGGTCAAATTCCTCCATCATTCGCTCAACAAGGAGCTAGCCCTAGTTCTTGTCAACAACAAATTACGCTTCCCAATCTTGACACAAATATTCTTTCCTCCCTTTTAAAAGGACCACCACACTCTTACGAAGATTTCATGACTTTTTTGAATGCCATGGTGTGTCCTTCACTAGCCCAATTTTTTAGCAGCCTATCTGATGCAGATGCCAAGAAGGTTATGGCACAAAGTATCATTCTGAACATTACTTCTGGGTTAAATGACCTTCAACGCCTATCTGAGTTGCAAAACAATGAAGTCATCACGAATAAGGAGCTATCTGCTGAAAAGGAGAAAGTAGCCAGGACTGAACAAATAGCTACGTCCTTAAAGAGGGAATATGAGACGATGAAGAGGCTTTATGATAATAGCAACAATCAAAGGGCGGAGTATAAGGAACAAGTCAAAGAACAATCCTCTAGAGAAAAGCGGCACTTGAGTAAAATTGATGAACTAGTAAAGGAGAATGAAAAAAATACTTGAGCAGAATAACGCTTTGAAAGAACAGCTTAAGGCAAAGAGGAGAATGAAAGACGTATGATAGTTGGGATTCCTGCCCTTGTAGAGCGTATCTTTAATTGTCAAGCTCTGTCTCACAGGATACGCGAGTTTGTCCGTCTTGCGAAGTCTGCTGAACGACTAAATTTTTTCAATTTTATGAAAAGAAAACTGCCAGAATTGCCAAGTCCAATGCCTGTTGTTATTACATCAAAGATTAATGAAAACGCCATAAAAGAAGCTGATGCAGCTGGTGCACTAATAGAAAATATGAAGTTTGCTGATCTTGAAAATCTTTGTAAAAGACCAAATGTAAAAATAGACGATGTATTGAATTATACTCTGCAGGATGAATGAAATACTACGTTTTTATACATCTGCTTTTGCATAACATTTAATATTGTATTTAGTTGTATATATTATAAATATGCTGTAATTTAGTAAGATTATTGTAGTGAACAATGCACAAGATATTGAGATTGTACTTTGCAATCATTGTGCTTGTAAATATTGAAATCATATTCTCCGTTATACACTTTCCGTCATAAAACTCATGAGGAAAAGTTCTGAATTATTTTCGCCTTTAAATATTTTGCTAGACACCATGGTCCGTTTTTTGTTTTGCTCTACATTTTTATATATAAGTTGTGTCATGATATTTTTTATAGATTCGTTTCATCACTTCGATGCTTTAGTGAGTTCTACATGTCTCACTATCGATACAACCATTTTGAGTATGATTGTACTTCTACCACCGATGAAGGTATTTAGTATGCCCGAGAGACATATTAAATTAACGTGGCTAATATGTTTTGATCCAAGTCGGGTCATACCCAATAACAAGCTTACCGACACCTTATTCGTATTTGATCTTAACAATTGGATCATTGATTAAATACGCGACACTTGAATTTTAAGGAAAAGGTTTCTTAAATAATATTACTTGATATGTTTATATAAGTTATGGAATAACTTATATAACAAGGATTTGATTATTTATAGGTTAAATAATTAATTAAGTTATGTTACATTTTATAAAATTGGTTTTATAAAATATACATAACAAATAATATACAAGTTTATAAAATGTGTTTTATAAAATCAAGTTTTATAAAAACTGATTTTATAAAATCAGTTTTTTTTATAAAACTATATTATAACATGCAATTGTGAGTGGCATGGGAGTTGCAATAAGGATGCAATTGTTTATTAGTCACTACCCATGGTTAACCAACACCAAGACATAGTGTTCTACACTCCTACATGCAAATATATCAAGTAAAAAAGAACAAAAAAATTGCAATTCTGTGCAGTTTCAGCCGTGGGGTTTGAGGCTCCAAACCAAGTTCTTCAAGCACATTTTGTAAGCTAATTTCAAGTGTAATTAAATCCTAACTAAAGGCTAGGTGTTGGTACAAAAGTTTGGGGTATAACTACTTGAGGTTTCATACTTTTGGAGCTCCATTCTTCATCATCTTCATCATCAACTTACTCACTTGAAAATAACCCTCAACTAGCTTGAGGAGGTATATAATCTCTACTCTCCTTGTTAATATTTGTAAGTATATATTCATGACTTGATATCTTCATGGAATTCAAATAAAATGGTTTAACACATAAACTTGTTTTCCTAATTGTTATGCTTCCGCTTGCTTTAATATTCATAAAATTAGTTTTGTGATTATGTAAACTCTAAGAACATGTTGTTATGTTGAATTCCATTAATGGTATCTAGAGCCAAAGTCTATGAAATATGCTTCTTTTATATGGTCTTTAAACCCACTATATTTGCATTCCAAGTACATGCATGAATATGGAATGCAAAAATTTTCGGGTTTGGGAGGGTTTATACTTTTGGCCGAATTTGTAGGGGTTCCAAAAGTTGTTTTGGACTTGCCATTTGGTTCATATTTGTTAATAAATTAATGTTCACAATCATAGCCAAGACCTTGTGTTTGGATGAATATTTGTTTGGTTGATTTGTTAATCTTTCAATATGGTTGTTATATTCATTCAATTTGGTTTGTAATATTAATTATTCATTTAGTTTGTAATATTAATTTTGGTTATATAATTTATTTTATATTTGGCATGTAAAATAGATTAGGTTGTAATTTCATTTTTTAGAAAAATGTATTAGGATATATTTTGTAAAAAATGATGAAGATGATGAAGGCTTGAAGAACACAAGAAGAAGCATTTGGATGCAAGATTAAGTGGGAGATTTAAAATCTCCTACTTTTTGTTATAACCCCTTAACCGGTGGCATTTGTTTTCGGCTAAACAAATGTCTACCAAATTGGCTTGATTGTGAACATATTTGTTTTGCATGCATGGTTGTTTATTGTGTTTGTATGTTTGGTTGCTACAAGAATATCACCAGTTAACAACAAGCAAGATGACTATTTAATTGGTTAAATTTGACATTATTAACGATATGCAAAACGACAATTTAAATGGTTAAATTGAAATGGCAAAAGGACATTAATAAATGGTTATTAAGAACACTAAAAGGATCACACATATAAAATGGTTTATATCAACTAATTGGCTTAATTGCAAGACATGAAAATGGATTTCAAATAAACCATACACTAAATGCATGTTGGTGTATGGCATAAAAGTTTTCTCAAACTAGAATTAATGAAAACTTAAAATCCCTTAATCCACAAGGCAAACAAGTTAAACGCCATCCTTTTGTGTGACACTTAAAAATATTAGGGAACTCATAATGGGATAAAGGTCACCTAACCGTTATGAGCAAACTAATATGATTAAGGTGAATTTCGCATGCTTGTGGGATAAAGGTCACCTAACCACTTGTATGTTAAATTTACACGTTTACACAAGTGGGACGACTTGATTTGGGAATCATGAACTTAGGGTCACCGAAGCATGAGGAACAAATAGGCGTTGATGGAATAAATATGCCATGCAAAAGGATTGCATGATTCCATAACTTAAAAGTTGTAAAAGGATTGCAATTGTCATATAATGACTACCTAGCTAAATCAAATGACGGGATAAAGGTCATCTAACCGAAATTTGGTTTACCGTTGGATTCTAAAATTTAATAAATATCAATTGGATTTAAAGGGTACTGATTGTTAAATTAGAATTGATACTTAAACAACTTTGTTAAATTTTGTAGATGGCCGCCAATAACAACAACAACATTCCAAACGCACCTATTGTTAATACCTATTTCCTTATGAGGTAAGGCTTAGTGTGTCAACACAATACTAGAAGTTATCTAGCTTTAGGAGGGCGGAGTGTTGCCGATTGATGTTTACCCTTGGGAAATAATCCCTGCAGACCCGGTTCACAAGTGTAGAAACTTGTGGGGTGGCTTAATCAATCTGTCGTCCATAGAGCGTAAAAGTTCTAGCTGGATGACTTCTAATGAGAGAAAGTAGAGAGAGAGAAGTGAAGTCTCAGCTCTCAAAGTTGTCAGAATATCTGAACCCTGTAAAATGATGACCCACGGGGTTTATTTATAGTGTCAGATCCACCAGATTACTCGGGTACACATGTCAGATGATGATACGTTCTGTTATTCGTGATACGAAATTTATGCTGAAGGTGGCGTTCTCCGGCCAGGGCTTGCGCGCTAGGCGGCCTTCAGGGCTTACGCACGACGGAGAAGCCTGTACAGCGGAGAACACTGTGAAATGTCCCGTTCTTATTGATTAAAAACGTTCCATATTAATTGATTTCGTTGCGAGGTTTTGACCTCTATATGAGACGTTTTTCAAAGATTGCATTCATTTTAAAACAAACCATAACCTTTATTTCATCAATAAAGGTTTAAAAAGCTTTACGTAGATTATCAAATAATGATAATCTAAAATATTCTGTTTACACACGACCATTACATAATGGTTTACAATACAAATATGTTACAACAAAATAAGTTTCTTGAATGCAGTTTTTACACAATATCATACAAGCATGGACTCCAAATCTCGTCCTTATTTAAGTATGATACAGCGGAAGCTCTTAATAATCACCTGAGAATAAACATGCTTAAAACGTCAACAAAAATGTTGGTGAGTTATAGGTTTAACCTATATATATCAAATCATAATAATAGACCACAAGATTTCATATTTTAATACACATCTCATACATAGAGATAAAAATCATTCATATGGTGAACACCTGGTAACCGACATTAACAAGATGCATATATAAGAATATCCCCATCATTCCGGGACACCCTTCGGATATGATATAAATTTCAAAGTACTAAAGCATCCGGTACTTTGGATGGGGTTTGTTAGGCCCAATAGATCTATCTTTAGGATTCACGTCAATTAGGGTGTCTGTTCCCTAATTCTTAGATTACCAGACTTTATAAAAAGGGGCATATTCGATTTCGATAATTCAACCATATAATGTAGTTTCACGTACTTGTGTCTATTTTGTAAATCATTTATAAAACCTGCATGTATTCTCATCCCAAAAATATTAGATTTTAAAAGTGGGACTATAACTCACTTTCACAGATTTTTACTTCGTCGGGAAGTAAGACTTGGCCACTGGTTGATTCACGAACCAATAACAATATATACATATATATCAAAGTATGTTCAAAATATATTTACAACACTTTTAATATATTTTGATGTTTTAAGTTTATTAAGTCAGCTGTCCTCGTTAGTAACCTACAACTAGTTGTCCACAGTTAGATGTACAGAAATAAATTGATAAATATTATCTTGAATCAATCCACGACCCAGTGTATACGTATCTCAGTATTGATCACAACTCAAACTATATATATTTTGGAATCAACCTCAACCCTGTATAGCTAACTCCAACATTCACATATAGAGTGTCTATGGTTGTTCCGAAATATATATAGATGTGTCGACATGATAGGTCGAAACATTGTATACGTGTCTATGGTATCTCAAGATTACATAATATACAATACAAGTTGATTAAGTTATGGTTGGAATAGATTTGTTACCAATTTTCACGTAGCTAAAATGAGAAAAATTATCCAATCTTGTTTTACCCATAACTTCTTCATTTTAAATCCGTTTTGAATGAATCAAATTGCTATGGTTTCATATTGAACTCTATTTTATGAATCTAAACAGAAAAAGTATAGGTTTATAGTCGTAAAAATAAGTTACAAGTCGTTTTTGTAAAGGTAGTCATTTCAGTCGAAAGAACGACGTCTAGATGACCATTTTAGAAAACATACTTCCACTTTGAGTTTAACCATCATTTTTGGATATAGTTTCATGTTCATAATAAAAATCATTTTCTCAGAAAAACAACTTTTAAATCAAAGTTTATCATAGTTTTTAATTAACTAACCCAAAACAGCGCGCGGTGTTACTACGACGGCGTAAATTCGGTTTTACGGTGTTTTTCGTGTTTCCAGGTTTTAAATCATTAAGTTAGCATATCATATATATATAGAACATGTGTTTAGTTGATTTTAAAAGTCAAGTTAGAAGGATTAACATTTGTTTGCGAACAAGTTTAGAATTAACTAAACTATGTTCTAGTGATTACAAGTTTAAACCTTCGAATAAGATAGCTTTATATGTATGAATCGAATGATGTTATGAACATCATTACTACCTTAAGTTCCTTGGATAAACCTACTGGAAAAGAGAAAAATGGATCTAGCTTCAACGGATCCTTGGATGGCTCGAAGTTCTTGAAGCAGAATCATGACACGAAAACAAGTTTCAAGTAAGATCATCACTTGAAATAAGATTGTTATAGTTATAGAAATTGAACCAAAGTTTGAATATGATTATTACCTTGTATTAGAATGATAACCTACTGTAAGAAACAAAGATTTCTTGAGGTTGGATGATCACCTTACAAGATTGGAAGTGAGCTAGCAAACTTGAAAGTATTCTTGATTTTATGTAACTAGAACTTGTAGAATTTATGAAGAACACTTAGAACTTGAAGATAGAACTTGAGAGAGATCAATTAGATGAAGAAAATTGAAGAATGAAAGTGTTTGTAGGTGTTTTTAGTCGTTGGCGTATGGATTAGATATAAAGGATATGTAATTTTGTTTTCATGTAAATAAGTCATGAATGATTACTCATATTTTTGTAATTTTATGAGATATTTCATGCTAGTTTCCAAATGATGGTTCCCACATGTGTTAGGTGACTCACATGGGCTACTAAGAGCTGATCATTGGAGTGTATATACCAATAGTACATACATCTAAAAGCTGTGTATTGTACGAGTACGAATACGGGTGCATACGAGTAGAATTGTTGATGAAATTGAACGAGGATGTAATTGTAAGCATTTTTGTTAAGTAGAAGTATTTTGATAAGTGTATTGAAGTCTTTCAAAAGTGTATAAATACATATTAAAACACTACATGTATATACCTTTTAACTGAGTCGTTAAGTCATCGTTAGTCGTTACATGTAAGTGTTGTTTTGAAACCTTTAGGTTAACGATCTTGTTAAATGTTGTTAACCCAATGTTTATAATATCAAATGAGATTTTAAATTATTATATTATCATGATATTATCATGTATGAATATCTCTTAATATGATATATATACATTAAATTTCTTTACAACGATAATCGTTACATATATGTCTCGTTTAAAAATCATTAAGTTAGTAGTCTTGTTTTTACATATGTAGTTCATTGTTAATATACTTAATGATATGTTTACTTATCATAGTATCATGTTAACTATATATATATCCATATATATGTCATCATATAGTTTTTACAAGTTTTAACGTTCGTGAATCACCGGTCAACTTGGGTGGTCAATTGTCTATATGAAACATATTTCAATTAATCAAGTCTTAACAAGTTTGATTGCTTAACATGTTGGAAACATTTAATCATATAAATATCAATCTCAATTAATATATATAAACATGGAAAAGTTCGGGTCACTACAGTACCTACCCGTTAAATAAATTTCGTCCCGAAATTTTAAGCTGTTGAAGGTGTTGACGAATCTTCTGGAAATAGATGCGGGTATTTCTTCTTCATCTGATCTTCACTCTCCCAGGTGAACTCGGGTCCTCTACGAGCATTCCATTGCACCTTAACAATTGGTATCTTGTTTTGCTTAAGTCTTTTAACCTCACGATCCATTATTTTGACGGGTTCTTCGATGAATTGGAGTTTTTCATTGATTTGGATTTCATCTAACGAAATAGTGAGATCTTCTTTAGCAAAACATTTCTTCAAATTCGAGACGTGGAAAGTGTTATGTACAGCCGCGAGTTGTTGAGGTAACTCAAGTCGGTAAGCTACTGGTCCGACACGATCAATAATCTTGAATGGTCCAATATACCTTGGATTTAATTTCCCTCGTTTACCAAATCAAACAACGCCTTTCCAAGGTGCAAATTTAAGCATGACCATCTCTCCAATTTCAAATTCTATATCTTTTCTTTTAATGTCAGCGTAGCTCTTTTGTCGACTTTGGGCGGTTTTCAACCGTTGTTGAATTTGGATGATCTTCTCGGTAGTTTCTTGTATAATCTCCGGACCCGTAATCTGTCTATCCCCCACTTCACTTCAACAAATCGGAGACCTGCACTTTCTACCATAAAGTACTTCAAACGGCGCCATCTCAATGCTTGAATGGTAGCTGTTGTTGTAGGAAAATTCTGCTAACGGTAGATGTCGATCCCAACTGTTTCCGAAATCAATAACACATGCTCGTAGCATGTATTCAAGCGTTTGTATCGTTCTTTTACTCTGCCCATCAGTTTGTGGATGATAGGCAGTACTCATGTCTAGACGAGTTCCTAATGCTTGCTGTAATGTCTGCCAGAATCTTGAAATAAATCTGCCATCCCTATCAGAGATAATAGAGATTGGTATTCCATGTCTGGAGATGACTTCCTTCAAATACAGTCGTGCTAACTTCTCCATCTTGTCATCTTCTCTTATTGGTAGGAAGTGTGCTGATTTGGTGAGACGATCAACTATTACCCAAATAGTATCAAAACCACTTGCAGTCCTTGGCAATTTAGTGATGAACTCCATGGTAATGTTTTCCCATTTCCATTCCGGGATTTCGGGTTGTTGAAGTAGACCTGATGGTTTCTGATGCTCAGCTTTGACCTTAGAACACGTCAAACATTCTCCTACGTATTTAGCAACATTGACTTTCATACCCGGCCACCAAAAATGTTTCTTGAGATCCTTGTACATCTTTCCCGTTCCAGGATGTATTGAGTATCTGGTTTTATGAGCTTCTCTAAGTACCATTTCTCTCATATCTCCAAATTTTGGTACCCAAATCCTTTCAGTCCTATACCGGGTTCCGTCTTCCCGAATATTAAGATGCTTCTCCGATCCTTTGGGTATTTCATCCTTTAAATTTCCCTCTTTTAAAACTCCTTGTTGCGCCTCCTTTATTTGAGTAGTAAGGTTATTATGAATCATTATATTCATAGATTTTACTCGAATGGGTTCTCTGTCCTTCCTGCTCAAGGCATCGGCTACCACATTTGCCTTCCCCGGGTGGTAACGAATCTCAAAGTCGTAATCATTCAACAATTCAATCCACCTACGCTGCCTCATATTCAGTTGTTTCTGATTAAATATGTGTTGAAGACTTTTATGGTCGGTATATATAATACTTTTGACCCCATATAAGTAGTGCCTCCAAGTCTTTAATGCAAAAACAACCGCACCTAATTCCAAATCATGCGTCGTATAATTTTGTTCGTGAATCTTCAATTGTCTAGACGAATAAGCAATCACCTTCGTTCGTTGCATTAATACACAACCGAGACCATGCTTTGATGCGTCACAATAAATCACAAAATCATCATTCCCTTCAGGCAATGACAATATAGGTGCCGTAGTTAGCTTTTTCTTCAATAACTAAAACGCTTTCTCTTGTTCATCATTCCATTCAAATTTCTTCCCTTTATGCGTTAATGCAGTCAAGGGTTTTGCTATTCTGGAAAAGTCTTGGATGAACCTTCTGTAGTAACCAGCTAGTCCTAAAAACTGGCGTATGTGTTTCGGAGTTTTTGGGGTTTCCCACTTTTCAACAATTTCTATCTTTGCCGGATCCACCTTAATACCTTCTTTGTTCACTATGTGACCGAGGAATTGAACTTCTTCCAACCAAAATGCACACTTTGAAAACTTAGCGTACAATTCTTCCTTCCTCAATACTTCTAACACCTTTCTCAAATGTTCACCGTGTTCTTGATAATTCTTTGAGTAAATAAGTATGTCATCAATGAAAACAATGACAAACTTGTCAAGGTATGGTCCACACACTCGGTTCATAAGGTCCATGAACACAGCTGGTGCATTAGTTAAACCAAACGGCATGACCATAAACTCATAATGACCGTAACGTGTTCTGAAAGCAGTCTTTGGAATATCATCTTCTTTCACCCGCATTTGATGATACCCGGAACGTAAGTCATTCTTTGAATAAACAGACGAGCCTTGTAGTTGATCAAATAAGTCGTCGATTCTCGGTAGTGGGTAGCGGTTCTAGATGGTAAGTTTGTTCAACTCTCGATAGTCGATACACAACCTGAATGTACCATCTTTCTTCTTGACAAACAAAACAGGAGCTCCCCACGGTGATGTCCTTGGTCGAATGAAACCACGCTCTAAAAGTTCTTGTAATTGGCTTTGCAGTTCTTTCATCTCGCTGGGTGCGAGTCTGTAAGGAGCACGAGCTATTGGTGCAGCTCCTGATACAAGATCTATTTGAAATTCAACGGATCGATGTGGGGGTAATCCCGGTAATTCTTTTGGAAATACATCGGGAAATTCTTTTGCAATGGGAACATCATTGATGCTCCTTTCTTCAGTTTGTACTTTCTCGACGTGTGCTAGAACAGCATAGCAACCTTTTCTTATTAGTTTTTGTGCCTTCAAATTACTAATAAGATGTAGCTTCGTGTTTCCCTTTTCTCCGTACACCATTAAGGGTTTTCCTTTTTATTGTATAATGCGATTTACATTTTTGTAACAAACGATCTCTGCTTTCACTTCTTTCAACCAGTCCATACCGATTATCACATCAAAACTCCCTAACTCTACTGGTATCAAGTCAATCTTAAATGTTTCGCTAACCAGTTTAATTTCTCGATTCCGACATATATTATCTGCTGAAATTAATTTACCATTTGCTAATTCGAGTAAAAATTTACTATCCAAAGGCGTCAATGGACAACTTAATTTAGCACAAAAATCTCTACTCATATAGCTTCTATCCGCACCCGAATCAAATAAAACGTAAGTAGATTTATTATCAATAAGAAACGTACCCGTAACAAGCTCCGGGTCTTCCTGTGCCTCTGCCGCATTAATATTGAAAACTCTTCCGCGGCCTTGTCCATTCGTGTTCTCCTGGTTCGGGCAATTTCTAATAATGTGGCCCGGTTTTCCACATTTATAAAAAACTACATTGGCATAACTTGCTCCGATACTACTTGCTCCGCCATTACTCGTTCCGACACCATTTGTTCCTTTCGTTCTATTAACCCCTGGTCCGTAGACCTCACACTTCACCGCGCTATGACCATTTCTTTTACACTTGTTGCAAAATTTGGTGCAGAACCCCGAGTGATACTTTTCACACCTTTGGCATAGCTGCTTCTGATTGTTGTTGTTGTTGCGGTTATTATTGTTGTTGGGATGATTGTTGTAGTTTCTGTTGTTGTTGTTGTTGTTGTTGTTGTTGTTGTTGTTGTTGTTGGGCCGTTTGTTGTAGTTGCGATTGATGTTGCGATTGTTGGGATAATTGTTGTGATTATTGTTGTAATTGCTGTTGTTGTTGTATTGGTGATTCTTATCACCGTTTTCCTCCCACTTTCTTTTGACTTGCTTCACATTGACCTCTTCAGCAGTCTGTTCTTTAATTCTTTCTTCAATCTGGTTCACTAGTTTGTGAGCCATTCTACATGCCTGTTGTATGGAGGCGGGCTCGTGTGAACTTATATCTTCTTGGATTCTTTCCGGTAATCCTTTCACAAACGCGTCGATCTTCTCTTCCTCATCTTCGAATGCACCCGAACACAATAGGCACAATTCTGTGAATCGTCTTTCGTACGTGGTAATGTCAAATCCTTGGGTTCGTAACCCTCTAAGTTCTGTCTTGAGCTTATTGACCTCGGTTCTGAGACGGTACTTCTCGTTCATCAAGTGCTTGAATGCTGACCACGGTAGTGCGTACGCATCGTCTTGTCCCACTTGCTCTAAATAGGTATTCCACCATGTTAAAGCAGAACCTGTGAAGGTATGCGTAGCGTACTTCACTTTGTCCTCTTCAGTACACTTACTTATGGCAAACACCGATTCGACCTTCTCGGTCCACCGTTTCAATCCGATCGGTCCTTCGATTCCATCAAATTCCAAAGGTTTGCAAGCAGTGAATTCTTTGTAGGTGCATCCTACACGATTTCCTGTACTGCTAGATCCAAGGTTATTGTTGGTATGTAGCGCAGCCTGTACTGCGGCTATGTTTGAAGCTAGAAAAGTACGGAATTCCTCTTCATTCATATTCACGGTGTGTCGAGTAGTCGGTGCCATTTCCTTCAAAATAGTCAAATGGAACAAGTTAATCATACAGAATATTAAGAGTAGTTAATAGTATTTCGTAGCATAATATGAACTCATTTATAAAAGCTTTTTCTTCATATTAGCGTTTTATAAGTTTAAATTCGGGTAGTTCCTACCCGTTAAGTTCATACTTAGTAGCTAATATACAAATCAACTACTACAATTCTATATGAAAAACTGATTATAATAATATTTCGCGTTCAAACTTTTACACAATATTTTACAAACTTACAATACCGCTTATTTTACATATAGCATGAAATATAGCACACAATAAATTTGATACAAGATGGTTGTGAAGATAATTCTAGCTAGTACACAAGTCGTTCAGCAAAGGCAATAAAGACACATAATTCATACGTCCAGAAACAAGTCATGCATTCTGGTTTTACTAGGATTACTTCCCATCCTTGGTCTTGTGGAACATAACCGTTATGGCCGTTGATAAGACAGCGTGTTGTAACGTCGTCAAAGGGACGAGGGTTTTGTACTGTCCAACAGTCCCGTAACAATCTAAAAACCTCATTTCTTACCCCAATTACCGACTCCGTCACTTGTGGGAACGTTTTGTTTAATAGCTGTAGCCCGATGTTCTTGTTCTCACTTTGGTGAGAAGCGAACATTACTAATCCGTAAGCATAACATGCTTCTTTATGTTGCATGTTAGCCGCTTTTTCTAAATCACGAAGTCCAATATTCGGATATATTGAGTCAAAATAATTTCTTAACCCATTGCGTAAAATAGCATTTGGGTTCCCCGCAATATATGCGTCAAAGTAAACACATCGTAACTTATGGATTTCCCAATTTGATATCCCCCATCTTTCGAACGAAAGCCTTTTATAAACCAAGGCATTCTTGGAACGTTCTTTGAATGTCTTACAAACTGATCTCGCCTTAAATAGTTGTGCCGAAGAATTCTGACCGACTCTAGACAAGATTTCATCAATCATGTCTCCGGGTAGGTCTCTTAAAATATTGGGTTGTCTATCCATTTTGTGTTTTTATACTGTAAAATAGACAAGAGTTAGATTCATAAAAAAAATACTTATTATTACAAGCAATTTTTACATATATCATAAAGCATAAGCACACTATATTACATATATTACACCACACGAATACAACTATCTTATTCCGACTCGCTTGTTTCTTCTTCTTCGGTTTTGGTTCGTTTTGCCAAGTTTCTAGGGATATATGATGTTCCCCTAATACGAGCCGTCTTTTTCCACATTGGTTTAGAAAAACCTGGTGGTTTAGAGGTTCCCAGGTCATTGTTACAACTTAAGGACTTCGGGGGTTGACGATACATATAAAGTTCATCGGGGTTGGAATTAGATTTCTCTATTTTTATGCCCTTTCCCTTATTATTTTCCTTTGCCTTTTTAAATTCAGTTGGGGTAATTTCTATAACATCATCGGAATTCTCGTCGAAATCCGATTCATCGGAGAATTGGTAATCCTTCCAATATTTTGCTTCCTTGGCGGAAACACCATTGACCATAATTAACCTTGGTCGGTTGGTTGAGGCTTTTCTTTTACTTAACCGTTTTATTATTTCCCCCACCGGTTCTATTTCTTCATCCGGTTCCGATTCTTCTTCCGGTTCCGATTCTTCTTCCGGTTCCGACTTTTCTTCCGGTTCCTCTTCGGGAACTTGTGAATCAGTCCACGAATCATTCCAATTTACATTTGACTCTTCATTATTATTAGGTGAGTCAATGGGACTTGTTCTAGAGGTATACATCTATCACATAATATCAAACGCGTTAAGAGATTAATATATCACATAATATTCACATGTTAAAAATATATAGTTTTCAACAAAATTTGTTAAGCAATCATTTTTCAAGTAAACACGGTCGAAGTCCAGACTCACTAATGCATCCTAACAAACTCGATAAGACACACTAATGCAAAATTCTGTTTCTCTAAGACCAACGCTCGGATACCAACTGAAATGTCCCGTTCTTATTGATTAAAAACGTTCCATATTAATTGATTTCGTTGCGAGGTTTTGACCTCTATATGTGTCATAACCCGTCCTTAACCATAAGAACGAGTTAGATAACGTATGATTTCATTGCGAGGTATTGACCTCTATATGCGACATTTTTAAAAGAACAACTGCATTTATTTTACATTACATACCATAACTCTTATTTTAATACAAGCTTTAGACAATAAAAAGATGATTATCGTTTAGCGATAATCTTAGACTTACAAACTTTACATGTGATGATAACAATACGATTTCTAGCATATTTTACATTTCAATTCCTCGGATATGCAGTTTTATTTTTGACACAAATATGCATACTCAAGATCTTGCTTAAATTCAACATGTTGCAGCGGAAGCTTTTAGTTATCACCTGAGAATAAACATGCTTAAAACGTCAACATAAAGTTGGTGAGATATAGGTTTAATGCCGGCAGCAATATATATATATATATATAGACCACAAGATTTCATATATAAACATTTTAATAAAAATATTCTAAGTGGTTGAGCACTTGGTAACCATACTTAACATTTAATCACGTCGCATATTCCCTTTATTATGAAATGTTACTACACCGTACCAAGTATAGTCACGAAACGAAGTACTGTGCAACCGTTGAATACTGGTCGTCCAGTCCGGTTGGGGTTGTTAGGCCCGATAGATCTATCAACAGGATTCGCGTTTACAATACCGCTGTAAATAGTAGTTACCAAGCTACAGGGAAGTATGCCAGTGGTACAACTCAACGTAGAATATATTTTTCAGTTACTTGTGTCCATATCGTAAAACATAAAATACATGTATTCTCATCCCGAAATACTTAGAGTTTAAAAGTGGGACTATATACTCACTTTTTCCTTGAAGATATATATATTTTGACTTGGTCTCCGATTGATATCACGAACCTATCCATATATAATATATCAATATATTTTCATTTTAAACAATCGTCACATATATATACTTATAATACTTTTAATGTCTTCTTAGTCCGTAGTTAGCAATTCAATTTCAATGGTTCATATTTAGGTGTTTAATAAATAAATAAACCCCCCCCTCGAAATAAATAAAACCCCATCGTATTCGTATTGGTCGGGATTAATCTTGACCCACGGTACCGGTGTTGTCAAATGACGTGTTGCGTACGTGCATGAGGTCTTATGATTAATCTTCTCGTGTTGTTTACGGGTGATCCTGAAATATATAAAATTAAATTATGAGTACATATATATAAAATATCATGTTATTTTAGAAAGATGTGATTTATTTAATTTTTCTCCAATTATTTTCGTGGCTAAACTAGTTTTGGATATCCAATCTCGTTTTGGTCATAGTTTCTTCGTTACAACTCCGTTTTCGTTGGTTCAACTTGCCACTTCCTTGGATCGAGTCCTTCTTTAAGAATATGAACTGTAAATACCTTAGTTTGTATTCGAAATCACAGGTCATAGGTCAAACTTTGGTGAAACTTATGAAGTTAATCATTTTCCCTTATGTAAACAACATTAAATGATTATTTTTCTAAAAATACTTATACTTTGAGTTAAATCATGAAATTTTTATGTGTTATCATATTCATAGTAAATATCATTTTTCCAGAAAATAAACCTCCAATTCAAGGTTCAAAATAGTTTTTAATTATCCAACCCAAAACAGCCCCCGGTTGCACTCCGACGTCGTAAATTCAGTTTTTAAGGTGTTCTTTGAAAAACCAAGTTATACCTTGTTAAATTAGCATATATTTATGATATATTACAGGTCTTGAAGTATTTTAAAAGTTAAGTTAGAAGGATCTATTTAGTTTGCAAACAAGTTTGAAATCATTCAAACTATGTTCTTGTTGTTAAAATTGTATACCATAAAATAAGATAGCTATATATATATGAATCGAATAAGGTTATGAACAAAGTTACTACCTCAAGTTACTTGGACAAGATTGCTGTAAAAGAGGAGTAAAAACCTAGAACCAAAAGAGTGGTGGAGTTAGATGAAAGATTGGAAGTAAACTTGTGTTCTTGGAAGGATTCTTGAAGTGTTTTTGTAAGGGTTTTCTTATGGTGTTTAAGTGATGTTCTTGAAGCTAGATTTTCATGGTGATAGGCTGAGATGGTTAAGGTGTTTAAGGCTCATAAGTGTGTGTGTATTTAGCTAGAAAATTGAAGTAAAAATGAATCAAAATGATGATCTCCCATGGCTTATTAAAAACGTGAACCAAGGAGACAAAAACAAGATTTTCAAGTTTGTAATTTTATGTAATTAGTCAAGCATTCTTCCAAATTGTAATTACCTTATACCTAGGGCATGAACAAGGTAGTTACCTTATACATAAGGCATGAACAAGGGCTGGTTGGTGGTGATTTGATGTGTATATACCAATAGTAAATACGTATAGAAGCTAGGTATGATACGAGTACATATACTCTAGATATACGTATAGAAATCTTGTGAAAACGGAACGAGGATTCAAATATAGCTATCTTTTGTGAATACACTTATATTGTTTTATGTATTTAAGTCCTTAAAAGTGATTAAATACATTACATATACGATATATGTATAAACATTATAGGTCATAAGTATTTATGTCAAATAACGTTACGTATGGTTATTGTTTTGAAAACTTAAGTTAGTAGTTTCAAAATATACATATAACTTATTGTTATTAATACAAAATGAGGTATTACAACATCCTTAGATCATGTTAAATATGTATATATACATATATATACACAAACGTATAATTATCATATGTTATATAGTTCGTGATATCATCGGTCAACTAGACGGTCAAACGTTGTGTAAAACTCTTTTCAAAAACATAAGTTTCGACAATTTGGATTGCTTATCATGTTGGTAAGGTTTAATTTATGTAAATATTAATCTTATAAGTATAGATTGATCGAAAAAGTCCGGGTCATTACAGTACCTACCCGTTAAATAAATTTCGTCCCGAAATTTTAAAATTGTACCTATTTTGCGTCATCGGGAAACAAGTGTGGATACTTTTGTTTCATCTGATCCTTTCGTTCCCAAGTAAACTCAGGACCCCTTCGAGCATTCCAACGAACCTTAACGATCGGTATGTTGCTCTTCTTGAGCCGTTTAACTTCACGATCCATGATTTCGATTGGTTCTTCGATGAATTGTAGTTTCTCGTCGACATGGATTTCTTCAAGAGGAATGGTGAGATCTTCCTTTGCAAGACACTTCTTAAGGTTTGAGACGTGAAATGTATTATGTACTCCAGCGAGTTGTTGTGGTAACTCGAGTCGATAAGCTACCGGTCCAATGCGTTCGATAATCTTGAACGGGCCTACATATCTTGGGTTCAGCTTACCCCTTTTTCCAAAGCGTATTACACCTTTCCACGGTGACACCTTTAACATAACCATGTCCCCGATCTGAAACTCTAATGGTTTTCTTCGGACATCGGCGTAGCTCTTTTGGCGACTACGGGCCGTTCTCAATCTCTCCTTGATTTGTACTATCTTTTCAGTAGTTTCATGTATGATCTCGGGACCAGTTAATTGTCGATCTCCTACTTCATTCCAACAGATAGGAGATCTACACTTCCTTCCATACAGTGCTTCGAATGGTGCAGCTTTAATGCTCGCATGATAACTATTATTATACGAGAATTCTGCTAATGGTAAATACTTATCCCATCCGTTTCCAAAATCGATCACACATGCCCTGAGCATGTCTTCAAGAGTCTGAATTGTTCTTTCACTCTGCCCGTCAGTTTGCAGATGATATGCGGTGCTCATATCTAAACGAGTTCCTAGGGCCTCTTGTAGTGATTGCCAGAACTTTGATGTAAATCTACTATCTCGATCGGATATAATGTAAATTGGTATTCCATGCCTTGAAACTATTTCCTTTATATATAATCGTAATAATTTCTCCATTCTATCTGTTTCCTTTATAGGCAAGAAATGTGCAGATTTGGTAAGACGATCAACAATTACCCAAATGGTGTCATATCCCCAGGCAGTCTTTGGTAACTTCGTGATGAAATCCATGGTAATACCATCCCATTTCCATTCTGGGATTTCTGGTTGTTGAAGTAACCCTGACGGCTTCTGGTGTTCTGCTTTGACTTTGGAACAAGTTAAACACTCCCCAACATATGTTGCAACGTCTGTCTTTAAATTAGGCCACCAATAATGTGTCTTAAGATCTTGGTACATCTTTCCAACTCCAGGATGTATCGAATATCTTGTCTTATGTGCCTCGTTCAATATCAACTTCCTTAATCCACCCAACTTCGGTACCCAAATACGATTTGCAAAATATCGAATTCCATCTTCCCGCATAACGAGTTGCTTCTCATACTTCTTCATTATTTCATTTCCTATATTTTCTTTAGTAAGTGCTTCTCGTTGAACTTCTTTGATTTGTGAGTTGAGATTCATGCGAATTTTTATGTTCATCGCTCGTACTCGAATTGGTTCTCGTTCCTTTCTGCTTAGTGCGTCAGCCACCACATTCGCTTTCCCGGGATGATAACGAATTTCACAGTCATAGTCGTTTATTAACTCGACCCACCTACGTTGCCTCATGTTCAGCTATTTCTGATCAAAAATATGTTGAAGGCTTTTATGATCAGTAAACACAGTGCATTTAACCCCATACAAGTAGTGTCTCCATATCTTCAATGCAAACACGACTGCTCCCAGTTCTAGATCATGCGTCGTATAATTCCGCTCGTGAATCTTCAATTGTCGGGATGCGTATGCAATAAGTTTCTTCCGTTGCATAAGAACGCAACCAAAACCTTGTCGCGAAGCGTCACAATATATTTCAAAATCATCGTTCCCTTCTGGTAACGATAAAATAGGCGCCGTAGTCAACTTCTTTTTCAGTAATTGAAACGCACTCTCCTGCTCAGAAGTCCATTCATATTTCTTCCCTTTTTGCGTTAACGCTGTCAACGGCTTAGCTATTCGGGAAAAATCTTGAATAAACCTTCTATAATAACCGGCTAAACCCAAAAATTGGCGTATCTGCATTGGTGTCTTAGGAGTCTCCCATTTTTCAATGGCTTCAATTTTAGCTGGGTCAACCTGAATTCCTTTGCTACTAACAACATGGCCAAGAAATTGCACTTCTTTCAACCAGAAAGCACACTTAGAAAATTTAGCGTATAGCTGTTCTTTTCTCAACAACTCTAATATTAACCTTAAATGCTGCTCATGCTCTTGCTCACTCTTGGAATAGATAAGAATGTCATCAATGAAAACAATAACAAACTTATCTAAATATGGACTACAAACTCGATTCATGAGGTCCATGAATACAGCTGGCGCATTCGTCAATCCAAACGGCATGACCAAAAATTCATAATGACCGTAACGTGTCCGAAAAGCAGTTTTCGGTATATCTTCTTCTTTGACGCGTAATTGATGATAGCCCGATCTTAGGTCAATTTTCGAGTACACACATGATCCTTGGAGATGATCAAATAAGTCGTCAATTCTCGGTAGTGGATACCGATTCTTGATAGTTAACTTATTTAATTCACGATAATCTTTACACATTCGGAAAGATCCGTCTTTCTTCTTGACGAATAAAATTGGAGCTCCCCACGGTGAAGTACTTGGTCGTATGAATCCACGATCCAGTAATTCTTTTAACTGACTCTGAAGTTCTTTTAACTCGGACGGTGCAAGCCTATATGGAGCACGGGCAACCGGTGCAGCTCCTGGTACAAGATCTATTTGAAATTCTACAGATCTAAATGGAGGTAATCCCGGCAACTCTTCCGGAAATACTTCAGGAAAATCTCTTGCCACGGGCACGTCATTGATGCACTCCTCTTTTTCTTTCTTTTCGATTTTATTAACATGTGCTAGAATAGCATAACATCCCTTTTCTAAACACTTCTTGGCTTTCAAACAGCTAATGAGTTTTAGCTTTGAGTTACCCTTCTCTCCATAAATCATCACCGGCATTTTATCCTTACAAGGAATGCGAATTGCCTTCTTGGCACACACAACTTCAGCTCCTACTTTGGACATCCAGTCCATGCCGACTATTACATCAAAACTTCCTAATTCTACGGGTATCAAGTCGATTTTAAACGTTTCTCCGGCTTAATTTATTTTACAATCACGACAAATTTTATCAGCTTTAATTAGTTTACCATTAGCTAACTCAATCATGTACTTAGCATCTAGAGGTAATGATGAACAATTCAATTTAGTGTAAAAATTTCTACACACGTAACTTCTATCGGCACCAGTATCAAATATAATAGATGCTGATAAGTTATTAATGGTAAACGTACCCGTAACAAGCTCCGGGTCTTCACACGCCTCTCTAGCATTAATAACAAATGCTCTTCCTCGTGCAGCTCCATTATTCTTCTCTGGATTCGGACACTGGCTCTTATAATGACCCTGTTTTCCACACCCATAACAAGTAATGGTAGCCAAAGCAGTTCTATTTGCATTGGTGGCAGGAGTCTTGGTACCATTTGTATTTGTAACGAGAGCCCTACAATCTTC
Organism: Rutidosis leptorrhynchoides; assembly: GCF_046630445.1. Lineage (NCBI taxonomy): Eukaryota > Viridiplantae > Streptophyta > Magnoliopsida > Asterales > Asteraceae > Rutidosis > Rutidosis leptorrhynchoides. The sequence continues at coordinate 244,515,143 of NC_092343.1, forward strand.
AGCAAGATGACCCTTTCGATTACATTTGTTGCATACCACATTACAGTAACCAGAGTGATGTTTGTGGCATCGGTTGCATAAAGGATTTTGTCCTTTGTAACCAAAGCTTAAACCACTACCCGCACCTTGCGTGATTTCTTGTTTCTTAAAAGATTGTTGTTGATTACCTCGATCATAATTTCCATTCCACTTTCTTTTGTTACCTGATACCTTCACATCAGTATTGGATACTTTCTTATCCATGATGACCTGATCCATTAGCTCGTTTGCCATGGTTATAGCTTCATGAATTGTCTTAGGTTTCGATGCTGTAACATTTGCCTTGACCTTTTTGGGCAAACCATCTTTGTACATTTCAATCTTCCGTTCTTCGGTTGGATCCAATTCAGGACATAGCAAAACTAATTCCATGAATCGCTGATTGTAGTTGGTGATTTCAGTACCAACAACCTTCAGACTTCGTAATTCATCTTCTAACTTCCTAACCTCGTTCCTTGGACAATATTCGTTGATTAACATTGTTTTGAATTCTTCCCATGGAGTATCATAAGCTACATCTCCTCCTACAGCCTTCACATAATTTTTCCACCACGTGAGTGCACTATCTTGTAAAGTGCACGATGCATACTTGGTCATGTCCTTTTCAACACAACCACTGATTTTAAACACAGTCTCCATTTTTTCTATCCACCGGGTTAAACCGATCGGTCCTTCCGTTCCACTGAATGATGAGGGCTTGCAAGCTTGAAAAGTTTTGTAGGTGCATCCTACACGAGGATTTGGGTTAACTGCAGCAGCTCTTGTAGCCTCGACCCATAACATTCTGTCGTTCACTCGCTGATTGATGAGTTCCTGGATTTCTTGTTCCGTCATTCGGTTCAATCGCGCCATAATCTTCAATAATAATGAAAAAAAATAATTATTCACATGGAATATTATAGATGTAGTGTATATTTACAGTACATTATAGCTTATTAATAATATGAACCAGGTATTATTATAAAAGCCTTTTCTTCTTATTAGCGTTTTATAATTATATCTAGGGTAGTACCTACCCGTTAATGTTCATACTTAATAGCTTAGTACAGAACCAATTACTACTATCTAAATAATATTTAACCATGGAAAATTATTGCATTTCATACTTCACTATTTTACATATGCTTATCTTACATCGAACATTAAGCAAACCACACTAATAATATTATACAAAACATTATATGATCCCATGGTTTAATACGGCAGCGCATCGTTTGGTCTATTTTCTAGGACGTTTAGGTTCAAAGAATCGCTTAACGCTTATCCTGGCTGTCTGCCTATATTTTGGCTGTGGGGCTGAAGAACTGGATGCCGGGATAGAATGAATAGGAATAGCGGGAATAGGGGTGGTAGTGTCTAGTGGAGTTGGTGCCACATCATCCTCTCTAGACTCGGGATTTAGATTTTCCATTTCAGTAGCCTTTCGTTTCTTTCCTCGTTCGAACTTGTCTTTCGTAATTTCCTGTATTTCTTGCTCCTCGGGATCACTTTCCGGTTCCTCTTCAACTGATTCATCCGGAACTTGTGAGTCTTCCCCAAAGGTGTCGTTTTCATCATCAGATAGATTAATGACTGGAACACCATCTGAAGAGTCTGGTTCGGAGTCGCTGAATGTGATAACAAGTTTTGAGCCTGACATCTATCACACAACAACTAACCCATTAGTACTACATAATATTTACATATAAATTTTAACCAACAATGGTAAGCAATGGTTTTTAAATCAGACCCGGTCAAAGTCCAGACTTACTAATGTATCCTAACGACTTATCAGTTAGACACACTAATGCAAACCTGGTTCGCTAAGACCACCGCTCTGATACCACATGTCATAACCCGTCCTTAACCATAAGAACGAGTTAGATAACGTATGATTTCATTGCGAGGTATTGACCTCTATATGCGACATTTTTAAAAGAACAACTGCATTTATTTTACATTACATACCATAACTCTTATTTTAATACAAGCTTTAGACAATAAAAAGATGATTATCGTTTAGCGATAATCTTAGACTTACAAACTTTACATGTGATGATAACAATACGATTTCTAGCATATTTTACATTACAATTCCTCGGATATGCAGTTTTATTTTTGACACAAATATGCATACTCAAGATCTTGCTTAAATTCAACATGTTGCAGCGGAAGCTTTTAGTTATCACCTGAGAATAAACATGCTTAAAACGTCAACATAAAGTTGGTGAGATATAGGTTTAATGCCGGCAGCAATATATATATATAGACCACAAGATTTCATATATAAACATTTTAATAAAAATATTCTAAGTGGTTGAGCACTTGGTAACCATACTTAACATTTAATCACGTCGCATATTCCCTTTATTATGAAATCTTACTACACCGTACCAAGTATAGTCACGAAACGAAGTACTGTGCAACCGTTGAATACTGGTCGTCCAGTCCGGTTGGGGTTGTCAGGCCCGATAGATCTATCAACAGGATTCGCGTTTACAATACCGCTGTAAATAGTAGTTACCAAGCTACAGGGAAGTATGCCAGTGGTACAACTCAACGTAGAATATATTTTTCAGTTACTTGTGTCCATATCGTAAAACATAAAATACATGTATTCTCATCCCGAAATACTTAGAGTTTAAAAGTGGGACTATATACTCACTTTTGCCTTGAAGATATATATATTTTGACTTGGTCTCCGATTGATATCACGAACCTATCCATATATAATATATCAATATATTTTCATTTTAAACAATCGTCACATATATATACTTATAATACTTTTAATGTCTTCTTAGTCCGTAGTTAGCAATTCAATTTTAATGGTTCATATTTAGGTGTTTAATAAATAAATAAAACCCCCCCTCGAAATAAATAAAACCCCATCGTATTCGTATTGGTCGGGATTAATCTTGACCCACGGTACCGGTGTTGTCAAATGACGTGTTGCGTACGTGCATGAGGTCTTATGATTAATCTTCTCGTGTTGTTTACGGGTGATCCTGAAATATATAAAATTAAATTATGAGTACATATATATAAAATATCATGTTATTTTAGAAAGATGTGATTTATTTAATTTTTCTCCAATTATTTTCGTGGCTAAACTAGTTTTGGATATCCAATCTCGTTTTGGTCATAGTTTCTTCGTTACAACTCCGTTTTCGTTGGTTCAACTTGCCACTTCCTTGGATCGAGTCCTTCTTTAAGAATATGAACTGTAAATACCTTAGTTTGTATTCGAAATCACAGGTCATAGGTCAAACTTTGGTGAAACTTATGAAGTTAATCATTTTCCCTTATGTAAACAACATTAAATGATTATTTTTCTAAAAATACTTATGCTTTGAGTTAAATCATGAAATTTTTATGTGTTATCATATTCATAGTAAATATCATTTTTCCAGAAAATAAACCTCCAATTCAAGGTTCAAAATAGTTTTTAATTATCCAACCCAAAACAGCCCCCGGTTGCACTCCGACGTCGTAAATTCAGTTTTTAAGGTGTTCTTTGAAAAACCAAGTTATACCTTGTTAAATTAGCATATATTTATGATATATTACAGGTTTTGAAGTATTTTAAAAGTTAAGTTAGAAGGATCTATTTAGTTTGCAAAAAAGTTTGAAATCATTCAAACTATGTTCTTGTTGTTAAAATTGTATACCATAAAATAAGAAAGCTATATATATAAGAATCGAATAAGGTTATGAACAAAGTTACTACCTCAAGTTACTTGGAAAAGATTGTTGTAAAAGAGGAGTAAAAACCTAGAACCAAAAGAGTGGTGGAGTTGGATGAAAGATTGGAAGTAAACTTGTGTTCTTGGAAGGATTCTTGAAGTGTTTTTGTAAGGGTTTTCTTATGGTGTTTAAGTGATGTTCTTGAAGCTAGATTTTCATGATGATAGGCTGAGATGGTTAAGGTGTTTAAGGCTCATAAGTGCGTGTGTATTTAGCTAGAAAATTGAAGTAAAAATGAATCAAAATGATGATCTCCCATGGCTTATTAAAAACGTGAACCAAGGAGACAAAAACAAGATTTTCAAGTTTGTAATTTTATGTAATTAGTCAAGCATTCTTCCAAATTGTAATTACCTTATACCTAGGGCATGAACAAGGTAGTTACCTTATACATAAGGCATGAACAAGGGCTGGTTGGTGGTGATTTGATGTGTATATACCAATAGTAAATACGTATAGAAGCTAGGTATGATACGAGTACATATACTCTAGATATACGTATAGAAATCTTGTGAAAACGGAACGAGGATTCAAATATAGCTATCTTTTGTGAATACACTTATATTGTTTTATGTATTTAAGTCCCTAAAAGTGATTAAATACATTACATATACGATATATGTATAAACATTATAGGTCATAAGTATTTATGTCAAATAACGTTACGTATGGTTATTGTTTTGAAAACTTAAGTTAGTAGTTTCAAAATATACATATAACTTATTGTTATTAATACAAAATGAGGTATTACAACATCCTTAGATCATGTTAAATATGTATATATACATATATATACACAAACGTATAATTATCATATGTTATATAGTTCGTGATATCATCGGTCAACTAGACGGTCAAACGTTGTGTAAAACTCTTTTCGAAAACATACGTTTCGACAATTTGGATTGCTTATCATGTTGGTAAGGTTTAATTTATGTAAATATTAATCTTATAAGTATAGATTGATCGAAAAAGTCCGGGTCATTACAATATGAGACGTTTTTCAAAGACTGCATTCATTTTAAAACAAACCATAACCTTTATTTCATCAATAAAGGTTTAAAAAGCTTTACGTAGATTATCAAATAATGATAATCTAAAATATTCTGTTTACACACGACCATTACATAATGGTTTACAATACAAATATGTTACAACAAAATAAGTTTCTTGAATGCAGTTTTTACACAATATCATACAAGCATGGACTCCAAATCTCGTCCTTATTTAAGTATGCGACAGCGGAAGCTCTTAATAATCACCTGAGAATAAACATGCTTAAAACGTCAACAAAAATGTTGGCGAGTTATAGGTTTAACCTATATATATCAAATCATAATAATAGACCACAAGATTTCATATTTTAATACACATCTCATACATAGAGATAAAAATTATTCATATGGTGAACACCTGGTAACCGACATTAACAAGATGCATATATAAGAATATCCCCATCATTCCGGGACACCCTTCGGATATGATATAAATTTCGAAGTACTAAAGCATCCGGTACTTTGGATGGGGTTTGTTAGGCCCAATAGATCTATCTTTAGGATTCGCGTCAATTAGGGTGTCTGTTCCCTAATTCTTAGATTACCAGACTTTATAAAAAGGGGCATATTCGATTTCAATAATTCAACCATAGAATGTAGTTTCACGTACTTGTGTCTATTTTGTAAATCATTTATAAAACCTGCATGTATTCTCATCCCAAAAATATTAGATTTTAAAAGTGGGACTATAACTCACTTTCACAGATTTTTACTTCGTCGGGAAGTAAGACTTGGCCACTGGTTGATTCACGAACCTATAACAATATATACATATATATCAAAGTATGTTCAAAATATATTTACAACACTTTTAATATATTTTGATGTTTTAAGTTTATTAAGTCAGCTGTCCTCGTTAGTAACCTACAACTAGTTGTCCACAGTTAGATGTACAGAAATAAATCGATAAATATTATCTTGAATCAATCCACGAGCCAGTGTATACGTATCTCAGTATTGATCACAACTCAAACTACATATATTTTGGAATCAACCTCAACCCTGTATAGCTAACTCCAACATTCACATATAGAGTGTCTATGGTTGTTCCGAAATATATATAGATGTGTCGACATGATAGGTCGAAACATTGTATACGTGTCTATGGTATCTCAAGATTACATAATATACAATACAAGTTGATTAAGTTATGGTTGGAATAGATTTGTCACCAATTTTCACGTAGCTAAAACGAGAAAAATTATCCAATCTTGTTTTACCCATAACTTCTTCATTTTAAATCCGTTTTGTAGTGACCCGAACTTTTCCATGTTTATATATATTAATTGAGATTGATATTTACATGATTAAATGTTTCCAACATGTTAAGCAATCAAACTTGTTAAGACTTGATTAATTGAAATATATTTCATATAGACAATTGACCACCCAAGTTGACCGGCGATTCACGAACGTTAAAACTTGTAAAAATGACATGACGATATATATATGGATATACATATGGTTAACATGAGATTATGATAAGTAAGTATCTCCATAAGTATATTAACAATGAGTTATATACATATAAACAAGACTACTAACTTAAGGATTTCGAAACGAGACATATATGTAACGATTATCGTTGTAACGACATTTAAATGTATATATATCATATTAAGATATATTAATATATCGTAATATCATGATAATATAATAATTTAATATCTCATTAGATATAATAAACAATGGGTTAACAACATTAATTGAGATCGTTAACTTAAAGGTTTCAAAACAACACTTACATGTAACGACTAACGATGACTTAATGACTCAGTTAAAATGTATATACATGTAGTGTATTTAGATGTATTAAAATACTTTTGGAAGACTTCAAGACATATATCAAAACACTCATACTTAACGAAAATGGTTACAGTTACTTTTCCATTCTTTTCTTTCATCAAGAATTCTAGTCGTATTCTTACCCGTATTATACACAGCTTCAAAACGTACTTACTATGAGTATATACCAATAGGAACTAGCATGGGATTCCACTCTTGATTATGTCATGTATGACTAATCAATTTTAACTTCTACCATGAGCTAGTCAACTAACTAGAACTCCTTTTAACCCTACTCACCACTCACCAATTACCACTCATCATTCACTCCATTTCACTTTCAATTCTCTTTCTAATTCTCTCTCAACACACACACATACACTATTATGAACGTATTTTTCCAGTAGTTAATCATCATCTTCATCAAAAATCACTTCAAGAATCAAGCTATAATCATCATAGGAAGAACACTTCAAGAACACTTCAAAAATCCCTTCAAGTTTACTAATTTACTTCCAAGCTTTCTAATCCATTCCAAGTAATCATCTAAGATCAAGAAACCTTTGTTATATACAGTAGGTTATATTTCTTATTCAAGGTAATATTCATATTCAAACTTTGATTCAATTTCTATAACTATAAACTATCTTAATTCGAGTAAAAATCTTACTTGAACTTGTTTTTGTGTCATGATCCTACTTCAAGAACTTTCAAGCCATCCAAGATCCTTTGAAGCTAGATCATTTCTTGTCACTTCCAGTAGGTTTACCTACTAAACTTGAGGTAGTAATGATGTTCATAACATCATTCGATTCATATATATAAAACTATCTTATTCGAAGGTTTAAACTCGTAATCACTAGAACATAGTTTAGTAAATTCTAAACTTGTTCGCAAACAAAAGTTAATCCTTCTAACTTGACTTTTAAAATTAACTACACACATGTTCTATATCTATATGATATGCTAACTTAATGATTTAAAACCTGGAAACACGAAAAACACCGTAAAATCGGATTTACGCCGTCGTAGTAACACCGCGGGCTGTTTTGGGTTAGTTAATTAAAAACTATGATAAACTTTGATTTAAAAGTTGTTATTCTGAGAAAATGATTTTTATTATGAACATGAAACTATATCCAAAAATTATGGTTAAACTCAAAGTGGAAGTATGTTTTCTAAAATGGTCATCTAGACGTCGTTCTTTCGACGGAAATGACTACCTTTACAAAAACGACTTGTAACTTATTTTTCCGACTATAAACCTATACTTTTCTGTTTAGATTCATAAAATAGTGTTCAATATGAAACCATAGCAATTTGATTCACTCAAAACGAATTTAAAATGAAGAAGTTATGGGTAAAACAAGATTGGATAATTTTTCTCATTTTAGCTACGTAAAAATTGGTAACAAATCTATTCCAACCATAACTTAATCAACTTGTATTATATATTATGTAATCTTGAGATACCATAGACACGTATACAATGTTTCGACCTATCATGTCGACACATCTATATATATTTCGGAACAACCATAGACACTCTATATGTGAATGTTGGAGTTAGCTATACAGGGTTGAGGTTGATTCTAAAATATATATAGTTTGAGTTGTGATCAATACTGAGATACGTATACACTGGGTCATGGATTGATTCAAGATAATATTTATCGATTTATTTCTGTACATCTAACTGTGGACAACTAGTTATAGGTTACTAACGAGGACAGCTGACTTAATAAACTTAAAACATCAAAATATATTAAAAGTGTTGTAAATATATTTTAAACATACTTTGATATATATGTATATATTGTTATAGGTTCGTGAATCAACCAGTGGCCAAGTCTTACTTCCCGACGAAGTAAAAATCGGTGAAAGTGAGTTTCATTATTCCCTTTTTAAATACTTTTGCAATATATATTTTTGGGACTGAGAATACATGCGTTGCTTTTATAAATGCTTTACGAAATAGACACAAGTGATCAAAACTACATTCTATGGCTGGATTATTAAATCGAATATGTCCCTTTTTAGTCTGGTAATCTAAGAATTAGGGAACAGACACCCTAATTGACGCGAAGCCTAAAGATAGATCTATTGGGCCTAACAAACCCCATCCAAAGTATCGGATGCTTTAGTACTTCGAAATTTATATCATATCCGAAGGGTGTCCCGGAATGATGGGGATATTCTTATATATATGCATCTTGTTAATGTCGGTTACCAGGTGTTCACCATATGAATGATTTTTATCTCTATGTATGGGATGTGTATTGAAATATGAAATCTTGTGGTCTATTATTACGATTTGATATATATAGGTTAAACCTATAACTCACCAACATTTTTGTTGATGTTTAAAGCATGTTTATTCTCAGGTGAATACTAAGAGCTTCCGCTGTTACATACTAAAATAAGGACAAGATTTGGAGTCCATGTTTGTAGGATATTGTGTAAAAACTGCATTCAAGAAACTGATTTCGATGTAACATATTTGTATTGTAAACCATTATGTAATGGTCGTGTGTAAACAGGATATTTTAGATTATCATTATTTGATAATCTACGTAAAGCTTTTTAAACCTTTATTTATGAAATAAAGGTTATGGTTTGTTTTAAAAATGAATGCAGTCTTTGAAAAACGTCTCATATAGAGGTCAAAACCTCGCAACGAAATCAATTAATATAGAACGTTTTTAATCAATAAGAACGGGACATTTCACGTTTTGAGTGAATCAAATTGCTATGGTTTCATATTGAACTCTATTTTATGAATCTAAACAGAAAAAGTATAGGTTTATAGTCGGAAAAATAAGTTACAAGTCGTTTTTGTAAAGGTAGTCATTTCAGTCGAAAGAACGACGTCTAGATGACCGTTTTAGAAAACATACTTCCACTTTGAGTTTAACCATAATTTTTGGATATAGTTTCATGTTCATAATAAAAATCATTTTCTCAGAATAACAACTTTTAAATCAAAGTTTATCATAGTTTTTAATTAACTAACCAAAAACAGCCCGCGGTGTTACTACGACGGCGTAAATCCGGTTTTACGGTGTTTTTCGTGTTTCCAGGTTTTAAATCATTAAGTTAGCATATCATATATATATAGAACATGTGTTTAGTTGATTTTAAAAGTCATGTTAGAAGGATTAACATTTGTTTGCAAACAAGTTTAGAATTAACTAAACTATGTTCTAGTGATTACAAGTTTAAAACTTCGAATAAGATAGCTTTATATGTATGAATAGAATGATGTTATGAACATCATTAATACCTTAAGTTCCTTGGATAAACCTACTGGAAAAGAGAAAAATGGATCTAGCTTCAACGGATCCTTGGATGGCTCGAAGTTCTTGAAGCAGAATCATGACACGAAAACAAGTTCAAGTAAGATCATCACTTGAAATAAGATTGTTATAGTTATAGAAATTGAACCAAAGTTTGAATATGATTATTACCTTGTATTAGAATGATAACCTACTGTAAGAAACAAAGATTTCTTGAGGTTGGATGATCACCTTACAAGATTGGAAGTGAGCTACCAAACTTGAAAGTATTCTTGATTTTATGTAACTAGAACTTGTAGAATTTATGAAGAACACTTAGAACTTGAAGATAGAACTTGAGAGAGATCAAGTAGATGAAGAAAATTGAAGAATGAAGGTGTTTGTAGGTGTTTTTGGTCATTGGTGTATGGATTAGATATAAAGGATATGTAATTTTGTTTTCATGTAAATAAGTCATGAATGATTACTCATATTTTTATAATTTTATGAGATATTTCATGCTAGTTGCCAAATGATGGTTCCCACATGTGTTAGGTGACTCACATGGGCTACTAAGAGCTGATAATTGGAGTGTATATACCAATAGTACATACATCTAAAAGCTGTGTATTGTACGAGTACGAATACGGGTGCATACGAGTAGAATTGTTGATGAAACTGAACGAGGATGTAATTGTAAGCATTTTTGTTAAGTAGAAGTATTTTGATAAGTGTATTGAAGTCTTTCAAAAGTGTATAAATACATATTAAAACACTACATGTATATACATTTTAACTGAGTCGTTAAGTCATCGTTAGTCGTTACATGTAAGTGTTGTTTTGAAACCTTTAGGTTAACGATCTTGTTAAATGTTGTTAACCCAATGTTTATAATATCAAATGAGATTTTAAATTATTATATTATCATGATATTATCATGTATGAATATCTCTTAATATGATATATATACATTAAATGTCTTTACAACGATAATCGTTACATATATGTCTCGTTTAAAAATCATTAAGTTAGTAGTCTTGTTTTTACATATGTAGTTCATTGTTAATATACTTAATGATATGTTTACTTATCATAGTATCATGTTAACTATATATATCCATATATATGTCATCATATAGTTTTTACAAGTTTTAACGTTCGTGAATCACCGGTCAACTTGGGTGGTCAATTGTCTATATTAAACATATTTCAATTAATCAAGTCTTAACAAGTTTGATTGCTTAACATGTTGGAAACATTTAATCATGTAAATATCAATCTCAATTAATATATATAAACATGGAAAAGTTCGGGTCACTACACGCTGGACGGACAACTCCACAAAACTGTTGTTTCGAGCCTTCCTGATGCTACTTTTATGCAACCATTACATCTTTTATACGTGTATTCGATAGGATACACCATTACCTATCAACTTTAACAACTTATCGTTGAGGTCAATCCTCGAAAAGGAAAAACTCAACCATACGAACTTCATGGATTGGTTCTGCAATCTAAGAATTGTCCTCAAACTAGAGGATAGGGCGTATGTGTTGGAAGACCCCATTCCCGATCAACCGGATGAGGATGATACGGAAGGCATGGCTTATTGGGAGAAATATTCCACCGATTTGGTGCAAGTTTCTTGCCTCATGCTTGGGACTATGATACCAGAACTCCAAAAGGATTTCGAGCATCATAGTGCATATGACATGATCACACAGTTGAAGGAGATGTTCCATCAACAAGCTCGTGTCGAGCGCTTTGAAACGGTCTGAGTGCTTCATGCATGTCGGATGGACGACTCCCAATCCGTTTCATCTTATGTCCTTAAGATGAAAATCCTAATTGATCGAGCGAATCGTCTAAACTGCAACGTGTCTAATGAATTAGCCACAGACCTTATCCTTAATTCTTTGTCAAAGAGGTTTGACACATTTGTAATGAATTACAACATGAATGGATGGGATAAGAGCATTGGTGAATTACATGCCATGCTTAAGACGGTCGAAGCGAGCATGGGTAAAAGGGCTTCACCCATGTTTATGATCAATGAAGGTGGGTCCAAAAACAATAACACTTCTAAGCCAAAGTCGGCTAAGAGGAAAGGACCCGCCTACCAAGGCAAAGGCAAGGGAAAGAGGAAGATGGTTACCCCTACCAACAATAACAAGAAGCAAAAGGTTGCCGATAAAGCTAACCCCAAGGAAGATTCGTGCTTTGGTTGCGGTGAAATGGGTTACTGGAAACGCAACTGCTCGGTCTACCTAAAGGAGTTGAAAGAAAAGAGGGATGCAGGGCAAACCGCAGGTAATGTATATATGGTATAAATTGAGCTTAGTATTACTTCTTCTAATACATGGGTATTAGAAACAGGATGTGGAACTCATATTTGCAATTCTTTGAAGGGGTTCAAAAGAAGTAATCAAGATACAGGAACAACAAGTCTCTTTATGGGAAATGGAGCAAGGGTGCAAGTGAAAGCTCAAGGAGACTTTGTTTTAAAGCTTCCAAGTGGTTTGGAGCTTATTTGGAAAAATGTTTTGTATGCACCCGATTAATCACGAAACATTATTTCTGTATCCCGTTTGAAACAATATGGTTTTAATCTTAATTTCATTAATGATGATATCCATGTTTATTTAGATAATGTGTTCTATTTTAAGGCTTGGCCTTTGAATGGTATTTATGAATTGGTTCATGATGACACATCATACAGTAGCTCAATGTTCCATGCAAACACCAAGAAACTCAAAAGGGATTTGAGTGATTCCTACTTATGGCATTGTCGCCTTGGTCACATAAACAAGAATCGAATGCATACACTTCAAAAGAATGGACTTTTGAAATCAAATGAACTAGACTCATTTGATGTATGTGAATCTTGTTTACAAGGCAAAATGACTAAAGCACCTTTCAAAGGGTCCTATGAAAGGGCTAAAGACTTATTTGGATTAATACATTCGGATGTATGTGGACCCTTTAAGCCCATGACTAGGAAAGGTGAAAGATACTTCGTCACATTCATTGATGACTTTAGTCGTTTCGGATATGTCTACTTGTTAAGACATAAGGACGAAACTTTTAAAGCATTCAAGGAATATCAAAACGATGTACAAAATCAACTCAATAAGACAATCAAGGTACTTTGTACCGATAGAGGAGGTGAATACCTAAGCGATGCTTTCCAAGATCATCTTAAAAGTTGTGGGATTATCTCGCAACTTACTCCTCCTGGAACACCCCAACTTAATGGAGTTTCCGAAAGGAGGAACCGAACCCTAATGGATATGGTTCGATCTATGATGGCTAGAAGCTCGTTACCTCTATCATTTTGGGGTTATTGTCTATGCTCTGTGGCGCGTATTCTAAATATGGCCCCAACCAAGAAAGTGGAACGAACTCCTCATGAGATGTGGTTTGGAAAACCTCCATCTCTGTCATACTTAAAGGTATGGGAATGTGAAGCTTATCCTAAGCGTTACGTCCCTAATAAGTTGAATGCTCGATCCACGAAGTGTATCTTCATAGGATACCCCAAGGATGATATGGGATATTATTTCTATGATCCATCCGAGCAGAATGTATTTGTTGCTCAAAAGGCTGAATTCCTTGAAACTAAGTTCCTAATGGAAGGAAATAGTCAAAGGACGATAAATCTTGAAGAGGTTCAAGATCAAGAAGATAATACACAATTGGTTAACACTAGCACTCAACATGAAAATGTTGAGAGTGATCAAATGGATGATCAAAATACACAACACGTTCGCAGATCTGGTAGGATTAGTAATCCTCCTGAGAGATATGGGTTTCTCATGGATGGTTGCTATGTGGTTGATTTGGATGAACCAACAAACTACCAAGATGCTTTATCAAGGATTGATAAAGATAAATGGCCGGAAGCCATGAACGCTGAGATGCAATCCATGTATGACAACCAAGTTTGGGAACTTGTTGAACAACCTACTGGCTCAAGGCTAGTTGATTGTAAATGGCTTTTCAAAATGAAAACCGACATACATGGAAACTTGGATACATATAAAGCTAGACTTGTAGCAAAAGGTTTCACTCAAACTCAAGGGGTTGACTATGATGAAACTTTTTCGCCTGTGGCAATGCTAAAGTCCATTAGGATATTACTTGCCATTGCTGCTCATTATGATTATGAAATATGGCAAATGGATGTCAAGACCGCTTTCCTAAATGGACATCTTGAGGAAGATGTCTATATGGTTCAGCCTGAAGGTTTTGTTGATCCGAAATATCCTAAAAAGGTATGCAAGTTAAAGAAGTCAATCTAAGGATTGAAACAAGCATCTAGAATGTGGAATCATCATTTTAATGAGGAGGCCACGAAATTTGGCTTAATTAAAAATGGAGATGAAGCTTGTGTATACAAGAAAGCTAGTGGGAGCACTATCATGTTCCTTGTACTATATGTGGATGATATATTGTTATTTGGAAATGATATTCCGGCAATGCAAGGTGTTAAAACTTGGTTAAGTAAATGCTTCTCCATTAAGGATCTTGGAGAAGCACAATACGTTTTGGGGATTGGGATCTACAGGGATAGATCCAAGAAACTGATAGGTTTGAATCAAAGTGCATACATTAAAAAGGTCTTGAAAAGGTTCAAGATGGAAAACTCTAAGAAAGGTTTGGTACCTATTCAAAGAGGAACGCCTCTCAGTTCATCCCAGTGTCCTACCATGAAAGATGAACAAGAGAGAATGAAGAAAGTCGCGTACACATCTTCTATTGGGTCAATCATGTATGCAATGATATGCACTAGACCGGATGTGTCATGCGCTCTTAGCCTGACAAGTAGATACCAGAATAACCCAGGAAACAGTCATTGGATTGCTGTCAAAAGTATATTGAAATACCTTAGGAGGACTAAGGATATGTTTCTAATATATGGGACTGATGAGGAGGAACTCACTGTAAAAGGTTACGTGGACGTGAGTTTCCAGACTGATCGAGATGATTCTCGGTCACAGTCCGGTTATGTATTCACGTTAAATGGAGGTGCGGTCTCTTGGAAGAGTTCAAAATAGGGTGTTGTTGCATTATCCACTACAGAGTCAGAGTACATTACCACCTCATTGGCAGCTCAGGAAGCTGCATGGATGAAGAAATTCATCGAAGACTTAGGAGTAGTCTCTTCCATTCAGGACCCTCTTGAGATCTTTTGTGACAACGAGGGTGCGATTGTTCAAATCAAAGAACCTCGTGCTCACCAAAAGACCCGTCACATTGAGCGGAGATTCAACTACATAAGCGATGAAGTTGAAAAGGGAAAGATATGTATTCGCAAGGTTCACACAGATCTTAATATAGCGGATCCTCTCATGAAGCTCTTACATAGAGCAAAACATGCAGGACATGTTTGTGCATTAGGGCTTCGATATTCTAGTGATTGGTTATGATCTGTTTTAAGTATTGTAACGGAACGAAATTGTTCAAACTCATTAATATAATTATGGTATTAATTTATTTTGAGTTATCTTCCTATTTTGCATATTTTATTCATGAATAAGTAATTATTCTAAATTCCGTAGTCGATCACATTTGTGGGAACAAGTGTGAGGTTTAGACTATTATGAACTTGGATTGGTATACATTCACGGTATGAATGTGGGGCAAGGTTGCAACCAAGGCTCATAGATATTAGTGGGATACAAATATTGGAAGACCCGCCCTCAAAATTTACTAAATGGAGCCTTTGTGGTTGATCACATGTAATCTTGAGTAAAGGCAAATATCATTGTATCCTCTGACCTGAGATACATATTAGATTCAGATATTTACCAAGTATTGTGCCTTGATTCTTTTCTTCGCTATTCTGAAATATGGTAGTTCCTAAGGAAGAACTCGGGTGTAATACAAAGTATATATCTAGGACGTATGTAGTCAAGATGGAATTAGTCCCTCTTATTCGTTGAGAGTCAGATGTCTAAGGCCTGATAAAGTTAAATCTAGAAGAGAGTGATCACTCTGTATCTCTTGGATTTAACATGACATCTAGGACGAAAGGTTAAAATGAAATATTCACCTATTCATATTCGAGATGGGAACTCGAAAGGGATGATGTTATTGAATGGCACAAAGTCATAACATATTGGGGGTGATGGACGGTCGTTAGGTGGTATCCATCACTTGCATTAATTTCTTATGTTTCTCGTGCAAGTGGGAGATTGAAGGTATTTAGTATGCCCGAGAGACATATTAAATTAACGTATCTAATATGTTTTGATCCAAGTCGGGTCATACCCAATAACAAGCTTACCGACACCTTATTCGTATTTGATCTTAACGATTGGATCATTGATTAAATACGCGACACTTGAATTTTAAGGAAAAGGTTTCTTAAATAATATTACTTGATATGTTTATATAAGTTATGGAATAACTTATATAACAAGGATTTGATTATTTATAGGTTAAATAATTAATTAAGTTATGTTACATTTTATAAAATTGGTTTTATAAAATATACATAACAAATAATATACAAGTTTATAAAATGTGTTTTATAAAATCAAGTTTTATAAAAACTGATTTTATAAAATCAGTTTTTTTTATAAAACTATATTATAACATGCAATTGTGAGTGGCATGGGAGTTGCAATAAGCATGCAATTGTTTATTAGTCACTACCCATGCTTAACCAACACCAAGACATAGTGTTCTACACTCCTACATGCAAATATATCAAGTAAAAAAGAACAAAAAAACTGCAATTCTGTGCAGTTTCAGCCGTGGGGTTTGAGGCTCCAAACCAAGTTCTTCAAGCACATTTTGTAAGCTAATTTCAAGTGTAATTAAATCCTAACTAAAGGCTAGGTGTTGGTGCAAAAGTTTGGGGTATAACTACTTGAGGTTTCATACTTTTGGAGCTCCATTCTTCATCATCTTCATCATCAACTTGCTCACTTGAAAACTACCCTCAACTAGCTTGAGGAGGTATATAATCTCTACTCTCCTTGTTAATATTTGTAAGTATATATTCATGACTTGATATCTTCATGGAATTCAAATAAAATGGTTTAACACATAAACTTGTTTTCTTAATTGCTATGCTTCCGCTTGCTTTAACATTCATAAAATTAGTTTTGTGACTATGTAAACTCTAAGAACATGTTGTTATGTTGAATTCCATCAACCGAAAGGCTTTCTTTCTTTCTGCGAGTAGGGATGACACACAGCTATGTGACATCTGGGCCAAAAAACCCTTGGCCGGATAAAATTTATGAAAAATATTGCCATAAGAATAATTGCTATTATTCATATTCTTAAAGAAATTTTTACATTTATGACTATATCTCATGCATTTGACAGTTGATCAAGCTGTCCATGCATATAGTGCTACGCATAAAATTTCTTTAAATTCATTGCATTCCATGCTCTTTCGTATTGCTCGCCGGAAGGCGCAGCAAGCATGTATGATCCATTTTGATTTACTTTTGTGACCTTATAAGGTCCTTCCCATTTTGGGCCTAGCTTTCCAAATTTGATTTGCCTGCTTGCCTCATTATCTCGTAGCACTAAATCACCTACTTCAAACTGCACATGCTGCACTTTCTTGTTGTAATATTTTGCCATTTTATGCTTGTGATCTGCTTTCCGGATGGCGGCCATCAACCTTCTTTCTTCCAACAAGTTGAGATTCTCCCTTAATGCTTCAGAATTAACCTCAACATCAAATGCCATAATGCGTTGTGTTGGTACACATATTTCAGTCGGTATTACTGCCTCTGTACCGTACACTAGACTGAAAGGTTTTTCTCCCGTGCTCCGCTTTGGCGTTGTCCAGTGTGCCCACAACACATTTGGCAGCTCATCCACCCATCCAGTTTGACTCAGACCCAACCGTGCCTTAATGCCAGCAACGATTTCCTTGTTGGTAACCTCCACTTGTCCGTTCGCTTGAGGATGAGCAACAGATGTAAAGTTTTGCTTTATGCCCAGCTCTCCACACCAACTCCGAAATGGATTTTCTGCAAATTTCTTCCCGTTATCACTGACTATTTCATTTGACACCCCCATAACGGCATACGATATCATGCCAGACAAACTTCTTGACATTTTCTCCTGTGATTTTTGCTAAAGCCTTTGCTTCAACCCATTTCATGAAAAAATCGATTGCTACCACCAAGAACTTAGAATTAACAGTGCTTCTATTGAATGGTCCCACAATATCAATAACCCACTTGCAGAACGGCCAAGAAGATGACACCGGTATCAAGTCATACTTTGGGAGACGTTGAATTGTACCATGCCTCTGACAATTCTCACATGTTTTTATGATTTCTACAACATCTCGATAAAGGGAAGGCCAAAAATACCCTTGTCGCATGATCCGTGATGCCACAGTACGGAAGCCGGAGTTTTGAGAACAAACTCCCTCGTGCATTTCTTTGACCACCTTTAATGCTTCATCTTCGGTTAAACACCTCAACAACGGACCATTGTAAGATCTTCGATAAAGGACACCGTTAATAATTTCATACATTGGTGCTGTCACTCTTATTTTTCTTGCTTCCGCCTTATCAACAGGTAACCATCCGTCATGCAAATATCTCAAATATGGAGTCATCCAAGTTTCCTTAGCTCCTTCAACTATTGCAATAATTGGTTTTCCATGTATTGATTTCTCCTTAAGCTCTTCAACCAACACTCGTTTGTGCAAATGATCAAAGGTTAAAGTAGCTAACTTGCTCAAGACATCAGCTTTTTTGTTCTTATTTTGAGGGATTTGCACGACTTCAAGGTTATCAAATTTCTTTGAAATTGCCTCCACCAACTTTACATATTGCCTCATGGATGTATCCCTTGCATCGAACGTTCCATTAACCTGCTGGGAAACAATTTGAGAATCAACATATGCTCGTAAATTTGTTATGCCCATTTCTACCGCTATGCGGAAGCCGGAGAGTAATGCCTCATACTCTGCTTCATTGTTTGAAGCATAAAAACAAAATTTCAATGCATAAGTATACTCTTCACCGTCTGGACTTGTTAAAACTAGTCCTGCGCCTGTTCCCTCTTCACTGGATGCTCCATCAGTGTGTAACTCCCACTCATGCTGTGATGGTGCCATTTTGTTGTCATACTCTACTTTTTCATTTGTCTCCAAGAGGAAATCTGCCAAAATTTGTCCTTTAACTGCATTCAGGGGAGCAAAATTGATTTCATACTCCCCCAACTCGATGGCCCATTTTGCTAAACAGCCAGATGATTCTGGACGCCGGAGTATTTGCTTCAATGGTTGATCTGTTAACACTAAAATGGGATGACCGTGAAAATATCTTCGTAAACGTCATGCAGTATGCACAAGGGCATAAACCATGCGGTGAAGTGGTGGATAATTTGTTTCACTAAGCTGCAATACTTTGTAACAAAATATATAGGCATTTGCACGCCATTCCGTTCTGCGATTAGGACAAAACTTATTGCTTCTTTTGAGACAGCTAAGTACAAAATTAGGGTTTCCCCCTCTTTTGGTGCTGTTAATGTAGGTAATGTTTTTAGAAACTGCTTGACCTCTTGGAATGCATTTTTAGATTCCGCCGTCCACACAAAATCTTTTTTTATTTAAACAGTCCTTTAACACCTTCATGAATGGAAGCGACTTTTTAGCTGCTCTGGACAAGAATCTTGTTAATGCTGCTAGACATCCATGCAACCGTTGAACATCTTTCTTGCTAGTTGGCGACTTCATGTCTTCAATTGCTTGAATTTTCTTAGGATTAGCTTTAATACCACGTTCTGTGACAATATGACCTAAGAATTTTCCCTCTTCCACACCAAACGTGCACTTCTTGGAATTTAATTTCATATTGATTTTTTGTAGAGATGCAAAAGTCTCCTGTATATCTCGTAACATCTTTTCTTCAGTATGACTTTTGATGACAATGTCATCAACATAAGTTTCTAAATTACGTCCAATTTGATCCTTAAACGCCATATCAATAAGTCGTTGATATGTTGCTCCTGCATTCTTCAAACCAAAAGGCATTTTCATGTAACAGAATATGCCTTCCGTCGTGTGAAAAGCTGTTTTGTCTTCATCTTTTAAGGCCATAGGTATTTGATGATACCCCTTAGCTGCATCTAAGAAACATTTGAATCGATATCCTGCCAATGATTCAAATTTCCAATCAATTTCAGGAAAAGGATAATTATCCTTTGGACATGCTTTATTGATATCCGTGAAATCCATACACATCCGCCATGAGTTGTTCGGCTTCCTAACCATGACTGGATTGGCTACCCATGTCTGATATTTGACCTCTCGCAAGATCCAGCATCCACCAAACTTCGTACCTCATCACGGAGGAATTTGCTTCTTTATGGTGCCATGCCACGGTTTTTCTAACAAACAGGATATATGTTAGGATTCACGTTTAGCCTATGTTCTGTAATTTCCCTTGGAACACCGGTCATATCAGACGGTTGCCATGCAAAAACGTCTAAATTTGTTGTCAAAATGTTGTATAATTTTTCTTTACACTCGGCGGACAACGTGTGCCCAATTATGATTTTCTGATCTGGAAATTTAAGATTCGGTGAAATTGACCCATCATCGTGTATGATTGGCTTAATTATTGCCTTTGTTACTTGAGAACACTCAATTGACTTCTGCCGTTCTGCATATAACGTTGCTACTCCGCCTGGCGTTGGAAACTTCATCATGCCATGTACAGTTGATGTTACAGCTCCAAACGTCATTAAAGCAGTTCTTTCTAAAATTATGTTGTACTCTGAATTTGCTTTAACCACCAGGAACTCAATGTTGCCTGTGCGTCTTAGGGGTGGCTTGCCTAAGGTTACTTCAAGCAGAATACTTCCTTCAGACCAGGACGGCTCACTTGTAAAACTTTCTAACGGCACATATGTTTCCTTCATTTTTTCTTGTACATCTTTGGGAAGCTGTATGAAGCAATGTTCATACATAATGTATGCTCCAGCTCCTGTGTCAGTGTAAATGTTGCGTATTAAGCAATTAGCAACTCACGCTTCTATAACCACTGGACCATCGGATGGATTTGTGTTGCACATAGAAGGAAATGATATTAATTGCTCTTCCCAATCTTCTAACACTTCTGCCTTCCTCCGTTGTCCAGCTTTCCATGGATGTATCATGCCTACTTTTATGGGTATCAATTTGTTATCCTCGCCGTCTTTATCAGTGTTGGTGAGATGATTCATCTTAATAACGGATGGCGCCATTGTTAACACCTATTTTCTTATGAGGTAAGGCTTAGTATGTCAATACGATACTAGAAGTAATCTAGCTTTAGGAAGGAAGAGTGTTGCTGATTGATGTTTACCCTTGGGAAATAATCCCTGCAGACTCGGTTCACAGGTGTAGAAACTGGTGGGGTGGCTTAATCAATCTGTCGTCCGTAGAGCGTAAAAGTGCTAGCCGGATGACTTCTAGTGAGAGAAAGTAGAGAGAGAGAAGTGAAGTCTCAGCTCTCAAAGTTGTCAGAATATATGAACTCTGTAAAATGACGACCCAAGGGGTCTATTTATAGTGTCAGATCCACCAGATTGCTCGGCGACACGTGTCAAATGATGATACGTTCTGTTATTCGTGATTCGAAATTTATGCTGAAGGTGGCGTTCTTCGGCCAGGGCTTACGCGCTAGGCGGCCTTCAGGGCTTACGCACGACGGAGAAGCCTGTATAGCGGAGAACGCTGGACGGACAACTCCACAAAACTGTTGTTTCCAGCCTTCCTAAAGCTACTTTTATGCAACCATTATGTAGTGACCCGTCCTAATCCATCTGGATGAAGTCCATATCAATTATAAACGATTCACAACAATTGGTTACATCGCGAGGTACTTGACCTCTATATGATACATTTTACAAACATTGCATTCGTTTTTGAAAAGACAATCTTTCATTACATCGAAAGTTGACGGCATGCATACCATTTCATAATATATCTAACTATAATTGAATTAATAATAATCTTGATGAACTCAACGACTCGAATGCAACGTCTTTTGAAATATGTCATGAATGACTCCAAGTAATATCTCTAAGATGATCAAATGCACAGCGGAAGATTTCTTTCGTACCTGAGAATAAACATGCTTTAAAGTGTCAACCAAAAGGTTGGTGAGTTCATTAGTTTAACACAAATAATCATTTCCATCATTTTAATAGACCACAAGATTTTCATTTCCAGTTCTCATAAATATACGTCCCACACATGGAGACAAAAATCATTCATATGGATTGAACACCTGGTAACCGACATTCACAATATGCATATAAGAATATCCCCATCATTCCGGGATCCTCCTTCGGACATGATATTAATTTCGAAGTACAAAAGCATCCGGTACTTTGGATGGGGCTTGTTGGGCCCGATAGATCTATCTTTAGAGTTCGCGTCAATTAGGGTGTCTGTTCCCTAATTCTTAGATTACCAGACTTAATAAAAAGGGGCATATTCGATTTCGATAATTCAACCATATAATGTAGTTTCGATTACTTGTGTCTATTTCGTAAAACAGTTATAAAAGTTGCGCATGTATTCTCAGCCCAAAAATATAAAGGGTAAAAAGGCAAATGAAACTCACCATACTGTATATGATGACATTGAACAGAAGTAGGGTTGTCCTCAGATTCACGTACCTATATCATTTGTATATTTATTAATTTACTTAATTGTAATCGAATATATATATATATATATATATATATATATATATATATATATATATATATATATATATATATTTATTAGTTATATCCTTTTTATATTAATAATATATATATATATATTTTGTATATTCATTTTGTATATAAAAATATTAAATTTTGTTATATTATATGTATTTAATATAGTTATATACAAATATCATTTGTTTGTTAAAGTAGTATTTTAAGATACTATTTTAAGTGATAATAATAATAATAATGATAGTACTAATATTAATAAATATGATAATAGTATTAGTAATTCTATAAATGATAATATTAATGATAGTTTTTAATAGAATGAATAACTTAATAATAATGGTCATGAAAATATTAGTTTTTGGTAATAATACATAGTTCTTAATAATAATAGTTATAAAAATATCTATTTTGTTAATATTGATAATAAGTTTAATAATAATAATACCAATGATTATATTAATAATGAAAATGATAATAATTATAATACTACTTATGTTATTAATAATAATAAAAATATTCTTATTTATCACTATAATCATAATCTTAATAATGATAATTAATACTTGCATGACAAAATTTATAATAATAAATACATTAGTAATGTCAATAATAATAGTAATAATAATATTAACAATCTTAATATTAATGATTATGTCAATAGTTATTCTACTTAATAATAATACTACTAATGATAATAATATTTGTATTAGTAGTAATAATAATAATAATCCTAACTGTAATTATAATCATGATAATAATAATAAATTGTAACTAATACTTTTATTATCAATAATATTGGTAGTAATAACTATAATAATAATAACGGTAAATAATAATAATAACAATAACAATAATAATAATAATAATAATAATAATAATAATAATAATAATAATAATAATAATAATAATAATAATAATAATAATAATAATAATAATAATAATAATAATAATAAATTTAAGAAAATAAAGACTACCTTAAAGAGTCATTTTAAAAACAATTGCACCAAGCTAGGATCGAACCCGAAACCTCTCGATACCCGACACCATCCCTTAACCATTCCTCCAGCCCCTTAATTCTATTTTTAATACACAGTTATTTATATATAAACCGTATATTCTGTTCTTTATATCAACATCTTCTTCTTAAAAACAAATCGCCCAGACGGATCATGATAACGAATTGACACATCAAGGTTTAAGACTTTGTAAACAATCAGAGGAGTAAAGAAACTTGTACCATCGATTAACAAAAAAAAATATAAAAAAATATAAAAACAGCATCTGCTGTGTTCGCGGCTATTAAGGAAAAAAAATGATTTCGAGATTGAAAGTGTTTTAGCCAAAGATCATAACACGAAATATACTTCAAATCTATTCTAGAATGTAATGGAATCATCAATTTAACAAGAAATATAACATATAACTCGAATTTGATTGTAGAACAATGATTGACTTTTGTTTTCAAAAACTTTGACTCAATAATTGGAAATCGAGAGTAAGAATTAGCAAATGATATTTTGCAGATAGATTAAGTAACATAATCCTAACCTATCTGCGTTTTTACTTTTTGAAAATTCGTTCATAATTGAAATATGAAGAAAAAGTGAAAGAACAGAGAACGAGCTGTTTTTTTTTTTTTTTTATCAAACGAATATAGATGTACATGATAATTGAAGATGATATGGAAAGCTGGAACGATTCCTATCAAATACATAGTTTAACTGATTATGTAGAGAGTGTGGCTCGACAGTAGCATATATCAGAGGAAGAAAACAAATGAAAAATAAAATAAATGGAGCAGTTTTCACTCTTGTGACTGAATTGTACTGGATTGGATAAAGACCCGTAACAACTTCTGGACAAGATCCAATCTTCCACAGTTTAGAAGTGATTTGAAGCAGGAAGTCAAATTCTTTGTACTTATTTATATATTTAATCATAATTATATTTATATATGTATATATAATCTGTATATGAATACATTTATATATGTATATCTGTATCTGTTTATATTTTTGATTAAATATATGTAATTCATAAATTTTAATTATTGATAATGTTATAATATATTAATACTAATAATATAACTCATAATTTATTAATAATGCTATCAAAATACAATTAATAATACTAAATACTATATTAATAATAATGATAGTAATAATAGTAAAATAAATTTCAATAATAATACATATATGATAATGTTACTACTTTTGATAATAACTAATAATAATGCTAGTTATAATAATATTAATATTAGTAGTGATAGTAATAACACAACTCAAATTTTATATATATATTTTATTTTAGAAGTAATAATATTACTAATACAACTATTGATATGAATAATAATAATAATAATAATAATAATAATAATAATAATAATAATAATAATAATAATAATAATAATAATAATAATAATAATAATAATAATAAAGATAGATTTAATGATAATAATATTAATATATTACTTATATTCAAAACTGTAATTTAATACAATATTATTTATTATTTATGTTTTATTACATTATGTGATGACTTTTACTGAGTAGTTAGAATTCACATATTATATATATATTATATCATCATATATATATGTATATCTATATATAATATCAGTAATTTAATTATTTTAATTATTATTTTACATTTTGAATTCTAATGATTCATTTATATATATATATATATGTATATACTTGTAACATTTGTTCGTGAATCGTCGGGCATAGTCAAAGGGTATTTGAATATATGAAACAGTTCAAAATTTTTGAGACGCAACCTAACAGACTTTGCTTATCGTGTCGAAATCGAATATGAATTAAGTGTAAATTTGGTCGGAAATTCCCGGGTCATCACAGTACCTACCCGTTAAAGAAATTTCGTCCCAAAATTTGAGTGAGGTGGTCATGGCTAACAATAAAAATGTTTTCATGACGAATATGAGTTGATAACTTGAGTTTTATCATCATTGAGTAATATAGATAAAAAATAATTCGATTATTCGAAGTGTACGAATGAAGCTATCACCAAAGGGTGGAATAGGAAAGTAAAGATTCATCTTAACTTTTGACAAAGTTAGGGTTGAATTCCGGAACTCAAGGGATTTAAAGAAAATCTTCAAAATCTAAAAGATTTGATTCTTCGGCGAGTAAGAAAATTAAGATCTCTGTAATTAAATACGGTGATCTGCCTCGATTACTCTGTCTGATATTCCCACTATAAATTAAACTCTTCCGTTCCATTATTCTCACTATTCCTATACTTTCTTTCTTAGTTCATACATCCAAAAGGTTATGAAAATGTTTAATCTAGTTCTAGTCCTTGATATTTTCTTAATTATCGCATCAATCTCTCTTCTTTTTCAACTACCATCAGAGGAATCTGTTTATCTCTACTAAGCTCTAGGGATTATTGTATTTCTTATTCTCCCATGTCTTTATGTTGCTATTCGTTTTAATGTACACAGTTTGTGATTTCTGTGTTGTTGTCGAGTTGTATATCTTCCCTTATGTTTCGGAGCTCTTTGCCTTTTTATTCTCTTCTCAACCTCTAGTAAAACGAGTAACGGTCCAGAATTTGTAAGTATGAAGTTTCAAATGAACATAATGTTCTAAATAAGAATGAACGTAGTAGCATGATTTGATTTGTCAAATTACCTGAATCAATGAGAATAGAACTATCAAGAATATAATTTCTTGATATGTTCAGGAGTTAATTAGAATGAAAGAGTTATGTAACATGGCACATGATGACGTTATGATCTGTGAATCATCACATTCCATTAGAAACTCAGCATGACTTACTGTAATATAATCACGTTGATCAAGTGTCATTATATTATACTAACTCATGCATCAGTTCCCAACATTACTTCAATAACATTCATATTTTAAGCTCGAAAGTTTACAGAATATAGAAACTAACAGTTTCTAAACAGTTTCTATATGATGTAACACTGATAGCACGAAGAGATTAATGATTTCAGATAAGAATGTTTATGAAAATATCTTCAGAAATATGGAGGATATTTATAATGAAAGATACGATGATACCTTAGAATTTCTAATATCGAGGGATGGTGAAGAAAATCTGTCCTCAAGAGTTTGGAGTCAGAAGCAAGGTATTCGCTAAAGATTTCATCAAAAACATAATCATCAGGATTCTTAATGTACAAGTTTAGTCCTTGTGATTTGTTCAGAGTCTCCTTCGTGGTTAGCTCAATCCGTTTTGCAGTTCCAACACTTCTGAGCTTGCCAACATACTATTCTTTATCGTCAAACTTTTGACTGTTATGGTCGTTTATGTTTTTGTTGCTTCATTCAACTTTTCAAAATTCAGAGTATTGATTCGTAGACTGGGTGCTTTTCAGAATTTCAGAATGGGATATCATGATTCTAAGAGATAAATGTTATATGGATACATATAACTGTTGATGTGGGAATGTTGCGAGGCTCACAATACAGATTTGCTGATTTCCGGTAATTGGTATGGCAATTCTTGTCACAAGATGCGGATGAGTACATGATGAGACTTCAATAGATAAGTATAGTGATTTGTCGGAGAGATTTTAGCCAAAAAGCGACGAGGTTGCTGGTACATCTGTTGGTAATATGGTGGAATATAAAAGGTTCCCCGATAACATTAAAAAAGCACGCGCATATATCAATGTTATAATAAGGTTGTTTCGAACAAAAAGTCGAAGTTGACTTGTTGGAGCTGTGACAAAATTTGCTAATTTGAAAAGGGATTGCAAAGTTATTTTCGGTAATAACAACGCCAAAGGAGCTAACACAAATATGTGTTAAACGTTTACTCAGGTTTCGAGTATTTCAGGTGCATGACTATATGCATAAATCTTTTCTCCCGTAGATGAAATGCGATTGATTCGCCCTCTCGATTGAGATGTTTTCAAGAATCATGAAAGGTTTGAACGCAGATTGTAATCATCAAGATACAAATGAGGTTTAAGATGAAATCAAGTGGCAAACTTGAAGAATTATTTAGTTTCATATGTTATAATCAATATTATAATTCATTTTAATTGTCCAATATTAGTAGTCCACAGTCGATAGTCCACAGTTGACAGTCCAATAATTCATATATAATTTAATATATAATATTCGAATTAATTAATACGTATCGTGACCCATGTACATGTCTCAGACTCGATCTCAACTCAAACTATATATATTATTGTAGAATCAACCTCAACCCTGTATAGAGAACTCGATCATTACTGCATATAGAGTGTCTATGGTTATTCCAAATAATATATATAGATGCGTCGATATGATATGTTAAAACCTTGTATATGTGTCCCGTTATTTAAAGTGCGTAAAATAAATACAGAAATTAAATGATGATAAATAAAATTGCGATAATTAAATTGCGATAAATAAACTGCGATAAATAAATTGCGATAATTAAATTACGATAAATAAATTGCGATAAAATAAAATGTAATACAGAATTAACAGTTAGCTAGGAATAGTTAGCTAGGATTTTGTTAGCGTGGTTTCTTAACAAAATTTCATATTGTTAATTAGTCTGTTTCTAATCAATTTTTATTGTTTCCATTATTTCTTCATTATGCCACTTGTTGGATTCTAATAGGTCAAAATCCAAATATGAAATTGAATGAAAATGGTTATTCTGCGGTGAACGGATACGTATATCTGTGGTTGTAAGTAGGATAGTAAATGACTATTGAATCAGCTTCGTCGAATGTATAGTGTAACTTATTAAAGTGAAATCTAAATATTTCTCGGGTATTACCTACCCGTTAAAATATTTTCACCATTAACAGTTTGTACAAAAGAATTTTTTTTATTACAATATTTATGAAAATATACTTACATATATATTTTCTTCAGATATAATCATGGATTTAATGAGTTAATATGATATTAATCTCATTTGCTTTTCGGTTTGAGCTAGAATAAGTAATCCCTAAAATTATTAGGAACCACGTATTCTTCGCAGAATATTAATGAAGTTACGGATCAATACTTCATCGTTAGTTATTAGAATCACATATTCTTCGCAGAATATTTCTTCAATGAAGTTATGGATCGATACTTCATCGTTCATTTTTGTTGGTACTCCTTGGTATCTATGGTACGTATGATGTTGATGCTCGTGGGACAGATTGTGATGTTGAGGTGTGGGATGCGGATGTTGCTGTTGGTGGTGGTGATGGTACTGTTGATGTTGCTGAAGCTGGTAAGTTTTGCACCATATTCTCCACATTAATTACTCGAGCGCGAAGCTCGTTGACTTCTTCCATTATCCCGGAATGATTGTTTGTCGGAACGAGCGGATAAATAAGATCTAGGATTTGAGATATTATTTAATCGTGACGAGATACTCTGGAAATAATAGAGAAAATGGTATTACGAATAGGTTTGCTGGTAATTGCTTCAGGTTCTTCACCAAGAGGTGAATTCGGTTGGTGGAAAGGATCGCCTTCTTCGCGTCTCCATTGATTAAGTCGACTACGAACCCATCAGATGAATTGGAAATGGCTGATTGGTTGATTCATTCTGGTGACGCTGCTTCTGGAGCTTAGGTGAATTTTCATGTCGGAATAGCTGTCGGAATAACTATCGGAATAGCTATCGAAATCTGAGGGACTCGAACTGATTGAGGGATTCATCTCGTACAATCAGATAAAGGATTTTCGATAAGAAATAGATTATAGGATGTAGATTAGTACCCTACAATACATAATTTACATATGCATATAAAATACTAAAAATCCCATAAGTTACAGAGGAATCTACGGAAGCTGTCAGGCAAAGGTAACAATAACATATATGCTAAGATATGAATTTATCTATACACTGTCTATACAATAGAGGCAGTAAGACGTGTCTAGACTTTAAGGATGATAAGCAAATAATTTTCGACACTAATGATAAGCAAAACTTTTGCCATCCAGACACGGTCGAAGTCCAGACTCACTAATGCATCCTAATGACTTATCAGTTAAACACACTAATGCAGACCTGGTTCGCTAAGACCACCGCTCTAATACCAACTGTAGTGACCCGTCCTAATCCATCTGGACGAAGTCCATATCAATTATAAACGATTCACAACAATTGGTTACATCGCGTGGTACTTGACCTCTATATGATACATTTTACAAACATTGCATTCGTTTTTGAAAAGACAATCTTTCATTACATCGAAAGTTGACGGCATGCATACCATTTCATAATATATCTAACTATAATTGAATTAATAATAATCTTGATGAACTCAACGACTCGAATGCAACGTCTTTTGAAATATGTCATGAATGACTCCAAGTAATATCTCTAAGAAGATCAAATGCACAGCGAAAGATTTCTTTCGTACCTAAGAATAAACATGCTTTAAAGTGCCAACCTAAAGGTTGGTGAGTTCATTAGTTTAACATAAATAATCATTTCCATCATTTTAATATACCACAAGATTTTTATTTCCAGTTCTCATAAATATACGTCCCACACATGGAGACAAAAATCATTCATATGGATTGAACACCTGGTAACTGACATTCACAATATGCATATAAGAATATCCCCATCATTCCGGGATCCTCCTTCGGACATGATATTAATTTCGAAGTACTAAAGCATCCGGTACTTTGGATGGGGCTTGTTAGGGCCCGATAGATCTATCTTTAGAGTTCGCGTCAATTAGGGTGTCTGTTCCCTAATTCTTAGATTACCAGACTTAATAAAAAGGGGCATATTCGATTTTGATAATTCAACCATAAAATGTAGTTTCGATTACTTGTGTCTATTTCGTAAAACAGTTATAAAAGTTGCGCATGTATTCTCAGCCCAAAAATATAAAGGGTAAAAAGGCAAATGAAACTCACCATACTGTATTTTGTAGTAAAAATACATATGATGACATTGAACAGAAGTAGGGTTGTCCTCAGATTCACGAACCTATATCATTTGTATATTTATTAATATACTTAATTGTAATCGAATATATATATATATATATATATATATATATATATATATATATATATATATATATATATATATATATATATATATTTAATTAGTTATATCCTTTTTATATTAATAATATATATATTTCGTATATTCATTTAGTATATAAAAATATTAAATTTTGTTATATTATATGTATTTAATATAGTTATATACAAATATCATTTGTTTGTTAAAGTAGTATTTTAAGATACTATTTTAAGTGATAATAATAATAATGATAGTACTAATATTAATAAATATGATAATAGTATTAGTAATTCTATAAATGATAATATTAATGATAGTTTTTAATAGAATGAATAACTTAATAATAATGGTCATGAAAATATTAGTTTTTGGTAATAATACATAGTTCTTAATAATAATAGTTATAAAAATATCTATTTTGTTAATATTGATAATAAGTTTAATAATAATAATACCAATGATTATATTAATAATGAAAATGATAATAATTATAATACTACTTATGTTATTAATAATAATAACAATATTCTTATTTATCACTATAATCATAATCTTAATAATGATAATTAATACTTGCATGACAAAATTTATAATAATAAATACATTAGTAATGTCAATAATAATAGTAATAATAATATTAACAATCTTAGTATTAATGATAATGTCAATAGTTATTCTACTTAATAATAATACTACTAATGATAATAATATTTGTATTAGTAGTAATAATAATAATAATCCTAACTGTAATTATAATCATGATAATAATAATAAATTGTAACTAATACTTTTATTATCAATAATATTGGTAGTAATAACTATAATAATAATAACGGTAAATAATAATAATAACAATAACAATAATAATAATAATAATAATAATAATAATAATAATAATAATAATAATAATAGTAATAATAATAATAATAATAATAATAATAATAATAATAATAATAATAATAATAATAATAATAATAATAATAATAATAATAATAATAATAATAATAATAAATTTAAGAAAATAAAGACTACCTTAAAGAGTCATTTTAAAAACAATTGCACCAAGCTAGGATCGAACCCGAAACCTCTCGATACCCGACACCATCCCTTAACCATTCCTCCAGCCCCTTAATTCTGTTTTTAATACAGTTATTTATATATAAACCGTATATTTTGTTCTTTATATCAAAATCTTCTTCTTAAAAACAATTCGCCCAGACAGATCATGATAACGAATTGACACATCAAGGTTTAAGACTTTGTAAACAATCAGAGGAGTAAAGAAACTTGTATCATCGATTAACAAAAAAATATATAAAAAATAAAAAAACAGCATCTGCTGTGTTCGCGGCTATTAAGGAAAAAAAATGATTTCGAGATTGAAAGTGTTTTAGCCAAAGATCATAACACGAAATATACTTCAAATCTATTCTAGAATGTAATGGAATCGTTAATTTAACAAGAAATATAACACATAACTCGAATTCGATTGTAGAACAATGTTTGACTTTTGTTTTCAAAAACTTTGACTCAATAATTGGAAATCGATAGTAAGAATTAGCAAATGATATTTTGCAGATAGATTAAGTAACATAATCCTAACCTATCTGCATTTTTACTTTTTGAAAATTTGTTCATAATTGAAATATGAAGAAAAAGTGAAAGAACAGAGAACGAGCTGTTGGTTTTTTTTTTATCAAACGAATATAGATGAACGTGTTAATTGAAGATGATATGGAAAGCTGGAACGATTCTTATCAAATACATAGTTTAACTGATTATGCAGAGAGTGTGGCTCGACAGTAGCATATATCAGAGGAAGAAAACAAATGAAAAATAAAATAAATAAAATAAATGGAGCAGTTTTCACTCTTGTGACTGAATTGTACTGGATTGGATAAAGACCCGTAACAACTTCTGGACAGGATCCAATCTTCCACAGTTTAGAAGTGATTTGAAGCAGGAAGTCAAATTCTTTGTACTTATTTATATATTTAATCATAATTATATTTATATATGTATATATACTTTGTATATGAATACATTTATATATATATATATCTGTATTATACGTATATATATGTAGTTATATGTATATCTGTTTATATTTTTGATTAAATATATGTAATTCATAAATTTTAATTATTGATAATGTTATAATATATTAATACTAATAACATAACTCATAATTTATTAATAATGCTATCAAAATAAAATTAATAATACTAAATACTATATTAATAATAATGATAGTAATAATATTAAAATAAATTTCAATAATAATACATATATGATAATGTTACTAATTTTGATAATAACTAATAATAATACTAGTTATAATAATATTAATATTAGTATTGATAGTAATAACACAACTCAAATTTTATATATATATATTTTATTTTAGAAGTAATAATATTACTAATACAACTATTGATATGAATAATAATAATAATAATAATAAAGATGAATTTAATGATAATAATATTAATATGTTACTTATATTCAAACCTGTAATTTAATACAATATTATTTATTATTTATGTTTTATTACATTATGTGATGAGTTTTACTGAGTAGTTAGAATTCATATATTATATATATATTATATCATATATATATATATATATATATATATATATATATATATATATATATATATATATATATATATATATATATATATATATATATATATATATATATATATATATATATATATATATATATATGTATATCTATATATAATATCAGTAATTTAATTATTTTAATTATTATTTTACATTTTGAATTCTAATGATTCATTTATATTTTATTATTTTTGATACCTACATTTATATTTACTTGTAACATTTGTTCGTGAATCGTCGGGCATAGTCAAAGGGTATTTGAATATATGAAACAGTTCAAAATTTTTGAGACGCAACCTAACAGACTTTGCTTATCGTGTCGAAATCGAATATGAATTAAGTGTAAATTTGGTCAGAAATTCCCGGGTCGTCACACATTACGTCTTTTATGCGTGTATACGATAGGATACACCATTATCGGGGTTACTCAACCACAACTCAATACCAATCCCACACCATCGAGATTATATAAATCCACATCATAAGCCCATGCGATAACGTACACACCATTTGTGCACCTCGCCAAAGGTGGTCAACCAAAACGCACAACCGTGCCTATTGGACCCATTACACAAGTCCGTCAAATCCACCTATATGTGAAGTGAGCTCTATAGTCGAGGATCATTTCACCCAACCCGCACCCATCCTATACATACATATGCACATAGTATATTGACACTCACCTTGAAATCTTGATGGATGCACAAACCAAAATCCGCAATCGCCAATGGAACGTACCTGTTAACACCTATTTCCTTATGAGGTAAGGCACACACGATACTAGAAGTAATCTAGCTTTAGGTGGGCGTGTGTTGCCGATTGATGTTTGCTCTTGGGAAATAATCCCTGCAGACCCGGTTCACAAGTATAGAAACTTGTGGGGTGGCTTAATCAATCTGTCGTCCGTAGAGCGTAGAATTTCTAGCCGGATGACTTCTAGTGAGAGAAAGTGTTAGAGAGAGAGAGGTGAAGTCTCTGCTCTTAAATTTTTCAGAATGCCTGAACTGTGTAAAATGACGACCCAAGGGGTCTATTTATAGTGTCAGATCCACCAGATTGTTCGGGGACACGTGTCAGATGATGATACGTTCTGTTACTTGTGATCCGAGATTTATGCTGAAAGTGGTGTTCTCCGGCCAGGGTTTACGCGCTAGTAGGCCTTCAGGGCTTACGCATGACGGAGCAGCCTGTACAGCGGAGAACGGTAGGTGGACAGTCTCATAAAACTGTTGTTCTCGGTGCTTCTGATGGTTATTTTATGCGATCATTATGCCTTTTATGCGTGTATTCGATAGAATACACCATTAAGTCCCCCCAGTTTAATGACTTAAGCATTTGAAAAATGATTAAGTTATTAAACTTTTGATAACACATCCCAACCAAGTCTTCACGTTTCCCTTTTGCATCGGGGAGCACATTACAAGCATTAAATGATAGGCGAAATTTACTGTCATTGTGATGATTGCTTTTTGCATGGCTATAATACCCCACGCGCCTCAAGCTATAAAAAGGCATTTTGATGTACTCGCCTTTTAATCGTGTCCTTACACGTGTGTGGTTGAAAATAAAAACCCCCAAAATCACCACCGATCACAGCTGTTATATCTTCTCCCTCTTTAACCACCAAAAACCCTAATCAATTTTTCACTTTCATAACTTTTTTCTACAGTCTTCATCATTTACCATCAATACCTTCTTTACTTCCTGTTTCATTAAAACTTTAATGGCAGCCATAAAGGATGTTACAGCTATTCATAGCAGAGTTAATGAGAAATATTTGGGCGAGCTACTGCAACGGTTTCCTAGATTAGCTGGTGTTGAACCTATAATTCCTGCAACTAATGCCAGAGCCTGCTCACCACCTCCTGGCAAGGTTGCTATTTTTGGCCATTCAATTTTCAATTTTATTTTGTGACTGCCATTTACGCCATTCTTTTTAGAAGTTTGCAAGTTCTACGGTTTTACCGTTGGTCATTTCGAACCAGCATCAATTCGAAAGATTCTTATTTTTGAAATGTATTGCCACGCAAGGAATATAGAGCCATATATTCGTATATTTTACCATTTGGTACGTATAGCATCCCATGAAAAAGGGTGGTTTACATTCAACAAAGTTCATGGATTCCTGAGACCTGCACTTGATCATCCCAGCAATGATTTGTACGCTTCATTTATCTTTATAAATGAAGATGCAATTGATGATAAATACTCAGCTGCTCGAGTTTGGCGTAAATACTTGCATACCGTATCAGTTACCTTTCCAAGACTAAAGAGCAAGGAAAACATTTTGTTTAAGAGAATTAAAGCTGAACTGATCAACGACATTAAATATGGGGAACACATGCTTTCGTTGACATTTGTAAGCCATGATTGGGATATCACACAAGGTTATGCCTGTGTTCTTGCTAGGAGGAAGAGTAAGTCCTTACTTTTGCTATATATACTTAATAAGATGCTCCCCTTTATTTATCCAATTAACCACTGTGACTTTTAATCTTCTGCAGAAATTACTCCGCTTACCGCCATGCGATCGTCGTCTTACTCGCAACTTACCTTTACAACTCAAACAATTATTGACGATACTCCCATTTCTGAAGAGGAGCAGTAAGGAAGGAGAAAGATGAAGAAGAAGAAGTAGAAGACATAGGTATGAACCGAGTTGCTTTTAGGGAACGTCGTGCCTCGGGTAATGTTAGTACAATTTTCCGTATAGCGGCTGTAATGTACTAGTACAGAAAAGTAGCTGCTCAGCGTGTGGCGTATACTGTTGATTGTTGTTTGCCCTCGAGAAATAATCTCTGCAGACCCGGAACACAGATATAAGATCTGTGGGGTGGCCTCAATCAATCTGTGGATCAATCTGTAATGATCCATCTAGCGCACTGCTGCTAAGCGGCTAATGTTGTTTTAGAGTGAGAAAGAACTGTGTGAGAGAGAAAGTGTACTTCTCTCTGACTGAAGTTCAGATCAGAATCATGTCAAATGTGGTGAGCCAGGGGGTCTATTTATAGGCGTAGAATGTCCGAAATTCACGGGATACACGTGTCAATCACTGAATGGTTCTGTTATGTGAAGTATCCGGAATGTCGGTGGCGTGTGCTGACGTGGCTGCGTGCTGTTCACGCGTTGAGTTAAAGGGCTTATGCATAGAAGCTGCCTGCAGGGCTTACGCTTGATGCTGGGCGGCCTGATGTACGCTGGGCGGCAAACTCTGAAAACTGCCAAATTTCATTATGTCTTGCGCTCTTTGATCGATTTTTTTGTACGAAACTGATGTTTTTATGCGTGTACCTCCTAGGATACACCATTAACTCCCCCCAGTTTTAATGTCTTAATGTTTGTAAAAAATAAAGTCATTAAACTAAAAATAAAAGATGCCTTTTTCCTCGAAGACACAAAACTGCTGTAGCCGTCTGATTTTCTGCTCTGACGTCACATATCTAATTATGAATTTGCCCCCAAAATCTTTTTGATATAATTTCAAAATTCAAATTGTTCTGTTCGATTAATCTGATCCATACACGCGTCGTAATCTCGTCCCCTCTTCCATTCATTAATCTACTTATACATAAACCGTTCCCTTTTTTCTTTTCACTCTTTCGAAAACTGATCATCTGTGCTGAAGACAACTGCAAATATTTGTTTTAGCAAAGTTGTGAATTTCAAGGTTAGTGTAATTATTCGTCACTTGTCTACCTCTTTTCCCTGTTTTACTTTTCATACTACCATGGCCAAATCCTGCAGCACTTCATCTCAAAGAGATAATCGAGATGCGAGCACTATTCCGTCCAGTATCACTGAAGCTGAAATCGACAAGCTATGTATAGATCATAGAAACCTTAGATTATTGAACCCCATGGTTCCCTCTCCTGATGCGAGGGCAAATAATCCCCCTAAGAAGATGATTACACTTTATAAGCTTCAGCTTACAATCAGAAATCTTCGTATTCCCCCCACAATTTTCCTGCAGACACTGTTATCTCACTATGGGATTGGCCTTAGTCAGATTCACCCCCTAGGTTTACAAAAAATTGTGCTTTTTGAACTATACTGCAATGCTGTTAGCAAGACTCCAAGTATAAATATTTTTCACGAGTTGTTTAGGACTCGATTGGTTGGTAAATGCTGGTATACTTTTGATTGTAAAGCTAATAAAGCCTTTACTGGAACAAACAAAACTTCTCTGAAAGGATGGAAAGAACCCTTTTTCTTTGTTAATGAAAGAGTTATTCAGGATAATTGGGCAAACATTCAAAAATGGAGGAAAACCAAAATAGGGGTAAGTAAGTCAATTTTTTTGTCTGATGATGAAAGAATTACTGTTGAAAAATGGAAATCACTGGAACTACTGAGACGACCCGACCCAATCCATAGGGACGAATACAATAACATATGATTACATCGCGAGGTACTTGACCTCTAAATGATACATTTTACAAACATTGCATTCATTTTTAAAAGACAATCTTTCATTACATCGAAAGTTGACATGTATGCATACCATTTCATAATATCCAAACTATAAATGACCTAATCTGTCATTTACTTAATAATAATCTTTAATGAACTTCAACGACTCGAATGCAACGTCTTTTGAAATATGTCATGAATGACTCCAAGTAATATCTTTAAAATGAGCTAATGCACAGCGGAAGATCTCTTTCAAACCTGAGAATAAACATGCTTTCAAGTGTCAACCAAAAGGTTGGTGAGTTCATTAATTTAACTTAAACAATCGTTTCCATCATTTTAATAGACCACAAGATTTCAGATTTCCATTTCTCATAAACATACGTCCCATGCATAGAGACAAAAATATCATTCATATGGATTGAACACCTGGTAACCGACATTAACAATATGCATATATAAGAATATCCCCATCATTCCGGGATCCTCCTTCGGACATGATATAAATTTCGAAGTACTAAAACATCCGGTACTTTGGATGGGGCTTGTTGGGCCCGATAGATCTATCTTTAGGATTCGCGTCAATTTGGGTGTCTGTTCCCTAATTCTTAGATTACCAGACTTAATAAAAAGGGGCATATTCGATTTCGATAATTCAACCATAGAATGTAGTTTCACGTACTTGTGTCTATTTCGTAAAACATTTATAAAAGTTGCGCATGTATTCTCAGCCCAAAAATATAAAGGGTAAAAAGGCAAATGAAACTCACCATACTGTATTTTGTAGTAAAAATACATATAACATCATTGAACAAGTGTAGGGTTGGCCTCGGATTCACGAACCTACAGTAATTATATATATTTATGTATTTGTCAATATTTGTCTAATAAACTAGGCCAAGTCATAGTGTACCACAATCCCAATGCTCGAGACTAATGTGCAAAAGTCAAAGGTTAAAGTAAAAACGAGGTCGCATGCAAAAATATAATAACTTATACAAAAATGATTTTTCGGTCAAACATGACTAAACGGCCACTTCAGCGATTTTTAGAAAAATTATCGGAACTCCGATTGATAAACGGCCAAAGATAAAAGTTACACATTACCAAAAAGATTAAGCATAAATTTTTACAGAAGTAAACTAAACCTAGACAACTCGTAGTTGCCAACGCGGTTTCGGTGTTTCAAAGTTAATTTTTCAGCTCTAATAAATTTACAAAAGTGACCGAGTAGCCTACTTTGGAGATTTTTAGAAAATTCCTCGAAACTCGGATTGACAAACGGTCAAAGCCTTCAAATTCTCGTTACCACAAAGATATAACATGATTTTTGGCAAAAGTAAACACACATCAGGCCGACCATGACAACTGATACAAAACTGACATTTTTAATAAAAAAGTTTCAGCTCTTTTTAGAATTTTAAAATGTGACCAAACAGTCAACTTTGATGATTTTTAGAAAAATCGTCGAGACTCGAATTGACAAACGACCAGAGTCGTTTGTTACATCTTACAGCAAAGAATTCAGTGATAATTTTGTTTTAATCTGAAACAACGCAGATCAATGAGAATTTCAGTTTCCGTAACGACGTTTCATCAAAATTTACAAAACTTCTTTTATCCATAACTTGACAACCGTTCAACGAAACGAGACGTGCTTTATATGAAAATTCATCTACTCGACGAGTAGAATCCAAATAACCACTTTTTATTACCCAGAAAATTAGTTCACTAATTATTATCAGCATTTTTAATTACGAAATTAATTGTTTAATTCATAACTTTCTAACCGTTCATCGAATCCATTCGATATCTAAATGAAAAGTTTTTAATTTTTCGCTAGCTTTCCAAGGACATGCATATCTTATACCTTATCTCAACCGTAGGTGTAACTAATTCAGGATTCAACATAACCTATCTAAGGGCAATATCAAAAATACAAATATGCATAATTCTATTTCTCGAGCACTAGTCAGGGATACACTATTAGTAAATAAAAGTTAAGTTATGAGTGCTCACGTATCAATATTGAGATTCAATGCTGTAGGAAAGGTACGTAGACGCGACGGAGACGATAACTACCAATTTGACCTCAAGGGCATACCCATGAACCATACCCATCACCTCCATAGCCATAACCCATAATTTCCTTAGCCCTATCCTACTCATAAAACTTGTCTTGAAATGACCCGCTCATGACCTCGTCATAATATTTTATGTATATTAATAATAATAATTATAATACTCTTAATAATAATAATAAGATTAGTAAAAATATTAATCTTAATACTAATAATATAAATAATAATAATAGAGAAAGAGTAATATGTAGTTGTATGTGTGTTTGAGATCGATAGATAGATGGTATAATTTGGCCAGCATGTTTGAGCTTTTAAATCCTTTTGTGAAATCAATCCCAGCTGGCATCCATTTTCTAATTCCTACCGACACTCATATGTTACATATGATACATAAGTTATATATTATTTAATATATAATATATTTAATCTTTAGAATTAATTAAATATTATATTATATTTACGCTCATGGTAAAAATATAATTTTTACAAAAATGACACGGTCGTGGTCTCACGACTCATGTACCTCTTTCGGTTTTTCGGGCGCACTTTCGTACGTTTAGAAAACTAGCCTTTTACGTTACGTGACGTGTACCTTTTACAAAAATTAGACTTACTCAACAATAAATTACCTTTATAAAAATATAACTTATAAAATTGACCATTGTGGTCATTTACTTCTATAAATCAGTGACTCGTTGTTTATCAAAATGTATTATTTTAAATCAGGACGTTTTATGACTCGTACCTTTATCAAAATATAGACTTAAATTAATTAAAAACTAACCCACTCAGAGTGCAACTTAATCTTTTGAGTGTTTTGGTCATTTACTTTTATAATTCATACCCTCGTTAGTTATCGAAGTATATTTAATAACATTAACTTAAACCAAAACGTCTTTTGACTAAATTAAAATATATTTATAATATATAGGTTTGAAATACTTTAATAAAATATTTAGATTTTAATTATATTTCAAAGTATATTTGAAGATCGTTTATGATATTATATCCTATAACGTTTATACTTTAAAAAATATAATTTCCTTATGCGTCAACGTTTAGTTTGTTTTCCTTAAACTTTCTAAATAATATAACTATATTCCCAAAGTTTCACTTTCACTCTAAATAATAGGAAGGTTAACTAGTTAACGTTTATATAGAAAGTCGAACAGAAAACTCCACTAACATTTGGTTAGTTCCCGTTAATTGACACCTTTGTCTTCACTTATAACTCACTTTACCATTTTCCGAATACGGTTAATAATAAGGGCTACCTAATTCAAAGTGGACCTCATAACAGATACTCTTAATCATAATTCAATGTATCTGATAATTCAATCATTTGATACTATCTTTTAATCTCGTCGATAAACTTACATCGAACAAATACATTTATGTAAAGTATTAGCTATTCAATACCTTGATAGCATTTCCAGGTTCATAAAATAGATCTCATAGCTTATAATCATATCCACTAATCCGTTCGATGTTTTATACAATATATCTCAATTTAATAATCACACATATGTATAAGTATATATAATTGTTCGTGAATCGCTAGGCATGGTCAAAGGGTAATTGATTATATGAATATAGTTTTTAAAACTTTCGAGACTCAACATTACTTATTTTTGCTCATCGTGTCGGGAACATATAAAGATTAAAGTTTAAATTTGATCGGAAATTTTCGGGTCATCACAGTACCTACCCGTTAAAAGAAATTTCGTCCCGAAATTTGATAAAGGTCGTCATGGCTAACAGTAAGAATGTTATTATGACGAATGTAAACTGATACATAGAGTTTTATCATCATTGAGTAATATAGATACCCAATTTGATTATGCGAAGAGTATAAGTGAAGCTATCGCAAAAGAGTGAAAAATGAATAAATGCAGGTTTGGCTTAACCGGCGGCGTGTTCAAGATTGCTTTCCGGAATTTAAGGAATTTAGAAGAAATCTTCATAATAAGATTTGATTCTTCGGTAATTAAGGAGATTTAGATCTTCTTTGGTTGAACGCGATAATCTGTTTCGATTGTTCTGTCGGATATTTCCCTATAAATCCGCCTTCTCCATTTCCTTACGACTCACACCCTCTATTCTTTCTTCCTCAATTCATACGTTAATATGCTCCATCCCATCCTGATCCTTGATATCCTCTTAACGTTTATATCCGTCATTCTTCTTTTTAATCTGCCACCAGAAGAATCTATTTACTTTTACTATACCCTAGGGTTTATAGTGTTTTTAGTTCTCCCGTGTCTTAACGTTGCTATATGCATCGATATATACGGTTTGTAAATTTTTTTTTTTTTTTGGGTTGTTGCTAGATTTTTATATCTTCCCTGATATTTCGATGTCCCTGCTTCTGTCTTCTATAATCATCATCCTCCATAGTTAATGCTCTCTTCTATTTGCTGCGGTTTATACCCCACATTTCCATTTCAAAGCTTTGTCCTTTCGTTTCTTCTTCTTGCGATTAAATAGCTATTGTAATGGTCCGGAATTCATATGTATGGATTTAAGAAGGAATATAGTAATTGTTCTAAGAAGGAAAGGGTAATGGTAAATCCTGATTTGTTAAATTTCCAGAATACCCTGAAAAAGACCGAATCATCAAGAAATATTTTCTTGATATATTTAGAGATTAGATAGAATGTAAGAGTCGTGTAAATGGTACATGATGACGGTATGTCCTGTGAATCATCACATCCATTAGAAACTCAGCATGAATTACTTTAATATAATGACGTTGATCAAGTGTCATTATATTATACTAACTCATGCATCAGTTCCCAACACTACTTCAAAAACATTCATATTCGAATTTTTCAGAATTTAGAAACTAACACAGTTTCTTTTATGTTGCAGATATTACGGAGAGATAAATGATACTTGATAAGAATAGTTGTGAAAATATCTCCAAAGATATGGAAAATATGTATAATGGAAGATACGAAGATATCTTATAATATTTAAGATATGATGATGATGAAGAATATCTGTCTGTGAAGGTTTAGAATAAGAAGTAAGGTGTTTGCTAACGAGTTCTGTAGACACTGAATCATTTGAATCCTTTGAAGGCAGATTCAGTCTCTGTGATTTATCCACGGCTTCCTTCATACTTTGCTCAATCCGTTTTTCAGTACCAAATCCTGTCTTTTTCTGAGCTTTACCAACTCACTATCTTCTATCATCAAACTTTTGACCGTTTAGACCGTCTACCATTTTTATGTTTCCTCTGCATTTAATGCAATAATATCTGAATCATAGATTATCAATCTGAGGTGGATTCAGAAGAATTGTGTTTTAGATGATTAAACACTGGTGGTAATATGGTGGAATATGAAAGGTTTTCCAGTAATAATGACGAAAGGGCAACGTATTTATCGGAATTATAATAAGACTGGTCTGACTGAAAGGTCGAAGTTGCTTTGCTGGAGCTGTGACAAAATTGGCTACTTTGAAAAGGAATCAAAATGTTGTTTTTGCTAATAAATGATAAAGAATTCGACGCGGGTACGTGTTAAACTACGACTTTGGTTTCGAGAGCTTTTCAGGTACAAGACTTCGAATAATGTGCAATTGGATCATCATCTCGATTGTTCAATGTTTGAAGTGTCTTCCGGAATTTCGAAGGGTTTTAAATGCAGATTGTCATAGTCAATATCCAAATGATGGAATTGTCCTGACTCCCGAATGATTTTCATATTCATCTGAGTGTTACGATTAAAAGTGATGTTCTATCACAGTTTTGAATTCCAAGTATAGTTTTGAAAAATGTAAGGATCTAAGAATAATGATTTCGGTTGTATCTCGAGTTAAATTCTGAAATTCCCAAAATCAGAGCATGTAATTAGATTCAAATGAGTATGGTTGTTTTGATTTCTATAGAAGAATGCATGTTGGTATATTTGATGATTGTTGGATCCGAATTGAAGGACGTAACATATTAATTGTAATTTAATATATTTCCCGGGTATTACCTACCCGTTAAAAAAAATTTTCACAATTAATATTTTGAACAAGAATTTTCATTTCAGTCTTTATGAAAATATATGTGAGTATATTTTCTTCAGATGTAATACAGATTTAATGAGTTTAAAATCACATTAAATTCATTTGATTTTTTTTGCTTGAATTA
Organism: Rutidosis leptorrhynchoides; assembly: GCF_046630445.1. Lineage (NCBI taxonomy): Eukaryota > Viridiplantae > Streptophyta > Magnoliopsida > Asterales > Asteraceae > Rutidosis > Rutidosis leptorrhynchoides. The sequence continues at coordinate 244,558,978 of NC_092343.1, forward strand.
GAAATGAGTAATCTCTAAAACATTAGGAATTACAAAATTTCGCGCAGTATCTCACTAATGTAATCAATACTTCAATATTTATTCTTATTGATATTTCCTTAGTGAAGAATGTTGATGCTTGTGGAATTCTTGCGAACTTCGCAAGGTACGATTGATGTGATATAGAAAATTTTCAGCGCATCAAAGATTAAAGTGTAAAATCAAACATGTTATTGAATAATACACTTGATTTATTATGAAATAAAATTCATTGAGTTGCAACACAGATTGTGGTTAACAATGATTAAATTTTTAACGAAGAATGTACATCATAGCATATTAGTAATTTGAATTAACCGGATAGTTAAGTTCCATACATAATAGCTTAGTACGAAAAGATTTCTTATGGTTAAAAATTTATATATATGTATATATAGGATATACATATAAATTCTTCGAAGGAACTGAGGTAATACTTCATGACTCGTTGATACAATATCCTCGTTATTAATTCGTAATGGTTTCCACAATGATTCTTGAACTGACGGAATATGTGATGTCATAAGTGTTGTTGATTCTGACGATGCTGACGTTACTGACTATACTGGTGATGCTAACGGTACTGTTGCTGCTGATGATACTTCCGGTAACTACTAGCGATGCTTGTATAACAAGTCTAGTTTGTAAATCGCGCACTATTCTTATTAGGGTTTTGGTTCTTCTTTGAATCATTTTGGTTCACTCATCTGATTTAGGGTTAGGGTGGAAATAGATAATCTCTAAGACTTTAGAGATTACATAATCACCGTAGAATGTTCTTCTGATGAAGTTATGAATCAATACTTCATCGTTTGTTGTTGTTAGTACTCCTTGGTATCTATGGTGCGTGTGATGTTGATATCCGAGATATAGATTATGATGTTGAGGCGTGTGATGCTGTTGATGTTTAGGGTATCGAGGTTTGCGATGTTGATGCTACTGGTGGTACTGATTATGCTGTTGGTGCTGCTGATGGTGTTTGTAATCCTTGCACCATAAGCTCTAAAGCTATCACGCGAGCACGAAGTTCATTAACTTCTGCTAGTATACCGGGATGATTGTCGGTTGGGACGAGCGGATAAATAAAATCTAGAATTTGATATAATATATAATCGTGACGAGATACTCTGGAAATAAGATAGAAGATGGTTTCACGAACAGGTTCGCCGGTAAGTGCTTCAGGTTCATCGCCAATAGGGCAATTTGGTGGATGGAAAGGATCACCTTCTTCTTGTCTCCAATAATTGAGGAGGCTACGAACCCATCCCCATTTCATCCCGAATAGATGATGACTGATTGGTTGATCCATTCCGGTCACACTGTTTTCAGAGCTCGAATGGAAATCCATATCGACATAGCTGTCAAAATCTGAGGAGTTCGAACTGGTTGAGGGATCCATCTCGTATGATTAGGGGAGGAATTTTGTTATGAAATAGATTGTAGGATTTAAATTTGGTATTCTTCAATTACATAATTTGCATATGTATATATAACACCAAAATCCCATAAATTATGGAAAATCTTTGAAAGATGTTAATCAAAGTTCACAGTAACAGATACACTAAGATAAGAATTCGTCTATACACTATTATGCAATAAATGCAGGAAAACGCGTCTAGACTTAAGATGATAAGCAGATAATTTCCTAAGGATGATAAGTAGATGATTTCCGACACAAAATGATAAGCAAAACTTTTGACATGCAGACACGGTCGAAGTCCAGACTCACTAATGCATATTAACAACTAACAGTAAGACACACTAATGCAAGACCTGGTTCGCTAAGACCACCGCTCTGATACCACATGAGACGACCCGACCCAATCCATAGGGACGAATACAATAACATATGATTACATCGCGAGGTACTTGACCTCTAAATGATACATTTTACAAACATTGCATTCATTTTTAAAAGACAATCTTTCATTACATCGAAAGTTGACATGTATGCATACCATTTCATAATATCCAAACTATAAATGACCTAATCTGTCATTTACTTAATAATAATCTTTAATGAACTTCAACGACTCGAATGCAACGTCTTTTGAAATATGTCATGAATGACTCCAAGTAATATCTTTAAAATGAGCTAATGCACAGCGGAAGATCTCTTTCAAACCTGAGAATAAACATGCTTTCAAGTGTCAACCAAAAGGTTGGTGAGTTCATTAGTTTAACTTAAACAATCGTTTCCATCATTTTAATAGACCACAAGATTTCAGATTTCCATTTCTCATAAACATACGTCCCATGCATAGAGACAAAAATATCATTCATATGGATTGAACACCTGGTAACCGACATTAACAATATGCATATATAAGAATATCCCCATCATTCCGGGATCCTCCTTCGGACATGATATAAATTTCGAAGTACTAAAACATCCGGTACTTTGGATGGGGCTTGTTGGGCCCGATAGATCTATCTTTAGGATTCGCGTCAATTAGGGTGTCTGTTCCCTAATTCTTAGATTACCAGACTTAATAAAAAGGGGCATATTCGATTTCGATAATTCAACCATAGAATGTAGTTTCACGTACTTGTGTCTATTTCGTAAAACATTTATAAAAGTTGCGCATGTATTCTCAGCCCAAAAATATAAAGGGTAAAAAGGCAAATGAAACTCACCATACTGTATTTTGTAGTAAAAATACATATAACATCATTGAACAAGTGTAGGGTTGGCCTCGGATTCACGAACCTACAGTAATTATATATATTTATGTATTTGTCAATATTTGTCTAATAAACTAGGCCAAGTCATAGTGTACCACAATCCCAATGCTCGAGACTAATGTGCAAAAGTCAAAGGTTAAAGTAAAAACGAGGTCGCATGCAAAAATATAATAACTTATACAAAAATGATTTTTCGGTCAAACATGACTAAACGGCCACTTCAGCGATTTTTAGAAAAATTATCGGAACTCCGATTGATAAACGGCCAAAGATAAAAGTTACACATTACCAAAAAGATTAAGCATAAATTTTTACAGAAGTAAACTAAACCTAGACAACTCGTAGTTGCCAACGCGGTTTCGGTGTTTCAAAGTTAATTTTTCAGCTCTAATAAATTTACAAAAGTGACCGAGTAGCCTACTTTGGAGATTTTTAGAAAATTCCTCGAAACTCGGATTGACAAACGGTCAAAGCCTTCAAATTCTCGTTACCACAAAGATATAACATGATTTTTGGCAAAAGTAAACACACATCAGGCCGACCATGACAACTGATACAAAACTGACATTTTTAATAAAAAAGTTTCAGCTCTTTTTAGAATTTTAAAATGTGACCAAACAGTCAACTTTGACGATTTTTAGAAAAATCGTCGAGACTCGAATTGACAAACGACCAGAGTCGTTTGTTACATCTTACAGCAAAGAATTCAGTGATAATTTTGTTTTAATCTGAAACAACGCAGATCAATGAGAATTTCAGTTTCCGTAACGACGTTTCATCAAAATTTACAAAACTTCTTTTATCCATAACTTGACAACCGTTCAACGAAACGAGACGTGCTTTATATGAAAATTCATCTACTCGACGAGTAGAATCCAAATAACCACTTTTTATTACCCAGAAAATTAGTTCACTAATTATTATCAGCATTTTTAATTACGAAATTAATTGTTTAATTCATAACTTTCTAACCGTTCATCGAATCCATTCGATATCTAAATGAAAAGTTTTTAATTTTTCGCTAGCTTTCCAAGGACATGCATATCTTATACCTTATCTCAACCGTAGGTGTAACTAATTCAGGATTCAACATAACCTATCTAAGGGCAATATCAAAAATACAAATATGCATAATTCTATTTCTCGAGCACTAGTCAGGGATACACTATTAGTAAATAAAAGTTAAGTTATGAGTGCTCACGTATCAATATTGAGATTCAATGCTGTAGGAAAGGTACGTAGACGCGACGGAGACGATAACTACCAATTTGACCTCAAGGGCATACCCATGAACCATACCCATCACCTCCATAGCCATAACCCATAATTTCCTTAGCCCTATCCTACTCATAAAACTTGTCTTGAAATGACCCGCTCATGACCTCGTCATAATATTTTATGTATATTAATAATAATAATTATAATACTCTTAATAATAATAATAAGATTAGTAAAAATATTAATCTTAATACTAATAATATAAATAATAATAATAGAGAAAGAGTAATATGTAGTTGTATGTGTGTTTGAGATCGATAGATAGATGGTATAATTTGGCCAGCATGTTTGAGCTTTTAAATCCTTTTGTGAAATCAATCCCAGCTGGCATCCATTTTCTAATTCCTACCGACACTCATATGTTACATATGATACATAAGTTATATATTATTTAATATATAATATATTTAATCTTTAGAATTAATTAAATATTATATTATATTTACGCTCATGGTAAAAATATAATTTTTACAAAAATGACACGGTCGTGGTCTCACGACTCATGTACCTCTTTCGGTTTTTCGGGCGCACTTTCGTACGTTTAGAAAACTAGCCTTTTACGTTACGTGACGTGTACCTTTTACAAAAATTAGACTTACTCAACAATAAATTACCTTTATAAAAATATAACTTATAAAATTGACCATTGTGGTCATTTACTTCTATAAATCAGTGACTCGTTGTTTATCAAAATGTATTATTTTAAATCAGGACGTTTTATGACTCGTACCTTTATCAAAATATAGACTTAAATTAATTAAAAACTAACCCACTCAGAGTGCAACTTAATCTTTTGAGTGTTTTGGTCATTTACTTTTATAATTCATACCCTCGTTAGTTATCGAAGTATATTTAATAACATTAACTTAAACCAAAACGTCTTTTGACTAAATTAAAATATATTTATAATATATAGGTTTGAAATAATTTAATAAAATATTTAGATTTTAATTATATTTCAAAGTATATTTGAAGATCGTTTATGATATTATATCCTATAACGTTTATACTTTAAAAAATATAATTTCCTTATGCGTCAACGTTTAGTTTGTTTTCCTTAAACTTTCTAAATAATATAACTATATTCCCAAAGTTTCACTTTCACTCTAAATAATAGGAAGGTTAACTAGTTAACGTTTATATAGAAAGTCGAACAGAAAACTCCACTAACATTTGGTTAGTTCCCGTTAATTGACACCTTTGTCTTCACTTATAACTCACTTTACCATTTTCCGAATACGGTTAATAATAAGGGCTACCTAATTCAAAGTGGACCTCATAACAGATACTCTTAATCATAATTCAATGTATCTGATAATTCAATCATTTGATACTATCTTTTAATCTCGTCGATAAACTTACATCGAACAAATACATTTATGTAAAGTATTAGCTATTCAATACCTTGATAGCATTTCCAGGTTCATAAAATAGATCTCATAGCTTATAATCATATCCACTAATCCGTTCGATGTTTTATACAATATATCTCAATTTAATAATCACACCTATGTATAAGTATATATAATTGTTCGTGAATCGCTAGGCATGGTCAAAGGGTAATTGATTATATGAATATAGTTTTTAAAACTTTCGAGACTCAACATTACTTATTTTTGCTCATCGTGTCGGGAACATATAAAGATTAAAGTTTAAATTTGATCGGAAATTTTCGGGTCATCACAACTACCACAGCGTTCATATGCTGATAATGAAGCCGTCTTAGCACGGTGTGGAATGAGTGATAATTGGAGTGATGGATTTGTGCCAGTGTTGCATTGGAAAGGCTGTGGTAGGCAACTTATATGTGTCTTACTTACATTATGTTACTGTAAAATGTATTCGTATGTGCCTTGCATTCAATGCGTTTATTATGCTTTGGAGAAAACGAAATGCAGGTTTTTGAAATATTCAAGAAGGCCAATCTGGATGCTCTTACTGTTTCTGAACGGCCAAAAACTGCTGCTGAACTTGAGGCTGACAAGGCCAGAGATACTGCATTTGAAGAACAATTGGAAAGCCCTAAACGGCCTACGAAAGGCGATAATGATGATACTGTGCAACCTTCCTCATCAGATGTGGAAATTATTGAATCTGATCCAAAACCGCCAATCACTAAGAAAACTAGAAAACGCACAAAGTATTTGTGGAATCGTGCATCTAGCAAAGCTTCTCAACAAACAAAGAAAAGAAGTATGTCATCATCATTTTCTTCTGTACTATACAATGTTTGTTAATGTTTATCTGTAAGATTGATTATCTATGATGTAGAACCGAATTTATCAATAGATGGTGACAAGGCCACTACTAGTGGTGATAAGAGTGATAAAATTATTGATGCTGAGAATGATAATGATGAAGAAGAGAGTGAAGAAGCAGATGAAGATAATACTATTAAAACTCCTCCTTATACTAATCCATTAACTTCATCAAGGGTTGATACAACACAGTCTTCTTCCGCATCGCAGCCGCCTTCCGTTGTTCCCCTGGCCGGCTTAAGAGGCTTTTTAGAAAATCCTGTCAATAAATCTGACACCTTTGCCAATTTTCTGAAGGTGCAAATTATCAGCTAATTCGTGGAAATCTATCTGTATTATTCATTTTGACTGTAATTTATTGATCTTATGGTTATGTTGCAGGGAAATACGATTGTTGATCTTTCTTCTTCCCTATCTGCAATGACCCTTAAACAAAGTTGCTAATCAATAGCTGCATCACTACTGCTTCTGAATCACCATGTTCTTCATGGTCTGAAAATGCAAGAGGCCCAAGCAACTCTTGTGGATAATGCTATCCATACTGCCAGCAAGCTGAAAAGGATGGAGATTGACTTAAAAGATGATGATCTTAAATGGAAAACGGCAGTTGACATGGCAAAAAAAAGGAGGAGGCATTGCATCTAATTGAGAAAAAATGTGTTGCAGAGAGGACTGAGAAAGAGAAGGTTATAGAAGAGAAAGAAAAACTGTTGAAAGAAGTAGAAGAACTGAAAAGAATGGTTGAACGAGAAAAATGTCATGCTGATGAAAAACTATTACTGCTGCTATTTTAGAGAAAAAATTTGTGGATTTGAAGAATGGTATTCCTGCACTAGTGCAGAGGATATTGAGTTCTCCCCTTGTTGGCCAAACTTTTCATAAATATCTGGAGGCATCCACAGAAAGTGATCTTTCAGATGCCACTTTGGAAATTTTGGATGCCCTTCCTGCGAAGCCGGACCCCTTACCAGCTGCTATTGCAAAGTTTATCAAACCAGGTGCTGATGCCAGACTGAAAGTGGCCATGGATGAAGTTACCTCTCTGAAGATTAACTCTTTAGAATTAGTATGTGCTAGGGAAGATGCGTCTGTTAAGGACATCTTGGATGTGCCTATTTGAAAAGATAACTAATCTGTAATAACAATGTGCATCATCTTTACGCTGATATTATGTATATATCCAGCTTTTTTGGTTAATGTAGGTATTTTTGCTGCTTTCCATGATTAACGCATCACCGCTATATGGTTTAACCATTAAAAGCTTGTTAAAAAGCTTAACTTTGCATATATCATATGAAATGATTTTTGTCTTTAAACTGATTTTTGATTATGCATTGAACTGTAATCCGTCGTCCGTTGTTCGTAATACCTCATCACAACATTCTCCTTTATGAATCTAAAGTATACTGCTACATAAATTTCATTGTGTTATTCAATTTAAAAATTGTATATCTAGCCTGTAGCTGATCAAAACATGTATAATTTTTATGATTACTGTGTAAACAACTTATCCATTCTCCGTTCTGCATTAGCTGAATTATGTTATGAAGAAATATCGAGAAGTCTTTTGATAACTTCTGAAATAGGATGTGAATGAATCATAATGATGGTATTCTGTCTATATCTTATAATATTTAGTAAATGTGTTGGAGAAAATTCTTTTTATGGAACTAGCGATGTTCCGTTTAGCGTGTTGCGCTTAGGTTTTGTGCGGCTTATAAAATACACTTGTATTTAATGTTTTATGTTTACAAGTTATAAATGGATTTATGTCGTTGTGATAAACCATTCTGTACGTCATGACATTATGAGATCTTTAGTTTTGCCTCGGTGCCCTCTAGCGAAGTAAATACTTTACGCTAGCCGATCCCTTGTGTCTATAATGTTGACACAAGAGCTTCTACCATCGGGGGCATAAAAATGCCTTGCCTTATGTGGGTAGGAATGAATGCCATGCTTTGCATTCGAACGCTTAATGCTGTGCGTAAGAAAAATTTTAAAATTTTATTGATAATACTGTCACACATACAACATTTTTGTGTAATATCTTCGCATGGGGTGATCAAGTCCCAATTAGAAAATTACAAAAAGTGTATTGCGTTATTGTATGAACTGATGAAAATTAAAAATGTGATAAAAACTGTTATGCGAGATTCATGATGTTATACTGTCTTTCGTGTACCGTGTTGCGTCCTGTTTTCAATGTTGCCACATTTTGGGTGGTTTGAAGTACCCGTTCACATCATTTCTACTGAACAACTGCCTTGATGATTCCCCCCTGACAAAATTCCCTGGAGCTTCATGAACAACTGATCTCTCTCTTGGTGGTCCAACATATTCAGAGTGTATCACTGTTACACCATTTGGTGTTGGGAACCGCAATTCTGCATGCGGTGTAGAAGTAATTGCTCCGAATTTGCGAAGGGTCCGTCTACCGAACAACGCACTAAACTGTGATCTGCCATCAAGAACTGTAAAGTCTACAATTTCTGTGCGGACTAAAGGGTGTGTTCCCAGTGTGACATCCAGTTTCACTTTACCAACTCCTCTTATTGATTCACCCGTGATACCAGCAATCTTTAAGTTCGTGTAGCGTAGCCGATCCTTCACGCTGAACGAATATTCCTTAAAACAATGCAAATACAAAATATCTGCTTCACTACCTGTGTCAGTATAAATGTGAGTGATGTTTCTGTTTGGTATTACAGCTGAAATGACTACAGGCTCTTCTAACAGGCGCCAATTTGGAATGGTACGAAATATAATTGGAGCATACATCCAGCTTTCCGTGTTGCGTTCTCCGTCTGCTTCATTTTCCTGCTCTTCATTCCATATGACCTTGATGTGCATTTCTGGAGTTGGATCCCTTTCACCTTTCCGTTCTTCTCCTTGTTCCTGTCACGCCGTCCTCCGTGATGCATTTTTCCCTGCCAAGCAAAACGTTTGTTTGGATCATTTCATCGATACTTTTTTCCTGGCAACAGATGATTCAGCTCGCTAGCCTTGATCTTTGCAACGATCTCTCTCATTAATGACTTGCAATTATCTGTTTCATGCCCATATTGTAGTGACCCAAACTTTTCCATGTTTATATATATATTAAATGAAATTGTTATTTACATGATTAAGTGTTTCCAACATGTTAAGCAATCAAACTTGTTAAGACTTGATTAATCGAAATAGGTTTCATATAGACAACTGACCACCCAAGTTGACCGGTGATTCACAAACGTTAAAACTTGTAAAAACTATACGATGACATATATATGGTTATAGATATAGTTAACATGATTTTATTATAAATATGTATCTCATTAGGTATTTTAACAATGAGTTATATACATAAAAATGAGAGTATTAATTTAAGAAACTCGAAAACGATATATATAACGATTATCGTTATAACAACGTCTTACTAGGTACATATGAATCATATTAAGATATTGATACACTTGGTTAATTATGTTAAATGATAAGTAAATATATTATTAAGTGTATTAACAATGAAATGCATATGTAAAAATAAGACTACTAACTTAATGATTTCGAAACGAGACATATATGTAACGATTATCGTTGTAACGACATTTAACTGTATATATATCATACTAAGATATATTATATATCATAATATCATGATAATATAATAATTTAACATCTCATTTGTTATAATAAACAATGGGTTAACAACATTCAACAAGATCGTTAACCTAAAGGTTTCAAAACAACATTTACATGTAACGACTAACGATGACTTAACGACTCGGTTAAAATGTATATACATGTAGTGTTTTAATATGTATTCATACACTTTTGGAAGACTTCAAGACACTTATCAAATACTTCTACTTAACAAAAATGCTTACAATTACAGCCTCGTTCAGTTTCATCAACAAATCTACTCGTATGCACCCGTATTCATACTCGTACAATACACAGCTTTTAGATGTATGTACTATTGTTATATACACTCCAATGATCAGCTCTTAGCAGCCCATGTGAATCACCTAACACATGTGGGAACCATTATTTGGCAACTAGCATGAAATATCTCATAAAATTACAAAAATATGAGTAATCATTCATGACTTATTTACATGAAAACAAAATTACATATCCTTTATATCTAATCCATACACCAACGACCAAAAACACCTACAAACAGTTTCATTGTTCAATTTTCTTTATCTAATTGATCTCTCTCAAGTTCTATCTTCAAGTTCTAAGTGTTCTTCATAAATTCCAAAAGTTCTAGTTTCATAAAATCAAGAATACTTCCAAGATTGCAAGTTTACTTCCAAGTTTTCTAAATCCATTCCAAGTAATCATTCAAGATCAATAAACATTTGTTACATACAGTAGGTTATCTTTCTAATACAAGGTAATAATCATATTAAAACTATAATTCAATTTCTATAACTATAACAATCTTATTTCGAGTGGAAATCTTACTTGAAATTGTTTTCGTGTCATGATTCTGCTTCAAGAACTTTCAAGCCATCCAAGGATCCTTTGAAGCTAGATCTATTTTTCTCATTTCTAGTAGGTTTATCCAAGGAACTTGAGGTAGTAATGATGTTCATAACATCATTCGATTCATACATATAAAGCTATCTTATTCGAAGGTTTAAACTTGTAATCACTAGAACATAGTTTAGTTAATTCTAAACTTGTTCGCAAATAAAAGTTAATCCTTCTAACTTGACTTTTAAAATCAACTAAACACATGTTCTATATCTATATGATATGCTAACTTAATGATTTAAAACCTGGAAACACGAAAAACACCGTAAAACCGGATTTACGCCGTCGTAGTAACACCGCGGGCTGTTTTGGGTTAGTTAATTAAAAACTATAATAAACTTTGATTTAAAAGTTTTTATTCTGAGAAAATGATTTTTATTATGAACATGAAACTATATCCTAAAATTATGGTTAAACTCAAAGTGGAAGTATGTTTTCTAAAATGGTCATCTAGACGTCGTTCTTTCGACTGAAATGACTACCTTTACAAAAACGACTTGTAACTTATTTTTCCGAATATAAACCTATACTTTTTCTTTTTAGATTCATAAAATAGAGTTTAATATGAAACCATAGCAATTTGATTCACTCAAAACGGATTTAAAATGAAGAAGTTATGGGTAAAACAAGATTGGATAATTTCTCTCATTTTAGCTACGTGAAAATTGGTAACAAATCTATTCCAACCATAACTTAATCAACTTATATTGTATATTATGTAATTTTGAGATACCATAGACACGTATACAATTTTTCGACCTATCATGTCGACACATCTATATATATTTCGAAACAACCATAGACACTCTATATGTGAATGTTGGAGTTAGCTATACAGGGTTGAGGTTGATTCCAAAATATATATAGTTTGAGTTGTGATCAATACTGAGATACGTATACACTGGGTCGTGGATTGATTCAAGATAATATTTATCGATTTATTTCTGTACATCTAACTGTGGACAACTAGTTGTATGTTACTAACGAGGATAGCTGACTTAATAAACTTAAAACATCAAAATATATTAAAAGTGTTGTAAATATATTTTGAACATACTTTGATATATATGTATATATTGTTATAGGTCCGTGAATCAACCAGTGGCCAAGTCTTACTTCCCGACGAAGTAAAAATCTGTTAAAGTGAGTTATAGTCCCACTTTTAAAATCTAATATTTTTGGGATGAGAATACATGCAGGTTTTATAAATGATTTACAAAATAGACACAAGTACGTGAAACTACATTCTATGGTTGAATTATCGAAATCGAATATGCCCCTTTTTATTAAGTCTGGTAATCTAAGAATTAGGGAACAGACACCCTAATTGACGCGAATCCTAAAGATAGATCTATTGGGCCTAATAAACCCCATCCAAAGTACCGGATGCTTTAGTACTTTGAAATTTATATCATATCCGAAGGGTGTCCTGGAATGATGGGGATATTCTTATATATGTATCTTGTTAATATCGGTTACCAGGTGTTCACCATATGAATGATTTTTATCTCTATGTATGGGATGTGTATTGAAATATGAAATCTTGTGGTCTATTGTTACGATTTGATATATATAGGTTAAACCTATAACTCACCAACATTTTTGTTGACGTTTAAAGCATGTTTATTCTCAGGTGAATACTAAGAGCTTCCGCTGTTGCATACTAAAATAAGAACAAGATTTGGAGTCCATGTTTGTATGATATTGTGTAAAAACTACATTCAAGAAACTGATTTCGATGTAACATATTTGTATTGTAAACCATTATGTAATGGTCGTGTGTAAACAGGATATTTTAGATTATCATTATTTGATAATCTACGTAAAGCTTTTTAAACCTTTATTTATGAAATAAAGGTTATGGTTTGTTTTAAAAATGAATGCAGTCTTTGAAAAACGTCTCATATAGAGGTCAAAACCTCGCAACGAAATCAATTAATATGGAACGTTTTTAATCAATAAGAACGGGACATTTCTGTTGGTATCCGAGCGTTGGTCTTAGAGAACCATAAATTTGCATTAGTGTGTCTTATCGAGTTTGTTAGGATGCATTAGTGAGTCTGGACTTCGACCGTGTTTTTTTTTTAAAATGATTGCTTAACATTTTTGTTGGAAACTATATATTATTAACATGTATATATTATGTGATATATTACTCTCTTAACATGTTTAATATTGTGTTGTAGATGTCTACCTCTAGCACAAATCCCATTGACTCACCTAATAATAACGAAGAGTCGAATATATATTGGACTGATTCACAAGTTCCCGAAGAAGAACCGGAAGAAGAATCAGAACCGAAAGAAGAATCAGAACCGGAAGAGGAGGAACCGGAGGAGGAAATAGAACCGGTGGGGGAAATAATAAAACGGTTAAGTAAAAGAAAATCCTCAACCAACCGACCAAGGTTAATTATGGTCAATGGTGTTTCCGCCAAGGAAGCAAAATATTGGAGGATTACCAATTCTCCGATGAATCGTATTCCGACGAGAATTCCGATGATGTTATAGAAATTACCCCAACTTAATTTAAAAAGGCAAAAGAAAATAATAAGGGAAAGGGCATAAAAATAGAGAACTCTAATTCCAACCCCGATGAACTTTATATGTATCGTCAACCCCCGAAGCCCTTAAGTTGTAACAATGACCCGGGAACCTCTAAACCACCAGGTTTTTCTAAACCGTTGTGGAAAACGACAGCTCGTATTAGGGGAACATCATATATCCCTAGAAACTTGGCAAAATGAACCAAAATCGAAGAAGAAGAAACGAGCGAGTCGGAATAAGATAGTTGTATTCGTGTGGTGTAATATATGTAATATAGTGTGCATATGCTTTATGATATATGTAAAAATTGCTTGTATTAATAAGTATTTTTTTATCAATCTAACTCTTGTCTATTTTACAGTTTAAAAACACAAAATGGATAGACAACCCAATATTTTAAGAGACCTACCCGGAGACATGATTGATGAAATCTTGTCTAGAGTCGGTCAGAATTCCTCGGCACAACTATTTAAGGCGAGATCAGTTTGTAAGACATTCGAAGAACGTTCCGAGAATGCCTTGGTTTATAAAAGGCTTTCGTTTGAAAGATGGGGGATATCACATTGGGAAACCCATAAGTTACGATGTGTTTACTTTGACGCATATATTGTGGGGAACTCAAATGCTATTTTACGCAACGGGTTAAGAAATTATTTTGACTCAATGTATCCGAATATAGGACTTCATGATTTAGAAAAAGCGGCTAACATGCAACATAAAGAAGCATGCTATGCTTACGGGTTAGTAATGTTCGCTTCTCACCAAAGTGAGAAAAAGAACATCGGGCTACAGCTATTAAACAAAACGTTCGCACAAGTGACGGAGTCGGTAATTGGGGTAAGAAATGAGGTTTTTAGGTTATTATGAGACTGTTGGTCATTACGTAACCCTCGTCCCTTTGACGACGTTACAACACGCTGTCTTATCAACAGCCATAACGGTTATGTTCCACAAGACCAAGGATGGGAAGTAGTCCTAGTAAAACCAGAATGCATGACTTGTTTCTGGACGTATGAATTACGTGTCTTTATTGCCTTTGCTGAACGACTTGTGTACTAGCTAGAATTATCTTCACAACTATCTTGTATCAAAGTTATTGTGTGCTATATTTCATGCTTTATGTAAAATAAGCGGTATTGTAAGTTTGTAAAATATTGTATAAAAGTTTGAACGCGAAATATTATTATAATCAGTTTTTCATATAGAATTGTAGTAGTTGAATTGTATATTAGCTACTAAGTATGAACTTAACGGGTAGGTACTACCCGAATTTAAACTTATAAAACGCTAATATGAAGAAAAAGATTTTATAAATGAGTTCATATTATGCTACGAAATACTATTAACTACTCTTAATATTCTGTATGATTAACTTGTTCCATTTGACTATTTTGAAGGAAATGGCACCGACTACTCGACACACCGTGAATATGAATGAAGAGGAATTCCGTACTTTTCTAGCTTCAAACATAGCTGCAGTACAGGCTGCGCTACATACCAACAATAACCTTGGATCTAGCAGTACAGGAAATCGTGTAGGATGCACCTACAAAGAATTTACTGCCTGCAAACCTTTGGAATTTGAAGGAACCGAAGGACCGATCGGATTGAAATGGTGGACCTAGAAGGTCGAATCGGTGTTTACCATAAGTAAGTGTACTGAAGAGGACAAAGTGAAGTACGCTACGCATACCTTTACAGGTTCTGTGTTAACATGGTGGAATACCTATCTAGAGCAAGTGGGACAAGATGATGCGTACGCACTACTGTGGTCAGCATTCAAGCACTTGATGAACGAGAAGTACCGTCCTAGAACCGAGGTCAATAAGCTCAAGACAGAACTTAGATGGTTACGAACCCAAGGATTTGATATTACCACGTACGAAAGACGATTCACAGAATTGTGCCTATTGTGTCAGGGAGCGTTCGAAGATGAGTTAGAGAAGATTGACGCGTTTGTGAAAGGATTACCGGAAAGAATCCAAGAAGATATAAGTTCACACGAGCCCGCCTCCATACAACAGGCATGTAGAATGGCTCACAAACTAGTGAACCAGATTGAGGAAAGAATTAAAGAACAGATGGCTGAAGAGGCCAATGTGAAGCAAGTCAAAAGAAAGTGGGAGGAAAACGATGATAAGAATTACCAATACAACAACAACAGCAATTACAATAATAATCGCAACAATTATCCCAACAATTGCAACATCAATCGCAACTACAAAAAACGGCCCAACAACAACAACGACAACAACAGCAACTACAACAATCATCCCAACAACAATAACAACCGCAACAACAACAACAATCAGAAGCAGCTATGCCAAAGGTGTGAAAAGTATCACTCAGGGTTCTGCACCAAATTTTGCAACAAGTGTAAAAGAAATGGTCATAGCGCGGCGAAGTGTGAGGTCTACGGACCAGGGGTTAACAGAACGAAAGGAACAAATGGTGTCGGAATGAGTAATGGCGGAGCAAGTAGTGTCGGAGCAAGTTATGCCAATGTAGTTTGTTATAAATGTGGAAAACCTGGCCACATTATTAGAAATTGCCCGAACCAGGAGAACACGAATGGACAAGGCCGCGGAAGAGTTTTCAATATTAATGCGCCAGAGGCACAGGAAGACCCGGAGCTTGTTACGGGTACGTTTCTTATTGACAATAAATCTGCTTACGTTTTATTTGATTCGGGTGCGGATAGAAGCTATATGAGTAGAGATTTTGTGCTAAATTAAGTTGTCCATTGACGCCGTTGGATAGTAAATTTTTACTCGAATTAGCAAATGGTAAATTAATTTCAGCAGATAATATATGTCGGAATCGAGAAATTAAACTGGTTAGCAAAACAATTAAGATTGAATTGATACCAGTAGAGTTAGGGAGTTTTGATGTGATAATCGATATGGACTGGTTGAAAGAAGTGAAAGCAGAGATCGTTTGTTACAAAAATGCAATTCGCATTATACGAGAAAAAGGAAAACCTGGTGTACGGAGAAAAGGGCAACACAAAGCTACATCTTATTAGTAATTTGAAGGCACAAAAACTAATAAGAAAAGGTTGCTATGCTGTTCTAGCACACGTCGAGAAAGTACAAACTGAAGAAAAGAGCATCAATGATGTTCCTGTCGCAAAAGAATTTCCCGATGTATTTCCAAAAGAATTACCGGGATTACCCCCACATCGATCTGTTGAATTTCAAATAGATCTTGTACCAGGAGCTGCACCAATAGCTCATGTGAAATGTCCCATTCTTATTGATTAAAAACGTTCCATATTAATTGATTTCGTTGCGAGGTTTTGACCTCTATATGAGACGTTTTTCAAAGACTGCATTCATTTTAAAACAAACCATAACCTTTATTTCATCAATAAAGGTTTTAAAAGCTTTACGTAGATTATCAAATAATGATAATCTAAAATATCCTGTTTACACACGACCATTACATAATGGTTTACAATACAAATATGTTACAACAAAATAAGTTTCTTGAATTGTAGCGACCCGACCAAATCGTCATTGACGGCGCCTACTACTTAGGTCCCGTTACGTGGTCGTAGTCCCTATATGAGACTCGTTTGACCAAAATTATGTCGCGTTCATTTGAAACATATCACGCTTACAAGGTTTAGTTTAGAAAACCGTTCGACGACAAGTTTAAGTTTACAAGAGTATAAAGTATAAATGAAATAACTTGCGACATAATTAGTTGAAAATCACGGTTTGCTATAAATAGCGAAAGTATGTAGACAAAAGTTTGAATCCAAAGGTGCTATCACTAGCGTATGTATGTATGTATGCTTGACTCCAAGCAAGTAATCAAAGTGTGCGGAAGCATGTATCAAGTAGCCAAGTATGAACCTGAGAAACATATAGAAAACTGTCAACGAAAAACGTTGGTGAAATCATAGGTCTAGTAAGTGAGTATGTAAGTAAAATAAGTTGAACCACAATTTATAGTATAAATCGATTTTCCAAACCGTTTGAATTTCCATAAGTATTGTTGTTTACCGAGCACCCAATTATCAAAGCTTAACTGTATCATTTACCTCAGCATAAAAGTGTTAGAACATACACCGTACCAGAATATATTTCATTCGCTTAACGGTATCGAGCCGTCCGAATGAGGGTTAGTCAAACCCGTATGGATCCACACAACATAGTCTCGCTTACACCATCTGATGTAACTAATGATAATTGAATTGAGGATTTTCGTTCAAACTCGTCCGTATCTTTGTATTCACAATTGTGTTCAATGTATAAAAGTATGAAAAATATATATACGTGTGAAATGTATATAAGTACGTAATGTATATGTTTCTCAGCCCACGATTTAAAAGTATAAAAGTTGTTGAAAAGTGGGACTATGATCTCACCTCGAGTGCACGAGTATAAAAGTACTTCACAAAGTAAACGTGTGCATGATAGTTGCTTAGCCTCGACCTAAACAAATAAGTTGTGTCAATTAACCGGTTACGACACAAGGTCGGGCGAAATGTGTTCAATTAGTCCTATGGCTCGTTACG
The DNA here is from genome assembly GCF_046630445.1 of Rutidosis leptorrhynchoides. Lineage (NCBI taxonomy): Eukaryota > Viridiplantae > Streptophyta > Magnoliopsida > Asterales > Asteraceae > Rutidosis > Rutidosis leptorrhynchoides. The sequence continues at coordinate 244,576,812 of NC_092343.1, forward strand.
ACTCGAATAGTATAGCATGTGAATCACGTTGTCAAGTTTCATGCAAGAATCACGTATAAAAGCATCTTAGAACGATTGCATAAAAGTTTGGTTAAGTTTGACTAAAAGTCAAACTTGGTCAAAGTCAACGAAAAGTCAACACGTTCGGGTCGGGTCCCGAACTATTTTTCTGTGCTAGTTATTCATATATAAGCATGTTAGAACAAGTTACATGTGAAATGGAGGTCTATAACATGTCAAACATTTTTGATAAAAAGTGACATCCAAAACAGAAACTGGAGCAGGCTTGTGGCGCGCCGCGGCCAGGCCTGTCGCGCCGCGACAATGGTCGTGGCCTGGTCCCTGGCCTGTTTCACTTGTTCAAGGCTTGGTAAAATTTCAAACAAACGCAAAACTCAAACCGTAAACAATTAGAAAGCGTATCTTATACCGTTGGAAAGCTCTTTTGACAAGGAACACAACTAAACATGTTTCATCAAACAAAAACAACATTTTCCATAACCGATTTCTCGTCAAGTGATCATTAAAAGTCCATTTTTCAAAGTTTCAAGTTCATCAATTGCATTTTAAGTTTCGGGAATCCAATTCACACATATGATATGCCGTTTTGAAGGTAATGAAGCATGTAATACAACCAAGCACTTATCAATAACATTAACAAGCATTCAACGCATCAAAAGTTCGCTTTAAGGCTATCAAACCCTAACCAAAAGTTCACAAAATCAATAATCGCGTTTATGAAGTTTCTTTGATCAATCTATACATCAACATGAAGCTAATGATGCTAGTAACACTTTTAAAACATGAAATTTAACAATCTAACAACATTTAATCATCCAAAATCAAAGATTAAGCATACGATTTTCATTTTCAAGCTAGTCACACCAAAATCAAGAAATCAAGCAAACAAATCATATATTCATGTTATACACGAGCCATAGACACTAACTAACACAATTTCAGGTCAAAAACACGAATTTATAGAAATCTAGAGTTTTTAGAAAGTTACCCAAACTTGATGAAATTGGTATCAAAATGTAGAGGATGAAGAGAGGATCACGAAAATGTAATTTGTTTTGAAGTTTGCTTCCAATCCCGAATTTAGATGATGATTTTATGAAGTTGGGGTTTGTGTTCAAAAATGGGAAGTAGAGAGAAAGGGAAGGATGAAGGTGGGTGGTGATAATGAATGGATGAGATGGGGTTTGACTAGTTGACCTAGTCACTAGTTAGGCCCCTTTGCAACTTTGGTCCCTCGAGTTTCAAAGCGGGTGCGGGAATTAACCAAACGAATATTTTTAAAGACGTTCGAGTAAACGGGTGATGTTATAATTAAATAACGAGGATATTATGAACGTTAGTTAACGAAAGATACAAATTTAAATAACGAAGGATATTATTTAAAAAAAAAAGACGGTGTTAAAATAAATTAAACGGAAAAACGCGGGATGTTACATTACCTACACCTTAAAAGAAATTTCGTCCCGAAATTTAGTTGGAAGTAGTAGTTGTTGTTTCTTCTTCGAAACCTTGTGTTGCAAATTCTACGGATATGTGAAGGTACTTCCTTGGGCATTTCAACGAACTTTGACAGTCGGGATTTTTACATTGGTTTAAAGTTTGGTTTCACGATTTATAGTTTCAACCGGTCCTCCTAGGGAGCGAAGTTTATTGTTGATAGTAAGTTCATAGAAGAGGATAACAAGTTCTTGTTTCGCAAGACACACCTTTAAGTTTGATACACAGAATGTAGGATGAACGGAATTTGTTTGAGTCGGAAGTTCGAAACGGTAAGCAACTGGCACAATACGCCCCAAGATTTCAAAAGGATTAAAAATATCGCGGATTTAGCTATCTACGTTTCCCGAAATGGATTACACCTTTTCAAGGTGCGACTTTAACGTTACGCGGTTACCCACTTGGAATTCGAGAGGTTCACGTCTAACATCGGCATAGTTCTTTTGGCGACTACGATCCGCCTTGAGCCTTTCTTGGAATTGAAAAATTTTCCGGTTGTTTCATGAATGATTTCGGGTCCGGTGGTTCGCTTGTCACCTACTTCGGTTCAACAATTTAAGAAAACGACAATTATGGCTATACGGGTCCTTGCAAGTGTGACGTTAAGACTAGAATGATAACCATCGTTGTAAGAGAATTTGGTTAAGGCAAAAACTTTTCTCAAGTAAATTTGAAGTTGATAACACAAATTCGTATTACGGTTTCCAAGGTTTGAATCGTATGTTTGCTCGGTCCGTCGGGTTGTGGTTGATATGCGGTACTCATGTCTATCAAACCCTAACCAAAAGTTCACAAAATCAATAATCGCGTTTATGAAGTTTCTTTGATCAATCTATACATCAACATGAAGCTAATGATGCTAGTAACACTTTTAAAACATGAAATTTAACAATCTAACAACATTTAATCATCCAAAATCAAAGATTAAGCATACGATTTTCATTTTCAAGCTAGTCACACCAAAATCAAGAAATCAAGCAAACAAATCATATATTCATGTTATACACGAGCCATAGACACTAACTAACACAATTTCAGGTCAAAAACACGAATTTATAGAAATCTAGAGTTTTTAGAAAGTTACCCAAACTTGATGAAATTGGTATCAAAATGTAGAGGATGAAGAGAGGATCACGAAAATGTAATTTGTTTTGAAGTTTGCTTCCAATCCCGAATTTAGATGATGATTTTATGAAGTTGGGGTTTGTGTTCAAAAATGGGAAGTAGAGAGAAAGGGAAGGATGAAGGTGGGTGGTGATAATGAATGGATGAGATGGGGTTTGACTAGTTGACCTAGTCACTAGTTAGGCCCCTTTGCAACTTTGGTCCCTCGAGTTTCAAAGCGGGTGCGGGAATTAACCAAACGAATATTTTTAAAGACGTTCGAGTAAACGGGTGATGTTATAATTAAATAACGAGGATATTATGAACGTTAGTTAACGAAAGATACAAATTTAAATAACGAAGGATATTATTTAAAAAAAAAAGACGGTGTTAAAATAAATTAAACGGAAAAACGCGGGATGTTACATTACCTACACCTTAAAAGAAATTTCGTCCCGAAATTTAGTTGGAAGTAGTAGTTGTTGTTTCTTCTTCGAAACCTTGTGTTGCAAATTCTACGGATATGTGAAGGTACTTCCTTGGGCATTTCAACGAACTTTGACAGTCGGGATTTTTACATTGGTTTAAAGTTTGGTTTCACGATTTATAGTTTCAACCGGTCCTCCTAGGGAGCGAAGTTTATTGTTGATAGTAAGTTCATAGAAGAGGATAACAAGTTCTTGTTTCGCAAGACACACCTTTAAGTTTGATACACAGAATGTAGGATGAACGGAATTTGTTTGAGTCGGAAGTTCGAAACGGTAAGCAACTGGCACAATACGCCCCAAGATTTCAAAAGGATTAAAAATATCGCGGATTTAGCTATCTACGTTTCCCGAAATGGATTACACCTTTTCAAGGTGCGACTTTAACGTTACGCGGTTACCCACTTGGAATTCGAGAGGTTCACGTCTAACATCGGCATAGTTCTTTTGGCGACTACGATCCGCCTTGAGCCTTTCTTGGAATTGAAAAATTTTCCGGTTGTTTCATGAATGATTTCGGGTCCGGTGGTTCGCTTGTCACCTACTTCGGTTCAACAATTTAAGAAAACGACAATTATGGCTATACGGGTCCTTGCAAGTGTGACGTTAAGACTAGAATGATAACCATCGTTGTAAGAGAATTTGGTTAAGGCAAAAACTTTTCTCAAGTAAATTTGAAGTTGATAACACAAATTCGTATTACGGTTTCCAAGGTTTGAATCGTATGTTTGCTCGGTCCGTCGGGTTGTGGTTGATATGCGGTACTCATGTCTATCAAACCCTAACCAAAAGTTCACAAAATCAATAATCGCGTTTATGAAGTTTCTTTGATCAATCTATACATCAACATGAAGCTAATGATGCTAGTAACACTTTTAAAACATGAAATTTAACAATCTAACAACATTTAATCATCCAAAATCAAAGATTAAGCATACGATTTTCATTTTCAAGCTAGTCACACCAAAATCAAGAAATCAAGCAAACAAATCATATATTCATGTTATACACGAGCCATAGACACTAACTAACACAATTTCAGGTCAAAAACACGAATTTATAGAAATCTAGAGTTTTTAGAAAGTTACCCAAACTTGATGAAATTGGTATCAAAATGTAGAGGATGAAGAGAGGATCACGAAAATGTAATTTGTTTTGAAGTTTGCTTCCAATCCCGAATTTAGATGATGATTTTATGAAGTTGGGGTTTGTGTTCAAAAATGGGAAGTAGAGAGAAAGGGAAGGATGAAGGTGGGTGGTGATAATGAATGGATGAGATGGGGTTTGACTAGTTGACCTAGTCACTAGTTAGGCCCCTTTGCAACTTTGGTCCCTCGAGTTTCAAAGCGGGTGCGGGAATTAACCAAACGAATATTTTTAAAGACGTTCGAGTAAACGGGTGATGTTATAATTAAATAACGAGGATATTATGAACGTTAGTTAACGAAAGATACAAATTTAAATAACGAAGGATATTATTTAAAAAAAAAAGACGGTGTTAAAATAAATTAAACGGAAAAACGCGGGATGTTACATTACCTACACCTTAAAAGAAATTTCGTCCCGAAATTTAGTTGGAAGTAGTAGTTGTTGTTTCTTCTTCGAAACCTTGTGTTGCAAATTCTACGGATATGTGAAGGTACTTCCTTGGGCATTTCAACGAACTTTGACAGTCGGGATTTTTACATTGGTTTAAAGTTTGGTTTCACGATTTATAGTTTCAACCGGTCCTCCTAGGGAGCGAAGTTTATTGTTGATAGTAAGTTCATAGAAGAGGATAACAAGTTCTTGTTTCGCAAGACACACCTTTAAGTTTGATACACAGAATGTAGGATGAACGGAATTTGTTTGAGTCGGAAGTTCGAAACGGTAAGCAACTGGCACAATACGCCCCAAGATTTCAAAAGGATTAAAAATATCGCGGATTTAGCTATCTACGTTTCCCGAAATGGATTACACCTTTTCAAGGTGCGACTTTAACGTTACGCGGTTACCCACTTGGAATTCGAGAGGTTCACGTCTAACATCGGCATAGTTCTTTTGGCGACTACGATCCGCCTTGAGCCTTTCTTGGAATTGAAAAATTTTCCGGTTGTTTCATGAATGATTTCGGGTCCGGTGGTTCGCTTGTCACCTACTTCGGTTCAACAATTTAAGAAAACGACAATTATGGCTATACGGGTCCTTGCAAGTGTGACGTTAAGACTAGAATGATAACCATCGTTGTAAGAGAATTTGGTTAAGGCAAAAACTTTTCTCAAGTAAATTTGAAGTTGATAACACAAATTCGTATTACGGTTTCCAAGGTTTGAATCGTATGTTTGCTCGGTCCGTCGGGTTGTGGTTGATATGCGGTACTCATGTCTATCAAACCCTAACCAAAAGTTCACAAAATCAATAATCGCGTTTATGAAGTTTCTTTGATCAATCTATACATCAACATGAAGCTAATGATGCTAGTAACACTTTTAAAACATGAAATTTAACAATCTAACAACATTTAATCATCCAAAATCAAAGATTAAGCATACGATTTTCATTTTCAAGCTAGTCACACCAAAATCAAGAAATCAAGCAAACAAATCATATATTCATGTTATACACGAGCCATAGACACTAACTAACACAATTTCAGGTCAAAAACACGAATTTATAGAAATCTAGAGTTTTTAGAAAGTTACCCAAACTTGATGAAATTGGTATCAAAATGTAGAGGATGAAGAGAGGATCACGAAAATGTAATTTGTTTTGAAGTTTGCTTCCAATCCCGAATTTAGATGATGATTTTATGAAGTTGGGGTTTGTGTTCAAAAATGGGAAGTAGAGAGAAAGGGAAGGATGAAGGTGGGTGGTGATAATGAATGGATGAGATGGGGTTTGACTAGTTGACCTAGTCACTAGTTAGGCCCCTTTGCAACTTTGGTCCCTCGAGTTTCAAAGCGGGTGCGGGAATTAACCAAACGAATATTTTTAAAGACGTTCGAGTAAACGGGTGATGTTATAATTAAATAACGAGGATATTATGAACGTTAGTTAACGAAAGATACAAATTTAAATAACGAAGGATATTATTTAAAAAAAAAAGACGGTGTTAAAATAAATTAAACGGAAAAACGCGGGATGTTACATTACCTACACCTTAAAAGAAATTTCGTCCCGAAATTTAGTTGGAAGTAGTAGTTGTTGTTTCTTCTTCGAAACCTTGTGTTGCAAATTCTACGGATATGTGAAGGTACTTCCTTGGGCATTTCAACGAACTTTGACAGTCGGGATTTTTACATTGGTTTAAAGTTTGGTTTCACGATTTATAGTTTCAACCGGTCCTCCTAGGGAGCGAAGTTTATTGTTGATAGTAAGTTCATAGAAGAGGATAACAAGTTCTTGTTTCGCAAGACACACCTTTAAGTTTGATACACAGAATGTAGGATGAACGGAATTTGTTTGAGTCGGAAGTTCGAAACGGTAAGCAACTGGCACAATACGCCCCAAGATTTCAAAAGGATTAAAAATATCGCGGATTTAGCTATCTACGTTTCCCGAAATGGATTACACCTTTTCAAGGTGCGACTTTAACGTTACGCGGTTACCCACTTGGAATTCGAGAGGTTCACGTCTAACATCGGCATAGTTCTTTTGGCGACTACGATCCGCCTTGAGCCTTTCTTGGAATTGAAAAATTTTCCGGTTGTTTCATGAATGATTTCGGGTCCGGTGGTTCGCTTGTCACCTACTTCGGTTCAACAATTTAAGAAAACGACAATTATGGCTATACGGGTCCTTGCAAGTGTGACGTTAAGACTAGAATGATAACCATCGTTGTAAGAGAATTTGGTTAAGGCAAAAACTTTTCTCAAGTAAATTTGAAGTTGATAACACAAATTCGTATTACGGTTTCCAAGGTTTGAATCGTATGTTTGCTCGGTCCGTCGGGTTGTGGTTGATATGCGGTACTCATGTCTATCAAACCCTAACCAAAAGTTCACAAAATCAATAATCGCGTTTATGAAGTTTCTTTGATCAATCTATACATCAACATGAAGCTAATGATGCTAGTAACACTTTTAAAACATGAAATTTAACAATCTAACAACATTTAATCATCCAAAATCAAAGATTAAGCATACGATTTTCATTTTCAAGCTAGTCACACCAAAATCAAGAAATCAAGCAAACAAATCATATATTCATGTTATACACGAGCCATAGACACTAACTAACACAATTTCAGGTCAAAAACACGAATTTATAGAAATCTAGAGTTTTTAGAAAGTTACCCAAACTTGATGAAATTGGTATCAAAATGTAGAGGATGAAGAGAGGATCACGAAAATGTAATTTGTTTTGAAGTTTGCTTCCAATCCCGAATTTAGATGATGATTTTATGAAGTTGGGGTTTGTGTTCAAAAATGGGAAGTAGAGAGAAAGGGAAGGATGAAGGTGGGTGGTGATAATGAATGGATGAGATGGGGTTTGACTAGTTGACCTAGTCACTAGTTAGGCCCCTTTGCAACTTTGGTCCCTCGAGTTTCAAAGCGGGTGCGGGAATTAACCAAACGAATATTTTTAAAGACGTTCGAGTAAACGGGTGATGTTATAATTAAATAACGAGGATATTATGAACGTTAGTTAACGAAAGATACAAATTTAAATAACGAAGGATATTATTTAAAAAAAAAAGACGGTGTTAAAATAAATTAAACGGAAAAACGCGGGATGTTACATTACCTACACCTTAAAAGAAATTTCGTCCCGAAATTTAGTTGGAAGTAGTAGTTGTTGTTTCTTCTTCGAAACCTTGTGTTGCAAATTCTACGGATATGTGAAGGTACTTCCTTGGGCATTTCAACGAACTTTGACAGTCGGGATTTTTACATTGGTTTAAAGTTTGGTTTCACGATTTATAGTTTCAACCGGTCCTCCTAGGGAGCGAAGTTTATTGTTGATAGTAAGTTCATAGAAGAGGATAACAAGTTCTTGTTTCGCAAGACACACCTTTAAGTTTGATACACAGAATGTAGGATGAACGGAATTTGTTTGAGTCGGAAGTTCGAAACGGTAAGCAACTGGCACAATACGCCCCAAGATTTCAAAAGGATTAAAAATATCGCGGATTTAGCTATCTACGTTTCCCGAAATGGATTACACCTTTTCAAGGTGCGACTTTAACGTTACGCGGTTACCCACTTGGAATTCGAGAGGTTCACGTCTAACATCGGCATAGTTCTTTTGGCGACTACGATCCGCCTTGAGCCTTTCTTGGAATTGAAAAATTTTCCGGTTGTTTCATGAATGATTTCAGGTCCGGTGGTTCGCTTGTCACCTACTTCGGTTCAACAATTTAAGAAAACGACAATTATGGCTATACGGGTCCTTGCAAGTGTGACGTTAAGACTAGAATGATAACCATCGTTGTAAGAGAATTTGGTTAAGGCAAAAACTTTTCTCAAGTAAATTTGAAGTTGATAACACAAATTCGTATTACGGTTTCCAAGGTTTGAATCGTATGTTTGCTCGGTCCGTCGGGTTGTGGTTGATATGCGGTACTCATGTCTAAACGTGGTCCCGAGACTTTTTGTGAGGCACTCCAAAATCTAGAAGCGAAACGAGGGTCTCGATCCAAAATGAGGTACAGTTCTGTAAGGTATATTCGAACAAGTTTGTTAGGACTTGAAAACGTTAGTTGGAACAAGTTTCTGTTTCTCAAGAATTTCGCGCCGCGGAAGATTTATCGGTTTCCGAAAATGTTCGATAGGACTATTCACCCTCGAGGCGAATACTAGTATAATGTGAAGAGTCTCTCTTTCCATCGAGAATCTAAATAAAAGATTTCCTTAATCGGAAGTGCGAGTGTGATGCGAGAGGAGTTTCCGCCTCGATGTGAGCATGACAAGCATATTGTAGTTCGTCGATAAAACTGTGCGAAAACGAGATAGTATACACGTGTAACATATGTTTGGAGTCGAAAGAATTTGTCATTCATTCGGAAGCATAAATATGGTTCGACAATAATCGAAGGTGTGTCCTGGGTATGGTTGTTATCAATATTCTCGGAGTTTTCGGATACCTAACAAGAAAGATGAAGTCATGTACATGGCACATGGTGGTGATTAGGTTGATCGAGTCCAACCACCATCACGTGTCATTAGAACTTTGGTATGACTTACCATAATATAACCACATTGATCGAGTGTCGTTATATTACGGTAACTCATATCTCCATCCCCACATCACTCCATAGATTCAGGTTCGTGTAATCGTGAAGTTTTAAAATGAACAAAGCATAGCGACATCACCAACGTGACTCGTATTTAATCGCAAGAATTTGTGCAACTCTGAAGAAGCGTTCCCCGAGGGAAGTGTATAAATGATGGTTCACGTCAATGCAGTTTAAGTCAAATGATAATGTATTTCGGTGCGAGGAGTGTAACGAATCATGATAACGAATAGTACACAACCGTAGTGATAATTATTGATGACGATACTCACCTGGAGTAGTGATGGTAGTAACACGATATGGTAGATAGTAAGGAACACCGGTGTGACACCGATAGTAAGTTGAAACGGTGGCGAATAACAATCTGGGAGACAGAGTTCCCGAACAAGTGTGACTAATGAAGTCGTCGTCATTCTTACGTGTATGAATCTTGAATTTACATGTGTTACTAGAAAGTGGCAGAGTACAGATTCGTATGATGAAAACTTGGTACCATTAAGAGGTTCACCTAAGAATGATTCAAGTATAATGCACAAGTAGTCAAGTAAGTGCTATCTATAGCAAATGCAAGTCAGAATGCAATGATTAACTATCCGGTTGTAGTCTAGATTCACTAATGCGTCCTAACGACTCTGTCAGACACACTAATGCATATCCTAGTTCCCTACAACCAACGCTCAGATCCCATCTGTAGCGACCCGACCAAATCGTCATTGACGGCGCCGACTACTTAGGTCCCGTTACATGGTCGTAGTCCCTATATGAGACTCGTTTGACCAAAATTATGTCGCGTTCATTTGAAACATATCATGCTTACAAGGTTTAGTTTACAAAACCGTTCGACGACAAGTTTAAGTTTACAAGAGTATAAAGTATAAATGAAATAACTTGCGACATAATTAGTTGAAAATCACGGTTTGCTATAAATAGCGAAAGTATGTAGACAAAAGTTTGAATCCAAAGGTGCTATCACTAGCGTATGTATGTATGTATGCTTGACTCCAAGCAAGTAATCAAAGTGTGCGGAAGCATGTATCAAGTAGCCAAGTATGAACCTGAGAAACATATAGAAAACTGTCAACGAAAAACGTTGGTGAAATCATAGGTCTAGTAAGTGAGTATGTAAGTAAAATAAGTTGAACCACAATTTATAGTATAAATCGATTTTCCAAATCGTTTGAATTTCCATAAGTATTGTTGTTTACCGAGCACCCAATTATCAAAGCTTAACTGTATCATTTACCTCAGCATAAAAGTGTTAGAACATACACCGTACCAGAATATATTTCATTCGCTTAACAGTAGCGAGCCGTCCGAATGAGGGTTAGTCAAACCCGTATGGATCCACACAACATAGTCTCGCTTACACCATCTGATGTAACTAATGATAATTGAATTGAGGATTTTCGTTCAAACTCGTCCGTATCTTTGTATTCACAATTGTGTTCAATGTATAAAAGTATGAAAAATATATATACGTGTGAAATGTATATAAGTACGTAATGTATATGTTTCTCAGCCCACGATTTAAAAGTATAAAAGTTGTTGAAAAGTGGGACTATGATCTCACCTCGAGTGCACGAGTATAAAAGTACTTCACAAAGTAAACGTGTGCATGATAGTTGCTTAGCCTCGACCTAAACAAATAAGTTGTGTCAATTAACCGGTTACGACACAAGGTCGGGCGAAATGTGTTCAATTAGTCCTATGGCTCGTTACGACTCGAATAGTATAGCATGTGAATAACGTTGTCAAGTTTCATGCAAGAATCATGTATAAAAGCATGTTAGAACGATTGCATAAAAGTTTGGTTAAGTTTGACTAAAAGTCAAACTTGGTCAAAGTCAACGAAAAGTCAACACGTTCGGGTCGGGTCCCGAACTATTTTTCTGTGCTAGTTATTCATATATAAGCATGTTAGAACAAGTTACATGTGAAATGGAGGTCTATAACATGTCAAACATTTTTGATAAAAAGTGACATCCAAAACAGAAACTGGAGCAGGCTTGTGGCGCGCCGCGGCCAGGCCTGTCGCGCCGCGACAATGGCCGTGGCCTGGTCCCTGGCCTGTTTCACTTGTTCAAGGCTTGGTAAAATTTCAAACAAACGCAAAACTCAAACCGTAAACAATTAGAAAGCGTATCTTATACCGTTGGAAAGCTCTTTTGACAAGGAACACAACTAAACATGTTTCATCAAACAAAAACAACATTTTCCATAACCGATTTCTCGTCAAGTGATCATTAAAAGTCCATTTTCAAAGTTTCAAGTTCATCAATTTCATTTTAAGTTTCGGGAATCCAATTCACACATATGATATGCCGTTTTGAAGGTAATGAAGCATGTAATACAACCAAGCACTTATCAATAACATTAACAAGCATTCAACGCATCAAAAGTTCGCTTTAAGGCTATCAAACCCTAACCAAAAGTTCACAAAATCAATAATCGCGTTTATGAAGTTTCTTTGATCAATCTATACATCAACATGAAGCTAATGATGCTAGTAACACTTTTAAAACATGAACTTTAACAATCTAACAACATTTAATCATCCAAAATCAAAGATTAAGCATACGATTTTCATTTTCAAGCTAGTCACACCAAAATCAACAAATCAAGCAAACAAATCATATATTCATGTTATACACGAGCCATAGACACTAACTAACACAATTTCAAGTCAAAAACACGAATTTATAGAAATCTAGAGTTTTTAGAAAGTTACCCAAACTTGATGAAATTGGTATCAAAATGTAGAGGATGAAGAGAGGATCACGAAAATGTAATTTGTTTTGAAGTTTGCTTCCAATCCCGAATTTAGATGATGATTTTATGAAGTTGGGGTTTGTGTTCAAAAATGGGAAGTAGAGAGAAAGGGAAGGATGAAGGTGGGTGGTGATAATGAATGGATGAGATGGGGTTTGACTAGTTGACCTAGTCACTAGTTAGGCCCCTTTGCAACTTTGGTCCCTCGAGTTTCAAAGCGGGTGCGGGAATTAACCAAACGAATATTTTTAAAGACGTTCGAGTAAACGGGTGACGTTATAATTAAATAACGAGGATATTATGAACGTTAGTTAACGAAAGATACAAATTTAAATAACGAAGGATATTATTTAAAAAAAAAAAAGACGGTGTTAAAATAAATTAAACGGAAAAACGCGGGATGTTACATGAATGCAGTTTTTACACAATATCATACAAGCATGGACTACAAATCTCGTCCTTATTTAAGTATGCAACATCGAAAGCTCTTAATAATCACCTGAGAATAAACATGCTTAAAACGTCAACAAAAAATGTTGGTGAGTTATAGGTTTAACCTATATATATCAAATCATAATAATAGACCACAAGATTTCATATTTCAATACACATCCCATACATAGAGATAAAAATCATTCATATGGTGAACACCTGATAACCGACATTAACAAGATGCATATATAAGAATATCCCCATCATTCCGGGACACCCTTCGGATATGATATAAATTTCGAAGTACTAAAGTATCCGGTACTTTGGATGGGGTTTGTTAGGCCCAATAGATCTATCTTTAGGATTCGCGTCAATTAGGGTGTCTGTTCCCTAATTCTTAGATTACCAGACTTAATAAAAAGGGGCATATTCGATTTCGATAATTCAACCATAGAATGTAGTTTCACGTACTTGTGTCTATTTTGTATATCATTTATAAAACCTGCATGTATTCTCATCCCAAAAATATTAGATTTTAAAAGTGGGACTATAACTCACTTTCACAGATTTTTACTTCGTCGGGAAGTAAGACTTGGCCACTGGTTGATTCACGAACCTATAACAATATATACATATATATATCAAAGTATGTTCAAAATATATTTACAACACTTTTAATATATTTTGATATCTTAAGTTTATTAAGTCAGATGTCCTCGTTTATTAAGTGAGTTATAGTCCTACTTTTAAAATCTAATATTTTTGGGATGAGAATACATGCAGGTTTTATAAATGATTTACAAAATAGACACAAGTACGTGAAACTACTTTCTATGGTTGAATTATCGAAATCGAATATGCCCCTTTTTATTAAGTCTGGTAATCTAAGAATTAGGGAACAGACACCCTAATTAACGCGAATCCTAAAGATAGATCTATTGGGCCTAACAAACCCCATCCAAAGTACCGGATGCTTTAGTACTTAGAAATTTATATCATATCCGAAGGGTGTCCCGTAATGATGGGGATATTCTTATATATGCATCTTGTTAATGTCGGTTACCAGGTGTTCACCATATGAATGATTTTTATCTCTATGTATGGGATGTGTATTGAAATATGAAATCTTGTGGTCTATTATTACGATTTGATATATATAGGTTAAACCTATAACTCACCAACATTTTTGTTGACGTTTAAAGCATGTTTATTCTCAGGTGAATACTAAGAGCTTCCGCTGTTGCATACTAAAATAAGGACAAGATTTGGTGTCCATGTTTGTATGATATTGTGTAAAAACTGCATTCAAGAAACTGATTTCGATGTAACATATTTGTATTGTAAACCATTATGTAATGGTCGTGTGTAAACAGGATATTTTAGATTATCATTATTTGATAATCTACGTAAAGCTTTTTAAACCTTTATTTATGAAATAAAGGTTATGGTTTGTTTTAAAAATGAATGCAGTCTTTGAAAAACGTCTCATATAGAGGTCAAAACCTCGTAACGAAATCAATTAATATGGAACGTTTTTAATCAATAAGAACGGGACATTTCACATATGCCTCATGGAAGTCACACCACTTGTCACTCTGTGGTCCCTGACGTTCTTCCATCGGCGGTGGAGGGTGAAATGATTCCTTAATTGGCTCTGTGAACAAGATTTTCGTTGGAGTATTCGTTAATGCCATAATAAGTGGATGCCTGTCTAATGGCTTTCGATGGTGATAATTGTCATTTGGATGATTATTTCCTCTCCAACCGCTCTGCTATTACTGGTAATTATTGTCATAACTCCGTTGCCTCTAATAATTGTCATTCCTGTTCCGCTCTCCACCTTGCTGCCTGAAGTTTCTCTGGTAATTATCCACTCTTGGATATCCCATTTTACCTGCTCGTAAATGCTTCTGAGCAATACCCAACGCTTGATGTAATGTTTTTGGAATATCATAACGCAAAGCATGAATTAGTTGTCCAAAATGTCGCTGATCGAGACAAAATATAAATCCTGAAACAAGCTGAGACTCTGGTATGTCTGGTATTTTCTGACATTCAATGGTATAACGCTTCATGAAATCACTCAATGATTCATTCTGACGCATTGTTATCTCATGTGCATCAAGATGTGACAACGTGCAGCTTCTCAAACTCTGATACTGCATCACGAACTTTGCCCTCAAATCAAGAAAACTGGTAATACTCCTTGGTGGTAAACTAGCAAACCACTCGCGTGCCATTTTTTACAGTACCATTGGAAACATATGGCACGCAGTTTCATCCTCCCAATGCTGCAACCTCATAACTCCTTCAAACATAGTCAGAAAATCCTCCGGATCTGTTGTACCATCATAAACACCGATTGATGGAATTCCCAAATTTCTTGGTAATGGATAATCTGCAATTCGAGGAATAAAATACTGTGTTGATTCTGCCATTGCTGGTGGTTTGATAGCTTCATCACCAGAAATCAAAGCAAACAAATTATCCACATCTGTTGCACGGATGGTTGGTTGTGCTAACTTTTGTTTGAATCGTGATGGCGCTGTTTTAGTTAAAATTCCATCCAGTAACTTGCTTGCCATTTCTTCAGTCATAAAGAATTGTTCACCTTCGTCTTCAAGATTCCAATCATCGTCTAAAAAACCTTCATCATTGTGTTGATTATCTGTATCATCAACTAAGGCATTCAACTGATTGAATAGCTTGGACAATTGTGATTTGGAAATTGACTTTCCTTTATTGTTATGCCTAGCGTTATGATGTTTTAGCAGAGGGGCATAAAATACTATTAATTTTTACAAGAAAATACTATTAAATACGATACAATTTTACACAAGATATTTATTTATTTAGAGAATGGATATACTTAAACCTTGCTACAACACTTATAGGCAGTGTACCTAATCGTACAGTAGTAGTTTTTAGTAAGTCCGGTTCGTTCCACAGGGAAAATCTTTAAACAAAGCTTAACGCTATATTAGTTTACTTTTATAAAAATACAAATATATATATAAATAATATTATTATTATAAAGGGGGGATTTTACCGTTTAATGACCGGTTTGTCGATTTTAAAACTTTTAGTCGCAGTTAAAACCAAATGTAAAATAATAAATAAATACAAGACTTAATTTAAAGTGTAAAGTAAATAATGATAATGAAATTGCGAATAAAAGTGCAATAAAATAAACTTGCGATAATTAAAAAGTACAATAATTAAAAGTGCAATTAAATACAATAACAATAAATAAAATGCGATAATTAGAAGTGAAATTAAATATAAAATAAAGGAAATAAAATATGAAATAAAATAATTATGCTTATTTAAACTTCCGTAATCATGATGTTTGACGTGTTGATTTTAGTTTTATGCCCATGGGTTAATTGTCCTTTGTCCTGGATTATTTAATATGTCCGCCTGGTTTTTGTCCATAACAGTCCATCAGTCATAAATATAAAGTGCGAGTGTCCTCGTCAAATTATCCTTATACCCGAAGTTAAATATTCCAACTAATTGGGGATTCAAATTGTAACAAGGTTTTAATACTTTGTTTAATGAATACACCAGGTTATCGACTGCGTGTAAACCAAGGTTTTACTACTTTGTTAACAATTACACCAATTACCCTTGAATGTAATGTCACCCCTGTTTTAATTATTCTAGTGGCTATTAATCCATTCCCGTATCCGGTTAAATGAACGATTATTCGTACATATAAATACCCCGCCCATCGTGTCCGATTGAGTGTATATGGTTATTTATAGAGGCGTCCAATTGTAAATCTTTATATTAAAATTAACAAACTATCATTTAGTTAAACAAATATAAAGCTCATTAATAGCCCATAGTCTAATTTCCACAACTGTCGTTCTTTTGTCCAAACCCCAATTATGGTACAAAGCCCAATTACCCAATTTTAATAATTAGCCCAACATCATGATTACTTCGGATTAAATAAGCATAATAATAACTTAGCTACGAGATATTAAATTAAAAAGGTTGAACATAACTTACAATGATTAAAAATAGCGTAGCGTTACACGGACAGAATTTCAACTTACACCCTTACAATATTCGCTAACATACCCTTATTATTAGGATTAAAATTAAAATTAAAATATAAATATAAATATTTACGTATAGATATAGAGAGGATGGATATATATGTTGGTTTTTGCGATCAGAATTCGTTTGCTTTTATAGGGAGTTTCAGAATATGGGGCTCCGCGACTCGCGGCCCTTTTTGCCTTCAAACTCCGCGAGTTGCGGAGTTTGTAAATACAGCTCACTCCATTTTGGCTCTTTGTTTACCGACGGTTTATTATATAAATATAATATATATATATATATAATTTATATAATTAATTATATATTATATTATATTTATATACATAGTTAACTTGTAATTTTTAGTCCGTTGCGTCGAGCGTTGAGAGTTGACTCTGGTCCCGGTTCTGGATTTTCGAACGTCCTTGCGTACAATTTAATATCTTGTACTTTGCGTTTTGAATCTTGTACTCTTGTAATTTCGAGACGTTTCTTATCAATAATTGGAACCTCTTTGATTGTCTTTTGTACTTTTGATCTTTTTAGTCGTTTGCGTCTTCAATTCGTCGAATCTGTCTTTTGTCTTCACCTTTTATTATTTAAACGAATATAACTTGTAAATAGAACAATTGCAACTAAAAGCTTTTCTTTCTTGAGGAATAATGCTATGAAATATATGTTCGTTTTTAGCACTATCAAATATTCCCACACTTGAGCGTTGCTTGTCCTCAAGCAATATCGTCTTGAAATACTGGAATCACTTCTTTATTCTTCACACTTTGTACATCAGTGATTTCTATACGGCGGTATAAACAATGGTAGTAATGATATGGTTTACAGTCCCACATGACTATAAAAATTTTGATCCATTAAGGAAATTGGATCTTTATGAAAACATTTGATCTTTTGAAAATTAAATCTAGTTTTTATCCTAGATAAGTTTTCCGAAATAACCCTTCACCGGTGTTTACAAAATATTTTTGTGGGTTTGGTGGGTTTCAGATTTGAAAATTTTAGCTCAAAACTTATGGTTTTGTGTCACCCACTTGCTATCCTTGTATTTGGAAAGCAACACGTCCAGTTTACTTGTCCCGTATATTACCTTTCGGTAAACTACCATCCGGTTGTAAAGGAAAGTGTTGAACAAGCAACTGTTAAGGCAATGTCCCCTGACATGCTTTTAATTATGGTCTATAAACGTGTCGGATGCTAGTACTATCCTTTGTAGGAGCAATAGTAAAGCTCACCCTTATAATTTGTAAGTTTGGCACAAGGTCCTGTCTTTGACCACTATGCAACCACCGTTCTTACGGTTGACACCCGATTTAGTTCAAGTGACCTAATGAATTCCAGGTGAATTCCTAGGATTTTACGTTCAATGGTAATGAACGCATTGAAAATAGGGTTTTCAGAAAACAAATCGGTTTGTAATTTTGATGAAAATATTTTCTCGTTCAAGCTCGAGTTTAGATATCATTGAATTCCATGAGTTTGTAATTCTCAATCTTTAAGGTCAATCTCAAGGATTGAGTAATATCAGGCTTAAAAGCTGATTTTTGATCTTTTAAGGAGATTATCCTTTCTGGGGATCTGATTCATTAGTCTTATCCAGCTAATTTGCATGGTACCCCCCATTGTACGAGATAAATCCTTCTCATGGTTAGGATAAATCTGACCACTTGGTGACCCTGTTTGATGCTGAGGTCCGTGGATTTTCTGCTGATTTTAGTGATGACTTTTCTAGATTTTTCGTCAACCTACAGCTGGTCTGGACGACAACTTCATGACCTAAATCAAGAAGCGCGTTTCTTTTTCGGAAGACTTTACTTCCTTTTAATGATGGAATTGATTCATCGTGTAGATCCATCTCTTCTTTTCTTTCATCGGGTAAAACAGTTTAGTTTGGTCTAAAGCAAAAGTATTTTCAGTTATTTGTACAAAAATATGTGACATATGTTTTGAATAACTTGGAGAATTTCCCATACTTGGCTTTTATTTTCCTTTTTATTGTCGTCTATTCCATTTTAAATGAATTTTAACATTTTGGTTTGTTTCTTAATTTATGTCCTTTTTGAGGTAACAATAATTTTGGTGTTAACACCTAGTTTTATCGTTCATAAATATGTATAAACATAATTTTGAGTTCATTTAATTGAAAATTTTGAAAAATTTTACTAGAATTGGGTAGTCAGTATATAAGACTAGGGCTGTTCTTTATCATCAGAGAGCACTAGATTCTAATACAACTACTACGTTACTAGTATTTTTAATGGTAACCAAGTGTATAAAGTAAAAATTTTAAAATCCGAAAGAATTTAACCCCTTCCCACACTTAAGATCTTGCAATGCCCTCATTTGCAAGAAATCAGTAACAATTTAAATTATTGAGGGTGATTTGTGTGAAAATGATTAAATATTACCAAAGTTTCCAAATATATTGGCGTTTGTTTGCTGAATGATAAATGGTGCATATCATTTGTTCATTCCGTCTTGTTGTTATTTCACATATATTTTGCATCTTGTCGTCAAAATTAGTTGCTTTTTTTGAACTTAATGCCAGTCTTTGAAAATGCGTTGTTTTACCCTGTTGTGTGCATAAGATAAACTGCAAACATATATACATATATTTGAAGTTTGGTATATTACCCCACATTCAAAAATTATTAAAATCTAAGAATAAAAGTTAGAAAATTATAACAACTATTACAATATTAACATAAGTATTAAACGTATCAACATTACAAGTTACAAAATAAATAAAACTAAGTAGACTAGGGATGATACTGATACCAGTAGGGGTTCCATGCATAACCATAGGTGCTATAAAATGCTTCGGCAGGGTTATACGTAGGATACGGTGGTTGCATCTCTATAGACCAGGGAGGGAATATGGGCTTTGGAGTAGGAATATAGTTTCTACCTATATGTTGGCAATAAGCTATGATTTGGTTTTGATGAACTTGCCAATCTTCAAATGCTCTTTGTCTAGCATTTTCGTACTCCTGTGCAGCTATAAACCTTTGCATTTCTTGCATTTCATTTCCCCCTCCTACATTACCTTGCTGTTGGTTTCTCTCAACCCGTGGATGTCTACCATGGTATTGTACTGCGGCGTTATTTCGCCTCTTCAAAACTTTCGCACCATGGTATACATTTAAACCTATTGTATCGCGGGGTTCTGGTTCTTCGACTAATAATCCCCCCCGACTTATATCCACACCGAGATATTCAGCAATCAAAGTAATAAATATACCACCTCCTATTATGCTATGCGGTCTCATCCCCCTAACCATAGCTGATAAATAATAACCCACACAATAAGGTATACTTACAGCTCTTTGTGGTCTCGAATACACATATGGTAAAACAAATCCTGTTCATTTACCTTTTCCTTGTTCTTACCTCTTTGTGTAATCGAATTAGCTAAAAACCAATGAATTACTCTTAATTCAGCTCTATCTATATCCAAATAAGAGTAATTTCCCCCTTTGAATCGGTGATGGCTTGTCATTTGACTCCATACACCATGTGTATCAAAATTTTCATCTATCTTTCTACCATTTAGTATCAACCCTCTACAATCGGCAGATGCTAACTCCTCAGGCGTATATATACGTAAAGCCTGAGCCATGTCTAGTAAAGACATGTGGCGCATCGAACCTCCTAACAAAAATCTAATAAAAGATCGATCGGTTAAACTAGCTACCCGATCATTTAATTCTATACTACACAACAATTCTTCACACCATACTTTATATACAGGTCTACGCATGGTGAATAAACGTACCCAGTCATTAAAAGTAGAATTACCATACCTCTGTGCAAGTAATTCCCTAATTGGCCCGACCAATTCTACAGCTTCTAATGGTCCCCATTCTATGACCCTAGGTACCTCAACAACTTTAGAATGAAGAGTATGCAAACCCCTTTGGTATTTTGGATAATCTATCCAAAGTCTGTCAAATCTCAGGTTCGGGTGCAAATCTTCCAAGTGCATATCAAAAAATGTCATGACTGAATGAGGTATATCTTGTTTGTAGTAGTTATCCACCTCCTGTTGTTCCGCATTCTCAGCAGGAGCATTGCGAGCTTGGGATGAAGATTCACCCCTTTCAGTCTGCAAAACACATCAAACACAATTTTTGTGCATCCAAATATGCATTAGTGTCAGCAAAATCATCAATCAAAATAATTACAATGACATGATCAATTTATATCAAACTTAAGCTCATTTTCATATTTTCATCAAATCTACACTTTTTCAAATAAGCATATACGAAAATGTTCGCCAAGTTCATAAGCATTTAACTCAAATAACATGTCAAAATAATCATTACTAGCAATTAAACAAGTTTCAAATGGCATTATCTTTCAAAAATCAAGTTCATGAATTTTTAGACTTGAAAAAGTCCACTTTAATTCTCAAAATCATGTTTAGGCTCAAAGTTTGGATCATTTAACTACCTAAACATGTTACACTACTTAATTTAGCAACAATTCATGACAAAAATCGGCCATAACCTGTTTATATCAAAAAGCCCCAAATTTGCTCAAGAACACAAACCCTAGATTACTCAAAATTTGAAGTTTAAGGCTTCTAATCATGTTAAATAGCATCAATCTAGGTTATACAAGCATAATACATAAACAATTTAAGCATAATTACACTAAAAAGCATCAAAATCAAATTGGGAAAAAAATTGCTCAAGAACACTAATTTTCGGATTAAATGGTGTTTAGGTGTAGAAATTTACCGTTTTTCTTGAGTAATTCCTTGATAGCATCCTTCTCAACATGATTTTAGTAAAAGATTTGATGATTAACGGTTAAAAATTGTGATTTTGGGGGTGTTTTTGCGGGTTTATTTTCGCAGTTTTTTCTGTGTTGTGGGTTGGGGACTGATCAGTTCTGCATTTATATTTTTTTCTTGATTTTAGGAACTCCGCGAGTCGCGGTATATTACCCTTCAAACTCCGCGACTCGCGGAGTTTGTTTTTTTGTTTTTTTTAATAACATCTTATACTAATTAAAACAATTAAGTAATTAATTTTAAAAAAATTTTTCCCTTGTTATTTAGGACGAGGTCATTTCGGATCGATGTCCTAGTCCGTCCTTCGACAAAATTTTAAAATTTGTCTTTTTGTAGCGATTGTTTTAAAAGCTAAGATTTTTGGGGTTTTTTAATGTTTTTGGCATACTTTAATTCAATAAGATTAAAAATAATGATAATAAAAGTTCTCGTCCCTCCCTTGGGTAAAGCAATTTCGGTTTAAAGACCTAGTCTTCAACTTACGACGAATTTTAAAAATCATATTTTTAACTTAATGAGATAAAGTAAAATTTTGTTTTTAAATTCACACAATTTAAATATAAAATTCAAAATTAATATTAAAAATTCACACCAAACTTAAAATTTGAAATGCATAAAATTAAAAATTCATATTTTAAAAATTAAAAATTCACACCAAACTTAATTTGAAAATTCATATATATTGATTTTACAAAGTTTACAATATTAATTTAAGATTTATATATTAATTTTAAAAACATGGTAAAAATAAAACTAAAAATCTTTTTGGCTTTTTATCCCACTTTAATCAATCAAATATTATCAAAAATATGCGCCCCTCTTTTCGGTAAAGTAATTTCGGTTCCAAGACCTAATTTAACTCATGACGAATTTTTGAAATATTTTGGGTTGATTGATTAAAGATATTTATACTTTAAGAATAAACGTTAAATTTCGCAGTGATGTAATAAATTTTTGTATGATATCAATAATTTCGGTCGCCAAACCTAATTTTATTCAATACCAATTTAATACTTTATAGCGAACAAATTAGCGTTTATTATCAAAAGGTTAAAAATAAAAATAAATAAAAAAAATAAAAACTGTACAGACTTACCTGTGAAATAGATTTCTTAGTTATATGATCTATCCCGTTCATAAGATAGTCGGTTTAATTGGTTTTCCATGGCTACATAGGCGTAACCTCGAGCATTCAGTGTTTTTTCTTCTAAACATACGAACGGTCCATCTCTGCATAAAGTAACAAATTCGGTATTTGAATAGGTTTGATTATTTGAACATTTACCTCCATGTGACCATTTTCCGCATTT
This sequence comes from Rutidosis leptorrhynchoides, assembly GCF_046630445.1. Lineage (NCBI taxonomy): Eukaryota > Viridiplantae > Streptophyta > Magnoliopsida > Asterales > Asteraceae > Rutidosis > Rutidosis leptorrhynchoides. The sequence goes on from NC_092343.1 coordinate 244,599,504, forward strand.
GTGACATCTTTCTAGGTGTCGTGCTCTTCTTTTCGCTGCGGATTTTGATTTTCCTTTACCAAATTGTAACTTATTATCTTCGCATCTGGATTCTTTTCTAACTCCGTCCAATCTTTCTCTGATTACTGATACTATTTCACTCGGAAGTGTGTCATTATTACGTTTAGTGATCAAAGCGTGTAGCATTAGACCATGGTTTAGTTCACAGGCAGTCTTCATTTCCTAAAAAAAATAAAAATTCAGAATGGGGGGAGAAGACTAGTTCTTTAGGGTCTGCTAGGGAAAGACCATTCGGGTTCCATTTTCAAGAACTACACGAAAACAGACAATCTAACCCTAACAGAAATACATATTATCCTTTAAAGACTTTATTCTCCCCACACTTAGTTAGCTATGGTATCGAAATTGTGATTAACTTCATTGTCTTCTTCCATCGGACCATGTATGTAATGTTTAACTCTGTGACCATTAACTTTAAATTCAATCCCATTTGAATTTATTAATTCTATCGTTCCGTATGGGAAAACTCTTTTGACTATGAATGGTCCAGACCATCTTGATTTCAATTTTCCAGGAAATATCTTGAATCGTGAATTGAAAAGAAGAACTCTGTCTCCTTCTTTAAATTCTTTTGAACTTCTGATTCTTTTATCATGCCATTTCTTCGTTCTTTCTTTATAGATTAACGAATTTTCGTATGCTTCATGTCTTAATTCTTCTAATTCGTTTAATTGATTTAATCGTAGACGTCCAGCTTCATGTAAATCAAGATTACATGTCTTCAAAGCCCAAAATGTGTTGGGATTTAACAAGTTCCATTATACTTAAAACCATTTAAGAATCAATTAAAAGCGGAAGCATGTAATTACCATTTTAGAACATGTTAATCTTTAACCAATTAAAGTTAAATCCCAATTAGGATCAAGTTGTGAAATAAGCTTACAAACTACAAGCAAGAATAAGATGTTATACCTATTCCAAGCTAGTTGAAAGTGATGAAGATGATGATGTCGAATGGAGCTTCAAATGGATGAAACCTCAAGAGATTATACCCCAAACTTGTAACCAACACCTTGTACTTTGGTTAGGATTTTATTGTAACACTTGAATCAACTTGCAAAGAAAATTTGAACCCCTTTTGCTTGCCTAAACCCCACGGCCTGAATGCAGAAAAAAAGGGAGAGCAAAATGCAGTTTTTTTTTGTATTGTTTTGATGTGTTATGCATGTGTTCCATGGTCTCCAAGAGTGCATTGGTACTTAACCACCTTAAATATGGAATCAACCATTCAAAAGGCTAGTCAAAGCATGCCCACTTCACTCCCCATGCCACTCACATAATAATAAATGGTTTTATAAAGCTAGGCATATTTTATAAACATTCTCATTTTATAAACATGTTTTTTTATAAAATAGGATTTTATAAAACATATTTATAAACTTGTATTTTATAAATTATGCATACCTACTCATAAAACTCATTTTATGAATTCCATATTATGTTTATTTTATAAAACCAATTTTATAAAATGTGACATAACTTTATTAATTATTTAACCTATAAATAATTAAATTCATATTATATAAATTATTCCATAATTTATATATATATACACACATCAAGTAATATTTAAGAAAACCATTTTTCTTAAAGTTCAAGTGTTGCGTATTTAATTAACGATCCATTCGCTAAGATCAAAATACGATTAAGGTGTCGGTAAGCTTGTTATTGGGTATGACCCGACTTGGATCATAACACATTAGCCACATTAATTTAATATGTCTCTCGGGCATACGAAATACCTTCAATCTCCCACTTGCACGAGAAACATAAGAAATTAATGCAAGTGATGGATACAGCCTAACACACCGTCCATCACCCCTAATATGTTATGACTTTGTGCCATTCAATAAGATCATCCCTTTCGAGCTCCCTACTCGAACTGATATATGTAGGTGAATCTTTCATTATATCCTTTCATCCTAGATGTCATGTCAAATCCAGGAGATACAGAGTGATCACTCTCTTATAGATTTAACTTTTCAGGCCTTAGACATCTGACTCTCAACGAATAAGAGGGACAAATTCTATCTTGACTACATACGCCCTAGATATACACTTTGTAATATACCTGAGTTCTTCCTTATGTACTACCATGTTTCAGAATAGCGAAGGGAAGAATCAAGGCACAATACTTGGTGAATATCCGAACCCAATATGTATCTCAGGTCAGAGGATACAATGATATTCGCCTTTACTCAAGATTACATGTGATCAACCACAAAGGCTCTATACAGTAATTTTTGAGAGCGGGTCTTCCAATATTTGTTTCCCACAAATATCTATGAACCTTGGTTGCAACCTTGCCCCACATTCAACCTACGAATGTATACCAATCCGAGTTCATAATAGTCTAAACCTCACACTTGTTCCCACAAATGTGATCGACTACGGAAATTTAGAATAATTGCTTATTCATGGATGAAATATGCAAAATAGGAACATAACTCAAATAAATTAACACCATAGTTATATTAATGAGTTTGAATAATTTCGTTCCGGTACAATACATAAAATAGATCAATTCCAATCACTAGAATATCGAAGCCCTAATGCACAAACATGTCCCTCATGCTTTGGCCCATGTAAAAGCTTCGTGAGTGGATCCGCAACATTTTGATCTGTGTGAACTTTGTGAATACATATCTTTCCCTTTTCAACCTCATCCCTGATGTAGTTGAATCTTCGCTCAATGTGACGAGTCTTTTGATGAGCACGAGGTTCCTTGATTTGAGCAATCGCACCCTCGTTGTCACAAAAGATCTCAAGAGGGTCCTGAATGGAAGGGACCACTCCTAAGTCGTCGATGAATTTCTTCATCCATGCAGCTTCCTGTGCTGCCAATGAGGCGGCAATGTACTCCGAATCTGTAGTGGATAACGCAACAACCTCCTGTTTCGAACTCTTCCAAGAGACCGCACCACCATTTAACATGAAGACATAACCGGATTGTGATCGAGAGTCATCTCGATCAGTTTGGAAACTCGCGTCCACGTAACCTTTTACGGCGAGTTCCTCCTCACCAGACCCATATATTAGAAACATATCCTTAGTTCTCCTAAGGTATTTCAATATACTTTTAACAGCAATCCAATGACTGTTTCCTGGGTTGTTCTGGTATCTACTTGTCAAGCTTAGAGCGCATGACACATCCGGTCTAGTACATATCATTGCATACATGATAGACCCAATAGCAGATGCGTATGGGACTTTCTTCATTCTCTCTTGTTCATTTTCCGTGGTAGGACACTGAGATGAACTGAGAACGGTTCCCTTTTGAATAGGTACCAAACCTCTCTTAGAGTTTTCCATCTTGAACCTTTTCAAGATTTTATCAATGTATGTACTTTGACTTAAACCTATCAATCTCTTGGATCTATTCCTATAGATCCCTATCCCCAATATGTATTGTGCATCTCCAAGATCCTTAATGGAGAAGCAACTCTTTAGCCAAGTTTTGACTCCTTGCATTGTGGTGATATCATTCCCAAATAATAATATATCATCCACATATAGTACAAGGAACATGATAGTGCTCCCACTAGCTTTCTTATATACACAAGCTTCATCACCATTTTTAATGAAGCCAAATTTCTCGGCTTCCTCATTAAAACGATGATTCCACATTCTAGATGCTTGTTTCAATTCGTAGATTGACTTCTTTAACTTGCATACCTTTTTAGGATATTTTGGATCAACAAAACCTTCAGGCTGGACCATATAGACATCTTCCATAAGATATCCATTTAGGAAAGCGGTTTTGACATCCATTTGCCATATTTCATAGTCGTAGTGAGCAGCAATGGCAAATAATATCCTAATAGACTTTAGCATTGCCACTGGCGAGAAAGTTTCATCATAATCAACCCCTTGAGTTTGAGTGAAACCTTTTGCTACAAGTCTAGCTTTATATGTATCCAAGTTTCCATGTATGTCGGTTTTCTTCTTGAAAAGCCATTTGCAATCAACTAGCTTAGAGCTAGGAGGTTGCTCAACAAGTTCCCACACTTGGTTTTCATACATGGATTGCATCTTGGCGTTCATGGCTTCCTGCCATTTATCTTTATCAATCCTTGATAAAGCATCTTCGTAGTTTGTCGGTTCATCCAAATCAACCGTATAGCAACCATCTACGAGAAACCCATATCTCTCGGGAGGATTACTAATCCTACTAGATCTTCGAACGTCTTATGTATTTTGATCATCCATTTGATCACTATCAACATTTTCATGTTGAGTGCTAGTGTCAACCAATTGTGTATCATCTACTTGATCTTGAACCTCTTCAAGATCTATCTTCCTTTCACTATTTCCTTCCATTAGGAACTTAGTTTCAAGGAATTCCGCCTTCCGAGCAACAAATACATTCTGCTCGGATGGATCATAGAAATAGTATCCCATATCATCCTTGGGATATCCTATGAAGATACACTTCGTGGATCGAGCATTCAACTTATTAGGGATGTAACGCTTAGGATAAGCTTCACATCCCCATACCTTTAAGTATGATAGAGATGGAGGTTTACCAAACCACATCTCGTGAGGAGTTCGTTCCACTTTCTTGGTTGGGGCCATATTTAAAATACGGGCCGCGGAGCTTAGACAATAACCCCAAAATGATAGAGGCAACGAGCTTCTTGCCATCATAGATCGAACCATATCCATTAGGGTTCGGTTCCTCCTTTCGGAAACTCCATTAAGCTGGGGTGTTCCGGGTGGAGTAAGTTGTGAGATAATCCCACAACTCCTAAGATGATCTTGGAAGGCATCGCTTAGGTATTCACCTCCTCTATCGGTACGAAGTACCTTAATTGTCCTATTGAGTTGATTTTGTACTTCGTTTTGATATTCTTCGAATGCTTCAAACGTTTCGTCCTTGTGTCTTAATAAGTAGACATATCCGAAACGACTAAAGTCATCAATGAAAGTAACAAAGTATCTTTCACCATTCCTAGTCATGGGTTTAAAGGGTCCACATACATCCGAATGTATTAATCCCAATAAATCTTTAGCCCTTTCATAGGTCCCTTTGAAAGGTGCTTTAGTCATCTTGCCTTGTAAACAAGACTCACATACTTCAAACGAATTAATTTCATTTGATTTCAAAAGTCCATTCTTTTGAAGTGTATGTATTCGGTTCTTGTTTATGTGACCAAGGCGACAATGCCATAAGTAGGAATCACTCAAATCCCTTTTGAGTTTCTTGGTGCTTGTATGGTACATTGAGCTACTAGATGATGTGTCATCATGAACCAATTCATAAATTCCATTTGAAGGTGAAGCCTTGAAATAGAATACATTATCTAAATAAATATGGATATCATCATTAACAAAATTAAGATAAAACCCACATTGTTTCAAACGGGAAATGGAAATAATGTTTCGACATAAATCGGGTGCATACAAAACAACTTTCAAAATAAGTTCCAAACCACTTGGAAGCTTTAACACAAAGTCTCCTTGAGCCTTCACTTGCACTTTGGCTCCATTACCCACGTAGAGACTCGATGTTCCCGTTTGCTTGCTACTTCTTTTGAACCCCTGCAATGAATTGCAAATGTGAGTTCCACATCCAGTGTCTAATACCCATGTATTAGAAGAAGTAATACTAAGCTCTATATATACCATATATATATTACCTGAGGTTTGCCCTGCATCCCTCTTCTCCTTCAACTCCTTAAGGTAGACCGGACAGTTTCGTTTCCAATGACCCATCTCACCGCAACTGAAACATGGGTCTTCCTTGGGGTTTGCCTTCTCGGCTACCTTTTGCTTCTTAGCCTTGTTCTTGGTTGGGGTAACCATCTTCCCCTTCCCTTTGCCTTGATGGGCGGGTCCTTTCCTCTTAGCCACCTTTGGCTTAGAGGCGTTACCTTTGGATCCACCTTGATCGATTGCTAACACGGGTAAAGGCCTTTTACCCATGCTAGTTTCGGCCGTTCTAAGCATACCGTGAAGCTCACCTATGCTCTTATCCATCCCATTCATATTGTAATTAATTACAAATTGATCAAACCTTTTTGATAGGGAGTTAAGGATAAGATCGGTGGCTAACTCATTAGATATGTTTAGGTTAAGACGGTTAGCACGATCGATAAGGCTTTTCATCTTAAGTACATAAGATGAAACCGATTGGGTATCGTCCATACGACAAGCATGTAGCGCCCGAACCATTTCGAAGCGCTCGACACGTGCTTGTTGAAGGAACATCTCCTTCAATTGCGTTATCATGTCGTATGCACTATGATGCTCGAAATCCTTTTGGAGTTCGGGAATCATAGTCCCAAGCATTAGGCATGAGACTTGAAGGGAGTCGTGGCAATACTTATCGTAAGAGGCCATTGCCTCCACATCATTCTCATCCGGTTGATCGGGAATGGGGTCCTCAAGTACATACGCTTTATCCTCTTGTTTGAGGACAATCCGAAGATTGCGGAACCAATCCATAAAGTTGGTATGGTTGAGTTTGTCTTTCTCTAAGAGAGACCTTAATGATAGGTGGTTTAGGTTAAGTGGTGCGTTTGGAATGTTGTTGTTGTTATTGGCGGCCATCTACAAAATTAACAAAGTTCGTTTAAGTATCGATTTTAATTTAACATTCAATACCCTTTAAATCAAATTGAATTATTAAATTCTAGAATCCAACGGTAAACCAAATTTCGGTTAGGTGACCTTCATCCCGCAATTTGATTTAGTTAGGTAGTCAATAAATGACAATTGCAATCCATTTGCAACTTCTAGAGTATGGGATCATGCAATCCTTTTGCATGGCATATTTATCCCATCAACGCCTATTTGTTCCTCATGCTTAGGTGACCCTAAGTTCATGATTCCCAAATCAAGTCGTCCTACTTGTATAGACTTGTAAATTTAACATACATGTGGTTAGGTGACCTTTATCCCACAAGCATGCGAAATTTACCTTAATCATATTAGTTTGCTCATAATGGTTAGGTGACCTTTATCCCATCATGAGTTCCCTAATATTCCTAAGTGTCATACAAATAGGATGGCGTTAAACTTGTTTACCTTGTTAATAAGGGATTTTGAGTTTTCGTTAATTCTAGTTTGAGAAAACTTTGCACCATACACCAACATGCATTTAGTGTATGGTTTATTTGAAATCCATTTTCATGTTATGTAATAAAGCCAATTTTATTACTTTGATATAAACCATTTTATATGTATGATCCTTATCATGTTCTTAATAACCGATTATTAATGTCCTTTTAGCCGTTTTTAATTTAACCATTTAAATTGTCGTTTTGCATGTCGTTAATAATGTCAATTTTAACCAATTTAAATTGCCATTTTAGTGTGTTGTTAACTTGTGTGATTAACTTGTAGCATACAAACATACAATCCACATAATCATACAAAACAACCATGCATGCAAAATCATATGTTCACAATCAAGCCATTTTTGGTAGACATTTGTTTAGCCAAAAACAAATGCCACCGGTTAAGGGTAATAACACAAAGTAGGAGGTTTTAACCTCCCACTTAATCTTGCATCCAAATGCTTCTTCTTGTGTTCTTCAAGTCTTCATAATCTTCATCATTTTACAAAATATATCCTAATACATTTTGTCTAGAAAATGAAAATACAACCTAATCTATTTTACATACCAAATATAAGATAAATTACATAACCAAAAGAACAATTATTACAAACCAAATTACATGAATATTACAACCACATGAATGAATTAATATTACATACCAAATGAATAGATTAATTCAACCAAACATGCAACCATTCAAACACAAGGTCAAGGCTTGATTGTGAACTTTAACATACAACAAATATGACCAAAATGGAACAACCCAAAACCCATTTTGGGTGTCCAAGAATTCGGCCTAACCATAAACCCACCCAAAATTTATAATTTTTTGCATTTTACTTTCAAGCATGTACATAAAATGCAAAATATATAGTGAGTTTAATAACCATCTCGAAGCATATTTCAACAACTTCGGCTCTAGATACCATTGTTGGGATTTAACAAGTTCTATTATACTTAAAACCATTTAAGAATCAATTAAAAGCGGAAGCATGTAATTACCATTTTAGAACATGTTAATCTTTAACCAATTAAAGTTAAATCCCAATTAGGATCAAGTTGTGAAATAAGCTTACAAACTACAAGCAAGAATAAGATGTTATACCTATTCCAAGCTAGTTGAAAGTGATGAAGATGATGATGTCGAATGGAGCTTCAAATGGATGAAACCTCAAGAGATTATACCCCAAACTTGTAACCAACACCTTGTACTTTGGTTAGGATTTTATTGTAACACTTGAATCAACTTGCAAAGAAAATTTGAACCCCTTTTGCTTGCCTAAACCCCACGGCCTGAATGCAGAAAAAAAGGGAGAGCAAAATGCAGTTTTTTTTTGTATTGTTTTGATGTGTTATGCATGTGTTCCATGGTCTCCAAGAGTGCATTGGTACTTAACCACCTTGAATATGGAATCAACCATTCAAAAGGCTAGTCAAAGCATGCCCACTTCACTCCCCATGCCACTCACATAATAATAAATGGTTTTATAAAGCTAGGCATATTTTATAAACATTCTCATTTTATAAACATGTTTTTTTTTATAAAATAGGATTTTATAAAACATATTTATAAACTTGTATTTTATAAATTATGCATACCTACTCATAAAACTCATTTTATGAATTCCATATTATGTTTATTTTATAAAACCAATTTTATAAAATGTGACATAACTTTATTAATTATTTAACCTATAAATAATTAAATTCATATTATATAAATTATTCCATAATTTATATATATATACACACATCAAGTAATATTTAAGAAAACCATTTTTCTTAAAGTTCAAGTGTTGCGTATTTAGTCGACGATCCATTCGCTAAGATCAAAATACGATTAAGGTGTCGGTAAGCTTGTTATTGGGTATGACCCGACTTGGATCATAACACATTAGCCACATTAATTTAATATGTCTGTCGGGCATACGAAATACCTTCAAAATGCTTTGTGTTCAATTTCTACTGGAAGATGACATGCTTTTCCATAAACAAGTCTAAAAGGTGTGGTTTCAATTGGAGTTTTGTAGGCTGTTCTAAAAGCCCAGAGTGCATCCTCCAATTTAATGGACCATTCCTTCGGATTTGATCCTACGGTTTTCTCTAGAATACGTTTTAAAGCTCGGTTGGTATTTTCAACTTGTCTACTTGTTTGTGGATGATATGCGGTAGAGATTTTCTGAGTTACTCCATATCTTTTAAGAACTTTCTCAAGTTGATTATTACAGAAATGAGTACCCCGATCACTTATTAAAGCTTTCGGTGTTCCAAACCTTGCAAAAAGACGTTTTAAAAAGTTGACTACAACTCGTGCATCATTAGTTGGGAGAGCTTGTGATGGAATTCGATATAACAACATGTTCATAATGTTAACATAGTCATAAAACCAATTTTATGAAATTTAAAGTAAGCGGAAGCATGATGATTAAGAAAACAAGTTTATATCTTAAACCATTTTAAGTGAATTCCATGTATGTATCAAGTCATGAAAATAAGCTTACATATAATTAACAAGGAAGTAAGGTTCAATACCTCCTCAAGCTAGTTGAGGGTTGTTTGATACAAGAAGATGATGAACAAATGTGTTGAAACTCCAAGCTTTTGATGCACCAACACCACCCTTGAGCTTAGTTATGTTTTAAACACTTAATCACCTTTAAACCAAGCTTGTAACCCACTTCCTTTGAACCCAAAATTCTGGACAGCAGCTTGTCAAAAGATGATGGTGAATGGAGTCTCAAAACTATGAAACCTCAAGAGATAATACCCCAAACTTTGCACCAACACCCTAGCAATTGGTTAGGATTTATTTACACTTGAAATTAGCTTGCAAAAATCAAATTATGAAACCTTCTTTGTACCAAAAAAGGCCACGGCAGTAGGAGCTGAATGCAGTATTTTTTTTCAGTTTTTGCAAGCTTAAACTATGTAGTTATCACTTGAAAGAATCATTCAAACTTTGGTTAAAGTGTAGCACAAGTTCATAAGGAGTTGTGTAGTATAAAAGGTAACAAAACAAGCATGTGTGGTCTTTCTTGGAGACCCAAAAAACTGCCACACATTATCTTTATTAATAACACTTGTAAGTTTATAAAATTTATAAACTTGTTATAAACTTATGTATTATTTTGTTACCTATACATTTTATAAAACATTTTATAAAATATAACACAATATAATCATTTAAACCTATAAACAATTATATATAAATTATCCAAATAATTTATCTCAAGTGATAATATTTTAGAAACCCGATTTTCTAAAATTCAAGTGTCGCGTATTTGTTTAATGAACCAATCGTTAAGATCAAATACGTATAAGGTGTTGGTAAGTTTGTTATTGGGTATGACCCGACTTGGATCATAACATGTTAGCCACATTAATTAAATATGTCTCTCGGGCATACGAAAAACTTACAGCTTGTGCTTCCGCCCATTTAGATACATAATCAATGGCTACGAGTATATATAGATTATTATGAGATTTTGGAAATGGACCCATAAAGTCAATACCCCAAATGTCAAATACTTCACATACTTGGATGACATTTTGTGGCATTTCATCACGTTGACTTATTTTTCCGGCCCTTTGACAAGCATCACATGATTTGCAAAGAAGGTGTGCGTCTTTGTAAATTGTAGGCCAATAGAATCCAGCATCATAAACTTTTCTTGATGTTAGTTGAGGCCCATAATGCCCTCCTGTTGGTCTTGTGTGACAATGGTTTAATATTTTACTGGCTTCATCTCCGAATACACATCGGCGTATTATTCCATCGGGACAACTTTTAAACAGATGTGGATCTTCCCAAAAATAGTGTTTTATATCACTGAAGAATTTCTTTCCTTTTTGGTACGATAATCCTTTTTCAAGGAATCCACAAACTAAGTAGTTTGCATAGTCTGCAAACCATGGAATTTCTTTATAATCTATCTTCAATAGATATTCATCAGGAAAGTTGTCTTGTATGGCCGATTCATTTAGAACTTCTAACTCAGGATTTTCAAGACGAGAAAGATGATCAGCGGCGAGATTTTCTGCTCCTCTTTTATCTCGGATTTCAATATCAAACTCTTGTAAGAGTAAGATCCAACGGATTAATCTTGGTTTAGCATCTTGTTTCGAAAATAGGTATCTAAGAGCAGAATGGTCGGTATAGACCACCGTTTTTGCTAGAACGAGATATGATCGAAATTTGTCAAAAGCAAAGACAATAGCAAGGAGTTCTTTTTCAGTAGTTGTATAGTTCGTTTGTGCTCTTTGTAATGTCTTACTAGCATAATATATAGGTTGAAATCATTTTTCAATCCTTTGTCCTAAAACGGCTCCCATTGCAAAATCACTTGCATCGCACATTAATTCAAATGGTAGATTCCAATTTGGTGTTATCATGATCGGCGCATTAGTGAGTTTCTCTTTAAGAATATTAAAAGACTTGATACACTCATCTGAAAAGATGAATGGAGCATCCTTTTCCAGGAGTTTATTCATAAGAGTGGCAATTTCAGAAAAATCTTTTATGAAACGTCGGTAAAAACTGGCATGCCCTAGAAAACTACTAACTCCTCTAACATTGGTGGGATGTGGAAGTTTAGCAATTACATCTACTTTAGCTCTATCCACTTCAATTCCTTCTTTTGAAATTTTATGACCAAGAACGATGCCTTCTTTAACCATAAAATGGCATTTTTTCCAATTAAGTACTAGATTTGATTGTTCGCATCTAATAGGCATTCGTTCAAGATTAGCTAGACATGATTAAAATGTATCACCGAAGACTGAAAAGTCATCCATGAAAACTTCCATGCATTCTTCTATCATGTCGTGAAAAATCGCCATCATACACCTTTGAAAGGTTGCAGGGGCGTTACGAAGTCCAAATGGCATGCGTTTGTAAGCAAAAGTACCATAAGGGCACGTGAATGTGGTTTTCTCTTGATCTTCGGGTGCTATTGGAATTTGAAAATATCCGGAAAATCCATCTAGAAAACAATAGTAACTATTTCCGGCTAATCTTTCCAACATTTGATCTATAAAAGGTAAGGGAAAGTGATCTTTTCTGGTGGCGTCATTTAATTTTATATAATCAATACATACACGCCATCCTGTTACAGTCCTAGTAGGAATAAGCTCATTTTTCTCATTTGTAATGACAGTCATGCCACCCTTCTTAGGTACGCATTGAACTGGGCTTACCCATGGACTATCAGAAATTGGATAAATTAGACCTGCGTCTAGCAGTTTAATAATTTCTTTTTTAACTACATCTTGCATATTAGGATTTAGTCTTCATTGGCGTTGCACATACGTTTTATGACCTTCTTCCATAAGGATTTTATGTGTGCAATACGAAGGACTTATTCCTTTAATATCATGAATCTTCCATGCAATGGCTGGTTTATGAGCTTTCAACACAGAAATGAGTTGTGATTTCTCATTTTCAGTAAGAGAAGATGATATTATTACAGGTAATTCAGATTCACCATGTAAATAAGCGTATTCCAAATGGTTTGGAAGTGGCTTTAACTCTAATTTCGGAGGTTCTTCTATCGATGATTTGTATCGATATCTGTCTTCTTCTTTTAGCATTTGAATTTCTTCTGTTGTTGATTCATATCCATTAGCTATAAGTGTAGCTAACATTTTAGCTTCATCAATTGGTTCATTACCTTCTCCTAAAGAACATTCTCCTGTTCCTTGTAATTTTGGAAATTCTTCTAATAATTCTGCATGTGCATCTATGGTTTGAATATAATAACAGGTATCATCTGCAGATTGTGGTTGTTGCATTTCTCTATCAACTGAAAAGGTAACACTCTCATCCTCTATACTTAGGGTCAATTTCTTACCGAACACGTCTATCATTGCTTTAGCCGTGTTTAAGAATGGTCTTCCTAATATGAGAGGAACTTGAGAATCTTCTTCCATGTCCAGAACAACAAAATCTACTGGAAATACTAAAGTACCAACTTTAACTAGCATATTCTCCATTATCCCTCTAGGATATTTTATTGATCTATCGGCTAGTTGTATGCTTATTCTGGTTGGTTTCAATTCTCCAAGATCTAGTTTAGCGTATAGTGAATACGGCATTAGATTTATACTAGCACCTAAGTCTACCAATGCTTCTATTGAATTAAGACTTCCCAGAAAACATGGAATTGTGAAACTTCCTGGATCAGATAATTTTTCTGGTATCTTATTCAACAGCACTGCTGAACAATTAGCATTCATGGTAACAGCCGAGAGTTCTTCCATTTTCTTTCTATTTGAGATCAGATCTTTCAAGAATTTAGCATATCTAGGCATTCCTGAAATCACATCAATGAAAGGAAGATTTACATTTATCTGTTTAAACATATCCAAGAATTTGGATTGCTCGGCTTCAAGTTTCTCTTTCTTCATTTTACTCGGGTAAGGAAGTGGTGGTTGGTATGGTTTAACATAAGGTTTAGCCTTAACTGTGTTATCTTCATTAAGCTTTTCACCTACCGGTTCTTTTTCCTTATCTTGATCAGGTTGTGGTTCTTGTGGAGTAGGAATAGCTTCATCAGAAGTTACAGGTATTTCAGGTGGTTTAAGTGTTGTACCACTTCTTGTGGTAATGGCTTTAGCTGTTTCATTCCGAGGGTTAGCATTTGTATCCCTAGGTAGACTTCCCGGTTTTCTTTCACCTATTAACCTTGCTAGGTTACTTACTTCTTGTTCCAGATTTTGAATAGGAGCTTGTTGATTTCTAAATGCTTGAGCATTTTGTTCATTAGTTTGTTTCTGAGATGTGAAAAACTGCGTTTGAGTTTCAACTAGCTTCGTCATCATATCTTCTAAATTCGGCTTTTTATCATCGGTTTGTTGTGGTGGTTTGTTTTGAAAATTAGGTCTTTGCTGGTTGTAAGTATTATTGGATACTTTTTGATTGCTAGGACCTTGTTGGTTGTTGTATGGAATATTTCGGTTATAATTCTGGTTTTGATTGTAAATCGGTCTTGGCGGTTGATAATTATTCTGATAATTATTTCCAGGCCTTTGGTTTATGTATGAAATATTCTCTCTTTGTTCCATTGTTAATTCAATACTGAGACAATCTTTTGTCAAATGTGGTCCTCCACACTGCTCACAACTAATTCGTATTGAGTGAATATCTTTAGTCATCTATTCCATTCGTCTCTCAACAGCATCTATCTTTGCGGAAATGGAATCTAAGTCATGGCTAGAATTGGCTCTAGCTGCTTTAGATGATCTAACGATATCTTTTTCTTGGTGCCACTCATGTGAGTGGGAAGCAGTGTTATCAATAATTTTGTAAGCATCAGTTTCGGTTTTCTTCATAATAGAACTACCAGCTGCTATATCCATGTCTTTCCTTGTAGTGATGTCGCATCCTTGGTAGAATATTTGTACTATTTGACAGGTGTCTAAACCATGTTGCGGACATCCTCTTAATAACTTTCCAAATCTTGTCCACGCCTCATATAGAGTTTCATTCAACTAAAACGTCCCATGTATCAATCGCCCCTTCAGGTAACGATTCCAACCAATCTTTGGCTTCTCCCTTTAAAGTCCAGGGAAATAACATGAGATATATCTGTTCATCCTCCACTTCTCGGATTTTAAATAGTGTGCAGATCCTATTAAAGGTACGTAGATGTTCATTTGGATCTTCCTTCGGTGCACCACTAAATTGGCATTGATTAGTCACCATGTATAGAATTTGTCCTTTGATTTCATAATCTGGCGCATTAATGCCTGGATGAGTAATTGTGTAACCTTGGCCAGTGCGTTTAGCTCTCACTCGGTCTTCCATACTTAAAGGTTCCAGATTCTCTATAATTGAATTTGTTGAATCGGAATCACTAGAGAATTCTGATTTAATGGTTCGTTCCTCAACAATCTCTGTTTGAATGATTGGTGGTTCCGGATGAAAATTTAGTGGTTCAGGATCTATGAATTATCGGAAATTTGAACTGGAGTACTTGGTCGACTGGATGACGATTCTAAAGAAAAATCAACGGCGGTAATATTTGCTAAATGTCTTGATCTAGTTACAGGTGGTGAACGTACAAAAGGTGGTGAACGTCTTGCTCGGTGCATTCACTGAATATCCTATTAGTTTTTAAAAGGAAAGAAAAATTATAATAAGTTATCCAATCAATAGAGTTTTCTGATTTTGCCCACGTTTCGAATAGCCAAAAGATGCAGCAGAGGGGCAGGATTCGTTTGGTCTCAATATAATTGAGGACTGTTTGGCTCCAATAACCCGGTCCACATACAAATCCAACTATTACTACGAACCAGAAAATTTTGATGTCTATCAATTTAACCACTTAAAATAAATTTTCGTAATTTTAAGAAATTTAGATAAGAAGTAGAATAAAAATCTATGTCCTAAAAACTAGAATAGCGAGAAATAAGAAAGAAAAAGAGCGTGTCGAAAAAGGTCGAAAAAGAAAAATGGTTGAAAAATAAAAGGTGACGGAAAAATAAAAGAAACTTATAAAACTTAAAAACACTTGACTAACCTAACCTTATTACTACAACTAACTTAAAATTATAATCGCAAATTGAGATTACTAATTGGAATGATAATTGATACATTGGTAAAAGTCGTCTAAAAATATTAAAGCTTACAGGAAAAATTATATCCCAAATGGAAATAACTTAAAAAGAAACTAAAACTTAAAAAGGCGTCGCAAAGTTCTAAAGTACCTAAATCTTAGTCTAAAGAAAAAGCACTTAAGGAATTCTATGGCAAAGCCTAAAAATCTAGAAGTAAAAATAACTATGGCAAAAACTAAGTTTAAAACTGAATATGAGCGAAAAATACAAATATTACGCTAAAACAATTAAAAAGGGACAAAATATAAAAATATACAAAAAGTTGTAAAACGTACAAATTTTATAAAAATATTATTTTTATATTATTTATTTATTAAAACTATTAATTTTACAATTTAATTAAACTAATTTAACTAAAATATAAATTAAATAAAAAGTAAAACTAATTATAATAATAATAATTAATTAGGGTTAATAATAATAATAATTAATAATTACTCCGTAATTAAATGCAGATTAGGGTTTCTGTCGGTGTCAGAGTGTCTCCGCGAGTTGCGGTGCCCGAAGCAGAAAACTCCGCGAGTCGCGGGGTTTCAAAATTCAACTCAGATACAGTTTAAAATTTGACGCGTTTTTTTTTTATTTTCTGTTTGATATTTTTTTTTGTTTTAAAATCTAAAATATTTATATAATAAAAACTTATATTTTAAAAACTAGAATAAAAATAGAACTACTTTATAATTTTATTAATAAAAATCTTAAAACTAGATTTATATATATTTTTTCGGTTTTTTTTTTATGTTTTAAATAAAAACAAAATACTTAAATAAAACTTATGTAAAAATAAAGAAACTTTTTAAAACTTAAATATTTAACAAAATCTTAAAAATACTTATATTTTTGTTTTTCTTTTTATATTTTCGAATATTTAAAATGTATTTTTATAAAAATGAATTTTAATAAAAGTAAACTAAAAATCTTTTTTTTTATGTAGCGTTGCGCTTCCGGCTTTTAAGCTAGATTGTCCCCGGCAGTGGCGCCAAAAATAACTTGATGTTTTAGCAGAGGGGTATAAAATACTATTAATTTTTACAAGAAAATACTATTAAATACGATACAATTTTACACAAGATATTTATTTATTTAGAGAATGGATATACTTAAACCTTGTTACAACACTTATAGGCAGTGTACCTAATCGTACAGTAGTGTAGTTTTTAGTAAGTCCGGTTCGTTCCACAGGGAAAATCTTTAAACAAAGCTTAACGCTATATTAGTTTACTTTTATAAAAATACAAATATATATATAAATAATATTATTATTATAAAGGGGGGTTTTTACCGTTTAATGACCGGTTTGTCGATTTTAAAACTTTTAGTCGCAGTTAAAACCAAATGTAAAATAATAAATAAATACAAGACTTAATTTAAAGCGTCAAGTAAATAATGATAATGAAATTACGAATAAAAGTGCGATAAAATAAACTTGCGATAATTAAAAAGTACGATAATTAAAAGTGCAATTAAATACAATAACAATAAATAAAATGCGATAATTAGAAGTGCAATTAAATATAAAATAAAGGAAATAAAATATGAAATAAAATAATTATGCTTATTTAAACTTCCGTAATCATGATGTTTGACGTGTTGATTTTAGTTTTATGCCCATGGGTTAATTGTCCTTTGTCCTGGATTATTTAATATGTCCGTCTGGTTTTTGTCCATAACAGTCCATCAGTCATAAATATAAAGTGCGAGTATCCTAATCAAATTATCCTTATACCCGAAGTTAAATATTTCAACTAATTGGGGATTCGAATTGTAACAAGGTTTTAATACTTTGTTTAATGAATACACCAGGTTATCGACTGCGTGTAAACCAAGGTTTTACTACTTTGTTAACAATTACACCAATTACCCTTGAATGTAATTTCACCCCTGTTTTAATTATTCTAGTGCCTATTAATCCATTCTCGTGTCCGGTTAAATGAATGATTATTCGTACATATAAATACCCCGCCCATCGTGTACGATTGAGTGTATATGGTTATTTATAGAGACGTCTAATTGTAAATCTTTATATTAAAATTAACAAACTATCATTTAGTTAAACAAATATAAAGCCCATTAATAGCCCATAGTCTAATTTCCACAAGTGTCGTTCTTTTGTCCAAACCCCGATTATGGTACAAAGCCCAATTACCCAATTTTAGTAATTAGCCCAACATCATGATTACTTCAGATTAAATAAGCATAATAATAACTTAGCTACGAGACATTAAATTAAAAAGGTTGAACATAACTTACAATGATTAAAAATAGCGTAGCGTTACATGGACAGAATTTCGACTTACACCCTTACAATATTCGCTAACATACCCTTATTATTAGGATTAAAATTAAAATTAAAATTAAAATTAAAATATAAATATAAATATTTACGTATAGATATAGAGAGGATGGATATATATGTTGGTTTTTGCGATCAGAATTCGTTTGCTTTTATAGGGAGTTTCAGAATTTGGGGCTCCGCGACTCGCGGCCCTTTTTGCCTTCAAACTCTGCGAGTCGCGGAGTTTGTAAATACAGCTCACTCCATTTTGGCTCTTTGTTTACCGACGGTTTATTATATAAATATAATATATATATATATATAATTTATATAATTAATTATATATTATATTATATTTATATACATATTTAACTTGCAATTTTTAGTCCGTTGCGTCGAGCGTTGAGAGTTGACTCTGGTCCCGGTTCCGGATTTTCGAACGTCCTTGCGTATAATTTAATATCTTGTACTTTGCGTTTTGAATCTTGTACTCTTGTAATTTCGAGACGTTTCTTATCAATAATTGGAACCTCTTTGATTGTCTTTTGTACTTTTGAGCTTTTTGGTCGTTTGCGTCTTCAATTCGTCGAATCTGTCTTTTGTCTTCACCTTTTATTATTTAAACAAATATAACTTGTAAATAGAACAATTGCAACTAAAAGCTTGTCTTTCTTGAGGAATAATGCTATGAAATATATGTTCGTTTTTAGCATTATCACGTTCACATCAGAAGTCTTCTTAAAAGAGACATTATGTGTTCCTCGCCTGGCATTCCACATTCTTGTGCTGGAACCTCCCATCAATGGTTTTCTCAATCGTGGTATGGTTTCACGAACTTGACCATCTGCCGTGTCAGTGTTCAAATGATCTTCTTCTTCAACAAAAGTCTCTTCAAGAGTTAACTGATCAACTGGTATGTTTTCAATGAGATTTTCATCGATTGGCTCAAGTGTTGTTTTCGATGAGGTTGTTTCAGTTGCCTTCGTGCTCTTGGTGGTTTTGGTGGTCTTTGAGACGGGTGGCACCATCTGTTAGTATGATTTTCCGTATAGCGGCTGTAAGGTACTAGTACAGAAAAGTAGCTGCTCAGCGTGTGGCGTATACTGTTGATTGTTGTTTGCCCTCGAGAAATAATCTATGCAGACCCGGAACACAGATATAAGATCTGTGGGGTGGCCTCAATCAATCTGTGGATCAATATGTAATTATCCTTCTAGCGCACTGCTGCTAAGCGGCTAATGTTGTTTTAGAGTGAGAAAGAACTGTGTGAGAGAGAAAGTGTACTTCTCTCTGACTGAAGTTCAGATCAGAATCATGTCAAATGTGGTGACCCAGGGGGTCTATTTATAGGCGTTGAATGTTCGAAATTCATGGGATACACGTGTCAATCACTGAATGGTTCTGTTACGTGAAGTATCCAGAATGTCGGTGGCGTGTGCTGACGTGGCTGCGTGCTGTTCACGCGCTGAGTTAAAGGGCTTATGCATAGAAGCTGCCTGCAGGGCTTACGTTGACGTTGGGCGGCCTGATGTACGCTGGGCGGCAAACTCTGAAAACTGCCAAATTTCATTATGTCTTGCGCTCTTTGATCGAGTTTTTTGTATGAAACTGATGTTTTTATGCGTGTATCTCCTAGGATATGAAATGTCCCGTTCTTATTGATTAAAAACGTTCCATATTAATTGATTTCGTTGCGAGGTTTTGACCTCTATATGAGACGTTTTTCAAAGACTGCATTCATTTTTAAACAAACCATAACCTTTATTTCATCAATAAAGGTTTAAAAAGCTTTACGTAGATTATCAAATAATGATAATCTAAAATATCCTGTTTACACACGACCATTACATAATGGTTTACAATACAAATATGTTACAACAAAATAAGTTTCTTGAATGCAGTTTTTACACAATATCATACAAGCATGGACTCCAAATCTTGTCCTTATTTAAGTATGCGACAGCGGAAGCTCTTAATAATCACCTGAGAATAAACATGCTTAAAACGTCAACAAAAATGTTGGTGAGTTATAGGTTTAACCTATATATATCAAATCGTAACAATAGACCACAAGATTTCATATTTCAATACACATCCCATACATAGAGATAAAAATCATTCATATGGTGAACACCTGGTAACCGACAATAACAAGATGCATATATAAGAATATCCCCATCATTCCGGGACACCCTTCGGATATGATATTAAAAAGGGCATATTCGATTTCGATAATTCAACCATAGAATGTAGTTTCACGTACTTGTGTCTATTTTGTAAATCATTTATAAAACCTGCATGTATTCTCATCCCAAAAATATTAGATTTTAAAAGTGGGACTATAACTCACTTTCACAGATTTTTACTTCGTCGGGAAGTAAGACTTGGCCACTGGTTGATTCACGAACCTATAACAATATATACATATATATCAAAGTATGTTCAAAATATATTTACAACACTTTTAATATATTTTGATGTTTTAAGTTTATTAAGTCAGCTGTCCTCGTTAGTAACCTACAACTAGTTGTCCACAGTTAGATGTACAGAAATAAATCGATAAATATTATCTTGAATCAATCCACGACCCAGTGTATACGTATCTCAGTATTGATCACAACTCAAACTATATATATTTTGGAATCAACCTCAACCCTGTATAGCTAACTCCAACATTCACATATAGAGTGTCTATGGTTGTTCCGAAATATATATAGATGTGTCGACATGATAGGTCGAAACATTGTATACGTGTCTATGGTATCTCAAGATTACATAATATATAATACAAGTTGATTAAGTTATGGTTGGAATAAATTTGTTACCAATTTTCACGTAGCTAAAATGAGAAAAATTATCCAATCTTGTTTTACCCATAACTTCTTCATTTTAAATCCGTTTTGAGTGAATCAAATTGCTATGGTTTCATATTGAACTCTATTTTATGAATCTAAACAAAAAAAGTATAGGTTTCTAGTCGGAAAAATAAGTTACAAGTCGTTTTTGTAAAGGTAGTCATTTCAGTCGAAAGAACGACGTCTAGATGACCATTTTAGAAAACATACTTCCACTTTGAGTTTAACCATAATTTTTGGATATAGTTTCATGTTCATAATAAAAATCATTTTCTCAGAATAACAACTTTTAAATCAAAGTTTATCATAGTTTTTAATTAACTAACCCAAAACAGCCCGCGGTGTTACTACGACGGCGTAAATCCGGTTTTACGGTGTTTTTCGTGTTTCCAGGTTTTAAATCATTAAGTTAGCATATCATATAGATATAGAACATGTGTTTAGTTGATTTTAAAAGTCAAGTTAGAAGGATTAACTTTTGTTTGTGAACAAGTTTAGAATTAACTAAACTATGTTCTAGTGATTACAAGTTTAAACCTTCGAATAAGATAGCTTTATATGTATGAATTGAATGATGTTAAGAACATCATTACTACCTTAAGTTCCTTGGATGAACCTACTGGAAAAGAGAAAAATGGATCTAGCTTCAATGGATCCTTGGATGGCTCAAAGTTCTTGAAGCAAAATCATGACACGAAAACAAGTTCAAGTAAGATCATCACTTGAAATAAGATTGTTATAGTTATAGAAATTGAACCAAAGTTTGAATATGATTATTACCTTGTATTAGAATGATAACCTACTGTAAGAAACAAAGATTTCTTGAGGTTGGATGATCACCTTACAAGATTGGAAGTGAGCTAGCAAACTTGAAAGTATTCTTGATTTTATGAAACTAGAACTTTTGGAATTTATGAAGAACACTTAGAACTTGAAGATAGAACTTGAGAGAGTTCAATTAGATGAAGAAAATTGAAGAATGAAAGTGTTTGTAGGTGTTTTTGGTCGTTGGTGTATGGATTAGATATAAAGGATATGTAATTTTGTTTTCATGTAAATAAGTCATGAATGATTACTCATATTTTTGTAATCTTATGAGATATTTCATGCTAGTTGCCAAATGATGGTTCCCACATGTGTTAGGTGACTCACATGGGCTGCTAAGAGCTGATCATTGGAGTGTATATACCAATAGTACATACATCTAAAAGCTGTGTATTGTACGAGTACGAATACGGGTGCATACGAGTAGAATTGTTGATGAAACTGAACGAGAATGTAATTGTAAGCATTTTTGTTAAGTAGAAGTATTTTGATAAGTGTATTGAAGTCTTTCAAAAGTGTATAAATACATATTAAAACACTACATGTATATACATTTTAACTGAGTCGTTAAGTCATCGTTAGTCGTTACATGTAAGTGTTGTTTTGAAACCTTTAGGTTAACGATCTTGTTAAATGTTGTTAACCCAATGTTTATAATATCAAAAGAGATTTTAAATTATTATATTATCATGATATTATGATGTACGAATATCTCTTAATATGATATATATACATTAAATGTCGTTACAACGATAAACGTTACATATATGTCTCGTTTCAAAATCATTAAGTTAGTAGTCTTGTTTTTACATATGTAGTTCATTGTTAATATAATTAATGATATGTTTACTTATCATAATATCATGTTAACTATATATATAACCATATATATGTCATCATATAGTTTTTTTTTACAAGTTTTAACGTTCGTGAATCACCGGTCAACTTGGGTGGTCAATTGTCTATATGAAACCTATTTCAATTAATCAAGTCTTAACAAGTTTGATTGCTTAACATGTTGGAAACATTTAATCATGTAAACATCAATCTCAATTAATATATATAAACATGGAAAAGTTCGGGTCACTACAGTACCTACCCGTTAAATAAATTTCGTCCCGAAATTTTAAGCTGTTGAAGGTGTTGACGAATCTTCTGGAAATAGATGCGGGTATTTCTTCTTCATCTGATCTTCACGCTCCCAGGTGAACTCGGGTCCTCTACGAGCATTCCATCGAACCTTAACAATTGGTATCTTGTTTTGCTTAAGTCTTTTAACCTCACGATCCATTATTTCGACGGGTTCTTCGATGAATTGAAGTTTTTCGTTGATTTGGATTTCATCTAACGGAATAGTGAGATCTTCTTTAGCAAAACATTTCTTTAAATTCGAGACGTGGAAAGTGTTATGTACAGCCGCGAGTTGTTGAGGTAACTCTAGTCGGTAAGCTACTGGTCCGACACGATCAATAATCTTGAATGGTCCAATATACCTTGGATTTAATTTCCCTCGTTTACCAAATCGAACAACGCCTTTCCAAGGTGCAACTTTAAGCATGACCATCTCTCCAATTTCAAATTCTATATCTTTTCTTTTAATGTCAGCGTAGCTCTTTTGTCGACTTTGGGCGGTTTTCAACCGTTGTTGAATTTGGATGATCTTCTCGGTAGTTTCTTGTATAATCTCCGGACCCGTAATCTGTCTATCCCCCACTTCACTCCAACAAATCGGAGACCTGCACTTTCTACCATAAAGTGCTTCAAACGGCGCCATCTCAATGCTTGAATGGTAGCTGTTGTTGTAGGAAAATTCTGCTAACGGTAGATGTCGATCCCAACTGTTTCCGAAATCAATAACACATGCTCGTAGCATGTCTTCAAGCGTTTGTATCGTCCTTTCGCTCTGCCCATCAGTTTGTGGATGATAGGCAGTACTCATGTCTAGACGAGTTCCTAATGCTTGCTGTAATGTCTGCCAGAATCTTGAAATAAATCTGCCATCCCTATCAGAGATAATAGAGATTGGTATTCTATGTCTGGAGACGACTTCCTTCAAATACAGTCGTGCTAACTTCTCCATCTTGTCATCTTCTCTTATTGGTAGGAAGTGTGCTGATTTGGTGAGACGATCAACTATTACCCAAATAGTATCAAAACCACTTGCAGTCCTTGGCAATTTAGTGATGAAATCCATGGTAATGTTTTCCCATTTCCATTCCGGGATTTCGGGTTGTTGAAGTAGACCTGATGGTTTCTGATGCTCAGCTTTGACCTTAGAACACGTCAAACATTCTCCTACGTATTTAGCAACATCGGCTTTCATACCCGGCCACCAAAAATGTTTCTTGAGATCCTTGTACATCTTCCCCGTTCCAGGATGTATTGAGTATCTGGTTTTATGAGCTTCTCTAAATACCATTTCTCTCATATCTCCAAATTTTGGTACCCAAATCCTTTCAGCCCTATACCGGGTTCCATCTTCCTGAATATTAAGATGCTTCTCCGATCCTTTGGGTATTTCATCCTTTAAATTTCCCTCTTTTAAAACTCCTTGTTGCGCCTCCTTTATTTGAGTAGTAATGTTATTATGAATCATTATATTCATAGATTTTACTCGAATGGGTTCTCTATCCTTCCTGCTCAAGGCATCGGCTACCACATTTGCCTTCCCCGGGTGGTAACGAATCTCAAAATCGTAATCATTCAATAATTCAATCCACCTACGCTGCCTCATATTCAGTTGTTTCTGATTAAATATGTGTTGAAGACTTTTGTGGTCGGTATATATAATACTTTTGACCCCATATAAGTAGTGCCTCCAAGTCTTTAATGCAAAAACAACCGCGCCTAATTCCAAATCATGCGTCGTATAATTTTGTTCGTGAATCTTCAATTGTCTAGATGCATAAGCAATCACCTTCGTTCGTTGCATTAATACACAACCGAGACCTTGCTTTGATGCATCACAATAAATCACAAAATCATCATTCCCTTCAGGCAATGACAATATAGGTGCCGTAGTTAGCTTTTTCTTCAATAACTGAAACGCTTTCTCTTGTTCATCATTCCATTCAAATTTCTTCCCTTTATGCGTTAATGCAGTCAAGGGTTTTGCTATTCTGGAAAAGTCTTGGATGAACCTTCTGTAGTAACCAGCTAGTCCTAAAAACTGGCGTATGTGTTTCGGAGTTTTCGGGGTTTCCCACTTTTCAACAGTTTCTATCTTTGCCGGATCCACCTTAATACCTTCTTTGTTCACTATGTGACCGAGGAATTGAACTTCTTCCAACCAAAATGCACACTTTGAAAACTTAGCGTACAATTCTTCCTTCCTCAATACTTCTAACACCTTTCTCAAATGTTCACCGTGTTCTTGGTCATTCTTTGAGTAAATAAGTATGTCATCAATGAAAACAATGACAAACTTGTCAAGGTATGGTCCACACACTCGGTTCATAAGGTCCATGAACACAGCTGGTGCATTAGTTAAACCAAACGGCATGACCATAAACTCGTAATGACCGTAACGTGTTCTGAAAGCAGTCTTTGGAATATCATCTTCTTTCACCCGCATTTGATGATACCCGGAACGTAAGTCAATCTTTGAATAAACAGACGAGCCTTGTAGTTGATCAAATAAGTCGTCGATTCTCGGTAGTGGGTAGCGGTTCTTGATGGTAAGTTTGTTCAACTCTCGGTAGTCGATACACAACCTGAATGTACCATCTTTCTTCTTGACAAACAAAACAGGAGCTCCCCACGGTGATGTGCTTGGTTGAATGAAACCACGCTCTAAAAGTTCTTGTAATTGGCTTTGCAGTTCTTTCATCTCGCTGGGTGCGAGTCTGTAAGGAGCACGAGCTATTGGTGCAGCTCCTGGTACAAGATCTATTTGAAATTCAACGGATCGATGTGGGGGTAATCCCGGTAATTCTTTCGGAAATACATCGGGAAATTCTTTTGCAATGGGAACATCATTGATGCTCTTTTCTTCAGTTTGTACTTTCTCGACGTGTGCTAGAACAGCATAGCAACCTTTTCTTATTAGTTTTTGTGCCTTCAAATTACTAATAAGATGTAGCTTCGTGTTGCCCTTTTCTCCGTACACCATTAAGGGTTTTCCTTTTTCTCGTATAATGCGAATTACATTTTTGTAACAAACGATCTCCGCTTTCACTTCTTTCAACCAGTCCATACCGATTATCACATCAAAACTCCCTAACTCTACTGGTATCAAATCAATCTTAAATGTTTCGCTAACCAGTTTAATTTCTCGATTCCGACATATATTATCTGCTGAAATTAATTTACCATTTGCTAATTCGAGTAAAAATTTACTATCCAAAGGCGTCAATGGACAACTTAATTTAGCACAAAAATCTCTACTCATATAGCTTCTATCCGCACCCGAATCAAATAAAACGTAAGCAGATTTATTGTCAATAAGAAACGTACCCGTAACAAGCTCCGGGTCTTCCTGTGCCTCTACCGCATTAATATTGAAAACTCTTCCACGGCCTTGTCCATTCGTGTTCTCCTGGTTCGGGCAATTTCTAATAATGTGGCCTGGTTTTCCACATTTATAACAAACTACATTGGCATAACTTGCTCCGACACTACTTGCTCCGCCATTACTCGTTCCGACACCATTTGTTCCTTTCGTTCTATTAACCCCTGGTCCGTAGACCTCACACTTCGCCGCGCTATGACCATTTCTTTTACACTTGTTGCAAAATTTGGTGCAGAACCCCGAGTGATTCTTTTCACACCTTTGGCATAGCTGCTTCTGATTGTTGTTGTTGTTGCGGTTATTATTGTTGTTGGGATGATTGTTGTAGTTGCTGTTGTTGTTGTTGTTGTTGGGCCGTTTATTGTAGTTGCGATTGATGTTGCGATTGTTGGGATAATTGTTGCGATTATTGTTGTAATTGCTGTTGTTGTTGTATTGGTGATTCTTATCACCATTTTCCTCCCACTTTCTTTTGACTTGCTTCACATTGGCCTCTTCAGCAGTCTGTTCTTTAATTCTTTCTTCAATCTGGTTCACTAGTTTGTGAGCCATTCTACATGCCTGTTGTATGGAGGCGGGCTCGTGTGAACTTATATCTTCTTGGATTCTTTCCGGTAATCCTTTCACAAACGCGTCGATCTTCTCTTCCTCATCTTCGAATGCTCCCGGACACAATAGGCACAATTCTGTGAATCGTCTTTCGTACATGGTAATATCAAATCCTTGGGTTCGTAACCCTCTAAGTTCTGTCTTGAGCTTATTGACCTCGGTTCTGGGACGGTACTTCTCGTTCATCAAGTGCTTGAATGCTGACCACGGTAGTGAGTACGCATCATCTTGTCCCACTTGCTCTAGATAGGTATTCCACCATGTTAACGCAGAACCTGTGAAGGTATGCGTAGCGTACTTCACTTTGTCCTCTTCAGTACACTTACTTATGGCAAACACCGATTCAACCTTCTCGGTCCACCGTTTCAATCCGATCGGTCCTTCGGTTCCATCAAATTCCAAAGGTTTGCAGGCAGTGAATTCTTTGTAGGTGCATCCTACACGATTTCCTGTACTGCTAGATCCAAGGTTATTGTTGGTATGTAGCGCAGCCTGTACTGCGGCTATGTTTGAAGCTAGAAAAGTACGGAATTCCTCTTCATTCATATTCACGGTGTGTCGAGTAGTCGGTGCCATTTCCTTCAAAATAGCTAAATGGAACAAGTTAATCATACAGAATATTAAGAGTAGTTAATAGTATTTCGTAGCATAATATGAACTCATTTATAAAAGCTTTTTCTTCATATTAGCGTTTTATAAGTTTAAATTCGGGTAGTACCTACCCGTTAAGTTCATACTTAGTAGCTAATATACAATTCAACTACTACAATTCTATATGAAAAACTGATTATAATAATATTTCGCGTTCAAACTTTTATACAATATTTTACAAACTTACAATACCGCTTATTTTACATAAAGCATGAAATATAGCACACAATAACTTTGATACAAGATAGTTGTGAAGACAATTCTAGCTAGTACACAAGTCGTTCAGCAAAGGCAATAAAGACACGTAATTCATACGTCCAGAAACAAGTCATGCATTCTGGTTTTACTAGGACTACTTCCCATCCTTGGTCTTGTGCAACATAACCGTTATGGCCGTTGATAAGACAGCGTGTTGTAACGTCATCAAAGGGACGAGGGTTACGTAATGTCCAACAGTCCCGTAATAATCTAAAAACCTCATTTCTTACCCCAATTACCGACTCCGTCACTTGTGGAAACGTTTTGTTTAATAGTTGTAGCCCGATGTTCTTGTTCTCACTTTGGTGAGAAGCGAACATTACTAATCCGTAAGCATAACATGCTTCTTTATGTTGCAAGTTAGCCGCTTTTTCTAAATCACGAAGTCCAATATTCGGATATATTGAGTCAAAATAATTTCTTAACCCGTTGCGTAAAATAGCATTTGGGTTCCCCGCAATATATGCGTCAAAGTAAACACATCGTAACTTATGGGTTTCCCAATGTGATATCCCCCATCTTTCAAACGAAAGTCTCTTATAAACCAAGACATTCTTGGAACGTTCTTCGAATGTCTTACAAACTGATCTCGCCTTAAATAGTTGTGCCGAAGAATTCTGGCCGACTCTAGACAAGATTTCATCAATCATGTCTCCGGGTAGGTCTCTTAAAATATTGGGTTGTCTATCCATTTTGTGTTTTTAAACTGTAAAATAGACAAGAGTTAGATTCATAAAAAAAATACTTATTAATACAAGCAATTTTTACATATATCATAAAGCATAAGAACACTATATTACATATATTACACCACACGAATATAACTATCTTATTCCGACTCGCTCGTTTCTTCTTCTTCGGTTTTGGTTCGTTTTGCCAAGTTTCTAGGGATATATGATGTTCCCCTAATACGAGCCGTCGTTGTCCACATTGGTTTAGAAAAACCTGGTGGTTTAGAGGTTCCCGGGTCATTGTTACAACTTAAGGACTTCGGGGGTTGACGATACATATAAAGTTCATCGGGGTTGGAATTAGATTTCTCTATTTTTATGCCCTTTCCCTTATTATTTTCTTTTGCCTTTTTAAATTCAGTTGGGGTAATTTCTATAACATCATCGGAATTCTCGTCGGAATCCGAT
This sequence comes from Rutidosis leptorrhynchoides, assembly GCF_046630445.1. Taxonomy (NCBI): domain Eukaryota; kingdom Viridiplantae; phylum Streptophyta; class Magnoliopsida; order Asterales; family Asteraceae; genus Rutidosis; species Rutidosis leptorrhynchoides. Next base: position 244,628,366 of record NC_092343.1, read on the forward strand.
TCATCGGAGAATTGGTAATCCTCCCAATATTTTGCTTCCTTGGCGGAAACACCATTGACCATAATTAACTTTGGTCGGTTGGTTGAGGATTTTCTTTTACTTAACCGTTTTATTATTTCCCCCACCGGTTCTATTTCTTCATCCGGTTCCGATTCTTCTTCCGGTTCCGATTCTTCTTCCGGTTCCGACTCTTCTTCCGGTTCCTCTTCGGGAACTTGTGAATCAGTCCACAAATCATTCCAATTTACATTTGACTCTTCATTATTATTAGATGAGTCAATGGGACTTGTTCTAGAGGTAGACATCTATCACATAATATCAAACACGTTAAGAGATTAATATATCACATAATATTCATATGTTAAAAATATATAGTTTCCAACAAAAATGTTAAGCAATCATTTTTAAAGAAAACACGGTCGAAGTCCAGACTCACTAATGCATCCTAACAAACTCGATAAGACACACTAATGCAAATTTTCTGGTTCTCTAAGACCAACGCTCGGATACCAACTGAAATGTCCCGTTCTTATTGATTAAAAACGTTCCATATTAATTGATTTCGTTGCGAGGTTTTGACCTCTATATGAGACGTTTTTCAAAGACTGCATTCATTTTTAAACAAACCATAACCTTTATTTCATCAATAAAGGTTTAAAAAGCTTTACGTAGATTATCAAATAATGATAATCTAAAATATCCTGTTTACACACGACCATTACATAATGGTTTACAATACAAATATGTTACAACAAAATAAGTTTCTTGAATGCAGTTTTTACACAATATCATACAAGCATGGACTCCAAATCTTGTCCTTATTTAAGTATGCGACAGCGGAAGCTCTTAATAATCACCTGAGAATAAACATGCTTAAAACGTCAACAAAAATGTTGGTGAGTTATAGGTTTAACCTATATATATCAAATCGTAACAATAGACCACAAGATTTCATATTTCAATACACATCCCATACATAGAGATAAAAATCATTCATATGGTGAACACCTGGTAACCGACAATAACAAGATGCATATATAAGAATATCCCCATCATTCCGGGACACCCTTCGGATATGATATTAAAAAGGGCATATTCGATTTCGATAATTCAACCATAGAATGTAGTTTCACGTACTTGTGTCTATTTTGTAAATCATTTATAAAACCTGCATGTATTCTCATCCCAAAAATATTAGATTTTAAAAGTGGGACTATAACTCACTTTCACAGATTTTTACTTCGTCGGGAAGTAAGACTTGGCCACTGGTTGATTCACGAACCTATAACAATATATACATATATATCAAAGTATGTTCAAAATATATTTACAACACTTTTAATATATTTTGATGTTTTAAGTTTATTAAGTCAGCTGTCCTCGTTAGTAACCTACAACTAGTTGTCCACAGTTAGATGTACAGAAATAAATCGATAAATATTATCTTGAATCAATCCACGACCCAGTGTATACGTATCTCAGTATTGATCACAACTCAAACTATATATATTTTGGAATCAACCTCAACCCTGTATAGCTAACTCCAACATTCACATATAGAGTGTCTATGGTTGTTCCGAAATATATATAGATGTGTCGACATGATAGGTCGAAACATTGTATACGTGTCTATGGTATCTCAAGATTACATAATATATAATACAAGTTGATTAAGTTATGGTTGGAATAAATTTGTTACCAATTTTCACGTAGCTAAAATGAGAAAAATTATCCAATCTTGTTTTACCCATAACTTCTTCATTTTAAATCCGTTTTGAGTGAATCAAATTGCTATGGTTTCATATTGAACTCTATTTTATGAATCTAAACAAAAAAAGTATAGGTTTCTAGTCGGAAAAATAAGTTACAAGTCGTTTTTGTAAAGGTAGTCATTTCAGTCGAAAGAACGACGTCTAGATGACCATTTTAGAAAACATACTTCCACTTTGAGTTTAACCATAATTTTTGGATATAGTTTCATGTTCATAATAAAAATCATTTTCTCAGAATAACAACTTTTAAATCAAAGTTTATCATAGTTTTTAATTAACTAACCCAAAACAGCCCGCGGTGTTACTACGACGGCGTAAATCCGGTTTTACGGTGTTTTTCGTGTTTCCAGGTTTTAAATCATTAAGTTAGCATATCATATAGATATAGAACATGTGTTTAGTTGATTTTAAAAGTCAAGTTAGAAGGATTAACTTTTGTTTGTGAACAAGTTTAGAATTAACTAAACTATGTTCTAGTGATTACAAGTTTAAACCTTCGAATAAGATAGCTTTATATGTATGAATTGAATGATGTTAAGAACATCATTACTACCTTAAGTTCCTTGGATGAACCTACTGGAAAAGAGAAAAATGGATCTAGCTTCAATGGATCCTTGGATGGCTCAAAGTTCTTGAAGCAAAATCATGACACGAAAACAAGTTCAAGTAAGATCATCACTTGAAATAAGATTGTTATAGTTATAGAAATTGAACCAAAGTTTGAATATGATTATTACCTTGTATTAGAATGATAACCTACTGTAAGAAACAAAGATTTCTTGAGGTTGGATGATCACCTTACAAGATTGGAAGTGAGCTAGCAAACTTGAAAGTATTCTTGATTTTATGAAACTAGAACTTTTGGAATTTATGAAGAACACTTAGAACTTGAAGATAGAACTTGAGAGAGTTCAATTAGATGAAGAAAATTGAAGAATGAAAGTGTTTGTAGGTGTTTTTGGTCGTTGGTGTATGGATTAGATATAAAGGATATGTAATTTTGTTTTCATGTAAATAAGTCATGAATGATTACTCATATTTTTGTAATCTTATGAGATATTTCATGCTAGTTGCCAAATGATGGTTCCCACATGTGTTAGGTGACTCACATGGGCTGCTAAGAGCTGATCATTAGAGTGTATATACCAATAGTACATACATCTAAAAGCTGTGTATTGTACGAGTACGAATACGGGTGCATACGAGTAGAATTGTTGATGAAACTGAACGAGAATGTAATTGTAAGCATTTTTGTTAAGTAGAAGTATTTTGATAAGTGTATTGAAGTCTTTCAAAAGTGTATAAATACATATTAAAACACTACATGTATATACATTTTAACTGAGTCGTTAAGTCATCGTTAGTCGTTACATGTAAGTGTTGTTTTGAAACCTTTAGGTTAACGATCTTGTTAAATGTTGTTAACCCAATGTTTATAATATCAAAAGAGATTTTAAATTATTATATTATCATGATATTATGATGTACGAATATCTCTTAATATGATATATATACATTAAATGTCGTTACAACGATAAACGTTACATATATGTCTCGTTTCAAAATCATTAAGTTAGTAGTCTTGTTTTTACATATGTAGTTCATTGTTAATATAATTAATGATATGTTTACTTATCATAATATCATGTTAACTATATATATAACCATATATATGTCATCATATAGTTTTTTTTTACAAGTTTTAACGTTCGTGAATCACCGGTCAACTTGGGTGGTCAATTGTCTATATGAAACCTATTTCAATTAATCAAGTCTTAACAAGTTTGATTGCTTAACATGTTGGAAACATTTAATCATGTAAACATCAATCTCAATTAATATATATAAACATGGAAAAGTTCGGGTCACTACAGGATACACCATTAGGTAATGATAACACTAAATTTAGTAAAATACTAGACCACAACCTATATTTGTTTTCTTTTAGGCTCAGTACTGGTGGATTTTACAATCCAGGCCCTTCTTTATACATTATGCCACCCTTGAAATGTTGTGAAGCATATTGGAACTCGTTTATAAGTAACAATTTCCCTTTATCTCCAACAGCTAGTGCACCACGCCAAGACACTACACTAGTGACTCTTCCGAATTCTGCCAAGAGAAGAAGAACTGGTCAAAATCCTCCATCATCCGCTCAACAAGGAGCTGACACTAGTTCTTCTCAGAAACAAATTTTGCTTCCCAATCTTGATACAAATATACTTTCTTCCTTTTTAAAGGGACCACCACATTCTTACGAGGATTTCATGAATTTTTTGAACGCCATGGTGTGTCCTTCACTAGCCCAATTTTTTTGCAGCATATCTGATGCAGATTGATCATATACATAGCATTGTATATGTATATTTTATTTTCTAAAAAGCTAAGGACAGAACTACGCGGATTATAAGGCACAGTTATGCAATATTCGCTGAAAATAAATACTGCGGTTATGTATTCGCTGAAATGCCAAACTGCGGTTTGATCCGCTGACTTTCCGCGGAGAGCCGAGCATCTCGCAGACCGCGAATATCACGGATACTATAAATAGGGAGCTTGGCCTCTCATTTATAGGTTGTTGATTCTCTGCCATTTGCCTAAGCCTTTGTAGATTTCACTTGTGACTTTGCCCAAGGACTTCTTACATTGAGTTAAGGTGAATCATGCTAATCGATAACGAAGACCGGGTCGGGGTGGTTGATCACTTGATTGTTAAAGTGAAAAACGATCATCGGGGCCCAAAATAATCATCGAACATCCCATCCTCCATTATAATCTTATTGCACTCAATCCGTAATTAAGCAACATCATTAATTAAGGATTAATCAATTGGCGCCATCCGTGGGACACGTTTTACAAATTAAACTGAAAATTTTTTGTTTTACGCCGATTAAACAATTAATTCAACGGTTTAATTTCAAATCGTGTTTTTGTTGTGATGATTTGCAGGTGTTTTTTCCAATACGCAAATTGTTAATCTACTTAACAATCATGACGTCAAATGCAAAACAAACTGGCGTCTCTGCGAATGCTGATGCATTGCCTGGCGATTCGCAGAACGTTATCGTATTTCCAATGCAAACAGATGCAAGTGTTACTGCGGGAAAATCGGTTCAGGAAACGAATGCTAAAAAATCTAATGCTAACGATTCGCAGCCTGAAGCTGCCGCTGAAAAAATGATCGCACGTAGAACGTTATTGCAAAATCGCGAAGAATCAATCGCTGAAGGAAAGCGAGCGAAAATCTTATCGGGAAAATCCAGTTTACGCACTGAGAAAATTGTTAATACTGCTATTGAGCAAGCCAAAAGAGACGCTAAGCATATTTGTGAATCTCGCATACCACGCACATACTTATGGCCATTAAGTGGTTCAGGATCACAAAGTGATCGGTTGGTTCTTGAGCACAATGACAGCGATACTGATAACGCGGATGATCAAATCCACGCGCGCTCCGCACACAAGTCCAGATTGGCAAATGCGCCAAGGTAGGAAGATGAATTTTCTGATTACTCAGACAGCACAGAAGAGTTTGTTAAAAATCCATACATCAAGCGAAAGCGACCACCAACACCTTTCCCTCGCTATGGGGAGGAAGGTGAAGCGTCTGAAGTTGCGCGCAGAGAAAACGCCCAAAATTTTTTTGCGGATGCTTTCAGAAGCATTGCGTTGAAATCAATGCAGCATAAGTTCGATCAGCCAAATTTTTTGCAAGATATGCTTACCAAATTCTGTGCGGATAACACAGACATTCGCGCAAAAAAGGCAACAGAAATTACCACTGCTGCAGATAAATTTGTCCAGCACATTTCTGACTATCCAATTGTTTCTCCGCCGATTGTGCCGGCGACGTTGGGAGTTTACTCAGGCCTCACTAATCCCTTGGATTTTCTGCAACGCTTTGAGGGCGTCGTAAGCACTTACAACTGGGATGAACCAGTCGCATGTAGAGTGTTTCCTATGGCCTTGCAGGGGTCAGCAAGGGAATGGTTTCACAGCTTGCCATCTCACAGTATCGTTGGCTTTGTGGATCTGCGAGAAAAGTTTTTGCTGCAGTTTCAAAATTTATTACCGCAGAAAAAGACACATGTAGAGTGTCACGATATTAAACAAGGCAACAAGGAGACTCTAAGTGCGCTACTTACGCGGTATATTTATGAGTGCCAGAAAATTCCGCGATTGAATGAAGATCAGAAAATTTCTGGTTTCTTGCATGCTATCAACCCACAGCGACACCCTACGCTTGTGCGGCGATTAAGAAGAGATGTCCCGCAGATATTCGCAAAAGTGCAACAGGAAACTTATGATTATATCCGCGGAGGAGAAGATAGCAGTATTACCCCTGCATGTGGCTGGGGTAGAGATAAAAGTTGGCGAGATGACAATGACTCTTTCAGAGATAGTAACAGCGATAGCTATCGCGGTCCAGGCTTTTCGCGAAGAAATGGTGGCGGCGGATATCAGCGTAATGACAGGTTTCAAGGTCAGAACGATAACCATTCATATGGCCGTAATAACCGCTATTCTACGCGCAAGTGGAATAATGAGTCATTCAATATCATTCAGATGCTAACAAAAACGCCCAAAGAAATCTTACTGCAAGAGCGAGTTGCTAAGTCTTTCCCTGATCCGCAGCCATTGGGAGAAAACAGCAGGCGTGACAGATCAAAGTTTTGTGTCTTTCACGACGATTACGGTCATGACACCAATCGCTGCAGAGATTTAGCGTAATTTATTGCGGAAGCGTATGAACAGGGTAAGTTGGACCATTTGTTGGCACAGAACTCATCCAGCACTACGAATGCGATCATTATGCCAGCTGAAGCTAATGGTTCGAGTGCCCCAAACGCGGTTGAGCGGAGAGCTCCTACGGTGAAAAATTTGGGAGTACGGATGGTAAATAAGAAAGAAAATCAGCGCGGGGTACAAGTGATTAATGTGGTGGAAGTGCACGGTGAAATGTCAGTGCTGCAAATTTCGGCGCAAATTGTTAGCTGGAAATGTCCCTCTATTACATTTCCCTCAGCGCGTTTGAATGCGGATGTTGATAAGCCCGTGGTTATTTCATGTCGTGTTGCTAATACCGGCATTATAATCATGAAGGTACATGTTGACACTGGTAGCAGTGTAGATATCATGTACGATCAATGTTTTCTCAAGCTGCCCGTACAAATTCAGGCTTTGATGAAACCTACTGCGGTTTCATTGGTTGGTTTTTAGGGAGAATCATTATGGCCTGTTGGCCAATTGGAATTACAAATGGAATTGGTTGATGATAGCGATGAGTCGCTAAGGCGTCAAGCCTTATTGAATTTGTACATAATGCGGAATCAATCGCGGTTCAATATGATACTTGGCCGCACAGCTTTGCGCATGATTGGCGCTATACCATCTACAATACATGGTATGCTAAAGTTTTCTGCTAATAAGGGTATTGGCATGATGATTTCTGCGGAAATGGAGCCTTCATGTGCTATGGTTATGACAAGTGCGGATATGTGTGTTGAAGGGCATTCAGTTGTAGTGACCCGAACTTTTCCATGTTTATGTATATTAATTGAGATTGATATTTACATGATTAAATGTTTCCAACATGTTAAGCAATCAAACTTGTTAAGACTTGATTAATTGAAATATGTTTCATATAGACAATTGACCACCCAAGTTGACCGGTGATTCACGAACGTTAAAACTTGTAAAAACTATACGATGACATATATATGGTTATATATATAGTTAACATGTTTTTATTATAAGTATGTATCTCATTAGGTATTTTAACAATGAGTTATATACATAAAAATGAGACTATTAATTTAAGAAACTCGAAAACGATATATATAACGATTATCGTTATAACAACGTCTTACTAGGTACATATGAATCATATTAAGATATTGATACACTTGGTTAATTATTTTAAATGATAAGTAAATATATTATTAAGTGTATTAACAATGAAATACATATGTAAAAATAAGACTACTAACTTAATGATTTCGAAACGAGACATATATGTAACGATTATCGTTGTAACGACATTTAATTGTATATACATCATACTAAGATATATTATATATCATAATATCATGATAATATAACAATTTAACATCTCATTTGTTATAATAAACAATGGGTTAACAACATTCAACAAGATCGTTAACCTAAAGGTTTCAAAACAACATTTACATGTAACGACTAACGATGACTTAACGACTCAGTTAAAATGTATATACATGTAGTGTTTTAATATGTATTCATACACTTTTGAAAGACTTAAAGACACTTATCAAAATACTTCTACTTAACAAAAATGCTTACAATTACATCCTCGTTCAGTTTCATCAATAATTCTACTCGTATGCACCCGTATTCGTACTCGTACAATACACAGCTTTTAGATGTATGTACTATTGGTATATACACTCCAATGATCAGCTCTTAGAAGCCCATGTGAGTCACCTAACACATGTGGGAACCATCATTTGACAACTAGCATGAAATATCTCATAAAATTACAAAAATATGAGTAATCATTCATGACTTATTTACATGAAAACAAAATTACATATCCTTTATATCTAATCCATACACCAACGACCAAAACACCTACAAACACTTTCATTCTTCAATTTTCTTCATCTAATTGATCTCTCTCAAGTTCTATCTTCAAGTTCTAAGTGTTCTTCATATATTTTACAAGTTCTAGTTACATAAAATCAAGAATACTTTCAAGTTTGCTAGCTCACTTCCAATCTTGTAAGGTGATCATCCAACCTCAAGAAATATTTGTTTCTTACAGTAGGTTATCATTCTAATACAAGGTAATAATCATATTCAAACTTTGGTTCAATTTCTATAACTATAACAATCTTATTTCAAGTGATGATCTTACTTGAACTTGTTTTCGTGTCATGATTCTGCTTCAAGAACTTCGAGCCATCCAAGGATCCGTTGAAGCTAGATCCATTTTTCTATTTTCCAGTAGGTTTATCCAAGGAACTTAAGGTAGTAATGATGTTCATAACATCATTCGATTCATACATATAAAGCTATCTTATTCGAAGGTTTAAACTTGTAATCACTAGAACATAGTTTAGTTAATTCTAAACTTGTTCGCAAACAAAAGTTAATCCTTCTAACTTGACTTTTAAAATCAACTAAACACATGTTCTATATCTATATGATATGCTAACTTAATGATTTAAAACCTGGAAACACGAAAAACACCGTAAAACCGGATTTACGCCGTCGTAGTAACACCGCGGGCTGTTTTGGGTTAGTTAATTAAAAACTATGATAAACTTTGATTTAAAAGTTGTTATTCTGAGAAAATGATTTTTATTATGAACATGAAACTATATCCAAAAATTATGGTTAAACTCAAAGTGGAAGTATGTTTTCTAAAATGGTCATCTAGACGTCGTTCTTTCGACTGAAATGACTACCTTTACAAAAATGACTTGTAACTTATTTTTCCGTCTATAAACCTATACTTTTTCTGTTTAGATTCATAAAATAGAGTTCAATATAAAACCATAGCAATTTGATTCACTCAAAACGGATTTAAAATGAAGAAGTTATGGGTAAAACAAGATTGGATAATTTTTCTCATTTTAGCTACGTGAAAATTGGTAACAAATCTATTCCAACCATAACTTAATCAACTTGTATTGTATATTATGTAACCTATCATGTCGACACATCTATATATATTTCGGAACAACCATAGACACTCTATATGTGAATGTTGGAGTTAGCTATACAGTGTTGAGGTTGATTCCAAAATATATATAGTTTGAGTTGTGATCAATACTGAAATACGTATACACTGGGTCGTGGATTGATTCAAGATAATATTTATCGATTTATTTCTGTACATCTAATTGTGGACAACTAGTTGTAGGTTACTAACGAGGACAACTGACTTAATAAACTTAAAACATCAAAATATATTAAAAGTGTTGTAATTATTTTTTGAACATACTTTGATATATATGTATATATTGTTATAGGTTCGTGAATCAACCAGTGGCCAAGTCTTACTTCCCGACGAAGTAAAAATCTGTGAAAGTGAGTTATAGTCCCACTTTTAAAATCTAATATTTTTGGGATGAGAATACATGCAGGTTTTATAAATAATTTACAAAATAGACACAAGTACGTGAAACTACATTCTATGGTTGAATTATCGAAATCGAATATGCCCCTTTTTATTAAGTCTGGTAATCTAAGAATTAGGGAACAGACACCCTAATTGACGCGAATCCTAAAGATAGATCTATCGGGCCCAACAAGCCCCATCCAAAGTACCGGATGCTTTAGTACTTCGAAATTTATATCATATCCGAAGGGTGTCCCGGAATGATGGGGATATTCTTATATATGCATCTTGTTAATGTCGGTTACCAGGTGTTCACCATATGAATGATTTTTATCTCTATGTATGGGATGTGTATTGAAATATGAAATCTTGTGGTCTATTATTATTATTTGATATATATAGGTTAAACCTATAACTCACCAACATTTTTGTTGACGTTTTAAGCATGTTTATTCTCAGGTGATTATTAAGAGCTTCCGCTGTCGCATACTTAAATAAGGACGAGATTTGGAGTCCATGCTTGTATGATATTGTGTAAAAACTGCATTCAAGAAACTTATTTTGTTGTAACATATTTGTATTGTAAACCATTATGTAATTGTCGTGTGTAAACAGGATATTTTAGATTATCATTATTTGATAATCTACGTAAAGCTTTTTAAAACCTTTATCTATGAAATAAAGGTTATGGTTTGTTTTAAAAATGAATGCAGTCTTTGAAAAACGTCTCATATAGAGGTCAAAACCTCGCAACGAAATCAATTAATATGGAACGTTTTTAATCAATAAGAACGGGACATTTCAGTTGGTATCAGAGCGTTGGTCTTAGAGAACCAGAATTTTGCATTAGTGTGTCTTATCGAGTTTGTTAGGATGCATTAGTGAGTCTGGACTTCGACCGTGTTTACTTGAAAAATGATTGCTTAACAAATTTTGTTGGAAACTATATATTTTTAACATGTGAATATTATGTGATATATTAATCTCTTAACGCGTTTGATATTATGTGATAGATGTCTACCTCTAGAACAAGTCCCATTGACTCACCTAATAATAATGAAGAGTCAAATGTAAATTGGAATGATTCGTGGACTGATTCACAAGTTCCCGAAGAGGAACCGGAAGAAGAGTCGGAACCGGAAGAAGAGTCGGAACCGGAAGAAGAATCGGAACCGGAAGAAGAAGTAGAACCGGTGGGGGAAATAATAAAATGGTTAAGTAAAAGAAAATCCTCAACCAACCGACCAAGGTTAATTATGGTCAATGGTGTCTCCGCCAAGGAAGCAAAATATTGGGAGGATTACAAATTCTCCGATGAATCGGATTCCGACGAGAATTCCGATGATGTTATAGAAATTACCCCAACTGAATTTAAAAAGGCAAAAGAAAATAATAAGGGAAAGGGCATAAAAATAGAGAAATCTAATTCCAACCCCGATGAACTTTATATGTATCGTCAACCCCCGAAGTCCTTAAGTTGTAACAATGACCCGGGAACCTCTAAACCACCAGGTTTTTCTAAACCGTTGTGGAAAACGACAGTTAGTATTAGGGGAACATCATATATCCCTAGAAACTTGGCAAAACGAACCAAGACAGAAAAAGAAGAAACGAGCGAGTCGGAATAAGATAGTTGTATTCGTGTGGTGCAATATATGTAATATAGTGTGCTTATGCTTTATGATATATGTAAAAATTGCTTGTATTAATAAGTATTTTTTTATGAATCTAACTCTTGTCTATTTTACAGTTTAAAAACACAAAATGGATAGACAACCCAATATTTTAAGAGACCTACCCGGAGACATGATTGATGAAATCTTGTCTAGAGTCGGCCAGAATTCCTCGGCACAACTATTTAAGGCGAGATCAGTTTGTAAGACATTCGAAGAACGTTCCAAGAATGTCTTGGTTTATAAGAGACTTTCGTTTGAAAGATGGGGGATATCACATTGGGAAACCCATAAGTTACGATGTGTTTACTTTGACGCATATATTGCGGGGAACCCAAATGCTATTTTATGCAACGGGTTAAGAAATTATTTTGACTCAATATATCCGAATATTGGACTTCGTGATTTAGAAAAAGCGGCTAACATGCAACATAAAGAAGCATGTTATGCTTACGGATTAGTAATGTTCGCTTCTCACCAAAGTGAGAACAAGAACATCGGGCTACAACTATTAAACAAAACGTTTCCACAAGTGACGGAGTCTGTAATTGGGGTAAGAAATGAGGTTTTTAGATTGTTACGGGACTGTTGGACATTACGTAACCCTCGTCCCTTTGACGACGTTACAACACACTGTCTTATCAACGGCCATAACGGTTATGTTCCACAAGACCAAGGATGGGAAGTAGTCCTAGTAAAACCAGAATGCATGACTTGTTTCTGGACGTATGAATTACGTGTCTTTATTGCCTTTGCTGAACGACTTGTGTACTAGCTAGAATTATCTTCACAACTATCTTGTATCAAAGTTATTGTGTGCTATATTTCATGCTTTATGTAAAATAAGTGGTATTGTAAGTTTGTAAAATATTGTATAAAAGTTTGAACGCGAAATATTATTATAATCAGTTTTTCATATAGAATTGTAGTAGTTGAATTGTATATTAGCTACTAAGTATGAACTTAACGGGTAGGTAATACCCGAATTTAAACTTATAAAACGCTAATATGAAGAAAAAGCTTTTATAAATGAGTTCATATTATGCTACGAAATACTACTAACTACTCTTAATATTCTATATGATTAACTTGTTCCATTTGACTATTTTGAAGGAAATGGCACCGACTACTCGACACACCGTGAATATGAATGAAGAGGAATTCTGTACTTTTCTAGCTTCAAACATAGCCGCAGTACAGGCTGCGTTACATACCAACAATAACCTTGGATCTAGCAGTAGAGGAAATCGTGTAGGATGCACCTACAAAGAATTCACTGCCTGCAAACCTTTGGAATTTGATGGAACCGAAGGACCAATCGGATTGAAACGGTGGACCGAGAAGGTCGAATCGGTGTTTACCATAAGTAAGTGTACTGAAGAGGACAAAGTGAAGTACGCTACGCATACCTTCACAGGTTCTGCGTTAACATGGTGGAATACCTATCTAGAGCAAGTGGGACAAAACGATGCGTACGCACTACCGTGGTCAGCATTCAAGCACTTGATGAACGAGAAGTACCGTCCCAGAACCGAGGTCAATAAGCTCAAGACAGAACTTAGAGGGTTACGAACCCAAGGATTTTTTATTACCACGTACGAAAGACGATTCACAGAATTGTTCCTATTGTGTCCGGGAGCATTCGAAGATGAGGAAGAGAAGATCGACGCGTTTGTGAAAGGATTACCGGAAAGAATTCAAGAAGATATAAGTTCACACGAGCCCGCCTCTATACAACAGGCATGTAGAATGGCTCACAAACTAGTGAACCAGATTGAAGAAAGAATTAAAGAACAGACTGCTGAAGAGGCCAATGTGAAGCAAGTAAAAAGAAAGTGGGAGGAAAACGGTGATAAGAATCACCAATACAACAACAACAACAACAACAGCAATTACAACAATAATCGCAACAATTATCCCAACAATCGCAACATCAATCGCAACTACAACAAACGGCCCAACAACAACAACAACAACAACAACAGCAACTACAACAATCATCCCAACAACAATAATAACTGCAACAACAACAACAATCAGAAGCAGCTATGCCAAAGGTGTGAAAAGTATTACTCGGGGTTCTGCACCAAATTTTGCAACAAGTGTAAAAGAAATGGTCATAGCGCGGCGAAGTGTGAGGTCTACGGACCAGGGGTTAATAGAACGAAAGGAACAAATGGTGTCGGAACGATTAATGGCGGAGCAAGTAGTGTCGGAGCAAGTTATGCCAATGTAGTTTGTTATAAATGTGGAAAACTGGGCCACATTATTAGAAATTGCCCGAACCAGGAGAACACGAATGGACAAGGCCGCGGAAGAGTTTTCAATATTAATGCGGCAGAGGCACAGGAAGACCCGGAGCTTGTTACGGGTACGTTTCTTATTGACAATAAATCTGCTTACGTTTTATTTGATTCGGGTGCGGATAGAAGCTATATGAGTAGAGATTTTTGTGCTAAATTAAGTTGTCCATTGACGCCTTTGGATAGTAAATTTTTACTTTAATTAGCAAATGGTAAATTAATTTCAGCAGATAATATATGTCGGAATCGAGAAATTAAACTGGTTAGCGAAACATTTAAGATTGATTTGATACCAGTAGAGTTAGGGAGTTTTGATGTGATAATCGGTATAGACTGGTAGAAAGAAGTGAAAGCATAGATCGTCTGTTACAAAAATGCAATTCGCATTATACGAGAAAAAGGAAAACCCTTAATGGTGTACGGAGAAAAGGGCAACACGAAGCTACATCTTATTAGTAATTTGAAGGCACAAAAACTAATAAGAAAAGGTTGCTATGCTGTTCTAGCACACGTCGAGAAAGTACAAACTGAAGAAAAGAGCATCAATGATGTTCCCATTGTAAAAGAATTTCCCGATGTATTTCCGAAATAATTACCGGGATTACCCCCACATCGATCTGTTGAATTTCAAATAGATCTTGTACCAGGAGCTGCACCAATAGCTCGTGCTCCTTACAGACTCGCACCCAGTGAGATGAAAGAACTGCAAAGCCAATTACAAGAACTTTTAGAGCGTGGTTTCATTCGACCAAGCACATCACCGTGGGGAGCTCCTGTTTTGTTTGTCAAGAAGAAAGATGGTACATTCAGGTTGTGTATCGACTACCGAGAGTTGAACAAACTTACCATCAAGAACCGCTACCCACTACCGAGAATCGACGACTTATTTGATCAACTACAAGGCTCGTCTGTTTATTCAAAGATTGACTTACGTTCCGGGTATCATCAAATGCGGGTGAAAGAAGATGATATTCCAAAGACTGCTTTCAGAACACGTTACGATCATTACGAGCTTATGGTCATGCCGTTTGGTTTAACTAATGCACCAGCTGTGTTCATGGACCTTATGAACCGAGTTTGTGGACCATACCTTGACAAGTTTGTCATTGTTTTCATTGATGACATACTTATTTACTCAAAGAATGACCAAGAACACGGTGAACATTTGAGAAAGGTGTTAGAAGTATTGAGGAAGGAAGAATTGTACGCTAAGTTTTCAAAGTGTGCATTTTGGTTGGAAGAAGTTCAATTCCTCGGTCACATAGTGAACAAAGAAGGTATTAAGGTGGATCCGGCAAAGATAGAAACTGTTGAAAAGTGGGAAACCCCGAAAACTCCGAAACACATACGCCAGTTTTTAGGACTAGCTGGTTACTACAGAAGGTTCATCCAAGATTTTTCCAGAATAGCAAAACCCTTGACTGCATTAACGCATAAAGGGAAGAAATTTGAATGGAATGATGAACAAGAGAAAGCGTTTCAGTTATTGAAGAAAAAGCTAACTACGGCACCTATATTGTCATTACCTGAAGGGAATGATGATTTTGTGATTTATTGTGACGCATCAAAGCAAGGTCTCGATTGTGTATTAATGCAACGAATGAAGGTGATTGCTTATGCGTCCAGACAATTGAAGATTCACGAACAAAATTATACGACGCATGATTTGGAATTAGGAGCGGTTATTTTTGCATTAAAGACTTGGAGGCACTACTTATATGGGGTCAAAAGTATTATATATACCGACCACAAAAGTCTTCAACACATATTTAATCAGAAACAACTGAATATGAGGCAGCGTAGGTGGATTGAATTGTTAAATGATTACGACTTTGAGATTCGTTACCACCCGGGGAAGGCAAATGTGGTAGCCGATGCCTTGAGCAGGAAGGACAGAGAACCCATTCAAGTAAAATCTATGAATATAATGATTCATAATGTAGTGACCCGAACTTTTCCATGTTTATATATATTAATTGAGATTGATGTTTACATGATTAAATGTTTCCAACATGTTAAGCAATCAAACTTGTTAAGACTTGATTAATTGAAATAGGTTTCATATAGACAATTGACCATCCAAGTTGACCGGTGATTCACGAACGTTAAAACTTGTAAAAAAACTATATGATGACATATATATGGTTATATATATAGTTAACAAGATATTATGATAAGTAAACATATCATTAATTATATTAACAATGAACTACATATGTAAAAACAAGACTACTAACTTAATGATTTTGAAACGAGACATATATGTAACGTTTATCGTTGTAACGATATTTAATGTATATATATCATATTAAGAGATATTCGTACATCATAATATCATGATAATATAATAATTTAAAATCTCTTTTGTTATTATAAACATTGGGTTAACAACATTTAACAAGATCGTTAACCTAAAGGTTTCAAAACAACACTTACATGTAACGACTAACGATGACTTAACGACTCAGTTAAAATGTATATACATGTAGTGTTTTAATATGTATTTATACACTTTTGAAAGACTTCAATACACTTATCAAAATACTTCTACTTAACAAAAATGCTTACAATTACATTCTCGTTCAGTTTCAACAACAATTCTACTCGTATGCACCCGTATTCGTACTCGTACAATACACAGCTTTTAGATGTATGTACTATTGGTATATACACTCCAATGATCAGCTCTTAGCAGCCCATGTGAGTCACCTAACACATGTGGGAACCATCATTTGGCAACTAGCATGAAATATCTCATAAGATTACAAAAATATGAGTAATCATTCATGACTTATTTACATGAAAACAAAATTACATATCCTTTATATCTAATCCATACACCAACGACCAAAAACACCTACAAACACTTTCATTCTTCAATTTTCTTCATCTAATTGAACTCTCTCAAGTTCTATCTTCAAGTTCTAAGTGTTCTTCATAAATTCCAAAAGTTCTAGTTTCATAAAATCAAGAATACTTTCAAGTTTGCTAGCTCACTTCCAATCTTGTAAGGTGATCATCCAACCTCAAGAAATCTTTGTTTCTTACAGTAGGTTATCATTCTAATATAAGGTAATAATCATATTCAAACTTTGGTTCAATTTCTATAACTATAACAATCTTATTTCAAGTGATGATCTTACTTGAACTTGTTTTCGTGTCATGATTTTGCTTCAAGAACTTTGAGCCATCCAAGGATCCATTGAAGCTAGATCCATTTTTCTCTTTTCCAGTAGGTTCATCCAAGGAACTTAAGGTAGTAATGATGTTCATAACATCATTCGATTCATACATATAAAGCTATCTTATTCGAAGGTTTAAACTTGTAATCACTAGAACATAGTTTAGTTAATTCTAAACTTGTTCGCAAACAAAAGTTAATCCTTCTAACTTGACTTTTAAAATCAACTAAACACATGTTCTATATCTATATGATATGCTAACTTAATGATTTAAAACCTGGAAACACGAAAAACACCGTAAAACCGGATTTACGCCGTCGTAGTAACACCGCGGGCTGTTTTGGGTTAGTTAATTAAAAACTATGATAAACTTTGATTTAAAAGTTGTTATTCTGAGAAAATGATTTTTATTATGAACATGAAACTATATCCAAAAATTATGGTTAAACTCAAAGTGGAAGTATGTTTTCTAAAATGGTCATCTAGACGTCGTTCTTTCGACTGAAATGACTACCTTTACAAAAACGACTTGTAACTTATTTTTCCGACTAGAAACCTATACTTTTTTTGTTTAGATTCATAAAATAGAGTTCAATATGAAACCATAGCAATTTGATTCACTCAAAACGGATTTAAAATGAAGAAGTTATGGGTAAAACAAGATTGGATAATTTTTCTCATTTTAGCTACGTGAAAATTGGTAATAAATCTATTCCAACCATAACTTAATCAACTTGTATTATATATTATGTAATCTTGAGATACCATAGACACGTATACAATGTTTCGACCTATCATGTCGACACATCTATATATATTTCGGAACAACCATAGACACTCTATATGTGAATGTTGGAGTTAGCTATACAGGGTTGAGGTTGATTCCAAAATATATATAGTTTGAGTTGTGATCAATACTGAGATACGTATACACTGGGTCGTGGATTGATTCAAGATAATATTTATCGATTTATTTCTGTACATCTAACTGTGGACAACTAGTTGTAGGTTACTAACGAGGACAGCTGACTTAATAAACTTAAAACATCAAAATATATTAAAAGTGTTGTAAATATATTTTGAACATACTTTGATATATATGTATATATTGTTATAGGTTCGTGAATCAACCAGTGGCCAAGTCTTACTTCCCGACGAAGTAAAAATCTGTGAAAGTGAGTTATAGTCCCACTTTTAAAATCTAATATTTTTGGGATGAGAATACATGCAGGTTTTATAAATGATTTACAAAATAGACACAAGTACGTGAAACTACATTCTATGGTTGAATTATCGAAATCGAATATGCCCCTTTTTATTAAGTCTGGTAATCTAAGAATTAGGGAACATACACCCTAATTGACGCGAATCCTAAAGATAGATCTATTGGGCCTAACAAACCCCATCCAAAGTACCGGATGCTTTAGTACTTCGAAATTTATATCATATCCGAAGGGTGTCCCGGAATGATGGGGATATTCTTATATATGCATCTTGTTATTGTCGGTTACCAGGTGTTCACCATATGAATGATTTTTATCTCTATGTATGGGATGTGTGTTGAAATATGAAATCTTGTGGTCTATTGTTACGATTTGATATATATAGGTTAAACCTATAACTCACCAACATTTTTGTTGACGTTTTAAGCATGTTTATTCTCAGGTGATTATTAAGAGCTTCCGCTGTCGCATACTTAAATAAGGACAAGATTTGAAGTCCATGCTTGTATGATATTGTGTAAAAACTGCATTCAAGAAACTTATTTTGTTGTAACATATTTGTATTGTAAACCATTATGTAATGGTCGTGTGTAAACAGGATATTTTAGATTATCATTATTTGATAATCTACGTAAAGCTTTTTAAACCTTTATTTATGAAATAAAGGTTATGGTTTGTTTTAAAAATGAATGCAGTCTTTGAAAAACGTCTCATATAGAGGTCAAAACCTCGCAACGAAATCAATTAATATGGAACGTTTTTAATCAATAAGAACGGGACATTTCAGTTGGTATCAGAGCGTTGGTCTTAGAGAACCAGAAAATTTGCATTAGTGTGTCTTATCGAGTTTGTTAGGATGCATTAGTGAGTCTGGACTTCGACCGTGTTTTCTTTAAAAATGATTGCTTAACATTTTTGTTGGAAACTATATATTTTTAACATATGAATATTATGTGATATATTAATCTCTTAACGTGTTTGATATTATGTGATAGATGTCTACCTCTAGAACAAGTCCCATTGACTCACCTAATAATAATGAAGAGTCAAATGTAAATTGGAATGATTTGTGGACTGATTCACAAGTTCCCGAAGAGGAACCGGAAGAAGAGTCGGAACCGGAAGAAGAATCGGAACCGGAAGAAGAATCGGAACCGGATGAAGAAATAGAACCGGTGGGGGAAATAATAAAACGGTTAAGTAAAAGAAAATCCTCAACCAACCGACCAAAGTTAATTATGGTCAATGGTGTTTCCGCCAAGGAAGCAAAATATTGGGAGGATTACCAATTCTCCGATGAATCGGATTCCGACGAGAATTCCGATGATGTTATAGAAATTACCCCAACTGAATTTAAAAAGGCAAAAGAAAATAATAAGGGAAAGGGCATAAAAATAGAGAAATCTAATTCCAACCCCGATGAACTTTATATGTATCGTCAACCCCCGAAGTCCTTAAGTTGTAACAATGACCCGGGAACCTCTAAACCACCAGGTTTTTCTAAACCAATGTGGACAACGACGGCTCGTATTAGGGGAACATCATATATCCCTAGAAACTTAGCAAAACGAACCAAAACCGAAGAAGAAGAAACGAGCGAGTCGGAATAAGATAGTTGTATTCGTGTGGTGTAATATATGGAATATAGTGTTCTTATGCTTTATGATATATGTAAAAATTGCTTGTATTAATAAGTATTTTTTTATGAATCTAACTCTTGTCTATTTTACAGTTTAAAAACACAAAATGGATAGACAACCCAATATTTTAAGAGACCTACCCGGAGACATGATTGATGAAATCTTGTCTAGAGTCGGCCAGAATTCTTCGGCACAACTATTTAAGGCGAGATCAGTTTGTAAGACATTCGAAGAACGTTCCAAGAATGTCTTGGTTTATAAGAGACTTTCGTTTGAAAGATGGGGGATATCACATTGGGAAACCCATAAGTTACGATGTGTTTACTTTGACGCATATATTGCGGGGAACCCAAATGCTATTTTACGCAACGGGTTAAGAAATTATTTTGACTCAATATATCCGAATATTGGACTTCGTGATTTAGAAAAAGCGGCTAACATGCAACATAAAGAAGCATGTTATGCTTACGGATTAGTAATGTTCGCTTCTCACCAAAGTGAGAACAAGAACATCGGGCTACAACTATTAAACAAAACGTTTCCACAAGTGACGGAGTCGGTAATTGGGGTAAGAAATGAGGTTTTTAGATTATTACGGGACTGTTGGACATTACGTAACCCTCGTCCCTTTGATGACGTTACAACACGCTGTCTTATCAACGGCCATAACGGTTATGTTGCACAAGACCAAGGATGGGAAGTAGTCCTAGTAAAACCAGAATGCATGACTTGTTTCTGGACGTATGAATTACGTGTCTTTATTGCCTTTGCTGAACGACTTGTGTACTAGCTAGAATTGTCTTCACAACTATCTTGTATCAAAGTTATTGCGTGCTATATTTCATGCTTTATGTAAAATAAGCGGTATTGTAAGTTTGTAAAATATTGTATAAAAGTTTGAACGCGAAATATTATTATAATCAGTTTTTCATATAGAATTGTAGTAGTTGAATTGTATATTAGCTACTAAGTATGAACTTAACGGGTAGGTACTACCCGAATTTAAACTTATAAAACGCTAATATGAAGAAAAAGCTTTTATAAATGAGTTCATATTATGCTACGAAATACTATTAACTACTCTTAATATTCTGTATGATTAACTTGTTCCATTTGACTATTTTGAAGGAAATGGCACCGACTACTCGACACACAGTGAATATGAATGAAGAGGAATTTCGTACTTTTCTAGCTTCAAACATAGCCGCAGTACAGGCTGCGCTACATACCAACAATAACCTTGGATCTAGCAGTACAGGAAATCGTGTAGGATGCACCTACAAAGAATTCACTGCCTGCAAACCTTTGGAATTTGATGGAACCGAAGGACCGATCGGATTGAAACGGTGGACCGAGAAGGTCGAATCGGTGTTTGCCATAAGTAAGTGTACTGAAGAGGACAAAGTGAAGTACGCTACGCATACCTTCACAGGTTCTGCGTTAACATGGTGGAATACCTATCTAGAGCAAGTGGGACAAGACGATGCGTACGCACTACCGTGGTCAGCATTCAAGCACTTGATGAACGAGAAATACCGTCCCAGAACCGAGGTCAATAAGCTCAAGACAGAACTTAGAGGGTTACGAACCCAAGGATTTGATATTACGACGTACGAAAGACGATTCACAGAATTGTGCCTATTGTGTCCAGGAGCATTCGAAGATGAGGAAGAGAAGATCGACGCGTTTGTGAAAGGATTACCGGAAAGAATCCAAGAAGATATAAGTTCACACGAGCCCGCCTCCATACAACAGGCATGTAGAATGGCTCACAAACTCGTGAACCAAATTGAAGAAAGAATTAAAGAACAGACTGCTGAAGAGGCCAATGTGAAGCAAGTCAAAAGAAAGTGGGAGGAAAACGGTGATAAGAATCACCAATACAACAACAACAGCAATTACAACAATAATCGCAACAATTATCCCAACAATCGCAACATCAATCGCAACTACAACAAACGGCCCAACAACAACAACAACAACAACAACAACAACAACAGCAACTACAACAATCATCCCAACAACAATAATAACCGCAACAACAACAACAATCAGAAGCAGCTATGCCAAAGGTGTGAAAAGAATCACTCGGGGTTCTGCACCAAATTTTGCAACAAGTGTAAAAGAAATGGTCATAGCGCGGCGAAGTGTGAGGTCTACGGACCAGGGGTTAATAGAACGAAAGGAACAAATGGTGTCGGAACGAGTAATGGCGGAGCAAGTAGTGTCGGAGCAAGTTATGCCAATGTAGTTTGTTATAAATGTGGAAAACCGGGCCACATTATTAGAAATTGCCCGAACCAGGAGAACACGAATGGACAAGGCCGTGGAAGAGTTTTCAATATTAATGCGGCAGAGGCACAGGAAGACCCGGAGCTTGTTACGGGTACGTTTCTTATTGACAATAAATCTGCTTACGTTTTATTTGATTCGGGTGCGGATAGAAGCTATATGAGTAGAGATTTTTGTGCTAAATTAAGTTGTCCATTGACGCCTTTGGATAGTAAATTTTTACTCGAATTAGCAAATGGTAAATTAATTTCAGCAGATAATATATGTCGGAATCGAGAAATTAAACTGGTTAGCGAAACATTTAAGATTGATTTGATACCAGTAGAGTTAGGGAGTTTTGATGTGATAATCGGTATGGACTGGTTGAAAGAAGTGAAAGCGGAGATCATTTGTTACAAAAATGCAATTCGCATTATACGAGAAAAAGGAAAACCCTTAATGGTGTACGGAGAAAAGGGCAACACGAAGCTACATCTTATTAGTAATTTGAAGGCACAAAAACTAATAAGAAAAGGTTGCTATGCTGTTCTAGCACACGTCGAGAAAGTACAAACTGAAGAAAAGAGCATCAATGATGTTCCCATTGCAAAAGAATTTCCCGATGTATTTCCGAAAGAATTACCGGGATTACCCCCACATCGATCCGTTGAATTTCAAATAGATCTTGTACCAGGAGCTGCACCAATAGCTCGTGCTCCTTACAGACTCGCACCCAGCGAGATGAAAGAACTGCAAAGCCAATTACAAGAACTTTTAGAGCGTGGTTTCATTCGACCAAGCACATCACCGTGGGGAGCTCCTGTTTTGTTTGTCAAGAAGAAAGATGGTACATTCAGGTTGTGTATCGACTACCGAGAGTTGAACAAACTTACCATCAAGAACCGCTACCCACTACCGAGAATCGACGACTTATTTGATCAACTACAAGGCTCGTCTGTTTATTCAAAGATTGACTTACGTTCCGGGTATCATCAAATGCGGGTGAAAGAAGATGATATTCCAAAGACTGCTTTCAGAACACGTTACGGTCATTACGAGTTTATGGTCATGCCGTTTGGTTTAACTAATGCACCAGCTGTGTTCATGGACCTTATGAACCGAGTGTGTGGACCATACCTTGACAAGTTTGTCATTGTTTTCATTGATGACATACTTATTTACTCAAAGAATGACCAAGAACACGGTGAACATTTGAGAAAGGTGTTAGAAGTATTGAGGAAGGAAGAATTGTACGCTAAGTTTTCAAAGTGTGCATTTTGGTTGGAAGAAGTTCAATTCCTCGGTCACATAGTGAACAAAGAAGGTATTAAGGTGGATCCGGCAAAGATAGAAACTGTTGAAAAGTGGGAAACCCCGAAAACTCCGAAACACATACGCCAGTTTTTAGGACTAGCTGGTTACTACAGAAGGTTCATCCAAGACTTTTCCAGAATAGCAAAACCCTTGACTGCATTAACGCATAAAGGGAAGAAATTTGAATGGAATGATGAACAAGAGAAAGCGTTTCAGTTATTGAAGAAAAAGCTAACTACGGCACCTATATTGTCATTGCCTGAAGGGAATGATGATTTTGTGATTTATTGTGACGCATCAAAGCAAGGTCTCGGTTGTGTATTAATGCAACGCACGAAGGTGATTGCTTATGCGTCTAGACAATTGAAGATTCACGAACAAAATTATACGACGCATGATTTGGAATTAGGCGCGGTTGTTTTTGCATTAAAGACTTGGAGGCACTACTTATATGGGGTCAAAAGTATTATATATACCGACCACAAAAGTCTTCAACACATATTTAATCAGAAACAACTGAATATGAGGCAGCGTAGGTGGATTGAATTATTGAATGATTACGATTTTGAGATTCGTTACCACCCGGGGAAGGCAAATGTGGTAGCCGATGCCTTGAGCAGGAAGGATAGAGAACCCATTCGAGTAAAATCTATGAATATAATGATTCATAATAACATTACTACTCAAATAAAGGAGGCGCAACAAGGAGTTTTAAAAGAGGGAAATTTAAAGGATGAAATACCCAAAGGATCGGAGAAGCATCTTAATATTCGGGAAGACGGAACCCGGTATAGGGCTGAAAGGATTTGGGTACCAAAATTTGGAGATATGAGAGAAATGGTACTTAGAGAAGCTCATAAAACCAGATACTCAATACATCCTGGAACGGGGAAGATGTACAAGGATCTCAAGAAACATTTTTGGTGGCCGGGTATGAAAGCCGATGTTGCTAAATACGTAGGAGAATGTTTGACGTGTTCTAAGGTTAAAGCTGAGCATCAGAAACCATCAGGTCTACTTCAACAACCCGAAATCCCGGAATGGAAATGGGAAAACATTACCATGGATTTCATCACTAAATTGCCAAGGACTGCAAGTGGTTTTGATACTATTTGGGTAATAGTTGATCGTCTCACCAAATCAGCACACTTCCTACCAATAAGAGAAGATGACAAGATGGAGAAGTTAGCACGACTGTATTTGAAGGAAGTCGTCTCCAGACATGGAATACCAATCTCTATTATCTCTGATAGGGATGGCAGATTTATTTCAAGATTCTGGCAGACATTACAGCAAGCATTAGGAACTCGTCTAGACATGAGTACTGCCTATCATCCACAAACTGATGGGCAGAGCGAAAGGACGATACAAACGCTCGAAGACATGCTACGAGCATGTGTTATTGATTTCGGAAACAGTTGGGATCGACATCTACCGTTAGCAGAATTTTCCTACAACAACAGCTACCATTCAAGCATTGAGATGGCGCCGTTTGAAGCACTTTATGGTAGAAAGTGCAGGTCTCCGATTTGTTGGAGTGAGGTGGGGGATAGACAGATTACGGGTCCGGAGATTATACAAGAAACTACCGAGAAGATCATCCAAATTCAACAACGGTTGAAAACCGCCCAAAGTCGACAAAAGAGCTACGCTGACATTAAAAGAAAAGATATAGAATTTGAAATTGGAGAGATGGTCATGCTTAAAGTTTCACCTTGGAAAGGCGTTGTTCGATTTGGTAAACGAGGGAAATTAAATCCAAGGTATATTGGACCATTCAAGATTATTGATCGTGTCGGACCAGTAGCTTACCGACTTGAGTTACCTCAACAACTCGCGGCTGTACATAACACTTTCCACGTCTCGAATTTAAAGAAATGTTTTGCTAAAGAAGATCTCACTATTCCGTTAGATGAAATCCAAATCAACGAAAAACTTCAATTCATCGAAGAACCCGTCGAAATAATGGATCGTGAGGTTAAAAGACTTAAGCAAAACAAGATACCAATTGTTAAGGTTAGATGGAATGCTCGTAGAGGACCCGAGTTCACCTGGGAGCGTGAAGATCAGATGAAAAAGAAATACCCGCATCTATTTCCAGAAGATTCGTCAACACCTTCAACAGCTTAAAATTTCGGGACGAAATTTATTTAACGGGTAGGTACTGTAGTGACCCGAACTTTTCCATGTTTATATATATTAATTGAGATTGATGTTTACATGATTAAATGTTTCCAACATGTTAAGCAATCAAACTTGTTAAGACTTGATTAATTGAAATAGGTTTCATATAGACAATTGACCATCCAAGTTGACCGGTGATTCACGAACGTTAAAACTTGTAAAAAAACTATATGATGACATATATATGGTTATATATATAGTTAACAAGATATTATGATAAGTAAACATATCATTAATTATATTAACAATGAACTACATATGTAAAAACAAGACTACTAACTTAATGATTTTGAAACGAGACATATATGTAACGTTTATCGTTGTAACGATATTTAATGTATATATATCATATTAAGAGATATTCGTACATCATAATATCATGATAATATAATAATTTAAAATCTCTTTTGTTATTATAAACATTGGGTTAACAACATTTAACAAGATCGTTAACCTAAAGGTTTCAAAACAACACTTACATGTAACGACTAACGATGACTTAACGACTCAGTTAAAATGTATATACATGTAGTGTTTTAATATGTATTTATACACTTTTGAAAGACTTCAATACACTTATCAAAATACTTCTACTTAACAAAAATGCTTACAATTACATTCTCGTTCAGTTTCAACAACAATTCTACTCGTATGCACCCGTATTCGTACTCGTACAATACACAGCTTTTAGATGTATGTACTATTGGTATATACACTCCAATGATCAGCTCTTAGCAGCCCATGTGAGTCACCTAACACATGTGGGAACCATCATTTGGCAACTAGCATGAAATATCTCATAAGATTACAAAAATATGAGTAATCATTCATGACTTATTTACATGAAAACAAAATTACATATCCTTTATATCTAATCCATACACCAACGACCAAAAACACCTACAAACACTTTCATTCTTCAATTTTCTTCATCTAATTGAACTCTCTCAAGTTCTATCTTCAAGTTCTAAGTGTTCTTCATAAATTCCAAAAGTTCTAGTTTCATAAAATCAAGAATACTTTCAAGTTTGCTAGCTCACTTCCAATCTTGTAAGGTGATCATCCAACCTCAAGAAATCTTTGTTTCTTACAGTAGGTTATCATTCTAATATAAGGTAATAATCATATTCAAACTTTGGTTCAATTTCTATAACTATAACAATCTTATTTCAAGTGATGATCTTACTTGAACTTGTTTTCGTGTCATGATTTTGCTTCAAGAACTTTGAGCCATCCAAGGATCCATTGAAGCTAGATCCATTTTTCTCTTTTCCAGTAGGTTCATCCAAGGAACTTAAGGTAGTAATGATGTTCATAACATCATTCGATTCATACATATAAAGCTATCTTATTCGAAGGTTTAAACTTGTAATCACTAGAACATAGTTTAGTTAATTCTAAACTTGTTCGCAAACAAAAGTTAATCCTTCTAACTTGACTTTTAAAATCAACTAAACACATGTTCTATATCTATATGATATGCTAACTTAATGATTTAAAACCTGGAAACACGAAAAACACCGTAAAACCGGATTTACGCCGTCGTAGTAACACCGCGGGCTGTTTTGGGTTAGTTAATTAAAAACTATGATAAACTTTGATTTAAAAGTTGTTATTCTGAGAAAATGATTTTTATTATGAACATGAAACTATATCCAAAAATTATGGTTAAACTCAAAGTGGAAGTATGTTTTCTAAAATGGTCATCTAGACGTCGTTCTTTCGACTGAAATGACTACCTTTACAAAAACGACTTGTAACTTATTTTTCCGACTAGAAACCTATACTTTTTTTGTTTAGATTCATAAAATAGAGTTCAATATGAAACCATAGCAATTTGATTCACTCAAAACGGATTTAAAATGAAGAAGTTATGGGTAAAACAAGATTGGATAATTTTTCTCATTTTAGCTACGTGAAAATTGGTAATAAATCTATTCCAACCATAACTTAATCAACTTGTATTATATATTATGTAATCTTGAGATACCATAGACACGTATACAATGTTTCGACCTATCATGTCGACACATCTATATATATTTCGGAACAACCATAGACACTCTATATGTGAATGTTGGAGTTAGCTATACAGGGTTGAGGTTGATTCCAAAATATATATAGTTTGAGTTGTGATCAATACTGAGATACGTATACACTGGGTCGTGGATTGATTCAAGATAATATTTATCGATTTATTTCTGTACATCTAACTGTGGACAACTAGTTGTAGGTTACTAACGAGGACAGCTGACTTAATAAACTTAAAACATCAAAATATATTAAAAGTGTTGTAAATATATTTTGAACATACTTTGATATATATGTATATATTGTTATAGGTTCGTGAATCAACCAGTGGCCAAGTCTTACTTCCCGACGAAGTAAAAATCTGTGAAAGTGAGTTATAGTCCCACTTTTAAAATCTAATATTTTTGGGATGAGAATACATGCAGGTTTTATAAATGATTTACAAAATAGACACAAGTACGTGAAACTACATTCTATGGTTGAATTATCGAAATCGAATATGCCCCTTTTTATTAAGTCTGGTAATCTAAGAATTAGGGAACAGACACCCTAATTGACGCGAATCCTAAAGATAGATCTATTGGGCCTAACAAACCCCATCCAAAGTACCGGATGCTTTAGTACTTCGAAATTTATATCATATCCGAAGGGTGTCCCGGAATGATGGGGATATTCTTATATATGCATCTTGTTATTGTCGGTTACCAGGTGTTCACCATATGAATGATTTTTATCTCTATGTATGGGATGTGTGTTGAAATATGAAATCTTGTGGTCTATTGTTACGATTTGATATATATAGGTTAAACCTATAACTCACCAACATTTTTGTTGACGTTTTAAGCATGTTTATTCTCAGGTGATTATTAAGAGCTTCCGCTGTCGCATACTTAAATAAGGACAAGATTTGAAGTCCATGCTTGTATGATATTGTGTAAAAACTGCATTCAAGAAACTTATTTTGTTGTAACATATTTGTATTGTAAACCATTATGTAATGGTCGTGTGTAAACAGGATATTTTAGATTATCATTATTTGATAATCTACGTAAAGCTTTTTAAACCTTTATTTATGAAATAAAGGTTATGGTTTGTTTTAAAAATGAATGCAGTCTTTGAAAAACGTCTCATATAGAGGTCAAAACCTCGCAACGAAATCAATTAATATGGAACGTTTTTAATCAATAAGAACGGGACATTTCACATAATAACCTTACTACTCAAATAAAGGAGGCACAACAAGGAGTTTTAAAAGAGGGAAATTTAAAGGATGAAATACCCAAAGGATCGGAGAAGCATCTTAATATTCGGGAAGACGGAACCCGGTATAGGGCTGAAAGGATTTGGGTACCAAAATTTGGAGATATGAGAGAAATGGTACTTAGAGAAGCTCATAAAACCAGATACTCAATACATCCTGGAACGGGGAAGATGTACAAGGATCTCAAGAAACATTTTTGGTGGCCAGGTATGAAAGCCGATGTTGCTAAATACGTAGGAGAATGTTTGACGTGTTCTAAGGTCAAAGCTGAGCATCAGAAACCATCAGGTCTACTTCAACAACCCGAAATCCCAGAATGGAAATGGGAAAACATTACCATGGATTTCATCACTAAATTGCCAAGGACTGCAAGTGGTTTTGATACTATTTGGGTAATAGTTGATCGTCTCACCAAATCAGCACACTTCCTGCCAATAAGAGAAGATGACAAGATGGAGAAGTTAGCACGACTGTATTTGAAGGAAGTCGTCTCCAGACATGGAATACCAATCTCTATTATCTCTGATAGGGATGGCAGATTTATTTCAAGATTCCGGCAGACATTACAGCAAGCATTAGGAACTCGTCTAGACATGAGTACTGCCTATCATCCACAAACTGATGGGCAGAGCGAAAGGACGATACAAACGCTTGAAGACATGCTACGAGCATGTGTTATTGATTTCGGAAACAGTTGGGATCGACATCTACCGTTAGCAGAATTTTCCTACAACAACAGCTACCATTCAAGCATTGAGATGGCGCCGTTTGAAGCACTTTATGGTAGAAAGTGCAGGTCTCCGATTTGTTGGAGTGAAGTGGGGGATAGACAGATTACGGGTCCGGAGATTATACAAGAAACTACCGAGAAGATCATCCAAATTCAACAACGGTTGAAAACCGCCCAAAGTCGACAAAAGAGCTACGCTGACATTAAAAGAAAAGATATAGAATTTGAAATTGGAGAGATGGTCATGCTTAAAGTTGCACCTTGGAAAGGCATTGTTCGATTTGTTAAACGAGGGAAATTAAATCCAAGGTATATTGGACCATTCAAGATTATTGATCGTGTCGGACCAGTAGCTTACCGACTTGAGTTACCTCAACAACTCGCGGCTGTACATAACACTTTCCACGTCTCGAATTTGAAGAAATGTTTTGCTAAAGAAGATCTCACTATTCCGTTAGATGAAATCCAAATCAACGAAAAACTTCAATTCATCGAAGAACCCGTCGAAATAATGGATCGTGAGGTTAAAAGACTTAAGCAAAACAAGATACCAATTGTTAAGGTTCAATGGAATGCTCGTAGAGGACCCGAGTTCACCTGGGAGTGTGAAGATCAGATGAAGAAGAAATACCCGCATCTATTTCCAGAAGATTCGTCAACACCTTCAACAGCTTAAAATTTCGGGACGAAATTTATTTAATGGGTAGGTACTGTAGTGACCCGAACTTTTCCATGTTTATATATATTAATTGAGATTGATATTTACATGATTAAATGTTTCCAACATGTTAAGCAATCAAACTTGTTAAGACTTGATTAATTGAAATATGTTTCATATAGACAATTGACCACCCAAGTTGACCGGTGATTCACGAACGTTAAAACTTGTAAAAACTATACGATGACATATATATGGTTATATATATAGTTAACATGTTTTTATTATAAGTATGTATCTCATTAGGTATTTTAACAATGAGTTATATACATAAAAATGAGACTATTAATTTAAGAAACTCGAAAACGATATATATAACGATTATCGTTATAACAACGTCTTACTAGGTACATATGAATCATATTAAGATATTGATACACTTGGTTAATTATGTTAAATGATAAGTAAATATATTATTAAGTGTATTAACAATGAAATACATATGTAAAAATAAGACAACTAACTTAATGATTTCGAAACGAGACATATATGTAACGATTATCGTTGTAACGACATTTAATTGTATATACATCATACTAAGATATATTATATATCATAATATCATGATAATATAACAATTTAACATCTCATTTTTTATAATAAACAATGGGTTAACAACATTCAACAAGATCGTTAACCTAAAGGTTTCAAAACAACATTTACATGTAACGACTAACGATGACTTAACGACTCAGTTAAAATGTATATACATGTAGTGTTTTAATATGTATTCATACACTTTTGAAAGACTTCAAGACACTTATCAAAATACTTCTACTTAACAAAAATGCTTACAATTACATCCTCGTTCAGTTTCATCAACAATTCTACTCGTATGCACCCGTATTCGTACTCGTACAATACACAGCTTTTAGATGTATGTACTATTGGTATATACACTCCAATGATCAGCTCTTAGCAGCCCATGTGAGTCACCTAACACATGTGGGAACCATCATTTGGCAACAAGCATGAAATATCTCATAAAATTACAAAAATATGAGTAATCATTCATGACTTATTTACATGAAAACAAAATTACATATCCTTTATATCTAATCCATACACCAACGACCAAAAACACCTACAAACACTTTCATTCTTCAATTTTATTCATCTAATTGATCTCTCTCAAGTTCTATCTTCAAGTTCTAAGTGTTCTTCATATATTTTACAAGTTCTAGTTACATAAAATCAAGAATACTTTCAAGTTTGCTAGCTCACTTCCAATCTTGTAAGGTGATCATCCAACCTCAAGAAATCTTTGTTTCTTATAGTAGGTTATCATTCTAATACAAGGTAATAATCATATTCAAACTTTGGTTCAATTTCTATAACTATAACAATCTTATTTCAAGTGATGATCTTACTTGAACTTGTTTTCGTATCATGATTCTGCTTCAAGAACTTCGAGCCATCCAAGGATCCGTTGAAGCTAGATCCATTTTTCTCTTTTCCAGTAGATTTATCCAAGGAACTTAAGGTAGTAATGATGTTCATAACATCATTCGATTCATACATATAAAGCTATCTTATTCGAAGGTTTAAACTTGTAATCACTAGAACATAGTTTAGTTAATTCGAAACTTGTTCGCAAACAAAAGTTAATCCTTCTAACTTGACTTTTAAAATCAACTAAACACATGTTCTATATCTATATGATATGCTAACTTAATGATTTAAAACCTGGAAACACGAAAAACACCGTAAAACCGGATTTACGCCGTCGTAGTAACACCGCGGGCTGTTTTGGGTTAGTTAATTAAAAACTATGATAAACTTTGATTTAAAAGTTGTTATTATGAGAAAATGATTTTTATTATGAACATGAAACTATATCCAAAAATTATGGTTAAACTCAAAGTGGAAGTATGTTTTCTAAAATGGTCATCTAGACGTCGTTCTTTCGACTGAAATGACTACCTTTACAAAAACAACTTGTAACTTATTTTTCCGACTATAAACCTATACTTTTTCTGTTTAGATTCATAAAATATAGTTCAATATGAAACCATAGCAATTTGATTCACTCAAAACGGATTTAAAATGAAGAAGTTATGGGTAAAACAAGATTGGATAATTTTTCTCATTTTAGCTACGTGAAAATTGGTAAAAAATCTATTCCAACCATAACTTAATCAACTTGTATTGTATATTATGTAATCTTGAGATACCATAGACACGTATACA
Source organism: Rutidosis leptorrhynchoides (assembly GCF_046630445.1). Classification (NCBI taxonomy): domain Eukaryota; kingdom Viridiplantae; phylum Streptophyta; class Magnoliopsida; order Asterales; family Asteraceae; genus Rutidosis; species Rutidosis leptorrhynchoides. The sequence goes on from NC_092343.1 coordinate 244,660,962, forward strand.
ATGTTTTGACCTATCATGTCGACACATCTATATATATTTCGGAACAACCATAGACACTCTATATGTGAATGTTGGAGTTAGCTATACAGGGTTGAGGTTGATTCCAAAATATATATAGTTTGAGTTGTGATCAATACTGAGATACGTATACACTGGGTCGTGGATTGATTCAAGATAATATTTATCGATTTATTTCTGTACATCTAATTGTGGACAACTAGTTGTAGGTTACTAACGAGGACAGCTGACTTAATAAACTTAAAACATCAAAATATATTAAAAGTGTTGTAAATATATTTTGAACATACTTTGATATATATGTATATATTGTTATAGGTTCGTGAATCAACCAGTGGCCAAGTCTTACTTCCCGACGAAGTAAAAATCTGTGAAAGTGAGTTATAGTCCCACTTTTAAAATCTAATATTTTTGGGATGAGAATACATGCAGGTTTTATAAATGATTTACAAAATAGACACAAGTACGTGAAACTACATTCTATGGTTGAATTATCGAAATCGAATATGCCCCTTTTTATTAAGTCTGGTAATCTAAGAATTAGGGAACAGACACCCTAATTGACGCGAATCCTAAAGATAGATCTATCGGGCCCAACAAGCCCCATCCAAAGTACCGGATGCTTTAGTACTTCGAAATTTATATCATATCCGAAGGGTGTCCCGGAATGATGGGGATATTCTTATATATGCATCTTGTTAATGTCGGTTACCAGGTGTTCACCATATGAATGATTTTTATCTCTATGTATGGGATGTGTATTGAAATATGAAATCTTGTGGTCTATTATTATGATTTGATATATATAGGTTAAACCTATAACTCACCAACATTTTTGTTGACGTTTTAAGCATGTTTATTCTCAGGTGATTATTAAGAGCTTCCGCTGTCGCATACTTAAATAAGGACGAGATTTGGAGTCCATGCTTGTATGATATTGTGTAAAAACTGCATTCAAGAAACTTATTTTGTTGTAACATATTTGTATTGTAAACCATTATGTAATGGTCGTGTGTAAACAGGATATTTTAGATTATCATTATTTGATAATCTACGTAAAGCTTTTTAAAACCTTTATCTATGAAATAAAGGTTATGGTTTGTTTTAAAAATGAATGCAGTCTTTGAAAAACGTCTCATATAGAGGTCAAAACCTCGCAACGAAATCAATTAATATGGAACGTTTTTAATCAATAAGAACGGGACATTTCATCAGTTAACCCTGCTTAGTGCGAAAATGATTAACAAAATATTGTATTGAAATTCCATTAATGCGAGACATGTTATGTTCATGATTTGGATAATGTAATGCGAGTTAATAAAGAATAAAGTGAAGTTAATTTCAGTGTTAGTACTTGTTTCTTTAAATAGCGAAAACACTGCGTGTGGCTACGCGTAGTGTTTATTTCGCAGAATACAAATACTTATCTTTTTGAAACACTAAGTTAATGTTTGCTCTGCGGATGCTTTAAGTAAGGTGGCATTGTTTTCGCTAAACATGACCTGCTTAAAATAATATATCAATACATAACTGTATTGCAAAATACTTTGCAGAAAAGCCAAGTGATGAAATTGCCCACTTATGTTAATAAAAATTGCGAAAGGATAAATTTTCCTAAGTGTTTGATCTTGCCAACACTTAGATGCTTCGCAATGCTAGATTTTACCTAAGGATCGTTTTGTTGGACTTAGAAGATTCACACTGTTAAAAGATTGTTTCGCACAAAGTACGCTTTGTTATGTGCACAATAACGAATGCGGAAATTGCAATGGACAAGTCTGAATTATGAATAATTAAAGTAAAAGCGCTATATAAATAAAAGAAGTTGCAACTGCGAATGATAAATAAAGTGCGAATAATGTTATATTAACAAAGCGAACATGTCGCAGATAGTTACAAAAAAGCAATTCATAAATTGCACGCATACATTAAAATAAACCAACTATAAACTAACGCTTCAGCGCTTTAATGTTAGCGAATGTCACGCCTTCACGCTGACATAACTCTTCTAAAGCTGGAATGCTCACCTTCTCCACCTCTTTCTTAGCCACTTTTAATGCTTCGCGAGCATCATCCATTGAACATATTTCGTCGGCTAAGTCTGATGGAAGGGGTTTGGAGAGATCGCCGAGCTTACATAGTAAGTCATACTACTTGCAGCGAGTGGCAAGTTTGGCAGCTTGAGAATAAGCTTGAAATTTTTCAGTGACGGGTTTTGAGTCCATCACTTTATCTGCGAACTCGGGAAGATACTTAACAAGTTGAACGAAATCATGTTCCGCAGTGTTCGCTCTCCTATTAAGCTGGGCGATTGCTTCCTTCGCTTTCCTCAGCTGCGTTTTTAATTTTTCCACTCTCAAGTACTGAGCGTTGGCCACCTTGACAGCATGTTCACGTTCATCTGATAAATCAGTGAACCGTTCTATGCTATCCATAGTAAGACATAGCGTGTTATAGCAATTATATAACCGCTGTCTTGCAGATTCAGCCAAAGTTAGACTGCGGTACTTTGCCTTTGTTTGCTCAGGAAGAAATTTATGCAGTTTCTGATACAGTCTGTTGGCTTCCTCATCGGCTACAGCCTCTTCTTCATCAGCACCCTCTCCTTCTTCCTGATTGGATGCCTCTGCGTCAGAAGGAAGGGATGGGTCTTGCTCAGGCTCTCCTACCACATCTGCGGGAGTGCGGCTCCTGATGTTGTAGCGCGGATTGGTTTCAACGGGAGACTTTGAAATCACAACTGAAACAAGATTAATAAATATCGCTAATTTATGCATAATATGCGCATATATGATTAGAAGTCGTAAAATTAAAATTACGCACTTGTCTCTTGTTCTGCAAGAGTATGCAGTCGTTTCTTGCGTGGAGTCGGTGAACTCTCCACCATTTTCCTTTTGCCCCGGTCCTCGCCGCCGGCGATGAAAAGCTCGTTGATGATTGGTTCATCAATCAGAATAATATCGCCCTCGCCCTCCTTCGGGCGGTGGGCAGGGCTGATTCTGCTAACATCAGTGGTCCTCATAACAAGGTCAAGAGGAATCTCTGCGAAAAAACAATGCGAAATGTTATACAAGGCAAAATGTATACTGTGAAATATGTTATGCGAAAAAAGACAAGTGAAATACCATTCTTGGCTTGATCAACTAAAAGTGCGTCATGGTTGCTCCATGGCCACTGGATTGATACGTGTCCAATGTACAGCGGTACATTGGAATATGGCCTCACAATGATGCCCGCCTTCCTAAAAATATTGAGAACATCGTTCTCAAGATCATCCAACACCGGCTTCTCATTGACTTCCGAATTAATCTCCTCGCTCCACTTCCTCGGAATGTTGCTATTGACATACGCGGTATCGTTAATATAGAAAAACGAACCGCGCCAATTGCCGATGGAATCTTTAGGAGAAACCATATTGCCCAACTTGCTGCGGAATGAGAACCATCCCACATCATATAAAATTAAGCTGTTAAGAGTGCGGAACACGGTTAACAACGGCTGCTTGTCGTTGGCGTGGCAATACATTTCGAAAAGCACAATTTTGTTCGCCGCATTTGGGTGAAGTTGTGCTAACGCAACCCTGTAGTGTTCGCATACACTGCGAACAAATTCGGTTAAAGGAAAACGGAGGTTGCCCTGCGAAATGGCAGCCTCATATACCGTAATCATCCCCTTAGGGGGAGTATCGGCTCGGTCCTCGTGAAGGGGCACGGTTGGAACAAAATGCCCAAGTGGCGGATACCACTCTCTAAGGGTTTGTAGTTTGGCCTCTGTCATATATGACACAAAACCGCCGGGAGTATGCATCGATGCAGAAGCAGCCATTAATAATATGCAAGGAAAAATTGAGTATGGAAGTGATGAAATTGAAGGTCGAATTGAGAAAATCAAAGGCTGAATTGGCTAATTGTCAATTACGATTGCGGTTGTAAGATTGCAAATTGAATGCGAAATTGGGAAAGGAAAGCGTAAAGTTTTTGTGCGGCGTTGTCTACTATTTATAATTGGGATTAGGGCGAGCAAGTTGAAAAGGTAATCATTGAATTTTAACGGCTGTAATTACTGTGACGCGTAAAACGGTAAAAATCTAGCCGTTAAAATAAGCTGATTTGACAGAATAGAGAAAGTTACCGTTGTAATTACGCGTTTCGCCTAATTAAAACAACGGTAATAAATGGACAGTAAAAAATATATAATAAAGTTCGTGAGATATTTTAAGATGCACTTCTTTATTTTTAGAGTTTATCATGATGCATTTGCTTCGCGAAAATGCATCATAATAAACTGGGGGGACTTGATCATATACATAGCATTGTATATGTATATTTTATTTTCTAAAAAGCTAAGGACAGAACTACGCGGATTATAAGGCACAGTTATGCAATATTCGCTGAAAATAAATACTGCGGTTATGTATTCGCTGAAATGCCAAACTGCGGTTTGATCCGCTGACTTTCCGCGGAGAGCCGAGCATCTCGCAGACCGCGGATATCACGGATACTATAAATAGGGAGCTTGGCCTCTCATTTATAGGTTGTTGATTCTCTGCCATTTGCCTAAGCCTTTGTAGATTTCACTTGTGACTTTGCCCAAGGACTTCTTACATTGAGTTAAGGTGAATCATGCTAATCGATAACGATGACCGGGTCGGGGTGGTTGATCACTTGATAGTTAAAGTGAAAAACAATCATCAGGGCCCAAAATAATCATCGAACATCCCATCCTCCATTATAATCTTATTGCACTCAATCCGTAATTAAGCAACATCATTAATTAAGGATTGATCATAGATGATAAGAAGGTTAAGGCACAAAGTATCATTCTTAATATTGCTTCTGGGTTAAATGACCTTCAACGCCTATCTGAGTTGCAAAGCAATGAAATCACCACAAATAGGGAACTATCTGCTAAAAAAGAGAAAGTAGCCAAGACTAAACAAGTAGCTACATCCTTAAAGAGGAAATATGAGACGATGAAGAGGCTTTATGATAATAGCAATAACCAGAGGGCGGAATATAAGGAACAAGTCAAAGAATTATCCTTCAGAGAAAAGCAACACTTGAGCAAAATTGATGAACTAGTAAAGGAGAATGAAAAAATACTTGAGCAGAATAACGCGCTGAAAGAACAGCTTAAAGCTAAAGAGGAGAATGAAATACGTATGATAGCTGGGATCCCTTCCTTTGTAGAGCGTATCTTTAATTGTCAAGCTCTGTCTCACAGGATACGCGAGTTCGTCCGTCTTGCGAAGTCTGCTGAACGACTGAATTTTTTCAACTTTATGAAAAGAAAACTGCCAGAATTGCCAAATCCAATGCATGTTGTTATTACATCGAAGATTAATGAAAACGCCATGAAAGAAGCTGATGCTACTGGTGCACTGATAGAAAATATGAAGTTTGCTGATCTTAAAAATCTTTGTAAAAAACCAAATGCAACAATAGACGATGTACTGAATTATACCCCTCAAGATGAATGAAATACTATGTTTATATTCATATGCTTTGCATAACGTTTAATATTGTACTTGGTTGAAATTATTAGAAAGATGATGTAATTTAGTAAGATTTTTGGAGTGAACAATGCACAAGATTTGATATTGTACTTTGCAACTGTTATGCTTGTAAATATTGAAATTATATTCTCCGTTATACGCTTTCTGTCATGAAACTCATGAGGAAAAGTTATGAATTATTTTTTCCTTTAAATATTTCATTGGACGTCATGGTCCGTTATCCATTTTGCTCTGCATTTTGTGAATATAAGTTGTGTCATGACATTTTTTGTAGAATCGTTTCATCGCTTCGATGCTTTAGTGAGTTCTACATGTCTCACTATCGATACAACCATTTTGAGTATGATTGCACTTCTACCACCGAAAGGCTATCTTTCTTTATGCGGGTAGGGATGACACACAGCTATGTGACACCTGGGCTAAAAAATCCTTGGCCGGATAAAATTTATGAAAAAATATTGCCATAAGAATAATTGCTATTATTCATATTCTTAAAGAAATTTTTACATTTATGACTATATCTCATACATTTGACAGTTGATCAAGCTGTCCATGCATATAGTGCCACGCGTAAAATTTCTTTAAATTCATTGCATTCCAAGCTCTTTCATATTGCTCGCCGGAAGGCGTAGCAAGCATGTATGATCCATTCTGATTTACTTTTGTGACCTTATAATCCTTCCCATTTTGGGGCTAGCTTTCCAAATTTGATTTGCCTACTTGCCTCACTATCACGTAGCACCAGATCACCTACTTCAAACTACACATGCTGCACTTTCTTGTTATAATATTTTGCCATTTTATGCTTGTGATCTGCTTGCCTGATGGCGGCCATCAACCTTCTTTCCTCCAACAAATTGAGATTCTCCCTTAATGCTTCAGAATTAGCCTCAACATCAAATGCCATAATGCGTTGCGTTGGTACACATATTTCGGCCGGTATTACTGCCTCTGTACCATACACTAGACTAAAAGGTGTTTCCCCCGTACTCCACTTTGGCATTGTCCGGTGTGCCCACAACACATTTGGCAGCTCGTCCCCCATCCAGTTTGACTCAATGCCAACCGTGCCTTAATGCCGGCAACGATTTCTTTGTTGGTAACCTCCACTTATCCATTTGCTTGAGGATGAGCAACATATGTAAAGTTTTGCTTTATGCCCAGCTCTTCACACCAACTCCGAAATAGATTTTCTGTAAATTGCTTGCTGTTATCACTGACTATTTCATTTGGCACCCCATAACGGCACACGATATCATGCCAGACAAACTTCTTGACATTTTCTCCGGTGATTTTTGCTAAAGCCTTTGCTTCAACCTATTACGTGAAAAAATCAATTGCTACCACCAAGAATTTAGCATTACCAGCGCTTCTATTGAATGGCCCCACAATATCGATAGCCCACTTGCAGAACGGCCAAGCGGATGACACCGGTATCAAGTCATACTTTAGAAGACGCTAAATTGTACCATGCCTCTGATAATTCTCACATGTTTTTATGATTTTTGCAACATCTCGATAAAGGGAAGGCCAAAAATACCTTTGTCGCATGATCCGTGATGCCACAGTACGAAAGCCGGAGTGTTGAGAACAAACTCCTTCGTGCATTTCTTTGACCACCTTTAATGCTTCATCATCGGTTAAACACCTTAACAACGGACCATTGTAAGATTTTCGATAAAGGACACCATTAACAATTTCATACATTGGTGCTGTCACTCTTATTCTTCTTGCTTCCGCCTTATCAACAGGTAACCATCCGTCATGCAAATATCTCAAATATGGAGTCATCCAAGTTTCCTTACTGTAACGACCCTACTTTTTCCGTTATCTTTTGCCATTAATTATTTAATGACCGTTATCTGTTATTCGTGCCACATCATTTCTATGACCTATATTATTATTTTTGTAATAATATATTAATTATTATGTGTTATATGAATATTTGTATTCATATCTTAAATTGTACGTTTCTACGTGTCACGGATTTCTATCCGGCGAATCTTTTCGGTTTTCAAACCAACGGTTGAGCTTTTGGGATTTTTAAGTCATAATTATTTTAAATATGATATTTTAATGTCATATGTTTATATTTAGTGTTTATATATTTTATTCGTCGCGTATTTGTTATCTCTCCGAAAAATCAATCGCGTTGGGCTTCGACCGGGCGTTTGGGCCACAAGCTAATTGACTTTTTAACATTTTGGATTAGTGGGACCCACTCCCTTGCTTATTTTGGCCAAAAATTCCCTTAGGGAGGGGGTGTTTGTGCCATTTCTTCTAACTTGGAGCATTTTTGATCAAAACCTAATACACTCCTCATTTCTTTAATTTTTTCCACATTTTAATTTTTGCTCTCCCTCTTCCTTGTTCTTGGCCGTCACCTACAGCACCATAAACATCATCATCATCAATTAAAAATATTACTTGGATCAACAAATCGTTCATACAATCGGATTCCTCATTCTGTTCTCTACGCGCTCATATTAATCTTTCTTGATTAGGGTATAAACCCTAACCCTAGCTTTTCAATTTTTCTTTATTTTTTCTGTATTTGGATGTTATATTGATAGTATGATGATTACATGTTATTGTATTGATGATTGTATGCGTAGAATTGCTCGATTATACATGTTTTCGGTTTGATTGAATTGGGACAGCAGCATATTCGTTCATTTCTGGTTATATAACTGATATAAAATTGAAATTAAAGTATCTAGATGAGTTCCTCTCATCAAGACATTAATTTTAGACTCCGGATTCATGTCATTTCGATTTCCGGAACTCGAGATATTATTAAAATGGTGTTTTGTTGAGATAAATTTATGAAAACGAATGGAATCAGGTATGGTCCGACTTTGTGACCATTTTTGGAGTCTTTAGGGTGTACTAGTGTGTTAGGATTGATGATGAGATGAACTTTCATGTTCGGGTCATCTAAATCCGAGCCACAGATCACCCGTTATGACTAAAACACGTTTTTGAGCGGATTAAAGGTCCAAACTGATTAAGGGCTGTAAGTCACAACTTGGTAACTGTTCTTGGGATGTTCTTGAGCACACTAATGTGTTGGGTAGGTTGGTTAGGCGAAGATATATATAAGACTCGCCGAAAACTGATTCTCGGGGCTTAAGTTATGACCCGATGAACTTTTAATTAAAACTTATGGTTATTAATTATGACTTATGATATAAATAATGATTTTAATTATTATTAAATTACTTATGATATAAAAAGTAATTATTATAATATAAGACTTATGATATATTTATTATATCATTTAATTATTACTTATGATTTAATTAAACTTTTAATTAAACTTATGATTAATAATACTTTTATTATTAATGAAAAATACTTATGATAAGTATTAAACTTATATTTTGAGATTATTATAATGAGACTTATAATAAGGATTAATTAATTATTTAATTATTATAAGGCTTAGTTATTATTTAATTATAATTTAATTATTAAATATTTATGATTTAATAATTAAAATTAGAAACTTATGATATGATTAATAATTCATTATTAATTAATAATACTTATGATATGATTTAAAATTTATTATTAATTAATAATACTTATATTATGATTAATATTTAATTAATTAATTAAATACTTATGTTATATTAATTATATCATTTAAACTTATATTAACTTTAATAATTCATTTTAATCTAATTAAACTTATGTTATGACATAATTATACATATTTAACTTTAATTAACATTATAACTTATATTATTATTACAACTTACACTTTAAAAATTAATGTTGACTATGTTTGACCAAGGTTGACTTTTGAGTTGACTTTTGGTTGACTTTGACTTTCAGTTGACTTTTGTTGACTTTCTAAATAAGGAAACTTTCCTAACTTAAAAACTTTCTAAAAATAGCAACTTTCTAAATATGGAAACTTTCTAAATTTGGAAACTTTCCAAAAATAGAAACTTTTCTAAAATAGAAACTTTCCTAAAATAGAAACTTTCCTAAAATAGAAACTTTCCAAAAATGGAAACCTGCTAAAAATAGAAACTTTCTAAAAATAGAAAGTGTGTGTCCGTACGCTGTTCCGATCAAACTGATGCATGTTGTGTGTTGTTCTATGTCTACTTGCAACATGTACAATAGCTATCATACTAAGACTTGACCTAAGTTAGTTATTTATATCGACCTGCTTTATTTATAGGTCGGCGTTGTGTTCATTCTTGATCACTTTACTTCATTTGCTGTTCGCATATTTGTGTGGTTATTTCGTTGCTATTAAGGTGAGTTATAGTCCCATTTTTCTATTTTAAATCTTTTGGGATGAGAATACATGCAATTTATTTTATATTTTGGACAAGTGGAAGTTGGTTTAAATTATTCATTGTGAGTCGAACAAAAATATTCTCTAATCTGGTAATTGTAATCCCTGGTTTCTAATGGTGAACGCGAATCCTATGGATAGATCTATCGGGTTTGACAAACCCATTTCGAGCTAATCGCGCTAGCAATTTATAATCCGAATGTTTACTACTTCGTATTTTGTTGTAGATACACTTGTTCGGTGTATATTATTTATTGTGTTTGGCAAGGGTAAATAAATGGTTAAGTGGTTACCAGGTGGCTCACGGAAAATGGAATAATGTTTTTATATGTTTTCTAACATATAATTTAGTGGTCCAAAAAGGAGTTTTTATGTTTTCAAACATAAATTTTTATGGTTTAAATTCGATATTGTTTACAATATTAAACATATAATTCACTCAACATTTTTTGTTGACAGTTACTCGCATGTTTTATTCTCAGGTTCATGATTGATTGCTTCCGCTGTGCTTAGAGAGTCTGCATATTTATGATGGCAGCTTTTGTTAAACATTAACTTGCATTCTATTTTGATACATTTAATAGTGGATGTTGTTGACTTTGTTTTGGTCAACTTTTGGTTAAGTAATAATGTATGGTTTTTCTAAACTTACACATTTTGGTAGGTTTCCTTTATAGGAAATCAATTTTTAAATAAAGAATGCAAGGTTATTTATTAAATTCATATAGAGTTATGATCAAGCTGTGGGACCAAGTGACGGAGCCGTTAAGTGTTTTGACGGGGACATCACAGTTGGTATCAGAGCATTGGTTGTAGGGAATTAGGCTGCATTGATGTCGTTACCCGAGTCAATAGGGTGTATTAGTGAGTCTAGTCTACAGCCCGGCCTATAATATATTATTATATGTGATTATTTGTATCGTATTGGTATGTATATTGTTATCATACATACATCTCTGTTATGTTCCGAATCCAGGAGGAACTCCCATTCCAATTTAAACGTATTCTCCGACTCATGCGAGTTTATCTTTTATAAGAACACCTCGGATAGTGAAACAGAGGGATGTCATTTTTGACTTTTGAAATTCTCGACATTCCTATGTCATCCATTATGATTATGTGTTTAATGTTTGAGTTATCTTACGCGAGATGTCATTCTTGACTTCTAAATGCTCGGCATTTCAATGTCAGCTATTATGTTTAGGTATATAACATTCTTGTTATATTACGTGCCTTTGTGCCGTTGTGCCTATGTGCTTTGGTTTTTGAACCGGAAGACGTCATTCTTGACTTTTAGAGATTTTTGGCACTTCGAAGACATTTCTATGTCATCGTTACTCCTATTTGTTACTTATGATGTTTTGTCTCTTGTTCTATCCTTAGCACATTGTTTAAGAAAATGTTTTAGAGAAATTGTGTGGAAATCCGAAGTTGATCGCGTGTCCTGACCTCATGTAGTGCTATTGGAATGGAACTATGAATTAGTGAAATATAATGGCGTCAGGCCAACGTGATTATATTACGTTAATTCATAAAGAAGTCCCAATATTGTGACATGAGGAATAGAAAGCGAGTCAAAGAAAAATTTTACACTATTCATTCAGAAATTCCGATGTATTACATGGGTAGGGAATATATTCATTATCTTATTTGTTGATATACAAGAAGCTCATTTTAACCAAATTAGCTATCTCATGCCCTATCCTCTATAGCTCGCTTCTTAGCAACTGCTTCGCTCGGGAACAGTTTTGGCCCAAGGACTTCTGTCCTGATAATAGTCAAAATAACATTTAACTCATCGGTTTTCATGACCTCGTAACATTTGTTGGTCAAATGTCGCACGACGATTCAAGTCATTTACTCGATCTTTCACGATCTTACTTCAACTTGTAACCTCTGAAATACAGATACTCTGTTTATCATCGGGAGTTTTACACATTTGTTTAATTGGGCGGTTCTCACAGGATTTATGGGTGAATAGAAGTAATGAAATATTTTTTCATGTATACAATTTATAAAAATCATGTATGTATATATGGATTCAAATGAATAAATTTACCCTTACCTATTTTGGCTAGTATATACTAAATTATACCTACAAAATTATTTTAAGACCACTCATTTATTGGGCTGTTTTGACTAAGTCAATTTGTTTTATATAAAATGGTACACGTTGTACATACTTCTAAATTTACTAAGAACTTTATTCCGTTTATGTTGTCACATCAAACGTTTACAGCTTTTTCAAAACTCCTTTGATTGATTTTATCAAATTTTCGCATTACCCTACAGAGTGTTTGGATCACAGTTCTTCTCATCCTCCGTTTAAGGATGAAACTTACCCTTAAGTTCATTGATAGAAACTCTTACACCACTTTGGATTCCGGTTTTACAAAATCTGTAGGAAAGTCTTTGCGTTCATAAAATTTTCCCCTCTTATGGTTGGACATGGCCGAAACGCGGACCGATAAATCAATTTTCTGGGGTACACACGGTGGTCACCCTATTGTAGAAAAGGCGCTAGGTGGGTTTCTACCCCAACTGTTGTTATAGTGGGTATCATGGATATATATTTCACTAGACCGTTTGAGGAGTTTCTACTCTCAATATTCGCTGTCAACCACAACACCCTCGTAAATATCAATCCTAGGATTCAATACTTTGAGGTGCACGAAATTATTTTTGGAGATTCATCTCACCTGGAGGCAGCCATTATTTATAACCCATGATTCGCGTTCTTTTCATCCGCACATAAATTTAAGAATATGGATGAATCCTAGATTTCCTCGCTCATTTTACAAGGAAGTACACTCTCATTGAAATATCACACCTTTCGTACGTCTTCCTTTCGGAAATGTAATGAGAATTTACTTTGAAGTCCATGATCCTCGTTATCTCCTTTGAGAGAATTGCCTTAAATATCTATGCCTCCGATGTAACTACTCCATATATTTCTTCCTTCATTATTGCAACTATATTTCATTCATCCCAGTTCGTCCCCTTGGGGAGCTTCTGTTTTGTTTGTTAAGAACAAAAGTGGTTCATTCCGAAGGTGTATTGATTATCGCGCGTTGAACAAGCTTACGATTAAGAACCGTTATCCTCTTCCGAGAATTGATGATCTGTTTGATCAACTTCAAGGTTCGTCCATTTATTCTAAGATTGATCTTCATTCCGGTTATCACCAATTACGCGCTAAAGAAACTAATATTCCGAAAACCGCTTTCCGTACCCGTTATGGTCACTGCGAATTTCTTGTTATGCCGTCTGGATTGACTAACGCACATTCACGGACCTCATGAATCGTGTGTGCAGACCCTATCTAGACAAATTGGTTATCATTTTCATCGACGACATCCTTATTTATTCCAAGAGTGATGAAGAGCACGAAGAACATTTGAAGTTGGTGCTTGATTTGTTGAGAAAAGAAGAATAGTACGCTAAGTTCTCTAAGTGTGCTTTCTAGTTAAGAGAAGTTCAATTTCTTGGACATATTATTAGTAAACATGGAATACAAGTTGAACCTGCTAAGATTGAAGCAATTGAAAAGTGGGAAATTTCGAAAACTCCTACTCAGATTCGTCAGTTCCTAGGTTTGGCAGGCTATTATAGAAGGTTCATTCAAGATTTCTCTCGTATAGCGAAACCTCTGACTGCTTTAACGCACAAGGGGAAGAAGTATGAGTGGAAGGATGAATAAGAGACTGCTTTTCAAACTTTGAAGAAGAAGTTGACTACCGCTCCGATATTGTCACTACCTGAGGGTAATGATGATTTTGTTGTTTATTGTGATGCTTCGCGTCAGGGCTTTGGTTGTGTTTTGATGCAACGAAAGAAAGTTATCGCATACGCGTCACGTCAGTTGAAGATTCACGAATAGAATTATACAACCCATGATTTAGAATTGGGAGCTGTTGTGTTTACGCTCAAGATTTGGAGACATTATCTTTATTGGGTCAAAAGTACAGTGTACACTGATCACAAAAGTCTTCAACATATCCTTGACCAAAAGCAGTTGAATATGACGCAACGAAGATAGGTTGAGACGTTTCATGATTATGATTACGAACTTATGTATCATCCGGGGAAGGCCAATGTTATGGCTGATACATTAAGTCGTAAAGAGAGGACTGAACCTCGTATGTTTAGGGCCTTGAATATGAACATTTGAACAAACCTCGCAAGGCAGATTCTTGCAGCTCAATAAGAAGCCTTGAAGGAGGAGAATTTTGTAACGGGAAGGTCCGAGGCATGAGTAAACAGTTAGATGTACGAACCGATTGTACTCAGTATTTTGCAGGATATCTTTGGGTTCCGGAGTTTAGTGATCTACGACAACTTGTTTTAGATGAGGCTCATAAGTCTAGGTACTCTATTCATCCTGGTTCAGGAAAGATGTATCATGATCTTAAGGAGCTGTATTGGTGGCCTAATTTGAAAGCTGATGTAGCTACGTATGTGGCTAAGTGTTTGACCTGCACTAAGGTTAAAGCTGAACATCAGGCACCGTCTGGACTTTTGGTGCAACCTGAGATTCCCGAGTGGAAATGGGAAGGGATTACGATGGATTTTATTACAAAGTTACCGAGAGTTGCGGGTGGCTATGATACCATTTGGGTGATTGTAGATCGACTCACAAAGTCGGCTCACTTTTTGCCGATTAAGGAAAAGGATTCAATGGAGAAGCTTACTCCTTTGTATTTGAATGAGATTGTTTCTAGACATGGTGTTCCCTTGTTATTTAGGACCGAGATAGTCAATTTACATCGAGGTTTTGGCAGTCCTTACAAGATGCTTTGGGAACTAAATTGGATATGAACGCTGCTTATCATCCACAGTCAGATGGTCAGAGTGAAAGGACTATTCAAATGTCGAAAGACATGTTACGAGCATGAATCATTGATTTTGGTAATGTTTGGAATAAGTACGTGCCACTGGCTGAATTTTCTTATAATAACAGCTATCATGTAAGTATTAAGCTGCACCTTTTGAAATGCTGTATGGTAGATAGTGCAGGTCACCTGTCTGCTGAAATGAGGTTGGGGATGCTCAACTCACAGGTCCAGGAACTTTTCATGAAACTACCGAGAAGATCGTACGGATTAAGGAAAGTTTAAGAACCGCCAGAAGTCGGCAAAAGAGCTATGCCAATAAGAGAAGGAACGATATTGAATTTCAGGTCGGTGATCGTGTTATGTTGAAGGTACCACCTTGGAAGGGTGTGATACGTTTTGGTAAAAGGGGAAAGTTGAATCCTCATTTTGTTGGACCGTTTGAGATTATTGAGAGAGTTGGACCCGTGGCTTATCGTTTGAAATTGCCACAAGAACTCAGTGCTGTTCACCACGTTTTTCACGTGTCGAATTTAAAGAAGTGTTTGGCCGAGGCCGATAAGACAATTCCTCTGGAGGAACTTCATGTTGAAAAGTAATTTCATTTTATTGAGGAACCTGTTGAAATTATGGACCGAGAGGTTAAGACTCTGAAATAGAGTAGAATTCCTATTGTCCGGGTTAGATGGAACGCCAGGCGCGGTCCCGAGTTCACTTGGGAGCGAGAAGATCTAATGAAGCAGAAGTACCCACATTTGTTCCCAGATGCCGAGTCAACCCCTGCACCTGCTTAAATTTCGGGACGAAATTTCCGTAACGGGAAGGTACTGTAACGACCCTACTTTTTCCGTTATCTTTTACCGTTAATTATCTAACGACCGTTAACTGTTATTCGTGCCACGTCATTTCTATGACGTATATTATTATATTTGTAATAATATATTAATTATTATGTGTTATATGAATATTTGTATTCATATCTTAAATTGTACGTTTCTACGTGTCGCTGATTTCTATCCGGCGAATCTTTTCGGTTTTCAAACCAACGGTTGAGCTTTTGGGATTTTTAAGTCCTAATTATTTTAAATATGATATTTTAATGTCATACGTTTATATTTAGTGTTTATATATTTTATTCGTCGCGTATTTGTTATCTCTCCGAAAAATCAATCGCGTAGTAGCGTTTTCGCGTTTTGGGCTTCGAACGGGCGTTCGGGCCACAAGCTAATTGACTTTTTAACATTTTGGATTAGTGGGGCCCACCCCCTTGATGATTTTGGCCGAAAATTCCCTTAGGGAGGGGGTGTTTGTGCCATTTTTTCTAACTTGGAGCATTTTTGATCAAAACCTAATACACTCCTCATTTCTTTCATTTTTTTCCACATTTTAATTTTTTCTCTCCCTCTCCCTTGTTCTTGGCCATCACCTACAGCACCATAAACATCATCATCATCAATTAAAAATATTACTTGGATCATTAAATCGTTCATACAATCGGATTCCTCATTCCGTTCTCTACACGCTCATATTAATCTTTTCTTGATTAGGGTATAAACCCTAACCCTAGCTTTTCAATTTTTCTTTATTTTTTTCTGTATTTTGATGTTATATTGATAGTATGATGATTACATGTTATTGTATTGATGATTGTATGTGTAGAATTGCTCGATTATACATGTTTTCGGTTTGATTGAGTTGGGACAGCAGCATATTCGTTCATTTCTGGTTATGTAACTGATATAAAAGTTAAATTAAAGTATCTATATGAGTTCCTCTCATCAAGACATTAATTTTAGACTCCAGATTCATGTCATTTCGATTCCCGGAACTCTAGATATTATTAAAATGGTGTTTTGTTGAGATAAATTTATGAAAACGAATTGAATCAGGTATGGTCCGACTTTGTGACTATTTTTGGAGTCTTTAGGGTGGACTAGTGTGTTAGGATTGATTATGGGATAAACTTTCATGTTCGGGTCATCTATATCCGAGCCACGGATCACCCGTTATGACTAAAACACGTTTTTGAGCGGATTAAAGGTCCAAACTGATTAAGGGCTGTAAGTCACAACTTGGTAACTGTTCTTGGGATGTTCTTGAGCACACTAATGTGTTGGGTGGGTTGGTTAGGCGAAGATATATATAAGACTCGCCGAAAACTGATTCCCGGGGCTTAAGTTTTGACCCGATGAACTTTTAATTAAAACTTATGGTTATTAATTATGACTTATGATATAAATAATGATTTTCATTATTATTAAATTACTTATGATATAAAAAGTAATTATTATAATTTAAGACTTATGATATATTTATTATATCATTTAATTATTACTTATGATTTAATTAAACTTTTAATTAAACTTATGATTAATAATACTTTTATTATTAATGAAAAATACTTATGATAAGTATTAAACTTATATTATGAGATTATTATAATGAGACTTATAATAAGTGTTAATTAATTATTTAATTATTATAAGGCTTAGTTATTATTTAATTATGATTTAATTATTAAATATTTATGATTTAATAATTAAAATTAGAAACTTATGATATGATTAATAATTCATTATTAATTAATAATACTTATGATAAGATTTAAAATTTATTATTAATTAATAATACTTATATTATGATTAATATTTAATTAATTAATTAAATACTTATGTTATATTAATTATATCATTTAAACTTATGTTAACTTTAATAATTCATTTTAATCTAATTAAACTTATGTTATGACATAATTATACATAGGTAACTTTAGTTAACATTATAACTTATATTATTATTACAACTTACACTTTAAAAATTAATGTTGACTATGTTTGACCAAGGTTGACTTTTGAGTTGACTTTCGGTTGACTTTGACTTTCAGTTGACTTTTGTTGACATTCTAAATAAGAAAACTTTCCTAACTTAAAAACTTTCTAAAAATAGCAACTTTCTAAATATGGAAACTTTCTAAATTTAGAAACTTTCCAAAAATAGAAACTTTCCTAAAATAGAAACTTTCCTAAAATAGAAACTTTCCTAAAATAGAAACTTTCCAAAAATGGAAACCTGCTAAAAATAGAAACTTTCTAAAAATAGAAAGCGTGTGTCTGTACGCTGTTCTGATCAAACCGATGCATGTTGAGTGTTGTTCTATATTTGCAACATGTACAATAGCTATCATACTAAGACTTGACCTAAGTTAGTTATTTATATCGACCTGCTTTATTTATAGGTCGGCGTTGTGATCATTGCTGATCACTTTACTTCATTTGCTATTCGCATATTTGTGTGGTTACTTCGTTGCTATTAAGATGAGTTATAGTTCTATTTTTCTATTTTAAATCTTTTGGGATGAGAATACATGCAATTTATTTTATATTTTGGACAAGTGGAAGTTGGTTTAAATTATTCATTGTGAGTCGAACAAAAATATTCCCTAATCTGGTAATTGTAATCACTGGTTTCTACTGGTGAACGCGAATCCTATGGATAGATCTATCAGGTGTGACAACCCCATTTCGAGCTAGTCGCGCTAGCAATTTATAATCGGAATGTTTAGTACTTCGTATTTTGTTGTAGATACACTTGTTCGGTAATGGTGTATCCTAGGAGATACACGCATAAAAACATCAATTTTATACAGAAAACTCGATCAAAGAGCACAAGATATAAGGAAATTTGGCAGTTTTCAGAGTTGCCACCCAGCGTTTATCAGGTCGCCCAGTGTCAAGCGTAAGCCCTGCAGGCATCTTCTATGCATAAGCCCTTTAACTCAGCGCATGAACGGCACGCAGCCACGTTAGCACACGCCACCGACATTCCGGATACTTCACGTAACAGAACCATTCAGTGGTTGACACGTGTATCCCGTGAATTTCGGACATTCTACGCCTATAAATAGACCTCCTGGGTCACCACATTTGGGAGGATTCTGATCTGAACTTCAGTCAGAGAGAAGTACAATTTCTCTCTCACACAGTTCTTTCTCACTCTAAAATAACATTAGCCGCTTAGTAGCAGTGCGCTAGACGGATCATTACAGACTGATCCACAGATTGATTGAGGCCACCCCACAGATCTTATATCTGTGTTTCGGGTCTGCAGAGATTATTTCTCGAGGGAAAATAACAATCAACAGTATACGCCACACACTGAGCAGCTAATCTACTGTACTAGTACCTTACAGCTACTATACGGAAAATCGTACTAACAGATGGTGCCACCCGTCTCAAAGACCACCAAAACCACCAAGAGCACAAAGGCAACTGAAACAACCTCATCAAAAACAACACTTGAACCAATCGATGAAAATCTCATTGAAAACATACCAGTTGATCAGTTAACTCTTAAAGAGACTTCTGTTGAAGAAGAAGATCATTTGAACACTGACACAGCAGATGATCAAGTTCATGAAGCCATACCACGGTTGAGAAAACCATTGATGGGAGGTTCCAGCACAGGAATATGGAAGGCCAGACGAGGAACACATAATGTCTCTTTCAAGAAGACTTCTGATGTGAACGCTAGGCATAACAGCAAAGGAAAGTCAATTTCCAAATCACAATTATCAAAGCTATTCAATCAGTTTAATGCTTTAGTTGATGATGAAGACAAACAACACAATGATGAAGGTTTTTTGGATGATGATTGGAATTTTGAAGACGAAGGTGAACAATTCTTTATGACTGAAGAAATGGCAAGAAAGTTACTGGATGGAATTTTAACTAAAACAGCGCCATCACGATTTAAACAAAAGTTAGCACAACCAACCATCCGTGCAACAGCTGTGGATAATTTGTTTGCTTTGATCACTGGTGATGAAGCTATCAAACCACCAGCAATGGCAGAATCAACACAGTGTTTTATTCCTTGAATTGCAGATTATCCATTACCAAGAAATTTGGGAATTCCATCAATTGGTGATTATGATGGTACAACAGATCTGGAGGATTTTTTGACTATGTTTGAAGGTGTTATGAGGTTACAGCATTGGGAAGATGAAACTGCGTGCCATTGAATGTCAGAAAATACCAGACATACCAGAGTCTCAGCTTGTTTCAGGATTTCTATTTTGTCTCGATCAGCGACGTTTTGGGAGACTAATTCATGCTTTGCGTTATGATATTTCAAAGACATTACATCAAGCGTTGGGTATTGCTCAGAAGCATTTACGAGCAGGTGAAATGGGATATCCACGAGTGGATAATTATCATAGAAACTTCAGGCAGCAAGGCGGAGAGCGGAACAGGAATGACAATTATCAGAGACAATGGGGTTATGACAATAATTACCTGCAACAGCAGAGTGGTTGGAGAGGAAATAATCATCCAAATGACAATTATCACCATCGAAAGCCATTAGAAAGGCATCCACTTATTATGGCATTAACAAAAACTCCAAAGGAAATCTTGTTCATAGAACCAATTAAGGAATCATTTCTGTGACAACCCGGGAATTTTCGACCAAATTTAAACTTAATCTTTATATGTTTCCAAGACGATAAGCAAAGTCTGTTAATCTAAGTCTCAAATTTTTTTTAAAACTATTTCATATATTCAATTGACCTTCGACTGCTCTCGACGATTCACGAACAATTAATTGTAAATAGATATGCGTGTGTATGTATATATATAAATAATAATTCGAAATATAATTTGAAGTATTATATGTTATTGTTATTAAAAATTAATAAAATAAAAATAGGGTATTATAATAATTGTTATTTAAAATATATCTTTATATATAAATAAAGTATGTTAAAAATAAATAGTTAATGATTGTAATACTTGTTGATGTTCCGATTGATATTAAACAAGTTTAATTCAAACTTATATGATTTTAAAATAAACGGTGATCCGAAAATGAGTTATATAAGTTATAGTTATATTAAAAGTATAATTAGGATCTAATTATTTAATTTTAACACTTTTTATATTTTACTCATAAATGAGAGGGACAGTTGATGTACTTTTTATTTACTAAATTAATGACTAAATTTTATACCATAATGACCTAAATAAATAAAGACATTTAATTTAAAAGTTTGGGATTTTTCTGAGATCTTTTTATCCGCCACTGATTTAACAACGGGGTATGAAATAATAACCCGTAAAAAAAAAAAGTCGGCAGTGTAATAGTTTCATATCTCGTGATATTGAAAATATGAATAATATATACTGTGCATTTTGTTTCTTTCAATCACTTTAAGACTTATAAATTTTACTGTGCATTTTGTTTCTTTCAATCACTTTAAGACTTATAACAACTCATAACAAGTAATATATCATATCATATAGCATTATTATAATAATTATAAGTATAATTATTATTAATTTTATAATTAATATTATAACTACCACATGATATACATCTGCAAATCTCAAATATCTATACATATACATGGAGGAATTTAGATGAAGAACGATATCAATCAAGAGACCGTTTGGCAGCCACATCGGCCACCACCGTGACCATCTTCCGGCACAATAACCATCCTCCATCACTACCACCATTGAAGCTTATTACCTTTTTCTGTCTCCAAATAAACCGCTCAATAACCATCTCCAATTATATCAATGTGTGGCCGTTTGTTGCTATATCTACAACTACACATGATGGCCGATTACCACCCCAAGAACAAACCCACTTTACCACCTCTTTATTAAACCGACACACCCACCATTAGTCTTCTACTTTTCACGACACCACCACCGTCACTTTTCATCTCCAACCTCCACCTTCACAACTCAACACCATAACCAACCATCAATACCACAGTCTCCATCTCTTTTCTCTCTAACCTCTCCCCCTCTAACTCTTCGAGAACCCCACTAAGACACCACCACCTTACAACCAACCACCACTATCATCACAAACCACCGTAAGACCAACACACCATTATCATATTTTTTTTTACTGCTACAGTTCTGGGTTTCTATTAGACTGCCGTTATTATTCTTTCTGTGTCACCTAAATAACCCACAACCACTCAATTCGAGTTACCTATGCTGCTACGTGTTTTATTTTTATTCTAAAACAATGATGACAAGTGACGATATCAAAAGTGATGAGGTTACAGTGAAGAGGTACAGCGATGATGGATGATGGAAAAGTTATGATAGAGATGCCCGTTGATTGTGAAGAAAGAATAACGAATGACGAAGAAGATTATAGTAAGCTGTGATGTTGATGATTATGATGATGTCATTATGCTTATGATGATGATCGGGGGTAATAATATTAGATGATCGAGATGATGATGATATATGTGCATGATGTCACAATGATTGCATGATGATGAAGAATGCATATCGATTGTTTTTTTTTTTGCTGTTTAAAGTGTAGGAATCGAATTTCCACAGAGTAATACTTGGGCCAGAGTTAATTTAATTAATTGGGCCGGGTTATATTTCCTTTCTCTGTTGGGCCGAGGTGTATTGTATGATTTGAATTGTTGGGCCGAAAAGAAACAAAAGAGGGTTAAATACATTTCGTGTACAATATAATTCTGAGTATAACCAACAGCTCAATGGTTAGTAGTGTGGGTGTTTAAGTGAGAGGTCGCGGGTTCGAGTCCCGTCTTAGGCAATTTGCATTTTTTTTAATGCTTCTAAGCTTTATGAATCCAAGGCGTTTAGTTTGAGGTATTCTACTTTTATTATTATTATTATTATTATTATTATTATTATTATTATTATTATTATTATTATTATTATTATTATTATTATTATTATTATTATTATTATTATTATTATTATTATTATTATTATTATTATGAACATGTTAATAATATAAACATATTTTTTTTTTCAAAA
Source organism: Rutidosis leptorrhynchoides (assembly GCF_046630445.1). Taxonomy (NCBI): domain Eukaryota; kingdom Viridiplantae; phylum Streptophyta; class Magnoliopsida; order Asterales; family Asteraceae; genus Rutidosis; species Rutidosis leptorrhynchoides. The sequence continues at coordinate 244,683,459 of NC_092343.1, forward strand.
TTAATAAAAGATGATATGATTAGGATTATGGAAAAAGATTATGATTATGAAATAGAACAAAAAGAGTTCATAATTATAATTTAGAAATTAGACGCGAAAATTATTACGACTATTAATATTGTTATTAGTATTATCATTATTATTTTATCATTATTATTAAAACTATCATTTTTATTAGAATTATCATGATTTTATCACAATTAGTATTATTTTTATATAACAAATAAATATTTTATACTTATATTATAAATAAATTATATATTAAACATATTAAAATTAATTATATAAATAATACATATAACAAATCATTAATTTTTGATATAATACCAATTACAAGAATATATAGATTAATATAACTATAGGTATGAATATTAATTTTACAAAACAAATATATATATACATAAAAAAATTAATATCTTTATATACAAAATAAATATATGAAATATATATATATATACTATTAATATAAAAAAGGATGTAACAAATAAATTTGTATATATATTTGCTCGATTACAATTATGTATATTAATAAATAAATAAATAAATAAATGATATAGGTTCGTGAATCCGAGGCCAACCTTGCATCGTTTAGTTGTTCAATGTTGTTATATGTATTTTTACTACAAAATACAATACGGTGAGTTCATTTGATTCCTTTTTACTCTTTACATTTTTGGAACTGAGAATACATGCGCTGTTTTTACAACTGCTTTATTAAATTCTTTTGAAATATATTTTGAACTGCGAATACATGAATTGCTTTTATAAATGTTTGACGAGATAGACACAAGTAAAACATTCCTCGAATGAATTATTATGCAGACAGAAGTTCTGCGGATTATTATTGAATTATGTGGACATGATAATTGACACCATTGAATTATGTGGACATGATAATTGCCACCATTGAATTATGTGGACATTATAATTGCCACCATTGATATGAATGTTATGTATCGAGAGAATGATTTTTATACACAACTTATGTGTATGTTATTTTGTGCACGGGATATGTGTACGGTTAGTAAGATTTATGAAAGATGATTTCGTACACGAGAAAGGTGTACTGTATTTAAAAGATATCGTATGTACATTATAGGTGGGTATAGGATTCGGGCCCATTTGTACCATGCAGCATTTAAATGTTGTGGTCTATCAAAATGATGAATTTTATTGTTTTAAGATAAACCTATAAACTCACCAACCTTTTGGTTGACACTTGAAAGCAAGTTTATTCTCAGATATGAAAGAAATCTTCCGCTGTGCATTTGCTCATTTTAAGGACATTACTTGGAGTCGATCATCGCCCTGGAATCAAATGTTGATGACTTCGTCCAGTTTGATTAGGACGGGGTATTTCAGTTGGTATCAGAGCGGTGGTCTTAGTGAACCAGGTCTTGCATTAGTATGTCTAACTGATAGTTGTTAGGATGCATTAGTGAGTCTGGACTTCGACCGTGTCTGCATGTCAAAAGTTTTACTTATCATTTAGTGTCGAAAATTAATTGCTTATCATCCTTAAAGTCTAGACACGTCTTACTGCCTCTATTGCATAGATAGTGTATAGATAAATTCATATCTTAGTGTATCTGATAATCCATATCTTAGCGTACCTGTTACTGTAAACTTTGCCTGTCGTATTCCGTAGATTCCTCCGTAACTTATGGGATTTTAGTATTATATATGCATATGTAAATTATGTATTGCAGGGTACTAATCTACATCCTATAGTCTATTTCTTATCGAAAATCCTTCATCTGATCGTACGAGATGAATCCTGCAACCAGTTCGAGTCCCTCATATTCCGATAGTTATTTCGACAGCTATTCCGACATAGATGTTCACCTAAGCTTCGAAAACAGCGTCATCGGCATGAATCAACCAATCAACCATTATCAATTCATTTGATGGGTTCGTAGTCAACTTAATTAATGGAAATGCTCAGAAGGCAATCCCTTCCATCAACCGAATTCACCTCTGGACAATGAACCTGAAGCGTTTACCGGCGAACCTGTTCGAAACACCATTTTCAGTCTCATTTCCAGGGTAACTCGATAAGATTATATTCTATCCACAATTCTGAACCTTATTTATCCGCTCGTTCCAACCGACAATCACCCTGGAGTAATAAGTTAACGAACTTCGCGCTCGAATAATCAATTCGGAGAATATGGTGAAAAATGTACCAGCTTCAGCAACATCACCGGCACCAACAGTACCACCAACAACACAAGTTTCAACTTCACATGCCCCAATATCGCATTCTGTAACTCGAGCATAATCATCATTCTACGAATCATTCTACATTATTTATCTTCGTTCAACATGGCGATTATATAATCTTTAATGTTTTAAGAGATTATATATTCATATTCTAACAGTAAATCAAATGAGTCCAATATCATATTGACCCATTAAATTCATGATTACATCTGAAGAAAATATATATGTAAGTATATTTTCATAAAGATTGTAATTAAAATTCTTTTATACAAACTGATAATGGTGAAAATATTTTAACAGGTAGGTAATACCCGAGGAATATTTAAATTTCACATTAATAAGTTACACTGTACATTCTTCAAATATGATTCAACAGTCATTTACTATCCTACTTATATCCACCGATATACGTATCCGTTCACCACAGAATAACCATTTTCATTCAATTTCATACTTGAATTTTGATCTATCACAATCCAACAAGTGGCATACTGAAGAAATAATGGACACAATAAAAATTGATTAGAAACAGACTAATTAACAATATTAAATTTTATTAAGAAACCACGCTAACAAAATCCTAGAGAAACTGTTCCTTGCTAACTGATAATTCCGTATTACATTTTAGTTATCGCAATTTAATTATCGCAATTTATTTTATAGAAATTTATATTCTCGCAATTTTATTTATTGTCATTTAATTTCTGTTATTTATTTTACGCACTTTAAATATCGGGACACGTATACAAAGTTTTGACATATCATATCGACACATCTATATATATTATTTGGAATCACCATAGACACTCTATATGCAGTAATGATTGAGTTCTCTATACAGGGTTGAGGTTGATTCTATAATAATATATATACTTTGAGTTGTGATCGAGTCTGAGATGTATACGGGTCACGACATGTATTAATTAATTCAAATATTATATATTAAACTATGTATGAATTATTAGACTGTCAACTGTGGACTATCGACTGAGGATTAATAACATTGAACAATTAAAATGAATTAAAACATTGGTTATAATATATGAAACTAAACAATTTTTCAAGTTTGTCACTTGATTTCATCTTAAACCTCATTTGTATCTTGACTATTACAATCTGCGTTCAAACCTTTCATAATTCTTGAAAACACCTCAATCGGGAGGAGGAACCAACCACACTTCATCTCCGTAAGAAGAGATTGATGCATATAGTTATGCACTTGAAAACTCACAGAACCTGAGTAAACGTTTAACACGTATCTGTGCTAATTCCTTTAGCGTTATTATTATCCAAAATAACTTGGTAAGTTCTTCCAAAGTAGCAAATTTTGTCACAGCTCCAGCAAGTCAACTTCGACTTTTCAGTCGGTCTAGCCTTACTATAACCATGATATATATGCGTGCTCTTTTATTGTTACCAGGAAACCTTTTATATTCCACTATATTACCAGCAGATGTACCAGCAACCTCGTCGCTCCTTGGTTAAAAATCTCTCCGACAAATCACTAAATTTATCTATTGAAGCCTCATCATATACTTATCCGCATCTTGTAACGAGAACTGCCATACTAATTACCGGGAATCAAAAATCAGTACTTTGAAAACTCACTGCATATTTACATCAACAGTTATATGTATGAAATTTATCTCTTAGAATTATGATCTCTCATTCTGAAATTCTGAAGAGCACTCAGTCACAAATCAATACTCTGAATGATGAAAAAGCTGAATGAAGCAGCAGAAACCATAGACAACCATAAACGCCCTTAATCATCGAAAGTTTGATGATAAAGAATAGTATGTTGGAAAAGCTCAGAAAAGTTATAACTGAAAAACGGATTGAGCTAACCACGAAGAAGACCTAGGACAAATACAAGGACCATACCATATATTCAAAGAATCCAGGTAATTCTGGATCCGATGAAACCTTCAATGAACATCTTGCTCCGTACTCATGTTAAAATCTTGCGGAAAAATCTGTCTCATCAACCATCGAACTTAGAAATTCCAAAATATCATCATCAATATCTTCGATATTTCTGAGGATATTTTCATAAGTATTCTCGTCCGAAATTATATACCCCTTCGTGCTTCATGTGTATCATTATATTGGAAACATTTAATAGAAAATTTAGTACCGAAAAGCATATTATGCAAAACTAGGAAGAAAGCCGTGGACAAATCACAAAGAATAAGTTTGACTTCAAAGAATTCAAATGATCCAATGTATGCTAAAGTCTTTAGTGAATATCTTGCTCCTTACTCTAAACCCTTGCAGATAATAGTTTCTATCATCCTCTGATATTAGATATTCCGAGATATTATCGTATCTTTCATTATAAATATCTTCCATATTTCTGGAGATATTTTTATAACTATTCTTATCTGAAATCATTAATCTCTTCGTGCTATCAGTATTACATCATATATAAACTGTTAGTTTCTATATTCTGTAAACTTTTGAGCTTAAAATATGAATGTTATTGAAGTAATGTTGGGAACTGATGCATGAGTTAGTAATATGAATGTTATTGAAGTAATGTTGGGAACTGATGCATGAGTTAGTATAATATAATGAAACTTGATCAACGTGATTATATTACAGTAAGTCATGCTGAGTTTCTAAATGGGACATGATGATTCACAGTACCATCATCATGTGCCATGTTACACGACTCTTACGTTCTGTCTAAATCTTTAAACATATCAAGAACATATTTTTGTTGATAGTCCTATCTTTCCTCGAATTCTGGTAATTTGACAAGTCAAATTGTTCTATTACCGTTACCTTCATAGGACATTAACAATGTTCATTCTGAAACTTGTATCTGTGAATTCTGGACCATTACAAGAGATGCCCAATCGCAAGAAGAAGAAACGAAGGGACAAAGCTCTGAAATAGAAATTGGAGTATAAATCGCAGCAAATAGGGGAAGTATTAACTGGGGATGACAATGGTTATAGAAAACAGAAGCAAGGACTTCGAAATATAAGAGAAAATATAAAGCCCAATGACAACACCAAAATTACAAACCGTGAATATCAGTACGTATAGCAATATAAAGACACGGGAGGATTATAAATACAATAATCCCTAGAGCATAATAGAAATAAACAGATTCTTCAGGTGGGAGTTGGAAAAGAAGAACGATCATTGCGATAGTCAGAATAAGAACAAAGATTAGAACCGGATTAAGCATTATCATAATCTTTTAGATATATGAACTGAGAAAGAAGGTATCGAAGTGGTGGAAATTAATAGAACGGAAAAAGTAAATTTATAATAGAAATATCAGACAGAGTAATCGAGGCAGATCACCGTATTTAAATATAGAGATCTTAATTCCCTTATTCGTCGAAGAATTAAATCCTTTAGATTTCGAAGACTTTCTTTAAATCCCTTAAATTCAACCAAGATGACGTCAAAAGTTAAGACGAACCTGCATTTACTCATTCCACTCTTTTGTGATAACTTCATTCATACGCTTCGAATAATCGAATTGTTTTATCCATATTACTCAATAATGATAAAACTCTATCCATCGACTTATATTCGTCATGAAAACATTTCTAATGTTAGCCATGACCACCACACTCAAATTTCTGGACGAAATTTCTTTAACGGGTAGGTACTGTGACGACCCGGGAATTTTTGACCAAATTTAAACTTAATCTTTATATGTTTCCAAGACGATAAGCAAAGTCTGTTAATCTGAGTCTCAAATTTTTTTTTTAAAACTATTTCATATATTCAATTGACCTTCGACTGCTCTCGACGATTCACGAACAACTAATTGTAAATAGATATGCGTGTGTATGTATATATATAAATAATAATTTGAAATATAATTTGAAGTATTATATGTTATTGTTATTAAAAATTAATAAAATAAAAATAGGGTATTATAATAATTGTTATTTAAAATATATCTTTATATATAAATAAAGTATGTTAAAAATAAATAGTTAATGATTGTAATACTTGTTGATGTTCCGATTGATATTAAACAAGTTTAATTCAAACTTATATGATTTTAAAATAAACGGTGATCCGAAAATGAGTTATATAAGTTATAGTGATATTAAAAGTATAATTAGGATCTAATTATTTAATTTTAACACTTTTTATATTTTACTCATAAATGAGAGGGACAGTTGATGTACTTTTTATTTATTAAGTTAATGACTAAATTTTATACCATAATGATCTAAATAAATAAAGACATTTAATTTAAAAGTTTGGGATTTTTCTGAGATCTTTTTATCCGCCACTGATTTAACAACGGGGTATGAAATAATAACCCGTAAAAAAAAAAGTCGGCAGTGTAATAGTTTCATATCTCGTGATATTGAAAATATGAATAATATATACTGTGCATTTTGTTTCTTTCAATCACTTTAAGACTTATAAATTTTACTGTGCATTTTGTTTCTTTCAATCACTTTAAGACTTATAACAACTCATAACAAGTAATATATCATATCATATAGCATTATTATAATAATTATAATTATAATTATTATTAATTTTATAATTAATATTATAACTACCACATGATATACATCTGCAAATCTCAAATATCTATACATATACATGGAGGAATTTAGATGAAGAACGATATCAATCAAGAGACCGTTTGGCAGCCACATCAGCCACCACCGTGACCATCTTTCGGCACAATAACCATCCTCCATCACTACCACCATTGAATCTTATTACCTTTTTCTGTCTCCAAATAAACCGCTCAATAACCATCTCCAATTATATCAATGTGTGGCCATTTGTTGCTATATCTACAACTACACATGATGGTCGATTACCACCCCAAGAACAAACCCACTTTACCACCTCTTTATTAAACCAACACACCCACCATTAGTCTTCTACTTTTCACGACACCACCACCGTCACTCTTCATCTCCAACCTCTACCTTCACAACTCAACACCATATCCAACCATCAACACCACAGTCGCCATCTCTTTTCTCTCTAACCTCTCCCCCTCTAACTCTTCGAGAACCCCACTAAGACACCGCCACCTTACAACCAACCACCACTATCATCACAAACCACCGTAAGACCAACACACCATTATCATATTTTTTTTTACTGCTACAGTTCTGGGTTTCTATTAGACTGCCGTTATTATTCTTTCTGTGTCACCTAAATAACCCACTTCGAGTTACCTATTCTGCTACGTGTTTTATTTTTATTCTAAAAAAATGATGACAAGTGACGATATCAAAAGTGATGAGGTTACAGTGAAGAGGTACATCGATGATGGATGATGGAAAAGTTACGATAGAGATGCCCGTTGATTGTGAAGAAAGAATAACGAATGACGAAGAAGATTATAGTAAGCTGTGATGTTGATGATTATGATGATGTCATTATGCTTATGATGATGATCGGTGGTAATAATATTAGATGATCGAGATGATGATGATATATGTGCATGATGTCACGATGATTGCATGATGATGAAGAATGCATATCGATTGTTTTTTTTTTTGATGTTTAAAGTGTAGGAATCGAATTTCCACAGAGTAATACTTGGGCCAGAGTTAATTTAATTAATTGGGCCGGGTTATATTTCCTTTCTCTGTTGGGCCGAGGTGTATTGTATGATTTGAATTGTTGGGCCGAAAAGAAACAAAAGAGGGTTAAATACATTTCGTGTACAATATAATTCTGAGTATAACCAATAGCTCAATGGTTAGTAGTGTGGGTGTTTAAGTGAGAGGTCGCGGGTTCGAGTCCCGTCTTGGGCAGTTTGCATTTTTTTAATGCTTCTAAGCTTTATGAATCCAAGGCGTTTAGTTTGAGGTATTCTACTTTTATTATTATTATTATTATTATTATTATTATTATTATTATTATTATTATTATTATTATTATTATTATTATTATTATTATTATTATTATGAACATGTTAATAATATAAACATATTTTTTTTTTCAAAATTAATAAAAGATGATATGATTAGGATTATGGAAAAAGATTATGATTATGAAATAGAACAAAAAGAGTTCATAATTATAATTTAGAAATTAGACGCGAAGATTATTACGACTATTAATATTGTTATTAGTATTATCATTATTATTTTATCATTATTATTAAAACTATCATTTTTATTAGAATTATCATGATTTTATCACAATTAGTATTATTTTTATATAACAAATAAATATTTTATACTTATATTATAAATAAATTATATATTAAACATATTAACATTAATTATATAAATAATACATATAATAAATCATTGATTTTTGATATAATACCAATTACAAGAATATATAGATTAATATAACTATAGGTATGAATATTAATTTTACAAAACAAATATATATATATAAAAAAAAAATTGATATCTTTATATACAAAATAAATATATGAAACATATATATATACTATTAATATAAATGTAAGACCCGAATAATTGTAATGTACATATGTGTATATAAGTGTATTGAACGATATTTGAAACGGGGTTTTATTGTATATATTAAGAAGACAAAAGAAGCTGAACTGGCAGGGTTGCGCGTCGCGCGGATAGGTTGCGCGCCGCGCCATCTGACTGGGACAGATTCTCCATTCTTTTAAATTAGATATTTGGAGGGTATTTTGGTAAAATCAATTGGAGGCCGGATTTAATGCTTGGGATCAGATGTTAGAGTATCATTTACTCAAAAACTCACCAGCCTTATCCCTTTCAATTCAAGTTTAGAGAGAGAGTGATTGTAGAGTGAGAAAGCTCACTTTGAAGGAGAAGAAGCTCGTTTCGGGTTTAATCGCAAGCTTTAAAGTTGTGCATCTCGTCATTTGCTACATTTTGATAGTTGTGGTATGCCTTAACTTTCTTTTCTTAATTTGATTTTGTGTATGGGTTAGGGTTTGTGTTAAAGATGAACATTAAGACCCATTTTAAGTAAATTGGGTGTTCTTGGGTAATTTGGGTCATGTAGACTCAATTATGTGTAAGCTAGGGTTTTAAATGTATAAATTGTTGTTATGAAACCCTAATTGGCTAGTAATTTGTTAGAACACCTTGAGGAAGTGTAAATGGGTGTGATTTGGGCATAAATGAACCAAAATGGGTGTGTTGACTTTTATCGAGTCAAATGGGTCAAAATGGACCAAGATGGGTCAATATTAGTGTTTTGTGCTAAAACCTAGTGTTCTAATGTGCGTGAAGGCCATGAGTGCCAAGTGTTAGGGTTTTTGGTGAAAACGACCCAATTTAGGGTTAGTTGTCAAAATGGGTCAAGATGACCTAGGATGGTGTGTGTTATGAGATTAGACCAAGTTGATTGATTAATTATGCTTGTGAAATAGGTACGTTACCTTGGAATTCAAGCTTGGTTTAATAATCACCGAAGGCATAAGGTGAGTGGAATAATTATGCGTATGTGTATATAATGTATTTATTTGTGTTGCACGAATGTGGTATTGTCGCGGTGTTTAAGACACCACATTCTAAGTAACGAGTAGCATTGTCGCGGTGTTTAAGACACTACTCATGGTATGATTGACTTGTGGTATTGTCGCGGTGTTTAAGACACCACAATGTCATGGGAGTGGAAGTGTCGCGGTGATTAAGACACCACTCATTGTATTGAATGAAGTGTGGATTCGTCGCGGTGTTTAAGACGCCACATTGTTGTAAGGGTGAGTAGTCGCGGTGTTTAAGACATCACCCGGGGACTAGTGATTACGCGGTGTGTAAGTAACACTAGTGGACGTTATGAACTCCAACGGTCTTGTAAGTACCGCTTCCCGTGTTCGAATTGGTTAACCAAGGTTATGTGAATTATGTATTGGAAGTATTAATTTATGAATCGTATGCTTTTGTATTATTAGTTACTTGTGGATTTGCGGTTTATGGTATATGCATAATATTGTGCATGATTGTCGAATTGTTGAACCGAGTATGATGTTGTGTAAGTGATGCAAGTAAGTAGATTATATATGTGTATGTATAATTATTGTGCTCACTAAGCTTTGCTTACCCTCTCGTTGTTTACCTTTTTATAGGTTCGTGTGTGGATAAGGGTAAGGGCATTACCTTGGATTGAGTTTCCCGCTTCGATGATTAAGAAGCGCTTTTGGTTTTGGCTTGGAGTTTGACCGAGACTTGGGTAGTTTAACCCCAAACACCATGCTCGTTGTGTCGTTTGGCAATTAAACTTTTGTGGTCGAAACTCTAATTTGTATTAAACTTGTATTCTTACACTTAGTCGCAATTTGGGCACGTGTGGGCCCCACTTTGTAAAACTCGCTCAAACCTTAGTTATGTGCTAGTTTTACATATATGAATGTATGGTTAAAAGCGTTTTGGCTAAAAATGTCGAGAACTAGTCAAACATTTTCGTTAAATAGACTTCCGGGGACAGCGGGCTGTCCAGGTGGTTTGGCGCGCCGCGCGGCCACCTGGCGCGCCGCGCAGATGGCCTGCACCAGAAATTTTTTTTTTTTTGTTTGAAATTTCGTCGTGTTTGGTCGGTTACGGTTTGGGTTGTTACAAGTGGTATCAGAGCATGGTCTAAGGGATTTAGGTGACTTGAGATAGGCGCCTAGACTTAGACTTTTGTGTGTGCATTGTGCGGACTTGTAGGACTTTGGGTCGGACCGGGTCTTGGTTAGCGCATAGGTTTATATGAACTAATCATGCGTTATTGTTTGTGTTGTATAGCAATCATCGAGCGAAATGAACGTTGTACTAGCGAGTTAACGCGACGAGCTCGCGTAGTAATGATTAGCTACCCTTACTACGGGTGCAAATCGTGTCAAGCAAGCGATGTACGACGATTGTCGAGCAAGATGGAGTGGTATGGTGTATATGTATATATGTGTCATGTCTTTAGTTTCGTTGTTTAATCTTTTCCGTTTTATAGAATGAAGATGAGAAACGGACACGACACCGATATTGGGGGCACGAGCGAGGACCTCGAGTTCACGGCCAAGGTTGAGGCCATCTTTCAACGCCAAAAGGCGGAGTTTCGCGAAGATGTTAAGAAGATGTTTCTCGAGACGATTGACGAACAAGTCGTCACTTTGGTTAAGGAGCAAATTAAGATTGCTCTTCAAGAAGAAAATGGGGGAAGGCGTGACTTTTTCTTCAAGAACTTTAGGGATGCTCAACCTCCTACTTTTGAGGGCGATCGGGACCCACTCAAGAGTGCCCGATTCATCTCCGATATGGAGGGGGCCTTCCGTACTTGTGAGTGTCCACCCGACAAGAAGACTAGGTATGGTTGTAGCATGTTAAGGGGTGACGCGAAATTGTGGTGGGACGCTAAGATCCAACTCTATGGTGAAGAACAATGTATGGACTTCACTTGGGAGGAATTTAAAGCGGAGTTCTTCGATGAGTACCGAACTTCGGCCGATCTTACAAGACTTAAAGACGAGCTACGTACCTTGAGGCAGGGGTCGATGGACTTGAACACTCTCAAATCCGTGTTCTTGTCCAAGACGCAATTTTGCCCGGAGTATGTCGGGAATGATAAAATGTTGAAAGAAGATTTCTATCGAACCTTGAATGATAGTTATCAAGAAAAGATTAGCGTAAACGTGGTGAAGAGCTTCGATGAGTTGTTTAATATGGCGAAAGGGTTTGAAGCGATTGTGTTGAGGAAGAGAAAGTATGAAGGTTCGAGTCACTCAAATTTTTCAAGCAAGAAGTCAAAGAAAGGCCCAACCGAGAGTGTGGGGAGTGTGAAGAGAGGTGCCTCGGGAGATTTCCCCTATACTTGTCATAATTGTGGGCGAAGGGGGCATATGGCTCGTGATTGTACCAAACCATCTTCTACTACAAAATTCACTTGCTACAATTGTGGGAAGGAGGGACACAAGAAACCCGAGTGTCCCGAGTTGCGTAATGATAATGCTAAGCGGATAGAGAAGGCAGCGGGTATGGCTAGGGGTCGTAACTACTTGATGTCTAATGAAGAAGCTAAACAATCCAATGAAGTCGTTTCAGGTACTTTCATGGTTAATTCTAATCCGGCTCGGATACTTTTTGATAGTGGTGCTAATTTGTCTTTCGTATCTCCAAGATTTGTGCCTAAGTTAAATAAACCGCTAGTAAAGTTGAGTCGTCCGGTAGAAGTTGAAATAGCGGATGGCAAGACGGCGCTAGTGGTTGATGTGTGTAAAAATTGCAATGTTGTGTTTGGCGCCGAAAGTTTCGAAATTGATCTTATTCCGATGACTTTGGGTGATTTTGATGTTGTCGTTGGTATGGATTGGCTCGATCGTTATAGAGCCGATATTGCATGCCACGACAAGTTTATTCGTGTAAAGACCCCAAGTGGGGGAGAGATGATTATTCATGGTGACAAATGAAGGAGATCGGTGCCGATATGCACTTTTGCTCGGGCACGACGTCACGTTGTTACCGGTGGTATGGCTTTCCTTGCTCATGTTGTCGACACTCGTAATGAGCCACCACCAATTCGTGAAATTCCGGTAGTTAATGAGTTTGAAGATGTCTTTCCGGATGAGTTACCGGGTGTCCCGGCAGAAAGACAAGTCGAATTTCGCATCGAGTTGGTTCCGGGGGCTATCCCCATTGCTAAAACTCCTTATCGTTTAGCACCAACGGAGATGCAAGAGTTATTGAATCAAATTCAAGAATTGCTCGAGAAGGGTTTTATCCGACCGAGTGCTTCGCCATGGGGCGCTCCGGTCTTATTTGTGAAGAAGAAAGACGGTAGTATGCGTATGTGCATTGATTACCGTGAGTTGAATAAAGTGACGATCAAGAATCGTTATCCACTACCTAGGATCGACGATTTGTTTGATCAACTTCAAGGCGCAACGTATTTCTCTAAGATCGACCTACGGTCCGGCTATCACCAAATGCGGGTCCGTGAGGAAGATATTGAGAAAACGGCTTTCCGAACGCGTTACGGGCATTATGAATTTGTAGTTATGCCCTTCGGTCTTACGAATGCACCGGCGGCATTCATGGATCTTATGAACCGGGTGTGCCAACCTATGTTGGACAAGTCGGTTATTGTATTCATTGACGACATACTAGTCTACTCGAAAAGTATGCACGAACATGAACGTCACTTACGTGAAGTTTTGAAGACGCTAAGAAAAGAGAAGTTGTATGCAAAGTTCTCTAAATGTGAATTTTGGCTAAGGGAGGTTCAATTCCTTGGTCACATTGTGAACAAAAGCGGTATCCAAGTGGATCCGGGGAAGATTGAGACGGTGAAGAGTTGGGGACGACCGACTACGCCCACGGAGATCCGAAGTTTTCTCGGATTGGCCGGTTATTATCGTCGGTTTATCCAAGACTTTTCTAAGATCGCCTCTCCATTAACAAAGTTGACGAGGAAGAGTGCTAAGTTCAATTGGGAAAACGAGCAAGAAATTGCTTTTCAATTATTGAAAGAGAAGTTGTGTCAAGCTCCGGTGTTAGTGTTACCGGAAGGCGTCGAAGACATGGTGGTTTATTGTGATGCTTCCTTAAATGGGCTCGGGTGTGTTCTTATGCAAAGGGGTAAAGTCATTGCTTATGCCTCTCGACAATTAAAGGAACACGAAACGAGGTACCCGACTCATGATCTTGAAATGGCGGCGGTTGTGCATGCGTTGAAAATTTGGCGCCACTACTTGTATGGTGTCAAGTGTACGATATATTCGAATCATAAGAATTTGAAACACCTTTTTACTCAAAGGGATTTGAATTATCGTCAACGTAGATGGATGGATGTGGTGAAAGATTATGATTGTGAGATACTTTACCATCCGGGTAAGGCGAATGTGGTCGCGGATGCGTTAAGTCGAAAGACTCAACATCCGGCGATACGTATAACATCGTTACGTTTGATTATCACTAACGACTTTCTTGAAAAGATGGGTGAAGACCAAATAGAGGCTTATGTTCACGATAAGCACACGGAACGAATTGTGGGCCAATCGGAGTTTATTACTATGGGTCCGCGGGGTTTGTTGTCCTTTCAAGGAAGGGTGTGGGTGCCTAAGACGGGTGATTACCGACGGATGCTACTCGATGAAGCACATAAGTCGAAATATTCCATTCATCCGGGCGCGACGAAAATGTATCATGACTTGAAGAAAGATTATTGGTGGCCGGGCATGAAACGCGATGTTGTAAAATACGTTGAACGATGTGTTACTTGTTTGCAAGTTAAAGCCGAACATCAAAAGCCGTATGGTAAGTTGCAACCGTTAGAGATCCCGAAATGGAAATGGGAGCACATTACCATGGACTTCATCACTAAATTACCTAAGACGGCGAGAACTCAATATGATTCGATTTGGGTTATAGTGGATCGGTTGACGAAAAGCGCTTTGTTTCTTCCTATAAAAGAAGCAATATCGTCGGAGGCCTTGGCTAAGTTGTTTATCAAGGAAGTGGTCTCGCGACATGGCGTTCCTATATCTATTATTTCGGATCGAGATACCCGTTTTACATCTCGATTTTGGGAAAAGTTTCACGAAGATATGGGTACACAATTAAAGTTGAGCACGGCGTATCATCCTCAAACGGACGGTCAAACTGAACGTACGAACCAAACCTTGGAAGATATGTTACGGGCGTGCATTATCGATTTCGGTGGTAGTTGGGATGAGCATCTACCTTTGGTGGAATTTTCGTACAATAATAGTTTTCATACTAGTATCGGGATGCCACCGTACGAGATGCTTTATGGTCGAAGGTGTCGAACTCCCATTTGTTGGGGAGAAGTGGGACAAAGGGAAATCGGGAGTACCGATTTGGTTCTAGAGACGAATAACAAGATTGATATTATCCGGGAGCATTTGAAAAAGGCTCAAGATAGGCAAAAGTCGTATGCCGATAAACGTAGACGGACGATCGAATTCCAAGAGGGCGACATGGTCATGCTTAAGGTTTCGCCATGGAAGGGTATTATTCGATTTCGAAAACGGGGAAAGTTAGGTCCTCGGTATATTGGGCCGTTTAAAGTTTTGGCTCGTGTTGGTGAAGTTGCATATCGATTGGAATTGCCCGAAGAGCTTGCGGGGATCCATAATACGTTTCATGTTTCTCACCTCCGTAAGTGTCTTGCGGACGATTCCTCATGGATGCCTTTAGATGAGATCGAACTAAACAATAAGTTGGAGTATATTGAAGAGCCGATTGCCATACTTGATGAGAAGGTCAAACGATTGAGACATAAGGAGGTTAGGACCTACAAAGTTCAATGGCGACGGAATAAAGGTTCCGAGTTTACATGGGAACCCGAAGAGTTCGTGTTAGTCTATCTTCCTGCTTGTCATGCGGCTTGGATTGCGAGGACGCAATCCGAATGAGTGGGGGAGAGTTGTAAGACCCGAATAATTGTAATGTACATATGTGTATATAAGTGTATTGAACGATATTTGAAACAGGGTTTTATTGTATATATTAAGAAGACAAAAGAAGCTGAACTGGCAGGGTTGCGCGCCGCGCGGATAGGTGGCGCGCCGCACCATCTGACTGGGACAGATTCTCCATTCTTTTAAATTAGATATTTGGAGGGTATTTTGGTAAAATCAATTGGAGGCCGGATTTAATGCTTGGGATCAGATGTTAGAGTATCATTTACTCAAAAACTCACCAACCTTATCCCTTTCAATTCAAGTTTAGAGAGAGAGTGATTGTAGAGTGAGAAAGCTCACTTTGAAGGAGAAGAAGCTCGTTTCGGGTTTAATCGCAAGCTTTAAAGTTGTGCATCTCGTCATTTGCTACATTTTGATAGTTGTGGTATGCCTTAACTTTCTTTTCTTAATTTGATTTTGTGTATGGGTTAGGGTTTGTGTTAAAGATGAACATTAAGACCCATTTTAAGTAAATTGGGTGTTCTTGGGTAATTTGGGTCATGTAGACTCAATTATGTGTAAGCTAGGGTTTTAAATGTATAAATTGTTGTTATGAAACCCTAATTGGCTAGTAATTTGTTAGAACACCTTGAGGAAGTGTAAATGGGTGTGATTTGGGCATAAATGACCCAAAATGGGTGTGTTGACTTTTATCGAGTCAAATGGGTCAAAATGGACCAAGATGGGTCAATATTAGTGTTTTGTGCTAAAACCTAGTGTTCTAATGTGCGTGAAGGCCATGAGTGCCAAGTGTTAGGGTTTTTGGTGAAAACGACCCAATTTAGGGTTAGTTGTCAAAATGGGTCAAGATGACCTAGGATGGTGTGTGTTATGAGATTAGACCAAGTTGATTGATTAATTATGCTTGTGAAATAGGTACGTTACCTTGGAATTCAAGCTTGGTTTAATAATCACCGAAGGCATAAGGTGAGTGGAATAATTATGCGTATGTGTATATAATGTATTTATTTGTGTTGCACGAATGTGGTATTGTCGCGGTGTTTAAGACACCACATTCTAAGTAACGAGTAGCATTGTCGCGGTGTTTAAGACACTACTCATGGTATGATTGACTTGTGGTATTGTCGCGGTGTTTAAGACACCACAATGTCATGGGAGTGGAAGTGTCGCGGTGATTAAGACACCACTCATTGTATTGAATGAAGTGTGGATTCGTCGCGGTGTTTAAGACGCCACATTGTTGTAAGGGTGAGTAGTCGCGGTGTTTAAGACATCACCCGGGGACTAGTGATTACGCGGTGTGTAAGTAACACTAGTGGACGTTATGAACTCCAACGGTCTTGTAAGTACCGCTTCCCGTGTTCGAATTGGTTAACCAAGGTTATGTGAATTATGTATTGGAAGTATTAATTTATGAATCGTATGCTTTTGTATTATTAGTTACTTGTGGATTTGCGGTTTATGGTATATGCATAATATTGTGCATGATTGTCGAATTGTTGAACCGAGTATGATGTTGTGTAAGTGATGCAAGTAAGTAGATTATATATGTGTATGTATAATTATTGTGCTCACTAAGCTTTGCTTACCCTCTCGTTGTTTACCTTTTTATAGGTTCGTGTGTGGATAAGGGTAAGGGCATTACCTTGGATTGAGTTTCCCGCTTCGATGATTAAGAAGCGCTTTTGGTTTTGGCTTGGAGTTTGACCGAGACTTGGGTAGTTTAACCCCAAACACCATGCTCGTTGTGTCGTTTGGCAATTAAACTTTTGTGGTCGAAACTCTAATTTGTATTAAACTTGTATTCTTACACTTAGTCGCAATTTGGGCACGTGTGGGCCCCACTTTGTAAAACTCGCTCAAACCTTAGTTATGTGCTAGTTTTACATATATGAATGTATGGTTAAAAGCGTTTTGGCTAAAAATGTCGAGAACTAGTCAAACATTTTCGTTAAATAGACTTCCGGGGACAGCGGGCTGTCCAGGTGGTTTGGCGCGCCGCGCGGCCACCTGGCGCGCCGCGCAGATGGCCTGCACCAGAAAATTTTTTTTTTTTGTTTGAAATTTCGTCGTGTTTGGTCGGTTACGGTTTGGGTTGTTACAATAAAAAAAGATGTAACAAATAAATTTGTATATATATTTGCTCGATTACAATTATGTATATTAATAAATAAATAAATAAATGATATAGGTTCGTGAATCCGAGGTCAACCTTGCATCGTTTAGTTGTTCAATGTCGTTATATGTATTTTTACTATAAAATACAATACGGTGAGTTCATTTGATTCCTTTTTACTCTTTACATTTTTGGGACTGAGAATACATGCGCTGTTTTTACAACTGCTTTATTAAATTCTTTTGAAATATATTTTGAACTGCGAATACATGAATTGCTTTTATAAATGTTTGACGAGATAGACACAAGTAAAACATTCCTCGAATGAATTATTATGCAGACAGAAGTTCTGCGGATTATTATTGAATTATGTGGACATGATAGTT
The DNA here is from genome assembly GCF_046630445.1 of Rutidosis leptorrhynchoides. Taxonomy (NCBI): domain Eukaryota; kingdom Viridiplantae; phylum Streptophyta; class Magnoliopsida; order Asterales; family Asteraceae; genus Rutidosis; species Rutidosis leptorrhynchoides. The sequence continues at coordinate 244,701,517 of NC_092343.1, forward strand.
GCCACCATTGAATTATGTGGACATGATAATTGCCACCATTGAATTATGTGGACATGATAATTGCCACCATTGATATGAATGTTATGTATTGAGAGAATGATTTTTATACACAAGTTATGTGTATGTTATTTTGTGCACGGGATATGTGTACGGTTACTAAGATTTATGAAAGATGATTTCGTACACGAGAAAGGTGTACTGTATTTAAAAGATATCGCATGTACATTATAGGTGGGTATAGGATTCGGGCCCATTTGTACCATGCAGCATTTAAATGTTGTGGTCTATCAAAATGATGAATTTTATTGTTTTAAGATAAACCTATGAACTCACCAACCTTTTGGTTGACACTTGAAAGCATGTTTATTCTCAGGTATGAAAGAAATCTTCCGCTGTGCATTTGCTCATTTTAAGGACATTACTTGGAGTCGATCATCGCCCTGGAATCAAATGTTGATGACTTCATCCAGTTTGATTAGGACGGGGTATTTCAATTTCACCCTCCACCGCCGATGGAAGAGCGTCAGGGACCACATAGTGACAAGTGGTGTGACTTTCATGAGGCATATGGACATGAAACAGATAATTACAAATCATTAATGAGAGAGATCATTGCAAAGATCAAGGCTGGCGAGTTGAATCATCTGTTGCCAGGGAAAAAATATCGGCGAAATGATCCAAACAAACGTTTTGCTTGGCAGGGAAAAGTACGTCACGGTGGACGACGTGACTGGAACAGAAGGGAAAAATGGAATGATGAAAGGGATCCAACTCCAGAAATGCACATCAAGGTCATATGGAATGAGGAGCAGGAAAATGAAGCAGACGGAGAACGCAGAACGGAGAGCTGGATGTATGCTCCAATCATATTTCATACCATTCCAAATTGGCACTTGTCAGAAGAGCCAGTGGTCATTTCAGCTATAATAGCAAACAGAAACATCTCTCGCATTTATACTAACACAGGTAGTAAAGCAGATATTTTGTATTTGCATTGTTTTAAGGAATATCCGTTCAGCGTGAAGAATCGGTTACGCTACAAGAACTTAAAGATTGCTGGTATTACGGGTGAATCAATAAGAGCAGTTGGTAAAGTAAAACTGGATGTCACACTAGGAACACACCCTTTGGTCAGTACATAAATTGTGGACTTTACAGTTATTGATGGCAGATCACGGTTCAGTGCGTTGTTCGGTAGGCGGACCCTTCGAAAATTCAGAGTAATTACTTCTACACCGCATGCATAATTGCAGTTCCCAACACTAAACGGTGTAACAGTGATACACTCTGAATATGTTGGACCACCAAGGGAAAGATCAGTGGTTCATGAGGCTCCAGGAAATTTTGTCAGGGGGAATCATCAAGGCAGTTGTTTAGAAGAGATGATGTGAACGGGTACTTCAAACCACCTAAAATGTGGTAACATTGAAAGCAGGACACAATACGGTACACGAACAACAGTATAACATCCTGAATCTCGCAGAACAGTTTTTATCACATTTTAAATTTTCATCAGTTCAGGCAACAACACAATACACTTTTTGTAATTTTCTAATTGGGACTTGATCACCCCATGCGAAGATATTACACAAAAATGTTGTATGTGTGACAGTATTATCAATAAAATTTTAAAATTTTCTTACACACAGCATTGCGCGTTACGAATGTAAAGCATGGCATTCATTCCTACCCACATAAGGCAAGGCATTTTTATGTCCCCGATGGTAGAAGCTCTTGTGTCAACATTATAGACACAAGGGATCGGCTGGCGCAAAGTATTAACTTCGCTAGAGGGCACCGAGGCAAAACTAAAGATCTCATAATGTCATGACAGACAAAATGGTTTATCACAACGGCATAAATCCATTTATAACTTGTAAACATAATACTTTAAATACAAGTGTATTTTATAAAGCCGCACAAAACCTAAGCGCAACACGCTAGACGGAACATTGCTAGTTCCATAAACAGAATTTTCTCTAACACATTTATCAATTTTTATAACATACGGATATAATACTATCATTATGATTCATTCACATCCTATTTCAGAAGTTATCAAAAGACTTCTCGTTATTTCTTCATAACATCATTCAGTTAATGCAGAACGGAGAATGAATAAATTGTTTATGCAGAAATTATAGAAATATATTTGTTTTGCTCAAAACAAATCAGATATACAAATATTAAACTCAAAACACAATAACATTTAAGTAGCAGTATACTTTAGACTCATAAAGGTTAATGCTGTGATGAGTATCACGAACAGCGAATGACGGATTGCAGTTCAATGCATAATCAAAAATCAGTTTAAGGCAAACATCATTTCATATGATACGCTATATGAATTTAAATGCACATAACAGCACAATAATAAACAACAAAAAATGCTGACATTAAACATAATGACAGTATATACAGATAATTTATCAGCATCAAGTTATTGTATATTGTTATTACAGAGAAAATACTTTCTTAAATAGGCACATCTAAAATGTCCTTAACTGACACATCTTCCCTAGCACACACTTCCTCTAAAGAGTTAATCTTCAATGAAGTTACTTCATCCATGGCCACTTTCAGTCTAGCATCAGCACCTGGTTTGATAAATTTTGCAATAGCGGTTGGTAGGGGGTCAGGCTTCACGGGCAGAGCATCCAAAATTTCCAAGGTAGCATCTGAAAGATCACTTTCTGTGGATGCCTGAAGATACCTATGAAAAGTTTGCCCAATAAGGGGAGAACTCAACACCCTCTGCATTAATGCAGGAATCCCATTCTTCAATTCTACAAATTTTTTCTCTGAAACTGCAGCAGTAATGGCTTTTTCATCAACATGACATTTTTCTAGTTCAACCATTCTTTTCAAATCTTCTACTTCTTTCAACAGTTTTTCTTTCTCTTCAATAACCTTCTCTTTCTCAGTCCTCTCTGCAACACATTTTTTCTCAATTAGCTGCAATGCCTCCTCTTTCTTTTTTGCCATGTCAACTGCCGTTTTCCACTTAAGATCAGCATTTTTAAGTCAATCTCCATCCTTTTCAACTTGCTAGAAGTATGGATAGCATTATCCACAAGCTTTGCTTGGGCCTCTTACATTTTCAAACCATGAAGAACATGGTGATTCAGAAGTAGTAGTGATGCAGCTGTTGATTGGCAACTTTGTTTAAGGGTCATTGCAGATAGAGAGGAAGAAAGATCAGCAATTGTATTTCCCTGCAACATAAACATATGATCAATGAATTACAGTTAAAATGAACAATACAGATAGATTTTCACGACTTAGTTGGTAATATGCACCTTCAGAAAATTGGCAAAGCTGTCGGATTTGTTTACAGGATTTTCTAAAAACCCTCTTAAGTTGACCAGGGGAACAACGGAAGGCGGCTGTGATGCGGAAGAAGATTGTGTTGTATCAACCCTTGATGAAGTTAATGGATTAGTATAAGGAGGAGTTTTAACAGTATTATCTTCATCCGCTTCTTCATTCTCTTCTTCATCATTATCATTCTCAGCATCAATAACTTTATCACTCTTATCACCACTAGCAGTGGCTTTGTCACCATGTATTGATAAATTCGGTTCTGCATCATAGATAATCAATTTTACAGATAAACATTAACAAACATTATATAGTACAGAAGAAAAGGATGAAGACATACTTCTTTTCTTTATTTGTTGAGAAGCTTTGCTAGATGCACGATTCTACAAACGTTTTGTGCGTTTTCCAGTTTTCTTAGTAATAGACGGTTTTGGATCAGACTCAATAATTTCCACATCTGATGAGGAAGGTTGCACAGTATCATCATTATCACCTTCCGTAGGCCGTTTAGGGCTATTCAATTGTTCTTCAAACGCAGTATCTCTGGCCTTGTCAGCCTTAAGTTCAGCAGCAGTTTTTGGCCGTTCAGAAACAGTAAGAGCATCCAGATTGGCCTTCTTGAATATTTTAAAAATCTGCATTTCATTTTCTGCAAAGCATAATACACGCATTGAATGCAAGGCACATACGAATACATTTTACAGTAATGTAATGTAAGTAAAACACATCTCAGTTACCTACCACAGCCTTTCCAATGCAACACTGGCACAAATCCATCACACCAATTATCACTCATTCCACACCGCGCTAAGATGGCTTCATTATCAGCATAAGAACGCTGTGGAAGTTCCAGTGATTTCCACTTTTCAACAGTAATTCTTTCATCATCAGACAAATCAATTGACTTACCCCTATTTTGGTTTTCCTCCATTTTCGAATGTTTGCCCAATTATCCTAAATAACTCTTTCATTAATAAAGAAAAAGGGTTCTTTCCATCCTTTCAGAGAAGTTTCTTTTGTTCCAGTAAAAGCTTTATTGGCTTTACAATCAAAAGTATACCAACATTTACCTATCAATCGAGTCCTAAACAATTCGTGAAAAACATTTATACTAGGAGTCTTGTTAACAGCATTACAGTATAGTTTAAAAAGCACAATTTTTTGTAAACCTAATGGGTGAATCTGACTAAGGCCAATCTCATAGTGAGATAACATTGATTGCAGAAATATGGTGGGGGGAATACGAAGGATTCCAATTGTAAGCTGAAGCTTATATAGTGTAATCATCTTTTTAGGAGGATTATTTGCCCTAGCATCGGGAAAAGGAACCATGGGGTTCAATAATCTAAGGTTTCTATGATCTATACATAGTGTGATGACCCGGGAATTTCTGACCAAATTTAAATTTGAATCTTATTTGATTTCGATACGATAAGCAAAGTCTGTAATGTTAAGTCTCAAAGTTTTTGAACTGTTGCCATACATTCAATTAACCTTTGGCTATTCCCGACGATTCACGAACTTTTAATTGTAAACAGAAATATATGTATAGATAAATTATATATGTAAATATTTAAAAATAATAAATTAAATATATTAATAAACTATTATGGGATTTAAGATAACTTAAAATAACTAGAAACTTGTATTTTGAATACTTAGAGCATATTGAACATAAGTGATTTCGAACAGAATATGTCAACGTTAACAATGTATTAAATGTATAATGTTATACTTTAGGTTTATTTTCTCCAATATATATATATATATATATATATATATATATATATATATAATGTTGTTATTTAAAACATAATTATATATAGTATATATTTATGAAATCTATATTTAATTATTAATGTATGTATATTAATATATATTAAAATATATAAAAATTTAATATCCAATATAAATTATTATAGAATGTGTTACATGATATTACGTAATTAATAAAATATAATACAAGTTAAAACATAGTTGTTATAATACTACTTCTTTTGTTATTATCATGAACATAAATATTAATATTATTATCAGTATTAATTATATTATGATATAAATATGAAATTTGATATCTATAAATTGTTATATTATTATTATTAACATTACTATCATTAATAATATTGAAATTAATAAAATTAGTAATATTATTGTATTATTAATAATATTATTATTACCATTGGTATTATTTATTATTAAACTTATTAAAGTTATCAATTTTTTTTCTCATTAATATTATTTACTATTATTATCAATATGATTATTTTGATTAATAACATTATTACTAGTGCTATTATTATTAGTATTAATGTTTTGATTATTTATAATATTATTAACTATACTATTATTAATACATTTATTATTAATATTAATATCTAATATTAAAAATAAATTATATATATATATAACGCGTACATCACTATCTGATGAGGATAGAACCAAAAATATTTTTATATTTTTTTTTTCTTTTCTCTGTCACCCGTGACTATCAATTATTTCCTAGTATAATCGGTTGATGTTAATTTAGAAGCTGAATTTTTTTGATCTCTATCATCATTCACGCAAGTACATACCTGCAAACATCCCTCATTAATCTGTTATATCAATTTTTTTATTTTTCTTTCGATAACCTCTGTATTTGATTGCAAATTACAAAATCCAAAATTCAAATGAATTAGAAAAATCTGGAAATAGGGTTGTGTTAGGAATCCTTTGTGTAAACTTCCTGCAAAGTTTCACAATCCAAATCCTCTTATCAATTGTTAATTTTGAGGTCAAAGTTTTGTTTTTAAAAAAGTCAAAATTTGTTCTTGGATCGAATTCGCGTTCTTGTTGCTGTTTCCGATCAAATTGATGATTCAAAAAGTTTTGTGGAGTAATTTGAAATGTATCTTATGTTGAAACCTTTTACTAAAATGTCCTCAAATCATCAATCAATTTTTTTTTCTTTTTCTCTTATTCACGTCGAGCAGCAGCACTAGTTCTTTTTTATTTATTTTTTTTTTCAAAGTAATTAATCACATATAAGTGATTATATATTGAATATTAAGTTTTAAATTGATTTTGTAAATCACGATTTGGTTTTGGTTGAGTTAGGATCCGTATGTTTGTGTAGTGAAGAAGAAGGAGATAATAACAGTTTATAATTATTTTCGAGTCATAATATAACAGAAAGACTATACAGCTCGAATGGTTTAGGGAGGTGTTGGTTTAACGAAGGGTCTTGGGTTCGAATCTCGCAGCAGCCATATTTTTTTTACAAGGGCTTATAAGGTAGTTTTACTAGTTATTATTATTATTATTATTATTATTATTATTATTATTATTATTATTATTATTATTATTATTATTATTATTATTATTATTATTATTATTATTATTATTATTTTTCTTATTATTGTTATTGTTATTGTTGGTACTAATTATTATTGTTATAATTGTTATTATTACTAAAGTTATTATAATTACTTAATATTATTATTATTATTAAGTATTAGGATTATTATTATTATTATTATTATTATTATTATTATTATTATTATTATTATTATTATTATTATTATTATTATTATTATTATTATTATTCTTATTATTATATTATAAAATAATACAAGTTATTATTACTCTCACTAATATTAGTACAAATATCATTTTCTTAATAATTAGTTTTATTATTATTATTATTAACATATGTATCAATTTTAACAACATCGTTATTTATATTAGTATTATCAATATCAAGAAAGTTATTATTATTAGTAAATCATTATTATCAAAACTATCATTTTCGTGGCAAATAATTATTTTGTACCTAAAATATACTTAATACATACATTATAATGATATAAATAGTTTATATATCACTTACCAATTATAATAACATTATTTATATAAATAATTATATATATAACGAATTAAGAATATTTTAATAAAATACTAACCATATATATATAGAGATATATATTAATATAACGAAATATATAAATATTAAACATTTAAAATATATACACAAACTAATTAAGTATAATATATAATTCAAGTTATAATATATAAATGTGTTCGAATACGATTATACATTTTAATATATATAAACAAATGATATAGGTTCGTGAATCCGATGCCAACCCTGCATTATTCAGTTTGTCTAATGTTGTCATATGTATTTTTACTACAAAATACATTAGGTGAGTTTCATTTGCCTTTTTACTCTTTATATTTTTGGGCTGAGAATACATGCGCAATTTTTATAAATGTTTTACAAAATAGACACAAGTAATTGAAACTACATTATATGGTTGAATTATCGAAATCGAATATGCCCTTTTTATTAAGTCTGGTAAACTAAGAATTAGGGAACAGACACCCTAATTGACGCGAACTCTAAAGGTAGATCTATCGGGCCCAACAAGCCCCATCCAAAGTACCGGATGCTTTAGTACTTTGAAATTTATATCATGTCCGAAGGAGGATCCCGGAATGATGGGGATATTCTTATATATACACATTATGAATGTCGGTTACCAGGTGTTCAATCCATATGAATGATATTTTTGTCTCTATGCATGGGACGTATGTTTATGAGAAATGGAAATATGAAATCTTGTGGTCTATTAAAATTATGAAATGATTATTTATGCTAAACTAATGAACTTACCAACCTTTTAGTTGACACTTGAAAGCATGTTTATTCTCAGGTACGAAAGAAATCTTCCGCTGTGTAATTGCTCATTTTAAAGATATTACTTGGGGTCATTCATGACATATTTCAAAAGACTTTGCATTCGAGTCATTGATATCATCAAGATTATTATTAAATCAATTATAGTTAGATATATTATAAAATGGTATGCATGCCGTCAACTTTCGATGTAATGAAATATTGTCTTTTCAAAAATGAATGCAATGTTTGTAAAATGTATCATATAGAGGTCAAGTACCTCATGATGAAATCAACTATTGTGAATTGTTTATAATCGATACGGACTTCGTCCGGATAGATTAGGACGGGTCTCTACAGTTGGTATCAGAGCAGAGGTCTTAGCGAACCATGTCTGCATTAGTGTGTCTAACTGATAAGTCGTTAGGATGCATTAGTGAGTCTGGACTTCGACCGTGTCTGCATGTCAAAAGTTTTGCTTAGCGTTTTGTGTCAAAAATTACCTGCTTATCATTCTTAGAGAATCACTTGCTTATCATTCTTAGTCTAGACACGTTTTACTGCATTGACTGCATGAATAGTGTATAGACAAAATTAATATTTTAGTGTATTTGCTACTTTATATCTTAGCGTATCTGTTACTGTAACTTTGCCTGACAACTTCCGTAGATTCCTCCGTAACTTATGGGATTTTAGTATTATACATGCATATGTAAATTATGTATTGCAGGGTACTAATCTACATCCTATAATCTATTTCTTGTAGGGACCCATCTTAATCCATCCGGACGAAGTCCATATCGATTACAAACGATTCACAACAGTTGATTACATCGCGAGGTAATTGACTTCTATATGATACATTTTATAAACATTGCATTCGTTTTTAAAAGACAAACTTTCGTTACACCGATAGTTGACAAGCATGCATAGCATTTCACAATATATTCAAATATAATTGACTTAATAATAATCTTGATGAACTCAAAGACTCGAATGCAATGTCTTTTTGAAATATGTCATGAATGACTCCAAGTAATATCCCTACTATGAGCAAATGCACAGCGGAAGATTTCTTTCGTACCTGAAAATAAACATGCTTTAAAGTGTCAACCAAAAGGTTGGTGAGTTCATTAGTTTATCATTACAATCATTTCAATATTTTAATAGACCACAAGATTTCATATTTCAATTTCTCATAAACATACGTCCCATACATAGAGACAAAAATATCATTCATATGGATTGAACTCCTGGTAACCGACATTCACAATATACATATAAGAATATCCCCATCATTCCGGGATCCTCCTTCGGACATGATATAAATTTCGAAGTACTAAAGCATCCGGTACTTTGGATGGGGCTTGTTGGGCCCGATAGATCTATCTTTAGAGTTCGCGTCAATTAGGGTGTCTGTTCCCTAATTCTTAGGTTACCAGACTTAATAAAAAGGGGCATATTCGATTTCGATCATTCAACCATATAATGTAGTTTCAATTACTTGTGTCTATTTCGTAAAACAGTTATAAAAACAGCGCATATATTCTCAGTCCCAAAAATATATATTGCAAAAGCATTTAAAAAGGGAGCAAATGAAACTCACGCATATAAATATTGTAAAACAGTTAATAAAGCATTTGCATGTATTCTCAGCCTAAAACGTAAAGAGTAAAAAGAAATGAAACTCACCTAATGTATTTTGTAGTAAAAATACATAGAACGACATTGAACAAGAATATGGTTGACTTCGAATTCACGAACCTATATCATTTGTATATATATTAAAATATATAATCGTAATCGAACAAGTTTATATATCATAATATTTACATATTAAAAGTTTTAGTTATATAATATTTATTATATCATTATGTTAATATATTAAATATATCTATATTATATACTTTTAATATTTATATTTGATTTATTATAATACATTTATTAATATATTAAAATATTTTTAATACATAATTTATTTCAATAAGTTTTAATATGTTAATATTTTAAATAAATACAAATATAATCATATAAAAACGTATTATATTATATTATAAACAAATATTTATATACTTATTAATTTGTCATTTAAAAATATATATATATATATATATATATACATATATATATATACATAAAATTATAATCAATATATATTATATTTATTAATAATACTTATAAAAAAAACTTTATATATATGCTTTCCATTAAAACCATGTTCCTACATATATATAGAGTTTACTTATTCATACATGCATCGTTTTAAATAACAAACTTTACATCTTTATATACCCATACTTCTACGTATGTTGTATTAGTATTTATTATACATATCGTTTGTTATATCCATAGTATTGTCTTAATATACCGTAACTTTAATCGTTCATAATACAATCATAATCATATATTATCTTTTACTTAAAATTATATTCATATTAATATGCTTATTATACTTACTGTCCTTACCACTATAATCATATTTAATATAAAAGAAATGAAATCAAAAACTTGGATCAAAGTTTATACCCTAGGTATCATCATGTCGTCGTTCATCATCATCATCCATGTATCGTCTTCCTAATTAATACCATCTAAACGTGATCATCACTAATTTTCTACTCATTATCGAGCATCATAATCTTTTCACATATACCTCATCTTGTACCACCGAGTCCCATAAATAATCGTGAACAACAATAACTCGTCTATCTTTTGATACGAGTATTCGAGATCACAAGCAGGCCCAACTTAATCAATCTAAACTAAAATAGGCTCACAACAAAAAGGCCCACTAGAAAAGAAATATTACCCATCTGTTCTGGCCCAAAAATAGGACTCGCCCAACAGTCCCATTTGTTAAGGATTCGTTCAAACGGCCCAAAAAAATAAACCTTTTAACCGAGCCTTAATCGAATCCAGTAGCCATATATCATCACAAGGCGGTTTGATTTGCAACTCGATAGAAACAAATCTGTGGGGTGTTCGGTGTCCTCATCAATACATCATCACTATCATAAACATTACCATAATCAATCTCGATCATCATCTTTTCATTATGTATATCAACATCATTTCGTGATCATAGTCATCTTCATCATCTCGTACAGAATCATCAACATCCGTAATCACCATCATCTTCGTTATCTCACTTGTAGGATAAAACGAAAATAGACTGCAGCTCGTGATCCCCGTATCATCATGTTCTCGTCAATACTTACTTCAACCACAATTATCTCGATCATAATCGTTACGATCATCGTCCTTAATCTTCATCATTTTTATTTACGGTTCTCATCAACGTAAAAAAAATGGTTTTGATCTTCGGCTTTCGAACAAAATGATTGTAAACAGAAAAAAATTAGTTGCAGCAGTAGTAGTGTAATAGTGGTGGAGTGGTGGTGGTCTAGTGATGAAGGAGGTGGCAGAGGTGCTCGAAGAAAAAAATATAGATATATAAAAGCAACTACCCGTTGACGGTTATGGGTGGTTGGTCAGTGGTTGTGATGGTGGAGATGACCGGAGGTGGTGGTGGTTGTTGCAGGTGGTGGCCGTCAGCTGCAAAAAGAATAGGACAGCGGGTGGAGGTGATGGTTGATGTTGGCAGCCGTAAAAGAATAAGAAGGAAACAAGGTGGTGTGTGAATGGTGATTCAAGGTAGTGAAGTGGTGGTTGATGGTGGTGGACGGTCATAGCATACGGTGGTGATAGGGCGTCGTCAGATGGAGGCGGTTTGTGATGTGTCCATGGTGGTGGTGACGGACTTGGTGATCATCGGCAACCAAGAAAGGAGTAAAGAAAGAGAATGGGTGTGGTAATATCCTCACTCTATTATTTGATATGAATCTCTTAAAGTGCATATGTATATGCTGTATGTATAGTTGTAATATCCTCACTCCATTATTTGATATCTTATTTGATAGTGAAGTGGAACATAAAGGCAAAATTATAACAGTAATTTAATTACTATAATAATAATAATCAACTATTAAATGAAGAAATTAGAACATGTGAAGAGTTACTAGCCGTCCTATTTTGTATTAATGTACCGACAGTTTTTCACGGATAATATATCGTGTCTATTGCTAAACAGTTAATGTATAAAAGTGTTCCTAAAAATCCCAAACTTTTAGATTACATAAATATAATTATTTCACTCATTAACTGTATGAAACCTGATCAAAAAGGTTCTATAATTATTTATTTTCTGTTCCAATTATTATGTACGGAGTACAAAAACTTAGGTTGAAAAGGTAAAAAAAACATTTATCAAAACTATCATCTTTTTAATCAAATTATTTACCAATTTTTGTTTTAAAACATCATATATATATATATATATATATATATATATATATATATATATATATATATATATATATATATATATATATATATATATATATATATATATATATATATATATATATATATATATATATATATATATATATATATTAGACCTATTTTAAAGATAAATAAATGTCAACCGAAAGTTACAGACATTTACAATTTAAGTTCAAACTTAATTTTATTTAATATACACTATGTATATATAAAAACAGTTTTAAATAACAAAATTTACTACGCAAATAAATATATATTAAATAATTTGATTAAATATAATAATATATATATACAAGTAATATAGATATATTATATATAAAATAATAGTCTTTATTACAATGTATTTTATTTTACATATTTATTTATAATAATAAATATATTTAATAGTTTATTAATGTTCATGTTATTATATATATACATATATTTATATATACACATATTTACATATATCCATATATTTACAAGCAGTGGTTCGTGAATCATCGGGAACAGTCAAAAGGTAATTGATTATATAAACACAACATTACAGACTTTGCTTATCGTGTCGAAATCAAAAAAGATTAAGTTTAAATTTGGTCAGAAATTCCCGGGTCATCACAGTACCTACCCGTTAAAGAAATTTCGTCCCGAAATTTGAGTGAGGTGGTCATTGCTAACAATAAAAATGTTTTCATGACGAATATGAGTTGATAACTTGAGTTTTATCATCATTGAGTAATATGGATAAAATAATTCGATTATTCAAAGAGTACAAATGAAGCTATCACCAAAGAGTGAAATAGGGAAGTAAAGATTTATCTTAACTTTTGACAGAGTCAGGGTTGAATTCCGGAATTCAAGGGATTTAAAGAAAATCTACGAAATCTAAAGAATTTGATTCTTCGGTGAGTAAGGAAAAATTAAGATCTCTAAAATTAAATACGGTGACCTCGATTACTCTGTCTGATATTTTCATTATAAATTTAACTCTTCCGTTCCATTATTCTCACCATTCCTATACTTTCCTTCTTATTTCATACATCCAAAAGATTGTGAAAATGCTTAATCCAGTTCTAATCCTTGATATTTTCCTAATTATCATTCCTGTCATCCTTCTTTTCAATCTTCCACCAGAAGAATCTGTTTACTTCTATTATTACATTGGGATGATGCTATTCTTAATTATACCGTGTCTTTATATTGCTATTCGTATTTATATGCACAGTTTACAACTTCCGTGTTATTATCGGCCTTTATATTTTCTCTTATATTTTGAAATCCCTGTTTCCGTTTTCTATAATCATTGTCATTCACAGTTAATACTCTCTCCTATTTTGCTGCGATTTATACTCAAATTTTCTATTTCTTTTGGAGTTTTGTCCCTCCGTTTCTTCTTTTTATGATTGGACATCTCTGTTAATGGTCCAGAATTCGTAGATATGGAGTTTTGAATGAATTTAATGTTCTAAGTAGGAAAGAACGTGATAGCACGATTTGATTTTCAAATTTATCAACATTACGGAAGATAGATCCATCAAGAACACATTTTCTTGATATGTTCAGAAATTAAGTAGAATGAAAGAGTTATGTAACATGACACATGATGACGGTATGATCTACTGTGAACCACCGTCACATTTCATTTGAAACTCAGCATGAATTACTATAATATAATCACGTTGATCAAGTGTCATTATATTATACTAACTCGTGCATCAGTTCCCAACACTACTTCAAAAACATTCATATTTTAAACTCGAAAGTTTACAGAATATAGAAACTAACAGTTTCTATATGATGTAACACTGATAGCTCGAAGAGATTAATGATTTCAGATAAGAATAATTATAAAAATATCTTCAGAAATATGAGAATATTTATAATAAAAGATACGATAATATCTTTGAATATCTAAGATCAGAGAATGATGGAGACTATTGTCTGCAAGAGTTTAGAGTAACGAGTAAGATATTCGCGAAGAACTTCAGCAGACATTAAATCATTTAGATTCTTTGAAGTCAAACTTATTCTTTGTGATTTGTCCACGGCTTTCTTCATAGTTTCGCATAATCTGCTTTTCGATACTAAATTTTCTATTGAATGTTTCCGATATAATGATACACAGGGAGCACGAAGAGGTATATAATTTCGGACGAGAATATTTATGAAAATATCTTCAGAAATATCGAAGATATTGATGATGATATTTTGGAATTTCTAAGTTCGATGGTTGATAAGGAAAAAAATTTTCCGCAAGATTTTAACATCACTTCGGAGCAAGATATTCTCTAAAGATTTCAACAGATCCATAATTACCTGGATTCTTTGATTATAGAGTATGGTCCGTGTATTTGTCCTTGGTCTCCTTCGTGGTTAGCTCAATCCGTTTTCCAGTTCCAACTTTTCTGAGCTTTTCCAACATTCTATTCTTTATCATCAAACTTCCGATGATTAAAGTTGTTTACAATTTTTGTTGCCTCATTCAAATATAACTGTTGATGTAGATATGCTATGAGTTTTCAAAGTACTGATTGCCGATTCCTCTACATTTACTGCTACCATATTTGAATCATTGGTTATCGATCTGAGGTGATTTCAAGAGAATTGTGTTTTTAGATGATTAAACACTGACGGTAATATGATGGAATATAAAAGGTTCCCCGGTAACAATAAAAGAGCATACATATGAATCAAGGTGATAATAAGGTTGTTTCGAACGAAAAGTCGAAGTTGATTTGTTGGAGCTGTGACAAAATTTGCTACTTTGAAAGGAATTACCAAGTTATTTTGGGTAATAATAACACTAAAGGAATTAGCACAACTATGTGTTAAACGTTTACTCAGTTTCTGAGAGTTTTTCAGAAGCATAACTATATGCGTCTATCTCTTCTTCCGTAGATGAAGTGCGGTTGGTTTATACTCTCTATTGAGGTGTTTTCAAGAATCATGAAAGGTTTGAACATAGATTGTAATTGTCAAAATACAAACGAAGTTTAAGATGAAATCAAGTGACAACTTGAAGAATTGTTTTGTTTCATATGTTATAATCAATATTTTAATTCATTTTAATTGTCCAATGTTGGTAGTCCTCAGTTGATAGTCCACAGTTGACAGTCCAATAATTCATATATAATTTAATATATAATATTGGAATTAATTACTACGTACCGTGACCGGTATTCGTCTCAGACTCGATCACAACTCAAACTATATATATTATTGTAGAATCAACCTCAACCCTGTATAGAGAACTCGATCATTACTGCATATAGAGTGTCTATGGTGATTCCAAATAATATATATAGATGCGTCGATATGATATGTCAAAACTTTGTATACGTGTCCCGATGTTTAAAGTGCGTAAAATGAATAACAGAAAATAAATGACGATAAATAAAATTGCGAGAATTTAAATTGCGATAAATAAAATGTAATCAGTTAGCTAGGGACAGTTAGCTAGGAACAGTTAGTGTGGATTCTTAACAATATTTCAATTAGTTAATTCGTTTGTTTCTAACAAATTTTATTTTGTTCACTGTTTTCTTCATTATGCCACTTGTTGGATTCTGATATGTCAAAATCCTAATATGAAATTTGAATTTGAATGAAAATAGTTATTCTTTGGTGAACGGATACGTATATCGGTGGATGTAAGTAGGATAGTATATGACTGTTGAAACAGATTCGAAGAACGTACAATGTAACTTATTAATGTGAAATTTAAATATTCCTTGGGTATTACCTACCCGTTAAAGAAATTTCACCATTAACAGTTTATACAAGAGAATTTTTAATTACAATCTTTATGAAAACATATATACATATATATTTTCTTCAGATGTATTCATGGATTTAATGAGTTAATATGATATTAAACACATTTGCTTTTCGGTTGGAACTAGAATAAATAATCTCTAAAACTTTAGAGATTACATATTCGCCATGTCGAACGAAGATAAATGAGGTAGAACGATACGTAGAACGAAGATCATACTCAAAGTACAGATGATGATATTGAAGCATGGATTGTTGATGGTACTGGTGCTGTTGGTGCCGGTGATGTTGCTGAAGCTGGTACATTTTGCACCATATTCTCCGAATTGTTTATTCGAGTGCCAAGTTCATTGACTTATTACTCCAGGGTGATTGTCGGTCGGAATGAGTGGATAATAAGGTTCAGAATTGTGGATAGAATATAATCTTGTCGAGTTACCCTGGAAATGAGACTGAAAATGGTGTCTCGAACAGGTTCGCCGGTAAACGCTTCAGGTTCATTGTCAAGAGGTGATTTCGGTTGGTGGAAGGGATTACCTTCTGCGTGTTCCCATTAATTAAGTCGACTACGAATTCATCAGATGAATTGATAATGGCTAATTGGTTGATTCTTGCCGATGACGCTGTTTTTGGATCTTAGGTGAACATCTATATCGGAATAGCTGTCGGAATAACTATCGGAATAGCTATTGGAATCTGAGGAACTCGAGCTGGTTGCAGGATTCATCTCGTATGATCAGATGAAGGATTTTCGATAAGAAATAGATTATAGGATGTAGATTAGTACCCTGCAATACATAATTTACATATGCATATATAATACTAAAATCCCATAAGTTACGGGGGAATCTACGGAAGTTTTCAAGCAAAGTTACAGTAACAGATACGCTAAGATATGAAGTAGCAGATATGCTAAGATATGAATTTTGTCTATACACTATTCATGCAGTCAATGCAGTAAAACGTGTCTAGACTAAGAATGATAAGCAAGTGATTCTCTAAGAATGATAAGCAGGTAATTTTTGACATAAAATGATAAGCAAAACTTTTGACATGCAGACACAGTCGAAGTCCAGACTCACTAATGCATCCTAACGACTTATCAGTTAGACACACTAATGCAGACATGGTTCGCTAAGGCCACCGCTCTGATACCAACTGTAGGGACCCGTCTTAATCCATCCGGACGAAGTCCATATCGATTACAAACGATTCACAACAGTTGATTACATCGCGAGGTAATTGACCTCTATATGATGCATTTTATAAACATTGCATTCGTTTTTAAAAGACAAACTTTTGTCACACCGACAGTTGACAAGCATGTATAGCATTTCACAATATATTCAAATATAATTGATTTAATAATAATCTTGATGAACTCAAAGACTCGAATGCAACGTCTTTTTGAAATATGTCATGAATGACTCCAAGTAATATCCCTACTATGAGCAAATGCACAGCGGAAGATTTCTTTCGTACCTGAGACTAAACATGCTTTAAAGTGTCAACCAAAAGGTTGGTGAGTTCATTATTTTATCATAACAATCATTTCAATATTTTAATAGACCACAAGATTTCATATTTCAATTTCTCATAAACATACGTCCCATACATAGAGACAAAAATATCATTCATATGGATTGAACACCTAGTAACCGACATTCACAATATACATATAAGAGTATCCCCATCATTCCGGGATCCTCCTTCGGACATGATATAAATTTCGAAGTACTAAAGCATCCGGTACTTTGGATGGGGCTTGTTGGGCCCGATAGATCTATCTTTAGAGTTCGCGTCAATTAGGGTGTCTGTTGAAATGTCCCGTTCTTATTGATTAAAAACGTTCCATATTAATTGATTTCGTTGTGAGGTTTTGACCTCTATATGAGACGTTTTTCAAAGACTGCATTCATTTTTAAAACAAACCATAACCTTTATTTCATAAATAAAGGTTTAAAAAGCTTTACGTAGATTATCAAATAATGATAATCTAAAATATCCTATTTACACACGACCATTACATAATGGTTTACAATACAAATATGTTACATCGAAATCAGTTTCTTGAATGTAGTTTTTACACAATATCATACAAACATGGACTCCAAATCTTGTCCTTATTTTAGTATGCAACAGCGGAAGCTCTTAGTATTCACCTGAGAATAAACATGCTTTAAATGTCAACAAAAATGTTGATGAGTTATAGGTTTAACCTATATATATCAAATCGTAACAATAGACCACAAGATTTCATATTTCAATACACATCCCATACATAGAGATAAAAATCATTCATATGGTGAACACCTGGTAACCGACATTAACAAGATGCATATATATAAGAATATCCCCATCATTCCGGGACACCCTTCGGATATGATATAAATTTCGAAGTACTAAAGCAACCGGTACTTTGGATGGGGTTTGTTAGGCCCAATAGATCTATCTTTAGGATTCTCGTCAATTAGGGTGTCTGTTCCCTAATTCTTAGATTACCAGACTTAATAAAAAGGGGCATATTCGATTTCGATAATTCAACCATAGAATGTAGTTTCACGTACTTGTGTCTATTTTGTAAATCATTTATAAAACCTGCATGTATTCTCATCCCAAAAATATTAGATTTTAAAAGTGGGACTATAACTCACTTTCACAGATTTTTACTTCGTCGGGAAGTAAGACTTGTCCACTGGTTGATTCACGAACTTATAACAATATATACATATATATCAAAGTATGTTTAAAATATATTTACAACACTTTTAATATATTTTGATGTTTTAAATTTATTAAGTCAGCTGTCCTCGTTAGTAACCTACAACTAGTTGTCCACAGTTAGATGTACAGAAATAAATCGATAAATATTATCTTGAATCAATCCACGACCCAGTGTATACGTATCTCAGTATTGATCACAACTCAAACTATATATATTTTGGAATCAACCTCAACCATGTATAGCTAACTCCAACATTCACATATAGAGTGTCTATGGTTGTTCCGAAATATATATAGATGTGTCGACATGATAGGTCGAAACATTGTATACGTGTCTATGGTATCTCAAGATTACATAATATACAATACAAGTTGATTAAGTTATAGTTGGAATAGATTTGTTACCAATTTTCACGTAGCTAAAATGAGAAAAATTATCCAATCTTGTTTTACCCATAACTTCTTCATTTTAAATCCGTTTTGAGTGAATCAAATTGCTATGGTTTCATATTGAACTCTATTTTATGAATCTAAACAGAAAAGTATAGGTTTATAGTCAGAAAAATAAGTTACAAGTCGTTTTTGTAAAGGTAGTCATTTAAGTCGAAAGAACGACGTCTAGATGACCATTTTAGAAAACATAATTCCACTTTGAGTTTAACCATAATTTTTGGATATAGTTTCATGTTCATAATAAAAATCATTTTCTCAGAATAACAACTTTTAAATCAAAGTTTATCATAGTTTTTAATTAACTAACCCAAAACAGCCCGCGGTGTTACTACGACGGCGTAAATCCGGTTTTACGGTGTTTTTCGTGTTTCCAGGTTTTAAATCATTAAGTTAGCATATCATATAGATATAGAACATGTGTGTAGTTAATTTTAAAAGTCAAGTTAGAAGGATTAACTTTTGTTTGCGAACAAGTTTAGAATTAACTAAACTATGTTCTAGTGATTACGAGTTTAAACTTTCGAATAAGATAGTTTTATATATATGAATCGAATGATGTTATGAACATCATTACTACCTCAAGTTTAGTAGGTAAACCTACTGGAAGTGACAAGAAATGATCTAGCTTCAAAGGATCTTGGATGGCTTGAAAGTTCTTGAAGTAGGATCATGACACAAAAACAAGTTCAAGTAAGATTTTTACTCGAATTAAGATAGTTTATAGTTATAGAAATTGAATCAAAGTTTGAATATGAATATTACCTTGAATAAAAAAGATAACCTACTGTATATAACAAAGGTTTCTTGATCTTAGATGATTACTTGGAATGGATTAGAAAGCTTGGAAGTAAATTAGTAAACTTGAAGGGGTTTTTGAAGTGTTCTTGAAGTGTTCATCCTATGATGATTATAGCTTGATTCTTGAAGTGATTTTTGATGAAGATGATGATTAAATACTAGAAAAATACGTTCATAATAGTGTGTGTGTGTTGAGAGAGAATTAGAAAGAGAATTGGAAGTGAAATGGAGTGAATGATGAGTGATAATTGGTGAGTGGTGAGTGGGGATATAAGGAGTTCTAGTTAGTTGACTAGCTCATGGTAGAAGTTAAAATTGATTAGTCATACATGACATAATCAAGAGTGGAATCCCATGCTAGTTCCTATTGGTATATACTCATAGTAAGTACGTTTTGAAGCTGTGTATAATACGGGTAAGAATACCACTAGAATTCTTGATGAAAGAAAAGAATGGAAAAGTAATTGTAACCATTTTCGTTAAGTATGAGTGTTTTGATATATGTCTTGAAGTCTTCCAAAAGTATTTTAATACATCTAAATACACTACATGTATATACATTTTAACTGAGTCGTTAAGTCATCGTTAGTCGTTACATGTAAGTGTTGTTTTGAAACCTTTGAGTTAACGATCTCAATTAATGTTGTTAACCCATTGTTTATTATATCTAATGAGATGTTAAATTATTATATTATCATGATATTATGATATATTAATATATCTTAATATGATATATATACATTTAAATGTCGTTACAACGATAATCGTTACATATATGTCTCGTTTCGAAATCCTTAAGTTAGTAGTCTTGTTTATATGTATATAACTCATTGTTAATATACTTATGGAGATACTTACTTATCATAATCTCATGTTAACCATATGTATATCCATATATATATCGTCATGTCATTTTTACAAGTTTTAACGTTCGTGAATCGCCGGTCAACTTGGGTGGTCAATTGTCTATATGAAACATATTTCAATTAATCAAGTCTTAAAAAGTTTGATTGCTTAACATGTTGGAAACATTTAATCATGTAAATATCAATCTCAATTAATATATATAAACATGGAAAAGTTCGGGTCACTACAGTACCTACCCGTTAAATAAATTTCGTCCCGAAATTTTAAGCTGTTGAAGGTGTTGACGAATCTTCTGGAAATAGATGCGGGTATTTCTTCTTCATCTGATCTTCACTCTCCCAGGTGAACTCGGGTCCTCTACGAGCATTCCATCGAACCTTAACAATTGGTATCTTGTTTTGCTTAAGTCTTTTAACCTCACGATCCATTATTTCGACGGGTTCTTCGATGAATTGGAGTTTTTCGTTGATTTGGATTTCATCTTACGAAATAGTGAGATCTTCTTTAGCAAAACATTTCTTCAAATTCGAGATGTGGAAAGTGTTATGTACAGCCGCGAGTTGTTGAGGTAACTCAAGTCGGTAAGCTACTGGTCCGACACGATCAATAATCTTGAATGGTCCAATATACCTTGGATTTAATTT
The DNA here is from genome assembly GCF_046630445.1 of Rutidosis leptorrhynchoides. Classification (NCBI taxonomy): domain Eukaryota; kingdom Viridiplantae; phylum Streptophyta; class Magnoliopsida; order Asterales; family Asteraceae; genus Rutidosis; species Rutidosis leptorrhynchoides. Next base: position 244,723,078 of record NC_092343.1, read on the forward strand.
CCCTCGTTTACCAAATCGAACAACGCCTTTCCAAGGTGCAACTTTAAGCATGACCATCTCTCCAATTTCAAATTCTATATCTTTTCTTTTAATGTCAGCGTAGCTCTTTTGTCGACTTTGGGCGGTTTTCAACCGTTGTTGAATTTGGATGATCTTCTCGGTAGTTTCTTGTATAATCTCCGGACCCGTAATCTGTCTATCCCCCACTTCACTCCAACAAATCGGAGACCTGAACTTTCTACCATAAAGTGCTTCAAACGGCGCCATCTCAATGCTTGAATGGTAGCTGTTGTTGTAGGAAAATTCTGCTAATGGTAGATGTCGATCCCAACTGTTTCCGAAATCAATAACACATGCTCGTAGCATGTCTTCAAGCGTTTGTATCGTCCTTTCGCTCTGCCCATCAGTTTGTGGATGATAGGCAGTACTCATGTCTAGACGAGTTCCTAATGCTTGCTGTAATGTCTGCCAGAATCTTGAAATAAATCTGCCATCCCTATCAGAGATAATAGAGATTGGTATTCCATGTCTGGAGACGACTTCCTTCAAATACAGTCGTGCTAACTTCTCCATCTTGTCATCTTCTCTTATTGGCAGGAAATGTACTGATTTGTTGAGACGATCAACTATTACCCAAATAGTATCAAAACCACTTGCAGTCCTTGGCAATTTAGTGATGAAATCCATGGTAATGTTTTCCCATTTCCATTCCGGGATTTCGGGTTGTTGAAGTAGACCTGATGGTTTCTGATGCTCAGCTTTGACCTTAGAACACGTCAAACATTCTCCTACGTATTTAGCAACATCGGCTTTTGTGACGATCGGTCCAAATCCATATGGACGAACACGTCATTCATTGATTTCATTGCGAGGTATTTGACCTCTATGATACGTTTTGTAAACATTGCATTCTTTTGAAAAGGCACACCATAAATGAATATTTAAATCAAAGGTTTTCGACATCTAATGATTTCTACATATAGACAATCACCATAAATAATAGTTTACAACAGTACTTCCATTGACCATGCAGTCAAAATAAGATACATGGTGATGATTTGGTGAATGCAACGTTTCCTTGAAAAATATGTCATGCAAGACTCCATGCACATAGCTTGTCTAACATCTAAGCAAACAGCGGAAGACTTCTAGAAAACCTGAGAATAAACATGCTAACAAGTGTCAACACAAAGGTTGGTGAGTTCATAGTTTTAGTGTTTCGTATAATCTGTATATAAAAGTGGATCACAAGATTTCAGTTGTTTCATCCAGAAACGTTTATCAAAATATTCTACAAAATTGAGCACCCTGGTAACTAAACTTTAACGTATATATAATTTGTACCCTTTGTATAATCATCTTAATAATACACGCAAACCAACGTGTACGCTTCTCAAATAGCATACGTCCGTTAAAAGGCTAGTGCTCTAGCTCGGACGGGGATATCAAGCCCTATGGATCCATATACTACTACTCGCGCCCACCAGTTCTTATAACTGGCAGTTAACAGTTACCAAAGCTAAGGGATTTTCGGTTCAAACTCAGTGTAGAATTTAGTATGTACTTGTATCCATTGCGTTTAAAATAAAGTGCATGTATTCTCAGCCCAAAAACATATATTGCAAAAGCAATTAAAAAGGGATCAATGAAACTCACGAAAAATCAGTTTTAGTATTTGTATTCATTTCATAAAAACAGTTACAAAAGTAGCGCATGTATTCTCAGCCCAAAAATATATATTGCAAAAGCATTTAAAAAGGGAGCAAATGAAACTCACACATATAAATATTGTATATCGGTTAATAAAGCATTTGTATGTATTCTCAGCCCAAAAATATATATTGCAAAAGCATTTAAAAAGGGAGCAAATGAAACTCACACATATAAATATTGATATACAATATTGCAGGAAAGCACGTAGACGCATCGGAGATGATAAACACGAGGTTTGATTCACAAAAATACCCCCGAACATTACCCATAATTTCCTTGGCAATAACTCATATTTTCCTTAGCTCTTTCCCGCTCGAAAACATATCTTGAAAATTACTTGGACAGCACTCCGTCGTAATATTTTTTTGTACATTATTATTTTTGTATCGCAAAAATAATAACACTAATAATAATAAAAAATAATAAGATTAATAATAATCTTATTAATAATAATAATAATAATAATAATAATAAATAATAAATAATATTACGGAGTATATATATATTTGTGTATGTGTGTGATTTAAATCGAGCGAAAACACCTGAATTTATAGTACCTGGCCTGGAATCTGGAGTCATGCGACTCGCATGGAAATGGCCTTCTGGCCATGCGACTCGCATGAGAACCAGGGACAGCTCACATTGTTTTGGCTCCTAGCTTGTCGACATAATATAAAATAAATATAAATATATAAATAATTAATATAATTATTTATATATTATATTTTATTCTTGTGCATAGTAGACTTGTAATTTTTGTTCCGATAAGTCGTACGTCATCACTCGACTTATGTCCCGGTTCCGGTTTCTCGAACGCATTTTCGTACGCTTAGAAAACTTGCATTTTACATTTCGTGACACGTACCTTTGTCAAAATATAGCCTTAAATTATCCCTTAATTATATCACTCAAAGTGTATCTTAAACTTTCGAGTGTTTTGGTCATTTACTTCTATAAATCATCGTCTCGCTATTTGTTAAAACACATTTTTATAATAGTGTTTTACTGTAGCAAAGTTACTGTAGCAAAGTCAAATTTCACTGTAGCAAATAGTGATTTTCGAAAACACTGTAGCATTTTGAGTAATGTGGCAATTTGAAAACACTGTAACAAATTAGTGTTTAACTGGTTCATCTTAAACGCTTTAGTTAACTTAACTAAATATCAATTGAATCAATAAACGAATGTTACTATCGTTTATTATATATATGTATATATCTTTTTAATATACATAAATCATTTTTTAAATACACATTGGAAGTTATTTATAAATAAATTTTAATAATAAATATTTCAACTTATCATATACATTCGAATAGATATTTAAACCAATAAGTTTAATGTACGGTATCAAACAATTAATACATTGTTACCTTTTCATGTTATAGTATATATGTATCTATTTACATATAATTGTTCGCGAATCGCCGAAAATAACCGAAGGGTATTTAAATATATAAAAGTAGTTCAAAAATTTTGAGATTCAGTTTTACAGACTTTGCTTATCGTGTCGAAAATGTTAATCATACAAAGATTAAGTTTAAATTTGGTCAGAAATTTCCGGGTCATCACAGTACCTACCCGTTAAAGAAATTTCGTCCCGAAATTTGAGTGAGGTCGTCATGGCTAACAATAAAAATGTTTTAATGATGAATATGAGTTGATAATAGAGTTTTATCTATGTTTGAATAATATGGATAAAATAATCCAATTACTCGAAGCGTATGAGAGAAGTTATCGTAATCAAGTGAAATGGAGAATAGAGATGCGTCTTATCTCTTGATGTAGTAACGATTGATTTCCGGATTTTTAGGAATAGAAAATCTTCATAATTTAAATAAGATTTGATTTTTCGGAATTTGCGGAAATTAGGATTTTCTTTGATTAAATGCGTAATCTGACTCTATTACTGCGTCCGATATTTTGCTATAAATTGACCTCTTCCGTTTCATTTATTTTCAACACTCCTATAATTTTCTTTATTATTTCATACATCCCAATAGATTGTGAAAATGCTTAATCCAGTTCTGATTCTTGATATTTTCCTGGCTATCGTATCCTTCATTCTTCTTTTTCATCTGCCACCAGAGGAAGTTATTTTCTTCTACTATTACCTTGGGGTTATAGTGTTTTTCATTCTCCCGTGTCTTTATATTGCTATACGCATTGATATACACGGTTTGTAATTTCGGGGTTGTTTTCGGGCTTTATATTTTCCATTATATTTCGGAGCTTCATGCTTTCGTTTTCTTTTCCCGACTTTAAGTCAAGCGAATAATGGTCCAAAATTCGTAGGTATGGATTTTGAAATGAACATAATTAATATTCTAAGAAAGAAACGGTAATGGCACAATCTGACTTGTCAAATTACCAGAATACCTCGAAAAAGACCTAATCATCAAGAAAATATTTTCTTGATATGTTTAGAGGTTAAATAGAATAAAAGAGTTATGTAACATGGTTCATTATGAGGGTGGGATCTGTGAACCTTTATCACGTTCCATTAGAAACTCAGCATGACTTACTGTAATATAATCACGTTGATCAAGTGTCATTATATTATACTAACTCATGCTTCAGTTCCCAACACTACTTCAAAAACATCCATTTTTCAAAATTTTCAGAAATTAGAAACTAAAATAGTTTCTTTTATGATGTAACACAGATAGCGTGAAGAGATAAATAATTTCGGATGATAATAGTTATGAAGATATCTTCAGAAATATCTGTAACATCCCAAAATTTTAAGATAATATTTCATGAGAATTTATTAATGATTTAGTATGTTTTGGTGTTATCTTATGTGAAATAACTATTAAATAAATGGATGGTATGATTTAATGTATATAAATGGACAATAGTTAAGGTTTGTTGGTTAAGTTGAAAAGAGGACTAGTGATGCAAAGTTAATTTGAGGACCTCCCTTAATATGGTTTTGGTGGGGAGGGTAGAAAATGCAATTTGAGCAAAGTTGTGTTAATAAAAGAAAAATCAAATACTGATAATTCATTTTATCAGTTGTTAAAAAATAGCAGGGAGTGTGGTTGTATGTATATGTCGACATTTTCAAGGAGAAGAAGGAGAAGTTTCAATTGGAGAAATTGAGTTCATGCAAGCTTAAATTGGTGGAATCTAAGGCATTCCAAGCACTCTAGCAAGTCTTAATCCTTCTAATCTCTCTTCTTAGTGCACAAATTAGGGTTCTTGAACTCTTAAAGACAAGGTGTTAATCAAGGCAAAGGAGCTTCAAGTGACCAAGGAACTTCATTTAATCAAGGTGAGTTATATAGGGTAATATGGGCGGGTCAAGGGTGATCATAGAATCCATGATCACAAGTTATGTATTAGCAATTTTTATAAATTATTCTATGCTTTGAGCTTAACTACGCAGGAGTACTTATGGTGGTTTTTGAATACGATATACGGTAACAAGGGTGACTTAATGCTCCCGGATTGCATCCGTGCAAGAGGGTGCCGATTAATTTCACCAGTTAAAAGCTTAGACTTCACGTCTATGTTAAGATGTAAAGCTTAGACTTTGTGTCTATGTAAGGTATAAAGCTTAGACTTTGTGTCTATGTAAGGTATAAAGCTTAGACTTTGTGTCTATGTTAAGATGTAAAGCTTAGACTTTGTGTCTATGTTAAGATGTAAAGCTTAGACTTTGTGTCTATGTCTATATTATGTAATGAGCTTGGATTCATATCCATGTTATGTGTAAGCTTGGACGAGGTCCATGTTAAGAGAAGATTTGGATTTCTATCCATAGTAAGAGTAAGCTTGGGCGATGTCCATATAACGTGTTAGTTTGAATTTACACATAGGATGATGTTTTAAGATTGAAAAATGTATATGTTATGTATCAAAATTGGCTATGACTAGGAGGCAAGTGGATGGAGTTCGAATTACGAAATCAACCTTCGGGTTGGAAGGTTATGGTTGTGTTTACGCATATGTTTATGTTTTAAATTTAAGATACGCATTTACCATTAACTCACTAAGCGTTTTGCTTACCCCGCTATGTTGTTAATGTTTGCTAGGTTCTTATGTTGCGAAGATTTGGGACAACAAGGTGGTAGGAGAACAATCGGCATTTATCAAGTGGTATGCAAGTCTCTTAATTGAATCTAGCTTCACGATAACCGCTTATGAACGCCAAGAGTCAAATGTGTATTATGACAAAAGATGTGTAATTTATGTTTTGAAACTAAGTGCTAAAGTCGGTATTTTGGGTCGAAAAAGGCACGTTTATATTGGGAAACGGGTCGTGCGCGACCAAGTAATAATCGTGTTTTTAAATGATGAGTGTTAGTCTTAGAAGTTAGCTTGTTTATGTATTTTGTTGTCGGAATGTTTTGATGAAATGTTAAAATGGGAAAAATTTGGTCTAAGTAAAATGTTGCAGATCAGGGCCTGGAATAGTGTTATGTCGCGCCGCGGCCAGAGGCTCCGCGCCGCGACATTTAACTAATGTTGGAAACAGAAACAAGGTTAAGAAGTGTAAAGATTTCTGCTTTGTGTCGCGCCGCGACAGGGCAAGCCGCGCCGCGGCATATGCCTTGTCCGGCCAGAAACTTTGTTTTTCAAAAAAAAAAAAAAAAAAAAAAAAAATTTTACTCGATTCTAGGCGTTAAAAGTTGGTATCAGAGCTATGGTTTAAGAGACTTGGATAATCCACCGTAGGGTTATCTAGGCTTAAACCAACACTAAGTTTTAAATAAGCGGTTTGTGACTTGCATGATAAATAATGTTTAAAGTATTATGCCATGTTCTTTAAGATTGTGTAGGATGCTAGGACTTAGAAGAAGGGGATGGTAAGAATGAATATGAGTTTGTTTGAATTTTGAGAGAACCACGCATTTATGATGTGATGTACGAGAGTGGTTTGGTACACCCGGATTGCATCCGTGCAAGAGGGTGATGATCAAACCCACTAGGTAATGAAGCTTGGATCCATGTTAATGATGATGAGCTTGGACTTGTGTCCATGTTAATGATGATGAGCTTGGACTTGTGTCCATGTTAATGATGATGAGCTTGGACTTGTGTTCATGTTAATGATGATGAGCTTGGACTTGTGTCCATGTTAATGATGATGAGCTTGGACTTGTGTCCATGTTAATGATGATGAGCTTGGACATGTGTCTATGTTAATGATGATGAGCTTGGACTTGTGTCCATGTTAATGATGATGACTTGTGTCCATGTCAAAGATGATGAGCTTGGGCTAGTGTCCATGTTGATAATGGTAAGCTTGGATCCATGGTAAAGTTAATGAGCTTGGACTTGCGTCCATGGTATTTTCAGTAGGATTGAACTTACGTCCATGCTGACCTCGATGAGTTTAGACTTTATTGATAAGGAATCGTGTCTAGCTTAGGCACAATCTTGGGTCATCCCTAGTAAGTCGTGACTATAGTGGGTTATGACCGGAAATCTATACAAGAAAGAGACCTACGGGTTGACAAGTTACGTTTTGGTTACGATTATGCTAACGCTAAGAGTGTCCTTGGGTTTTTATAACTATGAGTTCTATATGGGATGAAGTAAGTTGCAAATTTGAGATGAACAAACCCATGAATAGAAACGGTTACGTAAGTAGTTGTCAAAGGTAAAATGAATGTACCCTTAAGTTGTGATGACTAAAGACGATGCCATGGAAAACGAGAAAAGCGTGAAAGTGGTCCAAGTGATACTAAAGTATGAGAAGAATATGAACTCAATGACCCTAACCCGATCTAGAATAAAAGAAGGATAAAGGAGTCACGCGATGTGTGGTAGGTACCTTCCTTTACACCTACGCATGTTTTGTGTGACTTCCTACAGGAACGCGTATAGGCTTTGACCATTAATTGGAGAGGCAATGAAACCATGTAGTTGTGACTATAGCAAGTAAATGATTATCTCGTTCCCGTGGAGTGGGGTTAATGTGTTACAAGGAAATGTGTAGAAATGAACCTTCGAGTAAAGAGATCATCTTTGGTCCTGAAAGAAGAGGAAAATGAGATAGATAGGATTGAACCGTTTGTAAAGTCTTGTAAATACTTGGAACTTCATAGCGTTAAGTGTAGTGACCCGAACTTTTCCATGTTTATATATATTAATTGAGATTGATGTTTACATGATTAAATGTTTCCAACATGTTAAGCAATCAAACTTGTTAATACTTGATTAATTGAAATAGGTTTCATATAGACAATTGACCACCCAAGTTGACCGGTGATTCACGAACGTTAAAACTTGTAATAAAACTATATGATGACATATATATGGTTATATATATAGTTAACATGATATTATGATAAGTAAACATATCATTAATTATATTAACAATGAACTACATATGTAAAAACAAGACTACTAACTTAATGATTTTGAAACGAGACATATATGTAACGTTTATCGTTGTAACGACATTTAATGTATATATATCATATTAAGAGATATTCGTACATCATAATATCATGATAATATAATAATTTAAAATCTCTTTTGTTATTATAAACATTGGGTTAACAACATTTAACAAGATCGTTAACCTAAAGGTTTCAAAACAACACTTACATGTAACGACTAACGATGACTTAACGACTCAGTTAAAATGTATATACATGTAGTGTTTTAATATGTATTTATACACTTTTGAAAGACTTCAATACACTTATCAAAATACTTCTACTTAACAAAAATGCTTACAATTACATTCTCGTTCAGTTTCATCAACAATTCTACTCGTATGCACCCGTATTCGTACTCGTACAATACACAGCTTTTAGATGTATGTACTATTGGTATATACACTCCAATGATCAGCTCTTAGCAGCCCATGTGAGTCACCTAACACATGTGGGAACCATCATTTGGCAACTAGCATGAAATATCTCATAAGATTACAAAAATATGAGTAATCATTCATGACTTATTTACATGAAAACAAAATTACATATCCTTTATATCTAATCCATACACCAACGACCAAAAACACCTACAAACACTTTCATTCTTCAATTTTCTTCATCTAATTGAACTCTCTCAAGTTCTATCTTCAAGTTCTAAGTGTTCTTCATAAATTCCAAAAGTTCTAGTTTCATAAAATCAAGAATACTTTCAAGTTTGCTAGCTCACTTCCAATCTTGTAAGGTGATCATCCAACCTCAAGAAATCTTTGTTTCTTACAGTAGGTTATCATTCTAATACAAGGTAATAATCATATTCAAACTTTGGTTCAATTTCTATAACTATAACAATCTTATTTCAAGTGATGATCTTACTTGAACTTGTTTTCGTGTCATGATTCTGCTTCAAGAACTTCGAGCCATCCAAGGATCCACTGAAGCTAGATCCACTTTTCTCTTTTCCAGTAGGTTTATCCAAGGAACTTAAGGTAGTAATGATGTTCATAACATCATTCGATTCATACATATAAAGCTATCTTATTCGAAGGTTTAAACTTGTAATCACTAGAACATAGTTTAGTTAATTCTAAACTTGTTCGCAAATAAAAGTTAATCCTTCTAACTTGACTTTTAAAATCAACTAAACACATGTTCTATATCTATATGATATGTTAACTTAATGATTTAAAACCTGGAAACACGAAAAACACCGTAAAACCGGATTTACGCCATTGTAGTAACACTGCGGGCTGTTTTGGGTTAGTTAATTAAAAACTATGATAAACTTTGATTTAAAAGTTGTTATTCTGGGAAAATGATTTTTATTATGAACATGAAACTATATCCAAAAATTATGGTTAAACTCAAAGTGGAAGTATGTTTTCTAAAATGGTCATCTAGACGTCGTTCTTTCGACTGAAATGACTACCTTTACAAAAACGACTTGTAACTTATTTTTCCGACTATAAACCTATACTTTTCTGTTTAGATTCATAAAATAGAGTTCAATATGAAACCATAGCAATTTGATTCACTCAAAACGGATTTAAAATGAAGAAGTTATGGGTAAAACAAGATTGGATAATTTTTCTCATTTTAGCTACGTGAAAATTGGTAACAAATCTATTCCAACCATAACTTAATCAACTTGTATTGTATATTATGTAATCTTGAGATACCATAGACACGTATACAATGTTTCGACCTATCATGTCGACACATCTATATATATTTCGGAACAACCATAGACACTCTATATGTGAATGTTGGAGTTAGCTATACAGGGTTGAGGTTGATTCCAAAATATATATAGTTTGAGTTGTGATCAATACTGAGATACGTATACACTGGGTCGTGGATTGATTCAAGATAATATTTATCGATTTATTTCTGTACATCTAACTGTGGACAACTAGTTGTAGGTTACTAACGAGGACAGCTGACTTAATAAACTTAAAACATCAAAATATATTAAAAGTGTTGTAAATATATTTTGAACATACTTTGATATATATGTATATATTGTTATAGGTTCGTGAATCAACCAGTGGCCAAGTCTTACTTCCCGACGAAGTAAAAATCTGTGAAAGTGAGTTATAGTCCCACTTTTAAAATCTAATATTTTTGGGATGAGAATACATGCAGGTTTTATAAATGATTTACAAAATAGACACAAGTACGTGAAACTACATTCTATGGTTGAATTATCGAAATCGAATATGCCCCTTTTTATTAAGTCTGGTAATCTATGAATTAGGGAACAGACACCCTAATTGACGCGAATCCTAAAGATAGATCTATTGGGCCTAACAAACCCCATCCAAAGTACTGGATGCTTTAGTACTTCGAAATTTATATCATATCCGAAGGGTGTCCCGGAATGATGGGGATATTCTTATATATGCATCTTGTTAATGTCGGTTACCAGGTGTTCACCATATGAATGATTTTTATCTCTATGTATGGGATGTGTATTGAAATATGAAATCTTGTGGTCTATTATTATGATTTGATATATATAGGTTAAACCTATAACTCACCAACATTTTTGTTGACGTTTTAAGCATGTTTATTCTCAGGTGATTATTAAGAGCTTCCGCTATCACATACTTAAATAAGGACGAGATTTGGAGTCCATGCTTGTATGATATTGTGTAAAAACTGCATTCAAGAAACTTATTTTGTTGTAACATATTTGTATTGTAAACCATTATGTAATGGTCGTGTGTAAACAGGATATTTTAGATTATCATTATTTGATAATCTACGTAAAGCTTTTTAAAACCTTTATCTATGAAATAAAGGTTATGGTTTGTTTTAAAAATGAATGCAGTCTTTGAAAAACGTCTCATATAGAGGTCAAAACCTCGCAAAGAAATCAATTAATATGGAACGTTTTTAGTCAATAAGAACGGGACATTTCAGTTGGTATCCGAGCGTTGGTCTTAGAGAACCAGAATTTTTCATTAGTGTGTCTTATCGAGTTGGTTAGGATGCATTAGTGAGTCTGGACTTCGACCGTGTTTACTTGAAAAATGATTGCTTAACAAATTTTGTTGGAAATTATATATTTTTAACATGTGAATATTATGTGATATATTAATCTCTTAACGCGTTTGATATTATGTGATAGATGTCTACCTCTAGAACAAGTCCCATTGACTCACCTAATAATAATGAAGAGTCAAATGTAAATTGGAATGATTCGTGGACTAATTCACAAGTTCCCGAAGAGGAACCGGAAGAAGAGTCGGAACCGGAAGAAGAATCGGAACCGGAAGAAGAATCGGAACCGGATGAAGAAATAGAACCGGTGGGGGAAATAATAAAACGGTTAAGTAAAAGAAAATCCTCAACCAACCGACCAAAGTTAATTATGGTCAATGGTGTTTCCGCCAAGGAAGCAAAATATTGGGAGGATTACCAATTCTCCGATGAATCGGATTCCGACGAGAATTCCGATGATGTTATAGAAATTACCCCAACTGAATTTAAAAAGGCAAAAGAAAATAATAAGGGAAAGGGCATAAAAATAGAGAAATCTAATTCCAACCCCGATGAACTTTATATGTATCGTCAACCCCCGAAGTCCTTAAGTTGTAACAATGACCCGGGAACCTCTAAACCACCAGGTTTTTCTAAACCAATGTGGACAACGACGGATCGTATTAGGGGAACATCATATATCCCTAGAAACTTGGCAAAACGAACCAAAACCGAAGAAGAAGAAACGAGCGAGTCGGAATAAGATAGTTGTATTCGTGTGGTGTAATATATGGAATATAGTGTTCTTATGCTTTATGATATATGTAAAAATTGCTTGTATTAATAAGTATTTTTTTTATGAATCTAACTCTTGTCTTTTTTACAGTTTAAAAACACAAAATGGATAGACAACCCAATATTTTAAGAGACCTACCCGGAGACATGATTGATGAAATCTTGTCTAGAGTCGGCCAGAATTCTTCGGCACAACTATTTAAGGCGAGATCAGTTTGTAAGACATTCGAAGAACGTTCCAAGAATGTCTTGGTTTATAAGAGACTTTCGTTTGAAAGATGGGGGATATCACATTGGAAAACCCATAAGTTACGATGTGTTTACTTTGACGCATATATTGCGGGGAACCCAAATGCTATTTTACGCAACGGGTTAAGAAATTATTTTGACTCAATATATTCGAATATTGGACTTCGTGATTTAGAAAAAGCGGCTAACATGCAACATAAAGAAGCATGTTATGCTTACGGATTAGTAATGTTCGCTTCTCACCAAAGTGAGAACAAGAACATCGGGCTACAACTATTAAACAAAACGTTCCCACAAGTGACGGAGTCGGTAATTGGGGTAAGAAATGAGGTTTTTAGATTGTTACGGGACTGTTGGACATTACGTAACCCTCGTCCCTTTTATGACGTTACAACACGCTGTCTTATCAACGGCCATAACGGTTATGTTGCACAAGACCAAGGATGGGAAGTAGTCCTAGTAAAACCAGAATGCATGACTTGTTTCTGGACGTATGAATTACGTGTCTTTATTGCCTTTGCTGAACGACTTGTGTACTAGCTAGAATTGTCTTCACAACTATCTTGTATCAAAGTTATTGTGTGCTATATTTCATGCTTTATGTAAAATAAGCGGTATTGTAAGTTTGTAAAATATTGTATAAAAGTTTGAACGCGAAATATTATTATAATCAGTTTTTCATATAGAATTGTAGTAGTTGAATTGTATATTAGCTACTAAGTATGAACTTAACGGGTAGGTACTACCCGAATTTAAACTTATAAAACGCTAATATGAAGAAAAAGCTTTTATAAATGAGTTCATATTATGCTACGAAATACTATTAACTACTCTTAATATTCTGTATGATTAACTTGTTCCATTTAACTATTTTGAAGGAAATGGCACCGACTACTCGACACACCGTGAATATGAATGAAGAGGAATTCCGTACTTTTCTAGCTTCAAACATAGCCGCAGTACAGGCTGCACTACATACCAACAATAACCTTGGATCTAGCAGTACAGGAAATCGTGTAGGATGCACCTACAAAGAATTCACTGCCTGCAAACCTTTGGAATTTGATGGAACCGAAGGACCGATCGGATTGAAACGGTGGACCGAGAAGGTTGAATCGGTGTTTGCCATAAGTAAGTGTACTGAAGAGGACAAAGTAAAGTACGCTACGCATACCTTCACAGGTTCTGCGTTAACATGGTGGAATACCTATCTAGAGCAAGTGGGACAAGACGATGCTTACGCACTACCGTGGTCAGCATTCAAGCACTTGATGAACGAGAAGTACCGTCCCAGAACCGAGGTCAATAAGCTCAAGACAGAACTTAGAGGGTTACGAACCCAAGGATTTGATATTACCACGTACGAAAGACGATTCACAGAATTGTGCCTATTGTGTCCGGGAGCATTCGAAGATGAGGAAGAGAAGATCGACGCGTTTGTGAAAGGATTACCGGAAAGAATCCAAGAAGATATAAGTTCACACGAGCCCGCCTCCATACAACAGGCATGTAGAATGGCTCACAAACTCGTGAACCAAATTGAAGAAAGAATTAAAGAACAGACTGCTGAAGAGGCCAATGTAAAGCAAGTCAAAAGAAAGTGGGAGGAAAACGGTGATAAGAATCACCAATACAACAACAACAGCAATTACAACAATAATCGCAACAATTATCCCAACAATCGCAACATCAATCGCAACTACAACAAACGGCCCAACAACAACAACAACAACAACAACAGCAACTACAACAATCATCCCAACAACAATAATAACCGCAACAACAACAACAATCAGAAGCAGCTATGCCAAAGGTGTGAAAAGAATCACTCGGGGTTCTGCACCAAATTTTGCAACAAGTGTAAAAGAAATGGTCATAGCGCGGCGAAGTGTGAGGTCTATGGACCAGGGGTTAATAGAACGAAAGGAACAAATGGTGTCGGAACGAGTAATGGCGGAGCAAGTAGTGTCGGAGCAAGTTATGCCAATGTAGTTTGTTATAAATGTGGAAAACCGGGCCACATTATTAGAAATTGCCCGAACCAGGAGAACACGAATGGACAAGGCCGTGGAAGAGTTTTCAATATTAATGCGGCAGAGGCACAGGAAGACCCGGAGCTTGTTACGGGTACGTTTCTTATTGACAATAAATCTGCTTACGTTTTATTTGATTCGGGTGCGGATAGAAGTTATATGAGTAGAGATTTTTGTGCTAAATTAAGTTGTCCATTGACGCCTTTGGATAGTAAATTTTTACTCGAATTAGCAAATGGTAAATTAATTTCAGCAGATAATATATGTCGGAATCGAGAAATTAAACTGGTTAGCGAAACATTTAAGATTGATTTGATACCAGTAGAGTTAGGGAGTTTTGATGTGATAATCGGTATGGACTGGTTGAAAGAAGTGAAAGCGGAGATCGTTTGTTACAAAAATGCAATTCGCATTATACGAGAAAAAGGAAAACCCTTAATGGTGTACGGAGAAAAGGGTAACATGAAGCTACATCTTATTAGTAATTTGAAAGCACAAAAACTAATAAGAAAAGGTTGCTATGCTGTTCTAGCACACGTCGAGAAAGTACAAACTGAAGAAAAGAGCATCAATGATGTTCCCGTCGCAAAAGAATTTCCTGATGTATTTCCGAAAGAATTACCGGGATTACCCCCACATCGATCCGTTGAATTTCAAATAGATCTTGTACCAGGAGCTGCACCAATAGCTCGTGCTCCTTACAGACTCGCACCCAGCGAGATGAAAGAACTACAAAGCCAATTACAAGAACTTTTAGAGCGTGGTTTCATTCGACCAAGCACATCACCGTGGGGAGCTCCTGTTTTGTTTGTCAAGAAGAAAGATGGTACATTCAGGTTGTGTATCGACTACCGAGAGTTGAACAAACTTACCATCAAGAACCGCTACCCACTACCGAGAATCGATGACTTATTTGATCAACTACAAGGCTCGTCTGTTTATTCAAAGATTGACTTACGTTCCGGGTATCATCAAATGCGGGTGAAAGAAGATGATATTCCAAAGACTGCTTTCAGAACACGTTACGGTCATTACGAGTTTATGGTCATGCCTTTTGGTTTAACTAATGCACCAGCTGTGTTCATGGACCTTATGAACCGAGTGTGTGGACCATACCTTGACAAGTTTGTCATTGTTTTCATTGATGACATACTTATTTACTCAAAGAATGACCAAGAACACGGTGAACATTTGAGAAAGGTGTTAGAAGTATTGAGGAAGGAAGAATTGTACGCTAAGTTTTCAAAGTGTGCATTTTGGTTGGAAGAAGTTCAATTCCTCGGTCACATAGTGAACAAAGAAGGTATTAAGGTGGATCCGGCAAAGATAGAAACTGTTGAAAAGTGGGAAACCCCGAAAACTCCGAAACACATACGCCAGTTTTTAGGACTAGCTGGTTACTACAGAAGGTTCATCCAAGACTTTTCCAGAATAGCAAAACCCTTGACTGCATTAACGCATAAAGGGAAGAAATTTGAATGGAATGATGAACAAGAGAAAGCGTTTCAGTTATTGAAGAAAAAGCTAACTACGGCACCTATATTGTCATTGCCTGAAGGGAATGATGATTTTGTGATTTATTGTGACGCATCAAAGCAAGGTCTCGGTTGTGTGTTAATGCAACGAACGAAGGTGATTGCTTATGCGTCTAGACAATTGAAGATTCACGAACAAAATTATACGACGCATGATTTGGAATTAGGCGCGGTTGTTTTTGCATTAAAGACTTGGAGGCACTACTTATATGGGGTCAAAAGTATTATATATACCGACCACAAAAGTCTTCAACACATATTTAATCAGAAACAACTGAATATGAGGCAGCGTAGGTGGATTGAATTATTGAATGATTACGATTTTGAGATTCGTTACCACCCGGGGAAGGCAAATGTGGTAGCCGATGCCTTGAGCAGGAAGGATAGAGAACCCATTCGAGTAAAATCTATGAATATAATGATTCATAATAACATTACTACTCAAATAAAGGAGGCGCAACAAGGAGTTTTAAAAGAGGGAAATTTAAAGGATGAAATACCCAAAGGATCGGAGAAGCATCTTAATATTCGGGAAGACGGAACCCGGTATAGGGCTGAAAGGATTTGGGTACCAAAATTTGGAGATATGAGAGAAATGGTACTTAGAGAAGCTCATAAAACTAGATACTCAATACATCCTGGAACGGGGAAGATGTACAAGGATCTCAAGAAACATTTTTGGTGGCCGGGTATGAAAGCCGATGTTGCTAAATACGTAGGAGAATGTTTGACGTGTTCTAAGGTCAAAGCTGAGCATCAGAAACCATCAGGTCTACTTCAACAACCCGAAATCCCGGAATGGAAATGGGAAAACATTACCATGGATTTCATCACTAAATTGCCAAGGACTGCAAGTGGTTTTGATACTATTTGGGTAATAGTTGATCGTCTCACCAAATCAGCACACTTCCTGCCAATAAGAGAAGATGACAAGATGGAGAAGTTAGCACGACTGTATTTGAAGGAAGTCGTCTCCAGACATGGAATACCAATCTCTATTATCTCTGATAGGGATGGCAGATTTATTTCAAGATTCTGGCAGACATTACAGCAAGCATTAGGAACTCGTCTAGACATGAGTACTGCCTATCATCCACAAACTGATGGGCAGAGCGAAAGGACGATACAAACGCTTGAAGACATGCTACGAGCATGTGTTATTGATTTCGGAAACAGTTGGGATCGACATCTACCGTTAGCAGAATTTTCCTACAACAACAGCTACCATTCAAGCATTGAGATGGCGCCATTTGAAGCACTTTATGGTAGAAAGTGCAGGTCTCCGATTTGTTGGAGTGAGGTGGGGGATAGACAGATTACGGGTCCAGAGATTATACAAGAAACTACCGAGAAGATCATCCAAATTCATCAACGGTTGAAAACCGCCCAAAGTCGACAAAAGAGCTACGCTGACATTAAAAGAAAAGATATAGAATTTGAAATTGGAGAGATGGTCATGCTTAAAGTTTCACCTTGGAAAGGCGTTGTTCGATTTGGTAAACGAGGGAAATTAAATCCAAGGTATATTGGACCATTCAAGATTATTGATCGTGTCGGACCAGTAGCTTACCGACTTGAGTTACCTCAACAACTCGCGGCTGTACATAACACTTTCCACGTCTCGAATTTGAAGAAATGTTTTGCTAAAGAAGATCTCACTATTCCGTTAGATGAAATCAAAATCAACGAAAAACTCCAATTCATCGAAGAACCCGTCGAAATAATGGATCGTGAGGTTAAAAGACTTAAGCAAAACAAGATACCAATTGTTAAGGTTCGATGGAATGCTCGTAGAGGACCCGAGTTCACCTGGGAGCATGAAGATCAGATGAAGAAGAAATACCCGCATCTATTTCCAGAAGATTCGTCAACACCTTCAACAGCTTAAAATTTCGGGACGAAATTTATTTAACGGGTAGGTACTGTAGTGACCCGAACTTTTCCATGTTTATATATATTAATTGAGATTGATGTTTACATGATTAAATGTTTCCAACATGTTAAGCAATCAAACTTGTTAATACTTGATTAATTGAAATAGGTTTCATATAGACAATTGACCACCCAAGTTGACCGGTGATTCACGAACGTTAAAACTTGTAATAAAACTATATGATGACATATATATGGTTATATATATAGTTAACATGATATTATGATAAGTAAACATATCATTAATTATATTAACAATGAACTACATATGTAAAAACAAGACTACTAACTTAATGATTTTGAAACGAGACATATATGTAACGTTTATCGTTGTAACGACATTTAATGTATATATATCATATTAAGAGATATTCGTACATCATAATATCATGATAATATAATAATTTAAAATCTCTTTTGTTATTATAAACATTGGGTTAACAACATTTAACAAGATCGTTAACCTAAAGGTTTCAAAACAACACTTACATGTAACGACTAACGATGACTTAACGACTCAGTTAAAATGTATATACATGTAGTGTTTTAATATGTATTTATACACTTTTGAAAGACTTCAATACACTTATCAAAATACTTCTACTTAACAAAAATGCTTACAATTACATTCTCGTTCAGTTTCATCAACAATTCTACTCGTATGCACCCGTATTCGTACTCGTACAATACACAGCTTTTAGATGTATGTACTATTGGTATATACACTCCAATGATCAGCTCTTAGCAGCCCATGTGAGTCACCTAACACATGTGGGAACCATCATTTGGCAACTAGCATGAAATATCTCATAAGATTACAAAAATATGAGTAATCATTCATGACTTATTTACATGAAAACAAAATTACATATCCTTTATATCTAATCCATACACCAACGACCAAAAACACCTACAAACACTTTCATTCTTCAATTTTCTTCATCTAATTGAACTCTCTCAAGTTCTATCTTCAAGTTCTAAGTGTTCTTCATAAATTCCAAAAGTTCTAGTTTCATAAAATCAAGAATACTTTCAAGTTTGCTAGCTCACTTCCAATCTTGTAAGGTGATCATCCAACCTCAAGAAATCTTTGTTTCTTACAGTAGGTTATCATTCTAATACAAGGTAATAATCATATTCAAACTTTGGTTCAATTTCTATAACTATAACAATCTTATTTCAAGTGATGATCTTACTTGAACTTGTTTTCGTGTCATGATTCTGCTTCAAGAACTTCGAGCCATCCAAGGATCCATTGAAGCTAGATCCACTTTTCTCTTTTCCAGTAGGTTTATCCAAGGAACTTAAGGTAGTAATGATGTTCATAACATCATTCGATTCATACATATAAAGCTATCTTATTCGAAGGTTTAAACTTGTAATCACTAGAACATAGTTTAGTTAATTCTAAACTTGTTCGCAAATAAAAGTTAATCCTTCTAACTTGACTTTTAAAATCAACTAAACACATGTTCTATATCTATATGATATGTTAACTTAATGATTTAAAACCTGGAAACACGAAAAACACCGTAAAACCGGATTTACGCCATTGTAGTAACACTGCGGGCTGTTTTGGGTTAGTTAATTAAAAACTATGATAAACTTTGATTTAAAAGTTGTTATTCTGGGAAAATGATTTTTATTATGAACATGAAACTATATCCAAAAATTATGGTTAAACTCAAAGTGGAAGTATGTTTTCTAAAATGGTCATCTAGACGTCGTTCTTTCGACTGAAATGACTACCTTTACAAAAACGACTTGTAACTTATTTTTCCGACTATAAACCTATACTTTTCTGTTTAGATTCATAAAATAGAGTTCAATATGAAACCATAGCAATTTGATTCACTCAAAACGGATTTAAAATGAAGAAGTTATGGGTAAAACAAGATTGGATAATTTTTCTCATTTTAGCTACGTGAAAATTGGTAACAAATCTATTCCAACCATAACTTAATCAACTTGTATTGTATATTATGTAATCTTGAGATACCATAGACACGTATACAATGTTTCGACCTATCATGTCGACACATCTATATATATTTCGGAACAACCATAGACACTCTATATGTGAATGTTGGAGTTAGCTATACAGGGTTGAGGTTGATTCCAAAATATATATAGTTTGAGTTGTGATCAATACTGAGATACGTATACACTGGGTCGTGGATTGATTCAAGATAATATTTATCGATTTATTTCTGTACATCTAACTGTGGACAACTAGTTGTAGGTTACTAACGAGGACAGCTGACTTAATAAACTTAAAACATCAAAATATATTAAAAGTGTTGTAAATATATTTTGAACATACTTTGATATATATGTATATATTGTTATAGGTTCGTGAATCAACCAGTGGCCAAGTCTTACTTCCCGACGAAGTAAAAATCTGTGAAAGTGAGTTATAGTCCCACTTTTAAAATCTAATATTTTTGGGATGAGAATACATGCAGGTTTTATAAATGATTTACAAAATAGACACAAGTACGTGAAACTACATTCTATGGTTGAATTATCGAAATCGAATATGCCCCTTTTTATTAAGTCTGGTAATCTATGAATTAGGGAACAGACACCCTAATTGACGCGAATCCTAAAGATAGATCTATTGGGCCTAACAAACCCCATCCAAAGTACTGGATGCTTTAGTACTTCGAAATTTATATCATATCCGAAGGGTGTCCCGGAATGATGGGGATATTCTTATATATGCATCTTGTTAATGTCGGTTACCAGGTGTTCACCATATGAATGATTTTTATCTCTATGTATGGGATGTGTATTGAAATATGAAATCTTGTGGTCTATTATTATGATTTGATATATATAGGTTAAACCTATAACTCACCAACATTTTTGTTGACGTTTTAAGCATGTTTATTCTCAGGTGATTATTAAGAGCTTCCGCTATCACATACTTAAATAAGGACGAGATTTGGAGTCCATGCTTGTATGATATTGTGTAAAAACTGCATTCAAGAAACTTATTTTGTTGTAACATATTTGTATTGTAAACCATTATGTAATGGTCGTGTGTAAACAGGATATTTTAGATTATCATTATTTGATAATCTACGTAAAGCTTTTTAAAACCTTTATCTATGAAATAAAGGTTATGGTTTGTTTTAAAAATGAATGCAGTCTTTGAAAAACGTCTCATATAGAGGTCAAAACCTCGCAAAGAAATCAATTAATATGGAACGTTTTTAGTCAATAAGAACGGGACATTTCATTAAGACTACTCAAATGCAAGAAGAACAAGATAGAATGTAAGAAGCTTGAAAACGAATGGTTTACTTATTTCGAAAAAGAAGAGATTCGGTACATGGAATGATAGTAATGTGATGTAAGAATTAGTAGACAGTTAAGAGAATTAATTAAGCATGGGGAATAAAATTTTACATGAGTATGAGCAATCCAATTATCATGATACCTAAAAAAATTGGTTGCAAGTAAGTAGGAAGATGTGCATGATGTGCGATGTTTTAAAATAAAGACTAAGTGTATATGCGAATGTGCGTTTTCGATACTTGATGATGAAATTGAGTAGAGAAATGAAAGAGATATGGGAGGCGAGAGTTACGAAAATGGAAGGAGGCGTCTTTGAAAAGTCGCAAGAGATTAATTTGAAGAGAATTCAGGAGAATAGGCATTGAAATGAGCTCTAGATGAAGAGATATGTATTTAGGGCTACAAACGCGTAGTGGCTATGAGTCTTATGACACGTTCTGGTTGTGTATTGAAAAAGAAATAAGTTTGGCCATTCATTAACCGGAAAATATGATGTAGGGACTGATGATGAAAATGAAAATAGCGTACATTTGAACTAAAAGCATGGTTAGATGATATTGAAGGCATGTTCAAATAATTAAATGAATTTTATAAACAAAAGAATTTATTGGGATATACATGAGGTATGTCGGATCCCTCGATTCTAGTTAACATGGTTAAGAGGAAAAGAGGTTAAGTGAAGATACATGAATGAAGGGAGTCATCAGAATGGAAGATTGGTCATGGTAATAATATGAACATTGACTTTATTTGAGTTAGACGAAGGTTGAAATAATGGTAACTCTCTAGACTTTAGTAGAAAAATTTTACGAAGAAAGAACCTATGGACGATTCGAAGGAATGCAAGTTTATATGAAAGTGTTATGTCGGAAGTTAATGCGGACCTTAGTATAGGTTCGCGAATAGAGATTAAGAGATTCTAGGAGATTTTTATATTTAAGCAAAAGAGTCGTATAATGTGTGATTTTATGAAGAGACTTGAAAGATGAGTTGTTACAAGTGTAAAATTGGTGAAGGATGTAATTTAATTAAGAAGAGACGTGTACTTATGAAACGTACTGAGCAAGTGTACGGAAAGCTTACGACATGGAATAATGGTGAGCATAAAAGGGATAAGTCTTTTATTTGTTCAATACTAAAAACGATTTGAGTTGACGATGCGAATAATCTATGTAAATTGGTAAAAATTGAGAGAAGCTAGCGAGGAATTTAGAAGAATAACATGTATTAATACCTTGAAAGAAGAGAATTAAGATGCAACATTACGGTAAAATGAGAAATTTTCTAGAAAAGAATTAATGATTTGTTTGATATTAAGGACTAGTTCTCGGTTGTAAGGATTTTTATTAGAAAAGATTTTGATATAGAGGCCTAATAATACAGGAAAGGAGATAGAACACGGATAAATTGAAATATCTAATGAAAGGTACCTGAAGAAAGAGTACTCAAGGTGTGAAAATTAAGGGATAGAGTGACAGAGATTAACGAATGTGTGCCTAAAGAACACCTAGTATGTGATTTATTGAGAAAAGTGCACAAATTTTACAAGAAGTTACCAACGTTAAAAGGAGATATAGTAAAAGTTAAGTACTTTGGCTAACTAATTAGATGAAGAGCCTAAATAGATTCAGGGAGACTCTTGATTGTTTGAAACTTAATCAATAGAGAGGGAGGAAATTGGTTCCGACGAGTTATGAAGTATGTGCAAGGACTAGTGAAGGTTCAAGTGTAATGGATAAGGTTTCTGAATTCACTAAGAGATATAAAAGGATGTTCGTGAGAACACGAACAATCCAACGGGGGGAGAGTTGTAACATCCCAAAATTTTAAGATAATATTTCATGAGAATTTATTAATGATTTAGTATGTTTTGGTGTTATCTTATGTGAAATAACTATTAAATAAATGGATGGTATGATTTAATGTATATAAATGGACAATAGTTAAGGTTTGTTGGTTAAGTTGAAAAGAGGACTAGTGATGCAAAGTTAATTTGAGGACCTCCCTTAATATGGTTTTGGTGGGGAGGGTAGAAAATGCAATTTGAGCAAAGTTGTGTTAATAAAAGAAAAATCAAATACTGATAATTTATTTTATCAGTTGTTAAAAAATAGCAGAGAGTGTGGTTGTATGTATATGTCGACATTTTCAAGGAGAAGAAGGAGAAGTTTCAATTGGAGAAATTGAGTTCATGCAAGCTTAAATTGGTGGAATCTAAGGCATTCCAAGCACTCTAGCAAGTCTTAATCCTTCTAATCTCTCTTCTTAGTGCACAAATTAGGGTTCTTGAACTCTTAAAGACAAGGTGTTAATCAAGGCAAAGGAGCTTCAAGTGACCAAGGAACTTCATTTAATCAAGGTGAGTTATATGGGGTAATATGGGCGGGTCAAGGGTGATCATAGAATCCATGATCACAAGTTATGTATTAGCAATTTTTATAAATTATTCTATGCTTTGAGCTTAACTACGCAGGAGTACTTATGGTGGTTTTTGAATACGATATACGGTAACAAGGGTGACTTAATGCTCCCGGATTGCATCCGTGCAAGAGGGTGGCGATTAATTTCACCAGTTAAAAGCTTAGACTTCACGTCTATGTTAAGATGTAAAGCTTAGACTTTGTGTCTATGTAAGGTATAAAGCTTAGACTTTGTGTCTATGTAAGGTATAAAGCTTAGACTTTGTGTCTATGTTAAGATGTAAAGCTTAGACTTTGTGTCTATGTTAAGATGTAAAGCTTAGACTTTGTGTCTATGTCTATATTATGTAATGAGCTTGGATTCATATCCATGTTATGTGTAAGCTTGGACGAGGTCCATGTTAAGAGAAGATTTGGATTTCTATCCATAGTAAGAGTAAGCTTGGGCGATGTCCATATAACGTGTTAGTTTGAATTTACACATAGGATGATGTTTTAAGATTGAAAAATGTATATGTTATGTATCAAAATTGGCTATGACTAGGAGGCAAGTGGATGGAGTTCGAATTACGAAATCAACCTTCGGGTTGGAAGGTTATGGTTGTGTTTACGCATATGTTTATGTTTTAAATTTAAGATACGCATTTACCATTAACTCACTAAGCGTTTTGCTTACCCCGCTATGTTGTTAATGTTTGCTAGGTTCTTATGTTGCGAAGATTTGGGACAACATGGTGGTAGGAGAACAATCGGCATTTATCAAGTGGTATGCAAGTCTCTTAATTGAATCTAGCTTCACGATAACCTCTTATGAACGCCAAGAGTCAAATGTGTATTATGACAAAAGATGTGTAATTTATGTTTTGAAACTAAGTGCTAAAGTCGGTATTTTGGGTCGAAAAAGGCACGTTTATATTGGGAAACGGGTCGTGCGCGACCAAGTAATAATCGTGTTTTTAAATGATGAGTGTTAGTCTTAGAAGTTAGCTTGTTTATGTATTTTGTTGTCGGAATGTTTTGATGAAATGTTAAAATGGGAAAAATTTGGTCTAAGTAAAATGTTGCAGATCAGGGCCTGGAATAGTGTTATGTCGCGCCGCGGCCAGAGGCTCCGCGCCGCGACATTTAACTAATGTTGGAAACAGAAACAAGGTTAAGAAGTGTAAAGATTTCTGCTTTGTGTCGCGCCGCGACAGGGCAAGCCGCGCCGCGGCATATGCCTTGTCCGGCCAGAAACTTTGTTTTTCAAAAAAAAAAAAAAAAAAAAAAAAATTTTACTCGATTCTAGGCGTTAAAATATCGAAGATATTTATAATGAAAGATATGATAATATCTTAGAATTTCTAATATCGAAGGATGATGAAGAATATTGTCCGTAGGGGTTTAGTATCAGGAGCAAGGTATTCGTTAATGACTTCAGCAGATACTGAATCATTTGTATTCTTTGAAGGCAGGTTTAGTCTTTGTGATTTATCCACAACCCTCCTTCATACTTTGCTCAATCCGTTTTCCAGTTTCAAACCTTCTCTTTTTCTCAGCTTTACCACCATATTATTCTTTATCATCAAACTTTTGACTGTTAAGGTCGTTTACAGTTTTTACTGCTTCATCAGCATTGTTCCAATTTCAGAGAACTAGTTTCATAGTTTGGGGTGTTTTTCAAAAACTTCACATTCGAAGTATGTAATTCGAGGAGGTAGACGTTATATGTACACATATAACTGTTGGCGTAGACGTGCTGCAAGATTTCAAAATACTGATTGCAAATTCCCGATAGTTGGAATGGCAACTATTGTTACAAGATGTGGATGAGTACATGATAGGGTTTCAATGTATATATAGTGATTTCCGGAGAGTTTCAAATAGCAGAGTGACGGAGTCGCTGGTACATTTACTGCTAATATGGTGGAACATAAAAGGTTCCCCAGTAACAAAAACGTATATGCCAAAGTTATAAGTCTGAAAGGTCGTCGTTGACTACCTGAATGGGTGATAATACTGGATACTTTTAAAAAGGAATTGCAAGGTTACTTTCAGTAATAATAATGCCGAAGGATTTATCACAGATACGTGTTAAAGTTTTACTTAGGTTTCGAGAGCTTTCCAGATATATGATTATAAGTACAAATCTTTCTTCTCGTAGATATCGTGTAGTTGGTTTGTCTTCTCGTTTGTTCATTAGTTGAAGTGTTTCCAAGAATTTCGATGGGTTTGAACGCAAAATATAATCATATGATGTTCTAGTACTGTTCTGAATTCAAAGCATGGGTTTCGAAGCATGGTTTTGAAAGATGTAGGAATCTAAGAGTGATGTTTTTCGTTTAATCTTGACTTGGATTCTGATCTATCGAAATTAGAATATGAAATTGAATGAAAATGGTTATTCTGCGATGAACAGATACGTATATCTATAGGTTTGAGCAGTATAGTTAATGATTGCTGAATCAGAATTGAAGAATGTATAGTTTAACATATTAATGTGGAATTTATATATTTCTAGGGTATTACCTACCCATTAAAATATTCTCATCATTAACAGTTTGTACAAAAGGATTTTCAATTACAATCTTTATGAAAATATATGTATGTATATTTCTGTAACACCCTAGGCAAATCCCACATTGCCCACGAACATGAGTGATCATGGGATTATAAGGTAATACTCACGCTTAAATGACACAATGCGTTTTGGGATCACAGGCTGAGTAGAAGTGCGAGTACGTTGTGGTTAAGCGTGCTCGGGCGAGAGCACTACCAGGATGGGTGACCTCCTGGGAAAGTGCTTCTCGTGTGTGGTCGCCAAGAAAAAGCCGTGCGCCTGCGGGCAAAGCGGACAATATTGTGGTCATGTTAAGCTGGGGTGTTACAGAATGGTATCAGAGCCACTCATGTGCCGTTGGGGGTGGTGGGGCAAACCTCATCGAGGACGATGAGTCTCTAAAGGGGGGGTGAATGTAACACCCTAGGCAAATCCCACATTGCCCACGAACATGAGTGATCATGGGATTATAAGGTAATACTCACGCTTAAATGACACAACGCGTTTTGGGATCACAGGCTGAGTAGAAGTGCGAGTACGTTGTGGTTAAGCGTGCTCGGGCGAGAGCACTACCAGGATGGGTGACCTCCTGTGAAAGTGCTTCTCGTGTGTGGTCGCCAAGAAAAAGCCGTGCGCCTGCGGGCAAAGCGGACAATATTGTGGTCATGTTAAGCTGGGGTGTTACAATTTCCTTCAGATGTAATATAGATTTAATGAGTTATTAAACTCATTTGATTTTCGGTTGGAACTAGAAACGAATAATCTCTTCTATATTAAAGATTACATAATCGTCGCAGGATATTTCTCTAATGAAGTTATGAATCAATACTTCATCGTTTATGGTTATTAGTATTCTTCGGTGCCTACGGTGCATATGAGGTTGATACTCGTGGGACAGATTATGAAGTTAAGGTTTACGGTGCGGATGTTGTTGTTGGTGGTACTGGTACTGTTGTTGGTTGTGCTGCTGGTTCTGGTGGTGCTACCGGTGCTGCCTGTGATGCCTGCAAATTGTGCATCATATTCTCCAAAGCCACAACTCGAGCGCGAAGCTCGTTAACTTCTTCTATTATTCCGGGATGATTGGCGGTTGGTACGAGAGGATGAATAAAGTTTAAAATTCTAGTTATCATATAATCGTTGCGAAATATCCTGGAAATGAGAGTAAAGATAGTGTTTCGAACGGGTTCGCCGGTAAGTGCCTCAGGTTCCTCACCAAGAGGTGAATTCGGTTGGTGGAAAGGATCGCCTTCCTCTTGTCTCCATCGATTAAGTTGATTACGAACCCATCCCCAATTCATCTAGAATTGGTGGTGACTGATTGGTTGATTCATTCCGGTTACACTGCTTTCGGAACTCAGGTGGAAACTCATATCGGAATCCGAAGAACTCGAATTACTTGCAGAATTCATCTTACACGGTTAGATAAATAATTTTCGATGTGAAATGATTTTCGGATATCGGATGATATTTTAATTACATAGAATACCTTTATATAGTACAAAGGATCCGTAAATTATGGAGAAACTTTCGGAAACTGTCAAGTAAAGGTAACAGTAACAGATACGCTAAGATATTCATTTTGTCTATACACTAGTCATGCAATCCATGCAATAAGGTGTGTCTAGACTACAAATGATAAGCAGGTAATTTTCCACACAAGGAATGATAAGCAGGTAATTTCTAACAAAAAAATTATAAGCAACAACTTTTATCATGCAGACATGGTCGAAGTCCAGACTCACTAATGTATCCTAACAATAACCGGTTAGATACACTAATGCAAATTCTGGTTCGCTAAGACCAACGCTCTGATACCAACTGTGACGATCGGTCCAAATCCATATGGACGAACACGTCATTCATTGATTTCATTGCGAGGTATTTGACCTCTATGATACGTTTTGTAAACATTGCATTCTTTTGAAAAGGCACACCATAAATGAATATTTAAATCAAAGGTTTTCGACATCTAATGATTTCTACATATAGACAATCACCATAAATAATAGTTTACAACAGTACTTCCATTGACCATGTAGTCAAAATAAGATACATGGTGATGATTTGGTGAATGCAACGTTTCCTTGAAAAATATGTCATGCAAGACTCCATGCACATAGCTTGTCTAACATCTAAGCAAACAGCGGAAGACTTCTAGGAAACCTGAGAATAAACATGCTAACAAGTGTCAACACAAAGGTTGGTGAGTTCATAGTTTTAGTGTTTCATATAATCTGTATATAAAAGTGGATCACAAGATTTCAGTTGTTTCATCCAGAAACGTTTATCAAAATATTCTACAAAATTGAGCACCCTGGTAACTAAACTTTAACGTATATATAATTTGTACCCTTTGTATAATCATCTTAATAATACACGCAAACCAACGTGTACGCTTCTCAAATAGCATACGTCCGTTAAAAGGCTAGTGCTCTAGCTCGGACGGGGATATCAAGCCCTATGGATCCATATACTACTACTCGCGCCCACCAGTTCTTATAACTGGCAGTTAACAGTTACCAAAGCTAAGGGATTTTCGGTTCAAACTCAGTGTAGAATTTAGTATGTACTTGTATCCATTGCGTTTAAAATAAAGTGCATGTATTCTCAGCCCAAAAACATATATTGCAAAAGCAACTAAAAAGGGATCAATGAAACTCACGAAAAATCAGTTTTAGTATTTGTATTCATTTCATAAAAACAGTTACAAAAGTAGCGCATGTATTCTCAGCCCAAAAATATATATTGCAAAAGCATTTAAAAAGGGAGCAAATGAAACTCACACATATAAATATTGTATATCGGTTAATAAAGCATTTGCATGTATTCTCAGCCCAAAAATATATATTGCAAAAGCATTTAAAAAGGGAGCAAATGAAACTCACACATATAAATATTGATATACAATATTGCAGGAAAGCACGTAGACGCATCGGAGATGATAAACACGAGGTTTGATTCACAAAAATACCCCCGAACATTACCCATAATTTCCTTGGCAATAACTCATATTTTCCTTAGCTCTTTCCCGCTCGAAAACATATCTTGAAAATTACTTGGACAGCACTCCGTCGTAATATTTTTTTGTACATTATTATTTTTGTATCGCAAAAATAATAACACTAATAATAATAAAAAATAATAAGATTAATAATAATCTTAATAATAATAATAATAATAATAATAATAATAATAATAAATAATAAATAATATTACGGAGTATATATATATTTGTGTATGTGTGTGATTTAAATCGAGCGAAAACACCTGAATTTATAGTACCTGGCCTGGAATCTGGAGTCATGCGACTCGCATGGAAATGGCCTTCTGGCCATGCGACTCGCATGAGAACCAGGGACAGCTCACATTGTTTTGGCTCCTAGCTTGTCGACATAATATAAAATAAATATAAATATATAAATAATTAATATAATTATTTATATATTATATTTTATTCTTGTGCATAGTAGACTTGTAATTTTTGTTCCGATAAGTCGTACGTCATCACTCGACTTATGTCCCGGTTCCGGTTTCTCGAACGCATTTTCGTACGCTTAGAAAACTTGCATTTTACATTTCGTGACACGTACCTTTGTCAAAATATAGCCTTAAATTATCCCTTAATTATATCACTCAAAGTGTATCTTAAACTTTCGAGTGTTTTGGTCATTTACTTCTATAAATCATCGTCTCGCTATTTGTTAAAACACATTTTTATAATAGTGTTTTACTGTAGCAAAGTTACTGTAGCAAATAGTGATTTTCGAAAACACTGTAGCATTTTGAGTAATGTGGCAATTTGAAAACACTGTAACAAATTAGTGTTTAACTGGTTCATCTTAAACGCTTTAGTTAACTTAACTAAATATCAATTGAATCAATAAACGAATGTTACTATCGTTTATTATATATATGTATATATCTTTTTAATATACATAAATCATTTTTTAAATACACATTGGAAGTTATTTATAAATAAATTTTAATAATAAATATTTCAACTTATCATATACATTCGAATAGATATTTAAACCAATAAGTTTAATGTACGGTATCAAACAATTAATACATTGTTACCTTTTCATGTTATAGTATATATGTATCTATTTACATATAATTGTTCGCGAATCGCCGAAAATAACCGAAGGGTATTTAAATATATAAAAGTAGTTCAAAAATTTTGAGATTCAGTTTTACAGACTTTGCTTATCGTGTCGAAAATGTTAATCATACAAAGATTAAGTTTAAATTTGGTCAGAAATTTCCGGGTCATCACAGCTTTCATACCCGGCCACCAAAAATATTTCCTGAGATCCTTGTACATCTTTCCCGTTCCAGGATGTATTGAGTATCTGGTTTTATGAGCTTCTCTAAGTACCATTTCTCTCATATCTCCAAATTTTGGTACCCAAATCCTTTCAGCCCTATACCGGGTTCCGTCTTCCCAAATATTAAGATGTTTCTCCGATCCTTTGGGTATTTCATCCTTTAAATTTCCCTCTTTTAAAACTCCTTGTTGCGCCTCCTTTATTTGAGTAGTAAGGTTATTATGAATCATTATATTCATAGATTTTACTCGAATGGGTTCTCTGTCCTTCCTGCTCAAGGAATCGGCTACCACATTTGCCTTCCCCGGGTGGTAACGAATCTCAAAGTCGTAATCATTCAATAATTCAATCCACCTACGCTGCCTCATATTCAGTTGTTTCTGATTAAATATGTGTTGAAGACTTTTGTGGTCGGTATATATTATACTTTTGACCCCATATAAGTAGTGCCTCCAAGTCTTTAATGCAAAAACAACCACGCCTAATTCCAAATCATGCGTCGTATAATTTTGTTCGTGAATCTTCAATTGTCTAGACGCATAAGCAATCACCTTCGTTCGTTGAATTAATACACAATCGAGACCTTGCTTTGATGCGTCACAATAAATCACAAAATCATCATCATTCCCTTCAGGCAATGACAATATAGGTGCCGTAGTTAGCTTTTTCTTCAATAACTGAAACGCTTTCTCTTGTTCATCATTCCATTCAAATTTCTTCCCTTTATGCGTTAATGCAGTCAAGGGTTTTGCTATTCTGGAAAAGTCTTGGATGAACCTTCTGTAGTAACCAGCTAGTCCTAAAAACTGGCGTATGTGTTTCGGAGTTTTCGGGGTTTCCCACTTTTCAACAGTTTCTATCTTTGCCGGATCCACCTTAATACCTTCTTTGTTCACTATGTGACCGAGGAATTGAACTTCTTCCAACCAAAATGCACACTTTGAAAACTTAGCGTACAATTCTTCCTTCCTCAATACTTCTAACACCTTTCTCAAATGTTCACCGTGTTCTTGGTTATTCTTTGAGTAAATAAGTATGTCATCAATGAAAACAATGACAAACTTGTCAAGGTATGGTCCACACACTCGGTTCATAAGGTCCATGAACACAGTTGGTGCATTAGTTAAACCAAACGGCATGACCATAAACTCGTAATGACCGTAACGTGTTCTGAAAGCAGTCTTTGGAATATCATCTTCTTTCACCCGCATTTGATGATACCCGGAACGTAAGTCAATCTTTGAATAAATAGACAAGCCTTGTAGTTGATCAAATAAGTCATCGATTCTCGATAGTGGGTAGCGGTTCTTGATGGTAAGTTTGTTCAACTCTCGGTAGTCGATACACAACCTGAATGTACCATCTTTCTTCTTGACAAACAAAACAGGAGCTCCCCACGGTGATGTGCTTGGTCGAATGAAACCACGCTCTAAAAGTTCTTGTAATTGGCTTTGCAGTTCTTTCATCTCGCTGGGTGCGAGTCTGTAAGGAGCACGAGCTATTGGTGCAGCTCCTGGTACAAGATCTATTTGAAATTCAACGGATCGCTGTGGGGGTAATCCCGGTAATTCTTTCAGAAATACATCGGCAAATTCTTTTGCAATGGGAACATCATTGATGCTCTTTTCTTCAGTTTGTACTTTCTCGACGTGTGCTAGAACAGCATAGCAACCTTTTCTTATTAGTTTTTGTGCCTTCAAATTACTAATAATATGTAGCTTCGTGTTGCCCTTTTCTCCGTACACCATTAAGGGTTTTCCTTTTTCTCGTATAATGCGAATTGCATTTTTGTAACAAACGATCTCTGCTTTCACTTCTTTCAACCAGTCCATACCGATTATCACATCAAAACTCCCTAACTCTACTGGTATCAAATCAATCTTAAATGTTTCGCTAACCAGTTTAATTTCTCGATTCCGACATATATTATCTGCTGAAATTAATTTACCATTTGCTAATTCGAGTAAAAATTTACTATCCAAAGGCGTCAATGGACAACTTAATTTAGCACAAAAATCTCTACTCATATAGCTTCTATCCGCACCCGAATCAAATAAAACGTAAGCAGATTTATTGTCAATAAGAAACGTACCCGTAACAAGCTCCGGGTCTTCCTGTGCCTCTGCCGCATTAATATTGAAAACTCTTCCGCGGCCTTGTCCATTCGTGTTCTCCTGATTCGGGCAATTTCTAATAATGTGGCCCGGTTTTCCACATTTATAACAAACTACATTGGCATAACTTGCTCCGACACTACTTGCTTCGCCATTACTCGTTCCGAGACCATTTGTTCCTTTCGTTCTATTAACCCCTGGTCCGTAGACCTCACACTTCGCCGCGCTATGACCATTTCTTTTACACTTGTTGCAAAATTTGGTGCAGAACCCCGAGTGATACTTTTCACACCTTTGGCATAGCTGCTTCTGATTGTTGTTGTTGTTGCGGTTATTATTGTTGTTGGGATGATTGTTGTAGTTGCTGTTGTTGTTGTTGTTGTTGTTGTTGTTGTTGTTGGGCCATTTGTTGTAGTTGCGATTGATGTTGCGATTGTTGGGATAATTGTTGCGATTATTGTTGTAATTGTTGTTATTGTTGTATTGGTGATTCTTATCACCGTTTTCCTCCCACTTTCTTTTGACTTGCTTCACATTGGCCTCTTCAGCAGTCTGTTCTTTAATTCTTTCTTCAATCTGGTTCACTAGTTTGTGAGCCATTCTACATGCCTGTTGTATGGAGGCGGGCTCGTGTGAACTTATATCTTCTTGGATTCTTTCCGGTAATCCTTTCACAAACGCGTCGATCTTCTCTTCCTCATCTTCGAATGCTCCCGGACACAATAGGCACAATTCTGTGAATCGTCTTTCGTACGTGGTAATATCAAATCCTTGGGTTCGTAACCCTCTAAGTTCTGTCTTGAGCTTATTGACCTCGGTTCTGGGATGGTACTTCTCGTTCATCAAGTGCTTGAATGCTGACCACGGTAGTGCGTACGCATCATCTTGTCCCACTTGCTCTAGATAGGTATTCCACCATGTTAACGCAGAACCTGTGAAGGTATGCGTAGCGTACTTCACTTTGTCCTCTTCAGTACACTTACTTATGGAAAACACCGATTCGACCTTCTCGGTCCACCGTTTCAATCCGATCGGTACTTCGGTTCCATCAAATTCCAAAGGTTTGCAGGCAGTGAATTCTTTGTAGGTGCATCCTACACGATTTCCTGTACTGCCAGATCCAAGGTTATTGTTGGTATGTAGCGCAGCCTATACTGCGGCTATGTTTGAAGCTAGAAAAGTACGGAATTCCTCTTCATTCATATTCACGGTGTGTCGATTAGTCGGTGCCATTTCCTTCAAAATAGTCAAATGGAACAAGTTAATCATACAGAATATTAAGAGTAGTTAATAGTATTTCGTAGCATAATATGAACACATTTATATAAGATTTTTCTTCATATTAGCGTTTTATAAGTTTAAATTCGGTTAGTACCTACCCGTTAAGTTCATACTTAGTAGCTAATATACAATTCAACTACCACAATTCTATATGAAAAACTGATTATAATAATATTTCGCGTTCAAACTTTTATACAATATTTTACAAACTTACAATACCGCTTATTTTACATAAAGCATGAAATATAGCACACAATAACTTTGATACAAGATAGTTGTGAAGATAATTCTAGCTAGTACACAAGTCGTTCAGCAAAGGCAATAAAGACACGTAATTCATACGTCCAGAAACAAGTCATGCATTCTGGTTTTACTAGGACTACTTCCCATCCTTGGTCTTGTGGAACATAACCGTTATGGTCGATGATAAGACAGCGTGTTGTAACGTCGTCAAAGGGACGAGGGTTACGTAATGACCAGCAGTCTAGTAATAACCTAAAAACCTCATTTCTTACCCCAATTACTGACTCCGTCACTTGTGGGAACGTTTTGTTTAATAGTTGTAGCCCGATGTTCTTGTTCTCACTTTGGTGAGAAGCGAACATTACTAACCCGTAAGCATAACATGCTTCTTTATGTTGCATGTTAGCCGCTTTTTCTAAATCACGAAGTCCTATATTCGGATATACTGAGTCAAAATAATTTCTTAACCCGTTGCGTAAAATAGCATTTGGGTTCCCCGCAATATATGCGTCAAAGTAAACACATCGTAACTTATGGATTTCCCGATGTGATATCCCCCATCTTTCGAACGAAAGCCTTTTATAAACCAAGGCATTCTTGGAACGTTCTTCGAATGTCTTACAAACTGATCTAGCCTTAAATAGTTGTGCCGAGGAATTCTGACCGACTCTAGACAAGATTTCATCAATCATGTCTCCGGGTAGGTCTCTTAAAATATTGGGTTGTCTATCCATTTTGTGTTTTTATACTGTAAAATAGACAAGAGTTAGATTCATAAAAAAAATACTTATTAATACAAGGAATTTTTACATATATTATAAAGCATAAGCACACTATATTACATATATTACACCACACGAATACAACTATCTTATTCCGACTCGCTCATTTCTTCTTGTTCGGTTTTGGTTCGTTTTGCCAAGTTTCTTGGGATATATGATGTTCCCCTAATACGAGCCGTCGTTGTCCACATTGGTTTAGAAAAACCTGGTGGTTTAGAGGTTCCCGGGTCATTGTTATAACTTAAGGACTTCGGGGGTTGACGATACATATAAAGTTCATCGGGGTTGGAATTAGATTTCTCTATTTTTATGCCCTTTCCCTTATTATTTTCTTTTGCCTTTTTAAATTCAGTTGGGGTAATTTCTATAACATCATCGGAATTCTCGTCGGAATCCGATTCATCGGAGAATTGGTAATCCTCCCAATATTTTGCTTCCTTGGCGGAAACACCATTGACCATAATTAACCTTAGTCGGTTGGTTGAGGATTCTCTTTTACTTAACCGTTTTATTATTTCCCCCACCGGTTCTGTTTCTTCTTCCGGTTCCGATTCTTCTTCCGGTTCCGATTCTTCTTCCGGTTCCGATTCTTCTTCCGGTTCTGACTCTTCTTCCGGTTCCTCTTCGGGAACTTGTGAATCAGTCCACGAATCATTCCAATTTACATTTGACTCTTCATTATTATTAGGTGAGTCAATGGGACTTGTTCTAGAGGTAGACATCTATCACATAATATCAAATACGTTAAGAAATTAATATATCACATTATATTCATATGTTAAAAATATATAGTTTCCAACAAAAATGTTAAGCAATCATTTTTAAAGAAAACACGGTCGAAGTCCAGACTCACTAATGCATCCTAACAAACTCGATAAGACACACTAATGCAAATTTTCTGGTTCTCTAAGACCAACGCTCGGATACCAACTGAAATGTCCCGTTCTTATTGATTAAAAACGTTCCATATTAATTGATTTCGTTGCGAGGTTTTGACCTCTATATGAGACGTTTTTCAAAGACTGCATTCATTTTTAAAACAAACCATAACCTTTATTTCATAAATAAAGGTTTAAAAAGCTTTACGTAGATTATCAAATAATGATAATCTAAAATATCCTATTTACACACGACCATTACATAATGGTTTACAATACAAATATGTTACATCGAAATCAGTTTCTTGAATGCAGTTTTTACACAATATCATACAAACATGGACTCCAAATCTTGTCCTTATTTTAGTATGCAACAGCGGAAGCTCTTAGTATTCACCTGAGAATAAACATGCTTTAAATGTCAACAAAAATGTTGGTGAGTTATAGGTTTAACCTATATATATCAAATCGTAACAATAGACCACAAGATTTCATATTTCAATACACATCCCTTACATAGAGATAAAAATCATTCATATGGTGAATACCTGGTAACCGACATTAACAAGATGCATATATATAAGAATATCCCCATCATTCCGGGACACCCTTCGGATATGATATAAATTTCGAAGTACTAAAGCAACCGGTACTTTGGATGGGGTTTGTTAGGCCCAATAGATCTATCTTTAGGATTCTCGTCAATTAGGGTGTCTGTTCCATAATTCTTAGATTACCAGACTTAATAAAAAGGGGCATATTCGATTTCGATAATTCAACCATAGAATGTAGTTTCACGTACTTGTGTCTATTTTGTAAATCATTTATAAAACCTGCATGTATTCTCATCCCAAAAATATTAGATTTTAAAAGTGGGACTATAACTCACTTTCACAGATTTTTACTTCGTCGGGAAGTAAGACTTGGCCACTGGTTGATTCACGAACCTATAACAATATATACATATATATCAAAGTATGTTTAAAATATATTTACAACACTTTTAATATATTTTGATGTTTTAAGTTTATTAAGTCAGCTGTCCTCGTTAGTAACCTACAACTAGTTGTCCACAGTTAGATGTACAGAAATAAATCGATAAATATTATCTTGAATCAATCCACGACCCAGTGTATACGTATCTCAGTATTGATCACAACTCAAACTATATATATTTTGAAATCAACCTCAACCCTTTATAGCTAACTCCAACATTCACATATAGAGTGTCTATGGTTGTTCCGAAATATATATAGATGTGTCGACATGATAGGTCGAAACATTGTATACGTGTCTATGGTATCTCAAGATTACATAATATACAATTCAAGTTGATTAAGTTATGGTTGGAATAGATTTGTTACCAATTTTCACGTAGCTAAAATGAGAAAAAGTATCCAATCTTGTTTTACCCATAACTTCTTCATTTTAAATCCGTTTTGAGTGAATCAAATTGCTATGGTTTCATATTGAACTCTATTTTATGATTCTAATCAGAAAAGTATAGGTTTATAGTCAGAAAAATAAGTTACAAGTTGTTTTTGTAAAGGTAGTCATTTCAGTCGAAAGAACGACGTCTAGATGACCATTTTAGAAAACATACTTCCACTTTGAGTTTAACCATAATTTTTGGATATCGTTTCATGTTCATAATAAAAATCATTTTCTCAGAATAACAACTTTTAAATCAAAGTTTATCATAGTTTTTAATTAACTAACCCAAAACAGCCCGCGGTGTTACTACGACGGCGTAAATCCGGTTTTACGGTGTTTTTCGTGTTTCCAGGTTTTAAATCATTAAGTTAGCATATCATATAGATATAGAATATGTGTGTAGTTAATTTTAAAAGTCAAGTTAGAAGGATTAACTTTTGTTTGCGAACAAGTTTAGAATTAACTAAACTATGTTTTAGTGATTACGAGTTTAAACTTTCGAATAAGATAGTTTTATATATATGAATCGAATGATGTTATGAAGATCATTACTACCTCAAGTTTAGTAGGTAAACCTACTGGAAGTGACAAGAAATTATCTAGCTTCAAAGGATCTTGGATGGCTTGAAAGTTCTTGAAGTAGGATCATGACACAAAAACAAGTTCAAGTAAGATTTTTACTCGAATTAAGATAGTTTATAGTTATAGAAATTGAATCAAAGTTTGAATATGAATATTACCTTGAATATGAAAGATAACCTACTGTATATAACAAAGGTTTCTTGATCTTAGATGATTACTTGGAATGGATTAGAAAGCTTGGAAGTAAATTAGTAAACTTGAAGGGATTTTTGAAGTGTTCTTGAAGTGTTCTTCCTATATTGATTATAGCTTGATTCTTGAAGTGATTTTTGATGAAGATGATGATTAACTACTGAAAAATACGTTCATAATAGTGTGTGTGTGTGTTGAGAGAGAATTAGAAAGAGAATTGGAAGTGAAATGGAGTGAATGATGAGTGGTAATTGGTGAGTGGTGAGTGGGTTAAAAGGAGTTCTAGTTAGTTGAATAGCTCATGGTAGAAGTTAAAATTGATTAGTCATACATGACATAATCAAGAGTGGAATCCCATGCTAGTTCCTATTGGTATATACTCATAGTAAGTACGTTTTGAAGCTGTGTATAATACGGGTAAGAATACCACTAGAATTCTTGATGAAAGAAAAGAATGGAAAAGTAATTGTAACCATTTTCGTTAAGTATGAGTGTTTTGATATATGTCTTGAAGTCTTCCAAAAGTATTTTAATACATCTAAATACACTACATGTATATACATTTTATCTGAGTCGTTAAGTCATCGTTAGTCGTTACATGTAAGTGTTGTTTTGAAACCTTTAAGTTAACGATCTCAATTAATGTTGTTAACTGATGTTTCGCGAGGTGTATATAAAATAGCTTATATTTTTACAGGAAATACTATTAAATACGATACAATTTTACACAAGATATTTATTTATTTAAAGAATGGATATACTTAAACCTTGCTACAACACTTATAGGCAGTGTACCTAATCGTACAGTAGTGTAGTTTTTAGTAAGTCCGGTTCGTTTCACAGGGAATCTTTTTAAACAAAGCTTAACGCTATATTAGTTTACTTTTATAAAAATACAAATATATATATATAAGTAATATTATTATTATAAAGGGGGGTTTTTTTACCGTTTAATGACCGATTTGTCGATTTTAAAACTTTAGTCGCAGTTAAAACCAAATGTAAAATAATAAATATAAATACAAGACTTAAATTAAAGCGTAAAGTAAATAACAATAATGAAATTGCGAATAATAAAAGTGCGATAAAATAAACTTGCGATAATTAAAAAGTACGATAATTAAAAGTGCAATTAAATACAATAACAATAAAAAATGCGATAATTAGAAGTGCAATTAAATATAAAATAAAGGAAATTAAATATGAAATAAAAGAATTATGCTTATTTAAACTTCCGTAATCATGATGTTTGACGTGTTGATTTTAGTTTTATGCCCATGGGTTAATTGTCCTTTGTCCTGGATTATTTAATATGTCCGTCTGGTTTTTGTCCATAATAGTCCATCGGTCATAAATATAAAGTGCGAGTATCCTCGTCAAATTATCCTTATACCCGAAGTTAAATATTCCAACTAATTGGGGACTTAAACTGTAACAAGATTTTAATACTTTGTTTAATAATTACACCAGGATATCGACTGAGTGTAATCCAAGGTTTTAATATTTTGTTATCAATTATACCAAGTGTCCTTGTACATAATTTCACCCATGTTTTAATTATTCTAGTGGCTATTAATCCATTCCCGTGTCCGGTTAAATGAACGATTATTCGTACATATAAATACCCCGCCCATCGTGTCCGATCGAGTGTATATGGTAATTTATAGGGACGCCCAATTGTAAATCTTTATATTAACATTAACAAACTATCATTTAGTTAAACAAATATAAAGCCCATTAATAGCCCATAGTCTAATTTCCACAAGTGTCGTTCTTTTGTCCAAACCCCAATTATGGTAAAAAGCCCAATTACCCGATTTTAGTAATTAGCCCAACATCATGATTACTTCGAATTAAATAAGCATAATAATAACTTAGCTACGAGACATTAAATTAAAAAGGTTGAACATAACTTACAATGATTAAAAATAGCGTAGCATTACACGGACAGAATTTCGACTTACACCCTTACAACATTTGCTAACATACCCTTATTATTAGGATTTAAAATTAAAATTAAAATTAAAATATAAATTATATATATATATAATTACGTATATATTGAGAGAGAGAGAGAGATAGATTAAGAGTGTGAAAAATGATCAGAATTCGGTTGGCTTTATAGGGACTTTCAGAATTTGGGCCTCCGCGACTCGCGGCCCTTTTGGCCTTCAAACTCCGCGAGTCGCGGAGTTTGTAAATACAGCTCACACAAGTTTGGCTCTTTGTTTACCGACGGTTTTATAAATAAATATAATATATTAAATAATTATAAGAATTATTTAAATATTATATTACATTTATGTGCATAGTTGACTTGTAATTTTTAGTCTGTTGCGTCGAGCGTTGAGAGTTGACTCTGGTCCCGGTTCCGGATTTTCGAACGTCCTTGCGTACAATTTAATATCTTGTACTTTGCGTTTTGAATCTTGTACTCTTGTAATTTCGAGACGTTTCTTATCAATAATTGGAACTTCTTTGATTGTATTTTGTACTTTTGAGCTTTTTGGTCGTTTGCGTCTTCAATTCGTCGAATCTGTCTTTTGTCTTCACCTTTTATTATTTAAACGAATATCACTTGTAAATAGAACAATTGCAACTAAAAGCTTGTCTTTCTTGAGGAATAATGCTATGAAATATATGTTCGTTTTTAGCATTATCAAATATTCCCACACTTGAGCGTTGCTTGTCCTCAAGCAATATCGTCTTGAAATACTAGAATCACTTCTTTATTCTTCACACTTTGTACATCAGTGATTTCTATACGGCGGTATAAACAATGGTAGTAACGATATGGTTTACAGTCCCACATGACTATAAAAATTTAGATCCATTAAGGAAATTGGATCTTTATGAAAACATTTGATATTTTGAAAATTAAATCTAGTTTTTACCCTAGATAAGTTTTCCGGAATAACCCTTCACCGGTGTTTGCAAAATATTTTTGTGGTTTTGGTGGGTTTCAGATTTGAAAATTTTAGCTCAAAACTTATGGTTTTGTGTCACCCATTTGCTAACCTTGTATTTGGAAAGCAACACGTCCAGTTTACTTGTCCCGTATATTACCTTTCGGTAAACTACCGTCCGGTTGTAAAGGAAAGCGTTGAACAAGCAACTGTTAAGGCAATGTCCCCTGACATGCTTTTAATTATGGTCTATAACGTGTCGGACCCAATTACTATCCTTGGTAGGAGCAATAGTAAAGCTCACCCTTATAATTTTTCGGTCTGGCACAAGGTCCTGTCTTTGACCACTATTCAACCACCGTTCTTACGGTTGACACCCGATTTGGTTCAGGTGACCTAATGAATTCCAGGTGAATTCCTAGGATTTTACGTTCAATGGTAATGAACGCATTGAAAATAGGGTTTTTAGAAAACAAATCGGTTTGTAATTTTGATCAAAATATTTTCTCGTTCAAGCTCGAGTTTAGATATCATTGAATTTCATGAGTTTATAATTCTCAATCTTTAAGGTCAATCTCTAGGATTGAGTAATATCAGTCTTAAAAGCTGATTTTTAATCTTTAAGGAGATTATCCTTTCTGGGGATCTGATTCATTAGTCTTATCCAGCTAATTTGCATGGTGCCCCCCATTGTACGAGATAAATCCTTCTCATGGTTAGGATAAATCTGACCACTTGGCGACCCTGTTTAATGCTGAGGTCCGTGGATTTCCTGCTGATTTTAGTGATGACTTTTCTAGATTTTTCGTCAACCTACAGCTGGTCTGGACGACAACTTCTTGACCTAAATCAAGAAGCGCGTGTCTTTTTCGGAAGACTTTACTTCCTTTTAATGATGGAATTGATTCATCGTGTAGATCCATCTCTTCTTTTCTTTCATCGGGTAAAACAGTTTAGTTTAGTCCAAAGCAAAAGTATTTTCAGTTATTTGTTACAGATATATGTGACATATGTTTAAGATAACTTGGTAAATTTTCCCACACTTGGCTTTTATTTTCCTTTTTATCGTCCTCTATTCCATTTTAAATGAATTTTAACATTTTGGTTTGTTTCTCAATTTATGTCCTTTCTGAGGTAACAATAATTTCGGTGTTAAAACCTAGTTTTATTGTTCATAAATATGTATAAACATGATTTTGAGTTCATTTAATTGAAAATTTGTAAAAATTTTACTAGAATTAGGTAGTCAGTATATAAGACTAGGGTTGTTCTTTATTATCAGAGAGCACTAGATTCTAATACAACTACTGCTTTACTAGTATTTTTAATGGTAACCAAGTATTTAAGATAAAAATTTTAAAATCCGAAAGAATTTAACCCCTTCCCACACTTAAGATCTTGCAATGCCCTCATTTGCAAGAAATCAGTAACAATTTAAATTATTGAGGGTGATTTGTGTGAAACTGATTAAATTTTACCAAAGTTTCCAAACATATTGGCGTTTGTTTGCTGAATGATAAATGGTGCACATCATTTGTTCATTCCGTCTTGTTGTTATTTCACATATATTTTGCATCTTGTCGTCAAAATTAGTTGCTTTTGCTGAACTTAATGCCAGTCTTTGAAAATGCGTTGTTTTACCCTGTTGTGTACATAAGATAAACTGCAAACATATATACATATTTTTGAAGTTTGGTATATTACCCCACATTCAAAAATTATTAAAATCTAAGAATAAAAGTTAGAAAATTATAAAAACTATTACAATATTAACATAAGTATTAAACGTATCAACATTACAAATTACAAAATAAATAAAACTAAGTAGACTAGGGATGATACTGGTACCAATAGGGGTTCCAAGCATAACCATAGGTGCTATAAAATGCTTCGGCAGGGTTATACGTAGGATACGGTGGTTGCATCTCTAAAGACCAGGGAGAGAATATGGGTTTTGGGGTAGGAATATAGATTCTACCTATATGTTGGCAATGAGCTATGAT
The DNA here is from genome assembly GCF_046630445.1 of Rutidosis leptorrhynchoides. NCBI lineage: Eukaryota > Viridiplantae > Streptophyta > Magnoliopsida > Asterales > Asteraceae > Rutidosis > Rutidosis leptorrhynchoides. Next base: position 244,765,723 of record NC_092343.1, read on the forward strand.
TTGGTTTTGATGAACTTGCCAATCTTCAAATGCTCTCTGTCTAGCATTTTCGTACTCCTGTGAAGCTATAAACCTTTGCATTTCTTGCATCTCATTTCCCCCTCCTACATTACCTTGCTGTTGGTTTCTCTCAACCCGTGGATGTCTACCATGGTATTGTACTGCGGCGTTATTTCGCCTCTTCAAAACTTTCGCACCATGGTATACATTTAAACCTATAGTATCGCGGGGTTCTGGTTCTTCGACTAATAATCCCCCCCGACTTATATCCACACCGAGATATTCAGCAATCAAAGTAATAAAAATACCACCTCCTATTATGCTATGCGGCCTCATCCCCCTAACCATAGCTGATAAATAATAACCCACACAATACGGTATACTTATAGCGCTTTGTGGGTCTCGAATACACATATGGTAAAACAAATCCTGTTCATTTACCTTTTCCTTGTTCTTACCTCTTTGTGTAATCGAATTAGCTAAAAACCTATGAATCACTCTTAATTCAGCTCTATCTATATCCAAATAAGAGTAATTTCCCCCTTTGAATCGGTGATGGCTTGTCATTTGACTCCATACACCGTATGTATCAAAATTTTCATCTATCTTTCTACCATTTAGTATCAACCCTCTACAATCGGCAGATGCTAACTCCTCAGGCGTATATATACGTAAAGCCTGAGCCATGTCTAGTAAAGACATGTGGTGCATCGAACCTCCTAACAAAAATCTAATAAAAGATCGATCGGTTAAACTAGCTACCCAATCATTTAATTCTATACTACACAACAATTCTTCACACCATACTTTATATACAGGTCTACGTATGGTGAATAAACGTACCCAGTCATTAAAAGTAGAATTACCATACCTCTGTACAAGTAATTCCCTAATTGACCCGGAAAATTCTACAGCTTCTAAGGGTCCCCATTCTATGACCCTCGGTACCTCAACAACCTTAGAATGAAGAGTATGCAAACCCCTTTGGTATTTTGGATAATCTATCCAAAGTCTGTCAAATCTCAGGTTCGGGTGCAACTCTTCCAAGTGCATATCAGAAAATGTCATGACTGGATGAGGTATATCTTGCTTGTAGTAGTTATCCACCTCCTGCTGTTCCGCATTCTCAGCAGGAGCATTGCGAGCTTGGAATGAAGATTCACCCCTTTCAGTCTGCAAAACACATCAAACACAATTTTTGTTCATCCAAATATGCATTAGTGTCAGCAAAATCATCAATCAAAATAATTACAATGACATGATCAATTTATATCAAACTTAAGCTCATTTTTATATTTTCATCAAATCTACACTTCTTCAAAATAGCATATACGAAAATGTTCACCAAGTTCATAAGCATTCAACTCAAATAACATGTCAAAATAATCATTACTAGCAATTAAACAAGTTTCAAATGGCATTATCTCTCAAAAATCAAGTTCATGAATTTTTAGACTTGAAAAAGTCCACTTTAATTCTCAAAATCATGTTTAGGCTCAAAGTTTGGATCATTTAACTACCTAAACATGTTACACTACTTAATTTAGCAACAATTCATGACAAAAATCGGCCATAACCTGTTTATATCAAAAAGTCCCAAATTTGCTCAAGAACACAAACCCTAGATTACTCAAAATTTGAAGTTTAAGGCTTCTAATCATGTTAAACAGCATCAATCTAGGTTATACAAGCAAAATACATAAACAATTTAAGCCTAATTACACTAAAAAGCATCAAAATCAAATTGGGGAAAAAATTGCTCAAGAACACTAATTTTCGGTTTAAATGGTGTTTAGGTGTAGAAATTTACCGTTTTTCTTGAGTAATTCCTTGATAGCATCCTTCTCAACATGATTTTAGTAAAAGATTTGATGATTAACGGTTAAAAATTGTGATTTTGGGGGTGTTTTGGGGGGTTTTTCGGGCAGTTATTTCGCAGTGTTTTCTTTGTGTGTTGTGTGGACTAAGCTGTTTTAGCTCTTTTTATTTTTTCTGTAATCCGATCCTCCCGCGACTCGCGGTGAATTACCCTTCAAACTCCGCGAGTCGCGGAGTTTGTTTTTTTATTTTTGTTTTTTTTTTTATATAATCTTTAACTTATAAAATAATTAAGTAATTAATTTTTAAAATTTTGTTTCCCTTGTTATTTAGGACGAGGTCGTTTCGGATCGATGTCCTAGTCCGTTCCTCGACAAAATTTTAAAATTTTTCTTTTTGTAGCGATTGTTTTAAAAGGTAAGATTTTTGGTTTTTTAATGTTTTTGGCATACTTTAATTCAATAAGATTAAAAATAATGATAATAAAAGTTCTCGTCCCTCCCTTGGGTAAAGTAATTTCGGTTCAAAGACCTAGTCTTCAACTTACGACGAATTTTAAAAATCATATTTTTAACTTAATGAGATAAAGTAAATTTTTGTTTTTAAATTCACATAATTTAAATATAAAATTCAAAATTAATGTTAAAAATTCACACCAAACTTACAATTTAAAATGCATAAAATTAAAAATTCATATTTTAAAAATTAAAAATTCACACCAAACTTAATTTAAAAATTCATATTATAAATTTACACCAAACTTATATTAATTTTTCAAATATTTACAATTTTAAATATATTGTTTTTATAAAGTTTACAATATTAATTTAAGATTTATATATTAATTTTAAAAACATGGTAAAAATAAAATTAAAAATCTTTTTGGCTTTTTATCCCACTTTAATCAATCAAATATTATCAAAAATATGCGCCCCTCTTTTCGGTAAAGTAATTTCGGTTCCAAGACCTAATTTAACTCATGACGAATTTTTGAAATATTTTGGGTTGATTGATTAAAGATATTTATACCTTAAGAATAAACGTTAAATTTCGCAGTGATGTAATAAATTTTTGAATGATATCAATAATTTCGGTCGCCAAACCTAATTTTATTCAATACCAATTTAATACTTTATAGCGAACAAATTAGCGTTTATTATCAAAAGGTTAAAAATAAAAAAATAAAATAAAAACTGTACAGACATACCTGTGAAATAGATTTCTTAGTTATATGATCTATCCCATTCATAAGATAGTCGGTTTAATTGGTTTTCCATGGCTACATAGGCGTAACCTCGAGCATTCAGTGTCTTTTCTTCTAAACATATGAACGGTCCGTCTCTGCATAAAGTAACAAATTCGGTATTTGAATAGGTTTGATTATTTGAACATTTACCTCCATGTGACCATTTTCTGCATTTGTGACATCTTTCTAGGTGTCGTGCTCTTCTTTTTGCTGCGGATTTTGATTTTCCTTTACCAAATTGTAACTTATTATCTTCGCATCTGGATTCTTTTCTAACTCCGTCCATTCTTTCTCTGATTACTGATACTATTTCACTTGGTAGTGTGTCATTATTACGTTTAGTGATCAAAGCGTGTAGCATTAGACCATGGTTTAGTCCACAGGCAGTATTCATTTTGTAAAAACCTAAAAAAATAAAAATTCAGAATGGGGGGAGAAGACTAGTTCTTTAGGGTCTGCTAGGGAAAGACCATTCGGGTCCCATTTTCGAGAACTACACGAAAACAGACAATCTAACTCTAACAGAAATACATATTATCCTTTAAAGACTTGATTCTCCCCACACTTAGTTGGCTGTGGTGTCGAAATTGTGATTAACTTCGTTGTCGACTTCCATCAGACTATCTATGTAGTGTTTAACTCTGTGACCATTAACTTTAAATTCAATCCCATTTGAATTTATTAATTTTATCGTTCCGTATGGGAAAACTCTTTTAACTATGAATGGTCCAGACCATCTTGATTTCAATTTTCCAGGAAATAGCTTGAATCGTGAATTGAAAAGAAGAACTCTGTCTCCTTCCTTAAATTCTTTTGAACTTCTGATTCTTTTATCATGCCATTTCTTCGTTCTTTCTTTATAGATTAACGAATTTTCGTATGCTTCATGTCTTAATTCTTCTAATTCGTTTAGTTGACTTAATCGTAGACGTCCGGCTTCATGTAAATCAAGATTACATGTCTTCAAAGCCCAAAATGCTTTGTGTTCAATTTCTACTGGAAGATGACATGCTTTTCCATAAACAAGTCTAAAAGGTGTGGTTCCAATTGGAGTTTTGTAGGCTGTTCTAAAAGCCCAGAGTGCATCCTCCAATTTAATGGACCATTTCTTCGGATTTGATCCTACGGTTTTCTCTAGAATACGTTTTAAAGCTCGGTTGGTATTTTCAACTTGTCCACTTGTTTGTGGATGATATGCTGTGGAGATTTTATGAGTTACTCCATATCTTTTAAGAACTTTCTCAAGTTGATTATTACAGAAATGAGTACCCCGATCACTTATTAAAGCTTTCGGTGTTCCAAACCTTGCAAAAAGACGTTTTAAAAAGTTGACTACAACCCGTGCATCGTTAGCTGGGAGAGCTTGTGCTTTCGCCCATTTAGATACATAATCAATGGCTACGAGTATATATAGATTATTATGAGATTTTGAAAATGGACCCATAAAGTCAATACCCAAAATGTCAAATACTTCACATACTTGGATGACATTTTGTGGCATTTCATCACGTTGACTTATTTTTCCGGCCCTTTGACAAGCATCACAGGATTTGCAAAGAAGGTGTGCGTCTTTGTAAATTGTAGGCCAATAGAATCCAGCATCATAAACTTTTCTTGCTGTTAGTTGAGGCCCATAATGCCCTCCTGTTGGTCCTGTGTGACAATGGTTTAATATTTTACTGGCTTCATCTCCAAATACACATCGGCGTATTATTCCATCGGGACAACTTTTAAACAGATGTGGATCTTCCCAAAAATAGTGTTTTATATCACTGAAGAATTTCTTTCGTCTTTGGTACGATAATCCTTTTTCAAGGAATCTACAAACTAAGTAGTTTGCATAGTCTGCAAACCATGGAATTTCATTATAATCTATCTTCAATAGATATTCATCAGGGAAGTTGTCTTGTATGGCCGATTCATTTAGAACTTCTAATTCGGGATTTTCAAGACGAGAAAGATGATCAGCGGTGAGATTTTCTGCTCCTCTTTTATCTCGGATTTCAATATCAAACTCTTGTAAGAGTAAGATCCAACGGATTAATCTTAGTTTAGCATCTTGTTTCGAAAATAGGTATCTAAGAGCAGAATGGTCGGTATAGACCACCGTTTTTGCTAGAACGAGATATGATCGAAATTTGTCAAAAGCAAAGACAATAGCAAGGAGTTCTTTTTCAGTAGTTGTATAGTTCGTTTGTGCTCCTTGTAACATCTTACTAGCATAATATATAGGTTGAAATCGTTTTTCAATCCTTTGTCCTAAAACGGCTCCCATTGCAAAACACTTGCATTGCACATTAGTTCAAATGGTAGATTCCAATTTGGTGTTATCATGATTGGCGCATTAGTGAGTTTTTCTTTAAGAATATTAAAAGATTTGATACACTCATCTGAAAAGATGAATGGAGCATCTTTTTCTAGGAGTTTATTCATAGGAGTTGCAATTTTAGAAAAATCTTTTATGAAACGTCGGTAAAAACCGGCATGCCCTAGAAAACTCCTAACTCCTCTAACATTGGTGGGATGTGGAAGTTTAGCAATTACATCTACTTTAGCTCTATCCACTTCAATTCCTTCTTTTGAAATTTTATGTCCAAGAACGATGCCTTCTTTAACCATGAAATGGCATTTCTCCTAATTAAGTACTAGATTTGATTGTTCGCATCTAATAAGCATCCGTTCCAGATTAACTAGACATGATTCAAATGTATCACCGAAGACTGAAAAGTCATCCATGAAAATTTCCATGCATTCTTCTATCATGTCGTGAAAAATCGCCATCATACACCTTTGAAAGGTTGCAGGGGCGTTGCAAAGTCCAAATGGCATGCGTTTGTAAGCAAAAGTACCATAAGGGCACGTGAATGTGGTTTTCTCTTGGTCTTCGGGTGCTATTGGAATTTGAAAATATCCGGAAAATCCATCTAGAAAATAATAGTAACTATTTCTGGCTAATCTTTCCAACATTTGATCTATGAAAGGTAAGGGAAAGTGATCTTTTCTGGTGGCGTCATTTAATTTTCTATAATCAATACATACACGCCATCCTGTTACAGTCCTAGTAGGAATAAGCTCATTTTTCTCATTTGTAATGACAGTCATGCCACCCTTCTTAGGTACGCATTGAACTGGGCTTACCCATGGACTATCAGAGATTGGATAAATTAGACCTGCATCTAGCAGTTTAATAATCTCTTTCTTAACTACATCTTGCATATTAGGATTTAGTCTTCGTTGGCGTTGCACATACGTTTTATGACCTTCTTCCATAAGGATTTTATGTGTGCAATACGAAGGACTTATTCCTTTAATATCATGAATCTTCCATGCAATGGCTGGTTTATGAGCTTTCAACACAGAAATGAGTTGTGATTTCTCATTTTCAGTAAGGGAAGACGATATTATTACAGGTAATTCAGATTCACCATGTAAATAAGCGTATTCCAAATGGTTTGGAAGTGGCTTTAACTCTAATTTCGGAGGTTCTTCTATCGATGATTTGTATCGATATCTGTCTTCTTCTTTTAGCATTTGAATTTCTTCTGTTGTTGGTTCATATCCATTAGCTATAAGTGTAGCTAACATTTCAGCTTCATCAATTGGTTCATTACCTTCTCCTAAAGAACATTCTCCTGTTCCTTGTAATTCTGGAAATTCTTCTAATAATTCTGCATGTGCATCTATAGTTTGAATATAATAACATGTATCATCTGCAGATTGTGGTTGTTGTATTGCTCTATCAACTGAAAAGGTAACACTCTCGTCCTCTATACTTAGGGTCAATTTCTTACAGAACACGTCTATCATTGCTTTAGCCGTGTTTAAGAATGGTCTTCCTAATATGAGAGGAACTTGAGAATCTTCTTCCATGTCCAGAACAACAAAATCTACTGGAAATACTAAAGTACCTACTTTAACTAGCATGTTCTCCATTATCCCTCTAGGATATTTTATTGATCTATCGGCTAGTTGTATGCTTATTCTGGTTGGTTTCAATTCTCCAAGGTCTAGTTTAGCGTATAGTGAATACGGCATTAAATTTATACTAGCACCTAAGTCTGCCAATGCTTCTATTGAACTAAGACTACCCAGAAAACATGGTATTGTGAAACTTCCTGGATCAGATAGTTTTTCTGGTATCTTATTCAACAGTACTGCTGAACAATTAGCATTCATAGTAACAGCTGAGAGTTCTTCCATTTTCTTTCTATTTGAGATTAGATCTTTCAAGAATTTAGCATATCTAGGCATTCCTGAAATCACATCAATGAAAGGAAGATTTACATTTATCTGTTTAAACATATCCAAGAATTTGGATTGCTCGGCTTCAAGTTTCTCTTTCTTCATTTTACTCGGGTAAGGAAGTGGTGGTTGGTATGGTTTAACATAAGGTTTAGCCTTAACTGTGTTATCTTCATTAACCTTTTCAACTACCGGTTCTTTTTCCTTATCTTGATCAGGTTGTGGTTCTTGTGGAGTAGGAATAGCTTCATCAGAAGTTACTGGTATTTCAGGTGGCTTAAGTGTTGTACCACTTCTTGTGGTAATGGCTTTAGCTGTTTCATTCCGGGGGTTAGCATTTGTATCACTAGGTAGACTTCCCGATTTTCTTTCACCTATTAACCTTGCTAGGTTACTTACTTCTTGTTCCAGATTTTGAATAGAAGCTTGTTGATTTCTAAATGCTTGAGCATTTTGTTCATTAGTTTGTTTCTGAGATGTGAAAAACTGCGTTTGAGTTTCAACTAGCTTCGTCATCATGTCTTCTAAATTCGGCTTTTTATCATCGGGTTGTTGTGGTGGTTTGTTTTGAAAATTAGGTCTTTGCTGATTGTAAGTATTATTGGATACTTGTTGATTGCTAGGACCTTTTTGGTTGTTGTATGGAATATTTCGGTTATAATTCTGGTTTTGATTGTAAATCGGTCTTGGCGGTTGATAATTATTCTGATAATTATTTCCAGGCCTTTGGTTTATGTATGAAATATTCTCTCTTTGTTCCATTGTTAATTCAATACTGAGACAATCTTTTGTCAAATGTGGTCCTCCACACTGCTCACAACTAATTCGTATTGAGTGAATATCTTTAGTCATCTTTTCCATTCGTCTCTCGACAACATCTATTTTTGCGGAAATGGAATCTAAGTCATGGCTAGAATCGGCTCTAGCTGCTTTAGATGATCTAACGATATCTTTTTCTTGGTGCCACTCATGTGAGTGGGAAGCAGTGTTATCAATAATTTTGTAAGCATCAGTTTCGGTTTTTTTCATAATAGAACCACCAGCTGCTATATCTATGTCTTTCCTTGTAGTGATGTCGCATCCTTGGTAGAATATTTGTACTATTTGACAGGTGTCTAAACCATGTTGCGGACATCCTCTTAATAACTTTCCAAATCTTGTCCACGCCTCATATAGAGTTTCATTCGGCTTCTGTGTGAACGTAACAATTTCTGCTTGAAGTCTTACTGCTTTAGATGCAGGAAAGAATTGTTTAAGAAATTTTTCAACTAAAACATCCCATGTCTCAATCGCCCCTTCAGGTAACGATTCCAACCAATCTTTGGCTTCTCCCTTTAAAGTCCAGGGAAATAACATGAGATATATCTGTTCATCCTCCACTTCCCGGATTTTAAATAGTGTGCAGATCCTATTAAAGGTACGTAGATGTTCATTTGGATCTTCCTTCGGCGCACCACTAAATTGGCATTGATTAGTCACCATGTGTAGAATTTGTCCTTTGATTTCATAATCTGGTGCATTAATGTCTGGAGGAGTAATTGCGTGACCTTGGCCAGTGCGTTTAGCTCTCATTCGGTCTTCCATACTTAAAGGTTCCAGATTCTCCATAATTGAACTTGTTGAATCGGAATCACTAGAGGATTCTGATTTAATGGTTCGTTCCTCAACAATCTCTGTTTGAATGATTGGTGGTTCCGGAGGAAATTTTAGTGGTTCAAGATCTACGAATCGTTCCTGAATATTCTCCGGATTCTCAATTGTGAGGTCGGGTTCAAAAAATGGATTATCGGAAATTTGAACTGGAGTACTTGGTCGACTGGATGACGATTCTAAAGAAAAATCAACGGCGGTAATATTTGCTAAATGTCTTGATCTAGTTACAGGTGGTGAACGTACAAAAGGTGGTGAACGTCTTGCTCGGTGCATTCACTGAATATCCTATTAGTTTTTAAAAGGAAAGAAAAATTATAATAAGTTATCCAATCAATAGACTTTTCTGATTTTGCTCACATTTCGAATAGCTAAAAGATGCAGCAGAGGGGCAGGATTCGTTTGGTCTCAATATAATTGAGGACTGTTTGGCTCCAATAACCCGGTCCACGTACAAATCCAACTATTACTACGAACCAGAAAATTTTGATGTCTATCAATTTAACCACTTAAAATAAATTTTCGTAATTTTAAGAAATTTAGATAAGAAGTAGATTAAAAATCTATGTCCTAAAAACTAGAATGGCGAGAATTAAGAAAGAAAAAGAGTTCGTCGGAAAAAGATCGAATAAGAAAAATAAGAAAGAAAGATAAAAGGCGACAGAAAAATAAAAGAAACTTATAAAACTTAAAAATACTTGACTAACCTAACCTTATTACTACAACTAACTTAAAATTATAATCGCAAATTGAGATTACTAATTGGAATGATAATTGATACATAGGAAAAAGTCGTCTAAAAATATTAAAGCTTACAGGAAAAACTAAATCCCAAATGTAAATAACTTAAAAAGAAACTAAAACTTAAAAAGGCGTCGCAAAATTCTAAAGCACCTAAATCTTAATCTAAAGAAAAAGCACTTAAGGAATTCTACGGCAAAGCCTAAAAATCTAGAAGTAAAAATAAATATGGCAAAAACTAAGTTTAAAACTAAATATGAGCGAAAAATACAAATATTGCGCTAAAACAAATAAAAAGGGATAAAATATAAAAATATACAAAAAGTTTTAAAAAGTACAATTTTTTATAAAAATATTATTTTTATATTATTTATTTTATAAAACTATTAATTTTACAATTTAATTAAACTAATTTAACTAAAATATAAATTAAATAAAAAGTAAAACTTTAAAATAAAACTAATTATAATAATAATAATTAGGGTTAATAATTATAATAATTAATAATTACCCGTAATAAATGTAGAATTAGGGTTCTGTCGCTTGTCAGAGTATCTCCGCGACTTGCGGTATTTCAAGCAGTAAACCCCGCGAGTCGCGGGGTTCCAAAAATCAACTCAGGTACGTTTTTTTATTCGACGTTTTTTTTTTAATTTCTGTTTTTATATTTTCTGTTTATATTGTATAATAAAAACTTATAATTAAAAACTTAAATAAAAATAGAACTTACTTTATAATTTTTAAAAATATCTTAAAAATAGATTTATATATATTAAATTTTTTTTATTTTTTCGGTTTTTTTTTATGTTTTAAATAAAAACAAAATACTTAAATAAAACTTATATAAAAATAAAGAAACTTTATAAAACTTAAATATTTAACAAAATCTTAAAAATACTTATTTTTGTTTTTCTTTTTTTTTATATTTTCGAATATTTAAAACGTATTTTTTTATAAAAATGACTTTTAATAAAAGTAAACTAATTTTTTTTTTATATTAGCGTTGCGCTTCCGGCGTTTAAGAGTTCCCCGGCAGCGGCGCCAAAAATATACTTGATGTTTCGCGCGGTGTATATAAAATAGCTTATATTTTTACAGGAAATACTATTAAATACGATACAATTTTACACAAGATATTTATTTATTTAGAGAATGGATATACTTAAACCTTGCTACAACACTTATAGGCAGTGTACCTAATCGTACAGTAGTGTAGTTTTTAGTAAGTCCGGTTCGTTCCACAGGGAATCTTTTTAAACAAAGCTTAACGCTATATTAGTTTACTTTTATAAAAATACAAATATATATATAAGTAATATTATTATTATAAAGGGGGGGTTTTTTACCGTTTAATGACCGGTTTGTCGATTTTAAAACTTTAGTCGCAGTTAAAACCAAATGTAAAATAATAAATATAAATACAAGACTTAAATTAAAGCGTAAAGTAAATAACAATAATGAAATTGCGAATAATAAAAGTGCGATAAAATAAACTTGCGATAATTAAAAAGTACGATAATTAAAAGTGCAATTAAATACAATAACAATAAAAAATGCGATAATTAGAAGTGCAATTAAATATAAAATAAAGGAAATTAAATATGAAATAAAAGAATTATGCTTATTTAAACTTTCGTAATCATGATGTTTGACGTGTTGATTTTAGTTTTATGCCCATGGGTTAATTGTCCTTTGTCCTGGATTATTTAATATGTCCGTCTGGTTTTTGTCCATAACAGTCCATCAGTCATAAATATAAAGTGCGAGTATCCTCGTCAAATTATCCTTATACCCGAAGTTAAATATTCCAACTAATTGGGGACTTAAACTATAACAAGATTTTAATACTTTGTTTAATAATTACACCAGGATGTCGACTGGGTGTAATCCAAGGTTTTAATATTTTGTTATCAATTATACCAAGTATCCTTGTACATAATTTCACCCCTGTTTTAATTATTCTAGTGGCTATTAATCCATTCCCGTGTCCGGTTAAATGAACGATTATTCGTACATATAAATACCCCACCCATCGTGTCCGATCGAGTGTATATGGTAATTTATAGGGACGCCCAGTTGTAAATCTTTATATTAACATTAACAAACTATCATTTAGTTAAACAAATATAAAGCCCATTAATAGCCCATAGTCTAATTTCTACAAGTGTCGTTCTTTTGTCCAAACCCCAATTATGGTACAAAGCCCAATTACCCGATTTTAGTAATTAGCCCAACATCATGATTACTTCGGATTAAATACGCATAATAATAACTTAGCTACGAGACATTAAATTAAAAAGGTTGAACATAACTTACAATGATTAAAAATAGCGTAGCGTTACACGGACAGAATTTCAACTTACACCCTTACAACATTTGCTAACATACCCTTATTATTAGGATTTAAAATTAAAATTAAAATTAAAATATAAATTATATATATATAATTACGTATATATTGAGAGAGAGATAGATTAAGAGTGTGAAAAATGATCAGAATTCGGTTGGCTTTATAGGGACTTTCAGAATTTGGGCCTCCGCGACTCGCGGCCCTTTTGGCCTTCAAACTCCGCGAGTCGCGGAGTTTGTAAATACAGCTCACACAAGTTTGGCTCTTTGTTTACCGACGGTTTTATAAATAAATATAATATATTAAATAATTATAAGAATTATTTAAATATTATATTATATTTATGTGCATAGTTGACTTGTAATTTTTAGTCCGTTGCGTCGAGCGTTGAGAGTTGACTCTGGTCCCGGTTCCGGATTTTCGAACGTCCTTGCGTACAATTTAATATCTTGTACTTTGCGTTTTGAATCTTGTACTCTTGTAATTTCGAGACGTTTCTTATCAATAATTGGAACCTCTTTGATTGTATTTTGTACTTTTGAGCTTTTTGGTCGTTTGCGTCTTCAATTCGTCGATTCTGTCTTTTGTCTTCACCTTTTATTATTTAAACGAATATCACTTGTAAATAGAACAATTGCAACTAAAAGCTTGTCTTTCTTGAGGAATAATGCTATGAAATATATGTTCGTTTTTAGCATTATCATTAACCCATTGTTTATTATATCTAATGAGATATTAAATTATTATATTATCATGATATTATGATATATTAATATATCTTAATATGATATATATACATTTAAATGTCGTTACAACGATAATCGTTACATATATGTCTCGTTTCGAAATCCTTAAGTTAGTAGTCTTGTTTATATGTATATAACTTATTGTTAATATACTTATGGAGATACTTACTTATCATAATCTCATGTTAACCATATGTATATCCATATATATATCGTCATGTCGTTTTTACAATTTTTAACGTTCGTGAATCGCCGGTCAACTTGGGTGGTCAATTGTCTATATGAAACATATTTCAATTAATCAAGTCTTAACAAGTTTGATTGCTTAACATGTTGGAAACATTTAATCATGTAAATATCAATCTCAATTAATATATATAAACATGGAAAAGTTCGGGTCACTACATCTGTTCCCTAATTCTTAGATTACCAGACTTAATAAAAAGGGGCATATTCGATTTCGATCATTCAACCATATAATGTAGTTTCAATTACTTGTGTCTATTTCGTAAAACAGTTATAAAAACAGCGCATGTATTCTCAGTCCCAAAAATATATATTGCAAAAGCATTTAAAAAGGGAGCAAATGAAACTCACGCATATAAATATTGTAAAACAGTTAATAAAGCATTTGCATGCATTCTCAGCCCAAAAACGTAAAGAGTAAAAAGGGCAAATGAAACTCACCTAATGTATTTTGTAGTAAAAATACATAGAACGACATTGAACAAGAATAGGGTTGACCTCGAATTCACGAACTTATATCATTTGTATATATATTAAAATATATAATCGTAATCGAACAAGTTTATATATCATAATATTTACATATTAAAAGTTTTAGTTATATAATATTTATTATATCATTATGTTAATATATCTATATTATATACTTTTAATATTTATATTTGATTTATTATAATACATTTATTAATATATTAAAATATTTTTAATACATAATTTATTTCAATAAGTTTTAATATGTTAATATTTTAAATAAATACAAATATAATCATATAAAAATGTATTATATTATATTATAAACAAATATTTATATACTTATTAATTTGTCATTTAAAATATATATATATATATATATATACATATATATATATATATATACATAAAATTATAATCAATATATATTATATTTATTAATAATAATTATAAAAAAAACTTTATATATATGCTTTCCATTAAAACCATGTTCCTACATATATATAGAGTTTACTTATTCGTACATGCATCGTTTTAAATAACAAACTTTACATCTTTATATACCCATACTTCTACGTATGCTGTATTAGTATTTATTATACATATCGTTTGAATATATCCATAGTATTGTCTTAATATACCGTAACTTTAATCGTTCATAATACAATCATAATTATATATTATCTTTTACTTAAAATTATATTCATATTAATATGCTTATTATACTTACTGTCCTTACCACTATAATTATATTTAATATAAAAGAAATGAAATCAAAAACTTGGATCAAAGTTTATACCCTAGGTATCATCATGCCGTCATTCATCATCATCATCCATGTATCGTCTTCCTAATTAATACCATCAAAACGTGATCATCACTAATTTTCTACTCATTATCGAGCATCATAATCTTTTCACATATACCCCATCTTGTACCACCGAGTCCCATAAATAATCGTGAACAACAATAACTCGTCTATCTTTTGATACGAGTATTCAAGATCACAAGCAGGCCCAACTTAATCAATCTAAACTAAAATAGGCTCACAACAAAAAGGCCCACTCGAAAAGAAATATTACCTATCTGTTCTGGCCCAAAAATAGGACTCGCCCAACAGTCCCATTTGTTAAGGATTCGTTCAAACGGCCCAAAAAAAATAAACCTTTTAACCGAGCCTTAATCGAATCCAGTAGCCATATATCATCACAAGGCGGTTTGATTTGCAACTCGACAGAAACAAATCTGTGGGGTCTTCGGTGTCCTCATCAATACATCATCACTATCATAAACATTACCATAATCAATCTCGATCATCATCTTATCATTATGTATATCAACATCATTTCGTGATCATAGTCATCTTCATCATCTCGTACAGAATCATCAACATCCGTAATCACCATCATCTTCGTTATCTCACTTGTAGGATAAAACGAAAATAGACTGCAGCTCGTGATCCCCGTATCATCATGTTCTCGTCAATACTTACTTCAACCACAATTATCTCGATCATAATCGTTACGATCATCGTCCTTAATCTTCATCATTTTTATTTACGGTTCTCATCAACGTAAAAAAAAATGGTTTTGTTCTTCGGCTTTCGAACAAAATGATTGTAAACAGAAAAAAATTAGCTGCAGCAGTAGTAGTGTAATAGTGGTGGAGTGGTGGTGGTCTAGTGATGAAGGAGGTGGCAGAGGTGCTCGAAGAAAAAAATATAGATATATAAAAGCAACTACCCGTTGACGGTTATGGGTGGTTGGTCAGTGGTTGTGATGGTGGAGATGACCGGAGGTGGCGGTGGTTGTTGCAGGTGGTGGCCGTCAGCTGCAAAAAGAATAGGACAGCGGGTGGAGGTGATGGTTGATGTTGGCAGCCGTAAAAGAATAAGAAGGAAACAAGGTGGTGTGTGAATGGTGATTCAAGGTAGTGAAGTGGTGGTTTATGGTGCTGGATGGTCGTAGCATACGGTGGTGATAGGGTGTCGTCGGATGGAGGCAGTTTGTGATGTGTCCATGGTGGTGGTGACGTACTTGGTGATCCTCGGCAACCAAGAAAGGAGTAAAGAAAGAGAATGGGTGTGGTAATATCCTCACTCTATTATTTGATATGAATCTCTTAAAGTGCATATGTATATGCTGTATGTATAGTTGTAATATCCTCACTCCATTATTTGATATCTTATTTGATAGTGAAGTGGAACATAAAGGCAAAATTATAACAGTAATTTAATTACTATAATAATCAACTATTAAATGAAGAAATTAGAACATGTGAAGAGTTACTAGCCGTCCTATTTTGTATTAATGTACCGACAGTTTTTCACGGATAATATATCGTGTCTATTGCTAAACAGTTAATGTATAAAAGTGTTCCTAAAAATCCCAAACTTTTAGATTACATAAATATAATTATTTCACTCATTAACTGTATGAAACCTGATCAAAAAGGTTCTATAATTATTTATTTTCTGTTCCAATTATTATGTACGGAGTACAAAAACTTAGGTTGAAAAGGTAAAAAAAACATTTATCAAAACTATCATCTTTTTAATCAAATTATGTACCAATTTTTGTTTTAAAACATCATATATATATATATATATATATATATATATATATATATATATATATATATATATATATATATATATATATATATATATATATATATATATATATATTAGACCTATTTTAAAGATAAATAAACGTCAACCGAAAGTTACAGACATTTACAATTTAAGTTCAAACTTAATTATATTTAATATACACTATGTATATATATAAACAGTTTTAAATAACAAAATTTACTACGCAAATAAATATATATTAAATAATTTGATTAAATATAATAATATATATATATACAAGTAATATACATAGATTATATATAAAATAATAGTTTTTATTACAATGTATTTTATTTTACATATTTATTTATAATAATAAATATATTTAATAGTTTATTAATGTTCATGTTATTATATATATATATATATACATATATTTATATATAAACATATTTACATATATCCATATATTTACAAGCAATGGTTCGTGAATCATCGGGAACAGTCAAAAGGTAATTGATTATATAAACACAACATTACAGACTTTGCTTATCGTGTCGAAATCAATAAAGATTAAGTTTAAATTTGGCCGGAAATTCCCGGGTCATCACATTTCTTATCGAAAATCCTTCATCTGATCGTACGAGATGAATCCTGCAACTGTGACAACCCGAAAATTTCCAATCAAATTTAAACTTTATCTTTATATTATTCCGACACGATAAGCAAAGTTTGTTAAGTTAAATCTCAAGAATTTTAAATTGTGTTCATACATTCATTATAACCTCGACCAAATTCAGACGATTCACGAACCGTTATATATAAATAAATATGTATATATATGTATATATATATATTATAACTTGAGAATATTAATAAAGTATTAAACGTATAATACTTTACATGATCTTATTTGTTTCAATATGTTTATCGATGAAATTAGAAGATAATATCAAATTGTTGATTTATCAGATACATTATGATATGATTACGGGTCTATGTTATGAGGTCCACTGTGATTTAAGAAATCTATTCTTTTTGACAACATTCGAAAAATGGTAAAGTGATTTATAAGTAAGAACGTGAAGTGTAAATAACTTAGATGTTGGATATCGACAAGTTAAGTAACTCGACATTTTTCATTAAGATGATTTCATACGTTTATTTAACCTTTGAACTTTATCCCATGCTTCACCAACAAACTGTAATTTAAAAACTTGAAACCTATTATGAATATATATGATTCTACTTTTTAAAACATTTTATGATATAACGATTTCCATTATTTTAACCTTTAAACAAAATGATTCTTAAAAATATATTTGGTTTTGGAAAACAAAATTATTATATTTATTTGATTTAGTTTCAAACGTACAAAAACGTTTTCAGTTTAAAAAGAACTTTATTATTAAAACGTATATAACTTTTATAAATATCTAGAACCACTTTTGACAACTCATTACTTAACCAGTATGATAAAGATAACGATATTTATATTTTATTTTATTAAATATATATAACGATTTAAATTAATATTATATATATTTATACGCGTATTATACGTACATAGTTTTATACTTTTACTATACTTAAACTTTACCTTTACTTTATTTTTACTTTACTTTAACTTTAATAATTCATACTTTAATAATTCACTTTAATAATTCATACTTTAATAATTCACTTTAATAATTCATACTTTAATAATTCACTTTAATAATTCAAAAATCTATTATAAATAGAATTCAATAGGTTTCATTATTTCATAGAAACTTGAAAATATTTTTCTCTAAACTCTCTCAATCGATTTACATATATATATTTACTCCGTATTATTTCAAGATATTATTAGTATACATAAAATATTACGTCAGAGTGTTGTCCGAGTGATTTCGAAATTGTTTTTCGAGTGGGATTGGATTAAGGAAATTATGGGTTATAGCTATGGAGGTGATTGGTATGGTTCATGGGTATGCTCGTGAGGTCAATATAGTGTTTATCATCTCCGTTGCGTCTACGTACCTTTCCTGCAATATTGAATCTCAATATTGATACGTGAGTACTCATAATTTAACTTTTACATACTAATAGTGTATCCCTGACTAGTGCTCGAGTATATAGGATTATGCATGTTTGTACTTTTGATATTGCCTTTAGTTAGGTTATGTTGAATCCTGAATTAGTTATATATGCGACTGAGATAAGGTATAAGATATGCATGTCGTTGGAAAGCTAGCGAAAAATTAAGAACTTTTCATTTAGATATCGAATGATTTCGATGAACGGATTTGAAGTTATAGTCCATCGAATTTTTGTATTATTATTAAAAATGATTATTATTATCGTCGTTATTATCGTCGTTCTAGTTTATCTTATTATTATTATTATTATTATCTTTATCAATAAAAGGATTTATCATTAAAAATTGTTATTTTTTTATTATTACTATCGTTATTATCGTTAAAGTTATAATTAGTATTATTATTATTATCCAATTATTATTATTATTATTATTATTATTATTATTATTATTATTATTATTATTATTATTATTATTATTATTATTATTATTATTATTGGTATTATTATTATTATTATCATTATTAATATATATCATTATTTAAAAATGGTTATTGTTATTGTTATTATTATTACTATATTATCATTAAGATAATTATTAGTATTATCGTTAATAATGTTATAGTAACTATCATTATTAATATTAGTGTAATTAAAACAAATATTTGTAACACCTAATTATTTTGATTACTATTATTATCATTATTACGAACACGATATAAAAGACGATTAAAAGCTATTAAATGAAACGATTAGGAAATAATGGGTAAGAGTATCATGATGAAATTAAAATATTATAAGATATTGATTTAGATAAAATTATCGTTCTTATTATTTTTATCATTACTATTATTATTAAAATTATCGTTAGTATTAAAACTATCATTTTAAAAAAATTTATCATTTTAATAGAAATGTCATTGTTACTATAAAATATCATTATTATTATTATTATTTTAAATAGAATTATTATTTTAAAGATAATATTAAAAATTATCATAAATATTAAAGTTATCATAATTAGAATTATCGTTTTATCATAATGTCATCTTAGTAATTATAAATATGTATATATTTTTATAATAATAATTATTATTACAAAATAATACAACTTTTACTTACTATCATTATAGATATTATTTTATCAAATAAATATTTGATACAAACATATTTTACTACGTGTAATAACTTACTTTAATAATACGTATCATATTATCTTTATAATATTAAATGAACCCTATAAATTTTATTACTTAATATATATAAAAGTATATTTAATTATATAAATATAATATAAAATTTTATTTATTAATAAATAAATTATATTATTTACTCTAATAAATCTTTTAAAAATATTTAAAAATATAAAACGACGATATTTAAACTATATATTAATCATGTATAAATTTTTGGAAATTATTTTGAGTCAAATTTACTTTTGTTGACTTTTGCATATTAGTCTCGAGCATTAGGATTGTGGTACACTATGACTTGACCTAATTTGTTAGACAAATATTGACCAACACATAAATATATATAATTAATTTAGGTTCGTGAATCCGAGGCCAACCTTGCACTTGTTCAATGACGTTATATGTATTTTTACTACGAAATACAGTATGGTGAGTTTCATTTGCATTTTTACCCTTTATATTTTTGGGAATGAGAATACATGCGCTTTTATAAATGTTTGAAGAAATAGACACAAGTAATTGAAACTACATTCTATGGTTGAATTATCGAAATCGAATATGCCCCTTTTTATTAAAGTCTGGTAATCTAAGAATTAGGGAACAGACACCCTAATTGACGCGAATCCTAAAGATAGATCTATTGGGCCTAACAAACCCCATCCAAAGTACCGGATGCTTTAGTACTTTGAAATTATATCATGTCCGAAGGAGGATCCCGGAATGATAGGGGATATTCTTATATGTATCTAGTTAATGTCGGTTACCAGGTGTTCACCATATGAATGATTATTTTTGTCTCTATGCATGGGACGTATATTTATGAGAACTGGAAATGAAATTCTTGTGGTCTATTAAAATGATGGAAATAAATGATTATGATAAACTAATGAACTCACCAACCTTTTGGTTGACACTTTAAAGCATGTTTATTCTCAGGTGTTAAAGAAATCTTCCGCTGTGCATTTGCTCATTTTAAAGATATTACTTGGAGTCTTTCATAGCATATTTCGAAGAACGTTGCATTCGAGTCATTGAGTTCATCAAAGATTATTATTAAATCAATTTATAGTTGGATAGTGGATATTATGAAATGGTATGCATGCCTGTCAATTTTTGATGTAAAGAAAGATTGTCTTTTAAAAACGAATGCAATGTTTTTAAATGTATCATATAGAGGTCAAATACCTCGCAATGTAATCAACTATTGTGAATCGTTTATAATGTATATGAACGGGTCCTTTCAGTTGGTATCAGAGCGGTGGTCTTAGCGAACCAGGTCTGCATTAGTGTGTCTAACTGATAAGTCGTTAGGATGCATTAGTGAGTCTGGATTT
This sequence comes from Rutidosis leptorrhynchoides, assembly GCF_046630445.1. NCBI lineage: Eukaryota > Viridiplantae > Streptophyta > Magnoliopsida > Asterales > Asteraceae > Rutidosis > Rutidosis leptorrhynchoides. Next base: position 244,786,411 of record NC_092343.1, read on the forward strand.
CGACCGTGTCTGCATGTCAAAAGTTTTGCTTATCATTTCTAGTCGGAAATCATCTGTTTATCATCCATAGGAAATTACGTGCTTATCATTATTAGTCTAGACACGTCTTGCTACATTAATTGCATGAGTAGTGTATAGACAAACTTCATATCTTAGCGTATCTGTTAAATCATATCTTATCGTATCTGTTACTTTAAACTTTACCTGACATACCCCGCAAATTCCTCCGTAATCTATGAAATCTTTTGATCTCTATATATAGATATCCTATGTAAATATAATACCACCCGATAGCCGAAAAATCATTTTTATATCGAAAATCCTTTATCCAATTGTACGAAATGGAATTTGTCATCAGTTCAAGTCACTCGGATTCTGAAATGGAATCTCACTCAAGCTCCGAAAGCAGTGTGACCGGAATGGATCAACCAATCAGTCATCACCTATTCTGGATGAATTGGGGATGGGTTCATAGCCTCCTCAATCATTGAAAACAAGAAGAAGGCGATCCTTTCCGTCCACCACATTGCCCTCTTGGCGAAGAACCTGAAGCATTTACCGGCGAACCTGTTCGAGACACCATTTTCTCTCTCATTTCCAGGGTATCTCGTCACGATTATATACTACATCAAATTCTAGATTTTATTTATCCACTCGTTCCGACCGACAATCATCCTGGAATAATAGAAGAAGTCAACGAACTTCGCGCTCGGGTAGTGGCTTTGGAGAATATGGTGCAGAGATTACAAACACCAGCAGCAGCACCAGCAGCATAACCAGTACCACCATCATCAACGCCAACAGTACCAATACTACCTCCAACTACAACCGCGTTGTAAACCTCAACTTCACAATCTGTCCCACGAGCATCAACGTCATACGCACCATAGATACCAAGGAGTACCAACAATAATAACTGACGAAGTATTAATTCATAACTTCATTGGAGAAACATTCCGCGACGATTATATAATCTCTAAAGTCTTAGAGATTATCTAATCTAGCCCTAACCATAAATCAGTTAAGCGAATCAAAATGATAGAAGGAAAAGTAGAAACCCTGACAAAAATGGTGTGTGATTAACAAGTTAAACTTGTTTTACCAACAGCATCAACAGTACCGTCAACGTCACCAGCATCGTCAGTACAGTCAACATCAGAATCAACAACACCTATAACATCACAAACTCCGTCAGTTCAAGAATCACTGTGGACATCATTATGAATCAATAACGTGTATATTGTATCAACAAGTTATGAAGAATTAACTCATTCCCTCTGAAGAAATTATATATATATTATATATATATATATATATATATTTTTTTTTTGAAATAAAAAATAAATCTTTCCGTGCTAAGCTATTGTGTGTGAATCTTAACTACTCAGTTAATTCATATTACAAATATGTAATAATGTACGTCCCTCACCCGCGACTTAACCATCGTTAACTACAATCTCTGTCTCAATTCAACAAATTCCAATTCCTAATAAATCAAGTATATATTTGATTTTACACTTCATCATTGATGTAACCGAAACTTTTCAGATAACATCATTCGTACTTTGCGAAGTTCACAAGAATTTAACGAAAACCAACATCACATCTCAACAAATAACGAAGTATTGATTCATAATTTCAATATTATTGAAGAAATACTTATGTAACCTCTAAACCTTCAAGGAATTATTCAATTCTAGTTCCAACCGTAAATCGAATGAGTTTAATTTAGTATTAACTCATTAAAATCTATGTTACATCTGAGGAGAATATATACATATATATTTTTATAAAGACTGTAATAAAATTCTTATGTACAAAATATTAATTGTGAAAATTTTTTAACGGGTAGGTAATACTCGAGAGATATATATAAATTCACAATTAATATGTTACATTCTTCGAATCAGATTAAGCAAATTATCAATTATACTTCCTACTTTCACAATAATATACATTCTTTCATAGAAATCAAAAAAACCATACTCATTCAAACCCAATTAAGTATTCTGATTTTAAAATCTCAGAATTCAATTCGAGATATAACCGGTACCATTACTCTTAGATTCCTACATCTTTCAAAGCTATACTTTGACTTCAAAAGTGTGTTAGAACATAAAATGTATACAAACGATTACAATCTATGTTCAATCCCTTCGAAAATCTCTGAAGACACTTCAAATAATGAGCAATTGAGATGATGATCCAACCACATATTACCCACAGTTATGTACTTAAAAAGCTCTCGAAACCAAAGTCATAATTCAACACATATATGTGTCAGATCTTTTGGCATTTATTAGCAAAAATAACCTTGCAATTCCTTTGCAAAGTAGCAAATTATATCACAGCTCCAGCAAGACAACTTCGATTTTTTCATTCGGAGTAGCCTTATCATAATTTTGATATATGTGATTACCCTTTTGTTACCGGAGAACCTTTCATATTCCACCACATTAGCAATAAACTTACCAACAACTTCACTGATCTTGGGCATTCTGAAGAATCTTTATATTTATCGAAACCTCATCATTTACTCATCTGTCTCTTGTAACGAGAATTGTCATACGAATCATTGGGAGTTAGCAATCAGTATTTTGAAATCTCACAGCATGTTGACGCCAACAGTTATACATAACGTCTATTTCCAAGGCTTACATACTTCGAATGTGAAGTTTCTGAAAAACACTCTGAACCGCGAACTAGTTCTTGAAATGCTGATGAAGCAACAAAAACTATAAACGACCTTAGCAGTAAAAAGTTTGATGATAAAGATTAGTGTATTAACAAAGCTCAGAAATAGAGAAGTTTTGGAACTGGAAAATGGATTGAGCAAAGTATGAAGGAGGCTGTGGACAAATTACAAAGACTGAACCTGCCTTCAAAGAATCCAAATGATTCAGTGTCTGTTGAAGTCATTAACGAATACCTTGCTCCTGACACTAAACCCTTACAGACAATATTCTTCATCATCCTCTGATATTAGAAATTCTAAGATATCATCGTATCTTTCATTATAAATATCCTCCATATTTCTGAAGATATTTCCATAACTATTCTTATCTGGAATCATTTATCTCTTTGCGCTATCTGTATTACATCAAAAAGGAAACTGTTTAGTTCCTATACTCTGTAAACCTTCGAGTTTAAAATATGAATGTTTTTGAAGTAGTGTTGGAAACTGAAGCATGAGTTAGTATAATATAATGACACTTGATCAACGTGATTATATTACAGTAATTCATGCTGAGTTTCTAAAAGGAACGTGATGATTCACAGATCATAACATCATCATGTGCCATGTTATACGACTCTTGTATTCTATTTAACCTCTAAAATATCAAGAAAATATTTCTTGATGATTCGGCCTTTTCCAAGGTATTCTAGTAATTTGACAAGTCAAGATCGTGCCATCACAATTTCCTTCCTAGAACATTAACAATGTTCATTCCGAAAATCATATTTGTGAATTCTAGACCATTACAAGCGGTGCTTAATCGCAAGAAGAAGAAACGAAAGGACAAAACTCCGAAATAGAAATTGGGGTATAAATTGCAGCAAATAAAAGAGAGCATTAACTGTGGATGACAATGATTATAGAAGATAGAAACCAAGACTTTGAAATATAAGGGAAGATATAAAGCCCAACGACAAACCACAAAATTATAAACCATATATATCGATGCATATAGCAATATAAAGACACGGGAGAACTAGAAACACTATATACCCAAGAGTATAGTAGACGTAAATAGATTCTTCCGGCGGTAGATGAAAAAGAAGAATGACCGATATGAAAGTTATAAGTATATCGAGAATCAGAACTGGATGGAGCATATTGATGAATACTTTAAAATATGAGTTGAGGGGGAAAGAATAGAAGGTGATGAAACATGACTAGGAACTTAGAAATCGACAGATTTAACTCACACAATGACGGGATAAGTGAATCAAACCCTCTAGTGAATAGGTTAAGCTTTTTGTGATTAATTTAGTCATACCACAACTAAATCAAGTGTGATTAGATCAACACCTAGAGCTATTATTCACCACCTGGGTGATTTGGGTTGAGAGAGAATCGGAGGAGCTCACCAGATCTGAGTGTGTGTAACAAATGAGAGGCTTAACCTAAAAATGAAGAACATAAGACTTTATATACCCCTGCTATTGACTCACCCGTACGATTCATCCATCAAACATACGAGTTGGCTTCATCAGCCGTACGGGTGATCACTCACTCGTGTCTTCTCATTTAGGTTGTAATTGTGACTTAGCTCAGCATCAATCGTGCGTATGAGCCTGTCAGCCGTACGAGTGAGGCTTCACTCGGACGTCTGACTAAGTCTAACATAGTCAAACATCCACATCTCGTTCCTGCAGTTGCTGTAACCACATACAAACACGGATAGGATAATAACGAACGATCATGGTGGCCTGTAAACTGTTGTACCTGCAATGGACGTGGGTAGATGTCTAGGGACTTGCATAAAATGCATCAACAGAAGGTGTGAGTTGTAAGAAAAGGAAGGAGGTGAATTTATAAGAAAATCTCCGACATAACAATTAAAATGGACGATCGCATTTAAAGCGGATCCTAATTCCTTTTGTTACCGGAGAATCAAATCTTATTACAAAGATTTTCTTCAAATCCCTTGAAATCTGGAAATCAATCATATCTACGTCAAATGATAAGATGAATCTACACTTACTCATTTCACTCTTCTATGTTAGCTTCATTCGTACTCTTCATATAAATGGATTGTTTATCCAAATTATTCGTTGATGATAAAACTGTAATTTTCAGCCTGTATGCATCATGAAAACATACTTATTATCATTCATGACCTTTCCACTCAAATTTCGGGACGAAATTTCTTTAACGGGTAGGTACTGTGACAACCCGAAAATTTCCAATCAAATTTAAACTTTATCTTTATATTATTCCGACACGATAAGCAAAGTTTGTTAAGTTAAATCTCAAGAATTTTAAATTGTGTTCATACATTCATTATAACCTCGACCAAATTCAGACGATTCACGAACCGTTATATATAAATAAATATGTATATATATGTATATATATATATATATATATATATATATTATAACTTGAGAATATTAATAAAGTATTAAACGTATAATACTTTACATGATCGTATTTGTTTCAATATGTTTATCGATGAAATTAGAAGATAATATCAAATTGTTGATTTATCAGATACATTATGATATGATTACGGGTCTATGTTATGAGGTCCACTGTGATTTAAGAAATCTATTCTTTTTGACAACATTCGGAAAATGGTAAAGTGATTTATAAGTAAGAACGTGAAGTGTAAATAACTTAGATGTTGGATATCGACAAGTTAAGTAACTCGACATTTTTCATTAAGATGATTTCATACGTTTATTTAACCTTTGAACTTTATTCCATGCTTCACCAACAAACTGTAATTTAAAAACTTGAAACCTATTATGAATATATATGATTCTACTTTTTAAAACATTTTATGATATAACGATTTCCATTATTTTAACCTTTAAACAAAATGATTCTTAAAAATATATTTGGTTTTGGAAAACAAAATTATTATATTTATTTGATTTAGTTTCAAACGTACAAAAACGTTTTCAGTTTAAAAAGAACTTTATTATTAAAACGTATATAACTTTTATAAATATCTAGAACCACTTTTGACAACTCATTACTTAACCAGTATGATAAAGATAACGATATTTATATTTTATTTTATTAACTATATATAACGATTTAAATTAATATTATATATATTTATACGCGTATTATACGTACATAGTTTTATACTTTTACTATACTTAAACTTTACCTTTACTTTATTTTTACTTTACTTTAACTTTAATAATTCACTTTAATAATTCATACTTTAATAATTCACTTTAATAATTCATACTTTAATAATTCACTTTAATAATTCATACTTTAATAATTCACTTTAATAATTCAAAAATCTATTATAAATAGAATTCAATAGGTTTCATTATTTCATATAAACTTGAAAATATTTTTCTCTAAACTCTCTCAATCGATTTACATATATATATTTACTCCGTATTATTTCAAGATATTATTAGTATACATAAAATATTACGTCAGAGTGTTGTCCGAGTAATTTCGAAATTGTTTTTCGAGTGGGATTGGATTAAGGAAATTATGGGTTATAGCTATGGAGGTGATTGGTATGGTTCATGGGTATGCTCGTGAGGTCAATATAGTGTTTATCATCTCCGTTGCGTCTACGTACCTTTCCTGCAATATTGAATCTCAATATTGATACGTGAGTACTCATAATTTAACTTTTACATACTAATAGTGTATCCCTGACTAGTGCTCGAGTATATAGGATTATGCATGTTTGTACTTTTGATATTGCCTTTAGTTAGGTTATGTTGAATCCTGAATTAGTTATATATGCGACTGAGATAAGGTATAAGATATGCATGTCGTTGGAAAGCTAGCGAAAAATTAAGAACTTTTCATTTAGATATCGAATGATTTCGATGAACGGATTTGAAGTTATAGTCCATCAAATTTTTGTATTATTATTAAAAATGATTATTATTATCGTCGTTATTATCGTCGTTCTAGTTTTATCTTATTATTATTATTATTATCTTTATCAATAAAAGGATTTATCATTAAAAATTGTTATTTTTTTTATTATTACTATCGTTATTATCGTTAAAGTTATAATTAGTATTATTATTATTATCCAATTATTATTATTATTATTATTATTATTATTATTATTATTATTATTATTATTATTATTATTATTATTATTATTATTATTATTATTATTATTATTATTATTATTATTATTATTGGTATTATTATTATTATTATTATTATTATCATTATTAATATATATATCATTATTTAAAAATGGTTATTGTTATTGTTATTATTATTATTACTATATTATCATTAAGATAATTATTAGTATTATCGTTAATAATATTATAGTAACTATCATTATTAATATTAGTGTAATTAAAACAAATATTTGTAACACCTAATTATTTTGATTACTATTATTATCATTATTACGAACACGATATAAAAGACGATTAAAAGCTATTAAATGAAACGATTAGGAAATAATGGGTAAGAGTATCATGATGAAATTAAAATATTATAAGATATTGATTTAGATAAAATTATCGTTCTTATTATTTTTATCATTACTATTATTATTAAAATTATCGTTAGTATTAAAACTATCATTTTAACAAAAATTATCATTTTAATAGAAATGTCATTGTTACTATAAAATATCATTATTATTATTATTATTTTAAATAGAATTATTATTTTAAAGATAATATTAAAAATTATCGTAAAAATTAAAGTTATCATAATTAGAATTATCGTTTTATCATAATGTCATCTTAGTAATTATAAATATTGATATTTTTATAATAATAATTATTATTACAAAATAATACAACTTTTACTTACTATCATTATAGATATTATTTTATCAAATAAATATTTGATACAAACATATTTTACTACGTGTAATAACTTACTTTAATAATACGTATCATATTATCTTTATAATATTAAATGAACCCTATAAATTTTATTACTTAATATATATAAAAGTATATTTAATTATATAAATATAATATAAAATTTTATTTATTAATAAATAAATTATATTATTTACTCTAATAAATCTTTTAAAAATATTTAAAAATATAAAACGACGATATTTAAACTATATATTAATCATGTATAAATTTTTGGAAATTATTTTGAGTCAAATTTACTTTTGTTGACTTTTGCATATTAGTCTCGAGCATTAGGATTGTGGTACACTATGACTTGACCTAATTTGTTAGACAAATATTGACCAACACATAAATATATATAATTAATTTAGGTTCGTGAATCCGAGGCCAACCTTGCACTTGTTCAATGACGTTATATGTATTTTTACTACGAAATACAGTATGGTGAGTTTAATTTGCCTTTTTACCCTTTATATTTTTGGGACTGAGAATACATGCGCTTTTATAAATGTTTGACGAAATAGACACAAGTAATTGAAACTACATTCTATGGTTGAATTATCGAAATCGAATATGCCCCTTTTTATTAAAGTCTGGTAATCTAAGAATTAGGGAACAGACACCCTAATTGACGCGAATCCTAAAGATAGATCTATTGGGCCTAACAAACCCCATCCAAAGTACCGGATGCTTTAGTACTTCGAAATTATATCATGTCCGAAGGAGGATCCCGCAATGATAGGGGATATTCTTATATGTATCTAGTTAATGTCGGTTACCATGTGTTCACCATATGAATGATTATTTTTGTCTCTATGCATGGGACGTATATTTATGAGAACTGGAAATGAAATTCTTGTGGTCTATTAAAATGATGGAAATAAATGATTATGATAAACTAATGAACTCACCAACCTTTTGGTTGACACTTTAAAGCATGTTTATTCTCAGGTGTTAAAGAAATCTTCCGCTGTGCATTTGCTCATTTTAAAGATATTACTTGGAGTCTTTCATAGCATATTTCGAAGAACGTTGCATTCGAGTCATTGAGTTCATCAAAGATTATTATTAAATCAATTTATAGTTGGATAGTGGATATTATGAAATGGTATGCATGCCTGTCAATTTTTGATGTAAAGAAAGATTGTCTTTTAAAAACGAATGCAATGTTTGTAAAATGTATCATATAGAGGTCAAATACCTCACAATGTAATCAACTATTGTGAATCGTTTATAATGTATATGAACGGGTCCTTTCAGCAACCAGTTCGAGTCCCTCAGATTCCGATAGATATTCCGATAGTTATTCCGACAGCTATTCCGACATAGATGTTCACCTAAGCTCCAAAAACAGTGTCATCAGCATGAATCAACCAATCAGCCATTATCAATTCATCCGATGGGTTCGTAGTCGACTTAATTAATGGAAACGCGCAGAAGGCAATCCCTTCCACCAACCGAATTCACTTCTTGACAATGAACCTGAAGCGTTTACCGGCGAACCTGTTCGAGACACCATTTTCAATTTCATTTCCAGGGTAACTCGACAAGATTATATTCTATCCACAATTCTGAACCTTATGCATCCGCTCGTTCCGACCGACAATCATCCTGGAGTAATAAGTCAACGAACTTCGCGCTCGAATAATCAATTCGGAGAATATGGTGCATAATGTACCAGCTTCAGCAACATCACCGGCACCAACAGCACCACCATCAGTAGCACCAGCAGCATAACCTGTACCAATAACAACAACTTATCACACATCTCAACCTCGCAATCTATACCTCAAGCATAATCATCGTTCTACGAATCGTTCCACATAAACTATCTTCGTCCTTCCCGGCGATTATGTAATCTCTAATATTTTAGAGATTATGTACTCTAGTTCTAGCCGTAAATCTGATGAGCTTAATATCACATTGACTCATTAAATCCATAATTACGTCTGAAGAAAATATATATGTATATATGTAATCAACTATTGTGAATCGTTTATAATGTATATGAACGGGTCCTTTCAGCAACCAGTTCGAGTCCCTCAGATTCCGATAGATATTCCGATAGTTATTCCGACAGCTATTCCGACATAGATGTTCACCTAAGCTCCAAAAACAGTGTCATCAGCATGAATCAACCAATCAGCCATTATCAATTCATCCGATGGGTTCGTAGTCGACTTAATTAATGGAAACGCGCAGAAGGCAATCCCTTCCACCAACCGAATTCACTTCTTGACAATGAACCTGAAGCGTTTACCGGCGAACCTGTTCGAGACACCATTTTCAATTTCATTTCCAGGGTAACTCGACAAGATTATATTCTATCCACAATTCTGAACCTTATGCATCCGCTCGTTCCGACCGACAATCATCCTGGAGTAATAAGTCAACGAACTTCGCGCTCGAATAATCAATTCGGAGAATATGGTGCATAATGTACCAGCTTCAGCAACATCACCGGCACCAACAGCACCACCATCAGTAGCACCAGCAGCATAACCTGTACCAATAACAACAACTTATCACACATCTCAACCTCGCAATCTATACCTCAAGCATAATCATCGTTCTACGAATCGTTCCACATAAACTATCTTCGTCCTTCCCGGCGATTATGTAATCTCTAATATTTTAGAGATTATGTACTCTAGTTCTAGCCGTAAATCTGATGAGCTTAATATCACATTGACTCATTAAATCCATAATTACGTCTGAAGAAAATATATATGTATATATGTTTTCATAAAGATTGTAATTAAAATTTTTATTGTACAAACTGTTAATGGTGAAAATATTTTAACGGGTAGGTAATACCCGAGGAATACTTAGATTTCGCATTAATAAGTTACACTGTACATTCTACGAATCTGATTCAACAGTCATTTACTATCCTATTTACATCCACCGATATACGTATCCGTTCACCGCAGAATAACCCTTTTCATTCAATTTCTTATTTGGATTTTGATCTATCAGAATCCATCAAGTGGCATAATGAAGAAAACATTGGACAAAATAAAATTTGTTAGAAACAAACAAATTAACTATGAGAAAATTTGTTAAGAATCCACGCTAACTGTTCCTAGCTAATTGTTAATTCCGTATTACCTTTTATTTATCGCAATTTATTTATCGCATTTTATTTATCGCAATTTTAATTCTCGCAATTTTATTTATCGTCATTTAATTTCTGTTATTTATTTTACGCAATTTAAATGTCAGGACATGTATATAAGGTTTTGACATATCATATCGACGCAACTATATATATTATTTGGAATAACCATAGACACTCTATATGTAGTAATGCGGGAGTTAGCTATACAGGGTTGAGGTTGATTCTCAAATAAAATATATAATTTGAGTTGTGATCGAGTCTGAGACATATACGGGTCACGATACGTAATAATTAATTCGATTATTAAATATTAAATTATATATTAATTATTGGACTGTCAACTGTGGACTATCGACTGAGGACCAACATTGAACAATTAAAATGAATTAAAATATTGATTATAAAATATGAAACTAAACAATTCTTCAAGTTTGCCACTTGAATTCATCTTAAACTTCATTTGTATCTCGACAATCACATTCTGCGTACAAACCTTTCATGATTCTTGAAAACACCTCAATCGAGAGGATGAACCAACGACACTTCATCTACAGAAAGAAAGATTTATGCATATAGTTATGCACCTGAAAACATTCGAAACCTGAGTAAACATATAACACGTATTTGTGCTAGCTCCTTTGTCATTGTAATTATCGAAAATAACTTTGCAATCCCTTTCCAAAGTAGCAAATTTTGTCACAGCTCCAGCAAGTCAACTTCGACTTCTCATTCAAAACAACCTTATTATAACCTTGATATATACGCGTGATCTTTTACTGTTACAAGGAAACCTTTCATATTCTACCATATTACCAGCAGACGTACCAGCAACCTCGTTGCTTCTTGGTTTAAATCTCTCCGATAAATCATTATATTTATTCATTGAAACCCTATCATATACTCATCCGCATCTTGTAACGAGAACTGCCATAACAATTACCAGGAATTAGCAATCAGTACTTTGAAAACTCACAGCATATCTACATCAACAGTTATATGTATGACATTTATCTCTTAGAATTATAATCTCTCATTCTGAAATTCTGAAAAGCACTCAGTCACAAATCAATATTCTGAATGTTGAAAAAGCTGAATGAAGCAGCAGAAACCATAGACAACCGTAAACGACCTTAATCATCGAAAGTTTGATGATAAAGAATAGTATGTTGGAACAGCTCAGAAAAGTTGGGACTGGAAAATGGATTGAGCTAACCACGAAGGAGACCAAGGACAAATACAAGGACCATACCATATATTCAAAGAATCCAGGTAATTCTTGATCTGATGAAACCTTCAACGAATATCTTGCTCCGTACTCATGTTAAAATCTTGGGGAAAATCTTCCTCATCAACCATCGAACTTAGAAACTCCAAAAATATCATCATCAATATCTTCGATATTTCTGAGGATATTTTCATAAATATTCTCGTCCGAAATTATATACCTCTTCGTGCTTCCTGTGTATCATTATATTGGAAACATTCAATACAAAACTTAGTACCGAAAAGCAGATTATGCGAAACTATGAAGAAAGCCGTGGACAAATCACAAAGAATAAGTTTAACTTCAAAGAATCCAAATGATTCACTGTCTGCTAAAGTCTTTAGTGAATATCTTGCTCCTTACTCTAAACCCTTGCGGACAATAGTTTCTATCATCTGCTGATCTTAGATATTCCGAGATATTATCGTATCTTTCATTATAAATATCCTCCATATTTCTGGAGATATTTTTATAACTATTCTTATCTGAAATCATTAATCTCTTCGTGCTATCAGTATTACATCATATAGAAAATGTTAGTTTCTATATTCTGTAAACTTTTGAGCTTAAAATATGAATGTTATTGAAGTAATGTTGAGAACTGATGCATGAGTTAGTATAATATAATGACACTTGATCAACGTGATTATATTACAGTAAGTCATGCTGAGTTTCTAATGGGACGTGATGATTCACAGATCCTAACGTCATCACGTGCCATGTTACATAACTCTTTCATTATGCTTAACTTCTGAACATATCAAGAAAGTATTTTCTTGATAGTTCTATTCTCAGTGATTATGGTAATTTGATAAATCAAATTGTGCCAATACATTAGTTCTTATTTAAAACACGATGTTTATTTAAAATTCCATACTTATGAATTCTGGACCATTACTCGCTTTACTAGAGGTCGGGAGGATAATAAAAAGGCAAAGAACTCCAAAATATAAGAGAAAATATAAAGCCCAACAACAACACCGAAATTACAACCCATGGATATCAGTGCGTATAGCAATATAAAGACACGGGAGGATTATAAATACAATAATCCCTAATGCGAAGTAGAAGAAAGCAGATTCCTTTGGTGGAAGTTGGAAAAGGAGAATGATTGTTGCGATAGTAAGGATGAGGACAAGGATCAGAACTGGATTAAGCATTTTCACCATCTTTTGGATGTATTGTAGTGACCCAAACTTTTCCTTGTTTATATATATTAATTGAGATTGATATTTACATGATTAAATGTTTCCAACATGTTAAGCAATCAAACTTGTTAAGACTTGATTAATTAAAATATGTTTCATATAGACAATTGACCACCCAAGTTGACCGGCGATTCACGAACGTTAAAACTTGTAAAAACGACATGACGATATATATATGGATATACATATGGTTAACATGAGATTATGATAAGTAAGTATCTCCATAAGTATATTAACAATGAGTTATATACATATAAACAAGACTACTAACTTAAGGATTTTGAAACGAGACATATATGTAACGATTATCGTTGTAACGACATTTAAATGTATATATATCATATTAAGATATATTAATATATCATAATATCATGATAATATAATAATTTAACATCTCATTAGATATAATAAATAATGGGTTAACAGCATTAATTGAGATCGTTAACTTAAAGGTTTCAAAACAACACTTACATGTAACGACTAAAGATGACTTAACGACTCAGTTAAATGTATATACATGTAGTGTATTTAGATGTATTAAAATACTTTTGGAAGACTTCAATACATATATCAAAACACTCATACTTAACGAAAATGGTTACAGTTACTTTCCCATTCTTTTCTTTCATCAAGAATTCTAGTCGTATTTTTACCCGTATTATACACAGCTTCAAAACGTACTTACTATGGGTATATACCAATAGGAACTAGCATGGGATTCCACTCTTGATTATGTCATGTATGACTAATCAATTTTAACTTCTACCATAACTAGAACTCCTTTTAACCCCACTCACCACTCACCAATTACCACTCATCATTCACTCCATTTCACTTCCAATTCTCTTTCTAATTCTCTCTCAACACACCCACACTATTATGAACGTATTTTTCCAGTAATTAATCATCATCTTCATCAAAAATCACTTCAAGAATCAAGCTATAATCATCATAGGAAGAACACTTCAAGAACACTTCAAAAATCCCTTCAAGTTTACTAATTTACTTCCAAGCTTTCTAATCCATTCCAAGTAATCATCTAAGATCAAGAAACCTTTGTTATATACAGTAGGTTATCTTTCTTATTCAAGGTAATATTCATATTCAAACTTTGATTCAATTTCTATAACTATAAACTATCTTAATTCGAGTAAAAATCTTACTTGAACTTGTTTTTGTGTCATGATCCTACTTCAAGAACTTTCAAGCCATCCAAGATCCTTTCAAGCTAGATCATTTCTTGTCACTTCCAGTAGGTTTACCTACTAAACTTAAGGTAGTAATGATGTTCATAACATCATTCGATTCATATATATAAAACTATCTTATTCGAAGGTTTAAACTCGTAATCACTAGAACATAGTGTAGTTAATTCTAAACTTGTTCGCAAACAAAAGTTAATCCTTATAACTTGACTTTTAAAATTAACTAAACACATGTTCTATATCTATATGATATGCTAACTTAATGATTTAAAACCTGGAAACACGAAAAACACCGTAAAACCGGATTTACGCCGTCATAGTAACACCGCGGGCTGTTTTGGGTTAGTTAGTTAAAAACTATGATAAACTTTGATTTAAAAGTTGTTATTCTGAGAAAATGATTTTTATTATGAACATGAAACTATATCCAAAAATTATGGTTAAACTCAAAGTGGAAGTATGTTTTCTAAAATGGTCATCTAGACGTCGTTCTTTCGACTGAAATGACTACCTTTACAAAAACGACTTGTAACTTATTTTTCCGACTATAAACCTATACTTTTTCTGTTTAGATTCATAAAATAGAGTTCAATATGAAACCATAGCAATTTGATTCACTCAAAACGGATTTAAAATGAAGAAGTTATGGGTAAAACAAGATTGGATAATTTTTCTCATTTTAGCTACGTGAAAAATTGGTAACAAATCTATTCCAACCATAACTTAATCAACTTGTATTGTATATTATGTAATCTTGAGATACCATAGACACGTATACAATGTTTCGACCTATCATGTCGACACATCTATATATATTTCGGAACAACCATAGACACTCTATATGTGAATGTCAGAGTTAGCTATACAGGGTTGAGGTTGATTCCAAAATATATATAGTTTGAGTTGTGATCAATACTGAGATACGTATACACTGGGTCGTGGATTGATTCAAGATAATATTTATCAATTTATTTCTATACATCTAACTGTGGACAACTAGTTGTAGGTTACTAACGAGGACAGCTGACTTAATAAACTTAAAACATCAAAATATATTAAAAGTGTTGTAAATATATTTTGAACATACTTTAATATATATGTATATATTGTTATAGGTTCGTGAATCAACAGTGGCCAAGTCTTACTTCTCGACGAAGTAAAAAAATCTGTGAAAGTGAGTTATAGTCCCACTTTTAAAATCTAATATTTTTGGGATGAGAATACATGCAGGTTTTATAAATGATTTACAAAATAGACACAAGTACGTGAAACTACATTCTATGGTTGAATTATCGAAATCGAATATGCCCCTTTTTATTAAGTCTGGTAATCTAAGAATAAGGGTGTCCCGGAATGATGGGGATATTCTTAAAAATGCATCTTGTTATTGTCGGTTACCAGGTGTTCACCATATGAATGATTTTTATCTCTATGTATGGGATGTGTATTGAAATATGAAATCTTGTGGTCTATTGTTACGATTTGATATATATAGGTTAAACCTATAACTCACCAACATATTTGTTGACGTTTAAAGCATGTTTATTCTCAGGTGAATACTAAGAGCTTCCGCTGTTGCATACTAAAATAAGGACAAGATTTGGAGTCCATGTTTGTATGATATTGTGTAAAAACTGCATTCAAGAAACTGATTTCGATGTAACATATTTGTATTGTAAACCATTATGTAATGGTCGTGTGTAAACAGGATATTTTAGATTATCATTATTTGATAATCTACGTAAAGCTTTTTAAACCTTTATAAAGGTTATGGTGTTTTAAAAATGAATGCAGTCTTTGAAAAACGTCTCATATAGAGGTCAAAACCTCGCAACGAAATCAATTAATATGGAACGTTTTTAATCAATAAGAACGGGACATTTCAGTTGGTATCAGAGCGTTGGTCTTAGAGAACCAGAATTTTGCATTAGTGTGTCTTATCGAGTTTGTTAGGATGCATTAGTGAGTCTGGACTTCGACCGTGTTTACTTGAAAAATGATTGCTTAACAAATTTTGTTGGAAACTATATATTTTTAACATGTGAATATTATGTGATATATTAATCTCTTAACGCGTATGATATTATGTGATAGATGTCTACCTCTAGAACAAGTCCCATTGACTCACCTAATAATAATGAAGAGTCAAATGTAAATTGGAATGATTCGTGGACTGATTCACAAGTTCCCGAAGAGGAACCGGAAGAAGAGTCGGAACCAGAAGAAGAATCGGAACCGGAAGAAGAATCGGAACCAGATGAAGAAATAGAACCGGTGGGGGAAATAATAAAACGGTTAAGTAAAAGAAAATCCTCAACCAACCGACCAAGGTTAATTATGGTCAATGGTGTTTCCGCTAAGGAAGCAAAATATTGGGAGGATTACCAATTCTCCGATGAATCGGATTCTGACGAGAATTCCGATGATGTTATAGAAATTACCCCAACTGAATTTAAAAAGGCAAAAGAAAATAATAAGGGAAAGGGTATAAAAATAGAGAAATCTAATTCCAACCCCGATGAACTTTATATGTATCGTCAACCCCCGAAGTCCTTAAGTGGTAACAATGACCCGGGAACCTCTAAACCACCAGGTTTTTCTAAACCAATGTGGAAAATTACGGCTCGTATTAGGGGAACATCATATATCCCTAGAAACTTGGCAAAACGAACCAAAACCAAAGAAGAAGAAACAAGCGAGTCGGAATAAGATAGTTGTATTCGTGTGGTGTAATATATGTAATATAGTGTGCTTATGCTTTATGATATATGTAAAAATTGCTTGTATTAATAAGTAATTTTTTTTATGAATCTAACTCTTGTCTATTTTACAGTATAAAAACAGAAAATGGATAGACAACCCAATATTTTAAGAGACCTACCCGGAGACATGATTGATGAAATCTTGTCTAGAGTCGGTCAGAATTCTTCGGCACAACTATTTAAGGCGAGATCAGTTTGTAAGACATTCGAAGAACGTTCCAAGAATGCCTTGGTTTATAAAAGGCTTTCGTTCGAAAGATGGGGGATATCACATTGGGAAATCCATAAGTTACGATGTGTTTACTTTGACGCATATATTGCGGGGAACCCAAATGCTATTTTACGCAATGGGTTAAGAAATTATTTTGACTCAATATATCCGAATATTGGACTTCGTGATTTAGAAAAAGCAGGTAACATGCAACATAAAGAAGCATGTTATGCTTACGGATTAGTAATGTTCGCTTCTCACCAAAGTGAGAACAAGAACATCGGGCTACAACTATTAAACAAAACATTCCCACAAGTGACGGAGTCGGTAATTGGGGTAAGAAATGAGGTTTTTAGATTGTTACGGGACTGTTGGACATTACGTAACCCTCGTCCCTTTGACGACGTTACAACACGCTGTCTTATCAACGGCCATGACGGTTATGTTCCACAAGACCAAGGATGGGAAGTAATCCTAGTAAAACCAGAATGCATGACTTGTTTCTGGACGTATGAATTACGTGTCTTTATTGCCTTTGCTGAACGACTTGTGTACTAGCTAGAATTATCTTCACAACCATCTTGTATCAAATTTATTGTGTGCTATATTTCATGCTATATGTAAAATAAGCGGTATTGTAAGTTTGTAAAATATTGTGTAAAAGTTTGAACGCGAAATATTATTATAATCAGTTTTTCATATAGAATTGTAGTAGTTGAATTGTATATTAGCTACTAAGTATGAACTTAACGGGTAGGTACTACCCGAATTTAAACTTATAAAATGCTAATATGAAGAAAAAGCTTTTATAAATGAGTTCATATTATGCTACGAAATACTATTAACTACTCTTAATATTCTGTATGATTAACTTGTTCCATTTGACTATTTTGAAGGAAATGGCACCGACTACTCGACACACTGTGAATATGAATGAAGAGGAATTCCGTACTTTTCTAGCTTCAAACATAGCCGCAGTACAGGCTGCGCTACATACCAACAATAACCTTGGATCTAGCAGTACAGGAAATCGTGTAGGATGCACCTACAAAGAATTCACTGCCTGCAAACCTTTGGAATTTGATGGAACCGAAGGACCGATCGGATTGAAACGGTGGACCGAGAAGGTCGAATCGGTGTTTGCCATAAGTAAGTGTACTGAAGAGGACAAAGTGAAGTACGCTACACATACCTTCACAGGTTCTGCGTTAACATGGTGGAATACCTATCTAGAGCAAGTGGGACAAGACGATGCGTACGCACTACCGTGGTCAGCATTCAAGCACTTGATGAACGAGAAGTACCGTCCCAGAACCGAGGTAAATAAGCTCAAGACAGAACTTAGAGGGTTACGAACCCAAGGATTTGATATTACCACGTACGAAAGACGATTCACAGAATTGTGCTTATTGTGTCCGGGAGCATTCGAAGATGAGGAAGAGAAGATCGACGCGTTTGTGAAAGGATTACCGGAAAGAGTCCAAGAAGATATAAGTTCACACGAGCCCGCCTCCATACAACAGGCATGTAGAATGGCTCACAAACTAGTGAACCAGATTGAAGAAAGAATTAAAGAACAGACTGCTGAAGAGGCCAATGTGAAGCAAGTCAAAAGAACGTGGGAGGAAAACGGTGATAAGAATCACCAATACAATAACAATAGCAATTATAACAATAATCGCAACAACTATCCTAACAATCGCAACATCAATCGCAACTACAACAAACGGCCCAACAACAACAACAACAACAACAACAACTGCAACCACAACAATCATCTTAACAACAATAATAACCGCAACAACAACAACAATCAGAAGCAGCTATGCCAAAGGTGTGAAAAGTATCACTCGGGGTTCTGCACCAAATTTTGCAACAAGTGTAAAAGAAATGGTCATAGCGCGGCGAAGTGTGATGTCTACGGACCAGGGGTTAATAGAACGAAAGGAACAAATGGTGTCGGAACGAGTAATGGCGGAGCAAGTAGTGTCGGAGCAAGTTATGCCAATGTAGTTTGTTATAAATGTGGAAAACCGGGCCACATTATTAGAAATTGCCCGAACCAGGAGAACACGAATGGACAAGGTCGCGGAAGAGTTTTCAATATTAATGCGGCAGTGGCACGGGAAGACCCGGAGCTTGTTACGGGTACGTTTCTTATTGACAATAAATCTGCTTACGTTTTATTTGATTCGGGTGCGGATAGAAGCTATATGAGTAGAGATTTTTGTGCTAAATTAAGTTGTCCATTGACGCCTTTGGATAGTAAATTTTTACTCGAATTAGCAAATGGTAAATTAATTTCAGCAGATAATATATGTCGGAATCGAGAAATTAAACTGGTTAGTGAAACATTTAAGATTGATTTGATACCAGTAGAGTTAGGGAGTTTTGATGTGATAATCGGTATGGACTGGTTGAAAGAAGTGAAAGCAGAGATCGTTTGTTACAAAAATGCAATTCGCATTATACGAGAAAAAGGAAAACCCTTAATGGTGTACGAAGAAAAGGGCAACACGAAGCTACATCTTATTAGTAATTTGAAGGCACAAAAACTAATAAGAAAAGGTTGCTATGCTGTTCTAGCACACATCGAGAAAGTACAAACTGAAGAAAAGAGCATCAATGATGTTCCCGTCGCAAAAGAATTTCCCGATGTATTTCCGAAAGAATTACCGGGATTACCCCCACATCGATCCGTTGAATTTCAAATAGATCTTGTACCAGGAGCTGCACCAATAGCTCGTGCTCCTTACAGACTCGCACCCAGCGAGATGAAAGAACTGCAAAGCCAATTACAAGAACTTGTAGAGCATGGTTTCATTCGACCAAGCACATCACCATGGGGAGCTCCTGTTTTGTTTGTCAAGAAGAAAGATGGTACATTCAGGTTGTGTATCGACTACCGAGAGTTGAACAAACTTACCATCAAGAACCGCTACCCACTACCGAGAATTGACGACTTATTTGATCAACTACAAGGCTCGTCTGTTTATTCAAAGATTGACTTACGTTCCGGGTATCATCAAATGCGGGTGAAAGAAGATGATATTCCAAAGACTGCTTTCAGAACACGTTACGGCCATTACGAGTTTATGGTCATGCCATTTGGTTTAACTAATGCACCAGCTGTGTTCATGGACCTTATGAACCGAGTGTGTGGACCATACCTTGACAAGTTTGTCATTGTTTTCATTGATGACATACTTATTTACTCAAAGAATGACCAAGAACACGGTGAACATTTGAGAAAGGTGTTAGAAGTATTGAGGAAGGAAAATTTGTACGCTAAATTTTCAAAGTGTGCATTTTGGTTGGAAGAAGTTCAATTCCTCGGTCACATAGTGAACAAAGAAGGTATTAAGGTGGATCCGGCAAAGATAGAAACTGTTGAAAAGTGGGAAACCCCTAAAACTCCGAAACACATACGCCAGTTTTTAGGACTAGCTGGTTACTACAGAAGGTTCATCCAAGACTTTTCCAGAATAGCAAAACCCTTGACTGCATTAACGCATAAAGGGAAGAAATTTGAATGGAATGATGAACAAGAGAAAGCGTTTCAGTTATTGAAGAAAAGCTAACTACGGCACCTATATTGTCATTGCCTGAAGGGAATGATGATTTTGTGATTTATTGTGATGCATCAAAGCAAGGTCTCGGTTGTGTATTAATGCAACGAACGAAGGTGATTGCTTATGCGTCTAGACAATTGAAGATTCACAAGCAAAATTATACGACGCATGATTTGGAATTAGGCGCGGTTGTTTTTGCATTAAAGACTTGGAGGCACTACTTATATGGGGTCAAAAGTATTATATATACCGACCACAAAAGTCTTCAACACATATTTAATCAGAAACAACTGAATATGAGGCAGCGTAGGTGGATTGAATTGTTGAATGATTACGACTTTGAGATTCGTTACCACCCGGGGAAGGCAAATGTGGTAGCCGATGCCTTGAGCAGGAAGGACAGAGAACCCATTCGAGTAAAATCTATGAATATAATGATTCATAATAACCTTACTACTCAAATAAAGGAGGCGCAACAAGGAGTTTTAAAAGAGGGAAATTTAAAGGATGAAATACCCAAAGGATCGGAGAAGCATCTTAATATTCGGGAAGACGGAACCCGTATAGGGCTGAAAGGATTTGGGTACCAAAATTTGGAGATATGAGAGAAATGGTACTTAGAGAAGCTCATAAAACTAGATACTCAATACATCCTGGAACGGGGAAGATGTACAAGGATCTCAAGAAACATTTTTGGTGGCCGGGTATGAAAGCCGATGTTGCTAAATACGTAGGAGAATGTTTGACGTGTTCTAAGGTCAAAGCTGAGCATCAGAAACCATCAGGTCTACTTCAACAACCCGAAATCCCAGAATGGAAATGGGAAAACATTACCATGGATTTCATCACTAAATTGCCAAGGACTGCAAGTGGTTTTGATACTATTTGGGTAATAGTTGATCGTCTCACCAAATCAGCACACTTCCTGCCAATAAGAGAAGATGACAAGATGGAGAAGTTAGCACGACTGTATTTGAAGGAAGTCGTCTCCAGACATGGAATACCAATCTCTATTATCTCTGATAAGGATGGCAGATTTATTTCAAGATTCTGGCAGACATTACAGCAAGCATTAGGAACTCGTCTAGACATGAGTACTGCGTATCATCCACAAACTGATGGGCAGAGCGAAAGGACGATACAAACGCTTGAAGACATGCTACGAGCATGTGTTATTGATTTCGGAAACAGTTGGGATCGACATCTACCGTTAGCAGAATTTTCCTACAACAACAGCTACCATTCAAGCATTGAGATGGCGCCGTTTGAAGCACTTTATGGTAGAAAGCGCAGGTCTCCAATTTGTTGGAGTGAAGTGGGGGATAGACAGAATACGGGTCCGGAGATTATACAAGAAACTACCGAGAAGATCATCCAAATTCAACAACGGTTGAAAACCGCCCAAAGTCGACAAAAGAGCTACGCTGACATTAAAAGAAAAGATATAGAATTTGAAATTGGAGAGATGGTCATTCTTAAAGTTGCACCTTGGAAAGGCGTTGTTCGATTTGGTAAACGAGGTAAATTAAATCCAAGGTATATTGGACCATTCAAGATTATTGATCGTGTCGGACCAGTAGCTTACCGACTTGAGTTACCACAACAACTCGCGGCTGCACATAACACTTTCCATGTCTCGAATTTGAAGAAATGTTTTGCTAAAGAAGATCTCACTATTCCATTAGATGAAATCCAAATCAACGAAAAACTCCAATTCATCGAAGAACCCGTCGAAATAATGGATCGTGAGATTAAAAGACTTAAGCAAAACAAGATACCAATTGTTAAGGTTCGATGGAATGCTCGTAGAGGACCCGAGTTCACCTGGGAGCATGAAGATCAGATGAAGAAGAAATACCCGCATCTATTTCCAGAAGATTCGTCAACACCTTCAACAGCTTAAAATTTCGGGACGAAATTTATTTAACGGGTAGGTACTGTAGTGACCCGAACTTTTCCTTGTTTATATATATTAATTGAGATTGATATTTACATGATTAAATGTTTCCAACATGTTAAGCAATCAAACTTGTTAAGACTTGATTAATTGAAATATGTTTCATATAGACAATTGACCACCCAAGTTGACCGGCGATTCACGAATGTTAAAACTTGTAAAAACGACATGACGATATATATATGGATATACATATGGTTAACATGAGATTATGATAAGTAAGTATCTCCATAAGTATATTAACAATGAGTTATATACATATAAACAAGACTACTAACTTAAGGATTTCGAAACGAGACATATATGTAACGATTATCGTTGTAACGACATTTAAATGTATATATATCATATTAAGATATATTAATATATCATAATATCATGATAATATAATAATTTAACATCTCATTAGATATAATAAATAATGGGTTAACAGCATTAATTGAGATCGTTAACTTAAAGGTTTCAAAACAACACTTACATGTAACGACTAAAGATGACTTAACGACTCAGTTAAAATGTATATACATGTAGTGTATTTAGATGTATTAAAATACTTTTGGAAGACTTCAAGACATATATCAAAACACTCATACTTAACGAAAATGGTTACAGTTACTTTCCCATTCTTTTCTTTCATCAAGAATTCTAGTCGTATTTTTACCCGTATTATACACAGCTTCAAAACGTACTTACTATGGGTATATACCAATAGGAACTAGCATGGGATTCCACTCTTGATTATGTCATGTATGACTAATCAATTTTAACTTCTACCATGAGCTAGTCAACTAACTAGAACTCCTTTTAACCCCACTCACCACTCACCAATTACCACTCATCATTCACTCCATTTCACTTCCAATTCTCTTTCTAATTCTCTCTCAACACACCCACACTATTATGAATGTATTTTTCCAGTAATTAATCATCATCTTCATCAAAAATCACTTCAAGAATCAAGCTATAATCATCATAGGAAGAACACTTCAAGAACACTTCAAAAATCCCTTCAAGTTTACTAATTTACTTCCAAGCTTTCTAATCCATTCCAAGTAATCATCTAAGATCAAGAAACCTTTGTTATATACAGTAGGTTATCTTTCTTATTCAAGGTAATATTTATATTCAAACTTTGATTCAATTTCTATAACTATAAACTATCTTAATTCGAGTAAAAATCTTACTTGAACTTGTTTTTGTGTCATGATCCTACTTCAAGAACTTTCAAGCCATCCAAGATCCTTTCAAGCTAGATCATTTCTTGTCACTTCCAGTAGGTTTACCTACTAAACTTTAGGTAGTAATGATGTTCATAAAATCATTCGATTCATATATATAAAACTATCTTATTCGAAGGTTTAAACTCGTAATCACTAGAACATAGTTTAGTTAATTCTAAACTTGTTCGCAAACAAAAGTTAATCCTTCTAACTTGACTTTTAAAATTAACTAAACACATGTTCTATATCTATATTATATGCTAACTTAATGATTTAAAACCTGGAAACACGAAAAACACCGTAAAACCGGATTTACGCCGTCATAGTAACACCGCGGGCTGTTTTGGGTTAGTTAGTTAAAAACTATGATAAACTTTGATTTAAAAGTTGTTATTCTGAGAAAATGATTTTTATTATGAACATGAAACTATATCCAAAAATTATGGTTAAACTCAAAGTGGAAGTATGTTTTCTAAAATGGTCATCTAGACGTCGTTCTTTCGACTGAAATGACTACCTTTACAAAAATGACTTGTAACTTATTTTTCCGACAATAAACCTATACTTTTTCTGTTTTAGATTCATAAAATAGAGTTCAATATGAAACCATAGCAATTTGATTCACTCAAAACGGATTTAAAATGAAGAAGTTATGGGTAAAACAAGATTGGATAATTTTTCTCATTTTAGCTACGTGAAAAATTGGTAACAAATCTATTCCAACCATAACTTAATCAACTTGTATTGTATATTATGTAATCTTGAGATACCATAGACACGTATACAATGTTTTGACCTATCATGTCGACACATCTATATATATTTCGGAACAACTATAGACACTCTATATGTGAATGTCGGAGTTAGCTATACAGGGTTGAGGTTGATTCCAAAATATATATAGTTTGAGTTGTGATCAATACTGAGATACGTATACACTGGCTCGTGGATTGATTCAAGATAATATTTATCAATTTATTTCTATACATCTAACTGTGGACAACTAGTTGTAGGTTACTAACGAGGACAGCTGACTTAATAAACTTAAAACATCAAAATATATTAAAAGTGTTGTAAATATATTTTGAACATACTTTAATATATATGTATATATTGTTATAGGTTCGTGAATCAACAGTGGCCAAGTCTTACTTCTCAACGAAGTAAAAAAATCTGTGAAAGTGAGTTATAGTCCCACTTTTAAAATCTAATATTTTTGGGATGAGAATACATGCAGGTTTTATAAATGATTTACAAAATAGACACAAGTACGTGAAACTACATTCTATGGTTGAATTATCGAAATCGAATATGCCCCTTTTTATTAAGTCTGGTAATCTAAGAATTAGGGAACAGACACCCTAATTGACGCGAATCCTAAAGATAGATCTATTGGGCCTAACAAACCCCATCCAAAGTACCGGATGCTTTAGTACTTCGAAATTTATATCATATCCGAAGGGTGTCCCAGAATGATGGGGATATTCTTAAAAATGCATCTTTTTATTGTCGGTTACCAGGTGTTCACCATATGAATGATTTTTATCTCTATGTATGGGATGTGTATTGAAATATGAAATCTTGTGGTCTATTGTTACGATTTGATATATATAGGTTAAACCTATAACTCACCAACATATTTGTTGACGTTTAAAGCATGTTTATTCTCAGGTGAATACTAAGAGCTTCCGCTGTTGCATACTAAAATAAGGACAAGATTTGGAGTCCATGTTTGTATGATATTGTGTAAAAACTGCATTCAAGAAACTGATTTCGATGTAACATATTTGTATTGTAAACCATTATGTAATGGTCGTGTGTAAACAGGATATTTTAGATTATCATTATTTGATAATCTATGTAAAGCTTTTTAAACCTTTATAAAGGTTATGGTGTTTTAAAAATGAATGCAGTCTTTGAAAAACGTCTCATATAGAGGTCAAAACCTCGCAACGAAATCAATTAATATGGAACGTTTTTAATCAATAAGAACGGGACATTTCATGTATGAACTAAGAAAGAAAGTAAAGGAAAGGTGAGAATAATGGAACAGAAGAGTTTAATTTATAATGGAAACATCAGACAGAGTAACCGAGGTAGATCGCCGTATTTAATTATAAAGATCTTAATTTCCTTACTCGCCGAAGAATCAAATCTTTTAGATTTCAGATATTTTCTTTAAATTCCTTGAATTCCGGAATTCAACCAAAACAACGTCAAAAGCTAAGATGTACCTTATTTTCTAAATTCCACCGTGACTACGTCAAAAGTTAAATCTCTATCTAAATCTATTGTGATAGCTTCATTCGTACGCTTCACCTAATCGAATCATTTTATCTATATTAGTCAATAATGATAAAACTCCATTCTTTAACTCATATTTGTCATGAAAACATTTTTATTGTTAGACATGACCATCTCCCTCAAATTTCGGGACGAAATTTCTTTAACGGGTAGGTACTGTGATGACCCGGGAATTTCCGACCAAATTTAAATCTGAATCTTATTTGATTTCGATACGATAAGCAAAGTCTGTAATGTTAAGTGTCAAAGTTTTTGAACTGTTGTCATACATTTAATTTGTAGTGACCCGAACTTTTCGATGTTTATATATATATTAAATGAAATTGTTATTTATATGATTAAGTGTTTCCAACATGTTAAGCAATCAAACTTGTTAAGACTTGATTAATTGAAATAGGTTTCATATAGACAATTGACCACCGAAGTTGACCGGTGATTCACGAACGTTAAAACTTGTAAAAACTATACGATGACATATATATGGTTATATATATAGTTAACATAATTTTATTATAAGTATGTATCTCATTAGTTATTTTAACAATGAGTTATATACATAAAAATGAGACTATTAATTTAAGAAACTCGAAAACGATATATATAACGATTATCGTTATAACAACGTCTTACTAGGTACATATGAATCATATTAAGATATTGATACACTTGGTTAATTATGTTAAATAATAAGTAAATATATTATTAAGTGTATTAACAATGAAATACATATGTAAAAATAGGACTACTAACTTAATGATTTCGAAACGAGACATATATGTAACGATTATCGTTGTAACGACATTTAACTGTATATATATCATACTAAGATATATTATATATCATAATATCATGATAATATAACAATTTAACATCTCATTTGTTATAATAAACAATGGGTTAACAACATTCAACAAGATCGTTAACCTAAAGGTTTCAAAACAACATTTGCATGTAACGACTAACGATGACTTAACGACTCAGTTAAAATGTATATACATGTAGTGTTTTAATATGTATTCATACACTTTTGAAAGACTTCAAGACACTTATCAAAATACTTCTACTTAACAAAAATTCTTACATTTACATCCTCGTTCAGTTTCATCAACAATTCTACTCGTATGCACCCGTATTTGTACTCGTACAATACACAGCTTTTAGATGTATGTACTATTGGTATATACACTCCAATGATCAGCTCTTAGCAGCTCATGTGAGTCACCTAACACATGTGGGAACCATCATTTGGCAACTAGCATGAAATATCTCATAAAATTACAAAAATATGAGTAATCATTCATGACATATTTACATGAAAACAAAATTTACATATCCTTTATATCTAATCCATACACCAACGACCAAAAACACCTACAAACACTTTCATTCTTCAATTTTCTTCATCTAATTGATCTCTGTCAAGTTCTATCTTCAAGTTCTAAGTGTTCTTCATAAATTCCAAAAGTTCTAGTTTCATAAAATCAATAATATTTCCAAGATTGCAAGTTTACTTCCAAGTTTTCTAAATCCATTCCAAGTAATCATCCAAGATCAAGAAACCTTTGTTACTTACAGTAGGTTATCTTTCTAATACAAGGTAATAATCATATTCAAACTTTAATTCAATTTCTATAACTATAACAATCTTATTTCGAGTGGAAATCTTACTTGAAATTGTTTTCGTGTCATGATTCTGCTTCAAGAACTTTCAAGCCATCCAAGGATCCTTTGAAGCTAGATCTATTTTTCTCATTTCCAGTAGGTTTATCTAAGGAACTTGAGGTAGTAATGATGTTCATAACATCATTCGATTCATACATATAAAGCTATCTTATTCGAAGGTTTAAACTTGTAATCACTAGAACATAGTTTAGTTAATTCTAAACTTGTTCGCAAATAAAAGTTAATCCTTCTAACTTGACTTTTAAAATCAACTAAATGCATGTTCTATATCTATATGATATGCTAACTTAATGATTTAAAACCCGGAAACACGATACACACCATAAAACTGGATATACGCCGTCGTAGTAAAATCGGGGGCTGTTTTGGTTGGGATAATTAAAAGCTAAGAAGAACTTTGATTTAAAAGCTATACTTCTGGAAAAATGATTTTTCTTATGAACATGAAACTATATCCAAAAATCATGGTTAAACTCAAAGTGAAAGTATGTTTTTCAAAATGGTCATCAAGATGTCGTTCTTTCGACGGAAATGACTACCTCTTTCAAAAACAACTTGTAACTTGTATTTCTGACTATAAACTTATACTTTTTCTATTTAGATTCATAAAGTTAAGTTCAATACGAAACCGTGGCCACTGGAATCACTCAAAACGGATTAGAAGCGAAGAAATGGCGAGTAAAACAAGATTGATAAAAACTACTCATTTTACCTACGTGAAAGTTGGTAATAAATCTATTCCAACCATAACCTAATCAACTTATATTTTATATTATGTAATCTTGAGATACCATAGACACGTATACAATGTTTCGACCTATCATGTTGTAGTGACCCGAACTTTTCCATGTTTATATATATTAATTGAGATTGATATTTACATGATTAAATGTTTCCAACATGTTAAGCAATCAAACTTGTTAAGACTTGATTAATTGAAATATGTTTCATATAGACAATTGACCACCCAAGTTGACCGGTGATTCACGAACGTTAAAACTTGTAAAAACTATATGATGACATATATATGGAAATATATATAGTTAACATGATACTATGATAAGTAAACATATCATTAAGTATATTAACAATGAACTACATATGTAAAAACAAGACTACTAACTTAATGATTTTTAAACGAGACATATATGTAACGATTATCGTTGTAAAGACATTTAATGTATATATATCATATTAAGAGATATTCATACATGATAATATCATGATAATATAATAATTTAAAATCTCATTTGATATTATAAACATTGGGTTAACAACATTTAACAAGATCGTTAACCTAAAGGTTTCAAAACAACACTTACATGTAACGACTAACGATGACTTAACGACTCAGTTAAAATGTATATACATGTAGTGTTTTAATATGTATTTATACACTTTTTAAAGACTTCAATACACTTATCAAAATACTTCTACTTAACAAAAATGCTTACAATTACATCCTCGTTCAGTTTCATCAACAATTCTACTCGTATGCACCCGTATTCGTACTCGTACAATACACAGCTTTTAGATGTATGTACTATTGGTATATACACTCCAATGATCAGCTCTTAGCAGCCCATGTGAGTCACCTAACACATGTGGGAACCATCATTTGGCAACTAGCATGAAATATCTCATAAAATTACAAAAATATGAGTAATCATTCATGACTTATTTACATGAAAACAAAATTACATATCCTTTATATCTAATCCATACACCAACGACCAAAAACACCTACAAACACTTTCATTCTTCAATTTTCTTCATCTAATTGATCTCTCTCAAGTTCTATCTTCAAGTTCTAAGTGTTCTTTATATATTCTACAAGTTCTAGTTACATAAAATCAAGAATACTTTCAAGTTTGCTAGCTCACTTCCAATCTTGTAAGGTGATCATCCAACCTCAAGAAATCTTTGTTTCTTACAGTATGTTATCATTCTAATACAAGGTAATAATCATATTCCAACTTTGGTTCAATTTCTATAACTATAACAATCTTATTTCAAGTGATGATCTTACTTGAACTTGTTTTCGTGTCATGATTCTGCTTCAAGAACTTCGAGCCATCCAAGGATCCGTTGAAGCTAGATCCATTTTTCACTTTTCCAGTAGGTTTATCCAAGGAACTTAAGGTAGTAATGATGTTCATAACATCATTCAATTCATACATATAAAGCTATCTTATTCGAAGGTTTAAACTTGTAATCACTAGAACATAGTTTAGTTAAATCTAAACTTGTTCGCAAACAAAAGTTAATCCTTCTAACTTGACTATTAAAATCAACTAAACACATGTTCTATATCTATATGATATGCTAACTTAATGATTTAAAACCTGGAGACACGAAAAACACCGTAAAACCGGATTTACGCCGTCGTAGTAACACCGCGGGCTGTTTTGGGTTAGTTAATTAAAAACTATGATAAACTTTGATTTAAAAGTTGTTATTCTGAGAAAATGATTTTTATTATGAACATGAAACTATATCCAAAAATTATGGTTAAACTCAAAGTGGAAGTATGTTTTCTAAAATGGTCATCTAGACGTCGTTCTTTCGACTGAAATGACTACCTTTACAAAAACGACTTGTAACTTATTTTTCCGACTATAAACCTATACTTTTTCTGTTTAGATTCATAAAATAGAGTTCAATATGAAACCATAGCAATTTGATTCACTCAAAACGGATTTAAAATGAAGAAGTTATGGGTAAAACAAGATTGGATAATTTTTCTCATTTTAGCTACGTGAAAATTTGTAACAAATCTATTCCAACCATAACTTAATCAACTTGTATTGTATATTATGTAATCTTGAGATACCATAGACACGTATACAATGTTTCGACCTATCATGTCGACACATCTATATATATTTCGGAACAACCATAGACACTCTATATGTGAATGTTGGAGTTAGCTATACAGGGTTGAGGTTGATTCCAAAATATATATAGTTTGAGTTGTGATCAATACTGAGATACGTATACACTGGGTCGTGGATTGATTCAAGATAATATTTATCGATTTATTTCTGTACATCTAACTGTGGACAACTAGTTGTAGGTTACTAACGAGGACAGCTGACTTAATAAACTTAAAACATCAAAATATATTAAAAGTGTTGTAAATATATTTTGAACATACTTTGATATATATGTATATATTGTTATAGGTTCGTGAATCAACCAGTGGCCAAGTCTTACTTCCCGACGAAGTAAAAATCTGTGAAAGTGAGTTATAGTCCCACTTTTAAAATCTAATATTTTTGGGATGAGAATACATGCAGGTTTTATAAATGATTTAGAAAATAGACACAAGTACGTGAAACTATATTCTATGGTTGAATTATCGAAATCGAATATGCCCCTTTTTATTAAGTCTGGTAATCTAAGAATTAGGGAACAGACACCCTAATTGACGCGAATCCTAAAGATAGATCTATTGGGCCTAACAAACCCCATCCAAAGTACCGGATGCTTTAGTACTTCGAAATTTATATCATATCCGAAGGGTGTCCCGGAATGATGGGGATATTCTTATATATGCATCTTGTTAATGTCGGTTACCAGGTGTTCACCATATGAATGATTTTTATCTCTATGTATGGGGTGTGTATTGAAATATGAAATCTTGTGGTCTATTATTATGATTTGATATATATAGGTTAAACCTATAACTCACCAATATTTTTGTTGACGTTTTAAGCATGTTTATTCTCAGGTGATTATTAAGAGCTTCCGCTGTCGCATACTTAAATAAGGATAAGATTTGGAGTCCATGCTTGTATGATATTGTGTAAAAACTGCATTCAAGAAACTTATTTTGTTGTAACATATTTGTATTGTAAACCATTATGTAATGGTCGTGTGTAAACAGGATATTTTAGATTATCATTATTTGATAATCTACGTAAAGCTTTTTAAACCTTTATTGATGAAATAAAGGTTATGGTTTGTTTTAAAATGAATGCAGTCTTTGAAAAACGTCTCATATAGAGGTCAAAACCTCGCAACGAAATCAATTAATATGGAACATTTTTAATCAATAAGAACGGGACATTTCAGTTGGTATCCGAGCGTTGGTCTTAGAGAACCAGAATTTTGCATTAGTGTGTCTTATCGAGTTTGTTAGGATGCATTAGTGAGTCTGGACTTCGACCGTGTTTACTTGAAAAATGATTGCTTAACAAATTTTGTTGGAAACTATATATTTTTAACATGTGAATATTATGTGATATATTAATCTCTTAACGCGTTTGATATTATGTGATAGATGTCTACCTCTAGAACAAGTCCCATTGACTCACCTAATAATAATGAAGAGTCAAATGTAAATTGGAATGATTCGTGGACTGATTCACAAGTTCCCGAAGAGGAACCGGAAGAAGAGTCGGAACCAGAAGAAGAATCGAAACCGGAAGAAGAATCGGAACCGGATGAAGAAATAGAACCGGTGGGGGAAATAATAAAACGGTTAAGTAAAAGAAAATCCTCAACCAACCGACCAAGGTTAATTATGGTCAATGGTGTTTCCGCCAAGGAAGCAAAATATTGGGAGGATTACCAATTCTCCGATGAATCGGATTCCGACGAGAATTCCGATGATGTTATAGAAATTACCCCAACTGAATTTAAAAAGGCAAAAGAAAATAATAAGGGAAAGGGCATAAAAATAGAGAAATCTAATTCCAACCCCGATGAACTTTATATGTATCGTCAACCCCCGAAGTCCTTAAGTTGTAACAATAACCCGGGAACCTCTAAACCACCAGGTTTTTCTAAACCAATGTGGATAACGACGGCTCGTATTAGGGGAACATCATATATCCCTAGAAACTTGGCAAAACGAACCAAAACCGAAGAAGAAGAAACAAGCGAGTCGGAATAAGATAGTTGTATTCGTGTGGTGTAATATATGTAATATAGTGTGCTTATGCTTTATGATATATGTAAAAATTGCTCGTATTAATAAGTAATTTTTTTTATGAATCTAACTCTTGTCTATTTTACAGTATAAAAACACAAAATGGATAGACAACCCAATATTTTAAGAGACCTACCCGGAGACATGATTGATGAAATCTTGTCTAGAGTCGGTCAGAATTCTTCGGCACAACTATTTAAGGCGAGATCAGTTTGTAAGACATTCGAAGAACGTTCCAAGAATGCCTTGGTTTATAAAAGGCTTTCGTTCGAAAGATGGGGGATATCACATTGGGAAATCCATAAGTTACGATGTGTTTACTTTGACGCATATATTGCGGGGAACCCAAATGCTATTTTACGCAATGGGTTAAGAAATTATTTTGACTCAATATATCCGAATATTGGACTTCGTGATTTAGAAAAAGCGGCTAACATGCAACATAAAGAAGCATGTTATGCTTACGGATTAGTAATGTTCGCTTCTCACCAAAGTGAGAACAAGAACATCGGGCTACAACTATTAAACAAAACGTTCCCACAAGTGACGGAGTCGGTAATTGGGGTAAGAAATGAGGTTTTTAGATTGTTACGGGACTGTTGGACATTACGTAACCCTCGTCCCTTTGACGACGTTACAACACGCTGTCTTATCAACGGCCATAACGGTTATGTTCCACAAGACCAAGGATGGGAAGTAGTCCTAGTAAAACCAGAATGCATGACTTGTTTCTGGACGTATGAATTACGTGTCTTTATTGCCTTTGCTGAACGACTTGTGTACTAGCTAGAATTATCTTCACAACTATCTTGTATCAAAGTTATTGTGTGCTATATTTCATGCTTTATGTAAAATAAGCGGTATTGTAAGTTTGTAAAATATTGTATAAAAGTTTGAACGCGAAATATTATTATAATCAGTTTTTCATATAGAATTGTAGTAGTTGAATTGTATATTAGCTACTAAGTATGAACTTAACGGGTAGGTACTACCCGAATTTAAACTTATAAAACGCTAATATGAAGAAAAAGCTTTTATAAATGAGTTCATATTATGCTACGAAATACTATTAACTACTCTTAATATTCTGTATGATTAACTTGTTCCATTTGACTATTTTGAAGGAAATGGCACCGACTACTCGACACACCGTGAATATGAATGAAGAGGAATTCCGTACTTTTCTAGCTTCAAACATAGCCGCAGTACAGGCTGCGCTACATACCAATAATAACCTTGGATCTAGCAGTACAGGAAATCGTGTAGGATGCACCTACAAAGAATTCACTGCCTGCTAACCTTTGGAATTTGATGGAACCGAAGGACCGATCGGATTGAAACGGTGGACCGAGAAGGTCGAATCGGTGTTTGCCATAAGTAAGTGTACTGAAGAGGACAAAGTGAAGTACGCTACGCATACCTTCACAGGTTCTGCGTTAACATGGTGGAATACCTATCTAGAGCAAGTGGGACAAGACGATGCGTACGCACTACCGTGGTCAGCATTCAAGCACTTGATGAACGAGAAGTACCGTCCCAGAACCGAGGTCAATAAGCTCAAGACAGAACTTAGAGGGTTACGAACCCAAGGATTTGATATTACCACGTATGAAAGACGATTCACAGAATTGTGCCTATTGTGTCCGGGAGCGTTCGAAGATGAGGAAGAGAAGATCGACGCGTTTGTGAAAGGATTACCGGAAAGAATCCAAGAAGATATAAGTTCACACGAGTCCGCCTCCATACAACAGGCATGTAGAATGGCTCACAAACTAGTGAACCAGATTGAAGAAAGAATTAAAGAACATACTGCTGAAGAGGCCAATGTGAAGCAAGTCAAAAGAAAGTGGGAGGAAAACGGTGATAAGAATCACCAATATAACAACAACAGCAATTACAACAATAATCGCAACAATTATCCCAACAATCGCAACATCAATCGCAACTACAACAAACGGCCCAACAACAACAACAACAACAACAACAGCAACTACAACAATCATCCCAACAACAATAATAACCGCAACAACAACAACAATCAGAAGCAGCTATGCCAAAGGTGTGAAAAGTATCACTCGGGGTTCTGCACAAAATTTTGCAATAAGTGTAAAAGAAATGGTCATAGCGCGGCGAAGTGTGAGGTCTACGGACCAGGGGTTAATAGAACGAAAGGAACAAATGGTGTCGGAACGAGTAATGGTGGAGCAAGTAGTGTCGTAGCAAGTTATGCCAATGTAGTTTGTTATAAATGTGGAAAACCTGGCCACATTATTAGAAATTGCCCAAACCAGGAGAACACGAATGGACAAGGCCGTGGAAGAGTTTTCAATATTAATGCGGCAGAGGCACAGGAAGACCCGGAGCTTGTTACGGGTACGTTTCTTATTGACAATAAATCTGCTTACGTTTTATTTGATTCGGGTGTGGATAGAAGCTATATGAGTAGAGATTTTTGTGCTAAATTAAGTTGTCCATTGACGCCTTTGGATAGTAAATTTTTACTCGAATTAGCAAATGGTAAATTAATTTCAGCAGATAATATATGTCGGAATCGAGAAATTAAACTGGTTAGCGAAACATTTAAGATTGACTTGATACCAGTAGAGTTAGGGAGTTTTAATGTGATAATCGGTATGGACTGGTTGAAAGAAGTGAAAGCAGAGATCGTTTGTTACAAAAATGCAATTCGCATTATATGAGAAAAAGGAAAACCCTTAATGGTGTACGGAGAAAAGGGCAACACGAAGCTACATCTTATTAGTAATTTGAAGGCACAAAAACTAATAAGAAAAGGTTGCTATGCTGTTCTAGCACACGTCGAGAAAGTACAAACTGAAGAAAAGAGCATCAATGATGTTTCCGTCGCAAAAGAATTTCCCGATGTATTTCCGAAAGAATTACCGGGATTACCCCCACATCGATCCGTTGAATTTCAAATAGATCTTATACCAGGAGCTGCACCAATAGCTCGTGCTCCTTACAGACTCGCACCCAGCGAGATGAAAGAACTGCAAAGCCAATTACAAGAACTTTTAGAGCGTGGTTTCATTCGACCAAGCACATCACCGTGGGGAGCTCCTGTTTTGTTTGTCAAGAAGAAAGATGGTACATTCAGGTTGTGTATCGACTACCGAGAGTTGAACAAACTTTCCATCAAGAACCGCTACCCACTACCGAGAATCGACGACTTATTTGATCAACTACAAGGCTCGTCTGTTTATTCAAAGATTGACTTACGTTCCGGGTATCATTAAATGCGGGTGAAAGAAGATGATATTCCAAAGACTGCTTTCAGAACACGTTACGGTCATTACGAGTTTATGGTCATGCCGTTTGGTTTAACTAATGCACCAGCTGTGTTCATGGACCTTATGAACCGAGTGTGTGGACCATACCTTGACAAGTTTGTCATTGTTTTCATTGATGACATACTTATTTACTCAAAGAATGACCAAGAACACGGTGAACATTTGAGAAAGGTGTTAGAAGTATTGAGGAAGGAAGAATTGTACGCTAAGTTTTCAAAGTGTGCATTTTGGTTGGAAGAAGTTCAATTCCTCGG
This sequence comes from Rutidosis leptorrhynchoides, assembly GCF_046630445.1. Lineage (NCBI taxonomy): Eukaryota > Viridiplantae > Streptophyta > Magnoliopsida > Asterales > Asteraceae > Rutidosis > Rutidosis leptorrhynchoides. The sequence continues at coordinate 244,822,970 of NC_092343.1, forward strand.
TCACATAGTGAACAAAGAAGGTATTAAGGTGGATCCGGCAAAGATAGAAACTGTTGAAAAGTGGGAAACCCCGAAAACTCCGAAACACATACGCCAGTTTTTAGGACTAGCTGGTTACTACAGAAGGTTCATCCAAGACTTTTCCAGAATAGCAAAACCCTTGACTGCATTAACGCATAAAGGGAAGAAATTTGAATGGAATGATGAACAAGAGAAAGCGTTTTAGTTATTGAAGAAAAAGCTAACTACGGCACCTATATTGTCATTGCCTGAAGGGAATGATGATTTTATGATTTATTGTGACGCATCAAAGCAAGGTCTCGGTTGTGTATTAATGCAACGAACGAAGGTGATTGCTTATGCGTCTAGACAATTGAAGATTCACGAACAAAATTATACGACGCATGATTTGGAATTAGGCGCGGTTGTTTTTGCATTAAAGACTTGGAGGCACTACTTATATGGGGTCAAAAGTATTATATATACCGACCACAAAAGTCTTCAACACATATTTAATCAGAAACAACTGAATATGAGGCAGCGTAGGTGGATTGAATTGTTGAATGATTACGACTTTGAGATTCGTTACCACCTGGGGAAGGCAAATGTGGTAGCCGATGCCTTGAGCAGGAAGGACAGAGAACCCATTCGAGTAAAATCTATGAATATAATGATTCATAATAACCTTACTACTCAAATAAAGGAGGCGCAACAAGGAGTTTTAAAAGAGGGAAATTTAAAGGATGAAATACCCAAGGGATCGGAGAAGCATCTTAATATTCGGGAAGACGGAACCCGGTATAGGGCTGAAAGGATTTGGGTACCAAAATTTGGAGATATGAGAGAAATGGTACTTAGAGAAGCTCATAAAACCAGATACTCAATACATCCTGGAACGGGGAAGATGTACAAGGATCTCAAGAAACATTTTTGGTGGCCGGGTATGAAAGCCGATGTTGCTAAATATGTAGGAGAATGTTTGACGTGTTCTAAGGTCAAAGCTGGGCATCAGAAACCATCAGGTCTACTTCAACAACCCGAAATCCCGGAATGGAAATGGGAAAACATTACCATGGATTTCATCACTAAATTGCCAAGGACTGCAAGTGGTTTTGATACTATTTGGGTAATAGTTGATCGTCTCACCAAATCAGCACACTTCCTGCCAATAAGAGAAGATGACAAGATGGAGAAGTTAGCACGACTGTATTTGAAGGAAGTCGTCTCCAGACATGGAATACCAATCTCTATTATCTGTGATAGGGATGGTAGATTTATTTCAAGATTCTGGCAGACATTACAGCAAGCATTAGGAACTCGTCTAGACATGAGTACTGCCTATCATCCACAAACTGATGGGCAGAGCGAAAGGACGATACAAACGCTTGAAGACATGCTACGAACATGTGTTATTGATTTCGGAAACAGTTGGGATCGACATCTACCGTTAGCAGAATTTTCCTACAACAACAGCTACCATTCAAGCATTGAGATGGCGCCGTTTGAAGCACTTTATGGTAGAAAGTGCAGGTCTCCGATTTGTTGGAGTGAAGTGGGGGATAGACAGATTACGGGTCCGGAGATTATACAAGAAACTATCGAGAAGATCATCCAAATTCAACAACGGTTGAAAACCGCCCAAAGTCGACAAAAGAGCTACGCTGACATTAAAAGAAAAGATATAGAATTTGAAATTGGAGAGATGGTCATGCTTAAATTTTCACCTTGGAAAGGCGTTGTTCGATTTGGTAAATGAGGGAAATTAAATCCAAGGTATATTGGACCATTCAAGATTATTGATCGTGTCGGACCAGTAGCTTACCGACTTGAGTTACCTCAACAACTCGCAGCTGTACATAACACTTTCCACGTATCGAATTTGAAGAAATGTTTTGCTAAAGAAGATCTCACTATTCCGTTAGATGAAATCCAAATCAACGAAAAACTTCAATTCATCGAAGAACCCGTCGAAATAATGGATCGTGAGGTTAAAAGACTTAAGCAAAACAAGATACCAATTGTTAAGGTTCGATGGAATGCTCGTAGAGGACCCGAGTTCACCTGGGAGCGTGAAGATCAGATGAAGAAGAAATACCCGCATCTATTTCTAGAAGATTCGTCAACACCTTCAACTGTTTAAAATTTCGGGACGAAATTTATTTAACGGGTAGGTACTGTAGTGACCCGAACTTTTCCATGTTTATATATATTAATTGAGATTGATATTTACATGATTAAATGTTTCCAACATGTTAAGCAATCAAACTTGTTAAGACTTGATTAATTGAAATATGTTTCATATAGACAATTGACCACCCAAGTTGACCGGTGATTCACGAACGTTAAAACTTGTAAAAACTATATGATGACATATATATGGAAATATATATAGTTAACATGATACTATGATAAGTAAACATATCATTAAGTATATTAACAATGAACTACATATGTAAAAACAAGACTACTAACTTAATGATTTTTAAACGAGACATATATGTAACGATTATCGTTGTAAAGACATTTAATGTATATATATCATATTAAGAGATATTCATACATGATAATATCATGATAATATAATAATTTAAAATCTCATTTGATATTATAAACATTGGGTTAACAACATTTAACAAGATCGTTAACCTAAAGGTTTCAAAACAACACTTACATGTAACGACTAACGATGACTTAACGACTCAGTTAAAATGTATATACATGTAGTGTTTTAATATGTATTTATACACTTTTGAAAGACTTCAATACACTTATCAAAATACTTCTACTTAACAAAAATGCTTACAATTACATCCTCGTTCAGTTTCATCAACAATTCTACTCGTATGCACCCGTATTCGTACTCGTACAATACACAGCTTTTAGATGTATGTACTATTGGTATATACACTCCAATGATCAGCTCTTAGCAGCCCATGTGAGTCACCTATCACATGTGGGAACCATCATTTGGCAACTAGCATGAAATATCTCATAAAATTACAAAAATATGAGTAATCATTCATGACTTATTTACATGAAAACAAAATTACATATCCTTTATATCTAATCCATACACCAACGACCAAAAACACCTACAAACACTTTCATTCTTCAATTTTCTTCATCTAATTGATCTCTCTCAAGTTCTATCTTCAAGTTCTAAGTGTTCTTCATATATTCTACAAGTTCTAGTTACATAAAATCAAGAATACTTTCAAGTTTGCTAGCTCACTTCCAATCTTGTAAGGTGATCATCCAACCTCAAGAAATCTTTGTTTCTTATAGTAGGTTATCATTCTAATACAAGGTAATAATCATATTCAAACTTTGGTTCAATTTCTATAACTATAACAATCTTATTTCAAGTGAGGATCTTACTTGAACTTGTTTTCGTGTCATGATTCTGCTTCAAGAACTTCGAGCCATCCAAGGATCCGTTGAAGCTAGATCCATTTTTCACTTTTCCAGTAGGTTTATCCAAGGAACTTAAGGTAGTAATGATGTTCATAACATCATTCAATTCATACATATAAAGCTATCTTATTCGAAGGTTTAAACTTGTAATCACTAAAACATAGTTTAGTTAAATCTAAACTTGTTCGCAAACAAAAGTTAATCCTTCTAACTTGACTTTTAAAATCAACTAAACACATGTTCTATATCTATATGATATGCTAACTTAATGATTTAAAACCTGGAGACACGAAAAACACCGTAAAACCGGATTTACGCCGTCGTAGTAACACCGCGGGCTGTTTTGGGTTAGTTAATTAAAAACTATGATAAACTTTGATTTAAAAGTTGTTATTCTGAGAAAATGATTTTTATTATGAACATGAAACTATATCCAAAAATTATGGTTAAACTCAAAGTGGAAGTATGTTTTCTAAAATGGTCATCTAGACGTCGTTCTTTCGACTGAAATGACTACCTTTACAAAAACGACTTGTAACTTATTTTTCCGACTATAAACCTATACTTTTTCTGTTTAGATTCATAAAATAGAGTTCAATATGAAACCATAGCAATTTGATTCACTCAAAACGGATTTAAAATGAAGAAGTTATGGGTAAAACAAGATTGGATAATTTTTCTCATTTTAGGTACGTGAAAATTTGTAACAAATCTATTCCAACCATAACTTAATCAACTTGTATTGTATATTATGTAATCTTGAGATACCATAGACACGTATACAATGTTTCGACCTATCATGTCGACACATCTATATATATTTCGGAACAACCATAGACACTCTATATGTGAATGTTGGAGTTAGCTATACAGGGTTGAGGTTGATTCCAAAATATATATAGTTTGAGTTGTGATCAATACTGAGATACGTATACACTGGGTCGTGGATTGATTCAAGATAATATTTATCGATTTATTTCTGTACATCTAACTGTGGACAACTAGTTGTAGGTTACTAACGAGGACAGCTGACTTAATAAACTTAAAACATCAAAATATATTAAAAGTGTTGTAAATATATTTTGAACATACTTTGATATATATGTATATATTGTTATAGGTTCGTGAATCAACCAGTGGCCAAGTCTTACTTCCCGACGAAGTAAAAATCTGTGAAAGTGAGTTATAGTCCCACTTTTAAAATCTAATATTTTTGGGATGAGAATACATGCAGGTTTTATAAATGATTTACAAAATAGACACAAGTACGTGAAACTATATTCTATGGTTGAATTATCGAAATCGAATATGCCCCTTTTTATTAAGTCTGGTAATCTAAGAATTAGGGAACAGACACCCTAATTGACGCGAATCCTAAAGATAGATCTATTGGGCCTAACAAACCCCATCCAAAGTACCGGATGCTTTAGTACTTCGAAATTTATATCATATCCGAAGGGTGTCCCGGAATGATGGGGATATTCTTATATATGCATCTTGTTAATGTCGGTTACCAGGTGTTCACCATATGAATGATTTTTATCTCTATGTATGGGGTGTGTATTGAAATATGAAATCTTGTGGTCTATTATTATGATTTGATATATATAGGTTAAACCTATAACTCACCAACATTTTTGTTGACGTTTTAAGCATGTTTATTCTCAGGTGATTATTAAGAGCTTCCGCTGTTGCATACTTAAATAAGGACGAGATTTGGAGTCCATGCTTGTATGATATTGTGTAAAAACTGCATTCAAGAAACTTATTTTGTTGTAACATATTTGTATTGTAAACCATTATGTAAAGGTCGTGTGTAAACAGGATATTTTAGATTATCATTATTTGATAATCTACGTAAAGCTTTTTAAACCTTTATTGATGAAATAAAGGTTATGGTTTGTTTTAAAATGAATGCAGTCTTTGAAAAACGTCTCATATAGAGGTCAAAACCTCGCAACGAAATCAATTAATATGGAACGTTTTTAATCAATAAGAACGGGACATTTCACATGTCGACCCATCTATATATATATTGCGGAACAACCATAGACACTCTATATGTGAATGTTGGAGTTAGCTATACAGGGTTGAGGTTGATTCTAAAATATATATATAGTTTGAATTGTGATCAATACTGAGATACATATACACTGGGTCGTGGATTGATTCAAGATAATATTTATCGATTTATTTCTGTACATCTAACTGTGGACAACTAGTTGTAGGTTACTAACGAGGACAGCTGACTTAATAAACTTAAAACATCAAAATGTATTAAAAGTGTTGTAAATATATTTTGAACATACTTTGATATATATGTATATATTGTTATAGGTTCGTGAATCAACCAGTGGCCAAGTCTTACTTCCCGACGAAGAAAAAATCTGTGAAAGTGAGTTATATTCCCACTTTTAAAATCTAATATTTTTGGGATGAGAATACATGCAGGTTTTATAAATAATTTACAAAATAGACACAAGTACGTGAAACTACATTCTATGGTTGAATTATCGAAATCGAATATGCCCCTTTTTATTAAGTCTGGTAATCTAAGAATTAGGGAACAGACACCCTAATTGACGCGAATCCTAAAGATAGATATATTGGGTCTAACAAACCCCATCCAAAGTACCGGATGCTTTAGTACTTCGAAATTTATATCATATCCGAAGGGTGTCCCGGAATGATGGGGATATTCTTATATATGCATCTTGTTAATGTCGGTTACCAGGTGTTCACCATATGAATGATTTTTATCTCTATGTATGGGATGTGTATTGAAATATGAAATCTTGTGGTCTATTGTTACGATTTGATATATATAGGTTAAACCTATAACTCACCAACATTTTTGTTGACGTTTAAAGCATGTTTATTCTCAGGTGAATACTAAGAGCTTCCGCTGTTGCATACTAAAATAAGGACAAGATTTGGAGTCCATGTTTGTATGATATTGTGTAAAAACTGCATTCAAGAAACTGATTTCGATGTAACATATTTGTATTGTAAACCATTATGTAATGGTCGTGTGTAAACAGGATATTTTAGATTATCATTATTTGATAATCTACGTAAAGCTTTTTAAACCTTTAATTATGAAATAAAGGTTATGGTTTGTTTTAAAAATGAATGCAGTCTTTGAAAAACGTCTCATATAGAGGTCAAAACCTCGCAAAGAAATCAATTAATATGGAACGTTTTTAATCAATAAGAACGGGACATTTCAGTTGGTATCAGAGCGTTGGTCTTAGAGTACCAGAAAATTTGCATTAGTGTGTCTTATCGAGTTTGTTAGGATGCATTAGTGAGTCTGGACTTCGACCGTGTTTTCTTTAAAAATGATTGCTTAACATTTTTGTTGGAAACTATATATTTTTAACATGTAAATATTATGTGATATATTAATCTCTTAACGTGATTGATATTATGTGATAGATGTCTACCTCTAGAACAAGTCTCATTGACTCACCTAATAATAATGAAGAGTCAAATGTAAATTGGAATGATTCGTGGACTGATTCACAAGTTCCCGAAGAGGAACCGGAAGAAGAATCGGAACCGGAAGAAGAATCGGAACCGGAGGAGGAGGAACCGGATGAAGAAATATAACCGGTGGGAGAAATAATAAAACGATTAAGTAAAAGAAAATCCTCAACCAACCGACCAAGGTTAATTATGGTCAATGGTGTTTCCGCCAAGGAAGCAAAATATTGGGAGGATTACCAATTCTCCGATGAATCGGATTCCGATGAGAATTCCGATGATGTTATAGAAATTACCCCAACTGAATTTAAAAAGACAAAAGAAAATAATAAGGGAAAGGGCATAAAAATAGAGAATTCTAATTCCAACCCCGATGAACTTTATATGTATCGTCAACCCCCGAAGCCCTTAAGTTGTAACAATGACCCGGGAACCTCTAAACCACCAGGTTTTTCTAAACCGTTGTGGAAAACGACAGCTCGTATTAGGGGAACATCATATATCCCTAGAAACTTGGCAAAACGAACCAAAACCGAAGAAGAAGAAACGAGCGAGTCAGAATAAGATAGTTATATTCGTGTTGTGTAATATATGTAATATAGTGTGCTTATGCTTTATGATATATGTAAAAATTGATGAAATCTCGTCTAGAGTCGGTCAGAATTCTTCGGCACAACTATTTACGGCAAAATCAGTTTGTAAGACATTCGAAGAACGTTCCAAGAATGTCTTGGTTTATAAGAGACTTTAGTTTGAAAGATGGGGGATATCACATTGGGAAACCCATAAGTTACGATGTGTTTACTTTGACGCATATATTGCGGGGAACCCAAATGCTATTTTACGCAACGGGTTAAGAAATTATTTTGACTCAATGTATCCGAATATAGGACTTCATGATTTAGAAAAAGCGGCTAACATGCAACATAAAGAAGCATGCTATGCTTACGGGTTAGTAATGTTCGCTTCTCACCAAAGTGAGAAAAAGAACATCGGGCTACAACTATTAAACAAAACGTTCCCACAAGTGACGGAGTCGGTAATTGGGGTAAGAAATGAGGTTTTTAGGTTATTACGAGACTGTTGGTCATTACGTAACCCTCATCCCTTTGACGACGTTACAACACGCTATCTTATCAATGGCCATAACGGTTATGTTCCACAAGACCAAGGATGGGAAGTAGTCCTAGTAAAACCAGAATGCATGACTTGTTTCTGGACGTATGAATTACGTGTCTTTATTGCCTTTGCTGAACGACTTGTGTACTAGCTAGAATTATCTTCACAACTATCTTGTATCAAAGTTATTGTGTGCTATATTTCATGCTTTATGTAAAATAAGCGGTATTGTAAGTTTGTAAAATATTGTGTAAAAGTTTGAACGCGAAATATTATTATAATCAGTTTTTCATATAGAATTGTAGTAGTTGAATTGTATATTAGCTACTAAGTATGAACTTAACGGGTAGGTACTACCCGAATTTAAACTTATAAAACGCTAATATGAAGAAAAAGCTTTTATAAATGAGTTCATATTATGCTACGAAATACTATTAACTACTCTTAATATTCTGTATGATTAACTTGTTCCATTTGACTATTTTGAAGGAAATGGCACCGACTACTCGACACACTGTGAATATGAATGAAGAGAAATTCCGTACTTTTCTAGCTTCAAACATAGCCGCAGTACAGGCTGCGCTACATACCAACAATAACCTTGGATCTAGCAGTACAGGAAATCGTGTAGGATGCACCTACAAAGAATTCACTGCCTGCAAACCTTTGGAATTTGATGGAACCGAAGGACTGATCGGATTGAAACGGTGGACCGAGAAGGTTGAATCGGTGTTTGCCATAAGCAAGTGTACTGAAGAGGACAAAGTGAAGTACGCTACGCATACCTTCACAGGTTCTGCGTTAACATGGTGGAATACCTATCTAGAGCAAGTGGGACAAGATGATGCGTATGATCATATACATAGCATTGTATATGTATACTTTGTTTGCTACAAGCTAAGGACAAAACTGCACGGATTATAAGGCATAGTTATGCCATATTCACTGAAAATAAATACTGCGGTTAAGTATTCGCTGAAATGCCAAACTGCGGTTTGATCTGCTGACTTTCCGCGGAGAGCCGAGCATCTCGCAGACCGCGGATATCACGGATACTATAAATAGGGAGCTTGGCCTCTCTTTTATAGGTTGTTGATTCTCTGCCATTTGCCTAAGCCTTTGTAGATTTCACTTGTGACTTTGCCCAAGGACTTCTTACATTGATTTAAGGTGAATCATGCTAATCGATAATGAAGACCAGGTCGGGGTGGTTGATCACTTGATAGTTAAAGTGAAAAACGATCATCGGGGCCCAAAATAATCATCGAACATCTCATCCTCCATTATAATCTTATTACACTCAATCCGTAATTAAGCAACATCATTAATTAAGGATTGATCATTTGGCGCCATACGTGGGACTCGAACCCACGACCACGTAATCAAATAAACAGATCAGCAAATATAGCAAGTTCATGCCAATATAAACAATGCGTAATCAAATAAATACTGCGAAATAGCATTTGCTTACTTGCTTCTTGTTCAGAGTGAGTGCGCAGGCGTTTCCTGCGTGGAGTGGGAGTCGTATCCGCAACCTTGCGCTTACCGCGGTCCTCACCTCCAATAATAAAGCATGTATTGATGATCGGTTCATCAATAAGAATAATGTTGTCGTCGCCATTTTTTAGGCGACGGGCAGGGCTAATCCTGCTTATATCAGCGGACCTCATGACAAGGTCAAGAGCAACCGCTGAAAAATAAAAGCGCGTAAAGTTATGCAAAGCAAAAATATTGCGAAAAATGAAAGTACGATTGATACATTGCGATAAAGTTAAGCGGCATACTGTTTTTTGATTGGTCAACTAAAAGCGCATCATAGTCGCTCTACGGCCATTGAATCGACACTCTGCCAATGTACAGCGGTACATTCGAGTAAGGTTGCAGAAATATACCCGCGTATTTAAGTATCTTGAGAGTGTCATTCTCAAGATCATCGAGTACAGGCCTCTCATTGACGTCGGGATTAAGCTCTGTACACCACGTTTTCAGTATTTTGCTATTCACATATGCGGTATCGTTAATATAGAAGAAGGAACTGCGCCAATTCCCAATTGAATCTTTTGGTGAAGTCATTACGCCAAGTTTACTGCGGAAAGAAAACCACCCAATGTCATATAGCACCAGGCTATTACACATCCAAAAAACGTTTAGCAGCGGTGGTTGGCTGATGGCGTTGCAATACATCTCAAATAGCACAATCTTGTTAATCGCGTTAGGATGCAACTGTGCCATAGCGATATTATAGTATTCGCAAACACTGCGAAAAAAGCGGGTAAGTGGAAATCAAAAGTTGCCTTGGGAAATGGCAGCCTCGTACACGGATATCATCCCTTTAGGGGGAGTATCGGCTCGCTGCTCTGCCGCAGGCACGGTAGGAACGAATTGGGCAAGTGGTGGGTATCATTCTTGCAAAGTTTGCAGTTTTGCTTCCGTCATGTAGGAAACATATCCTCCGGGAGTGTGCATTGAATAAGACGATGCCATTTGCAAATAAATTGGATGATAAAATTGAAGAAATTAAAGATTGAAATTGATTAATTGCACGGTACGATTATGATTCAACGAATTTGAATGCGAAATTGGGAAAGGAAAGCGTAAAGTTTTTGTGGGACGTTGTCTGCTATTTATAATTGGGATTAGGGCGAGCAAGTTGGAAAGATAATCATTGCATTTAAATGGCTGAAATTACCGCAACGTGGTAAAACGTGTAAACGGTAATTTTCTAGCCGTTACAGCGTGTTGATTTCACATATTGGCGAAAGTTACCGTTGTAATTACGCGTTAAGGTTAATTAAAACAACGGTAATAAATGGGCGGTAAGAAATATTAAAATATTGTTTGCGAAATATTTTAAGAAAGACTTCTTTATTTTTAGAGTTTATCATGATGCATTGGCTTCGCGAAAATGTATCATAATAAACTGGGGGGACTTGATCATATACATAGCATTGTATATGTATACTTTGTTTGCTACAAGCTAAGGACAGAACTACGCGGATTATAAGGCACATTTATGCCATATTCGCTGAAAATAAATACTGCGGTTAAGTATTCGCTGAAATGCCAAACTGCGGTTTGATCCGCTGACTTTCCGCGGAGAGCCGAGCATCTCGCAGACCGCGGATATCACGGATACTATAAATAGGGAGCTTGGCCTCTTATTTATAGGTTGTTGATTCTCTGCCATTTGCCTAAGCCTTTGTAGATTTCACTTGTGACTTTGCCCAAGGACTTCTTACATTGAGTTAAGGTGAATCATGCTAATCGATAACGAAGACCGGGTTGGGGTGGTTGATCACTTGATAGTTAAAGTGAAAAACGATCATCGGGGCCCAAAATAATCATCGAACATCCCATCCTCCATTATAATCTTATTGCACTCAATCCGTAATTAAGCAACATCATTAATTAAGGATTGATCATCGAAAGACGATCAATCCCAATTAAGCTCAAGATAGAACTTAGAGGGTTACGAACCCAAGGATTTGATATTACCACGTACGAAAGACGATTCACAGAATTGTGCCTATTGTGTCCGGGAGCGTTCGAAGATGAGGAAGAGAAGATCGACGCGTTTGTGAAAGGATTACCAGAAAGAATCCAAGAAGATATAAGTTCACACGAGCCCGCCTCCATACAACAGGCATGTAGAATGGCTCACAAACTAGTGAACCAGATTGAGGAAAGAATTAAAGAACAGACGGTTGAAGATGCCAATGTGAAGCAAGTCAAAAGAAAGTGGGAGGAAAACGATAATAAGAATCACCAATAGAACAACAACAACAACAATTACAATAATAATCGCAACAATTATTCCAACAATCGCAACATCAATCGCAACTACAATAAACGGCCCAACAACAAAAACAACAACAACAACAACAACAACAACAACAACAACAACAACAGCAACTACAACAATCATCCCAACAACAATAACAACCGCAACAACAATAATCAGAAGCAGCTATGCCAAAGGTGTGAAAAGTATCACTCGGGGTTCTGCACCAAATTTTGCAACAAGTGTAAAAGAAATGGTCATAGCACGGCGAAGTGTGAGATCTATGGACCAGGGGTTAACAAAACGAAAGGAACAAATGGTGTCGGAACGAGTAATGACGGAGCAAGTATTGTCGGAGCAAGTTATGCCAATGTAGTTTGTTATAAATGTGGAAAACCGGGCCACATTATTAGAAATTGCCCGAACCAGGAGAACACGAATGGACAAGGCCGCGAAAGAGTTTTCAATATTAATGCGGCAGAGGCACAGGAAGACCCGGAGCTTGTTACAGGTACGTTTCTTATTGACAATAAATCTGCTTACGTTTTATTTGATTCGGGTGCGGATAGAAGCTATATGAGTAGAGATTTTTGTGCTAAATTAAGTTGTCCATTGATGCCGTTGGATAGTAAATTTTTACTCGAATTAGCAAACGGTAAATTAATTTCAGCAGATAATATATGTCGGAATCGAGAAATTAAACTGGTTAGCGAAACATTTAAGATTGACTTGATACCAGTAGAGTTAGGGAGTTTTGATGTGATAATCGGTATGGACTGGTTGAAAGAAGTGAAAGCAGAGATCGTTTGTTACAAAAATGCAATCCGCATTATACTAGAAAAAGGAAAACCCTTAATGGTGTACGGAGAAAAGGGCAACACGAAGCTACATCTTATTAGTAATTTGAAGGCACAAAAACTAATAAGAAAAGGTTGCTATGCTGTTCTAGCACACGTCGAGAAAGTACAAACTGAAGAAAAGAGCATCAATGATGTTCCCGTCGCAAAAGAATTTCCCGATGTATTTCCGAAAGAATTACCGGGATTACCCCCACATCGATCCGTTGAATTTCAAATAGATCTTGTACCAGGAGCTTCACCAATAGCTCGTGCTCCTTACAGACTCGCACCCAGCAAGATGAAAGAACTGCAAAGCCAATTACAAGAACTTTTAGAGCGTGGTTTCATTCAACCAAGCACATCACCGTGGGGAGCTCCTGTTTTGTTTGTCAAGAAGAAAGATGGTACATTCAGGTTGTGTATCGACTATCGAGAGTTGAACAAACTTACCATCAAGAACCGCTACCCACTACCGAGAATCGACGACTTATTTGATCAACTACAAGGCTCGTCTGTTTATTCAAAGATTGACTTACGTTCCGGGTATCATCAAATGCGGGTGAAAGAAGATGATATTCCAAAGACTGCTTTCAGAACACGTTACGGTCATTACGAGTTTATGGTCATGCCGTTTGGTTTAACTAATGCACCAGCTGTGTTCATGGACCTTATGAACCGAGTGTGTGGACCATACCTTGACAAGTTTGTCATTGTTTTCATCGATGACATACTTATTTACTCAAAGAATGATCAAGAGCACGAAGAACATTTGAGAAAAGTGCTAGAAGTATTGAGGAAGGAAGAATTGTACGCTAAATTTTCAAAGTGTGCATTTTGGTCGGAAGAAGTTCAATTCCTCGGTCACATAGTGAACAAAAAAGGTATTAAGGTGGATCCGGTAAAGATAGAAACTGTTGAAAAGTGGGAAACCCCGAAAACTCCGAAACACATACGCCAGTTTTTAGGACTAGCTGGTTACTACAGAAGGTTCATCCAAGACTTTTCCAGAATAGCAAAACCCTTGACTACATTAATGCATAAAGGGAAGATATTTGAATGGAAGGATGAACAAGAGAAAGCATTTCAGTTATTGAAGAAAAAGCTAACTACGGCACCTATATTGTCATTGCCTGAAGGGAATGATGATTTTGAGATTTATTGTGACGCATCAAAGCAAGGTCTCGGTTGTGTATTAATGCAACGAACGAAGGTGATTGCTTATGCGTCTAGACAATTGAAGATTCACGAGCAAAATTATACGACGCATGATTTGGAATTAGGCGCGGTTGTTTTTGCATTAAAGACTTGGAGGCACTACTTATATGGGGTCAAAAGTATTATATATACCGACCACAAAAGTGTTCAACACATATTTAATCAGAAACAACTGAATATGAGGCAGCGTAGGTGGATTGAATTGTTGAATGATTACGACTTTGAGATTTGTTACCACCTGGGGAAGGCAAATGTAGTAGCCGACCCCTTGAGCAGGAAGGACAGAGAACCCATTTGAAGTACTTTATGGTAGAAAGTGCAGGTCTCCGATTTGTTGGAGTGAAGTGGGGGATAGACAGATTACGGGTCCGGAGATAATACAAGAAACTACCGAGAAGATCATCCAAATTCAACAACGGTTGAAAACTGCCCAAAGTCGACAAAAGAGCTACGCTGACATTAAAAGAAAAGATATAGAATTTGAAATTAGAGAGATGGTCATGCTTAAAGTTGCACCTTGGAAAGGCGTTGTTCGATTTGGTAAACGAGGGAAATTAAATCCAAGGTATATTGGACCATTCAAGATTATTGATCGTGTCGGACCAGTAGCTTACCGACTTGAGTTACCTCAACAACTCGCGGCTGTACATAACACTTTCCACTTCTCGAATTTGAAGAAATGTTTTGCTAAAGAAGATCTCACTATTCCGTTAGATGTAATCCAAATCAACGAAAAACTTCAATTTATCGAAGAGACCGTCGAAATAATGGATCGTGAGGTTAAAAGACTTAAGCAAAACAAGATACCAATTGTTAAAGTTCGATGGAATGCTCGTAGAGGACCCGAGTTCACCTGGGAGCATGAAGATCAGATGAAGAAGAAATACCCGCATTTATTTCCAGAAGATACGTCAACACCTCCAACTGCTTAAAATTTCGGGACGAAATTTATTTAACGGGTAGGTACTGTAGTGACCCGAACTTTTCCATGTTTATATATATATTAAATGAAATTGTTATTTACATAATTAAGTGTTTCCAACATGTTAAGCAATCAAACTTGTTAAGACTTGATTAATTGAAATAGGTTTCATATAGACAATTGACCACCCAAGTTGACCGGTGATTCACGAACGTTAAAACTTGTAAAAACTATACGATGACATATATATGGTTATATATATAGTTACCATGATTTTATTATAAGTATGTATCTCATTAGGTATTTTAACAATGAGTTATATACATAAAAATGAGACTATTAATTTAAGAAACTTGAAAACGATATATATAACGATTATCGTTATAACAACGTCTTACTAGGTACATATGAATCATATTAAGATATTGATACACTTGGTTAATTATGTTAAATGATAATTAAATATATTATTAAGTGTATTAACAATGAAATACATATGTAAAAATAAGACTACTAACTTAATGATTTCGAAACGAGACATATATGTAACGATTATCGTTGTAACGAAATTTAACTGTATAGATATTATACTAAGAGATATATTATATATCATAATATCATGATAATATAACAATTTAACATCTCATTTGTTATAATAAACAATGGGTTAACAACATTCAACAAGATCGTTAACCTAAAGGTTTCAAAACAACATTTACATGTAACGACTAACGATGACTTAACGACTCAGTTAAAATGTATATACATGTAGTGTTTTAATATGTATTCATACACTTTTGAAATACTTCAAGACACTTATCAAAATGCTTCTACTTAACAAAAATGCTTACAATTACATCCTCGTTCAGTTTCATCAACAATTCTACTCGTATGCACCCGTATTCGTACTCGTACAATACACAGCTTTTAGATGTATGTACTATTGGTATATATACTCCAATGATCAGCTCTTAGCAGCCCATGTGAGTCACCTAACACATGTGGGAACCATCATTTGGCAACTAGCATGAAATATCTCATAAAATTACAAAAATATGAGTAATCATTCATGACTTATTTACATGAAAACAAAATTACATATCCTTTATATCTAATCCATACACCAACTATCAAAAATACCTACAAACACTTTCATTCTTCAATTTTCTTCATCTAATTGACCTCTCTCAAGTTCTATCTTCAAGTTCTAAGTGTTCTTCATATATTCTACAAGTTTTAGTTACATAAAATCAAGAATACTTTCAAGTTTGCTAGCTCACTTCCAATCTTGTAAGGTGATCATCCAACCTCAAGAAATCTTTGTTTCTTATAGTAGGTTATCATTCTAATACAAGGTAATAATCATATTCAAACTTTGGTTCAATTTCTATAAATATAACAATCTTATTTCAAGTGATGATCTTACTTGAACTTGTTTTCGTGTCATGATTCTGCTTCAAGAACTTCGAGCCATCCAAGGATCCGTTGAAGCTAGATCCATTTTTATATTTTCCAGTAGGTTTATCCAAGGAACTTAAGGTAGTAATGATGTTCATAACATCATTCGATTCATATATATAAAGCTATCTTATTCGAAGGTTTAAACTTGTAATCACTAAAACATAGTTTAGTTAATTCTAAACTTGTTCGCAAACAAAAGTTAATCCTTCTAACTTGACTTTTAAAATCAACTAAATACATGTTCTATATCTATATGATATGCTAACTTAATGATTTAAAACCTGGAAATACGAAAAACACCGTAAAACCGAATTTACGCCGTCGTAGTAACACCGCGGGCTGTTTTGGGTTAGTTAATTAAAAACTATGATAAACTTTGATTTAAAAGTTGTTATTCTGAGAAAATGATTTTTATTATGAACATGAAACTATATCCAAAAATTATGGTTAAACTCAAAGTGGAAGTATGTTTTCTAAAATGGTCATCTAGACGTCGTTCTTTCGACTGAAATGGCTACCTTTACAAAAACGACTTGTAACTTATTTTACCGACTATAAACCTATACTTTTTCTGTTTAGATTCATAAAATAGAGTTCAATATGAAACCATAGCAATTTGATTCACTCAAAACGGATTTAAAATGAAGAAGTTATGGGTAAAACAAGATTGGATAATTTTTCTCATTTTAGCTACGTGAAAATTGGTAACAAATCTATTCCAACCATAAATTAATCAACTTGTATTGTATATTATGTAATCTTGAGATACCATAGACACGTATACAATGTTTCGACCTATCATGTCGACACATCTATATATATTTCGTAACAACCATAGACACTCTATAAGTGAATGTTGGAGTTAGCTATACAGGGTTGAGGTTGATTCCAAAATATATATAGTTTGAGTTGTGATCAATACTGAGATACGTATACACTGGGTCGTGGATTGATTCAAGATAATATTTATCGATTTATTTCTGTACATCTAACTGTGGACAACTAGTTGTAGGTTACTAACGAGGACAGCTGACTTAATAAACTTAAAACATCAAAATGTATTAAAAGTGTTGTAAATATATTTTGAACATACTTTGATATATATGTACCTATTTGTTATAGGTTCGTGAAACTACCAGTGGCCAAGTCTTACTTCCCGACGAAGTAAAAATCTGTGAAAGTGAGTTATAGTCCCACTTTTAAAATCTAATATTTTTGGGATGAGAATACATGCTGGTTTTATAAATGATTTACAAAATAGACACAAGTACGTGAAACTACATTCTATGGTTGAATTATCGAAATCGAATATGCCCCTTTTTATTAAAGTCTGGTAATCTAAGAATTAGGGAACAGACACCCTAATTGACGCGAATCCTAAAGATAGATCTATTGGGCCTAACAAACCCCATCCAAAGTACCGGATGCTTTAGTACTTCGAAATTTATATCATATCCGAAGGGTGTCCCGGAATGATGGGGATATTCTTATATATGCATCTTGTTAATGTCGGTTACCAGGTGTTCACCATATGAATGATTTTTATCTCTATGTATGGGATGTGTATTGAAATATGAAATCTTGTGGTCTATTATTATGATTTGATATATATAGGTTAAACCTATAACTCACCAACATTTTTGTTGACGTTTTAAGCATGTTTATTCTCAGGTGATTATTAAGAGCTTCCGCTGTCGCATACTTAAATAAGGACGAGATTTGGAGTCCATGCTTGTATGATATTGTGTAAAAACTGCATTCAAGAAACTTATTTTGTTGTAACATATTTGTATTGTAAACCATTATGTAATGGTCGTGTGTAAACAGGATATTTTAGATTATCATTATTTGATAATCTACGTAAAGCTTTTTAAAACCTTTATCTATGAAATAAAGGTTATGGTTTGTTTTAAAAATGAATGTAGTCTTTGAAAAACGTCTCATATAGAGGTCAAAACCTCGCAACGAAATCAATTAATATGGAACGTTTTTAATCAATAAGAACGGGACATTTCAGTTAGTATCCGAGTGTTGGTCTTAGAGAACCAGAATTTTGCATTAGTGTGTCTTATCGAGTTTGTTAGGATGCATTAGTGAGTCTGGACTTCGACCGTGTTTACTTGAAAAATGATTGCTTAACAAATTTTGTTGGAAACTATATATTTTTAACATGTGAATATTATGTGATATATTAATCTCTTAACGCGTTTGATATTATGTGATAGATGTCTACCTCTAGAACAAGTCCCATTGACTCACCTAATAATAACGAAGAGTCAAATGTAAATTGGAATGATTCGTGGACTGATTCACAAGTTCCCGAAGAGGAACCGGAAGAAGAGTCGGAACCGGAAGAAGAATCGGAACCGGAAGAAGAATCGGAACCGGATGAAGAAATAGAACCGGTGGGGGAAATAATAAAATGGTTAAGTAAAAGAAAATCCTCAACCAACCGACCAAGGTTAATTATGGTCAATGGTGTTTCCGCCAAGGAAGCAAAATATTGGGAGGATTACCAATTCTCCGATGAATCGGATTCCGACGAGAATTCTGATGATGTTATAGAAATTACCCCAACTGAATTTAAAAAGGCAAAAGAAAATAATAAGGGAAAGGGCATAAAAATAGAGAAATCTAATTCCAACCCCGATGAACTTTATATGTATCGTCAACCCCCGAAGTTCTTAAGTTGTAACAATGACCCGGGAACCTCTAAACCACCAGGTTTTTCTAAACCAATGTGGAAAACTACGGCTCGTATTAGGGGAACATCATATATCCCTAGAAACTTGGCAAAACGAACCAAAACCGAAGAAGAAGAAACAAGCGAGTCGGAATAAGATAGTTGTATTCGTGTGGTGTAATATATGTAATATAGTGTGCTTATGCTTTATGATATATGTAAAAATTGCTTGTATTAATAAGTATTTTTTGTATGAATCTAACTCTTGTCTATTTTACAGTATAAAAACACAAAATGGATAGACAACCCAATATTTTAAGAGACCTACCCGGAGACATGATTGATGAAATCTTGTCTAGAGTCGGTCAGAATTCTTCGGCACAACTATTTAAGGCGAGATCAGTTTGTAAGACATTTGAAGAACGTTCCAAGAATGCCTTGGTTTATAAAAGGCTTTCGTTCGAAAGATGGGGGATATCACATTGGGAAATCCATAAGTTACGATGTGTTTACTTTGACGCATATATTGCAGGGAACCCAAATGCGATTTTACGCAATGGGTTAAGAAATTATTTTGACTCAATATATACGAATATTGGACTTCGTGATTTAGAAAAAGCGGCTAACATGCAACATAAAGAAGCATGTTATGCTTACGGATTAGTAATGTTCGCTTCTCACCAAAGTGAGAACAAGAACATCGGGCTACAACTATTAAACAAAACGTTCCCACAAGTGACGGAGTCGGTAATTGGGGTAAGAAATGAGGTTTT
Organism: Rutidosis leptorrhynchoides; assembly: GCF_046630445.1. Lineage (NCBI taxonomy): Eukaryota > Viridiplantae > Streptophyta > Magnoliopsida > Asterales > Asteraceae > Rutidosis > Rutidosis leptorrhynchoides. The sequence continues at coordinate 244,842,663 of NC_092343.1, forward strand.
TAGATTGTTACGGGACTGTTGGACATTACGTAACCCTCGTACCTTTGACGACGTTTCAACACGCTGTCTTATCAACGGCCATAACGGTTATGTTCCACAAGACCAAGGATGGGAAGTAATCCTAGTAAAACCAGAATGCATGACTTGTTTCTGGACGTATGAATTACGTGTCTTTATTGCCTTTGCTGAACGACTTGTGTACTAGCTAGAATTATCTTCACAACCATCTTGTATCAAATTTATTGTGTGCTATATTTCATGCTATATGTAAAATAAGCGGTATTGTAAGTTTGTAAAATATTGTGTAAAAGTTTGAACGCGAAATATTATTATAATCAGTTTTTCATATAGAATTGTAGTAGTTGAATTGTATATTAGCTACTAAGTATGAACTTAACGGGTAGGTACTACCCGAATTTAAACTTATAAAACGCTAATATGAAGAAAAAGCTTTTATAAATGAGTTCATATTATGCTACGAAATACTATTAACTACTCTTAATATTCTGTATGATTAACTTGTTCCATTTGACTATTTTGAAGGAAATGGCACCGACTACTCGACACACCGTGAATATGAATGAAGAGGAATTCCGTACTTTTCTAGCTTCAAACATAGCCGCAGTACAGGCTGCGCTACATATCAACAATAACCTTGGATCTAGCAGTACAGGAAATCGTGTAGGATGCACCTACAAAGAATTCACTGCCTACAAACCTTTGGAATTTGATGGAACCGAAGGACCGATCGGATTGAAACGGTGGACCGAGAAGGTCGAATCGGTGTTTGCCATAAGTAAGTGTACTGAAGAGGACAAAGTGAAGTACGCTACGCATACCTTCACAGGTCCTGCGTTAACATGGTGGAATACCTATCTAGAGCAAGTGGGACAAGACGATGCGTACGCACTACCGTGGTCAGCATTCAAGCACTTGATGAACGAGAAGTACCGTCCCAGAACCGAGGTCAATAAGCTCAAGACAGAACTTAGAGGGTTACAAACCCAAGGATTTGATATTACCACGTACGAAAGACGATTCACAGAATTGTGCCTATTGTGTCCGGGAGCATTCGAAGATGAGGAAGAGAAGATCGACGCGTTTGTGAAAGGATTACCAGAAAGAATCCAAGAAGATATAAGTTCACACGAGCCTGCCTCCATACAACAGGCATGTAGAATGGCTCACAAACTAGTGAACCAGATTGAAGAAAGAATTAAAGAACAGACTGCTGAAGAGGCCAATGAGAAGCAAGTCAAAAGAAAGTGGGAGGAAAACGGTGATAAGAATCACCAATACAACAACAACAGCAATTACAACAATAATCGCAACAATTATCCCAACAATCGCAACTACAACAAACGGCCCAACAACAACAACAACAACAACAACAACAACAACAACAACAACAACAACAACAACAACAACAACAACAACAACAACAACAACAACAACAGCAACTACAACAATCATCCCAACAACAATAATAACCACAACAATCAGAAGCAGCTATGCCAAAGGTGTTAAAAGTATCACTCGGGGTTCTGCACCAAATTTTGCAACAAGTGTAAAAGAAATGGTCATAGCGCGGCGAAGTGTGAGGTCTACGGACCAGGGGTTAATAGAACAAAAGGAACAAATGGTGTCGGAACGAGTAATGGCGGAGCAAGTAGTGTCGGAGCAAGTTATGCCAATGTAGTTTGTTATAAATGTGAAAAACCGGGCCACATTATTAGAAATTTCCCGAACCAGGAGAACACGAATGGACAAGGCCGCGGAATAGTTTTCAATATTAATGCGGCAGAGGCACAGGAAGACCCGGAGCTTGTTACGGGTACGTTTCTTATTGACAATAAAACTGCTTACGTTTTATTTGATTCGGGTGCGGATAGAAGCTATATGAGTAGAGATTTTTGTGCTAAATTAAGTTGTCCATTGACGCCTTTGGATAGTAAATTTTTACTCGAATTAGCAAATGGTAAATTAATTTCAGCAGATAATATATGTCGGAATCGAGAAATTAAACTGGTTAGCGAAACATTTAAGATTGATTTGATACCAGTAGAGTTAGGGAGTTTTGATGTGATAATCGGTATGGACTGGTTGAAAGAAGTGAAAGCAGAGATCGTTTGTTACAAAAATGCAATTCGCATTATACGAGAAAAAGGAAAACCCTTAATGGTGTACGGAGAAAAGGGCAACACGAAGCTACATCTTATTAGTAATTTGAAGGCACAAAAACTAATAAGAAAAGGTTGCTATGCTGTTCTAGCATACGTCGAGAAAGTACAAACTGAAGAAAAGAGCATCAATGATGTTCCCATTGCAAAAGAATTTCCCGATGTATTTCCGAAAGAATTACCGGGATTACCCCCACATCGATCCGTTGAATTTCAAATAGATCTTGTACCAGGAGCTGCACCAATAGCTCGTGCTCCTTACAGACTCGCACCCAGCGAGATGAAAGAACTGTAAAGCCAATTACAAGAACTTTTAGAGCGTGGTTTCATTCAACCAAGCACATCACCGTGGGGAGCTCCTGTTTTGTTTGTCAAGAAGAAAGATGGTACATTCAGGTTGTGTATCGACTACCGAGAGTTGAACAAACTTACCATCAAGAACCGCTACCCACTACCGAGAATCGACGACTTATTTGATCAACTACAAGGCTCGTCTATTTATTCAAAGATTAACTTACGTTCCGGGTATCATCAAATGCGGGTGAAAGAAGATGATATTCCAAAGACTGCTTTCAGAACACGTTACGTTCATTACGAGTTTATGGTCATGCAGTTTAGTTTAACTAATGCACCAGCTGTGTTCATGGACCTTATGAACCGAGTGGGTGGACCATACCTTGACAAGTTTGTCATTGTTTTCATTGATGACATACTTATTTACTCAAAGAATGACCAAGAACACGGTGAACATTTGAGAAAGGTGTTAGAAGTATTGAGGAAGGAAGAATTGTACGCTAAGTTTTCAAAGTGTGCATTTTGGTTGGAAGAAGTTCAATTCCTCGGTCACATAGTGAACAAAGAAGGTATTAAGGTGGATCCGGCAAAGATAGAAACTGTTGAAAAATGGGAAACCCCGAAAACTCCGAAACACATACGCCAGTTTTTAGGACTAGCTGGTTACTACAGAAGGTTCATCCAAGACTTTTCCAGAATAGCAAAACCCTTGACTGCATTAACGCATAAAGGGAAGAAATTTGAATGGAATGATGAACAAGAGAAAGCGTTTCAGTTATTGAAGAAAAAGCTAACTACGGCACCTATATTGTCATTGCCTGAAGGGAATGATGATTTTGTGATTTATTGTGACGCATCAAAGCAAGGTCTCGGTTGTGTATTAATGCAACGAATGAAGGTGATTGCTTATACGTCTAGACAATTGAAGATTCACGAACAAAATTATACGACGCATGATTTGGAATTAGGCGTAGTTGTTTTTGCATTAAAGACTTGGAGGCACTACTTATATGAGGTCAAAAGTATTATATATACCAACCATAAAAGTCTTCAACACATATTTAATCAGAAACAACTGAATATGAGGCAGCGTAGGTGGATTGAATTATTGAATGATTACGACTTTGAGATTCGTTACCACCCAGGGAAGGCAAATGTTGTAGCCGATGCCTTGAGCAGGAAGGACAGAGAACCCATTCGAGTAAAATCTATGAATATAATGATTCATAATAACCTTACTACTCAAATAAAGGAGTCGCAACAAGGAGTTTTAAAAAAGGGAAATTTAAAGGATGAAATACTCAAAGGATCGGAGAAGCATCTTAATATTCGGGAAGACGGAACCCGGTATAGGGCTGAAAGGATTTGGGTACCAAAATTTGGAGATATGAGAGAAATGGTACTTAGAGAAGCTCATAAAACCAGATACTCAATACATCCTGGAACGGGGAAGATGTACAAGGATCTCAAGAAACATTTTTGGTGGCCGGGTATGAAAGCCGATGTTGCTAAATACGTAGGAGAATGTTTGACGTGTTCTAAGGTCAAAGCTGAGCATCAGAAACCATCAGGTCTACTTCAACAACCCGAAATCCCGGAATGGAAATGGGAAAACATTACCATGGATTTCATCACTAAATTGCCAAGGACTGCAAGTGGTTTTGATACTATTTGGGTAATAGTTGATCGTCTCACCAAATCAGCACACTTCCTGCCAATAAGAGAAGATGACAAGATGGAGAAGTTAGCACGACTGTATTTGAAGGAAGTCGTCTCCAGACATGGAATACTAATCTCTATTATCTCTGATAGGGATGGCAGATTTATTTCAAGATTCTGGCAGACATTACAGCAAGCATTAGGAAGTCGTCTAGACATGAGTACTGCCTGTCATCCACAAACTGATGGGCAGAGCGAAAGGACGATACAAACGCTTGAAGACATGCTACGAGCATGTGTTATTGATTTCGGAAATAGTTGGGATCGACATCTACCGTTAGCAGAATTTTCCTACAACAATAGCTACCATTCAAGCATTCAGATGGCGTCGTTTGAAGCACTTTATGGTAGAAAGTGCAGGTCTCCGATTTGTTGGAGTGAAGTGGGGGATAGACAGATTACGGGTCCGGAGATTATACAAGAAACTACCGAGAAGATCATCCAAATTCAACAACGGTTGAAAACCGCCCAAAGTCGACAAAAGAGCTACGCTGACATTAAAAGAAAAGATATAGAATTTGAAATTGGAGAGATGGTCATGCTTAAAGTTGCACCTTGGAAAGGCGTTGTTCGATTTGGTAAATGAGGGAAATTAAATCCAAGGTATATTGGACCATTCAAGATTATTGATCGTGTCGGACCAGTAGCTTACCGACTTGAGTTACCTCAACAACTCGCGGCTGTACATAACACTTTTCACGTCTCGAATTTGAAGAAATGTTTTGCTAAAGAAGATCTCACTATTCCATTAGATGAAATCCAAATCAACGAAAAACTTCAATTCATCGAAGAACCCGTCGAAATAATGGATCGTGAGGTTAAAAGACTTAAGCAAAACAAGATACCAATTGTTAAGGTTCGATGGAATGCTCGTAGAGGACCCGAGTTCACCTGGGAGCGTGAAGATCAGATGAAGAAGAAATACCCGCATCTATTTCCAGAAGATTCGTCAACACCTTCAACAGCTTAAAATTTCGGGACGAAATTTATTTAACGGGTAGGTACTGTAGTGACCCGAACTTTTCCATGTTTATATATATTAATTGAGATTGATATTTACATGATTAAATGTTTCCAACATGTTAAGCAATCAAACTTGTTAAGACTTGATTAATTGAAATATGTTTCATATAGACAATTGACCACCCAAGTTGACCGGTGATTCACGAACGTTAAAACTTGTAAAAACTATATGATGACATATATATGGATATATATATAGTTAACATGATACTATGATAAGTAAACATATCATTAAGTATATTAACTGTAACGACCCGCACTTTTCCGATCGTTCTATACTTATGAGATTAATATTTACATAAATTAAACCTTACCAACATGATAAGCAATCCAAATTGTTGAGACTTATGTTTTTGAAAAGAGTTTTACACAACGTTTGACCGTCTAGTTTGACCGATGATATCACGAACTATACAATATATGATAATTATACATACATATTTAACATGATCTAAGGATGTTTTAATATCTCATTTTGTATTAATAACAAAATTTCATAAGTATATTTTGAAACTACTAACTTAAGTTTTCAAAACAATAACCTACGTAACGTTATTTGACATAAATACTGATGATTTATAATGTTTATACATATATCGTATAAGTAATGTATTTAATCATTTTTAAAGGGCTTTTATACATAAAACAATATAAGTATATTTACAAAAGATAGTTATATTTGAATTCTCGTTCCGTTTCCTCAATAATCCTATACGTATATCTAGGGTACTATACACAGCTTCTAGAAGTATTTACTATTGGTATATACCAATAGAAATCTTCAATTATTGGAATAATATGTCATTCATGACATAATAAATTTTAACTTATCTTAGATATTTTCACTAAAAACCAAATTTTCAAGCCTATAAATAAGCACCATTTCTAACTCATTTTTACACATTCATTTTCCAAATTTTACTTCCAATTTTCACACACACTTGCAAGAACTCTCTCAACTTTTATTTTACTACTTCTTTCCAGCAACTTTACATTTTAAACTTGAGGTAAAAACTCTACTTCAACTCTTTTTCAATTCATATATTTAAAGCTATATATATAAGAGTTTATAAACTAGAACATAGTTTGAATGATTTCAAACTTGTTCGCAAACTAAATAGATCCTTCTAACTTAACTTTTAAAATACTTCAAGACCTGTAATATATCTTAATTATATGCTAACTTAACAAGGTATAACTTGGTTTTTCAAAGAACACCTTAAAAACTGAATTTACGACGTCGGAGTGCAACCGGGGGCTGTTTTGGGTTGGATAATTAAAACCATCTTAAACTTTGAATTGGAGGTTTATTTTCTGGAAAAATGATTTTTACTATGAATATGATAACACATAAAAATTTCATGATTTAACTCAAAGTATAAGTATTTTTAGAAAAATAATCATTTGAGGTTGTTTACATGATGGAAAATGATTAACTTCATAAGTTTCACTAAAGTTTGACCTATGCCGTGTGATTTTGAATACAAACTAAGGTATTTACAGTTCATAGTCTTAAAGAGGGACTCGATCCAAGGAGATGGCAAGTTGAATCAACGAAAACGGAGTTGTAACGAAGAAACTATGACCGAAACAAAATCGGATATCCAAGACTAGTTTAGCCACGAAAATAATTGGGAAAAAATTAAATAAATCACATCTTTTTAAGTTAACATGATATTTTATATATATGTACTTATAATTCAATTTTATATGGTTCAGGATCACCCGTAAACAACACGAGAAGATTAATCATAAGATCCCATGATTGTACGCAACACGTCATTTGACAACACCGGTACTTTATGTACGCAACACGTCATTTGACAACACCGGTACCATGGGTCAAGATTAATCTCGACCAATACATATACGATGGGGTTTTATTTATTTCGTTGGGGGTTTTATTTATTTCATTGCGGGTATATTAAACATCTAAAAATGAACCATTAAAATTGAATTACTAACAACGAACTGCTAACTACGGACTAAGGAATTACTCAAAGTATTAAAAGTATAACAAGTATATATATGTGACGTTTGTTTAAAAAGAAAAGGTATTGATATATTATATATGGATAGGTTCGTGATATCAACCGGAGACCAAGTCAAATTATATATATCTTCAAGACAACAGTGAGTATATAGTCCCACTTTTAAACTCTAAATATTTCGGGATGAGAATACATGTATTTTATGTTTTACGTTATGGACACAAGTAACTGAAAAATATATTCTACGTTGAGTTGTACCACTGGCATACTTCCCTGTAGCTTGGTAACTGTTATTTACAGCGGTATTGTAAACGCGAATCCTGTTGATAGATCTATCGGGCCTGACAACCCCAACCGGACTGGACGACCAGTATTCAACGGTTGCACAGTACTTCGTTTCGTGACTACACTTGGTACGGTGTAGTAAGATTTCATAATAAAGGGAATATGCGACGTGATTAAATGTTAAGTATGGTTACCAAGTGCTCAACCACTTAGAATATTTTTATTAAAATATTTATATATGAAATCTTGTGGTCTATATTTATATCGCTGCCGGCATTAAACCTATATCTCACCAACTTTATGTTGACGTTTTAAACATGTCTATTCTCAGATGATAATTAGAAGCTTCCGCTGCATCATGTTGAATCTAAGCAGGATCTTGCGTACGCATATTTGTGTCAAAAATAAGACTGCATATCCAAGAACTTGTGTTGTAAAATATGCTAGAAATCGGGTTGTTATTATCATTTGTAAAGTTTGTAAGTCGAAGATTATCGCTAAACGATAATCATCTTTATTTTGTCCAAAGCTTGTATCAAAAATAAGGATCATGGTTTGTAATGTATAATATATGCAGTTTTTCTTTAAAAAAATGTCGCATATAGAGGTCAATACCTCGCAATGAAATCATACGTTATCTAACACGTTCTTATGGTTAAGGACGGGTTATGACATGTGGTATCAGAGCGGTGGTCTTAGCGAACCAGGTTTGCATTAGTGTGTCTAACCGATAAATCGTTAGGATACATTAGTAAGTCTGGACTTTGACCGGGTCTGATTTAAAAACCATTGCTTATCATTGTTGGTTAAAATTTATATGTAAATATTATGTAGTACTAATGGGTTAGTTGTTGTATGATAGATGTCGGGCTCAAAACTTGTTATCACATTCAGCGACTCCGAACCAGAATCTTCAGATGGTGTTCCAGTCATTAACCTATCCGATGACGAAAATGATATCTTTGGGGAAGACTCACAAATTCCGGATGAACCAACTATAGAGAACCCGGAAAGTGAACCCGAGGAGGAAAGTGAACCCGAGGAGGAAAGTGAACCCGAGGAGGAAAGTGAACCCGAGGAGGAAAGTGAACCCGAGGAAGAAATACAGGAAATTACAAAAGACGAGTTCGAACTAGGAAAGAAACGAAAGGCTAATGAATTAGAAAATTCAAATCCTGAGTTTAATAAGGATGATGTGGCACCAACTCCACTAGACACTACCACCCCTATTCCCGCTATTCCTATTCATTCTGTCCCGGTATCCAGTTCTTCAGCCCCACAGCCAAAATATAGGCAGACAGCTAGGATAAGCGTTAGGCCATTCCTTGAACCTAAACGTCCTAGAAAATAGACCAAACGATGCGCTGCCGTATTAAACCATGGGATCATATAATGTTTTGTATAATATTATTAGTGTGGTTTGCTTAATGTTCGATATAAGATAAGCATATGTAAAATAGTGAAGTGTGAAATGCAATAATTTTCCATGGTTAAGTATTATTTAGATGGTAGTAATTGATTCTGTACTAAGCTATTAAGTATGGACATTAACGGGTAGGTACTACCCTAGATATAATTATAAAACGCTAATAAGAAGAAAAGGCTTTTATAATAATACCTGGTTCATATTATTAATAAGCTATAATGTACTGTAAATATACACTACATCTATAATATTCCATGTGAATAATTATTTTCTTTTCATTCTTATAGAAGAATATGGCGCGATTGAACCGAATGACGGAACAAGAAATCCAGGAACTCATCAATCAACGAGTGAACGACAGAATGTTATGGGTCGAGGCTGCAAGAGGTGCTGCAGTTAACCCAAATCCTCGTGTGGGGTGCACTTACAAAACTTTTCAAGCTTGCAAGCCCTCATCATTCAGTGGAACAGAAGGACCAATCGGTTTAACCCGGTGGATAGAAAATATGGAGACTGTGTTTAAAATCAGTGGTTGTGTTGAAAAGGACATGACCAAGTATGCATCGTGCACTTTACAAGATAGTGCACTCACGTGGTGGAAAAATTATGTGAAGGCTGTAGGAGGAGATGTAGCTTATGATACTCCGTGGGAAGAATTCAAAACAATGTTAATCAACGAATATTGTCCAAGGAACGAGGTTAGGAAGTTGGAAGATGAGTTACGAAGTCTAAAGGTTATTGGTACTGAAATCACCAACTACAATCAGCGATTCATGGAATTAGTTTTGCTATGTCCTGAATTGGTTCCAACCGAAGAACGGAAGATTGAAATGTACAAAGATGGTTTGCCCAAAAAGGTCAAGGCAAATGTTACAGCATCGAAACCTAAGACAATTCATGAAGCTATAACCATGGCAAACGAGCTAATGGATCAGGTCATCATGGATAAGAAAGTATCCAATACTGATGTGAAGGTATCAGGTAACAAAAGAAAGTGGAATGGAAATTATGATCGAGGTAACCAACAACAATCTTTTAAGAAACAAGAAATCACGCAAGGTGCGGGTAGTGGTTTAAGCTTTGGTTATAAAGGACAAAATCCTTTATGCAACCGATGCCACAAACATCACTCTGGTTACTGTAATGTGGTATGCAACAAATGTAATCGAAAGGGTCATCTTGCTGAAGATTGTAGGGCTCTCGTTACAAATACAAATGGTACCAAGACTCCTGCCACCAATGCAAATAGAACTGCTTTGGCTACCATTACTTGTTTTGGGTGTGGAAAACAAGGTCACTATAAGAGCCAGTGCCCGAATCCAAAGAAAAATATCGGACCTGCACGAGGGAGAGCATTTGTTATTAATGCTAGAGAGGCGTGTGAAGACCCGGAGCTTGTTACGGGTACGTTTACCATTAATAACTTATCCGCATCTATTATATTTGATACTGGTGCTGATAGAAGTTACGTGTGTAGAGACTTTCACGCTAAATTGAATTGTTCATCATTACCTCTAGATGCTAAGTACATGATTGAGTTAGCTAATGGTAAACTAATTAAAGCCGATAAAATTTGCTGTGATTGTAAAATAAATTTAGCCGGAGAAACATTTAAGATTGATTTGATACCCGTAGAATTAGGAAGTTTTGATGTAATAGTCGGCATGGACTGGATGTCCAAAATAGGAGCCGAAGTTGTGTGCGCCAAGAAGGCAATTCGCATTCCTCGTAAGAATAAAACGCCAGTAATGATTTATGGAGAGAAGGGTAACTCAAAGCTAAAACTCATTAGTTATTTGAAAGCTCAAAAGTGCTTGAAGAAAGGGTGCTATGCTATCTTAGCACATGTTAATAAAGTCGAAAAGAAAGAAAAAGAGAAGTGCATCAATGACGTGCCTGTGGCAAGAGATTTTCCTGAAGTATTTCCGGAAGAGTTGCCGGGATTACCTCCATTTAGATCTGTAGAATTTCAAATAGATCTTGTACCAGGAGCTGCACCGGTTGCCCGTGCTCCATATAGACTTGCACCGTCCGAGTTAAAAGAACTTCAGAGTCAGTTAAAAGAATTACTGGATCGTGGATTCATACGACCAAGTACTTCACCGTGGGGAGCTCCAATTTTATTCGTCAAGAAGAAAGACGGATCTTTCCGAATGTGTATAGATTATCGTGAATTAAATAAGTTAACTATCAAGAATCGGTATCCACTACCGAGAATTGACGACTTATTTGATCAACTCCAGGGATCATGTGTTTATTCGAAAATCGACCTAAGATCGGGCTATCATCAACTACGTGTCAAAGAAGAGGACATTCCGAAAACTGCTTTTCGGACACGTTATGGTCATTACGAATTTTTGGTCATGCCGTTTGGATTGACGAATGCGCCAGCTGTATTCATGGACCTCATGAATCGAGTTTGTAGTCCGTATTTAGATAAGTTTGTTATCGTTTTCATTGATGACATTCTTATCTATTCCAAGAGTGAGCAAGAGCATGAGCAGCATTTAAGGTTGATATTAGAGTTGTTGAGAAAAGAACAGCTATACGCTAAATTTTCTAAGTGTGCTTTCTGGTTGAAAGAAGTGCAATTTCTTGGCCACGTTGTTAGTAGCAAAGGAATTCAGGTTGATCCAGCAAAAATTGAAGCCATTGAAAAATGGGAGACTCCTAAGACACCAATGCAGATACGCCAATTTTTGGGTTTAGCCGGTTATTATAGAAGGTTTATTCAAGATTTTTCCCGAATAGCTAAGCCGTTGACAGCGTTAACGCAAAAAGGGAAGAAATATGAATGGATTTCTGAGCAGGAGAGTGCATTTCAATTACTGAAAAAGAAGTTGACTACGGCGCCTATTTTATCGTTACCAGAAGGGAACGATGATTTTGAAATATATTGTGACGCTTCGCGACAAGGTTTTGGTTGCGTTCTTATGCAACGGAAGAAAGTTATTGCATACGCATCCCGACAATTAAAGATTCACGAGCGGAATTATACGACCCATGATCTAGAACTGGGAGCAGTCGTGTTTGCATTGAAGATATGGAGACACTACTTGTATGGGGTTAAATGCACTGTGTTTACTGATCATAAAAGCCTTCAACATATTTTCGATCAAAAACAGCTGAACATGAGGCAACGTAGGTGGGTCGAGCTGATAAACGACTATGATTGTGAAATTCGTTATCATCCCGGGAAGGCGAACGTGGTGGCCGATGCTCTAAGCAGAAAGGAACGAGAACCAATTCGAGTACGAGCGATGAACATAAAAATTCGCATGAATCTCAACTCACAAATCAAAGAAGTTCAACGAGAAGCACTTACTAAAGAAAATATAGGAAATGAAATAATGAAGAAGTATGAGAAGCAACTTGTTATGCGGGAAGATGGAATTCGATATTTTACAAATCGTATTTGGGTACCGAAGTTGGGTGGATTAAGGAAGTTGATATTGAACGAGGCACATAAGACAAGATATTCGATACATCCTGGAGTTGGAAAGATGTACCAAGATCTTAAGACGCATTATTGGTGGCCTAATTTGAAGACAGACGTTGCAACATATGTTGGGGAATGTTTAACTTGTTCCAAAGTCAAAGCAGAACACCAGAAGCCGTCAGGGTTACTTCAACAACCAGAAATTCCAGAATGGAAATGGGACGGTATTACCATGGATTTCATCACGAAGTTACCAAAGACTGCCTGGGGATACGACACCATTTGGGTAATTGTTGATCGTCTTACCAAATCTGCCCATTTCTTGCCTATAAAGGAAACGGATAGAATGGAGAAACTATTACGATTGTATATAAAGGAAATTGTTTCAAGGCATGGAATACCTATTTCCATTATATCCGATCGTGATAGTAGATTTACCTCAAAGTTCTGGAAATCACTACAGGAGGCACTAGGAACTCGTTTGGATATGAGTACCGCATATCATCCGCAAACGGACGGGCAGAGTGAAAGAACAATTCAGACTCTTGAAGACATGCTCAGGGCATGTGTGATCGATTTTGGAAACGGATGGGATAAATATCTACCATTAGCAGAATTCTCGTATAATAATAGTTATCATGCGAGCATTGGAGCTGCGCCATTCGAAGCATTGTATGGAAGGAAGTGTAGATCTCCTATCTGTTGGAATGAAGTAGGAGATCGACAATTAACGGGTCCCGAGATCATACACGAAACGACTGAGAAGATTGTACAAATCAAGGAGAGATTGAAAACAGCCCGTAGTCGCCAAAAGAGCTACGCCGATGTTCGAAGGAAACCAATAGAGTTTCAGATCGGTGACATGGTTATGTTAAAAGTGTCACCATGGAAAGGTGTAATACGTTTCGGCAAAAGGGGTAAACTGAACCCAAGGTACGTAGGCCCGTTCAAGATCATCGAACGCATTGGATCGGTAGCTTATCGACTCGAGTTACCGCAACAACTCGCTGGAGTACACAATACCTTTCACGTCTCAAACCTTAAGAAGTGTCTTGCAAAGGAAGACCTCACCATTCCTCTTGAAGAAATCCATGTCGATGAGAAACTACAATTCATCGAAGAACCAATCGAAATCATGGATCGTGAAGTTAAACAGCTCAAGCAGAGCAACATACCAATCGTTAAGGTTCGTTGGAATGCTCGAAGAGGTCCTGAGTTTACTTGGGAACGAGAGGATCAGATGAAACAAAAGTATCCACACTTGTTTCTCGATGACGCAAAATAGGTACAATTTTAAAATTTCGGGACGAAATTTATTTAACGGGTAGGTACTGTAACGACCCGCACTTTTCCGATCGTTCTATACTTATGAGATTAATATTTACATAAATTAAACCTTACCAACATGATAAGCAATCCAAATTGTTGAGACTTATGTTTTTGAAAAGAGTTTTACACAACGTTTGACCGTCTAGTTTGACCGATGATATCACGAACTATACAATATATGATAATTATACATACATATTTAACATGATCTAAGGATGTTTTAATATCTCATTTTGTATTAATAACAAAATTTCATAAGTATATTTTGAAACTACTAACTTAAGTTTTCAAAACAATAACCTACGTAACGTTATTTGACATAAATACTGATGATTTATAATGTTTATACATATATCGTATAAGTAATGTATTTAATCATTTTTAAAGGGCTTTTATACATAAAACAATATAAGTATATTTACAAAAGATAGTTATATTTGAATTCTCGTTCCGTTTCCTCAATAATCCTATACGTATATCTAGGGTACTATACACAGCTTCTAGAAGTATTTACTATTGGTATATACCAATAGAAATCTTCAATTATTGGAATAATATGTCATTCATGACATAATAAATTTTAACTTATCTTAGATATTTTCACTAAAAACCAAATTTTCAAGCCTATAAATAAGCACCATTTCTAACTCATTTTTACACATTCATTTTCCAAATTTTACTTCCAATTTTCACACACACTTGCAAGAACTCTCTCAACTTTTATTTTACTACTTCTTTCCAGCAACTTTACATTTTAAACTTGAGGTAAAAACTCTACTTCAACTCTTTTTCAATTCATATATTTAAAGCTATATATATAAGAGTTTATAAACTAGAACATAGTTTGAATGATTTCAAACTTGTTCGCAAACTAAATAGATCCTTCTAACTTAACTTTTAAAATACTTCAAGACCTGTAATATATCTTAATTATATGCTAACTTAACAAGGTATAACTTGGTTTTTCAAAGAACACCTTAAAAACTGAATTTACGACGTCGGAGTGCAACCGGGGGCTGTTTTGGGTTGGATAATTAAAACCATCTTAAACTTTGAATTGGAGGTTTATTTTCTGGAAAAATGATTTTTACTATGAATATGATAACACATAAAAATTTCATGATTTAACTCAAAGTATAAGTATTTTTAGAAAAATAATCATTTGAGGTTGTTTACATGATGGAAAATGATTAACTTCATAAGTTTCACTAAAGTTTGACCTATGCCGTGTGATTTTGAATACAAACTAAGGTATTTACAGTTCATAGTCTTAAAGAGGGACTCGATCCAAGGAGATGGCAAGTTGAATCAACGAAAACGGAGTTGTAACGAAGAAACTATGACCGAAACAAAATCGGATATCCAAGACTAGTTTAGCCACGAAAATAATTGGGAAAAAATTAAATAAATCACATCTTTTTAAGTTAACATGATATTTTATATATATGTACTTATAATTCAATTTTATATGGTTCAGGATCACCCGTAAACAACACGAGAAGATTAATCATAAGATCCCATGATTGTACGCAACACGTCATTTGACAACACCGGTACTTTATGTACGCAACACGTCATTTGACAACACCGGTACCATGGGTCAAGATTAATCTCGACCAATACATATACGATGGGGTTTTATTTATTTCGTTGGGGGTTTTATTTATTTCATTGCGGGTATATTAAACATCTAAAAATGAACCATTAAAATTGAATTACTAACAACGAACTGCTAACTACGGACTAAGGAATTACTCAAAGTATTAAAAGTATAACAAGTATATATATGTGACGTTTGTTTAAAAAGAAAAGGTATTGATATATTATATATGGATAGGTTCGTGATATCAACCGGAGACCAAGTCAAATTATATATATCTTCAAGACAACAGTGAGTATATAGTCCCACTTTTAAACTCTAAATATTTCGGGATGAGAATACATGTATTTTATGTTTTACGTTATGGACACAAGTAACTGAAAAATATATTCTACGTTGAGTTGTACCACTGGCATACTTCCCTGTAGCTTGGTAACTGTTATTTACAGCGGTATTGTAAACGCGAATCCTGTTGATAGATCTATCGGGCCTGACAACCCCAACCGGACTGGACGACCAGTATTCAACGGTTGCACAGTACTTCGTTTCGTGACTACACTTGGTACGGTGTAGTAAGATTTCATAATAAAGGGAATATGCGACGTGATTAAATGTTAAGTATGGTTACCAAGTGCTCAACCACTTAGAATATTTTTATTAAAATGTTTATATATGAAATCTTGTGGTCTATATTTATATCGCTGCCGGCATTAAACCTATATCTCACCAACTTTATGTTGACGTTTTAAACATGTCTATTCTCAGATGATAATTAGAAGCTTCCGCTGCATCATGTTGAATCTAAGCAGGATCTTGCGTACGCATATTTGTGTCAAAAATAAGACTGCATATCCAAGAACTTGTGTTGTAAAATATGCTAGAAATCGGGTTGTTATTATCATTTGTAAAGTTTGTAAGTCGAAGATTATCGCTAAACGATAATCATCTTTATTTTTTCCAAAGCTTGTATCAAAAATAAGGATCATGGTTTGTAATGTATAATATATGCAGTTTTTCTTTAAAAAAATGTCGCATATAGAGGTCAATACCTCGCAATGAAATCATACGTTATCTAACACGTTCTTATGGTTAAGGACGGGTTATGACATTAACAATGAACTACATATGTAAAAACAAGACTACTAACTTAATGATTTTTTAAACGAGACATATATGTAACGATTATCATTGTAAAGACATTTAATGTATATATATCATATTAAGAGATATTCATACATGATAATATCATGATAATATAATAATTTAAAATCTCATTTGATATTATAAACATTGGGTTAACAACATTTAACAAGATCGTTAACCTAAAGGTTTCAAAACAACACTTACATGTAACGACTAACGATGACTTAACGACTCAGTTAAAATGTATATACATGTAGTGTTTTAATATGTATTTATACACTTTTGAAAGACTTCAATACACTTATCAAAATACTTCTACTTAACAAAAATGCTTACAATTACATCCTCGTTCAGTTTCATTAACAATTCTACTCGTATGCACCCGTATTCATACTCGTACAATACACAGCTTTTAGATGTATGTACTATTGGTATATACACTCCAATGATCAGCTCTTAGCAGCCCATGTGAGTCACCTAACACATGTGGGAACCATCATTTGGCAACTAGCATGAAATATCTCATAAAATTACAAAAATATGAGTAATCATTCATGACTTATTTACATGAAAACAAAATTACATATCCTTTATATCTAATCCATACACCAACGACCAAAAACACCTACAAACACTTTCGTTCTTCAATTTTCTTCATCTAATTGATCTCTCTCAAGTTCTATCTTCAAGTTCTAAGTGTTCTTCATATATTCTACAAGTTTTAGTTACATAAAATCAAGAATACTTTCAAGTTTGCTAGCTCACTTCCAATCTTGTAAGGTGATCATCCAACCTCAAGAAATCTTTGTTTCTTATAGTAGGTTATCATTCTAATATAAGGTAATAATCATATTCAAACTTTGGTTCAATTTCTATAACTATAACAATCTTATTTCAAGTGATGATCTTACTTGAACTTGTTTTCGTGTCATGATTCTGCTTCAAGAACTTCGAGCCATCCAAGGATTCGTTGAAGCTAGATCCATTTTTCTATTTTCCAGTAGGTTTATCCAAGGAACTTAAGGTAGTAATGATGTTCATAACATCATTCGATTCATATATATAAAGCTATCTTATTCGAAGGTTTAAACTTGTAATCACTAGAACATAGTTTAGTTAATTCTAAACTTGTTCGCAAACAAAAGTTAATCCTTCTAACTTGACTTTTAAAATCAACTAAACACATGTTCTATATCTATATTATATGCTAACTTAATGATTTAAAACCTGGAAACACGAAAAACACTGTAAAACCGGATTTACGCCGTCGTAGTAACACCGCGGGCTGTTTTGGGTTAGTTAATTAGAAACTATGATAAACTTTGATTTAAAAGTTGTTATTCTGAGAAAATTATTTTTATTATGAACATGAAACTATATCCAAAAATTATGGTTAAACTCAAAGTGGAAGTATGTTTTCTAAAATGGTCATCTAGACGTCGTTCTTTCGACTGAAATGACTACCTTTACAAAAACGACTTGTAACTTATTTTTCCGACTATAAACCTATACTTTTTCTGTTTATATTCATAAAATAGAGTTCAATATGAAACCATAGCAATTTGATTCACTCAAAACGGATTTAAAATGAAGAAGTTATGGGTAAAACAAGATTGGATAATTTTTCTCATTTTAGCTACGTGAAAATTGGTAACAAATCTATTCCAACCATAAATTAATCAACTTGTATTGTATATTATGTAATCTTGAGATACCATAGACACGTATACAATGTTTCGACCTATCATGTCGACACATCTATATATATTTCGGAACAACCATAGACACTCTATATGTGAATGTTGGAGTTAGCTATACAGGGTTGAGGTTGATTCCAAAATATATATAGTTTGAGTTGTGATCAATACTGAGATACGTATACACTGGGTCGTGGATTGATTCAAGATAATATTTATCGATTTATTTCTGTACATCTAACTGTGGACAACTAGTTGTAGGTTACTAACGAGGACAGCTGACTTAATAAACTTAAAACATCAAAATGTATTAAAAGTGTTGTAAATATATTTTGAACATACTTTGATATATATGTACATATTTGTTATAGGTTCGTGAATCAACCAGTGGCCAAGTCTTACTTCCCGACGAAGTAAAAATCTGTGAAAGTGAGTTATAGTCCCACTTTTAAAATCTAATATTTTTGGGATGAGAATACATGCAGGTTTTATAAATGATTTACAAAATAGACACAAGTACGTGAAACTACATTCTATGGTTGAATTATCGAAATCGAATATGCCCCTTTTTATTATAGTCTGGTAATCTAAGAATTAGGGAACAGACACCCTAATTGACGCGAATCCTAAAGATAGATCTATTGGGCCTAACAAACCCCATCCAAAGTACCGGATGCTTTAGTACTTCGAAATTTATATCATATCCGAAGGGTGTCCCGGAATGATGGGGATATTCTTATATATGCATCTTGTTAATGTCGGTTACCAGGTGTTCACCATATGAATGATTTTTATCTCTATGTATGGGATGTGTATTGAAATATGAAATCTTGTGGTCTATTATTATGATTTGATATATATAGGTTAAACCTATAACTCACCAACATTTTTGTTGACGTTTTAAGCATGTTTATTCTCAGGTGATTATTACGAGCTTCCGCTGTCGCATACTTAAATAAGGACGAGATTTGGAGTCCATGCTTGTATGATATTGTGTAAAAACTGCATTCAAGAAACTTATTTTGTTGTAACATATTTGTATTGTAAACCATTATGTAATGGTCGTGTGTAAACAGGATATTTTAGATTATCATTATTTGATAATCTACGTAAAGCTTTTTAAAACTTTTATCTATGAAATAAAGGTTATGGTTTGTTTTAAAAATGAATGCAGTCTTTGAAAAACGTCTCATATAGAGGTCAAAACCTCGCAACGAAATCAATTAATATGGAACGTTTTTAATCAATAAGAACGGGACATTTCACCAATGATCAGCTCTTAGCAGCCCATGTGAGTCACCTAACACATGTGAGAACCATCATTTGGCAACTAGCATGAAATATCTCATAAAATTACAAAAATATGAGTAATCATTCATGACTTATTTACATGAAAACAAAATTTACATATCCTTTATATCTAATCCATACACCAACGACCAAAAACACTTACAAACACTTTCATTCTTCAATTTTCTTCATCTAATTGATCTCTCTCAAGTTCTATCTTCAAGTTCTAAGTGTTCTTCATAAATTCCAAAAGTTCTAGTTTCATAAAATCAAGAATACTTCCAAGATTGCAAGTTTACTTCCAAGTTTTCTAAATCCATTCCAAGTAATCATCCAAGATTAAGAAACCTTTGTTACTTACAGTAGGTTATCTTTCTATTACAAGGTAATAATCATATTCAAACTTTAATTCAATTTCTGTAACTATAACAATCTTATTTCGAGTGGAAATCTTACTTGAAATTGTTTTCGTGTCATGATTCTGCTTCAAGAATTTTCAAGCCATCCAAGGATCCTTTGAAGCTAGATCTATTTTTCTCATTTCCAGTAGGTTTATCCAAGGAACTTGAGGTAGTAATGATGTTCATAACATCATTCGATTCATACATATAAAGCTATCTTATTCGAAGGTTTAAACTTGTAATCACTAGAACATAGTTTAGTTACTTCTAAACTTGTTCGCAAACAAAAGTTAATCCTTCTAACTTGACTTTTAAAATCAACTAAAAACATGTTCTATATCTATATGATATGCTAACTTAATGATTTAAAACCCGGAAACACGATAAACACCATAAAACTGGATATACGCCGTCGTAGTAAAACCGGGGGCTGTTTTGGTTGGGATAATTAAAAGATAAGAAGAACTTTGATTTAAAAGCTATACTTCTGAAAAAATGATTTTTCTTATGAACATGAAACTATATCCAAAAATCATGGTTAAACTCAAAGTGAAAGTATGTTTTTCAAAATGGTCATCAAGATGTCGTTCTTTCGATGAAAATGACTATCTCTTTCAAAAACAACTTGTAACTCGTATTTCCGACTATAAATTTATAATTTTTCTATTTAGATTCATAAAGTTAAGTTCAATACGAAACTTTGGCCACTGGAATCACTCAAAACGGATTAGAAACGAAGAAATGGCGAGTAAAACAAGATTGATAAAAACTACTCATTTTACCTACGTGAAAGTTGGTAATAAATCTATTCCAACCATAACCTAATCAACTTATATTATATATTATGTAATCTTGAGATACCATAGACATGTATACAATGTTTTGACCTATCATGTCGACCCATCTATATATATATATTGCGGAACAACCATAGACACTCTATATGTGAATGTTGGAGTTAGCTATACAGGGTTGAGGTTGATTCCAAAATATATATATATAGTTTGAGTTGTGATCAATACTGAGATACGTATACACTGGGTCGTGGATTGATTCAAGATAATATTTATCGATTTATTTCTGTACATCTAACTGTGGACAACTAGTTGTAGGTTACTAACGAGGACAGCTGACTTAATAAACTTAAAACATCAAAATGTATTAAAAGTGTTGTAAATATATTTTGAACATACTTTGATATATATGTATATATTGTTATAGGTTTGTGAATCAACCAGTGGCCAAGTCTTACTTCCCGACGAAGAAAAAATCTGTGAAAGTGAGTTATAGTCCCACTTTTAAAATCTAATATTTTTAGGATGAGAATACATGCAGGTTTTATAAATGATTTACAAAATAGACACAAGTACGTGAAACTACATTCTATGGTTGAATTATCGAAATCGAATATGCCCCTTTTTATTAAGTCTGGTAATCTAAGAATTAGGGAACTGACACCCTAATTGACGCGAATCCTAAAGATAGATCTATTGGGCCTAACAAACCCCATCCAAAGTACCGGATGCTTTAGTACTTTGAAATTTATATCATATCCGAAGGGTGTCCCGGAATGATGGGGATATTCTTATATATGCATCTTGTTAATGTCGGTTACCAGGTGTTCACCATATGAATGATTTTTATCTCTATGTATGGGATGTGTATTGAAATATGAAATCTTGTGGTCTATTGTTACGATTTGATATATATATGTTAAACCTATAACTCACCAACATTTTTGTTGACGTTTAAAGCATGTTTATTCTCAGGTGAATACTAAGAGCTTCCGCTGTTGCATACTAAAATAAGGACAAGATTTGGAGTCCATGTTTGTATGATATTGTGTAAAAACTGCATTCAAGAAACTGATTTTGATGTAACATATTTGTATTGTAAACTATTATGTAATGGTCGTGTGTAAACATGATATTTTAGATTATCATTATTTGATAATCTACGTAAAGCTTTTTAAACCTTTA
The DNA here is from genome assembly GCF_046630445.1 of Rutidosis leptorrhynchoides. Classification (NCBI taxonomy): domain Eukaryota; kingdom Viridiplantae; phylum Streptophyta; class Magnoliopsida; order Asterales; family Asteraceae; genus Rutidosis; species Rutidosis leptorrhynchoides. Next base: position 244,864,459 of record NC_092343.1, read on the forward strand.
TTTATGAAATAAAGGTTATGGTTTGTTTTAAAAATGAATACAGTCTTTGAAAAACGTCTCATATAGAGGTCAAAACCTCGCAACGAAATCAATTAATATGGAACGTTTTTAATCAATAAGAACGGAACATTTCACAATTAACCTTTGGCTATTCCCGACGATTCACGAACTTTTAATTGTAAACAGAAATATATGTATAGATAAATTATATATGTAAATATTTAAAAATAATAAATTAAATATATTAATAAACTATTATGGGATTTAAGATAACTTAAAATAACTAGAAACTTGTATTTTGAATACTTAGAGCATATTGAACATAAGTGATTTCGAACAGAATATGTCAACGTTAACAATGTATTAAATGTATAATGTTATACTTTAGGTTTATTTGCTCCAATATATATATATATATATATATATATATATATATATATATATATATATATATATATATATATATATATATATATATATATATATATATATATATATATATATATATAATGTTGTTATTTAAAACATAATTATATATAGTATATATTTATGAAATCTATATTTAATTATTAATGTATGTATATTAATATATATTAAAATATATAAAAATTTAATATCCAATATAAATTATTATAGAATGTGTTACATGATATTACGTAATTAATAAAATATTCATTCCGGGATCCTCCTTCGGACATGATATAAATTTCGAAGTACTAAAGCATCCGGTACTTTGGATGGGGCTTGTTGGGCCCGATAGATCTATCTTTAGGATTCGCGTCAATTAGGGTGTGTGTTCCCTAATTCTTAGATTACCAGACTAAATAAAAAGGGGCATATTCGATTTAATAATTCAACCATAGAATGTAGTTTCGATTACTTGTGTCTATTTCGTAAAACAATTATAAAAGCAGCGCATGTATTCTCAGTCCCAAAAATATATATAAAAAAAGGGAGTAATGAAACTCACCTAATGTATTTTGTAGTAAAAATACATATGACGACATTGAACAAGTATAGGGTTGGCCTCGGATTCACGAACATATATCATTTGTGTATATATATTAATACACACAATTGTAGTCGAATAAGTTTATATATTTAACTTATTAATGATATTATTTTTATATTAATAATATATTTATATATCATGTAATCCTTTTATATAATAAAATATTGTGTCATGTTATATGTTTTAAATATATATATATATATATATATATATATATATATATATATATATATATATATATATATATATATATATATATATATATATATATATATTTATGTATTTCATTTGTTTATCAAAACGGTAGTTCAAATTATATTAAGTTAACAATAGTAAAAATAATGATAATAGCATTAATAATATCCTTAGGTTAATAATAACTTTATTAATGATAATAATAACGATATTAATAATAATATTTGTAAAATATTAATTTTACAGTTAATGATATTTATGATTTTGATTTTAGTAATTTCAGGATAATAATACTCGTGATAATAATAATAATATTTATGTTAATATTAACAATTCTATTATTTGTAAAAAGATACTAATACTAATATTTACGAAAATGTTAATAACTTTTATTACTTTCATAATAATAATACTAATAAACATATTCATGATAATAATATTAATGTTTTAAATTTAATAGTAATATCATAATTAGTACTTATAATAATAATAGTAATAGATATAATACTTATAGTTATGTTAATAATAATAATATTAATAATAATAATAATAATAATAATAATAATAATAATAATAATAATAATAGTAATCATAATAATTATAACAATGATAATATTACACATACTATTGGTAAAATGATATAATTTATATTCTGAATGATAATATTAATATTAGTAATAGCATTAATAATACTAAAAATATTATTTGCGTATGTTAGTAATAATAATGGTATTGATACTATAATACTTGAAGTAATATCAATAATTAATAATAATAATCATAATAATAATAATACAATCATAATGACAATAACAATAATAATAATAATAATAATAATAATAATAATAATAATAATAATAATAATAATAATAATAATAATAATAATAATAATAATAATAATAATAATAATAATAATAATAATAATAATAATAATAATAATAATAATAATTAAGAGTTATACCTCAAAGAAATTCGGATTAAAAATAAATGACACCAGTCAGGATTGAACCCGAGACCTCTTGAAACCCGATAAACTCTGTTAACCATTGGGTTGTGCCCCATTTCTGATTATTACTCCCATCCCTAATTTACTTAAACTGTTTCTGTTTCAATTCCCTTTCTTCCTTCCTCGTTAATCAATTCAGTCAACCAGGAAGTTAAATAAAGTTATTCATAATATCTCGCTTAGTTTTAGGATTACTAATTGATACAGAAACGAATTTAAGTTGCAAATCAATATTAATCAGAAAAAAATAAAAAAAAAACAGACCTGTTTATTCAGAAAAAAAAATGAAGAACGTAATACTTGATTTTGAGATTAAGAACTTTTTAGCTCATGATTACAAAATAAGATAAATTCCAAATCCTTCATAGAAACTTTCTGAATGCTCAACTGAATCTAAAACAACATATTTAAATCAAATTGTTGTGATGAACAATATTGTTGACTTTTACTTTAGAACTTTGACTTCAAAAATTTGCATTCGACATGATGAATTGGAAGTTGAAATCTTCCAGATAGTTTGAGCAAAAGAGTCCTAACCTAACTGCAATTGAGGATTTTGAATTTAAACTCTAGTTCGAGGTTTTTGATTTTTGGAACCACGACGGGCAGTATCTGTTCTTATGTTTAAAAAAAATCGGATTTCTTTATGAATTGCAGGTTGTGTATACATGTGTATTGATAGATATCATCTAGTTAAAACTTAATAAAGATAATGCGATTGAGTTGGTTGCACTGTAACACAATTTGGACTGGTAACTATCGTTGAACAAAAATTTCAATCAGAACCTATAAAGTAAGATACACAGATAGATAAATCCAACAATTTGTACAAGTAATACTGTTAATTAGTGCTTTTAGAGATATAAACAAATTCAAATAAAGTGTGATTGATATGTGAAACAAATATCTGATTCCAAATCTGTACCTACAACCTTAATATAAATAAAATTAATGAATTTATAATTAATAATTAATAATAATCATAAATACTAATAATTAATAAATGTATTATTAATAATAACAATTATGTTAATAATAATACTGATAATTAATAAATACAATACTAATATTCCTAAAACTTATAATAATTATATTGTTATTGATAGGTTATATTTATTTCTGTATTTTATATCTCTTTTATTTATGTAACCATAATTATATTTATAGGTTATAATTAGTTTTACTAATAAATGTAACTATAATAATAATAATCTAAATACAATTAATAATAATATTAATACTAAAAGTAATAAGTCATAAAAATAGGAATTTTAATAAACTTAACAATAATAATATTATTAATGATAATGATAATAACACAAGTTATTTTAGTATTGATAATGATATTTATATATATCAAATTTCATAATTATATCTTTAACATAATAATATTAATACTAGTTGATAAAAGTAATGTTAAACATAATAATACGAATTATGATTTTACAAAAAATAATAATAACTAGTAATTTATTTAATTCATAATTAATTTGTAATTACATTTAATATAATATAATTTAATAATTATATCATATTTACTAATTATAATATATTGAATCTTTAACATTTATTGTTTACACTATATAATATTATTTAGGTATTGAATTCATATATATATATATATATATATATATATATATATATATATATATATATATATATATATATATATATATATATTATATATATTTAATTACAAGGAATTGTTCGTAAAGCGTCGAGAATAGTCAAAGGACAATTGATTAGATGAACATAGATTTCAAAACTTTCGAGATTCTACATTATAGATTTTTGCTTATCGTATCGAGATCTTGTAAAGATTAAGTTTAAATTTGGTCGGAAATTCCCAGGTCATCACAGTACCTACCTGTTAAAGAAATTTCGTCCAGAAATTTGAGTGAGGTCATCATGGCTAACAAAAAATATGTTTTTCTTGACGAATATGAGCTGATAAATAGAGTTTTCATCATTACAGAATAATACAGATAAAATTATTCAATTATTCGAAGAGCACGAATGAAGCTATCATGATAGAGGTCCCAACGGGCATCGTCCACCTTCGCCCAAAAACTTGCCCAAATTTTTATTTTTTTTTATTTTTTTTAGCCGTTAGTAAAATAAAATAAAAAAATTCCAACGGCTATCCCAACGGTCACTTTTACACTATAAAAACACCAACCATATACTTCATTTTATACACTCAAACATTTATTTCTTTTATATTTCCACCTTTCTCAAAATCAAAATCAAACACTCGCAAACTGCAAAATGTTAACACTTCCCCGAATGATTGTTTCATTCAATGTTCATTACGGAGGTGATTTCCGTAATCAAATGAAGGAATATAAGTGGGGCGACAGTATTTCGTTTGAAGATATCGACATTCGTGATGTTGGTTTACAAGACTTGCTATCCTTTCTGAAGGAAAAAGTTCCGTGTGAATTCACGTCTGTGTTCTTTTATAAAGACGATTATGATGCGGATTGTAGGGCAAGTTTTCTGTGTACCAATGATCAATGGTACTTTATAAAAGATACCATTGAAGATCGCGATAAACGCATTTCTTTGTATGCGGTTCTTGAAGATGAAGAGACGTTGGGTTATCGTTATCTCGATGAATCAGCTGAAGCAGTAGTTGAGGCATCAAGAGAAATACCGATGTCTCCAGAGTACCTCACGGATGGTGAAATGACTGGTGAACGCTACTTTGCAGATGACAATTGACGACGACGAGTAGTTTGATTGTAATCTTTTAATTTTTAATTGTCGTGATGTTTTAATTTTTAATTATTGTAATTTCAGTGTGGTTGTCGAGTTTTATATCTTCCTTAATGTTTCGGAGCTCTTCGTCTTTTTAATCTCCTCTCGATCTCTAGTAAAACGAGTAATGGTCTAGAATTTGTAAGTATGGAGTTTCAAATGAATTTAATGTTATAATCAAGAAAGAACGTAATAGCACGATTTGATTCATCAAATTACCAGAATCATTGAGAATAGAGCTATCAAGAATATACTTTCTTGATATGTTCAGAAATTAATTAGAATGAAAGAGTTATGCAACATGACACATGATGGTGGTATGATCTACTGTGAACCATCATGTCCCATTAGAACTCAGCATGACTTACTGTAATATAATCACGTTGATCAAGTGTCATTATATTATACTAACTCATGCATCAGTTCCCAACATTACTTCAATAACATTCATATTTTAAGCTCGAAAGTTTACAGAATATAGAAACTAACATTTTCTGTAAGAGGTAACACTGATAGCACGAAGAGATAAATGATTTCAGATTGTATTAGTTATAAAAATATATTCAGAAATGTCGAGGATATTTATATTGAAAGATACGATAATATCTTGGAATATCTAAGATCAGAGGATGATAGAAACTATTAGCTGCAAGGGTTTAGAGTAAGGAGCAAGATATTCACTAAGGACTTTAGCAGACATTGAATCATTTGGATTCTTTGAAGTCAAACTTATTCTTTGTGATTTGTCCACGGCTTTCTTCCCAGTTTCGCATAATATGCTTTTCGGTACTAAATTTTCTATTGAATGTTTCCAATATAATGATACACAGGAAGCATAAGGAGGTATATAATTTCGGACGAGAATATTTATGAAATATCCTCAGAAATATTGAAGATATTGATGATGATATTTTGGAATTTCTAAGTTCGATGGTTGATGGAGAAAGATTTTCCGCAAGATTTTAACATGACTTGGAGCAAGATATTCACTAAAGATTTCAACGAATCCAGAATTACCTGAATTCTTTGAATATAGGGTTTAATCCTTGTATTTGTCCTTGGTCTCCTTCGTGGTTAGCTCAATCCGTTTTCCAGTTCCAACATTTCTGAGCTTTTCCAACATATTATTCTTTATTATCAAACTTCCGACGACTAAGGTCATTTACGGTTGCCTACAGTTTCTGTTGCTTCATTCAGCTTTTTCAACATTCAGAGTATCAATTCGTAAACTGGGTGCCTTTTCCAAAATTTTAGAATGGAATATCATTATTCTAAGAGATAAATTTTATACATATAACTGTTGATGTAGATATGCTGTGAGTTTTCAATGTACTGATTGCCGATTCCTCTACATTTACTGCTACCATATCTGAATCATTGGTTATCGATCCGAGGTGATTTCAAGAGAATTGTGTTTTTAGATGATTAAACGTTGACGGTAATATGGTGGAATATAAAAGGTTCCCCGGTAATAATAAAAGAGCATACATATAAATCAAGGTGATAATAAGGTTGTCTCGAACGAAAAGTCAAAGTTTTTTGGTGAAGTTGTGACAAAATTTGCTACTTTGAAAAGGGATCGCAAAGTTATTTTTGCTAATAAATGCCAAAGGATCTGACGCGGCTACGTGTTAAACTTTTACTCAGTTACCAAGAGTTTCTCAGGTGCATAACTATATGCATAAATCTTTCCTTCCGTAGATGAAGTGCGGTTGATTCATCCTATCGATTGAGGTGTTTTCAAGAATCATGAAAGGTTTGAACGTAGATTGTAATCATCAAGATACAAACGAGGTTTAAGATGAAATTAACTGGCAAACTTGAAGAATTATTTAGTTTCATATGTTATAATTAATATTTTAATTCATTTTAATTGTCCAATGTTGGTAGTCCACAGTTGATAGTCCACATTTAACAGTCCAATAATTCATATATAGTTTAATATATAATATTCGGGTTAATTAATACGTATCGTGACCCGTATTCGTCTCAGACTTGATCAAAACTCAAAGTATATATATTATTGTAGAATCAACCTCAACCCTGTATAGAGAACTCGGTCATTACTGCATATAGAGTGTCTATGGTGATTCCAAATAATATATATAGATGCGTTGATATGATATGTCAAAACCTTGTATACGTGTCCCGATATTTAAAGTGCGAAAAATAAATACAGAATTTAAATGATAATAAATAAAATGCGTAAAGTAAATAACAGGAATTAAATGACGATAAATAAAATTGCGAGAATGTAATTTGTGATAATTAAGTTGAGATAAATAAAGTGTAATCAGTTAGCTGGGAATAATTAGCTAGGAACAGTTAGCGTGGATTCTTAACAAAATTTCTCATAGTTAATTTGTTTGTTTCTAACATATTTTATTTTGTCAAATGTTTTCTTCATTATGCCACCTGTTGGAATCTGATAAATCAAAATCCAAATATGAAATTGAATGAAAATGGTTATTTTGTGGTGAACGGATACGTATATCGGTAGATGTAAGTAAGATAGTAAACGACTGTTGCATCAGCTTCAAAGAATGTACAGTGTAACTTATTAATGTGAAATCTGAATATTCCGCGGGTATTACCTACCCGTTAAAATATTTTCACCATTAACGGTTTGTACAAATGAATTTTTAATTACAATCTTTATGAAAACATATATACATATATATTTTCTTCAGATGTAATCATGGATTTAATGAGTTAACATAATATTAAACTTATTTAGTTTTCTGTTGGATCTGGAATAAATAATCTCTAAAACTTTAGAGATTACATATTCGCCATGTCGAACGAAGATAAATGATGTAAAAAGATTCGCAGATTGATGATTATTCTCGAGGTACAGATTGTGATGTTGAGACGTGTGATGCGGATGTTGTTGTTGGTGGTAATGGTACTGTTGATGCTGGTGTCATTGCTGAAGCTGGTACATTTTGCACCATATTCTCCGAATTGATTTGTTTTTTTTTCGATCGCGCAGTTCGTTGACTTATTACTCCAGGATGATTGTCGGTCGGAATGAGCGGATGAATAAGGTTCAGAATTGTGGATAAAATATAATCTTATCGAGTTACCCTGGAAATGAGACTGAAAATGGTGTCTCAAACAGGTTCGCCGGTAAACGCTTTAGGTTCATTGTCAAGAGGTGAATTCGGTTGGTGGAAGGGATCGCCTTCTTCGCGTCTCCATTGTTTAAGTCGACTACGAACTCATCAAATGAATTTGGGGATGACTGATTAATGGATTCATTCCGGTGACACTGCTTTCGGAATTTAGGTGAATATCCATGTCGGAATAGCTGTCGGAATAACTATCGGAACATCTATCAAAATCTGTGGGACTCAAACTGGTTGAGGGATTCATCTCGTACAATCAGATGAAGGATTTTCGATAAGAAATAGATTATAGGATGTAGATTAGTACCTTGCAATACATAATTTACATATGCATATATAATACTAAAATCCCATAAGTTACGGAGGAATCTACGGAATATGTCAGACAAAGTTACAGTAATAGATACGCTAAGATATGAAGTAGCAGATACGCTAAGATATGAAGTTTGTCTATACACTATTCATGCATTAATGCAGTAAAACGTGTCTAGACTAAGAATGATAAGCAAGTGATTCTCTAAGAATGATAAGCAGGTAATTTTCGATACGAAATGATAAGCAAAACTTTTGACATGCAGACCAGGTTCAAGTCCAGACTCCTTAAAGTAACCTAACAACTATTAAGTCGAAGTCCAGACTCACTAATGCATCTTAACAACTCCTATTTAGACACACTAATGCAAGACCTGGTTCGCTACGACCACCGCTCTGATACCAACTGTGAAGACCCGTCCTAATCCATCCGGACGAAGTCCATATCGATTATAAACGATTCACAACAGTTGATTACATCGCGAGGTACTTGACCTCTATATGATACATTTTACAAAACATTGCATTCGTTTTTGAAAAGACAAACTTTCATTACATCAAAGGTTGACGGCAGACATACCATTTCATAATATATCTAACTATAATTTACTTAATAATAATAATCTTGATGAACGCGACGACTTGAATGCAACGTCTTTTGAAATATGTCATGAATGATTCCAAGTAATATCTCTAAAATGAGCAAATGCACAGCGGAAGATTTCTTTCATACCTGAGAATAAACATGCTTTCAAGTGTCAACCAAAAGGTTGGTGAGTTCATTAGTTTAACATAAATAATCATTTCATAAATTTTAATAGACCACAAGATTTCATATTTCCATTTCTCATAAACATACGTCCCATGCATAGAGACAAAAATATCATTCATATGGATTGAACACCTGGTAACCGACATTCACAATATGCATATAAGAATATCCCCATCATTCGGGGATCCTCCTTCGGACATGATATAAATTTCGAAGTACTAAAGCATCCGGTACTTTGGATGGGGCTTGTTGGGCCCGATAGATCTATCTTTAGGATTCGCGTCAATTAGGGTGTCTGTTCCTTAATTCTTAGATTACCAGACTAAATAAAAAAAGGCATATTCGATTTAATAATTCAACCATAGAATGTAGTTTCGAAACTCACCTAATATATTTTGTAGTAAAAATACATATTACGACATTGAACAAGTATAGGGTTGGCCTCGGATTCTCGAACCTATATCATTTGTGTATATATTAATACACACAATTGTAGTCGAATAAGTTTATATATATAACTTATTAATGATATTGTTTTTATATTAATAATATATTTATATTTCATGTAATCCTTTTATATAATAAAATATTGTGTCATGTTATATGTTTTAAATATATATATATATATATATATATATATATATATATATATATATATATATATATATATATATATTTATGTATTTCATTTGTTTATCAAAACGGTAGTTCAAATTATATTAAGTTGACATTAGTAAAAATAATGATAATAGCATTAATAATATCCTTAGGTTAATAATAACTCTATTAATGATAATAATAACGATATTAATAATAATATTTGTAAAATATTAATTTTACAGTTAATGATATTTATGATTTTGATTTTAGTAATTTCATGATAATAATACTCGTGATAATAATAATAATATTTATGTTAATATTAACAATTCTATTATTTGTAAAAAGATACTAATACTAATATTTACGAAAATGTTAATAACTTTTATTGCTTTCATAATAATAATACAAATAAACATATTCATGATAATAATATTAATGTTTTAAATTTAATAGTAATATCATAATTAGAACTTATAATAATAATAGTAATAGATATAATACTTATAGTTATGTTAATAATAATAATATTAATAATAATAATAATAATAATAATAATAATAATAATAATAATAATAATAATAATAATAATAATAATAATAATAATAATAATAATAATCATAATAATTATAACAATGATAATATTACACATACTGTTGGTAAAATGATATAATTTATATTCTGAATGATAATATTAATATTAGTAATAGCATTAATAATACTAAAAATCTTATTTGCGAAAATAATCATAATAATACGTATGTTAGTAATAATAATGGTATTGATACTATAATACTTGTAGTAATATCAATAATTAATAATAATAATAATCATAATAATAATAATACAATCATAATGACAATAACAATAATAATAATAATAATAATAATAATAATAATAATAATAATAATAATAATAATAATAATAATAATAATAATAATAATAATAATAATAATAATAATAATAATAATAATAATTATAATAATAATAATAATAATAATAATAATAATAATAATAATAATAATAATAATAATAATAATAATAATAATAATAATAATAATAATAATAATTAAGAGTTATACCTCAAAGAAATTCGGATTAAAAATAAATGACACCAGTCAGGATTGAACCCGAGACCTCTTGAAACCCGATAAACTCTGTTAACCATTGGGTTGTGCCCCATTTCTGATTATTACTCCCATCCCTAATTTACTTAAACTGTTTCTGTTTCAATTCCCTTTCTTCCTTCCTCGTTAATCAATTCAGTCAACCAGGGAGTTAAATAAAGTTATTCGTAATATCTCGCTTAGTTTTAGGATTACTAATTGATACAGAAACGAATTTAAGTTGCAAATCAATATTAATCAGAAAAAAACAAAAAAAAACAGACCTGTTTATTCGAAAAAAAATGAAGAACGTAATACTTGATTTCGAGATTAAGAACTTTTTAGCTCACGATTTCAAAATAAGATACATTCCAAATCCTTCATAGAAACTTTCTGAATGCTCAATTGAATCTAAAGCAACATATTTAAATCGAATTTTTGTGATGAACAATATTGTTGACTTTTACTTTAGAACTTTGACTTCAAAAATTTGCATTCGACATGATGAATTGGAAGTTGAAATCTCCCAGATAGTTTGAGCAAAAGAGTCCTAACCTAACTGCAATTGAGGATTTTGAATTTAAACTCTAGTTCGAGGTTTTTGATTTTTGGAACCACGACGGGCAGTATCTGTTCTTATGTTTAAAAAAAAATCAGATTTCTTTATGAATTGCAGGTTGTGTATACATGTGTATTGATAGATATCATCTAGTTAAAACTTAATAAAGAAAATGCGATTGAGTTGGTTGCACTGTAACAAGATTTGGACTGTTAACTATCGTTGAACAAAAATTTCAATCAGAATCTATAAAGTAAGATACACAGATAGATAAATCCAACAATTTGTACAAGTAATACTGTTAATTAGTGTTTTTAGAGATATAAATAAATTCAAATAAAGTGTGATTGATATGTGAAACAAATATCTGATTCCAAATCTGTACCTACGACCTTAATATAAATAAAATTAATGAATTTATAATTAATAATTAATAATAATCATAAATACTAATAATTAATAAATGTATTATTAATAATAACAATTATGTTAATAATAATACTGATAATTAATAAATACAATACTAATATTCCTAAAACTTATAATAATTATATTGTTATTGATAGGTTATATTTATTTCTGTATTTTATATCTCTTTTATTTATGTAACCATAATTATATTTATAGGTTATAATTAGTTTTACTAATAAATGTAACTATAATAATAATAATCTAAATACAATTAATATTAATATTAATAATAATATTAATACTAAAAGTAATAAGTCATAAAAATAGGAATTTTAATAAACTTAACAATAATAATATTATTAATGATAATGATAATAACACAAGTTATTTTAGTATTGATAATGATATTTATATATATCAAATTTCATAATTATATCTTTAACATAATAATATTAATACTAGTTGATAATAGTAATGTTAAACATAATAATACGAATTATGATTTTACAAAAAATAATAATAACTAGTAATTTATTTAATTCATAATTATTTTGTAATTACATTTAATATAATATAATTTACTAATTATATCATATTTACTAATTATAATATATTGAATCTTTAACATTTATTGTTTACAATATATAATATTATTTAGGTATTGAATTCATATATATATATATATATATATATATATATATATATATATATATATATATATATATATATATATATATTAATTACAAGGAATTGTTCGTAAAGCGTCGAGAATAGTCAAAGGACAATTGATTAGATGAACATAGATTTCAAAACTTTCGAGATTCTACATTACAGATTTTTGCTTATCGTATCGAGATCATGTAAAGATTAAGTTTAAATTTGGTCAGAAATTCCCGGGTCATCACAAGCAGCACCAGCAGCATAACCTATACCAATAACAACAACATTATCACACATCTCAACCTCGCAATCTATACCTCAAGCATAATCATCGTTCTACGAATCGTTCCACATAAACTATCTTCGTCCTTCCCGGCGATTATGTAATCTCTAATATTTTAGAGATTATGTACTCTAGTTCTAGCCATAAATCTGATGAGCTTAATATCACATTGACTCATTAAATCCATAATTACGTCTGAAGAAAATATATATGTATATATGTTTTCATAAAGATTGTAATTAAAAATTTTTATTGTACAAACTGTTAATGGTGAAAATATTTTAACGGGTAGGTAATACCCGAGGAATACTTAGATTTCGCATTAATAAGTTACACTGTACATTCTACGAATCTGATTCAACAGTCATTTACTATCCTATTTACATCCACCGATATACGTATTCGCTCACCGCAGAATAACCCTTTTCATTCAATTTCATATTTGGATTTTGATCTATCAGAATCCAGCAAGTGGCATAATGAAAAAAACATTGGACAAAATAAAATTTGTTAGAGACAAACAAATTAACTATGAGAAAATTTGTTAAGAATCCACGCTAACTGTTCCTAGCTAATTGTTAATTCCGTATTACCTTTTATTTATCGCAATTTATTTATCGCATTTTATTTATCGCAATTTTAATTCTCGCAATTTTATTTATCGTCATTTAATTTTTGTTATCTATTTTACGCACTTTAAATGTCGGGACACGTATACAAGGTTTTGACATATCATATCGACGCAACTATATATATTATTTGGAATAACCATAGACACTCTATATGCAGTAATGCGGTAGTTAGCTATACAGGGTTGAGGTGGATTCTCAAATAAAATATATAATTTGAGTTGTGATCGAGTCTGAGATATATACGGGTCACGATACGTAATAATTAATTCGATTATTAAATATTAAATTATATATTAATTATTGGACTGTCAACTGTGGACTATCGACTGAGGACCAACATTGAACAATTAAAATGAATTAAAATATTAATTATGAAATATGAAACTAAACAATTCTTCAAGTTTGCCACTTGAATTCATCTTAAACTTCATTTGTATCTCGACAATCACAATCTGCGTACAAACCTTTCATGATTCTTGAAAACACCTCAATCGAGAGGATGAACCAACGACACTTCATCTACAGAAGGAAAGATTTATGCATATAGTTATGCACCTGAAAACATTCGGAACCTGAGTAAACATTTAACACGTATTTGTGCTAGCTCCTTTGGCATTGTTATTATCGAAAATAACTTTGCAATCCCTTTCCAAAGTAGCAAATTTTGTCATAGCTCCAGCAAGTCAACTTCGACTTCTCATTCAAAACAACCTTATTATAACCTTGATATATACGCGTGATCTTTTACTGTTACAAGGAAACCTTTCATATTCTACCATATTACCAGCAGACGTACCAGCAACCTCGTTGCTTCTTGGTTTAAATCTCTCCGATAAATCATTATATTTATTCTTTGAAATCCTATCATATACTCATCCGCATCTTGTAACGAGAACTGCCATAACAATTACCAGGAATTAGCAATCAGTACTTTGAAAACTCACAGCATATCTACATCAACAGTTATATGTATGACATTTATCTCTTAGAATTATAATCTCTCATTCTGAAATTCTGAAAAGCACTCAGTCACAAATCAATACTCTGAATGTTGAAAAAGCTGAATGAAGCAGAAGAAACCATAGACAACCGTAAACGACCTTAATCATCGAAAGTTTGATGATAAAGAATAGTATGTTGGAACAGCTCAGAAAAGTTGGGACTGGAAAACGGATTGAGCTAACCACGAAGGAGACCAAGGACAAATACAAGGACCATACCATATATTCAAAGAATCCAGGTAATTCTGGATCCGATGAAACCTTCAACGAATATCTTGCTCCGTACTCATGTTAAAATCTTGCGGAAAATCTTCCTCATCAACCATCGAACTTAAAAATTCCAAAAATATCATCATCAATATCTTCGATATTTCTGAGGATATTTTCATAAATATTCTCGTCCGAAATTATATACCTCTTCGTGCTTCCTGTGTATCATTATATTGGAAACATTCAATACAAAATTTAGTACCGAAAAGTAGATTATGCGAAACTATGAAGAAAGCCGTGGACAAATCACAAAGAATCCAAATGATTCAATGTCTGCTAAAGTCTTTAGTGAATATCTTGCTCCTTACTCTAAACCCTTGCGGACAATAGTTTCTATCATCTGCTGATCTTAGATATTCTGAGATATTATCGTATCTTTCATTATAAATATCCTCCATATTTCTGGAGATATTTTTATAACTATTCTTATCTGAAATCATTAATCTCTTCGTGCTATCAGTATTACATCATATAGAAAATGTTAGTTTCTATATTCTGTAAACTTTTGAGCTTAAAATATGAATGTTATTGAAGTAATGTTGAGAACTGATGCATGAGTTAGTATAATATAATGACACTTGATCAACGTGATTATATTACAGTAAGTCATGCTGAGTTTCTAATGGGACGTGATGATTCACAGATCCTAACGTCATCACGTGCCATGTTACATAACTCTTTCATTATGCTTAACTTCTGAACATATCAAGAAAGTATTTTCTTGATAGTTCTATTCTCAGTGATTCTGGTAATTTGATAAATCAAATTGTGCCAATACATTAGTTCTTATTTAAAACACGATGTTTATTCAAAATTCCATACTTACGAATTCTGGACCATTACTCGCTTTACTAGAGGTCGGGAGGATAATAAAAAGGCAAAGAACTCCAAAATATAAGAGAAAATATAAAGCCCAACAACAACACAGAAATTACAACCCATGGATATCAGTGCGTATAGCAATATAAAGACACGGGAGGATTATAAATACAATAATCCCTAATGCGAAGTAGAAGAAAGCAGATTCTTTTGGTGGAAGTTGGAAAAGGAGAATGATTGTTGCGATAGTAAGGATGAGGACAAGGATCAGAACTGGATTAAGCATTTTCACCATCTTTTGGATGTATGAACTAAGAAAGAAAGTAAAGGAAAGGTGAGAATAATGGAACGGAAGAGTTTAATTTATAATGGAAACATCAGACAGAGTAACCGAGGCAGATCACCGTATTTAATTATAAAGATCTTAATTTCCTTACTCGCCGAAGAATCAAATCTTTTAGATTTCGGAGATTTTCTTTAAATTCCTTGAATTTCGGAATTCAACCAAAACAACGTCAAAAGCTAAGACGTACCTTATTTTCTAAATTCCACCGTGACTACGTCAAAAGTTAAATCTCTATCTAAATCTATTGTGACAGCTTCATTCGTACGCTTCACCTAATCGAATCATTTTATCTATATTAGTCAATAATGATAAAACTCCATTCATCAACTCATATTTGTCATGAAAACATTTTTATTGTTAGACATGACCATCTCACTCAAATTTCGGGACAAAATTTCTTTAACGGGTAGGTACTGTGATGACCCGGGAATTTTTGACCAAATTTAAATCTGAATCTTATTTGATTTCGATACGATAAGCAAAGTCTGTAATGTTAAGTCTCAAAGTTTTTGAACTGTTGTCATACATTCAATTAACCTTTGGCTATTCCCGACGATTCACGAACTTTTAATTGTAAACAGAAATATATGTATAGATAAATTATATATTATATATGTAAATATTTAAAAATAATAAATTAAATATATTAATAAACTATCATGGGATTTAAGATAACTTAAAATAACTAGAAACTTGTAATCACTGGTTTCTACTGGTGAACGCGAATCCTATGGATAGATCTATCGGGTTTGACAAACCCATTTCGAGCTAGTCGCGCTAGCAATTTATAATCAGAATGTTTACTACTTCGTATTTTGTTGTAGATACACTTGTTCGGTGTATATTATTTATTGTGTTTGACAAGGGTAAATAAATGGTTAAGTGGTTACCAGGTGGCTCACGGAAAATGGAATAATGTTTTTATATGTTTTCTAACATATAATTTAGTGGTCCAAAAAGGAGTTTTTATGTTTTCAAATATAAATTTTTATGGTTTAAATTCAATATTGTTTACAATATTAAACCTATAATTCACTCAACATTTTTGTTGATAGTTACTCGCATGTTTTATCTCAGGTTCATGATTGATTGTGAAATGTCCCGTTCTTATTGATTAAAAACGTTCCATATTAATTGATTTCGTTGCGAGGTTTTGACCTCTATATGAGACGTTTTTCAAAGACTGCATTCATTTTTAAAACAAACCATAACCTTTATTTCATAAATAAAGGTTTAAAAAGCTTTACGTAGATTATCAAATAATGATAATCTAAAATATCCTGTTTACACATGACCATTACATAATGGTTTACAATACAAATATGTTACATCGAAATCAGTTTCTTGAATGCAGTTTTTACACAATATCATACAAACATGGACTCTAAATCTTGTCCTTATTTTAGTACGCAACAGCGGAAGCTCTTAGTATTCACCTGAGAATAAACATGCTTTAAACGTCAACAAAAATGTTGGTGAGTTATAGGTTTAACCTATATATATATCAAATCGTAACAATAGACCACAAGATTTCATATTTCAATACACATCCCATACATAGAGATAAAAATCATTCATATGGTGAACACCTGGTAACCGACATTAACAAGATGCATATATATAAGAATATCCCCATCATTCCGGGACACCCTTCGGATATGATATAAATTTCGAAGTACTAAAGCATCCGGTACTTTGGATGGGGTTTGTTAGGCCCAATAGATCTATCTTTAGGATTCGCGTCAATTAGGGTGTCTGTTCCCTAATTCTTAGATTACCAGACTTAATAAAAAGGGGCATATTCGATTTCGATAATTCAACCATAGAATGTAGTTTCACGTACTTGTGTCTATTTTCTAAATCATTTATAAAACCTGCATGTATTCTCATCCCAAAAATATTAGATTTTAAAAGTGGGACTATAACTCACTTTCACAGATTTTTACTTCGTCGGGAAGTAAGACTTGGCCACTGGTTGATTCACGAACCAATAACAATATATACATATATATCAAAGTATGTTTAAAATATATTTACAACACTTTTAATATATTTTGATGTTTTAAGTTTATTAAGTCAGCTGTCCTCGTTAGTAACCTACAACTAGTTGTCCACAGTTAGATGCACATAAATAAATCGATAAATATTATCTTGAATCAATCAACGACCCAGTGTATACGTATCTCAGTATTGATCACAACTCAAACTATATATATTTTGGAATCAACCTCAACCCTGTATAGCTAACTCCAACATTCACATATAGAGTGTCTATGGTTGTTCCGAAATATATATAGATGTGTCGACATGATAGGTCGAAACATTGTATACGTGTCTATGGTATCTCAAGATTACATAATATACAATACAAGTTGATTACGTTATGGTTGGAATAGATTTGTTACCAATTTTCACGTAGCTAAAATGAGAAAAATTATCCAATCTTGTTTTACCCATAACTTCTTCATTTTAAATCCGTTTTGAGTGAATCAAATTGCTATGGTTTCATATTGAACTCTATTTTTTGAATCTAAACATAAAAGTATAGGTTTATAGTTGGAAAAATAAGTTACAAGTCGTTTTTGTAAAGGTAGTCATTTCAGTCGAAAGAACGACGTCTAGATGACCATTTTAGAAAACATACTTCCACTTTGAGTTTAACCATAATTTTTGGATATAGTTTCATGTTCATAATAAAAATCATTTTCTCAGAATAACAACTTTTAAATCAAAGTTTATCATAGTTTTTAATTAACTAACCCAAAACAGCCAGCGGTGTTACTACGACGGCGTAAATCCGATTTTACGGTGTTTTTCGTGTTTCCAGGTTTTAAATCATTAAGTTAGCATATCATATAGATATAGAACATGTGTGTAGTTAATTTTAAAAGTCAAGTTAGAAGGATTAACTTTTGTTTGCGAACAAGTTTAGAATTAACTAAACTATGTTCTAGTGATTACGAGTTTAAAACTTCGAATAAGATAGTTTTATATATATGAATCGAATGATGTTATGAACATCATTACTACCTAAATTTTAGTAGGTAAACCTACTGGAAGTGACAAGAAATGATCTAGCTTCAAAGGATCTTGGATGGCTTGAAAGTTCTTGAAGTAGGATCATGACACAAAAACAAGTTTAAGTAAGATTTTTACTCGAATTAAGATAGTTTATAGTTATAGAAATTGAATCAAAGTTTGAATATGAATATTACCTTGAATAAGAAAGATAACCTACTATATATAACAAAGGTTTCTTGATCTTAGATGATTACTTGGAATGGATTAGAAAGCTTGGAAGTAAATTAGTAAACTTGAAGGGATTTTTGAAGTGTTCTTGAAGTGTTCTTCCTATGATGATTATAGCTTGATTCTTGAAGTGATTTTTGATGAAGATGATGATTAACTGCTGGAAAAATACGTTCATAATAGTGTGTGTGTGTTGAGAGAGAATTAGAAAGAGAATTGGAAGTGAAATGGAGTGAATGATGAGTGGTAATTGGTGAGTGGTGAGTGGGGTTAAAAGGAGTTCTAGTTTGTTGACTAGCTCATGGTAGAAGTTAAAATTGATTAGTCATACATGACATAATCAAGAGTGGAATCCCATGCTAGTTCCTATTGGTATATACTCATAGTAAGTACGTTTTGAAGCTGTGTATAATACGTGTAAGAATACGACTAGAATTCTTGATGAAAGAAAAGAATGGAAAAGTAACTGTAACCATTTTCGTTAAGTATGAGTGTTTTGATATATGTCTTGAAGTCTTCCAAAAGTATTTTAATACATCTAAATACACTACATGTATATACATTTTAACTGAGTCGTTAAGTCATCGTTAGTCGTTACATGTAAGTGTTGTTTTGAAACCTTTAAGTTAACGATCTCAATTAATATTTTTAACCCATTGTTAATTATATCTAATGAGATGTTAAATTATTATATTATCATGATATTATGATATATTAATATATCTTAATATGATATATATACATTTAAATGTCGTTACAACGATAATCGTTACATATATGTCTCGTTTCGAAATCCTTAAGTTAGTAGTCTTGTTTATATGTATATAACACATTGTTAATATACTTATGGAGATACTTACTTATCATAATCTCATGTTAACCATATGTATATCCATATATATATCGTCATGTCGTTTTTACAAGTTTTAACGTTCGTGAATCGCCGGTCAACTTGGGTGGTCAATTGTCTATATGAAACATATTTCAATTAATCAAGTCTTAACAAGTTTGATTGCTTAACATGTTGGAAACATTTAATAATGTAAATATCAATCTCAATTAATATATATAAACATGGAAAAGTTCGGGTCACTACAGTACCTATCCGTTAAATAAATTTCGTCCCGAAATTTTAAGCTGTTGAAGGTGTTGACGAATCTTCTGGAAATAGATGCGGGTATTTCTTCTTCATCTGATCTTCACGATCCCAGGTGAACTCGGGTCCTCTACGAGCATTCCATCGAACCTTAACAATTGGTATCTTGTTTTGCTTAAGTCTTTTAACCTCACGATCCATTATTTCGACGGGTTCTTCGATGAATTGGAGTTTTTCGTTGATTTGGATTTCATCTAACGGAATAGTGAGATCTTCTTTAGTAAAACATTTCTTCAAATTCGAGACGTGGAAAGTGTTATGTACAGCCGCGAGTTGTTGAGGTAACTCAAGTCGGTAAGCTACTGGTCCGACACGATCAATAATCTTGAATGGTCCAATATACCTTGGATTTAATTTCCCTCGTTTACGAAATTGAACAACGCCTTTCCAAGGTGCAACTTTAAGCATGACCATCTCTCCAATTTTAAATTCTATATCTTTTCTTTTAATGTTAGCGTAGCTATTTTTTGTCGACTTTGGGCGGTTTTCAACCGTTGTTGAATTTGGATGATCTTCTCGGTAGTTTCTTGTATAATCTCCGGACCCGTAATCTGTCTATCCCCCACTTCACTCCAACAAATCGGAGACCTGCACTTTCTACTATAAAGTGCTTCAAACGGCGCCATCTCAATGCTTGAATGGTAGCTGTTGTTGTAGGAAAATTCTGCTAATGGTAGATGTCGATCCCAACTGTTTCTGAAATCAATAACACATGCTCGTAGCATGTCTTCAAGCGTTTGTATTGTCCTTTCGCTCTGCCCATCAGTTTTTGGATGATAGGCAGTACTCATGTCTAGACGAGTTCCTAATGCTTGCTGTAATGTCTGCCAGAATCTTGAAATAAATCTGCCATCCCTATCAGAGATAATAGAGATTGGTATTCCATGTCTAGAGACGACTTCCTTCAAATACAGTCGTGCTAACTTCTCCATCTTGTCATCTTCTCTTATTAGCAGGAAATCTGCTGATTTGGTGAGACGATCAACTATTACCCAAATAGTATCAAAACCACTTGCAGTCCTTGGCAATTTAGTGATGAAATCCATGGTAATGTTTTCCCATTTCCATTCCGGGATTTCGGGTTGTTGAAGTAGACCTAATGGTTTCTGATGCTCAGCTTTGACCTTAGAACACGTCAAACATTCTCCTACGTATTTAGCAACATCGGCTTTCATACCCGGCCACCAAAAATATTTCCTGATATCCTTGTACATCTTCCCCGTTCCAGGATGTATTGAGTATCTGGTTTTATGCGCTTCTCTAAGTACCATTTCTCTCATATCTCCAAATTTGGTACCCAAATCCTTTCAGCCCTATACCGGGTTCCGTCTTCCCGAATATTAAGATGCTTCTCCGATCCTTTGGGTATTTCATCCTTTAAATTTCCCTCTTTTAAAATTCCTTGTTGCGCCTCCTTTATTTGAGTAGTAAGGTTATTATGAATCATTAAATTCATATATTTTACTCGAATGGGTTCTCTGTCCTTCCTGCTCAAGGCATCGGCTACCACATTTGCCTTAACCGGGTGGTAACGAATCTCAAAGTCGTAATCATTCAATAATTCAATCCACCTACGCTGCCTCATATTCAGTTGTTTTTGATTAAATATGTGTTGAAGACTTTTGTGGTCGGTATATATAATACTTTTGACCCCATATAAGTAGTGCCTCCAAGTCTTTAATGCAAAAACAACCGCGCCTAATTCCAAATCATGCGTCGTATAATTTTGTTCGTGAATCTTCAATTGTCTAGACGCATAAGCAATCACCTTCGTTCGTTGCATTAATACACAACCGAGACCTTGCTTTGATGCGTCACAATAAATCACAAAATCATCATTCCCTTCAGACAATGACAATATAGGTGCTGTAGTTAGCTTTTTCTTCAATAACTGAAACGCTTTCTCTTGTTCATCATTCCATTCAAATTTCTTCCCTTTATGCGTTAATGCAGTCAAGGGTTTTGCTATTCTGGAAATGTCTTGGATGAACCTTCTGTAGTAACCAGCTAGTCCTAAAAACTGGCGTATGTGTTTCAGAGTTTTCAGGGTTTCCCACTTTTCAACAGTTTATATCTTTGCCGGATCCACCTTAATACCTTCTTTGTTCACTATGTGACCGAGGAATTGAACTTCTTCCAACCAAAATGCACACTTTGAAAACTTAGCGTACAATTCTTCCTTCCTCAATACTTCTAACACCTTTCTCAAATGTTCACCGTGTTCTTGGTCATTCTTTGAGTAAATAAGTATGTCATCAATGAAAACAATGACAAACTTGTCAAGGTATGGTCCACACACTCGGTTCATAAGGTCAATGAACACAGCTGGTGCATTAGTTAAACCAAACGGCATGACCATAAACTCGTAATGACCGTAACGTGTTCTGAAAGCAGTCTTTGGAATATCATATTCTTTCACCCGCATTTGATGATACCCGGAACGTAAGTCAATCTTTGAATAAATCGACGAGCCTTGTAGTTGATCAAATAAGTCGTTGATTCTCGGTAGTGGGTAGCGGTTCTTGATGGTAAGTTTGTTCAACTCTCGGTAGTCAATACACAACCTGAATGTACCATCTTTCTTCTTGACAAACAAAATAGGAGCTCCCCACGGTAATGTACTTGGTCGAATGAAACCACGCTCTAAAAGTTCTTGTAATTGGCTTTGCAATTCTTTCATCTCGCTGGGTGCGAGTCTGTAAGGAGCACGAGCTATTGGTGCAGCTCCTGGTACAAGATCTATTTGAAATTCAACTGATCGCTGTGGGGGTAATCCCGGTAATTCTTTCGGAAATACATCGGGAAATTCTTTTGCAATGGGAACATCATTGATGCTCTTTTCTTCAGTTTGTACTTTCTCGACATGTGCTAGAACAGCATAGCAACCTTTTCTTATTAGTTTTTGTGCCTTCAAATTACTAATAATATGTAGCTTCGTGTTGCCCTTTTCTCCGTACACCATTAAGGGTTTTCCTTTTTCTCGTACAATGCGAATTGCATTTTTGTAACAAACGATCTCTGCTTTCACTTCTTTCAACCAGTCCATACCGATTATCACATCAGAACTCCCTAACTCTACTGGTATCAAATCAATCTTAAATGTTTCGCTAACCAGTTTAATTTCTCGATTCCGACATACATTATCTGCTGAAATTAATTTACCATTTGCTAATTCGAGTAAAAATTTACTATCCAAAGGCGTCAATGGACAACTTAATTTAGCACAAAAATCTCTACTCATATAGCTTCTATCCGCACCCGAATCAAATAAAACGTAAGCAGATTTATTGTCAATAAGAAACGTACCCGTAACAAGCTCCGGGTCTTCCTGTGCCTCTGCCGCATTAATATTGAAAACTCTTCCGCGGCCTTGTCCATTCGTGTTCTCCTGGTTCGGGAAATTTCTAATAATGTGGCCCGGTTTTCCACATTTATAACAAACTACATTGACATAACTTGCTCCGACACTACTTGCTCCGCCATTACTCATTCCGACACCATTTGTTCCTTTCGTTCTATTAACCCCTGGTCCGTAGACCTCACACTTCGCCGCGCTATGACCATTTCTTTTACACTTGTTACAAAATTTGGTGCAGAACCCCGAGTGATACTTTTCACACCTTTGGCATAGCTGCTTCTGATTGTTGTTGTTGTTGCGGTTATTATTGTTGTTGGGATGATTGTTGTAGTTGCTGTTGTTGTTGTTGTTGTTGTTGTTGGGCCGTTTATTGTTGTTGCGATTGATGTTGTGATTGTTGGGATAATTGTTGCGATTATTGTTGTAATTGCTGTTGTTGTTGTTGTATTGGTGATTCTTATCACCGTTTTCCTCCCACTTTCTTTTGACTTGCTTCACATTGGCCTCTTCAGCAGTCTATTCTTTAATTCTTTCCTCAATCTGGTTCACTAGTTTGTGAGCCATTCTACATGCCTGTTGTATGGAGGCGGGCTCGTGTGAACTTATATCTTCTTGGATTCTTTCCGGTAATCCTTTCACAAATGCGTCGATCTTCTCTTCCTCATCTTCGAACGCTCCCGGACACAATAGGCACAATTCTGTGAATCGTCTTTCGTACGTGGTAATATCAAATCCTTGGGTTCGTAACCCTCTAAGTTATGTCTTGAGCTTATTGACCTCGGTTCTGGGACGGTACTTCTCGTTCATCAAGTGCTTGAATGCTGACCACGGTAGTGCGTACGCATCATCTTGTCCCACTTGCTCTAGATAGGTATTCCACCATGTTAACGCAGAACCTGTGAAGGTATGTGTAGCGTACTTCACTTTGTCCTCTTCAGTACACTTACTTATGGAAAACACCGATTCGACCTTCTCGGTCCACCGTTTCAATCCGATCGGTCCTTCGGTTCCATCAAATTCCAAAGGTTTGCAGGCAGTGAATTCTTTGTAGGTGCATCCTACACGATTTCCTGTACTGCCAGATCCAAGGTTATTGTTGGTATGTAGCGCAGCCTGTACTGCGGCTATGTTTGAAGCTAGAAAAGTACGAAATTCCTCTTCATTCATATTCACGGTGTGTCGAGTAGTCGGTGCCATTTCCTTCAAAATAGTCAAATGGAACAAGTTAATCATACAGAATATTAAGAGTAGTTAATAGTATTTCGTAGCATAATATGAACTCATTTATAAAAGCTTTTTCTTCATATTAGCATTTTATAAGTTTAAATTCGGGTAGTACCTACCCGTTAAGTTCATACTTAGTAGCTAATATACAATTCAACTACTACAATTCTATATGAAAAACTGATTGTAATAATATTTCGCGTTCAAACTTTTATACAATATTTTACAAACTTACAATACCGCTTATTTTACATAAAGCATGAAATATAGCACACAATAACTTTGATACAAGATAGTTGTGCAGATAATTCTAGCTAGTACACAAGTCGTTCAGCAAAGGCAATAAAGACACGTAATTCATACGTCCAGAAACAAGTCATGCATTCTGGTTTTACTAGGACTACTTCCCATCCTTGGTCTTGTGGAACATAACCGTTATGGCCGTTGATAAGACAGCGTGTTGTAACGTCGTCAAAGGGACGAGGGTTATGTAATGACCAACAGTCTCGTAATAACCTAAAAACCTCATTTCTTACCCCAATTACCGACTCCGTCACTTGTGGGAACGTTTTGTTTAATAGTTGTAGCCCGATGTTCTTGTTCTCACTTTGGTGAGAAGCGAACATTACTAACCCGTAAGCATAACATGCTTCTTTATGTTGCATGTTAGCCGCTTTTTCTAAATCACGAAGTCCTATATTCGGATACATTGAGTCAAAATAATTTCTTAACCCGTTGCGTAAAATAGCATTTGGGTTCCCCGCAATATATGCGTCAAAGTAAACACATCGTAACTTATGGGTTTCCCAATGTGATATCCCCCATCTTTCAAACGAAAGTCTCTTATAAACCAAGACATTATTGGAACGTTCTTCGAATGTCTTACAAACTGATTTCGCCGTAAATAGTTGTGCCGAAGAATTCTGACCGACTCTAGACAAGATTTCATCAATCATGTCTCTAGGTAGGTCTTTTAAAATATTGGGTTGTCTATCCATTTTGTATTTTTATACTGTAAAATAGACAAGAGTTAGATTCATAAAAAAAAATACTTATTAATACAAGCAATTTTTACATATATCATAAAGCATAAGCACATTATATCACATATATTACACCACACGAATACAACTATCTTATTCCGACTCGCTCGTTTCTTCTTCTTCGGTTTTGGTTCATTTTGCCAAGTTTCTAGGGATATATGATGTTCCCCTAATACGAGCTGTCGTTTTCCACAACGGTTTAGAAAAACCTGGTGGTTTAGAGGTTCCCGGGTCATTGTTACAACTTAAGGGCTTCGGGGGTTGACGATACATATAAAGTTCATCGGGGTTGGAATTAGATTTCTCTATTTTTATACCCTTTCCCTTATTATTTTCTTTTGCCTTTTTAAATTCAGTTGGGGTAATTTCTATAACATCATCGGAATTCTCGTCGGAATCCGATTCATCGGAGAATTGGTAATCCTCCCAATATTTTGCTTCCTTGGCGGATACACCATTGACCATAATTAACCTTGGTCGGTTGGTTGAGGATTTTCTTTTACTTAACCGTTTTATTATTTCCCCCATCGGTTCTATTTCCTCCTCCGGTTCCTCCTCTTCCGGTTCTGATTCTTCTTCCGGTTCTTCTTCGGGAACTTGTGAATCAGTCCAATATATATTCGACTCTTCGTTATTATTAGGTGAGTCAATGAGATTTGTGCTAGAGGTAGACATCTATCACACAATATCAAACATGTTAAGAGATTAATATATCATATAACATATACATGTTAATAATATATAGTTTCTAACAAAAATGTTAAGCAATCATTTTTAAAGAAAACACGGTCGAAGTCCAGACTCACTAATGAATCCTAACAAACTCGATAAGACACACTAATGCAAATTTTCTGGTTCTCTAAGACCAACGCTCTGATACCAACTGAAATGTCCCGTTCTTATTCATTAAAAACGTTCCATATTAATTGATTTCGTTGCGAGGTTTTGACCTCTATATGAGACGTTTTTCAAAGACTGCATTCATTTTTAAAACAAACCATAACCTTTATTTCATAAATAAAGGTTTAAAAAGCTTTACGTAGATTATCAAATAATGATAATTTAAAATATCCTGTTTACACACGACCATTACATAATGGTTTACAATACAAATATGTTACATCGAAATCAGTTTCTTGAATTCAGTTTTTACACAATATCATACAAACATGGACTCCAAATCTTGTCCTTAATTTAGTATGCAACAGCGGAAGCTCTTAGTATTCACCTAAGAATAAACATGCTTTAAACGTCAACAAAAATGTTGGTGAGTTATAGGTGAAATGTCCCGTTCTTATTGATTAAAAACGTTCCATATTAATTGATTTCGTTGCGAGGTTTTGACCTCTATATGAGACGTTTTTTTTAAAGACTGCATTCATTTTAAAACAAACCATAACCTTTATTTCATCAATAAAGGTTTAAAAAGCTTTACGTAGATTATCAAATAATGATAATCTAAAATATCCTGTTTACACACGACCATTACATAATGGTTTACAATACAAATATGTTACAACAAAATAAGTTTCTTGAATGCAGTTTTTACACAATATCATACAAGCATGGACTCCAAATCTCGTCCTTATTTAAGTATGCGACAGCGGAAGCTCTTAATAATCACTTGAGAATAAACATGCTTAAAACGTCAACAAAAAAGTTGGTGAGTTATAGATTTAACCTATATATATCAAATCATAATAATAGACCACAAGATTTCATATTTCAATACACATCCCATACATAGAGATAAAAGTCATTCATATGGTGAACACCTGGTAACCGACATTAACAAGATGCATATATATAAGAATATCCCCATCATTCCGGGACACCCTTCGGATATGATATAAATTTTGAAGTACTAAAGCATCCGGTACTTTGGATGGGGTTTGTTAGGCCCAATAGATCTATCTTTAGGATTCGCGTCAATTAGGGTGTCTGTTCCCTAATTCTTAGATTACCAGACTTAATAAAAAGGGGCATATTCGATTTCGATAATTCAACCATAGAATGTAGTTTCACGTACTTGTGTCTATTTTGTAAATCATTTATAAAACCTGCATGTATTCTCATCCCAAAAATATTAGATTTTAAAAGTGGGACTATAACTCACTTTCACAGATTTTTACTTCGTCGGTAAGTAAGACTTGGCCACTGGTTGATTCACGAACCTATAACAATATATACATATATATCAAAGTATGTTCAAAATATATTTACAACACTTTTAATATATTTTGATGTTTTAAGTTTATTAAGTCAGCTGTCCTCGTTAGTAACCTACAACTAGTTGTCCACAGTTAGATGTACAGAAGTAAATTGATAAATATTATCTTGAATCAATCCACGACCCAGTGTATACGTATCTCAGTATTGATCACAACTCAAACTATATATATTTTGGAATCAACCTCAACCCTGTATAGCTAACTCCAACATTCACATATAGAGTGTCTATGGTTGTTCCGAAATATATATAGATGTGTCGACATGATAGGTCGAAACATTGTATACGTGTCTATGGTATCTCAAGATTACATAATATACAATACAAGTTGATTAAGTTATGGTTGAAATAGATTTGTTACCAATTTTCACGTAGCTAAAATGAGAAAAATTATCCAATCTTGTTTTACCCATAACTTCTTCATTTAAAATTCGTTTTGAGTGAATCAAATTGCTATGGTTTCATATTGAACTCTATTTTATGAATCTAAATAGAAAAAGTATAGGTTTATAGTCGGAAAAAATAAGTTACAAGTCGTTTTTGTAAAGGTAGTCATTTCAGTCGAAAGAACGACGTCTAGATGACCATTTTAGAAAACATACTTCCACTTTGAGTTTAACCATAATTTTTGGATATAGTTTCATGTTCATAATAAAAATCATTTTCTCGGAATAACAACTTTTAAATCAAAGTTTATCATAGTTTTTAATTAACTAACCCAAAACAGCCCGCGGTGTTACTACGACGGCGTAAATCCGGTTTTACGGTGTTTTTCGTGTTTCCAGGTTTTAAATCATTAAGTTAACATATCATATAGATATAGAACATGTGTTTAGTTGATTTTAAAAGTCAAGTTAGAAGGATTAACTTTTGTTAGCGAACAAGTTTAGAATTAACTAAACTATGTTCTAGTGATTACAAGTTTAAACCTTCGAATAAGATAGCTTTATATGTATGAATCGAATGATGTTATGAACATCATTACTACCTTAAGTTCCTTGGATAAACCTACTGGAAAAGAGAAAAATGGATCTAGCTTCAACGGATCCTTGGATGGCTCGAAGTTCTTGAAGCAGAATCATGACACGAAAACAAGTTCAAGTAAGATCATCACTTGAAATAAGATTGTTATAGTTATAGAAATTGAACTAAAGTTTGAATATGATTATTACCTTGTATTAGAATGATAACCTACTGTAAGAAACAAAGATTTCTTGAGGTTGGATGATCACCTTACAAGATTGGAAGTGAGCTAGCAAACTTGAAAGTATTCTTGATTTTATGTAACTAGAACTTGTAGAATTTATGAAGAACACTTAGAACTTGAAGATAGAACTTGAGAGAGATTAATTAGATGAAGAAAATTGAAGAATGAAAGTGTTTGTAGGTGTTTTTGGTCGTTGGTGTATGGATTAGATATAAAGGATATGTAATTTTGTTTTCATGTAAATAAGTCATGAATGATTACTCATATTTTTGTAATTTTATGAGATATTTCATGCTAGTTGCCAAATGATGGTTCCCACATGTGTTAGGTGACTCACATGGGCTGCTAATAGCTGATCATTGGAGTGTATATACCAATAGTACATACATCTAAAAGCTGTGTATTGTACGAGTACGAATACGGGTGCATACGAGTAGAATTGTTGATGAAACTGAACGAGGATGTAATTGTAAGCATTTTTGTTAAGTAGAAGTATTTTGATAAGTGTATTGAAGTTTTTCAAAAGTTTATAAATACATATTAAAACACTACATGTATATACATTTTAACTGAGTCGTTAAGTCATCGTTAGTCGTTACATGTAAGTGTTGTTTTGAAACCTTTAGGTTAACGATCTTGTTAAATGTTGTTAACCCAATGTTTATAATATCAAATGAGATTTTAAATTATTATATTATCATGATATTATCATGTATGAATATCTCTTAATATGATATATATATACATTAAATGTCTTTACAATGATAATCGTTACATATATGTCTCGTTTAAAAATCATTAAGTTAGTAGTCTTGATTTTACATATGTAGTTCATTGTTAATATACTTAATGATATGTTTACTTATCATAGTATCATGTTAACTATATATATATCCATATATATATCATCATATAGTTTTTACAAGTTTTAACATTCGTGAATCACCGGTCAACTTGGGTGGTCAATTGTCTATATGAAACATATTTCAATTAATCAAGTCTTAACAAGTTTGATTGCTTAACATGTTGGAAACATTTAATCATGTAAATATCAATCTCAATTAATATATATAAACATGGAAAAGTTCAGGTCACTACAGTACCTACCCGTTAAATAAATTTCGTCCCGAAATTTTAAGCTGTTGAAGGTGTTGACGAATCTTCTGGAAATAGATGCGGGTATTTCTTCTTCATCTGATCTTCATGCTCCCAGGTGAACTCGGGTCCTCTACGAGCATTCCATCTAACCTTAACAATTGGTATCTTGTTTTGCTTAAGTCTTTTAACCTCACAATCCATTATTTCGACGGGTTCTTCGATGAATTGGAGTTTTTCGTTGATTTGGATTTCATCTAACGGAATAGTGAGATCTTCTTTAGCAAAAAATTTCTTCAAATTCGAGACGTGGAAAGTGTTATGTACAGCCGCGAGTTGTTGAGGTAACTCAAGTCGGTAAGCTACTGGTCCGACACGATCAATAATCTTGAATGGTTCAATATACCTTGGATTTAATTTCCCTCGTTTGCCAAATCGAACAATGCCTTTCCAAGGTGCAACTTTAAGCATGACCATCTCTCCAATTTCAAATTCTATATCTTTTCTTTTAATGTCAGCGTAGCTCTTTTGTCGACTTTGGGTGGTTTTCAACCGTTGTTGAATTTGGATGATCTTCTCGGTAGTTTCTTGTATAATCTCCGGACCCGTAATCTGTCTATCCCCCACTTCACTCCAACAAATCGGAGACCTGCACTTTCTACCATAAAGTGCTTCAAACGGCGCCATCTCAATGCTTGAATGGTAGCTGTTGTTGTAGGAAAATTCTGCTAACAGTAGATGTCGATCCCAACTGTTTCCGAAATCAATAACACATGCTCGTAGCATGTCTTCAAGCGTTTGTATCGTCCTTTCGCTCTGCCCATCAGTTTGTGGATGATAGGCAGTACTCATGTCTAGACGAGTTCCTAATGCTTGCTGTAATGTCTGCCAGAATCTTGAAATAAATCTACCATCCCTATCAGAGATAATAGAGATTGGTATTCCATGTCTGGAGACGACTTCCTTCAAATACAGTCGTGCTAACTTCTCCATCTTGTCATCTTCTCTTATTGGCAGGAAGTGTGCTGATTTGGTGAGACGATCAACTATTACCCAAATAGTATCAAAACCACTTGCAGTCCTTGGCAATTTAGTGATGAAATCCATGGTAATGTTTTCCCATTTCCATTCTGGGATTTCGGGTTGTTGAAGTAGACCTGATGGTTTCTGATGCTCAGCTTTGACCTTAGAACACGTCAAACATTCTCCTACGTATTTAGCAACATCGGCTTTCATACCCGGCCACCAAAAATATTTCCTGAGGTCCTTGTACATCTTCCCCGTTCCAGGATGTATTGAGTATCTGGTTTTATGAGCTTCTCTAAGTACCATTTCTCTCATATCTTCAAATTTTGGTACCCAAATCCTTTCAGCCCTATACCGGGTTCCGTCTTCCCGAATATTAAGATGCTTCTCCGATCCTTTGGGTATTTCATCCTTTAAATTTCCCTTTTTTAAAACTCCTTGTTGCGCCTCCTTTATTTGAGTAGTAAGGTTATTATGAATCATTATATTCATAGATTTTACTCGAATGGGTTCTCTGTCCTTCCTGCTCAAGGCATCGGCTACCACATTTGCCTTCCCCGGGTGGTAACGAATCTCAAAGTCGTAATCATTCAATAATTCAATCCACCTACGCTGCCTCATATTCAGTTGTTTCTGATTAAATATGTGTTGAAGACTTTTGTGGTCGGTATATATAATACTTTTGACTCCATATAAGTAGTGCCTCCAAGTCTTTAATGCAAAAACAACCGCTCCTAATTCCAAATCATGCGTCGTATAATTTTGTTCGTGAATCTTCAATTGTCTAGACGCATAAGCAATCACCTTCGTTCGTTGCATTAATACACAACCGAGACCTTGCTTTGATGCGTCACAATAAATCACAAAATCATCATTCCCTTCAGGCAATGACAATATAGGTGTCGTAGTTAGCTTTTTCTTCAATAACTGAAACGCTTTCTCTTGTTCATCATTCCATTCAAATTTCTTCCCTTTATGCGTTAATGCAGTCAAGGGTTTTGCTATTCTGGAAAAGTCTTGGATGAACCTTCTGTAGTAACCAGCTAGTCCTAAAAACTGGCGTATGTGTTTCGGAGTTTTCGGGGTTTCCCACTTTTCAACAGTTTCTATCTTTGCCGGATCCACCTTAATACCTTCTTTGTTCACTATGTGACCGAGGAATTGAACTTCTTCCAACCAAAATGCACATTTTGAAAACTTAGTGTACAATTCTTCCTTCCTTAATACTTCTAACACCTTTCTCAAATGTTCACCGTGTTCTTGGTCATTCTTTGAGTAAATAAGTATGTCATCAATGAAAACAATGACAAACTTGTCAAGGTATGGTCCACACACTCGGTTCATAAGGTCCATGAACACAGCTGGTGCATTAGTTAAACCAAACGGCATGACCATAAACTCGTAATGACCGTAACGTGTTCTGAAAGCAGTCTTTGGAATATCATCTTCTTTCACCCGCATTTGATGATACCCGGAACGTAAGTCAATCTTTGAATAAACAGACGAGCCTTGTAGTTGATCAAATAAGTCGTCGATTCTCGGTAGTGGGTAGCGGTTCTTGATGGTAAGTTTGTTCAACTCTCGATAGTCGATACACAACCTGAATGTACCATCTTTCTTCTTGACAAATAAAACAGGAGCTCCCCACGGTGATGTGCTTGGTCGAATGAAACCACGCTCTAAAAGTTCTTGTAATTGGCTTTGCAGGTCTTTCATCTCGCTGGGTGCGAGTCTGTAAGGAGCACGAGCTATTGGTGCAGCTCCTGGTACAAGATCTATTTGAAATTCAACGGATCGATGTGGGGGTAATCCCGGTAATTCTTTCGGAAATACATCGGGAAATTCTTTTGCAATGGGAACAACATTGATGCTCTTTTCTTCAGTTTGTACTTTCTCGACGTGTGCTAGAATAGCATAGCAACCTTTTCTAATTAGTTTTTGTGCCTTCAAATTACTAATAAGATGTAGCTTCGTGTTGCCCTTTTCTCCGTACACCATTAAGGGTTTTCCTTTTTCTCGTATAATGCGAATTGCATTTTTGTAACAAACGATCTCTGCTTTCACTTCTTTCAACCAGTCCATACCGATTATCACATCAAAACTCCCTAACTCTACTGGTATCAAGTCAATCTTAAATGTTTCGCTAACCAGTTTAATTTCTCGATTCCGACATATATTATCTGCTGAAATTAATTTACCATTTGCTAATTCGAGTAAAAATTTACTATCCAAAGGCGTCAGTGGACAACTTAATTTAGCACAAAAATCTCTACTCATATAGCTTCTATCCGCACCCGAATCAAATAAAACGTAAGCAGATTTATTGTCAATAAGAAACGTACCCGTAACAAGCTCCGGGTCTTCCTGTGCCTCTGCCGCATTAATATTGAAAACTCTTCCGCGGCCTTGTCCATTCGTGTTCTCCTGGTTCCGGCAATTTCTAATAATGTGGCCCGGTTTTCCACATTTATAACAAACTACATTGGCATAACTTGCTCCGACACTACTTGCTCCGCCATTACTCGTTCCGACACCATTTGTTCCTTTCGTTCTATTAACCCCTGGTCCATAGACCTCACACTTCGCCGCGCTATGACCATTTCTTTTACACTTGTTTCAAAATTTGGTGCAGAACCCCGAGTGATACTTTTCACACCTTTGGCATAGCTGCTTCTGATTGTTGTTGTTGTTGTTGCGGTTATTATTGTTGTTGGGATGATTGTTGTAGTTGCTGTTGTTGTTGTTGTTATTGTTGTTGTTGTTGGGCCATTTGTTGTAGTTGCGATTGATGTTGCGATTGTTGGGATAATTGTTGCGATTATTGTTGTAATTGCTGCTGTTGTTGTATTGGTGATTCTTATCACCGTTCTCCTCTCACTTTCTTTTGACTTGCTTCACATTGGTCTCTTCAGCAGTCTGTTCTTTAATTCTTTCTTCAATCTGGTTCACTAGTTTGTGAGCCATTCTACATGCCTGTTGTATGGAGGCGGGCTCATGTGAACTTATATCTTCTTGGATTCTTTCCGGTAATCCTTTCACAAACGCGTCGATCTTCTCTTCCTCATCTTCGAATGCTCCCGGACACAATAGGCACAATTCTGTGAATCGTCTTTCGTACGTGGTAATATCAAATCCTTGGGTTCGTAACCCTCTAAGTTCTGTCTTGAGCTTATTGACCTCGGTTCTGGGACGGTACTTCTCGTTCATCAAGTGCTTGAATGCTGACCATGGTAGTGCGTACGCATCGTCTTGTCCCACTTGCTCTAGATAGGTATTGCACCATGTTAACGCAGAACCTGTGAAGGTATGCGTAGCGTACTTCACTTTGTCCTCTTCAGTACACTTACTTATGGCAAACACCGATTCGACCTTCTCGGTCCACCGTTTCAATCCGATCGGTCCTTCGGTTCCATCAAATTCCAAAGGTTTGCAGGCAGTGAATTCTTTGTAGGTGCATCCTACACGATTTCCTGTACTGCTAGATCCAAGGTTATTGTTGGTATGTAGCACAGCCTGTACTGCGGCTATGTTTGAAGCTAGAAAAGTACGGAATTCCTCTTCATTCATATTCACGGTGTGTCGAGTAGTCGGTGCCATTTCCTTCAAAATAGTCAAATGGAACAAGTTAATCATACAGAATATTAAGAGTAGTTAATAGTATTTCGTAGCATAATATGAACTCATTTATAAAAGCTTTTTCTTCATATTAGTGTTTTATAAGTTTAAATTCGGGTAGTACCTACCCGTTAAGTTCATACTTAGTAGCTAATATACAATTCAACTACTACAATTCTATATGAAAAACTGATTATAATAATATTTCGCGTTCAAACTTTTATACAATATTTTACAAACTTACAATACCGCTTATTTTACATAAAGCATGAAATATAGCACACAATAACTTTGATACAAGATAGTTGTGAATATAATTCTAGCTAGTACACAAGTCGTTCAGCAAAGGCAATAAAGACACGTAATTCATACGTCCAGAAACAAGTCATGCATTCTGGTTTTACTAGGACTACTTCCCATCCTTGGTCTTGTGGAACATAACCGTTATGGCCGTTTATAAGACAGCGTGTTGTAACGTCGTCAAAGGGACGAGGGTTACGTAATGTCCAACAGTCTTGTAACAATCTAAAAACCTCATTTTTTACCCCAATTACCGACTCCGTCACTTGTGGGAACGTTTTGTTTAATAGTTGTAGGCCGATGTTCTTGTTCTCACTTTGGTAAGAAGCTAACATTACTAATCCGTAAGCATAACATGCCTCTTTATGTTGAATGTTAGCCGCTTTTTCTAAATCACGAAGTCTAATATTCGGATATATTGAGTCAAAATAATTTCTTAACCCATTGCGTAAAATAGCATTTGGGTTCCCCGCAATATATGCGTCAAAGTAAACACATCGTAACTTATGAATTTCCCAATGTGATATCCCCCATCTTTCGAACGAAAGCCTTTTATAAACCAAGGCATTCTTGGAACGTTCTTCGAATGTCTTACAAACTGATCTCGCCTTAAATAGTTGTGCCGAAGAATTCTGACCAACTCTAGACAATATTTCATCAATCATGTCTCCGGGTAGGTCTCTTAAAATATTGGGTTGTCTATCCATTTTGTGTTTTTATACTGTAAAATAGACAAGAGTTAGATTCATAAAAAAATACTTATTAATACAAGCAATTTTTACATAAATCATAAAGCATAAGCACACTATATTACATATATTACACCACACGAATACAACTATCTTATTCCGACTCGCTTGTTTCTTCTTCTTCGGTTTTGGTTCGTTTTGCCAAGTTTCTAGGGATATATGATGTTCCCCTAATACGAGCCGTCGTTATCCACATTGGTTTAGAAAAACCTGGTGGTTTAGAGGTTCCCGGGTCATTATTACAACTTAAGGACTTCGGGGGTTGACGATACATATAAAGTTCATCGGGGTTGGAATTAGATTTCTCTATTTTTATGCCCTTTCCCTTATTATTTTCTTTTGCCTTTTTAAATTTAGTTGGGGTAATTTCTATAACATCATCGGAATTCTCGTCGGAATCCGATTCATCGGAGAATTGGTAATCCTCCCAATATTTTGCTTCCTTGGCGGAAACACCATTGACCATAATTAACCTTGGTCGGTTGGTTGAGGATTCTCTTTTACTTAACCGTTTTATTATTTCCCCCACCGGTTCTATTTCTTCTTCCGGTTCCGATTCTTCTTCCGGTTCCGATTCTTCTTCCGGTTCCGACTCTTCTTCCGGTTCCTCTTCGGGAACTTGTGAATCAGTCCACGAATCATTCCAATTTACATTTGACTATTCATTATTATTAGGTGAGTCAATGGGACTTGTTCTAGAGGTAGACATCTATCACATAATATCAAACACGTTAAGAGATTAATATATCACATAATATTCATATGTTAAAAATATATAGTTTCCAACAAAAATGTTAAGCAATCATTTTTAAAGAAAACACGGTCGAAGTCCAGACTCACTAATGCATCCTAACAAACTCGATAAGACACACTAATGCAAATTTTCTGGTTCTCTAAGACCAACGCTCGGATACCAACTGAAATGTCCCGTTCTTATTGATTAAAAACGTTCCATATTAATTGATTTCGTTGCGAGGTTTTGACCTCTATATGAGACGTTTTTTTTTTTAAAGACTGCATTCATTTTAAAACAAACCATAACCTTTATTTCATTAATAAAGGTTTAAAAAGCTTTACGTAGATTATCAAATAATGATAATCTAAAATATCCTGTTTACACACGACCATTACATAATGGTTTACAATACAAATATGTTACAACAAAATAAGTTTCTTGAATGCAGTTTTTACACAATATCATACAAGCATGGACTCCAAATCTCGTCCTTATTTAAGTATGTGACAGCGGAAGCTCTTAATAATCACCTGAGAATAAACATGCTTAAAACGTCAACAAAAATGTTGGTGAGTTATTGGTTTAACCTATATATATCAAATCATAATAATAGACCACAAGATTTCATATTTCAATACACATCCCATACATAGAGATAAAAGTCATTCATATGGTGAACACCTGGTAACCGACATTAACAAGATGCATATATATAAGAATATCCCCATCATTCCGGGACACCCTTCGGATATGATATAAATTTCGAAGTACTAAAGCATCCGGTACTTTAGATGGGGTTTGTTAGGCCCAATAGATCTATCTTTAGGATTCGCGTCAATTAGGGTGTCTGTTCCCTAATTCTTAGGTTACCAGACTTAATAAAAAGGGGCATATTCGATTTCGATAATTCAACCATAGAATGTAGTTTCACGTACTTGTGTCTATTTTGTAAATCATTTATAAAACCTGCATGTATTCTCATCCCAAAAATATTAGATTTTAAAAGTGGGACTATAACTCACTTTCACAGATTTTTACTTCGTCTGGAAGTAAGACTTGGCCACTGGTTAATTCACGAACCTATAACAATATATACATATATATCAAAGTATGTTCAAAATATATTTACAACACTTTTAATATATTTTGATGTTTTAAGTTTATTAAGTCAGCTGTCCTCGTTAGTAACCTACAACTAGTTGTCCACAGTTAGATGTACAGAAATAAATTGATAAATATTATCTTGAATCAATCCACGATCCAGTGTATACGTATCTTAGTATTGATCACAACTCAAACTATATATATTTTGGAATCAACCTCAACCCTGTATAGCTAACTCCAACATTCACATATAGAGTGTCTATGGTTGTTCCGAAATATATATAGATGTGTCGACATGATAGGTCAAAACATTGTATACGTGTCTATGCTATCTCAAGATTACATAATATACAATACAAGTTGATTAAGTTATGGTTGGAATAGATTTGTTACCAATTTTCACGTAGCTAAAATGAGAAAAATTATCCAATCTTGTTTTACCCATAACTTCTTCATTTTAAATCCGTTTTGAGTGAATCAAATTGCTATGGTTTCATATTGAACTCTATTTTATGAATCTAAACAGAAAAAGTATAGTTTTATAGTCGAAAAAATAAGTTACAAGTCGTTTTTGTAAAGGTAGTCATTTCAGTCGAAAGAACGACGTCTAGATGACCATTTTAGAAAACATACTTCCACTTTGAGTTTAACCATAATTTTTGGATATAGTTTTATGTTCATAATAAAAATCATTTTCTCAGAATAACAACTTTTAAATCAAAGTTTATCATAGTTTTTAATTAACTAACCCAAAACAGCCCGCGGTGTTACTACGACGGCGTAAATCCGGTTTTACGGTGTTTTTCGTGTTTCCAGGTTTTAAATCATTAAGTTAACATATCATATAGATATAGAACATGTGTTTAGTTGATTTTAAAAGTCAAGTTAGAAGGATTAACTTTTGTTTGCGAACAAGTTTAGAATTAACTAAACTATGTTCTAGTGATTACAAGTTTAAACCTTCGAATAAGATAGCTTTATATGTATGAATCGAATGATGTTATGAACATCATTACAACCTTAAGTTCCTTGGATAAACCTACTGGAAAAGAGAAAAATGGATCTAGCTTCTGTAACATCCCGCGTTTTTTCCGTTAAATTTATTTTAACACCGTCTTTTTTTTTATATATATATATAATATCTTCCGTTATTTAATTATAACGACACCCGTTTACTCTAGCGTTTTTTTTAAATATTCGTTTGGTCAATTCACGCACCCGCACCCGAACTAGAGGGACCATTTTTGCCAAGTGATCAAAGGTGTGACTAGGTCAACTAGTCAACACCCTTTCTCCTCCATTCATTTATTTTCATTTTTCCTTTAACACTTTCAACTTTTCTTTCAATCTTCATCATCAAGAATCATCATCTACTTACAATCGATCAAGCTTCAATCAAAACAAATTATATATTCGTGATCCTCTCTTCATCCTCTTCGATTTGGTACCAACTTCATCACATTTGGGTAACATTTCTAAAACACTAGATTTCTTTAAATTCGTGTTCTTGACTTATAAAGTTGTTAATTAGTGTCTATGGCTCATTGTGATGTCGTGTATGTAATTTGTATGCTCGATTTGTTGTATTTGGTGTAACTAGTTCATTATGAAAATTGCTTGCTAAATCTTTGATTTTGGATGATTAGAAGTTGTTTAATTGTTAAAGTTCATGTATTAAATGTGTTACTAGCATCATTAGCTTCAATTTGATGTGGAGGATGATTAAGAAAACTTCAAAAACATGATTATTGATTTTGAGATGTTTGACTAGGGTTTGATAGTTCTTGAAATGAATCTTAGATGCATTGAATGATTGCCATGTTGTTTTGTTTGCGTTTAGTTGTATTGTATGCTTGATTATCTTCAAAACGGCGTATTACACATGTGCATTAATTTCCCGAATCATAATATGGCATTTATGAACTTGGAGTAATAAATGATAAGCATTAATGGTGATTTTGATATGAGTTTGTTTGGTTTTGATTGAGTAAATGCATTTAGTTATTCTCCTTGTCAAATTACCTTTCTAATGATATATGATATGCGTTTTAAGTGTTTTCGGTGCATGAGATGTGTTAAATTGTATTTTGGTTCGTGACTTGGACCATTTTTCTGCAAACTGCATGTTTCCCAGGTATTGCGCACCGCGCATATACCCGCGCGCCGCGCAGAATTAGAAATCCCAGATGTTTGCCTTCGTGGTTAAGTTCTGACCAGGATTTACACTTGGGTGCGCGCCGCGCAACCCATAGCGCGCCGCACATACTGCCCAGCTCATTTTGTCTTTGTTTTTCATGTCACAAAAATGTTTCCCGCTTTACTATAACCCCGTTTACCATTAAAATTGACTATTATGCTCGTATATGACTTCTCATCATGAGAAAATTGTCGGACACCCGACCCGACCCCGTTGACTTTGACTTTGACCAAGTTTGACTTTTAGTCAAACTTAACCAAACGATTATACAATCGTTCTAACATGCTTAACTACTTGTGTCGTGCATGAAACTTGACAAATTGATCCACGTGCTATATTAATCGAGTCGTAACGAGCCATAGGACTAATTGAACATCTTTGACCCTTCGTGACTATCGTTATTGATACAACCTATTTGTTTAGGTCAAGACTAGCATTGTTTCTTGCACGATTACTTGTCGAAGTACTTTGTGGTTCGTGCATACAAGGTGAGATCATAGTCCCACTTTTTACTCTTTTGAACTTACTTTTGGGATGAGAAAACATAAACATTTCTTTTGAACTAAGTGAACACAAGAACGGGAAAACAAACATTCTACATACGAGTTTAGAACAAAAATCCTCAATTCAATTATCATTAGTTACATCAGATGGTGTAAGCGAGAACTTATGTTATATGGCCATATGGGTTTGACAACCCTCATCTTTGACGGTTCGCTACCGTTTACGGATGAAATATATTTTCGAGAATCAGTGTTTGTTCTAGCACTATTGATGGGGTATTCAACGGACAGAATGTTAAGTTTTGATAATTGGGTGCTCGTGAATATTAACTTCTAGAATGTGTTACTATTATTTCAACTTTGCAAACCTTGTGGTTCGACTTACTTACTTTTACTCACTTACTTACTTAAACCTATGATTTCACCAACGTTTTCGTTAACAGATTTCTATGTTTTTCTCAGGTCTTGCACGATATGTGATACATGCTTCCGCTCATTATTTGATACTTGCATTGGATGTCGAGTATACATGCATTTCATGGAGCGTCTTTTGACTTTACTTTAAACCGTGTCGCCTAGATTTCATTTGTACTTATAACCTCGTAACTTAACTTTTGGGTTGAACAATTCTTGTAAACTTTGGAAACAATGTTTATTTTGAAATGAAGGCGACATATTTTGGTCAAACGTTGTCATAAAGACTTATGACCAGGTAATGGGACCCACGTAGATGATGCCGTCACTTGACGATTTGTCGGGGTCGCTACAAGTGGTATCAGAGCCTTGGTTGTAGGGATTTAGAGTTCATTTGTGTCCACCCCGAGTCATAGGGTACATAGGTGAATCTAGACTACAACCGGCATATAGACTGAAGTAGGAATTACTTGACTATTTGTGCATTTATTCTCGAACTCTTCTATCATATCTAACTCGTATTCGATCTTGATCTTACGTTGATAAATTTTGTTGATGCGCCACCTTCACTTTATGAAGTAATGTTAAATGCACATGTGAATCAGGGTAATATAATTTCCGGGATTATATTACGGTGATTCATATGGATGTTCCGACATTATGACATAAAGAATTTAAGGCGAGTCAAGGAAAATTTTCTCTCTATCCTTATTCCATACCACGGTTAGTATTGTTGAAAATACTAACCAACGATATTCTTGTGTCATGAAGGAACAATGGCTCACCAAGGTCAACACAATACTCCTCTCGAAACTCTAGAACAAGCTCTTCAACGAATGATAACCACCGCCGTGGGTACGGCCGTGGCCGATCACTTTTCCAACAACACCAATCGTGGAGCCGGTAATTCAAGCGAAGGTTGCTCCTACAAGAACTTCATGAAGTACAACCCTCCCACTTTCGATGGAACCGGAGGATCGGTTGTTCTCACCCGATGGTTTGAACAAATGGAGACCGTTTTTAACACAAGCAGTTGTCGAGACCAAGATAAGGTCAAGTTTTCCACCCTCACTTTCACCGGTGTTGCACTCTCATGGTGGAACATGTATGTACAATCGGTGGGTATCGATGAAGCCCACTCACTCTCTTGGACCGAATTAAGAGAAAGAATGATCACCGAATATTTTCTGCGCGACGAGACTCGAAGGCTCGAGCAGGGTCTAAGGAATTTAAAAACGGCCGGGAATGACCTCGAAGCTTATAATCAACGGTTTACCGAACTAGTCACAATGTGTCCAAATCTCATGACTCCCGAATCCCTAAGAGTCGAACTTTACATGGATGGCCTCCCTAAGAGCATTCAACACAGGGTAATGACATCTCGACCCACTAACCTACAAGAGGCTTTAACAACGGCCCGCCAAACTTTAGAAACGGCGAAGGAAATGGAAGCACCGGCACCAATGGTCGAGAACCACCCGAGTAACAACAAAAGAACATGGGAAGCCTCTCAATCAAGCAACCACAACAATAACAACAACCCCGCCAAGAAGCCTTTCGCCTCCAACGACAAGAAAGGCTATGCCGGAAAACTACCTTTTTGTAACGAATGCCACACGCATCACTTTGAAGGATGTGGCAGATTCCGCCACCGGCGCCAAGGAAGTGGTCACATCGACAAACATTGTGGAAGTGCCACCCCCGTCCCTCGAAAGGGACCCAACACACAAAAGTCGGTCACTTGCTACGCATGTGGCCAAACGGGTCATTTTAGGAATGAATGCCCAAATAAGAAAATCAACCCCAACGCACGCCGTTGAACTTTCAACATCAACGCCTAGGGTGCCCGAGACGACGATGGACTAGTCACGGGTACGTTTCTTCACAACAAACCGTATGTTTCATACTTATTCGATTAAATTACCGCTAGACGTTTTACAACCGAGACTTTCACTTGTACTCTTTACATTCCACTTTTTCCCCTAGATACTACTTAGACGATTTAAGTGACCAACGAAAAAATATTGTGTGCCTATAAATTCTATCGGAGGATATGCGTTAAGAAATTGGACTCGACACCTATAGAACTAAGGAACTCAAAATCCAGTCATTAAGGAGAAATTGTTGCCCTACATTTATGTATAGATTATTGTGAACTAAGAAATTTTCGGTTGAAAACCGATACCCTCTCCCTCACATCCATGACCTCATGATTATTTGCATGAATCCCGTATGTTCCAAATCGACCTCCGTTCCGGTTATCATCAATTGGGGGTTAAGGGAGACGATGTCTCCGGAGTCTTTTCCGAACTCGCAACGTTAGTTGTAAATCTCTCTTAGTACCATTCGATTTATCCAAGGCTCGTCCATATCCATAAACCTCTTAAACCACGTATGCAAACTTATCTAGACAAATCTGTTATCGTATTTATAGATGACATCTTAACTTATTCAAGTAAAGAAGGAAAACGAACAACATCACCAGCTTACGCTCGAACTTTTGAGAAAAGAGCAACTTTATACCAAATTCTCCGAGTGGGAATTTTTGTTGAACGAAGTCTAATTTTTCTAAACCATGATATTAACGGTCGAGGCATTACAATCAATCTCGAAATCAAGCCACATGTAATCAGGAAACTCTCCCAACTCAGACTTGTATTCGTAAAATCTTAGGTCTCGTCTGTTATTACCGAAGATTCATTTCTGACTTTTCTCGTGTTACACGACTTTTAAACTCGTTAACTCACTAAGGAAAACTTTAAACCTCTCTGTGTTCGAACCTTGAGCGTGATTCTTCACACCAACATTTCTAGTTAAATTCGTATAGCAACAGATGGAACTCAAACATGGAAATATTTCTACTTGAACGCCGAAAGGCATACTCTCTCGACTCAAAATCAACGTAGCTAAAAATTCGTTATTTTGCACGAAGAATTCGAATACTAAATTGTGGATCCGATCAATTTTCTCGTCATCTCATACCATACTACATACCTATGATATTTCATCGTTACCGTCTGATATTACTGGAATATAAGATAACACACAATCCAACGATACTTCACTCTTCTTTGACTTAACGCCCTTGTGTTTCTGATAATCGGCCAACTATTATTCAACCCCGAACTATACAACTACGTGTACTATCTCGTTTCTCTTTCAGACTTCAACTTTTGACAACTAGAGGCACGTTATGGCAACCTCGAGATGCAATCTCATCCTATTCTAAGTCCTCATTTCACTCCTATCTTTATCGCTCGCATTTCCATTTAAGGAAACTCCTTGTAACATTTCTCCATGGATAGA
Organism: Rutidosis leptorrhynchoides; assembly: GCF_046630445.1. Taxonomy (NCBI): domain Eukaryota; kingdom Viridiplantae; phylum Streptophyta; class Magnoliopsida; order Asterales; family Asteraceae; genus Rutidosis; species Rutidosis leptorrhynchoides. The sequence continues at coordinate 244,908,843 of NC_092343.1, forward strand.
GAAACTCCTTATATTACATTAGTATTCGCCACGACGGTGAATAGTCCTAACGAACATTTTTTTCGAACCCTAACTGACTTGTTCAAACATATCTTAAGAGATTCTATTCCAACACGGTGTATCTTCGTCATTTATCCTGTATCGAAATACTCGTTTCACTTCTAGTGTTACAAGAAACCTTGGGAACCCGCTTAGACACATGTACCGCGTATCTCCCACAACCGACGAACCGAGCAAACGTACGATTCAATCTTGGAAAGACATGTTACAGACTGGTATTGTCACCTTCAGTAGTTCCTCTTACAACGACAGCTATCACTCGTATATTAACGCAGCACTTTCCGAAACCCTATATGACCGCTAATGTCATACCCCTGTTCATTTAACCAAAGCATCAACCACCGAAATCTGAACTCCATCAAGAAACAACAATTGAGATCGTTCAAGTCCGAGAAGGGCTCGAGACAACCCATTGTCGCCAGAAGAGTTATGCCGAACTTAGATGAAAACCTCACCAAACCCAGTGTGTAACCGCGTAATATTGAGAAACCGCACTTTGGAAAGGTGTAATCCATTTTGGGAAATCGAGAAAGGCTATATCCGCAATATCGAACCTTTTGAAACCTTGGGGCGTATTGGAACCGCTTCCTACCGTTTAGAACTTCCGACTCAATTAAGTTTCCGTTTACCCTATATTTCGTGTAACAAACTTAGAAACGTGTCCTGCGGAACAGGAACGTGCAATCCTGTTAGATACCTCAACTATCGATGACAAACTTCTCTTCATAGGAAACCGGTTGAACTTGTGGGTCGTGAAACCAAACCTTGATACTACGTAACACCCCGACTATCCGGATTCGTGGAATGTCCAAGAAAGTACCTTCAATCATTCGTAGAGTTACAACACTAGGTCTCGAGTAAGAGACATCGGCTATTACTTCCAACTAAATTTCGGGACGAAATTTCTTCTGAGGTGTGGATAATGTAACATCCCGCGTTTTTTCCGTTAAATTTATTTTAACACCGTCTTTTTTTTTATATATATATATAATATCTTCCGTTATTTAATTATAACGACACCCGTTTACTCTAGCGTTTTTTTTTAAATATTCGTTTGGTCAATTCACGCACCCGCACCCGAACTAGAGGGACCATTTTTGCCAAGTGATCAAAGGTGTGACTAGGTCAACTAGTCAACACCCTTTCTCCTCCATTCATTTATTTTCATTTCATTTTCATTTTTCCTTTAACACTTTCAACTTTTCTTTCAATCTTCATCATCAAGAATCATCATCTACTTACAATCGATCAAGCTTCAATCAAAACAAATTATATATTCGTGATCCTCTCTTCATCCTCTTCGATTTGGTACCAACTTCATCACATTTGGGTAACATTTCTAAAACACTAGATTTCTTTAAATTCGTGTTCTTGACTTATAAAGTTGTTAATTAGTGTCTATGGCTCATTGTGATGTCGTGTATGTAATTTGTATGCTCGATTTGTTGTATTTGGTGTAACTAGTTCATTATGAAAATTGCTTGCTAAATCTTTGATTTTGGATGATTAGAAGTTGTTTAATTGTTAAAGTTCATGTATTAAATGTGTTACTAGCATCATTAGCTTCAATTTGATGTGGAGGATGATTAAGAAAACTTCAAAAACATGATTATTGATTTTGAGATGTTTGACTAGGGTTTGATAGTTCTTGAAATGAATCTTAGATGCATTGAATGATTGCCATGTTGTTTTGTTTGCGTTTAGTTGTATTGTATGCTTGATTATCTTCAAAACGGCGTATTACACATGTGCATTAATTTCCCGAATCATAATATGGCATTTATGAACTTGGAGTAATAAATGATGAGCATTAATGGTGATTTTGATATGAGTTTGTTTGGTTTTGATTGAGTAAATGCGTTTAGTTATTCTCCTTGTCAAATTACCTTTCTAATGATATATGATATGCGTTTTAAGTGTTTTCGGTGCATGAGATGTGTTAAATTGTATTTTGGTTCGTGACTTGGACCATTTTTCTGCAAACTGCATGTTTCCCAGATATTGCGCGCCGCGCATATACCCGCGCGCCGCGCAGAATTAGAAATCCCAGATGTTTGCCTTCGTGGTTAAGTTCTGACCAGGATTTACACTTGGGTGCGCGCCGCGCAACCCATAGCGAGCCGCGCATACTGCCCAGCTCATTTTGTCTTTGTTTTTCATGTCACAAAAATGTTTCCCGCTTTACTATAACCCCGTTTACCATGAAACTTGACTATTATGCTCGTATATGACTTCTCATCATGAGAAAATTGTCGGACACCCGACCCGACCCCGTTGACTTTGACTTTGACCAAGTTTGACTTTTAGTCAAACTTAACCAAACGATTATACAATCGTTCTAACATGCTTAACTACTTGTGTCGTGCATGAAACTTGACAAATTGATCCACGTGCTATATTAATCGAGTCGTAACGAGCCATAGGACTAATTGAACATCTTTGACCCTTCGTGACTATCGTTATTGATACAACCTATTTGTTTAGGTCAAGACTAGCATTGTTTCTTGCACGATTACTTGTCGAAGTACTTTGTGGTTCGTGCATACAAGGTGAGATCATAGTCCCACTTTTTACTCTTTTGAACTTACTTTTGGGATGAGAAAACATAAACATTTCTTTTGAACTAAGTGAACACAAGAACGGGAAAACAAACATTCTACATACGAGTTTAGAACAAAAATCCTCAATTCAATTATCATTAGTTACATCAGATGGTGTAAGCGAGAACTTATGTTATATGGCCATATGGGTTTGACAACCCTCATCTTTGACGGTTCGCTACCGTTTACGGATGAAATATATTTTCGAGAATCAGTGTTTGTTCTAGCACTATTGATGGGGTATTCAACGGACGGAATGTTAAGTTTTGATAATTGGGTGCTCGTGAATATTAACTTCTAGAATGTGTTACTATTATTTCAACTTTGCAAACCTTGTGGTTCGACTTACTTACTTTTACTCACTTACTTACTTAAACCTATGATTTCACCAATGTTTTCGTTGACAGATTTCTATGTTTTTCTCAGGTCTTGCACGATATGTGATACATGCTTCCGCTCATTATTTGATACTTGCATTGGATGTCGAGTATACATGCATTTCATGGAGCGTCTTTTGACTTTACTTTAAACCGTGTCGCCTAGATTTCATTTGTACTTATAACCTCGTAACTTAACTTTTGGGTTGAACAATTCTTGTAAACTTTGGAAACAATCTTTATTTTGAAATGAAGGCGACATATTTTGGTCAAACGTTGTCATAAAGACTTATGACCAGGTAATGGGACCCACGTAGACGACGCCGTCACTTGACGATTTGTCGGGGTTGCTACAGCTTCAACGGATCCTTGGATGTCTCGAAGTTCTTGAAGCAGAATCATGACACGAAAACAAGTTCAAGTAAGATCATCACTTGAAATAAGATTGTTATAGTTATAGAAATTGAACCAAAGTTTGAATATGATTATTACCTTGTATTAGAATGATAACCTACTATAAGAAACATAGATTTCTTGAGGTTGGATGATCACCTTACAAGATTGGAAGTGAGCTAGCAAACTTGAAAGTATTCTTGATTTTATGTAACTAGAACTTGTAGAATTTATGAAGAACACTTAGAACTTGAAGATAGAACTTGAGAGAGATTAATTAGATGAAGAAAATTGAAGAATGAAAGTGTTTGTAGGTGTTTTTGGTCGTTGGTGTATGGATTAGATATAAAGGATATGTAATTTTGTTTTCATTTAAATAAGTCATGAATGATTACTCATATTTTTGTAATTTTATGAGATATTTCATGCTAGTTGCCAAATGATGGTTCCCACATGTGTTAGGTGACTCACATGGGCTGCTAAGAGCTGATCATTGGAGTGTATATACCAATAGTACATACATCTAAAAGCTGTGTATTGTACGAGTACGAATACGGGTGCATACGAGTAGAATTGTTGATGAAACTGAACGAGGATGTAATTGTAAGCATTTTTGTTAAGTAGAAGTATTTTGATAAGTGTATTGAAGTCTTTCAAAAGTGTATAAATACATATTAAAACACTACATGTATATACATTTTAACTGAGTCGTTAAGTCATCGTTAGTCGTTACATGTAAGTGTTGTTTTGAAACCTTTAGGTTAACGATCTTGTTAAATGTTGTTAACCCAATGTTTATAATATCAAATGAGATTTTAAATTATTATATTATCATGATATTATCATGTATGAATATCTCTTAATATGATATATATATATACATTAAATGTCTTTACAATGATAATCGTTACATATATGTCTCGTTTAAAAATCATTAAGTTAGTAGTCTTGTTTTTACATATGTAGTTCATTGTTAATATACTTAATGATATGTTTACTTATCATAGTATCATGTTAACTATATATATATATCCATATATATGTCATCATATAGTTTTTACAAGTTTTAACATTCGTGAATCACCGGTCAACTTGGGTGGTCAATTGTCTATATGAAACATATTTCAATTAATCAAGTCTTAACAAGTTTGATTGCTTAACATGTTGGAAACATTTAATCATGTAAATATCAATCTCAATTAATATATATAAACATGGAAAAGTTCGGGTCACTACAATAGGTTTAACCTATATATATCAAATCGTAACAATAGACCACAAGATTTCATATTTCAATACACACCCCATACATAGAGATAAAAATCATTCATATGGTGAACACCTGGTAACCGACATTAACAAGATGCATATATAAGAATATCCCCATCATTCCGGGACACCCTTCGGATATGATATAAATTTCGAAGTACTAAAGCATCCGGTACTTTGGATGGGGTTTGGTAGGCCCAATAGATCTATCTTTAGGATTCGCGTCAATTAGGGTGTCTGTTCCCTAATTCTTAGATTACCAGACTTAATAAAAAGGGGCATATTCGATTTCGATAATTCAACCATAGAATGTAGTTTCACGTATTTGTGTCTATTTTGTAAATCATTTATAAAACCTGCATGTATTCTCATCCCAAAAATATTAGATTTTAAAAGTGGGACTATAACTCACTTTCACAGATTTTTACTTCGTCGGGAAGTAAGACTTGGCCACTGGTTGATTCACGAACCTATAACAATATATACATATATATCAAAGTATGTTCAAAATATATTTACAACACTTTTAATATATTTTGATGTTTTAAGTTTATTAAGTCAGCTGTCCTCGTTAGTAACCTACAACTAGTTGTCCACAGTTAGATGTACAGAAATAAATCGATAAATATTATCTTGAATCAATCCATGACCCAGTGTATACGTATCTCAGTATTGATCACAACTCAAACTATATATATTTTGGAATCAACCTCAACTTTGTATAGCTAACTCCAACATTCACATATAGAGTGTCTATGGTTGTTCCGAAATATATATAGATGTGTCGACATGATAGGTCGAAACATTGTATACGTGTCTATGGTATCTCAAGATTACATAATATACAATACAAGTTGATTAAGTTATGGTTGGAATAGATTTGTTACCAATTTTCACGTAGCTAAAATGAGAAAAATTATCCAATCTTGTTTTACCCATAACTTCTTCATTTTAAATCCGTTTTGAGTGAATCAAATTGCTATGGTTTCATATTGAACTCTATTTTACGAATCTAAACAGAAAAAGTATAGTTTTATAGTCGGTAAAATAAGTTACAAGTCGTTTTTGTAAAGGTAGTCATTTCAGTCGAAAGAACGACGTCTAGATGACCATTTTAGAAAACATACTTCCACTTTGAGTTTAACCATAATTTTTGGATATAGTTTCATGTTCATAATAAAAATCATTTTCCCAGAATAACAACTTTTAAATCAAAGTTTATCATAGTTTTTAATTAACTAACCCAAAACAGCCCGCGGTGTTACTACGACGGCGTAAATCCAGTTTTACGGTGTTTTTCGTGTTTCCAGGTTTTAAATCATTAAGTTAGCATATCATATAGATATATAACATGTGTTTAGTTGATTTTAAAATTCAAGTTAGAAGGATTAACTTTTATTTGCGAACAAGTTTAGAATTAACTAAACTATGTTCTAGTGATTACAAGTTTAAACCTTCGAATAATATAGCTTTATATGTATGAATTGAATGATGTTATGAACATCATTACTACCTCAAGTTCCTTGGATAAACCTATTGGAAATGAGAAAAATAGATCTAGTTTCAAAGGATCCTTGGATGGCTTGAAAGTTCTTGAAGCAGAATCATGACACGAAAACAATTTCAAGTAAGATTTCCACTCGAAATAAGATTGTTATAGTTATAGAAATTGAATTAAAGTTTGAATATGATTATTACCTTGTATTAGAAAGATAACCTACTGTAATTAACAAAGGTTTCTTGATCTTGGATGATTACTTGGAATGGATTTAGAAAACTTGTAAGTAAACTTGCAATCTTGGAAGTATTCTTGATTTTATGAAACTAGAACTTTTGGAATTTATGAAGAACACTTAGAACTTGAAGATAGAACTTGAGAGAGATCAATTAGATGAAGAAAATTGAAGAATTAAGGTGTTTTTAGGTGTTTTTGGTCGTTGGTGTATGGATTAGATATAAAGGATATGTAATTTTGTTTTCATGTAAATAAGTCATGAATGATTACTCATATTTTTGTAATTTTATGAGATATTTCATGCTAGTTGCCAAATGATGGTTCCCACATGTGTTAGGTGACTCACATGGGCTGCTAAGAGCTGATCATTGAAGTGTATATACCAATAGTACATACATCTAAAAGCTGTGTATTGTACGAGTACGAATACGGGTGCATACGAGTAGAATTGTTGATGAAACTGAACGAGGATGTAATTGTAAGAATTTTTATTAAGTAGAAGTATTTTGATAAGTGTCTTGAAGTCTTTCAAAAGTGTATGAATACATATTAAAACACTACATGTATATACATTTTAACTGAGTCGTTAAGTCATCGTTAGTCGTTACATGTAAATGTTGTTTTGAAACCTTTAGGTAAACGATCTTATTGAATGTTGTTAACCCATTGTTTATTATAACAAATGAGATGTTAAATTGTTATATTATTATGATATTATGATATATAATATATCTTTAGTATGATATATATACAGTTAAATGTCGTTACAACGATAATCGTTACATATTTGTCTCGTTTCGAAATCATTAAGTTAGTAGTCTTATTGTTACATATGTATTTCATTGTTAATACACTTAATAATATATTTACTTATCATTTAACATAATTAACCAAGTGTATCAATATCTTAATATGATTCATATGTACCTAGTAAGACGTTGTTATAACGATAATCGTTATATATATCGTTTTCGAGTTTCTTAAATTAATAGTCTCATTTTTATGTATATAACTCATTGTTAAAATACCTAATGAGATACATACTTATAATAAAATCATGTTAACTATATATATAACCATATATATGTCATCCTATAGTTTTTACAAGTTTTAACGTTCGTGAATCACCGGTCAACTTGGGTGGTCAATTGTCTATACGAAACCTATTTCAATTAATCAAGTCTTAACAAGTTTGATTGCTTAACATGTTGGAAACACTTAATCATGTAAATAACAATTTCATTTAATATATATATAAACATGGAAAATTTCGGGTCACTACACAAGTGACGGAGCCGTTAAGTGTTTTAACGGGGACATCACACTTAGCACCTTCAACTATTGCCATTATTGGTTTTTCATGTATTGATTTCTCCTTAAGCTCTTCAACCAACACTCGTTTGTGCAAATGATCAAAGGTTAAAGTAGCTAACTTGCTCAAGACATCAGCCTTTTTGTTCTTATTTCGAGGGATTTGTACGACTTCAAGGTTATCAAATTTCTTTGAAATTGCCTCCACCAACTTTACATATTGCCTCATGGATGTATCCCTTGCATCAAACGTTCCATTAACCTGCTGGGCAATGATTTGAGAATCAACATATGCTCGTAAATTTGTTATGCCCATTTCTACCGCTATGCGGAGGCCGGAGAGCAATGCCTCATATTCTGCTTCATTATTTGAAGCATAAAAAAAAAATTTCAATGCTCTGTCTGAACTTGTTAAAACTTGTCCTGCACCTGTTCCCTCTTCACTGGATGCTCCATCAGTGTGTAACTCCCACACATGCTGTTGTGGTGTCATTTTGTTGTCATACTCTACTTTTTCATTTGTTTCCAAGAGGAAATCTGCCAAAATTTGTCCTTTAATTGCATTCCGGGGAGCAAAATTGATTTCATACTCCCCCAACTCGATGGCCCATTTTGCTAAACGGCCAGATGATTCTGGACGCCGGAGTATTTGCTTCAACGGCTGATCTGTTAACACTAAGATTGGATGACCTTGAAAATATCTTCGTAAATGCCGCGCAGTATGCACAAGGGCATAAACCATGCGATGAAGTGGTGGATAATTTATTTCACTAAGCTGCAACACTTTGCTAACAAAATATATGGGCATTTGCACGCCGTTCCGTTCTGCGATTAAGACATAACTTATCGCTTCTTTTGAGACAGCTAAGTACAAAATTAAGGTTTCCCCTTCTTTTGGTGCTGTTAATGTAGGTAACGTTTTTAGCAACTGCTTGACCTTATGGAATGCATTTTCGGCTTCCGCCGTCCATACAAAATCTTTTTTATTTAAACAGCCTTTTAACACCTTCATGAATGGAAGCGACTTTTCAGCTGCTCTGGACAAGAATGTTGTTAATGCTGCTAGACATGTTGTTAATGTTGCTAGATATCCATGCAACCGTTGAACATCTTTCTTGCTAGTTGGCGACTTCATGTCTTCAATTGCTTGAATTTTCTTAGGATTAGCTTTAATACCACGTTCTGTGACAATATGACCTAAGAATTTTCCCTCTTCCACACCAAACGTGCACTTCTTGGGATTTAATTTCATATTGATTTTTCGTAGAGATGCAAAAGTCTCCTGTATATCTCGTAACATCTTTTCTTCAGTATGACTTTTGATGACAATGTCATCAACATAAGCTTCTAAATTACGCCCAATTTGATCCTTAAACGCCATATCAATAAGTCGTTGATATGTTGCTCCTGCATTCTTCAGACCAAAAGGCATTTTCGTGTAACAGAATATGCCTTCCGTCATGTGAAAAGCCGTTTTGTCTTCATCTTTTAAGGCCTTAGGTATTTGATGATACCCCTTAGCTGCATCTAAGAAACATTTAAATTGATATCCTGCCAATGATTCAACCTTCCAATCAATTTCAGGCAAAGGATAATTATCCTTTGGACATGCTTTATTGATATCCGTGAAATCCACACACATCCGCCATGAATTGTCTGGCTTCCTAACCATGACTGGATTGGCCACCCATGTCTGATATTTGACCTCTCACAAGATCCCAGCATCCACCAAACTTCGTACCTCATTACGGAGGAATTTGCTTCTTTTTGACGCCATGCCTCGCTTCTTCTGACAAACAGGATGTATGTTGGGATTCACGTTTAGCCTATGCTCTGCAACTTCCCTTGGAACACCAGTCATATCAGACGGTTGCCATGCAAAAATGTCTAAATTTGTTGTTAAAATGTTGTATAACGTTTCTTTACATTCTGCGGATAACGTGTGCCCAATTATGATTTTCCGATCTGGAAATTTAAGATTCGGTGAAATTGACCCATCATCGTGTATGATTGGTTTAATTATTGCCTTTGTTACTTAAGAACACTCAATTGACTTCTGCCGTTATTCATATAACGTTGCTACTCCGCCTGGCGTTGGAAACTTCATCATGCCATGTACAGTTGATGTTACAGCTCCAAACGTCATTAAAGCAGTTCTTCCTAAAATTATGTTGTACTGTGAATTTTCTTTAACCACCAGGAACTCAATATTGGCTGTGCGTCGTAGGGGTGACTTGCCAAAGGTTACTTCAAGCAGAATACTTCCTTCAGACCAGGACGGTTCACTTGTAAAACTTGCTAACGGCACATATGTTTCCTTCATTTTTCTTGTACATCTTTAGGAAGCTGTATGAAGTAATGTTCATACATAATATCTGCTCCAGCTCCTGTGTCAGTATAAATGTTGCGTATTAAGCAATTAGAAACTCGTGCTTCTATAACCACTGGACCATTGGATGGATTTGTGTTGAACATAGAAGGAAATGATATTAATTGCTCTTCCCAATCTTCTAACACTTCTGCCTTCCTCCGTTGTCCAGCTTTCCATGGATGTATCATTCCTACTTCTATAGGTACCAATTCGTTACCCTCGCCTTCTTTGTCAGTGTTGGTGAGATGATTCGTCTTAATAATGGATGGCGCCATTGTTAACACCTATTTCCTTATGAGGTAAGGATTAGTGTGCCAACACGATAATAGAAGTAATCTAGCTTTAGGTGGGCGTGTGTTGCCGATTGATGTTTGCTCTTGGGAAATAATCCCTGCCGACCCGGTTCACAAGTATAGAAACTTGTGGGGTGGCTTAATGTAGTGACCCGAACTTTTCCTTGTTTATATATATTAATTGAGATTGATATTTACATGATTAAATGTTTCCAACATGTTAAGCAATCAAACTTGTTAAGACTTGATTAATTGAAATATGTTTCATATAGACAATTGACCACCCAAGTTGACCGGTGATTCACGAACGTTAAAACTTGTAAAAACTATATGATGACATATATATGGATATATATATATAGTTAACATGATACTATGATAAGTAAACATATCATTAAGTATATTAACAATGAACTACATATGTAAAAACAAGACTACTAACTTAATGATTTTTAAACGAGACATATATGTAACGATTATCGTTGTAAAGACATTTAATGTATATATATCATATTAAGAGATATTCATACATGATAATATCATGATAATATAATAATTTAAAATCTCATTTGATATTATAAACATTGGGTTAACAACATTTAACAAGATCGTTAACCTAAAGGTTTCAAAACAACACTTACATGTAACGACTAACGATGACTTAACGACTCAGTTAAAATGTATATACATGTAGTGTTTTAATATGTATTTATACACTTTTAAAAGACTTCAATTCACTTATCAAAATACTTCTACTTAACAAAAATGCTTACAATTACATCCTCGTTCAGTTTCATCAACAATTCTACTCGTATGCACCCGTATTCGTACTCGTACAATACACAGCTTTTAGATGTATGTACTATTGGTATATACACTCCAATAATCAGCTCTTAGCAGCCCATGTGAGTCACCTAACACATGTGGGAACCATCATTTGGCAACTAGCATGAAATATCTCATAAAATTACAAAAATATGAGTAATCATTCATGACTTATTTACATGAAAACAAAATTACATATCCTTTATATCTAATCCTTACACCAACGACCAAAAACACCTACAAAAACTTTCATTCTTCAATTTTCTTCATCTAATTGATGTCTCTCAAGTTCTATCTTCAAGTACTAAGTGTTCTTCATAAATTCTACAAGTTCTAGTTACATAAAATCAAGAATACTTTCAAGTTTGCTAGCTCACTTCCAATCTTGTAAGGTGATCATCCAACCCCAAGAAATCTTTGTTTCTTACCGTAGGTTATCATTCTAATACAAGGTAATAATCATATTCAAACTTTGGTTCAATTTCTATAACTATAACAATCTTATTTCAAGTGATGATCTTACTTGAACTTGTTTTCGTGTCATGATTCTGCTTCAAGAACTTCGAGCCATCCAAGGATCCGTTGAAGCTAGATCCATTTTTCTCTTTTCCAGTAGGTTTATCCAAGGAACTTAAGGTAGTAATGATGTTCATAACATCATTCAATTCATACATATAAAGCTATCTTATTCAAAGTTTTAAATTTGTAATCACTAGAACATAGTTTAGTTAATTCTAAACTTGTTCGCAAACAAAAGTTAATCCTTCTAACTTGACTTTTAAAATCAACTAAAAACATGTTCTATATCTATATGATATGCTAACTTAATGATTTAAAACCTGTAAACACGAAAAACACCGTAAAATCGGATTTACGCCGTCGTAGTAACACCGCGGGCTGTTTTGGGTTAGTTAATTAAAAACTATGATAAACTTTGATTTAAAAGTTGTTATTCTGAGAAAATGATTTTTATTATGAACATGAAACTATATCCAAAAATTATGGTTAAACTCAAAGTGGAAGTATGTTTTCTAAAATGGTCATCTAGACGTCGTTCTTTCGGCTGAAATGACCACCTTTACAAAAATGACTTGTAACTTATTTTTCTGACTATAAACCTATACTTTTTCTGTTTAGATTCATAAAATAGAGTTCAATATGAAACAATAGCAATTTAATTCACTTAAAACGGATTTAAAATGAAGAAGTTATGGGTAAAACAAGATTGGATAATTTTTCTCATTTTAGCTACGTGAAAATTGGTAACAAATCTATTTCAACCATAACTTAATCAACTTGTATTGTGTAACGACCCTGGTTTTTCCAACGTTATTTGTTAATAATAATTATTATTAATACGTGTGATTAAACGAATGTAAGTAATTACATTTACATGTTTTCATGATTGCCCGTACTTGACTTTTAAGAGCCCGAAACGTCTTTGTGACACACGAAACTTCACGAATAATACTTTTAGAATATTATTTGCATTCATGATTATTTATTTTTAATCATTTTAATTAACCAAGGTTAGTGGTTAATTACTTGGGCTTTATTTAGTTAAATTGCATCTTTATTTAAACTTGGGCCTTTAATTAATGGACTTGGACTAGTAAACCCACCCTACACTTGTAATGGACTAGTAAGCCCACTTGTTAAGCTAGATTTATATTAAGGATAAGTGTGGTTAATTAAACTAAATGGGAGACAAAGTTGTCTCAAGCATGCAAGACTTCCTTTAACTTATTACTCTTCTTAGCTTCCACCATCTTTCCAAGGCTTGAAAGCACATTTTGACCTTCCCCTTTCATCCCCAAAACCGTCCACCTTGACTAGCATATGGGGAGTTCATTTTTCACTTCACTTGTTACTTGTATACTTGCATTTCCATTTCTTTTCACACACACACAAACTTCTCTCAACTTTCTCTCCTTTTTCTCTCTAGTTTGTAAGTAAGCAAAACTCTATCTCTTCTCCTTTTCTCTCTTAAAAACCGTGGCCAAGAACTACTCTAATCCATCATCATCTTTTGTTTATTACTTGCTTGTTTGTAAATTGTTACTTGTTTGTTGTAAAGATCAAGTCTCTTTAGCTTGAATCTTCTTAAATCTTGATTTCTTCTTTTGATTTTGAAGAACCAAGAACAAGAACTCAAACTCACTAGTTTGTAGTTCCATAATTATGTAATTTCATGTTTCAAGTTCATAAACCTTAAGATCTTTCTTTGTTTTCATGATTTGTAGACTTGAACTCTTAAGATTCAAAACTTAGTTGAATCTTCTCAAGCATGATACAAACATGAACAAATACTTAAAGATCTAGTTACTTACTTTATTTATGTTCACTTTAATTTCATGTTTTCAAATTCATAAGTTTCAAAACTTTCTTATTGTTTATATTGTTGACTTGAACTATTAAGATCTACACTTTGGTTTGATCTTCTCAAGTATGAAACAAATGTGAACATAAAACTTGTAGATCTAGTTATTTGTTTCACTTTTACTTAGTTAAATTTGTGATTTATGTTCATGGTCAAGTACTTACTAGTTAAAGACTTGATTATTATTCTTGAAACTTTGTAAGTTCAAGACATAGAAGTGTAACTTGCTAGTTACAACTTCACATACTTGTGTTGATTTAACTTAAGTACTAGATCTATACATTTGAAACTAAGATCTTCAAGATCTACTAAGAACTAAGTTCTACAACCTAAGATCTTGTGTACTTAAGTTTATTTTCAAGTTTGTAGCTTATGACTAGTTTTAAAGTTGATGTATGTGTTAGATCTAAGACTTTGATGAAACTTTGGATCATCAAACATCATACAACTCTTAAGTGAGTTGATCTACATGTCTTAGACTCACACTTGTGTTGCTAGTGTCACAACTTAGTTAGTATTACTTTCATTGTTCATGTGTGTGTAGATCTAGGACTTGATGTAACTTTGGTTCATCAAATTAAAATGTCTTAGACTTGCACTAGGGTTATGATGGCCAAGACTTGGTTAATATGATGTAAACACATCCATGAGTTGTACACTTGAAGCTATATGCATCAAGGATGAGAGCCATGATGAACATCAAGCACCAAGACCACCGGAACCCTCCAAACTTTCTGCTTTCTGTCCCAAAGTATCTGACCTACTGTTTCTGGACCAGACCAGTAGTTCTGGGCTGATACCATCTTGATTTTTGGATAGAACTTTTCGAGTAGATAATGTTTCATTTAGGATTCGTCTTCATCCGAGTTACGGTTTAGGATTTATGGCCCTCCGTTCGTCACTATGTCCTTTAACGTTGTGCAGAAAATTTCTGACCTACTCGCACTTAGACCGTCGCCACGGTCAAACCAAGACAAGTTTGCTTCTGTAAATTTTACCACACTTAAGGGAATCATATACGGAGCCATGGCCACTGGTCTCACCTTAATTCAGTAAGGGTAGAGGCCGTGGTGACTGACCGAAGTCAGACTTTGTTGAAAACTACTTTCATAAACGAAACTTACTTTACGCCTTTTGTTTAATGATGATTGATGATGACCCTTAAGACCTTAAATACATACTTGTAAACCTATTAAGACGATTTACTGACTTAGTACTATTTGACTTAGGTTGAGGACTTCGGACCATTTACTTGCACACCTTTCCCGACTACTACTTTACCGCCACATATCATTGTGAGTTATAGCATTCCCTTTTTACTTTAACTTATTTTGGGAACTGAGAATACATGCGGATTTTACGTTTTACATACTAGGCACGAGTACTTAAACTTATATATGTGTGGGTTATACAACGGCATAAACATTCCCTTTAGCTCGGTAACGTTTAATCATTGGTTTTTGAACCGTGAACGCGAATCTTAGATATGGATCCATAGGGTTTGACATCCCCACTCGGGCTAGTAGCGCTAGCATTTAACGAGTGTTTAATACTTCGAGGTTTATACGCACTTGCCAAGTGCACTTTAAGGGGGTACATTAAACGTTAAGTTAGTTACCGGGTGCCCACGGTTAAGCATATACTTTTACATACTTTTGAACGCTCGTTGTTGTACTGAAATCTCGTGGCCTACTTACATTACTGTTATACTTAAACTATAGCTCACCAACCTTTGTGTTGACCTTTTTAAGCGTGTGTTTCTCAGGTGCTTGAAGTCGCTTCCGCTATCTTACTAGTCGTGCCGTAGAACCCGCTGCCTAGAGTTGTTATCGCATGACTACTTATCTTGCATTCAAACTTATTTATTTTTGAAACTATGTTATGTAATGACCATTGGGGTCTCGTACACTTATTTATTGCTTCTACTTAACGAAGCATGCTTTTGAATTGTAAAACATTTGACGTTTGTTAAGACGTCACTTTTATTAATGAATGCAAACTCTGTTTTGAAAACGCATATAGTACTTAACCTTGTAATGATCCTGTTGATGATGGTCCGTACATGATGATTTAGTACGGGGCGTCATATTTGGTATCAGAGCCAGGTTGTAGGTAATTAGGTTGCATTAGTGAGTCTAAGACCGACCCGAGTAGGATTCACTAATAGGACTAATCTACAACTTGCTAGTTTACGTGTTTCTGCTGAACTTACTGCATGCTGCTGCTTACTGTTACCGCTATATGCCACATGCTATTACATGATTTCACTACTGCATGATGCTACTTGCTTTCGATTGCATGCTACCTTCATACGAATTACTGATATTGCCATGCTACTTATTGTCATACATGATTTAAACTGTTGGCCTATTATTTGCTTGCTTTATGACATACTGACATTGAAAATTTATTTTTCCTTGTTCAAATGTCGGATGTTCCACCTGCTGGCATTTCGGGCAGTACAGACTCAGACCCCGTCGCCCTACCTACTGCTACACCTGCTGCTGCTACTGCCGATACACCGGCCCCGACACCCACTAGTGATCGCGGCGCTTCCACTTCCGGAGATGGTACTAGTGCACCTGCCCCAGTTTCTGCTCCCGGACCCTCGAGGTCACAGCCCCGCATTGGTGGTATTGAGAACCCCGCAGAGTTCGGGGAAGGGCCTTTTCGTAACCACATGCGCACGCCTTGCCGACGCACTCCCGACGGACGTTTAGTCGTGATTCCGCCAGGCAGACACCGACAGATGTTGGCCGCCTTCGGACGCTTTGGATTACCAGCTCAGCCACCAGTGTCACCACCACACGATTTGGATGACTCATCATCTGCCGATTCTTCATCATCAGAAGACTCCAGCGATGATGAGGATCCTGCTGATAGACCTATTCAGGCACCCTCCACCCCGCCGAAGAAGCGGTACCGTTCCGACGGCACCGTCATTCCAGGGGTGAAAGGAGGTCGTGCTTTTACTGATGCTTTTGGCCATCGACATAGGGTTACTGCTCGTAAACGAGTTGTGCCATACCCTGCCGACCCACAGATACGTAAGGTTCCCCGTTACGTATTGACTATTCCTGGAACCGTACCACCTAGATTCAGATACGCACCACTTACATCTAGGGATGTACCGTCTACATCCGGAGCCAGACTATCTACATCAGCACCACCGGCACCACCCACACCACCCGCCCCACCTGCACCGCCTGCCCCACCAGCTCCCTCTAACGAGGAACTGATGAGGGAGATTGAGACTCTCCGAGCTCGAGTCACTGAGCTCGAGGAGCAGTTGGCTCGAGGAGTAGTTCACCCACCTTCACCGTAGGACTTTGTATTTAGATTTCATGATGTAATCTAGTTATAGTTTCATGTATTTCATATGTATTGTACGAACTTATTCAGATGTATGAAACTTATTATCATTAACAAATGGAACTTTGCGTTATTTAATTCTTGCACGATGTTCTATTTACATTGCTGTACGATGATTCTGTGATGTTTGTACCTAGATGCATTATTTAATAACATGTGATGTTTTGATTCCATGATTGGTCACTATATACTGTATTATTACTACTTGCATGCTGGATTTTGACTTGGGTCAAAATTTTTGTTTAGAATACCATGGCTAACGGAAGAACCACACCTACCGCCGCCCAGATTGAGGACATGATCAGCGAACGGGTCGCTGCAGCCCTAGCAGAAAGAAATCTCCAAGCTCCACCGCCACCACCACCAGTTATCCCACCCGTTCGAAATGGGTGTACATACAAGGAATTCCAGAGCTGCAAACCGCATAACTTCAGCGGCACCGAGGGACCAGTTGGTCTCACCAGATGGTTCGAAAAGTTGGAATCGGTATTCAGGGTTAGCAATTGTTCGGAAGCTAACAAAACGAAATTTGCATCTTGCACGCTTTCTGACGGCGCGCTAACGTGGTGGAACACGTTAGCTCAAGCGAAAGGTATCGATGAGGCGTATGCTATGCCATGGGAGGAATTCAAGGCGGCTATGATTGATGAGTATTGTCCAAGAACCGAAATTCAGAAGATGGAAATTGAATTCATGCAGTTGAAGGCCGTAGGGAACGACCTTAACAGTTATAATCGTAGGTTTTTGGAGTTAGCATTAATGTGTCCGACCATGGTCACCCCCGAATTTAAGTGCTTGGAAAAATACTTCTCGGGACTTCCTAAGTCCAACAAGGGTAATGTTACCTCATCCAAGCCACCAAGCATTCCCGAAGCAATGCGCATGGCGCATACTCTCTTGAATCAAATCATCCTTGACGAGCCGGAGAAGGCTAAGTTTGAAACTGGTAGTGGCGAGAAGAGGAAATGGGACAACAACCACAACAACAACAGGGGTAGGAACTATGATCAAAACCCGGCGAAGCGACATGAAGGGTTCAGGCAAAACAACAACAACACCAACCCCAACAACAACAACAGCTCCAATCCGAACTACAAGGGAACTTTACCACAATGCAAGAGGTGTTATAAGCACCACACCGGGTATTGCAATGTTGTCTGTGAGAAATGCCAACGGACTGGGCATGTTGGTAAGGATTGTAAGGTTACTACTTTGAACGTGAAGCCAAACCACAACAACAATGGGCCTAGGAAATGTTATGAGTGTGGAAAGGCGGGCCATTTCAGAAACGAGTGCCCAAACAAGCGTAAGGATGGCGGACCACCACGTGTTAGAGCCTTCAATGTTAATGCAAGGGACGCACGCGACAACCCCGACTTGGTGACAGGTATATTCAAAATCAACAATCTTTTAGCTTCTGTCCTATTTGATACTGGTGCCGATAGGAGCTATGTGTGTAGACATTTTTGTGATAAGTTAGATTGGTCGTTAGTTCCTTTAAAGGAAAGTATGCTTGTCGAGGTAGCCAACGGAAAACTTGAAAAAGTGGACCAAATTGGCCGAGGGGATATTATCAACATAGCCGGTATAGACTTTGAGATAGACTTGATACCCATTAAGTTGGGGAGTTTTGATGTTATTGTTGGCATGGACTGGTTGACTAAGATAAGAGCCGAGATTATTTGTGGAGACAAAGCTCTTCGTATACCCCAAGGAGACGGTGAGCCACTAACCATTTATGGCGAGAGATGTACCTCGCAACTGAACCTCATTAGTTGCGTAAAAGCGCAAAAGATAATGAAGAAGGGACGCCTTGCTGTCCTAGCTCATGTGAAAACCGTAGGAACCGAGGAGAAGAAAGTGGAAGATGTGCGTATTGTGAACGAGTTCTCCGATGTCTTTCCCGAAGAATTGCCTGGATTACCGCCACCGAGGGCAGTAGAATTTCAGATTGACTTAGTGCCAGGAGCTGCACCTGTAGCTCGCGCACCTTATAGACTTGCACCTTCCGAGATGCAAGAATTGCAAAGCTAACTACAAGAATTACTTGATCGAGGGTTTATTCAACCGAGTTCTTCGCCGTGGGGCGCGCCTGTGTTGTTTGTGAAGAAGAAGGATGGATCCTTCCGAATGTGTATCGACTACCGTGAGCTTAACAAATTAACAATCAAGAATCGGTATCCTCTCCCACGAATTGACGATCTTTTTGACCAACTGCAAGGATCGTGTGTTTACTCAAAGATCGATTAATGATCCGGCTATCACCAGTTGAGGGTGAAGGAAAGTGACGTGATGAAAACTGCATTTAGAACCCGCTATGGACATTATGAGTTTCTTGTAATGCCATTCGGTCTGACCAATGCACCTGCTGTATTTATAGACCTTATGAATCGTGTTTGCAAGCCATACTTGGACAAGTTTGTCATAGTCTTCATAGATGATATCCTCATCTACTCTAAGAGCGAATAAGAACACGAACATCATCTCCGATTGGTACTTGAACTCTTGAGACGAGAGCAACTCTACGCAAAATTTTCCAAGTGTGAATTTTGGTTGAAGGAAGTTCAGTTTTTGGGTCATGTTGTGAGTGACCAGGGCATCAAAGTCGATCCCGCCAAGATCGAAGCTATCAGCAAGTGGGAGACCCCCACTACTCCGACTCACATCCGCCAATTTTTGGGCCTTGCCGGTTATTACCGAAGGTTTATCGAAGGTTTCTCTCTGATTTCACGTCTGTTAACCGCACTCACTCACAAAGGAAAGAAATTTGTTTGGGGAGACGAACAAGAGAAAGCATTTCAATTTTTGAAACAGAAGTTAACCACCGTGCCTATCTTATCACTTCCTAAGGGTAATGACGATTTTGTTGTTTACTGCGACGCCTCGAAAACTGGTTATGGTTGTGTACTTATGCAACGCACGAAGGTCATCGCTTATGCTTCGCGTCAAATTAAGATCCACGAACGAAACTATACTACACACGATCTTGAACTTGGAGCCGTTGTCTTCGCGCTCAAATTGTGGAGGCACTACCTATATGAAACTAAATGCACTATCTTCACCGATCACAAGAGTCTCCAGCATATATTCGATCAGAAACATTTGAATATGAGACAACGAAGGTGGATTGAGACGCTAAATGATTACAAGTGTGAACTTCGCTACCATCCGGGTAAAGCCAACGTTGTTGCTGATGCATTAAGCCGAAAGGAGAGATCGGCACCTCTTCGTGTTCGAGCATTGAACATCACGATTCATTCCAATCTCCAGCACCAGATCCGAGCAGCCCAAGAACAGGCTCTCATAGAGAAGCACTTACGATATGAATATTTGAACATTCTCGTCTCCAAATTCGAGGTTAGAGAATCCGGACTCCGATGTTATGCCGGAAGGATTTGGGTACCTCGTTATGGAGACCTCCGAGGTCTCATACTTGATGAAGCTCACAAGTCTCGATATTCGATTCATCCCGGAGCGGGCAAGATGTACCACGATATTAAAGAACAGTATTGGTGGCCCAATCTCAAGAAAGACGTTGCAGCTTATGTTAGTAAGTGTTTGACTTGCTCGAAAGTTAAGGCCGAGCATCAAAAACCTTCTGGGTTACTTCAACAGCCGGAAATCCCACAATGGAAGTGGGAGATGATAACTATGGACTTTATCACCAAGCTGCAAAAGACAGTGGGCGGATACGATACCATTTGGGTTATTGTTGACCGTCTTACCAAGACTGCACATTTCTTAGCAATGAAAGAAACCGATACAATGGAGAGGCTTGCTCAACTCTACATTAAGGAAGTTGTATCACGACACGGCATACCCTTATCGATCATCTCCGATCGCGATCCTCGATTTGCTTCTAGATTTTGGCGTTCTTTGCAAGAAGCCATGGGAACTCGTCTCGACATGAGCACTGCTTATCACCCTCAGACTGACGGGCAAAGTGAACGAACGATTCAAACCTTGGAGGACATGTTGCGCGCATGTGTTATCGATTTTCGAAAGGCCTGGGAAAGGCATTTGCCACTCGCTGAATTCTCGTACAACAACAGTTATCACTCGAGCATTAAAGCTGCACCATTTGAAGCGTTGTATGGCCGCAAGTGCCGTTCTCCTCTTTGTTGGGCCGAACTAGGTGAAGTGCAACTCACCGGGCCCGAGATAGTCCACGAAACTTCAGAGAAGATTGCTCAGATTCAAAACAGACTCAAGGTAGCTCGTGATCGCCAAAAGAGTTACGCTGATAGTAAACGTAAAGACTTCGAATTCAACATCGGTGATCGTGTTATGTTGAAGGTTGCACCCTGGAAGGGTGTGATTCGTTTTGGGAAGCGCGGAAAGTTAAACCCGCGGTACATTGGTCCTTTTGAAATTTTGGAGCGTGTTGGACCCGTTGCTTATCGTCTTGATCTTCTAGAACAATTGAGCTCAGTTCACCCTACCTTCCACGTGTCAAACTTGAAGAAGTGTCTCGCACCACCTGAACTTATTATACCATTGGAGGAACTTACTATTGATGACAAACTCCACTTCGTGGAAGAGCCCGTTGAAATCATGGAAAAAGAAGTCAAGGAGTTGAAACACAATAGGATTCCGATCGTCCGAGTTCGATGGAATTCCAAACGAGGACCTGAGTTTACTTGGGAACGAGAGGACCGCATGAGGCAGAAGTATCCTCACCTTTTCCCGCCTCCTCCATCACCTTCAGATTCAGCTTAAAATTTCGGGACGAAATTTTCTTTAACAAGTGGGTAATGTAACGACCCTGGTTTTTCCAACGTTATTTATTAATAATTATTATTATTAATACGTGTGATTAAACGAATGTAAGTAATTACATTTACATGTTTTCATGATTGCCCGTACTTGACTTTTAAGAGCCCGAAACGTCTTTGTGACACACGAAACTTCACGAATAATATTTTTAGAATATTATTTGCATTCATGATTATTTATTTTTAATCATTTTAATTAACCAAGGTTAGTGGTTAATTACTTGGGCTTTATTTATTTAAATTGCATCTTTATTTAAACTTGGGCCTTTAATTAATGGACTTGGACTAGTAAGCCCACCCTACACTTGTAATGGACTAGTAAGCCCACTTGTTAAGCTAGATTTATATTAAGGATAAGTGTGGTTAATTAAACTAAATGGGAGACAAAGTTGTCTCAAGCATGCAAGACTTCCTTTAACTTATTACTCTTCTTAGCTTCCACCATCTTTCCAAGGCTTGAAAGCACATTTTGACCTTCCCCTTTCATCCCCAAAACCGTCCACCTTGACTAGCATATGGGGAGTTCATTTTTCACTTCACTTGTTACTTGTATACTTGCATTTCCATTTCTTTTCACACACACACAAACTTCTCTCAACTTTCTCTCCTTTTTCTCTCTAGTTTGTAAGTAAGCAAAACTTTATCTCTTCTCCTTTTCTCTCTTAAAAACCGTGGCCAAGAACTACTCTAATCCATCATCATCTTTTGTTTATTACTTGCTTGTTTGTAAATTGTTACTTGTTTGTTGTAAAGATCAAGTCTCTTTAGCTTGAATCTTCTTAAATCTTGATTTCTTCTTTTGATTTTGAAGAACCAAGAACAAGAACTCAAACTCACTAGTTTGTAGTTCCATAATTATGTAATTTCATGTTTCAAGTTCATAAACCTTAAGATCTTTCTTTGTTTTCATGATTTGTAGACTTGAACTCTTAGGATTCAAAACTTAGTTGAATCTTCTCAAGCATGATACAAACATGAACAAATACTTAAAGATCTAGTTACTTACTTTATTTATGTTCACTTTAATTTCATGTTTTCAAATTCATAAGTTTCAAAACTTTCTTATTGTTTATATTGTTGACTTGAACTATTAAGATCTACACTTTGGTTTGATCTTCTCAAGTATGAAACAAATGTGAACATAAAACTTGTAGATCTAGTTATTTGTTTCACTTTTACTTAGTTAAATTTGTGATTTATGTTCATGGTCAAGTACTTACTAGTTAAAGACTTGATTATTATTCTTGAAACTTTGTAAGTTCAAGACATAGAAGTGTAACTTGCTAGTTACAACTTCACATACTTGTGTTGATTTAACTTAAGTACTAGATCTATACATTTGAAACTAAGATCTTCAAGATCTACTAAGAACTAAGTTCTACAACCTAAGATCTTGTGTACTTAAGTTTATTTTCAAGTTTGTAGCTTATGACTAGTTTTAAAGTTGATGTATGTGTTAGATCTAAGACTTTGATGAAACTTTGGCTCATCAAACATCATACAACTCTTAAGTGAGTTGATCTACATGTCTTAGACTCACACTTGTGTTGCTAGTGTCACAACTTAGTTAGTATTACTTTCATTGTTCATGTGTGTGTAGATGTAGGACTTGATGTAACTTTGGTTCATCAAATTAATGTCTTAGACTTGCACTAGGGTTATGATGGCCAAGACTTGGTTAATATGATGTAAACACATCCATGAGTTGTACACTTGAAGCTATATGCATCAAGGATGAGAGCCATGATGAACATCAAGCACCAAGACCACCGGAACCCTCCAAACTTTCTGCTTTCTGTCCCAAAGTTTCTGACCTACTGTTTCTGGACCAGACCAGTAGGTCTGGGCTGATCCCATCTTGATTTTTGGATAGAACTTTTCGATTAGATAATTTTTAATTTAGGATTCGTCTTCATCCGAGTTACGGTTTAGGATTTATGGCCCTCCGTTCGTCACTATGTCCTTTAACGTTGTGCAGAAAATTTCTGACCTACTCGCACTTAGACCGTTGCCACGGTCAAACCAAGACGAGTTTGCTTCTGTAAATTTTACCACACTTAAGGGAATCATATACGGAGCCATGGCCACTGGTCTCACCTTAATTCAGTAAGGGTAGAGGCCGTGGTGACTGACCGAAATCAGACTTTGTTGAAAACTACTTTCATAAACGAAACTTACTTTACGCCTTTTGTTTAATGATGATTGATGATGACCCTTAAGACCTTAAATACATACTTTTAAACCTATTAAGACGATTTACTGACTTAGTACTATTTGACTTAGGTTGAGGACTTCGGACCATTTACTTGCACACCTTTCCCGACTACTACTTTACCGCCACATATCATTGTGAGTTATAGCATTCCCTTTTTACTTTAACTTATTTTGGGAACTGAGAATACATGCGAATTTTACGTTTTACATAATAGGCACGAGTACTTAAACTTATATATGTGTGGGTTATACAACGGCATAAACATTCCCTTTAGCTCGGTAACGTTTAATCATTGGTTTTTGAACCGTGAACGCGAATCTTAGATATGGATCCATAGGGTTTGACATCCCCACTCGGGCTAGTAGCGCTAGCATTTAACGAGTGTTTAATACTTCGAGGTTTATACGCACTTGCCAAGTGCACTTTAAGGGGGTACATTAAACGTTAAGTTAGTTACCGGGTGCCCACGGTTAAGCATATACTTTTACATACTTTTGAACGCTCGTTGTTGTACTGAAATCTCGTGGCCTACTTACATTACTGTTATACTTAAACTATAGCTCACCAACCTTTGTGTTGACCTTTTTAAGCGTGTATTTCTCAGGTGCTTGAAGTCGCTTCCGCTATCTTACTAGTCTTGCCGTAGAACCCGCTGCCTAGAGTTGTTATCGCATGACTACTTATCTTGCATTCAAACTTATTTATTTTTGAAACTATGTTATGTAATGACCATTGGGGTCTCGTACACTTATTTATTGCTTCTACTTAACGAAGCATGCTTTTGAATTGTAAAACATTTGACGTTTGTTATGACGTCACTTTTATTAATGAATGCAAACTCTGTTTTGAAAACGCATATAGTACTTAACCTTGTAATGATCCTGTTGATGATGGTCCGTACATGATGATTTAGTAAGGGGCGTCACATATTGTATATTATGTAATCTTGAGATACCATAGACACGTATACAATGTTTCGACCTATCATGTCGACACATCTATATATATTTCGGAACAACCATAGACACTCTATATGTGAATGTTGGAGTTAGCTATACAGGGTTGAGGTTGATTCCAAAATATATATAGTTTGAGTTGTAATCAATACTGAGATACGTATACACTGGGTCGTGGATTGATTCAAGATAATATTTATCGATTTATTTCTGTACATCTAACTGTGGACAACTAGTTGTAGGTTACTAACGAGGACAGCTGACTTAATAAACTTAAAACATCAAAATATATTAAAAGTGTTGTAAATATATTTTAAACATACTTTGATATATATGTATATATTGTTATAGGTTCGTGAATCAACCAGTGGCCAAGTCTTACTTCTCAACGAAGTAAAAAACTGTGAAAGTGAGTTATAGTCCCACTTTTAAAATATAATATTTTTGGGATGAGAATACATGCAGGTTTTATAAATGATTTACAAAATAGACACAAGTACGTGAAACTACATTCTATGGTTGAATTATCGAAATCGAATATGCCCCTTTTTATTAACTCTGGTAATCTAAGAATTAGGGAACAGACACCCTAATTGACGCGAATCCTAAAGATAGATCTATTGGGCCTAACAAACCCCATCCAAAGTACCGGATGCTTTAGTACTTCGAAATTTATATCATATCCGAAGGGTGTCCCGAAATGATGGGGATATTCTTATATATGCATCTTGTTAATGTCGGTTACTAGGTGTTCACCATATGAATGATTTTTATTTCTATGTATGGGGTGTGTATTGAAATATGAAATCTTGTGGTCTATTGTTACGATTTGATATATATAGGTTAGACCTATAACTCACCAACACTTTTTGTTGACGTTTAAAGCATGTTTATTCTCAGGTGAATACTAAGAGCTTCCGCTGTTGCATACTAAAATAAGGACAAGATTTGGAGTCCATGTTTGTATGATATTGTGTAAAAACTGCATTCAAGAAACTGATTTGGATGTAACATATTTGTATTGTAAACCATTATGTAATGGTCGTGTGTAAACATGATATTTTAGATTATCATTATTTGATAATCTACATAAAGCTTTTTAAACCTTTATTTATGAAATAAAGGTTAAGGTTTGTTTTAAAATGAATGCAGTCTTTGAAAAACGTCTCATATAGAGGTCAAAACCTCACAACGAAATCAATTAATATGGAACGTTTTTAATCAATAAGAACGGGACATTTAAGTTGGTATCCGAGCGTTGGTCTTAGAGAACCAGAATTTTGCATTAGCGTGTCTTATCGAGTTTGTTAGGATGCATTAGTGAGTCTGGACTTCGACCGTGTTTACTTGAAAAATGATTGCTTAACAAATTTTGTTGGAAACTATATATTTTTAACATGTGAATATTATGTGATATATTAATCTCTTAACGCGTTTGATATTATGTGATAGATGTCTACCTCTAGAACAAGTCCCATTGACTCACCTAATAATAATGAAGAGTCAAATGTAAATTGGAATGATTCGTGGACTGATTCACAAGTTCCTGAAGAGGAACCGAAAGAAGAGTCGGAACCGGAAGAACAATCGGAACAGGAAGAAGAATCGGAACCGGATGAAGAAATAGAACCGGTTGGGGAAATAATAAAACGGTTAAGTAAAAGAAAATCCTCAACCAACCGACCAAGGTTAATTATGGTCAATGGTGTTTCCGCCAAGGAAGCAAAATATTGGGAGGATTACCAATTCTCCGATGAATCGGATTCCGACGAGAATTCCGATGATGTTATAGAAATTACCCCAACTGAATTTAAAAAGGCAAAAGAAAATAATAAGGGAAAGGGCATACAAATAGAGAAATCTAATTCCAACCCCGATGAACTTTATATGTATCGTCAACCCCCGAAGCCCTTAAATTGTAACAATGACCCGGGAACCTCTAAACCACCAGGTTTTTCTAAACCGTTGTGGAAAACGACAGCTCGTATTAGTGGAACATCATATATCCCTAGAAACTTGGCAAAACGAACTAAAACCAAAGAAGAAGAAACGAGCGAGTCAGAATAAGATAGTTGTATTCGTGTGGTGTAATATATGTAATATAGTGTGCTTATGCTTTATGATATATGTAAAAATTGCTTGTATTAATAAGTATTTTTTTTTATGAATCTAACTCTTGTCTATTTTACAGTATAAAAATACAAAATGTAACAACCCAAACCAATCCGCGAACAAACCACGTGAAAATACAAAATAAAAAAAATTTGCTGCACAGTGAACTGGCGCGGCGCGCCATTCGGGTCTGTCCGAAAAGTCTCAAAATGCGAAAAAGATTGACTAGTTCCCGACACTTTTAGATGAAACGCTTTTTACCATACATCCAAATATGTAAAACTAACCTGTTTCTATTATAAAATCAATGTTTTACAATCGGGGCCCACATCAGCCGTTTTACGAGTTTAATACAATTTACGAGTTTCGACCACCAAAAAGTTTAAGTTCCAAACTACACAATGAGCATGGCGTTTGGGATTAAACTACCCAATTATCGGTCAAACTCCAAGAGCTACTAAAGCCAAAAGCGTCCCCTAGCATCAAGCGGGATCTCTAGTCCAAAACGATGCACTTACCCTTGTCCAAAACCGAACCTATAAAAATAGTAAACAACGAGAGGGTAAGCAAAGCTTAGTGAATGCAATAATTATACGAATACATATATAATTATACCTACTTGCATACACTTACACACCAAACCGCAAGCACGCTAGCATACACATTTAGCTTATCGTCACAATAACAAGCTATAAATCTCTAATACCACAAGCTAGCATAACAATCGCATATAAATATAACTCGAATAATATAATATGCTTACAACACAAATAACCATGGTTAACCAATAGTACAAGGGAACGGCGCTCGCGAAAACGCCATCGGTGTTCATAACATCTGTTAGGGCACTTAACACCTCGCACCACTAACCCCTAGGGTGGCACCTTAACACCTTGGCACATCACCCCGAGTGGCATCTTAACACCTCGATGCATCACTCATTATTTTACGGAGTGGTGTCTTAACACCTCGACACTACACTCCTAGGTGGCATCTTAACACCTCGATGCTACACCCGAGTGGCATCTTAACACCTCGATGCTACACTCTTCACGTGAAACATGGTGTCTTAGCACCTCGACACTACACATTTCACGCTACAACAAATAGATACATTATATACATACGCATATAATTATTCCACTCACCTCGAATACTTGAAGAACGTATTCCGCGATCTTAACTTCCTCCGCCGACTTCACGCAAATCACCTACACAAAGTATAAATGCAAATAAGCTACTCACTATGCTTATTTGACCTAAACAACACTTATGTTCTTCAAGAACATCCTACTTGACCAACTTTGACCAACTTTGACCAATGACCATTTTTCGCTCGAAAACCTTCATAATCACAAATGACTTGTGATTATGCCTTAACAACATCATTTAAACATGCCTTGGTCAATCGATCACTCGTTTAAACACACGACCCGCCCATTTGGTCCCTAAGTGTGTTTTACACCTTTTTTATGCATAAAACGATACTCGAAAATCCAAAACTAACGAGACCACTTCCCACGTTCCCGAAATACCTAAATACACCTCTTTTAGGCTTTAAACACATTTTAGATTAACATTTACACAAAACACATTTTAACCTAAAAACTAGTCAAAACACCAAATTTGTGAACTTACACTTCTAATCACTTATAACCTAAGTTAGCTAGTGATTTAAAAACTTGAACATGCTCATTGTGACGACCCAGGAATTTTCGACCAAATTTAAACTTAATCTTTATATGTTTCAGATACGATAAGCAAAGTCTGTAATGTTAAGTCTCAAAATTTTGAACTGTTTACATACAATCAAATTAACTTCGACCATTTACGACGATTCACGAACTATTACATATAAATAATCAAATACATATATATTTAAATATATAAATATATATAATACTTTGAAATATAGTTGTTTTAATATATGATTTAAATTATAAAATAATATAAGAGATAATAAAATTTATTATATAAAATAAATCTATATATATATATATATATATATATATATATATATATATATATATATATATATATATATATATAAAGTATATTAAATATATTTTGTGATTTCGAAGTTATTTAGTAAACAATGGTAACGCTCAATTGTAATACGATTAATAGTAAACGAGTTAAAAAGGAACTTATGTGATTTTAAAATAAACGGTGATACGAAAATGAGTTATATAAGTTATAGGCTTATTAAGAGTATATTTAGGACTAATTATTTAATTTTAACATTTTTTATATTTTACCCATAAATGAGAGGGACAGTTGATGTAATTTTTATTTATTAAGTTAGTGACTGAATTCTATACCATAATGACTAAAATAAATAAAGATATTTAATTTAAAAAAATAGGATTTTCGTGAATAACTTTATCCGCCACTGATTAACAACGGATCCCGATATAGTAGTCCCTATAAAGTGTCGGTAGTACAATGACAATTGAGTTTCACGGAGTGATTCTTTATTATTGATACAAATATTATATTATCTATGAACTGTAATAGTATTAATATATATATATATACATATATATATGTATATATATATATCTGTATATATATATATATATATATATATGTATATATATATGTATATATATGTATATATGTATATATATATATATATGGGAGATATATGCCAGTGATCAACCAAACCACATCATCATCATGATACTTCTTCCTCTTACATCTTTCTCTTTATTATTTCCTTCTTCATGAACTAAAAACTAAACCCAATTGTTTTAGTTGACATCGTTACCGGTTGTTTATTTAAGTTAACATGCGAGCAAGCTAGACTCGGAACCAAATCACCATGAGACACCACCCTTTGTAGATCACCACAACCAACGTACCATCTCACAACCACCATCTTCATTCCATCACCTCAAACCCACTTCCACCATAATCAACCATTTTATTTGTTAGTTTTACTCGACAAACAAACACCAACTTGATACGACTACTGTTGGGTTTTGTCACCGAAAACCGCCACCCTCAACCCATTTACACAACCACAATTGCCACCCTTCCACCTTCCTCTCACTTCTCTCTCTCTCTCTCTCTCTCTCTCTCTCTCTCTCTCTTATTTTTACAACCGAGAACCCCCACCATTGTTAAACCCGTTTGTTAATTTTAATAAACCGCTACTGCTGCTGATTGTTTTCCTATTACCGTTCGACAAACAGTCACCAATACATCACGATCACTGTATCTGCTGTTAACTTCATTCCATATTCTATTGAGCATTTTTAAAACAAGGAAATGGGTAATATATGTTCACTATTTTAAAAGTGTGTCAACATGAGTGTATTGAAGATTAAAACCACTTTACATCCTTAATTTACGGGACATTTTATGCAAGTGGAAAGTGATACCTTTTAGTGGCCGACCCAAATTAAAGTATAGCGACTTTTGATTTTTTTTTAAACGTGATGATGAAATGGATGATGAGGAACACGTATTGTTTCCTGTTTCTAATTACCGTTCAAGAAAATTTCCAAACCAAATCCAATTAATGGCTTTTGAATCCACTTAATTAATAGATGGGTCAATCAGATTTTTTTTTGCTAACAAACATGGGCCGAGACTTACAAATCCATCATTCATTTCTGGTTCCTACTCAGCAACACAAACACATACTATTAAGGGTAGAATAATGATGGTGACGAAGGGGTGGTACCCGAATAATGATGAACTTGTATGAGGTATGATGTACGTGATAATAGTTGCGGTCATGATGTCGTGAGTAAATGATAATGATGAAGGTTAAGACGATGAGCATGTCATGATGATAATGATCCATGATAATAATGAAGTACGTAAATAATGATGATGATAGATATGATACATATTAGCGAGAAGATGATGATAAGCGTGAGATGAAGATGATGATCATAAGATGATTGTGATGATGTGATGATAATAATGGATATTATGATGATAAGGTTCCACGATGATGGTATATGATGCATAAAATCACGAGTAAACGAGTGATAAATATGATACAAATATGATCATGATGATTAGGATGCTATGATTGAGTGATGATGAAGATAATGGTTAAGGTAATAATGATCACAAATATGATAATGGTAACCGTGAATGATAACGATAATATAGGTGATGTCAACAAGATAATAACAATACAAAGGTGACGATACACTAAGAAGATGACATAGGTTAGATGATGATGGTTGTTAAATGGCCCTGGTCGATCCAGTTTAAAAGAAGAGACAAGCGAAAGGGAAACAAATAGGATCGGGTTAAATAAATTGAAATCCTAATTCTTTTCAAAAAGGAAAGTATTAGACAGAGTAGTTGGTTTGGTATATTATTGGGTTAGCGGGACGTCGCGGGATCACACCCGGACTTGGGCAATTTTTTTAAGGACTACTCCTTTGAGGTAGTCTTTAGTACTACTCTTATTATTATTATTATTATCATTATTATTATGATTATTATTAATGTTGTTATTGTTAGTCTTGTAATTAATATTAGTACTAATATCATATTTATATGTATAAGAATTAGAAATATTATTATCATTAGTATTTTTATTATTAATATTATTATAAATTTTATCATTTAAGTATTATTATTATTCTGATTATTATTATTATTATTATAATTATTATTATGAATATGATTATTATTACTAATCTTATGACGAAAATAACACAAATTATTATTATTATCATTAACATTAATATTAGTATCAAGTTATTATTATTATTATTATTATTATTATTATTATTATTATTATTATTATTATTATTATTATTATTATTATTATTATTATTATTATTATTAATATAAGTATTAGTATTGCTTCTATTATTACTATTTTTATTAAAACTACCCTGATATCAAAAAAATTAACATTCCTACTAAAGTTATTTAAATCTCAGTTAGGTTAGTATTATTATTACAAATATTATTTATATAAATACTTACATATAACAAACTATCGATTTTTAATATAAAACTAAACATATATCATATATATAGATATATTAATATGACTGAATGAATAAATATTAATATTTTAAATGTATATATACAGCATAGATATATATAACATATAACTTAAGATATAATACATATAAATAAAATATCTGTAATAAATAAAATTTAGTATAAAAATTTATATAACTACAAACATATAAAAATTATATAATTAATAAATTAAATTTGGAGAATTCTATTATAAGTTTTAATAGAGATACAATTAATATAGGTTCGTGAATCCGAGGCCAACCCTGCATTGTTCAGTATCGTCGTACGAATATTTTTACTACAAAATATTGGATTGTGAGTTTCATTTGCTCCCTTTTTAAATGCTTTTGCAATATATATTTTTGGGACTGAGAATACATGCACTGCTTTTATAACTGCTTTACAAAATAGACACAAATACTTAAAACTACATTCTATGGTTGAATTATTAAACCGAATATGCCCCTTTTTAGTCTGGTAATCTAAGAATTAGGGAACAGACACCCTAATTGACGCGAATCCTAAAGATAGATCTATTGGGCCCAACAAGCCCCATCCAAAGTACCGGATGCTTTAGTACTTCGAATTTATCATGTCCGAAGGGAGTCCCGGAATGATGGGGATATTCTATATGCATCTTGTTAAGGTCGGTTACCAGGTGTTCACCATATGAATGATTTTTATCTCTATGTATGGGATGTATATTGAAATATGAAATCTTGTGGTCTATTAAAATGATGAAAATGATTGATTATGATAAACTAATGAACTCACCAACCTTTTGGTTGACACTTTAAAACATGTTTATTCTCAGGTATGAAAGAAATCTTCCGCTGTGCATTTGCTCATATTAGAGATATTACTTGGAGTCATTCATGGCATATTTCAAAAGACGTTGCATTCGAGTCGTTGAGTTCATCAAGATTATTATTAAGTCAATTATAGTTGGATATATTATGAAATGGTATGCTTGCCGTCAACTTTCGATGTAAAGAAAGTTTGTCTTTTAAAAACGAATGCAATGTTTGTAAAATGTATCATATAGAGGTCAAGTACCTCGCGATGAAATCAACTATTGTGGATCGTTTATAATGTATATGAACGGGACACTTCACTCATGAACTAACCAATTTCATCATCCAACCCTAAACCCACCAAAATGGTCTTCCTTATCAATTACTAGTTTAAATCTTCCATTTAACAACTAGTGGGTTTTGTTCAAGAACATACAATCAAAAGCCCTAATTATGAACATCAACTTGAATACGAATTTCGGAGTTAAGACTTACCACTACTATCTACTCGTAGCCGTGAACGAGGTGAACAACTTTGCTTCCTATGCCTTGACCCGAATTCTTCTTCTTCCTCTTCAATTGGAGCTTTATCCCACTAGAACTTTTTCTCTCTCAAGGGTTTGAAGTGTGTGGGTGAAGGAGAAATGAGTTAGGATAAGGTTTTGGATCAGTTTTGATGACCCCAAACCGATTCCAAGTGAAAAGACCAAAGTACCCCTCATTTAAGCACTTAAAAATGCTAAAAAAACGCATCAGACACTTTCGGCGCGACGCGCCAAATGGTGCGGCGCCGCTCCAATATGCAGGTCACATTTCAGAAACTTGTTTTGGCCATAACTTTTTGACCGTAGCTCCGTTTTTGATGAATCAAATATCGTTGGAAACGTAATAAGATATTCTTTCCAATGGTAAGGCTTTGAAACATCAACTCAAACTTTATTTGGGGTTGAAAAGATACGTACACACCTTGTCACTTCAGACCACGTCCAGTTTCCTTCGACGTTCGAGCAAGCAATACGTACACTTCATACACGCATCATACACCATAAATACATTATGTAAAATAAATATTTGGGTCTTACAACTCTCCCCCACTTAAACTCGATCACGTCCTCGTGATCTTCTCCACTTAACCAATCCGGAACTACTCAACGGTCCTCAATTATAAGTCCCAATCCGACTTTTCTAAGCAATTCTTCCCAACGAATCGCCTTTAACAACTAAAATCATCACCCGCAATTTTATCGAAACTAAAATCCGAGCACTAAAACCTGCTCAATCCCCCATACATCAGGAAAAACTCAACCGATCTCGTACCAAGATATCAACCCAATAGCGTACCCTTTCCAAGTACAATGCTAAAAACAACCAAATATCGACCTAAGGTCAACAACCCAAACGATGAAGACCAAGTAAAGACGAATCCTTACGGATAACACTTACCATCTAACACCCTTAGTAGTGCGCAAACATAGCTAATACGCAACTACCCAATTACGTGAGCAAAATACAGCTATTACATCACTAATCACACAACATGGTCCTTACGACCGAACCATCAGAGCTTAAAACAACCAGTAGTCCTCAAGTCCAACAACGCGTGTTCTCCTGGTTCGGGCAATTTATAATAATGTGGCCCGGTTTTCCACATTTATAACAAACTACATTGGCATAACTTGCTCCGACACTACTTGCTCCGCCATTACTCGTTCCGACACCATTTGTTCCTTTCGTTCTATTAACCCCTAGTCCGTAGACCTCACACTTCGCTGCGCTATGACCATTTCTTTTACACTTGTTGCAAAATTTGGTGCAGAACCCCGAGTGATACTTTTCACACCTTTGGCATAGCTGCTTCTGATTGTTGTTGTTGTTGCGGTTATTATTGTTGTTGGGATGATTGTTGTAGTTGCTGTTGTTGTTGTTGTTGTTGTTGTTGTTGTTGTTGTTGTTGGGCCGTTTGTTGTAGTTGCGATTGATGTTGCGATTGTTGGGATAATTGTTGCGATTATTGTTGTAATTGCTGTTGTTGTTGTATTGGTGATTCTTATCACCGTTTACCTCCCACTTTCTTTTGACTTGCTTCACATTGGCCTCTTCAGCAGTCTGTTCTTTAATTCTTTCTTCAATCTGGTTCACTAGTTTGTGAGCCATTCTACATGCCTGTTGTATGGAGGCGGGCTCGTGTGAACTTATATCTTCTTGGATTCTTTCCGGTAATCCTTTCACAAACGCGTCGATCTTCTCTTCCTCATCTTCGAATGCTCCCGGACACAATAGGCACAATTCTGTGAATCGTCTTTCGTACGTGGTAATATCAAATCCTTGAGTTCGTAACCCTTTAAGTTCTGTCTTGAGCTTATTGACCTCGGTTCTGGGACGGTACTTCTCGTTCATCAAGTGCTTGAATGCTGACCACGGTAGTGCGTACGCATCGTCTTGTCCCACTTGCTCTAGATAGGTATTCCACCATGTTAACGCAGAACCTGTGAAGGTATGCGTAGCGTACTTCACTTTGTCCTCTTCAGTACACTTACTTATGGCAAACACCGATTCGACCTTCTCGATCCACCGTTTCAATCCGATCGGTCCTTCGGTTCCATCAAATTCCAAAGGTTTGCAGGCAGTGAATTCTTTGTAGGTGCATCCTACACGATTTCCTGTAATGCTAGATCCAAGGTTATTGTTGTTATGTAGCACAGCCTGTACTGCGGCTATGTTTGAAGCTAGAAAAGTACGGAATTCCTCTTCATTCATATTCACGGTGTGTGGAGTAGTCAGTGCCATTTCCTTCAAAATAATCAAATGGAACAAGTTAATCATACAGAATATTAAGAGTAGTTAATAGTATTTCGTAGCATAATATGAACTCATTTATAAAAGCTTTTTCTTCATATTAGCATTTTATAAGTTTAAATTCGGGTAGTACCTACCCGTTAAGTTCATACTTAGTAGCTAATATACAATTCAACTACTACAATTCTATATGAAAAACTGATTATAATAATATTTCGCGTTCAAACTTTTACACAATATTTTACAAACTTACAATACCGCTTATTTTACATATAGCATGAAATATAGCACACAATAAATTTGATACAAGATGGTTGTGAAGATAATTCTAGCTAGTACACAAGTCGTTCAGCAAAGGCAATAAAGACACGTAATTCATACGTACAGAAACAAGTCATGCATTCTGGTTTTACTAGGATTACTTCCCATCCTTGGTCTTGTGGAACATATACGTTATGGTCATTGATAAGACATCGTGTTGTAATGTCGTTAAAGGGACGAGGGTTACGTAATGTCCAACAGTCCCGTAACAATCTAAAAACCTCATTTCTTACCCCAATTACCGACTCCGTCACTTGTGGGAATGTTTTGTTTAATAGTTGTAGCCCGATGTTCTTGTTCTCACTTTGGTGAGAAGCGAACATTACTAATCCGTAAGCATAACATGCTTCTTTATGTTGCATGTTAGCCGCTTTTTCTAAATCACGAAGTCCAATATTCGGATATATTGAGTCAAAATAATTTCTTAACCCATTGCGTAAAATAGCATTTGGGTTCCCCGCAATATATGCGTCAAAGTAAACACATCGTAACTTATGGATTTCCCAATGTGATATCCCCCATCTTTCGAACAAAAGCCTTTTATAAACCAAGGCATTCTTAGAACGTTCTTCGAATGTCTTACAAACTGATCTCGCCTTAAATAGTTGTGTCGAAGAATTTTGACCGACTCTAGACAAGATTTCATCAATCATGTCTCCGGGTAGGTCTCTTAAAATATTGGGTTGTCTATCCATTTTGTGTTTTTATACTGTAAAATAGACAAGAGTTAGATTCATAAAAAAAAATACTTATTAATACAAGCAATTTTTACATATATCATAAAGCATATGCACACTATATTACATATATTACACCACACGA
This sequence comes from Rutidosis leptorrhynchoides, assembly GCF_046630445.1. Classification (NCBI taxonomy): domain Eukaryota; kingdom Viridiplantae; phylum Streptophyta; class Magnoliopsida; order Asterales; family Asteraceae; genus Rutidosis; species Rutidosis leptorrhynchoides. The sequence goes on from NC_092343.1 coordinate 244,945,627, forward strand.
ATACAACTATCTTATTCCGACTCGCTTGTTTCTTCTTCTTCGGTTTTGGTTCGTTTTGCCAAGTTTCTAGGGATATATGATGTTCCCCTAATACGAGCCGTCGTTTTCCACATTGGTTTAGATAAACCTGGTGGTTTAGAGGTTCCCGGGTCATTGTTACAACTTACGGACTTCGGGGGTTGACGTTACATATAAAGTTCATCGGGGTTGGAATTAGATTTCTCTATTTTTATGCCCTTTCCCTTATTATTTTTTTTTGCCTTTTTAAATTCAGTTGGGGTAATTTCTATAACATCATCGGAATTCTCGTCGGAATCCGATTCATCAGAGAATTGGTAATCCTCCCAATATTTTGCTTCCTTGGCGGAAACACCATTGACCATAATTAACCTTGGTCGGTTGGTTGAGGATTTTCTTTTACTTAACCGTTTTATTATTTCCCCCACCGGTTCTATTTCTTCATCCGGTTCCGATTCTTCTTCCGGTTCCGATTCTTCTTCCGGTTCCGACTCTTCTTCCGGTTCCTCTTCGGGAACTTGTGAATCAGTCCACGAATCATTCCAATTTACATTTGACTCTTCATTATTATTAGGTGAGTCAATGGGACTTGTTTTAGAGGTAGACATCTATCACATAATATCAAACGCGTTAAGAGATTAATATATCACATAATATTAACATGTTAAAAATATATAGTTTCCAACAAAATTTGTTAAGCAATCATTTTTCAAGTAAACACGGTCGAAGTCCAGACTTACTAATGCATCCTAACAAACTCGATAAGACACACTAATGCAAAATTCTGGTTCTCTAAGACCAACGCTCGGATACCAACTGAAATGTCCCGTTCTTATTGATTAAAAACGTTCCATATTAATTGATTTCGTTGCGAGGTTTTGACCTCTATATGAGACGTTTTTCAAAGACTGCATTCATTTTAAAACAAACCATAACCTTTATTTCATCAATAAAGGTTTAAAAAGCTTTACGTAGATTATCAAATAATGATAATCTAAAATATCCTGTTTACACACGACCATTACATAATGGTTTACAATACAAATATGTTACAACAAAATAAGTTTCTTGAATGCAGTTTTTACACAATATCATACAAGCATGGACTCCAAATCTCGTCCTTATTTAAGTATGCGACAACGGAAGCTCTTAATAATCACCTGAGAATAAACATGCTTAAAACGTCAACAAAAATGTTGGTGAGTTATAGGTTTAACCTATATATATCAAATCATAATAATAGACCACAAGATTTCATATTTCAATACACATCCCATACATAGAGATAAAAATCATTCATATGGTGAACACCTGGTAACTGACATTAACAAGATGCATATATAAGAATATCCCCATCATTCCGGGACACCCTTCGGATATGATATAAATTTCGAAGTACTAAAGCATCCGGTACTTTGGATGGGGTTTGTTAGGCCCAATAGATCTATCTTTAGGATTCGCGTCAATTAGGGTGTCTGTTCCCTAATTCTTAGATTACCAGACTTAATAAAAAGGGGCATATTCGATTTCGATAATTCAACCATAGAATGTAGTTTCACGTACTTGTGTCTATTTTGTAAATCATTTATAAAACCTGCATGTATTCTCATCCCAAAAATATTAGATTTTAAAAATGGGACTATAACTCACTTTCACAGATTTTTACTTCGTCGGGAAGTAAGACTTGGCCACTGGTTGATTCACGAACCTATAACAATATATACATAATTATCAAAGTATGTTCAAAATATATTTACAACACTTTTAATATATTTTGATGTTTTAAGTTTATTAAGTCAGCTGTCCTCGTTAGTAACCTACAACTAGTTGTCCACAGTTAGATGTACAGAAATAAATCGATAAATATTATGTTGAATCAATCCACAACCCAGTGTATACGTATCTCAGTATTGATCACAACTCAAATTATATATATTTTGGAATCAACCTCAACCCTGTATAGCTAACTACAACATTCACATATAGAGTGTCTATGGTTGTTCCGAAATATATATAGATGTGTCGACATGATAGGTCGAAACATTGTATACGTGTCTATGGTATCTCAAGATTACATAATATACAATACAAGTTGATTAAGTTATGGTTGGAATAGATTTGTTACCAATTTTCACGTAGCTAAAATGAGAAAAATCATCCAATCTTGTTTTACCCATAACTTCTTCATTTTAAATCCGTTTTGAGTGAATCAAATTGCTATGGTTTCATATTGAACTCTATTTTATGAATCTAAACAGAAACAGTATAGGTTTATAGTCGGAAAAATAAGTTACAAGTCGTTTTTGTAAAGGTAGTCATTTCAGTCGAAAGAACGACGTCTAGATGACCATTTTGGAAAACATACTTCCACTTTGAGTTTAACCATAATTTTTGGATATAGTTTCATGTTCATAATAAAAATCATTTTCTCAGAATAACAACTTTTAAATCAAATTTTATCATAGTTTTTAATTAACTAACCCAAAACAGCCCGCGGTGTTACTACGACGGCGTAAATCCGGTTTTACGGTGTTTTTCGTGTTTCCAGGTTTTAAATCATTAAGTTAGCATATCATATAGATATAGAACATGTGTTTAGTTGATTTTAAAAGTCAAGTTAGAAGGATTAACTTTTGTTTGCGAACAAGTTTAGAATTAACTAAACTATGTTCTAGTGATTACAAGTTTAAACCTTCGAATAAGATAGCTTTATATGTATGAATCGAATGATGTTATGAACATCATTACTACCTTAAGTTCCTTGGATAAACCTACTGGAAAAGAGAAAAATGGATCTAGCTTAAACGGATCCTTGGATGGCTCGAAGTTCTTGAAGCAGAATCATGACACGAAAACAAGTTCAAGTAAGATCATCACTTGAAATAAGATTGTTACAGTTATAGAAATTGAACCAAAGTTTGAATATGATTATTACCTTGTATTAGAATGATAACCTACTATAAGAAACAAAGATTTCTTGAGGTTGGATGATCACCTTACAAGATTGGAAGTGAGCTAGCAAACTTGAAAGTATTCTTGATTTTATGTAACTAGAACTTGTAGAATTTATGAAGAACACTTAGAACTTGAAGATAGAACTTGAGAGAGATCAATTAGATGAAGAAAATTGAAGAATGAAAGTGTTTGTAGGTGTTTTTGGTCGTTGGTGTATGGATTAGATATAAAGGATATGTAATTTTGTTTTCATGTAAATAAGTCATGAATGATTACTCATATTATTGTAATTTTATGAGATATTTCATGCTAGTTGCCAAATGATGGTTCCCACATGTGTTAGGTGACTCACATTGGCTGCTAAGAGCTGATCATTGGAGTGTATATACCAATAGTACATACATCTAAAAGCTGTGTATTGTACGAGTACGAATACGGGTGTATACGAGTAGAATTGTTGATGAAACTGAACGAGGATGTAATTGTAAGAATTTTTGTTAAGTAGAAGTATTTTGATAAGTGTATTGATGTCTTTCAAAAGTGTATAAATACATATTAAAACACTACATGTATATACATTTTAACTGAGTCGTTAAGTCATCGTTAGTCGTTACATGTAAGTGTTGTTTTGAAACCTTTAGGTTAACGATCTTGTTAAATGTTGTTAACCCAATGTTTATAATATCAAATGAGATTTTAAATTATTATATTATCATGATATTATCATGTATGAATATCTCTTAATATGATATATATACATTAAATGTCTTTACAACGATAATCGTTACATATATGTCTCGTTTAAAAATCATTAAGTTAGTAGTCTTGTTTTTACATATGTAGTTCATTGTTAATATACTTAATGATATGTTTACTTATCATAGTATCATGTTAACTATATATATATCCATATATATGTCATCATATAGTTTTTACAAGTTTTAACGTTCGTGAATCACCGGTCAACTTGGGTGGTCAATTGTCTATATGAAACATATTTCAATTAATTAAGTCTTAACAAGTTTGATTGCTTAACATGTTGGAAACATTTAATCATGTAAATATCAATCTCAATTAATATATATAATCATGGAAAAGTTCGGGTCACTACAGTACCTACCCGTTAAATAAATTTCGTCCCGAAATTTTAAGCTGTTGAAGGTGTTGACGAATCTTCTGGAAATAGATGCGGGTATTTCTTCTTCATCTGATCTTCACACTCCCAGGTAAACTCGGGTCCTCTACGAGCATTCCATCGAACCTTAACAATTGGTATCTTGTTTAGCTTAATTCTTTTAACCTCACGATCCATTATTTCGACGGGTTCTTCGATGAATTGAAGTTTTTCGTTGATTTAGATTTCATCTAACGGAATAGTGAGATCTTCTTTAGAAAAACATTTCTTCAAATTCGAGACGTGGAAAGTGTTATGTACAGCCGCGAGTTGTTGAGGTAACTCAAGTCGGTAAGCTACTGGTCCGACACGATCAATAATCTTGAATGGTCCAATATACCTTGGATTTAATTTCCCTCGTTTACCAAATCGAACAACGCCTTTCCAAGGTGCAACTTTAAGGATGACCATCTCTCCAATTTCAAATTCTATATCTTTTCTTTTAATGTCAGCGTAGCTCTTTTGTCGACTTTGGGCGGTTTTTCACCGTTGTTGAATTTGGATGATCTTCTCGGTAGTTTCTTGTATAATCTCTGGACCCGTAATCTGTCTATCCCCCACTTCACTCCAACAAATCGGAGACCTGCACTTTCTACCATAAAGTGCTTCAAACGGCGCCATCTCAATGCTTGAATGGTAGCTGTTGTTGTAGGAAAATTCTGCTAACGGTAGATGTCGATCCCAACTATTTCCGAAATCAATAACACATGCTCGTAGCATATCTTCAAGCGTTTGTATCGTCCTTTCGCTTTACCCATCAGTTTGTGGATGATAGGCAGTACTCATGTCTAGACGAGTTCCTAATGCTTGCTGTAATGTCTGCCAGAATCTTGAAATATATCTGCCATCCCTATCAGAGAAAATAGAGATTGGTATTCCATGTCTGGAGATGACTTCCTTCAAATACAGTCGTGCTAACTTCTCCATCTTGTCATCTTCTCTTATTGGCAGGAAGTGTGCTGATTTGGTGAGACGATCAACTATTACCCAAATAGTATCAAAACCACTTGCAGTCCTTGGCAATTTAGTGATGAAATCCATGGTAATGTTTTCCCATTTCCATTCCGGGATTTCGGGTTGTTGAAGTAGACCTGATGGTTTCTGATGCTCAGCTTTAACCTTAGAACACGTCAAACATTCTCCTACGTATTTAGCAACATCGGCTTTCATACCCGGCCACCAAAAATGTTTCTTGAGATCCTTGTACATCTTCCCCGTTCCAGGATGTATTGAGTATCTGGTTTTATGAGCTTCTCTAAGTACCATTTGTCTCATATCTCCAAATTTTGGTACCCAAATCCTTTCTGCCCTATACCGGGTTCCATCTTCCCGAATATTAAGATGCTTCTCCGATCCTTTGGGTATTTCATCCTTTAAATTTCCCTCTTTTAAAACTCCTTGTTGCGCCTCCTTTATTTGAGTAGTAAGGTTAGTGTGAATCATTATATTCATAGATTTTACTCGAATGGGTTCTCTGTCCTTTCTGCTCAAGGCGTCGGCTACCACATTTGCCTTCCTAGGGTGGTAACGAATCTCAAAGTCGTAATCATTCAACAATTCAATCCACCTACGCTGCCTCATATTCAGTTGTTTCTGATTAAATATGTGTTGAAGACTTTTGTGGTCGGTATATATAATACTTTTGACCCCATATAAGTAGTGCCTCCAAGTCTTTAATGCAAAAACAACCGCTCCTAATTTCAAATCATGCGTCATATAATTTTGTTCGTGAATCTTCAATTGTCTAGACGCATAAGCAATCACCTTCGTTCGTTGCATTAATACACAACCGAGACCTTCTTTGATGCGTCACAATAAATCACAAAATCATCATTCCCTTCAGGCAATGACAATATAGGTGCCGTAGTTAGCTTTTTCTTCAATAACTGAAACGCTTTCTCTTGTTCATCATTTCATTCAAATTTCTTCCCTTTATGCGTTAATGCAGTCAAGGGTTTTGCTATTCTGGAAAAGTCTTGGATGAACCTTCTGTAGTAACCAGCTAGTCCTAAAAACTGGCGTATGTGTTTCAGAGTTTTCGGGGTTTCCCACTTTTCAACAGTTTCTATCTTTGCTGGATCCACCTTAATACCTTCTTTATTCACTATGTGACCGAGGAATTGAACTTCTTCCAACCAAAATGCACACTTTGAAAACTTAGCGTACAATTCTTCCTTCCTCAATACTTCTAACACCTTTCTCAAATGTTCACCGTGTTCTTGGTCATTCTTTGAGTAAATAAGTATGTCATCAATGAAAACAATGACAAACTTGTCAAGGTATGGTCCATACACTCGGTTCATAAGGTCCATGAACACAGCTGGTGCATTAGTTAAACCAAACGGCATGACCATAAACTCGTAATGACCGTAACGTGTTCTGAAAGCAGTATTTGGAATATCATCTTCTTTCACCCGCATTTGATGATACCCGGAACGTAAGTCAATCTTTGAATAAACAGACGATCCTTGTAGTTGATCAAATAAGTCATCGATTCTCGGTAGTGGGTAGCGGTTCTTGATGGTAAGTTTGTTCAACTCTCGGTAGTCGATACACAACCTGAATGTACCATCTTTCTTCTTGACAAACAAAACAGGAGCTCCCCACGGTGATGTGCTTGGTCGAATGAAACCACGCTCTAAAAGTTCTTGTAATTGGCTTTGCAGTTCTTTCATCTCGCTGGGTGCGAGTCTATAAGGAGCACGAGCTATTGGTGTAGCTCCTGGTGCAAGATCTATTTGAAATTCAACGGATTGATGTGGTGGTAATCCCGGTAATTCTTTCAGAAATACATCGGGAAATTCTTTTGCAATGGGAACATCATTGATGCTCTTTTCTTCAGTTTGTACTTTCTCGACGTGTGCTAGAACAGCATAGCAACCTTTTCTTATTAGTTTTTGTGCCTTCAAATTACTAATAAGATGTAGCTTCGTGTTGCCCTTTTCTCCGTACACCATTAAGGGTTTTCCTTTTTCTCGTATAATGCGAATTGAATTTTTGTAACAAACGATCTGTGCTTTCACTTCTTTCAACCAGTCCATACCGATTATCACATCAAAACTCCCTAACTCTACTGGTATCTAATCAATCTTAAATGTTTCGCTAACCAGTTTAATTTCTCGATTCCGACATATATTATCTGTTGAAATTAATTTACCATTTTATAATTCGAGTAAAAATTTACTATCCAAAGGCGTCAATGGACAACTTAATTTAGCACAAAAATCTCTACTCATATAGCTTCTATCCGCACCCGAATCAAATAAAACGTAAGCAAATTTATTGTCAATAAGAAACGTACCTGTAACAAGCTCCGGGTCTTCCTGTGCCTCTGCCGCATTAATATTGAAAACTCTTCCGCGGCCTTGTCCATTCGTGTTCTCCTGGTTCGGGCAATTTCTAATAATGTGGCCCGGTTTTCCACATTTATAACAAACTACATTGGTATAACTTGCTCCTACACTACTTGCTCCGCCATTACTCGTTCCGACACCATTTGTTCCTTTCGTTCTATTAACCCCTGGTCCGTAGACCTCACACTTCGCTGCGCTATGACCATTTCTTTTACACTTGTTGCAAAATTTGGTGCAGAACCCCGAGTGATACTTTTCACACCTTTGGCATAGCTGTTCTGATTGTTGTTGTTGTTGCGGTTATTATGGTTGTTGGGATAATTGTTGTAGTTGCTGTTGTTGTTGTTGTTGTTGTTGTTGTTGTTGTTGGGCCGTTTGTTGTAGTTGCGATTGATGTTGCGATTGTTGGGATAATTGTTGCGATTATTGTTGTAATTGCTGTTGTTGTTGTATTGGTGATTCTTATCACTGTTTTCCTCCCACTTTCTTTTGACTTGCTTCACATTGGCCTCTTCAGCAGTCTGTTCTTTAATTCTTTCTTCAATCTGGTTCACTAGTTTGTGAGCCAATCTACATGCCTGTTGTATGGAGGCGAGCTCGTGTGAACTTATATCTTCTTGGATTCTTTCCGGTAATCCTTTCACAAACGCGTCGATCTTCTCTTCCTCATCTTCGAATGCTCCCGGACACAATAGGCACAATTCTGTGAATCGTCTTTCGTACGTGGTAATATCAAATCCTTGGGTTCGTAACCCTTTAAGTTCTGTCTTGAGCTTATTGACCTCGGTTCTGGGACGGTACTTCTCATTCATCAAGTGCTTGAATGCTGACCACGGTAGTGCGTACGCATCGTCTTGTCCCACTTGCTCTAGATAGGTATTCCACCATGTTAACGCAGAACCTGTGAAGGTATGCGTAGCGTACTTCACTTTGTCCTCTTCAGTACACTTACTTATGGCAAACACCGATTCGACCTTCTCGGTCCACCGTTTCAATCCGATCGGTCCTTCGGTTCCATCAAATTCCAAAGGTTTGCAGGCAGTGAATTCTTTGTAGGTGCATCCTACACGATTTCCTGTACTGCTAGATCCAAGGTTATTGTTGTTATGTAGCACAGCCTGTACTGCAGCTATGTTTGAAGCTAGAAAAGTACGGAATTCCTCTTCATTCATATTCACGGTGTGTCGAGTAGTCGGTGCCATTTCCTTCAAAATAATCAAATGGAACAAGTTAATCATACAGAATATTAAGAGTAGTTAATAGTATTTCGTAGCATAATATGAACTCATTTATAAAATCTTTTTCTTCATATTAGCATTTTATAAGTTTAAATTCGGGTAGTACCTACCCGTTAAGTTCATACTTAGTAGCTAATATACAATTCAACTACTACAATTCTATATGAAAAACTGATTACAATAATATTTCGCGTTCAAACTTTTACACAATATTTTACAAACTTACAATACCGCTTATTTTACATATAGCATGAAATATAGCACACAATAAATTTGATACAAGATGGTTGTGAAGATAATTCTAGCTAGTACACAAGTCGTTCAGCAAAGGCAATAAAGACACGTAATTCATACGTACAGAAACAAGTCATGCATTCTGGTTTTACTAGGATTACTTCCCATCCTTGGTCTTGTGGAACATAACTGTTATGGTCATTGATAAGACAGCGTGTTGTAATGTCGTTAAAGGGACGAGGGTTACGTAATGTCCAACAGTCCCGTAACAATCTAAAAACCTCATTTCTTACCCCAATTACCGACTCCGTCACTTGTGGGAACGTTTTGTTTAATAGTTGTAGCCCGATGTTCTTGTTCTCACTTTGGTGAGAAGCGAACATTACTAATCCGTAAGCATAACATGCTTCTTTATGTTGCATGTTAGCTGCTTTTTCTAAATCACGAAGTCCAATATTCGGATATATTGAGTCAAAATAATTTCTTAACCCATTGCGTAAAATAGCATTTGGGTTCCCCGCAATATATGCGTCAAAGTAAACACATCGTAACTTATGGATTTCCCAATGTGATATCCCCCATCTTTCGAACGAAAGCCTTTTATAAACCAAGGCATTCTTAGAACGTTCTTCGAATGTCTTACAAACTGATCTCGCCTTAAATAGTTGTGCCGAAGAATTTTGACCGACTCTAGACAAGATTTCATCAATCATGTCTCCGGGTAGGTCTCTTAAAATATTGGGTTGTCTATCCATTTTGTGTTTTTATACTGTAAAATAGACAAGAGTTAGATTCATAAAAAAAAATACTTATTAATACAAGCAATTTTTACATATATCATAAAGCATAAGCACACTATATTACATATATTACACCACACGAATACAACTATCTTATTCCGACTCGCTTGTTTCTTCTTCTTCGGTTTTGGTTCGTTTTGCCAAGTTTCTAGGGATATATGATGTTCCCCTAATACGAGCCGTCGTTTTCCACATTGGTTTAGAAAAACCTGGTGGTTTAGAGGTTCCCGGGTCATTGTTACAACTTACGGACTTCGGGGGTTGACGATACATATAAAGTTCATCGGAGTTGGAATTAGATTTCTCTATTTTTATGCCCTTTTCCTTATTATTTTTTTTGCCTTTTTAAATTCATTTGGGGTAATTTCTATAACATCATCGGAATTCTCGTCGGAATCCGATTCATCGGAGAATTGGTAATCCTCCCAATATTTTGCTTCCTTGGCGGAAACACCATTGACCATAATTAACCTTGGTCGGTTGGTTGAGGATTTTCTTTTACTTAACCGTTTTATTATTTCCCCCACCGGTTCTATTTCTTCATCCAGTTCCGATTCTTCTTCCGGTTCCGATTCTTCTTCCGGTTCCGACTCTTCTTCCGGTTCCTCTTCGGGAACTTGTGAATCAGTCTACGAATCATTCCAATTTACATTTGACTCTTCATTATTATTAGGTGAGTCAATGGGACTTGTTCTAGAGGTAGACATCTATCACATAATATCAAACGCGTTAAGAGATTAATATATCACATAATATTCACATGTTAAAAATATATAGTTTCCAACAAAATTTGTTAAGCAATCATTTTTCAAGTAAACACGGTCGAAGTCCAGACTAACTAATGCATCCTAACAAACTCGATAAGACACACTAATGCAAAAATTCTGGTTCTCTAAGACCAACGCTCGGATACCAACTGAAATGTCCCGTTCTTATTGATTAAAAACGTTCCATATTAATTGATTTCGTTGCGAGGTTTTGACCTCTATATGAGACGTTTTTCAAAGACTGCATTCATTTTAAAACAAACCATAACCTTTATTTCATCAATAAAGGTTTAAAAAGCTTTACGTAGATTATCAAATAATGATAATCTAAAATATCCTGTTTACACACGACCATTACATAATGGTTTACAATACAAATATGTTACAACAAAATAAGTTTCTTGAATGCAGTTTTTACACAATATCATACAAGCATGGACTCCAAATCTCGTCCTTATTTAAGTATGCGACAACGGAAGCTCTTAATAATCACCTGAGAATAAACATGCTTAAAATGTCAACAAAAATGTTGGTGAGTTATAGGTTTAACCTATATATATCAAATCATAATAATAGACCACAAGATTTCATATTTCAATACACATCCCATACATAGAGATAAAAATCATTCATATGGTGAACACCTGGTAACCGACATTAACAAGATGCATATATAAGAATATCCCCATCATTCCGGGACACCCTTCGGATATGATATAAATTTCGAAGTACTAAAGCATCCGGTACTTTGGATGGGGTTTGTTAGGCCCAATAGATCTATCTTTAGGATTCGCGTCAATTAGGGTGTCTATTCCCTAATTCTTAGATTACGAGACTTAATAAAAAGGGGCATATTCGATTTCGATAATTCAACCATAGAATGTAGTTTCACGTACTTGTGTCTATTTTGTAAATCATTTATAAAACCTGCATGTATTCTCATCCCAAAAATATTAGATTTTAAAAATGGGACTATAACTCACTTTCACGGATTTTTACTTCGTCGGGAAGTAAGACTTGGCCACTGGTTGATTCACGAACCTATAACAATATATACATATATATCAAAGTATGTTCAAAATATATTTACAACACTTTTAATATATTTTGATGTTTTAAGTTTATTAAGTCAGCTGTCCTCGTTAGTAACCTACAACTAGTTGTCCACAGTTAGATGTACAGAAATAAATCGATAAATATAACTTGAATCAATCCACGACCCAGTGTATACGTATCTCAGTATTGATCACAACTCAAACTATATATATTTTGGAATCAACCTCAACCCTGTATAGCTAACTCCAACATTCACATATAGAGTGTCTATGGTTGTTCCGAAATATATATAGATGTGTCGACATGATAGGTCGAAACATTGTATACGTGTCTATGGTATCTCAAGATTACATAATATACAATACAAGTTGATTAAGTTATGGTTGGAATAGATTTGTTACCAATTTTCATGTAGCTAAAATGAGAAAAATCATCCAATCTTGTTTTACCCATAACTTCTTCATTTTAAATCCGTTTTGAGTGAATCAAATTGCTATGGTTTCATATTGATCTCTATTTTATGAATCTAAACAGGAAAAGTATAGGTTTATAGTCAGAAAATTAAGTTACAAGTCGTTTTTGTAAAGGTAGTCATTTCAGTCGAAAGAACGACGTCTAGATGACCATTTTGGAAAACATACTTCCACTTTGAGTTTAACCATAATTTTTGGATATAGTTTCATGTTCATAATAAAAATCATTTTCTCAGAATAACAACTTTTAAATCAAAGTTTATCATAGTTTTTAATTAACTAACCCAAAACAGCCCGCGGTGTTACTACGACGGCGTAAATTCGGTTTTACGGTGTTTTTCGTGTTTCCAGGTTTTAAATCATTAAGTTAGCATATCATATAGATATAGAACATGTTTTTGTTGATTTTAAAAGTCAAGTTAGAAGGATTAACTTTTGTTTGCGAACATGTTTAGAATTAACTAAACTATGTTCTAGTGATTACAAGTTTAAACCTTCGAATAAGATAGCTTTATATGTATGAATCGAATGATGTTATGAACATCATTACTACCTTAAGTTCCTTGGATAAACCTACTGGAAAAGAGAAAAATGGATCTAGCTTAAACGGATCCTTGGATGGCTCGAAGTTCTTGAAGCAGAATCATGACACGAAAACAAGTTCAAGTAAGATCATCACTTGAAATAAGATTGTTATAGTTATAGAAATTGAACCAAAGTTTGAATATGATTATTACCTTGTATTAGAATGATAACCTACTATAAGAAACAAAGATTTCTTGAGGTTGGATGATCACCTTACAAGATTGGAAGTGAGCTAGCAAACTTGAAAGTATTCTTGATTTTATGTAACTAGAACTTGTAGAATTTATGAAGAACACTTAGAACTTGAAGATAGAACTTGAGAGAGATCAATTAGATGAAGAAAATTGAAGAATGAAAGTGTTTGTAGGTATTTTTGTGAAGGTATTTCGTATGCGCGAGAGACATATTAAATCAATGTGGCTAATATGTTATGATCCAAGTCGGGTCATACCCAATAACAAGCTTACCGACACCTTATAAGTATTTAATCATAACGAATGGATCGTTAAATAAATACGCGACACTTGGATTTCAGAAAATCGGTTTTCTGAAATATTATTACTTGAGATAAATTATTTGGATGATTTATATATATAATTATTTATGGATTCAAATAATTAAAATGTGCTATATTTTATAAAAGTCTTTATAAAATATACAAGTAACAAATAAATACATGAAGTATTTACAAGTTTATAAAAATTGAATGGATTTTTTTTTTATAAACAAGCATGGGCTGCATATGTGGACTCCAAGACATCAAACCCATGCTTATTCTTGTTACTTTTGATAAGCACATTTCCTTAAGTGTATGTCTTTTGACTCTAACACAAATACATGCATAAAAGATCAAGTAATTTATCAAAAACTCCTCTCTCTTTTCTGCATCATTCTGGCCGTGAGTTTCAGCTGGTTGCAAGGGGTTGTTCCAAGCTAATTTGCTAGTAAAATTCAAGTGTAATTAAATCCTAACCAAGGCTAAGTTGTTGGTAACAAGCTTGGGGTATAATCCCTTGAGGTTCTATACTTTTAGAGCTTGCATTCTCCATCATTTTAAAGTTGCAGCTGGTCGAAATTTCCAGCAGGTTCAGGAGGTTTTCAAGCTCGTGTTTAAGGTGTTTAAGGGTCCTAAACATTAGCAAGCTCAAAGGGGTTGTTGGTGAATCAAAGGCTAGGGTTTTGCTTACTTGAAGTTTCAAGTTTGGAGCCTACTTCTTCATCATTTTCATCCATTTTCTGCACCATCCTAACAGCCCTCAAAACAGATTTTGAGGAGGTATATATCTTCTCCTCTTGTTCTTATATGCAAGTATATATTCTAGACTTGATATTAACATGGAATTTGACCAAAAGGATGAACATTTAAACATGAACTTATCATAATGCTTCCGCTTGTTTTAACTATCTCAAAATGGTTTTCATAACATGTAAATTTTGAGAATATGTTGTTTATAATGTTGTTAAATTCCATCAATGGTATCATGAGCCGAAGTCTATGGATTATGCTTCGTATATTGTCTTTAAACCCACTATATTTGCATTCCAAGTACATGCATGAATATGGAATGTAAAAATGTTCGGGTTTGGGTGGGTTTGGTAAGTTGGCCGAATTAGTGGGGTTCCAAAAAGGGTTTGGAACTTGTCATTTGGTCAATTTTATTCTATGTTGTTGTTCACAATCAATGCCTAGACCTTGTGTTTGTTTGGTTGTGTGTTTGAATGATTTGTATTATTCATTTGGTATGTAATAATAATTTATTCATTTGGTTGTAATATTCATTCATTTGGTTATGTAATCTATTTTATTTTTGGTATGTAAAGTAGATTAGGTTGTATTTTCATTTTCTAGACAAAATGTATTAGGATATATTTTGTAAAATGATGAAGATGATGAAGACTTGAAGAACACATGGAGAAGCATTTGGATGCAAGGTTAAGTGGGAGGTTAAAACCTCTTACTTTGTGTTATTACCCTTACCCGGTGGCATTTTGTTTTCGGCTAAACAAAATGCTTATCAAAAGGCTTGATTGTGAACATTTGTTTTGCATGCGTGGTTGTTTAAATTCTTGTATGATTGTGGATTGTGTATGTTACTACAACATGTTATCACACAAGTTAACAACAAGCAAAACTACTATTTAATTGGTTAAATAATTAACAACATGAAATGTACCATACTACAATTTAATCGGTTAAATTGAAATGGCTAAAGACATTAATAAATGGTTATTAAAGAACAAGAACGGATCTCACATATAAAAATGGTTTATATCAAAGTGATGATATTGGATTTATTACATGACATGAAAAATGGATTTTCAAATAAACCATACACTAAATGCATGTTAGTGTATGGTGCAAAAGTTTTCTCAAACTAGAATTAATGAAAACTTAAAATCCCTTATTAACAAGGCAAACAAGTTAAACGCCATCCTATTGTGTGACACTTAAAAGTATTAGGGAACTCATGATGGGATAAAGGTCACCTAACCATTATGAGCAAACTAATATGATTAAGGTAAATTTCGCATGCTTGTGGGATAAAGGTCACCTAACCACATGTATGTTAAATTTACAAGTCTATACAAGTAGGACGACTTGATTTAGGAATCATGAACTTAGGGTCACCGAAGCATGAGGAACAAATAGGCGTTGATGGGATAAATATGCCATGCAAAAGGATTGCATGATCCCATACTCTAGAAGTTGCAAATGGATTGCAATTGTCATTTATTGACTACCTAGCTAAATCAAATTGCGGGATAAAGGTCACCTAACCGAAATTTGGTTTACCGTTGGATTCTAGAATTTAATAATTCAATTTGATTTAAAGGGTATTGAATGTTAAATTAAAATCGATACTTAAACAAACTTTGTTAATTTTGTAGATGGCCGCCAATAACAACAACATCATTCCTAACGCACCACTTAACCTAAACCACCTATCATTAAGGTCTCTCTTAGAGAAAGACAAACTCAACCATACCAACTTTATGGATTGGTTCCGCAATCTTCGGATTGTCCTCAAACAAGAGGATAAAGCGTATGTACTTGAGGACCCCATTCCCGATCAACCGGATGAGGATGATGAGGAGGCAATGGCCTTTTACGATAAGTATTGCCGCGACTCCCTTCAAGTCTCATGCCTAATGCTTGGGACTATGATTCCCGAACTCTAAAAGGATTTCGAGCATCATAGTGCATACGACATGATAACGCAATTGAAGGAGATGTTCCTTCAACAAGCGCGTGTCGAGCGCTTCGAAACGGTTCGGGCGCTACATGCTTGTCGTATGGACGATACCCAATCGGTTTCATCTTATGTACTTAAGATGAAAAGCCTTATCGATCGTGCTAACCGCCTTAACCTAAACATTTCCAATGAGTTAGCCACCGATCTTATCCTTAACTCCCTATCAAAAAGGTTTGATCAATTTGTAATTAATTACAATATGAATGGGATGGATAAGAGCATAGGTGAGCTTCACGGTATGCTTAGAACGGCGGAAACTAGCATGGGTAAAAGGGCTTTACCCGTGTTAGCAATCGATCAAGGTGGGTCCAAAAGTAAGACCTCTAAGCCAAAGGTGGCTAAGAGAAAAGGACCCGCCTATCAGGGCAAAGGGAAAAGGAAGATGGTTACCCCAACCATCAACAAGGCTAAGAAGCAAAAGGTAGCCGAGAAGGCAAACCCCAAGGAAGACCCATGTTTCGTTTGCGGTGAAATGGGTCATTGGAAACGAAACTGTCCGGTTTATCTTAAAGAGTTGAAAGATAAGAGGGATGCAGGGCAAACCTCAGGTAATATATATATGGTATATATAGAGCTTAGTATTACTTCTTCTAATACATGGGTATTAGACACTGGATGTGGAACTCATATTTGCAATTCTTTGCAGGGGTTCAAAAGAAGTGATCATAAGGCGGGAACATCAAGTCTCTATATGGGCAATGGTGCAAAGGTGCATGTTAAAGCTCAAGGAGAATTTGTTTTGAAGCTTCCAAGTGGATTGGAGCTTATTTTAGAAAATGTTTTGTATGCTCCGGATTTGTGTAGAAACATTATTTCTATTTCTCGCTTAAAACAATGTGGTTACGTTGTTAATTTTATTGATGATGATATTCATATTTCGAAAGATAATGTATTCTATTTCAAGGCCTCGCCTTCAAATGGAATTTATGAATTGGTACATGATGACGCATCATCGAGCTCTATATACCATACAAGCACCAAGAAACTCAAAAGGGATTTGAGTGATTCCTATTTATGGCATTGTCGCCTTGGTCACATTAACAAGAACCGAATGCATACACTTCAAAGGAATGGACTTTTGAAATCAAATGAAATGGATTCGTTTGATGTATGTGAATCTTGTTTACAAGGCAAGATGACTAAAGCACCTTTCAAAGGAACTTATGAAAGGGCTAAAGATTTATTGGGATTAATACATTCGGATGTATGTGGACCCTTTAAACCCATGACTAGGAATGGTGAAAGATACTTTGTTACTTTCATTGATGACTTTAGTCGTTTCGGATATGTCTACTTATTAAGACACAAGGACGAAACGTTTGAAGCATTCAAAGAATATCAAAACGAAGTACAAAATCAACTCAATAGGACAATTAAGGTACTTCGTACCGATAGAGGAGGTGAATACCTAAGCGATGCCTTCCAGGATCATCTTAGGAGTTGTGGGATTATCTCACAACTTACTCCACCCGGAACACCCCAACTTAATGGAGTTTCCGAAAGGAGGAACCGAACCCTAATGGATATGGTTCGATCTATGATGGCAAGAAGCTCGTTACCTCTATCATTTTGGGGTTATTGTCTAAGCTCCGCGGCTCGTATTTTAAATATGGCCCCAACCAAGAAAGTGGAACGAACTCCTCATGAGATGTGGTTTGGAAAACCTCCTTCTCTTTCATACTTAAAAGTATGGGGATGTGAAGCTTATCCTAAGCGTTATGTAGCTAATAAGCTACATGCTCGATCCACAAAGTGTATCTTCATAGGATATCCCAAAGATGACATGGGATATTACTTCTATGATCCATCCAAGCAATCGGTATTTGTTGCTCGGAAAGCGGAATTCCTAGAAACCAAGTTCCTTATGGAAGTTGATGGTGAAAGGAAGATAGATCTTGTAGAGGTACAAGATCAAGTCGATGATACACAATTGGTTGGCACTAGTACTCAACATGAGGGTGTTGAAAATGATCAAATGGATGATCAAGGTACACAAGACGTTCGAAGATCTAGTAGGATTAGTAATCCTCCCGAGATATATGGGTTTCTCGTGGATGGTTCCTATACGGTTGATTTGGATGAACCGACAAACTACGAAGATGCTTTATCAAGGATTGATAAAGATAAATGGCAGGATGCCATGAACGCCGAGATGCAATCCATGTATGAAAACCAAGTTTGGGAACTTGTTGAGCAACCTCCTAGCTCTAAGCTAGTTGATTGCAAATGGCTTTTCAAGAAGAAAACCGACATACATGGAAACTTGGATACATATAAAGCTAGACTTGTAGCAAAAGGTTTCACTCAAACTCAAGGGGTTGATTATGATGAAACTTTCTCGCCAGTGGCAATGCTAAAGTCTATTAGGATATTATTTGCCATTGCTGCTCACTACGACTATGAAATATGGCAAATGGATGTCAAAACCGCTTTCCTAAATGGATATCTTATGGAAGATGTCTATATGGTCCAGCCTGAAGGTTTTGTTGATCCAAAATATCCTAAAAGGGTATGCAAGTTAAAGAAGTCAATCTACGGATTGAAACAAGCATCTAGAATGTGGAATCATCGTTTTAATGAGGAAGCCGAGAAATTTGGCTTCATTAAAAATGGTGATGAAGCCTGTGTATATAAGAAAGCGAGTGGGAGCACTATCATGTTCCTTGTACTATATGTGGATGATATATTATTATTTGGGAATGATATTACCAAAATGCAAGGAGTCAAAACTTGGCTAAAGAGTTGCTTCTCCATTAAGGATCTTGGAGATGCACAATACATATTGGGGATAGGGATCTATAGGAATAGATCCAAGAGATTGATAGGTTTAAGTCAAAGTACATACATTGATAAAATCTTGAAAAGGTTCAAGATGGAAAACTCTAAGAGAGGTTTGGTACCTATTCAAAAAGGAACCGTTCTCAGTTCATCTCAGTGTTCTGCCACGAAAGATGAACAAGAGAGAATGAAGAAAGTCCCATACGCATCTGCTATTGGGTCTATCATGTATGCAATGATATGTACTAGACCAGACGTGTCATGCGCCCTGAGCTTGACAAGTAGATACCAGAATAACCCAGGAAATAGTCATTGGATTGCTGTTAAAAGCATATTGAAATACCTTAGGAGGACTAAGGATATGTTTCTAATATATGGGTCTGGTGAGGAGGAACTCGCTGTAAAAGGTTACGTGGACGCGAGTTTCCAAACTGATCGAGATGACTCTCGATCACAATCCGGTTATGTCTTCATGTTAAATGGTGGTGCCGTCTCTTGGAAGAGCTCAAAACAGGAAGTTGTTGCGTTATCCACTACAGAGTCGGAGTACATTGCCGCCTCACTAGCAGCTCAGGAAGCTGCATGGATGAAGAAATTCATTGACGACTTAGGAGTGGTCCCTTCCATTCAGGACCCTCTTGAGATCTTTTGTGACAACGAGGGTGCGATTGCTCAAATCAAAGAACCTCGTGCGCATCAAAAGACTCGTCACATTGAGCGGAGATTCAACTACATAAGGGATGAAGTTGAAAAAGGAAAGATATGTATTCGCAAAGTTCATACAGATCATAATGTTGCGGATCCACTCACGAAGCTTTTACATGGGCCAAAACATGAGGGACATGTTTGTGCATTAGGGCTTCGAAATTCTAGTGATTGGATATGATCTATTTTATGTATTGTACCGGAACGAAATTATTCAAACTCATTAATATAACTATGGTGTTAATTTATTTGAGTTATGTTCCTATTTTGCATATTTCATCCATGAATAAGCAATTATTCTAAATTTCCGTAGTCGATCACATTTGTGGGAACAAGTGTGAGGTTTAAACTATTATGAACTTGGATTGGTATACATTCATAGGTTGAATGTGGGGCAAGGTTACAACCAAGGTTCATAGATATTTGTGGGAAACAAATATTGGAAGACCCGCTCTCAAGAATTACTGTATAGAGCCTTTGTGGTTGATCACATGTAATCTTGAGTAAAGGCGAATATCATTGTATCCTCTGACCTGAGATACATATTGGGTTCGGATATTCACCAAGTACTGTGCCTTGATTCTGTCCTTCGCTATTCTGAAACATGGTAGTACATAAGGAAGAACTCAGGTATATTACAAAGTGTATATCTAGGACGTATGTAGTCAAGATGGAATTTGTCCCTCTTATTCGTTGAGAGTCAGATGTCTAAGGCCTGAAAAGTTAAATCTATAAGAGAGTGATCACTCTGTATCTCCTGGATTTAACATGACATCTAGGACGAAAGGAAATAATGAAAGATTCACCTAATCATATTCGAGATGGGAACTCGAAAGGAATGATGTTATTGAATGGCACAAAGTCATAACATATTAGGGGTGATGGACGGTGTGTTAGGCTGTATCCATCACTTGCATTAATTTCTTATGTTTCTCGTGCAAGTGGGAGATTGAAGGTATTTCGTATGCGTTAGAGACATATTAAATCAATGTGGCTAATATGTTATGATCCAAGTCGGGTCATACCCAATAACAAGCTTACCGACACCTTATAAGTATTTAATCATAACGAATGGATCGTTAAATAAATACGCGACACTTGGATTTCAGAAAATCGGTTTTCTGAAATATTATTACTTGAGATAAATTATTTGGATGATTTATATATATATTTATTTATGGATTCAAATAATTAAAATGTGCTATATTTTATAAAAGGCTTTATAAAATATACAAGTAACAAATAAATACATGAAGTATTTACAAGTTTATAAAAATTGAATGGATTTTTTTTTTATAAACAAGCATGGGCTGCATATGTGGACTCCAAGACATCAAACCCATGCTTATTCTTGTTACTTTTGATAAGCACATTTCCTTATGTGTATGTCTTTTGACTCTAACACAAATACATGCATAAAAGATCAAGTAATTTATCAAAAACTCCTCTCTCTTTTCTGCATCATTCTGGCCGTGAGTTTCAGCTGGTTGCAAGGGGTTGTTCCAAGCTAATTTGCTAGTAAAATTCAAGTGTAATTAAATCCTAACCAAGGCTAAGTTGTTGGTAACAAGCTTGGGGTATAATCCCTTGAGGTTCTATACTTGTAGAGCTTGCATTCTCCATCATTTTAAAGTTGCAGCTGGTCGAAATTTCCAGCAGGTTCAGGAGGTTTTCAAGCTCGTGTTTAAGGTGTTTAAGGGTCCTAAACATTAGCAAGCTCAAAGGGGTTGTTGGTGAATCAAAGGCTAGGGTTTTGCTTAATTGAAGTTTCAAGTTTGGAGCCTACTTCTTCATCATTTTCATCCATTTTCTGCACCATCCTAACAGCCCTCAAAACAGATTTTGAGGAGGTATATATCTTCTCCTCTTGTTCTTATATGTAAGTATATATTCTAGACTTGATATTAACATGGAATTTGACCAAAAGGATGAACATTTAAACATGAACTTATCATAATGCTTCCGCTTGTTTTAACTATCTCAAAATGGTTTTCATAACATGTAAATTTTGAGAATATGTTGTTTATAATGTTGTTAAATTCCATCATTTTGGTCGTTGGTGTATGGATTAGATATAAAGGATATGTAATTTTGTTTTCATGTAAATAAGTCATGAATGATTACTCATATTTTTGTAATTTTATGAGATATTTCATGCTAGTTGCCAAATGATGGTTCCCACTTGTGTTAGGTGACTCACATGGGCTGCTAAAAGCTGATCATTGGAGTGTATATACCAATAGTACATACATATAAAAGCTGTGTATTATACGAGTACGAATACGGGTGCATACGAGTAGAATTGTTAATGAAACTGAACGAGGATGTAATTGTAAGCATTTTTGTTAAGTAGAAGTATTTTGATAAGTGTATTGAAGTCTTTCAAAAGTGTATAAATACATATTAAAACACTACATGTATATACATTTTAACTGAGTCGTTAAGTCATCGTTAGTCGTTACATGTAAGTGTTGTTTTGAAACCTTTAGGTTAACGATCTTGTTAAATGTTGTTAACCCAATGTTTATAATATCAAAAGAGATTTTAAATTATTATATTATCATGATATTATCATGTATGAATATCTCTTAATATGATATATATATACATTAAATGTCTTTACAACGATAATCGTTACATATATGTCTCGTTTAAAAATCATTAAGTTAGTAGTCTTGTTTTTACATATGTAGTTCATTGTTAATATACTTAATGATATGTATACTTATCATAGTATCATGTTAACTATATATATATCCATATATATGTCATCATATAGTTTTTACAAGTTTTAACGTTCGTGAATCACCGGTCAACTTGGGTGGTCAATTGTCTATATGAAACATATTTCAATTAATCAAGTCTTAACAAGTTTGATTGCTTAACATGTTGGAAACATTTAATCATGTAAATATCAATCTCAATTAATATATATAAACATGGAAAAGTTCGGGTCACTACAGTGATATATCCGTAGTGTGCAAAAACGGCTATTGCAACACTACCAACCATATGTGAGCGAAACACGGCTATCGCATCACTATTTACTAATGTGTGAGTAAAAATCGGCTATCACTCACAACCACGAGTGGTTAACGAAGAGCTAATCCTTCCGGATATCCCTCGTCACCTATCTTAAGTCAAACGCGGTCAATATAGAGATAACCCCAAATAAACACCACATAATCACCTTGTAGTTCACAAAATGGCTATTGTGTAACTACCACCCAAGGTATACGATAATGAGGCATCGTAACCTTTCTCAAAGTCCCATTACTCTATTCCCAAAGGTAACCAAACGGCTACCACAATCGAGCCAAGAACCACCCATATTACTCATAGACACAACAATAATTCTCTAGAAGAGAATCCGGCATACACATCCCTTAACCGAGGGATCTTACTTTGCTCGTCGAATACGTAACTTATCTCCCAATGAGATTTACCACCTTACCACCTCGATGATAATTTAAATCCAAAAATCATAAGTACAATTTATTCCAAATCGTACTTTTACCACAATCGACCAATGTAGTTCTCAACACTAGCTTCGAATCCCTATGAGCATCATCCAAATATCACTGCAATAGAACACCTTCGTGCAAGAGTACAAACTCCCCCACTTAGAACTCCGCTTTGTAACCACATCATCGAACAATAGCATCCCGTGGAATGACCACTTATCAACATACACAACCAATATCCTCATTGGTCATAGTCCTTGAATTCTCGCGAATTCGTACTTAACAATAAATCCCGACGATAAACACATGCACACTTTTGCAGAAAGAGTGACCACTAACCTAACAACTAATGCACCAAATCGCATTACCGTAACTCCTATGAGAGAGACGAGGTTCACCCGTCTTGCATCTCTTAATACGCACGTTACCATAATCTTGCTCCAACCTTGAGCATACGAAGGAATTTAACCTATCCTTAAACTCTTTGAACGAAGAGTCTACCACAATTTACACAAACCTTACACTTCCAATAATCCAATTGCTATAGTTTGTCAAATTTCCACCTAGTCACTCATGTACCTAAGGGTTTCTATCCGATACCCTAAGTACAATGTAACCGCAACACCATCGGAGTCGAATACCACGCTAGTAGGTATGAAAGAGGCACCTAACGTTGCGTCCCGTAGACTCCATTTTCAACATACATCGAGACCTAAAACACTCGATCTCAAGGGTTCTATCCACCCGTCGAACCTCATGGTTCAACAACTTCAACACGAAAGCAAAACGCTCTAATAATCGAACACCAATGCACATACCTATGGCTTGGTAGAAACATTTCCTAACACTAAAGAATGCTTGGTTGCACCAAGTCTTACGCCCTTCGCCCGACAACCAAACGTCATCATAGGGTGTTTCCATTAGGAATGCCACCCATACTAATACTACGTATTACCGCCATGCATTCGTCCCCAAGGCGCATTTCCACGAGTCAACGACTCAAAAGATACCCCGGTGCACTATCATCAAAATCGCTAACAAACCGAATCTTCACCGAGTTCACTAATCCCGCACCCTTATGGGTACCTTTGAAACATACACTCACTTGAGACTAATTAGACCACGAAACAAAGTTTAAGTCTCTAATACATACATGAATCCATCGGCACACAATAAACAATAATAAGGCATATTTGTACCAAAGACGAAAATACCTGAAACATCATCGTTGGACCCTTGCGCTTCACTGACCCTCAGATAGTCACGCTCTAACCTCCTAACCCAATCGACAAACGATTCGGAGCACTCCGACTTACGGTGTCCCTTCTTTTGGCAAATAAAGCACTTGAGGCGTGCTTAAAGGTACACTCGTACAATCCCGTTCCAAATGACCTCGTCCTCCACACCTAAAGCACGTAGGCCCATAACCTCCCTTAATCCTCTTCTTCACTTTTTCAACACCTTCGGGCGTACTTCTCGCCCTCTTACTAGGAGCACCTCTTGATTCCAACTTTCTCTTACCCAAAGAGTGATCCGCAAATTTTGGAGCATGAGATTTAATCCCCATAGTTGCTCCTTTGTCAGCGACACCTTGAGGTTTAGGAAACCTCTTTTCTAAGTCTCCCTTCACGACCTTAGGCACTTGGTCTCGGACCATCTCGGTCACTATTCCCTCGAACGACTCTTGGAGAACTTGTTTAACCTTGTCGGCGAAAATCGAAATATAGCGTTCGAACTCGGCCTCAATCCTTAATGTTAACTCATCCTTCCGTTCGTGAATAGGCTCACTCGTTCCACATCCATCTTCCGTTTTCATTCTAAGGAATGCAAACGATTAGATCACGAGCGTGTAAACCATACGCACAACACCGTTCCATCTTGCTAAACACTCGTCGTACATAACTTGTTAGACATGATTTGCACCCGTAATAAGGTTTGCAAGTCCTTATTACGCATACACGCCGTATCAACTTGTTAGTACAACGACCGCCCCGCTCGATGATATAAACAAACACAAACAAATTCTACACGACAAATCACACGCGAGAATTATTATCACAACACAATAATATATTAATAATATCCGCATTACTAATATAAACGTTAGTCCACTTACAAACGAGGCATTAACTATAACCCGTTCCGACCCGTAATCCTACAAGTCCCGCAACAAATTAAGCACACACAAAAGTCTAAGTCTAGGCACCTATCTCAAGTCACCTAAATCCCTTAGACCATGCTCTGATACCACTTGTAACAACCCAAACCAACCCGCGAATAAACCACGTGAAAATACAAAATAAAAAAAATTTGCTGCACAGTGAACTGGCGCGGCGCGCCATTCGGGTCTGTCCGGAAAGTCTCAAAATGCGAAAAAGATTGACTAGTTCCCGACACTTTTAGACGAAACGCTTTTTACCATACATCCAAATATGTAAAACTAACCTGTTTCAAATATAAAATCAATGTTTTACAAGCGGGGCCCACATCAGTCGTTTTACGAGTTTAATACAATTTACGAGTTTCGACCACCAAAAAGTTTAAGTTCCAAACTACACAATGAGCATGGCGTTTGGGATTAAACTACCCAATTATCGGTCAAACTCCAAGAGCTACTAAAGCCAAAAGCGTCCCCTAGCATCAAGCGGGATCTCTAGTCCAAAACGATGCCCTTACCCTTGTCCAAAACCGAACCTATAAAAATAGTAAACAACGAGAGGGTAAGCAAAGCTTAGTGAATGCAATAATTATACGAATACATATATAATTATACCTACTTGCATACACTTACACACCAAACCGCAAGCACGCTAGCATACACATTTAGCTTATCGTCACAATAACAAGCTATAAATCTCCAATACCACAAGCTAGCATAACAACCGCATATAAATATAACTCGAATAATATAATATGCTTACAACACAAATAACCATGGTTAACCAATAGTACAAGGGAACGGCGCTCGCGAAAACGCCATCGGTGTTCATAACATCCGTTAGGGCACTTAACACCTCGCACCACTAACCCCTAGGGTGGCACCTTAACACCTCGACACATCACCCCGAGTGGCATCTTAACACCTCGATGCATCACTCATTATTTTACGGAGTGGTGTCTTAACACCTCGACACTACACTCCTAGGTGGCATCTTAACACCTCGATGCTACACCCGAGTGGCATCTTAACACCTCGATGCTACACTCTTCACGTGAAACATGGTGTCTTAGCACCTCGACACTACACATTTCACGCTACAACAAATAGATACATTATATACATACGCATATAATTATTCCACTCACCTCGAATACTTGAAGAACGTATTCCGCGATCTTAACTTCCTCCGCCGACTTTACGCAAATCACCTACGCAAAGTATAAATGCAAATAAGCTACTCACTATGCTTATTTGACCTAAACAACACTTATGTTCTTCAAGAACATCCTACTTGACCAACTTTGACCAACTTTGACCAATGACCATTTTTCGCTCGAAAACCTTCAGAATCACAAATGACTTGTGATTATGCCTCAACAACATCATTTAAACATGGCTTGGTCAATCGATCACTCGTTTAAACACACGACCCGCCCATTTGGTCCCTAAGTGTGTTTTACACCTTTTTTATGCATAAAACGATACTCGAAAATCCAAAACTAACGAGACCACTTCCCACGTTCCCGAAATACCTAAATATACCTCTTTTAGGCTTTAAACGCATTTTAGATTAACATTTACACAAAACCCATTTTAACCTAAAAACTAGTCAAAACACCAAATTTGTGAACTTACACTTCTAATCACTTATAACCTAAGTTAGCTAGTGATTTAAACACTTGAACATGCTCATGAACTAACCAATTTCATCATCCAACCCTAAACCCACCAAAATGGTCTTCCTTATCAATTACTAGTTTAAATCTTCCATTTAACAACTAGTGGGTTTTGTTCAAGAACATACAATCAAAAGCCCTAATTATGAACATCAACTTGAATACGAATTTCAGAGTTAAGACTTACCACTACTATCTACTCGTAGCCGTGAACGAGGTGAACAACTTTGCTTCCTATGCCTTGACCCGAATTCTTCTTCTTCCTCTTCAATTGGAGCTTTATCCCACTAGAACTTTTTCTCTCTCAAGGGTTTGAAGTGTGTGGGTGAAGGAGAAATGAGTTAGGATAAGGTTTTGGATCAGTTTTGATGACCCCAAACCGACCCCAAGTGAAAAGACCAAAGTACCCCTCATTTAAGCACTTAAAAATGCTAAAAAAAACGCATCAGACACTTTCGGCGCGCCGCTCCAAATGGTGGGGCGCCGCTCCAATATGCAGGTCAGATTTCAGAAACTTGTTTTGGCCATAACTTTTTGACTGTAGCTCCGTTTTCGATGAATCAAATATCGTTGGAAACGTAATAAGATATTCTTTCCAATGTTAAGGCTTTGAAACATCAACTCAAACTTTATTTGGGGTTGAAAAGATACGTACACACCTTGTCACTTCAGACCACGTCCAGTTTCCTTCGACGTTCGAGCAAGCAATACGTACACTTCATACACGCATCATACACCATAAATACATTATGTACAATAAATATTTGGGTCTTACACAAAATGGATAGACAACCCAATATTTTAAGAGACCTACCCGGAGACATGATTGATGAAATCTTGTCTAGAGACGGTCAGAATTCTTCGGCACAACTATTTACGGCGAAATCAGTTTGTAAGACATTCGAAGAACGTTCCAAGAATGTCTTGGGAAACCCATAAGTAACGATGTATTTACTTTGACGCATATATTGCGAGGAACCCAAATGCTATTTTATGCAACGGGTTAAGAAATTATTTTGACTCAATGTATCCGAATATAGGACTTCATGATTTAGAAAAAGCGGCTAACATGCAACATAAAGAAGCATGCTATGCTTACGGGTTAGTAATGTTCGCTTCTCACCAAAGTGAAAAAAGAACATCGGGCTACAACTATTAAACAAAATGTTCCCACAAGTGACGGAGTCGGTAATTGGAGTAAGAAATGAGGTTTTTAGGTTATTACGAGACTGTTGGTCATTACGTAACCCTCATCCCTTTGACGACATTACAACACGCTGTCTTATCAACGGCCATAACGGTTATGTTCCACAAGACCAAGGATGGGAAGTAGTCCTAGTAAAACCAGAATGCATGACTTGTTTCTGGACGTATGAATTATGTGTCTTTATTGCCTTCGCTGAACGACTTGTGTACTAGCTAGAATTATCTTGACAACTATCTTTTATCAAAGTTATTGTGTGCTATATTTCATGCTTTATGTAAAATAAGCGGTATTGTAAGTTTGTAAAATATTGTATAAAAGTTTGAACGCGAAATATTATTATAATCAGTTTTTCATATAGAATTGTAGTAGTTGAATTGTGTATTTTTAACGCCTTGAATCGAGTAAATTTTTTTTTTTTTTTTTTTTTTTTTTAAATTCAAGTCACTGGCCGGACAAGGCTTATGCCGCGGCGCGGCAAGCCTTGTCGCGGCGCGACACAACACATAAAATTTTAGACTCCTTAACCCTGGTTCTGTTTTGAACTTCAGTGCATTGCCGCGGCGCGGACCCCTTTGCCGCGGCGCGACATAACCCTGTTCCGGGCGCCTGACCTGCAACATTGTATATAAACCAACTTTTGCACATTCCATCATTCTCAAACACATATAAAACAACATTATTCATACCCAAACATCTGAAATCAGTTTCTAACATCGTATACCATCTAATAACAACATTTAGACATCAAACGTGTTTTCATGAAACAAAACCATCATTTGGTCCCAAATTCAATAATGACAAACATGACACTTCAAATACATGGCGTTTGATAAGCGGTAACCATAGAGCGTGATTACAAAAGGGACTTGCATTACCACTTACGCTAATGCCAATGCTCCTCTAGCACTTCACACGGGCTCCTTACCTTCACGATGAACCTTAACACCTAAAACATAAAACATCATGGGGGTAAGCTTTTACACTTAGTGAGTTATAGGAAAGCAATAAACATAAAACATAAACATAAATCATTTGGGCATAATCGAAACACTTATCCTTCAACCCTTAGGTTGCTTGCATACTTTCGGATCCGATCATTCATACCATAGACATGACTTACTAGGCCGAACCTAGTAATCATGTCTAAGCTAACCATAGACATACTAAATATGCCTAAGCTATCATCATCTCATACGTAGACACCCAAAGTGTCTAAGCTAACACGAACCATAGGCAAGATTACTAGCAATGTGATAACCTTGCCTAAGCTAAACATCAACCATAGATACAACTATTGAGCTAACCCAATAGTTCTATCTAAGCTACATAACTAGTGCACTTAGTCGTTACTCTCTTGCACGGATGCAATCCGAGAACACTAAGCCACTCTTGACCCGCCCATATTACCCCCTATAAACTCACCTTGTTTAAATGGATTTCCTTGATCACTTGTGACCTCTTTTCCTTGATTAGCACCTATATATGAGCTAATCTCATTAATCACATAACTAAATCAAAATCATAACTTTCTTGGATCATTACATCATTTATACTTACTCATACACTTAACCCCCTAATCACAACATACATACATACACACATACTTTCTAACCTTGAACTCATCTTTTCTAAAACAAGCATGTTACCAATCAAACATCACCTTTTAATCATGTACATTACTAACTCATCACTTTTAGCTTTATCATGCAACTTTTCCTTTAATCCTTTCATTAAACATCAAATGTGCATAGTAATTCAATTTCATTACTAACACCATTAACTTGTCAAATTATCAATTTCTATAACCTACAACAATAACCATAGTTCATACATGAACATCCTTCATCACAATTTCTAGCTAGAACACATAATCATCTCTTTGAGACATTTTAACAAACACTTGGTGTGCATGACTAGAAATCTAACTAGAACATCATCATTCTCACCATAATCATGCCATACATCTATAATGCAAGTTCATACATGTAATTACTTCCAAAATCATCAACAAATCCATTCTAACTCAAACAATTGTGCACAACTCAACAAATAGCAACTTTCTTAAGCATAATCTCATCATTAACATACAATGCAAGCAATAATTAGACACAAAATCCATACCTTGTCTTTTAGAGTTTAAGAACCCTAATTGTGCACAAAGAGAGTGAAATTGGAAGATTAAAGCTTGCTAGAGTGATTAAGGTGTGTTAGATTTCACTAATTCAAGCTTGCATGGGTTAAATTTCAACAATTGAGGAATCCTCCTCTTCCCTCTTGCAAAAGTCGACACTCTCAAGGCTCCAGGAAGGTTTTCTGTAATTTTTCTTGCACTAATAACAAATTCCAGCATTTTGATTCTTTTTATTAAAATAACTTTGGCCTATTGACACTTTCTACCCTCCCCACCACAACTCTAGTTAGGGAAGTCCTTAATCTTAACTTTTCACCCTTAGTCCTTCCTAACTTAACCAATAAACTTAACTTTCATCCATTAACATAAAATGACTTTTACCATATAATTTCTTGGCAATAAAAATTTACATAAAATAATACCTTAAATATTTGGGATGTTACAACTCTCCCCCTCTTGGATCGTTCGCGTCCTCGCGAACCATTCTTGATGCAACGACGGATAATACTTCAAGAGCCATTCTTCGGGTTCCCATGTACATTCGGAACCTTTTCTAAATTGCCATAATACCTTCAACAATATAACCGATTTATTTCTCAAGTGCTTAACCTTTTGATCCAAAATCTTTATCGGCTTCTCCGCATATCTTAACTTATTATCGACCTCAATTTCATTCAAAGGAACATAGGTTGAATCATCCGCCAAACACTTTCTCAATTGCGACACGTGAAACGTGTCATGTATATTACTCAATTCATCGGGTAAAGCCAAATGGTAGGCTACCTTCCCAACTTTCGCCACTATCTCAAATGGTCCCACGAACCTTGGACCCAATTTTCCCCTCTTTCTAAAACGGATAATGCCTTTCCATGGAGAAACTTTTAGCATCACTTTATCACCTACTTGAAATTCTATCGGCTTTCTCCTCTTATCAACATATGACTTTTGTCGATCTTGTGCCGCCTTCATTCTTTCACGAATTTGATCAATCATCTCGGTGGTTTGTTGCACTATTTCCGTGCTTCCCAATTCTCGTTGACCTACCTCGCCCCAACAAATCGGGGTTCTACACCTCCTTCCATACAACATCTCATATGGTGCCATTCCAATCGTAGAGTGATAACTATTGTTATATGAAAATTTAACTAAAGGTAAATGAGTATCCCAACTCCCACCAAAATCGATGATACATGCTCTTAACATATCTTCAAGAGTTTGTATAGTCCTTTCACTTTGACCATCCGTTTGCGGGTGAAACGCGGTACTTATGTGTAACTTAGTACCCATTTCCTCTTGAAATTTCCTTCAATATCGAGATGTGAATCGAGTGTCTCGATCCGAAACTATGGAAACCGGCACTCCATGCCTTGCAACAACTTCTTTCATATATAACTTAGACATTGCTTCCGAGGACGAAGCTTCTCTTATTGCCAAAAACAATGCACTCTTAGTCAATCTATCAACAATAACCCAAATCGCATCGTGTTGTCTAGGGGTCTTAGGTAACTTAGTCACCAAATCCATCGTAATATGCTCCCATTTCCAAACCGGTACCTCTAAAGGTTGCATCTTACCGTAAGGCATTTGATGATCGGCCTTCACTTGAAGACAAGTAAGACACTTGTGCACATACTTAACTATATCCCTTTTCATTCCCGGCCACCAATAGTCTTTCCTTAAATCTCTATACATCTTCGTAGCACCGGGGTGAATCGAATACTTAGACTTGTGAGCTAAGTCAAGGAGCTCACTTCTAACACCACTTTGCAAAGGTACCCAAATTCTCCTATATCTAAGCCTTAAACCACGAGAATCCACTATAAAATCATTAACTTGCCCCTTGATCCTTTCCTTTCTCACGTTCTCGGGCGATAATGCTTCACCTTGTGCATCACGAATATCATCAAATATTTGAGGTGCTATTACCATAGCCAAACTTGTTATCTTAATCGGTTGATGACTCGACTTCCTACTAAGAGCATCCGCCACCACGTTCGCTTTTCCGGGGTGATATAAGATCTCACAATCATAATCTTTCACTAAATCAAGACCCCTCCTTTGCCTATCATTCAAATCCCTTTGATCAAACAAATACTTTAAGTTCTTATGATCGGTATAAATGGAAAACTTAACACCATAAAGATAATGACGCCAAATCTTTAAAGCAAAAACTACGGCCGTCAATTCTAGATCATGTGTGGGATAACGTTTCTCGTGTTCCTTCAATTGTCGGGAAGCGTATGCTATGACCTTCCCATTTTGCATCAATACACACCCTAAGCCTTTCTTAGAAGCATCACAATAAACCGTCATGTTCTCATTTCCTTCCGGTAAAACCAATATAGGAGCTTGAACAAGCTTCTCCTTAAGGAGTTGAAACGCGTGTTCCTGCTTTTCTTCCCATTTCCATGGCACACTTTTCCGAGTCAACTTAGTGAGTGGGGTGGCTATTCTTGAGAAATCTTGTATAAACCGTCGATAATACCCCGCTAAGCCTAGAAAACTCCTAACCTCGGTAGGATTCGTAGGTGGTTCCCATCTCATAATTGCCTCTATTTTAACCGGATCAACACAAATACCCTTCTTGTTAATGACATGACCCAAAAATTGAACTTCACGAAGCCAAAACTCACACTTAGAGAACTTAGCAAACAATCTTTCTCTTCTTAAAGTCTCTAATACTTGTCTTAGATGTACCGCATGTTCCTCTTCACTCCTAGAATATACCAAAATATCATCAATAAATACAATTACGAACCTATCAAGCATCGGTCGACAAACTCTATTCATCAAATCCATAAATGCGGCCGGTGCATTCGTTAACCCAAACGGCATAACCACAAACTCATAATGACCATACCTCGTTCGAAAAGCCGTTTTAGGGACGTCTTCTTCCCTCACTTTCAATTGATGGTAACCCGACCTTAAATCTATCTTTGAAAAGAAACTTGCACCTTGTAATTGATCAAACAAGTCGTCTATCCTTGGCAACGGATACTTATTCTTAATCGTGACTTTATTCAATTCTCGATAATCAATACACATTCTCATAGTTCCATCCTTCTTTTTCACAAATAAAACCGGAGCTCCCCAAGGTGAGCTACTAGGACGTATAAAACCTTTATCTATCAAATCTTGCAATTGAGTCATCATTTCTCTCATTTCCGATGGGGCTAATCGATATGGAGCTTTGGCAATTGGCGTGGCCCCGGGTATCAAATCTATTCTAAACTCTACCTCACGCTCGGGAGGTACACCGGGCAATTCACTTGGAAACACATCCGGAAACTCGTTAACTATCGGTACATCATCTAAATCAACAATCTTTTTCGAATTATCCACAACATGTGCCAAAAATGCACAACACCCGTGAGACAAAAACCTTTTAGCCTTAGCATACGTGCATATAGGAATAGCACGCCTAGCTCTTTCCCCATAAATCCATATAACCTTCCCACTAGGTGATTGAACTAACACAATTTTCTTACGACACAAAATTATTCCTTCATTGTCGTCTAGCCAATCCATGCCCACTATTACTTGAAATTCCCCCATATGCATGGGTATTAAATCAATGACAAACTTTTCATCATCCAAAATAATTTCACACCCCTTAATGATACTATACACCATCACAGTCTTATTATCTGCTATTTCAACCTCTAATGGGTGTTCTAACATACTTGGGGTCATATTAAAATGCTTACAAAAAGAATATGATACAAACGACCGCGTAGCACCGGAATCAAACAAAACATGCGCAGGTAAAGAGTTTACAATAAAGGTACCTGACACCACATTTTGGGACTCCTTCGCTTCGAGTGCGGTAATCTGATGAGCTCGGGCCCTTGGTCGGCTATCACTAGTCTTCGGTTCTGTCTTAACCTCCTTCTTAACATTACCACTAGCCAAATCCTTCTTGTATTCCGGACATTCGGCTTGAAAATGACCCTTCTCAAAACAATAATAACATTGCTTACCTTTCTTAGGACATTCGGCGACCCTATGTCCCGGCTTACCGCAAGAGTAACAATCGGTAGTACCCGCTTTACATTCACCCGTATGATTCTTACCACACCTAGTACACAACTTGGCTTCTTTCCCACCGCTTTTACCCGACACAAAACCCCCTTTTGACTTGTGCGGGGATTCGGAACCAAACTTACCCTTTTTCGGACTAACATTTTGCATCGCCTTAGAGTCTTGATCTAACTTTCGCTTAAACGCCGCCTTCTTCCTAAGTTCGTGTTCTCTAACAAGTGCTCGATTCATCATCTCGGCTAAAGTCTTATAAGTACTCTTATCGATAAACTCACTTATTTCGGGATTCAACTTTTCATGATAATGATCCATCATCAACTTGGGACTTGACACAAAGTCCGGACAAAAACGAGACTTGTCATTAAACTCGGCATTAAACTCGGTCACCGACTTACTTCCATGCTCTATATTCATAAACTCGGATTTCAACCTACTAACCTCGGCGGGTGGAGCAAATTGAGTCATAAACATTTCACGGAACTTGTCCCATGAGAAACTTGTAGCCACGTCTCGCCCATGAGATTTAACTATGAAATTCCACCACTCGTAACCACTACCCTTCATTTGATGAGCCGCATAAATTACCTTCAAATGTTCGGGGCATTCACACAACATGAAAGTTTCTTCAACCTCATCAATCCATCTTTGACTAACAATAGGGTCAACCTTACCATGAAACTCGGGAGGATGGCAATTTGCGAAGTTCTTATATTCAAAACGGTCATCCTTTCTCTTAGGGGCTTCTACCTCTTCTTGCCTTACTCCACTTCCCCCTTCACCTCTTAAGGTAGGGTTATTAGCAACAAAAGTCTTTAACTTCTCATCTAATTGATCATTGATCAACGTCTTAATCTTCTCTAACAAAGTTGGAGTATAACGTATCAAGGCTTGCCCTATTTGCCCCGAAATGTCATTTGGCATGTTAACTTCTTCCGATTCGTTGTGAGAGTCTTCTATAGACTCCGTGGATGGGGTGCGGACGTACTCATCATCCTCATCTTGACCTCGGTTTGGTGATACAATAGCCATACTGAAAATCACAATCAACCCATTAGTTCAAATACCGGTAACACCATTATTCAACAAAATCAAACCATTCGAAAGAATTCCTAACTCGTTTCACCATAACTATAGTAGGCGTTCATGTGTACTAAAATGAAGTAATAACAATGGCCTGTTGTTATTACACCATTCATTACACATTAAGTCCACTATAACATCATGGCTAACGAGTATCAAACTCCTTTCATAAACCAATCATTATACTACGGGTCTAGTCGATGACTCTACCCTATGGAGCATGGCACAACTATACGACTATAACACTTATGCAAGTCCTAAACCGCTTATCCTTTCACAACAATGGTTTAAGCCTAGATAATCCCTATCGTGGATTATCCAAGTCCCTTAAACCACAGCTCTGATACCAACTTTTAACGCCTTGAATCGAGTAAATTTTTTTTTTTTTTTTTTTTTTTTTTAAATTCAAGTCACTGGCCGGACAAGGCTTATGCCGCGGCGCGGCAAGCCTTGTCGCGGCGCGACACAACACATAAAATTTTAGACTCCTTAACCCTGGTTCTGTTTTGAACTTCAGTGCATTGCCGCGGCGCGGACCCCTTTGCCGCGGCGCGACATAACCCTGTTCCGGGCGCCTGACCTGCAACATTGTATATAAACCAACTTTTGCACATTCCATCATTCTCAAACACATATAAAACAACATTATTCATACCCAAACATCTGAAATCAGTTTCTAACATCGTATACCATCTAATAACAACATTTAGACATCAAACGTGTTTTCATGAAACAAAACCATCATTTGGTCCCAAATTCAATAATGACAAACATGACACTTCAAATACATGGCGTTTGATAAGCGGTAACCATAGAGCGTGATTACAAAAGGGACTTGCATTACCACTTACGCTAATGCCAATGCTCCTCTAGCACTTCACACTTGCTCCTTACCTTCACGATGAACCTTAACACCTAAAACATAAAACATCATGGGGGTAAGCTTTTACACTTAGTGAGTTATAGGAAAGCAATAAACATAAAACATAAACATAAATCATTTGGGCATAATCGAAACACTTATCCTTCAACCCTTAGGTTGCTTGCATACTTTCGGATCCGATCATTCATACCATAGACATGACTTACTAGGCCGAACCTAGTAATCATGTCTAAGCTAACCATAGACATACTAAATATGCCTAAGCTATCATCATCTCATACGTAGACACCCAAAGTGTCTAAGCTAACACGAACCATAGGCAAGATTACTAGCAATGTGATAACCTTGCCTAAGCTAAACATCAACCATAGATACAACTATTGAGCTAACCCAATAGTTCTATCTAAGCTACATAACTAGTGCACTTAGTCGTTACTCTCTTGCACGGATGCAATCCGAGAACACTAAGCCACTCTTGACCCGCCCATATTACCCCCTATAAACTCACCTTGTTTAAATGGATTTCCTTGATCACTTGTGACCTCTTTTCCTTGATTAGCACCTATATATGAGCTAATCTCATTAATCACACAACTAAATCAAAATCATAACTTTCTTGGATCATTACATCATTTATACTTACTCATACACTTAACCCCCTAATCACAACATACATACATACACACATACTTTCTAACCTTGAACTCATCTTTTCTAAAACAAGCATGTTACCAATCAAACATCACCTTTTAATCATGTACATTACTAACTCATCACTTTTAGCTTTATCATGCAACTTTTCCTTTAATCCTTTCATTAAACATCAAATGTGCATAGTAATTCAATTTCATTACTAACACCATTAACTTGTCAAATTATCAATTTCTATAACCTACAACAATAACCATAGTTCATACATGAACATCCTTCATCACAATTTCTAGCTAGAACACATAATCATCTCTTTGAGACATTTTAACAAACACTTGGTGTGCATGACTAGAAATCTAACTAGAACATCATCATTCTCACCATAATCATGCCATACATCTATAATGCAAGTTCATACATGTAATTACTTCCAAAATCATCAACAAATCCATTCTAACTCAAACAATTGTGCACAACTCAACAAATAGCAACTTTCTTAAGCATAATCTCATCATTAACATACAATGCAAGCAATAATTAGACACAAAATCCATACCTTGTCTTTTAGAGTTTAAGAACCCTAATTGTGCACAAAGAGAGTGAAATTGGAAGATTAAAGCTTGCTAGAGTGATTAAGGTGTGTTAGATTTCACTAATTCAAGCTTGCATGGGTTAAATTTCAACAATTGAGGAATCCTCCTCTTCCCTCTTGCAAAAGTCGACACTCTCAAGGCTCCAGGAAGG
Source organism: Rutidosis leptorrhynchoides (assembly GCF_046630445.1). NCBI lineage: Eukaryota > Viridiplantae > Streptophyta > Magnoliopsida > Asterales > Asteraceae > Rutidosis > Rutidosis leptorrhynchoides. The sequence goes on from NC_092343.1 coordinate 244,983,055, forward strand.
TTTTCTGTAATTTTTCTTGCACTAATAACAAATTCCAGCATTTTGATTCTTTTTATTAAAATAACTTTGGCCTATTGACACTTTCTACCCTCCCCACCACAACTCTAGTTAGGGAAGTCCTTAATCTTAACTTTTCACCCTTAGTCCTTCCTAACTTAACCAATAAACTTAACTTTCATCCATTAACATAAAATGACTTTTACCATATAATTTCTTGGCAATAAAAATTTACATAAAATAATACCTTAAATATTTGGGATGTTACAATATTAGCTACTAAGTATGAACTTAACGGGTAGGTACTACCCGAATTTAAACTTATAAAACGCTAATATGAAGAAAAAGCTTTTATAAATGAGTTCATATTATGCTACAAAATACTATTAACTACTCTTAATATTCTATATGATTAACTTGTTCCATGTGACTATTTTGAAGGAAATGGCACCGACTACTCGACACGCTGTGAATATGAATGAAGAGGAATTCGGTACTTTTCTAGCTTCAAACATAGCCGCAGTACAGGCTGCGCTACATACCAACAATAACCTTGGATCTAGCAGTACAGGAAATCGTGTAGGATACACCTACAAAGAATTCACTGCCTGCAAACCTTTGGAATTTGATGGAACCGAAGGACCGATCGGATTGAAACGATGGACCAAGAAGGTCGAATCGGTGTTTGCCATAAGTAAGTGTACTGAAGAGGACAAAGTGAAGTACGCTACGCATACCTTCACAGGTTCTGCATTTACATGGTGGAATACCTATCTAGAGCAAGTGGGACAAGATGATGCTTACGCACTACCGTGGTCAGCATTCAAGCACTTGATGAACGAGAAGTACCGTCCCAGAACCGAGGTCAATAAGCTCAAGACAGAACTTAGAGGGTTACGAACCCAAGGATTTGATATTACCACGTACGAAAGACGATTCACAGAATTATGCCTATTGTGTCCGGGAGCGTTCGAAGATGAGGAAGAGAAGATCGACGCGTTTGTGAAAGGTTTACCGGAAAGAATCCAAGAAGATATAAGTTCACACGAGCCCGCCTCCATACAACAGGCATGTAGAATGGCTCACAAACTAGTGAACCAGATTGAAGAAAGAATTAAAGAACAGACTGCTGAAGAGGCCAATGTAAAGCAAGTCAAAAGAAAGTAGGAGGAAAACGATGATAATAATCACCAATACAACAACAACAGCAATTACAACAATAATCAAAACAATTATCCCAACAATCGTAACATCAATCGCAACTACAACAAACGGCCCAACAACAACAACAACAACTACAACAATCATCCCAACAACAATAACAACCGTAACAACAACAACAATCAGAAGCAGCTATGCCAAAGGTGTGAAAAGTATCACTCGGGGTTCTGTACCAAATTTTGCAACAAGTGTAAAAGAAATGGTCATAGCGCGGCGAAGTGTGAGGTCTACAGACCAGGGGTTAACAGAACGAAAGGAACAAATGGTGTCAGAACGAGTAATGGCGGAGCAAGTAGTGGCGGAGCAAGTTATGCCAATGTAGTTTGTTATAAATGTGGAAAACTGGGCCACATTATTAGAAATTGCCCGAACCAGGAGAACACGAATGGACAAGGCCGCGGAAGAGTTTTCAATATTAATGCGGCAGAGGCACAGGAAGACCCGGAGATTGTTACGGGTACGTTTCTTATTGACAATAAATCTGCTTACGTTTTATTTGATTCGGGTGCGGATAGAAGCTATATGAGTAGAGATTTTTGTGCTAAATTAAGTTGTCCATTGACGCCTTTGGATAGTAAATTTTTACTCGAATTAGCAAATGGTAAATTAATTTCAGCAGATAATATATGTCGGAATGGAGAAATTAAACTGGTTAGCGAAACATTTAAGATTGATTTGATACCAGTAGAGTTAAGGAGTTTTGATATGATAATCGGTATGGACTGGTTGAAAGAAGTGAAAGCAGAGATCATTTGTTACAAAAATGCAATTCGCATTATACGAGAAAAAGGAAAACCCTTAATGGTGTACGGAGAAAAGGGCAACACGAAGCTACATCTTATTAGTAATTTGAAGGCACAAAAACTAATAAGAAAAGGTTGCTATGCTGTTCTAGCACACGTCGAGAAAGTACAAACTGAAGAAAAGAGCATCAATGATGTTCCCATTGCAAAAGAATTTCCCGATGTATTTCCGAAAGAATTACCGGGATTACCCCCACATCGATCCGTTGAATTTCAAATAGATCTTGTACCAGGAGCTGCACCAATAGCTCGTGCTCCTTACAGACTCGCACCCAGCGAGATGAAAGAACTGCAAAGCCAATTACAAGAACTTTTAGAGCGTGGTTTCATTCGACCAAGCACATCACCGTGGGGAGCTCCTGTTTTGTTTGTCAAGAAGAAAGATGGTACATTCAGGTTGTGTATCGACTACCGAGAGTTGAACAAACTTACCATCAAGAACCGCTACCCACTACCGAGAATCGACGACTTATTTGATCAACTACAAGGCTCGTCTGTTTATTCAAAGATTGACTTACGTTCCGGGTATCATCAAATGCGGGTGAAAGAAGATGATATTCCAAAGACTGCGTTTAGAACACGTTACGGTCATTACGAGTTTATGGTCATGCCGTTTGGTTTAACTAATGCACCAGCTGTGTTCATGGACCTTATGAACCGAGTGTGTGGACCATACCTTGACAAGTTTGTCATTATTTTCATTGATGACATACTTATTTACTCAAAGAATGACCAAGAACACGGTGAACATTTGAGAAAGGTGTTAGAAGTATTGAGGAAGGAAGAATTGTACGCTAAGTTTTCAAAGTGTGCATTTTGGTTGGAAGAAGTTCAATTCCTCAGTCACATAGTGAACAAAGAAGGTATTAAGGTGGATCCGGCAAAGATAGAAACTGTTGAAAAGTGGAAAACCCCGAAAACTCCGAAACACATACGCCAGTTTTTAGGACTAGCTGGTTACTACAGAAGGTTCATCCAAGACTTTTCCAGAATAGCAAAACCCTTGACTGCATTAACGCATAAAGGGAAGATATTTGAAGAAAGCGTTTCAGTTATTGAAGAAAAAGCTAACTACGGCACCTATACTGTCATTGCCTGAAGAGAATGATGATTTTGTGATTTATTGTGATGCATCAAAGCAAGGTCTCGGTTGTGTATTAATGCAACGAACGAAGGTGATTGCTTATGCGTCTAGACAATTGAAGATTCACGAACAAAATTATACGACGCATGATTTGGAATTAGGCGCGGTTGTTTTTGCATTAAAGACTTAGAGGCACTACTTATATGGGGTCAAAAGTATTATATATACCGACCACAAAAGTCTTCAACACATATTTAATCAGATACAACTGAATATGAGGCAGCGTAGGTGGATTGAATTGTTGAATGATTACGACTTTGAGTTTCGTTACCACCCGGGGAAGGCAAATGTGGTAGCCGACGCCTTGAGCAGAAAGGACAGAGAACTCATTCGAGTAAAATCTATGAATATAATGATTCACACTAACCTTACTACTCAAATAAAGGAGGCGCAACAAGAAGTTTTAAAAGAGGGAAATTTAAAGGATGAAATACCCAAAGGATCGGAGAAGCATCTTAATATTCGGGAAGACGGAACCCGGTATAGGGCTGAAAGGATTTGGGTACCAAAATTTGGAGATATGAGAGAAATGGTACTTAGAGAAGCTCATAAAACCAGATACTCAATACAACCTGGAACGGGGAAGATGTACAAGGATCTCAAGAAACATTTTTGGTGGCCAGGTATGAAAGCCGATATTGCTAAATATGTAGGAGAATGTTTGACGTGTTCTAAGGTCAAAGCTGAACATCAGAAACCATCAGGTCTACTACAACAACCTGAAATCCCGGAATGGAAATGGGAAAATATTACCATGGATTTCATCACTAAATTGCCAAGGACTGCAAGTGGTTTTGATACTATTTGGGTAATAGTTGATCGTCTCACCAAATCAGCACACTTCCTGCCAATAAGAGAAGATGACAAGATGGAGAAGTTAGCACGACTGTATTTGAAGGAAGTCATCTCCAGACATGGAATACCAATCTCTATTATCTCTGATAGGGATGGCAGATTTATTTCAAGATTCTGGCAGACATTACAGCAAGCATTGAGAACTTGTCTAGACATGAGTACTGCTTATCATCCACAAACTGATGGGCAGAGTGAAAGGACGATACAAACGCTTGAAGACATTCTATAAGCATGTGTTATTGATTTCGGAAACAGTTGGGATCGACATCTACCGTTAGCAGAATTTTCCTACAACAACAGCTACCATTCAAGCATTGAGATGGCGCCGTTTGAAGCACTTTATGGTAGAAAGTGCAGGTCTCCGATTTGTTGGAGTGAAGTGGGGGATAGACAGATTACGGGTCCGGAGATTATACAAGAAACTACCGAGAAGATCATCCAAATTCAACAACGGTTGAAAACCGCCCAAAGTCGACAAAAGAGCTACGCGGACAGTAAAAGAAAAGATATAGAGTTTGAAATTGGAGAAATGGTCATGCTTAAGGTTTCACCTTGGAAAGGCGTTGTTCGATTTGGTAAACGGGGGAAACTAAATCCAAGGTACATTGGACCATTCAAGATTATAGATCGTGTCGGACCAGTAGCTTACCAACTGGAGCTACCTCAACAACTCGCGGCTGTACATAACACTTTCCACATCTCAAATTTGAAGAAATGTTTTGCTAAAGAAGATCTCACTATTTCGTTGGACGAAATCCAAATCAATGAAAAACTTCAATTCATTGAAGAACCCGTCGAAATAATGGATCGTGAGGTTAAGAGACTTAAACAAAACAAGATACCGATTGTTAAGGTTCAATGGAATGCTCGTAGAGGACCCGAGTTCACCTGGGAGCTTGAAGATCAGATGAAGAAGAAATACCCGCATCTATTTCCAGAAGATTCGTCAACACCTTCAACAGCTTAAAATTTCGGGACGAAATTTATTTAACGGGTAGGTACTGTAGTGACCCGAACTTTTCCATGTTTATATATATTAATTGAGATTGATATTTACATGATTAAATGTTTCCAACATGTTAAGCAATTAAACTTGTTAAGAATTGATTAATTGAAATATGTTTCATATAGACAATTGACCACCCAAGTTGACCGGTGATTTACGAACGTTAAAACTTGTAAAAACGACATGACGATATATATATGGATATATATATGGTTAACATGATACTATGATAAGTAAACATATCATTAAGTATATTAACAATGAACTACATATGTAAAACTACTAACTTAATGATTTTTAAACGAGACATATATGTAACGATTATCGTTGTAAAGACATTTAATGTATATATATCATATTAAGAGATATTCATACATGATAATATCATGATAATATAATAATTTAAAATCTCATTTGATATTATAAACATTGAGTTAACAACATTTAACAAGATCGTTAACCTAAAGGTTTCAAAACAACACTTACATGTAACGACTAACGATGACTTAACGACTCAGTTAAAATGTATATACATGTAGTGTTTTAATATGTATTTATAAACTTTTGAAAGACTTCAATACACTTATCAAAATACTTCTACTTAACAAAAATGCTTACAATTACATCCTCGTTCAGTTTCATCAACAATTCTACTCGTATGCACCCGTATTCGTACTCGTACAATACACAGCTTTTAGATGTATGTACTATTGGTATATACACTCCAATGATCAGCTCTTAGCAGCCCATGTGAGTTACCTAACACATGTGGGAACCATCATTTGGCAACTAGCATGAAATATCTGTAACACCCCAGCTTAACATGACCACAATATTGTCCGCTTTGCCCGCAGGCGCACGGCTTTTTCTTGGCGACCACACACGAGAAGCACTTTCCCAGGAGGTCACCCATCCTGGTAGTGCTCTCGCCCGAGCACGCTTAACCACAACGTACTCGCACTTCTACTCAGCCTGTGATCCCAAAACGCGTTGTGTCATTTAAGCGTGAGTATTACCTTATAATCCCATGATCACTCATGTTCGTGGGCGATGTGGGATTTGCCTAGGGTGTTACATTCACCCCCCCTTAGGGACTCATCGTCCTCGATGAGGTTTGCCCCACCACCCCCAACGGCGCATGAGTGGCTCTGATACCATTCTGTAACACCCCAGCTTAACATGACCACAATATTGTCCGCTTTGCCCGCAGGCGCACGGCTTTTTCTTGGCGACCACACACGAGAAGCACTTTCCCAGGAGGTCACCCATCCTGGTAGTGCTCTCGCCCGAGCACGCTTAACCACAACGTACTCGCACTTCTACTCAGCCTGTGATCCCAAAACGCGTTGTGTCATTTAAGCGTGAGTATTACCTTATAATCCCATGATCACTCATGTTCGTGGGCGATGTGGGATTTGCCTAGGGTGTTACAATATCTCATAAAATTACAAAAATATGAGTAATCATTCATGACTTATTTACATGAAAACAAAATTACATATCCTTTATATCTAATCCATACACCAACGATCAAAAACACCTACAAACACTTTCATTCTTCAATTTTCTTCATCTAATTGATCTCTCTCAAGTTCTATCTTCAAGTTCTAAGTGTTCTTCATAAATTCTACAAGTTCTAGTTACATAAAATCAAGAATACTTTCAAGTTTGCTAGCTCACTTCCAATCTTGTAAGGTGATCATCCAACCTCAAGAAATCTTTGTTTCTTACAGTTGGTTATCATTCTAATACAAGGTAATAATCATATTCAAACTTTGGTTCAATTTCTATAACTATAACAATCTTATTTCAAGTGATGATCTTACTTGAACTTGTTTTCGTGTCATGATTCTGCTTCAAGAACTTCGAGCCATCCAAGGATCCATTGAAGCTAGATACATTTTTCACTTTTACATTAGGTTTATCCAAGGAACTTAAGGTAGTAATGATGTTCATAACATCATTCGATTCATACATATAAAGCTATCTTATTCGAAGGTTTAAACTTGTAATCACTAGAACATAGTTTAGTTAATTCTAAACTTGTTCGCAAACAAAAGTTAATCCTTCTAACTTGACTTTTAAAATCAACTAAACACATGTTCTATATCTATATGATATGCTAACTTAATGATTTAAAACCTGGAGACACGAAAAACACTGTAAAACCGGATTTACGCCGTCGTAGTAACACCGCGGGCTGTTTTGGGTTAGTTAATTAAAAACTATGATAAACTTTGATTTAAAAGTTGTTATTCTGAGAAAATGATTTTTATTATGAACATGAAACTATATCCAAAAATTATGGTTAAACTCAAAGTGAAAGTATGTTTTCTAAAATGGTCATCTAGACGTCGTTCTTTCGACTGAAATGACTACCTTTACAAAAACGAATTGTAACTTATTTTTCCGACTATAAACCTATACTTTTTCTGTTTAGATTCATAAAATAGAGTTCAATATGAAACCATAGCAATTTGATTCACTCAAAACAGAATTAAAAATTAAGAAGTTATGGGTAAAACAAGATTGGATAATTTTTCTCATTTTAGTTACGTGAAAATTGGTAACAAATCTATTCCAACCATAACTTAATCAACTTGTATTGTATATTATGTAATCTTGAGATACCATAGACACATATACAATGTTTTGACCTATCATGTCGACACATCTATATATATTTCGGAACAACCATAGACACTCTATATGTGAATGTTGGAGTTAGCTATACAGGGTTGAGGTTGATTCCAAAATATATATAGTTTGAGTTGTGATCAATACTGAGATACGTATACACTGGGTCGTGGATTGATTCAAGATAATATTTATCGATTTATTTCTGTACATCTAACTGTGGACAACTAGTTGTAGGTTACTAACGAGGACAACTGACTTAATAAACTTAAAACATCAAAATATATTAAAAGTGTTGTAAATATATTTTGAACATACTTTGATATATATGTATATATTGTTATAGGTTCGTGAATCAACCAGTGGCTAAGTCTTACTTCCCGACGAAGTAAAAATCTGTGAAAGTGAGTTATAGTCCCACTTTTAAAATCTAATATTTTTGGGATTAGAATACATGCAGGTTTTATAAATGATTTACAAAATAGACACAAGTACGTGAAACTACATTCTATGGTTGAATTATCGAAATCGAATATGCCCCTTTTATAAAGTCTGGTAATCTAAGAATTAGGGAACAGACACCCTAATTGACGTGAATTCTAAAGATAGATCTATTGGGCCTAACAAACCCCATCCAAAGTACCGGATGCTTTAGTACTTCGAAATTTATATCATATCCGAAAGGTGTCCCGGAATGATGGGGATATACTTATATATGCATCTTGTTAATGTCGGTTACCAGGTGTTCACCATATGAATGATTTTTATCTCTATGTATGGGATGTGTATTGAAATATGAAATCTTGTGGTCTATTGTTACGATTTGATATATATAGGTTAAACCTATAACTCACCAACATTTTTGTTGACGTTTAAAGCATGTTTATTCTCAGGTGAATACTAAGAGCTTTCGCTGTTGCATACTAAAATAAGGACAAGATTTGGAGTCCATGTTTGTATGATATTGTGTAAAAACTGCATTCAAGAAACTGATTTCGATGTAACATATTTGTATTGTAAACCATTATGTAATAGTCGTGTGTAAACAGGATATTTTAGATTATCATTATTTGATAATCTACATAAAGCTTTTTAAACCTTTATTTATGAAATAAAGGTTATGGTTTGTTTTAAAATGAATGCAGTCTTTGAAAAACGTCTCATATAGAGGTCAAAACCTCGCTACGAAATCAATTAATATGGAACGTTTTTAATCAATAAGAACGGGACATTTCACTTAATCAATCTGTCATCCGTAGAGCATAGAATTGCTAGCCGGATGACTTCTAGTGAGAGAAAGTATTAGAGAGAGAGGTGAAGTCTCTGCTCTCAAATTTGTCAGAATGTCTGAACTGTGTAAAATGACGACCCAAGGGGTCTATTTATAGTGTCAAATTCACCAGATTGTTCGGGGATACGTGTCAGATGATAATACGTTCTGTTACTTGTGATCCGAGATTTATGCTGAAAGTGGCGTTCTCCGGCCAGGGCTTACGCGCTAGGCGGCCTTCAGGGCTTACGCATGACGGAGCAGCCTGTACAGCGGAGAACGGTAGGCGGACAGTCCCATAAAACTGTTGTTCTCAGTGCTTCTGATGGTAATTTTATGCGATCATTATGCCTTTTATGCGTGTATTCGAAAGGATACACCATTAGTACCTATTCCATTATCACATAACAAACAACACAATTAGGGTGGATTTGCAAACCAACCCAAATTAACCACTAGTGCAATTTCGACCCAAATGCACTTCCAAGCACAAACTGTGCCCAAACTAACCAGTATCACTAACATAAGTGAGAATGGTCCTAATACACCAATTAAACCCAATCATAAGGGTTAAACACCCATCTTGCCCAATTTGATACCTAAACCCTAATTTTGACCCATTTCAAAATTAGTCAACCCAAATACACCCAAATGGGTTCCAATACTTCCAAAATCATGAAACTAAGTGATTACACCCAAAATCAAAGCCTAATCATGGTCAAAATGTCAACTAATCCGAAACCCGCCAAGTATCAAACATAACTAGTCACCATAAACCCACTTCTAAATGGGTTTCACAACTAACAAGTTCAAAACACTAACTTGAATATCAAATCATAAAGATGAAATTCGAAGTTGAGACTTACCAATACCGCCAAAATGATGCCATTGACGAGTAGAACAACTTTAATACCTGAGACTTGACCCGATTCACCCTTCTTCTTCCTCAAATGGAGCTCTCTCTCTCTAAAATGGGTTTCTCTCACTAGGGTTTGAAGAGAGTGTTTGTGTAGGTGAAATGAGGATAAGAATGATCAATGGATAAGTTTTAATGGCTCATAACTGACCCTAAGTGAAAAGACCCAATTACCCATCATTTAACTCTTTAAAATTTCCAACAGCACCCAATGAGGACCAAAAGCGGTGCTCCTAGACCAAAATCGGCACTTTTGTAGCCTTTCAGCTCACAACTTGAAATTAAAAATGTCCGGGCTCAAATCACGGTCGTCTGGGCTTTTGATTCGCCTCAATCCGAGTTCGTATGAGAAAGTTATGACCAAATTGGTGAAAGTGCGCATAACCTCTCTTTACACGCTCCATTCTCCACGTTTCCAACACCTGACACCTCAAATATTATATTATTAATAAAATAATATACTTCATCATTTAAACACCTCTCGGAATATTTGTGCTACAAAAAACGGGGTGTTACACCCATTTATAAGTGTAAACTAAATCCCTCATTTACATTAAATTTCAAAAATCCTCCCTAATTTATTGCAACGTTTCATGAGAAATAAACAATTAAAACAAAACTCATGAATAAATGAAAATATCTTGAAAATTGAATTTCCACCTTAGTGCATTACACATTCCAAATATTTGAGAATCATGGTATTTTAAGAATTGAAACCATCAACCTATTTGAATAACTGAAAAGAACATACACATAAGTTTTCGAATATTCTAAAGCTATCTTGACACTCTACAAGACAAGTGTCCAAATCCATTCATGAATGTATCCAAAGCGAGAAGCGGAAAAACTTCACATTCACATAGGTAGTTTTTAGTCAAGCACCTGCACTTGCACTTTTTTAAATGGACCATTAAGCAGCTAAACTACAACCTCACCTTCAGCAGGTCTGAGTACATTCTTTACCTTGGGATGATACAAATATTTATGTACTCCAATTTCTAAGTATAAGCCTTCTCATTGAATTCAGCTCTTGGTTTACATCGGAACGGAATTTGGTATCTTATAATCAGAATTTTATGTGTCTTTAAACCCATCCCCATAGCAAACTTGAAAACCAAGTCTCTTGCCAATCCCTTCGTCAAATGATTAGCTAAATTCTGTCCTGACCTCACAAAAACTATAGATATTACACCATTCGTGATGAGTTAATGAATCATGCTATGTATGATACCTAATTCTAGACTTCCCGTTGTACATCTGGCTATAAGTCTTTTCTAATGTAGCAACATTATCACAATGGATAGATATATGTTCTATAGGTTTAGGCCATAATGGTATCTCATGAATCAAGTTTCTAAGCCACTCTGCTTGTTTACTAGTGTCAACTTGTAGCGACCCCGACAAATCGTCAAGTGACGGCGTCGTCTACGTGGGTCCCATTACCTGGTCATAAGTCTTTATGACAACGTTTGACCAAAATATGTCGCCTTCATTTCAAAATAAAGATTGTTTTCAAAGTTTACAAGAATAGTTCAACCATAGGTTAAGTTACAAGGTTATAAGTACAAATGAAATCTAGGCGACACGGTTTAAAGTAAAGTCAAAGACGCTCCATGAAATGCATGTATACTCGACATCCAATGCAAGTATCAAATAGTGAGCGGAAACATGTTTCACATATCGTGCAAGCCCTGAGAAAAACATAGAAATCTGTCAATGAAAAACGTTGGTGAAATCATAGGTTTAAGTAAGTAAGTGAGTAAAAGTAAGTAAGTCGAACCACAAGGTTTGTAAAGTTGAAATAATAGTAACACATTCTAAAAGTTAATATTCACGAGCACCCAATTATCAAAACTTAACATTCCGTCCGTTGAATACCCCATCAATTAGTGCTAGAACAACACTGTTTCCCGAAAATATATTTCATCCGTAGACGGTAGCGAACCGTCAAAGATGAGGGTTGTCAAACCCATATGGCCATATAACATAAGTTCTCGCTTACACCATCGGATGTAACTAATGATAATCGGATTGAGGATTTTCGTTCTAAACTCGTATGTAGAATGTTTGTTTTCCTGTTCTTGTGTTCACTTAGTTCAAAAGAATCGTTTATGTTTTCTCATCCCAAAAGTAAGTTCAAAAGAGTAAAAAGTGGGACTATGATCTCACCTCGAGTGCAAGAGTTAATAAAGTACTTCAACAAGTAAACGCGTGCAAAGCCAAGCTAGTCTTGACCTAACCATATAGGTTATATCAACAACGGTAAACACAAACGGTCAAAGATGTTCAATTAGTCCTATGGCTCGTTACGACTCGATTATATTAGCATGTGAATCAAATTGTCAAGTTTCATGCAAGATACTAGTAAATAATCATGTTAGAAAGGTTGCATAAGTATTTGGTTAAGTTTGACAAAAAGTCAAACTTGGTCGGGTCAAAGTCAACGAAAAAGTCAACATGTTCGGGTCGGGTCTCGGACAAATTTTCTATGCTAGTTATTCATATATAAGCATGTTAAAACAAGTTGCAAGTGAATTGGAGGTCTAGAACATCCCAAACATTTTTGGTAAAATGGACAAGTGGGACAGAAGCTGGACACGGCCTATGCCGCGCCGCGGCCAGGGGTGTCGCGCCGCGACCTAACACGTGGTCTGGCACCTGGTCAGTTTCAAGGTTCTAGTCTTGGTCAAAACTTCAAACAAAGACAAAACGCAAACCGTAAACAACTAGAAGAAGTATCTTATACCGTTGGAAAGCTCTTTTGACAAGGAACACAACTAAGAACTTATCATCAAACGACAACATCATTTACAATAGCCGAAAACTCATCAAGTGATCATTAAACGTTCATTTCAAGGTTTCAAGTTCATCAAATGCAATTTGAGTTTCGGGAAATCAATTCACACATATGATATGCCGTTTTGAAGGTAATGGAGCATACATTACTACTAAACACTAACAATTAACATTCCATGACATTCAAGCATCCAAAAATTCATGTCAAGAACTATCAAACCCTAGTCAAACATCTCAAAATCAATAATCATGTTTTTGAAGTTTTCTTAATCATCCTCCACATCAAATTGAAGCTAATGATGCTAGTAACACATTTAATACATGAACTTTAACAATTAAACAACTTTTAATCATCCAAAATCAAAGATTTAGCAAGCAGTTTTCATAATGAACTAGTTACACCAAATACAACAAATCGAGCATACAAATTACATACACGACATCACAATGAGCCATAGACACTAATTAACAACTTTATAAGTCAAGAACACGAATTTAAAGAAATCTAGTGTTTTAGAAATGTTACCCAAATGTGATGAAGTTGGTACCAAATCGAAGAGGATGAAGAGAGGATCACGAATATGTAGTCGGATTTGTTGTGAGCTTCCAAGATCAAAATTAGATGATGAATTTTGTGTTTGAGTTCTTGAGAGAAAAGGAAGAAAGAAAAAGAGGAAGAAGATGGTGAAATGAAGTGTGTGGTGGTGAGGAGTCACTAGTTAGCCAAGTTTACCCGAGTGGCGAGATTAGTCCCTCAAGTTTGTTGTCGGGTGCGGGAAATAACCAAACGAATATTTTTAAAACGCAAGTTAACGAGAGATGTTATAATCGAGTAACGGGATTATCATGAACACTAGTTAACGAAGTGCACGAGTATAGGTGACGAGGGATGTTATTAAAAAAAAAAAAGACGGTGTTAAAATAATTTAACGGAAAAACGCGGGATGTTACATTATCCACACCTTAAAAGAAATTTTGTCCCGAAATTTAGTTGGAAGTAATAGTCGATGTCTCTTCCTTGAGACCTTGCATTGCCAATGCTATGAATAAGTGAAGATACGTCCTTGGGCATTCCCACGAATTTGGACAGTCGGGGTTTTATGTTGTATTAAGGCTTGGTTTTACGATCCACAGTTTCAACCGGCCTTTCTACGAAGAGGAGTTGTCATCAATAGTAAGTTTATCTAGAAGGATAGCACGTTCCTGTTCCGCAGGACACGTATCTAAGTTTGTTACATGGAACGTAAGGTAAACGGAAACTTAATTGAGTCGGAGGTTCTAAACGGTAGGAAGCGGTTCCAATATGCCCCAAGGTTTCAAAAGGGTCAACGTGTCGCGGGTTTTAACTTTCCCTGATTCCCGAAGCGGATCACACCTTTCCAAGGTGCGGGTTCTCAATATTACACTGTTACACACAGGGATTTTTGTGAGGTTTTCATCTAAGTTTGGTATAACTCTTTTGGTGACTATGGGTTGTCTCGAGCCCTTCTCGGACTTGAATGATCTCAATTGTTGTTTCTTGATGGAGTTCAGATTCGGTGATTTGCTTGCCACATGTTTTGGTTAAATGAACAGGGGTATGACATCTGCGGTCATATAGGGTTTCAGAAGTGTTGCGTTAATATACGAATGATAGATGTCGTTGTAAGAAGAACTACTAAAGGTGACAATACGAGTTTGTGACATGTCTTTCCAAGACGTAAATCGTTCGTTTGCTTGGTTCGTCGGTTTGTGGGTGGTACGCGGTAAGCTTTTTCTTCATATTAGCGTTTTATAAGTTTAAATTCGGGTAGTACCTACCCGTTAAGTTCATACTTAGTAGCTAGTATACAATTCAACTACTACAATTCTATATGAAAAACTGATTATAATAATATTTCGCGTTCAAACTTTTACACAATATTTTACAAACTTACAATACCGCTTATTTTACATAAAGCATGAAATATAGCACACAATAACTTTGATACAAGATAGTTGTGAAGATAATTCTAGCTAGTACACAAGTCGTTCAGCAAAGGCAATAAAGACACGTAATTCATACGTCCAGAAACAAGTCATGCATTCTGATTTTACTAGGACTACTTCCCATCCTTGGTCTTGTGGAACATAACCGTTATGGCCGTTGATAAGACAGCGTGTTGTAATGTCGTCAAAGGGACGAGGGTTACGTAATGTCCAACAGTCCCGTAACAATCTAAAAACCTCATTTCTTACCCCAATTACCGACTCCGTCACTTGTGGGAACGTTTTGTTTAATAGCTGTAGCCCGATGTTCTTTTTCTCACTTTGGTGAGAAGCGAACATTACTAACCCATAAGCATAGCATGCTTCTTTATGTTGCATGTTAGCCGCTTTTTCTAAATCATGAAGTCCTATATTCGGATACATTGAGTCAAAATAATTTCTTAACCCGTTGCGTAAAATAGCATTTGGGTTCCCCGCAATATATGCGTCAAAGTAAACACATCGTAACTTATGGATTTCCCAATGTGATATCCCTCATCTTTCGAACGAAAACCTTTTATAAACCAAGGCATTCTTGGAACGTTCTTCGAATGTCTTACAAACTAATCTCGCCTTAAATAGTTGTGCCGAAGAATTCTGACCGACTCTAGACAAGATTTCATCAATCATGTCTCCGGGTAGGTCTCTTAAAATATTGGGTTGTCTATCCATTTTGTGTTTTTATACTGTAAAATAGACAAGAGTTAGATTCATAAAAAAAATACTTATTAATACAAGCAATTTTTACATATATCATAAAGCATAAGCACACTATATTACTTATATTACACCACACGAATACAACTATCTTATTCCGACTCGCTTGTTTCTTCTTCTTCTTTGGTTTTGGTTCGTTTTGCCATGTTTCTAGGGATATATGATGTTCCTCTAATACGAGCCGTCGTTATCCACATTGGTTTAGAAAAACCTGGTGGTTTAGAGGTTCCCGGGTCATTGTTACAACTTAAGGACTTCGGGGGTTGACGATACATATAAAGTTCATCAGGGTTGGAATTAGATTTCTCTATTTTTATGCCCTTTCCCTTATTATTTTCTTTTGCCTTTTAAATTCAGTTGGGGTAATTTCTATAACATCATCGGAATTCTCGTCGGAATCTGATTCATCGGAGAATTGGTAATCCTCCCAATATTTTGCTTCCTTGGCGGAAACACCATTGACCATAATTAACCTTGGTCGGTTGGTTGAGGATTTTCTTTTACTTAACCGTTTTATTATTTCCCCCACCGGTTCTATTTCTTCATCCGGTTCCGATTCTTCTTTCGGTTCCGATTCTTCTTCCGATTCCGACTCTTCTTCTGGTTCCTCTTCGGGAACTTGTGAATCAGTCCACGAATCATTCCAATTTACATTTGACTCTTCATTATTATTAGGTGAGTCAATGGGACTTGTTCTAGAGGTAGACATCTATCACATAATATCAAACACGTTAAGAGATTAATATATCACATAATATTCACATGTTAAAAATATATAGTTTCCAACAAAATTTGTTAAGCAATCATTTTTCAAGTAAACACGGTCGAAGTCCAGACTCACTAATGCATCCTAACAAACTCGATAAGACACACTAATGCAAAATTCTGGTTCTCTAAGACCAACGCTCTGATACCAACTGAAATGTCCCGTTCTTATTGATTAAAAACGTTCCATATTAATTGATTTCGTTGCGAGGTTTTGACCTCTATATGAGACGTTTTTCAAAGACTGCATTCATTTTAAAACAAACCATAATCTTTATTTCATCAATAAAGGTTTAAAAAGCTTTACGTAGATTATCAAATAATGATAATCTAAAATATCCTGTTTACACACGACCATTACATAATGGTTTACAATACAAATATGTTCCAACAAAATAAGTTTCTTGAATGCAGTTTTTACACAATATCATACAAGCATGGACTCCAAATCTCGTCCTTATTTAAGTATGCGACAGCGGAAGCTCTTAATAATCACCTGAGAATAAACATGCTTAAAACATCAACAAAAATGTTGGTGAGTTATAGGTTTAACCTATATATCAAATCATAATAATAGACCACAAGATTTCATATTTCAATACACATCCCATACATAGAGATAAAATCATTCATATGGTGAACACCTGGTAACCGACATTAACAAGATGCATATATAAGAATATCCCCATCATTCCGGGACACCCTTCGGATATGATATAAATTTCGAAGTACTAAAGCATCCGGTACTTTGGATGGGGTTTGTTAAGCCCAATAGATCTATCTTTAGAATTCGCGTCAATTAGGGTGTCTGTTCCCTAATTCTTAGATTACCAGACTTAAATAAAAGGGGCATATTCGATTTCGATAATTCAACCATAGAATGTAGTTTCACGTACTTGTGTCTATTTTGTAAATCATTTATAAAACCTGCATGTATTCTCATCCCAAAAATATTAGATTTTAAAAGTGGGACTATAACTCACTTTCACAGATTTTTACTTCGTCGGGAAGTAAGACTTGGCCACTGGTTGATTCACGAACCTATAAAAATATATACATATATATCAAAGTATGTTCAAAATATATTTACAACACTTTTAATATATTTTGATGTTTTAAGTTTATTAAGTCAGCTGTCCTCGTTAGTAACCTACAACTAGTTGTCCACAGTTAGATGTACAGAAATAAATCGATAAATATTATCTTGAATCAATCCACGACCCAGTGTATACGTATCTCAGTATTGATCACAACTCAAACTATATATATTTTGGAATCAACCTCAACCCTGTATAGCTAACTCCAACATTCACATATAGAGTGTCTATGGTTGTTCCGAAATATATATAGATGTGTCGACATGATAGGTCGAAACATTGTATACGTGTCTATGGTATCTCAAGATTACATAATATACAATACAAGTTGATTAAGTTATGGTTGGAATAGATTTGTTACCAATTTTCACGTAGCTAAAATGAGAAAAATTATCCAATCTTGTTTTACCCATAACTTCTTCATTTTAAATCCGTTTTGAGTGAATCAAATTGCTATGGTTTCATATTGAACTATATTTTATGAATCTAAACAGAAAAAGTATAGGTTTATAGTCGGAAAAATAAGTTACAAGTCGTTTTTGTAAAGGTAGTCATTTCAGTCGAAAGAACGACGTCTAGATGACCATTTTAGAAAACATACTTCCACTTTGAGTTTAACCATAATTTTTGGATATAGTTTCATGTTCATAATAAAAATCATTTTCTCAGAATAACAACTTTTAAATCAAAGTTTATCATTGTTTGTTATTAACTAACCCAAAACAGCCCGCGGTGTTACTATGACGGCGTAAATCCGGTTTTACGGTGTTTTTCGTGTTTCCAGGTTTTAAATCATTAAGTTAGCATATCATATAGATATATAACATGTGTTTAGTTGATTTTAAAAGTCAAGTTAGAAGGATTAACTTTTGTTTGCGAACAAGTTTAGAATTAACTAAACTATGTTCTAGTGATTACAAGTTTAAACCTTCGAATAAGATAGCTTTATATGTATGAATCGAATGATGTTATGAACATCATTACTACCTTAAGTTCCTTGGATAAACCTACTGGAAAAGAGAAAATGGATCTAGCTTCAACGGATCCTTGGATGGCTCGAAGTTCTTGAAGCAGAATCATGACACGAAAACAAGTTCAAGTAAGATCATCACTTGAAATAAGATTGTTATAGTTATAGAAATTGAACCAAAGTTTGAATATGATTATTACCTTGTATTAGAATGATAACCTACTGTAAGAAACAAAGATTTCTTGAGGTTGGATGATCACCTTACAAGATTGGAAGTGAGCTAGCAAACTTGAAAGTATTCTTGATTTTATGAAACTAGAACTTTTGGAATTTATGAAGAAAACTTAGAACTTGAAGATAGAACTTGAGAGAGATCAATTAGATGAAGAAAATTGAAGAATTAAAGTGTTTGTAGGTGTTTTTGGTCGTTGGTGTATGGATTAGATATAAAGGATATGTAATTTTGTTTTCATGTAAATAAGTCATGAATGATTACTCATATTTTTGTAATTTTATGAGATATTTCATGCTAGTTGCCAAATGATGGTTCCCACATGTGCTAGGTGACTCACATGGGCTGCTAAGAGCTGATCATTGGAGTGTATATACCAATAGTACATACATCTAAAAGCTGTGTATTGTACGAGTACGAATACGGGTGCATACGAGTAGAATTGTTGATGAAACTGAACGAGGATGTAATTGTAAGCATTTTTGTTAAGTAGAAGTATTTTGATAAGTGTATTGAAGTCTTTCAAAAGTGTATAAATACATATTAAAACACTTCATGTATATACATTTTAACTGAGTCGTTAAGTCATCGTTAGTCGTTACATGTAAGTGTTGTTTTGAAACCTTTAGGTTAACGATCTTGTTAAATGTTGTTAACCCAATGTTTATAATATCAAATGAGATTTTAAATTATTATATTATCATGATATTATCATGTATGAATATCTCTTAATATGATATATATATATACATTAAATGTCTTTACAACGATAATCGTTACATATATGTCTTGTTTAAAAATCATTAAGTTAGTAGTCTTGTTTTTACATATGTAGTTCATTGTTAATACACTTAATGATATGTTTACTTATCATAGTATCATGTTAACTATATATATATCCATATATATGTCATCATATAGTTTTTACAAGTTTTAACGTTCGTGAATCACCGGTCAACTTGGGTGGTCAATTGTCTATATGAAACATATTTCAATTAATCAAGTCTTAATAAGTTTGATTGCTTAACATGTTGGAAACATTTAATCATATAAATATCAATCTCAATTAATATATATAAACATGGAAAAGTTCGGGTCACTACAGCCAGGACAGAACGAATAGCCACAGAGATAAAGAGGGAATACGAGTCAATGAAGAGGCTTTATGAAAATACCAACAATCAGAGGGCGGAGTATAAGGAGCAAGTCAAAGAATTATCTTTCAGAGAAAAGCAGCATCTGAGCAAAATTGATGAACTAGTAAAGGAGAACGAAAAAATGCTTGAGCAAAATAACATATTGAAAGAACAGCTTAAAGCCAAAGAGGAGAACGAAAGACGAATGATAACTGGCATCCCTGCGCTTATTGAGCGTATCTTTAATTGCCAAGCTCTGCTCACAGGATTTGTGAGTTTGTCCGTCTTGCGAAGTCTGCTGAACGACTAAATTTTTTCAACTTTATGAAAAGAAAACTGCCAGAATTGCCAAGTCCGATGCCTGTTGTTATTACATCAAAGATTAATGAAAACGCCATAAAAGAAGCTGATGCAGCCGGTGCACTAATAGAAAATATGAAGTTTTCTGATCTTGAAAATCTTTGTAAAAGGCCAGATGTAACAATAGATGATGTATTGAATTATACTCCGCAGGATGAATAAAATACTATGTTTTTATATATCTGCTTTTACATAACGTTTAATATTGTACTTGGTTATGTATATTAGAATTATATGCTGTAACTTAGTAACATTGTTGTAGTGAACAATGCATAAGATATTGAGATTGTACTTTGCAATCATTATAGTTATAAACATGAAAATCATATTAGGAAAAGTTATGAATTATTTTCGCCTTTAAATATTTTGCTGGACACTATGATCCGTTTTCTGTTTTGCTCTGCATTTTGTGTATATAAGTTGTGTCATGACATTTTTTGAAGATTCGTTTCATCGCTTCGATGCTTTAGTGAGTTCTACATGTCTCACTATCGATACAACCATTTTGAGTATGATTGTACTTCTACCACCGAAAGGCTTTCTTTCTTTCTGCGGGTAGGGATGACACACAGCTATGTGACACTTGGGCTAAAAAATCCTTGGCCAGATAAAATTTGTGAAAAATATTGCTATAAGAATAATTGCTATTATTCATATTCTTAAAGAAATTTTTATATTTATGACTATATCTCATGCATTTGACAGTTGATCAAGCTGCCCATGCATATAGTGCTACGCATAAAATTTCTTTAATTTCATTGCATTCTAAGCTCTTTCATATTGCTCGCCGGAAGGCGCGGCAAGCATGTATGATCCATTCTGATTTACTTTCGTGACCTTATAAGGTCCTTCCCATTTTGGGGCTAGCTGAAAGGACCCGTCCTAATCCATCCGGACGAAGTCCATATCGATTATAAACGATTCACAACAGTTGATTACATCGCAAGGTACTTGACCTATATGTGATAGGTTTTACAAACATTGCATTCGTTTTTGAAAAGACAATCTTTCATTACATCGAAAGTTGAAAGCATGCATACCATTTCATAATATATCTACTATAATTGACTTAATAATAATCTTGATGAACTCAACGACTCGAATGCAACGTCTTTTGAAATATGTCATAAATGACTCCAAGTAATATCTCTAAGATGAGCAAAAGCACAGCGGAAGATTTCTTTCATACCTGAGAATAAACATGCTTTAAAGTGTCAACCAAAAGGTTGGTGAGTTCATTAGTTTAACATAAATAATCATTTCCATCATTTTAATAGACCACAAGATTTCATATTTCCATTTTTCATAAACATACGTCCCATACATAGAGACAAAATAATCATTCATATGGATTAAACACCTGGTAACCGACATTCACAATATGCATATAAGAATATCCCCATCATTCCGGGATCCTCCTTCGGACATGATATAAATTTCAAAGTACTAAAGCATCCGGTACTTTGGATAGGGCTTGTTGGGGCCAATAGATCTATCTTTAGAGTTCGCGTCAATTAGGGTGTCTGTTCCCTAATTCTTAGATTACCAGACTTAATAACAAGGGGCATATTCTATTTCGATCATTCAACCATATAATGTAGTTTCGATTACTTGTGTCTATTTCGTAAAACATTTATAAAAAAAAAACAGCTCATGTATTCTCAGTCCCAAAAATATATATTGCGAAAGCATTTAAAAAGGGAATAATGAAACTCACCTAATGTATTTTATAGTAAAAATACATATGACTATATTGAACAATGCAGGGTTGGCCTCGGATTCACGAACCTATATCATTTATATATATATTAACATTCGTAGTTGTATTTAAACACACACACACACACACACACACACACACATATATATATATATATATATATATATATATATATATATATATATATATATATATATATATATATAAATGTATTAATTATATCATTTTTGAGTTAATAATATATATATATATATATATATATATATATATATATGTTTTATATGCTTATTTTGTATCTCAAAATATTAAATTTTGTTATGTTATATGTGTTATATATATATATATATATATATATATATATATATATATATATATATATATATATATATATATATATATATATATATAATTATGTATTTGTTTATCAAAACAGTAGTTCTAGTTATACTAAGTTAATATTAGTAAAAAAGAAATGATAATAATGTTAATAATATACTTATGTTTATAATAACTTTATTAGTGATAATAACGAGGATATTAATAATAATACTTGTAAAAATTATTAATTTTTACTGTTTATATTAGTTATGATATTAATGATTTATTAATACTAATAATAATAACTTTATCAAAAATAATAATATTAATAATAATAAGGATATGATTAATAATGATATAGTTGTTTAATAATAATAATAATAATAATAATAATAATAATAATAATAATAATAATAATAATAATAATAATAATAATAATAATAATAATAATAATAATAATAATACTATTAGTTACAAAAGTGATATTATTACCAATATTGATGAGATTAATGATAAATTGTATTATTTTCAAAATGATAATAATAATCCTAATCATAATAATAATAATAATACTCTCTAATAATGATGATAAAATAATGTCTGTCTAAAATTGGGTCGATGATAATAATACTAATAGTTCTGTTAATGATACTTAATATTGTAAGACCCAAATATTTATGGTGTACGATGCGTGTATGAAGTTTACGTGTTGCTTGCTCGGACGCCGAAGGAAACTGGACGTTGTCTGAAGTGACAAGGTGTGTACGTATCCTTTCAACCCCAAATAAAGTTTTTGTTGATGTTCCAAAGCCTTACCATTGGAAAGGAAATCTTATCACGTTTCCAACGATATTTTATTCATCGAAAACGGAGCTACGGTCAAAAAGTTATGGCCAAAACAAGAAACTGAAAACTGACCTGAAGGTTGGAGCGGCGCTCCACCTTTCGGAGCGGCGCGCCGAACCCGTCTGATGCAATTTTCAGCCTTTTTAAAAGTCTAAATGAAGGGTACTTTGGTTTTTTCACTTGGGGTCGGTTTGGGGTCATCAAAACTAATCCTTTGATCAGTTTGGATCACATTTTCACTCATCAAACACTCTCATCTTCAAACCCTAGAGTGAGAGTAGAGCTTTAGAGAGAGAGAGAGCTCCAATTGGAGAAGAAGAAGGGTGTTTCGGGTCAAACCTCGGGTATTAAATTTGTTCTACTCATCAACGGCATCATTTTGGCGGTATTGGTAAGTTCTAACTCCGAATTTCATCTTAGTGATTTGATATTCAAGTTAGGGTTTGAACTTAAATTGTTAATAAACCCATTCAAACTCTTGAATTGAGTTTGTGGATGCTAGTAATCGGGTTTATTGTTATTGTTGGTGGATTTTGTGTTGGTGAACTAATTGGCCATGGTTAGGACTTGTAATTGGGTTTAATCACTAGGTTTAGTGATTATGGAAGGATTGGAACCCATTTAGGGTTATTTGGTTGACTGATTTTGACTATGGGTCAAAATTAGGGTTTGGTGACGGTTATGACCCAATTGTCGATTTAATAAGGTTTATAAACTTAAAATGGATTAAGTTGAAACATAGAACCGAGTTAAATATGTTTTGGTGTCAAAACTTGCTAATGGCGTGATATTGACTTCTTATGGGTCAAATTAGGGTTTAAGTGTCTTTTTGGGCAAGATAGGTGTTTAACACCTATGATCGGGTTTAATTAGCGTATTAAGACCATTTTCACTTATGTTAGTGATTATTGGTTAATTTTGGGCGCGGTTTGTACTTGGAAGTGTATTTGGGTCGAAATTGCACTAAGTGTCATATGGGTTGGTTTGTAAGTCAACCCTAATCGTGTTATTGTATTTGTGATAATGGAATAGGTACTTTCCATTGGCGCGTGGCGGTTTATTTGGAAGCATTCATCAAGGCGACAAGGTGAGTGTTAATATCCTATGTGCATATGTATGTGTAGGATGGGTGCGGGTCGGGTGAAGTGATTCTCGGCTATAGAGCTCACTTCACATATAGGTGGATTTGATGGACTTGTGTATGGGTCCAATTGGCACGGTTGTGCGTTTTGGTTGACCACCTTTGATGAGGTGCACACTTTGTGTATACGTTAACACATGGGCGTGTGATGTGGATTATATAACCCCAATGGCGAAGGGTTGATATTGTGAGTGGGATAAATATGCATTTATGTTTATGGTGTATTTGTTTGTGGATGTTATGGTATGAACCACGTGTTGGTAGTACCATAACATGTATGTGACGGAAGTAATTGATGTGAACCACGTACTGGTAGCACTATAAAGATGATGATGTGAACCACGTGCCGGTAGCATCGAGTGTGAACCACGTGCCGGTAGCACTATAAAGATGATGATGTGAACCACGTGCCGGTAGCATCGAGTGTGAACCACGTGCCGGTAGCACTATAAAATGAGGCGTGAACCACGTGCCGGTAGCATCGAGTGTGAACCACGAGCCGGTAGCACTATAAAATAATTGATGTGAACCACGAGCCGGTTGCATCGAGTGTGAACCACGAGCCGGTAGCACTATAAAATAATTGATGTGAACCACGAGCCGGTAGCATCGAGTGTGAACCACGAGCCGGTAGCACTATAAAAGAGTATGACTCAATTACGTATGGTGTGAACCACGAGCCGGTAGCACCATAGCGTTATGGTTAACCTTGGGAGTTTTACGCGTTGTTATATATATATTGTATACGTATAATGTTGTATTGACGTGATGTAGCTAACCTTCTGGTTGTAGCTTATTGGCATTGTTCGCAACGTTGTTTGCGAACTTACTATATTGTTGGTGTTGTTAGCTTGTGCTTAGTGAACGTACGGTATGCTAGGTTTAGCTTGCCTTATACTTGGATGCTTCGGTATGCGCTATTTGATTATTATTGTGGCATGTCCATTTTATACATATATATGTATGTAGTATATTTTCACTCACTAAGCGTTAGCTTACCCTCTCGTTGTTGACTTTTTTTATAGATTGCATGGATGCGGAGGCTCGGGTAAGCGGGGACTAGTGGACTCGCGTAGTTGCTTTAGAAGGCTTGCTTTTGGATTGATTAGGATTGGGTAGCGTATCCCCAATCGCCATGCTCGACCTTAATTTTGTATTACAAATCATGTGGTTGAAAACTTGTATTTTCGTACGAAAGTCGTAAAACGGCCAATGTGGGTCCGGTCTTCGTAAAACTAATTTTATTAATGGAACGTGTTAGTTCTACATATATTAATGTATGGTTAAAAGCGTTTTGTCTAAATACGTCAGGAAGTGGTCAAACATTTTCGCATTTCATGACTTTTTGGACAGGCCACTTTGGCGCGCCGCGCCATGTGCTGTACCAGCAAAATATTTTTTTTTCCTGCGTTATTGGTTGGTTAACGAGTTGGGTTGTTACAAGTGGTATCAGAGCATGGTCTAAGGGATTTAGGTGACTTGAGAAAGGTGCCTAGACTTAAACTTGTGTGTGTGCTTAATTGTTGCGGGACTTATAGGATTACGGGTCGGAATGGATTTAGTTAGTGCCTTGTTTATAGATTGACTAACTTGTATATTAGTAATGCGGATATTATTAATATATTACTGTGATGTGATAATAATTCTCGAGTGTGTTTATATCGCGTAGGATTTTGTTTGTGCTTTGTTTATGTTGCAGTTGCATATATCATCGAGCGAGGCGGTCGTTGTACTAACGAGCCGATACGGCGTGTATGCGTAATAAGGACTTGCAAACCTTATTACGGGTGCAAATCGTGTCTAGTAAGTGATGTACAATGAGTGTTTAGCAAGATGGGACGGTGTTGTGCGTGTGGTTTATACGTTCGTGATCTAATCGTTTGCATTCCTTAGAATGAAAACGGAAGATGGATACGGAACGAGTGAGCCTATTCACGAAGGGAATGATGAGTTAACGTTAAAGATTGAGGCTGTGTTTGAACGATATGTCTCGATTTACACCGGCAGAGTTAGAGAAGTAACCAAGGAGTTGGTCGAAGGACAAATGACGAAAGTGGTCCGAGACCAAGTGACTAAAGTTGTAAAGGAAGAGTTTGAAAAGAGGTTTCCCAAACCTCGAGGTAGCGATGATGAAGATGTACTTGCAAGGTTAGGATTACCTGGTGCTCATGGTAAGAGGGCACGAAGTACGCCTGAAGGCGTCGAGAATGCGAAGAAGAAGAGTAAGAAGGGTTACAAGCTTACGTGCTTTAAGTGTGAGGAACGGGGTCATTTTGGCACAAGATTGTATGGTGGTGCCTTTAGGTACAATCAGATGTTTCATTTGACGAATGGAGGGACACCGGAAGTCAGAGTGTTCCGAATCGCATGACGATCGGGTCAGGAGGTTAGAGCGCGAATATATGATGGGAAGTGGAGCACGGAAGCCCAACAGTGCTACATCAGCAAGCGGGCGGTCTACGTTTATGGTTCTGGTTTGCTCTCAGCAGAGCGTATAAGTGGTGTGTTGTGCCTTGACTCTATGGTGTGAATCCTTGGGTGCTTAGGAATTTTGGTTGGTATCGGGTTGTTTAGCTCGTTCGAGTGAGACCCTTAAGGTCTCAATTGTGTTGTGCATGTTATTGATATGGGTGACGTTCCTAATGGAAGTACCCTATGGTGACTTTGGATTCTCGGGCGAAGGGCGTAAGACTTGGCGTAACCAAGCATTCCTTAGTATTTGGGAAATGTCTCTACCAAGCCATGGAAATGAGTTTTGGTGTTCGGATGTTAGAGCGTGTTCACTCTCGTGTTGAAGTTGATGAACCATGAGGTTCGACGGGTGGGATGAAACCCGAGAAATCGAGTGTTTTGGATCTCGATGTATGTTGGTAAAGGATTCTACGTGATGCGACATTAGGTGCCTTTTTTATACCTACTAGCGTGGTGTTCGACTCCAATTGTGTTGCGGTTACATTGTACTCAGGGTACCGAAGTGAAACCCTTAGGTTCATGAGTGATCGGGTGAAATTCGACAAACTAAAGCAATTGGATGATTGCGAGTGTATAGTTCGTGTAATTTGTGGTACACTTTTCGTTCGAAATGTTCAAGGATAGGTTAGGATCCTTGGTATGCTCAAAGTTGGAGCAAGACATGGTGATGGGCCGTGCGAACCCAATTATTGGTAAAGTCTACCTTTGGTAGCATTGTACGGGTGTACGAGATGCGGTTATGGAACATAAATCCAAGTAGAGGAGTTACACTCCCGCACGAGGAGGTTTTAGTGTGAGATTTCGGACAATGTTTTAGTAAACCGAAACTTGTGTCGGGACCTAGATTTGGTCGATTGTGGTAGAGTACAATTTCGGTTAAATTGTACTTATGATTTTGGATTTGAATTATCACCAAGGTGGTAATGTGGTAAATCTCGTTGAGAGATAATGGACGTGTTTGGTAAGCAAGGTGAAATCCCTCGGTTAAGGGATGTATGTGTCGGATTCCCTTTTAGAGAATTATTGTTTTGTACCTATGTTTGATATAGGTGGTTCTTGCTCGATTGTGTGGATGGTTAGTGGTATCCGTTAGGGTTCACTATAGTGTAACAGAGTGCGATGTTGCACTACTCGTTGTTCGAGGCCAAAAGTACGCATGTGATTGGTGAAGCATGACCTTCGGGGTCCGCTGACTTCATCATAGTATTTTTGATTGGTGGAGCATGACCTTCGGGGTCCGCTGACTTCATCCGGTGTTGAGTGATCTATTGGTTGTTTTATACACTGATGGTGGGATTGTGAGGACCATGTTATGTGATTAGTGATTGCGATAGCCGTGTTTCGCTCACGTGTTGTTACGGGTGTGACAATAGTCAATTTTGGACACCTTAGGATTAGCGTTGCCATAGTCGTTTTGGGCGCTTTTGGTTTTAGTCGTTGCTTATGATGTTAGGATAGTGGCGTATTGGTTGTATTGCGCACTACAAAGGATGTTTAGTGGTAAGAGTAATCCGTGAGGATTCATGTGGTTCGATCTTCAACGTTCGGATTGTTGACTTTAGGTTGAGACTTGGTCACTTTTAGCGTTGTCCGTGGTAAAGGTACGCTAAGGAATTTATATCTCGGTACGAGGTTGGTTGAGTTTTTCCCGATATGGGAAATTGAGCAGGTTTTAGTGCTCGGATTGTGGTTTTGATAAATCACGGTTGACGATTTTAGTTGTTAAAAGTGATCCGTTGGGAAGAATTGTCTAGGAAAGTTCGTATGGGGACTTGAGTGAGGATCGTTGAGTAGGACCGGATTGGTTAAGTGGAGAAGATCACGAGGACGTGATCGAATTTAAGTGGGGGAGAGTTGTAAGACCCAAATATTTATTGTACATAATGTATTTATGGTGTACGATGCGTGTATGAAGTTTACGTGTTGGTTGCTCGGACGCCGAAGGAAACTGGACGTTGTCTGAAGTGACAAGGTGTGTACGTATCCTTTCAACCCCAAATAAAGTTTGTGTTGATGTTCCAAAGCCTTACCATTGGAAAGGAAATCTTATCACGTTTCCAACGATATTTGATTCATCGAAAACGGAGCTACGGTCAAAAAGTTATGGCCAAAACAAGAAACTGAAAACTGACCTGAAGGT
Source organism: Rutidosis leptorrhynchoides (assembly GCF_046630445.1). Classification (NCBI taxonomy): domain Eukaryota; kingdom Viridiplantae; phylum Streptophyta; class Magnoliopsida; order Asterales; family Asteraceae; genus Rutidosis; species Rutidosis leptorrhynchoides. Next base: position 245,011,621 of record NC_092343.1, read on the forward strand.
TGGAGCGGCGCTCCACCTTTCGGAGCGGCGCGCTGAACCCGTCTGATGCAATTTTCAGCCTTTTTAAAAGGTCTAAATGAAGGGTACTTTGGTCTTTTCACTTGGGATCGGTTTGGGGTCATCAAAACTGATCCTTTGATCAGTTTGGATCACATTTTCACTCATCAAACACTCTCATCTTCAAACCCTAGAGTGAGAGTAGAGCTTTAGAGAGAGAGCTCCAATTGGAGAAGAAGAAGGGTGTTTCGGGTCAAACCTCGGGTATTAAAGTTGTTCTACTCGTCAACGGCATCATTTTGGCGGTATTGGTAAGTTCTAACTCCGAATTTCATCTTAGTGATTTGATATTCAAGTTAGGGTTTGAACTTAAATTGTTAATAAACCCATTCAAACTCTTGAATTGAGTTTGTGGATGCTAGTAATCGGGTTTATTGTTATTGTTGGTGGATTTTGTGTTGGTGAACTAATTGGCCATGGTTAGGACTTGTAATTGGGTTTAATCACTAGGTTTAGTGATTATGGAAGTATTGGAACCCATTTAGGGTTATTTGGTTGACTAATTTTGACTATGGGTCAAAATTAGGGTTTGGTGACGGTTATGACCCAATTGTCGATTTAATAAGGTTTATAAACTTAAAATGGATTAAGTTGAAGCATAGAACCGAGTTAAATATGTTTTGGTGTCAAAACTTGCTAATGGCGTGATATTGACTTCTTATGGGTCAAATTAGGGTTTAAGTGTCTTTTTGGGCAAGATAGGTGTTTAACACCTATGATCGGGTTTAATTAGCGTATTAAGACCATTTTCACTTGTGTTAGTGATTATTGGTTAATTTTGGGCGCGGTTTGTACTTGGAAGTGCATTTGGGTCGAAATTGCACTAAGTGTCATATGGGTTGGTTTGTAAGTCAACCCTAATCGTGTTATTGTATTTGTGATAATGGAATAGGTACTTTCCATTGGCGCGTGGCGGTTTATTTGGAAGCATTCATTAAGGCGACAAGGTGAGTGTTAATATCCTATGTGCATATGTATGTGTAGGATGGGTGCGGGTCGGGTGAAGTGATTCTCGGCTATAGAGCTCACTTTGTGACAACCCGGAAATTTCCAACCAAATTTAAACTTTAATCTTTATATGTTTCTGACACGATAAGCAATATTTGTTAAGTTAAATTTCAAGAATTTTAAACTATGTTCATACATTCATTCAACCTCGACCAAGTTCCAACGATTCACGAACCATTAAACGAATATGATTATATATGTATATGTGTATATATATTATAACTTGAAACGTAAACAAAATATTAGATTAAATACTTTATATGATTGTATCTGTTTCAAAATGTTTATCAATGGAATTAGAAGATAAGATCAAATGATTGAATTATCAGATATATTGAATTATAATTACAAGTCTCTGTTGAAAGGCCCACGTTGATTTGAGAAATCTTTTCATTTTAACAATATTCGGAAAATGGTAAAGTGATTTATAAATATGAACAAATTGTCAATCATTGAGAACTAGACAAAGGATAGTGGAAGATTGAATCTCATAAAGACTCGATTGATCTATTTAGTTTCAAACGTACAAAAACGTTTTCAGTTTAAAAAGAACTTTATTATTAAAACGTATATAACTTTTATAAATATCTAGAACCACTTTTGACAACTCATTACTTAACTAGTATGATAAAGATAACGATATTTATATTTTATTTTATTAAATATATATAACGATTTAAATTAATATTATATATATTTATACACGTATTATACGTACATAGTTTTATACTTTTACTATACTTAAACTTTACCTTTACTTTATTTTTACTTTACTTTAACTTTAATAATTCATACTTTAATAATTCACTTTAATAATTCATACTTTAATAATTCACTTTAATAATTCATACTTTAATAATTCACTTTAATAATTTATACTTTAATAATTCACTTTAATAATTCATACTTTAATAATTCACTTTAATAATTTAAAAATTTATTATAAATAGAATTCAATAGGTTTCATTATTTCATAGAAACTTGAAAATAGTTTTCTCTAAACTCTCTCAATCAATTTACATATATATATTTACTCTGTATTATCTCAAGATATTATTAGTATACATAAAATATTACGACGGAGTGATGTCCGAGTGATTTCGAAGTTGTTTTTTCGAGTGGGATAGGATTAAGGAAATTATGGGTTATAGCTATGGAGGTGATTGAGTATGGTTCATGGGTATGCTCGTGAGGTCAATATAGTGTTTATCATCTCCGTTGCGTTTACGTACCTTTCCTGCAATATTGAATCTCAATATTGATATGTGAGTACTCATAATTTAATTTTTACATACTAATAGTGTATCCCTGACTAGTGCTCGAGTATATAGGATTATGCATGCTTGTACTTTTGATATTGCCATTAGATAGGTTATGTTGATTCCTGAATTAGTTACATATACGATTGAGATAAGGTATAAGATATGCATGTCGTTGGAAAGCTAGCGAAAAATAGTTGAATTTTGGCTTAAGAATCACTTGAATCCAAGTAACGGTTAGAAAGTTATGAAATAAACAAATTGCATAATTAATTTCGTAATTAAAATTGCTGATGATAATAAGTGAACTAATTTTATGGGTTATAAAAAGTGGTTATTTGGATTCTACTCGTCGAGTAGATGAATTTTCATATAAAGCACGACTCGGTTCGTTGAACGGTTGTCAAGTTATAGACAAAAGAAGTTTTGCAAATTTTGATGAAATGTCGAAACGGGAACTGAAATTCTCGCTTATCTGCGTTGTTTCATATATAAAAAAAAATACCACTGAATTCTTTGCTGTAAGGTCTAACAAACGACTCTGGCCGTTTGTCAATTCGAGTCTCGACGATTTTTCTAAAAATCATCAAAGTTGACGGTTTGGTCACATTTTAAAATTCTAAAAAGAGCTGAAACTTTTTTATTTAAAAATGTCAGTTTTGTATCAGTTGTCATGGTCGGCCTGATATGTGTTTACTCTTGCCAAAAATCATGTTATATCTTTGTGGTAACGAGAATTTTCAGGCTTTGACCGTTTGTCAATACGAGTTTTGAGGAATTTTCTAAAAATCTCCAAAGTAGGCTACTCGGTCACTTTTGTAAATTTATTAAAGCTGAAAAATTAACTTTGAAACGCCGAAAACGCGTTGGCAACTACGAGTTTTCTAGGTTTAGTTTACTTCTGTAATATTTATGCTTAATCTTTTTGGTAATGTGTAACTTTTATCTTTGGCCGTTTATCAATCGGAGTTCCGATAATTTTTCTAAAAATAGCTGAAGTGGCCCGTTTTGTATAAGTTATTATATATTTGCATGCGACCTCATTTTTACTTTGACCTTTGACTTTTGACTTTTGACTTTAACCTTTGACTTTTGACTTTGAACTTTGACTTTTCCTGTTAACTTTTCAGTTAACTTTTTGTGTTGATTTTCTCTAAAAAAAAAAAAAAAAAAAAAACCTAAAATACTATTTTATGATTATGAAACCATTTGTGTTACGTTGTTTCACATGTTACCTTTTACTAGAATCTTAATTGAGCATAAGTAATATAACATGTTACTATACTGTAGAGTCAGACTCGAGCTATAGGATAGAATTACACTATGACCTGACCTAAATTGCTATACAAATATTGACCAACATATAAATATATACAATTAATATAGGTTCGTGAATCCGAGGCCAACCTTGCACTTGTTCAATGACGTTATATGTTTTTTTACTACGAAATACAATATGGTGAGTTTCATTTGCCTTTTTACCCTTTATATTTTTGGGACTGAGAATACATGCGCTTTTATAAATGTTTGACGAAATAGACACAAGTAATTGAAACTACATTCTATGGTTGAATTATCTAAATCGAATATGCCCCTTTTTATTAAAGTCTGGTAATCTAAGAATTAGGGAACAGACACCCTAATTGACGCGAATCCTAAAGATAGATCTATTGGGCCTAACAAACCCCATCCAAAGTATCGGATGCTTTAGTACTTCGAAATTTATATCATGTCCGAAGGAGGATCCCGGATTGATAGGGGATATTCTTATATGCATATTATTAATGTCGGTTACCAGGTGTTCACCATATGAATGATTATTTTTGTCTCTATGCATGGGACGTATATTTATGAGAACTGGAAATGAAATTCTTGTGGTCTATTAAAATGATGGAAATAAATGATTATGATAAACTAATGAACTCACCAACCTTTTGGTTGACACTTTAAAGCATGTTTATTCTCAGGTGTTAAAGAAATCTTCCGCTGTGCATTTGCTCATTTTAAAGATATTACTTGGAGTCTTTCATAGCATATTTCGAAGAACGTTGCATTCGAGTCATTGAGTTCATCAACGATTATTATTAAATCAATTTATAGTTGGACAGTGGATATTATGAAATGGTATGCATGCCTGTCAATTTTCGATGTAAAGAAAGATTGTCTTTTAAAAACGAATGCAATTTTTGTAAAAATGTATCATATAGAGGTCAAATACCTCGCAATGTAATCAACTATTGTGAATCGTTTATAATGTATATGAACGGGTCCTTTCAGTTGGTATCAGAGCGGTGGTCTTAGCGAACCAGGTCTGCATTAGTGTGTCTAACAGATAAGTCGATAGGATGCATTAGTGAGTCTGGACTTCGACCGTGTCCGCATGTCAATAGTTTTGCTTATCATTTTGTGTCAAAAATTAACTACTTATCATCCTCAGGAAATTCCTGCTTATCATTTTTAGTCTAAGACACGTCTTGCTGCATTGATTGCATGAATAGTGTATAGACACAAATTCATATCTTAGCGTATCTACTAAATCATATCTTATCGTATCTATTACTGTAAACGTTGCCTGATATATCTCGTAAATTCCTCCGTAGTTTACGAAATCTTTTGTTCTATATATATGGATATTCTATGTAATTAGAATACCATCCGATAACCGAAAATCATTTCATATCGAAAAAAAAAATCCTTATTCAATCGTACGAAATGGAATTCATCATTAATTCAAGTTCCTCGGATTTCGAAATGGAATCCCACTCCAGCTCCGAAAGCAGTGAGACCGGAATAGATCAACCAATCAGTCATCACCTATTCTGGATGAATTGGGGATGGGTTCGTAGCCTCCTCAATCATTGGAGACAAGAAGAAGGTGATCCCTTCCATCCACCACATTGCCCTCTTGACGAAGAACCTGAAGCACTTACCAGCGAACCTGTCCGAAACACCATTTTCTCGCTCATTTCCAGAGTATCTCATCACGATTATATATTATATCAAATTTTAGATTTTATTTATCCGCTCGTCCGAACCGACAATCACCCCGGTGTAATAGAAGAAGTCAACGAGCTTTGCGCTCGGGTAGTGGCTTTGGAGAATATGGTGCAGAGATTACAAACACCAGCAGCAGCATCAGCAGCATAACCAGTAACACCATCATCAATGCCAATAGTACCATTACCACCCCAACCACAACTACGTCGTAAACCTCAACTTTACACTCTGTCCCACGAGCACCAATGTCATACGCCCTGTAGATACCAAGGAATACCAACAACAATAACCGACGAAGTATTAATTCATAACTTCATTGGAGAAACATTCCGCGCAGATTATGTAATCTCTAAAGTCTTAGAGATTATCTAATCTAGCCCTAACCATAAATCAGTTAAGCGAACCAAAATGATAGAAGGAAGAGTAGAAACCATGACAAAAATGGTGTGTGATTAACAAGCTAAATTTGTTTTACCAACAGCATCAACAGCACCGTCAACGTCACCAGCATCATCAGTACAGTCAACATCAGAATCAACAACACCTATAACATCACAAACTCCGTCAGCTCAAGAATCACTATGGACATCATTACGAATTAATAACCCGTATATTGTATCAACGAGTTATGAAGAATTAACTCATTCCCTTTGAAGAAATTATATATATATTTTATATATTTTGAAATAAAAATAAATCTTTCCGTGCTAAGCTATTATGTGTGAATCTTAACTACTCGGTTAATTCATATTACAAATATGCAATAATGTACGTCCTTCGGCCGCAACTTAACCAGCGTTAACTACAATCTCTGTCGCAATTCAACAAATTCCAATTCATAATAAATCAAGTATATATTTAATTTTACACTTTCATCATCGATGTACCCGAAACTTTTCAGATAACATCATTCGTACTTTGCGAAATTCACAAGAATTCCACGAACCGAACATCATACATCAACAAATAACGGAGTATTGATTCATAATTTCAATGTCATTAAAGAAATACTGCGTAAAAGTTATGTACTTTTTAAAGCCTTTAGGGATTATTCAATTCTAGTTTCAACCGTAAATCAAATGAGTTTAATTTAACATTAATTCATTAAATCTATGTTACATCTGAAGAAAATATACATATATATATTCATAAAGACTGTAATAAAATTCTTTTATACAAAATATTAATTGTGAAATTTTTTTTAACGGGTAGGTAATACCCGAGAGATATATAAATTCACAATTAATATATTATATTCTTCGAATCTGATTCAGCAAATCATCCATTATACTCCCTACTTTCACAACAATATACATTCTTTTATAGAAATCAAAACAACCATACTCATTCAAAATTTAATTACATATTCTGATTTTGAAATCTCAAAATTCAACTTGAGATATGACCAAAATCATCACTCTTAGATCCTTACATCTTTCACAAGCTATATTTTGACTTCAAAACTGTGTTAGAACATCAAATGTATGTTAACGATTACAATCTGTGTTCAAACCCTTCGAAAATTTCTGAAGACACTTCGAATGATGAGCAATCGAGATGATGATCCAACCACATATTACCCATAGTTGTGTACCCGAAAAACTCTTGAAACCAAAGTATAAGTTTAAACAACGTATCCGCGTCAGATTCTTTAGCATTTATTAGCAAAAATAACTTTGCGACTCCTATTCAAAGTAGCCAGTTTTGTCACAGCTCCAGCAAGTCAACTTCGACTTTTCAGTCAGACTAACCTTATTATAACCTTGAGATATACACCATCGTTACCAGGGAACCTTTTACATTCCACCACATTATTAACAGATGTATCAACAACTTCATTACCCTTTGACTTTAGCCTCTCCAAAAAGTCATTATAATTATTCATTGAAACTCCATCATTTACTCATTCGCATCTTGTAATGAGAATTTCCATACGTATCATTGGGAATCAGCAATCAGTATTTTGAAATCTCGCAGCATGTCTAAGCCAACAGTTATATGTGTATATATAACGTCTATCTTCTGGACTTAATTTGAATGTGAAGATTCTGAAAAACACTTCGAACTACGAATTGGTTCTCCGAAAATGGAAAAATACTAATGAAGCAGCAAAAAAAAAACTATAAACGACCTTAACAGTAAAAGTTTGATGATAATGAATAGGTGTGCTGGCAAAGCGCAGAAAAAGAGAAGTCTTGGAACTGGAAAACGGATTGAGCAAGTAGGAAGGAGGCTGTGGACAAATTACAAAGACTGAACCTGACTTCAAAGGATCCAAATAATTCAGTATCTGCTGAAGTCATTAACGAATACCTTGCTCCTGACTCTAAACCCCTGCGGACAATATTCTTCATCATCCTCTGATATTAGAAATTCTAAAATATCATCATATCTTTCATTATAAATATCCTCCATATTTCTGAAGATATTTTCTTAATTTTTCTTATTTGAAATCATTTACCTCTTCGCGCTATCTGTATTACATCATAAAAGAAACTATTTTAGTTTCTAAATTCTGAAACATTCAAGTTTAAAATAGGAATATTTTGAAGTAGTGTTGGGAACTGAAGCATGAATTAGTATAATATAATGACACTTGATCAATGTGATTATATTACAGTAAGTCATGCTGAGTTTCTAAATGGAACGTGATGATTCACAGATCATAACATCATCATGTGCCATGTTATACGACTCTTGTATTCTATTTAACCTCTAAAATATCAAGAAAATATTTCTTGATGATTCGGCCTTTTCCAAGGTATTTTAGTAATTTGACAAGTCAAGATCGTGCCATCATAATTTCGTTCCTAGAACATTAACAATGTTCATTTCGAAATTCATATATGTGAATTCTGGACCATTACAAGCGGTGCTTAATCGCAAGAAGAAGAAATGAAAGGACAAAACTCCGAAATAGAAATTGGGGTATAAATTGCAGCAAATAAAAGAGAGCATTAACTGTGAATGATAATGATTATAGAAGACAGAAGCAGAGACTTTGAAATATAAGGGAACATATAAAGCCCAACGACAAACCAGAAATTATAAACCATATATATCGATGCATATAGCAATATAAAGACACGGGAGAACTAGGAACACTATAAACCCAAGAGTATAGTAGAAGTAAATAGATTCTTCCGGCGGTAGATGAAAAAAAAGAAGAATGACTGATATGAAAGTTAGAAGTATATCGAGAATTAGAACTGGATGGAGCATATTGATGAATACTTTAAAATATGAGTTGAGGGGGAAAGAATAGAAGGTGATGAAACATGACTAGGAACTTAGAAATCAACAGATTTAACTCACACAATGGCAGAATAAGTGAATCAAACCCTCTAGTGAATAGGTTAAGTTTTTTTTTTTTGATTAATTTAGTCAAACCACAACTAAATCAAGTGTGATTAGATCAAAACCTAGAGCTATTATTCACCACCTGGGTGATTTGGACTGAGAGAGAATCGAAGGAGCTCACTAGATCTGAGTGTGTGTAACAAATGAGAGGCTTAACCTAAAATGAAGAACATAAGACTTTATATACCCCTGCTGTTGACACACCCATACGATTCATTCATCACACGTACGAGTTGGCTTCATCAACCGTACGGGTGATCACTCACCCGTGTCTTATCATTTAGGTTGTAATTGTGACCTAGCTCAGCATCAACCATGCGTATGAGCCTGTCAGCCGTACTAGTGAGGCTTCACTCGTACGTCTGACTAAGTCTAACATAGTCAAACATCTAAATCTCGTTCCTGCAGTTCCTGTAACCATATACAAACACGGATAGGATAATAACGAGCAATTATGGTGGCCTGTAAACTATTGTACCTGCAATGGACGTGGGTAGATGTCTAGGGACTTGCATAAAATGCATCAACAGATGGTGTGAGTTGTAAGGAAACGAAGGAGGTGAATTTATAAGAAAATCTCTGACAGAACAATTAAAATGGACGATCGCATTTAAAGCGGATCATAATTCCCTTGATTACCGGAGAGTCAAATCTTATTAAGAAGATTTTCTTCAAATCCCTTAAAATCTGGGAATCAATCATATCTACGTCAAATGATAAGATGAATCTACACTTACTCATTTCACTCTTCTATGTTAGCTTCATTCGTACTCTTCATATAAATGGATTGTTTATCCAAATTATTTGCTGATGATAAAACTCTAATTTGCAGCCCGTATGCATCATGAAAACATACTTATTATCATTCACGACCTTTCCACTCAAATTTCGGGACGAATTTTCTTTAACGGGTAGGTACTGTGACAACCCGGAAATTTCCAACCAAATTTAAAATTTAATCTTTATATGTTTCTGACACGATAAGCAATATTTGTTAAGTTAAATTTTAAGAATTTTAAACTATGTTCATACATTCATTCAACCTCGACCAAGTTCCAACGATTCACGAACCATTAAACGAATATGATTATATATGTATATGTGTATATATATTATAACTTGAAACTGAAGGTTTTTCGTATGCCCAAGAGACATATTGAATTAATGTGGCTAATATGTTATGATCCAAGTCGGGTCATACCCAATAACAAGCTTGCCGACACCTTAATTGTATTTAATCTTAATGAATGGATCATTAAATAAATACGCGACACTTGGATTTTAGAAAATCAGTTTTTCAAAATGTTATCACTTGAGATAAATTATTTGAATAATTTATATATAATTGTTTATAAGTTTAAATGATTATATTGTGTTATATTTTATAAAAGGGTTTATAAAATATAAAAGTAACATAAAAATATATACATGTTTTATATATATATCTAGTTTATATATATGTATAAATACATTGTAATATAATATATATATAGTGCAGAATTTGTGACTCCAAGACTCACAAGCATGCCTTGTTTATGTTTACTTTTAATAACACACAAGTGCCAAGGTGCATGCTCATGTATTAACCAAGGCCTTGACTCAAGAGTGAGAGGATAACACACATAAAAGTGACTTCAAAATTCTGGTTCTGCAGCCCCCTTTGCCGAACTGTTTTGGAGAAAAAGGAGGTTCCTTTGCTTGCTACTTGATCACATTCAAGTGTTCTAAATCCTAACTAAATACAAAGGGTGTGTTGGTGATCAAAGCTTGGGGTATACTACACTTGAGGCTTCAAGTTAGAGGCTACATTCTCATCATCTCCTTCATTAGTTTCTGCACTTTTCAGAGGTGCTGCTGTTCGGTTTTTACAAAGAGAAGAAAGAGGGTTTGAAGCTAGGATTCAAGGTGCTTAAAGTCTAGCCAATACAAGGGTGTGTTGGTACTTTGTTTCATCATCTTTCTCATCATCATTCAAGCAATTTTCAGCCCTTAAACTTAGTTTAAGGAGGTATAAAATTCTATCTTTTCTTGTTAATTAGTAAGCATAATATTCACAACTTGATCCAAGAAGGGATTTGGCTTTAATTGGTTTAAAGATACAAGTTTAATTTGTAATTACACGCTTCCGTTTTGATTATAATCTTAAATGGTTTTAAGAGTTTCAAACTTGTTAAATCCCAACAATGGTATCTAGAGCCGAAGTTGTTGAAATATGCTTCGAATTGTTGTTTTAAACCCACTATATTTGCAATCTATGAACATGCATGAATGTAGATTGCAAAAACAAATGGGTTTGGGTGGGTTTATGATGAATACCGAATTCAAAAGGGTCCAAAAGTGGGTTTGGGCTCTTCCATTTGGTTCATATTTGGTTGCATGTTAATGTTCACAATCTTAGCCTGGACCTTGTGTTACATGCATGTATGTTTGGTTGATTTGTAATGTTATTTGGCTTGTAATATTATTCATTCATATGGCATGTAATAATTCATTCATTTGGCTATGTAATTTGTTTTACATTTGGTATGTAAAATAGAATAGGTTGTATTTTCATTTTCTAGATAAAAATGTATTAGGATACATATTTTGTAAAAATGAAGATACAAGATGATGAAGACTTGAAGAACACAAGGAGCATATGGATGCAAGGTTAAGTGGGAGATTTGAAATCTCCTACTTTGTATTATTACCCCTTAACCCGGTGACATTTGTTTTCGGCTAAACAAATATCCACCAAAATGGCTAGATTGTGAACATACTTGTTTTGCATGTGTGGTTGTTTGTTTGTTTGTTTATTGTATTGTATGTTTGGTTGATACAATTAATCACAAGATAACAACAAGCAAAACGACAATTTAAATGGTTAAATTAGATGTATTAATGACATGCAAAACGACAATTTAATTGGTTAAATTAAAAGCAACTAAAGACGTTAATAAATGGTTATTAAGAACAAGAAAAGGATCACATATATATAAAATGGTTTATATCAAGTAATTGGCAAATTACATGTAACATCCCAGGTAAATGTTCCCCGTAGCATGATATTGTCCGCTTTGCCCGTAAGCGCACGGATTTTTCTTGGCGACCAAACACGACGAGCACTTTCCCAGGAGGTCGCCCATCCTGGTAGTGCTCTCGCCTGAGCACGCTTAACTGCAGAGTTCTCATGGGATCTGCTGCGCTTGTGGTCCTAAAACGCGTCATGCTAGGAAAGGTCTCCACACCCTTATAAGGCGTGCTTCGTTCCCCTCTCCAACCGATGTGGGACGGATGTAACACGGGTGTTACAATCCTCCCCCCTAATGGGACACAGCGTCCTCGCTGTGCACGTTTTGTCCAGGGCCTGGCTCTGATACCATCTGTAACATCCCAGGTAAATGTTCCCCGTAGCATGATATTGTCCGCTTTGCCCGTGATACCAACTGAAATGTCCGCGACTAATCCTCCCGGACAGAATCTTCAACAGTTGGTTCCATTGCGATGATCGACTCCAAGTAATGTCCTTAATATGAGTTAATGCACAGCGGAAGACTTAATTTGTACATGAGAATAACATGCTTTAAAATGTCAACATAAAGTTGGTGAGATATATAGGTTTGATGCTAGCAGTGTTATAACAATGGACCACAAGATTTCATATTCAAAAACATAATACACTCGCAAGTGTATGAAAAGCATTCCAAGCAATGGGCACCCGGTAACTAGCCTTAACAAGAGTGTGTACCCCTGAGTTATAATAATATGTGCACCGAATCAAGTGCGTTCCGTTAACCTCGAAGTACTAAACACCCGTTCTTCTAGTTTACTAGAACAACATCTGGGTGGGGGTGTAAAACCCGATAGATCTATCTTTAGGATTCGCGCCTACCAGTTCATAAACCAATAGTTAAAGTTACCAAGCTAGGGGATTTTTGATTCAAACCCATGTAGAACGTAATTTTAGTCACTTGTGTCCATAACGTAAATCATTTATAAAAACAGCGCATGTATTCTCAGCCCAAAAATATTTAGAGTTTAAAAGGGACTATATACTCACCATACTGTATTTTGTAGTAAAAATACATATCATTTCATCAAACACGTAAAAGGTTGGCCTTCGATTCACAAACCTTTGGAAGCCGATTTTAAAAAAAATTGCAGTGAGTAGGGATTGAACCCTAGACCTCACGCTCATGGGCACAACACTCTAACCAACTGACCATTCCCTCGAATCTGTTTATAGTTCTTCTCGTAAATGTATATCTATTTAATCTGGCCTATACTTAATTCGGCCCAACAGAACATATGCCTCGGCCCAATCATGAAACTCTAATAAAAAACGGACCCAAGTAATATAAATCGGCCCACTGGAATTAATTGTTGAGTTTTCGATCCAATTAACAAAATCAATCAATTTACCCGATTCTTGGATTCTCTTGTTAGTGGGCGGCTATAAAAAAAATAATTATTTTATGGTGCAATGAATAAACCCTACGTATCACTTTAATAATCCTGATTGCTCATCCTCATTCATCCTTGTCTCCATTTCTTTCGTTGTATTATAAAAAAAAAATCGGCTGTAGCACATATTCGATCTAAAACAGAAGAGGAGAACACATCAGCATACGATCGAAAAGAACAAAGTGTAGTAGCAGTAACTCGATCAATCGAAGGTTGTTGTTTGATGTTGTGGTTCGTAGTAGTAACAGAAAGAAAACAATAACCAACGGTGGTGGTTTTGGGTTCACGAGAAAGGAAACGAGAGAGAAGGTGGTGAGTATAACATAAAAGATCGATTAGTTAAGGAAATAAAAGCGAGCTGTGCATAGTAGGTTGTTGGGATGAGAGTGGATGACGGTTATGGTTTAGTGTGATGGTGGTCACGGTGGAGTAAGGGTGGCGGTTTGGGGTGGTTTTGATGATTGTATGGGCGTTTAATCCGAACTGAAACAGAAAGTACAGCAACAACAATAGTTGGTTACATGGTTTATGATATTCTTTGTGTTTATCGAAGAAGAAGGGATGAGAGAGAGAAGACTAAGGTGGTGATCGTGATGGTTGCTTGGGGTGATGAAGGTTTTGGTTTGGCTTATGGTCTTGTAAACAAGCAGAAACAGTTCACGTGTTAACAAGCTGATCGAGGTTTTATGAAAGTGATCGGAACTCTGCAGTTTCGGTCATGATTAACCATGGCTTTTGGTTCATCGTTAATGCTCATCATCATCGTTATTGTTATAAAAAAAATGGGTTTCGATGTGGTGTTGTTGTTGTTGTTACAACCAAAAGTTAGTAAAGTTAGTAGTAGTTATTTATAGAACGTAAATTAGATATTAACACAGTCTAAGATTCGTTTGCAGTTGTCTTTTAGCAAAGTGATATCGACATTGGCCATAACTCGTATAGAAGATAAAATAAAATACATAAAGTATGATATAGATTTTTAACAGCTTGCATAATTAAACGAATCTGATAACAGATCGACTAGACAGGATTATAAATCAATAAAGCTTGATGTGAAAAGGAAACAGAATACACAGTTCTATATTTATCTATGCATACGTATTCAAATATAACAGTACATGTAATTATAAAAGTATATCTATATTTTGTATTGATATTTCGTATAATGTATTTACAATTAACTACCATATATGTATATATATTATATCAATTTACATATATTTGTTTACATAATTTAAATCTAATTATTATGATATTATTATCATACTAATATTAAAATAATAATAATAATAATATGATTATAGTAATAATATCAATAATGATAATTTTAATTACTAATAATGATGATAATAACATAAATAATAATATTAATTATATTAATAATACCCATAATAATACTTATTATATTAATATATCCATACCAATCTTAATTTGTATAAAACTATATATATATATATATATATATATATATAGACATTTATTTTAATGATAACTTAATTATTCTATATCTTATTTTATATATATAATCTTAAATGTTTTAATTTATATTTTATAATTTCAAATTATAATATATACCTACATTTATGTATATATATACACATTTTTATTTATAAACAATTGTTCGTGAATCGTCAGGCTTGGTCAAGGGTATCTGATTATCCGAATAAAGATTTCAAACTTTCTAGACTCAATATTACAAGTTTTTGCTTATCGTGTCGGAAACATATAAAGATTAAGGTTTAAATTTGGTCGGAAATTTCCGGGTCGTTACAGTACCCACCCGTTAAAAAAAAATAGGCCACAAGATTTCAGTTTCATAAATATCCGTACACTAGCAAGTGTATAAAAGCATTCTATAAGTTGTAGGCACCCGGTAACAAGCCTTAACGTTCATGTTTTACCCTCTGAAAGTACACCGAATCAGGTGTGTTATATAAACCTCGAAGTACTAAAGCATCCCATAGTCAGGATGGGGTTTGTCAGGCCCAATAGATCTATCTTTAGGATTCGCGCCTATCGTACATAGACAAGTAGTTTAATGTTACCAAGCTAAGGGTATATTTCTGGTTTAAACCCACGTAGAATTAGTTTTAGTACTTGTGCCTATTTCGTAAAATATTTATAAAACAGCGCATGTATTCTCAGCCCAAAAATATATATTGCAAAAGCAATTAAAAAGGGAGCAAATGAAACTCACCTTAAATAGTAGTTGAAGTATTCCACGCAAGAAAGGAAAGTAAAGCAAGTAAGTGACCGAGATATCAACTAGAAGTAGTTCTTTAAGAGAGAAATGAGAGATTAAGGTGTAAGTTTGAAATGAGAAATGTATGTGGTATTTATAGTTGAAAATGTTAGGTAAAAAAATTAAAATAAAATAAGTAAATCTTAAAAGTTAAAATAAGAAAAATTATTTTGTATTTTTATTAAAAGTAAATCTTAAAAGTTAAAATAAGAAAAAGTAGTTTGTATTTTTATTAAAAGTAAATTTTAAAAGTTAAAATAAGAAAAAGTAGTTTGTATTTTTATTAAAAGTAAAATCTTAAAAGTTAAAATAAGAAAAAGTAGTTTGTATTTTTATTAAAAGTAAAATCTTAAAAGTTAAAATAAGAAAAAGTATTTTGTATTTTTATTAAAAGTAAATCTTAAAAGTTAAAATAAGAAAAAGTAGTTTGTATTTTTATTAAAAGTAAAATCATAAAAGTTAAAATAAGAAAAAGTAGTTTGTATTTTTATTAAAAGTAAAATCTTAAAAGTTAAAATAAGAAAAAGTATTTTGTATTTTTATTAAAAGTAAATCTTAAAAGTTAAAATAAGAAAAAGTAGTTTGTATTTTTATTAAAAGTAAATCTTAAAAGTTAAAATAAGAAAAAGTAATTTGTATTTTTATTAAAAGTAAATCTTAAAAGTTAAAATAAGAAAAAGTAGTTTGTATTTTTATTAATAGTAAATCTTAAAAGTTAAAATAAGAAAAAGTAGTTTGTATTTTTATTAAAAGTAAATCTTAAAAGTTAAAATAAGAAAAAGTAGTTTGTATTTTTATTAAAAGTAAATCTTAAAAGAAAAGTAGTTTGTATTTTTATTAAAAGTAAATCTTAAAAGAAAAAGTAGTTTGTATTTTTGTATTTATTTATTAAAAGTAGATATAGTTTTGATTTTTTTTTTGTATAAAATTCTAAAAAAAAAAAAATTTGTTTAATATATTTCTAAGAACATTTAACATTTTATTTCTATATTTGTTTAATTATTAAATACGAATTTTATATAAAAATTATTATTATATTTAGTTTTTATAAAAATTAAAATTTATGATTATTAATTTATAGTTTTTATTAGTTTTATAAATGTTATAATATTATGTATTATTTAGTTAATTATATATTCTATTAACTAAATAACAAAAGTAATATAAATATTATATATATATTCATTGATGTAATTATGTTATATTATATATCATAATCTTATTTATAATATTTATAATTATATTATTTATTTTAAGCGTACGTTTATTCGGTCAACGTTAAATTTATTCGTATATAACAACTCTAGGTATTTTAGTAAAATCAGAAGTCGAAAAGTGAGGGTTGTTATAGTACCTACCCGTTAAAAGAAATTTCGTCCCGAAATTTAGTTTTTGCCATCAATCGGCGTTGTCCGTACCTAAACGAGGATATTTACGTTTTATCTGGTCTTCACGTTCCCAGGTAGGTTCGGGGCCTTTCGTGAATTCCAACGGATAGAATATTGTTCTGTTTCATGCATTTAAATAATACGAACCCTAATTTCTTACAGGTTCTTCTATAAAGTGCATTTTATCATTAATGCGGAGGTTATCTAAAGGATTAATAAGAGTGTCATTTGACTAGGTTATCCTCAAAAGGGATGATGGTGTTATACGAGCATTTTAGTAAACTGAACACATGAAATGTGTTATGAATAGTATTGAGCTTATTTAAAACTTTGAGTGTTTATGTCACAATATTAGGGTAGACAAAACATAGAGTAGTTCATGAAAATTATAGTCATGAAGTTTGATAGAGATCATCATTGTTTACAACAAGAATATTGTAATGATGAATATAAGTTGAAAAAATAAAGTTTTATCACTACTGAATAATATGGATAAAACGATTTGATTATAGGAAGCGTATAAACGAAGCTATTGTAAAAGAGTGCATGAGAAATTAAATGTTCGCCTTAACTTTTGACGTAGTCACGATTGATTTTCGGAATTCAAGGGATTAAAGGAAATCTTCGTAATCCATAAGATTTGATTCTCCGGTAATTAAGGAATTTGAAATTTTCTTTGATTAAATGAGGTGAATTGCTTCAATTGCTGTGTTTGAAATTTTGCTATAAATTAGCTTCTTCCATTTCATTATCTTCACCACTTCTATACTGTCTTCCTCAATTCATACTTCCAAAGATTGTGAGAATGCTCCATCCAGTTCTTATCCTGGATATTTTTCTATCTATCATTTCAGTCATTCTTCTTTTTCATTTACCACCAGAGGAATTTGTTTTCTTCTACTATTACCTTGGGGTTATAGTGTTTTTAATTCTCCCATGTCTTTACGTTGCAATACGTATTGATATACATGGTTTTTAATTTCGGTATCGTTATCGGGCTACATATTTTCCCTTATATGTCGGAGCTCTTTGCCTTTTTATTCTCCTCTCGACTCTAAGTAAAGTGAGTAATGGTCCAGAATTTGTAGGTATGAAGTTTCGAATGGACCTACTGTTCTAAGCATAATATCACGATTTGATTTGGTAAATTACCAGAATTACTGAGGATAGAACTATCAAAAATATATTTTCTTGATATGTTCAGAGATTAAGTAGAATGTAAGAGTCGTGTAACATGGCAAATGATGATTATAAAGTCTATGAATCATCATCTTCCATTAAAAATTTAGCATGACTTACTGTAATATAATCACGTTGGCCTGACGTCATTATATTATACTAACTCATGCTTCAATTCTCAACACTACTTCAAATCATTCAAAATTTGAATTTAAATTTTATGGAATATAGAAACTTAAACAGTTTTCCTTTATGATGTAATAAAGATATTGCAAAGAGATAATTAATTGCGGACAAGAATCGTTATGAAGATATCTTTAGAAATATCGAGGATATTTATAACGAAAGATACGATGATATTTTAGAATTTCTAAAATCGATGGATAATGAAGAAATTCTTCTGTAAGGATTTAGAATGCGTAAAAAGATCTTCTGTGATTTCCTTCAGAAATCGAATCATCTAGATTCTTTGGTTATAGGTTTAGTCCTTGGGATTTGTCCTTGGTCTCCTTCATGTTTTGCTCAATCCATCTTTCAATACCAGATTTTCTTTTGAGCTTTTCCAACACACAATTCTTTATTATCAAGCTTCTGATCATTAAGGCCATCTACAGCTTTTGCTGCTTCATTAGCATTCTCAAGGTTAACTGATCTGAATCATTGATTATCAATCCGATATGTTTTCAAGGATTTTGAAGAATGTATAATGTAATATATTAATGTGAATGTTAGATATTTCTTGGGTATTACCTACCCGTTAAAATATTTTCACAATCAACAGTTTGTACAAAAGAATTTTTAAATACAATCTTTATGAAAATATACATACATATATATTTTCTTCAGATGTAATTATGGATTTAATAAGTTAATATAATATTAAACTCATTTGATTTACGGTTGAAACGAGAATAAATAATCTCCAAAACTTTAGAGATTACATAATCGTCGCGGAATATTTCTTTAATGAAGTTATGAATCAATACTTCATCGTTCATTGTTATTAATATACCTCAGTATATGATGTTGATGCTCGTGGATTTCTTGTGAAATTCATAAGGCACAAATGATGTTTTCGAGAAATTTTTGAGTACATCGAAAATAGGAGTGTAAAATCACACATGCATTTGAATAATACACTTAGTTTATTATGAAATGGAGTTTATTGTACTGAAGCAGTGATTAATGATTGTTAAGTCATTAACGAAGGATGTACATCATAGCGTATTAGTGATATGAATTAACCAAGTAGTACATACTAGTTAAGATTCACACGTAATAGTTTAGTACGAAAAGATTTATTATTGTTCCAAACCATATATATATAAAGTATACATATATAATTCTTCAGGAAGAATGAGTCAATACATCTTAACTCATTATTACTAATATTCCTTAGTATCTATGGGCGTATGATGTCGATGTTTGAGGTACCGATTAAGATGTTGAGACGTGGGATGCTGATGTTGTTGTTGGTGAAGCTGATGCTGTTGGTGGTGATGCTGATAGTACTGGTGGTGCTGGTGCTGCTGTTGGTGCTGCTTGTGGTACTTGGTTAGTAAATGTGAGCCTAGCTACCAAATCGCGCACTATTTCCTCCAGGGTTTCTACTTTACGTTCGAGTCTATGGATTTGTTCTACCCATTCCTCTGTAAGGTTTGTCAATTCTTGATATTTAGTTCGAAGTCTTCTAACTTCTTCTAATAACCCTTTCTGGTTAGAATTCGGGAGTAGAGGACGAATATTGTCGTTGGTTACATCGAGTCGACCTTCGAGGCGGAAAATCCTTGCGAAAAGAGTGAAAACGGTATTGCGAACAGGTTCGCCGGTAAGTGGATCGAGTACTCCGACGTTTGGTGGTAAGTTTAGCTCGTGATAAGGAGTACCTTCTTCATTTCTCCATAGGGTGAGTATTTCGCGAACCCATATATATATCTTCTGTAACACCCCAGCTTAACATGACCACAATATTGTCCGCTTTGCCCGCAGGCGCACGGCTTTTTCTTGGCGACCACACACGAGAAGCACTTTCCACCCGGAAATTTCCGACCAAATTTAAACTTTAATCTTTATATTATTCCGACACGATAAGCAAAGTTTGTTAAGTTAAATTTCAAGAATTTTAAACTGTGTTCATACATTCATTATAACCTCAACCAAATTCCGACGATTCACGAACCGTTATATATAAATAGATATGTTATGTATATATATATATTATAACTTGAGAATATTAATAAAGTATTAAACGTATAATACTTTACACGAACGTATTTGTTTCAATATGATTTTCCACGAAATTAAAAAAATATATATTAAATAATTGAATTATCAGAAACATTGAATTATGATTACAAGTCTCTGTTGAGAGGTCCACTATGATTTGAGAAAATCTATTCCTCTTAACGATATTCAGAATAATTTGTAAAGCTATTTATAAATAAAAACAAAAAGTGTCATTTACGAAAGTTAGACAAAAGTTAGTGGAGAATTGGTTTCCATAATATTCTATTAATCTATTTTCAAACGTACAAAGATGTTTTCAGTTTAAAAAGAACTTTATTATTAAAACGTATATAACTTTTATAAATATCTAGAATCACTTTTGACAACTCATTACTTAACCAGTATAATAAATATAACGATATTTATATTTTATTTCATTAAATATATATAACGATTTAAATTAATATTATATATATTTATACGCGTATTATACATACATAGTTTTTATACTTTTACTATACTTTAACTATACCTTTACTTTACTTTTACTTTTACTTTACTTTAACTTTAATAATTCACTTTAATAATTCATACTTTAATAATTCACTTTAATAATTCACTTTAATAATTCATTTTAATAATTCATACTTTAATAATTCACTTTAATAATTCATACTTTAATAATTCACTTCAATAATTCAAAAATCTATTATAAATAGAATTCAATAGGTTTCATTATTTGATAGAAACTTGAAAATATATTTCTCTAAACTCTCTCAATCGATTTATATATATATATATATATATATATATATATATATATATATATATATATATATATATATATATATATATTTGCTCTGTATTATTTCAAGATATTATTAGTATACATAAAATATTACGACGGAGTACTGTCCGAGTGATTTCAAAATAGTTTTTTTGAATGAGTCGAAGCTAAGGAAATTATGGGTTATAGCTATGGAGGTGATGGGTATGCTCGTGAGGTCAATCTAGTGTTTATCATCTCCGTTGCGTCTACGTACTTTCCTGCAATATTGAATCTTAATATTGATACGTTCGTGAATCCGAGGCCAACCTTGCACTTGTTAAATGATGTTGTATGTATTTTTACTACGAAATACAGTATTGTGAGTTTCATTTGCTCCCTTTTATATATATTTTTGGGACTGAGAATACATGCGCTGTTTTTATAAATGTTTTACGAAATAGGCACAAGTACTAAAATTAATTCTACGTGGGTTTAAACCAGAAATATTCCCTTAGCTTGGTAACATTAAACTACTTGTCTATGTACGGTAGGCGCGAATCCTAAAGATAGATCTATTGGGCCTGACAAACCCCATCCTGACTATGGGATGCTTTAGTACTTCGAGGTTATTTTAAACACACCTGATCTGGTGTACTTCAGAGGGTAAAACATGAACGTTAAGGCTTGTTACCGGGTGCCTACAACTTATAGAATACTTTTATACACTTGCGAGTGTACATATATTTATAAACGGAAATCTTGTGGTCTATTAATATATTGAAATGATTGTTATGATAAACCTATGAACTCACCAACCTTTTGGTTGACACTTTAAAGCATGTTTATTCTCAGGTATTAAAGAAATCTTCCGCTGTGCATTAGCTCATTTTAAGGATATTACTTGGAGTCATTCATGGCATATTTTGAAAGACGTTGCATTCGAGTTATTGAGTTCATCAAGATTATTATTAAGCCAATTATAGTTGGATGTATTATGAAATGGTGTGCATGCCGTCAACTTTCGTTGTAAAGAAAGTTTGTCTTTTAAAAAAAGAATGCAATGTTTGTAAAATATATCATATAGAGGTCAAATACCTCGCGATGTAATCAACTATTGTGAATCGTTTATAATGTATATGAACGGGTCCTTTCAGTTGGTATCAGAGCGGTGGTCTTAGCGAACCAGGTCTGCATTAGTGTGTCTAACTGATAGTCGTTAGGATGCATTAGTGAGTCTGGACTTCGACCGTGTCTGCATTTCAAAAGTTTTGCTCATCATTCTTGTCGAAAATTACCTGCTTATCATTCTTAGTCTAGACACATCTTATTGCATTGATTGCATGAATAGTGTATAGACAAAATTCATATCTTAGCGTATCTGCTAATTCATATCATAGCGTATCTGTTACTGTAAACTTTGCCTGACATATTCCGTAAATTCCTCCGTAATCTACGAAACCTTTTGCTCTATATAATTAGAATACCACCCGATAGCCGAAAAATCATTTCATATCGAAAAATTCTTTATTCAATCGTACGAAATAGAATTCATCATTAGTTCAAGTCCCTCGGATTCCGAAATGGAATCCCACTCAAGTTCCGAAAGCAGTGTGACCGGAATGGATCAACCAATTAGTCATCATCTATTCTGGATGAATTGGGGATGAGTTCGTAGCCTCCTTAATCATTGGAGACAAGAAGAAGGTGATCCCTTCCATCCACCACATTGCCCTCTTGGCGAAGAACCTGAAGCACTTACCGGCGAACCTATTCGAAACACCATTTTCTCTCTCATTTCCAGAGTATCTCGTCATGATTATATACTACACCAAATTCTAGATCTTATTTATCCGCTCGTCCGAACCGACAATCACCCCGGTGTAATAGAAGAAGTCAACGAGCTTCGCGCTCGGGTAGTGGCTTTGGAGAATATGGTGCAAAGGTTACAAACACCAGCAGCAGCACCAACAACATAACCAGTACCACCATCAACAACATCAATAGTACCATTACCACCACCAACAACAACCGCATCGCAAACCTCAACTTCACAATCTGTCCCATGAGCATCGACGTCATACGCCCTGTAGATACTAAGAAATACCACAACAATGAAGTATTGATTCATAACTTCATTGGGAAAACATTCTATGACGATTATGTAATTTCTAAAGTTTAGAAATTATCTATCCTAGCCTTAACCATAAATTAAGTGAGTTTAATTTAATATTAACTCATTAAATCAATATTACATCTGAAGAAATATACACATATATTTCCATAAAGACTGTAATAAAATTCTTTTGTACAAAATATTAATTGTGACAATTTTTTTTAACGGGTAGGTAATACCCGAGAGATATATAAATTCACAATTAATATGTTACATTCTTCGAATCTGATTCAGCAAATCATCCATTATACTCCCTACTTTCACAACAATATACATTCTTTTATAGAAATCAAAACAACCATACTCATTCAAAAATCTAATTACATATTCTGATTTTGAAATCGCCGAATTCAATTCAAGTTATAACCGGTATCATCACTCTTAGATTCTTACATCTTTCAAAGCTATAATTTAACTTCAAAACTGTGTTAGAACATCGTATGTATATTAACGATTATAATCTGTGTTCAAGCCCTTCGAAATACTTGAAGACACTTCAAATAATGAACAATCGAGATGATGATCCAACCACATGTTATCTACAGTTACGTACCTGAAAAACTCTTGAAACCAAAGTTATAATTTAACATGTATCCATGTCAGACCTTTTGGCATTTACTAGCTAAAATAACTTTTCAATCCCTTCTAAAAATAGACGGTTTTGTCACAGCTCCAGCAAACCAATTTCAATTGTTCAATCGAATAAGCCTTATTATAATGATTACCTCTTCATCAATATTACCGGGGAACCTTTCATATCTCGCCACATTAGCAGTAAACTTATTAATAACTTCATTGATCTTTGACTTTCCGAAAAATCTTTATATTTATCAAAACCCCATCATTTACTCATCTGCATCTTGTAACGAGAATTTCCATACGAATCATCGAAAATTAGCAATCAGTATTTTGAAATCTCACAGCATGTCTACGCTAACAATTATATGTGTCTATCTTCTGGACTTATATACTTTGAATGTGAAGTTTCTGAAAAACACCCTAAACTGCGAACTAGTTCTCGAAATACTGATGAAGCAGCAAAAACTATAAACGACCTTAACAGTAAAAAGTTTGATGATAAAGAGTAGTGTGTTGGCAAAGCTCAGAAAAAGAGAATATTTGGTACTGAAAAATACGGATTGAGCAAACCATGAAGAAGGCTGTGGATAAATCATAAGGACGAAATCTACCTTCAAAGAATCTAAATGATTCCGTGTCTGCTGAAGTCATTATCGAATACCTTGCTCCTGACTCTAAACCCTTACGGACAATATTCTTCATCATCCTTTGATATTAGAAATTTTAAGATATCATCGTATCGTTCATTATAAATATCCTCCATATTTCTGAAGATATTTCCATAATTATTCTTATCTGAAATCATTTACCTCTTCGTGCTGTCTGTATTACATCATAAAAGAAACTATTTTAGTTTCTAAATTCTGAAACTTTTGAATTTAAAATAGGAATATTTTTGAAGTAGTGTTGTGAACTGAAGCATGAACTAGTATAATATAATGACACTTAATCAACGTGATTATATTACAGTAAGTCATGCTGAGTTTCTAAATAGAATGTGATGATTCACAGATCATAACGTCATCATGTGCTATGTTACACGACTCTTGTATTCTTTTTAACCTCTAAAATATCAAGAAAATATTTCTTGATGATTCGGCCTTTTTCGAGGTATTCTAGTAATTTGACAAGTCAAGATCGTGCCATTACAATTTCCTTCTTAGAACATTAACAATGTTCATTCCGAAATTCATATATGCGAATTCTGGACCATTACAAGCGGTGCTTAATCGCAAGAAGAAGAAACGAAAGGACAAAACTCCGAAATAGAAATTGGGGTATAAATCGCAGCAAATAAAAGAGAGCATTAATTGGGGATGACAATGATTATAGAAGAAGCAAGGACTTTGAAATATAAGGGAAGATATAAAACCCAACAACAACCCAGAAATCACAAACCGTATATATCAATGCATATAGCAATATAAAGACACGGGAGAACTAAAAACACTATAAAACCAAGAGTATAGTAGAAGTAAATAGATTCTTCCGGAGGCAGATGAAAAAGAAGAGCGACAGATATGAAAGTGAGGAGTATATCAAGAATAAGCACTGGATGAAGCATATTGACAAATACTTTAAAATATGAGTTGAGAAGGTGTGAGTTGTAAGAAAACAAATGAGGTGGATTTATAGTGAAATATCCAACAGAGAAATCAAAATAGATTATCGCATTAATTCGAAGAGGATCATAATTTCCTTAATCGTCGAATAATCAAATCCAATATAGATTACAAATATTTTCTTTTCGGAGATCAATCGTGATGACGTTAAAAGATACAACGAATCACTATTATCTTATTTCATTCATTTATGATAACTTCACTCACACGCTTCGAGTAATCGAATTATTTTATCCATTCTTCTTGAACATGATAAAACTCTATAATCGTTATAATAACATTCTCATTGTTAGTCATGATGACCTCTATCAAATTTCGGGGACGAAATTTCTTTAACGGGTAGGTACTGTGACGACCCGGAAATTTCCGACCAAATTTAAACTTTAATCTTTATATTATTCCGACACGATAAGCAAAGTTTGTTAAGTTAAATTTCAAGAATTTTAAACTGTGTTCATACATTCATTATAACCTCAACCAAATTCCGACGATTCACGAACCGTTATATATAAATAGATATGTTATGTATATATATATTATAACTTGAGAATATTAATAAAGTATTAAACGTATAATACTTTACACGAACGTATTTGTTTCAATATGATTTTCCACGAAATTAAAAAAATATATATTAAATAATTGAATTATCAGAAACATTGAATTATGATTACAAGTCTCTGTTGAGAGGTCCACTATGATTTGAGAAAATCTATTCCTCTTAACGATATTCAGAATAATTTGTAAAGCTATTTATAAATAAAAACAAAAAGTGTCATTTACGAAAGTTAGACAAAAGTTAGTGGAGAATTGGTTTCCATAATATTCTATTAATCTATTTTCAAACGTACAAAGATGTTTTCAGTTTAAAAAGAACTTTATTATTAAAACGTATATAACTTTTATAAATATCTAGAATCACTTTTGACAACTCATTACTTAACCAGTATAATAAATATAACGATATTTATATTTTATTTCATTAAATATATATAACGATTTAAATTAATATTATATATATTTATACGCGTATTATACATACATAGTTTTTATACTTTTACTATACTTTAACTATACCTTTACTTTACTTTTACTTTTACTTTACTTTAACTTTAATAATTCACTTTAATAATTCATACTTTAATAATTCACTTTAATAATTCACTTTAATAATTCATTTTAATAATTCATACTTTAATAATTCACTTTAATAATTCATACTTTAATAATTCACTTTAATAATTCAAAAATCTATTATAAATAGAATTCAATAGGTTTCATTATTTGATAGAAACTTGAAAATATATTTCTCTAAACTCTCTCAATCGATTTATATATATATATATATATATATATATATATATATATATATATATATATATATATATATATATATATATATATTTGCTCTGTATTATTTCAAGATATTATTAGTATACATAAAATATTACGACGGAGTACTGTCCGAGTGATTTCAAAATAGTTTTTTTGAATGAGTCGAAGCTAAGGAAATTATGGGTTATAGCTATGGAGGTGATGGGTATGGTTCATGGGTATGCTCGTGAGGTCAATCTAGTGTTTATCATCTCCGTTGCGTCTACGTACTTTCCTGCAATATTGAATCTCAATATTGATACGTTCGTGAATCCGAGGCCAACCTTGCACTTGTTAAATGATGTTATATGTATTTTTACTACGAAATACAGTATTGTGAGTTTCATTTGCTCCCTTTTATATATATTTTTGGGACTGAGAATACATGCGCTGTTTTTATAAATGTTTTACGAAATAGGCACAAGTACTAAAATTAATTCTACGTGGGTTTAAACCAGAAATATTCCCTTAGCTTGGTAACATTAAACTACTTGTCTATGTACGGTAGGCGCGAATCCTAAAGATAGATCTATTGGGCCTGACAAACCCCATCCTGACTATGGGATGCTTTAGTACTTCGAGGTTATTTTAAACACACCTGATCTGGTGTACTTCAGAGGGTAAAACATGAACGTTAAGGCTTGTTACCGGGTGCTTACAACTTATAGAATACTTTTATACACTTGCGAGTGTACATATATTTATAAACGGAAATCTTGTGGTCTATTAATATATTGAAATGATTGTTATGATAAACCTATGAACTCACCAACCTTTTGGTTGACACTTTAAAGCATGTTTATTCTCAGGTATTAAAGAAATCTTCCGCTGAGGTTCTCACAGTGTTACCTGTGACGAAGCATTGGCTCTTACTCCTTGCGATCCCTTATGAGGGTTGGCTGGCTTGGCAGATATGCGGGCCGTAAAATCAGTGTCTGAGGTACGCTCAGTGGTCACCAGGCGGTTAGCTGGGTATCAGCAGCTGCGGAAGGCACTGGGTGGGACGTTGTCCCCACTGTTCGTCACAGGTGGTATCAGAGCGTTGGTCTTAGTGAACCAGGCCTTGCATTAGTGTTTCTAACTAGTAGTTGTTAGGATACATTAGCGAGTCTGGACTTTGACCGTGTCTACATGTCAAAAAGTTTTGCTTATCATTTTTAGTCAGAAAACATCTGCTTATCATCCTTAGGAAATTGCCTGCTTATCATTCTTAAGTTTAGACACGTCTTACTGCATTTAGTGCATCGATAGTGTATAGACAAAATTCATATCTTAGCATATCTGTTACTTTGGACTTTAGTTGACATCTTTTCAAAGATTCTCCGTAATTTACGGGATTTTGGTATTATATATACATATGTAAAGTATGTATTGAAGAGTACCAAATCTAACTTCTATAATCTATTTCATACCAAAAAATTCATTTTTTTCCGATTATACAAGATGGATTCCGCATCTAGTTCGAATTCCTCAGATTATGACAGCTATGCCGATATGGATTTTCATTCAAGCTCCGAAGGCAGCATCACCGGAATGGATCAACCAATCTCCCATCATCTATTCTGGATGAATTGGGGGTGGGTTCGTAATATACTAAGTCACTGGAGACATGAAGAGGGTGATCCCTTCCATCCACCAAATTGCCCTCTTGGCGATGAACCTGAAGCACTTACCGGCGAACCTGTTCGAGAAACCATTTTCTCTCTCATTTCTAGAGTATCTCGTCACGATTATATACTATCCCATATTTCAGATCTTGTTCATTCGCTCACTCCAACCACCAATCATCCCGGTGTATTAGCAGAAGTTAACGAACTTCGCGCTCGCGTGACGGCTTTGGAGAATTTGGTGCGAAGGTTACAAACACCAGCAGCAGCACCAGCAGCATAATCCGTACCACCATCATCAACACCGACAGTACCCATATCACCCTCAACCACAACCGCGTCGTAAACCTCAACATCACAATTTGTACCTCGGATATCAACATCACACACCTCAATATCACTATCTGTACTTCGAGTATGATCTTCGATTATCTTCGCTTTACTTATCGTTCTATTTCATTTATCTTCGTTCGACATGGTAATTATGTAATCTTTAATGTTTTAGAGATCATGTAATCAAGTATTAACGATAAATCAAAAAAAATTTAATATCTTATTGACTCATTAGATCCATGATTACATCTGAAGAAAATATATATACAAGTATATTTTCATAAAGATTGTAATTAAAAATTCTTTCGTACAAACTGTTAATGATGAAAATATTTTAACGGGTAGGTAGTACCCGAGGAATATTTAGATCTCACATTAATAAGTTACAGTGTATATTCTTCGAATCTGATTCAACGGTCAATTGCTATTCTACTTACAACCACCGATATTCGTATCTGTTCACCACCGAATAACCATTTTTATTCAAATTTTATATTTGAATTTTTATCTATCAGAATCCAACAAGTGGCATAATGAAGAAAACATTGGACAAAATAAAAAGTGTTAGAAACAAACAAATTAATTATGAGAAATTTTGTTAGGAATCCACGCTAACTGTTCCTAGTTAACTGTTCCCAGCTAACTGCTAATTCCGTATTACATTTTAACGCAATTTAATTTATTGTCATTTAAGTTCTGTTATTTATTTTACGCACTTTAAATAACGGGACACGTATACAAGGTTTCGATCTATCATATCGACCCATCTATATATATATTTCGGAACAACCATAGACACTCTATATGTGAATGTTGGAGTTGGCTATACAGGGTTGAGGTTGATTTCAAAATATATATATGGTTTGAGTTGTGATCAATACTGAGACCGGTACACGGGTCACGATACGTATTAATTAATTCGAATATTATATAATAAATTATATATGAATATATTGGACTAGTGGACAACTGGACTATTGGACTGCTAACTTTGGACAATTAAAATGAATTAAAATATTGATTATAACATATGAAACTAAACAATTCTTCAAGTTTGCCACTTGATTTCATCTTAAATCTCATTTATACCTCGACAGTTACAATTTGCGTTTAAATCTTTCATGATTTTTGAAAATCCCTCAATCGAGAAATTGAACTAATCGCACTTCATCTACGGAAGAAAAGATTCATGCATACAGTTATGCATCTGAAAAACTTTTGAAACTATATATAGTTAAAACCTATCCGCGTCGAATTTCTTATCATACATTTGCAAAAATAACCATACGATTTCTTTTCAAGTAGCCAATTTTGTCACAGCTCCACTTTGACTTCTCAGCAAGACTACTCTCATTACAACCTCGATATATACACGTTGTTCTTCCGTCATCGTTACCAGAGAACCTTTTATATCCCACGAAATCATCAGCAGATATACCAGTAGCTCATTATCTCTTCGACGGAATCCACAATTAGTATTTTGAAAATCTAGTAGCATTTCTTCAGTTATACCTATAACTTTTATCCCTAAGAAATTCATACTCCGAATATGAAGTTTCTGAAAAACACCCTGAACTATGAAGTAGTTCTTAAAATACTGATGAAGCAGCAAAAACCGTAAACGACTTTAACAGTCAAAAGTTTAACGATAAAGTACATTATGTTGGTAAAGCTCCGAAAAAGAGAAGGTTGGGTACTGGAAAATGAATTGAGCAAAGTATGAAGGAGGCTGTGGACAAATCACAAAGAATAAGTTTGACTTCAAATAATCCAAATGATTCAGTGTCTGCTGAAACCGTTAGTAAGAACCCTACTCCTTATTCTAAACCTTTCCAGATGATATTCTTCATCATCATCTTATCTTAGAAATTATAAGATATCTTCATATCTTTCGTTAAACATATTATCCATATTTTTGGAGATATTTTCACAACTATTCTTATTCGAGATCATGTATCTCTCCGTAATATCTGCGTTACAACATAAAAGAAACTGTGTTAGTTTCTAAATTCTGAAATCTCTGAGTTTAAAATATGAATGTTTTGAAGTAGTGTTGGGAACTGATGCATGAATTAGTATAATATAATGAAACTTGATCAACTTCATTATATTACAGTAATACATGTTGAGTTTCTAATGGAATGTGATGATTCACAGTACCATCATCATGTGCCATATTACACGGCTCTTACATTCTATTCAATTCCCAAACATATTAGGAACATATCTTCCTGATAGTTCTATCTTTTCCAGGATATTCTGGTAATTTGACAAATCAAAATCGTGCCATTACCATTTCTTTCTAAGAACATTAGCTATGTTCATTCTGAACTTCATACCTACGAATTTCGGACCATTATTCGCTTGACTCGAGGACGGGAAGAGGAAACGAAAGAATAAAGCTCCAAAAATAGAAATTGGAGTATAAATCGCAGCAAATAGAAGAAGGTATTAACTGTGGATGACAATGATTATGGAAGCCAGAGGTAGGGACATCGAAATATAAGGGAAGATATAAAACCCAAAAATAACTCTGAAACTACAAACCATGCATATCAATAAGTATTGCCACGTAAAGGCACGGGAAGATTAAAAACACTATAACCCCAAGATAATAGTAGAAGTAAATAAAATCCTATGGCGGTAAATGAAAGAGAAGAATGACGGATGTGAAAATTTGGAGTATATCAAGAATTAGAATTGGATGGAGCATATTAATGAATGTCTTAAAGTAGGGACTAAGGAGAAAGAGTAGAAAATGTGGGTTGTGAGAAATAAGGAAACGAAGGGGTAGATTTATAGTGAAATAACCGATAGAGCAATCAAAACAGATTGGCGCATTAAATCAAAGAAGGTCATAATCTCCTTATTCGCCGAAGAATCAAATCTTTTAGATTTTCAAGATTTTCTTTTAAATTCCTTAAATTTCAGAAATTCACTGTGACTACGTCAAAAGTTAAATCTCTATCTCAATCTCCTGTGACAGCTTCACTCGTACGCTTCACATTATCGAATCATTTTAATCATTATATCTCAATAATGATAAATCTCCATTATTATCTCATATTCATCATAAAAACATTTTTATTGTTAGCCATGACGACCTCACTCAAATTTCGAGGACGAAATTTCCTTAACGGGAGGGTACTGTAACGACCCGGAAATTTCCGACCAAATTTAAACCTTAATCTCTATATGTTTCTGACCCGATAAGCAAAATCTGTAATGTTGAGTCTAGAAAGTTTGAAATCTATATTCGGATAATCAGTTACCCTTTGACTATGCCTGACGATTCACGAACAATTGTGTAAACATAAATAAGTAATATATATATATAATTATAAATATAAGTAAAAGTGTATATATAATAGTTTGAGATAGTAAAATACAAAATGATTAGGCTAATATTAAAATGACTATATATACATATATGAATTCTATAATTACTATGATATGTATATTATAGTAAAATTTATAACTAATAAATAATCAATAAAAGTATTATATAACAGAATTAATAAATTGTAATATATTGAATTTTAATTAATATAGTACTGGTACATTTATCATTATAATTAATATTAATGTCTATACTATTGTATATTTAAATATAATGAAAGTTGAAACATAAAATTTGTTATTATCATTGTTAAAATCATAATTGTAATAATTAGTAATTATAATTTTTATTATTGTTAAATATTATTACCACCTTATCATTATTATTATTACTACTTTTACCTTTATTATTATTATTAGTATTATTTGATGTTATTAATTATTTTTTTTATTACTAAGACTAGTATTATTTCCATTATTATTATTAATACACCTATTAATTATTAAGGTTTATTAATTATAAATATATATATATATATATATATATATATATATATATATATATATATATATATTTAAATAAATAAATAAATAAGTAAATAATTAAATAAAAACAAATATAGATAAACATCTGATATCATATTGTTATCTGTATTATTAGGGATTCGTTATTATATGGCATATCTCGATCCATCTGTGTGATATTTTGGTTCTTCTTTTAAAAAAAAATTCGAATCTCGTATACAACCAAATCCATCACTATCTGCTTTTAAATATTTAAACATATATATCTTTTTCTTCTGTTTATAATTGAATCAATCTGTCGGCTTTAATTTTTTTTTCCGCTATAAAACTCAATCAATCTGTGATATATCATAGCAATTTACTTTACCAAACACAATTATCCTTAGCAGGTTTTTTTTTATCGAATTTGAAACTGAAAAGGGCAAGAATACCCAATCCGTCCCCTGTTATACTGCATATAATCTACACCTCAAATTTCGAATAAATTTTAAAATTGTGTAAATGCTAACGTGTTTAAAATCTTCTCTTTGAGCTATCTGCAAGGTATCAAAAACTAAATCATCTTATCGATTTAGAATTTTTGAGACAAAGCAAAATTCTAAAAATTCAAATATATGGTTCATCACAAAAATTCAACTTTCTGTTATTGTTTTAAATTCAATTGAGGAATCAAAAAGTTTTTAATAATGATTGTGAACCTTTTTCATGTTTTAACTTTGATCTAAAACGTTCTAGAAATTGATATTGAATTTTGAGTTCGTATTGGTGTTCTTCACGAATTGCTGCTATCTAAATTGGTATTTTAATTTTATTCTGTTAATTCGATCTAGCACCATAACCCGTTTCTGTTTCAATTACACAAAATAATTCCAACGGTATGAATAGCTGATAAGACTTTATTAGTCCTGGTCGGCGGTTAAATTGAAGAAGAAGAAGAAAGACTACAGTAACGGGTTAAAAACAATTTGGAGTACTATAAATAAAGAAAACAAGGAACGGAGGAGTGGTCGTGGGTGTTTGTGGGTGAGCCCGAGGTCTCGGGTTCGAGCCTGTCAAGGGGAATTCTTTTTAGAGAAGTTTTAAAAAGGGTATACATTTTATTAATATTATTATTATTATTAATATAATATCAATATCATTATTAGGGTTATGATCATTATTATTAACATTAAATATTTCTATCATTAAAAATTTATACTTTTATCATTTTATAAATGATAACATTATTATTAGTATTATTACTTGAATTATAATTATTATTAGTAATTAGTAATACAATTATCATTATAAGTATCATAATCATTATTATAAGTATTATTAACCGAAAAATTAATATTTTACAGTTATTATTTTTAAATATCATTATTAAAACCATTAATATAATTATTAACGATAATACCTTATTTGGTAAAATTAAGTATTATGATTATTATCATTTTATCAATATTAACATAATTGTAGTATTTCAAAAATTATTATTTTTGATAAACAAATGATATATGCATATATAAAATATATTTTAAACATAAAACATAATGAAAAGTAATATTTTGAATATATGAAACATATATATATATATATAATATTAATAAATTTATATATTTTGTTTGATTACAATTACGTATATTAATAAATATCCAAATGATATAGGTTCGTGAATCCGAGGCCAACCTTATACTTGATCAATGATGTTATATGTATTTTTACTACAAAATACATTAGGTGAGTATATAATCCCTTTTAAACTCTAAATATTTTTGGGCTGAGAATATATGCGCTGTTTTTATAAATGATTTACTTTATGGACACAAGTGATCAAAAATAAAATCTACGTTGAGTTGTACCATGGCATATTTCTTTATACTTGGTAGCTAATATTTACGTGAGGAGCGTAAACGCGAATCCTGTTGATAGATCTATCGGGCCTGACAACCCCAACCGGGCTGGACGACCAGTTTTAAACGGTTGCACAGTACTTCGTTTCGTTACTACACTTGGTACGGTGTAGGGTCTATTTAAGAATATGCTGCTGTGATTTAAAAGTTAAGTATGGTTACCAAGTGCTCAACGTCTTTTCTATACACGAGGAGTGTATTATGTATGTATATAAAATCTTGTGGTCCATTGTTATAACGCTGCTAGCATCAAACCTATATATCTCACCAACTTTATGTTGACATTTTAAAGCATGTTATTCTCAGGTACGAATTAAGTCTTCCGCTGTGCATTTACTCATGATAAGGACAATACTTGGAGTTGATCATCGTAATGGAACCAAATGTTGAAGACTACGTCCAGGGGGATAAGGACGGGTCCTCACAGGTGGTATCAGAGCGTTGGTCTTAGTGAACCAGGCCTTGCATTAGTGTGTTTAACTGGTAGTTGTTAGGATACATTAATGAGTCTGGACTTTGACCGTGTCTACCTGTCAAAAAGTTTTGCTTATCATTTCTAGTCGGAAACCATCTGCTTATCATCTTTAGGGAATTGCCTGCTTATCACTCATAAGTCTAGACACGTCTTACTGCATTTACTGCATCGATAGTGTATAGACAAAATTCATATCTTAGCGCATCTGTAGACTTGCCTAACAAATGTTGTAGGTTCCTTGGTAGTCTACAAAATCTCTAGTATTATACATAGATATTCTATATAGTTAGAATATCGTCCGACATCCGAAGATCATCTCACATCCAAGATCCTTTCCATTCACCAAATTGTCCCCTTGGTGATGAACTAGAATCACTTACCGGCGAACTTGTTCGAAAAACCATTTTTTCTTCTCTTTTCTGAATATCTCATCACGATTACATACTATCCTATATTTTGAAATCTTATTCATTCGCTCGCTTCAACCGTCAATCATCCTGTAGTACTAGAAGGAGTTAACAAACTACGCGCTCGTGTGACGACTTTGGAGAAATTGGTGCGAAGGTTACGAACACCAGCAGCAGAACCAGTAGCATAATCAGTACCAACATCATCGACGTCGACAGTACCCTTATCATCCCTAAACCATAACCGCGCCGTAACTCTCAACATCACAATCTGTACCTCGAATATCAACATCACACGCCTCAATATTACGATCTGTATTTAGAGTATGATCTTCGTTCTACATATCGTTCTACATCGATTAATTTCGTTTTACGTATTGTTCTACCTCATTTACCTTCGTTCGACATGGCAATTATGTAATCTCTAATGTTTTAGAGATCATGTAATCAAGTGCCAACAATAAATCAAATGAGTATAATATTCTATTGACTCATTAAATTCATAATTACATCCGAAGAAAATATATATGCAAGTATATTTTCATAAAGATTGTAATTAAAACTTCTTCGTACAAACTGTTAATGATGAGAATATTTTAACGGGTGGGTAGTACCCGAGGAATATTTAGAATTCACATTAATAAGTTACACTGTACATTTTTTTCGAATCTGATTCAACGGTCATCTATTATCCTACTTACAACCACCGATATTCGTATCTGCTCACCCCAGAATAACCATTTCCATTCAAATTTCATATTCGGATTTTAACCAATCAAAATCCAACAAGTGGCATAATGAAGAAAACATTGGACAAATAAAATTTGTTAGAAACAAACGAATTAACTAATTGAAAATCTGTTAAGGATTCCACGCTAACTGTTCCGGCTAACTGTTCCCAGCTAACTGATTAACATTTAATTTATCGCAATTTACATTCTCGCAATTTTATTTATCGTCATTTAATTTCTGTTATTTACTTTTATGCATTTTTAAGTCGGGACACATGTACGCAATACGTCGGATTAATTCTGAGACAACACGGTGCATGGGTCATGATATATATTTATTTATTTTACGCACTTTAAATAACGGGACACGTATTCAAGGTTTCGACTTATCATATTGACCCATCTATATATATATTTCGGAACAACCGTAGACACTCTATATGTGAAGGAGGGAGTTGGCTATACAGGGTTGGAGTTGATTCCAAAATATATATATACTTTGAGTTGTGATCGACACCGAGACCGGTACACGGGTCACGATACGTATTAATTATTTCGAATATTATGTATTTAATTTATATATGAATTTATTGAATCATTGGACAATCGGACTATTGGACTGCTAATTTTGGACAATTAAAATGAATTAAAATGTTGATTATAACATATGAAACTAAACAATTCTTCAAGTTTGCCACTTGATTCTATCTTAAACCTCATTCAGATCTTGGCGATTACAATTCGCATTCACAACTTTTCATGATTCTTGAAAACACCTCGATCGAAAAGTTGAACCAGCCGCACCTCGTCTATGGAAGAAAGATTCATGCATACAGTTATGCACCTGAAAAACTTTTGAAACCGAAGTTATAGTTAAAATCTATCCGTGTCGAATTCCTTATCATTCATTAGCAAAACCAACCGTACGATTCCTTTTCAAGAAGTTAATTTTGTCACAGCTCCACTTCGACTTCTCAGTGAGACTACTCCTACTATAACCTCGATGTTTATACTTTGTCCTTTCGCTGTCGTTACCGGAGAACCTTTTATATTTCACAACATCATCAGCAGATGTACCAGCAACTCGTTATCTCTTTGGCGAAATCCGCAATCAGTATTTTGAAAATCTCGTAGAAATTCTCTCAGTTATACCGAAAACGTCTAACCCTAAGAGTTACATATTTCGAATGTGAAGTATCTGAAAAACACCCTGAACTATGAAGAAGTTCTTGAAATGCTGATGAAGCAGCAAAAACCTTAAACGACCTTAATAGTCAAAAGTTTACGATGAAGTACAGTATGTTGGAAAAGCCCAGAAAAAGAGAAGGGTTAAAAATGGAAAACGGATTGAGCAAAGTATGAAGGAAACCGTGGACAAATCATGAAAACTAAACCCGACTTCAAATAATCCAAACGATTCAGTGTTTGCTGAAACCGTTAGTAATAACCCTACTCCTTATTCTAAACCCTTCCAGATGATATTCTTCATCATCATCTTATCTTAGATATTATAAAACATCTTCATATATTCCGTTATACATATTCTCCATATTCCTGGATATATTTTCACAACTATCTTTATCTGGGATCATTCATCTCTCTGTAACATTTGCGATACAACATAAAAGAAACTATGTTAGTTTCTAAGCTCTAAAACCTTCAAGTTTAAAATAGGAATGTTCTGAAGCAGTGTTGGGAGCTGATGCATGAATTAGTATAATATAATGAAACTTGATCAACTTCATTATATTACAGTAAGTCATGTTAAGTTTCTAATGGAATGTGATGATTCACAGTACCATCATCATGTGCCATGTTACACGGCTCTTACATTCTATCTAATCTCCAAACATATTAGGAACATATCATCTTGATAGTTCTATCTTTCCAGAATATTCTGGTAATTTGACAAAAACGAA
The DNA here is from genome assembly GCF_046630445.1 of Rutidosis leptorrhynchoides. Lineage (NCBI taxonomy): Eukaryota > Viridiplantae > Streptophyta > Magnoliopsida > Asterales > Asteraceae > Rutidosis > Rutidosis leptorrhynchoides. The sequence goes on from NC_092343.1 coordinate 245,049,528, forward strand.
TCGTGCCATTACCAATTCTTTCTTAGAATGTTAACTATATTCATTTCGATTTCATACTTACGAATTTCGGACCATTGCTCGCTTGACTCGAGGACGGGAAGATTAAAAACACTATAACCCCAAGATAATAGTAGAAGTAAATTAAATCCTCCGGTGGTAGATGAAAGAGAAGGATGACAGATGTGAAAATTAAGAGTATATCAAGGATAAGAATGGGATGGAGCATATTGACGAATGTCTTAAATAAGAAATTAAGGAGAACGAGTAGAATGTGTGAGTGTGGAAAATAAGGAGACGAAGGGGTAGATTTATAATGAAATATCCAACAGAGGAATCGAAACAGATGGCCGTATTAAATCAAAGAAGATCTTGATCGCCGAAAAACCGAATCTCAAATACGTAAGATTTTCCTTAAAACCCTTAAAATCCGAAAATCAATCATAACCACGTCATCGGTTAAAACAATTCTATATTACTCATTTCACTCTTTTGTGATAGCTTCACTCATGCGTTTCACATGATCGAATCGTTTTATCTATACCTCTCTATAATGATAAAACTTCATTATTACCTCATGTTTGTCATGAAAACATTCTTATTGTTATCCATGACGACCTCTATCAAATTTCGGGGACGAAATTTCTTTAACGGGTGGGTACTGTAACGACCCGGAAATTTCCAACCAAATTTAAACCTTATTCTTTATATGTTTCCGACACGATAAGCAAAAATTTGTAATTTTGAGTCTAGAAAGTTTGAAATTTATATTCGGATAATTAGTTACCCTTTGACCAAGCCTGACGGTTCACGAACAATTGTATGAATGTAAATATGTATAAATAATTTTCGAACCTTTTTCATCAGGTTTCAATTAGGTAATGAGTGAAATAATTAAATATGTTTAATCTAAAAATTTGGGATTTTTTTTTCTGAATTAAATTTATCCGTAACTATTTAGCAATGGACAACGGAGTACGAAATAATAGTGCATCAAATATAATTTGATGTCGGTAGCATATAGACAACGGATGTTTACAAGATATGAATTGGTTTACTGTGCATTAATTATTATTATTAACATATTAATTAATCTTTAATTTAAGTTATATATATCTATCAATATATGAAGAGCATCTCTATGCTGGTTAAAAAAAAAAACATTCCCCACACACACTCTTTTCAAAGTCCATAAAACGGCAACCATCTCGGTCACCCTGGAGCCACCACACACCACCGTTCATCGTCATGCTAAACCATCATACTCAAAGCCATCATCACCGAAACCACACCATCCCCACCACCACTTTCACTATTTTTCTCTCTTTCAACATCTCCCTCTTCGGTTTACACTGAGAACTCCATGACTACTACCATCGACCACCTATGATCCATAACCCGTCACCTTCATTTTTTTTAACTATCGACACCCATGAAGATACCACTTCAATTTATCTCTTTTTCTTGCTCAATGGAACCACCACCGCTAGTTACAGTGGCATTCGACCCAACCACACTTTCACCCTCACCCCCATTCATTTTCTCTCTCCCTCTCTACAACGTATTTTCATTTTTTTTTATAGTTCCCGTCAAACAACGAAGCTTCAATTCACAACAATTCCTGTTTGCAAACACCAATACAACCTGATTAATTCGATTGCCTTTCTGTATCAGCTCCAATCAAAACCAAAACATCGATGTATTAGCTGTTGCTATACTCCTGTCCGAACAACCACACCAACAGCCACTAGTTCAATGTTTCTCTTATTTTTTTTTTTAAACCAAGGATCACCACAACCATCATAAAATCACCACCTTTTCTTTCTTTTTCTTTTGTTCCTGTCAACAATAAACAACCATCAAAACGTCACCCCTGTTAAATTGCCCGTTGCTATATGTATTTGTTGTTGATTTGTTCCTATTCTGTAAAGTACAACAACAATGATGTAGCCGTTTCCTTTCGTGATCCATTTAAACACCCTAACCCATCGCCAACGAATTGCTACTGCGTTATATCTGTTCCTGTGCGGGAAAAAAAAAAGAAATAAAATAAAATAAAAAAATCGAAACCTTTGTTGCTGCTGCTATAGGAACATGATTTTTAAAGAAGACGATGAATTGTATTTAACAAAAACGACATATGATGATGAAGATGAAACAAAGTTCCTGTAAAATTGCTGTCTGCCACTATGATCTTATTTATTAGTTTAAACCCTACAGATTTTTAAGAATTACGATTTATTATTATTACTGGATCAAGAGTAAGTTAAGTGGATTACTTAACAATTAAGTGGATTGAGCCTGTTTTTTTTTTATTGGGCCGTGTACATTTTTCGGTTGGGCCAAATTTGAAAATATACGGGTATTAATAATATAGCCCGTGTATTAAAACAGAAACGAGTAAGCGGCTCAACGGTTTAGTAAGACATTTGTTGAACAAGAGGTCTTGAGTTCGAACCTTCTCATGGACAGTTTTTTTTAAAAGGCTTACTAAAGGGTATAACCTATTTTATTTATTTATTTATTTATTTATTTATTTATTTATTTATTATTATTATTATTATTATTATTATTATTATTATTATTATTGTTATTATTATTATTAGTATTATCACTATCTTAGTATTATCATAATATTACCAAATAAATGATAATTTATAAAAAAAAAAATATATATATATATATATATATATATATATATATATATTTTTTTTTACATGTATCATAATTATATTAATAATACATTTAAAAAAAAATGAAATGTTATTATAAATAATAATTAAATTACATATAATGGATAAACATAGTTTTAAATATAATCAAATATATAAATATTAAATATTTAATGAATATAAAATAGTTATAACTAAGTTATTTATCAGTATCACATACAAATTATTAAGTATATTATTATTAATATAATTAATCGCTTAATTGTTACTATAGGTTTTAATAATTATACAAATGTTATAGGTTCGTGAATCCAAGGCCAACCTTATACGTGTTCAATGATGTTATATGTATTTTTACTACAAAATACAGTATGGTGAGTATATAGTCCCTTTTAAACTTTAAATATTTTTGGGCTGAGAATACATGCGCTGTTTTTATAAATGATTTACGTTATGGACACAAGTGATCAAAAATATATTCTACGTTGAGTTGTACCACTGGCATACTTCCCTGTAGCTTGGTAACTATTATTTACAGCGGTATTGTAAACGCGAATCCTGTTGATAGATCTATTTAATCACGTCGCATATTCCCTTTATTATGAAATCTTACTACACCGTACCAAGTGTAGTCACGAAACGAAGTACTGTGCAACCGTTGAATACTGGTCGTCCAGTCCGATTGGGGTTGTCAGGCCCGATAGATCTATCAACAGGATTCGCGTTTACAATACCGCTGTAAATAATAGTTACCAAGCTACAGGGAAGTATGCCAGTGGTACAACTCAACGTAGAATATATTTTTCAGTTACTTGTGTCCATAACGTAAAACATAAAATACATGTATTCTCATCCCGAAATACTTAGAGTTTAAAAGTGGGACTATATACTCACCTAATGTATTTTGTAGTAAAAATACATATAACATCATTGATCAAGTGTAGGGTTGGCCTCGGATTCACGAACCTATATTAGTTATATATATTAAAACACATAATAATATACAAACAAGTTTATTTATTAACATTAATATACATGTCATCTTAATAATTTATATGTTATTTACTAAACAGGTTAATTATAACTATTTTACATATTTTAAGTAAACAATTATTATTTATATATCAGATTCTTCTTAGAGTATTAAAATATTTTATGTATATGAAACTATTTTTATATATTATATCTAATAAAAATAATATTTTGTTTTTAAAACATTAACATGTAATATTAATATAACATTTCTCGATTAATTATAATATAATACTAAAATGGTGATAGTAATAATAATAAGTAGAAATAATAATTTTGATAGAACGATAATTTTTCTAATAATGATAATAATAATAATAATACTAAAATGATACTTTTAATATAAATGATAATTTTTTTTTTTAAAAAATAATACTAATAATAATATTAATGATATTTTAAATAAAAATTTTAATGATGCTTATAATAATGATAATAATAATAATAATTTATAATAACAATAATGATCATAATAATAAATATAATAAGTAAAGACTACCTCTAGAAAACAAGTTTCCTAAAAAAAAAACGCCACAGATTAGGAATGAACTTACGACCTCTAGCTTGGCAACCACGATCCTATCCACTGCTCCATTGTCTCTTTACTGATTCATTTGATACTTAATTTGTTTTAACTAAATTTCGGCCCGTGTAGTAATTTGGTTTCGGCCCAATAATAGAAACATAGTGGCCTTTACTCGATCGGTCCAACCGTAAATTGATTCATATCTCTAAGGCCCAAGCCCAGCTTTCATTTAAATAAAAGAAAAAGATTAAAGTTGTCTAGGTCTGGTTTCGAACTAACGACCTCTTGTACACCATCACACTACTCAACCATTGCACTGCCTTGCACCTTTCTGTTTTATTTTAGCTTTTAAATCTACCTATACTATGTTTATGTTTCCTTCTCCTTTATCAAAATTAATTGACTCTGACCCATCTTCATCTATCCCAAGCTTCATTATCAACTTGTCGGTCAAAACAGTAATTGAAGACAGGAATATTTCGAGCAGTAAAATGGTGATTTTTAAGTGACTTGAGATAAGTAGACAATAAAAAGAATAGGTATAGTAGCATGTTGCAGAAGCATACGAGTGATTTAAGAGTGGCTGTTTTAGAGTGGTGTATGATGGTTTCAGGACAGCGTAACAACAGCAAAGACAGTGATAAATAATAGAAGTTCGTAACAGAGAATCGAAGTGGGACGTTAGTTGCACAGAAGCATTTCGAAGAAGAAAATAAAAGAAAGAAGAGGAGAGAAAAGAAGAAAAAAAAAATATAACGGGGTGATGTCGGTGGTGGCCAGTTGTATTGTGGTGGTAGCCGGTGTATACGGTTGTGATGGTTTTTATGAAGAGGAGAGGTAGTAGAAAGAGATAAGGTGGTGATCATGGTGGTGGATTATGAAGATGGTGATTCACGAAGAGGGTGACGATCAAATGGGTTTGGTAACGGTGGAGGTTCTCGTGGGTATTGGTTGGTGTTAGTTTTCACGATATCTAAACACGAATACGGATTATAGTAGTAGTAGCTAAATCATGGGTGTTTGGGTTGTTCACTTATGAAACAATAAAAAGGAAAAGAAAAATGGTGAATATGGTGGATTTCGGTGAAGGTGAAGATAATATGGGTACTCACGGTTGTAGGGTGGTGGAAATGTGGTGATCATGGTGGAGTTGGCCGGTGATGATGGGTTCACGATGGTTATGGTGATGGGTTGTAAAAGGCGATCGAAGTGGAAACGATACAGCAACAATAACAATGGTTCGAACCATAGGTGCCATTTTTTTTTTTTTTGTAAACTAATTGGACCTTGTGGTGCTTGATTATAAAGACCCTTAGACAGGCAATTGCAAGGTCTTTTGGCAGGAAAGTAGTAGTTCATTAGGAATATTAATAGCAATTGAAGACAGAATTATTAATACAAGTGGGGACAAGTTGATATTATAATATTAAAAGTATATCATTTAGAACGTGAAAAAAAATATAGTAGTCACTTAATTGGTCTTATATGCCGACACTTCTGATATTTCCAATTCGCGGAGTGTTATATCGTGTCCACTGCTAAACAGTTGACGTATGAAAGTGTTCCTAAAAATCCCAAATTTTTAGATTAAATATATTTAATTATTTCACTCATTAATTGTTTGGAACCTGATCAAAAAAAGGTGCGTCTACTTTTTATTTTTAATTTCAAGCAATATATGCGGAGTACTAAAACTCAACTCATTAAAATAAAAAAAAAAATTTTAATGATCTTATCTTTTATATATCTTATACTTTGTTAGCGTTATTAATTAATAAGAATATATCGTATATACACATAGATGTTCGTGAATCGTCACGCTTGGTCAAGAGGGAAACTAATTATCCAGATATAGATTTCAAACTTTCTAGACTCAAAATTACAGATTTTGCTTATCGTGTCGGAAACATATAAAGATCTAGGTTTAAATTTGGTCGGAAATTTCCGGGTCATTACAGTACCCACCCGTTAAAAAAATTTCGTCCCCGAAATTTGGTAGAGGTCGTCATGGATAACAATAGGAATGTTTTCATGACGAATATAGGGTAATAATGGAGTTTTTATTATATTTGGGAGATATAGATAAAATGATTCGATCATGTGAAGCGCACGAGTGAAGTTATCACAAAAGAGTGAAATGAGTAAATAAATATATTCGTTTCAACCGATGATGTAGTTTCTATTGACTTCCGGGATTTAAGGGATTTAAAGAAAATCTTCCGTAATTAAATTTGGTTCTTCGGCGATCAGGATCTTCTTTGATTTAATGCGGAAATCTGTTTTGATTTCTTTGTCGAATATTTCTCTATAAAACTACCCCCCTTCGTTTCCTTATTTTCATATCCCACATCTTCTACTCTTTCTCCTTAATTCCTACTTTAAGACATTCGCCAATATACTCCATCCCATTCTAATCCTTGATATACTCTTGATTTTCACATCTATCATCCTCCTCCTTCATCTACCGCCGGAGGATTTTATTTACTCCTACTATTATCTTGGAATTATAGTGTTATTAATTTTCTCGTGCCTTTACGTGGCAATACGTATTGATATGCACGGTTTGTAGTTTCAGGGTTGCTATTGGGTTCTATATCTTCACTTATATTTCAATGTCCCTACTTCTGTTTTGTATAATCATTGTCATCCATAGTTAATATCTCCACCTATTTGCTGCGATTTTTGTCCTAATTTCTATTTCGGGGTCTTGTCCCTTTTGTTTCTTCTTCCCGTCCTCGAGTCAAGCGAGCAATGGTCCGGAATTCGTAGGTATAAAATTTCGGAATGAACATAGCTGATGCTCTTAGAAAGAAATGGAAATGGCACGATTACGATTTTGATTTGTCAAATTACCAGAATATCCAGAAAGATAGAACTATCAAGATGATATGTTCTTGATATGTTTGGAGATTGGATAGAATGTAAGAGCCGTGTAACATGGCACATGATGATGGTACTGTGAATCATCACATTCCATTAGAAACTTAACATAACTTACTGTAATATAATGAAGTTGATCAAGTTTCATTATATTATACTAATTCATGCATCAGTTCCTAACACTACTTCAAAACATTCATATTTTAAATTCGGAGGTTTCAGAATTTAGAAACTAACACAGTTTCTTTTATGATGTGATACAGATAGTGCGAGAAGATAGATGATTTCCGATAAGAATAGTTATAAAAATATCTTCAGAAACATTGAGGATATTTATAATGAAAGATATGATAATATCTTGGAACTTCTAATGCCGAAGGATGATGATGAAGAATAATGTCAGCAAAGGTTTTAGAGTAAGGAGTAGGGTATGTACTAAGGATTTCAGCAGGCACTGAATCTTTTAAATTCTTTGAAGTCAAACTTATTCTTTGTGATTTGTCCACGGCTTACTTCATAGTTTCGCATAATCCGCTTTTTGATACTAAATTTTCTATTGAGTGTTTCCAATACTCCGTTCTTTATCATCAACTTTTGGCTATTAAGACCATCTACAACATGCTGCTTCGTCAGCATTCTCAAAGTTAACGGATCTGGGTCATCGATTATTAAACTGAGGTGGTTTCAGGAGAATTGTGTTTTTAGATGGTTAAACGCTGATGATGGAATATAAAAGATTCTCCGGTAACGACGGTGAAAGAATAACGTGTATATATATCGAAACTAACCTTTTTGAGAAGTCGAGGTTAACTGGTTGGAGCTGTGACAAAATTGGCTAATTTGAAAAGGGATTGCAAAGTTATTTTGGGTAATAATAACACTAAAGAAATTAACACTGCTGCGTGTTAAACGTTGACTCAGTCTCCGAGAGTCTTACAGGAGCATAAGTCTTTTCTTCCGTAGATGAAACGCGGTTGGTTCATCCTCTCGATTGAGGGGTTTTCAAGAATCATGAAAGATTTGAACACGCATCGTAATTGTCGAGATACAAATGAGGTTTAAGATGAAATCAAGTGGCAAGCTTGAAGAATTATTTAGTTTCATATGTTATAATCAATATTTTAATTTAATTTATTTTAATTGTCCAAAGTTAGCAGTCCAATAGTCCGATGGTTCAATGATTCATATATAATTTAATATATAATATTCGAATTAAATAATACGTATCGTGACCCGTGTACCGGTCTCGGTGTCGATCACAACTCAAAGTATATATATATTTTGGAATCAACTCCGACCCTATATAGCCAACTCCCACCTTCACATATAGAGTGTCTACGGTTGTTCCGAAATATATATATAGATGGGTCGATATGATAAGTCGAAACCTTGCATACGTGTCCCGTTATTTAAAGTGCGTAAAAGTAAATAACAGAAATTAAATGACAATAAATAAAATTGCGAGAATATAAATTGCAATAAATTAAATGTTAATCAGTTAGCTGGGAACAGTTAGCCGGAACAGTTAGCGTGGAATCCTTAACAGATTTTCAATTAATTAACTCGTTTGTTTCTAACACTTTTTTTTTTGTCCAATGTTTTCTTCGTTATGCCACTTGTTGGATTCTGATAGGTCAAAATCCAAATATGAAATTTGAATAGAAATGGTTATTCTGTGGTGAAAGGATACGTATATCGGTAGTTGTAAGTAGGATAGTAAATGATCGTTGAATCAGATTCGAAGAATGTACAGTGTAACGTATTAATGTGAATTCTAAATATTCCTCGGGTACTACCCACCCGTTAAAATATTTTCATCATTAACAGTTTGTACAAAAGAATTTTTAATTACAATCTTTATGAAAATATACTTGCATATATATTTTCATCGGATGTAATCATGGATTTAATGAGTCAAAAACTCATCTGATTTACCGTTAATACTAGATTACATAATCTCTAAAACTTTAGAAATTACATATTCACCATGTCGAACGAGGTAAAATGAGGTAGAATGATACGTAAAGCGAAGATAGCCGATGTAGATCGATGTGTAGAACGAAGTTCATACTCGAAGTACCTAGATGGTGATATTGAGGCGTGTAATGTTGATATTCGAGGTACAGATTGTGATATTGAGAGTTACGGCGCGGTTATGGTTTAAATATGATAAGGGTACTATCGACGTCGATGATGGTGGTACTGATTATGCTGCTGGTGCTGCTGCTGGTGTTCGTAACCTTCGCACCAGGTTCTCCAAAGTCGTCACACGAGCGCGAAGTTCGTTAATTTCTGCTAGTACATCGGGATGATTGACAGTTGGAGTAAGCGAATGAACAAGATCCAAAATGTAGGATAGTATATAATCGTGACGAGATACTCGAGAAATAAGAGAGAAAATGGTTTCTCGAACATGTTCGCTGATAAGTAATTCAGGTTCATCGCCAAGAGGACAATTTGGTGGATGGAAGGGATCTTCGATGTGAAATGATTTTCGATTATAGGATGATATTCTAACTTCATAGAATATCTATATATATAATACTAAAGATTTCATAAACTACAGAGGAACCTACGGCATATGTCAGGCAAGTCTACAGATGCGCCAAGATATGAATTTTGTCTATACACTATCGATGCACTAAATGCAGTAAGACGTGTCTAGACTTATGAATGATAAGCAGGCAATTTCCTAAGGAGTATAAGCAGATGATTTCCGACTAGAATTGATAAGAAAAACTTTTTGACAGGCAGACACGGTCGAAGTCCAGACTCACTAATGTATCCTAACAACTACTAGTCAGACACACTAATGCAAGGCCTGGTTCACTAAGACCACCGCTCTGATACCACCTGTAAAGACCCGTCCTTATCCACCTGGACAAGGTCTTCAACATTTGGTTCCATTGCGATGATCGACTCCAACTAATGTCCTTAACATGAGCAAATGCACAGCGGAAGACTTAAATAGTACCTGAGAATAACATGCTTTAAAATGTCAACATAAAGTTGGTGAGATATGTAGGTTTGATGCTAGCAGCGTTATAACTATGGACCACAAGATTTCATATGTAAACATTTTAATAAAAATATTCTAAGTGGTTGAGCACTTGGTAACCATACTTAACATTTAATCACGTCACATATTCCCTTTATTATGAAATCTTACTACACCGTACCAAGTGTAGTCACGAAACGAAGTACTGTGCAACCGTTGAATACTGGTCGTCCAGTCCGGTTGGGGTTGTCAGGCCCGATAGATCTATCAACAGGATTCGCGTTTACAATACCGCTGTAAATAATAGTTACCAAGCTACAGGGAAGTATGCCAGTGGTACAACTCAACGTAGAATATATTTTTCAGTTACTTGTGTCCATAACGTAAAACATAAAATACATGTATTCTCATCCCAAAATACTTAGAGTTTAAAAGTGGGACTATATACTCACCTAATGTATTTTGTAGTAAAAATACATATAACATCATTGATCAAGTGTAGGGTTTGCCTCGGATTCACGAACCTATATTAGTTATATATATTAAAACACATAATAATATACAAACAAGTTTATTTATTAACATTAATATACATGTCATCTTAATAATTTATATGTTATTTACTAAACAGGTTAATTATAACTGTTTTACATATTTTAAGTAAACAATTATTATTTATATATCAGATTCTTCTTAGAGTATTAAAATATTTTATGTATATGAAACTATTTTTATATATTATATCTAATAAAAATAATATTTTGTTTTTAAAACATTAACATGTAATATTAATATAACATTTCTCGATTAATTATAATATAATACTAAAATGGTGATAGTAATAATAATAAGTAGAAATAATAATTTTGATAGAACGATAATTTTTCTAATAATGATAATAATAATAATACTAAAAATGATACTTTTAATATAAATGATAATTTTTTTTTTATAAAAATAATACTAATAATAATATTAATGATATTTTAAATAAAAATTTTAATGATGCTTATAATAATGATAATAATAATAATAATTTATAATAACAATAATGATCATAATAATAAATATAATAAGTAAAGACTACCTCTAGAAAACAAGTTTAGGAATGAACTTACGACCTCTAGCTTGGCAACCACGATCCTATCCACTGCTCCATTGTCTCTTTACTGATTCGTTTGATACTTAATTTGTTTTAACTAAATTTCGGCCCGTGTAGTAATTTGGTTTCGGCCCAATAATAGAAACATAGTGGCCTTTACTCGATCGGTCCAACCGTAAATTGATTCATATCTCTAAGGCCCAAGCCCAGCTTTCATTTAAATAAAGGAAAAAGATTAAAGTTGTCTAGGCCTGGTTTCGAACTAACGACCTCTTGTACACCATCACACTACTCAACCATTGCACTGCCTTGCACCTTTCTGTTTTATTTTAGCTTTTAAATCTACCTATACTATGTTTATGTTTCCTTCTCCTTTATCAAAATTAATTGACTCTGACCCATCTTCATCTATCCCAAGCATCATTATCAACTTGTCGGTCAAAACAGTAATTGAAGACAGGAATATTTCGAGCAGTAAAATGGTGATTTTTAAGTGACTTGAGATAAGTAGACAATAAAAAGAATAGGTATAGTAGCATGTTGCAGAAGCATACGAGTGATTTAAGAGTGGCTGTTTTAGAGTGGTGTATGATGGTTTCAGGACAGCGTAACAACAGCAAAGACAGTGATAAATAATAGAAGTTCGTAACAGAGAATCGAAGTGGGACGTTAGTTGCACAGAAGCATTTCGAAGAAGAAAAGAAAAGAAAGAAGAGGAGAGAAAAGAAGAAAAAAAAATATAACGGGGTGATGTCGGTGGTGGCCAGTTGTATTGTGGTGGTAGCCGGTGTATACGGTTGTGATGGTTTTTACGAAGAGGAGAGGTAGTAGAGAGAGATAAGGTGGTGATCATGGTGGTGGATTATGAAGATGGTGATTCACGAAGAGGGTGACGATCAAATGGGTTTGGTAACGGTGGAGGTTCTCATGGGTATTGGTTGGTGTTAGTTTTCACGATATCTAAACACGAATACGGATTATAGTAGTAGTAGCTAAATCATGGGTGTTTGGGTTGTTCACTTATGAAACAATAAAAAGGAAAAGAAAAATGTTGAATATGGTGGATTTCAGTGAAGGTGAAGATAATATGGGTACTCACGGTTGTAGGGTGGTGGAAATGTGGTGATCATGGTGGAGTTGGCCGGTGATGATGGGTTCACGATGGTTATGGTGATGGGTTGTAAAAGGCGATCGAAGTGGAAACCATACAGCAACAATAACAATGGTTCGAACCATAGGTGCCATTTTTTTTTTTTTTGTAAACTAATTGGACCTTGTGGTGCTTGATTATAAAGACCCTTAGACAGGCAATTGCAAGGTCTTTTGGCAGGAAAGTAGTAGTTCATTAGGAATATTAATAGCAATTGAAGACAGAATTATTAATACAAGTGGGGACAAGTTGATATTATAATATTAAAAGTATATCATTTAGAACGTGAAAAAAAAATATAGTAGTCACTTAATTGGTCTTATATGCCGACACTTCTGATATTTCCAATTCGCGGAGTGTTATATCGTGTCCACTGCTAAACAGTTGACGTATGAAAGTGTTCCTAAAAATCCCAAATTTTTAGATTAAATATATTTAATTATTTCACTCATTAATTGTTTGGAACCTGATCAAAAAAAGGTGCGTCTACTTTTTATTTTTAATTTCAAGCAATATATGCGGAGTACTAAAACTCAACTCATTAAAATAAAAAAAATATTTTTAATGATCTTATCTTTTATATATCTTATACTTTGTTAGCGTTATTAATTAATAAGAATATATCGTATATACACATAGATGTTCGTGAATCGTCACGCTTGGTCAAGAGGGTAACTAATTATCCAGATATAGATTTCAAACTTTCTAGACTCAAAATTACAGATTTTGCTTATCGTGTCGGAAACATATAAAGATCTAGGTTTAAATTTGGTCGGAAATTTCCGGGTCATTACAGACTGTATTGACCCGGACTTTTTCGATCAATTTATACTTATAAGATTAATATTTACATAAATTAAACCTTACCAGCATGATAAGCAATCTAAATTGTTGAGATTTATGTTTTTGAAAAGAGTTTTACACAACGTTTGACCGTCCAATTTGACCGATGATATCACGAACTATATAACATACGATAATTATACGTTTATGTATATATATGTATTTATATATATTTAACATGATCTAAGGATGTTTAACATCTCATTGGGTACTAATAACAATGAGTTATAAGTATATTTTGAAACTACTAACTTAAGTTTTCAAAACGATAACTATACGTAACGTTCTTCGACATAAATACTTATAACCTATAATACTTATACATGCATCGTATAGATATGTATTTTATCACTTTTAAAGGGCTTACATACATAAAACAATATAAGTATATTTACAAAAGATAGCTATATTTGAATTCTCGTTCCGTTTTCTCAAAGATTTCTACACGTATATCTAGGGTATATGTACCCGTATCATACGCAGCTTCTAGATGTATTTACTATTGGTATATACCAATAAAAATCTGCTCCTTAGCAGCCTTAAATGATTAAGAAACATGTGGAACCAACCATTTGTCAAGTAGCATGAATTATTTAGCAAGAAAACAAAGTTAGGTATCTTTTTTTTTTCCTTTATAACCTAAAAACGTTTTTATGCATGCACACCATTTCTTCACCCCATTTTCTCATTCTTACACTCCCATTTCTCTCTCAAAATACTCTTAACTTCATACTTGATCATCTCCAAGCATTTTCCCCATCATTTAGCTTCAAAAACAACCCTTAATCATCATAAGAAAAACCATACAAGAACACTTCAAGAATCCTTTCAAGAACACAAGTTTACTTCCAATCTTTCATCCAATTCCATCACTCTTTTGGTTCTAGGTTCTTACTCCTCTTTTACAGCAATCTTGTCCAAGTAACTTGAGGTAGTAACTTTGTTCATAACCTTATTCGATTCATATATATATAGCTATCTTATTTTATGGTATAAAATTTTAACAACAAGAACATAGTTTGAATGTTTTCAAACTTGTTTGCAAACTAAATAGATCCTTCTAACTTAACTTTTAAAATACTTCAAGACCTGTAATATAACTTAAATATATGCTAATTTAACAAGGTATAACTTGGTTTTTCAAAGAACACCTTAAAACTGAATCTACGGTGTCGGAGTGTAACCGGGGGCTGTTTTGGGTTGGATAATTAAAAACTATTTTGAACTTCGAATTGGAGGTTTATTTTCTGGAAAATTGATATTTACTATGAATATGTTAACACATAAAAATTTCATGATTTAACTCAAAGTATAAGTATTTTTAGAAAAATAATCATTTAAGGTTGTTTACATGATGGAAAATGATCAACTCCATAAGTTTCACTAAAGTTTGACCTATGACCTGTGATTTCGAATACAAACTAAGGTATTTACAATTCATAGTCTTAAAGAGGGACTCGATCCAAGGAAGTGGCAAGTTGAACCAACGAAAACGGAGTTGTAACGAAGAAACTATGACCAAAACGAAATCGGATATCCAAGACTAATTTAGCTACGTGATTAATTGGAAAAAAATTAAATAAATCACATCTTTCTAAAATAACATGATATTTTATATATATGTACTCATAATTTAATTTTATATGGTTCAGGATTACCCGTAAACAATACGAGAAGATTAATCATAAGATCCCATGATTGTACGCAACACGTCATTTGACAACACCGGTACTTTATGTACGCAACACGTCATTTGACAACACCGGTACCATGGGTCAAGATTAATCTCGACCAATACATATACGATGGGGTTTTTATTTATTTCATTGGGAGTTTATTAATCACCTAAAAATGAACCATTAAAATTGAATTACTAACATCAGATTGCTAACTACGGACTAAGGAATTATTAAAAGTATTAAAAGTATAATATGTATATATATGTGACGGTTGTTTAAAAAGAAAAAGGTATTGATATATTATATATGGATAGGTTTGTGATATCAATCGGAGACCAAGTCAAAATTACATATCTTCAAGACGAAAGTGAGTATATAGTCCCACTTTTAAACTCTAAGTATTTCGGGATGAGAATACATGTATTTTATGTTTTACGTTATGGACACAAGTAACTGAAAAATATATTCTACGTTGAGTTGTACCACTGGCATACTTCCCTGTAGCTTGGTAACTGTTATTTACAGCGGTATTGTAAACGCGAATCCTGTTGATAGATCTATCGGGCCTGACAACCCCAACCGGACTGGACGACCAGTATTCAACGGTTGCACAGTACTTCATTTTGTGACTACACTTGGTACGGTGTAGTAAGATTTCATAATAAAGGGAATATGCGACGTGATTAAATGTTAAGTATGGTTACCAAGTGCTCAACCACTTAGAATATTTTTATTAAAATGTTTATATATGAAATCTTGTGGTCTATATTTATATCGCTGCCGGCATTAAACCTATATCTCACCAACTTTATGTTGACGTTTTAAACATGTCTATTCTCAGGTGATAATTAGAAGCTTCCGCTGCAACATGTTGAATTTAAACAAGATCTTGAGTATGCATATTTGTGTCAAAAATAAAACTGCATATCGGAGGATTTGTAATGTAAAATATGCTAGAAATCGTATTGTTATCATCACATGTAAAGTTTGTAAGTCTAAGATTATCGCTAAACGATAATCATCTTTATTTTGTCTAAAGCTTGTATCAAAATAAGAATTATGGTTTGTAATGTAAAATATATGCAGTTGTTCTTTTAAAAATGTCGCATATAGAGGTCAATACCTCGCAATGAAATCATACGTTATCTAACACGTTCTTATGGTTAAGGACGGGTTATGACATGTGGTATCAGAGCGGTGGTCTTAGCGAACCAGGTTTGCATTAGTGTGTCTAACCGATAAGTCGTTAGGATACATTAGTAAGTCTGGACTTTGACCGGGTCTGATTTAAAATCCATTGCTTATCATTGTTGGTTAAAATTTATATGTAAATATTATGTAGTACTAATGGGTTAGTTGTTGTGTGATAGATGTCGGGCTCAAAACTTGTCATCACATTCAGCGACTCCGAACCAGAATCTTCAGATGGTGTTCCAGTCATTAACCTATCCGATGACGAAAATAATATCTTTGGGGAAGACTCACAAATTCCGGATGAACCGACTATAGAGAACCCGGAAAGTGAACCCGAGGAGGAAAGTGAACCCGAGGAGGAAAGTGAACCCGAGGAGGAAAGTGAACCCGAGGAAGAAATACAGGAAATTACAAAAGACGAGTTCGAACTAGGAAAGAAACGAAAGGCTAATGAATTAGAAAATTCAAATCCCGAGTTTAGTAAGGATGATGTGGCACCAACTCCACTAGACACTACCACCCCTATTCCCGCTATTCCTATTCGTTCTATCCCGGCATCCAGTTCTTCAGCCCCACAGCCAAAATATAGGCAGACAGCCAGGATAGGCGTTAAGCGATTCTTTGAACCTAAACGTCCTAGAAAATAGACCAAACGATGCGCTGCCGTATTAAACCATGGGATCATATAATGTTTTGTATAATATTATTAGTGTGGTTTGCTTAATGTTCGATGTAAGATAAGCATATGTAAAATAGTGAAGTGTGAAATGCAATAATTTTCCATGGTTAAGTATTACTTAGATGGTAGTAATTGATTCTGTACTCAGCTATTAAGTATGGACATTAACGGGTAGGTACTACCCTAGATATAATTATAAAACGCTAATAAGAAGAAAAGGCTTTTATAATAATACCTGGTTCATATTATTAATAAGCTATAATGTACTGTAAATATACACTACATCTATAATATTCCATGTGAATAATTATTTTCTTTTCATTCTTATAGAAGAATATGGCGCGATTGAACCGAATGACGGAACAAGAAATCCAGGAACTCATCAATCAGCGAGTGAACGACAGAATGTTATGGGTCGAGGCTGCAAGAGGTGCTGCAGTTAACCCAAATCCTCGTGTGGGGTGCACTTACAAAACTTTTCAAGCTTGCAAGCCCTCATCATTCAGTGGAACAGAAGGACCGATCGGTTTAACCCGGTGGATAGAAAAGATGGAGACTGTGTTTAAAATAAGTGGTTGTGTTGAAAAGGACATGACCAAGTATGCATCGTGCACTTTACAAGATAGTGCACTCACGTGGTGGAAAAATTATGTGAAGGCTGTAGGAGGAGATGTAGCTTATGATACTCCTTGGGAAGAATTCAAAACAATGTTAATCAACGAGTATTGTCCAAGGAACGAGGTTAGGAAGTTGGAAGATGAATTACGAAGCCTGAAGGTTGTTGGTACTGAAATCACCAACTACAATCAGCGATTCATGGAATTAGTTTTGCTATGTCCTGAATTGGTTCCAACCGAAGAACGGAAGATTGAAATGTACAAAGATGGTTTGCCCAAAAAGGTCAAGGCAAACGTTACAGCATCGAAACCTAAGACAATTCATGAAGCTATAACCATGGAAAACGAGCTAATGGATCAGGTCATCATGGATAAGAAAGCATCCAATACTGATGTGAAGTTATCAGGTAACAAAAGAAAGTGGAATGGAAATTATGATCGAGGTAACCAACAACAATCTTTTAAGAAACAAGAAACCATGCAAGGTGCAGGTAGTGGTTCAAGCTTTGGTTACAAAGGACAAAATCCTTTATGCAACCGATGCCACAAACATCACTCTGGCTACTGTAATGTGGTATGCAACAAATGTAATCGAAAGGGTCATCTTGCTGAAGATTGTAGGGCTCTCGTTACAAATACAAATGGTACCAAGACTCCTGCCACCAATGCAAATAGAACTGCTTTGGCTACCATTACTTGTTATGGGTGTGGAAAACAAGGTCACTATAAGAGCCAGTGTCCGAATCCAGAGAAGAATAATGGATCTGCACGTGGAAGAGCATTTGTTATTAATGCTAGAGAGGCGTGTGAAGACCCGGAGCTTGTTACGGGTACGTTTACCATTAATAACTTATCCGCATCTATTATATTTGATACTGGTGCCGATAGAAGTTACGTGAGTAGAGGCTTTTACGCTAAATTGAATTGTTCATCATTACCTCTAGATGCTAAGTACATGATTGAGTTAGCTAATGGTAAACTAATTAAAGCCGATAAAATTTGCCGTGATTGTAAAATAAATTTAGCCGGAGAAACATTTAAAATTGACTTAATACCCGTAGAATTAGGAAGTTTTGATGTAATAGTCGGCATGGACTGGATGTCCAAAGTAGGAGCTGAAGTTGTGTGTGCCAAGAAGGCAATTCGCATTCCTTGTAAGGATAGAATGCCGGTGATGATTTATGGAGAGAAGGGTAACTCAAAGCTAAAACTCCTTAGTTATTTGAAAGCTCAAAAGTGCTTGAAGAAAGGGTGCTATGCTATCTTAGCATATGTTAATAAAGTCGAAAAGAAAGAAAAAGAGAAGTGCATCAACGACGTGCCTGTGGCAAGAGATTTTCCTGAAGTTTTTCCGGAAGAGTTGCCGGGATTACATCCATTTAGATCTGTAGAATTTCAAATAGATTTAGTACCAGGAGCCGCACCAGTGGCTCGTGCTCCATATAGACTTGCACCGTCCGAGTTAAAAGAACTTCAGAGTCAGTTAAAAGAATTACTGGATCATGGATTCATACGACCAAGTACTTCACCGTGGGGAGCTCCGATTCTATTTGTTAAAAAGAAAGATGGATCTTTTAGGATGTGTATAGATTATCGTGAATTAAATAAGTTAACTATCAAAAATCGGTATCCACTACCGAGAATTGACGACTTATTTGATCAACTCCAGGGATCATGTGTTTATTCGAAAATTGACCTAAGATCGGGCTATCATCAACTACGTGTCAAAGAAGAGGACATTCCGAAAACTGCTTTTCGGACACGTTATGGTCATTACGAATTTTTGGTCATGCCGTTTGGATTGACGAATGCGCCAGCTGTATTCATGGACCTCATGAATCGAGTTTGTAGTCCGTATTTAGATAAGTTTGTTATCGTTTTCATTGATGACATTCTTATCTATTCCAAGAGTGAGCAAGAGCATGAGCAGCATTTAAGGTTGATATTAGAGTTGTTGAGAAAAGAACAGCTATACGCTAAATTTTCTAAGTGTGCTTTCTGGTTGAAAGAAGTGCAATTTCTTGGCCACGTTGTTAGTAGCAAAGGAATTCAGGTTGATCCAGCAAAAATTGAAGCCATTGAAAAATGGGAGACTCCTAAAACACCAATGCAGATACGCCAATTTTTGGGTTTAGCCGGTTATTATAGAAGGTTTATTCAAGATTTTTCCCGAATAGCTAAGCCGTTGACAGCATTAACGCAAAAAGGGAAGAAATACGAATGGACCTCGGAGCAGGAGAACGCATTTCAATTACTGAAGAAGAAGTTAACTACGGCGCCTATTTTATCGTTACCTGAAGGGAACGATGATTTTGAAATATATTGTGACGCTTCGCGACAAGGTTTTGGTTGTGTTCTTATGCAACGAAAGAAAGTTATTGCATACGCATCTCGACAATTAAAGATTCACGAGCAGAATTATACGACGCATGATCTAGAACTGGGAGCAGTCGTATTTGCATTGAAGATATGGAGACACTACTTGTATGGGGTTAAATGCACTGTGTTTACTGATCATAAAAGCCTTCAACATATTTTCGATCAAAAACAGCTGAACATGAGGCAACGTAGGTGGGTTGAGTTAATAAATGACTATGATTGTGAAATTCGTTATCATCCCGGGAAAGCGAACGTGGTGGCCGACGCTCTAAGAAGAAAGGAACGAGAACCAATTCGAGTACGAGCGATGAACATAAAAATTCGCATGAATCTCAACTCACAAATCAAAGAAGTTCAACGAGAAGCACTTACTAAAGAAAATATAGGAAATGAAATAATGAAAAAGTATGAGAAGCAACTCGTTATGCGGGAAGATGGAATTCGATATTTTGCAAATCGTATTTGGGTACCGAAGTTGGGTGGATTAAGGAAGTTGATATTGAACGAGGCACATAAGACAAGATATTCGATACATCCTGGAGTTGGAAAGATGTACCAAGATCTTAAGACGCATTATTGGTGGCCTAATTTGAAGACAGACGTTGCAACATATGTTGGGGAATGTTTAACTTGTTCCAAAGTCAAAGCAGAACACCAGAAGCCGTCAGGGTTACTTCAACAACCAGAAATTCCAGAATGGAAATGGGACGGTATTACCATGGATTTCATCACGAAGTTACCAAAGACTGCCTGGGGATACGACACCATTTGGGTGATTGTTGATCGTCTCACCAAGTCTGCACATTTCTTGCCTATAAAGGAAACGGATAGAATGGAGAAACTATTACGATTGTATATAAAGGAAATTGTTTCAAGGCATGGAATACCTATTTCCATTATATCTGATCGTGATAGTAGATTTACCTCAAAGTTCTGGCAATCACTACAAGAGGCCCTAGGAACTCGTTTGGATATGAGCACCGCATATCATCCGCAAACCGACGGGCAGAGTGAAAGAACAATTCAGACTCTTGAAGACATGCTCAGGGCATGTGTGATCGATTTTGGAAACGGATGGGATAAATATTTACCATTAGCAGAATTCTCGTATAATAATAGTTATCATGCGAGCATTAAAGCTGCGCCATTTGAAGCATTGTACGGAAGGAAGTGTAGATCTCCTATCTGTTGGAATGAAGTAGGAGATCGACAATTAACTGGTCCCGAGATCATAAATGAAACTACTGAAAAGATAGTACAAATCAAGGAGAGATTGAAAACAGCCCGTAGTCGCCAAAAGAGCTACGCCGATGTCCGAAGGAAACCATTAGAGTTTCAGATCGGTGACATGGTTATGCTAAAGGTGTCACCTTGGAAAGGTGTAATACGTTTCGGTAAAAGAGGTAAACTGAACCCAAGATATGTAGGCCCGTTCAAGATCATCGAACGCATTGGACCGGTAGCTTATCGACTCGAGTTACCGCAACAACTCGCCGGAGTACATAATACATTTCACGTCTCGAACCTTAAGAAGTGTCTTGCAAAGGAAGACCTCACCATTCCTCTTGAAGAAATTCAAGTTGACGAGAAACTACAATTCATAGAAAAACCAATCGAGATCATGGATCGTGAAGTTAAACGGCTCAAGCAGAGCAACATACCGATCGTTAAAGTTCGTTGGAATGCACGAAGAGGTCCCGAGTTTACTTGGGAGCGAGAGGATCAAATGAAACAAAAATACCCGCATTTGTTTCCCGATGACGCAAAATAGGTACGATTTTAAAATTTCGGGACGAAATTTATTTAACGGGTAGGTACTGTAATGACCCGGACTTTTTCGATCAATTTATACTTTTAAGATTAATATTTACATAAATTAAACCTTACCAACATGATAAGCAATCTAAATTGTTGAGATTTATGTTTTTGAAAAGAGTTTTACACAACGTTTGACCGTCCAATTTGACCGATGATATCACGAACTATATAACATACGATAATTATACGTTTATGTATATATATGTATTTATATATATTTAACATGATCTAAGGATGTTTAACATCTCATTGGGTACTAATAACAATGAGTTATAAGTATATTTTGAAACTACTAACTTAAGTTTTCAAAACGATAACTATACGTAACGTTCTTCGACATAAATACTTATAACCTATAATACTTATACATGCATCGTATAGATATGTATTTTATCACTTTTAAAAGGCTTACATACATAAAACAATATAAGTATATTTACAAAAGATAGCTATATTTGAATCCTCGTTCCGTTTTCTCAAAGATTTCTACACGTATATCTAGGGTATATGTACCCGTATCATACGCAGCTTCTAGATGTATTTACTATTGGTATATACCAATAAAAATCTGCTCCTTAGCAGCCTTAAATGATTAAGAAACATGTGGAACCAACCATTTGTCAAGTAGCATGAATTATTTAGCAAGAAAACAAAGTTAGGTATCTTTTTTTTTTTCCTTTATAACCTAAAAACGTTTTTATGCATGCACACCATTTCTTCACCCCATTTTCTCATACTTACACTCCCATTTCTCTCTCAAAATACTCTTAACTTCATACTTGATCATCTCCAAGCATTTTCCCCATCATTTAGCTTCAAAAACAACCCTTAATCATCATAAGAAAAACCATACAAGAACACTTCAAGAATCCTTTCAAGAACACAAGTTTACTTCCAATCTTTCATCCAATTCCATCACTCTTTTGGTTCTAGGTTCTTACTCCTCTTTTACAGCAATCTTGTCCAAGTAACTTGAGGTAGTAACTTTGTTCATAACCTTATTCGATTCATATATATATAGCTATCTTATTTTATGGTATAAAATTTTAACAACAAGAACATAGTTTGAATGTTTTCAAACTTGTTTGCAAACTAAATAGATCCTTCTAACTTAACTTTTAAAATACTTCAAGACCTGTAATATAACTTAAATATATGCTAATTTAACAAGGTATAACTTGGTTTTTCAAAGAACACCTTAAAACTGAATCTACGGTGTCGGAGTGTAACCGGGGGCTGTTTTGGGTTGGATAATTAAAAACTATTTTGAACTTTGAATTGGAGGTTTATTTTCTGGAAAATTGATATTTACTATGAATATGTTAACACATAAAAATTTCATGATTTAACTCAAAGTATAAGTATTTTTAGAAAAATAATCATTTAAGGTTGTTTACATGATGGAAAATGATCAACTCCATAAGTTTCACTAAAGTTTGACCTATGACCTGTGATTTCGAATACAAACTAAGGTATTTACAGTTCATAGTCTTAAAGAGGGACTCGATCCAAGGAAGTGGCAAGTTGAACCAACGAAAACGGAGTTGTAACGAAGAAACTATGACCAAAACGAAATCGGATATCCAAGACTAATTTAGCTACGTGATTAATTGGAAAAAAATTAAATAAATCACATCTTTCTAAAATAACATGATATTTTATATATATGTACTCATAATTTAATTTTATATGGTTCAGGATTACCCGTAAACAATACGAGAAGAATAATCATAAGATCCCATGATTGTACGCAACACGTCATTTGACAACACCGGTACTTTATGTACGCAACACGTCATTTGACAAAACCGGTACCATGGGTCAAGATTAATCTCGACCAATACATATACGTTGGGGTTTTTATTTATTTCATTGGGGGTTTATTAATCACCTAAAAATGAACCATTAAAATTGAATTACTAACATCAGACTGCTAACTACGGACTAAGGAATTATTAAAAGTATTAAAAGTATAATATGTATATATATGTGACGGTTGTTTAAAAAGAAAAAGGTATTGATATATTATATATGGATAGGTTTGTGATATCAATCGGAGACCAAGTCAAAATTACATATCTTCAAGACGAAAGTGAGTATATAGTCCCACTTTTAAACTCTAAGTATTTCGGGATGAGAATACATGTATTTTATGTTTTACGTTATGGACACAAGTAACTGAAAAATATATTCTACGTTGAGTTGTACCACTGGCATACTTCCCTGTAGCTTGGTAACTGTTATTTACAGCGGTATTGTAAACGCGAATCCTGTTGATAGATCTATCGGGCCTGACAACCCCAACCGGACTGGACGACCAGTATTCAACGGTTGCACAGTACTTCGTTTTGTGACTACACTTGGTCCGGTGTAGTAAGATTTCATAATAAAGGGAATATGCGACGTGATTAAATGTTAAGTATGGTTACCAAGTGCTCAACCACTTAGAATATTTTTATTAAAATGTTTATATATGAAATCTTGTGGTCTATATTTATATCGCTGCCGGCATTAAACCTATATCTCACCAACTTTATGTTGACGTTTTAAACATGTCTATTCTCAGGTGATAATTAGAAGCTTCCGCTGCAACATGTTGAATTTAAACAAGATCTTGAGTATGCATATTTGTGTCAAAAATAAAACTGCATATCGGAGGATTTGTAATGTAAAATATGCTAGAAATCGTATTGTTATCATCACATGTAAAGTTTGTAAGTCTAAGATTATCGCTAAATGATAATCATCTTTATTTTGTCTAAAGCTTGTATCAAAATAAGAATTATGGTTTGTAATGTAAAATATATGCAGTTGTTCTTTTAAAAATGTCGCATATAGAGGTCAATACCTCGCAATGAAATCATACGTTATCTAACACGTTCTTATGGTTAAGGACGGGTTATGACATGTGGTATCAGAGCGGTGGTCTTAGCGAACCAGGTTTGCATTAGTGTGTCTAACCGATAAGTCGTTAGGATACATTAGTAAGTCTGGACTTTGACCGGGTCTGATTTAAAATCCATTGCTTATCATTGTTGGTTAAAATTTATATGTAAATATTATGTAGTACTAATGGGTTAGTTTTTGTGTGATAGATGTCGGGCTCAAAACTTGTCATCACATTCAGCGACTCCGAACCAGAATCTTCAGATGGTGTTCCAGTCATTAACCTATCCGATGACGAAAATAATATCTTTGGGGAAGACTCACAAATTCCGGATGAACCGACTATAGAGAACCCGGAAAGTGAACCCGAGGAGGAAAGTGAACCCGAGGAGGAAAGTGAACCCGAGGAGGAAAGTGAACCCGAGGAAGAAATACAGGAAATTACAAAAGACGAGTTCGAACTAGGAAAGAAACGAAAGGCTAATGAATTAGAAAATTCAAATCCCGAGTTTAGTAAGGATGATGTGGCACCAACTCCACTAGACACTACCACCCCTATTCCCGCTATTCCTATTCGTTCTATCCCGGCATCCAGTTCTTCAGCCCCACAGCCAAAATATAGGCAGACAGCCAGGATAAGCGTTAAGCGATTCTTTGAACCTAAACGTCCTAGAAAATAGACCAAACGATGCGCTGCCGTATTAAACCATGGGATCATATAATGTTTTGTATAATATTATTAGTGTGGTTTGCTTAATGTTCGATGTAAGATAAGCATATGTAAAATAGTGAAGTGTGAAATGCAATAATTTTCCATGGTTAAGTATTACTTAGATGGTAGTAATTGATTCTGTACTAAGCTATTAAGTATGGACATTAACGGGTAGGTACTACCCTAGATATAATTATAAAACGCTAATAAGAAGAAAAGGCTTTTATAATAATACCTGGTTCATATTATTAATAAGCTATAATGTACTGTAAATATACACTACATCTATAATATTCCATGTGAATAATTATTTTCTTTTCATTCTTATAGAAGAATATGGCGCGATTGAACCGAATGACGGAACAAGAAATCCAGGAACTCATCAATCAGCGAGTGAACGACAGAATGTTATGGGTCAAGGCTGCAAGAGGTGCTGCAGTTAACCCAAATCCTCGTGTGGGGTGCACTTACAAAACTTTTCAAGCTTGCAAGCCCTCATCATTCAGTGGAACAGAAGGACCGATCGGTTTAACCCGGTGGATAGAAAAGATGGAGACTGTGTTTAAAATAAGTGGTTGTGTTGAAAAGGACATGACCAAGTATGCATCGTGCACTTTACAAGATAGTGCACTCACGTGGTGGAAAAATTATGTGAAGGCTGTAGGAGGAGATGTAGCTTATGATACTCCTTGGGAAGAATTCAAAACAATGTTAATCAACGAGTATTGTCCAAGGAACGAGGTTAGGAAGTTGGAAGATGAATTACGAAGCCTGAAGGTTGTTGGTACTGAAATCACCAACTACAATCAGCGATTCATGGAATTAGTTTTGCTATGTCCTGAATTGGTTCCAACCGAAGAACAGAAGATTGAAATGTACAAAGATGGTTTGCCCAAAAAGGTCAAGGCAAACGTTACAGCATCGAAACCTAAGACAATTCATGAAGCTATAACCATGGCAAACAAGCTAATGGATCAGGTCATCATGGATAAGAAAGCATCCAATACTGATGTGAAGGTATCAGGTAACAAAAGAAAGTGGAATGGAAATTATGATCGAGGTAACCAACAACAATCTTTTAAGAAACAAGAAACCATGCAAGGTGCAGGTAGTGGTTCAAGCTTTGGTTACAAAGGACAAAATCCTTTATGAAACCGATGCCACAAACATCACTCTGGCTACTGTAATGTGGTATGCAATAAATGTAATCGAAAGGGTCATCTTGCTGAAGATTGTAGGGCTCTCGTTACAAATACAAATGGTACCAAGACTCCTGCCACCAATGCAAATAGAACTGCTTTGGCTACCATTACTTATTATGGGTGTGGAAAACAAGGTCACTATAAGAGCCAGTGTTCGAATCCAGAGAAGAATAATGGATCTGCACGTGGAAGAGCATTTGTTATTAATGCTAGAGAGGCGTGTGAAGACCTGGAGCTTGTTACGGGTACGTTTACCATTAATAACTTATCCGCATCTATTATATTTGATACTGGTGCCGATAGAAGTTACGTGAGTAGAGGCTTTTACGCTAAATTGAATTGTTCATCATTACCTCTAGATGCTAAGTACATGATTGAGTTAGCTAATGGTAAACTAATTAAAGCCGATAAAATTTGCCGTGATTGTAAAATAAATTTAGCCGGAGAAACATTTAAAATTG
This sequence comes from Rutidosis leptorrhynchoides, assembly GCF_046630445.1. NCBI lineage: Eukaryota > Viridiplantae > Streptophyta > Magnoliopsida > Asterales > Asteraceae > Rutidosis > Rutidosis leptorrhynchoides. Next base: position 245,076,355 of record NC_092343.1, read on the forward strand.
ACTTAATACCCGTAGAATTAGGAAGTTTTGATGTAATAGTCGGCATGGACTGGATGTCCAAAGTAGGAGCTGAAGTTGTGTGTGCCAAGAAGGCAATTCGCATTCCTTGTAAGGATAGAATGCCGGTGATGATTTATGGAGAGAAGGGTAACTCAAAGCTAAAACTCATTAGTTATTTGAAAGCTCAAAAGTGCTTGAAGAAAGGGTGCTATGCTATCTTAGCATATGTTAATAAAGTCGAAAAGAAAGAAAAAGAGAAGTGCATCAACGACGTGCCTGTGGCAAGAGATTTTCCTGAAGTTTTTCCGGAAGAGTTGCCGGGATTACCTCCATTTAGATCTGTAGAATTTCAAATAGATTTAGTACCAGGAGCCGCACCAGTGGCTCGTGCTCCATATAGACTTGCACCGTCCGAGTTAAAAGAATTTCAGAGTCAGTTAAAAGAATTACTGGATCATGGATTCATACGACCAAGTACTTCACCGTGGGGAGCTCCGATTCTATTTGTTAAAAAGAAAGATGGATCTTTTAGGATGTGTATAGATTATCGTGAATTAAATAAGTTAACTATCAAAAATCGGTATCCACTACCGAGAATTGACGACTTATTTGATCAACTCCAGGGATCATGTGTTTATTCAAAAATCGACCTAAGATCGGGCTATCATCAACTACGTGTCAAAGAAGAGGACATTCCGAAAACTGCTTTTCGGACACGTTATGGTCATTACGAATTTTTGGTCATGCCGTTTGGATTGACGAATGCGCCAGCTGTATTCATGGACCTCATGAATCGAGTTTGTAGTCCATATTTAGATAAGTTTGTTATCGTTTTCATTGATGACATTCTTATCTATTCCAAGAGTGAGCAAGAGCATGAGCAGCATTTAAGGTTGATATTAGAGTTGTTGAGAAAAGAACAGCTATACGCTAAATTTTCTAAGTGTGCTTTCTGGTTGAAAGAAGTGCAATTTCTTGGCCACGTTGTTAGTAGCAAAGGAATTCAGGTTGATCCAGCAAAAATTGAAGCCATTGAAAAATGGGAGACTCCTAAAACACCAATATAGATACGCCAATTTTTGGGTTTAGCCGGTTATTATAGAAGGTTTATTCAAGATTTTTCCCGAATAGCTAAGCCGTTGACAGCATTAACGCAAAAAGGGAAGAAATACGAATGGACCTCGGAGCAGGAGAACGCATTTCAATTACTGAAGAAGAAGTTAACTACGGCGCCTATTTTATCGTTACCTGAAGGGAACGATGATTTTGAAATATATTGTGACGCTTCGCGACAAGGTTTTGGTTGTGTTCTTATGCAACGAAAGAAAGTTATTGCATACGCATCCCGACAATTAAAGATTCACGAGCGGAATTATACGACGCATGATCTAGAACTGGGAGCAGTCGTGTTTGCATTGAAGATATGGAGACACTACTTGTATGGGGTTAAATGCACTGTGTTTACTGATCATAAAAGCCTTCAACATATTTTCGATCAAAAACAGCTGAACATGAGGCAACGTAGGTGGGTTGAGTTAATAAATGACTATGATTGTGAAATTCGTTATCATCCCGGGAAAGCGAACGTGGTGGCCGACGCTCTAAGCAGAAAGGAACGAGAACCAATTCGAGTACGAGCGATGAACATAAAAATTCGCATGAATCTCAACTCACAAATCAAAGAAGTTCAACGAGAAGCACTTACTAAAGAAAATATAGGAAATGAAATAATGAAGAAGTATGAGAAGCAACTCGTTATGCGGGAAGATGGAATTCGATATTTTGCAAATCGTATTTGGGTACCGAAGTTGGGTGGATTAAGGAAGTTGATATTGAACGAGGCACATAAGACAAGATATTCGATACATCCTGGAGTTGGAAAGATGTACCAAGATCTTAAGACGCATTATTGGTGGCCTAATTTGAAGACAGACGTTGCAACATATGTTGGGGAATGTTTAACTTGTTCCAAAGTCAAAGCAGAACACCAGAAGCCGTCAGGGTTACTTCAACAACCAGAAATTCCAGAATGGAAATGGGACGGTATTACCATGGATTTCATCACGAAGTTACCAAAGACTGCCTGGGGATACGACACCATTTGGGTGATTATTGATCGTCTCACCAAGTCAGCACATTTCTTGCCTATAAAGGAAACGGATATAATGGAGAAACTATTACGATTGTATATAAAGGAAATTGTTTCAAGGCATGGAATACCTATTTCCATTATATCTGATCGTGATAGTAGATTTACCTCAAAGTTCTGGCAATCACTACAAGAGGCCCTAGGAACTCGTTTGGATATGAGCACCGCATATCATCCGCAAACCGACAGGCAGAGTGAAAGAACAATTCAGACTCTTGAAGACATGCTCAGGGCATGTGTGATCGATTTTGGAAACGGATGGGATAAATATTTACCATTAGCAGAATTCTCGTATAATAATAGTTATCATGCGAGCATTAAAGCTGCGCCATTCGAAGCATTGTACAGAAGGAAGTGTAGATCTCCTATCTGTTGGAATGAAGTAGGAGATCGACAATTAACTGGTCCCGAGATCATACATGAAACTACTGAAAAGATAGTACAAATCAAGGAGAGATTGAAAACAGCCCGTAGTCGCCAAAAGAGCTACGCCGATGTCCGAAGGAAACCATTAGAGTTTCAGATCGGTGACATGGTTATGCTAAAGGTGTCACCTTGGAAAGGTGCAATACGTTTCGGTAAAAGAGGTAAACTGAACCCAAGATATGTAGGCCCGTTCAAGATCATCGAACGCATTGGACCGGTAGCTTATCGACTCGAGTTACCGCAACAACTCGCCGGAGTACATAATACATTTCACGTCTCGAACCTTAAGAAGTGTCTTGCAAAGGAAGACCTCACCATTCCTCTTGAAGAAATTCAAGTTGACGAGAAACTACAATTCATAGAAAAACCAATCGAGATCATGGATCGTGAAGTTAAACGGCTCAAGCAGAGCAACATACCGATCGTTAAAGTTCGTTGGAATGCATGAAGAGGTCCCGAGTTTACATGGGAGCGAGAGGATCAAATGAAACAAAAATACCCGCATTTGTTTCCCGATGACGCAAAATAGGTACGATTTTAAAATTTCGGGACGAAATTTATTTAACGGGTAGGTACTGTAATGACCCGGACTTTTTCGATCAATTTATACTTATAAGATTAATATTTACATAAATTAAACCTTACCAACATGATAAGCAATCTAAATTGTTGAGATTTATGTTTTTGAAAAGAGTTTTACACAACGTTTGACCGTCCAATTTGACCGATGATATCACGAACTATATAACATATGATAATTATACGTTTATGTATATATATGTATTTATATATATTTAACATGATCTAAGGATGTTTAACATCTCATTGGGTACTAATAACAATGAGTTATAAGTATATTTTGAAACTACTAACTTAAGTTTTCAAAACGATAACTATACGTAACGTTCTTCGACATAAATACTTATAACCTATAATACTTATACATGCATCGTATAGATATGTATTTTATCACTTTTAAAGGGCTTACATACATAAAACAATATAAGTATATTTACAAAAGATAGCTATATTTGAATCCTCGTTCCGTTTTCTCAAAGATTTCTACACGTATATCTAGGGTATATGTACCCGTATCATACGCAGCTTCTAGATGTATTTACTATTGGTATATACCAATAAAAATCTGCTCCTTAGCAGCCTTAAATGATTAAGAAACATGTGGAACCAACCATTTGTCAAGTAGCATGAATTATTTAGCAAGAAAACAAAGTTAGGTATCTTTTTTTTTCCCTTTATAACCTAAAAACGTTTTTATGCATGCACACCATTTCTTCACCCCATTTTCTCATACTTACACTCCCATTTCTCTCTCAAAATACTCTTAACTTCATACTTGATCATCTCCAAGCATTTTCCCCATCATTTAGCTTCAAAAACAACCCTTAATCATCATAAGAAAAACCATACAAGAACACTTCAAGAATCCTTTCAAGAACACAAGTTTACTTCCAATCTTTCATCCAATTCAATCACTCTTTTGGTTCTAGGTTCTTACTCCTCTTTTACAGCAATCTTGTCCAAGTAACTTGAGGTAGTAACTTTGTTCATAACCTTATTCGATTCATATATATATAGCTATCTTATTTTATGGTATAAAATTTTAACAACAAGAACATAGTTTGAATGTTTTCAAACTTGTTTGCAAACTAAATAGATCCTTCTAACTTAACTTTTAAAATACTTCAAGACCTGTAATATAACTTAAATATATGCTAATTTAACAAGGTATAACTTGGTTTTTCAAAGAACACCTTAAAACTGAATCTACGGTGTCGGAGTGTAACCGGGGGCTGTTTTGGGTTGGATAATTAAAAACTATTTTGAACTTTGAATTGGAGGTTTATTTTCTGGAAAATTGATATTTACTATGAATATGTTAACACATAAAAATTTCATGATTTAACTCAAAGTATAAGTATTTTTAGAAAAATAATCATTTAAGGTTGTTTACATGATGGAAAATGATCAACTCCATAAGTTTCACTAAAGTTTGACCTATGACCTGTGATTTCGAATACAAACTAAGGTATTTAAAGTTCATAGTCTTAAAGAGGGACTCGATCCAAGGAAGTGGCAAGTTGAACCAACGAAAACGGAGTTGTAACGAAGAAACTATGACCAAAACGAAATCGGATATCCAAGACTAATTTAGCTACGTGATTAATTGGAAAAAAATTAAATAAATCACATCTTTCTAAAATAACATGATATTTTATATATATGTACTCATAATTTAATTTTATATGGTTCAGGATTACCCGTAAACAATACGAGAAGATTAATCATAAGATCCCATGATTGTACGCAACACGTCATTTGACAACACCGGTACTTTATGTACGCAACACGTCATTTGACAAAACCGGTACCATGGGTCAAGATTAATCTCGACCAATACATATACGATGGGGTTTTTATTTATTTCATTGGGGGTTTATTAATCACCTAAAAATGAACCATTAAAATTGAATTACTAACATCAGACTGCTAACTACGGACTAAGGAATTATTAAAAGTATAATATGTATATATATGTGACGGTTGTTTAAAAAGAAAAAGGTATTGATATATTATATATGGATAGGTTTGTGATATCAATCGGAGACCAAGTCAAAATTACATATCTTCAAGACGAAAGTGAGTATATAGTCCCACTTTTAAACTCTAAGTATTTCGGGATGAGAATACATGTATTTTATGTTTTACGTTATAGACACAAGTAACTGAAAAATATATTCTACGTTGAGATGTACCACTGGCATACTTCCCTGTAGCTTGGTAACTGTTATTTACAACGGTATTGTAAACGCGAATCCTGTTGATAGATCTATCGGGCCTGACAACCCCAACCGGACTGGACGACCAGTATTCAACGGTTGCACAGTACTTCATTTTGTGACTACACTTGGTACGGTGTAGTAAGATTTCATAATAAAGGGAATATGCGACGTGATTAAATGTTAAGTATGGTTACCAAGTGCTCAACCACTTAGAATATTTTTATTGAAATGTTTATATATGAAATCTTGTGGTCTATATTTATATCGCTGCCGGCATTAAACCTATATCTCACCAACTTTATGTTGACGTTTTAAACATGTCTATTCTCAGGTGATAATTAGAAGCTTCCGCTGCAACATGTTGAATTTAAACAAGATCTTGAGTATGCATATTTGTGTCAAAAATAAAACTGCATATCGGAGGATTTGTAATGTAAAATATGCTAGAAATTGTATTGTTATCATCACATGTAAAGTTTGTAAGTCTAAGATTATCGCTAAACGATAATCATCTTTATTTTGTCTAAAGCTTGTATCAAAATAAGAATTATGGTTTGTAATGTAAAATATATGCAGTTGTTCTTTTAAAAATGTCGCATATAGAGGTCAATACCTCGCAATGAAATCATACGTTATCTAACACGTTCTTATGGTTACTTCCCTGTAGCTTGGTAACTATTATTTACAGCGGTATTGTAAACGCGAATCCTGTTGATAGATCTATCGGGCCTGACAACCCCAACCGGACTGGACGACCAGTATTCAACGGTTGCACAGTACTTCGTTTCGTGACTACACTTGGTACGGTGTAGTAAGATTTCATAATAAAGGGAATATGCGACGTGATTAAATGTTAAGTATGGTTACCAAGTGCTCAACCACTTAGAATATTTTTATTAAAATGTTTACATATGAAATCTTGTGGTCCATAGTTATAACGCTGCTAGCATCAAACCTACATATCTCACCAACTTTATGTTGACATTTTAAAGCATGTTATTCTCAGGTACTATTTAATTCTTCCGCTGTGCATTTGCTCATGTTAAGGACATTAGTTGGAGTCGATCATCGCAATGGAACCAAATGTTGAAGACCTTGTCCAGGTGGATAAGGACGGGTCTTTACAGGTGGTATCAGAGCGTTGGTCTTAGTGAACCAGGCCTTGCATTAGTGTTTCTAACTAGTAGTTGTTAGGATACATTAGCGAGTCTGGACTTTGACCGTGTCTACATGTCAAAAAGTTTTGCTTATCATTTTTAGTCAGAAAACATCTGCTTATCATCCTTAGGAAATTGCCTGCTTATCATTCTTAAGTTTAGACACGTCTTACTGCATTTAGTGCATCGATAGTGTATAGACAAAATTCATATCTTAGCATATCTGTTACTTTGGACTTTAGTTGACATCTTTTCAAAGATTCTCCGTAATTTACGGGATTTTGGTATTATATATACATATGTAAAGTATGTATTGAAGAGTACCAAATCTAACTTCTATAATCTATTTCATACCAAAAAAATTCATTTTTTTCCGATTATACAAGATGGATTCCGCATCTAGTTCGAATTCCTCAGATTATGACAGCTATGCCGATATGGATTTTCATTCAAGCTCCGAAGGCAGCATCACCGGAATGGATCAACCAATCTCCCATCATCTATTCTGGATGAATTGGGGGTGGGTTCGTAATATACTAAGTCACTGGAGACATGAAGAGGGTGATCCCTTCCATCCACCAAATTGCCCTCTTGGCGATGAACCTGAAGCACTTACCGGCGAACCTGTTCGAGAAACCATTTTCTCTCTCATTTCTAGAGTATCTCGTCACGATTATATACTATCCCATATTTCAGATCTTGTTCATTCGCTCACTCCAACCATCAATCATCCCGGTGTATTAGCAGAAGTTAACGAACTTCGCGCTCGCGTGACGGCTTTGGAGAATATGGTGCGAAGGTTACAAACACCAGCAGCAGCACCAGCAGCATAATCCGTACCACCATCATCAACACCGACAGTACCCATATCACCCTCAACCACAACCGCGTCGTAAACCTCAACATCACAATTTGTACCTCGGATATCAACATCACACACCTCAATATCACTATCTGTACTTCGAGTATGATCTTCGATTATCTTCGCTTTACTTATTGTTCTATTTCATTTATCTTCGTTCGACGTGGTAATTATGTAATCTTTAATGTTTTAGAGATCATGTAATCAAGTATTAACGATAAATCAAAAAAAATTTAATATCTTATTGACTCATTAGATCCATGATTACATCTGAAGAAAATATATATACAAGTATATTTTCATAAAGATTGTAATTAAAAATTCTTTCGTACAAACTGTTAATGATGAAAATATTTTAACGGGTAGGTAGTACCCGAGGAATATTTAGATCTCACATTAATAAGTTACAGTGTATATTCTTCGAATCTGATTCAACGGTCAATTGCTATTCTACTTACAACCACCGATATTCGTATCTGTTCACCACCGAATAACCATTTTTATTCAAATTTTATATTTGGATTTTTATCTATCAGAATCCAACAAGTGGCATAATGAAGAAAACATTGGACAAAATAAAAAGTGTTAGAAACAAACAAATTAATTATGAGAAATTTTGTTAGGAATCCACACTAACTGTTCCTAGTTAACTGTTCCCAGCTAACTGCTAATTCCGTATTACATTTTAACGCAATTTAATTTATTGTCATTTAAGTTCTGTTATTTATTTTACGCACTTTAAATAACGGGACACGTATACAAGGTTTCGATCTATCATATCGACCCATCTATATATATATTTCGGAACAACCATAGACACTCTATATGTGAATGTTGGAGTTGGCTATACAGGGTTGAGGTTGATTTCAAAATATATATATGGTTTGAGTTGTGATCAATACTGAGACCGGTACACGGGTCACGATACGTATTAATTAATTCGAATATTATATAATAAATTATATATGAATATATTGGACTAGTGGACAACTGGACTATTGGACTGCTAACTTTGGACAATTAAAATGAATTAAGATATTGATTATAACATATGAAACTAAACAATTCTTCAAGTTTGCCACTTGATTTCATCTTAAATCTCATTTATACCTCGACAGTTACAATTTGCGTTTAAATCTTTCATGATTTTTGAAAATCCCTCAATCGAGAAATTGAACTAATCGCACTTCATCTACGGAAGAAAAGATTCATGCATACAGTTATGCATCTGAAAAACTTTTGAAACTATATATAGTTAAAACCTATCCGCGTCGAATTTCTTATCATACATTTGCAAAAATAACCATACGATTTCTTTTCAAGTAGCCAATTTTGTCACAGCTCCACTTTGACTTCTCAGCAAGACTACTCTCATTACAACCTCGATATATACACGTTGTTCTTCCGTCATCGTTACCAGAGAACCTTTTATATCCCACGAAATCATCAGCAGATATACCAGTAGCTCATTATCTCTTCGACGGAATCCACAATTAGTATTTTGAAAATCTAGTAGCATTTCTTCAGTTATACCTATAACTTTTATCCCTAAGAAATTCATACTCCGAATATGAAGTTTCTGAAAAACACCCTGAACTATGAAGTAGTTCTTAAAATACTGATGAAGCAGCAAAAACCGTAAACGACTTTAACAGTCAAAAGTTTAACGATAAAGTACATTATGTTGGTAAAGCTCCGAAAAAGAGAAGGTTGGGTACTGGAAAATGAATTGAGCAAAGTATGAAGGAGGCTGTGGACAAATCACAAAGAATAAGTTTGACTTCAAAGAATCCAAATGATTCAGTGTCTGCTGAAACCGTTAGTAAGAACCCTACTCCTTATTCTAAACCTTTCCAGATGATATTCTTCATCATCATCTTATCTTAGAAATTATAAGATATCTTCATATCTTTCGTTAAACATATTATCCATATTTCTGGAGATATTTTCACAACTATTCTTATTCGAGATCATGTATCTCTCCGTAATATCTGCGTTACAACATAAAAGAAACTGTGTTAGTTTCTAAATTCTGAAATCTCTGAGTTTAAAATATGAATGTTTTGAAGTAGTGTTGGGAACTGATGCATGAATTAGTATAATATAATGAAACTTGATCAACTTCATTATATTACAGTAATACATGTTGAGTTTCTAATGGAATGTGATGATTCACAGTACCATCATCATGTGCCATATTACACGGCTCTTACATTCTATTCAATTCCCAAACATATTAGGAACATATCTTCCTGATAGTTCTATCTTTTCCAGGATATTCTGGTAATTTGAAAAATCAAAATCGTGCCATTACCATTTCTTTCTAAGAACATTAGCTATGTTCATTCTGAACTTCATACCTACGAATTTCGGACCATTATTCGCTTGACTCGAGGACGGGAAGAGGAAACGAAAGAATAAAGCTCCAAAAATAGAAATTGGAGTATAAATCGCAGCAAATAGAAGAAGGTATTAACTGTGGATGACAATGATTATGGAAGCCAGAGGTAGGGACATCGAAATATAAGGGAAGATATAAAACCCAAAAATAACTCTGAAACTACAAACCATGCATATCAATAAGTATTGCCACGTAAAGGCACGGGAAGATTAAAAACACTATAACCCCAAGATAATAGTAGAAGTAAATAAAATCCTATGGCGGTAAATGAAAGAGAAGAATGACGGATGTAAAAATTTGGAGTATATCAAGAATTAGAATTGGATGGAGCATATTAATGAATGTCTTAAAGTAGGGACTAAGGAGAAAGAGTAGAAAATGTGGGTTGTGAGAAATAAGGAAACGAAGGGGTAGATTTATAGTGAAATAACCGATAGAGCAATCAAAACAGATTGGCGCATTAAATCAAAGAAGGTCATAATCTCCTTATTCGCCGAAGAATCAAATCTTTTAGATTTTCAAGATTTTCTTTTAAATTCCTTAAATTTCAGAAATTCACTGTGACTACGTCAAAAGTTAAATCTCTATCTCAATCTCCTGTGACAGCTTCACTCGTACGCTTCACATTATCGAATCATTTTAATCATTATATCTCAATAATGATAAATCTCCATTATTATCTCATATTCGTCATAAAAACATTTTTATTGTTAGCCATGACGACCTCACTCAAATTTCGAGGACGAAATTTCCTTAACGGGAGGGTACTGTAACGACCCGGAAATTTCCGACCAAATTTAAACCTTAATCTCTATATGTTTCTGACCCGATAAGCAAAATCTGTAATGTTGAGTCTAGAAAGTTTGAAATCTATATTCGGATAATCAGTTACCCTTTGACTATGCCTGACGATTCACGAACAATTGTGTAAACATAAATAAGTAATATATATATATAATTATAAATATAAGTAAAAGTGTATATATAATAGTTTGAGATAGTAAAATACAAAATTATTAGGCTAATATTAAAATGACTATATATACATATATGAATTCTATAATTACTATGATATGTATATTATAGTAAAATTTATAACTAATAAATAATCAATAAAAGTATTATATAACAGAATTAATAAATTGTAATATATTGAATTTTAATTAATATAGTACTGGTACATTTATCATTATAATTAATATTAATGTCTATACTATTGTATATTTAAATATAATGAAAGTTGAAACATAAAATTTGTTATTATCATTGTTAAAATCATAATTGTAATAATTAGTAATTATAATTTTTATTATTGTTAAATATTATTACCACCTTATCATTATTATTATTACTACTTTTACCTTTATTATTATTATTAGTATTATTTGATGTTATTAATTATTTTTTTTATTACTAAGACTAGTATTATTTCCATTATTATTATTAATACACCTATTAATTATTAAGGTTTATTAATTATAAATATATATATATATATATATATATATATATATATATATATATATATATTTAAATAAATAAATAAATAAGTAAATAATTAAATAAAAACAAATATAGATAAACATCTGATATCATATTGTTATCTGTATTATTAGGGATTCGTTATTATATGGCATATCTCGATCCATCTGTGTGATATTTTGGTTCTTCTTTTAAAAAAAAATTCGAATCTCGTATACAACCAAATCCATCACTATCTGCTTTTAAATATTTAAACATATATATCTTTTTCTTCTGTTTATAATTGAATCAATCTGTCGGCTTTAATTTTTTTTTTTTCCGCTATAAAACTCAATCAATCTGTGATATATCATAGCAATTTACTTTACCAAACACAATTATCCTTAGCAGGTTTTTTTTTTTTTATCGAATTTGAAACTGAAAAGGGCAAGAATACCCAATCCGTCCCCTGTTATACTGCATATAATCTACACCTCAAATTTCGAATAAATTTTAAAATTGTGTAAATGCTAACGTGTTTAAAATCTTCTCTTTGAGCTATCTGCAAGGTATCAAAAACTAAATCATCTTATCGATTTAGAATTTTTGAGACAAAGCAAAATTCTAAAAATTCAAATATATGGTTCATCACAAAAATTAAACTTTCTGTTATTGTTTTAAATTCAATTGAGGAATCAAAAAGTTTTTAATAATGATTGTGAACCTTTTTCATGTTTTAACTTTGATCTAAAACGTTCTAGAAATTGATATTGAATTTTGAGTTCGTATTGGTGTTCTTCACGAATTGCTGCTATCTAAATTGGTATTTTAATTTTATTCTGTTAATTCGAACTAGCACCATAACCCGTTTCTGTTTCAATTACACAAAATAATTCCAACGGTATGAATAGCTGATAAGACTTTATTAGTCCTGGTCGGCGGTTAAATTGAAGAAGAAGAAGAAAGACTATAGTAACGGGTTAAAAACAATTAGGAGTACTATAAATAAAGAAAACAAGGAACGGAGGAGTGGTCGTGGGTGTTTGTGGGTGAGCCCGAGGTCTCGGGTTCGAGCCTGTCAAGGGGAATTCTTTTTAGAGAAGTTTTAAAAAGGGTATACATTTTATTAATATTATTATTATTATTAATATAATATCAATATCATTATTAGGGTTATGATCATTATTATTAACATTAAATATTTCTATCATTAAAAATTTATACTTTTATCATTTTATAAATGATAACATTATTATTAGTATTATTACTTGAATTATAATTATTATTAGTAATTAGTAATACAATTATCATTATAAGTATCATAATCATTATTATAAGTATTATTAACCGAAAAATTAATATTTTACAGTTATTATTTTTAAATATCATTATTAAAACCATTAATATAATTATTAACGATAATACCTTATTTGGTAAAATTAAGTATTATGATTATTATCATTTTATCAATATTAACATAATTGTAGTATTTCAAAAATTATTATTTTTGATAAACAAATGATATATGCATATATAAAATATATTTTAAACATAAAACATAATGAAAAGTAATATTTTGAATATATGAAACATATATATATATATATATATATATATATATATATATATATATATATATATATATATATATATATATATATATATATATATAATATTAATAAATTTATATATTTTGTTTGATTACAATTACGTATATTAATAAATATCCAAATGATATAGGTTCGTGAATCCGAGGCCAACCTTATACTTGATCAATGATGTTATATGTATTTTTACTACAAAATACATTAGGTGAGTATATAATCCCTTTTAAACTCTAAATATTTTTGGGCTGAGAATACATGCGCTGTTTTTATAAATGATTTACGTTATGGACACAAGTGATCAAAAATAAAATCTACGTTGAGTTGTACCATGGCATATTTCTTTATACTTGGTAGCTAATATTTACGTGAGGAGCGTAAACGCGAATCCTGTTGATAGATCTATCGGGCCTGACAACCCCAACCGGGCTGGACGACCAGTTTTAAACGGTTGCACAGTACTTCGTTTCGTTACTACACTTGGTACGGTGTAGGGTCTATTTAAGAATATGTTGCTGTGATTTAAAAGTTAAGTATGGTTACCAAGTGCTCAACGTCTTTTCTATACACGAGGAGTGTATTATGTATGTATATAAAATCTTGTGGTCCATTGTTATAACGCTGCTAGCATCAAACCTATATATCTCACCAACTTTATGTTGACATTTTAAAGCATGTTATTCTCAGGTACGAATTAAGTCTTCCGCTGTGCATTTACTCATGATAAGGACAATACTTGGAGTTGATCATCGTAATGGAACCAAATGTTGAAGACTACGTCCAGGGGGATAATTATCACCTGAGAATAGACATGTTTAAAACGTCAACATAAAGTTGGTGAGATATAGGTTTAATGCCGGCAGCGATATAAATATAGACCACAAGATTTCATATATAAACATTTTAATAAAAATATTCTAAGTGGTTGAGCACTTGGTAACCATACTTAACATTTAATCACGTCGCATATTCCCTTTATTATGAAATCTTACTACACCGTACCAAGTGTAGTCACAAAACGAAGTACTGTGCAACCGTTGAATACTGGTCGTCCAGTCCGGTTGGGGTTGTCAGGCCCGATAGATCTATCAACAGGATTCGCGTTTACAATACCGCTGTAAATAACAGTTACCAAGCTACAGGGAAGTATGCCAGTGGTACAACTCAACGTAGAATATATTTTTCAGTTACTTGTGTCCATAACGTAAAACATAAAATACATGTATTCTCATCCCGAAATACTTAGAGTTTAAAAGTGGGACTATATACTCACTTTCGTCTTGAAGATATGTAATTTTGACTTGGTCTCCGATTGATATCACAAACCTATCCATATATAATATATCAATACCTTTTTCTTTTTAAACAACCGTCACATATATATACATATTATACTTTTAATACTTTTAATAATTCCTTAGTCCGTAGTTAGCAGTCTGATGTTAGTAATTCAATTTTAATGGTTCATTTTTAGGTGATTAATAAACCCCCAATGAAATAAATAAAAACCCCATCGTATATGTATTGGTCGAGATTAATCTTGACCCATGGTACCGGTGTTGTCAAATGACGTGTTGCGTACATAAAGTACCGGTGTTGTCAAATGACGTGTTGCGTACAATCATGGGATCTTATGATTAATCTTCTCGTATTGTTTACGGGTAATCCTGAACCATATAAAATTAAATTATGAGTACATATATATAAAATATCATGTTATTTTAGAAAGATGTGATTTATTTAATTTTTTTCCAATTAATCACGTAGCTAAATTAGTCTTGGATATCCGATTTCGTTTTGGTCATAGTTTCGTCGTTACAACTCCGTTTTCGTTGGTTCAACTTGCCACTTCCTTGGATCGAGTCCCTCTTTAAGACTATGAACTGTAAATACCTTAGTTTGTATTCGAAATCACAGGTCATAGGTCAAACTTTAGTGAAACTTATGTAGTTGATCATTTTCCATCATGTAAACAACCTTAAATGATTATTTTTCTAAAAATACTTATACTTTGAGTTAAATCATGAAATTTTTATGTGTTAACATATTCATAGTAAATATAAATTTTCCAGAAAATAAACCTCCAATTCAAAGTTCAAAATAGTTTTTAATTATCCAACCCAAAACAGCCCCCGGTTACACTCCGACACCGTAGATTCAGTTTTAAGGTGTTCTTTGAAAAACCAAGTTATACCTTGTTAAATTAGCATATATTTAAGTTATATTACAGGTCTTGAAGTATTTTAAAAGTTAATTTAGAAGGATCTATTTAGTTTGCAAACAAGTTTGAAAACATTCAAACTATGTTCTTGTTGTTAAAATTTTATACCATAAAATAAGATAGCTATATATATATGAATCGAATAAGGTTATGAACAAAGTTACTACCTCAAGTTACTTGGACAAGATTGCTGTAAAAGAGGAGTAAGAACCTAGAACCAAAAGAGTGATGAAATTGGATGAAAGATTGGAAGTAAACTTGTGTTCTTGAAAGGATTCTTGAAGTGTTCTTGTATGGTTTTTCTTATGATGATTAAGGGTTGTTTTTGAAGCTAAATGATGGGGAAAATGCTTGGAGATGATCAAGTATGAAGTTAAGAGTATTTTGAGAGAGAAATGGGAGTGTAAGTATGAGAAAATGGGGTGAAGAAATGGTGTGCATGCATAAAAACGTTTTTAGGTTATAAAGGAAAAAAAAAAGATACCTAACTTTGTTTTCTTACTAAATAATTCATGCTACTTGATAAATGGTTGGTTCCACATGTTTCTTAATCATTTAAGGCTGCTAAGGAGCAGATTTTTATTGGTATATACCAATAGTAAATACATCTAGAAGCTGCGTATGATACGGGTACATATACCCTAGATATACGTGTAGAAATCTTTGAGAAAACGGAACGAGGATTCAAATATAGCTATCTTTTGTAAATATACTTATATTGTTTTATGTATGTAAGCCCTTTAAAAGTGATAAAATACATATCTATACGATGCATGTATAAGTATTATAGGTTATAAGTATTTATGTCGAAGAACGTTACGTATAGTTATCGTTTTGAAAACTTAAGTTAGTAGTTTCAAAATATACTTATAACTCATTGTTATTAGTACCCAATGAGATGTTAAACATCCTTAGATCATGTTAAATATATATAAATACATATATATACATAAACGTATAATTATCGTATGTTATATAGTTCGTGATATCATCAGCGGAAGACTTAAATAGTATCTGAGAATAACATGATTTAAAATGTCAACATAAAGTTGGTGAGATATGTAGGTTTGATGCTAGCAGCGTTATAACTATGGACCACAAGATTTCATATGTAAACATTTTAATAAAAATATTCTAAGTGGTTGAGCACTTGGTAACCATACTTAACATTTAATCACGTCGCATATTCCCTTTATTATGAAATCTTACTACACCGTACCAAGTGTAGTCACAAAACGAAGTACTGTGCAACCGTTGAATACTGGTCGTCCAGTCCGGTTGGGGTTGTCAGGCCCGATAGATCTATCAACAGGATTCGCGTTTACAATACCGCTGTAAATAATAGTTACCAAGCTACAGGGAAGTATGCCAGTGGTACAACTCAACGTAGAATATATTTTTCAGTTACTTGTGTCCATAACGTAAAACATAAAATACATGTATTCTCATCCCAAAATACTTAGAGTTTAAAAGTGGGACTATATACTCACCTAATGTATTTTGTAGTAAAAATACATATAACATCATTGATCAAGTGTAGGGTTTGCCTCGGATTCACGAACCTATATTAGTTATATATATTAAAACACATAATAATATACAAACAAGTTTATTTATTAACATTAATATACATGTCATCTTAATAATTTATATGTTATTTACTAAACAGGTTAATTATAACTATTTTACATATTTTAAGTAAACAATTATTATTTATATATCAGATTCTTCTTAGAGTATTAAAATATTTTATGTATATGAAACTATTTTTATATATTATATCTAATAAAAATAATATTTTGTTTTTAAAACATTAACATGTAATATTAATATAACATTTCTCGATTAATTATAATATAATACTAAAATGGTGATAGTAATAATAATAAGTAGAAATAATAATTTTGATAGAACGATAATTTTTCTAATAATGATAATAATAATAATACTAAAAATGATACTTTTAATATAAATGATAATTTTTTTTTTATAAAAATAATACTAATAATAATATTAATGATATTTTAAATAAAAATTTTAATGATGCTTATAATAATGATAATAATAATAATAATAATTTATAATAACAATAATGATCATAATAATAAATATAATAAGTAAAGACTACCTCTAGAAAACAAGTTTCCTAAAAAAAAAACGCCACAGATTAGGAATGAACTTACGACCTCTAGCTTGGCAACCACGATCCTATCCACTGCTCCATTGTCTCTTTACTGATTCATTTGATACTTAATTTGTTTTAACTAAATTTCGGCCCGTGTAGTAATTTGGTTTCGGCCCAATAATAGAAACATAGTGGCCTTTACTCGATCGGTCAAACCGTAAATTGATTCATATCTCTAAGGCCCAAGCCCAGCTTTCATTTAAATAAAAGAAAAAGATTAAAGTTGTCTAGGCCTGGTTTCGAACTAACGACCTCTTGTACACCATCACACTACTCAACCATTGCACTGCCTTGCACCTTTCTGTTTTATTTTAGCTTTTAAATCTACCTATACTATGTTTATGTTTCCTTCTCCTTTATCAAAATTAATTGACTCTGACCCATCTTCATCTATCCCAAGCATCATTATCAACTTGTCGGTCAAAACAGTAATTGAAGACAGGAATATTTCGAGCAGTAAAATGGTGATTTTTAAGTGACTTGAGATAAGTAGACAATAAAAAGAATAGGTATAGTAGCATGTTGCAGAAGCATACGAGTGATTTAAGAGTGGCTGTTTTAGAGTGGTGTATGATGGTTTCAAGACAGCGTAACAACAACAAAGACAGTGATAAAAAATAGAAGTTCGTAACAGAGAATCGAAGTGGGACGTTAGTTGCACAGAAGCATTTCGAAGAAGAAAAGAAAAGAAAGAAGAGGAGAGAAAAGAAGAAAAAAAAATATAACGGGGTGATGTCGGTGGTGGCCAGTTGTATTGTGGTGGTAGCCGGTGTATACGGTTGTGATGGTTTTTACGAAGAGGAGAGGTAGTAGAGAGAGATAAGGTGGTGATCATGGTGGTGGATTATGAAGATGGTGATTCACGAAGAGGGTGACGATCAAATGGGTTTGGTAACGGTGGAGGTTCTCGTGGGTATTGGTTGGTGTTAGTTTTCACGATATCTAAACACGAATACGGATTATAGTAGTAGTAGCTAAATCATGGGTGTTTGGGTTGTTCACTTATGAAACAATAAAAAGGAAAAGAAAAATGGTGAATATGGTGGATTTCGGTGAAGGTGAAGATAATATGGGTACTCACGGTTGTAGGGTGGTGGAAATGTGGTGATCATGGTGGAGTTGGCCGGTGATGATGGGTTCACGATGGTTATGGTGATGGGTTGTAAAAGGCGATCGAAGTGGAAACCATACAGCAACAATAACAATGGTTCGAACCATAGGTGCCATTTTTTTTTTTTGTAAACTAATTGGACCTTGTGGTGCTTGATTATAAAGACCCTTAGACAGGCAATTGCAAGGTCTTTTGGCAGGAAAGTAGTAGTTCATTAGGAATATTAATAGCAATTGAAGACAGAATTATTAATACAAGTGGGGACAAGTTGATATTATAATATTAAAAGTATATCATTTAGAACGTGAAAAAAAATATAGTAGTCACTTAATTGGTCTTATATGCCGACACTTCTGATATTTCCAATTCGCGGAGTGTTATATCGTGTCCACTGCTAAACAGTTGACGTATGAAAGTGTTCCTAAAAATCCCAAATTTTTAGATTAAATATATTTAATTATTTCACTCATTAATTGTTTGGAACCTGATAAAAAAAAGGTGCGTCTACTTTTTATTTTTAATTTCAAGCAATATATGCGGAGTACTAAAACTCAACTCATTAAAATAAAAAAAATATTTTTAATGATCTTATCTTTTATATATCTTATACTTTGTTAGCGTTATTAATTAATAAGAATATATCGTATATACACATAGATGTTCGTGAATCGTCACGCTTGGTCAAGAGGGTAACTAATTATCCAGATATAGATTTCAAACTTTCTAGACTCAAAATTACAGATTTTGCTTATCGTGTCGGAAACATATAAAGATCTAGGTTTAAATTTGTTCGAAAATTTCCGGGTCATTACAGTACCCACCCGTTAAAAAAATTTCGTCCCCGAAATTTGGTAGAGGTCGTCATGGATAACAATAGGAATGTTTTCATGACGAATATAGGGTAATAATGGAGTTTTTATTATATTTGGGAGATATAGATAAAATGATTCGATCATGTGAAGCGCACGAGTGAAGTTATCACAAAAGAGTGAAATGAGTAAATAAATATATTCGTTTCAACCGATGATGTAGTTTCTATTGACTTCCGGGATTTAAGGGATTTAAAGAAAATCTTCCGTAATTAAATTTGGTTCTTCGGCGATCAGGATCTTCTTTGATTTAATGCGGAAATCTGTTTTGATTTCTTTGTCGAATATTTCTCTATAAAACTACCCCCCTTCGTTTCCTTATTTTCATATCCCACATCTTCTACTCTTTCTCCTTAATTCCTACTTTAAGACATTCGCCAATATACTCCATCCCATTCTAATCCTTGATATACTCTTGATTTTCACATCTATCATCCTCCTCCTTCATCTACCGCCGGAGGATTTTATTTACTCCTACTATTATCTTGGAATTATAGTGTTATTAATTTTCTCGTGCCTTTACGTGGCAATACGTATTGATATGCACGGTTTGTAGTTTCAGGGTTGCTATTGGGTTCTATATCTTCACTTATATTTCAATGTCCCTACTTCTGTTTTCTATAATCATTGTCATCCATAGTTAATATCGCCACCTATTTGCTGCGATTTTTGTCCTAATTTCTATTTCGGGGTCTTGTCCCTTTTGTTTCTTCTTCCCGTCCTCGAGTCAAGCGAGCAATGGTCCGGAATTCGTAGGTATAAAATTTCGGAATGAACATAGCTGATGCTCTTAGAAAGAAATGGAAATGGCACGATTACGATTTTGATTTGTCAAATTACCAGAATATCCAGAAAGATAGAACTATCAAGATGATATGTTCTTGATATGTTTGGAGATTGGATAGAATGTAAGAGCCGTGTAACATGGCACATGATGATGGTACTGTGAATCATCACATTCCATTAGAAACTTAACATAACTTACTGTAATATAATGAAGTTGATCAAGTTTCATTATATTATACTAATTCATGCATCAGTTCCTAACACTACTTCAAAACATTCATATTTTAAATTCGGAGGTTTCAGAATTTAGAAACTAACACAGTTTCTTTTATGATGTGATACAGATAGCGCGAGAAGATAGATGATTTCTGATAAGAATAGTTATAAAAATATCTTCAGAAACATTGAGGATATTTATAATGAAAGATATGATAATATCTTGGAACTTCTAATGCCGAAGGATGATGATGAAGAATAATGTCAGCAAAGGTTTTAGAGTAAGGAGTAGGGTATGTACTAAGGATTTCAGCAGGCACTGAATCTTTTAAATTCTTTGAAGTCAAACTTATTCTTTGTGATTTGTCCACGGCTTACTTCATAGTTTCGCATAATCCGCTTTTTGATACTAAATTTTCTATTGAGTGTTTCCAATACTCCGTTCTTTATCATCAACTTTTGGCTATTAAGACCATCTACAACATGCTGCTTCGTCAGCATTCTCAAAGTTAACGGATCTGGGTCATCGGTTATTAAACTGAGGTGGTTTCAGGAGAATTGTGTTTTTAGATGGTTAAACGCTGATGATGGAATATAAAAGATTCTCCGGTAACGACAGTGAAAGAATAACGTGTATATATATCGAAACTAACCTTTCTGAGAAGTCGAGGTTAACTGGTTGGAGCTGGGACAAAATTGGCTAATTTGAAAAGGGATTGCAAAGTTATTTTGGGTAATAATAACACTAAAGAAATTAACACTGCTGCGTGTTAAACGTTGACTCAGTCTCCGAGAGTCTTACAGGAGCATAAGTCTTTTCTTCCGTAGATGAAACGCGGTTGGTTCATCCTCTCGATTGAGGGGTTTTCAAGAATCATGAAAGATTTGAACACGTATCGTAATTGTCGAGATACAAATGAGGTTTAAGATGAAATCAAGTGGCAAGCTTGAAGAATTATTTAGTTTCATATGTTATAATCAATATTTTAATTTAATTCATTTTAATTGTCCAAAGTTAGCAGTCCAATAGTCCGATGGTTCAATGATTCATATATAATTTAATATATAATATTCGAATTAAATAATACGTATCGTGACCCGTGTACCGGTCTCGGTGTCGATCACAACTCAAAGTATATATATATTTTGGAATCAACTCCGACCCTGTATAGCCAACTCCCACCTTCACATATAGAGTGTCTGCGGTTGTTCCGAAATATATATATAGATGGGTCGATATGATAAGTCGAAACCTTGCATACGTGTCCCGTTATTTAAAGTGCGCAAAAGTAAATAACAGAAATTAAATGACAATAAATAAAATTGCGAGAATATAAATTGCAATAAATTAAATGTTAATCAGTTAGCTGGGAACAGTTAGCCGGAACAGTTAGCGTGGAATCCTTAACAGATTTTCAATTAATTAACTCGTTTGTTTCTAACATTTTTTTTTTTTGTCCAATGTTTTCTTCGTTATGCCACTTGTTGGATTCTGATAGGTCAAAATCCAAATATGAAATTTGAATAGAAATGGTTATTCTGTGGTGAACGGATACGTATATCGGTAGTTGTAAGTAGGATAGTAAATGATCGTTGAATCAGATTCGAAGAATGTACAGTGTAACTTATTAATGTGAATTCTAAATATTCCTCGGGTACTACCCACCCGTTAAAATATTTTCATCATTAACAGTTTGTACAAAAGAATTTTTAATTACAATCTTTATGAAAATATACTTGCATATATATTTTCATCGGATGTAATCATGGATTTAATGAGTCAAAAACTCATCTGATTTACCGTTAATACTAGATTACATAATCTCTAAAACTTTAGAAATTACATATTCACCATGTCGAACGAGGTAAAATGAGGTAGAATGATACGTAAAGCGAAGATAGCCGATGTAGATCGATGTGTAGAACGAAGTTCATACTCGAAGTACCTAGATGGTGATATTGAGGCGTGTAATGTTGATATTCGAGGTATAGATTGTGATATTGAGAGTTACGGCGCGGTTATGGTTTAAATATGATAAGGGTACTGTCGACGTCGATGATGGTGGTACTGATTATGCTGCTGGTGCTGCTGCTGGTGTTCGTAACCTTCGCACCAGGTTCTCCAAAGTCGTCACACGAGCGCGAAGTTCGTTAATTTCTGCTAGTACATCGGGATGATTGACAGTTGGAGTAAGCGAATGAACAAGATCCAAAATGTAGGATAGTATATAATCGTGACGAGATACTCGAGAAATAAGAGAGAAAATGGTTTCTCGAACATGTTCGCTGATAAGTAATTCAGGTTCATCGCCAAGAGGACAATTTGGTGGATGGAAGGGATCTTCGATGTGAAATGATTTTCGATTATAGGATGATATTCTAACTTCATAGAATATCTATATATATAATACTAAAGATTTCATAAACTACAGAGGAACCTACGGCATATGTCAGGCAAGTCTACAGATGCGCCAAGATATGAATTTTGTCTATACACTATCGATGCACTAAATGCAGTAAGACGTGTCTAGACTTATGAATGATAAGCAGACAATTTCCTAAGGAGTATAAGCAGATGATTTCCTACTAGAATTGATAAGCAAAACTTTTTGACAGGCAGACACGGTCGAAGTCCAGACTCACTAATGTATCCTAACAACTACTAGTCAGACACACTAATGCAAGGCCTGGTTCACTAAGACCACCGCTCTGATACCACCTGTAAAGACCCGTCCTTATCCACCTGGACAAGGTCTTCAACATTTGGTTCCATTGCGATGATCGACTCTAACTAATGTCCTTAACATGAGCAAATGCACAGCGGAAGACTTAAATAGTACCCGAGAATAACATGCTTTAAAATGTCAACATAAAGTTGGTGAGATATGTAGGTTTGATGCTAGCAGCGTTATAACTATGGATCACAAGATTTCATATGTAAACATTTTAATAAAAATATTCTAAGTGGTTGAGCACTTGGTAACCATACTTAACATTTAATCACGTCGCATATTCCCTTTATTATGAAATCTTACTACACCGTACCAAGTGTAGTCACGAAACGAAGTACTGTGCAACCGTTGAATACTGGTCGTCCAGTCCGGTTGGGGTTGTCAGGCCCGATAGATCTATCAACAGGATTCGCGTTTACAATACCGCTGTAAATAATAGTTACCAAGCTACAGGGAAGTATGCCAGTGGTACAACTCAACGTAGAATATATTTTTCAGTTACTTGTGTCCATAACGTAAAACATAAAATACATGTATTCTCATCCCAAAATACTTAGAGTTTAAAAGTGGGACTATATACTCACCTAATGTATTTTGTAGTAAAAATACATATAACATCATTGATCAAGTGTAGGGTTTGCCTCGGATTCACGAACCTATAGTAGTTATATATATTAAAACACATAATAATATACAAACAAGTTTATTTATTAACATTAATATACATGTCATCTTAATAATTTATATGTTATTTACTAAACAGGTTAATTATAACTATTTTACATATTTTAAGTAAACAATTATTATTTATATATCAGATTCTTCTTAGAGTATTAAAATATTTTATGTATATGAAACTATTTTTATATATTATATCTAATAAAAATAATATTTTGTTTTTAAAACATTAACATGTAATATTAATATAACATTTCTCGATTAATTATAATATAAAACTAAAATGGTGATAGTAATAATAATAAGTAGAAATAATAATTTTGATAGAACGATAATTTTTCTAATAATGATAATAATAATAATACTAAAAATGATACTTTTAATATAAATGATAATTTTTTTTTTATAAAAATAATACTAATAATAATATTAATGATATTTTAAATAAAAATTTTAATGATGCTTATAATAATGATAATAATAATAATAATTTATAATAACAATAATGATCATAATAATAAATATAATAAGTAAAGACTACCTCTAGAAAACAAGTTTCCTAAAAAAAAAACGCCACAGATTAGGAATGAACTTACGACCTCTAGCTTGGCAACCACGATCCTATCCACTGCTCCATTGTCTCTTTACTGATGCATTTGATACTTAATTTGTTTTAACTAAATTTCGGCCCGTGTAGTAATTTGGTTTCGGCCCAATAATAGAAACATAGTGGCCTTTACTCGATCGGTCCAACCGTAAATTGATTCATATCTCTAAGGCCCAAGCCCAGCTTTCATTTAAATAAAAGAAAAATATTAAAGTTGTCTAGGCCTGGTTTCGAACTAACGACCTCTTGTACACCATCACACTACTCAACCATTGCACTGCCTTGCACCTTTCTGTTTTATTTTAGCTTTTAAATCTACCTATACTATGTTTATGTTTCCTTCTCCTTTATCAAAATTAATTGACTCTGACCCATCTTCATCTATCCCAAGCATCATTATCAACTTGTCGGTCAAAACAGTAATTGAAGACAGGAATATTTCGAGCAGTAAAATGGTGATTTTTAAGTGACTTGAGATAAGTAGACAATTAAAAGAATAGGTATAGTAGCATGTTGTAGAAGCATACGAGTGATTTAAGAGTGGCTGTTTTAGAGTGGTGTATGATGGTTTCAGGACAGCGTAACAACAGCAAAGACAGTGATAAATAATAGAAGTTCGTAACAGAGAATCGAAGTGGGACGTTAGTTGCACAGAAGCATTTCGAAGAAGAAAAGAAAAGAAAGAAGAGGAGAGAAAAGAAGAAAAAAAAAATATAACGGGGTGATGTCGGTGGTGGCCAGTTGTATTGTGGTGGTAGCCGGTGTATACGGTTGTGATGGTTTTTACGAAGAGGAGAGGTAGTAGAGAGAGATAAGGTGGTGATCATGGTGGTGGATTATGAAGATGGTGATTCACGAAGAGGGTGACGATCAAATGGGTTTGGTAACGGTGGAGGTTCTCGTGGGTATTGGTTGGTGTTAGTTTTCACGATATCTAAACACGAATACGGATTATAGTAGTAGTAGCTAAATCATGGGTGTTTGGGTTGTTCACTTATGAAACAATAAAAAGGAAAAGAAAAATGGTGAATATGGTGGATTTCGGTGAAGGTGAAGATAATATGGGTACTCACGGTTGTAGGGTGGTGGAAATGTGGTGATCATGGTGGAGTTGGCCGGTGATGATGGGTTCACGATGGTTATGGTGATGGGTTGTAAAAGGCGATCGAAGTGGAAACCATACAGCAACAATAACAATGGTTCGAACCATAGGTGCCATTTTTTTTTTTTGTAAACTAATTGGACCTTGTGGTGCTTGATTATAAAGACCCTTAGACAGGCAATTGCAAGGTCTTTTGGCAGGAAAGTAGTAGTTCATTAGGAATATTAATAGCAATTGAAGACAGAATTATTAATACAAGTGGGGACAAGTTGATATTATAATATTAAAAGTATATCATTTAGAACGTGAAAAAAAATATAGTAGTCACTTAATTGGTCTTATATGCCGACACTTCTGATATTTCCAATTCGCGGAGTGTTATATCGTGTCCACTGCTAAACAGTTGACGTATGAAAGTGTTCCTAAAAATCCCAAATTTTTAGATTAAATATATTTAATTATTTCACTCATTAATTGTTTGGAACCTGATCAAAAAAAGGTGCGTCTACTTTTTATTTTTAATTTCAAGCAATATATGCGGAGTACTAAAACTCAACTCATTAAAATAAAAAAAATATTTTTAATGATCTTATCTTTTATATATCTTATACTTTGTTAGCGTTATTAATTAATAAGAATATATCGTATATACACATAGATGTTCGTGAATCGTCACGCTTGGTCAAGAGGGTAACTAATTATCCAGATATAGATTTCAAACTTTCTAGACTCAAAATTACAGATTTTGCTTATCGTGTCGGAAACATATAAAGATCTAGGTTTAAATTTGGTCGGAAATTTCCGGGTCATTACAGTAATAATAATTTATAATAACAATAATGATCATAATAATAAATATAATAAGTAAAGACTACCTCTAGAAAACAAGTTTCCTAAAAAAAAAACGCCACAGATTAGGAATGAACTTACGACCTCTAGCTTGGCAACCACGATCCTATCCACTGCTCCATTGTCTCTTTACTGATTCATTTGATACTTAATTTGTTTTAACTAAATTTCGGCCCGTGTAGTAATTTGGTTTCGGCCCAATAATAGAAACATAGTGGCCTTTACTCGATCGGTCCAACCGTAAATTGATTCATATCTCTAAGGCCCAAGCCCAGCTTTCATTTAAATAAAAGAAAAAGATTAAAGTTGTCTAGGCCTGGTTTCGAACTAACGACCTCTTGTACACCATCACACTACTCAACCATTGCACTGCCTTGCACCTTTCTGTTTTATTTTAGCTTTTAAATCTACCTATACTATGTTTATGTTTCCTTCTCCTTTATCAAAATTAATTGACTCTGACCCATCTTCATCTATCCCAAGCATCATTATCAACTTGTCGGTCAAAACAGTAATTGAAGACAGGAATATTTCGAGCAGTAAAATGGTGATTTTTAAGTGACTTGAGATAAGTAGACAATAAAAAGAATAGGTATAGTAGCATGTTGCAGAAGCATACGAGTGATTTAAGAGTGGCTGTTTTAGAGTGGTGTATGATGGTTTCAGGACAGCGTAACAACAGCAAAGACAGTGATAAATAATAGAAGTTCGTAACAGAGAATCGAAGTGGGACGTTAGTTGCACAGAAGCATTTCGAAGAAGAAAAGAAAAGAAAGAAGAGGAGAGAAAAGAAGAAAAAAAAATATAACGGGGTGATGTCGGTGGTGGCCAGTTGTATTGTGGTGGTAGCCGGTGTATACAGTTGTGATGGTTTTTACGAAGAGGAGAGGTAGTAGAGAGAGATAAGGTGGTGATCATGGTGGTGGATTATGAAGATGGTGATTCACGAAGAGGGTGACGATCAAATGGGTTTGGTAACGGTGGAGGTTCTCGTGGGTATTGGTTGGTGTTAGTTTTCACGATATCTAAACACGAATACGGATTATAGTAGTAGTAGCTAAATCATGGGTGTTTGGGTTGTTCACTTATGAAACAATAAAAAGGAAAAGAAAAATGGTGAATATGGTGGATTTCGGTGAAGGTGAAGATAATATGGGTACTCACGGTTGTAGGGTGGTGGAAATGTGGTGATCATGGTGGAGTTGGCCGGTGATGATGGGTTCACGATGGTTATGGTGATGGGTTGTAAAAGGCGATCGAAGTGGAAACCATACAACAACAATAACAATGGTTCGAACCATAGGTGCCATGTCAGAGCGTTGGTTCTAGGGAATTAGGTGCATTAATGTGTCTGACCTGGACCGTTTGGATACATTAGTGATCTAGTCTAGAACCGTGTCGTTACACTTATATGTGATTATGTGCATATTCTGATATTAATATAATATTATTATTACTATCGGTGAGAAAGTATTTCTCCCTTTGATTACAAGCCTTCTCATGCTCAAACGAGTTCATTTTCAACACCCCGGTCATTGAAAAACCAGGAAGCGTCATTCAGGACTTTCGAAATTTTCGACATTCCTACATGAGTTATTACTTATATATTTTTATAGATATCATATGTGTTATATTATGTGCTTATATGCTTCGATTCAGAAACTCCTGACATCTCGAATTGTAAATCGGAAGAAGTCTTATCCGACTCACGAAGATTCTCAATAGTTTCAAAGACATTCTTATGTCATTACCCTTTCAATATTATTAAATTAATTAAATATTATATTCTCGTACTATTTTTAGTGCACCCCTTTTTGAAATCATTTGGATTTATAAATTTTGGAAAACGACACTTGTTTTATATCCATAAATATTTTCGAGTAATGTTGGAATGGAAGCATGAGTTAGTGTAATATAATGACGCTTGATCAACGTGGTTATATTACGGTAAGTCATGTGGAAGTTTTAATGGAACGTGATGGTGGTAATGCTTGATCAACTTTACTTTCACCACGTACCATGTTACATAAATCCTTTATTTATTTTTTTGCTGACATCAGAATATACTGAGACTCTATATGTGACATCATTCGAGTCACCCGTAATTTCCTTCTCATCTCTGTCATATCACACTTGCACTCCGAGCAGTTTATTCAAAGGTATTCGTATCAAAAGACTATGATCTCGTTTTACCTACAAGATGCTCGATCTTTCTATGTCAAGACGAACATTTCTATCCTCACTTGTTTCTTAAACGCCGTTTAATCACACCAACTAAAATTTCGGGACGAAATTTTCTTTAAGGGGTAGGTAATGTAATAACCCGACTTTTTCCGTTAACTTTTCGTTGAGAACTTAACAACCGTTGCTTAAAACTTACAATTTTGTATGTATTTTTTTTTTAAATATACTATTATTAATATTGATTATATTTTATTTTTTAAAACACTACGGTTAGTGAAAACGAGAAAAATATATTTTAAGACAACAAAACGTATGATTATTAATTTTAATAGTTATTATGTTATATAATAATTGAGTTTTGAAAATCAACTGTATTAATTAGGATATTCTTAAACCAAACGCGAGAAAATTAGTTTAAACATTCATGTTTTCAGTATCTAATTTAAAAATATAATAAATAAGTATTTTATGAAACACATCAACTAAGTATAACGTCAAGATTCTAAAAGGTTTTGAACAATATATAAATGTATTTTTTTAAATACAAAATAAATCAATTAAGTAAATCATATTAAAGTAAAATACATTGGGTTTTAGATAACGGATAAGAATTTAATAGAACCCGTGACCATACAGTTAAAAATTGTGACATCTATAATTATAATTGCAAATAGATATAATACCCGTGTTTATCAAATTATTACACCCGTGATATCTTATAACTACCCGTGACTACTACAGTTTAAACCGTGACTTCCCTTTTCTACTTATATTTCTGATCTAGATTCATTTCACCAAACAAACACACATACGTATCTATCTTATTCTCTTATCAAGAACACCCATTACTATTCATCATCATCATCAATCTTTCATCCTCAAGAACACCTTCAATAATCACTTGATCATAAAATCATTTACATATTCGGACTCCTCTCGAAGAGCTCTACACATCTATACCAATAATTTCTTGATTAGGGTAAGTTTCAAAAACTCTAATTTTTGGGTTTTCATGTTTTTGTTACATTTTAGGGTAGATATAGTGTCTAGTGCTCAAGTCCTTGTATATATGCATGATAGTATTCGTTAATTTGATCGTTTGATGACTTTTTGATGAATCACGAATTTGTTTTGTGTGAGGTCAGAAACTTAAACTTGTTGAATGTATAATATTATGAGATAACCAGAATCCTCTTGAAAAACTAATAAGTTTGGGCTTTGGAATTTTGAATTTTCGTTACCGTATGCTCATGTTATGCTTAATTGAAGTTTTAACTCGTTTTTATGAAAGATCACGTTTTTGAATAATATGCTACTGATATGAACATGATATTTTCAGTTTATGAAATAATTATAAATGAAATCCTTGTGAAAAATTAATAAGTTTGCTCTTTTGAATCGCATATTTTCGCTATGTATAACTCAAGTTATGATCAATTGAATTATCGTTGTGTTTTGTGCATTAATCTGAAAACTGGTATTGATTGGTGATGAATTGGTTTATGTATGTTACATGGTTGAAAAGACAAGTGAAAAACACTCAAGATAGACTCGGATATCATGTTAATTGGATTTTTAAAACTCCCGTTATGCTTAATTGATTATTAGACCCGACTTTTGTTGATCAACGTTTTAAACTGATGAAAAACGCCATTTAAATTGATTTCTGGATTATGAGCTGAGGATTTTTGAAAATTATATGATTAGTACTTCACTTTTCATGTAGAGTATGCATGCTAATTGTTCCTAGATGTTCGGTTATATGCGTTCGAATATGACCTCCTGAAACGAATTGAATCTGTCCAAAAAATTTGCAGCGAATGACATAACTTGATATGTAGATGGACTTAGGACTTGTGCTTCTGGTATGTGGTTATTTACATGTTATTTCACATATGTCATTTGTATGTTAGCTTCTGAAACCGTTGTTTGCTATGCGTTATATGTGTTACAAAACAACATGTCTAAATTCTATCCAAATCAGGAAGTCCGTAGTATTTTGTAAAACTGTACGAAATGGCTATATGAATTGCTTAGATTTATTTACCAGTGATTATTTGAGATGTTTGTGGCCATCTCCAATTGGCCGTTCTTCGTTTTCATTTTTCTAGAATAAATGGCAGAATTTACAAAACTGGCGCGCGCTGAAAATTTTCTGAAAAACTGTCGGGCGCATTTGAGACTGCTGCGATTTTTCTATTATGACTTAGAGTCTGATCTCTGGATATGTTTTAGGACTTTGAGTTACGGAGATTTTGGCGTGTATTTTAAGTCAAACGGACCTGTACTTATTTTTATAAAAATTCTGGAAGTTGACTACATTATTTAAGCTAAATATTATGTGCAATTGACTTTGTTTGACCAAATGGGTTTAATGGGTCAAAATGGGTAACGATCAGTGTAGAAAATTCCCAAACGTCGATTTAAGTAAGTTTAAAGGTTGTGGTGTTTAAAAAATAAGTTGTGGCATGTTTTGGTCAAAATGGGTGTTTATGATCCATTTGGGTCATACGAGCCTACTTTGACCCATATGCGAAATTTTGAGAACCAAAGGTATGTAACACATCCCGTATATTGATTTAAGTATGTTTGCAAGTTTTGGTGCTTTAAAAATGAGTTTGGGTCAAATTTGGTTTAAAGAAAGTTTTATGACTCATTCGGATCAAACGTGCATAAATTGACCCATATGCATAATTTTGGAAAACGAAAATCACCAACACATCTAAAATGTCATTTTTGAGCTGTGATAAAAATTTGGTTAAGTCAGGTCAGCCGGATTCAAATTTGGATCGTCAACCGAAAATTTTAGTATTTTAACAAAATTGTCAAAATGACTCTCGGACCTACTTTGAGGACTCGCAAGTTGAAATCAGTTAAGTTTAGATAAAAACTATTATTTGGTATTGAAAGTATTTGCGACAAACTTTAAAACGATATATTATTTGTATAATTTTGTTGAGTCTAAACAGGTATAAAACAAGCGAGAAAATGGGCAATCGTTGCTGATTTTGAACACTTTAACAAAAATTTTATCAGCATTTTATGTTTCGGGAGACTGTTTTCGCGAGGTCATAACTTTAAAACCGTAACTCCGTTTTTGTCAAATAAACTGTCTATAGAAAGGTGGGATGACATACTTTCCAATGGTCATGACCTAAGGTATTATATCAAATTTGGTGGGACCCGGAATAAGCTGCAAAATACTAAAAAATACATATATGTAAATAATATAAATTTTTCTAAGTAAAAATGAATAACTTAAGTTTGACCTATGTTTGACTACTTGACCTACTTGTGTAATTTTATGCGGTTGTTGACCTGTGTTAATCATGTTGACTGTGTTTGACTTGCGTTTGACTTACATTTGACTTACTTTGACTTGCGTTGACTTTTGTTGACTTTTGCTAAATTTTGCTAAATTTATGAGTCGGACTTGAGCAATAGGACTA
Source organism: Rutidosis leptorrhynchoides (assembly GCF_046630445.1). Lineage (NCBI taxonomy): Eukaryota > Viridiplantae > Streptophyta > Magnoliopsida > Asterales > Asteraceae > Rutidosis > Rutidosis leptorrhynchoides. The sequence continues at coordinate 245,108,205 of NC_092343.1, forward strand.
TACGAACCCTATGACCTGACCTAGCTTGTTAGACATTTATTAACCAACATATATTCTTTAGGATGAGGTCTACGGTTACTTGAATTCCGAGTATTGGTTACATCTACGTGAATTGTTTATTGGGCTACAAAGGTGAGTTTCATTTGCTCCCTTTTTAATTGCTTTTGCAATATATATTTTTGGGCTGAGAATACATGCGCTGCTTTTATAAATGTTTACAAAATAGACACAAGTACTTAAAAATATATTCTACGTTGAGTTGTACCACTGGCATATTTCCCTGTAGCTTGGTAACTACTATTTACATGGGTATTGTAAACGCGAATCCTGTTGATAGATCTATCGGGCCTGACAACCCCAACCGGACTGGACGACCAGTATTCAACGGTTGCACAGTACTTCGTTTCGGTAACTACACTTGGTACGGTGTAGTGAGATTTCATAATAAAGGGAATATGCGACGTTGATTAAATGTTAAGTATGGTTACCAAGTGCTCAACCACTTAGAATGCTTTACATACACTTGCGAGTGTATTATGTTTATGATTATGAAATCTTGTGGTCTATTGAAACTATTGATAACTGTTGTTATGATAAACCTATGAACTCACCAACCTTTTGGTTGACACTTTTAGCATGTTTATTCTCAGGTTTTTCAAAAGTGCTTCCGCTGTCTGCTTGCTATTTGCTCAAGGTGCTGCATGGAGTCTTTGATGCCATATTTTCAAAAAGACATTGCATTCAAATATTATTGTTATAATCTGTTATTAAATAAATTGATGATTTAGTAATTTTGTATAAGTTGTCATATATATTTGGGATATGTCTATATTTTGGTAAACTTTCTATGTATAGAAAGTATTTTTTTTTTAAAAATGAATGCAATGTTTTATCAAAACGTATCATATAGAGGTCGAAACCTCGCTGTGGGACCGTAGATAACGTACCGCGTCAATAGCGATTTTATGTTTCGGGAGACTGTTTTCGCGAGGTCATAACTTGAATAGCGATTTTATGTTTCGGGAGACTGTTTTCGCGAGGTCATAACGTACCACCTTTCTAACGACCCGCCAAAATCGCTATTGACGCGGTACGTTATCTACGGTCCCACAGCGAGGTTTCGACCTCTATATGATACGTTTTGATAAAACATTGCATTCATTTTTAAAAAAAAAATACTTTCTATACATAGAAAGTTTACCAAAATATAGACATATCCCAAATATATATGACAACTTATACAAAATGACTAAATCATCAATTTATTTAATAACAGATTATAACAATAATATTTGAATGCAATGTCTTTTTGAAAATATGGCATCAAAGACTCCATGCAGCACCTTGAGCAAATAGCAAGCAGACAGCGGAAGCACTTTTGAAAAACCTGAGAATAAACATGCTAAAAGTGTCAACCAAAAGGTTGGTGAGTTCATAGGTTTATCATAACAACAGTTATCAATAGTTTCAATAGACCACAAGATTTCATAATCATAAACATAATACACTCGCAAGTGTATGTAAAGCATTCTAAGTGGTTGAGCACTTGGTAACCATACTTAACATTTAATCAACGTTGCATATTCCCTTTATTATGAAATCTCACTACACCGTACCAAGTGTAGTTACCGAAACGAAGTACTGTGCAACCGTTGAATACTGGTCGTCCAGTCCGGTTGGGGTTGTCAGGCCCGATAGATCTATCAACAGGATTCGCGTTTACAATACCCATGTAAATAGTAGTTACCAAGCTACAGGGAAATATGCCAGTGGTACAACTCAACGTAGAATATATTTTTAAGTACTTGTGTCTATTTTGTAAACATTTATAAAAGCAGCGCATGTATTCTCAGCCCAAAAATATATATTGCAAAAGCAATTAAAAAGGGAGCAAATGAAACTCACCTTTGTAGCCCAATAAACAATTCACGTAGATGTAACCAATACTCGGAATTCAAGTAACCGTAGACCTCATCCTAAAGAATATATGTTGGTTAATAAATGTCTAACAAGCTAGGTCAGGTCATAGGGTTCGTATAGTCCTATTGCTCAAGTCCGACTCATAAATTTAGCAAAATTTAGCAAAAGTCAACAAAAGTCAACGCAAGTCAAAGTAAGTCAAATATAAGTCAAACGCAAGTCAAACACAGTCAACATGATTAACACAGGTCAACAACCGCATAAAATTACACAAGTAGGTCAAGTAGTCAAACATAGGTCAAACTTAAGTTATTCATTTTTACTTAGAAAAATTTATATTATTTACATATATGTATTTTTTAGTATTTTGCAGCTTATTCCGGGTCCCACCAAATTTGATATAATACCTTAGGTCATGACCATTGGAAAGTATGTCATCCCACCTTTCTATAGACAGTTTATTTGACAAAAACGGAGTTACGGTTTTAAAGTTATGACCTCGCGAAAACAGTCTCCCGAAACATAAAATGCTGATAAAATTTTTGTTAAAGTGTTCAAAATCAGCAACGATTGCCCATTTTCTCGCTTGTTTTATACCTGTTTAGACTCAACAAAATTATACAAATAATATATCGTTTTAAAGTTTGTCGCAAATACTTTCAATACCAAATAATAGTTTTTATCTAAACTTAACTGATTTCAACTTGCGAGTCCTCAAAGTAGGTCCGAGAGTCATTTTGACAATTTTGCTAAAATACTAAAATTTTCGGTTGACGATCCAAATTTGAATCCGGCTGACCTGACTTAACTAAATTTTTATCACAGCTCAAAAATGACATTTTAGATGTGTTGGTGATTTTCGTTTTCCAAAATTATGCATATGGGTCAATTTATGCACGTTTGATCCGAATGAGTCATAAAACTTTCTTTAAACCAAATTTGACCCAAACTCATTTTTAAAGCACCAAAACTTGCAAACATACTTAAATCAATATACGGGATGTGTTACATACCTTTGGTTCTCAAAATTTCGCATATGGGTCAAAATAGGCTCGTATGACCCAAATGGATCATAAACACCCATTTTGACCAAAACATGCCACAACTTATTTTTTAAACACCACAACCTTTAAACTTACTTAAATCGACGTCTGGGAATTTTCTACATTGATCGTTACCCATTTTGACCCATAAACCCCTTTGGTCAAACAAAGTCAATTGCACATAATATTTAGCTTAAATAATGTAGTCAACTTCCAGAATTTTTATAAAAATAAGTACAGGTCCGTTTGAATTAAAATACACGCCAAAATCTCCGTAACTCAAAGTCCTAAAACATATCCAGAGATCAGACTCTAAGTCATAATAGAAAAATCGCAGCAGTCTCAAATGCGCCCGACAGTTTTTCAGAAAATTTTCAGCGCGCGCCAGTTTTGTAAATTCTGCCATTTATTCTAGAAAAATGAAAACGACGAACGGCCAATTGGAGATGGCCACAAACATCTCAAATAATCACTGGTAAATAAATCTAAGCAATTCATATAGCCAATTCGTACAGTTTTACAAAATACTACGGACTTCCTGATTTGGATAGAATTTAGACATGTTGTTTTGTAACACATATAACGCATAGCAAACAACGGTTTCAGAAGCTAACATACAAATGACATATGTGCAACAACATGTAAATAACCACATTCCAGAAGCACAAGTCCTAAGTCCATCTACAAATCAAGTTATGTCATTCGCTGCAAATTTGTTTGGACAGATTCAATTCGTTTCAGGAGGTCATATTCGAACGCATATAACCGAACATCTAGGAACAATTAGCATGCATACTCTACATGAAAAGTGAAGTACTAATCATATAATTTTCAAAAATCCTCAGCTCATAATCCAGAAATCAATTTAAATGGCGTTTTTCATCTGTTTAAAACGTTGATCAACAAAAGTCGGGTCTAATAATCAATTAAGCATAACGGGAGTTTTAAAAATCCAATTAACATGATATCCGAGTCTATCTTGAGTATTTTTCACTTGTCTTTTCAACCATGTAACATACATAAACCAATTCATCACCAATCAATACCAGTTTTCAGATTAATTCATAAAACACAACGATAATTCAATTGATCATAACTTGAGTTATACATAGCGAAAATATGCGATTCAAAAGAGCAAACTTATTAATTTTTCACAAGGATTTCATTTATAATTATTTCATAAACTGAAAATATCATGTTCATATCAGTAGCATATTATTAAAAAACGTGATCATTCATAAAAACGAGTTAAAACTTCAATTAAGCATAACATGAGCATACGGTAACGAAAATTCGAAATTCCAAAGCCCAAACTTATTAGTTTTTCAAGAGGATTCTGATTATCTCATAATATTATATATTCAACAAGTTTAAGTTTCTGACCTCACACAAAACAAATTCGTGATTCATCAAAAAGTCATCAAACGATCAAATTAACGAATACTATCATGCATACATACAAGGACTTGAGCACTAGACACTATATCTACCCTAAAATGTAACAAAAACATGAAAACCTAAAAATTAGAGTTTTTGAAACTTACCCTAATCAAGAAATTATTGATATAGATGTGTAGAGCTCTTCGAGAGGAGTCCGAATATGTAAACGATTTTATGATCAAGTAATTATTGAAGGTGTTCTTGTGGATGAAAGATTGATGATGATGATGAATAGTAATGGGTGTTCTTGATAAGAGAATAAGATAGATAGGTATGTGTGTTTCTTTGGTGAAATGAATCTAGATCAGAAATATAAGTAGAAAAGGGAAGTCACGGTTTAAACTGTAGTAGTCACGGGTAGTTATAAGATATCACGGGTGTAATAATTTGATAAACACGGGTATTATATCTATTTGCAATTATAATTATAGATGTCACAATTTTTAACTGTATGGTCACGGGTTCTATTAAATTCTTATCCGTTATCTAAAACCCAATGTATTTTACTTTAATATGATTTACTTAATTGATTTATTTTGTATTTAAAAAATACATTTATATATTGTTCAAAACCTTTTAGAATCTTGACGTTATACTTAGTTGATGTGTTTCATAAAATACTTATTTATTATATTTTTAAATTAGATACTGAAAACATGAATGTTTAAACTAATTTTCTCGCGTTTAGTTTAAGAATATCCTAATTAATACAGTTGATTTTCAAAACTCAATTATTATATAACATAATAACTATTAAAATTAATAATCATACGTTTTGTTGTCTTAAAATATATAATAATAACATACGATAATTATACGTTTATGTATATATATGTATTTATATATATTTAACATGATCTAAGGATGTTTAACATCTCATTGGGTACTAATAACAATGAGTTATAAGTATATTTTGAAACTACTAACTTAAGTTTTCAAAACGATAACTATACGTAACGTTCTTCGACATAAATACTTATAACCTATAATACTTATACATGCATCGTATAGATATGTATTTTATCACTTTTAAAGGGCTTACATACATAAAAAAATATAAGTATATTTACAAAAGATAGCTATATTTGAATCCTCGTTCCGTTTTCTCAAAGATTTCTACACGTATATCTAGGGTATATGTACCCGTATCATACGCAGCTTCTAGATGTATTTACTATTGGTATATACCAATAAAAATCTGCTCCTTAGCAGCCTTAAATGATTAAGAAACATGTGGAACCAACCATTTGTCAAGTAGCATGAATTATTTAGCAAGAAAACAAAGTTAGGTATCTTTTTTTTTTCCTTTATAACCTAAAAACGTTTTTATGCATGCACACCATTTCTTCACCCCATTTTCTCATACTTACACTCCCATTTCTCTCTCAAAATACTCTTAACTTCATACTTGATCATCTCCAAGCATTTTCCCCATCATTTAGCTTCAAGAACAACCCTTAATCATCATAAGAAAAACCATACAAGAACACTTCAAGAATCCTTTCAAGAACACAAGTTTACTTCTAATCTTTCATCCAATTCCATCACTCTTTTGTTTCTAGGTTCTTACTCCTCTTTTACAGCAATCTTGTCCAAGTAACTTGAGGTAGTAACTTTGTTCATAACCTTATTCGATTCATATATATATAGCTATCTTATTTTATGGTATAAAATTTTAACAACAAGAACATAGTTTGAATGTTTTCAAACTTGTTTGCAAACTAAATAGATCCTTCTAACTTAACTTTTAAAATACTTCAAGACCTGTAATATAACTTAAATATATGCTAATTTAACAAGGTATAACTTGGTTTTTCAAAGAACACCTTAAAACTGAATCTACGGTGTCGGAGTGTAACCGGGGGCTGTTTTGGGTTGGATAATTAAAAACTATTTTGAACTTTGAATTGGAGGTTTATTTTCTGGAAAATTGATATTTACTATGAATATGTTAACACATAAAAATTTCATGATTTAACTCAAAGTATAAGTATTTTTAGAAAAATAATCATTTAAGGTTGTTTACATGATGGAAAATGATCAACTCCATAAGTTTCACTAAAGTTTGACCTATGACCTGTGATTTCGAATACAAACTAAGGTATTTACAATTCATAGTCTTAAAGAGGGACTCGATCCAAGGAAGTGGCAAGTTGAACCAACGAAAACGGAGTTGTAACGAAGAAACTATGACCAAAACGAAATCGGATATCCAAGACTAATTTAGCTACGTGATTAATTGGAAAAAAATTAAATAAATCACATCTTTCTAAAATAACATGATATTTTATATATATGTACTCATAATTTAATTTTATATGGTTCAGGATTACCCGTAAACAATACGAGAAGATTAATCATAAGATCCCATGATTGTACGCAACACGTCATTTGACAACACCGGTACTTTATGTACGCAACACGTCATTTGACAACACCGGTACCATGGGTCAAGATTAATCTCGACCAATACATATACGATGGGGTTTTTATTTATTTCATTGGGGGTTTATTAATCACCTAAAAATGAACCATTAAAATTGAATTACTAACATCAGACTGCTAACTACGGACTAAGAAATTATTAAAAGTATTAAAAGTATAATATGTATATATATGTGACGGTTGTTTAAAAAGAAAAAGGTATTGATATATTATATATGGATAGGTTTGTGATATCAATCGGAGACCAAGTCAAAATTACATATCTTCAAGACGAAAGTGAGTATATAGTCCCACTTTTAAACTCTAAGTATTTCGGGATGAGAATACATGTATTTTATGTTTTACGTTATGGACACAAGTAACTGAAAAATATATTCTACATTGAGTTGTACCACTGGCATACTTTCCTGTAGCTTGGTAACTGTTATTTACACCGGTATTGTAAACGCGAATCCTGTTGATAGATCTATCGGGCCTGATAACCCCAACCGGACTGGACGACCAGTATTCAACGGTTGCACAGTACTTCGTTTTGTGACTACACTTGGTACGGTGTAGTAAGATTTCATAATAAAGGGAATATGCAACGTGATTAAATGTTAAGTATGGTTACCAAGTGCTCAACCACTTAGAATATTTTTATTAAAATGTTTATATATGAAATCTTGTGGTCTATATTTATATCGCTGCCGGCATTAAACCTATATCTCACCAACTTTATGTTGACGTTTTAAACATGTCTATTCTCAGGTGATAATTAGAAGCTTCCGCTGCAACATGTTGAATTTAAACAAGATCTTGAGTATGCATATTTGTGTCAAAAATAAAACTGCATATCGGAGGATTTGTAATGTAAAATATGCTAGAAATCGTATTGTTATCATCACATGTAAAGTTTGTAAGTCTAAGATTATCGCTAAACGATAATCATCTTTATTTTGTCTAAAGCTTGTATCAAAATAAGAATTATGGTTTGTAATGTAAAATATATGCAGTTGTTCTTTTAAAAATGTCGCATATAGAGGTCAATACCTCGCAATGAAATCATACGTTATCTAACACGTTCTTATGGTTAAGGACGGGTTATGACATGTGCTCTTCTTCTATAATCATTGTCATCCACAGTTAATGCTCTCTTCTATTTGCTATGATTTATACTCCCATTTCTAGTTCGGAGCTTTGTCCTTTCGTTTCTTCTTCATGCGATTAAGCATCGCTTGTAATGGTTCAGAATTCGCAGATATAAATTTTGGAATGAACATTGTTAATGTTCTAGGAAGGAAATTGTAATGGCACAATCTTGACTTGTCAAATTACCAGAATACCTCGGAAAAGGCCGAATCATCAAGAAATATTTTTTTAATATTTAGAGATCAAAGAGAATACAAGAGTCGTGTAACATAGCACATGATGACGTTATGATCTGTGAATCATCATGTTCCATTTAGAAACTCAGCATGAATTACTGTAATATAATCACGTTGATCAAGTGTCATTATATTATACTAACTCATGCTTCAGCTCCTAACACTTCTTCAAGAATATTCCTATTTTAAACTCGAATGTTTCAGAATTTAGAAACTAAAATAGTTTCTTTTATGATATAATACAGATAGCGCGATGAGGTAAATGATTTCAGATAAGAATAATTATGGAAATATCTTCAGAAATATGGAGGATATTTATAATGAAAGATACGATGATATCTTAAAGTTTCTAATATGAGGATGATGAAGAATATTGTCCGTAAGGGTTTAGAGTCAGGAGCAAGGTATTCGATAATGACTTCAGCAGACACGGAATCATTTGGATTCTTTGAAGGTAGATTTCATCCTTGTGATTTATCCACAGCCTTCTTCATGGTTTGCTCAATCCGTATTTTTCAGTACCAATTCTTCTCTTTTTCTGAGCTTTGCCAACACACTACTCTTTATCATCAAACTTTTTACTGTTAAGGTCGTTTATAGTTTTTGCTGCTTCATCAGTATTTCGAGAACTAGTTCGTAGTTTAGGGTGTTTTTCAGAAACTTCACATTCAAAGTATATAAGTCCAGAAGATAGACACATATAATTGTTGGCGTAGACATGCTGCGAGATTTCAAAATACTGATTGCTAATTTCAGATGATTCGTATGGCAATTCTCGTTACAAGATGCAGATGAGTAAATGATGGGGTTTTGATAAATATAAAGATTTTTCGGAAAGTCAAAGATCAATGAAGTTGTTAATAAGTTTACTACTAATGTGGCGAGATATGAAAGGTTCCCCGGTAATAATGATGAAGGGGTAATCATTATAATAAGGCTTATTCGAATGAACAATTGAAGTTAGTTTGCTGGAGCTGTGACAAAACCGTCTATTTTTAGAAGGGATTGAAAAGTTATTTTAGCTAGTAAATGCCAAAAGGTCTGACATGGATACATGTTAAATTATGACTTTGGTTTCAAGAGTTTTTCAGGTACGTAACTGTGGATAACATGTGGTTGGATCATCATCTCGATTGTTCATTATTTGAAGTGTCTTCAGGTATTTCGAAGGGCTTGAACACAAATTATAATCGTTAATATACATACGATGTTCTAACACAGTTTTGAAGTTAAAGTACAGCTTTGAAAGATATAGGAATCTAAGAGTGATGATACTGGTTATATTTCGAATTGAATTATGCGATTTCAAAATCAGAATATGTAATTGAATTTGAATGAGTATGATTGCTTTGATTTATATGAAAGAATGGATATTGTTGTGAAAGTAGGGAGTATAGTTGATGATTGCTGAATCAGTTTCGAAAAATGTAATATATTAATTGTGAATTTATATATCTCTCGAGTATTACCTACCCGTTAAAAAAATTTTCACAATTAATATTTTGTACAAAAGAAGTTTATTACAGTCTTTATAAAAATATATGTGTATATTTTCTTTAGATGTAATATAGATTTAATGAGTTAATATTAAATTAAACTCATTTGTTTTATGGTTGGAACTAGAATTGAGTAATCCCTAAAACTTTATAAATTGCATAAGTATTTCTTCAATAATATTGAAATTATGAATCATTACTTTGTTATTTGTTAGTTTTCGTGAAATTCTTGTGAACTTCGCAAGGTACGAATGATGTTATTTGAAAAGTTTCGAGTACATCGATGATGAAAGTGTAAAATCAAACATATATTCGAATAATACACTTTATTTATTATGAATTGGATTTTTATTGAATTGAGACAGAGATTGTAATTAACGATGGTTAAGTTACAGACGAAGGACGTACATCATTGCATATTTGTAATATGAATTAACTGAGTAGTTAAGATTCACACATAATAGCTTAGTACGGGAAGATTTATTATGGTTTAAAAATTTATACATATAAAATATACATATAAATCTTTCGATTGGAAATGAGTTAATACTTCATAACTCGTTGATACAATATATTTGTTGTTGATTCGTAATGATGTCCACAATGATTCTTGAACTGACAGAGTTTGTGATGTTACAGGTGCTGTTGATTCTGACGATATTGACGGCACTGACTGTGTTGATGATGCTACGGTCATGTTGATGATGTTGGTAAAACAATTCTAGCTTGTAAATCGTACACCATTTTCGATCAAAGTTTCTACTCTACCATCTCCGTTCACTCATCCGATTTACGGTCAGAATTAAATAATCTCTAAGATTTTGGAGATTACATAACTGCCGCAGAGATATCTCTTCAATGAAGTTTATGAATTAATACTTCATCGTTTGTTGTTGTTGATATTCCTGGATATTTACAGGGCGTATGACGTTGATGTTTGAGATACAGATTGTGATGTTGCGGTGTGGGATGTGGATGTTGTTGTTGGTGGTGGTGATGGTACTGTTGGTGTTGCTGATGGTGGTACTGTTTATGCTGCTGGTGCAGCTGCTGGTGTTTGTAACCTTTGCACCATATTCTCCAAAGCCACTACCCGAGCACGAAGCTCGTTGACTTCTTCTATTACACCGGGGTGATTGTCGGTTCGGGCGAACGGATAAATAAAATCTAGAATTTGGTGTAGTATGTAATCGTGACGAGATACTCTAGAAATAAGAGAGAAAATGGTGTTTCGGATAGGTTCGCCGGTAAGTGCTTCAGGTTCTTCGCCAAGAGGGCAATGTGGTGGATGGAAAGGATCACCTTCTTCTTGTCTCCAATGATTAAGGAGGCTACGAACCCATCCCCAATTCATCCAGAATAGATGATGACTAATTGGTTGATCCATTCCGGTCACACTGCTTTCGGAACTTGAGTGGGATTCCATTTCGGAATCCGAGGAACTTGAACTGATGACGAATTCCATTTCGTACGATTTGATAAAGGATTTTTCGATACGAAATGATTTTCCGGCTATCGGGTGGTATTCTAACTACATAGAATATCTATATATATATAGATCAAAAGATTTCATAGATTACAGAGGAATTTACGGAATATGTCAGACAAAGTTTACGGTAATAGATACGATAAGATATGATTTAGCAGATACGCTAAGATATGAATTTTGTCTATACACTAATCATGCAATCAATGCAGCAAGACGTGTCTAGACTAAGAATGATAAGCAAGTAATTTCCTAAGGATGGTAAGTAGACGATTTCCGACTAAAAATGATAAACAAAACTTTTGACATGCAGACACGGTCGAAGTCCAGACTCACTAATGCATCTTAACAACTATCAGTTAGACACACTAATGCAAGACCTGGTTCGCTAAGACCACCGCTCTGATACCACCTGTAAAGACCCGTCCTTATCCACCTGGACAAGGTCTTCAACATTTGGTTCCATTGCGATGATCGACTCCAACTAATGTCCTTAACATGAGCAAATGCACAGCGGAAGACTTAAATAGTACCTGAGAATAACATGCTTTAAAATGTCAACATAAAGTTGGTGAGATATGTAGGTTTGATGCTAGCAGCGTTATAACTATGGACCACAAGATTTCATATGTAAACATTTTAATAAAAATATTCTAAGTGGTTGAGCACTTGGTAACCATACTTAACATTTAATCACGTCGCATATTCCCTTTATTATGAAATCTTACTACACCGTACCAAGTGTAGTCACGAAACGAAGTACTGTGCAACCGTTGAATACTGGTCGTCCAGTCCGGTTGGGGTTGTCAGGCCCGATAGATCTATCAACAGGATTCGCGTTTACAATACCGCTGTAAATAATAGTTACCAAGCTACAGGGAAGTATGCCAGTGGTACAACTCAACGTAGAATATATTTTTCAGTTACTTGTGTCCATAACGTAAAACATAAAATACATGTATTCTCATCCCAAAATACTTAGAGTTTAAAAGTGGGACTATATACTCACCTAATGTATTTTGTAGTAAAAATACATATAACATCATTGATCAAGTGTAGGGTTTGCCTCGGATTCACGAACCTATATTAGTTATATATATTAAAACACATAATAATATACAAACAAGTTTATTTATTAACATTAATATACATGTCATCTTAATAATTTATATGTTATTTACTAAACAGGTTAATTATAACTATTTTACATATTTTAAGTAAACAATTATTATTTATATATCAGATTCTCCTTAGAGTATTAAAATATTTTATGTATATGAAACTATTTTTATATATTATATCTAATAAAAATAATATTTTGTTTTTAAAACATTAACATGTAATATTAATATAACATTTCTCGATTAATTATAATATAATACTAAAATGGTGATAGTAATAATAATAAGTAGAAATAATAATTTTGATAGAACGATAATTTTTCTAATAATGATAATAATAATAATACTAAAAATGATACTTTTAATATAAATGATAATTTTTTTTATAAAAATAATACTAATAATAATATTAATGATATTTTAAATAAAAATTTTAATGATGCTTATAATAATGATAATAATAATAATAATTTATAATAACAATAATGATCATAATAATAAATATAATAAGTAAAGACTACCTCTAGAAAACAAGTTTCCTAAAAAAAACGCCACAGATTAGGAATGAACTTACGACCTCTAGCTTGGCAACCACGATCCTATCCACTGCTCCATTGTCTCTTTACTGATTCATTTGATACTTAATTTGTTTTAACTAAATTTCGGCCCGTGTAGTAATTTGGTTTTGGCCCAATAATAGAAACATAGTGGCCTTTACTCGATCGGTCCAACCGTAAATTGATTCATATCTCTAAGGCCCAAGCCCAGCTTTCATTTAAATAAAAGAAAAAGATTAAAGTTGTCTAGGCCTGGTTTCGAACTAACGACCTCTTGTACACCATCACACTACTCAACCATTGCACTGCCTTGCACCTTTCTGTTTTATTTTAGCTTTTAAATCTACCTATACTATGTTTATGTTTCCTTCTCCTTTATCAAAATTAATTGACTCTGACCCATCTTCATCTATCCCAAGCATCATTATCAACTTGTCGGTCAAAACAGTAATTGAAGACAGGAATATTTCGAGCAGTAAAATGGTGATTTTTAAGTGACTTGAGATAAGTAGACAATAAAAAGAATAGGTATAGTAGCATGTTGCAGAAGCATACGAGTGATTTAAGAGTGGCTGTTTTAGAGTGGTGTATGATGGTTTCAGGACAGCGTAACAACAGCAAAGACAGTGATAAATAATAGAAGTTCGTAACAGAGAATCGAAGTGGGACGTTAGTTGCACAGAAGCATTTCGAAGAAGAAAAGAAAAGAAAGAAGAGGAGAGAAAAGAAGAAAAAAAAATATAACGGGGTGATGTCGGTGGTGGCCAGTTGTATTGTGGTGGTAGCCGGTGTATACGGTTGTGATGGTTTTTACGAAGAGGAGAGGTAGTAGAGAGAGATAAGGTGGTGATCATGGTGGTGGATTATGAAGATGGTGATTCACGAAGAGGGTGACGATCAAATGGGTTTGGTAACGGTGGAGGTTCTCGTGGGTATTGGTTGGTGTTAGTTTTTCACGATATCTAAACACGAATACGAATTATAGTAGTAGTAGCTAAATCATGGGTGTTTGGGTTGTTCACTTATGAAACAATAAAAAGGAAAAGAAAAATGGTGAATATGGTGGATTTCGGTGAAGGTGAAGATAATATGGGTACTCACGGTTGTAGGGTGGTGGAAATGTGGTGATCATGGTGGAGTTGGCCGGTGATGATGGGTTCACGATGGTTATGGTGATGGGTTGTAAAAGGCGATCGAAGTGGAAACCATACAGCAACAATAACAATGGTTCGAACCATAGGTGCCATTTTTTTTTTTGTAAACTAATTGGACCTTGTGGTGCTTGATTATAAAGACCCTTAGACAGGCAATTGCAAGGTCTTTTGGCAGGAAAGTAGTAGTTCATTAGGAATATTAATAGCAATTGAAGACAGAATTATTAATACAAGTGGGGACAAGTTGATATTATAATATTAAAAGTATATCATTTAGAACGTGAAAAAAAATATAGTAGTCACTTAATTGGTCTTATATGCCGACACTTCTGATATTTCCAATTCGCGGAGTGTTATATCGTGTCCACTGCTAAACAGTTGACGTATGAAAGTGTTCCTAAAAATCCCAAATTTTTAGATTAAATATATTTAATTATTTCACTCATTAATTGTTTGGAACCTGATCAAAAAAAGGTGCGTCTACTTTTTATTTTTAATTTCAAGCAATATATGCGGAGTACTAAAACTCAACTCATTAAAATAAAAAAAATATTTTTAATGATCTTATCTTTTATATATCTTATACTTTGTTAGCGTTATTAATTAATAAGAATATATCGTATATACACATAGATGTTCGTGAATCGTCACGCTTGGTCAAGAGGGTAACTAATTATCCAGATATAGATTTCAAACTTTCTAGACTCAAAATTACAAATTTTGCTTATCGTGTCGGAAACATATAAAGATCTAGGTTTAAATTTGGTCGGAAATTTCCGGGTCATTACAGTACCCTCCCGTTAAAAAAATTTAGTCCCCGAAATTTGGTAGAGGTCGTCATGGATAACAATAGGAATGTTTTCATGACGAATATAGAGTAATAATGGAGTTTTTATTATATTTGGGAGATATAGATAAAATGATTCGATCATGTGAAGCGCACGAGTGAAGTTATCACAAAAGAGTGAAATGAGTAAATAAATATATTCGTTTCAACCGATGATGTAGTTTCTATTGACTTCCGGGATTTAAGGGATTTAAAGAAAATCTTCCGTAATTAAATTTGGTTCTTCGGCGATCAGGATCTTCTTTGATTTAATGCGGAAATCTGTTTTGATTTCTTTGTCGAATATTTCTCTATAAAACTACCCCCCTTCGTTTCCTTATTTTCATATCCCACATCTTCTACTCTTTCTCCTTAATTCCTACTTTAAGACATTCGCCAATATACTCCATCCCATTCTAATCCTTGATATACTCTTGATTTTCACATCTATCATCCTCCTCCTTCATCTACCGCCGGAGGATTTTATTTACTCCTACTATTATCTTGGAATTATAGTGTTATTAATTTTCTCGTGCCTTTACGTGGCAATACGTATTGATATGCACGGTTTGTAGTTTCAGGGTTGCTATTGGGTTCTATATCTTCACTTATATTTCAATGTCCCTACTTCTGTTTTCTATAATCATTGTCATCCATAGTTAATATCTCCACCTATTTGCTGCGATTTTTGTCCTAATTTCTATTTCGGGGTCTTGTCCCTTTTGTTTCTTCTTCCCGTCCTCGAGTCAAGCGAGCAATGGTCCGGAATTCGTAGGTATAAAATTTCGAAATGAACATAGCTGATGCTCTTAGAAAGAAATGGAAATGGCACGATTACGATTTTGATTTGTCAAATTACCAGAATATCCAGAAAGATAGAACTATCAAGATGATATGTTCTTGATATGTTTGGAGATTGGATAGAATGTAAGAGCCGTGTAACATGGCACATGATGATGGTACTGTGAATCATCACATTCCATTAGAAACTTAACATAACTTACTGTAATATAATGAAGTTGATCAAGTTTCATTATATTATACTAATTCATGCATCAGTTCCTAACAATACTTCAAAACATTCATATTTTAAATTCGGAGGTTTCAGAATTTAGAAACTAACACAGTTTCTTTTATGATGTGATACAGATAGCGCGAGAAGATAGATGATTTCCGATAAGAATAGTTATAAAAATATCTTCAGAAACATTGAGGATATTTATAATGAAAGATATGATAATATATTGGAACTTCTAATGCCGAAGGATGATGATGAAGAATAATGTCAGCAAAGGTTTTAGAGTAAGGAGTAGGGTATGTACTAAGGATTTCAGCAGGCACTGAATCTTTTAAATTCTTTGAAGTCAAACTTATTCTTTGTGATTTGTCCACGGCTTACTTCATAGTTTCGCATAATCCGCTTTTTGATACTAAATTTTCTATTGAGTGTTTCCAATACTCCGTTCTTTATCATCAACTTTTGGCTATTAAGACCATCTACAACATGCTGCTTCGTCAGCATTCTCAAAGTTAACGGATCTGGGTCATCGGTTATTAATCTGAGGTGGTTTCAGGAGAATTGTGTTTTTAGATGGTTAAACGCTGATGATGGAATATAAAAGATTCTCCGGTAACGACAGTGAAAGAATAACGTGTATATATATCGAAACTAACCTTTCTGAGAAGTCGAGGTTAACTGGTTGGAGCTGTGACAAAATTGGCTAATTTGAAAAGGGATTGCAAAGTTATTTTGGGTAATAATAACACTAAAGAAATTAACACTGCTGCGTGTTAAACGTTGACTCAGTCTCCGAGAGTCTTACAGGAGCATAAGTCTTTTCTTCCGTAGATGAAACGCGGTTGGTTCATCCTCTCGATTGAGGGGTTTTCAAGAATCATGAAAGATTTGAACACGCATCGTAATTGTCGAGATACAAATGAGGTTTAAGATGAAATCAAGTGGCAAGCTTGAAGAATTATTTAGTTTCATATGTTATAATCAATATTTTAATTTAATTCATTTTAATTGTCCAAAGTTAGCAGTCCAATAGTCCGATGGTTCAATGATTCATATATAATTTAATATATAATATTCGAATTAAATAATACGTATCGTGACCCGTGTACCGGTCTCGGTGTCGATCACAACTCAAAGTATATATATATATTTTGGAATCAACTCCGACCCTGTATAGCCAACTCCCACCTTCACATATAGAGTGTCTACGGTTGTTCCGAAATATATATATAGATGGGTCGATATGATAAGTCGAAACCTTGCATACGTGTCCCATTATTTAAAGTGCGTAAAAGTAAATAACAGAAATTAAATGACAATAAATAAAATTGCGAGAATATAAATTAAAATAAATTAAATGTTAATCAGTTAGCTGGAAACAGTTAGCCGGAACAGTTAGCGTGGAATCCTTAACAGATTTTCAATTAATTAACTCGTTTGTTTCTAACACTTTCTTTTTTGTCCAATGTTTTCTTCGTTATGCCACTTGTTGGATTCTGATAGGTCAAAATCCAAATATGAAATTTGAATAGAAATGGTTATTCTGTGGTGAACGGATACGTATATCGGTAGTTGTAAGTAGGATAGTAAATGATCGTTGAATCAGATTCGAAGAATGTACAGTGTAACTTATTAATGTGAATTCTAAATATTCCTCGGGTACTACCCACCCGTTAAAATATTTTCATCATTAACAGTTTGTACAAAAGAATTTTTAATTACAATCTTTATGAAAATATACTTGCATATATATTTTCATCGGATGTAATCATGGATTTAATGAGTCAAAAACTCATCTGATTTACCGTTAATACTAGATTACATAATCTCTAAAACTTTAGAAATTACATATTCACCATGTCGAACGAGGTAAAATGAGGTAGAATGATACGTAAAGCGAAGATAGCCGATGTAGATCGATGTGTAGAACGAAGTTCATACTCGAAGTACCTAGATGGTGATATTGAGGCGTGTAATGTTGATATTCGAGGTACAGATTGTGATATTGAGAGTTACGGCGCGGTTATGGTTTAAATATGATAAGGGTACTGTCGACGTCGATGATGGTGGTACTGATTATGCTGCTGGTGCTGCTGCTGGTGTTCGTAACCTTCGCACCAGGTTCTCCAAAGTCGTCACACGAGCGCGAAGTTCGTTAATTTCTGCTAGTACATCGGGATGATTGACAGTTGGAGTAAGCGAATGAACAAGATCCAAAATGTAGGATAGTATATAATCGTGACGAGATACTCGAGAAATAAGAGAGAAAATGGTTTCTCGAACATGTTCGCTGATAAGTAATTCAGGTTCATCGCCAAGAGGACAATTTGGTGGATGGAAGGGATCTTCGATGTGAAATGATTTTCGATTATAGGATGATATTCTAACTTCATAGAATATCTATATATATAATACTAAAGATTTCATAAACTACAGAGGAACCTACGGCATATGTCAGGCAAGTCTACAGATGCGCCAAGATATGAATTTTGTCTATACACTATCGATGCACTAAATGCAGTAAGACGTGTCTAGA
The DNA here is from genome assembly GCF_046630445.1 of Rutidosis leptorrhynchoides. NCBI lineage: Eukaryota > Viridiplantae > Streptophyta > Magnoliopsida > Asterales > Asteraceae > Rutidosis > Rutidosis leptorrhynchoides. Next base: position 245,126,614 of record NC_092343.1, read on the forward strand.
CTTATGAATGATAAGCAGGCAATTTCCTAAGGAGTATAAGCAGATGATTTCCGACTAGAATTGATAAGCAAAACTTTTTGACAGGCAGACACGGTCGAAGTCCAGACTCACTAATGTATCCTAACAACTACTAGTCAGACACACTAATGCAAGGCCTGGTTCACTAAGACCACCGCTCTGATACCAACTGTAAAGACCCGTCCTTATCCACCTGGACAAGGTCTTCAACATTTGGTTCCATTGCGATGATCGACTCCAACTAATGTCCTTAACATGAGCAAATGCACAGCGGAAGACTTAAATAGTACCTGAGTATAACATGCTTTAAAATGTCAACATAAAGTTGGTGAGATATGTAGGTTTGATGCTAGCAGCGTTATAACTATGGACCACAAGATTTCATATGTAAACATTTTAATAAAAATATTCTAAGTGGTTGAGCACTTGGTAACCATACTTAACATTTAATCACGTCGCATATTCCCTTTATTATGAAATCTTACTACACCGTACCAAGTGTAGTCACGAAACGAAGTACTGTGCAACCGTTGAATACTGGTCGTCTTGTCAGGCCCGATAGATCTATCAACAGGATTCGCGTTTACAATACCGCTGTAAATAATAGTTACCAAGTTACAGGGAAGTATGCCAGTGGTACAACTCAACGTAGAATATATTTTTCAGTTACTTGTGTCCATAACGTAAAACATAAAATACATGTATTCTCATCCCAAAATACTTAGAGTTTAAAAGTGGGACTATATACTCACCTAATGTATTTTGTAGTAAAAATACATATAACATCATTGATCAAGTGTAGGGTTTGCCTCGGATTCACGAACCTATATTAGTTATATATATTAAAACACATAATAATATACAAACAAGTTTATTTATTAACATTAATATACATGTCATCTTAATAATTTATATGTTATTTACTAAACAGGTTAATTATAACTATTTTACATATTTTAAGTAAACAATTATTATTTATATATCAGATTCTCCTTAGAGTATTAAAATATTTTATGTATATGAAACTATTTTTATATATTATATCTAATAAAAATAATATTTTGTTTTTAAAACATTAACATGTAATATTAATATAACATTTCTCGATTAATTATAATATAATACTAAAATGGTGATAGTAATAATAATAAGTAGAAATAATAATTTTGATAGAACGATAATTTTTCTAATAATGATAATAATAATAATACTAAAAATGATACTTTTAATATAAATGATAATTTTTTTTTTATAAAAATAATACTAATAATAATATTAATGATATTTTAAATAAAAATTTTAATGATGCTTATAATAATGATAATAATAATAATAATTTATAATAACAATAATGATCATAATAATAAATATAATAAGTAAAGACTACCTCTAGAAAACAAGTTTCCTAAAAAAAAAACGCCACAGATTAGGAATGAACTTACGACCTCTAGCTTGGCAACCACGATCCTATCCACTGCTCCATTGTCTCTTTACTGATTCATTTGATACTTAATTTGTTTTAACTAAATTTCGGCCCGTGTAGTAATTTGGTTTCGGCCCAATAATAGAAACATAGTGGCCTTTACTCGATCGGTCCAACCGTAAATTGATTCATATCTCTAAGGCCCAAGCCCAGCTTTCATTTAAATAAAAGAAAAAGATTAAAGTTGTCTAGGCCTGGTTTCGAACTAACGACCTCTTGTACACCATCACACTACTCAACCATTGCACTGCCTTGCACCTTTATGTTTTATTTTAGCTTTTAAATCTACCTATACTATGTTTATGTTTCCTTCTCCTTTATCAAAATTAATTGACTCTGACCCATCTTCATCTATCCCAAGCATCATTATCAACTTGTCGGTCAAAACAGTAATTGAAGACAGGAATATTTCGAGCAGTAAAATGGTGATTTTTAAGTGACTTGAGATAAGTAGACAATAAAAAGAATAGGTATAGTAGCATGTTGCAGAAGCATACGAGTGATTTAAGAGTGGCTGTTTTAGAGTGGTGTATGATGGTTTCAGGACAGCGTAACAACAGCAAAGACAGTGATAAATAATAGAAGTTCGTAACAGAGAATCGAAGTGGGACGTTAGTTGCACAGAAGCATTTCGAAGAAGAAAAGAAAAGAAAGAAGAGGAGAGAAAAGAAGAAAAAAAAAATATAACGGGGTGATGTCGGTGGTGGCCAGTTGTATTGTGGTAGTAGCCGGTGTATACGGTTGTGATGGTTTTTACGAAGAGGAGAGGTAGTAGAGAGAGATAAGGTGGTGATCATGGTGGTGGATTATGAAGATGGTGATTCACGAAGAGGGTGACGATCAAATGGGTTTGGTAACGGTGGAGGTTCTCGTGGGTATTGGTTGGTGTTAGTTTTCACGATATCTAAACACGAATACGGATTATAGTAGTAGTAGCTAAATCATGGGTGTTTGGGTTGTTCACTTATGAAACAATAAAAAGGAAAAGAAAAATGGTGAATATGGTGGATTTCGGTGAAGGTGAAGATAATATGGGTACTCACGGTTGTAGGGTGGTGGAAATGTGGTGATCATGGTGGAGTTGGCCGGTGATGATGGGTTCACGATGGTTATGGTGATGGGTTGTAAAAGGCGATCGAAGTGGAAACCATACAGCAACAATAACAATGGTTCGAACCATAGGTGCCATTTTTTTTTTTTGTAAACTAATTGGACCTTGTGGTGCTTGATTATAAAGACCCTTAGACAGGCAATTGCAAGGTCTTTTGGCAGGAAAGTAGTAGTTCATTAGGAATATTAATAGCAATTGAAGACAGAATTATTAATACAAGTGGGGACAAGTTGATATTATAATATTAAAAGTATATCATTTAGAACGTGAAAAAAAATATAGTAGTCACTTAATTGGTCTTATATGCCGACACTTCTGATATTTCCAATTAGCGGAGTGTTATATCGTGTCCACTGCTAAACAGTTGACGTATGAAAGTGTTCCTAAAAATCCCAAATTTTTAGATTAAATATATTTAATTATTTCACTCATTAATTGTTTGGAACCTGATCAAAAAAAGGTGCGTCTACTTTTTATTTTTAATTTCAAGCAATATATGCGGAGTACTAAAACTCAACTCATTAAAATAAAAAAAATATTTTTAATGATCTTATATTTTATATATCTTATACTTTGTTAGCGTTATTAATTAATAAGAATATATCGTATATACACATAGATGTTCGTGAATCGTCACGCTTGGTCAAGAGGGTAACTAATTATCCAGATATAGATTTCAAACTTTCTAGACTCAAAATTACAGATTTTGCTTATCGTGTCGGAAACATATAAAGATCTAGGTTTAAATTTGGTCGGAAATTTCCGGGTCATTACAGTACCCACCCGTTAAAAAAATTTCATCCCCGGAAATTTCCGACCAAATTTAAACCTAGATCTTTATATGTTTCCGACACGATAAGCAAAATCTGTAATTTTGAGTCTAGAAAGTTTGAAATCTATATCTGGATAATTAGTTACCCTCTTGACCAAGCGTGACGATTCACGAACATCTATGTGTATATACGATATATTCTTATTAATTAATAACGCTAACAAAGTATAAGATATATAAAAGATAAGATCATTAAAAATATTTTTTTTATTTTAATGAGTTGAGTTTTAGTACTCCGCATATATTGCTTGAAATTAAAAATAAAAAGTAGACGCACCTTTTTTTGATCAGGTTCCAAACAATTAATGAGTGAAATAATTAAATATATTTAATCTAAAAATTTGGGATTTTTAGGAACACTTTCATACGTCAACTGTTTAGCAGTGGACACGATATAACACTCCGCGAATTGGAAATATCAGAAGTGTCGGCATATAAGACCAATTAAGTGACTACTATATTTTTTTTCACGTTCTAAATGATATACTTTTAATATTATAATATCAACTTGTCCCCACTTGTATTAATAATTCTGTCTTCAATTGCTATTAATATTCCTAATGAACTACTACTTTCCTGCCAAAAGACCTTGCAATTGCCTGTCTAAGGGTCTTTATAATCAAGCACCACAAGGTCCAATTAGTTTACAAAAAAAAAAAAAAATGGCACCTATGGTTCGAACCATTGTTATTGTTGCTGTATGGTTTCCACTTCGATCGCCTTTTACAACCCATCACCATAACCATCGTGAACCCATCATCACCGGCCAAATCCACCATGATCACCACATTTCCACCACCCTACAACCGTGAGTACCCATATTATCTTCACCTTCACCGAAATCCACCATATTCACCATTTTTCTTTTCCTTTTTTTTGTTTCATAAGTGAACAACCCAAACACCCATGATTTAGCTACTACTACTATAATCCGTATTCGTGTTTAGATATCGTGAAAACTAACACCAACCAATACCCACGAGAACCTCCACCGTTACCAAACCCATTTGATCGTCACCCTCTTCGTGAATCACCATCTTCATAATCCACCACCATGATCACCACCTTATCTCTCTCTACTACCTCTCCTCTTCGTAAAAACCATCACAACCGTATACACCGGCTACCACCACAATACAACTGGCCACCACCGACATCACCCCGTTATATTTTTTTTTTCTTCTTTTCTCTCCTCTTCTTTCTTTTCTTTTCTTCTTCGAAATGCTTCTGTGCAACTAACGTCCCACTTCGATTCTCTGTTACGAACTTCTATTATTTATCACTGTCTTTGCTGTTGTTACGCTGTCCTGAAACCATCATACACCACTCTAAAACAGCCACTCTTAAATCACTCGTATGCTTCTGCAACATGCTACTATACCTATTCTTTTTATTGTCTACTTATCTCAAGTCACTTAAAAATCACCATTTTACTGCTCGAAATATTCCTGTCTTCAATTACTGTTTTGACCGACAAGTTGATAATGATGCTTGGGATAGATGAAGATGGGTCAGGGTCAATTAATTTTGATAAAGGAGAAGGAAACATAAACATAGTATAGGTAGATTTAAAAGCTAAAATAAAACAGAAAGGTGCAAGGCAGTGCAATGGTTGAGTAGTGTGATGGTGTACAAGAGGTCGTTAGTTCGAAACCAGGCCTAGACAACTTTAATCTTTTTCTTTTATTTAAATGAAAGCTGGGCTTGGGCCTTAGAGATATGAATCAATTTACGGTTGGACCGATCGAGTAAAGGCCACTATGTTTCTATTATTGGGCCGAAACCAAATTACTACACGGGCCGAAATTTAGTTAAAACAAATTAAGTATCAAATGAATCAGTAAAGAGACAATGGAGCAGTGGATAGGATCGTGGTTGCCAAGCTAGAGGTCGTAAGTTCATTCCTAATCTGTGGCGTTTTTTTTTTAGGAAACTTGTTTTCTAGAGGTAGTCTTTACTTATTATATTTATTATTATGATCATTATTGTTATTATAAATTATTATTATTATTATCATTATTATAAGCATCATTAAAATTTTTATTTAAAATATCATTAATATTATTATTAGTATTATTTTTATAAAAAAAATTATCATTTATATTAAAAGTATCATTTTTAGTATTATTATTATTATCATTATTAGAAAAATTATCGTTCTATCAAAATTATTATTTCTACTTATTATTATTACTATCACCATTTTAGTATTATATTATAATTAATCGAGAAATGTTATATTAATATTACATGTTAATGTTTTAAAAACAAAATATTATTTTTATTAGATATAATATATAAAAATAGTTTCATATACATAAAATATTTTAATACTCTAAGAAGAATCTGATATATAAATAATAATTGTTTACTTAAAATATGTAAAATAGTTATAATTAACCTGTTTAGTAAATAACATATAAATTATTAAGATGACATGTATATTAATGTTAATAAATAAACTTGTTTGTATATTATTATGTGTTTTAATATATATAACTAATATAGGTTCGTGAATCCGAGGCAAACCCTACACTTGATCAATGATGTTATATGTATTTTTACTACAAAATACATTAGGTGAGTATATAGTCCCACTTTTAAACTCTAAGTATTTTGGGATGAGAATACATGTATTTTATGTTTTACGTTATGGACACAAGTAACTGAAAAATATATTCTACGTTGAGTTGTACCACTGGCATACTTCCCTGTAGCTTGGTAACTATTATTTACAGCGGTATTGTAAACGCGAATCCTGTTGATAGATCTATCGGGCCTGACAACCCCAACCGGACTGGACAACCAGTATTCAACGGTTGCACAGTACTTCGTTTCGTGACTATACTTGGTACAGTGTAGTAAGATTTCATAATAAAGGGAATATGCGACGTGATTAAATGTTAAGTATGGTTACCAAGTGCTCAACCACTTAGAATATTTTTATTAAAATGTTTACATATGAAATCTTGTGGTCCATTGTTATAACGCTGCTAGCATTAAACCTATATATCTCACCAACTTTATGTTGACATTTTAAAGCATGTTATTCTCAGGTACTATTTAAGTCTTCCGCTGTGCATTTGCTCATGTTAAGGACATTAGTTGGAGTCGATCATCGCAATGGAACCAAATGTTGAAGACCTTGTCCAGGTGGATAAGGACGGGTCCTCACAGGTGGTATCAGAGCGTTGGTCTTAGTGAACCAGGCCTTGCATTAGTGTGTTTAACTGGTAGTTGTTAGGATACATTAATGAGTCTGGACTTTGACCGTGTCTACCTGTCAAAAAGTTTTGCTTATCATTTCTAGTCGGAAACCATCTGCTTATCATCTTTAGGGAATTGCCTGCTTATCACTCATAAGTCTAGACACGTCTTACTGCATTTAGTGCATCGATAGTGTATAGACAAAATTCATATCTTAGCGCATCTGTAGACTTGCCTAACAAATGTTGTAGGTTCCTTGGTAGTCTACGAAATCTCTAGTATTATACATAGATATTCTATATAGTTAGAATATCGTCCGACATTCGAAAATCATTTCACATCAAAGATCCCTTCCATCCACCAAATTGTCCTCTTGGCGATGAACCTGAATTACTTATCAGCGAACATGTTCGAGAAACCATTTTCTCTCTTATTTCTCGAGTATCTCGTCACGATTATATACTATCCTACATTTTGGATCTTGTTCATTCGCTTACTCCAACTGTCAATCATCCCGATGTACTAGCAGAAATTAACGAACTTCGCGCTCGTGTGACGACTTTGGAGAACCTGGTGCGAAGGTTACGAACACCAGCAGCAGCACCAGCAGCATAATCAGTACCACCATCATCGACGTCGACAGTACCCTTATCATATTTAAACCATAACCGCGCCGTAACTCTCAATATCACAATCTGTACCTCGAATATCAACATTACACGCCTCAATATCACCATCTAGGTACTTCGAGTATGAACTTCGTTCTACACATCGATCTACATCGGCTATCTTCGCTTTACGTATCATTCTACCTCATTTTACCTCGTTCGACATGGTGAATATGTAATTTCTAAAGTTTTAGAGATTATGTAATCTAGTATTAACGGTAAATCAGATGAGTTTTTGACTCATTAAATCCATGATTACATCCGATGAAAATATATATGCAAGTATATTTTCATAAAGATTGTAATTAAAAATTCTTTTGTACAAACTGTTAATGATGAAAATATTTTAACGGGTGGGTAGTACCCGAGGAATATTTAGAATTCACATTAATAAGTTACACTGTACATTCTTCGAATCTGATTCAACGATCATTTACTATCCTACTTACAACTACCGATATACGTATCCGTTCACCACAGAATAACCATTTCTATTCAAATTTCATATTTGGATTTTGACCTATCAGAATCCAACAAGTGGCATAACGAAGAAAACATTGGACAAAAAAAAAAGTGTTAGAAACAAACGAGTTAATTAATTGAAAATCTGTTAAGGATTCCACGCTAACTGTTCCGGCTAACTGTTCCCAGCTAACTGATTAACATTTAATTTATTGCAATTTATATTCTCGCAATTTTATTTATTGTCATTTAATTTCTGTTATTTACTTTTACGCACTTTAAATAACGGGACACGTATGCAAGGTTTCGACTTATCATATCGACCCATCTATATATATATTTCGGAACAACCGTAGACACTCTATATGTGAAGGTGGGAGTTGGCTATACAGGGTCGGAGTTGATTCCAAAATATATATATACTTTGAGTTGTGATCGACACTGAGACCGGTACACGGGTCACGATACGTATTATTTAATTCGAATATTATATATTAAATTATATATGAATCATTGAACCATCGGACTATTGGACTGCTAACTTTGGACAATTAAAATGAATTAAATTAAAATATTGATTATAACATATGAAACTAAATAATTCTTCAAGCTTGCCACTTGATTTCATCTTAAACCTCATTTGTATCTCGACAATTACGATGCGTGTTCAAATCTTTCATGATTCTTGAAAACCCCTCAATCGAGAGGATGAACCAACCGCGTTTCATCTACGGAAGAAAAGACTTATGCTCCTGTAAGACTCTCGGAGACTGAGTCAACGTTTAACACGCAGCAGTGTTAATTTCTTTAGTGTTATTATTACCCAAAATAACTTTGCAATCCCTTTTCAAATTAGCCAATTTTGTCACAGCTCCAACCAGTTAACCTCGACTTCTCAGAAAGGTTAGTTTCGATATATATACACGTTATTCTTTCACTGTCGTTACCGGAGAATCTTTTATATTCCATCATCAGCGTTTAACCATCTAAAAACACAATTCTCCTGAAACCACCTCAGTTTAATAACCGATGACCCAGATCCGTTAACTTTGAGAATGCTGACGAAGCAGCATGTTGTAGATGGTCTTAATAGCCAAAAGTTGATGATAAAGAACGGAGTATTGGAAACACTCAATAGAAAATTTAGTATCAAAAAGTGGATTATGCGAAACTATGAAGTAAGCCGTGGACAAATCACAAAGAATAAGTTTGACTTCAAAGAATTTAAAAGATTCAGTGCCTGCTGAAATCCTTAGTACATACCCTACTCCTTACTCTAAAACCTTTGCTGACATTATTCTTCATCATCATCCTTCGGCATTAGAAGTTCCAAGATATTATCATATCTTTCATTATAAATATCCTCAATGTTTCTGAAGATATTTTTATAACTATTCTTATCGGAAATCATCTATCTTCTCGCGCTATCTGTATCACATCATAAAAGAAACTGTGTTAGTTTCTAAATTCTGAAACCTCCGAATTTAAAATATGAATGTTTTGAAGTAGTGTTAGGAACTGATGCATGAATTAGTATAATATAATGAAACTTGATCAACTTCATTATATTACAGTAAGTTATGTTAAGTTTCTAATGGAATGTGATGATTCACAGTACCATCATCATGTGCCATGTTACACAGCTCTTACATTCTATCCAATCTCCAAACATATCAAGAACATATCATCTTGATAGTTCTATCTTTCTGGATATTCTGGTAATTTGACAAATCAAAATCGTAATCGTGCCATTTCCATTTCTTTCTAAGAGCATCAGCTATGTTCATTCCGAAATTTTATACCTACGAATTCCGGACCATTGCTCGCTTGACTCGAGGACGGGAAGAAGAAACAAAAGGGACAAGACCCCGAAATAGAAATTAGGACAAAAATCGCAGCAAATAGGTGGAGATATTAACTATGGATGACAATGATTATACAAAACAGAAGTAGGGACATTGAAATATAAGTGAAGATATAGAACCCAATAGCAACCCTGAAACTACAAACCGTGCATATCAATACGTATTGCCACGTAAAGGCACGAGAAAATTAATAACACTATAATTCCAAGATAATAGTAGGAGTAAATAAAATCCTCCGGCGGTAGATGAAGGAGGAGGATGATAGATGTGAAAATCAAGAGTATATCAAGGATTAGAATGGGATGGAGTATATTGGCGAATGTCTTAAAGTAGGAATTAAGGAGAAAGAGTAGAAGATGTGGGATATGAAAATAAGGAAACGAAGGGGGGTAGTTTTATAGAGAAATATTCGACAAAGAAATCAAAACAGATTTCCGCATTAAATCAAAGAATATCCTGATCGCCGAAGAACCAAATTTAATTACGGAAGATTTTCTTTAAATCCCTTAAATCCCGGAAGTCAATAGAAACTACATCATCGGTTGAAACGAATATATTTATTTACTCATTTCACTCTTTTGTGATAACTTCACTCGTGCGCTTCACATGATCGAATCATTTTATCTATATCTCCCAAATATAATAAAAACTCCATTATTACCCTATATTCGTCATGAAAACATTCCTATTGTTATCCATGACGACCTCTACCAAATTTCGGGGATGAAATTTTTTTAACGGGTGGGTACTGTAATGACCCGGAAATTTCTGACCAAATTTAAACCTAGATCTTTATATGTTTCCGACACGATAAGCAAAATCTGTAATTTTGAGTCTAGAAAGTTTGAAATCTATATCTGGATAATTAGTTACCCTCTTGACCAAGCGTGACGATTCAGGAACATCTATGTGTATATACGTTATATTCTTATTAATTAATAACGCTAACAAAGTATAAGATATATAAAAGATAAGATCATTAAAAATATTTTTTTATTTTAATGAGTTGAGCTTTAGTACTCCGCATATATTGCTTGAAATTAAAAATAAAAAGTAGACGCACCTTTTTTTGATCAGGTTCCAAACAATTAATGAGTGAAATAATTAAATATATTTAATCTAAAAATTTGGGATTTTTAGGAACACTTTCATACGTCAACTGTTTAGCAGTGGACACGATATAACACTCCGCGAATTGGAAATATCAGAAGTGTCGGCATATAAGACCAATTAAGTGACTACTATATTTTTTTTCACGTTCTAAATGATATACTTTTAATATTATAATATCAACTTGTCCCCACATGTATTAATAATTCTGTCTTCAATTGCTATTAATATTCCTAATGAACTACTACTTTCCTGCCAAAAGACCTTGCAATTGCCTGTCTAAGGGTCTTTATAATCAAGCACCACAAGGTCCAATTAGTTTACAAAAAAAATAAAATGGCACCTATGGTTCGAACCATTGTTATTGTTGCTGTATGGTTTCCACTTCGATCGCCTTTTACAACCCATCACCATAACCATCGTGAACCCATCATCACCGGCCAACTCCACCATGATCACCACATTTCCACCACCCTACAACCGTGAGTACCCATATTATCTTCACCTTCACCGAAATCCACCATATTCACCATTTTTCTTTTCCTTTTTATTGTTTCATAAGTGAACAACCCAAACACCCATGATTTAGCTACTACTACTATAATCCGTATTCGTGTTTAGATATCGTGAAAACTAACACCAACCAATACCCACGAGAACCTCCACCGTTACCAAACCCATTTGATCGTCACCCTCTTCGTGAATCACCATCTTCATAATCCACCACCATGATCACCACCTTATCTCTCTCTACTACCTCTCCTCTTCGTAAAAACCATCACAACCGTATACACCGGCTACCACCACAATACAACTGGCCACCACCGACATCACCCCGTTATATTTTTTTTTTCTTCTTTTCTCTCCTCTTCTTTCTTTTCTTTTCTTCTTCGAAATGCTTCTGTGTAACTAACATCCCACTTCGATTCTCTGTTACGAACTTCTATTATTTATCACTGTCTTTGCTGTTGTTACGCTGTCCTGAAACCATCATACACCACTCTAAAACAGCCACTCTTAAATCACTCGTATGCTTCTGCAACATGCTACTATACCTATTCTTTTTATTGTCTACTTATCTCAAGTCACTTAAAAATCACCATTTTACTGCTCGAAATATTCCTGTCTTCAATTACTGTTTTGACCGACAAGTTGATAATGATGCTTGGGATAGATGAAGATGGGTCAGAGTCAATTAATTTTGATAAAGGAGAAGGAAACATAAACATAGTATAGGTAGATTTAAAAGCTAAAATAAAACAGAAAGGTGCAAGGCAGTGCAATGGTTGAGTAGTGTGATGGTGTACAAGAGGTCGTTAGTTCGAAACCAGGCCTAGACAACTTTAATCTTTTTCTTTTATTTAAATGAAAGCTGGGCTTGGGCCTTAGAGATATGAATCAATTTACGGTTGGACCGATCGAGTAAAGGCCACTATGTTTCTATTATTGGGCCGAAACCAAATTACTACACGGGCCGAAATTTAGTTAAAACAAATTAAGTATCAAATGAATCAGTAAAGAGACAATGGAGCAGTGGATAGGATCGTGGTTGCCAAGCTAGAGGTCGTAAGTTCATTCCTAATCTGTGGCGTTTTTTTTTAGGAAACTTGTTTTCTAGAGGTAGTCTTTACTTATTATATTTATTATTATGATCATTATTGTTATTATAAATTATTATTATTATTATCATTATTATAAGCATCATTAAAATTTTTATTTAAAATATCATTAATATTATTATTAGTATTATTTTTATAAAAAAAAAATTATCATTTATATTAAAAGTATCATTTTTAGTATTATTATTATTATCATTATTATAAAAATTATCGTTCTATCAGAATTATTATTTCTACTTATTATTATTACTATCACCATTTTAGTATTATATTATAATTAATCGAGAAATGTTATATTAATATTACATGTTAATGTTTTAAAAACAAAATATTATTTTTATTAGATATAATATATAAAAATAGTTTCATATACATAAAATATTTTAATACTCTAAGAAGAATCTGATATATAAATAATAATTGTTTACTTAAAATATGTAAAATAGTTATAATTAACCTGTTTAGTAAATAACATATAAATTATTAAGATGACATGTATATTAATGTTAATAAATAAACTTGTTTGTATATTATTATGTGTTTTAATATATATAACTAATATAGGTTCGTGAATCCGAGGCAAACCCTACACTTGATCAATGATGTTATATGTATTTTTACTACAAAATACATTAGGTGAGTATATAGTCCCACTTTTAAACTCTAAGTATTTTGGGATGAGAATACATGTATTTTATGTTTTACGTTATGGACACAAGTAACTGAAAAATATATTCTACGTTGAGTTGTACCACTGGCATACTTCCCTGTAGCTTGGTAACTATTATTTACAGCGGTATTGTAAACGCGAATCCTGTTGATAGATCTATCGGGCCTGACAACCCCAACCGGACTGGACGACCAGTATTCAACGGTTGCACAGTACTTCGTTTCGTGACTATACTTGGTACAGTGTAGTAAGATTTCATAATAAAGGGAATATGCGACGTGATTAAATGTTAAGTATGGTTACCAAGTGCTCAACCACTTAGAATATTTTTATTAAAATGTGTACATATGAAATCTTGTGGTCCATTGTTATAACGCTGCTAGCATTAAACCTATATATCTCACCAACTTTATGTTGACATTTTAAAGCATGTTATTCTCAGGTACTATTTAAGTCTTCCGCTGTGCATTTGCTCATGTTAAGGACATTAGTTGGAGTCGATCATCGCAATTGAACCAAATGTTGAAGACCTTGTCCAGGTTGATAAGGACGGGTCTTTACAGGTGATTAATAAACCCCCAATGAAATAAATAAAAACCCCATCGTATATGTATTGGTCGAGATTAATCTTGACCCATGGTACCGGTGTTGTCAAATGACGTGTTGCGTACATAAAGTACCGGTGTTGTCAAATGACGTGTTGCGTACAATCATGGGATCTTATGATTAATCTTCTCGTATTGTTTACGGGTAATCCTGAACCATATAAAATTAAATTATGAGTACATATATATAAAATATCATGTTATTTTAGAAAGATGTGATTTATTTAATTTTTTTCCAATTAATCACGTAGCTAAATTAGTCTTGGATATCCGATTTCGTTTTGGTCATAGTTTCTTCGTTACAACTCCGTTTTCGTTGGTTCAACTTGCCACTTCCTTGGATCGAGTCCCTCTTTAAGACTATGAACTGTAAATACCTTAGTTTGTATTCGAAATCACAGGTCATAGGTCAAACTTTAGTGAAACTTATGGAGTTGATCATTTTCCATCATGTAAACAACCTTAAATGATTATTTTTCTAAAAATACTTATACTTTGAGTTAAATCATGAAATTTTTATGTGTTAACATATTCATAGTATATATCAATTTTCCAGAAAATAAACCTCCAATTCAAAGTTCAAAATAGTTTTTAATTATCCAACCCAAAACAGCCCCCGGTTACACTCCGACACCGTAGATTCAGTTTTAAGGTGTTCTTTGAAAAACCAAGTTATACCTTGTTAAATTAGCATATATTTAAGTTATATTACAGGTCTTGAAGTATTTTAAAAGTTAAGTTAGAAGGATCTATTTAGTTTGCAAACAAGTTTGAAAACATTCAAACTATGTTCTTGTTGTTAAAATTTTATACCATAAAATAAGATAGCTATATATATATGAATCGAATAAGGTTATGAACAAAGTTACTACCTCAAGTTACTTGGACAAGATTGCTGTAAAAGAGGAGTAAGAACCTAGAAACAAAAGAGTGATGGAATTGGATGAAAGATTGGAAGTAAACTTGTGTTCTTGAAAGGATTCTTGAAGTGTTCTTGTATGGTTTTTCTTATGATGATTAAGGGTTGTTCTTGAAGCTAAATGATGGGGAAAATGCTTGGAGATGATCAAGTATGAAGTTAAGAGTATTTTGAGAGAGAAATGGGAGTGTAAGTATGAGAAAATGGGGTGAAGAAATGGTGTGCATGCATAAAAACGTTTTTAGGTTATAAAGGAAAAAAAAAAAGATACCTAACTTTGTTTTCTTGCTAAATAATTCATGCTACTTGACAAATGGTTGGTTCCACATGTTTCTTAATCATTTAAGGCTGCTAAGGAGCAGATTTTTATTGGTATATACCAATAGTAAATACATCTAGAAGCTGCGTATGATACGGGTACATATACCCTAGATATACGTGTAGAAATCTTTGAGAAAACGGAACGAGGATTCAAATATAGCTATCTTTTGTAAATATACTTATATTGTTTTATGTATGTAAGCCCTTTAAAAGTGATAAAATACATATCTATATGATGCATGTATAAGTATTATAGGTTATAAGTATTTATGTCGAAGAACGTTACGTATAGTTATCGTTTTGAAAACTTAAGTTAGTAGTTTCAAAATATACTTATAACTCATTGTTATTAGTACCCAATGAGATGTTAAACATCCTTAGATCATGTTAAATATATATAAATACATATATATACATAAACGTATAATTATCGTATGTTATATAGTTCGTGAT
Source organism: Rutidosis leptorrhynchoides (assembly GCF_046630445.1). NCBI lineage: Eukaryota > Viridiplantae > Streptophyta > Magnoliopsida > Asterales > Asteraceae > Rutidosis > Rutidosis leptorrhynchoides. The sequence continues at coordinate 245,141,957 of NC_092343.1, forward strand.
ATCATCGGTCAAATTGGACGGTCAAACGTTGTGTAAAACTCTTTTCAAAAACATAAATCTCAACAATTTAGATTGCTTATCATGTTGGTAAGGTTTAATTTATGTAAATATTAATCTTATAAGTATAAATTGATCGAAAAAGTCCGGGTCATTACAGTACCTACCCGTTAAATAAATTTCGTCCCGAAATTTTAAAATCGTACCTATTTTGCGTCATCGGGAAACAAATGCGGGTATTTTTGTTTCATTTGATCCTCTCGCTCCCAAGTAAACTCGAGACCTCTTCGTGCATTCCAACGAACTTTAACGATCGGTATGTTGCTCTGCTTGAGCCGTTTAACTTCACGATCCATGATCTCGATTGGTTTTTCTATGAATTGTAGTTTCTCGTCAACTTGAATTTCTTCAAGAGGAATGGTGAGGTCTTCCTTTGCAAGACACTTCTTAAGGTTCGAGACGTGAAATGTATTATGTACTCCGGCGAGTTGTTGCGGTAACTCGAGTCGATAAGCTACCGGTCCAATGCGTTCGATGATCTTGAACGGGCCTACATATCTTGGGTTCAGTTTACCTCTTTTACCGAAACGTATTACACCTTTCCAAGGTGACACCTTTAGCATAACCATGTCACCGATCTGAAACTCTAATGGTTTCCTTCGGACATCGGCGTAGCTCTTTTGGCGACTACGGGCTGTTTTCAATCTCTCCTTGATTTGTACTATCTTTTCAGTAGTTTCATGTATGATCTCGGGACCAGTTAATTGTCGATCTCCTACTTCATTCCAACAGATAGGAGATCTACACTTCCTTCCGTACAATGCTTCGAATGGCGCAGCTTTAATGCTCGCATGATAACTATTATTATACGAGAATTCTGCTAATGGTAAATATTTATCCCATCCGTTTCCAAAATCGATCACACATGCCCTGAGCATGTCTTCAAGAGTCTGAATTGTTCTTTCACTCTGCCCGTCGGTTTGCGGATGATATGCGGTGCTCATATCCAAACGAGTTCCTAGGGCCTCTTGTAGTGATTGCCAGAACTTTGAGGTAAATCTACTATCACGATCAGATATAATGGAAATAGGTATTCCATGCCTTGAAACAATTTCCTTTATATACAATCGTAATAGTTTCTCCATTCAATCCATTTCCTTTATAGGCAAGAAATGTGCAGACTTGGTGAGACGATCAACAATCACCCAAATGGTGTCGTATCCCCAGGCAGTCTTTGGTAACTTCGTGATGAAATCCATGGTAATACCGTCCCATTTCCATTCTGGAATTTCTGGTTGTTGAAGTAACCCTGACGGCTTCTGGTGTTCTGCTTTGACTTTGGAACAAGTTAAACATTCCCCAACATATGTTGCAACGTCTGTCTTCAAATTAGGCCACCAATAATGCGTCTTAAGATCTTGGTACATCTTTCCAACTCCAGGATGTATCGAATATCTTGTCTTATGTGCCTTGTTCAATATCAACTTCCTTAATCCACCCAACTTCGGTACCCAAATACGATTTGCAAAATATCGAATTCCATCTTCCCGCATAACGAGTTGCTTCTCATACTTCTTCATTATTTCATTTCCTATATTTTCTTTAGTAAGTGCTTCTCGTTGAACTTCTTTGATTTGTGAGTTGAGATTCATGCGAATTTTTATGTTCATCGCTCGTACTCGAATTGGTTCTCGTTCCTTTCTGCTTAGAGCGTCGGCCACCACGTTCGCTTTCCCGGGATGATAACGAATTTCACAATCATAGTCATTTATTAACTCAACCCACCTACGTTGCCTCATGTTCAGCTGTTTTTGATCGAAAATATGTTGAAGGCTTTTATGATCAGTAAACACAGTGCATTTAACCCAATACAAGTAGTGTCTCCATATCTTCAATGCAAACACGATTGCTCCCAGTTCTAGATCATGCGTCGTATAATTCCGCTCGTGAATCTTTAATTGTCGGGATGCGTATGCAATAACTTTCTTTCGTTGCATAAGAACACAACCAAAACCTTGTCGCGAAGCGTCACAATATATTTCAAAATCATCGTTCCCTTCAGGTAACGATAAAATAGGTGCCGTAGTTAACTTCTTCTTCAGTAATTGAAATGCGTTCTCCTGCTCCGAGGTCCATTCGTATTTCTTCCCTTTTTGCGTTAATGCTGTCAACGGCTTAGCTATTCGGGAAAAATCTTGAATAAACCTTCTATAATAACCGGCTAAACCCAAAAATTGGCGTATCTGCATTGGTGTTTTAGGAGTCTCCCATTTTTCAATGGCTTCAATTTTTGCTGGATCAACCTGAATTCCTTTGCTACTAACAACGTGGCCAAGAAATTGCACTTCTTTCAACCAGAAAGCACACTTAGAAAATTTAGCGTATAGCTGTTCTTTTCTCAACAACTCTAATATCAACCTTAAATGCTGCTCATGCTCTTGCTCACTCTTGGAATAGATAAGAATGTCATCAATGAAAACGATAACAAACTTATCTAAATACGGACTACAAACTCGATTCATGAGGTCCATGAATACAGCTGGCGCATTCGTCAATCCAAACGGCATGACCAAAAATTCGTAATGACCATAACGTGTCCGAAAAGCAGTTTTCGGAATGTCCTCTTCTTTGACACGTAGTTGATGATAGCCCGATCTTAGGTCGATTTTCGAATAAACACATGATCCCTGGAGTTGATCAAATAAGTCGTCAATTCTCGGTAGTGGATACCGATTTTTGATAGTTAACTTATTTAATTCACGATAATCTATACACATCCTAAAAGATCCATCTTTCTTTTTAACAAATAGAATCGGAGCTCCCCACGGTGAAGTACTTGGTCGTATGAATCCATGATCCAGTAATTATTTTAACTGACTCTGAAGTTCTTTTAACTCGGACGGTGCAAGTCTATATGGAGCACGAGCCACTGGTGCGGCTCCTGGTACTAAATCTATTTGAAATTCTACAGATCTAAATGGAGGTAATCCCGGCAACTCTTCCGGAAAAACTTCAGGAAAATCTCTTGCCACAGGCACGTCGTTGATGCACTTCTCTTTTTCTTTCTTTTCGACTTTATTAACATATGCTAAGATAGCATAGCACCCTTTCTTCAAGCACTTTTGAGCTTTCAAATAACTAATGAGTTTTAGCTTTGAGTTACCCTTCTCTCCATAAATCATCACCGGCATTCTATCCTTACAAGGAATGCGAATTGCCTTCTTGGCACACACAACTTCAGCTCCTACTTTGGACATCCAGTCCATGCCGACTATTACATCAAAACTTCCTAATTCTACGGGTATTAAGTCAATTTTAAATGTTTCTCCGGCTAAATTTATTTTACAATCACGGCAAATTTTATCGGCTTTAATTAGTTTACCATTAGCTAACTCAATCATGTACTTAGCATCTAGAGGTAATGATGAACAATTCAATTTAGCGTAAAAGCCTCTACTCACGTAACTTCTATCGGCACCAGTATCAAATATAATAGATGCGGATAAGTTATTAATGGTAAACGTACCCGTAACAAGCTCCGGGTCTTCACACGCCTCTCTAGCATTAATAACAAATGCTCTTCCACGTGCAGATCCATTATTCTTCTCTGGATTCGGACACTGGCTCTTATAGTGACCTTGTTTTCCACACCCATAACAAGTAATGGTAGCCAAAGCAGTTCTATTTGCATTGGTGGCAGGAGTCTTGGTACCATTTGTATTTGTAACGAGAGCCCTACAATCTTCAGCAAGATGACCCTTTCGATTACATTTGTTGCATACCACATTACAGTAGCCAGAGTGATGTTTGTGGCATCGGTTGCATAAAGGATTTTGTCCTTTGTAACCAAAGCTTGAACCACTACCTGCACCTTGCGTGGTTTCTTGTTTCTTAAAAGATTGTTGTTGGTTACCTCGATCATAATTTCCATTCCACTTTCTTTTGTTACCTGATACCTTCACATCAGTATTGGATGCTTTCTTATCCATGATGACCTGATCCATTAGCTCGTTTGCCATGGTTATAGCTTCATGAATTGTCTTAGGTTTCGATGCTGTAACGTTTGCCTTGACCTTTTTGGGCAAACCATCTTTGTACATTTCAATCTTCCGTTCTTCGGTTGGAACCAATTCAGGACATAGCAAAACTAATTCCATGAATCGCTGATTGTAGTTGGTGATTTCAGTACCAACAACCTTCAGGCTTCGTAATTCATCTTCCAACTTCCTAACCTCGTTCCTTGGACAATACTCGTTGATTAACATTGTTTTGAATTCTTCCCAAGGAGTATCATAAGCTACATCTCCTCCTACAGCCTTCACATAATTTTTCCACCACGTGAGTGCACTATCTTGTAAAGTGCACGATGCATACTTGGTCATGTCCTTTTCAACACAACCACTTATTTTAAACACAGTCTCCATCTTTTCTATCCACCGGGTTAAACCGATCGGTCCTTCTATTCCACTGAATGATGAGGGCTTGCAAGCTTGAAAAGTTTTGTAAGTGCACCCCACACGAGGATTTGGGTTAACTGCAGCACCTCTTGCAGCCTCGACCCATAACATTCTGTCGTTCACTCGCTGATTGATGAGTTCCTGGATTTCTTGTTCCGTCATTCGGTTCAATCGCGCCATATTCTTCTATAAGAATGAAAAGAAAATAATTATTCACATGGAATATTATAGATGTAGTGTATATTTACAGTACATTATAGCTTATTAATAATATGAACCAGGTATTATTATAAAAGCCTTTTCTTCTTATTAGCGTTTTATAATTATATCTAGGGTAGTACCTACCCGTTAATGTCCATACTTAATAGCTTAGTACAGAATCAATTACTACCATCTAAGTAATACTTAACCATGGAAAATTATTGCATTTCACACTTCACTATTTTACATATGCTTATCTTACATCGAACATTAAGCAAACCACACTAATAATATTATACAAAACATTATATGATCCCATGGTTTAATACGGCAGCGCATCGTTTGGTCTATTTTCTAGGACGTTTAGGTTCAAAGAATCGCTTAACGCTTATCCTGGCTGTCTGCCTATATTTTGGCTGTGGGGCTGAAGAACTGGATGCCGGGATAGAACGAATAGGAATAGCGGGAATAGGGGTGGTAGTGTCTAGTGGAGTTGGTACCACATCATCCTTACTAAACTCGGGATTTGAATTTTCTAATTCATTAGCCTTTCATTTCTTTCCTAGTTCGAACTCGTCTTTTGTAATTTCCTGTATTTCTTCCTCGGGTTCACTTTCCTCCTCGGGTTCACTTTCCTCCTCGGGTTCACTTTCCGGGTTCTCTATAGTCGGTTCATCCGGAATTTGTGAGTCTTCCCCAAAGATATTATTTTCGTCATCGGATAGGTTAATGACTGGAACACCATCTGAAGATTCTGGTTCGGAGTCGCTGAATGTGATGACAAGTTTTGAGCCCGACATCTATCACACAACAACTAACCCATTAGTACTACATAATATTTACATATAAATTTTAACCAACAATGATAAGCAATGGATTTTAAATCAGACCCGGTCAAAGTCCAGACTTACTAATGTATCCTAACGACTTATCGGTTAGACACACTAATGCAAACCTGGTTCGCTAAGACCACCGCTCTGATACCATATGAGACGACCCGTCCTTATCCTCCTGAACGATGTCGTCAACATTTGGTTCCATTGCGATGATCGACTCCAAGTAATGTCCTTAAAATGAGCAAATGCACAGCGGAAGACTTAAATAGTACCTGAGAATAACATGCTTTAAAATGTCAACATAAAGTTGGTGAGATATGTAGGTTTGATGCTAGCAGCGTTATAACTATGGACCACAAGATTTCATATGTAAACATTTTAATAAAAATATTCTAAGTGGTTGAGCACTTGGTAACCATACTTAACATTTAATCACATCGCATATTCCCTTTATTATGAAATCTTACTACACCGTACCAAGTGTAGTCACGAAACGAAGTACTGTGCAACCGTTGAATACTGGTCGTCCAGTCCGGTTGGGGTTGTCAGGCCCGATAGATCTATCAACAGGATTCGCGTTTACAATACCGCTGTAAATAATAGTTACCAAGCTACAGGGAAGTATGCCAGTGGTACAACTCAACGTAGAATATATTTTTCAGTTACTTGTGTCCATAACGTAAAACATAAAATACATGTATTCTCATCCCAAAATACTTAGAGTTTAAAAGTGGGACTATATACTCACCTAATGTATTTTGTAGTAAAAATACATATAACATCATTGATCAAGTGTAGGGTTTGCCTCGGATTCACGAACCTATATTAGTTATATATATTAAAACACATAATAATATACAAACAAGTTTATTTATTAACATTAATATACATGTCATCTTAATAATTTATATGTTATTTACTAAACAGGTTAATTATAACTATTTTACATATTTTAAGTAAACAATTATTATTTATATATCAGATTCTTCTTAGAGTATTAAAATATTTTATGTATATGAAACTATTTTTATATATTATATCTAATAAAAATAATATTTTGTTTTTAAAACATTAACATGTAATATTAATATAACATTTCTCGATTAATTATAATATAATACTAAAATGGTGATAGTAATAATAATAAGTAGAAATAATAATTTTGATAGAACGATAATTTTTCTAATAATGATAATAATAATAATACTAAAAATGATACTTTTAATATAAATGATAATTTTTTTTATAAAAATAATACTAATAATAATATTAATGATATTTTAAATAAAAATTTTAATGATGCTTATAATAATGATAATAATAATAATAATTTATAATAACAATAATGATCATAATAATAAATATAATAAGTAAAGACTACCTCTAGAAAACAAGTTTCCTAAAAAAAAAAACGCCACAGATTAGGAATGAACTTACGACCTCTAGCTTGGCAACCACGATCCTATCCACTGCTCCATTGTCTCTTTACTGATTCATTTGATACTTAATTTGTTTTAACTAAATTTTGGCCCGTGTAGTAATTTGGTTTCGGCCCAATAATAGAAACATAGTGGCCTTTACTCGATCGGTCCAACCGTAAATTGATTCATATCTCTAAGGCCCAAGCCCAGCTTTCATTTAAATAAAAGAAAAAGATTAAAGTTGTCTAGGCCTGGTTTCGAACTAACGACCTCTTGTACACCATCACACTACTCAACCATTGCACTGCCTTGCACCTTTCTATTTTATTTTAGCTTTTAAATCTACCTATACTATGTTTATGTTTCCTTCTCCTTTATCAAAATTAATTGACTCTGACCCATCTTCATCTATCCCAAGCATCATTATCAACTTGTCGGTCAAAACAATAATTGAAGACAGGAATATTTCGAGCAGTAAAATGGTGATTTTTAAGTGACTTGAGATAAGTAGACAATAAAAAGAATAGGTATAGTAGCATGTTGCAGAAGCATACGAGTGATTTAAGAGTGGCTGTTTTAGAGTGGTGTATGATGGTTTCAGGACAGCGTAACAACAGCAAAGACAGTGATAAATAATAGAAGTTCGTAACAGAGAATCGAAGTGGGACGTTAGTTGCACAGAAGCATTTCGAAGAAGAAAAGAAAAGAAAGAAGAGGAGAGAAAAGAAGAAAAAAAAAATATAACGGGGTGATGTCGGTGGTGGCCAGTTGTATTGTGGTGGTAGCCGGTGTATACGGTTGTGATGGTTTTTACGAAGAGGAGAGGTAGTAGAGAGAGATAAGGTGGTGATCATGGTGGTGGATTATGAAGATGGTGATTCACGAAGAGGGTGACGATCAAATGGGTTTGGTAACGGTGGAGGTTCTCGTGGGTATTGGTTGGTGTTAGTTTTCAAGATATCTAAACACGAATACGGATTATAGTAGTAGTAGCTAAATCATGGGTGTTTGGGTTGTTCACTTATGAAACAATAAAAAGGAAAAGAAAAATGGTGAATATGGTGGATTTCGGTATTTAAACGGCTCAAGCAGAGCAACATACCGATCGTTAAAGTTCGTTGGAATGCACGAAGAGGTCCCGAGTTTACTTGGGAGCGAGAGGATCAAATGAAACAAAAATACCCGCATTTGTTTCCCGATGACGCAAAATAGGTACGATTTTAAAATTTCGGGACGAAATTTATTTAACGGGTAGGTACTGTAATGACCCGGACTTTTTCGATCAATTTATACTTATAAGATTAATATTTACATAAATTAAACCTTACCAACATGATAAGCAATCTAAATTGTTGAGATTTATGTTTTTGAAAAGAGTTTTACACAACGTTTGACCGTCCAATTTGACCGATGATATCACGAACTATATAACATACGATAATTATACGTTTATGTATATATATGTATTTATATATATTTAACATGATCTAAGGATGTTTAACATCTCATTGGGTACTAATAACAATGAGTTATAAGTATATTTTGAAACTACTAACTTAAGTTTTCAAAACGATAACTATACGTAACGTTCTTCGACATAAATACTTATAACCTATAATACTTATACATGCATCGTATAGATATGTATTTTATCACTTTTAAAGGGCTTACATACATAAAACAATATAAGTATATTTACAAAAGATAGCTATATTTGAATCCTCGTTCCGTTTTCTCAAAGATTTCTACACGTATATCTAGGGTATATGTACCCGTATCATACGCAGCTTCTAGATGTATTTACTATTGGTATATACCAATAAAAATCTGCTCCTTAGCAGCCTTAAATGATTAAGAAACATGTGGAACCAACCATTTGTCAAGTAGCATGAATTATTTAGCAAGAAAACAAAGTTAGGTATCTTTTTTTTCCTTTATAACCTAAAAACGTTTTTATGCATGCACACCATTTCTTCACCCCATTTTCTCATACTTACACTCCCATTTCTCTCTCAAAATACTCTTAACTTCATACTTGATCATCTCCAAGCATTTTCCCCATCATTTAGCTTCAAAAACAACCCTTAATCATCATAAGAAAAACCATACAAGAACACTTCAAGAATCCTTTCAAGAACACAAGTTTACTTCCAATCTTTCATCCAATTCCATCACTCTTTTGGTTCTAGGTTCTTACTCCTCTTTTACAGCAATCTTGTCCAAGTAACTTGAGGTAGTAACTTTGTTCATAACCTTATTCGATTCATATATATATAGCTATCTTATTTTATGGTATAAAATTTTAACAACAAGAACATAGTTTGAATGTTTTCAAACTTGTTTGCAAACTAAATAGATCCTTCTAACTTAACTTTTAAAATACTTCAAGACCTGTAATATAACTTAAATATATGCTAATTTAATAAGGTATAACTTGGTTTTTCAAAGAACACCTTAAAACTGAATCTACGGTGTCGGAGTGTAACTGGGGGTTGTTTTGGGTTGGATAATTAAAAACTATTTTGAACTTTGAATTGGAGGTTTATTTTCTGGAAAATTGATATATACTATGAATATGTTAACACATAAAAATTTCATGATTTAACTCAAAGTATAAGTATTTTTAGAAAAATAATCATTTAAGGTTGTTTACATGATGGAAAATGATCAACTCCATAAGTTTCACTAAAGTTTGACCTATGACCTGTGATTTCGAATACAAACTAAGGTATTTACAGTTCATAGTCTTAAAGAGGGACTCGATCCAAGGAAGTGGCAAGTTGAACCAACGAAAACGGAGTTGTAACGAAGAAACTATGACCAAAACGAAATCGGATATCCAAGACTAATTTAGCTACGTGATTAATTGGAAAAAAATTAAATAAATCACATCTTTCTAAAATAACATGATATTTTATATATATGTACTCATAATTTAATTTTATATGGTTCAGGATTACCCGTAAATAATACGAGAAGATTAATCATAAGATCCCATGATTGTACGCAACACGTCATTTGACAACACCGGTACTTTATGTACGCAACACATCATTTGACAACACCGGTACCATGGGTCAAGATTAATCTCGACCAATACATATACGATGGGGTTTTTATTTATTTCATTGGGGGTTTATTAATCACCTAAAAATGAACCATTAAAATTGAATTACTAACATCAGACTGCTAACTACGGACTAAGGAATTATTAAAAGTATTAAAAGTATAATATGTATATATATGTGACGGTTGTTTAAAAAGAAAAAGGTATTGATATATTATATATGGATAGGTTTGTGATATCAATCGGAGACCAAGTCAAAATTACATATCTTCAAGACGAAAGTGAGTATATAGTCCCACTTTTAAACTCTAAGTATTTCGGGATGAGAATACATGTATTTTATGTTTTACGTTATGGACACAAGTAACTGAAAAATATATTCTACGTTGAGTTGTACCACTGGCATACTTCCCTGTAGCTTGGTAACTGTTATTTACAGCGGTATTGTAAACGCGAATCCTGTTGATAGATCTATCGGGCCTGACAACCCCAACCGGACTGGACGACCAGTATTCAACGGTTGCACAGTACTTCGTTTTGTGACTACACTTGGTACGGTGTAGTAAGATTTCATAATAAAGGGAATATGCGACGTGATTAAATGTTAAGTATGGTTACCAAGTGCTCAACCACTTAGAATATTTTTATTAAAATGTTTATATATGAAATCTTGTGGTCTATATTTATATCGCTGCCGGCATTAAACCTATATCTCACCAACTTTATGTTGACGTTTTAAACATGTCTATTCTCAGGTGATAATTAGAAGCTTCCGCTGCAACATGTTGAATTTAAACAAGATCTTGAGTATGCATATTTGTGTCAAAAATAAAACTGCATATCGGAGGATTTGTAATGTAAAATATGCTAGAAATCGTATTGTTATCATCACATGTAAAGTTTGTAAGTCTAAGATTATCGCTAAACGATAATCATCTTTATTTTGTCTAAAGCTTGTATCAAAATAAGAATTATGGTTTGTAATGTAAAATATATGCAGTTGTTCTTTTAAAAATGTCGCATATAGAGGTCAATACCTCGCAATGAAATCATACGTTATCTAACACGTTCTTATGGTTAAGGACGGGTTATGACATGTGGTATCAGCGGATGACTTAATTTGTACTTGAGAATAACATGCTTTAAAATGTCAACATAAAGTTGGTGAGATATATAGGTTTGATGCTAGCAGCGTTATAACAATAATGAACCACAAGATTTCATATATATACATAATACACTCGCAAGTGTATGGAAAAGACGTTGAGCACTTGGTAACCATACTTAACATTTAAATCACAGCAGCATACTCTTAAATAAACCCTACACCGTACCAAGTGTAGTAACGAAACGAAGTACTGTGCAACCGTTAAAAACTGGTCGTCCAGCCCGGTTGGGGTTGTCAGGCCCGATAGATCTATCAACAGGATTCGCGTTTACGCTCCTCACGTAAATATTAGCTACCAAGTATAAAGAGATATGCCATGGTACAACTCAACGTAGAATTCATTTTTGATCACTTGTGTCCATAACGTAAATCATTTATAAAATCAGCGCATGTATTCTCAGCCCAAAAATATTTAGAGTTTAAAAAGGGATCTATATACTCACCTAATGTATTTTGTAGTAAAAATACATATAACATCATTGATCAAGTATAAGGTTGGCCTCGGATTCACGAACCTATATCAATTGTATATTTATTAACACATAATTGTAATCGGACGAGTTTATATATATTAATAGTAGGTTTATTATATTTTATGATATTTAGTTACATTTTATATATTTAATTTATATATTTTATATGTATACTAATATCTATTTTTCTTGAAAAAAATATATTTATTCTTAAAATCTATCTTCATAATTCTACTAGTTTTAAAATAATTAGTTTCCATTTTTTTTTTAAACCATGTGATAATGATTATAATAATAATAATGTTAATATTAATAAATGATAATACTTAATAATATAATAATGTTAATAACTAATCATAATAACCTAATAATAATAATAATAATAATAATAATAATAATAATAATAATAATAATAATAATAATAATAATAATAATAATAATAATAATAATAAATATTAGAATGACTATCTTCTTGTAACAAGCCCTAAAAAAATTTGCTCTTGTCAAGACTCGAACCCATAACCTCTCGTTCGACAAACACAACACCTTAACCATCTGAACTGAACAGCTTATCTATTTTATTTTATCACCCAATTATATTTTACCCTTTCGATTCTGTGTTCCTTTTGTTAAAACAAATTGAATCGACCAGCCATTTTCAAACGCCTAGGCCCATCAGAACTTAAAAGTTCTTGATCCAATAACACAATTAAAATCACGGCCCACAACATGGAACAAGGGTAATTCGATTTACTGATTAGTGGAACGGTTTCTTTAAAAAAAAATATAATTATGCCGCTTATTCATTGGATACTCAATAGACAGATTCCTTGCACTACAAATTGTCGGCCAACATAATGTTTGAATCAAAAAGTCAAGCTTATACATTTGCAAGTGGTTTCTAATAACTCAAGTGGGGTTCGGTTTTTAAGATATATCTCCATAAGTTCATTCTTCCTCTTTGACATATTAGACATCATCACCCTTGTACACGTCCTCTCATTTATATTAATTCGCATGTGAATACGTGGGTTTTATACTGTTGACCCACCACAACAAAGTATCGCTTATTTATATTATCCAGTGGAAACCTTTTGTTCGATTGTGGTGGTGAACGGTTTCAGAAGATGAGGTGATGTTTATGATTGTTAGATGAGGGTGAGTTTGGTGATAGTTTACATGATGGTGATCGTATTTTCGGTTTGAAACAGGAATATAACAGCTAGTATAGCAGCAATATTTAACAAGATGGCAGTTGATGGGTTGGGCCGTAATACAAAAAGAAAGGATCAAAGGGTGTTCGGTTTTATGTTAAAGATGGTGAGGTCGTGATTAAAAGGTGACGGGTGGGTGTATGGTGATGGTGGCTCGATGGTAGTTAAGTGGGTGGTGGTTTCGGTTTGGGTTGGACGAAACAATAATGTAAAGGATGGTGAAGTGGTGGTGACTTCGGTTAAGAACTAACTCGATCTAAAAATCAATGAATCCAAATTAGTTGTTCATTGATGAAGATCAACGAGGTTTCGGTTTGATGTTTAAGGAGAATGAAGAAGGGATGATGGTAGTTTGTTGTGATGGGTGGTGGAAGGTGTTCATGATAGTTGGTCGTGGTTTGGTGCTCGGTTACATGGTGGAATCTTCAATGGTGGTGTTTTATGAATAAGGTGGTGGCGAGTGTTGGTGGCCGAAGGTGTTGTAAGGTGGCGGTGTCTCATGGTGAAATTGTGGTGATTTCGGTTGGGATGCTTTTGTATTGATCGAATGATATTGAGGGTAAGGTGGTTTGAACCGGTTGTGGGTTTTGACGTTGGTGATAGTTTGGTGGTCTCGGTTCCACCTAAACATAAACAAGAACAATAAGTAGCAAGGACGGGTGGAGGATGGTTTGTGATGGTGGGTTGATGTATAATTGAAGAAGAAGAAGGTTTGTCCCCGGTTGATAGAAAACAAGGAAGGAGATGAATAAGAATAGTGGTGGGTTTGGTGAAAGCCAGAAAGTGAGTGTTAGTGGATGCATTTACACGTATATAGATATTATATATATAGACCTATAATCAGATAAAAATATAATATAAATATATATATATATGATAATTATAATCCTCAATCAGCGGAAAATGGGAAACAGAAATCAAGAATCAACAGTAAGCCATCGAATATTTGTTTGATTATACCGACAGTTTTGTCACGGACTGCTAAAACGTACTCCGTTGTTAAATCAGTGGCGGATAAAAAGTCTCATAAAAATCCCAAACTTTTAAATTAAATTCCTTTATTTATTTCAGTCATTATGGTATAAAATTCAGTCACTATCTACTAAATAAAAATTTACATTAATTTTTCACTCCCAGCCTTAAGTAGAATATAAAAATTTTTAAAATTAAACAAATAGTTACTAATTATATTTTTAATAAGCCTATAGTTTATATAACTAAATACATTAAATATATGTTTTCAAATAAATAAATTTAATATTTAATATTATATATTCATAATTAGTATTCATGTACATATATATACACACTTAAATATATAAGAATCTATTTACAAATAGTTGTTCGTGAATCGTTGGGCTTGGTCAAAGGGTAACTAGTTATCCAAACATAGATTTCAAACTTTCTAGACTCAATTTAACAGATTTTGCTTATCGTGTCGGAAACATATAAAGATTAAGGTTTAAATTTGGTCAGAAATTTCCGGTTCGTTACAGTACCCACCCGTTAAATAAATTTCGTCCCCGAAATTTGGTAGAGATTGTCATAAATAACAATAGGAATGTTTTCATGACAAATATGAGGTAATAATAGAGTTTTATCATTATCGGAAGATATGGATAGAACAATTCGATCATGTGAAGCGCACGAGTGAAGCTATCACAAAAGAATAAAATGAGTGAATATGAAATTGTTTTAACCGATGACGTGACTAGAATTGATTTCCAGAATTTTAAGGGATTCATGGAAAATCTTACGTAATAAGATTTGATTCTTTGGCGATCAGGATCTTCTTTGGCAAATCTGTTTTGATTTCTTTGTCGGATATTTCACTATAAATTCACCCCTTCATTTCCTTATTCTCCATACCATCTATTCTTTCTTCCTCTACTCATTCCTTAATATGCTCCATCCAATCCTGATTCTTATTATACTTCTAACTTTCATATGTTTCATTCTTCTCTTTCATCTGTCGCCAGAAGAATCTATTCACTTTTATGATTTCCTTGGAATTATATTGTTTCTAATTCTCCCGTGTCTTTACGTTGCGATACGTATTGATATACACGGTTTGTAGTTTCTGGGTGGTTGTTGGGTTTTATATCTTTCCTTATACTTTGATGTTATTGCTTTTGTTTTCTATAATCATTGTCATTCACAGTTAATATTCTTTCCTAATTGCTGCGATCTTTACTACAATTTTTATTTCGGAGCTTCATTCTTTTTCTTTTCCTCCTCTTCAACTAAGCATCTTTTGTAATGGTCCGGAATTCGTAGGTATGAGGTTTGGAATGAGCATAGCTAATGTTCTAAGAAAGAAAGGGTATTGGCACAATTTTGATTTGTTAAATTACCCGAATACCCTGGAAAAGATAGAACTAACAAGACGATATGTTCCTAATACGTTTGGGGATTAGATAGAATGTAAGAGCCGTGTAACATGGCACATGATGACGGTACTGTGAATCATCATATTCCATTAGAAACTTAACATGACTTACTGTAATATAATAAAGTTGATCAAGTTTCATTATATTATACTAATTCATGCATCAGTTTCCAACACTACTTCAAAACATTCATATTTTAATTTCGAAGGTTTCAGAATTTAGAAACTAACACAGTTTCTTTTATTTTATAACGCATATATTACGGAGAGATACATGATCGCAGATAGGAATAGTTGTGAAAAGATCTCCAGAAATATGGAGAATATGTATAACGGAAGGTATGAAGATATCTTATAATATCTAAGATAAGTTGATGATGAAGAATATCATCCGAAAAGGTTTAGAATATCGAGTAGGGTTCTTACTAACGGTTTCAGCAGGTACTAAATCGTTTGGATTCTTTGAAGTCGGGTTCCATTCTTTGTGATTTATTCACAACCTCTTTCATACTTTGCTCAATCCATTTTCCTTCTCTTTTTCTGAGCTTTACCAACCTGCTGTACTTTATCGTTAACCTTTGACTTGTTAAAGTCATTTACAGTTTTTGCTGCTTCATCAGCATTTCAAGAGCTTCTTCATAGTTCAGGATGTTTTTCAGAAACTTCACATTCGAAGTACGAAATTCTTAAAGATAAACGTTGTAGGTATAACTGGAGGAGTTCTGCGAGATTTTCAAAATACTGATTGCTGATTTTACCAAGGGAATGACGAGCTGCTGGTACGTCTGCTGATGACGCCACGGAATATAAAAGGTTCTTCGGTAATGACGGCGAAAGAATAACGTATATATCGAGATTATAATAAGAGTAGTCTTACTGAGAAGTCGAAGTGGAGTTGTGACAAAATTTGGCTACTTTGAAAAGGAATTCGATGCGGATATGTTTTAACTATAACTTTGGTTTCGAAAATTTTTCAGGTACATAACTGTATGCATAAATCTTTCTTTCGCAGACGAGGTGCGGCTGGTTCAACTTCTCGATCGCGGTGTTTTCATGAATCATGAAAAGTTTGAACGCGAAATATAATTGTGGAGGTACAAATGAGGTTCAAGATAAAATCATGTGGCAAACTTGAAGAATTGTTTAGTTTCATATGTTATAATCAACATTTTAATTCATTTTAATTGTCCAAAGTTAGCAGTCCAATAGTCCGATAAATTCATATATATAATATTCGAATTACTTAATACGTATCGTGACCCGTGTACCGGTCTCGGTGTCGATCACAACTCAAAGTATATATATATTTTGGAATCAACTCCAACCCTGTATAGCCAACTCCCACCTTCACATATAGAGTGTCTACGGTTGTTCCGAAATATATATATAGATGGGTCGATATGATAAGTCGAAACCTTGTATTCGTGTCCCGTTATTTAAAGTGCATAAAATAAATAAATATATATCATGACCCATTATACAACGTGTTATCTCAGAATTAATCCGACGTATTGTTGTACATGTGTCCCGACAGTATGTACAATGCAGAAATTTAAAATTGCGAGAATGTAAATTGCGATAAATTAAATGTTAATCAGTTAGTTGGGAACAGTTAGCCGGAACAGTTAGCGTGGAATCCTTAACAGATTTTTAATTAGTTATTTCGTGTGTTTCTAACAATTTTTAATTTGTCCAATATTTCTTCTTTATGCCACTTGTTGGATTCGGGTAGGTAAAATCCAAATATGAAATTTAAATGGAAATGATTAATCTGGAATAAACGGATACGTATATCGGTGATTGCAAGTAGGGTAGCAAATGACCGTTGAATCAGATTCGAAAAATGTACTGTGTAACTTATTAATGTGAAATCTAAATACTCATCGGGTACTACCCACCCGTTAAAATATTTTCATCATTAACAGTTTGTACGAGAGAATTTTTAATTACAATCTTTATGAATATATACTTGCATATATATTTTCATCGAATGTAATCTTGGATTTAATGAGTCAATAAGATATTAAACTCATTTGTTTTATCGTTAATACTGGATTACATGATCTCTAAAACATTAGAGATTTCATAATCACCATGTCGAACGAAGATATATGAGGTAGAATGTTACGTAAAGCGAAGGTAATCGATGTAGAATGATATATAGAACGAAGATTATACTTGAAGTACAGATGATGATATTGAGGCATATGATGTTGACATCCAAGGTACAGATCGTGACGTTGAGATTTATGACGTGATTGTGGTTGGTGTGATAAGAGTATTGTCGGCGTTGATGATGGTGGTACGGTTTATGCTGCTGGTGATTGCTGCTGGTGTTTGTAACCTCCGCACCAGATTTTCCAAAGCCATTACTCGAGCACGTAGTTCGTTAACTTCTTATATTATGTCGAAATGATTTACGATTGAAACGAGCGGGTGAGTAAGATTCAAATATAGGATAATATGTAATCGTGACGAGATACTCTAGAAATGAGAGGGTAAATGGTTTCTTGAACAGGTTCGCCGGTAAGTGCTTTCAGGTTCATCGCCAAGAGGGCAATTTGAGAAGTATCTTTGATGTGAAATGATTTTCGAATATAGGATGATATTCTAACTTCATAGAATATCTGTAATACTAAAGATTTCGTAGCCTACAGAGGAACTTACGGCATATGACAAGCAAGTCTACAGATGCGCTAAGATATGAATTTTTGTCTATACACTATCGATGCACTAAATGCAGTAAGATGTGTCTAGACTAAAGAATGATAAGCAAGCAATTCCCTAAGGATGATAAGCAAATGATTTCCGACTAGAAATTGATAAGCAAAACTTTTTGACATGCAGACACGGTCAAAGTCCAGACTCACTAATGTATCCTAACAACTACTAGTCAGACACACTAATGCAAGGCCTGGTTCGCTAAGACCACCGCTCTGATACCATTCTGTCAAACCCCGTCCAAGTCCCCCTGGACGAAATCATCAATATCTGGTCTCATTCCGATGATCGACTCCAAGTAATGTCTTTAGTATGAGCTAATGCACAGCGGATGACTTAATTTGTACCTGAGAATAACATGCTTTAAAATGTCAACATAAAGTTGGTGAGATATATAGGTTTGATGCTAGCAGCGTTATAACAATAATGGACCACAAGATTTCATATATATACATAATACACTCGCAAGTGTATGGAAAAGACGTTGAGCACTTGGTAACCATACTTAACATTTAAATCACAGCAGCATACTCTTAAATAAACCCTACACCGTACCAAGTGTAGTAACGAAACGAAGTACTATGCAACCGTTAAAAACTGGTCGTCCAGCCCGGTTGGGGTTGTCAGGCCCGATAGATCTATCAACAGGATTCGCGTTTACGCTCCTCACGTAAATATTAGCTACCAAGTATAAAGAGATATGCCATGGTACAACTCAACGTAGAATTCATTTTTGATCACTTGTGTCCATAACGTAAATCATTTATAAAATCAGCGCATGTATTCTCAGCCCAAAAATATTTAGAGTTTAAAAAGGGATCTATATACTCACCTAATGTATTTTGTAGTAAAAATACATATAACATCATTGATCAAGTATAAGGTTGGCCTCGGATTCACGAACCTATATCAATTGTATATTTATTAACACATAATTGTAATCGGACGAGTTTATATATATTAATAGTAGGTTTGTTATATTTTATGATATTTAGTTACATTTTATATATTTAATTTATATATTTTATATGTATACTAATATCTATTTTTCTTGAAAAAAATATATTTATTCTTAAAATCTATCTTCATAATTCTACTAGTTTTAAAATAATTAGTTTCCATTTTTTTTTAAACCATGTGATAATGATTATAATAATAATAATGTTAATATTAATAAATGATAATACTTAATAATATAATAATGTTAATAACTAATCATAATAACCTAATAATAATAATAATAATAATAATAATAATAATAATAATAATAATAATAATAATAATAATAATAATAATAATAATAATAATAAATATTAGAATGGCTACCTTCTTGTAACAAGCCCTAAAAAAATTTGCTCTTGTCAAGACTCGAACCCATAACCTCTCGTTCGACAAACACAACACCTTAACCATCTGAACTGAACAGCTTATCTATTTTATTTTATCACCCAATTATATTTTACCCTTTCGATTATGTGTTCCTTTTGTTAAAACAAATTGAATCGACCAGCCATTTTCAAACGCCTAGGCCCATCAGAACTTAAAAGTTCTTGATCCAATAACACAATTAAAATCACGGCCCACAACATGGAACAAGAGTAATTCGATTTACTGATTAGTGGAACGGTTTCTTTAAAAAAATAATATAATTATGCCGCTTATTCATTGGATACTCAATAGACAGATTCCTTGCACTACAAATTGTCGGCCAACATAATGTTTGAATCAAAAAGTCAAGCTTATACATTTGCAAGTGGTTTCTAATAACTCAAGTGGGGTTCGGTTTTTAAGATATATCTCCATAAGTTCATTCTTCCTCTTTGACATATTAGACATCATCACCCTTGTACACGTCCTCTCATTTATATTAATTCGCATGTGAATACGTGGGTTTTATACTCTTGACCCACCACAACAAAGTATCGCTTATTTATATTATCCAGTGGAAACCTTTTGTTCGATTGTGGTGGTGAACGGTTTCAGAAGATGAGGTGATGTTTATGATTGTTAGATGAGGGTGAGTTTGGTGATAGTTTACATGATGGTGATCGTATTTTCGGTTTGAAACAGGAATATAACAGCTAGTATAGCAGCAATATTTAACAAGATGGCAGTTGATGGGTTGGGCCGTAATACAAAAAGAAAGGATCAAAGGGTGTTCGGTTTTATGTTAAAGATGGTGAGGTCGTGATTAAAAGGTGACGGGTGGGTGTATGGTGATGGTGGCTCGATGGTAGTTAAGTGGGTGGTGGTTTCGGTTTGGGTTGGACGAAACAATAATGTAAAGGATGGTGAAGTGGTGGTGACTTCGGTTAAGAACTAACTCGATCTAAAAATCAATGAATCCAAATTAGTTGTTCATTGATGAAGATCAACGAGGTTTCGGTTTGATGTTTAAGGAGAATGAACAAGGGATGATGGTAGTTTGTTGTGATGGGTGGTGGAAGGTGTTCATGATAGTTGGTCGTGGTTTGGTGCTCGGTTACATGGTGGAATCTTCAATGGTGGTGTTTTATGAATAAGGTGATGGCGAGTGTTGGTGGCCGAAGGTGTTGTAAGGTGGCGGTGTCTCATGGTGAAATTGTGGTGATTTCGGTTGGGATGCTTTTGTATTGATCGAATGATATTGAGGGTAAGGTGGTTTGAACCGGTTGTGGGTTTTGACGTTGGTGATAGTTTGGTGGTCTCGGTTCCACCTAAACATAAACAAGAACAATAAGTAGCAAGGACGGGTGGAGGATGGTTTGTGATGGTGGGTTGATGTATAATTGAAGAAGAAGAAGGTTTGTCCCCGGTTGATAGAAAACAAGGAAGGAGATGAATAAGAATAGTGGTGGGTTTGGTGAAAGCCAGAAAGTGAGTGTTAGTGGATGCATTTACACGTATATAGATATTATATATATAGACCTATAATCAGATAAAAATATAATATAAATATATATATATATGATAATTATAATCCTCAATCAGCGGAAAATGGGAAACAGAAATCAAGAATCAACAGTAAGCCATCGAATATTTGTTTGATTATACCGACAGTTTTGTCACGGACTGCTAAAACGTACTCCGTTGTTAAATCAGTGGCGGATAAAAAGTCTCATAAAAATCCCAAACTTTTAAATTAAATTCCTTTATTTATTTCAGTCATTATGGTATAAAATTCAGTCACTATCTACTAAATAAAAATTTACATTAATTTTTCACTCCCAACCTTAAGTAGAATATAAAAATTTTTAAAATTAAACAAATAGTTACTAATTATATTTTTAATAAGCCTATAGTTTATATAACTAAATACATTAAATATATGTTTTCAAATAAATAAATTTAATATTTAATATTATATATTCATAATTAGTATTCATGTACATATATATACACACTTAAATATATAAGAATCTATTTACAAATAGTTGTTCGTGAATCGTTGGGCTTGGTCAAAGGGTAACTAGTTATCCAAACATAGATTTCAAACTTTCTAGACTCAATTTAACAGATTTTGCTTATCGTGTCGGAAACATATAAAGATTAAGGTTTAAATTTGGTCAGAAATTTCCGGTTCGTTACTTCTGTCAAACCCCGTCCAAGTCCCCCTGGACGAAATCATCAATATCTGGTCTCATTCCGATGATCGACTCCAAGTAATGTCTTTAGTATGAGCTAATGCACAGCGGATGACTTAATTTGTACCTGAGAATAACATGCTTTAAAATGTCAACATAAAGTTGGTGAGATATATAGGTTTGATGCTAGCAGCGTTATAACAATAATGGACCACAAGATTTCATATATATACATAATACACTCGCAAGTGTATGGAAAAGACGTTGAGCACTTGGTAACCATACTTAACATTTAAATCACAGCAGCATTCTCTTAAATAAACCGTACACCGTACCAAGTGTAGTAACGAAACGAAGTACTGTGCAACCGTTAAAAACTGGTCGTCCAGCCCGGTTGGGGTTGTCAGGCCCGATAGATCTATCAACAGGATTCGCGTTTACGCTCCTCACGTAAATATTAGCTACCAAGTATAAAGAGATATGCCATGGTACAACTCAACGTAGAATTCATTTTTGATCACTTGTGTCCATAACGTAAATCATTTATAAAATCAGCGCATGTATTCTCAGCCCAAAAATATTTAGAGTTTAAAAAGGGATCTATATACTCACCTAATGTATTTTGTAGTAAAAATACATATAACATCATTGATCAAGTATAAGGTTGGCCTCGGATTCACGAACCTATATCAATTGTATATTTATTAACACATAATTGTAATCGGACGAGTTTATATATATTAATAGTAGGTTTGTTATATTTTATGATATTTAGTTACATTTTATATATTTAATTTATATATTTTATATGTATACTAATATCTATTTTTCTTGAAAAAAATATATTTATTCTTAAAATCTATCTTCATAATTCTACTAGTTTTAAAATAATTAGTTTCCATTTTTTTTTTAAACCATGTGATAATGATTATAATAATAATAATGTTAATATTAATAAATGATAATACTTAATAATATAATAATGTTAATAACTAATCATAATAACCTAATAATAATAATAATAATAATAATAATAATAATAATAATAATAATAATAATAATAATAATAATAATAATAATAATAAATATTAGAATGGCTACCTTCTTGTAACAAGCCCTAAAAAAATTTGCTCTTGTCAAGACTCGAACCCATAACCTCTCGTTCGACAAACACAACACCTTAACCATCTGAACTGAACAACTTATCTATTTTATTTTATCACCCAATTATATTTTACCCTTTCGATTCTGTGTTCCTTTTGTTAAAACAAATTGAATCGACCAGCCATTTTCAAACGCCTAGGCCCATCAGAACTTAAAAGTTCTTGATCCAATAACACAATTAAAATCACGGCCCACAACATGGAACAAGAGTAATTCGATTTACTGATTAGTGGAACGGTTTCTTTAAAAAAAAATATAATTATGCCGCTTATTCATTGGATACTCAATAGACAGATTCCTTGCACTACAAATTGTCGGCCAACATAATGTTTGAATCAAAAAGTCAAGCTTATACATTTGCAAGTGGTTTCTAATAACTCAAGTGGGGTTCGGTTTTTAAGATATATCTCCATAAGTTCATTCTTCCTCTTTGACATATTAGACATCATCACCCTTGTACACGTCCTCTCATTTATATTAATTCGCATGTGAATACGTGGGTTTTATACTCTTGACCCACCACAACAAAGTATCGCTTATTTATATTATCCAGTGGAAACCTTTTGTTCGATTGTGGTGGTGAACGGTTTCAGAAGATGAGGTGATGTTTATGATTGTTAGATGAGGGTGACTTTGGTGATAGTTTACATGATGGTGATCGTATTTTCGGTTTGAAACAGGAATATAACAGCTAGTATAGCAGCAATATTTAACAAGATGGCAGTTGATGGGTTGGGCCGTAATACAAAAAGAAAGGATCAAAGGGTGTTCGGTTTTATGTTAAAGATGGTGAGGTCGTGATTAAAAGGTGACGGGTGGGTGTATGGTGATGGTGGCTCGATGGTAGTTAAGTGGGTGGTGGTTTCGGTTTGGGTTGGACGAAACAATAATGTAAAGGATGGTGAAGTGGTGGTGACTTCGGTTAAGAACTAACTCGATCTAAAAATCAATGAATCCAAATTAGTTGTTCATTGATGAAGATCAACGAGGTTTCGGTTTGATGTTTAAGGAGAATGAACAAGGGATGATGGTAGTTTGTTGTGATGGGTGGTGGAAGGTGTTCATGATAGTTGGTCGTGGTTTGGTGCTCGGTTACATGGTGGAATCTTCAATGGTGGTGTTTTATGAATAAGGTGGTGGCGAGTGTTGGTGGCCGAAGGTGTTGTAAGGTGGCGGTGTCTCATGGTGAAATTGTGGTGATTTCGGTTGGGATGCTTTTGTATTGATCGAATGATATTGAGGGTAAGGTGGTTTGAACCGGTTGTGGGTTTTGACGTTGGTGATAGTTTGGTGGTCTCGGTTCCACCTAAACATAAACAAGAACAATAAGTAGCAAGGACGGGTGGAGGATGGTTTGTGATGGTGGGTTGATGTATAATTGAAGAAGAAGAAGGTTTGTCCCCGGTTGATAGAAAACAAGGAAGGAGATGAATAAGAATAGTGGTGGGTTTGGTGAAAGCCAGAAAGTGAGTGTTAGTGGATGCATTTACACGTATATAGATATTATATATATAGACCTATAATCAGATAAAAAATATAATATAATAATAATATATATATGATAATTATAATCCTCAATCAGTGGAAAATGGGAAACAGAAATCAAGAATCAACAGTAAGCCATCGAATATTTGTTTGATTATACCGACAGTTTTGTCACGGACTGCTAAAACGTACTCCGTTGTTAAATCAGTGGCGGATAAAAAGTCTCATAAAAATCCCAAACTTTTAAATTAAATTCCTTTATTTATTTCAGTCATTATGGTATAAAATTCAGTCACTATCTACTAAATAAAAATTTACATTAATTTTTCACTCCCAACCTTAAGTAGAATATAAAAATTTTTAAAATTAAACAAATAGTTACTAATTATATTTTTAATAAGCCTATAGTATATATAACTAAATACATTAAATATATGTTTTCAAATAAATAAATTTAATATTTAATATTATATATTCATAATTAGTATTCATGTACATATATATACACACTTAAATATATAAGAATCTATTTACAAATAGTTGTTCGTGAATCGTTGGGCTTGGTCAAAGGGTAACTAGTTATCCAAACATAGATTTCAAACTTTCTAGACTCAATTTAACAGATTTTGCTTATCGTGTCGGAAACATATAAAGATTAAGGTTTAAATTTGGTCAGAAATTTCCGGTTCGTTACTTCTGTCAAACCCCGTCCAAGTCCCCCTGGACGAAATCATCAATATCTGGTCTCATTCCGATGATCGACTCCAAGTAATGTCTTTAGTATGAGCTAATGCACAGCGGATGACTTAATTTGTACCTGAGAATAACATGCTTTAAAATGTCAACATAAAGCTGGTGAGATATATAGGTTTGATGCTAGCAGCGTTATAACAATAATGGACCACAAGATTTCATATATATACATAATACACTCGCAAGTGTATGGAAAAGACGTTGAGCACTTGGTAACCATACTTAACATTTAAATCATAGCAGCATTCTCTTAAATAAACCGTACACCGTACCAAGTGTAGTAACGAAACGAAGTACTGTGCAACCGTTAAAAACTGGTCGTCCAGCCCGGTTGGGGTTGTCAGGCCCGATAGATCTATCAACAGGATTCGCGTTTACGCTCCTCACGTAAATATTAGCTACCAAGTATAAAGAGATATGCCATGGTACAACTCAACGTAGAATTCATTTTTGATCACTTGTGTCCATAACGTAAATCATTTATAAAATCAGCGCATGTATTCTCAGCCCAAAAATATTTAGAGTTTAAAAAGGGATCTATATACTCACCTAATGTATTTTGTAGTAAAAATACATATAACATCATTGATCAAGTATAAGGTTGGCCTCGGATTCACGAACCTATATCAATTGTATATTTATTAACACATAATTGTAATCGGACGAGTTTATATATATTAATAGTAGGTTTGTTATATTTTATGATATTTAGTTACATTTTATATATTTAATTTATTTATTTTATATGTATACTAATATCTATTTTTCTTGAAAAAAATATATTTATTCTTAAAATCTATCTTCAAAATTCTACTAGTTTTAAAATAATTAGTTTCCATTTTTTTTTTAAACCATGTGATAATGATTATAATAATAATAATGTTAATATTAATAAATGATAATACTTAATAATATAATAATGTTAATAACTAATCATAATAACCTAATAATAATAATAATAATAATAATAATAATAATAATAATAATAATAATAATAATAATAAATATTAGAATGGCTACCTTCTTGTAACAAGCCCTAAAAAAATTTGCTCTTGTCAAGACTCGAACCCATAACCTCTCGTTCGACAAACACAACACCTTAACCATCTGAACTGAACAGCTTATCTATTTTATTTTATCACCCAATTATATTTTACCCTTTCGATTCTGTGTTCCTTTTGTTAAAACAAATTGAATCGACCAGCCATTTTCAAACGCCTAGGCCCATCAGAACTTAAAAGTTCTTGATCCAATAACACAATTAAAATCACGGCCCACAACATGGAACAAGAGTAATTCGATTTACTGATTAGTGGAACGGTTTCTTTAAAAAAAAATATAATTATGCCGCTTATTCATTGGATACTCAATAGACAGATTCCTTGCACTACAAATTGTCGGCCAACATAATGTTTGAATCAAAAAGTCAAGCTTATACATTTACAAGTGGTTTCTAATAACTCAAGTGGGGTTCGGTTTTTAAGATATATCTCCATAAGTTCATTCTTCCTCTTTGACATATTAGACATCATCACCCTTGTACACGTCCTCTCATTTATATTAATTCGCATGTGAATACGTGGGTTTTATACTCTTGACCCACCACAACAAAGTATCGCTTATTTATATTATCCAGTGGAAACCTTTTGTTCGATTGTGGTGGTGAACGGTTTCAGAAGATGAGGTGATGTTTATGATTGTTAGATGAGGGTGAGTTTGGTGATAGTTTACATGATGGTGATCGTATTTTCGGTTTGAAACAGGAATATAACAGCTAGTATAGCAGCAATATTTAACAAGATGGCAGTTGATGGGTTGGGCCGTAATACAAAAAGAAAGGATCAAAGGGTGTTCGGTTTTATGTTAAAGATGGTGAGGTCGTGATTAAAAGGTGACGGGTGGGTGTATGGTGATGGTGGCTCGATGGTAGTTAAGTGGGTGGTGGTTTCGGTTTGGGTTGGACGAAACAATAATGTAAAGGATGGTGAAGTGGTGGTGACTTCGGTTAAGAACTAACTCGATCTAAAAATCAATGAATCCA
The DNA here is from genome assembly GCF_046630445.1 of Rutidosis leptorrhynchoides. Taxonomy (NCBI): domain Eukaryota; kingdom Viridiplantae; phylum Streptophyta; class Magnoliopsida; order Asterales; family Asteraceae; genus Rutidosis; species Rutidosis leptorrhynchoides. The sequence goes on from NC_092343.1 coordinate 245,168,907, forward strand.
AATTAGTTGTTCAATGATGAAGATCAACGAGGTTTCGGTTTGATGTTTAAGGAGAATGAACAAGGGATGATGGTAGTTTGTTGTGATGGGTGGTGGAAGGTGTTCATGATAGTTGGTCGTGGTTTGGTGCTCGGTTACATGGTGGAATCTTCAATGGTGGTGTTTTATGAATAAGGTGGTGGCGAGTGTTGGTGGCCGAAGGTGTTGTAAGGTGGCGGTGTCTCATGGTGAAATTGTGGTGATTTCGGTTGGGATGCTTTTGTATTGATCGAATGATATTGAGGGTAAGGTGGTTTGAACCGGTTGTGGGTTTTGACGTTGGTGATAGTTTGGTGGTCTCGGTTCCACCTAAACATAAACAAGAACAATAAGTAGCAAGGACGGGTGGAGGATGGTTTGTGATGGTGGGTTGATGTATAATTGAAGAAGAAGAAGGTTTGTCCCCGGTTGATAGAAAACAAGGAAGGAGATGAATAAGAATAGTGGTGGGTTTGGTGAAAGCCAGAAAGTGAGTGTTAGTGGATGCATTTACACGTATATAGATATTATATATATAGACCTATAATCAGATAAAAATATAATATAATAATAATATATATATGATAATTATAATCCTCAATCAGTGGAAAATGGGAAACAGAAATCAAGAATCAACAGTAAGCCATCGAATATTTGTTTGATTATACCGACAGTTTTGTCACGGACTGCTAAAACGTACTCCGTTGTTAAATCAGTGGCGGATAAAAAGTCTCATAAAAATCCCAAACTTTTAAATTAAATTCCTTTATTTATTTCAGTCATTATGGTATAAAATTCAGTCACTATCTACTAAATAAAAATTTACATTAATTTTTCACTCCCAACCTTAAGTAGAATATAAAAATTTTTAAAATTAAACAAATAGTTACTAATTATATTTTTAATAAGCCTATAGTTTATATAACTAAATACATTAAATATATGTTTTCAAATAAATAAATTTAATATTTAATATTATATATTCATAATTAGTATTCATGTACATATATATACACACTTAAATATATAAGAATCTATTTACAAATAGTTGTTCGTGAATCGTTGGGCTTGGTCAAAGGGTAACTAGTTATCCAAACATAGATTTCAAACTTTCTAGACTCAATTTAACAGATTTTGCTTATCGTGTCGGAAACATATAAAGATTAAGGTTTAAATTTGGTCAGAAATTTCCGGTTCGTTACTTCTGTCAAACCCCGTCCAAGTCCCCCTGGACGAAATCATCAATATCTGGTCTCATTCCGATGATCGACTCCAAGTAATGTCTTTAGTATGAGCTAATGCACAGCGGATGACTTAATTTGTACCTGAGAATAACATGCTTTAAAATGTCAACATAAAGTTGGTGAGATATATAGGTTTGATGCTAGCAGCGTTATAACAATAATGGACCACAAGATTTCATATATATACATAATACACTCGCAAGTGTATGGAAAAGACGTTGAGCACTTGGTAACCATACTTAACATTTAAATCACAGCAGCATTCTCTTAAATAAACCGTACACCGTACCAAGTGTAGTAACGAAACGAAGTACTGTGCAACCGTTAAAAACTGGTCGTCCAGCCCGGTTGGGGTTGTCAGGCCCGATAGATCTATCAACAGGATTCGCGTTTACGCTCCTCACGTAAATATTAGCTACCAAGTATAAAGAGATATGCCATGGTACAACTCAACGTAGAATTCATTTTTGATCACTTGTGTCCATAACGTAAATCATTTATAAAATCAGCGCATGTATTCTCAGCCCAAAAATATTTAGAGTTTAAAAAGGGATCTATATACTCACCTAATGTATTTTGTAGTAAAAATACATATAACATCATTGATCAAGTATAAGGTTGGCCTCGGATTCACGAACCTATATCAATTGTATATTTATTAACACATAATTGTAATCGGACGAGTTTATATATATTAATAGTAGGTTTGTTATATTTTATGATATTTAGTTACATTTTATATATTTAATTTATATATTTTATATGTATACTAATATCTATTTTTCTTGAAAAAAATATATTTATTCTTAAAATCTATCTTCATAATTCTACTAGTTTTAAAATAATTAGTTTCCATTTTTTTTTTAAACCATGTGATAATGATTATAATAATAATAATGTTAATATTAATAAATGATAATACTTAATAATATAATAATGTTAATAACTAATCATAATAACCTAATAATAATAATAATAATAATAATAATAATAATAATAATAAATATTAGAATGGCTACCTTCTTGTAACAAGCCCTAAAAAAATTTGCTCTTGTCAAGACTCGAACCCATAACCTCTCGTTCGACAAACACAACACCTTAACCATCTGAACTGAACAGCTTATCTATTTTATTTTATCACCCAATTATATTTTACCCTTTCGATTCTGTGTTCCTTTTGTTAAAACAAATTGAATCGACCAGCCATTTTCAAACGCCTAGGCCCATCAGAACTTAAAAGTTCTTGATCCAATAACACAATTAAAATCACGGCCCACAACATGGAACAAGAGTAATTCGATTTACTGATTAGTGGAACGGTTTCTTTAAAAAAAAATATAATTATGCCGCTTATTCATTGGATACTCAATAGACAGATTCCTTGCACTACAAATTGTCGGCCAACATAATGTTTGAATCAAAAAGTCAAGCTTATACATTTGCAAGTGGTTTCTAATAACTCAAGTGGGGTTCGGTTTTTAAGATATATCTCCATAAGTTCATTCTTCCTCTTTGACATATTAGACATCATCACCCTTGTACACGTCCTCTCATTTATATTAATTCGCATGTGAATACGTGGGTTTTATACTCTTGACCCACCACAACAAAGTATCGCTTATTTATATTATCCAGTGGAAACCTTTTGTTCGATTGTGGTGGTGAACGGTTTCAGAAGATGAGGTGATGTTTATGATTGTTAGATGAGGGTGAGTTTGGTGATAGTTTACATGATGGTGATCGTATTTTCGGTTTGAAACAGGAATATAACAGCTAGTATAGCAGCAATATTTAACAAGATGGCAGTTGATGGGTTGGGCCGTAATACAAAAAGAAAGGATCAAAGGGTGTTCGGTTTTATGTTAAAGATGGTGAGGTCGTGATTAAAAGGTGACGGGTGGGTGTATGGTGATGGTGGCTCGATGGTAGTTAAGTGGGTGGTGGTTTCGGTTTGGGTTGGACGAAACAATAATGTAAAGGATGGTGAAGTGGTGGTGACTTCGGTTAAGAACTAACTCGATCTAAAAATCAATGAATCCAAATTAGTTGTTCATTGATGAAGATCAACGAGGTTTCGGTTTGATGTTTAAGGAGAATGAACAAGGGATGATGGTAGTTTGTTGTGATGGGTGGTGGAAGGTGTTCATGATAGTTGGTCGTGGTTTGGTGCTCGGTTACATGGTGGAATCTTCAATGGTGGTGTTTTATGAATAAGGTGGTGGCGAGTGTTGGTGGCCGAAGGTGTTGTAAGGTGGCGGTGTCTCATGGTGAAATTGTGGTGATTTCGGTTGGGATGCTTTTGTATTGATCGAATGATATTGAGGGTAAGGTGGTTTGAACCGGTTGTGGGTTTTGACGTTGGTGATAGTTTGGTGGTCTCGGTTCCACCTAAACATAAACAAGAACAATAAGTAGCAAGGACGGGTGGAGGATGGTTTGTGATGGTGGGTTGATGTATAATTGAAGAAGAAGAAGGTTTGTCCCCGGTTGATAGAAAACAAGGAAGGAGATGAATAAGAATAGTGGTGGGTTTGGTGAAAGCCAGAAAGTGAGTGTTAGTGGATGCATTTACACGTATATAGATATTATATATATAGACCTATAATCAGATAAAAAATATAATATAATAATAATATATATATATGATAATTATAATCCTCAATCAGTGGAAAATGGGAAACAGAAATCAAGAATCAACAGTAAGCCATCGAATATTTGTTTGATTATACCGACAGTTTTGTCACGGACTGCTAAAACGTACTCCGTTGTTAAATCAGTGGCGGATAAAAAGTCTCATAAAAATCCCAAACTTTTAAATTAAATTCCTTTATTTATTTCAGTCATTATGGTATAAAATTCAGTCACTATCTACTAAATAAAAATTTACATTAATTTTTCACTCCCAACCTTAAGTAGAATATAAAAATTTTTAAAATTAAACAAATAGTTACTAATTATATTTTTAATAAGCCTATAGTTTATATAACTAAATACATTAAATATATGTTTTCAAATAAATAAATTTAATATTTAATATTATATATTCATAATTAGTATTCATGTACATATATATACACACTTAAATATATAAGAATCTATTTACAAATAGTTGTTCGTGAATCGTTGGGCTTGGTCAAAGGGTAACTAGTTATCCAAACATAGATTTCAAACTTTCTAGACTCAATTTAACAGATTTTGCTTATCGTGTCGGAAACATATAAAGATTAAGGTTTAAATTTGGTCAGATATTTCCGGTTCGTTACAGTACCCACCCGTTAAATAAATTTCGTCCCCGAAATTTGGTAGAGATTGTCATAAATAACAATAGGAATGTTTTCATGACAAATATGAGGTAATAATAGAGTTTTATCATTATCGGAAGATATGGATAGAACAATTCGATCATGTGAAGCGCACGAGTGAAGCTATCACAAAAGAATAAAATGAGTGAATATGAAATTGTTTTAACCGATGACGTGACTAGAATTGATTTCCAGAATTTTAAGGGATTCATGGAAAATCTTACGTAATAAGATTTGATTCTTTGGCGATCAGGATCTTCTTTGGCAAATCTGTTTTGATTTCTTTGTCGGATATTTCACTATAAATTCACCCCTTCATTTCCTTATTCTCCATACCATCTATTCTTTCTTCCTCTACTCATTCCTTAATATGCTCCATCCAATCCTGATTCTTATTATACTTCTAACTTTCATATGTTTCATTCTTCTCTTTCATCTGTCGCCAGAAGAATCTATTCACTTTTATGATTTCCTTGGAATTATATTGTTTCTAATTCTCTCGTGTCTTTACGTTGCGATACGTATTGATATACACGGTTTGTAGTTTCTGGGTGGTTGTTGGGTTTTATATCTTTCCTTATACTTTGATGTTATTGCTTTTGTTTTCTATAATCATTGTCATTCACAGTTAATATTCTTTCCTAATTGCTGCGATCTTTACTACAATTTTTATTTCGGAGCTTCATTCTTTTTCTTTTCCTCCTCTTCAACTAAGCATCTTTTGTAATGGTCCGGAATTCGTAGGTATGAGGTTTGGAATGAGCATAGCTAATGTTCTAAGAAAGAAAGGGTATTGGCACAATTTTGATTTGTTAAATTACCCGAATACCCTGGAAAAGATAGAACTAACAAGACGATATGTTCCTAATACGTTTGGGGATTAGATAGAATGTAAGAGCCGTGTAACATGGCACATGATGACGGTACTGTGAATCATCATATTCCATTAGAAACTTAACATGACTTACTGTAATATAATAAAGTTGATCAAGTTTCATTATATTATACTAATTCATGCATCAGTTTCCAACACTACTTCAAAACATTCATATTTTAATTTCGAAGGTTTCAGAATTTAGAAACTAACACAGTTTCTTTTATTTTATAACGCATATATTACGGAGAGATACATGATCGCAGATAGGAATAGTTGTGAAAAGATCTCCAGAAATATGGAGAATATGTATAACGGAAGGTATGAAGATATCTTATAATATCTAAGATAAGTTGATGATGAAGAATATCATCCGAAAAGGTTTAGAATATCGAGTAGGGTTCTTACTAACGGTTTCAGCAGGTACTAACTCGTTTGGATTCTTTGAAGTCGGGTTCCATTCTTTGTGATTTATTCACAACCTCTTTCATACTTTGCTCAATCCATTTTCCTTCTCTTTTTCTGAGCTTTACCAACCTGCTGTACTTTATCGTTAACCTTTGACTTGTTAAAGTCGTTTACAGTTTTTGCTGCTTCATCAGCATTTCAAGAGCTTCTTCATAGTTCAGGATGTTTTTCAGAAACTTCACATTCGAAGTACGAAATTCTTAAAGATAAACGTTGTAGGTATAACTGGAGGAGTTCTGCGAGATTTTCAAAATACTGATTGCTGATTTTACCAAGGGAATGACGAGCTGCTGGTACGTCTGCTGATGACGCCACGGAATATAAAAGGTTCTTCGGTAATGACGGCGAAAGAATAACGTATATATCGAGATTATAATAAGAGTAGTCTTACTGAGAAGTCGAAGTGGAGTTGTGACAAAATTTGGCTACTTTGAAAAGGAATTCGATGCGGATATGTTTTAACTATAACTTTGGTTTCGAATATTTTTCAGGTACATAACTGTATGCATAAATCTTTCTTTCGCAGACGAGGTGCGGCTGGTTCAACTTCTCGATCGCGGTGTTTTCATGAATCATGAAAAGTTTGAACGCGAAATATAATTGTGGAGGTACAAATGAGGTTCAAGATAAAATCATGTGGCAAACTTGAAGAATTGTTTAGTTTCATATGTTATAATCAACATTTTAATTCATTTTAATTGTCCAAAGTTAGCAGTCCAATAGTCCGATAAATTCATATATATAATATTCGAATTACTTAATACGTATCGTGACCCGTGTACCGGTCTCGGTGTCGATCACAACTCAAAGTATATATATATTTTGGAATCAACTCCAACCCTGTATAGCCAACTCCCACCTTCACATATAGAGTGTCTACGGTTGTTCCGAAATATATATATAGATGGGTCGATATGATAAGTCGAAATCTTGTATTCGTGTCCCGTTATTTAAAGTGCATAAAATAAATAAATATATATCATGACCCATTATACAACGTGTTGTCTCAGAATTAATCCGACGTATTGTTGTACATGTGTCCCGACAGTATGTACAATGCAGAAATTTAAAATTGCGAGAATGTAAATTGCGATAAATTAAATGTTAATCAGTTAGTTGGGAACAGTTAGCCGGAACAGTTAGCGTGGAATCCTTAACAGATTTTTAATTAGTTATTTCGTGTGTTTCTAACAATTTTTAATTTGTCCAATATTTCTTCTTTATGCCACTTGTTGGATTCGGGTAGGTAAAATCCAAATATGAAATTTAAATGGAAATGATTAATCTGGAATAAACGGATACGTATATCGGTGATTGCAAGTAGGGTAGCAAATGACCGTTGAATCAGATTCGAAAAATGTACTGTGTAACTTATTAATGTGAAATCCAAATATTCATCGGGTACTACCCACCCGTTAAAATATTTTCATCATTAACAGTTTGTATGAGAGAATTTTTAATTACAATCTTTATGAATATATACTTGCATATATATTTTCATCGAATGTAATCTTGGATTTAATGAGTCAATAAGATATTAAACTCATTTGTTTTATCGTTAATACTGGATTACATGATCTCTAAAACATTAGAGATTTCATAATCACCATGTCGAACGAAGATATATGAGGTAGAATGTTACGTAAAGCGAAGGTAATCGATGTAGAACGATATATAGAACGAAGATTATACTTGAAGTACAGATGATGATATTGAGGCATATGATGTTGACATCCAAGGTACAGATCGTGACGTTGAGATTTATGACGTGATTGTGGTTGGTGTGATAAGAGTATTGTCGGCGTTGATGATGGTGGTACGGTTTATGCTGCTGGTGATTGCTGCTGGTGTTTGTAACCTCCGCACCAGATTTTCCAAAGCCATTACTCAAGCACGTAGTTCGTTAACTTCTTATATTATGTCGAAATGATTTACGATTGAAACGAGCGGGTGAGTAAGATTCAAATATAGGATAATATGTAATCGTGACGAGATACTCTAGAAATGAGAGGGTAAATGGTTTCTTGAACAGGTTCGCCGGTAAGTGCTTTCAGGTTCATCGCCAAGAGGGCAATTTGAGAAGGATCTTTGATGTGAAATGATTTTCGAATATAGGATGATATTCTAACTTCATAGAATATCTGTAATACTAAAGATTTCGTAGCTTACAGAGGAACTTACGGCATATGACAAGCAAGTCTACAGATGCGCTAAGATATGAATTTTTGTCTATACACTATCGATGCACTAAATGCAGTAAGATGTGTCTAGACTAAAGAATGATAAGCAAGCAATTCCCTAAGGATGATAAGCAAATGATTTCCGACTAGAAATTGATAAGCAAAACTTTTTGACATGCAGACACGATCAAAGTCCAGACACACTAATGTATCCTAACAACTACTAGTCAGACACACTAATGCAAGGCCTGGTTCGCTAAGACCACCGCTCTGATACCATTCTGTCAAACCCCGTCCAAGTCCCCCTGGACGAAATCATCAATATCTGGTCTCATTCCGATGATCGACTCCAAGTAATGTCTTTAGTATGAGCTAATGCACAGCGGATGACTTAATTTGTACCTGAGAATAACATGCTTTAAAATGTCAACATAAAGTTGGTGAGATATATAGGTTTGATGCTAGCAGCGTTATAACAATAATGGACCACAAGATTTCATATATATACATAATACACTCGCAAGTGTATGGAAAAGACGTTGAGCACTTGGTAACCATACTTAACATTTAAATCACAGCAGCATACTCTTAAATAAACCCTACACCGTACCAAGTGTAGTAACGAAACGAAGTACTGTGCAACCGTTAAAAACTGGTCGTCCAGCCCGGTTGGGGTTGTCAGGCCCGATAGATCTATCAACAGGATTCGCGTTTACGCTCCTCACGTAAATATTAGCTACCAAGTATAAAGAGATATGCCATGGTACAACTCAACGTAAATTCATTTTTGATCACTTGTGTCCATAACGTAAATCATTTATAAAATCAGCGCATGTATTCTCAGCCCAAAAATATTTAGAGTTTAAAAAGGGATCTATATACTCACCTAATGTATTTTGTAGTAAAAATACATATAACATCATTGATCAAGTATAAGGTTGGCCTCGGATTCACGAACCTATATCAATTGTATATTTATTAACACATAATTGTAATCGGACGAGTTTATATATATTAATAGTAGGTTTGTTATATTTTATGATATTTAGTTACATTTTATATATTTAATTTATATATTTTATATGTATACTAATATCTATTTTTCTTGAAAAAAATATATTTATTCTTAAAATCTATCTTCATAATTCTACTAGTTTTAAAATAATTAGTTTCCATTTTTTTTTTAAACCATGTGATAATGATTATAATAATAATAATGTTAATATTAATAAATGATAATACTTAATAATATAATAATGTTAATAACTAATCATAATAACCTAATAATAATAATAATAATAATAATAATAATAATAATAATAATAATAATAATAATAATAATAATAATAATAATAATAATAATAATAAATATTAGAATGGCTACCTTCTTGTAACAAGCCCTAAAAAAATTTGCTCTTGTCAAGACTCGAACCCATAACCTCTCGTTCGACAAACACAACACCTTAACCATCTGAACTGAACAGCTTATCTATTTTATTTTATCACCCAATTATATTTTACCCTTTCGATTCTGTGTTCCTTTTGTTAAAACAAATTGAATCGACCAGCCATTTTCAAACGCCTAGGCCCATCAGAACTTAAAAGTTCTTGATCCAATAACACAATTAAAATCACGGCCCACAACATGGAACAAGAGTAATTCGATTTACTGATTAGTGGAACGGTTTCTTTAAAAAAAAATATAATTATGCCGCTTATTCATTGGATACTCAATAGACAGATTCCTTGCACTACAAATTGTCGGCCAACATAATGTTTGAATCAAAAATTCAAGCTTATACATTTGCAAGTGGTTTCTAATAACTCAAGTGGGTTTCGGTTTTTAAGATATATCTCCATAAGTTCATTCTTCCTCTTTGACATATTAGACATCATCACCCTTGTACACGTCCTCTCATTTATATTAATTCGCATGTGAATACGTGGGTTTTATACTCTTGACCCACCACAACAAAGTATCGCTTATTTATATTATCCAGTGGAAACCTTTTGTTCGATTGTGGTGGTGAACGGTTTCAGAAGATGAGGTGATGTTTATGATTGTTAGATGAGGGTGAGTTTGGTGATAGTTTACATGATGGTGATCGTATTTTCGGTTTGAAACAGGAATATAACAGCTAGTATAGCAGCAATATTTAACAAGATGGCAGTTGATGGGTTGGGCCGTAATACAAAAAGAAAGGATCAAAGGGTGTCCGGTTTTATGTTAAAGATGGTGAGGTCGTGATTAAAAGGTGACGGGTGGGTGTATGGTGATGGTGGCTCGATGGTAGTTAAGTGGGTGGTGGTTTCGGTTTGGGTTGGACGAAACAATAATGTAAAGGATGGTGAAGTGGTGGTGACTTCGGTTAAGAACTAACTCGATCTAAAAATCAATGAATCCAAATTAGTTGTTCATTGATGAAGATCAACGATGTTTCGGTTTGATGTTTAAGGAGAATGAACAAGGGATGATGGTAGTTTGTTGTGATGGGTGGTGGAAGGTGTTCATGATAGTTGGTCGTGGTTTGGTGCTCGGTTACATGGTGGAATCTTCAATGGTGGTGTTTTATGAATAAGGTGGTGGCGAGTGTTGGTGGCCGAAGGTGTTGTAAGGTGGCGGTGTCTCATGGTGAAATTGTGGTGATTTCGGTTGGGATACTTTTGTATTGATCGAATGATATTGAGGGTAAGGTGGTTTGAACCGGTTGTGGGTTTTGACGTTGGTGATAGTTTGGTGGTCTCGGTTCCACCTAAACATAAACAAGAACAATAAGTAGCAAGGACGGGTGGAGGATGGTTTGTGATGGTGGGTTGATGTATAATTGAAGAAGAAGAAGGTTTGTCCCCGGTTGATAGAAAACAAGGAAGGAGATGAATAAGAATAGTGGTGGGTTTGGTGAAAGCCAGAAAGTGAGTGTTAGTGGATGCATTTACACATATATAGATATTATATATATAGACCTATAATCAGATAAAAAATATAATATAATAATAATATATATATGATAATTATAATCCTCAATCAGTGGAAAATGGGAAACAGAAATCAAGAATCAACAGTAAGCCATCGAATATTTGTTTGATTATACCTATTATTACCTCATATTCGTCATGAAAACATTCCTATTGTTATTATGGCAACCTCTACCAAATTTCGGGGACAAAATTTCTTTAACGGGGGGGTACTGTAACGACCCGGAAATTTCCGACCAAATTTAAACCTTAAACTTTACATGTTTCCGACACGATAAGCTAAAACCCTAATGTTGAGTCTAGAAAGTCTGAAATCTATATTTGGATAATTAGATACCCTTTTGACCAAGCCTGCCGATTCACGAACATCTATGTGAATATACGATATATACTTATTAATTAATAATGTTAACAATGTATTAGATATGTAATATTAGGTTTTGATATAAGATTATTATATTTATCAGCAAGAGTAAAAGATAATAGAATTTTATAAATATCTGAAACTGTTTTGTCAAATTATTAACGAGTCATTTTAATAAAAATAAAAATTTTAACGTTATTTTAAAAGTCGGAATTTTTCTAGAAACCTTTTGACGAATCGTAAACGTTAACGGTCTAGAAGGCTGCTAACTGTAGGTTACTTGAGCACGTCCTATAATTTAAGTTATATTATATTATAATTATAATTTTTATTAATTTTTCAATTAGTATGAAATTAATGTTGACATAGAGGACTCCAAATTTCCGATGGCTCACTATTTAAATTGGATACCTTCCATATTACACGTTTCTTAAACTTCTATGATTTAAGATTTATATTATATTTATTATTGTTACTTTATATTATACTTTTTGGTGATTGAAAGCACAACAATTAACCACTTGTTTCATTTAAGCATTTCATCCGTGTTTGCTTCTGCTACCTACCTATTCTATATATAAATATATACATATAGGCCTATCATAGATAAAACTAACAAAATATAAGTGATCTTCTTCTTTCTTCTTTCAATCATCCACAACCATCACCAAGCCAACACCATTTACTACAATTTTCTTATTTTGTCCGAACAAAACTTGAACCACTACTTCATCATCACCACCTTCGTGACCCATGAAACTTTCTCAACTCAAATCATAAACCATAACCATAGCTTTCTTCTGTTTTCTGCTCGTGATCAATTGCAACCCAAAAACAATCATAGTTGTCGTTTTACTGTCCAACGATCACCAACAAAACAACCTACTCGATTCTTCTATTAACCGAATCCATCCTCAAACACTCACCATAACCACAGTCCACGGTACACCACCCTTTCTATCTTTAAACCGCCTCCTGACCATCACCGACCACCTGCAACCTCCGGGAATCACCCTGCAAACCAAGAACCGCCACTCTCATTAATTCCATAATTCTTCTTCTTTCGTTCTTCTTTTCCTGTCTTGATCATAACCAAACACCACAACCATCATACACCACCCTACAAACCTCCATGAAATCACCACCATTAACCTCCTAACATCACCTCTATTCGCTTCGACCCTGTATCTAATTTACAACCAACATAACCCATCATGTTTGACACTATTTTTTTTGTTGCAACCTGAAACCACCACCATCATTCATCATCTTGAACTCACATTGAACCACCATCTCTCTCTTCTTCCTCTATTCTCTCTCCACTGTTTCTGAGATAAACTGTCTCAACCAGTCACCCTAAACCCCCTTTAATTATCAACCGAAAACTGTTGTTATAGGTCATGGTTGCTGTTAAAATGGTTCCCGTAAACACCATCATACCCTCACCTACAGGTTGAATAATCGAACTACTATTGGTGATACCGAAGGCTGTTACCCCTGTTGACATTCGATCATCCCAAAACCAACATACTCCCTAAATATAATCGTTTTTATAATTTAACAAAAACAACAAAATTATAATTATGCATAAGCAAGTAAATCGAATTTCATACATAGATTATTAGTTGAATACATCGATTGAACCAGAGAATCGAACATCACTTGTTAAAGGTTGCTACTTCCTTGTTCGAATTGATGCAACTACCCTCTTCTATTCCTGAATGATCGATCAATCGATTTCTGAACCGGAGACCTAGAATCGATTTATGATGAATGGTGAAGAATTGATTAACCTGCTACCCATTGATGGCCTATTTTTTCGATCTGTTGATGCTGATGATTAATAATTTTGAAACGATGATGATTATGGTTGAATCGATGGAGGATGAAATTTTTGCTCTGCATCTGACTCTGTTAACCACGATCTGGTTTAATATTGCCTGTAACGCATAACTACTTTTTAGGTATAACTAAATATAAATATTATAATTATTATTATTATTATTATTAATATTATTATTATTATTATTAATATTATTCATTTATTATAATTATTATAATTATAACAAGTTATTATTATTATTATAAATATTAGAATTATTATTGTTGGTAATGTTAAAATAAATGTTAGACATTACTATAAATAGAATTACAAATATGAATAATATTAATATTATCATCATTTTATATTCAAGTAACATTATTAATATTATTAATATTAGTATTAGTTTCACTTTTGTAAAAGTTAACATTATAATTATCATTATTGTTATCATTATTATTATTATTATTATTATTATTACTAAAAGTATCATCATTTTTAAATTTATCATTTTTATTAAAAATTAGTATTATTATTAAAACTAACATTCTTAATAAAATTATCCTGTTTTATCATGATTATTATTACCATAATTAGTATTATCATTATTACTATTAGTATTATTGAAATAAAAAAAATAAAGATTTTTTTATATATATAAAAATATATTATTAACATAAAACATAACTATATTGAGATTTTTGAAATAAATATTAGTTATCTATTTAATTTATAAATATATCAAATTAAGTTATTAATGAAACATTAAGATAACAACTATATCACTAATAATTCATAAATTTGTTCGATTACAATTATGTGTGTTAACATATATATATAAATGATATAGGTTCGTGAATCCGAGGCCAACCTTATATTTGATCAATGATGCTATATGTATTTTTACTACAAAATACATTAGGTGAGTATATAGTCCCACTTTTAAACTCTAAATATTTCGGGATGAGAATACATGTATTTTATGTTTTACGTTATGGACACAAGTAACTGAAAATATATTCTACGTTGAGTTGTACCACTGGCATACTTCCCTGTAGCTTGGTAACTAATATTTACAGCGGTATTGTAAACGCGAATCCTGTTGATAGATCTATCGGGCCTGACAACCCCAACCGGACTGGACGACCAGTATTCAACGGTTGCACAGTACTTCGGTTCGTGACTACACTTGGTACAGTGTAGTAAGATTTCATAATAAAGGGAATATGCGACGTGATTAAATGTTAAGTATGGTTACCAAGTGCTCAACCACTTAGAATATTTTTATTAAAATGTTTACATATGAAATCTTGTGGTCCATGGTTGTTATAACGCTGCTAGCATCAAACCTATATATCTCACCAACTTTATGTTGACATTTTAAAGCATGTTATTCTCAGGTACGAATTAAGTCTTCCGCTGTGCATTTGCTCATTTTAAGGACATTACTTGGAGTCGATCATCGCAATGGAACCAAATGTTGACGACATCGTTCAGGAGGATAAGGACGGGTCGTCTCATATGGTATCAGAGCGGTGGTCTTAGAGAACCAGGTTTGCATTAGTGTGTCTAACCGATAAGTCGTTAGGATACATTAGTAAGTCTGGACTTTGACCGGGTCTGATTTAAAATCCATTGCTTATCATTGTTGGTTAAAATTTATATGTAAATATTATGTAGTACTAATGGGTTAGTTGTTGTGTGATAGATGTCGGGCTCAAAACTTGTCATCACATTCAGCGACTCCGAACCAGAATCTTCAGATGGTGTTCCAGTCATTAACCTATCCGATGACGAAAATAATATCTTTGGGGAAGACTCACAAATTCCGGATGAACCGACTATAGAGAACCCGGAAAGTGAACCCGAGGAGGAAAGTGAACCCGAGGAGGAAAGTGAACCCGAGGAAGAAATACAGGAAATTACAAAAGACGAGTTCGAACTAGGAAAGAAACGAAAGGCTAATGAATTAGAAAATTCAAATCCCGAGTTTAGTAAGGATGATGTGGCACCAACTCCACTAGACACTACCACCCCTATTCCCGCTATTCCTATTCGTTCTATCCCGGCATCCAGTTCTTCAGCCCCACAGCCAAAATATAGGCAGACAGCCAGGATAAGCGTTAAGCGATTCTTTGAACCTAAACGTCCTAGAAAATAGACCAAACGATGCGCTGCCGTATTAAACCATGGGATCATATAATGTTTTGTATAATATTATTAGTGTGGTTTGCTTAATGTTCGATGTAAGATAAGCATATGTAAAATAGTGAAGTGTGAAATGCAATAATTTTCCATGGTTAAGTATTACTTAGATGGTAGTAATTGATTCTGTACTAAGCTATTAAGTATGGACATTAACGGGTAGGTACTACCCTAGATATAATTATAAAACGCTAATAAGAAGAAAAGGCTTTTATAATAATACCTGGTTCATATTATTAATAAGCTATAATGTACTGTAAATATACACTACATCTATAATATTCCATGTGAATAATTATTTTCTTTTCATTCTTATAGAAGAATATGGCGCGATTGAACCGAATGACGGAACAAGAAATCCAGGAACTCATCAATCAGCGAGTGAACGACAGAATGTTATGGGTCGAGGCTGCAAGAGGTGCTGCAGTTAACCCAAATCCTCGTGTGGGGTGCACTTACAAAACTTTTCAAGCTTGCAAGCCCTCATCATTCAGTGGAACAGAAGGACCGATCGGTTTAACCCGGTGGATAGAAAAGATGGAGACTGTGTTTAAAATAAGTGGTTGTGTTGAAAAGGACATGACCAAGTATGCATCGTGCACTTTACAAGATAGTGCACTCACGTGGTGGAAAAATTATGTGAAGGCGTAGGAGGAGATGTAGCTTATGATACTCCTTGGGAAGAATTCAAAACAATGTTAATCAACGAGTATTGTCCAAGGAACGAGGTTAGGAAGTTGGAAGATGAATTACGAAGCCTGAAGGTTGTTGGTACTGAAATCACCAACTACAATCAGCGATTCATGGAATTAGTTTTGCTATGTCCTGAATTGGTTCCAACCGAAGAACGGAAGATTGAAATGTACAAAGATGGTTTGCCCAAAAAGGTCAAGGCAAACGTTACAGCATCGAAACCTAAGACAATTCATGAAGCTATAACCATGGCAAACGAGCTAATGGATCAGGTCATCATGGATAAGAAAGCATCCAATACTGATGTGAAGGTATCAGGTAACAAAAGAAAGTGGAATGGAAATTATGATCGAGGTAACCAACAACAATCTTTTAAGAAACAAGAAACCACGCAAGGTGCAGGTAGTGGTTCAAGCTTTGGTTACAAAGGACAAAATCCTTTATGCAACCGATGCCACAAACATCACTCTGGCTACTGTAATGTGGTATGCAACAAATGTAATCGAAAGGGTCATCTTGCTGAAGATTGTAGGGCTCTCGTTACAAATACAAATGGTACCAAGACTCCTGCCACCAATACAAATAGAACTGCTTTGGCTACCATTACTTGTTATGGGTGTGGAAAACAAGGTCACTATAAGAGCCAGTGTCCGAATCCAGAGAAGAATAATGGATCTGCACGTGGAAGAGCATTTGTTATTAATGCTAGAGAGGCGTGTGAAGACCCGGAGCTTGTTACGGGTACGTTTACCATTAATAACTTATCCGCATCTATTATATTTGATACTGGTGCCGATAGAAGTTACGTGAGTAGAGGCTTTTACGCTAAATTGAATTGTTCATCATTACCTCTAGATGCTAAGTACATGATTGAGTTAGCTAATGGTAAACTAATTAAAGACGATAAAATTTGCCGTGATTGTAAAATAAATTTAGCCGGAGAAACATTTAAAATTGACTTAATACCCGTAGAATTAGGAAGTTTTGATGTAATAGTCAGCATGGACTGGATGTCCAAAGTAGGAGCTGAAGTTGTGTGTGCCAAGAAGGCAATTCGCATTCCTTGTAAGGATAGAATGCCGGTGATGATTTATGGAGAGAAGGGTAACTCAAAGCTAAAACTCATTAGTTATTTGAAAGCTCAAAAGTGCTTGAAGAAAGGGTGCTATGCTATCTTAGCATATGTTAATAAAGTCGAAAAGAAAGAAAAAGAGAAGTGCATCAACGACGTGCCTGTGGCAAGAGATTTTCCTGAAGTTTTTCCGGAAGAGTTGCCGGGATTACCTCCATTTAGATCTTTAGAATTTCAAATAGATTTAGTACCAGGAGCCGCACCAGTGGCTCGTGCTCCATATAGACTTGCACCGTTCGAGTTAAAAGAACTTCAGAGTCAGTTAAAAGAATTACTGGATCATGGATTCATACGACCAAGTACTTCACCGTGGGGAGCTCCGATTCTATTTGTTAAAAAGAAAGATGGATCTTTTAGGATGTGTATAGATTATCGTGAATTAAATAAGTTAACTATCAAAAATCGGTATCCACTACCGAGAATTGACGACTTATTTGATCAACTCCAGGGATCATGTGTTTATTCGAAAATTGACCTAAGATCGGGCTATCATCAACTACGTGTCAAAGAAGAGGACATTCCGAAAACTGCTTTTCGGACACGTTATGGTCATTACGAATTTTTGGTCATGCCGTTTGGATTGACGAATGCACCAGCTGTATTCATGGACCTCATGAATCGAGTTTGTAGTCCGTATTTAGATAAGTTTGTTATTGTTTTCATTGATGACATTCTTATCTATTCCAAGAGTGAGCAAGAGCATGAGCAGCATTTAAGGTTGATATTAGAGTTGTTGAGAAAAGAACAGCTATACGCTAAATTTTCTAAGTGTGCTTTCTGGTTGAAAGAAGTGCAATTTCTTGGCCACGTTGTTAGTAGCAAAGGAATTCAGGTTGATCCAGCAAAAATTGAAGCCATTGAAAAATGGGAGACTCCTAAAACACCAATGCAGATACGCCAATTTTTGGGTTTAGCCGGTTATTATAGAAGGTTTATTCAAGATTTTTCCCGAATAGCTAAGCCGTTGACAGCATTAACGCAAAAAGGGAAGAAATACGAATGGACCTCGGAGCAGGAGAACGCATTTCAATTACTGAAGAAGAAGTTAACTACGGCGCCTATTTTATCGTTACCTGAAGGGAACGATGATTTTGAAATATATTGTGACGCTTCGCGACAAGGTTTTGGTTGTGTTCTTATGCAACGAAAGAAAGTTATTGCATACGCATCCCGACAATTAAAGATTCACGAGCGGAATTATACGACGCATGATCTAGAACTGGGAGCAGTCGTGTTTACATTGAAGATATGGAGACACTACTTGTATGGGGTTAAATGCACTGTGTTTACTGATCATAAAAGCCTTCAACATATTTTCGATCAAAAACAGCTGAACATGAGGCAACGTAGGTGGGTTGAGTTAATAAATGACTATGATTGTGAAATTCGTTATCATCCCGGGAAAGCGAACGTGGTGGCCGATGCTCTAAGCAGAAAGGAACGAGAACCAATTCGAGTACGAGCGATGAACATAAAAATTCGCATGAATCTCAACTCACAAATCAAAGAAGTTCAACGAGAAGCACTTACTAAAGAAAATATAGGAAATGAAATAATGAAGAAGTATGAGAAGCAACTCGTTATGCGGGAAGATGGAATTCGATATTTTGCAAATCGTATTTGGGTACCGAAGTTGGGTGGATTAAGGAAGTTGATATTGAATGAGGCACATAAGACAAGATATTCGATACATCCTGGAGTTGGAAAGATGTACCAAGATCTTAAGACGCATTATTGGTGGCCTAATTTGAAGACAGACGTTGCAACATATGTTGGGGAATGTTTAACTTCTTCCAAAGTCAAAGCAGAACACCAGAAGCCGTCAGGGTTACTTCAACAACCAGAAATTCCAGAATGGAAATGGGACGGTATTACCATGGATTTCATCACGAAATTACCAAAGACTGCCTGGGGATACGACACCATTTGGGTGATTGTTGATCGTCTCACCAAGTCTGCACATTTCTTGCCTATAAAGGAAACGGATAGAATGGAGAAACTATTACGATTGTATATAAAGGAAATTGTTTCAAGGCATGGAATACCTATTTCCATTATATCTGATCGTGATAGTAGATTTACCTCAAAGTTCTGGCAATCACTACAAGAGGCCCTAGGAACTCGTTTGGATATGAGCACCGCATATCATCTTCAAACCGACGGGCAGAGTGAAAGAACAATTCAGACTCTTGAAGACATGCTCAGGGCATGTGTGATCGATTTTGGAAACGGATGGGATAAATATTTACCATTAGCAGAATTCTCGTATAATAATAGTTATCATGCGAGCATTAAAGCTGCGCCATTCGAAGCATTGTACGGAAGGAAGTGTAGATCTCCTATCTGTTGGAATGAAGTAGGAGATCGACAATTAACTGGTCCCGAGATCATACATGAAACTACTGAAAAGATAGTACAAATCAAGGAGAGATTGAAAACAGCCCGTAGTCGCCAAAAGAGCTACGCCGATGTCCGAAGGAAACCATTAGAGTTTCAGATCGGTGACATGGTTATGCTAAAGGTGTCACCTTGGAAAGGTGTAATACATTTCGGTAAAAGAGGTAAACTGAACCCAAGATATGTAGGCCCGTTCAAGATCATCGAACGCATTGGACCGGTAGCTTATCGACTCGAGTTACCGCAACAACTCGCCGGAGTACATAATACATTTCACGTCTCGAACCTTAAGAAGTGTCTTGCAAAGGAAGACCTCACCATTCCTCTTGAAGAAATTCAAGTTGACGAGAAACTACAATTCATAGAAAAACCAATCGAGATCATGGATCGTGAAGTTAAACGGCTCAAGCAGAGCAACATACCGATCGTTAAAGTTCGTTGGAATGCACGAAGAGGTCCCGAGTTTACTTGGGAGCGAGAGGATCAAATGAAACAAAAATACCCGCATTTGTTTCCCGATGACGCAAAATAGGTACGATTTTAAAATTTCGGGACGAAATTTATTTAACGGGTAGGTACTGTAATGACCAAGACTTTTTCGATCAATTTATACTTATAAGATTAATATTTACATAAATTAAACCTTACCAACATGATAAGCAATCTAAATTGTTGAGATTTATGTTTTTGAAAAGAGTTTTACACAACGTTTGACCGTCCAATTTGACCGATGATATCACGAACTATATAACATACGATAATTATATGTTTATGTATATATATGTATTTATATATATTTAACATGATCTAAGGATGTTTAACATCTCATTGGGTACTAATAACAATGAGTTATAAGTATATTTTGAAACTACTAACTTAAGTTTTCAAAACGATAACTATACGTAACGTTCTTCGACATAAATACTTATAACCTATAATACTTATACATGCATCGTATAGATATGTATTTTATCACTTTTAAAGGGCTTACATACATAAAACAATATAAGTATATTTACAAAAGATAGCTATATTTGAATCCTCGTTCCGTTTTCTCAAAGATTTCTACACGGGTATCTAGGGTATATGTACCCGTATCATACGCAGCTTCTAGATGTATTTACTATTGGTATATACCAATAAAAATCTGCTCCTTAGCAGCCTTAAATGATTAAGAAACATGTGGAACCAACCATTTGTCAAGTAGCATGAATTATTTAGCAAGAAAACAAAGTTAGGTATCTTTTTTTTTTCCTTTATAACCTAAAAACGTTTTTATGCATGCACACCATTTCTTCACCCCATTTTCTCATACTTACACTCCCATTTCTCTCTCAAAATACTCTTAACTTCATACTTGATCATCTCCAAGCATTTTCCCCATCATTTAGCTTCAAAAACAACCCTTAATCATCATAAGAAAAACCATACAAGAACACTTCAAGAATCCTTTCAAGAACACAAGTTTACTTCCAATCTTTCATCCAATTCCATCACTCTTTTGGTTCTAGGTTCTTACTCCTCTTTTACAGCAATCTTGTCCAAGTAACTTGAGGTAGTAACTTTGTTCATAACCTTATTCGATTCATATATATATAGCTATCTTATTTTATGGTATAAAATTTTAACAACAAGAACATAGTTTGAATGTTTTCAAACTTGTTTGCAAACTAAATAGATCCTTCTAACTTAACTTTTAAAATACTTCAAGACCTGTAATATAACTTAAATATATGCTAATTTAACAAGGTATAACTTGGTTTTTCAAAGAACACCTTAAAACTGAATCTACGGTGTCGGAGTGTAACCGGGGGCTGTTTTGGGTTGGATAATTAAAAACTATTTTGAACTTTGAATTGGAGGTTTATTTTCTGGAAAATTGATATTTACTATGAATATGTTAACACATAAAAATTTTATGATTTAACTCAAAGTATAAGTATTTTTAGAAAAATAATCATTTAAGGTTGTTTACATGATGGAAAATGATCAACTCCATAAGTTTCACTAAAGTTTGACCTATGACCTGTGATTTTGAATACAAACTAAGGTATTTACAGTTCATAGTCTTAAAGAGGGACTCGATCCAAGGAAGTGGCAAGTTGAACCAACGAAAACGGAGTTGTAACGAAGAAACTATGACCAAAACGAAATCGGATATCCAAGACTAATTTAGCTACGTGATTAATTGGAAAAAAATTAAATAAATCACATCTTTCTAAAATAACATGATATTTTATATATATGTACTCATAATTTAATTTAATATGGTTCAGGATTACCCGTAAACAATACGAGAAGATTAATCATAAGATCCCATGATTGTACGCAACACGTCATTTGACAACACCGGTACTTTATGTACGCAACACGTCATTTGACAACACCGGTACCATGGGTCAAGATTAATCTCGACCAATACATATACGATGGAGGTTTTATTTATTTCATTGGGGGTTTATTAATCACCTAAAAATGAACCATTAAAATTGAATTACTAACATCAGACTGCTAACTACGGACTAAGGAATTATTAAAAGTATTAAAAGTATAATATGTATATATATGTGACGGTTGTTTAAAAAGAAAAAGGTATTGATATATTATATATGGATAGGTTTGTGATATCAATCGGAGACCAAGTCAAAATTACATATCTTCAAGACGAAAGTGAGTATATAGTCCCACTTTTAAACTCTAAGTATTTCGGGATGAGAATACATGTATTTTATGTTTTACGTTATGGACACAAGTAACTGAAAAATATATTCTACGTTGAGTTGTACCACTGGCATACTTCCCTGTAGCTTGGTAACTGTTATTTACAGCGGTATTGTAAACGCGAATCCTGTTGATAGATCTATCGGGCCTGACAACCCCAACCGGACTGGACGACCAGTATTCAACGGTTGCACAGTACTTCGTTTTGTGACTACACTTGGTACGGTGTAGTAAGATTTCATAATAAAGGGAATATGCGACGTGATTAAATGTTAAGTATGGTTACCAAGTGCTCAACCACTTAGAATATTTTTATTAAAATGTTTATATATGAAATCTTGTGGTCTATATTTATATCGCTGCCGGCATTAAACCTATATCTCACCAACTTTATGTTGACGTTTTAAACATGTCTATTCTCAGGTGATAATTAGAAGCTTCCGCTGCAACATATTGAATTTAAACAAGATCTTGAGTATGCATATTTGTGTCAAAAATAAAACTGCATATCGGAGGATTTGTAATGTAAAATATGCTAGAAATCGTATTGTTATCATCACATGTAAAGTTTGTAAGTCTAAGATTATCGCTAAACGATAATCATCTTTATTTTGTCTAAAGCTTGTATCAAAATAAGAATTATGGTTTGTAATGTAAAATATATGCAGTTGTTCTTTTAAAAATGTCGCATATAGAGGTCAATACCTCGCAATGAAATCATACGTTATCTAACACGTTCTTATGGTTAAGGACGGGTTATGACATGTGGTACCAAATGTAAAAACCCGTCCTTATCCACCTGGACGAAATCGTCAACATTTGGTCCCATTGCGATGATCGACTCCAAGTAATGTCCTTAAAATGAGCATATGCACAGCGGAAGACTTAATTCGTACCTGAGAATAAACATGCTTAAAAGTGTCAACCAAAAGGTTGGTGAGTTCATAGGTTTATCGTAAACAATCATTTCCATCATTTTAATAGACCACAAGATTTCATATTCATAAACATAATACACTCGCAAGTGTATGAAAAGCATTCTAAGCAGTGGGCACCCGGTAACTAGCCTTAACAAGAGTGTGTACCCCTGAGTTATAATAATATGTGCACCGAATCAAGTGCGTTCCGTTAACCTCGAAGTACTAAACACCCGTTCTTCTAGTTTAGTAGTGACTAGAACAACATCTGGGTGGGGGTGTAAAACCCGATAGATCTATCTTTAGGATTCGCGCCTACCAGTTCATAAACCAATAGTTAAAGTTACCAAGCTAGGGGATTTTTGATTCAAACCCATGTAGAATTAGTTTTAGCACTTGTGCCTATTTCGTAAAACATTTATAAAACATCGCATGTATTCCCAGCCCAAAAATGTAAATTGCAAAGCAATTAAAAAGGGAGCAAATGAAACTCACCATACTGTATTTTGTAGTAAAAATACATATGACGTCAATTAATAAGGGTAGGGTTGATCTCGGATTCACGAACCTATATCATTTATATATATTAACACATATCATGGTAATCGAACAAATTTACATATTATTATTGATATAGTTGTTATTTTAATAAATTATATGTTCCATTAGTAACTTAATTATATATATTTATTTTTATATACATTAAATAG
Organism: Rutidosis leptorrhynchoides; assembly: GCF_046630445.1. NCBI lineage: Eukaryota > Viridiplantae > Streptophyta > Magnoliopsida > Asterales > Asteraceae > Rutidosis > Rutidosis leptorrhynchoides. The sequence continues at coordinate 245,192,930 of NC_092343.1, forward strand.
ATAACTAGTATTTATTACAAAAATCTCAATATAATTATGATTTATGTTAATAATATATTTTTATATAGAAAAATCTTTATTTAATATATTAGCATTACTAATAGTAATAGTGATAAAAATAATACTAATTATGATAATAATTATGATAAATAAGATAATTTTGATAAGAATGTTAGTTTTAATAATAGTACAAATGATAAATTTAAAAAAAAAATGATACTTTTAGTATTAATAATAATAATAATAATAATAATGATGATAATTATAATAATGATCATAATTGGTAATATTTTGTATTAGTTAAATAATAATAATAATAATAATAATAATAATAGAAAAAGCTACCTTAAGGAGTTTTCCCATAATAAAAATGCCGTAAACCAAGCTCGAACTCAAGACCTCTCGATCACACCCAACACCTCTAACCGTCCCACTATTTCTAATTTTCTATCTAAATAGACAACACAATCTATTAATCCATTTTGTCACGGCCCATCTTCACTTAATCTGCCCAAGAACAATTTACGGCCCACAACAGTTTATGGCCCAACAAGTAAACAGATTCATGGCCTGACTTAGAGTCTGTTTAATTAAATAGACAAAAAAATGCAGCAGACCAGGATTGAACACAAGACCTCTCATATACACACCAACACCTAGAACCACTCCTCCATCTTCCTTTTACTGATATTATTAGTATCATGATTAAATTTAACCTGATATATTCTGTTTCCATATTTCTTCTTTTTCTACAAACCCAGAACTATTTACCAATATGAAAATTATCATTTACTCATTTATATTTATCAATCCCACATATCATCAACCTCATCAATATAATATATATCATCGTTTATCCCTTCATCATCATGCTCGTTATCATAACCGTATATCTTCACCTTTACACTATTCATCATCACCTTCATTCTTCCTTGTCATCATGCATCATCATAAACTGTCACCGTCTTCGTACTACTATCATTATCGTAAGAGAAAGAGTAGAAAGCGGCTGCGATCCACAGTAATTATGCAGTGAAACAAAATGGGCAAGTGTAGCCTGTTAGCGACGAAAAGAAAAAAAAAATGGCGGTTGAAGAAGATGGTCAACGTTGGTTGTGGGTTTGTGGGTTGTCGATGATGGGGGATCTCTTCGTCCCATAACAGTGAGAAGAAGAGCAACAAAAAAAAAAAATGATAATAATAACGAGGGTTGGTGATGTTCAAAGGTGGAGGAGATGGTTTTTGTGGTGTTCTTGGCGGTGGTTTACACGACAGAAAAAAAAAATGTGAAAGAGGTCGAGGGTTGTGGTTCTTAGGTGGGAAGTGTTGGTGATTGAATTAAGGTGATGGTGTAAGGTCGTGGTGGTGACGATTCATGGTTATGATGGTGGAGTGGAGATGGTGGTTGCGTAGTTGGAGTAGAGGGTGGTGACTATGGTAGTTTGGAGATGGGAGGTGGTCATCGTGATGGTGGTCTTCGAACAAAAATGAAAGAAGCAAAATAATGATAATAGATGGTGACGTTGATAGATCTATCGGGCCTGACAACCCCAACCGGACTGGACGACCAGTATTCAACGGTTGCACAGTACTTCGTTTTGTGACTACACTTGGTACGGTGTAGTAAGATTTCATAATAAAGGGAATATGCGACGTGATTAAATGTTAAGTATGGTTACCAAGTGCTCAACAACTTAGAATATTTTTATTAAAATGTTTATGAATATGAAATCTTGTGGTCCATAGTTATTACGCTGCTAGCATCAAACCTATATATCTCACCAACTTTATGTTGACGTTTTAAAGCATGTTATTCTCAGGTACGAATTAAGTCTTCCGCTATGCATTAACTCACATTAAGGACAGTGATTGGAGTCGATCATCGCAATGGAACTAACTGTTGAAGAATTCGTCCAGGGGGATAAGGACGGGTCATCACAGGTGGTCACGTCCAATTTGACCGATGATATCACGAACTATATAACATACGATAATTATACGTTTATGTATATATATGTATTTATATATATTTAACATGATCTAAGGATGTTTAACATCTCATTGGGTACTAATAACAATGAGTTATAAGTATATTTTGAAACTACTAACTTAAGTTTTCAAAACGATAACTATACGTAACGTTCTTCGACATAAATACTTATAACCTATAATACTTATACATGCATCGTATAGATATGTATTTTATCACTTTTAAAGGGCTTACATACATAAAACAATATAAGTATATTTACAAAAGATAGCTATATTTGAATCCTCGTTTCGTTTTCTCAAAGATTTCTACACGTATATCTAGGGTATATGTACCCGTATCATACGCAGCTTCTAGATGTATTTACTATTGGTATATACCAATAAAAATCTGCTCCTTAGCAGCCTTAAATGATTAAGAAACATGTGGAACCAACCATTTGTCAAGTAGCATGAATTATTTAGCAAGAAAACAAAGTTAGGTATCTTTTTTTTTTCCTTTATAACCTAAAAACGTTTTTATGCATGCACACCATTTCTTCACCCCATTTTCTCATACTTACACTCCCATTTCTCTCTCAAAATACTCTTAACTTCATACTTGATCATCTCCAAGTATTTTCCCCATCATTTAGCTTCAAGAACAACCCTTAATCATCATAAGAAAAACCATACAAGAACACTTCAAGAATCCTTTCAAGAACACAAGTTTACTTCCAATCTTTCATCCAATTCCATCACTCTTTTGTTTCTAGGTTCTTACTCCTCTTTTACAGCAATCTTGTCCAAGTAACTTGAGGTAGTAACTTTTTTCATAACCTTATTCGATTCATATATATATAGCTATCTTATTTTATGGTATAAAATTTTAACAACAAGAACATAGTTTGAATGTTTTCAAACTTGTTTGCAAACTAAATAGATCCTTCTAACTTAACTTTTAAAATACTTCAAGACCTGTAATATAACTTAAATATATGCTAATTTAACAAGGTATAACTTGGTTTTTCAAAGAACACCTTAAAACTGAATCTACGGTGTCGGAGTGTAACCGGGGGCTGTTTTGGGTTGGATAATTAAAAACTATTTTGAACTTTGAATTGGAGGTTTATTTTCTGGAAAATTGATATTTACTATGAATATATTAACACATAAAAATTTCATGATTTAACTCAAAGTATAAGTATTTTTAGAAAAATAATCATTTAAGGTTGTTTACATGATGGAAAATGATCAACTCCATAAGTTTCACTAAAGTTTGACCTATGACCTGTGATTTCAAATACAAACTAAGGTATTTACAGTTCATATTCTTAAAGAGGGACTCGATCCAAGGAAGTGGCAAGTTGAACCAACGAAAACGGAGTTGTAACGAAGAAACTATGACCAAAACGAAATCGGATATCCAAGACTAATTTAGCTACGTGATTAATTGGAAAAAAATTAAATAAATCACATCTTTCTAAAATAACATGATATTTTATATATATGTACTCAAAATTTAATTTTATATGGTTCAGGATTACCCGTAAACAATACGAGAAGATTAATCATAAGATCCCATGATTGTACGCAACACGTCATTTGACAACACCGGTACTTTATGTACGCAACACGTCATTTGACAACACCGGTACCATGGGTCAAGATTAATCTCGACCAATACATATACGATGGGGTTTTTATTTATTTCATTGGGGGTTTATTAATCACCTAAAAATGAACCATTAAAATTGAATTACTAACATCAGACTGCTAACTACGGACTAAGGAATTATTAAAAGTATTAAAAGTATAATATGTATATATATGTAACGGTTGTTTAAAAAGAAAAAGGTATTGATATATTATATATGGATAGGTTTGTGATATCAATCGGAGACCAAGTCAAAATTACATATCTTCAAGACGAAAGTGAGTATATAGTCCCTTTTAAACTTTAAATATTTTTGGGCTGAGAATACATGCGCTGTTTTTATAAATGATTTACGTTATGGACACAAGTGATCAAAAATATATTCTACGTTGAGTTGTACCACTGGCATACTTCCCTGTAGCTTGGTAACTATTATTTACAGCGGTATTGTAAACGCGAATCCTGTTGATAGATCTATCGGGCCTGACAACCCCAACCGGACTGGACGACCAGTATTCAACGGTTGCACAGTACTTCGTTTTGTGACTACACTTGGTACGGTGTAGTAAGATTTCATAATAAAGGGAATATGCGACGTGATTAAATGTTAAGTATGGTTACCAAGTGCTCAACCACTTAGAATATTTTTATTAAAATGTTTATATATGAAATCTTGTGGTCTATATTTATATCGCTGCCGGCATTAAACCTATATCTCACCAACTTTATGTTGACGTTTTAAACATGTCTATTCTCAGGTGATAATTAGAAGCTTCCGCTGCAACATGTTGAATTTAAACAAGATCTTGAGTATGCATATTTGTGTCAAAAATAAAACTGCATATCGGAGGATTTGTAATGTAAAATATGCTAGAAATCGTATTGTTATCATCACATGTAAAGTTTGTAAGTCTAAGATTATCGCTAAACAATAATCATCTTTATTTTGTCTAAAGCTTGTATCAAAATAAGAATTATGGTTTGTAATGTAAAATATATGCAGTTGTTCTTTTAAAAATGTCGCATATAGAGGTCAATACCTCGCAATGAAATCATACGTTATCTAACACGTTCTTATGGTTAAGGACGGGTTATGACATGTGCTCAATACCACATGTCATAACCCGTCCTTAACCATAAGAACGTGTTAGATAACGTATGATTTCATTGCGAGGTATTGACCTCTATATGCGACATTTTTAAAAGAACAACTGCATATATTTTACATTACAAACCATAATTCTTATTTTGATACAAGCTTTAGACAAAATAAAGATGATTATCGTTTAGCGATAATCTTAGACTTACAAACTTTACATGTGATGATAACAATACGATTTCTAGCATATTTTACATTACAAATCCTCCGATATGCAGTTTTATTTTTGACACAAATATGCATACTCAAGATCTTGTTTAAATTCAACATGTTGCAGCGGAAGCTGCTAATTATCACCTGAGAATAGACATGTTTAAAACGTCAACATAAAGTTGGTGAGATATAGGTTTAATGCCGGCAGCGATATAAATATAGACCACAAGATTTCATATATAAACATTTTAATAAAAATATTCTAAGTGGTTGAGCACTTGGTAACCATACTTAACATTTAATCACGTCGCATATTCCCTTTATTATGAAATCTTACTACACCGTACCAAGTGTAGTCACAAAACGAAGTACTGTGCAACCGTTGAATACTGGTCGTCCAGTCCGGTTGGGGTTGTCAGTGTTAGGATTTAACAAGTTCATATATCTTAAAACCTTTTAAGAATCATAATAAACGGAAGCGTGTAATAACCAATTCTATTTGTTATCTTTAAACCAATTAAAGTTAAATCCCTTCTTGGATCAAGTTGTGAATATTATGCTTACAAATTAACAAGAAAAGATAGAGTTTTATTTACCTCCTCAAGCTAGTTGAGGGTTGTTTAACACAAGGAGATGATGAACAAGTGTGTTAAAACTCCAAGCTTTTGATGCACCAACACCACCCTTGAACTTAGTTATGTATTAGACACTTAATCACCTTTAAACTTAGCTTGGAACCCACTTCTCTTGCACCCTAAAAACTGGACAGCAACTTAAGAAAAGATGAAGGTGAATGGAGTCTCAAAACAATGAAACCTCAAGAGGTGATACCCCAAACTTGTACCCAACACCTAGTACATTGGTTAGGCTTTGATAACACTTGAAAAACTGACTTTAAAAAAAGAAAATGATCCTCTTTTCAACCTAAAAAGGCCACGGCTGGACCAGCTGCAGAATGCAGTATTTTTCAGTTTTTTTTGCAAGCTTAAACTAGTAGTTATCACTTGAAAACTCATTCAAACTTTGGTATAAGTGTTGGACAAGTTCATGAGAAGTTGTGTAGTATAAAAGGCAACAAAACAAGCATGTGTGGTCTTTCTTGGAGACCCAAAATTCTGCCACATATTCTCTTTATCAACAATACATATAAGTTTATAAAAGTTTATAAAAGATTTATAAACTTATGTATTATTTTGTTACCTATACATTTTATAAAATCCTTTTATAAAATATAACACAATATAATCATTTAAACCTATAAACAATTATATATAAATTATCCAAATAATTTATCTCAAGTGATAATATTTTAGAAACCCGATTTTCTAAAATTCAAGTGTCGCGTATTTGTTTAATGAACCAATCGTTAAGATCAAATACGTATAAGGTGTCGGTAAGTTTGTTATTGGGTATGACCCGACTTGGATCATAACACATTAGCCACATTAATTTAATATGTCTCTAGGGCATACGAAATACCTTCAATCTCCCACTTGCACGAGAAACATAAGAAATTAATGCAAGTGATGGATACAGCCTAACACACCGTCCATCACCCCTAATATGTTATGACTTTGTGCCATTCAATAACATCATCCCTTTCGAGCTCCCTACTCGAACTGATATATGTAGGTGAATCTTTCATTATATCCTTTCATCCTAGATGTCATGTCAAATCCAGGAGATACAGAGTGATCACTCTCTTATAGATTTAACTTTTCAGGCCTTAGACATCTGACTCTCAACGAATAAGAGGGACAAATTCCATCTTGACTACATACGTCCTAGATACACACTTTGTAATATACCTGAGTTCTTCCTTATGTACTACCATGTTTCAGAATAGCGAAGGAAAGAATCAAGGCACAGTACTTGGTGAATATCCGAACCCAATATGTATCTCAGGTCAGAGGATACAATGATATTCGCCTTTACTCAAGATTACATGTGATCAACCACAAAGGCTCTATACAGTAATTCTTGAGAGCGGGTCTTCCAATATTTGTTTCCCACAAATATCTATGAACCTTGGTTGCAACCTTGCCCCACATTCAACCTATGAATGTATACCAATCCAAGTTCATAATAGTCTAAACCTCACACTTGTTCCCACAAATGTGATCGACTACGAAAATTTAGAATAGTTGCTTATTCATGGATGAAATATGCAAAATAGGAACATAACTCAAATAAATTAACACCATAGTTATATTAATGAGTTTGAATAATTTCGTTCCGGTACAATACATAAAATAGATCATATCCAATCACTAGAATATCGAAGCCCTAATGCACAAACATGTCCCTCATGTTTTGGCCCATGTAAAAGCTTCGTGAGTGGATCCGCAACATTTTGATCTGTGTGAACTTTGTGAATACATATCTTTCCCTTTTCAACCTCATCCCTGATGTAGTTGAATCTCCGCTCAATGTGACGAGTCTTTTGATGAGCACGAGGTTCCTTGATTTGAGCAATCGTACCCTCATTGTCACAAAAGATCTCAAGAGGGTCCTGAATGGAAGGGACCACTCCTAAGTCGTCGATGAATTTCTTCATCCATGCAGCTTCCTGAGCTGCCAGTGAGGCGGCAATGTACTTCGACTCTGTAGTGGATAACGCAACAACTTCCTGTTTTGAACTCTTCCAAGAGACCGCACCACCATTTAACATGAAGACATAACCGGATTGTGATCGAGAGTCATCTCGATCAGTTTGGAAACTCGCGTCCACGTAACCTTTTACAGCGAGTTCCTCCTCACCAGACCCATATATTAGAAACATATCCTTAGTCCTCCTAAGGTATTTCAATATGCTTTTAACAGCAATCCAATGACTATTTCCTGGGTTATTCTGGTATCTACTTGTCAAGCTTAGAGCGCATGACACATCCGGTCTAGTACATATCATTGCATACATGATAGACCCAATAGCAGATGCGTATGGGACTTTCTTCATTCTCTCTTGTTCATCTTTCGTGGTAGGACACTGAGATGAACTGAGAACGGTTCCTTTTTGAATAGGTACCAAACCTCTCTTAGAGTTTTCCATCTTGAACCTTTTCAAGATTTTATCAATGTATGTACTTTGACTTAAACCTATCAATCTCTTGGATCTATTCCTATAGATCCCTATCCCCAATATGTATTGTGCATCTCCAAGATCCTTAATGGAGAAGCAACTCTTTAGCCAAGTTTTGACTCCTTGCATTGTGGTAATATCATTCCCAAATAATAATATATCGTCCACATATAGTACAAGGAACATGATAGTGCTCCCACTAGCTTTCTTATATACACAAGCTTCATCACCATTTTTAATGAAGCCAAATTTCTCGGCTTCCTCATTAAAACGATGATTCCACATTCTAGATGCTTGTTTCAATCCGTAGATTGTGTTCTTTAACTTGCATACCCTTTTAGGATATTTTGGATCAACAAAACCTTCAGGCTGGACCATATAGACATCTTCCATAAGATATCCATTTAGGAAAGCGGTTTTGACATCCATTTGCCATATTTCATAGTCGTAGTGAGCAGCAATGGCAAATAATATCCTAATAGACTTTAGCATTGCCACTGGCGAGAAAGTTTCATCATAATCAACCCCTTGAGTTTGAGTGAAACCTTTTGCTACAAGTCTAGCTTTATATGTATCCAAGTTTCCATGTATGTCGGTTTTCTTCTTGAAAAGCCATTTGCAATCAACTAGCTTAGAGCTAGGAGGTTCAACAAGTTCCCAAACTTGGTTTTCATACATGGATTGCATCTCGGCGTTCATGGCATCCTGCCATTTATCTTTATCAATCCTTGATAAAGCATCTTGGTAGTTTGTTGGTTCATCCAAATCAACCGTATAGCAACCATCTATGAGAAACCCATATCTCTCAGGAGGATTGCTAATCCTATCAGATCTACGAATGTCTTGTGTATTTTGATCATCCATTTGATCACTATCAACATTTTCATGTTGAGTGCTAGTGTCAACCAATTGTGTATCATCTACTTGATCTTGAACCTCTTCAAGATCTATCTTCCTTTCACTATTTCCTTCCATTAGGAACTTAGTTTCAAGGAATTCCGCCTTCCGAGCAATAAATACATTCTGCTCGGATGGATCATAGAAATAGTATCCCATATCATCCTTGGGATATCCTATGAAGATACACTTCATGGATCGAGCATTCAACTTATTAGGGACGTAACGCTTAGGATAAGCTTCACATCCCCATACCTTTAAGTATGATAGAGATGGAGGTTTACCAAACCACATCTCGTGAGGAGTTCGTTCCACTTTCTTGGTTGGGGCCATATTTAAAATACGAGCCGCGGAGCTTAGACAATAACCCCAAAATGATAGAGGCAACGAGCTTCTTGCCATCATAGATCGAACCATATCCATTAGGGTTCGGTTCCTCCTTTCGGAAACTCCATTAAGTTGGGGTGTTCCGGGTGGAGTAAGTTGTGAGATAATCCCACAACTCCTAAGATGATCTTGGAAGGCATCGCTTAGGTATTCACCTCCTCTATCGGTACGTAGTACCTTAATTGTCCTATTGAGTTGATTTTGTACTTCGTTTTGATATTCTTTGAATGCTTCAAACGTTTCGTCCTTGTGTCTTAATAAGTAGACATATCCGAAACGACTAAAGTCATCAATGAAAGTAACAAAGTATCTTTCACCATTCCTAGTTATGGGTTTAAAGGGTCCACATACATCCGAATGTATTAATCCCAATAAATCTTTAGCCCTTTCATAAGTCCCTTTGAAAGGTGCTTTAGTCATCTTGCCTTGTAAACAAGATTCGCATACATCAAATGAATCCATTTCATTTGATTTCAAAAGTCCATTCCTTTGAAGTGTATGCATTCGGTTCTTGTTTATGTGACCAAGGCGACAATGCCATAAGTAGGAATCACTCAAATCCCTTTTGAGTTTCTTGGTGCTTGTATGGTATATAGAGCTCGATGATGCGTCATTATGTACCAATTCATAAATTCCATTTGAAGGCGAGGCCTTGAAATAGAATACATTATCTTTCGAAATATGAATATCATCATCAATAAAATTAACAACGTAACCACATTGTTTTAAGCGAGAAATAGAAATAATGTTTCTACACAAATCCAGAGCATACAAAACATTTTCTAAAATAAGCTCCAATCTACTTGGAAGCTTCAAAACAAATTCTCCTTGAGCTTTAACATGCACCTTTGCACCATTGCCCATATAGAGACTTGATGTTCCCGCCTTATGATCACTTCTTTTGAACCCCTGCAAAGAATTGCAAATATGAGTTCCACATCCAGTGTCTAATACCCATGTATTAGAAGAAGTAATACTAAGCTCTATATATACCATATATATATTACCTGAGGTTTGCCCTGCATCCCTCTTGTCTTTCAACTCTTTAAGATAAACCGGACAGTTTCGTTTCCAATGACCCATTTCACCGCAACCGAAACATGGGTCTTCCTTGGGGTTTGCCTTCTCGGTTACCTTTTGCTTCTTAGCCTTGTTGATGGTTGGGGTAACCATCTTCCTTTTCCCTTTGCCTTGATAGGCGGGTCCTTTTCTCTTAGCCACCTTTGGCTTAGAGGTCTTACTTTTGGACCCACCTTGATCGATTGCTAACACGGGTAAAGCCCTTTTACCCATGCTAGTTTCCGCCGTTCTAAGCATACCGTGAAGCTCACCTATGCTCTTATCCATCCCATTCATATTGTAATTAATTACAAATTGATCAAACCTTTTTGATAAGGAGTTAAGGATAAGATCTGTGGCTAACTCATTGGAAATGTTTAGGTTAAGACGGTTAGCACGATCGATAAGGCTTTTCATCTTAAGTACATAAGATGAAACCGATTGGGTATCGTCCATACGACAAGCATGTAGCGCCCGAACCGTTTCGAAGCGCTCGACACGCGCTTGTTGAAGGAACATCTCCTTCAATTGCGTTATCATGTCGTATGCACTATGATGCTCGAAATCCTTTTGGAGTTCGGGAATCATAGTCCCAAGCATTAAGCATGAGACTTGAAGGGAGTCGTGGCAATACTTATCGTAAGAGGCCATTGCCTCCACATCATTCTCATCCGGTTGATCGGGAATGGGGTCCTCAAGCACATACATTTTATCCTCTTGTTCGAGGACAATCCAAAGATTGCGAAACCAATCCATAAATTTTGTATGGTTGAGTTTGTCTTTCTCTAAGAGAGACCTTAATGATAGGTGGTTTAGGTTAAGTGGTGCGTTAGGAATGTTGTTGTTGTTATTGGCGGCCATCTACAAAATTAACAAAGTTCGTTTAAGTATCGATTTTAATTTAACATTCAATACCCTTTAAATCCAATTGAATTATTAAATTCTAGAATCCAACGATAAACCAAATTTCGGTTAGGTGACCTTTATCCCGCAATTTGATTTAGCTAGGTAGTCAATAAATGACAATTGCAATCCATTTGCAACTTCTAGAGTATGGGATCATGCAATCCTTTTGCATGGCATATTTATCCCATCAACGCCTATTTGTTCCTCATGCTTCGGTGACCCTAAGTTCATGATTCCCAAATCAAGTCGTCCTACTTGTATAGACTTGTAAATTTAACATACAAGTGGTTAGGTGACCTTTATCCCACAAGCATGCGAAATTTACCTTAATCATATTAGTTTGCTCATAACGGTTAGGTGACCTTTATCTCATCATGAGTTCCCTAATACTTTTAAGTGTCACACAATAGGGTGGCGTTAAACTTGTTTACCTTGTTTGTAAAAGGGATTTAAGTTTTCATTAATTCTAGTTTGAGAAAACTTTTATGCCATACACCAACATGCATTTAGTGTATGGTACTTATGAAAAAACTAATTTCATGTCTTGTAATTGAGCCAATTACTTGATATAAACCATTTTATATGCGTTATTCTTTTCTTGTTCTTAACAACCATTTATAAAGGTTTTTGGTTGCTATTTTAATTTAACCATTTAAATTTCCGTTTTGCATGTACTTAGTATGTCTAATTTAACCAATTAAATTGTCGTTTTGTTTGTTGTTATCTTGTGATTAATTGTATCAACCAAACATACAAAACAATAATCATACAAACAACCACACATGCAAAATAATTGTGTTCACAATCTAGCCATTTTGGTGAGCATTTGTTTAACCGAAAACAAATGCCACCGGTTAAGGGGTTTTAACACAAAGTAAGAGATTTCCAATCTCCCACTTAACCTTGCATCCAAATGCTCCTTGTGTTCTTCAAGTCTTCATGATCTTGTATCTTCATTTTTACAAAATATGTATCCTAATACATTTTATCTAGAAAATGAAATTACAACCTATTCTATTTTACATACCAAATATAAAATGAATTACATAACAAATGAATGAATTATTACAAACCAATTGAATAATTATTACATGCCATTTGAATGAATAATAATACATACCAAATGAATCATAAATCAACCAAATACACATGCATGCAACACAAGGTCAAGGCTAGGATTGTGAACATTAACATGCAACCAAAATTGACCAAAATGGCAAGTTCCAAACCCCTTTTGGAACCTCCAAAATTCGGCCATCTCCTCAAACCCACCCAAACCCGAAAATTTTTGTATTCCATTTTCATGCATGTACTTGGAATGCAAATATAGTGGGTTTAAAGACAACAATTCGAAGCATATTTCAACAACTTCGGCTCTGATACCATTGTTAGGATTTAACAAGTTCATATATCTTAAAACCTTTTAAGAATCATAATAAACGGAAGCGTGTAATAACCAATTCTATTTGTTATCTTTAAACCAATTAAAGTTAAATCCCTTCTTGGATCAAGTTGTGAATATTATGCTTACAAATTAACAAGAAAAGATAGAGTTTTATTTACCTCCTCAAGCTAGTTGAGGGTTGTTTAACACAAGGAGATGATGAACAAGTGTGTTAAAACTCCAAGCTTTTGATGCACCAACACCACCCTTGAACTTAGTTATGTATTAGACACTTAATCACCTTTAAACTTAGCTTGGAACCCACTTCTCTTGCACCCTAAAAACTGGACAGCAACTTAAGAAAAGATGAAGGTGAATGGAGTCTCAAAACAATGAAACCTCAAGAGGTGATACCCCAAACTTGTACCCAACACCTAGTACATTGGTTAGGCTTTGATAACACTTGAAAAACTGACTTTAAAAAAAGAAAATGATCCTCTTTTCAACCTAAAAAGGCCACGGCTGGACCAGCTGCAGAATGCAGTATTTTTCAGTTTTTTTTGCAAGCTTAAACTAGTAGTTATCACTTGAAAACTCATTCAAACTTTGGTATAAGTGTTGGACAAGTTCATGAGAAGTTGTGTAGTATAAAAGGCAACAAAACAAGCATGTGTGGTCTTTCTTGGAGACCCAAAATTCTGCCACATATTCTCTTTATCAACAATACATATAAGTTTATAAAAGTTTATAAAAGATTTATAAACTTATGTATTATTTTGTTACCTATACATTTTATAAAATCCTTTTATAAAATATAACACAATATAATCATTTAAACCTATAAACAATTATATATAAATTATCCAAATAATTTATCTCAAGTGATAATATTTTAGAAACCCGATTTTCTAAAATTCAAGTGTCGCGTATTTGTTTAATGAACCAATCGTTAAGATCAAATACGTATAAGGTGTCGGTAAGTTTGTTATTGGGTATGACCCGACTTGGATCATAACACATTAGCCACATTAATTTAATATGTCTCTCGGGCATACGAAATACCTTCAGTCAGGACTTGGATCATAACACATTAGCCACATTAATTTAATATGTCTCTCGGGCATACGAAATACCTTCAGTCAGGCCCGATAGATCTATCAACAGGATTCGCGTTTACAATACCGCTGTAAATAACAGTTACCAAGCTACAGGGAAGTATGCCAGTGGTACAACTCAACGTAGAATATATTTTTCAGTTACTTGTGTCCATAACGTAAAACATAAAATACATGTATTCTCATCCCGAAATACTTAGAGTTTAAAAGTGGGACTATATACTCACTTTCGTCTTGAAGATATGTAATTTTGACTTGGTCTCCGATTTATATCACAAACCTATCCATATATAATATATCAATACCTTTTTCTTTTTAAACAACCGTAACATATATATACATATTATACTTTTAATACTTTTAATAATTCCTTAGTCCGTAGTTAGCAGTCTGATGTTAGTAATTCAATTTTAATGGTTCATTTTTAGGTGATTAATAAACCCCCAATGAAATAAATAAAAACCCCATCGTATATGTATTGGTCGAGATTAATCTTGACCCATGGTACCGGTGTTGTCAAATGACGTGTTGCGTACATAAAGTACCGGTGTTGTCAAATGACGTGTTGCGTACAATCATGGGATCTTATGATTAATCTTCTCGTATTGTTTACGGGTAATCCTGAACCATATAAAATTAAATTATGAGTACATATATATAAAATATCATGTTATTTTAGAAAGATGTGATTTATTTAATTTTTTTCCAATTAATCACGTAGCTAAATTAGTCTTGGATATCCGATTTCGTTTTGGTCATAGTTTCTTCGTTACAACTCCGTTTTCGTTGGTTCAACTTGCCACTTCCTTGGATCGAGTCCCTCTTTAAGACTATGAACTGTAAATACCTTAGTTTGTATTCGAAATCACAGGTCATAGGTCAAACTTTAGTGAAACTTATGGAGTTGATCATTTTCCATTATGTAAACAACCTTAAATGATTATTTTTCTAAAAATACTTATACTTTGAGTTAAATCATGAAATTTTTATGTGTTAACATATTCATAGTAAATATCAATTTTCCAGAAAATAAACCTCCAATTCAAAGTTCAAAATAGTTTTTAATTATCCAACCCAAAACAGCCCCCGGTTACACTCCGACACCGTAGATTCAGTTTTAAGGTGTTCTTTGAAAAACCAAGTTATACCTTGTTAAATTAGCATATATTTAAGTTATATTACAGGTCTTGAAGTATTTTAAAAGTTAAGTTAGAAGGATCTATTTAGTTTGCAAACAAGTTTGAAAACATTCAAACTATGTTCTTGTTGTTAAAATTTTATACCATAAAATAAGATAGCTATATATATATGAATCGAATAAGGTTATGAACAAAGTTACTACCTCAAGTTACTTGGACAAGATTGCTGTAAAAGAGGAGTAAGAACCTAGAACCAAAAGAGTGATGGAATTGGATGAAAGATTGGAAGTAAACTTGTGTTCTTGAAAGGATTCTTGAAGTGTTCTTGTATGGTTTTTCTTATGATGATTAAGGGTTGTTTTTGAAGCTAAATGATGGGGAAAATGCTTGGAGATGATCAAGTATGAAGTTAAGAGTATTTTGAGAGAGAAATGGGAGTGTAAGTATGAGAAAATGGGGTGAAGAAATGGTGTGCATGCATAAAAACGTTTTTAGGTTATAAAAGAAAAAAAAAAGATACCTAACTTTGTTTTCTTTCTAAATAATTCATGCTACTTGACAAATAGTTGGTTCCACATGTTTCTTAATCATTTAAGGCTGCTAAGGAGCAGATTTTTATTGGTATATACCAATAGTAAATACATCTAGAAGCTGCGTATGATACGGGTACATATACCCTAGATATACGTGTAGAAATCTTTGAGAAAACGGAACAAGGATTCAAATATAGCTATTTTTTGTAAATATACTTATATTGTTTTATGTATGTAAGCCCTTTAAAAGTGATAAAATACATATCTATACGATGCATGTATAAGTATTATAGGTTATAAGTATTTATGTCGAAGAACGTTACGTATAGTTATCGTTTTGAAAACTTAAGTTAGTAGTTTCAAAATATACTTATAACTCATTGTTATTAGTACCCAATGAGATGTTAAACATCCTTAGATCATGTTAAATATATATAAATACATATATATACATAAACGTATAATTATCGTATGTTATATAGTTCGTGATATCATCGGTCAAATTGGACGGTCAAACGTTGTGTAAAACTCTTTTCAAAAACATAAATCTCAACAATTTAGATTGCTTATCATGTTGGTAAGGTTTAATTTATGTAAATATTAATCTTATAAGTATAAATTGATCGAAAAAGTCCGGGTCATTACAGTACCTATATCCACCTGGACGAAGTCTTCATCATTTGGTCCCATTGCAAGGTACTGATCTAAATATGCCATGAATGACTCCAAATAATATCTTTCAATTGAGCAAATGCACAGCGGAAGACTTAATTCGTACCTGAGAATAAACATGCTTAAAAGTATCAACCAAAAGGTTGGTGAGTTCATAGGTTTATCATAACAATCTTTTCAATATATTAATAGACCACAAGATTTCATTATTTATAAACATAATACACTCGCAAGTGTATGTAAAGCATTCTAAGTGGTTGAGCACTTGGTAACCATACTTAACATTTAATCACGTCGCATATTCACTTTATTATGAAATCTCACTACACCGTACCAAGTGTAGTCACCGAAACGAAGTACTGTGCAACCGTTGAATACTGGTCGTCCAGTCCGGTTGGGGTTGTCAGGCCCGATAGATCTATCAACAGGATTCGCGTTTACAATACCGCATGTAAATAGTAGTTACCAAGCTACAGGGAAGTATGCCAGTGGTACAACTCAACGTAGAATATATTTTTAAGTGCTTGTGTCTATTTCGTAAACATTTATAAAAGCAGCGCATGTATTCTCAGCCCAAAAATATATATTACAAAAGTAATTAAAAAGGGAGCAAATGAAACTCACCTAATGTATTTTGTAGTAAAAATACATAGAACGACATTGAACAAGTATATGGTTGGTCTCGGATTCACGAACCTATATCATGTATATATATATATTAACACATATACTCATATTCAAACAAATTTTATATGTTGTTAGTGATTTAATTGTTATTTTAATTATGTGTTTCATTAATAACCTAATTAATATAAAATATTACTATAGTTATATTAGATGTAGTAATTATAGTTTTATATAGCTAATATTTATTGTTAAAATAATATTGATAAATATATGTTTTTGTTTTATAATAATAATAATGATAATTCTTATAAAAATGATACTTTTAATGATAATAATAAAAATGATGATCTTTATAAAAGTGATACTTTTAAAATTGTTACTTTTAATAATAATAAATATTAATAATAATAATTATGAAAATATTGATTTTACTAATAATAACGATACTAATATTTATATTAATAATAATAATGATAATATTAATAATAATACTTATTTTAGTAATAATAATAATAATAATAGTTTTACTACCTCAAAGGAGTAGCCCTTAAGAAAATGCCCAAGTCCGGGTTTGAACCCGTGATGTCCCGCTAACCCGATAATAACCTAACCATCTAGCCACTTCTGTTTTTCTGAAACCTAATATATTTAACCCGTAATGATTTTGATTTCCTTTTCTTCTTAATTATCCGAACATATACAATTAACCACCATCACTAGCTTCATAAATTGTCACCTCATGTTGGCTACAACAAAGAAACAATGGTAGCAAGTGGTAACGGCCAAACATCATAAATTTGGCCCAAGCATCTAGAATTGTGGTCCAACTAAATGAAAAACTCGGCCTAATTGAAATCAAATTCATGGCTCAACATAAACTATATCAAGATTACAATCATCATCCTTATTATTATCAAATTATCCATTATATCTTACGGCTTCATTCAACATCCTTCATTATCTTAACCACCTAACCATTGTCTTATGTAACATTATCAAGATCATAATCATCTTCGCAATCGCAGTCATCTTCACTTATCATCATCCAAACATAATATCATTAACACTATGTTAACTCACTGTAACCTCCTTAATTAATATCATTACCTTCATTGTTACAAGTATTATTATTTAAGTTTCCATTCCTAGTATCATTATCACTCATTAACATAAATACAATTAACCAAGTTTCAGCAATCCAACAATTGAATTCGGCCCATATATACCACGGTCCAACAGTAAAACCCTTATCCCATTAATTAGTCCAAGTTGCAAGCCCAAACATAACATTCACGGCCCAAAAATATAAGGAAGCAACCTAGTTCATTTATAGATTAAAAGAGACGTCGATTAGGTTTCTTTTTTTTTACTTCGACTTTACAGCTAGACAAATCACTAATCAGCTCTCTACCACTTATCAATATTTCATTATCACGAGTCATTGTCAACTCTCTCTTCCTTTGTTCTCAGTTTTGTAAAAATAGAAAAATTATCATCGCAGAAGTTGTTCAATGAGATTTAATGGTGAAAGTTTTTATGGTGTTCGAATATAACAGAATAATGAAACGAAACAGAAGAAATTAGCGACAAGATGATGGTCTTGGTAATGACTTACGAAGAGAGAGAGAAGAGAGAGAAATAAGTGGTGGTTGTTTATGGTTGTCCGGTGGTTTACGATGTTGGATGGTGGTGAACAGCTACAAACAGAAAAAGATTAGGCGTAGCAGCACCTGCAGTTTTGTGGCCTGTTTTGATGGAGAAAACAACAGAAAAGAGTGATCGAAAGAGGTGGTTTTTGATTGTTCTCGACCTGAAGATAGCCGTAGCAGCAACAATGAACAGATTATAATGATGGATGTTTTCGATGGTTATAAACGAGCAAGAAGGTGATGCTTTAAATGGGTTTTATATAGGTGGTGTGTGGGTATCGTTCGAAAAAGAAAGCAGTAGGTTTATGGTGGTGTTGGGTCTATTCGAAAACTGCAACAATCAGTAACAATATAGCAGCTAGTGACGAGTTGGTGGTGGTTTCACGATGGTAACAGAAAAACGTATAAGGTAGCAGGTGTTCTAGAGTGGTTATATGGAATTTTGAGTTTGGGAGGTCAAACGAAGGTGTATAGTAATCTTGTCAAAGACTTGAGTGTTCATGACAACACTAATTCGGTACCTGTGTAAATTTTTATCCAAGACTAAAATGGAGAGAACTAAAAGTGTGCCAAAGGTGTTATGTACTAATCTATATTATGTGTGTATTTATTGTTGTTGTTTGAAAGAGCAATATGAAAATGGTGATTTAGAATTAAGAGGTAGATATGTCTAGATTGTGTTTGAGTAGTAAGTGGGTTTTCATGGATTTTTGTCTTTGGCATAATAGGTACGTGTATATATTTATAACAAAGATAGAATAATCTAGATAGAAATATGGAAAAAAATAATACCAAGATTCTAATTTATTCCATTGAACAGCATTTTAATTATAATATACGTAGTGGGTTTATGTGTTTGTTGAAAAAGAAATATAAGACAAAGTTTGTTACATGTTAAATCACCATTACAATATGTGTATGTATGTATAACTTAATGATATAAATATAATATTTAATATTAACTCTAACAATCATTCATAAATAAATAAATAAAAATACACTAACTTAACATTCAATCATAACACAGTATTCTCAAAGATTTATCAATTAAGCACAGTATCTCAAATAGTTAGCGGCCGATAGAATTAGATTATTGTGCAGACAGTTTTCACGGACTATTATTTCGTACCCATTGTTACTCAGTGGCGGTCTTCAGAAAAGTCCTATACTTTTAAATTAAGTATATTTATTTAAATATATATATATGTCTATTTACAAATAGTAGTTCGTGAATCGTCGAGAACGGTCAATGGTCAATTGAATATATGAAATAGTTCAAAATTTTTGAGACTCAACCTAACAGACTTTGCTTATCGTGTTGAAAATACAATATCGTATCGAGAGTTTGGTTCAACATTAGTTGAAATTTTCCGGGTCGTGACAGTACCTACCCGTTAGAGAAATTTCGTCTCGAAATTTGATCGAGGTGGTCATGGCTAACAATAAGATTGTTTTTATGACAAATATGAGTTAATAACTAGAGTTTTATCACCATTTAGTAATAGTGGTAAAACAATTTAATTATGTGAAGCGTACGAGTGAAGCTGTCACAAAAGAGTAAAATGAAGTAAATAGAGGTTCGTTTTAACTTTTGACGTAGTCACTGTGTATACAAGAAGGCTAGTGGGAGCTCTATAATGTTCCTTGTGCTATATGTGGATGATATATTATTGTTTGGGAATGATATAACCACAATGCAAGAGGTCAAAACTTGGCTAAAAGGTTGCTTCTCCATTAAGGATCTTAGAGAAGCACAATACATATTAGGGATTGGGATCTATAGGAATAGATCCAAGAGATTGATAGGTTTAAGTCAAAGTACATACATTGACAAAATCTTGAAAAGGTTCAAGATGGAAAACTCTAAGAAAGGTTTGGTACCTATTCAAAGAGGAACCGTTCTCAGTTCATCTCAGTGTCCTACCACGAAAGATGAACAAGAGAGAATGAAGAAAGTCCCATACGCATCTGCTATTGGGTCTATCATGTATGCAATGATATGTACTAGACCGGATGTGTCATGCGCTCTAAGCTTGACAAGTAGATACCAGAATAACCCAGGAAACAGTCATTGGATTGTTGTTAAAAGTATATTGAAATACCTTAGGAGGACTAAGGATATGTTTCTAATATATGGGTCTGGTGAGGAGGAACTCGCTGTAAAAGGTTACGTGGACGCTGAAAGTATTTCGTATGCCCGAGAGACATATTAAATTAACGTGGCTAATATGTTTTGATCCAAGTCGGGTCATACCCAATAACAAACTTACTGACACCTTATTTGTATTTGATTTTAATGATTGGTTCATTAAATAAATACGCGACACTTGAATTTTAGAAAATCGGTTTTCTAAAATATTATCACTTGAGATCAATTGTTTGGACAATTTGTATATTAAAGATTTGATTATTTATAATTATGTTTTGTTATACTTTATAAATTGGTTTATAAAGCACAAGTAACCTTTTTTTATAACTTGAACTTTAATAACAAGTTTTATATAAGATGTCACAAGTTTTATATAAATATACTTGTTATTATACTTGTTATTTTAAAATGAATATAGTATGCAGATTTTGGGACTCCTAGGTGTGATTCCCATGCTTACTTGGTTACTTAAAACAACATATTCCAAGAGCATGCTTATCTCTTTTAACCAAGGCATTTCCTTGACTCAAGTACACAAGTTTACAAGCAAAACACTCAAGAAAAACTGCATTCTTTCTGCTGAAAACAGGCCTGCTGGCCGTGGCATTTGAGAGGAAAAAGGGAGAGGTTTTGCATTGTAATCTTGTTTATCAAGTGTCCTAATTAAATCCTAACCAAAGTACTAGGTGTTGGTTATAAGTTTGGGGTATAACTACTTGAGGTTTCATAGTTTTGAAGCTCCATTCAACATCATCATCTTCATCACTTTCAACTAGCTTGGAATAGGTATAACATCTTATTCTTGCTTGTAGTTTGTAAGCATGTTTCATAACTTGATCCTAATTGGGTTTTAACTTTAATTGGTTAAAGGTTTACAAGTTTTAAATGGTAATACTTACATGCTTCCGCTTTAATTTGTTTCTTAAAATGTTCTAAGTATTATGAAACTTGTTAAAACCCAACAATGGTATCTAGAGCCGAAGTTGTTGAAATATGCTTCGAGATGGTTATTAAACTCACAATATATTTTGCATTTTATGTACATGCATGAAAGTAAAATGCAAAAATTATATGTTTGGGTGGGTTTGTGATGTTGGCCGAAATCTTGGACCCCAAAAATGGGTTTTGGGTTGCTCCATTTTGGTCAAATTTTGGTTGCATGTTGTTCACAATCTTAGCCTTGACCTTGTGTATGGTTGCATGTATGTTTGGTTGATTTAATTCATTCTTATGGTTTGTAATAATATTTATTCAATTGGTTTGTAATATTTATTATTTTGGTTATGTAATTTATTTTATATTTGGCATGTAAAATAGATTAGGTTGTATTTTCATTTTTTAGAGAAAAATGTATTAGGATATATTTTTTGTAAAAGATGAAGATGCAAGATGAAGAACACAAGAAGGAGCATTTGGATGCAAGATTTAGTGGGAGATTTGAAATCTCCTACTTTGTATTTTAACCCCTTAACCGGTGACATTTGTTTTCGGCTAAACAAATGTCTACCAAAATGGCTAGATTGTGAACATGTTGTTTTGCATGCTTGGTTGTTTATTGTATGATTGTGGATTGTATGTTTGTATGCTACAAGTTAATCACACAAGTTAACAACAAACAAAACTAAAATTTAATTGGTTAAATTAGACGTTATTAACAACATGCAAAACGAAAATTTAAATGGTTAAATTAAAATGGTAAAGGACATTAATTAACGGTTATTAAGGACATAATAAGGATCATACATATAAAATGGTTTATATTAAGTAATTGGCTTAATTACAAGATATGAAAAATGGATTTTCAAATAAACCATACACTAAATGCATGTTGGTGTATGGTATAAAAGTTTTCTCAAACTAGAATTAACGAAAACTCAAAATCCCTTTCACTAACAAGGTAAACAAGTTAAACGCCATCCTATTGTGTGACACTTAAAAGTATTAGGGAACTCATGATGGAATAAAAGTCACCTAACCATTATGAGCAAACTAATATGATTAAGGTAAATTTCGCATGCTTGTGGGATAAAGGTCACCTAACCACATGTATGTTAAATTTACAAGTCTATACAAGTAGGACGACTTGATTTGGGAATCATGAACTTAGGGTCACCGAAGCATGAGGAACAAATAGGCGTTGATGGGATAAATATGCCATGCAAAAGGATTGCATGATCCCATACTCTAGAAGTTGCAAATGGATTGCAATTGTCATTTATTGACTACCTAGCTAAATCAAATTGCGGGATAAAGGTCACCTAACCGAAATTTGGTTTACCGTTGGATTCTAGAATTTAATAATTCAATTTGATTTAAAGGTTATTGAATGTTAAATTAAAATCGATACTTAAACGAACTTTGTTAATTTTGTAGATGGCCGCCAATAACAACAACAACATTCCAAACGCACCACTTAACCTAAACCACCTATCATTAAGGTCTCTCTTAGAGAAAGACAAACTCAACCATACCAACTTTATGGATTGGTTCCGCAATCTTCGGATTGTCCTCAAACAAGAGGATAAAGCGTATGTACTTGAGGACCCCATTCCCGATCAACCGGATGAGGATGATGAGGAGGCAATGGCCTTTTATGATAAGTATTGCCGCGACTCCCTTCAAGTCTCATGCCTAATGCTTGGGACTATGATTCCCGAACTCCAAAAGGATTTCGAGCATCATAGTGCATACGACATGATAACGCAATTGAAGGAGATGTTCCTTCAACAAGCGCGTGTCGAGCGCTTCGAAACGGTTCGGGCGCTACATGCTTGTCGTATGGACAATACCCAATCGGTTTCATCTTATGTACTTAAGATGAAAAGCCTTATCGATCGTGCTAACCGTCTTAACCTAAACATTTCCAATGAGTTAGCCACCGATCTTATCCTTAACTCCCTATCAAAAAGGTTTGATCAATTTGTAATTAATTACAATATGAATGGGATGGATAAGAGCATAGGTGAGCTTCACGGGATGCTTAGAACGGCGGAAACTAGCATGGGTAAAAGGGCTTTACCCGTGTTTAGCAATCGATCAAGGTGGGTCCAAAGGTAAGACCTCTAAGCCAAAGGTGGCTAAGAGAAAAGGACCCGCCTATCAAGGCAAAGGGAAAGGGAAGATGGTTACCCCAACCATCAACAAGGCTAAGAAGCAAAAGGTAGCCGAGAAGGCAAACCCCAAGGGAGACCCATGTTTCGGTTGCGGTGAGATGGGTCATTGGAAACGAAACTGTCCGGTTTATCTTAAGGAGTTGAAGGACAAGAGGGATGCAGGGCAAACCTCAGGTAATATATATATGGTATATATAGAGCTTAGTATTACTTCTTCTAATACATGGGTATTAGACACTGGATGTGGAACTCACATTTGCAATTCATTGCAGGGGTTCAAAAGAAGTAGCAAGAAAACGGGAACATCAAGTCTCTACATGGGTAATGGAGCCAAAGTGCAAGTGAAGGCTCAAGGAGACTTTGTGTTAAAGCTTCCAAGTGGTTTGGAACTTATTTTGAAAGATGTTTTGTTTGCACCCGATTTATGTCGAAACATTATTTCCATTTCCCGTTTGAAACAATGTGGTTTTAATCTTAATTTTGTTGATGATGATATCCATATTTATTTAGATAATGTATTCTATTTCAAGGCTTCGCCTTCAAATGGAATTTATGAATTGGTTCATGATGACACATCATCTAGTAGCTCAATGTACCATACAAGCACCAAGAAACTCAAAAGGGATTTGAGTGATTCCTATTTATGGCATTGTCGCCTTGGTCACATAAACAAGAACCGAATGCATACACTTCAAAGGAATGGACTTTTGAAATCAAATGAAATGGATTCATTTGATGTATGCGAATCTTGTTTACAAGGCAAGATGACTAAAGCACCTTTCAAAGGGACTTATGAAAGGGCTAAAGATTTATTGGGATTAATACATTCGGATGTATGTGGACCCTTTAAACCCATGACTATAAATGGTGAAAGATACTTTGTTACTTTCATTGATGACTTTAGTCGTTTCGGATATGTCTACTTATTAAGACACAAGGACGAAACGTTTGAAGCATTCAAAGAATATCAAAACGAAGTACAAAATCAACTCAATAGGACAATTAAGGTACTTCGTACCGATAGAGGAGGTGAATACCTAAGCGATGCCTTCCAAGATCATCTTAGGAGTTGTGGGATTATCTCACAACTTACTCCACCCGGAACACCCCAACTTAATGGAGTTTCCGAAAGGAGGAACCGAACCCTAATGGATATGGTTCGATCTATGATGGCAAGAAGCTCGTTGCCTCTATCATTTTGGGGTTATTGTCTAAGCTCCGCGGCTCGTATTTTAAATATGGCCCCAACCAAGAAAGTGGAACGAACTCCTCACGAGATGTGGTTTGGTAAACCTCCATCTCTATCATACTTAAAGGTATGGGGATGTGAAGCTTATCCTAAGCTTACGTCCCTAATAAGTTGAATGCTCGATCCACGAAGTGTATCTTCATAGGATATCCCAAGGATGATATGGGATACTATTTCTATGATCCATCCGAGCAGAATGTATTTGTTGCTCGGAAGGCGGAATTCCTTGAAACTAAGTTCCTAATGGAAGGAAATAGTGAAAGGAAGATAGACCTTGAAGAGGTTCAAGATCAAGTAGATGATACACAATTGGTTGACACTAGCACTCAACATGAAAATGTTGATAGTGATCAAATGGATGATCAAAACACACAAGACATTCGTAGATCTGGTAGGATTAGCAATCCTCCTGAGAGATATGGGTTTCTCATAGATGGTTGCTATACGGTTGATTTGGATGAACCAACAAACTACCAAGATGCTTTATCAAGGATTGATAAAGATAAATGGCAGGAAGCCATGAACGCCGAGATGCAATCCATGTATGAAAACCAAGTGTGGGAACTTGTTGAGCAACCTCCTAGCTCTAAGCTAGTTGATTGCAAATGGCTTTTCAAGAAGAAAACCGACATACATGGAAACTTGGATACATATAAAGCTAGACTTGTAGCAAAAGGTTTCACTCAAACTCAAGGGGTTGATTATGATGAAACTTTCTCGCCAGTGGCAATGCTAAAGTCTATTAGGATATTATTTGCCATTGCTGCTCACTATGACTATGAAATATGGCAAATGGATGTCAAAACCGCTTTCCTAAATGGATATCTTATGGAAGATGTCTATATGGTCCAGCCTGAAGGTTTTGTTGATCCAAAATATCCTAAAAGTGTATGCAAGTTAAAGAAGTCAATCTACGGATAAACAAGCATCTAGAATGTGGAATCATCGTTTTAATGAGGAAGCCGAGAAATTTGGCTTCATTAAAAATGGTGATGAAGCTTGTGTATATAAGAAAGCTAGTGAGAGCACTATCATGTTCCTTGTACTATATGTGGATGATATATTATTATTTGGGAATGATATTACCACAATGCAAGGAGTCAAAACTTGGCTAAAGAGTTGCTTCTCCATTAAGGATCTTGGAGATGCACAATACATATTGGGGATAGGGATCTATAGGAATAGATCCAAGAGATTGATAGGTTTAAGTCAAAGTACATACATTGATAAAATCTTGAAAAGGTTCAAGATGGAAAACTCTAAGAGAGGTTTGGTACCTATTCAAAAGGGAACCGTTCTCAGTTCATCTCAGTGTCCTACCACGAAAGATGAACAAGAGAGAATGAAGAAAGTCCCATACGCATCTGCTATTGGGTCTATCATGTATGCAATGATATGTACTAGACCGGATGTGTCATGCGCTCTAAGCTTGACAAGTAGATACCAGAATAACCCAGGAAATAGTCATTGGATTGCTGTTAAAAGCATATTGAAATACCTTAGGAGGACTAAGGATATGTTTCTAATATATGGGTCTGGTGAGGAGGAACTCGCTGTAAAAGGTTACGTGGACGCGAGCTTCCAAACTGATCGAGATGATTCTCGATCACAATCCGGTTATGTATTTACATTAAATGGAGGTGCGGTCTCTTGGAAGAGTTCGAAACAGGAGGTTGTTGCGTTATCCACTACAGAGTCGGAGTACATTGCCGCCTCATTGGCAGCACAGGAAGCTGCATGGATGAAGAAATTCATCGACGACTTAGGAGTGGTCCCTTCCATTCAGGACCCTCTTGAGATCTTTTGTGACAACGAGGGTGCGATTGCTCAAATCAAGGAACCTCGTGCCCATCAAAAGACTCGTCACATTGAGCGGAGATTCAACTACATAAGGGATGAAGTTGAAAAAGGAAAGATATGTATTCGTAAAGTTCATACAGATCATAATGTTGCGGATCCACTCACGAAGCTTTTACATGGGCCAAAACATGAGGGACATGTTTGTGCATTAGGGCTTCAATATTCTAGTGATTGGATATGATCTATTTTATGTATTGTACCGGAACGAAATTATTCAAACTCATTAATATAACTATGGCGTTAATTTATTTGAGTTATGTTCCTATTTTTCATATTTCATCCATGAATAAGCAATTATTCAAAATTTCCGTAGTCGATCACATTTGTGGGAACAAGTGTGAGGTCTAGACTATTATGAACTTGGATTGGTTAACATTCAAATGGTGAATGTGGGGCAAGGTTGCGACCAAGGTTCATAGATATTTGTGGGACACAAATATTGGAAGA
The DNA here is from genome assembly GCF_046630445.1 of Rutidosis leptorrhynchoides. NCBI lineage: Eukaryota > Viridiplantae > Streptophyta > Magnoliopsida > Asterales > Asteraceae > Rutidosis > Rutidosis leptorrhynchoides. The sequence goes on from NC_092343.1 coordinate 245,220,132, forward strand.
CCCGCTCTCAAGAATTACTGTATAGAGCCTTTGTGGTTGATCACATGTAATCTTGAGTAAAGGAGAATATCATTGTATCCTCTGACCTGAGATACATATTGGGTTCGGATATTCACCAAGTATTGTGCCTTGATTCTTTCCTTCGCTATTCTGAAATATGGTAGTACATAAGGAAGAACTCAGGTATACTACAAAGTGTATATCTAGGACGTATGTAGTCAAGATGGAATTTGTCCCTCTTATTCGTTGAGAGTCAGATGTCTAAGGCCTGAAAAGTTAAATCTATAAGAGAGTGATCACTCTGTATCTCCTGGATTTAACATGACATCTAGGACGAAAGGAAATAATGAAAGATTCACCTGATCATATTCGAGATGGGAACTCGAAAGGGATGATGTTATTGAATGGCACAAAGTCATAACATATTAGGGGTGATGGACGGTGTGTTAGGCTGTATCCATCACTTGCATTAATTTCTTATGTTTCTCGTGCAAGTGGGAGATTGAAAGTATTTCGTATGCCCGAGAGACATATTAAATTAACGTGGCTAATATGTTTTGATCCAAGTCGGGTCATACCCAATAACAAACTTACTGACACCTTATTTGTATTTGATTTTAATGATTGGTTCATTAAATAAATACGCGACACTTGAATTTTAGAAAATCGGTTTTCTAAAATATTATCACTTGAGATCAATTGTTTGGACAATTTATATATATTAAAGATTTGATTATTTATAATTATGTTTTGTTATACTTTATAAATTGGTTTATAAAGCACAAGTAACCTTTTTTTATAACTTGAACTTTAATAACAAGTTTTATATAAGATGTCACAAGTTTTATATAAATATACTTGTTATTATACTTGTTATTTTAAAATGAATATAGTATGCAGATTTTGGGACTCCTAGGTGTGATTCCCATGCTTACTTGGTTACTTAAAACAACATATTCCAAGAGCATGCTTATCTCTTTTAACCAAGGCATTTCCTTGACTCAAGTACACAAGTTTACAAGCAAAACACTCAAGAAAAACTGCATTCTTTCTGCTGAAAACAGGCCTGCTGGCCGTGGCATTTGAGAGGAAAAAGGGAGAGGTTTTGCATTGTAATCTTGTTTATCAAGTGTCCTAATTAAATCCTAACCAAAGTACTAGGTGTTGGTTATAAGTTTGGGGTATAACTACTTGAGGTTTCATAGTTTTGAAGCTCCATTCAACATCATCATCTTCATCACTTTCAACTAGCTTGGAATAGGTATAACATCTTATTCTTGCTTGTAGTTTGTAAGCATGTTTCATAACTTGATCCTAATTGGGTTTTAACTTTAATTGGTTAAAGGTTTACAAGTTTTAAATGGTAATACTTACATGCTTCCGCTTTAATTTGTTTCTTAAAATGTTCTAAGTATTATGAAACTTGTTAAAACCCAACAGACGCGAGTTTCCAAACTGATCGAGATGACTCTCGATCACAATTCGGCTATGTCTTCACATTAAATGGAGGTGCGGTCTCTTGGAAGAGTTCAAAACAGGATGTTGTTGCTCTATCCACTACAGAGTCGGAGTACATCGCCGCATCATTGGCAGCTCAGGAAGCTGCATGGATGAAGAAATTCATCGACGACTTAGGAGTAGTCCCTTCCATTCAGGACCCTCTTGAGATCTTTTGTGACAACGAGGGTGCGATTGCTCAAATCAAGGAACCTCGTGCTCATCAAAAGACCCGTCACATTTGTAGTGACCCGAACTTTTCCATGTTTATATATATTAATTGAGATTGATGTTTACATGATTAAATGTTTCCAACATGTTAAGCAATCAAACTTGTTAAGACTTGATTAATTGAAATAGGTTTCATATAGACAATTGACCACCCAAGTTGACCGGTGATTCACGAACGTTAAAACTTGTAAAAAAAACTATATAATGACATATATATGGTTATATATATATTTAACATGATATTATGATAAGTAAACATATCATTAATTATATTAACAATGAACTACATATGTAAAAACAAGACTACTAACTTAATGATTTTGAAACGAGACATATATGTAACGTTTATCGTTGTAACGACATTTAATGTATATATATATCATATTAAGAGATATTCGTACATCATAATATCATGATAATATAATAATTTAAAATCTCTTTTGATATTATAAACATTGGGTTAACAACATTTAACAAGATCGTTAACCTAAAGGTTTCAAAACAACACTTACATGTAACGACTAACGATGACTTAACGACTCAGTTAAAATGTATATACATGTAGTGTTTTAATATGTATTTATACACTTTTTAAAGACTTCAATACACTTATCAAAATACTTCTACTTAACAAAAATGCTTACAATTACATTCTCGTTCAGTTTCATCAACAATTCTACTCGTATGCACCCGTATTCGTACTCGTACAATACACAGCTTTTAGATGTATGTACTATTGGTATATACACTCCAATGATCAGCTCTTAGCAGCCCATGTGAGTCACCTAACACATGTGGGAACCATCATTTGGCAACTAGCATGAAATATCTCATAAGATTACAAAAATATGAGTAATCATTCATGACTTATTTACATGAAAACAAAATTACATATCCTTTATATCTAATCCATACACCAACGACCAAAAACACCTACAAACACTTTCATTCTTCAATTTTCTTCATCTAATTGAACTCTCTCAAGTTCTATCTTCAAGTTCTAAGTGTTCTTCATAAATTCCAAAAGTTCTAGTTTCATAAAATCAAGAATACTTTCAAGTTTGCTAGCTCACTTCCAATCTTGTAAGGTGATCATCCAACCTCAAGAAATCTTTGTTTCTTACAGTAGGTTATCATTCTAATACAAGGTAATAATCATATTCAAACTTTGGTTCAATTTCTATAACTATAACAATCTTATTTCAAGTGATGATCTTACTTGAACTTGTTTTCGTGTCATGATTTTGCTTCAAGAACTTTGAGCCATCCAAGGATCCATTGAAGCTAGATCCATTTTTCTATTTTCCAGTAGGTTCATCCAAGGAACTTAAGGTAGTAATGATGTTCATAACATCATTCGATTCATACATATAAAGCTATCTTATTCGAAGGTTTAAACTTGTAATCACTAGAACATAGTTTAGTTAATTCTAAACTTGTTCGCAAACAAAAGTTAATCCTTCTAACTTGACTTTTAAAATCAACTAAACACATGTTCTATATCTATATGATATGCTAACTTAATGATTTAAAACCTGGAAACACGAAAAACACCGTAAAACCGGATTTACGCCGTCGTAGTAACACCGCGGGCTGTTTTGGGTTAGTTAATTAAAAACTATGATAAACTTTGATTTAAAAGTTGTTATTCTGAGAAAATGATTTTTATTATGAACATGAAACTATATCCAAAAATTATGGTTAAACTCAAAGTGGAAGTATGTTTTCTAAAATGGTCATCTAGACGTCGTTCTTTCGACTGAAATGACTACCTTTACAAAAACGACTTGTAACTTATTTTTCCGACTAGAAACCTATATTTTTTTTGTTTAGATTCATAAAATAGAGTTCAATATGAAACCATAGCAATTTGATTCACTCAAAACGGATTTAAAATGAAGAAGTTATGTGTAAAACAAGATTGGATAATTTTTCTCATTTTAGCTACGTGAAAATTGGTAACAAATCTATTCCAACCATAACTTAATCAACTTGTATTATATATTATGTAATCTTGAGATACCATAGACACGTATACAATGTTTCGACCTATCATGTCGACACATCTATATATATTTCGGAACAACCATAGACACTCTATATGTGAATGTTGGAGTTAGCTATACAGGGTTGAGGTTGATTCCAAAATATATATAGTTTGAGTTGTGATCAATACTGAGATACGTATACACTGGGTCGTGGATTGATTCAAGATAATATTTATCGATTTATTTCTGTACATCTAACTGTGGACAACTAGTTGTAGGTTACTAACGAGGACAGCTGACTTAATAAACTTAAAACATCAAAATATATTAAAAGTGTTGTAAATATATTTTGAACATACTTTGATATATATGTATATATTGTTATAGGTTCGTGAATCAACCAGTGGCCAAGTCTTACTTCCCGACGAAGTAAAAATCTGTGAAAGTGAGTTATAGTCCCACTTTTAAAATCTAATATTTTTGGGATGAGAATACATGCAGGTTTTATAAATGATTTACAAAATAGACACAAGTACGTGAAACTACATTCTATGGTTGAATTATCGAAATCGAATATGCCCCTTTTTATTAAGTCTGGTAATCTAAGAATTAGGGAACAGACACCCTAATTGACGCGAATCCTAAAGATAGATCTATTGGGCCTAACAAACCCCATCCAAAGTACCGGATGCTTTAGTACTTCGAAATTTATATCATATCCGAAGGGTGTCCCGGAATGATGGGGATATTCTTATATATGCATCTTGTTATTGTCGGTTACCAGGTGTTCACCATATGAATGATTTTTATCTCTATGTATGGGATGTGTATTGAAATATGAAATCTTGTGGTCTATTGTTACGATTTGATATATATAGGTTAAACCTATAACTCACCAACATTTTTGTTGACGTTTTAAGCATGTTTATTCTCAGGTGATTATTAAGAGCTTCCGCTGTCGCATAATTAAATAAGGACAAGATTTGGAGTCCATGCTTGTATGATATTGTGTAAAAACTGCATTCAAGAAACTTATTTTGTTGTAACATATTTGTATTGTAAACCATTATGTAATGGTCGTGTGTAAACAGGATATTTTAGATTATCATTATTTGATAAACTACGTAAAGCCTTTTAAACCTTTATTGATGAAATAAAGGTTATGGTTTGTTTAAAAATGAATGCAGTCTTTGAAAAACGTCTCATATAGAGGTCAAAACCTCGCAACGAAATCAATTAATATGGAACGTTTTTAATCAATAAGAACGGGACATTTCAGTTGGTATCCGAGCGTTGGTCTTAGAGAACCAGAAAATTTGCATTAGTGTGTCTTATCGAGTTTGTTAGGATGCATTAGTGAGTCTGGACTTCGACCGTGTTTTCTTTAAAAATGATTGCTTAACATTTTTGTTGGAAACTATATATTTTTAACATATGAATATTATGTGATATATTAATCTCTTAACGTGTTTGATATTATGTGATAGATGTCTACCTCTAGAACAAGTCCCATTGACTCACCTAATAATAATGAAGAGTCAAATGTAAATTGGAATGATTTGTGGACTGATTCACAAGTTCCCGAAGAGGAACCGGAAGAAGAGTCGGAACCGGAAGAAGAATCGGAACCGGAAGAAGAATCGGAACCGGATGAAGAAATAGAACCGGTGGGGGAAATAATAAAACGGTTAAGTAAAAGAAAATCCTCAACCAACCGACCAAAGTTAATTATGGTCAATGGTGTTTCCGCCAAGGAAGCAAAATATTGGGAGGATTACCAATTCTCCGATGAATCGGATTCCGACGAGAATTCCGATGATGTTATAGAAATTACCCCAACTGAATTTAAAAAGGCAAAAGAAAATAATAAGGGAAAGGGCATAAAAATAGAGAAATCTAATTCCAACCCCGATGAACTTTATATGTATCGTCAACCCCCGAAGTCCTTAAGTTGTAACAATGACCCGGGAACCTCTAAACCACCAGGTTTTTCTAAACCAATGTGGACAACGACGGCTCGTATTAGGGGAACATCATATATCCCTAGAAACTTGGCAAAACGAACCAAAACCGAAGAAGAAGAAACGAGCGAGTCGGAATAAGATAGTTGTATTCGTGTGGTGTAATATATGTAATATAGTGTTCTTATGCTTTATGATATATGTAAAAATTGCTTGTATTAATAAGTATTTTTTTTATGAAACTAACTCTTGTCTATTTTACAGTTTAAAAACACAAAATGGATAGACAACCCAATATTTTAAGAGACCTACCCGGAGACATGATTGATGAAATCTTGTCTAGAGTCGGCCAGAATTCTTCGGCACAACTATTTAAGGCGAGATCAGTTTGTAAGACATTCGAAGAACGTTCCAAGAATGTCTTGGTTTATAAGAGACTTTCGTTTGAAAGATGGGGGATATCACATTGGGAAACCCATAAGTTACGATGTGTTTACTTTGACGCATATATTGCGGGGAACCCAAATGCTATTTTACGCAACGGGTTAAGAAATTATTTTGACTCAATATATCCGAATATTGGACTTCGTGATTTAGAAAAAGCGGCTAACATGCAACATAAAGAAGCATGTTATGCTTACGGATTAGTAATGTTCGCTTCTCACCAAAGTGAGAACAAGAACATCGGGCTACAACTATTAAACAAAACGTTTCCACAAGTGACGGAGTCAGTAATTGGGGTAAGAAATGAGGTTTTTAGATTATTACGGGACTGTTGGACATTACGTAACCCTCGTCCCTTTGATGACGTTACAACACGCTGTCTTATCAACGGCCATAATGGTTATGTTGCACAAGACCAAGGATGGGAAGTAGTCCTAGTAAAACCAGAATGCATGACTTGTTTCTGGACGTATGAATTACGTGTCTTTATTGCCTTTGCCGAACGACTTGTGTACTAGCTAGAATTGTCTTCACAACTATCTTGTATCAAAGTTATTGTGTGCTATATTTCATGCTTTATGTAAAATAAGCGGTATTGTAAGTTTGTAAAATATTGTATAAAAGTTTGAACGCGAAATATTATTACAATCAGTTTTTCATATAGAATTGTAGTAGTTGAATTGTATATTAGCTACTAAGTATGAACTTAACGGGTAGGTACTACCCGAATTTAAACTTATAAAACGCTAATATGAAGAAAAAGCTTTTATAAATGAGTTCATATTATGCTACGAAATACTATTAACTACTCTTAATATTCTGTATGATTAACTTGTTCCATTTAACTATTTTGAAGGAAATGGCACCGACTACTCGACACACCGTGAATATGAATGAAGAGGAATTCCGTACTTTTCTAGCTTCAAACATAGCCGCAGTACAGGCTGCGCTACATACCAACAATAACCTTGGATCTAGCAGTACAGGAAATCGTGTAGGATGCACCTACAAAGAATTCACTGCCTGCAAACCTTTGGAATTTGATGGAACCGAAGGACCGATCGGATTGAAACGGTGGACCGAGAAGGTTGAATCGGTGTTTGCCATAAGTAAGTGTACTGAAGAGGACAAAGTGAAGTACGCTACGCATACCTTCACAGGTTCTGCGTTAACATGGTGGAATACCTATCTAGAGCAAGTGGGACAAGATGATGCGTACGCACTACCGTGGTCAGCATTCAAGCACTTGATGAACGAGAAGTACCGTCCCAGAACCGAGGTCAATAAGCTCAAGACAGAACTTAGAGGGTTACGAACCCAAGGATTTGATATTACCACGTACGAAAGACGATTCACAGAATTGTGCCTATTGTGTCCGGGAGCATTCGAAGATGAGGAAGAGAAGATCGACGCGTTTGTGAAAGGATTACCGGAAAGAATCCAAGAAGATATAAGTTCACACGAGCCCGCCTCCATACAACAGGCATGTAGAATGGCTCACAAACTAGTGAACCAGATTGAAGAAAGAATTAAAGAACAGACTGCTGAAGAGGCCAATGTTAAGCAAGTCAAAAGAAAGTGGGAGGAAAACGGTGATAAGAATCACCAATACAACAACAACAGCAATTACAACAATAATCGCAACAATTATCCCAACAATCGCAACATCAATCGCAACTACAACAAACGGCCCAACAACAACAACAACAACAACAACAACAACAACAACTACAACAATCATCCCAACAACAATAATAACCGCAACAACAACAACAATCAGAAGCAACTATGCCAAAGGTGTGAAAAGAATCACTCGGGGTTCTGCACCAAATTTTGCAACAAGTGTAAAAGAAATGGTCATAGCGCGGCGAAGTGTGAGGTCTACGGACCAGGGGTTAATAGAACGAAAGGAACAAATGGTGTCGGAACGAGTAATGGCGGAGCAAGTAGTGTCGGAGCAAGTTATGCCAATGTAGTTTGTTATAAATGTGGAAAACCAGGCCACATTATTAGAAATTGCCCGAACCAGGAGAACACGAATGGACAAGGCCGTGGAAGAGTTTTCAATATTAATGCGGTAGAGGCACAGGAAGACCCGGAGCTTGTTACGGGTACGTTTCTTATTGACATTAAATCTGCTTACGTTTTATTTGATTCGGGTGCGGATAGAAGCTATATGAGTAGAGATTTTTGTGCTAAATTAAGTTGTCCATTGACGCCTTTGGATAGTAAATTTTTACTCGAATTAGCAAATGGTAAATTAATTTCAGCAGATAATATATGTCGGAATCGAGAAATTAAACTGGTTAGCGAAACATTTAAGATTGATTTGATACCAGTAGAGTTAGGGAGTTTTGATGTGATAATCGGTATGGACTGGTTGAAAGAAGTGAAAGCGGAGATCGTTTGTTACAAAAATGCAATTCGCATTATACGAGAAAAAGGAAAACCCTTAATGGTGTACGGAGAAAAGGGCAACACGAAGCTACATCTTATTAGTAATTTGAAGGCACAAAAACTAATAAGAAAAGGTTGCTATGCTGTTCTAGCACACGTCGAGAAAGTACAAACTGAAGAAAAGAGCATCAATGATGTTCCCACTGCAAAAGAATTTCCCGATGTATTTCCGAAAGAATTACCGGGATTACCCCCACATCGATTCGTTGAATTTCAAATAGATCTTGTACCAGGAGCTGCACCAATAGCTCGTGCTCCTTACAGACTCGCACCCAGCGAGATGAAAGAACTGCAAAGCCAATTACAAGAACTTTTAGAGCGTGGTTTCATTCGACCAAGCACATCACCGTGGGGAGCTCCTGTTTTGTTTGTCAAGAAGAAAGATGGTACATTCAGGTTATGTATCGACTACCGAGAGTTGAACAAACTTACCATCAAGAACCGCTACCCACTACCGAGAATCGACGACTTATTTGATCAACTACAAGGCTCGTCTGTTTATTCAAAGATTGACTTACGTTCCGGGTATCATCAAATGCGGGTGAAAGAAGATGATATTCCAAAGACTGCTTTCAGAACACGTTACGGTCATTACGAGTTTATGGTCATGCCGTTTGGTTTAACTAATGCACCAGCTGTGTTCATGGACCTTATGAACCGAGTGTGTGGACCATACCTTGACAAGTTTGTCATTGTTTTCATTGATGACATACTTATTTACTCAAAGAATGACCAAGAACACGGTGAACATTTGAGAAAGGTGTTAGAAGTATTGAAGAAGGAAGAATTGTACGCTAAGTTTTCAAAGTGTGCATTTTGGTTGGAAGAAGTTCAATTCCTCGGTCACATTGTGAACAAAGAAGGTATTAAGGTGGATCCGGCAAAGATAGAAACTGTTGAAAAGTGGGAAACCCCGAAAACTCCGAAACACATACGCCAGTTTTTAGGACTAGCTGGTTACTACAGAAGGTTCATCCAAGACTTTTCCAGAATAGCAAAACCCTTGACTGCATTAACGCATAAAGGGAAGAAATTTGAATGGAATGATGAACAAGAGAAAGCGTTTCAGTTATTGAAGAAAAAGCTAACTACGGCACCTATATTGTCATTGCCTGAAGGGAATGATGATTTTGTGATTTATTGTGACGCATCAAAGCAAGGTCTCGGTTGTGTATTAATGCAACGAACGAAGGTGATTGCTTATGCGTCTAGACAATTGAAGATTCACGAACAAAATTATACGACGCATGATTTGGAATTAGGCGCGGTTGTTTTTGCATTAAAGACTTGGAGGCACTACTTATATGGGGTCAAAAGTATTATATATACCGACCACAAAAGTCTTCAACACATATTTAATCAGAAACAACTGAATATGAGGCAGCGTAGGTGGATTGAATTATTGAATGATTACGATTTTGAGATTCGTTACCACCCGGGGAAGGCAAATGTGGTAGCCGATGCCTTGAGCAGGAAGGATAGAGAACCCATTCGAGTAAAATCTATGAATATAATGATTCATAATAACATTACTACTCAAATAAAGGAGGCGCAACAAGGAGTTTTAAAAGAGGGAAATTTAAAGGATGAAATACCCAAAGGATCGGAGAAGCATCTTAATATTCGGGAAGACGGAACCCGGTATAGGGCTGAAAGGATTTGGGTACCAAAATTTGGAGATATGAGAGAAATGGTACTTAGAGAAGCTCATAAAACCAGATACTCAATACATCCTGGAACGGGGAAGATGTACAAGGATCTCAAGAAACATTTTTGGTGGCCGGGTATGAAAGCCGATGTTGCTAAATACGTAGGAGAATGTTTGACGTGTTCTAAGGTCAAAGCTGAGCATCAGAAACCATCAGGTCTACTTCAACAACCCGAAATCCCGGAATGGAAATGGGAAAACATTACCATGGATTTCATCACTAAATTGCCAAGGACTGCAAGTGGTTTTGATACTATTTGGGTAATAGTTGATCGTCTCACCAAATCAGCACACTTCCTACCAATAAGAGAAGATGACAAGATGGAGAAGATAGCACGACTGTATTTGAAGGAAGTCGTCTCCAGACATGGAATACCAATCTCTATTATCTCTAATAGGGATGGCAGATTTATTTCAAGATTCTGGCAGACATTACAGCAAGCATTAGGAACTCGTCTAGACATGAGTACTGCCTATCATCCACAAACTGATGGGCAGAGTGAAAGGACGATACAAACGCTTGAAGACATGCTACGAGCATGTGTTATTGATTTCGGAAACAGTTGGGATCGACATCTACCGTTAGCAGAATTTTCCTACAACAACAGCTACCATTCAAGCATTGAGATGGCGCCGTTTGAAGCACTTTATGGTAGAAAGTGCAGGTCTCCGATTTGTTGGAGTGAGGTGGGGGATAGACAGATTACGGGTCCGGAGATTATACAAGAAACTACCGAGAAGATCATCCAAATTCAACAACGGTTGAAAACCGCCCAAAGTCGACAAAAGAGCTACGCTGACATTAAAAGAAAAGATATAGAATTTGAAATTGGAGAGATGGTCATGCTTAAAGTTTCACCTTGGAAAGGCGTTGTTCGATTTGGTAAACGAGGGAAATTAAATCCAGGGTATATTGGACCATTCAAGATTATTGATCGTGTCGGACCAGTAGCTTACCGACTTGAGTTACCTCAACAACTCGCGGCTGTACATAACACTTTCCACGTCTCAAATTTGAAGAAATGTTTTGCTAAAGAAGATCTCACTATTCTGTTAGATGAAATCCAAATCAACGAAAAACTCCAATTCATCGAAGAACCCGTCGAAATAATGGATCGTGAGGTTAAAAGACTTAAGCAAAACAAGATACCAATTGTTAAGGTTCGATGGAATGCTCGTAGAGGACCTGAGTTCACCTGGGAGCGTGAAGATCAGATGAAGAAGAAATACCCGCATCTATTCCCAGAAGATTCGTCAACACCTTCAACAGCTTAAAATTTCGGGACGAAATTTATTTAACGGGTAGGTACTGTAGTGACCCGAACTTTTCCATGTTTATATATATTAATTGAGATTGATGTTTACATGATTAAATGTTTCCAACATGTTAAGCAATCAAACTTGTTAAGACTTGATTAATTGAAATAGGTTTCATATAGACAATTGACCACCCAAGTTGACCGGTGATTCACGAACGTTAAAACTTGTAAAAAAAACTATATAATGACATATATATGGTTATATATATATTTAACATGATATTATGATAAGTAAACATATCATTAATTATATTAACAATGAACTACATATGTAAAAACAAGACTACTAACTTAATGATTTTGAAACGAGACATATATGTAACGTTTATCGTTGTAACGACATTTAATGTATATATATATATCATATTAAGAGATATTCGTACATCATAATATCATGATAATATAATAATTTAAAATCTCTTTTGATATTATAAACATTGGGTTAACAACATTTAACAAGATCGTTAACCTAAAGGTTTCAAAACAACACTTACATGTAACGACTAACGATGACTTAACGACTCAGTTAAAATGTATATACATGTAGTGTTTTAATATGTATTTATACACTTTTGAAAGACTTCAATACACTTATCAAAATACTTCTACTTAACAAAAATGCTTACAATTACATTCTCGTTCAGTTTCATCAACAATTCTACTCGTATGCACCCGTATTCGTACTCGTACAATACACAGCTTTTAGATGTATGTACTATTGGTATATACACTCCAATGATCAGCTCTTAGCAGCCCATGTGAGTCACCTAACACATGTGGGAACCATCATTTGGCAACTAGCATGAAATATCTCATAAGATTACAAAAATATGAGTAATCATTCATGACTTATTTACATGAAAACAAAATTACATATCCTTTATATCTAATCCATACACCAACGACCAAAAACACCTACAAACACTTTCATTCTTCAATTTTCTTCATCTAATTGAACTCTCTCAAGTTCTATCTTCAAGTTCTAAGTGTTCTTCATAAATTCCAAAAGTTCTAGTTTCATAAAATCAAGAATACTTTCAAGTTTGCTAGCTCACTTCCAATCTTGTAAGGTGATCATCCAACCTCAAGAAATCTTTTTTTCTTACAGTAGGTTATCATTCTAATACAAGGTAATAATCATATTCAAACTTTGGTTCAATTTCTATAACTATAACAATCTTATTTCAAGTGATGATCTTACTTGAACTTGTTTTCGTGTCATGATTTTGCTTCAAGAACTTTGAGCCATCCAAGGATCCATTGAAGCTAGATCCATTTTTCTCTTTTCCAGTAGGTTCATCCAAGGAACTTAAGGTAGTAATGATGTTCATAACATCATTCGATTCATACATATAAAGCTATCTTATTTGAAGGTTTAAACTTGTAATCACTAGAACATAGTTTAGTTAATTCTAAACTTGTTCGCAAACAAAAGTTAATCCTTCTAACTTGACTTTTAAAATCAACTAAACACATGTTCTATATCTATATGATATGCTAACTTAATGATTTAAAACCTGGAAACACGAAAAACACCGTAAAACCGGATTTACGCCGTCGTAGTAACACCGCGGGCTGTTTTGGGTTAGTTAATTAAAAACTATGATAAACTTTGATTTAAAAGTTGTTATTCTGAGAAAATGATTTTTATTATGAACATGAAACTATATCCAAAAATTATGGTTAAACTCAAAGTGGAAGTATGTTTTCTAAAATGGTCATCTAGACGTCGTTCTTTCGACTGAAATGACTACCTTTACAAAAACGACTTGTAACTTATTTTTCCGACTAGAAACCTATATTTTTTTTGTTTAGATTCATAAAATAGAGTTCAATATGAAACCATAGCAATTTGATTCACTCAAAACGGATTTAAAATGAAGAAGTTATGGGTAAAACAAGATTGGATAATTTTTCTCATTTTAGCTACGTGAAAATTGGTAACAAATCTATTCCAACCATAACTTAATCAACTTGTATTATATATTATGTAATCTTGAGATACCATAGACACGTATACAATGTTTCGACCTATCATGTCGACACATCTATATATATTTCGGAACAACCATAGACACTCTATATGTGAATGTTGGAGTTAGCTATACAGGGTTGAGGTTGATTCCAAAATATATATAGTTTGAGTTGTGATCAATACTGAGATACGTATACACTGGGTCGTGGATTGATTCAAGATAATATTTATCGATTTATTTCTGTACATCTAACTGTGGACAACTAGTTGTAGGTTACTAACGAGGACAGCTGACTTAATAAACTTAAAACATCAAAATATATTAAAAGTGTTGTAAATATATTTTGAACATACTTTGATATATATGTATATATTGTTATAGGTTCGTGAATCAACCAGTGGCCAAGTCTTACTTCCCGACGAAGTAAAAATCTGTGAAAGTGAGTTATAGTCCCACTTTTAAAATCTAATATTTTTGGGATGAGAATACATGCAGGTTTTATAAATGATTTACAAAATAGACACAAGTACGTGAAACTACATTCTATGGTTGAATTATCGAAATCGAATATGCCCCTTTTTATTAAGTCTGGTAATCTAAGAATTAGGGAACAGACACCCTAATTGACGCGAATCCTAAAGATAGATCTATTGGGCCTAACAAACCCCATCCAAAGTACCGGATGCTTTAGTACTTCGAAATTTATATCATATCCGAAGGGTGTCCCGGAATGATGGGGATATTCTTATATATGCATCTTGTTATTGTCGGTTACCAGGTGTTCACCATATGAATGATTTTTATCTCTATGTATGGGACGTATATTTATGAGAACTGGAAATGAAATTCTTGTGGTCTATTAAAATGATGGAAATAAATGATTATGATAAACTAATGAACTCACCAACCTTTTGGTTGACACTTTAAAGCATGTTTATTCTCAGGTGTTAAAGAAATCTTCCGCTGTGCATTTGCTCATTTTAAAGATATTACTTGGAGTCTTTCATAGCATATTTCGAAGAACGTTGCATTCGAGTCATTGAGTTCATCAACGATTATTATTAAATCAATTTATAGTTGGATAGTGGATATTATGAAATGGTATGCATGCCTGTCAATTTTCGATGTAAAGAAAGATTGTCTTTTAAAAACGAATGCAATTTTTGTAAAAATGTATCATATAGAGGTCAAATACCTCGAAATGTAATCAACTATTGTGAATCGTTTATAATGTATATGAACGGGTCCTTTCACACTTCACATATAGGTGGATTTGATGGACTTGTGTATGGGTCCAATTGGCACGGTTGTGCGTTTTGGTTGACCACCTTTGATGAGGTGCACACTTTGTGTGTACGTTAACACATGGGTGTGTGATGTGGATTATATAACCCCAATGGCGAAGGGTTGATATTGTGAGTGGGATAAATATGCATTTATGTCTATGGCGTATTTGTTTGTGGATGTTATGGTATGAACCACGTGCCGGTAGTACCATAACACGTATGTGACGGAAGTAATTGATGTGAACCATGTGCCAGTAGCACTATAAAGATGATGATGTGAACCACGTGCCGGTAGCATCGAGTGTGAACCACGTGCCGGTAGCACTATAAAGATGATGATGTAAACCACGTGCCGGTAGCATCGAGTGTGAACCACGTGCCGGTAGCATCGAGTGTGAACCGCGAGGCGGTAGCACTATAAAATAATTGATGTGAACTACGAGCCGGTAGCATCGAGTGTGAACCACGAGCCGGTAGCACTATAAAATAATTGATGTGAACCACGAGCCGGTAGCATCGAGTGTGAACCACGAGCCGGTAGCACTATAAAAGAGTATGACTCAATTGCGTATGGTGTGAACCACGAGCCGGTAGCACCATAGCGTTATGGTTAACCTTGGGAGTTTTACGCGTTGTTATATATATATTGTATACGTATAATGTTGTATTGACGTGATGTAGCTAACCTTCTGGTTGTAGCTTATTGGCATTGTTCGCAACGTTGTTTGCGAACTTACTATATTGTTGGTGTTGTTAGCTTGTGCTTAGTGAACGTACGGTATGGTAGGTTTAGCTTGCCTTATACTTGGATGCTTCGGTATGCGCTATTTGATTATTATTGTGGCGTGTCCATTTTATACATATATATGTATGTAGTATATTTTCACTCACTAAGCGTTAGCTTACCCTCTCGTTGTTGACTTTTTTTATAGATTGCGTGGATGCGGAGGCTCGGGTAAGCGGGGACTAGTGGACTCGCGTAGTTGCTTTAGAAGGCTTGCTTTTGGATTGATTAGGATTGGGTAGCGTATCCCCAATCGCCATGCTCGACCTTAATTTTGTATTAAAAATCATGTGGTTGAAAACTTGTATTTTCGTACGAAAGTCGTAAAACGGCCAATGTGGGCCCGGTCTTCGTAAAACTAATTTTATTAATGGAACGTGTTAGTTCTACATATATTAATGTATGGTTAAAAGCGTTTTGTCTAAATACGTCGGGAAGTGGTCAAACATTTTCGCATTTCATGACTTTTTGGACAGGCCACTTTGGCGCGCCGCGCGGCCATATGGCGCGCCGCGCCATGTGCTGTACCAGCAAAAAAAAAAAATTTCTGCGTTATTGGTTGGTTAACGGGTTGGGTTGTTACAAATATGAACATACCCATTTTACTACATATGATAATATTGATAATAACAAGTTTAATAATAACAATAGTAATAATCATATTAATAATAATACTTACAATGATAATAATACTGATAATAATAATATTAATAATGATGTTATTAATAAATTCTTAATATATCACCTATAATAATATTGATAAGAACATTCATGATATTAATTTTAGTAATAACAACGATTAACATAATAATAACATAATCAATAATAATAGTAATAATAATAATAATAATAATAATAATAATAATAATAATAATAATAATAATAATAATAATAATAATAATAATAATAATAATAATAATAATAATAATAATAATAATAATAATAATAATAATAATAATAATAATAATGATATTAATAATAATGATATTAATGGGAACTACCTCAAAATGATTGGATAAAAAGAATAGCTGCCACCAGTAGGATTTGAACTCAAGACCTCTAGGATAACCAACAAACCTTTAAACCATTCACCTAGCCTAACTTTTTTGATTTACACTGTGATTTACTTAATTTAAATCGTTTACTATTTCTTCTTCTTCATTCCCTTAAATAATTCGATCAGTAACCCAAAACAATAAACTCCATTGACATAATCGATTGCTTTAATACTTCAATTAAAATGGGAACAACTTATATATTGTGATTTTAATTTAACAGAAAAGAAAAAATAAAAATAAGAAAAAAATGAAACTGGTACAGCTTTTGTTAAAAGCTCGATGAACTCACACCTTGGTTTTAAATTTAACGCGGTTTTAGCTCAAAATTCCTTCTTGAAATATATTCTAAATTTCTTCAAGAAACTGTATGAATCAACAATTGAACTCAAAACACTAAAACAAGTTCGAATTTCTCAAAGAACAAACTGTTTGACTTTTTAAGTTTAATCTTTGACTCCAAAATTGATACTCAATACGAAAAATTGAATCTTGAAAACTTGCACATAGTTTGGGTAACAAATTCCTAACAGAATTGCATTAATACATTTTCAAATTTGTTTCGAATTTGGACTTTTGCAAAAATGATTTAATAATAGAGGACCGACGGGTTTAATGGGTTTTTCTTTGATAATTTTTAATCTGAAAATGGCTGTAAGGTTTTTTTTATTGATAAAGATCATAAAAGAACAGAGTGTGTTAATCACACTCATCTAATAATTTGCTTAGTATATAACCCAATGGTCGTCAGTTTTATTATCAGATACAAAAAAATAAAAATAAAAATAAAATAAAACTTGAGTGTGATTGTTAACAGAAATTGTTTGTATGCACTTGGAAGGAATCGATTTGTTAAATTCAACAGACATGAAGGACAATTAACAGATGGTCTGATGTTGATGGAAACAGATTCGGTACCTTTATTATTTTTATACTTAGTTAAAACTAATAATTAATAATTGTATTAATAATAGAAATATTAATATTTATAAATAATAATAATACTGAAATATTATTAATAATAATAAGATAATAATATTGTTAATAATTATTGTCCAATAATAATACTTAAGATTATGATTATGATATTAATAGTTATCATAATGAAAAAAAAATGATATTATAATGATAATATTAAATACTTGTATTATTCTTATAATAATAATACCGATATTATATAATTATAATAATGATTCTAATAATAACAAGTTACATATCTTATTTATATATATATATATATATATATATATATATATATATATTATACATTAAAATAATATTAGTAATACAAATAACAATATTAATAACAATAATAATAATGAGAGTAGTAATAATGATATTGATATATTATTATATCTATAAATATAATAACTTTTTCTTATGTCATTTTTAATATATATATATATATATATATATATATATATATATATATATATATATATATATATATATATATATATATAATATATCCTGAATGTTTAATATTTATACATTGTATATAATTTACATACAATATTAGTTATGTATAGACATTATATTTATATATAAATATTTATTTCAATAATAACTTAATTATTTTATATTTTAATTCAAATGATTAAAGTATACTTTATTAATATTATATACATACATATATTTACACTCAATGGTTCGTGAATCGTCAGAAATAGTCAAAGGTCAAATGTTATCATGAAATAGTTTCAAAATTTTGTAATTCAATATAATAGACTTTGCTTATCGTATCGAAATCATATAAAGATTATATTTAAATTTGGTCGGAAATTCCCGGGTCGCTACAGTACCTACCCGTTAAAGAAATTTCGTCCTGAAATTTGAGTGAGGTGGTCATGGCTAACAATAAAAATGTTTTCATGACGAATATGAGTGGATAATTGGAGTTTTATCATTATTGACTAATATAGATAAAACGATTTGATTAGGTGAAACGTACGAATGAAGCTGTCACAATAGATTGAGATAGAGATTTAACTTTTGACGTAGTCACGGTGGAGCTTAGAAAATAAGGTGCATCTTAGCTTTTGATGTTGTCTGGGTTGAATTCCGGAATTCAAGGGATTTAGAGAAAATTTTTGAAATCTAAAAGATCTGATTCTTCGGTGAATAAGGAGATTAAGATCTCTTCCATTAAATGTGATTATCTGTCTCGATTGCTTTGTCTGGTATACCCACTATAAATAAACTTTTTCCGTTCCATTATTTTCATCATCCCTATACTTTCATTCTTAATTCTTACTTCTAAAAGATTGTGAAAATGCTTCATCCAATTCTAATCCTTATCCTTATCCTGACTGTCGTAATAATCATTCTCCTTTTCCAACTTCCACAGGATGAATCTGTTTATTTCTACTATGTTCTAGGGATTATTGTATTTATAATCCTCCCGTGTCTTTATATTGCTATACGCACTGATATCCACAGTTTGTAATTTCGGTGTTGTTGTTGGGCTTTATATTCTTCCTTATATTTCAATGTCCCTATTCCTGTCTCCTATAATCACTGTCATCCACAGTTAATACTCCCCCCCTCCATTTGCTACGATTTATACTCCAATTTCTGTTTCGGAGCTTTGTCCCTTCGTTTCTTCTTCTTGCGATTGGGCATCTCTTGTAATGGTCCAGAATCCACATATATAAATTCCGAAATGAACACAGTTAATGTTTTAAGAAAGAAATGGTAATAGTACAATCTGACTTGTCATGTTACCAGAATTTAAGGAAAAATAGGACTATCAAGAAAAATATTTTCTTGATATGTTTATAGATTCGACAGAACGTAAGAGTCGTGTAACATGGCACATGATGATGTTATGATCTGTGAATCATCATGTTCCATTAGAAACTCAGCATGACTTACTGTAATATAATCACGTTGATCAAGTGTCATTATATTATACTAACTCATGCATCAGTTCCCAACACTACTTCAAAAACATTCATATTTTAAGCTCGAAAGTTTACAGAATATAGAAACTAACAGTTTCTATATGATGTAACACTGATAGCACGAAGAGATTATTGATTTTAGATAAGAATAGTTATGAAAATATCTTTAGAAATATGGAGGATATTTATAATGAAAGATACGATGATATCTTGGAATTTCTAATATCGAGGGATGAAGAAGAAGATTTATCCGTAAGGGTTTAGATTCGGAAGCAAGGTATTCTCTAAAGATTTCATCAGAACACAGAATCATTTGGATTCTTTGAAGTCAAACTTATTCTTTGTGATTTGTCCACGGCTTTCTTCATAGTTTCGCATAATCTGCTTTTCGGTACTAAATTTTCTATTGAATGTTTCCAATATGATGATACACGGGAAGCATGAAGAGGTATATAATTTTGGACGAGAATATTTTTGAAAATATCCTCAGAAATATCGAAGATATTGATGATGATATTTTGGAATTTCTAAGTTTGATGGTTGATGGAGAAAAATTTTCCGCAAGATTTTAACATGACTTCGGAGCAAGATATTCTCTAAAGGTTTCATCGGATTCAGAATTACCTGGATTCTTTGAATATAGGGTTTGTTCCTTGTATTTGTCCTTGGTCTCCTTCGTGGTTAGCTCAATCCGTTTTCCAGTTCCAACTTTTCTGAGCTTTTCCAACATACTATTCTTTATCATCGAACTTCCGATGATTAAGGTCGTTTACGGTTGTCTATGGTTTCTGCTGCTTCATTCAACTTTTTCAACATTCAGAGTATTGATTTGTGACTGAGTGCTTTTCAGAATTTCAGAATGAGAGATCATAATTCTAAGAGATAAATGTCATACATATAACTGTTGATGTAGATATGCTGTGAGTTTTCAAAGTACTGATTGCTGATTCCCGGTAATTATTATGGTAGTTCTCATTACAAGATGCTGATGAGTATATGATAGAGTTTCAATGAATAAATATAATGATTTATCAGAGAGGTATTAGCCAAGAAGCAACGAGGTTGCTGGTACGCCTGCTGGTAATATGGTGAAATATAAAAGAACTCTTCGGTATCAAAAGGGTAATTGTATATATCAGGATTATAGTAAGGTTACTTCGAATGAAAAGTCGAAGTTGACTTGCTGGAGCTGTGACAAAATTGGCTACTTGAAAAGGGATCGCAAAGTTATTTTTGCTAATAATAACACTAAGTAATTAGCACCACTACTTGTTAAACGTTTACTCAGTTTCCGGGAGTTTTTCATGTGCATAACTATATGTATCAATCTTTCCTTCCGTAGATGAAGTGCGGTTAGTTCATCCTCTCGATTGAGGTGTTTTCAAGAATCATGAAAGGTTTGAATCGCAGATTGTAATTGTCAAGATACAAATGAGATTTAAGATGAAATCAAGTGGCAAACTTGAAGAATTGTTTAGTTTTATATATTATAATCAATATTTTAATTCATTTTTAATTGTCCAATGATGGCAGTCCATAATCGATAGTCCATAATTAACAGTCCAATAATTCATATATATTTTAATATATAATATTCGAATTAATTAATACGTATCGTGACCCGTGTACATGTCTCAGACTCGATCACAACTCAAAGTATATATATTATTATAGAATCAACCTCAATCCTGTATAGTGAACTCGATCATTACTGCATATAGAGTGTCTATGGTTATTCCAAATAATATATATAGATGCGTCGATATGATATGTCAAAACCTTGTATACGTGTCCCGATATTTAAATGCGTAAAATAAATAACAGAAATTAAATGACGATAAATAAAGTGCGTAAAATAAATAACAGAATGTAAATGACAATAAATAAAATTGCGAGAATTAAATTGCGATAAAATAAATTGAAACAATTAAATGTACAATAAGGAATTAACAGTTAGCTAGGAATAGTTAGCTAGGATTTTGTTAGCGTGGATTCTTAACAAAATTTCTCATAGTTAATTTATTTGTTTCTAACAAATTTTATTTTGTCCAATGTTTTCTTCATTATGCCACTTGTTGGATTCTGATAAGTCAAAATCCAAATATGAAATTGAATAAAAATGATTATTATGTGGTGAACGGATTCGTATATCTGTGAATGTAAGCAGGATAGTAAATGACCGTTGAATCAGATTCGAAGAATGTACGATGTAACTTATTAATGTGAAATTTAAATATTCCTCGGGTATTACCTACCCGTTAAAATATTTTCACCATTAACAGTTTGTACAAAAGAATTTTTAATTACAATCTTTATGAAAACATATATACATATATATTTTCTTCAGATGTAATCATGGATTTAATGAGTCAATATGATATTAAACTCATTTGATTTATCATTAGAACAAGAATATATAATCTCTAAAACATTAGAAATTATATAATCGTCACGTAGAATGAAGATAATTGATGTAGAACGATTCGTAGAACGATGATTATACTCGAGGTACAAAATGAGATGTTGAGGCGTGTGATGTTGAAACTTGGGTTGTTGGTGGTACTGGTGTTGCCGGTGCTGTTGCTGGAGCTGGTAGGTTTTGCACCACGTTTTCCAAATTGATTACTCGAGCGCGAAGTTCGTTGACTTCTTCGATTACTCCGGGATGATTGTCGGTAAGAACGAGCGAATGAATAAGGTTTAGAATTTTAGATAGAATATAATCGTGGTGAGATATTCGAAAAATGAGTGTGAAAATGGTGTTTCGAATGGACTCGTCAGTAAGTGCTTCAGGTTCATCGCCAAGAGGTGAAGTTGGTTGGTGGAAAGGATCACCTTCTTTTTGTCTTCAATGATTAAGTAGACTACGAACCCATCAGATGAATTGTTTGATTCATTCTGGTGACACTGCTTTCGGAGCATAGGTGAATCTCCATATCGGAATAGCTGTCGGAATCTGAGGAATTCGAACTGGTTGATGGATTCATCTCGTACGATCAGGTGAAGGATTTTTCGATAAGAAATAGATTATAGGATATAGATTAGTACCCTGCAATACATAATTTATATATGCATATATAATACTAAAATCCCATAAGTTACGGAGAAATCTACGGAAGCTAACAAGCAAAGGTAACAATAACAGATACGCTAAGATATGAATTATCAGAAACGCTAAGATATGAATTTTGTCTATACACTATTCATGCAATCATTGCAGTAAGATGTGTCTAGACTAAGAATGATAAGCAGGTAATTTCCTAAGGATGATAAACAGATGATTTCTGACAAAAATGATAAGCAAAACTTTTGACATGCAGACACGGTCGAAGTCCAGACTCACTAATGCATCCTAACGACTTATCAGTTAGACACACTAATGCAGACCCGGTTCACTAAGACCACCGCTCTGATACCAACTGAAAGGACCCGTCCTAATCCATCCGGACGAAGTCCATATCGATTATAAACGATTCACAACAGTTGATTACATCGCGAGGTACTTGACCTCTATGTGATAGGTTTTACAAACATTGCATTCGTTTTTGAAAAGACAATCTTTCATTACATCGAAAGTTGAAAGCATGCATACTATTTCATAATATATCTACTATAATTGACTTAATAATAATCTTGATGAACTCAACGACTCGAATGCAACGTCTTTTGAAATATGTCATAAATAACTCCAAGTAATATCTCTAAGATGAGCAAAAGCACAGCGGAAGATTTCTTTCATACCTGAGAATAAACATGCTTTAAAGTGTCAACCAAAAGGTTGGTGAGTTCATTAGTTTAACATAAATAATCATTTCCATCATTTTAATAGACCACAAGATTTCATATTTCCATTTCTCATAAACATACATCCCATGCATAGAGACAAAATAATCATTCATATGGATTGAACACCTGGTAACCGACATTCACAATATGCATATAAGAATATCCCCATCATTCCGGGATCCTCCTTCGGACATGATATAAATTTCGAAGTACTAAAGCATCTGGTAATTTGGATGGGGCTTGTTGGGCCAGATAGATCTATCTTTAGAGTTCGCGTCAATTAGGGTGTCTGTTCCCTAATTCTTAGATTACCAGACTTAATAACAAGGGGCATATTCGATTTCGATCATTCAACCATATAATGTAGTTTCAATTACTTGTGTCTATTTCATAAAACATTTATAAAAAAAACAGCGCATGTATTCTCAGTCCCAAAAATATATATTGCGAAAGCATTTAAAAAGGGAATAATGAAACTCACCTAATGTATTTTGTAGTAAAAATACATATGACTATATTGAACAATGCAGGGTTGGCCTCGGATTCACGAACCTATATCATTTATATATATATTAACATTCGTAGTTGTATTTAAACACACACACACACACACACACACACACATATATATATATATATATATATATATATATATATATATATATATATATATATATATATATATATATATATATATATATGTATTAATTATATCATTTTTGAGTTAATAATATATATATATATATATATATATATATATATATATATTTATATATATATATATATATATATATATATATATATATATATATATATATATATATATATATATGTTTTATATGCTTATTTTGAATCTCAAAATATTAAATTTTGTTATGTTATATATATATATATATATATATATATATATATATATATATATATATATATATATATATATATATATATATATATATATATATATATATATATATATATAATTATGTATTTGTTTATCAAAACAGTAGTTCTAGTTATACTAAGTTAATATTAGTAAAAAAAATGATAATAACGTTAATAATATACTTATGTTCATAATAACTTTATTAGTGATAATAACGAGGATATTAATAATAATACTTGTAAAAAATATTAATTTTTACTATTTATATTAGTTATGATATTAATGATTTATTAATACTAATAATTATAACTTTATCAAAAATAATAATATTAATAATAATAAGGATATGATTAATAATGATATAGTTGTTTAATAATAATAATAATAATAATACTATTAGTTACAAAAGTGATATTATTACCAATATTGATGAGATTAATGATAATTTGTATTATTTTCAAAATGATAATAATAATCCTAATCATAATAATAATAATAATACTCTCTAATAATGATGATAAAATAATATCTGTCTAAAATTGGGTCGATGATAATAATACTAATAGTTCTGTTAATGATACTTAATATGAACATACCCATTTTACTACATATGATAATATTGATAATAATAAGTTTAATAATAACAATACTAATAATCATATTAATAATAATACTTACAATGATAATAATACTGATAATAATAATAATAATATTAATAATGATGTTATTAATAAATTCTTAATATATCACCTATAATAATATTGATAAGAACATTCATGATATTAATTTTAGTAATAACAACGATTAACATAATAATAACATAATCAATAATAATAGTAATAATAATAATAATAATAATAATAATAATAATAATAATAATAATAATAATAATAATAATAATAATAACAATAATAATAATAATAATAATAATAATAATATTAATGGGAACTACCTCAAAATGATTGGATAAAAAGAATAGCTGCCACCAGTAGGATTTGAACTCAAGACCTCTAGGATAACCAACAAACCTTTAAACCATTCAGCTAGCCTAACTTTTCTGATTTACACTGTGATTTACTTAATTTAAATCGTTTACTGTTTCTTCTTCTTCATTCCCTTAAATAATTTGATCAGTAACCCAAAACAATAAACTCCATTGACATAATCGTTTGCTTTAATACTTCAATTAAAATGGGAACAACTTATATATTGTGATTTTAATTTAACAGAAAAGAAAAAATAAAAATAAGAAAAAAATGAAACTGGTACAGCTTTTGTTAAAAGCTCGATGAACTCACACCTTGGTTTTAAATTTAACGCGGTTTTAGCTCAAAATTCCTTCTTGAAATATATTCTAAATCTCTTTAAGAAACTGTATGAATCAACAATTGAACTCAAAACACCAAAACAAGTTCGAATTTCTCAAAGAACAAACTGTTTGACTTTTTAAGTTTAATCTTTGACTCCAAAATTGATACTCAATACGAAAAATTGAATCTTGAAAACTTGCAGATAGTTTGGGTAACAAATTCCTAACAGAATTTCATTAATACATTTTCAAATTTGTTTCGAATTTGGGCTTTTGCAAAAATGATTTAATAACAGAGGACCGACGGGTTTAATGGGCTTTTCTTTGATAATTTTTAATCTGAAAATGGCTGTAAGGTTTTTTTTTATTGATAAAGATCATAAAAGAACAGAGTGTGTTAGTCACACTCATCTAATAATTCGTTTAGTATATAACCCAATGGTCGTCAGTTTTATTATCAGATACAAAAAAATAAAAATAAAAATAAAATAAAACTTGAGTGTGATTGTTAACAGAAATTATTTGTATGCACTTGGAAGGAATCGATTTGTTAAATTCAACAGACATGAAGGACAATTAACAAATGGTCTGATGTTGATGGAAACAGATTCGGTACCTTTATTATTTTTATACTTAGTTAAAACTAATAATTAATAATTGCATTAATAATAGAAATATTAATATTTATAAATAATAATAATACTGAAATATTATTAATAATAATAAGATAATAATATTGTTAATAATTATTGTCCAATAATAATACTTAAGATTATGATTATGATAATAATAGTTATCATAATGAAAAAAAAAATGATATTATTAATGATAATATTAAATACTTGTATTATTCTTATAATAATAATACCGATATTGTATAATTATAATAATGATTCTAATAATAACAAGTTACATATCTTATTTATATATATATATATATATATATATATCTATATATTTATATATTATACATTAAAATAATATTAGTAATACAAATAACAATATTAATAACAATAATAATAATGAGAGTAGTAATAATGATATTGATATATTATTATATCTATAAATATAATAACTTTTTCTTATGTCATTTTTAATATATATATATATATATATATATATATATATATATATATATATATATATATATATATATATATATATATAATATATCCTGAATGTTTAATATTTATACATTATATATAATTTACATTCAATATTAGTTATGTATAGACATTATATTTATATATAAATATTTATTTCAATAATAACTTAATTATTTTATATTTTAATTCAAATGATTAAAGTATACTTTATTAATATTATATACATACTTATATTTATATTTGTGTGTATATATATATATGTATATATATTTATATATATATATATATATATATATATATATATATATATATATATATATATATATATATATATATATATATATATATACACTCAATGGTTTGTGAATCGTCGAAAATAGTCAAATGTCAAATGTTATCATGAAATAGTTTCAAAATTTTGTAATTCAATATAATAGACTTTGCTTATCGTATCGAAATCATATAAAGATTAAGTTTAAATTTGGTCGGAAATTCCCGGGTCGCTACACTAGCTTTCCAAATTTGATTTGCCTGCTTGCCTCATTATCACGTAGTACTAAATCACCTACTTCAAACTGCACATGCTGCACTTTCTTGTTATAATATTTTGCCATTTTATGCTTGTGATCTGCTTGCCGGATGGCAGCCATCAACCTTCTTTCCTCTAACAAGTTAAGATTCTCCCTTAACGCCTCAGAATTAGCCTCAACATCAAATGCCATAATGCGTTGCGTTGGCACACATATTTCAGCCGGTATCACTGCCTCTGTTCCATACACCAGACTAAAAGGTGTTTTCCCCGTGCTCCGCTTTGGCATCGTCCGGTGTGCCCACAATACATTTGGCAGCTCATCCACCCATCCGGTTTGACTTAGACCAAACCGTGCATTAATGCCAGCAACGATTTCCTTGTTGGTAACCTCCACTTATCCGTTCGCTTGAGGATGAGCAACAGATGTAAAGTTTTGCTTTATGCCCAGCTCTTCACACCAACTTCGAAATGGATTTTCTGCAAATTGCTTACCGTTATCGCTGACTATTTCATTTGGCACCCCATAACGGCATACAATATCATGCTAAACAAACTTCTTAACATTTTCTCCTGTGATTTTTGCTAAAGCCTTTGCTTCAACCCATTTCGTGAAAAAATCGATCGCTACCACCAAGAACTTAGCATTACCAGTGCTCCTATTGAATGGCCCCACAATATCAATAGCCCATTTACAGAACGGCCAAGCGGATGACACCGGTATCAAGTCATACTTTCGAAGACGCTGAATTGTACCATGCCTCTGACAATTCTCACATGTTTTTATGATTTCTGTGACATCCCGATAAAGGGAAGGCCAAAAATACCCTTGTCGCATGATCCGTGATGCCACAGTATAGAAACCGGAGTATTGAGAACAAACTCCTTCATGCATTTCTTTGACCACTTTTAATGCTTCACCATAAGTTAAACACCTTAACAACGGACCATTGTATGATTTTTGATAAAGGACACCACTAACAATTTCATACATTGGCGCGGTCACTCTTATTCTTCTTGCTTCCGCCTTATCAACAGGTAACCATCAGTCATGCAAATATCTCAAATACGGAGTCATCCAAGTTTCCTTAGCTCCTTCAACTATTGCGATAATTGGTTTTCCATGTATTAATTTTTCCTTATGTTCTTCCACCAACACTCGTTTGTGCAAATGATCAAAGGTTAAAGTAGCTAACTTGCTCAAGACATCAGCTTTTTTGTTCTTATTTTGAGGGATTTGCACGACTTCAAGGTTAACAAATTTCTTTGAAATTGCCTCCACCAACTTTACATATTGCCTCATGGATGTATCCCTTGCATCGAACGTTCCATTAACCTGCTGGGCGACAATTTGAGAATCAACATATGCTCGTAAATTTGTTATGCCGATTTCTACCGCTATGCGGAGGCTGGAGAGTAACGCCTCATACTCTGCTTCATTGTTTGAAGCATAAAAATAGAATTTCAATGCATAAGTATACTCTTCACCGTCTGGACTTGTTAAAACTAGCCCTGCACCTATTCCCTCTTCACTGGATGCCCCATCAGTGTGTAAACTAGCCCTGCACGTATTCCCTCTTCACCGTCTGGACTTGTTAAAACTAGCCCTGCACCTATTCCCTCTTCACTGGATGCCCCATCACTGTGATGGTGCCATTTTATTGTCATACTCTACTTTTTCATTTGTCTCCAAGAGGAAATCTGCCAAAATTTGTCCTTTAACTACATTTCGGGGAGCAAAATTGATTTCATACTCCCCCAACTCGATGGCCCATTTTGCTAAACGGCCAGATGATTCTGGACGCCAGAATATTTGCTTCAATGGTTGATATGTTAACACTAAGATGGGATGACCTTGAAAATATCTTCGTAAATGTCGTGCAGTATGCACAAGGGCATAAACCATGCGGTCAAGTGGTGGATAATTTGTTTCACTAAGCTGCAACACCTTGCTAACAAAATATATAGGCATTTGCACGCCGTTCTGTTCTGCGATTAGGACAGAACTTATTGCTTCCTTTGAGACAGCTAAGTATAAAATTAGGGTTTTCCCCTCTTTTTGGTGCTGTTAATGTAGGTATAAAAACAAAATGGATGTTAAGGGTAGACAACTGAATATTTTAGAAGACCTACCAGAGGATATGATTGAGGAAATGTTGTCTAGAGTTGGTCAGAATTCATCAGCACATTTAGTTATGGCGAAATTAACTTGTCAAACATTTGAAAGACTTTCCAGAAATGCCTTAGTTTATAAAAGGCTTTCCTTTAATAGGTGGGGTATATCACATTGGGGAGACCGTAAGTTACGCCGTGTTTTATTTAAAGCATTAAATGCGGGGAACCCAAATGCAATTTTACGCTACGGGTTACGAACCTATTTTGACTCAACATATCCCAACATAGGATTTCGTGAATTAGAAAGAGCTTCTAACATGCAACATAAAGAAGCATGTTATGCTTATGGGTTAGTGATGTTCGCTTCTTACCAAAGTGAGAAAAAGAACATCGGATTGTGCTAGTAAGATTTTCCGTATAGCGGCTGTAAGGTACTAGTACAGAAAATTAGCTGCTCAGCGTGTGGCGTATACTGTTGATTGTTGTTTGCTCTCGAGAAATAATCTCTGCAGACCCGGAACACAGATATTAGATCTGTGGGGTGGCCTCAATCAATCTGTGGATCACTCTGTAATGATCGGTCTAGCGTACTGCTGCTAAGCGGCTAATATTGTTTTAGAGTGAGAAAGAACTGTGTGAGAGAGAAAGTTTAATTCTCTCTAACTGAAGTTCAGATCAGAATGATGTCAAATGTGGTAACCCAGGGGGTCTATTTATAGGCGTAGAATGTCCGAAATTCACGGGATACATGTGTCAATCACTGAATGGTTCTGTTACGTAAAGCATCTGGAATGTCGGTGACGTGTGCTGACATGGCTGCGTGCCGTTCACGCGCTAAGTTAAAGGGCTTATGCATAGAAGCTGCCTGCAGGGCTTACGCTTGACGCTGGGTGGCCTGCTAAACGCTGGGCGGCAACTTTGAAAACTGCCAAATTTCATTATGTCTTGTGATCTTTGATCGAGTTTTCTGTATAAAAATGATGTTTTTATGCGTGTATCTTCTAGGATACACCATTAAGTCCCCCCAGTTTAATGTCTTTATGTTTGTAAAAAATAAAGTCATTAAACTAAAAATAAAAGATGCATTTTTCCTCGAAGACACAAAACTGCTGTAGCCGTCTGATTTTCTGCTCTGACGTCATTTTATCAATCATGAATTTGCCCCCAAAATCCTTTTAATTTATTTTCAAAGTTTAAATTGTTTTTTCTATTGATCTGTCCCATACACGTGTCTCAATCTCATCCTTTTATTATTCATTTGCTTGACTATAAATAGTCTGACCCTTTACCTTTTTTCTTTTCCGAAAAATGTTTATTTGCTGTGAAGATATCTTGCAATTTATTCAATTTAGCAATCCATCAAGTATAAGGTCAGTGATTGTTCATCTTTTCTTCTGTTTGAATTTTCATTTTTCGTACTACCATGGCTGAATCCAGCAGCACGTCTTCTTAAAAAGACAATCGTGACGTCAGCACTGTGAAGACCCGTCCTAATCCATCCAGACGAAGTCCACATCGATTACAAACGAATCACAATAGTTGATTTCATTGCGAGGTACTTGACCTCTATATGATACATTTTACAAACATTGAATTCATTTTTAAAAGACAAACTTTCATTTCATTGAAAGTTGACGACATGCATACCATTTCATAATACATCCAACTATAAATGACTTAATAATAATCTTGATGAACTCAACGACTAGAATGCAACGTCTTTTGAAATATGTCATGAATGACTCCAAGAATGGTCTCTAATATGAGCAAATGCACAGCAGAAGATTTCTTTCATACCTGAGAATAAACATGCTTTAAAGTGTCAACCAAAAGGTTGGTGAGTTCATTAGTTTATCATAAATAATCATTTCATAACTTTTAATAGACCACAAGATTTCATATTTCCATTTCTCATAAACATACGTCCCGTACATAGAGACAAAATAATCATTCATATGGATTGAACACCTGGTAACCGACATTCACAATATGCATATTAGAATATCCCCATCATTCCGGGATCCTCCTTCGGACATGATATAAATTTTGAAGTACTAAAGCATCCGGTACTTTGGATGGGGCTTGTTGGGCCCGATAGATCTATCTTTAGAGTTCGCGTCAATTAGGGTGTCTGTTCCCTAATTCTTAGATTACCATACTTAAATAAAAAGGGGCATATTCAGTTTCGATCATTCAACCATAGAACGTAATTTCGAATACTTGTGTCTATTTCGTAAAACAGTTATAAAAATTGCGCATGTACTCTCAGTCCCAAAAATATATATTGCAAAAGCATTTAAAAAGGGAGCAAATGAAACTCACAGTAATGTATTTTGTAGTAAACATACATATGACGATTTTGAACAATGCAGGGTTGGCCTCGGATTCACGAACCTTTAAAGCTTTCCTAAAAATAAAATGCCTCGAGCAGGGATCAAACCCGCAACCTCTCGTTCCCATATCACACGCCTAACCCATTGAGCTATTACATGATTTTCTGAAATAATTCGTATCTTAAATCTATTAATCCTTTTAACTGTTTTCATCCATATATTCTTAATTTTATCATCATTAAAGCTCTTCATCTATCATCACATGTTTTATTATCTTTATCATAATCTTAGTTCATCTTAAATTCATCATCATCATCATTTACGACTTCACGGTTATCATCCACCACCCTCATGTTAAACATCGTTATCGTGAACTTCATCGTTCATTATCTTACGGATTATTATTAATTAGAGTCACCAACGTTTCATCATCATTACTGTTACCGAAGTTGTAACGTATAGCTGTAGTATTAATTCAGCATCATTGTATTATCTTAACAAGATCAAATTGTAACCATGGTGTAATTACCAACATGTCAATTCGGCCCAATCACAAAGGATTTATAACTCGGCCCAACAGCATTCTAATAAACACATATGTACACTAGTCCAATCAGTCCATAATCGGCCCAACAACTTAGTAATCCATTTAGCAAATCATAAAAAAAAAACACATGCTAGATTGTTTCAACTCCCTCCTGTTTGTGTTCGCTGGTAAAAGGAACCAGACTCGTCACTTCAAACCCCACCACAACTTTAACCTCCCACTAATTTTAATTCAATAACATCCATATATTACGGCTTTAAGTCCTAGAAACCCATCATCATATTTTTATTAACATTATTATATTCATCATCAATATCTTTACTCGGTAACATGGTGCATATACAGAAGAAAAACAGCAGCAATAAACACTGTTGTGGCAGCGGCAGAAGTAGGTTGTCGTGGTTTTTGCAGAAAAAGGAATTAATGGTGATGGTAACCGATATAGGGTGACAGTGATTGATGGCTTGGGTGATGGCTATGGTGAGTGTTCACGGTGACCATAGTGATGGTTTTAGTGGTGTAATGGTTGATCGAAACAGAATGGTAGCAACAACGGGTTGTGTTGATGGGATGGTAACGATGGTTTCTTTGTACACGATTAGGAGAGAGAGAAAGAGATGAGAGGGAGATGATGATGAGAGTTGTGTGTCTATGATGGTTCACGGCTTAAACCGAGCAGAACATGGAAGCAGTTAATCGAGCAGCACAATTTTCTTATGATGGTTTAAATGGGTGATTTCGATTAGGAAGAAAAGGAAAAAAAAATAAAAATAAAAATAAAATAGTAGTGATGGTGGTTTACCGTGGTTCATGGTTCTCGTAACTAAAAGCCGAAGCAGGTGGTGATTGAACATCATGAAATTAATGGTGACTGTTGGTATTCACGAGTAGTAACAACCATTCCATTGATGGTGTCTTCGATGGTAACGGTTGAGATGGTGATCCGTTCCAACAGCGAAAACAAACAACAGTTTGTTGGTGGTGGTCTCGAGTGGGTTACGATGTACATGGTTGGGTTTTGATAACCGCAAGTGAGTGTTGTTCAAAACAGGAAAACATAAATGATATTAACAAGTTGTTTGTTCTTCATCTAGTAAAAAAAATGAGCGATTAAGGTGGTGATTGGTTTTGATTAAGGGAAAGCTTATGTGGTTTTGGGTTGAGTTTAATTCGTGATTTGTGTTGGTGATCAACAAGATGAAAGCAGCAGTATTAGTTACAAGTTAGAGATGATAAGTGTGTTATTGTTTTGCAAGTGAGGGAAAGTAAATGCATGAATGTGGATATACGACAATACTCTCTCCTTTTTATAACATAAAATCATTGTTAATGATATTATTGTGGACTGATGCAAAAAGAGTGGGATACCGTCTCTTGTAATTGAGTCATATCTCTATCAATCTTTAATAACAATTGTTTGAAAAAAAAACGGTAAACATTTTAATCCGTAGTAATATGGGTCTTGTGAGTTACGGAAAACAATAGAGGAATTTGTCTGGTTCCACGTACATGCATGAATGCAGATGTAGTCAACATATAACAGCCAATCAACAATAGTAATCTCCATTAAATGATCTCCACTTTTAAAAAGAAGCCAAATTTAATAATATTACAAACTTGTATGTATGCAGCCTATCTTGGTTTCTTTCTATTGACAAATTTTCACCGAATGATATCTCGTGCGCTGTTGTTAAACGTTGACGTATAAAAGTCTTTAGAAAATACCAAAATTTTAAATTAACAATATTTATTTATTTTAGTCATTATGGTATTAAAATTCGATCATTAATTTATTAAATAATTATTACATTAATTATTTACTCCCAACCCCTAAGTAAAATATACAAAGTTTAAAATTAAATAAATAGTTCCTAATTATACTTTTAATAAGCCTGTAGTTTATATAACACATTTTCGGATCACCGTTTATTTTAAAATTACATAAGTTTGAATTTAACTTGCTTAATATCAATCGGACATCAAACGAGTATTACAATCTTTTAATATTTATTTTTAATATACTTTATTTATATATAGAGATATATTTTAATTAATAATTATTATAATATCCTATTTTTTTATTTTATTAATTTTTAATAACAACAACATATAATACTTCAAATTATATTTCAAATTATTATTTATATATATATACACACATATCTATTTACAGCAATCGTTCGTGAATCGTCGGGAACAGTCAAAGATCAAATGAATACATAAACACAGTTCATAGTTTTTGAGACTTCAACGTTACAGACTTTGCTTATCGTCTCGAAATCATAATAAGATTAAGTTTAAATTTGGTCGGAAATTCCCGGGTCGTCACAGTACCTACCCGTTAAAGAAATTTGGTCATCATGGCTAACAATAAAAATGTTTTCATGACGAATATGAGTTGGTAAATAGAGTTTTATCATCATTGAGTAATGTGGATAAAACAATTCAATTATTCGAAGAGTACGAATGAAGCTATCACAAAAGATTGAAATAGGAAAAGTAAAGATTCGTCTTAACTTTTGACAGAGTTAGGGTTGCATTTAGAAAATAAGGTGCATCTTAACTTTGTTTTGACGTTGCCTTGGTTGAATTCCGGAATTCAAGGGATTTAAAGAAAATCTTCTAAATCTAAAAGATTTGATTCTTCGGCGATTAAAGGAAATCAGGATTTCTCTAATTAAATGCGGAGATCTGTCATGATTTCTCTATCAGATACTTTACTATAAATTAACTTCTTCCGTTCTGTTACTTTTGCCATTCCTATACTCAATTCCCAAATTCAAAAGATTTATGAAAATGCTTAACCCTGTTCTGATCCTTGTTCTTATTCTAACTATCGCAATGATCGTTCTTCTTTTTCAACTCCCATCTGAAGAATCTGTTTATTTCTATTATGCTCTAGGGATTATTGTATTTATAATCCTCCCGTGTCTTTATATTGCTATACGTACTGATATCCACGGTTTGTAATTTCGGTGTTGTCATTGGGCTTTATATTTTCTCTTATATTTTGGAGTACCTTTTTCCGTCTTCTATAATCATTGTCATTCACAGTTAATGCTTTCTCTTATTTGCTGTGATTTATACCCCCTTTCTATTTCGGAGCTTCATGCTTTGGTTTTCTTTTCGCAAATAACGGTCCAGAATTCATAGGTGTGGAGTTTCG
The DNA here is from genome assembly GCF_046630445.1 of Rutidosis leptorrhynchoides. Taxonomy (NCBI): domain Eukaryota; kingdom Viridiplantae; phylum Streptophyta; class Magnoliopsida; order Asterales; family Asteraceae; genus Rutidosis; species Rutidosis leptorrhynchoides. The sequence goes on from NC_092343.1 coordinate 245,255,515, forward strand.
AATGAGTTTAAAGTTCTAAACAAGAAAGAACGTAATAGCACGATTTGATTTGTCAAATTATCAGAATCATTGAGAATAGAACTATCAAGAATATATTTTCTTGATATGATCAGAAGCTAATCAGAATGAAAGAGTTATGTAACATGACACATGATGATGTTATGGTCTGTGAATCATCACGTTTCATTAGAAACTCAGCATGATTTACTGTAATATAATCACGTTGATCAAGTGTCATTATATTATACTAACTCATGCTTCAGTTCCCAACATTATTTCAATTACATTCACATTTTAAGCTCGAAAGTTTACAGAATATAGAAACTAACAGTTTCTATATGATGTAACACTGATAGCACGAAGAGATTAATGATTACAGATAAGAATAGTTATGAAAATATCCTCAGAAATATGGAGGACATTTATAATGAAAGATACGATGATATCTTGGAATTTCTAATATCGATGGATGATGAAGAAGATTTATCCGTATGGGTTTAGATTCGGAATCAAAGTATTCGTTAAAGATTTCATCAGAAACAGAATCATTTGGATTCTTTGAAGTCAAACTTATTCTTTGTGATTTGTCCACGGCTTCCTTCATAGTTTCGCATAATCTGCTTTTCGGTACTAAATTTTCTATTGAATGTTTCCAATATAATGATACACAGGAAGCACGAGGAGGTATATAATTTCGGACGAGAATATTTATGAAAATATCCTCAGAAATATCAAAGATATTGATGATGATATTTTGGAATTTCTAAGTTCGATAGTTGATGGAGAAAGATTTTCCGCAAGATTTTAACATGACTTCGGAGCAAGATATTCTCTAAAGATTTTAACGGATCCAGAATTACCTGAATCCTTTGAATATAGGGTTTGGTCCTTGTATTTGTCCTTGGCCTCCTCCATGGGTAGCTCAATCTGTTTTTCAATACCCAATTTTCTATCGAGCGTTTCTAACACTCCTTTCTTTATCATCAAACTTTTGGCCGTTTAGACCATCTAAAATTTTTCTGTTTCCTCTGCATTTAATGCTATGATATCTAAATCATCGGTTATTAATCCGAGGTGGTTTTAGGAGAATTGTGTTTTTAGATGATTAAACGCTGATGGTAATATGGTGGAATATGAAAGGTTCCCTGGTAACAATAAAAGAGCATGCATATAAATCAAGGTGATAATAAGGTTGTTTTCGAACAAAAAGTCGAAGTTGATTTGTTGGAGCTGTGACAAAATTTGCTACCTTGAAAGAAATCACCAAGTTATTTTGGGTAATAATAACACTAAAGGAATTAGCACAGATATGTGTTAAATGTTTACTCAGATTTCGAGTGTTTTCAGGTGCATAACTATATGTTTCAATCTTTTCTTCTATAGATGAAGTGCGATTGGTTCATCCTCTTGATTGAGGTGTTTTCAAGAATCATGAAAGGTTTGAATGCAGAATGTAATCATGAAGATACAAATGATGTTTAAGACGAAATCAAGTGGCAAACTTGAAGAATTGTTTAGTTTCATATGTTATAATCAATATTTTAATTCATTTTAATTGTCCAATGTTGATAGTCCACAGTTACTAGTCCACAGTTAGCATTTCAATAATTCATATATAATATTCGAATTAATTAATACGTGTCGTGACCCGTATGCGTCTCAGACTTGATCACAACTCAAATTATATATATTATTGTAGAATCAACCTCAACCCTGTATAGAGAACTCAATCATTACTGCATATAGAGTGTCTATGGTTATTCTAAATAATATATATAAATGCGTCGATATGATATGTCAAAACCTTGTATACGTGTCCCGATATTTAAGGTCCGAAAAATAAATACAGAAATTAAATGACAATAAATAAAGTGCGTAAAGTAATTAATAGAAATTAAATGACGTTAAATAAAATTGCGAGAATTAAAATTGCGATAATTAAATTGCGATAAATAAAATGTAATATGGAATTAACAGTTAGCTAAGAACAGTTAGCTAGGATTTTATTAGCGTGGTTTCTTAACAAAATTTCATATTGTCAATTCGTCTGTTTCTAATCAATTTTTATTGTGTCCATGGATTCTGATAGGTCAAAATCCAAATTTAAAATTGAATGAAAATGGTTATTCTGCGGTGAACAGATACGTATCTCTGTAGATGTAAATAGGATAGTAAATGACTGTTGAATCAGATTCGAAGAATGTACATTGTAACTTATTAATGTGAAATCTAAATATTCCTCGGGTATTACCTACCCGTTAAAATATTTTCATCATTAATAGTTTGTACGAAAGACTTTTTAATTACAAACTTTATGAAAATACACTTTCATATATATATTTTCTTCAGATGTAATATAGATTTAATGAGTTAATATGATATTAATCTCATTTGGTTTACCGTTAGAACAAGAATACATAATCTCTAAAACATTAGAGATTACATAATCGCCATGTCGAACGAAGATAAATGATGTAGAATGTCATGTATAACAATGATTATGCTCGAGGTACAGATTGTGATGTTGAGGCGTGTGTTGTTGTGGTTTATGTTGTTGCTGGTGGGACTGTTGATGATGTTGATGTTGCTGAAGCTGGTACGTTTTGCACCATATTTTCCAAGGCTACAACTCAGGCGCGAAACTCGTTGACTCTTATTACTTCGGGATGATTGTCGGTAGGAACGAGCGAATGAATAAGGTTTAGAATTGTGGATAGAATATAATCGTGACGAGCTACCCTGGAAATGAGGCTGAAAATGGTGTTTCAGATAGGTTAGCCGGTAAGTGCTTCAGGTCCTTCGCCAATCGGTAAATTCGGTTGGTGGAAGGGATCGCCTTCTGCGCGTCTCCATTGATTAAGTCGACTACGAAACCATCAGATGAATTGGGGATAGCGGATTGGTTGATTCATTCCAGTGACACTGCTTTCGGAGCTCGAGTGAAACTCTATGTCAGAATAGCTGTCGGAATAACTATCGGAATAGTTATCAGAATCTAACTGACTCGAACTGGTTGAGGGACTCATCTCGTACGATCAGATGAAGGAATTTTGATAAGGAATAGAATAGGATGTAGATTAGTACCCTGCAATACATAATTTACATATGCATATATAATACTAAAATCCCATAAGTTACGGAGGAATCTACGGAAACTATCAGGCAAAGGTAACAATAACAGATACGCTAATATTTGAATTTATCTATACACTGTCTATGCAATAGAGGCAGTAAGACGTGTCTAGACTAAGAATGATGAAAGGACCCGTTCATATACATTATAAACGATTCACAATAGTTGATTACATCGCGAGATATTTGACCTCTATATGATACGTTTTACAAACATTACATTCGTTTTTAAAAGACAAACTTTCTTTACATTAAAAATTAATGGCATGCATACCATTTCATATTATATCCAACTATTATTGACTTAATATTAATCTTGCTGAACTCAACGACTCGAATGCAACGTCTTTCAAAGTATGTCATGAATGACTCCAAGTAATATCCTTAAAATGAGCTAATGCACAGCGGAAGATTTCTTTAATACCTGAGAATAAACATGCTTTAAAGTATCAACCAAAAGGTTGGTGAGTTCAATAGTTTATCATAACTAATCATTTCTGTAATAGTAATAGACCACAAGATTTCGGTTTCCATAAATATCCGTACACTCGCAAGTGTATAAAAGTATTCTATAAGTTGTAGGCACCCGGTAACAAGCCTTAACGTTCATGTTTTACCCTCTGAAGTACACCAGATCAGGTGTGTTTAAAATAACCTCGAAGTACTAAAGCATCCCATAGTCAGGATGGGGTTTGTCAGGCCCAATAGATCTATCTTTAGGATTCGCGCCTACCGTACATAGACAAGTAGTTTAATGTTACCAAGCTAAGGGTATATTTCTGGTTTAAACCCACTTAGAATTAGTTTTTGTACTTGTGCCTATTTCGTAAAACATTTATAAAACAGCACATGTATTCTCAGCCCAAAAATATATATTGCAAAAGCAATTAAAAAGGGAGCAAATGAAACTCACAATACTGTATTTCGTAGCAATTATGTATATGACGGCACTGAACAAGTGCAGGGTTTGTCTCGGATTCATGAACCTATATTAAGTATATATATTTATATGTTGGTCAATATCTGTCTAAAAATTTAGGTCAAGTCGCAGTGTATCACAATCCTAATGCTCGAGACCGACATGCAAAAGTCAACAAAAGTCAACTTGACCCAAAATGACTTCCAAAATCTATACATGTTATTATATAACTTATATATAGCCGTTTTATATATTTAAATATATTTATCAAATCTTATTATACTAAATAATAAAAGTCATTTATTAATAAATAAAAATTTATATTAAAATTCATATATGATAAAAATATACTTTTATATATCTCAAGTAATAAAATTTATAAAATTCACTTAATATCATAAAAATATAGTGGTATGTATTATTAATGTAACTATATTACGTGTGGTAAAAATATCTTTGTTCGCATATTTATTTGATAAAATAATATTGATAATAATAATAATGATAAAAATAATAAAATGATAGTTTTAATAAAATATTAATTTTTAGTAATAAAGATAATTTTAGTAATAACATCAACTGATAACAATTATAATAATCGTTTTAATAATAATATTAAAATTAATGATAATTCAGTTGACCATATCTTTTAATCCGTTCATCAAAACCACACGATTTCTAAATGAAAAGTTATTAATTTTTCTTTAGATTTTAAATGACATGCATATCATATACCTTATCTCAGTAGCATATGTATCAAATTCGTGATTTATCATAAACTATTTAACGACAAAACTAAGCATACAAACATGCTTAATCATATATACTCGAGCACTAGTCAAGGATACACTATTAATATATAAAAGATAAGATATGAATGCTCACGTATCAATATTGTGATTCAATATTGCAGGAAAGTATGTAGACGTAATGAAAATGATAAACGTTAGGTTGACCTCACGAGCAATACCCTCGAACAATACCCATAACCTCCATAGCTATAACCCATAATTTCCTTAGCTCTATCCCGTTTGAAAACTTATTTTGAAATCGTCTGAATATATCTCCATCGTAGTATTTTATGTATACTAATAATATCTTGAAATAATACTAAGTAAATATATATATGTAATACGATTGAGAGAGTTTAGAGAAATATATTTTCAAGTTTCTATGAAATAATGAAACCTATTGAATTCTATTTATAATAGATTTTTGAATTATTAAAGTGAATTATTAAAGTATGAATTATTAAAGTGAATTATTAAAGTGAATTATTAAAGTATGAATTATTAAAGTGAATTATTAAAGTATGAATTATTAAAGTGAATTATTAAAGTATGAATTATTAAAGTGAATTATTAAAGTTAAAGTAAAGTAAAGTAAATATAAAGTTAAAGTATAGTAAAAGTATAAAACTATGTACGTATAATACGCGTATAAATATATATAATATTAATTTAAATCTTTATATCATAAAACATTTTAGAAAAGTAGAATTATATATATTCATAATAGGTTTCAAATTTTTAAATTACAGTCTGTTGGTGAAGCATGGGATAAAGTCCAAAGGTTAAATAAACTTATGAAATCATCTTAATGAAAAATGTCGAGTTACTTAACTTGTCGATATCCAACATCTAAGTTATTTACACTCCACGTTCTTACTTTCATATTAAACAAAATGAAAGTTAACATAGTTATCTTATCAAGGTCACGAGGAAAATATTATAAATCATGCCTTGAAAATTAAACAGGAATTTACACTAACCCTTGTCTAGTTCCCGTTAATTGACACATTTGTTCTTACTTATAAATCACTTTACCATTTTCCGAATGTTGTCAAAAATAATAGATTTCTTAAATCACAGTGGACCTCATAACATAGGCCCGTAATCATATCATAATGTATCTGATAATTCAATCATTTGATATTATCTCTTAATTCTGTCGATAAATATATCGAAACAAATACGTTCATGTAAGGTATCATATATCTAATACTTTGTTAATATTTTCAGTTAATATTATATATTATATATACATATCTATATACACATAATTCTTCGTGAATCGTCGAACACGGTCAAAGGGTAATTGATTACATGAATGTAGTTCCAACCTTTTTGAGATTCAACATTACAAATTCTGCTTATTGTATCGAAAACATATAAAGGTTAAGTTTAAATTTGGTCGGAAATTTCTGGGTCGTCACAGTACCTACCCGTTAAAGAAATTTCGTCCCGAAATTTGATCGAGGTCGTCATGACTAACCATAAAAATGTTTTCATGACGAATATGAGTTGATAAATAGAGTTTTATAAGCATTGAGTAATATAGATAAAACAATTTGATTACGCGAAGAGTATAAGTGAAGCTATCACAAAAGAGTGAAATGAATACATACAGATTCGTTTTAACCAGTGACATAGTCACCGTTGATTTATGGATTTTAAGGAATTTAGAGGAAATCTTCGTCATAAGATTTGAGTTCTTCGATAATTAAGGAAATTAGAATCCTCTTTGGTTAAATGCGATGATCTGTCCTGATTGTTCTGTCTGGTACTTCACTATAAATCCACCCTCCTCGTTTCCTTACAACTCACACCTTCTATTCTTTATCCCTCAACTCATATTTTAAAGTATTTGTCAATATGCTCCATCCAGTACTGATTCTTGATATACTCCTCACTTTCATATCTGTCGTTCTTCTTTTTCATCTGCAGCCGGAAGAAACTATTTACTTCTACTATACTCTTGGTTTTATAGTGTTTTTAGTTCTCCCGTGTCTTTATATTGCTATATGCATCGATATATATATGGTTTAAAATTTTCGGGTTGTCATTGGGCTTTATATCTTTCCTTATATTTCCAAGTCCCTGCTTCTGTCTTCTATAATCATTATCATCTACAGTTAATGCTCCATTCTATTTGCTGCGATTTACACTCCCATTTCTATTTCAGAGCTTCATTCTTTCATTTCCTCTTCTTGCGATTAAGCACCGCATATAATGGTCCAGAATTCGTAGATATGAATTTCGGAATGAACATAGTTAATGTTCTAAGAGTAAAATTGAAATGGCACGATCTTGATTTGTCAAATTACCAAAATTCAAGAGAAAAGATAGAATTATCAGGAAGAATATGTTCTCGATATGTTTGGAGATTAGGTAGAATGTAAGAGTCGTGTAACATGGCACATGATGACGTTATAATCTGTGAATCATCACGTTCCATTAGAAACTCAGCATGACTTACTGTAATATAATCACGTTGATCAAGTGTCATTATATTATACTAACTCATGCTTCAGTTCCCAACACTACTTCAAAAACATTCATAATTTAAATTCGAATTTTTCAGAATTTAGAAACTAATACAGTTTCCTTTATAATGTATCACTGATATCGCGAAGAGATAAAAGATTTCAGTTAAGAATAGTTCAGAAATATGGAGGATATTTATAATGAAAGATATGATGATATCTTACAATATTTAAGATAAGAGGATGATGAAGAATATTGTCCGCAAGGGTTTAGAGTCAGGAGCAAGGTATTTGATAATGACTTCAGCCGATACTGAATCATTTGGATTCTTTGAAGGCAGGTTTAGTCTTTGTGATTTGTCCACAGCCTCCTTCATACTTTGTTCAATCCGCTTTCCAGTTCCAAACCTTCTCTTTTTCTGATCTTTGCCAACACACTATTCTTTAACATCAAACTTTTTACTGTTAAGATCGTTGACAGTTTCTGCTGCTTCATCAACATTTTTTTTTTTTAATTTCGAGAACTAGTTCGCAGTTTAGGCGTTTTTCAGAAACTTCACATTCGAAGTATGTAAGTCTTGGAGGCAGAAGTTATATGTATATATAACTGTTGATGTAGACATGCTGCGAGATTTCAAAATACTGATTGCTGATTCTCAATAATTGGTATGTCAATTCTTGTTACAAAGTGCGGATGAGTATATGATAGGGTTCTAATGAATATATCGCTTTTTCTAAAAATCAAAGATCAGTGAAATTGTTGGTAAGTTTATTGCTAATGTGGTGGGACATAAACGGTTCTTCGGTAACGATGGCGAAAGGGCATCGTATATATCGAGATTATAATAAGACCATTTTAATTGAAAAGTCGAAGTTGACTTGTGGAGCTGTGACCCAACTGTCTACTTTGGTAAGGAATTGAAAAGTCATTTTAGCTAATAAATGCCAAAGAGTCTGGCACGGATACGTGTTAAACTATGACTTTAGTTTCGAGAGTTTTTCAGGTGTATACCGTGGGTAACATGTGGTTGGATCATCATCTCGATTGTTCATTATTTGAAGAGTGTTCAGAATTTTGAAGGGTTTGGACACAGATTGTAATCGTTAATATACCTATGATGTTCTAACACAGTTTTGAAGTCAAAGTATAGCTTTGAAAGATGTAAGGATTTAAGAGTGATGAATTTTGGCTATATCTCGAATTAAATTTTGTGATTTCAAAATCAGAATATGTAATTGAATTTGAATGAGTATGGTTATTTTGATTTCTATGAAAGAATGTATATTGTTATGACAATAGTGAGTATAGTTGATGATGGCTGAATCAGATTCGAAGAATATAACATATTAATTGTGAATTTATATATCTCTTGGGTATTACCTACCCGTTAAAAAAAAATTTCACAATTAATATTTTGTACAAAAGAATTTTATTACAGTCTTTATGAAAATATGCATGTGTATATTTTCTTCAGATGTAATACAGATTTGATGAATTAATACTAAATTAAGTTCATTTGATCTTAGGCTGGAGTTAGAAATGAATAATCTCTAACATTAGAGATTACATAATCTTCACAGAGTATTTCACTACTGTGATCAATACTTCATTATACGCGTTGTTGATTAGTAATGATGTCCACGGTGATTCTTGAACTGACGGAGCTTGTGATGTTATAAGTGCTGCTGATTCTGACAATGCTGACGGCACTGACTGTGCTGGTGATGCTAACGGTACTGCTGATGCTGTTGGTAAAACAAGTAAATCACGCACCATTCTTATCAGGGTTTCTACTCTCCCTCCTATCATTTTGGTTCACTCATCTGATTTATGGTTAGGGCTAGAGTAGATAATTTCTAAGACTTTAGAGACTACATAATTGTCGCATAATGTTTCTTCAATGAAATTATGAATCAATACTTCATCGTTTGTTGTTGTTGGTATTCTTTGGTATCTACAGAGCGTATGACATTGGTGCTCGTGGGATAGATTATAAAGTTGAGGTTTATGACGCGGTTGTGGTTGGGGGTGGTAATGGTACTATTGGCATTGATGATGGTGGTATTGGTTATGCTGCGGGTGCTGCTGCTGGTGTTTGTAACCTCTGCAACATATTCTCCAAAGCCACTACCCGAGCGCGAAGCTCGTTGACTTCTTCTATTACACCGGGGTGATTGTCAGTTCGGACGAGCGGATAAATAAGATCTAGAATTTGGTGTAGTATATAATCGTGACGAGATACTCTGGAAATGAGAGAAAAAATGGTGTTTCGGACAGGTTCGCCGGTAAGTGCTTCAGGTTCTTCGCCAAGAGGGCAATGTGGTGGATGGAAAGGATCGCCTTCTTCTTGTCTCCAATGATTAAGGAGGCTACGAACCCATCCCCAATTCATCCAGAATAGATGATGGCTGATTGGTTGATCCATTCCAGTCACACTGCTTTCGGAGCTTGAGTGGGATTCCATTTCGGAATCCGAGGGACTTGAACTAATGACGAATTCCATTTCGTACGATTGAATAAAAGATTTTTCGATATGAAATGATTTTTCCGGCTATCGGGTGGTATTCTAATTACATAGAATATATATATATATATATATATATATATATATATATATATATATATATATATATATATATATATATATATATATATATATATATATATATATATATATATATATATATATATAGAACAAAATATTTCGTAGATAACGGAGGAATTTACGAAATATGCCAGGCAAAGTTTACTGTAACAGATACGCTAAGATATGAATTTTGTCTATACACTATTCATGCAATCAATGCAGTAAGATGTGTCTAGACTAAGAATGATAAGCAAGTGATTCCCTAAGAATGATAAGCAGGTAATTTTCGACACGAAATGATAAGAAAAACTTTTGACATGCAGACACGGTCGAAGTCCAGACTCACTAATGCATCCTAACGACTATCAGTTAGACACACTAATGCAGACCTGGTTCGCTAAGACCACCGCTCTGATACCAACTGAAAGGACCCGTTCATATACATTATAAACGATTCACAATAGTTGATTACATCGCGAGATATTTGACCTCTATATGATACGTTTTACAAACATTACATTCGTTTTTAAAAGACAAACTTTCTTTACATTAAAAATTAATGGCATGCATACCATTTCATATTATATCCAACTATTATTGACTTAATATTAATCTTGCTGAACTCAACGACTCGAATGCAACGTCTTTCAAAGTATGTCATGAATGACTCCAAGTAATATCCTTAAAATGAGCTAATGCACAGCGGGAGATTTCTTTAATACCTGAGAATAAACATGCTTTAAAGTATCAACCAAAAGGTTGGTGAGTTCATTAGTTTATCATAATCAATCATTTCTGTAATAGTAATAGACCACAAGATTTCGGTTTCCATAAATATTCGTACACTCGCAAGTGTATAAAAGTATTCTATAAGTTGTAGGCACCCGGTAACAAGCCTTAACGTTCATGTTTTACCCTCTGAAGTACACCAGATCAGGTGTGTTTAAAATAACCTCGAAGTACTAAAGCATCCCATAGTCAGGATGGGGTTTGTCAGGCCCAATAGATCTATCTTTAGGATTCGCGCCTACCGTACATAGACAAGTAGTTTAATGTTACCAAGCTAAGGGTATATTTCTGGTTTAAACCCACTTAGAATTAGTTTTTGCACTTGTGCCTATTTCGTAAAACATTTATAAAACAGCACATGTATTCTCAGCCCAAAAATATATATTGCAAAAGCAATTAAAAAGGGAGCAAATGAAACTCACAATACTGTATTTCGTAGCAATTATGTATATGACGGCACTGAACAAGTGCAGGGTTTATCTCGGATTCACGAACCTATATTAAGTATATATATTTATATGTTGGTCAATATCTGTCTAACAATTTAGGTCAAGTCGCAGTGTATCACAATCCTAATGCTCGAGACCGACATGCAAAAGTCAACAAAAGTCAACTTGACCCAAAATGACTTCCAAAATCTATACATGTTATTATATAACTTATATATAGCCGTTTTATATATTTAAATATATTTATCAAATCTTATTATACTAAATAATAAAAGTCATTTATTAATAAATAAAAATTTATATTAAAATTCATATATGATAAAAATATACTTTTATATATCTCAAGTAATAAAATTTATAAAATTCACTTAATATCATAAAAATATAGTGGTATGTATTATTAATGTAACTATATTACGTGTGGTAAAAATATCTTTGTTCGCATATTTATTTGATAAAATAATATTGATAATAATAATAATGATAAAAATAATAAAATGATAGTTTTAATAAAATATTAATTTTTAGTAATAAAGATAATTTTAGTAATAACATCAACTGATAACAATTATAATAATCGTTTTAATAATAATATTAAAATTAATGATAATTCAGTTGACCATATCTTTTAATCCGTTCATCAAAACCACACGATTTCTAAATGAAAAGTTATTAATTTTTCTTTAGATTTTCAATGACATGCATATCATATACCTTATCTCAGTAGCATATGTATCAAATTCGTGATTTATCATAAACTATTTAACGGCAAAACTAAGCATACAAACATGCTTAATCATATATACTCGAGCACTAGTCAAGGATACACTATTAATATATAAAAGATAAGATATGAATGCTCACGTATCAATATTGTGATTCAATATTGCAGGAAAGTATGTAGACGTAATGAAAATGATAAACGTTAGGTTGACCTCACGAGCAATACCCTCGAACAATACCCATAACCTCCACAGCTATAACCCATAATTTCCTTAGCTCTATCCCATTTGAAAACTTATTTTGAAATCGTCTGAATATATCTCCGTCGTAGTATTTTATGTATACTAATAATATCTTGAAATAATACTAAGTAAATATATATATGTAATACTATTGAGAGAGTTTAGAGAAATATATTTTCAAGTTTCTATGAAATAATGAAACCTATTGAATTCTATTTATAATAGATTTTTGAATTATTAAAGTGAATTATTAAAGTATGAATTATTAAAGTGAATTATTAAAGTGAATTATTAAAGTATGAATTATTAAAGTGAATTATTAAAGTATGAATTATTAAAGTGAATTATTAAAGTATGAATTATTAAAGTGAATTATTAAAGTTAAAGTAAAGTAAAGTAAATATAAAGTTAAAGTATAGTAAAAGTATAAAACTATGTACGTATAATACGCGTATAAATATATATAATATTAATTTAAATCTTTATATCATAAAACATTTTAGAAAAGTAGAATTATATATATTCATAATAGGTTTCAAGTTTTTAAATTACAGTCTGTTGGTGAAGCATGGGATAAAGTCCAAAGGTTAAATAAACTTATGAAATCATCTTAATGAAAAATGTCGAGTTACTTAACTTGTCGATATCCAACATCTAAGTTATTTACACTCCACGTTCTTACTTTCATATTAAATAAAATGAAAGTTAACATAGTTATCTTATCAAGGTCACGAGGAAAATATTATAAATCATGCCTTGAAAATTAAACAGGAATTTACACTAACCCTTGTCTAGTTCCCGTTAATTGACACATTTGTTCTTACTTATAAATCACTTTACCATTTTTCGAATGTTGTCAAAAATAATAGATTTCTTAAATCACAGTGGACCTCATAACATAGGCCCGTAATCATATCATAATGTATCTGATAATTCAATCATTTGATATTATCTCTTAATTCTGTCGATAAATATATCGAAACAAATACGTTCATGTAAGGTATAATATATCTAATACTTTGTTAATGTTTTCAGTTAATATTATATATTATATATACATATCTATATACACATAATTGTTCGTGAATCATCGAACACGGTCAAAGGGTAATTGATTACATGAATGTAGTTCCAAACTTTTTGAGATTCAACATTACAAATTCTGCTTATTGTATCGAAAACATATAAAGGTTAAGTTTAAATTTGGTCGGAAATTTCTGGGTCGTCACAAATGATAAGTAGATAATTTCCTAAGGATGATAAGGAGATAATTTCTGACACAAAATGATAAGCAAAACTTTTGACATGCAGACACGGTCGAAGTCCAGACTCACTAATGCATCCTAACGACTTATCAGTTAGACACACTAATGCAGGCTTGGTTCGCTAAGACCACCGCTCTGATACCAACTGTGAAGACCCGTCCTAATCCATCCGGACAAAGTCCACATCGATTACAAACGAATCACAATAGTTGATTTCATCGCGAGATACTTGAACTCTATATGATACATTTTACAAACATTGCATTCGTTTTTAAAAGACAAACTTTCATTTCATTGAAAGTTGACGACATGCATACCATTTCATAATACATCCAACTATAAATGACTTAATAATAATCTTGATGAACTCGACGACTAGAATGCAACGTCTTTTGAAATATGTCATGAATGACTCCAAGAATGGTCTCTAATATGAGCAAATGTACAGCGGAAGATTTCTTTCATACCTGAGAATAAACTGTAGTGACCCGAACTTTTCCATGTTTATATATATTAATTGAGATTGATATTTACATGATTAAATGTTTCCAACATGTTAAGAAATCAAACTTATTAAGACTTGATTAATTGAAATATGTTTCATATAGACAATTGACCACCCAAGTTGACCGGTGATTCACGAACGTTAAAACTTGTAAAAACTATATGATGACATATATATGGATATATATATAGTTAACATGATACTATGATAAGTAAATATATCATTAAGTATGTTAACAATGAACTACATATGTAAAAACAAGACTACTAACTTAATGATTTTTAAACGAGACATATATGTAACGATTATCGTTGTAAAGACATTTAATGTATATATATCATATTAAGAGATATTCATACATGATAATATCATGATAATATAATAATTTAAAATCTCATTTGATATTATAAACATTGGGTTAACAACATTTAACAAGATCGTTAACCTAAAGGTTTCAAAACAACACTTACATGTAACGACTAACGATGACTTAACGACTCAGTTAAAATGTATATACATGTAGTGTTTTAATATGTATTTATACACTTTTGAAAGACTTAAATACACTTATCAAAATACTTCTACTTAACAAAAATGCTTACAATTACATCCTCGTTCAGTTTCATCAACAATTCTACTCGTATGCACCCGTATTCGTACTCGTAAAATACACAGCTTTTAGATGTATGTACTATTGGTATATACACTCCAATGATCAGCTCTTAGCAGCTCATGTGAGTCACCTAACACATGTGGGAACCATCATTTGGCAACTAGCATGAAATATCTCATAAAATTACAAAAATATGAGTAATCATTCATGACTTATTTACATGAAAACAAAATTACATATCCTTTATATCTAATCCATACACCAACGACCAAAAACACCTACAAACACTTTAATTCTTCAATTTTCTTCATCTAATTGATCTCTCTCAAGTTCTATCTTTAAGTTCTAAGTGTTCTTCATAAATTCCAAAAGTTCTAGTTTCATAGAATCAAGAATACTTTCAAGTTTGCTAGCTCACTTCCAATCTTGTAAGGTGATCATCCAACCTCAAGAAATATTTGTTTCTTATAGTAGGTTATCATTCTAATACAAGGTAATAATCATATTCAAACTTTGGTTCAATTTCTATAACTATAACAATCTTATTTCAAGTGATGATCTTACTTGAACTTGTTTTCGTGTCATGATTCTGCTTCAAGAACTTCGAGCCATCCAAGGATCCATTGAAGCTAGATCCATTTTTCTCTTTTCCAGTAGGTTTATCCAAGGAACTTAAGGTAGTAATGAAGTTCATAACATCATTCGATTCATACATATAAAGCTATCTTATTCGAAGGTTTAAACTTGTAATCACTAGAACATAGTTTAGTTAATTCTAAACTTGTTCGCAAACAAAAGTTAATCCTTCTAACTTGACTTTTAAAATCAACTAAACACATGTTCTATATCTATATGATATGCTTAATTAATGATTTAAAACCTGGAAACACGAAAAACACCGTAAAACCGGATTTACGCCGTCGTAGTAACACCGCGGGCTGTTTTGGGTTAGTTAATTAAAAACTATGATAAACTTTGATTTAAAAGTTGTTATTCTGAGAAAATGATTTTTATTATGAACATGAAACTATATCCAAAAATTATGGTTAAACTCAAAGTGGAAGTATGTTTTCTAAAATGGTCATCTAGACGTCGTTCTTTCGACTGAAATGACTACCTTTACAAAAACGACTTGTAACTTATTTTTCCGACTATAAACATATACTTTTTCTGTTTAGATTCATAAAATAGAGTTCAATATGAAACCATAGCAATTTGATTCACTCAAAACGGATTTAAAATGAAGAAGTTATGGGTAAAACAAGATTGGATAATTTTTCTCATTTTAGCTACGTGAAAATTGGTAACAAATCTATTCCAACCATAACTTAATCAACTTGTATTGTATATTATGTAATCTTGAGATACCATAGACACGTATACAATGTTTCGACCTATCATGTCGACACATCTATATATATTTCGGAACAACCATAGACACTCTATATGTGAATGTTGGAGTTAGCTATACAGGGTTGAGGTTGATTCCAAAATATATATAGTTTGAGTTGTGATCAATACTGAGATACGTATACACTGGGTCGTGGATTGATTCAAGATAATATTTATCGATTTATTTCTGTACATCTAACTGTGGACAACTAGTTGTAGGTTACTAACGAGGACAGCTGACTTAAGAAACTTAAAACATCAAAATATATTAAAAGTGTTGTAAATATATTTTGAACATACTTTGATATATATGTATATATTGTTATAGGTTCGTGAATCAACCAGTGGCCAAGTCTTACTTCCCGACGAAGTAAAAATCTGTGAAAGTGAGTTATAGTCCCACTTTTAAAATCTAATATTTTTGGGATGAGAATACATGCAGGTTTTATAAATGATTTACAAAATAGACACAAGTACGTGAAACTACATTCTATGGTTGAATTATCGAAATCGAATATGCCCCTTTTTATTAAGTCTGGTAATCTAAGAATTAGGGAACAGACACCCTAATTGACGCGAATCCTAAAGATAGATCTATTGGGCCTAACAAACCCCATCCAAAGTACCGGATGCTTTAGTACTTCGAAATTTATATCATATCCGAAGGGTGTCCCGGAATGATGGGGATATTCTTATATATGCATCTTGTTAATGTCGGTTACCAGGTGTTCATCATATGAATGATTTTTATCTCTATGTATGGGATGTGTATTGAAATATGAAATCTTGTGGTCTATTGTTACGATTTGATATATATAGGTTAAACCTATAACTCACCAACATTTTTGTTGACGTTTAAAGCATGTTTATTCTCAGGTGAATATTAAGAGCTTCCGCTGTTGCATACTAAAATAAGGACAAGATTTGGAGTCCATGTTTATATGATTGTGTAAAAACTGCATTCAAGAAACTGATTTCGATGTAACATATTTGTATTGTAAACCATTATGTAATGGTCGTGTGTAAACAGGATATTTTGGATTATCATTATTTGATAATCTACATAAAGCTTTTTAAACCTTTATTTATGAAATAAAGGTTATGGTTTGTTTTAAAAAATGAATGCAGTCTTTAAAAAACGTCTCATATAGAGGTCAAAACCTCGCAACGAAATCAATTAATATGGAACGTTTTTAATCAATAAGAACGGGACATTTCAGTTGGTATCCGAGCGTTGGTCTTAGAGAACCAGAATTTTGCATTAGTGTGTCTTATTGAGTTTGTTAGGATGCATTAGTGAGTCTGGACTTCGACCGTGTTTACTTGAAAAATGATTGCTTAACAAATTTTGTTGGAAACTATATATTTTTAACATGTGAATATTATGTGATATATTAATCTCTTAACGCGTTTGATATTATGTGATAGATGTCTACCTCTAGAACAAGTCCCATTGACTCACCTAATAATAATGAAGAGTCAAATGTAAATTGGAATGATTCGTGGACTGATTCACAAGTTCCCGAAGAGGAACCGGAAGAAGAGTCGGAACCGGAAGAAGAATCGGACCCGGAAGAAGAATCGGAACCGGATGAAGAAATAGAACCGGTGGGGGAAATAATAAAACGGTTAAGTAAAAGAAAATCCTCAACCAACCGACCAAGGTTAATTATGGTCAATGGTGTTTCCGCCAAGGAAGCAAAATATTGGGAGGATTACCAATTCTTCGATGAATCGGATTCCGACGAGAATTCCGATGATGTTATAGAAATTACCCCAACTGAATTTAAAAAGGCAAAAGAAAATAATAAGGGAAAGGGCATAAAAATAGAGAAATCTAATTCCAACCCCGATGAACTTTATATGTATCGTCAACCCCCGAAGTCCTTAAGTTGTAACAATGACTCGGGAACCTCTAAACCACCAGGTTTTTCTAAACCAATGTGGAAAATTACGGCTCGTATTAGGGGAACATCATATATCCCTAGAAACTTGGCAAAACGAACCAAAACCGAAGAAGAAGAAACAAGCGAGTCGGAATAAGATAGTTGTATTCGTGTGGTGTAATATATGTAATATAGTGTGCTTATGCTTTATGATATATGTAAAAATTGCTTGTATTAATAAGTATTTTTTTTATGAATCTAACTCTTGTCTATTTTACAGTATAAAAACACAAAATGGATAGACAACCCAATATTTTAAGAGACCTACCCGGAGACATGATTGATGAAATCTTGTCTAGAGTCGGTCAGAATTCTTCGGCACAACTATTTAAGGCGAGATCAGTTTGTAAGACATTCGAAGAACGTTCCAAGAATGCCTTGGTTTATAAAAGGCTTTCGTTCGAAAGATGGGGGATATCACATTGGGAAATCCATAAGTTACGATGTGTTTACTTTGACGCATATATTGCGGGGAACCCAAATGCTATTTTACGTAATGGGTTAAGAAATTATTTTGACTCAATATATCCGAATATTGGACTTCGTGATTTAGAAAAAGCGGCTAACATGCAACATAAAGAAGCATGTTATGCTTACGGATTAGTAATGTTCGCTTCTCACCAAAGTGAGAACAAGAACATCGGGCTACAACTATTAAACAAAACGTTCCCACAAGTGACGGAGTCGGTAATTGGGGTAAGAAATGAGGTTTTTAGATTGTTACGGGACTGTTGGACATTACTTAACCCTCGTCCCTTTGACGACGTTACAACACGCTGTCTTATCAACGGCCATAACGGTTATGTTCCACAAGACCAAGGATGGGAAGTAGTCCTAGTAAAACCAGAATGCATGACTTATTTCTGGACGTATGAATTACGTGTCTTTATTGCCTTTGCTGAACGACTTGTGTACTAGCTAGAATTATCTTCACAACTATCTTGTATCAAAGTTATTTTGTGCTATATTTCATGCTTTATGTAAAATAAGCGGTATTGTAAGTTTGTAAAATATTGTATAAAAGTTTGAACGCGAAATATTATTATAATCAGTTTTTCATATAGAATTGTAGTAGTTGAATTGTATATTAGCTACTAAGTATGAACTTAACGGGTAGGTACTACCCGAATTTAAACTTATAAAACGCTAATATGAAGAAAAAGCTTTTATAAATGAGTTCATATTATGCTACGAAATACTATTAACTACTCTTAATATTCTGTATGATTAACTTGCTCCATTTAACTATTCTGAAGGAAATGGCACCGACTACTCGACACACCGTGAATATGAATGAAGAGGAATTCCGTACTTTTCTAGCTTCAAACATAGCCGCAGTACAGGCTGCGCTACATACCAACAATAACCTTGGATCTAGCAGTACAGGAAATCATGTAGGATGCACCTACAAAGAATTTACTGCCTGCAAACCCTTGGAATTTGATGGAACCGAAGGACCGATCGGATTGAAACGGTGGACCGAGAAGGTTGAATCGGTGTTTGCCATAAGTAAGTGTACTGAAGAGGACAAAGTGAAGTACGCTACGCATACCTTCACAGGTTCTGCGTTAACATGGTGGAATACCTATCTAGAGCAAGTGGGACAAGATGATGCATACGCACTACCGTGGTCAGCATTCAAGCACTTGATGAACGAGAAGTACCGTCCCAGAACCGAGGTCAATAAGCTCAAGACAGAACTTAGAGGGTTACGAACCCAAGGATTTGATATTACCACGTACGAAAGACGATTCACAGAATTGTGCCTATTGTATCCGGGAGCATTCGAAGATGAGGAAGAGAAGATCGACGCGTTTGTGAAAGGATTACCGGAAAGAATCCAAGAAGATATAAGTTCACACGAGCCTGCCTCCATACAACAGGCATGTAGAATGGCTCACAAACTAGTGAACCAGATTGAAGAAAGAATTAAAGAATAGACTGCTGAAGAGGCCAATGTGAAGCAAGTCAAAAGAAAGTGGGAGGAAAACGGTGATAAGAATCACCAATACAGCAACAACAGCAATTACAACAATAATCGCAACAACTATCCTAACAATCGCAACATCAATCGCAACTACAACAAACGGCCCAACAACAACAACAACAACAACAACAACAACAGCAACCACAACAATCATCTTAACAACAATAATAACCGCAACAACAACAACAATCAGAAGCAGCTATGCCAAAGGTGTGAAAAGTATCACTCGGGGTTCTGCACCAAATTTTGCAACAAGTGTAAAAGAAATGGTCATAGCGCGGCGAAGTGTGATGTCTACGGACCAGGGGTTAACAGAACGAAAGGAACAAATGGTGTCGGAACGAGTAATGGCGGAGCAAGTAGTGTCGGAGCAAGTTATGCCAATGTAGTTTGTTATAAATGTGGAAAACCGGGCCACATTATTAGAAATTGCCCGAACCAGGAGAACACGAATGGACAAGGCCGCGGAAGAGTTTTCAATATTAATGCGGCAGAGGCACAGGAAGACCCGGAGCTTGTTACGGGTACGTTTCTTATTGACAATAAATATGCTTACGTTTTATTTGATTCGGGTGCGGATAGAAGCTATATGAGTAGAGATTTTTGTGCTAAATTAAGTTGTCCATTGACGCCTTTGGATAGTAAATTTTTACTCGAATTAGCAAATGGTAAATTAATTTCAGCAGATAATATATGTCGGAATCGAGAAATTAAACTGGTTAGCGAAACATTTAAGATTGATTTGATACCAGTAGAGTTAGGGAGTTTTGATGTGATAATCGGTATGGACTGGTTGAAAGAAGTGAAAGCAGAGATCGTTTGTTACAAAAATGCAATTCGCATTATACGAGAAAAAGGAAAACCCTTAATGGTTTACGGAGAAAAGGGCAACACGAAGCTACATCTTATTAGTAATTTGAAGGCACAAAAACTAATAAGAAAAGGTTGCTATGCTGTTCTAGCACACGTCAAGAAAGTACAAACTGAAGAAAAGAGCATCAATGATGTTCCCATTGCAAAAGAATTTCCCGATGTATTTCGGAAAGAATTACCGGGATTACCCCCACATCGATCCGTTGAATTTCAAATAGATCTTGTACCAGGAGCTGCACCAATAGCTCGTGCTCCTTACAGACTCGCACCCAGCGAGATGAAAGAACTGCAAAGCCAATTACAAGAACTTTTAGAGCGTGGTTTCATTCGACCAAGCACATCACCGTGGGGAGCTCCTGTTTTGTTTGTCAAGAAGAAAGATGGTACATTCAGGTTGTGTATCGACTACCGAGAGTTGAACAAACTTACCATCAAGAACCGCTACCCACTACCGAGAATCGATGACTTATTTGATCAACTACAAGGCTCGTCTATTTATTCAAAGATTGACTTACATTCCGGGTATCATCAAATGCGGGTGAAAGAAGATGATATTCCAAAGACTGCTTTCAGAACACGTTACGGTCATTACGAGTTTATGGTCATGCCGTTTGGTTTAACTAATGCACCAGCTGTGTTCATGGACCTTATGAACCGAGTGTGTGGACCATACCTTGACAAGTTTGTCATTGTTTTCATTGATGACATACTTATTTACTCAAAGAATGACGAAGAACACGGTGAACATTTAAGAAAGGTGTTAGAAGTATTGAGGAAGGAAGAATTGTACGCTAAGTTTTCAAAGTGTGCATTTTGGTTGGAAGAAGTTCAATTCCTCGGTCACATAGTGAACAAAGAAGGTATTAAGATGGATCCGGCAAAGATAGAAACTGTTGAAAAGTTGGAAACCCCGAAAACTCCGAAACACATACGCCAGTTTTTAGGACTAGCTAGTTACTACAGAAGGTTCATCCAAGACTTTTCCATAATAGCAAAACCCTTGACTGCATTAACGCATAAAGGGAAGAAATTTGAATGGAATAATGAACAAGAGAAAGCGTTTCAGTTATTGAAGAAAAAGCTAACTACGGCACCTATATTGTCATTGCCTGAAGGGAATGATGATTTTGTGATTTATTGTGACGCATCAAAGCAAGGTCTCGGTTGTGTATTAATGCAACGAACGAAGGTGATTGCTTATGCGTCTGGACAATTGAAGATTCACGAACAAAATTATACGACACATGATTTGGAATTAGGCGCGGTTGTTTTTGCATTAAAGACTTGGAGGCACTACTTATATGGGGTCAAAAGTATTATATATACCGACCATAAAAGTCTTCAACACATATTTAATCAGAAACAACTGAATATGAGGCAGCGTAGGTGGATTGAATTATTGAATGATTACGACTTTGAGATTCGTTACCACCCGGGGAAGGCAAATGTGGTAGCCGATGCCTTGAGCAGGAAGGACAGAGAACCCATTCGAGTAAAATCTATGAATATAATGATTCATAATAACCTTACTACTCAAATAAAGGAGGCGCAACAAGGAGTTTTAAAAGAGGGAAATTTAAAGGATGAAATACCCAAAGGATCGGAGAAGCATCTTAATATTCGGGAAGACGGAACCCGGTATAGGGCTGAAAGGATTTGGGTACCAAAATTTGGAGATATGAGAGAAATAGTACTTAGAGAAGCTCATAAAACCAGATACTCAATACATCCTGGAACGGGGAAGATGTACAAGGATCTCAAGAAACATTTTTGGTGGCCGGGTATGAAAGCCGATGTTGCTAAATACGTAGGAGAATGTTTGACGTGTTCTAAGGTCAAAGCTGAGCATCAGAAACCATCAGGTCTACTTCAACAACCCGAAATCCCAGAATGGAAATGGGAAAACATTACCATGGATTTCATCACTAAATTGCCAAGGACTGCAAGTGGTTTTGATACTATTTGGGTAATAGTTGATCGTCTCACCAAATCAGCACACTTCCTATGAAATGTCCCGTTCTTATTGATTAAAAACGTTCCATATTAATTGATTTCGTTGCGAGGTTTTGACCTCTATATGAGACGTTTTTCAAAGACTGCATTCATTTTAAAACAAACCATAACCTTTATTTCATCAATAAAGGTTTAAAAAGCTTTACGTAGATTATCAAATAATGATAATCTAAAATATCCTGTTTACACACGACCATTACATAATGGTTTACAATACAAATATGTTACAACAAAAAGTTTCTTGAATGCAGTTTTTACACAATATCATACAAGCATGGACTCCAAATCTCGTCCTTATTTAAGTATGCGACAGCGGAAGCTCTTAATAATCACCTGAGAATAAACATGCTTAAAACGTCAACAAAAATGTTGGTGAGTTATAGGTTTAACCTATATATATCAAATCATAATAATAGACCACAAGATTTCATATTTCAATACACATCCCATACATAGAGATAAAAATCATTCATATGGTGAACACCTGGTAACCGACATTAACAAGATGCATATATAAGAATATCCCCATCATTCCGGGACACCCTTCGGATATGATATAAATTTCGAAGTACTAAAGCATCCGGTACTTTGGATGGGGCTTGTTGGGCTCGATAGATCTATCTTTAGGATTCGCGTCAATTAGGGTGTCTGTTCCCTAATTCTTAGATTACCAGACTTAATAAAAAGGGGCATATTCGATTTCGATAATTCAACCATAGAATGTAGTTTCACGTACTTGTGTCTATTTTGTAAATCATTTATAAAACCTGCATGTATTCTCATCCCAAAAATATTAGATTTTAAAAGTGGGACTATAACTCACTTTCACAGATTTTTACTTCGTCGGGAAGTAAGACTTGGCCACTGGTTGATTCACGAAGCTATAACAATATATACATATATATCAAAGTATGTTCAAAATATATTTACAACACTTTTAATATATTTTGATGTTTTAAGTTTATTAAGTCAGCTGTCCTCGTTAGTAACCTATAACTAGTTGTCCACAGTTAGATGTACAGAAATAAATCGATAAATATTATCTTGAATCAATCCACGACCCAGTGTATACGTATCTCAGTATTGATCACAACTCAAACTATATATATTTTGGAATCAACCTCAACCCTGTATAGCTAACTCCAACATTCACATATAGAGTGTCTATGGTTGTTCCGAAATATATATAGATGTGTCGACATGATAGGTCGAAACATTGTATACGTGTCTATGGTATCTCAAGATTACATAATATACAATACAAGTTGATTAAGTTATGGTTGGAATAGATTTGTTACCAATTTTCACGTAGCTAAAATGAGAAAAATTATCCAATCTTGTTTTACCCATAACTTCTTCATTTTAAATCCGTTTTGAGTGAATCAAATTGCTATGGTTTCATATTGAACTCTATTTTATGAATCTAAACAGAAAAGTACAGGTTTATTGTCGGAAAAATAAGTTACAAGTCGTTTTTGTAAAGGTAGTCATTTCAGTCGAAAGAACGACGTCTAGATGACCATTTTAGAAAACATACTTCCACTTTGAGTTTAATCATAATTTTTGGATATAGTTTCATGTTCATAATAAAAATCATTTTCTCAGAATCACAACTTTTAAATCAAAGTTTATCATAGTTTTTAATTAACTAACCCAAAACAGCCCGCGGTGTTACTACGACGGCGTAAATCCGGTTTTACGGTGTTTTTCGTGTTTCCAGGTTTTAAATCATTAAGTTAGCATATCATATAGATATAGAACATGTGTTTAGTTGATTTTAAAAGTCAAGTTAGAAGGATTAACTTTTGTTTGCGAACAAGTTTAGAATTAACTAAACTATGTTCTAGTGATTACAAGTTTAAACCTTCGAATAAGATAGCTTTATATGTATGAATCGAATGATGTTATGAACATCATTACTACCTTAATTTCCTTGGATAAACCTACTGGAAAAGAGAAAAATGGATCTAGCTTCAATGGATCCTTGGATGGCTCGAAGTTCTTGAAGCAGAATCATGACACGAAAACAAGTTCAAGTAAGATCATCACTTGAAATAAGATTGTTATAGTTATAGAAATTGAACCAAAGTTTGAATATGATTATTACCTTGTATTAGAATGATAACCTACTGTAAGAAACAAAGATTTCTTGAGGTTGGATGATCACCTTACAAGATTGGAAGTGAGCTAGCAAACTTGAAAGTATTCTTGATTTTATGAAACTAGAACTTTTAGAATTTATGAAGAACACTTAGAACTTGAAGATAGAACTTGAGAGAGATCAATTAGATAAAGAAAATTGAAGAATGAAAGTGTTTGTAGGTGTTTTTGGTCGTTGGTGTATGGATTAGATATAAAGGATATGTAATTTTGTTTTCATGTAAATAAGTCTTGAATGATTACTCATATTTTTGTAATTTTATGAGATATTTCATGCTAGTTGCCAAATGATGGTTCCCACATGTGTTAGGTGACTCACATGGGCTGCTAAGAGCTGATCATTGGAGTGTATATACCAATAGTACATACATCTAAAAGCTGTGTATTGTACGAGTACGAATACGGGTGCATACGAGTAGAATTGTTGATGAAACTGAACGAGGATGTAATTGTAAGCATTTTTGTTAAGTAGAAGTATTTTGATAAGTGTATTGAAGTCTTTCAAAAGTGTATAAATACATATTAAAACACTACATGTATATACATTTTAACTGAGTCGTTAAGTCATCGTTAGTCGTTACATGTAAGTGTTGTTTTGAAACCTTTAGGTTAACGATCTTGTTAAATGTTGTTAACCCAATGTTTATAATATCAAATGAGATTTTAAATTATTATATTATCATGATATTATCATGTATGAATATCTCTTAATATGATATATATACATTAAATGTCTTTACAACGATAATCGTTACATATATGTCTCGTTTAAAAATCATTAAGTTAGTAGTCTTGTTTTTACATATGTAGTTCATTGTTAATATACTTTATGATATGTTTTCTTATCATAGTATCATGTTAACTATATATATATCCATATATATGTCATCATATAGTTTTTACAAGTTTTAACGTTCGTGAATCACCGATCAACTTGGGTGGTCAATTGTCTATATGAAACATATTTCAATTAATCAAGTCTTAACAAGTTTGATTGCTTAACATGTTGGAAACATTTAATCATGTAAATATCAATCTCAATTAATATATATAAACATGGAAAAGTTCGGGTCACTACAGTACCTACCCGTTAAATAAATTTCGTCCCGAAATTTTAAGCTGTTGAAGGTGTTGACGAATCTTCTGGAAATAGATGCGGGTATTTCTTCTTCATCTGATCTTCACGCTCCCAGGTGAACTCGGGTCCTCTACGAGCATTCCATCGAACCTTAACAATTGGTATCTTGTTTTGCTTAAGTCTTTTAACCTCACGATCCATTATTTCGACGGGTTCTTCGATGAATTGAAGTTTTTTGTTGATTTGGATTTCATCTAACGGAATAGTGAGATCTTCTTTAGCAAAACATTTCTTCAAATTCGAGACGTGGAAAGTGTTATGTACAGCCGCGAGTTGTTGAGGTAACTCAAGTCGGTAAGCTACTGGTCCGACACGATCAATAATCTTGAATGGTCCAATATACCTTGGATTTAATTTCCCTCGTTTACCAAATCGAACAACGCCTTTCCAAGGTGCAACTTTAAGCATGACCATCTCTCCAATTTTAAATTCTATATCTTTTCTTTTAATGTCAGCGTAGCTCTTTTGTCGACTTTGGGCGGTTTTCAACCGTTGTTGAATTTGGATGATCTTCTCGGTAGTTTCTTGTATAATCTCTGGACCCGTAATCTGTCTATCCCCTACTTCACTCCAACAAATTGGAGACCTGCACTTTCTACCATAAAGTGCTTCAAACGGCGCCATCTCAATGCTTGAATGGTAGCTGTTGTTGTAGGAAAATTCTGCTAACGGTAGATGTCGATCCCAACTGTTTCCGAAATCAATAACACATGCTCGTAGCATGTCTTCAAGCGTTTCTATCGTCCTTTCGCTCTGTCCATCATTTTGTGGATGATAGGCAGTACTCATGTCTAGACGAGTTCCTAATGCTTGTTGTAACGTCTGCCAGAATCTTGAAATAAATCTGCCATCCCTATCAGAGATAATAGAGATTGGTATTCCATGTCTGGAGACGACTTCCTTCAAATACAGTCGTGCTAACTTCTCCATCTTGTCATCTTCTCTTATTGGCAGGAAGTGTGCTGATTTGGTGAGACGATCGACTATTACCCAAATAGTATCAAAACCACTTGCAGTCCTTGGCAATTTAGTGATGAAATCCATGGTAATGTTTTCCCATTTCCATTCCGGGATTTCGGGTTGTTGAAGTAGACCTGATGGTTTCTGATGCTCAGCTTTGACCTTAGAACACGTCAAACATTCTCCTACGTATTTAGCAACATCGGCTTTCATACCCGGCCACCAAAAATGTTTCTTGAGATCCTTGTACATCTTCCCCGTTCCTGGATGTATTGAGTATCTGGTTTTATGAGCTTCTCTAAGTACCATTTCTCTCATATCTCCAAATTTTGGTACCCAAATCCTTTCAGCCCTATACCGGGTTCCGTCTTCCCGAATATTAAGATGCTTCTCCGATCCTTTGGGTATTTCATCCTTTAAATTTCCCTCTTTTAAAACTCCTTGTTGCGCCTCCTTTATTTGAGTAGTAATGTTATTATGAATCATTATATTCATAGATTTTACTCGAATGGGTTCTCTGTCCTTCCTGCTCAAGGCATCGGCTACCACATTTGCCTTCCCCGGGTGGTAACGAATCTCAAAGTCATAATCATTCAATAATTCAATCCACCTACGCTGCCTCATATTCAGTTGTTTCTGATTAAATATGTGTTGAAGACTTTTGTGGTCGGTATATATAATACTTTTGACCCCATATAAGTAGTGCCTCCAAGTCTTTAATGCAAAAACAACCGCGCCTAATTCCAAATCATGCGTCGTATAATTTTGCTCGTGAATCTTCAATTGTCTAGACGCATAAGCAATCACCTTCGTTCGTTGCATTAATACACAACCGAGACCTTGCTTTGATGCATCACAATAAATCACAAAATCATCATTCCCTTCAGGCAATGACAATATAGGTGCCGTAGTTAGCTTTTTCTTCAATAACTGAAACGCTTTCTCTTGTTCATCATTCCATTCAAATTTCTTCCCTTTATGCGTTAATGCAGTCAAGGGTTTTGCTATTCTGGAAAAGTCTTGGATGAACCTTCTGTAGTAACCAGCTAGTCCTAAAAACTGGCGTATGTGTTTCGGAGTTTTCGGGGTTTCCCACTTTTCAACAGTTTCTATCTTTGCCGGATCCACCTTAATACCTTCTTTGTTCACTATGTGACCGAGGAATTGAACTTCTTCCAACCAAAATGCACACTTTGAAAACTTAGCGTACAATTCTTCCTTCCTCAATACTTCTAACACCTTTCTCAAATGTTCACCGTGTTCTTGGTCATTCTTTGAGTAAATAAGTATGTCATCAATGAAAACAATGACAAACTTGTCAAGGTATGGTCCACACACTCGGTTCATAAGGTCCATGAACACAGCTGGTGCATTAGTTAAACCAAACGGCATGACCATAAACTCGTAATGACCGTAACGTGTTCTGAAAGCAGTCTTTGGAATATCATCTTCTTTCACCCGCATTTGATGATACCCGGAACGTAAGTCAATCTTTGAATAAACAGACGAGCCTTGTAGTTGATCAAATAAGTCGTCGATTCTCGGTTGTGGGTAGCGGTTCTTGATGGTAAGTTTGTTCAACTCTCGATAGTCGATACACAACCTGAATGTACCATCTTTCTTCTTGACAAACAAAACAGGAGCTCCCTACGATGATGTGCTTGGTCGAATGAAACCACGCTCTAAAAGTTCTTGTAATTGGCTTTGCAGTTCTTTCATCTCGCTGGGTGCGAGTCTGTAAGGAGCACGAGCTATTGGTGCAGCTCCTGGTACAAGATCTATTTGAAATTCAACGGATCGATGTGGGGGTAATCCCGGTAATTCTTTCGGAAATACATCGGGAAATTCTTTTGCGATGGGAACATCATTGATGCTCTTTTCTTCAGTTTGTACTTTCTCGACGTGTGCTAGAACAGCATAGCAACCTTTTATTATTAGTTTTTGTGCCTTCAAATTACTAATAAGATGTAGCTTCGTGTTGCCCTTTTCTCCGTACACCATTAAGGGTTTTCCTTTTTCTCGTATAATGTGAATTGCATTTTTGTAACAAACGATCTCTGCTTTCACTTCTTTCAACCAGTCCATACCGATTATCACATCAAAACTCCCTAACTCTACTGGTATCAAATCAATCTTAAATGTTTCGCTAACCAGTTTAATTTCTCGATTCCGACATATATTATCTGCTGAAATTAATTTACCATTTGCTAATTCGAGTAAAAATTTACTATCCAAAGGCGTCAATGGGCAACTTAATTTAGCACAAAAATCTCTACTCATATAGCTTCTATCCGCACCCGAATCAAATAAAACATAAGCAGATTTATTGTCAATAAGAAACGTACCCGTAATAAGCTCCGGGTCTTCCTGTGCCTCTGCCGCATTAATATTGAAAACTCTTTCGCGGCCTTGTCCATTCGTGTTCTCCTGGTTCGGGCAATTTCTAATAATGTGGCCCGGTTTTCCACATTTATAACAAACTACATTGGCATAACTTGCTCCGACACTACTTGCTCCGCCATTACTCGTTCCGACACCATTTGTTCCTTTCGTTCTATTAACCCCTGGTCCGTAGACCTCACACTTCGCCGCGCTATGACCATTTCTTTTACACTTGTTGCAAAATTTGGTGCAGAACCCCGAGTGATACTTTTCACACCTTTGGCATAGCTGCTTCTGATTGTTGTTGTTGTTGCGGTTATTATTGTTGTTGGGTTGATTGTTGTAGTTGCTATTGTTGTTGTTGTTGTTGTTGTTGTTGGGCCGTTTGTTGTAGTTGCGATTGATGTTGCGATTGTTGGGATAATTGTTGTAATTGCTGTTGTTGTTGTATTGGTGATTCTTATCACCGTTTTCCTCCCACTTTCTTTTGACTTGCTTCACATTGGCCTCTTCAGCAGTCTGTTCTTTAATTCTTTCTTCAATCTGGTTCACTAGTTTGTGAGCCATTCTACATGCCTGTTGTATGGAGGCGGGCTCGTGTGAACTTATATCTTCTTGGATTCTTTCCGGTAATCCTTTCACAAACGCGTCGATCTTCTCTTCCTCATCTTCGAATGCTTCCGGACACAATAGGCACAATTCTGTGAATCGTCTTTCGTACGTGGTAATATCAAATCCTTGGGTTCGTAACCCTCTAAGTTCTGTCTTGAGCTTATTGACCTCGGTTCTGGGACGGTACTTCTCGTTCATCAAGTGCTTGAATGCTGACCACGGTAGTGCGTACGCATCGTCTTGTCCCACTTGCTCTAGATAGGTATTCCACCATGTTAACGCAGAACCTGTGAAGGTATGCGTAGCGTACTTTACTTTGTCCTCTTCAGTACACTTACTTATGGCAAACACCGATTCGACCTTCTCGGTCCACCGTTTCAATCCGATTGGTCCTTCGGTTCCATCAAATTTCAAAGGTTTGCAGGCAGTGAATTCTTTGTAGGTGCATCCTACACGATTTCCTGTACTGCTAGATTCAAGGTTATTGTTGGTATGTAGCGCAGCCTGTACTGCGGCTATGTTTGAAGCTAGAAAAGTACAGAATTCCTCTTCATTCATATTCACGGTGTGTCGAGTAGTCGGTGCCATTTCCTTCAAAATAGTCAAATGGAACAAGTTAATCATACAGAATATTAAGAGTAGTTAATAGTATTTCGTAGCATAATATGAACTCATTTATAAAAGCTTTTTCTTCATATTAGCATTTTATAAGTTTAAATTCGGGTAGTACCTACCCGTTAAGTTCATACTTAGTAGCTAATATACAATTCAACTACTACAATTCTATATGAAAAACTGATTATAATAATATTTCGCGTTCAAACTTTTATACCATATTTTACAAACTTACAATACCGCTTATTTTACATAAAGCATGAAATATAGCACAAAATAACTTTGATACAAGATAGTTGTGAAGATAATTCTAGCTAGTACACAAGTCGTTCAGCAAAGGCAATAAAGACACGTAATTCATACGTCCAGAAACAAGTCATGCATTCTGGTTTTACTAGGACTACTTCCCATCCTTGGTCTTGTGGAACATAACCGTTATGGCCGTTGATAAGACAGCGTGTTGTAACATCGTCAAAGGGACGAGGGTTACGTAATGTCCAACAGTCCCGTAACAATCTAAAAACCTCATTTCTTACCCCAATTACCGACTCCGTCACTTGTGGAAATGTTTTGTTTAATAGTTGTAGCCCGATGTTCTTGTTCTCACTTTGGTGAGAAGCGAACATTACTAATCCGTAAGCATAACATGCTTCTTTATGTTGCATGTTAGCCGCTTTTTCTAAATCACGAAGTCCAATATTCGGATATATTGAGTCAAAATAATTTCTTAACCCGTTGCGTAAAATAGCATTTGGGTTCCCCGCAATATATGCGTCAAAGTAAACACATCGTAACTTATGGGTTTCCCAATGTGATATCCCCCATCTTTCAAACGAAAGTCTCTTATAAACCAAGACATTCTTGGAACGTTCTTCGAATGTCTTACAAACTGATCTCGCCTTAAATAGTTGTGCCGAAGAATTCTGGCCGACTCTAGACAAGATTTCATCAATCATGTCTCCGGGTAGGTCTCTTAAAATATTGGGTTGTCTATCCATTTTGTGTTTTTAAACTGTAAAATAGACAAGAGTTAGATTCATAAAAAAATACTTATTAATACAAGCAATTTTTACATATATCATAAAGCATAAGAACACTATATTACATATATTACACCACACGAATACAACTATCTTATTCCGACTAGCTCGTTTCTTCTTCTTCGGTTTTGGTTCGTTTTGCCAAGTTTCTAGGGATATATGATGTTCCCCTAATACGAGCCGTCGTTGTCCACATTGGTTTAGAAAAACCTGGTGGTTTAGAGGTTCCCGGGTCATTGTTACAACTTAAGGACTTCGGGGGTTGACGATACATATAAAGTTCATCGGGGTTGGAATTAGATTTCTCTATTTTTATGCCCTTTCCCTTATTATTTTCTTTTGCCTTTTTAAATTCAGTTGGGGTAATTTCTATAACATCATCGGAATTCTCGTCGGAATTCGATTCATCGGAGAATTGGTAATCCTCCCAATATTTTGCTTCCTTGGCGGAAACACCATTGACCATAATTAACCTTGGTCGGTTGGTTGAGGATTCTCTTTTACTTAACCGTTTTATTATTTCCCCCACCGGTTCTATTTCTTCTTCCGGTTCCGATTCTTCTTCCGGTTCCGATTCTTCTTCCGGTTCCGACTCTTCTTCCGGTTCCTCTTCGGGAACTTGTGAATCAGTCCACGAATTATTCCAATTTACATTTGACTCTTCATTATTATTAGGTGAGTCAATGAGACTTGTTCTAGAGGTAGACATCTATCACATAATATCAAACACGATAAGAGATTAATATATCACATAATATTCATATGTTAAAAATATATAGTTTCCAACAAAAATGTTAAGCAATCATTTTTAAAGAAAACACGGTCGAAGTCCAGACTCACTAATGCATCCTAACAAACTCGATAAGACACACTAATGCAAATTTTCTGGTTCTCTAAGACCAACGCTCTGATACCAACTGAAATGTCCCGTTCTTATTGATTAAAAACGTTCCATATTAATTGATTTCGTTGCGAGGTTTTGACCTCTATATGAGACGTTTTTCAAAGACTGCATTCATTTTAAAACAAACCATAACCTTTATTTCATCAATAAAGGTTTAAAAAGCTTTACGTAGATTATCAAATAATGATAATCTAAAATATCCTGTTTACACACGACCATTACATAATGGTTTACAATACAAATATGTTACAACAAAAAGTTTCTTGAATGCAGTTTTTACACAATATCATACAAGCATGGACTCCAAATCTCGTCCTTATTTAAGTATGCGACAGCGGAAGCTCTTAATAATCACCTGAGAATAAACATGCTTAAAACGTCAACAAAAATGTTGGTGAGTTATAGGTTTAACCTATATATATCAAATCATAATAATAGACCACAAGATTTCATATTTCAATACACATCCCATACATAGAGATAAAAATCATTCATATGGTGAACACCTGGTAACCGACATTAACAAGATGCATATATAAGAATATCCCCATCATTCCGGGACACCCTTCGGATATGATATAAATTTCGAAGTACTAAAGCATCCGGTACTTTGGATGGGGCTTGTTGGGCTCGATAGATCTATCTTTAGGATTCGCGTCAATTAGGGTGTCTGTTCCCTAATTCTTAGATTACCAGACTTAATAAAAAGGGGCATATTCGATTTCGATAATTCAACCATAGAATGTAGTTTCACGTACTTGTGTCTATTTTGTAAATCATTTATAAAACCTGCATGTATTCTCATCCCAAAAATATTAGATTTTAAAAGTGGGACTATAACTCACTTTCACAGATTTTTACTTCGTCGGGAAGTAAGACTTGGCCACTGGTTGATTCACGAAGCTATAACAATATATACATATATATCAAAGTATGTTCAAAATATATTTACAACACTTTTAATATATTTTGATGTTTTAAGTTTATTAAGTCAGCTGTCCTCGTTAGTAACCTATAACTAGTTGTCCACAGTTAGATGTACAGAAATAAATCGATAAATATTATCTTGAATCAATCCACGACCCAGTGTATACGTATCTCAGTATTGATCACAACTCAAACTATATATATTTTGGAATCAACCTCAACCCTGTATAGCTAACTCCAACATTCACATATAGAGTGTCTATGGTTGTTCCGAAATATATATAGATGTGTCGACATGATAGGTCGAAACATTGTATACGTGTCTATGGTATCTCAAGATTACATAATATACAATACAAGTTGATTAAGTTATGGTTGGAATAGATTTGTTACCAATTTTCACGTAGCTAAAATGAGAAAAATTATCCAATCTTGTTTTACCCATAACTTCTTCATTTTAAATCCGTTTTGAGTGAATCAAATTGCTATGGTTTCATATTGAACTCTATTTTATGAATCTAAACAGAAAAGTACAGGTTTATTGTCGGAAAAATAAGTTACAAGTCGTTTTTGTAAAGGTAGTCATTTCAGTCGAAAGAACGACGTCTAGATGACCATTTTAGAAAACATACTTCCACTTTGAGTTTAATCATAATTTTTGGATATAGTTTCATGTTCATAATAAAAATCATTTTCTCAGAATCACAACTTTTAAATCAAAGTTTATCATAGTTTTTAATTAACTAACCCAAAACAGCCCGCGGTGTTACTACGACGGCGTAAATCCGGTTTTACGGTGTTTTTCGTGTTTCCAGGTTTTAAATCATTAAGTTAGCATATCATATAGATATAGAACATGTGTTTAGTTGATTTTAAAAGTCAAGTTAGAAGGATTAACTTTTGTTTGCGAACAAGTTTAGAATTAACTAAACTATGTTCTAGTGATTACAAGTTTAAACCTTCGAATAAGATAGCTTTATATGTATGAATCGAATGATGTTATGAACATCATTACTACCTTAATTTCCTTGGATAAACCTACTGGAAAAGAGAAAAATGGATCTAGCTTCAATGGATCCTTGGATGGCTCGAAGTTCTTGAAGCAGAATCATGACACGAAAACAAGTTCAAGTAAGATCATCACTTGAAATAAGATTGTTATAGTTATAGAAATTGAACCAAAGTTTGAATATGATTATTACCTTGTATTAGAATGATAACCTACTGTAAGAAACAAAGATTTCTTGAGGTTGGATGATCACCTTACAAGATTGGAAGTGAGCTAGCAAACTTGAAAGTATTCTTGATTTTATGAAACTAGAACTTTTAGAATTTATGAAGAACACTTAGAACTTGAAGATAGAACTTGAGAGAGATCAATTAGATAAAGAAAATTGAAGAATGAAAGTGTTTGTAGGTGTTTTTGGTCGTTGGTGTATGGATTAGATATAAAGGATATGTAATTTTGTTTTCATGTAAATAAGTCTTGAATGATTACTCATATTTTTGTAATTTTATGAGATATTTCATGCTAGTTGCCAAATGATGGTTCCCACATGTGTTAGGTGACTCACATGGGCTGCTAAGAGCTGATCATTGGAGTGTATATACCAATAGTACATACATCTAAAAGCTGTGTATTGTACGAGTACGAATACGGGTGCATACGAGTAGAATTGTTGATGAAACTGAACGAGGATGTAATTGTAAGCATTTTTGTTAAGTAGAAGTATTTTGATAAGTGTATTGAAGTCTTTCAAAAGTGTATAAATACATATTAAAACACTACATGTATATACATTTTAACTGAGTCGTTAAGTCATCGTTAGTCGTTACATGTAAGTGTTGTTTTGAAACCTTTAGGTTAACGATCTTGTTAAATGTTGTTAACCCAATGTTTATAATATCAAATGAGATTTTAAATTATTATATTATCATGATATTATCATGTATGAATATCTCTTAATATGATATATATACATTAAATGTCTTTACAACGATAATCGTTACATATATGTCTCGTTTAAAAATCATTAAGTTAGTAGTCTTGTTTTTACATATGTAGTTCATTGTTAATATACTTTATGATATGTTTTCTTATCATAGTATCATGTTAACTATATATATATCCATATATATGTCATCATATAGTTTTTACAAGTTTTAACGTTCGTGAATCACCGATCAACTTGGGTGGTCAATTGTCTATATGAAACATATTTCAATTAATCAAGTCTTAACAAGTTTGATTGCTTAACATGTTGGAAACATTTAATCATGTAAATATCAATCTCAATTAATATATATAAACATGGAAAAGTTCGGGTCACTACATCCTACCAATAAGAGAAGATGACAAGATGGAGAAGTTAGCAAGACTGTATTTGAAGGAAGTCGTCTCCAGACATGGAATACCAATCTCTATTATCTCTGATAGGGATGGCAGATTTATTTCAAGATTCTGGCAGACATTACAGCAAGCATTAGGAACTCGTCTAGACATGAGTACTGCCTATCATCCACAAACTGATGGGCAGAGCGAAAGGATGATACAAATGCTTGAAGACATGCTACGAGCATGTGTTATTGATTTCGGAAACAGTTGGGATCGACATCTACCGTTAGCAGAATTTTCCTACAACAACAGCTACCATTCAAGCATTGAGATGGCACCGTTTGAAGCACTTTATGGTAGAAAGTGCAGGTCTTCGATTTGTTGGAGTGAAGTGGGGGATAGACAGATTATGGGTCCGGAGATTATACAAGAAACTACCGAGAAGATCATCCAAATTCAACAACGGTTGAAAGCCGCCCAAAGTCGACAAAAGAGCTACGCTGACATTAAAAGAAAAGATATAGAATTTGAAATTGGAGAGATGGTCATGCTTAAAGTTGCACCTTGGAAAGGCGTTGTTCGATTTGGTAAACGAGGGAAATTAAATCCAAGGTATATTGGACCATTCAAGATTATTGATCGTGTCGGACCAGTAGCTTACCGACTAGAGTTACCTCAACAACTCGCGGCTGTACATAACACTTTCCACGTCTCGAATTTGAAGAAATGTTTTGCTAAAGAAGATCTCACTATTCCGTTAGATGAAATCCAAATCAACGAAAAACTTCAATTCATCGAAGAACCCGTCGAAATAATGGATCGTGAGGTTAAAAGACTTAAGCAAAACAAGATACCAATTGTTAAGGTTCGATGGAATGCTCGTAGAGGACCCGAGTTCACCTGGGAGCGTGAAGATCAGATGAAGAAGAAATACCCGCATCTATTTCCAGAAGATTCGTCAACACCTTCAACAGCTTAAAATTTCGGGACGAAATTTATTTAACGGGTAGGTACTGTAGTGACCCGAACTTTTCCATGTTTATATATATTAATTGAGATTGATATTTACATGATTAAATGTTTCCAACATGTTAAGAAATCAAACTTATTAAGACTTGATTAATTGAAATATGTTTCATATAGACAATTGACCACCCAAGTTGACCGGTGATTCACGAACGTTAAAACTTGTAAAAACTATATGATGACATATATATGGATATATATATAGTTAACATGATACTATGATAAGTAAATATATCATTAAGTATGTTAACAATGAACTACATATGTAAAAACAAGACTACTAACTTAATGATTTTTAAACGAGACATATATGTAACGATTATCGTTGTAAAGACATTTAATGTATATATATCATATTAAGAGATATTCATACATGATAATATCATGATAATATAATAATTTAAAATCTCATTTGATATTATAAACATTGGGTTAACAACATTTAACAAGATCGTTAACCTAAAGGTTTCAAAACAACACTTACATGTAACGACTAACGATGACTTAACGACTCAGTTAAAATGTATATACATGTAGTGTTTTAATATGTATTTATACACTTTTGAAAGACTTAAATACACTTATCAAAATACTTCTACTTAACAAAAATGCTTACAATTACATCCTCGTTCAGTTTCATCAACAATTCTACTCGTATGCACCCGTATTCGTACTCGTAAAATACACAGCTTTTAGATGTATGTACTATTGGTATATACACTCCAATGATCAGCTCTTAGCAGCTCATGTGAGTCACCTAACACATGTGGGAACCATCATTTGGCAACTAGCATGAAATATCTCATAAAATTACAAAAATATGAGTAATCATTCATGACTTATTTACATGAAAACAAAATTACATATCCTTTATATCTAATCCATACACCAACGACCAAAAACACCTACAAACACTTTAATTCTTCAATTTTCTTCATCTAATTGATCTCTCTCAAGTTCTATCTTTAAGTTCTAAGTGTTCTTCATAAATTCCAAAAGTTCTAGTTTCATAGAATCAAGAATACTTTCAAGTTTGCTAGCTCACTTCCAATCTTGTAAGGTGATCATCCAACCTCAAGAAATATTTGTTTCTTATAGTAGGTTATCATTCTAATACAAGGTAATAATCATATTCAAACTTTGGTTCAATTTCTATAACTATAACAATCTTATTTCAAGTGATGATCTTACTTGAACTTGTTTTCGTGTCATGATTCTGCTTCAAGAACTTCGAGCCATCCAAGGATCCATTGAAGCTAGATCCATTTTTCTCTTTTCCAGTAGGTTTATCCAAGGAACTTAAGGTAGTAATGAAGTTCATAACATCATTCGATTCATACATATAAAGCTATCTTATTCGAAGGTTTAAACTTGTAATCACTAGAACATAGTTTAGTTAATTCTAAACTTGTTCGCAAACAAAAGTTAATCCTTCTAACTTGACTTTTAAAATCAACTAAACACATGTTCTATATCTATATGATATGCTTAATTAATGATTTAAAACCTGGAAACACGAAAAACACCGTAAAACCGGATTTACGCCGTCGTAGTAACACCGCGGGCTGTTTTGGGTTAGTTAATTAAAAACTATGATAAACTTTGATTTAAAAGTTGTTATTCTGAGAAAATGATTTTTATTATGAACATGAAACTATATCCAAAAATTATGGTTAAACTCAAAGTGGAAGTATGTTTTCTAAAATGGTCATCTAGACGTCGTTCTTTCGACTGAAATGACTACCTTTACAAAAACGACTTGTAACTTATTTTTCCGACTATAAACATATACTTTTTCTGTTTAGATTCATAAAATAGAGTTCAATATGAAACCATAGCAATTTGATTCACTCAAAACGGATTTAAAATGAAGAAGTTATGGGTAAAACAAGATTGGATAATTTTTCTCATTTTAGCTACGTGAAAATTGGTAACAAATCTATTCCAACCATAACTTAATCAACTTGTATTGTATATTATGTAATCTTGAGATACCATAGACACGTATACAATGTTTCGACCTATCATGTCGACACATCTATATATATTTCGGAACAACCATAGACACTCTATATGTGAATGTTGGAGTTAGCTATACAGGGTTGAGGTTGATTCCAAAATATATATAGTTTGAGTTGTGATCAATACTGAGATACGTATACACTGGGTCGTGGATTGATTCAAGATAATATTTATCGATTTATTTCTGTACATCTAACTGTGGACAACTAGTTGTAGGTTACTAACGAGGACAGCTGACTTAAGAAACTTAAAACATCAAAATATATTAAAAGTGTTGTAAATATATTTTGAACATACTTTGATATATATGTATATATTGTTATAGGTTCGTGAATCAACCAGTGGCCAAGTCTTACTTCCCGACGAAGTAAAAATCTGTGAAAGTGAGTTATAGTCCCACTTTTAAAATCTAATATTTTTGGGATGAGAATACATGCAGGTTTTATAAATGATTTACAAAATAGACACAAGTACGTGAAACTACATTCTATGGTTGAATTATCGAAATCGAATATGCCCCTTTTTATTAAGTCTGGTAATCTAAGAATTAGGGAACAGACACCCTAATTGACGCGAATCCTAAAGATAGATCTATTGGGCCT
Organism: Rutidosis leptorrhynchoides; assembly: GCF_046630445.1. Taxonomy (NCBI): domain Eukaryota; kingdom Viridiplantae; phylum Streptophyta; class Magnoliopsida; order Asterales; family Asteraceae; genus Rutidosis; species Rutidosis leptorrhynchoides. Next base: position 245,294,939 of record NC_092343.1, read on the forward strand.
AACAAACCCCATCCAAAGTACCGGATGCTTTAGTACTTCGAAATTTATATCATATCCGAAGGGTGTCCCGGAATGATGGGGATATTCTTATATATGCATCTTGTTAATGTCGGTTACCAGGTGTTCATCATATGAATGATTTTTATCTCTATGTATGGGATGTGTATTGAAATATGAAATCTTGTGGTCTATTGTTACGATTTGATATATATAGGTTAAACCTATAACTCACCAACATTTTTGTTGACGTTTAAAGCATGTTTATTCTCAGGTGAATATTAAGAGCTTCCGCTGTTGCATACTAAAATAAGGACAAGATTTGGAGTCCATGTTTATATGATTGTGTAAAAACTGCATTCAAGAAACTGATTTCGATGTAACATATTTGTATTGTAAACCATTATGTAATGGTCGTGTGTAAACAGGATATTTTGGATTATCATTATTTGATAATCTACATAAAGCTTTTTAAACCTTTATTTATGAAATAAAGGTTATGGTTTGTTTTAAAAAATGAATGCAGTCTTTAAAAAACGTCTCATATAGAGGTCAAAACCTCGCAACGAAATCAATTAATATGGAACGTTTTTAATCAATAAGAACGGGACATTTCATAAACATGCTTTAAAGTGTCAACCAAAAGGTTGGTGAGTTCATTAGTTTATCATAAATAATCATTTCATAACTTTTAATAGACCACAAGATTTCATATTTCCATTTCTCATAAACATACGTCCCGTACATAGAGACAAAATAATCATTCATATGGATTGAACACCTGGTAACCGACATTCACAATATGCATATTAGAATATCCCCATCATTCCGGGATCCTCCTTCGGACATGATATAAATTTCGAAGTACTAAAGGATCCAGTACTTTGGATGGGGCTTGTTGGGCCCGATAGATCTATCTTTAGAGTTCGCGTCAATTAGGGTGTCTGTTCCCTAATTCTTAGATTACCATACTTAAATAAAAAGGGGCATATTCAGTTTCGATCATTCAACCATAGAACGTAATTTCGATTACTTGTGTCTATTTCGTAAAACAGTTATAAAAATTACGCATGTATTCTCAGTCCCAAAAATATATATTGCAAAAGCATTTAAAAAGGGAGCAAATGAAACTCACAGTAATGTATTTTGTAGTAAACATACATATGACAATTTTGAACAATGCAGGGTTGGCCTCGGATTTACGAACCTTTAAAGCTTTCCTAAAAATAAAATGCCTCGAGCAGGGATCGAACCCGCAACCTCTCGTTCCCATATCACACGCCTAACCCATTGAGCTGTTACATGATTTTCTGAAATAATTCATATCTTAAATCTATTAATCCTTTTAACTGTTTTCATCCATATATTCTTAATTTTATCATCATTAAAGCTCTTCATCTATCATCACAGGTTTTATTATCTTTATCATAATCTTAGTTCATCTTAAATTCATCATCATCATCATTTACGACTTCACGGTTATCATCCACCACCCTCATGTTAAACATCGTTATCGTGAACTTCATCGTTCATTATCTTACGGATTATTATTAATTACTGTCACCAACATTTCATCATCATTACTGTTATCGAATTTGTAACGTATAGCTGTAGTATTAATTCAGCATCATTGTATTATCTTAACAAGATCAAATTGTAACCATGGTGTAATTACCAACATGTCAATTCGGCCCAATCACAAAGGATTTATAACTCGGCCCAACAGCATTCTAATAAACACATATGTACACTAGTCCAATCAGTCCATAATCGGCCCAACAACTTAGTAATCCATTTAGCAAATCATAAAAAAAAAAAACACATGCTAGATTGTTTCAACTCCCTCCTGTTTGTGTTCGCTGGTAAAAGGAACCAGACTCGTCACTTCAAACCCCACCACAACTTTAACCTCCCACTAATTTTAATTCAATAACATCCATATATTACGGCTTTAAATCCTAGAAACCCATCATCATATTTTTATTAACATTATTATATTCATCATCAATATCTTTACTCGGTAACATGGTGCATATACAGAAGAAAAACAGCAGCAATAAACACTGTTGTGGCAGCGGCAGAAGTAGGTTGTCGTGGTTTTTGCAGAAAAAGGAATTAATGGTGATGGTAACCGATATAGGGTGACAGTGATTGATGGCTTGGGTGATGGCTATGGTGAGTGTTCACGGTGACCATAGTGATGGTTGTAGTGGTGTATTGGTTGATCAAAATAGAATGGTAGCAACAACATGTTGTGTTGATGGGATGGTAATGATGGTTTCTTTGTACACGATTAGGAGAGAGAGAAAGAGATGAGAGGGAGATGATGATGAGAGTTGTGTGTCTATGGTGGTTCACGGCTGAAACCGAGCAGAACATGGAAGCAGTTAATCGAGCAGCACAATTTTCTTATGATGGTTTAAATGGGTGATTTCGATTAGGAAGAAAAGGAAAAAAAATAAAAATAAAAATAAAATAGTAGTGATGGTGGTTTACCGTGGTTCATGGTTCTCGTAACTAAAAACCGAAGCAGGTGGTGATTGAACATCATGAAATTAATGGTGACTGTTGGTATTCACGAGTAGTAACAACCATTCCATTGATGGTGTCTTCGATGGTAACGGTTGAGATGGTGATCCGGTCCAACAGCGAAAACAAACAACAGTTTGTTGGTGGTGGTCTCGAGTGGGTTACGATGTACATGGTTGGGTTTTGATAACCGCAAGTGAGTGTTGTTCAAAACAGGAAAACATAAATGATATTAACAAGTTGTTTATTCTTCATCTAGTAAAAAAAATGAGCGATTAAGGTGGTGATTGGTTTTGATTAAAGGAAAGCTTGTGTGGTTTTGGGTTGAGTTTAATTCGTGATTTGTGTTGGTGATCAACAAGATGAAAGCAGCAGTATTAGTTACAAGTTAGAGATGATAAGTGTGTTATTGTTTTGCAAGTGAGGGAAAGTAAATGCATGAATGTGGATATACGACAATACTCTCTCCTTTTTATAACATAAAATCATTGTTAATGATATTATTGTGGACTGATGCAAAAAGAGTGGGACACCGTCTCTTGTAATTGAGTCATATCTCTATCAATCTTTAATAACAATTGTTTAAAAAAAAACGGTAAACATATTAATCCGTAGTAATATGGGTCTTGTGAGTTAGGGAAAACAATAGAGGAATTTGTCTGGTTTCACGTACATGCATGAATGTAGATGTAGTCAACATATAACAGCCAATCAACAATAGTAATCTCCATTAAATGATCTCCACTTTTAAAAAGAAGCCAAATTTAATAATATTACAAACTTGTATGTATGCAGCCTATCTTGGTTTCTTTCTATTGACAAATTTTCACGGAATGATATCTCGTGCGCTGTTCTTAAACGTTGACGTATAAAAGTCTTTAGAAAATACCAAAATTTTAAATTAACAATATTTATTTATTTTAGTCATTATGGTATTAAAATTCGATCATTAATTTATTAAATAATTATTACATTAATTATTTACTCCCAACCCCTAAGTAAAATATACAAAGTTTAAAATTAAATAAATAGTTCCTAATTATACTTTTAATAAGCCTGTAGTTTATATAACACATTTTCAGATCACCGTTTATTTTAAAATTACATAAGTTTGAATTTAACTTGCTTAATATCAATCGGACATCAAACGAGTATTACAATCTTTTAATATTTATTTTTAATATACTTTATTTATATATAGAGATATATTTTAATTAATAATTATTATAATATCCTATTTTTTATTTTATTAATTTTTAATAACAACAACATATAATACTTCAAATTATATTTCGAATTATTATTTATATATATATATACACACATATCTATTTACAGCAATCGTTCGTGAATCGTCGGGAACAGTCAAAGATCAAATGAATACATAAACACAGTTCATAGTTTTTGAGACTTCAACGTTACAGACTTTGCTTATCGTCTCGAAATCATAATAAGATTAAGTTTAAATTTGGTCGGAAATTCCCGGGTCGTCACAAGCACCATCCCTTCTAGTATCACGGAAGCCGATATTGAGCAATTATGTAAGAAACACAGATATCTTGGATTGTAGAATCCTATTGTTCCTTCACCTAACGATAGGGCCAATAAACCGCCAAAAAAGATGATTACCCTCTATAAATTGCAATTAACTGTAGGAAATCTCCGTATTCCTCTTTCTTCCTTTCTTCAACAAATTCTTGCCCACTATGGGATAGGTATTAGTAAAGTTCATCCATTAGGTTTACAGAAAATTATTCTTTTTGAAATGTACTGTAATTCTGTAGGAGAAGCTCCCAATGTGAATATTTTCCATGAATTATTTAGAACTAGATTAGTTAGCAAATGCTGGTATACATTTGATTGTAAGCCGAACAAGGCGTTTACTAGGGTGAAAGAAAGTTCTTTAAAGAACTGGAAAGATCCATATTTCTGTAGTGCCCCGACCAAATCCATATGGACGAGAACATTACATTTGATTACATCGCGAGGTACTTGACCTCTAAATGATACATTTTACAAACATTGCATTCGTTTTTAAAAGACAAACTTTCATTTCATCGAAAGTTGACCGGTATGCATACCATTTCATAATATCCAAACTATAAATGACCTAATCCGTCATTTACTTAATAATAATCTCTAATGAACTTCAACGACTCGAATTCAACGTCTTTTGAAATATGTCATAAATGACTCCAAGTAATATCTTTAAAATGAGCTAATGCACAGCGGAAGATTTCTTTCAAACCTGAGAATAAACATGCTTTAAAGTGTCAACCAAAAGGTTGGTGAGTTCATTAGTTTATAGTAATCATTTCATTTTCATCATTTTAATAGACCACAAGATTTTAAATATTATAAAACGTGCAGAAGTCCCATTCCAACTGCACAAAATAAAATATCTTTCATATGAAGAACACCTGGTGAGGATTCAAAATATAATAGTAACCATCTGTGCCGGTCTTTCACCCCACGGCTGAATACATGTGCCTTCAAAATATAGAACCTCTGTGCCGGTCTTTACACCCCACGGCTGAACACATGTTTATAAAATATAGGACAACCGGTGCCAAAATGTCGTAAATAATAAACCATCCACCCGGCTCGGGAGCTCATACGCTCTAACAGAAACCGGGGGCTAATGCGTGTCATAATAATCAAACCCAATCCCAGATAATTCTATCATAGAATACAGTTAAGGCACTTGTGTCTATTGCGTCAAACATTTATAAAACCGCATGTATTCTCAGACCCAAAAATGTAAAGAGTAGAAAGGGAATCAAATGAAACTCACACATATAAATATTGTAAAACAGTTCATAAAGCATTGGTATGTATTCTCAGCCCAAAAACGTAAAGAGTAAAAGGGGCAAATGAAACTCACCTATTGTATTTTGTAGTAAAAATACATATAACGATATTGAACAAATGCAGGGTTGGCCTCGGATTCACGAACCTATATCATTTGTATATATATTAACTCATATAATATAAATCAATTAAATTTTATATAGTTTGTTATGTATTAAGAATAATATTCTTGTATATAATTTTATTAGTACTTATAATACCTTATGATACTTATTTAATATTTAATTAATGTTATATCAACAATATTAGTTAAAATATAATTTTATGTAATATTAGTATACTTTATGTGATAAATATATTTTTATATATATAAATATATATATCTTTTGTTTTGCAAAAATTAATAATTGTAGTGATACTAGATTAAGGATAATATTAATAATGATAGTAGAAATAGAAATTTTAATAACAATAATGACTATAAAAATAATAATTTTGTTGTTAATACTTAATGCCTATTAATAATTATAACAATCTTTTTACAAATAGTAATCTTAATGGTAATACTTTTGTTAATAATAATAATACGTCTAAAATGATACTGATAATAATAATAATACTCATAATCATAGTAATACCAATAATACTTATACTAGTAATAAAATGATAAAGTTACATATTTAAACGATGATAATAATATTGGTTATAACGTTAATAATATTTGTAATCATATTTTTAATTATAATCATAATAATGATAAATGATAATCAATACTTAGCTTAGTAATAATAATAATAATAATAATAGCTAGTAATCATAACAATAATTAATATTAATAATAATAATAATAATAATAACAATAATATAATAATAATAATAATAATAACAATAATAGAAATAAAAAGAAGAGTGTATACCCCTTAAAAGCTTTTCTTAAAAAGAAATGCCCTTGACCGGGCTCGAACCCACGACCTCACGCTAAAGCACAAACACCCTTAACCATCTCTATGTCTGAGTCCTTTCTGAATTACTACCCAAACTACTTAATATAACACGTTTACTGTTTCTCCTTCAATTAAATTTAGAACCCGATTATCATCACATAACCCTTTTCATCATTTTGAAATTTGGTTTGTGTCTCGGCCCAATAGAGCATCATAAACTGGATCATGGCTTAACTATAAAATCGGTACCCAATGCAAATCATAAATATACGGCCCAATCACCTAACATAGGATTCTGTTCTTGATTAATTTTAATGGGACGGTTCCTTTTTCTATTAAAAGTATCAACACACAACAAATATTAGTGGGCACTTGAGTGAGATTATGTTCTTTGTCTTTGTCTTTGTAGGCCATCACTCTTTATCCATCCCACTTGCTAAAAAAAACGCCATTTATATGTATCATAGTGGTTGGCAAGCTTGGAACGTAACCCAATTCTATCTTTCTTTTCCCTTTTTCAAGTAGACAAGTAGGTGGTATCTCTTTCTTCTTATTCTCTTGTTTCTTTGTGTCGATTAAACCGAAAAAAATAAATAATATGTGGCTGTTTTTGGGTGACATGATGAATAGAAACATAACAGAATACAACCGTGGCAGTAGCAATATAAATGTGAAGGTGATGGTTGTCGTGCATGGCAGAAGAAGAAAAGAAAAAAAATAAATCTTAAAACGCAGTTTGTGGTTGTTTGTCATGGGTCAGGGTAATGAATTGAGAGGGTGAAATGGTGAAGGTGATGGAACTATGGTGGTTGCCAGTGAAACATGATGGTGGTGGTTCGTTGTGGTTTTCGAGAATGAAGGTGGTGGTTGGTTGTTTCACTATAGTAATGGTGGTTGTTTAATGGTGGCTTGATTTGGGTAAACGGGGTTTTTTGTTTTTGTTGGGTGATGTTATGTCTTGCGAAGAAGAAAGAAAAAAAAGACGTGGAAAGAGAGAGTTATAGGTGAGAGAAATGGTGGCGATGATCAAGGTGGGGGTAGCTGATAGCTTATGAGGTGGTAGCCGGTGGTTTTGGTTACAGGAACAAGGAATATGAAACGTTTAGGTGGTGTTTGGGGTGTAGTTGTAGACAGAAATAGAAACGAGACAGGAGGAGGTCATAGGAACGAATAAAGAGAAACAAAAGTAGTAAAGGCGATGATGATGGTTTGATTGTAATAGTGGTGGTATATTTCATGGTGTTGTGGTTATGGTGAGGATTTGAGGATGGACCTAAAATCAGGAAACAAGTAGTGATGGTACTCGAGTTAGGCTCATTATGATTCGGTAGTGATTCTTGTGTCTTCGATCAACAGAAGCAAGGATTAAGGAATTGGTGAGGAGTTTAATAGCAAAAGAAATATATAATTTATGTTTTGGTGTATATGTACCTATATATTTCTTAGTTATAATAGGATGAGGGATTTATGTTTTAAATGGTGAAAATATGATGATGATGATGTGTTGGATATGAATCAAAAGGGTGTCGATTGTGTTTTATATTGGATGGTTAAATGAGTTGGATATGGTATCTATCGAACAACAAACAAGAGAAAACAAGTATTGGTGGTGGGTTGTAGAGGTGATGAAGTGAAATTAGTTGTTGTGATTCCAAGTGATAAGTTCAATTGCAGAGGCTTATGTATGATTACTTATAGTTTAAAGATGCAATAATAATAATCATTCAATCAGGGTTAAATAAAAGTTGAGTATGACCCTCAACTGAATTTGGATAGTTGTGTGTGTTGGTACACTTGATTGGTACGAATTGGATCATCAAATATCAATTACTACAGTTTGAAAATGTTATGAAACAGAATTTTGTGATGTAAACAAAATCACATAAAGTTTGATTGTTACCTAAACAGATTCTGATCTTATATTTATATATATACGATTTTATATAAAGGATATATTAATAATTAATAATTATAGTTATATTAATAACAATATAAATACTAATAATAATAATAATAATAATAATAATAATAATAATAATAATAATAATATCAATAATTTTATTAACAAAAGTGACAATAAATAACAATGATGCAATTAAGATATTAATAATCATATATTTATATGAAAAATTCATTTTAAATACAACTTAATTACTTTATACCTTATTGCATTCATTTAATTTTAATGTTTAAATTATACTACGTATTTTATAATTTCTATTTATTATAAATACTCACATTTATATCTACATATTTATTTACAAAAAAAATAATTGTTCGTGAATCGTCGAGAGCAGTCGAAGGTCAATTGTATATATGAAACGGTTCAAACTTTTTGAGACTCACCTTACAGACTTTGCTTATCGTGTTGGAAACATATAAAGATTAAAGTTTAAATTTGATCGAAAATTTTCGGGTCATCACAGTACCTACCCGTTAAAGAAATTTCGTCCCGAAATTTGAGTGAGGTCGTCATGGCTAACTTATAAAAATGTTTTCATGACGAATATGAGTTGATAAACAGAGTTTTATCAGCATCGAGTAATATGGATAAAACAATTTGATTACGCGAAGAGTATAAGTGAAGTTATCACAAGAGTGTGAAATGAGTAAATGTATATTCGTTTTAACCGATGACGTAGTTACGATTGATTTCCGAAATTCAAGGAATTTAGAGAAAATCTTTATAATAAGATTTGGTTCTTCGGCGATTAAGAAAATTAGGATCTTCTTTGATTAAATGCAATAATTTGTTTCGATTGTTCTGTCGGATATTTCACTATAAATCTACCTCATTCGTTTCCTTATTTTCCATATCTCACATCTTTTATTTTTTCTCCTCAATTCATACTTTAAAACATTTATCAATATGCTCCACCCCATTCTGATCCTTGATACCCTCTTAACTTTCATATCTGTCATTCTTCTTTTTCATCTACCACCGGTGGATTTTATTTACTTCTACTATTTCCTTGGGGTTATAGTGTTTTTAATTTTTCCCGTACCTTTACGTGGCAATACGTATTGATATGCACGGTTTGTAATTTATGTGTTGTTGTCGAGCTTATATTTTCTTTTATATTCAAGAGTTCCACACTGTTGTCTCCTCTTCCCGACATCAAGTCAAGCGAATAATGGTCCGGAATTCGTAGGTATGGATTTTAGAATGAACATAGTAAATGTTCTAGGAGGGAAATCGTAATGGCGCGATTTTGATTTGGTAAATTACCAGAATATCCGGAAAGATAGAACTATCAAGAAAATATGTTCCTATTATGTTTGGAGATTGGGTAGAATGTAAGAGTCATGTAAATGGCACATGATGACGGTATGTTCTGTGAATCATCACGTTCCATTAGAAACTCAGTATGAATTACTGTAATATAATCACATTGATCAAGTGTCATTATATTATACTAACTCATCCATCAGTTCCCAACACCACTTCAAAATCATTCATATTTTAAATTCGAAGGTTCGCAGAATATAGAAACTAATAGTTTCTCATATGATGTAACACTGATAGCTCAAAGAGATAAATGATTTCAGATAAGATTAGTTATGAAAATATATTCAGAAATATCGAGGATATTTATAATAAAAGATAAGATAATATCTTTGAATATCTAAGATCAGAGGATTATGGAGACTATTGTCCGCAAGGGTTTAGAGTAAGGAGCAAGATATTCGCTAAAGACTTCAGCAGACATTGAATTATTTGGATTCTTTGAAGTCAAACCTATTCTTTGTGATTCGTCCACGGCTTCCTTCATAGTTTCTCATAATCCGCTTTTCGGTACTAAATTTTCTATTGAGTGTTTCCAATACTCCATTCCTTATCATCAACTTTCGACGGTTAAGTCGTGTATAGTTTTTGCTGTTGTATTCAGCTTTTTCAGAATTTCAGACTAGAAGATCATAGTTCTAAAAGATAAATGTTATATGTATACATATAACTACTGATGTAGAAATGCTGCGAGATTCAAAATACTGATTGCTAATTGTCGGTAATTGATATGACCACTCTCGTTATAAGACGCAGATAAGTATATGATAGGGTTTTAATGAACAAATATAATGATTCTTCGGAGAGACTTAAGCCAATGAGAAATGAAGTTGTTGATAAGTTTACTAATAATGTGATGGGATGTAAACGGTTCCCCGATAACGATGATGAAGGGGTAATCTTTATAATAGGGTTTATTTGGATAAATAACTTGAACTTGATTTGCTGGAGCTGTTACAAAATTGGCTAATTTGAAAATAAATTGCGTTGTTATTTTCGAAAATAACAATGCTAAATAAGCTAGCACAGATATGTGTTAAACATTTATACAGGTTCCGAGAATATTTCAGGTGCATAACTATATGCGTAAATCTTTTCTTCCATAGATGAAGTTGCAGTTGATTCACCCTCCCGATTGAAGTGTTTTCAAGAGTCACGAAAGGTTTGAACGCAGATTGTAATCGTCAAGATACAAATGAGGTTTAAGATGAAAATCAAGTGGCAAACTTGAAGTATTGTTTAGTTTCATATGTTATAATCAATATTTTAATTCATTTTAATTGTCCACTGTTGGTAGTCCTCAGTTGATTAGTCCACAGTTAGCTAGGAACAGTTAGCTAGGATTTTGTTAGCGTGGATTCTTAATAAAATTTCTCATAGTTAATTTGTTTGTTTCTAACAAATTTTATTCCGTCAAATGTTTTCTTCAGTATGCCACTTGTTGGATTCTGATCAATCAAAATCCGAATATGAAATTAGACTTGGATGAAAATAGTTGTTCTTTGGTGAACGGATACGTATATGTGTGAATTTGAGTAGTGTTGTTAATGACTGCTGAATCTAAATTGAAGAATGTACAGTGTAACTTATTAATGTGAAATCTAAATATTCCTCGGGTATTACCTACCCGTTAAAATATTTTTACCATTTCAGTTTGTACGAAAGAATTTTTAATTACATCTTTTATGAAAATATATTTACAAATATATTTTCTTCAGATGTAATTATGGATTTAATGAGTCAATATAATATTAGACTCATTTGATTTTCGGTTTGAGCTAGAATAAGTAATCTCTGAAACTATTAGGAACCACATATTCTTCGAAGAATATTAATGAAGTTATGGTTCAATACTTCATTGTTAATTGCTGTTGGTATTCCTTGGTATTCATGGTGCGTATGATGTTGATGTTCGTGGAACATATTGTGATATTTAGGCTTGGGATGCGGATGTTGTTGTTGGTGGTACTATTGGTGCCGGCAATGTTGCTGAAGCTGGTACATTTTGCACTATATTTTTCAAAGCTACAACTCGGGTGCGAAGCTCGTTGACTTATTACTCCGGAATGATTGTCTGTCGAAATAAGCGGATGAATAAGGTTTAGAATTGTGGATAGAATATAATCGTGGCGAGATATTCGGGCAACGAGAGTGAAAATGGTGTTTCGTATTGGTTCGCCGGTGAGTGCTTCAGGTTCATCGCAAAGAGGGAAATATGGTTGGTGAAAAGGATCGCCTTCTTCTCGTCTCCATTGATTAAGTCGACTACGAATCCATCAGATGAATTGGGGATGGCTGATTGATTGATTCATTCTGGTGACGCTGTTTTTGGAGCTGAAGTGGGACTCCATATCGGAATCCGAGGGACTTGAACTAGTGGTGAGTTCCATTGCGTACGATTGAATAAAGAATTTTTCGATATGAAATGATTTTTGGATATCGGATGATATTCTAATTACATAGAATACCTATGCATAGTACAGAAGATCCCGTAGATTATGAAGGGAATTAAGGAAACGTGTCAGATAAAGTCTACAGTAACAGATATGCGGGGATATGAATTAGCAAATACGCTAAGATACGAATTTTGTCTATACACTATTCATGCAATCATTGCAGTAAGATGTGTCTAGACTAAGAATGATAAGCAGGTAATTTCCTAAGGATGATAAGCAGATGATTTCCGACAAAAATGATAAGCAAAACTTTTGACATGCAGACACGGTCAAAGTCCAGACTCACTAATGCATTCTAACGACTATCAGTTAGACACACTAATGCAAGACCTGGATCGCTAAGACCACCGCTCTGATACCACCTGTAGTGCCCCGACCAAATCCATATGGACGAGAACATTACATTTGATTACATCGCGAGGTACTTGACCTCTAAATGATACATTTTACGAACATTGCATTCGTTTTTAAAAGACAAACTTTCATTTCATCGAAAGTTAACCGGTATGCATACCATTTCATAATATCCAAACTATAAATGACCTAATCCGTCATTTACTTAATAATAATCTCTAATGAACTTCAACGACTCGAATTCAACGTCTTTTGAAATATGTCATAAATGACTCCAAGTAATATCTTTAAAATGAGTTAATGCACAGCGGAAGATTTCTTTCAAACCTGAGAATAAACATGCTTTAAAGTGTCAACCAAAAGGTTGGTGAGTTCATTAGCTTATAGTAATCATTTCATTTTCATCATTTTAATAGACCACAAGATTTTAAATATTATAAAACGTGCAGAAGTCCCATTCCAACTGCACAAAATAAAATATCTTTCATATGAAGAACACCTGGTGAGGATTCAAAATATAATAGTAACCATCTGTGCCGGTCTTTCACCCCACGGCTGAATACACGTGCCTTCAAAATATAGAACCTCTGTGCCGGTCTTTACACCCCACGGCTGAACACATGTTTATAAAATATAGTACAACCGGTGCCAAAATGTCGTAAATAATAAACCATCCACCCGGCTCGGGAGCTCATACGCTCTAACGGAAACCGGGGGCTAATGCGTGTCATAGAATACAGTTAAGGCACTTGTGTCTATTGCGTCAAACATTTATAAAACCGCATGTATTCTCAGTCCCAAAAATGTAAAGAGTAAAAAGGTAATCAAATGAAACTCACACATATAAATATTGTAAAACAGTTCATAAAGCATTTGCATGTATTCTCAGCCCAAAAACGTAAAGAGTAAAAGGGGCAAATGAAACTCACCTATTGTATTTTGTAGTAAAAATACATATAACGATATTGAACAAATGCGGGGTTGGCCTCGGATTCACGAACCTATATCATTTGTATATATATCAACTCATATAATATAAATCAATTAAATTTTATATAGTTTGTTATGTATTAAGAATAATATTCTTGTATATAATTTTATTAGTACTTATAATACCTTATGATACTTATTTAATATTTAATTAATGTTATATCAATAATATTAGTTAAAATATAATTTTATGTAATATTAGTATACTTTATGTGATAAATATATTTTTATATATATAAATATATATATCTTTTGTTTTGCAAAAATTAATAATTGTAGTGATACTAGATTAAGGATAATATTAATAATGATAGTAGAAATAGAAATTTTAATAACAATAATGACTATAAAAATAATAATTTTGTTGTTAATACTTAATGCCTATTAATAATTATAACAATCTTTTTACAAATAGTAATCTTAATGGTAATACTTTTGTTAATAATAATAATACGTCTAAAATGATACTGATAATAATAATAATACTCATAATCATAGTAATATCAATAATACTTATACTAGTAATAAAATGATAAAGTTACATATTTAAACGATGATAATAATATTAGTTATAACGTTAATAATATTTGTAATCATATTTTTAATTATAATCATAATAATGATAAATGATAATCAATACTTAGCTTAGTAATAATAATAATAATAGCTAGTAATCATAACAATAATTAATATTAATAATAATAATAATATTAATAATAATAATAATAACAATAATAGAAATAAAAATAAGAGTGTATACCCCTTAAAAGCTTTTCCTAAAAAGAAATGCCCTGGACCGGGCTCGAACCCACGACCTCACGCTAAAGCACAAACACCCTTAACCATCTCTATGTCTGAGTCCTTTTTGAATTAATACCCAAACTACTTAATATAACACGTTTACTGTTTCTCCTTCAATTAAATTTAGAACCCGATTATCATCACATAACCCTTTTCATCATTTTGAAATTTGGTTTGTGTCTCGGCCCAATAGAGCATCATAAATTGGATCATGGCTTAACTATAAAATCGGTACCCAATGCAAATCATAAATATACGGCCCAATCACCTAACATAGGATTCTGTTCTTGATTAATTTTAATGGGACGGTTCCTTTTTCTATTAAAAGTATCAACACACAACAAATATTAGTGGGCACTTGAGTGAGATTATGTTCTTTGTCTTTGTCTTTGTCTTTGTAGGCCATCACTCTTTATCCATCCCACTTGCTAAAAAAAAAGAAGCCATTTATATGTATCATAGTGGTTGGCAAGCTTGGAACGTAACCCAATTCTATCTTTCTTTTCCCTTTTTCAAGTAGACAAGTAGGTGGTATCTCTTTCTTCTTATTCTCTTGTTTCTTTGTGTCGATTAAACCGAAAAAAATAAATAATATGTGGCTGTTTTTGGGTGACATGATGAATAGAAACATAACAGAATACAACCGTGGCAGTAGCAATATAAATGTGAAGGTGATGGTTGTCATGCATGGCAGAAGAAGAAAAGAAAAAAAATAAATCTTAAAACGCAGTTTGTGGTTGTTTGTCATGGGTCAGGGTAATGAATTGAGAGGGTGAAATGGTGAAGGTGATGGAACTATGGTGGTTACCGGTGAAACATGATGGTGGTGGTTCGTTGTGGTTTTTGAGAATGAAGGTGGTGGTTGGTTGTTTCACTATAGTAATGGTGGTTATTTAATGGTGGCTTGATTTGGGTAAACGGGTTTTTTTTGTTGGGTGATGTTATGTCTTGCGAAGAAGAAAGAAAAAAAAAACACGTGGAGAGAGAGAAAGTAATAGGTGAGAGAGATGGTGGCGATGATCAAGGTGGGGGTAGCTGATAGCTTATGAGGTGGTAGCCGGTGGTTTTGGTTACAGGAACAAGGAATATGAAACGTTTAGGTGGTGTTTGGGGTGTAGTTGTAGACAGAAATAGAAACGAGACATAAGGAGGTCATAGGAACGAATAAAGAGAAACAAAAGTAGTAAAGGCGATGATGATGTTTTGATTGTAATAGTGGTGGTGGATTTCATGGTGTTGTCGTTATGGTGAGGATTTGAGGATGGACCTAAAAGCAGGAAACAAGTAGTGATGGTACTCGAGTTAGGCTCATTATGATTCGGTAGTGATTCTTGTGTCTTCGATCAACAGAAGCAAGGATTAAGGAATTGGTGAGGAGTTTAATAGCAAAAGAAATATATAATTTATGTTTTGGTGTATATGTACCTATATATGTCTTAGTTATAATAGGATGAGGGATTTATGTTTTGAATGGTGAAAATATGATGATGATGATGTTTTGGATATGAATCAAAAGGGTGTCGATTGTGTTTTGTATTGGATGGTTAA
The DNA here is from genome assembly GCF_046630445.1 of Rutidosis leptorrhynchoides. Lineage (NCBI taxonomy): Eukaryota > Viridiplantae > Streptophyta > Magnoliopsida > Asterales > Asteraceae > Rutidosis > Rutidosis leptorrhynchoides. Next base: position 245,310,655 of record NC_092343.1, read on the forward strand.
ATGAGCTGGATATAGTATCTATCGAACAACAAACAAGAGAAAACAAGTATTGGTGGTGTGTTGTAGAGGTGATGAAGTGAAATTAGTTGTTGTGATTCCAAGTGATAAGTTCAATTGTAGAGGCTTATGTATGATTACTTATAGTTTAAAGATGCAATAATAGTAATCATTCAATCAGGGTTAAATAAAAGTTGAGTATGACCCTCAACCGAATTTGGATACTTGTGTGTGTTGGTACACTTGATTGGTACGAATTGGATCATCAAATATCAATTACTACAGTTTGAAAATGTTATGAAACAGAATTTTGTGATGTAAACACAATCACATAAAGTTTGATTGTTACCTAAAAAGATTCTGAACTTATATTTATATATATACGATTTTATATAAAGGATATATTAATAATTAATAATTAATAATTATAGTTATATTAATAACAATATAAATACTAATAATAATAATAATAATAATAATAATAATAATAATAATAATAAAAATAATATCAATAATTTTATTAACAAAAGTGACAATAAATAACAATGATGCAATTAAGATATTAATAATCATATATTTATATGAAAAATTCATTTTAAATACAACTTAATTACTTTATACCTTATTGCACTCATTTAATTTTAATGTTTAAATTATACTACGTATTTTATAATTTCTATTTATTATAAATACTCACATTTATATCTACATATTTATTTACAAAAAAAAAAAATTGTTCGTGAATCGTCGAGAGCAGTCGAAGGTCAATTGTATATATGAAACGGTTCAAACTTTTTGAGACTCACCTTACAGACTTTGCTTATCGTGTCGGAAACATATAAAGATTAAAGTTTAAATTTGATTGAAAATTTTTGGGTCATCACAATTTCTTTGTTAATGAAAGGGTTATTCAAGATGCTTGGGCATGTGTTCGTGATTGGAGAAAAACTACCATAGGAGTTAGCAAATCCACCACATTATCTGATGATGAAAGGTTTATTCTTAGTACTTTGAAGACATTTAAATTTCCACAAAGGTGATATGATGATTACGAAGCCATATTGGTTCTCTGTAAAATGAGTAACAACTGGCGTTCTGGATATACGCTGTTGCTGCACTGGGAAGGCCGTGGTAGGCACCTTTATTGATATATTCTGTTATTTGTTATGCTGTTCTGAGTTGTGCATGTTCTTATATATGTTTCTGTTTTTTTTTTTTTTGTATATTATCTGATTGCAGAAGAAGTCATGCAGGTTTACAGAACCTTCAAGAAGACCAATCTTGATCCTTTGATTGTGTCTGAACGGCCCAAAACCCCTGCTGAAATTGAGGCAGAGAAAGCCCAAGATGCTGCTTTTGAACAACAACTGAAAAGCCCAGAGTGATCTGCTGAGGGTGGAGAAGGTGGCACTGTTCAACCATCTCTTGATGTTGAAATTGTTGATGTCACCCCTGATCCGTCCAGCGCCAAGAAGGCTGGTAAAAGTTCAAAGCGAGAGGGGAAACGTCCAATAGGTGAAACTGCTGACAAACCAAAGAAGAGAAGTATATATCTTCAATGTGCCTGCATAAGTAGATTAATAATTTGATGTTGAAGTTCTATTGTATGTTCATTTGCTTTTTCATTATATAGGATTGGTTCTTCCAGATGATGTAGTTGATGCTTCTGCTTGGAAGGATCTTGAAAGCAATAAAACTGTTGATGTTGAGGATGACACTGATGATGATAATGAGGAAACGGATAATGTTGATTCGTTTGAAACTCCTCCATTCAGAACTCTACATACATCAAAAGGGACTGATACCACACAATCCTCTGCTTCCACTCAACCACCATCCATTCCATTAAGCGGACTACAAGCCTTTCTTGATGATCCCAATAACAAATCTGATGATTTTGCTGAGTTTTTGAAGGTAACTCTTTTTTATACTTTATGATTTATCAATCATCACTTTATTGTTAATTGAATTCTTATCTTGTCCATTGTATTTAATGTAGGCAAACAATGTTGCTGATTTATCTTCCTCTCTATCCACCATGACCTTTAAACAAAGTTATCAGTCTGCTGCGGCATTGGTGCTTCTAAATCAACATATGATTCATGACCTTAAGATGCAGAATGCTCATGAGACTATCATTGCCAATGCTGTGCACAATGCTACTAGAGTGAATAAGCTTGAGCTTGATTTAAAGGATATCAACATGAAATTGAAAACTTCGATGGAGACTGTAGAGAAAAAGGATAAGCTGTTGGAAGTAGTGGAAACAAAATGTGTTGCAGAGAGGGTAGAAAAAGAAAAATGCATGGAAGAGAAGGATAAGCTGGTGAAGGAAAATAAAGAGTTGAAGAAGTTGCTTGATGAGAAGAATCAATTGTTAAAGGAGAAGATTGCTGCTGCTGCTGATGTTAAGAAGGACTTTATTGATTTAAAAACTGGTATCCCTGATCTTGTGCATAGGGTGTTGGGTTCTAAACTTGTGGGTGAAACTTTCAACAGGTATTTAGTGGCATCTACAGAATGTGATCTTGCAGATGCAATGGAAGAAATTTTGAATGCCCTGCCTGCAAAACCTGACCCTTTACCAGATGCTATTTCAAAACACATGAAACCATATACTGATGCCAAGCTGCAGTTGGCCATTACTGAAGTAACATCCTTGAAAATTGATTCTGTAAGTGAGGTTTGTGCTAGGGAGGAGGTGTCAGTGAAGGATATTTTGGATGTGCCCATTTAAGAACATATTTTCTCTGTAATAACAATGTGTAATAACTTGATACTGATAATTTGTGTATATTGCCATTATGCTTAATGTTAGCATATTTTGCTATTCTTATTATTATGTTGCCGCTATGTGCATTTAAATTCATATAGCATGTCATATAAAATGATGTTTGTCTTAAACTGATTTCTGATTATGCATTGAACTGCAATCCGTCATCCGTTGTTCGTGATACCCATCACAACATTCGTCTTTATGAGTCTAAAGTATACTGCTACTTAAATGCTATTGTGTTTTCAGTTTAAAATTTGTATATCTGATTTGTTTTGAGTAAAACAAATATAATTCTATGATTGCTGCATAAACAATTTATTCATTCTCCATTCTGCATTAGCTGAATTATGTTATGAAGAAATATCGAGAAGTCTTTTGATAACTTCTGAAATAGGATATGAATGAATCATAATGATAGTGCTCTGTCTGTATGTTATAAAAATTGATAATTGTGTTTGAGAAAATTCTGTTTATGGAACTAGCAATGTTCCGTCCAGCGTGTTGCGCTTAGGTTTTGTGCGGCTTTATAAAATACACTTGTATTTAATGTATTCTGGTTACAAGTTATAAATGGATTTATGCCGTTGTGATAAACCATTCTGTATGTCATGACATTATGAGATCTTTAGTTTTGCCTCGGTGCCCTCTAGCGAAGTAAATACTTTACGCTAGCCGATCCCTTGTGTCTATAATTTTGACACAAGAGCTTCTACCATTGGGGACATAAAAATGCATTGCCTTATGTGGGTAGGAATGAATGCCATGCTTTACATTCGTAACGCGTAATGCTATGCGTAAGAAAAATTTAAAATTTTATTGATAATACTGTCACACATACAACATTTTTGTGTAATATCTTCGCATGGGGTGATCAAGTCCCAATTAGAAAATTACAAAAAGTGTATTGTGTTGTTGACTGAACTGATGAAAATTAAAAATGTGATAAAAACTGTTCTGCGAGATTCAATGTTGCCAATGTTGCCACATTATAAACGGAGGCTGTTATACGGTCTTTCGTGTACCGTGTTTCGTCCTGTTTTCAATGTTGCCACAATTTAGGTGGTTTGAAGTACCCGTTCACATCATCTCTACTGAACAACTGCCATGATGATTCCCCCCTGAAAAAATTTCCTGGAGCCTCATGAACAACTGATCTCTCCCTTGGTGGTTCAACAAATTCAGAGTGTATCACTGTTACACCGTTTGGTGTTGGGAACCGCAATTCTGCATGCGGTGTAGAAGTAATTGCTCCGAATTTGCGAAGGGTCCGCCTACCGAACAACGCACTGAACCGTGATCTGTCATCAATAACTGTAAAGTCCACAATTTCTGTACAGACCAAAGGGTGTGTTCCTAGAGTGACATCCAGTTTTACTTTACCAACTGCTCTTATTGACTCACCCGTAATACCAGCAATCTTTAAGTTTGTGTAGCGTAGTCGATCCTTCACGCTGAATGGATACTCCTTAAAATAATGAAAATACAAAATATCTGCTTCACTACCTGTGTCAGTATAAATGCGAGTAATGTTTCTGTTTGCTTTGACAGCTGAAATGACCACAGGCTCTTCTGACAGGCGTCAATTTAGAATGGTATGAAATATGATTGGAGCATACATCCAGCTCTCCGTTTTGCGTTCTCCATCTGCTTCATTTTCCTGCTTCTCATTCCATATGACCTTGATGTGCATTTCTGGAGTTGGATCCCTTTCATCATTTCGTTCTTCCCTTCTGTTCCAATCCCGTCGTCCACCGTGACGCATTTTTCCCTGCCAAGCAAAACGTTTGTTTGGATCATTTCGCCGATACTTTTTTCTTGGAAATAGATGATTGAGCTCGCCAGCCTTGATCTTTGCAATGATCTCTCTCATTAATGACTTGCAATTATCTGTTTCATGTCCATACGCCTCATGAAAGTCACACCACTTGTCACTCTGTGGTCCCTGACGCTCTTCCATCGGCGGTGGAGGGTGAAATGATTCCTTAATTGGTTCTGTGAACAAGATTTCCTTTGGAGTTTTTGTTAATGCCATAATAAGTGGATGCCTTTCTAATGGCTTTCGATGGTGATAATTATCATTTGGATGATTATTTCCTCTCTAACCGCTCTGCTGTTGCTGGTAATTATTATCATAACCCCATTGTCTCTGATAATTGTCATTCCTATTCCGCTCTTCGCCTTGCTGCCTGAAGTTTCTCTGATAATTATCCACTCTTGGATATCCCATTTCACCTGCTCGTAAATGCTTCTGAGCAATACCCAACGCTTGATGTAATGTCTTTGGAATATCATAACGCAAAGCATGAATTAGTCTCCCAAAATGTCGCTGATCGAGACAAAATATAAATCCTAAAACAAGCTGAGACTCTGGTATGTCTGGTATTTTCTGACATTCAATGGTATAACGCTTCATGAAATCACTCAATGATTCATTCTGACGCATCGTTATCTCATGTGCATCAAGATGTGACAACGTGCAGCTTCTCAAACTCTGATATTGCATCACAAATTTTGCACTCAAATCAAGGAAACTGGTAATACTCCTTGGTGGCAAGCTAGCAAACCACTCTCTTGCCATTTTCTGCAATACCATTGGAAACATATGGCACGCAGTTTCATCTTCCCAATGCTGTAACCTCATAACACCTTCAAACTGAAATGTCCCGTTCTTATTGATTAAAAACGTTCCATATTAATTGATTTCGTTGCGAGGTTTTGACCTCTATATGAGACGTTTTTCAAAGACTGCATTCATTTTTAAAACAAACCATAACCTTTATTTCATAAATAAAGGTTTAAAAAGCTTTACATAGATTATCAAATAATGATAATCTAAAATATCCTGTTTACACACGACCATTACATAATGGTTTACAATACAAATATGTTACATCGAAATCAGTTTCTTGAATGCAGTTTTTACACAATATCATACAAACATGGACTCCAAATCATGTCCTTATTTTAGTATGCAACAGCGGAAGCTCTTAGTATTCACCTGAGAATAAACATGCTTTAAACGTCAACAAAAATGTTGGTGAGTTATAGGTTTAACCTATATATATCAAATCGTAACAATAGACCACAAGATTTCATATTTCAATACACATCCCATACATAGAGATAAAAATCATTCATATGGTGAACACCTGGTAACCGACATTAACAAGATGCATATATATAAGAATATCCCCATCATTCCGGGACACCCTTCGGATATGATATAAATTTTGAAGTACTAAAGCATCCGGTACTTTGGATGGGGTTTGTTAGGCCCAATAGATCTATCTTTAGGATTCGCGTCAATTAGGGTGTCTGTTCCCTAATTCTTAGATTACCAGACTTAATAAAAAGGGGCATATTCGATTTCGATAATTCAACCATAGAATGTAGTTTCACGTACTTGTGTCTATTTTGTAAATCATTTATAAAACCTGCATGTATTATCATCCCAAAAATATTAGATTTTAAAAGTGGGACTATAACTCACGTTCACAGATTTTTACTTCGTCGGGAAGTAGACTTGGCCACTGGTTGATTCACGAACCTATAACAATATATACATATATATCAAAGTATGTTTAAAATATATTTACAACACTTTTAATATATTTTGATGTTTTAAGTTTATTAAGTCAGCTGTCCTCGTTAGTAACCTACAACTAGTTGTCCACAGTTAGATGTACAGAAATAAATCGATAAATATTATCTTGAATCAATCCACGACCCAGTGTATACGTATCTCAGTATTGATCACAACTCAAACTATATATATTTTGGAATCAACCTCAACCCTGTATAGCTAACTCCAACATTCACATATAGAGTGTCTATGGTTGTTCCGAAATATATATAGATGTGTCGACATGATAGGTCGAAACATTGTATACGTGTCTATGGTATCTCAAGATTACATAATATACAATACAAGTTGATTAAGTTATGGTTGGAATAGATTTGTTACCAATTTTCACGTAGCTAAAATGAGAAAAATTATCCAATCTTGTTTTACCCATAACTTCTTCATTTTAAATCCGTTTTGAGTGAATCAAATTGCTATGGTTTCATATTGAACTCTATTTTATGAATCTAAACAGAAAATTATTGGTTTATAGTCTGAAAAATAAGTTACAAGTCGTTTTTGTAAAGGTAGTCATTTCATCGAAAGAACGACGTCTAGATGACCATTTTAGAAAACATACTTTCACTTTGAGTTTAACCATAATTTTTGGATATAGTTTCATGTTCATAATAAAAATCATTTTCTCAGAATAACAACTTTTAAATCAAAGTTTATCATAGTTTTTAATTAACTTATCCAAAATAGCCCGCGGTGTTACTACGACGGCGTAAATCCGGTTTTACGGTGTTTTTCGTGTTTCCAGGTTTTAAATCATTAAGTTAGCATATCATATAGATATAGAACATGTGTGTAGTTAATTTTAAAAGTCAAGTTAGAAGGATTAACTTTTGTTTGCGAACAAGTTTAGAATTAACTAAACTATGTTCTAGTGATTACGAGTTTAAACCTTCGAATAAGATAGTTTTATATATATGAATCGAATGATGTTATGAACATCATTACTACTTCAAGTTTAGTAGGTAAACCTACTGGAAGTGACAAGAAATGATCTAGCTTCAAAGGATCTTGGATGGCTTGAAAGTTCTTGAAGTAGGATCATGACACAAAAACAAGTTCAAGTAAGATTTTTACTCGAATTAAGATAGTTTATAGTTATAGAAATTGAATCAAAGTTTGAATATGAATATTACCTTGAATAAGAAAGATAACCTACTATATATAACAAAGGTTTCTTGATCTTATATGATTACTTGGAATGGATTAGAAAGCTTGGAAGTAAATTAGTAAACTTGAAGGGATTTTTGAAGTGTTCTTCCTATGTTGATTATAGCTTGATTCTTGAAGTGATTTTTGATGAAGATGATGATTAACTACTGGAAAAATACGTTCATAATAGTGTGTGTGGGTTGAGAGAGAATTAGAAAGAGAATTGGAAGTGAAATGGAGTGAATGATGAGTGGTAATTGGTGAGTGGTGAGTGGGGTTAAAAGGAGTTCTAGTTAGTTGACTAGCTCATGGTAGAAGTTAAAATTGATTAGTCATACATGACATAATCAAGAGTGGAATCTCATGCTAGTTCCTATTGGTATATACTCATAGTAAGTACGTTTTGAAGCTGTGTATAATACGGGTAAGAATACGACTAGAATTCTTGATGAAAGAAAAGAATGGAAAAGTAACTGTAACCATTTTCGTTAAGTATGAGTGTTTTGATATATGTCTTGAAGTCTTCCAAAAGTATTTTAATACATCTAAATACACTACATGTATATACATTTTAACTGAGTTGTTAAGTCATCGTTAGTCGTTACATGTAAGTGTTGTTTTGAAACCTTTAAGTTAACGATCTCAATTAATGTTGTTAACCCATTGTTTATTATATCTAATGAGATGTTAAATTATTATATTATCATGATATTATGATATATTAATATATCTTAATATGATATATATACATTTAAATGTCGTTACAACGATAATCGTTACATATATGTCTCGTTTCGAAATCCTTAAGTTAGTAGTCTTGTTTATATGTATATAACTCATTGTTAATATACTTATGGAGATACTTACTTATCATAATCTCATGTTAACCATATGTATATCCATATATATATCGTCATGTCATTTTTACAAGTTTTAACGTTCGTGAATCGCCGGTCAACTTGGGTGGTCAATTGTCTATATGAAACATATTTCAATTAATCAAGTCTTAACAAGTTTGATTGCTTAACATGTTGGAAACATTTAATCATGTAAATATCAATCTCAATTAATATATATAAACATGGAAAAGTTCGGGTCACTACACAAACATAGTCAAAAAATCCTCCGGATCTGTTGTACCATCATAAACACCAATTGATGAAATTCCCAAATTTCTTGGTAATGGATAATCTGCAATTCGAGGAATAAAAAACTGTATTGATTCTGCCATTGCTGGTGGTTTGATAGCTTCATCACCAGTGATCAAAGCAAACAAATTATCCATAGCTGTTGCTAGGATGGTTGGTTATGCTAACTTTTGTTTAAATCGTGATGGCGCTATTTTAGTTAAAATTCCATTCAGTAACTTGCTTGCCATTTTTTCAGTCATAAAGAATTGTTCACCTTCGTCTTCAAAATTCCAATCATCATCCAAAAAACCTTCATCATTGTGTTGTTTATCTGCATCATCAACTAAAGCATTCAACTAATTGAATAGCTTTGACAATTGTGATTTAGAAATTGACTTTCCTTTGCTGTTATGCCTAGCGTTCACATCAAAAGTCTTCTTGAAAGAGACATTGTGTGTTCCTCGTCTGGCCTTCCATATTCCTGTGCTGGAACCTCCTATCAATGGTTTTCTCGACCATGGTATGGTTTCATGAACTTGATCATCTGCTGTGTCAGTGTTCAAATGATCTTCTTCTTCAACAGAAGTCTCTTCAAGAGTTAATTGATCAACTGGTATGTTTTCAATGAGATTTTCATCGATTGGTTCAAGTGTTTTTTTTTGATGAGGTTGTTTCAGTTGCCTTCGTACTCTAGGTGGTTTTGGTGGTCTTTGAGACTGGTGGCGCCATCTGTTAGTACGATTTTCCGTATAGCGGCTGTAAGGTACTAGTACAGAAAATTAGCTGCTCAGCGTGTGGCGTATACTGTTGATTGTTGTTTTCCCTTGAGAAATAATCTCTGCAGACCCGGAACACAGATATTGGATCGGTGGGGTGGCCTCAATCAATCTGTGGATCACTCTGTAATGATCCGTCTAGCGCACTACTGCTAAGCGGCTAATATTATTTTAGAGTGAGAAAGAACTATGTGAGAGAGAAAGTGTACTTCTCTCTAACTGAAGTTCAGATTAGAATGATGTCAAATGTGGTGACCCAGGGGGTCTATTTATAGGCGTAGAATGTCCGAAATTCACGGGATACACGTGTCAATCACTGAATGGTTCTGTTACATGAAGCATCTGAAATGTCGGTGGCGTGTACTGACGTGGCTGCGTGCCGTTCACGCGCTGAGTTAAAGGGCTTATGCATAGAAGCTGCCTGTAGGGCTTACGCTTGACGCTGGGCAGCCTGCTAAACGCTGGGCGGCAACTCTGAAAACTGCCAAATTTCATTATGTCTTGTGCTCTTTGATCGAGTTTTCTGTATAAAAATGATGTTTTTATGCGTGTATCTCCTAGGATACACCATTAGATTGCAACTTTTAAATAAAACCTTCTCACAAGTGACGGATTCAGTAGTTGGGGTGAGAAACAAGGTCTTTAGATTATTACGGGGTTGTTGGACATTACGAAACCCTCGTCCTTTTGACGACATTACAACATGCTGCCTAGCCAATGGTCATAATGGTTATTTTCCATAAGACCAAGGATGGGAATTCGTCTTAGTAAAACCAGAATGCATGACTTGTTTCTGGACTTATGAATTACGTGTCTTTATTTCCTTTGCTGAACAACTTGCGTATTAACTAGATTTATCTTCAAAACTGTCCTGTATCATAGTGTACTATATTTCATGTTATATGTAATATAACGAAGTTGTAAGTTTGAAGAATATTCGTATGTGATATATTATTATAATCAGTTTTTCACATGGAATTGTAGTAGTTGAATTGTATATTAGCTACTAAGTATGAACTTAACGGGTAGGTAGTATCCGAATTTAAACTTATAAAACGCTAATATGAAGAAAAAGCTTTTATAAATGAGTTCATATTATGCTACGAAATACTATTGACTACTCTTAATATTCTGTATGATTAACTCGATTCAGTTGGCTATTTTGAAGGAAATGGCACCGACTACTCGACACACCATGAATATGAGCGAAGAGGAATTTCGTACCTTTCTTGTTGCAAACATAGCCACAGTACAGGCTGCGCTACATACAAACAATAACTCTGAATCTAGCAATGCAGCTAACGGCGCAAGAAATCATGTAGGATGCTCCTACAAAGAATTCACTGCTTGCAAACCTTTGGAATTTGATTTAACCGAAGGACCAATTGGATTGAAACGGTGGAACGAGAAATTCGAATCGGTGTTTGCCATAAGTAAGTGTACTGAAGAGGACAAAGTTAAGTACGCTACGCATACCTTCACAGGTACTGCGTTAATGTGGTGGAACACCTATCTTGAACAGGTAGGACAAAATGCTGCTTACGCACTACCGTGGTCGGCATTCAAGCAATTGATGAACGAGCAGTACTGTTCTAGAAACAAAGTCAATAAATTCAAGGCAGAACTTAGAGAGTTATGAACACAAGGGTTCGACGTTACCACATATGAACGACGATTCACAGAGTTGTGCCTATTGTGTCCGGGAGCATTCGAAGATGGAGAAGAGAAGATCGACGCGTTTATAAAAGGGTTACCAGTAAGGATTCAAGAAGATGTGAGTTCACACGAGCCCGCTTCTATACAGAAGGCAAGTCGAATGGCTCATAAACTCATAAATCAGATTGAGGGAAGAATTAAAGAGTAGGCGGCCGAAGAAGCCAACACGAAACAACTCAAGAGGAAGTGGGAGGAAAACAGTGACAAGAGTCACCAGTACAATAACAACAATTACAACCACAATCGCAACAACTATCCCAACAACTGCAACAACAATCACAACAATAACCGCAATCCTAACAATAACTACAACAAACATCCCAACAACAACAACTACTACAACAACCGTTTAAAAAAAATAACAATCCCAACAATAACCTCAATAACAGCAGCGGCAACAAAAACCAAAAACAGCCATGACAAAGGTGTGAAGAAAATCATCAGGGGTTTTGCACGACATTTTGCAGCAGGTGTAAAAGAAATGGTCATAGCGCGAAAAAGTGTGAGGTCAACGGACTAAAGTTTAACAGAACTAAAGGAACAAATAATGTCGGAACAAGTAATGCCGAAACGAATAGTGTCGGAGCAAGTAATACCAATGCTGTTTGTTATAAATGTGGAAAACCGGGCCACATTATTAGAAATTGCCCGAATAAGGGGAATACTAATGGGCAGGGCCGTGGAAGAGTTTTCAATATTAATGCGGTAGAAGCACAGGAAGACCCGGAGCTTGTTACGGGTATGTTTCTTAATGACGATAAATCTGCTTATGTTTTATTTGATTCGGGTGCGGATAGAAGCTATATGAGTAGAGAATTTTGTGCTAAATTAAGTTGCCCATTGACGCCTTTGGATAGTAAATTTTTACTCGAATTAGCAAACGGTAAATTAATTTCAGCAGATAAAATATGTCGGGAGAGAGAAATTAAACTGGGGGATGAAACGTTTAAAATTGATTTAATACCAGTCGAGTTAGGGAGTTTTGATGTAATAATTGGCATGGACTGGTTGAAAAAGGTGAGAGCAGAGGTCGTTTGTTACAAAAATGCGATTCGCATTATGCGTGAAAAAGGAAAACCTTTAATGGTGTACGGAGAAAAGAACAACGCGAAATTAAATCTTATTAGTAGTTTGAAGGCACAAAAACTAATAAGAAAAGGTTGTTACGTCATTCTAGCACACATTGAGGAAGTTAAACCTGAAGAAAAGAACATCAGTGATGTTCCCGTCGCAAAAAAATTTTCCGATGTATTTCTGAAAGAATTATCGGGATTACCCCCACATTGATCCGTTGAATTTCAAATAGACCTTGTACCAGGAGCTGCACCAATAGCTCGTGCTCCATACAGACTCGCACCCAGCAAAATGAAAGAATTACAAAGTCAGTTACAGGAACTTTTAGAGCGTGGTTTCATTCGACCAAGCACATCACCATGGGGAGCTCTTGTTTTGTTTGTCAAGAAGAAATATGGTACATTTAGGTTGTGTATCGACTACCGAGAGTTGAACAAACTTACCATCAAGAACCGCTACCCACTACCGAGAATCGACGACTTATTTGATCAACTACAAGGCTCGTCTGTTTATTCGAAGATCGATTTACGTTCTGGATATCATCAAATGCAGGTGAAGGAGGCTGATATTCCAAAGACTGCTTTTAGGACGCGTTACGGTCATTACGAGTTTATGGTTATGCTGTTTGGATTGACTAACGCACCAGCTGTGTTCATGGACCTCATGAACCGAGTGTGTGGGCCATATCTTAACAAGTTTGTCATTGTTTTCATCGATGACATACTTATTTACTTGAAGAATGATCAAGAGCACGAAAAACATTTGAGAAAAGTGCTAGAGTTGCTGAGAAAAGAAAAACTGTACGCTAAGTTTTCAAAGTGTGCATTTTGGTTGGAAGAAGTTCAATTCCTCGGTCACATAGTGAACAAAGAAGGTATTCAGGTGGATCCAGCAAAGATTGAAACCGTTGAAAAGTGGGAAACCTCGAAAACTCCGAAACACATACGCCAGTTTTTAGGACTAACTGGTTACTATAGAAGGTTCATCCAAGACTTTTCCAGAATATCAAAACCCTTGACTGCATTAACGCATAAAGGGAAGAAATTTGAATGGAAAAATGAACAAGAGAAAGCATTTCAATTGTTAAAGAAAAAGTTAACTACGGCACCTATATTGCCATTACATGAAGGGAATGATGATTTTGTGATATATTGTGATGCCTCAAAGCAAGGTCTCGGTTGTGTATTAATGCAACGAACGAAAGTAATTGCTTATGCATCTAGACAATTGAAGATTCACGAACAGAATTATACGACGCATGATTTGGAATTAGGCGCTGTTGTTTTTGCATTAAAGACTTGGAGGCACTACTTATATGGGGTCAAAAGTATTATATATACCGACCACAAAAGTCTTCAACACATATTTAATCAGAAACAACTGAATACGAGGAAGCGTAGGTGGATTGAATTATTGAATGATTACGACTTTGAGATTCGTTACCACCCGGGGAAGGCAAATGTGGTAGCCGACGCCTTGAGCAGAAAGGATAGAGAACCCATTCGAGTAAAAGCTATGAATATAATGATTCACACTAACCTTACTACTCAAATAAAGGAGGCGTAACAAGGAGTTTTAAAAGAGGGAAATTTAAAGGATGAAATACCCAAAGGATCGGAGAAGCATCTTAATATTCGGGAAGACGGAACCCGGTATAGGGCTGAAAGAATTTGGGTACTAAAATTTGAAGATATGAGAGAAATGGTACTTAGAGAAGCTCATAAAACTAGATACTCAATAAATCCTGGAACGGGGAAGATGTACAAGGATCTCAAAAAATATTTTTGGTGGCCAGGTATGAAAGCTGATTTTGCTAAATACGTAGGGGAATGTTTGACGTGATCTAAGGTTAAAGCGGAGCATCAGAAACCATCAGGTCTACTTCAATAACCCGAGATCCCGGAATGGAAATGGGAAAACATTACCATGGATTTCATCACTAAATTGCCAAGGACTGCAAGTGGTTTTGATACTATTTGGGTAATAGTTGATCGTCTCACCAAATCAGAACACTTCCTGCTAATAAGAGAAGATGACAAGATGGAGAAGTTTGCACGACTGTATTTAAAGGAAGTCGTCTCCAGACATGGAATACCAATCTCTATTATCTCTGATAGGGATGTCAGATTTATTTCAAGATTCTGGCAGACATTACAGCAAGCATTAGGAACTCGTCTAGATATGAGTACTGCCTATCATCCACAAACTGATGGGCAGAGCGAAAGGAAGATACAAACGCTTGAAGACATGCTACAATCATGTGTTATTGATTTCGGAAACAGTTGGGATCGACATCTACCGTTAGCAGAATTTTCCTACAACAACAGCTACCATTCAAGCATTGAGATGGCGCCGTTTGAACCACTTTATGGTAGAAAGTGCAGGTCTCCGATTTATTAGAGTGAAGTGGGGGATAGACAGATTACGGATCCGGAGATAATACAAGAAACTACCGAGAAGATCATCCAAATTCAACAACGGTTGAAAACCGCCCAAAGTCGACAAAAGAGCTACACCGACATTAAAAGAAAAGATATAGAATTTGAAATTAGAGAGATGGTCATGCTTAAGGTTGCACCTTGGAAAGGCGTTGTTCGATTTGGTAAACGAGGGAAACTAAATCCAAGGTATATTGGACCATTCAACATTATTGATCGTGTCAGACCAGTAGCTTACTGACTTGAGTTACCTCAACAACTCACGGCTGTACATAACACTTACCACGTCTCGAATTTGAAGAATTTTTTTGCTAAAGAAGATCTCACTATTCCGTTAGACGAAATCCAAATCAACAAAAAACTTCAATTCATCGAAGAACCCTTCGAAATAATGGATCGTGAGGTTAAAAGACTTAAACAAAACAAGATACCAATTGTTAAGGTTCGATGGAATGCTCGTAGAGGACCCGAGTTCACCTGGGAACGAGAAGATCAGATGAAGAAGAAATACCCGCACTTATTTCCAGAAGATACGTCAACACCTCCAACTGCTTAAAATTTCGGGACGAAATTTATTTAACGGATAGGTACTGTAGTGACCCGAACTTTTCCATGTTTATATATATTAAATGAAATTGATATTTACATGATTAAGTGTTTCCAACATGTTAAGCAATCAAACTTGTTAAGACTTGATTAATTGAAATAGGTTTCATATAGACAATTGACCACCCAAGTTGACCGGTGATTCACGAACGTTAAAACTTGTAAAAACTATATGATGACATATATATGATTATATATATATAGTTAACATGATATTATTATAAGTAAGTATCTCATTAGGTATTTTAACAATGAGTTATATACATAAAATTGTGTTTATTGAACTAAGAAACTCGAAATGATATATATAACGATTATCGTTATAACAACGTCTTACTAATTACATATGAATCATATTAAGATATTGTTACACTATGTTTAATCATAATAAATGATAAGTAAACATGTCATTATGTATATTAACAATGAACTACATATGTAAAAACAAGACTACTAACTTAAGGATTTCGAAACGAGACATATATGTAACGATTATCGTTGTAACGACATTTAAATGTATATATTTCATATTAAGATATATTAATATATCAAAATATCATGATAATATAATAATTTAACATCTCATTAGAGATAATAAACATTGAGTTAACAACATTTAACAAGATCGTTAACTTAAAGGTTTCAAATCAACATTTACATGTAACGACTAACGATGACTTAACGACTCAGTTAAAATGTATACACATGTAGTGTTTTAATATGTATTCATACACTTTTTAAAGACTTAAATACACTTATCAAAATACTTCTACTTAACAAAAATGCTTACAATTACATCCTCGTTCAGTTTCATCAACAATTCTACTCGTATGCACCCGTATTTGTACTCGTACAATACACAGCTTCTAAATGTATGTACTATTGGTATATACACTCCAATTATCAACTCTTAGCAGCCCATGTGAGTCACCTAACACATGTGGGAACCATCATTTGGCAACTAGCATGAAATATCTCATAAAATTACAAAAATATTAGTAATCATTCATGACTTATTTACATGAAAACAAAATTACATATCCTTTATATCTAATCCATATACCAACGACCAAAAACACCTACAAACACTTTCATTCTTCAATTTTCTTCATCTAATTTATCTCTCTCATGTTCCATCTTCAAGTTCTAAGTGTTCTTCATAAATTCTACAAGTTCTAGTTTCATAAAATCAAGAATACTTCCAAGTTTACTAGCTCACTTCCAATCTTGTAAAGTGATCATCCAACCTCAAGAAATCCTTGTTGTTTACAGTAAGATATCATTCTAAATCAAGGTAATACTCATATGCAAACTTTGATTCAGTTCCTATAACTATAACTATCTTAATTCGAGTTATAATCTTACTTGAACTTGTTTTCGTGTCATGATTCTACTTCAAGAACTTTCAAGCCATCCAAGATCCTTTGAAGCTAGATCATTTCTTGTCACTTCCAGTAGGTTTACCTACTAAACTTGAGGTAGTAATGATGTTCATAACATCATTCGATTCATACATATAAAACTATCTTATTCGAAGATTTGAACATGTAATCACTAGAACATAGTTTAGTTAATTCTAAACTTATTCGCAAACAAAAGTTAATCCTTCTAACTTGACTTTTAAAATCAACTAAACACATTTTCTATATCTATATGATATGCTAACTTAATGATTTAAAATCGGAAAACACGAAAAACACCGTAAAATCGGATATACGCCGTCGTAGTAACATCGCGGGCTGTTTTGGGTTAGTTAATTAAAAACTATGATAAACTTTGATTTAAAAGTTGTTCTTCTGGAAAAATGATTTTTCTTATGAACATGAAACTATATCCAAAAATCATGGTTAAACTCAAAGTGGAAGTATGTTTTTCAAAATGGTCATCAAGACGTCGTTCTTTCGACTGAAATGACTACCTCTTATTAAAACGACTTGTAACTTATATTTCCGACTATAAACCTATACTTTTTCTGTTTAGATTCATAAAATAGAGTTCAATATGAAACCATAGCAATTTGATTCACTCAAAACGGATTTAAAACGAAGAAGTTATGGGCAAAACAAGATTGGATATTTTTTTTGATTGTTTTAGCTACGGGAAATATTGTAACAATTCTATACAAATCATATCCTAGCTAACTTATATTGTATTATACATGTATTCTAATATATTATGTAATCTTGGGATACCATAGACACGTATGCAAATGTTTTGACATATCATATCGACCCATGTATATATATTATTTGGAACAACCATAGACACTCTCTATGCAGTAATGTTGGAGTTAGCTATATAGGGTTGAGGTTGATTCCAAAACTATATACTTTGAGTTGTGATCTAGCCTGAGACGTGTATACACTGGGTCGTGGATTGATTCAAGATAATATATATCGATTTATTTCTTTACATCTAACTGTGGACAACTAGTTGTAGGTTACTAACGAGGACAGCTGACTTAATAAACTTAAAATAGTAAAAAAAGTATTAAAAATGTTGTAAATATAGTTTGAACATACTTTGATATATATGTATATATTTGTTATAGGTTCGTGAATCGACCAGTGGCCAAGTCTTACTTCCCGACGAAGTAAAAATCTGTGAAAGTGAGTTATAGTCCCACTTTTAAAATCTAATATTTTGGAATGAGAATACATGCAGTTTTATAAATGTTTTATGAAATAGACACAAGTAATTGAAACTACATTATATGGGTGAATGATCGAAGCCGAATATGCCCCTTTTGCTTGGTAACCTAAGAATTAGTAAACCGATCTACTAATGCACGTGAATCCTAAAGATAGATCTATTGGGCCTAACGAACCCCATCCAAAGTACCGGATGCTTTAGTACTTCGAATTCGTTTATATCATGTCCGAAGGATTTCCCGGAATGATAGGGGATATTCTTATATGCATCTTATTAATGTCGTTTACCAGGTGTTCACCATATGAATGAATTTTATCTCTATGTATGGGATGTATATTGAAATATGAAATCTTGTGGTCTACTATTATGATTTGATAATATATAGGTTAAACCTATAACTCACCAACATTTTTGTTGACGTTTTAAGCATGTTTATTCTCAGGTGATTATTAAGAGCTTCCGCTGTTGCATACTAAAATAAGGACAAGATTTGGAGTCCATGCTTGTATGATATTATGTAAAAACTGCATTCAAGAAACTTATTTTTGATGTAATATATTCTTATTGTAAACCATCATGTAATGGTCGTGTGTAAACGGTATATTTTAGATTATCATTATTTGATAATCTACGTAATGCTTTTTAAACCTTTATTGATAAAATAAAGGTTATGGTTGTTTTAAAAATGAATGCAGTCTTTGAAAAACGTCTCATATAGAGGTCAAAACCTCGCGATGAAATCAATTAATATGGAACGTTTATAATCAATATGAACGGGACATTTCAGGCCTCTCATTTATAGGTTGTTGATTCTCTGCCATTTGCTCTAGCCTTTGTAATTTTCACTTGTGACCTTGCCCAAGGAATCTTTACATTGTGTTAGCGTGAATTATGCAAATCAATAATCAAGACCGGGTCGGGGTGGTTGATCACTTGATTGCTAAAGTGAAAGACGATCATCGGGGCCCAAAACAAACAACAACACCCCAATCCTCCTCATTGCACTCGATCCTTGATCCAATTCCTTAAGGAAGACGGATCTCGGCTCGATCATTCACTGTTTACCGTTTATACTTGGAATGTGAATACATACTGTTTGAAGAAGATTTTACAACTAGACACGATGATGTAGAAACAAACTTCGCATTGCATGACTTACAGACTAAAAATACCTTAGTTCGAATATGTTAAATTACTTATGTAAGCGCGAATCATATGGACAGACCTGTTAGGTTTGACGCCTCACTGCTACATATTGTGGTGCTTATTACTTCGTAAACTCTACACCTAGTTCGTGTATGCAAAAGTATAGGGTAAAGGAAATGGCATAGGAAACAACACGTAGTGTTAAGCTTCATATTTTGAGTTCTCATGAGATGCATACACTTCAGAAAATATTGTTGATAAATATCGTGGTCTACAAACATTTGAGTGATGACATTTGTGGTCTACAAACATTTGAACTATGATATTTTATTCTCCACAAACATTGGAACTATGACATTTTGTTGTCTACAAAAATTTGAACTATGACGTTTTGTTGTCTATAAACATTTAAACTACGAAAGTTTTATGGCCTATCTTTATTACTATTGTGAAATTTAGCCTATAACTCATCAACTTTATGCTGACCTTTAGCATGTCTTATTCGCAGGTACTAGATGATTTGCTTTCGCTGTTTTCTTAAATGTCGCATGCTGCATAACTGGAGATCCAGTTGTTGTTTTAAAAGCACTTTATCTTATTAGCATTGATTTTAACTATTGTTACTAAAAAGCGTACCATATTACTTTTAAATGATTACTTTTTACGGTAACTTTCTATTTTGGGAAACATTGTTATAATAAATGCAAATATTTTGGGAAAACATCTCATATATAGGGCGTAATCATTATGTTGTGGGACCGAATGGTAACATTTCGTTAAATGGAATTTGACAGGGTGTTTCACACTATAAGATAAATTATAGTCCATAGTGTTTATCAAATACTTCAATACCCGCCTAATTGCTTTCCAATATTGAATAATAGGATTACTAGTATATCTACTCAATTTTCCCACAGATAAAAGCAATATTGACCTTGTACAAGTTATGGCATACATCAAACAGCCAATCACCTGAAAATACTCAAGTTCTGATACAACTTCTCCTTTTTTAGGCATAACCTTCTCACTGAGATCCACATGTGTACTCACAGGTGTCCAATCAAAGCAATTGGACTTCTTTAACACCTTCTCAATATAATGAGTTTGAGAAATCAAAATTCCTTTGCTTTCAGGTTTGACCATAATACCAAGGATAACGTCAGCCTCCCCCATATCCTTCGTGCAGAACTTTGATGATAAAAACTCTTTTGTTAAGACAACCTCCATTTGGTTAGTCCCAAAGATTAGCATATCAGTAACATATAGACTGTGACGACCCGCCAAAATTACTATTGACGGCGCCGTCAACTTAGGTCTCGTTACGTGGTCATAAGTCTTTGAAACAAAGTTTGACCAAAATATGTCGCATTCATTTTAAATGTAAGGATGTTTCAAGGTTTACAAAAGTAGTTCGACAACTAGTTATGTTACAACGTTTAAGTACAAATGAAACCTATGCGACACATTTTAAATAAAGTCAAAAGACACTCCATGTATGTATGTATACTCAACATCCAAGCAAGTATCAAAATAGTGTGCGGAAGCATGTACCACTTAGCATTCAAGGACATGAGAAAAACATAGAAAATCTGTCAACGAAAATGTTGGTGAAATCATAGGAGTAAGTATGTTATATTGAACCACAAGATTTATAACGTTGAAATAGAAGTAAACCATTCTAAAAGTTGTTGTATCACGAGTACCCAATTATCACGGCTTAACTGTATACAAACCTCAGCATCATAGTGTTAGAACTACACTATACTCAAAATTACATTTCATCCACCAACGGTAGCTAACCGTCCGAATGAGGGATTGTCAAACCCGTATGGATCCACACACTACAAGTGTAACTAATGATAATTGAATTGAGGCTTTTCGTTCTAACTCGTACGTAGAATGTTTGTTTTCGTACTTGTGTTCACTTTGTAAAATGAAACGTTTATGTTTTCTCATCCCAAGTATAAGTGTAAAAGAGTAAAAGTGGGACTATGATCTCACCTTGAGTGCACGAGTAAAAAGGTAGTCCACAAAGTAAACGTGTGCAAGAACGAATGCTAGTCTTGACCTAAACAAGTAGGTTGTATTAATAATGGTAAAATATGATTTAACAACCCGTCAAAAATCCCTTTAACGGAATGTTAACTCTGGTCCCAGTGCTTGGATTGAAACGTAACAACAATATTCTACAGTAGAAGCAATTAATACCTGAGAATAAAACACGCAAAACAGATCAACAATAATGTTGAGTGAATCTACAGGTTTTAGGTAAACAATTCAGTATGTTTAGGAAACGATTTTCAGAAAATGTTTAGTTGTGGAAGACCACCAAAGTTTGATGTCAAAAGTTACATAAAACAATGTCAAGTGTTAACTGTTCGTAATCAGCGATGTCAAGTTTCAAATGTGTGTGACATCAAAAATAGTTTCACTTCATGTATTTGTAGACATTACCATGTCTAGTTTCAAATGTTTGTAAATCACAGTTTTAAATAACATTGTATAGTATCAAAAAAACAGTTATCAGAAAATAGTTTAAGTTCCTTGACCACGAGATTTTACAAGTACAACTTCGAGTTGCAAAACATTTGATCTATGAGCACCTGAATACTAGCAATGACCCGAGTATAAAAAACCACTACACTCGCCTTTAACTCATAAAATGTTATACAATTGTTCGAGTGTATTTAATGTTTAAAGTAAATGCAGCACAGTTAATATTGTAGGGTGAGGTTGTTAACCTAAAATCTGTCCATCTAAATTGTGCTTACTCTGATGGTATTAAAAGTATTCAAGCTAGAGGCTTTGTGAACAAACTCAGTATGCATATATAGTACTCGTGTCAATACAAAAAGCATTTGATAATGTAAGTGCAACAGCGTGTATTCTCATCCCTAAAAACATGTAAAAAGCGGGACTGTAGACTCACCTTTGAATACAGCTCGGATTGAAAAGTGGACAATTAACTTGTACGGATTATAGCCAAGTAATGCAACCTAAGTATACGTATTTAGGTTGGTCAATAAATATGTCCTAAACAAATGTGGTTTCATAGTATAAGTTGTCTTATTGCTCGACTCGACGCGTTTCAAAGTAAAAGTCAACATATAGTCAACTAGATCATGCAAGTCAAACGAAGTCAACCAAAGTCAAACCAAAGTCAAACTTGGTCAAAGTAGTCAACTAAGGTCAACATCAGTAGGTTCATGTCAAATGTCGGTCAACATGTCAAACCTAAGTCAAACAACACGTTTTAGATCATGAATGGTCAATTTCACAATTTCAGTTTATCGTTGTGCACAAAGTTCATGTACATGTAGCAAACTTAGCATATTATCTTATAGTACAAAATTCATGCAAACATGGCAAACTCCATATCATAAGTACATCTTATAAACTTTCTAAAAAGTCTAAGCACACTATCATACGATTCCTAGAACTCACGTAGCATGCAACACAATCAAGTTCAGTTTCTGTTTGCGTATCAGTTTTGTAAAAATTCTCATTTAATTTAGAAAATTGTAATTAATGAACGGCTAATTGGAGATGACTCTAAACACCTCAAATTATCAGTGGTAAAATAATCAAAGAATTTCATGTAGCAAATTTGTACAGTTTTGACCAACTTGACAGACTTTCTGATTTAGACAGAATTCAGACAATCGGTTTCGGCGCGCATGTAGCACATAGAAAACAAAGCATTCAGAGCTTAACATGCAAAC
This sequence comes from Rutidosis leptorrhynchoides, assembly GCF_046630445.1. Classification (NCBI taxonomy): domain Eukaryota; kingdom Viridiplantae; phylum Streptophyta; class Magnoliopsida; order Asterales; family Asteraceae; genus Rutidosis; species Rutidosis leptorrhynchoides. The sequence goes on from NC_092343.1 coordinate 245,333,477, forward strand.
AAGATATGCTAAGTAATACATATACTACTACATACCAGAAGCATAAAGTCCAATTCAACACCTACTTCATGTTAGACATTTATTTGTGCAAAATAAACAGATTTGTTCCTATTCAGGTAGTCGTTTTCGGAGTTAAATATACGAATATCTAGAAACATTTATCATATGAAGTCTACATGAATTATCAATTACTAATCATGTACTTTACATAATATAAAAGCTTGGTCATCAAAAACAATGTTAAATGGTCGTTTGGTTCATAAACAAATTTCTAGTCAACACGTTGTAGCACGAACATTCAAGTAATAATAAAATGATTTTTACAAATCCGTTTACTATGATATCCTAGTCCGTTTTATGTGTTTTTCAGTTCTCTATCCAACCAACATCAGTTCATAAGCCAATTCATAACACACAAATTGCAGTTTTCGTTTTGTTGCATAATTACATACCGAAACTTCAAACGATCATAACTTAGGCTATACTAAACGAAATCATGTGATTCAAGTGAGCAAATTCAATAGTTTTTCATTAGCTATCCATCTAAACACTTTTCATTTACAGAAAACCAAGTCACAAAACCAGTAGCATAGCAATACAATTCGTGATAAAACCCTAATTCGCAATTCAGACAATATAACGACTAATTACATGTACAAACACGACCAACTGAGCAATAGAACATCTAAATATTATGATTAACAATTAAATTTGGAAAAATAGAGTTTTTAATAATCATACCCTAATCAATAAATTGTTGGTATGGATGTGTAGAGCTTGATGAAAGGAATCCAAATATGTAATTTAATTGCTAGGAAAGAAGCTTGATGATGGTTAATTGATGATGTTTTTGTTTGATGAAGATGATGATGCTTTGAGATTAAGATGATGATGATGATTATGATGATGATGATGCTTTGATGATGGTACTAGTACCATTCGTGAGATGTGATTTTTTTTTATTTTATTGTGCTAAATGAACTAAATACCTAATTCCATATTATCTAGCTAATTTAATTATACATGGGTAAATAAATAAATAAATGATGGCTAAAGCCTTGAGCTTTCAATTTAAATCAATGCCACATGTGGATTTCATTCTATTATTTTTGTTACTCGTATGGATTATATAAGTTGGTTATGTATGTTTCATAACAATGGTAATTATAATTATTGTTATCATTAGAAAGTCTAAGTGAGCTATCAATTAATATTTTTCGATTATATTATTTCACATATAAGTATCTACATTTTTTATTTAAACTAGTTAATAGTTATTAGTTTAGTCCTTATAACACATCTTTTAAAATGATTTTGTTTGACTGTACATCAACAAACTTTATCTACTCTTCCAACATCAACTTGGTAAACTTATAATTATTCACCTTGATTTTTATTTGTAGTTGAAGACTACATATCATAAAAATATAATTAATATATTAGTTACCTTTACTTATGTAGTGACCCGAACTTTTCCATGTTTATATACATTAATTGAGATTGATGTTTACATGATTAAATGTTTCCAACATGTTAAGCAATCAAACTTGTTAAGACTTGATTAATTGAAATAGGTTTCATATAGACAATTGACCCCCCAAGTTGACCGGTGATTCACGAACGTTAAAACTTGTAAAAAAACTATATGATGACATATATATGGTTATATATATAGTTAACATGATATTATGATAAGTAAACATATCATTAATTATATTAACAATGAACTACATATGTAAAAACAAGACTACTAACTTAATGATTTTGAAACGAGACATATATGTAACGTTTATCGTTGTAACGACATTTAATGTATATATATCATATTAAGAGATATTCGTACATCATAATATCATGATAATATAATAATTTAAAATCTCTTTTGATATTATAAACATTGGGTTAACAACATTTAACAAGATCGTTAACCTAAAGGTTTCAAAACAACACTTACATGTAACGACTAACGATGACTTAACGACTCAGTTAAAATGTATATACATGTAGTGTTTTAATATGTATTTATACACTTTTGAAAGACTTCAATACACTTATCAAAATACTTCTACTTAACAAAAATGCTTACAATTACATTCTCGTTCAGTTTCATCAACAATTCTACTCGTATGCACCCGTATTCATACTCGTACAATACACAGCTTTTAGATGTATGTACTATTGGTATATACACTCCAATGATCAGCTCTTAGCAGCCCATGTGAGTCACCTAACACATGTGGGAACCATCATTTGGCAACTAGCATGAAATATCTCATAAGATTACAAAAATATGAGTAATCATTCATGACTTATTTACATGAAAACAAAATTACATATCCTTTATATCTAATCCATACACCAACGACCAAAAACACCTACAAACACTTTCATTCTTCAATTTTCTTCATCTAATTGAACTCTCTCAAGTTCTATCTTCAAGTTCTAAGTGTTCTTCATAAATTCCAAAAGTTCTAGTTTCATAAAATCAAGAATACTTTCAAGTTTGCTAGCTCACTTCCAATCTTGTAAGGTGATCATCCAACCTCAAGAAATCTTTGTTTCTTACAGTAGGTTATCATTCTAATACAAGGTAATAATCATATTCAAACTTTGGTTCAATTTCTATAACTATAACAATCTTATTTCAAGTGATGATCTTACTTGAACTTGTTTTCGTGTCATGATTCTGCTTCAAGAACTTTGAGCCATCCAAGGATCCATTGAAGCTAGATCCATTTTTCTCTTTTCCAGTAGGTTCATCCAAGGAACTTAAGGTAGTAATGATGTTCATAACATCATTCGATTCATACATATAAAGCTATCTTATTCGAAGGTTTAAACTTGTAATCACTAGAACATAGTTTAGTTAATTCTAAACTTGTTCGCAAATAAAAGTTAATCCTTCTAACTTGACTTTTAAAATCAACTAAACACATGATCTATATCTATATGATATGCTAACTTAATGATTTAAAACCTGGAAACACGAAAAACACCGTAAAACCGGATTTACGCCGTCGTAGTAACACCGCGGGCTGTTTTGGGTTAGTTAATTAAAAACTATGATAAACTTTGATTTAAAAGTTGTTATTCTGAGAAAATGATTTTTATTATGAACATGAAACTATATCCAAAAATTATGGTTAAACTCAAAGTGGAAGTATGTTTTCTAAAATGGTCATCTAGACGTCGTTCTTTCGACTGAAATGACTACCTTTACAAAAACGACTTGTAACTTATTTTTCCGACTATAAACCTATACTTTTTCTGTTTAGATTCATAAAATAGAGTTCAATATGAAACCATAGCAATTTGATTCACTCAAAACGGATTTAAAATGAAGAAGTTATGGGTAAAACAAGATTGGATAATTTTTCTCATTTTAGCTACGTGAAAATTGGTAACAAATCTATTCCAACCATAACTTAATCAACTTGTATTATATATTATGTAATCTTGAGATACCATAGACACGTATACAATGTTTCGACCTATCATGTCGACACATCTATATATATTTCGGAACAACCATGGACACTCTATATGTGAATGTTGGAGTTAGCTATACAGGGTTGAGGTTGATTCCAAAATATATATAGTTTGAGTTGTGATCAATACTGAGATACGTATACACTGGGTCGTGGATTGATTCAAGATAATATTTATCGATTTATTTCTGTACATCTAACTGTGGACAACTAGTTGTAGGTTACTAACGAGGACAGCTGACTTAATAAACTTAAAACATCAAAATATATTAAAAGTGTTGTAAATATATTTTGAACATACTTTGATATATATGTATATATTGTTATAGGTTCGTGAATCAACCAGTGGCCAAGTCTTACTTCCCGACGAAGTAAAAATCTGTGAAAGTGAGTTATAGTCCCATTTTTAAAATCTATTATTTTTGGGATGAGAATACATGCAGGTTTTATAAATGATTTACAAAATAGACACAAGTACGTGAAACTACATTCTATGGTTGAATTATCGAAATCGAATATGCCCCTTTTTATTAAGTCTGGTAATCTAAGAATTAGGGAACAGACACCCTAATTGACGCGAATCCTAAAGATAGATCTATTGGGCCTAACAAACCCCATCCAAAGTACCGGATGCTTTAGTACTTCGAAATTTATATCATATCCGAAGGGTGTCCCGGAATGATGGGGATATTCTTATATATGCATCTTGTTATTGTCGGTTACCAGGTGTTCACCATATGAATGATTTTTATCTCTATGTATGGGATGTGTATTGAAATATGAAATCTTGTGGTCTATTGTTACGATTTGATATATATAGGTTAAACCTATAACTCACCAACATTTTTGTTGACATTTTAAGCATGTTTATTCTCAGGTGATTATTAAGAGCTTCCGCTGTCGCATACTTAAATAAGGACAAGATTTGGAGTCCATGCTTGTATGATATTGTGTAAAAACTGCATTCAAGAAACTTATTTTGTTGTAACATATTTGTATTGTAAACCATTATGTAATGGTCGTGTGTAAACAGGATATTTTAGATTATCATTATTTGATAATCTACGTAAAGCTTTTTAAACCTTTATTGATGAAATAAAGGTTATGGTTTGTTTAAAAATGAATGCAGTCTTTGATAAACGTCTCATATAGAGGTCAAAACCTCGCAACGAAATCAATTAATATGGAACGTTTTTAATCAATAAGAACGGGACATTTCAGTTGGTATCCGAGCGTTGGTCTTAGAGAACCAGAAAATTTGCATTAGTGTGTTTTATCGAGTTTGTTAGGATGCATTAGTGAGTCTGGACTTCGACCGTGTTTTCTTTAAAAATGATTGCTTAACATTTTTGTTGGAAACTATATATTTTTAACATATGAATATTATGTGATATATTAATCTCTTAACGTGTTTGATATTATGTGATAGATGTCTACCTCTAGAACAAGTCCCATTGACTCACCTAATAATAATGAAGAGTCAAATGTAAATTGGAATAATTTGTGGACTGATTCACAAGTTCCCGAAGAGGAACCGGAAGAAGAGTCGGAACCGGAAGAAGAATCGGAACCGGAAGAAGAATCGGAACCGGATGAAGAAATAGAACCGGTGGGGGAAATAATAAAACGGTTAAGTAAAAGAAAATCCTCAACCAACCGACCAAAGTTAATTATGGTCAATGGTGTTTCCGCCAAGGAAGCAAAATATTGGGAGGATTACCAATTCTCTGATGAATCGGATTCCGACGAGAATTCCGATGATGTTATAGAAATTACCCCAACTGAATTTAAAAAGGCAAAAGAAAATAATAAGGGAAAGGGCATAAAAATAGAGAAATCTAATTCCAACCCCGATGAACTTTATATGTATCGTCAACCCCCGAAGTCCTTAAGTTGTAACAATGACCCGGGAACCTCTAAACCACCAGGTTTTTCTAAACCAATGTGGACAACGACGGTTCGTATTAGGGGAACATCATATATCCCTAGAAACTTGGCAAAACGAACCAAAACCGAAGAAGAAGAAACGAGCGAGTCGGAATAAGATAGTTGTATTCGTGTGGTGTAATATATGGAATATAGTGTTCTTATGCTTTATGATATATGTAAAAATTGCTTGTATTAATAAGTATTTTTTTTATGAATCTAACTCTTGTCTATTTTACAGTTTAAAAATACAAAATGGATAGACAACCCAATATTTTAAGAGACCTACCCGGAGACATGATTGATGAAATCTTGTCTAGAGTCGGCCAGAATTCTTCGGCACAACTATTTAAGGCGAGATCAGTTTGTAAGACATTCGAAGAACGTTCCAAGAATGTCTTGGTTTATAAGAGACTTTCGTTTGAAAGATGGGGGATATCACATTGGGAAACCCATAAGTTACGATGTGTTTACTTTGACGCATATATTGCGGGGAACCCAAATGCTATTTTACGCAACGGGTTAAGAAATTATTTTGACTCAATATATCCGAATATTGGACTTCGTGATTTAGAAAAAGCGGCTAACATGCAACATAAAGAAGCATGTTATGCTTACGGATTAGTAATGTTCGCTTCTCACCAAAGTGAGAACAAGAACATCGGGCTACAACTATTAAACAAAACGTTTCCACAAGTGACGGAGTCGGTAATTGGGGTAAGAAATGAGGTTTTTAGATTATTACGGGACTGTTGGACATTACGTAACCCTCGTCCCTTTGATGACGTTACAACACGCTGTCTTATCAACGGCCATAACGGTTATGTTGCACAAGACCAAGGATGGGAAGTAGTCCTAGTAAAACCAGAATGCATGACTTGTTTCTGGACGTATGAATTACGTGTCTTTATTGCCTTTGCCGAACGACTTGTGTACTAGCTAGAATTGTCTTCACAACTATCTTGTATCAAAGTTATTGTGTGCTATATTTCATGCTTTATGTAAAATAAGCGGTATTGTAAGTTTGTAAAATATTGTATAAAAGTTTGAACGTGAAATATTATTACAATCAGTTTTTCATATAGAATTGTAGTAGTTGAATTGTATATTAGCTACTAAGTATGAACTTAACGGGTAGGTACTACCCGAATTTAAACTTATAAAACGCTAATATGAAGAAAAAGCTTTTATAAATGAGTTCATATTATGCTACGAAATACTATTAACTACTCTTAATATTCTGTATGATTAACTTGTTCCATTTAACTATTTTGAAGGAAATGGCACCGACTACTCGACACACCGTGAATATGAATGAAGAGGAATTCCGTACTTTTCTAGCTTCAAACATAGCCGCAGTACAGGCTGCGCTACATACCAACAATAACCTTGGATCTAGCAGTACAGGAAATCGTGTAGGATGCACCTACAAAGAATTCACTGCCTGCAAACCTTTGGAATTTGATGGAACCGAAGGACCAATCGGATTGAAACGGTGGACCGAGAAGGTTGAATCGGTGTTTGCCATAAGTAAGTGTACTGAAGAGGACAAAGTGAAGTACGCTACGCATACCTTCACAGGTTCTGCGTTAACATGGTGGAATACCTATCTAGAGCAAGTGGGACAAGACGATGCGTACGCACTACCGTGGTCAGCATTCAAGCACTTGATGAACGAGAAGTACCATCCCAGGACCGAGGTCAATAAGCTCAAGACAGAACTTAGAGGGTTACGAACCCAAGGATTTGATATTACCACGTATGAAAGACGATTCACAGAATTGTGCCTATTGTGTCCGGGAGCGTTCGAAGATGAGGAAGAGAAGATCGACGCGTTTGTGAAAGGATTACCGAAAAGAATCCAAGAAGATATAAGTTCACACGAGCCCGCCTCCATACAACAGGCATGTAGAATGGCTCACAAACTAGTGAACCAGATTGAAGAAAGAATTAAAGAACAGACTGCTGAAGAGGCCAATGTGAAGCAAGTCAAAAGAAAGTGGGAGGAAAACGGTGATAAGAATCACCAATACAACAACAACAGCAATTACAACAATAATCGCAACAATTATCCCAACAATCGCAACATCAATCGCAACTACAACAAACGGCCCAACAACAACAACAACAACTACAACAATCATCCCAACAACAATAATAACCGCAACAACAACAACAATCAGAAGCAGCTATGCCAAAGGTGTGAAAAGAATCACTCGGGGTTCTGCACCAAATTTTGCAACAAGTGTAAAAGAAATGGTCATAGTGCGGCGAAGTGTGAGGTCTACGGACCAGGGGTTAATAGAACAAAAGGAACAAATGGTGTCGGAACGAGTAATGTCGGAGCAAGTAGTGTCGGAGCAAGTTATGCCAATCTAGTTTGTTATAAATGTGGAAAACCGGGCCACATTATTAGAAATTGCCCGAACCAGGAGAACACGAATGGACAAGGCCGCGGAAGAGTTTTCAATATTAATGCGGCAGAGGCACAAGAAGACCCGGAGCTTGTTACGGGTACGTTTCTTATTGACAATAAATCTGCTTACGTTTTATTTGATTCGGGTGCGGATAGAAGCTATATGAGTAGAGATTTTTGTGCTAAATTAAGTTGTCCATTGACGCCTTTGGATAGTAAATTTTTACTCGAATTAGCAAATGGTAAATTAATTTCAGCAGATAATATATGTCGGAATCGAGAAATTAAACTGGTTAGCGAAACATTTAAGATTGATTTGATACCAGTAGAGTTAGGGAGTTTTGATGTGATAATCGGTATGGACTGGTTGAAAGAAGTGAAAGCGGAGATCGTTTGTTACAAAAATGCAATTCGCATTATACGAGAAAAAGGAAAACCCTTAATGGTGTACGGAGAAAAGGGCAACACGAAGCTACATCTTATTAGTAATTTGAAGGCACAAAAACTAATAAGAAAAGGTTGCTATGCTGTTCTAGCACACGTCGAGAAAGTACAAACTGAAGAAAAGAGCATCAATGATGTTCCCATTGCAAAAGAATTTCCCGATGTATTTCCGAAAGAATTACCGGGATTACCCCCACATCGATCCGTTGAATTTCAAATAGATCTTGTACCAGGAGCTGCACCAATAGCTCGTGCTCCTTACAGACTCGCACCCAGCGAGATGAAAGAACTGCAAAGCCAATTACAAGAACTTTTGGAGCGTGGTTTCATTCGACCAAGCACATCACCGTGGGGAGCTCCTGTTTTGTTTGTCAAGAAGAAAGATGGTACATTCAGGTTGTGTATCGACTACCGAGAGTTGAACAAACTTACCATCAAGAACCGCTACCCACTACCGAGAATCGACGACTTATTTGATCAACTACAAGGCTCGTCTGTTTATTCAAAGATTGACTTACGTTCCGGGTATCATCAAATGCGGGTGAAAGAAGATGATATTCCAAAGACTGCTTTCAGAACACGTTACGGTCATTACGAGTTTATGGTCATGCCGTTTGGTTTAACTAATGCACCAGCTGTGTTCATGGACCTTATGAACCGAGTGTGTGGACCATACCTTGACAAGTTTGTCATTGTTTTCATTGATGACATACTTATTTACTCAAAGAATGACCAAGAACACGGTGAACATTTGAGAAAGGTGTTAGAAGTATTGAGGAAGGAAGAATTGTACGCTAAGTTTTCAAAGTGTGCATTTTGGTTGGAAGAAGTTCAATTCCTCGGTCACATAGTGAACAAAGAAGGTATTAAGGTGGATCCGGCAAAGATAGAAACTGTTGAAAAGTGGGAAACCCCGAAAACTCCGAAACACATACGCCAGTTTTTAGGACTAGCTGGTTACTATAGAAGGTTCATCCAAGACTTTTCCAGAATAGCAAAACCCTTGACTGCATTAACGCATAAAGGGAAGAAATTTGAATGGAATGATGAACAAGAGAAAGCGTTTCAGTTATTGAAGAAAAAGCTAACTACGGCACCTATATTGTCATTGCCTGAAGGGAATGATGATTTTGTGATTTATTGTGATGCATCAAAGCAAGGTCTCGGTTGTGTATTAATGCAACGAACGAAGGTGATTGCTTATGCGTCTAGACAATTGAAGATTCACGAACAAAATTATACGACGCATGATTTGGAATTAGGCGCGGTTGTTTTTGCATTAAAGACTTGGAGGCACTACTTATATGGGGTCAAAAGTATTATATATACCGACCACAAAAGTCTTCAACACATATTTAATCAGAAACAACTGAATATGAGGCAGCGTAGGTGGATTGAATTATTGAATGATTACGACTTTGAGATTCGTTACCACCCGGGGAAGGCAAATGTGGTAGCCGATGCCTTGAGCAGGAAGGACAGAGAACCCATTCGAGTAAAATTTATGAATATAATGATTCATAATAACATTACTACTCAAATAAAGGAGGCGCAACAAGGAGTTTTAAAAGAGGGAAATTTAAAGGATGAAATACCCAAAGGATCGGAGAAGCATCTTAATATTCGGGAAGACGGAACCCGGTATAGGGCTGAAAGGATTTGGGTACCAAAATTTGGAGATATGAGAGAAATGGTACTTAGAGAAGCTCATAAAACCAGATACTCAATACATCCTGGAACGGGGAAGATGTACAAGGATCTCAAGAAACATTTTTGGTGGCCGGGTATGAAAGCCGATGTTGCTAAATACGTAGGAGAATGTTTGACGTGTTCTAAGGTCAAAGCTGAGCATCAGAAACCATCAGGTCTACTTCAACAACCCGAAATCCCAGAATGGAAATGGGAAAACATTACCATGGATTTCATCACTAAATTGCCAAGGACTGCAAGTGGTTTTGATACTATTTGGGTAATAGTTGATCGTCTCACCAAATCAGCATACTTCCTACCAATAAGAGAAGATGACAAGATGGAGAAGTTAGCACGACTGTATTTGAAGGAAGTCGTCTCCAGACATGGAATACCAATCTCTATTATCTCTGATAGGGATGGCAGATTTATTTCAAGATTCTGGCAGACATTACAGCAAGCATTAGGAACTCGTCTAGACATGAGTACTGCCTATCATCCACAAACTGATGGGCAGAGCGAAAGGACGATACAAACGCTTGAAGACATGCTACGAGCATGTGTTATTGATTTCGGAAACAGTTGGGATCGACATCTACCGTTAGCAGAATTTTCCTACAACAACAGCTACCATTCAAGCATTGAGATGGCACCGTTTGAAGCACTTTATGGTAGAAAGTGCAGGTCTCCGATTTGTTGGAGTGAAGTGGGGGATAGACAGATTACGGGTCCGGAGATTATACAAGAAACTACCGAGAAGATCATCCAAATTCAACAACGGTTGAAAACTGCCCAAAGTCGACAAAAGAGCTACGCTGACATTAAAAGAAAAGATATAGAATTTGAAATTGGAGAGATGGTCATGCTTAAAGTTGCACCTTGGAAAGGCGTTGTTCGATTTGGTAAACGAGGGAAATTAAATCCAAGGTATATTGGACCATTCAAGATTATTGATCGTGTCGGACCAGTAGCTTACCGACTAGAGTTACCTCAACAACTCGCGGCTGTACATAACACTTTCCACGTCTCGAATTTAAAGAAATGTTTTGCTAAAGAAGATCTCACTATTCCGTTAGATGAAATCCAAATCAACGAAAAACTTCAATTCATCGAAGAACCCGTCGAAATAATGGATCGTGAGGTTAAAAGACTTAAGCAAAACAAGATACCAATTGTTAAGGTTCGATGGAATGCTCGTAGAGGACCCGAGTTCACCTGGGAGCGTGAAGATCAGATGAAGAAGAAATACCCGCATCTATTTCCAGAAGATTTGTCAACACCTTCAACAGCTTAAAATTTCGGGACGAAATTTATTTAACGGGTAGGTACTGTAGTGACCCGAACTTTTCCATGTTTATATACATTAATTGAGATTGATGTTTACATGATTAAATGTTTCCAACATGTTAAGCAATCAAACTTGTTAAGACTTGATTAATTGAAATAGGTTTCATATAGACAATTGACCCCCCAAGTTGACCGGTGATTCACGAACGTTAAAACTTGTAAAAAAACTATATGATGACATATATATGGTTATATATATAGTTAACATGATATTATGATAAGTAAACATATCATTAATTATATTAACAATGAACTACATATGTAAAAACAAGACTACTAACTTAATGATTTTGAAACGAGACATATATGTAACGTTTATCGTTGTAACGACATTTAATGTATATATATCATATTAAGAGATATTCGTACATCATAATATCATGATAATATAATAATTTAAAATCTCTTTTGATATTATAAACATTGGGTTAACAACATTTAACAAGATCGTTAACCTAAAGGTTTCAAAACAACACTTACATGTAACGACTAACGATGACTTAACGACTCAGTTAAAATGTATATACATGTAGTGTTTTAATATGTATTTATACACTTTTGAAAGACTTCAATACACTTATCAAAATACTTCTACTTAAAAAAAATGCTTACAATTACATTCTCGTTCAGTTTCATCAACAATTCTACTCGTATGCACCCGTATTCATACTCGTACAATACACAGCTTTTAGATGTATGTACTATTGGTATATACACTCCAATGATCAGCTCTTAGCAGCCCATGTGAGTCACCTAACACATGTGGGAACCATCATTTGGCAACTAGCATGAAATATCTCATAAGATTACAAAAATATGAGTAATCATTCATGACTTATTTACATGAAAACAAAATTACATATCCTTTATATCTAATCCATACACCAACGACCAAAAACACCTACAAACACTTTCATTCTTCAATTTTCTTCATCTAATTGAACTCTCTCAAGTTCTATCTTCAAGTTCTAAGTGTTCTTCATAAATTCCAAAAGTTCTAGTTTCATAAAATCAAGAATACTTTCAAGTTTGCTAGCTCACTTCCAATCTTGTAAGGTGATCATCCAACCTCAAGAAATCTTTGTTTCTTACAGTAGGTTATCATTCTAATACAAGGTAATAATCATATTCAAACTTTGGTTCAATTTCTATAACTATAACAATCTTATTTCAAGTGATGATCTTACTTGAACTTGTTTTCGTGTCATGATTCTGCTTCAAGAACTTTGAGCCATCCAAGGATCCATTGAAGCTAGATCCATTTTTCTCTTTTCCAGTAGGTTCATCCAAGGAACTTAAGGTAGTAATGATGTTCATAACATCATTCGATTCATACATATAAAGCTATCTTATTCGAAGGTTTAAACTTGTAATCACTAGAACATAGTTTAGTTAATTCTAAACTTGTTCGCAAATAAAAGTTAATCCTTCTAACTTGACTTTTAAAATCAACTAAACACATGATCTATATCTATATGATATGCTAACTTAATGATTTAAAACCTGGAAACACGAAAAACACCGTAAAACCGGATTTACGCCGTCGTAGTAACACCGCGGGCTGTTTTGGGTTAGTTAATTAAAAACTATGATAAACTTTGATTTAAAAGTTGTTATTCTGAGAAAATGATTTTTATTATGAACATGAAACTATATCCAAAAATTATGGTTAAACTCAAAGTGGAAGTATGTTTTCTAAAATGGTCATCTAGACGTCGTTCTTTCGACTGAAATGACTACCTTTACAAAAACGACTTGTAACTTATTTTTCCGACTATAAACCTATACTTTTTCTGTTTAGATTCATAAAATAGAGTTCAATATGAAACCATAGCAATTTGATTCACTCAAAACGGATTTAAAATGAAGAAGTTATGGGTAAAACAAGATTGGATAATTTTTCTCATTTTAGCTACGTGAAAATTGGTAACAAATCTATTCCAACCATAACTTAATCAACTTGTATTATATATTATGTAATCTTGAGATACCATAGACACGTATACAATGTTTCGACCTATCATGTCGACACATCTATATATATTTCGGAACAACCATGGACACTCTATATGTGAATGTTGGAGTTAGCTATACAGGGTTGAGGTTGATTCCAAAATATATATAGTTTGAGTTGTGATCAATACTGAGATACGTATACACTGGGTCGTGGATTGATTCAAGATAATATTTATCGATTTATTTCTGTACATCTAACTGTGGACAACTAGTTGTAGGTTACTAACGAGGACAGCTGACTTAATAAACTTAAAACATCAAAATATATTAAAAGTGTTGTAAATATATTTTGAACATACTTTGATATATATGTATATATTGTTATAGGTTCGTGAATCAACCAGTGGCCAAGTCTTACTTCCCGACGAAGTAAAAATCTGTGAAAGTGAGTTATAGTCCCATTTTTAAAATCTATTATTTTTGGGATGAGAATACATGCAGGTTTTATAAATGATTTACAAAATAGACACAAGTACGTGAAACTACATTCTATGGTTGAATTATCGAAATCGAATATGCCCCTTTTTATTAAGTCTGGTAATCTAAGAATTAGGGAACAGACACCCTAATTGACGCGAATCCTAAAGATAGATCTATTGGGCCTAACAAACCCCATCCAAAGTACCGGATGCTTTAGTACTTCGAAATTTATATCATATCCGAAGGGTGTCCCGGAATGATGGGGATATTCTTATATATGCATCTTGTTATTGTCGGTTACCAGGTGTTCACCATATGAATGATTTTTATCTCTATGTATGGGATGTGTATTGAAATATGAAATCTTGTGGTCTATTGTTACGATTTGATATATATAGGTTAAACCTATAACTCACCAACATTTTTGTTGACGTTTTAAGCATGTTTATTCTCAGGTGATTATTAAGAGCTTCCGCTGTCGCATACTTAAATAAGGACAAGATTTGGAGTCCATGCTTGTATGATATTGTGTAAAAACTGCATTCAAGAAACTTATTTTGTTGTAACATATTTGTATTGTAAACCATTATGTAATGGTCGTGTGTAAACAGGATATTTTAGATTATCATTATTTGATAATCTACGTAAAGCTTTTTAAACCTTTATTGATGAAATAAAGGTTATGGTTTGTTTAAAAATGAATGCAGTCTTTGAAAAACGTCTCATATAGAGGTCAAAACCTCGCAACGAAATCAATTAATATGGAACGTTTTTAATCAATAAGAACGGGACATTTCAACTTACTCATTACTTATGGTACTATATTTTAATTAAGGATGGTATAATTATTAATTAATACTAATAGTTATATAGCATACTTAATTTGACTAATTTATATCCTAAGACTACATAACTACTCAAAATTTGTCTTGTGCATTAAATAATACTAGCATTATATAAATTAGGTTGTGGCTTTAATATAGTTTGGTAGTATTAATATGAAACTATTATAATCACCACATATAATTATCCTTATTTATTTAGAAGTACATAATGCTATTGCTAAAAAATAATAATAATTAAAGTAGTAGTAATAATAATAATAATAATAATAATATAATAATAAGAATAATAATAATAATAATAATAATAATAATAATAATAATAATAATAATAATAATAATAATAATAACAATAATAATAATAATAAAATTTATTATTGGTTTGAATTATTAAGCTAAATATTAGTTTGAATTATTAACTCAATAATTTAGTTTTCGAATTATTATTAGGCTTCAAAATTTTCTAGGGAAAATTAACACATATCAAAATGTGTAGAGAAAGAAAGAAAAAAAAATTGGCGTAGAAAATTATAGAACTTTAACTAATAGTCGTTAAGTATTTAATGGAAAAAGTTGGGTTGTTACATTACCCAACCGTTACAGAAAATTTCGTCCCGAAATTTGGCTGATGGTAGTCGGTAATGAAAAAAAATTATTCTTGTATCAATAGATTTAGTGTGAAATTGAATTCTTTACTAGAACCATAACAGAGTTTAATAAGAGTAATTATTTCTTCAAAATTGATACACGGAAAGGATTTTCAAATGCCCATCAGTTTTGTAATGCATACAAATCGAGTGAGATTTAAATTTGTCGCTATTAAGGAGATTTAATGAGCGATGATGTTAGGTTTAAGTGTAAAGTTGCTAAAAAAAATTATTTGTGGATGAAACTATAGAGATTACGCGGAATGTATGGAAAAAAGTTGTCACCAATAATTGTGATAAGATAATAATTGTTCGCCTTGACTTTTAAATATATTCACGAGTGATTTTTGAAATTTAAGGGTTTTGAAAATCTCTTTAGATCTTTAAGGATATTAGGATCCTTTTCAATTTAATGCATCAATATGCATCGATTGACGTGTTGCTATTACTTAAAGTTTTGATATAAATCAAACGTCCCTGTTTCCTCATTTTCTCAACTCCAATCTTCTTATTTTAAATTTTGGTTTTCGAGTATTTTGTGAAAATGCTCCATCCACTCTTGATCTTTGTTACCATTTCAACCATGTACGCAGTTATCCTTCTTTTTAGTCTACCACCAGAAGAATATTTGTTCTTCTCTAATGCTCTAGGGGTGACAGTATTTTTAATTCTACCACTCCTCTGTTTTTCAATACATATTGATATAAATGGTTTATGATCTTCCATGTTTGTTGTCTTTTATATTATGACCTATTTTTCGAAGGCTCATG
Source organism: Rutidosis leptorrhynchoides (assembly GCF_046630445.1). Taxonomy (NCBI): domain Eukaryota; kingdom Viridiplantae; phylum Streptophyta; class Magnoliopsida; order Asterales; family Asteraceae; genus Rutidosis; species Rutidosis leptorrhynchoides. Next base: position 245,349,482 of record NC_092343.1, read on the forward strand.
CTTTTTATCCAAGAAGATCTTCAACTTGTTCTTCTATACATGGTCAAATAATACGGATCAATAGCTGGTGATGATGCAGAAACATTCGCAGTTCATCGTCATAGTATCCGTTTTCACCTATAATGGTCCAGAATTCGTAGATATGAAGTTTCGAATGAACCTAATGTTCTAAGCAGAAAGGAAAGGTAATGGCATGATTTGATTTGGTAAATTACCAAAATCACGGAGGATAGAACTATCATGAATATATTTTCTTGATATGTTCAGAGGTTAAATAGAATGACAGAGTCATGTAATATGGCATATGGTGATGGTAAAGTCGATCAAGTCTTATCATTCTCAAGTTTCATTAGAACTTCCGTATGACTTAGAATAAATAGGAGCAAAATTATTCGTTTAAAGGTTTCAGCAGATACAAAATTATTCCACAGTCTCTTTCATGGTTTGTTCAATCTGTTTTCCAGTACCAATTTTCTATTGAGTGTTTCCAACACTCTACTCTTTATCATCAAACTTTTGGTCATTAAGACCATCTACAGTTTTGCTGCTTCATCAACATCATAACTGAATCACTGGTTATGAATCCGAGGTGTTTCAAGAATTTCGAAAGACTTGAAAGCAGATTGTAATCGTCAAGATATAAAAGATTGTTTAAGATGAAATCAAGTGGCAAAATTTGAAGAAATATTTGTTCTTCGGTAAACAGATACATATATCGGTGGATGTAAGTAGGATAGTTAATGACTTACTGAATCAGAATTGAAGAATGTACAGTGTAACATATTCATGTGAACTTAGATATTTCTCGGGTATGACCTACCCATTATAAATTCACACGTCATAGCTAATATGAAAATGATTTTTATTTCGATCCTCATATATATAAATATATATTTTCTTCAGACAGAAATAATGAATTACAATCTTATTAATCTCGCTTGATTTGTGGTCGGGATCGGGATGAATAATTTCTAAAACTTTTGACATTACATAATCGCCGAAAAATAAAAATGGTGTCTTGGGTGATGGCGCTCATGGTGCGTGAAATGTCCCGTTCTTATTGATTAAAAACGTTCCATATTAATTGATTTCGTTGCGAGGTTTTGACCTCTATATGAGACATTTTTCAAAGACTGCATTCATTTTAAAACAAACCATAACCTTTATTTCATAAATAAAGGTTTAAAAAGCTTTGCGTAGATTATCAAATAATGATAATCTAAAATATCCTGTTTATACACGACCATTACATAATGGTTTACAATACAAATATGTTACATCGAAATCAGTTTCTTGAATGCAGTTTTTACACAATATCATACAAACATGGACTCCAAATCTTGTCCTTATTTTAGTATGCAACAGCGGAAGCTCTTAGTATTCACCTGAGAATAAACATGCTTTAAACGTCAACAAAAATGTTGGTGAGTTATAGGTTTAACCTATATATATCAAATCGTAACAATAGACCACAAGATTTCATATTTCAATACACATCCCATACATAGAGATAAAAATCATTCATATGGTGAACACCTGGTAACCGACATTAACAAGATGCATATATAAGAATATCCCCATCATTCCGGGACACCCTTCGGATATGATATAAATTTCGAAGTACTAAAGCATCTGGTACTTTGGATGGGGTTTGTTAGGCCCAATAGATCTATCTTTAGAATTCGCGTCAATTAAGGTGTCTGTTCCCTAATTCTTAGATTTCCAGACTAAATAAAAAGGGGCATATTCGATTTCGATAATTCAACCATATAATGTAGTTTCATGTACTTGTGTCTATTTTGTAAATCATTTATAAAACCTGCATGTATTCTCATCCCAAAAATATTAGATTTTAAAAGTAGGACTATAACTCACTTTCACAGATTTTTACTTCGTCGGGAAGTAAGACTTGGCCACTGGTTGATTCACGAACCTATAACAATATATACATATATATCAAAGTATGTTCAAAATATATTTACAACACTTTTAATATATTTTAATATTTTAAGTTTATTAAGTCAGCTGTCCTCGTTAGTAACCTACAACTAGTTGTCCACAGTTAGATGTACAGAAATAAATCGATAAATATTATCTTGAATCAATCCACGACCTAGTGTATACGTATCTCAGTTTTGATCACAACTCAAACTATATATATTTTGGAATCAACCTCAACCCTGTATAGCTAACTCCAACATTCACATATAGAGTGTCTATGGTTGTTCTGAAATATATATAGATATGTTGACATGATAGGTCGAAACATTGTATACATGTCTATGGTATCTCAAGATTACATAATATACAATACAAGTTGATTAAGTTATGGTTGGAATAGATTTGTTACCAATTTTCACGTAGCTAAAATGAGAAAAATTATCCAATCTTGTTTTACCCATAACTTCTTCATTTTAAATCCGTTTTGAGTGAATCAAATTGCTATGGTTTCATATTGAACTCTATTTTATGAATCTAAACAGAAAAAGTATAGGTTTACAGTCAGAAAAATAAGTTACAAGTCGTTTTTGTAAAGGTAGTCATTTAAGTCGAAAGAACGACGTCTAGATGACTATTTTAGAAAACATACTTCCACTTTGAGTTTAACCATAATTTTTGGATATAGTTTCATGTTCATAATAAAAATCATTTTCCTAGAATAACAACTTTTAAATCAAAGTTTATCATAGTTTTTAATTAACTAACCCAAAACAGCCCGCGGTGTTACTACGACGGCGTAAATCCGGTTTTACGGTGTTTTTCGTGTTTCCAGGTTTTAAATCATTAAGTTAGCATATCATATAGATATAGAACATGTGTTTAGTTGATTTTAAAAGTCAAGTTAGAAGGATTAACTTTTATTTGCGAACAAGTTTAGAATTAACTAAACTATGTTCTAGTGATTACAAGTTTAAACCTTCGAATAAGATAGCTTTATATGTATGAATCGAATGATGTTATGAATATCATTACTACCTCAAGTTTCTTGGATAAACCTACTGGAAATGAGAAAAATAGATCTAGCTTCAAAGGTGTAGTGACCCGAACTTTTCCATGTTTATATATATTAATTGAGATTGATGTTTACATGATTAAATGTTTCCAACATGTTAAGCAATCAAACTTGTTAAGACTTGATTAATTGAAATAGGTTTCATATAGACAATTGACCACCCAAGTTGACCGGTGATTCACGAACGTTAAAACTTGTAAAAAAAACTATATGATGACATATATATGGTTATATATATAGTTAACATGATATTATGATAAGTAAACATATCATTAATTATATTAACAATGAACTACATATGTGAAAACAAGACTACTAACTTAATGATTTTGAAACGAGACATATATGTAACGTTTATCGTTGTAACGACATTTAATGTATATATATCATATTAAGAGATATTCGTACATCATAATATCATGATAATATAATAATTTAAAATCTCTTTTGTTATTATAAACATTGGGTTAACAACATTTAACAAGATCGTTAACCTAAAGGTTTCAAAACAACACTTACATGTAACGACTAACGATGACTTAACAACTCAGTTAAAATGTATATACATGTAGTGTTTTAATATGTATTTATACACTTTTGAAAGACTTCAATACACTTATCAAAATACTTCTACTTAACAAAAATTCTTACAATTACATTCTCGTTCAGTTTCATCAACAATTCTACTCGTATGCACCCGTATTCGTACTCGTACAATACACAGCTTTTAGATGTATGTACTATTGGTATATACACTCCAATGATCAGCTCTTAGCAGCCCATGTGAGTCACCTAACACATGTGGGAACCATCATTTGGAAACTAGCATGAAATATCTCATAAGATTACAAAAATATGAGTAATCATTCATGACTTATTTACATGAAAACAAAATTACATATCCTTTATATCCAATCCATACACCAACGACCAAAAACACCTACAAACACTTTCATTCTTCAATTTTCTTCATCTAATTGAACTCTCTCAAGTTCTATCTTCAAGTTCTAAGTGTTCTTCATAAATTCCAAAAGTTCTAGTTTCATAAAATCAAGAATACTTTCAAGTTTGCTAGCTCACTTCCAATCTTGTAAGGTGATCATCCAACCTCAAGAAATCTTTGTTTCTTACAGTAGGTTATCATTCTAATACAAGGTAATAATCATATTCAAACTTTGGTTCAATTTCTATAACTATAACAATCTTATTTCAAGTGATGATCTTACTTGAACTTGTTTTCGTGTCATGATTTTGCTTCAAGAACTTTGAGCCATCCAAGGATCCATTGAAGCTAGATCCATTTTTATCTTTTCCAGTAGGTTCATCCAAGGAACTTAAGGTAGTAATGATGTTCATAACATCATTCGATTCATACATATAAAGCTATCTTATTTGAAGGTTTAAACTTGTAATCACTAGAACATAGTTTAGTTAATTCTAAACTTGTTCGCAAACAAAAGTTAATCCTTCTAACTTGACTTTTAAAATCAACTAAACACATGTTCTATATCTATATGATATGCTAACTTAATGATTTAAAACCTGGAAACACGAAAAACACCGTAAAACCGGATTTACGCCGTCGTAGTAACACCGCGGGCTGTTTTGGGTTAGTTAATTAAAAACTATGATAAACTTTGATTTAAAAGTTGTTATTCTGAGAAAATGATTTTTATTATGAACATGAAACTATATCCAAAAATTATGGTTAAACTCAAAGTGGAAGTATGTTTTCTAAAATGGTCATCTAGACGTCGTTCTTTCGACTGAAATGACTACCTTTACAAAAACGACTTGTAACTTATTTTTCCGACTAGAAACCTATACTTTTTTTGTTTAGATTCATAAAATAGAGTTCAATATGAAACCATAGCAATTTGATTCACTCAAAACGGATTTAAAATGAAGAAGTTATGGGTAAAACAAGATTGGATAATTTTACTCATTTTAGCTACGTGAAAATTGGTAACAAATCTATTCCAACCATAACTTAATCAACTTGTATTATATATTATGTAATCTTGAGATACCATAGACACGTATACAATGTTTCGACCTATCATGTCGACACATCTATATATATTTCGGAACAACCATAGACACTCTATATGTGAATGTTGGAGTTAGCTATACAGGGTTGAGGTTGATTCCAAAATATATATAGTTTGAGTTGTGATCAATACTGAGATACGTATACACTGGGTCGTGGATTGATTCAAGATAATATTTATCGATTTATTTCTGTACATCTAACTGTGGACAACTAGTTGTAGGTTACTAACGAGGACAGCTGACTTAATAAACTTAAAACATCAAAATATATTAAAAGTGTTGTAAATATATTTTGAACATACTTTGATATATATGTATATATTGTTATAGGTTCGTGAATCAACCAGTGGCCAAGTCTTACTTCCCGACGAAGTAAAAATCTGTGAAAGTGAGTTATAGTCCCACTTTTAAAATCTAATATTTTTGGGATGAGAATACATGCAGGTTTTATAAATGATTTACAAAATAGACACAAGTACGTGAAACTACATTCTATGGTTGAATTATCGAAATCGAATATGCCCCTTTTTATTAAGTCTGGTAATCTAAGAATTAGGGAACAGACACCCTAATTGACGCGAATCCTAAAGATAGATCTATTGGGCCTAACAAACCCCATCCAAAGTACCGGATGCTTTAGTACTTCGAAATTTATATCATATCCGAAGGGTGTCCCGGAATGATGGGGATATTCTTATATATGCATCTTGTTATTGTCGGTTACCAGGTGTTCACCATATGAATGATTTTTATCTCTATGTATGGGATGTGTATTGAAATATGAAATCTTGTGGTCTATTGTTACGATTTGATATATATAGGTTAAACCTATAACTCACCAACATTTTTGTTGACGTTTTAAGCATGTTTATTCTCAGGTGATTATTAAGAGCTTCCGCTGTCGCATACTTAAATAAGGACAAGATTTGGAGTCCATGCTTGTATGATATTGTGTAAAAACTGCATTCAAGAAACTTATTTTGTTGTAACATATTTGTATTGTAAACCATTATGTAATGGTCGTGTGTAAACAGGATATATTAGATTATCATTATTTGATAATCTACGTAAAGCTTTTTAAACCTTTATTGATGAAATAAAGGTTATGGTTTGTTTAAAAATGAATGCAGTCTTTGAAAAACGTCTCATATAGAGGTCAAAACCTCGCAACGAAATCAATTAATATGGAACGTTTTTAATCAATAAGAACGGGACATTTCAGTTGGTATCCGAGCGTTGGTCTTAGAGAACCAGAAAATTTGCATTAGTGTGTCTTATCGAGTTTGTTAGGATGCATTAGTGAGTCTGGACTTCGACCGTGTTTTCTTTAAAAATGATTGCTTAACATTTTTGTTGGAAACTATATATTTTTAACATATGAATATTATGTGATATATTAATCTCTTAACGTGTTTGATATTATGTGATAGATGTCTACCTCTAGAACAAGTCCCATTGACTCACCTAATAATAATGAAGAGTCAAATGTAAATTGGAATGATTTGTGGACTGATTCACAAGTTCCCGAAGAGGAACCGGAAGAAGAGTCGGAACCGGAAGAAGAATCGGAACCGGAAGAAGAATCGGAACCGGATGAAGAAATAGAACCGGTGGGGGAAATAATAAAACGGTTAAGTAAAAGAAAATCCTCAACCAACCGACCAAAGTTAATTATGGTCAATGGTGTTTCCGCCAAGGAAGCAAAATATTGGGAGGATTACCAATTCTCCGATGAATCGGATTTCGACGAGAATTCCGATGATGTTATAGAAATTACCCCAACTGAATTTAAAAAGGCAAAAGAAAATAATATAGGGAAAGGGCATAAAAATAGAGAAATCTAATTCCAACCCCGATGAACTTTATATGTATCGTCAACCCCCGAAGTCCTTAAGTTGTAACAATGACCCGGGAACCTCTAAACCACCAGGTTTTTCTAAACCAATGTGGACAACGACGGCTCGTATTAGGGGAACATCATATATCCCTAGAAACTTGGCAAAACGAACCAAAACCGAAGAAGAAGAAACGAGCGAGTCGGAATAAGATAGTTGTATTCGTGTGGTGTAATATATGGAATATAGTGTTCTTATGCTTTATGATATATGTAAAAATTGCTTGTATTAATAAGTATTTTTTTATGAATCTAACTCTTGTCTATTTTACAGTTTAAAAACACAAAATGGATAGACAACCCAATATTTTAAGAGACCTACCCGGAGACATGATTGATGAAATCTTGTCTAGAGTCGGCCAGAATTCTTCGGCACAACTATTTAAGGCGAGATCAGTTTGTAAGACATTCGAAGAACGTTCCAAGAATGTCTTGGTTTATAAGAGACTTTCGTTTGAAAGATGGGGGATATCACATTGGGAAACCCATAAGTTACGATGTGTTTACTTTGACGCATATATTGCGGGGAACCCAAATGCTATTTTACGCAACGGGTTAAGAAATTATTTTGACTCAATATATCCGAATATTGGACTTCGTGATTTAGAAAAAGCGGCTAACATGCAACATAAAGAAGCATGTTATGCTTACGGATTAGTAATGTTCGCTTCTCACCAAAGTGAGAACAAGAACATCGGGCTACAACTATTAAACAAAACGTTTCCACAAGTGACGGAGTCGGTAATTGGGGTAAGAAATGAGGTTTTTAGATTATTACGGGACTGTTGGACATTACGTAACCCTCGTCCCTTTGATGACGTTACAACACGCTGTCTTATCAACGGCCATAACGGTTATGTTGCACAAGACCAAGGATGGGAAGTAGTCCTAGTAAAACCAGAATGCATGACTTATTTCTGGACGTATGAATTACGTGTATTTATTGCCTTTGCTGAACGACTTGTGTACTAGCTAGAATTGTCTTCACAACTATCTTGTATCAAAGTTATTGTGTGCTATATTTCATGCTTTATGTAAAATAAGCGGTATTGTAAGTTTGTAAAATATTGTATAAAAGTTTGAACGCGAAATATTATTATAATCAGTTTTTCATATAGAATTGTAGTAGTTGAATTGTATATTAGCTACTAAGTATGAACTTAACGGGTAGGTACTACCCGAATTTAAACTTATAAAACGCTAATATGAAGAAAAAGCTTTTATAAATGAGTTCATATTATGCTACGAAATACTATTAACTACTCTTAATATTCTGTATGATTAACTTGTTCCATTTAACTATTTTGAAGGAAATGGCACCGACTACTCGACACACCGTGAATATGAATGAAGAGGAATTCCGTACTTTTCTAGCTTCAAACATAGCCGCAGTACAGGCTGCGCTACATACCAACAATAACCTTGGATCTAGCAGTACAGGAAATCGTGTAGGGTGCACCTACAAAGAATTCACTGCCTGCAAACCTTTGGAATTTGATGGAACCGAAGGACCGATCGGATTGAAATGGTGGACCGAGAAGGTTGAATCAGTGTTTGCCATAAGTAAGTGTACTGAAGAGGACAAAGTGAAGTACGCTACGCATACCTTCACAGGTTCTGCGTTAACATGGTGGAATACCTATCTAGAGAAAGTGGGACAAGATGATGCGTACGCACTACCGTGGTCAGCATTCAAGCACTTGATGAACGAGAAGTACCGTCCCAGAACCGAGGTCAATAAGCTCAAGACAGAACTTAGAGGGTTACGAACCCAAGGATTTGATATTACCACGTACGAAAGACGATTCATAGAATTGTGCCTATTGTGTCCGGGAGCATTCGAAGATGAGGAAGAGAAGATCGACGCGTTTGTGAAAGGATTACCGGAAAGAATCCAAGAAGATATAAGTTCACACGAGCCCGCCTCCATACAACAGGCATGTAGAATGGCTCACAAACTAGTGAACCAGATTGAAGAAAGAATTAAAGAACAGACTGCTGACGAGGCCAATGTGAAGCAAGTCAAAAGAAAGTGGGAGGAAAACGGTGATAAAAATCACCAATACAACAACAACAGCAATTACAACAATAATCGCAACAATTATCCCAACAATCGCAACATCAATCGCAACTACAACAAACGGCCCAACAACAACAACAACAACAACAACAACAACAACAACAACTACAACAATCATCCCAACAACAATAATAACCGCAACAACAACAACAATCAGAAGCAGCTATGCCAAAGGTGTGAAAAGAATCACTCGGGGTTCTGCACCAAATTTTGCAACAAGTGTAAAAGAAATGGTCATAGCGCGGCGAAGTGTGAGGTCTACGGACCAGGGGTTAATAGAACGAAAGGAACAAATGGTGTCGGAACGAGTAATGGCGGAGCAAGTAGTGTCGGAGCAAGTTATGCCAATGTAGTTTGTTATAAATGTGGAAAACCAGGCCACATTATTAGAAATTGCCCGAACCAGGAGAACACGAATGGACAAGGTCGTGGAAGAGTTTTCAATATTAATGCGGTAGAGGCACAGGAAGACCCGGAGCTTGTTACGGGTACGTTTCTTATTGACAATAAATCTGCTTACGTTTTATTTGATTCGGGTGCGGATAGAAGCTATATGAGTAGAGATTTTTGTGCTAAATTAAGTTGTCCATTGACGCCTTTGGATAGTAAATTTTTACTCGAATTAGCAAATGGTAAATTAATTTCAGCAGATAATATATGTCGGAATCGAGAAATTAAACTGGTTAGCGAAATATTTAAGATTGATTTGATACCAGTAGAGTTAGGGAGTTTTGATGTGATAATCGGTATGGACTGGTTGAAAGAAGTGAAAGCGGAGATCGTTTGTTACAAAAATGCAATTCGCATTATACGAGAAAAAGGAAAACCCTTAATGGTGTACGGAGAAAAGGGCAACACGAAGCTACATCTTATTAGTAATTTGAAGGCACAAAAACTAATAAGAAAAGGTTGCTATGCTGTTCTAGCACACGTCGAGAAAGTACAAACTGAAGAAAAGAGCATCAATGATGTTCCCATTGCAAAAGAATTTCCCGATGTATTTCCGAAAGAATTACCGGGATTACCCCCACGTCGATCCGTTGAATTTCAAATAGATCTTGTACCAGGAGCTGCACCAATAGCTCGTGCTCCTTACAGACTCGCACCCAGCGAGATGAAAGAACTGCAAAGCCAATTACAAGAACTTTTAGAGCGTGGTTTCATTCGACCAAGCACATCACCGTGGGGAGCTCCTATTTTGTTTGTCAAGAAGAAAGATGGTACATTCAGGTTGTGTATCGACTACCGAGAGTTGAACAAACTTACCATCAAGAACCGCTACCCACTACCGAGAATCGACGACTTATTTGATCAACTACAAGGCTCGTCTGTTTATTCAAAGATTGACTTACGTTCCGGGTATCATCAAATGCGGGTGAAAGAAGATGATATTCCAAAGACTGCTTTCAGAACACGTTACGGTCATTACGAGTTTATGGTCATGCCGTTTGGTTTAACTAATGCACCAGCTGTGTTCATGGACCTTATGAACCGAGTGTGTGGACCATACCTTGACAAGTTTGTCATTGTTTTCATTGATGACATACTTATTTACTCAAAGAATGACCAAGAACACGGTGAACATTTGAGAAAAGTGTTAGAAGTATTGAGGAAGGAAGAATTGTACGCTAAGTTTTCAAAGTGCGCATTTTGGTTGGAAGAAGTTCAATTCCTCGGTCACATAGTGAACAAAGAAGGTATTAAGGTGGATCCAGCAGAGATAGAAACTGTTGAAAAGTGGGAAACCCCGAAAACTCCGAAACACATACGCCAGTTTTTAGGACTAGCTGGTTACTACAGAAGGTTCATCCAAGACTTTTCCAGAATAGCAAAACCCTTGACTGCATTAACGCATAAAGGGAAGAAATTTGAATGGAATGATGAACAAGAGAAAGCGTTTCAGTTATTGAAGAAAAAGCTAACTACGGCACCTATATTGTCATTGCCTGAAGGGAATGATGATTTTGTGATTTATTGTGACGCATCAAAGCAAGGTCTCGGTTGTGTATTAATGCAACGAACGAAGGTGATTGCTTATGCGTCTAGACAATTGAAGATTCACGAACAAAATTATACGACGCATGATTTGGAATTAGGCGCGGTTGTTTTTGCATTAAAGACTTGGAGGCACTACTTATATGGGGTCAAAAGTATTATATATACCGACCACAAAAGCCTTCAACACATATTTAATCAGAAACAACTGAATATGAGGCAGCGTAGGTGGATTGAATTATTGAATGATTACGATTTTGAGATTCGTTACCACCCGGGGAAGGCAAATGTGGTAGCCGATGCCTTGAGCAGGAAGGATAGAGAACCCATTCGAGTAAAATCTATGAATATAATGATTCATAATAACATTACTACTCAAATAAAGGAGGCGCAACAAGGAGTTTTAAAAGAGGGAAATTTAAAGGATGAAATACCCAAAGGATCGGAGAAGCATCTTAATATTCGGGAAGACGGAACCCGGTATAGGGCTGAAAGGATTTGGGTACCAAAATTTGGAGATATGAGAGAAATGGTACTTAGAGAAGCTCATAAAACCAGATACTCAATACATCCTGGAACGGGGAAGATGTACAAGGATCTCAAGAAACATTTTTGGTGGCCGGGTATGAAAGCCGATGTTGCTAAATACGTAGGAGAATGTTTGACGTGTTCTAAGGTCAAAGCTGAGCATCAGAAACCATCAGGTCTACTTCAACAACCCGAAATCCCGGAATGGAAATGGGAAAACATTACCATGGATTTCATCACTAAATTGCCAAGGACTGCAAGTGGTTTTGATACTATTTGGGTAATAGTTGATCGTCTCACCAAATCAGCACACTTCCTACCAATAAGAGAAGATGACAAGATGGAGAAGTTAGCACGACTGTATTTGAAGGAAGTCGTCTCCAGACATGGAATACCAATCTCTATTATCTCTGATAGGGATGGCAGATTTATTTCAAGATTCTGGCAGACATTACAGCAAGCATTAGGAACTCGTCTAGACATGAGTACTGCCTATCATCCACAAACTGATGGGCAGAGCGAAAGGACGATACAAACGCTTGAAGACATGCTACGAGCATGTGTTATTGATTTCGGAAACAGTTGGGATCGACATCTACCGTTAGCAGAATTTTCCTACAACAACAGCTACCATTCAAGCATTGAGATGGCGCTGTTTGAAGCACTTTATGGTAGAAAGTGCAGGTCTCCGATTTGTTGGAGTGAGGTGGGGGATAGACAGATTACGGGTCCGGAGATTATACAAGAAACTACCGAGAAGATCATGCAAATTCAACAACGGTTGAAAACCGCCCAAAGTCGACAAAAGAGCTACGCTGACATTAAAAGAAAAGATATAGAATTTGAAATTGGAGAGATGGTCATGCTTAAAGTTTCACCTTGGAAAGGCGTTGTTCGATTTGGTAAACGAGGGAAATTAAATCCAAGGTATATTGGACCATTCAAGATTATTGATCGTGTCGGACCAGTAGCTTACCGACTTGAGTTACCTCAACAACTCGCGGCTATACATAACACTTTCCACGTCTCAAATTTGAAGAAATGTTTTGCTAAAGAAGATCTCACTATTCCGTTAGATGAAATCCAAATCAACGAAAAACTCCAATTCATCGAAGAACCCGTCGAAATAATGGATCGTGAGGTTAAAAGACTTAAGCAAAACAAGATACCAATTGTTAAGGTTCGATGGAATGCTCGTAGAGGACCCGAGTTCACCTGGGAGCGTGAAGATCAGATGAAGAAGAAATACCCGCATCTATTTCCAGAAGATTCGTCAACACCTTCAACAGCTTAAAATTTCGGGACGAAATTTATTTAACGGGTAGGTACTGTAGTGACCCGAACTTTTCCATGTTTATATATATTAATTGAGATTGATGTTTACATGATTAAATGTTTCCAACATGTTAAGCAATCAAACTTGTTAAGACTTGATTAATTGAAATAGGTTTCATATAGACAATTGACCACCCAAGTTGACCGGTGATTCACGAACGTTAAAACTTGTAAAAAAAACTATATGATGACATATATATGGTTATATATATAGTTAACATGATATTATGATAAGTAAACATATCATTAATTATATTAACAATGAACTACATATGTGAAAACAAGACTACTAACTTAATGATTTTGAAACGAGACATATATGTAACGTTTATCGTTGTAACGACATTTAATGTATATATATCATATTAAGAGATATTCGTACATCATAATATCATGATAATATAATAATTTAAAATCTCTTTTGTTATTATAAACATTGGGTTAACAACATTTAACAAGATCGTTAACCTAAAGGTTTCAAAACAACACTTACATGTAACGACTAACGATGACTTAACAACTCAGTTAAAATGTATATACATGTAGTGTTTTAATATGTATTTATACACTTTTGAAAGACTTCAATACACTTATCAAAATACTTCTACTTAACAAAAATTCTTACAATTACATTCTCGTTCAGTTTCATCAACAATTCTACTCGTATGCACCCGTATTCGTACTCGTACAATACACAGCTTTTAGATGTATGTACTATTGGTATATACACTCCAATGATCAGCTCTTAGCAGCCCATGTGAGTCACCTAACACATGTGGGAACCATCATTTGGCAACTAGCATGAAATATCTCATAAGATTACAAAAATATGAGTAATCATTCATGACTTATTTACATGAAAACAAAATTACATATCCTTTATATCCAATCCATACACCAACGACCAAAAACACCTAAAAACACTTTCATTCTTCAATTTTCTTCATCTAATTGAACTCTCTCAAGTTCTATCTTCAAGTTCTAAGTGTTCTTCATAAATTCCAAAAGTTCTAGTTTCATAAAATCAAGAATACTTTCAAGTTTGCTAGCTCACTTCCAATCTTGTAAGGTGATCATCCAACCTCAAGAAATCTTTGTTTCTTACAGTAGGTTATCATTCTAATACAAGGTAATAATCATATTCAAACTTTGGTTCAATTTCTATAACTATAACAATCTTATTTCAAGTGATGATCTTACTTGAACTTGTTTTCGTGTCATGATTTTGCTTCAAGAACTTTGAGCCATCCAAGGATCCATTGAAGCTAGATCCATTTTTATCTTTTCCAGTAGGTTCATCCAAGGAACTTAAGGTAGTAATGATGTTCATAACATCATTCGATTCATACATATAAAGCTATCTTATTTGAAGGTTTAAACTTGTAATCACTAGAACATAGTTTAGTTAATTCTAAACTTGTTCGCAAACAAAAGTTAATCCTTCTAACTTGACTTTTAAAATCAACTAAACACATGTTCTATATCTATATGATATGCTAACTTAATGATTTAAAACCTGGAAACACGAAAAACACCGTAAAACCGGATTTACGCCGTCGTAGTAACACCGCGGGCTGTTTTGGGTTAGTTAATTAAAAACTATGATAAACTTTGATTTAAAAGTTGTTATTCTGAGAAAATGATTTTTATTATGAACATGAAACTATATCCAAAAATTATGGTTAAACTCAAAGTGGAAGTATGTTTTCTAAAATGGTCATCTAGACGTCGTTCTTTCGACTGAAATGACTACCTTTACAAAAACGACTTGTAACTTATTTTTCCGACTAGAAACCTATACTTTTTTTGTTTAGATTCATAAAATAGAGTTCAATATGAAACCATAGCAATTTGATTCACTCAAAACGGATTTAAAATGAAGAAGTTATGGGTAAAACAAGATTGGATAATTTTACTCATTTTAGCTACGTGAAAATTGGTAACAAATCTATTCCAACCATAACTTAATCAACTTGTATTATATATTATGTAATCTTGAGATACCATAGACACGTATACAATGTTTCGACCTATCATGTCGACACATCTATATATATTTCGGAACAACCATAGACACTCTATATGTGAATGTTGGAGTTAGCTATACAGGGTTGAGGTTGATTCCAAAATATATATAGTTTGAGTTGTGATCAATACTGAGATACGTATACACTGGGTCGTGGATTGATTCAAGATAATATTTATCGATTTATTTCTGTACATCTAACTGTGGACAACTAGTTGTAGGTTACTAACGAGGACAGCTGACTTAATAAACTTAAAACATCAAAATATATTAAAAGTGTTGTAAATATATTTTGAACATACTTTGATATATATGTATATATTGTTATAGGTTCGTGAATCAACCAGTGGCCAAGTCTTACTTCCCGACGAAGTAAAAATCTGTGAAAGTGAGTTATAGTCCCACTTTTAAAATCTAATATTTTTGGGATGAGAATACATGCAGGTTTTATAAATGATTTACAAAATAGACACAAGTACGTGAAACTACATTCTATGGTTGAATTATCGAAATCGAATATGCCCCTTTTTATTAAGTCTGGTAATCTAAGAATTAGGGAACAGACACCCTAATTGATGCGAATCCTAAAGATAGATCTATTGGGCCTAACAAACCCCATCCAAAGTACCGGATGCTTTAGTACTTCAAAATTTATATCATATCCGAAGGGTGTCCCGGAATGATGGGGATATTCTTATATATGCATCTTGTTATTGTCGGTTACCAGGTGTTCACCATATGAATGATTTTTATCTCTATGTATGGGATGTGTATTGAAATATGAAATCTTGTGGTCTATTGTTACGATTTGATATATATAGGTTAAACCTATAACTCACCAACATTTTTGTTGACGTTTTAAGCATGTTTATTCTCAGGTGATTATTAAGAGCTTCCGCTGTCGCATACTTAAATAAGGACAAGATTTGGAGTCCATGCTTGTATGATATTGTGTAAAAACTGCATTCAAGAAACTTATTTTGTTGTAACATATTTGAATTGTAAACCATTATGTAATGGTCGTGTGTAAACAGGATATATTAGATTATCATTATTTGATAATCTACGTAAAGCTTTTTAAACCTTTATTGATGAAATAAAGGTTATGGTTTGTTTAAAAATGAATGCAGTCTTTGAAAAACGTCTCATATAGAGGTCAAAACCTCGCAACGAAATCAATTAATATGGAACGTTTTTAATCAATAAGAACGGGACATTTCAAAAGGATCCTTAGATGGCTTGAAAGTTCTTGAAGCAGAATCATGACACGAAAACAATTTCAAGTAAGATTTCCACTCGAAATAAGATTGTTATAGTTATAGAAATTGAATTAAAGTTTGAATATGATTATTACCTTGTATTAGAAAGATAACCTACTGTAAGTAACAAAGGTTTCTTGATCTTGGATGATTACTTGGAATAGATTTAGAAAACTTGGAAGTAAACTTGCAATCTTGGAAGTATTCTTGATTTTATGAAACTAGAACTTTTGGAATTTATGAAGAACACTTAGAACTTGAAGATAGAACTTGAGAGAGATCAATTAGATGAAGAAAATTGAAGAATGAAAGTGTTTGTAGGTGTTTTTGGTCGTTGGTGTATGGATTAGATATAATGGATATGTGATTTTGTTTTCATGTAAATAAGTCATGAATGATTACTCATATTTTTGTAATTTTATGAGATATTTCATGCTAGTTGCCAAATGATGGTTCCCACATATGTTAGGTGACTCACATGGGCTGCTAAGAGCTGATCATTGGAGTGTATATACCAATAGTACATACATCTAAAAGCTGTGTATTGTACGAGTACGAATACGGGTGCATAAGAGTAGAATTGTTGATGAAACTGAACGAGGATGTAATTGTAAGCATTTTTGTTAAGTAGAAGTATTTTGATAAGTGTCTTGAAGTCTTTCAAAAGTGTATGAATACATATTAAAACACTACATATATATACATTTTAACTGAGTCGTTAAGTCATCGTTAGTCGTTACATGTAAATGCTGTTTTGAAACCTTTAGGTTAACGATCTTGTTGAATGTTGTTAACCCATTGTTTATTATAACAAATGAGATGTTAAATTGTTATATTATCATGATATTATGATATATAATATATCTTAGTATGATATATATAGTTAAATGTCGTTACAACGATAATCGTTACATATATGTCTCGTTTCGAAATCATTAAGTTAGTAGTCTTATTTTTACATATGTATTTCATTGTTAATACACTTTATAATATATTTACTTATCATTTAATATAATTAACCAAGTGTATCAATATCTTAATATGATTCATATGCACCTAGTAAGACGTTGTTATAACGATAATCGTTATATATATCGTTTTCGAGTTTCTTAAATTAATAGTCTCATTTTTATGTATATAACTCATTGTTAAAATACCTAATGAGATACATACTTATAATAAAATCATGTTAACTATATATATAACCATATATATGTCATCGTATAGTTTTTACAAGTTTTAACGTTCGTGAATCACCGGTCAACTTGGGTGGTCAATTGTCGATATGAAACCTATTTCAATTAATCAAGTCTTAACAAGTTTGATTGCTTAACATGTTGGAAACACTTAATCATGTAAATAAAAATTTCATTTAATATATATAAAAACATGGAAAAGTTCGGGTCACTACAGTACCTACCCGTTAAATAAATTTCGTCCCGAAATTTTAAGCAGTTGGAGGTGTTGACGTATCTTCTGGAAATAAATGTGGGTATTTCTTCTTCATATGATCTTCACGCTCCCAGGTGAACTCGGGTCCTCTACGAGCATTCCATCGAACCTTAACAATCGGTATCTTGTTTTGTTTAAGTCTCTTAACCTCACGATCCATTATTTCGACGGGTTCATCAATGAATTGAAGTTTTTCATTGATTTGGATTTCGTCCAACGGAATAGTGAGATTTTCTTTAGCAAAACATTTCTTCAAATTTGAGACGTGGAAAGTGTTATGTACAGCCGCGAGTTGTTGAGGTAGCTCTAGTTGGTAAGCTACTGGTCCGACACGATCTATAATCTTGAATGGTCCAATGTACCTTGGATTTAGTTTCCCCCGTTTACCAAATCGAACAACGCCTTTCCAAGGTGAAACCTTAAGCATGACCATTTCTCCAATTTCAAACTCTATATCTTTTCTTTTACTGTCCGCGTAGCTCTTTTGTCGACTCTGGGCGGTTTTCAAACTTTGTTGAATTTGGATGATTTTCTCGGTAGTTTCTTGTATTATCTCCGGACCCGTAATCTGTCTATCCCCCACTTCACTCCAACAAATCGGAGACCTGCACTTTCTACCATAAAGTGCTTCAAACGGCGCCATCTCAATGCTTGAATGGTAGCTGTTGTTGTAGGAAAATTCTGCTAACGGTAGATGTCGATCCCAACTGTTTCCGAAATCAATAACACAAGCTCGTAGCATGTCTTCAAGCGTTTGTATCGTCCTTTCGTTCTGCCCATCAGTTTGTGGATGATATTCAGTACTCATGTCTATACGAGTTCCTAATGCTTGCTGTAATGTCTGCCAGAATCTTGAAATAAATCTGTCATCCCTATCAGAGATAATAGAGATTGGTATTCCATGTCTGGAGACGACTTCCTTCAAATATAGTCGTGCTAACTTCTCCATCTTGTCATCTTCTCTTATTGGCAGGAAGTGTGCTGACTTGGTGAGATGATCAACTATTACCCAAATAGTATCATAACCACTTGCAGTCCTTGGCAATTTAGTAATGAAATCCATGGTAATGTTTTCCCATTTCCATTCCGGGATTTCAGGTTATTGTAGTAGACCTGATGGTTTCTGATGTTCAGCTTTAACCTTAGAACACGTCAAACATTCTCCTACATATTTAGCAATACCGGCTTTCATACCTGGCCACCAAAAATGTTTCTTAAGATCCTTGTACATCTTCCCCGTTCCAGGATGTATTGAGTATCTGGTTTTATGAGCTTCTCTAAGTACCATTTCTCTCATATCTCCAAATTTTGGTACCCAAATTCTTTGAGCCCTATACCGGGTTCCGTCTTCCCGAATATTAAGATGCTTCTCCGATCCTTTGGGTATTTCATCCTTTAAATTTCCCTCTTTTAAAACTCCTTGTTGCGCCTCCTTTATTTGAGTAGTAAGGTTATTGTAAATCATTATATTCATAGATTTTACTCGAATGGGTTCTCTGTCCTTCCTGCTCAAGGCGTCGGCTACCACATTTGCCTTCCCCGGGTGGTAACGAATCTCAAAGTCGTAATCATTCAACAATTCAATCCACCTACGCTGCCTCATATTCAGTTGTTTCTGATTAAATATGTGCTGAATACTTTTGTGGTCGGTATATATAATACTTTTGACCCCATATAAGTAGTGCCTCCAAGTCTTTAATGCAAAAACAACCACGCCTAATTCCAAATCATGCGTCGTATAATTTTGCTCGTGAATCTTCAATTGTCTAGACGCATAAGCAATCACCTTCGTCCGTTGTATTAATACACAACCGACACCTTGCTTTGATGCGTCACAATAAATCACAAAATCATCATTCCCTTCAGGCAATGACAATATAAGTGCCGTAGTTAGCTTTTTCTTTAATAATTGAAACGCCTTCTCTTGTTCATCCTTCCATTCAAATTTCTTACCTTTATGCGTTAATGCAGTCAAGGGTTTTGCTATTTTGGAGAAATCTTGGATGAATCTTCTGTAGTAACCAGCCAATCCTAAAAATTGACGTATATGCTTCAGAGTTTTTGGGGTTTCCCACTTTTAAACGGTTTCGATCTTTGCCGGGTCCACCTGGATACCTTCTTTGTTCACTATGTGACTGCGGAATTGAACTTCTTCCAACCAAAATGCACACTTTGAAAACTTAGCGTACAGTTTTTCTTTCCTCAATACTTCTAGCACTTTTCTCAAATGTTCTTCGTGCTTTTGATCATTCTTTGAGTAAATAAGTATGTCATCGATGAAAACAATGACAAACTTGTCAAGATATGGCCCATACACTCGGTTCATAAGGTCCATGAACACAGCTGGTGCGTTAGTCAATCCAAACGGCATAACCATAAACTCGTAATGACCATAACGCGTCCTAAAAGCAGTTTTTGGAATATCATCCTCCTTTACTCGCCTTTACTCGCATTTGATGATATCCAGAATGTAAATCGATCTTCGAATAAACCGACGAGCCTTGTAGTTGATCAAATAAGTCGTCAATTCTCGGCAGTGGATAACGGTTTTTGATGGTAAGTTTGTTCAACTCTCTGTAGTCAATACACAACCTAAATGTACCATCCTTCTTCTTGACAAACAAAACAGGAGCTCCCCATGGTGATGTGCTTGGTCGAATGAAACCACGTTCTAATAGTTCTTGCAGTTGGCTTTGAAGTTCTTTCATCTTGCTGGGTGCGAGTCTATAAGGAGCACGAGCTATTAGTGCAGCTCATGGTACAAGATCTATTTGAAATTCAACAGATCGATGTGGAGGTAGTCCCGGTAATTCTTTCAGAAATACATCGGGAAATTCTTTTGCGATGGGAACATCATTGATGCTCTTTTCTTCCGTTTGTACTTTCTCGACGTGTGCTAGAACAGCATAGCAACCTTTTCTTATTAGTTTTTGTGCCTTCAAATTACTAATAAGATGTAGCTTCGTGTTGCCCTTTTCTCCGTACACCATTAAGGGTTTTCCTTTTTCTCGTATAATGCGAATTGCATTTTTGTAACAAACGATCTCTGCTTTCACTTCTTTCAACCAATCCATACCGATTATCACATCAAAACTCCTTAACTCTACTGGTATCAAGTCAATCTTAAATATTTCGCTACCCATTTTAATTTCTCGATTCCGGCATATATTATCTGCTGAAATTAATTTACCGTTTGCTAATTCGAGTAAAAATTTACTATCCAACGGCGTCAATGGACAACTTAATTTAGCACAAAAATCTCTACTCATATAGCTTCTATCAGCACCCGAATCAAATAAAACGTAAGCAGATTTATTGTCAATAAGAAACGTACCCGTAACAAGCTACGGGTCTTCGTGTGACTCTGCCGCATTAATATTGAAAACTCTTCCACGGCCTTGTCCATTCGTGTTCTCCTGGTTCGGGCAATTTCTAATAATGTGGCCCGGTTTTCCACATTTATAACAAACTACATTGGCATAACTTGCTCCGACACTACTTGCTCCGCCATTACTCGTTCCGACACCATTTGTTCCTTTTGTTCTGTTAACCCCTGGTCCGTAGACCTCACACTTCGCCGCGCTATGACCATTTCTTTTACACTTGTTGCAAAATTTGGTGCAGAACCCCGAGTGATACTTTTCACACCTTTAGCATAGCTGCTTCTGATTGTTGTTGTTGTTGCGGTTGTTATTGTTGTTGGGATGATTGTTGTAGTTGCTGTTGTTGTTGTTGTTGTTGTTGTTTTTGTTGTTGTTGTTGTTGGGCCGTTTGTTGTAGTTGCGATTGATGTTGTGATTGTTGGGATAATTGTTGCGATTATTGTTGTAATTGCTGTTGTTGTTGAATTAGTGATTCTTATCACCGTTTTCCTCCCACTTTCTTTTGACTTGCTTCACATTGTCCTCTTCAGCAGTCTGTTCTTTAATTCTTTCTTCAATCTAGTTCACTAGTTTGTGAGCCATTCTACATGCCTGTTGTATGGAGGCGGGCTCGTGTGAACTTATATCTTCTTGGATTCTTTTTAGCAATCCTTTCACAAACGCGTCGATCTTCTTTTCCTCATCTTCGAACGCTCCCGGACACAATAGGCACAATTCTGTGAATCGTCTTTCGTACGTGGTAATATCAAATCCTTGGGTTCGTAACCCTCTAAGTTCTGTCTTGAGCTTATGGACCTCGGTTCTGGGACGGTACTTCTCGTTCATCAAGTGCTTGAATGCTGACCACGGTAGTACGTACGCATCATCTTGTCCCACTTGCTCTAGATAGGTATTCCACCATGTTAACGCAGAACCTGTGAAGGTATGCGTAACGAACTTCACTTTGTCCTCTTCAGTACACTTACTTATGGCAAACACCGATTAGACCTTCTCAGTCCACCGTTTCAATCCGATCGGTCCTTCGGTTCCATCAAATTCCAAAGGTTTGCAGGCAGTGAATTCTTTGTAGGTGCATCCTACACGATTTCCTGTACTGCTAGTGATCAATCCTTAATTAATGATGTTGCTTAATTACGGATTGAGTGCAATAAGATTATAATGGAGGATGGGATGTTCGATGATTATTTTAGGCCCCGGTGATCGTTTTTCACTTTAACTATCAAGTGATCAACCACCCCGACCCGGTCTTCGTTATCGATTAGCATGATTCACCTTAACTCAATGTAAGAAGTCCTTGGGCAAAGTCACAAGTGAAATCTACAAAGGCTTAGGCAAATGGAAGAGAATCAACAACCCATAAATGAGAGGCCAAGCTCCCTATTTATAGTATCCGTGATATCCGCGGTCTGCGAGATGCTCGGCTCTCCGCGGAAAGTCAGCCGATCAAACCGCAGTTTGGTATTTCAGCGAATACATAACCGCAGTATTTATTTTCAGCGAATATTGCATAACTGTGCCTTATAATCCGCGTAGTTCTGTCCTTAGCTTTTAGAAAATAAAATATACATATACAATGCTATGTATATGATCAAGTCCCCCTAGTTTATTATGATGTATTTTCGCGAAGCAAATGCATCGTGATAAACTCTAAAATTCGCAATGTTCGCAGTTATTTTCCGCTTTAATTAATGTCGCGTTAGCATAGTTATCGTTGTAAAAGTTACCGTTGTTTCCTGCTAACTCAAATATTACCGTTTGAGTTTTTTACAACGGATAATTAAAACACTTGATTACCCCTTGCATTCACCTATATATATTGTGGTTCACAATCACCAACGTCACACTTACCCTCGCTATTCTCACTTTCTTTCGCTTATTCTCAATTCATTTGTTCTCTTTGAAACATTATCAAGTCGGCAATCACAACCTTCAATCATTAATCATGAAGATGGATGAAGTTGATCGAAAGGTGGACCCAAAAACGCTAATTAACAAGCTACTCGTAAGCCCGGAGGCGAAGTCAATATTATCCGGCCGTCAAATTAAACAAGAGAAGCCTGACATTCCTCTTGTGGATTTGACGGCAAAGTCACCACCGCCCCAGTCAAGTACTGGTAAACGACCGCTCGAAAACCCGCCTTCTACGCAAAGCAAGAGGGCCAAACAAAGTTCTCCCCTTTTCGATAATCCGATATCAGCGGATTATGAAGGAGAACAACAAACAGGTATAAATCTAATAACCATGATCTCATACCTTTATCTGAAATATTTATTGTTATGATTATAATCCACGTTTCTTTTTTTGTTTGCAGAAGGCCCATCCTTCAATCCTTTGTTTCCCAGCCCGAACACTGTGGCGCAGATCACAGAGCTTCTTCGCACTCCTCCTGATTCATATGGAGTGCGAATTGATGGGTTATTGGGATATACTTACGCTTCTCCCGGCGCTGCTGCAGATCAGCGCGAACAAATGAAGCTTGCAATTCCGAGCGAACTTCGTCGTGAATTCTCCAAACGCTCTGCCATTGATGCACATAATAGTTTTGTACAAAACTTTTACATGTGCTTTAACTCGGCATATGATATGATTTTGTGCGAAGAAAAATTCTTCGACATCCTCGACACTGAGCAGCAAAAATATAACTCTGAGCGGATCAGAGCTGAAAATAGCGAGAAGCGCGCTGTTGACTTAGCTTATCAACTTACTACGGCGAAGACTACCGCAGAGGATTTGCAATCTCAAGTTTCAGCCGCTGCTGAAAATGAGAAGAAACTGGAATCTTCTATTTCCTCACTCAAGTTTCAGCTCACCGCAGAGCGGGATAATGCTCTGGCTAAAGCGGCTGCTGCAAAGCATGAATTTTCTCTACTCCGCCAACACTTACTGGAGTTTTCGAAAAAGGTGCTTAATTCAGCACCCGTGAACGCGCAGTTCACAACTTATGCATCTGCCTTGCAATTGCGCGAAAGGGTAGAGTTTCTGCATGAAATTGCACCGCTTTGCACCATACCAGACCCTCTTCCCTCCGCAATTAGTGACCGCATTTGTGCTCTTGAAGACGCACGAAACGCATGAAATGTCCCGTTCTTATTGATTAAAAACGTTCCATATTAATTGATTTCGTTGCGAGGTTTTGACCTCTATATGAGACGTTTTTCAAAGACTGCATTCATTTTAAAACAAACCATAACCTTTATTTCATCAATAAAGGTTTAAAAAGCTTTACGTAGATTATCAAATAATGATAATCTAAAATATCCTGTTTACACACGACCATTACATAATGGTTTACAATACAAATATGTTACAACAAAATAAGTTTCTTGAATGCAGTTTTTACACAATATCATACAAGCATGGACTCCAAATCTCGTCCTTATTTAAGTATGCGACAGCGAAAGCTCTTAATAATCACCTGAGAATAAACATGCTTAAAACTTCAACAAAAATGTTGGTGAGTTATAGGTTTAACCTATATATATCAAATCATAATAATAGACCACAAGATTTCATATTTCAATACACATCCCATACATAGAGATAAAAATCATTCATATGGTGAACACCTGGTAACCGACATTAACAAGATGCATATATAAGAATATCCCCATCATTTCGGGACACCCTTCGGATATGATATAAATTTCGAAGTACTAAAGCATCCGATACTTTGGATGGGGTTTGTTAGGCCCAATAGATCTATCTTTAGGATTCGCGTCAATTAGGGTGTCTGTTCCCTAATTCTTAGATTACCAGACTTAATAAAAAGGGGCATATTCGATTTCGATAATTCAACCATAGAATGTAGTTTCACGTACTTGTGTCTATTTTGTAAATCATTTATAAAACCTGCATGTATTCTAATCCCAAAATATTAGATTTTAAAAGTGGGACTATAACTCACTTTCACAGATTTTTACTTCGTCGGGAAGTAAGACTTGGCCACTGGTTGATTCACGAATCTATAACAATATATACATATATATCAAAGTATGTTCAAAATATATTTACAACACTTTTAATATATTTTGATGTTTTAAGTTTATTAAGTCAGCTGTCCTCGTTAGTAACCTACAACTAGTTGTCCACAGTTAGATGTACAGAAATAAATCGATAAATATTATCTTGAATCAATCCACGACCCAGTGTATACGTATCTCAGTATTGATCACAACTCAAGCTATATATATTTTGAAATCAACCTCAACCTTGTATAGCTAACTCCAACATTCACATATAGAGTGTCTATGGTTGTTCCGCAATATATATAGATGTGTCGACATGATAGGTCGAAACATTGTATACGTGTCTATGGTATCTCAAGATTACATAATATACAATACAAGTTGATTAAGTTATGGTTGGAATAGATTTGTTACCAATTTTCACGTAGCTAAAATGAGAAAAATTATCCAATCTTGTTTTACCCATAACTTCTTCATTTTAAATCCGTTTTGAGTGAATCAAGACTTGGCCACTGGTTGATTCACGAATCTATAACAATATATACATATATATCAAAGTATGTTCAAAATATATTTACAACACTTTTAATATATTTTGATGTTTTAAGTTTATTAAGTCAGCTGTCCTCGTTAGTAACCTACAACTAGTTGTCCACAGTTAGATGTACAGAAATAAATCGATAAATATTATCTTGAATCAATCCACGACCCAGTGTATACGTATCTCAGTATTGATCACAACTCAAGCTATATATATTTTGAAATCAACCTTAACCCTGTATAGCTAACTCCAACATTCACATATAGAGTGTCTATGGTTGTTCCGAAATATATATAGATGTGTCGACATGATAGGTCGAAACATTGTATACGTGTCTATGTTATCTCAAGATTACATAATATACAATACAAGTTGATTAAGTTATGGTTGGAATAGATTTGTTACCAATTTTCACGTAGATAAAATGAGAAAAATTATCCAATCTTGTTTTACCCATAACTTCTTCATTTTAAATCCGTTTTGAGTGAATCAAATTGCTATGGTTTCATATTGAACTCTATTTTATGAATCTAAATAGAAAAAGTATAGGTTTATAGTCGGAAAAATAAGTTACAAGTCGTTTTTGTAAAGGTAGTCATTTCAGTCGAAAGAACGACGTCTAGATGACCATTTTAGAAAACATACTTCCACTTTGAGTTTAACCATAATTTTTGGATATAGTTTCATGTTCATAATAAAAATAATTTTCTCAGAATAACAACTTTTAAATCAAAGTTTATCATAGTTTTTAATTAACTAACCCAAAACAGCCCGCGGTGTTACTACGACGGCATAAATCCGGTTTTAAGGTGTTTTTCGTGTTTCCAGGTTTTAAATCATTAAGTTAGCATATCATATAGATATAGAACATGTGTTTAGTTGATTTTAAAAGTCAAGTTAGAAGGATTAACTTTTGTTTGCGAACAAGTTTAGAATTAACTAAACTATGTTCTAGTGATTACAAGTTTAAACCTTCGAATAAGATAGCTTTTTATGTATGAATCGAATGATGTTATGAACATCATTACTACCTTAAGTTCCTTGGATAAACCTACTGGAAAAGATAAAAATGGATCTAGCTTCAACGGATCCTTGGATGGCTCGAAGTTCTTGAAGCAGAATCATGACACGAAAACAAGTTCAAGTAAGATCATCACTTGAAATAAGATTGCTATAGTTATAGAAATTGAACCAAAGTTTGAATATGATTATTACCTTGTATTAGAATGATAACCTACTGTAAAAAACAAAGATTTCTTGAGGTTGGATGATCATCTTACAAGATTGGAAGTGAGCTAGCAAACTTGAAAGTATTCTTGATTTTATGTAACTAGAACTTGTAGAATTTATGAAGAACACTTAGAACTTGAAGATAGAACTTGAGAGAGATCAATTAGATGAAAAAAATTGAAGAATGAAAGTGTTTGTAGGTGTTTTTGGTCATTGGTGAATGGATTAGATATAAAGGATATGTAATTTTGTTTTCATGTAAATAAGTCATGAATGATTACCCATATTTTTGTAATTTTATGAGATATTTCATGCTAGTTGCCAAATGATGGTTCCCACATGTGTTAGGTGACTCACATGGGCTGTTAAGAGCTGATCATTGGAGTGTATATACTAATAGTACATACATCTAAAAGCTGTGTATTGTACGAGTACGAATACGGGTGCATACGAGTAGAATTGTTGATGAAACTGAACGAGGATGTAATTGTAAGCATTTTTGTTAAGTAGAAGTATTTTTATAAGTGTATTGAAGTCTTTAAAAAGTGTATAAATACATATTAAAACACTACATGTATATACATTTTAACTGAGTCGTTAAGTCATCGTTAGTCGTTACATGTAAGTGTTGTTTTGAAACCTTTAGGTTAACGATCTTGTTAAATGTTGTTAACCCAATGTTTATAATATCAAATGAGATTTTAAATTATTATATTATCATGATATTATCATGTATTAATATCTCTTAATATGATATATATACATTAAATGTCTTTACAACGATAATCGTTACATATATGTCTCGTTTAAAAATCATTAAGTTAGTAGTCTTGTTTTTACATATGTAGTTCATTGTTAATATACTTAATGATATGTTTACTTATCATAGTATCATGTTAACTATATATATATATCCATATTTATTTCATCATATAGTTTTTACAAGTTTTAACGTTCGTGAATCACCGGTCAACTTGGGTGGTCAATTGTCTATATGAAACATATTTCAATTAATCAAGTCTTAACAAGTTTGATTGCTTAACATGTTGGAAACATTTAATCATGTAAATATCAATCTCAATTAATATATATAAACATGTAAAAGTTCGGGTCACTACAGTACCTACCCGTTAAATAAATTTCGTCCCGAAATTTTAAGCTGTTGAAGGTGTTGACGAATCTTCTGGAAATAGATGCGGGTATTTCTTCTTCATCTGATCTTCACGCTCCCAGGTGAACTCGAGTCCTCTACGAGCATTCCATCGAACCTTAACAATTGGTATCTTGTTTTGCTTAAGTCTTTTAACCTCACGATCCATTATTTCGACGGGTTCTTCAATGAATTGAAGTTTTTCGTTGATTTGGATTTCATCTAATGGAATAGTGAGATCTTCTTTAGCAAAACTTTTCTTCAAATTCGAGACGTGGAAAGTGTTATGTACAGCCGCGAGTTGTTGAGGTAACTCAAGTCGGTAAGCTACTGGTCCGACACGATCAATAATCTTGAATGGTCCAATATACCTTGGATTTAATTTCCCTCGTTTACCAAATCGAACAACGCCTTTCCAAGGTGCAACTTTAACCATGACCATCTCTCCAATTTCAAATTCTATATCTTTTCTTTTAATGTCAGCGTAGCTCTTTTGTCGACTTTGGGCGGTTTTCAACCGTTGTTGAATTTGGATGATCTTCTCGGTAGTTTCTTGTATAATCTCCGGACCCGTAATCTGTCTATCCCCCATTTCACTCCAACAAATCGGAGACCTGCACTTTCTACCATAAAGTGCTTCAAACGGCGCCATCTCAATGCTTGAATGGTAGCTGTTGTTGTAGGAAAATTCTGCTAACGGTAGATGTCGATCCCAACTGTTTCCGAAATCAATAACACATGCTCGTAGCATGTCTTCAAGCGTTTGTATCGTCCTTTCACTCTGCCCATCAGTTTGTGGATGATAGGCAGTACTCATGTCTAGACGAGTTCCTAATGCTTGCTGTAATGTCTGCCAGAATCTTGAAATAAATCTGCCATCCCTATCAGAGATAATAGAGATTGGTATTCCATGTCTGGAGACGACTTCCTTCAAATACAGTCGTGCTAACTTCTCCATCTTGTCATCTTCTCTTATTGGTAGGAAGTGTGCTGATTTGGTGAGGCGATCAACTATTACCCAAATAGTATCAAAACCACTTGCAGTCCTTGGCAATTTAGTGATGAAATCCATGGTAATGTTTTCCCATTTCCATTCCGAGATTTCGGGTTATTGAAGTAGACCTGATGGTTTCTGATGCTCAGCTTTGACCTTAGAACACGTCAAACATTCTCCTACGTATTTAGCAACATCGGCTTTCATATCCGGCCACCAAAAATGTTTCTTGAGATCCTTGTACATCTTTCCCGTTCCAGGATATATTGAGTATCTGGTTTTATGAGCTTCTCTAAGTACCATTTCTCTCATATCTCCAAATTTTGGTACCCAAATCCTTTCAGCCCTATACCGGGTTCCGTCTTCCCGAATATTAAGATGCTTCTCCGATCCTTTGGGTATTTCATCCTTTAAATTTCCCTCTTTTAAAACTCCTTGTTGCGCCTCCTTTATTTGAGTAGTAAGGTTATTATGACTCATTATATTCCTAGATTTTACTCGAATGGGTTCTCTGTCCTTCCTGCTCAAGGCATCGGCTACCACATTTGCCTTCCCCGGGTGGTAACGAATCTCAAAGTCGTAATCATTCAATAATTCAATCCACCTACGCTGCCTCATATTCAGTTGTTTCTGATTAAATATGTGTTGAAGACTTTTATGGTCGGTATATATAATACTTTTGACCCCATATAAGTAGTGCCTCCAAGTCTTTAATGCAAAAACAATCGCTCCTAATTCCAAATCATGCGTCGTATAATTTTGTTCGTGAATCTTCAATTGTCTAGACGCATAAGCAATCACCTTCTTTCATTGCATTAATACACAACCGAGACCTTGCTTTGATGCGTCACAATAAATCACAAAATCATCATTCCCTTCAGGCAATGACAATATAGGTGCCGTAGTTAGCTTTTTCTTCAATAACTGAAATGCTTTCTCTTGTTCATCATTCCATTCAAATTTCTTCCCTTTATGCGTTAATGCAGTCAAGGGTTTTGCTATTCTGGAAAAGTCTTGGATGAACCTTCTGTAGTAACCAGCTAGTCCTAAAAACTGGCGTATGTGTTTCGGAGTTTTCGGGGTTTCCCACTTTTCAACAGTTTCTATCTTTGCCGGATCCACCTTAATACCTTCTTTGTTCACTATGTGACCGAGGAATTGAACTTCTTCCAACCAAAATGCACACTTTGAAAACTTAGCGTACAATTCTTCCTTCCACAATACTTCTAACACCTTTCTCAAATGTTCATCGTGTTCTTGGTCATTCTTTGAGTAAATAAGTATGTCATCACTGAAAACAATGACAAACTTGTCAAGG
Source organism: Rutidosis leptorrhynchoides (assembly GCF_046630445.1). Classification (NCBI taxonomy): domain Eukaryota; kingdom Viridiplantae; phylum Streptophyta; class Magnoliopsida; order Asterales; family Asteraceae; genus Rutidosis; species Rutidosis leptorrhynchoides. The sequence continues at coordinate 245,379,698 of NC_092343.1, forward strand.
TATGGTCCACACACTCGGTTCATAAGGTCCATGAACACAGCTGGTGCATTAGTTAAACCAAACAGCATGACCATAAACTCGTAATGACCGTAACGTGTTCTGAAAGCAGTCTTTGGAATATCATCTTCTTTCACCCGCATTTGATGATACCCGGAACGTAAGTCAATCTTTGAATAAACAGACGAGTCTTGTAGTTGATCAAATAAGTCGTCGATTCTCGGTAGTGGGTAGCGGTTCTTGATGGTAAGTTTGTTCAACTCTCGGTAGTCGATACACAACCTGAATGTACCATCTTTCTTCTTGACAAACAAAACAGGAGCTCCCCACGGTGATGTGCTTGGTCGAATGAAACCACGCTCTAAAAGTTCTTGTAATTGGCTTTGCAGTTCTTTCATCTCGCTGGGTGCGAGTCTGTAAGGAGCACGAGCTATTGGTGCAGCTCCTGGTACAAGATCTATTTGAAATTCAACGGATCGATGTGGGGGTAATCCCGGTAATTCTTTCGGAAATACATCGGGAAATTCTTTTGCAAGGGGAACATCATTGATGCTCTTTTTTTCAGTTTGTACTTTCTCGACGTGTGTTAGAACAGCATAGCAACCTTTTCTTATTAGTTTTTGTGCCTTCAAATTACTAATAAGATGTAGCTTCGTGTTGCCCTTTTCTCCGTACACCATTAAGGGTTTTCCTTTTTCTCGTATAATGCGAATTGCATTTTTGTAACAAACGATCTCTGCTTTCACTTCTTTCAACCAGTCCATACAGATTATCACATCAAAACTCCCTAACTCTACTGGTATCAAGTCAATCTTAAATGTTTCGCTAACCAGTTTAATTTCTCGATTCCGACATATATTATCTGCTGAAATTAATTTACCATTTGCTAATTCGAGTAAAAATTTACTATCCAAAGGCGTCAATGGACAACTTAATTTAGCACAAAAATCTCTACTCATATAGCTTCTATCCGCACCCGAATCAAATAAAATGTAAGCAGACTTATTGTCAATAAGAAACGTACCCGTAACAAGCTCCGGGTCTTCCTGTGCCTCTGCCGCATTAATATTGAAAACTCTTCCGCGGCGTTGTCCATTCGTGTTCTCCTGGTTCGGGCAATTTCTAATAATGTGGCCCGGTTTTCCACATTTATAACAAACTACATTGGCATAACTTGCTCCGACACTACTTGCTCCGCCAATACTCATTCCGACACCATTTGTTCCTTTCGTTCTATTAACCCCTGGTCCATGTAGACCTCACACTTTGCCGCGCTATGACCATTTCTTTTACACTTGTTGCAAAATTTGGTGCAGAACCCCGAGTGATACTTTTCACACCTTTGGCATAGCTGCTTCTGATTGTTGTTGTTGTTGCGGTTATTATTGTTGTTGGGATGATTGTTGTAGTTGCTGTTGTTGTTGTTGTTGGGCCGTTTGTTGTAGTTGCGATTGATGTTGCGATTGTTGGGATAATTGTTGCGATTATTGTTGTAATTGCTTTTGTTGTTGTATTGGTGATTCTTATCACCGTTTTCCTCCCACTTTCTTTTGACTTGCTTCACATTGGCCTCTTCAGCAGTCTGTTCTTTAATTCTTTCTTCAATCTGGTTCACTAGTTTGTGAGCCATTCTACATGCCTGTTGTATGGAGGCGGGCTCGTGTGAACTTATATCTTCTTGGATTCTTTCCGGTAATCCTTTCACAAACGCGTCGATCTTCTCTTCCTCATCTTCGAATGCTCCCGGACACAATAGGCACAATTCTGTGAATCGTCTTTCGTACGTGGTAATATCAAATCCTTGGGTTCGTAACCCTTTAAGTTCTGTCTTGAGCTTATTGACCTCGGTTCTGGGACGGTACTTCTCGTTCATCAAGTGCTTGAATGCTGACCACGGTAGTGCGTACGCATCGTCTTGTCCCACTTGCTCTAGATAGGTATTCCACCATGTTAACGCAGAACCTGTGAAGGTATGCGTAGCGTACTTCACTTTGTCCTCTTTAGTACACTTACTTATGGCAAACACCGATTCGACCTTCTCGTTCCACCGTTTCAATCCGATCGGTCCTTCGGTTCCATCAAATTCCAAAGGTTTGCAGGCAGTGAATTCTTTGTAGGTGCATCCTACACGATTTCCTGTACTGCTAGATCCAAGGTTATTGTTGGTATGTAGCGCAGCCTGTACTGCGGCTATGTTTGAAGATAGAAAAGTACGGAATTCCTCTTCATTCATATTCACGGTGTGTCGAGTAGTCGGTGCCATTTCCTTCAAAATAGTCAAATGGAACAAGTTAATCATACAGAATATTAAGAGTAGTTAATAGTATTTCGTAGCATAATATGAACTCATTTATAAAAGCTTTTTCTTCATATTAGCGTTTTATAAGTTTAAATTCGGGTAGTACCTACCCGTTAAGTTCATACTTAGTAGCTAATATACAATTCAACTACTACAATTCTATATGAAAAACTGATTATAATAATATTTCGCGTTCAAACTTTTATACAATATTTTACAAACTTACAATACCGCTTATTTTACATAAAGCATGAAATATAGCACACAATAACTTTGATACAAGATAGTTGTGAAGATAATTCTAGCTAGTACACAAGTCGTTCAGCAAAGGCAATAAAGACACGTAATTCATACGTCCAGAAACAAGTCATGCATTCTGGTTTTACTAGGACTACTTCCCATCCTTGGTCTTGTGGAACATAACCATTATGGCCGTTGATAAGACAGCGTGTTGTAACGTCGTCAAAGGGACGAGGGTTACGTAATGTCCAACAGTCCCGTACCAATCTAAAAACCTCATTTCTTACCCCAATTACCGACTCCGTCACTTGTGGGAACGTTTTGTTTAATAGTTGTAGCCCGATGTTCTTGTTCTCACTTTGGTGAGAAGCGAACATTACTAATCCGTAAGCATAACATGCTTCTTTATGTTGCATGTTAGCCGCTTTTTCTAAATCACGAAGTCCAATATTCGGATATATTGAGTCAAAATAATTTCTTAACCCATTGCGTAAAATAGCATTTGGGTTCCCCGCAATATATGCGTCAAAGTAAATACATCGTAACTTATGGATTTCCCAATGTGATATCCCCCATCTTTCGTACGAAAGCCTTTTATAAACCAAGGCATTCTTAGAACGTTCTTCGAATGTCTTACAAACTGATCTCGCCTTAAATAGTTGTGCCGAAGAATTCTGACCGACTCTAGACAAGATTTCATCAATCATGTCTCCGGGTAGGTCTCTTAAAATATTGGGTTGTCTATCCATTTTGTGTTTTAAACTGTAAAATAGACAAGAGTTAGATTCATAAAAAAATACTTATTAATACAAGCAATTTTTACGTATATCATAAAGCATAAGCACACTATATTACATATATTACACCACACGAATACAACTATCTTATTCCGACTCACTCGTTTCTTCTTCTTCGGTTTTGGTTCGTTTGGCCATGTTTCTAGGGATATATGATGTTCCCCTAATACGAGCCATCGTTTTCCACATTGGTTTAGAAAAACCTGGTGGTTTAGAGGTTCCCGGGTCATTGTTACAACTTAAGGACTTCGGGGGTTGACGATACATATAAAGTTCATCGGGGTTGGAATTAGATTTCTCTATTTTTATGCCCTTTCCCTTATTATTTTCTTTTGCCTTTTTAAATTCAGTTGGGGTAATTTCTATAACATCATCGGAATTCTTGTCGGAATCCGATTCATCGGAGAATTGGTAATCCTCCCAATATTTTGCTTCCTTGGCGGAAACACCATTGACCATAATTAACCTTGGTCGGTTGGTTGAGGATTTTCTTTTACTTAACCGTTTTATTATTTCCCCCACCGGTTCTATTTCTTCATCCGGTTCCGATTCTTCTTCCGGTTCCGATTCTTCTTCCGGTTCCGACTCTTCTTCCGGTTCCTCTTCGGGAACTTGTGAATCAGTCCACAAATCATTCCAATTTATATTTGACTCTTCATTATTATTAGGTGAGTCAATGGGACTTGTTCTAGAGGTAGACATCTATCACATAATATCAAACGCGTTAAGAGATTAATATATCACATAATATTCACATGTTAAAAATATATAGTTTCCAACAAAATTTATTAAGCAATCATTTTTCAAGTAAACACGGTCGAAGTCCAGACTCACTAATGCATCCTAACAAACTCGATAAGACACACTAATGCAAAATTCTGGTTCTCTAAGACCAACGCTCGGATACCAACTGAAATGTCCCGTTCTTATTGTTTAAAAACGTTCCATATTAATTGATTTCGTTGCGAGGTTTTGACCTCTATATGAGACGTTTTTCAAAGACTGCATTCATTTTAAAACAAACCATAACCTTTATTTCATCAATAAAGGTTTAAAAAGCTTTACGTAGATTATCAAATAATGATAATCTAAAATATCCTGTTTACACACGACCATTACATAATGGTTTACAATACAAATATGTTACAACAAAATAAGTTTCTTGAATGCAGTTTTTACACAATATCATACAAGCATGGACTTCAAATCTCGTCCTTATTTAAGTATGCGACAGCGGAAGCTCTTAATAATCACCTGAGAATAAACATGCTTAAAACATCAACAAAAATGTTGGTGAGTTATAGGTTTAACCTATATATATCAAATCATAATAATAGACCACAAGATTTCATATTTCAATACACATCCCATACATAGAGATAAAAATCATTCATATGGTGAACACCTGGTAACCGACATTAACAAGATGCATATATAAGAATATCCCCATCATTTCGGGACACCCTTCGGATATGATATAAATTTCGAAGTACTAAAGCATCCGGTACTTTGGATGGGGTTTGATAGGCCCAATAGATCTATCTTTAGGATTCGCGTCAATTAGGGTGTCTGTTCCCTAATTCTTAGATCACCAGACTTAATAAAAAGGGGCATATTCGATTTCGATAATTCAACCATAGAATGTAGTTTCACGTACTTGTGTCTATTTTGTAAATCATTTATAAAACCTGCATGTATTCTCATCCCAAAATATTAGATTTTAAAAGTGGGACTATAACTCACTTTCACAGATTTTTACTTTGTCGGGAAGTAAGACTTGGCCACTGGTTGATTCACGAACCTATAACAATATATACATATATATCAAAGTATGTTCAAAATATATTTACAACACTTTTAATATATTTTGATGTTTTAAGTTTATTAAGTCAGCTGTCCTCGTTAGTAACCTACAACTAGTTGTCCACAGTTAGATGTACAGAAATAAATCGATAAATATTATCTTGAATCAATCCACGACCCAGTGTATACGTATCTTAGTATTGATCACAACTCAAACTATATATATTTTGGAATCAACCTCAACCCTGTATAGCTAACTCCAACATTCACATATAGAGTGTCTATGGCTGTTCCAAAATATATATAGATGTGTCGACATGATAGGTCGAAACATTGTATACGTGTCTATGGTATCTCAAGATTACATAATATACAATACAAGTTGATTAAGTTATGGTTGGAATAGATTTGTTACCAATTTTCACGTAGCTAAAATGAGAAAAATTATCCAATCTTGTTTTACCCATAACTTCTTCATTTTAAATCCGTTTTGAGTGAATCAAATTGCTATGGTTTCATATTGAACTCTATTTTATGAATCTAAACAGAAAAAGTATAGGTTTATAGTCGGAAAAATAAGTTACAAGTCGTTTTTGTAAAGGTAGTCATTTCTGTCGAAAGAACGACGTCTAGATGACCATTTTAGAAAACATACTTCCACTTTGAGTTTAACCATAATTTTTGGATATAGTTTCATGTTCATAATAAAAATCATTTTCTCAGAATAACAACTTTTAAATCAAAGTTTATCATAGTTTTTAATTAACTAACCCAAAACAGCCCGAGGTGTTACTACGACGGCGTAAATCCGATTTTACGGTGTTTTTCGTGTTTCCAGGTTTTAAATCATTAAGTTAGCATATCATATAGATATAGAATATGTGTTTAGTTGATTTTAAAAGTCAAGTTAGAAGGATTAACTTTTGTTTGCGAACAAGTTTAGAATTAACTAAACTATGTTCTAGTGATTACAGGTTTAAACCTTTGAATAAGATAGCTTTTTATGTATGAATCGAATGATGTTATGAACATCATTACTACCTTAAGTTCCTTGGATAAACCTACTGGAAAAGAGAAAAATGGATCTAGCTTCAACGGATCCTTGGATGGCTCGAAGTTCTTGAAGCAGAATCATGACACGAAAACAAGTTCAAGTAAGATCATCACTTGAAATAAGATTGTTATAGTTATAGAAATTGAACCAAAGTTTGAATATGATTATTACCTTATATTAGAATAATAACCTACTATAAGAAACAAAGATTTCTTGAGGTTAGATGATCACCTTACAAGATTGGAAGTGAGCTAGCAAACTTGAAAGTATTCTTGATTTTATGTAACTAGAACTTGTAGAATTTATGAAGAACACTTAGAACTTGAAGATAGAACTTGAGAGAGATCAATTAGATGAAGAAAATTGAAGAATGAAAGTGTTTGTAGGTGTTTTTGGTCGTTGGTGTATGGATTAGATATAAAGGATATGTAATTTTGTTTTCATGTAAATAAGTCATGAATAATTACTCATATTTTTGTAATTTTATGAGATATTTCATGCTAGTTGCCAAATGATGGTTCCCACATATGTTAGGTGACTCACATGGGCTGCTAAGAGCTGATCATTGGAGTGTATATACCAATAGTACATACATCTAAAAGCTGTGTATTGTACGAGTACGAATACGGGTGCATACGAGTAGAATTGTTGATGAAACTGAACGAGGATGTAATTGTAAACATTTTTGTTAAGTAGAAGTATTTTTATAAGTGTATTGATGTCTTTCAAAAGTGTATAAATACATATTAAAACACTACATGTATATACATTTTAACTGAGTCGTTAAGTCATCGTTAGTCGTTACATGTAAGTGTTGTTTTGAAACCTTTAGGTTAACGATTTTGTTAAATGTTGTTAACCCAATGTTTATAATATCAAATGAGATTTTAAATTATTATATTATCATGATATTATCATGTATGAATATCTCTTAATATGATATATATACATTAAATGTCTTTACAACGATAATCGTTACATATATGTCTCGTTTAAAAATCATTAAGTTAGTAGTCTTGTTTTTACATATGTAGTTCATTGTTAATATACTTAATGATATGTTTACTTATCATAGTATCATGTTAACTATATATATATATATATATATCCATATATATGTCATCATATAGTTTTTACAAGTTTTAACGTTCGTGAATCACCGGTCAACTTGGGTGGTCAATTGTCTATATGAAACATATTTCAATTAATCAAGTCTTAACAAGTTTGATTGCTTAACATGTTGGAAACATTTAATCATGTAAATATCAATCTCAATTAATATATATAAACATGGAAAAGTTCGGGTCAATTAATACGGTTTTGTTAATAAAATTTCAGCGTTTTATCTTTATTTGCGAGTACTCAATATTTATATAGTGCTTTTTATTTTAGCAATATTCATAACACAAACTTGTCCTTTGCAATTTCCAACACTTTATTATTGTGCATATAATAAGCGCGTACTTTCACGAAACAATTTGTATGCGTATATACTTATACGTTATGAATCTTCTAAGTCCGTTATAACGATCCTTAGGTATGTAATCAGCATTGTGAAGCATCTAAATATTGGCAAGATCAAATATTTAGGAGATAATATTCCTTTCGCAATAATTCGCGTGCAAAAGTGGGCAATTTCATCACTTTGCTATATAAACAATGCGGAATATAAAAATATGAAATTAACTGCAAAACATATCATATTTATTCGCATTAGAACTTTCGCATACTTTTACAAGTGAGTATTCTTAAAATTTTAACAAGCGTGATCAAGACTTGCAAAAAATTAAAAACAAGGACACTTAATAAGTATTTCAGCCATGTGTATTGAATATAATTTTCGTATTTTTTACATATACAATTGTTAATTTCCGCAAAACTATGCATAATATCGCTTTAAAAGGACAGCATGCCATGCATTAGGCAAAGTTCGCCCTTCCACGTCCGCGAGCTTATATGAGCCTGCCGCATTAATTGCCACAATTTGATAAGGGCCTTCCCAATTAGGACCCAATTTGCCTAGCTTTTCTGCTCTGCTTGCCTCATTATTACGCAACACCCATTCACCTATAGCGAATGATAAAGCTCGCACTCTTTTATTATAATACTTAGCAATTTGCTGTTTATTATTCGCTTCTCTGATAGCAGCTATTAATCTCCGCTCTTCTATAAAATTGAGATTTTCGCACAACGCAGCATCATTTGCTTCTTCATCAAAGTTAGCGATTCGATGCGTTGGTACTAAAATTTCAGCGGGGATTACTGCCTCAGAGCTATAAACCAGGCTAAATGGTGTTTCACCTGTACTCTTTTTGAAAGTTGTACGATGTGCCCATAAGACATTGGGTAATTCATCTACCCAACCAGTTCGCCTTTCGCACAACCTCTTTTTTATTCCGCTTAAAATATCGCGATTTGTTACCTCGCATAAACCATTAGCTTGCGGGTGCGCTACTGACGTGAACTTTTGTATTATGTTTAAGTCAGTGCACCACGTCTTAAATGGATCTTTCGCTATTTGTGCGCCATTATCACTAACCAATTCTCGCGGAATACCAAATCTGCACACAATGTATTCCCACACAAAATTTCGCACCTGCACACCAGTGATTGTGCGAACCGCTTTCGCTTCAACCCATTTAGTAAAATAATCAATTGCAACGATTAGGAATTTAACATTGCTAGGTCCTGCAGGAAATGGCCCCACAATGTCAATGGCCCATTTACTAAACGGCTATGGCGAATTAACAGGGATCATATCATGCCGCGGCATTCGATTCTGCGGAGCATGCCTTTGGCAACTTTTACAGCGTTTAACAATTTTTGCCACATCGCGGTATAGGGACGGCCAAGAGTATCCCATCCGCATAATTGTCGCAGCAATAGTCTTGTATCCTGAATGTAGCGCACAAGTACCATTATGCACTTCTTCAACAAGCATTTCTGCCTCAATTGGTCCAACACACCGCATCATCGGTCCGCAGTACGATTTGCGATATAAGACATCATCTTGTATGAGATACATTGGCGTTCGCTCTCGCACTAAACGAGCTTCGTGACTATCCTCTGGCAAAATATCATTTCGAATATATTGCAGGATTGGTTCAATCCAATTTGGCTGCGCCTAACAGATGCTACCATTAAATCACTATCAATTGACTTACTTGGCAATTCCTCAACCCATACTTGTTTTTGAAAATGCGAAAATGTTAGAGCGGCTAATTTGCTCAAAGCATCTGCCTTTTTGTTTTGACTTCTAGGCACTTGCGCGAGTTCAAAGTATTCGAACCGCGCAGTAGTTTCTTTTAGCAGTTGCAAGTACTTCTGCATAGAAGGATCATGCACTTCAAAAGATCCGCTAAACTGATTCGCTACTAGTTGCGAATATGTAAATGCACGCAACTTAACAATATTCATTTTTTGCGCGATATTTAAGCCTGCAAGCAATGCTTCATATTCTGCCTCATTGTTTGTCACATCAAAATTAAACCGCAGTGCGTAAGTGTGCTCTTCGCCGTTAGAACTTACCAAAACTAAACCCGCACCTGCACCGTCCGCACAAGAAGCACCATCAGTATATAACTCCCAAGTTTCATTAACTGCTGGTTTTAGCACGGTTCGCTCATTAATTACTTCCAACTCTCCAGACAGCTCCACGAGATAATCTGCCATAACTTGTCCTTTTTCAGCACTTCGCGGAAAGTAGGATATTTGATAGGCACCCAACTCCACTGCTGTGAGAACCCGTCCTTATCTACCTGGACGAAGTCATCAACATCTGGTCCCATTGCGAGGTACTGTCCTAAGTATGCCATGAATGACTCCATGTGATATCTTTAAAATGAGCAAATGCACAGCGGAAGGTTTCTTTCATACCTGAGAATAAACATGCTTAAAAGTGTCAACCAAAAGGTTGGTGAGTTCATAGGTTTATCATAACAATCATTTCAATATTTTAATAGACCACAAGATTTCATATACATAAACGTTTTAATAAAGATATTCTAAGTGGTTGAGCACTTGGTAACCATACTTAGCATTTAATCAACGTCGCATATTCCCTTTATTATGAAATCTCACTACACCGTACCAAGTGTAGTCACCAAAACGAAGTACTGTGCAACCGTTGAATACTGGTCGTCCAGTCCGGTTGGGGTTGTCAGGCCCGATAGATCTATCAACAGGATTCGCGTTTACAATACCCATGTAAATAGTAGTTACCAAGCTACAGGGAAATATGTCAGTGGTACAACTCAACGTAGAATATATTTTAAGTACTTGTGTCTATTTCGTAAACATTTATAAAAGCAGCGCATGTATTCTCAGCCCAAAAATATATATTGCAAAAGCAATTAAAAAGGGAGCAAATGAAACTCACCTACTGTATTTTGTAGTAAAAATACATATGACGACATTAAACAAGTGTAGGGTTGACCTTGGATTCACGAACCTATATTATTTATATATATTAACACATATATTTGTAATCGAACAAATTTATTATATCTTAAATTATATATTATATATATTTAATTTGTAGGTATCTTTAAAAATGACTAATATTTATATAATTATATTAATATTTATATATGATTAATATTATATATAAAAAAATACATCATTTGCTATATATAAATGTTTATATAAAAAAAAATATGTTTATTATAAGTATAACTTTATATGTATAATATTTATTTATTGTAAAAATAATAATAAAGATAATACTAGTAATAAAAATAATGATGATAATAATAATGATAATAGTTTTTAATAATAATAATTCTTATTGTTCATAATAATAATAGTAATAATAATAATATTGAAAACTACCTTTAAAGCTTTTTCTAAAAAATAAATGCATGTGCCCTGGCTCGAACCCGCGACCTCTCAATTAGCACCAAGACAGCCAAACCATCTAAGCTATCATGTTTTTCTAGTATAATATCGATTTCAATTCCTTTTATCACGTATCATTCCTGTTATTAAATCTCCCGACCCAAATAGAAGCCCAACTCCATGTTAAATTTTACGGCCCAACAGCCCGAGTTTTTAAGGCATCTTCTATTTAAGAAAAAAAATTACAGTTGCCTAGTTTCGAACCCCAGACCTCTCGTTTAACAAACATCCCTCCAAACCACTTCTCCACTTGTTACTTTATGATAATAATCATGTTTCTAATTATTTAATACATACGAAAACTGTATCATTCTCCTCATATTTCCATTCATCATTTTCATCGTTTAAGTATCATTACCAACATCTTCTTTATTACTTTCATCATCATTTATGGTTGCGTACAAAAAAAATATAAGCTCGGTGGGGTGTTTGAGAACCGAAAACGAAAACAAGTAGGAGTAAAATCTGACACAATCCCGTCTCTCATAGACATTTTCTTTTCTTTTTTTTTTTTTTTTTTGAAGCAGTAGTATACATGATGTTGTTGATGATAGTTCACAAAAAAAAAATAATAATAAAGGGAACAAGATAGATAGTGAAGTGGTGGCCGTGGGTTTTGATGAAGGTGGTGAATGATTGGGACTCGATGGAAACAAAATTAAAGAAGTGGGTTTGTTCATGGTAGGGGTGTTCGGTTTATATGTAATTCAATCAAAACGGGTTAGTTGTGGTGATCATGGTGATCGGTTTAAGGTTGCAGGTTGTCAGTTTTATAGTGTTACGATGGTGGTGGTTTCGGGGATGAAGGTGAGGAGACAAGGTGGTGTTGTTGTTTGATCGTGGTGACTTCCTGGACAAGAGAAAAAGAGAAAAGAAAGTGTAGCGGTGGAGATGATCATGGAGGTTGAAGTTGGTCGATGGAAATGGCGAAAGATGGAGATAATTTAGAGATAAAGATGGTGATTAACTTGTAAGTATATGTTTATATAAGCTGGTAAACACAGTATCCATTAATTAAATGAAATTCATGAATGCATAAGGTCCGTTGTAGTTTTGCTAGTGGGTGACAATAACAGTATAAATATATATATTAAATAAATACATGTCTAAAAAAACGTGTAAGAAAGATATATATAGATTTTTCTTTACCGACAGTCTATCACGGATGATTATATCGTGACCATTGCTAAACAGTTGTTGTATAAAAGTGTTCCTAAAAATCCCAAACTTTTAGATTAAATATTATTAATTATTTCACTCATTAACTGTTTGAAACCTGATAAAAAAGGTTCGATAATTATTTATTTTATGTTCCAATTTATATGTACGGAGTACTAAAATTTAAACTAAAAAGATAAAAAAATATTTTCGACAAATCTACAATCTTCGTAATCAATTTACAGTCCAACTTTTATCTTAATCATTCATGAACATGTACAATATCTATATTAAAACTAACAAAACATCAACCGAGTGTTACCGACGTTTGCCAATTAATCTCGAAATCATTCATTTTCCATTTACTTTCTCTCTATATATAACCAGTTTTAAATAACAAGTTTTATCACATAAATATATATTATATATTTTTAAACAAATATTATTTTATATATTTTCAAGTAGTATTTATATACACATTTACATACACACACATATATATAATGTTTCTATTTACAAATAGTTGTTCTTGAATCGTCGAGAACAGTCGAAGGTCAATTGAATATTCAAACTTTTTGAGACTCAACCTTACAGACTTTGCTTATTTGTCAAGAATACTAAATCGTATCGAGAGTTTGGTTTAAAATAAGTCAAAATTTTCCGGGTCGTGACAGTACCTACCCGTTAAAGAAATTTCGTCCCCGAAATTTGATCGAGGTCGTCATGGCTAACAATAAAAATATTTTCCTGACGAATATGAGTCGATAAATAGAGTTTTATCATTATTGAGTAATATAGATAAAATGATTCGATCATGTGAAGCGTACGAATGAAGCTATCACAAAAGAGTGAAAAGTTTCGTCTTAACTTTTGACGTAGTCATGGTGGATTTCCAAAATTCTAGGAATTTAAAGAAAATCTTCTAATCTGAAAGAAATGTAATAGCACGATTTATTAGCAATTTGTTGCAATTACGGAAGAACAGAAATATCAAGGAAATATTTTCGTGATATGTTTAGAGATTAAGTAGAATGAAAGAGTTATGTAATATGGCACCTGATGAGGATAATCTACTGTGAACCATCATCACATTTCATTAGAAACTCAGCATGACTTTACTGTAATATAATCACATTGGCCAAGCGTATTATATTATACTAACTCATGCTTCAGTTCCCAACACTTCTCCACAATTCATTCATAATTTATACTTAGACTTTACAGAAGTTTTTAATATAATGGAATACAGAAATACAAAGAGGTAGATAATTTCGGACAAGAATATTTATGAAAATATCCTCAGAAATATTGAAGATATTTATGATGATATTTTGGAATTTCTAAGTTCGAAGGTTGATGAAAAAAAAATATTTTCGCAAGATTTTAACATGACTTCGGAGCAGGATAATATCTAAAGATTTCATCGAATTCAGAATTACCTGGATTCATGAATATAGGGTTTGGTCCTTGTATTTGGCCTTGGTCTCCTTCATGGTTAGCTGAATCCGTTTTTCAGTTCCAAATTTTCTATCGAGCGTTCCTAACACTCCATTCTTTATCATCAAACTCTTGGCCGTTCAGACCATCTGCGATTTTGCTGTTTCCTCTGCATTTAATGCTACCATATCTGAATCTTCGGTTATCAATCCGAGGTGGTTTCAGGAGAATTGTGTTTTTAGATGATTAAACGCTGATGGTAATATGGTGGGATATAAAAGATTTTTCGGTAACGAAGGTGAAAAGACAACATATATATCAAGGTTATAATAAGGTTAGTCCGACTGAAAAGTCAAAGTTGACTTGTTGGAGCTGTGACAAATTTGCTACTTTGAAGAAGAATTGCAAAGTTATTTTGGGTAATAATAACACCAAAGGAATTAGCACAGCTACGTGTTAAACGTTTATTCAGTTTTCGAGAGTTTTTCAGATGCATAACTATATGCATTAATCTTTTCTTCCGTAGATGAAGTGCGGCTGGTTCATCCTCTCGATCGAGGTGTTTTCAAGTATCATGAAAGATTTGAACATGGATTGAAATCGTCAAGATTCAAATGAGGTTTAAGATGAAATCAAGTGGCAAACTTGAAGAATCGTTAAGTTTCATATGTTATAATTAATATTTTAATTCATTTTTAATTGTCCAATGTTGATAGTCCCAGTCGATAGTCCACAGTTAACAGTTCAGTAATTCATATATAGTTTAATATATTATATTCGAATTAATTAATACGTGTCGTGACCCGTATACATCTCAGACTCGATCACAACTCAAACTATATATATTATTGTAGAATCAACCTCAACCATGTATAGCTAACTCCCACATTACTGCATATAGAGTGTCTATGGTTATTCCAAATAATATATATAGATGCGTCGATATGATATGTCAAAACCTTGTATACGTGTCCCGATATTTAAAGTGCGTAAAATAAATAACAGAAATTAAATGATGATAAATAAAGTGCGTAAAGTAAATAACAGAAATTAAATGACGATAAATAAAATTGCGAGAATGTAAATTGCGATAATTAAATTGCAATAAATAAAATGTAATTAGTTAGCTAGGAACAGTTAGCTAGGAACAGTTAGCGTGAATTCTTAACAAAATTTCTCATAGTTAATTTGTTTGTTTCTAACAAATTTTATTTTGTCAAATGTTTTCTTCATTATGCCACTTGTTGGATCCTGATAAGTCAAAATCCAAATATGAAATTGAATGAAAATGGTTGTATTGTGGTGAACGGATTCGTATATCTTGTGGATGTAAGTAGGATAGTAAATGACTGTTGAGTTAGATTTGAAAGAATGTACAGTGTAACTTATTAATGTGAAACCCAAATATTCCTCGGGTATTACCTACCCGTTAAAATATTCTCATCATTAACAGTTTGCATAAAAGAATTTTTAATTACAATCTTTATGAAAATATACATACATATATATTTTCTTCAGATGTAATCATGGATTTAATGAGTCAATAAGATATTAAACTCATTTGATTTATCGTTAATACTAGATTACATAATCTCTAAAACTTTAGAAATTACATAATTGCCATGTCGAGCGAAGATAATCGATGTAGAACGATATGTAGAACAAAGATAAAGTAGATAGAACGATACGTAGAACGATGATTATGCTCGAGGTACATGATGGGATGTTGAGGCATGTGATGTTGAAACTTGGGTTGTTGGTGGTACTGGTGCTGTTATTGATGGTACTGTTGGTGCCGGTGATGTTGCTGCAGCTGGTAAATTTTGCACCATATTCTCCAAATTGATTTCTCGAGCGCGAAGTTCGTTAACTTCTTCCATTACCGCGGGATGGTTGACGGTTGGAACGAGCGGATGAAAAAAGTTTAGAATGTTTGATAGAAGATAATCGTGACGAGCTACCCTGGAGATGAGGCTAAAAATGGTGTTTCGGATAGGTTCACCGGTAAGTGCTTCAGGTTCTTCGCCGAGGGTGCAGGTTGGTGGTTGGAAAAGATCGCCTTCTTCTTGTCTTCATTGGTTAAGTCGACTACGAACCCATCAGATGAATTGGGGATGGCTAATTGATTGATTCATTCTGGTGACACTGCTTCTGGAGCTGGAGTGGGACTCCATATCGAAATCCGTGGGACTTGATCTAATGGTGAGTTCCATTGCGTACGATTGAATAAAGGATTTTTCGATATGAAATGATTATCGGATATCGGATGATATTCTAATTATATAGAATACCTATACATAGTACAGAAGATCCCGTAGATTACGAAGGGATTTAAGGAAACGTGTCAGATAAAGTCTACAGTAATAGATACGCTAAGATATGAATTTATCTGTACACTATCTATCAAATAAATGCAGGAAGTCGTGTATAGACTTAGGAATATTAAGCAGGTAATTTTCCACTAGGAATGATAAACAATACTTATAATATGCAGCTAAGGTCGAAGTCCAGACTCGCTAATGCATCCTAACAACTATCAGTTAGACACACTAATGCAAGACCTGGTTCGCTAGGACCAACGCTCTGATACCACCTGTGAGAACCCGTCCTTATCTACCTGGACGAAGTCATCAACATCTGGTCCCATTGCGAGGTACTGTCCTAAGTATGCCATGAATGACTCCATGTGATATCTTTAAAATGAGCAAATGCACAGCGGAAGGTTTCTTTCATACCTGAGAATAAACATGCTTAAAAGTGTCAACCAAAAGGTTGGTGAGTTCATAGGTTTATCATAACAATCATTTCAATATTTTAAAAGACCACAAGATTTCATATACATAAACGTTTTAATAAAGATATTCTAAGTGGTTGAGCACTTGGTAACCATACTTAACATTTAATCAACGTCGCATATTCCCTTTATTATGAAATCTCACTACACCGTACCAAGTGTAGTCACCAAAACGAAGTACTGTGCAACCGTTGAATACTGGTCGTCCAGTCTGGTTGGGGTTGTCAGGCCCGATAGATCTATCAACAGGATTCGCGTTTACAATACCCATGTAAATAGTAGTTACCAAGCTACAGGGAAATATGCCAGTGGTACAACTCAACGTAGAATATATTTTAAGTACTTGTGTCTATTTCGTAAACATTTATAAAAGCAGCGCATGTATTCTCAGCCCAAAAATATATATTGCAAAAGCAATTAAAAAGGGAGCAAATGAAACTCACCTACTGTATTTTGTAGTAAAAATACATATGACGACATTAAACAAGTGTAGGGTTGACCTTGGATTCACGAACCTATATTATTTATATATATTAACACATATATTTGTAATCGAACAAATTTATTATATCTTAAATTATATATTATATATATTTAATTTGTAGGTATCTTTAAAAATGACTAATATTTATATAATTATATTAATATTTATATATGATTAATATTATATATAAAAAATACATCATTTGCTATATATAAATGTTTATATAAAAAAAATATGTTTATTATAAGTATAACTTTATATGTATAATATTTATTTATTGTAAAAATAATAATAAAGATAATACTAGTAATAAAAATAATGATGATAATAATAATGATAATAGTTTTTAATAATAATAATTCTTATTGTTCATAATAATAATAGTAATAATAATAATATTGAAAACTACCTTTAAAGCTTTTTCTAAAAAATAAATGCATGTGCCCTGGCTCGAACCCGCGACCTCTCAATTAGCACCAAGACAGCCAAACCATCTAAGCTATCATGTTTTTCTAGTATAATATCGATTTCAATTCCTTTTATCACGTATCATTCCTGTTATTAAATCTCCCGACCCAAATAGAAGCCCAACTCCATGTTAAATTTTACGGCCCAACAGCCCGAGTTTTTAAGGCATCTTCTATTTAAGAAAAAAAATTGCAGTTGCCTAGTTTCGAACCCCAGACCTCTCGTTTAACAAACATCCCTCCAAACCACTTCTCCACTTGTTACTTTCTGATAATAATCATGTTTCTAATTATTTAATACATACGAAAACTGTATCATTCTCCTCATATTTCCATTCATCATTTTCATCGTTTAAGTATCATTACCAACATCTTCTTTATTACTTTCATCATCATTTATGGTTGCGTACAAAAAAAATATAAGCTCGGTGGGGTGTTTGAGAACCGAAAATGAAAACAAGTAGGAGTAAAATCTGACACAATCCCGTCTCTCATAGACATTTTCTTTTCTTTTTTTTTTTTTTTTTTTGAAGCAGTAGTATACATGATGTTGTTGATGATAGTTCACAAAAAAAAAAAAAAAATAAAGGGAACAAGATAGATAGTGAAGTGGTGGCCGTGGGTTTTGATGAAGGTGGTGAATGATTGGGACTCGATGGAAACAAAATTAAAGAAGTGGGTTTGTTCATGGTAGGGGTGTTCGGTTTATATGTAATTCAATCAAAACGGGTTAGTTGTGGTGATCATGGTGATCGGTTTAAGGTTGCAGGTTGTCAGTTTTATAGTGTTACGATGGTGGTGGTTTCGGGGATGAAGGTGAGGAGACAAGGTGGTGTTGTTGTTTGATCGTGGTGACTTCCTGGACAAGAGAAAAAGAGAAAAGAAAGTGTAGCGGTGGAGATGATCATGGAGGTTGAAGTTGGTCGATGGAAATGGCGAAAGATGGAGATAATTTAGAGATAAAGATGGTGATTAACTTGTAAGTATATGTTTATATAAGCTGGTAAACACAGTATCCATTAATTAAATGAAATTCATGAATGCATAAGGTCCGTTGTAGTTTTGCTAGTGGGTGACAATAACAGTATAAATATATATATTAAATAAATACATGTCTAAAAAACGTGTAAGAAAGATATATATAGATTTTTCTTTACCGACAGTCTATCACGGATGATTATATCGTGACCATTGCTAAACAGTTGTTGTATAAAAGTGTTCCTAAAAATCCCAAACTTTTAGATTAAATATTATTAATTATTTCACTCATTAACTGTTTGAAACCTGATAAAAAAGGTTCGATAATTATTTATTTTATGTTCCAATTTATATGTACGGAGTACTAAAATTTAAACTAAAAAGATAAAAAAATATTTTCGACAAATCTACAATCTTCGTAATCAATTTACAGTCCAACTTTTATCTTAATCATTCATGAACATGTACAATATCTATATTAAAACTAACAAAACATCAACCGAGTGTTACCGACGTTTGCCAATTAATCTCGAAATCATTCATTTTCCATTTACTTTCTCTCTATATATAACCAGTTTTAAATAACAAGTTTTATCACATAAATATATATTATATATTTTTAAACAAATATTATTTTATATATTTTCAAGTAGTATTTATATACACATTTACATACACACACATATATATAATGTTTCTATTTACAAATAGTTGTTCTTGAATCGTCGAGAACAGTCGAAGGTCAATTGAATATTCAAACTTTTTGAGACTCAACCTTACAGACTTTGCTTATTTGTCAAGAATACTAAATCGTATCGAGAGTTTGGTTTAAAATAAGTCGAAATTTTCCGGGTCGTGACAACTGCCCATAATGCGAGTCTACCGAAAATCTCCGGTTTTGTTAAGACTTGCCTGATTGGCAGATTGGTTAGCACATGCACTGGATGCCCCTGAAAATATCTACGTAGCCCTCGCGTTGTTAAAATGAGCGCATATACAAACTTTTCGATCAGCGCATAGTTTATTTCGCTTCCCGTAAGAGCTTTGCTAACAAAATACACTGGCTTTTGTATTTTGTTCCTTTCCGCTATCAAGACTGAGCCAAACGCTTCATTTGCTACTGAAATATATAGATATAGAATTTCGCCATGAATTGGTGCTGTTAGTGTAGGCAAAGTTTTCAACAGGTTTTTCATCTCTTGAAACGCAGAATCTGCTTCAGCGGTCCAAACAAAATTCTTCTGCTTCAAGCAACCTTTTAAAGTTTTGAAAAATGGCAATTGTCGCTCAGCAGCTTTAGACAAAAAACGCGTTAGGGCTGCCAATTTGCCTGTTAAACTTTGCACTTCCTTAACCGTCTTTGGCGCGGTCATATTTTCGATAGCCGCGATATTTTTTGGATTAGCTTGAATACCTTGTCCCGTAACAAGATATCCTAAAAACTTTCCTTCAGTTTCGCAGAAACTGCATTTCAGCGGATTGAGCTTCATG
This sequence comes from Rutidosis leptorrhynchoides, assembly GCF_046630445.1. Taxonomy (NCBI): domain Eukaryota; kingdom Viridiplantae; phylum Streptophyta; class Magnoliopsida; order Asterales; family Asteraceae; genus Rutidosis; species Rutidosis leptorrhynchoides. The sequence continues at coordinate 245,399,593 of NC_092343.1, forward strand.
TTTATCTCACGCAGTTTATTAAATGTTTCGCGCATATCTTCAACGATTCGCTCTTGCGTTGTACTTTTGATGACTAAATTGTAGTGACCCGAACTTTTCCATGTTTATATATATATATTAAATGAAATTGTTATTTACATGATTAAGTGTTTCCAACATGTTAAACAATCAAACTTGTTAAGACTTGATTAATTGAAATATGTTTCATATAGACAATTGACCACCCAAGTTGACCGGTGATTCACGAATGTTAAAACTTGTAAAAACTATATGATGACATATATATGGATATATATATATATATATATAGTTAACATGATACTATGATAAATAAACATATCATTAAGTATATTAACAATGAACTACATATGTAAAAACAAGACTACTAACTTAATGATTTTTAAACGAGACATATATGTAACGATTATCGTTGTAAAGACATTTAATGTATATATATCATATTAAGAGATATTCATACATGATAATATCATGATAATATAATAATTTAAAATCTCATTTGATATTATAAACATTGGGTTAACAACATTTAACAAGATCGTTAACCTAAAGGTTTCAAAACAACACTTACATGTAATGACTAACGATGACTTAACGACTCAGTTAAAATGTATATACATGTAGTGTTTTAATATGTATTTATACACTTTTGAAAGAATTCAATACACTTATCAAAATACTTCTACTTAACAAAAATGCTTACAATTACATCCTCGTTCAGTTTCATCAACAATTCTACTCGTATGCACCCGTATTCGTACTCGTACAATACACAGCTTTTAGATGTATGTACTATTGGTATATACACTCCAATGATCTGCTCTTAGCAGCCCATGTGAGTCACCTAACACATGTGGGAACCATCATTTGGCAACTAGCATGAAATATCTCATAAAATTACAAAAAATATGAGTAATCATTCATGACTTATTTACATGAAAACAAAATTACATATCCTTTATATCTAATCCATACGCCAACGACCAAAAACACCTACAAACACTTTCATTCTTCAATTTTCTTCATCTAATTGATCTCTCTCAAGTTCTATCTTCAAGTTCTAAGTGTTCTTCATATATTCTATAAGTTCTAGTTACATAAAATCAAGAATACTTTCAAGTTTGCTAGCTCACTTCCAATCTTGTAAGGTGATTATCCAACCTCAAGAAATCTTTGTTTCTTACAGTAGGTTATCATTCTAATACAAGGTAATAATCGTATTCAAACTTTGGTTCAATTTCTATAACTATAACAATCTTATTTCAAGTGATGATTTTACTTGAACTTATTTTCGTGTCATGATTCTGCTTCAAGAACTTCGAGCCATCCAAGGATCCGTTGAAGCTAGATCCATTTTTCTCTTTTTCAGTAGGTTCATCCAAGGAACTTAAGGTAGTAATTATGTTCATAACATCATTCAATTCATACATATAAAGCTATCTTATTCGAAGGTTTAAACTTGTAATCACTAGAACATAGTTTAGTTAATTCTAAACTTGTTCGCAAACAAAAGTTAATCCTTCTAACTTGACTTTTAAAATCAACTAAACACATGTTCTATATCTATATGATATGCTAACTTAATGATTTAAAACCTGGAAACACGAAAAACACCGTAAAACCGGATTTACGCCGTCGTAGTAACACCGCGGGCTGTTTTGGGTTAGTTAATTAAAAACTATGATAAACTTTGATTTAAAAGTTGTTATTCTGAGAAAATGATTTTTATTATGAACATGAAACTATATCCAAAAAATTATGGTTAAACTCAAAGTGGAAGTATGTTTTCTAAAATGGTCATCTAGACATCGTTCTTTCGACTGAAATGACTACCTTTACAAAAACAACTTGTAACTTATTTTTCTGACTATAAACCTATACTTTTTCTGTTTAGATTCATAAAATAGAGTTTAATATGAAACCATAGCAATTTGATTCACTCAAAACGGATTTAAAATGAAGAAGTTATGGGTAAAACAAGATTGAATAATTTTTCTCATTTTAGCTACGTGAAAATTGGTAACAAATCTATTCCAACTATAACTTAATCAACTTGTATTGTATTTTATGTAATCTTGAGATACCATAGACACGTATACAATGTTTCGACCTATCATGTCGACACATCTATATATATTTCGGAACAACCATAGACACTCTATATGTGAATGTTGGAGTTAGCTATACAGGGTTGAGGTTGATTCCAAAATATATATAGTTTGAGTTGTGATCAATACTGAGATACGTATACACTGGGTCGTGGATTGATTCAAGATAATATTTATCGATTTATTTCTGTACATCTAACTGTGGACAACTAGTTGTAGGTTACTAACGAGGACAGCTGACTTAATAAACTTAAAACATCAAAATATATTAAAAGTGTTGTAAATATATTTTGAACATACTTTGATATATATGTATATATTGTTATAGGTTCGTGAATAAACCAGTGGCCAAGTCTTACTTTCCGACGAAGTAAAAATCTGTGAAAGTGAGTTATAGTCCCACTTTTAAAATCTAATATTTTTGGGATGAGAATACATGTAGGTTTTATAAATGATTTACAAAATAGACACAAGTACGTGAAACTACATTCTATGGTTGAATTATCGAAATCGAATATGCCCTTTTTTATTATGTCTGGTAATCTAAGAATTAGGGAACAGACACCCTAATTGATGTGAATCCTAAAGATAGATCTATTGGGCCTAACAAACCCCATCCAAAGTACCAGATGCTTTAGTACTTCGAAATTTTATATCATATCCGAAGGGTGTCCCAGAATGATGGGGATATTCTTATATATGCATCTTGTTAATGTCGGTTACCAGGTGTTCAACATATGAATGATTTTTATCTCTATGTATGGGATGTGTATTGAAATATGAAATCTTGTGGTCTATTATTATGATTTGATATATATAGGTTAAACCTATAACTCACTAACATTTTTGTTGACGTTTTAAGCATGTTTATTCTCAGGTGATTATTAAGAGCTTCCGCTGTCGCATACTTAAATAAGGACGAGATTTGGAGTCTATGCTTGTATGATATTGTGTAAAAACTGCATTCAAGAAACTTATTTTGTTGTAACATATTTGTATTGTAAACCATTATGTAATGGTCGTGTGTAAACAGGATATTTTAGATTATCATTATTTGATAATCTACGTAAAGCTTTTTAAACCTTTATTGATGAAATAAAGGTTATGGTTTGTTTTAAAATGAATGCAGTCTTTGAAAAACGTCTCATATAGAGGTCAAAACCTCGCAACGAAATCAATTAATATGGAACATTTTTAATCAATAAGAACGGGACATTTCAGTTGGTATCAGAGCGTTGGTCTTAGAGAACCAGAAAATTTTGCATTAGTGTGTCTTATCGAGTTTATTTTTCTGACTATAAACCTATACTTTTTATGTTTAGATTCATAAAATAGAGTTCAATATGAAACCATAGCAATTTTATTCACTCAAAACGGATTTAAAATGAAGAAGTTATGGGTAAAACAAGATTGGATAATTTTTCTCATTTTAGCTACGTGAAAATTGGTAACAAATCTATTCCAACCATAACTTAATCAACTTGTATTGTATATTATGTAATCTTGAGATACCATAGACACGTATACAATGTTTCGACCTATCATGTCGACACATCTATATATATTTCGGAACAACCATAGACACTCTATATGTGAATGTTGGAGTTAGCTATACAGGGTTGAGGTTGATTCCAAAATATATATAGTTTGAGTTGTGATCAATACTGAGATACGTATACACTGGGTCGTGGATTGATTCAAGATAATATTTATCGATTTATTTCTGTACATCTAACTGTGGACAACTAGTTGTAGGTTACTAACGAGGACAGCTGACTTAAGAAACTTAAAACATCAAAATATATTAAAAGTGTTGTAAATATATTTTGAACATACTTTGATATATATGTATATATTGTTATAGGTTCGTGAATCAACCAGTGGCCAAGTCTTACTTCCCGACGAAGTAAAAATCTGTGAAAGTGAGTTTCATTTACCTTTTTACCCTTTATATTTTTGGGCTGAGAATACATGCGCAATTTTTATAAATTTTTTTACGAAATAGACAAAAGTAATCAAAACTACATTATATGGTTGAATGATCGAAATCGAATATGCCCCTTTTTATTAAGTCTGGTAATCTAAGAATTAGGGAACAGACACCCTAATTGACGCGAACTCTAAAGATAGATCTATTGGGCCTAACAAACCCCATCCAAAGTACCGGATGCTTTAGTACTTCGAAATTTATATCATATCCGAAGGGTGTCCCGGAATGATGGGGATATTCTTATATATGCATCTTGTTAATGTCGGTTACCAGGTGTTCACCATATGAATGATTTTTATCTCTATGTATGGGATGTGTATTGAAATATGAAATCTTGTGGTCTATTATTATGATTTGATATATATATAGGTTAAACCTATAACTCACCAACATTTTTGTTGACGTTTTAAGCATGTTTATTCTCAGGTGATTATTAAGAGCTTCCGCTGTCGCATACTTAAATAAGGACGAGATTTGGAGTCCATGCTTGTATGATATTGTGTAAAAACTGCATTCAAGAAACTTATTTTGTTGTAACATATTTGTATTGTAAACCATTATGTAATGGTCGTGTGTAAACAGGATATTTTAGATTATCATTATTTGATAATCTACGTAAAGCTTTTTAAAACCTTTATCTATGAAATAAAGGTTATGGTTTGTTTTAAAAATGAATGCAGTCTTTGAAAAATGTCTCATATAGAGGTCAAAACCTCGCAACGAAATCAATTAATATGGAACGTTTTTAATCAATAAGAACGGGACATTTCAGTTGGTATCCGAGCGTTGGTCTTAGAGAACCAGAATTTTGCATTAGTGTGTCTTATCGAGTTTGTTAGGATGCATTAGTGTAACGACCCGGAAATTTCCGACCAAATTTAAACTCTAATCTCTATATGGTTCCAACACGATAAGCAAAAACCCTAAAGTTGACCCGCACTTTTTCGATCGTTCTATACTTATAAGATTAATATTTACATAAATTAAACCTTACCAACATGATAAGCAATCCAAATTGTTGAGACTTATGTTTTCGAAAAGAGTTTTACACAACGTTTGACCGTCTAGTTTGACCGATGATATCACGAACTATACAATATATGATAATTATACGTTTGTGTATATATATGTATATATACATATTTAACATGATCTAAGAATGTTTTAATATCTCATTTTGTATTAATAACAATAAGTTATAAGTATATTTTGAAACTACTAACTTAAGTTTTCAAAACGATAACCATACGTAACGTTATTTGACTTAAATACTTATGACCTATAATGTTTATACATATATCGTATAAGTAATGTATTTAATCACTTTTAAAGACTTAAATACATAAAACAATATAAGTATATTTACAAAAGATAGCTATATTTGAATCCTCGTTCCGTTTTCTCAAAGATTTCTATACGTATACCTAGGGTATATGTACCCGTATCATACGCAGCTTCTAGATGTATTTACTATTGGTATATACCAATAAAAATCTGCTCCTTAGCAGCCTTAAATGATTAAGAAACATGTGGAACCAACCATTTGTCAAGTAGCATGAATTATTTAGCAAGAAAACAAAGTTAGGTATATTTTTTTTTCCTTTATAACCTAAAAACGTTTTTATGCATGCACACCATTTCTTCACCCCATTTTCTTATACTTACACTTCCATTTCTCTCTCAAAATACTCTTAACTTCATACTTGATCATCTCCAAGCATTTTCCCCATCATTTAGCTTCAAAAACCTTACTTAAACACCATAAGAAAACCATACAAAAACACTTCAAGAAATCCTTCCAAGAACACAAACTTACTTCCAATCTTTCATCCAATTCCATCACCCTTTTGGTTCTAGCTTTTTACTCCTCTTTTACAGAAACCTTGTCCAAGGAACTTGAGGTAGTATCTATGTTCATAACCTTATTCGATTCATATATATATAGCTATCATATTTTGTGGTATACAATTTTAACAACAAGAACATAGTTTGAAAGTTTTCAAACTTGTTTGCAAACTAAATAGATCCTTCTAACTTAACTTTTAAAATACTTCAAGACCTGTAATATAACTTAAATATATGCTAACTTAACAAGGTATAACTTGGTTTTTCAAAGAATATCTTAAAAACTGTTTTTACGACGTCGGAGTGTAACCGGGGACTGTTTTGGGTTGGATAATTAAAAACTATCTTAAACTTTGAATTGGAGGTTTATGTTCTGGAAAAATGATTTTTACTATAAATATGTTAACACATAGAAATTTCATGATTTAATTCAAAGTATAAGTATTTTTAGAAAAATGGTCATTAAGTGTTATTTTTTTGTAACAAAAATGTTTAACTTCATAAGTTTCACTAAAGTTTCACCTATGCCGTGTGATTTTGAATACAAACCAAGGTATTTTCAGTTCATAGTCTTAAAGAGGGACTCGATCCAAGGAGATGTCAAGTTGAATCAACGAAAACGGATTTGTAACGAAGAAACTATGACCGAAACAAAATTGGTTATCCTAGACTTGTTTAACTTCGGGATTAATTGGGAAAAATTAAATAAATCACATATTTCTAAGATAACATGATATTTTATATATATGTACTTATAATTCAATTTTATATGGTTCAGGATCACCCGTAAACAACACGAGAAGATTAATCATAAGATTCCATGTTTGTACGCAACACGTCATTTGACAACACCGGTACTTTATGTACGCAACACGTCATTTGACAACACCGGTACCGTGGGTCAAGATTAATCTCGACCAATACATATACGATGGGGTTTTATTTATTTCGTTGGGGGTTTTATTTATTTCATTGCGGGTATATTAAACATCTAAAAATGAACCATTAAAATTGAATTACTAACAACGAGCTGCTAACTACGGACTAAGGAATTATTCAAAGTATTAAAAGTATAACAAGTATATATATGTGACGTTTGTTTAAAAAGAAAAGGTATTGATATATTATATATGGATAGGTTCGTGATATCAACCGGAGACCAAGTCAAATTATATATATCTTCAAGACGAAAGTGAGTATATAGTCCCACTTTTAAACTCTAAATATTTCGGGATGAGAATACATGTATTTTATGTTTTACGTTATGGACACAAGTAACTGAAAAATATATTCTACGTTGAGTTGTACCACTGGCATACTTCCCTGTAGCTTGGTAACTAATATTTACAGCGGTATTGTAAACGCGAATCCTGTTGATAGATCTATCGGGCCTGACAACCCCAACCGGACTGGACGACCAGTATTCAACGGTTGCACAGTACTTCGTTTCGTGACTACACTTGGTACAGTGTAGTAAGATTTCATATTAAAGGGAATATGCGACGTGATTAATTGTTAAGTATGGTTACCAAGTGCTCAACCACTTAGAATATTTTTATTAAAATGTTTATATATGAAATCTTGTGGTCTATATTTATATCGCTGTCGACATTAAACCTATATCTCACCAACTTTATGTTGACATTTTAAAGCATGTTATTCTCAGGTATGAATTAAGTCTTCCGCTGTGCATTATCTCGTACTAAGGATACTACTTGAGGCCATTAAGGACTTATATCATACGGCATTGCATTCGAGTCATTGAAGTTCATAGAGACTATTATTAAGTAAATGGCGGTTTAGGTCATTTGAATATTATGAAATGTCAGGCGAATATGTCAATTATGGATGTAACTATAGATTGTCTTTTAAGAATAAATGCAACGTTTGTAAGATGTATCATATAGAGGGCAAGTACCTCGCAATGTTATCAACTATTGTAATTCGTTTGTAATCAATATGGACAACGTCCGGATGATTAGTTTCGGATCCTTTCAGTTGGTATCAGAGCGTTGGTCTTAGCGAACCAGGCCTTGCATTAGTGTGTCTAACTAGTAGTTGTTAGGATACATTAAGTGAGTCTGGACTTTGACCGTGTCTGCCTGTCAAAAGTTTTACTTATCAATCCTAGTCGGAAATCATCTGCTTATCATTCTTAGGGAACTGCCTGCTTATCATTCTTAAGTCTAGACACGTCTTACTGCATTTAGTGCATCGATAGTGTATAGACAAAATTCATATCCTAGCGTATCTGTTACTATAGACATTGCCTGACGTATTTCAAAGATTCTCCGTAATTCATGGGATTTTGATATTATATATACATATGTAAATTATGTATTGAAGAGTACCAAACCCAACTCCTATAATCTATTCCAAACCAAAAATTCATTTCTCCGACCATACAAGATGGATTCTTCATCCAGCTCAAATTCCTCCGACTTCGATAGCTTCGCCGATATGGATTTCCATTCGAGCTCCGAGAACAGCGTTACCGGAATGGATCAACCAATTTCCCATCATCTATTCTGGATGAATTGGGGATGGGTTCGTAATATACTAAATTTCTGGAGGCAAGAAGAAGGTGATCCATTCCATCCACCAAATTGTCCTCTTAACGATGAACCTGAAGCACTTACCGGCGAACCTATTCGAAACACCATTTTCTCGCTCATTTCTAGAGTATCTCGTCATGATTACATACTATCCCATATTTCAAATCTTGTTCATTCGCTCGTTCCAACCGTCAATCATCCCGGTATAATAGAAGAAGTCAACGAACTCCGTGCTCGGGTAGTGGTTTTGGAGAATATGGTGCGAAGGTTACAAACACCAACAGCAGCACCAGCAGCACAATCCGTACTACCATCGTCAACGCCGACAGTACCTTTATCACCCCAATCACAACCGCGCCTTAAATCTCAACATCACAATCTGTATCTCGAATATCAACATCACACGACTCAATATCTGTACTTCGAGTATGATCTTCGTTCTATATATCGTTCTACATCGATTATCTTCGCTTTACGTATCGTATGACGATTATGTAATTTCTAAAGTCTTAGAGATTATGTAACCTAGAATTAACGATAAATCAAATGAGTTTAATATCTTATTGACTCATTAAATCTATGATTATCTCTGAAGAAAATATATATGCAAGTATATTTTCATAAAGATAGTAATTAAAAATTCCTTCGTACAAACTATTAATGATGAAAATATTTTAACGGGTGGGTAGTACCCGAGGAATATTTAGAATTCACATTAATAAGTTATATTGTACATTCTTGAATCTGATTCAACGGTTATCTATTATCTTACTTACAACCACCGATATTCGTATCCGCTCACCCCAGAATAACCATTTTCAATCAAATTTCATATTCGGATTTTGACCTACCAGAATCCAACAAGTGGCATAAAGAAGAAAACATTGGACAAAATAAAAAAAAAATTGTTAGAAACACACGATTTAACTAATTAAAAATCAATTAAGGATTCCACGCTAACTGTTCCGGCTAACTCTGGACAATTAAAATGAATTAAAATGTTAATTGTAACATATGAAGCTAAACAATTCTTCAAGCTTGCCACTTGATTTTATCTTAAACCTCATTCGTAACTTGACGATTACAATTCGCATTCAAATCCTTTCATGATTCCTGAAAACACCTCGACCGAGAAGTTGAACCCGCCGCACCTTGCCTACGGAATGAAGATTTATACATACAGTTATACACCTGAAGAACTCTTGAACCCAAATTCATAATTTAACACATAACGTATTGAATCCTTTGCCATTTATTAGCAAGAACAACCCTACAATTCCTTTTCAAGAAGCTAATTTTGTCACAGCTCCACTTCGACTTTTCAGTGAGATTATTTCTATTATAATCATGATATTTATACCTTGTCCTTTCGCCGTCATTACCGGAAAACCTTTTATATCCCTCGACAACATCAACAGGTGCACCAGCAGATCGTTATCCTTTTGGCGAAATCAACAATCAGTATTTTGAAAATCTCGCGGAACTTCTTCCATCATATCAATAATGTCTATCCCTAAGAATTTCATAATCTGAACGTGAAGTTTCTGAAAAACACCAGGGACTATGAAATAGTTCTTGAAATGCTAACGAAGCAGCAAAAACTGTAAACGACTTTAACGGTCAAAAGTTTGATGACAAAGAATAGTAAGGTGGTAAAGCTGAACAAAAAAAGTTTGGAACTAGAAAACGGATGAAGCAAAGTATGAAAGAGGCTGTGGATAAATCACAGGGACTGAACCTGCTCTCAAAGAATACAAACGATTCCGTACCTGCTGAAACCGTCAGTAAGAACCCTACTCTTTATTCAAAACCTTGCCCGGATGATATTTTTCATCATCATCTTATCTTAGATATTATAAGATATCTTCATATCATTCGTTATACATATTTTTCATATTTCTGGAGATATTTTTACAACTATTCCTATCTGCGATCATTTATCTCTCCGTAACATCTGCGTTGCAATATAAAAGAAACTGTGTTAATTTCTAAATTCTGAAACCTCCGAGATTAAAATATAAATGATTTGAAGTAGTGTTGGGAACTGATGCATGAATTAGTATAATATAATGAAACTTGATCAACTTCATTATATTACAGTAAGTCATGTTAAGTTTCTAATGGAATGTGATGATTCACAGTACCGTCATCATGTGCCATGTTACACGGCTCTTACATTCTATCAAGTCTCCAAACATATTAGAACGTATCACCTTGATAGTTCTATTTTTCCGGAATATTCGAGTAATTTAACGAATCAAGATCGTGCCATTACAATTTCATTCTAAAACCAATAGCTAGGTTCATTCCAAATTTCCTACCTACGAATTTCGGACCATTGTTCGCTTGGCTCGAGGACAGGAAGAAGAAACGAAGGGACAAAACCTCAGAATAGAAATAGGAACATACACCACAGCAAATAAGAGAGAGCATTAACTGTGGATGACAATGATTTTAAGGGACGGGAGTAGGAACATCGAAATATAAGGGAAGGTATAAAACCTAACAACAACCCCGAAACTACAAACCGTGCATATCAATACGTATTGCAACGTAAAGGCACGGGAGAATTAAAAACATTATAATTCCAAGGAAAGGATAAAAGAGAATAGATTCTTCTGGTGATAGATGAAAAAGAAGAATGAAAGATATGAAAGTTAGAAATATAACAAGGATTAGAATGGGATGGAGCATATTAGCGAATGTCTTAAAGTAGGAACTAAAGAGAAAGAATAGAAGATGTGGGAAGAAAGAAAGGGAAGGAGGTAAATTTATAGTGAAATATTCGACAAAGAAATCAAAACAGATTGCCGCGTTAAATCAAAGAAGATCCTGATCGCCGCAAAACTAAATCTTATTACATAAGATTTTCTTTAAAACCCTTAAATCCCGGAAATCGATCATAATCACGTCATCGGTTACAACAATTCTATATTTACTCATTTCACTCTTTTGTGATAGCTTCGCTCGTGCGTCTCACATAACCGAATCGTTTTATCTAAATCTTTCAATAATGATAAAATTTCATTATTACCTCATATTCGTCATGAAAACATTCCTATTGTTATTTATGACAACCTCTACCAAATTTCGAGGACGAAATTTCTTTAACGGGTGGGTACTGTAACGACCCGGAAATTTCCGACCAAATTTAAACTCTAATCTCTATATGGTTCCAACACGATAAGCAAAAACCCTAAAGTTGACCCGCACTTTTTCGATCGTTCTATACTTATAAGATTAATATTTACATAAATTAAACCTTACCAACATGATAAGCAATCCAAATTGTTGAGACTTATGTTTTCGAAAAGAGTTTTACACAACGTTTGACCGTCTAGTTTGACCGATGATATCACGAACTATACAATATATGATAATTATACGTTTGTGTATATATATGTATATATACATATTTAACATGATCTAAGAATGTTTTAATATCTCATTTTGTATTAATAACAATAAGTTATAAGTATATTTTGAAACTACTAACTTAAGTTTTCAAAACGATAACCATACGTAACGTTATTTGACTTAAATACTTATGACCTATAATGTTTATACATATATCGTATAAGTAATGTATTTAATCACTTTTAAAGACTTAAATACATAAAACAATATAAGTATATTTACAAAAGATAGCTATATTTGAATCCTCGTTCCGTTTTCTCAAAGATTTCTATACGTATACCTAGGGTGTATGTACCCGTATCATACGCAGCTTCTAGATGTATTTACTATTGGTATATACCAATAAAAATCTGCTCCTTAGCAGCCTTAAATGATTAAGAAACATGTGGAACCAACCATTTGTCAAGTAGCATGAATTATTTAGCAAGAAAACAAAGTTAGGTATTTTTTTTTTCCTTTATAACCTAAAAACGTTTTTATGCATGCACACCATTTCTTCACCCCATTTTCTTATACTTACACTTCCATTTCTCTCTCAAAATACTCTTAACTTCATACTTGATCATCTCCAAGCATTTTCCCCATCATTTAGCTTCAAAAACCTTACTTAAACACCATAAGAAAACCATACAAAAACACTTCAAGAAATCCTTCCAAGAACACAAACTTACTTCCAATCTTTCATCCAATTCCATCACCCTTTTGGTTCTAGCTTTTTACTCCTCTTTTACAGAAACCTTGTCCAAGGAACTTGAGGTAGTATCTATGTTCATAACCTTATTCGATTCATATATATATAGCTATCATATTTTGTGGTATACAATTTTAACAACAAGAACATAGTTTGAAAGTTTTCAAACTTGTTTGCAAACTAAATAGATCCTTCTAACTTAACTTTTAAAATACTTCAAGACCTGTAATATAACTTAAATATATGCTAACTTAACAAGGTATAACTTGGTTTTTCAAAGAATATCTTAAAAACTGTTTTTACGACGTCGGAGTGTAACCGGGGACTGTTTTGGGTTGGATAATTAAAAACTATCTTAAACTTTGAATTGGAGGTTTATGTTCTGGAAAAATGATTTTTACTATAAATATGTTAACACATAGAAATTTCATGATTTAATTCAAAGTATAAGTATTTTTAGAAAAATGGTCATTAAGTGTTATTTTTTTGTAACAAAAATGTTTAACTTCATAAGTTTCACTAAAGTTTCACCTATGCCGTGTGATTTTGAATACAAACCAAGGTATTTTCAGTTCATAGTCTTAAAGAGGGACTCGATCCAAGGAGATGTCAAGTTGAATCAACGAAAACGGATTTGTAACGAAGAAACTATGACCGAAACAAAATTGGTTATCCTACACTTGTTTAACTTCGGGATTAATTGGGAAAAATTAAATAAATCACATATTTCTAAGATAACATGATATTTTATATATATGTACTTATAATTCAATTTTATATGGTTCAGGATCACCCGTAAACAACACGAGAAGATTAATCATAAGATTCCATGTTTGTACGCAACACGTCATTTGACAACACCGGTACTTTATGTACGCAACACGTCATTTGACAACACCGGTACCGTGGGTCAAGATTAATCTCGACCAATACATATACGATGGGGTTTTATTTATTTCGTTGGGGGTTTTATTTATTTCATTGCGGGTATATTAAACATCTAAAAATGAACCATTAAAATTGAATTACTAACAACGAGCTGCTAACTACGGACTAAGGAATTATTCAAAGTATTAAAAGTATAACAAGTATATATATGTGACGTTTGTTTAAAAAGAAAAGGTATTGATATATTATATATGGATAGGTTCGTGATATCAACCGGAGACCAAGTCAAATTATATATATCTTCAAGACGAAAGTGAGTATATAGTCCCACTTTTAAACTCTAAATATTTCGGGATGAGAATACATGTATTTTATGTTTTACGTTATGGACACAAGTAACTGAAAAATATATTCTACGTTGAGTTGTACCACTGGCATACTTCCCTGTAGCTTGGTAACTAATATTTACAGCAGTATTGTAAACGCGAATCCTGTTGATAGATCTATCGGGCCTGACAACCCCAACCGGACTGGACGACCAGTATTCAACGGTTGCACAGTACTTCATTTCGTGACTACACTTGGTACAGTGTAGTAAGATTTCATATTAAAGGGAATATGCGACGTGATTAATTGTTAAGTATGGTTACCAAGTGCTCAACCACTTAGAATATTTTTATTAAAATGTTTATATATGAAATCTTGTGGTCTATATTTATATCGCTGTCGACATTAAACCTATATCTCACCAACTTTATGTTGACATTTTAAAGCATGTTATTCTCAGGTATGAATTAAGTCTTCCGCTGTGCATTATCTCGTACTAAGGATACTACTTGAGGCCATTAAGGACTTATATCATACGGCGTTGCATTCGAGTCATTGAAGTTCATAGAGACTATTATTAAGTAAATGGCGGTTTAGGTCATTTGAATATTATGAAATGTCAGGCGAATATGTCAATTATGGATGTAACTATAGATTGTCTTTTAAGAATAAATGCAACGTTTGTAAGATGTATCATATAGAGGGCAAGTACCTCGCAATGTTATCAACTATTGTAATTCGTTTGTAATCAATATGGACAACGTCCGGATGATTAGTTTCGGATCCTTTCAATTAGTGAGTCTGGACTTCGACCGTGTTTACTTGAAAAATGATTGCTTAACAAATTTTGTTGGAAACTATATATTTTTAACATGTGAATATTATGTGATATATTAATCTCTTAACGCGTTTGATATTATGTGATAGATGTCTACCTCTAGAACAAGTCCCATTGACTCACCTAATAATAATGAAGAGTCAAATGTAAATTGGAATGATTCGTGGACTGATTCACAAGTTCCCGAAGAGGAACCGGAAGAAGAGTCGGAACCGGAAGAAGAATCGGAACCGGAAGAAGAATCGGAACCGGATGAAGAAATAGAACCGGTGGGGGAAATAATAAAACGGTTAAGTAAAAGAAAATCCTCAACCAACCGACCAAGGTTAATTATGGTCAATGGTGTTTCCGCCAAGGAAGCAAAATATTGGGAGGATTACCAATTCTCCGATGAATCGGATTCCGACGAGAATTCCGATGATGTTATAGAAATTACCCCAACTGAATTTAAAAAGGCAAAAGAAAATAATAAGGGAAAGGGCATAAAAATAGAGAAATCTAATTCCAACCCTGATGAACTTTATATGTATCGTCAACCCCCGAAGTCCTTAAGTTGTAACAATGACCCGGGAACCTCTAAACCACCAGGTTTTTCTAAACCAATGTGGATAACGACGGCTCGTATTAGGGGAAAATCATATATCCCTAGAAACTTGGCAAAACGAACCAAAACTGAAGAAGAAGAAACAAGCGAGTCGGAATAAGATAGTTGTATTCATCTGGTGTAATATATGTAATGTAGTGTGCTTATGCTTTATGATATATGTAAAAATTGCTTGTATTAATAAGTATTTTTTTTATGAATCTAACTCTTGTCTATTTTACAGTATAAAAACGCAAAATGGATAGACAACCCAATATTTTAAGAGACCTACCCGGAGACATGATTGATGAAATCTTGTCTAGAGTCGGTCAGAATTCCTCGGCACAACTATTTAAGGCGAGATCAGTTTGTAAGACATTCGAAGAACGTTCCAAGAATGTCTTGGTTTATAAGAGACTTTCGTTTGAAAGATGGGGGATATCACATTGGGAAACCCATAAGTTACGATGTGTTTACTTTGACGCATATATTGCGGGGAACCCAAATGCTATTTTACGCAATGGGTTAAGAAATTATTTTGACTCAATATATCCGAATATTGGACTTCGTGATTTAGAAAAAGCGGCTAACATGCAACATAAAGAAGCATGTTATGCTTACGGATTAGTAATGTTCGCTTCTCACCAAAGTGAGAACAAGAACATCGGGCTACAACTATTAAACAAAACGTTCCCACAAGTGACGGAGTCGGTAATTGGGGTAAGAAATGAGGTTTTTAGATTGTTACGGGACTGTTGGACATTACGTAACCCTCGTCCCTTTGACGACGTTACAACATGCTGTCTTATCAACGGCCATAACGGTTATGTTGCACAAGACCAAGGATGGGAAGTAGTCCTAGTAAAACCAGAATGCATGACTTGTTTCTGGACGTATGAATTACGTGTCTTTATTGCCTTTGCTGAACGACTTGTGTACTAGCTAGAATTATCTTCACAACTATCTTGTATCAAAGTTATTGTGTGCTATATTTCATGCTTTATGTAAAATAAGCGGTATTGTAAGTTTGTAAAATATTGTATAAAAGTTTGAACGCGAAATATTATTATAATCAGTTTTTCATATAGAATTGTAGTAGTTGAATTGTATATTAGCTACTAAGTATGAACTTAACGGGTAGGTACTACCCGAATTTAAACTTATAAAACGCTAATATGAAGAAAAAGCTTTTATAAATGAGTTCATATTATGCTACGAAATACTATTAACTACTCTTAATATTCTGTATGATTAACTTGTTCCATTTAACTATTTTGAAGGAAATGGCACCGACTACTCGACACACCGTGAATATGAATGAAGAGGAATTCCGTACTTTTCTAGCTTCAAACATAGCCGCAGTACAGGCTGCGCTACATACCAACAATAACCTTGGATCTAGCAGTACAGGAAATCGTGTAGGATGCACCTACAAAGAATTCACTGCCTGCAAACCTTTGGAATTTGATGGAACCGAAGGACCGATCGGATTGAAACGGTGGACCGAGAAGGTTGAATCGGTGTTTGCCATAAGTAAGTGTACTGAAGAGGACAAAGTGAAGTACGCTACGCATACCTTCACAGGTTCTGCGTTAACATGGTGGAATACCTATCTAGAGCAAGTGGGACAAGACGATGCGTACGCACTACCGTGGTCAGCATTCAAGCACTTGATGAACGAGAAGTACCGTCCCAGAACCGAGGTCAATAAGCTCAAGACAGAACTTAGAGGGTTACGAACCCAAGGATTTGATATTACCACGTACGAAAGACGATTCACAGAATTGTGCCTATTGTGTCCGGGAGCATTCGAAGATGAGGAAGAGAAGATCGACGCGTTTGTGAAAGGATTACCGGAAAGAATCCAAGAAGATATAAGTTCACACGAGCCCGCCTCCATACAACAGGCATGTAGAATGGCTCACAAACTATTGAACCAGATTGAAGAAAGAATTAAAGAACAGACTGCTGAAGAGGCCAATGTGAAGCAAGTCAAAAGAAAGTGGGAGGAAAACGGTGATAAGAATCACCAATACAACAACAACAATAATCGCAACAATTATCCCAACAATCGCAACATCAATCGCAACTACAACAAACGGCCCAACAACAACAACAACAACAACAATAGCAACTACAACAATCATCCAAACAACAATAATAACCGCAACAACAACAACAATCAGAAGCAGCTATGCCAAAGGTGTGAAAAGTATCACTCGGGGTTCTGCACCAAATTTTGCAACAAGTGTAAAAGAAATGGTCATAGCGCGGCGAAGTGTGAGGTTTACGGACCAGGGGTTAATAGAACGAAAGGAACAAATGGTGTCGGAATGAGTAATGGCGGAGCAAGTAGTGTCGGAGCAAGTTATGCCAATGTAGTTTGTTATAAATGTGGAAAACCGGGCCACATTATTAGAAATTGCCCGAACCAGGAGAACATGAATGGACAAGGCCGCGGAAGAGTTTTCAATATTAATACGGCAGAGGCACAGGAAGACCCGGAGCTTGTTACGGGTACGTTTCTTATTGACAATAAATCTGCTTACGTTTTATTTGATTCGGGTGCGGATAGAAGTTATATGAGTAGAGATTTTTGTGCTAAATTAAGTTGTCCATTGACGCCTTTGGATAGTAAATTTTTACTCGAATTAGCAAATGGTAAATTAATTTCAGCAGATAATATATGTCGGAATCGAGAAATTAAACTGGTTAGCGAAACATTTAAGATTGATTTGATACCAGTAGAGTTAGGGAGTTTTGATGTGATAATCGGTATGGACTGGTTGAAAGAAGTGAAAGCAGAGATCGTTTGTTACAAAAATGCAATTCGCATTATACGAGAAAAAGGAAAACCCTTAATGGTGTACGGAGAAAAGGGCAACACGAAGCTACATCTTATTAGTAATTTGAAGGCACAAAAACTAATAAGAAAAGGTTGCTATGCTGTTCTAGCACACGTCGAGAAAGTACAAACTGAAGAAAAGAGCATCAATGATGTTCCCATCGCAAAAGAATTTCCCGATGTATTTCCGAAAGAATTACCGGGATTACCCCCACATCGATCCGTTGAATTTCAAATAGATCTTGTACCAGGAGCTGCACCAATAGCTCGTGCTCCTTACAGACTCGCACCCAGCGAGATGAAAGAACTACAAAGCCAATTACAAGAACTTCTAGAGCGTGGTTTCATTCGACCAAGCACATCACCGTGGGGAGCTCCTGTTTTGTTTGTCAAGAAGAAAGATGGTACATTCAGGTTGTGTATCGACTACCGAGAGTTGAACAAACTTACCATCAAGAACCGCTACCCACTACCGAGAATCGATGACTTATTTGATCAACTACAAGGCTCGTCTGTTTATTCAAAGATTGACTTACGTTCCGGGTATCATCAAATGCGGGTGAAAGAAGATGATATTCCAAAGACTGCTTTCAGAACACGTTACGGTCATTACGAGTTTATGGTCATGCCGTTTGGTTTAACTAATGCACCAGCTGTGTTCATGGACCTTATGAACCGAGTGTGTGGACCATACCTTGACAAGTTTGTCATTGTTTTCATTGATGACATACTTATTTACTCAAAGAATGACCAAGAACACGGTGAACATTTGAGAAAGGTGTTAGAAGTATTGAGGAAGGAAGAATTGTACGCTAAGTTTTCAAAGTGTGCATTTTGGTTGGAAGAAGTTCAATTCCTCGGTCACATAGTGAACAAAGAAGGTATTAAGGTGGATCCGGCAAAGATAGAAACCGTTGAAAAGTGGGAAACCCCGAAAACTCCGAAACACATACGCCAGTTTTTAGGACTAGCTGGTTACTACAGAAGGTTCATCCAAGACTTTTCCAGAATAGCAAAACCCTTAACTGCATTAACGCATAAAGGGAAGAAATTTGAATGGAATGATGAACAAGAGAAAGCGTTTCAGTTATTGAAGAAAAAGCTAACTACGGCACCTATATTGTCATTGCCTGAAGGGAATGATGATTTTGTGATTTATTGTGATGCATCAAAGCAAGGTCTCGGTTGTGTATTAATGCAACGAACGAAGGTGATTGCTTATGCGTCTAGACAATTGAAGATTCACGAACAAAATTATACGACGCATGATTTGGAATTAGGCGCGGTTGTTTTTGCATTAAAGACTTGGAGGCACTACTTATATGGGGTCAAAAGTATTATATATACCGACCACAAAAGTCTTCAACACATATTTAATCAGAAACAACTGAATATGAGGCAGCGTAGGTGGATTGAATTATTGAATGATTATGACTTTGAGATTCGTTACCACCCGGGGAAGGCAAATGTGGTAGCCGATGCCTTGAGCAGGAAGGACAGAGAACCCATTCGAGTAAAATCTATGAATATAATGATTCATAATAACATTACTACTCAAATAGAGGAGGCGCAACAAGGAGTTTTAAAAGAGGGAAATTTAAAGGATGAAATACCCAAAGGATCGGAGAAGCATCTTAATATTCGGGAAGACGGAACCAGGTATAGGGCTGAAAGGATTTGGGTACCAAAATTTGGAGATATGAGAGAAATGGTACTTAGAGAAACTCATAAAACCAGATACTCAATACATCCTGGAACGAGGAAGATGTACAAGGATCTCAAGAAACATTTTTGGTGGCCGGGTATGAAAGCCGATGTTGCTAAATACGTAGGAGAATGTTTGACGTGTTCTAAGGTCAAAGCTGAGCATCAGAAACCATCAGGTCTACTTCAACAACCCGAAATCCCGGAATGGAAATGGGAAAACATTACCATGGATTTCATCACTAAATTGCCAAGGACTGCAAGTGGTTTTGATACTATTTGGGTAATAGTTGATCGTCTCACCAAATCAGTACACTTCCTACCAATAAGAGAAGATGACAAGATGGAGAAGTTAGCACGACTGTATTTGAAGGAAGTCATCTCCAGACATGGAATACCAATCTCTATTATCTCTGATAGGGATGGCAGATTTATTTCAAGATTCTGGCAGACATTACAGCAAGCATTAGGAACTCGTCTAGACATGAGTACTGCCTATCATCCACAAACTGATGGGCAGAGCAAAAGGACGATACAAACGCTTGAAGACATGCTACGAGCATGTGTTATTGATTTCGGAAACAGTTGGGATCGACATCTACCGTTAGCAGAATTTTCCTACAACAACAGCTACCATTCAAGCATTGAGATGGCGCCGTTTGAAGCACTTTATGGTAGAAAGTGCAGGTCTCCGATTTGTTGGAGTGAAGTGGGGGATAGACAGATTACGGGTCCGGAGATTATACAAGAAACTACCGAGAAGATCATCTAAATTCAACAACGGTTGAAAACCGCCCAAAGTCGACAAAAGAGCTACGCTGACATTAAAAGAAAAGATATAGAATTTGAAATTGGAGAGATGGTCATGCTTAAAGTTGCACCTTGGAAAGGCGTTGTTCGATTTGGTAAACGAGGGAAATTAAATCCAAGGTATATTGGACCATTCAAGATTATTGATCGTGTCGGACCAGTAGCTTACCGACTTGAGTTACCTCAACAACTCGCGGCTGTACATAACACTTTCCACGTCTCGAATTTGAAGAAATGTTTTGCTAAAGAAGATCTCACTATTCCGTTAGATGAAATCCAAATCAACGAAAAACTTCAATTCATCGAAGAACCCGTCGAAATAATGGATCGTGAGGTTAAAAGACTTAAGCAAAACAAGATATCAATTATTAAGGTTCGATGGAATGCTCGTAGAGGACCGGAGTTCACCTGGGAGCTTGAAGATCAGATGAAGAAGAAATACCCGCATCTATTTCCAGAAGATTCGTCAACACCTTCAACAGCTTAAAATTTCGGGACGACATTTATTTAACGGGTAGGTACTGTAGTGACCCGAACTTTTCCATGATTATATATATTAATTGAGATTGATATTTACATGATTAAATGTTTCCAACATGTTAAGCAATCAAACTTGTTAAGACTTGATTAATTGAAATATGTTTCATATAGACAATTGACCACCCAAGTTGACCGGTGATTCACGAACGTTAAAACTTGTAAAAACTATATGATGACATATATATGGATATATATATAGTTAACATGATACTATGATAAGTAAACATATCATTAAGTATATTAACAATGAACTACATATGTAAAAACAAGACTACTAACTTAATGATTTTTAAACGAGACATATATGTAACGATTATCGTTGTAAAGACATTTAATGTATATATATCATATTAAGAGATATTCATACATGATAATATCATGATAATATAATAATTTAAAATCTCATTTGATATTATAAACATTGGGTTAACAACATTTAACAAGACCGTTAACCTAAAGGTTTAAAAACAACACTTACATGTAACGACTAACGATGACTTAACGACTCAGTTAAAATGTATATACATGTAGTGTTTTAATATATATTTATACACTTTTGAAAGACTTCAATACACTTATCAAAATACTTCTACTTAACAAAAATTCTTACAATTACATCCTCGTTCAGTTTCATCAACAATTCTACTCGTATGCACCCGTATTCGTACTCGTACAATACACAGCTTTTAGATGTATGTACTATTGGTATATACACTCCAATGATCAGCTCTTAGCAGCCCATGTGAGTCACCTAACACATGTGGGAACCATCATTTGGCAACTAGCATGAAATATCTCATAAAATTACAAAAATATGAGTAATCATTCATGACTTATTTACATGAAAACAAAATTACATATCCTTTATATCTAATCCATACACCAACGACCAAAAACACCTACAAAAACTTTCATTCTTCAATTTTCTTCATCTAATTGATCTCTCTCAAGTTCTATCTTCAAGTTCTAAGTGTTCTTCATATATTCTACAAGTTCTAGTTACATAAAATCAAGAATACTTTCAAGTTTGCTAGCTCACTTCCAATCTTGTAAGGTGATCATCCAACCTCAAGAAATCTTTGTTTCTTACAGTAGGTTATCATTCTAATACAAGGTAATAATCATATTCAAACTTTGGTTCAATTTCTATAACTATAACAATCTTATTTCAAGTGATGATCTTACTTGAACTTGTTTTCGTGTCATGATTCTGCTTCAAGAACTTCGAGCCATCCAAGGATCCATTGAAGCTAGATCCATTTTTCTCTTATCCAGTAGGTTTATCCAAGGAACTTAAGGTAGTAATGATGTTCATAACATCATTCAATTCATACATATAAAGCTATCTTATTCGAAGGTTTAAACTTGTAATCACTAGAACATAGTTAGTTAATTCTAAACTTGTTCGCAAACAAAAGTTAATCCTTCTAACTTGACTTTTAAAATCAACTAAACACATGTTCTATATCTATATGATATGCTAACTTAATGATTTAAAACCTGGAAACACAAAAAACAGCGTAAAACCGGATTTACGCCGTCGTAGTAACACCGCGGGCTGTTTTGGGTTAGTTAATTAAAAACTATGATAAACTTTGATTTAAAAGTTGTTATTCTGAGAAAATGATTTTTATTATGAACATGAAACTATATCCAAAAATTATGGTTAAACTCAAAGTGGAAGTATGTTTTCTAAAATGGTCATCTAGACGTCGTTCTTTCGACTGAAATGACTACCTTTACAAAAACGACTTGTAACTTATTTTTCCGACTATAAACCTATAATTTTTCTGTTTAGATTCATAAAATAGAGTTCAATATGAAACCATAGCAATTTGATTCACTCAAAACGGATTTAAAATGAAGAAGTTATGGGTAAAACAAGATTGGATAATTTTTCTCATTTTAGCTACGTGAAAATTGGTAAAAAATCTATTCCAACCATAACTTAATCAACTTGTATTGTATATTATGTAATCTTGAGATACCATAGACACGTATACAATGTTTCGACCTATCATGTCGACACATCTATATATATTTCGGAACAACCATAGACACTCTATATGTGAATGTTGGAGTTAGCTATACAGGGTTGAGGTTGATTCCAAAATATATATAGTTTGAGTTGTGATCAATACTGAGATACGTATACACTGGGTCGTGGATTGATTCAAGATAATATTTATCGATTTATTTCTGTACATCTAACTGTGGACAACTAGTTGTAGGTTACTAACGAGGACAGCTGACTTAAGAAACTTAAAACATCAAAATATATTAAAAGTGTTGTAAATATATTTTGAACATACTTTGATATATATGTATATATTGTTATAGGTTCGTGAATCAACCAGTGGCCAAGTCTTACTTCCCGACGAAGTAAAAATCTGTGAAAGTGAGTTTCATTTACCTTTTTACCCTTTATATTTTTGGGCTGAGAATACATGCGCAATTTTTATAAATGTTTTTACGAAATAGACACAAGTAATCAAAACTACATTATATGGTTGAATGATCGAAATCGAATATGCCCCTTTTTATTAAGTCTGGTAATCTAAGAATTAGGGAACAGACACCCTAATTGACGCGAACTCTAAAGATAGATCTATTGGGCCTAACAAACCCCATCCAAAGTACCGGATGCTTTAGTACTTCGAAATTTATATCATATCCGAAGGGTGTCCCGGAATGATGGGGATATTCTTATATATGCATCTTGTTAATGTCGGTTACCAGGTGTTCACCATATGAATGATTTTTATCTCTATGTATGGGATGTGTATTGAAATATGAAATCTTGTGGTCTATTATTATGATTTGATATATATATAGGTTAAACCTATAACTCACCAACATTTTTGTTGACGTTTTAAGCATGTTTATTCTCAGGTGATTATTAAGAGCTTCCGCTGTCGCATACTTAAATAAGGACGAGATTTGGAGTCCATGCTTGTATGATATTGTGTAAAAACTGCATTCAAGAAACTTATTTTGTTGTAACATATTTGTATTGTAAACCATTATGTAATGGTCGTGTGTAAACAGGATATTTTAGATTATCATTATTTGATAATCTACGTAAAGCTTTTTAAAACCTTTATCTATGAAATAAAGGTTATGGTTTGTTTTAAAAATGAATGCAGTCTTTGAAAAATGTCTCATATAGAGGTCAAAACCTCGCAACGAAATCAATTAATATGGAACGTTTTTAATCAATAAGAACGGGACATTTCATCGTCAACCCCCGAAGTCCTTAAGTTGTAACAATGACCCGGGAACCTCTAAACCACCAGGTTTTTCTAAACCAATGTGGAAAACGACGGCTCGTATTAGGGGAACATCATATATCCCTAGAAACTTGGCAAAACGAACCAAAACCGAAGAAGAAGAAACAAGCGAGTCGGAATAAGATAGTTGTATTCGTGTGGTGTAATATATGTAATATAGTGTGCTTATGCTTTATGATATATGTAAAAATTGCTTGTATTAATAAGTATTTATTTTATGAATCTAACTCTTGTCTATTTTACAGTATAAAAACACAAAATGGATAGACAACCCAATATTTTAAGAGACCTACCCGGAGACATGATTGATGAAATCTTGTCTAGAGTAGGTCAGAATTCTTCGGCACAACTATTTAAGGCGAGATCAGTTTGTAAGACATTCGAAGAACGTTCCAAGAATGCCTTGGTTTATAAAAGGCTTTCGTTCGAAAGATGGGGGATATCACATTGGGAAATCCATAAGTTACGATGTGTTTACTTTGACGCATATATTGCGGGGAACCCAAATGCTATTTTACGCAATGGGTTAAGAAATTATTTTGACTCAATATATCCGAATATTGGACTTCGTGATTTAGAAAAAGCGGCTAACATGCAACATAAAGAAGCATGTTATGCTTACGGATTAGTAATGTTCGCTTCTCACCAAAGTGAGAACAAGAACATCGGGCTACAACTATTAAACAAAACATTCCCACAAGTGACGGAGTCGGTAATTGGGGTAAGAAATGAGGTTTTTAGATTGTTACGGGACTGTTGGACATTACGTAACCCTCGTCCCTTTGACGACGTTACAACACGCTGTCTTATCAACGGCCATAACAGTTATGTTCCACAAGACCAAGGATGGGAAGTAATCCTAGTAAAACCAGAATGCATGACTTATTTCTGGACGTATGAATTACGTGTCTTTATTGCCTTTGCTGAACGACTTGTGTACTAGCTAGAATTATCTTCACAACCATCTTGTATCAAATTTATTGTGTGCTATATTTCATGCTATATGTAAAATAAGCGGTATTGTAAGTTTGTAAAATATTGTGTAAAAGTTTGAACGCGAAATATTATTATAATCAGTTTTTCATATAGAATTGTAGTAGTTGAATTGTATATTAGCTGCTAAGTATGAACTTAACGGGTAGGTACTACCCGAATTTAAACTTATAAAACGCTAATATGAAGAAAAAGCTTTTATAAATGAGTTCATATTATGCTACGAAATACTATTAACTATTCTTAATATTCTGTATGATTAACTTGTTCCATTTGCCTATTTTGAAGGAAATGGCACCGACTACTCGACACACCGTGAATATGAATGAAGAGGAATTCCGTACTTTTCTAGCTTCAAACATAGCCGCAGTACAGGCTGCGCTACATACCAACAATAACATTGGATCTAGCAGTACAGGAAATCGTGTAGGATGTACCTACAAAGAATTCACTGCCTGCAAACCTTTAGAATTTGATTGAACCGAAGGACCGATCGGATTGAAACGGTGGACCGAGAAGGTCGAATCGGTGTTTGCCATAAGTAAGTGTACTGAAGAGGACAGAGTGAAGTACGCTACGCATACCTTCACAGGTTCTGCGTTAACATGGTGGAATACCTATCTAGAGCAAGTGAGACAAGATGATGCGTACTCACTACCGTGGTCAGCATTCAAGCACTTGATGAACGAGAAGTACCGTCCCAGAACCGAGATCAATAAGCTCAAGACAGAACTTAGAGGGTTACGAACCCAAGGATTTGATATTACCACATACGAAAGACGATTCACAGAATTGTGCCTATTGTGTCCAGGAGCGTTCGAAGATGAGGAAGAGAAGATCGACGCATTTGTGAAAGGATTACCGGAAAGAATCCAAGAAGATATAAGTTCACACGAGCCCGCCTCCATACAACAGGCATGTAGAATGGCTCACAAACTAGTGAACCAGATTGAAGAAAGAATTAAAGAACAGACTGCTGAAGAGGCCAATGTGAAGCAAGTCAAAAGAAAGTGGGAGGAAAACGGTGATAAGAATCACCAATACAACAACAACAGCAATTACAACAATAATCGCAACAATTATCCCAACAATCGCAACATCAATCGCAACTACAACAAACGGCCCAACAACAACAACAACAACAGCAACTACAATAATCATCCCAACAACAATAATAACCGCAACAACAACAACAATCAGAAGCAGCTATGCCAAAGGTGTGAAAAGTATCACTCGGGGTTCTGCACCAAATTTTGCAACAAGTGTAAAAGAAATGGTCATAGCGCAGCAAAGTGTGAGGTCTACGGACCAGGGGTTAATAGAACGAAAGGAACAAATGGTGTCGGAACGAGTAATGGCGGAGCAAGTAGTGTCGGAGCAAGTTATGCCAATGTAGTTTGTTATAAATGTGGAAAACCGGGCCACATTATTAGAAATTGCCCGAACCAGGAGAACACGAATGGACAAGGCCGCGGAAGAGTTTTCAATATTAATGCGGCAGAGGCACAGGAAGACCCAGAGCTTGTTACGGGTAAGTTTCTTATTGATAATAAATCTGCTTACGTTTTATTTGATTCGGGTGCGGATAGAAGCTATATGAGTAGAGATTTTTGTACTAAATTAAGTTGTCCATTGACGCCTTTGGATAGTAAATTTTTACTTGAATTAGCAAATGGTAAATTAATTTCAGCAGATAATATATGTCGGAATCGAGAAATTAAACTGGTTAGCAAAACATTTAAGATTGATTTGATACCAGTAGAGTTAGGGAGTTTTGATGTGATAATCGGTATGTACTGGTTGAAAGAAATGAAAGCAGAGATCGTTTGTTACAAAAATGCAATTCGCATTATACGAGAAAAAGAAAAACCCTTAATGGTGTACGGAGAAAAGGGCAACACGAAGCTACATCTTATTAGTAATTTGAAGGCACAAAAACTAATAAGAAAAGGTTGCTATGCTGTTCTAGCACACGTCGAGAAAGTACAAACTGAAGAAAAGAGCATCAATGATGTTCCCATTGAAAAAGAATTTCCCGATGTATTTTCGAAAGAATTACCGGGATTACCCCCACATCGATCTGTTGAATTTCAAATAGATCTTGTACCAGGAGCTGCACCAATAGCTCGTGCTCCTTACAGACTCGCACCCAGCGAGATGAAAGAACTACAAAGCCAATTACAAGAACTTTTAGAGCGTGGTTTCATTCGACCAAGCACATCACCGTGGGGAGCTCCTGTTTTGTTTGTCAAGAAGAAAGATGGTACATTCAGGTTGTGTATCGACTACCGAGAGTTGAACAAACTTACCATCAAGAACCGCTACCCACTATCGAGAATCAACAACTTATTTGATCAACTACAAGGCTCGTCTGTTTATTCAAAGATTGACTTACGTTCTGGGTATCATCAAATGCGGGTGAAAGAAGATGATATTCCAAAGACTGCTTTCAGAACACGTTATGGTCATTACGAGTTTATGGTCATGCCATTTGGTTTAACTAATGCACCAGCTGTGTTCATGGACCTTATGAACAGAGTGTGTGGACCATACCTTGAAAGTTTGTCATTGTTTTCATTGATGACATACTTATTTACTCAAAGAATGACCAAGAACACGGTGAACATTTGAGAAAGGTGTTAGAAGTATTGAGGAAGGAAGAATTGTACGCTAAGTTTTCAAAGTGTGCATTTTGGTTGGAAGAAGTTCAATTCCTCGGTCACATAGTGAACAAAGAAGGTATTAAGGTGGATCTGGCAAAGATAGAAACTGTTGAAAAGTGGGAAACCCCGAAAACTCCGAAACACATACGCCAGTTTTTAGGACTAGCTGGTTACTACAGAAGGTTCATCCAAGACTTTTCCAGAATAGCAAAACCCTTGACTGCATTAACGCATAAAGGGAAGAAATTTGAATGGAATGATGAACAAGAGAATGCGTTTCAGTTATTGAAGAAAAAGCTAACTACGGCACCTATATTGTCATTGCCTGAAGGGAATGATGATTTTGTGATTTATTGTGACGCATCAAAGCAAGGTCTCGGTTGTGTATTAATGCAACGAACGAAGGTGATTGCTTATGCGTCTAGACAATTGAAGATTCACGAACAAAATTATACGACGCATGATTTGGAATTAGGCGCGGTTGTTTTTGCATTAAAGACTTGGAGGCACTACTTATATGGGGTCAAAAGTATTATATATACCGACCACAAAAGTCTTCAACACATATTTAATCAGAAACAACTGAATATGAGGCAGCGTAGGTGGATTGAATTGTTGAATGATTACGACTTTGAGATTCGTTATCACCCGGGGAAGGCAAATGTGGTAGCCGATGCCTTGAGCAGGAAGGACAGAGAACCCATTCGAGTAAAATCTATGAATATAATGATTCATAATAACCTTACTACTCAAATAAAGGAGGCGCAACAAGTAGTTTTAAAAGAGGGAAATTTAAAGGATAAAATACCCAAAGGATCGGAGAAGCATCTTAATATTCGGGAAGACGGAACCCGGTATAGGGCTGAAAGGATTTGGGTACCAAAATTTGGAGATATGAGAGAAATGGTACTTAGAGAAGCTCATAAAAACAGATACTCAATACATCCTGGAACGGGGAAGATGTACAAGGATCTCAAGAAACATTTTTGGTGGCCGGGTATGAAAGCCGATGTTGCTAAATACGTAGGAGAATGTTTGACGTGTTCTAAGGTCAAAGCTGAGCATCAGAAACCATCAGGTCTACTTCAACAACCCGAAATCTCGGAATGGAAATGGGAAAACATTACCATGGATTTCATCACTAAATTGCCAAGGACTGCAAGTGGTTTTGAAACTATTTGGGTAATAGTTTATCGTCTCACAAATCAGCACATTTCCTGCCAATAAGAGAAGATGACAAGATGGAGAAGTTAGCACGACTGTATTTGAAGGAAGTCGTCTCCAGACATGGAATACCAATCTCTATTATCTCTGATAGGGATGACAGATTTATTTCAAGATTCTGGCAGACATTACAGCAAGCATTAGGAACTCGTCTAGACATGAGTACTGCCTATCATCCACAAACTGATGGACAGAGCGAAAGGACGATACAAACGCTTGAAGACATGCTACGAGCATGTGTTATTGATTTCGGAAACAGTTGGGATCGACATCTACCGGTAGCAGAATTTTCCTACAACAACAGCTACCATTCAAGTATTGAGATGGCGCAATTTGAAGAACTTTATGGTAGAAAGTGCAGGTCTCCGATTTGTTGGAGTGAAGTGGGGGATAGACAGATTACGGGTCCGGAGATAATACAAGAAACTACCGAGAAAATCATCTAAATTCAACAAAGATTGAAAACCGCCCAGAGTCGACAAAAGAGCTAAGCGGACAGTAAAAGAAAAGATATAGAGTTTGAAATTGGAGAAATGGTCATGCTTAAGGTTTCACCTTGGAAAGGCGTTGTTCGATTTGGTAAACGGGGGAAACTAAATCCAAGGTACATTGGACCATTCAAGATTATAGATCGTGTCGGACCAGTAGCTTACCAACAGGAGCTACCTCAACAACTCGTGGCTGTACATAACACTTTCCACGTCTCAAATTTGAAGAAATGTTTTGATAAAGAAGATCTCACTATTCCGTTGGACGAAATCCAAATTAATGAAAAACTTCAATTCATTGAAGAACCCATCGAAATAATGGATTGTGAGGTTAAGAGACTTAAACAAAACAAGATACCGATTGTTAAGGTTCGATGGAATGCTCGTAGAGGACCCGAGTTCACCTGAGAGCATGAAGATCAGATGAAGAAGAAATACCCGCATTTATTTCCAGAAGATACGTCAACACCTCCAACTGCTTAAAATTTCGGGACGAAATTTCTTTAACGGGTAGGTACTGTAGTGACCCGAACTTTTCCATGTTTATATATATATATATATTAAATGAAATTGTTATTTACATGATTAACTGTTTCCAACATGTTAAACAATCAAACTTGTTAAGACTTGATTAATTGAAATATGTTTCATATAGACAATTGACCACCCAAGTTGACCGGTGATTCACGAATGCTAAAACTTGTAAAAACTATATGATGACATATATATGGATATATATATAGTTAACATGATACTATGATAAGTAAACATATCATTAAGTATATTAACAATGAACTACATATGTAAAAACAAGACTACTAACTTAGTGATTTTTAAACGAGACATATATGTAACGATTATCGTTGTAAAGACATTTAATGTATATATATAATATTAAGAGATATTCATACATGATAATATCATGATAATATAATAATTTAAAATCTCATTTGATATTATAAACATTGGGTTAACAACATTTAACAAGATCGTTAACCTAAAGGTTTCAAAACAACACTTACATGTAACGACTAACGATGACTTAACGACTCAGTTAAAATGTATATACATGTAGTGTTTTAATATGTATTTATACACTTTTAAAAGACTTCAATACACTTATA
This sequence comes from Rutidosis leptorrhynchoides, assembly GCF_046630445.1. Classification (NCBI taxonomy): domain Eukaryota; kingdom Viridiplantae; phylum Streptophyta; class Magnoliopsida; order Asterales; family Asteraceae; genus Rutidosis; species Rutidosis leptorrhynchoides. Next base: position 245,430,534 of record NC_092343.1, read on the forward strand.
AAAATACTTCTACTTAACAAAAATGCTTACAATTACATCCTCGTTCAGTTTCATCAACAATTCTACTCGTATGCACCCGTATTCGTACTCGTACAATACACAGCTTTTAGATGTATGTACTATTAGTATATACACTAAAATGATCAGCTCTTAGCAGCCCATGTGAGTCACCTAACACATGTGGGAACCATCATTTGGCAACTAGCATGAAATATCTCATAAAATTACAAAAATATGAGTAATCATTCATGACTTATTTACATGAAAACAAAATTACATATCCTTTATATCTAATCCATACACCAACGACCAAAAACACCTACAAACACTTTCATTCTTCAATTTTCTTCATCTAATTGATCTCTCTCAAGTTCTATCTTCAAGTTCTAAGTGTTCTTCATATATTCTACAAGTTCTAGTTACATAAAATCAAGAATACTTTCAAGTTTGCTAGCTCACTTCCAATCTTGTAAGGTGATTATCCAACCTCAAGAAATCTTTGTTTCTTACAGTAGGTTATCATTATAATACAAGGTAATAATCGTATTCAAACTTTGGTTCAATTTCTATAACTATAACAATCTTATTTCAAGTGATGATCTTACTTGAACTTGTTTTCGTGTCATGATTCTGCTTCAAGAACTTCGAGCCATCCAAGGATCCGTTGAAGCTAGATCCATATTTCTCTTTTTCAGTAGGTTCATCCAAGGAACTTAAGGTAGTAATTATGTTCATAACATCATTCAATTCATACATATAAAGCTATCTTATTCGAAGGTTTAAACTTGTAATCACTAGAACATAGTTTAGTTAATTCTAAACATGTTCGCAAACAAAAGTTAATCCTTCTAACTTGACTTTTAAAATCAACTAAACACATGTTCTATATCTATATGATATGCTAACTTAATGATTTAAAACCTGGAAACACGAAAAACACCGTAAAACCGGATTTACGCCGTCGTAGTAACACCGCGGGCTGTTATGGGTTAGTTAATTAAAAACTATGATAAACTTTGATTTAAAAGTTGTTATTCTGAGAAAATGATTTTTATTATGAACATGAAACTATATCCAAAAATTATGGTTAAACTCAAAGTGGAAGTATGTTTTCTAAAATGGTCATCTAGACATCGTTCTTTCGACTGAAATGACTACCTTTACAAAAACGACTTGTAACTTATTTTTCTGACTATAAACCTATACTTTTTCTATTTAGATTCATAAAATAGAGTTTAATATGAAACCATAGCAATTTGATTCACTCAAAACGGATTTAAAATGAAGAAGTTATGGGTAAAACAAGATTGAATAATTTTTCTCATTTTAGCTACGTGAAAATTGGTAACAAATCTATTCCAACCATAACTTAATCAACTTGTATTGTATTTTATGTAATCTTGAGATACCATAGACACGTATACAATGTTTCGACCTATCATGTCGACACATCTATATATATTTCGGAACAACCATAGACACTCTATATGTGAATGTTGGAGTTAGCTATACAGGGTTGAGGTTGATTCCAAAATATATATAGTTTGAGTTGTGATCAATACTGAGATACGTATACACTGGGTCGTGGATTGATTCAAGATAATATTTATCGATTTATTTCTGTACATCTAACTGTGGACAACTAGTTGTAGGTTACTAACGAGGACAGCTGACTTAATAAACTTAAAACATCAAAATATATTAAAAGTGTTGTAAATATATTTTGAACATACTTTGATATATATGTATATATTGTTATAGGTTCGTGAATCAACCAGTGGCCAATTCTTACTTCCCGACGAAGTAAAAATCTGTGAAAGTGAGTTATAGTCCCACTTTTAAAATCTAATATTTTTGGGATGAGAATACATGCAGGTTTTATAAATGATTTACAAAATAGACACAAGTACGTGAAACTACATTCTATGGTTGAATTATCAAAATCGAATATGCCCTTTTTTATTAAGTCTGGTAATCTAAGAATTAGGCCTAACAAACCCTAATTGATGCGAATCCTAAAGATAGATCTATTGGGCCTGCATGTACGCGAATCCTTAAAACGTCAACAAAAATGTTGGTGAGTTATAGGTTTAACCTATATATATCAAATCATAATAATAGACCACAAGATTTCATATTTCAATACACATCCCATACATAGAGATAAAAATCATTCATATGGTGAATACCTGGTAACCGACATTAACAAGATGCATATATAAGAATATCCCCATCATTCCGGGACACCCTTCGGATATGATATAAAATTTCGAAGTACTAAAGCATCCGGTACTTTGGATGGGGTTTGTTAGGCCCAATAGATCTATCTTTAGGATTCGCGTCAATTAGGGTTTGTTAGGCCTAATTCTTAGATTACCAGACTTAATAAAAAAGGGCATATTAGATTTCGATAATTCAACCATAGAATGTAGTTTCACGTACTTGTGTCTATTTTGTAAATCATTTATAAAACCTGCATGTATTCTCATCCCAAAAATATTAGATTTTAAAAGTGGGACTATAACTCACTTTCACAGATTTTTACTTCGTCGGGAAGTAAGACTTAGCCACTGGTTGATTCACGAACCTATAGCAATATATACATATATATCAAAGTATGTTCAAAATATATTTACAACACTTTTAATATATTTTGATGTTTTAAGTTTATTAAGTCAGCTGTCCTCGTTAGTAACCTACAACTAGTTATCCACAGTTAGATGTACAGAAATAAATCGATAAATATTATCTTGAATCAATCCACGACCCAGTGTATACGTATCTCAGTATTGATCACAACTCAAACTATATATATTTTGGAATCAACCTCAACCCTGTATAGCTAACTCCAACATTCACATATAGAGTGTCTATGGTTGTTCCGAAATATATATAGATATGTCAACATGATAGGTCGAAACATTGTATACGTGTCTATGGTATCTCAAGATTACATAATATATAATACAAGTTGATTAGGTTATGGTTGGAATAGATTTGTTACCAATTTTCACGTAGCTAAAATGAGAAAAATTATCCAATCTTGTTTTACCCATAACTTCTTCATTTTAAATCCGTTTTGAGTGAATCAAATTGCTATGGTTTCATATTGAACTCTATTTTATGAATCTAAACAGAAAAAGTATAGGTTTACAGTCAGAAAAATAAGTTACAAGTCGTTTTTGTAAAGGTAGTCATTTCAGTCGAAAGAACGACGTCTAGATGACCATTTTAGAAAACATACTTCCACTTTGAGTTTAACCATAATTTTTGGATATAGTTTCATGTTCATAATAAAAATCATTTTCCCAGAATAACAACTTTTAAATCAAAGTTTATCATAGTTTTTAATTAACTAACCCAAAACAGCCCGCGGTGTTACTACGACGGCGTAAATCCGGTTTTACGGTGTTTTTCGTGTTTCCAGGTTTTAAATCATTAAGTTAGCATATCATATAGATATAGAACATGTGTTTAGTTGATTTTAAAAGTCAAGTTAGAAGGATTAACTTTTATTTGCGAACAAGTTTAGAATTAACTAAACTATGTTCTAGTGATTACAAATTTAAACCTTCGAATAAGATAGCTTTATATGTATGAATCAAATGATGTTATGAATATCGTTACTACCTCAAGTTCCTTGGATAAACCTAATGGAAATGAGAAAAATAGATCTAGCTTCAAAGGATCCTTGGATGGCTTGAAAGTTCTTGAAGCAGAATCATGACACGAAAACAATTTCAAGTAAGATTTCCACTCGAAATAAGATTGTTATAGTTATAGAAATTGAATTAAAGTTTGAATATGATTATTACCTTGTATTAGAAAGATAACCTACTGTAAGTAACAAAGGTTTCTTGATCTTGGATGATTACTTGGAATGGATTTAGAAAACTTGGAAGTAAACTTGCAATCTTGGAAGTATTCTTGATTTTATGAAACTAGAACTTTTGGAATTTATGAAGAACACTTAGAACTTGAAGATAGAACTTGAGAGAGATCAATTAGATGAAGAAAATTGAAGAATGAAAGTGTTTGTAGGTATTTTTGGTCGTTGGTGTATGGATTAGATATAAAGGATATGTAATTTTGTTTTCATGTAAATAAGTCATGAATGATTACTCATATTTTTGTAATTTTATGAGATATTTCATGCTAGTTGCCAAATGATGGTTCCCACATGTGTTAGGTGACTCACATGGGCTGCTAAGAGCTGATCATTGGAGTATATATACCAATAGTACATACATCTAAAAACTGTGTATTGTACGAGTACGAATACGGGTGCATACGAGTAGAATTATTGATGAAACTGAACGAGGATGTAATTGTAAGCATTTTTTTTAAGTAGAAGTATTTTGATAAGTGTCTTGAAGTCTTTCAAAAGTGTATGAATACATATTAAAACACTACATGTATATACATTTTAACTGAGTCGTTAAGTCATCGTTAGTCGTTACATGTAAATGCTGTTTTGAATCCATTAGGTTAACGATCTTGTTGAATGTTGTTAACCCATTGTTTATTATAACAAATGAGTTGTTAAATTGTTATATTATCATGATATTATGATATATAATATATCTTAGTATCATATATATACAGTTAAATGTCGTTACAACGATAATCGTTACATATATGTCTCGTTTCGAAATCATTAAGTTAGTAGTCTTATTTTTACATATGTATTTCATTGTTAATACACTTAATAATATATTTACTTATCATTTAACATAATTAACCAAGTGTATCAATATCTTAATATGATTCATATGTGAAATGTCCCGTTCTTATTGATTAAAAACGTTCCATATTAATTGATTTCGTTGCGAGGTTTTGACCTCTATATGAGACGTTTTTCAAAGACTGCATTCATTTTTAAAACAAACCATAACCTTTATTTCATAGATAAAGGTTTTAAAAAGCTTTACGTAGATTATCAAATAATGATAATCTAAAATATCCTGTTTACACACGACCATTACATAATGGTTTACAATACAAATATGTTACAACAAAATAAGTTTCTTGAATGCAGTTTTTACACAATATCATACAAGCATAGACTCCAAATCTCGTCCTTATTTAAGTATGCGACAGCGGAAGCTCTTAATAATCACCTGAGAATAAACATGCTTAAAACGTCAACAAAAATGTTGGTGAGTTATAGGTTTAACCTATATATATCAAATTATAATAATAGACCACAAGATTTCATATTTCAATACACATCCCATACATAGAGATATAAATCATTCATATGGTGAATACCTGGTAACCGGCATTAACAAGATGCATATATAAGAATATCCCCATCATTCCGGGACACCCTTCGGATATGATATAAAATTTCGAAGTACTAAAGCATCCGGTACTTTGGATGGGGTTTGTTAGGCCCAATAGATCTATCTTTAGGATTCGCGTCAATTAGGGTTTGTTAGGCCTAATTCTTAGATTACCAGACTTAATAAAAAAGGGCATATTCGATTTCGATAATTCAACCATAGAATGTAGTTTCACGTACTCGTGTCTATTTTGTAAATCATTTATAAAACCTGCATGTATTCTCATCCCAAAAATATTAGATTTTAAAAGTGGGACTATAACTCACTTTCACAGATTTTTACTTCGTCGGGAAGTAAGACTTGGCCACTGGTTGATTCACGAACCTATAGCAATATATACATATATATCAAAGTATGTTCAAAATATATTTACAACACTTTTAATATATTTTGATGTTTTAAGTTTATTAAGTCAGCTGTCCTCGTTAGTAACCTACAACTAGTTGTCCACAGTTAGATGTACAGAAATAAATCGATAAATATTATCTTGAATCAATCCACGATCCAGTGTATACGTATCTCAGTATTGATCACAACTCAAACTATACATATTTTGGAATCAACCTCAACCCTGTATAGCTAACTCTAACATTCACATATAGAGTGTCTATGGTTGTTCCGAAATATATATAGATATGTCAACATGATAGGTCGAAACATTGTATACGTGTCTATGGTATCTCAAGATTACATAATATACAATACAAGTTGATTAGGTTATGGTTGGAATAGATTTGTTACCAATTTTCACGTAGCTAAAATGAGAAAAATTATCCAATCTTGTTTTACCCATAACTTCTTCATTTTAAATCCGTTTTGAGTGAATCAAATTGCTATGGTTTCATATTGAACTCTATTTTATGAATCTAAACAGAAAAAGTATAGGTTTACAGTCAGAAAAATAAGTTACAAGTCGTTTTTGTAAAGGTAGTCATTTCAGTCGAAAGAACGACGTCTAGATGACCATTTTAGAAAACATACTTCCACTTTGAGTTTAACCATAATTTTTAGATATAGTTTCATGTTCATAATAAAAATCATTTTCCCAGAATAACAACTTTTAAATCAAAGTTTATCATAGTTTTTAATTAACTAACCCAAAACAGCCCGCGGTGTTACTACGACGGCGTAAATCCGGTTTTACGGTGTTTTTCGTGTTTCCAGGTTTTAAATCATTAAGTTAGCATATCATATAGATATAGAACATGTGTTTAGTTGATTTTAAAAGTCAAGTTAGAAGGATTAACTTTTATTTGCGAACAAGTTTAGAATTAACTAAACTATGTTCTAGTGATTACAAATTTAAAGCTTCGAATAAGATAGCTTTATATGTATGAATCAAATGATGTTATGAATATCGTTACTACCTCAAGTTCCTTGGATAAACCTAATGGAAATGAGAAAAATAGATCTAGCTTCAAAGGATCCTTGGATGGCTTGAAAGTTCTTGAAGCAGAATCATGACACGAAAACAATTTCAAGTAAGATTTCCACTCGAAATAAGATTGTTATAGTTATAGAAATTGAATTAAAGTTTGAATATGATTATTACCTTGTATTAGAAAGATAACCAACTGTAAGTAACAAAGGTTTCTTGATCTTGGATGATTACTTGGAATGGATTTAGAAAACTTGGAAGTAAACTTGCAATCTTGGAAGTATTCTTGATTTTATGAAACTAGAACTTTTGGAATTTATGAAGAACACTTAGAACTTGAAGATAGAACTTGAGAGAGATCAATTAGATGAAGAAAATTGAAGAATGAAAGTGTTTGTAGGTATTTTTGGTCGTTGGTGTATGGATTAGATATAAAGGATATGTAATTTTGTTTTCATGTAAATAAGTCATGAATGATTACTCATATTTTTGTAATTTTATGAGATATTTCATGCTAGTTGCCAAATGATGGTTCCCACATGTGTTAGGTGACTCACATGGGTTGCTAAGAGCTGATCATTGGAGTGTATATACCAATAGTACATACATCTAAAAGCTGTGTATTGTACGAGTACGAATACGGGTGCATACGAGTAGAATTATTGATGAAACTGAACGAGGATGTAATTGTAAGCATTTTTTTTAAGTAGAAGTATTTTGATAAGTGTCTTGAAGTCTTTCAAAAGTGTATGAATACATATTAAAACACTACATGTATATACATTTTAACTGAGTCGTTAAGTCATCGTTAGTCGTTACATGTAAATGCTGTTTTGAATCCATTAGGTTAACGATCTTGTTGAATGTTGTTAACCCATTGTTTATTATAACAAATGAGTTGTTAAATTGTTATATTATCATGATATTATGATATATAATATATCTTAGTATCATATATATACAGTTAAATGTCGTTACAACGATAATCGTTACATATATGTCTCGTTTCGAAATCATTAAGTTAGTAGTCTTATTTTTACATATGTATTTCATTGTTAATACACTTAATAATATATTTACTTATCATTTAACATAATTAACCAAGTGTATCAATATCTTAATATGATTCATATGTGAAATGTCCCGTTCTTATTGATTAAAAACGTTCCATATTAATTGATTTCGTTGCGAGGTTTTGACCTCTATATGAGACGTTTTTCAAAGACTGCATTCATTTTTAAAACAAACCATAACCTTTATTTCATAGATAAAGGTTTTAAAAAGCTTTACGTAGATTATCAAATAATGATAATCTAAAATATCCTGTTTACACACGACCATTACATAATGATTTACAATACAAATATGTTACAACAAAATAAGTTTCTTGAATGCAGTTTTTACACAATATCATACAAGCATAGACTCCAAATCTCGTCCTTATTTAAGTATGCGATAGCGGAAGCTCTTAATAATCACCTGAGAATAAACATGCTTAAAACGTCAACAAAAATGTTGGTGAGTTATAGGTTTAACCTATATATATCAAATTATAATAATAGACCACAAGATTTCATATTTCAATACACATCCCATACATAGAGATAAAAATCATTCATATGGTGAACACCTGGTAACTGACATTAACAAGATGCATATATAAGAATATCCCCATCATTCCGGGACACCCTTCGGATATGACATAAATTTCGAAGTACTAAAGCATCCGGTACTTTGGATGGGGTTTGTTAGGCCCAATAGATCTATCTTTAGGATTCGCGTCAATTAGGGTGTCTGTTCCCTAATTCTTAGATTACCAGACTTAATAAAAAGGGGCATATTCGATTTCGATAATTCAACCATAGAATGTAGTTTCACGTACTTGTGTCTATTTTGTAAATCATTTATAAAACCTGCATGTATTCTCATCCCAAAAATATTAGATTTTAAAAGTGGGACTATAACTCACTTTCACAGATTTTTACTTCGTCGGGAAGTAAGACTTGGCCACTGGTTAATTCACGAACCTATAACAATATATACATATATATCAAAGTATGTTCAAAATATATTTACAACACTTTTAATATATTTTGATGTTTTAAGTTTATTAAGTCAGTTGTCCTCGTTAGTAACCTACAACTAGTTGTTCACAGTTAGATGTACAGAAATAAATCGATAAATATTATCTTGAATCAATCCACGACCCAGTGTATACGTATCTCAGTATTGATCACAACTCAAACTATAAATATTTTGGAATCAACCTCAACCCTGTATAGCTAACTCCAACATTCACATATAGAGTGTCTATGGTTGTTCCGAAATGTATATAGATGTGTCGACATGATAGGTCGAAACAATGTATACGTGTCTATGGTATCTCAAGATTACATAATATACAATACAAGTTGATTAAGTTATGGTTGGAATAGATTTGTTACCAATTTTCACGTAGCTAAAATGAGAAACATTATCCAATCTTGTTTTACCCATAACTTCTTCATTTTAAATCCGTTTTGAGTGAATCAAATTGCTATGGTTTCATATTGAACTCTATTTTATGAATCTAAACAGAAAAAGTATAGGTTTATAGTCGAAAAAATAAGTTACAAGTCATTTTTGTAAAGGTAGTCATTTCAGTCGAAAGAACTACGTATAGATGACCATTTTAGAAAACATACTTCCACTTTGAGTTTAACCATAATTTTTGGATATAGTTTCATGTTCATAATAAAAATCATTTTCTCAGAATAACAACTTTTAAATCAAAGTTAATCATAGTTTTTAATTTACTAACCCAAAACAGCCCGCGGTGTTACTACGACGGCGTAAATCCGGTTTTACGGTATTTTTTGTGTTTCCAGGTTTTAAATCATTAAGTTAGCATATCATATAGATATAGAACATGTGTTTAGTTGATTTTAAAAGTCAAGTTAGAAGGATTAACTTTTGTTTGCGAACAAGTTTAGAATTAACTAAACTATGTTCTAGTGATTACAAGTTTAAACCTTCGAATAAGATAGCTTTATATGTATGAATCGAATGATGTTATGAACATCATTACTACCTTAAGTTCCTTGGATAAACCTACTGGAAAAGAGAAAAATGGATCTAGCTTCAACGGATCCTTGGATGGCTCGAAGTTCTTGAAGCAGAATCATGACACGAAAACAAGTTCAAGTAAGATCATCACTTAAAATAAGATTGTTATAGTTATATAAATTGAACCAAAGTTTGAATATGATTATTACCTTGTATTAGAATGATAACCTACTGTAAGAAACAAATATTTCTTGAGGTTGGATGATCACCTTACAAGATTGGAAGTGAGCTAGCAAACTTGAAAGTATTCTTGATTTTATGTAACTAGAACTTGTAGAATATATGAAGAACACTTAGAACTTGAAGATAGAACTTGAGAGAGATCAATTATATGAATAAAATTGAAGAATGAAAGTGTTTGTAGGTGTTTTTGGTCTTTGGTGTATGGATTAGATATAAAGGATATGTAATTTTGTTTTCATGTAAATAAGTCATGAATGATTACTCATATTTTTGTAATTTTATGAGATATTTCATGCTAGTTGCCAAATGATGGTTCCCACATATGTTAGGTGACTCACATGGGCTGCTAAGAGCTGATCATTGGAGTGTATATACCAATAGTACATACATCTAAAAGCTGTGTATTGTACGAGTACGAATACGGGTGCATACGAGTAGAATTGTTGATGAAACTGAACGAGGATGTAATTGTAAGCATTTTTGTTAAGTAGAAGTATTTTGATAAGTGTATTGAAGTCTTTCAAAAGTGTATAAATACATATTATAACACTACATGTATATACATTTTAACTGAGTCGTTAAGTCATCGTTAGTCGTTACATGTAAGTGTTGTTTTGAAACCTTTAGGTTAACCATCTTGTTAAATGTTGTTAACCCAATGTTTATAATATCAAATGAGATTTTAAATTATTATATTATCATGATATTATCATGTATGAATATCTCTTAATATGATATATATACATTAAATGTCTTTACAACGATAATCGTTACATATATGTCTCGTTTAAAAATCATTAAGTTAGTAGTCTTGTTTTTACATATGTAGTTCATTGTTAATATACTTAATGATATATTTAATTATCAAAGTATCATGTTAACTATATATATATATCCATATATATGTCATCATATAGTTTTTACAAGTTTTAACGTTCGTGAATCACCGGTCAACTTGGGTGGTCAATTGTCTAAATGAAACATATTTCAATTAATCAAGTCTTAACAAGTGTGATTTCTTAACATGTTGGAAACATTTAAACATGTAAATATCAATCTCAATTAATATATATAAACATGGAAAAGTTCGGGTCACTACAGTACCTACCCGTTAAATAAATTTCGTCCCGAAATTTTAAGCTGTTAAAGGTGTTGACGAAATTTCTTGTTTTGCTTAAGTCTTTTAACCTCACGATCCATTATTTCGACGGGTTCTTCGATGAATTTAAGTTTTTCGTTGATTTGGATTTCATCTAATGGAATAGTGAGATCTTCTTTAGCAAAACATTTCTTCAAATTCGAGACGTGGAAAGTGTTATGTACAGTCGCGAGTTGTTGAGGTAACTCAAGTCGGTAAGCTACTGGTCCGACACGATCAATAATCTTAAATGGTCCAATATACCTTGGATTTAATTTCCCTCATTTACCAAATCGAACAACGCCTTTCCAAGGTGCAACTTTAAGCATGACCATCTCTCCAATTTCAAATTCTATATCTTTTCTTTTAATGTCAGCGTAGCTCTTTTGTCGACTTTGGGCGGTTTTCAACCGTTGTTGAATTTGGATGATCTTCTAGGTAGTTTCTTGTATAATCTCCGGACCCGTAATCTGTCTATCCCCCACTTCACTCCAACAAATCGGAGACCTGCACTTTCTACCATAAAGTGCTTCAAACGGCACCATCTCAATGCTTGAATGGTAGCTGTTGTTGTAGGAAAATTTTGCTAACGGTAGATGTCGATCCCAACTGTTTCCGAAATCAATAACACATGCTCGTAGCTTGTCTTCAAGCGTTTGTATCGTCCTTTCGCTCTGCCCATCAGTTTGTGGATGATAGGCAGTACTCATGTCTAGACGAGTTTCTAATGCTTGTTGTAATGTCTGCCAGAATCTTGAAATAAATCTGCCATCCCTATCAGAGATAATAGAGATTGGTATTCCATGTCTGGAGATGAATTCCTTCAAATACAGTCGTGCTAACTTCTCCACCTTGTCATCTTCTCTTATTGGCAGGAAGTGTGCTGATTTGGTGAGACGATCAACTATTACCCAAATAGTATCAAAACTACTTGCCGTCCTTGGCAATTTAGTGATGAAATCCATGGTAATGTTTTCCCATTTCCATTTCGGGATTTCGGGTTGTTGAAGTAGACCTGATACTTTCTGATGCTCAGCTTTGACCTTAGAACACGTCAAACATTCTCCTACGCATTTAGCAACATCGGCTTTCATACCTATAATGACCCGGAATTTTCTGACCAAATTATACTTATGAGATTAATATTTACATAAATTAAACCATACCAACATGATAAGCAATCCAAATTGTTGAGACTTGTGTTTTTGAAAAGAGTTTTACACAACGTTTGACCGTCCAATATGACCAATGATATCACGAACTATATAACATACAATAATTATACGTTTGTGTATATATATGTATTTATATATATTTAACATGATCTAAGGATGGTTTAACATCTCATTGTGTACTAATGACAATGAGTTATAAGTATATTTTGAAACTACTAACTTAAGTTTTCAAAACGATAACTATACGTAACATTCTTTGATATATATTCTTATAATCTATAATGCTTATACATGTATCGTATATATAATGTATTTAATCACTTTTTAAGGACTTAAATACATAAAACAATATAAGTATATTCACAAAAGATAGCTATATTTGAATTTTCGTTCCGTTTCCTCAAGATTTCTATACGTATATCTAGGGTATATGTACCCGTATCATACCCAGCTTCTATACGTATTTACTGTTGGTATATACACATCAAATTAACATCCTAATCAACATTATTACTGCCCTAGATATGAGGTAACTAGAATTTGTCAAGTAGTATGAATTATTAGTAAGAAAACAAAATTAGGAATCCTTTTCTTTCTTTATAAACTAAAAACGTTTTTATAAATGAACACCATTTCTTCACTCCATTTTCTCATACCTACACACTCATTTCTCTCTCAAAATACTCCTAATTTCATACTTGATCATCTCCAAGCATTTTCCCCATCATTTAGCTTCAATTACAAGCCTTAAACACCATAAGAAAACTCTTTCAAGAACATATCAAAATAACCACCCATTTGAAGAAGTTTACTTCCAACCTTTTGATCTAACTCCACCACTCTTTGATTCCAAGATTATTTCTTATCTTTTGCGGTAACTTTATCCAAGTAACTTGAGGTATTAACCTTGTTCATAATCTTATTCAATTCATATTCATATAGCTATCTTATTTTGTGGTATAAAATTTTAACAACAAGAACATAGTTTGAATGATTTCAAACTTGTTCGCAAACTAAATAGATCCTTCTAACTTGACTTTTAAAAAACTTCAATACCTGTAATATATCATAATGATATGCTAACCTAACAAGATATAACTTGGTTTTACAAAGAACATCTTAAAAACTGAATCTACGTCGTCGGAGTGCAACCGGGGGCTGTTTTGGGTTGGATAATTAAAAACCATCTTGAACTTTGAATTAGAAGTTCATGTTCTGGAAAAATGATATTTCTTATGAATATGTTAACAAATAAAAATTTCATGGTTTAACTCAAAGTGTAAGTATTTTTAGAAAAATGATCATTAAATGTTGTTTTTATGATGAAAAATGATCACTTTCATAAGTTTCACCAAAGTTTGACCTATAACCTATAATTTCGAATACAAACTAAGGTATTTTCAGTTCATATTCATAAAATTTGACTCGATCAAAGGAAGTGGCAAGTTGAACCAACAAAAACGGAGTTGTAATGAAGAAACTACGACTAAAACAAGATTGGGTATCCGAAGCTAGTTTAGCTACGAAAATATTTGGAGAAAAAGTAAATTAATCATATCTTATATAATTAATATGATATTTTATATATAATTACTTATGATTTGATTTTATATATTTCAGGACCACCCGTAAACAACACGAGAAGATTAATCATAAGACCTCATGATTGTACGCAACACGTCATTTGACAACACGGTACTTTATGTACGCAACACGTCATTTGACAACATGGTACCATGGGTCGAGATTAATTCTGATCAATACGAATACGATGGGGTCTTTATTTATTTTATTTAAGCAACTAATTGTGGACCACTAACATCGGACTGCTAACTACGGACTAAGAAAAATATTAAAAGTATTAAAAGTATATATATATGTAACGATTACTTAAAAAGAAAATATGTTGATATATTATATATATGGTTAGGTTCGTGATATCTATCGGAGACCAAGTCGAATTAAATACCTTCAAGGCAAAAGTGAGTTTCATTACTCCCTTTTTATATATATTTTTGGGCTGTTTTATAACTGTTTTACGAAATAGACACAAGTACTAAAAACATAATCTACGTTGAGTTGTACCACTTTGAATATTTTTCCCTAATAGCTTGGTAACTACTATTTACATGGGTATTATAAACGCGAATCTTGTTGATAGATCTATCGGGCCTGACAACCCCAACCGGACTGGATGACCAGTATTCAACGGTTGCACAGTACTTCGTTTTGGTGACTACACTTGGTACGGTGTAGTGAGATTTCATAATAAATGGAATATGCGACGTTGATTAAATGTTAAGTATGGTTACCAAGTGCTCAACCACTTAGAATGCTTTAAATACACTTGCGAGTGTATTATGTTTATGATTATGAAATCTTGTGGTCTATTAACATATTGAAATGATTGTTATGATAAACCTATGAACTCACCAACCTTTTGGTTGACACTTTAAAGCATGTTTATTCTCAGGTACGAATTAAGTCTTCCGCTGTGCATTTGCTCAATATAAGGACATTACTTGGAGCCGATCATCACAATGGGACTAAATGTTGATGACTTCGTCCAGGTGGATTAGGACGGGTCCTTTCAGTTGGTATCAGAGCGATGGTCGTAGCGAACCAGGTCTTGCATTAGTGTGTCTAACTAGTAGTTGTTAGGATGCATTAATGAGTCTGGACTTCGACCGTGTCTACATGTCAAAAGTTTTGCTTATCATTTCTAGTCGGAAATCATCTGCTTATCATCCTTAGGAAATTACATGCTTATCATTCATAAGTCTAGACATGTTTTACTGCATTTACTGCATTGATAGTGTATAGACGAATTCTTATCTTAGCATATCTGTTATTACGAACTTTGACTGATATCTTTTCAAAGATTCTCCGTAATTTACGGGATTTTGGTATTATATATACATATGTAAATTATGTATTGTAGAGTACCAAATCTAACTTCTATAATCTATTCCATACCAAAAATTCATTTTCCCCATTATACAAGATGGATTCCGCATCTAGTTCGAATTCTTCAGATTCCGACAGTTATGTCGATATGGATTTCCATTCGGGCTCCGAAAGTAGCGTCACCGGAATGGATCAACCAATTTCCCATCATCTATTCTGGATGAATTGGGGATGGGATCGTAATATACTAAATCACTGGAGACAAGAAGAAGGTGATCCATTCCATCCACCAATTTGCCCTCTTGGCGATGAACCTGAAGAACTTACCGGTGAACCTATTCGAAACACCATTTTCTCTCTCATTTCTAGAGTATCTCGTCAAGATTATATACTATCCCATATTACAAATCTTGTTCATTCGCTCGCTCCAACCGCCAATCATCCCAGTGTACTAGCAGAAGTTAACGAACTTCGCGCTCGCATGACAGCTTTGGAGAACATGGTGCGAAGGTTGCAAACACCAGCAGCAGCACCAACAGCATAATCAGCACCACCATCAATAACATCAACAATACCATCATCACCACTAACAAACAACATCCGCATCACACGTCTCGACATCATAATCTGTCCCACAAACATCAACATCATACGCACCATAGATACCAAGGAGTACCAACAATAATGAACGATGAAGTATTGATCCATAACTTCATTGATATTCTGCGAAGAATATGTGGTTTCAAAAAGTTTTAGAGATTTCTTATTCTAGCTCAAACCGAAAAGCAAATGAGATTAATATCATATTAACTCATTAAATTCATGATTTCATCTGAAGAAAATATATATGTATATATGTTTTCATAAAGATTGTAATTAAAAGTTCTTCTGTATAAAATATTAATGGTGAAATTTTTTTTTTAACGGGTAGGTAATACCCGAGGAATAATTAGATTTCATCTTAATAAGTTACATTGTACATTCGTCGAAGTTGATTCAACAGTCATTTACTATCCTACTTACAACCACCGATATACGTATCAGTTCACCGCAGAATAACCATTTTCATTCAATTTCATATTTGGATTTTGACTTCCCAGAATCCAACAAGTGGCATATGAAGAAAACATATGACAAAATAAAATCTGTTAGAAACAAATAAATTAACTATGAAAATTTTTGGTAAGAATCCACGCTAACTGTTCCAGCTTACTGTTCCTAGCTAACTGGTTACATTTTATTTATCGCAGTTTATTTATCGCAATTTAATTATCGCACTTTTATTTATCGTCATTTAATTTCTGTAATTATTTTACGCACTTTAAATATCGGGACACGTATACAATGTTTTGACATATCATATCGACGCATCTATATATATTATTTGGAATCATCATAGACACTCTATATGCAGTAATGGTCGACTTCTCTATACAGGGTTGAGGTTGATTCTACAATAATATATATAGTTTGAGTTGTGATCGAGTCTGAGAGGTATACGGGTCACGACACGTATTAATTAATTCGTATATTATATATTAAACTATATATGAATTATTGGACTGTTACTATGGACTATCGACTGTGGACTAATGACATTGGACAATTAAAATGAATTAAAATATTAATTATAACATATGAAACTAAACATTTCATCAAGATTACCACTTGATTTCATCTTAAACCTCATTGTATCTCGACGATTACAATCAGCGTTCAAATCTATCATGAATCTTAAAAACACCTCAATCGAGAGGATAAACCAACCGCACTTCATCTACGAAAGAAAAGATTGATGCATATAGTTATGCACCTAAAAAACCCTCGAAAACTGAGTAAACGTTTGACACGTATCTGTTCTAGTTCCTTTGACATTGTTATTACCGAAGATTGTTTTGCAATCCCTTTCCAAAGTAGCTAATTTTGTCACAGCTCCAGCAATTCAACTCCGACTTTTCATCCGAAACAACTTTATTATAACCGCGATATATATGCGTACTCTTTATTGTTACTGGGGAACCTTTTATATTCCACAATATTACCATCAGCGATTAATCATTCTAAAAACACAATTCTCCTGAAACTACCTCGGTTTGATAACCGATGACCCAGATCAGTTACTTTGTAAATGCTGACGAAGCAGCATGTTGTAGATGATCTTAATGGCCAAAAGTTTGATGATAAAGAAAGGAGTGTTAGGAACGCTCGATAGAAAATGTAGTACCGAAAAGCGGATTATGTGAAACTATGAAGAAAGCCGTGGACAAATCACAAAGAATAAGTTTTCCTTCAAAGAATCCAAATGATTCTGTGCCTGCTGAAATCGTTAGCAAACATCTTATTTCTCATTCTAAACCTTCACAGACAAATCTTATTCATCATCCATTGATATTAGAAATTCTAAGATATTCTCGTATGTTCTATTATAAATATCCTCCATATTTCTGGCGATATTTTCACAACTATTCTTATCTGAGATCATTTATCTCTCTGTAATATCTGCAACATAAAAGAAACTGTGTTAGTTTCTAAATTCTGAAACCTTCGAGTTTAAAATATGAATGTTTTGAAGTAGTGTTGGGAACTGAAGCATGGATTAGTATAATATAATGACACTTGATCAACGTCATTATATTACAGTAAGTCATGTTGAGTTTCTAATGAAGCATGATGATTCATAGTACCGTCATCATGTGCCATTTACATGACTCTTACATTCTATCTAATCTCTAAACATATCAAGAGAATATTTTTCTGGATGACTCGGTCTTCTCCAGGGTATTCTGGTAATTTAACAAATCAAAATCGTTCTATTACCATTTTCTTCTTAGAGCATTAGCTATGTTCATTCTGAATTTCATATCTACGAATTCCGGACCATTACTCGCTTGACTCGAAGTCGGGAAGAGAAAACGAAAGCATGAAGCTCAGAAAAATAATGAAGAATATAAACTTCGATAATAACCCCGAAATTACAAACCGTGTATATCGATGCAGATAGCAATATAGAGACACAGGAGAATTAGAAACACTATAAACACAAGAGTATAGTAGAAGTAAATAGATTCTTCTGGTAGTAGATGAAAAAGAAGAATGACAGATATAAAAGTTAGGAGAATATCAAGAATCAGGACTGGATGGAGCATATTGATGAATGCTTTAAAATAAGAATCAAGGGAGAAAGAATAGAAGGTGTGAGTCGTGGAAAATAAGGAAACGAATGGGTGAATTTATAGTGAAATATCCGACAGAGCAATCGAAACAGATTTTTGCATATAATCAAAGAAGATCCTGATTTCCTTAATCACCAAAGAACCAAATCTTATTACGTAAGATTCTCTTTAAATCCCTTAAATCCCAGAAATCAATCATAACTATGTCAACGGTTAAGACGAATATATTTTACTCATCTCACTCTTTTACGATAGTCTCATTTATATTTTTCGCATAATCGAATCGTTTTATCTACATTACTCAATGATGATAAAACTCCATTATCACCTTATATTTGTCCTGAAAACCTTCTTATTGTTATCCATAACAACCTCTATCAAATTTCGGGGATGAAATTTCTTTAACGGGTAGGTACTGTAATGACCCGGAATTTTCTGACCAAATTATACTTATGAGATTAATATTTACATAAATTAAACCATACCAACATGATAAGTAATCCAAATTGTTGAGACTTGTGTTTTTGAAAAGAGTTTTACACAACGTTTGACCGTCCAATATGACCAATGATATCACGAACTATATAACATACAATAATTATACGTTTGTGTATATATATGTATTTATATATATTTAACATGATCTAAGGATGGTTTAACATCTCATTGTGTACTAATGACAATGAGTTATAAGTATATTTTGAAACTACTAACTTAAGTTTTCAAAACGATAACTATACGTAACATTCTTTGATATATATACTTATAATCTATAATGCTTATACATGTATCGTATATATAATGTATTTAATCACTTTTTAAGGACTTAAATACATAAAACAATATAAGTATATTCACAAAAGATAGTTATATTTGAATTCTCGTTCCGTTTCCTCAAGATTTCTATACGTATATCTAGGGTATATGTACCCGTATCATACCCAGCTTCTATACGTATTTACTATTGGTATATACACATCAAATTAACATCCTAATCAACATTATTACTGCCCTAGATATGAGGTAACTAGAATTTGTCAAGTAGTATGAATTATTAGTAAGAAAACAAAATTAGGAATCCTTTTTTTCTTTATAAACTAAAAACGTTTTTATAAATGAACACCATTTATTCACTCCATTTTCTCATACCTACACACTCATTTCTCTCTCAAAATACTCCTAATTTCATACTTGATCATCTCCAAGCATTTTCCCCATCATTTAGCTTCAATTACAAGCCTTAAACACCATAAGAAAACTCTTTCAAGAACATATCAAAATAACCACCCATTTGAAGAAGTTTACTTCCAACCTTTTGATCTAACTCCACCACTCTTTGATTCCAAGATTATTTCTTATCTTTTGCGGTAACTTTATCCAAGTAACTTGAGGTATTAACCTTGTTCATAATCTTATTCAATTCATATTCATATAGCTATCTTATTTTGTGGTATAAAATTTTAACAACAAGAACATAGTTTGAATGATTTCAAACTTGTTCGCAAACTAAATAGATCCTTCTAACTTGACTTTTAAAAAACTTCAATACCTGTAATATATCATAATGATATGCTAACCTAACAAGATATAACTTGGTTTTACAAAGAACATCTTAAAAACTGAATCTACGTCGTCGGAGTGCAACCGGGGGCTGTTTTGGGTTGGATAATTAAAAACTATCTTGAACTTTGAATTAGAAGTTCATGTTCTGGAAAAATGATATTTCTTATGAATATGTTAACACATAAAAATTTCATGGTTTAATATGATATTTTATATATAATTACTTATGATTTGATTTTATATATTTCAGGACCACCCGTAAACAACACGAGAAGATTAATCATAAGACCTCATGATTGTACGCAACACGTCATTTGACAACACGGTACTTTATTTACGCAACACGTCATTTGACAACATGGGACCATGGGTCGAGATTAATTCTGATCAATACGAATACGATGGGGTCTTTATTTATTTTATTTAAGCAACTAATTGTGGACCACTAACATCGGACTGCTAACTAAAGACTAAGAAAAATATTAAAAGTATATATATATATGTAACGATTACTTAAAAAGAAAATATGTTGATATATTATATATTTGGTTAGGTTCGTGATATCTATCGGACACCAAGTCGAATTAAATACCTTCAAGGCAAAAGTGAGTTTCATTACTCCCTTTTTATATATATTTTTGGGCTGAGAATACATGCATTGTTTTATAACTGTTTTACGAAATGGACACAAGTACTAAAAACATATTCAACGTTGAGTTGTACCACTTTGCATATTTTTCCCTAATAGCTTGGTAACTACTATTTACATGGGTATTGTAAACGAGAATCCTGTTGATAGATCTATCGGGCCTGACAACCCCAACCGGACTGGACGACCAGTATTCAACGGTTGCACAGTACTTCGTTTTGGTGACTACACCTGGTATGGTGTAGTGAGATTTCATAATAAATGGAATATGCGACGTTGATTAAATGTTAAGTATGGTTACCAAGTGCTCAACCACTTAGAATGCTTTACATACACTTGCGAGTGTATTATGTTTATGATTATGAAATCTTGTGGTCTATTAACATATTGAAATGATTGTTATGATAAACCTATGAACTCACCAACCTTTTGGTTGACACTTTAAAGCATGTTTATTCTCAGGTACGAATTAAGTCTTCCGCTGTGCATTTGCTCAATATAAGGACATTACTTGGAGCCGATCATCACAATGGGACTAAATGTTGATGACTTCGTCCAGGTGGATTAGGACGGGTCCTTTCAATACCCGGCCACCAAAAATGTTTCTTGAGATCCTTTTACATCTTCCCCGTTCCAGGATGTATTGAGTATCTGGTTTTATGAGCTTCTTTAAGTACCATTTCTCTCATATCTCCAAATTTTGGTACCCAAATCCTTTCAGCCCTATACCGGGTTCCGTCTTCCCGAATATTAAGATGCTTCTCCGATCCTTTGGGTATTTCATCCTTTAAATTTCCCTTTTTTAAAACTCCTTGTTGCGCCTCCTTTATTTGAGTAGTAAGGTTATTATGAATCATTATATTCATAGATTTTACTCGAATGGGTTCTCTGTCCTTCCTGCTCAAGGCATCGGCTACCACATTTGCCTTCACTGGGTGGTAACGAATCTCAAAGTCGTAATCATTCAATAATTCAATCCACCTACGCTGCCTCATATTCAGTTGTTTCTGATTAAATATGTGTTGAAGACTTTTGTGGTCGGTATATATAATACTTTTGACCCCATATAAGTAGTGCCTCCAAGTCTTTAATGCAAAAACAACCGCGCCTAATTCCAAATCATGCGTCATATAATTTTGTCCGTGAATCTTCAATTGTCTAGACGCATAAGCAATCACCTTCGTTCGTTGCATTAATACACAACCGAGACCTTGCTTTGATGCATCACAATAAATCACAAAATCATCATTCCCTTCAGGCAATGACAATATAGGTGCCGTAGTTAGCTTTTTCTTCAATAACTGAAACGCTTTCTCTTGTTCATCATTCCATTCAAATTTCTTCCCTTTATGCATTAATGCAGTCAAGGGTTTTTCTATTCTGGAAAAGTCTTGGATGAACCTTCTGTAGTAACCAGCTAGTCCTAAAAACTGGCGTATGTGTTTCGGAGTTTTTGGAGTTTCCCACTTTTCAACAGTTTCTATCTTTGCCGGATCCACCTTAATACCTTCTTTGTTCACTATGTGACCGAGGAATTGAACTTCTTCCAACCAAAATGCACACTTTGAAAACTTAGCGTACAATTATTCCTTCCTCAATATTTCTACCACCTTTCTCAAATGTTCACCGTGTTCTTGGTCATTCTTTGAGTAAATAAGTATGTCATCAATGAAAACAATGACAAACTTGTCAAGGTATGGTCCACACACTCGGTTCATAAGGTCCATGAACACAGCTGGTGCATTAGTTAAACCAAACGGCATGACCATAAACTCGTAATGACCGTAACGTGTTCTGAAAGCAGTCTTTGGAATATCATCTTCTTTCACCCGCATTTGATGATACCTGGAACATAAGTCAATCTTTGAATAAACAGACGAGCCTTGTAGTTGATCAAATAAGTCGTCGATTCTCGGTAGTGGGTAGCGGTTCTTGATGGTAAGTTTGTTCAACTCTCGGTAGTCGATACACAACCTGAATGTACCATCTTTCTTCTTGACAAACAAAACAGGAGCTCCCCACGGTGATGTGCTTGGTCGAATGAAACCACGCTCTAAAAGTTCTTGTAATTGGCTTTGCAGTTCTTTCATCTCGCTGGGTGCGAGTCTGTAAGGAGCACGAGCTATTGGTGCAGCTCCTGGTATAAGATCTATTTGAAATTCAACGGATCGATGTGGGGGTAATCCCGGTAATTCTTTCAGAAATACATCGGGAAATTCTTTTGCAATGGGAACATCATTGATGCTCATTTCTTCAGTTTGTATTTTCTCGACGTGTGCTAGAACAGCATAGCAACCTTTTATTATTAGTTTTTGTGCCTTCAAATTACTAATAAGATGTAGCTTCGTGTTGCCCTTTTCTCCGTACACCATTAAGGGTTTTCCTTTTTCTCGTATAATGCGAATTGCATTTTTGTAACAAACGATCTCTGCTTTCACTTCTTTCAACCAGTCCATACCGATTATCACATCAAAACTCCCTAACTCTACTGGTATCAAATCAATCTTAAATGCTTCGCTAACCAGTTTAATTTCTCGATTCCGACATATATTATCTGCTGAAATTAATTTACCATTTGCTAATTTGAGTAAAAATTTACTATCCAAAGGAGTCAATGGACAACTTAATTTAGCACAAAAATCTCTACTCATATAGCTTCTATCCGCACCCGAATCAAATAAAATGTAAGCAGATTTATTGTCAATAAGAAACGTACCCGTAACAAGCTCCGGGTCTTCCTGTGCCTCTGCCGTATTAATATTAAAAACTCTTCCGCGGCCTTGTCCATTCGTGTTCTCTTGGTTCGGGCAATTTCTAATAATGTGGCCCGGTTTTCCATATGTATAACAAACTACATTGGCATAACTTGCTCCGACACTACTTGCTCCGCCATTACTCGTTCCGACACCATTTGTTCCTTTCGTTCTATTAACCCCTGGTCCGTAGACCTCACACTTTGCCGCGCTATGACCATTTCTTTTACACTTGTTGCAAAATTTGGTGCAAAACCCCGAGTGATACTTTTCACACCTTTGGCATAGCTGCTTCTGATTGTTGTTGTTGCGATTATTATTGTTGTTGGGATGATTATTGTAGTTGCTGTTGTTGTTGTTGTTGTTGTTGTTGTTGTTGGACCGTTTGTTGTAGTTGCGATTGATGTTGCGATTATTGGGATAATTGTTGCGATTATTGTTGTAATTGCTGTTGTTGTTGTATTGGTGATTCTTATCACCGTTTTCCTCCCACTTTCTTTTGACTTGCTTCACATTGGCCTCTTCAGCAGTCTGTTCTTTAATTCTTTCTTCAATCTGGTTCACTAGTTTGTGAGCCATTCTACATGCCTGTTGTATGGAGGCGGGCTCGTGTGAACTTATATCTTCTTGGATTCTTTCCGGTAATCCTTTCACAAACGCGTCGATCTTCTCTTCCTCATCTTCGAATGCTCCCGGACACAATAGGCACAATTCTGTGAATCGTCTTTCGTACGTGGTAATATCAAATCCTTGGGTTCGTAACCCTCTAAGTTCCGTCTTGAGCTTATTGACCTCAGTTCTGGGACGGTACTTCTCGTTCATCAAGTGCTTGAATGCTGACCACGGTAGTGCGTACGCATTGTCTTGTCCCACTTGCTCTAGATAGGTATTCCACCATGTTAACGCAGAACCTATGAAGGTATGCGTAGCGTACTTCACTTTGTCCTCTTCAGTACACTTACTTATGGAAAACACCGATTCGACCTTCTCGGTCCACCGTTTCAATCCGATCGGTCCTTCGGTTCCATCAAATTCCAAAGGTTTGCAGGCAGTGAATTCTTTGTAGGTGCATCCTACACGATTTCTTGTACTGCTAGATCCAAGGTTATTGTTGGTATGTAGCGCAGCCTGTACTGCGGCTATGTTTGAAGCTAGAAAAGTACGGAATTCCTCTTCATTCATATTCACGGTGTGTCGAGTAGTCGGTGCCATTTCCTTCAAAATAGTCAAATGGAACAAGTTAATCATACAGAATATTAAGAGTAGTTAATAGTATTTCGTAGCATAATATGAACTCATTTATAAAAGATTTTTCTTCATATTAGCGTTTTATAAGTTTAAATTCGGGTAGTACCTACCCGTTAAGTTCATACTTAGTAGCTAATATACAATTCAACTACTACAATTCTATATGAAAAACTGATTATAATAATATTTCGCGTTCAAACTTTTACACAATATTTTACAAACTTACAATACCGCTTATTTTACATATAGCATGAAATATAGCACACAATAAATTTGATACAAGATAGTTGTGAAGATAATTCTAGCTAGTACACAAGTCGTTCAGCAAAGGCAATAAAGACACGTAATTCATACATCCAGAAACAAGTCATGCATTCTGGTTTTACCAGGATTACTTCCCATCCTTGGTCTTGTGGAACATAACCGTTATGGCCGTTGATAAGACAGCGTGTTGTAACGTCATCAAAGGGACGAGGGTTACGTAATGTCCAACAGTCCCGTAACAATCTAAAAACCTCATTTCTTACCCCAATTACCGACTCCGTCACTTGTGGAACCGTTTTGTTTAATAGTTGTAGCCCGATGTTCTTGTTCTCACTTTGGTGAGAAGCGAACATTACTAATCCGTAAGCATAACATGCTTCTTTATGTTGCATGTTAGCCGCTTTTTCTAAATCACGAAGTCCAATATTCGGATATATTGAGTCAAAATAATTTCTTAACCCATTGCATAAAATAGCATTTGGGTTCCCCGTAATATATGCGTCAAAGTAAACACATCGTAACTTATGGATTTCCCAATGTGATATCCACCATCTTTCGAACGAAAGCCTTTTATAAACCAAGGCATTCTTGGAACGTTCTTCGAATGTCTTACAAACTGATCTCGCCTTAAATAGTTGTGCCGAAGAATTCTGACCGACTCTAGACAAGATTTCATCAATCATGTCTCCGGGTAGGTCTCTTAAAATATTGGGTTGTCTATCCATTTTGTGTTTTTATACTGTAAAATAGACAAGAGTTAGATTCATAAAAAAATACTTATTAATACAAGCAATTTTTACATATATCATAAACATAAGCACATTATATTACATATATTACACCACACGAATACAACTATCTTATTCCGACTCGCTTGTTTCTTCTTCTTCGGTTTTGGTTTGTTTTGCCAAGTTTCTAGGGATATATGATGTTCTCCTAATACGAGCCGTCGTTTTCCACATTGGTTTAGAAAAACCTGGTGGTTTATAGGTTCCCGGGTTATTGTTACAACTTAAGGACTTCGGGGGTTGATGATACATA
This sequence comes from Rutidosis leptorrhynchoides, assembly GCF_046630445.1. Classification (NCBI taxonomy): domain Eukaryota; kingdom Viridiplantae; phylum Streptophyta; class Magnoliopsida; order Asterales; family Asteraceae; genus Rutidosis; species Rutidosis leptorrhynchoides. Next base: position 245,456,456 of record NC_092343.1, read on the forward strand.
TAAAGTTCATCGGGGTTGGAATTAGATTTCTCTATTTTTATGCCCTTTCCCTTATTATTTTCTTTTTCCTTTTTAAATTCAGTTGGGTAATTTCTATAACATCGTCGGAATTCTCGTCGGAATCCGATTCATCGGAGAATTGGTAATCCTCCCAATATTTTGCTTCCTTGGCAGAAACACCATTGACCATAATTAACCTTGGTCGGTTGGTTGAGGATTTTCTTTTACTTAACCGTTTTATTATTTCCCCCACCGGTTCTATTTCTTCATCCGGTTCCGATTCTTCTTCCGGTTCCGACTCTTCTTTCGGTTCCTCTTCGGGAACTTGTGAATCAGTCCACGAATCATTCCAATTTACATTGGACTCTTCATTATTATTAGGTGAGTCAATAGGACTTGTTCTAAAGGTAGACATCTATCACATAATATCAAACGCGTTAAGAGATTAATATATCACATAATATTCACATGTTAAAAATATATAGTTTCCAACAAAATTTGTTAAGCAATCATTTTTCAAGTAAACACGTTCGAAGTCCAGACTCACTAATGCATCCTAACAAACTCGATAAGACACACTAATGTAAAATTCTGGTTCTCTAAGACCAACGCTCGGATACGAACTGAAATGTCCCGTTCTTATTGATTAAAAACGTTCCATATTAATTGATTTTGTTGCGAGGTTTTGACCTCTATATGAGACGTTTTTCAAAGACTGCATTCATTTTTAAAACAAACCATAACCTTTATTTCATAGATAAAGGTTTTAAAAAGCTTTACGTAGATTATAAAATAATGATAATCTAAAATATCCTGTTTACACACGACCATTACATAATGGTTTACAATACAAATATGTTACAACAAAATAAGTTTCTTGAATGCAGTTTTTACATAATATCATACAAGCATAGACTCCAAATCTCATCCTTATTTAAGTATGCGACAGCGGAAGCTCTTAATAATCACCTGAGAATAAACATGCTTAAAACGTCAACAAAAATGTTGGTGAGTTGTAGGTTTAACCTCTATATATATCAAATCATAATAATAGACCACAAGATTTCATATTTCAATACACATCCCATACATAGAGATAAAAATCATTCATATGGTGAACACCTGGTAACCGACATTAACAAGATGCATATATAAGAATATCCCCATCATTCCGGGACACCCTTCGGATATGATATAAATTTCGAAGTACTAAAGCATCCGGTACTTTGGATGGGGTTTGTTAGGCCCAATAGACCTATCTTTAGGATTCGCGTCAATTAGTGTGTCTGTTCCCTAATTCTTAGATTACCAGACTTAATAAAAAGGGGCATATTCAATTTCGATAATTCAATCATAGAATGTAGTTTCACGTACATGTGTCTATTTTGTAAATCATTTATAAAACCTGCATGTATTCTCATCCCAAAAATATTAGATTTTAAAAGTTGGACTATAACTCACTTTCACAGATTTTTACTTCGTCGGGAAGTAAGACTTGGCCACTGGTTGATTCACGAACCTATAACAATATATACATATATATCAAAGTATGTTCAAAATATATTTACAACACTTTTAATATATTTTGATGTTTTAAATTTATTAAGTCAGCTGTCATCGTTAGTAACCTACAACTAGTTGTCCACAGTTAGATGTACAGAAATAAATCGATAAATATTATCTTGAATCAATCCACGACCCAGTGTATACGTATCTCAGTATTGATCACAACTCAAACTATATATATTTTGGAATCAACCTCAACCCTGTATAGCTAACTCCAACATTCACATATAGAGTGTCTATGGTTGTTCCGAAATATATATAGATGTGTCGACATGATAGGTCGAAACATTGTATACGTGTCTATGGTATCTCAAGATTACATAATATACAATACAAGTTGATTAAGTTATGGTTGGAATAGATTTGTTACCAATTTTCACGTAGCTAAAATGAGAAAAATTATCCAATCTTATTTTACCCATAACTTCTTCATTTTAAATCCGTTTTGAGTGAATCAAATTGCTATGGTTTCATATTGAACTCTATTTTATGAATCTAAACAGAAAAAGTATAGGTTTATAGTTGGAAAAATAAGTTACAAGTCATTTTTGTAAAGGTAGTCATTTCAGTCGAAAGAACGACGTCTAGATGACCATTTTAGAAAACATACTTTCACTTTGAGTTTAACCATAATTTTTGGATATAGTTTCATGTTCATAATAAAAATTATTTTATCAGAATAACAACTTTTAAATCAAAGTTAATCATAGTTTTTAATTTACTAACCCAAAACAGCCCGCGGTGTTACTACGACGGCGTAAATCCGGTTTTACGGTGTTTTTCGTGTTTCCAGGTTTTAAATCATTAAGTTAGCATATCATATAGATATAGAACATGTGTTTAGTTGATTTTAAAAGTCAAGTTAGAAGGATTAACTTTTGTTTGCGAACAAGTTTAGAATTAACTAAACTATGTTCTAGTGATTACAAGTTTAAACCTTCGAATAAGATAGCTTTATATGTATGAATTGAATGATGTTATGAACATCATTACTACCTTAAGTTCCTTGGATAAACCTACTGGAAAAGAGAAAAATGGATCTAGCTTCAACGGATCCTTGGATGGCTCGAAGTTCTTGAAGCAGAATCATGACACGAAAACAAGTTCAAGTAAGATCATCACTTGAAATAAGATTGTTATAGTTATAGAAATTGAACCAAAGTTTGAATATGATTATTACCTTATATTAGAATGATAACCTACTATAAGAAACAAAGATTTCTTGAGGTTGGATGATCACCTTACAAGATTGGAAGTGAGCTAGCAAACTTGAAAGTATTCTTGATTTTATGTAACTAGAACTTGTAGAATATATGAAGAACACTTAGAACTTGAAGATAGAACTTGAGAGAGATCAATTAGATGAAGAAAATTAAAGAATGAAAGTGTTTGTAGGTGTTTTTGGTCGTTGGTGTATGGATTAGATATAAAGGATATGTAATTTTGTTTTCATGTAAATAAGTCATGAATGATTACTCATATTTTTGTAATTTTATGAGATATTTCATGCTAGTTGCCAAATGATGGTTCCCACATGTGTTAGGTGACTCACATGGGCTGCTAAGAGCTTATCATTGGAGTGTATATACCAATAGTACATACATCTAAAAGCTGTGTATTGTACGAGTACAAATACGGGTGCATACGAGTAGAATTGTTGATGAAATTGAACGAGGATGTAATTGTAAGCATTTTTGTTAAGTAGAAGTATTTTGATAAGTGTATTGAAGTCTTTCAAAAGTGTATAAATACATATTAAAACACTACATGTATATACATTTTAACTGAGTCGTTAAGTCATCGTTAGTCGTTACATGTAAGTGTTGTTTTGAAACCTTTAGGTTAACGATCTTGTTAAATGTTGTTAACCCAATGTTTATAATATCAAATGATATTTTAAATTATTATAATATCATGATATTATCATGCATGAATATCTCTTAATATGATATATATACATTAAATGTCTTTACTACGATAATCGTTACATATATGTCTCGTTTAAAAATCATTAAGTTAGTAGTCTTGTTTTTACATATGTAGTTCATTGTTAATATACTTAATGATATGTTTACTTATCATAGTATCATGTTAACTATATATATATCCATATATATGTCATCATATAGTTTTTACAAGTTTTAACGTTCGTGAATCACCGGTCAACTTGGGTGGTCAATTGTCTAAATGAAACATATTTCAATTAATCAAGTCTTAACAAGTTTGATTGCTTAACATGTTGGAAACATTTAATCATGTAAATATCAATCTCAATTAATATATATAAACATGGAAAAGTTCGGGTGTCATAACCCGACCTTAACCATAAGGACGAATACAATAACATATGATTTCATCGCGAGGTATTGACCTCTATATGCGACATTTTTCAAAAACTGCATTCGTTTTTACAATACAAACCATAGCTTTTATTACAAATACAAGGTTTAAACAACTTAATAATGATTATCGTTTAGCGATAATCTTAGACTTACAAACTTTACATGTGATAATAACAATACGACCTCCAACATATTTTACATTACAAATCCTCCGATATGCAGTTTTATTTTTGACACAAATATGCATACTCAAGATCTTGCTTAAATTCAACATGTTGCAGCGGAAACTTTTAGTTATCACCTGAGAATAAACATGCTTAAAACGTCAACATAAAGTTGGTGAGATATAGGTTTAATGCCGGCAGCGTTATAAATATAGACCACAAGATTTCATATATAAACGTTTTAATAAAAATATTCTAAGTTGTTGAGCACTTGATAACCATACTTAACATTTAATCAATGTCGCATATTCCCTTTATTATGAAATCTTACTACACCGTACCAAGTGTAGTTACCGAAACGAAGTACTGTGCAAACGTTGAATACTGGTCGTCCAGTCCGGTTGGGGTTGTCAGGCCCGATAGATCTATCAACAGGATTCGCGTTTACAATACCTCATGTAAATAATAGTTACCAAGTTACAGGGAAGTATGCCAGTGGTACAACTCAACGTAGAATATATATTTTTAATCACTTGTGTCCATAACGTAAATCATAAAATGCATGTATTCTCATCCCGAAATATTTAGAGTTTAAAAGTGGGACTATATACTCACTTTTGCCTTGAAGGTATTTATCACGACTTGGTCTCCGATATATATCACAAACCTAACCATATATATAATATATCAACATATTTTCTTTTCAAGTAATCGTTACATATATATATATACTTTTAATACTTTTAATATTTTCTTAGTCCGTAGTTAGCAGTCCGATGTTAGTGGTCCACAATTAGTTGCTTAAATAAAATAAATAAAGACCCCATCGTATTCGTATTGATCAGAATTAATCTCGACCCATGGTACCATGTTGTCAAGTGACGTGTTGCGTACATAAATTACCGTGTTGTCAAATGACGTGTTGCGTACAATCATGAGGTCTTATGATTAATCTTCTCGTGTTGTTTACGGGTGGTCCTGAAATATATAAAATCAAATCATAAGTAAATATATATAAAATATCATATTAATTAGAAAATATATGATTAATTTAATTTTTCTCCAAATATTTTCGTAGCTAAACTAGCTTCGGATACCCGATCTTGTTTTAGTCGTAGTTTCTTCATTACAACTCCGTTTTTGTTGGTTCAACTTGCCACTTCCTTGGATCGAGTCAAATTTTAAGAATATGAACTGATAATACCTTAGTTTCTATTCGAAATCACAGGTTATAGGTCAAACTTTGGTGAAACTTATGAAAGTGATCGTTTTCCATCATAAAAACAACATTTAATGATCATTTTTCTAAAAATACTTACACTTTGAGTTAAACCATGAAATTTTTATGTGGTAATATATTCATAAGAAATATCATTTTTCCAGAACATAAACTTCCAATTCAAAGTTCAAGATAGTTTTTAATTATCCAACCCAAAACAGCCCCCGGTTGCACTCCAACGACGTAGATTCAGTTTTAAGGTGTTCTTTGTAAAATCAAGTTGTATCTTGTTAAGTTAGCATATCATTATGATATATTACAGGTCTTGAAGTGTTTTAAAAGTCAAGTTAGAAGGATCTATTTAGTTTGCAAACAAGTTTGAAATCATTCAAACTATGTTCTTGTTGTTAAAATTTTACAACACAAAATAAGATAGCTATATAAATATGAATTGAATAAGGTTATGAACAAAGTTACTACCTCAAGTTACTTGGACAAAGTTGCTGTAAAATATGAGTAAAATCCTAGAACCAAAAGAGTGGTGGAGTTGGATTGAAAGGTTGGAAGTAAACTTGTTTACTTGAAAGGATTTTTGAAGTGTTCTTGAATGGATTTTCTTATGATGATTAAGGGTTGTTTTTGAAGCTAGATCTTCATGGTTATTTTCTGAGATTGTGAAGAACACTTAAGGTTCCTAAGAGTGTGTTTTTGGTTAGAGAAAATGTGTAGTAAAAATGAAAATGGAATGGAGTATAAATGGTGGTGAAAAGATGTATAAATTTGTAATATTGTGCAAAAGTCTTGTAATATGCCAAATTGATTAATCATGCATGCTAAGATCCAAAACTGGCTGACTCATGGCTGCTAATAAAGTGATTGTGATGTGTATATACCAATAGTAAATACGTATAGAAGCTGGGTATGATACGGGTACATATACCCTAGATATACGTATAAAATTTTTTGAGAAAACGGAACGAGGATTCAAATATAGCTATCTTTTGTAAATATACTTATATTGTTTTATGTATATAAATCCTTTAAAAGTGATAAAATACATATCTATACGATACATGTATAAGCATTATAAGTTTTAAGTATTTAAGTCGAAGAACGTCACATATAGTTATCGTTTTGAAAACTTAAGTTAGTAGTCTCAAAATATACTTATAACTCATTGTTATTAGTACACAATGAGATGTTAAAACATTCTTAGATCATGTTAAATATATAAAAATACATATATATATACAAACATATAATTATCGTATGTTATATAGTTCGTGATATCATCGGTCAAATTGGATGCTCAAACGTTGTGTAAAACTCTTTTTAAAAACATAAATCTCAACAATTTAGATTACTTATCATGTTGGTAAGGTTTAATTTATGTAAATATTAATCTCATAGGTATAAAATGATCGGAAAAATCCGGGTCGTTACAGTACCTACCCGTTAAATAAATTTCGTCCCGAAATTTTAAAGTTGTACCTATTTTGCGTTCTCGGGAAAAAAATGTGGGTACTTTTGTTTCATCTGATCCTCTCGTTCCCAAGTAAACTCGGGACCTCTTCAAGCATTCGAACGAACCTTAACGATTGGTATGTTGCTCTGCTTGAGCCGTTTAACTTCACGGTCCATGATTTCGACTGGTTCTTCTATGAATTGTAGTTTCTCATCGACTTGGATTTCTTCAAGAGGAATGGTGAGATCTTCCTTTGCAAGACATTTCTTGAGGTTTGAGACGTGAAATGAATTATGTACTCCGGCGAGTTGTTGTGGTAACTCGAGTCGATAGGCTACCGGTCCAATGCGTTCGATGATCTTGAACGGGCCTACATACCTTGGGTTCAGTTTACCCCGTTTACCGAAACGTATTACACCTTTCCAAGGTGACACATTTAACATAACCATGTCACCGATCTGAAACTCTAATGGTTTCCTTCGGACATCGGCGTAGCTCTTTTGGCGACTACGGGCTGTTTTCAATCTCTCCTTGATTTGTACTATCTTCTCAGTCGTTTCGTGTATGATCTCGGGACCAGTTAATTGTCGATCTCCTACTTCATTCCAACAGATAGGGGATCTACACTTCCTTCCATACAATGCTTCGAATGGTGCAGCTTTAATGCTCGCATGATAACTGTTATTATACGAGAATTCTGCTAATGGTAGATATTTATCCCATCCGTTTCCAAAATCGATCACACATGCCCTGAGCATGTCTTCAAGAGTCTGAATTGTTCTTTCACTCTGCCCGTCAGTTTGTGGATGATATGCGGTGCTCATATCCAAACGAGTTCCCAGGGCCTCCTGTAGTGATTGCCAAAACTTTGATGTAAATCTATTATCACGATCGGATATAATGGAAATAGGTATTCCATGCCTTGAAACAATTTCCTTTATGTATAATCGTAATAGTTTCTCCATTCTATCCGTTTCCTTTATAGGCAAGAAATGTGCAGATTTGGTGAGACGATCAACTATTACCCAAATGGTGTCATAACCCCAGGCAGTCTTAGGTAACTTTGTGATGAAATCCATGGTAATACCGTCCCATTTCCATTCTGGGATTTCTGGTTGTTGAAGTAACCCTGACGGCTTCTGGTGTTCTGCTTTGACTTTGGAACAAGTTAAACATTCCCCAACATATGTTGCAACGTCTGTCTTCAAATTAGGCCACCAATAACGAGTCTTAAAATCTTGATACATCTTTCCAACTCCAGGATGTATCGAGTATCTTGTCTTATGTGCCTCATTCAATATCAACTTCCTTAATCCACCCAACTTCGGTACCAAAATACGGTTTGCAAAATATCGAATTTCGTCTTCCCGCATAACGAGTTGCTTCTCATACATCTTCATTATTTCATTTCCTATGTTTTCTTTAGTAAGAGCTTCTCGTTGAGCCTCTTTGATTTGTGAGTGGAGATTCATGCAAATTTTTATGTTCATTGCTCGTACTCGAATTGGTTCCCGTTCCTTTCTGCTTAGAGCGTCAGCCACTACATTCACTTTCCCGGGATGATAGCGAATCTCACAATCATAGTCGTTTATCAGCTCGACCCACCTACGTTGCCTCATGTTCAGCTGTTTCTGAACGAAGATATGTTGAAGGCTTTTATGATCGGTAAACACAGTGCATTTAACCCCATATAAGTAGTGTCTCCATATCTTCAATGCAAACACTACTGCTCCCAATTCTAAATCATGCGTCGTATAATTCCGCTCATGAATCTTCAATTGTCGGGATGCGTATGCTATAACTTTCTTCCGTTGCATAAGGACGCAACCAAAACCTTGTCGCGAAGCGTCACAATATATCTCAAAATCATCATTCCCTTCAGGTAACGATAAAATAGGTGCTGTAGTCAACTTCTTCTTCAGTAATTGAAATGCACTCTCCTGCTCAGAAGTCCATTCGTACTTCTTCCGTTTTTGTGTTAATGCTGTTAATGGTTTAGCTATTCGGGAAAAATCTTGAATAAACCTTCTATAATAACCAGCTAAACCCAATAATTGGCGTATCTGCGTTGGTGTCTTAGGAGTCTCCCATTTTTCAATGGCCTCAATTTTAGCTGGGTCAACCTGAATTCCTTTGCTACTAACAACATGGCCAAGAAATTGCACTTCTTTCAACCAAAACGCACACTTAGAAAATTTGGCGTATAATTTTTCTTTTCTTAACAATTCTAATACCAATCTTAAATGTTGTTCATGCTCTTGCTCACTCTTGGAATAGATAAGAATATCGTCAATGAAAACGATAACAAACTTATCTAAATACGGACTACAAACTCGATTCATGAGGTCCATGAATACAGCTGGCGCATTCGTTAATCCAAACGGCATGACCAAAAATTCATAATGACCGTAGCGTGTCTGAAAAGCAGTTTTCGGAATATCTTCTTCTTTGACGCGTAGTTGATGATAGCCCGACCTTAGGTCGATTTTCGAGTAAACACATGATCCTTGCAATTGATCAAATAAGTCATCAATTCTCGGTAGTGGATACCGATTCTTGATAGTTAACTTATTTAATTCACGATAATCTATACACATTCGGAAAGATCCGTCTTTCTTCTTGACGAATAAAATTGGAGCTCCCCACGGTGAAGTGCTCGGTCGAATGAAACCACGGTCCAGTAATTCTTGTAACTGGCTTTTTAACTCTTTCATCTCAGATGGTGCAAGTCTATATGGAGCACGAGCCACTGGTGCAGCTCCCGCTACTAGATCTATTTGAAATTCTACAGATCGAAATGGAGGTAATCCTGATAACTCTTCCGGAAATACTTCAGGAAAATCTCTTGCCACAGGCACGTCGTTGATGCTCTTCACTTTTTCCTTCATTTCGACTTTATTAACATATGCTAAGATAGCATAGCACCCTTTCTTCAAGCACTTTTGAGCTTTCAAACAACTAATGAGTTTTAGCTTTGAGTTACCCTTCTCTCCATAAATCATTACTGGCATTTTATCCTTACGAGGAATGCGAATTGCCTTCTTGGCGCACACAACTTTAGCTCCTATTTTGTACATCCAGTCCATGCCGACTATTACATCAAAACTTCCTAATTCTACGGGTATCAAATCAATCTTAAATGTTTCTCCGGCTAAATTTATTTTACAATCACGGCAAATTTTATCGGCTTTAATTAGTTTACCATTAGCTAACTCAATCATGTACTTAGCATCTAGAGGTAATGATGAACAATTCAATTTAGCGTGAAAGTCTCTACACACGTAACTTCTATCAGCACCAGTATCAAATATAATAGATGCGGATAAGTTATTAATGGTAAACGTACCCGTAACAAGCTCCGGGTCTTCACACGCCTCTCTAGCATTAATAACAAATGCTCTTCCTCGTGCAGATCCATTATTCTTCTCTGGATTCGGACACTGGCTCTTATAATGACCCTGTTTCCCACACCCATAACAAGTAACAGTGGCCAAGGTAGTTCTATTTGCATTGGTGGCAGGAGTCTTGGTACCGTTTGTATTTGTAACGGGAACCCTACAATCTTCAGCAAGATGACCTTTTCGATTACAATTGTTGCACACCACATTACAATAACCAGAGTGATGTTTGTGGCATCTGTTACATAAAGGATTTCGTCCTTTGTAACCTGTGTTTGAACCGCTACCCGCACCTTGCGTGGTTTCTTGTTTCTTGTTGGATTGTTGATGATTACCTTCCCACTTTCTTTTGTTTCCCGATGTCTTGACATCGGTGTTCTTATCCAGAATAATCTGGTCCATCAACTCGTTCGCCATGGTGATGGCTTCGTGAATAGTCTTGGGTTTCGATGCTGTAACATTTGCTTTGACATTTTTAGGCAAACCATCTTTGTACAGTTCTATCTTCCGTTCTTCAGTTGGTACCAATTCGGGACATAGCAAAGCTAATTCCATGAATCGCTGATTGTAGTTGGTGAGTTCAGTACCAACAACTTTCAGGCTTCGTAATTCAGCTTCCAACTTCCTAACCTCGTTCCTTGGACAATATTCGTTGATTAGCATTGTTTTGAATTCTTCCCAGGGAGTATCATAAGCTACATCTCCTCCTACGGCCTTCACATAGTTTTTCCACCATGTGAGTGCACTATCTTGTAGGGTGCACGATGCATACTTGGTCATGTCCTTCTCAATACAACCACTGATTTTAAACACAGACTTAATCTTTTCGATCCACCGGGTTAAACCAACCGGTCCTTCTGTTCCACTGAATGATGAGGGCTTGCAACCTTGAAAAGTTTTGTAAGTGCACCCCACACGAGGATTTGGGTTAACTGCAGCACCTCTTGCAGCCTCGACCCATAACATTCTGTCGTTCACTCGCTGATTGATGAGTTCCTGGATTTCTTGTTCCGTCATTCGGTTCAATCGCGCCATAATCTTCAATAAGAATGAAAAAATAATTATTCACATGGAATATTATAGATGTAGTATGTATTTACAGTACATCGTAGCTTATTAATAATATGAACCAGTTATTATTATAAAAGCCTTTTCTTCTTATTAGCGTTTTATAATTATATCTAGGGTAGTACCTACCCGTTAAAGTTCATACTTAATAGCTTAGTACTAAAATCAATTACTACCACCCAAATAATACTTAACCATGGAAAATTATTGCATTTCACACTTCACTATTTTACATATGCTTATCTTACATCAAACATTAAGCAAACCACACTAGTAATATTATACAAAACATTATATAATCCCATGGTTTAAAACAACAGCGCATCATTTAACCCAAAGCGTTTGTGTTCAAAGAAATCGCTTAAAGGTTATCCTGGTTGTCTCCCTGCGTTTTGGCTGAGGAACCGAAGAACTGGATGTCGGGATAGAACTAATAGGAATAGCGGGAATAGGTGTGGAAGTATCTGGTGGAGTTGGTGCCACAACATCCTCTCTAGACTCGGGATTTAGATTTTCCATTTCAGTAGCCTTTCGTTTCTTTCCTCGTTCGAACTTGTCTTTCGTAATTTCCTGTATTTCTTCCTCCTCAGGATCACTTTCCGGTTCCTCTTCAATTGATTCATCCGGAACTTGTGAGTCTTCCCCAAAGGTGTCGTTTTCATCATCAGATAGATTAATGACTGGAACACCATCTGAAGAGTCTGGTTCGGAGTCGCTGAATGTGATAATAAGTTCTAAGCCAGACATCTATCACATAACAACTAGCACGTTAATACCACATAATATTTACATATTAATTTTTAACCAACAAGGATAAGCAATAGTTTTCGAAATCAAACACGGTCAAAGTCCAGACTCACTAATGCATCCTAACAAACTCGATAAGACACACTAATGCAAATTCTCTGGTTCTCTAAGACCAACGCTCTGATACCACATGTCATAACCCGACCTTAACCATAAGGACGAATACAATAACATATGATTTCATCGCGAGGTATTGACCTCTATATGCGACATTTTTCAAAAACTGCATTCGTTTTTACAATACAAACCATAGCTTTTATTACAAATACAAGGTTTAAACAACTTAATATGATTATCGTTTAGCGATAATCTTAGACTTACAAACTTTACATGTGATAATAACAATACGACCTCCAACATATTTTACATTACAAATCCTCCGATATGCAGTTTTATTTTTGACACAAATATGCATACTCAAGATCTTGCTTAAATTCAACATGTTGCAGCGGAAACTTTTAGTTATCACCTGAGAATAAACATGCTTAAAACGTCAACATAAAGTTGGTGAGATATAGGTTTAATGCCGGCAGCGTTATAAATATAGACCACAAGATTTCATATATAAACGTTTTAATAAAAATATTCTAAGTTGTTGAGCACTTGATAACCATACTTAACATTTAATCAACGTCGCATATTCCCTTTATTATGAAATCTTACTACACCGTACCAAGTGTAGTTACCGAAACGAAGTACTGTGCAACCGTTGAATACTGGTCGTCCAGTCCGGTTGGGGTTGTCAGGCCCGATAGATCTATCAACAGGATTCGCGTTTACAATACCTCATGTAAATAATAGTTACCAAGTTACAGGGAAGTATGCCAGTGGTACAACTCAACATAGAATATATATTTTTAATCACTTGTGTCCATAACGTAAATCATAAAATGCATGTATTCTCATCCCGAAATATTTAGAGTTTAAAAGTGGGACTATATACTCACTTTTGCCTTGAAGGTATTTATCACGACTTGGTCTCCGATAGATATCACAAACCTAACCATATATATAATATATCAACATATTTTCTTTTCAAGTAATCGTTACATATATATATATATATATATACTTTTATACTTTTAATATTTTCTTAGTCCGTAGTTAGCAGTCCGATGTTAGTGGTCCACAATTAGTTGCTTAAATAAAATAAATAAAGACCCCATCGTATTCGTATTGATCAGAATTAATCTCGACCCATGGTACCATGTTGTCAAGTGACGTGTTGCGTACATAAAGTACCGTGTTGTCAAATGACGTGTTGCGTACAATCATGAGGTCTTATGATTAATCTTCTCGTGTTGTTTACGGGTGGTCCTGAAATATATAAAATCAAATCATAAGTAAATATATATAAAATATCATATTAATTAGAAAATATATGATTAATTTAATTTTTCTCCAAATATTTTCGTAGCTAAACTAGCTTCGGATACCCGATCTTGTTTTAGTCGTAGTTTCTTCATTACAACTCCGTTTTTGTTGGTTCAACTTGCCACTTCCTTGGATCGAGTCAAATTTTAAGAATATGGACTGAAAATACCTTAGTTTCTATTCGAAATCACAAGTTATAGGTCAAACTTTGGTGAAACTTATGAAAGTGATCGTTTTCCATCATAAAAACAACATTTAATGATCATTTTTCTAAAAATACTTACACTTTGAGTTAAACCATGAAATTTTTATGTGGTAACATATTCATAAGAAAAATCATTTTTCCAGAACATAAACTTCCAATTCAAAGTTCAAGATAGTTTTTAATTATCCAACCCAAAACAGCCCCCGGTTGCACTCCAACGACGTAGATTCAGTTTTAAGGTGTTCTTTGTAAAATCAAGTTGTATCTTGTTAAGTTAGCATATCATTATGATATATTACAGGTCTTGAAGTGTTTTAAAAGTCAAGTTAGAAGGATCTATTTAGTTTGCAAACAAGTTTGAAATCATTCAAACTATGTTCTTGTTGTTAAAATTTTACAACCCAAAATAAGATAGCTATATAAATATGAATCGAATAAGGTTATGAACAAGTTTACTACCTCAAGTTACTTGGACAAAGTTGCTGTAAAATATGAGTAAAATCCTAGAACCAAAAGAGTGGTGGAGTTGGATTGAAAGGTTGGAAGTAAACTTGTTTACTTGAAAGGATTTTTGAAGTGTTCTTGAATGGATTTTCTTATGATGATTAAGGGTTGTTTTTGAAGCTAGATCTTCATGGTTATTTGCTGAGATTGTGAAGAACACTTAAGGTTCCTAAGAGTGTGTTTTTGGTTAGAGAAAATGTGTAGTAAAAATGAAAATGGAATGGAGTATAAATGGTGGTGAAAAGATGTATAAATTTGTAATATTGTGCAAAAGTCTTGTAATATGCCAAATTGATTAATCATGCATGCTAAGATCCAAAATTGGCTGACTCATGGCTGCTAATAAAGTGATTGTGATGTGTATATACCAATAGTAAATACGTATAGAAGCTGGGTATGATACGGGTACATATACCCTAGATATACGTATAAAAATCTTGAGAAAACGGAACGAGGATTCAAATATAGCTATCTTTTGTAAATATACTTATATTGTTTTATGTATATAAATCCTTTAAAAGTGATAAAATACATATCTATACGATACATGTATAAGCATTATAAGTTTTAAGTATTTAAGTCGAAGAACGTCACATATAGTTATCGTTTTGAAAACTTAAGTTAGTAGTCTCAAAATATACTTATAACTCATTGTTATTAGTACACAATGAGATGTTAAAATATTCTTAGATCATGTTAAATATATAAAAATACATATATATATACAAACATATAATTGTCGTATGTTATATAGTTCGTGATATCATCGGTCAAATTGGACGGTCAAACGTTGTGTAAAACTCTTTTTAAAAACATAAATCTCAACAATTTAGATTACTTATCATGTTGGTAAGGTTTAATTTATGTAAATATTAATCTCATAGGTATAAAATGATCGGAAAAATCCGGGTCGTTACAGTACCTACCCGTTAAATAAATTTCGTCCCGAAATTTTAAAGTTGTACCTATTTTGCGTTCTCGGGAAAAAAATGTGGGTACTTTTGTTTCATCTGATCCTCTCGTTCCCAAGTAAACTCAGGACCTCTTCGAGCATTCCAACGAACCTTAACGATTGGTATGTTGCTCTGCTTGAGCCGTTTAACTTCACGGTCCATGATTTCGACTGGTTCTTCTATGAATTGTAGTTTCTCATCGATAATCGTTTAACTTCGGGTCACTACAATATGTACCTAGTAAGACGTTGTTATAACGATAATCGTTATATATATCGTTTTCGAGTTTCTTAAATTAATAGTCTCATTTTTATGTATATAACTCATTGTTAAAATACCTAATGAGATACATACTTATAATAAAATCATGTTAACTATATATATAACCATATATATGTCATCGTATAGTTTTTACAAGTTTTAACGTTCGTGAATCACCGGTCAACTTGGGTGGTCAATTGTCTATATGAAACCTATTTCAATTAATCAAGTCTTAACAAGTTTGATTGCTTAACATGTTGGAAACACTTAATCGTTTGATTGCTTAACATGTTGGAAACACTTAATCATGTAAATAACAATTTCATTTAATATATATATATAAACATGGAAAAGTTCGGGTCACTACAGTGCGAGTGCCTATGCGTATGATGTTGATGCCGCCGAGGCTGGTGGTGCTGCTTGTAACGACCCGTCCTAATCCATCTGGACGAATACATTACATTTGGTTACATCGCGAGGTACTTGACCTCTATATGATACATTTTACAAACATTGCATTCGTTTTTAATAGACAAACTTTCATTTCATCAAAAATTGATGGCATGCATACCATTTATAATATATCCAACTATAATTGACTTAATAATAATCTTGATGAACTCGACGACTCGAATGCAACGTCTTTTGAAATATGTCATGAATGACTCCAAGTAATATCTCTAATATGAGCAAATGCACAGCGGAAGATTTCTTTCATACTTGAGAATAAACATGCTTTCAAGTGTCAACCAAAAGGTTGGTGAGTTCATAGGTTTATCGTAAAGAATAAAATTCACCATTTTAATAGACCACAAGATTTAAATACAGTACACCTATCTCGTGTACGAAACCATATTTCGTAATGCTCAGCAGAGTAGGTTCGTATCCTTTTCTCCCCCGTAGGTTGCCTCGCGATTTTTAATATCTTTCATAAACATAATCTCATATCAGGCATTTCGCACGGCATAGAGATAAAAGTCATTCATACTAACTACAAACACCTGGTAATCGACCTTAACAAAATGCATCTAGAATATCCCCCGCATACCGGCATTCCGCACGGTCATGGAAAAAGCATACAATCAGGCCACTCTTTTAAATATGATGGTTGTGTACACCTCACAAATAGATCATATCTTTTAAAGCTAGCAGTTGTATACCTATTTCAAAGTACTAAAGTAGTTCAAATTCTCTGCCTGGCTGGTTAGTGCCTATAGATCTATCTTTAGGATTCGCGTCAATTAGGAGCCTGGTTTCCTAATTCTTAGATTACCAGACTAAAAGGGGTGATATCCGGTGTACTCACAATAACTCATTCGTGGAATGTTTTTAAGTACTTGTGTCTATTTCGTCAAACATTTATAAAAGCATTTCATGTATTCACAGTTCAAAAACATATTTCAAAAGCATTTAATAGAGCAGTTGTAAAAACAGCGCATGTATTCTCAGTCCCAAAAATGTAAAGAGTAAAAGGGAATCAAATGAACTCACTATCCAATATTTTGTAGTAAAAATATTTATACGGCGAAACTGAACAATGTAAGGTTGGCCTCGGATTCACGAACCTATATTAATACTATATATATATTAACACATATAATTGTAATCGAACAGATTTATATATTACTATTAGTGATATATTTGTTATATTTAATAATTTATAGGTGTCATAAATAATTTAATTAAACATATCTATTTTATATACTTTAGATAAATAATTAGTAAGAATATTAATATAGTTATGTTACATGTATTAAATATAGTTATTTATAGATAAAAATATTTATTTGTCATAATAATAATATAGTAATGGTAGTAATAATAAAATTAATAATTTTATTTAATTTGTAACTTAATAGTTTCTATAATAATATTTATATCTATACTCATAATAATAATAAGAATGTTACTAAAATTAAAAATGAAAATAATGATAATAATAATGTTAATAATAATTTTACTAAAAAATGATAATTTTAACAATCATTCTAATATTTATATTCCTAATAATGATAATATTGATAATAATAATAATAATAACAATAATAATAATAATAATAATAATAATAATAATAATAATAATAATAATAATAATAATAATAATAATGGTGATAGTAATACTACCTCATAGAAGTAGCCTTAAAAAAAATGCCCAAGTCCGGGTTTGAACCCGCAACGTACCGCTAACCCGAAAAGACCATACCATTCGTCCAATATAGTTTTTCTGAGATTAACTCACATCATTTAATTATAACTCGAATCTTGGCCCAACTACACCAACACCATGACCCAAAAGTGAAACTAAACCTCGACCCAAGTATGATCGGGTAATCCGTCCAATTAATTTGGTCGTGGTGTCTTGACTTCAGGAAGGATATTAACAATGTGATATTAACGATTATTATTATTATTCCATCATCAATTCATCATCATATAATATTATCACCTAATCCCACTAAATACTGCATATCACCACCAACTAGTAAATCCATATTTATAAAAGAAATACGCATTTTATTAAGGGTCTTAAGTGCAAAAAAATTTCTATCCTCGTCATCTTCCACTATCCTTAATCATTTGTACTTTTAGGAACTCCGAATAGTACACTCGTTTTTGACTAAATTCACCAAATGTTTTATCTCCTTCATCTACTCCCATCATCATCATTTTATATCAAACACATAGCATCAAATGGTTTTACTGTACGCATCACCCTTGTCATCACAGTTTACGTACCATAACATCATTTCCTCATCAAATGTTGCATTCATTAACCATATTATCATAATCATACGCCATTACCAAAAAAATTTATAATGAACGTCCATTTTAGTGACCCTATCTTGGTCGACCACTTTGACACCTTGTCCCACTAGATTTATTAATAAAACGTTATACCATAAAATCCTATAACAAATTGCCAAAATGGATTGTTCATGATTTGGAGTTTGTCCCACCAACATAATCTAGTCGACCACTATATCATAATTTAATTCTCACGGCCCATAATGAAAAAAAAAAACACAGCTCCATAATTAAAGAAAAGGAATACAGTCCACTCCATTTGGAGTTTATATCTTTAAACGCATGCATCAAAAAAATGTCGGCCATAATTTTGTAATGTGTTCATATACACAATATTTTGTCTTTGGTCTAGCTAATGTGTTTTAAACTCCAACACACAATATAATCAATCGTGCGGTATTCGATGGTGATTAAGTTATCACATAAATAGATAAGTGATAATTTTTGCGAATAGAATTTAGAAAAGGAGGCTGAGCAGCAGGAGTGTTTAAATGGTGTTCATTAAATGTGGTTGTGGTCTCGATGGTTCCGAAATACATAATGAAAGGGACGGTGGTTGTGGTGGAGGATGGTGGTGTCAAACCGAAACCGTAGTTAGGGTGATTAGTGGTTGTTTGTGTGTGTTGTTCGATATAACCAGAACACATAACAAGTTGGTGATGGTTTGGGCTGATCAATACCACAAGTAGGAGTAACAGTGAGTGGTAGAACATGTAGGTTTGGTTGTTTAAATAGATTAAAAATAGAAAACGGAAGCAAGTAAGAGTAGCAACTACGGGTTTTCGTTAGATGATATGTAACAACCCGACTTCGTTATACCAAAAATACGACAAAAAAAAAATTTATTATTTATTCAGCAAGTGGCGCGGCGCGCCATAATGGCCGCGCGGCGCGCCAAAACAGTCTGTCCGAAAATGTTTTAAATGCGAAAAAGATAGACCTCTTCCCGACATATTTAGACCAAACGCTTTTCACCACACATTCATATGTATAAAACTAACACGAACCAATCATTAAACGAGTTTTTACGAAATGGGGCCCACATTGGCCGTTTTACAACTTTCGTACAAAATACAAGTTTCTATCCCAATTTACATTTAGACGAGTTAGGACTCTAAAACCCAACCCGATACCAAGAGCATAATCGCGGGGACTACCAAATCCCCAATCCGCGTCCGCATATCCGAAAGCTACCCCCATCGAGCCCAAGCGCTCCTACGCAACTAGTCTATCAACTAGCTAGCTTCACAACAATTCCTGTAAAAAGGTAAACAACGAGAGGGGTAAGCTTAACGCTTAGTGAATGCAATAATTATACATACACATATATAATCTACTTACTTGCATCACTTACACAACCTCATACGCGGGATCAATAATTCGACAATAATGCAACAATAATATGCATATACCAATATCCACATTCCACAAGTAGCTAATAATACAATAGCATACGATTCATAATTAAATGCTTCAATACATAATTCACATAACCTTGGTTAACCAATTCGAACAAGGGAAACGGTACTTACAAGACCGTTGGAGTTCATAACATCCACTAGTGTTACTTACACACCGCGTAATCACTAGTCCCCGGGTGATGTCTTAAACACCGCGACTAACTCACCCTTACAACAATGTGGCGTCTTAAACACCGCGACGAATCCACACTTCATTCAATACAATGAGTGGTGTCTTGAACACCGAGACACTTCCACTCCCATGACATTGTGGCGTCTTAAACACCGCGACAATACCACAAGTCAATTACACAATGAGTAGTGCCTTAAACACCGCGACAATACTACTCGTTACCTAGAATGTGGTGTCTTGAACACCGCGACAATGCCACATTCACACAGCACAAATAAATACATTATATACACATACGCATAATTATTCCACTCACCTTGACACAAGGATGATGATTATGCACTTCCGAACTTCAAAGCAATGTACCTAATACATTAAGTACACTTTCAATACACGAACTAGTGGAACTAGCCACATTACTTACACTTGAGCATTTGATGACCCAATTTGTATTAAATAACTCGACTACACAAAAACCGTCCTAAATTGGCCAAGACACATGTCAAATCACCAAAGCTAGTGATTTAAAGTCTACTAACTTAGATCAACACAACTTAGGGTAATTCATACCCATTTCACCCAAACTAGGTCAACATTACTATTTTGACCCATTTCAACGCTTAAACTTACAAACTTGGTCAACTTAACCCATTTACAATTCTTTCAACATTCAATAAGTGTTTAGTGCTTAACGACACAATTAACACTTGCAAATCTCATTTCATTTGACCAAAACTAGTGTCATTACCAACTTTGACCCATCAAAGTTAACCCATTTTGACATAAGTCCCAAAAACATCTTTAATCACTAACGGCTAGTGATTTACTTTCCAAAATACTAATTAACACTTTAATCAAGCTTTTAAATACTCGGTTCATCAATTCTTGACCTCATAACTTAGTTTGACACCAAATCAAGGTTAACACCCATTTGTCATACAAACATGTTCTTATAAACTTCTACACACTAACACACTTACCAACTAGTGATTAAACACCCAAACCATGACCAAATTCATCCTCAAACCCTAAACCCACAATAATCGGGTTTACATACACAATACATAAAGTAAAACCCCCAAATTCATGAGAAATAGGGTTTATAACCCAAACTAGTTCAATCCCTAAATATGAACAAGAATTTTAACAATTAGATTCGGAGTTAGAACATACCAACACTACTACAACGTAGCCGTGAACGAGGAGAACAATTTTAACTCTTGAGACCCGGCCTGAATCACTCTTCTTCTTGCCCAAACCTCCAATTCCCTCTCTAGAACCACTCACTCTCTCTCTAGGGTTTGATATGTGTGAGAGTGAAGAAAAGAGGAGGAAATGAGTTAGGATAAGGTTTTGGATCAGTTTTGATGACCCCAAACCGGCCTCAAGTGAAAAGACCAAAGTACCCTTCATTTACCCTTTAAAAAAAGCTGAAAAATTGCATCAGACCCATTCGGCGCGCCGCGCCAAATGGTGGAGCGCCGCTCCATTATGCAGGTCAGATTTCAGAAACTCGTTTTGGCCATAACTTTTCGACCGTAGCTCCGTTTTCGATGAATCAAATATCGTTGGAAACGTAATAAGATTTCCTTTCCAATGGTAAGGTTTTGAAACATCAACTCAAACTTTATTTGGGGTCGAAAAGGTACGTACACTTCTTGTTACTCCAAACAACGTCCAGTTTTTCTTCGACGTTCGAGCAATCAACACGTACATGCTTCGTACACTTCCTACACACATCGTACACCATAAATACATTATGTGCAATAAATATTTGGGTCTTACAACTCTCCCCCACTTAAACTCGATCACGTCCTCGTGATCTTCGCCACTTAACCAATCCGGACCTACACTCTACTGTCTTTTGACATGTATCCAACTCGATGTCCGCAATAATTCCAATAACGATTTCCATTAATCCGAAGTTTCACCACACGCTATTAATCACTAGCGTGCATTACCGCAACAAGCGATATCCCACGCGCCCAATTTTCAAACTACCCACTTAGGAAATATTGAAAACACCATACATTCCTTCGAGTTCTCTCGTCTACAACTCGCAACAAGCTACATTCCTTCAACGAAGAAATCTCGGTATCGCCCACTAATCACACTAGGGGCACAACTTTCCCATAAATTAATCCGCACACGACCATCCGCCACTGGATTAATCCAGGACGACGATAATACACCATGAGTTAGACGAAACATCAACACTCGACACAGAGTTTCTCCCCTAAACCTTCAACACGACCACACAAAACGGCCCCTAGTACTAGCATGGAAACTATTTGCGTACTAGAATCCTGTCAACGGTGAATTATTACCCCAACAATTCGCAATTCGTCACGCGACCTTCAAAAATATTCACCAACGCCGGGTGAACCCTTCTACCTAAACCGCCCGTTAAGGATGGTCTTGACATTATAATACAACTAACGGGTCGCATTACCAGGGAAAACACCCTCGCAAACAAACAACAACCGCGCGTCTCTATGTGAGACAATCGGAACCGGCACTCCCCACCTCACAATCATCCATAAAGTGGAATAATCTACTGACAATATCCACAATCACGTTTCCCGACAGGGAAAATACAGTACCCACCACCATGCATAACTCGTACTCACTCAACAATACTATCCAAGTTTTGCACCAACCCAAGTTTATATCACGAGAGCACCTGCAACGACAGTTACATTCTCCCACGTCCATCATCTCAAGCTTCACACTTGGTCTCATACCGCACTTGGTACTGCACGACCACCTCATACAAGAAGACTTACGCTTCACTTGACCTAACACCACCGGAGATTCCTTGAGCGGTAGTAAAAACTCCCCCACTTAGGATTTAGCTCCGCATTCTTACCGCAAAGATGATAACATCCCGCGGAACTGCCATTCCACAACACACATGATCATTCCCTTCACTAATCATAAACACTGACTCACTGCAAAATCACTCTAGGCTCTCAGAGCCGTCATACAAAAATTACCAGAGATGTCGTACACGCGACGACTTCGCGCCTTCATACCCCAAATCACAATCGACTGCCTTAATCGTTCGCAAAGCGAACTCCACCAAGTCCCACATACGTCTCTATGCCTAAGCATACGTCACTACGATAAATCAGTCGTGCATCTCAGTCGAGATCACCAGACCATTCACTCAACGAACCTTTACCGACAATTGTTCACTCTCATGGAGAAGAGTGACCAATCTGACACAATAATTGCATCGACCGCAATATCAACACTTCATCCTAATCCTTCGGTTTAACTGACCCTTAAGTCCGTCACCAGCTCACCGGTCGTCTCCACTTGTCTAACACTTAAGAGCAACAAGATTTCGCTCATCCGTCACTTCCCAAGAAGTATTTACCAAAATGCTCTTAAACTTCGACTTTCATAACCGTCGAATTACAATCACACGTCGATCACTATTGTAATCTCCACTGCTTCCAAGGGCATCTCACGGTCACCCTAAGCACAAAGTGATCACACCACTAACGGAGTTTGACATTACACTAGCAGGTATAAAGAGGCACCTGACGCAGTGTCATGCAGACTCCCACCACAATCTACCGAAATTAGAAACTCGATCTTTGGGTTTCATACACCCGACGTCACCCATTTCACCACAACAATGACCCGAAGTCATACCTACCCGAAAAAACCTTACGGTTTATTGTCTTATAGAAAGTTTCTACCGATCACATGCTACCCGCAATTTCCACAAGGCCAAACGATATAGCCTAACGAAACCTTTCATCTAACACTAAAGAGATGCTCGGGAACACCAAGTCTTACTCCCTTTCACACATCGGCGCAACCACTACAACAAGGAATGTTCCGTTAGGAATGTTACCCTATAATCTATAACACGCTAACGCACTACATGATCACCGTCACACGGGTCCCACTCCCATGAGTTTAATGACCCAAAGATTCATCGATTCGCCAATTCCAAGGCGACATACAACAAGAATCCTAACGCGATTCTCTAACCACACACTCTACCGAGTGTAACTCAAACTACAATCATTAGACTTGTCGTATTCCATTACGGAATTTAAGTCCTCGTCGCACACACGCACACGTAAATCGGTCATCCTAGTTACGATGGGTAACTAAAGCCAATAACAATCTCAACAGTGCACCCACTACTTAGGGTGACTAAGCACGCACCAAACTCGTGAGTTGGCTCACTCACTTAACTAACCGAAACCACCGTAACACTTCTCGACTCGCAACGAACCCGATGTGACTACAAGCACATCACCCGAGACACTATCAACTAGGAACCAATAAAGATTCCTCATTTATCCCGAATCTACCCCAACCATGCCACGTTTCCTCCGTTCGGTACTCGTCATGTCATGCTTGATGTCAAGATACACTTTCGTAATAATGGTGATCGGTCATTATTACAAATGCGTACCTTACCATTTTCACATGTCCACGCAAAGTACCTTACCCGGACTGACGCAACATTCACACAAAATAACACGCGATAACTCCTAGTACCCGAATGACCAACGTCCTTACCGCGAACTTGATCACTCAAAACCGCCAATTATTCGAATCTCTCCAACAGATTCGTCCCTAGGACACCGCACAACTAGATTCCTGTATATATATATACACATATATACAATATAATAATTAATATACACAAGTACACCGCAACACAAGTCAACCTACAACCTAGGTGACTATCACTAACAACATTCAAGTTCGCCTACTTACATTAGGCACTAGTTATCTAAGGCACTAATTTACACACGAAATAAGACCCCACATAATCACGCTTTGGATAATCACAAGTCCTAGTTAGTCACCTACTCTAAGGCACTAACAAATCTCAAACCGACCCGTATTCCTACAAGTCCCGCAAATAACGCACATCCGTCAAATGTCTAAGACTAGGCACCTATTCCAAGGTCATCTAATTCCCTTAGACTATGCTCTGATACCACTTGTAACAACCCGACTTCGTTATACCAAAAATACGACAAAAAAAAAATTTATTATTTATTCAGCAAGTGGCGCGGCGCGCCATAATGGCCGCGCGGCGCGCCAAAACAGTCTGTCCGAAAATGTTTTAAATGCGAAAAAGATAGACCTCTTCCCGACATATTTAGACCAAACGCTTTTCACCACACATTCATATGTATAAAACTAACACGAACCAATCATTAAACGAGTTTTTACGAAATGGGGCCCACATTGGCCGTTTTACGACTTTCGTACAAAATACAAGTTTCTATCCCAATTTACATTTAGACGAGTTAGGACTCTAAAACCCAACCCGATACCAAGAGCATAATCGCGGGGACTACCAAATCCCCAATCCGCGTCCGCATATCCGAAAGCTACCCCCATCGAGCCCAAGCGCTCCTACGCAACTAGTCTATCAACTAGCTAGCTTCACAACAATTCCTGTAAAAAGGTAAACAACGAGAGGGGTAAGCTTAACGCTTAGTGAATGCAATAATTATACATACACATATATAATCTACTTACTTGCATCACTTACACAACCTCATACGCGGGATCAATAATTCGACAATCATGCAACAATAATATGCATATACCAATATCCACATTCCACAAGTAGCTAATAATACAATAGCATACGATTCATAATTAAATGCTTCAATACATAATTCACATAACCTTGGTTAACCAATTCGAACAAGGGAAACGGTACTTACAAGACCGTTGGAGTTCATAACATCCACTAGTGTTACTTACACACCGCGTAATCACTAGTCCCCGGGTGATGTCTTAAACACCGCGACTAACTCACCCTTACAACAATGTGGCGTCTTAAACACCGCGACGAATCCACACTTCATTCAATACAATGAGTGGTGTCTTGAACACCGCGACACTTCCACTCCCATGACATTGTGGCGTCTTAAACACCGCGACAATACCACAAGTCAATTACACAATGAGTAGTGCCTTAAACACCGCGACAATACTACTCGTTACCTAGAATGTGGTGTCTTGAACACCGCGACAATGCCACATTCACACAGCACAAATAAATACATTATATACACATACGCATAATTATTCCACTCACCTTGACACAAGGATGATGATTATGCACTTCCGAACTTCAAAGCAATGTACCTAATACATTAAGTACACTTTCAATACACGAACTAGTGGAACTAGCCACATTACTTACACTTGAGCATTTGATGACCCAATTTGTATTAAATAACTCGACTACACAAAAACCGTCCTAAATTGGCCAAGACACATGTCAAATCACCAAAGCTAGTGATTTAAAGTCTACTAACTTAGATCAACACAACTTAGGGTAATTCATACCCATTTCACCCAAACTAGGTCAACATTACTATTTTGACCCATTTCAACGCTTAAACTTACAAACTTGGTCAACTTAACCCATTTACAATTCTTTCAACATTCAATAAGTGTTTAGTGCTTAACGACACAATTAACACTTGCAAATCTCATTTCATTTGACCAAAACTAGTGTCATTACCAACTTTGACCCATCAAAGTTAACCCATTTTGACATAAGTCCCAAAAACATCTTTAATCACTAACGGCTAGTGATTTACTTTCCAAAATACTAATTAACACTTTAATCAAGCTTTTAAATACTCGGTTCATCAATTCTTGACCTCATAACTTAGTTTGACACCAAATCAAGGTTAACACCCATTTGTCATACAAACATGTTCTTATAAACTTCTACACACTAACACACTTACCAACTAGTGATTAAACACCCAAACCATGACCAAATTCATCCTCAAACCCTAAACCCACAATAATCGGGTTTACATACACAATACATAAAGTAAAACCCCCAAATTCATGAGAAATAGGGTTTATAACCCAAACTAGTTCAATCCCTAAATATGAACAAGAATTTTAACAATTAGATTCGGAGTTAGAACATACCAACACTACTACAACGTAGCCGTGAACGAGGAGAACAATTTTAACTCTTGAGACCCGGCCCGAATCACTCTTCTTCTTGCCCAAACCTCCAATTCCCTCTCTAGAACCACTCACTCTCTCTCTCTAGGGTTTGATATGTGTGAGAGTGAAGAAAAGAGGAGGAAATGAGTTAGGATAAGGTTTTGGATCAGTTTTGATGACCCCAAACCGGCCCCAAGTGAAAAGACCAAAGTACCCTTCATTTACCCTTTAAAAAAAGCTGAAAAATTGCATCAGACCCATTCGGCGCGCCGCGCCAAATGGTGGAGCGCCGCTCCATTATGCAGGTCAGATTTCAGAAACTCGTTTTGGCCATAACTTTTCGACCGTAGCTCCGTTTTCGATGAATCAAATATCGTTGGAAACGTAATAAGATTTCCTTTCCAATGGTAAGGTTTTGAAACATCAACTCAAACTTTATTTGGGGTCGAAAAGGTACGTACACTTCTTGTTACTCCAAACAACGTCCAGTTTTTCTTCGACGTTCGAGCAATCAACACGTACATGCTTCGTACACTTCCTACACACATCGTACACCATAAATACATTATGTGCAATAAATATTTGGGTCTTACATGATAATGGTAGGTTTGTTAATTGGAACCACAAATAAATTCATGGTGTAATCCAACTGAAACAGAAAACAGTAGCGTCTAACCTTTGGTTTGATTTTGCGTGTTAAACAGAAAGGAAACGAGTGAATTAGAGTGGTTGTCAAGTGAAAAAGAAACAGTCATGTAGCAGCAGCAAATCGTAGCAGCTTTTGATGTTTTAATGGTGTTGTTGTGATGGTTCTTGGCTGCAAAAATATCAACAACACAGCTGCAGTAGTCGATAGTGGTGATAGAGGTTGGAGGTCAATCAACGGGGTGAAGAGAGTAAGGTGTGTGATATTGTTTTTGGGTTCAAGGAGATATATATCTCTATATATATCTAGCATGCATCTCTATATATGTGTATATGGTTAAGATAGATAATTGAGTCAGATGACAAAAAAAATAAAACAGTAAAGCACACTAACACTTTTAATAATTTTGTGACTTCATACAATAATTCACGGATATAGGTTCAGGCAATTGAGAAATTGACATAAGGAATATATAATATAAATATATAAACATGTGATTATATTAGCCGTCATCTACTATTCCTTTCACGGACCGAATTTCGTGTTCCGTGGATCATCAGTGGCGGATAAAAATGTTCAGAAAAATCCCATATTTTTAATTTAACTATATTTATTTATTTTGGTCATTATGGTATAAAATTCGATCATTAACTATTAAATAAAAATTACATTAATTCTTGACTCCCAACCCCAAGTAAAATATAAAAAGTTTTAAAATTCAACAAATAGTTTCTAAATATATTTTTAGTAAGCCTAAAATTTATAGAACTCATTTTCGGATCACCGTTTATTTTAAAATCACATATATTTGTTTTTAACTCGTTTAATATCGATCGAATTACAATTGAGCGTTACTGTCGATTACAAAATAAATTCAAATATATACATACATATATATATATATATATATATATATATATACATACATATATATATATATATATATATATATATATATATATATATATATATATATATACAATATACTTCATTTATATATAGATACCTTTTACATATTAGTTATTATATATTATTTTATTTTACATTATTAGTTCTAACAATTACGTCATATAATATTTCAATTTATATTTCAAATTCATATATTTAAATATATATGTATCTATTTACAAATAGTGGTTCGTGAATCATCGAGAGCGGTCGAAGGTCAATGAATATATGAAACAGTTCAGAATTTTTGAGACTCAACATTACATACTTTGTTTATCGTGTCGAAATCATATAAAGATTAAGTTTAAATTTGATCGGAAATTTCCGGGTCGTCACAGTACCTACCCGTTAAAGAAATTTCGTCCCCGAAATTTGATCGAGGTCGTCATGGCTAACAATAAGAATATTTTCATGACAATTATGAGTTGATAGATAGAATTTTATTACTGTTGAGTAATATGGATAAGATAATTCGACTACTCGAGTGAAACTATCACAAAGAATGAAATGAGTAAATGAAAGTTCGTCTTAACCGGTGACGTAGTCACGGTTGATTTTCTGAATTCAAGGGAAAAGGTAGAACTATCAAGATAATATGTTCTTGATATGTTTAGAGGTTAGATAGAATGTAAGAGTCGTGTAACATGGCACATGATGATGTTATGATCTGTGAATCATCATGTTCCATTAGAAACTCAGCATGACTTACTGTAATATAATCACGTTGATCAAGTGTCATTATATTATACTAACTCATACTTCAGTTCCCAACACTACTTCAATAACATTCAATTTTTAAATTCGAATTTTTTTAGAATTTAGAAACTAAAATAGTTTTCTTTCTGATATCGCGAAGAGATAAATGATTTCAGATACGAATAGTTATGAAAATATCTTCAGAAATATCGAGGATATTTATAGATACGATGATATCTTAGAATTTCTAATATCGATGGATGATTAAGAAGATTTGTCCATAAGAGTTTAAAGTCAGAAGCAAGGTATTCATTTATAACCTCAGCAGATACTGAATCATTTGGATTCTTTAAAGGCAGGTTTAGTCTTTGTGATTCATCCACTGCCTCTTTTATGGTTTGCTCAATCCGTTTTCCAGTTCCAACTTTTTTGAGCTTTACCAACATACTATTCTTTATCATCATACTTTCGACCGTTACGGTCATTTACAGTTTTTGCTGCTTCATTAGTATTTTTCAAAATTTCGAGAACTGATTCGCAGACTGGGTGCTTTTCAGAATTTCAGAATGGAAGATCATAATTCTATGAGATAAATGTTATATGTATACATATAACTATTGATATATAAACGTTGTGAGATTCAAAATACTGATTGCTGATTTCTGGTAATTAGTATGGAAATTATCGTTACAAAACACGGATGAGTATATGATAGGGTTTCAATGAATATAATTATTTTTCGGAAAATCAAAGATCAATGAAGTTGCTGGTATGTTTACTGCTAATGTGATGGGGTATAAATGTAACGACCCTGAATTTTCCAACGTTTATTTATTAATAATTGTTATTATTAATATTTGTGATTTAACGAATGTATGTTATTACATTTACTTGGTACCATGATTGCCCGAACTTGACTTTAATTGCCCGAAACGTCTTTGTGACACACGAAACTTTCACGATTAATATTTTCAGATATTATTTATATTCATGATTAAGTTTTATTAATCATTTTAATTAACTATGGTTATTAGTTAGTTACTTGGGCTTTTAATTGGATTAACTTGTTAATCACATATATACTTAGGCTTTTAATTGTACATGGGCTTAGAAGCCCACCCCACTCACTTTAATAGACTTAATTAGCCCAACCTACTTCTTTAATGGACTTAGTTTGAAATGTCCCGTTCTTATTGATTAAAAACGTTCCATATTAATTGATTTCGTTGCGAGGTTTTGACCTCTATATGAGACGTTTTTCAAAGATTGCATTCATTTTAAAACAAACCATAACCTTTATTTCATCAATAAAGGTTTAAAAAGCTTTACGTAGATTATCAAATAATGATAATCTAAAATATCCTGTTTACACACGACCATTACATAATGGTTTACAATACAAATATGTTACAACAAAATAAGTTTCTTGAATGCAGTTTTTACACAATATCATACAAGCATGGACTCCAAATCTCGTCCTTATTTAAGTATGCGACAGCGGAAGCTCTTAATAATCACCTGAGAATAAACATGCTTAAAACGTCAACAAAAATGTTGGTGAGTTATAGGTTTAACCTATATATATCAAATCATAATAATAGACCACAAGATTTCATATTTCAATACACATCCCATACATAGAGATAAAAATCATTCATATGGTGAACACCTGGTAACCGACATTAACAAGATGCATATATAAGAATATCCCCATCATTCCGGGACACCCTTCGGATATGATATAAATTTCGAAGTACTAAAGCATCCGGTACTTTGGATGGGGTTTGTTAGGCCCAATAGATCTATCTTTAGGATTCGCGTCAATTAGGGTGTCTGTTCCCTAATTCTTAGATTACCAGACTTAATAAAAAGGGGCATATTCGATTTCGATAATTCAACCATAGAATGTAGTTTCACGTACTTGTGTCTATTTTGTAAATCATTTATAAAACCTGCATGTAGTCTCATCCCAAAAATATTAGATTTTAAAAGTGGGACTATAACTCACTTTCACAGATTTTTACTTCGTCGGGAAGTAAGACTTGGCCACTGGTTGATTCACGAACCTATAACAATATATACATATATATCAAAGTATGTTCAAAATATATTTACAACACTTTTAATATATTTTGATGTTTTAAGTTTATTAAGTCAGCTGTCCTCGTTAGTAACCTACAACTAGTTGTCCACAGTTAGATGTACAGAAATAAATCGATAAATATTATCTTGAATCAATCCACGACCCAGTGTATACATATCTCAGTATTGATCACAACTCAAACTATATATATTTTGGAATCAACCTCAACCCTGTATAGCTAACTCCAACATTCACATATAGAGTGTCTATGGTTGTTCCGAAATATATATAGATGTGTCGACATGATAGGTCGAAACATTGTATACGTGTCTATGGTATCTCAAGATTACATAATATACAATACAAGTTGATTAAGTTATGGTTGGAATAGATTTGTTACCAATTTTCACGTAGCTAAAATGAGAAAAATTATCCAATCTTGTTTTACCCATAACTTCTTCATTTTAAATCCGTTTTGAGTGAATCAAATTGCTATGGTTTCATATTGAACTCTATTTTATGAATCTAAACAGAAAAAGTATTGGTTTATAGTCGGAAAAATAAGTTACAAATCGTTTTTGTAAAGGTAGTCATTTCAGTCGAAAGAACGACGTCTAGATGACCATTTTAGAAAACATACTTCCACTTTGAGTTTAACCATAATTTTTGTATATAGTTTCATATTCATAATAAAAATCATTTTCTCAGAATAACAACTTTTAAATCAAATTTTATCATAGTTTTTAATTAACTAACCCAAAACTGCCCGCGGTGTTACTACGACGGCGTAAATCCGGTTTTACGGTGTTTTTCGTGTTTCCAGGTTTTAAATCATTAAGTTAGCATATCATATAGATATAGAACATGTGTTTAGTTGATTTTAAAAGTCAAGTTAGAAGGATTAACTTTTGTTTGCGAACAAGTTTAGAATTAACTAAACTATGTTCTAGTGATTACGAGTTTAAACCTTCGAATAAGATAGTTTTATATATATGAATCGAATGATGTTATGAACATCATTACTACCTCAATTTTAGTAGGTAAACCTACTGGAAGTGACAATAAATGATGTAGCTTCAAAGGATCTTGGATGGCTTGAAAGTTCTTGAAGTAGGATCATGACACAAAAACAAGTTCAAGTAAGATTTTTACTCGAATTAAGATAGTTTATAGTTATAGAAATTGAATCAAAGTTTGAATATGAATATTACCTTGAATAAGAAAGATAACCTACTGTATATAACAAAGGTTTCTTGATCTTAGATGATTACTTGGAATGGATTAGAAAGCTTGGAAGTAAATTAGTAAACTTGAAGGGATTTTTGAAGTGTTCTTGAAGTGTTCTTCCTATGATGATTATAGCTTGATTCTTGAAGTGATTTTTGATGAAGATGATGATTAACTACTGGAAAAATACGTTCATAATAGTGTGAGTGTGTTGAGAGAGAATTAGAAAGAGAATTGGAAGTGAAATGGAGTGAATGATGAGTGGTAATTGGTGAGTGGTGAGTGGGGTTAAAAGGAGTTCTAGTTAGTTGACTAGCTCATGGTAGAAGTTAAAATTGATTAGTAATACATGAAATAATCAAGAGTAGAATCCCATGCTAGTTCCTATTGGTATATACCCATAGTAAGTACGTTTTGAAGCTGTGTATAATACGGGTAAAAATACGACTAGAATTCTTGATGAAAGAAAAGAATGGGAAAGTAACTGTAACCATTTTCGTTAAGTATGAGTGTTTTGATATATGTTTTGAAGTCTTCCAAAAGTATTTTAATACATCTAAATACACTACATGTATATACATTTTAACTGAGTCGTTAAGTCATCGTTAGTCGTTACATGTAAGTGTTGTTTTGAAACCTTTAAGTTAACGATCTCAATTAATGTTGTTAACCCATTGTTTATTATATCTAATGAGATGTTAAATTATTATATTATCATGATATTATGATATATTAATATATCTTAATATGATATATATACATTTAACTGTCGTTACAACGATAATCGTTACATATATGTCTCGTTTCGAAATCCTTAAGTTAGTAGTCTTGTTTATATGTATATAACTCATTGTTAATATACTTATGGAGATAATTACTTATCATAATCTCATGTTAACCATATGTATATCCATATATATATCGTCATGTCATTTTTACAAGTTTTAACGTTCGTGAATCGCCGACCAACTTGGGTGGTCAATTGTCTATATGAAACATATTTCAATTAATCAAGTCTTAACAAGTTTGATTGCTTAACATGTTGGAAACATTTAATCATGTAAATATAAATCTCAATTAATATATATAAACATGGAAAAGTTCGGGTCACTACAGTACCTACCCGTTAAATAAATTTCGTCCCGAAATTTTAAGCTGTTGAAGGTGTTGATGAATCTTCTGGAAATAGATGCGGGTATTTCTTCTTCATCTGATCTTCACGCTCCCAGGTGAACTCGGGTCCTCTACGAGCATTCCATCGAACCTTAACAATTGGTATCTTGTTTTGCTTAAGTCTTTTAACCTCACGATCCATTATTTCGACGGGTTCTTCGATGAATTGAAGTTTTTCGTTGATTTGGATTTCATCTAACGGAATAGTGAGATCTTCTTTAGCAAAACATTTCTTCAAATTCGAGACGTGGAAAGTGTTATGTACAGCCGCGAGTTGTTGAGGTAATTCAAGTCGGTAAGCTACTGGTCCGACACGATCAATAATCTTGAATGGTCCAATATACCTTGGATTTAATTTCCCTCGTTTACCAAATCGAACAACGCCTTTCCAAGGTGCAACTTTAAGCATGACCATCTCTCCAATTTCAAATTCTATATCTTTTCTTTTAATGTCAGCGTAGCTCTTTTGTCGACTTTGGGCGGTTTTCAACCGTTGTTGAATTTGGATGATCTTCTCGGTAGTTTCTTGTATAATCTCCGGACCCGTAATCTGTCTATCCCCCACTTCACTCCAACAAATCGGAGACCTACACTTTCTACCATAAAGTGCTTCAAACGGCGCCATCTCAATGCTTGAATGGTAGCTGTTGTTGTAGGAAAATTCTGCTAATGGTAGATGTCGATCCCAACTGTTTCCGAAATCAATAACACATGCTCGTAGCATGTCTTCAAGCGTTTGTATCGTCCTTTCGCTCTGCCCATCAGTTTGTGGATGATAGGCAGTACTCATGTCTAGACGAGTTCCTAATGCTTGCTGTAATGTCTGCCAGAATCTTGAAATAAATCTGCCATCCCTATCAGAGATAATAGAGATTGGTATTCCATGTCTGGAGACGACTTCCTTCAAATACAGTCGTGCTAACTTCTCCATCTTGTCATCTTCTCTTATTGGCAGGAAGTGTGCTGATTTGGTGAGACGATCAACTATTACCCAAATAGTATCAAAACCACTTGCAGTCCTTGGCAATTTAGTGATGAAATCCATGGTAATGTTTTCCCATTTCCATTCCGGGATTTTGGGTTGTTGAAGTAGACCTGATGGTTTCTGATGCTCAGCTTTGACCTTAGAACACGTCAAACATTCTCCTACGTATTTAGCAACATCGGCTTTCATACCCGGCCACCAAAAATGTTTCTTGAGATCCTTGTACATCTTCCCCGTTCCAGGATGTATTGAGTATCTGGTTTTATGAGCTTCTCTAAGTACCATTTCTCTCATATCTCCAAATTTTGGTACCCAAATCCTTTCAGCCCTATACCGGGTTCCGTCTTCCTGAATGTTAAGATGCTTCTCCGATCCTTTGGGTATTTCATCCTTTAAATTTCCCTCTTTTAAAACTCCTTGTTGCGCCTCCTTTATTTGAGTAGTAAGGTTATTATGAATCATTATATTCATAGATTTTACTCGAATGGGTTCTCTGTCCTTCCTGCTCAAGGCATCGGCTACCACATTTGCCTTCCCCGGGTGGTAACGAATCTCAAAGTCGTAATCATTCAATAATTCAATCCACCTACGCTGCCTCATATTTAGTTGTTTCTGATTAAATATGTGTTGAAGACTTTTGTGGTCGGTATATATAATACTTTTGACCCCATATAAGTAGTGCCTCCAAGTCTTTAATGCAAAAACAACTGCGCCTAATTCCAAATCATGCGTCGTATAATTTTGTTCATGAATCTTCAATTGTCTAGACGCATAAGCAATCACCTTCGTTCGTTGCATTAATACACAACCGAGACCTTGCTTTGATGCGTCACAATAAATCACAAAATCATCATCACCTTCAGGCAATGACAATATAGGTGCCGTAGTTAGCTTTTTCTTCAATAACTGAAACGCTTTCTCTTGTTCATCATTCCATTCAAATTTCTTCCCTTTATGCGTTAATGCAGTCAAGGGTTTTGCTATTCTGGAAAAGTCTTGGATGAACCTTCTGTAGTAATCAGCTAGTCCTAAAAACTGGCGTATGTGTTTCGGAGTTTTCGGGGTTTCCCACTTTTCAACAGTTTCTATCTTTGCCGGATCCACCTTAATACCTTCTTTGTTCACTATGTGACCGAGGAATTGAACTTCTTCCAACCAAAATGCACACATTGAAAACTTAGCGTACAATTCTTCCTTCCTCAATACTTCTAACACCTTTCTCAAATGTTCACCGTGTTCTTGGTCATTCTTTGAGTAAATAAGTATGTCATCAATGAAAACAATGACAAACTTGTCAAGGTATGGTCCACACACTCGGTTCATAAGGTCCATGAACACAGCTGGTGCATTAGTTAAACCAAACGGCATGACCATAAAATCGTAATGACCGTAACGTGTTCTGAAAGCAGTCTTTGGAATATCATCTTCTTTCACCCGCATTTGATGATACCCGGAACGTAAGTCAATCTTTGAATAAACAGACGAGCCTTGTAGTTGATCAAATAAGTTGTCGATTCTCGGTAGTGGGTAGCGGTTCTTGATGGTAAGTTTGTTCAACTCTCGGTAGTCGATACACAACCTGAATGTACCATCTTTCTTCTTGACAAACAAAACAGGAGCTCCCCACGGTGATGTGCTTGGTCGAATGAAACCACGCTCTAAAAGTTCTTGTAATTGGCTTTGCAGTTCTTTCATCTCGCTGGGTGCGAGTCTGTAAGGAGCACGAGCTATTGGTGCAGCTCCTGGTACAAGATCTATTTGAAATTCAACGGATCGATGTGGGGGTAATCCCGGTAATTCTTTCGGAAATACATCGGGAAATTCTTTTACAATGGGAACATCATTGATGCTCTTTTCTTCAGTTTGTACTTTCTCGACGTGTGCTAGAACAGCATAGCAACCTTTTCTTATTAGTTTTTGTGCTTTCAAATTACTAATAAGATGTAGCTTCGTGTTGCCCTTTTCTCCGTACACCATTAAGGGTTTTCCTTTTTCTCTTATAATGCGAATTGCATTTTTGTAACAAACGATCTCTGCTTTCACTTCTTTCAACCAGTCCATACCGATTATCACATCAAAACTCCCTAACTCTACTGGTATCAAATCAATCTTAAATGTTTCGCTAACCAGTTTAATTTCTCGATTCCGACATATATTATCTGCTGAAATTAATTTACCATTTGCTAATTCGAGTAAAAATTTACTATCCAAAGGCGTCAATGGACAACTTAATTTAGCACAAAAATCTCTACTCATATAGCTTC
The DNA here is from genome assembly GCF_046630445.1 of Rutidosis leptorrhynchoides. Lineage (NCBI taxonomy): Eukaryota > Viridiplantae > Streptophyta > Magnoliopsida > Asterales > Asteraceae > Rutidosis > Rutidosis leptorrhynchoides. Next base: position 245,493,174 of record NC_092343.1, read on the forward strand.
TATCCGCACCCGAATCAAATAAAACGTAAGCAGATTTATTGTCAATAAGAAACGTACCCGTAACAAGCTCCGGGTCTTCCTGTGCCTCTGCCGCATTAATATTGAAAACTCTTCCGCGACCTTGTCCATTCGTGTTCTCCTGGTTCGGGCAATTTCTAATAATGTGGCCCGGTTTTCCACATTTATAACAAACTACATTGGCATAACTTGCTCCGACACTACTTGCTCCGCCATTACTCGTTCCGACACCATTTGTTCCTTTCGTTCTATTAACCCCTGGTCCGTAGACCTCACACTTCGCCGCGCTATGACCATTTCTTTTACACTTGTTGCAAAATTTGGTGCAGAACCCCGAGTGATACTTTTCACACCTTTGGCATAGCTGCTTCTGATTGTTGTTGTTGTTGCGGTTATTATTGTTGTTGGGATGATTGTTGTAGTTGTTGTTGTTGTTGTTGTTGTTGTTGTTGTTGTTGGGCCGTTTGTTGTAGTTGCGATTGATGTTGCGATTGTTGGGATAATTATTGCGATTATTGTTGTAATTGCTGTTGTTGTTGTATTGGTGATTCTTATCACCGTTTTCCTCCCCCTTTCTTTTGACTTGCTTCACATTGGCCTCTTCAGCAGTCTGTTCTTTAATTCTTTCTTCAATCTGGTTCACTAGTTTGTGAGCCATTCTACATGCCTGTTGTATGGAGGCGGGCTCGTGTGAACTTATATCTTCTTGGATTCTTTCCGGTAATCCTTTCACAAACGCGTCGATCTTCTCTTCCTCATCTTCGAATGCTCCCGGACACAATAGGCACAATTCTGTGAATCGTCTTTCATACGTGGTAATATCAAATCCTTGGGTTCGTAACCCTCTAAGTTCTGTCTTGAGCTTATTGACCTCGGTTCTGGGACGGTACTTCTCGTTCATCAAGTGCTTGAATGCTGACCACGGTAGTGCGTACGCATCATCTTGTCCCACTTGCTCTAGATAGGTATTCCACCATGTTAACGCAGAACCTGTGAAGGTATGCGTAGCGTACTTCACTTTGTCCTCTTCAGTACACTTACTTATGGCAAACACCGATTCGACCTTCTCGGTCCACCGTTTCAATCCGATCGGTCCTTCGGTTCCATCAAATTCCAAAGGTTTGCAGGCAGTGAATTCTTTGTAGGTGCATCCTACACGATTTCCTGTACTGCCAGATCCAAGGTTATTGTTGGTATGTAGCGCAGCCTGTACCGCGGCTATGTTTGAAGCTAGAAAAGTACGGAATTCCTCTTCATTCATATTCACGGTGTGTCGAGTAGTCGGTGCCATTTCCTTCAAAATAGTCAAATGGAACAAGTTAATCATACAGAATATTAAGAGTAGTTAATAGTATTTCGTAGCATAATATGAACTCATTTATAAAAGCTTTTTCTTCATATTAGCATTTTATAATTTTAAATTCGGGTAGTACCTACCCGTTAAGTTCATACTTAGTAGCTAATATACAATTCAACTACTACAATTCTATATGAAAAACTGATTGTAATAATATTTCACGTTCAAACTTTTATACAATATTTTACAAACTTACAATACCGCTTATTTTACATAAAGCATGAAATATAGCACACGATAACTTTGATACAAGATAGTTGTGAAGATAATTCTAGCTAGTACACAAGTCGTTCAGCAAAGACAATAAAGACACGTAATTCATATGTCCAGAAACAAGTCATGCATTCTGGTTTTACTAGGACTACTTCCCATCCTTGGTCTTGTGGAACATAACCGTTATGGCCGTTGATAAGACAGCGTGTTGTAACATCGTCAAAGGGACGAGGGTTACGTAATGACCAACAGTCTCGTAATAACCTAAAAACCTCATTTTTTATCCCAATTACCGACTCCGTTACTTGTGGGAACGTTTTGTTTAATAGTTGTAGCCCGATGTTCTTGTTCTCACTTTGGTGAGAAGCGAACATTACTAACCCGTAAGCATAACATGCTTCTTTATGTTGCATGTTAGCCGCTTTTTCTAAATCACGAAGTCCTATATTCGGATATACTGAGTCAAAATAATTTCTTAACCCGTTGCGTAAAATAGCATTTGGGTTCCCCGCAATATATGCGTCAAAGTAAACACATCGTAACTTATGGATTTCCCAATGTGATATCCCCCATCTTCCGAACGAAAGCCTTTTATAAACCAAGGCATTCTTGGAACGTTCTTCGAATGTCTTACAAACTGATCTCGCCTTAAATAGTTGTGCCGAGGAATTCTGACCGACTCTAGACAAGATTTCATCAATCATGTCTCCGGGTAGGTCTCTTAAAATATTGGGTTGTCTATCCATTTTGTGTTTTTATACTGTAAAATAGACAAGAGTTAGATTCATAAAAAAAATACTTATTAATACAAGCAATTTTTACATATATCATAAAGCATAAGCACACTATATTACATATATTACACCACACGAATATAACTATCTTATTCCGACTCGCTCGTTTCTTCTTGTTCGGTTTTGGTTCGTTTTGCCAAGTTTCTAGGGATATATGATGTTCCCATAATACGAGCCGTCGTTGTCCACATTGGTTTAGAAAAACCTGGTGGTTTAGAGGTTCCCGGGTCATTGTTACAACTTAAAGACTTCGGGGGTTGACGATACATATAAAGTTCATCGGGGTTGGAATTAGATTTCTCTATTTTTATGCCCTTTCCCTTATTATTTTCTTTTGCATTTTTAAATTCAGTTGGGGTAATTTCTATAACATCATCGGAATTCTCGTCAGAATCCGATTCATCGGAGAATTGGTAATCCTCCCAATATTTTGCTTCCTTGGTGGAAACACCATTGACCATAATTAACCTTGGTCGGTTGGTTGAGGATTCTCTTTTACTTAACCGTTTTATTATTTCCCCCACCGGTTCTATTTCTTCTTCCGGTTCCGATTCTTCTTCAGGTTCTGATTCTTCATCCAGTTCCGACTCTTCTTCCGGTTCCTCTTCGGGAACTTGTGAATCAGTCCACGAATCATTCCAATTTACATTTGACTCTTCATTATTATTAGGTGAGTCAATGGGACTTGTTCTAGAGGTAGACATCTATCACATAATATCAAACACGTTAAGAGATTAATATATCACATAATATTCATATGTTAAAAATATATAGTTTCCAACAAAAATGTTAAGCAATCATTTTTAAAGAAAACACGGTCGAAGTCCAGACTCACTAATGCATCCTAACAAACTCGATAAGACACACTAATGCAAATTTTCTGGTTCTCTAAGACCAACGCTCTGATACCAACTGAAATGTCCCGTTCTTATTGATTAAAAACGTTCCATATTAATTGATTTCGTTGCGAGGTTTTGACCTCTATATGAGACGTTTTTCAAAGACTGCATTCATTTTAAAACAAACCATAACCTTTATTTCATCAATAAAGGTTTAAAAAGCTTTACGTAGATTATCAAATAATGATAATCTAAAATATCCTGTTTACACACGACCATTACATAATGGTTTACAATACAAATATGTTACAACAAAATAAGTTTCTTGAATACAGTTTTTACACAATATCATACAAGCATGGACTCCAAATCTCGTCCTTATTTAAGTATGCGACAGCAGAAGCTCTTAATAATCACCTGAGAATAAACATGCTTAAAACGTCAACAAAAATGTTGGTGAGTTATAGGTTTAACCTATATATATCAAATCATAATAATAGACCACAAGATTTCATATTTCAATACACATCCCATACATAGAGATAAAAATCATTCATATGGTGAACACCTGGTAACCGACATTAACAAGATGCATATATAAGAATATCCCCATCATTCCGGGACACCCTTCGGATATGATATAAATTTCGAAGTACTAAAGTATCCGGTACTTTGGATGGGGTTTGTTAGGCCCAATAGATCTATCTTTAGGATTCGCGTCAATTAGGGTGTCTGTTCCCTAATTCTTAGATTACCAGACTTAATAAAAAGGGGCATATTCGATTTTGATAATTCAACCATAGAATGTAGTTTCACGTAGTTGTATCTATTTTGTAAATCATTTATAAAACCTGCATGTATTCTCATCCCAAAAATATTAGATTTTAAAAGTGGGACTATAACTCACTTTCACAGATTTTTACTTCGTCGGGAAGTAAGACTTGGCCACTGGTTGATTCACGAACCTATAACAATATATACATATATATCAAAGTATGTTCAAAATATATTTACAACACTTTTAATATATTTTGATGTTTTAAGTTTATTAAGTCAGCTGTCCTCGTTAGTAACCTACAACTAGTTGTCCACAGTTAGATGTACAGAAATAAATCGATAAATATTATCTTGAATCAATCCACGACCCAGTGTATACATATCTCAGTATTGATCACAACTCAAACTATATATATTTTGGAATCAACCTCAACCCTGTATAGCTAACTCCAACATTCACATATAGAGTGTCTATGGTTGTTCCGAAATATATATAGATGTGTCGACATGATAGGTCGAAACATTGTATACGTGTCTATGGTATCTCAAGATTACATAATATACAATACAAGTTGATTAAGTTATGGTTGGAATAGATTTGTTACCAATTTTCACGTAGCTAAAATGAGAAAAATTATCCAATCTTGTTTTACCCATAACTTCTTCATTTTAAATCCGTTTTGAGTGAATCAAATTGCTATGGTTTCATATTGAACTCTATTTTATGAATCTAAACAGAAAAAGTATTGGTTTATAGTCGGAAAAATAAGTTACAAATCGTTTTTGTAAAGGTAGTCATTTCAGTCGAAAGAACGACGTCTAGATGACCATTTTAGAAAACATACTTCCACTTTGAGTTTAACCATAATTTTTGTATATAGTTTCATATTCATAATAAAAATTATTTTCTCAGAATAACAACTTTTAAATCAAATTTTATCATAGTTTTTAATTAACTAACCCAAAACAGCCCGCGGTGTTACTACGACGGCGTAAATCCGGTTTTACGGTGTTTTTCGTGTTTCCAGGTTTTAAATCATTAAGTTAGCATATCATATAGATATAGAACATGTGTTTAGTTGATTTTAAAAGTCAATTTAGAAGGATTAACTTTTGTTTGCGAACAAGTTTAGAATTAACTAAACTATGTTCTAGTGATTACGAGTTTAAACCTTCGAATAAGATAGTTTTATATATATGAATCGAATGATGTTATGAACATCATTACTACCTCAATTTTAGTAGGTAAACCTACTGGAAGTGACAATAAATGATCTAGCTTCAAAGGATCTTGGATGGCTTGAAAGTTCTTGAAGTAGGATCATGACACAAAAACAAGTTCAAGTAAGATTTTTACTCGAATTAAGATAGTTTATAGTTATAGAAATTGAATCAAAGTTTGAATATGAATATTACCTTGAATAAGAAAGATAACCTACTGTATATAACAAAGGTTTCTTGATCTTAGATGATTACTTGGAATGGATTAGAAAGCTTGGAAGTAAATTAGTAAACTTGAAGGGATTTTTGAAGTGTTCTTGAAGTGTTCTTCCTATGATGATTATAGCTTGATTCTTGAAGTGATTTTTGATGAAGATGATGATTAACTACTGGAAAAATACGTTCATAATAGTGTGGGTGTGTTGAGAGAGAATTAGAAAGAGAATTGGAAGTGAAATGGAGCTCATGATGAGTGGTAATTGGTGAGTGGTGAGTGGGGTTAAAAGGAGTTCTAGTTAGTTGACTAGCTCATGGTAGAAGTTAAAATTGATTAGTCATACATGACATAATCAAGAGTGGAATCCCATGCTAGTTCCTATTGGTATATACCCATAGTAAGTACGTTTTGAAGCTGTGTATAATACGGGTAAAAATACGACTAGAATTCTTGATGAAAGAAAAGAATGGGAAAGTAACTGTAACCATTTTCGTTAAGTATGAGTGTTTTGATATATGTTTTGAAGTCTTCCAAAATTATTTTAATACATCTAAATACACTACATGTATATACATTTTAACTGAGTCGTTAAGTCATCGTTAGTCGTTACATGTAAGTGTTGTTTTGAAACCTTTAAGTTAACGATCTCAATTAATGTTGTTAACCCATTGTTTATTATATCTAATGAGATGTTAAATTATTATATTATCATGATATTATGATATATTAATATATCTTAATATGATATATATACATTTAACTGTCGTTACAACGATAATCGTTACATATTTGTCTCGTTTCGAAATCTTTAAGTTAGTAGTCTTGTTTATATGTATATAACTCATTGTTAATATACTTATGGAGATAATTACTTATCATAATCTCATGTTAACCATATGTATATCCATATATATATCGTCATGTCGTTTTTACAAGTTTTAACGTTCGTGAATCGCCGGCCAACTTGGGTGGTCAATTGTCTATATGAAACATATTTCAATTAATCAAGTCTTAACAAGTTTGATTGCTTAACATGTTGGAAACATTTAATCATGTAAATATAAATCTCAATTAATATATATAAACATGGAAAAGTTCGGGTCACTACATAGTTAGCCCACTAACTCATGTAAGTATTACTTTGCAATGGAAGTAGTTAGTTTAATACTTGTAGGAATCTTGTTACTTGTATGGTTACTTGTTCTTCCCATGCACATACACTAAATAACCAACTTTTGAAGCTTTACATGTATGAACCTAGTGGACTAATCCCTCCCCCCATTGGAACCCCAAACCGTTGGCTAGCACTCATGGGGGAGTGGATTTCGCTTTCAAACTTTGTTAACTTCTTACTTGTAGTCTTCACATGTTCATTTCACTTTTACAAACACACTTTTACTTGCATAACATTTTCTCTCTTTTTCTCTCAACTTGTAAGTAACTTGTTCAAGTTTTTCTTCTTCTTTTTTTTTTGTCTTAAAACCGAATTACATACATACATAATCATCATCATCACTTGTCTTTGATTGTTTTTACTTGTTGTAGTTGTTTACTTATTTGTTGTTACTTACTTACTAGTTATCAAGAATCAAACTTTTTAGTTTAATTCTTCATTCTATCTTGTATTTACAAGAACACACAAGAACATAAACTTACTAGTTTATGATTCTACATTTATTGTTAAAAGATTTAAAGTACATTTGTTGTGAAAGCATACTTGTAATTCATGTTGTAAACTTAAAAGTTTACATTTTAAAGATCAAACTTTGGTTTGAATCTTTAAAGTATGAACAACCCATGAACTAGTTACTTGTTTACTTAGTTTCTTACTTTATATTATGCACTTTAAATTCATGTTTGTTGGTTAAAATTGGTCAAATGTTACTAGTTAACTTTGATCTCATTTTTCTTGAACAAAAGTTAACTTTAAAAAGTTCAAGAACATGTAAGTAAGCTTCTTTAATTATAACTCGGTACACTTATGTTAGATCTAGACTTTGGGTCTAGGATCTTCAAGATCTAACTAAGAACTATGTTTTACAACTTAAGATCTTGATTTTATAAGTTTATTTTTAAGTTGTAACTTAATACTAGTTTTAAAGTTCATGTATGTGTTAGATCTAAGACTTTGATGTAACTCTGGTTCATCAAAACACACTTGCAACACTTAAGTGAGTTGTGCTTCATGTCTTAGACTTACACTTGGGTTATGATGGTCAAACCTTGGTGAAAATTATGCAAACACATCAACAAGTTGTACACTTGAAGCTATATGCATCAAGGATGAGAACCATGATAAGCATCGAGCACCAAGAACCACCGAAACCTACTGACCCTACTGTTTTACTGTTTCTGGGTCTGACCCGTACAACCTGGGCTATTCTAAACATTATTTTCAGATAGCTCTGTTCAAGTAGATAACTTTTCATTTAGGACTCGTCTTAATCCGAGTTACGGTTTAGGATTTATGGCCCTCCGATCGTCACTATGTCTTTTAACGTTGTGCTGAAAATTCTGACCTACTCGCACTTAGACCGTCGTCATGGTCAAACGAAGACGATTTTGCTTCTGTAATTTTTACCACAACTAAAGGACTCATATACGGAGCCAAGGCCACTGGTCTCACCTTATTTCAGTAGGTATTGAGGCCGTGGTGACTGACCGAAGTCAGCCTTTGTTTTAAACTTCTTTCATGAACGAAACTTACTTTACACCTTTTGTTTAATGATGAATGATGATGACCCTTAAGACCTTATTTAAATACTTTTAAACCTTTTAGGATGATTTACTGACTTAGTACTATTTGACTTAGGTTGAGGACTTTCTGGACCTACGTACTTGCTTATTTCCCGAGTCATACTTTACCGCTACTTTATCATTGTGAGTTATAGCATTCCCTTTTACTTTAACTATTTTGGGAACTGAGAATACATGAGCATTTTACGTTTTACATACTAGGCACGAGTACTTAAACTTTATATGTGTGGGTTATACAATGGCATAAACATTCCCTTTAGCTCGGTAACGTTTAGTCATTGGTTTTTGAACCGATGAACGCGAATCTTAGATATGGATCCATAGGGTTTGACATCCCCACTCGGGATAGTATGAAAGGACCCGTTCATATATATTATAAACGATTCACAATAGTTGATTACATCGCGAGGTATTTGACCTCTATATGATACATTTTACAAATATTGCATTCGTTTTTAAAAGACAAACTTTTTTTACAACGAAAGTTGACGGCAAGCACACCATTTGATAATACATCCAACTATAATTGACATAATAATAATCTTGATGAACTCAATGACTCGAATGCAACGTCTTCCAAAATATGCCATGAATGACTCCAAGTAATATCCTTAAAATGAGCTAATGCACAGCGGAAGATTTCTTTAATACCTGAGAATAAACATGCTTTAAAGTGTCAACCAAAAGGTTGGTGAGTTCATAGGTTTATCATAACAATCATTTCAATATATTAATAGACCACAAGATTTTCGTTTATAAATATATGTACACTCGCAAGTGTATAAAAGTATTCTATAAGTTGTAGGCACTCGGTAACAAGCCTTAACGTTCATGTTTTACCCTCTGAAGTACACCAGATCAGGTGTGTTTAAAATAACCTCGAAGTACTAAAGCATCCCATAGTCAGGATGGGGTTTGTCAGGCCCAATAAATCTATCTTTAGGATTCGCGCCTACCGTACATAGACAAGTAGTTTAATATTACCAAGCTAAGGGTATATTTCTGGTTTAAACCCACATAGAATTAGTTTTAGTACTTGTGCCTATTTCGTAAAACATTTATAAAAACAGCGCATGTATTCTCAGTCCCAAAAATATATATAAAAGGGAGCAAATGAAACTCACCATACTGTATTTCGTAGTAAAAATACATATAACGTCATTTAACAAGTGCAAGGTTGGCCTCGGATTCACGAACCTATATTAATTATATATATTTATATGTTGGTCAATATTTGTCTAACAATTTTTGGTCAAGTCATAGTGTACCACAATCCTAATGCTCGAGACTAATATGCAAAAGTAAACAAAAGTCAACTTGACCCAAAATGACTTCTAAAATTTATACGTGTTTATTATATAACTTAACTATAGTCGTTTTATATATTTAAATATATTTATTAGATTTTATAATAATAAAAGTCATTTATTAATAAAAATTTATATTAACGTTTATATATAATAAAATATACTTTTATATATTTTAAGTAGTAAAATTTATAAAATTCACTTAATATCGTAAAACTATAGTGGTAAGTATTATTAATGTAATTATATTACGCGTGGTGAAAAATATCTTTGTATCCCCTATTTATTTGATAAAATAATATTGATCATAATAATAATAAGTAAAAGTTGTATTATTTTGTAATAATAATTATTATTATTCTATAACAATATTTATATTTACTAAAAATGGTATTATGATAAAATGATAATACTAACATAATAGTAATAACGATATTTTATAATAACAATGATATTTCTATTAAAATAATAACGACGATAGTAATAATAATCATTTTAACAATAATACTAAAATTCATTTGACTATAACTTCTAATCCGTTCATCGAAACCATTTGATATCTAAATGAAAAGTTCTTAATTTTTCGCTAGCTTTCCAATGACATGCATATCATATACCCTATCTCAGTAGCATATGTATCTAATTCAGGATTCAACAAACCTATCTAAGGACAATATCGAATGTACAAGCATGCATAATCCTATATACTCGAGCACTAGTCAGGGATACACTATTGATATATAAAAGTTAAGTTATGAGTGCTCACGTATCAATATTGAGATTCAATATTGCAGGAAAGTACGTAGACGCAACGGAGATGATAAACACTAGATTGACCTCACGAGCATACCCATGAACTATACCCATCACCTCCATAGCTATAACCCATAATTTCCTTAGCTTCGACTCATTCAAAAAACTATTTTGAAATCACTCGGACATCACTCCGTCGTAATATTTTATGTATACTAATAATATCTTGAAATAATACAGAGCAAATATATATATATATATATATATATATATATATATATATATATATATATATATATATAAATCGATTGAGAGAGTTTAGAGAAATATATTTTCAAGTTTCTATGAAATAATGAAACCTATTGAATTCTATTTATAATAGATTTTTGAATTATTAAATTAAATTATTAAAGTATGAATTATTAAAGTGAATTATTAAAGTATGAATTATTAAAGTGAATTATTAAAGTATGAATTATTAAAGTGAATTATTAAAGTATGAATTATTAAAGTGAATTATTAAAGTATGAATTATTAAAGTAAATTATTAAAGTATGAATTATTAAAGTGAATTATTAAAGTTAAAGTAAAGTAAAAGTAAAGTAAAGGTAAAGTTAAAGTATAGTAAAAGTATAAAAACTATGTATGTATAATACGTGTATAAATATATATAATATTAATTTAAATCGTTATATATATTTAATGAAATAAAATATAAATATCGTTATATTTATTATACTGGTTAAGTAATGATTTGTCAAAAGTGATTCTAGATATTTATAAAAGTTATATACGTTTTAATAATAAAGTTCTTTTTAAACTGAAAATGTTTTTGTACGTTTGAAAATAGATTAATAGAATATTATGGAAACCAATTTTCCACTAGATTTTGTCTAACTTTCGTAAATGACACTTTTTATTTTTATTTATAAATAGCTTTACAAATTATTCCGAATATCGTTAAGAGGAATAGATTTTCTCAAATCATAGTGGACCTCTCAACAGAGACTTGTAATCATAATTCAATGTTTCTGATAATTCCATCATTTAATATATATTTTTTTAATTTCGTCGATAATCATATTGAAACAAATACGTTCATATAAAGCATTATTCGTTTAAATACTTTGTTGACATTTTCAATTTATAACATATACACATATACATACATATTCATATATGTTCATTTAATGGTTCGTGAATCATTGGAACTTGGTCGAGGTTTAAATGAATGTATAAACATAGTTTAAAATCCTTGAGGTTTAACTTAACAAACATTGCTTATCGTGTCAGAATAATATAAAGATAAAGTTTAAATTTAGTCGGAAATTTCCGGGTCGTCACAGTACCTACCCGTTAAATAAATTTCGTCCCCGAAATTTGATAGAGGTCGTTATGGCTAACAATGAGAATGTTATTATGACGTAACGATTATGAAGTTTTATCATGTCTAAGAAGTATGGATAAAATAATTCGATTACTCGAAGCGTATGAGGGAAGTTATCGTAAATGAAGGAAATAAGATTATAGTGATTCGTCATATCTTTTGACATCATCACAATTGATCTCCGAATTTAAAGAAAATCTTTGTAATCTATGTTGGATTTGATGCTTCGGTGATTAAGGAGATTATGATTCTCTTCGAATTAATACGATAATCCATCTTGATTTCTCTGTCGGGTATTTCATTATAAATCCACCTCCTTCGTTTTCTTACAACTCACACCTTCTATTCTCTCTCCCTCAACTCATATTTTAAAGTATTTGTCAATATGCTTCATCCCGTACTGATTCTCGATATACTCCTCACTTTCATATCTGTCGTTCTTCTTTTTCATCTACCTCCGGAAGAATATATTTACTTCTACTATACTCTCGGTTTTATAGTGTTTTTAGTTCTTCCGTGTCTTTATATTGCTATATGCATCGATATATACGGTTTATAATTTTTGGGTGGTTGTTGGGTTTTATATCTTCCCTTATTTTTCAAAGCCCCTGCTTTTGTCTTCTATAATCATTGACATCCACAGTTAATGCTCCCTTCTATTTGCTACGATTTATACTCCAATTTCTATTTTAGAGTTTTGTCCTTTCGTTTCTTCTTCTTGCGATTAAGCAACGTTTGTAATGGTCCAGTATTCGCATATATGAATTTCAGAATGAACATAGTCAATGTTCTAAGAAGGAAATGGTAATGGCACGATCTTGATTATTAATTTACCAGAATACCCTGAAAAGACCGAATCATCAAGAAAATATATTCTTGATATTTTTATAGATTAAATAGAATACAAGAGTCGTGTAACATGGAACATGATGATGGCATGGTCTGTGAATCGTCATGTCCCATTAGAAACTCAGCATGACTTACTGTAATATAATCACGTTGATCAAGTGTCATTATATTATACTAACTCATGCTTCAGTTCCCAACACTACTTCAAAACATTCATAATTTAAACTCGAAAGTTTATAGAATATAGAAACTAATAGTTTCTTATATGATGTAACACTGATAGCGCAAAGAGATAAATGACTTTAGATAAGATTAGTTGTGAAAATATCTTCAGAAATATCATGGATATTTATAATGAAAGATATGATAATATCTTAGAATTTTTAATATTGATGGATGATGATGAAGATTTTTCTGTAAAGGTTTAGAATAAAGAGTAAGGTATTCGTTAATGACTTTAGCAGGCACTGAATCATTTGGATTCTTTGAAGGCAGGTTTAGTCTTTTTGATTTGTCCACAGCCTCCTTCATAGTCTGTTCAATCCGTTTTCCAGTTCCAAACCTTCTCTTTTTCTCAGCTTTACTACCTTACTATTCTTTGTCATCAAACTTTTTTACTGTTAAGATCGTTTACAGTTTTTGATGCTTCGTCAGCATTTCAAGAACTAGTTTGCAGTTCAAAATATTTTTCACAACTTCACATTCAAAGTATGTAAGTCCAGGAGATAGACGTTTTACGTACACATATAACTGTTGGCGTAGACATGCTGCGAGATTTCAAAATACTGGTTACTATTTTCCAATGATTCGTATGACAATTCTCGTTACAAGATGCGAATGAGTTAATGATGTGATTTCAATAAATATAATGATTTTTCGAAAAGTCAAAGATAATTGAAGTTGTTGGTAAGTTTATTGCTAAGGTGGCGAGATATGAAAGGTCCCCAGTAACGATGACGAAAGGGAAACGTATCTATCGAGGTTATAATAAGACTAGTCCGACTGAAAAGTCGAAGTTGACTTGCTGGAGCTGTGACAAAACTGTCTACTTTAAAAAGGAATTGAAAAGTCATTTTAGCTAATAAATGCCAAAGGGTCTGACACGGATACGCGTCGAACTATGACTTTGGCTTCGAGAGCTTTTTAGGTACATAAATATGGGTAATATGTGGTTGGATCTGAAGGTATTTCGTATGCCCGAGAGACATATTAGATTAATGTGGCTAATATGTTATGATCCAAGTCGGGTCATACCCAATAACAAACTTACCGATACCTTATACGTATTTGGTCTTAACGATTGGATCATTAAACAAATACGCGACACTTGGATTTTAGAAAATCGGGTTTCTAAAATATTATCACTTGAGATAAATTATTTGGATAATTTATATATAATTGTTTATAGGTTTAAATGATTATATTATGTTATATTTTATAAAAGGGTTTTATAAAATGTATAATTAACAAAATAATACATAATTTTATAACAAGTTTTAAACTTTTATAAAACTTATATGTATTATTATTTAACATGAAGTGTGGCAGAATTTGGGTCTCCAAGAAAGACCACACATGCTTGGTTTAGTGACTTTTAATGCTACACAACTTCACATAAGCATGTCTAATACTTTAACCAAGCTTTGACTAAATTCTCTCAAGTGATATACCAAACATATACTTCAAAAATCTGCAAGAAAACCCTCCAAATACAGCTGCTGCTGCCGTGGGCTTTAGTGAGCTCCAAGAGGTTCTTAATTTGATTTTTGCAAGTGATATTCAAGTGCAATTAAATCCTAACCAAACTAGAAGGTGTTGGTGCAAAAGTTTGTGGGTATAACAAACTTGAGGCTTCAAGTTAGGAGCTCATTTCATCATCATCTCCTTCAAACTTTCTGCTCATTTTGAAGAACCCTCAAACTTGTTTTGAGGAGGTATAAACACTATCCTTTCTTGTTAATTAGTAAGTATTATTTCACAACTTGATCCATGGGATTTACATTTAAATGGTTAAATGATTAACAAGTTCTTAAATGGCTAAACATACTCATATTAACACGCTTCCGCAAGCTTACAAATAAATGGTTTTAAGGATATTGAAACTTGTTAAAATCCCTACAATGGTATCAGAGCCGAGGTTGTTGAAATATGCTTCGAATTGTTGTTTTAAAACCCATCAACTTTGCATTCTAAGTACATGCATGAAAGAAGAATGCAAAAATTGTTGGATTTGGGTGGGTTTATGTTTAATGCCAAATTGGTTAGGGTCCAAAAGTGGGTTTGGGCTCTTCCATTTGGTTCATATTTGGTTGCATGTTGAAGTTCACAATCTATGCCTTGACCTTGTGTTGATTGCATGCTATATTTGGTTGATTTGTTATATTCATTTGGTTTGTAATAATAATTATTCAATGGCATGTAATAATTATTCAATTGGTTTGTAATAATTATTTCATTTGGTTATGTAATTCATTTTATATTTGGTATGTAAAATAGAATAGGTTGTAATTTCATTTTCTAGATAAAATGTATTAGGATACATATTTTGTAAAAATGAAGACACAAGGTGATGAAGACTTGAAGAACACAAGGAGCATATGGATGCAAGATTAAGTGGGAGATTTGAAATCTCCTACTTTGTATTATTACCCCTTAACCCGGTGACATTTGTTTTCGGCTAAATAAATGTCCACCAAAATGGCTAGATTGTGAACATACTTATTTTGCATGTGTAGTTATTTGTATGTTTATGGATTGTATGTTTGATTGCAACAAATTAATCACACAAATTAACAACAAACATAACAAAAATTTAATTGGTTAAATTAGACGTATTAACGACATGCAAAACGGCAATTTAAATGGTTAAATTGAAAAAGGCAACTAAAGAACTTAATAAATGGTTATTGAGAACAAGAAAAGGATCACATATATATAAAATGGTTTATATCAAGTAATTGGCAAATTACAAGACTTGAAAATGGATTTCAAATGAACGATACACTAAATGCATGTTGGTGTATGGCATAAATGTTTTCTTAAACTAGAATTAACGAAAACTTAAAATCCCTTAATCGACAAGGTAAACAAGTTCAAACGCCATCCTTTTGTGGGACACTTAAACATAGTAGGGAACTCATAATGGGATAAAGGTCACCTAACCGTTATGAGCTAACTAATATGGTTAAAGTAAAATTCGCATACTTGTGGGATAAAGGTCACCTAACCACTTGTATGTTAATTTTACATGTTTACACAAGTAGGACGACTTGATTTGGGAATCATGAACTTAGGGTCACCGAAGCATGAGGAACAAATAGGCGTTGATGGGATAAATATGTCGTGCAAAAGGATTGCATGATCCCATAATATAGAAGTTGCAAAAGGATTGCAATTGTCATATAAATGACTACCTAGCTAAATCAAATAACGGGATAAAGGTCACCTAACCGAAATTTGATTTACCGTTGGATTCTAATATTTAATAAAACAATTATATATAAAAGGGTATTATTTATTAAATTTAAAATCGATACTTAAATGAAACTTTGTTAATTTTGTAGATGGCTGCAAATAACAACAACATGCAAAATGCACCACTTAACCTAAACAACCTATCATTAAGGTCTCTCCTCGAGAAAGACAAACTCAACCATACGAACTTTATGGATTGGTTCCGTAATCTTAGAATTGTCCTCAAACTTGAGGATAAGGCGTATGTGTTGGAAGACCCCATTCCCGATCAACCCGACGAGGATGATACGGAAGGCATGGCTTATTGGGATAAGTATTGCGCCGATTCGGTGCAAGTCGCTTGCCTAATGCTTGGGACTATGATACCTGAACTCCAAAAGGATTTCGAACATCATAGTGCATATGACATGATTACGCAATTGAAGGAGATGTTCCTTCAACAAGCACGTGTCGAGCGCTTCGAAACGGTTCGAGCGTTACATGCATGTCGTATGGATGACACCCAATCCGTATCCTCTTATGTCCTCAAAATGAAAATCCTTATTGATCGCGCAAACCGTCTTAATCTCAACATATCTAATGAGCTAGCCACTGATCTTATCCTAAACTCCCTGTCAAAGAGGTTTGACCAATTTGTAATTAAGTACAATATGAATGGGATGGATAAGACCATAGGTGAACTTCATGGCATGTTAAGGACGGCGGAAACTAGCATGGGTAAGAGGGCTTCACCCATGCTAATGATCAATGATGGTGGGTCCAAAGGTAACAACACCTCTAAGCCAAAGGCGGCTAAAAGGAAAGGACCCGCCCATCAAGGCAAGGGAAAGGGGAGGATGGTTACCCCAACCAAAAACAAGAACAAGAAGCAAAAGGTTGCCGGACAAGCAAACCCCAAGGAAGACCCGTGCTTCGGTTGCGGTGAAATGGGTCACTGGAAACGCAATTGCCCGGTCTACCTTAAGGAGTTGAAGGAAAAGAGGGATGCGGGGCAATCCTCAGGTAACGTATATATGGTATATATAGAGCTTAGTATTACTTCTTCTAATACATGGGTATTAGACACTGGATGTGGGACTCACATTTGCAATTCTTTGCAGGGGTTCAAAAGAAGTAGCAAGCAAACGGGAACATCAAGTCTCTTTATGGGTAATGGAGCCAAAGTGCAAGTGAAGGCTCAAGGAGACTTTGTATTAAAACTTCCAAGTGGTTTGGAACTTATTTTGAACAATGTTTTGTATGCACTGGATTTATGTCGAAACATTATTTCAGTTTCCCGTTTAAAACAATGTGGTTTTTATCTTAATTTTGTTAATGATGATATCCACGTTTATTTAGATAATGTATTTTATTTTAAGGCTTCACCTTCAAATGGAATTTATGAATTGGTTCATGATGACACATCATCTAGTAGCTCAATATACCATACTAGCACCAAGAAACTCAAAAGGGATTTGAATGATTCCTACTTATGGCATTGTCGCCTTGGTCACATAAACAAGAATCGAATGCATACACTCCAAAAGAATGGCCTTTTGAAATCAAATGAACTAGACTCGTTTGATGTATGTGAATCTTGTTTACAAGGCAAAATGACTAAAGCACCTTTCAAAGGGACCTACGAAAGGGCTAAGGACTTATTGGGATTAATACATTCGGATGTATGTGGACCCTTTAAGCCCATAGCTAGGAACGGTGAAAGATACTTCGTTACTTTCATTAATGACTTCAGTCGTTTCGGATATGTCTACTTGTTAAGACATAAAGACGAAACTTTTGAAGCATTCAAAGAGTATCAAAACGAAGTACAAAATCAACTCAATAAGACAATTAAAGTACTTCGGACCGATAGAGGAGGTGAATACCTAAGCGATGCCTTCCAAGATCATCTTAGAAGTTGTGGGATTATCTCGCAACTTACTCCACCCGGGACACCACAGCTTAATGGTGTGTCCAAAAGGAGGAACTGAACCCTAATGGATATGGTTCGATCTATGATGGCTAGAAGCTCGCTACCTCTATCATTCTGGGGTTATTTTCTATGCTCCGCGGCTCGTATTTTAAATATGGCCCCAACCAAGAAAGTGGAACGAACTCCTCATGAGATGTGGTTTGGAAAACCTCCATCTCTATCATACTTAAAGGTATGGGGATGTGAAGCTTATCCTAAGCGTTACGTCCCTAATAAGTTGAATGTTCGATCCACGAAGTGTATCTTCATAGGATATTCCAAGGATGATATGGGATACTATTTCTATGATCCAACCGAGCAAAATGTATTTATTGCTCGAAAGGCTGAATTCCTTGAAACTAAGTTCCTATTGGAAGGAAATAGTGAAAGGAAGATAGATCTTGAAGAGGTTCAAGATCAAGTAGATGATACACAATTGGTTGACACTAGCACTCAACATGAAAATGTCGAGAGTGATCAGATGGATGATCAAAGTATACAAGACGTTCGCAGATCTGGTAGGATTAGTAATCCTCCTGAGAGATATGGGTTTCTCATGGATGATTGCTATGTGG
The DNA here is from genome assembly GCF_046630445.1 of Rutidosis leptorrhynchoides. NCBI lineage: Eukaryota > Viridiplantae > Streptophyta > Magnoliopsida > Asterales > Asteraceae > Rutidosis > Rutidosis leptorrhynchoides. Next base: position 245,511,663 of record NC_092343.1, read on the forward strand.
TTGATTTGGATGAACCAACAAACTACCAAGATGCTTTATCAAGGATTGATAAAGATAAATGGCAGGAAGCCATGAACGCCGAGATGCAATCCATGTATGACAACCAAGTTTGGGAACTAGTTGTACAACCTACTAGCTCCAAGTTAGTTGATTGTAAATGGATTTTCAAGATGAAAACCGACATGCATGGAAACTTAAATACATATAAAGCTAGACTTGTAGCAAAAGGTTTCACTCAAACTCAAGGGATTGACTATGATGAAACCTTTTCGCCTGTGGCAATGCTAAAGTCTATTAGGATATTATTTGCCATTGCTGCTCATTATGATTATGAAATATGGCAAATGGATGTCAAGACCGCTTTCCTAAATGGATATCTTGAGGAAGATGTCTATATGGTTCAACCTGAAGGTTTTGTCGATCCAAAACATCCTAACAAAGTATGTAAGTTAAAGAAGTCAATCTACGGATTGAAACAAGCATCTAGAATGTGGAATCATCGTTTTAATGAGGAAGCCAAGAAATTTGGCTTCATTAAAAATGGTGATGAAGCTTGTGTATACAAGAAAGCTAGTGGGAGCACTATCATGTTCCTTGTATTATATGTGGATGATATATTATTATTTGGGAATGATGTCCCGACAATGCAAGGAGTTAAAACTTGGCTAAAAGGCTGCTTCTCCATTAAGGATCTTGAAGAAGCACAATACATTTTGGGGATTAGGATCTACAGGGATAGATCCAAGAAATTGATAGGTTTGAATCAAAGTGCATACATTGAAAAGATCTTGAAAAGGTTCAAGATGGAGAACTCTAAGAAAGGTTTGGTACCTATTCAAAGAGGAACGCTCGTTAGTTCATCTCGGTGTCCCACCACGAAAGATGAACAGGAGAGAATGAAGAAAGTCCCATATGCGTCTGCCATTGGGTCAATCATGTATGCAATGATATGCACTAGACCGGATGTGTCATGCGCTCTTAGCTTGACAAGTAGATACCAGAATAACCCAGGTAACAGTCATTGGATTGCTGTCAAATGTATATTGAAATACCTTAGGCGGACTAAGGATATGTTTCTGATATATGGGTCTGGTGAAGAGGAACTTGCTGTAAAAGGTTATGTGGATGCGAGTTTCCAAACTGATCGAGATGATTCTCGATCACAATCCGGTTATGTCTTCACACTAAATGGGGGTGCAGTCTCTTGGAAGAGTTCAAAACAGGATGTTGTTGCTTTATCCACTACAGAGTCGGAGTACATCGCCGCATCATTGGCAGCTCAGGAAGCTGCATGGATGAAAAAATTCATCGACGACTTAGGAGTAGTCCCTTCCATTCAGGACCCTCTTGAGATCTTTTGTGACAACGAGGGTGCGATTGCTCAAATCAAGGAACCTCGTGCTCACCAAAAGACCCGTCACATTGAGCGGAGATTCAACTACATAAGGGATGAAGTTGAAAAGGGAAAGATATGTATTCGCAAAGTTCACACAGATCTTAATATAGCGGATCCTCTCACGAAGCTCTTACATGGATCAAAACATGCAGGACATATTTGTGCATTAGGGCTTCGATATTCTAGTGATTGGTCATGATCTGTTTTAAGTATTGTACCAGAACGAAATTATTCAAACTCATTAATATAACTATGGTGTTAATTTATTTGAGTTATGTTCCTATTTTGCATATTTCATCCATGAATAAGCAATTATTCTAAATTTCCGTAGTCGATCACATTTGTGGGAACAAGTGTGAGGTTTAGACTATTATGAACTTGGATTGGTATACATTCAGGATGAATGTGGGGAAAGGTTGCAACCAAGGTTCATAGATATTTTTGGGATACAAATATTGGAAGACCCGCTCTCAAGATTTACTAAATGGAGCCTTTGTGGTTGATCACATGTAATCTTGAGTAAAGGCGAATATCATCGTATCCTCTGACCTGAGATACATATTGGGTTCGGATATTTACCAAGTATTGTACCTTGATTCTTTCCTTCACTATTCTGAAATATGGTAGTTCATAAGGAAGAGCTCAGGCATAATACAAGGTGTATATTTAGGACGTATGTAGTCAAGATGGAATTTGTCCCTCTTATTCGTTGAGAGTCAGATGTCTAAGGCCTGAAAAGTTAAATCTAGAAGAGAGTGATCATTCTGTATCTCTTGGATTTAACATGACATCTAGGATGAAAGGATATAATGAAAGATTCACCTATTCACATTCGAGACGGGAACTCGAAAGGGATGATGTTATTGAATGGCACAAAGTCATAACATATTGGGGGTGATGGACGGTCGTTAGGTGGTATCCATCACTTGCATTAATTTCTTATGTATCTCGTGCAAGTGGGAGTCTGAAGGTATTTCGTATGCCCGAGAGACATATTAGATTAATGTGGCTAATATGTTAAGATCCAAGTCGGGTCATACCCAATAACAAACTTACCGACACCTTATACGTATTTGGTCTTAACGATTGGATCATTAAACAAATACGCGACACTTGGATTTTAGAAAATCGGGTTTCTAAAATATTATCACTTGAGATAAATTATTTGGATAATTTATATATAATTGTTTATAGGTTTAAATGATTATATTATGTTATATTTTATAAAAGGGTTTTATAAAATGTATAATTAACAAAATAATACATAATTTTATAACAAGTTTTAAACTTTTATAAAACTTATATGTATTATTATTTAACATGAAGTGTGGCAGAATTTGGGTCTCCAAGAAAGACCACACATGCTTGGTTTAGTGACTTTTAATGCTACACAACTTCACATAAGCATGTCTAATACTTTAACCAAGCTTTGACTAAATTCTCTCAAGTGATATACCAAACATATACTTCAAAAATCTGCAAGAAAACCCTCCAAATACAGCTGCTGCTGCCGTAGGCTTTAGTGAGCTCCAAGAGGTTCTTAATTTGATTTTTGCAAGTGATATTCAAGTGCAATTAAATCCTAACCAAACTAGAAGGTGTTGGTGCAAAAGTTTGTGGGTATAACAAACTTGAGGCTTCAAGTTAGGAGCTCATTTCATCATCATCTCCTTCAAACTTTCTGCTCATTTTGAAGAACCCTCAAACTTGTTTTGAGGAGATATAAACACTATCCTTTCTTGTTAATTAGTAAGTATTATTTCACAACTTGATCCATGGGATTTACATTTAAATGGTTGAATGATTAACAAGTTCTTAAATGGCTAAACATACTCATATTAACACGCTTCCGCAAGCTTACAAATAAATGGTTTTAAGGATATTGAAACTTGTTAAAATCCCTACAGGATCATCATCTCGATTGTTCATTGTTTGAAGTGTCTTCGAAAACTTCGGAGAGTTTGAACACAGTTTGTAATCGTTAATATACATATGATGTTCTAACACAGTTTTGAAGCCAAAGTATATCTTTGAAAGATGTAGGAATCTAAGAGTGATGTCTTCTATTAAATCATGACTTAGATTTTGATTTGTCAAAATCAGAATGCGTAATCAAATTTGGGTGAGAATGGTTGTTTTGATTACTATACAAGAATGTATATTGTTGTGAGATTTTGGGAGTATAGTTGATGATTTGCTTAATCAGATTCGAAAAATGTAACATATTAATTGTGAATTTATATATCTCTCGGGTATTACCTACCCGTTAAAAAAATTTTCACAATTAATATTTTGTACAACAGAATATTATTACAGTCTTTATGAAAATATATATGTGCATATTTTCTTTAGATGTAACATAGATTTAATGAGTTAATATTAAATTAAACTCATTTGATTTACGGTTGAAACTAGAACTGAATAATCCCTAAAGACTTTAGAAATTACATAACTTTTACGGAGTATTTATTCAATAAAATTGAAATTATGAATTAATACTTCGTTATTTGTTGGTGTTTGTAACCCTTGCACCATATTCTCTAAAGCCACTACTCGAGCGCGAAGCTCGTTGACTTCTTCTATTACACCGGGGTGATTGTCGGTTCGGACGAGCGGATAAATAAAATCTAGAATTTAATGTAGTATATAATCGTGACGAGATACTCTGGAAATGAGAGAGAAAATGGTGTTTCGGACCGGTTCACCGGTAAGTGCTTCAGGTTCATCGCCAAGAGGGCAATGTGGTGGATGGAAGGGATCACCTTATTCTTGTCTCCAATTATTGAGGAGGCTACGAACCTATCCCCAATTCATCTAGAATAGATGATGGCTAATTGGTTGATCCATTCCGGTCACACTACTTTCGGAGCTTGAGTGGGATTCCATATCGGAATTCGAGGGACTTGAACTAATGACGAATTCCATTTCGTTCGATTGAATAAAGTATTTTTCGATATGAAATGATTTTTCGGCTATCGGGTGGTATTCTAATTACATAGAATATCTATATATATAGCGCAAAAGATTTCGTAGATTACGGAGGAATTTACGTGATATGTCAGGCAAAGTTTACAATAACAGATACGCTAAGATATGGATTAGCAGATACGCTAAGATATGAATTTTGTCTATACACTATTTATGCAATCAATGCAGTAAGACGTGTCTAGACTAAGAATGAAAAGCAGGCAATTCCGACAAAAATGATAACCAAAACTTTTGACATGCAGACACGGTCGAAGTCCAGGCTCACTAATGCATCCTAACGACTATCAGTTAGACACACTAATGCAGACCTGGTTCGCTAAGACCACCGCTCTGATACCAACTGAAAGGACCCGTTCATATATATTATAAACGATTCACAATAGTTGATTACATCGTGAGGTATTTGACCTCTATATGATACATTTTACAAACATTGCATTCATTTTTAAAAGACAAACTTTCTTTACAACGAAAGTTGACGGCATGCGCACCATTTAATAATACATCCAACTATAATTGACATAATAATAATCTTGATGAACTCAATGACTCGAATGCAACGTCTTTCAAAATATGCCATGAATGACTCCAAGTAATATCCTTAAAATGAGCTAATGCACAGCGGAAGATTTCTTTAATACCTGAGAATAAACATGCTTTAAAGTGTCAACCAAAAGGTTGGTGAGTTCATAGGTTTATCATAACAATCATTTCAATATATTAATAGACCACAAGATTTTCGTTTATAAATATATGTACACTCGCAAATGTATAAAAGTATTCTATAAGTTGTAGGCACTCTGTAACAAGCCTTAACGTTCATGTTTTACCCTCTGAAGTACACCAGATCAGGTGTGTTTAAAATAACCTCGAAGTACTAAAGCATCCCATAGTCAGGAAGGGGTTTGTCAGGCCCAATAGATCTATCTTTAGGATTCGCGCCTACCGTACATAGACAAGTAGTTTAATGTTACCAAGCTAAGGGTATATTTCTGGTTTAAACCCACGTAGAATTAGTTTTAGAACTTGTGCCTATTTCGTAAAACATTTATAAAAACAGCGCATGTATTCTCAATCCCAAAAATATATATAAAAGGGAGCAAATGAAACTCACCATACTGTATTTCGTAGTAAAAATACATATAACGTCATTTAACAAGTGCAAGGTTGGCCTCGGATTCACGAACCTATATTAATTATATATATTTATATGTTGGTCAATATTTGTCTAACAATTTTTGGTCAAGTCATAGTGTACCACAATCCTAATGCTCGAGACTAATATGCAAAAGTCAACAAAAGTCAACTTGACCCAAAATGACTTCTAAAATTTATACGTGTTTATTATATAACTTAACTATAGTCATTTTATATATTTAAATATATTTATTAGATTTTATAATAATAAAAGTCATTTATTAATAAAAATTTATATTAACGTTTATATATAATAAAATATACTTTTATATATCTTAAGTAGTAAAATTTATAAAGTTCACTTAATATCGTAAAACTATAGTGGTAAGTATTATTAATGAAATTATATTACGCGTGGTGAAAAATATCTTTGTATCCCCTATTTATTTGATAAAATAATATTGATCATAATAATAATAAGTAAAAGTTGTATTATTTTGTAATAATAATTATTATTATTCTATAACAATATTTATATTTACTAAAAATGGTATTATGATAAAATGATAATACTAACATAATAGTAATAATGATATTTTATAATAACAATGATTTTCTATTAAAATAATAACGACGATAGTAATAATAATCATTTTAACAATAATACTAAAATTCAGTTGACTATAACTTCTAATCCGTTCATCGAAACCATTCGATATCTAAATGAAAAGTTCTTAATTTTTCGCTAGCTTTCCAATGACATGCATATCATATACCCTATCTCAGTAGCATATGTATCTAATTCAGGATTCAACAAACCTATCTAAGGACAATATCGAATGTACAAGCATACTCGAGCACTAGTCAGGGATACACTATTGATATATAAAAGTTAAGTTATGAGTGCTCGCGTATCAATATTGAGATTCAATATTGCAGGAAAGTACGTAGACGCAATGGAGATGATAAACACTAGATTGACCTCACGAGCATACCCATGAACCATACCCATCACCTCCATAGCTATAACCCATAATTTCCTTAGCTTCGACTCATTCAAAAAACTATTTTGAAATCACTCGGACATCACTCCGTCGTAATATTTTATTTATACTAATAATATCTTGAAATAATACAGAGCAAATATATATATATATATATATATATATATATATATATATATATATATATATATATATATATATATATATATATTTGTAAATCGATTGAGAGAGTTTAGAGAAATATATTTTCAAGTTTCTATGAAATAATGAAACCTATTGAATTCTATTTATAATAGATTTTTGAATTATTAAAGTGAATTATTAAAGTATGAATTATTAAAGTGAATTATTAAAGTATGAATTATTAAAGTGAATTATTAAAGTAAGAATTATTAAAGTGAATTATTAAATTATGAATTATTAAAGTGAATTATTAAAGTATGAATTATTAAAGTGAATTATTAAAGTATGAATTATTAAAGTGAATTATTAAAGTATGAATTATTAAAGTGAATTATTAAAGTTAAAGTAAAGTAAAAGTAAAGTAAAGGTAAAGTTAAAGTATAGTAAAAGTATAAAAATTTTGTATGTATAATACGCGTATAAATATATATACTATTAATTTAAATCGTTATATATATTTAATGAAATAAAATATAAATATCGTTATATTTATTATACTGGTTAAGTAATAAGTTGTCAAAAGTGATTCTAGATATTTATAAAAGTTATATACGTTTTAATAATAAAGTTCTTTTTAAACTGAAAATGTTTTTGTACGTTTGAAAATAGATTAATAGAATATTATGGAAACCAATTTTCCACTAGCTTTTGTCTAACTTTCGTAAATGACACTTTTTATTTTTATTTATAAATAGCTTTACAAATTATTCCGAATATCGTTAAGAGGAATAGATTTTCTCAAATCATAGTGGACCTCTCAACATAGACTTGTAATCATAATTCAATGTTTCTGATAATTCAATCATTTAATATATATTTTTTTAATTTCGTCGATAATCATATTGAAACAAATACGTTCATATAAAGCATTATTCGTTTAAATACTTTGTTGACATTTTCAATTTATAACATATACACATATACATACATATTCATATATGTTCATTTAATGGTTCGTGAATCATTGGAATTTGGTCGAGGTTTAAATGAATGTATAAACATAGTTTAAAATCCTTGAGGTTTAACTTAACAAACATTACTTATCGTGTCAGAATAATATAAAGATAAAGTTTAAATTTAGTCGGAAATTTCCGGGTCGTCACATAGTAGCACTAACATTTTACGAGTGTTTAATACTTCGTAAACATACGCACTTGCCAAGTGTACTTTCAAGGGGTATAAACGTTAAGTTAGTTACCAAGTGCCCACGGTTAACATATACTTTATCATACTGTTTTGAAACGCTCTTTGTAGCACTGAAATCTCGTGGCCTACCTTACATACTGTTATACTTAAACTATAGCTCACCAACCTTTGTGTTGACATTTTTAAGCATATTTTTCTCAGGTGCTTAAGGTTGCTTCCGCTGTGTTACTAGACTTGCTGTAGACACCCGCTGCTTTAGAGATGTCAACTACATGAAACACTTTATCTTGCATTCAAACTTTAATACTTTTGAACTATGATTTGTAACGACCTGAGGGTCACGTACTATTATCTTTACTTCCGTTCATAGAAGCAGACTTTTGATGTAAAACATTCGACGTTAGTTATGACATCACCTTTTATCCTGAATGCAAACTTGTTTTGAAAACGCATGTAGTGTTCGACCTTGTAATGATCCTGTTGTTGATGATTCGTACACGATGGTTTTGAATGGGGCATCACATTTGGTATCAGAGCATTGGTTGTAGGGAATTAGGTTGCATTAGTGAGTCTAAGACCGACCCGAGTAGGATTCACTAATAGGACTAATCTACAACTTGCTAGTTTACTTGTTTCCGCTGAACTTACTACATGCTGCTGCTTACTTTTACTGCTATATGTCGTATGCTACTACATGATTTCACTACTGCATGATATTACTTGCTTTCAATTGCATGCTACTTTCATACGATTTGCTGTTATTGCCATGCAATTTACTGTCATACATGATTTAGACTGTTGGCCTAATACGTGCTTGCTTTATGACTTACTAACATGGAAAATATATTTTTCCTTGTTCAGATGTCGGATATTCCACCTGCTATCATTTTGGGCAGTTCAGACTCGTCAGCTACCCCACCTACTGCTGCTGCCGACACACCGATCCCGCTACCCACGAGTGACCCCGGCGCTTCATCTTCCGGGACTAGCCTCCAGGCGCCTGCCCCAGTGGTTACTTCTAGCGGAGCCCAGGACCCTTCGGAGATTCCAGCTCCGTCTGCCCCAAGACCCTCAGGATCACAGCCCCGCTCCGGTGAGATTGTGATTCCCGCGGAGTTCGGGGAAGGTCCGTTCCGTAACCGATATCGCCATTGGTGCCGACGCGCCCCTGATGGACGTCTCATTCCGATCGGACCCACCCGTTACCGATGGATGATAGCCTCCCAAGGAGGGCCACCCGTGCAGTCACCACCACATGATTCGGACGACCTATCATCTGCTGATTCTTCATCCGATGACTCATCCACAGACGACTCGAGTGACGATGACTCTGACGAGGAGGACCCTGACGCACCTGTACAGCCACCCTCCACCCCGCCGAAGAAGCGGTATCGCTTCGACGGTACCATTATTCTGGGGATCAACGGAGGCCGAGCATTCATTGACGCATTTGGACGGCGTCGTAGGGTTACCGCTCGTAAGCGGCTTGTGTCGTACCCTGCGGATCCCTTCATCCGTAAGCCTTACCGCCTTGCAGCCTCTACATCTGGAGCCGGACCCTCTGCAGCACCGGCACCACTTGCACCACCAGCACCACCCGCCCCACCAGCTCCTACTGTCTAGAAATTGACAAGGGAGGTGGAAACCCTCCGTGCTCGGGTAGCTGAGCTAGAGGACCAGATGTCCCATGTTACGGACATCCTACACCCACCTTCACCGTAGGGCTTTTGTATTTAGATTTCATTACGTAATCTAGTTGTAGTTTTATGTTTCACTTATGTATTGTACGAACTTATACCGATGTATGTAACTTATTATTATTAATGAATGGAACTTTGCGTTATTTAATTCTTGCACGATTTTCTATTTACGTTACTGTATGATTATGTGGTATTTGTACCTGGATTGCATTACTTAATAAACATGTGATGTGTTGATTCCATGTTGGTTACTAATCAATCGGCAACACTCCGCCCTCCTAAAAGCTAGATCACTTCTAGTCTCTTGTTGACATACTAAGCCTTACCTCATAAGGAAATAGGTGTTAACAATGGCGCCATCCACTAATGCAAAGAAAACACGAAACGAAAAAGGAACGAAAGCAGTTGAAACTCCATTTGTACTTGAAGCAGTCAATCATCCATCAACCGACGACATGGTCACTGTTGAAGATGTACCTATTTCACCACTAGATGGTACGATTGAAGAAACAGTTGCTGAAACTACAGAGAGGCTTAAACATTTGGCAACTAATTTGGAGAAAAGGCCAATAATCGAGGAAGCGACAGCTAAAAGTGCAGAAAGACTTCCAAATTTTGTTACTAATCCAGAGCGACGACCATTGATGCAACCACGGCGATGTCCGTCATTTATACCTTTTCGGCGGATGGCGGATGGCATAGACAAGCAGATAATGAAAAGGCAATCTATATCAAAGTACAAGTTATCCAGGCTACTTGACAAGCTGGGCAGTCTTATTGATGATTCTGGGGATGATAATGACCTGAGTTGTGATAATAATGACTCTGATGATGAAATTGACAAAGATGAGTTCATGTCAGAAAAGCAGGCAGTGTTGCTTTTCAATGACATTCTTAAGCAGACAGCTCCAGCAAAATACAAGCAACGCTTAGCGCAGCCCGCTGTTCGTGCTGTGGCTGTGGACAACTTTTTTGCCCTCATTACTGGAGAACAAGCCACCAAGCCACCAGCGATGGTAGAATCAACGCAGTGTTTCATTGATCGAATTGCTAATTATCCATTGCCCAGAAATCTTGCTATACCAGCAATTGGAGTTTATGATGGCACAACGGATCCAGAAGATTTTCTGACTATGTTTGAAGGTGTTATGAGGTTGCAGCATTGGGAGGATGAAACTGCGTGCAATATGTTTCCTATGGTTTTGCAGAAAATGGCACGCGAATGGTTTGCTAGTTTGCCGCCAAGGAGTATTACCAGTTTTCTTGATTTGAGAGCAAAATTTGTGATGCAATACCAAAATCTACGGAGCTGTACTCTGACACATCTTGATGCACATGAGATAACAATGCATCATAACGAATCTTTGAGCAATTTTATGAAGCGTTATACACTTGAAGCACAGAAGATTCCTGATTGTCCAGAATCACAGCTTGTATCTGGTTTCATTTTCTGTTTGGACCAGCGACGGTTTAGTGCACTTGTTCATGCATTACTATGACTTGCCAAAAACATTGCATCAAGCTTTGGAGGTTGCACAGAGGCATGTTCGAGCTGGTGAGCGTGGGTTGAACAAGTTTGATACTGGCAGTAGTAGCAAGTCGCACAACGGAGGACGATATTTTGACAGAAATCAGAGAAGGAATGACAATTCAAATGGAGGATGGAGAGGAAACAATCACCCTAATGATTTTCACCACAACAGAAAGCCAATAGAAAGGCACCCATTGATTATGGCGCTTACCAAAACTCCGAAAGAGATCCTCTTCACTGAACCAATTCGGACCACTTTCAATGCTCCAGCACCTATGGAAGAAAGGCAGGGTCCAAAGAGTGAGTTGTGGTGCTATTTCCATGAGGCTTGGGGCCATGATACGGAAAATTGTAAATCTTTGATGAGAGAAATTATAGCGAAAATCAAGGCAGGAGAACTGAATCATTTGTTTCCTGGCAAACAGTACAGGAGGAATGATCCTCGCAGGAAATTTGCGTGACAAAGGAATGATGGTAGCAGAGGACACCGTGGAGAGAACAGAAGAGAGCAGCATGGCGGAAGAGATAATCGGAACCAACCGCAGTACGGAGAACGGATCACAGATGAAATGTCCCGTTCTTATTGATTAAAAATGTTCCATATTAATTGATTTCGTTGCGAGGTTTTGACCTTTATATGAGACGTTTTTCAAAGACTGCATTCATTTTTAAAACAAACCATAACCTTTATTTCATAGATAAAGGTTTTAAAAAGCTTTACGTAGATTATCAAATAATGATAATCTAAAATATTCTGTTTACACACGACCATTACATAATGGTTTACAATACAAATATGTTACAACAAAATAAGTTTCTTGAATGCAGTTTTTACACAATATCATACAAGCATGGACTCCAAATCTCGTCCTTATTTAAGTATGTAACAGCGGAAGCTCTTAATAATCACCTGAGAATAAACATGCTTAAAACGTCAACAAAAATGTTGGTGAGTTATAGGTTTAACCTATATATATCAAATCATAATAATAGACCACAAGATTTCATATTTCAATACACATCCCATACATAGAGATAAAAATCATTCATATGGTGAACACCTGGTAACCGACATTAACAAGATGCATATATAAGAATATCCCCATCATTCCGGGACACCCTTCGGATATGATATAAATTTCGAAGTACTAAAGCATCCGGTACTTTGGATGGGGTTTGTTAAGCCCAATAGATCTATCTTTAGGATTCGCGTCAATTAGGGTGTCTGTTCCCTAATTCTTAGATTACCATACTTAATAAAAAGGGGCATATTCGATTTCGATAATTCAACCATAGAATGTAGTTTCACGTACTTGTGTCTATTTTGTAAATCATTTATAAAACCTGCATGTATTCTCATCCCAAAAATATTAGATTTTAAAAGTGGGACTATAACTCACTTTCACAGATTTTTACTTCGTCGGGAAGTAAGACTTGGCCACTGGTTGATTCATGAACCTATAACAATATATACATGTATATCAAAGTATGTTCAAAATATATTTACAACACTTTTAATATATTTTGATGTTTTAAGTTTATTAAGTCAGCTGTCCTCGTTAGTAACCTACAACTAGTTGTCCACAGTTAGATGTACAGAAATAAATCGATAAATATTATCTTGAATCAATCCACGACCCAGTGTATACGTATCTCAGTATTGATCACAACTCAAACTATATATATTTTGGAATCAACCTCAACCCTGTATAGCTAACTCCAACATTCACATATAGAGTGTCTATGGTTGTTCCGAAATATATATAGATGTGTCGACATGATAGGTCGAAACATTGTATACGTGTCTATGGTATCTCAAGATTACATAATATACAATACAAGTTGATTAAGTTATGGTTGGAATAGATTTGTTACCAATTTTCACGTAGCTAAAATGAGAAAAATTATCCAATCTTGTTTTACCCATAACTTCTTCATTTTAAATCCGTTTTGAGTGAATCAAATTGCTATGGTTTCATATTGAACTCTATTTTATGAATCTAAACAGAAAAAGTATAGGTTTATAGTCGGAAAAATAAGTTACAAGTCGTTTTTGTAAAGGTAGTCATTTCAGTCGAAAGAACGACGTCTAGATGACCATTTTAGAAAACATACTTCCACTTTGAGTTTAACCATAATTTTTGGATATAGTTTCATGTTCGTAATAAAAATCATTTTCTCATAATAACAACTTTTAAATCAAAGTTTATCATAGTTTTTAATTAACTAACCCAAAACAGCCCGCGGTGTTACTACGACGGCGTAAATCCGGTTTTACGGTGTTTTTCGTGTTACCAGGTTTTAAATCATTAAGTTAGCATATCATATAGATATAGAACATGTGTTTAGTTGATTTTAAAAGTCAAGTTAGAAGGATTAACTTTTGTTTGCGAACAAGTTTAGAATTAACTAAACTATGTTCTAGTGATTACAAGTTTAAACCTTCGAATAAGATAGCTTTATATGTATGAATCGAATGATGTTATGAACATCATTACTACCTTAAGTTCCTTGGATAAACCTACTGGAAAATAAAAAAATGGATCTAGCTTCAATGGATCCTTGGATGGCTCGAAGTTCTTGAAGTAGAATCATGACACGAAAACAAGTTCAAGTAAGATCATCACTTGAAATAAGATTGTTATAGTCATAGAAATTGAACCAAAGTTTGAATATGATTATTACCTTGTATTAGAATGATAACCTACTGTAAGAAACAAAGATTTCTTGAGGTTGGATGATCACCTTACAAGATTGGAAGTGAGCTAGCAAACTTGAAAGTATTCTTGATTTTATGAAACTAGAACTTTTGGAATTTATGAAGAACACTTAGAACTTGAAGATAGAACTTGAGAGAGATCAATTAGATGAAGAAAATTGAAGAATGAAAGTGTTTGTAGTTGTTTTTGGTCGTTGGTGTATGGATTAGATATAAAGGATATGTAATTTTGTTTTCATGTAAATAAGTCATGAATGATTACTCATATTTTTGTAATTTTATGAGATATTTCATGCTAGTTGCCAAATGATGGTTCCCATATGTGTTAGGTGACTCACATGGGCTGCTAAGAGCTGATCATTGGAGTGTATATACCAATAGTACATACATCTAAAAGTTGTGTATTGTACGAGTACGAATACGGGTGCATACGAGTAGAATTGTTGATGAAATTGAATGAGGATGTAATTGTAAGCATTTTTGTTAAGTAGAAGTATTTTGATAAGTGTATTGAAGTCTTTCAAAAGTGTATAAATACATATTAAAACACTACATGTATATACATTTTAACTGAGTCGTTAAGTCATCGTTAGTCGTTACATGTAAGTGTTGTTTTGAAACCTTTAGGTTAACGATCTTGTTAAATGTTGTTAACCCAATGTTTATAATATCAAATGAGATTTTAAATTATTATATTATCATGATATTATCATGTATGAATATCTCTTAATATGATATATATACATTAAATGTCTTTACAACGATAATCGTTACATATATGTCTCGTTTAAAAATCATTAAGTTAGTAGTCTTGTTTTTACATATGTAGTTCATTGTTAATATACTTAATGATATGTTTACTTATCATAGTATCATGTTAACTATATATATATCCATATATATGTCATCATATAGTTTTTACAAGTTTTAACGTTCGTGAATCACCGGTCAGCTTGGGTGGTCAATTGTCTATATGAAACATATTTCAATTAATCAAGTCTTAACAAGTTTGATTGCTTAACATGTTGGAAACATTTAATCATGTAAATATCAATCTCAATTAATATATATAAACATGGAAAAGTTCGGGTCACTACAACAGAGCGTGAGACAACTCCAGAAGTTGTAATCAGGATGGTTTGGATTAACGATGGTCATTATGAAGAAGGTGAATCATCAAACAGCAATTTGGACAGCTGGAGATATGCCCCAATTATCTTTCAGCCAATTCAGAATTGGGCGTTGTCCGTCCAACCAGTGATCATTTCAGCAGAGATAGTAAATAAGTTTGTCAATTGTATCTACACAGATACAGGAAGTGAAGCTGACATCATCTACTGGCATTGTTTGAGAACTTTTCCAAAGCATGTGCAGAGCAGAGCTAGGCAAACGAGGTTGAAAGTTTCTGGACTAACAGGAGCACCGATAAATGCCATGGGGCAGATTCGTTTGGAAGTTGTTATGGGCACATTCCCATTGTTGAGAACGGAAACAATTGATTTAACAATCATAGATGGCAATTCTCGTTTTAATGTCCTTTTTGGAAGAACAGCTTTGGCTAAGTTTAGGGTAATAACATCGACGGCCCATGCAGAGGTCAGATTTCCCACTCCAAATGGAGTCGCAGCCATACATTCACAGTATGTGCAGCCAACAAGGGAAAGATCAACATTTGCAAATGGGCCAGAAGGCAGAATGAATCAGAGAAGGCGTGATAGGTTATTCAGCGAGGAAGAAGTTCAGGAGTTTTTCATTCCGTAAGCAAGTGTGAAGGCCGGACAGCGCTGGGCGCTCCGCATATGAAGAAGCAATTTGTCAACAAGTTATCAAGAACAGTGTTTATCTTTTCAATAAAGAGCAGTTTCATTTTGCATTTCAATAAAAGCAGTCTTTTACAATCGTTGTACTCATGCCTGTTTGGCATTTGAAGAACACATTTCGAATTATAAGATGAAGCAGCGTTTATCAAACTTACTGTGAACCATTGTGGTTATTTTGCAGTGCATACATTAGCAATTGCATACATTAAACATTCATGACGTACTAATTAGGCTTGATCCACCTAAAAGTCGTCATCAATCGTTTATGTACTGCACAGTACTGAGCAATAATTTTATATTTTTCTTAAACAAAGTGCTGCCCGTGACAAATGTAAAACATTACATTTATAACCTGCTCACAGAAGGATCGTATTTTTAAATACCTCCGATGGCGGAAGCTTTTGTGTCGGCCAGTAAAGGCGCAAGGGATCAGCTAGAAAACGTTTAAGTTTTACTAGAACGCACCGAGGCATGATACAAAACTCAGATACTTGTCATGACAAACATTATAAAAAATTACTTCACAGAATGAAGTTATATATTTTATGTATGAAGGCAAAATAATTAGCAATTCTTCCTCATATACTTTATGACGGAAGGCGTAAGATGGAGAGTTTATTGATTTATAGTCATTCTTCTAAAACACTTCATAATTCTTCCTCATTAATTTTATGATGGAAGGCGTAATCAGACATCGTATTCTTGATACTGCAAGGCATTTACATATGAGTTACCTTATGCACTTTTCAAAATAATTTGCTCAAATTATACACTGTACAATTGTGTATAGAAATTTTATACTCAGGTGCATAATTGATTGGTTTTTAAAGCGTTAAGCATAAAAATAGTTGCAACAAGCATATAAGCACACATAGTCATCACAATAAAGTCAGTATATATATATATAATGTTAAAGTCAGTAAGAAGTTTATTACAAAACATTGTTTGAAATTTTTACAAAGATCAATTTAACTGCACGCCAAGTACATCTTGAGCAGAAGAGTCTTCTTTGCTGCATACTTCATCATAAACATTTATCTTCATATTTATCAATTTGTTCTTGGCCTCATCAACTTTTTCTTTAGTACCAGGAGGCATAAGTTTGGCAATGGTAGCATAAGGCGTTTGGTTGGGAACAAGGCGTTTGAACAGCTTGCCGGTCACATCAGCAATAGCATGGGAGCAGGCAGCATCAACATAATCATTGTAGGGATTCCCTAGAAGACTGGATCCAAGCACCTTAGCTATCAGACCTGGCACACCTTTCTTAAGCTCAGCAAAATTGCCCTCACCTTTCTCCGCCCTCCGGAGTAGCTCAGCAGACTTCTCTCTCTCTTCACTCAGCTGTTTCTCCAGCTCACCCACTTTCACCTGCTCAGCATCCTTTTCCCCTTGCAGAACAGCAGCAACATCCTGAGCACTTTTTAACTCAACTTCTTTAGCCTTTATTATTTTCTGCGCATCATTTAAGGTACGCTCAGCATCAGCAGCTCTTTTACGAGCATTTGCACTTTCAGCTATGTCTTTACGAGCAAAGGCAAGAATAGACTCTTGATGTTCCTGCAGTTGCAGCACAGAGTCCAGGTGGTTGGTTAGCAGTACATGAGCTGCCATAGTTGATTCCCTGAGTTGATGAGAACGGAGAGCAGAGAATTGGGGTTTCAGCTCGGGGATAACACAACCCTGTACATCAATAAAATTTTATGAGTTATTTCAAACAGCTCACATCAATAAATTACAAGCATATACATGTAGATGGTCTTATCATTCATACCTGAAGAAGAGTTGCAAATTCTTTATCCTTAGTGGCAGGGTTTGCAATGATGGCCTGCAAAGCCCTCACATGAGCAGGAAGAGTTGGCTCTTGAACATTGGAGGAGGTGACAACAGGGTTAGTGATATTAGGAAGAGGAGAATCATAAGCAGAGTTGCCTTCCGGCCTATATTCATGAAATTCAGATTAATCGAAGGGAGTAAAGTTTGGGTCAGGCATTTTCAGGCCCTTCTCTCCTTCACTTTCAAGATTCCTCTCTGGCCTCCGGTCACCGCCCTCCGTAGCCTTCCCTTGGCTATCATCTGACTCTGCTAAAATTACTAACAAAAACAAATTAGTATTATGAACAAACATAACAGTTATAAGCAAAAACATGTGCATTTTCAAAAGAGAGCAGAATGGACATACTTCTCCTACGTTTTTGCTTTTTGCCCTCCTCAGTACTCTTCACCCTTTTAGAGCCTATGCTCTTCTTTCTTGTCTTTTGGGTTGGAGGAGGAGTAGGGTTGGTTTCACCTGTGATGTCAATTGATGCCGATGTTTGCTGATCGACGGTGGTGGTGTCATCCGTTGTCCACTCAGACCCGGATTCACTGTCTGAGCTGCTCACAGCAATTTCTGTCCCCTTTTCAGCATCAGTTGCAGCTTTAGCTTCAGCTGCAACTCTCTCCACCTCAAGCTCTTCAACAGTTTTGTCACGAGCAGTGACCTCCACATCATCATCAAGATCAGGGGATAAAAGAGCAGAGCGGACCTGCATCATGGAGTTGCCTGCAAAGATTACACATTAATAGCAATATAAGTACACATGACAAACAGTGGACAAAAATATATATATATAATAGGATGATCATATCACATCCTACCCTGTTTTTTCTCACGAAGTACTGGCACAGAATTGCTTGGCAATTCTTGGCTCACTTTGCACAGCACAAGGATTCCCTCGTACCTTTCGTATGATCTGGGTGGAATACGGAGTCCTTTCAAGCTATTTACTATCCGCTATTCTGCGGGAGAAATTTTAACACCCTTTCCAATGCCAGCATCTGTAGTGACCCGAACTTTTCCATGTTTATATATATTAATTGAGATTGATATTTACATGATTAAATGTTTCCAACATGTTAAGCAATCAAACTTGTTAAAACTTGATTAATTGAAATATGTTTCATATAGACAATTGACCACCCAAGTTGATCGGTGATTCACGAACGTTAAAACTTGTAAAAACTATATGATGACATATATATGGATATATATATATAGTTAACATGATACTATGATAAGAAAACATATAATAAAGTATATTAACAATGAACTACATATGTAAAAACAAGACTACTAACTTAATGATTTTTAAACGAGACATATATGTAACGATTATCGTTGTAAAGACATTTAATGTATATATATCATATTAAGAGATATTCATACATGATAATATCATGATAATATAATAATTTAAAATCTCATTTGATATTATAAACATTGGGTTAACAACATTTAACAAGATCGTTAACCTAAAGGTTTCAAAACAACACTTACATGTAACGACTAACGATGACTTAACGACTCAGTTAAAATGTATATACATGTAGTGTTTTAATATGTATTTATACACTTTTGAAAGACTTCAATACACTTATCAAAATACTTCTACTTAACAAAAATGCTTACAATTACATCCTCGTTCAGTTTCATCAACAATTCTACTCGTATGCACCCGTATTCGTACTCGTACAATACACAGCTTTTAGATGTATGTACTATTGGTATATACACTCCAATGATCAGCTCTTAGCAGCCCATGTGAGTCACCTAACACATGTGGGAACCATCATTTGGCAACTAGCATGAAATATCTCATAAAATTACAAAAATATGAGTAATCATTCATGACTTATTTACATGAAAACAAAATTACATATCCTTTATATCTAATCCATACACCAACGACCAAAAACACCTACAAACACTTTCATTCTTCAATTTTCTTCATCTAATTGATCTCTCTCAAGTTCTATCTTCAAGTTCTAAGTGTTCTTCATAAATTCCAAAAGTTCTAGTTTCATAAAATCAAGAATACTTTCAAGTTTGCTAGCTCACTTCCAATCTTGTAAGGTGATCATCCAACCTCAAGAAATCTTTGTTTCTTACAGTAGGTTATCATTCTAATACAAGGTAATAATCATATTCAAACTTTGGTTCAATTTCTATAACTATAACAATCTTATTTCAAGTGATGATCTTACTTGAACTTGTTTTCGTGTCATGATTCTGCTTCAAGAACTTCGAGCCATCCAAGGATCCATTGAAGCTAGATCCATTTTTCTCTTTTCCAGTAGGTTTATCCAAGGAAATTAAGGTAGTAATGATGTTCATAACATCATTAAATTCATACATATAAAGCTATCTTATTCGAAGGTTTAAACCTGTAATCACTAGAACATAGTTTAGTTAATTCTAAACTTGTTCGCAAACAAAAGTTAATCCTTCTAACTTGACTTTTAAAATCAACTAAACACATGTTCTATATCTATATGATATGCTAACTTAATGATTTAAAACCTGGAAACACGAAAAACACCGTAAAACCGGATTTACGCCGTCGTAGTAACACCGCGGGCTGTTTTGGGTTAGTTAATTAAAAACTATGATAAACTTTGATTTAAAAGTTTTTATTCTGAGAAAATGATTTTTATTATGAACATGAAACTATATCCAAAAATTATGGTTAAACTCAAAGTGGAAGTATGTTTTCTAAAATGGTCATCTAGACGTCGTTCTTTCGACTGAAATGACTACCTTTACAAAAACGACTTGTAACTTATTTTTCTGACTATAAACCTATACTTTTTCTGTTTAGATTCATAAAATAGAGTTCAATATGAAACCATAGCAATTTGATTCACTCAAAACGGATTTAAAATGAAGAAGTTATGGGTAAAACAAGATTGGATAATTTTTCTCATTTTAGCTACGTGAAAATTGGTAACAAATCTATTACAACCATAACTTAATCAACTTGTATTGTATATTATGTAATCTTGAGATACCATAGACACGTATACAATGTTTCGACCTATCATGTCGACACATCTATATATATTTCGGAACAACCATAGACACTCTATATGTGAATGTTGGAGTTAGCTATACAGGGTTGAGGTTGATTCCAAAATATATATAGTTTGAGTTGTGATCAATACTGAGATACGTATACACTGGGTCGTGGATTGATTCAAGATAATATTTATCGATTTATTTCTGTACATCTAACTGTGGACAACTAGTTATAGGTTACTAACGAGGACAGCTGACTTAATAAACTTAAAGCATCAAAATATATTAAAAGTGTTGTAAATATATTTTGAACATACTTTAATATATATGTATATATTGTTATAGGTTCGTGAATCAACAGTGGCCAAGTCTTACTTCCCGACGAAGTAAAAATCTGTGAAAGTGAGTTATAGTCCCACTTTTAAAATCTAATATTTTTGGGATGAGAATACATGCAGGTTTTATAAATGATTTACAAAATAGACACAAGTACGTGAAACTACATTCTATGGTTGAATTATCGAAATCGAATATGCCCCTTTTTATTAAGTCTGGTAATCTAAGAATTAGGGAACAGACACCCTAATTGACGCGAATCCTAAAGATAGATCTATTGGGCCTAACAAACCCCATCCAAAGTACCGGATGCTTTAGTACTTCGAAATTTATATCATATCCGAAGGGTGTCCCGGAATGATGGGGATATTCTTATATATGCATCTTGTTATTGTCGGTTACCAGGTGTTCACCATATGAATGATTTTTATCTCTATGTATGGGATGTGTATTGAAATATGAAATCTTGTGGTCTATTGTTACGATTTGATATATATAGGTTAAACCTATAACTCACCAACATTTTTGTTGACGTTTAAAGCATGTTTATTCTCAGGTGAATATTAAGAGCTTCCGCTGTTGCATACTAAAATAAGGACAAGATTTGGAGTCCATGTTTGTATGATATTGTGTAAAAACTGCATTCAAGAAACTGATTTCGATGTAACATATTTGTATTGTAAACCATTATGTAATGGTCGTGTGTAAACAGGATATTTTAGATTATCATTATTTGATAATCTACGTAAAGCTTTTTAAACCTTTATTTATGAAATAAAGGTTATGGTTTGTTTTAAAAATGAATGCAGTCTTTAAAAAACGTCTCATATAGAGGTCAAAACCTCGCAACGAAATCAATTAATATGGAACGTTTTTAATCAATAAGAACGGGACATTTCAGTTGGTATCCGAGCGTTGGTCTTAGAGAACCAGAAAATTTGCATTAGTGTGTCTTATCGAGTTTGTTAGGATGCATTAGTGAGTCTGGACTTCGACCGTGTTTTCTTTAAAAATGATTGCTTAACATTTTTGTTGGAAACTATATATTTTTAACATATGAATATTATGTGATATATTAATCTCTTAACGTGTTTGATATTATGTGATAGATGTCTACCTCTAGAACAAGTCCCATTGACTCACCTAATAATAATGAAGAGTCAAATGTAAATTGGAATGATTTGTGGACTGATTCACAAGTTCCCGAAGAGGAACCGGAAGAAGAGTCGGAACCGGAAGAAGAATCGGAACCGGAAGAAGAATCGGAACCGGATGAAGAAATAGAACCGGTGGGGGAAATAATAAAACGGTTAAGTAAAAGAAAATCCTCAACCAACCGACCAAAGTTAATTATGGTCAATGGTGTTTCCGCCAAGGAAGCAAAATATTGGGAGGATTACCAATTCTCCGATGAATCGGATTCTGACGAGAATTCCAATGATGTTATAGAAATTACCCCAACTGAATTTAAAAAGGCAAAAGAAAATAATAAGGGAAAGGGCATAAAAATAGAGAAATCTAATTCCAACCCCGATGAACTTTATATGTATCGTCAACCCCCGAAGTCCTTAAGTTGTAACAATGACCCGGGAACCTCTAAACCACCAGGTTTTTCTAAACCAATGTGGACAACGACGGCTCGTATTAGGGGAACATCATATATCCCTAGAAACTTGGCAAAACGAACCAAAACCGAAGAAGAAGAAACGAGCGAGTCGGAATAAGATAGTTGTATTCGTGTGGTGTAATATATGTAATATAGTGTTCTTATGCTTTATGATATATGTAAAAATTGCTTGTATTAATAAGTAATTTTTTTATGAATCTAACTCTTGTCTATTTTACAGTTTAAAAACACAAAAATGGATAGACAACCCAATATTTTAAGAGACCTACCCGGAGACATGATTGATGAAATCTTGTCTAAAGTCGGCCAGAATTCTTCGGCACAACTATTTAAGGCGAGATCAGTTTGTAAGACATTCGAAGAACGTTCCAAGAATGTCTTGGTTTATAAGAGACTTTCGTTTGAAAGATGGGGGATATCACATTGGGAAACCCATAAGTTACGATGTGTTTACTTTGACGCATATATTGCGGGGAACCCAAATGCTATTTTACGCAACGGGTTAAGAAATTATTTTGACTCAATATATCCGAATATTGGACTTTGTGATTTAGAAAAAGCGACTAACATGCAACATAAAGAAGCATGTTATGCTTACGGATTAGTAATGTTCGCTTCTCACCAAAGTGAGAACAAGAACATCGGGCTACAACTATTAAACAAAACGTTTCCACAAGTGACAGAGTCGGTAATTGGGGTAAGAAATGAGGTTTTTAGATTATTACGGGACTGTTGGACATTACGTAACCCTCGTCCCTTTGATGACGTTACAACACGCTGTCTTATCAACGGCCATAACGGTTATGTTGCACAAGACCAAGGATGGGAAGTAGTCCTAGTAAAACCAGAATGCATGACTTGTTTCTGGACGTATGAATTACGTGTCTTTATTGCCTTTGCTGAACGACTTGTGTACTAGCTAGAATTGTCTTCACAACTATCTTGTATCAAAGTTATTGTGTGCTATATTTCATGCTTTATGTAAAATAAGCGGTATTGTAAGTTTGTAAAATATTGTATAAAAGTTTGAACGCGAAATATTATTATAATCAGTTTTTCATATAGAATTGTAGTAGTTGAATTGTATATTAGCTACTAAGTATGAACTTAACGGGTAGGTACTACCCGAATTTAAACTTATAAAACGCTAATATGAAGAAAAAGCTTTTATAAATGAGTTCATATTATGCTACGAAATACTATTAACTACTCTTAATATTCTGTATGATTAACTTGTTCCATTTAACTATTTTGAAGGAAATGGCACCGACTACTCGACACACCGTGAATATGAATGAAGAGGAATTCCGTACTTTTCTAGCTTCAAACATAGCCGCAGTACAGGCTGCGCTACATACCAACAATAACCTTGGATCTAGCAGTACAGGAAATCGTGTAGGATGCACCTACAAAGAATTCACTGCCTGCAAACCTTTAGAATTTGATGGAACCGAAGGACCGATCGGATTGAAACGGTGGACCGAGAAGGTTGAATCGGTGTTTGCCATAAGTAAGTGTACTGAAGAGGACAAAGTGAAGTACGCTACGCATACGTTCACAGGTTCTGCGTTAACATGGTGGAATACCTATCTAGAGCAAGTGGGACAAGATGATGCGTACGCACTACCGTGGTCAGCATTCAAGCACTTGATGAACGAGAAGTACCGTCCCAGAACCGAGGTCAATAAGCTCAAGACAGAACTTAGAGGGTTACGAACCCAAGGATTTGATATTACCACGTACGAAAGACGATTCACAGAATTGTGCCTATTGTGTCCGGGAGCATTCGAAGATGAGGAAGAGAAGATCGACGCGTTTGTGAAAGGATTACCGGAAAGAATCCAAGAAGATATAAGTTCACACGAGCCCGCCTCCATACAACAGGCATGT
This sequence comes from Rutidosis leptorrhynchoides, assembly GCF_046630445.1. Classification (NCBI taxonomy): domain Eukaryota; kingdom Viridiplantae; phylum Streptophyta; class Magnoliopsida; order Asterales; family Asteraceae; genus Rutidosis; species Rutidosis leptorrhynchoides. Next base: position 245,535,977 of record NC_092343.1, read on the forward strand.
AGAATGGCTCACAAACTAGTGAACCAGATTGAAGAAAGAATTAAAGAACAGACTGCTGAAGAGGCCAATGTGAAGCAAGTCAAAAGAAAGTGGGAGGAAAACGGTGATAAGAATCACCAATACAACAACAACAGCAATTACAACAATAATCGCAACAATTATCCCAACAATCGCAACATCAATCGCAACTACAACAAACGGCCCAACAACAACAACAACAACAACAACAGCAACTACAACAATCATCCCAACAACAATAATAACCGCAACAACAACAACAATCAGAAGCAGCTATGCCAAAGGTGTGAAAAGAATCACTCAGGGTTCTGCACCAAATTTTGCAACAAGTGTAAAAGAAATGGTCATAGCGCGGCGAAGTGTGAGGTCTATGGACCAGGGGTTAATAGAACGAAAGGAACAAATGGTGTCGGAACGAGTAATGGCGGAGCAAGTAGTGTCGGAGCAAGTTATGCCAATGTAGTTTGTTATAAATGTGGAAAACCAGGCCACATTATTAGAAATTGCCCGAACCAGGAGAACACGAATGGACAAGGCCGTGGAAGAGTTTTCAATATTAATGCGGTAGAGGCACAGGAAGACCCGGAGCTTGTTACGGGTACGTTTCTTATTGACAATAAATATGCTTACGTTTTATTTGATTCGGGTGCGGATAGAAGCTATATGAGTAGAGATTTTTGTGCTAAATTAAGTTGTCCATTGACGCCTTTGGATAGTAAATTTTTACTCGAATTAGCAAATGGTAAATTAATTTCAGCAGATAATATATGTCGGAATCGAGAAATTAAACTGGTTAGCGAAACATTTAAGATTGATTTGATACCAGTAGAGTTAGGGAGTTTTGATGTGATAATCGGTATGGACTGGTTGAAAGAAGTGAAAGCGGAGATCGTTTGTTACAAAAATGCAATTCGCATTATACGAGAAAAAGGAAAACCCTTAATGGTGTACGGAGAAAAGGGCAACACGAAGCTACATCTTATTAGTAATTTGAAGGCACAAAAACTAATAAGAAAAGGTTGCTATGCTGTTCTAGGACACGTCGAGAAAGTACAAACTGAAGAAAAGAGCATCAATGATGTTCCCATTGCAAAAGAATTTTCCGATGTATTTCCGAAAGAATTACCGGGATTACCCCCACATCGATCCGTTGAATTTCAAATAGATCTTGTACCAGGAGCTGCACCAATAGCTCGTGCTCCTTACAGACTCGCACCCAGCGAGATGAAAGAACTGCAAAGCCAATTACAAGAACTTTTAGAGCGTGGTTTCATTCGACCAAGCACATCACCGTGGGGAGCTCCTGTTTTGTTTGTCAAGAAGAAAGATGGTACATTCAGGTTGTGTATCGACTACCGAGAGTTGAACAAACTTACCATCAAGAACCGCTACCCACTACCGAGAATCGACGACTTATTTGATCAACTACAAGGCTCGTCTGTTTATTCAAAGATTGACTTACGTTCCGGGTATCATCAAATGCGGGTGAAAGAAGATGATATTCCAAAGACTGCTTTCAGAACACGTTACGGTCATTACGAGTTTATGGTCATGCCGTTTGGTTTAACTAATGCACCAGCTGTGTTCATGGACCTTATGAACCGAGTGTGTGGACCATACCTTGACAAGTTTGTCATTGTTTTCATTGATGACATACTTATTTACTCAAAGAATGACCAAGAACACGGTGAACATTTGAGAAAGGTGTTAGAAGTATTGAGGAAGGAAGAATTGTACGCTAAGTTTTCAAAGTGTGCATTTTGGTTGGAAGAAGTTCAATTCCTCGGTCACATAGTGAACAAAGAAGGTATTAAGGTGGATCCGACAAAGATAGAAACTGTTGAAAAGTGGGAAACCCCGAAAACTCCGAAACACATACGCCAGTTTTTAGGACTAGCTTGTTACTACAGAAGGTTCATCCAAGACTTTTCCAGAATAGCAAAACCCTTGACTGCATTAACGCATAAAGGGAAGAAATTTGAATGGAATGATGAACAAGAGAAAGCGTTTCAGTTATTGAAGAAAAAGCTAACTACGGCACCTATATTGTCATTGCCTGAAGGGAATGATGATTTTGTGATTTATTGTGATGCATCAAAGCAAGGTCTCGGTTGTGTATTAATGCAACGAACGAAGGTGATTGCTTATGCGTCTAGACAATTGAAGATTCACGAACAAAATTATACGACGCATGATTTGGAATTAGGCGCGGTTGTTTTTGCATTAAAGACTTGGAGGCACTACTTATATGGGGTCAAAAGTATTATATATACCGACCACAAAAGTCTTCAACACATATTTAATCAGAAACAACTGAATATGAGGCAGCGTAGGTGGATTGAATTATTGAATGATTACGACTTTGAGATTCGTTACCACCCGGGGAAGGCAAATGTGGTAGCCGATGCCTTGAGCAGGAAGGACAGAGAACCCATTCGAGTAAAATCTATGAATATAATGATTCATAATAACATTACTACTCAAATAAAGGAGGCGCAACAAGGAGTTTTAAAAGAGGGAAATTTAAAGGATGAAATACCCAAAGGATCGGAGAAGCATCTTAATATTCGGGAAGACGGAACCCGGTATAGGGCTGAAAGGATTTGGGTACCAAAATTTGGAGATATGAGAGAAATGGTACTTAGAGAAGCTCATAAAACCAGATACTCAATACATCCTGGAACGGGGAAGATGTACAAGGATCTCAAGAAACATTTTTGGTGGCCGGGTATGAAAGCCGATGTTGCTAAATACGTAGGAGAATGTTTGACGTGTTCTAAGGTCAAAGCTGAGCATCAGAAACCATCAGGTCTACTTCAACAACCCGAAATCCCGGAATGGAAATGGGAAAACATTACCATGGATTTCATCACTAAATTGCCAAGGACTGCAAGTGGTTTTGATACTATTTGGGTAATAGTTGATCGTCTCACCAAATCAGCACACTTCCTACCAATAAGAGAAGATGACAAGATGGAGAAGTTAGCACGACTGTATTTGAAGGAAGTCGTCTCCAGACATGGAATACCAATCTCTATTATCTCTGATAGGGATGGCAGATTTATTTCAAGATTCTGGCAGACATTACAGCAAGCATTAGGAACTCGTCTAGACATGAGTACTGCCTATCATCCACAAACTGATGGGCAGAGCGAAAGGACGATACAAACGCTTGAAGACATGCTACGAGCATGTGTTATTGATTTCGGAAACAGTTGGGATCGACATCTACCGTTAGCAGAATTTTCCTACAACAACAGCTACCATTCAAGCATTGAGATGGCGCCGTTTGAAGCACTTTATGGTAGAAAGTGCAGGTCTCCGATTTGTTGGAGTGAAGTGGGGGATAGACAGATTACGGGTCCGGAGATTATACAAGAAACTACCGAGAAGATCATCCAAATTCAACAACGGTTGAAAACCGCCCAAAGTCGACAAAAGAGCTACGCTGACATTAAAAGAAAAGATATAGAATTTGAAATTGGAGAGATGGTCATGCTTAAAGTTGCACCTTGGAAAGGCGTTGTTCGATTTGGTAAACGAGGGAAATTAAATCCAAGGTATATTGGACCATTCAAGATTATTGATCGTGTCGGACCAGTAGCTTACCGACTAGAGTTACCTCAACAACTCGCGGCTGTACATAACACTTTCCACGTCTCGAATTTAAAGAAATGTTTTGCTAAAGAAGATCTCACTATTCCGTTAGATGAAATCCAAATCAACGAAAAACTTCAATTCATCGAAGAACCCGTCGAAATAATGGATCGTGAGGTTAAAAGACTTAAGCAAAACAAGATACCAATTGTTAAGGTTCGATGGAATGCTCGTAGAGGACCCGAGTTCACCTGGGAGCGTGAAGATCAGATGAAGAAGAAATACCCGCATCTATTTCCAGAAGATTCGTCAACACCTTCAACAGCTTAAAATTTCGGGACGAAATTTATTTAACGAGTAGGTACTGTAGTGACCCGAACTTTTCCATGTTTATATATATTAATTGAGATTGATATTTACATGATTAAATGTTTCCAACATGTTAAGCAATCAAACTTGTTAAAACTTGATTAATTGAAATATGTTTCATATAGACAATTGACCACCCAAGTTGATCGGTGATTCACGAACGTTAAAACTTGTAAAAACTATATGATGACATATATATGGATATATATATATAGTTAACATGATACTATGATAAGAAAACATATAATAAAGTATATTAACAATGAACTACATATGTAAAAACAAGACTACTAACTTAATGATTTTTAAACGAGACATATATGTAACGATTATCGTTGTAAAGACATTTAATGTATATATATCATATTAAGAGATATTCATACATGATAATATCATGATAATATAATAATTTAAAATCTCATTTGATATTATAAACATTGGGTTAACAACATTTAACAAGATCGTTAACCTAAAGGTTTCAAAACAACACTTACATGTAACGACTAACGATGACTTAACGACTCAGTTAAAATGTATATACATGTAGTGTTTTAATATGTATTTATACACTTTTGAAAGACTTCAATACACTTATCAAAATACTTCTACTTAACAAAAATGCTTACAATTACATCCTCGTTCAGTTTCATCAACAATTCTACTCGTATGCACCCGTATTCGTACTCGTACAATACACAGCTTTTAGATGTATGTACTATTGGTATATACACTCCAATGATCAGCTCTTAGCAGCCCATGTGAGTCACCTAACACATGTGGGAACCATCATTTGGCAACTAGCATGAAATATCTCATAAAATTACAAAAATATGAGTAATCATTCATGACTTATTTACATGAAAACAAAATTACATATCCTTTATATCTAATCCATACACCAACGACCAAAAACACCTACAAACACTTTCATTCTTCAATTTTCTTCATCTAATTGATCTCTCTCAAGTTCTATCTTCAAGTTCTAAGTGTTCTTCATAAATTCCAAAAGTTCTAGTTTCATAAAATCAAGAATACTTTCAAGTTTGCTAGCTCACTTCCAATCTTGTAAGGTGATCATCCAACCTCAAGAAATCTTTGTTTCTTACAGTAGGTTATCATTCTAATACAAGGTAATAATCATATTCAAACTTTGGTTCAATTTCTATAACTATAACAATCTTATTTCAAGTGATGATCTTACTTGAACTTGTTTTCGTGTCATGATTCTGCTTCAAGAACTTCGAGCCATCCAAGGATCCATTGAAGCTAGATCCATTTTTCTCTTTTCCAGTAGGTTTATCCAAGGAAATTAAGGTAGTAATGATGTTCATAACATCATTCGATTCATACATATAAAGCTATCTTATTCGAAGGTTTAAACCTGTAATCACTAGAACATAGTTTAGTTAATTCTAAACTTGTTCGCAAACAAAAGTTAATCCTTCTAACTTGACTTTTAAAATCAACTAAACACATGTTCTATATCTATATGATATGCTAACTTAATGATTTAAAACCTGGAAACACGAAAAACACCGTAAAACCGGATTTACGCCGTCGTAGTAACACCGCGGGCTGTTTTGGGTTAGTTAATTAAAAACTATGATAAACTTTGATTTAAAAGTTGTTATTCTGAGAAAATGATTTTTATTATGAACATGAAACTATATCCAAAAATTATGGTTAAACTCAAAGTGGAAGTATGTTTTCTAAAATGGTCATCTAGACGTCGTTCTTTCGACTGAAATGACTACCTTTACAAAAACGACTTGTAACTTATTTTTCTGACTATAAACCTATACTTTTTCTGTTTAGATTCATAAAATAGAGTTCAATATGAAACCATAGCAATTTTATTCACTCAAAACGGATTTAAAATGAAGAAGTTATGGGTAAAACAAGATTGAATAATTTTTCTCATTTTAGCTACGTGAAAATTGGTAACAAATCTATTACAACCATAACTTAATCAACTTGTATTGTATATTATGTAATCTTGAGATACCATAGACACGTATACAATGTTTCGACCTATCATGTCGACACATCTATATATATTTCGGAACAACCATAGACACTCTATATGTGAATGTTGGAGTTAGCTATACAGGGTTGAGGTTGATTCCAAAATATATATAGTTTGAGTTGTGATCAATACTGAGATACGTATACACTGGGTCGTGGATTGATTCAAGATAATATTTATCGATTTATTTCTGTACATCTAACTGTGGACAACTAGTTATAGGTTACTAACGAGGACAGCTGACTTAATAAACTTAAAGCATCAAAATATATTAAAAGTGTTGTAAATATATTTTGAACATACTTTAATATATATGTATATATTGTTATAGGTTCGTGAATCAACAGTGGCCAAGTCTTACTTCCCGACGAAGTAAAAATCTGTGAAAGTGAGTTATAGTCCCACTTTTAAAATCTAATATTTTTGGGATGAGAATACATGCAGGTTTTATAAATGATTTACAAAATAGACACAAGTACGTGAAACTACATTCTATGGTTGAATTATCGAAATCGAATATGCCCCTTTTTATTAAGTCTGGTAATCTAAGAATTAGGGAACAGACACCCTAATTGACGCGAATCCTAAAGATAGATCTATTGGGCCTAACAAACCCCATCCAAAGTACCGGATGCTTTAGTACTTCGAAATTTATATCATATCCGAAGGGTGTCCCGGAATGATGGGGATATTCTTATATATGCATCTTGTTATTGTCGGTTACCAGGTGTTCACCATATGAATGATTTTTATCTCTATGTATGGGATGTGTATTGAAATATGAAATCTTGTGGTCTATTGTTACGATTTGATATATATAGGTTAAACCTATAACTCACCAACATTTTTGTTGACGTTTAAAGCATGTTTATTCTCAGGTGAATATTAAGAGCTTCCGCTGTTGCATACTAAAATAAGGACAAGATTTGGAGTCCATGTTTGTATGATATTGTGTAAAAACTGCATTCAAGAAACTGATTTCGATGTAACATATTTGTATTGTAAACCATTATGTAATGGTCGTGTGTAAACAGGATATTTTAGATTATCATTATTTGATAATCTACGTAAAGCTTTTTAAACCTTTATTTATGAAATAAAGGTTATGGTTTGTTTTAAAAATGAATGTAGTCTTTAAAAAACGTCTCATATAGAGGTCAAAACCTCGCAACGAAATCAATTAATATGGAACGTTTTTAATCAATAAGAACGGGACATTTCAGCATCAATGGCACCCCACTCCCAGACAACGGAGTATTCTTCCGGAATAACAGTTTCATCAACAAAGAAAAATGGACTTTTCCAGTCCTTCAAGTTTGAAACTCTATTTAGACCAACAAAATGATTATTTTTCTTGCTATCAATAGTAAGCCAGCAATCGCTAATTGTGCGGATTCTAAACAAAGAGATAAAAACATTAATGCGAGGCTTTATATTAATAGCATTGCAGTACATTTCAAAAAGGATGATTTTTTGAAGACCATGGGGGTGTATCTGACTAAGACAGGCCCCGTAATATCTAAGAAGGCGAAGAAGAAAGTTAGTAAGGGGAACACGGAGGTTGCCGTGGGTAATTTGTAAAGCGTATAAAGTAATTTTTCCCTCAGGAGGATTGTCAGCAATTTGTCCGATAGTGGGAAGAACAGGGTTGTATTGATTGAGATGGCGAAAGGCAATCTTTAATCCATCTAAGTATTCACTAGTCAATGATGAAGCCATCGTGCTAACTTCTGGAATGTCAGTAGTATTTGATGAAGAAGGCTTGGCGTGTTCTTGGCCAGTACTCCATGAAGAAGCCATGATAATACAGTAACAGATATCAACAAGAAGAAAATAGTAGTAAGATGAAGTGTACTGACCTTGGAAGACGGTAAACCTTAAAAAGTTGAAGATTGAAGAAGGCGATGAAGATTTGGGAAAAATATGCTTTTTGGATCTTGGCAAAGGTAAAAAAGTGATGGTAACAGGGTTATGACGGTTTTTATAAGGGTTCATCGGTGCAATTTTTATGGTCATGATTGAGACACGTGTATGGGTGAGTTTAAACGATGGGTGCAAGATTACACTTTTTACAGCTGGAGGCGCGTGGATGATCTTAGCCGTAAAAAATTAATCATAACAGTGTCAGTAAAATTCGTCTGCATTTAATGCCTAAAATGTTTTCCCCGATGCAAGTGGGCAATGAACAGGCTGGTTTGGCATGCGTTATCAAAAGTTTAACAACTTAATCATTTTTCAAATGCTTAAGTCCTTAAACTGGGGGGACTTAATGGTGTATCCTATCGTATAAACACATAAAAGGCATAATGGTTGCATAAAAATAGCATTAGGAAGGCTGGAAACAACAGTTTTGTGGAGATTGTCCGTCCAGCGTTCTCCGCTGAACTGGCTGCTCCGTCATGCGTAAGCCCTGAAGGCCGCCTAGCGCATAAGCCCTGGCCGGAGAGCGCCGCATTTAGCATAAATTTCGGAGCACATGTAACAGAACGTATCATCATTTGACACGTGTCCCCAAAGAAATCTGGTAGATCTGACACTATAAATAGACCCCTTGGGTCATCATTTTACACAAGTTTAGATATTCTGACAACTTTGAGAGCTGAGACTTCACTTCTCTTTCTCTCTCTACCTTCTCTCACTAGAAGTCATCCGGCTAGCACTCTTACGCTCTACGGACGACAGATTGATTAAGCGACCCCACAAGTTTCTACACTTGTGAACCGGGTCTGCAGGGATTATTTCCCGAGGGTAAAAATCAATCGGCAACACTCCGCCCTCCTAAAAGCTAGATCACTTCTAGTATCTTGTTGACATACTAAGCCTTACCTCATAAGGAAATAGGTGTTAACAGTTACATATACTATATTATTACTATTTGAATACTGGATTTTGACTTGAGTCAAAATTTTTGTTTAGAACATCATGGCCAACGGATGATCAACACCTACCACCGCCCAAATCGAAGAGATGATTGCCGAAAGGGTAGCCGCAGCCATTGTGGAAATGCAACCCCAAGCTCCACCGCCACCGCCACCACCACCGGTTATTCAACCCATTCGTAATGGGTGTACTTACAAGGAATTCCCGAGCTGTAAACCACATTACTTCAGCGGCACTGAGGGACCGGTTGGTCTCACTAGATGGTTCAAAAAGCTAGAATTAGTATTTCGAGTTAGCAACTGTTCGGAGGACAGCAAAACCAAATTTTCTTCTTGCACGCTGTCTGACGACGCGCTCACGTGGTGGAACACAATGGCACAGGCACAAGGCATTGATGAAGCGTATGCTACGCCATGGGAAGAATTTAAGTGTGCCATGATTGAGGAGTATTGTCCGAGAACCGAGATACCAAAGATGGAAATGGAGTTCATGCAGTTAAAGGCCGTTGGGTACGACCTTGATGGTTACAACAGGAGATTTTTGGAACTAGCCCTGATGTGTCCGACAATGGTCACCCCAGAATTCAAGCGTATAGAAAGGTACTTCTGGGGACTTACTAAGAGCATTAAAGGAAACGTCACCTCGTTCAAGCCACCAAATGTCCCGGAAGCGATGCGCATGGCGCATACTTTAATGAACCAAATCACCATCAATGAACCAGAGAAAACTAAGTCTGAAGCGGGCAGTAGCGAGAAGCGCAAATGGGATAACAACAGGGGAAGGACTTATGAGCAAAACCCGGCGAAACGACATGAGGGTTTCAGAGGAAACAACAACGGTGGAAACCCCAATCCGAACACCAACACGAACCCAAACTACAAGGGAACCTTACCACAATGCAAGCGGTGCTACAAGCACCATACTGGATATTGTAATGTTGTTTGCGAAAAGTGCCAACGGACTCGGCATATCGGGAAAGACTACAAGGTCACCACTTTGAATGGTAAGCCGAACACCAATGGACCGAAAAAGTGCTACGAATGCTGACAGACGGGACATTTCAGAAATGCGTGTCCCAACAAAAGGAAGGATGGCGGACCACCCCGTGGACGAGCTTTTAATGTTAATGCAAGGGATGCACGCGATAACCCCGACTTGGTGACAGGTATATTCACTATCAACAATTTATTAGCTTATGTCCTATTTGATACTGGTGCCGATAGAAGTTATGTATGTAGGCATTTTTGCGATAAGATTAATTGGTCATTAGTCCCTTTAAAAGAAATTATGCTTGTCGAGGTCACCAGTGGAAAACTTGAGAAAGTTGACCATATTAGTCAAGGAGCTATTATCAACATAGCTGGTGTGAATTTCAAGATTGACTTGATACCCATCAAATTGGGAAGTTTTGACGTGATCGTCGGTATGGATTGGTTGAGCAAGATAAGGGCTGATATTATCTGTGGGGATAAAGCTCTTCGTATACCACAAGGAGATGGTGAGCCACTGATCATCTACGGAGAGAGATGTACCTCGAAGCTGAACCTCATTAGTTGCGTGAAAGCGCAAAAGATCATGAAGAAGGGATGTCTTGTTGTCCTAGCGCACGTGAAAACGGTAGAAACCGAGGTGAAGAGTGTGAACAATGTTCGAATTGTGAAGACCCATCCTAATCCATCCGGACGAAGTCCATATCGATTATAAACTATTCACAACAGTTGATTACATCGCGAGGTACTTGACCTCTATATGATACATTTCACAAACATTGCATTCGTTTTTGAAAAGACAAACTTTCATTACATCGAAAGTTGACAGGCATGCATACCATTTCATAATATATCCAACTATAATTGACTTGATAATAATCTTGATGAACTCGATGACTCGAATGCAACGTCTTTTGAAATATGCCATGAATGACTCCAAGTAATATCTATAAAATGAGCAAATACACAGCGGAAGATTTCTTTCGTACCTGAGAATAAACATGCTTTAAAGTGTCAACCAAAAGGTTGGTGATTTCATTAGTTTAACTTAAACAATCGTTTCCATCATTTTAATAGACCACAAGATTTCAGATTTCCATTTCTCATAAACATACGTCCCATGTATAGAGACAAAAATATCATTCATATGGATTGAACACCTGGTAACCGACATTAACAATATGCATATATAAGAATATCTCCATCATTCCGGGATCCTCCTTCGGACATGATATAAATTTCGAAGTACTAAAACATCCGGTACTTTGGATGGGGCTTGTTGGGCCCGATAGATCTATCTTTAGGATTCGCGTCAATTAGGGTGTCTGTTCCCTAATTCTTAGATTACCAGACTTAATAAAAAGGGGCATATTCGACTTCGATAATCCAACCATAGAATGTAGTTTCACGTACTTGTGTCAATTTCGTAAAACAGTTATAAAAGTTGCGCATGTATTCTCAGCCCAAAAATATAAAGGGTAAAAAGGCAAATGAAACTCACGATACTGTATTTTGTAGTAAAAATACATATGACGTCATTGAACAATGCAGGGTTGGCCTCGGATTTACGAACCTATATCAATTGTGTATATATTAATACGTATAATGTAAGTTACAAAATTTCATTTATTAATATGTATTATTTATATATTATAGTTTTGTAGAATTTATTCTAACCTTTATTTTAAAACGTATACTTATATTATATTTTAAGTTATATTTTATATATATATCGATTTTATGTATATATATATCTATAATGATTTACGTTTATATAAATAGTGACATTAATATATTTATATACATATATTTGTGGTTAGTATTGTATTTATGAAATTTTATTAGTTTGTTATGTGAATTATTAATACAATCCTAGTATATACCATAAGTATATATATAGTGTACAAAATATTTATTTGTTAAAATAATAATTTAGATAATAATGATTTACTAATAATAATAATAATTTTATTAATAATGATAATACTAATAGCAAAAAAAATGAAAATGATAACTGTTAATGATACTAATAATAATAACTCTAAAATAATATTAATACTAATACCATACTTATGTTAATAATAAGGGTTCTAATATTTATAAAATGATAAATGATAATCATAATAATACTAGTAAATATTAATGATGATACTGATAAATATGATATTATTAATTGTAAATGTACTGATGATACTATTATTTATAAACCGGTACAAATTCTAATATTGATGATAATAATATATTTTTATTTCCTTCATAATAATAATAATGATAATCATAATCATAATCCTAATGATGATAAAATACTAAAATGATAAGTTTATTACTAATAATAATATTATTAATACCTATCATAATAATAATAATAGTAATGTCTATAATACTTTCAAATATGATAACAAGTATGCTACTAATAATAACAATAACAATAACAATCAAAACAATCACAATAATAATAATAATACTAATAATAATTAATATATAATAACAATAATAAAATTAGAAAAGAAAACTACCTCACATGAAAAGAGTTTCAAAAAAAAAAAAAAGAAACTACCGTCCTCTGGAATCGATCTCGTGACCACATGCTCACACGCAAACACTCTCGACCATCCCACCAATTCTGATTCTCTGTACTAATATCGAATTTAAATTTTATATATAAACTGTTTTTCTTCTATTCCTCTTCTTCTCCACAAGTCTCATGGATTCAACAAAACATCAATAACCAAAAAAAAAAACAAAATCGGGGTTCCCTTTAAAGCTTCAAAACATTACAGAAAAAAAATAATTTGGGTTCTAAAATAAAAAAAAAAAACTAAAGGCCTACTGCAGCGTCGGTTCTTGGAACAAAAAAAAAATTGATTTCGTAATAGATAACATTATAGATAATGTTTATAACACGAAATAGTTTTCTAAACATGTATAAAAACTACTGGAATCGTCAATTTGATCAGAAACATATACACGAACGTGAATTTGTCTCAAGAACAATTGTTGACTTTTTTTAAACTAAACTTTGACTTCAAAATTCAAGATCGATATAAAGATTTGAGAGTTGAGATTTTGCAGATATTTTCAAAGAAAGATTTCTAACCTTTCTGCATTTTTAGATTTTGAAACATTATTCGAAATTGAATTAAGAGAAAAAAAAATTGGAGCGTGCAGAGAAGAAGAAAAAAAAATATCGATGTGCTCTTTAATCCCATTGAATTTCCTTTTTATTTGATTTGCAATTATACATAATCATGTTGTAATAATAGAGATCGGTTGATAAAAAATGGAGAAAATGTCAACACAGGTTCACGAGTTGGGAGCAGGAAAGAAACAAAAAAATAATAATAATAGAGATAAAGGATACAGAGGTCACGCGTATAATATAGATCCCTACTGTTTTTTTTAATTAAGAATAATAATATATAATAACAATACTATTAATATCTAATAATATTAATAAAATTAATAATAATGATAAATATAATATTAATGATAATAATAATTGTAAAAATGATAATAATAATAATAATAATAATACCATACTAATTATGATAATATTAATATTTTATCGATAATAATAATATTAGTAATAATAATCTAATATATACATCCAATTTCATCTTTATATGATATAAAGTGATATTATGAATACAAATATTGATATTTGACGATACAAATAACATTACTACAACAACTATATTTGTATTTAAATTTAATTTATTAATATCATCTATTATTATGTAATATTTAATAATTATGTAATATGTATTGTAACATATACTGAATATTATATATTTATGCATTTTAATATAAATATATTATAATATTTATTTACATACTAATTATATTATACTTATGTATGTAATTATGAAAAATATAAATGTTTTATATATGTAAGTATTATATATATTTATTAAAATAGTACATTATTTCATCATAGATATATTATAAATTTCTACATATACATAATATAATAATTATGTATAAAATCATATATATATAGTTATATTTATGTATATATGTATACTACCATATATATAAAATCATGTTTTAAATGTTGAGTAGATGATTAATTATGTATATTAAACAATTAACTACAAAGTATAACATTGTACATTTAATATTTTGATAACGTTGGTAAAATATGTTTGAATCATTTATATACAATATACTATATATATTCAAAATGAAAATCTTTAGTTATTAAATGTTATCTTTTATAATAACAAAATTACTTAATAGTTCATTAATACTAATATAATTAGTTTTATATATAATTATTTATATTTACATTCTTAGTTACAATTAAAGGTTCGTGAATAGTCGGAAATAGTTAAAGGTTAAATGTTATCATGAAATAGTTCAAACATAATGAGACTCGGTTTAATAGACTTTGCTTATCGAGTCGAATCATATAAGATTATGTTTAAATTTGGTCGAAAATTCCCGGGTCATCACAGTACCTACCCGTTAAAGAAATTTCGTCCCGAAATTTGAGTGAGGTCGTCATAGCTAACAATAAATATGTTTTCCTGACGAATATGAGTTGATAACTTGAGTTTTATCATCATTGAGTAATATGGATAAAAATAATTCGATTATTCGAAGAGTGCGAATGAAGCTATTCACAAAAGGATGAAATGAGAAACAAAGATTTGTTTTTAACTTTTGACGTAGTCAGGTTTGAATTTAGAAAATAAGGCGCGTCTTAACTTTTGACATTGCCTTGGTTGAATTCCGGAATTTAAGGGATTTAAAGAAAATCTTGAAGATCTATAAAATCTGATTCTTCGGGATTTATGGAAATTAAGATCTCTTTAATTAAATACGGTGATCTGCCCCGATTACTACGTCTGATATTTCCAGTATAAATTAAGCTCTTCCTTTCCATTATTCTCACCATTCTTATACTTTCTTTCTTAGTTCATACATCCAAAAGATTCTGAAAATGATTAATCCAGTTCTGATCCTTGTCCTCATCCTTACTATCGCAACAATCATTCTCCTTTTCCAACTTCCACCAGAGGAATCTGCTTTCTTCTACTTCGCCCTCAGGATTATAATGTTTTTAATTCTCCCGTGTCTTTATGTTGCGATAAACATTGATATACACGGTTTGTAATTTATGTGTTGTTATCGGACTTTATATTCTCCCTTATATTTCAAAGCTCTATGCTTTTGTTTTCTCTTCCCGACTTCAAGTCAAGCGAATAATGGTCCAGAATTTATAGATATAGAGTTTCGAATGATTATAATGTTCTAAGCATGAAGGAACGTGATAGCACGATTTGATTTTCAAATTTATCAACATCACGGAAGATAGAACCATCAAGAATACATTTTCTTGATTTGTTACGGAGTTAAGTAGGATGAAAGAGTTATGTAACATGGCACATGATGACGTTATGATCTGTGAATCATCACGTTTCATTTAGAAACTCAACATGACTTACTGTAATATAATCACGTTGATCAAATGTCATTATATTATACTAACTCATGCATCAGTTCCCATCATTACTTCAATAACATTCATATTTTAAGCTTGAAAATTTACAGAATATAGAAACTAACAGTTTCTATATGATGTAATACTGATAGCACGAAAAGATTAATGATTTCAGATAAGAATAGTTATAAAAATATCTCCAGAAATATGGAGGATATTTATAATGAAAGGTACGATAATATCTCAGAATATCTAAGATCAGAGGATGATAGAAACTATTGTCTGCAAGGGTTTAGAGTAAGGAGCAAGTTATTCACTATAGACTTTAGCAGACATTGAATTATTTGGATTCTTTGAAGTCAAACTTATTCTTTGTGATTTATCCAGCGCTTTCTTCATAGTTTCGCATAATCTGCTTTTCGGTACTATATTTTCTATTGAATGTTTCCAATATATTGATACACAGGAAGCACGAAGAGGTATATAATTTCGGACGAGAATATTTATGAAAATATCCTCAGAAATATCAAAGATATTGATGATGATATTTTGGAATTTCTAAGTTCGACGGTTGATGGAGAAAGATTTTCCGCAAGATTTTAACATGACTTCGGAGCAAGATATTATCTAAAGATTTCAACGGATCCGGAATTACCTGAATCCTTTGAATATAGGATTTGGTCCTTGTATTTGTCCTTGGTCTCCTTCATGGGTAACTCAATCTGTTTTTCAATACCCAATTTTCTATCGAGCGTTCCTAACACTCCTTTCTTTATCATCAAACTTTGGTCCGTTTAGACCATCTACCATTTTTCTGTTTCCACTGCATTTAATGCTATGATATCTGAATCATCGGTTATTAATCCGAGGTGGTTTCAGGAGAATTGTGTTTTTAGATGATTAAACGCTGATGGTAATATGATGGAATATGAAAGGTTACCTGGTAACAATAAAAGAGCACGCGTATATATAAACGTTATAATAAGGTTGTTTCGTACGAAAAGTCGAAGTTGACTTGTTGGAGCTGTGACAAAATTGGCTAATTTTGAAAAGGGATCGCAAAGTTGTTTTTGTTAATAAATGCCAAAGGATCTGACGCGGCTACGTGTTGAACTTTTACTCAATTGCCGAGAGTTTCTCAGGTGCATAACTATATGCATAAATCTTTCCTTCCGTAGATGAAGTGCGGTTGATTCATCCTATCGATTGAGGTGTTTTCAAGAATCATGAAAGGTTTGAACGCAGAATGTAATCATGAAGATACAAATGAGGTTTAAGACGAAATCAAGTGGCAAACTTGAAGAATTGTTTAGTTTCATATGTTATATTCAATATTTTAATTCATTTTAATTGTCCAATGTTATTAGTCCACAGTCGATAGTCCACAGTTGACAGTGCAATCATTCGTATATAGTTTAATATATAATATTTGAATTAATTAATACGTATCGTGACCCGTGTACATGTCTCAGACTCGATCACAACTCAAAGTATATATATTATTATAGAATCAACCTCAACCCTGTATAGAGAACTCGATCATTACTGCATATAGAGTGTCTATGGTGATTCCAAATAATATATATAGATGTGTCGATATGATATGTCAAAACCTCGTATACGTGTCCCGATATTTAAAGTGCGTAAAATAAATAACAGAAATTAAATGACGATAAATAAAGTGCGTAAAGTAAATAACAGAAATTAAATGACAATAAATAAAATTGCGAGAATATAAATTGCGATAAAATAAATTGCGATAAATAAATTGCGATAAATAAAATGTAATACGGAATTAACAGTTAGCTAGGAACAGTTAGCTAGGATTTTGTTAGCGTGGTTTCTTAATAAAATTTAATATTGTTAATTAGTCTGTTTCTAATCAATTTTTATTGTGTCCATTATTTCTTCATTATGCCACTTGTTGGATTCTGATAGGTCAAAATTCAAATATGAAATTGAATTTGAATGAAAATAGTTATTCTTTGGTGAACGGATAAGTATCCCGGTGGTTTTAAATAGGATAGTGAATAACTGTTGAATCAGATTCGAAGAATATACAGTGTAACTTATTAATGTGAAATTTAAATATTCCTCGGGTATTACCTACCGGTTAAAATATTTTTATTATTAACAGTTTGTACAAAAGAATTTTTAATTACAATCTTTATGAAAACATATATACATATATATTTTCTTCAGATGTAATCATGAATTTAATGAGTTAACATGATATTAAACTCATTTAGTTTTCAGTTGGAACTAGAATAAATAATCTCTAAAACATTAGAGATTACATAATCACCATGTCGAACGAAGATAACTGATGTAGAATGTCATGTAGAATGATGATTATACTCGAGGTATAGATTGAGATGTTGAGGCATGTGTAGTGACCCGAACTTTTCCATGTTTATATATATTAATTGAGATTGATGTTTAAATGATTAAATGTTTCCAACATGTTAAGCAATCAAACTTGTTAAGACTTGATTAATTGAAATAGGTTTCATATAGACAATTGACCACCCAAGTTGACCGGTGATTCACGAACGTTAAAACTTGTAA
Source organism: Rutidosis leptorrhynchoides (assembly GCF_046630445.1). Lineage (NCBI taxonomy): Eukaryota > Viridiplantae > Streptophyta > Magnoliopsida > Asterales > Asteraceae > Rutidosis > Rutidosis leptorrhynchoides. The sequence continues at coordinate 245,553,870 of NC_092343.1, forward strand.
AAAAAACTATATGATGACATATATATGGTTATATATATAGTTAACATGATATTATGATAAGTAAACATATCATTAATTATATTAACAATGAACTACATATGTAAAAACAAGACTACTAACTTAATGATTTTGAAACGAGACATATATGTAACGTTTATCGTTGTAACGACATTTAATGTATATATATCATATTAAGAGATATTCGTACATCATAATATCATGATAATATAATAATTTAAAATCTCTTTTGTTATTATAAACATTGGGTTAACAACATTTAACAAGATCGTTAACCTAAAGGTTTCAAAACAACACTTACATGTAACGACTAACGATGACTTAACGACTCAGTTAAAATGTATATACATGTAGTGTTTTAATATGTATTTATACACTTTTGAAAGACTTCAATACACTTATCAAAATACTTCTACTTAACAAAAATGCTTACAATTACATTCTCGTTCAGTTTCATCAACAATTCTACTCGTATGCACCCGTATTCGTACTCGTACAATACACAGCTTTTAGATGTATGTACTATTGGTATATACACTCCAATGATCAGCTCTTAGCAGCCCATGTGAGTCACCTAACACATGTGGGAACCATCATTTGCCAACTAGCATGAAATATCTCATAAGATTACAAAAAATATGAGTAATCATTCATGACTTATTTACATGAAAACAAAATTACATATCCTTTATATCTAATCCATACACCAACGACCAAAAACACCTACAAACACTTTCATTCTTCAATTTTCTTCATCTAATTGAACTCTCTCAAGTTCTATCTTCAAGTTCTAAGTGTTCTTCATAAATTCCAAAAGTTCTAGTTTCATAAAATCAAGAATACTTTCAAGTTTGCTAGCTCACTTCCAATCTTGTAAGGTGATCATCCAACCTCAAGAAATCTTTGTTTCTTACAGTAGGTTATCATTCTAATACAAGGTAATAATCATATTCAAACTTTGGTTCAATTTCTATAACTATAACAATCTTATTTCAAGTGATGATCTTACTTGAACTTGTTTTCGTGTCATGATTTTGCTTCAAGAACTTTGAGCCATCCAAGGATCCATTGAAGCTAGATCCATTTTTCTCTTTTCCAGTAGGTTCATCCAAGGAACTTAAGGTAGTAATGATGTTCATAACATCATTCGATTCATACATATAAAGCTATCTTATTCGAAGGTTTAAACTTGTAATCACTAGAACATAGTTTAGTTAATTCTAAACTTGTTCGCAAACAAAAGTTAATCCTTCTAACTTGACTTTTAAAATCAACTAAACACATGTTCTATATCTATATGATATGCTAACTTAATGATTTAAAACCTGGAAACACGAAAAACACCGTAAAACCGGATTTACGCCGTCGTAGTAACACCGCGGGCTGTTTTGGGTTAGTTAATTAAAAACTATGATAAACTTTGATTTAAAAGTTGTTATTCTGAGAAAATGATTTTTATTATGAACATGAAACTATATCCAAAAATTATGGTTAAACTCAAAGTGGAAGTATGTTTTCTAAAATGGTCATCTAGACGTCGTTCTTTCGACTGAAATGACTACCTTTACAAAAACGACTTGTAACTTATTTTTCCGACTAGAAACCTATACTTTTTTTGTTTAGATTCATAAAATAGAGTTCAATATGAAACCATAGCAATTTGATTCACTCAAAACGGATTTAAAATGAAGAAGTTATGGGTAAAACAAGATTGGATAATTTTTCTCATTTTAGCTACGTGAAAATTGGTAACAAATCTATTCCAACCATAACTTAATCAACTTGTATTATATATTATGTAATCTTGAGATACCATAGACACGTATACAATGTTTCGACCTATCATGTCGACACATCTATATATATTTCGGAACAACCATAGACACTCTATATGTGAATGTTGGAGTTAGCTATACAGGGTTGAGGTTGATTCCAAAATATATATAGTTTGAGTTGTGATCAATACTGAGATACGTATACACTGGGTCGTGGATTGATTCAAGATAATATTTATCGATTTATTTCTGTACATCTAACTGTGGACAACTAGTTGTAGGTTACTAACGAGGACAGCTGACTTAATAAACTTAAAACATCAAAATATATTAAAAGTGTTGTAAATATATTTTGAACATACTTTGATATATATGTATATATTGTTATAGGTTCGTGAATCAACCAGTGGCCAAGTCTTACTTCCCGACGAAGTAAAAATCTGTGAAAGTGAGTTATAGTCCCACTTTTAAAATCTAATATTTTTGGGATGAGAATACATGCAGGTTTTATAAATGATTTACAAAATAGACACAAGTACGTGAAACTACATTCTATGGTTGAATTATCGAAATCGAATATGCCCCTTTTTATTAAGTCTGGTAATCTAAGAATTAGGGAACAGACACCCTAATTGACGCGAATCCTAAAGATAGATCTACTGGGCCTAACAAACCCCATCCAAAGTACCGGATGCTTTAGTACTTCGAAATTTATATCATATCCGAAGGGTGTCCCGGAATGATGGGGATATTCTTATATATGCATCTTGTTATTGTCGATTACCAGGTGTTCACCATATGAATGATTTTTATCTCTATGTATGGGATGTGTATTGAAATATGAAATCTTGTGGTCTATTGTTACGATTTGATATATATAGGTTAAACCTATAACTCACCAACATTTTTGTTGACGTTTTAAGCATGTTTATTCTCAGGTGATTATTAAGAGCTTCCGCTGTCGCATACTTAAATAAGGACAAGATTTGGAGTCCATGCTTGTATGATATTGTGTAAAAACTGCATTCAAGAAACTTATTTTGTTGTAACATATTTGTATTGTAAACCATTATGTAATGGTCGTGTGTAAACAGGATATATTAGATTATCATTATTTGATAATCTACGTAAAGCTTTTTAAACCTTTATTGATGAAATAAAGGTTATGGTTTGTTTAAAAATGAATGCAGTCTTTGAAAAACGTCTCATATAGAGGTCAAAACCTCGCAACGAAATCAATTAATATGGAACGTTTTTAATCAATAAGAACGGGACATTTCAGTTGGTATCCGAGCGTTGGTCTTAGAGAACCAGAAAATTTGCATTAGTGTGTCTTATCGAGTTTGTTAGGATGCATTAGTGAGTCTGGACTTCGACCGTGTTTTCTTTAAAAATGATTGCTTAACATTTTTGTTGGAAACTATATATTTTTAACATATGAATATTATGTGATATATTAATCTCTTAACGTGTTTGATATTATGTGATAGATGTCTACCTCTAGAACAAGTCCCATTGACTCACCTAATAATAATGAAGAGTCAAATGTAAATTGGAATAATTTGTGGACTGATTCACAAGTTCCCGAAGAGGAACCGGAAGAAGAGTCGGAACCGGAAGAAGAATCGGAACCGGAAGAAGAATCGGAACCGGATGAAGAAATAGAACCGGTGGGGGAAATAATAAAACGGTTAAGTAAAAGAAAATCCTCAACCAACCGACCAAAGTTAATTATGGTCAATGGTGTTTCCGCCAAGGAAGCAAAATATTGGGAGGATTACCAATTCTCCGATGAATCGGATTCCGACGAGAATTCCGATGATGTTATAGAAATTACCCCAACTGAATTTAAAAAGGCAAAAGAAAATAATAAGGGAAAGGGCATAAAAATAGAGAAATCTAATTCCAACCCCGATGAACTTTATATGTATCGTCAACCCCCGAAGTCCTTAAGTTGTAACAATGACCCGGGAACCTCTAAACCACCAGGTTTTTCTAAACCAATGTGGACAACGACGGTTCGTATTAGGGGAACATCATATATCCCTAGAAACTTGGCAAAACGAACCAAAACCGAAGAAGAAGAAACGAGCGAGTCGGAATAAGATAGTTGTATTCGTGTGGTGTAATATATGGAATATAGTGTTCTTATGCTTTATGATATATGTAAAAATTGCTTGTATTAATAAGTATTTTTTTTTATGAATCTAACTCTTGTCTATTTTACAGTTTAAAAATACAAAATGGATAGACAACCCAATATTTTAAGAGACCTACCCGGAGACATGATTGATGAAATCTTGTCTAGAGTCGGCCAGAATTCTTCGGCACAACTATTTAAGGCGAGATCAGTTTGTAAGACATTCGAAGAACGTTCCAAGAATGTCTTGGTTTATAAGAGACTTTCGTTTGAAAGATGGGGGATATCACATTGGGAAACCCATAAGTTACGATGTGTTTACTTTGACGCATATATTGCGGGGAACCCAAATGCTATTTTACGCAACGGGTTAAGAAATTATTTTGACTCAATATATCCGAATATTGGACTTCGTGATTTAGAAAAAGCGGCTAACATGCAACATAAAGAAGCATGTTATGCTTACGGATTAGTAATGTTCGCTTCTCACCAAAGTGAGAACAAGAACATCGGGCTACAACTATTAAACAAAACGTTTCCACAAGTGACGGAGTCGGTAATTGGGGTAAGAAATGAGGTTTTTAGATTATTACGGGACTGTTGGACATTACGTAACCCTCGTCCCTTTGATGACGTTACAACACGCTGTCTTATCAACGGCCATAACGGTTATGTTGCACAAGACCAAGGATGGGAAGTAGTCCTAGTAAAACCAGAATGCATGACTTGTTTCTGGACGTATGAATTACGTGTATTTATTGCCTTTGCTGAACGACTTGTGTACTAGCTAGAATTGTCTTCACAACTATCTTGTATCAAAGTTATTGTGTGCTATATTTCATGCTTTATGTAAAATAAGCGGTATTGTAAGTTTGTAAAATATTGTATAAAAGTTTGAACGCGAAATATTATTATAATCAGTTTTTCATATAGAATTGTAGTAGTTGAATTGTATATTAGCTACTAAGTATGAACTTAACGGGTAGGTACTACCCGAATTTAAACTTATAAAACGCTAATATGAAGAAAAAGCTTTTATAAATGAGTTCATATTATGCTACGAAATACTATTAACTACTCTTAATATTCTGTATGATTAACTTGTTCCATTTAACTATTTTGAAGGAAATGGCACCGACTACTCGACACACCGTGAATATGAATGAAGAGGAATTCCGTACTTTTCTAGCTTCAAACATAGCCGCAGTACAGGCTGCGCTACATACCAACAATAACCTTGGATCTAGCAGTACAGGAAATCGTGTAGGATGCACCTACAAAGAATTCACTGCCTGCAAACCTTTGGAATTTGATGGAACCGAAGGACCGATCGGATTGAAACGGTGGACCGAGAAGGTTGAATCGGTGTTTGCCATAAGTAAGTGTACTGAAGAGGACAAAGTGAAGTACGCTACGCATACCTTCACAGGTTCTGCGTTAACATGGTGGAATACCTATCTAGAGCAAGTGGGACAAGATGATGCGTACGCACTACCGTGGTCAGCATTCAAGCACTTGATGAACGAGAAGTACCGTCCCAGAACCGAGGTCAATAAGCTCAAGACAGAACTTAGAGGGTTACGAACCCAAGGATTTGATATTACCACGTACGAAAGACGATTCACAGAATTGTGCCTATTGTGTCCGGGAGCATTCGAAGATGAGGAAGAGAAGATCGACGCGTTTGTGAAAGGATTACCGGAAAGAATCCAAGAAGATATAAGTTCACACGAGCCCGCCTCCATACAACAGGCATGTAGAATGGCTCACAAACTAGTGAACCAGATTGAAGAAAGAATTAAAGAACAGACTGCTGAAGAGGCCAATGTGAAGCAAGTCAAAAGAAAGTGGGAGGAAAACGGTGATAAGAATCACCAATACAACAACAACAGCAATTACAACAATAATCGCAACAATTATCCCAACAATCGCAACATCAATCGCAACTACAACAAACGGCCTAACAACAACAACAACAACAACAACAACAACAACAGCAACTACAACAATCATCCCAATAACAATAATAACCGCAACAACAACAACAATCAGAAACAACTATGCCAAAGGTGTGAAAAGAATCACTCGGGGTTCTGCACCAAATTTTGCAACAAGTGTAAAAGAAATGGTCATAGCGCGGCGAAGTGTGAGGTCTACGGACCAGGGGTTAATAGAACGAAAGGAACAAATGGTGTCGGAACGAGTAATGGCGGAGCAAGTAGTGTCGGAGCAAGTTATGCCAATGTAGTTTGTTATAAATGTGGAAAACCAGGCCACATTATTAGAAATTGCCCGAACCAGGAGAACACGAATGGACAAGGCCGTGGAAGAGTTTTCAATATTAATGCGGTAGAGGCACAGGAAGACCCGGAGCTTGTTACGGGTACGTTTCTTATTGACAATAAATCTGCTTACGTTTTATTTGATTCGGGTGCGGATAGAAGCTATATGAGTAGAGATTTTTGTGCTAAATTAAGTTGTCCATTGACGCCTTTGGATAGTAAATTTTTACTCGAATTAGCAAATGGTAAATTAATTTCAGCAGATAATATATGTCGGAATCGAGAAATTAAACTGGTTAGCGAAACATTTAAGATTGATTTGATACCAGTAGAGTTAGGGAGTTTTGATGTGATAATCGGTATGGACTGGTTGAAAGAAGTGAAAGCGGAGATCGTTTGTTACAAAAATGCAATTCGCATTATACGAGAAAAAGGAAAACCCTTAATGGTGTACGGAGAAAAGGGCAACACGAAGCTACATCTTATTAGTAATTTGAAGGCACAAAAACTAATAAGAAAAGGTTGCTATGCTGTTCTAGCACACGTCGAGAAAGTACAAACTGAAGAAAAGAGCATCAATGATGTTCCCATTGCAAAAGAATTTCCCGATGTATTTCCGAAAGAATTACCGGGATTACCCCCACATCGATCCGTTGAATTTCAAATAGATCTTGTACCAGGAGCTGCACCAATAGCTCGTGCTCCTTACAGACTCGCACCCAGCGAGATGAAAGAACTGCAAAGCCAATTACAAGAACTTTTAGAGCGTGGTTTCATTCGACCAAGCACATCACCGTGGGGAGCTCCTGTTTTGTTTGTCAAGAAGAAAGATGGTACATTCAGGTTGTGTATCGACTACCGAGAGTTGAACAAACTTACCATCAAGAACCGCTACCCACTACCGAGAATCGACGACTTATTTGATCAACTACAAGGCTCGTCTGTTTATTCAAAGATTGACTTACGTTCCGGGTATCATCAAATGCGGGTGAAAGAAGATGATATTCCAAAGACTGCTTTCAGAACACGTTACGGTCATTACGAGTTTATGGTCATGCCGTTTGGTTTAACTAATGCACCAGCTGTGTTCATGGACCTTATGAACTGTAGTGACCCGAACTTTTCCATGTTTATATATATTAATTGAGATTGATATTTACATGATTAAATGTTTCCAACATGTTAAGCAATCAAACTTGTTAAGACTTGATTAATTGAAATAGGTTTCATATAGACAATTGACCACCCAAGTTGACCGGTGATTCACGAACGTTAAAACTTGTAAAAACTATATGATGACATATAATGGATATATATATATATAGTTAACATGATACTATGATAAGTAAACATATCATTAAGTATATTAACAATGAACTACATATGTAAAAACAAGACTACTAACTTAATGATTTTTAAACGAGACATATATGTAACGATTATCGTTGTAAAGACATTTAATGTATATATATCATATTAAGAGATATTCATACATGATAATATCATGATAATATAATAATTTAAAATCTCATTTGATATTATAAACATTGGGTTAACAACATTTAACAAGATCGTTAACCTAAAGGTTTCAAAACAACACTTACATGTAACGACTAACGATGACTTAACGACTCAGTTAAAATGTATATACATGTAGTGTTTTAATATGTATTTATACACTTTTGAAAGACTTCAATACACTTATCAAAATACTTTTACTTAACAAAAATGCTTACAATTACATCCTCGTTCAGTTTCATCAACAATTCTACTCGTATGCACCCGTATTCGTACTCGTACAATACACAGCTTTTAGATGTATGTACTATTGGTATATACACTCCAATGATCAGCTCTTAGCAGCCCATGTGAGTCACCTAACACATGTGGGAACCATCATTTGGCAACTAGCATGAAATATCTCATAAAATTACAAAAATATGAGTAATCATTCATGACTTATTTACATGAAAACAAAATTACATATCCTTTATATCTAATCCATACACCAACGACCAAGAACACCTACAAACACTTTCATTCTTCAATTTTCTTCATCTAATTGATCTCTCTCAAGTTCTATCTTCAAGTTCTAAGTGTTCTTCATAAATTCCAAAAGTTCTAGTTTCATAAAATCAAGAATACTTTCAAGTTTGCTAGCTCACTTCCAATCTTGTAAGGTGATCATCCAACCTCAAGAAATCTTTGTTTCTTACAGTAGGTTATCATTCTAATACAAGGTAATAATCATATTCAAACTTTGGTTCAATTTCTATAACTATAACAATCTTATTTCAAGTGATGATCTTACTTGAACTTGTTTTCGTGTCATGATTCTGCTTCAAGAACTTTGAGCCATCCAAGGATCCATTGAAGCTAGATCCATTTTTCTCTTTTCCAGTAGGTTCATCCAAGGAACTTAAGGTAGTAATGATGTTCATAACATCATTCGATTCATACATATAAAGCTATCTTATTCGAAGGTTTAAACTTGTAATCACTAGAACATAGTTTAGTTAATTCTAAACTTGTTCGCAAATAAAAGTTAATCCTTCTAACTTGACTTTTAAAATCAACTAAACACATGATCTATATCTATATGATATGCTAACTTAATGATTTAAAACCTGGAAACACGAAAAACACCGTAAAACCGGATTTACGCCGTCGTAGTAACACCGCTGGCTGTTTTGGGTTAGTTAATTAAAAACTATGATAAACTTTGATTTAAAAGTTGTTATTCTGAGAAAATGATTTTTATTATGAACATGAAACTATATCCAAAAATTATGGTTAAACTCAAAGTGGAAGTATGTTTTCTAAAATGGTCATCTAGACGTCGTTCTTTCGACTGAAATGACTACCTTTACAAAAACGACTTGTAACTTATTTTTCCGACTATAAACCTATACTTTTTCTGTTTAGATTCATAAAATAGAGTTCAATATGAAACCATAGCAATTTGATTCACTCAAAACGGATTTAAAATGAAGAAGTTATGGGTAAAACAAGATTGGATAATTTTTCTCATTTTAGCTACGTGAAAATTGGTAACAAATCTATTCCAACCATAACTTAATCAACTTGTATTGTATATTATGTAATCTTGAGATACCATAGACACGTATACAATGTTTCGACCTATCATGTCGACACATCTATATATATTTCGGAACAACCATAGACACTCTATATGTGAATGTTGGAGTTAGCTATACAGGGTTGAGGTTGATTCCAAAATATATATAGTTTGAGTTGTGATCAATACTGAGATACGTATACACTGGGTCGTGGATTGATTCAAGATAATATTTATCGATTTATTTCTGTACATCTAACTGTGGACAACTAGTTGTAGGTTACTAACGAGGACAACTGACTTAATAAACTTAAAACATCAAAATATATTAAAAGTGTTGTAAATATATTTTGAACATACTTTGATATATATGTATATATTGTTATAGGTTCGTGAATCAACCAGTGGCCAAGTCTTACTTCCCGACGAAGTAAAAATCTGTGAAAGTGAGTTATAGTCCCATTTTTAAAATCTATTATTTTCGGGATGAGAATACATGCAGGTTTTATAAATGATTTACAAAATAGACACAAGTACGTGAAACTACATTCTATGGTTGAATTATCGAAATCGAATATGCCCCTTTTTATTAAGTCTGGTAATCTAAGAATTAGGGAACAGACACCCTAATTGACGCGAATCCTAAAGATAGATCTATTGGGCCTAACAAACCCCATCCAAAGTACCGGATGCTTTAGTACTTCGAAATTTATATCATATCCGAAGGGTGTCCCGGAATGATGGGGATATTCTTATATATGCATCTTGTTATTGTCGGTTACCAGGTGTTCACCATATGAATGATTTTTATCTCTATGTATGGGATGTGTATTGAAATATGAAATCTTGTGGTCTATTGTTACGATTTGATATATATAGGTTAAACCTATAACTCACCAACATTTTTGTTGACGTTTTAAGCATGTTTATTCTCAGGTGATTATTAAGAGCTTCCGCTGTCGCATACTTAAATAAGGACAAGATTTGGAGTCCATGCTTGTATGATATTGTGTAAAAACTGCATTCAAGAAACTTATTTTGTTGTAACATATTTGTATTGTAAACCATTATGTAATGGTCGTGTGTAAACAGGATATTTTAGATTATCATTATTTGATAATCTACGTAAAGCTTTTTAAACCTTTATTGATGAAATAAAGGTTATGGTTTGTTTAAAAATGAATGCAGTCTTTGAAAAACGTCTCATATAGAGGTCAAAACCTCGCAACGAAATCAATTAATATGGAACGTTTTTAATCAATAAGAACGGGACATTTCAGTTGGTATCAGAGCGTTGGTCTTAGAGAACCAGAAAATTTGCATTAGTGTGTCTTATCGAGTTGTTAGGATGCATTAGTGAGTCTGGACTTCGACCGTGTTTTCTTTAAAAATGATTGCTTAACATTTTTGTTGGAAACTATATATTTTTAACATATGAATATTATGTGATATATTAATCTCTTAACGTGTTTGATATTATGTGATAGATGTCTACCTCTAGAACAAGTCCCATTGACTCACCTAATAATAATGAAGAGTCAAATGTAAATTGGAATGATTTGTGGACTGATTCACAAGTTCCCGAAGAGGAACCGGAAGAAGAGTCGGAACCGGAAGAAGAATCGGAACCGGAAGAAGAATCGGAACCGGATGAAGAAATAGAACCGGTGGGGGAAATAATAAAACGGTTAAGTAAAAGAAAATCCTCAACCAACCGACCAAAGTTAATTATGGTCAATGGTGTTTCCGCCAAGGAAGCAAAATATTGGGAGGATTACCAATTCTCCGATGAATCGGATTCCGACGAGAATTCCGATGATGTTATAGAAATTACCCCAACTGAATTTAAAAAGGCAAAAGAAAATAATAAGGGAAAGGGCATAAAAATAGAGAAATCTAATTCCAACCCCGATGAACTTTATATGTATCGTCAACCCCCGAAGTCCTTAAGTTGTAACAATGACCCGGGAACCTCTAAACCACCAGGTTTTTCTAAACCAATGTGGACAACGACGGCTCGTATTAGGGGAACATCATATATCCCTAGAAACATGGCAAAACGAACCAAAACCGAAGAAGAAGAAACGAGCGAGTCGGAATAAGATAGTTGTATTCGTGTGGTGTAATATATGTAATATAGTGTTCTTATGCTTTATGATATATGTAAAAATTGCTTGTATTAATAAGTATTTTTTTATGAATCTAACTCTTGTCTATTTTACAGTTTAAAAACACAAAATGGATAGACAACCCAATATTTTAAGAGACCTACCCGGAGACATGATTGATGAAATCTTGTCTAGAGTCGGCCAGAATTCTTTGGCACAACTATTTAAGGCGAGATCAGTTTGTAAGACATTCGAAGAACGTTCCAAGAATGTCTTGGTTTATAAGAGACTTTCGTTTGAAAGATGGGGGATATCACATTGGGAAACCCATAAGTTACGATGTGTTTACTTTGACGCATATATTGCGGGGAACCCAAATGCTATTTTACGCAACGGGTTAAGAAATTATTTTGACTCAATATATCCGAATATTGGACTTCGTGATTTAGAAAAAGCGGCTAACATGCAACATAAAGAAGCATGTTATGCTTACGGATTAGTAATGTTCGCTTCTCACCAAAGTGAGAACAAGAACATCGGGCTACAACTATTAAACAAAACGTTTCCACAAGTGACGGAGTCGGTAATTGGGGTAAGAAATGAGGTTTTTAGATTATTACGGGACTGTTGGACATTACGTAACCCTCGTCCCTTTGATGACGTTACAACACGCTGTCTTATCAACGGCCATAACGGTTATGTTGCACAAGACCAAGGATGGGAAGTAGTCCTAGTAAAACCAGAATGCATGACTTGTTTCTGGACGTATGAATTACGTGTCTTTATTGCCTTTGCTGAACGACTTGTGTACTAGCTAGAATTGTCTTCACAACTATCTTGTATCAAAGTTATTGTGTACTATATTTCATGCTTTATGTAAAATAAGCGGTATTGTAAGTTTGTAAAATATTGTATAAAAGTTTGAATGCGAAATATTATTATAATCAGTTTTTCATATAGAATTGTAGTAGTTGAATTGTATATTAGCTACTAAGTATGAACTTAACGGGTAGGTACTACCCGAATTTAAACTTATAAAACGCTAATATGAAGAAAAAGCTTTTATAAATGAGTTCATATTATGCTACGAAATACTATTAACTACTCTTAATATTCTGTATGATTAACTTGTTCCATTTAACTATTTTGAAGGAAATGGCACCGACTACTCGACACACCGTGAATATGAATGAAGAGGAATTCCGTACTTTTCTAGCTTCAAACATAGCCGCAGTACAGGCTGCGCTACATACCAACAATAACCTTGGATCTAGCAGTACAGGAAATCGTGTAGGATGCACCTACAAAGAATTCACTGCCTGTAAACCTTTGGAATTTGATGGAACCGAAGGACCGATCGGATTGAAACGGTGGACCGAGAAGGTCGAATCGGTGTTTGCCATAAGTAAGTGTACTGAAGAGGACAAAGTGAAGTATGCTACGCATACCTTCACAGGTTCTGCGTTAACATGGTGGAATACCTATCTAGAGCAGGTGGGACAAGACGATGCGTACGCACTACCGTGGTCAGCATTCAAGCACTTGATGAACGAGAAGTACCGTCCCAGGACCGAGGTCAATAAGCTCAAGACAGAACTTAGAGGGTTACGAACCCAAGGATTTGATATTACCACGTATGAAAGACGATTCACAGAATTGTGCCTATTGTGTCCGGGAGCGTTCGAAGATGAGGAAGAGAAGATCGACGCGTTTGTGAAAGGATTACCGGAAAGAATCCAAGAAGATATAAGTTCACACGAGCCCGCCTCCATACAACAGGCATGTAGAATGGCTCACAAACTAGTGAACCAGATTGAAGAAAGAATTAAAGAACAGACTGCTGAAGAGGCCAATGTGAAGCAAGTCAAAAGAAAGTGGGAGGAAAACGGTGATAAGAATCACCAATACAACAACAACAGCAATTACAACAATAATCGCAACAATTATCCCAACAATCGCAACATCAATCGCAACTACAACAAACGGCCCAACAACAACAACAACAACTATAACAATCATCCCAACAACAATAATAACCGCAACAACAACAACAATCAGAAGCAGCTATGCCAAAGGTGTGAAAAGAATCACTCGGGGTTCTGCACCAAATTTTGCAACAAGTGTAAAAGAAATGGTCATAGTGCGGCGAAGTGTGAGGTCTACGGACCAGGGGTTAATAGAACGAAAGGAACAAATGGTGTCGGAACGAGTAATGGCGGAGCAAGTAGTGTCGGAGCAAGTTATGCCAATCTAGTTTGTTATAAATGTGGAAAACCGGGCCACATTATTAGAAATTGCCCGAACCAGGAGAACACGAATGGACAAGGCCGCGGAAGAGTTTTCAATATTAATGCGGCAGAGGCACAAGAAGACCCGGAGCTTGTTACGGGTACGTTTCTTATTGACAATAAATCTGCTTACGTTTTATTTGATTCGGGTGCGGATAGAAGCTATATGAGTAGAGATTTTTGTGCTAAATTAAGTTGTCCATTGACGCCTTTGGATAGTAAATTTTTACTCGAATTAGCAAATGGTAAATTAATTTCAGCAGATAATATATGTCGGAATCGAGAAATTAAACTGGTTAGCGAAACATTTAAGATTGATTTGATACCAGTAGAGTTAGGGAGTTTTGATGTGATAATCGGTATGGACTGGTTGAAAGAAGTGAAAGCGGAGATCGTTTGTTACAAAAATGCAATTCGCATTATACGAGAAAAAGGAAAACCCTTAATGGTGTACGGAGAAAAGGGCAACACGAAGCTACATCTTATTAGTAATTTGAAGGCACAAAAACTAATAAGAAAAGGTTGCTATGCTGTTCTAGCACACGTCGAGAAAGTACAAACTGAAGAAAAGAGCATCAATGATGTTCCCATTGCAAAAGAATTTCCCGATGTATTTCCGAAAGAATTACCGGGATTACCCCCACATCGATCCGTTGAATTTCAAATAGATCTTGTACCAGGAGCTGCACCAATAGCTCGTGCTCCTTACAGACTCGCACCCAGCGAGATGAAAGAACTGCAAAGCCAATTACAAGAACTTTTGGAGCGTGGTTTCATTCGACCAAGCACATCACCGTGGGGAGCTCCTGTTTTGTTTGTCAAGAAGAAAGATGGTACATTCAGGTTGTGTATCGACTACCGAGAGTTGAACAAACTTACCATCAAGAACCGCTACCCACTACCGAGAATCGACGACTTATTTGATCAACTACAAGGCTCGTCTGTTTATTCAAAGATTGACTTACGTTCCGGGTATCATCAAATGCGGGTGAAAGAAGATGATATTCCAAAGACTGCTTTCAGAACACGTTACGGTCATTACGAGTTTATGGTCATGCCGTTTGGTTTAACTAATGCACCAGCTGTGTTCATGGACCTTATGAACCGAGTGTGTGGACCATACCTTGACAAGTTTGTCATTGTTTTCATTGATGACATACTTATTTACTCAAAGAATGACCAAGAACACGGTGAACATTTGAGAAAGGTGTTAGAAGTATTGAGGAAGGAAGAATTGTACGCTAAGTTTTCAAAGTGTGCATTTTGGTTGGAAGAAGTTCAATTCCTCGGTCACATAGTGAACAAAGAAGGTATTAAGGTGGATCCGGCAAAGATAGAAACTGTTGAAAAGTGGGAAACCCCGAAAACTCCGAAACACATACGCCAGTTTTTAGGACTAGCTGGTTACTATAGAAGGTTCATCCAAGACTTTTCCAGAATAGCAAAACCCTTGACTGCATTAACGCATAAAGGGAAGAAATTTGAATGGAATGATGAACAAGAGAAAGCGTTTCAGTTATTGAAGAAAAAGCTAACTACGGCACCTATATTGTCATTGCCTGAAGGGAATGATGATTTTGTGATTTATTGTGATGCATCAAAGCAAGGTCTCGGTTGTGTATTAATGCAACGAACGAAGGTGATTGCTTATGCGTCTAGACAATTGAAGATTCACGAACAAAATTATACGACGCATGATTTGGAATTAGGCGCGGTTGTTTTTGCATTAAAGACTTGGAGGCACTACTTATATGGGGTCAAAAGTATTATATATACCGACCACAAAAGTCTTCAACACATATTTAATCAGAAACAACTGAATATGAGGCAGCGTAGGTGGATTGAATTATTGAATGATTACGACTTTGAGATTCGTTACCACCCGGGGAAGGCAAATGTGGTAGCCGATGCCTTGAGCAGGAAGGACAGAGAACCCATTCGAGTAAAATCTATGAATATAATGATTCATAATAACATTACTACTCAAATAAAGGAGGCGCAACAAGGAGTTTTAAAAGAGGGAAATTTAAAGGATGAAATACCCAAAGGATCGGAGAAGCATCTTAATATTCGGGAAGACGGAACCCGGTATAGGGCTGAAAGGATTTGGGTACCAAAATTTGGAGATATGAGAGAAATGGTACTTAGAGAAGCTCATAAAACCAGATACTCAATACATCCTGGAACGGGGAAGATGTACAAGGATCTCAAGAAACATTTTTGGTGGCCGGGTATGAAAGCCGATGTTGCTAAATACGTAGGAGAATGTTTGACGTGTTCTAAGGTCAAAGCTGAGCATCAGAAACCATCAGGTCTACTTCAACAACCCGAAATCCCAGAATGGAAATGGGAAAACATTACCATGGATTTCATCACTAAATTGCCAAGGACTGCAAGTGGTTTTGATACTATTTGGGTAATAGTTGATCGTCTCACCAAATCAGCACACTTCCTACCAATAAGAGAAGATGACAAGATGGAGAAGTTAGCACGACTGTATTTGAAGGAAGTCGTCTCCAGACATGGAATACCAATCTCTATTATCTCTGATAGGGATGGCAGATTTATTTCAAGATTCTGGCAGACATTACAGCAAGCATTAGGAACTCGTCTAGACATGAGTACTGCCTATCATCCACAAACTGATGGGCAGAGCGAAAGGACGATACAAACGCTTGAAGACATGCTACGAGCATGTGTTATTGATTTCGGAAACAGTTGGGATCGACATCTACCGTTAGCAGAATTTTCCTACAACAACAGCTACCATTCAAGCATTGAGATGGCGCCGTTTGAAGCACTTTATGGTAGAAAGTGCAGGTCTCCGATTTGTTGGAGTGAAGTGGGGGATAGACAGATTACGGGTCCGGAGATTATACAAGAAACTACCGAGAAGATCATCCAAATTCAACAACGGTTGAAAACTGCCCAAAGTCGACAAAAGAGCTACGCTGACATTAAAAGAAAAGATATAGAATTTGAAATTGGAGAGATGGTCATGCTTAAAGTTGCACCTTGGAAAGGCGTTGTTCGATTTGGTAAACGAGGGAAATTAAATCCAAGGTATATTGGACCATTCAAGATTATTGATCGTGTCGGACCAGTAGCTTACCGACTAGAGTTACCTCAACAACTCGCGGCTGTACATAACACTTTCCACGTCTCGAATTTAAAGAAATGTTTTGCTAAAGAAGATCTCACTATTCCGTTAGATGAAATCCAAATCAACGAAAAACTTCAATTCATCGAAGAACCCGTCGAAATAATGGATCGTGAGGTTAAAAGACTTAAGCAAAACAAGATACCAATTGTTAAGGTTCGATGGAATGCTCGTAGAGGACCCGAGTTCACCTGGGAGCGTGAAGATCAGATGAAGAAGAAATACCCGCATCTATTTCCAGAAGATTCGTCAACACCTTCAACAGCTTAAAATTTCGGGACGAAATTTATTTAACGGGTAGGTACTGTAGTGACCCGAACTTTTCCATGTTTATATATATTAATTGAGATTGATATTTACATGATTAAATGTTTCCAACATGTTAAGCAATCAAACTTGTTAAGACTTGATTAATTGAAATAGGTTTCATATAGACAATTGACCACCCAAGTTGACCGGTGATTCACGAACGTTAAAACTTGTAAAAACTATATGATGACATATAATGGATATATATATATATAGTTAACATGATACTATGATAAGTAAACATATCATTAAGTATATTAACAATGAACTACATATGTAAAAACAAGACTACTAACTTAATGATTTTTAAACGAGACATATATGTAACGATTATCGTTGTAAAGACATTTAATGTATATATATCATATTAAGAGATATTCATACATGATAATATCATGATAATATAATAATTTAAAATCTCATTTGATATTATAAACATTGGGTTAACAACATTTAACAAGATCGTTAACCTAAAGGTTTCAAAACAACACTTACATGTAACGACTAACGATGACTTAACGACTCAGTTAAAATGTATATACATGTAGTGTTTTAATATGTATTTATACACTTTTGAAAGACTTCAATACACTTATCAAAATACTTCTACTTAACAAAAATGCTTACAATTACATCCTCGTTCAGTTTCATCAACAATTCTACTCGTATGCACCCGTATTCGTACTCGTACAATACACAGCTTTTAGATGTATGTACTATTGGTATATACACTCCAATGATCAGCTCTTAGCAGCCCATGTGAGTCACCTAACACATGTGGGAACCATCATTTGGCAACTAGCATGAAATATCTCATAAAATTACAAAAATATGAGTAATCATTCATGACTTATTTACATGAAAACAAAATTACATATCCTTTATATCTAATCCATACACCAACGACCAAGAACACCTAAAAACACTTTCATTCTTCAATTTTCTTCATCTAATTGATCTCTCTCAAGTTCTATCTTCAAGTTCTAAGTGTTCTTCATAAATTCCAAAAGTTCTAGTTTCATAAAATCAAGAATACTTTCAAGTTTGCTAGCTCACTTCCAATCTTGTAAGGTGATCATCCAACCTCAAGAAATCTTTGTTTCTTACAGTAGGTTATCATTCTAATACAAGGTAATAATCATATTCAAACTTTGGTTCAATTTCTATAACTATAACAATCTTATTTCAAGTGATGATCTTACTTGAACTTGTTTTCGTGTCATGATTCTGCTTCAAGAACTTTGAGCCATCCAAGGATCCATTGAAGCTAGATCCATTTTTCTCTTTTCCAGTAGGTTCATCCAAGGAACTTAAGGTAGTAATGATGTTCATAACATCATTCGATTCATACATATAAAGCTATCTTATTCGAAGGTTTAAACTTGTAATCACTAGAACATAGTTTAGTTAATTCTAAACTTGTTCGCAAATAAAAGTTAATCCTTCTAACTTGACTTTTAAAATCAACTAAACACATGATCTATATCTATATGATATGCTAACTTAATGATTTAAAACCTGGAAACACGAAAAACACCGTAAAACCGGATTTACGCCGTCGTAGTAACACCGCGGGCTGTTTTGGGTTAGTTAATTAAAAACTATGATAAACTTTGATTTAAAAGTTGTTATTCTGAGAAAATGATTTTTATTATGAACATGAAACTATATCCAAAAATTATGGTTAAACTCAAAGTGGAAGTATGTTTTCTAAAATGGTCATCTAGACGTCGTTCTTTCGACTGAAATGACTACCTTTACAAAAACGACTTGTAACTTATTTTTCCGACTATAAACCTATACTTTTTCTGTTTAGATTCATAAAATAGAGTTCAATATGAAACCATAGCAATTTGATTCACTCAAAACGGATTTAAAATGAAGAAGTTATGGGTAAAACAAGATTGGATAATTTTTCTCATTTTAGCTACGTGAAAATTGGTAACAAATCTATTCCAACCATAACTTAATCAACTTGTATTGTATATTATGTAATCTTGAGATACCATAGACACGTATACAATGTTTCGACCTATCATGTCGACACATCTATATATATTTCGGAACAACCATAGACACTCTATATGTGAATGTTGGAGTTAGCTATACAGGGTTGAGGTTGATTCCAAAATATATATAGTTTGAGTTGTGATCAATACTGAGATACGTATACACTGGGTCGTGGATTGATTCAAGTTAATATTTATCGATTTATTTCTGTACATCTAACTGTGGACAACTAGTTGTAGGTTACTAACGAGGACAACTGACTTAATAAACTTAAAACATCAAAATATATTAAAAGTGTTGTAAATATATTTTGAACATACTTTGATATATATGTATATATTGTTATAGGTTCGTGAATCAACCAGTGGCCAAGTCTTACTTCCCGACGAAGTAAAAATCTGTGAAAGTGAGTTATAGTCCCATTTTTAAAATCTATTATTTTCGGGATGAGAATACATGCAGGTTTTATAAATGATTTACAAAATAGACACAAGTACGTGAAACTACATTCTATGGTTGAATTATCGAAATCGAATATGCCCCTTTTTATTAAGTCTGGTAATCTAAGAATTAGGGAACAGACACCCTAATTGACGCGAATCCTAAAGATAGATCTATTGGGCCTAACAAACCCCATCCAAAGTACCGGATGCTTTAGTACTTCGAAATTTATATCATATCCGAAGGGTGTCCCGGAATGATGGGGATATTCTTATATATGCATCTTGTTATTGTCGGTTACCAGGTGTTCACCATATGAATGATTTTTATCTCTATGTATGGGATGTGTATTGAAATATGAAATCTTGTGGTCTATTGTTACGATTTGATATATATAGGTTAAACCTATAACTCACCAACATTTTTGTTGACGTTTTAAGCATGTTTATTCTCAGGTGATTATTAAGAGCTTCCGCTGTCGCATACTTAAATAAGGACAAGATTTGGAGTCCATGCTTGTATGATATTGTGTAAAAACTGCATTCAAGAAACTTATTTTGTTGTAACATATTTGTATTGTAAACCATTATGTAATGGTCGTGTGTAAACAGGATATTTTAGATTATCATTATTTGATAATCTACGTAAAGCTTTTTAAACCTTTATTGATGAAATAAAGGTTATGGTTTGTTTAAAAATGAATGCAGTCTTTGAAAAACGTCTCATATAGAGGTCAAAACCTCGCAACGAAATCAATTAATATGGAACGTTTTTAATCAATAAGAACGGGACATTTCATGAACCGAGTGTGTGGACCATACCTTGACAAGTTTGTCATTGTTTTCATTGATGACATACTTATTTACTCAAAGAATGACCAAGAACACGGTGAACATTTGAGAAAAGTGTTAGAAGTATTGAGGAAGGAAGAATTGTACGCTAAGTTTTCAAAGTGTGCATTTTGGTTGGAAGAAGTTCAATTCCTCGGTCACATAGTGAACAAAGAAGGTATTAAGGTGGATCCGGCAAAGATAGAAACTGTTGAAAAGTGGGAAACCCTGAAAACTCCGAAACACATACGCCAGTTTTTAGGACTAGCTGGTTACTACAGAAGGTTCATCCAAGACTTTTCCAGAATAGCAAAACCCTTGACTGCATTAACGCATAAAGGGAAGAAATTTGAATGGAATGATGAATAAGAGAAAGCGTTTCAGTTATTGAAGAAAAAGCTAACTACGGCACCTATATTGTCATTGCCTGAAGGGAATGATGATTTTGTGATTTATTGTGACGCATCAAAGCAAGGTCTCGGTTGTGTATTAATGCAACGAACGAAGGTGATTGCTTATGCGTCTAGACAATTGAAGATTCACGAACAAAATTATACGACGCATGATTTGGAATTAGGCGCGGTTGTTTTTGCATTAAAGACTTGGAGGCACTACTTATATGGGGTCAAAAGTATTATATATACCGACCACAAAAGTCTTCAACACATATTTAATCAGAAACAACTGAATATGAGGCAGCGTAGGTGGATTGAATTATTGAATGATTACGATTTTGAGATTCGTTACCACCCGGGGAAGGCAAATGTGGTAGCCGATGCCTTGAGCAGGAAGGATAGAGAACCCATTCGAGTAAAATCTATGAATATAATGATTCATAATAACATTACTACTCAAATAAAGGAGGCGCAACAAGGAGTTTTAAAAGAGGGAAATTTAAAGGATGAAATACCCAAAGGATCGGAGAAACATCTTAATATTCGGGAAGACGGAACCCGGTATAGGGCTGAAAGGATTTGGGTACCAAAATTTGGAGATATGAGAGAAATGGTACTTAGAGAAGCTCATAAAACCAGATACTCAATACATCCTGGAACGGGGAAGATGTACAAGGATCTCAAGAAACATTTTTGGTGGCCGGGTATGAAAGCCGATGTTGCTAAATACGTAGGAGAATGTTTGACGTGTTCTAAGGTCAAAGCTGAGCATCAGAAACCATCAGGTCTACTTCAACAACCCGAAATCCCGGAATGGAAATGGGAAAACATTACCATGGATTTCATCACTAAATTGCCAAGGACTGCAAGTGGTTTTGATACTATTTGGGTAATAGTTGATCGTCTCACCAAATCAGCACACTTCCTACCAATAAGAGAAGATGACAAGATGGAGAAGTTAGCACGACTGTATTTGAAGGAAGTCGTCTCCAGACATGGAATACCAATCTCTATTATCTCTGATAGGGATGGCAGATTTATTTCAAGATTCTGGCAGACATTACAGCAAGCATTAGGAACTCGTCTAGACATGAGTACTGCCTATCATCCACAAACTGATGGGCAGAGCGAAAGGACGATACAAACGCTTGAAGACATGCTACGAGCATGTGTTATTGATTTCGGAAACAGTTGGGATCGACATCTACCGTTAGCAGAATTTTCCTACAACAACAGCTACCATTCAAGCATTGAGATGGCGCCGTTTGAAGCACTTTATGGTAGAAAGTGCAGGTCTCCGATTTGTTGGAGTGAGGTGGGGGATAGACAGATTACGGGTCCGGAGATTATACAAGAAACTACCGAGAAGATCATCCAAATTCAACAACGGTTGAAAACCGCCCAAAGTCGACAAAAGAGCTACGCTGACATTAAAAGAAAAGATATAGAATTTGAAATTGGAGAGATGGTCATGCTTAAAGTTTCACCTTGGAAAGGCGTTGTTCGATTTGGTAAACGAGGGAAATTAAATCCAAGGTATATTGGACCATTCAAGATTATTGATCGTGTCGGACCAGTAGCTTACCGACTTGAGTTACCTCAACAACTCGCGGCTGTACATAACACTTTCCACGTCTCGAATTTGAAGAAATGTTTTGCTAAAGAAGATCTCACTATTCCGTTAGATGAAATCCAAATCAACGAAAAACTCCAATTCATCGAAGAACCCGTCGAAATAATGGATCGTGAGGTTAAAAGACTTAAGCAAAACAAGATACCAATTGTTAAGATTCGATGGAATGCTCGTAGAGGACCCGAGTTCACCTGGGAGCGTGAAGATCAGATGAAGAAGAAATACCCGCATCTATTTCCAGAAGATTCGTCAACACCTTCAACAGCTTAAAATTTCGGGACGAAATTTATTTAACGGGTAGGTACTGTAGTGACCCGAACTTTTCCATGTTTATATATATTAATTGAGATTGATGTTTACATGATTAAATGTTTCCAACATGTTAAGCAATCAAACTTGTTAAGACTTGATTAATTGAAATAGGTTTCATATAGACAATTGACCACCCAAGTTGACCGGTGATTCACGAACGTTAAAACTTGTAAAAAAAAACTATATGATGACATATATATGGTTATATATATAGTTAACATGATATTATGATAAGTAAACATATCATTAATTATATTAACAATGAACTACATATGTAAAAACAAGACTACTAACTTAATGATTTTGAAACGAGACATATATGTAACGTTTATCGTTGTAACGACATTTAATGTATATATATCATATTAAGAGATATTCGTACATCATAATATCATGATAATATAATAATTTAAAATCTCTTTTGTTATTATAAACATTGGGTTAACAACATTTAACAAGATCGTTAACCTAAAGGTTTCAAAACAACACTTACATGTAACGACTAACGATGACTTAACGACTCAGTTAAAATGTATATACATGTAGTGTTTTAATATGTATTTATACACTTTTGAAAGACTTCAATACACTTATCAAAATACTTCTACTTAACAAAAATGCTTACAATTACATTCTCGTTCAGTTTCATCAACAATTCTACTCGTATGCACCCGTATTCGTACTCGTACAATACACAGCTTTTAGATGTATGTACTATTGGTATATACACTCCAATGATCAGCTCTTAGCAGCCCATGTGAGTCACCTAACACATGTGGGAACCATCATTTGGCAACTAGCATGAAATATCTCATAAGATTACAAAAAATATGAGTAATCATTCATGACTTATTTACATGAAAACAAAATTACATATCCTTTATATCTAATCCATACACCAACGACCAAAAACACCTACAAACACTTTCATTCTTCAATTTTCTTCATCTAATTGAACTCTCTCAAGTTCTATCTTCAAGTTCTAAGTGTTCTTCATAAATTCCAAAAGTTCTAGTTTCATAAAATCAAGAATACTTTCAAGTTTGCTAGCTCACTTCCAATCTTGTAAGGTGATCATCCAACCTCAAGAAATCTTTGTTTCTTACAGTAGGTTATCATTCTAATACAAGGTAATAATCATATTCAAACTTTGGTTCAATTTCTATAACTATAACAATCTTATTTCAAGTGATGATCTTACTTGAACTTGTTTTCGTGTCATGATTTTGCTTCAAGAACTTTGAGCCATCCAAGGATCCATTGAAGCTAGATCCATTTTTCTATTTTCCAGTAGGTTCATCCAAGGAACTTAAGGTAGTAATGATGTTCATAACATCATTCGATTCATACATATAAAGCTATCTTATTCGAAGGTTTAAACTTGTAATCACTAGAACATAGTTTAGTTAATTCTAAACTTGTTCGCAAACAAAAGTTAATCCTTCTAACTTGACTTTTAAAATCAACTAAACACATGTTCTATATCTATATGATATGCTAACTTAATGATTTAAAACCTGGAAACACGAAAAACACCGTAAAACCGGATTTACGCCGTCGTAGTAACACCGCGGGCTGTTTTGGGTTAGTTAATTAAAAACTATGATAAACTTTGATTTAAAAGTTGTTATTCTGAGAAAATGATTTTTATTATGAACATGAAACTATATCCAAAAATTATGGTTAAACTCAAAGTGGAAGTATGTTTTCTAAAATGGTCATCTAGACGTCGTTCTTTCGACTGAAATGACTACCTTTACAAAAACGACTTGTAACTTATTTTTCCGACTAGAAACCTATACTTTTTTTGTTTAGATTCATAAAATAGAGTTCAATATGAAACCATAGCAATTTGATTCACTCAAAACGGATTTAAAATGAAGAAGTTATGGGTAAAACAAGATTGGATAATTTTTCTCATTTTAGCTACGTGAAAATTGGTAACAAATCTATTCCAACCATAACTTAATCAACTTGTATTATATATTATGTAATCTTGAGATACCATAGACACGTATACAATGTTTCGACCTATCATGTCGACACATCTATATATATTTCGGAACAACCATAGACACTCTATATGTGAATGTTGGAGTTAGCTATACAGGGTTGAGGTTGATTCCAAAATATATATAGTTTGAGTTGTGATCAATACTGAGATACGTATACACTGGGTCGTGGATTGATTCAAGATAATATTTATCGATTTATTTCTGTACATCTAACTGTGGACAACTAGTTGTAGGTTACTAACGAGGACAGCTGACTTAATAAACTTAAAACATCAAAATATATTAAAAGTGTTGTAAATATATTTTGAACATACTTTGATATATATGTATATATTGTTATAGGTTCGTGAATCAACCAGTGGCCAAGTCTTACTTCCCGACGAAGTAAAAATCTGTGAAAGTGAGTTATAGTCCCACTTTTAAAATCTAATATTTTTGGGATGAGAATACATGCAGGTTTTATAAATGATTTACAAAATAGACACAAGTACGTGAAACTACATTCTATGGTTGAATTATCGAAATCGAATATGCCCCTTTTTATTAAGTCTGGTAATCTAAGAATTAGGGAACAGACACCCTAATTGACGCGAATCCTAAAGACAGATCTACTGGGCCTAACAAACCCCATCCAAAGTACCGGATGCTTTAGTACTTCGAAATTTATATCATATCCGAAGGGTGTCCCGGAATGATGGGGATATTCTTATATATGCATCTTGTTATTGTCGATTACCAGGTGTTCACCATATGAATGATTTTTATCTCTATGTATGGGATGTGTATTGAAATATGAAATCTTGTGGTCTATTGTTACGATTTGATATATATAGGTTAAACCTATAACTCACCAACATTTTTGTTGACGTTTTAAGCATGTTTATTCTCAGGTGATTATTAAGAGCTTCCGCTGTCGCATACTTAAATAAGGACAAGATTTGGAGTCCATGCTTGTATGATATTGTGTAAAAACTGCATTCAAGAAACTTATTTTGTTGTAACATATTTGTATTGTAAACCATTATGTAATGGTCGTGTGTAAACAGGATATATTAGATTATCATTATTTGATAATCTACGTAAAGCTTTTTAAACCTTTATTGATGAAATAAAGGTTATGGTTTGTTTAAAAATGAATGCAGTCTTTGAAAAACGTCTCATATAGAGGTCAAAACCTCGCAACGAAATCAATTAATATGGAACGTTTTTAATCAATAAGAACGGGACATTTCAGCATGTGATATTGAAATTTGGGTTGTTGGTGGTACTGTTGGTGCCGGTGATTTGGATGAAGCTGGTACGTTTTGCACCATATTTTCCAAGACTACAACTTATGCGCGAAGTTCGTTGACTTCTTCTATTACACCGGGATGATTGTCGGTTCGGACGAGCGGATGAATGAGGTTTAGAATCTGAGATAGTATATGATCGTGATGAGATACTTTGGAAATGAGAGAGAAAATGGTGTCTCGAACAGGTTCGCCGGTAAACGTTTTAGGTTCATTGTCAAGAGGTGAATTTGGTTAGTGGAAATGATCGCCTTCTTCGCATTTCCATTGATTAAGTCGACTACGAACCCATCTCCAATTCATTCAGAATAGATGATGGCTAATTGATCGATTCATTCTGGTTACTCTGCTTTCGGAGCTCGAGTGGAAATCCATATCGAAATAGCTGTCGGAATAACTATCGAAATAGCTATCGAAATCTGATGGACTCGAACTGGTTGAGGGATTCATCTCGTACGATCAGATGAAGGATTTTCGATAAGAAATAGATTATAGGATGTAGATTAGTACCCTGCAATACATAATTTACATATGCATATATAATACTAAAATCCCATAAGCTACGGAGGAATCTACGGAAGCTGTCAGGCAAAGGTAACAATAACATATACGCTAAGATATGAATTTAACTATACACTGTCTATGCAATAAATGCAGTAAGACGTGTCTTAGACTTTAAGGATGATAAACAAATAATTTTTCGACACTAAATGATAAGCAAAACTTTTGACATGCAGACACGGTCGAAGTCCAGACTCATTAATGCATTCTAACGACTATCAGTTAGACTCACTAATGCAAGACCTGGTTCGCTAAGACCACCGCTCTGATACCAACTGTGAAGACCCGTCCTAATCCATCCGGACGAAGTCCATATCGATTATAAACGATTCACAACAGTTGATTACATCGCGAGGTACTTGACCTCTATATGATACATTTCACAAACATTGCATTCGTTTTTGAAAAGACAAACTTTCATTACATCGAAAGTTGACAGGCATGCATACCATTTCATAATATATCCAACTATAATTGACTTGATAATAATCTTGATGAACTCGACGACTCGAATGCAACGTCTTTTGAAATATGCCATGAATGACTCCAAGTAATATCTATAAAATGAGCAAATACACAGCGGAAGATTTCTTTCGTACCTGAGAATAAACATGCTTTAAAGTGTCAACCAAAAGGTTGGTGAGTTCATTAGTTTAACTTAAACAATCGTTTCCATCATTTTAATAGACCACAAGATTTCAGATTTCCATTTCTCATAAACATACGTCCCATGTATAGAGACAAAAATATCATTCATATGGATTAAACACCTGGTAACCGACATTAACAATATGCATATATAAGAATATCTCCATCATTCCGGGATCCTCCTTCGGACATGATATAAATTTCGAAGTACTAAAACATCAGGTACTTTGGATGGGGCTTGTTGGGCCCGATAGATCTATCTTTAGGATTCGCGTCAATTAGGGTGTCTGTTCCCTAATTCTTAGATTACCAGACTTAATAAAAAGGGGCATATTCGACTTCGATAATCCAACCATAGAATGTAGTTTCACGTACTTGTGTCAATTTCGTAAAACAGTTATAAAAGTTGCGCATGTATTCTCAGCCCAAAAATATAAAGGGTAAAAAGGCAAATGAAACTCACGATACTGTATTTTGTAGTAAAAATACATATGACGTCATTGAACAATGCAGGGTTGGCCCCGGATTTACGAACCTATATCAATTGTGTATATATTAATACGTATAATGTAAGTTACAAAATTTCATTTATTAATATGTATTATTTATATATTATAGTTTTGTAGAATTTATTCTAACCTTTATTTTAAAACGTATACTTATATTATATTTTAAGTTATATTTTATATATATATCGATTTTATGTATATATATATCTATAATGATTTACGTTTATATAAATAGTGACATTAATATATTTATATACATATATTTGTGGTTAGTATTGTATTTATGAAATTTTATTAGTTTTATATGTGAATTATTAATACAATCCTAGTATATACCATAAGTATATATATAGTGTACAAAATATTTATTTGTTAAAATAATAATTTAGATAATAATGATTTACTAATAATAATAATAATTTTATTAATAATGATAATACTAATAGCAAAAAAAAATGAAAATGATAACTGTTAATGATACTAATAATAATAACTCTAAAATAATATTAATACTAATACCATACTTATGTTAATAATAAGGGTTCTAATATTTATAAAATGATAAATGATAATCATAATAATACTAGTAAATATTAATGATGATACTGATAAATATGATATTATTAATTGTAAATGTACTGATGATACTATTATTTATAAACCGGTACAAATTCTAATATTGATGATAATAATATATTTTTATTTCCTTCATAATAATAATAATGATAATCATAATCATAATCCTAATGATGATAAAATACTAAAATGATAAGTTTATTACTAATAATAATATTATTAATACCTATCATAATAATAATAGTAATGTCTATAATACTTTTAAATATGATAACAAGTATGATACTAATAATAACAATAACAATAACAATCAAAACAATCACAATAATAATAATAATACTAATAATAATTAATATATAATAACAATAATAAAATTAGAAAAGAAAACTACCTCACATGAAAAGAGTTTCAAAAAAAAAAAAAGAAACTACCGTCCTCTGGAATCGATCTCGTGACCACATGCTCACACGCAAACACTCTCGACCATCCCACCAATTCTGATTCTCTGTACTAATATCGAATTTAAATTTTATATATAAACTGTTTTTCTTCTATTCCTCTTCTTCTCCACAAGTCTCATGGATTCAACAAAACATCAATAACCAAAAAAAAAACAAAATCGGGGTTCCCTTTAAAGCTTCAAAACATTACAGAAAAAAAAATAATTTGGGTTCTAAAATAAAAAAAAAACTAAAGGCCTACTGCAGCGTCGGTTCTTGGAACAAAAAAAAATTGATTTCGTAATAGATAACATTATAGATAATGTTTATAACACAAAATAGTTTTCTAAACATGTATAAAAACTACTGGAATTGTCAATTTGATCAGAAACATATACACGAACGCGAATTTGTCTCAAGAACAATTGTTGACTTTTTTTAAACTAAACTTTGACTTCAAAATTCAAGATCGATATAAAGATTTGAGAGTTGAGATTTTGCAGATAGATTCAAAGAAAGATTTCTAACCTTTCTGCATTTTTAGATTTTGAAACTTTATTCGAAATTGAATTAAGAGAAAAAAAAATTGGAGCGTGCAGAGAAGAAGAAAAAAAAATATCGCTGTGCTCTTTAATCCCATTGGATTTCCTTTTTATTTGATTTGCAATTATACATAATCATGTTGTAATAATAGAGATCGGTTGATAAAAAATGGAGAAAATGTCAACACAGGTTCACGAGTTGGGAGCAGGAAAGAAACAAAAAAATAATAATAATAGAGATAAAGGATACAGAGGTCACGCGTATAATATAGATCCCTACTGTTTTTTTTTAATTAATAATAATAATATATAATAACAATACTATTAATATCTAATAATATTAATAAAATTAATAATAATGATAAATATAATATTAATGATAATAATAATTGTAAAAATGATAATAATAATAATAATAATAATACCATACTAATTATGATAATATTAATATTTTATCGATAATAATAATATTAGTAATAATAATCTAATATATACATCCAATTTCATCTTTATATGATATAAAGTGATATTATGAATACAAATATTGATATTTGACGATACAAATAACATTACTACAACAACTATATTTGTATTTAAATTTAATTTATTAATATCATCTATTATTATGTAATATTTAATAATTATGTAATATGTATTGTAACATATACTGAATATTATATATTTATGCATTTTAATATAAATATATTATAATATTTATTTACATACTAATTATATTATACTTATGTATGTAATTATGAAAAATATAAATGTTTTATATATGTAAGTATTATATATATTTATTAAAATAGTACATTATTTCATCATAGATATATTATAAATTTCTACATATACATAATATAATAATTATGTATAAAATCATATATATATATAGTTATATTTATGTATATATGTATACTACCATATATATAAAATCATGTTTTAAATGTTGAGTAGATGATTAATTATGTATATTAAACAATTAACTACAAAGTATAACATTGTACATTTAATATTTTGATAACGTTGGTAAAATATGTTTGAATCATTTATATACAATATACTATATATATTCAAAATGAAAATCTTTAGTTATTAAATGTTATCTTTTATAATAACAAAATTACTTAATAGTTCATTAATACTAATATAATTAGTTTTATATATAATTATTTATATTTACATTCTTAGTTACAATTAAAGGTTCGTGAATCGTCGGAAATAGTTAAAGGTCAAATGTTATCATGAAATAGTTCAAACATAATGAGACTCGGTTTAATAGACTTTGCTTATCGAGTCGAATCATATAAGATTATGTTTAAATTTGGTCGGAAATTCCCGGGTCATCACACGAATTGTGAACGAATATTCCGATGTCTTTTCTGAAGAATTGCCTGGATTACCGCCGCCGAGAGCAGTAGAGTTTCAGATCGACTTAGTGCCAGGAGCTGCACCTGTAGCTCGCTCACCGTATAGACTCGCACCTTCCGAGATGCAAGAGTTACAAGGCTAACTACAAGAGCTACTTGACCGTGGATTTATCCAACCAAGTTTCTCGCCTTGGGGCGTACCTGTGTTGTTTGTGAAGAAGAAGGATGGATCCTTCCGTATGTGTATCGACTACCGTGAACTCAACAAATTGACAATCAAGAATCGGTATCCTCTGCCCCGCATTGACGATCTTTTTGATCAACTACAAGGGTCGAGCGTTTACTCAAAGATCGACTTACGATCCGGTTATCACCATTTGTGGGTGAAGGAAAGTGACGTGATGAAAACTGCATTCAGAACCCGTTATGGTCATTATGAGTTTCTCGTGATGCCATTCGGATTGACCAATGCACCTGCCGTGTTTATGGACCTTATGAATTGTGTCTGCAAGCTGTACTTTGATAAGTTTGTTATCGTCTTCATAGATGATATCCTCATCTACTCTAAGAGCGAAGAAGAGCATGAGCAACACCTCCGGCTAGTACTTGAACTCTTGAGGCAAGAGCAACTGTATGCGAAATTTTCCAAGTGTGAATTTTGGTTGAAGGAAGTCCAGTTTCTGGGTCATGTTGTGAGCGACCAGGGTATCAAAGTTGATCCCGCCAAGATTGAAGCTATCAGCAAGTGGGAGACCCCCACTATTCTGACTCATATTCACCAATTCCTAGGTCTCGCCGGTTACTACCGAAGGTTCATTGAAGGATTTTCTCTGATTGAGCGTCCTTTGACCGCGCTAACTCACAAGGGTAAGAAGTTCATTTGGGAACCCGCACACGAATCAGCGTTTCAAACTTTGAAGAAGAAGTTAACCACCGCACCTATCCTATCACTTCCTGAGGGCAGTGATGACTTTGTTGTTTATTGTGATGCGTCGAAAAGTGATTTTTATTGTGTACTGAAGCAAAGATCAAAGGTTATCGCCTATGCTTCTCGTCAACTGAAGATTCACGAACGGAACTACACTACTCACGATCTTGAACTTGGAGCCGTTGTCTTTGCGCTCAAATTGTGGAGACACTATTTGTATGGAACTAAGAGCACTATTTTCACCGACCACAAGAGCCTCCAGCACATCTTTGATCAGAAGCAACTGAATATGAGACAGCTTCGATGGATCGAGATGCTCAACGACTACGATTGTGAACTTCGTTATCATCCTGGCAAGGCCAATGTTGTAGCTGACGCTTTGAGCCGAAAGGAGAGGATGGCACCTCTTCGTGTTAGGGCTCTGAACATCACCATTCATTCGAACCTCAACATCCAGATCAGAGTAGCCCAAGATGAGGCTCTCAAGAAGGAGAATATAACTCATGAACATTTGAACATACTTGTCTCTCAATTCGAGGTTAGGGAGTCTGGACTCCGATGTTATGCCGGAAGAATTTGGGTACCTCTTTATGGAGATCTACGGAACCTTATACTTGATGAAGCACATAAATCGAGATATTCGATTCACCCGGAGCGGGTAAGATGTACCACGACCTTAAAGAACAGTATTGGTGGCCGAATCTTAAGAAGGACGTTGCGACTTATGTTGGTAAGTGTTTGACTTGCTCGAAGGTTAAAGCCGAGCATCAGAGACCTTCTGGGTTACTCCAACAACCAAAAATCCCACAATGGAAGTGGGAAAGGATCACAATGGATTTCATTACTAAACTACCGAAGACGGTGGGCGGATATGATACTATTTGGGTTATTGTTGACCGCCTAACCAAATCTACACACTTTCTAGCGATGAAGGAAACAGATACAATGGAGAGGCTTGCTCAACAATACATCAAAGAGGTTGTATCTCGTCATGGTGTACCGTTATCGATCATCTCAGATCGTGATCCCCGTTTTGCTTCTAGATTTTGGCGTTGTTTACAAGAAGCCATGGGAACCCGTCTCGACATGAGTACTGCTTATCACCCACAGACTGACGGGCAAAGTGAACGAACGATTCAGACATTGGAAGACATGTTGCGTGCATGTGTCATTGATTTCGGAAAGGCCTGGGAAAGGCATTTGCCGTTAGCCGAATTCTCGTACAACAACAATTATCACTCGAGCATTAATGCTGCACCTTTTGAAGCATTGTATGGCCGCAAGTGCCGATCTCCTATCTGTTGGGCCGAAGTAGGCGAAAAACAAATCACCGGACCCGAGGTAGTCCACGAAACGACGGAGAAGATTGCTCAGATTCAAGATAGACTTAAGACTGCCCGCGATCGTCAAAAGAGTTATGCCGATCTTAAACATAAGGACTTTGAATTCAACGTGGGCGACCGTGTAATGTTAGAGGTTGCACCTTGGAAAGGTGTGATCCGTTTTGGAAAACGTGGAAAGTTAAACCCACGATACATTGGCCCTTTCGAAATTTTGGAACGTGTTGGACCCGTTGCTTACCGTTTGGATCTACCAGCACAGTTGAGCTCAGTTCATCCTACCTTCCACGTGTTGAACTTGAAGAAGTGTCTTGCTGCACCTGAACTTATCATACCACTTGAGGAACTTACGATTGATGACAAACTCCACTTTGTGGAAGAACCAGTTGAGATTATGGATCGGGAGATCAAAACTTTGAAACGCAACAAGATTCCGATCGTCCGAGTACAATGGAATGCCAAACGAGGACCTGAGTTTACCTGGGAGCGAGAGGATCAAATGATGCAAAAGTATCGTCACCTTTTCCCAACTCCTCCATCTACCTCAGCTTAAAATTTCGGGTCGAAATTTTCTTTAACAGGTGGGTAATGTAACGATCCTGGATTTTCCAACGTTTATTTATTAATAATTGTTATTATTAATATTTTTGAATTAATGAATGTATGTTATTACATTTACTTGTTACCATGATTGCCCGAACTTGACTTTAATTGCCCGAAACGTCTTTGTGACACACGAAACTTTCACGAATAATATTTTCAGATATTATTTACATTCATGATTTAGTTTTATTAATCATTTTAATTAACTATGGTTATTAGTTAGTTACTTGGGCTTTTAATTGGATTAACTTGTTAATTACATACATACTTGGGCTTTTAATTGTACATGGGCTTAGAAGCCCTCCACACTCACTTTAATGGACTTAATTAGCCCAACCTACTTCTTTAATGGACTTAGTTAGCCCACTAACTCATGTAAGTATTACTTTGCAATGGAACTAGTTAGTTTAATACTTGTAGGAATCTTGTTACTTGTATGGTTACTTGTTCTTCCCATGCACATACACCAAATAACCAACTTTTGAAGCTTTACATGTATGAACCTAGTGGACTAATCCCTCCCCCCTCATTGGAACCCCAAACCGTCGGCTAGCACTCATGGGGGAGTGGATTTTGCTTTCAAACTTTGTTAACTTCTTACTTGTAGTCTTCACATGTTCATTTCACTTTTACAAACACACTTTTACTTGCATAACATTTTCTCTCTTTTTCTCTCAACTTGTAAGTAACTTGTTCAAGTTTTTCTTCTTCTTTTTTTTGTCTTAAAACCGAATTACATACATACATAATCATCATCATCACTTGTCTTTGATTGTTGTTACTTGTTGTAGTTGTTTACTTATTTGTTGTTACTTACTTACTAGTTATCAAGACTCAAACTTTTTAGTTTAATTCTTCATTCTATCTTGTATTTACAAGAACACACAAGAACATAAACTTACTAGTTTATGATTCTACATTTATTGTTAAAAGATTTAAAGTCCATGTGTTGTGAAAGCATACTTGTAATTCATGTTGTAAACTTAAAAGTTTACATTCTTAAAGATCAAACTTTGGTTTGAATCTTTAAAGTATGAACAACCCATGAACTAGTTACTTGTTTACTTAGTTTCTTACTTTATATTATGCACTTTAAATTCATGTTTGTTGCTTAAAATTGGTCAAATGTTACTAGTTAACTTTGATCTCATTTTTCTTGAACAAAAGTTAACTTTAAAAAGTTCAAGAACATGTAAGTAAGCTTCTTTAATTATAACTTGGTACACTTATGTTAGATCTAGACTTTGGTTCTAGGATCTTCAAGATCTAACTAAGAACTATGTTCTACAACTTAAGATCTTGATTTTATAAGTTTATTTTCAAGTTGTAACTTAATACTAGTTTTAAAGTTCATGTATGTGTTAGATCTAAGACTTTGATGTAACTCTGGTTCATCAAAACACTTGCAACACTTAAGTGAGTTGTGCTTCATGTCTTAGACTTACACTTGGGTTATGATGGTCAAACCTTGGTGAAAATGATGCAAAAACATCAACAAGTTGTACACTTTAAGCTATATGCATCAAGGATGAGAACCATGATAAGCATCGAGCACCAAGAACCACCGGAACCTACTGACCCTAATGTTTTACTGTTTCTGGGTCTGACCCATACAACCTGGGCTACTGTAAACATGATTATCAGATATCTCTGTTCGAGTAGATAACTTTTCATTTAGGACTCGTCTTAATCCGAGTTACGGTTTAGGATTTATGGCCCTCCGATCGTCACTATGTCTTTTAACGTTGTGCTGAAAATTCTGACCTACTCGCACTTAGACCGTCGTCACAGTCAAACGAAGAAGAGTATGCTTTTGTAATTTTTACCACAACTAAAGGACTCATATACGGAGCCATGTCCACTGGTCTCACCTTATTTAAGTAGGTATTGAGGCCGTGGTGACCGACCGAAATCAGCCTTTGTTTTAAACTTCTTTCATGAACGAAACTTACTTTACACCTTTTGTTTAATGATGAATGATGATTGTAGTGACCCGAACTTTTCCATGTTTATATATATTAATTGAGATTGATATTTACATGATTAAATGTTTCCAACATGTTAAGCAATCAAACTTGTTAAGACTTGATTAATTGAAATATGTTTCATATAGACAATTGACCACCCAAGTTGACCGGTGATTCACGAACGTTAAAACTTGTAAAAACTATACGATGACATATATATGGTTATATATATAGTTAACATGTTTTTATTATAAGTATGTATCTCATTAGGTATTTTAACAATGAGTTATATACATAAAAATGAGACTATTAATTTAAGAAACTCGAAAACGATATATATAACGATTATCGTTATAACAACGTCTTACTAGGTACATATGAATCATATTAAGATATTGATACACTTGGTTAATTATGTTAAATGATAAGTAAATATATTATTAAGTGTATTAACAATGAAATACATATGTAAAAATAAGACTACTAACTTAATGATTTCGAAACGAGACATATATGTAACGATTTTCGTTGTAACGACATTTAACTGTATATACATCATACTAAGATATATTATATATCATAATATCATGATAATATAACAATTTAACATCTCATTTGTTATAATAAACAATGGGTTAACAACATTCAACAAGATCGTTAACCTAAAGGTTTCAAAACAACATTTACATGTAACGACTAACGATGACTTAACGACTCAGTTAAAATGTATATACATGTAGTGTTTTAATATGTATTCATACACTTTTGAAAGACTTCAAGACACTTATCAAAATACTTCTACTTAACAAAAATGCTTACAATTACATCCTCGTTCAGTTTCATCAACAATTCTACTCGTATGCACCCGTATTCGTGCTCGTACAATACACAGCTTTTAGATGTATGTACTATTGGTATATACACTCCAATGATCAGCTCTTAGCAGCCCATGTGAGTCACCTAACACATGTGGGAACCATCATTTGGCAACTAGCATGAAATATCTCATAAAATTACAAAAATATGAGTAATCATTCATGACTTATTTACATGAAAACAAAATTACATATCCTTTATATCTAATCCATACACCAACGACCAAAAACACCTACAAACACTTTCATTCTTCAATTTTCTTCATCTAATTGATCTCTCTCAAGTTCTATCTTCAAGTTCTAAGTGTTCTTCATAAATTTCAAAAGTTCTAGTTTCATAAAATCAAGAATACTTTCAAGTTTGCTAGCTCACTTCCAATCTTGTAAGGTGATCATCCAACCTCAAGAAATCTTTGTTTCTTACAGTAGGTTATCATCCTAATACAAGGTAATAATCATATTCAAACTTTGGTTCAATTTCTATAACTATAACAATCTTATTTCAAGTGATGATCTTACTTGAACTTGTTTTCGTGTCATGATTCTGCTTCAAGAACTTCGAGCCATCCAAGGATCCATTGAAGCTAGATCCATTTTTCTCTTTTCCAGTAGGTTTATCCAAGGAACTTAAGGTAGTAATGATGTTCATAACATCATTCAATTCATACATATAAAGCTATCTTATTCGAAGGTTTAAACTTGTAATCACTAGAACATAGTTTAGTTAATTCTAAACTTGTTCACAAACAAAAGTTAATCCTTCTAACTTGACTTTTAAAATCAACTAAACACATGTTCTATATCTATATGATATGCTAACTTAATGATTTAAAACCTGGAAACACGAAAAACACCGTAAAACCGGATTTACGCCGTCGTAGTAACACCGCGGGCTGTTTTGGGTTAGTTAATTAAAAACTATGATAAACTTTGATTTAAAAGTTGTTATTCTGAGAAAATGATTTTTATTATGAACATGAAACTATATCCAAAAATTATGGTTAAACTCAAAGTGGAAGTATGTTTTCTAAAATGGTCATCTAGACGTCGTTCTTTCGACTGAAATGACTACCTTTACAAAAACGACTTGTAACTTATTTTTCCGACAATAAACCTATACTTTTTCTGTTTAGATTCATAAAATAGAGTTCAATATGAAACCATAGCAATTTGATTCACTCAAAACGGATTTAAAATGAAGAAGTTATGGGTAAAACAAGATTGGATAATTTTTCTCATTTTAGCTACGTGAAAATTGGTAACAAATCTATTCCAACCATAACTTAATCAACTTGTATTGTATATTATGTAATCTTGAGATACCATAGACACGTATACAATGTTTCGACCTATCATGTCGACACATCTATATATATTTCGGAACAACCATAGACACTCTATATGTGAATGTTGGAGTTAGCTATACAGGGTTGAGGTTGATTCCAAAATATATATAGTTTGAGTTGTGATCAATACTGAGATATGTATACACTGGGTCGTGGATTGATTCAAGATAATATTTATCGATTTATTTCTGTACATCTAACTGTGGACAACTAGTTGTAGGTTACTAACGAGGACAGCTGACTTAATAAACTTAAAACATCAAAATATATTAAAAGTGTTGTAAAAATATTTTGAACATACTTTGATATATATGTATATATTGTTATAGGTTCGTGAATCAACCAGTGGCCAAGTCTTACTTCCCGACGAAGTAAAATTCTGTGAAAGTGAGTTATAGTCCCACTTTTAAAATCTAATATTTTTGGGATGAGAATACATGCAGGTTTTAGAAATGATTTACAAAATAGACACAAGTACGTGAAACTACATTCTATGGTTGAATTATCGAAATCGAATATGCCCTTTTTATTAAGTCTGGTAATCTAAGAATTAGGGAACAGACACCCTAATTGACGCGAATCCTAAAGATAGATCTATCGGGCCCAACAAGCCCCATCCAAAGTACCGGATGCTTTAGTACTTCAAAATTTATATCATATCCGAAGGGTGTCCCGGAATGATGGGGATATTCTTATATATGCATCTTGTTAATGTTGGTTACCAGGTGTTCACCATATGAATGATTTTTATCTCTATGTATGGGATGTGTATTGTAATATGAAATCTTGTGGTCTATTATTATGATTTGATATATATAGGTTAAACCTATAACTCACCAACATTTTTGTTGACGTTTTAAGCATGTTTATTCTCAGGTGATTATTAAGAGCTTCCGCTGTCTCATACTTAAATAAGGACGAGATTTGGAGTCCATGCTTGTATGATATTGTGTAAAAACTGCATTCAAGAAACTTATTTTGTTGTAACATATTTGTATTGTAAACCATTATGTAATGGTCGTGTGTAAACAGGATATTTTAGATTATCATTATTTGATAATCTACGTAAAGCTTTTTAAAACCTTTATCTATGAAATAAAGGTTATGGTTTGTTTTAAAAATGAATGCAGTCTTTGAAAAACGTCTCATATAGAGGTCAAAACCTCGCAACGAAATCAATTAATATGGAACGTTTTTAATCAATAAGAACGGGACATTTCAATGATGACCATTAAGACCTTATTTACATACTTTTAAACCTTTTGGGATGATTTACTGACTTAGTACTATTTTACTTAGGTTGAGGACTTTCCAGACCGACGTACTTGCTTATTTCCCGAGTCATACTTTACCGCTACTTTATCATTGTGAGTTATAGCATTCCCTTTTACTTTAACTATTTTGGGAACTGAGAATACATGCGCATTTTACGTTTTACATACTAGGCACGAGTACTTAAACTTTATATGTGTGGGTTATACAACGGCATAAACATTCCCTTTAGCTCGGTAATGTTTAGTCATTGGTTTTTGAACCGATGAACGCGAATCTTAGATATGGATCCATAGGGTTTGACATCCCCACTCGGGCTAGTAGCGCTAGCATTTAACGAGTGTTTAATACTTCGTAAATATACGCACTTGCCAAGTGTACTTTTAGGGGGTATAAACGTTAAGTTAGTTACCAAGTGCCCACGGTTAACATATACTTTATCATACTGTTTTGAAACGCTCTTTGTAGCACTAAAATCTCGTGGCCTACCTTACATACTGTTATACTTAAACTATAGCTCACCAACCTTTGTGTTGACATTTTTAAGCATGTTTTTCTCAGGTGCTTAAGGTTGCTTCTGCTGTGTTACTAGACTTGCTGTGGACACCCGCTGCTTTAGAGATGTCAACTGCATGAAACACTTTATCTTGCATTCAAACTTTAATACTTTTGAACTATGATTTGTAACGACCTGAGGGTCACGTACTATTATCTTTGCTTCCATTCATAGAAGCAGACTTTTGATGTAAAACATTCGACGTTAGTTATGACGTCACCTTTTATCTTGAATGCAAACTTGTTTTGAAAACGCATGTAGTGTTCGACCTTGTAATGATCCTGTTGTTGATGATTCG
This sequence comes from Rutidosis leptorrhynchoides, assembly GCF_046630445.1. Taxonomy (NCBI): domain Eukaryota; kingdom Viridiplantae; phylum Streptophyta; class Magnoliopsida; order Asterales; family Asteraceae; genus Rutidosis; species Rutidosis leptorrhynchoides. The sequence goes on from NC_092343.1 coordinate 245,593,782, forward strand.
TACACAATGGTTTTGTACGGGGCATCACAATAAAAGGCTCCCCGGTAACGATGATGAAAGGCAACTTATCTAACAAGGTTATAATAAGGCTAATCTGACTAAAAAGTTGAAGTTGACTTGCTGGAGCTGTGACAAAATTGGCTAATTTGGAGAGAGATTGTAAAGTTATTTTCGGTAATAACAACGCCAAAAGAGTTAGCACAGATACGTGTTAAACGTTTATTCAGGTTTCGAGTGTTTTCAGGTGCATAACTATAAGCATCAATCTTTTCTTCCGTAGATGAAGTGAAGTTGGTTCATCCTCTAGATTGAGGTGTTTTCAAGAATCATGAAAAGTTTGAACACAGATTGTAATCGTCAAGATACAAATGAGGTTTAAGATGAAATCAAGTGGCAAACTTGAAGAATTGTTTAGTTTCATATGTTATAATCAATATTTTAATTCATTTTAATTGTCCAATGTCGGCAGTCCACAGTTAGCAGTCCACAATTAGTAATTCAATAATTCATATATAGTTTAATATATAATATTCAAATTAATTAATACATGTCGTGACCCATTATATACATGTCTCAGACTCGATCACAACTCAAAGTATATATATTATTGTAGAATCAACCTCAACCCTGTATAGAGAACTCGATCATTACTGCATATAGAGTGTCTATGGTTATTCCAAATAATATATATAGATGCATCGATATGATATGTCAAAACATTGTATACGTGTCCCGATTGTTAAAATGCGTAAATAACAGTAATTAAATGACGATAAATAAAGTGCGTAAATTAACTAACAGAAATTAAATGACAATAAATAAAATTGCGAGAATTAAATTGCGATAAAATAAATTGCGATAATTAAAGTGTAATAAGGAATTAGCAGTTAGCTAGGAACAGTTAGCTAGGATTTTGTTAGCGTGGATTCTTAACAAAATTCCTCATAGGTAATTTGTTTGTTTTTAACAAATTTAATTTTGTCAATTGTTTTCTTCATTATGCCACTTGTTGGATTCTGATAAGTCAAAATCAAAATATGAAATTGAATGAAACTGGTTATTCTGCGGTGAACGGATACGTATATCTGTGGATGTAGGTAGGATAGTAACTGAATGTTGAATCAGATTCGAAAGAATGTACAGTGTAACTTATTAATGTGAAATCTAAATATTTATCGGGTATTACCTACCTAATGGTGTATCCTATCGTATACACACATAAAAGGCATAATGGTTGCATAAAAGTAGCATCAGGAAGGCTGGAAACAACAGTTTTGTGGAGTTGTCCGTCCAACGTTCTCCGCTGTGCAGGCTGCTCCATCATGCGTAAGCCCTGAAGGCCGCTTAGTGCGTAAGCCCTGGCCGAAGAACGCCACCTTCAGCATAAATTTCGGATCACGAATAACAGAACGTATCATCATCTGACACGTGTCCCCGAACAATCTGGTGGATCTGACACTATAAATAGACCCCTTGGGTCGTCATTTTACACAGTTCAGACATTCTGAAAACTTTGAGACCTGAGACTTCACCTCTCTCTCTCTAATTTCTCTCACTAGAAGTCATCCGGCTAGCACTTTTATGCTCTACGGACGACAGATTGATTAAGCCACCCCACAAGTTTCTACACTTGTGTACTGGGTCTGCAGGGATTATTTCCCAAGGGTAAAAATCAATCGACAACACTGCGCCCTCCTAAAGCTAGATTACTTCTAGTATCTTGTTGACACACTAAGCCTTACCTCATAAGGAAATAGGTGTTAACAATGGCGCCATCCACTAATGCAAAGAACACACGAAACGGAAAAGGAAAAAAAAAACTGAAGCTCCATTTGTACTTGAAGCAGTCAACAATTCATTAATTGACGACATGATAACTGTTGAAGATGTACCCGTTCCGCCACTAGATGGTACGATTGAAGAAACAGTTACTGAAACTGCATAAAGGCTTAAACATTTGGCAACTAATTTGGAGAAAAGGCCAGTAATCGAAGAAACGACAACCAAAAGTGCAGAAAGACTTCCAAATTTTGTTACTAATCCAGAGCGACGACCATTGATGCAACCACGGCGATGTCCATCATTTATACCTTTTCGGCGGATGGCGGATGGCAAAGACAAGCAAATAATGAAAAGGCAATCTATATCAAAATACAAGTTATCCAGGCTACTCGACAAGCTGGGCAGTCTTATTGATGATTCTGGGGATGATAACGACCTGAGCTATGAAAATAATGACTCTGATGATGAAATTCACAAAGATGAGTTCATGTCAGAGAAGCAGGCAGTGTTGCTTTTAAATGACATTCTTAAGCAGACAGCTCCGGCAAAATATAAGCAACGCTTAGCGCAGCCCGCCGTCCGTGCTGTGGCCTTGGATAATTTCTTTGCCCTCATTACTGGAGATTAAGCCACCAGCCATGGCAAAATCTACACAGCGTTTCATTGATCGAATTGCTAATTATCCATTGCCCAGAAATCTTGCTATACCAACAATTGGAGTTTATGATGGCACAACGGATCTGGAAGATTTTCTGACTATGTTTGAAGGTGTTATGAGGTTGCAGCATTGGGAGGATGAAACTGCATGCCATATGTTTCCTATGGTACTGCAAAAAATGGCACGGGAATGGTTTGCTAGTTTGCCACCAAGGAGTATTACCAGTTTTCTTGATTTGAGAGCAAAATTTGTGATGCAATACCAAAATCTCCGGAGCTTTACTCTGACACATCTTGATGCACACGAGATCACAATGCATCATATCGAATCTTTGAGCAATTTTATGAAGCGTTATACACTTGAAGCACAGAAGATCCCTGATTGTCCAGAATCACAGCTTGTATCTGGTTTCATTTTCTGTCTGGACCAGCGGCAGTTTAGTGCACTTGTTCATGCATTACGGTATGACTTGCCAAAAACATTGCATCAGGCGTTGGAGGTTGTACAGAGGCATGTTCTAGCTGGTGAGGGGTTGAACAAGTTTGATACTGGCAGCTGTAGCAAGCCGCACAACGGAGGGCGGTATTTTGACAGAAATCAGAGAAGGAATGATAATTCAAATGGAGGATGGAGAGGAAACAATCACCCTAATGATTTTCACCCTAATAGAAGGCCAATAGAAAGGCACCCATTGATAATGGCGCTTACCAAAACTCCTAAAGAGATCCTCTTTACTGAACTAATTCGGACCACTTTCAATGCTCCAGCACCTATGGAGGAAAGGGAGGGTCCAAAGAGTGAGTTGTGGTGCGATTTTCATGAAGCTTGGGGCCATGATACGGACAATTGCAAATCTTTGATGAGAGAAATTATAGCAAAAATCAAGGCAGGAGAGCTGAATCATTTGTTGCCTGGCAAACAGTACAGGAGGAATGATCCTCGCAGGAAATTCGCGTGGCAAAGGAATGATGGTAACAGAGGACGTCGTGGAGAGAATCGAAGAGAACAGCATGGTGTAAGAGATAATCGGAACCAACCGCAGTACGGAGACCGGGTCACAGTGAAATGACCTGTCCTAATCCATCTGGACGAATTCTTCAACAGTTGGTCCCATTGCGAGGTTCTGACCTCTATATGCCATGAACGACTCCATGTAATATGAGCAAATGCACAGCGGAAGATTTCTTTCATACATGAGAATAAACATGCTTTAAAGTATCAACCAAAATGTTGGTGAGTTCATAGGTTTATCATAAAATAATAAAATTCGTCATTTTGATAGACCACAAGATTTAAATCCTTTATGGTACAAATGGGCCCGAATCCTGTACCCACCTGTAATGTACATGCGATATCTTTTTAAATACAGTACACCTTTCTCGTGTACGAAACCATTTTAACAAATCTTTGTAACCGTACACATATCTCGTGCACAAAATATCATACACATAACCTGTGTATAAAATCATTCTCTCGATATATAACATTTACATCAATTAGTGGCAATTATCATGTCTACATAATTCAATGGTGGTAATTATCATGTCCACATAATTCAATGGTGGCAATTATCATGTCCACATAATTCAATAATACTCCACAGAACTTCTGTCTGCATAATAATTCATTCGAGAAATGTTTTGCTTGTGTCTATCTCGTCAAACATTTATAAAAGCATTTTATGTATTCAGTCCAAAAATATAGATTGCAAAAGCATTTAATAAAGCAGTTGTAAAAACAGCGCATGTATTCTCAGTCCCAAAAATGTAAAGAGTAAAAGGGAATCAAATGAACTCACCTAATGTATTTTGTAGTAAAAATACATAGGACGACATTTAACAATGCAGGGTTGGCCTCGAATTCACGAACCTATATCATTTGTATATATATATTAAAACATATACTCGTAACCAAACAAATTTATATTATATCTTAAATTATATGTATTATATATTTGATTTGTATAAATAATTAAAATAATTAATATTTATATTGTTTAATATATCTATGTGATTAGTATTATATTAAAAATCAATAATAGCTTATATGTAGTTATTTAATATATAATTATATGTGTTTGTAATAAATATATTCTTATATAGAAAATATTTATTTATTAGACTAATATTGTTAATATGGAAGTAATAATAATAATGAAAATAATAATAATAGTAATAATAATATTGATAATAATAATAATAATAAATTTAATAAAAAAATGATAATATTAATAATAATACTAATTTTTTTATAATAAAAGACATTTTTCATAATAATCTTAATAATAATGTTAGTTTTAGTAAAAATGATCTTTTTAATAAAAATGATAATTTTTAATGTTATTATTATTAATAATAATAATAATATTAATGATAAATAATAATAATAATAATAATAATAATAATAATAATAATAATAATAATAATAATAATAATAATAATAATAATAATAATAATAATAATAATAATAATAATAATAGGATAACTACCTCAAAGGAATAAGTCCCAAAAAAATAAGTGCCCTTGCCCAGGATTGAACCCTCAACCTCTTGCTAACCCACAAACACACCCAACCACTCGACTAATTCCATTTTTCTGAATATAATCGAAACCAAAATTTATTTAACTTGATTACTTCTGTTTTCTATCTTCTTTTACTTAATCTCTTCGACCCAAGAGTAATTACGGCCCAACAGAATTTTCGTAACCCAATCTTTACACAAGCCCACTTATATAATTAATTGGCCCAAGGGTTAAAATTTTTTTGGTATACTGGAATCACGAAGCAAGTCAACAGACAAAAAAAATAAAAGGGTTTCTGATTTATAATTCATCATCGGGTCATTATCATTCCTAGCTATCATCTTCATCATCTCGTTATCATAATCACATCATCATCATCTTCATTAACCCATGTCAATTTCTTCGAATTACCATCATCTATTTCAGGTATCATCATCGTCTTCCTTACTATCATTCATCATTATCATAATGATTCATATCATCATCATTCTTATTATTCGTAACAGTAATAGACATAAATAAAATATATTCGCAGCGGCAACAACAGGAACATAATAGCAGCTACTTCGTTATGTGGAGCTCGATTACACAGAAACAGATGTATGAAGCAGTTTGTTTGCAGGTGACAGTTGTTTGCGCTGATGGTGGCCGGAGGTGGAAGGTGAGTGAGATGATCATAGAGGTAAGCAAGATGAGTTTCGCTAGTAGAAACAAATGGGTTCGTTGTGGGTTATTTCTTGGACAAAAACAGAAGCACTAATAATAGTAATGGGTTTCTTTATTTTGCTTTTATATTGAAATGGAAAACAGAAAACATGAGCTGCAGTAGTGATGATATTTAACGTTGGTAGTTGGTGGTGTTGGGATTGAAATCAAATGCAACCAGAGAGTTTGAGCAGCAACGTTTGATGATGGTTGTGTGGTTTCGTACAAGAAAGATAAACAGCAGAAAATAGCTGCAATGGTGTTTGCAGGTCATGAAAAAAAAGAACAAGAAGGCCGGTGGATGTGGGTTGTGGGTGGTGGTTGCCGTTGGTATCACAAAAGGAGAAGAAATAAGTGAATTTGTGTATGTATCTTTGTTATATGCATATGAATATATATGTATATTAATATGAATAAGAAAGTCAACAATCAATCAAACTTTATAGTAGTGGCACTTTTAATGATCGAAAACGTTATGAAAATTTACCAACATATAATGGAACTGAAAAATGTTAAATCAGTACCATTTGGTAAACAAATTAACAAACGACACCTATTTCCAAATTGTTTTTGACATAAGAGTGATTTTACTTTTTAATTAATTTTTTTATTATTATTATAACCGTGATTTTCTTGTGATATCATGTTTGATTTGATTCGTATTTGATTCGTAGACAATTATTATGATCCAAATGGTTGCCTCAGTGCTCCACTTTGCAAAGAAAACTTTACTATTGTTTTTGATGTCATATTTGTTTGCTTCTGATGTTTTAAAGTCAATCAATTAGACTATAGTATATTACTTAAATCACAAAAAACGTGGGCTTAAAAGAAAATAGTGAGCCATCGGATATTTTGTATTATTTCGTACTCCATTGTTAAATCAGTGGCGGATAAAAAGGTCTCAGAAAAATCTCATATTTTTAATTTAGCTATATTTATTTATTTTGGTCATTATGGTATAAAATTTAGTCATTAATTTGATAAATAAAAATTACATCAACTGTCCCTCTCATTTATGAGTAAAATATAAAAAGTGTTAAAATTAAATAATTAGGTCCTAAATATACTTTTAATAAGCCTATAACTTATATAACTCATTTTCGGATCACCCTTTAATTTAAAATTATATAAGCTCGTTTTTAACTTGATTAATAACTATTAAGATGACAAACTAGTGCTACGAGCGTTTACAGAATGAATTTGAAACCAACTATGTATTTTCAATATACTTTATATATATTTATTTTAATAATAAATTTATTATTACTTATATCATTTTATTTTACAAAATTAATTCTAATAACTACGTAATATAATATTTCAAATTATATTAAAATATACATATATACATTTTTAAATATATATTTATCTATTTACAAATAGTTATTCGTGAATCGTCGAGAATGGTCAAAGGTTAACTGAATATATAAACACAGTTCAAAGTTTTTGAGACTCAACATTATAGACCTTGCTTATCGTGTCAAAGATAATGAATCGTATCGAGAGTTTGGTTTAAAATTAGTCGAAATTTTCCGGGTCACTACAGTACCTACCCGTTAAAGAAATTTCGTCCCGAAATTTGAGTGTGATCGTCATGGCTAACAATAAAAATGTTTTCATGACGAATATGAGTTAGAGTTTTATCATTATTGATTAATATAGATAAAACGATTCGATCATGTGAAGCAGACGAGTGAAGCTATCACAAAAGAGTGAAAAGTTTCGTCTGAACTTTTGACGTAATCATGGTGGATTTCCGGAATTCATAGAATTTAAGGAAATCTTCTAATCAGAAAGAAAATGTAATATCATGATTAATTAGCAAACTGCTGGAATCACGGTAAGGATAGAACTATCAAGAAAATAATCTCTTGATATGTTTAGAGGTTAAGTAGAATGAAAGAGTTATGTATCATGGCACATGATGAGGGTAAGATCTGTGAACCATCATAATGTTCCATTAGAAATTCAGCATGACTTACTGTAATATAACCACGTTGGCCTGACATCATTATATTATACTAACTCATGCTTCAATTCCCAACACTTCTCCAGAAACCATTCATAATTCAAACTCAAATTTTAAAGAAATTTAGAAACTAAGATAGTTTCCTTTATGACGTAACCCGGATAGCACGAAGAGATAGATAATTTTGAATAAAGATATTTATGAAGGTATCTTCAGAAATATCTAAGATATTTATAACGAAAGATACGATGATATCTTTAGAATTTAAAATATTTAAGATCAAAAGATGATGAAAAAATTCGTCCGCAAGGATTTAGAGTAAGGAGCAAGGTATTCGCTAAAGATTTCATCAGCTTTTTCAAAACTCGGAAAACTGATTCATAGACTAAAGCGCTTTTCAGAAATTCAGAATTGAAGTTTTGTAAATCCAGGAGATAGAATATATTTATATATACTTATATATATATATATATGTATATAATTGTTGTCGTAGAATCGCTGAGAAATTCGAGATTATCGATTGATGCCTCCCAGTATTTGGTATGGTAATTATCGTTACAAGATGCCGATGAGTTCATGATAAGACTTTAATAGATAAATATAGTGATTTGTCAGCGAGATTTAAACCAAGGAGCAACGAGGTTGCTTGTACATCTGCTGGTAATATGGGGGAATATAAAAGGTTCTCCGGTAACAATAAAAGAGCACACATATATATCAAGGTTATAATAAGATTGTTTCGAATGAAAAGTCGAAATTGTCTTGTTGGAGCTGTGACAAAATTGGCTAATTTGGAAAGGGATGGCAAAGTTATTTTCGGTGATAACAACGTCAAAGGAGCTAGCACAGATATGTGTTAAACGTTTACTCAGTTTCTGAGAGTTTTTCGGGTGCATAACTATATGCATAAATCTTTCCTTCTGTAGACGAAGTGCGGTTGGTTCATCCTCTCGATTGAAGTGTTTCCAAGAATTATGAAATGTTTGAACGCAGATTGGAATCGTCAAGATACAAATGAGGTTTAAGATGAAATCAAGTTACAAAGGATGTTTTACAATGAAATCAAGTGACAAACTTGAAGAATTGTTTAGTTTCATATATTATAATCAATATTTTAATTCATTTAAATTGTCTAATGTTATTAGTCCACAGTCGATAGTCCACAGTTAACAGTCCAATAATTCATATATAGTTTAATATATAATATTCGAATTCATTAATACGTATCGTGACCTGTGTACATGTCTCAGACTCGATCACAACTCAAACTATATATATTATTGTAGAATAACCTCAACCCTGTATAGCTAACTCCAGCATTACTGCATATAGAGTGTCTATGGTTATTCCAAATAATACATATAGATGCGTCGATATGATATGTCAAAACCTTGTATACGTGTCCCGATATTTAAAGTGCGTAAAATAAATAACAGAAATTAAATGACGATAAATAAAGTGCGTAAAGTAAATAACAGAAATTAAATGACAATAAATAAAATTGCGAGAATTAAAATTGCGAGAAATAAATTGCGATAAATAAATGTAATAAGGAATTAACAGTTAGCTAGGAACAGTTAGCTAGGAACAGTTAGCGTGGATTCTTAATAAATTTTCTCATAGTTAATTTGTTTGTTTCTAGCAAATTTTATTTTGTCCAATGTTTTCTTCATTATGCCACTTGTTGGATTCTGGTAAATCAAAATCCAAATATGAAATTGGATGAAAATGGTTATTCTGCGTTGAACGGATACGTATATCGGTGGTTATAAATAGGATAGTAAATGACTGTTGAATCAGATTCGAAGAATGTACAGTGTAACTTATTAATGTGAAATCTAAATATTTCTAGGGTGTTACCTACCCGATAAAATATTTTCACCATTAACAGTTTGTACAAAAGATTTTTTTTAATTACAAACTTTATGAAAATATACTTACATATATATTTTCCTCAGATGTAATCATGGATTTAATGAGCCAATATAATATTAAACTCATTTGATTTACCGTTAGAACTAGAATACATAATCTCTAAAACATTAGAGATTACATAATCGCCATGTAGAACGAAGATTATGCTCAGGGTTTAGATTGTGATGTTGAGGTATGTGATGTTGAAGCTACTGGTGCTGGTGATACTGTTGATACTGGAGATGTTGTTGAAGCTGGTACGTTTTGCACCATATTCTCCAAATTGATTACTCGAGCGCGAAGCTCGTTGACTTCTTATATTACACCGGGATGATTGTCGGTTGAAACAAGCGGATGAATAAGGTTTAGAATTGTGGATAGAATATAATTGTAACCAGATACTCTGGATATGAGAGAGAAAATGGTGTCTCGAACAGGTTCGCCGGTAAGCGCTTCAGGTTCTTTACCGAAAGATGAATTCGGTTGACGGAAAGGATCGCCTTCTTCTTGTCTCCAATGACTTAGTAGACTACGAACCCATCAGATGAATTGGGGATGGCTGATTGGTTGATCCATTCCGGTCTCACTGCTTTCAGAGCTTAGGCGAAACTCCATATCGGAATAGCTGTCGAAATCCGAGGAATTCGAACTGGTTGAGGGATTCATCTCGTACGATCAGATGATGAATTTTTGATAAGAAATAGATTATAGGATGTAGATTAGTACCTTGTAATACATAATTTACATATGCATATATAATACCCAAATCCCATAAGTTACGGAGGGATCTACGGAATACGACATGCAAAGTTTACAGTAACAGATACGCTAAGATATGAATTAGCAGATATGCTAAGATATGAATTTTGTCTATACACTAATCATGCAATCAATGCAATAAGATGTGTCTAGACTAAGGATGATAAGCCAGTGATTCTCTAAGAATGACAAGCAGGTATTTTTCGACACGAAAATGATAAGCAAAACTTTTGACATGCAGACACGGTCGAAGTCCAGACTCACTAATGCATCCTAACGACTTATCAATTAGATACACTAATGCAGACCTGGTTCGCTAAGACCTCCGCTCTGATACCAACTGAAATGACCCGTCCTAATCCATCTGGACGAATTCTTCAACAGTTGGTCCCATTGCGAGGTTCTGACCTCTATATGCCATGAACGACTCCATGTAATATGAGCAAATGCACAACGGAAGATTTCTTTCATACCTGAGAATAAACATGCTTTAAAGTGTCAACCAAAATGTGGGTGACTTCATAGATTTATCATAAAACAATAGATAGACCATAAGATTTAAATCCTGCATGGTACAAATGGGCCCGAATCCTGTACCCACCTGTAATGTACATGCAATATCTTTTTAACTACAATACACCTTTCTCGTGTACGAAACCATTTTAACAAATCTTTGTAACCGTACACATATCTCGTGCACAAAATATCATACACATAACCTGTGTATAAAATCATTCTCTCGATATATAACATTTACATCAATTAGTGGAAATTATCATGTCCACATAATTCAATGGTGGTAATTATCATGTCCACATAATTCAATGGTGGCAATTATCATGTCCACATAATTCAATAATACTCCACAGAACTTCTGTCTGCATAATAATTCATTCGAGAAATGTTTTGCTTGTGTCTATCTCGTCAAACATTTATAAAAGCATTTTATGTATTCAGTCCAAAAATATAGATTGCAAAAGCATTTAATAAAGCAGTTGTAAAAACAGCGCATGTATTCTCAGTCCCAAAAATGTAAAGAGTAAAAGGGAATCAAATGAACTCACCTAATGTATTTTGTAGTAAAAATACATAGGACGACATTTAACAATGCAGGGTTGGCCTCGGATTCACGAACCTATATCATTTGTATATATATATTAAAACATATACTCGTAACCAAACAAATTTATATTATATCTTAAATTATATGTATTATATATTTGATTTGTATAAATAATTAAAATAATTAATATTTATATTGTTTAATATATCTATGTGATTAGTATTATATTAAAAATCAATAATAGCTTATATGTAGTTATTTAATATATAATTATATGTGTTTGTAATAAATATATTCTTATATAGAAAATATTTATTTATTAGACTAATATTGTTAATATGGAAGTAATAATAATAATGATAATAATAATAATAGTAATAATAATATTGATAATAATAATAATAATAAATTTAATAAAAAAATGATAATATTAATAATAATACTAATTTTTTTATAATAAAAGACATTTTTCATAATAATCTTAATAATAATGTTAGTTTTAGTAAAAATGATCTTTTTAATAAAAATGATAATTTTTAATGTTATTATTATTAATAATAATAATAATATTAATGATAAATAATAATAATAATAATAATAATAATAATAATAATAATAATAATAATAATAATAATAATAATAATAATAATAATAATAATAATAATAATAATAATAATAATAATAATAATAATAATAATAATAATAATAATAATAATAATAATAATAATAATAATAATAATAATAATAATAATAATAGGATAACTACCTCAAAGGAATAAGTCCCAAAAAAATAAGTGCCCTTGCCCAGGATTGAACCCTCAACCTCTTGTTAACCCACAAACACACCCAACCACTCGACTAATTCCATTTTTCTGAATATAATCGAAACCAAAATTTATTTAACTTGATTACTTCTGTTTTCTATCTTCTTTTACTTAATCTCTTCGACCCAAGAGTAATTACGGCCCAACAGAATTTTCGTAACCCAATCTTTACACAAGCCCACTTATATAATTAATTGGCCCAAGGGTTAAAATTTTTTTGGTATACTGGAATCACGAAGCAAGTCAACAGACAAAAAAAATAAAAGGGTTTCTGATTTATAATTCATCATCGGGTCATTATCATTCCTAGCTATCATCTTCATCATCTCGTTATCATAATCACATCATCATCATCTTCATTAACCCATGTCAATTTCTTCGAATTACCATCATCTATTTCAGGTATCATCATCGTCTTCCTTACTATCATTCATCATTATCATAATGATTCATATCATCATCATTCTTATTATTCGTAACAGTAATAGACATAAATAAAATATATTCGCAGCGGCAACAACAGGAACATAATAGCAGCTACTTCGTTATGTGGAGCTCGATTACACAGAAACAGATGTATGAAGCAGTTTGTTTGCAGGTGACAGTTGTTTGCGCTGATGGTGGCCGGAGGTGGAAGGTGAGTGAGATGATCATAGAGGTAAGCAAGATGAGTTTCGCTAGTAGAAACAAATGGGTTCGTTGTGGGTTATTTCTTGGACAAAAACAGAAGCACTAATAATAGTAATGGGTTTCTTTATTTTGCTTTTATATTGAAATGGAAAACAGAAAACATGAGCTGCAGTAGTGATGATATTTAACGTTGGTAGTTGGTGGTGTTGGGATTGAAATCAAATGCAACCAGAGAGTTTGAGCAGCAACATTTGATGATGGTTGTGTGGTTTTGTACAAGAAAGATAAACAGCAGAAAATAGCTGCAATAGGTCACGAAAAAAAAAGAACAAGAAGGGCGGTGGATGTGGGTTGTGGGTGGTAGTTGCCGTTGGTATCACAAAAGGAGAAGAAACAAGTGAATTTGTGTATGTATCTTAGTTATATGCATATGAATATATATGTATATTAATATGAATAAGAAAGTCAACAATCAATCAAACTTTATAGTAGTGGCACTTTTAATGATCGAAAACGTTATGAAAATTTACCAACATATAATGGAACTGAAAAATGTTAAATCAGTACCATTTGGTAAACAAATTAACAAACGACACCTATTTCCAAATTGTTTTTGACATAAGAGTGATTTTACTTTTTAATTAATTTTTTTTATTATTATTATTATAACCGTGATTTTCTTGTGATATCATGTTTGATTTGATTCGTATTTGATTCGTAGACAATTATTATGATCCAAATGGTCGCCTCAGTGCTCCACTTTGCAAAGAAAACTTTACTATTGTTTTTGATGTCATATTTGTTTGCTTCTGATGTTTTAAAGTCAATCAATTAGACTATAATATATTACTTAAATCACAACAAACGTGGGATTAAAAGAAAATAGTGAGCCATCGGATATTTTGTATTATTTCGTACTCCGTTGTTAAATCAGTGGCGGATAAAAAGGTCTCAGAAAAATCTCATATTTTTAATTTAGCTATATTTATTTATTTTAGTCATTATGGTATAAAATTTAGTCATTAATTTGATAAATAAAAATTACATCAACTGTCCCTCTCATTTATGAGTAAAATATAAAAAGTGTTAAAATTAAATAATTAGGTCCTAAATATACTTTTAATAAGCCTATAACTTATATAACTTATTTTCGAATCACCCTTTAATTTAAAATTATATAAGCTCGTTTTTAACTTGATTAATAACTGTTAAATGACAAACGAGTGCTACGAGCGCTTACAGAATGAATTCGAAACCAACTATGTATTTTCAATATACTTTATATATATTTATTTTAATAATAAATTTATTATTACTTATATCATTTTATTTTACAAAATTAATTCTAATAACTACGTAATATAATATTTCAAATTATATTAAAATATACATATATACATTTTTAAATATATATTTATCTATTTACAAATAGTTATTCGTGAATCGTCGAGAATGGTCAAAGGTTAACTGAACATATAAACACAGTTCAAAGTTTTTGAGACTCAACATTATAGACCTTGCTTATCGTGTCAAAGATAATGAATCGTATCGAGAGTTTGGTTTAAAATTAGTCGAAATTTTTCGGGTCACTATACACAGAGCGTGAGCCAACTCCAGAAGTTGTAATCAGGATGGTTTGGATCAACGACAGTCATTATGAAGAAGGTGAATCATCAAACAGCAATTTAGACAGCTGGAGATATGCTCCAATTATCTTTCAGCCAATTCAGAATTGGGCGTTGTCCGTCCAACCAGTGATCATTTTAGCAGAGATAGCAAATAAGTTTGTCAACTGTATCTATACAGATACGGGAAGTGAAGCTGACATCATTTACTGGCATTGGTTGAAGACTTTTCCAAGGCATGTGCAGGGCAGAGCTAGGCAAACGAGGTTGAAAGTTTCTGGATTAACGGGAGCACCGGTAAATGCCATGGGGCAGATTCGTTTGGAAGTTGTTATGAGCACATTCCCATTGTTGAGAATAGAAACAATCGATTTCACAATCATAGATGGCAATTCTCGATTTAATGTCCTTTTTGGAAGGGCAGCGTTGGTTAAATTCGGAGCAATAACATCGACAACTCATGCAGAGATCAGGTTCCCAACTCCTAACGGAGTAGCCGCCATACATTCACAGTATGTGGCACCGGCTAGGGAGAGATCCACATTTATGAACTTACCAGAAGGCAACGTAAATCGGAGAAAGCATGATCGGTTGTTTAGTGATGATGAGGTTCAGGATTTTTTCATTCCATAATCAAGTGTGTAGGCCGGATAGCGCTGGGCGCTCGGCGTGTGAAGAAGCAAATCTCAACATGTTATCAAGAACAAAAGTTTATTATCAGAGTAGTTTTTTAGCATTTTTATGAAGACATTGTCTTTTACAATCATTGTATTCATGCCAAAATACACATGTTTGGCATTTGAAGAACATATTTTCACATTATATGAAGAGCAACGTTTATCAATTTACTGTGAACCATTGTGGTTATTTTACAGTGCTTATGTTAGCAATTGCATACATTAAACATTCATGGTGTACTAATTAGGCTTGATCCACCTAAATTCGTCATCAATCGTTTATGTACTGCACAGTTCCGAACAATAAATTTTATATTTTTCTTAAACAAAGTGCTGCCCGTGACAAATGTAAAACATTACATTTATAACCTGCCCACAGAAGGAGTGTATTTTTAAAATATCTCCGATGGCGGAAGCTTTTGTGCCAGCCAGCAAAAGGCACAAGGGATCGGCTAGAAAACGTTTAAAGTTTTACTAGAACGCACCGAGGCATGATACAAAACTCAGATACTTGTCATGACAAAATTATAAAAAACTTACTTCACAGAACGAAGTTCTATATTTTATATATAAAGGCAAAAATATTTAGCAATTCTTCCTCATATACTTTATGACGGAAGGCGTATGATGGACAAGTCACTACCTCATAACTAATATTTATGTAATATTTCGAAAAATTCTTCCTCATATACTTTATGACGGAAAGATTATTTTGTAATCACTCTTCAAAAATACTTCATAATTATTATTCCTCATTAATTTGATGACGAATGCATATAACAAAGTATGAATATCTTACAGCATGATTAAAAATATAATGTTTACAAAGTGAATTTTTTAAGTGTTGCTCATTCAGCTGAACTTAACACTGCAAAACATCCAAAACCGAATTACCTTAAATAATTATCACAGTGCTTCGCTCAGTTTTACAGTGTACAAATGTACATAGCAAATTTATTATATGCTTCAGCGCATCACAGATTTATTCTAAGCATGAAACAACAAAATAATTGAAACAAGTATGTAAGGAGATAGGGTCATCGAAGGCAATGCATATTTATGGAATTCAAACTTGTCAATGTTTATTACAAACGTCTGCTCATGAAGTGGTTACAAGTTTATGAAAATTGAATATTGAGTACATCCTGAGCAGATGACTCTTCTCTGTTACATACTTCATCGTAAACATTTATCTTCAGATTAATCAATCTGTCTCTGGCTTCTTCAACCTTCTCCAGGGTTCCAAGAGGCATCAGATTTGTAATAGAAGTAGGGAGAGACATGTTTGGAGCAAGCCGTCTGGTCAGTTTATCTGTTACATCAGCAATAGCATGGGTGCGTATAGCATCAACGTAATCATTGTAGGGATTTCCCACAAGAGTGAATCCAAGCACCTTCGCTATCACACCTGGTATCCCCTTCTTAAGCTCAGCAAAATTACCCTCACCTTCCTCCATCCTCCGGAGAAGCTCAGCGGATTTATCCCTCTCTGCACTCAGCAGCTTCTCCAGCTCGCTTACTTTCACCTGCTCCTCTTCAAGTCTTTTCTTCTCAGCATCCCTTTCCCCTTGCAGAACAACAGCGACATCTTGAGCACTTTTTAGCTCAACTTCTCTAGCCTTTATTATTTTTTGAGCATCACTCAAGGCACGCTCAGCATCAGCAGCTCTCTTACGAGCATTTCTACCTTCAGTTATATCTTTACGGGCTATAGCAAGAATAGACTCCTGATGCTTCTGCAGTTGCAGCACAGAGTCCAGATGATTGGTTAGTAGTACATGAGCTGCCATAGTTGATTCCCTGAGTTGATCAGAGCGAAGAGCGGTGAATTGGGGTTTCAGCTCAGGGATAACACAACCCTATACAAGAAAAAATTTTATGAGTAATTTCAGGTAACTCACAGCAATAAATTACAAGCATATACATGCAGATGGTCTTATCATTCATACCTGAAGAAGAGTTGCAAATTCTTTATCCTTAGTAGCAGGGTTTGCAATGATGGCCTGCAATGCCCTCACATGAGCAGGAAGAGTAGGCTCTTGAA
This sequence comes from Rutidosis leptorrhynchoides, assembly GCF_046630445.1. Classification (NCBI taxonomy): domain Eukaryota; kingdom Viridiplantae; phylum Streptophyta; class Magnoliopsida; order Asterales; family Asteraceae; genus Rutidosis; species Rutidosis leptorrhynchoides. The sequence continues at coordinate 245,610,957 of NC_092343.1, forward strand.
CATTGGAGGATGTGATAGCTGGGTTAGTGATATTAGGAGGAGGAGAATGATAAGCAAAGTTACCTTCCGGCCTATCTTCATGAAATTCAGATTCCTCGAATGGAGTAAAGTTTGGATCAGGAGTTTTCAGGCCTTCTCTCCTTCACTTTCAAGATTTTCCTTCGGCACCCGTTCACCGCCCTCAGTAGCCTTCCCTTGGCTATCATCAGATTCTGCTAAAATCACTAACAGAAACAAATTAGCATTATGAATAAATATAACAGTTAAAAAAAATGTGTGCGAGCAGAATGGGCATACTTCTTCTGCGTTTCTGCTTTTTGCCCTCCTCTGTACTCTTCACCCTTTTAGAGCCTATGCTCTTCTTTCTTGTCTTTTGGGTTGGAGGAAGAGTGGGGTTAGTTTCACCCATGATGTCAACTGAACCTGACGTTTGTTGATCGGCGGTGGTGGTATCCTATGCTGTCCGTTCAGTGTCTGTTTGTTCAGACCCGGACTCACTATCAAAGCAGCTAACAATTACTCCTTCACTCTTTTCAGCAGCTTTAGCCTCAGCTGTAGCTCTCTCTGCCTCAAGCTCTTCAGCAGTTTTGTCACGAGCAGTGACCTCCACGTCATCATCAATATCAACGGATAAGAGAGCAGAACGAACCTGCATCACGGAGTTGGCTGCAAAAACATAAACAACAATATAAGCAAATGTGACAAACAATAGACATGCATTTATATACAGTAGGATTATCATATCCCATCCTACCCTGGTTTTTCTCACGGAGTACTGGCACAGAATTACTCGGCCATTCTTGACTCACTTTGCACAGCACAAGAATTCCCTCATACCTTTCGTATGATCTGGGCGGAAGGCGGAGCTCTTTCAAGCTATTTACTATCTGCTACTCTGCGGGAGAAATCTTAACACCCTTTCCCACACCAGCATCAATAGCACCCCATTCCTGGACAACGGAGTACTCCTCCGGAATAACAGTCTCATCAACAAAGAAAAATGGACTTTTCCAGTCCTTCAAATTTGAAACTCTATTCGTACCAACAAAATGATTATTTTTCTTACTATCAATAGTAAGCCAGCAGTCACTAATTGTGCGAATTCTAAACAAAGAGATAAAAACTTTAATGCGAGGCTTTATATTAAAAGCATTGCAGTACATTTCAAAAAGGATGATTTTTTGAAGGTCATGGGGATGCATCTGACTAAGACAGGCCTTATAATATCTAAGAAGGTGAAGAAGAAAGTTAGTAAGGGGAACACGGAGGTTGCCGTGGGTAATTTGTAAAGCGTATAAAGTAATTTTTCCATAAGGAGAGTTGTCAGCAGTTTGTCTGTTGGTGGGAAGAACAGGGTTGTATTGATTGAGATGGTGGAAGGCAATCTTTAAGCCATCTAAATATTCACTTGTCAATGATGAAGCCATCGTGCTAACTTCTGGAATGTCAGCGGTATTTGACGAAGACGGCTTTGCATGTTCTTGGCCAGTACTTGGAGTAGAAGCCATGATAATACAGTAAAAGATACCAACAAGAAGAAAATAGCAATAAGATGGAGTGTACTGACCTTGGAAAATGGTAAACCTTAAAAAGTTGAAGATTGAAGAAGGCGGTGAAGCTTTGGGGGATAAATGTGCTTTTTAGATCTTGGCAAAAGTAAAAAAGTGATGGTAAAAGGGTTATGACGGTTTTTATAGGGGTTCATCGGTGCAATTTTTATGGCCATGATTGAGACACGTGTATGTGTGCGCTTAAACGTAGGGTACGAAATAACACTTTTTACAGCTGGAGGTGTAGCGACCCGACAAAATCGTCATTGACGGCGCCGGCTACTTAGGTCCCATTACGTGGTCATAAGTCTTTAAAATGACGTTGACCGAAAATATGTCTCATTCATTTCAAAAGTTAAGATTTGTTCCCAAGTTTACAAGAATCGTTCATCCAAAAGTTACGTTACAAAGTTATAAGTACAATTGAAATCTATGCGACACAATTTAAAAGTAGCCAAAAGATGCTCCATGTATGCATGTATATACTCGACATCCAAGCAAGTATCAAAAGAAATGAGCGAAAGCATGTATCACAAAATGTTCAAGGACCTGAGAAAAACATAGAAATCTGTCAACGAAAACGTTGGTGAAATCATAGGTTTAAGTAATTAAGTACAAGTGAACCACAAGATTTGTAACATTGATATAGTAGTAATACATTCCAAAAGTTTGTTTCATGAGCACCCAATTATCAATGCTTAACATTCATTCCATAGAACCCCATCACAATAGTGTTAGAACATACACTGTTTCTCGAAAATATATTTCATTCGTAAACGGTAGCGAACCGTTTGAATGAGGGTTTGTCAAACCCATATGGCCATATAACATAAGTTCTCACTTACACCCGGCAAGTGTAACTAATGATAATCGAATTGAGGATTTTTGTTCAAACTCATATGTAGAATGTTTGTTTTCCTGTACTTGTGTTCACTTAGTAAAAGAAACGTTTATGTTTTCTCATCCCAAATGTAAGTTCAAAAGAGTAAAAAGTGGGACTATGATCTCACCTTGAGTGCACGTATGAAAAGTACTTCACAAAGTAATGTGTGCAAAGGACAATGCTAGTCTTGACCTAAACAAATAGATCATATCAATAACGGTAAACACGATGTGTCAAAGATGTTCAATTAGTCCTATGGCTCGTTACGACTCGATTATGTAGCATGTGAATCAATTTGTCAAGTTTCATGCAAGGTACAAGTATAGAAACAAGCTAGGAAGGTTGCATAATCATTTGGTTAAGTTTGACAAAAAGTCAAACTTTGGTCGGTCAAAGTCAACGAAAAAGTCAACACGTTCGGGTCGGGTCCCGAACTATTTTTCTGAGGTTTTTATTCATATATAAGCATGTTAGAACAAGTCTCATGTGAATCGGAGGTCCATAGCGTGCCAAACATTTTTCATATTTTGACCAAGGAGGTCAGAACCTGGACACGTTATACGTCGCGCCGCGACCCAGGATTGCCGCGGCGCGGCAATCAACGGGTGCTGGTACCTGGTCAGTCTCAATTGTTCAAGTCTCAATTCAAACTTCATTTTCACATAAAACACAAACCGTAAACTCTTACGACACGCATTTTATATCGTTGGAAAGCTAATTTGACAAAGAACACAACTAAACACATTTCACCAACCGAAAACATTATTTGCAATAATCGACCTTTCAAAATTAAATGATCAATCAATGCACACATTTAATGCTTCAAATTTCACAAGTGCACATTTATGATTCGGGCATTTAATGCATACATAAAACACGCCATTTTGTAGATAATCAAGCATACAATACAACTAACTACTTGCTAACAATAATTCATGGCTTTCATTGCATTAAATGTTCACATTCAATTCTATCAAACCCTAACCAACAACATCAAAATCACTAATCATGTTTATGAAGTTTTCTAAAACAACATACTCATCAAATTGAAGCTAGTGATGTTAGGAATACATTTAATACATGCATTTATAACATTTAACCTCATTCAAACAACCAAATCACCAAATCAAACACACCAAAGTTTATGTTCATGCTAGTTACTTCAAATAACAAAATCGAACATATAAATCATATATTCATGTTAGACTTGAGCCATAGACACTAATTAACAACTTTATAAGTTAAAAACATCAAGAACACAAAATCTAGTGATTTTAGAAAGTTACCCAAATGTAATGAAATTGGTATGGAATCGAAGATGAAGTTGCAAGGATTCCAAATATGTAATTTGTTTTGATTGATGCTTGCTCGATTTGATTTAGATGATGATTTCTTGGATTGGTGTTTGAGAGATTTTGTTGAAGTAGTAAAGAAAAATGGAAAATAAAAGAGATAATGAATGGATGAGAGTGAAGGGTTGACTAGTTGACCTAGTCACCTCTTTGCTCTCTTGGCAACAATGGTCCCTCTAGTTCGGTTGCGGTGCGTGAATTACCTAAACGAGATAATTTAAAAACGCGTATTAACGAGGGATGTCATAAACATATAACGGAATTTAAATAGTTAAACGGAAAAGTAAATGGAAAAAAGGCGGGATGTTACATTACCTACTCCTTAAAAGAAATTTCGTCCCGAAATTTAAGTAGGCGTAGCGGCCGTTGTTTCTTCCTCAAAATCTTGCGTTTCCGGAATCGGGAATAAGTGAGGGTATTTCCTTTGCATTTGATCTTGCCTTTCCCAAGTAAACTCGGGTCCTCTTTTGGCGTTCCAATGAAATTTAACAATCGGAATTCGGCTTTGTTTCAACGTCTTGACGGAGGTGTCCACAATTTCAACCGGTTCCTCCACAAAATGAAGTTTGTCATCAATAGTAATTTCCTCGAGAGGGATGACGATGTCGGGTTCGGCAAGACACTTTTTCAAGTTAGATACATGGAAGGTAGGATAAACGGAGCTCAATTAGGGCGGAAGATCTAAACGATAAGCAACGGTTCCAATACGCTCCAAGATTTCGAAAGGGCCAATATATCGCGGATTTAATTTCCCATGTTTTCCAAAACGAATGACACCTTTGCAAGGTGCGACTTTTAACATGATGCGGTTACCGACTTGAAATTCAAGGTCGTTGCGTCTTTTGTCGGTATAGCACTTTTGACGACTCCGGGCCATCCGAAGCCTATCTCGGATTTGAACGATCTTTTCGGTGGTTTCGTGAATGAGTTCGGGTCCGGTGATTTGTACGTCGCCTAACTCGGCCCAACAAAGAGGTGAACGACATTTTCGGCCATATAGCGCTTCAAAAGGTGCGGCTTTAATACTCGTGTGATAACTATTGTTGTAAGAGAACTCGGCGAGAGGTAAGTGCTTGTCCCAAGCTTTTCCAAAATCAACCACGCAAGCTCGTAACATGTCTTCTAAGGTTTGGATGGTGCGTTCGCTTTGTCCATCGGTTTGAGGATGATATGCGGTGCTCATGTCTAAACGCGTTCCCAACGCTTCTTGCATGGTACGCCAAAATCTAGAAACAAAACGGCCGTCTCGGTCGGAGATAATCGATAAAGGTACACCGTGTTGGGCTACGATTTCCTTGATGTAAAGTTGTGCAAGTTTTTCCATTTTGTCGGTCTCCCTCATGGCGAGAAAGTGTGCGAATTTGGTGAGACAGTCAACAATAACCCAAATGGTATCATAACTGCTCGTCGTTTTTGGTAGTTTGGTGATAAAATCCATCGTTATCCTTTCCCACTTCCATTGCGGGATCTCGGGTTGTTGAAGTAGTCCGGACGGTCTTTGATGTTCGGCTTTGACTTTGGAACATGTCAAACACTTGGAAACATAAGTAGCTATGTCCCTTTTGATGTTCGGCCACCAATATTGTTGTTTAAGGTCGTGGTACATCTTATTGGCACCGGGGTGAATCGAGTATCGTGACTTATGGGCTTCATCTAAAATAAGACTTCGTAGGTCCCCATAACTAGGCACCCAAATCCTTCCGACGAAATATCGGAGTCCGGTTTCCTTAGTTTCGAATCGAGAGACTAGAATGTTCAAGAGCTCGCGTGAAACGTTTTCATCCTTGAGAGCTTCATCTTGGGCTACCCGAATTTGGCTATTAAGGTTTGTGTGGATGGTGATGTTTAAGGCTCGGACACGAAGAGGCACCGCTCTTTCTTTTTGACATAAGGCATCGGTTACTACATTTGCCTTTCCGGAATGGTAACGAAGCTCGCAATCGTAATCGTTTAAGGTTTCAATCCACCTTCGTTGTCTCATGTTTAGTTGCTTTTAATTGAAGATGTGTTGGAGACTTTTGTGATCGGTAAAGATAGTACTCTTGGTTCCATAAAGATAGTGTCTCCATGTAATGACCCGCACTTTTTTCGATCGTTCTATACTTATAAGATTAATATTTATATAAATTAAACCTTACCAACATGATAAGCAATCCAAATTGTTAAGATTTATGTTTTTGAAAAGAGTTTTACACAACGTTTGACCGTCTAGTTTGACCGATGATATCACGAACTATACAATATATGATAATTATACATACATATTTAACATGATCTAAGGATGTTTTAATATCTCATTTTGTATTAATAACAAAAAGTCATAAGTATATTTTGAAACTACTAACTTAAGTTTTCAAAACAATAACCATACGTAACGTTATTTGACATAAATACTGATGATTTATAATGTTTATACATATATCGTATAAGTAATGTATTTAATCATTTTTAAAGGGCTTTTATACATAAAACAATATAAGTATATTTACAAAAGATAGTTATATTTGAATTCTCGTTCCGTTTCCTCAATAATCCTATACGTATATCTAGGGTACTATACACAGCTTCTAGAAGTATTTACTATTGGTATATACCAATAGAAATCTTCAATTATTGGAATAATATGTCATTCATGACATAATAAATTTTAACTTATCTTAGATATTTTCACTAAAAACCAAATTTTCAAGCCTATAAATAAGCACCATTTCTAACTCATTTTTACACATTCATTTTCCAAATTTTACTTCCAATTTTCACACACACTTGCAAGAACTCTCTCAACTTTTATTTTACTACTTCTTTCCAGCAACTTTACATTTTAAACTTGAGGTAAAAACTCTACTTCAACTCTTTTTCAATTCATATATTTATAGCTATATATATAAGAGTTTATAAACTAGAACATAGTTTGAATGATTTCAAACTTGTTCGCAAACTAAATAGATCCTTCTAACTTAACTTTTAAAATACTTCAAGACCTGTAATATAACTTAAAAATATGCTAATTTAACAAGGTATAACTTGGTTTTTCAAAGAACACCTTAAAAACTGTTTTTATGACGTCGGAGTGCAACCGGTGGCTGTTTTGGGTTGGATAATTAAAAACCATCTTAAACTTTGAATTGGAGGTTTATTTTCTGGAAAAATGATTTTTACTATGAATATGATAACACATAAAAATTTCATGATTTAACTCAAAGTATAAGTATTTTTAGAAAAATAATCATTTAAGGTTGTTTACATGATGGAAAATGATTAACTTCATAAGTTTCACTAAAGTTTGACCTATGACCTGTGATTTCGAATACAAACTAAGGTATTTACAGTTCATAGTCTTAAAGAGGGACTCGATCCAAGGAAGTGGCAAGTTGAATCAACGAAAACGGAGTTGTAACGAAGAAACTATGACCAAAACGAGATCGGATATCTAAGACTAGTTTGGCTACGAAAATAATTGGAGAAAATTAAATAAATCACATCTTTTTAAAATAACATGATATTTTATATATATGTACTCATAATTTAATTTTATATGGTTCAGGATCACCCGTAAACAACACGAGAAGATTAATCATAAGATCCCATGATTGTACGCAACACGTCATTTGACAACACCGGTACTTTATGTACGCAACACGTCATTTGACAACACCGGTACCATGGGTCAAGATTAATCTCGACCAATACATATACGATGGGGTTTTATTTATTTCGTTGGGGGTTTTATTTATTTCATTGTGGGTATATTAAACATCTAAAAATGAACCATTAAAATTGAATTACTAACAACGAACTGCTAACTACGGACTAAGGAATTATTCAAAGTATTAAAAGTATAACAAGTATATATATGTGACGTTTGTTTAAAAAGAAAAGGTATTGATATATTATATATGGATAGGTTCGTGATATCAACCGGAGACCAAGTCAAATTATATATATATCTTCTAGACGAAAGTGAGTATATAGTCCCACTTTTAAACTCTAAATATTTCGGGATGAGAATACATGTATTTTATGTTTTACGTTATGGACACAAGTAACTGAAAAATATATTCTACGTTGAGTTGTACCACTGGCATACTTCCCTGTAGCTTGGTAACTAATATTTACAGCGGTATTGTAAACGCGAATCCTGTTGATAGATCTATCGGGCCTGACAACCCCAACCGGACTGGACGACCAGTATTCAACGGTTGCACAGTACTTCGTTTCGTGACTACACTTGGTACGGTGTAGTAAGATTTCATAATAAAGGGAATATGCGACGTGATTAAATGTTAAGTATGGTTACCAAGTGCTCAACCACTTAGAATATTTTTATTAAACTGTTTATATACGAAATCTTGTGGTCTATATATATATATTGCTGCCGGCATTAAACCTATATCTCACCAACTTTATGTTGACCTTTTAAAACATGTCTATTCTCAGGTGATTACTAAAGCTTCCGCTGCATTATGTTGAATTTGAGCAGGATCTTGCGTACGCATATTTGTGTCAAAAATAAAACTGCATACCCAAGAACTTGTGTTGTAAAATATGCTAGAAATCGGGTTGTTATTATCATTTGTAAAGTTTGTAAGTCGAAGATTATCGCTAAACGATAATCATCTTTTTATTGTCTAAAGCTTGTAACAAAAATAATGGTTATGGTTTGTAATGTATAATATATGCAGTTTCTCTTTTAAAAATGTCGCATATAGAGGTCAATACCTCGCAATGAAATCATACGTTATCATAACACGTTCTTATGGTTAAGGACGGGTTATGACATGTGGTATCAGAGCGGTGGTCTTAGCGAACCAGGTTTGCATTAGTGTGTCTAACTGATAAGTCGTTAGGATACATTAGTAAGTCTGGACTTTGACCGGGTCTGATTTCAAAAACCATTGCTTATCACTGTTGGTTAAAATTTATATGTAAATATTATATGTAGTACTAATGAGTTAGTTGTGGTGTGATAGATGTCGGGCTCAAAACTTATTATCACATTCAGCGACTCCGAATCAGAATCTTCAGATGGTGTTCCAGTCATTAACCTATCCGATGACGAAAATAATATCTTTGGGGAAGACTCACAAATTCCGGATGAACCAACTATAGAAAATCTGGAAAGTGAACCCGAGGAGGAAAGTGAACCCGAGGAAATTACGAAAGACAAATTCGAACAAGGAAAGAAACGAAAAGCTAATGAATTAGAAAATTCAAATCTCGAGTTTAGGGAGGATGATGTGGCACCAACTCCACTAAACACTACCACCCCTATTCCCGCTATTCCTATTCGTGCTGTCCCGGCATCTAGTTCTTCAGCCCCACCGCTAAAATATAGGCAGACAGCTAGGATAAGCGTTAGGCCATTCATTGGAACTAAACGTCCTAGAAAATAGACCAAACGATGCGCTGCCGTATTAAACCATGGGATCATATAATGTTTTGTATAATATTATTAGTGTGGTTTGCTTAATGTTCGATGTAAGATAAGCATATGTAAGATAGTGAAGTGTGAAATGCAATAATTTTCCATGGTTAAGTATTATTTAGATTGTAGTAATTGGTTCGGTACTAAGCTATTAAGTATGAACATTAACGGGTAGGTACTACCCTAGATATAATTATAAAACGCTAATAAGAAGAAAAGGCTTTTATAATAATACCTGGTTCATATTATTAATAAGCTATAATGTACTGTAAATATACACTACATCTATAATATTCCATGTGAATAATTATTTTCTTTTCATTCTTATAGAAGAATATGGCGCGATTGAACCGAATGACGGAACAAGAAATCCAGGAACTCATCAATCAGCGAGTGAACGACAGAATGTTATGGGTCGAGGCTGCAAGAGGTGCTGCAGTTAACCCAAATCCTCGTGTGGGGTGCACTTACAAAACTTTTCAAGCTTGCAAGCCCTCATCATTCAGTGGAACAGAAGGACCGATCGGTTTAACCCGGTGGATAGAAAAGATGGAAATTGTGTTCAAAATCAGTGGTTGTGTTGAAAAGGACATGACCAAATACGCATCGTGCACTTTACAAGATAGTGCACTCACGTGGTGGAAAAATTATGTGAAGGCTGTAGGAGGAGATGTAGCTTATGATACTCCGTGGGAAGAATTCAAAACAATGTTAATCAATGAATATTGTCCAAGGAACGAGGTTAGGAAGTTGGAAGATGAGTTACGAAGTCTGAAGGTTATTGGTACTGAAATCACCAACTACAATCAGCGATTCATGGAATTAGTTTTGCTATGTCCTGAATTGGTTCCAACCGAAGAACGGAAGATTGAAATGTACAAAGATGGTTTGCCCAAAAAGGTCAAGGCAAATGTTACAGCATCGAAACCTAAGACAATTCATGAAGCTATAACCATGGCAAACGAGCTAATGGATCAGGTCATTTTGGATAAGAAAGCATTCAATACTGATGTGAAGGTATCAGGTAACAAGAGAAAGTGGAATGGAAGCTATGATCGAGGTAATCAACAACAAACTTTTAAGAAACAAGAAACCCCGAAAGGTGCGGGTAGTGGTTCAGGTTTTGGTTACAAAGGACAAAGTCCTTTATGCAACCGATGTCACAAACATCACTTTGGTTACTGTAGTGTGGTATGCAACAAATGTAATCTACAGGGTCATCTTGCTGAAGATTGTAGGGCTCTCGTTACGAATACAAATGGTGCCAAGACTCCTGCCACCAACGGAAATAGAACTGCTTTGGCTACCATTACTTGTTTTGGGTGTGGAAAACAAGGCCACTATAAGAGCCAGTGCCCGAATCCAGAGAAGAATATCGGACCTGCACGTGGAAGAGCATTTGTTATTAATGCTAAAGAGGCATGTGAAGACCCGGAGCTTGTTACGGGTACGTTTACCATTAATAACTTATTCGCATCTATTATATTTGATACTGGTGCTGATAGAAGTTACGTGAGTAGAGGCTTTTACGCTAAATTGAATTGTTCATCATTACCTCTAGATGCTAAGTACATGATTGAGTTAGCTAATGGTAAACTAATTAAAGCCGATAAAATTTGCCGTGATTTTAAAATAAATTTAGCCGGAGAAACATTTAAAATTGACTTAATACCCGTAGAATTAGGAAGTTTTGATGTAATAGTCGGCATGGACTGGATGTCCAAAGTAGGAGCTGAAGTTGTGTGTGCCAAGAAGGCAATTCGCATTCCTTGTAAGGATAGAATGCCGGTGATGATTTATGGAGAGAAGGGTAACTCAAAGCTAAAACTCATTAGTTATTTGAAAGCTCAAAAGTGCTTGAAGAAAGGGTGCTATGCTATCTTAGCACATGTTAATAAAGTCGAAAAGAAAGAAAAAGAGAAGTGCATCAACGACGTGCCTGTGGCAAGAGATTTTCCTGAAGTTTTTCCGGAAGAGTTGCCGGGATTACCTCCATTTAGATCTGTAGAATTTCAAATAGATTTAGTACCAGGAGCCGCACCAGTGGCTCGTGCTCCATATAGACTTGCACCGTCCGAGTTAAAAGAACTTCAGAGTAAGTTAAAAGAATTACTGGATCGTGGATTCATACGACCACGTACTTCACCGTGGGGAGCTCCAATTTTATTCGTCAAGAAGAAAGACGGATCTTTCCGAATGTGTATAGATTATCGTGAATTAAATAAGTTAACTATCAAGAATCGGTATCCACTACCGAGAATTGACGACTTATTTGATCAACTCCAAGGATCATGTGTTTATTCGAAAATCGACCTAAGATCGGGTTATCATCAATTACGTGTCAAAGAAGAAGATATACCGAAAACTGCTTTTCGGACACGTTACGGTCATTACGAATTTTTGGTCATGCCGTTTGGATTGACGAATGCGCCAGCTGTATTCATGGACCTCATGAATCGAGTTTGTAGTCCATATTTAGATAAGTTTGTTATCGTTTTCATTGATGATATTCTTATCTATTCCAAGACTGAGCAAGAGCATGAGCAGCATGTAAGGTTGATATTAGAGTTGTTAAGAAAAGAACAGCTATATGCTAAATTTTCTAAATGTGCTTTCTGGTTGAAAGAAGTGCAATTTCTTGGCCACGTTGTTAGTAGCAAAGGAATTCAGGTTGATCCAGCAAAAATTGAAGCCATTGAAAAATGGGAGACTCCTAAGACACCAATGCAGATACGCCAATTTTTGGGTTTAGCCGGTTATTATAGAAGGTTTATTCAAGATTTTTCCCGAATAGCTAAGCCGTTGACAGCGTTAACGCAAAAAGGGAAGAAATATGAATGGACTTCTGAGCAGGAGAGTGCATTTCAATTACTGAAAAAGAAGTTGACTACGGCGCCTATTTTATCGTTACCAGAAGGGAACGATGATTTTGAAATATATTGTGACGCTTCGCGACAAGGTTTTGGTTGTGTTCTTATGCAACGAAAGAATGTTATTGCATACGCATCTCGACAATTGAAGATTCACGAGCGGAATTATACGACGCATGATCTAGAACTGGGAGCAGTCGTGTTTGCGTTAAAGATATGGAGACACTACTTATATGGGGTTAGATGCACTGTGTTTACTGATCATAAAAGTCTTCAACATATTTTTGATCAGAAACAGCTGAACATGAGGCAACGTAGGTGGGTCGAGTTAATAAACGACTATGATTGTGAAATTCGTTATCATCCCGGGAAAGCGAATGTGGTGGCTGACGCACTAAGCAGAAAGGAACGAGAACCAATTCGAGTACGAGCGATGAACATAAAAATTCGCATGAATCTCAACTCACAAATCAAAGAAGTTCAACGAGAAGCACTTACTAAAGAAAATATAGGAAATGAAATAATGAAGAAGTATGAGAAGCAACTCGTTATACGGGAAGATGGAATTCGATATTTTGCAAACCGTATTTGGGTACCGAAGTTGGGTGGATTAAGGAAGTTGATATTGAACGAGGCACATAAGACAAGATACTCGATACATCCTGGAGTTGGAAAGATGTATCAAGATCTTAAGACACATTATTGGTGGCCTAACTTAAAGACAGACGTTGCAACATATGTTGGGGAGTGTTTAACTTGTTCCAAGGTCAAGGCAGAACACCAGAAACCATCAGGGTTACTTCAACAACCAGAAATCCCAGAATGGAAATGGGATGGTATTACCATGGATTTCATCACGAAGTTACCAAAGACTGCCTGGGGATACGACACCATTTGGGTGATTGTTGATCGTCTCACCAAGTCTGCACACTTCTTGCCTATAAAGGAAATGGATAGAATGGAGAAACTATTACGATTGTATATAAAGGCAGTTGTTTCAAGGCATGGAATACCTATTTCCATTATATCCGATCGTGATAGTAGATTTACATCAAAGTTCTGGCAATCACTACAGGAGGCCCTAGGAACTCGTTTGGATATGAGTACCGCGTATCATCCGCAAACCGACGGGCAGAGTGAAAGAACGATTCAGACTCTTGAAGACATGCTCAGGGCATGTGTGATCGATTTTGGAAACGGATGGGATAAATATCTACCATTAGCAGAATTTTCGTATAATAATAGTTATCATGCGAGCATTAAAGCTGCGCCATTCGAAGCATTGTACGGAAGGAAGTGTAGATCTCCTATTTGTTGGAATGAAGTAGGAGATCGACAATTAACTGGTCCCGAGATCATACACGAAACGACTGAGAAGATAGTACAAATCAAGGAGAGATTGAAAACAGCCCGTAGTCGCCAAAAGAGCTACGCCGATGTTCGAAGGAAACCATTAGAGTTTCAGATCGGTGACATGGTTATGTTAAAGGTGTCACCTTGGAAAGGTGTAATACGTTTTGGAAAAAGGGGTAAACTAAACCCAAGGTATGTAGGCCCGTTCAAGATCATCGAACGCATTGGACCGGTAGCTTATCGACTCGAGTTACCGCAACAACTCGCCGGAGTACATAATACCTTTCACGTCTCAAACCTTAAGAAGTGTCTTACAAAGGAAGACCTCACCATTCCTCTTGAAGAAATCCATGTCGACGAGAAACTACAATTCATCGAAGAACCAATCGAAATCATAGATCGTGAAGTTAAACGGCTCAAGCAGAGCAACATACCTATCGTTAAGGTTCGTTGGAATGCTCGAAGAGGTCCCGAGTTTACTTGGGAACGAGAGGATCAAATGAAACAAAAATATCCACACTTGTTTTCCGATGACGCAAAATAGGTACAATTTTAAAATTTCGGGACGAAATTTATTTAACGGGTAGGTACTGTAATGACCCGCACTTTTTTCGATCGTTCTATACTTATAAGATTAATATTTATATAAATTAAACCTTACCAACATGATAAGCAATCCAAATTGTTAAGATTTATGTTTTTGAAAAGAGTTTTACACAACGTTTGACCGTCTAGTTTGACCGATGATATCACGAACTATACAATATATGATAATTATACATACATATTTAACATGATCTAAGGATGTTTTAATATCTCATTTTGTATTAATAACAAAAAGTCATAAGTATATTTTGAAACTACTAACTTAAGTTTTCAAAACAATAACCATACGTAACGTTATTTGACATAAATACTGATGATTTATAATGTTTATACATATATCGTATAAGTAATGTATTTAATCATTTTTAAAGGGCTTTTATACATAAAACAATATAAGTATATTTACAAAAGATAGTTATATTTGAATTCTCGTTCCGTTTCCTCAATAATCCTATACGTATATCTAGGGTACTATACACAGCTTCTAGAAGTATTTACTATTGGTATATACCAATAGAAATCTTCAATTATTGGAATAATATGTCATTCATGACATAATAAATTTTAACTTATCTTAGATATTTTCACTAAAAACCAAATTTTCAAGCCTATAAATAAGCACCATTTCTAACTCATTTTTACACATTCATTTTCCAAATTTTACTTCCAATTTTCACACACACTTGCAAGAACTCTCTCAACTTTTATTTTACTACTTCTTTCCAGCAACTTTACATTTTAAACTTGAGGTAAAAACTCTACTTCAACTCTTTTTCAATTCATATATTTATAGCTATATATATAAGAGTTTATAAACTAGAACATAGTTTGAATGATTTCAAACTTGTTCGCAAACTAAATAGATCCTTCTAACTTAACTTTTAAAATACTTCAAGACCTGTAATATAACTTAAAAATATGCTAATTTAACAAGGTATAACTTGGTTTTTCAAAGAACACCTTAAAAACTGTTTTTATGACGTCGGAGTGCAACCGGTGGCTGTTTTGGGTTGGATAATTAAAAACCATCTTAAACTTTGAATTGGAGGTTTATTTTCTGGAAAAATGATTTTTACTATGAATATGATAACACATAAAAATTTCATGATTTAACTCAAAGTATAAGTATTTTTAGAAAAATAATCATTTAAGGTTGTTTACATGATGGAAAATGATTAACTTCATAAGTTTCACTAAAGTTTGACCTATGACCTGTGATTTCGAATACAAACTAAGGTATTTACAGTTCATAGTCTTAAAGAGGGACTCGATCCAAGGAAGTGGCAAGTTGAATCAACGAAAACGGAGTTGTAACGAAGAAACTATGACCAAAACGAGATCGGTTATCTAAGACTAGTTTGGCTACGAAAATAATTGGAGAAAATTAAATAAATCACATCTTTTTAAAATAACATGATATTTTATATATATGTACTCATAATTTAATTTTATATGGTTCAGGATCACCCGTAAACAACACGAGAAGATTAATCATAAGATCCCATGATTGTACGCAACACGTCATTTGACAACACCGGTACTTTATGTACGCAACACGTCATTTGACAACACCGGTACCATGGGTCAAGATTAATCTCGACCAATACATATACGATGGGGTTTTATTTATTTCGTTGGGGGTTTTATTTATTTCATTGTGGGTATATTAAACATCTAAAAATGAACCATTAAAATTGAATTACTAACAACGAACTGCTAACTACGGACTAAGGAATTATTCAAAGTATTAAAAGTATAACAAGTATATATATGTGACGTTTGTTTAAAAAGAAAAGGTATTGATATATTATATATGGATAGGTTCGTGATATCAACCGGAGACCAAGTCAAATTATATATATATCTTCAAGACGAAAGTGAGTATATAGTCCCACTTTTAAACTCTAAATATTTCGGGATGAGAATACATGTATTTTATGTTTTACGTTATGGACACAAGTAACTGAAAAATATATTCTACGTTGAGTTGTACCACTGGCATACTTCCCTGTAGCTTGGTAACTAATATTTACAGCGGTATTGTAAACGCGAATCCTGTTGATAGATCTATCGGGCCTGACAACCCCAACCGGACTGGACGACCAGTATTCAACGGTTGCACAGTACTTCGTTTCGTGACTACACTTGGTACGGTGTAGTAAGATTTCATAATAAAGGGAATATGCGACGTGATTAAATGTTAAGTATGGTTACCAAGTGCTCAACCACTTAGAATATTTTTATTAAACTGTTTATATACGAAATCTTGTGGTCTATATATATATATTGCTGCCGGCATTAAACCTATATCTCACCAACTTTATGTTGACCTTTTAAAACATGTCTATTCTCAGGTGATTACTAAAGCTTCCGCTGCATTATGTTGAATTTGAGCAGGATCTTGCGTACGCATATTTGTGTCAAAAATAAAACTGCATACCCAAGAACTTGTGTTGTAAAATATGCTAGAAATCGGGTTGTTATTATCATTTGTAAAGTTTGTAAGTCGAAGATTATCGCTAAACGATAATCATCTTTTTATTGTCTAAAGCTTGTAACAAAAATAATGGTTATGGTTTGTAATGTATAATATATGCAGTTTCTCTTTTAAAAATGTCGCATATAGAGGTCAATACCTCGCAATGAAATCATACGTTATCATAACACGTTCTTATGGTTAAGGACGGGTTATGACACTCCACATTTTAAGTGCAAAGACAACGGCTCCGAGTTCGAGATCATGTGTCGTGTAGTTTCGTTCATGAATTTTGAGTTGTCGAGAAACATAAGAAATGACTTTCGTTCGTTGCATCAACACACACCCAAAACCATGTTTCGAGGCGTCGCAATACACAACAAAATCATCGTTGCCTTCGGAAAGTGACAAGATAGGAGCGGTGGTTAGCTTCGTTTTCAAGATTTGAAATGCGGATTCTTGTTCGGTTGCCCAAACGAATTTTCTTCCCTTATGAGTTAACGCGGTTAGAGGACGAGCGACCAATGAGAAATCTTTGATGAATCTACGATAGTATCCGGCGAGACCCAAGAATTGACGAATGTGAGTAGGAGTAGTAGGAGTCTCCCATTTACTAATGGCTTCGATTTTCGTTGGATCGACTTTAATACCTTGGTCACTTACAACATGACCAAGAAATTGAACTTCCTTTAACCAAAATTAACACTTGGAGAATTTGGCATAGAGTCGTTCTTGTCTTAAAAGTTCAAGCACAAGTCGGAGGTGTTCCTCGTGTTCTTCTTTGCTTTTAGAATAAACCAAAATATCATCGATGAACACGATAACGAATTTGTCAAGATACGATTTGCACACGCGGTTCATAAGATCCCTGAACACCGCTGGTGCGTTAGTGAGACCAAATGGCATTACAAGAAATTCATAGCTACCATAACGAGTTCGGAAAGCGGTTTTGGAGACATCTTCCCCCTTAACCCTTAATTGTTGATAACCCGAGCGGAGATCAATTTTCGAATATACACAAGACCCTTGTAGTTGATCAATGAGTTCATCGATGCGAGGAAGAGGATATCGGTTCTTAACCGTCAATTTGTTTAGTTCACGATAATCAATGCACATTCGCAGGGATCCGTCTTTCTTTTTAACAAACAAAATCGGAGCGCCCCAAGGTGAACGGCTAGGTTGGATAAAACCACGATCAAGTAGTTCTTGGATTTGACTTTGCAATTCTTGCATTTCGGATGGAGCGAGTCTATATGGTGCACGTACTACGGGTGCGGCTCCCGGAATAAGATCAATTTGAAATTCAACCGGTCGATGAGGTGGAAGACCCGGCAATTCGTCGGGAAATACATCGGAATAGTCACTAACAATTGGCACATCATCGATGTGCTTTTCATCGGACTCGATTTTCTTAACGTGAGCAAGGATCACAAAACAACCCTTACGGAGTAGTTTTCTAACTTTAATGCATGAAACGAGGTTGAGTCCGGTGCAACTCTTATCGCCATAGACGATCAAAGGTTCACCATTCTCGATAGGAATTCGGATTGCGTTAAGATCACAAAGGATGTGAGATTTCATTTTGGCTAGCCAATTCATACTGATTATTACATCGAAGCTTCCTAGTTCCATGGGTATCAAGTCAATTTCAAACTCATTACCCAAAAGGTTTAATGTGCACCCCCGGTAATATGTGTCGGCACTTAATAGTTTTCCGTTGGCCACTTCAATGGTATAAGTGGTATCTAGTGGAAGTGGTGGAGTGTTAAAAGAATGAGTCAAAGTCTTGGATATAAAACTCTTATCGGCACCCGAATCGAATAAACAAGTAACATAAGTGTTGTTGAGAAGAAACGTACCCGTGACTAATTCATTGTCATCTCGGGCTTCCTCGGTGTTGAGGTTGAAAGCTCGGTCGCGTGTGTTGGGGTTATCTTTCTTCTTCGGGCATGCATTTCTATAATGGCTCGTTTGGCCACATTCGTAACAAGTGCCCGTTTATGGTGCATTGGGCCCCTTTCGAGCGATGGGGGCGACACTTTTACACTCATTGGCCTTATGACCAATTCCTTGGCACCGATAGCAAATTAGCTTGCCACATTCGCCGAAGTGATGTTTGTTGCATTTGTTGCAAAGAGGTAGGTTTCCGGCATAACCCTTCTTTCCGTTGGAGGTGTAAGGCTTCTTGGCATAGTTGTTGTTGCGTGATTGAGGGGTTTCCCACTTTCTTTTGTTGTTACCCGACTTATCCTCGGCTTTAGGTGCTGGTACTACAATTTCGTCCACCGTTTCTATCAACTTGCGGGCCGTGTTCAAAGCTTCTTGATGATTAGTGGGTTTGGATGACATTACCCCTTGTTTGATGCTTTTTGGGAGACCATCCATGTAAAGTTCAACCCTTAAGGCTTCGGGGTTCACAAGGTTTGGGCACATCAAGGCTAGTTCAGAAAATCGTTGATTATAAGCCTTGAGATCGTTTCCGACCGCTTTCAAAGTTCTTAGCTCTTGTTCGAGCCTTCGGGTTTCTTCACGAGGGAAATATTCGACGACCATCTTTTCCCTTAAGTCGGCCCAAGAGAGGGCGTGAGCTTCATCGGTACCCACCGATTATACATAGGTATTCCACCATGTGAGGGCGACACCGGCGAAAGTGTGAGTGGAATATTTGACTTTATCTTGGTCTCGACAACCGCTTATGCTAAAAATGGCTTCCGTTTGTTCGAACCATCGAGTGAGTAGAACCGGTCCCCCGGTTCCATCAAAGGTGTGAGGTTTGCACCCCATGAAGGCTTTGTAGGAGCACCCTTCGCTTGAATTACCGACCCCTTGATTGTTGTTGTTGTTATTGTTATTGTTGTTGGTGGAGTGATCGGCCATGGCTGCCTCTACGGCGGTGGCTACCATTCGTTGTAGAGCATGTTCGGGTGTCTCATGGCGTGGCACACGACGAGGAGGCATTGTTCCTTCAAAACACAAGAATACCGTTGATTAGTATTCTTAATAATACTAACCATGATATGAAATAAGGATAGAGAGAAAAAAAAATTTCCTTGACTCGCCTTAAATTCTTTATGTCATAATGTCGGAATGTTCATATGAGTCACCGTAATATAATCCCGGAAATTATATTACCCTAATTCATATGTGCATTCGACACTATTTCATATAGTCAAGGTGGCGCGTCAATTAAATCAAGTAACGTGAGATTAAGGTTGAATAAGAATTAGATAGGATAGAAGAGTTCGAGTATAATGCACAAGTAGTCAAGTAATTCCTACTTCAAGTCTATATGCCGGTTGTAGTCTAGACTCACTAATGTACCCTATGACTCGGGGTTGACACCAATGAACTCTAAATCCCTACAACCAAAGCTCTGATACCATCTGTAGCGACCTGACAAAATCGTCATTGACGGCACCGGCTACTTAGGTTCCATTATGTGGTCATAAGTCTTTAAAATGACGTTGACCGAAAATATGTCGCATTCATTTCAAAAGTTAAGATTTGTTCCCAAGTTTACAAGAATCGTTCATCCAAAAGTTACGTTACAAAGTTATAAGTACAATTGAAATCTATGCGACACAATTTAAAAGGAGCCAAAAGATGCTCCATGTATGCATGTATATACTCGACATCCAAGCAAGTATCAAAAGAAATGAGCGGAAGCATGTATCACAAAATGTTCAAGGACCTGAGAAAAACATAGAAATCTGTCAACGAAAACGTTGGTGAAATCATAGGTTTAAGTAATTAAGTACAAGTGAACCACAAGATTTGTAACATTGATATAATAGTAATACATTCCAAAAGTTTGTTTCACGAGCACCCAATTATCAATGCTTAACATTCCTTCCATAGAACTCCATCACAATAGTGTTAGAACATACACTGTTTCTCGAAAATATATTTCATTCGTAAACGGTAGCGAACCATTTGAATGAGGGTTTGTCGAACCCATATGGCCATAAAACATAAGTTCTCGCTTACACCCGGCAAGTGTAACTAATGATAATCGAAATTGAGGATTTTTGTTCAAACTCGTATGTAGAATGTTTGTTTTCCTGTACTTGTGTTCACTTAGTAAAAAGAAACGTTTATGTTTTCTCATCCCAAATATAAGTTCAAAAGAGTAAAAAGTGGGACTATGATCTCACCTTGAGTGCACGTATGAAAAGTACTTCACAAAGTAACGTGTGCAAAGGACAATGCTAGTCTTGACCTAAACAAATAGGTCATATCAATAACGGTAAACACGATGGGTCAAAGATGTTCAATTAGTCCTATGGCTCGTTACGACTCGATTATGTAGCATGTGAATCAATTTGTCAAGTTTCATGCAAGGTACAAGTATAGAAACAAGCTAGAAAGGTTGCATAATCATTTGGTTAAGTTTGACAAAAAGTCAAACTTTGGTCGGTCAAAGTCAATGAAAAAGTCAACACGTTTGGGTCGGGTCCCGAACTATTTTTCTGAGGTTTTTATTCATATATAAGCATGTTAGAACAAGTCTCATGTGAATCGGAGGTCCATAGCGTGCCAAACATTTTTCGTATTTTGACCAAGGAGGTCAGAACCTGGATACGTTATATGTCGCGCCGCGACCCAGTATTGCCGCGGTGCGACAATCAACGGGTGCTGGTACCTGGTCAGTCTCAATTGTTCAAGTCTCAATTCAAACTTCATTTTCACATAAAACACAAACCGTAAACTCTTACGACATGCATTTTATATCGTTGGAAAGCTAATTTGAGAAAGAACACAACTAAACACATTTCACCAACCGAAAACATTATTTGCAATAATCGACCTTTCAAAATCAAATGATCAATCAATGCACACATTTAATGCTTCAAATTTCACAAGTGCACATTTATGATTCGGGCATTTAATGCATACATAAAACACGCCGTTTTGTAGATAATCAAGCATACAATACAACTAACTACTTACTAACAATAATTCATGGCTTTCATTGAATTAAATGTTCACATTCAATTCTATCAAACCCTAACCAACAACATCAAAATCACTAATCATGTTTATGAAGTTTTCTAAAACAACCTACTCATCAAATTGAAGCTAGTGATGTTAGGAACACATTTAATACATGCATTTATAACATTTAACCTCATTTAAACAACCAAATCACCAAATCAAACACACCAAAGTTTATGTTTATGCTAGTTACTTCAAATAACAAAATCGAACATATAAATCATATATTCATGTTAGACTTGAGCCATAGACACTAATTAACAACTTTATAAGTTAAAAACATCAAGAACACAAAATCTAGTGATTTTAGAAAGTTACCCAAATGTAATGAAATCGGTATGGAATCGAAGAGGAAGTTGCAAGGATTCCAAATATGTAATTTGTTTTGATTGATGCTTGCTCGATTTGATTTAGATGATGATTTCTTGGATTGGTGTTTGAGAGATTTTGTGGAAGTATTAAAGAAAAAGGGAAAATGAAAGAGATAATGAATGGATGAGGGTGAAGGGTTGACTAGTTGACCTAGTCACCTCTTTGCTCTCTTGGCAACAATGGTCCCTCTAGTTCGGTTGCGGTGCATGAATTACCTAAACGAGATATTTTAAAAACGCGTATTAACGAGGGTTGTCATAAACATATAACGGAATTTAAATAGTTAAACAGAAAAGTAAACGGAAAAAAGGCGGGATGTTACAGGAGGCGCGTGGAGGATCTCAACCGTAAAAAATTAATCATAACAGCGTCAGTAAAATTCTTCAGCATTTAATGCCTAAAATGTTATCCCCGATGCAAGTGGGCAATGAACAGGCTTGTTTGGCATGCGTTATTAAAAGTTTAACAGCTTAATCATTTTTCAAATGCTTAAGTCATTAAACTGGGGGGACTTAATGGTGTATCCTATCATATACACACATAAAAGGCATAATGGTTGCATAAAAGTAGTATCAGGAAGGCTGGAAACAACAGTTTTGTGGAGTTGTCCGTCCAGCGTTCTCCGCTGTGCAGGCTGCTCCGTCATACGTAAGCCCTGAAGGCCGCCTAGTGCGTAAGCCCTGGCCGGAGAACGCCACCTTTAGCATAAATTTCGGATCACGAATAACAGAACGTATCATCATCTGACACGTGTCCCCGAACAATCTGGTGGATCTGACACTATAAATAGACCCCTTGGGTAGTCATTTTACACAGTTCAGACATTCTGACAACTTTGAGAGCTGAGACTTCGCCTCTCTCTCTACTTTCTCTCACTAGAAGTCATCCGGCTAGCACTTTTACGCTCTACGGATGACAGATTGATTAAGCCACCCTACAAGTTTCTACACTTGTGTACCGGGTCTGCAGGGATTATTTCCCAAGGGTAAAAATCAATCGGCAACACTCCGCCCTCCTAAAGCTAGATTACTTATAGTATCTTGTTGACATACTAAGCCTTACCTCATAAGGAAATAGGTGTTAACACTACCCGTTAAAATATTTTTACCATTAACAGTTTGTACAAAAGAATTTTTAATTATAATCTTTATGAAAATATATTTACATATATATTTTCTTCAGATGTAAATCTTGGAATTGATGTATTAATATGATATTAATATCATCTGATTTATCGTTAGAACTAGAATACATAATCTCTAAAACATTAGAGATCACATAATCGCCATGAAGAACGAAGATAATTGATGTAGAACGATACGTAGAACGATGACTATACTCGAGGTACATAATGAGATGTTGAGGCATGGATTGTTAATGGTACTGGTGCTGTTTATTGATGGTACTGTTGGTGCCGATGATGTTGTTGAAGCTGGTAAATTTTCCACCATATTCTCCAAATTTATTAATCGAGTGCGAAGCTCATTGACTTCTTCCATTACTCCAAGATGATTGTCGGTCGGAACAAGTTGATGAATAAGGTTTAGAATTTTAGATAGAATATAATCATGGCGAGATATTCGGGAAATGAGTGAGAAAATAGTGTCTCGAACAGGTTCGCCGGTAAGTGCTTCAGGTTCACCGCCAAGAGGTGAATTTGGTTGATGGAAAGGATCACCTTCTTTTTGTCTCCAATGATTAAGTAGGCTACGAACCCATCAGATGAATTGGTTGATTCATTCTGGTGACACTGCTTTCGGAGCTTAGGTGAAACTCCATATCGGAATAGCTGTCGGAATCCGAGGAATTCGAAGTGGTGGAGGGATTCATCTCGTACGATCAGATGAAGGATTTTCGATAAGAAATAGATTATAGGATGTAGATTAGTACCCAGTAATACATAATTTACATATGCATATATAATACTAAAATCCAATAAGTTACGGAGGAATCTACGGAAGCTGTCAGGCAAAGGTAACAATAACAGATACGCTAAGATATGAATTTATCTATACACTGTCTATGCAATTGAGGCAGTAATGTAGAGACCCATCCTAATCCATCCGGACAAAGTCCATATCGATTACAAACAATTCACAATAGTTGATTACATCGCGAGGTACTTGACCTCTATATGATACATTTTACAAACATTGCATTCATTTTTAAAAGACAAACTTTCATTACATCGACAGTTAACAGTATGCATACCACTTTATAATATATCCAGCTATAATTGACTTAATAATAATCTTGATGAACTCAACGACACGAATGCAACGTATTTTGAAATATGTCATGAATGACTCCCAGTAATATTTTTAATACGAGCAAATGCATAGCGGAAGATTTCTTTCATACCTGAGAATAAACATGCTTTAAAGTGTCAACCAAAAGGTTGGTGAGTTCATTAGTTTAACATATATAATCATTTCCATCGTTTTAATAGACCACAAGATTTTCATATTTCATAAACATCATTCTCATATCAGGCATTTCGCAAACTGTATAGAGATAAAAATCGTTCATATGGATTGAACACCTGGTAACCGATGTTAACTTAATGCATAGAATATCAGCAAAACAGAACCTCTCGTCTGTATAATAATCTCAAAGTACTAAAGCATTCGTACCCCGAATGGGACTTGTCAAGGTCCATAGATCTATCTTTAGGATTCACGTCAATCAGGGGCCATTTCCTTAAATTCTTAGGTTACCAGAATTGAAAGCGATAATTGGTTTAATAATCCAACCATATAATGTAGTTTTTGATCACTTGTGTCTATTTCGTAAAACATTTATAAAAGCAGCGCATGTATTCTCAGTCCCAAAAATATATTTAAAAAGGGAGTAATGAAACTCATCTAATGTATTTTGTAGTAAAAATACATATGACGACATTGAACAATGGAACAATACAGGGTTGGCCTCGGATTCACTAACCTATATCATTTATATATATATATATATATATTAATACACATATTCGTAATCGAGTAAATATGTATATTATTCTTAGTGATATAATTTTTATAATATTAACTTTTATATATTTTTCATTATTTAATAAAATGTATACATTTTGTATATGAAATTATTAATATAGCTAAGTTATGTATGTTGAATATATTTATATATATTTCATTTGTTTGTTGAAGCTAGTAATCTTAATAATAATAATAATATTTGTAATGGTAAAAATGATAATTTTGATAATACTTAATATTACAAAAAAATAATACTGTTAATAATCTTAGTGATAAATATAATGATATAAGTAGTACTAACTATAAAATATTACTTTTATTGTTAACGATAGTTTTAATAATAAATCTTATGATAATGATAATAATAGCAGTTAAAAAAAATTAGTAATAAGTATTGTATTGTGTTTTTATATAAAGTTTTTATTTGTAATAATATCCATGATAATAATAGTGTTAATATTAGTAATAATAATGATTTCTCGTTTTAATATTTATATTCATATTTAGAATTTGATAGTTATAATCTTAACAACATCTTTAAAATTTTCATTTTTAGCGATATACTAGTTTTCATAATTATAACATTGATAATACTAATTACAATAATACAATACTAGTAATACTAATAATAATATTAATATTAATAATGATAATACTAATAATTTACAATTAATAATACTAGTAATAATAATGGTAATGATATAACTTGTTAATAATAATAATGATTTACTTAATAACAATAATACTACATAATAATAATAATAATAATAATAATAATAATAATAATAATAATAATAATAATAATAATAATAATAATAATAATAATAATAATAATAATAATAATAATAATAATAATAATAATAAGGGTAATAAACTACCTTATAGAGTTTTTAAAAAAAAAACAGCCCATGTAGGGCTTGAACCCGAGACCCCTCGAAACCCGACACCCCTTCTTAACCATCCCTCTGATCCGTCTCATCTGATTCAATCCCAACTGAATAACTTATAACCCGTATTAATATTCTGTTTCATATTCATCTTCTTCATAACTCGAATTGGTCTGAAACTCCTCTAACCTTAATTCAATTATTTATTTTATGATTAGTATTACTAACAAACACGACCCATAAAGATGTTTGAATCAAATTAGAACAGAAATAAAAAAAAAAAATATTCTGCACAGCTCGTTTTAAATTCACATGAACTCAAAATTGATTCATAAAATAAAGATGGTTTTAGCTCGCGATTTCTACATGAAAAAGGTGTGAAATCTTGATTAGAAACTTTCTATAACCATAATTTAAACTGTGATGACCCGGGAATTTCTGACCAAATTTAAACTTGAATCTTATTTGATTTCGATACGATAAGCAAAGTCTGTACTATTGAAATCTAAAACTTTGAACTGTGTTTATATATACATTTGACCTTTGACTATTTTCAACGATTCACGAACAATTAAGTGTAAATAGATATGTGTGTATGTATATATAAATTCGAAATATAATTTGAAGAATTACATGTTGTTATAAAAAATTAATAAAATAAAAATATAATATTATAATAATATATCTCTATATATAAATAAAGTATATTAAAAATAAATATTAAATGATTGAAATACTCGTTTGATGTTCTGATTGATATTAAGCAAGATAAAATTCAAATTTATATGATTTTAAAATAAACGGTGATTCGAAAATAAGTTATATAAACTATAGGCTTATTTAAAGTGTATTTAAGAGCACGAGATAACATCCGCGATAAAACTAAGAATTTAAAAATCTTTGACTACTAACTGTATCATACCTGTTCCTTCTTTAACTCGTGAGTGATTGTTATTGTTAATATTAAATATTATATTTATATCGTTCAGTTATATTTATTCTAATATACATGTACACATTATAAGAGTGATGTAACATGTAACAAACTTTATCTTCTACTTCCTTTCTAACAAACACATCAACTCACCACATATTATAATTGAAATAATGTGCTTAATGAAATCAATTAGAATCATTGGGTTACTTTTTCATCTAGCTAACTTATCCTATCTATGTTATAAATGAATACACGTATCCATTACACAAAGACAAAACCAAACCCAATTTGTTTCTTGCTTTTCATTGTGTACCCACAAAAACACCTACTTTTAACCACTACACTTACCATTCTACTACTTGGCATCAAATTATATTTGACAATCAAACAATCCAAAGCCATCATTAAATTCATACAAGAATCATCTAAGAACTATCAAAACCCATTTTACCACCTAACCGTTCATAATAAAGTTTAACAACAATTTAAACTATCCTTACTACTCGATGAAGACCCAAGATCACCCTCAAACATAAACCACTATCATCCCCATTTTGATGCTATACCTTGCTTCTGTTTAACGGCTTACACCAAATCATGGCTTCCACCCTCAGTCTCACCAACTGGAGGTCACTATCTTGAACCACCTCCTAATGATCACTTTATCACCACCTTGTTCATCTCAACCACCACAACAACACCTGCAAAAACTGCTGAAATTATATTAATGAGTGTGCTACTCGTTGCTATATTAGTTACTATTTTATTGTATGATTCAAACTGCCCAAATACAACCCACTCAAATGAAAACCACATGCAATATCCTTTTGCTTCTAATTCTTTTTTGTTTTGCTGTTTACAAATCCAAGCATCATCAAAGATCATTACTGCTATACCTACTCGACTGCTACAGCTGTGGTACCATTCTATTTCTGTTTCAATGCTTCATTTTGACTACTGCTGCTTGTTGTTGCTGTATTTGATCAAAACACCATGGACAAATAATTGTTGCTGCTACTACCTTTCCTGTTACAAGCTCGACACAAACACACATCCATATCAAAACTCAAATGCAAAATAACACACGAAAAACATACCTCATAGCAACTGCAAATTCAAATTTCTAAAACCTTCTTATTCATCACCAGCACTACCTTAAACCGACCCAAAACACATTCACCATCTCAAGATTTGTTTTGATGTATACCTGCTAATCAAATCATAAACAACACAGGAACACAACTCAAACACCCAACCAAATATCTATCATGATTTACTGCTATGTACACATTAACTGATGCAGTTTTTTTGTTCGTTTTGAAAAGAAAAAGAAATCAGATTCCCACAAATCATTGATATTCACAATCATCATCAAACCATATCAATACATGTTACTAACTGCTATCAAATTGCTTCTGTGTTGTTGCTTGCTCAATCATCACTCAATAAACCGAAACCACCAACATCACAAATCCTGCTACAAACAATCAATCAATTCGTTCATACAATAAATAATAAATTAAATCTCTTTCAATCAATTTACTAAATTTCAATTGATTCAAAGAAACCAAAATTTTTGTTAGCATTTTAATCCCATGTCTATCTATTAATTTATAACAAATTGAAGGAACGTACCTATGAATTGTCCTCATTTCCTGTGAAGAATCTCGAACGATCGAACGATTTAGGGTTCGTGAATGAAATAAGGTTGAAGACTCTAGGGTTTCTAATTGTGCGTAAACGATAATGATGATGATGAGTGTTGATCAATTGAACGATGATGATGAAAACGAAGACCTGTAATACCTTGAAGATGATTGTTTGATTGATTAATCGATGGGGCGATTAAAAGAACTGAAGATCCCTTGGACTGTGAATTATGCCGTGTTCTTACTTCTATTTTTTTTTTCTCGATCTGGTTTGAGCAGCCAACAGACGATTTCCCTGCCTTTATTAGGTAGACTATTATTATTATTATTATTATTATTATTATTATTATTATTATTATTATTATTATTATTATTATTATTATTATTATTATTATTATTATTATTATTATTATTGTTATTAAATATTAGGGTTAGAAAGAAATTGTATAATATAAACATGATCATGGATATATTAATGAAGATTTAATAAGAATACATTAATACTAAGATGTTTATGAATATTATTAAGATTATTAGTATTATCATTATAAATATAAATATTATAAACAAGAATATTAAAATTACAATTAAGATACAAGTTAATAGAATTATTAAAAGTATTATTATCGATAATACCATTACTACTATTAAGATGATTATCATTAATAAGTATTACTATTATTAAGAATTTTTATCATTATTATCACTTTTACATAAATTATCATTATTATTATTAACATTAGAATTATTATTATTATTATTATTACTTTTATTAAAAGTATCATTATAACTACAATTATCAAAGTTATCATTTTTGTTAAAACTTAATATTTTTAGTAAAGTAATTATCTTTATTAAAATTAACATTGATATTATTATTACTATTATTACTATTATTACTATCATTATTATTATTATTCCTATTAGTAATATATTTTTACTACTATATTCTATCAATAAAATATTATTAATTAAACTATATATATTTTATTCATAAAAACCTTAATGTAAAGCTCTAATGTTTATAAATAAATTATTTAACTACCTTAATAAGAACATATTTTTTTATATTAATAAATGAATTAATGAAACATAAAACAATTATATCACTAATAATAATATACAAATTTGTTCGATTACCATTATATGTATTAATATATATATATATTTATATATATATATATATATATATATATATATATATATATATATATATATATATATATATATATATATATATATATATATATATATATATATATATATATATAAATATAAATGATATAGGTTCGTGAATCCAAGGCCAACCTTGAATTCTTCAATATAGTCATGTGTATTTTTACTACAAAATACATTAGTGAGTTTCATTTGCTTTTTACCCTTTATATTTTTGGGCTGAGAATACATGCGCAATTTTTATAACTGTTTTATGAAATAGACACAAGTAATTGAAACTACATTATATGGTTGAATGATCGAAATCGAATATGCCCCTTTTTAGTCTGGTAATCTAAGAATTAGGGAACAGACACCCTAATTGACGCGAATCCTAAAGATAGATCTATCGGGCCCAACAAGCCCCATCCAAAGTACCGGATGCTTTAGTACTTCAAAATTTATATCATGTCCGAAGGAGGATCCCGGAATGATGGGGATATTCTTATATACAAATTGTGAATGTCGGTTACCAGGTGTTCAATCCATATGAATGATTTTTATCTCTATGTATGGGATGTGTATTGAAATATGAAATCTTGTGGTCTATTAAAATAATAGAAATGATTGTTATGATAAACTAATGAACTCACCAACCTTTTTGGTTGACACTTTAAAGCATGTTTATTCTCAGGTATGAAAGAAATCTTCCGCTATGCATTAGCTCATATTAGAGTCATTTCTTGGAGTCATTCATGGCATATTTCAAAAGACGTTGCATTCAAGTCGTTGAGTTCATCAAGATTATTATTAAGTCAATTATAGTTAGATATTATAAAATGGTATGCATGACGTCCACCTTCGATGTAATGAAATATTGTCTTTTCAAAAACGAATGCAATGTTTGTAAAATATATCATATAGAGGTTAAGTACCTCGCGATGTAATCAACTGTTGTGAATCGTTTTTAATCGATATGGACTTCGTCCGGATGGATTAGGACGGGTCTTCACACCCAATTCATCCAGAACAGATGATGGGAAATTGGTTAGTCCATTCCGGTGACGCTGCTTTCGGAGCTCAGGTAGATATCCATATCGGCGTAGCTGTCGAAATCTGAGGAGTTCAAACTGGTTGAGGGATCCATCTCGTATGATCAGGGAAAGAATTTTTGGTATGAAATAGATTGTAGAATTTAGATTTGGTATTCTTCAATACATATTTTACACATGTATATATAATACCAGAATCCCAATAATTACGGAGAAATCTTTGAAAAAAAATGTCAGTCAAAGTTCACAGTAATAGATACGCTAGGATATTAATTTAGCAGATATGATAAGATGTGAATTCGTCTATACACTGTTATGCAAAAAAATGCAGGAAAATGCGTCTAGACTTAAGATGATAAGCAGGTAATTTCCTAAGGATGATAAGTAGAAGATTTCTGACTAGAAATGATAAGCAAAATTTTGACATGCAGACACGGTCGAAGTCCAGACTCACTAATGCATCCTAACAACTTATCAGTTAGACCCATTAATGCAGACCTGGTTCGCTAAGACCATCGCTCTGATACCAACTGAAAGGACCCGTTCATATACATTATAAATGATTCACAATAGTTGATCCTCTATATGATACATTTTACAAACATTGCATTCGTTTTTAAAAGACAAACTTTCTTTACATCGAAAATTGACAGGCATACATACCATTTCATAATATCCACTATCCAACTATAAATTGACTTAATAATAATCTTTGATGAACTCAATGACTCGAATGCAACGTTCTTCGATATATGCCAAGAAAGACTCCAAGTAATATCTTTAAAATGAGCAAATGCACAGCGGAAGATTTCTTTAAGACCTGAGAATAAACATACTTTAAAGTGTCAACCAAAAGGTTGGTGAGTTCATTAGTTTATCATAATCAATTATTTTCATCATTTAAATAGACCACAAGAATTTCATTTCCAGTTCTCATAAATATACGTCCCATGCATAGAGACAAAAATCATTCATATGGATTGAACACCTGGTAACCGACATTAACAAGATGCATATAAGAATATCCCCTATCATTCCGGGATCCTCCTTCGGATATGATATAAATTTCGAAGTACTAAAGCATCCGGTACTTTGGATGGGGCTTGTTGGGCCCGATAGATCTATCTTTAGGATTCGCGTCAATTAGGGTGTCTGTTCCCTAATTCTTAGATTACCAGACTTAATAAAAAGGGGCATATTCGATTTCGATAATTCAACCATATAATGTAGTTTCAATTACTTGTGTCTATTTCGTAAAACATTTATAAAAGCAGCACATGTATTCTCAGTCCCAAAAATATATATTGCAAAAGCATTTAAAAAGGGAATAATGAAACTCACTTATTGTATTTCGTAGTAAAAATACGTATAACATCATTGAACAAGTGCAAGGTTGGCCTAGGATTCACGAACCTAAATTAATTATATACATTTATATGTTGGTCAATATTTGTCTAACCAATTAGGTCAAGTCATAGTGTACCACAATCCTAATGCTCGAGACTAATATGCAAAAGTCAACAAAAGTCAATTTGACTCAAAATGATTTCCAAAATTTATACATGATTATTATATAATTTAAATATCGTCGTTTTATATTTTTAAATATTTTTAAAAGATTTATTAGATTAAATAATATAATTCATTTATTAATAAATAACAAATATACTTTTATATATCTTAGATAATAAAATTTATAAAGTTCATTGAATATCATAAAATGTTATGATAGATATTATTAAGGTAATTATATTATTTGTATTATATTTTTTTATTTGATAAAATAACATTGATAATAATAATAAGTAAAAGTTGTATTATTTTGTGTTCATATTTTATTCTACTAATAATAATAACAATATTTATGTTTACGAAAATGGTATTATAACAATATGATAATTCTTATTAATAATGAAATTTTTATATTAACAATGATATTCCTATTAAAAATAATAATTTTTGTAAAGATGATATTTTTAATATTAATAATAATATCTAAATCAATATCTTTAAATTTCATCATGATACTCATACTCATTATTTCCTAATTAATTTGTTGATAGCTTTTAAATTGTCTTTTATATCGCGTTCATTTTAATGATAGCAATCATAATAATTAAGTATTACTAATAATAGTTTTATTTATAATAATAAATATTATGATAATGATAATACTAATAGCTATTTTAATGATAATAATAATAATAACACCAATTTAAATAATAAAAATAACAATTTTTAATAATAATATTTTTTTATTGATGATGATACTAATAATCAATAATAATAATAGTAATTATAATAATAATAATATTAATAATAATAATGATAATAATATTAATAATATTAATGATAATTAGATAAAACTTAGAACGGCAATAATTACGACGATAATAATAATTGTTTTTACAAAACTTCAATTGACTGTAACTTCTAATCCGTTCATCGGAACCATTTGATATCTAAAGGAAAAGTTCTTAATTTTTCGCTAGCTTTCCAACGACATGCATATCTTATACCTTATCTCAGCCCTAGGTGTAATTAATTTAAGATTCAACATAACCTAACTAAGGGCAATATCAAAAGTACAAGCATGCATAATCCTATTTTCTCGAGCACTAGTCAGGGATACACTATTAATATGTAAAAATTAATTTACGAGTACTCACGTATCAATATTGAGGTTCGATATTATAGGAAAGGTACGTAGAAGCAACGGAGATGATAAATACCCAATTGACCTCACGAGCATACCCATGATTCATACCCATAACCTCCATAGCTATAACACATAATTTCCTTAGCCCTATCCTACTCGAAAAACTATGTTTTGAAAACATGCGGACAGAACCTCGTCGTAGTATTTTATGTATAATATTACTAATAATTATACTACTACTACTACTAATAATAATAATAAGATAAAATCTTAATTTTAATAATAATAATAATATTAATAATATATAAGAAATTATACGAGGTGTTTGATGAAGTGAATAATCACATAACTGAAAAACGCTCGATTTATAAGATGTTACACCCACCTACCCAATGCACAACATTTTCCTGCCGACACCATTTTAATATATATAAAAAAAACGTGTAAGTGGTAAAGTGCATCGTCCATTCACGTGAATGTGTGAATGTTACATGTAACACCATTTTATTATTATTATATATTTATTATATTTAATTTATATAATTACTTATATATTATATTATATTTACGTTCATGGTAAAAATATAATTTTTACAAAAATGACTCGTACGTTGTCACTCGACTCATGTACCACTTTCCGTTTTTCGAGCGCACTTTCGTACGTTTAGAAAACTAGCCTCTTACGTTTTGTGACTCGTACCCTTATTAATAATTAGACTTAAATTAATGGAAAACTAACCCGCTCAAAGTGTAACTTAATCTTTTGAGTGTTTTGGTCATTTACTTCTATAAATCATAGTCTCGTTATTTATCAAAGCATATTTAATATTATTAGTTTAAATCAAAACGTCTTTTGACTAAATTAAAATATATTTGTATACATAATATATTGGTTTGAAATATTTTACTAATAAGAAAATATTTAGATTTTAATTATATTTCAAAGTATAATTGAAGATTGTTTACCTAATCGAAGATAACGTTTACGTTTTATCTTAATTTGATTTAATTCTTTTATGCGCCAACGTTTATTTTGATTTCATTAAATTTTTTTAAATAATATATCTTAATATTGATCGAATCAAATGACAAGTGCCCTATCGTTTACTTAACTATTTTGAAATAATATTTATTTATTATACATAACCACGTTGTAGGCACCCGTTGCACATTATTTATATACTTAGTTTTACAATTACTATATCGATCTATTGTATATATTCAATTTACGTTATTTAAATAAAACTTTTTAAATAACAAATTCTATTCTATCAAGAACGTTTTTGTTTAATAAAGCTAAGTCATATAATACATAAATCATAATGGTTCCTAGTTTCTAACTTATAGTTCAATAGTGTATCGCAAGGTTAAGGGTAATCAAATGTATGTAATCATTTTAATGTAACATATCAAATGGGTTTATCTAATCGACGAACCTTATTCCAAATGATTTAATCATTATGAAAGTTAAATAATTAACATGAGAATTTATTGTAAAATATGTATTGGAGATCAAACAAGAATCTCCACTAACTTTTGTCTGACACTTGATATGTGATACTTTGTTCTCATTTAAAAATCACTTTATCATTTATTCCGAATATCGTTAAAAAGTAAAGGTTTCTTAATTCAAAGTGGACCTCATAACAGAGACACGTAATCATAATTCAATGTATCCGATAATTCAATCATTTGATATTATCTTTTAATCTCGTTGATAAACTTACGTCGAACAAATACGTTCATGTAAAGTATTATTATTCATTCAATACCTTGATAATATTTCCAAGTTCATAAAATAGATCTCATAACTTATATTCATATCAACTAATCCGTTCAATGTTTTATTAATATTTCTCAATTTAAAATCACACATATGTATATATTCATACATATCTATTACACATAATTGTTCGTGAATCGTTAAGCATAGTCAAAGGGTAATTGATTACATGAATATAGATTTCAAAACTTTTGAGACTCAATACAACAGATTTTGCTTATCGTGTCGAGAACATATAAAGATTAAAGTTTAAATTTGGTTGGAAATTTCCGGGTCATCACAACAAAGATGGCATTCAAGTGGATCCGGGGAAGATAGAGACGTTGAAGAGTTGGAGACAACCGACTACGCCTACGGAGGTCCGAAGTTTTCTCGGATTGGCCGGTTATTATCGTTGGTTTATCCAAGACTTTTCTAAGATCGCTTCTTCATTGACAAAATTTACGAGGAAGAACGTGAGGTTTATTTGGGAGAACGAGCAAGAAATTGCTTTTCAATTGTTAAAGGAGAAGTTATGTCAAGCTCCGGTGTTAGTGTTGTCGGAAGGAGTGGAAGACATGACGGTTTATTGTAATGCTTCGTTAAATGGACTCGGGTGTGTTCTGATGCAAAGAGGTAAAGTCATCGCTTATGCCTCTCGACAATTAAAGGAACACGAGACGAGATATCTGACTCATGATCTTGAGTTGGCGGCGATTGTGCATGCGTTGAAAATTTGGCGCCATTACTTGTATGGTGTCAAGTGTACGATTTATTCGGATCATAAGAGTTTGAAACACCTCTTTAATCAACGAGATTTGAATTATCGTCAACGTAGGTGGATGGATGTGGTGAAAGATTATGATTGTGAAATACTTTATCATCCGGGCAAGGCGAATGTGGTCGCGAATGCGTTAAGTCGAAAGAGTCATCACCCGGCATTACGATTGGGATTGTTACGTATGATTATTACTAACGATTTTCTTGAAAAACTCGGTGTGATTCAAATAGAGGCTTACATTCACAACAAGCATGCGGAGCGAATTGTGGGACAATCAGAGCTCATTACTATGGGCTCGCGTGGTTTGTTGTCTTTTCAAGGAAGAGTGTGGGTGCCTAAGATGGGTGATTACCGACAAGTGCTACTCGATGAAGCACATAAGTCAAAGTATTCCATTCATCCGGGCGCGACGAAAATGTATCTTGATTTAAGGAAAGATTATTGGTTGCCGGGCATGAAACGTGATGTTGTGAAGTATGTTGAGCAATGCGTCACGTGTTTGAAAGTTAAAGCCGAGCACCAAAAGCCGTATGGTAAGTTACAACCGTTAGAAATCCCGAAATGGAAATGGGAGCACATTACCATGGATTTCATCACAAAGTTACCTAAAACAGCAAGAACCCAATTTGATTCGATTTGGGTTATAGTAGATCGATTGACGAAAAGCGCTTTGTTTCTTCCCATTAAGGAAGCGATATCATCGGAGACCTTGGCTAAGTTGTTTATCAAGGAAGTCATCTCTCGACATGGCGTTCCTATAACGATTGTTTCGGATCGAGATACTCGTTTTACATCTCAATTTTGGGAAACGTTTCATGAGGATATGGGTACACAATTGAAATTGAGCACGGCGTATCATCCTCAAACGGACGGTCAAACCCAACGTACGAATTGAAATGCCCCATCCTAATCCATCTGGACGAAGTCCATATCGATTACAAACGATTCATAATAGTTGATTACATCGCGAGGTACTTGACCTCTATATGCTACATTTTACAAACATTGCATTCGTTTTTAAAAGACAAACTTGCTTTACATCGAAAGTTGACGACACGCATACCTTTTCATAAAATATCCAACTATAATTGACTTAATAATAATCTTGATGAACTCAACGACTCGAATGCAACGTCTTTTGAAATATGTCATGAATGACTCCAAGTAATATCTTTAAAATGATCAAAATGCACAGCGGAAGATTTCTTTCGTACCTGAGAATAAACATGCTTTAAAGTTGTAGTGACCCGAACTTTTCCATGTTTATATATATTAATTGAGATTGATATTTACATGATTAAATGTTTACAACATGTTAAGCAATCAAACTTATTAAGCCTTGATTAATTGAAATATGTTTCATATAGACAATTGACCACCCAAGTTGACCGGTGATTCACGAACGTTAAAACTTGTAAAAACTATATGATGACATATATATGGATATATATATATATAGTTAACATGATACTATGATAAGTAAACATATCATTAAGTATATTAACAATGAACTACATATGTAAAAAAAAGACTACAAACTTAATGATTTTTAAACGAGACATATATGTAACGATTATCGTTGTAAAGACATTTAATGTATATATATCATATTAAGAGATATTCATACATGATAATATCATGATAATATAATAATTTAAAATCTCATTTGATATTATAAACATTGGGTTAACAACATTTAACAAGATCATTAACCTAAAGGTTTCAAAACAACACTTACATGTAACGACTAACGATGACTTAACGACTCAGTTAAAATGTATATACATGTAGTGTTTTAATATGTATTTATACAATTTTGAAAGACTTCAATACACTTATCAAAATACTTCTACTTAACAAAAATGCTTACAATTACATCCTCGTTCAGTTTCATCAACAATTCTACTCGTATGCACCCGTATTCGTACTCGTACAATACACAGCTTTTAGATGTATGTACTATTGGTATATACACTCCAATGATCAGCTCTTAGCAGCCTATGTGAGTAACCTAACACATGTGGGAACCATCATTTGGCAACTAGCATGAAATATCTCATAAAATTACAAAAATATGAGTAATCATTCATGACTTATTTACATGAAAACAAAATTACATATCCTTTATATCTAATCCATACACCAACGACCAAAAACACCTACAAACACTTTCATTCTTCAATTTTCTTCATCTAATTGATCTCTCTCAAGTTCTATCTTCAAGTTCTAAGTGTTCTTCATAAATTATACAAGTTCTAGTTACATAAAATCAAGAATACTTTCAAGTTTGCTAGCTCACTTCCAATCTTGTAAGGTGATCATCCAACCTCAAGAAATCTTTGTTTCTTACAGTAGGTTATCATTCTAATACAAGGTAATAATCATATTCAAACTTTGGTTCAATTTCTATAACTATAACAATCTTATTTCAAGTGATGATCTTACTTGAACTTGTTTTCGTGTCATGATTCTGCTTCAAGAACTTTGAGCCATCCAAGGATCAGTTGAAGCTAGATCCATTTTTCTCTTTTCCAGTAGGTTTATCCAAGGAACTTAAGGTAGTAATGATGTTCATAACATCATTCGATTCATACATATAAAGCTATCTTATTCGAAGGTTTAAACTTGTAATCACTAGAACATAGTTTAGTTAATTCTAAACTTGTTCGCAAACAAAAGTTAATCCTTCTAACTTGACATTTAAAATCAACTAAACACATGTTCTATATCTATATGATATGCTAACTTAATGATTTAAAACCTGGAAACACGAAAAACACCGTAAAACCGGATTTACGTCGTCGTAGTAACACCGCGGGCTGTTTTGGGTT
Organism: Rutidosis leptorrhynchoides; assembly: GCF_046630445.1. Classification (NCBI taxonomy): domain Eukaryota; kingdom Viridiplantae; phylum Streptophyta; class Magnoliopsida; order Asterales; family Asteraceae; genus Rutidosis; species Rutidosis leptorrhynchoides. The sequence goes on from NC_092343.1 coordinate 245,649,539, forward strand.
AGTTAATTAAAAACTATGATAAACTTTGATTTAAAAGTTGTTATTCTGAGAAAATGATTTTTATTATGAACATGAAACTATATCCAAAAATTATGGTTAAACTCAAAGTGGAAGTATGTTTTCTAAGATGGTCATCTAGACGTCGTTCTTTCGACTGAAATGACTACCTTTAAAAAAACGACTTGTAACTTGTTTTTCCGACAATAAACCTATACTTTTTCTGTTTAGATTCATAAAATAGTGTTCAATATGAAACCATAGCAATTTGATTCACTCAAAATGGATTTAAAATGAAGAAGTTATGGGTAAAACAAGATTGGATAATTTTTCTCATTTTAGCTACGTGAAAATTGGTAACAAATCTATTCCAACCATAACTTAATCAACTTGTATTGTATATTATGTAATCTTGAGATACCATAGACACGTATACAATGTTTCGACCTATCATGTCGACACATCTATATATATTTCGGAACAACCATAGACACTCTATATGTGAATGTTGGAGTTAGCTATACAGGGTTGAGGTTGATTCCAAAATATATATAGTTTGAGTTGTGATCAATACTGAGATACGTATACACTGGGTTGTGGATTGATTCAAGATAATATTTATCGATTTATTTCTGTACATCTAACTGTGGACAACTAGTTGTAGGTTACTAACGAGGACAGCTGACTTAATAAACTTAAAACATCAAAATATATTAAAAGTGTTGTAAATATATTTTGAACATACTTTGATATATATGTATATATTGTTATAGGTTCGTGAATCAACCAGTGGCTAAGTCTTACTTCCCGACGAAGTAAAAATCTGTGAAAGTGAGTTATAGTCCCACTTTTAAAATCTAATATTTTTGGGATGAGAATACATGTAGGTTTTATAAATGATTTATAAAATAGACACAAGTACGTGAAACTACATTCTATGGTTGAATTATCAAAATCGATTATGCCCCTTTTTATTGAGTCTGGTAATCTAAGAATTAGGGAACAGACACCCTAATTGACGTGCATCCTAAAGATAGATCTATTGGGCCTAACAAACCCCATCCAAAGTACCGGATGCTTTAGTACTTCGAAATTTATATCATATCCGAAGGGTGTCCCGGAATGATGGGGATATTCTTATATATGCATCTTGTTAATGTCGGTTACCAGGTGTTCACCATATGAATGATTTTTATCTCTATGTATGGGATGTATATTGAAATATGAAATCTTGTGGTCTATTGTTACGATTTGATATATATAGGTTAAACCTATAACTCACCAACATTTTTGTTGACGTTTAAAGCATGTTTATTCTCAGGTGAATACTAAGAGCTTCCGCTGTTGCATACTAAAATAAGGACAAGATTTGGAGTCCATGTTTGTATGATACTGTGTAAAAACTGCATTCAAGAAACTGATTTCGATGTAACATATTTGTATTGTAAACCATTATGTAATGGTCGTGTGTAAACAGGATATTTTAGATTATCATTATTTGATAATCTACGTAAAGCTTTTTAAACCTTTATTTATGAAATAAAGGTTATGGTTTGTTTTAAAAATGAATGCAGTCTTTGAAAAACGTCTCATATAGAGGTCAAAACCTCGTAACGAAATCAATTAATATGGAACGTTTTTAATCAATAAGAACGGGACATTTCAGTTGGTATCCGAGCGTTGGTCTTAGAGAACCAGAATTTTGTATTAGTGTGTCTTATCGAGTTTGTTAGGATGCATTAGTGAGTCTGGACTTCGACCGTGTTTACTTGAAAAATGATTGCTTAACAAATTTTGTTGGAAACTATATATTTTTAACATGTGAATATTATGTGATATATTAATCTCTTAACGCGTTTGATATTATGTGATAGATGTCTACCTCTAGAACAAGTCCCATTGACTCACCTAATAATAATGAAGAGTCAAATGTAAATTGGAATGATTCGTGGACTGATTCACAAGTTCCCGAAGAGGAACCGGAAGAAGAGTCGGAACCGGAAGAAGAATCGAAACCGGAAGAAGAATTGGAATCGGATGAAGAAAAAGAACCGGTGGGGGAAATAATAAAACGATTAAGTAAAAGAAAATCCTCAACCAACCGACCAAGGTTAATTATGGTCAATGGTGTTTCCGCCAAGGAAGCAAAATATTGGGAGGATTGCCAATTCTCCGATGAATCGGATTCCGACGAGAATTCCGATGATGTTATAGAAATTACCCCAACTGAATTTAAAAAGGCAAAAGAAAATAATAAGGGAAGGGCATAAAAATAGAGAAATCTAATTCCAACCTCGATGAACTTTATATGTATCGTCAACCCCCGAAGTCCTTAAGTTGTAACAATGACCCGGGAACCTCTAAACCACCAGGTTTTTCTAAACCAATGTGGAAAACGACGGCTCGTATTAGGGGAACATCATATATCCCTAGAAACTTGGCAAAACGAACCAAAACCGAAGAAGAAGAAACAAGCGAGTCGGAATAAGATAGTTGTATTCGTGTGGTGTAATATATGTAATATAGTGTGCTTATGCTTTATGATATATGTAAAAATTGCTTGTATTAATAAGTATTTTTTTTATGAATCTAACTCTTGTCTATTTTACAGTATAAACACACAAAATGGATAGACAACCCAATATTTTAAGAGACCTACCCGAAGACATGATTGATGAAATCTTGTCTAGAGTCGGTCAGAATTCTTCAGCACAACTATTTAAGGCTATATCAGTTTGTAAGACATTCGAAGAACGTTCCAAGAATGCCTTGGTTTATAAAAGGCTTTCGTTCGAAAGATGGGGGATATCACATTGGAAAATCCATAAGTTACGATGTGTTTACTTTGACGCATTTATTGCGGGAAACCCAAATGCTATTTTACGCAATGGGTTAAGAAATTATTTTGACTCAATATATTCGAATATTGGACTTCGTGATTTAGAAAAAAGTGGCTAACATGCAACATAAAGAAGCATGTTATGCTTACGGATTAGTAATGTTCGCTTCTCACCAAAGTGAGAACAAGAACATCGGGCTACAACTATTAAACAAAACGTTCCCACAAGTGACGGAGTCGGTAATTGGGGTAAGAAATGAGGTTTTTAGATTGTTACGGGACTGTTGGACATTACGTAACCCTCGTCCCTTTGACGACGTTACAACACGCTGTCTTATCAACGGCCATAACTGTGACAACCCGGAAATTTCCAACCAAATTTAAACTTTAATCTTTATATGATTCCGACACGATAAGCAATATTTGTTAAGTTAAATTTCAAGAATTTTAAACTATGTTCATACATTCATTCAACCTCGACCAAGTTCCAACGATTCACGAACCATTAAACGAATATGATTATATATGTATATGTGTATATATATTATAACTTGAAACGTAAACAAAATATTAGATTAAATACTTTATATGATTGTATCTGTTTCAAAATGTTTATCAATGGAATTAGAAGATAAGATCAAATGATTGAATTATCAGATATATTAAATTATGATTACAAGTCTCTGTTGAAAGGCCTACGTTGATTTGAGAAATCTTTTCATTTTAACAATATTCAGAAAATGGTAAAGCGATTTATAAATATGAACAATTTGTCAATCATTGAGAACTAGACAAAGGATAGTGGAAGATTGAATCTCATAAAGACTCGATTGATCTATTTAGTTTCAAACGTACAAAAACATTTTCAGTTTAAAAAGAACTTTATTATTAAAACGTATATAACTTTTATAAATATCTAGAACCACTTTTGACAACTCATTACTTAACTAGTATGATAAAGATAACGATATTTATATTTTATTTTATTAAATATATATAACGATTTAAATTAATATTATATATATTTATACGCGTATTATACGTACATAGTTTTATACTTTTACTATACTTAAACTTTACCTTTACTTTATTTTTACTTTACTTTAACTTTAATAATTCATACTTTAATAATTCACTTTAATAATTCATACTTTAATAATTCACTTTAATAATTCATACTTTAATAATTCACTTTAATAATTCATACTTTAATAATTCACTTTAATAATTCAAAAATCTATTATAAATAGAATTCAATAGTTTTCATTATTTCATAGAAACTTGAAAATAGTTTTCTCTAAACTCTCTCAATCGATTTACATATATATATTTACTCCGTATTATCTCAAGATATTATTAGTATACATAAAATATTACGACGGAGTGCTGTCCGAGTGATTTCGAAGTTGTTTTTTAGAGTGGGATAGGATTAAGGAAATTATGGGTTATAGCTATGGAGGTGATTGAGTATGGTTCATGGGTATGCTCGTGAGGTCAATATAGTGTTTATCATCTCCGTTGCGTTTACGTACCTTTCCTGCAATATTGAATCTCAATATTGATATGTGAGTACTCATAATTTAATTTTTAGATACTAATAGTGTATCACTGACTAGTGCTCGAGTATATAGGATTATGCATGCTTGTACTTTTGATATTGCCATTAGATAGGTAATGTTGATTCCTGAATTAGTTACATATACGATTGAGATAAGGTATAAGATATGCATGTCGTTGGAAAGCTAGCGAAAAATAGTTGAATTTTGGTTTAAGAATCACTTGAATCCAAGTAACGGTTAGAAAGTTATGAAATAAACAAATTGCATAATTAATTTCGTAATTAAAATTGCTGATGATAATTAGTGAACTAATTTTATGGGTTATAAAAAGTGGTTATTTGGATTCTACTCGTCGAGTAGATGAATTTTCATATAAAGCACGTCTCGTTTCGTTGAATGGTTGTCAAGTTATGGACAAAAGAAGTTTTGCAAATTTTGATGAAATGTCGAAACGGGAACTGAAATTCTCGCTGATCTGCGTTGTTTCATATATAAAAAAAATACCACTGAATTCTTTACTGTAAGGTCTAACAAACGACTCTGGCCGTTTGTCAATTCGAGTCTCGACGATTTTTCTAAAAATCATCAAAGTTGACGGTTTGGTCACATTTTAAAATTCTAAAAAGAGCTGAAACTTTTTTATTTAAAAATGTCAGTTTTATATCAGTTGTCATGGTCGGCCTGATATGTGTTTACTCTTGCCAAAAATCAGGTTATATCTTTGTGGTAACGAGAATTTGCAGGCTTTGACCGTTTGTCAATACGAGTTTTGAGGAATTTTCTAAAAATCTCCAAAGTAGGCTACTCGGTCACTTTTGTAAATTTATTAAAGCTGAAAAATTAACTTTGAAACGCTGAAAACGCGTTGGCAACTACGAGTTGTCTAGGTTTAGTTTACTTCTGTAATATTTATGCTTAATCTTTTTGGTAATGTGTAACTTTTATCTTTGGCCGTTTATCAATCGGAGTTCCGATAATTTTTCTAAAAATAGCTGAAGTGGCCCGTTTAGTTATGTTTGACCGAAAATCATTTTTATATAAGTTATTATATAATTGCATGCGACCTCATTTTGACTTTAACCTTTGACTTTTGACTTTGAACTTTGACTTTTCCTGTTAACTTTTCAGTTAACTTTTTGTGTTGATTTTCTCTAAAAAAAAAAAAAAAACCTAAAATACTATTTTATGATTATGAAACCATTTGTGTTACGTTGTTTCATACGTCACCTTTTAGTAGAATCTTAATTGAGCATGAGTAATATAACATGTTACTATACTGTAGAGTGAGACTCGAGCTATAGGATAGGATTACACTATGACCTGACCTAAATTGCTATACAAATATTGACCAACATATAAATATATATAATTAATATAGGTTCGTGAATCCTAGGCCAACCTTGCACTTGTTCAATGACGTTATATGTATTTTTACTACGAAATACAGTATGGTGAGTTTCATTTGCCTTTTTACCCTTTATATTTTTGGGACTGAGAATACATGCGCTTTTATAAATGTTTGACGAAATAGACACAAGTAATTGAAACTACATTCTATGGTTGAATTATCGAAATCGAATATGCCCCTTTTTATTAAAGTTTGGTAATCTAAGAATTAGGGAACAGACACCCTAATTGACGCGAATCCTAAAGATAGATCTATTGGGCCTAACAAACCCCATCCAAAGTACCGGATGCTTTAGTACTTCGAAATTTATATCATGTCCGAAGGAGGATTCCGGAATGATAGGGGATATTTTTATATGCATATTGTTAATGTCGGTTACCAGGTGTTCACCATATGAATGATTATTTTTATCTCTATGCATGGGACGTATATTTATGAGAACTGGAAATGAAATTCTTGTGGTCTATTAAAATGATGGAAATAAATGATTATGATAAACTAATGAACTCACCAACCTTTTAGTTGACACTTTAAAGCATGTTTATTCTCAGGTGTTAAAGAAATCTTCCGCAGTGCATTTGCTCATTTTAAAGATATGACTTGGAGTCTTTCATAGCATATTTCGAAGAACGTTGCATTCGAGTCATTGAGTTTATCAAAGATTATTATTAAATCAATTTATAGTTGGATAGTGGATATTATGAAATGGTATGCATGCCTGTCAATTTTCGATGTAAAGAAAGATTGTCTTTTAAAAACGAATGCAATGTTTGTAAAATGTATCATATAGAGGTCAAATACCTCGCAATGTAATCAACTATTGTGAATCGTTTATAATGTATATGAACGGGTCCTTTCAGTTAGTATCAGAGCGGTGGTCTTAGCGAACCAGGTCTGCATTAGTGTGTCTAACAGATAAGTCGATAGGATGCATTAGTGAGTCTGGACTTCGACCGTGTCTGCATGTCAATAGTTTTGCTTATCATTTTGTGTCAAAAATTAACTACTTATCATCCTCAGGAAATTACCTGCTTATCATTTTTAGTCTAAGACACGTCTTGCTGCATTGATTGCATGAATAGTGTATAGACAAAAATTCATATCTTAGCGTATCTGCTAAATCATATCTTATCGTATCTATTACTGTAAACGTTGCCTGATATATCCCGTAAATTCCTCCGTAATTTACAAAATATTTTGTTCTATATATATGGATATTCTTTGTAATTAGAATACCATCCGATAACCGAAAATTATTTCATATCGAAAAAAAAAATCCTTATTCAATCGTACGAAATGGAATTCATCATTAATTCAAGTTCCTCGGATTTTGAAATGGAATCCCACTAAAGCTCCGAAAGCAGTGTGACCGGAATAGATCAACCAATCAGTCATCACCTATTCTGGATGAATTGGGGATGGGTTCGTAGCCTCCTCAATCATTGGAGACAAGAAGAAGGTGATCCCTTCCATCCACCACATTGCCCTCTTGATGAAGAACCTGAAGCACTTACCGGCGAACCTGTTCGAAACACCATTTTCTCGCTCATTTCCAGAGTATCTCGTCACGATTATATATTACATCAAATTTTAGATTTTATTTATCCGCTCGTCCGAACCGACAATCACCCCGGTGTAATAGAAGAAGTCAACGAGCTTCGCGCTCGGGTAGTGGCTTTGGAGAATATGGTGCAGAGATTACAAACACCAGCAGCAGCATCAGCAGCATAACCAGTAACACCATCATCAACGCCAATAGTACCATTACCACCCCAACCACAACCACGTCGTAAACCTCAACTTTACACTCTGTCCCACGAGCACCAATGTCATACGCCCTGTAGATACCAAGGAATACCAACAACAATAACCGATGAAGTATTAATTCATAACTTCATTGGAGAAACATTCCGCGCAGATTATGTAATCTCTAAAGTCTTAGAGATTATCTAATCTAGCCCTAACCATAAATCAGTTAAGCGAACCAAAATGATAGAAGGAAGAGTAGAAACCCTGACAAAAATGGTGTGTGATTAACAAGCTAAACTTGTTTTACCAACAGCATCAACAGTACCGTCAGCGTCACCAGCATCATCAGTACAGTCAACATCAGAATCAACAACACCTATAACATCAGAAACTTCGTCAGCTCAAGAATCACTATAGACATCATTACGAATCAATAACCCGTATATTGTATCAACGAGTTATGAAGAATTAACTCATTCCCTTTGAAGAAATTATATGTATATTTTATATATTTTGAAATAAAAATAAATCTTTTCGTGCTAAGCTATTGTGTGTGAATCTTAACTACTCGGTTAATTCATATAACAAATATGCAATAATGTACGTCCTTCGGCCGCAACTTAACCAGCGTTAACTACAATCTCTGTCGCAATTCAACAAATTCCAATTCATAATAAATCAAGTATATATTTGATTTTACACTTTCATCATCGATGTACCCAAAACTTTTCAGATAACATCATTCGTACTTTGCGAAATTCACAAGAATTCCACGAACCGAACATCATACATCAACAAATAACGAAGTATTGATTCATAATTTCAATGTCATTAAAGAAATACTGCATAAAAGTTATGTACTTTTTAAAGCCTTTAGGGATTATTCAATTCTAGTTTCAACCGTAAATCAAATGAGTTTAATTTAACATTAACTCATTAAATCTATGTTACATCTGAAGAAAATATACATATATATATTTTCATAAAGACTGTAATAAAATTCTTTTGTACAAAATATTAATTGTGAAATTTTTTTTAACGGGTAGGTAATACCCGAGAGATATATAAATTCACAATTAATATATTACATTCTTAGAATCTGATTCAGCAAATCATCCATTATACTCCCTACTTTCACAACAATATACATTCTTTTATAGAAATCAAAACAACCATACTCATTCAAAATTTAATTACATATTCTGATTTTGAAATCTCAAAATTCAACTTGAGATATGACCAAAATCATCACTCTTAGATCCTTACATCTTTCACAAGCTATATTTTGACTTCAAAACTGTGTTAGAACATCAAATGTATGTTAACGATTACAATCTGTGTTCAAACCCTTCGAAAATTTCCGAAGACATTTCGAATGATGAGCAATCGAGATGATGATTCAACCACATGTTACCCACAGTTATGTACCCGAAAAACTCTTGAAACCAAAGTAAAAGTTTAAACAACATATCCGCGTCAGATTCTTTAGCATTTATTAGCAAAAATAACTTTGCGACTCCTATTCAAAGTAGCCAGTTTTGTCACAGCTCCAGCAAGTCAACTTTGACTTTTCAGTCAGACTAACCTTATTGTAACCTTGAGATATATACCATCGTTACCAGGGAACCTTTTACATTCCACCACATTATTAACAGATGTATCAACAACTTCATTACCCTTTGACTTTAGCCTCTCCAAAAAGTCATTATAATTATTCATTGAAACCCCATCATTTACTCATTCGCATCTTGTAATGAGAATTTCCATACGAATCATTAGGAATTAGCAATCAGTATTTTGAAATCTCGCAGCATGTCTACGCCAACAGTTATATGTGTATATATAACGTCTATCTTCTGGACTTAATTTGAATGTGAAGATTCTGAAAAACACTTCGAACTACGAATTGGTTCTCCGAAAATGGAAAAATACTGATGAAGCAGCAAAAAAACTATAAACGACCTTAACAGTAAAAGTTTGATGATAATGAATAGGTGTGCTGGCAAAGCGCAGAAAAAGAGAAGTCTTGGAACTGGAAAACGGATTGAGCAAAGTAGGAAGGAGGCTGTGGACAAATTACAAAGACTGAACCTGACTTCAAAGGATCCAAATAATTCAGTATCTGCTGAAGTCATTAACGAATACCTTGCTCCTGACTCTAAACCCCTGCGGACAATATTCTTCATCATCCTCTGATATTAGAAATTCTAAAATATCATCATATCTTTCATTATAAATATCCTCCATATTTCTGAAGATATTTTCTTAATTTTTCTTATTTGAAATCATTTACCTCTTCGCGCTATCTGTATTACATCATAAAAGAAACTATTTTAGTTTCTAAATTCTGAAACATTCAAGTTTAAAATAGGAATATTTTGAAGTAGTGTTGGGAACTGAAGCATGAATTAGTATAATATAATGACACTTGATCAATGTGATTATATTACAGTAAGTCATGTTGAGTTTCTAAATGGAACATGATGATTCACAGATCAAAACATCATCATGTGCCATGTTATACGACTCTTGTATTCTATTTAACCTCTAAAATATCAAGAAAATATTTCTTGATGATTCGGCCTTTTCCAAGGTATTTTAGTAATTTGACAAGTCAAGATCGTGCCATCACAATTTCCTTCCTAGAACATTAACAATGTTCATTTCGAAATTCATATCTGTGAATTCTGGACCATTACAAGCGGTGCTTAATCGCAAGAAGAAGAAACGAAAGGACAAAACTCCGAAATAGAAATTGGGGTATAAATTGCAGTAAATAAAAGAGAGCATTAACTGTGAATGATAATGATTATAGAAGACAGAAGCAGAGACTTTGAAATATAAGGGAACATATAAAGCCCAACGACAAACCAGAAATTATAAACCATATATCGATGCATATAGCAATATAAAGACACGGGAGAACTAGGAACACTATAAACCCAAGAGTATAGTAGAAGTAAATAGATTCTTGCGGTAGATGAAAAAAAAAAAGAAGAATGACCGATATGAAAGTTAGAAGTATATCGAGAATCAGAACTGGATGGAGCATATTGATGAATACTTTAAAATATGAGTTGAGGGGGAAAGAATAGAAGGTGATGAAACATGACTAGGAACTTAGAAATCAACAGATTTAACTCACACAATGGCAGAATAAGTGAATCAAACCCTCTAGTGAATAGGTTAAGTTTTTTTTTTATTAATTTAGTCAAACTACAACTAAATCAAGTGTGATTAGATCAACACCTAGAGCTATTATTCACCACCTGGGTGATTTTGACTGAGAGAGAATCGAAGGAGCTCACTAGATCTGAGTGTGTGTAACAAATGAGAGGCTTAACCTAAAATGAAGAACATAAGACTTTATATACCCCTGCTGTTGACACACCCATACGATTCATTCATCACACGTACGAGTTGGCTTCATCAACCGTACGGGTGATCACTCACTCGTGTCTTATCATTTAGGTTGTAATTGTGATTTAGCTCAACATCAACCATGCGTATGAGCCTGTCAGCCGTACTAGTGAGGCTTCACTCGTATGTCTGACTAAGTCTAACATAGTCAAACATCTAAATCTCATTCCTGCAGTTCCTGTAACCACATACAAACACGGATAGGATAATAACGAGCAATCATGGTGGCCTGTAAACTGTTGTACCTGCAATGGACGTGGGTAGATGTCTAGGGACTTGCATAAAATGCATCAACAGATGGTGTGAGTTGTAAGGAAATGAAGGAGGTGAATTTATAAGAAAATCTCCGACAGAACAATTAAAATGGATGATCGCATTTAAAGCGGATCCTAATTCCCTTGATTACCGGAGAGTCAAATCTTATTAAGAAGACTTTCTTCAAATCCCTTAAAATCTGGGAATCAATCATATCTACGTCAAATGATAAGATGAATCTACACTTACTCATTTCACTCTTCTATGTTAGCTTCATTCGTACTCTTCATATAAATGGATTGTTTATCCAAATTATTCACTGATGATAAAACTCTAATTTTCAGCCCGTATGCATCATGAAAACATACTTATTATCATTCACGACCTTTCCACTCAAATTTCAGGACGAAATTTCTTTAACGGGTAGGTACTGTGACAACCCGGAAATTTCCAACCAAATTTAAACTTTAATCTTTATATGATTCCGACACGATAAGCAATATTTGTTAAGTTAAATTTCAAGAATTTTAAACTATGTTCATACATTCATTCAACCTCGACCAAGTTCCAACGATTCACGAACCATTAAACGAATATGATTATATATGTATATGTATATGTGTATATATATTATAACTTGAAACGTAAACAAAATATTAGATTAAATACTTTATATGATTGTATCTGTTTCAAAATGTTTATCAATGGAATTAGAAGATAAGATCAAATGATTGAATTATCAGATATATTAAATTATGATTACAAGTCTCTGTTGAAAGGCCCACGTTGATTTGAGAAATCTTTTCATTTTAACAATATTCGGAAAATGGTAAAGCGATTTATAAATATGAACAATTTGTCAATCATTGAGAACTAGACAAAGGATAGTGGAAGATTGAATCTCATAAAGACTCGATTGATCTATTTAGTTTCAAACGTACAAAAACATTTTCAGTTTAAAAAGAACTTTATTATTAAAACGTATATAACTTTTATAAATATCTAGAACCACTTTTGACAACTCATTACTTAACTAGTATGATAAAGATAACGATATTTATATTTTATTTTATTAAATATATATAACGATTTAAATTAATATTATATATATTTATACGCGTATTATACGTACATAGTTTTATACTTTTACTATACTTAAACTTTACCTTTACTTTATTTTTACTTTACTTTAACTTTAATAATTCATACTTTAATAATTCACTTTAATAATTCATACTTTAATAATTCACTTTAATAATTCATACTTTAATAATTCACTTTAATAATTCATACTTTAATAATTCACTTTAATAATTCAAAAATCTATTATAAATAGAATTCAATAGGTTTCATTATTTCATAGAAACTTGAAAATAGTTTTCTCTAAACTCTCTCAATCGATTTACATATATATATTTACTCCGTATTATCTCAAGATATTATTAGTATACATAAAATATTACGACGGAGTGCTGTCCGAGTGATTTCGAAATTGTTTTTTAGAGTGGGATAGGATTAAGGAAATTATGGGTTATAGCTATGGAGGTGATTGAGTATGGTTCATGGGTATGCTCGTGAGGTCAATATAGTGTTTATCATCTCTGTTGCGTTTACGTACCTTTCCTGCAATATTGAATCTCAATATTGATATGTGAGTACTCATAATTTAATTTTTAGATACTAATAGTGTATCCCTGACTAGTGCTCGAGTATATAGAATTATGCATGCTTGTACTTTTGATATTGCCATTAGATAGGTTATGTTGATTCCTGAATTAGTTACATATACGACTGAGATAAGGTATAAGATATGCATGTCGTTGGAAAGCTAGCGAAAAATAGTTGAATTTTGGTTTAAGAATCACTTGAATCCAAGTAACGGTTAGAAAGTTATGAAATAAACAAATTGCATAATTAATTTCGTAATTAAAATTGCTGATGATAATTAGTGAACTAATTTTATGGGTTATAAAAAGTGGTTATTTGGATTCTACTCGTCGAGTAGATGAATTTTCATATAAAGCACGTCTCGTTTCGTTGAACGGTTGTCAAGTTATGGACAAAAGAAGTTTTGCAAATTTTGATGAAATGTCGAAACGGGAACTGAAATTCTCGCTGATCTGCGTTGTTTCATATATAAAAAAAATACCACTGAATTCTTTACTGTAAGGTCTAACAAACGACTCTGGCCGTTTGTCAATTCGAGTCTCGACAATTTTTCTAAAAATCATCAAAGTTGACGGTTTGGTCACATTTTAAAATTCTAAAAAGAGCTGAAACTTTTTTATTTAAAAATGTCAGTTTTATATCAGTTGTCATGGTCGGCCTGATATGTGTTTACTCTTGCCAAAAATCAGGTTATATCTTTGTGGTAACGAGAATTTGCAGGCTTTGACCGTTTGTCAATACGAGTTTTGAGGAATTTTCTAAAAATCTCCAAAGTAGGCTACTCGGTCACTTTTGTAAATTTATTAAAGCTGAAAAATTAACTTTGAAACGCCGAAAACGCGTTGGCAACTACGAGTTGTCTAGGTTTAGTTTACTTCTGTAATATTTATGCTTAATCTTTTTGGTAATGTGTAACTTTTATCTTTGGCCGTTTATCAATCGGAGTTCCGATAATTTTTCTAAAAATAGCTGAATTGGCCCGTTTAGTTATGTTTGACCGAAAATCATTTTTATATAAGTTATTATATATTTGCATGCGACCTCATTTTGACTTTAACCTTTGACTTTTGACTTTGAACTTTGACTTTTCTTGTTAACTTTTCAGTTAACTTTTTTTGTTGATTTTCTCTAAAAAAAAAAAAAACCTAAAATACTATTTTATGATTATGAAACCATTTGTGTTACGTTGTTTCACACGTCACCTTTTAGTAGAATCTTAAATGAGCATGAGTAATATAACATGTTACTATACTGTAGAGTGAGACTCGAGCTATAGGATAGGATTACACTATGACCTGACCTAAATTGCTATACAAATATTGACCAACATATAAATATATATAATTAATATAGGTTCGTGAATCCTAGGCCAACCTTGCACTTGTTCAATGACGTTATATGTATTTTTACTACGAAATACAGTATGGTGAGTTTCATTTGCCTTTTTACCCTTTATATTTTTGGGACTGAGAATACATGCGCTTTTATAAATGTTTGACGAAATGGACACAAGTAATTGAAACTACATTCTATGGTTGAATTATCGAAATCGAATATGCCCCTTTTTATTAAAGTCTGGTAATCTAAGAATTAGGGAACAGACACCCTAATTGACGCGAATCCTAAAGATAGATCTATTGGGCCTAACAAACCCCATCCAAAGTACCGGATGCTTTAGTACTTCGAAATTTATATCATGTCCGAAGGAGGATTCCGGAATGATAGGGGATATTTTTATATGCATATTGTTAATGTCGGTTACCAGGTGTTCACCATATGAATGATTATTTTTATCTCTATGCATGGGACGTATATTTATGAGAACTGGAAATGAAATTCTTGTGGTCTATTAAAATGATGGAAATAAATGATTATGATAAACTAATGAACTCACCAACCTTTTAGTTGACACTTTAAAGCATGTTTATCCTCGGGTGTTAAAGAAATCTTCTGTAACATCCCGCATTTTTTTTTTTTCCGTTAAATTATTTTAATGCCCGTCTTTTTCTGTTTAAATAATACCCTTCGTATCTAGATTCGTATCCTCTGTTATGTAACATTTTAAATATTCTCGTTATCGGATTCTAATATCTCCCGTACTCCCGTGTAACTTAAAATATTCGTTTGGTCAATTCCCGCACCCGCACCCGAACAAGAGGGACTAGTTTTGCCAAAAAGACAAAGAAGTGACTAGCACTTTGACTAGTCAACTACCTCCCCATCTTCTTTTTCATTTCATTTCTCTTTTTCTTTCATACTTCTCTATTTTCTTTCAATTCTTCAAATCAAAGAATCATCATCTAAATCACATCTAGCAAGCTTCAATCAAAACAAAATACATATTTGGAATCCTCTCTTCATCCTCTTCAATTTGATACCAACTTCATCTCATTTGGGTAACTTTCTAAAATCACTAATTTTATGTGTTCTTGAGATTTTTGAGTTATAAAGTTGTTAATTAGTGTCTATGGCTCATTGTGATGTCGTGTATGTAATTTGTATGCTCGATTCGTTATTTTTGGTGTAACTAGTTCAATATGAAATTTCTTGCTAAATCCTTGATTTTGGATGAACAAATGTTGTTAGATTGTTAAAGTGCATGTTTTAAAAGTGTTACTAGTATCATTAGCTTCATTTTGATGTATAGGTTGATTAAGGAAACTCCAAAAACATGATTATTGATTTTGAGATGTTTGACTAGGGTTTGATAGTTCTTGACATGAATTTTTGGATGCTTGAATGCCATGGAATGTTAATTATTAGTGTTTAGTTGTAATGTATGTTTCATTACCTTCAAAACGGCATATTATATGTGTGAATTGGTTTCCCGAAACTCAAATTGCATTTGAAGAACTTGAAACCTTAAAAATGAACATTTAATGATCACTTGATGAGTTTTCGGCTATTATAAATGATGTTTTTGTTTGGTGAAACATGTTTAGTTGTGTTCCTTGTCAAAAGAGCTTTCCAACGGTATAAGATACGTCTTCTAGTTGTTTACGGTTTGAGTTTTGCGTTTGTTTGAAAATTGACCAAGTCTTGAACAAGTGAAACAGGCCTGGGACCAGGCCACGGCCATTGTCGCGGCGCGACAGGCCTGGCCGCGGCGCGGCATAAGCCGTGCCCAGCTTCTGTCTCCAATGTCCGTTTCACGTGAAATGTTTGCCATGTTTTAGACTTCCAATTCGCATGCAACTTGTTCTAACATGCTTATATATGAATAACTAGCATAGAAAATTTGTCCGAGACCCGACCCGAACATGTTGACTTTTTCGTTGACTTTGACCAAGTTTGACTTTTTGTCAAACTTAACCAATTAATTATGCAATCTTTCTAACATGATTCTATACTTGTATCTTGCATGAAACTTGACAATTTGACTCACATGCTTCATAATCGAGTCGTAACGAGCAATAGGACTAATTGAACATCTTTGACCGTTTGTGTTTACCGTTATTGATATAACCTATATGTTTAGGTCAAGACTAGCCTTGTCCTTGCACACGGTTACTTGTTGAAGTACTTTATTAACTCTTGTACTCAAGGTGAGATCATAGTTGTGACGCCCCGTACTAAATCATCATGTACGGACCATCATCAACAGGATCATTACAAGGTTAAGTACTATATGCGTTTTCAAAACAGAGTTTGCATTCATTAATAAAAGTGACGTCATAACATACGTCAATTGTTTTACAAATCAAAGTATGCTTCACTAAGTAGAAGCATTAAATAAGTGTACGTGACCATAATGGTCGTTACATAACATAAATTCATAAGTAAAAAGTTTGAATGCAACATAAGTAGTCATGCGATAACAACTCTAGGCAGCGGGTTCAACAGCACGACTAGTAAGATAGCGGAAGCGACTTCAAGCACCTGAGAAAATACATGCTTAAAAAGGTCAACACAAAGGTTGGTGAGCTATAGTTTAAGTATAACAGTAATGTAAGTAGGCCACGAGATTTCAGTGCTACAACGAGCGTTTCAAAAGTATGTAAAAGTATATGCTTAACCGTGGGCACCCGGTAACTAACTTAACGTTTAATGTACCCCCTTAAAGTGCACTTGGCAAGTGCGTATAACCTCGAAGTATTAAACACTCGTTAAATGCTAGCGCTACTAGCCCGAGTGGGGATGTCAAACCCTATGGATCCATATCTAAGATTCGCGTTCACGGTTCAAAAACCAATGATTAAACGTTACCGAGCTAAAGGGAATGTTTCTGCCGTTATATAACCCACACATATATAAAGTTTAAGTACTCGTGCCTAGTATGTAAAACATAAAATCCGCATGTATTCTCAGTTCCCAAAATAAGTTAAAGTAAAAAGGGAATGCTATAACTCACAATGATTAGTAGTAATGGTAAGGTAGTAGTCGGAAAGTGGTGTGCAAGTAACGGTCCAAACGTCCTCAACCTAAGTCAAATAGCACTAAGTCAATAAGTCGTCTCAAAAGGTTTACAATTACGTAATTAAGGTCATAAGGGTCATCATCAATCATCATTAAACAAAAGGTAACAAGTAAGACTCGTTTATGAAAGTCGTTTAAAACAAAGGCTGACTTCGGTCAGTCACCACGGCCTCTACCCTTACTGAATTAAGGTGAGACCAGTGGTCATGGCTCCGTCTATGAGTCCCTTAAGTGTGGTAAAATTTACAGAAGCAAACTCGTCTTGGTTTGACCGTGGCGACGGTCTAAGTGCGAGTAGGTCAGAAATTTCTGCACAACGTTAAAGGACATGGTAACGATCGGAGGGCCATAAATCCTAAACCGTAACTCGGATTAAGACGAGTCCTATATGAAAAGTTATCTACTCGAAAAGTTCTATCTAAAAATCAAGGTTAGAACAGCCCAGGTCTGCTGGTCTGTTCCAGAAGCATCAGGTCAGTAGGTTTTGGACAGAACAGTGGGTTTTGGAGAGTTCCGGTTGTCTCGGTGCTTGATGTTCATCACGGTTCTCATCCTTGATGCGTATAGCTTCAAGTGTACAACTCGTTGATGTGTTAACATCATCTTGACCAAGGTTTGTCCATCTTAACTCAAGTGCAAGTGTTGTAAGTGTTTGATGAACCAAGGTTACATGTAAGTTTATGAACAAGTTCATGAACACTAAGAAAGATCACAACCAAGTGTTGGATCCATGATACTTGCACCAAAGTGTAAGCTCTTGTTGGTTTCATGTCCTTGTTCACATGTGTAGTAAGCAACTAACAATAAGAAATAAATAAAAATGAATGATAAGCCTAAACCAACCATGAAGGTGGTATTCTAGTAACATACAACAAACAAGAACACAAGTAACAATTATAAAGATTATAAACTTTAAATCTTCGAAATAAATAGAGTAGAAAGCTAACTAAACAAGAAGATGATTCATAGTTGCTCTTACTTTTAAAGATTCAACCCAAGTTGATCTTTAAGTGAAGTAACTTCAAAGTTACTTCAAGAACTACAAGTAAAGAGTTTATACAACTATGAACTCTAATTCTTTGAAACAAAATATGTAGAACATAACTAGAGAGATTATGTTCTTGAATGTTCTTGATAAATACAAGATATAAGTAAAGAATCAAACTAAAGAGTTGATTCTTGAAACATGTAAAGAAAGACAAGTAAGTAACTAATTAACAAGCATGTAATCAAACAAAAAGTAACAAAGATGATGATGATTGAGAGGTGTTTGAAATCGGTTTTTACAAGGAGAGGAGAAGAGAAAAAGTTCATCATACTTACAAGTATATGAGAGAAAAAGAGAGTAAAGTTTGAGAGAAGTTTCAAGTATTTTGTGTGTGTGTAAATGAGAGAGTTATCTAGAGAATGAAGTAATGAAATTTGAAAAACAAAACACCCTAATATGACACTATGGGTTCGGCATTCTGCAGCAACAAAAGGGGAAGAGGTTTGTTTGTTGGTTACATGCAAGTAAAGAGGTTAAAAGTTGGTTAAAAGGGTTGTTTACATGGGGATAATAAGGCAACTAGATTCCTTAAGCAAGTAACTAGTTAGTTTATGTTTAAATGATACTTACAAGTATGCAAGAGTGGGCTTAATGTCCATTAAAAGAAGTAGGGTGGGCTTGTGAGTCTTATTCAAGAGTCCATTACACTAATTAAAGCCCAAGTTGCAAATAATCCAAATAGGTCCAACTTAAGCCCAAGTAATTAACTAACCATCTTAGTTAATTAAAATGATTAATAAAATTAATCATGAATGTAAATAATACCTTAAAATATTATTCGTGCAAGTTCCGGGTGTCACAAAGACGTTTCGGGCATTTAAAGTTCAAGTACGGGCAATTAAAGCAACATGTAAATGTAATAACATACATTCGTTTAATCAAGCGTATTAATAATAATAATTATTAATAAATAACGTTGGAAAAACCAGGGTCGTTACATTACCCACCTGTTAAAGAAAATTTCGTCCCGAAATTTTAAGCTGAAGTAGATGGAGGAGTCGGGAAAAGGTGAGGATACTTTCGCATCATTTGATCCTCTCGCTCCCAAGTAAACTCAGGTCCTCGTTTGGCATTCCATCGTACTCGTACAATCGGAATCTTGTTGCGTTTCAAAGTTTTGATTTCACGATCCATAATCTCAACAGGTTCCTCCACAAAGTGGAGTTTGTCATCAATAGTAAGTTCTTCCAAAGGTATGATGAGTTCGGGTGCAGCAAGACACTTCTTCAAGTTTGACACATGGAAGGTAGGATGAACTGAGCTCAATTGTGCTGGTAGATCCAAACGGTAAGCAACTGGTCCAACACGTTCCAAGATCTCGAAAGGACCAATGTATCGTGGGTTCAACTTTCCACGTTTTCCAAAACGGATCACACCTTTCCATGGTGCAACCTTCAACATTACACGATCACCAACATTAAATTCAAAGTCTTTCCGTTTAAGATCGGCATAGCTCTTTTGGCGATCACGGGCAGTCTTAAGTCTAGCTTGGATCTGAGCAATCTTCTCCGTGGTTTCGTGAACTACCTCGGGTCCGGTGATTTGCTTTTCGCCTACTTCGGCCCAACAAATAGGAGATCGGCACTTACGACCATACAATGCTTCAAAAGGTGCAGCATTAATGCTTGAGTGATAACTGTTGTTGTACGAGAATTCGGCGAGTGGCAAATGCCTTTCCCAGGCCTTTCCAAAATCAATGACACATGCACGCAGCATGTCCTCCAAGGTCTGAATCGTTCGTTCACTTTGCCCGTCAGTCTGAGGATGATAAGCAGTACTCATGTCAAGACGAGTTCCCATGGCTTCTTGCAAAGAACGCCAAAATCTGGAAGCAAAACGGGGATCGCGATCGGAGATGATTGATAAAGGTACAGCATGACGAGATACAACCTCTTTGAGGTACAGCTGAGCAAGTCTTTCCATTGTATCAGTTTCCTTCATCGCTAGGAAGTGTGCAGATTTGGTGAGGCGGTCAACAATAACCCAAATAGTATCGCATCCGCCCACCGTCTTCGGCAGCTTAGTAATGAAATCCATTGTGATCCTTTCCCACTTCCATTGTGGGATTTCCGGCTGTTGAAGTAACCCAGAGGGTCTCTGATGTTCGGCTTTAACCTTCGAGCAAGTCAAACACTTACCAACATAAGTCGCAACGTCCTTCTTAAGATTCGGCCACCAATACTGTTCTTTAAGGTCGTGGTACATCTTACCTGCACCGGGGTGAATCGAATATCTCGATTTGTGTGCTTCATCAAGTATCAGGCTTCGTAGATCTCCATAGTAAGGTACCCAAATTCTTCCGGCATAACATCGGAGTCCAGACTCTCTAACCTCGAATCGAGAGACAAGTATGTTCAAATGCTCGTGAGATATGTTCTCCTCCTTGAGAGCCTCAACTTGGGCTACTCTGATCTGGTTGTTGAGGTTCGAGTGGATGGTGATGTTCAGAGCCCTAACACGGAGAGGTGCCGTCCTCTCCTTTCGGCTTAAAGCGTCAGCTACAACATTGGCCTTGCCAGGGTGATAACGGAGTTCACAATCGTAGTCGTTGAGCGTCTCGATCCATCGACGCTGTCTCATATTCAATTGCTTCTGATCGAAGATGTGCTGGAGACTCTTGTGATCGGTGAAGATAGTGCTCTTAGTTCCATACAAATAATGTCTCCACAATTTGAGTGCAAAGACAACGGCTCCAAGTTCAAGATCATGTGTAGTGTAGTTCCGCTCGTGAATCTTCAATTGGCGGGAGGCATAGGCAATAACCTTTGATCGTTGCATCAGTACACAACCAAAACCACTCTTCGATGCATCGCAATAAACAACAAAGTCGTCACTGCCTTCAGGAAGTGATAGGATAGGTGCGGAGGTTAACTTCTTCTTCAAAGTTTGGAATGCTGATTCGTGTGTGGGTTCCCAAATGAACTTCTTGCCCTTGTGAGTCAGTGCGGTCAAAGGACGCGCAATCAGAGAAAATCCTTCGATAAACCTTCGATAATAACCGGCGAGACCTAGAAATTGGCGAATATGCGTTGGAGTAGTGGGGGTCTCCCACTTGCTGATGGCTTCAATCTTGGCGGGATCAACTTTGATACCCTGGTCGCTCACAACATGACCCAAAAACTGTACTTCCTTCAACCAAAATTCGCACTTGGAGAATTTGGCGTAAAGTTGCTCTTGTCTTAAGAGTTCAAGCACTAGCCGAAGGTGTTGCTCATGTTCTTCTTCGCTCTTAGAGTAGATGAGGATATCATCTATGAAGACGATAACAAACTTATCCAAGTAAGGCTTGCAGACACGATTCATGAGATCCATGAACACGGCAGGTGCATTTGTCAAACCGAATGGCATCACGAGGAACTCATAATGACCATAACGGGTCCTGAATGCAGTTTTCATCACGTCACTTTCCTTCACCCTCAGCTGGTGATATCCGGATCGCAAATCGATCTTTGAATAAACGCTCGATCCTTGTAGTTGATCAAAAAGATCATCAATTCGTGGAAGAGGATATCGATTCTTGATAGTCAATTTGTTGAGTTCACGGTAGTCGATACACATACGGAAGGATCCATCCTTCTTCTTTACAAACAACACAGGTGCGCCCCAAGGTGAGAAGCTTGGTTGGATAAACCCTCGATCTAATAGCTCTTGTAGTTGACTCTGTAATTCTTGCATCTCGGAAGGTGCGAGTCTATAAGGTGCGCGAGCTACAGGTGCAGCTCCTGGCACTAAGTCAATCTGAAACTCTACTGCTCTCTGCGGCGGTAATCCAGGCAATTCCTCTGGGAAGACATCTGAAAATTCGTTCACAATTCGTACGTCGTTCACGTTCTTCACCTCAGTTTCTACCGCTTTCACATGTGCTAGGACAGCAAAGCGTCCCTTCTTCATAATCTTTTGTGCTTTCACGCAACTAATGAGGTTCAACTTCGAGGTACATCTCTCTCCATAGATAACCAGTGGTTCGCCATCTCCTTGTGGTATGCGAAGTGCTTTATCTCCACAGATAACATCGGCCTTTATCTTGCTCAACCAATCCATACCGACGATCACGTCAAAACTTCCCAGTTTGATAGGTATCAAATCAATTTCGAAATCTGCACCAGCTATGTTGATAATAGCTCCACGACTAATATGGTCAACCTTTTCAAGTTTTCCATTGGCGACCTCGACAAGCATACTTTCCTTCAAAGGAACTAACGACCAATCTAACTTATCACAAAAATGTCTACACACATAGCTCCTATCGGCACCAGTATCAAATAGAACAGAAGCTAAAAGATTGTTGATCTTGAATATACCTGTCACCAAGTCGGGGTTGTCGCGAGCGTCCCTTGCATTAACATTGAAGGCTCTAGCACGTGGTGGTCCGCCATCCTTACGCTTGTTAGGACACTCGTTTCTGAAATGGCCCGTCTTTCCACATTCATAACACTTCTTAGGCCCATTGTTGTTGTGGTTTGGCTTCACATTCAAAGTGGTAACCTTGCAATCCTTGCCAACATGTCCAGATCGTTGGCACTTCTCACAGATAACATTGCAATACCCAGTGTGGTGCTTGTAGCACCTATTGCATTGTGGTAAGGTTCCTTTGTAGTTCGGATTGGTGCGGTTGTTGTTGTTGGGGTTGGTGTTGTTGTTGTGTATGTTGTTGTTTTGCCTGAACCCTTCATGTCGTTTTGCCGGGTTTTGATCATAGTTCCTACCCCTGTTGTTGTTGTGGTTGTTGTCCCATTTCCTCTTTTCACCACTAACAGTTTCGAACTTAGCCTTCTCCGGCTCGTCAAGAATGATTTGATTCAAGAGAGTATGCGCCATGCGCATTGCTTCGGGAACGCTTGGCGGCTTGGATGAGGTAACATTACCCTTGATGGACTTAGGAAGTCCCGAGAAGTATTTCTCCAAACGCTTAAATTCGGGGGTGACCATGGTTGGACACATAAGAGCCAATTCCAAAAACCTACGGTTGTAGCTGTTAAGGTCGTTCCTTACGGTCTTCAATTGCATAAATTCGATTTCCATCTTTTGAATCTCGGTTCTCGGACAGTATTCCTCGATCATAGCACATTTAAATTCTTCCCAAGGCGTAGCATACGCCTCATCAATTCCTTTCGCTTGGGCCATGGTATTCCACCATGTGAGCGCGCCATCAGACAGCGTGCAAGATGCAAATTTCGTTTTGTTAGCCTCAGAACAATTGCTAACCCTGAATACCGATTCCAACTTTTCGAACCATCTGGTGAGACCGACGGGTCCCTCAGTGCCACTGAAGTAGTGTGGCTTGCAGTTTTGAAATTCCTTGTAAGTACACCCATCTCGGACGACAGGTGGATTGACAGGCGGTGGTGGTGGAACTTGGGGTTGTCTTTCAGCTAGTGCAGCAGCGACTCGCTCGTTAATCATTTCCTCAATTTGTGCCGCGGTGGGGATAGATCTCCCGTTGGCCATGATGTTCTATACAAACATTTTGACTCAAGTCAAAATCCATTATGCAAATAATAATAGTACATTATATAACAACCAACATGAAAACAGCACAACACATGTTGATTAAATAACGCAAGCAGATATAGGTACCACAAAACCATGAGATGATAACGTAAATAGAACACTTGCGCAAGAAGTAAGCAACACAGATTCCATTCATTAATGATAATAAGTTCATACATTACAATAAGTTCGTGCATTACATAAGTGAAATATGAAATTACAGAAGTGATTACAATACAGAATCTAGTACAAAGTCCTACGGCGATGGTGGGTACAAGATGTCCAAAACATGAGCCAACTGCTCCTCGAGCTCAGTAACTCGAGTCTGGAGAATCTCAATCTCCCGCCTCATTTCCTCATTAGAGGAAGGTGATGGGGCAGGTGGTGCTGGCGGTGCAGGTGGAGCCGGTGGTGCTGAAGTGGATGGTCCGGCTCTGGGTGGAGACGGTAATATCAGTGGGTCGGCGGGGTACGGCACCAGCCGTTTACGAGCAGTGATCCTACGACGCCGACCATAAGCGTCAGTGACAGTACGACCAGGAATTATGCCAGCGAAGCGATACCGCTTCTTTGGCGGGGTAGAAGGTGCCTGAATCGGTCGGTCAGCGGGATCCTCCTCATCACTGGAGTCGTCAGATGAGGTGTCGTCTGAAGAAGCATCGGTGGAAGAACCGTCGTCTGAATCATGCGGTGGTGGTGTGGGTGGCTCAACGTATCCGAAAGCGGCCAACATCTGTCGGTGTCGGCCTGGCGTAATCACGGCTAAGGGGCCGTCGGCAGTGCGTCGGCAAGGTGTGCGCCAGTGATTACGGAAGGGACCTTCCCCGAACTCCGCGGGGATCTCCATGCCACCAATGCGAGCCAGTTGCCTCAGGGGTCTGGAAGAAGACGCCGGGATAGGCACACTAGAGCTAGCTCCAGAACTAGAGGCGCCGGGGTCGCCAGTGGGTGTCGGGGCCGGAATGTCGGCAGCAGCAGCAGCAGCAGCAGCAGCAACAGGTGCAGCAGTGGGTGGAACAACGGGGCCTGAGCCGCTCGAGATGTCAGTAGGTGGAACGTCCGACATCTGAACAAGGAAAAATAAATTTTCCATGTCAGTATGTCATAAAGCAAGCAAATAATAGGCCAACAGTTTAAATCATGTATAACAATAAGTAGCATGGCAATATCAGTAATCGTACGAAACTAGCATGCAATCGAAAGCAAGTAATAGCATGCAGTAGTGAAATCACGTAGTAGCATACGGCATATAGCAGTAACAGTAAGCAGCAGCATGCAGTAAGTTTAGCGGAAACAAGTAAACTAACAAGTTGTAGATTAGTCCTATTAGTGAATCCTACTCGGGTCGGTCTTAGACTCACTAATGCATCCTAATTCCCTACAACCAATGCTCTGATACCAAATGTGACGCCCCGTACTAAATCATCATGTACGGACCATCATCAACAGGATCATTACAAGGTTAAGTACTATATGCGTTTTCAAAACAGAGTTTGCATTCATTAATAAAAGTGACGTCATAACATACGTCAATTGTTTTACAAATCAAAGTATGCTTCACTAAGTAGAAGCATTAAATAAGTGTACGTGACCATAATGGTCGTTACATAACATAAATTCATAAGTAAAAAGTTTGAATGCAACATAAGTAGTCATGCGATAACAACTCTAGGCAGCGGGTTCTACAGCACGACTAGTAAGATAGCGGAAGCGACTTCAAGCACCTGAGAAAATACATGCTTAAAAAGGTCAACACAAAGGTTGGTGAGCTATAGTTTAAGTATAACAGTAATGTAAGTAGGCCACGAGATTTCAGTGCTACAACGAGCGTTTCAAAAGTATGTAAAAGTATATGCTTAACCGTGGGCACCCGGTAACTAACTTAACGTTTAATGTACCCCCTTAAAGTGAACTTGGCAAGTGCGTATAACCTCGAAGTATTAAACACTCGTTAAATGCTAGCGCTACTAGCCCGAGTGGGGATGTCAAACCCTATGGATCCATATCTAAGATTCGCGTTCACGGTTCAAAAACCAATGATTAAACGTTACCGAGCTAAAGGGAATGTTTCTGCCGTTATATAACCCACACATATATAAAGTTTAAGTACTCGTGCCTAGTATGTAAAACATAAAATCCGCATGTATTCTCAGTTCCCAAAATAAGTTAAAGTAAAAAGGGAATGCTATAACTCACAATGATTAGTAGTAATGGTAAGGTAGTAGTCGGAAAGTGGTGTGCAAGTAACGGTCCAAACGTCCTCAACCTAAGTCAAATAGCACTAAGTCAATAAGTCGTCTCAAAAGGTTTACAATTACGTAATTAAGGTCATAAGGGTCATCATCAATCATCATTAAACAAAAGGTAACAAGTAAGACTCGTTTATGAAAGTCGTTTAAAACAAAGGCTGACTTCGGTCAGTCACCACGGCCTCTACCCTTACTGAATTAAGGTGAGACCAGTGGTCATGGCTCCGTCTATGAGTCCCTTAAGTGTGGTAAAATTTACAGAAGCAAACTCGTCTTGGTTTGACCGTGGCGACGGTCTAAGTGCGAGTAGGTCAGAAATTTCTGCACAACGTTAAAGGACATGGTAACGATCGGAGGGCCATAAATCCTAAACCGTAACTCGGATTAAGACGAGTCCTATATGAAAAGTTATCTACTCGAAAAGTTCTATCTAAAAATCAAGGTTAGAACAGCCCAGGTCTGCTGGTCTGTTCCAGAAGCATCAGGTCAGTAGGTTTTGGACAGAACAGTGGGTTTTGGAGAGTTCCGGTTGTCTCGGTGCTTGATGTTCATCACGGTTCTCATCCTTGATGCGTATAGCTTCAAGTGTACAACTCATTGATGTGTTAACATCATCTTGACCAAGGTTTGTCCATCATAACTCAAGTGCAAGTGTTGTAAGTGTTTGATGAACCAAGGTTACATGTAAGTTTATGAACAAGTTCATGAACACTAAGAAAGATCACAACCAAGTGTTGGATCCATGATACTTGCACCAAAGTGTAAGCTCTTGTTGGTTTCATGTCCTTGTTCACATGTGTAGTAAGCAACTAACAATAAGAAATAAATAAAAATGAATGATAAGCCTAAACCAACCATGAAGGTGGTATTCTAGTAACATACAACAAACAAGAACACAAGTAACAATTATAAAGATTATAAACTTTAAATCTTCGAAATAAATAGAGTAGAAAGCTAACTAAACAAGAAGATGATTCATAGTTGCTCTTACTTTTAAAGATTCAACCCAAGTTGATCTTTAAGTGAAGTAACTTCAAAGTTACTTCAAGAACTACAAGTAAAGAGTTTATACAACTATGAACTCTAATTCTTTGAAACAAAATATGTAGAACATAACTAGAGAGATTATGTTCTTGAATGTTCTTGATAAATACAAGATATAAGTAAAGAATCAAACTAAAGAGTTGATTCTTGAAACATGTAAAGAAAGACAAGTAAGTAACTAATTAACAAGCATGTAATCAAACAAAAAGTAACAAAGATGATGATGATTGAGAGGTGTTTGAAATCGGTTTTTACAAGGAGAGGAGAAGAGAAAAAGTTCATCATACTTACAAGTATATGAGAGAAAAAGAGAGTAAAGTTTGAGAGAAGTTTCAAGTATTTTGTGTGTGTGTAAATGAGAGAGTTATCTAGAGAATGAAGTAATGAAATTTGAAAAACAAAACACCCTAATATGACACTATGGGTTCGGCATTCTGCAGCAACAAAAGGGGAAGAGGTTTGTTTGTTGGTTACATGCAAGTAAAGAGGTTAAAAGTTGGTTAAAAGGGTTGTTTACATGGGGATAATAAGGCAACTAGATTCCTTAAGCAAGTAACTAGTTAGTTTATGTTTAAATGATACTTACAAGTATGCAAGAGTGGGCTTAATGTCCATTAAAAGAAGTAGGGTGGGCTTGTGAGTCTTATTCAAGAGTCCATTACACTAATTAAAGCCCAAGTTGCAAATAATCCAAATAGGTCCAACTTAAGCCCAAGTAATTAACTAACCATCTTAGTTAATTAAAATGATTAATAAAATTAATCATGAATGTAAATAATACCTTAAAATATTATTCGTGCAAGTTCCGGGTGTCACAAAGACGTTTCGGGCATTTAAAGTTCAAGTACGGGCAATTAAAGCAACATGTAAATGTAATAACATACATTCGTTTAATCAAGCGTATTAATAATAATAATTATTAATAAATAACGTTGGAAAAACCAGGGTCGTTACAATAGTCCCACTTTTTAATCACTTTTATTCTTTACATCGTGGGCTGAGAAACACATACATTTCCCACTTATTTACTTTTCATGCTTTTACATTGTGAACAAATACGAATACAAGGATGCATACGAGTTTGAACAAAAGTCCTCAATCCAATTATCTTTAGTTCCACTTGCAGGGTGTAAGTGTAAGCGTGTAATTATGTTGTGTGGCCATACGGGTTTAACAAACCCTCATTCAGACGGTTCGCTACCGTTAGTGAATGAAATATAATTTCAACAATGTATAGTGTAAGTTCTAACACTAAATTCAAAATTCAGAGGGAAGATTCGGTTAAGCCTTGATAATTGGGTGCTCGTGATACAAATACTATTTTGGAATGTGAACGATTTTGGTTGAGCAATTCTTAAAGAACCTTGTGGTTCAATACAATTTACTTACTAAACCTATGATTTCACCAACGTTTTCGTTGACAGATTTCTATGTTTTTCTCAGGTCTTGCACGATATGTGATACATGCTTCCGCTCATTAATTGATACTTGCATTGGATGTCGAGTATACATGCATTTCATGGAGCGTCTTTTGACTTTACTTTAAACCGTGTCGCCTAGATTTTATTTGTACTTATAACCTTGTAACTTAACTTTTGGTTGAACAATTCTTGTAAACTTTGGAAACAATCTTTATTTTGAAATGAAGGCGACATATTTTGGTCAAACGTTGTCATAAAGACTTATGACCAGGTAAAGGGACCCACGTAGACGACGCCGTCACTTGACGATTTGTCGGGGTCGCTACAAGTGGTATCAGAGCCTTGGTTGTAGGGATTTAGAGTTCATTTGTGTCCACCCCGAGTCATAGGGTACATAGGTGAATCTAGACTACAACCGGCATATAGACTGCAGTAGGAATTACTTGACTATTTGTGCATTTATACTCGAACTCTTCTATCATATCTAACTCGTATTCGATCTTGATCTCACGTTGATAAATTTTGTTGACGCGCCACCTTGACTTTATGAAGTAATGTTAAATGCACATGAGAATCAGGGTAATATAATTTCCGGGATTATATTACGGTGATTCACATGGACGTTCCGACATTATGACATAAAGAATTTAGGGCGAGTCAAGGAAAATTTTCTCTCTATCCTTATTCCATACTCCGGTTAGTATTGTTGAAAATACTAACCAACGATATTCTTGTGTCATGAAGGAACAATGGCTCGTCGACGCGCTCCTCCCGAAACTCCCGAACAAGCCCTCCAACGTATGATAGCCACTACCGTGGATGCGGCCATGGCCGGTCACTCCTCCAACAACAACAATAACAACCACAACCACAACAACCATGGAGCCGGTAATTCAAACGAGGGTTGCTCCTACAAAACTTTCATGGGGTGCAAACCTCACACCTTCGATGGGACCGGAGGACCGGTTGTGCTCACCCGATGGTTTGAGCAAACAGAAGCCGTTTTTAGCATAAGCGGTTGTCGGGACCAAGACAAAGTCAAATATTCCACCCACACTTTTGCCGGTATCGCCCTCACATGGTGGAATACGTATGTGCTGTCGGTGGGTATCGATGAAGCCCACACACTCTCATGGGCCGACTTAAAGAAAAAGATGATCACCGAATACTTCCCGCGCGAAGAGACCCGTAAGCTCGAACACGAACTAAGAACTTTAAAAGCGGTCGGGAATGACCTAAAGGCATATAATCAACGATTCTCCGAACTTGCTTTGATGTGCCCAAATCTTGTGAACCCCGAATCTTTAAGGGTTGAACTTTACATGGATGGTCTCCCCAAGAGCATCAAACAAGGAGTAATGTCATCCAAACCCGCTAACCACCAAGAGGCTTTGAATATGGCCCGCCAATTGATTGAAACAGTGGAAGAAATTGAAGTGCCGGCACCTAAAGCCGAGGATAAATCGGGTGACAACAAAAGAAAATGGGAAGCCCCCCAATCAAGCAATTACAACAACCCCGCCAAGAAGCCCTTCATCCCCAACGACAAGAAAGGTTATACCGGACACCTACCGTATTGTAACGAGTGCTACAAACATCATTTAGGTGAATGTGGCAAACCTTTTTGCTTGAAGTGTCAAAGAAGTGGCCATGTAGCCCACGATTGTAGGAATACCGCTCCCGTCGCTCAAAAGGAGCCCAATGCACCCAAGACGGGTGTTTGTTTTGAATGTGGCCAACCGGGTCATTTTAGGAGTGCGTGCCCAAATAAGAAAATCAACCCCAACGCACGCCGTTAAACTTTCAACATCAACGCCTAGGATGCCCGAGACGACGATGGACTAGTCACGGGTATGTTTCTTCTCGAAATTCTCACGTTTCATGTTTATTCGATTCGGTTACCGTTAGACGTTTTATAAACAAGGCTCTGACTCATACTCTTTGCACTTCACTTTTTTTCCCCTAGACATTACTTAGGCAATTTAAGTGACCAACGGAAAATATTGTGTGCCTATAAATTTTATTGGAGGATATACGTTAAGACTTTTGACTTGACACCTATAGAACTAGGGAGCTCGGAACCTATTCGTTTAAAAAAAAAAAAAAAAAAAAAAAATGTTTCCCCATCATCTTGTATAGATTATCGTGAACTGAGTAATTTTCGGTTGGAAACCGATACCCTCTCCCTCGCATCCATGACCTCATGATTTCTTGCATGAATCCCGTGTGTATTCCAAAACGACCTCCGTTCCGGTTATCATCAATTGGGGGTTAAGGGAGACGATGTCTCCTGAGTCTTTTCCGAACTCGCAACGTTAGTTGTAAATCCCTCTTAGTACCATTCGATTTATCCAAGGCTCGTCCGTATTCATGAACCTCCTAAACCACGTATGCAACTTATCTAGACAAATCTGTTATCACATTTATAGATGACATCTTAACTTATTCAAGTAAAGAAGGCAAACGAACAACATCATCATCTTACGCTCGAACTTTGAGAAAAGAGCAACTCTATACCAAATTCTCCGAGTGAGAATTTCTGTTAAACGAAGTCAAATTTTCTAGACCATGATGTTAATGGTCAAGGCATTACAATCAATCTCGAAATCAAGCCACACGTGATCATGAAACTCTCTCAACTCAGACTTGTATTCGTAAAATCTTAGAACTCGCCTGTTATCACCGAAGATTCATTTCTGACTTTTCTCGTGTTACCCGACTTTTAAACTCGTTAACTCACTAAGGGAAAACTTTAAACCTCTCCGTGTTCGAACCTTGAGCGTGATTCTTCACACCAACATTTCTAGTTAAAATCGTATAGCAACAGATGGAACTCAAACATGGAAATATTTCTACATGAACGCCGAAAGGCATACTCTCTCGACTCAAAAATTAACGTAACTAAAATTCGTTATTTTGCACGAAGAAGTCGAATACTAAATTGTGGATCCGATCAATTTTCTCGTCATCACGTACCACACTACACACCTCTGATATTTCACCGTTACCGTCTGATATTACTGGAACTTAAGATAACACACAATCCAATGATACTTCACTCTTCTTTGACTTAATGTCATTGTGTTCCTGATAATCGGCCAACTATTATTCAACCCCGAACTATACAACTACGTGTACTATCTCGTTTCTATTTCAGACTTCAACTTTTGACAACTAGAGGCACGTTATGGCAACCTCGAGATGTAAGCTCATCCTATTCTAAGTCCTCATTTCACCCCTATCTTTATCGCTCGCATTTCCGTTTAAAGAAACTCCTTGTAACATTTCTCCATGGACAGAGAAATTCCTCATATTACATTAGTATTCGCCACGAGGGTGGATAGCCCTAACGAACACTTACGAACCCTAACTATCTTGTTCAAGCACATCTTAAAGAGATTCTATTCCAACACGGTGTATCTTTGTCAATTATCCCGTATCGAAATACTCGCTTCACTTCTAGAAATCTTGGAGACCCGCTTAGACATGAGTACCGCGTACCACCCACAAACCGACGAACCGAGAAAACGAACGATTTATGTCTTGGAAAGACATGTCACAAACTCGTATTGTCACCTTTAGTAGATCACTCTTACAACAGTAGTTACCACTCGTGTGTTCACACGCACTTTCCAAAACCCCATATGACCGCTAATGTCATACCCCTATTCATTTAACCAAAGCATCAACCACCGAAATCTGAACTCCATCAAGAAACAACAATTGAGATCGTTCAAGTCCGAGAAGGGCTCGAGGCAACCCATTGTCGCCAGAAGAGTTATACCAAACTTAGATGAAAACCTCACAAAATCCCTGTGTGTAACAGTGTAATATTGAGAAACCGCACCTTGGAAGGGTGTAATTCATTTTGGGAAATCGAGAAAAGGATATATCCGCAATATTGAACTTTATGAAACCTTGGGGCGTATTGGAACCGCTTCCTACCGTTTAGAACTTCCGACTCAATTAAGTTTCCGTTTACCTTACATTTCGAGTAACAAACTTAGAAACGTGTCCTGCGGAACAGGAGCGTGCAATCCTGCTAGATACATCAACTATCGATGACAACTTCTCTTCATAGGGAAAAACCAGTTAAAACCGGGGATCGTAAGACTAAACCCAAATACAACGTAAAACCCTGACTATCCAAATTCATGGGAACACTCAAGGACGTACTTTCACTTATTCATACCATTGACCACGTAAAGTCGCGAGTAAGAGATATCGACTATTACTTCCAACTAAATTTCGGGACGAAATTTCTTTTGAGGTGTGAATAATGTAACATCCCGCATTTTTTTTTTTCCGTTAAATTATTTTAATGCCCGTCTTTTTCTGTTTAAATAATACCCTTCGTATCTAGATTCGTATCCTCTGTTATGTAACATTTTAAATATTCTCGTTATCGGATTCTAATATCTCCCGTACTCCCGTGTAACTTAAAATATTCGTTTGGTCAATTCCCGCACCCGCACCCGAACAAGAGGGACTAGTTTTGCCAAAAAGACAAAGAAGTGACTAGCACTTTGACTAGTCAACTACCTCCCCATCTTCTTTTTCATTTCATTTCTCTTTTTCTTTCATACTTCTCTATTTTCTTTCAATTCTTCAAATCAAAGAATCATCATCTAAATCACATCTAGCAAGCTTCAATCAAAACAAAATACATATTTGGAATCCTCTCTTCATCCTCTTCAATTTGATACCAACTTCATCTCATTTGGGTAACTTTCTAAAATCACTAATTTTATGTGTTCTTGAGATTTTTGAGTTATAAAGTTGTTAATTAGTGTCTATGGCTCATTGTGATGTCGTGTATGTAATTTGTATGCTCGATTCGTTATTTTTGGTGTAACTAGTTCAATATGAAATTTCTTGCTAAATCCTTGATTTTGGATGAACAAATGTTGTTAGATTGTTAAAGTGCATGTTTTAAAAGTGTTACTAGTATCATTAGCTTCATTTTGATGTATAGGTTGATTAAGGAAACTCCAAAAACATGATTATTGATTTTGAGATGTTTGACTAGGGTTTGATAGTTCTTGACATGAATTTTTGGATGCTTGAATGCCATGGAATGTTAATTATTAGTGTTTAGTTGTAATGTATGTTACATTACCTTCAAAACGGCATATTATATGTGTGAATTGGTTTCCCGAAACTCAAATTGCATTTGAAGAACTTGAAACCTTAAAAATGAACATTTAATGATCACTTGATGAGTTTTCGGCTATTATAAATGATGTTTTTGTTTGGTGAAACATGTTTAGTTGTGTTCCTTGTCAAAAGAGCTTTCCAACGGTATAAGATACGTCTTCTAGTTGTTTACGGTTTGAGTTTTGCGTTTGTTTGAAAATTGACCAAGTCTTGAACAAGTGAAACAGGCCTGGGACCAGGCCACGGCCATTGTCGCGGCGCGACAGGCCTGGCCGCGGCGCGGCATAAGCCGTGCCCAGCTTCTGTCTCCAATGTCCGTTTCACGTGAAATGTTTGCCATGTTTTAGACTTCCAATTCGCATGCAACTTGTTCTAACATGCTTATATATGAATAACTAGCATAGAAAATTTGTCCGAGACCCGACCCGAACATGTTGACTTTTTCGTTGACTTTGACCAAGTTTGACTTTTTGTCAAACTTAACCAATTAATTATGCAATCTTTCTAACATGATTCTATACTTGTATCTTGCATGAAACTTGACAATTTGACTCACATGCTTCATAATCGAGTCGTAACGAGCCATAGGACTAATTGAACATCTTTGACCGTTTGTGTTTACCGTTATTGATATAACCTATATGTTTAGGTCAAGACTAGCCTTGTCCTTGCACACGGTTACTTGTTGAAGTACTTTATTAACTCTTGTACTCAAGGTGAGATCATAGTCCCACTTTTTAATCACTTTTATTCTTTACATCGTGGGCTGAGAAACACATACATTTCCCACTTATTTACTTTTCATGCTTTTACATTGTGAACAAATACGAATACAAGGATGCATACGAGTTTGAACAAAAGTCCTCAATCCAATTATCATTAGTTCCACTTGCAGGGTGTAAGTGTAAGCGTGTAATTATGTTGTGTGGCCATACGGGTTTAACAAACCCTCATTCAGACGGTTCGCTACCGTTAGTGAATGAAATATAATTTCAACAATGTATAGTGTAAGTTCTAACACTAAATTCAAAATTCAGAGGGAAGATTCGGTTAAGCCTTGATAATTGGGTGCTCGTGATACAAATACTATTTTGGAATGTGAACGATTTTGGTTGAGCAATTCTTAAAGAACCTTGTGGTTCAATACAATTTACTTACTAAACCTATGATTTCACCAACGTTTTCGTTGACAGATTTCTATGTTTTTCTCAGGTCTTGCACGATATGTGATACATGCTTCCGCTCATTAATTGATACTTGCATTGGATGTCGAGTATACATGCATTTCATGGAGCGTCTTTTGACTTTACTTTAAACCGTGTCGCCTAGATTTTATTTGTACTTATAACCTTGTAACTTAACTTTTGGTTGAACAATTCTTGTAAACTTTGGAAACAATCTTTATTTTGAAATGAAGGCGACATATTTTGGTCAAACGTTGTCATAAAGACTTATGACCAGGTAAAGGGACCCACGTAGACGACGCCGTCACTTGACGATTTGTCGGGGTCGCTACATCTTCCGCAGTGCATTTGCTCATTTTAAAGATATTACTTGGAGTCTTTCATAGCATATTTTGAAGAACGTTGCATTCGAGTCATTGAGTTTATCAAAGATTATTATTAAATCAATTTATAGTTGGATAGTGGATATTATGAAATGGTATGCATGCCTGTCAATTTTCGATGTAAAGAAAGATTGTCTTTTAAAAACGAATGCAATGTTTGTAAAATGTATCATATAGAGGTCAAATACCTCGCAATGTAATCAACTATTGTGAATCGTTTATAATGTATATGAACGGGTCCTTTCAATAACGGTTATGTTCCACAAGACCAAGGATGGGAAGTAATCCTAGTAAAACCAGAATGCATGACTTGTTTCTGGACGTATGAAATACGTGTCTTTATTGTCTTTGCTGAACGACTTGTGTACTAGCTAGAATTATCTTCACAACCATCTTGTATCAAATTTATTGTGTGCTATATTTCATGCTATATGTAAAATAAGCGGTATTGTAAGTTTGTACAATATTGTGTAAAAGTTTGAACGCGAAATATTATTATAATCAGTTTTTCATATAGAATTGTAGTAGTTGAATTGTATATTAGCTACTAAGTATGAACTTAACGGGTAGGTACTAACCGAATTTAAACTTATAAAACGCTAATATGAAGAAAAAGCTTTTATAAATGAGTTCATATTATGCTACGAAATACTATTAACTACTCTTAATATTCTGTATGATTAACTTGTTCCATTTGACTATTTTGAAGGAAATGGCACCGACTACTCGACACACCGTGAATATGAATGAAGAGGAATTCCGTACTTTTCTAGCTTCAAACATAGCCGCAGTACAGGCTGCGCTACATACCAACAATAACCTTGGATCTAGCAGTACAGGAAATCGTGTAGGATGCACCTACAAAGAATTCACTGCCTGCAAACCTTTGGAATTTGATGGAACCGAAGGACCGATCGGATTGAAACGGTGGACTGAGAAGGTCGAATCGGTGTTTGCCATAAGTAAGTGTACTGAAGAGGACAAAGTGAAGTACGCTACGCATACCTTCACAGATTCTGCGTTAACATGGTGGAATACCTATCTAGAGCAAGTGGGACAAGACGATGCGTACGCACTACCGTGGTCAGCATTCAAGCACTTGATGAACGAGAAGTACCATCCCAGAACCGAGGTCAATAAGCTCAAGACAGAACTTAGAGGGTTACGAACCCAAAGATTTGATATTACCACGTACGAAAGATGATTCACAGAATTGTGCCTATTGTGTCCGAGAGCATTCGAAGATGAGGAAGAGAAGATCGATATGTTTGTGAAAGGATTACCGAAAAGAATCCAAGAAGATATAAGTTCACACGAGCCCGCCTCCATACAACAGCCATGTAGAATGGCTCACAAACTAGTGAACCAGATTGAAGAAAGAATTAAAGAACAGACTGCTGAAGAGGCCAATGTGAATCAAGTCAAAAGAAAGTGGGAGGAAAACGGTGATAAGAATCACCAATACAACAACAACAGCAATTACAACAATAATCGCAACAATTATCCCAACAATCGCAACATCAATCGCAACTACAACAAACGGCCCAACAACAACAACAACAACAACAACTACAACAATCATCCCAGCAACAATAATAACCGCAACAACAACAACAATCAGAAGCAGCTATGCCAAAGGTGTGAAAAGTATCACTCGGGGTTCTGCACCAAATTTTGCAACAAGTGTAAAAGAAATGGTCATAGCGCGGCGAAGTGTGAGGTCTACGGACCAGGGGTTAATAGAACGAAAGGAACAAATGGTGTCGGAACGAGTAATGGCAGAGCAAGTAGTGTCGGAGCAAGTTATGCCAATGTAGTTTGTTATAAATGTGGAAAACCGGGCCACATTATTAGAAATTGCCCGAACCAGGAGAACACGAATGGACAAGGCCACGGAAGAGTTTTCAATATTAATGCGGCAGAGGCACAAGAAGACCCGGAGCTTGTTACGGGTACGTTTCTTATTGACAATAAATCTGCTTACGTTTTATTTGATTCGGGTGCGGATAGAAGCTATATGAGTAGAGATTTTTGTGCTCAATTAAGTTGTCCATTGATGCCTTTGGATAGTAAATTTTTACTCGAATTAGCAAATGGTAAATTAATTTCAGCAGATAATATATGTCGGAATCGAGAAATTAAACTGGTTAGCGAAACATTTAAGATTGATTTGATACCAGTAGAGTTAGGGAGTTTTGATGTGATAATCGGTATGGACTGGTTGAAAGAAGTGAAAGCAGAGATCGTTTGTTACAAAAATGCAATTCGCATTATACGAGAAAAAGGAAAACCCTTAATGGTGTACGGAGAAAAGGGCAACACGAAGCTACATCTTATTAGTAATTTGAAGGCACAAAAACTAATAAGAAAAGGTTGCTTTGCTGTTCTAGCACACGTCGAGAAAGTACAAACTGAAGAAAAGAGCATCAATGATGTTCCCATTGCAAAAGAATTTCCCGATGTATTTCCGAAAGAATTACCGGGATTACCCCCACATCGATCCGTTGAATTTCAAATAGATCTTGTACCAGGAGCTGCACCAATAGCTCGTGCTCCTTACAGACTCGCACCCAGCGAGATGAAAGAACTGCAAAGCCAATTACAAGAACTTTTAGAGCGTGGTTTCATTCGACCAAGCACATCACCGTGGGGAGCTCCTGTTTTGTTTGTCAAGAAGAAAGATGGTACATTCAGGTTGTGTATCGACTACCGAGAGTTGAACAAACTTACCATCAAGAACCGCTACCCACTACAGAGAATCGACGACTTATTTGATCAACTACAAGGCTCGGCTGTTTATTCAAAGATTGACTTACGTTCCGGGTATCATCAAATGCGGGTGAAATAAGATGATATTCCAAAGACTGCTTTCAGAACAAGTTACGATCATTACGAGTTTACGGTCATGCCGTTTGGTTTAACTAATGCACCAGCTGTGTTCATGGACCTTATGAACCGAGTGTGTGGACCATACCTTGACAAGTTTGTCATTGTTTTCATTGATGACATACTTATTTACTCAAAGAATGACCAAGAACACGGTGAACATTTGAGAAAGGTGTTAGAAGTATTGAGGAAGGAAGAATTGTACGCTAAGTTTTCAAAGTGTGCATTTTGGTTGGAAGAAGTTCAATTCCTCGGTCACATAGTGAACAAAGAAGGTATTAAGGTGGATCCGGCAAAGATAGAAACTGTTGAAAAGTGGGAAACTCCGAAAACTCCGAAACACATACGCCGGTTTTTAGGACTAGCTGGTTACTACAGAAGGTTCATCCAAGACTTTTCCAGAATAGCAAAACCCTTGACTGCATTAATGCATAAAGGGAAGAAATTTGAATGGAATGATGAACAAGAGAAAGCGTTTCAGTTATTGAAGAAAAAGCTAACTACTGCACCTATATTGTCATTGCCTGAAGGGAATGATGATTTTGTGATTTATTGTGACGCATCAAAGCAAGGTCTCGGTTGTGTATTAATGCAACGAACGAAGGTGATTGCTTATGCGTCTAGACAATTGAAGATTCACGAACAAAATTATACGACGCATGATTTGGAATTAGGCGCGGTTGTTTTTGCATTAAAGACTTGGAGGCACTACTTATATGGGGTCAAAAGTATTATATATACCGACCACAAAAGTCTTCAACACATATTTAATCAGAAACAACTGAATATGAGGCAGCGTAGGTGGATTGAATTGTTGAATGATTACGACTTTGAGATTCGTTACCACCCGGGGAAGGCAAATGTGGTAGCTGATGCCTTGAGCAGGAAGGACAGAGAACCCATTCGAGTAAAATCTATGAATATAATGATTCATAATAACCTTACTACTCAAATAAAGGAGGCGCAACAAGGAGTTTTAAAAGAGGAAAATTTAAAGGATGAAATACCCAAAGGATCGGAGAAGCATCTTAATATTCGGGAAGACGGAACCCGGTATAGGGCTGAAAGGATTTGGGTACCAAAATTTGGAGATATGAGAGAAATGGTACTTAGAGAAGCTCATAAAACCAGATACTCAATACATCCTGGAACGGGGAAGATGTACAAGGATCTAAAGAAACATTTTTGGTGGCCGGGTATGAAAGCCGATGTTGCTAAATATGTAGGAGAATGTTTGACGTGTTCTAAGGTCAAAGCTGAGCATCAGAAACCATCAGGTCTACTTCAATAACCCGAAATCCCGGAATGGAAATGGGAAAACATTACCATGGATTTCATCACTAAATTGCCAAGGACTGCAGGTGGTTTTGATACTATTTGGGTAATAGTTGATCGTCTCACCAAATCAGCACACTTCCTGCCAATAAGAGAAGATGACAAGATGGAGAAGTTAGCACGACTGTATTTGAAGGAAGTCGTCTCCAGACATGGAATACCAATCTCTATTATCTCTGATAGGGATGGTAGATTTATTTCAAGATTCTGGCAGACATTACAGCATGCATTAGGAACTCGTCTAGACATGAGTATTGCCTATCATCCACAAACTGATGGGCAAAGCGAAAGGACGATACAAACGCTTGAAGACATGCTACGAGCATGTGTTATTGATTTCGGAAACAGTTGGGATCGACATCTACCGTTAGCAGAATTTTCCTACAACAACAGCTACCATTCAAGCATTGAGATGGCGCCGTTTGAAGCACTTTATGGTAGAAAGTACAGGTCTTCGATTTGTTGGAGTGAAGTGGGGGATAGATAGATTACGAGTCCGGAGATTATACAAGAAACTACCGAGAAGATCATCCAAATTTAACAAAGGTTGAAAACCGCCCAAAGTCGACAAAAGAGCTACGCTGACATTAAAAGAAAAGATATAGAATTTGAAATTGGAGAGATGGTCATGCTTAAAGTTGCACCTTGGAAAGGCGTTGTTTGATTTGGTAAACGAGGAAAATTAAATCCAAGGTATATTGGACCATTCAAGATTATTGATCGTGTCAGACCAGTAGCTTACCGACTTGAGTTACCTCAACAACTCTCGAATTTGAAGAAATGTTTTGCTAAAGAAGATCTCACTATTCCGTTAGATGAAATCCAAATCAATGAAAAACTTCAATTCATCGAAGAACCCGTCGAAATAATGGATCGTGAGGTTAAAAGACTTAAGCAAAACAAGATACCAATTGTTAAGGTTCGATGGAATGCTCGTAGAGGACTCGAGTTCACCTGGGAGCATGAAGATCAGATGAAGAAGAAATACCCGCATCTATTTCCAGAAGATTCGTCAACACCTTCAACAGCTTAAAATTTCGGGACGAAATTTATTTAACGGATAGGTACTGTAGTGATCCGAACTTTTCCATGTTTATATATATTAATTGAGATTGATATTTACATGATTAAATGTTTCCAACATGTTAAGCAATCAAACTTGTTAAGACTTGATTAATTGAAATATGTTTCATATAGACAATTGACCACCCAAGTTGACCGGTGATTCACGAACGTTAAAACTTGTAAAAACTATATGATGACATATATATGGATATATATATAGTTAACATGATACTATGATAAGTAAACATATCATTAAGTATATCAACAATGAACTACATATGTAAAAACAAGACTATTAACTTAATGATTTTTAAACGAGACATATATGTAACGATTATCGTTGTAAAGACATTTAATGTATATATATCATATTAAGAGATATTCATACATGATAATATCATGATAATATAATAATTTAAAATCTCATTTAATATTATAAACATTGGGTTAACAACATTTAACAAGATCGTTAACCTAAAGGTTTCAAAACAACACTTACATGTAACGACTAACGATGACTTAACGACTCAGTTAAAATGTATATACATGTAGTGTTTTAATATGTATTTATACAATTTTGAAAGACTTCAATACACTTATCAAAATACTTCTACTTAACAAAAATGCTTACAATTACATCCTCGTTCAGTTTCATCAACAATTCTACTCGTATGCACCCGTATTCGTACTCGTACAATACACAGCTTTTAGATGTATGTACTATTGGTATATACACTCCAATGATCAGCTCTTAGCAGCCCATGTGAGTCACCTAACACATGTGGGAACCATCATTTGGCAACTAGCATGAAATATCTCATAAAATTACAAAAATATGAGTAATCATTCATGACTTATTTACATGAAAACAAAATTACATATCCTTTATATCTAATCCACACACCAACGACCAAAAACACCTACAAACACTTTCATTCTTCAATTTTCTTCATCTAATTGATCTCTCTCAAGTTCTATCTTCAAGTTCTAAGTGTTCTTCATAAATTCTACAAGTTCTAGTTACATAAAATCAAGAATACTTTCAAGTTTGCTAGCTCACTTCCAATCTTGTAAGGTGATCATCCAACCTCAAGAAATCTTTGTTTCTTACAGTAGGTTATTATTCTAATACAAGGTAATAATCATATTAAAACTTTGGTTCAATTTCTATAACTATAACAATCTTATTTCAAGTGATGATCTTACTTGAACTTGTTTTCGTGTCATGATTCTGCTTCAAGAACTTCGAGCCATCCAAGGATCCGTTGAAGCTAGATCCATTTTTCTCTTTTCCAGTAGGTTTATCCAAGGAACTTAAGGTAGTAATGATGTTCATAACATCATTCGATTCATACATATAAAGCTATCTTATTCGAAGGTTTAAACTTGTAATCACTAGAACATAGTTTAGTTAATTCTAAACTTGTTCGCAAACAAAAGTTAATCCTTCTAACTTGACTTTTAAAATCAACTAAACACATGTTCTATATCTATATGATATGCTAACTTAATGATTTAAAACCTGGAAGCACGAAAAACACCGTAAAACCGAATTTACGCCGTCGTAGTAACACCGCAGGCTGTTTTGGGTTAGTTAATTAAAAACTATGATAAACATTGATTTAAAAGTTGTTATTCTGAGAAAATGATTTTTATTATGAACATGAAACTATATCCAAAAATTATGGTTAAACTCAAAGTGGAAGTATGTTTTCTAAAATAGTCATCTAGACGTCGTTCTTTCGACTGAAATGACTACCTTTACAAAAATGACTTGTAACTTATTTTTCTGACAATAAACCTATACTTTTTCTGTTTAGATTCATAAAATAGAGTTTAATATGAAACCATAGCAATTTGATTCACTCAAAACGGATTTAAAATGAAGAAGTTATGGGTAAAACAATATTGGATAATTTTTCTCATTTTAGCTACGTGAAAATTGGTAACAAATCTATTCCAACCATAACTTAATCAACTTGTATTGTATATTATGTAATCTTGAGATACCATAAACACGTATACAATGTTTCGACCTATCATGTCGACACATCTATATATATTTCGGAACAACCATAGACACTCTATATGTGAATGTTGGAGTTAGCTATACAGGGTTGAGGTTGATTCCAAAATATATATAGTTTGAGTTGTGATCAATACTGAGATACGTATACACTGGGTCGTGGATTGATTCAAGATTATATTTATCGATTTATTTCTGTACATCTAACTGTGGACAACTAGTTGTAGGTTACTAACGAGGACAGCTGACTTAATAAACTTAAAACATCAAAATATATTAAAAGTGTTGTAAATATATTTTGAACATACTTTGATATATATATGTATATATTGTATAGGTTCGTGAATCAACCAGTGGCCAAGTCTTAATTCCCGACGAAGTAAAAATCTGTGAAAGTGAGTTATAGTCCCACTTTTAAAATCTAATATTTTTGGGATGAGAATACATGCAGGTTTTATAAATGATTTACAAAATAGACACAAGTACGTGAAATTACATTCTATGGTTGAATTATCGAAATCGAATATGCCCCTTTTTATTAAGTCTGGTAATCTAAGAATTAGGGAACAGACACCCTAATTGACGCGAATCCTAAAGATAGATCTATTGGGCCTAACAAACCCCATCCAAAGTACCGAATGCTTTAGTACTTCGAAATTTATATCATATCCGAAGGGTGTCCCGGAATGATGGGGATATTCTTATATATGCATCTTGTTAATGTCGGTTACCAGGTGTTCACCATATGAATGATTTTTATCTCTATGTATGGGATGTATATTGAAATATGAAATCTTGTGGTCTATTGTTACGATTTGATATATATAGGTTAAACCTATAACTCACCAACATTTTTGTTGACGTTTAAAGCATGTTTATTCTCAGGTGAATACTAAGAGCTTCCGCTGTTGCATACTAAAATAAGGACAAGATTTGGAGTCCATGTTTGTATGATACTGTGTAAAAACTGCATTCAAGAAACTGATTTCGATGTAACATATTTGTATTGTAAACCATTATGTAATGGTCGTGTGTAAACAGGATATTTTAGATTATCATTATTTGATAATCTACGTAAAGCTTTTTAAACCTTTATTTATGAAATAAAGGTTATGGTTTGTTTTAAAAATGAATGCAGTCTTTGAAAAACGTCTCATATAGAGGTCAAAACCTCGCAACGAAATCAATTAATATGGAGCGTTTTTAATCAATAAGAACGGGACATTTCAAAAGTGTCAACCAAAAGGTTGGTGAGTTCATTAGTTTAACATAAATAATCATTTCCAACATTTTAATAGACCACAAGATTTCATATTTCCATTTCTCATAACATACGTCCCATGCATAGAGACAAAAATATCATTCATATGGATTGAACACCTGGTAATCGACATTCACAATATGCATATAAGAATATCCCCATCATTCCGGGATCCTCCTTCGGACATGATATAAATTTCGAAGTACTAAAGCATCCGGTACTTTGGATGGGGCTTGTTGAGCCCGATAGATCTATCTTTAGAGTTCGCGTCAATTAGGGTGTATGTTCCCTAATTCTTAGATTACCAGACTTAATAAAAAGGGCATATTCGATTTCGATCATTCAACCATATAATGTAGTTTTTGATTACTTGTGTCTAGTTTTGATCACCTAATGTATTTTGTAGTAAAAATACATATGACGACATTGCACAAAAGTAGGGTTGGCCTCGGATTCACGAACCCTCCTAAAAAGAAATGCTTCAAACGGGACTCGAACTCGAGACCTCTCACTCACCCATAACACTCCTAACCATTCCAGCAAATTCGTTTTTCTGATAAAACCCATGGTCAATTTTATTTAACCATTACCGTAATAATAGATATAGTGAGTTCTTGTTTTAGTCCAT
Source organism: Rutidosis leptorrhynchoides (assembly GCF_046630445.1). Classification (NCBI taxonomy): domain Eukaryota; kingdom Viridiplantae; phylum Streptophyta; class Magnoliopsida; order Asterales; family Asteraceae; genus Rutidosis; species Rutidosis leptorrhynchoides. The sequence goes on from NC_092343.1 coordinate 245,694,027, forward strand.
GATTAATTCGGCCCAACTGGCCCAATAAACGAAATCCATTTAATCAACCCGGTAATTATAGCCCAACTTTGTTATGTATCATTATCTTCATTATTCATAAAGAAACAAAAAAAAAAAAAAAAAATAGAAACAGCAGAAATAGCTGTATACGCGAAAGGGAAAAAAAATTTAAATAAATAAACTCAAGATTTGTTTTGGGTTTAGACTTGAGTTTGAAATGGAATTAAATCGGGTGCAGGGTTCTTGATTAACAGAACAGATGAAAAAAAAATATATTCGAATAGCAGTAAAAAAAAATATCACGAAGAACACTCCAAAACTCAAACATTGATTTTGAATTCAGAGACGTTTTAGACCACGACTTCTAAACGAAATACGTTTTTGTAATGACCCGGAAATTTCCGACCAAATTTAAACCTTAAGCTTTATATGTTTCCGACCCGATAAGCAAAAATATGTAATGTTGAGTCTAGAAAGTTTGAAAACTATATTTGGATAATCAATTACCCTTTGACCATGCCCGACAATTCACGAACAATTATTTGTAAATAAATATATACATGTATTTGAATGTGTATATATATATATATATATATATATATATATATATATATATATATATATATATATATATATATATTTTTAATATTATTGGAGTTAATATATAACTTAATTGTTAAAAATAAATATGAAAAAGTATGTTTTATAAATTTTAGTTTGCTAAAAATATATTTAAATACCTCGAGCTAAGTTTTAATACTTCGTATATATCACTTGGAACTTAAAATGAGTTTTAGACGAACCTTTTTGATTAGGTTTCAAACAATTAATGAGTGAAATAATTAAATATATTTAATTTAAAAAAAAATTGGAATTTTTTTTTAGAAACACTTTTATCCGTAACTGTTTAGCAAGGGACACAATATAATACTCGCTTTAAAACTATCGGTATATTTTGATTTATAGAACACGTTTTATTTTATATATTATTATTATAATTATTATTATATTAATTCTTTAAATATATCCGTGAAGTTAGGCAAATTGATTGAAAAAAAAAAACTATGTTTGTCTAGTGATTCATATTTATATCTATATAATATGCACATACATACAACAACTCACATACACCCCACCTTTACAGAGAATTTTAGGATCAACCTTCATCACCTTATCACCAAAACCTCACTTTGATCATCACTATCGCTCAACCAACAAACCATCAACCCTACTCAGTCCACTTTATGTTTAACCACACCCGTATCATCGTCACCATGGGACACCACAACACCATCTTATTCCTTATTTTTTTGGCAGTCTCCAACTTTCACATCTCAAACCTTCGAGCCATCACCGTAAACCATCACTCTTCAATCTCTCTCTTTTCTGTTTCAGTCGGAAGAACCACCACCACGTCACAACAACCACAATCGCCACCCCTTTAAACCGTTAGCTGCTGCTATGTTTCTGGTTTCCAGTCGACAACCGCTTGTTTGCAACTTCCTTTGCTACTGCTATTCAGTCCGAGAACCAAACCCAACCCACTATGTACTGTTACGATCACTCACAATCTGCAAATACCTTCGAATTACCTGCTGCTATATCGTTTTCTGTTCACTCCGTGTTCCCCATCAAAACCCCACTTAAATTCACAATCACACGAGCAACCACCCTAACCCACCACCGTCCCATTCTACTGTTTCTCTCGACCTGCTACAACAGTAGCTGTAGCACCTTAGACCATCAAAACGCCCGTGTTTTTCTTTCTTCTCTGTCCCGATGGAACCACATCCACTGTTACAGACTCCTATCTAATTAACCCTGTCTCAATCGCTAACCAAATCACCTCCAAGGATCACTATTTTGCTGCTTCATAATTCGATGGTTTCTGTTCTAATCAAACTGTAGCTGTGACCGATATTACAACAAGAACGATGATCTAAGGATAACAATGAACAGTGATCTTCTATTTCTTTTTATATTCGATTTCCATTACTGTTCCGGTTTAATTGTTCTGGGTTTCGGTTCTTAGTGATAAACGATAATAAATATGATATAAGGAAGATGATATGTCGGCTGCCCCACTTGTTCCAAATCTAATTCGTTATATTTTTATTAAACCGATAGAATAATTGGATCAGACTTGGTTTATTAATTGTTAGTTGGGCCGATTGAAATTGATTACTTGGGCCGAAACATGTAAACAACAATTTGGAACTTTGAAGTTATTGTATGGGCCGAAAATCTTGGCCTGCTAGTTGTGACCTAATCTCAGTTTTTCTGTTGGATTATGGTGATGAATATACTACGGGTTATATATATATTCGAACGGGGTTATAAAACAGAAAAAGTGCAACGGTCCAACGGTTAAGAGTCTTGGTGTGGTATCAAGTGGTCCTCGGTTCGATTCTAGGCCTAGACAGTTATTTTTATTTTAGTTCCTTCAAAGGTAGTCTCACTTTCCATCATTATTATTATTATTATTATTATTATTATTATTATTATTATTATTATTATTATTATTATTAATATTATTTTAAACAAACATCATTAAGTATTAATACTATTATTAATATTAACATTATTATCATTAAAATTATTATCAAGTATTACAAATAAATGAGATGTATATATATTATTAATACAAGTTATTATTATTATCATAAATATTACTATTAATAACATTAAAAATTTATCATTTTCATTTTCGTTATTAGTAATATCATTATTAATAAGATTATCAATATTAGTAGTAGTAAGTCATTATTATATAAAATTTTTTTCAAATAAATATTAATCAATATAATTATATATACACAAAATCGATATATACAATACAATTTAAGAAATAAAATAAGTATATGTTTTAAAAATGGAATTAGGTATAAGTTCTAAATAACTACCGATATATAAATAATACATGCTAATAAATGAAAATTTGGTGATTTACATTATATGTATTAATAAATATACGAATGATATAGGTTCGTGAATCGAAGGCCAACCTTATACGTGTTCAATGATGTTATATGTATTTTTACTACAAAATACATTAGGTGAGTATATAGTCCCCTTTTAAACTCTAAATATTTTTGGGCTGAGAATACATGCGCTATTTTTATAAATGATTTACGATATGGACACAAGTGATCAAAATTAAATTCTACGTTGAGTTGTACCATGGCATATTTCTTTATACTTGGTAGCTAATATTTACGTGAGGAGCGTAAACGCGAATCCGGTTGATAGATCTATCGGGCCTGACAACCCCAACCGGGCTGGACGACCAGTTTTAAACGGTTGCACAGTACTTCGTTTCGTTACTACACTTGGTACGGTGTAGGGTTTATTTAAGAATATGCTGCTGTGATTTAAATGTTAAGTATGGTTACCAAGTGCTCAACGACTTTTCCATACACTTGCGAGTGTATTATGTATGTATATGAAATCTTGAGGTCCATAGTTATAACGCTGCTAGCATCAAACCTATATCTCACCAACTTTATGTTGACATTTTAAAGCATGTTATTCTCAGGTACGAATTAAGTCTTCCGCTGTGCATTTGCTCATGTTAAGGACAATACTTGGAGTCGATCATCGCAAAGGAACTAAATGTTGATGACTTCGTCCGGATGGATTAGGACGGGTCCTCACAGTTGGTATCAGAGCGGTGGTCTTAGCGAACCAGGTCTTGCATTAGTGTGTCTGACTAGTAGTTGTTAGGATACATTAGTGAGTCTGGACTTCGACCGTGTCTGCATGTCAAAAAGTTCTGCTTATCATTCTTAAGTCTAGACACGTCTTACTGCATTTAGTGCATCGATAGTGTATAGATAAAATTCATATCCTAGCGCATCTGTAGACTTGCCTGACATATGCCGTAAATTCCTCTGTAATTTACGAAATCTTTGGTATTATACATAGATATTCTATATAGTTAGAATATCATCCGACATCCGAAAAATCATTTCACATCGAAGATCTCTTCCATCCACCAAATTGTCCTTTTCAACCTGAAGCGCTTACCGGCGAACCTGTTCGAGAAACTATTTTCTCTCCCCTTTTTCCGAGTATCTCATCACGATTACATACCATCCCATATTTCGAATCTTATTCACTCGCTCGCTTCAATCGTCAATCATCCCGTAGTACTAGAAGAAGTTAACGAACTACGCGCTCGTGTGACGACTTTGGAGAACCTGGTGCAAAGGTTACGAACACCAGCAGCAGCACCAACAGCATAATCAGTACCACCATCATCGACGTCGACAGTACCCTTATCATCCCTAAACCATAACCGCGCCGTAACTCTCAACATCACAATCTGTACCTCGAATATCAACATTACACGCCTCAATATCACCATCTGTACTTCGAGTATGAAATTGGTTCTACACATCGATCTACATCGACTATCTTCGCTTTACGTATCATTCTACCTCATTTTTCCTCGTTCGACATGGTGATTATGTAATTTCTAAAGTTTTAGAGATTATGTAATTTAGTATTAACGATAAATCAGATGAGTTTTTGACTCATTAAATCCATGATTACATTCGATGAAAATATATATGCAAGTATATTTTCATAAAGATTGTAATTAAAAATTCTTTTGTACAAACTGTTAATGATAAAAATATTTTAACGGGTAGGTAGTACCCGAGGAATATTTAGATTTTACATTAACAAGTTACATTGTACATTCTTCGAATCTGATTCAACGGTCATCTATTATCCTATTTACAATCACCGATATACGTATCCGTTCACCACAGAATAACCATTTCCGTTCAAATTTCATATTTGGATTTTGACCTATCATAATCCAACAAGTGGCATAATGAAGAAAACATTGGACAAATTAAAAAATTTGTTAGAAACAAACGGATTAACTAATTGAAATATTGTTAAGATTCCACGCTAACTGTTCCTAGCTAACTGTTCCCAGCTAACTGATTAACATTTAATTTATCGCAATTTACATTCTTGCAATTTTATTTATTGTTATTTAATTTCTGCACTTTACATACCGTCGGGACACATATACAACAATACGTTGGATTAATTCTGAGACAACACGTTGTATAATGGGTCATGATATATATTTATTTATTTTACGCACTTTAAATAACGGGACACGTATACAAGGTTTCGACCTATCATATCGACCCATCTATATATATATTTCGGAACGACCATAGACACTCTATAGTTGGCTATACAGGGTTGAGGTGGATTCCAAAATATATATATACTTTGAGTTGTGATCGACACTGAGACTGGTACACGGGTCACGATACGTATTAATTAATTCGGATATTATATATTTAATTTATATATGAATTCATTGGACTATTGGACTATCGGACTATTGGACTGCTAACTTTGGACAATTAAAATGAATTAAAATGTTGATTATAACATATGAAACTAAACAATTCTTCAAGCTTGCCACTTGATTTCATCTTAAACCTCATTTGTACTTCGACAGTCACAATTCACGATTCTTGAAAACACCTGAATTGAGAGGTTGAACCAACCGCACCTCATCTCTGGAAGAAAAGATCATTGCATAAAATTTATGCACCTGAAAACTCTCGAAAACTTGAAGGTATTTCATATGCCCGAGAGACATATTAAATTAATGTGGCTAATAGGTTATGATCCAAGTCGGGTCATACCCAATAACAAACTTACCGACACCTTATTCGTATTTGATCTTAGCTATTGGTTCGTTGATTAAATACGTGACACTTGAATTTTAGAAAATGGTTTCTAAATTATTAACACTTGATATGTATATATAAATTATGGAATAATTTATATAAGGATTTAATTATTTATAGGTTAAATAATTAATTAAGTTATGTTACATTTTATAAATTGGTTTTGTAAAATATACATAACAAATATGCAAGCTTATAAAATGAGTTTTATAAAATTAAGTTTTATAAAAACTGATTTCACAAATCAGTCTTTTAACAACTACTTTATATAATAACATGGTAATGTGAGTGACATGGGAGTTGTAATAAGCATGCAATTGTTTATTAGTGACCACCCATGCTTAACCAAGACCAAGACATAGTGTTCTACACACACACATGCATTAAAACACATCAATAAGCTTGCAAACTGCTCAGTTTTTCCAGCCCCATGTGGCTGTCCAAAAACGTGGTTAAGGGCTGAAACAAAGGGTTGTTCAAGCTCATAAACAAGTGAAATTCAAGTGTAATAAATCCTAACCAATAGCTAGGGTGTTGGTGCATAGTTTGGGGTATAATCTCTTGAGGTTTCATGCTTTTGAAACTTGCATTCAACATCATCTCTTGAAGAGTTTGCTGTCCAGATTTTTGGGTTCAAAGGAAGTGGGTTTCAAGCTAGATTAACAAGGGTGTTAAGGTTATAAAGTCTAGCTAACTTAAGGGTGGTGTTGGAGGATCAAAGGCTTGAAGTTCTACACATTTGTTCATCATCTTACTACCATTTTGGACAGCCCTTAAACTTGTTTTAAGGAGGTATAAAACTCTTTCCTTTCTTGTTAATTTGTAAGCATAATTTCATAACTTGATCCTTGTGGGATTTAGCTTTAATTGGTTTAAAGATTAAACAAGTAAATTGGTAATTACACGCTTCCGTTTTCTTATAATCTTAAATGGTTTTAAGATATATGAACTTGTTAAATCCCAACAATGGTATCTAGAGCCGAAGTTGTTGAAATATGCTTCGAATTGTAGTCTTTAAACTCACTAAATTTGCATTCTAAGTACATGCATGAATATGGAATGCAAAAATTTTCGGGTTTGGGAGGGTTGGTATAGTTGGCCGATTTTAGGAAGAGTTCCAAATGGGTTTGGAACTTGCAAATTGGTCAATTTTGTTGTATGTTTAAGTTCACAATCAATGCCTTGACCTTATGATGTTTGCATGTGTGTTTGAATGGATATTTGCTTGGTTGATTTATTATTTTGATACGGTTGTAATATTCATTCAATTTGGTTTGTAAAATTAATTATTCATTTGGTATGTAATATTAATTTTGGTTATGTAATTTATTTTATATTTGGCATGTAAAATAGATTAGGTTGTATTTTCATTTTCTAGACAAAATGTATTAGGATATATTTTGTAACAAGATGAAGATGCATGAAGATCACAAGGAAGAACACAAGAAGCATGTGGATGCAAGGTTAAGTGGGAGGTTAAAACCTCTTACTTTGTGTTTTACCCATTGACCGGTGGCATTTTGTTTTCGGCTAAACAAAATGTCTACCAAAAGGCTTGATTGTGAACATTTGTTTTGCATGCGTGGTTGCTTTAATTTCTTGTATGATTGTGGATTGTATGTTTGTATGCTACAAGTTAATCACACAAGTTAACAACAAACAAAACTAAAATTTAATTGGTTAAATTAGACGTATTAATGACATGCAAAACGACAATTTAATTGGTTAAATTAAAAGCAACTAAAGACCTTAATAAATGGTTATTAAGAACAAGAAAGGATTACACATATAAAATGGTTTATATCAAAGTAATAAAATTGGATTTATTACATGAAGTAACACCCCAGCTTAACATGACCACAATATTGTCCGCTTTGCCCGCAGGCGCACGGCTTTTTCTTGGCGACCACACACGAGAAGCACTTTCCCAGGAGGTCACCCATCCTGGTAGTGCTCTTGCCCGAGCACGCTTAACCACAACGTACTCGCACTTCTACTCAGCCTGTGATCCCAAAACGCGTTGTGTCATTTAAGCGTGAGTATTACCTTATAATCCCATGATCACTCATGTTCGTGGGCGATGTGGGATTTGCCTAGGGTGTTACATTCACCCCCCCTTAGGGACTCATCGTCCTCGATGAGGTTTGCCCCACCACCCCCAACGGCACATGAGTGGCTCTGATACCATTCAGTAACACCCCAGCTTAACATGACCACAATATTGTCCGCTTTGCCCGCAGGCGCACGGCTTTTTCTTGGCGACCACACACGAGAAGCACTTTCCCAGGAGGTCACCCATCCTGGTAGTGCTCTTGCCCGAGCACGCTTAACCACAACGTACTCGCACTTCTACTCAGCCTGTGATCCCAAAACGCGTTGTGTCATTTAAGCGTGAGTATTACCTTATAATCCCATGATCACTCATGTTCGTGGGCGATGTGGGATTTGCCTAGGGTGTTACACATGACATGAAAAATGGATTTTCAAATGTACCATACACTAAATGCATGTTGGTGTATGGCATAAAAGTTTTCTCAAACTAGAATTAATGAAAACTTAAAATCCCTTTTACAAACAAGGAAAACAAGTTTAACGCCATCCTTTTGTGTGACACTTAAGCATGTTAGGGAACTCATGATGGGATAAAGGTCACCTAACCGTCATGAACAAACTAATGTGGTTAAGGTGAATTTGACATGCTTGTGGGATAAAGGTCACCTAACCACCTGTACGTTAAGTTTACACGCTTATACAAGTAGGACAACTTGATTTGGGAATCATGAACTTAGGGTCACCGAAGCATGAGGAACAAATAGGCGTTGATGGGATAAATATGCCATGCAAAAGGATTGCATGATCCCATACCTTAGAAGTTGCAAAAGGATTGCAATTGTCATGGAATGACTACCTAGCTAAATCAAATAACGGGATAAAGGTCACCTAACCGAAATTTGGTTTACCGTTGGATTCTAAAATTTAACATGGATCAATTAAACTAAAAGGGTATTGATTGTTAAATTATAAATCAATTCTTAAACAAACTTTGTCAAATTTTGTAGATGGCCGCCAATAACAAACAACAACATTCCAAATGCACCAATCAACTTTAATAACCTATCATTGAGGTCCATCCTCGGAAAAGAAAATAACTCCCAATCCATTTCATCTTATGTACTAAAGATGAAAAGCCTTATTGATTGATTGCACCGTCTCAACAGTCCCGTGTCAAATGAATTAACCACGGACCTTATCCTCAACTCTTTGTCAAAAAGGTTTGACACATGCGTGTTGAATTACAGCATGAATGATTGGGATAAGAGCATTGGCGAATTACATGTCATACTAAGGACGGATGAATCAAGCATGGGTAAAAAGGCTTCACCCATGCTCATGATCAAAGAAGGTGGATCCAAGGATGAATCCTCTTCTAAGCCAAAGGTGGATAAGAAGAAAGGACCCACCTACAAGGGCAAAGGAAAAGGTAAGATGGTTTCCCCAACCAACAACACTAAATGGCAAAAGGTTGCCAGACAAGCAAACCCCAAGGAAGATCCGTGCTATGGTTGCAGTGTGATAGGTCACTGGAAACGCAACTGCCCGGTCTACCTAAAGGAGTTGAATGCAAAGAGGGATGCAGGGCAAACCTCAGGTAATGTATACAAGATATACGTTGAGCTTAGTATTACTTCTTCTAATACATGGGTATTAGACACAGGATGTGGAACTCATATTTGCAATTCATTGCAAGGGTTCATAAGAAGTAAACTAAATGCGGGAACAACAAGTCTCTACATGGGAAATGGTGCAAAGGTGCACGTAAAAGCTCAAGGAGACTTTGTTTTAAAGCTACCAAGTGGTTTGGAGCTTATATTGAAAAATGTTTTGTATGCACCTGATTTAACACGAAACATTATTTCTGTTTCCCGTTTGAAACAATATGGTTTTAATCTTAATTTCATTAATGATGATATCCATGTTTCTTTGGATAATGTATTCTATTTTAAGGCTACGCCTTCAAATGGAATTTATGAATTGGTTCATGATGACACATTATCTAGTAGCTCAATATACCATACAAGCACCAAGAAACTCAAAAGGGATTTGAGTGATTCCTACTTATGGTATTGTCGCCTTGGTCACATAAACAAGAATCGAATACATACACTTCAAAAGAATGGACTTTTGAAATCAAATGAACTTGACTCATTTGATGTATGTGAATCTTGTTTACAAGGCAAAATGACTAAAGCACCTTTCAAAGGGACCTATGAAAGGGCTAAGGACTTATTGGAATTAATACATTCGGATGTATGTGGACCCTTTAAGCCCATAGCTAGGAATGGTGAAAGATACTTCGTTACTTTCATTGATGACTTCAGTCATTTCGGATATGTCTACTTATTAAGACACAAGGACGAAACTTTTGAAGTATTCAAGGAATATCAAAACGAAGTACAAAATCAACTCAATAAGACAATCAAGGTACTTCGTACCGATAGAGGAGGTGAATACCTAAGCGATGCCTTCCAAGATCATCTTAGGAGTTGTGGGATTATCTCACAACTTACTCCACCAGGAACACCCCAACTTAATGGAGTGTCCGAAAGGAGGAACCGAACCCTAATGGATATGGTTCGATCTATGATGGCAAGAAGCTCGTTACCTTTATCATTTTGGGGTTATTGTCTAAGCTCCGCGGCTCGTATTTTAAATATAGCCCCAACCAAGAAAGTGGAACGAACTCCTCATGAGATGTGGTTTGGAAAACCTCCATCTCTATCATACTTAAAGGTATGGGGATGTGAAGCTTATCCTAAGCGTTACGTCCCTAATAAGTTGAATACTCGATCCACGAAGTGTATCTTCATAGGATATCCCAAGGTTGATATGGGATACTATTTCTATGATCCATCCGAGCAGAATGTATTTGTTGCTCGGAAGGCGGAATTCCTTGAAACTAAGTTCCTAATGGATGGAAATAGTGAAAGGAAAATAGATCTTGAAGAGGTTCAAGATCAAGTAGATGATACACAATTGGTTAACACTAGCACACAACATGAAAATGTTGATAGTGATCAAATGGATGATCAAAATACACAAGACATTCGTAGATCTGGTAGGATTAGCAATCCTCCTGAGAGATATGGGTTTCTCATAGATGGCTGCTATACGGTTGATTTGGATGAACCAACAAACTACCAAGATGCTTTATCAAGGATTGATAAAGATAAATGGCAGGAAGCCATGAAATCTGAGATGCAATCCATGTATGACAACCAAGTTTGGGAACTTGTTACGCAACCTCCTGGCTCTAGGCTAGTTGATTGTAAATGGCTTCTCAAGGAGAAAACCAACATACATGGAAACTTGGATACATACAAGGCTAGACTTATAGCAAGAGGTTTCACTCAAACTCAAGGAATTGACTATGATGAAACCTTTTAAACCCGTGGTGATGCTAAAGTCTATTAGGATATTATTTGCCATTGCTTCTCATTATGATTTTATGATATGGCAAATAGATGTCAAAACTGCTTTACTAAATGGATATCTTAAGGAAGATGTCTATATGGTTCAGCCTAAAGGTTTTATTGATCTGAAATATCCGAATAAAGTATACAAGTTAAAGAAATCAATCTACGGATTGAAACAAGCATCGATAATGTGGAATCATCGTTTTAATGAGGAAGTCAAGAAATTTGGCTTCATTAATAACGGTGATGACGCTTGTGTATATAAGAAAGCTAGTGGGAGTACTGTCATGTTCCTTGTACTATATGTGGATGATATATTATTATTTGGGAATGATATTCCGCAAATGCGAGGAGTTAAGACTTGGCTAAGTAGCTGCTTCTCCATTAAGGATACTGGAGAAGCACAATACATTTTGGGATTAGGATCTACAGGGATAGATCCAAGAAATTGATAGGTTTGAATCAAAGTGCATACATTAAAAAGGCTTGAAAAGGTTCAAGAAGTAAACTCTAAGAAAGGTTTGGTACCTTTTCAAAGAGGGGCGTTTCTCAGTTCATCTCAGTGCCCCACCACGAAAGATGAACAAGAAAGCATAAGAATGTCCCATATGCGTCTGCTATTGGGTCAATCATGTATGCGATGATATGCACTAGAACGGATGTGTCATGCGCTCTTAGAATGACAAGTAGATACCAGAATAACCCGGGAATTAGTCATGGGACTGCGGTTAAAAGTATATTGAAATACCTTAGAAGGACTAAGGATATGTTTCATATATACGGGTCTGGTGAGGAGGAACTCGTTGTAAAAGGTTACGTGGACGCGAGCTTCCAAACTGAAGGTGCGGTCCCTTGGAAGAGTTAAAAATAGAATGTTGTTGCTTTATTCACTACAGAATCAGAATACATCGCCGTCCCATTGGCAGCTGAGGAATCTGCATGGATGAAGAAATTCATCGACGACTTAGGAGTGGTCCCTTCCATTCAGGACCCTCTTGAGATCTTTTGTGATAACGAGGGTGTGATTGCTCAAATCAAGGAACCTCGTGCTCACCAAAAGACCCGTCACATTGAGCGGAGATTCAACTACATAAGGGATGAAGTTGAAAAAGGAAAGATATGTATTCGCAAGGTTCACACAGATCTTAATATAGCGGATCCACTCACGAAGCTCTTACATGGAGCAAAACATGAAGGGCATGTTAGTGCATTAGGGCTTCGATATTCTAGTGATTGGTCATGATCTGTTTTAAGTATTGTAATGGAACGAATTGGTTCAAACTCATTAATATAATTATTGGTTAGTTTATTTTGAGTTATGTTCCCATTTTGCATATTTTATCCATGAATAAGACATTATTCTAAATTCCGTAGTCGATCACATTTATGGGAATGAGTGTGAGGTTTAGACTATTATGAACTTGGATTGGTATACATTCACGGAATGAATGTAGGGCTAGGTTGCTACCAAGGTTCATAGATATTTGTGGGATACAAATATTGGAAGACCCGCTCTCAAGACTTACTATATGGAGCCTTTGTGGTTGATCACATGTAATCTTGAGTAAAGGCGAATATCATAGTATCCTCTGACCTGAGATACATATTGGGTCCTAATATTCACCGAGTATTATGCCTTGATTCTTTCCTTTGCTATTCTGAAATATGGTAGTACATAAGGAAGAGCTCAGGTATAATGCAAAGTGTGTATCTAGGACGTATGTAGTCAAGATGGAATTTGTCCCTCTTATTCGTTGAGAGTCAGATGTCTAAGGCCTGATAAAGTTAAATCTAAAAGAGAGTGGTCACTCTGTATCTCTTGGATTTGACATGACATCTAGGATTAAAGGATATAATGAAAAGATTCACCTATATATCAATTCGAGTTGGGTACTCAAAAAGGATGATGTTATTGAATGGCACAAAGTCATAACATATTGGGGGTGGTGGACGGTGTGTTAGGCTGTATCCATCACTTGCATTAATTTCTTATGTTTCTCGTGCAAGTGGGAGATTGAAGGTATTTCATATGCCCGAGAGACATATTAAATTAATGTGGCTAATAGGTTATGATCCAAGTCGGGTCATACCCAATAACAAACTTACCGACACCTTATTCGTATTTGATCTTAGCTATTGGTTCGTTGATTAAATACGCGACACTTGAATTTTAGAAAATGGTTTCTAAATTATTAACACTTGATATGTATATATAAATTATGGAATAATTTATATAAGGATTTAATTATTTATAGGTTAAATAATTAATTAAGTTATGTTACATTTTATAAATTGGTTTTGTAAAATATACATAACAAATATGCAAGCTTATAAAATGAGTTTTATAAAATTAAGTTTTATAAAAACTGATTTCACAAATCAGTCTTTTAACAACTACTTTATATAATAACATGGTAATGTGAGTGACATGGGAGTTGTAATAAGCATGCAATTGTTTATTAGTGACCACCCATGCTTAACCAAGACCAAGACATAGTGTTCTACACACACACATGCATTAAAACACATCAATAAGCTTGCAAACTGCTCAGTTTTTCCAGCCCCATGTGGCTGTCCAAAAACGTGGTTAAGGGCTGAAACAAAGGGTTGTTCAAGCTCATTAACAAGTGAAATTCAAGTGTAATAAATCCTAACCAATAGCTAGGGTGTTGGTGCATAGTTTGGGGTATAATCTCTTGAGGTTTCATGCTTTTGAAACTTGCATTCAACATCATCTCTTGAAGAGTTTGCTGTCCAGATTTTTGGGTTCAAAGGAAGTGGGTTTCAAGCTAGATTAACAAGGGTGTTAAGGTTATAAAGTCTAGCTAACTTAAGGGTGGTGTTGGAGGATCAAAGGCTTGAAGTTCTACACATTTGTTCATCATCTTACTACCATTTTGGACAGCCCTTAAACTTGTTTTAAGGAGGTATAAAACTCTTTCCTTTCTTGTTAATTTGTAAGCATAATTTCATAACTTGATCCTTGTGGGATTTAGCTTTAATTGGTTTAAAGATTAAACAAGTAAATTGGTAATTACACGCTTCCGTTTTCTTATAATCTTAAATGGTTTTAAGATATATGAACTTGTTAAATCCCAACAAAACTGAGTAAACATTTAACCCATATCTGTGTTAGCTCCTTTGGCGCTGTTATTATCAAAAATAACTTTGCAGTTCCTCTTCAAAGTAGTCAATTTTGTCACAGCTCCACTTCGACTTCTCAGTAAGATTACTCTTAGTATAACCTCGATATATATACGTTGTTCTTTCGCCATTATTACCGGAGAACCTTTTATATCCCATCAAATTACCCTCAGCGTTTAATCATCTAAAAATACAATTCTCCTGAAACCATCTTGGTTTGATAACCGATGACCCAGATCCGATAACTTTGAAAATGCTGACGAAGCAGCAGGTTGTAGATGGTCTTAATGACCAAAAGTTGATGGTAAAACAAGGAAGTGTTAGGAACGCTCGATAGAAAATTTGGTACTAAAAACCGGATTGAGCAAACCGTGAAGGAGACTCTGAACAAATTTCAAGGACTAAACTTGTACATAAAGAATCATGACGATTCTGTAGCAAACACCTTGCTTCTGAATCTAAACCCTTACGGGTCAATCTTCATCATCATCCTTCGACATTAGAAATTCCAAGATATTATCATATCTTTCATTATAAATATCCTCAATATTTCTGAAGATACTTTCACAACTATCCTTATCTGAAATCATTTATTCCTCCGTAATATCTGCGTTACAATATAAAAGAAACTGTGTTAGTTTCTAAGTTCTAAAATCTTCGAGTTTAAAATGAGAATGTTCTGAAGCAGTGTTGGGAACTGATGCATGAATTAGTATAATATAATGAAACTTGATCAACTTCATTATATTACAGTAAGTCATGTTGAGTTTCTAATGGAATGTGATGATTCACAGTACCATCATCATATGCCATGTTACACGACTCTTACATTCTATCCAATTCTCAAACATATTAGGAACATATCATCCTGACAGTTCTATCTGTTCCAGGGTATTCTGGTAATTTGACAAATTAAACTCGTGCTATTACCATTTCTTTCTAAAAGCATTAGCTATGTTCATTCCAAATTTCATGCTTACGAGTTCCAGATCATTATTCGCTTGACTCGAGGACGGGAAGAGGAAATTAAAGAATGGAGCTTGAAAATAGAATAGGAGCATAAACCACAGCAAATAAGAGAGAGCATTAACTGTGGATGACAATGATTATAGAAGACAGGAGTAGGAACATCGAAATATAAGGGAAGATATAAAATCTAACAACAACCCTGAAACTACAAACCGTGCATATCAATACGTATTGCCACGTAAAGGCGCGGGAAGATTAAAAACACTATAACCCCAAGATAATAGTAGAAGTAAATAAAATCCTCCGGTGGTAGATGAAATAGAAGAATGACGGATGTGAAAATTAAGAGTATATCAAGAATTAGAATAGGATGAAGCATATTGATGAATGTCTTAAGGTAAGAATAAGGAGAAGGAGTAGAAGATGTGGGATATGGAAATAAGGAAACGAAGGAGGTAGTTTTATAGTGAAATATCCGACAAAGAAATCAAAACAGATTTGCCGCATTAAATCAAGGATCGCCGAAGAACCAAATCTTATTACGTAAGATTTTCTTTAAATCCCTTAAAATCCGGAAATCAATCCTAATCACGTCATCGGTAAAAACAATTCCATATTACTCATTTCACTCTTTTGTGATAGCTTCGCTCGTGCGCTTCATATGATCGAATCATTTTATCTATAAGGATAAAACTCCATTATCACCTCATATTCGTTATGAAAACATTCCTATTGTTATCTATGACAACCTCTACCAAATTTCGGGGACGAAATTTCTTTAACGGGTAGGTACTGTAATGACCCGGAAATTTCCGACCAAATTTAAACCTTAAGCTTTATATGTTTCCGACCCGATAAGCAAAAATCTGTAATGTTGAGTCTAGAAAGTTTGAAAACTATATTTGGATAATCAATTACCCTTTGACCATGCCCGACGATTCACGAACAATTATTTGTAAATAAATATATATATGTATTTGAATGTATATATATATATATATATATATATATATATATATATATATTTAATATTATTGGAGTTAATATATAACTTAATTATTAAAAATAAATATGAAAAAGTATGTTTTATAAATTTTAGTTTGCTAAAAATATATTTAAATACCTCGAGCTAAGTTTTAATACTTCGTATATATCACTTGGAACTTAAAATGAGTTTTAGACGAACCTTTTTGATTAGGTTTCAAACAATTAATGAGTGAAATAATTAAATATATTTAATTAAAAAAAAATTGGAATTTTTTTTAGAAACACTTTTATCCGTAACTGTTTAGCAAGGGACACAATATAATACTCGCTTTAAAACTATCGGTATATTTTGATTTATAGAACACGTTTTATTTTATATATTATTATTATAATTATTATTATATTAATTCTTTAAATATATCCGTGAAGTTAGGCAAATTGATTGAAAAAAAAAACTATGTTTGTCTAGTGATTCATATTTATATCTATATAATATGCACATACATACAACAACTCACATACACCCCACCTTTACAGAGAATTTTAGGATCAACCTTCATCACCTTATCACCAAAACCTCACTTTGATCATCACTATCGCTCAACCAACAAACCATCAACCCTACTCAGTCCACTTTATGTTTAACCACACCCGTATCATCGTCACCATGGGACACCACAACACCATCTTATTCCTTATTTTTTTGGCAGTCTCCAACTTTCACATCTCAAACCTTCGAGCCATCACCGTAAACCATCACTCTTCAATCTCTCTCTTTTCTGTTTCAGTCCGAAGAACCACCACCACGTCACAACAACCACAATCGCCACCCCTTTAAACCGTTAGCTGCTGCTATGTTTCTGGTTTCCAGTCGACAACCGCTTGTTTGCAACTTCCTTTGCTACTGCTATTCAGTCCAAGAACCAAACCCAACCCACTATGTACTGTTACGATCACTCACAATCTGCAAATACCTTCGAATTACCTGCTGCTATATCGTTTTCTGTTCACTCCGTGTTCCCCATCAAAACCCCACTTAAATTCACAATCACATGAGCAACCACCCTAACCCACCACCGTCCCATTCTACTGTTTCTCTCGACCTGCTACAATAGTAGCTGTAGCACCTTAGACCATCAAAACGCCCTTGTTTTTCTTTCTTCTCTGTCCCGATGGAACCACATCCACTGTTACAGACTCCTATCTAATTAACCCTGTCTCAATCGCTAACCAAATCACCTCCAAGGATCACTATTTTGCTGCTTCATAATTCGATGGTTTCTGTTCTAATCAAACTGTAGCTGTGACCGATATTACTACAAGAACGATGATCTAAGGATAACAATGAACAGTGATCTTCTATTTCTTTTTATATTCGATTTCCATTACTGTTCCGGTTTAATTGTTCTGGGTTTCGGTTCTTAGTGATAAACGATAATAAATATGATATAAGGAAGATGATATGTCGGCTGCCCCACTTGTTCCAAATCTAATTCGTTATATTTTTATTAAACCGATAGAATAATTGGATCAGACTTGGTTTATTAATTGTTAGTTGGGCCGATTGAAATTGATTACTTGGGCCGAAACATGTAAACCACAATTTGGAACTTTGAAGTTATTGTATGGGCCGAAAATCTTGGCCTGCTAGTTGTGACCCAATCTCAGTTTTTCTGTTGGATTATGGTGATGAATATACTACGGGTTATATATATATTCGAACGGGGTTATAAAACAGAAAAAGTGCAACGGTCCAACGGTTAAGAGTCTTGGTGTGGTATCAAGTGGTCCTCGGTTCGATTCTAGGCCTTCACAGTTATTTTTATTTTAGTTCCTTCAAAGGTAGTCTCACTTTCCATCATTATTATTATTATTATTATTATTATTATTATTATTATTAATATTATTTTAAACAAACATCATTAAGTATTAATACTATTATTAATATTAACATTATTATCATTAAAATTATTATCAAGTATTACAAATAAATGAGATGTATATATATTATTAATACAAGTTATTATTATTATCATAAATATTACTATTAATAACATTAAAAATTTATCATTTTCATTTTCGTTATTAGTAATATCATTATTAATAAGATTATCAATATTAGTAGTAGTAAGTCATTATTATATAATTTTTTTTTCAAATAAATATTAATCAATATAATTATATATACACAAAATCGATATATACAATACAATTTAAGAAATAAAATAAGTATATGTTTTAAAAATGGAATTAGGTATAAGTTCTAAATAACTACCGATATATAAATAATACATGCTAATAAATGAAAATTTGGTGATTTACATTATATGTATTAATAAATATACGAATGATATAGGTTCGTGAATCGAAGGCCAACCTTATACGTGTTCAATGATGTTATATGTATTTTTACTACAAAATACATTAGGTGAGTATATAGTCCCCTTTTAAACTCTAAATATTTTTGGGCTGAGAATACATGCGCTATTTTTATAAATGATTTACGATATGGACACAAGTGATCAAAATTAAATTCTACGTTGAGTTGTACCATGGCATATTTCTTTATACTTGGTAGCTAATATTTACGTGAGGAGCGTAAACGCGAATCCTGTTGATAGATCTATCGGGCCTGACAACCCCAACCGGGCTGGACGACCAGTTTTAAACGGTTGCACAGTACTTCGTTTCGTTACTACACTTGGTACGGTGTAGGGTTTATTTAAGAATATGCTGCTGTGATTTAAATGTTAAGTATGGTTACCAAGTGCTCAACGACTTTTCCATACACTTGCGAGTGTATTATGTATGTATATGAAATCTTGAGGTCCATAGTTATAACGCTGCTAGCATCAAACCTATATCTCACCAACTTTATGTTGACATTTTAAAGCATGTTATTCTCAGGTACGAATTAAGTCTTCCGCTGTGCATTTGCTCATGTTAAGGACAATACTTGGAGTCGATCATCGCAAAGGAACTAAATGTTGATGACTTCGTCCGGATGGATTAGACGGGTCCTCACAGTTTTAAATTGTTCCTGAAAACTTTCCCCATCATCAATTTAACTTAAAACATTATAATGAATTCGAATTTTGCCACGAATCATTCGTTTGACTGTTTAAAACGTATCTTTGACTCCGAAATTTGAGTTCAATAAAAGGAATTGAAACTAGAGATTTTGCAGATAGTTCGAGTAATAGAATCCTAACAAAACTACATTCATAGATTTTGGAAATTAAAACGAAATCGGGTTATTGATAAAAAGGTCACACGTACATGGGTGTTCATGTATTTCTTTGAATTATTGGTTCTTTTTTTTTATTAAACAGACAAGCATAACACATATATATAATAAAAATGTTCGATGTCAAAAATCTGAAACAGAAATTATGATTGGATCGTTTTTGTAATATAGTGATGGTGAAGATGGATTTGAAGTCACCGGTGAGTAGAGAGCAGGGACAAAAGAACAAATAAATAACAATCTGATTGTATATATGCAAATATATCTATCTTTATCTCTTATATTTAATTTAATATAATTAATTATTAAATATTAAATATCTTAATAATAATACTTATTAATTTTGTTAATAATAATAATAAAACACTAATAACATAATAATAATAATAATAATAATAATAATAATAATAATAATAATAATAATAATAATAATAATAATAATAATAATAATAATAATAATAATAATAATAATAATAATAATAATAATAATAATAATGTTAATGATAAAAATAATGATAATTATTATTACTTGATAATTTTAATAATGATATTTGAAATTATATAATGATAATATTTAACAACATTAGTAATGATATTAATAAAGATAACACTAATAATATTGATGTAACAAATTATGTTTAACCAAATCTCATCTCTATATAATAAAATAATATAAATAATACTACTTATAATAATATTAATGATTTTAATGATAATGGTAATGGTACCTAATAATAATAAAGATGTACCAAGTTACATGTATCACCTTTTATATCTATATATGTATTAAAGATAATAATATTACTAATACTGATATTAATTTTAATAATAGTAATGAAAGTAATAACAGTTATAGTTTAACTTGTAATTTAATACATTAATATTACATATTACTAATTTTGTAATATCACATAATAAATATAGTGTTTATATCTTACATATATATAAATATTTATTTACAAACAATAGTTCGTGAATCGTCGGTAATGGTCGAATGATAATTGAATATATGAACATAGTTTCAAAGTTTTTGACACTCAACGTTACAGACTTTGCTTATCTTGTCGAATCATATAAAGATTAAGTTTAAATTTGGTCGAAAATTCCCGGGTCATCACAGTACCTACTCGTTAAAGAATTTTCGTCCCGAAATTTGAGTGAGGTGGTCATGGCTAACAATAAAAATGTTTTCATGACGAATATAAGTTGATAAATAGAGTTTTATCATCATTGAATAATTTGGATAAAACTATTCGGTTATTCGAAGCGTACGAATGAAGCCATCACAAAAGATTGAAATAGTAAAAGTAAAGTTTCATCTTAACTTTCGACAGAGTCAGGGTTGAATTTAGAAAATAAAGTGCGTCTTAACCTTTGACGTGGTCACGTTTGAATTCCGAAATTCAAGAGATTTAATGGAAATCTTCAAAATCTAAAAGATTTAATTCTTTGGCGAATAAGGAAATTAAGATCTCTAAAATTAAATACGGTGATCCGCCTTGATTACTCTGTCTGATATTTCCCTTATAAATTACGCTCTTCCGTTCCCTTATTCTCACCATTCTTGTACTTTCTTTCTTAATTCATACATCCAAAAGATTGTGAAAATGCTTAATTCAGTTCTAATTCTTGATATTTTTTTAATTATCATTTCTGTCATCCTTTTCATTCTCCCATCAGAAAAATCTGTTTACTTCTACTATTATCTTGGAGTGATGCTATTCTTAATTATACTGTGTCTTTATATTGTTATTCGTATTAATATCCATGATTTGTAACTTCTGTGTTGTTATTGGGTTTTATATCTTCCCTTATATTTCAATGTCACTGCTTCTGTCTCCTATAATTATTGTCATCCACAGTTAATGCGCTCTCTTATGTACTGCGATTTACACCCCCTTTCTATTTCAGAGCTTCATGCTTTTGTTTACTTTTTGCAAGTAACGGTCCAGAATTCATAGGTATGGAGTTTCGAATTATCATAATATATAAGGTAGACAGGAAAGATAGTAGCACGATTTGTTTTGTCAAATTACCTGAATCACTGAGAATTGAACTATCAAGAATATTTTTTTGATATGTTCAGAAGTTAAGCAGAATGAAAGAGTTATGTAACATGGCACATGATGACGTTATAATCTGAGAATAATCATGTTCCATTTAGAAACTCAGCATGACTTACTGTAATATAATCACGTTGATCAAGTGTCATTATATTATACTAACTCATGCATCAGTTCCCAACATTACTTCAATAACATTCATATTTTAAGCTCTAAAGTTTACAGAATATAGAAACTAACAGTTTCTATATGATGTAATACTGATAGCACGAAGAGATTAATGATTTCAGATAAGAATAGATATAAAATATCTCCAGAAATGTGGAGGATATTTATAATGAAAGATACGATAATATCTCGGAATATCTAAGATCAGAGGATGATAGAAACTATTGTCTTCAAGGGTTTAGAGTAAGGAGCAAGATATTCACTAAAGACTTTAGCAGACTTTGAATCATTTAGATTCTTTGAAGTCAAACTTATTCTTTGTGATTTGTCCACGGCTTTCTTCATAGTTTTGCATAATCTGCTTTTCGGTACTAAATTTTCTATTGAATGTTTCCAATATAATGATACACAGGAAGCACGAGGAGGTATATAATTTCGGACGAGAATATTTATGAAAATATCCTCAGAAATATCGAAGATATTGATGATGATATTCTGGAATTTCCAAGTTCGATGGTTGACGGAGAAAGATTTTTCGCAAGATTTTAACATGACTTCGGAGCAAGATATTCTCTAAAGATTTCAAAGAATCCAGAACTACCTGGATTCTTTGAATATAGGATATGGTCCTTGCATTTGTCCTTGGTCTCCTTCGTGGTTAGCTCAATCCGTTTTCCAGTTCCAACTTTTCTGAGCTTTTCCAACCTAATATTCTTTATCATCACTTTCGATGATTGAGGTCGTTTACGGTTGTCTATGATTTCTGCTGTTTCATTCAGCTTTTTCAACATTCAGAGTATTGATTTGTAGACTGAGTGCTTTTCAGAATTTCAGAATGAAAGATCATAATTCTAAGTGATAAATGTTATACATATAACGGTTGATGTAGATATGCTGTGAGTTTTCAAAGTACTGATTGCTGATTCCCGATAATTGGTATGGCAATTATTGTTATAAGATGTAGATGAGTACATGATAGAGTTTCAACGAACAATAATGATTTTTCGGAAAGTCAAAGATCAATGAAGTTGCTGGTAAGTTTACCGCTAATGTGGTGAAATATAAATGGTTCTCCGGTAACGATGACGAAAGGTAAACTTATATATCAAAGTTATAGTAGAGTTTACTCGAATGAAAAGTCGAAATTGATTTGTTGAAGCTGTGACAAATTTGGCTAATTTGAAAAGGAATTGCAATATTATTTTCGGTAATAACAATGCCAAAGAAGCTAACTCAGATACGTGTTAAACGTTTTGTAAAGACCCCGACCTTATCCACCTGGACGAAGTCTTCAACATATGGTCCCATTGCGAGGTACTTATCTTTACATGCCATGAACGACTCCATATAGTATCTTTAAGATGAGCAAATGCACAGCGGAAGGTTTCTTTCATACCTGAGAATAAACATGCTTAAAAGTATCAACTAAAAGGTTGGTGAGTTCATAGGTTTATCATAACAATCATTTCAATATTTTAATAGACCACAAGATTTCATATACATAAACGTTTTAATAAAGATATTCTAAGTGGTTGAGCACTTGGTAACCATACTTAACATTTAATCAACGTCGCATATTCCCTTTATTATGAAATCTCACTACACCGTACCAAGTGTAGTCACCAAAACGAAGTACTGTGCAACCGTTGAATACTGGTCGTCCAGTCCGGTTGGGGTTGTCAGGCCCGATAAATCTATCAACAGGATTCGCGTTTACAATACCGCATGTAAATAGTAGTTACCATGCTACAGGGAAGTATGCCAGTGGTACAACTCAACGTAGAATATATTTTTAAGTACTTGTGTCTATTTCGTAAACATTTATAAAAGCAGCGCATGTATTCTCAGCCCAAAAATATATATTGCAAAAGTAATTAAAAAGGGAGCAAATGAAACTCACCATACTGTATTTTGTAGTAAAAATACATATGACGACATTGAACAAGTGTAGGGTTGACCTTAGATTCACGAACCTTATTAAAAGATAAACTGCCTGGGACGGGACTCTAACCCACGACCTCTAGCTAACCCTTTAACACCTTTAAACTTATGAACCGACGATTTGTGTTGATATTAACCCGTATGATTAACTAGTTCATCCTTATCAAACACTTATCATTTCATCATTATTATCATGATCCAATTTTAATCATAAGATAATCCTAATCATATATGGTCATCTCAATCATCATCATCCATCTTAACTATTACTATCGATTATCATTATCATTTTTCCCTATTATGATTTTATGTATCATTATCATTATTTCATGTAACATTAAATCATAAATCATCAACCTTAATCCCTAATCATCATCACTTCCACTAACAGGCATCACCAAACTTCTCCTCATCATTTTCCTTCGTCCTTCATCATCAACTCTCAATAAACTACCATCATCGCTTGATATTATCATCGTTCGATATCATTGCTCATCATCCAACACGTATGTAGTAGAAAACAGTTTGAGTTTTTGGATTCAGCCCAAATAAAATAGAGACTTGTAGTCCGAAAAAAAATGGAACAAAGCAATCCAAACTAAATGTCACGGCCCAAGTTTGGGGTTTAAAGTTGATCAACTGGAAAAGCAAAATATATAAACACGGGATAGTTGCACTTGTCGACCACCAAGATGTATTTGATGACTTTATAAAGCTATGAATATTATTTTAATACCTCATTATTTCCTCTTGTTAAATAGAAACGCAAGAAACATAAAGAAGGCAGTTGCAACTCGTACGATTAATAGTATAGGATAAAATTTGAGTTGTAGGTGGTGGAAGAAGGTTGTAGTGGTGGCGATTATGGTGAACCGAATGGAAATAGAGAAACAAGTCGTGGTAATTGTGGTGGGTTGAAAAGAAGACGGTGATGGTTTGAAAGGTGATGATCTGGTTTCAAAATGGTGGTGAGCATTCATGTATATATATACATATATATGAATCCGTTAATAAGAAAATCGAGAAGGAAACAGGAATCGTAGGTGATGTTTTTATCCAAGTTTTAATGGTGGTGGATTGTGTAGTGGTTGTAGGTAGAGAAATGGTGGTTCAAGAACTAAACAGAAAAAGAAATATAGTCGACGGTTAGGGTGGTAGTCGTTTTTAGAGAGGGTGATCTCGGTTATCAAAAGAGGAGAGGGAGAGAGAGAAGACGATGGTTGATGGTAGTGTTGGGTGGCCGGTGGTAGAGTGGTTTGTTCTCGGACATAATCATAACGAAAATAGTTTGACGTTGGATGATGATGATTATTGTCAAAATGGGTGATGAGTGTGTTCATACAACTCTTGTGCATAAAAGTACATATATAAAGATAACTTCTCTTTAAATTGATTAATGAAAGGAGAATAGAACAAAGTTCAACAGTGTATGTTTTAAACATATATGTGGAAAATTTTGCCATATAACTACAATACAACATCTATAAATAAAAGATCTGAAATCTTGAAAAGTAAAGTGAAGTGACTGAAAACAGAATGTGCACAGTGTCCTATTATAATATAATTTAAGAATTAAACGTGTTAGATTGATATCCATCACCATTGACGGATTAAATTTTATACTCCGTTATTAATCATTGGCAAATAAAAGTCTTCGGAAAAATTTCAAATTTTTAAATTTGGTATCTTTATTTATTTAGATCATTATGGTATAAAATTTTTGTCATTAACTATTAAATAAAATTACATTAATTATTCACTCCCAACCTCCAAGTAAAATATATAAAAATTTTAAAATTTGACAAACAACTTTTAAATATATTATTAATAAGCCTAAAATATATAAAACTCATTTTCAGATCACAGTTTATTTTAAAGTCATATAAGTTTAAATTTAACTTGCTTGATATCAATCGAAACATCAAACGATTTATTACAATCATTTAATATTTATTTTTAGTATACTTTATTTATATATTGAGATATATTTTAAATAATAATTATTATAATATCCTATTTTTATTTTATTAACTTTTAATAACAACAACATATAATACATCAATATTATATTTCCAATTATTATTTATTTATATATATATACACACATATCTATCTACAATTAAAGGTTCGTGAATCGTCGGAAATAGTCGAAGTTAAAAGAATATATCAAACAGTTCAAAATTTTTGAGACTCAGCCTAACAGACTTTTCTTATCATGTCGATATCATATAAAGATCAAGTTTAAATTTGGTCGGAAATTTCCGGGTCGTCACAGTACCTACCCGTTAAAAAAATTTCGTCCCGAAATTTTTTTGTGGTTGTCATGGTCAATGATAAATATGTTTTTATGACAAATATAAGTTGATAAATAGAGTTTTAGCATTGTTGAGTAATACAGATAAAACAATTCGATTATTCGAAGCGTATGAGTGAAATTATCACAAAAGAGCGAATTGAAGAATTTAAAGTTTCGTCTTAACTTTTGACGTTTTCTCGGTTGAATTTAGAAAACAGGATGCGTCTTAACTTTTGACGTTGTTTTGGTTGAATTCAGAAAACAGGATGCGTCTTAACTTTTGACGTTGTTTTGGTTGAATTCCGGAATTCAAGGGATTTAAAGAAAATCTTCGAAATCTAAAGGATCTGATTCATCGGAATTTAAGGGAATTAGGATCTCTTTAACTAAATGCGGTGATCTGTCACAATTGCATTGTCGGATATTTCCATTATAAATTGACCCTTTCCGTTTCATTACTTTCATCACTTCAATACTTTATTTCTTAATTCATATTTCTAAGAATTGTGAAAATGCTTAATCCAGTTCTAATCCTTGATATTTTCTTGATTATCGTGTCAATCACTCTTCTTTTTCAACTACCACCAGAGGAATCTGTCTACTTCTACTATGCTCTAGGGATTATTGTATTTCTCATTCTCCCGTGTCTTTATATTGCTATACGCATTGATATACAAGGTTTGTAATTTCTGTGTTGTTGTTGGGCTTTATATTTTTCCTTATATTTCGGAGCTCCATGCTCTTGTTTTCTCTTCCCGACTTCAAGTCAAGCGAATAATGGTCCAGAATTCATAAATATAGAGTTTCGAATGATTATAACGTTCTAAGCACGAAAGAGCGTATTCTCACGAGTTGATTGGTTAAATTACCAGAATTACTTAGGATAGAACTATCAAGAATATATTTTCTTGATATGTTCGGAGGTTGAACAGATTGAACGAGTCGTGTAACATGGCACATGATGACGTTATGATCTGTGAATCATCATGTTTCATTAGAACTTCAGCATGGCTTACTGTAATATAATCACGTTGGCCAAATGTCATTATATTATACTAACTCATGCTCAAATTCTTAACACTTCTCCAGAATTCATTCATAATTTATACAGAAGTTTCCAATATAATGAAATACAAAAAGCAAGAAGAGGTATATAATTTCGGACATGAATATTTATGAAAATATCCTCAGGAATATCGAAGGTATATATGATGATATTTTGGAGTTTCTAAGTTCGAAGATTGATGGAAAAGATTTTCCGCAAGATTTTAACATAAGTACGGAGTGAGATATTCGTTGAAGGTTTCATCGGATCCAGAATAACCTGGATTCTTTGAATATAGGGTATGGTCTTTGTGTTTGTCCTTGGTCTCCTTCATGGTTTGCTCAATCCGTTTTTCAGTAGCAAATTTTCTATCGAGCGTTCCCAACACTCCCTTCTTTATCATCAAACTTTTGACCGTTTAAACCATCTACAATTTTGCTGTTTCCTCTGCATTTAATGCTACGATATCTGAATCATCGGTTATCAATTCAAGAGGTTTCAAGAGAATAATGTTGTTAGATGATTAAACGCTGATTGTGATTGTCAAGATACAAAGGATGTTTAAGATGAAATCAAGTTACAAAGGATGAAATCAAGTGGCAAACTTGAAGAAATGTTTAGTTTCATATGTTATAATCAATATTTTAATACATTTTAATTGTCCAATGTTAGTAGTCCACAGTTAGAGATTCAATAATTCATATATATAGTTTAATATATAATATTCGAATTATTTCATACGTATCGTGACCCATTGTGTACATGTCTCAGACTCGATCACAACTCAAAGTATATATATTATTTGAGAATCAACCTCAACCCTGTATAGCTAACTCGAACATTACCGCATATAGAGTGTCTATGGTTATTTCAAATAATATATATAGATGACGTCAATATGATATGTCAAAACATTGTATATGTGTCCCGATATTTAAAGTGCGTAAAATAAATACAGAAATTAAATGACGATAAATAAAATTGCGAGAATGTAAATTGCGATAATTAAATTGCGATAAATAAAATGTAACCAGTTAGCTAGGAACAGTTAGCTAGGAACAGTTAGCGTGGATTCTTAACAAAATTCTTTATAATAAATTTGTTTGTTTCTAACAAATTTTATTTCGTCCGATGTTTTCTTCATTATGCCACTTGTTGGATTCTGAGAAGTCAAAATCCAAATATGAAATTGAATGAAAATGGTTATTCTGTGTTGACGGATATGTATATCGGTGAATGTAAGTAAGATAGTAAATGACTGTTGAATCAAATTCGAAAATTGTACAGTGTAACTTATTAATGTGAAATCTAAATATTCCTCGGGTATTACCTACCCGTTAAAATATTTTCACCATTAACAGTTTGTACGAAAGAATTTTTAATTACAATCTCTATGAAAACATATATACATATATATTTTCTTCAGATGTAATCATGGATTTAATGAGTTAATATAATACTAACTCATTTGATTTATGATTGGAACTAGAACACATAATCTCTAAGACTTTAGGGATTACATAATTGCCATGTAGAACGAAGATTATGTTCGAGGTATAGATTATGATGTTGAGGCGTGTGATGCTGATGTTGTTGTTGGTAGTACAGATGTTGATGCTGGTGGTACAGTTGGTGCCGGTGATGCTGCTGGTGCTTGTAAGTTGTGCATCATATTCTCCAGATTGATTACTCAAGCGCAAAGCTCGTTGACCTCTTCTGTTATTCCGAGATGATTGACGATTGGAATGAGGGAATGAATAAGGTTTAGAATGTGAAATATTATATGATTGTGACGAGATACCCTGGAAATGAGAGTGAAAATGATGGTTCGGATTGGTTCGCCGGTAAGTGCTTCAGGTTCTTCGCCAAGTGGGCAATTTGGTGGGTGGAAGGGATTACCTTCTTCTTGTCTCCAGTGATTAAGTAGATCACGAACCCATCAGATGAATTGGGGATGGCTGATTGGTTGATTCATTCTGGTGACGCTGCTTTCGGAGCTCGAGTGAGAATCCATATCGGAATAACTGTCGGAATCCGAGAAACTTGAACTGATTGCAGAATTCATCTAACACGATTCGATAAAGGATTTTTCGATATGAAATGATTTTCGGATATCGGATGATATTCTAATTACATAGAATACCTTTATGTAGTACAGAAGATCTCGTAGATTACGGCGAAACTTTCGGGAGCTGTCAGGCATAGTTAAAATAACACATACGCTAAGATAAGAATTTGTCTATATACTATCTACGCAGTAAATGCAATAGGACGTGTCTAGACTTAAGAATGATAAGCAGGTAATTTTCGACACGAAATGATAAGCAAAACTTTTGACATGCAGACACGGTCAAAGTCCAGACTTACTAATGCGTCATAACATTTATCAGTTAGACACACTAATGCAAGACCTGGTTCGCTAAGACGACCTGCTCTGATACCACCTGTAAAGACCCCGACCTTATCCACCTGGACGAAATCTTCAACATATGGTCCCATTGCGAGGTACTTAACTTTACATGCCATGAACGACTCCATATAGTATCTTTAAGATGAGCAAATGCACAGCGGAAGGTTTCTTTCATACCTGAGAATAAACATGCTTAAAAGTATCAACCAAAAGGTTGGTGAGTTCATAGGTTTATCATAACAATCATTTCAATATTTTAATAGACCACAAGATTTCATATACATAAACGTTTTAATAAAGATATTCTAAGTGGTTGAGCACTTGGTAACCATACTTAACATTTAATCAACGTCGCATATTCCCTTTATTATGAAATCTCACTACACCGTACCAAGTGTAGTCACCAAAACGAAGTACTGTGCAACCGTTGAATACTGGTCGTCCAGTCCGGTTGGGGTTGTCAGGCCCGATAGATCTATCAACAGGATTCGCGTTTACAATACCGCATGTAAATAGTAGTTACCAAGCTACAGGGAAGTATGCCAGTGGTACAACTCAACGTAGAATATATTTTTAAGTACTTGTGTCTATTTCGTAAACATTTATAAAAGCAGCGCATGTATCCTCAGCCCAAAAATATATATTGCAAAAGTAATTAAAAAGGGAGCAAATGAAACTCACCATACTGTATTTTGTAGTAAAAATACATATGACGACATTGAACAAGTGTAGGGTTGACCTTGGATTCACGAACCTTATTAAAAGATAAACTGCCTGGGACGGGACTCGAACCCACGACCTCTAGCTAACCCTTTAACACCTTTAAACTTATGAACCGACGATTTGTGTTGATATTAACCCGTATGATTAACTAGTTCATCCTTATCAAACACTTATCATTTCATCATTATTATCATGATCCAATTTTAATCATAACATAATCCTAATCATATATGGTCATCTCAATCATCATCATCCATCTTAACTATTACTATCGATTATCATTATCATTTTCCCTATTATGATGTTATGTATCATTATCATTATTTCATGTAACATTAAATCATAAATCATCAACCTTAATCCCTAATCATCATCACTTCCACTAACAGGCATCACCAAACTTCTCCTCATCATTTTCCTTCGTCCTTCATCATCAACTCTCAATAAACTACCATCATCGCTTGATATTATCATCATTCGATATCATTGCTCATCATCCAACACGTATGTAGTAGAAAACAGTTTGAGTTTTTGGATTCGGCCCAAATAAAATAGAGACTTGTAGTCCGAAAAAAAATGGAACAAAGCAATCCAAACTAAATGTCACGGCCCAAGTTTGGGGTTTAAAGTTGATCAACTGGAAAAGCAAAATATATAAACACGGGATAGTTGCACTTGTCGGCCACTAAGATGTATTTGATGACTTTATAAAGCTATGAATATTATTTTAATACCTCATTATTTCCTCTTGTTAAATAGAAACGCAAGAAACATAAAGAAGGCAGTTGCAACTCATACGATTAATAGTATAGGATAAAATTTGAGTTGTAGGTGGTGGAAGAAGGTTGTAGTGGTGGCAATTATGGTGAACCGAATGGAAATCGAGAAACAAGTCGTGGTAATTGTGGTGGGTTGAAAAGAAGACGGTGATGGTTTGAAAGGTGATGATCTGGTTTCAAAATGGTGGTGAGCATTCATGTATATATATACATATATATGAATCCGTTAATAAGAAAACCAAGAAGGAAACAGGAATCGTAGGTGATGTTTTTATCCAAGTTTTAATGGTGGTGGATTGTGTAGTGGTTGTAGGTAGAGAAATGGTGGTTCAAGAACTAAACAGAAAAAGAAATATAGTCGACGGTTAGGGTGGTAGTCGTTTTTAGAGAGGGTGATCTCGGTTATCAAAATAGGAGAGGGAGAGAGAGAAGACGATGGTTGATGGTAGTGTTGGGTGGCCGGTGGTAGAGTGGTTTGTTCTCGGACATAATCATAACGAAAATAGTTTGACGTTGGATGATGATGATTATTGTCAAAATGGGTGATGAGTGTGTTCATACAACTCTTGTGCATAAAAGTACATATATAAAGATAACTTCTCCGTAAATTGATTAATGAAAGGAGAATAGACAAAAGTTCAACAGTGTATGTTTTAAACATATATGTGGAAAAATTTGCCATATAACTACAATACAACATCTATAAATAAAAGATCTGAAATCTTGAAAAGTAAAGTGAAGTGACTGAAAACAGAATGTGCACAGTGTCCTATTATAATATAATTTAAGAATTAAACGTGTTAGATTGATATCCATCACCATTGACGGACTAAATTTTATACTCCGTTATTAATCATTGGCAAATAAAAGTCTTCGGAAAAATTTCAAATTTTTAAATTTAGTATCTTTATTTATTTAGATCATTATGGTATAAAATTTTTGTCATTGACTATTAAATAAAATTACATTAATTATTCACTCCCAACCTCCAAGTAAAATATATAAAAATTTTAAAATTTGACAAACAACTTTTAAATATATTATTAATAAGCCTAAAATTTATAAAACTCATTTTCAGATCACAGTTTATTTTAAAGTCATATAAGTTTAAATTTAACTTGCTTGATATCAATCGAAACATCAAACGATTTATTACAATCATTTAATATTTATTTTTAGTATACTTTATTTATATATTGAGATATATTTTAAATAATAATTATTATAATATCCTATTTTTATTTTATTAACTTTTAATAACAACAACATATAATACATCAATATTATATTTCCAATTATTATTTATTTATATATATATATACACACATATCTATCTACAATTAAAGGTTCGTGAATCGTCGGGAATAGTCGAAGTTAAAAGAATATATCAAACAGTTCAAAATTTTTGAGACTCAGCCTAACAGACTTTTCTTATCATGTCGATATCATATAAAGATCAAGTTTAAGTTTGGTCGGAAATTTCCGGGTCGTCACACGTTTACTCAGGTTCTGAATGTTTTCAGGTGCATAACTATATGCATCAATCTTTTCTTCTGTAGATGAAGTGCGGTTAGTTCATCCTCTAGATTTAGGTGTTCCCAAGATTCGTGAAAGGTTTGAACGCAGATTGTAATCGTCAAGTTACAAATGAGGTTTAAGATGAAATCAAGTGGCAAACTTGAAGATATGTTTAGTTTCATATGTTATGATCAATATTTTAATTCATTTTTATTTGTCCAATGTTGATAGTCCTCACTTGATAGTCCTCAGTTAGCAGTGTACAAATAATAATTCATATATAGTTTACTATATAATATTCGAATTAATTTATATGTATCGTGACCCGTATAAGTCTCAGACTCGATCACAACTCAAAGTATATATATTATTATAGAATCAACCTCTACCCTGTATAGAGAACTCGATCATTACTATATATAGAGTGTCTATGGTGATTCCAAATAATATATATAGATGTGTCGATATGATATGTCAAAACCTTGTATACGTGTCCCGATATTTAAAGTGCGTAAAATAAATAACAGAAATTAAATGACGATAAATAAAGTGCGTAAAGTAAATAACAGAAATCAAATGACAATAAATAAAATTGCGATAAAATAAATTGAAATAATTAAATTGCGATAAATAAAATGTAATACGGAATTAACAGTTAGCTAGGAACAGTTAGCTAGGATTTTGTTAGCGTGGTTTCTTAATAAAATTCCATATTGTTAATTAGTCTGTTTCTAATCAATTTTTATTGTATCCATTATTTCTTCATTATGCCATTTGTTGGATTCTGGTAAGTAAAAATCCAAATATGAAATTGAATTTGAATGAAAATGGTTATTCTGTGGTGAACGGATTCGTATATCGATAGATGTAGGTAGGATGGTAATCGACCGTTGAATCAGATTCGAAGAATGTACAATGTAACTTATTAATGTGAAATCTTAAATATTTCTCGGGTATTACCTACCCGTTAAAATATTTTTACCATTAACAGTTTGTACGAAAGAATTTTTAATCACAATCTTTATGAAAATATATTTACATGTATATTTTCTTCAGATGTAATTATGGATTTAATGAGTCAATGTGATATTAAACTCATCAGATTTACGATTAGAATTATGATACATAATCTCTAAAACATTAGAGTTTACATAATCGTCATGTCGAACGAAGATAAATGATGTAGACTGATTCGTGGAACGATAATTATACTCGAGGTACAGAATGAGATGTTGAGGCATGGATTTTTGAAACTTGTGTTGTTGGTGGTACTGGTGCCATTGGTGCTGAGGCTGGTGATGTTACTGGTGTTGGTGATACTGTTGATGATTGTAAATTGTATACGGTGCTCTCTAAAGTTAATACTTGAGCTCGGAGTTCTCTAACTTCTTCTACTAACCCTGGTTGTTTATCAATGTGAGGTAGAGGTCGGATATCTTCTCTAGTTCCGTTAATGGTAGTTTCAAGACGAAAAATTCTTGCAAATAGGGTATAAACGGTATTGCAAACGGGTTCGCCGGTGAGCGGGTCAAGTACTCCAAGGTTAGGTGGTAGATTTGATTCATGATATGGAGTACCTTCTTCCTTTCTCCATAGGGTGAGTATGTCGCGAACCCACCCCCATTTTCTCCAGTAATCACGGTAGTTGATTGGTTGGTATGCTCCTGTCACGCTGTCTTCGGAGTCAGAGGAACTTGGTCGATTCGTAGAGGCCATCTTACGCGATCTCAGAAAAGATTTTTGGTATGAAGAGTTTAGTGACAACAATTGATAGTTAGATGGTATTCTCAATGCATAATTTGCATAGATATATATAGTATCAGGATCCCTTAAATTAAGGAGAAATTTACGAGAGATATCAGGCAAGGTCTACAGTAATAGATACACTAAGATATGAATTGTCAGATACGCTAAGATATGAATTTTGTCTATACACTATTCATGCAGTCAATGCAGTAAAATGTGTCTAGACTAAGAATAATGAGCAGGTAATTTCCTAAGGATGATAAGCAGATGATTTCCGATAAAAATGATAAGCAAAACTTTTGACATGCAGACACGGTCGAAGTCCAGACTCACTAATGCATCCTAACGACTATCAGTTAGACACACTAATGCAAAACCTGGTTCGCTAAGACCACCGCTCTGATACCAACTGAAATGCCCCGTCCTAATCCATCTGGACGAAGTCCATATCAATTACAAATGATTCATAATAGTTGATTACATCGCGAGGTACTTTGTAAAGACCCTAATCTTACGAATGCCAATACATATAAATAAAGGTAACTTAAAAGATAAATGAGCGTTATTCTTATTCGAATTCAAACCATAGTTCAAACCAAAGTTGACAAACTTATTCAAAAGTACTACTAAACCAAAATAAGCTACTAAATCTTGAAGGAAATCTCTAAGGCAAGGTGCTAAGTTCACTCCACTCTACACTCTTCCCTCGTTCCCGACGCCCCCTTGATTACCTGTCGTATAAGAAGGAAAACAAAGAATATGACTGAGCCAAAGCCCAGTGAACGGATATAACGAATAACGGAGTATAGTATGACATGCAAAATTTTATATTCAAAACGAACTTATTTTCAAAATAACTTAGTTGCAAAACAAAGCGCGAATATGTATAGATCCACAATACCATATATCATGATGCAAATTTCATAAAATAATGCACTAAGAGTCAAAACAAATATGTACAAAGTATCAAAATGAAATCATAGGGTAGCTACTCCACTAATCATCCATATCGGTGACGTTTCGTATGACACTACGATGAACGTACACCGTCAAAACAAAATCCTAGGATCGATCCATACGCCTCCTATCAAAATATAATAACAAATACAAAGAGCTCGTACCACCACCGGGTAATCAAAAGGAGACGCCGTAGATATAACAAAATACACCGCTACGGTCGATGCCACATTATCGGTGTCACAATAATGCGCTCATGGGACCTCCATGAATAGGTTACTCTTAGGCACATTTTAAGAAATCGTTTTTACCGACTTATGATTACGAATTTAAAAATACTTTTAAAGTGATCAAAGGACTTTAATCTTTAAAAATGGTTAATATAGTGAACCAAAGTATTAAACGTTTGACCAAATACTTGATGAAATATTTTATAAAATGATAAGTCGTATTAGTTTAAAATCACGTGTCAACTCAACCATTCGGTCTAACTTTTGTCAAAAGTCATGCTACATTATATTTTAGCCCTTTACGAATTATCAACTCAAACGGGACTTAACGGGACATGTAAAGCCACGTGGAATGAGGGACACTCGATACGAATCACCGTACCACTCGCCCTACACACACACGTTCATTACCGGGCAGTTTGGAAACGTTTCGGGGCTGTTTTCGGGCTGTTCGGGACTGATTCTGAAACTGATTTCGTGACAGATTTCGGACAGCAATTTCGCGACAGTTTCAGCTGTTTCGCGACAGTTTCAGACTATTTCGCGACACCTTGGGACTGTTTTGTGACAGTTTCAGGGGCTGATTTCGGGGCTGTCCGGAACAGTTTTCGGGACCAATTTCGGGGCTGTTTTAGTTGGATTTTTGAGACACGGTTTTGGCACAATTTACAAACACCAAAGTATTATGATTCCTCAATTAACAAACATAATTAGCAACCTCGTTAGTACATCCAAAATGAGAAAAACATAACACATTTCAAAGGCTAATAGACAAACAATTTTAAACAAGCATGTCATACAATAATACTTATACAATTTGAAACAAAGTTTTGAGAGGAAAGATTTACCGAAACGATCCTAGAACCACCTAGAATATCCGTACCTTATGTTGAATGAAGAAGTTCCAAGAACAATAGAACACCACGAAAGAATGCGATCACCGAGCCAAATCTAAGGAACACACACGTATGAGTACAAAACGCATTCAAATAGGGAGTATGTAATATCCTTTATTTAGTAGTATTACCATACGATTCTTATATGTTTATTTCAATCCAAATAGTTGTATGAGTTTTATACTAACGGTTTAGTTAGACTACCATATATTATTATTATGACTTTCAATTTCAAGTTGTTTGTAACATACAAATTTTAAGACTCAAAAGTTCCACTATCTTGGTTGAAAATATGGACTCCAATATCGGTTTCTATCTCCCTTCTATATTATAAATATGGATATCCACCCAAGTTTATACTATCGTTTCATTTATAAATTCTTCACGTTTAGCAAATTACATCTTATCAGATTTTAGTATGTTAATATTAATAGTGGTCACATGTCTCTTTATAGTCGATAGATTTACACATCTATGGCTAAACCTCAATGCCCATTAATTCTTATTTACAACTTTATAAGTACGCGTATCAATTTATAAGAAGAACAGAGACCCTAAAAATTTGTACACTTTTCAATAAGCTCTTTTTTAATCATTTATTGATGCCCATAGTTTAATATGTGTACTTTACTTTGCAACAGATACGAGTAATCAGTATATGTATACATATGGGGATTACACATATGGAGAAAATAAAATAATAGTCTCATTATTAAAAAGGTAATTATATGTGTGAAATTATCACTTTGATGTACTAGTCACATATTTACGCTTACATATAAGTTTAAAATACTCCTTTAATAAACATATGTCTACAAGTTGTTTATGATCAATATTCACAAAGATACCCATTTGTACCCAAAATCTTAACAACTCATCTTCATTATAATCAAAGTGATATGTAGTCAATCTAAACCAATAAGTTGATTAAGATAGCCAATAAAAATTTATACATCAATAATAAAGATGATGGTTAGTAGTTACCTCTAAAACGTGATTGTGTTAGGACCGAAAATAGACCCGCAAATACTTTGTATCTTCTTTGAATTTTCTATTGTCTTCCTCTTAAAATTATGATGGATTGTAGTAAGTTAAATTGCTATCAACTTGATGAATATTTCATTTGGTTTTGTAAAGAAATTTCTAAATGGATGATACTTGTAGATATATAACTCCATGAGACCTATCCCATTCCTTTTTAATAAATGTTGGCATTTCAAATTCTATGTAAGTTACTAGCATTTGACAATTTTAATTAATCCATGTCTAACATAATACCATTTGTGTTTGTATATACGTTCTTAATATTAGTAGTTGAGATATTTTGTTATTAATTTACTAATCAACTCATATAACACTAATGACATATGTTTCAATCTTATATATTATCTTAATCTTAATTTGGGTATTATAGTTTGTAACAATGATTTAATACTAATTATGATTTTTTTTTAAATTGTTTTAGTTTTGTAGGATATTACAACTCCGCCTACTTAAAAAAATTTCGTCCTCGAAATTGAAAGAAGTTATAGAATCGAAACGCACCAATTAGCAAACAAATGAGGGTGCTCGGCCCGCATGGTTTCCTCGAGTTCCCAAGTGGCCTCACAAGCAGAATGATTCTTCCATTGAACTTTAACGAAAGGAGTGGAGCTTTTGCGAGTTACTCTCTCCTCACGTTCTATAATAGCCTCGGGCTCTTCAACATAAGAAAGATCAGCTCGAATTTTAGAAAAAGGATATTGCACCATGTGCAATGGATGATAATTGTAACCCCGCAACTGAGATACGTGAAATACGTTATGAACATGAGATAACTGTGGTGGTAATGCTAAACGATAAGATACTTCACCAACTCAATCCAATATCTCAAACGGGCCAATATATCGAGGACTGAGCTTTCCTTTCAAACCAAAACGTCGTATATGTAGTGACCCGAACTTTTCCATGTTTATATATATTAATTGAGATTGATATTTACATGATTAAATGTTTCCAACATGTTAAGCAATCAAACTTGTTAAGACTTGATTAATTGAAATATGTTTCATATAGACAATTGACCACCCAAGTTGACCGGTTATTCACGATAATATCATGATAATATAATAATTTAAAATATCATTTGATATTATAAACATTGGGTTAACAACATTTAACAAGATCGTTAACCTAAAGGTTTCAAAACAACACTTACATGTAACGACTAACGATGACTTAACGACTCAGTTAAAATGTATATACATGTAGTGTTTTAATATGTGTTTATACACTTTTGAAAGAATTCAATACACTTATCAAAATACTTCTACTTAACAAAAATGCTTACAATTACATCCTCGTTCAGTTTCATCAACAATTCTACTCGTATGCACCCGTATTCGTACTCGTACAATACACAGCTTTTAGATGTATGTACTATTGGTATATACACTCCAATGATTAGCTCTTAGCAGCCCATGTGAGTCACCTAAAACATGTGGGAACCATCATTTGGCAACTAGCATGAAATATCTCATAAAATTACAAAAATATGAGTAATCATTCATGACTTATTTACATGAAAACAAAATTACATATCCTTTATATCTAATCCATACACCAACGACCAAAAACACCTACAAACACTTTCATTCTTCAATTTTATTCATCTAATTGATCTCTCTCAAGTTCTATCTTCAAGTTCTAAGTGTTCTTCATATATTTTACAAGTTCTAGTTACATAAAATCAAGAATACTTTCAAGTTTGCTAGCTCACTTCCAATCTTGTAAGGTGATCATCCAACCTCAAGAAATCTTTGTTTCTTACAGTAGGTTATCATTCTAATACAAGGTAATAATCATATTCAAACTTTGGTTCAATTTCTATAACTATAACAATCTTATTTCAAGTGATGATCTTACTTGAACTTGTTTTCGTGTCATGATTTTGCTTCAAGAACTTTGAGCCATCCAAGGATCCATTGAAGCTAGATCCATTTTTCTCTTTTCCAGTAGGTTCATCCAAGGAACTTAAGGTAGTAATGATGTTCATAACATCATTCGATTCATACATATAAAGCTATCTTATTCGAAGGTTTAAACTTGTAATCACTAGAACATAGTTTAGTTAATTCTAAACTTGTTCGCAAATAAAAGTTAATCCTTCTAACTTGACTTTTAAAATCAACTAAACACATGTTCTATATCTATATGATATGCTAACTTAATGATTTAAAACCTGGAAACACGAAAAACACTGTAAAACCGGATTTACGCCGTCGTAGTAACACCGCGGGCTGTTTTGGGTTAGTTAATTAAAAACTATGATAAACTTTGATTTAAAAGTTGTTATTCTGAGAAAATGATTTTTATTATGAACATGAAACTATATCCAAAAATTATGGTTAAACTCAAAGTGGAAGTATGTTTTCTAAAATGGTCATCTAGACGTCGTTCTTTCGACTGAAATGACTACCTTTACAAAAACGACTTGTAACTTATTTTTCCGATTATAAACCTATACTTTTCTGTTTAGATTCATAAAATAGAGTTCAATATGAAACCATAGCAATTTGATTCACTCAAAACGGATTTAAAATGAAGAAGTTATGGGTAAAACAAGATTGGATAATTTTTCTCATTTTAGCTACGTGAAAATTGGTAACAAATCTATTCCAACCATAACTTAATCAACTTGTATTGTATATTATGTAATCTTGAGATACCATAGACACGTATACAATGTTTCGACCTATCATGTCGACACATCTATATATATTTCGGAACAACCATAGACACTCTATATGTGAATGTTGGAGTTAGCTATACAGGGTTGAGGTTGATTCCAAAATATATATAGTTTGAGTTGTGATCAATACTGAGATACGTATACACTGGGTCGTGGATTGATTCAAGATAATATTTATCGATTTATTTCTGTACATCTAACTGTGGACAACTAGTTGTAGGTTACTAACGAGGACAGCTGACTTAATAAACTTAAAACATCAAAATATATTAAAAGTGTTGTAAATATATTTTAAACATACTTTGATATATATGTATATATTGTTATAGGTTCGTGAATCAACCAGTGGCCAAGTCTTACTTCCCGACGAAGTAAAAATCTGTGAAAGTGAGTTATAGTCCCACTTTTAAAATCTAATATTTTTGGGATGAGAATACATGCAGGTTTTATAAATGATTTACAAAATAGACACAAGTACGTGAAACTACATTCTATGGTTGAATTATCGAAATCGAATATGCCCCTTTTTATTAAGTCTGGTAATCTAAGAATTAGGGAACAGACACCCTAATTGACGCGAATCCTAAAGATAGATCTATCGGGCTCAACAAGCCCCATCCAAAGTACCGGATGCTTTAGTACTTCGAAATTTATATCATATCCGAAGGGTGTCCCGGAATGATGGGGATATTCTTATATATGCATTTTGTTAATGTCGGTTACCAGGTGTTCACCATATGAATGATTTTTATCTCTATGTATGGGATGTGTATTGAAATATGAAATCTTGTGGTCTATTATTATGATTTGATATATATAGGTTAAACCTATAACTCACCAACATTTTTCTTGACGTTTTAAGCATGTTTATTCTCAGGTGATTATTAAGAGTTTCCGCTGTCGCATACTTAAATAAGGACGAGATTTGGAGTCCATGCTTGTATGATATTGTGTAAAAACTGCATTCAAGAAACTTATTTTGTTGTAACATATTTGTATTGTAAACCATTATGTAATGGTCGTGTGTAAACAGTATATTTTAGATTATCATTATTTGATAATCTACGTAAAGCTTTTTAAACCTTTATTGATGAAATAAAGGTTATGGTTTGTTTTAAAATGAATGCAGTCTTTGAAAAACGTCTCATATAGAGGTCAAAACCTCGCAACGAAATCAATTAATATGGAACGTTTTAAATCAATAAGAACGGGACATTTCAGTTGGTATCCGAGCGTTGGTCTTAGAGAACCTGAATATTGAATTAGTGTGTCTTATCGAGTTTGTTAGGATGCATTAGTGATTCTGGACTTCGACCGTGTTTTCTTTAAAAATGATTGCTTAACATTTTTGTTGGAAACTATATATTTTTAACATATGAATATTATGTGATATATTAATCTCTTAACGCGTTTGATATTATGTGATAGATGTCTACCTCTAGAACAAGTCCCATTGACTTACCTAATAATAATGAAGAGTCAAATGTAAATTGGAATGATTCGTGGACTGATTCACAAGTTCCCGAAGAGGAACCGGAAGAAGAGTCGGAACCGGAAGAAGAATCGGAACCGGAAGAAGAATCGGAACCGGATGAAGAAATAGAACCGGTGGGGGAAATAATAAAACGGTTAAGTAAAAGAAAATCCTCAACCAACAGACCAAGGTTAATTATGGTCAATGGTGTTTCCGCCAAGGAAGCAAAATATTGGGAGGATTACCAATTCTCCAATGAATCAGATTCCGACGAGAATTCCGATGATGTTATAGAAATTACCCCAACTGAATTTAAAAAGGCAAAAGAAAATAATAAGGGAAAGGGCATAAAAATAGAGAAATCTAATTCCAACCCCGATGAACTTTATATGTATCGTCAACCCCCGAAGTCCTTAAGTTGTAACAATGACCCGGGAACCTCTAAACCACCAGGTTTTTCTAAACCAATGTGGACAACGACGGCTCGTATTAGGGGAACATCATATATCCCTAGAAACTTGGCAAAACGAACCAAAACCGAAGAAGAAGAAACGAGCGAGTCGGAATAAGATAGTTGTATTCGTGTGGTGTAATATATGTAATATAGTGTTCTTATGCTTTATGATATATGTAAAAATTGCTTGTATTAATAAGTATTTTTTTATGAATCTAACTCTTGTCTATTTTACAGTTTAAAAACACAAAATGGATAGACAACCCAATATTTTAAGAGACCTACCCGGAGACATGATTGATGAAATCTTGTCTAGAGTCGGCCAGAATTCCTCGGCACAACTATTTAAGGCGAGATCAGTTTGTAAGACATTCGAAGAACGTTCCAAGAATGTCTTGGTTTATAAGAGACTTTCGTTTGAAAGATGGGGGATATCACATTGGGAAACCCATAAGTTACGATGTGTTTACTTTGACGCATATATTGCGGGGAACCCAAATGCTATTTTACGCAACGGGTTAAGAAATTATTTTGACTCAATATATCCGAATATTGGACTTCGTGATTTAGAAAAAGCGGCTAACATGCAACATAAAGAAGCATGTTATGCTTACGGATTAGTAATGTTCGCTTCTCACCAAAGTGAGAACAAGAACATCGGGCTACAACTATTAAACAAAACGTTTCCACAAGTGACGGAGTCGGTAATTGGGGTAAGAAATGAGGTTTTTAGATTGTTACGGGACTGTTGGACATTACGTAACCCTCGTCCCTTTGACGACGTTACAACACGCTGTCTTATCAACGGCCATAACGGTTATGTTCCACAAGACCAAGGATGGGAAGTAGTCCTAGTAAAACCAGAATGCATGACTTGTTTCTGGACGTATGAATTACGTGTCTTTATTGCCTTTGCTGAACGACTTGTGTACTAGCTAGAATTATCTTCACAACTATCTTGTATCAAAGTTATTTTGTGCTATATTTCATGCTTTATGTAAAATAAGCGGTATTGTAAGTTTGTAAAATATGGTATAAAAGTTTGAACGCGAAATATTATTATAATCAGTTTTTCATATAGAATTGTAGTAGTTGAATTGTATATTAGCTACTAAGTATGAACTTAACGGGTAGATACTACCCGAATTTAAACTTATAAAATGCTAATATGAAGAAAAAGCTTTTATAAATGAGTACATATTATGCTACGAAATACTATTAACTACTCTTAATATTCTGTATGATTAACTTGTTCCATTTGACTATTTTGAAGGAAATGGCACCGACTACTCGACACACCGTGAATATGAATGAAGAGGAATTCCGTACTTTTCTAGCTTCAAACATAGCCGCAGTATAGGCTGCGCTACATACCAACAATAACCTTGGATCTAGCAGTACAGGAAATCGTGTAGGATGCACCTACAAAGAATTCACTGCCTGCAAACCTTTGGAATTTGATGGAACCGAAGGACCGATCGGATTGAAACGGTGGACCGAGAAGGTCGAATCGGTGTTTGCCATAAGTAAGTGTACTGAAGAGGACAAAGTGAAGTACGCTACGCATACCTTCACAGGTTCTGCGTTAACATGGTGGAATACCTATCTAGAGCAAGTGGGACAAGACGATGCGTACGCACTACCGTGGTCAGCACTCAAGCACTTGATGAACGAGAAGTACCGTCCCAGAACCGAGGTCAATAAGCTCAAGACAGAACTTAGAGGGTTACGAACCCAAGGATTTGATATTACCACGTACGAAAGACGATTCACAGAATTGTGCCTATTGTGTCCGGGAGCATTCGAAGATGAGGAAGAGAAGATCGACGCGTTTGTGAAAGGATTACCGGAAAGAATCCAAGAAGATATAAGTTCA
This sequence comes from Rutidosis leptorrhynchoides, assembly GCF_046630445.1. Classification (NCBI taxonomy): domain Eukaryota; kingdom Viridiplantae; phylum Streptophyta; class Magnoliopsida; order Asterales; family Asteraceae; genus Rutidosis; species Rutidosis leptorrhynchoides. The sequence continues at coordinate 245,737,880 of NC_092343.1, forward strand.
CACGAGCCCGCCTCCATACAACAGGCATGTAGAATGGCTCACAAACTAGTGAACCAGATTGAAGAAAGAATTAAAGAACAGACTGCTGAAGAGGCCAATGTGAAGCAAGTCAAAAGAAAGTGGGAGGAAAACGGTGATAAGAATCACCAATACAACAACAACAGCAATTACAACAATAATCGCAACAATTATCCCAACAATCGCAACATCAATCGCAACTACAACAAACGGCCCAACAATAACAACAACAACAACAGCAACTACAACTACAACAATCATCCCAACAACAATAATAACCGCAACAACAACAACAATCAGAAGCAGCTATGCCAAAGGTGTGAAAAGTATCACTCGGGGTTCTGCACCAAATTTTGCAACAAGTGTAAAAGAAATGGTCATAGCGCGGCGAAGTGTGAGGTCTACGGACCAGGGGTTAATAGAACGAAAGGAACAAATGGTGTCGGAACGAGTAATGGCGGAGCAAGTAGTGTCGGAGTAAGTTATGCCAATGTAGTTTGTTATAAATGTGGAAAACCGGGCCACATTATTAGAAATTGCCCGAACCAGGAGAACACGAATGGACAAGGCCGCGGAAGAGTTTTCAATATTAATGCGGCAGAGGCACAGGAAGACCCGGAGCTTGTTACGGGTACGTTTCTTATTGACAATAAATCTGCTTACGTTTTATTTGATTCGGGTGCGGATAGAAGCTATATGAGTAGAGATTTTTGTGCTAAATTAAGTTGTCCATTGACGCCTTTGGATAGTAAATTTTTACTCGAATTAGCAAATGGTAAATTAATTTCAGCAGATAATATATGTCGGAATCGAGAAATTAAACTGGTTAGCGAAACATTTAAGATTGATTTGATACCAGTAGAGTTAGGGAGTTTTGATGTGATAATCGGTATGGACTGGTTGAAAGAAGTGAAAGCAGAGATCGTCTGTTACAAAAATGCAATTCGCATTATACGAGAAAAAGGAAAACCCTTAATGGTGTACGGAGAAAAGGGCAACACAAAGCTACATCTTATTAGTAATTTGAAGGCACAAAAACTAATAAGAAAAGGTTGCTATGCTGTTCTAGCACACGTCGAGAAAGTACAAACTGAAGAAAAGAGCATCAATGATGTTCCCATTCCAAAAGAATTTCCCGATGTATTTCCGAAAGAATTACCGGGATTACCCCCACATCGATCCGTTGAATTTCAAATAGATCTTGTACCAGGAGCTGCACCAATAGCTCGTGCTCCTTACAGACTCGCACCCAGCGAGATGAAAGAACTGCAAAGCCAATTACAAGAACTTTTAGAGCGTGGTTTCATTCGACCAAGCACATCACCGTGGGGAGCTCCTGTTTTGTTTGTCAAGAAGAAAGATGGTACATTCAGGTTGTGTATCGACTACCGAGAGTTGAACAAACTTACCATCAAGAACCGCTACCCACTACCGAGAATCGACGACTTATTTGATCAACTACAAGGCTCGTCTGTTTATTCAAAGATTGACTTACGTTCCGGGTACCATCAAATGCGGGTGAAAGAAGATGATATTCCAAAGACTGCTTTCAGAACACGTTACGGTCATTACGAGTTTATGGTCATGCCGTTTGGTTTAACTAATGCACCAGCTGTGTTCATGGACCTTATGAACCGAGTGTGTGGACCATACCTTGACAAGTTTGTCATTGTTTTCATTGATGACATATTTATTTACTCAAAGAATGACCAAGAACACAGTGAACATTTGAGAAAGGTGTTAGAAGTATTGAGGAAAGAAGAATTGTACGCTAAGTTTTCAAAGTGTGCATTTTGGTTGGAAGAAGTTCAATTCCTCGGTCACATAGTGAACAAAGATGGTATTAAGGTAGATCCGGCAAAGATAGAAACTGTTGAAAAGTGGGAAACCCCGAAAACTCCGAAACACATACGCCAGTTTTTAGGACTAGCTGGTTACTACAGAAGGTTCATCCAAGACTTTTCCAGAATAGCAAAACCCTTGACTGCATTAACGCATAAAGGGAAGAAATTTGAATGGAATGATGAACAAGAGAAAGCGTTTCAGTTATTGAAGAAAAAGCTAACTACGGCACCTATATTGTCATTGCCTGAAGGGAATGATGATTTTGTGATTTATTGTGACGCATCAAAGCAAGGTCTCGGTTGTGTATTAATGCAACGAACGAAGGTGATTGCTTATGCGTCTAGACAATTGAAAATTCACGAACAAAATTATACGACGCATGATTTGGAATTAGGCGCGGTTGTTTTTGCATTAAAGACTTGGAGGCACTACTTATATGGGGTCAAAAGTATTATATATACCGACCACAAAAGTCTTCAACACATATTTAATCAGAAACAACTGAATATGAGGCAGCGTAGGTGGATTGAATTGTTGAATGATTACGACTTTGAGATTCGTTACCACCCGGGGAAGGCAAATGTGGTAGCCGATGCCTTGAGCAGGAAGTACAGAGAACCCATTCGAGTAAAATCTATGAATATAATGATTCATAATAACCTTACTACTCAAATAAAGGAGGCGCAACAAGGAGTTTTAAAAGAGGGAAATTTAAAGGATGAAATACCCAAAGGATCGGAGAAGCATCTTAATATTCGGGAAGACGGAACCCGGTATAGGGCTGAAAGGATTTGGGTACCAAAATTTGGAGATATGAGAGAAATGGTACTTAGAGAAGCTCATAAAACCATATACTCAATACATCCTGGAACGGGGAAGATGTATAAGGATCTCAAGAAACATTTTTGGTGGCCGGGTATGAAAGCCGATGTTGCTAAATATGTAGGAGAATGTTTGACGTGTTCTAAGGTCAAAGCTGAGCATCAGAAACCATCAGGTCTACTTCAACAACCCGAAATCCCAGAATGGAAATGGGAAAACATTACCATGGATTTCATCACTAAATTGCCAAGGACTGCAAGTGGTTTTGATACTATTTGGGTAATAGTTGATCGTCTCACCAAATCAGCACACTTCCTTCCAATAAGAGAAGATGACAAGATGGAGAAGTTAGCACGACTGTATTTGAAGGAAGTCGTCTCCAGACATGGAATACCAATCTCTATTATCTCTGATAGGGATGGCAGATTTATTTCAAGATTCTGGCAGACATTACAGCAAGCATTAGGAACTCGTCTAGACATGAGTACTGCCTATCATCCACAAACTGATGGGCAGAGCGAAAGGACGATACAAACGCTTGAAGACATGCTACGAGCATGTGTTATTGATTTCGGAAACAGTTGGGATCGACATCTACCGTTAGCAGAATTTTCCTACAACAACAGCTACCATTCAAGCATTGAGATGGCGCCGTTTGAAGCACTTTATGGTAGAAAGTGCAGGTCTCCAATTTGTTGGAGTGAAGTGGGGGATAGACAGATTACGGGTCCGGAGATTATACAAGAAACTACCGAGAAGATCATCCAAATTCAACAACGGTTGAAAACCGCCCAAAGTCGACAAAAGAGCTACGCTGACATTAAAAGAAAAGATATAGAATTTGAAATTGGAGAGATGGTCATGCTTAAAGTTGCACCTTGGAAAGGCGTTGTTCGATTTGGTAAACGAGGGAAATTAAATCCAAGGTATATTGGACCATTCAAGATTATTGATCGTTTCGGACCAGTAGCTTACCGACTTGAGTTACCTCAACAACTCGCGGCTGTACATAACACTTTCCACGTCTCGAATTTGAAGAAATGTTTTGCTAAAGAAGATCTCACTATTCCATTAGATGAAATCCAAATCAACGAAAAACTTCAATTCATCGAAGAACCCGTCGAAATAATGGATCGTGAGATTAAAAGACTTAAGCAAAACAAGATACCAATTGTTAAGGTTCGATGGAATGCTCGTAGAGGACCCGAGTTCACCTGGGAGCGTGAAGATCAGATGAAAAAGAAATACCCGCATATATTTCCAGAAGATTCGTCAACACCTTCAACAGCTTAAAATTTCGGGACGAAATTTATTTAACGGGTAGGTACTGTAGTGACCCGAACTTTTCCATGTTTATATATATTAATTGAGATTGATATTTACATGATTAAATGTTTCCAAAATGTTAAGCAATCAAACTTGTTAAGACTTGATTAATTGAAATATGTTTCATATAGACAATTGACCACCCAAGTTGACCGGTGATTCACGAACGTTAAAACTTGTAAAAACTATATGATGACATATATATGGATATATATATAGTTAACATGATACTATGATAAGTAAACATATCATTAAGTATATTAACAATGAACTACATATGTAAAAACAAGACTACTAACTTAATGATTTTTAAACGAGACATATATGTAACGATTATCGTTGTAAAGACATTTAATGTATATATATCATATTAAGAGATATTCATACATGATAATATCATGATAATATAATAATTTAAAATCTCATTTGATATTATAAACATTGGGTTAACAACATTTAACAAGATCGTTAACCTAAATGTTTCAAAACAACACTTACATGTAACGACTAACGATGACTTAACGACTCAGTTAAAATGTATATACATGTAGTGTTTTAATATGTATTTATACACTTTTGAAAGACTTCAATACACTTATCAAAATACTTCTACTTAACAAAAATGCTTACAATTACATCCTCGTTCAGTTTCATCAACAATTCTACTCGTATGCACCCGTATTCGTACTCGTACAATACACAGCTTTTAGATGTATGTACTATTGGTATATACACTCCAATGATTAGCTCTTAGCAGCCCATGTGAGTCACCTAAAACATGTGGGAACCATCATTTGGCAACTAGCATGAAATATCTCATAAAATTACAAAAATATGAGTAATCATTCATGACTTATTTACATGAAAACAAAATTACATATCCTTTATATCTAATCCATACACCAACGACCAAAAACACCTACAAACACTTTCATTCTTCAATTTTCTTCATCTAATTGATCTCTCTCAAGTTCTATCTTCAAGTTCTAAGTGTTCTTCATATATTTTACAAGTTCTAGTTACATAAAATCAAGAATACTTTCAAGTTTGCTAGCTCACTTCCAATCTTGTAAGGTGATCATCCAACCTCAAGAAATCTTTGTTTCTTACAGTAGGTTATCATTCTAATACAAGGTAATAATCATATTCAAACTTTGGTTCAATTTCTATAACTATAACAATCTTATTTCAAGTGATGATCTTACTTGAACTTGTTTTCGTGTCATGATTTTGCTTCAAGAACTTTGAGCCATCCAAGGATCCATTGAAGCTAGATCCATTTTTCTCTTTTCCAGTAGGTTCATCCAAGGAACTTAAGGTAGTAATGATGTTCATAACATCATTCGATTCATACATATAAAGCTATCTTATTCGAAGGTTTAAACTTGTAATCACTAGAACATAGTTTAGTTAATTCTAAACTTGTTCGCAAACAAAAGTTAATCGTTCTAACTTGACTTTTAAAATCAACTAAACACATGTTCTATATCTATATGATATGCTAACTTAATGATTTAAAACCTGGAAACACGAAAAACACCGTAAAACCGGATTTACGCCGTCGTAGTAACACCGCGGGCTGTTTTGGGTTAGTTAATTAAAAACTATGATAAACTTTGATTTAAAAGTTGTAATTCTGAGAAAATGATTTTTATTATGAACATGAAACTATATCCAAAAATTATGGTTAAACTCAAAGTGGAAGTATGTTTTCTAAAATGGTCATCTAGACGTCGTTCTTTCGACTGAAATGACTACCTTTACAAAAACGACTTGTAACTTATTTTTCCGACTATAAACCTATACTTTTCTGTTTAGATTCATAAAATAGAGTTCAATATGAAACCATAGCAATTTGATTCACTCAAAACGGATTTAAAATGAAGAAGTTATGGGTAAAACAAGATTGGATAATTTTTCTCATTTTAGCTACGTGAAAATTGGTAACAAATCTATTCCAACCATAACTTAATCAACTTGTATTGTATATTATGTAATCTTGAGATACCATAGACACGTATACAATGTTTCGACCTATCATGTCGACACATCTATATATATTTCGGAACAACCATAGACACTCTATATGTGAATGTTGGAGTTAGCTATACAGGGTTGAGGTTGATTCCAAAATATATATAGTTTGAGTTGTGATCAATACTGAGATACGTATACACTGGGTCGTGGATTGATTCAAGATAATATTTATCGATTTATTTCTGTACATCTAACTGTGGACAACTAGTTGTAGGTTACTAACGAGGACAGCTGACTTAATAAACTTAAAACATCAAAATATATTAAAAGTATTGTAAATATATTTTGAACATACTTTGATATATATGTATATATTGTTATAGGTTCGTGAATCAACCAGTGGCCAAGTCTTACTTCCCGACGAAGTAAAAATCTGTGAAAGTGAGTTATAGTCCCACTTTTAAAATCTAATATTTTTGGGATGAGAATACATGCAGGTTTTATAAATGATTTACAAAATAGACACAAGTACGTGAAACTACATTCTATGGTTGAATTATCGAAATCGAATATGCCCCTTTTTATTAAGTCTGGTAATCTAAGAATTAGGGAACAGACACCCTAATTGACGCGAATCCTAAAGATAGATCTATCGGGCCCAACAAGCCCCATCCAAAGTACCGGATGCTTTAGTACTTCGAAATTTATATCATATCCGAAGGGTGTCCCGGAATGATGGGGATATTCTTATATATGCATTTTGTTAATGTCGGTTACCAGGTGTTCACCATATGAATGATTTTTATCTCTATGTATGGGATGTGTATTGAAATATGAAATCTTGTGGTCTATTATTATGATTTGATATATATAGGTTAAACCTATAACTCACCAACATTTTTGTTGACGTTTTAAGCATGTTTATTCTCAGGTGATTATTAAGAGTTTCCGCTGTCGCATACTTAAATAAGGACGAGATTTGGAGTCCATGCTTGTATGATATTGTGTAAAAACTGCATTCAAGAAACTTATTTTGTTGTAACATATTTGTATTGTAAACCATTATGTAATGGTCGTGTGTAAACAGGATATTTTAGATTATCATTATTTGATAATCTACGTAAAGCTTTTTAAACCTTTATTGATGAAATAAAGGTTATGGTTTGTTTTAAAATGAATGCAGTCTTTGAAAAACGTCTCATATAGAGGTCAAAACCTCGCAACGAAATCAATTAATATGGAACGTTTTAAATCAATAAGAACGGGACATTTCAGTATACCCTTCCAAGGTGACACCTTTAAAAACACCTTATCACCCACAACAAACTCTAACGAACGTCGGTGTTTATCGGCATACACTTTCTGTCTTGATTGGGCTTCCTTCAGTCGATTCATAGCTATAGCGACCTTTTCATTAGTCACTCTAACCAACTCAGGTCCTTCAATTAGTTTCTCTCCCGTTTCATTCCAACAAACTGGCGCTCTACACTTTCGACCATAAAGCATCTCAAATGGCGCCATACGGATACTAGCCTGCCAACTATTATTATAGGCAAACTCCACCAAACATAAGTACTCGTCCCAATTTCCCTTCCAATCTAGGGCACACGCTCGAAGCATATCTTCCAAAATCTATATCGTACGCTCAGACTGTCCATCAGTTTGTGGATGAAAAGCAGTACTAAGCTTCAATCGCGTACCCCAAGCTTTCTGTAGCCCCTTCCAAAATCTAGATGTAAATCGAGGGTCACGATCGGATACGATGGACGAAGGGACCCCGTGTAATCTCACAATTTCTTGCTGAAAAAGCTCAGATAGCTTACTTACCGAATAATCCATACGAATAGGCAAGAAATGTGCCGATTTGGTTAATCTATCAATCACCACCCAAATAGCATCGTGCCTTTTCACAGTCTTCGGTAAACCACATACGAAATCCATTGAGATATCATCCCACTTCCACACGGGAATGTCCAACGGCTGCAACAAACCACTAGCACGTTGGTGCTTGATCTTTACTTGTTGACAAGTAAGGCACTTCCCAAAATATCTAGCAACGTCTTTCTTCATGCCACTCCACCAAAAGTGCTGCTTTAAATCCTGATACATTTTGGTCGAACCAGGATGTACTGAAAAAGGTGAGTTATGAGCCTCAAACAATAGAGCCTCACGAAAAGCATCATCATTAGGAACACACAATCGATTCCCACACCAAATAACCCCATCATCATCTTCTCTGAACTCTTTCACTTTACCCTCTTCCAAATTTTGAAACACTGTCCACAAATCCCCATCATCCAATTGAGCCTCTTTTATTCTTGAAATTAAATCGGACTCGAGTTTTAAATTTGCCAACATACCAGATGCTCCTCTCTTACTCAATCCCATATCAAGTCTTTCGAATTCTCGAATGTGAGTAGCCAAACATGAGATACTACCAAATGTCTTTCTACTCAAAGCGTCGGCTACCACATTCGCTTTACCCGGATGGTATTGAATGTTTGCATCATAATCCTTCAATAACTCAAGCCACCTTCGTTGTCTCATATTTATCTCTTTTTGCGTGAATATGTATTTGAGACTCTTGTGATCGGTGAAAACATCACAAGTTTCTCCATAAAGATAATGCCTCCATATTTTCAACGCAAAAATCACAGCAGCTAACTCCAAATCATGAGTAGGATAATTAACCTCATAGGGTTTCAACTGCCTCGAGGCATAAGCAATTACCTTACCATGTTGCATCAAAACACAACCCAAACCATGCTTAGAAGCATCACTATAGATTTGAAAACCCCCACTCCCTAATGGCAATGCAAGAATAGGAGCTGATACAAGTCTTTTCTTTAACTCATCGAAACTCTTTTGTCGTTTCTCGGTCCACACAAATTTTTCCCCTTTCCTTAATAACTTGGTAAGCGGCAAAGCAATCGTCAAAAAACCTTCAACAAATCGTCGATAATAACCAGCTAAACCAAGAAAACTTCGAACCTCAACAACAGAAGTAGGTCTTGACCAATTTATAATAGCCTCAATTTTCGCTGGATCCATCATTATACCCTCAGCCGATACAACATGACCCAGAAAGGCAACTCTTTGCAACCAGAATTCACATTTAGAGAACTTCGCAAACAATTTCTTACTTCGGAGGGTTTCAAGTACAACACGAAGATGATTCTCATGTTCTTCTTTACTCTTTGAGAATACCAAGATATCATCAATGAATACGATCACAAACTTATCCAAATACTCATGGAACACACGGTTCATTAGATCCATGAAAACCGCAGGAGCATTAGTTAATCCAAACGGCATCACTAAAAACTCATAGTGCCCATAACGAGTGCGGAAAGCAGTCTTAGGGATATCTTCTTCTTTAACACGGAGCTGATGATACCCAGACCTAAGATCGATTTTAGAAAAATACTTTGAACCTTGAAGTTGATCAAACAAATCATCAATACGCTGAAGCGGATAACGTTTTCGAATAGTAATACGATTTAACTCGCGATAATCAATGCAAAGTCTCATGCTACCATCATTCTTCTTGACAAACAAAACCGGCGCGCCCCAAGGGGACACACTTGGTCGAATAAAACCACAATCTATCAACTCTTGCAATTGCTCCTTGAGTTCTTACAACTCGAGTGGTGCCATACGATAAGGAGCTTTTGATATCGGTTAGGAACCCGGAATTAAATCAATCGAAAATTCAACTTCACGAACTGGAGGTAAACCCTGTAATTCGTCAGGAAATACATCGGGAAACTCTTGAACAATATCGATATTTTCAAGGGAAGGACTCTCGATAGACAAATTCTGAATCGAAGCTAAATAACCAACACAACCATGTGAAATGAGCTTTTGCGCCTTAAGCACTGAGATAACCTTGATAGACTTTACAGGAAGATCACCATTAAAGACACAATCGGGTATAGAATGATTTCCAAACAAAATCCTCTTAGAATAACAATCGATATTCGTGTGATGGCAAGATAACCAATCCATGCCAAGAATAATGTCAAAGTCATGCATGGTCATAGGAAAGAGATTTGCAGGAAACATGCAGTCATTGAATTCCAAACGACAGTTTTGATACACGCGATCTATAGTTTCAACACTACCCATTGGGGTAGAGATCGTAAATGGAGTAGACAACCAAGTTGGAGACACTTTCAAATATTTCGAGCTCTTAACAGACACAATTGAGTGCGTAGAGCCAGAATCAAACAGAACGAAGAGGGCACAATGGTGTACAAATACATGACCAGTAATAGTACCTAATAATATCAAGAATGAATGAACAAATAACTCAAAGGAAATATTTTTAAAATGAATAGGGATCGAAATATACCTGTAGCGTCAGCAGCCTGAGCAGCAGTCATGGCAAAGACGTGTCCACCAGGAGCTGGCGGAGGAACCCTCGGAACAAACCCAGGTCTAGGATTCTTGCAATCCTTAGCTAAGTGACCAACCTCTCCACAAGCAAAACATGAACCCGCACTACGATAACAAACTCTTCCCGGATGATTCTTTCCACAAGTCCCACACGGTGCGTTGGCATTAACACCACCACTTCCATTACCCCTTTGCTGCCCTTGGGGACGATACACTTGTAATTGACCACGGTTATTATTATTTGGCCCGTTGTCAATCCTTTGCTGATTTCCTCTATTATTTCAATTATTACTACGATACCCTTGGTTCCCAGATTGTTGACCCTGTTTGGTAGTCGGTGCAGGCACAGATCGTAGTGGTTGTGCAATCTTAACCCTCTTGTTCTTACCATCATCATTTTTAGTAGCCAAATACTCGGCTCGCTCCATCTCCAAATTCCGAGCATAATCGGCTGCTTCAGCGACATCAAAACATTTCAAATTAATCATTTTAGAGCTGTAACGCCCATGAATAGCCTATTTGTACTTACGGGCTTGGTCCTCAACAGACCCAGCAGCAGCCCCAATCAAACCCACAAGCCTCAAAAACCTCTTTGTGAAATCATTAATAGACTCATCATTCCCTTGCTTAATATTCGTATACTCCCGAATCACAGCCTCTTTCTCCGCCTCAGAAAAGTACTGACGGAAAAACAACTCTTTAAAATCAACCCAATCTAATGAATCCTCAAAATCGATACCCCCTTTCGCTTGTCTCAAAGTGATCCACCAACGCTGAGCATCCCCCTCTAGTTTATAAACAGCCAATGGAACCCAAAATCTCTCTTCACAATCAAGCACTCGGTAAATCTTCTCAATGTGAGTGATTCAATTCTCAGCTTCCACAGGAGTACTAGCAGTGCTGAATGACAAAGGACGTTGTTTTTGAAACCGTCCTAGCCAAACATGAATAGCATCTCCCGTTACAGTTTTATCCTCCTTATATTCATCCTCTTCTTCATGCTTAAAAGTCTCACCACCTTGCTTACGCATCGCGTCAATAGCTTGAGCTACAATGTTGGGTAACAAATTCGTGATAGTTTGGTTTATCTTGTTTTCTACTTCTTCCTCAGACATTCCTTTTCTTTTTGGTGCCATCTACGAACGAGATGAGGATTAATGGTTACAATTAGTACGAAGAATAACAAAAGAATATTCAAAGTGGAACAAGAATGTTGAAGCGGAAGGAAAATCCTAACCCGAAAGTCTACCCAAATCTCACAGGTCATAACTTAGGTTTAAAGTTTCTACAGGAGGGAACCTAAGCTCTGATACCATCTGTAAAGACCCTAATCTTACGAATGCCAATACATATAAATAAAGGTAACTTAAAAGATAAATGAGCGTTATTCTTATTCGAATTCAAACCATAGTTCAAACCAAAGTTGACAAACTTATTCAAAAGTACTACTAAACCAAAATAAGCTACTAAATCTTGAAGGAAATCTCTAAGGCAAGGTGCTAAGTTCACTCCACTCTACACTTTTCCCTCGTTCCCGACGCCCCCTTGATTACCTGTCGTATAAGAAGGAAAACAAAGAATACGACTGAGCCAAAGCCCAGTGAACGGATATAACGAATAACGGAGTATAGTATGACATGCAAAATTTTATATTCAAAACGAACTTATTTTAAAAATAACTTAGTTGCAAAACAAAGCGCGAATATGTATAGATCCACAATACCATATATCATGATGCAAATTTCATAAAATAATGCACTAAGAGTCAAAACAAATATGTACAAAGTATCAAAATGAAATCATAGGGTAGCTACTCCACTAATCATCCATATCGGTGACATTTTGTATGACACTACGATGAACGTACACCGTCAAAACTAAATCCTAGGATCGATCCATACGCCTCCTATCAAAATATAAAAACAAATACAAAGAGCTCGTACCACCACCGGGTAATCAAAAGGAGACGCCGTAGATATAACAAAATACACCGCTACGGTCGATGCCACATTATCGGTGTCACAATAATGCGCTCATGGGACCTCCATGAATAGGTTACTCTTAGGCACATTTTAAGAAATCGTTTTTACCGACTTATGATTACGAATTTAAAAATACTTTTAAAGTGATCAAAGGACTTTAATCTTTAAAAATGGTTAATATAGTGAACCAAAGTATTAAACGTTTGACCAAATACTTGATGAAATATTTTATAAAATGATATGTCGTATTAGTTTAAAATCACGTGTCAACTCAACCATTCGGTCTAACTTTTGTCAAAAGTCATGCTACATTATATTTTAGCCCTTTACGAATTATCAACTCAAACGGGACATGTAAAGCCACGTGGAATGAGGGACACTCGATACGAATCACCGTACCACTCGCCCTACACACACACGTTCATTACCGGGCAGTTTGGAAACGTTTCGGGGCTGTTTTCGGGCTGTTCGGGACTGATTCTGAAACTGATTTCGTGACAAATTTCGGACAGCAATTTCGCGACAGTTTCAGCTGTTTCGCGACAGTTTCAGACTATTTCGCGACACCTTGGGACTGTTTTGTGACAGTTTCAGGGGCTGATTTCGGGGCTGTCCGGAACAGTTTTCGGGACCAATTTCGGGGCTGTTTTGGTTGGATTTTTGAGACACGGTTTTGGCACAATTTACAAACACCAAAGTATTATGATTCCTCAATTAACAAACATAATTAGCAACCTCGTTAGTACATCCAAAATGAGAAAAACATAACACATTTCAAAGGCTAATAGACAAACAATTTTAAACAAGCATGTCATACAATAATACTTATACAATTCGAAACAAAGTTTTGAGAGGAAAGATTTACCGAAACGATCCTAGAACCACCTAGAATATCCGTACCTTATGTTGAATGAAGAAGTTCCAAGAACAATAGAACACCACGAAAGAATGCGATCACCGAGCCAAATCTAAGGAACACACACGTATGAGTACAAAATGCATTCAAATAGGGAGTATGTAATATCCTTTATTTAGTAGTATTACCATACGATTCTTATATGTTTATTTCAATCCAAATAGTTGTATGAGTTTTATACTAACGGTTTAGTTAGACTACCATATATTATTATTATGACTTTCAATTTCAAGTTGTTTGTAACATACAAATTTTAAGACTCAAAAGTTCCACTATCTTGGTTGAAAATATGGACTCCAATATCGGTTTCTATCTCCCTTCTATATTATAAATATGGATATCCACCCAAGTTTATACTATCGTTTCATTTTTAAATTCTTCACGTTTAGCAAATTACATCTTATCAGATTTTAGTATGTTAATATTAATAGTGGTCACATGTCTCTTTATAGTCGATAGATTTACACATCTATGGCTAAACCTCAATGCCCATTAATTCTTATTTACAACTTTATAAGTACGCGTATCAATTTATAAGAAGAACAGAGACCCTAAAAATTTGTACACTTTTCAATAAGCTCTTTTTTAATCATTTATTGATGCCCATAGTTTAATATGTGTACTTTACTTTGCAACAGATACGAGTAATCAGTATATTTATACATATGGGGATTACACATATGGAGAAAATAAAATAATAGTCTCATTATTAAAAAGGTAATTATATGTGTGAAATTATCACTTTGATGTACTAGTCACATATTTACGCTTACATATAAGTTTAAAATACTCCTTTAATAAACATATGTCTACAAGTTGTTTATGATCAATATTCACAAAGATACCCATTTGTACCCAAAATCTTAACAACTCATCTTCATTATAATCAAAGTGATATGTAGTCAATCTAAACCAATAAGTTGATTAAGATAGCCAATAAAAATTTATACATCAATAATAAAGATGATGGTTAGTAGTTACCTCTAAAACGTGATTGTGTTAGGACCGAAAATAGACCCGCAAATACTTTGTATCTTCTTTGAATTTTCTATTGTCTTCCTCTTAAAATTATGATGGATTGTAGTAAGTTAAATTGCTATCAACTTGATGAATATTTCATTTGGTTTTGTAAAGAAATTTCTAAATGGATGATACTTGTAGATATATAACTCCATGAGACCTATCCTATTCCTTTTTAATAAATGTTGGCATTTCAAATTCTATGTAAGTTACTAGCATTTGACAATTTTAATTAATCCATGTCTAACATAATACCATTTGTGTTTGTATATATGTTCTTAATATTAGTAGTTGAGATATTTTGTTATTAATTTACTAATCAACTCATATAACACTAATTACATATGTTTCAATCTTATATATTATCTTAATCTTAATTTGGGTATTATAGTTTGTAACAATGATTTAATACTAATTATGATTTTTTTTAAATTGTTTTAGTTTTGTAGGATATTACATACTTGACCTCTATATGCTACATTTTACAAAAATTGCATTCGTTTTTAAAAGACAAACTTGCTTTACATCGAAAGTTGACGACACGCATACCATTTCATAAAATATCCAACTATAATTGACTTAATAATAATCTTGATGAACTCAACGACTCAAATGCAACGTCTTTTGAAATATGTCATGAATGACTCCAAGTAATATCTTTAAAATGATCAAAATGCACAGCGGAAGATTTCTTTCGTACCTGAGAATAAACATGCTTTAAAATGTTAACCAAAAGGTTGGTGAGTTCATTAGTTTAACATAAATAATCATTTCCATCATTTTAATAGACCACAAGATTTCATATTTCCATTTCTCATAACATACGTCCCATGCATAGAGACAAAAATATCATTCATATGGATTGAACACCTAGTAATCGACATTCACAATATGCATATAAGAATATCCCCATCATTCCGGGATCCTCCTTCGGACATGATATAAATTTCGAAGTACTAAAGCATCTGGTGCTTTGGATGGGGCTTGTTGAGCCCGATAGATCTATCTTTAGAGTTCGCGTCAATTAGGGTGTCTGTTCCCTAATTCTTAGATTACCAGACTTAATAAAAAGGGCATATTCGATTTCGATCATTCAACCATATAATGTAGTTTTGATTACTTGTGTCTATTTCGTAAAAACATTTATAAAAATTGCGCATTTATTCTCAGTCCCAAAAATATAAAGAGTAAAAGGGAGCAAATGAAACTCACCTAATGTATTTTGTAATAAAAATACATATGACGACATTGCAAAAAAGTAGGGTTGGCCTCGGATTCACGAACCCTCCCAAAAAGAAATGCTTCAAACGGGACTCGAACTCGAGACCTCTCGCTCACCCATAACACTCCTAACCATTCCAGCAAATTCATTTTTCTGATAAAACCCATGGTCAATTTTATTTAACCATTACCGTAATAATAGATATAGTGAGTTCTTGTTTTAGTCCATGATTAATTCGGCCCAACAGGCCCAATAAACAAAATCCATTTAATCAACCCGGTAATTATAGCCCAACTTTGTTAAGTGATACATTTATCTTCATCATTCAAAAAGAAACAAAAAAAACAAAAAAACAAAAAAAAAGAAACAGCAGAAATAGCTGTATACGCGAAAGGAAAAAAAATTTAAATAAATAAACTCAAGATTTGTTTTGGTTTTAGACTTGAGTTTGAAATGGAATTAAATCGGGTGCAGGGTTCTTGATTAACAGAACAGATGAAGAAAAAAAATATATTCGAATAGCAGTATAAAAAATATCACGAAGAACACTCCAAAACTCAAACATTGATTTTGAATTCAGAGACGTTTTAGACTACGACTTCTAAATGAAATACGTTTTAAATTGTTCCTGAAAACTTTCCCCATCATCAATTTAACTTAAAACATTATAATGAATTCGAATTTTGCCACGAATCATTCGTTTGACTTTTTAAAACGTATCTTTGACTCCGAAATTTGAGTTCAATAAAAGGAATTGAAACTAGAGATTTTGCAGATTGTTCGAGTAATAGAATCCTAACAAAACTACATTCATAGATTTTGGAAATTAAAACGAAATCGGGTTATTGATAAAAAGGTCACACGTACATGGGTGTTCATGTATTTCTTTGAATTATTGGTTCTTTTTTTTTATTAAACAGACAAGCATAACACATATATATAATAAAAATGTTCGATGTCAAAAATCTGAAACAAAAATTATGATTGGATCGTTTTTGTAATATAGTGATGGTGAAGATGGATTTGAAGTCACGGGTGAGCAGAGAGCAGGGACAAAAGAACAAAAAAATAACAATCTGATTGTATATATGCAAATATATCTATCTTTATCTCTTATATTTAATTTAATATAATTAATTATTAAATATTAAATATCTTAATAATAATACTTATTAATTTTGTTAATAATAATAATAAAACACTAATAACATAATAATAATAATAATAATAATAATAATAATAATAATAATAATAATAATAATAATAATAATAATAATAATAATAATAATAATAATAATAATAATAATAATAATGTTAATGATAAAAATAATGATAATTGTTATTACTTGATAATTTTAATAATGATATTTGAAATTATATAATGATAATATTTAACAACATTGGTAATGATATTAATAAAGATAACACCAATAATATTGATGTAACAAATTATGTTTAACCAAATCTCATCTCTATATAATAAAATAATATAAATAATACTACTTATAATAATATTAATGATTTTGATGATAATGGTAAGGGTACCTAATAATAATAAAGATGTACCAAGTTACATGTATCACCTTTTATATCTATATATGTATTAAAGATAATAATATTACTAATACTAATATTAATAATAGTAATGAAAGTAATAACAGTTATAGTTTAACTTGTAATTTAATACATTAATATTACATATTACTAATTTTGTAATATCACATAATAAATATAGTGTTTATATCTTTCATATATATATATATATATATATATATATATATATATATATATATATATATATATATTTATTTACAAACAATAGTTCGTGAATCGTCGGTAATGGTCGAATGATAATTGAATATATGAACATAGTTTCAAAGTTTTCGACACTCAACATTACAGACTTTGCTTATCTTGTCGAATCATATAAAGATTAAGTTTAAATTTGGTCAGAAATTCCCGGGTCATCAAACGAATCAAACTTTGGAAGATATGTTACGCGCGTGCATTATCGATTTTGGTGGTAGTTGGGACGAGCACTTACTTTTTGTGGAATTCTCGTTCAATAATAGTTATCATACTAGTATTGGGATGCCACCTTATGAGATGCTTTATGGGCGTAGGTGTCGAACCCCGATTTGTTGGGGGTGAAGTAGGACAAAAGGAAATCGGGAGTACCGATTTGGTTTTTGAAACGAATAGCAAGATTGATGTGATTCGAGAGCATTTGAAAAAGGCTCAAGATAGTCAAAAGTCGTATGCCAACAAACGTAGACGAACGATCGAATTTCAAGAAGGTGACATGGTGATGCTTAAGGTTTCGCCATGGAAAGGTATTATTCGATTCCGGAAACGAGGAAAGTTAGCTCCTTGGTTTATTGGACCATTTAAGGTTTTAGCTCGTGTTGGTGAAGTCGCGTATCCTTTGGAATTACCCGAAGAGCTTGCGGGGATCCATAACACATTTCATGTTTCCCATCTCCGTAAGTGTCTTGCGGATGATTCATCTTGGGTGCCATTAGACGAGATTGAGTTAAATAATAAGTTAGAGTATATCGAGGAACCGATTGTAATACTCGATGAGAAGGTCAAAAGGTTGAGACATAAAGAGGTTAGGACTTTTAAAGTTCAATGGCGTCGTAGTAAGGGTTCCGAGTTTACTTAGGAGGCCGAAGAGTTTGTGTTGGTTTATCTTCCTTCTTGTCATGCAGCTTGGATCGCGAGGACGCGCTCCGATTCAAGTGGGGGAGAGTTGTAACATCCCGTTTTCCCATACGTATCGAAAGGTACCTACTTAATCATTTGTACGTCTATAACTCGTTAGCTTATGCGTAAATGTACGAATATATGTGTATATATATATGTGTATACTTTATAATGTGTGCATATATATATATATATATATATATATATATATATATATATATATATATATATATATATATATATATATATATATATATATATATATATATATATATATATATATATATATATATATATATATAAGTTTAAACATGGGTTTTGTTAGCATTAAGTCTTGTGAGACTATTGTGGAAGGCTAGGTGAATATAGGAAGTGGGTTTGGATTGTACAAATTAAATAACATCGAAAATTGTTTAAGATGGTCAAGCTGTTCAGATGCAGCCTTAAGCCGCGCCGCGGCAAATGGGTCCGCGCCGCGGCATATAAAGCAAACCTGGATCAGGGAATGGATTAAGAAGGGTCTATTTTCCCTTTATGTGTCGCGCCGCGACGATTGAGTCCGCGCCGCGACAGTTCTGCTGGACTGGTGTCGGACTTAGCTCATTTTAAGGGGTTTTAAGGAGCAAAATGGTAAATTGACATGTGGATCTGATGGGAGCATTAACTCTCCACCACATATTCATTTATTTCATTTCGTTTTCCATTTTCTTTCCAATTTCTCTCCCAAAACACAAAACCCACTTAGTTTAATCTTGTGATTTGGAGTTGGAGATTTGTGAATCAAACCTAGGAGCGAGATTTAAAGTTGTTCTCCTTGTTACTAGCTACGAGAAGATAGTCTTGGTAAGTTCTAACTTTATGTTTTAAGTTTTAATTGGTTAAAGGCTAGGGTTTGGGTTACTAGAGATTTGTATGACCCATTTGAGGGTAAAATGGGTGAGTTTGGGTTATGTTGTTGTAATGAAACCCTAAAAGCCACAATCTAGGGTTTTGGCATTATGATTTGGGGTTGTAAGTGTTAATTGGTGTTGTTAGTCACTAATGCGCTTTAAGATTTATGAAAGAGGTGTTAATGGGTAAGTTTGACTTGATTACGAGTCTAAGTAAAATAAAATGGGACAAAATGAACTAGTTGACCTAATTAGATGAAATGGGTATGGATTACCCTAAGTTTTGTGTTAATTGAAGTTAATAGACTTTAATTCACTAGTCTTAGTGGTTAAAGTCGAGTCTTGGCCATTTATGGGCGGTTGCGAGTAGTTGAGTAATTTAATGCAAATTGGGTCATTAAATGCTCAAGTGGGAGTATTGTTGTTAATCCCACTAGTTGTGAAATTGAATGTGCACTTAATGATTTAGGTACATTGCGTTGAAGCTCGGAAGTGCTAAATCATCATCCTTGTGACAAGGTAAGTGGAATAATTATACGTTCATGTATATGGCGTGTTTATTTATGAATGTTATGGTATGAACCATGTGCCGGTAGTGCCATAACTTGTATGTGACGGATATAGGATGTGAACCACGTGCCGGTAGCATCGAGTGTGAACCACGTGCCAGTAGCACTATAAAGTGAGGCGTGAACCACGTGCCGGTAGCGTCAAAGTGTGAACCATGTGCCGGTAGCACTATAAAAGAGTGAGACTCAAATGCGTATGGTGTGAACCACGTGTGTGATGACCCGTCCTAATCCATCCGTACGAAGTCCACATCGATTATAAACGATTCACAACAGTTGATTACATCGCGAGGTACTTGACCTCTATATGATACATTTTACAAACATTGCATTCATTTTTAAAAGACAACTTTCATTTTATCGTAAGTTGACAGACATGCATACCATTTCATAATATATCTAATCTATAAATAACTTAATAATAATCTTGATGAACTCGACGACTCGAATGCAACATCTTTTGAAATATGTCATAAATGACTCCAAGTAATATCTCTAAAATGAGCAAATGCACAGCGGAAGATTTCTTTCATACCTGAGAATAAACATGCTTTAAAGTGTCAACCAAAAGGTTGGTGAGTTCATTAGTTTAACATAAATAATCATTTCATAATTTTAATAGACCACAAGATTTCATATTTCCATTTCTCATAAACATACGTCCCATGCATAGAGACAAAAATATCAATTATATGGATTGAACACCTGGTAACCGACATTCACAATATGCATATAAGAATATCCCCATCATTCCGGGATCCTCCATCGGACATGATATAAATTTTGAAGTACTAAAGCATCCGGTAATTTGAATGGGGCTTGTTGGGCCCGATAGATCTATCTTTAGAGTTCGCGTCAATTAGGGTGTCTGTTCCCTAATTCTTAGATTACCAGACTTAATAAAAAGGGGCATATTCGATTTCGATCATTCAACCATATAATGTAGTTTTGATTACTTGTGTCTATTTCGTAAAAACATTTATAAAAATTGCGCATGTATTCTCAGCCTAAAAATATAAAGGGTAAAAAAAGGTAAATGAAACTCACTATACTGTATTTTGTAGTAAAAATACATATGACGGCATTGATCAAGTGTAGGGTTGGCCTCAGATTCACGAACCTATATCATTTGTATATATATTAAAACATATAATGAACATGTAATGGAATTCAGACTAGGTTATATTTATTAATTGATTAAAATAGTAATGTATTTATTATTTCCAATGTTACATATATCTACATATGTTATTTTTATATTAAAATAGTAAATTAGATATACTTATGATATATGTAATAAATATATTTCTATCTAAATATCTTTTGTTCGTAAAAATAATAATTTTAATGATACTAAAATAATTTGTAATAATAATAATAATAATAATAATAATAATAATAATAATAATAATAATAATAATAATAATAATAATAATAATAATAATAATAATAATAATAATAATAATAATAATAATAATAATAATAATAATAATAATAATAATAATAATAATAATAATAATAAGAAAAATGGACTACCTTTAAAGAGTGAGTTTTCTAAAAAAAAAATGCCTCAATCCGGGCTCGAACCCTTAACCTCTCGCTAACACAGAACTCAAACCAACCATTCCACCATTTCAGTTTTTCTGAAATAATACTAACTTACTATTAATTTAACCAATGTTCCGGTTTCATCACCCCTTCATATTTCTATAATTTGGCCCAGCTTTTCTTTTGGCCCAAGAACTAAGCCCGATCCAACATCATTTATGGGTTGTCTGGTACTTTCAAACACACAATAACATAAATAAAGTATGATCTACATAAGCATCATCCTTTCAACTTGCTATCTCTTTTTTATTTTTATTTTTTTTATTTCCTTCGTTCATCATCCTTTCAACTAATTATTATCATCATCATTTATCATTATCAACTTAAACTCGCCAATATCATCTCATCTTAATGCATCATTTTTATCATAATCGTCTTCCAAAATCACAACCATAATCATGATCGTTATACTCTATCATCAATCACAATTTCGTCCACTGTTTCGTTATCAATACTAATACTAATCGATATCATCATTTATATCATAGTCATTCGGTTATCATCATAATACATCACTACCATAAACATCACCCTATAAACTTATGATCCTCATTATCTTTATTGATATCTAATCTATATCATCATAACCACTTATCCATGATTATAATCATAAATCATCTTTATCGTCATATTACTATCATCATCATCACGATCATACCTCATTATCCTACTCATCATCATCTACATCTATTATTCTCTTGCCATTGTATTTTAAAAGAAATGAAATATCACGAAAAAGGAAATGAATTCGTGACTTAGGTAAAAGGACCCGGTTCACTTTACCTTTTGCCTTTATTTCATATCATACTCTATTATTGTATTAAAATTCCTTCTTGTACCCACTAGCGAATAATTTATCGAGTGGGGTAATCTTGAGTTGTAAATGGTCGGTCCTATAGAAAGAATATCATGCAAAAGTATTTTAATCCATAACTTTCTTGTAGGTTGCATATTTAAAATTTATGTAGGGTTAGTGGTTTAAACCTCAAGTAGGGAATGCCAAGTAGTAATGATCGAGCTGTAAAGCATCAATAACCAATAATAAAATGATTGTGTTTGTGTGTGTTAAGAAATTGGATAGTAGTGTCAAAAACCGTGAGCAATTCTGCAGCAATACTCGGGGATTTTAAGTGTTGTAGTAGTGACGTTTTGGGTTGAAATTTGGGTCTCGGTTATCAACTAGAATAAGAAACAGGTAGTTGTAACATATAGGGGTGATTTTCATATCGTTGGTGGTTATTGTGGTTGTGAGTTGACGAGGGTTTGAACTAGTGATGGTTAAATGGGTTGGTGATTCAAGAGGAGAGTGGTTGTCGATCAAAGGAGATGATGACTTATTCAAACTAAGACATCGAGTTGTAGTAACAAACAATAAACATTCATACAAGAATGAGGTGATGCGTTTAGTGGCGGTTTACCTTGGTGTTTGTGGTTAAGTAGAAACGTAAAAAGAGAAGGCTGTAGCGGATTTGATTTGGCTTTGTTTCGTTGGCTTCTTCATTTGATTGTTTAGAACGAGCAACCCATTGTAGCATTTTAATTTACTCGTTCATAAGCAAATGAGTATAGAGATTGATTGATGTATGGATTAAAAGAAGATTTGAGGGTTTGATAGAGAAAGAGAACTTGAATATAAATAACATAAGTGTGTGTTTATGTGTTTGGTTAGTTAATTAGGTTTGATCACCCATAAGTGAGTTTGAAGAAATAGAATATATCACAGTATCAATATGATACTTTACAGAAAGTGTGAGGGATGTGTTTGTGGGGTTGATGATCGACAGAGAATCAATCAGATGCGAAAGATGAAGAAAAAGAATTAAAGGTAGATGGAGACTGCTAACAACATTTGTCTGTATTGATTTTAATATCAATAATCAAAGATAGTGAATGCAAATCACCCACAGTTTTATTAATGTTATAAAACTGAATTTTTGATTCTTATGAATCCGTATAGATTAATAATAATATTGATAATTTTAATAATAATAATACAAATACTACTAATAATAATAGTATTAATAATAATGATAATAATATCAATAATTCTAATAATAATAATAATTATATTAATAATAATAATAAATACTCATGATACTACTCGTCATAAGATGACAATTTTAATAAGTTTAATAATAATCATAATAAAAATGATAATAATAATATTATTAATAATTCTAATAATAACACTACTTTTAAAAATATTAATACCATTAATTATAATAATAATATTAATGATAATATTATAACAATTTTTACATATTTATTTGTAGCAGCTAAATCATAATTTATTTCAAATTATATTATATATATTTAAATATATATGTATTTATTTACAAATAGTTGTTCGTGAATCGTCGGGAATAGTCAAAGGTCAAATGATCTTATTAAAGTAGTTCAAAAATTTGGAGACTCAACATTACAGACTTTGTTTATCGTGTCAGAATCATATAAAGATAAAAGTTTAAATTTGGTCAGAAATTTTCGGGTCGTCACAACGTGCCAGTAGCACCATAGCGTCATGGTTAACCATATTTTGTTGTGATCGTTTAGCCTTATATATATATAAATATATGGTGTGAGTATATGCTAATGAGATTTGGTGTCAATGTACGACTTGTTGGTATTTCGGGTATGATTGACTTGCTATGTGAGTTACATGTTCGTGCGAGGTATTTGGTATTTGTGATTGCAAATAGATGGGTTATATATATGTATGTATAACTATTGCATTCACTAATCATTGCTTACCCTCTCGTTGTTTACCATTTTTATAGGTTCCGGCTTGGACAAGGGTAAGGTGTGACGACCCGGAAATTTCCGACCAAATTTAAACTTAATCTTTATATGTTCCAACACGATAAGCAAAATCTGTTAAACGGAATCTCAAAATTTTTGAACTGTTTACATGGAATCAATTACCCTTTGTAAATAGATACATGTATTTGTAAATAGATATATGTATATTTAAATATGTATATATAGATATATTTTAATTTTAATTTGAAAAAGAATTTAAAATAAAATATGATGTAATGAGAAATATTATTAAATATAAATATATACAAATATATATATATATATATATATATATATATATATATATATATATACATACATACATGAATATAAAATTTTAAATATATAAGATTAAATATTAAATTTATTTGAAGATAACTGTGTATTTAACTGTGCTTGATAGCCAACCTTCCTATCAACTGGTACTAATAGAATATATGTACTCTATATGTTTTTATACATATAGATGTAGTGACTCTCTTGTTTATTATTAAGTTCTTTTCCTTTTTGTTCCAAATAAATTAGTATCGTTCATAAACTTTGGTATTATAAATTTACTTATAATTAAAATTCAATCATCCGTCTAGACTTTCATATATACATATAAGTGGATATAATTGATATACATGGACATACATACAGATGTAGATATGTGGAGAATAGCTAAACCAATAACTAATCATTTCAATCACAAACCAACAAAAACCCATGGCATCTATTTCTAATTCAATCGACAAATTCATGCATCCTATTAATATCTTTATTATCTTCTTATCTTCTTACAATTGGACTTCATTCTTTAAGCATCATCATCCACTATCAAATTCCATTATTTTCTTTTTAGTTAGCCATCTCAATCAAACCCACTATTGTTAATATATTGTATACACATGCATAAGAAATTCATAGGAAATTTACAACTCTTCTTCTGCTTATTTTCATACATCTTTTCCTTAATATATATATATATATATATATATATATATATATATATATATATATATATATATATATTTATACAAGTACGTACAGAGGAGAGGAAGGAACCCAAAAGGAAAGCATTCCTCAACATGTAAACCACTCCACCTTCATCACTTTAATAAATTCATCATCTACTCACCTTCACGACACCATCCCACCATTGTGAAGTCATCACCGGTACCATCCCCGGCCATCATCAACCAAACACACCAAGTGGTCTATTTTGAAATGTCCCGTTCTTATTGATTAAAAACGTTCCAAATTAATTGATTTCGTTGTGAGGTTTTGACCTCTATATGAGACGTTTTTCAAAGACTGCATTCATTTTTAAAACAAACCATAACCTTTATTTCATCAATAAAGGTTTTAAAAAGCTTTACGTAGATTATCAAATAATGATAATCTAAAATATCCTGTTTACACACGACCATTACATAATGGTTTACAATACAAATATGTTACAACAAAATAAGTTTCTTGAATGCAGTTTTTACACAATATCATACAAGCATGGACTCCAAATCTAGTCCTTATTTAAGTATGCGACAGCGGAAGCTCTTAATAATCACCTGAGAATAAACATGCTTAAAACGACAACAAAAATGTTGGTGAGTTATAGGTTTAACCTATATATATCAAATCATAATAATAGACCACAAGATTTCATATTTCAATACACATCCCATACATAGAGATAAAAATCATTCATATGGTGAACACCTGGTAACCGACATTAACAAGATGCATATATATAAGAATATCTCCATCATTCCGGGACACCCTTCGGATATGATATAAATTTCGAAGTACTAAAGCATCCGGTACTTTGGATGGGGTTTGTTAGGCCCAATAGATCTATCTTTAGGATTCGCGTCAATTAGGGTGTCTGTTCCCTAATTCTTAGATTACCAGACTTAATAAAAAAGGGCATATTCGATTTCGATAATTCAACAATAGAATGTAGTTTCACGTACTCGTGTCTATTTTGTAAATCATTTATAAAACCTGCATGTATTCTCATCCCAAAAATATTAGATTTTAAAAGTGGGACTATAACTCACTTTCACAGATTTTTACTTCGTCGGGAAGTAAGACTTGGCCACTGGTTGATTCACGAACCTATAACAATATATACATATATATCAAAGTATATTTAAAATATATTTACAACACTTTTAATATATTTTGATTTTTTAAGTTTATTAAGTCAGCTGTCCTCGTTAGTAACCTACAACTAGTTGTCCACAGTTAGATGTACAGAAATAAATTGATAAATATTATCTTGAATCAATTCACGACCCAGTGTATACGTATCTCAGTATTGATCACAACTCAAACTATATATATTTTGGAATCAACCTCAACCCTGTATAGCTAACTCCAACATTCACATATAGAGTGTCTATGGTTGTTCCGAAATATATATAGATGTGTCGACATGATAGGTCGAAACATTGTATACGTGTCTATGGTATCTCAAGATTACATAATATACAATACAAGTTGATTAAGTTATGGTTGGAATAGATTTGTTACCAATTTTCACGTAGCTAAAATGATAAAAATTATCCAATCTTGTTTTACCCATAACTTCTTCATTTTAAATCCGTTTTGAGTGAATCAAATTGCTATGGTTTCATATTGAACTCTATTTTATGAATCTAAACAGAAAAAGTATAGGTTTATAGTCGGAAAAATAAGTTACAAGTCGTTTTTGTAAAGGTAGTCATTTCAGTCGAAAGAACGACGTCTAGATGACCATTTTAGAAAACATACTTCCACTTTGAGTTTAACCATAATTTTTGGATATAGTTTCATGTTCATAATAAAAATCATTTTCTCAGAATAACAACTTTTAAATCAAAGTTTATCATAGTTTTTAATTAACTAACCCAAAATAGCCCGCGGTGTTACTACGACGGCGTAAATCCGGTTTTACGGTGTTTTTTGTGTTTCCAGGTTTTAAATCATTAAGTTAGCATATCATATAGATATAGAACATGTGTGTAGTTAATTTTAAAAGTCAAGTTAGAAGGATTAACTTTTGTTTGCGAACAAGTTTAGAATTAACTAAACTATGTTCTAGTGATTACGAGTTTAAACCTTCGAATAAGATAGTTTTATATATATGAACCGAATGATGTTATGAACATCATTACTACCTCAAGTTTAGTAGGTAAACCTACTGGAAGTGAAAAGAAATGATCTAGCTTCAAAGGATCTTGGATGGCTTGAAAGTTCATGAAGTAGGATCATGACACAAAAACAAGTTCAAGTAAGATTTTTACTCGAATTAAGATAGTTTATATTTATAGAAATTGAATCAAAGTTTGAATATGAATATTACCTTGAATAAGAAAGATAACCTATTGTATATAACAAAGGTTTCTTGATTTTAGATGATTACTTGGAATGGATTAGAAAGCTTGGAAGTAAATTAGTAAACTTGAAGAAATTTTTGAAGTGTTCTTGAAGTGTTCTTCCTATGATGATTATAGCTTGATTCTTGAAGTGATTTTTGATGAAGATGATGATTAACTACTGGAAAAATACGTTCATAATAGTGTGTGTGTGTTGAGAGAGAATTAGAAAGAGAATTGGAAGTGAAATAGAGTGAATGATGAGTGGTAATTGGTGAGTGGTGAGTGGGGTTAAAAGGAGTTCTAGTTAGTTGACTAGCTCATGGTAGAAGTTAAAATTGATTAGTCATACATGACATAATCAAGAGTGGAATCCCATGCTAGTTCCTATTGGTATATACTCATAGTAAGTACGTTTTGAAGCTGTGTATAATACGGATAAGAATACGACTAGAATTCTTGATGAAAGAAAAGAATGGAAAAGTAACTGTAACCATTTTTGTTAAGTATGAGTGTTTTTATATATGTCTTGAAGTCTTCCAAAAGTATTTTAATACATCTAAATAAACTACATGTATATACATTTTAACTGAGTCGTTAAGTCATCGTTAGTCGTTACATGTAAGTGTTGTTTTGAAACCTTTAAGTTAACGATCTCAATTAATGTTGTTAACCCATTGTTTATTATATCTAATGAGATATTAAATTATTATATTATCATGATATTATGATATATTAATATATCTTAATATGATATATATACATTTAAATGTCGTTACAACGATAATCGTTACATATATGTCTCGTTTCGAAATCCTTAAGTTAGTAGTCTTGTTTATATGTATATAACTCATTGTTAATATACTTATGGAGATACTTACTTATCATAATCTCATGTTAACCATATGTATATCCATATATATATCGTCACGTCGTTTTTACAAGTTTTAACGTTCGTGAATCGCCGGTCAACTTGGGTGGTCAATTGTCTATATGAAACATATTTCAATTAATCAAGTCTTAACAAGTTTGATTGCTTAACATGTTGGAAACATTTAATCATGTAAATATCAATCTCAATTAATATATATAAACATGGAAAAGTTCGGGTCACTACAGTACCTACCCGTTAAATAAATTTCGTCCCGAAATTTTAAGCTGTTGAAGGTGCTGACGAATCTTCTGGAAATAGATGCGGGTATTTCTTCTTCATCTGATCTTCACGCTCCCAGGTGAACTCGGGTCCTCTACGAGCATTTCATCGAACCTTAACAATTGGTATCTTGTTTTGCTTAAGTCTTTTAACCTCACGATCCATTATTTCGACGGGTTCTTCGATGAATTGGAGTTTTTCGTTGATTTGGATTTCATCTAACGGAATAGTGAGATCTTCTTTAGTAAAACATTTCTTCAAATTCGAGACGTGGAAAGTGTTATGTACAGCCGCGAGTTGTTGAGGTAACTCAAGTCGGTAAGCTACTGGTCCGACACGATCAATAATCTTGAATGGTCCAATATACCTTAGATTTAATTTCCCTCATTTACCAAATCGAACAACGCCTTTCCAAGGTGCAACTTTAAGCATGGCCATCTCTCCAATTTCAAATTCTATATCTTTTCTTTTAATGTCAGCGTAGCTCTTTTGTCGACTTTGGGCGGTTTTCAACCGTTGTTGAATTTGGATGATCTTCTCGGTAGTTTCTTGTATAATCTCCGGACCCGTAATCTGTCTATCCCCCACTTCACTCCAACAAATCGGAGACCTGCACTTTCTACCATAAAGTGCTTCAAATGGCGCCATCTCAATGCTTGAATGGTAGCTGTTGTTGTAGGAAAATTCTGCTAATGGTAGATGTCGATCCCAACTATTTTCGAAATCAATAACACATGCTCGTAGCATGTCTTCAAGCGTTTGTATCGTCCTTTCGCTCTGCCCATCAGTTTGTGGATGATAGGCAGTACTCATGTCTAGACGAGTTCCTAATGCTTGCTGTAATGTCTGCCAGAATCTTGAAATAAATCTGCCATCCCTATCAGAGATAATAGAGATTGGTATTCCATGTCTGGAGACGACTTCCTTCAAATACAGTAGTGCTAACTTCTCCATCTTGTCATCTTCTCTTATTGGCAGGAAATGTGCTGATTTGGTGAGACGATCAACTATTACCCAAATAGTATCAAAACCACTTGCAGTCCTTGGCAATTTAGTGATGAAATCCATGGTAATGTTTTCCCATTTCCATTTCGGGATTTCGGGTTGTTGAAGTAGACCTGATGGTTTCTGATGCTCAGCTTTGACCTTAGAACACGTCAAACATTCTCCTACGTATTTAGCAACATCGGCTTTCATACCCGGCCACCAAAAATATTTCCTGAGATCCTTGTACATCTTCCCCGTTCCAGGATGTATTGAGTATCTGGTTTTATGAGCTTCTCTAAGTATAATTTCTCTCATATCTCCAAATTTTGATACCCAAATCCTTTCAGCCCTATACCGGGTTCCGTCTTCCCGAATATTAAGATGTTTCTCCGATCATTTGGGTATTTCATCCTTTAAATTTACCTCTTTTAAAACTCCTTGTTGCGCCTCCTTTATTTGAGTAGTAAGGTTATTATGAATCATTATATTCATAGATTTTACTCGAATGGGTTCTCTGTCCTTCCTGCTCAAGGCATCGGCTACCACATTTGCCTTCCCCGGGTGGTAACGAATCTCAAAGTCGTAATCATTCAATAATTCAATCCACCTACGCTGCCTCATATTCAGTTGTTTCTGATTAAATATGTGTTGAAGACTTTTGTGGTCGGTATATATAATACTTTTGA
Organism: Rutidosis leptorrhynchoides; assembly: GCF_046630445.1. Taxonomy (NCBI): domain Eukaryota; kingdom Viridiplantae; phylum Streptophyta; class Magnoliopsida; order Asterales; family Asteraceae; genus Rutidosis; species Rutidosis leptorrhynchoides. The sequence goes on from NC_092343.1 coordinate 245,768,145, forward strand.
CCCCATATAAGTAGTGCCTCCAAGTCTTTAATGCAAAAACAACCGCGCCTAATTCCAAATCATGCGTCGTATAATTTTGTTCGTGAATCTTCAATTGTCTAGAAGCATAAGCAATCACCTTCGTTCGTTACATTAATACACAACCGAGACCTTGCTTTGATGCGTCACAATAAATCACAAAATCATCATTCCCTTCAGGCAATGACAATATAGGTGTCGTAGTTAGCTTTTTCTTCAATAACTGAAACGCTTTCTCTTGTTCATCATTCCATTCAAATTTCTTCCCTTTATGCGTTAATGCAGTCAAGGGTTTTGCTATTCTGGAAAAGTCTTGGATGAACCTTCTGTAGTAACCAGCTAGTCCTAAAAACTGGCGTATGTGTTTCGGAGTTTTCGGGGTTTCCCACTTTTCAACAGTTTCTATCTTTGTCGGATCCACCTTAATACCTTCTTTGTTCACTATGTGACCGAGGAATTGAACTTCTTCCAACCAAAATGCACACTTTGAAAACTTAGCGTACAATTCTTCCTTCCTCAATACTTCTAACACCTTTCTCAAATGTTCACCGTGTTCTTAGTCATTCTTTGAGTAAATAAGTATGTCATCAATGAAAACAATGACAAACTTGTCAAGGTATGGTCCACACACTAGGTTCATAAGGTCCATGAACACAGCTGGTGCATTAGTTAAACCAAACGGCATGACCATAAACTCGTAATGACCGTAACGTGTTCTGAAAGCAGTCTTTGGAATATCATCTTCTTTCACCCGCATTTGATGATACCCGGAACGCAAGTCAATCTTTGAATAAACAGACGAGCCTTGTAGTTGATCAAATAAGTCGTCGATTCTCGGTAGTGGGTAGAAGTTCTTGATGGTAAGTTTGTTCAACTCTCGGTAGTCGATACACAACCTGAATGTACCATCTTTCTTCTTGACAAACAAAACAGGAGCTCCCCACGGTGATGTGCTTGGTCGAATGAAACCACGCTCTAAAAGTTCTTGTAATTGGCTTTGCAGTTCTTTCATCTCACTGGGTGCGAGTCTGTAAGGAGCACGAGCTATTGGTGCATCTCCTGGTACAAGATCTATTTGAAATTCAACGGATCGCTGTGGAGGTAATCCCGGTAATTCTTTAGGAAATAAATCGGGAAATTCTTTTGCAATGGGAACATCATTAATGCTCTTTTCTTCAGTTTGTACTTTCTCGACGTATGCTAGAACAGCATAGCAACCTTTTCTTATTAGTGTTTGTGACTTCAAATTACTAATAATATGTAGCTTCGTGTTGCCCTTTTCTCCATACACCATTAAGGGTTTTCCTTTTTCTCGTATAATGCGAATTGCATTTTTGTAACAAACGATCTCTGCTTTCACTTCTTTCAACCAGTCCATACCGATTATCACATCAAAACTCCCTAACTCTACTGGTATCAAATCAATCTTAAATGTTGCGCTAACCAGTTTAATTTCTCGATTTCGACATATATTATCTGCTGAAATTAATTTACCATTTGCTAATTCGAGTAAAAATTTACTATCCAAAGGCGTCAATAGACAACTTAATTTAGCACAAAAATCTCTACTCATATAGCTTCTATCCGCACCCGAATCAAATAAAACGTAAGCAGATTTATTGTCAATAAGAAACGTACCCGTAACAAGCTCTGGGTCTTCCTGTGCCTCTGCCACATTAATATTGAAAACTCTTCCGCGGCCTTGTCCATTCGTGTTCTCCTGGTTCGGGCAATTTCTAATAATGTGGCCCGGTTTTCCACATTTATAACAAACTACATTGGCATAACTTGCTCCGACACTACTTGCTCCGCCATTACTCGTTCCGACACCATTTGTTCCTTTCGTTCTATTAACCCCTGGTCCGTAGACCTCACACTTCGCCGCGCTATGACCATTTCTTTTACACTTGTTGCAAATTTTGGTGCAGAACCCCGAGTGATACTTTTCACACCTTTAGCATAGCTGCTTCTGATTGTTGTTGTTGTTGTGGTTATTATTGTTGTTGGGATGATTTTTGTAGTTGCTGTTATTGTTGTTGTTGTTGTTGTTGTTGTTGTTGTTGTTGGGCCGTTTGTTGTAGCTGCGATTGATGTTGCGATTGTTGGGATAATTGTTGCGATTATTGTTGTAATTGCTGTTGTTGTTGTATTGGTGATTCTTATCACCGTTTTCCTCCCACTTTCTTTTGACTTGCTTCACATTGGCCTCTTCAGCAGTCTGTTCTTTAATTCTTTCTTCAATCTGGTTCACTAGTTTGTGAGCCATTCTACATGCCTATTATATGGAGGCGGGCTCGTGTGAACTTATATATTCTTGGATTCTTTCCGGTAATCCTTTCACAAACGCGTCGATCTTCTCTTCCTCATCTTCGAATGCTCCCGAACACAATAGGCACAATTCTGTGAATCGTCTTTCGTACGTGGTAATATCAAATCCTTGGGTTCGTAACCCTCTAAGTTCTGTCTTGAGCTTATTGACCTCGGTTCTGGGACGGTACTTCTCGTTCATCAAGTGCTTGAATGCTGACCACGGTAGTGCGTACGCATCATCTTGTCCCACTTGCTCTAGATAGGTATTCCACCATGTTAACGCAGAACCTATGAAGGTATGCGTAGTGTACTTCACTTTGTCCTCTTCAGTACACTTACTTATGGCAAACACCAATTCGACCTTCTCGGTCCACCGTTTTAATTCGATCGGTCCTTCGGTTCCATCAAATTCCAAAGGTTTGCAGGCAGTGAATTCTTTGTAGGTGCATCCTACACGATTTCCTGTACTGCCAGATCCAAGGTTATTGTTGGTATGTAGCGCAGCCTGTACTGCGGCTATGTTTGAAGCTAGAAAAGTACGGAATTCCTCTTCATTCATATTCACGGTGTGTCGAGTAGTCAGTGCCATTTCCTTCAAAATAGTCAAATGGAACAAGTTAATCATACAGAATATCAAGAGTAGTTAATAGTATTTCGTAGCATAATATGAACTCATTTATAAAATCTTTTTCTTCATATTAGCGTTTTATAAGTTTAAATTCGGGTAGTACCTACCCGTTAAGTTCATACTTAGTAGCTAATATACAATTCAACTACTATAATTCTATATGAAAAACTGATTGTAATAATATTTCGCGTTTAAACTTTTATACAATATTTTACAAACTTACAATACCGCTTATTTTACATAAAGCATGAAATATAGCACACAATAACTTTGATACATGATAGTTGTGAAGATAATTCTAGCTAGTACACAAGTCGTTCAGCAAAGGCAATAAAGACACGTAATTCATACGTCCAGAAACAAGTCATGCATTCTGGTTTTACTAGGACTACTTCCCATCCTTGGTCTTGTGGAACATAACCATTATGGCCGTTGATAAGACAGCATGTTGTAACGTCGTCAAAGGGACGAGGGTTACGTAATGACCAACAGTCTCGTAATAACCTAAAAACCTCATTTCTTACCCCAATTACCGACTCCGTCACTTGTGGGAACGTTTTGTTTAATAGTTGTAGCCCGATGTTCTTGTTCTCACTTTGGTGAGAAGCGAACATTACTAACCCGTAAGCATAACATGCTTCTTTATGTTGCATGTTAGCTTCTTTTTCTAAATCACGAAGTCCTATATTTAGATATACTGAGTCAAAATAATTTCTTAACCCGTTGCGTAAAATAGCATTTGGGTTCCCCGCAATATATGCGTCAAAGTAAACACATCGTAACTTATGGATTTCCCAATGTGATATCCCCCATCTTTCGAACGAAAGCCTTTTATAAACCAAGGCATTCTTGGAACGTTCTTCGAATGTCTTACAAACTGATCTCGCCTTAAATAGTTGTGCCGAGGAATTCTGACCGACTCTAGACAAGATTTCATCAATCATGTCTCCGGGTAGGTCTCTTAAAATATTGGGTTGTCTATCCATTTTGTGTTTTTATACTGTAAAATAGACAAGAGTTAGATTCAAAAAAAAAATACTTATTAATACAAGCAATTTTTACATATATCATAAAGCATAAGCACACTATATTACATATATTACACCACACGAATACAACTATCTTATTCCGACTCGCTCATTTCTTCTTGTTCGATTTTGGTTCGTTTTGCTAAGTTTCTAGGGATATATGATGTTCCCCTAATACGAGCCGTCGTTGTCCACATTGGTTTAGAGAAACCTGGTGGTTTAGAGGTTCCCGGGTCATTGTTACAACTTAAGGACTTCGGGGGTTGACGATACATATAAAGTTCATCGGGGTTGGAATTAGATTTCTCTATTTTTATGCCCTTTCCCTTATTATTTTCTTTTGCCTTTTTAAATTCAGTTGGGGTAATTTCTATAACATCATCGGAATTCTCGTCGGAATCCGATTCATCGGAGAATTGGTAATCCTCCCAATATTTTGCTTCCTTGGCGGAAACACCATTGACCATAATTAACCTTGGTCGGTTGGTTGAGGATTCTCTTTTACTTAACCGTTTTATTATTTCCCCCACCGGTTCTATTTCTTCATCCGGTTCCGATTCTTCTTCCGGTTCCGATTCTTCTTCCGGTTCCCACTCTTCTTCCGGTTCCTCTTCGGGAACTTGTGAATCACTCCACGAATAATTCCAATTTACATTTGACTCTTCATTATTATTAGGTGAGTCAATGGGACTTGTTCTAGAGGTAGACATCTATCACATAATATCAAACACGTTAAGAGATTAATATATCACATAATATTCATATGTTAAAAATATATAGTTTCCAACAAAAATGTTAAGCAATCATTTTTAAAGAAAACACGGTCGAAGTCCAGACTCACTAATGCATCCTAACAAACTCGATAAGACACACTAATGCAAATTTTCTGGTTCTCTAAGACCAACGCTCGGATACCAACTGAAATGTCCCGTTCTTATTGATTAAAAACGTTCCATATTAATTGATTTCGTTGCGATGTTTTGACCTTTATATGAGACGTTTTTCAAAGACTGCATTCATTTTTAAAACAAACCATATGTGATGACCCGGCAATTTCTGACCAAATTTAAACTTAATCTTTACATGTTTCCGACACGATAAGCAAAGTCTGTAATGTTGAATCTCAAAATTTTGGAACTACAATCATATATTCAATTGACCTTCGACTGTCCCCGATGATTCACGAACCATTGCTTGTAAATATGTGTATATATAAATATATGTATAATATATATAATAACATGAACATTAATAAACTATTATATACATTTATTTTTATAAATAAATATGTACAATAAAATACATGGTAATAAAAACTATTATTTTATATGTATATTTCTTGTATATATATATTGTTATATTTAATTTAATTATTTAATATATATTTATTTGCATAGTAAATTTTGTTATTTACAACTGTTTATATATATACATAGTGTATATTAAATATAATTAATTTTGAGCTTAAATGGTAAGTGTCTGTAACTTTCGGTTAATGTTTAATTACTTTTAAAATAGGTCTAATATATATATATGAAGTTTTAAAATAAAATTTGTTCCAAAATTTGATTAAAAAGATAATAGTTGTGATAAATATTTTTTTACCTTTTCAATCAAAGTTTTTGTACTTCGTACATATAAATTGGAACATAAAATAAATAATTATCGAACCTTTTTGATCAAGTTTCAAACAGGTAATGACCAGAATAAATAAAGGGACTTAAATTGAGAATTTGGGATTTTTAGGAACACTTTTATATTTTAACTGTTTAGCAATGGACACGATATAATACATCTAAAATGTAAATATCGACTGAAGAAAGGACAAGAGTCCGATGGCTGTACTGTTTGGTTTCAGAAACATCCACTAACATTTAACTCACATGTTTGTTTTGCTTTAAACTATTATTATTAATAATTATTGTTAGTATTGTATTATTACTATCATTAGACTAGATTACAAGTGATATATGCATATATACATGTTACTTGAATGGGAATTCTATCACCTCCCATCTTCACCATATTAAGTTTCCTCTCCTCTGGCCACCACCTACGGCCTCACCATCAACCGATCACAACCCATCGTTAAATTAAAACACCTTGAACCACCTCACCACTCTTGTAAACATCAAACACCAACTCACCATCATGTAAACCATCTATTTATCTGTTTCTTCTTCGCATTATGATCCTGTCTCACACACGTCACAACCATCATTCTCGATCATCTTTAGTTAATATGGTTGTTGTTTCGGTTTAACACCACAACCATCCAAATAACATACGGCTTAACTATAAGCATATTCTAAACTTATGATTATTATGTCATCACCTCTTCTATATATATAAACATATATACACAATGATAGAGATAAAACCTTCACTATCCTAACTTTCCATCACCACCTTGCCTTTCTTTTTCTTCGAAACCATCACCTTAAAGAAACTCAAACACCGTACCTGCCACCTTAATATTTTCCTACAACAACCCTCACTACAAATGCTTCTATCGTTACTTTTGCTTATCATATTTTTTTTCTTTTAGAACATCACTTATCTCTCTCTCTCTATTATATTTCTTGTGTTCGTGACTGCCACGACTACTGCTGTCGATGAACTTCTGTTTTGGCTCAAGTTACAGCCAACTAATTGTTATTTACCTGCTTTTTGCTCGTTCTTATTTCTGTTCAGTCGAACCAAGAAGAAACTAAAATCCACGAAGAAAAACACTTGTGCTACTTTGGGCATTTTAACTAATGGAAATAGGTATGCATTTTAATTTTATTAAAGTTTATCAACTTGGATAAAGTATACTAAATTATTGCATATCATTGTATATGCAAGTGGAACATGAATCCAAATTAAAGGCAGACAAAATGGCTACCTAATATGACGTGGGGTTAGATATCAATTGATACTCTAGGAAATTGATTCTTAACTACTACATACCTATTCTGTAGTTTTCGCATAAAAAAAAATAAATAAAGAAAGAAAGGAATAGCAAGTGACGGTATTGTTTCCCCACTCACGAAATTCCTTATTTTATTTAAATTTTGGTTGGGCCGAAATAAGTTGTTTTCACTTTTGGATTGTAGATAGCAGTGTGGGCCGAATCCTATTTCTTAGAGGGACTACCATTTTCTGTTCTTCCTTGGGCCGTGACCCAACTCAAACTTATGTTGGGCTATGAACAAAATTCTAATTGCCTGTTGGACTGCACCCTGGCCCGTACCCAATTTAAGTTCAATTAGAAGTGAGATGATGATGAGATGGTAGATGATGGTTGTTACGATGTATGATTATGATAATAGGTTCGGTATTATGTTAATGAGGTGGTAAGATGATGATTAAGGGTGATGACAATGATGAAGATAAAATGGTGTTATGAAAATAATGGATTATGATGATGTATTAGTAAGATTATAATAATAATTAGTTTATGATAATAATGATATAAGTAATGAGATTTATGATAGATGACGATGATCATAATAAATATTGACGATGATGATGCATATCATGATTGTAATATTAATAATGAAATGGTTATGACATGAAGTACAATGAGAAGGTGATGATTATGCATATGATTATGATGATGATTTCATTATTATGATAGATGAAGATTATGGTGATGTATGATGGTAGAGAGGATGACATATGATGTAAAGATGATGATGTTCACGATATTGATACTGATAATGGTTTAGGTTGTTATCGGGTTAGCGGAATGTCGCGGGTTCAAACCCGGACTTGGGCATTTTTTTTAAGGGCTACTTCATTGAGGTAGTTTACTTATTACTCATTTTTATTATTATTATTTTTAAAACTAATTTTTTTTATAAAAAAAAATTAGAACTAACATTATTTTTATCATTATTATTTTTATTATTTCTAACACTAATATTATTATTTTTATCATTATTATTATTAGTATTATTAATATATCAAATAAAGATTTTCTATATAAAAAATATATTATTTACATAAAACATAACTATATTAATATGTTGTAATAAATATTAATTATCTATTTAATGTATATAAAAATTAATATAGTTAATTTAGTTATTAATGAAACGTACAAGTTAATAAAAAATAACAATTAATAATAATACCTAAATTTGTTCGATTATCATTATACGTGTTAATATACATATAAATGATATAGGTTCGTGAATCCGAGGCCAACCCTGCATTGTTTCGTTTTATCATATGTATTTTTACTACAAAATACATTAGGTGAGTTTCATTTGCTCCCTTTTTACTCATTACATTTTTGGGCTGAGAATACATGCAAATGCTTTATTAACTGTTTTACAATATTTATATGCGTGAGTTTATTTGATTCCCTTTTACTCTTTACATTTTTGGGACTGAGAATACATGCGCTGCTTTTATAAATGTTTTTACGAAATGGACACAAGTAATCGAAACTACATTATATGGTTGAATGATCGAAATCGAATATGCCCCTTTTTATTAAGTCTGGTAATCTAAGAATTAGGGAACAGACACCCTAATTGACGCGAACTCTAAAGATAGATCTATCGGGCCCAACAAGCCCCATCCAAAGTACCGGATGCTTTAGTACTTCGAAATTTATATCATGTCCGAAGGAGGATCCCGGAATGATGGGGATATTCTTATATGCATATTGTGAATGTCGGTTACCAGGTGTTCAATCCATATGAATTATATTTTTGTCTCTATGCATGGGACGTATGTTTATGAGAAATGGAAATATGAAATCTTGTGGTCTATTAAAATTATGAAATGATTATTTATGCTAAACTAATGAACTCACCAGCCTTTTGGTTGACACTTGAAAGCATGTTTATTCTCAGGTACGAAAGAAATCTTCCGCTGTGCATTTGATCAATATAAAAATATTACTTGGAGTCATTCATGACATATTTCAAAAGACGTTGCATTCGAGTCGTTGAGTTTATCAAAGATCATTATTAAGTCAATTATAGTTAGATATATTATGAATGGTATGCATGTCCGTCAACTTTAGATGAAATGAAAGATTGTCTTATCAAAACAAATGCAATGTTTGTAAAATGTATCATATAGAGGTCAAGTACCTCGCGATGTAATCAACTGTTGTGAATTGTTTATAATCGATACGGACTTCGTCCGGATGGATTAGGACGGGTCCTTTCACCATAACCTTTATTTCATCAATAAAGGTTTTAAAAAGCTTTACGTAGATTATCAAATAATGATAATCTAAAATATCCTGTTTACACACGACCATTACATAATGGTTTACAATACAAATATGTTACAACAAAATAAGTTTCTTGAATGCAGTTTTTATACAATATCATACAAGCATGGACTCCAAATCTCGTCCTTATTTAAGTATGCGACAGCAGAAGCTCTTAATAATCACCTGAGAATAAACATGCTTAAAACGTCAACAAAAATGTTGGTGAGTTATAGGTTTAACCTATATATATCAAATCATAATAATAGACCACAAGATTTCATATTTCAATACACATCCCATACATAGAGATAAAAATCATTCATATGGTGAACACCTGGTAACCGACATTAACAAGATGCATATATATAAGAATATCCCCATCATTCTTGGACACCCTTCGGATATGATATAAATTTCGAAGTACTAAAGCATCCGGTACTTTGGATGAGGTTTGTTAGGCCCAATAGATCTATCTTTAGGATTCGCGTCAATTAGGGTGTCTGTTCCCTAATTCTTAGATTACCAGACTTAATAAAAAGGGGCATATTCGATTTCGATAATTCAACCATAGAATGTAGTTTCACGTACTCGTGTCTATTTTGTAAATCATTTATAAAACCTGCATGTATTCTCATCCCAAAAATATTAGATTTTAAAAGTGGGACTATAACTCACTTTCACAGATTTTTACTTCGTCGGGAAGTAAGACTTGGCCACTGGTTGATTCATGAACCTATAACAATATATACATATATATCAAAGTATGTTTAAAATATATTTACAACACTTTTAATATATTTTGATTTTTTAAGTTTATTAAGTCAGCTGTCCTCGTTAGTAACCTACAACTAGTTGTCCACAGTTAGATGTACAGAAATAAATCGATAAATATTATCTTGAATCAATCCACGACCCAGTGTATACGTATCTCAGTATTGATCACAACTCAAACTATATATATTTTGGAATCAACCTCAACCCTGTATAGCTAACTCCAACATTCACATATAGAGTGTCTATGGTTGTTCCGAAATATATATAGATGTGACGACATGATAGGTCGAAACATTGTATACTTGTCTATGGTATCTCAAGATTACATAATATACAATACAAGTTGATTAAGTTATGGTTGGAATAGATTTGTTACCAATTTTCACGTAGCTAAAATGAGAAAAATTATCCAATCTTGTTTTACCCATAACTTCTTCATTTTAAATCCATTTTGAGTGAATCAAATTGCTATGGTTTCATATTGAACTCTATTTTATGAATCTAAACAGAAAAAGTATAGGTTTATAGTCGGAAAAATAAGTTACAAGTCGTTTTTGTAAAGGTAGTCATTTCAGTCGAAAGAACGACGTCTAGATGACCATTTTAGAAAACATACTTCCACTTTGAGTTTAACCATAATTTTTGGATATAGTTTCATGTTCATAATAAAAATCATTTTCTCAGAATAACAACTTTTAAATCAAAGTTTATCATAGTTTTTAATTAACTAACCCAAAACAGCCCGCGGTGTTACTACGACGGCGTAAATCCGGTTTTACGGTGTTTTTCGTGTTTCCAGGTTTTAAATCATTAAGTTAGCATATCATATAGATATAGAACATGTGTGTAGTTAATTTTAAAAGTCAAGTTAGAAGGATTAACTTTTGTTTGCGAACAAGTTTAGAATTAACTAAACTATGTTCTAGTGATTACGAGTTTAAACCTTCGAATAAGATAGTTTTATATATATGAATCGAATGATGTTATGAACATCATTACTACCTCAATTTTAGTAGGTAAACCTACTGGAAGTGACAAGAAATGATCTAGCTTCAAAGGATCTTGGATGGCTTGAAAGTTCTTGAAGTAGGATCATGACACAAAAACAAGTTCAAGTAAGATTTTTACTCGAATTAAGATAGTTTATAGTTATAGAAATTGAATCAAAGTTTGAATATGAATATTACCTTGAATAATAAAGATAACCTACTGTATATAATAAAGGTTTCTTGATCTTAGATGATTACTTGGAATGGATTAGAAAGCTTGGAAGTAAATTAGTAAACTTGAAGGGATTTTTGAAGTGTTCTTGAAGTGTTCTTCCTATGATAATTATAGCTTGATTCTTGAAGTAATTTTTGATGAAGATGATGATTAACTACTGGAAAAATACGTTCATAATAGTGTGTGTGTGTTGAGAGAGAATTAGAAAGAGAATTGGAAGTGAAATGGAGTGAATGATGAGTGGTAATTGGTGAGTGGTAAGTGGGGTTAAAAGGAGTTCTAGTTAGTTGACTAGCTCATGGTAGAAGTTAAAATTGATTATTCATACATGATATAATCAAGAGTGGAATCCCATGCTAGTTCCTATTGGTATATACTCATAGTAAGTACGTTTTGAAGCTGTGTATAATACGGATAAGAATACGACTAGAATTCTTGATGAAAGAAAAGAATGGAAAAGTAACTGTAACCATTTTCGTTAAGTATGAGTGTTTTGATATTTGTCTTGAAGTCTTCCAAAAGTATTTTAATACATCTAAATACACTACATGTATATACATTTTAACCGAGTCGTTAAGTCATCGTTAGTCGTTACATGTAAGTGTTGTTTTGAAACCTTTAAGTTAACGATCTCAATTAATGTTGTTAACCCATTGTTTATTATATCTAATGAGATGTTAAATTATTATATTATCATGATATTATGATATATTAATATATCTTAATATGATATATACATTTAAATGTCGTTACAACGATAATCGTTACATATATGTCTCGTTTCGAAATCCTTAAGTTAGTAGTCTTGTTTATATGTATATAACTCATTGTTAATATACTTATGGAGATACTTACTTATCATAATCTCATGTTAACCATATGTGTATCCATATATATATCGTCATGTCGTTTTTACAAGTTTTAACGTTCGTGAATCGCCGGTCAACTTGGGTGGTCAATTGTCTATATGAAACATATTTCAATTAATCAAGTCTTAACAAGTTTGATTGCTTAACATGTTGGAAACATTTAATCATGTAAATATCAATCTCAATTAATATATATAAACATGGAAAAGTTCGGGTCACTACATATTTCCTGTCAAACATACAACTCAAACAACCCTCTTTAATCACCACTTCAGCACCATTAAGCAGCTTGTTACCGTTTCTGTGTGAATCATAAGTCGACCACCCATGAAAAACCCCATTTTGAACTACCTTAATCATCACTCTAAAATCATACACTAACCACCTATCCATCCAACCTGTTTTCACCTGTATCTGCTGCTATGCTGTCGAGTCAAAGCAGAAACCACTGCTATTGAGTGTCTATTTTCAATTATAGCTGAAAACCCACTTGAGTTTTTTTCCCTTACTTCTGCAAAACAAAACCCTATCATCAAACAAAACTTCCAACTCCTGTTAACTTTGGCCAGACTCAAATTACATATAATCATAATCATATCGAGCTGTTAACAACCAATCTTAGTATAAATTGCGAACTACTATCTGCTATAGAAATAAAAAAAATCAACTAAAGTTGTATCGGCCAAATTGGTGCACATTATCAATGTCTTGATAATCAATCTACTTTACGAGTAATTGATACCTGATTTCTGAAGGAGTTTATGTTGATTCCAACACCTGAAACAAACCAAACCTCGAATTCAAGTTGAAACTCACGAAGATCTATTTCTGTTCCTTGATGAATTCAGAAAAATACTATTGTTTCGATCAATTTCGCTTCATGAAGACATTTAATCGTTGTTCTAGACGAATGATTCCATGGATTTCTTCTTCATTTAATTTTCCCCTGTGACTCGATTTAAATCAAAACGAATCCATCTATCTACTGCTATTTACAATCAGCTATTGATATAACCTTCTACCTTTTGATCCCTTTTGATCTTGATGTGAACTCTCGTTGTTTACTGCGAAATCTTCCTTGCTATTTCAACCGATCGATTCCAACCCTAGAAACCCATCTGCAGAGTGTATTGGTTTTTGTTTCGGTTCTCTGATTAAATCTGGTAACGGGTTTGATTTAGCGGGTCATCCTATATTGATTATAATTGTTGGGCTTCAACTTTGGGCTTGTGTATTTGCTGTTGGGCTGAAGTAATTAGAACTAGATAATACGGGTTATAAAATTATGATACGGTATTAAAACAGAAAAACTATGAGGGACGAATGGTTTATAGGTGTTGGAGTTAAGCGAGAGGTCTCGGGTTCGAGTCCCATTTGCAACATTTCTTTTTACTCAAGGATTAAAAGGGTATACTTGTTATTTTATTTCTATTATTATTATTGTTGTTATTATCATTAATGTTATTATTAATTATTGTTATTTAATACTTGTATCAAAATTTTAATTATTATTATTATGTATAGGTATTGTTATTATTAGTTATTATTATTATTACAAGTATTATAATTTTTATTATTAATAACACTAAAAATAAGTGTTAGTTATTATTATTACGACTACAATCACAATTATTAATAATATTACTATTATTATCATTTTGTTACCAAGTAACATCACTAAATATTATTAGGGTTATTATTATTAGTATTAGTAATATTGATATAAGCATTATTATGATTAGGATATTATTATTATTATCATTAAGTATAAGAATTATTATTATTATTAAGTATTACGAATATTAGTTATTGCTGTTATTAATACTAATGTAAGTATAACTACCAATTAATATTATTACCATAACCCTAGTTACCATTATGATTATTATTAATATTATTATTATTGTTATTACTAATATTTTTTTAATAAGTATTATTATTAAATAATATGATTATTAATATTATCTTTATTAATCTCAAAATCTACCTTTTTAAGCAGATAAATATTTTGCACATAAAATATACTTATTACGTATACTATAATTATATTAAAATTTCACATAACTATATATATCAAACTTACTAATATTATTTATATAAATACTTACAAATAACAAGCGATCGATTTTTAAATATAACCTTAAACAAGTATGGATATATTAATATAATTATATAAATATTAACCATTTTGAATATAAACACAAATTAAATAAATAATATATAAATTCAGATATAATAAATTGTTCGATTACGATTATACGTTTTAATATATATACATACAAATGATATAGGTTCGTGAATCCGAGGCCAACCCTATACTTGTTCAATGTTGTCATATGTATTTTTACTACAAAATACATTAGGTGAGTTCATCTGATTCCCTTTTACTTTTTTCATTTTTGGGACTGAGAATGTATGCGCTGTTTTTTACAACTGCTTTATTAAATGCTTTTGAAAGATATTTTGAACTGCGAATATAATGCTTTTATAAATGTTTGACGAGATAGACACAAGCAAAACATTCCTCGAATGAATTATTATGCAGACAGAAGTTCTGCGGATTATTATTGAATTATGTGGACATGATAATTGCCACCATTGAATTATGTGGACATGATAATTGCCACTATTGAATTATGTGGACATGATAATTGCCACCAATTGAAGTGAATGTTATATACCGAGAGAATGATTTTATACACAGGTTATGTGTATGATATTTTGTACACGAGATATGTGTACGGTTTTAAAGATTTGTTAAAATGGCTTCGCACACGAGAAATGTGTACTGTATTTAAATGATATCGCATGTACATTACAGGTGGGTATAGGATTCGGGCCCATTTGTACCATGCAGGATTTAAATATTGTGGTCTATCAAAATGATGAATTTTATTGTTTTATAAACCTATGAACTCACCAACCTTTTGGTTGACACTTGAAAGCATGTTTATTCTCAGGTATGAAAGAAATCTTCCGCTGTGCATTTGCTCTTTGTAAAGACATTATTTGGAGTCGATCATCGCAATGGAACCAAATGTTGGTGACTTCGTCCAGACGGATTAGGACGGGGTCTGACATGTGGTATCAGAGCGGTGGTCTTAGCGAACCAGGTCTTGCATTAGTGTGTCTAACTAGTAGTTGTTTAGATGCATTAGTGAGTCTGGACTTCGACTGTGTCTGCATGTCAAAAGTTTTGCTTATCATTTAGTGTCGAAAATTATTTGCTTATCATCCTTAAAGTCTAGACACATCTTACTACCTCTATTGCATAGACTGTGTATAGATAAATTCATATCTTAGCGTATCTGTTATTGTTACCTTTGCCTGACAGCTTCCGTAGATTTCTCCGTAACTTATGGGATTTTAGTATTATATATGCATATGTAAATTATGTATTACAGGGTACTAATCTACATCCTATAATCTATTTCTTATCGAAAAGTCCTTCATCTGATCGTACGAGATGAATCCCTCAACCAGTTCGAATTCCTCGTATTTCGATAGCTATTCCGATATGGAGTTTCACCTATCAGCGTCACCAGAATGAATCAACCAATCAGTCATCCCCAATTTATCTAATGGGTTTGTAGTCGACTTAATCACTGGAGACGCGAAGAAGGCGATCCCTTCCACCAACCGAATTTGCCTCTTGGCGATGAACCTGAAACACATACCGGCGAACCTGTTTGTAATACTATTTTCTCTCTCATTTCCCGAATATCTCGCCAAGATTATATTCTATCTAAAATTCTAAACCTTATTCATTCACTCGTTCCAACCGACAATCATCTTGGAGTAATAAGTCAACAAACTTCGCGCTCGAATAATCAATTTGGAGAATATGGTGCAAAATGTACCAGCTTCAGCAACATCACTGGCATCAACAGTACCATCAGTAACAACACCAGTACCATCAACAATCCATGCCTCAACATCTCATTCTGTACCTCGAATATAATTATTGTTCTACGAATCGTTCTACATCATTTATCTTCGTTCGACATGGCGAATATGAAATCTCTAATGTTTTAGAGATTATATATTCTTGTTCTAACGATAAATCAAATGAGTTTAATATCATATTGACTCATTAAATCCATGATTACATCTGAAGAAAATATATATGTATATATGTTTTCATAAAGATTGTAATTAAAAATTCTTTTGTACAAACTGTTAATGGTGAAAATATTTTAACGGGTAGGTAATACCCGAGGAATATTTAAATTTCACATTAATAAGTTACACTGTATATTCTTCGAATCTGATTCAACAGTTATTCACTATCCTACTTACATCCACCGGTATCCGTATCCGTTCACCGCAGAATAACCATTTTCATTCAATTTTAAATTTGGATTTTGACCTATCAGAATCCAACAAGTGGCATAATGAAGAAAACAATTGATAAAATAAAATTTGTTAGAAACAGACTAATTAACTATGAGAAATTTTGTTAAGATTCCACGCTAACAAAATCCCAGCTAACTGTTCCTAGCTAACTGTTAATTCCGTATTACATTTTATTTTATCGCAATTTATTTATCGCAATTTAATTATCGCAATTTATTTATCGCAGTTTATTTATCGCAATTTATATTCTCGCAATTTTATATATCGTCATTTAATTTCTGTTATTTATTTTATGCACTTTAAATATCGGGACACGTATACAACGTTTTGACATATCATATCGACCTATCTATATATATTATTTGGAATAACCATAGACACTCTATATGCAGTAATGCGGGAGTTAGCTATACAGGGTTGAGGTTGATTCGATAATAATATATATACTTTGAGTTGTGATCGAGTCTGAGACGTATACGGGTCACGATACGTATTAATTAATTCGAATATTATATATTAAACTATATATGAATTATTGGACTGTTACTGTGGACTATCAACTGTGGACTACCAACACTGGACAATTAAAATGAATTAAAATATTGATTATAACATATGAAACTAAAAAATTCTTCAAGTTTGCCACTTGATTTCATTTTAAACCCCATTCATATCATCACGATTACAATCTGCGTTCAAACCTTTCATGATTCTTGAAAACACCTCAATCGATAGGATGAATCAACCGCACTTCATCTACGGAAGGAAAGATTTATGCATATAGTTATGCACCTGAGAAACTCTAGGCAATTGAGTAAAAGTTTAACACGTAGCCGCGTCAGATCCTTTGGCATTTATTAGCAAAAATAACTTTGCGATCCCTTTTCAAAGTAGCCAATTTTGTCACAGCTCCATCAAGTCAACTTCGACTTTTCATTCGAAGTAGCCTTACTATAATCCTGATATATACAATTACCCTTTTGTTACCGGAGAACATTTTATATTCCATCATATTACCAGCAGACGTACCAGCAACCTCGTTGCTCCTTGGCTTAAATCTCTCCGACAAATCACTATATTTATCTATTGAAGTCTCATGATGTACTCATCCGCATCTTGTAACAAGAATTGCTATACCAATTACCGGGAATCAGCAAATCTGTATTGTGAGTCTCACAACGTTTCCACATCAACAGTTATATGTATCCAGATAACATTTATCTCTTAGAACTGTGATCTTCCATTCTGAAATTCTGAATAGCACCCAGTCTGCAAATTAATACTCTGAATTTTGAAAAGTTGGATGAAGCAACAAAAACTGTAAACGACCTCAACAGCCAAAAGTTGATGATAAAGAATTGTACATTGGCAAAGCTCAGAAAAAGTTTGAAACTGAAAAACTGATTGAGCAAACTACGAAGGAGTCTCTGAACAAATCACAAGGACTAAACTTGTACATTAAGAATTCTGATGATTCTGTTTCTGATGAAATCTTTAGCGAATACCTTGCTTCTGACTCCAAACTTTTGCGGGCAAATTTTCTTCACCATCCTTCGATATCAGAAATCCCAAGATATCATCATATCTTTCATTATAAATATCCTCCATATTTCTGAAGATATTTTTATAATTATTCTTATCTGAAATCATTAATCTCTTCGTACCATCAGTGTTACATCATATAGAAACTGTTAATTTCTATATTCTGTAAACTTTCGAGCTTAAAATATGAATGTTATTGAAGTAATGTTGGGAACTGATGCATGAGTTAGTATAATATAATGACACTTGATCAACGTGATTATATTACAGTAAGTCATGCTGAGTTTCTAAAGGGGACATGATGATTCACAGATTATAACATCATCATGTGCCATGTTACACGACTCTTACATTTTATCTGATATATAAACATATCAAGAACATATTTTCTTGATAGTTCTATCTTTTCCGGATATTCTGGTAATTTGACGAATCAAGATCGTGTTATTACCATTTCTTTCTTAGAACATTAACTATGTTCATTTCGAAATTCATATCTATGAATTCTGGACCATTGCTCGCTTTACTAGGAGTCGAGAGGAGAATAAAAAGGCAAAGAGCTCCAAAATATAAGAGAAAATATAAAGCCCAATAACAACACAGAGGTTACAAACCGTGAATATTAATACGAATAGCAATATAAAGACACGGTATAATTACGAATAGTATCATCCCAAGGTAATAGTAGAAGTAAACAGATTTTTCTGGTGGAAGATTGAAAAGAAGGATGACAGAAATGATAATTAGGAAAATATTAGGGATTCGAACTGGACTAAGCATTTTCACAATCTTTTGGATGTATGAACTAAGAAAGAAAGTATAGGAATGGTGAGAATAATGGAACGGATGAGTTTAATTTATAATGGAAATATCAGACATAGTAATCGAGGCAGATCATCGTATTTAATTATAGAGACCTTAATTTCCTTACTCGCCGAAGAATCAAATCTTTTAGATTTCGAAGATTTTCTTTAAATTCCTTGAATTCCGGAATTCAATCAATACAACGTCAAAAGTTAAGATGCACCTTATTTTCTAAATTCAACTATGACTACGTCAAAAGTTAAGGCGAACCTTTATTTAATTTATTTCACTCTTTTGCAATAGCTTCATTCGTACGCTTCGAATAATCGAATTGTTTTATCCATATTACTCAACAGTAATAAAACTCTATTTATTAACTTATATTCGTCATGAAAACATTTTTATTGTTAATCATGACAACCTCACTCAAATTTCGGGACGAAATTTCTTTAACGGGTAGGTACTGTGACGACCCAGAAATTTCTGACCAAATTTAAACTTAATCTTTATATGTTCTGACACGATAAGCAAAATCTGTTAAACGGAATCTCAAAATTTTTGAACTGTTTACATGGAATCAATTACCCTTTGACCTTTCCCGACGATTCACGAACGACTATTTGTAAATAGATACATGTATATTTAAATATGTATATATAGATATATTTTAATTTTAATTTGAAAAAGAATTTAAAATAAAATATGATGTAATGAGAAATATTATTAAATATAAATATATATATATATATATATATATATATATATACATATATATATATATATACATATATATATATATACATATATATATATATATATATATATATATATATATATATATATATATATATATATATATATATATATATATATATATATATATATATATATATATATATTTATATACATACATACATACATGAATATAAAATTTTAAATATATAAGATTAAATATTAAATTTATTTGAAGATAACTGTGTATTTAACTGTGCTTGATAGCCAACCTTCCTATCAACTCGTACTAATAGAATATATGTACTCTATATGTTTTTATACATATAGATGTAGTGACTCTCTTGTTTATTATTAAGTTCTTTTCCTTTTTGTTCCAAATAAATTAGTATCGTTCATAAACTTTGGTATTATAAATTTACTTATAATTAAAATTCAATCATCCGTCTAGACTTTCATATATACATATAAGTGGATATAATTGATATACATGGACATACATACAGATGTAGATATGTGGAGAACAGCTAAACCAACAACTAATCATTTCAATCACAAACCAACAAAAACCCATGGCATCTATTTCTAATTCAATCGACAAATTCATGCATCCTATTAATATCTTTATTATCTTCTTGTCTTCTTACAATTGGACTTCATTCTTTAAGCATCATCATCCACTATCAAATTCCATTATTTTCTTTTTAGTTAGCCATCTCAATCAAACCCACTATTGCTAATATATTGTATACACATGCATAAGAAATTCATAGGAAATTTACAACTCTTCTTCTGCTTATTTTCATACATCTTTTCCTTAATATATATATATACAAGTACGTTCAGAGGAGAGGAAGGAACCTAAAAGGAAAGCATTCCTCAACATGTAAACCACTCCACCTTCATCACTTTAATAAATTCATCATCTACTCACCTTCACGACACCATCCCACCATTGTGAAGTCATCACCGGTACCATCCCCGGCCATCATCAACCAAACACACCAAGTGGTCTATTTCCTGTCAAACATACAACTCAAACAACCCTCTTCAATCACCACTTCAGCACCATTAAGCAGCTTGTTACCGTTTCTGTGTGAATCATAAGTCGACCACCCATGAAAAGCTCCATTTTGAACTACCTTAATCATCACTATAAAATCATACACTAACCACCTATCCATCCAACCTGTTTTCACCTGTATCTACTGCTATGCTGTCGAGTCAAAGCAGAAACCACTGCTATAGAGAGTCTATTTTCAATTATAGCTGAAAACCCACTTGAGTTTTTTTTCTCTTACTTCTGCAAAACAAAACCCTATCATCAAACAAAACTTCCAACCTCCTGTTAACTTTGGCCAGACTCAAATTACATATAATCATAATCATATCGAGCTGTTAACAACCAATCTTAGTATAAATTGCAAACTACTATCTGCTATAGAAATAAAAAAAAAATCAACTAAAGTTGTATCGACCAAATTGGTGCACATTATCAATGTCTTGATAATCAATCTACTTTACGAGTAATTGATACCTGATTTCTGAAGGAGTTTATGTTGATTCCAACACCTGCAACAAACCAAACCTCGAATTCAAGTTGAAACTCACGAATATCTGTTTCTGTTCCTTGATGAATTCAGAAAAATACTATTGTTTCGATCAATTTCGCTTCATGAAGACATTTAATCGTTGTTCTAGATGAATGATTCCATGGATTTCTTCTTCATTTAATTTTCCCCTGTGACTCGATTTAAATCAAAACAAATCCATCTATCTACTGCTATTTACAATCAGCTATTGATATAACCTTCTACCTTTCGATCTCTTTTGATCTTGATGTGAACTCTCGTTGTTTACTGCTAAATCTTCCTTGCTATTTCAACCGGTCGATTCCAACCCTAGAAACCCATCTGTAGAGTGTATTGGTTTTTGTTTCGGTTCTCTGATTAAATCTGGTAACTGGTTTGATTTAGCGGGTCATCCTATATTGATTATAATTATTGGGCTTCAACTTTGGGCTTGTCTATTTGCTGTTGGGCTGAAGTAATTAGAACTAGATAATACGGGTTATAAAATTATGATACGGTATTAAAATAGAAAAACTATGAGGGACGAATGGTTTAGAGGTGTTGGAGTTAAGCGAGAGGTCTCGGGTTCGAGTCCCGTTTGCAACATTTCTTTTTACTCAAGGATTAAAAGGGTATACTTGTTATTTTATTTCTATTATTATTATTGTTGTTATTATTATTAATGTTATTATTAATTATTGTTATTTAATACTTGTATCAAAATTTTAATTATTATTATTATGTATAGGTATTGTTATTATTAGTTATTATTATTATTACAAGTATTATAATTTTTATTATTAATAACACTAAAAATAAGTGTTAGTTATTATTATTACGACTACAATCACAATTATTAATAATATTACTATTATTATCATTTTGTTACTAAGTAACATCACTAAATATTATTAGGGTTATTATTATTAGTATTAGTAATATTGATATAAGCATTATTATGATTAGGATATTATTATTATTATCATTAAGTATAAGAATTATTATTATTATTAAGTATTACGAATATTAGTTATTGCTGTTATTAATACTAATGTAAGTATAACTACCAATTAATATTATTACCATAACCCTAGTTACCATTATGATTATTATTATTATTATTATTATTATTATTGTTATTACTAATATTTTTTTTAATAAGTATTATTATTAAATAATATGATTATTAATATTATCTTTATTAATCTCAAAATCTACCTTTTTAAGCAGATAAATATTTTGCACATAAAATATACTTATTACGTATACTATAATTATATTCAAATTTCACATAACTATATATATCAAACTTACTAATATTATTTATATAAATACTTACAAATAACAAGCGATCGATTTTTAAATATAACCTTAAACAAGTATGGATATATTAATATAATTATATAAATATTAACCATTTTGAATATAAACACAAATTAAATAAATAATATATAAATTTAGATATAATAAATTGTTCGATTACGATTATACGTTTTAATATATATACATACAAATGATATAGGTTCGTGAATCCGAGGCCAACCCTATACTTGTTCAATGTCGTCATATGTATTTTTACTACAAAATACATTAGGTGAGTTCATCTGATTCCCTTTTACTTTTTACATTTTTGGGACTGAGAATGTATGCGCTGTTTTTTACAACTGCTTTATTAAATGCTTTTGAAAGATATTTTGAACTGCGAATACAATGCTTTTATAAATGTTTGACGAGATAGACACAAGCAAAACATTCCTCGAATGAACTATTATGCAGACAGAAGTTCTGCGGATTATTATTGAATTATGTGGACATGATCATTGCCACCATTGAATTATGTGGACATGATAATTGCCACTATTGAATTATGTGGACATGATAATTGCCACCAATTGAAGTGAATGTTATATATCGAGAGAATGATTTTATACACAGGTTATGTGTATGATATTTTGTACACGAGATATGTGTACGGTTTTAAAGATTTGTTAAAATGGCTTCGCACACGAGAAAGGTGTACTGTATTTAAATGATATCGCATGTACATTACAGGTGGGTATAGGATTCGGGCCCATTTGTACCATGCAGGATTTAAATCTTGTGGTCTATCAAAATGATAAATTTTATTGTTTTATAAACCTATGAACTCACCAACCTTTTGGTTGACACTTGAAAGCATGTTTATTCTCAGGTATGAAAGAAATCTTCCGCTGTGCATTTGCTTTTTGTAAAGACATTATTTGGAGTCGATCATCGCAATGGAACCAGATGTTGGTGACTTCGTCCAGACGGATTGGGACGGGGTCTGACATAAGGGCATACGGTTGGATTAGTTGTCTCCCGTTTGTGTTGACAGGGGGTGCTTTTGGGATAGCTTTTGAAGTGGCCTAACGTTTTGGGTAGTTTAGCCCCAAACTATGCTCGAGTGTCGTTTGGATTATAAACTATCATTGTAGTGGGTCAAACTTGTATTAAATTTAATTAATGGCCTTCGAGCCTTTTGTAAACATTTAAATGGTTGTACGTTTAAATGTGTGACAACCCGGAAATTTCCAACCAAATTTAAACTTTAATCTTTATATGTTTCCGACACAATAAGCAATATTTGTTAAGTTAAATTTCAAGAATTTTAAACTATGTTCATACATTCATTCAACTTCGACCAAGTTCCAACGATTCACGAACCATTAAACGAATATGATTATATATGTATATGTGTATATATATTATAACTTGAAACGTAAATGAAATATTATATTAAATACTTTATATGATTGTATCTGTTTCAAAATGTTTATCAATGGAATTAGAAGATAAGATCAACTGATTGAATTATCAGATATATTAAATTATGATTACAAGTCTCTGTTGAAAGGCCCACGTTGATTTGAGAAATCTTTCCATTTTAACAATATTCAGAAAATGGTAAAGTAATTTATAAATAAGAACAAATTGTCAATCATTGAGAACTAGACAAAGGATAGTGGAAGATTGAATCTCATAAAGACTCGATTGATCTATTTAGTTTCAAACGTACAAAAATGTTTTCAGTTTAAAAAGAACTTTATTATTAAAACGTATATAACTTTTATAAATATCTAGAACCACTTTTGACAACTCATTACTTAACTAGTATGATAAAGATAACGATATTTATATTTTATTTTATTAAATATATATATATATAACGATCTAAATTAATATTATATATATTTATACGCGTATAATACGTACATAGTTTTATACTTTTACTATACTTAAACTTTACCTTTACTTTATTTTTACTTTACTTTAACTTTAATAATTCACTTTAATAATTCATACTTTAATAATTTATACTTTAATAATTCACTTTAATAATTCATACTTTAATAATTCACTTTAATAATTCATACTTTAATAATTCACTTTAATAATTCATACTTTAATAATTCATTTTAATAATTCAAAAATCTATTATAAATAGAATTCAATAGGTTTCATTATTTCATAGAAACTTGAAAATATTTTTCTCTAAACTCTCTCAATCGATTTACATATATATATTTACTCTGTATTATTTCAAGATATTATTAGTATACATAAAATATTACGACGGAGTGTTGTCTGAGTGATTTCGAAATTGTTTTTCGAGTAGGATAGGATTAAGGAAATTATGGGTTATAGCAATAGAGGTGATTGAGTATGGTTCATGGGTATGCTCGTGAGGTCAATATAGTGTTTATCATTTCCGTTGCGTCTACGTACCTTTCCTGCAATATTGAATCTCAATATTGATACGTGAGTACTCATAATTTAACTTTTACATACTAATAGTGTATCCTTGACTAGTGCTCGAGTATTTAGGATTATGCATGCTTGTACTTTTGATATTGCCCTTAGACAGGTTAGGTTGAATCTTGAATTAGTTACACTTGCGGTTGAGATAAGGTATAAGATATGCATGTCCTTGGAAAGCTAGCGAAAAATTAAGAACTTTTCCTTTAGATATCGAATGGTTTCGATGAACGGATTAGAAGTTATAATCAATTGAATTTTCGATATTTTTATTAAAAATGATTATTATTATCGTCGTTTTTATCGTCGTTCTAGTTTTATCTTATTATTATCATTATTATTATCTTTATCAATAAAAGGGATTTATCATTAAAAATTGTTTTCTTTATTACTATCGTTATTATCGTTAAAGTTATAATTAGTATTATTATTATTATTATCCCATTATCATTATCATTATTATTATTATTATTATTATTAGTATTATTATTATTATTATTATTATTATTATTATCATTATTAATATATATATATATATATATCATTATTTAAAAATGGTTATTGTTATTGTTATTATTATTATTACTATATTATCATTAAGATAATTATTAGTATTATCGTTAATAATATTATAGTAACTATCATTATTAATATTAGTGCAATTAAAACAAATAATTGTAACACCTAAATATTTTGATTACTATTATTATCATTATTATGAACACGATATAAAAGACGATTAAAAGCTGTTAAACGAAACGATTAGGAAATAATGAGTAAGAGTATCATGATGAAATTAAAATATTATAAGATATTAATTTAGATAAAATTATCGTTCTTATTATTTTTATCATTACTATTATTATTAAAAGTATCGTTAGTATTAAAACTATCATTTTAACAAAAATTATCATTTTAATAGAAATGTCATTGTTACTATAAAATATCATTATTATTATTATTTTTAAATAGAATTATTATTTTAAAGATAATATTAAAAATTATCGTAAATATTAAAGTTATCATAATTAGAATTATCGTTTTATCATAATGTCATCTTAGTAATTATAAATATTGATATTTTTATAATAATAATTATTATTACAAAATAATACAACTTTTACTTACTATCATTATAGATATTATTTTATCAAATAAATATGTGATACAAACATATTTTACTACGTGTAATAACTTACTTTAATAATACCTATCATATTATCTTTATGATATTAAATGAACCCTATAAATTTTATTACTTAATATATATAAAAGTATATTTGATTATATAAATTTAATATAAAATTTTATTTATTAATAAATAAATTATATTATTTACTCTAATAAATCTTTTTAAAATATTTAAAAATATAAAACGACGATATTTAAACTATATATTAATCATGTATAGATTTCTAGAAATTATTTTGAGTCAAATTTACTTTTGTTGACTTTTGCATATTAGTCTCGAGCATTAGGATTGTGGTACACTATGACTTGACCTAATTTGTTAGACAAATATTGACCAACATATAAATATATATAATTAATTTAGGTTCGTGAATCCGAGGCCAACCTTGCACTTGTTCAATGACGTTATATGTATTTTTACTACGAAATACAGTATGGTGAGTTTCATTTGCCTTTTTACCTTTTATATTTTTGGGCTGGGAATACATGCGCAACTTTTATAAATGTTTTACGAAATAGACACAAGTACGTGAAACTACATTCTATGGTTGAATTATCGAAATCGAATATGCCCCTTTTTATTAAGTCTGGTAATCTAAGAATTAGGGAACAGACACCCTAATTGACGCGAATCCTAAAGATAGATCTATTGGGCCTAACAAACCCCATCCAAAGTACCGGATGCTTTAGTACTTCGAAATTTATATCATGTCCGAAGGAGGATCCCGGAATGATAGGGGATATTCTTATATGTATCTAGTTAATGTCGGTTACCAGGTGTTCACCATATGAATGATTATTTTTGTCTCTATGCATGGGACGTATATTTATGAGAACTGAAAATGAAATTCTTGTGGTCTATTAAAATGATGGAAATAAATGATTATGATAAACTAATGAACTCACCAACTGTGATGACCCGGGAATTTTCGATCAAATTTAAACTTTAATCTTTATATGTATCCGACACGATAAGCAAATCTGTAATGATTGAGTCTCGAAAGTTTTGAAATTATATTCATTTAATTAAATACCCTTTGACCATGCCAAACGATTCACGAACAATTATGTGTAAATAAATATTTATGTATATATACATGTGTGCTTATTAGATTGACATATATTATAAAACATTGAATGGATTAGTTGATATGAATATAAGCTATGAGATCTATTTTATGAATTTAGAAATGTTATCAAGGTATTGAATTAATAATACTTTATACGAACGTATTTGTTCGATGTAAGTTTATCGACGAGATTAAAAGATAATATCAAATGATTGAATTATCAGATACATTGAATTAGGATGAAGAGTCTCTGTTATAAGGTCCACTTTGAATTAGGAAACCCTTACTTTTAACGGTATTCGGAATATTTGGAAAAGTGATTGTATATAAGAACAAAAGTTTTAATTATTGAGGATTAGACATAAGTTGGTGGAGGATTGAATTTCATAACCCTTGTTATTTGATTCAATTGATACTAAGGTATTTATTTAGAAAGTTTAAGAAAACTAAAATAAACGTTAACTAGTTAACCTTCCTATTATTTAGAGTGAAAGTGAAATTTTGGGAATATAGTTATATTATTTAGAAAGTTTAAGGAAAACAAACTAAACGTTGACGCATAAGGAAATTATATTTTTTTTTTATAAACGTTATAGGATATAATATTATAAACGATCTTCAAATATACTTTGAAATATAATTAAAATCTAAATATTTTATTAAAGTATTTCAAACCTATATATTATAAATATATTTCAATTTAGTCAAAAGACGTTTTGGTTTAAGTTAATGTTATTAAATATACTTCGATAACTAACGAGGGTATGAATTATAAAAGTAAATGACCAAAACACTCAAAAGATTAAGTTACACTTTGAGTGGGTTAGTTTTTAATTAATTTAAGTCTAGTTCATAATAAAGGTACATGTCACAAAACGTTTAATTTAAAATAAAATATTTTGTTAAACAACGAGTCACTGATTTATAAAAGTAAATGACCACAACACTCAATTTTATAAATTACATTTTTTATAAGGTAATTTATTGTTGAGTAAGTCTAATTTTTGTAAAAGGTACACGTCACGTAACGTAAAAGGCTAGTTTTCTAAACGTACGAAAGTGCGCCCGAAAAACCGAAAGTGGTACATGAGTCGTGAGACCACGACCGTGTCATTTTTATAAAAATTAAATTTTTACCATGAGCGTAAATATAATATAATATTTAATTAATTCTAAAGATTAAATATAATTTATATTAAATAAAATATAGTTTACGTGTTATGTGTGCAATGTATGTAAATATGAGTGTCGGCAAGTTTTATCTTTTTTTTTTATTTTTTTTATTTTTTTTTATTTTTTTTTTATTTTATTTTATATGCTGGACAATGATGGGGTTAGGTAGGAAAAAAAAATGCTATAAGTTGAACGAAATTTGGTTCTAGTTCCATTCATATCAATTGATCGATATCTCTCTAATCTATATATTACTCTTATATTATTTATATTATTAAGATTAATATTATTATTATTATTATTATTAGTATTATTAGGAGTAATATTATTAGTATTATACATAAAATATTACGACGAGGTCATGAGCGGGTCATTTCAAGACAAGTTTTATGAGTAGGATAGGGCTAAGGAAATTATGAGTTATGGCTATGGAGGTGATGGGTATGGTTCATGGGTATGCCCGTGAGGTCAATTTAGTGTTTGTCATCTCCGTTGCGTCTACGTACCTTTCCTACAATATTGAACCTCAATATTGATACGTGAGCACTTATAACTTAACTTTTATTTATCAATAGTGTATCCCTGACTAGTGCTCGAGAAAATAAAATTATGCATGCTTGTATATTTGATATTGCCCCTAGATAGGTTATGTTGAATCTTAAAGGTTGTTATACTAGGGATGGGATAAGATATAAGATATGCATGTCGTTGGAAAGCTAGTGAGAAATTAAGAACTTTTCCTTTAGATGACAAAGGGATCTGATGGACGGATTAGAAGTTATAGCCAATTGAAATTTCGTAAAAATGATTATTATTATCGTCGTTAATATCGTTGATCTAATTTTTAATCTAATTGCCAATATTATTATTATTATTATAATTATTATTATTATTATTAAGAATTGTTATTTTTATAGTTATCATCGTTAAAGTTATAATTAGTATTATTATTATTATCACATAAAATAGTTATTAGTATATTCATTATTATAATATTCAATATTACTAGTATTATTAAAAGTACCGTTGGTATAAAAACTATCAGTTATTCAAAAATTATCAATTTAATAGAAATGTCATTGTTATTATAAAATATCATTATTATTATCATTTTGAATAAAAATTATTACTTTAAAGTTAATATTAAAAATATCGTAAATATTAAAGATATCATAATTAGAATTATCATTTTTCAATAACATCATTGTTAGTAAATATAAATATCGATTGTTATAATTACAAAACAATACGACTTTTAATTATTATTATCAATGCTATTTTATCAAATAAAATTATCTTAATAGAATCTATCACAATATTTTTATGATATTAAATGAACTTTATAAATTTTATTACTTAAGATATATAAAAGTATACTTTAATATAAAATTATATTTATTAATAAATGAATTATATTATTTACTCTATTAAATCTTTTAAATATTTTAAAAATATAAAACGACGATATTTAAATTATATAATAATCATTTATAAACTTTTGAAAATTATTTTGAGTCAAACTAATTTTCGTCGATCTTTGCATATTAGACTCGAGCATTAGGATTGTGGTACACTATGACTTAACTTAATTTATTAGACAAATATTGACAAATACATAAATATATATAAATAATTTAGGTTCGGGAATCCGAGGCCAACCCTACACTTGTTCAATGATGTTATATGTATTTTTACTACAAAATACAGTATGGTGAGTTTCATTTGCTCCCTTTTAAATGCTTTTGCAAAATATATTTTTGGGCTGAGAATACATGCGCAACTTTTATAACTGTTTTACGAAATTGACACAAGTACGTGAAACTACATTCTATGGTTGGATTATCGAAGTCGAATATGCCCCTTTTTATTAAGTCTGGTAATCTAAGAATTAGGGAACAGACACCCTAATTGACGCGAATCCTAAAGATAGATCTATCGGGCCCAACAAGCCCCATCCAAAGTACCGGATGTTTTAGTACTTCGAAATTTATATCATGTCCGAAGGAGGATCCCGGAATGATGGGGATATTCTTATATATGCATATTGTTAATGTCGGTTACCAGGTGTTCAATCCATATGAATGATATTTTTGTCTCTATGCATGGGACGTATGTTTATGAGAAATGGAAATCTGAAATCTTGTGGTCTATTAAAATGATGGAAACGATTGTTTAAGTTAAACTAATGAACTCACCAACCTTTTGGTTGACACTTTAAAGCATGTTTATTCTCAGGTACGAAAGAAATCTTCCGCTGTGCATTAGCTCATTTTAAAGATATTACTTGGAGTCATTCATGCCATATTTCAAAAGACGTTGCATTCGAGTCGTTGAGGTTCATTAGAGATTATTATTAAGTAAATGACAGATTAGGTCATTTATAGTTTGGATATTATGAAATGGTATGCATACCTGTCAACTTTCGATGTAAATGAAAGTTTGTCTTTTAAAACGAATGCAATGTTTGTAAAATGTATCATATAGAGGTCAAATACCTCGCGATGTAATCATATGTTATTGTATTCGTCCCTATGGATTGGGACGGGACGTCTCATGTGGTATCAGAGCGGTGGTCTTAGCGAACCAGGTCTTGCATTAGTGTGTCTTACTGTTAGTTGTTAAGATGCATTAGTGAGTCTGGACTTCGACCGTGTCTGCATGTCAAAAGTTTTGCTTATCATTTTATGTCGGAAATCATCTACTTATCATCCTTAGGAAATTATCTGCTTATCATCTTAAGTCTAGACGCGTTTTCCTGCATTTATTGCATAACAGCGTATAGACGAAATTCACATCTTAGCATATCTGCTAATTAATATCTTAGCGTATTTATTACTGTGAACTTTGACTAACATCTTTCAAAGATTCTCCGAAATCTATGGGATTTTGGTATTATATATACATATGTAAATTATGTACTGAGGAATACCAAATCTAAATTCTACAATCTATTTTATACCAAAATTCATTCCCTTGATCATACGAGATGGATCCCTCAACCAGTTCGAACTCCTCAGATTACGACAGCTATTCCGATATGGAGTTTCATTCGAGCTCTGACAACAGTGTGACCGGAATGAATCAACCAATCAGCCATCATCTATTCTGGATGAAATGGGGATGGGTTCGTAGCCTCCTCAATCATTGGCGACAAGAAGAAGGTGATCCCTTCCATCCACCACATTGCCCTCTTGGCAATGAACCTGAAGCACTTACCGGCGAACCTATTCGAGAAACAATTTTCTCTCTCATTTCCAGAGTATCTCATCATGATTATATACTACACCAAATTCTAGATTATATCTATCCGCTCGTCCGAACTGCTGACCATCCCGGTGTGATAGAAGAAGTCAACGAGCTTCGTGCTCAGGTGGTGGCTTTGGAAAATACGGTGCGAAGGTTACAAACATTATCAGCAGCACCAGCAGCATAACCGGTACCGCCAGTAACATCCACATCGCAAACCTCAATACTCTAGACATCAGCAGCATCACCGGCATCAACGGTATCATCATCATTAACACCAACAGCACCATTACCATCATCAACAATCACATTCGCATCACACGCCTCAACATCATAATCTATACCTCGGATATCAACATCACACGCATCATAGATACCAAGGAGTACCAACAACAACAAACGATGAAGTATTGATTCATAACTTCATCTGAGGAATATTCTACGGTGATTATGTAATCTCTAAAGTCTTATAGATTATCTATTTCCACCCTAACCCTAAATCAGATGAGTGGACAGAGAGGATCGAGAGAAGAACCGAAACCCTAACAAGACTAGTGCGTAAGGTACAAGCTAGACTTGTTTTACCAACAGCATCAGCAGTACCAATAGCCTCACCAACACAGTCAATGCTGTCAACATTGTTAGAATCGTCAGCACCTCCAACCTCACAAGTTTCGCCAGTTTAAGAATCACTGTGGAAACCATTACGAATTAATAACGAGTATATTGTATCAATGAGTTATGAAGTATTAACTCAGTCTCTCCAAAGAATTTATATGTATATTATATATATATATATATATATATATATATATATATATATATATATATATATATATATATATAAATTTTTTTTTACCATAATAAATCTTTATGTACTAAGCTATTATGTATGGAACTTAACTATCTGGTTAATTCATATTACTAATTTGCTATGATGTACTTTCTTCGTTAACAATTTAATCATTGTTAACTACAATCTCTACTTCAACTCAATGAATTTTATTTCATAATAAATCAAGTGTATCATTCAATAACATGTTTGATTATACACTTTCATCTTCGATATACCCGAAATTTACGGGAACACAATATTCGTACCTTGAGAAGTTAGCAAGAGTTCTATGAGCATCAGCATGATTCACTAAGGAAATACCAATAAATATTGAAGCATTGGTTACATTAGTGAAATACTCCGCAAAGATTATGTAATCTCTAATGTTTTAGAGAAAATTCATTTCTAATTCAATCCGAAAATCAAATGAGCTTAGTATGATATTAACTCATTGAATCTGTACTACATCTGAAGAAAATATACCCACCTATATTTTCATAAAATTGTAATGAGAATTCTTGTTCAAAATATTATTTGTGAAAATTTTTAACGGGTAGGTAATACCCGAGAGATATATAAAATCACAATTAATATGTTACAGTCTTCAATTCTGATTCAATAATCATCAACTAAACCAATATACATTCTTCTATAAGAAATCAAAACAACCATACTCATTCGAATCTAAATACATATTCTGATTTTGGAAATTTCAGAATTCAACTCGAGATACAACCAAAATCATCACTCTTAGATCTTTACATTTTTCAAAGCTATACTTTGACTTCAAAACTGTGATAGAACATCACTTTTAATCATAACACACAAGATGGATATGAAAATCATTCGGGAGTCAGGACAATTCCATCATTTGGATATTGACTATGACAATCTGCATTTAAAACCCTTCGAAATTCTGAAAGACACTTCAAACATTGAACAATCGAGATGGTGATCCAACCACACATTACCTGAAGTTTTGTACCTGAAAAGCTCTCGAAACCAAGGTCGTAGGTTGACACGTACCCACATCCAATTCTTTATCATTTATTAGCAAAAACAACCTTACAATTCCATTTCAAGTAGCCAGTTTTGTCACAGCTCCAGCAAGTCAACTTCGATTTTTCAGTCGGACCAGTCTTATTATAACCCCGATAGATACGTTGCCCTTTCGTCATTATTACTGGGGAACCTTTCATATTCCACCATATTACCACCAGCGTTTAATCATCTAAAACACGATTCTTCTGAACCCACCTCGGATTGATAACCAGAGATTCAGATATTATAGCATTAAATGCAGAGGAAACATAAAAATGGTAGATGGTTTAAACGGTCAAAAGTTTGATGATAAAAGATAGTGAGTTGGTAAAGCTCAGAAAAAGAAAGGATTTGGTACTGAAAAATGAATTGAGCAAAGTATGAAGGAAGCCGTGGACAAATCACAGAGACTGATTCTGCCTTCAAAGGATCCAAATGATTCAGTGCCTAATGAACTCGTTAGCAAACACCTTACTTCTTATTCTAAACCTTCACGGACAGATATTCTTCATCATCATCATATCTTAAATATTATAAGATATCTTCGTATCTCCCATTATACATATTCTTCATATTTCTGGAGATATCTTCACCACTATCCTTATCTGAGATCATTTATCTCTCGGTAATATCTGCAACATAAAAGAAACTGTGTTAGTTTCTAAATTCTGAAAAATTCAAATATGAATGTTTTGAAGTAGTGTTGGGAACTGATGCATGAGTTAGTATAATATAATGACACTTGATCAACGTCATTATATTAAAGTAATTCATGCTGAGTTTCTAATGGATGTGATGATTCACAGGACATACCGTCATCATGTACCATTTACACGACTCTTACATTCTACTTAATCTCTAAACATATCAAGGAACTATTTCTTGATGATTCGGTCTTTTTCAGGGTATTCTGGTAATTTAAAAAAATCAGGATTTACCATTACCCTTTCCTTCTTAGAACAATTACTATATTCCTTCTTAAATCCATACATATGAATTCCGGACCATTACAAGAGCTATTTAATCGCAAGAAGAAGAAACGAAAGGACAAAGCTTCGAAATGGAAATGTGGGGTATAAACCGCAGCAAATAGAAGAGAGCATTAACTATGGATGATGATGATTATAGAAGACAGAAGCAGGGACATCGAAATATCAGGGAAGATATAAAAATCTAGCAACAACCCGAAAAATTACAAACCGTATATATCGATGCATATAGCAACGTAAAGACACGGGAGGACTAAAAATACTATAAACCCTAGGGTATAGTAAAAGTAAATAGATTCTTCTGGTGGCAGATTAAAAAGAAGAATGACGGATATGAACGTTAAGAGGATATCAAGGATCAGGATGGGATGGAGCATATTAACGAATGTTTTAAAGTATGAATTGAGGAAGAAAGAATAGAGGGTGTGAGTCGTAAGGAAATGAAGAAGGCGGATTTATAAGGAAATATCCGACATAACAATCGAAGCAGATTATCGCGTTCAACCAAAGAAGATCTAAATCTCCTTAATTACCGAAGAATCAAATCTTATTATGAAGATTTCTTCTAAATTCCTTAAATTCTGGAAATCAATCTTGACTACACCGCCGGTTAAGTCAAACCAGCATTTATTCATTTTCAATCCTATGTGATAGCTTCATTCGTAATCTTCACATAAATGAATTGTTTTATCCATATTACTCCATGATGATAAAACTCTATTTATCAACTCATATTCGTCATGAAAACATTCTTATAGTTAGCCATGAAGACCTCGATCAAATTTCGGGACGAAATTTCTTTTAACGGGTAGGTACTGTGATGACCCGGGAATTTTCGATCAAATTTAAACTTTAATCTTTATATGTATCCGACACGATAAGCAAATCTGTAATGATTGAGTCTCGAAAGTTTTGAAATTATATTCATTTAATTAAATACCCTTTGACCATGCCAAACGATTCACGAACAATTATGTGTAAATAAATATTTATGTATATATACATGTGTGCTTATTAGATTGACATATATTATAAAACATTGAATGGATTAGTTGATATGAATATAAGCTATGAGATCTATTTTATGAATTTAGAAATGTTATCAAGGTATTGAATTAATAATACTTTATACGAACGTATTTGTTCGATGTAAGTTTATCGACGAGATTAAAAGATAATATCAAATGATTGAATTATCAGATACATTGAATTAGGATGAAGAGTCTCTGTTATAAGGTCCACTTTGAATTAGGAAACCCTTACTTTTAACGGTATTCGGAATATTTGGAAAAGTGATTGTATATAAGAACAAAAGTTTTAATTATTGAGGATTAGACATAAGTTGGTGGAGGATTGAATTTCATAACCCTTGTTATTTGATTCAATTGATACTAAGGTATTTATTTAGAAAGTTTAAGAAAACTAAAATAAACGTTAACTAGTTAACCTTCCTATTATTTAGAGTGAAAGTGAAATTTTGGGAATATAGTTATATTATTTAGAAAGTTTAAGGAAAACAAACTAAACGTTGACGCATAAGGAAATTATATTTTTTTTTTATAAACGTTATAGGATATAATATTATAAACGATCTTCAAATATACTTTGAAATATAATTAAAATCTAAATATTTTATTAAAGTATTTCAAACCTATATATTATAAATATATTTCAATTTAGTCAAAAGACGTTTTGGTTTAAGTTAATGTTATTAAATATACTTCGATAACTAACGAGGGTATGAATTATAAAAGTAAATGACCAAAACACTCAAAAGATTAAGTTACACTTTGAGTGGGTTAGTTTTTAATTAATTTAAGTCTAGTTCATAATAAAGGTACATGTCACAAAACGTTTAATTTAAAATAAAATATTTTGTTAAACAACGAATCACTGATTTATAAAAGTAAATGACCACAACACTCAATTTTATAAATTACATTTTTTATAAGGTAATTTATTGTTGAGTAAGTCTAATTTTTGTAAAAGGTACACGTCACGTAACGTAAAAGGCTAGTTTTCTAAACGTACGAAAGTGCGCCCGAAAAACCGAAAGTGGTACATGAGTCGTGAGACCACGACCGTGTCATTTTTATAAAAATTAAATTTTTACCATGAGCGTAAATATAATATAATATTTAATTAATTCTAAAGATTAAATATAATTTATATTAAATAAAATATAGTTTACGTTTTATGTGTGCAATGTATGTAAATATGAGTGTCGGCAAGTTTTATCTCTTTTTTTTTTTTTTTTTTTTTTTATTTTATTTTTATTTTATTTTATATGCTGGACAATGATGGGGTTAGGTAGGAAAAAAAATGCTATAAGTTGAACGAAATTTGGTTCTAGTTCCATTCATATCAATTGATCGATATCTCTCTAATCTATATATTACTCTTATATTATTTATATTATTAAGATTAATATTATTATTATTATTATTATTAGTATTATTAGGAGTAATATTATTAGTATTATACATAAAATATTACGACGAGGTCATGAGCGGGTCATTTCAAGACAAGTTTTATGAGTAGGATAGGGCTAAGGAAATTATGAGTTATGGCTATGGAGGTGATGGGTATGGTTCATGGGTATGCCCGTGAGGTCAATTTAGTGTTTGTCATCTCCGTTGCGTCTACGTACCTTTCCTACAATATTGAACCTCAATATTGATACGTGAGCACTTATAACTTAACTTTTATTTATCAATAGTGTATCCCTGACTAGTGCTCGAGAAAATAAAATTATGCATGCTTGTATATTTGATATTGCCCCTAGATAGGTTATGTTGAATCTTAAAGGTTGTTATACTAGGGATGGGATAAGATATAAGATATGCATGTCGTTGGAAAGCTAGTGAGAAATTAAGAACTTTTCCTTTAGATGACAAAGGGATCTGATGGACGGATTAGAAGTTATAGCCAATTGAAATTTCGTAAAAATGATTATTATTATCGTCGTTAATATCGTTGATCTAATTTTTAATCTAATTGCCAATATTATTATTATTATTATAATTATTATTATTATTATTAAGAATTGTTATTTTTATAGTTATCATCGTTAAAGTTATAATTAGTATTATTATTATTATCACATAAAATAGTTATTAGTATATTCATTATTATAATATTCAATATTACTAGTATTATTAAAAGTACCGTTGGTATAAAAACTATCAGTTATTCAAAAATTATCAATTTAATAGAAATGTCATTGTTATTATAAAATATCATTATTATTATCATTTTGAATAAAAATTATTACTTTAAAGTTAATATTAAAAATATCGTAAATATTAAAGATATCATAATTAGAATTATCATTTTTCAATAACATCATTGTTAGTAAATATAAATATCGATTGTTATAATTACAAAACAATACGACTTTTAATTATTATTATCAATGCTATTTTATCAAATAAAATTATCTTAATAGAATCTATCACAATATTTTTATGATATTAAATGAACTTTATAAATTTTATTACTTAAGATATATAAAAGTATATTTTAATATAAAATTATATTTATTAATAAATGAATTATATTATTTACTCTATTAAATCTTTTAAATATTTTAAAAATATAAAACGACGATATTTAAATTATATAATAATCATTTATAAACTTTTGAAAATTATTTTGAGTCAAACTAATTTTCGTCGATCTTTGCATATTAGACTCGAGCATTAGGATTGTGGTACACTATGACTTAACTTAATTTATTAGACAAATATTGACAAATACATAAATATATATAAATAATTTAGGTTCGGGAATCCGAGGCCAACCCTACACTTGTTCAATGATGTTATATGTATTTTTACTACAAAATACAGTATGGTGAGTTTCATTTGCTCCCTTTTAAATGCTTTTGCAAAATATATTTTTGGGCTGAGAATACATGCGCAACTTTTATAACTGTTTTACGAAATTGACACAAGTACGTGAAACTACATTCTATGGTTGGATTATCGAAGTCGAATATGCCCCTTTTTATTAAGTCTGGTAATCTAAGAATTAGGGAACAGACACCCTAATTGACGCGAATCCTAAAGATAGATCTATCGGGCCCAACAAGCCCCATCCAAAGTACCGGATGTTTTAGTACTTCGAAATTTATATCATGTCCGAAGGAGGATCCCGGAATGATGGGGATATTCTTATATATGCATATTGTTAATGTCGGTTACCAGGTGTTCAATCCATATGAATGATATTTTTGTCTCTATGCATGGGACGTATGTTTATGAGAAATGGAAATCTGAAATCTTGTGGTCTATTAAAATGATGGAAACGATTGTTTAAGTTAAACTAATGAACTCACCAACCTTTTGGTTGACACTTTAAAGCATGTTTATTCTCAGGTACGAAAGAAATCTTCCGCTGTGCATTAGCTCATTTTAAAGATATTACTTGGAGTCATTCATGCCATATTTCAAAAGACGTTGCATTCGAGTCGTTGAGGTTCATTAGAAATTATTATTAAGTAAATGACAGATTAGGTCATTTATAGTTTGGATATTATGAAATGGTATGCATACCTGTCAACTTTCGATGTAAATGAAAGTTTGTCTTTTAAAACGAATGCAATGTTTGTAAAATGTATCATATAGAGGTCAAATACCTCGCGATGTAATCATATGTTATTGTATTCGTCCCTATGGATTGGGACGGGACGTCTCACCAACCTTTTGGTTGACACTTTAAAGCATGTTTATTCTCAGGTGTTAAAGAAATCTTCCGCTGTGCATTTGTTCATTTTAAAGATATTACTTGGAGTCTTTCATAGCATATTTTGAAGAACGTTGCATTCGAGTCATTGAGTTCATCAAAGATTATTATTAAATCAATTTATAGTTGGATAGTGGATATTATGAAATGGTATGCATGCCTGTCAATTTTCGATGTAAAGAAAGTTTGTCTTTTAAAAACGAATGCAATGTTTGTAAAATGTATCATATAGAGGTCAAATACCTCGCAATGTAATCAACTATTGTGAATCGTTTATAATGTATATGAACGGGTCCTTTCAGTTGGTATCAGAGCGGTGGTCTTAGCGAACCAGGTCTGCATTAGTGTGTCTAACTGATAAGTCGATAGGATGCATTAGTGAGTCTGGACTTCGACCGTATCTGCATGTCAAAAGTTTTGCTTATCATTTTGTGTCGAAAATTAACTACTTATCATCCTCAGAAAATTACCTGCTTATCATTTTTAGTCTAAGACACGTCTTGCTGTATTGATTGCATGAATAGTGTATAGACAAAAATTCATATCTTAGCATATCTGCTAAATCATATCTTATCGTATCTGTTACTTTAAACTTTGCCTGACATATCCCGCAAAGTCCTCTGTAATCTACGAAATCTTTTGATCTATATATATATATATATATATATATATATATATATATATATATATATATATATATATATATATATATATATATATATATATATATATATATATATATATATATATTCTATGTAATTAGAATACCATCCGTTAGCCAAAATCATTTCATATCGGAAAAAAAAATCCTTTATCCAATCGTACGAAATGGAATTTGTCATCAGTTCAAGTCACTCAGATTCCGAAATGGAATCCCATTCAAGCTCCGAAAGTAGTGTGACCGGAATAGATCAACCAATCAGTCATCACCTATTCTGGATGAATTGGGGATGGGTTCGTAGCCTCCTCAATCATTGGAGACAAGAAGAAGGTGATCCCTTCCATCCACCACATTGCCCTCTTGATGAAGAACCTGAAGCACTTTCCGGCGAACTTGTCCGAAACACCATTTTCTCGCTCATTTCCAGAGTATCTCGTCACGATTATATATTACATCAAATTTTAGATTTTATTTATCCGCTCGTCCGAATCGACAATCACCCCGGTGTAATAGAAGAAGTCAACGAGCTTCGCGCTCGGGTAGTGGCTTTGGAGAATATGGTGCAGAGATTACAAACACCAGCAGCAGCATCAGCAGCATAACCAGTACCACCATCATCAACACCAACAGTACCATTACCACCTCCAACCACAACCGCGTCGTAAACCTCAACTTCATAATCTGTCCCACGAGCATCAACGTCATACGCACCATAGATACCAAGGAGTACCAACAACAATAACTGACGAAGTATTAATTCATAACTTCATTGGAGAAACATTCCGCGGCGATTATGTAATCTCTAAAGTCTTAGAGATTATCTAATCTAGCCCTAACCATAAATCAGTTAAGCGAACCAAAATGATGGAAGGAAGAGTAGAAACCCTGACAAAAATGGTGTGTGATTAACAAGCTAAACTTGCTTTACCAACAACATCAATAGTACCATCAGTGTTACCAGCATCGTCAGTACAGTCAACATCCGAATCAACAACACCGATAACATCACAAACTCCGTCAGTTCAAGAATCACTGTGGACATCATTACGAATCAATAACGTTTATATTGTATCAACGAGTTATGAAGAATTAACTCATTTCCTCTGAAGAAATTATATGTATATATATATATATATATATATATATATATATATATATATTGAAATAAATCTTTCAGTGCTAAGCTATTGTGTGTGAATCTTAACTACTCGGTTAATTCATATTACAAATATGCAATAATGTACGTCCTTCGGCCGCAACTTAACCAGCGTTAACTACAATCTCTGTCGCAATTCAACAAATTCCAATTCATAATAAATCAAGTATATATTTGATTTTACACTTTCATCATCAATGTACCCGAAACTTTTCAGATAACATCATTCGTACTTTGCGAAATTCACAAGAATTCCACGAACCGAACACCATACATCAACAAATAACGAAGTATTGATTCATAATTTTAATGTCATTAAAGAAATACTGCGTAAAAGTTATGTACTTTTTAAAGCTTTTAGGGATTATTCAATTCTAGTTTCAACCGTAAATTAAATGAGTTTAATTTAACATTAACTCATTAAATCTATGTTACATCTGAAGA
The DNA here is from genome assembly GCF_046630445.1 of Rutidosis leptorrhynchoides. Taxonomy (NCBI): domain Eukaryota; kingdom Viridiplantae; phylum Streptophyta; class Magnoliopsida; order Asterales; family Asteraceae; genus Rutidosis; species Rutidosis leptorrhynchoides. Next base: position 245,809,551 of record NC_092343.1, read on the forward strand.
AAATATACATATATATATTTTCATAAAGACTGTAATAAAATTCTTTTGTACAAAATATTAATTGTGAATTTTTTTTTAACGGGTAGGTAATACCCGAGAGATATATAAATTCACAATTAATATGTTACATTCTTCGAATCTGATTCAGTAAATCATCCATTATACTCCCTACTTTCACAACAATATACATTCTTTTATAGAAATCAAAACAACCATACTCATTCAAAATTTAATTACATATTCTGATTTTGAAATCTCAAAATTTAACTTGAGATATGACCAAAATCATCACTCTTAGATCCTTACATCTTTCACAAGCTATATTTTGACTTCAAAACTGTGTTAGAACATCAAATGTATGTTAACGATTACAATCTGTGTTCAAACCCTTCGAAAATTTCTGAAGACACTTCGAATGATGAGCAATCGAGATAATGATCCAACCACATGTTACCCACAGTTATGTACCCAAAAAACTCTTGAAACCAAAGTAAAAGTTTAAACAACGTATCCGCGTCAGATTCTTTGGCATTTATTAGCAAAAATAACTTTGCGACTCCTATTCAAAGTAGCCAGTTTTGTCACAGCTCCAGCAAGTCAACTTCGAATTTTCAGTCAGACTAACCTTATTATAACCTTGAGATATACACCATCGTTACCAGGGAACCTTTTACATTCCACCATATTATTAGCAGATGTACCAACAACTTCATTACCCTTTGACTTTAGCCTCTCCAAAAAGTCATCATAATTATTCATTGAAACCCCATCATTTACTCATTCGCATCTTGTAATGAGAATTGCCATATGAATCATTGGGAATTAGCAATCAGTATTTTGAAATCTTGCAGCATGTCTGCGCCAACAGTTATATGTGTATATATAACGTCTATCTTCTGGACTTAATTTGAATGTGAAGTTTCTGAAAAACACTCCGAACTACGAATTGGTTCTCCGAAAATGGAAAAAATGCTGATGAAGCAGCAAAAACTATAAACGACTTTAAATGGTAAAAGCTGGATGATAATGATGAAGTGTGCTGGCAAAGCGCAGAAAAAGAGAAGTTTTGGAACTGGAAAACGGATTGAGCAAAGTAGGAAGGAGGCTGTGGACAAATTACAAAGACTGAACCTTGACTTTAAAGGATCCAAATGATTCAGTCATTAACGAATACCTTGCTCCTGACTCTAAACCCCTGCGGACAATATTCTTCATCATCCTCTGATATTAGAAATTCTAAAATATCATCATATCTTTCATTATAAATATCCTCCATATTTCTGAAGATATTTTCTTAATTCTTCTTATTTGAAATCATTTACCTCTTCGCGCTATCTGTATTACATCATAAAAGAAACTATTTTAGTTTCTAAATTCTGAAAGATTCAAGTTTAAAATAGGAATATTTTGAAGTAGTGTTGAGAACTGAAGCATGAATTAGTATAATATAATGACACTTGATCAATGTGATTATATTACAGTAAGTCATGCTGAGTTTCTAAATGGAACGTGATGATTCACAGATCATAACATCATCATGTGCCATGTTATACGACTCTTGTATTCTATTTAACCTCTAAAATATCAAAAAAATATTTCTTGATGATTCGGCCTTTTCCAAGGTATTCTAGTAATTTGACAAGTCAAGATCATGCCATCACAATTTCCTTCCTAGAACATTAACAATGTTCATTCCGAAATTCATATCTGTGAATTCAGGACCATTACAAGCGGTGCTTAATCGCAAGAAAAAGAAACGAAAGGACAAAACTCCGAAATAGAAATTGGGGTATAAATTGCAGCAAATAAAAGAGAGCATTAACTGTGAATGATAATGATTATAGAAGACAGAAGCAGAGACTTTGAAATATAAGGGAACATATAAAGCTCAACGACAAACCAGAAATTATAAACCATATATCGATGCATATAGCAATATAAAGACACGGGAGAACTAGAAACACTATAAACCCAAGAGTATAGTAGAAGTAAATAGATTCTTCCGGCGGTAGATGAAAAAGAAGAATGACCGATATGAAAGTTAGAAGTATATCGAGAATCAGAGCTGGATGGAGCATATTGATGAATACTTTAAAATATGAGTTGAGGGGGAAAGAATAGAAGGTGATGAAACATGACTAGGAACTTAGAAATCAACAGATTTAACTCACACAATGGCAGAATAAGTGAATCAAACCCTCTAGTGAATAGGTTAAGTTTTTTTTGATTAATTTAGTCAAACCACAACTAAATCAAGTGTGATTAGATCAACACCTAGAGCTATTATTCACCACATGGGTGATTTGGACTGAGAGAGAATCGGAGGAGCTCACTAGATCTGAGTGTGTGTAACAAATAAGAGGCTTAACCTAAAATGAAGAACATAAGACTTTATATACCCCTGCTGTTGACTCACCCATACGATTCATTCATCACACGTACGAGTTGGCTTCATCAGCCGTACGGGTGATCACTCACTCGTGTCTTCTCATTTAGGTTGTAATTGTGACTTAGCTCAGCATCAACCGTGCGTATGAGCCTATCATCCGTACTAGTGAGGCTTCACTCGTACGTCTGACTAAGTCTAACATAGTCAAACATCTAAATCTCGTTCCTGCAGTTCCTGTAACCACATACAAACACAGGATAATAATGAGCAATCATGGTGGCCTGTAAACTGTTGTACCTGCAATGGACGTGGGTAGATGTCTAGGGACTTGCATAAAATGCATCAACAGAAGGTGTGAGTTGTAAGGAAACGAAGGAGGTGAATTTATAAGAAAATCTCCGACAGAATAATTAAAATGGACGATCGCATTTAAAGCGGATCCTAATTTCCTTGATTACCGGAGAGTCAAATCTTATTAAGAAGATTTTCTTCAAATCCCTTGAAATCTGGGAATCAATCATATCTACGTCAAATGATAAGATGAATCTACACTTACTCATTTCACTCTTCTATGTTAGCTTCATTCGTACTCTTCATATAAATGGATTGTTTATCCAAATTATTCGCTGATGATAAAACTCTAATTTTCAGCCCGTATGTATCATGAAAACATACTTATTATCATTCACGACCTTTCCACTTAAATTTCGGGACGAAATTTCTTTAACGGGTAGGTACTGTGACAACCCGGAAATTTCCAACCAAATTTAAACTTTAATCTTTATATGTTTCCGACACAATAAGCAATATTTGTTAAGTTAAATTTCAAGAATTTTAAACTATGTTCATACATTCATTCAACTTCGACCAAGTTCCAACGATTCACGAACCATTAAACGAATATGATTATATATGTATATGTGTATATATATTATAACTTGAAACGTAAATGAAATATTATATTAAATACTTTATATGATTGTATCTGTTTCAAAATGTTTATCAATGGAATTAGAAGATAAGATCAACTGATTGAATTATCAGATATATTAAATTATGATTACAAGTCTCTGTTGAAAGGCCCACGTTGATTTGAGAAATCTTTCCATTTTAACAATATTCGGAAAATGGTAAAGTAATTTATAAATAAGAACAAATTGTCAATCATTGAGAACTAGACAAAGGATAGTGGAAGATTGAATCTCATAAAGACTCGATTGATCTATTTAGTTTCAAACGTACAAAAATGTTTTCAGTTTAAAAAGAACTTTATTATTAAAACGTATATAACTTTTATAAATATCTAGAACCACTTTTGACAACTCATTACTTAACTAGTATGATAAAGATAACGATATTTATATTTTATTTTATTAAATATATATATATATATAACGATCTAAATTAATATTATATATATTTATACGCGTATAATACGTACATAGTTTTATACTTTTACTATACTTAAACTTTACCTTTACTTTATTTTTACTTTACTTTAACTTTAATAATTCACTTTAATAATTCATACTTTAATAATTTATACTTTAATAATTCACTTTAATAATTCATACTTTAATAATTCACTTTAATAATTCATACTTTAATAATTCACTTTAATAATTCATACTTTAATAATTCATTTTAATAATTCAAAAATCTATTATAAATAGAATTCAATAGGTTTCATTATTTCATAGAAACTTGAAAATATTTTTCTCTAAACTCTCTCAATCGATTTACATATATATATTTACTCCGTATTATTTCAAGATATTATTAGTATACATAAAATATTACGACGGAGTGTTGTCTGAGTGATTTCGAAATTGTTTTTCGAGTAGGATAGGATTAAGGAAATTATGGGTTATAGCTATAGAGGTGATTGAGTATGGTTCATGGGTATGCTCGTGAGGTCAATATAGTGTTTATCATTTCCGTTGCGTCTACGTACCTTTCCTGCAATATTGAATCTCAATATTGATACGTGAGTACTCATAATTTAACTTTTACATACTAATAGTGTATCCTTGACTAGTGCTCGAGTATTTAGGATTATGCATGCTTGTACTTTTGATATTGCCCTTAGACAGGTTAGGTTGAATCTTGAATTAGTTACACTTGCGGTTGAGATAAGGTATAAGATATGCATGTCCTTGGAAAGCTAGCGAAAAATTAAGAACTTTTCCTTTAGATATCGAATGGTTTCGATGAACGGATTAGAAGTTATAATCAATTGAATTTTCGATATTTTTATTAAAAATGATTATTATTATCATCGTTTTTATCGTCGTTCTAGTTTTATCTTATTATTATCATTATTATTATCTTTATCAATAAAAGGGATTTATCATTAAAAATTGTTTTCTTTATTACTATCGTTATTATCGTTAAAGTTATAATTAGTATTATTATTATTATTATCCCATTATCATTATCATTATTATTATTATTATTATTATTATTAGTATTATTATTATTATTATTATTATCATTATTAATATATATATATATATATATATCATTATTTAAAAATGGTTATTGTTATTGTTATTATTATTATTACTATATTATCATTAAGATAATTATTAGTATTATCGTTAATAATATTATAGTAACTATCATTATTAATATTAGTGCAATTAAAACAAATAATTGTAACACCTAAATATTTTGATTACTATTATTATCATTATTATGAACACGATATAAAAGACGATTAAAAGCTGTTAAACGAAACGATTAGGAAATAATGAGTAAGAGTATCATGATGAAATTAAAATATTATAAGATATTAATTTAGATAAAATTATCGTTCTTATTATTTTTATCATTACTATTATTATTAAAAGTATCGTTAGTATTAAAACTATCATTTTAACAAAAATTATCATTTTAATAGAAATGTCATTGTTACTATAAAATATCATTATTATTATTATTTTTAAATAGAATTATTATTTTAAAGATAATATTAAAAATTATCGTAAATATTAAAGTTATCATAATTAGAATTATCGTTTTATCATAATGTCATCTTAGTAATTATAAATATTGATATTTTTATAATAATAATTATTATTACAAAATAATACAACTTTTACTTACTATCATTATAGATATTATTTTATCAAATAAATATGTGATACAAACATATTTTACTACGTGTAATAACTTACTTTAATAATACCTATCATATTATCTTTATGATATTAAATGAACCCTATAAATTTTATTACTTAATATATATAAAAGTATATTTGATTATATAAATTTAATATAAAATTTTATTTATTAATAAATAAATTATATTATTTACTCTAATAAATCTTTTTAAAATATTTAAAAATATAAAACGACGATATTTAAACTATATATTAATCATGTATAGATTTCTAGAAATTATTTTGAGTCAAATTTACTTTTGTTGACTTTTGCATATTAGTCTCGAGCATTAGGATTGTGGTACACTATGACTTGACCTAATTTGTTAGACAAATATTGACCAACATATAAATATATATAATTAATTTAGGTTCGTGAATCCGAGGCCAACCTTGCACTTGTTCAATGACGTTATATGTATTTTTACTACGAAATACAGTATGGTGAGTTTCATTTGCCTTTTTACCTTTTATATTTTTGGGCTGGGAATACATGCGCAACTTTTATAAATGTTTTACGAAATAGACACAAGTACGTGAAACTACATTCTATGGTTGAATTATCGAAATCGAATATGCCCCTTTTTATTAAGTCTGGTAATCTAAGAATTAGGGAACAGACACCCTAATTGACGCGAATCCTAAAGATAAATCTATTGGGCCTAACAAACCCCATCCAAAGTACCGGATGCTTTAGTACTTCGAAATTTATATCATGTCCGAAGGAGGATCCCGGAATGATAGGGGATATTCTTATATGTATCTAGTTAATGTCGGTTACCAGGTGTTCACCATATGAATGATTATTTTTGTCTCTATGCATGGGACGTATATTTATGAGAACTGAAAATGAAATTCTTGTGGTCTATTAAAATGATGGAAATAAATGATTATGATAAACTAATGAACTCACCAACCTTTTGGTTGACACTTTAAAGCATGTTTATTCTCAGGTGTTAAAGAAATCTTTCGCTGTGCATTTGCTCATTTTAAAGATATTACTTGGAGTCTTTCATAGCATATTTTGAAGAACGTTGCATTCGAGTCATTGAGTTCATCAAAGATTATTATTAAATCAATTTATAGTTGGATAGTGGATATTATGAAATGGTATGCATGCCTGTCAATTTTCGATGTAAAGAAAGTTTGTCTTTTAAAAACGAATGCAATGTTTGTAAAATGTATCATATAGAGGTCAAATACCTCGCAATGTAATCAACTATTGTGAATCGTTTATAATGTATATGAACGGGTCCTTTCAAAATGGAACTTGTGGAATGGTTTACATATTTAATTGGCGCGTAAAGGTGTATTGTAATAAAAAAAAAATTATCGTATGGAATACGGGTTGGGTTGTTTCAAATAATAATAATAATAATAATTCTACTTGTAATTATAATTTTTGATAATAATACTAAAAGAGTAACTACTACTTTTGTTGGTAAAAAATAATAATACTAATAACTAGTATACTAGTAATGATAACTAGTAATAACAATTATATTAACAACAGTGTATAGACAGTGTATCATTCTTAGTTATTAGTATTATTATTAGTATTATTATAATAGTAATGATAACTAGTAAAATTATCTGCTTATCATTCTTAGTCTGGACATGTCTTACTGCCTCTATTGCATAGACAGTGTATAGATAAATTCATATCTTAGCGTATCTGTTATTGTTACCTTTGCCTGACAGCTTCCGTAGATTCCTCCGTAACTTATGGGATTTTAGTATTATATATGCATATGTAAACTATGTATTGCAGGGTACTAATCTACATCCTATAATCTTTTTCTTATAGAAAATCCTTCATCTGATCGTACGAGATGAATCCCTCCACCAGTTCAAGTCCCTCAGATTTCGATAGCTATTCCGATAGTTATTCTGACAGCTATTCCGACATGGATATTCACCTAAGCTCCGAAAGCAGTGTCATCAGAATGTATCAACAAATCAACCATCCCCAATTCATCTGATGGGTTTGTAAACGACTTAATCAATGGAGACACGAAGAAGGCGATCCTTTTCACCAACCGAATTCATCTCTTGGCGATGAACCTAAAGTACTTATCAGTGAACCAGTCCGAAACACCATATTTACCCTCAATTCCAGGATATCTCGCAATGATTATGTGATATCCCAAAATCTCCAACCTTATTCATCCGCTTGTTCCAACCGACAATCATCCCGGTGTAATAGAAGATAATGGTGTATCCTATCGTATACACACATAAAAGGCATAATGGTTGCATAAAAATAGCATCAGGAAGGCTGGAAACAACAGTTTTGTGGAGATTGTCCGTCCAGCGTTCTCCGCTGAACAGGCTGCTCCGTCCTGCGTAAGCCCTGAAGGTCGCCTAGCGCATAAGCCCTGGCCGGAGAGCGCCGCATTTAGAATAAATTTAGGAGCACATGTAACAGAACGTATCATCATTTGACACGTGTTCCCAAACAAATCTGGTAGATCTGACACTATAAATAGACCCCTTGGGTCGTCATTTTACATAAGTTCAGATATTCTGACAACTTTGAGAGCTGAGACTTCACTTCTCTTTCTCTCTCTACCTTCTCTCACTAGAAGTCATCCGGCTAGCACTCTTACACTCTACGGATGACAGATTGATTAAGCCTCCCCACAAGTTTCTACACTTGTGAACCGGGTCTGCAGGGATTATTTCCCGAGGGTAAAAATCAATCGGCAACACCCCGCCCTCCTAAAAGCTAGATCACTTCTAGTCTCTTGTTGACATACTAAGCCTTACCTCATAAGGAAATAGGTGTTAACAATGGCGCCATCCACTAATGCAAAGAACACACGAAACGGAAAAGGAACGAAAGCAGCTGAAGTTCCATTTGTACTTGAAGCAGTCAATCATCCATCAACTGACGACATGGTCACTGTTGAAGATGTACCTATTTCACCACTAGATGGTACGATTGAAGAAACAATTGCTGAAACTACAGAGAGGCTTAAACATTTGGCAACTAATTCGGAGAAAAGGCCAGTAATCGAAGAAATGACAGCTAAAAGTGCAGAAAGACTTCCAAATTTTGTTACTAATCCAGAGCGATGACCATTGATGCAACCACGGCGATGTTCGTCATTTATACCTTTTCGGCAGATGGCGGATGGCAAAGACAAGCAGATAATGAAAAGGCAATCTATATCAAAGTACAAGTTATCCAGGCTACTTGACAAGCTGGGTAGTCTTATTGATGACTCTGGGGATGATAACGACTTGAGCTGTGATAATAATGACTCTGATGATGAAATTGACAGAGATGAGTTAATGTCAGAAAAGCAGGCAGTGTTGCTTTTAAATGACATTCTTAAGCAGACAGCTCCAGCAAAATACAAGCAACGCTTAGCGCAGCCCGCCGTCCGTGCTGTGGCTGTGGACAACTTTTTTGCCCTCATTACTGGAGAACAAGCCACCAAGCCACCAGCGATGGCAGAATCAACGCAGTGTTTCATTGATCGAATTGCTAATTATCCATTGCCCAGAAATCTTGCTATACCAGCAATTGGAGTTTATGATGGCACAACGGATCCGGAAGATTTTCTGACTATGTTTGAAGGTGTTATGAGGTTGCAGCATTGGGAGGATGAAACTGCGTGCCATATGTTTCCTATGATTTTGCAGAAAATGGCACGCGAATGGTTTGCTAGTTTGCCGCCAAGGAGTATTACCAGTTTTCTTGATTTGAGAGCAAAATTTGTGATGCAATACCAAAATCTACGGAGCTGTACTCTGACACATCTTGATGCACACGAGATCACAATGCATCATAACGAATCTTTGAGCAATTTTATGAAGCGTTATACACTTGAAGCACAGAAGATTCCTGATTGTCCAGAATCACAGCTTGTATCTGGTTTCATTTTCTGTTTGGACCAGCGACGGTTTAGTGCACTTGTTCATGCATTACAGTATGACTTGCCAAAAACATTGCATCAAGCTTTGGAGGTTGCACAGAGGCATGTTCGAGCTGGTGAGCGTGAGTTGAACAAGTTTGATACTGGCAGTAGTAGCAAGTCGCACAACGGAGGACGCTATTTTGACAGAAATCGGAGAAGGAATGACAATTCAAATGGAGGATGGAGAGGAAACAATCACCCTAATGATTTTCACCACAACAGAAAGCCAATAGAAAGGCACCCGTTGATTATGGTGCTTACCAAAAATCCAAAAGAGATCCTCTTCACTGAACCAATTCAGACCACTTTCAATGCTCCAGCACCTCTGGAAGAAAGGGAGGGTCCAAAGAGTGAGTTGTGGTGCGATTTCCATGAGGCTTGGGGCCATGATACGGACAATTGTAAATCTTTGATAAGAGAAATTATAGCAAAAATCAAGGCAGGAGAACTGAATCATTTGTTGCCTGGCAAACAGTACAGGAGGAATGATCCTCGCAGGAAATTTGCGTGGCAAAGGAATGATGGTAGCAGAGGACGCCGTGGAGAGAACAGAAGAGAGCAGCATGGCGGAAGAGATAATCGGAACCAACCGCAGTACTGAGAACGGATCACAGAGCGTGAGACAACTCCAGAAGTTGTAATCAGGATGGTTTGGATTAACGATGGTCATTATGAAGAAGGTGAATCATCAAACAGCAATTTGGACAGCTGGAGATATGCCCCAATTATCTTTCAGCCAATTCAGAATTGGGCGTTGTCCATCCAACCAGTGATCATTTCAGCAGAGATAGCAAATAAGTTTGTCAATTGTATCTACACAGATACAGGAAGTGAAGCTGACATCATCTACTGGCATTGTTTGAGAACTTTTCCAAAGCATGTGCAGAGCAGAGCTAGGCAAACGAGGTTGAAAGTTTCTGGACTAACAGGAGCACCGATAAATGCCATGGGGCAGATTCGTTTGGAAGTTGTTATGGGCACATTCCCATTGTTGAGAACGGAAACAATTGATTTCACAATCATAGATGGCAATTCTCGTTTTAATGTCCTTTTTAGAAGAACAACTTTGGCTAAGTTTGGGGCAATAACATCGACGGCCCATGCAGAGGTCAGATTTCCCACTCTAAATGGAGTCGCAGCCATACATTCACAGTATGTGCAGCCAACAAGGGAAAGATCAACGTTTGCAAATGGGTCAGAAGGCAGAATGAATCAGAGAAGGCGTGATAGGTTATTCAGCGAGGAAGAAGTTCAGGAGTTTTTCATTCCGTACGCAAGTGTGAAGGCCGGACAGCGCTGGGCGCTCGGCATATGAAGAAGCAATTTGTCAACAAGTTATCAAGAACAGTGTTTATCCTTTCAATAAAGAGCAGTTTCATTTAGCATTTCAATAAAAGCAGTCTTTTACAATCGTTATACTCATGCCTGTTTGGCATTTGAAGAACACATTTCGAATTATAAGATGAAGCAGCGTTTATCAAACTTACTGTAAACCATTGTGGTTATTTGTAGTGCATACATTAGCAATTGCATACATTAAACATTCATGACGTACTAATTAGGCTCGATCCACCTAAAAGTCATCATCAATCGTTTATGTACTGCACAGTACTGAGCAATAATTTTATATTTTTCTTAAACAAAGTGCTGCCCGTGACAAATGTAAAACATTACATTTATAACCTGCCCACAGAAGGATCGTATTTTTAAATACCTCCGATGGCGGAAGCTTTTGTGCCGGCCAGTAAAGGCGCAAGGGATCGGCTAGAAAACGTTTAAGTTTTACTAGAACGCACTGAGGCATGATACAAAACTCAGATACTTGTCATGACAAACATTATAAAAAATTACTTCACAGAACGAAGTTATATATTTTATGTATGAAGGCAAAATAATTAGCAATTCTTCCTCATATACTTTATGACGGAAGGCGTAAGACGGAGAGTTTATTGATTTATAGTCATTCTTCTAAAACACTTCATAATTCTTCCTCATTAATTTTATGATGGAAGGCATAATCAGACATCGTATTCTTGATACTGCAAGGCATTTACATATGAGTTACTTTATGCACATTTCAAAATGATTTGCTCAAATTATACACTGTACAATTGTGTATAGAAATTTTATGCTCAGGTGCATAATTGATTGGTTTTTAAAGCGTTAAGCATAAAAATATTTGCAACAGGCATATAAGCACACATAGTCATCACAATAAAGTCAGTATATATATATATAATGTTAAAGTCAGTAAGAAGTTTATTACAAAACATTGTTTGAAATTTTTACAAAGATCAATTAAACTGCACGCCAAGTACATCTTGAGCAGAAGAGTCTTCTTTGCTGCATACTTCATCATAAACATTTATCTTCAGATTTATCAATTTGTTCTTGGCCTCATCAACTTTTTCTTGAGTACCAGGAGGCATAAGTTTGGCAATGGCAGTAGAAGGCGTTTGGTTGGGAGCAAGGCGTTTGAACAGCTTGCCGGTCACATCAGCAATAGCATGGGCGCAGTCAGCATCAACATAATCATTGTAGGGATTCCCTACAAGACTGGATCCAAGCACCTTAGCTATCAGACCTGGCACACCTTTCTTAAGCTCAGCAAAATTGCCCTCACCTCTCTCCGCCCTCCGGAGTAGCTCAGCAGACTTCTCTCTCTCTTCACTCAGCTGTTTCTCCAGCTCACCCACTTTCACCTGTTCAGCATCCTTTTCCCCTTGCAGAACAGCAGCAACATCCTGAGCACTTTTTAACTCAACTTCTTTAGCCTTTATTATTTTCTGCGCATCATTTAAGGCACGCTCAGCATCAGCAGCTCTTTTACGAGCATTTGCACTTTCAGCTATGTCTTTACGAGCAAAGGCAAGAATAGACTCTTGATGTTCCTGCAGTTGCAGCACAGAGTCCAGGTGGTTGGTTAGCAGTACATGAGCTGCCATAGTTGATTCCCTGAGTTGATGAGAACGCAGAGCAGAGAATTGGGGTTTCAGCTCGGGGATAACACAACCCTGTACATCAATAAAATTTTATGAGTTATTTCAAACAGCTCACATCAATAAATTACAAGCATATACATGTAGATGGTCTTATCATTCATACCTGAAGAAGAGTTGCAAATTCTTTATCCTTAGTGGCAGGGTTTGCAATGATGGCCTGCAAAGCCCTCACATGAGCAGGAAGAGTTGGCTCTTGAACATTGGAGGAGGTGACAGCAGGGTTAGTGATATTAGGAAGAGGAGAATCATAAGCAGAGTTGCCTTCCGGCCTATAAGCAAAAACGTGTGCATTTTCAAAAGAGAGCAGAATGGACATACTTCTCCTACGTTTTTGCTTTTTGCCCTCCTCAGTACTCTTCACCCTTTTAGAGCCTATGCTCTTCTTTCTTGTCTTTTGGGTTGGAGGAGGAGTTGGGTTGGTTTCACCCGTGATGTCAATTGATGCCGATGTTTGCTGATCGGCGGTGGTGGTGTCATCCGTTGTCCGCCCAGACCCGGATTCGCTGTCTGAGCTTGGGGTGTTCATTTTCGGATATCCGAAATTCGGATATCCGAATTTTCGGATATCCGAAAATTCGGATAGTAAAAAACCCCATCCGAAATCCGAATCCAAAATTTCGGATATCCGATTTTCGGATATCCGAAATTTCGGATTCAGATATCGGATTATCGGAATATCCGATATTTTTGAAGAACTTCGGATATTTTCGGATAATTTTTCGGATATTCGGATAATTTTCGGATATTTTTCGAATATTTCGGATATTTTTCGGATTTTTTCGGATTTTTTAGAAATTTTCGGATATTCGGATATCCGAATATCCGAAAATTTTAAAAACTCCATCCGATATCCGAATCCGAAAAATCGGATATCGGATTTTTGGATATCCGAAATTTCGAATATCCGATTTTTCGGATATTTTCGGATTCGGATTTCGGATAATTCGGATTCGGATTTCGGATTCGGATATTTTGAACACCCCTAGTCTGAGCTGCTCACAACAATTTCTTTCCCCTTTTCAGCATCAGCAGCAGCTTTAGCTTCAGCTGCAACTCTCTCCGCCTCAAGCTCTTCAACAGTTTTGTTACGAGCAGTGACCTCCACACCATCATCAAGATCAGGGGATAAAAGAGCAGAGCGGACCTGCATCACGGAGTTGCCTACAAAGATTACACATTAATAGCAATATAAGTACACATGTCAAACAGTGGACAAAAATCTATATATATAATAGGATGATCATATCACATCCTACCCTGTTTTTTCTCACGAAGTACTGGCACAGAATTGCTTGGCCATTCTTGGCTCATTTTGCACAGCACAAGGATTCCCTCATACCTTTCGTATGATTAGGGTGGAATACGAAGTCCTTTCAATCTATTTACTATCCGATGTTCTGTGGGAGAAATTTTAACACCCTTTCCTATGCCAGCATCAATAGCACCCCACTCCCGGACAACGGAGTATTCTTCCGGAATAACAGTTTCATCAACAAAGAAAAATGGACTTTTCCAGTCCTTCAAGTTTGAAACTCTATTTAGACCAACAAAATGATTATTTTTCTTGCTATCAATAGTAAGCCAGCAATCGCTAATTGTGCGGATTCTAAACAAAGAGATAAAAACATTAATGCGAGGCTTTATATTAATAGCATTGCAGTACATTTCAAAAAGGATGATTTTTTGAAGACCATGGGGGTGTATCTGACTAAGACAGGCCCCGTAATATCTAAGAACGCGAAGAAGAAAGTTAGTAAGGGGAACACGGAGGTTGCCGTGGGTAATTTGTAAAGCGTATAAAGTAATTTTTCCCTCAGGAGGATTGTCAGCAGTTTGTCCGATAGTGGGAAGAACAGGGTTGTATTGATTGAGATGGCGAAAGGCAATCTTTAATCCATCTAAGTATTCACTAGTCAATGATGAAGCCATCGTGCTAACTTCTGGAATGTCAGCAGTATTTGATGAAGAAGGCTTGGCGTGTTCTTGGCCAGTACTCCGTGAAGAAGCCATGATAATACAGTAACAGATATCAACAAGAAGAAAATAGTAGTAAGATGAAGTGTACTGACCTTGGAAGACGGTAAACCTTAAAAAGTTGAAGATTGAAGAAGGCGATGAAGATTTGGGAGAAATATGCTTTTTGGATCTTGGCAAAGGTAAAAAAGTGATGGTAACAGGGTTATGACGGTTTTTATAAGGGTTCATCGGTGCAATTTTTATGGTCATGATTGAGACACGTGTATGGGTGAGTTTAAACGAAGGGTGCAAGATAACACTTTTTACAGCTGGAGGCGCGTGGATGATCTTAGCCGTAAAAAATTAATCATAACAGTGTCAGTAAAATTCGTCTGCATTTAATGCCTAAAATGTTTTCCCCAATGCAAGTGGGTAATGAACAGGCTGGTTTGGCATGCGTTATCAAAAGTTTAACAACTTAATCATTTTTCAAATGCTTAAGTCCTTAAACTGGGGGACTTAATGGTGTATCCTATCGTATACACACATAAAAGGCATAATGGTTGCATAAAAATAGCATCAGGAAGGCTGGAAACAACAGTTTTGTGGAGATTGTCCGTCCAGCGTTCTCCGCTGAACAGGCTGCTCCTTCCTGCGTAAGCCCTGAAGGCCGCCTAGCGCATAAGCCCTGGCCGGAGAGCGCTGCATTTAGCATAAATTTCAGAGCACATGTAACAGAACGTATCATCATTTGACACGTGTCCCCAAACAAATCTGGTAGATCTGACACTATAAATAGACCCCTTGGGTAGTCATTTTACACAAGTTCACATATTCTGACAACTTTGAGAGCTGAGACTTCACTTCTCTTTCTCTCTCTACCTTCTCTCACTAGAAGTCATCCGGCTAGTGATCAATCCTTAATTAATGATGTTGCTTAATTACGGATTGAGTGCAATAAGATTATAATGGAGGATGGGATGTTCGATGATTATTTTGAGCCTCGATGATCATTTTTCACTTTAACTATCAAGTGATCAACCACCCCGACCCGGTCTTCATTATCGATTAGCATGATTCACCTTAACTCAATGTAAGAAGTCCTTGGGTAAAGTCACAAGTGAAATCTACAAAGGCTTAGGCAAATGGCAGAGAATCAACAACCTATAAATGAGAGGCCAAGCTCTCTATTTATAGTATTCGAGATATCCGCGGTCTGCGGATTTACTAACCGTCCGCGGAAACTCAGCGGATTAAACCGCAGTCCTTTATTTGTGCGGATATATAGCTGCTATTCTTATTTTCAGCGAATATTGCATATCTTGACTTTAAAGTCCGCGTAATTCTGCTTTTGGCCTGTAGCAAACAAAGTATACATATACAATGCTATGTATATGATCAAGTCCCCCCAGTTTATTATGATACATTTTCGCGAAGCCAATGCATCATGATAAACTCTAAAAATAAAGAAGTCTTTCTTAAAATATTTCGCAAACAATATTTTAATATTTCTTACCGCCCATTTATTACCATTGTTTTAATTAAGCTCAACGCGTAATTACAACGGTAACTTTCGCCAATCTGTCAAATCAACACGCTGTAACGGCTAGAAAATTACCGTTTACACGTTTTACCACGTTGCGGTAATTTCAGCCATTTAAATGCAATGATTATCTTTTCTGAAAGGACCCGTCCTAATCCATCTGGACGAAGTCATCAACATTTGATCCCAGAGCGATGATCGACTCCAAGTAATGTCTCTAAAATGAGCAAATACACAGCGGAAGATTTCTTTCATACCTGAGAATAAACATGCTTTAAAGTGTCAACCAAAAGGTTGGTGAGTTCATTAGTTTATCATAAATAATCATTTCATCATTTTAATAGACCACAAGATTTCATACTTCCATTTCTCATAATCATACGTCCCATGCATAGAGACAAAAATATCATTCATATGGATTGAACACCTGGTAACCGACATTCACAATATGTATATAAGAATATCCCCATCATTCCGGGATCCTCCTTCGGACATGATATAAATTTCGAAGTACTAAAGCATCCAGTACTTTGGATGGGGCTTGTTGGGCCCGATAGATCTATCTTTAGGATTCGCGTCAATTAGGGTGTCTGTTCCCTAATTCTTAGATTACCATACTTAATAAAAAGGGGCATATTCGATTTCGATAATTCAACCATATAATGTAGTTTCACATACTTGTGTCTATTTCGTAAAACAGTTATAAAAACAGGGCATGTATTCTCAGTCCCAAAAATATATATTGCAAAAGCATTTAAAAAGGGATTAATGAAACTCACGCATATAAATATTGTAAAACATTTAATAAAGCATTTGCATGTATTCTCAGCCCAAAAATGTATATAAAAAGGGAATAATGAAATCACCATACTGTATTTTGTAGTAAAAAAACATATTACGACATTAAACAATGCAGGGTTGGCCTCGGATTCACGAACCTATATCGTTTATATATATATTAACACATATAATGATAATCGAACAAATTTAGGTATTATTATTAATTGTTATTTTAGTAATTTGTACGTTTCATTAATAACTAAATTAACTATATTTATTTTTATATACATTAAATAGATAATTAATATTTATTACAAACATATTAATATAGTTACATTTTATGTAAATAATATATTTTTATATAGAAAATCTTTATTTGATCTATTAATAATACTAATAATAATAATGATAAAAATAATAATATTAATATTTTAAAATAATAATAAAAATGATAATAAAAATAATAATGATAAAAATACTAATAATAATAATAATAATAATAATAATAATAATAAAAATAATAATAATAATAATAATAATAATAATAATAATAATAATAATAATAATAATAATAATAATAATAATAATAATAATAATAATAAGTAACTACCTCAAGAAGTATTCCCTTAAAAAAATGCCGAAGTCCAGGTTTGAACCCGCGACGTCCCGCTAACCCGACATCTCCCCAAGCCATTCTTCTATCTTAACCATTTTGATTTAGTTCGCTAACCACAACTATTTAACACGTTTACATATTTTCCATTTTCTTCTTCAAAACCTAAAACCCATAATTATCATTGATCATACTAAACCTTCATCATCTTATCTCGTCACCATTTTTATCTCATCATCATCGTGAACATCATCGTTCGAATCATAATCATCCCTTATGTTTGCTATCATTTTCTTCATTAAATTATCCTCATATACATGTAGTATTTATCACCTTTTAACATAATTATCCTCACTCTTTTTAAAACATCATCATCTTAATCAATATGATCATAATTATTTTTCAATATCCTTTGCCACCACCTTCTACGTATATCATCATGTATCATTACTGTATTTGTTTACAGCCCAGCAGGAGTTGGCTTACAGCCCAAAAGAAAAACAGGAGCCCAACAATAGAAGTTGTATCGTGTAGCTGAAAAAAAAAAAAATAATAATTCGACAGAAAGAGGGATATGGCATGCAAAAATCAAGTGGGTTTTTATTCTATTACTTGTTGGCCATCATTTGGTGTCTAGTCCCACTAAATAAAATTCATTATTAAACTAAATTGTTTGTTGTAAAGGGAAATATCCCAAACTTGCCAAAAGAAACAAAAGGATTAATCTTTTCCCCTACTTCATTTTAAAATCATTTCGTCGGCCATCAGACTTCAATTAGTGCCATAGGTATCATTTGTTAAGATGCCATATAATATTATTCTATAACCAAGTTGACAAAGGTTTTAAATTGTGAGCACATCCAATCCCTTAAATTCCTTGTGATTGTCGGCTGGATATAAACAGAAAATCGTAGTGTAGCAGCTGGAATCATATACTAGCAGCGGTATGTTTTCGGTTCAAGCAGAAACAAACGGCCTGCTGTATGTAGCAGTAAAACAGGAACATTGGAGCGGTTTTTATGGTGGTTTATTGGTGAATTTGATCGAGTAAATAAAAGGAAAGTAACAGTCCAACAGTAACAGGTATGGTGTAAAAATAAAGTGTCGGCCATGAACTCAAGCTTGTCCCACATGCACAATCATGTGTCCCTAACTTTTATAATGTGTTTAACAACTGTACCACCAATTAGTAGCTGCAGTAGCAACAATCATAACACCATAAATCACAGAATCAACGTGATATAACTCATTAACATACTTCTTTAAACTTTATCAAAATTATCTGAGTTTTGTGATAGTTCATACCGTGAACAGACGACAAGGAAGAAGTAGAAGCAAACGTTCGTATGGTGACCGTAATTCAGAAAATAATAAGTAGTTGTATGTAACGGTTTGTTTGGTATGTGAATCATCGAACAAAACAAAATTTATGTAGTAGCTTGGATCGGTTTATTAAGGTTCATGGGTACTGAAGTGGAGATGGTGAAGAAGAGAGGTTGTTTGGTTGAGACAGAAACAGAAAACTATTGGAGTTGAAATAGAAATTTTTAAGGTGGCGGTTAATGATGAGGTGAAGTGGTGATTGCGTGAAGGAAACAGAAGTGTAGCAAACGGTTTAAGTGGTATTTGCTCTCGATTTAAAGAAACAGAAAAAGAATGCCGCGCAATGGCGGTTTCGTGTTTGAGGGTGGTTCAACAGGATGAAGATGATCATGGGTGTTGGTTGTAGGGTTCTCGGCTAACATCAAATAGAAATAAAAGAAGATTTGACAGAAGATAATAGGAGGGTTGGATGGTGAATGGTAGTCGACTAGTTTGAAAAAGAGGAAGAGGTTGCCTTGTGTTGGTGACTAAGTGCATGTATATGTTAATATGTATACATATAAACTAAATGTAAACTCATGAATCATAAACAGTGATAATCTATCAATTAAGCACAGTGACCTATGATTCATTATTGAAAGTATCGAATGAGAACAAGTGAATTGTAGGTTCTTGGAAGATAGCATAAAGTTTGAATGACATATAACAGAAAGATGTAGTAATTTCAACAACACAATAATATTAAATATTATAATATATTTAAAGAAATCAAATGTGCGTTAAGTTAGCCGTTATCATTTACGGACTAGATCTCGTTCTCTATTATTAATCAGTGTCGAATAAAAGTAAAAAAAAAAAAAAATTCAAACTTTTATATTAAATGTATTTATTTATTCTAATCATTAATTTGTGAAAATCGTGACTAAAATGGTTCGTTTAATATTTATTATAATATTATATTTTTATTTTATTTTACATAATTAATTTTAATAACAACAACATATAATATTTAAAATTATATTTCCAATTATTATTTATATACACATACACATATCTATTTACAAATAGTGGTTCGTGAATCGTTGGAAACAGTCGAAGGTCAATTGAATGTATGACAACAATTCAAACTTTTTGAGACTTAACATAACAGACTTTGCTTATCGTGTCGGAAACATAATAAGATTAAGTTTAAATTTGATCGAAAATTTCCGGGTCGTCACAGTACCTACCCGTTAAAGAAATTTCGTCCCGAAATTTTAGTGAGGTGGTCATGGCTAACAATAAAAATGTTTTCATGATGAATATGAGCTGATAAATAGAGTTTTATCATTATTGATTAATATAGATAAAACGATCCGATTATTGTGAAGCGTACGAGTGAAATTATCGCAAAAGAGTGAACTGAGAAAAATAAAGTTCGTCATAACTTTCGACGTATACGTGGTTGAGTTTAGAAAAATAAGGTGAGTCTTAACTTTTGACGTAGAGGGCTGAATTTCGGAATTCAAGGAATTTAAAGAAAATCTTCGAAATCCAAAAGATTTGATTCATCGGCGAATAAGAAAATTAAGATCTCTATAATTAAATACGGTGATCTGCCTCGATTTCTCTGTCTGATATTTCCATTATAAATTTACCTTTTCCGTTCCATTAGTTTCCACCACTTCTATACCTTCTTTCTCAGTTCATATTGTAGTGACCCGAACTTTTCCATGTTTATATATATTAATTGAGATTGATATTTACATGATTAAATGTTTCCAACATGTTATGCAATCAAACTTGTTAAGACTTGATTAATTGAAATATGTTTCATATAGACAATTGACCACCCAAGTTGACCGGTGATTCACGAACGTTAAAACTTGTAAAAACTATATGATGACATATATATGGATATATATATAGTTAACATGATACTATGATAAGTAAACATATCATTAAGTATATTAACAATGAACTACATATGTAAAAACAAGACTACTAACTTAATGATTTTTAAACGAGACATATATGTAACGATTATCGTTGTAAAGACATTTAATGTATATATATCATATTAAGAGATATTCATACATGATAATATCACGATAATATAATAATTTAAAATCTCATTTGATATTATAAACATTGGGTTAACAACATTTAACAAGATCGTTAACCTAAAGGTTTCAAAACAACACTTACATGTAACGACTAACGATGACTTAACGACTCAGTTAAAATGTATATACATGTAGTGTTTTAATATGTATTTATACACTTTTGAAAGACTTCAATACACTTATCAAAATACTTCTACTTAACAAAAATGCTTACAATTACATCCTCGTTCAGTTTCATCAACAATTCTACTCGTATGCACCCGTATTCGTACTCGTACAATACACAGCTTTTAGATGTATGTACTATTGGTATATACACTCCAATGATCAGCTCTTAGCAGCTCATGTGAGTCACCTAACACATGTGGGAACAATCATTTGGCAACTAGCATGAAATATCTCATAAAATTACAAAAATATGAGTAATCATTCATGACTTATTTACATGAAAACAAAATTACATATCCTTTATATCTAATCCATACACCAACGACTAAAAACACCTACAAACACTTTAATTCTTTAATTTTCTTCATCTAATTGATCTCTCTCAAGTTCTATCTTCAAGTTCTAAGTGTTCTTCATATATTCTACAAGTTCTAGTTACATTAAATCAAGAATACTTTCAAGTTTGCTAGCTCACTTCCAATCTTGTAAGGTGATCATCCAACCTCAAGAAATCTTTGTTTCTTACAGTAGGTTATCATTCTAATACAAGGTAATAATCATATTCAAACTTTGGTTCAATTTCTATAACTATAACAATCTTATTTCAAGTGATGATCTTACTTGAACTTGTTTTCGTGTCATGATTCTGCTTCAAGAACTTCGAGCCATCCAAGGATCCGTTGAAGCTAGATCCATTTTTCACTTTTCCAGTAGGTTTATTTAAGGAACTTAATTTAGTAATGATGTTCATAACATCATTCAATTCATACATATAAAGCTATCTTATTCGAAGGTTTAAACTTGTAATCACTAGAACATAGTTTAGTTAATTCTAAACTTGTTCGCAAACAAAAGTTAATCCTTCTAAATTGACCTTTAAAATCAACTAAACACATGTTCTATATCTATATGATATGCTAACTTAATGATTTAAAACCTGGAGACACGAAAAACACCGTAAAACCGGATTTACGCCGTCGTAGTAACACCGCGGGTTGTTTTGGGTTAGTTAATTAAAAACTATGATAAACTTTGATTTAAAAGTTGTTATTCTGAGAAAATGATTTTTATTATGAACATGAAACTATATCCAAAAATTATGGTTAAACTCAAAGTGGAAGTATGTTTTCTAAAATGGTCATCTAGACGTCGTTCTTTCGACTGAAATGACTACCTTTACAAAAACGACTTGTAACTTATTTTTCCGACTATAAACCTATACTTTTTCTGTTTAGATTCATAAAATAGAGTTCAATATGAAACCATAGCAATTTGATTCACTCAAAACGGATTTAAAATGAAGAAGTTATGGGTAAAACAAGATTGGATAATTTTTCTCATTTTAGCTACGTGAAAATTTGTAACAAATCTATTCCAACCATAACTTAATCAACTTGTATTGTATATTATGTAATCTTGAGATACCATAGACACGTATACAATGTTTCGACCTATCATGTCGACACATCTATATATATTTCGGAACAACCATAGACACTCTATATGTGAATGTTGGAGTTAGCTATACAGGGTTGAGGTTGATTCCAAAATATACATAGTTTGAGTTGTGATCAATACTGAGATACGTATACACTGGGTCGTGGATTGATTCAAGATAATATTTATCGATTTATTTCTGTACATCTAACTGTGGACAACTAGTTGTAGGTTACTAACGAGGACAGCTGACTTAATAAACTTAAAACATCAAAATATATTAAAAGTGTTGTAAGTATATTTTGAACATACTTTGATATATATGTATATATTGTTATAGGTTCGTGAATCAACCAGTGGCCAAGTCTTACTTCCCGACGAAGTAAAAATCTGTGAAAGTGAGTTATAGTCCCACTTTTAAAATCTAATATTTTTGGGATGAGAATACACGCAGGTTTTATAAATGATTTACAAAATAGACACAAGTACGTGAAACTACATTCTATGGTTGAATTATCGAAATCGAATATGCCCCTTTTTATTAAGTCTGGTAATCTAAGAATTAGGGAACAGACACCCTAATTGACGCGAATCCTAAAGATAGATCTATTGGGCCTAACAAACCCCATCCAAAGTACCGGATGCTTTCGTACTTCGAAATTTATATCATATCCGAAGGGTGTCCCGGAATGATGGGGATATTCTTATATATGCATCTTGTTAATGTCGGTTACCAGGTGTTCACCATATGAATGATTTTTATCTCTATGTATGGGGTGTGTATTGAAATATGAAATCTTGTGGTCTATTATTATGATTTGATATATATAGGTTAAACCTATAACTCACCAACATTTTTGTTGACGTTTTAAGCATGTTTATTCTCAGGTGATTATTAAGAGCTTCCGCTGTCGCATACTTAAATAAGGACGAGATTTGGAGTCCATGCTTGTATGATATTGTATAAAAACTGCATTCAAGAAACTTATTTTGTTGTAACATATTTGTATTGTAAACCATTATGTAATGGTCGTGTGTAAACAGGATATTTTAGATTATCATTATTTGATAATCTACGTAAAGCTTTTTAAACCTTTATTGATGAAATAAAGGTTATGGTTTGTTTTAAAATGAATGCAGTCTTTGAAAAACGTCTCATATAGAGGTCAAAACCTCGCAACGAAATCAATTAATATGGAACGTTTTTAATCAATAAGAACGGGACATTTCAGTTGGTATCCGAGCGTTGGTCATAGAGAACCAGGATTTTGCATTAGTGTGTCTTATCGAGTTTGTTAGGATGCATTAGTGAGTCTGGACTTCGACCGTGTTTACTTGAAAAATGATTGCTTAACAAATTTTGTTGGAAACTATATATTTTTAACATGTGAATATTATGTGATATATTAATCTCTTAACGCGTTTGATATTATGTGATAGATGTCTACCTCTAGAACAAGTCTCATTGACTCACCTAATAATAATGAAGAGTCAAATGTAAATTGGAATGATTCGTGGACTGATTCACAAGTTCCCGAAGAGGAACCGGAAGAAGAGTCGGAACCGGAAGAAGAATCGGAACCGGAAGAAGAATCGGAACCAGATGAAGAAATAGAACCGGTGGGGGAAATAATAAAACGGTTAAGTAAAAGAAAATCCTCAACCAACCGACCAAGGTTAATTATGGTCAATGGTGTTTCCGCCAAGGAAGCAAAATATTGGGAGGATTACCAATTCTCCGATGAATCGGATTCCGACGAGAATTCCGATGATGTTATAGAAATTACCCCAACTGAATTGAAAAAGGCAAAAGAAAATAATAAGGGAAAGGGCATAAAAATAGAGAAATATAATTCCAACCCTGATGAACTTTATATGTATCGTCAACCCCCGAAGTCCTTAAGTTGTAACAATGACCCGGGAACCTCTAAACCACCAGGTTTTTCTAAACCAATGTGGAAAATTACGGCTCGTATTAGGGGAACATCATATATCCCTAGAAACTTGGCAAAACGAACCAAAACCGAAGAAGAAGAAACAAGCTAGTCGGAATAAGATAGTTGTATTCGTGTGGTGCAATATATGTAATATAGTGTGCTTATGCTTTATGATATATGTAAAAATTGCTTGTATTAATAAGTATTTTTTTTATGAATCTAACTCTTGTCTATTTTATAGTATAAAAACACAAAATGGATAGAAAACCCAATATTTTAAGAGACCTACCCGGAGACATGATTGATGAAATCTTGTCTAGAGTCGGTCAGAATTCTTCGGCACAACTATTTAAGGCGAGATCAGTTTGTAAGACATTCGAAGAACGTTCCAAGAATGCCTTGGTTTATAAAAGGCTTTCGTTCGAAAGATGGGGGATATCACATTGGGAAATCCATAAGTTACGATGTGTTTACTTTGACGCATATATTGCGGGGAACCCAAATGCTATTTTACGCAATGGGTTAAGAAATTATTTTGACTAAATATATCCGAATATTGGACTTTGTGATTTAGAAAAAGCGGCTAACATGCAACATAAAGAAGCATGTTATGCTTACGGATTAGTAATGTTCGCTTCTCACCAAAGTGAGAACAAGAACATCGGCCTACAACTATTAAACAAAACGTTCCCACAAGTGACGGAGTCGGTAATTGGGGTAAGAAATGAGGTTTTTAGATTGTTACGGGACTGTTGGACATTACGTAACCCTCGTCCCTTTGACGACGTTACAACACGCTGTCTTATCAACGGCCATAACGGTTATGTTCCACAAGACCAAGGATGGGAAGTAGTCCTAGTAAAACCAGAATGCATGACTTGTTTCTGGACGTATGAATTACGTGTCTTTATTGCCTTTGCTGTACGACTTGTGTACTAGCTAGAATTATCTTCACAACCATCTTGTATCAAATTTATTGTGTGCTATATTTCATGCTTTATGTAAAATAAGCGGTATTGTAAGTTTGTAAAATATTGTATAAAAGTTTGAACGCGAAATATTATTATAATCAGTTTTTCATATAGAATTGTAGTAGTTGAATTGTATATTAGCTACTAAGTATGAGCTTAACGGGTAGGTACTACCCGAATTTAAACTTATAAAACGCTAATATGAAGAAAAAGCTTTTATAAATGAGTTCATATTATGCTACGAAATACTATTAACTACTCTTAATATTCTGTATGATTAACTTGTTCCATTTGACGATTTTGAAGGAAATGGCACCGACTACTCGACACACCGTGAATATGAATGAAGAGGAATTCCGTACTTTTCTAGCTTCAAACATAGCCGCAGTACAGGCTGCGCTACATACCAACAATAACCTTGGATCTAGCAGTACAGGAAATCGTGTAGGATGCACCTACAAAGAATTCACTGCCTGCAAACCTTTAGAATTTGATGGAACCGAAGGACCGATCGGATTGAAACGGTGGACCGAGAAGGTTGAATCGGTGTTTGCCATAAGTAAGTGTACTGAAGAGGACAAAGTAAAGTACGCTACGCATACCTTCACAGGTTCTGCGTTAACATGGTGGAATACCTATCTAGAGCAAGTGGGACAAGACGATGCGTACGCACTACCGTGGTCAGCATTCAAGCACTTGATGAACGAGAAGTACCGTCCCAGAACCGAGGTCAATAAGCTCAAGACAGAACTTAGAGGGTTACGAACCCAAGGATTTGATATTACCACGTACGAAAGACGATTCACAGAATTGTGCCTATTGTGTCCGGGAGCATTCGAAGATGAGGAAGAGAAGATCGACGCGTTTGTGAAAGGATTACCGGAAAGAATCCAAGAAGATATAAGTTCACACGAGCCCGCCTCCATACAACAGGCATGTAGAATGGCTCACAAACTAGTGAACCAGATTGAAGAAAGAATTAAAGAACAGACTGCTGAAGAGGCCAATGTGAAGCAAGTCAAAAGAAAGTGGGAGGAAAACGGTGATAAGAATCACCAATACAACAACAACAACAATTACAACAATAATCGCAACAATTATCCCAACAATCGCAACATCAATCGCAACTACAACAAACGGCCCAACAACAACAACAACAACAACAACAGCAACTACAATAATCATCCCAACAACAATAATAACCGCAACAACAACAACAATCAGAAGCAGCTATGCCAAAGGTGTGAAAAGTATCACTCGGGGTTCTGCACTAAATTTTGCAACAAGTGTAAAAGAAATGGTCATAGCGCGGCGAAGTGTGAGGTCTACGGACCAGGGGTTAATAGAACGAAAGGAACAAATGGTGTCGGAACGAGTAATGGCGGAGCAAGTAGTGTCGGAGCAAGTTATGCCAATGTAGTTTGTTATAAATGTGGAAAACCGGGCCACATTATTAGAAATTGCCCGAACTAGGAGAACACGAATGGACAAGGTCGCGGAAGAGTTTTCAATATTAATGCGGCAGAGGCACAGGAAGACCCGGAGCTTGTTACGGGTACGTTTCTTATTGACAATAAATCTGCTTACGTTTTATTTGATTCGGGTGCGGATAGAAGCTATATGAGTAGAGATTTTTGTGCTAAATTAAGTTGTCCATTGACGCCTTTGGATAGTAAATTTTTACTCGAATTAGCAAATGGTAAATTAATTTCAGCAGATAATATATGTCGGAATCGAGAAATTAAACTGGTTAGTGAAACATTTAAGATTGACTTGATACCAGTAGAGTTAGGGAGTTTTGATGTGATAATCGGTATGGACGGGTTGAAAGAAGTGAAAGCAGAGATCGTTTGTTAAAAAATGCAATTCGCATTATACGAGAAAAAGGAAAACCCTTAATGGTGTACGGAGAAAAGGGCAACACGAAGCTACATCTTATTAGTAATTTGAAGGCACAAAAACTAATAAGAAAAGGTTGCTATGCTGTTCTAGCACACGTCGAGAAAGTACAAACTGAAGAAAAGAGCATCAATGATGTTCCCGTCGCAAAAGAATTTCCCGATGTATTTCCGAAAGAATTACCGGGATTACCCCCACATCGATCCGTTGAATTCCAAATAGATCTTGTACCAGGAGCTGCACCAATAGCTCGTGCTCCTTACAGACTCGCACCCAGCGAGATGAAAGAACTGCAAAGCCAATTACAAGAACTTTTAGAGCGTGGTTTCATTCGACCAAGCACATCACCGTGGGGAGCTCCTGTTTTGTTTGTCAAGAAGAAAGATGGTACATTCAGGTTGTGTATCGACTACGGAGAGTTGAACAAACTTACCATCAAGAACCGCTACCCACTACCGAGAATCGACGACTTATTTGATCAACTACAAGGCTCGTCTGTTTATTCAAAGATTGACTTACGTTCCGGGTATCATCAAATGCGGGTGAAAGAAGATGATATTCCAAAGACTGCTTTCAGAACACGTTACGGTCATTACGAGTTTATGGTCATGCCGTTTGGTTTAACTAATGCACTAGCTGTGTTCATGGACCTTATGAACCGAGTGTGTGGACCATACCTTGACAAGTTTGTCATTGTTTTCATTGATGACATACTTATTTACTCAAAGAATGACCAAGAACACGGTGAACATTTGAGAAAGGTGTTAGAAGTATTGAGGAAGGAAGAATTGTACGCTAAGTTTTCAAAGTGTGCATTTTGGTTGGAAGAAGTTCAATTCCTCGGTCACATAGTGAACAAAGAAGGTATTAAGGTGGATCCGGCAAAGATAGAAACTGTTGAAAAGTGGGAAACCCCGAAAACTCCGAAACACATACGCCAGTTTTTAGGACTAGCTGGTTACTACAGAAGGTTCATCCAAGACTTTTCCAGAATAGCAAAACCCTTGACTGCATTAACGCATAAAGGGAAGAAATTTGAATGGAATGATGAACAAGAGAAAGCGTTTCAGTTATTGAAGAAAAAGCTAACTACGGCACCTATATTGTCATTGCCTGAAGGGAATGATGATTTTGTGATTTATTGTGACGCATCAAAGCAAGGTCTCGGTTGTGTATTAATGCAACGAACGAAGGTGATTGCTTATGCGTCTAGACAATTGAAGATTCACGAACAAAATTATACGACGCATGATTTGGAATTAGGCGCGGTTGTTTTTGCATTAAAGACTTGGAGGCACTACTTATATGGGGTCAAAAGTATTATATATACCGACCACAAAAGTCTTCAACACATATTTAATCAGAAACAACTGAATATGAGGCAGCGTAGGTGGATTGAATTGTTGAATGATTATGACTTTGAGATTCGTTACCACCCGGGGAAGGCAAATGTGGTAGCCGATGCCTTGAGCAGGAAGGACAGAGAACCCATTCGAGTAAAATCTATGACTATAATGATTCATAATAACCTTACTACTCAAATAAAGGAGGCGCAACAAGGAGTTTTAAAAGAGGGAAATTTAAAGGATGAAATACCCAAAGGATCGGAGAAGCATCTTAATA
The DNA here is from genome assembly GCF_046630445.1 of Rutidosis leptorrhynchoides. NCBI lineage: Eukaryota > Viridiplantae > Streptophyta > Magnoliopsida > Asterales > Asteraceae > Rutidosis > Rutidosis leptorrhynchoides. The sequence continues at coordinate 245,838,387 of NC_092343.1, forward strand.
TTCAGGAAGACGGAACCCGGTATAGGGCTGAAAGGATTTGGGTACCAAAATTTGGAGATATGAGAGAAATGGTACTTAGAGAAGCTCATAAAACCAGATACTCAATACATCCTGGAACGGGGAAGATGTACAAGGATCTCAAGAAACATTTTTGGTGGCCGGGAATGAAAGCCGATGTTGCTAAATACGTAGGAGAATGTTTGACGTGTTCTAAGGTCAAAGCTGAGCATCAGAAACCATCAGGTCTACTTCAACAACCCGAAATCAAAGAATGGAAATGGGAAAACATTACCATGGATTTCATCACTAAATTGCCAAGGACTGCAAGTGGTTTTGATACTATTTGGGTAATAGTTGATCGTCTCACCAAATCAGCACACTTCCTGCCAATAAGAGAAGATGACAAGATGGAGAAGTTAGCACGACTGTATTTGAAGGAAGTCGTCTCCAGACATGGAATACCAATCTCTATTATCTCTGATAGGGATGGCAGATTTATTTCAAGATTCTGGCAGACATTACAGCAAGCATTAGGAACTCGTCTAGACATGAGTACTGCCTATCATCCACAAACTGATGGGCAGAGCGAAAGGACGATACAAACGCTTGAAGACATGCTACGAGCATGTGTTATTGATTTCGGAAACAGTTGGGATCGACATCTACCGTTAGCAGAATTTTCCTACAACAACAGCTACCATTCAAGCATTGAGATGGCGCCGTTTGAAGCACTTTATGGTAGAAAGTGCAGGTCTCCGATTTGTTGGAGTGAAGTGGGGGATAGACAGATTACGGGTCCGGAGATTATACAAGAAACTACCGAGAAGATCATCCAAATTCAACAACGGTTGAAAACCGCCCAAAGTCGACAAAAGAGATACGCTGACATTAAAAGAAAAGATATAGAATTTGAAATTGGAGAGATGGTCATGCTTAAAGTTGCACCTTGGAAAGGCGTTGTTCGATTTGGTAAACGAGGGAAATTAAATCCAAGGTATATTGGACCATTCAAGATTATTGATCGTGTCGGACCAGTAGCTTACCGACTTGAGTTACCTCAACAACTCGCGGCTGTACATAACACTTTCCACGTCTCGAATTTGAAGAAATGTTTTGCTAAAGAAGATCTCAGTATTCCGTTAGATGAAATCCAAATCAACGAAAAACTTCAATTCATCGAAGAACCTGTCGAAATAATGGATCGTGAGGTTAAAAGACTTAAGCAAAACAAGATACCAATTGTTAAGGTTCGATGGAATGCTCGTAGAGGACCCGATTTCACCTGGGAGCGTGAAGATCAGATGAAGAAGAAATACCCGCATCTATTTCTAGAAGATTCGTCAACACCTTCAACTGTTTAAAATTTCGGGACGAAATTTATTTAACGGGTAGGTACTGTAGTGACCCGAACTTTTCCATGTTTATATATATTAATTGAGATTGATATTTACATGATTAAATGTTTCCAACATGTTAAGCAATCAAACTTGTTAAGACTTGATTAATTGAAATATGTTTCATATAGACAATTGACCACCCAAGTTGACCGGTGATTCACGAACGTTAAAACTTGTAAAAACTATATGATGACATATATATGGATATATATATAGTTAACATGATACTATGATAAGTAAACATATCATTAAGTATATTAACAATGAACTACATATGTAAAAACAAGACTACTAACTTAATGATTTTTAAACGAGACATATATGTAACGATTATCGTTGTAAAGACATTTAATGTATATATATCATATTAAGAGATATTCATACATGATAATATCACGATAATATAATAATTTAAAATCTCATTTGATATTATAAACATTGGGTTAACAACATTTAACAAGATCGTTAACCTAAAGGTTTCAAAACAACACTTACATGTAACGACTAACGATGACTTAACGACTCAGTTAAAATGTATATACATGTAGTGTTTTAATATGTATTTATACACTTTTGAAAGACTTCAATACACTTATCAAAATACTTCTACTTAACAAAAATGCTTACAATTACATCCTCGTTCAGTTTCATCAACAATTCTACTCGTATGCACCCGTATTCGTACTCGTACAATACACAGCTTTTAGATGTATGTACTATTGGTATATACACTCCAATGATCAGCTCTTAGTAGCCCATGTGAGTCACCTAACACATGTGGGAACCATCATTTGGAAACTAGCATGAAATATCTCATAAAATTACAAAAATATGAGTAATCATTCATGACTTATTTACATGAAAACAAAATTACATATCCTTTATATCTAATCCATACACCAACGACTAAAAACACCTACAAACACTTTCATTCTTCAATTTTCTTCATCTAATTGATCTCTCTCAAGTTCTATCTTCAAGTTCTAAGTGTTCTTCATATATCCTACAAGTTCTAGTTACATAAAATCAAGAATACTTTCAAGTTTGCTAGCTCACTTCCAATCTTGTAAGGTGATCATCCAACCTCAAGAAATCTTTGTTTCTTACAGTAGGTTATCATTCTAATACAAGGTAATAATCATATTCAAACTTTGGTTCAATTTTTATAACTATAACAATCTTATTTCAAATGATGATCTTACTTGAACTTGTTTTCGTGTCATGATTCTGCTTCAAGAACTTCGAGCCATCCAAGGATCCGTTGAAGCTAGATCCATTTTTCACTTTTCCAGTAGGTTTATCCAAGGAACTTAAGGTAGTAATGATGTTCATAACATCATTCAATTCATACATATAAAGCTATCTTATTCGAAGGTTTAAACTTGTAATCACTAGAACATAGTTTAGTTAATTCTAAACTTGTTCGCAAACAAAAGTTAATCCTTCTAACTTGACTTTTAAAATCAACTAAACACATGTTCTATATCTATATGATATGCTAACTTAATGATTTAAAACCTGGAGACACGAAAAACACCGTAAAACCGGATTTACGCCGTCGTAGTAACACCGCGGGTTGTTTTGGGTTAGTTAATTAAAAACTATGATAAACTTTGATTTAAAATTTGTTATTCTGAGAAAATGATTTTTATTATGAACATGAAACTATATCCAAAAATTATGGTTAAACTCAAAGTGGAAGTATGTTTTCTAAAATGGTCATCTAGACGTCGTTCTTTCGACTGAAATGACTACCTTTACAAAAACGACTTGTAACTTATTTTTCCGACTATAAACCTATAATTTTTCTGTTTAGATTCATAAAATAGAGTTCAATATGAAACCATAGCAATTTGATTCACTCAAAACGGATTTAAAATGAAGAAGTTATGGGTAAAACAAGATTGGATAATTTTTCTCATTTTAGCTACGTGAAAATTTGTAACAAATCTATTCCAACCATAACTTAATCAACTTGTATTGTATATTATGTAATCTTGAGATACCATAGACACGTATACAATGTTTCGACCTATCATGTCGACACATCTATATATATTTCGGAACAACCATAGACACTCTATATGTGAATGTTGGAGTTAGCTATACAGGGTTGAGGTTGATTCCAAAATATACATAGTTTGAGTTGTGATCAATACTGAGATACGTATACACTGGGTCGTGGATTGATTCAAGATAATATTTATCGATTTATTTCTGTACATCTAACTGTGGACAACTAGTTGTAGGTTACTAACGAGGACAGCTGACTTAATAAACTTAAAACATCAAAATATATTAAAAGTGTTGTAAGTATATTTTGAACATACTTTGATATATATGTATATATTGTTATTGGTTCGTGAATCAACCAGTGGCCAAGTCTTACTTCCCGACGAAGTAAAAATCTGTGAAAGTGAGTTATAGTCCCACTTTTAAAATCTAATATTTTTGGGATGAGAATACATGCAGGTTTTATAAATGATTTACAAAATAGACACAAGTACGTGAAACTACATTCTATGGTTGAATTATCGAAATCGAATATGCCACTTTTTATTAAGTCTGGTAATCTAAGAATTAGGGAACAGACACCCTAATTGACGCGAATCCTAAAGATAGATCTATTGGGCCTAACAAACCCCATCTAAAGTACCGGATGCTTTAGTACTTCGAAATTTATATCATATCCGAAGGGTGTCCCAGAATGATGGGGATATTCTTATATATGCATCTTGTTAATGTCGGTTACCAGGTGTTCACCATATGAATGATTTTTATCTCTATGTATGGGGTGTGTATTGAAATATGAAATCTTGTGGTCTATTATTATGATTTGATATATATAGGTTAAACCTATAACTCACCAACATTTTTGTTGACGTTTTAAGCATGTTTATTCTCAGGTGATTATTAAGAGCTTCCGCTGTCGCATACTTAAATAAGGACGAGATTTGGAGTCCATGCTTGTATGATATTGTATAAAAACTGCATTCAAGAAACTTATTTTGTTGTAACATATTTGTATTGTAAACCATTATGTAATGGTCGTGTGTAAACAGGATATTTTAGATTATCATCATTTGATAATCTACGTAAAGCTTTTTAAACCTTTATTGATGAAATAAAGGTTATGGTTTGTTTTAAAATGAATGCAGTCTTTGAAAAACGTCTCATATAGAGGTCAAAACCTCGCAACGAAATCAATTAATATGGAACGTTTTTAATCAATAAGAACGGGACATTTCACATATATCCAAAAGATTATAATAATGCTTAATCCGGTTCTAATCCTTGTTCTTATTCTGACTATCGCAATGATCGTTCTTCTTTTCCAACTCCCACCGAAAGAATCTGTTTATTTCTACTATGCTCTAGGGATTATTGTATTTATAATCCTCCCGTGTCTTTATATTGCTATACGCACTGATATCCACAGTTTGTAATTTCGGTGTTTTTGTTGGGCTTTATATTTTCCCTTATGTTTCGGAGCTCCATACTCTTGTTTTCTATTCCCGACTCCAAGTCAAGCGAATAATGGTCCAGAATTTGTAGATATAGAGTTTCGAATGATTATAATGTTCTAAGCAGTGTGGAACGTGGTAGCACGATTTGATTTTCAAATTTATCAAAATTACAGAAGATAGAACAATCAAGAATATATTCTTCTTGATATGTTCGGAGGTTATGTAGAATGAAAGAGTTTTGTAACATGACACATGATGCCGTTATGCTCTGTGAATCATTATGTTTCATTAGAAACTCAGCATGACTTACTGTAATATAATCACGTTGATCAAGTGTAATTATATTATACTAATTCATGCATCAATTTCCAACACTACTTCAAAACATTCATACTTTAAACTCGAGAGTTTCAGAATTTAGAAACTAAAACAGTTTCCCTTTTATGATGTAACACAGATAGCACGAAGAGATAACTAATTTTGGATAAAAGAGTTATGAAAATATCCTCAGAAATATCGAAGATATTTATGATGATATTTTCAGAGTTTCTAAGATCGAAGGTTGATGAAGAAAGATTTTTCCACAAGATTTAATATGAGTATAGAGCAAGGTTTTCTCTAAAGATTTCATTGGATACAGAATTATCTGGATTCCTTGAATATAGGGTTTGGTCCTTGTATTTGTCCTTGGCCTCCTTCGTGGTTAGCTCAATCCGTTTTCCAGTTTCAACTTTTCTGAGTTTTTCTAACATACTATTCTTTATCATCAAACTTCCGATGATTAAGGTCATTTACGGTTGCCTATAGTTTCTGCTGCTTCATTCAGCTTTTTCATAGTTCAATGTATTGATTCGTAGGCTGGGTGCTTTTCAGAATTTCAGAATGAAGGATCAAATTCTAAGAGATAAATGTCATACATATAACTGTTGATGTTGATATGCTGTGAGTTTTCAAAGTACTGATTTCTGATTCCCGGTAATTGGTATGGCAGTTCTCGTTACAAGATGCAGACGAGTATATGATAGGATTTCAATGAATGATTTATCAGAGAGATTTAAGCCAAGAAGCAACGAGGTTGCTGGTACGTCTGCTGGTAATATGGTGGAATATAAAAGAATTTTCCGGTATCAAAAGGGTAATCGTATATATATTAGAATTATAGTAAGGCTACTTCGAATGAAAAGTCGAAGTTGACTTCCTGGAGCTGTGACAAAATTGGCTACTTTGAAAAGGGATCGCAAAGTTATTTTTGCTTATAAATGCCAAAGGATCTGACGCGGCTACGTGTTAAACTTTTACTCAGTTGCCGAGAGTTTCTCAGGTGCAATACTATATACATAAATCGTTTCTTCCGTAGATGAAGTGCGGTTGGTTCATCCTCTCGATTGAGGTGTTTTCAAGAATCATAAAAGGTTTGAACGCAGATTGTAATCGTCATGATTCAAATGAGGTTTAAGATGAAATCAAGTGGCAAACTTGAAGAATTGTTTAGTTTCATATGTTATAATCAATATTTTAATTCTTTTTAATTGTCCAATGTTTTTAGTCCACAGTCGATAGTCCATAGTTGACAGTCCAATAATTCATATGTAGTTTAATATATAATATTCGAATTAATTAATATGTATCGTGACCCGTGTACATGTCTCAGACTCGATCACAACTCAAACTATATATATTATTATAGAATCAACCTCAACCCTGTATAGCTAACTCCCGCATTACTGCATATAGAGTGTCTATGGTTATTCCAAATAATATATATAGATGGGTCGATATGATATATCAAAACCTTGTATACGTGTCCCGATATTTAAAGTGCGTAAAATAAATAACAGAAATTAAATGACGATAAATAAAATTGCGAGAATTAAAATTGCGATAAATAAAATGTAATCATTTAGCTAGGAACAGTTAGCATGGATTCTTAACAAAATTTCTCATAGTTAATTTGTCTGTTTCTAACAAATTTTATTGTGTCCATTTTTTTTTTTTTCATTATGCCACTTGTTGGATTCTGATATGTCAAAATCCTAATATGAAATTGAATTTGAATGAAAATAGTTATTCTTTGGTGAACGGATACGTATATCGGTGGATGTAAGTAGGATAGTATATGACTGTTGAAACAGATTCGAAGAACGTACAATGTAACTTATTAATGTGAAATTTAAATATTCCTCGGGTATTACCTACCCGTTAAAATATTTTCACCATTAACAGTTTGTACAAGAGAATTTTTAATTATAATCTTTATGAAAACATATATACATATATATTTTCTTCAGATGTATTCATGGATTTAATGAGTTAATATGATATTAAACTCATTTGCTTTTCGGTTGGAACTAGAATAAATAATCTCTAAAACTTTAGAGATTACATGTTCGCCATGTCGAACGAAGATAAATGAGGTAGAATGATACATAGAACGAAGATCATACTCAAAGTACAGATGATGATATTGAAGCATAGATTGTTGATGGTACTGGTGCTGTTATTGATGGTACTGTTGGTGCCGGTGATGTTGTTGAAGCTGGTACATTTGGCACCATATTCCCCGAATTGATTATTCGAGCACGAAGTTCGTTGACTTATTACTCCAGGATGATTGTCGATCGGAACGAGCGGATGAATAAGGTTCAGAGTTGTGGATAGAATATAATCTTGTCGAGTTACCCTGGAAATGAGACTAAAAATGGTGTCTCGAATAGGTTCGCCGGTAAACGCTTCAAGTTCATTGTGAGGTGAATTCGGTTGGTGGAAGGGATTGTCTTCTGCGCGTTTCCATTAATTAAGTCAACTACGAACCCATCAGATGAATTGATAATGGCTGATTGGTTGATTCATGCCGATGACGCTGTTTTCGGAGCTTAGGTGAACATCTATGTCGGAATAGCTGTCGGAATAACTATCGGAATAGCTATCAGAATCTGAGGGACTCGAACTGGTTGCAGGATTCATCTCGTACGATCAGATGAAGGATTTTTCGATAAGAAATAGATTATAAGATGTAGATTAGTACCCTGCAATACATAATTTACATATGCATATATAATACTAAAATCCCATAAGTTACGGAGAAATCTACGGAAATTGTCAGACAAAGGTAACAATAACATATACGCTAAGATATGAATTTTATCTATACACTGTCTATGCAATAGGGGCAGTAAGACGTGTCTAGACTTTAAGGATGATAAGCAAATAATTTTTCGACACTAAATGATAAGCAAAACTTTTGACATGCAGACACGGTCAAAGTCCAGACTCACTAATGCATCTAAACAACTATCAGTTAGACACACTAATGCAAGACCTGGTTCACTAAGACCACCGCTCTGATACCAACTGAAAGGACCCGTCCTAATCCATCTGGACGAAGTCATCAACATTTGATCCCAGAGCGATGATCGACTCCAAGTAATGTCTCTAAAATGAGCAAATACACAGCGGAAGATTTCTTTCATACCTGAGAATAAACATGCTTTAAAGTGTCAACCAAAAGGTTGGTGAGTTCATTAGTTTATCATAAATAATCATTTTATCATTTTAATAGACCACGATATTTCATACTTCCATTTCTCATAATCATACGTCCCATGCATAGAGACAAAAATATCATTCATATGGATTGAACACCTGGTAACCGACATTCACAATATGTATATAAGAATATCCCCATAATTCCGGAATCCTCCTTCGGACATGATATAAATTTCGAAGTACTAAAGCATCTGGTACTTTGGATGGGGCTTGTTGGGCCCGATAGATCTATCTTTAGGATTCGCGTCAATTAGGGTGTCTGTTCCCTAATTCTTAGATTACCAGACTTAATAAAAAGGGGCATATTCGATTTCGATAATTCAACCATATAATGTAGTTTCACATACTTGTGTCTATTTCGTAAAACAGTTATAAAAACAGCGCATGTATTCTCAGTCCCAAAAATATATATTGCAAAAGCATTTAAAAAGGGATTAATGAAACTCACGCATATAAATATTGTAAAACAGTTAATAAAGCATTTGCATGTATTCTCAGCCCAAAAATGTATATAAAAAGGGAATAATGAAACTCACCATACTGTATTTTGTAGTAAAAATACATATTACGACATTAAACAATGCAGGGTTGGCCTCGGATTCACGAACCTATATCGTTTATATATATATTAACACATATAATGATAATCGAACAAATTTAGGTATTATTATTAATTGTTATTTTAGTAATTTGTACGTTTCATTAATAACTAAATTAACTATATTTATTTTTATATACATTAAATAGATAATTAATATTTATTACAAACATATTAATATAGTTACGTTTTATGTAAATAATATATTTTTATATAGAAAATCTTTATTTGATCTATTAATAATACTAATAATAATAATGATAGAAATAATAATATTAATATTTTAAAATAATAATAAAAATGATAATAAAAATAATAATGATAAAAATACTAATAATAATAATAATAATAATAATAATAATAATAATAATAATAATAATAATAATAATAATAATAATAATAATAATAATAATAATAATAATAATAATAATAATAATAATAATAATAATAATAATAATAATAATAATAATAATAATAATAATAATAATAATAATAATAATAATAATAATAATAATAATAATAAGTAACTACCTCAAGAAGTATTCCCTTAAAAAATGCCGAAGTCCAGGTTTGAACCCGCGACGTCCCGCTAACCCGACATCTCCCCAAGCCATTCTTCTATCTTAACCATTTTGATTTAGTTCGCTAACCACAACTATTTAACACGTTTACATATTTTCCATTTTCTTCTTCAAAACCTAAAACCTATAATTATCATTGATCATACTAAACCTTCATCATCTTATCTCGTCACCATTTTTATCTCATCATCATCGTGAACATCATCGTTCGAATCATAATCATCCCTTATGTTTGCTATCATTTTCTTCATTAAATTATCCTCATATACATGTAGTATTTATCACCTTTTAACATAATTATCCTCACTCTTTTTAAAACATCATCATCTTAATCAATATGATCATAATTATTTTTCAATATCCTTTGCCACCACCTTCTACGTATATCATCATGTATCATTACTGTATTTGTTTACAGCCCAGCAGGAGTTGGCTTACAGCCCAAAAGAAAAACAAGAGCCCAACAATAGAAGTTGTATCGTGTAGCTGACAAAAAAAAATAATAACTCGACAGAAAGAGGGATATGGCATGCGAAAATCAAGTGGGTTTTTATTCTATTACTTGTTGGCCACCATTTGGTGTCTAGTCCCACTAAATAAAATTCATTATTAAACCAAATTGTTTGCTGTAAAGGGAAATATCCGAAACTTGCCAAAAGAAACAAAAGGATTACTCTTTTCCCCCACTTCATTTTAAAATCATTTCGTCGACCATCAGACTTCAATTAGTGCCACAGGTATCATTTGTTAAGATGCCATATAATATTATTCTATAACCAAGTTGACAAAGGTTTTAAATTGTGAGCACATCCAATCCCTTAAATTCCTTGTGATTGTCGGCTGGATATAAACAGAAAATCGTAGTGTAGCAGCAGGAATCATATACTAGCAGCGGTATGTTTTCGGTTCAAGCAGAAACAAACGGCCTGCTGTATGTAGCAGTAAAACAGGAACATTGGAGCGGTTTTTATGGTGGTTTATTGGTGAATTTGATCGAGTAAATAAAAGGAAAGTAACAGTCCAACAGTAACAGGTATGGTGTAAAAATAAAGTGTCGGCCATGAACTCAAGCTTGTCCCACATGCACAATCATGTGTCCCTAACTTTTATAATGTGTTTAACAGCTGTACAACCAATTAGTAGCTGCAGTAGCAACAATCATAACACCATAAATCACAGAATCAACGTGATATAACTCATTAACATACTTCTTTAAACTTTATCAAAATTATCTGAGTTTTGTGATAGTTCATACCGTGAACAGACAACAAGGAAGAAGTAGAAGCAAACGTTCGTATGGTGACTGTAATTCAGAAAAAAAATAAGTAGTTGTATGTAACGGTTTGTTTGGTCTATGAATCATCGAACAAAACAAAATTTATGTAGTAGCTTGGATCGGTTTATTAGGGTTCATGGGTACTGAAGTGGAGATGGTGAAGAAGAGAGGTTGTTTGGTTGAGACAGAAACAGAAAACTATTGGAGTTGTAATAGAAATTTTTAAGGTGGCGGTTAATGATGAGGTGAAGTGGTGATTGCGTGAAGGAAACAGAAGTGTAGCAAACGATTTAAGTGGTATTTGCTCTCGATTTAAAGAAACAGAAAAAGAATGCCGCGCAATGGAGGTTTCGTGTTTGAGGGTGGTTCAACAGGATGAAGATGATCATGGGTGTTGGTTGTAGGGTTCTCGGCTAACATCAAATAGAAATAAAAGAAGATTTGATAGAAGATAATAGGAGGGTTAGATGGTGAGTGGTAGTCGACTAGTTTGAAAAAGAGGAAGAGGTTGCCTTGTGTTGGTGACTAAGTGCATGTATATGTTAATATGTATACATATAAACTAAATGTAAACTCATGAATCATAAACAGTGATAATCTATCAATTAAGCACAGTGACCTATGATTCATTATTGAAAGTATCGAATGAGAACAAGTGAATTGTAGGTTCTTGGAAGATAGCATAAAGTTTGAATGACATATAACAGAAAGATGTAGTAATTTCAACAACACAATAATATTAAACATTATAATATATTTAAAGAAATCAAACGTGCGTTAAGTTAGCCGTTATCATTTATGGACTAGATCTCGTTCTCTATTATTAATCAGTGTCGAATAAAAGTAAAAAAAAAAAATCAAACTTTTATATTAAATGTATTTATTTATTCTAATCATTAATTTGTGAAAATCGTGACTAAAATGGTTCGTTTAATATTTATTATAATATTATATTTTTATTTTATTTTACATAATTAATTTTAATAACAACAACATATAATATTTTAAATTATATTTCCAATTATTATTTATATACACATACACATATCTATTTACAAATAGTGGTTCGTGAATCGTTGGAAACAGTCGAAGGTCAATTGAATGTATGACAACAATTCAAACTTTTTAAGACTTAACATAACAGACTTTGCTTATCGTGTCGGAAACATAATAAGATTAAGTTTAAATTTGATCGAAAATTTCCGGGTCGTCACATTTTCAACTTGCTCGCCCTAATCCCGATTATAAATAACACAATAATCTGCATAAAAACTTTACTCTTTCGCTTTCAATTTCATCTGCAATCTAATTCGTTGAATCACAATCGTACTTTGCAATTAGCCAATCGAACCTTCAATTTCATCAATTCAACCTCCGATTTAACTTTTCTTGTCATCTAATTTATTTTCCTTATTGCAAATGGCGTCGTCTTCATCTATGCATACCCCCGGAGGCTATGTTTCCTATATGACGGAAGCAAAACTTCATACCCTGCAAGAATGGTATCCGCCACTTGCCCAATTTGTTCCTACCGCGCCTGCGGCAGAACAGCGAGCCGATACTCCCCCTAAAGGGATGATTTCTGTTTACGAGGCTGCCATTTCCCAAGGCAACCTTCAATTTTCACTTACTCGCTTTTTTCGCAGTGTTTGCGAATACTATAATATCGCTATGGCACAGTTGCATCCTAACGCGATTAACAAGATTGTGCTATTCGAGATGTATTGCAATGCCACCAACCAACCACTACTGCTGAACGTTTTTCGTATGTGCAATAGCCTGGTGCTATATGATGTGGGGTGGTTTTCTTTCCGCAGTAAACTTGGCGTAATGACTTCACCAAAAGATTCAATTGGGAATTGGCGCAGTTCCTTCTTTTATATTAACGATACCGCGTATGTGAACAGCAACATACCAAAAATGTGGTGTACAGAGCTTAATCCCGACCTCAATGAGAGGCCTGTACTCGATGATCTTGAGAATGACACTCTCAAGACACTAAAGAATGCGGGCATATTTCTGCGACCTTACTCGAATGTACCACTGTACATTGGCAGAGTGTCGAATCAATGGCCGTGGAGTGACCATGATGCGCTTTTGGTTGATCAATCAAAAAATGGTATGCCGCTTAAATTTATCGCAGTGTATTAACGTACTTACATTTTTCGCAATATTTTTGCTTTGCATAACTCTATGCGCTTTTATTTTTTCAGCGGTTGCACTTGACCTTGTCATGAGGTCCGCTGATATAAGCAGGATTAGCCCTGCCCATCGCCTAAAGAATGGCGACGGAGACATTATTCTTATTGATGAACCGATCATCAATACATGCTACATCGCTGGAGGCGAGGACCTCGGTAAGCGTAAGGTTGCGGAAACTACCCCTACTCCGCGCAAGAAACGTCTGCGCTCTTACTCTGAACAAGAAGCAAGTAAGCAAATGCTATTTCGCAGTATTTATTTGATTACGCATTGTTTATTTGAGCATAAACTTGCTATATTTACTTATCTGTTTATAGCTATTCTTCCAGGGTCATCCGCTGAAGCTACACCGCTTTACAACATTAGAGGGAGAATCCCTACAGATGTTCTTAATGAACCCAGGAATGAAGATCTATCACTTCCATCTGACGCAGAAGCTTCCAACCAGAAAGAGGAAGGAGAAGCCAATGCGAAAGAAACTGCCGCAGTAGATCGGGCGTTTAAGCTGTACCAAAGGCTTTATAAATTTGTTCCTGAAGAAACAAGGGAGCAATACCGCAAACTGTCTTATCCCGAGGCGGCCAGGCAACGACTGCATAATTGCTACAATGCAATTTATCTGACAGTCGACAGCATGGAGCGTTTTACTGAGATGTCAGACGAGTATGAGAAAGTAGTGAAAGCTGCCAATGCTCAAGAGAGGAGGGCGCGAAAGGCTGAGACGCGCCTTGAAAAGGTGATGGAAGAAAACGCCAGTCTTAAAAGAAGGGCAGAAGTCGCGGAACATGAGTTCTCCCAGCTAGTTAAGTATCTTCCAACATTCGCAGATAAAGTGATAGACTGAAATGTCCCGTTCTTATTGATTAAAAACGTTCCATATTAATTGATTCCGTTGCGAGGTTTTGACCTCTATATGAGACGTTTTTCAAAGACTGCATTCATTTTTAAAACAAACCATAACCTTTATTTCATAAATAAAGGTTTAAAAAGCTTTACGTAGATTATCAAATAATGATAATCTAAAATATCCTGTTTACACACGACCATTACATAATGGTTTACAATACAAATATGTTACATCGAAATCAGTTTCTTGAATGCAGTTTTTACACAATATCATACAAACATGGACTCCAAATCTTGTCCTTATTTTAGTATGCAACAGCGGAAGCTCTTAATATTCACCTGAGAATAAACATGCTTTAAACGTCAACAAAAATGTTGGTGAGTTATAGGTTTAACCTATATATATCAAATCGTAACAATAGACCACAAGATTTCATATTTCAATACACATCCCATACATAGAGATAAAAATCATTCATATGGTGAACACCTGGTAACCGACATTAACAAGATGCATATATAAGAATATCCCCATCATTCCGGGACACCCTTCGGATATGATATAAATTTCGAAGTACTAAAGCATCCGGTTCTTTGGATGGGGTTTGTTAGGCCCAATAGATCTATCTTTAGGATTCGCGTCAAATAGGGTGTCTGTTCCCTAATTCTTAGATTACCAGACTTAATAAAAAGGGGCATATTCGATTTCGATAATTCAACCATAGAATGTAGTTTCACGTACTTGTGTCTATTTTGTAAATCATTTATAAAACCTGCATGTATTCTCATCCCAAAAATATTAGATTTTAAAAGTGGGACTATAACTCACTTTCACAGATTTTTACTTCGTCGGGAAGTAAGACTTGGCCACTGGTTGATTCACGAACCTATAACAATATATACATATATATCAAAGTATGTTCAAAATATATTTACAACACTTTTAATATATTTTGATGTTTTAAGTTTATTAAGTCAGCTGTCCTCGTTAGTAACCTACAACTAGTTGTCCACAGTTAGATGTACAGAAATAAATCGATAAATATTATCTTGAATCAATCCACGACCCAGTGTATACGTATCTCAGTATTGATCACAACTCAAACTATATATATTTTGGAATCAACCTCAACCCTGTATAGCTAACTCCAACATTCACATATAGAGTGTCTATGGTTGTTCCGAAATATATATAGATGTGTCGACATGATAGGTCGAAACATTGTATACGTGTCTATGGTATCTCAAGATTACATAATATACAATACAAGTTGATTAAGTTATGGTTGGAATAGATTTGTTACCAATTTTCACGTAGCTAAAATGAGAAAAATTATCCAATCTTGTTTTACCCATAACTTCTTCATTTTAAATCCGTTTTGAGTGAATCAAATTGCTATGGTTTCATATTGAACTCTATTTTATGAATCTAAACAGAAAAAGTATAGGTTTATAGTCGGAAAAATAAGTTACAAGTCGTTTTTATAAAGGTAGTCATTTCAGTCGAAAGAACGACGTCTAGATGACCATTTTAGAAAACATACTTCCACTTTGAGTTTAACCATAATTTTTGGATATAGTTTCATGTTCATAATAAAAATCATTTTCTCAGAATAACAACTTTTAAATCAAAGTTTATCATAGTTTTTAATTAACTAACCCAAAACAGCCCGCGGTGTTACTACGACGGCGTAAATCCGGTTTTACGGTGTTTTTCGTGTTTCCAGGTTTTAAATCATTAAGTTAGAATATCATATAGATATAGAACATGTGTGTAGTTAATTTTAAAAGTCAAGTTAGAAGGATTAACTTTTGTTTGCGAACAAGTTTAGAATTAACTAAACTATGTTCTAGTGATTACGAGTTTAAACCTTCGAATAAGATAGCTTTATATGTATGAATCGAATGATGTTATGAACATCATTACTACCTTAAGTTCCTTGGATAAACCTACTGGAAAAGAGAAAAATGGATCTAGCTTCAACGGATCCTTGGATGGCTCGAAGTTCTTGAAGCAGAATCATGACACGAAAACAAGTTCAAGTAAGATCATCACTTGAAATAAGATTGTTATAGTTATAGAAATTGAACCAAAGTTTAAATATAATTATTACCTTGTATTAGAATGATAACCTACTGTAAGAAACAAAGATTTCTTGAGGTTGGATGATCACCTTACAAGATTGGAAGTGAGCTAGCAAACTTGAAAGTATTCTTGATTTTATGTAACTAGAACTTGTAAAATATATGAAGAACACTTAGAACTTGAAGATAGAACTTGAGAGAGATCAATTAGATGAAGAAAATTGAAGAATGAAAGTGTTTGTAGGTGTTTTTGGTCGTTGGTGTATGGATTAGATATAAAGGATATGTTATTTTGTTTTCATGTAAATAAGTCATGAATGATTACTCATATTTTTGTAATTTTATGAGATATTTCATGCTAGTTGCCAAATGATGGTTCCCACATGTGTTAGGTGACTCACATGGGCTACTAAGAGCTGATCATTGGAGTGTATATACCAATAGTACATACATCTAAAAGCTATGTATTGTACGAGTACGAATACGGGTGCATACGAGTAGAATTGTTGATGAAACTGAACGAGGATGTAATTGTAAGCATTTTTGTTAAGTAGAAGTATTTTGATAAGTGTCTTGAAGTCTTTCAAAAGTGTATGAATACATATTAAAACACTACATGTATATACATTTTAACTGAGTCGTTAAGTCATCGTTAGTCGTTACATGTAAATGTTGTTTTGAAACCTTTAGGTTAATGATCTTGTTGAATGTTGTTAACCCATTGTTTATTATAACAAATGAGATGTTAAATTGTTATATTATCATGATATTATGATATATAATATATCTCAGTATGATGTATATACAGTTAAATGTCGTTACAACGATAATCGTTACATATATGTCTCGTTTCGAAATCATTAAGTTAGTAGTCTTATTTTTACATATGTATTTCATTGTTAATACACTTAATAATATATTTACTTATCATTTAACATAATTAACCAAGTGTATCAATATCTTAATATGATTCATATGTACCTAGTAAGACGTTGTTATAACGATAATCGTTATATATATCGTTTTCGAGTTTCTTAAATTAATAGTCTCATTTTTATGTATATAACTCATTGTTAAAATACCTAATGAGATACATACTTATAATAAAAACATGTTAACTATATATATAACCATATATATGTCATCGTAGTTTTTACAAGTTTTAACGTTCGTGAATCACCGGTCAACTTGGGTGGTCAATTGTCTATATGAAACATATTTCAATTAATCAAGTCTTAACAAGTTTGATTACTTAACATGTTGGAAACATTTAATCATGTAAATATCAATCTCAATTAATATATATAAACATGGAAAAGTTCGGGTCACTACATAGACTCCGAGCCAGTCACTGAAAAATTTCAAACATATGCTCAAGCATCAAGGCTCGCCACTCGCTTCGAGTGGTATGACTTACTATGCAAGCTCGGCGATCTCTCCAAACCCCTTCCATCAGACTTAGCCGACGAAATATGTTCAACGGATGATGCTCGTGAAGCATTAAAAGTGGCTAAGAAAGAGGTGGAGAAGGTGAGCATTCCAGCTTTGGAAGAGTTATGTCAGCGTGAAGGCGTGACATTCGCTGACATTAAAGCGCTGAAGCTTTAGTTTATAGTTGGTTTATTTTAATGTATGCGTGCAATTTATGAATTGCTTTTTTGTAACTATATGCGACTTGTTCGCTTTGTTAATATAACATTATTCGCACTTTATTTATCATTCGCAGTTGCAACTTCTTTTATTTATATAGCGCTTTTACTTTAATTATTCATAATTCAGACTTGTCCATTGCAATTTCCGCATTCGTTATTGTGCACATAACAAAGCGTACTTTGTGCGAAACAATCTTTTAACATTATGAATCTTCTAAGTCCGACAAAACGATCCTTAGGTAAAATCTAGCATTGCGAAGCATCTAAGTGTTGGCAAAATCAAACACTTAGGAAAATTTATCCTTTCGCAATTTTTATTAACATAAGTGGGCAATTTCATCACTTGGCTTTTCTGCAAAGTATTTCGCAATACAGTTATGTATTGATGTATTATTTTAAGCAGGTCATGTTTAGTGAAAACAATGCCACCTTACTTAAAGCATCCGCAGAGCAAACATTAACTTAGTGTTTCAAAAAGATAAGTATTTGTATTCTGCAAAATAAACACTACGCGTGGCCACACGCAGTGTTTTCGCTGTTTAAAGAAACAAGTACTAACACTGAAATTAACTTCGCTTTATTCTTTATTAATGAACATAACATGTCTCGCATTAATGGAATTTCATTACAATATTTTGTTAATCATTTTCGCACTAAGCAGGGTTAACTGAATGCCCTTCAACACACATATCCGCACTTGTCATAACCATAGCACATGAAGGCTCCATTTCCGCAGAAATCAGCGTGCCAATACCCTTATTAGCAGAAAACTTTAGCATACCATGTATTGTAGATGGTATAGCGCCAAACATGCACAAAGCTGTGTGGCCAAGTATCATATTGAACCGCGATTGATTCCGCATAATGTACAAATTCAATAAGGCTTGACGCCTTAGCGACTCATCGCTATCATCAACCAATTCCATTTGTAATTCCAATTGGCCAACAGGCCATGATGATTCTCCCGAAAAACCAACCAATGAAACCGCAGTAGGTTTCATCAAAGCCTGAATTTGTGCAGGCAGCTTGAGGAAACATTGCTCGTACATGATATCTACACTGCTACCAGTGTCAACATGTACCTTCATGATTATAATGCCGGTATTAGCAACACGACATGAAATAACCACGGGCTTATCAACATCCGCATTCAAACGCGCTGAGGGAAATGTAATAGAGGGACATTTCCAGCTAACAATTTGCGCCGAAATTTGCAGCACTGACATTTCACCGTGCACTTCCACCACATTAATCACTTGTACCCCGCGCTGATTTTCTTTCTTATTTACCATCCGTACTCCCAAATTTTTCACCGCAGGAGCTTTCCGCTCATTCGCGTTTGGGGCACTCGAACCATTAGCTTCAGCTGGCATAATGATCGCATTCGCAGTGCTGGATGAGTTCTGCGCCAACAAATGGTCCAACTTATCCTGTTCATACGCTTCCGCAATAAATTCCGCTAAATCTCTGCAGCGATTGGTGTCATGATCGTAATCGTAGTGAAAGACACAAAACTTTGATCTGTCACGCCTGCTGTTTTCTCCCAATGGCTGCAGATCAGGGAAAAACTTAGCAACTCGCTCTTGCAGTAAGATTTCTTTGGGCGTTTTTGTTAGCATCTGAATGATATTGAATGACTCATTATTCCACTTGCGCGTAGAATAGCGGTTATTACGGCCTTATGAATTGTTATCGTCCTGACCTTGAAACCTGTCATTACGCTGATATCCGCCGCCACCATTTTTTCGCGAAAAGCCTGGACCGCGATAGCTATCGCTGTTACCATCTCTGAAAGAGTCATTGTCATCTCGCCAACTTTTATCTCTACCTCAGCCACATGCAGGGGTAATACTGCTATCTTCTCCTCCGTGGATATAATCATAAGTTTCCTATTGCACTTTTGCGAATGTCTGCGGGACATCTCTTCTTAATCGCCGCACAAGCGTAGGGTGTCACTGTGGGTTGATAGCATGCAAGAAACTAGAAATTTTCTGATCTTCATTAAACCGCGGAATTTTCTGGCACTCATAAATATACCGCGTAAGTAGCGCACTTAGAGTCTCCTTGTTGCCTTGTTTAATATCGTGACACTCTATATGTGTCTTTTTCTGCGGTAATAAATTTTGAAACTGCAGCAAAAACTTTTCTCGCAGATCCACAAAGCCAACGATACTGCGAGATGGCAAGCTGTGAAACCATTCCCTTGCTAACCCCTGCAAGGCCATAGGAAACACTCTACATGCGACTGATTCATCCCAGTTGTAAGTGCTTACGACACCCTCAAAGCGTTGCAGAAAATCCAAGGGATCAGTGAGGCCTGAGTAAACTCCCAACGTTGCCGGCACAATCGGCGGAGAAACAATTGGATAGTCAGAAATGTGCTGGACAAATTTATCTGCAGCAGTGGTAATTTCTGTTCCCTTTTTTGCGCGAATGTCTGTGTTATTCGCACAGAATTTGGTAAGCATATCTTGCAGAAAATTTGACTGATCGAACTTATGCTGCATTGATTTTGGCGCAATGCTTCTGAAAGCATCCGCTAAAAAATTTTGGGCGTTTTCTCTGCGCGCTGCTTCAGACGCTTCACCTTCCTCCCCATAGCGAGGGAAAGGTGTTGGTGGTCGCTTTCGCTTGACGTATGGATTTTTAAAAAACTCTTCTGCGCTGTCTGAGTCATCAGAAAATTCATCTTCCTGCCTTGGCGCTTTTGCCAATCTGGACTTGTGTGCGGAGCGCGCGTGGATTTGATCATCCGCGTTATCACTATCGCTGTCATTGTGCTCAAGAACCAACCGATCACTTTGTGATCCTGAACCACTTAATGGCCATAAGTACTTGCGCGGTATGCGAGATTCACAATTATGCTTAGCGTCTCTTTTAGCTTGCTCAATAGCAGTATTAACAATTTTCTCAGTACGTAAACTGGATTTTCCCGATAAGATTTTTGCTCGCTTTCCTTCAGCGATTGATTCTTCGCGATTTTGCAATAACGTTCTGCGTGCGATCATTTTTTCAGCGGCAGCTTCAGGCTGCGAATCGCTAGCATTGTTTGCATTAGATTTTTTAGCATTCGTTTCCTGAACCGATTTTCCCGCAGTAACACTTGCATCTGTTTGCATTGGAAATTTGATAACGTTCTGCGAATTGCCAGGCATTGCATCAGCATTCGCAGAGACGCCAGTTTGGTTTGCATTTGACGTCATGATTGTTAAGCAGATTAACAATTTGCGTATTGGAAAAAACACCTGCAAATCATCACAACAAAAACACGATTTGAAATTAAACCGTTGAATTAATTGTTTAATCGGCGTAAAACAAAAAATTTTCAGTTTAATTTGTAAAACGTGTCCCACGGATGGCGCCAATTGATCAATCCTTAATTAATGATGTTGCTTAATTACGGATTGAGTGCAATAAGATTATAATGGAGGATGGGATGTTCGATGATTATTCTGAGCCCCGATGATCGTTTTTCACTTTAACTATCAAGTGATCAACCACCCCGACCCGGTCTTCGTTATCGATTAACATGATTCACCTTAACTCAATATAAGAAGTCCTTGGGCAAAGTCACAAGTGAAATCTACAAAGGCTTAGGCAAATGGCAGAGAATCAACAACCTATAAATGAGAGGCCAAGCTCTCTATTTATAGTATTCGAGATATCCGCGATCTGCAGATTTACTAACCGTCCGCGGAAACTCAGCGGATTAAACCGCAGTCCTTTATTTGTGCGGATATATAGCTGCTATTCTTATTTTCAGCGAATATTGCATATCTTGACTTTAAAGTCCGCGTAATTCTGCTTTTGGCCTGTAGCAAACAAAGTATACATATACAATGCTATGTATATGATCAGCTAGCACTCTTACGCTCTACGGACGACAGATTGATTAAGCCACCCCACAAGTTTCTACACTTGTGAACCGGGTCTGCAGGGATTATTTCCCGAGGGTAAAAATCAATCGGCAACACTCCGCCCTCCTAAAAGCTAGATCACTTCTAGTCTCTTGTTGACATACTAAGCCTTACCTCATAAGGAAATAGGTGTTAACAGAAGAAGTCAACGAGCTTCGCGCCTGAGTAATCAATCTAGAAAATATGGTGCAAAACGTACCAGCTTCAGCAACATCATCGGCACCAACAGTATCACCAATATCAATACCAGTACCATCAACAATCCATGCCTCAACATCTCATTCTGTACCTCGAATATAATCATCATTCTACGTATTGTTCTACATCAATTATCTTCGTTCTTCATGGCGATTAAGTAATCTCTAAATGTTTTAGAGATTATGTATTCTAGTTCTAACGGTAAACCAAATGAGTTTAATAACATATTAACTCGATGAATCCATGATTACATCTGAAGAAAATATATATGTATATATGTTTTCTTAAAGATTGTAATTAAAAATTCTTTCGTACAAACTGATAATGGTGAAAATATTTTAACGGGTAGGTAATACCCGAGAAATATTCAGATTTCACATTAATAAGTTACACTGTACATTCTTCGAAGCTGATTCAACAGTCGTTTACTATCCTACTTACATCCACCGATATACAAATCCGTTCACCACAGAATAGCCATATTCATCCAATTTTATATATGGGGATTTTGATTTATCAAAATCCAACAAGTGGCATAACGAATAAAACATTTGGCAAAATAAAATTTGTTAGAAACAAATTAACTATGAGAAATTTTGTTAAGAATCCACGCTAACTGTTTCTAGCTAATTGTTCCTAGCTAACTGATTACATTTTATTTATCGCAATTTAATTATCGCAATTTACATTCTCGCAATTTTATTTATCGTCATTTAATTTCTGTTATTTACTTTACGCACTTTATTTATCGTCATTTAATTTCTGTTATTTATTTTTACGCACTTTAAATATCGGGACACGTATACAAGGTTTTGACATATCATATCGACGCATATATATATATATATATATATATATATATATATATATATATATATATATATATATATATATATATATATATATATATATATATATTATTTGGAATAACCATAGACACTCTATATGCTGTAATGATCGAGTTCGCTATACATGGTTGAGGTTGATTCTATAATAATATATATACTTTGAGTTGGGATCGAGTCTGAGACATGTACACGGGTCACGATAAGTATTAATCAATTCGAATATTATATATTAAACTATATATGAATTATTGGACTGTTAACTGTGGACTATCGACTGTGGACGAATAATATTGGACAATTAAAATGAATTAAAATACTGAGTATAATATATGAAACTAAATAATTCTTCAAGTTGCCACTTGATTTCATCTTAAACGCAATTTGTATCTTGACAATTCTAATCTGCGTTCAAACCTTTCATGATTCTTGAAAACACCTCAATTGAAAGGATGAACCAACCGCACTTCATCTATGGAAGAAACGATTGACGCATATAGTTATGCACCTGAAAACTCTCGGACCCTAAGTAAAAGTTTAACACGTGTCTGTGTTAGCTCTTTTGGCATTGTTATTACCGAAAATAACATTGCAACTCTTTTTCAAATTAGCCAATTTTATCACAGCTTCAACAAATCAACTTCAACTTCCATTCGAATTAGCCTTATTATAGCCTCGATATATAAGTTTGCCGGTCGTCATCGTTACCGGAGAACCGTTTATATTTCACCACATTAGCAGTAAAATTACCAGCAACTTCAATGAATTTGGACTTTTCGAAAAATCATTATATTCATTGAAACCCTATCTTGTATTCATCTATATCCTGTAACAATAATTGCCATACCAATTACCGGGAATCAGCAATCAGTATTTCGAATCTCGTAGTATTTCTACATCAATAGTTATATGTATACATATAACAATTATCTCCTAGAATTACGATCTTCAATTCTGAAATTTTGAAAAGGCAACCAGTTTACGAATCGATACTCTGAATGTTGAAAAAGCTGAATGAAGCAGCAGAAACTGTAGGCAACCGTAAACGACCTTAGTCGTCGGAAGTTTGATGATAAAGAATAATATGTTGGAAAAGCTCAGAAACGTTGAAACTGGAAAACGGATAGAGTTAACCATGAAGAAGACCAAGGACAAATACAAGGACCATACCCTATATTCAAAGAATTCAGATAATTCTGGATCTGTTGAAATCTTTAGAGAATATCTTGCTCCGAAGTCATGTTAAAATCTTGCGGAAAATCTTTCTCCATCAACCATCGAACTTAGAAATTCCAAAATATCATCATCAATATCTTCGATATTTCTGAGAATATTTTCATAAATATTATCATCCGAAATTATATACCTCTTCGAGCTTCCTGTGTATCATTATATTGGAAACATTCAATAGAAAATTTAGTACCGAAAAGCAGATTATGCGAAACTATGAAGAAAGTCGTGGACAAATCACAAAGAATAAGTTTGACTTCAAAGAATCCAAATGATTCAATGTCTGCTAAAGTCTTTAGGGAATATCTTGCTCCTTACTCTAAACCCTTGCAGATAATAGTTTCTATCATCCTCTGATCTTAGATATTTCGAGATATTATCGTATCTTTCATTATAAATATCCTCCATATTTCTGGAGATATTTTTATAACTATTCTTATCTGAAATCATTAATCTCTTCATGCTATCAGTATTACATCATATAGAAACTGTTAGTTTCTATATTCTGTAAACTTTCGAGCTTAAAATATGAATGTTATTGAAGTAATATTGGGAACTGATGCATGAGTTAGTATAATATAATGACACTTGATCAACGTGATTATATTACAGTAAGTCATGCTGAGTTTCTAATGGAATGTGATGATTCACAGTACCATCATTATGTGCCATGTTACACGATTCTTTCATTCTACTTAACCTCTAAACATATCAAGAAAATATTTTCTTGATGGTTCTGTCTTTTCTGTAGTGACCCGAACTTTTCCATGTTTATATATATATTAAATGAAATTGTTATTTACATGATTAAGTGTTTCCAACATGTTAAGCAATCAAACTTGTTAAGACTTGATTAATTAAAATAGGTTTCATATAGACAATTGACCACCCAAGTTGACCGGTGATTCACGAACGTTAAAACTTGTAAAAACTATATGATGACATATATATGGATATATATATATATATATATATATATATATATATATATATATATATATATAGTTAACATGATATTATGATTAGTAAACATATCATTAAGTATATTAACAATGAACTACATATGTAAAAGCAAGACTACTAACTTAATGATTTTGAAACGAGACATATATGTAACGATTATCGTTGTAACGACATTTAATGTATATATATCATATTAAGAGATATTCATACATCATATTATCATGATAATATAATAATTTAAAATCTCATTTGATATTATAAACATTGGGCTAACAACATTTAACAAGATCGTTAACCTAATGGTTTCAAAACAACACTTACATGTAATGACTAACGATGACTTAACGACTTAGTTAAAATGTATATACATGTAGTGTTTTAATATGTATTCATACACTTTTGAAAGACTTCAAGACACTTATCAAAATACTTCTACTTAACAAAAATGCTTACAATTACATCCTCGTTCAGTTTCATCAACAATTCTACTCGTATGCACCCGTATTCGTACTCGTACAATACACAGCTTTTAGATGTATGTACTATTTGTATATACACTCTAATGATCAGCTTTTAGCAGCTCATGTGAGTCACCTAACACATGTGGGAACCATCATTTGGCAACTAGCATGAAATATCTCATAAAATTACAAAAATATGAGTAATCATTCATGACTTATTTACATGAAAACAAAATTACATATCCTTTATATCTAATCCATATACCAACGACCAAAAACACCTAAAAACACTTTCATTCTTCAATTTTCTTCATCTAATTGATCTCTCTCAAGTTCTATCTTCAAGTTCTAAGTGTTTTTCATAAATTCTACAAGTTCTAGTTTCATAAAATCAAGAATACTTCCAAGTTTGCTAGCTTACTTCCAATCTTGTAGAGTGATCATCCAACCTCAAGAAATCTTTCTTATTTACAGTAAGATATCTTTCTAATATAAGGTAATACTCATATTCAAACTTTGATTCAATTTCTATAACTATAACAATCTTATTTCGAGTGGAAATCTTACTTGAACTTGTTTTTCGTATCATAATTCTGCTTCAAGAACTTTTAAGCCATCCAAGTATCCTTTGAAGCTAGATCCATTTTTCTCATTTCCAGTAGCTTTATTCAAAAAAACTTGAGGTAGTAATGATGTTCATAACATCATTCGATTCATACATATAAAGCTATTTTATTCGAAGGTTTAAACTTGTAATCACTAGAACATAGTTTTGTTAATTCTAAACTTGTTCGCAAACAAAAGTTAATCCTTCTAACTTGACTTTTAAAATCAACTAAACACATGTTCTATATCTATATGATATGCTAACTTAATGATTTAAAACCTGGAAACACGAAGAACACTATAAAACCGGACATGCCGTCGTAGTAACACCGCGGGCTGTTTTAGGTTAGTTAATTAAAAACTATGATAAACTTTGATTTAAAAGTTGTTCTTCTAGGAAAATGATTTTTCTTATGAACATGAAACTATATCCAAAAATCATGATTAAACTCAAAGTGAAAGTATGTTTTCTAAAATGGTCATCTAGACGTCGTTCTTTCGACTGAAATGACTACCTTTACAAAAACGACTTGTAACTTATATTTCCGACTATAAACCTATACTTTTTCTGTTTAGATTCATAAAATAGAGTTCAATATGAAACCATAGCAATTTGATTCACTCAAAACGGATTTAAAATGAAGAAGTTATGGGTAAAACAAGATTGGATAATTTTTCTTGTTGTAGCAACGTGAAAATTGGTAACAAATCTATATTAATCATATCCTAGCTAACTTATATTGTATTATCAATGTATTCTAATATATTATGTAATCTTGGAATACCATAGACACGTATGCAAATTTTGACATATCATATCGACCCATGTGTATATATTATTTGGAACAACCATAGACACTATATGCAGTAATGTGGGAGTTAGCTATACATGGTTGAGTTTGATTCCAAAAATATATATACTTTGAGTTGTGATCTAGCCTGAGACGTGTATACACTGGGTCGTGGATTGATTCCAGATAATATATATCAATTTTTTTTTGTACATCTAACTTTGGACAACTAGTTGTAGGTTACTAACGAGGACAGCTGACTTAATGAACTTAAAACATCAAAATGTATTAAAAGTGTTGTAAATATATTTTGAACATACCTTGATATATATGTACATATTTGTTATAGGTTCGTGAATCGACCAGTGGCCAAGTCTTACTTCCCGACGAAGTAAAAATATGTGAAAGTGAGTTATAGTCCCACTTTTAAAATCTAATATTTTTGGGATGAGAATACATGAAGGTTTTATTAATGATTTACAAAATAGACACAAGTACGTGAAACTACATTCTATGGTTGAATTATCGAAATCGAATATGCCCCTTTTTATTAAGTCTGGTAATCTAAGAATTAGGGAACAGACACCCTAATTGACGCGAATCCTAAAGATAGATCTATTGGGCCTAATAAACCCCATCCAAAGTACCGGATGCTTTAGTACTTCGAAATTTATATCATATCCGAAGGGTGTCCCGGAATGATGGGGATATTCTTATATATGCATCTTGTTAATGTCGGTTACCAGGTGTTCACCATATGAATGATTTTTATCTCTATGTATGGGATGTATATTGAAATATGAAATCTTGTGGTCTATTGTTACGATTTGATATATATAGGTTAAACCTATAACTCACCAACATTTTTTTATTGACGTTTTAAGCATGTTTATTCTCAGGTGATTATTAAGAGCTTCTGCTGTCGCATACTTAAATAAGGACAAGATTTGGAGTCCATGCTTGTATGATATTGTGTAAAAACTGCAGTCAAGAAACTTATTTCGTTGTAACATATTTGTATTGTAAACCATTATGTAATATTCGTGTGTAAACAGGACATTTTAGATTATCATTATTTGATAATCTACGTAAAGCTTTTTAAACCTTTATTGATGAAATAAAGGTTATGGTTTGTTTTAAAATGAATGCAGTCTTTGAAAAACGTCTCATATAGAGGTCAAAACCTCGCAACGAAATTAATTAATATGGAACGTTTTTAATCAATAAGAACGGGACATTTCAGTTGGTATCAGAGCGTTGGTCTTAGAGAACCATAATTTTGCATTAGTGTGTCTTATCGAGTTTGTTAGGATGCATTAGTGAGTTTGGACTTCGACCGTGTTTACTTGAAAAATGATTGCTTAACAAATTTTGTTGGAAACTATATATTTTTAACATGTGAATATTATGTGATATATTAATCTCTTAACGTGTTTGATATTATGTGATAGATGTCTACCTCTAGAACAAGTCCCATTGACTCACCTAATAATAATGAAGAGTCAAATGTAAATTGGAATGATTCGTGGACTAATTCACAAGTTCCCGAAGAGGAACCGGAAGAAGAGTCGGAACCAGAAGAAGAATCGGAACCGGAAGAAGAATCGGAACCGGAAGAAGAATCGGAACCGGAAGAAGAAATAGAACGAGTGGGGGAAATAATAAAACGGTTAAGTAGAAGAAAATCCTCAACCAACCGACCAAAGTTAATTATGGTCAATGGTGTTTCCGCCAAGGAAGCAAAGTATTGGGAGGATTACCAATTCTCCGATGAATCGGATCCTGACAAGGATTCCGATGATGTTATAGAAATTACCCCAACACAATTTAATAAGGCAAAAGAGAACAATAAGGGAAAGGGCATAAAAATAGAGAAATTCGATTCCAAACCCGATGAACTTTATATGTATCATCAACACTCGTATTTCTTAAGTTGTGACAATAACCCGGGAACCTCTAAACCACCAGGTTTTTCTAAACCAATGTGGAAAACGACGGCTCGTATTAGGGGAACATCATATATCCCTAGAAACTTGGCAAAACGAACCAAAACCGAAGAAGAAGAAACGAACGAGTCGGAATAAGATATTTGTATGCGTGTGGTGTAATATATGTAATATAGTGTGCTTATGCTTTATGATATATGTAAAAATTGCTTGTATTAATAAGTATTTTTTTTATGAATCTAACTCTTGTCTATTTTACAGTTTAAAAACACAAAATGAATAGACAACCCAATATTTTAAGAGACCTACCCGGAGACATGATTGATGAAATCTTGTCTAGAGTCGGTCAAAATTCCTCAACACAACTATTTAAGGCGAGATCAGTTTGTAAGACATTCGAAGAACGTTCCAAGAATGCCTTGGTTTATAAAAGGCTTTCGTTCGAAAGATGGGGATTGGGAAATTCATAAGTTACGATGTGTTTACTTTGACGCATATATTGCGGGGAACCCAAATGCTATTTTACGCAACGAGTTAAAAAATTATTTTGACTCAATATATCCGAATATAGGACTTCGTGATTTAGAAAAAGCGGCTAACACGTGTTAACACCTATTTCCTTATGAGGTAAGGCTTAGTATGTCAACAAGAGACTAGAAGTGATCTAGCTTTAGGAGGGCGGAGTGTTGCCGATTGATTTTTACCCTCGGGAAATAATCCCTGCAGACCCTGTTACCATCACTTTTTTACCTTTGCCAAGATCCAAAAAGCATATTTCTCCCAAATCTTCATCGCCTTCTTCAATCTTCAACTTTTTAAGGTTTACCGTCTTCCAAGGTCAGTACACTTCATCTTACCGCTATTTTCTCCTTGTTGATATCTGTTACTGTATTATCATGGCTTCTTCACGGAGTACTGGCCACGAACACGCCAAGCCTTCTTCATCAAATACTGCTGACATTCCAGAAGTTAGCACGATGGCTTCATCATTGACTAGTGAATATTTAGATGGATTAAAGATTGCCTTTCGCCATCTCAATCAATACAACCCTATTCTTCCCACCATCGGACAAACTGCTGACAACCCTCCTGAGGGGAAATTACTTTATACGCTTTACAAATTACCCACGGCAACCTCCGTGTTCCCCTTACTAACTTTCTTCTTCGCCTTCTTAGATATTACGGGGCCTGTCTTAGTCAGATACATCCCCATGGTCTTCAAAAAATCATCCTTTTTGAAATGTACTGCAATGCTATTAATATAAAGCCTCGCATTAATGTTTTTATCTCTTTGTTTAGAATCCGCACGATTAGCGATTGCTGGCTTACTATTGATAGTAAGAAAAATAATCATTTTGTTGGTCTAAATAGAGTTTCAAACTTGAAGGACTGGAAAAGTTCATTTTTCTTTGTTGATGAAACTGTTATTTCGGAAGAATACTCCGTTGTCTGGGAGTGGGGTGCTATTGATGCTGGCATAGGAAAGGGTGTTAAAATTTCTCCCGCAGAACAGCGGATAGTAAATAGCTTGAAAGGACTCCGTATTCCACCCAGATCATACGAAAGGTATGAGGGAATCCTTATGCTGTGTAAAGTGAGCCAAGAATGGCCAAGCAATTCTGTGCCAGTACTTCGTGAGAAAAAACAGGGTAGGATGTGATATGATCATCCTATTATATATATATATAGATTTTTGTCTACTGTTTGTCATGTGTACTTATATTGCTATTAATATGTAATCTTTGCAGGCAATTCCGTGATGCAGGTCCGCTCTGCTCTTTTATCCCCTGATCTTGATGATGATGTGGAGGTCACTGCTCGTGACAAAACTGTTGAAGAGCTTGAGGCGGAGAGAGTTGCAGCTAAAGCTAAAGCTGCTGCTGATGCTGAAAAGGGGAAAGAAATTGCTGTGAGCAGCTCAGACAGCGAATCTGGGTCTGATCATACAGACACTGAGCGGACAACGGATGATACCACTACCGCCGATCAGCAAACATCGGCATCAGTTGACATAACGGGTGAAACCAACCCTACTCCTCCTCCAATCCAAAAGACAAGAAAGAAGAGCATAAGCTCTAAAAGGGTGAAGAGTACTGAGGAGGGCAAAAAGCAAAAACGTAGGAGAAGTATGTCCATTCTGCTCTCTTTTGAAAATGCACATGTTTTTGCTTATAACTATTATGTTTGTTCATAATACTAATTTGTTTTTGTTAGTAATTTTAGCAGAGTCGGATGATAGCCAAGGGAAGGCTACGGAGGGCGGTGACCGGAGGCCGGAGAGGAATCTTGAAAGTGAAGGAGAGAAGGGCCTGAAAATGCCTGACCCAAACTTTGCCCCCTTCGATGAATCTGAATTTCATGAAGATAGGCCTGAAGGCAACTCTGCTTATGATTCTCCTCTTCCTAATATCACTAATCCTGCTGTCACCTCCTCCAATGTTCAAGTGCCAACTCTTCCTGCTCATGTGAGGGCTTTGCAAGCCATCATTGCAAACCCCGCCACTAAAGATAAAGAATTTGCAACTCTTATTCAGGTATGAATGATAAGACCCTCTGCATATATATGCTTGTAATTTATTGATGTGAGTTGTTTGAAATAACTCATAAAATTTTATTGATGTACAGAGTTGTGTTATCCCTTAGCTGAAACCCCAATTCTCTGCTCTTCGTTCTCATTAACTCAGGGAATCAACTATGGCAGCTCATGTACTGCTAACCAACCACCTGGACTCTGTGCTGCAACTGCAGGAACATCAAGAGTCTATTCTTGCCTTTGCTCGTAAAGACATAGCTGAAAGTGCAAATGCTCGTAAAAGAGCTGCTGATGCTGAGCGTGCCTTAAATGATGCGCAGAAAATAATAAAGGCTAAAGAAGTTGAGTTAAAAAGTGCTCAAGATGTTGCTGCTGTTCTGCAAGGGGAAAAGGATGTTGAGCAGGTGAAAGTGGGTGAGCTGGAGAAACAGCTGAGTTCAGAGAGAGAGAAGTCTGCTGAGCTACTCCGGAGGGCGGAGAAAGGCGAGGGCAATTTTGCTGAGCTTAAGAAAGGTGTGCCAGGTCTGATAGCTAAGGTGCTTGGATCCAGTCTTGTAGGGAATCCCTACAATGATTATGTTGATGCTGCATGCGCCCATGCTATTGCTGATGTGACCGGCAAGCTGTTCAAACGCCTTGCTCCCAACCAAACTCCTTCTGCTGCCATTGCCAAAGTTGATGAGGCCAAGAACAAATTGATAAATCTGAAGATAAATGTTTATGATGAAGTATGCAGCAAAGAAGACTCTTCTGCTCAAGATGTGCTTGGCGTGCAGTTTAATTGATCTTTGTAAAAATTTCAAACAATGTTTTGTAATAAATTTCTTACTGACTTTAACATTATATATATATACTGACTTTATTGTGATGACTATGTGTGCTTATATGCTTGTTGCAAATATTTTTATGCTTAACGCTTTAAAACCAATCAATTATGCACCTGAGCATAAAATTTCTACACACAATTGTACATTGTATAATTTGAGCAAATCATTTTGAAAAGTGCATAAGGTAACTCATATGTAAATGCCTTGCAGTATCAAGAATACGATGTCTGATTATGCCTTCCATCATAAAATTAATGAGGAAGAATTATGAAGTGTTTTAGAAGAATGACTATAAATCAATAAACTCTCCGTCTTACGCCTTCCATGATAAAGTATATGAGGAAGAATTGCTAATTATTTTGCCTTCATACATAAAATATATAACTTCGTTCTGTGAAGTAATTTTTTATAATGTTTTTCATGACAAGTATCTGAGTTTTGTATCATGCCTCGGTGCGTTCTAGTAAAACTTAAACGTTTTCTAGCCGATCCCTTGTGCCTTTACTGGCCGGCACAAAAGCTTCCGCCATCGGAGGTATTTAAAAATACGATCCTTCTGTGGGGCAGGTTATAAATGTAATGTTTTACATTTGTCACGGGCAGCACTTTGTTTAAGAAAAATATAAAATTATTGTTCAGTACTGTGCAGTACATAAACGATTGATGATGACTTTTAGGTGGATCAAGCCTAATTAGTACGTCATGAATGTTTAATGTATGCAATTGCTAATGTATGCACTGCAAAATAACCACAATGGTTCACAGTAAGTTTGATAAACGTTGCTTCATCTTATAATTCGAAATGTGTTCTTCAAATGCCAAACAGGCATGAGTACAACGATTGTAAAAGACTGCTTTTATTGAAATGCTAAATGAAACTGCTCTTTATTGAAAAGATAAACACTGTTCTTGATAACTTGTTGACAAATTGCTTCTTCATATGCCGAGCACCCAGCGCTGTCCGGCCTTTACACTTGCTTACGGAATGAAAAACTCCTGAACTTCTTCCTCAATGAATAACCTATCACGTCTTCTCTGATTCATTCTGCCTTCTGGCCCATTTGCAAACGTTGATCTTTCCCTTGTTGGCTGCACATACTGTGAATGTATGGCTGCGACTCCACTTGGAGTGGAGAATCTGACATCTGCATGGGCCGTTGATGTTATTGCCCCAAACTTAGCCAAAGCTGTTCTTCCAAAAAGGACATTAAAACGAGAATTGCCATCTATGATTGTGAAATCAATTGTTTCCGTTCTCAACAATGCGCCAAATTTTGCTATCGATGTCCGCCCAAAAAGGACATTGAATCGAGAATTTCCATCTAGAATAGTAAAGTCAATCTTTTCTGCTCTCAATAGTGGAAATGTGCCCATAACAACTTCCAACGAATCTGCCCCATGGCATTTATCGGTGCTCCTGTTAGTCCAGAAACTTTCAACCTCGTTTGCCTAGCTCTGCTCTACACATGCCTTGGAAAAGTTCTCAAACAATGCCAGTAGATGATGTCAGCTTCACTTCCTGTATCTGTGTAGATACAATTGACAAACTTATTTGCTATCTCTGCTAAAATGATCACTGGTTAGACTGATAACGCCCAATTCTGAATTGGCTGAAAGATAATTGTGGGATATCTCCAGCTGTCCAAATTGCTGTTTGATGATTCACCTTCTTTATAATGACCATCGTTAATCCAAACCATCCTGATTACAACTTTTGGAGTTGTCTCACGCTCTGTGATCCGTTCTCCGTACTGCGGTTGGTTCCGATTATCTCTTCCGCCATGCTGCTCTCTTCTGTTCTCTCCACGGCGTCCTCTGCTACCATCATTCCTTTGCCACGCAAATTTCCTGTAAGGATCATTCCTCCTGTACTGTTTGCCAGGCAACAAATGATTCAATTCTCCTGCCTTGATTTTCGCTATAATTTCTCTCATCAAAGATTTGCAATTGTCCGTATCATGGCCCCAAGCCTCATGGAAATCACACCACAACTCACTCTTTGGACCCTCCCTCTCTTCCATAGGTGCTGGAGCATTGAAAGTGGTCCAAATTGGTTCAGTGAAAAAGATCTCTTTCGGCGTTTTAGTAAGGCCATTATCAACGGGTGCCTTTCGATTGGCCTTCTGTTGTGGTGGAAATCATTAGGGTGATTGTTTCCTCTCCATCCTCCATTTGAATTATCATTCCTTCTCTGATTTCTGTCAAAATACCGTCCTCCGTTGTGCGGCTTGCTACTGCCACCAGTTTCAAACTTGTTTAACCCACGCTCACCAGCTCGAACATGCCTCTGTGCTACCTCCAACGCCTGATGCAATGTTTTTGGCAAGTCATACCGTAACGCATGAACAAGTGCACTAAACCGTCGCTGGTCCAGACAAAAAATGAAGCCAGATACAAGCTGTGATTCTAGACAATCAGGGATCTTCTGTGCTTCAAGTGTATAACGTTTCATAAAATTGCTCAAAGATTCATTATGATGCATTGTGATCTCGTGTGCATCAAGATGAGTCAGAGTACAGCTTCGAAGATTTTGGTATTGCATCACAAATTTTGCTCTCAAGTCGAGAAAACTGGTAATACTCCTTGGCGGCAAACCAGCAAACCATTCACGCACCATTTTCTGCAGTACCATAGAAAACATATGACACGCAGTTTCATCCTCCCAATGCTGTAACCTCATAACGCCTTCAAACATTGTCAAAAAGTCTTCCGGATCCGTTGTGCCATCATAAACTCCAATTGTTGGTATAGCAAGATTTCTGGGCAATGGATAATTAGCAATTCGATCAATGAAACACTGCGTTGATTCTGCCATTGCTGGTGGCTTGGTGGCTTGTTCTCCAGTAATGAGGGCAAAAAAGTTGTCCACAGCCACAGCACGGACGGCGGGCTGCGCTAAGCGTTGCTTGTATTTTGCTGGAGCTGTCTGCTTAAGAATGTCATTTAAAAGCAACACTGCCTGCTTTTCTGACATGAACTCATCTTTGTCAATTTCATCATCAGAGTCATTATTATCACAACTCAGGTCATTATCATCCCCAGAATCATCAATAAGACTGCCCAGCTTGTCAAGTAGCCTGGATAACTTGTACTTTGATATAGATTGCCTTTTCATTATCTGCTTGTCTTTGCCATCCGCCATCCGCCGAAAAGGTATAAATGACGGACATCGTCGTGGTTGCATCAATGGTCGTCGCTCTGGATTAGTAACAAAATTTGGAAGTCTTTCTGCACTTTTAGCTGTCGCTTCTTCGATTACTGGCCTTTTCTCCGAATTAGTTGCCAAATGTTTAAGCCTTTCTGTAGTTTCAGCAACTGTTTCTTCAATCGTACCATCTAGTGGTGAAATAGGTACATCTTCAACAGTGACCATGTCGTCAGTTGATGGATTGTTGACTGCTTCAAGTACAAATGGAGCTTCAGCTGTTTTCGTTCCTTTTCCGTTTCGTGTGTTCTTTGCATTAGTAGATGGTGCCATTGTTAACACCTATTTCCTTATGAGGTAAGGCTTAGTATGTTAACAAGAGACTAGAAGTGATCTAGCTTTAGGAGGGCGGAGTGTTGCCGATTGATTTTTACCCTCGGGAAATAATCCCTGCAGACCCGGTTCAAAAGTGTAGAAACTTGTGGGGTGGCTTAATCAATCTGTCGTCCGTAGAGCGTAAGAGTGCTAGCCGGATGACTTCTAGTGAGAGAAAGTAGAGAGAGAAAGAGAGAGGTGAAGTCTCAGCTCTCAAAGTTGTCAGAATGTCTGAACTTGTGTAAAATGACGACCCAAGGGGTCTATTTATTGTGTCAAATCTACCAGATTTGTTTGGGGACACGTGTCAAATGATGATACGTTCTGTTACATGTGCTCCGAAATTTATGCTAAATGCGGTGCTCTCCGGCCAGGGCTTATGCGCTAGGCGGCCTTCAGGGCTTACGCATGACGGAGCAGCCTGTACAGCGGAGAACACTGGACGGACAATCTCCACAAAACTATTGTTTCCAGCCTTCCTGATGCTATTTTTATGCAACTATTATTCCTTTTATGTGTGTATACGATAGGATACACCATTAACATGCAACATAAAGAAGCATGTTATGCTTACGGGTTAGTAATGTTCGCTTCTCACCAAAGTGAGAACAAGAACATCGGGCTACAACTATTAAACAAAACGTTCCCACAAGTGACGGAGTCGGTAATTGGGGTAAGAAATGAGGTTTTTAGATTGTTACGGGATTGTTGGACATTACGTAACCTTCATCCTTTTGACGACGTTACAACACATTGTCTTACTATCGGTCACAATGGTTATGTTCCACAAAATCAAGGATGGGAAGTGGTATTAGTAAAACCAGAATGCATGAGTTGTTTCTGGACGTATGAATTACGTGTCTTTATTGCCTTTGCTGAACGCCTTATTTATTAACTAGAATTATCTTCGCAACTACTTTGTATCAAAGTTTTATGTGCTATAGAATTGTAGTAGTTGAAATGGTATGTTAGCTACTAAGTATGAACTTAAAGGGTAGGTACTGTAGTGACCCAAAGTTTTCTATGTTTATATATATTAAATGAAATTGTTATTTACATGATTAAGTGTTTCCAACATGTTAAGCAATCAAACTTGTTAAGACTTGATTAATTGAAATAGGTTTCATATAGACAATTGACCACCCAAGTTGACCGGTGATTCACGAACGTTAAAACTTGTAAAAACTATATGATGACATATATATGGTTATATATATAGTTAACATGATATTATGATAAGTAAACATATCATTAAGTATATTAACAATGAACTACATATGTAAAAACAAGACTACTAACTTAATGATTTTGAAGCGAGACATATATGTAACGATTATTGTTGTAACGACATTTAATGTATATATATCATATTAAGAGATATTCGTACATCATAATATCATGATAATATAATAATTTAAAATCTCTTTTGATATTATAAACATTGGGTTAACAACATTTATGAAACGACCCGTCCTAATCCTCCTGGACGAAGTCATCAACATTTGGTCCCATTGCGATGATCGACTCCAGGTAATGTCCTTAACATGAGCAAATGCACAGCGGAAGACTTAATTCGTACCTGAGAATAACGTGCTTTAAAACGTCAACATAAAGTTGGTGAGATATATATGTTTGATGCTAGCAGCGTTATAAATATAGACCACAAGATTTCATATACATAAACATTTTAATAAAAATATTCTAAGTTGTTGAGCACTTGATAACCATACTTAACATTTAATCAACGTCGCATATTCCGTTTATTATGAAATCTTACTACACCGTACCAAGTGTAGTCATCTAAACGAAGTACTGTGCAACCGTTGAATACTGGTCGTCCAGTTCGGTTGGGGTTGTCAGGCCCGATAGATCTATCAACAAGATTCGCGTTTACAATACCGCATGTAAATAGTAGTTGTAGTGACCCGAACTTTTCCATGTTTATATATATTAATTGAGATTGATATTTACATGATTAAATGTTTCCAACATGTTAAGCAATCAAACTTGTTAAGGCTTGATTAATTAAAATATGTTTCATATAGACAATTGACCACCCAAGTTGACCGGTGATTCACGAACGTTAAAACTTGTAAAAACTATATGATGACATATATATGGATATATATATAGTTAACATGATACTATGATAAGTAAACATATCATTAAGTATATTAACAATGAACTACATATGTAAAAACAAGACTACTAACTTAATGATTTTTAAACGAGACATATATGTAACGATTATCGTTGTAAAGACATTTAATGTATATATATCATATTAAGAGATATTCATACATGATAATATCATGATAATATAACAATTTAAAATCTTATTTGATATTATAAACTTTGGGTTAACAACATTTAACAAGATCGTTAACCTAAAGGTTTCAAAACAACACTTACATGTAACGACTAACGATGACTTAACGACTCAGTTAAAATGTATATACATGTAGTTTTTTAATATGTATTTATACACTTTTGAAAGACTTAAATACACTTATCAAAATACTTCTATTTAACAAAAATGCTTACAATTACATCCTCGTTCAGTTTCATCAACAATTCTACTCGTATGCACCCGTATTCGTACTCGTACAATACACAGCTTTTAGATGTATGTACTATTGGTATATACACTCCAATGATCAGCTCTTAGCAGCCCATGTGAGTCACCTAACACATGTGGGAACCATCATTTGGCAACTAGCATGAAATATCTCATAAAATTACAAAAATATGAGTAATCATTCATGACTTATTTACATGAAAACAAAATTACATATCCTTTATATCTAATCCATACACCAACGACCAAAAACACCTACAAACACTTTCATTCTTCAATTTTCTTCATCTAATTGATCTCTTTCAAGTTCTATCTTCAAGTTCTAAGTGTTCTTCATATATTCCAAAAGTTCTAGTTTCATAAAATCAAGAATACTTTCAAGTTTGCTAGCTCACTTCCAATCTTGTAAGGTGATCATCCAACCTCAAGAAATCTTTGTTTCTTACAGTAGGTTATCATTCTAATACAAGGTAATAATCATATTCAAACTTTGGTTCAATTTCTATAACTATAACAATCTTATTTCAAGTGATGATCTTACTTGAACTTGTTTTCGTGTCATGATTCTGCTTCAAGAACTTCGAGCCATCCAAGGATCCGTTGAAGCTAGATCTATTTTTCTATTTTCCAGTAGGTTTATCCAAGGAACTTAAGGTAGTAATGATGTTCATAACATCATTCAATTCATACATATAAAGCTATCTTATTCGAAGGTTTAAACTTGTAATCACTAGAACATAGTTTAGTTAATTCTAAACTTGTTCGCAAACAAAAGTTAATCCTTCTAACTTGACTTTTAAAATCAACTAAACATATGTTATATATCTATATGATATGCTAACTTAATGATTTAAAACCTGGAAACACGAAAAGCACCGTAAAACCGGATTTACGCCGTCGTAGTAACACCGCGGGCTGTTTTGGGTTAGTTAATTAAAAACTATGATAAACTTTGATTTAAAAGTTGTTATTCTGAGAAAATGATTTTTATTATGAACATGAAACTATATCCAAAAATTATGGTTAAACTCAAAGTGGAAGTATGTTTTCTAAAATGGTCATCTAGACGTCGTTCTTTCGACTGAAATGACTACCTTTACAAAAATGACTTGTAACTTATTTTTCCGACTATAAACCTATACTTTTTCTGTTTAGATTCATAAAATAGAGTTCAATATGAAACCATAGCAATTTGATTCACTCAAAACGGATTTAAAATGAAGAAGTTATGGGTAAAACAAGATTGGATAATTTTTCTCATTTTAGCTACGTGAAAATTGGTAACAAATCTATTCCAACCATAACTTAATCAACTTGTATTGTATATTATGTAATCTTGAGATACCATAGACACGTATACAATGTTTCGACCTATCATGTCGACACATCTATATATATTTCGGAACAACCATAGACACTCTATATGTGAATGTTGGAGTTAGCTATACAGGGTTGAGGTTGATTCCAAAATATATATAGTTTGAGTTGTGATCAATACTGAGATACGTATACACTGGGTCGTGGATTGATTCAAGATAATATTTATCGATTTATTTCTGTACATCTAACTGTGGACAACTAGTTGTAGGTTACTAACGAGGACAGCTGACTTAATAAACTTAAAACATCAAAATACATTAAAAGTGTTGTAAATATATTTTGAACATACTTTGATATATATGTATATATTGTTATAGGTTCGTGAATCAACCAGTGGCCAAGTCTTACTTCCCGACGAAGTAAAAATCTGTGAAAGTGAGTTATAGTCCCACTTTTAAAATCTAATATTTTTGGGATGAGAATACATGCAGGTTTTATAAATGATTTACAAAATAGACACAAGTACGTGAAACTGCATTCTATGGTTGAATTATCGAAATCGAATATGCCCCTTTTTATTAAGTCTGGTAATCTAAGAATTAGGGAACAGACACCCTAATTGACGCGAATCCTAAAGATAGATCTATTGGGCCTAACAAACCCCATCCAAAGTACCGGATGCTTTAGTACTTCGAAATTTATATCATATCCGAAGGGTGTCTCGGAATGATGGGGATATTCTTATATATGCATCTTGTTAATGTCGGTTACCAGGTGTTCACCATATGAATGATTTTTATCTCTATGTATGGGATGTATATTGAAATATGAAATCTTGTGGTCTATTGTTACGATTTGATATATATAGGTTAAACCTATAACTCACCAACATTTTTGTTGACGTTTAAAGCATGTTTATTCTCAGGTGAATATTAAGAGCTTCCGCTGTTGCATACTAAAATAAGGACAAGATTTGGAGTCCATGTTTGTATGATATTGTGTAAAAATTGCATTCAAGAAACTGATTTCGATGTAACATATTTGTATTGTAAACCATTATGTAATGGTCGTGTGTAAACAGGAGATTTTAGATTATCATTATTTGATAATCTACGTAAAGCTTTTTAAACCTTTATTTATGAAATAAAGGTTATGGTTTGTTTTAAAAATGAATGCAGTCTTTGAAAAACGTCTCATATAGAGGTCAAAACCTCGCAACGAAATCAATTAATATGGAACGTTTTTAATCAATAAGAACGGGACATTTCAGTTGGTATCCGAGCGTTGGTCTTAGAGAACCAGAATTTTGCATTAGTATGTCTTATCGAGTTTGTTAGGATGCATTAGTGAGTCTGGACTTCGACCGTGTTTACTTGAAAAATGATTGCTTAACAAATTTTGTTGGAAACTATATATTTTTAACATGTGAATATTATGTGATATATTAATCTCTTAACGCGTTTGATATTATGTGATAGATGTCTACCTCTAGAACAAGTCCCATTGACTCACCTAATAATAATGAAGAGTCAAATGTAAATTGGAATGATTCGTGGACTGATTCACAAGTTCCCGAAGAGGAACCGGAAGAAGAGTCGGAACCGGAAGAAGAATCGGAACCAGATGAAGAAATAGAACCGGCGGGGCAAATAATAAAACGGTTAAGTAAAAGAAAATCCTCAACCAACCGACCAAGGTTAATTATGGTCAATGGTGTTTCCGCCAAGGAAGCAAAATATTGGGAGGATTACCAATTCTCCGATGAATCGGATTCCGACGAG
This sequence comes from Rutidosis leptorrhynchoides, assembly GCF_046630445.1. NCBI lineage: Eukaryota > Viridiplantae > Streptophyta > Magnoliopsida > Asterales > Asteraceae > Rutidosis > Rutidosis leptorrhynchoides. Next base: position 245,879,553 of record NC_092343.1, read on the forward strand.
AATTTCGATGATGTTATAGAAATTACCCCAACTGAATTTAAAAAGGCAAAAGAAAATAATAAGGGAAAGGGCATAAAAATAGAGAAATCTAATTCCAACCCCGATGAACTTTATATGTATCGTCAACCCCCGAAGTCCTTAAGTTGTAACAATGACCCGGGAACCTCTAAACCACCAGGTTTTTCTAAACCAATGTGGAAAATTACGGCTCGTATTAGGGGAACATCATATATCCCTAGAAACTTGGCAAAACGAACCAAAACCGAAGAAGAAGAAACAAGCGAGTCGGAATAAGATAGTTGTATTCGTGTGGTGTAATATATGTAATATAGTGTGCTTATGCTTTATGATATATGTAAAAATTGCTTGTATTAAATAAGTATTTTTTTTTATTTTTTTTATGAAGCTAACTCTTGTCTATTTTACAGTATAAAAACACAAAATGGATAGACAACCCAATATTTTAAGAGACCTACCCGGAGACATGATTGATGAAATCTTGTCTAGAGTCGGTCAGAATTCTTCGGCACAACTATTTAAGGCGAGATCAGTTTGTAAGACATTCGAAGAACGTTCCAAGAATGCCTTGGTTTATAAAAGGCTTTCGTTCGAAAGATAGGGGATATCACATTGGGAAATCCATAAGTTTCGATGTGTTTACTTTGACGCATATATTGCGGGGAACCCAAATGCTATTTTACGCAATGGGTTAAGAAATTATTTTGACTCAGTATATCCGAATATAGGACTTCGTGATTTAGAAAAAGCGGCTAACATGCAACATAAAGAAGCATGTTATGCTTACGGATTAGTAATGTTCGCTTCTCACCAAAGTGAGAACAAGAACATCGGCCTACAACTATTAAACAAAACATTCCCACAAGTGACGGAGTCGGTAATTGGGGTAAGAAATGAGGTTTTTAGATTGTTACGGGACTGTTAGACATTACGTAACCCTCGTCCCTTTGACGACGTTACAACACGCTGTCTTATCAACGGCCATAACGGTTATGTTCCACAAGACCAAGGATGGGAAGTAGTCCTAGTAAAACCAGAATGCATGACTTGTTTCTGGACGTATGAATTACGTGTCTTTATTGCCTTTGCTGAACGACTTGTGTACTAGCTAGAATTATCTTCACAACTATCTTGTATCAAAGTTATTGTGTGCTATATTTCATGCTTTATGTAAAATAAGCGGTATTGTAAGTTTGTAAAATATTGTATAAAAGTTTGAACGCGAAATATTATTATAATCAGTTTTTCATATAGAATTGTAGTAGTTGAATTGTATATTAGCTACTAAGTATGAACTTAACGGGTAGGTACTACCCGAATTTAAACTTATAAAACGCTAATATGAAGAAAAAGCTTTTATAAATGAGTTCATATTATGCTACGAAATACTATTAACTACTCTTAATATTCTGTATGATTAACTTGTTCCATTTGACTATTTTGAAGGAAATGGCACCGACTACTCGACACACTGTGAATATGAATGAAGAGGAATTCCGTACTTTTATGGCTTCAAACATAGCCGCAGTACAGGCTGCGCTACATACCAACAATAACCTTGGATCTAGCAATACAGGAATTCGTGTAGGATGCACCTACAAAGAATTCACTGCCTGCAAACCTTTGGAATTTGATGGAACCGAAGGACCGATCGGATTGAAACGGTGGACCGAGAAGGTCGAATCGGTGTTTGCCATAAGTAAGTGTACTGAAGAGGACAAAGTGAAGTACGCTACGCATACCTTCACAGGTTCTGCGTTAACATGGTGGAATACCTATCTAGAGCAAGTGGGACAAGACGATGCGTACGCACTACCGTGGTCAGCATTCAAGCACTTGATGAACGAGAAGTACCGTCCCAGAACCGAGGTCAATAAGCTCAAGATAGAACTTAGAGGGTTACGAACCCAAGGATTTGATATTACCACGTACGAAAGACGATTCACAGAATTGTGCCTATTGTGTCCGGGAGCATTCGAAGATGAGGAAGAGAAGATCGACGCGTTTGTGAAAGGATTACCGGAAAGAATCCAAGAAGATATAAGTTCACACGAGCCCGCCTCCATACAACAGGCATGTAGAATGGCTCACAAACTAGTTAACCAGATTGAAGAAAGAATTAAAGAACAGACTGCTGAAGAGGCCAATGTGAAGCAAGTCAAAAGAAAGTGGGAGGAAAACGGTGATAAGAATCACCAATACAACAACAACAGCAATTACAACAATAATCGCAACAATTATCCCAACAATCGCAACATCAATCGCAACTACAACAAACGGCCCAACAACAACAACAACAACAACAACAGCAACTACAACAATCATCCCAACAACAATAATAACCGCAACAATAACAACAATCAGAAGCAGCTATGCCAAAGGTGTGGAAAGTATCACTCGGGGTTCTGCACCAAATTTTGCAACAAGTGTAAAAGAAATGGTCATAGCGCGGCGAAGTGTGAGGTCTACGGACCAGGGGTTAATAGAACGAAAGGAACAAATGGTGTCGGAACGAGTAATGGCGGAGCAAGTAGTGTCGGAGCAAGTTATGCCAATTTAGTTTGTTATAAATGTGGAAAACCGGGCCACATTATTAGAAATTGCCCGAACCAGGAGAACACGAATGGACAAGGCCGCGGAAGAGTTTTCAATATTAATGCGGCAGAGGCACAGGAAGACCCGGAGCTTGTTACGGGTACGTTTCTTATTGACAATAAATCTTCTTACGTTTTATTTGATTCGGGTGCGGATAGAAGCTATATGAGTAGAGATTTTTGTGCTAAATTAAGTTGTCCATTGACGCCTTTGGATAGTAAATTTTTACTCGAGTTAGCAAATGGTAAATTAATTTCAGCAGATAATATATGTCGGAATCGAGAAATTAAACTGGTTAGCGAAACATTTAAGATTGATTTGATACCAGTAGAGTTAGGGAGTTTTGATGTGATAATCGGTATGGACTGGTTGAAAGAAGTGAAAGCAGAGATCGTTTGTTACAAAAATGCAATTCGCATTATACGAGAAAAAGGAAAACCCTTAATGGTGTACGGAGAAAAGGGCAACACGAAGCTACATCTTATTAGTAATTTGAAGGCACAAAAACTAATAAGAAAAGGTTGCTATGCTGTTCTAGCACACGTCGAGAAAGTACAAACTGAAGAAAAGAGCATCAATGATATTCCCGTCGCAAAAGAATTTCCCGATGTATTTCCGAAAGAATTACCGGGATTACCCCCACATCGATCCGTTGAATTTCAAATAGATCTTTTACCAGGAGCTGCACCAATAGCTCGTGCTCCTTACAGACTCGCACCCAGCGAGATGAAAGAACTGCAAAGCCAATTACAAGAACTTTTAGAGCGTGGTTTCATTCGACCAAGCACATCGCCGTGGGGAGCTCCTGTTTTGTTTGTCAAGAAGAAAGATGGTACATTCAGGTTGTGTATCGACTACCGAGAGTTGAACAAACTTACCATCAAGAATCGCTACCCACTACCGAGAATCGACGACTTATTTGATCAACTACAAGGCTCGTCTGTTTATTTAAAGATTGACTTACGTTCCGGGTATCATCAAATGCGGGTGAAAGAAGATGATATTCCAAAGACTGCTTTCAGAACACGTTACGGTCATTACGAGTTTATGGTCATGCCATTTGGTTTAACTAATGCACCAGCTGTGTTCATGGACCTTATGAACCGAGTGTGTGGACCATACCTTGACAAGTTTGTCATTGTTTTCATTGATGACATACTTATTTACTCAAAGAATGACCAAGAACACGGTGAACATTTGAGAAAGGTGTTAGAAGTATTGAGGAAGGAAGAATTGTACGTTAAATTTTCAAAGTGTGCATTTTGGTTGGAAGAAGTTCAATTCCTCGGTCACATAGTGAACAAAGAAGGTATTAAGGTGGATCCGGCAAAGATAGAAACTGTTGAAAAGTGGGAAACCCCGAAAACTCCGAAACACATACGCCAGTTTTTAGGACTAGCTGGTTACTATAGAAGGTTCATCCAAGACTTTTCCAGAATAGCAAAACCCTTGACTGCATTAACGCATAAAGGGAAGAAATTTGAATGGAATGATGAACAAGAGAAAGTGTTTCAGTTATTGAAGAAAAAGCTAACTACGGCACCTATATTGTCATTGCCTGAAGGGAATGATGATTTTGTGATTTATTGTGACGCATCAAAGCAAGGTCTCGGTTGTGTATTAATGCAACGAACGAAGGTGATTGCTTATGCGTCTAGACAATTGAAGATTCACGAACAAAATTATACGACGCATGATTTGGAATTAGGTGCGGTTGTTTTTGCATTAAAGACTTGGAGGCACTAATTATATGGGGTCAAAAGTATTATATATACCGACCACAAAAGTCTTCAACACATATTTAATCAGAAACAACTGAATATGAGGCAGCGTAGGTGGATTGAATTATTGAATGATTACGACTTTGAGATTCGTTACCACCCGGGAAAGGCAAATGTGGTAGCTGATGCCTTGAGCAGGAAGGACAGAGAACCCATTCGAGTAAAATCTATGAATATAATGATTCATAATAACCTTACTACTCAAATAAAGGTGGCGCAACAAGGAGTTTTAAAAGAGGGAAATTTAAAGGATGAAATACCCAAGGGATCGGAGAAGCATCTTAATATTCGGGAAGACGGAACCCGGTATAGGGCTGAAAGGATTTGGGTACCAAAATTTGGAGATATGAGAGAAATGGTACTTAGAGAAGCTTATAAAACCAGATACTCAATACATCCTGGAACGGGGAAGATGTACAAGGATCTCAAGAAACATTTTTGGTGGCCGGGTATGAAAGCCGATGTTGCTAAATATGTAGGAGAATGTTTGATGTGTTCTAAGGTCAAAGCTGAGCATCAGAAACCATCGGGTCTACTTCAACAACCCAAAATCCCGGAATGGAAATGGGAAAACATTACCATGGATTTCATCACTAAATTGCCAAGGACTGCAAGTGGTTTTTATACTATTTGGGTAATAGTTGATCGTCTCACCAAATCAGCACACTTCCTGCCAATAAGAGAAGATGATAAGATGGAGAAGTTAGCACGACTGTATTTGAAGGAAGTCGTCTCCAGACATGGAATACCAATCTCTATTATCTCTGATAGGGATGGCAGATTTATTTCAAGATTCTGGCAGACATTACAGCAAGCATTAGGAACTCGTCTAGACATGAGTACTGCCTATCATCCACAAACTGATGGGCAGAGCGAAAGGACGATACAAACGCTTGAAGACATGCTACGAGCATGTGTTATTGATTTCAGAAACAGTTGGGATCGACATCTACCGTTAGCAGAATTTTCCTACAATAACAGCTACCATTCAAGCATTGAGATGGCGCCATTTAAAGCACTTTATGGTAGAAAGTGCAGGTCTCCGATTTGTTGGAGTGAAGTGGGGGATAGACAGATTACGGGTCCGGAGATTATACAAGAAACTACCGAGAAGATCATCCAAATTCAACAACGGTTGAAAACCGCCCAAAGTCGACATAAGAGCTATGCTGACATTAAAAGAAAAGATATAGAATTTGAAATTGGAGAGATGGTCATGCTTAAAGTTGCACCTTGGAAAGGCGTTTTTCGATTTGGTAAACGAGGGAAATTAAATCCAAGGTATATTGGACCATTCAAGATTATTGATCGTGTCGGACCAGTAGCTTACCGACTTGAGTTACCTCAACAACTCGCGGCTGTACATAACACTTTCCACGTCTCGAATTTGAAGAAATGTTTTGCTAAAGAAGATCTCACTATTCCGTTAGATGAAATCCAAATCAACGAAAAATTTCAATTCATCGAAGAACCCGTCGAAATAATGGATCGTGAGGTTAAAAGACTTAAGCAAAACAAGATACCAATTGTTAAGGTTCGATGGAATGCTCGTAGAGGACTCGAGTTCACCTGAGAGCGTGAAGATCAGATGAAGAAGAAATACCCGCATCTATTTCCAGAAGATTCATCAACACCTTCAACAGCTTAAAATTTCGGGACGAAATTTATTTAACGGGTAGGTACTGTAGTGACCCGAACATTTCCATGTTTATATATATTAATTGAGATTGATATTTACATGATTAAATGTTTCCAACATGTTAAGCAATCAAACTTGTTAAGACTTGATTAATTAAAATATGTTTCATATAGACAATTGACCACCCAAGTTGACCGGTGATTCACGAACGTTAAAACTTGTAAAAACTATATGATGACATATATATGGATATATATATAGTTAACATGATACTATGATAAGTAAACATATCATTAAGTATATTAACAATGAACTACATATGTAAAAACAAGACTACTAACTTAATGATTTTTAAACGAGACATATATGTAACGATTATCGTTGTAAAGACATTTAATGTATATATATCATATTAAGAGATATTCATACATGATAATATCATGATAATATAACAATTTAAAATCTTATTTGATATTATAAACTTTGGGTTAACAACATTTAACAAGATCGTTAACCTAAAGGTTTCAAAACAACACTTACATGTAACGACTAACGATGACTTAACGACTCAGTTAAAATGTATATACATGTAGTGTTTTAATATGTATTTATACACTTTTGAAAGACTTAAATACACTTATCAAAATACTTCTACTTAACAAAAATGCTTACAATTACATCCTCGTTCAGTTTCATCAACAATTCTACTCGTATGCACCCGTATTCGTACTCGTACAATACACAGCTTTTAGATGTATGTACTATTGGTATATACACTCCAATTATCAGCTCTTAGCAGCCCATGTGAGTCACCTAACACATGTGGGAACCATCATTTGGCAACTAGCATGAAATATCTCATAAAATTACAAAAATATGAGTAATCATTCATGACTTATTTACATGAAAACAAAATTACATATCCTTTATATCTAATCCATACACCAACGACCAAAAACACCTACAAACACTTTCATTCTTCAATTTTCTTCATCTAATTGATCTCTCTCAAGTTCTATCTTCAAGTTCTAAGTGTTCTTCATAAATTCCAAAAGTTCTAGTTTCATAAAATCAAGAATACTTTCAAGTTTGCTAGCTCACTTCCAATCTTGTAAGGTGATCATCCAACATCAAGAAATCTTTGTTTCTTACAGTAGTTTATCATTCTAATACAAGGTAATAATCATATTCAAACTTTGGTTCAATTTCTATAACTATAACAATCTTATTTCAAGTGATGATCTTACTTGAACTTGTTTTCGTGTCATGATTCTGCTTCAAGAACTTCGAGCCATCCAAGGATCCGTTGAAGCTAGATCTATTTTTCTCTTTTCCAGTAGGTTTATCCAAGGAACTTAAGGTAGTAATGATGTTCATAACATCATTCGATTCATACATATAAAGCTATCTTATTCGAAGGTTTAAACTTGTAATCACTAGAACATAGTTTAGTTAATTCTAAACTTGTTCGCAAACAAAAGTTAATCCTTCTAACTTGACTTTTAAAATCAACTAAACATATGTTATATATCTATATGATATGCTAACTTAATGATTTAAAACCTGGAAACACGAAAAGCACCGTAAAACCGGATTTACGCCGTCGTAGTAACACCGCGGGCTGTTTTGGGTTAGTTAATTAAAAACTATGATAAACTTTGATTTAAAAGTTGTTATTCTGAGAAAATGATTTTTATTATGAACATGAAACTATATCCAAAAATTATGGTTAAACTCAAAGTGGAAGTATGTTTTCTAAAATAATCATCTAGACGTCGTTTTTTCGACTGAAATGACTACCTTTACAAAAACGACTTGTAACTTATTTTTCCGACTATAAACCTATACTTTTTCTGTTTAGATTCATAAAATAGAGTTCAATATGAAACCATAGCAATTTGATTCACTCAAAACGGATTTAAAATGAAGAAGTTATGGGTAAAACAAGATTGGATAATTTTTCTCATTTTAGCTACGTGAAAATTGGTAACAAATCTATTCCAACCATAACTTAATCAACTTGTATTGTATATTATGTAATCTTGAGATACCATAGACACGTATACAATGTTTCGACCTATCATGTCGACACATCTATATATATTTCGGAACAACCATAGACACTCTATATGTGAATGTTGGAGTTAGCTATACAGGGTTGAGGTTGATTCCAAAATATATATAGTTTGAGTTGTGATCAATACTGAGATACGTATACACTGGGTCGTGGATTGATTCAAGATAATATTTATCGATTTATTTCTGTACATATAACTGTGGACAACTAGTTGTAGGTTACTAACGAGGACAGCTGACTTAATAAACTTAAAACATCAAAATACATTAAAAGTGTTGTAAATATATTTTGAACATACTTTGATATATATGTATATATTGTTATAGGTTCGTGAATCAACCAGTGGCCAAGTCTTACTTCCCGACGATGTAAAAATCTGTGAAAGTGAGTTATAGTCCTACTTTTAAAATCTAATATTTTTGGGATGAGAATACATGCAGGTTTTATAAATGATTTACAAAATAGACACAAGTACGTGAAACTGCATTCTATGGTTGAATTATCGAAATCGAATATGCCCCTTTTTATTAAGTCTGGTAATCTAAGAATTAGGGAACAGACACCCTAATTGACGCGAATCCTAAAGATAGATCTATTGGGCCTAACAAACCCCATCCAAAGTACCGGATGCTTTAGTACTTCGAAATTTATATCATATCCGAAGGGTGTCCCGGAATGATGGGGATATTCTTATATATGCATCTTGTTAATGTCGGTTACTAGGTGTTCACCATATGAATGATTTTTATCTCTATGTATGGGATGTATATTGAAATATGAAATCTTGTGGTCTATTGTTACGATTTGATATATATAGGTTAAACCTATAACTCACCAACATTTTTGTTGACGTTTAAAGCATGTTTATTCTCAGGTGAATATTAAGAGCTTCCGCTGTTGCATACTAAAATAAGGACAAGATTTGGAGTCCATGTTTGTATGATATTGTGTAAAAATTGCATTCAAGAAACTGATTTCGATGTAACATATTTGTATTGTAAACCATTATGTAATGGTCGTGTGTAAACAGGATATTTTAGATTATCATTATTTGATAATCTACGTAAAGCTTTTTAAACCTTTATTTATGAAATAAAGGTTATGGTTTGTTTTAAAAATGAATGCAGTCTTTGAAAAACGTCTCATATAGAGGTCAAAACCTCGCAACGAAATCAATTAATATGGAACATTTTTAATCAATAAGAACGGGACATTTCAGTAGTTACCAAGTTACAGGGAAGTATGCCAGTGGTACAACTCAACGTAGAATATATATTTATAATCACTTGTGTCCATAATGTAAATCATAAAATGCATGTATTCTCATCCCGAAATATTTAGAGTTTAAAAGTGAGACTATATACTCACCATACTGTATTTTGTAGTAAAAATACATATAACACCATTGATCAATTATAAGGTTGGCCTCGGATTCACGAACCTATATCATTTGTATATCTATTAAAACACATAATTGAAATAGAACAAATTTATGTATATATATATCTTTATTGGTGATGTCAATTTTTATATTAATAACTTATGTGTTTGATAAATATATTCATTTTATGTATTTTATATATATATAAAAATATAGTTATGTTATATGTATTAAATATGGTTTTATATATAACTAATTGTTACTAGATAAAATAATAATAATATTAAGATAATAATAATAATGATAATAATATTAAAAATGATATTTTTAATAATATTAATAATACCTTATAATAATAATGAAAATGATAATAATACTACTAATACTATTACTAATACTAATACTTATGATAATAATAATAATAATGATATTAACAATTCATTTAAGTCATAAATAAGTTTTAGGGTTAATCATTTTTATAATAATAATAATAATAATAACTATAATAATATTAATAATAAAAATAATGGATGATAATTAAACTACCTTATAAGCTTATCTCAAAAAGAATGATTTTCCAAAAAAAAATAGCCCATGTCCGGGCTCGAACCCCCGACCTCTCGTTACACTCAAACACCTCAAACCAGCTGGGCTGTTGCCCTTATTCTGATTTTATATGAAACTTAAAGTTTATAAACTGTGTTTATTCAGTTCCAATTTCTTTCTTCTTTCTCAATCCAATCGATCAGAAACCAAAACATTCCTAGTTACTAGATACCGGTTTAAATTAAATTGTATATTTTGAAACAAAAACATTGAAAACAAGTTTGAATTAAAGTAACAGAAAGGATAAACCCAAAAAAAAAATCAATACAGCGTTATTTTTAGTACCATATGAACTCAAAATTTAAATTCGACATTAGAGGCCTTTACAGACCACGATTTCTTCATGAAAGAGGTTTTAAATCATCGTTAGAAACTTTCTGAGTAGTTAATTTGATCTGAAATCACAACAAAAAAACGAATTTCGCGAAGAATACTTTGTTGACTTTTTGAAATCGAAACTTTGACTCAAAAATTCGAATTAGTTTTGACGAATTGGAACCTGAAAATTTTAGGAAGCGATCACGACATGATTTAGAACACTTCTGTATTTTTAGATTTTCAAAATTGGTTCGATTTCGAGTTATTGCTGTGAACGTCATATGAACAGAGTAAAAGATGTTGTATCGACATTTACTGTTTTAATTCGATTGGAAAGGACGTTAGAAAATTTTCTGTGAATTGTATTTGATAAATTCAATTCGTCTGCTATCCCTTTAATACTAGAAGTTATCAATTTTGTAACATTAGGGCCGACATGTAGAATCAATTCGTACACGAAAGAAAAAAAAAATAAAGAATGAAGGCGATTGCTTAACCGAAATTGGATTTATCCTCTTGGTTATATTCAGATTTCGTACTAGTTTCAGACAGGAGAATCAATCAACTGCAGATTGATTTTGAATTGAAACTGAAATACGTGATATATTTATATTTTTATTTTATATAAACTGTATTTATACATATATACTGTATATATTCGTATCTGTATGTACACAAATTCTATATACAGATTTTTAATGCATCTATATAATTAAATCAGTATATATAAATATATAGATATCTCTATTTTTATATATCTATATAAATAATCCTATTAATTTTATAATTGTAATTATAATAGTAATAAATAATATTTAGTTAAATAATAATATTATTGATAATAATAATAAAAATGATAATAATGTTATGATAATAATAATAATAACAATAATAATCTTTAATATTAATGATATCAAAATAATACTATTATAAATAAAATCATGGTAAAGTAAAGATAATATCTAATAATAATACAAATAATAGTTAAGGTATCTCAAGTTATATTTATTTATGTATATATCTGTATCCGTACCATTATATATCGAATATATGTATTTATATTCATATACTTATTATATAAAGAAACATAATAATATTAATTATATAAACATTAATATTTAATATTAATTTTATTAATAATAAAGAAACTACTAATGATAATAATAATAGAATTAATAATGAATATAATATTAATAACAATACTTGTACATCTCTATTTTCATATATCCTTATATATTTTAACATACACCTAATAGTAAATATGTACAGAAATCATGTGTTATATAACAACTTAATTATTATTATTATATCGTTTATTATTTTACAATTAATTGTTCATGAATCGTCAGGCATGGTTAAAGGGTAACTGATTATCCGAATATAAATTTCAAACTTTCTAGACTCAACATTACAGATTTTGCTTATCGTGTCAGAAACATATAAAGATTAAGGTTTAAATTTGGTCAGAAATTTCCGGGTCATTACAGTACCTACCCGTTAAAGAAATTTCGTCCCCGAAATTTGATAGAGGTCGTCATGGATAACAATAAGAATGTTTTCATGACGAATATGAGGTAATAATGGAGTTTTATCATTATCGAGAGATGTAGATAAAACGATCCGATCATGTGAAGCGTACGAGTAAAGCTATCACAAAAGAGTGAAATGAGTAAATATAGAATCGTTTTAACCGATGACGTAGTTATGATTGATTTCCAGAATTCGCGGAATTTAAAGAAAATCTTACGTAATAAGATTTGGTTCTTCGACGATTTAAGAAAATAGGATCTCCTTTGATTTAATGCGGTAATCTGTTTCGATTGTTATGTCGGTTATTCCACTATAAATTCACTCCCCCTTCATTTCTTTATTTTCCACAACTCACACCTTCTATTCTTTCTCCCTTGATTCATACTTTAAAGCATTCATCAATATGCTCCATCCAGCCCTGATTCTTGATATACTCCTAACTTTTGTATCGATAATTCTTCTTTTCCATCTACCGCCAGAAGACTCTATTTACTTCTACTATACTCTTGTGTTCATAGTGTTTCTAGTTCTCCCGTGTCTCTATATTGTGTCCCGTTCTTATTGATTAAAAACGTTCCATATTAATTGATTTCGTTGCGAGGTTTTGACCTCTATATGAGACATTTTTCAAAGACTGCATTCATTTTTAAAACAAACCATAACCTTTATTTCATCAATAAAGGTTTAAAAAGCTTTACGTAGATTATCAAATAATGATAATCTAAAATATCCTGTTTACACACGACCATTACATAATGGTTTACAATACAAATATGTTACAACAAAATAAGTTTCTTGAATGCAGTTTTTACACAATATCATACAAGCATGGACTCCAAATCTCGTTCTTATTTAAGTATGCGACAGTGGAAGCTCTTAGTATTCACCTGAGAATAAACATGCTTTAAACGTCAACAAAAATGTTGGTGAGTTATAGGTTTAACCTATATATATCAAATCGTAACAATAGACCACAAGATTTCATATTTCAATACACATCCCATACATAGAGATAAAAATCATTCATATGGTGAATACCTGGTAACCGACATTAACAAGATGCATATATAAGAATATCCCCATCATTCCGGGACACCCTTCGGATATGATATAAATTTCGAAGTACTAAAGCATCCGGTACTTTGGATGGGGTTTGTTAGGCCCAATAGATCTATCTTTAGGATTCGCGTCAATTAGGGTGTCTGTTCCCTAATTCTTAGATTATCAGACTTAATAAAATGGGGCATATTCGATTTCGATAATTCAACCATAGAATGTAGTTTCACGTACTTGTGTCTATTTTGTAAATTCATTTATAAAACCTGCATGTATTCTCATCCCAAAAATATTAGATTTTAAAAGTGGGACTATAACTCACTTTCACAGATTTTTACTTCGTCGGGAAGTAAGACTTGGCCACTGGTTAATTCAGGAACCTATAACAATATATACATATATATCAAAGTATGTTCAAAATATATTTACAACACTTTTAATATATTTTGATGTTTTAAGTTTATTAAGTCAGCTGTCCTCGTTAGTAACCTACAACTAGTTGTCCACAGTTAGATGTACAGAAATAAATCGATAAATATTATCTTGAATCAATCCACGACCCAGTGTATACGTATCTCAGTATTGATCACAACTCAAACTATATATATTTTGGAATCAACCTCAACCCTGTATAGCTAACTCCAACATTCACATATAGAGTGTCTATGGTTGTTCCGAAATATATATAGATGTGTCGACATGATAGGTCGAAACATTGTATACGTGTCTATGGTATCTCAAGATTACATAATATAAAATACAAGTTGATTAAGTTATGGTTGGAATAGATTTGTTACCAATTTTCACGTAGCTAAAATGTGAAAAATTATCCAATCTTGTTTTACCCATAACTTCTTCATTTTAAATCTGTTTTGAGTGAATCAAATTGCTATGGTTTCATATTAAACTCTATTTTATGAATCTAAACAGAAAAAGTATAGGTTTATAGTCGGAAAAATAAGTTACAAGTTGTTTTTGTAAAGGTAGTCATTTCAGTCCAAAGAACGACGTCTAGATGACCATTTTAGAAAACATACTTCCACTTTGAGTTTAACCATAATTTTTGGATATAGTTTCATGTTCATAATAAAAATTATTTTCTCAGAATAACAACTTTTAAATCAAAGTTTATCATAGTTTTTAATTAACTAACCCAAAACAGCCCGCGGTGTTACTACGACGGCGTAAATCCAGTTTTACGGCGTTTTTCGTGTTTCCAGGTTTTAAATCATTAAGTTAGCATATCATATAGATATAGAACGTGTGTTTAGTTGATTTTAAAAGTCAAGTTAGAAGGATTAACTTTTATTTGCGAACAAGTTTAGAATTAACTAAACTATGTTCTAGTGATTACAAGTTTAAACCTTCGAATAAGATAGCTTTATATGTATGAATCAAATGATGTTATGAACATCATTACTACCTCAAGTTCCTTGGATAAACCTACTGGAAATGATAAAAATAGATCTAGCTTCAAAGGATCCTTGGATGGCTTGAAAGTTCTTGAAGCAGAATCATGACACGAAAACAATTTCAAGTAAGATTTCCACTCGAAATAAGATTGTTATAGTTATAGAAATTGAATTAAAGTTTGAATATGATTATTACCTTGTATTAGAAAGATAACCTACTGTAAGTAACAAAGGTTTCTTGATCTTGGATGATTACTTGGAATGGATTTAGAAAACTTGGAAGTAAACTTGCAATCTTGGAAGTATTCTTGATTTTATGAAACTAGAACTTTTGGAATTTATGAAGAACACTTAGAACATGAAGATAGAACTTGAGAGAGATTAATTAGATGAAGAAAATTGAAGAATGAAAGTGTTTGTAGGTGTTTTTGGTCGTTGGTGTATGGATTAGATATAAAGGATATGTAATTTTGTTTTCATGTAAATAAGTCATGAATGATTACTCATATTTTTGTAATTTATGAGATATTTCATGCTAGTTGCCAAATGATGGTTCCCACATGTGTTAGGTGACTCACATGGGCTGCTAAGAGCTGATCATTGGTGTAGTGACCCGAACTTTTCCATGTTTATATATATTAATTGAGATTGATATTTACATGATTAAATGTTTCCAACATGTTAAGCAATCAAACTTGTTAAGACTTGATTAATTGAAATATGTTTCATATAGACAATTGACCACCCAAGTTGACCGGCGATTCACGAACGTTAAAACTTGTAAAAATGACATGATGATATATATATGGATATACATATGGTTAACATGAGATTATGATAAGTAAGTATCTCCATAAGTATATTAACAATGAGTTATATACATATAAACAAGACTACTAACTTAAGGATTTCGAAACGAGACATATATGTAACGATTATCGTTGTAACGACATTTAAATGTATATATATCATATTAAGATATATTAATATATCATAATATCATGATAATATAATAATTTAACATCTCATTAGATATAATAAACAATGGGTTAACAATATTAATTGAGATCGTTAACTTAAAGGTTTCAAAACAACACTTACATGTAACGACTAACGATGACTTAACGACTCCGTTAAAATGTATATACATGTAGTGTATTTAGATGTATTAAAATACTTTTGGAAGACTTCAAGACATATATCAAAACACTCATACTTAACGAAAATGGTTACAGTTACTTTCCCATTCTTTTCTTTCATCAAGAATTCTAGTCGTATTCTTACCCGTATTATACACAGCTTCAAAACATACTTACTATGGGTATATACCAATAGGAACTAGCATGGGATTCCACTCTTGATTATGTCATGTATGACTAATCAATTTTAACTTCTACCATGAGCTAGTCAACTAACTAGAACTCCTTTAAACCCCACTCACCACTCACCAATTAACACTCATCATTCACTCCATTTCACTTCCAAATCTCTTTCTAATTCTCTCTCAACACACCCACACTATTATGAACGTATTTTTCCAGTAGTTAATCATCATCTTCATCAAAAATCACTTCAAGAATCAAGCTATAATCATCATAGGAAGAACACTTCAAGAACACTCTAAAAATCCCTTCAAGTTTACTAATTTACTTCCAAGCTTTCTAATCCATTCCAAGTAATCATCTAAGATCAAGAAACCTTTGTTATATACAGTA
Source organism: Rutidosis leptorrhynchoides (assembly GCF_046630445.1). NCBI lineage: Eukaryota > Viridiplantae > Streptophyta > Magnoliopsida > Asterales > Asteraceae > Rutidosis > Rutidosis leptorrhynchoides. The sequence goes on from NC_092343.1 coordinate 245,895,681, forward strand.
GGTTATCTTTCTTATTCAAGGTAATATTCATATTGAAACTTTGATTCAATTTCTATAGCTATAAACTATCTTAATTCGAGTAAAAATCTTACTTGAACTTGTTTTTGTGTCATGATCCTACTTCAAGAACTTTCAAGCCATCCAAGATCCTTTCAAGCTAGATCATTTCTTGTCACTTCCAGTAGGTTTACCTAATAAACTTGAGGTAGTAATGATGTTCATAACATCATTCGATTCATATATATAAAACTATCTTATTCGAAGGTTTAAACTCGTAATCACTAGAACATAGTTTAGTTAATTCTAAACTTGTTCGCAAACAAAAGTTAATCCTTCTAACTTGACTTTTAAAATTAACTAAACACATGTTCTATATCTATATGATATGCTAACTTAATGATTTAAAACCTGGAAACACGAAAAACACCGTAAAACCGGATTTACGCCGTCATAGTAACACCGCGGGCTGTTTTGGGTTAGTTAATTAAAAACTATGATAAACTTTGATTTAAAAGTTGTTATTCTGAGAAAATGATTTTTATTATGAACATGAAACTATATCCAAAAATTATGGTTAAACTCAAAGTGGAAGTATGTTTTCTAAAATGGTCATCTAGACGTCGTTCTTTCGACTGAAATGACTACCTTTACAAAAAAATGACTTGTAACTTATTTTTTTGACTATAAACCTATACTTTTCTGTTTAGATTCATAAAATAGAGTTCAATATGAAACCATAGCAATTTGATTCACTCAAAACGGATTTAAAATGAAGAAGTTATGGGTAAAACAAGATTGGATAATTTTTCTCATTTTAGCTACGTGAAAATTGGTAACAAATCTATTCCAACCATAACTTAATCAACTTGTATTGTATATTATGTAATCTTGAGATACCATAGACACGTATACAATGTTTCGACCTATCATTTCGACACATCTATATATATTTCGGAACAACCATAGACACTCTATATGTGAATGTTGGAGTTAGCTATACAGGGTTGAGGTTGATTCCAAAATATATATAGTTTGAGTTGTGATCAATACTGAGATACGTATACACTAGGTCGTGGATTGATTCAAGATAATATTTATCGATTTATTTCTGTACATCTAACTGTGGACAACTAGTTGTAGGTTACTAACGAGGACAGCTGATTTAATAAACTTAAAACATCAAAATATATTAAAAGTGTTGTAAATATATTTTAAACATACTTTGATATATATGTATATATTGTTATAGGTTCGTGAATCAACCAGTGGCCAAGTCTTACTTCCCGACGAAGTAAAAATCTGTGAAAGTGAGTTATAGTCCCACTTTTAAAATCTAATATTTTTGGGATGAGAATACATGCAGGTTTTATAAATGATTTACAAAATAGACACAAGTACGTGAAACTACATTCTATGGTTGAATTATCGAAATCGAATATGCCCTTTTTTATTAAGTCTGGTAATCTAAGAATTAGGGAACAGACACCCTAATTGACGCGAATCCTAAAGATAGATCTATTGGGCCTAACAAACCCCATCCAAAGTACCGGATGCTTTAGTACTTCGAAATTTATATCATATCCGAAGGGTGTCCCGGAATGATGGGGATATTCTTAAAAATACATCTTGTTATTGTCGGTTACCAGGTGTTCACCATATGAATGATTTTTATCTCTATGTATGGGATGTCTATTGAAATATGAAATCTTGTGGTCTATTATTACGATTTGATATATATAGGTTAAACCTATAACTCACCAACATTTTTGTTGACGTTTAAAGCATGTTTATTCTCAGGTGAATATTAAGAGCTTCCGCTGTTGCATACTAAAATAAGGACAAGATTTGGAGTCCATGTTTGTATGATATTGTGTAAAAACTGCATTCAAGAAACTGATTTCGATGTAACATATTTGTATTGTAAACCATTATGTAATGGTCGTGTGTAAACAGGATATTTTAGATTATCATTATTTGATAATCTACGTAAAGCTTTTTAAACCTTTATAAAGGTTATGGTGTTTTAAAAATGAATGCAGTCTTTGAAAAACGTCTCATATAGAGGTCAAAACCTCGCAACGAAATCAATTAATATGGAACGTTTTTAATCAATAAGAACGGGACATTTCAGTTGGTATCCGAGCGTTGGTCTTAGAGAACCAGAATTTTGCATTAGTGTGTCTTATCTAGTTTGTTAGGATGCATTATTGAGTCTGGACTTCGACCGTGTTTACTTGAAAAATGATTGCTTAACAAATTTTGTTGGAAACTATATATTTTTAACATGTGAATATTATGTGATATATTAATCTCTTAACGTGTTTGATATTATGTGATAGATGTCTACCTCTAGAACAAGTCCCATTGACTCACCTAATAATAATGAAGAGTCAAATGTAAATTGGAATGATTCGTGGACTGATTCACAAGTTCCCGAAGAGGAACCGGAAGAAGAGTCGAAACCGGAAGAAGAATCGAAACCGGAAGAAGAATCGGAACCGGATGAAGAAGTAGAACTGGTGGGGGAAATAATAAAACGGTTAAGTAAAAGAAAATCCTCAACCAACCGACCAAGGTTAATTATGGTCAATGGTGTTTCCGCCAAGGAAGCAAAATATTGGGAGGATTACCAATTCTCCGATGAATCGGATTCCGACGAGAATTCCGATGATGTTATAGAAATTACCCCAACTGAATTTAAAAAGGCAAAAGAAAATAATAAGGGAAAGGGCATAAAAATAGAGAAATCTAATTCCAACCCTGATGAACTTTATATGTATCGTCAACCCCCGAAGTCCTTAAGTTGTAACAATGACCCGGGAACCTCTAAACCACCAGGTTTTTCTAAACCAATGTGGATTACGACGGCTCGTATTAGGGGAACATCATATATCCCTAGAAACTTGGCAAAACGAACCAAAACCGAAGAAGAAGAAACAAGCGAGTCGGAATAAGATAGTTGTATTCGTGTGGTGTAATATATGTAATATAGTGTGCTTATGCTTTATGATATATGTAAAAATTGCTTGTATTAATAAGTATTTTTTTTTTATGAATCTAACTCTTGTCTATTTTACAGTATAAAAACACAAAATGGATAGACAACCCAATATTTTAAGAGACCTACCCGGAGACATGATTGATGAAATCTTGTCTAGAGTCGGTCAGAATTCTTCGGCACAACTATTTAAGGCGAGATCAGTTTGTAAGACATTCGAAGAACGTTCCAAGAATGCCTTGGTTTATAAAAGGCTTTCGTTCGAAAGATGGGGGATATCACATTAGGAAATCCATAAGTTACGATGTGTTTACTTTGACGCATATATTGCGGGGAACCCAAATGCTATTTTACGCAATGGGTTAAGAAATTATTTTGACTCAATATATCCGAATATTGGACTTCGTGAATTAGAAAAAGCGGCTAACATGCAACATAAAGAAGCATGTTATGCTTACGGATTAGTAATGTTCGCTTCTCACCAAAGTGAGAACAAGAACATCGACCTACAACTATTAAACAAAACGTTCCCACAAGTGACGGAGTCGGTAATTGGGGTAAGAAATGAGGTTTTTAGATTGTTACGGGACTGTTGGACATTACGTAACCCTCGTCCCTTTGACGATGTTACAACACGCTGTCTTATCAACGGCCATAACGGTTATGTTCCACAAGACCAAGGATGGGATGTAGTCCTAGTAAAACCAGAATGCATGACTTGTTTCTGGACGTATGAATTACGTGTCTTTATTGCCTTTGCTGAACGACTTGTGTACTAGCTAGAATTATCTTCACAACTATCTTGTATCAAAGTTATTGTGTGCTATATTTCATGCTTTATGTAAAATAAGCGGTATTGTAAGTTTGTAAAATATTGTGTAAAAGTTTGAACGCGAAATATTATTATAATCAGTTTTTCATATAGAATTGTAGTAGTTGAATTGTATATTAGCTACTAAGTATGACTTAACGGGTAGGTACTACCCGAATTTAAACTTATAAAACGCTAATATGAAGAAAAAGCTTTTATAAATGAGTTCATATTATGCTACAATATACTATTAACTACTCTTAATATTCTGTATAATTAACTTGTTCCATTTGACTATTTTGAAGGAAATGGCACCGACTACTCGACACACCGTGAATATGAATGAAGAGGAATTCCGTACTTTTCTAGCTTCAAACATAGCCGCAGTACAGGCTGCGCTACATACCAACAATAACCTTGGATCTAGCAGTACAGGAAATCGTGTAGGATGCACCTACAAAGAATTTACTGCCTGTAAACCTTTGGAATTTGATGGAACCGAAGGACCGATCGGATTGAAACGGTGGACCGAGAAGGTCGAATCGGTGTTTGCCATAAGTAAGTGTACTGAAGAGGACAAAGTGAAGTACGCTATGCATACCTTCACAGGTTCTGCGTTAACATGGTGGAATACCTATCTAGAGCAAGTGGGACAAGACGATGCGTACACACTACCGTGGTCAGCATTCAAGCACTTGATGAACGAGAAGTACCGTCCCAGAACCGAGGTCAATAAGCTCAAGACAGAACTTAGAGGGTTACGAACCCAAGGATTTGATATTACCACGTACGAAAGACGATTCACAGAATTGTGCCTATTGTGTCCGGGAGCATTCGAAGATGAGGAAGAGAAGATCGACGCGTTTGTGAAAGGATTACCGGAAAGAATCCAAGAAGATATAAGTTCACACGAGCCCGCCTCCATACAACAGGCATGTAGAATGGCTCACAAACTAGTGAACCAGATTGAAGAAAGAATTAAAGAACAGACTGCTGAAGAGGCCAATGTGAAGCAAGTCAAAAGAAAGTGGGAGGAAAACGGTGATAAGAATCACCAATACAACAACAACAACAACAACAACAACAACAAGTACAACAATAATCGCAACAATTATCCCAACAATCGCAACATCAACCGCAACTACAACAAACGGCCCAACAACAACAACAACAACAACAACAACAACAACAACAACAACAACAACAACAACTACAACAATCATCCTAACAACAATAATAACCGCAACAACAACAACAACAATCAGAAGCAGCTATGCCAAAGGTGTGAAAAGTATCACTCGGGGTTCTGCACCAAATTTTGCAATAAGTGTAAAAGAAATGGTCATAGCGCGGCAAAGTGTGAGGTCTACGGACCAGGGGTTAATAGAACGAAAGGAACAAATGGTGTCGGAACGAGTAATGGCGGAGCAAGTAGTGTCGGAGCAAGTTATGCCAATGTAGTTTGTTATAAATGTGGAAAACCGGGCCACATTATTAGAAATTGCCCGAACCAGGAGAACACGAATGGACAAGGCCGCGGAAGAGTTTTCAATATTAATGCGGCAGAGGCACAAGAAGACCCGGAGCTTGTTACGGGTACGTTTCTTATTGACAATAAATCTGCTTACGTTTTATTTGATTCGGGTGCGGATAGAAGCTATATGAGTAGAGATTTTTGTGCTAAATTAAGTTGTCCATTGACGCCTTTGGATAGTAAATTTTTACTCGAATTAGCAAATGGTAAATTAATTTCAGCAGATAATATATGTCGGAATCGAGAAATTAAACTGGTTAGCGAAACATTTAAGATTGATTTGATACCAGTAGAGTTAGGGAGTTTTGATGTGATAATTGGTATGGACTGGTTGAAAGAAGTGAAAGCAGAGATCGTTTGTTACAAAAATGCAATTCGCATTATACGAGAAAAAGGAAAACCCTTAATGGTGTACGGAGAAAAGGGCAACACGAAGCTACATCTTATTAGTAATTTGAAGGCACAAAAACTAATAAGAAAAGGTTGCTATGCTGTTCTAGCACACGTCGAGAAAGTACAAACTGAAGAAAAGAGCATCAATGATGTTCCCATTGCAAAAGAATTTCCCGATGTATTTCCGAAAGAATAACCGGGATTACCCCCACATCGATCCGTTGAATTTCAAATAGATCTTGTACCAGGAGCTGCACCAATAGCTCGTGCTCCTTACAGACTCGCACCCAGCGAGATGAAAGAACTGCAAAGCCAATTACAAGAACTTTTAGAGCGTGGTTTCATTCGACCAAGCACATCACCGTGGGGAGCTCCTGTTTTGTTTGTCAAGAAGAAAGATGGTACATTCAGGTTGTGTATCGACTACCGAGAGTTGAACAAACTTACCATCAAGAACCGCTACCCACTACCGAGAATCGACGACTTATTTGATCAACTACAAGGCTCGTCTGTTTATTCAAAGATTGACTTACGTTCCGGGTATCATCAAATGCGGGTGAAAGAAGATGATATTCCAAAGACTGCTTTCAGAACACGTTACAGTCATTATGAGTTTATGGTCATGCCATTTGGTTTAACTAATGCACCAGCTGTGTTCATGGACCTTATGAACCGAGTGTGTGGACCATACCTTGACAAATTTGTCATTGTTTTCATTGATGACATACTTATTTACTCAAAGAATGACCAAGAACACTGTGAACATTTGAGAAAGGTGTTAGAAGTATTGAGGAAGAAAGAATTGTACGCTAAGTTTTCAAAGTGTGCATTTTGGTTGGAAGAAGTTCAATTCCTCGGTCACATAGTGAACAAAGAAGGTATTAAGGTGGATCCGGCAAAGATAGAAACTGTTGAAAAGTGGGAAACCCCGAAAACTCCGAAACACATACGCCAGTTTTTAGGACTAGCTGGTTACTACAGAAGGTTCATCCAAGACTTTTCCAGAATAGCAAAACCCTTGACTGCATTAACGCATAAAGGGAAGAAATTTGAATGGAATGATGAACAAGAGAAAGCGTTTCAATTATTGAAGAAAAAGCTAACTACGGCACCTATATTGTCATTGCCTGAAGGGAATGATGATTTTGTGATTTATTGTGACGCTTCAAAGCAGGGTCTCGGTTGTGTATTAATGCAACGAACGAAGGTGATTGCTTATGAGTCTAGACAATTGAAGATTCACGAACAAAATTATACGACGCATGATTTGGAATTAGGCGCGGTTGTTTTTGCATTAAAGACTTGGAGGCACTACTTATATGGGGTCAAAAGTATTATATATACTGACCACAAAAGTCTTCAACACATATTTAATCAGAAACAACTGAATATGAGGCAGCGTAGGTGGATTGAATTATTGAATGATTACGACTTTGAGATTCGTTACCACCCGGGGAAGGCAAATGTGGTAGCCGATGCCTTGAGCAGGAAGGACAGAGAACCCATTCGAGTAAAATCTATGAATATAATGATTCATAATAACCTTACTACTCAAATAAAGGAGGCGCAACAAGGAGTTTTAAAAGAGGGAAATTTAAAGGATGAAATACCCAAAGGATCGGAGAAGCATCTTAATATTCGGGAAGACGGAACCCGGTATAGGGCTGAAAGGATTTGGGTACCAAAATTTGGAGATATGAGAGAAATGGTACTTAGAGAAGCTCATAAAACCAGATACTCAATACATCCTGGAACGGGGACGATGTACAAGGATCTCAAGAAACATTTTTGGTGGCCGGGTATGAAAGCCGATGTTGCTAAATACGTAGGAGAATGTTTGACGTGTTCTAAGGTCAAAGCTGAGCATCAGAAACCATCAGGTCTACTTCAACAACCCGAAATCCCAGAATGGAAATGGGAAAACATTACCATGGATTTCATCACTAAATTGCCAAGGACTGCAAGTGGTTTTGATACTATTTGGGTAATAGTTGATCGTCTCACCAAATCAGCACACTTTCTGCCAATAAGAGAAGATGACAAGATGGAGAAGTTAGCACGACTGTATTTGAAGGAAGTCGTCTCCAGACATGGAATACCAATCTCTATTATCTCTGATAGGGATGGCAGATTTATTTCAAGATTCTGGCAGACATTACAGCAAGCATTAGGAACTCGTCTAGACATGAGTACTGCCTATCATCCACAAACTGATGGGCAGAGCGAAAGGACGATACAAACACTTGAAGACATGCTACGAGCATGTGTTATTGATTTCGGAAACAGTTGGGATCGACATCTACCGTTAGTAGAATTTTCCTACAACAACAGCTACCATTCAAGCATTGAGATGGCGCCGTTTGAAGCACTTTATGGTAGAAAGTGCAGGTCTCCGATTTGAAAACTACCGAGAAGATCATCCAAATTCAACAACGGTTGAAAACCGCCCAAAGTCGACAAAAGAGCTACGCTGACATTAAAAGAAAAGATATAGAATTTGAAATTGGAGAGATGGTCATGCTTAAAGTTGCACCTTGGAAAGGCGTTGTTCGATTTGGTAAACGAGGGAAATTAAATCCAAGGTATATTGGACCATTCAAGATTATTGATCGTGTCGGACCAGTAGCTTACCGACTTGAGTTACCTCAACAACTCGCGGCTGTACATAACACTTTCCACGTCTTGAATTTGAAGAAATGTTTTGCTAAAGAAGATCTCACTATTCCGTTAGATGAAATCCAAATCAATGAAAAACTCCAATTCATCGAAGAACCCGTCGAAATAATGGATCGTGAGGTTAAAAGACTTAAGCAAAACAAGATACCAATTGTTAAGGTTCGATGGAATGCTCGTAGAGGACCCGAGTTCACCTGGGAGCATGAAGATCAGATGAAGAAGAAATACCCGCATCTATTTCCAGAAGATTCGTCAACACCTTCAACAGCTTAAAATTTCGGGACGAAATTTATTTAACGGGTAGGTACTGTAGTGACCCGAACTTTTCCATGTTTATATATATTAATTGAGATTGATATTTACATGATTAAATGTTTCCAACATGTTAAGCAATCAAACTTGTTAAGACTTGATTAATTGAAATATGTTTCATATAGACAATTGACCACCCAAGTTGACCGGCGATTCACGAACGTTAAAACTTGTAAAAACGACATGATGATATATATATGGATATACATATGGTTAACATGAGATTATGATAAGTAAGTATCTCCATAAGTATATTAACAATGAGTTATATACATATAAACAAGACTACTAACTTAAGGATTTCGAAACGAGACATATATGTAACGATTATCGTTGTAACGACATTTAAATGTATATATATCATATTAAGATATATTAATATATCATAATATCATGATAATATAATAATTTAACATCTCATTAGATATAATAAACAATGGGTTAACAATATTAATTGAGATCGTTAACTTAAAGGTTTCAAAACAACACTTACATGTAACGACTAACGATGACTTAACGACTCCGTTAAAATGTATATACATGTAGTGTATTTAGATGTATTAAAATACTTTTGGAAGACTTCAAGACATATATCAAAACACTCATACTTAACGAAAATGGTTACAGTTACTTTCCCATTCTTTTCTTTCATCAAGAATTCTAGTCGTATTCTTACCCGTATTATACACAGCTTCAAAACGTACTTACTATGGGTATATACCAATAGGAACTAGCATGGGATTCCACTCTTGATTATGTCATGTATGACTAATCAATTTTAACTTCTACCATGAGCTAGTCAACTAACTAGAACTCCTTTAAACCCCACTCACCACTCACCAATTAACACTCATCATTCACTCCATTTCACTTCCAAATCTCTTTCTAATTCTCTCTCAACACACCCACACTATTATGAACGTATTTTTCCAGTAGTTAATCATCATCTTCATCAAAAATCACTTCAAGAATCAAGCTATAATCATCATAGGAAGAACACTTCAAGAACACTCTAAAAATCCCTTCAAGTTTACTAATTTACTTCCAAGCTTTCTAATCCATTCCAAGTAATCATCTAAGATCAAGAAACCTTTGTTATATACAGTAGGTTATCTTTCTTATTCAAGGTAATATTCATATTCAAACTTTGATTCAATTTCTATAGCTATAAACTATCTTAATTCGAGTAAAAATCTTACTTGAACTTGTTTTTGTGTCATGATCCTACTTCAAGAACTTTCAAGCCATCCAAGATCCTTTCAAGCTAGATCATTTCTTGTCACTTCCAGTAGGTTTAACTACTAAACTTGAGGTAGTAATGATGTTCATAACATCATTCGATTCATATATATAAAACTATCTTATTCGAAGGTTTAAACTCGTAATCACTAGAACATAGTTTAGTTAATTCTAAACTTGTTCGCAAATAAAAGTTAATCCTTCTAACTTGACTTTTAAAATTAACTAAACACATGTTCTATATCTATATGATATGCTAACTTAATGATTTATAACCTGGAAACACGAAAAACACCGTAAAACCGGATTTACGCCGTCATAGTAACACCGCGGGCTGTTTTGGGTTAGTTAATTAAAAACTATGATAAACTTTGATTTAAAAGTTGTTATTCTGAGAAAATGATTTTTATTATGAACATGAAACTATATCCAAAAATTATGGTTAAACTCAAAGTGGAAGTATGTTTTCTAAAATGGTCATCTAGACGTTGTTCTTTCGACTGAAATGACTACCTTTACAAAAAAACGACTTGTAACTTATTTTTCCGACTATAAACCTATACTTTTCTGTTTAGATTCATAAAATAGAGTTCAATATGAAACCATAGCAATTTGATTCACTCAAAACGGATTTAAAATGAAGAAGTTATGGGTAAAACAAGATTGGATAATTTTTCTCATTTTAGCTACGTGAAAATTGGTAACAAATCTATTCCAACCATAACTTAATCAACTTGTATTGTATATTATGTAATCTTGAGATACCATAGACACGTATACAATGTTTCGACCTATCATTTCGACACATCTATATATATTTCGGAACAACCATAGACACTCTATATGTGAATGTTGGAGTTAGCTATACAGGGTTGAGGTTGATTCCAAAATATATATAGTTTGAGTTGTGATCAATACTGAGATACGTATACACTGGGTCGTGGATTGATTCAAGATAATATTTATCGATTTATTTCTGTACATCTAACTGTGGACAACTAGTTGTAGGTTACTAACGAGGACAGCTGACTTAATAAACTTAAAACATCAAAATATATTAAAAGTGTTGTAAATATATTTTAAACATACTTTGATATATATGTATATATTGTTATAGGTTCGTGAATCAACCAGTGGCCAAGTCTTACTTCCCGACGAAGTAAAAATCTGTGAAAGTGAGTTATAGTCCCACTTTTAAAATCTAATATTTTTGGGATGAGAATACATGCAGGTTTTATAAATGATTTACAAAATAGACACAAGTACGTGAAACTACATTCTATGGTTGAATTATCGAAATCGAATATGCCCTTTTTTATTAAGTCTGGTAATCTAAGAATTAGGGAACAGACACCCTAATTGACGCGAATCCTAAAGATAGATCTATTGGGCCTAACAAACCCCATCCAAAGTATCGGATGCTTTAGTACTTCGAAATTTATATCATATCCGAAGGGTGTCCCGGAATGATGGGGATATTCTTAAAAATGCATCTTGTTATTGTCGGTTACCAGGTGTTCACCATATGAATGATTTTTATCTCTATGTATGGGATGTGTATTGAAATATGAAATCTTGTGGTCTATTATTACGATTTGATATATATAGGTTAAACCTATAACTCACCAACATTTTTGTTGACGTTTAAAGCATGTTTATTCTCAGGTGAATATTAAGAGCTTCCGCTGTTGCATACTAAAATAAGGACAAGATTTGGAGTCCATGTTTGTATGATATTGTGTAAAAACTGCATTCAAGAAACTGATTTCGATGTAACATATTTGTATTGTAAACCATTATGTAATGGTCGTGTGTAAACAGGATATTTTAGATTATCATTATTTGATAATCTACGTAAAGCTTTTTAAACCTTTATAAAGGTTATGGTGTTTTAAAAATGAATGCAGTCTTTGAAAAACGTCTCATATAGAGGTCAAAACCTCCCAACGAAATCAATTAATATGGAACGTTTTTAATCAATAAGAACGGGACATTTCAATTGGAGTGTATATACCAATAGTACATACATCTAAAAGCTGTGTATTGTACGAGTACGAATACGGGTGCATACGAGTAGAATTGTTGATGAAACTGAACGAGGATGTAATTGTAAGCATTTTTGTTAAGTAGAAGTATTTTAATAAGTGTCTTGAAGTCTTTCAAAAGTGTATGAATACATATTAAAACACTACATGTATATACATTTTAACTGAGTTGTTAAGTCATCGTTAGTCGTTACATGTAAATGTTGTTTTGAAACCTTTAGGTTAACGATCTTGTTGAATGTTATTAACCCATTGTTTATTATAACAAATGAGATATTAAATTGTTATATTATCATGATATTATGATATATAATATATCTTAGTATGATGTATATACAGTTAAATGTCGTTACAACGATAATCGTTACATATATGTCTCGTTTCGAAATCATTAAGTTAGTAGTCTTATTTTTACATATGTATTTCATTGTTAATACACTTAATAATATATTTACTTATCATTTAACATAATTAACCAAGTGTATCAATATCTTAATATGATTCATATGTACCTAGTAAGACGTTGTTATAACGATAATCGTTATATATATCGTTTTCGAGTTTCTTAAATTAATAGTCTCATTTTTATGTATATAACTCATTGTTAAAATACCTAATGAGATACATACTTATAATAAAATCATGTTAACTATATATATAACCATATATATGTCATTGTATAGTTTTTACAAGTTTTAACGTTCGTGAATCACCGGTCAACTTGGGTGGTCAATTGTCTATATGAAACGTATTTCAATTAATCAAGTCTTAACAAGTTTGATTGCTTAACATGTTGGAAACACTTAATCATGTAAATAACAATTTCATTTAATATATATATATAAACATGGAAAAGTTCGGGTCACTACAGTACCTACCCGTTAAATAAATTTCGTCCCGAAATTTTTAAGCAGTTGGAGGTGTTGACGTATCTTCTGGAAATAAATGCGGGTATTTCTTCTTCATCTGATCTTCACGCTCCCAGGTGAACTCGGGTCCTCTACGAGCATTCCATCGAACCTTAACAATCGGTATCTTGTTTTGTTTAAGTCTCTTAACCTCAAGATCCATTATTTCGACGGGTTCTTCAATGAATTGAAGTTTTTCATTAATTTGGATTTCGTCCAACGGAATAGTGAGATCTTCTTTAGCAAAATATTTCTTCAAATTTGAGACGTGGAAAGTGTTATGTACAGCCGCAAGTTGTTGAGGTAGCTCCAGTTGGTAAGCTACTGGTCCGACACGATCTATAATCTTGAATGGTCCAATGTACCTTGGATTTAGTTTCCCCCGTTTACCAAATCGAACAACGCCTTTCCAAGGTGAAACCTTAAGCATGACCATTTCTCCAATTTCAAACTCTATATCTTTTCTTTTACTGTCCGCGTAGCTCTTTTGTCGACTCTGGGCGGTTTTCAATCTTTGTTGAATTTGGATGATTTTCTCGGTAGTTTCTTGTATTATCTCCGGACCCGTAATCTGTCTATCCCCCACTTCACTCCAACAAATTGGAGACCTGCACTTTCTACCATAAAGTGCTTCAAACGGCGCCATCTCAATGCTTGAATGGTAGCTGTTGTTGTAGGAAAATTCTGCTAACGGTAGATGTCGATCCCAACTGTTTCCGAAATCAATAACACATGCTCGTAGCATGTCTTCAAGCGTTTGTATCGTCTTTTCGCTCTGCCCATCAGTTTGTGGATGATAGGTAGTACTCATGTCTAGACGAGTTCCTAATGCTAATAAATCTGCCATCCCTATCAGAGATAATAGAGATTGGTATTCCATGTCTGGAGATGACTTCCTTCAAATATAGTCGTGCTAACTTCTCCATCTTGTCATCTTCTGTGATGACCCGAGAATTTTCGACCAAATTTAAACTTAATCTTATGTGATTTCGATACGATAAGCAAAAGTCTATTAAATTGAGTCTCATAATGTTTGAACTATTTTCATGAATGCATTTGACCTGTGACCATTTCTGACGATTCACGAACAGTTGTTTGTAAATAAACATGTATATGTATCTATATAAATATAAATATAAGTATATATATATATATGAATATAAAATAATATACAGAGTAATTAAGTTTTAATTAAAATGACTATATATATATATATATATAAAGATGTATGATTCCTATTATTATTATTATTATTATTATTATTATTATATGTATTTTATATATATATAAAAGTCATAAATATTAAATATTCATTGAAAGATATCATACAATATATTGTATAATTAATAAATTGTAGTATTAATATATTAAATGGGGTTACAAGTTAACAATATAATTGTTACACCAATATTGTTATTATTAGTTCATTATTATTATTTATTATTAATATTAATATGAATGTAATACTAATATCAGTATTATTAATATTACTAAAATTATTAAAACTATTATAATTATCGTTAATATTATTATAATACCACTTATTAATATTATCAATTATATTATTATTGTTAAGATCATTATTAACAATATTGTTAATGATTATCATTATATTTGTTATTAATATTATTATTGTTATTTTTTTTTATTATTGAAAGTATTATTATTATTATTATTATGACTATAATTGTATTTATTAAATTAACATCAAACAATATAGAATATAAACAATACAGAAATCATTTCCTTTCACTTTCAAACTTTGTTGATTGTTGTTTCCTGTCCCTAATTTGGTTGCAAATCGAATACAATCTTAGATACAAGACAAAGGTAGTTATCAATCGACTTCCCTTTTATTTTCTCTCTTTGTTCGTTTCCTTCTAACTCGAATATGTCTGTCGACCACCATGAGCCCTACAATACAAAAACTTGATCATTTATTATTGTTGTATCACCACAATTTATATATATAATTACATATACAAATACAAAGTATATAGATGGAAAAAAAAATATAGATTTTTTATCCACCATCACCTTGATCATGAACACACCCACTTCCGTTCTTTTCCTTTTTGTTTCTTTATCTGTCAGGTCGAGCTACACATTCATCATCACCTACGGCAAACTACCGCAAGCCATCGTTGCTGCTGCGTAATCTTGTAACCTACACAGCTAGAAAACAAACAGCTACTGCTGCTATACGTATATACGTTTCATTCAGGCTTATAACCACTATGAAAACATTTTCTTGCTGTACAATTTATTTTTCTTCCTTGTTCCAGTCCAAACACCACGAAAACCCTGGAAAAACTGCTACAATTTTTTTTATTACTTCCTAATATCTGTTTGTGTTTGATAACTCACCCCAATATTATGAACGAACCATCATCACTTTTATTTCCTTTTCTTTCCTTTCCTCTTGTTCTATCGACCCAAGGCATGAACCAAATCACCACTTTAATCCCGTTAGCTGTTTCTTTTCCCATTTAAAACCAACAAAAATCCCCACTACCGAATATTATAATTCCTAATCATATAAAGCAATTGCTAGGTGTAAAGTGAAATGTGGGAACTCCTTTTCATTTTTTTTCTTTCGGTGGACGAGTTTAGAGGGAGACAAAAAGGGAAAGTCTTGTTTCCTTTTATGATATATTTAATAAATGTGTGATGATGATATCTTGGTATATATAATTTGCGTTTTATTTTTTTCTATCAAGGGAGAGTTTTGATCTACAAGTGGGATGAGTTGTGGGTCTCCTCTAGTCAATTACAGGAGCAAAGGAAACCTTTTTGTCTCAACTCTTTTTGTTTAAAATTATACTGAATGTCATCTTGCATTTATGTACTGAATAGTTCAATCAATGATATACATGATCGTGACAATAGCATACGAGGATGAGGTTGATTATATTAATGATGATGACGAGTAACTATGTTAGTTGAAAGATGATGAATAGAGTTTATGATTTTATGTGATCGTAATGATAATGATCCTTATGTTACGAGCAAGATGATGATGAATAGAATGGGTATTTGTAACAAGATGATGTTAATACGTGAAAGAATGATGATGATGAAAATGCCGATTGATGATGATGATAACAGTTGATTAAAGATGATAAGGTTAAGTTAATGGAAGATGATAGGATGATGATAATAAACAGTTTAATATAGTTTATATATTTGAGCGTACGAAATATTTCAAGAAAGACATGGCAGCTTAGATGACTAAGGGTGTTTGTGATGAACGGGAGGTTGTGGGTTCGATCCCGGGCGGTGGTATTATTTTTTTTTTGAAAAATAGGAAAGAAGGAAACCGAATTAGTTGGGTTAAATAAAATTGGTTTGAAGAATTAATCAGAAAAATGGAAGTAGCTGAGTGGTGTTGTGTGTTTGTGATTGAGTGAAAGGTCTCGGGTGAAATGTCCCGTTCTTATTGATTAAAAACGTTCCATATTAATTGATTTCGTTGCGAGGTTTTGACCTCTATATGAGACGTTTTTCAAAGACTGCATTCATTTTTAAAACAAACCATAACCTTTATTTCATAAATAAAGGTTTAAAAAGCTTTACGTAGATTATCAAATAATGATAATCTAAAATATCCTGTTTACACACGACCATTACATAATGGTTTACAATACAAATATGTTACATCGAAATCAGTTTCTTGAATGCAGTTTTTACACAATATCATACAAACATGGACTCCAAATCTTGTCCTTATTTTAGTATGCAACAACGGAAGCTCTTAATATTCACCTGAGAATAAACATGCTTTAAACGTCAACAAAAATGTTGGTGAGTTATAGGTTTAACCTATATATATCAAATCGTAACAATAGACCACAAGATTTCATATTTCAATACACATCCCATACATAGAGATAAAAATCATTCATATGGTGAACACCTGGTAACCGACAATAACAAGATGCATATATAAGAATATCCCCATCATTCCGGGACACCCTTCGGATATGATATAAATTTCGAAGTACTAAAGCATCCGGTACTTTGGATGGGGTTTGTTAGGCCCAATAGATCTATCTTTAGGATTCGCGTCAATTAGGGTGTCTGTTCCCTAATTCTTAGATTACCAGACTTAATAAAAAGGGGCATATTCGATTTTGATAATTCAACCATAGAATGTAGTTTCACGTACTTGTGTCTATTTTGTAAATCATTTATAAAACCTGCATGTATTCTCATCCCAAAAATATTAGATTTTAAAAGTGGGACTATAACTCACTTTCACAGATTTTTACTTCGTCGGGAAGTAAGACTTGGCCACTGTTGATTCACGAACCTATAACAATATATACATATATATTAAAGTATGTTCAAAATATATTTACAACACTTTTAATATATTTTGATGTTTTAAGTTTATTAAGTCAGCTGTCCTCGTTAGTAACCTATAACTAGTTGTCCACAGTTAGATGTACAGAAATAAATCGATAAATATTATCTTGAATCAATCCACGACCCAGTGTATACGTATCTCAGTATTGATCACAACTCAAACTATATATATTTTGGAATCAACCTCAACCCTGTATAGCTAACTCCAACATTCACATATAGAGTGTCTATGGTTGTTCCGAAATATATATAGATGTGTCGACATGATAGGTCGAAACATTGTATACGTGTCTATGGTATCTCAAGATTACATAATATACAATACAAGTTGATTAAGTTATGGTTGGAATAGATTTGTTACCAATTTTCACGTAGCTAAAATGAGAAAAATTATCCAATCTTGTTTTACCCATAACTTCTTCATTTTAAATCCGTTTTGAGTGAATCAAATTGCTATGGTTTCATATTGAACTCTATTTTATGAATCTAAACAAAAAAAGTATAGGTTTCTAGTCGGAAAAATAAGTTACAAGTCGTTTTTGTAAAGGTAGTCATTTCAGTCGAAAGAACGACGTCTAGATGACCATTTTAGAAAACATACTTCCACTTTGAGTTTAACCATAATTTTTGGATATAGTTTCATGTTCATAATAAAAATCATTTTCTCAGAATAACAACTTTTAAATCAAAGTTTATCATAGTTTTTAATTAACTAACCCAAAACAGCCCGCGGTGTTACTACGACGGCGTAAATCCGGTTTTACGGTGTTTTTCGTGTTTCCAGGTTTTAAATCATTAAGTTAGCATATCATATAGATATAGAACATGTGTTTAGTTGATTTTAAAAGTCAAGTTAGAAGGATTAACTTTTGTTTGCGAACAAGTTTAGAATTAACTAAACTATGTTCTAGTGATTACAAGTTTAAACCTTCGAATAAGATAGCTTTATATGTATGAATCGAATGATGTTATGAACATCATTACTACCTTAAGTTCCTTGGATGAACCTACTGGAAAAGAGAAAAATGGATCTAGCTTCAATGGATCCTTGGATGGCTCAAAGTTCTTGAAGCAAAATCATGACACGAAAACAAGTTCAAGTAAGATCATCACTTGAAATAAGATTGTTATAGTTATAGAAATTGAACCAAAGTTTGAATATGATTATTACCTTGTATTAGAATGATAACCTACTGTAAGAAACAAAGATTTCTTGAGGTTGGATGATCACCTTACAAGATTGGAAGTGAGCTAGCAAACTTGAAAGTATTCTTGATTTTATGAAACTAGAACTTTTGGAATTTATGAAGAACACTTAGAACTTGAAGATAGAACTTGAGAGAGTTCAATTAGATGAAGAAAATTGAAGAATGAAAGTGTTTGTAGGTGTTTTTGGTCGTTGGTGTATGGATTAGATATAAAGGATATGTAATTTTCTTTTCATGTAAATAAGTCATGAATGATTACTCATATTTTTGTAATCTTATGAGATATTTCATGCTAGTTGCCAAATGATGGTTCCCACATGTGTTAGGTGACTCACATGGGCTGCTAAGAGCTGATCATTGGAGTGTATATACCAATAGTACATACATCTAAAAGCTGTGTATTGTACGAGTACGAATACGGGTGCATACGAGTAGAATTGTTGATGAAACTGAACGAGAATGTAATTGTAAGCAATTTTGTTAAGTAGAAGTATTTTGATAAGTGTATTGAAGTCTTTCAATAGTGTATAAATACATATTAAAACACTACATGTATATACATTTTAACTGAGTCGTTAAGTCATCGTTAGTCGTTACATGTAAGTGTTGTTTTGAAACCTTTAGGTTAACGATCTTGTTAAATGTTGTTAACCCAATGTTTATAATATCAAAAGAGATTTTAAATTATTATATTATCATGATATTATGATGTACGAATATCTCTTAATATGATATATATACATTAAATGTCGTTACAACGATAAACGTTACATATATGTCTCGTTTCAAAATCATTAAGTTAGTAGTCTTGTTTTTACATATGTAGTTCATTGTTAATATAATTAATGATATGTTTACTTATCATAATATCATGTTAACTATATATATAACCATATATATGTCATCATATAGTTTTTTTACAAGTTTTAACGTTCGTGAATCACCGGTCAACTTGGGTGGTCAATTGTCTATATGAAACCTATTTCAATTAATCAAGTCTTAACAAGTTTGATTGCTTAACATGTTGGAAACATTTAATCATGTAAACATCAATCTCAATTAATATATATAAACATGGAAAAGTTCGGGTCACTACAGTACCTACCCGTTAAATAAATTTCGTCCCGAAATTTTAAGCTGTTGAAGGTGTTGACGAATCTTCTGGAAATAGATGCGGGTATTTCTTCTTCATCTGATCTTCACGCTCCCAGGTGAACTCGGGTCCTCTGCGAGCATTCCATCGAACCTTAACAATTGGTATCTTGTTTTGCTTAAGTCTTTTAACCTCACGATCCATTATTTCGACGGGTTCTTCGATGAATTGAAGTTTTTCGTTGATTTGGATTTCATCTAACGGAATAGTGAGATCTTATTTAGCAAAACATTTCTTCAAATTCGAGACGTGGAAAGTGTTATGTACAGCCGCGAGTTGTTGAGGTAACTCAAGTCGGTAAGCTACTGGTCCGACACGATCAATAATCTTGAATGGTCCAATATACCTTGGATTTAATTTCCCTCGTTTACCAAATCGAACAACGCCTTTCCAAGGTGCAACTTTAAGCATGACCATCTCTCCAATTTCAAATTCTATATCTTTTCTTTTAATGTCAGCGTAGCTCTTTTGTCGACTTTGGGCGGTTTTCAACCGTTGTTGAATTTGGATGATCTTCTCGGTAGTTTCTTGTATAATCTCCGGACCCGTAATATGTCTATCCCCCACTTCACTCCAACAAATCGGAGACCTGCACTTTCTACCATAAAGTGCTTCAAACGGCGCCATCTCAATGCTTGAATGGTAGCTGTTGTTGTAGGAAAATTCTGCTAACGGTAGATGTCGATCCCAACTGTTTCCGAAATCAATAACACATGCTCGTAGCATGTCTTCAAGCGTTTGTATCGTCCTTTCGCTCTGCCCATCAGTTTGTGGATGATAGGCAGTACTCATGTCTAGACGAGTTCCTAATGCTTGCTGTAATGTCTGCCAGAATCTTGAAATAAATCTGCCATCCCTATCAGAGATAATAGAGATTGGTATTCCATGTCTGGAGACGACTTCCTTCAAATACAGTCGTGCTAACTTCTCCATCTTGTCATCTTCTTTTATTGGTAAGAAGTGTGCTGATTTGGTGAGACGATCAACTATTACCCAAATAGTATCAAAACCACTTGCAGTCCTTGGCAATTTAGTGATGAAATCCATGGTAATGTTTTCCCATTTCCATTCCGGGATTTCGGGTTGTTGAAGTAGACCTGATGGTTTCTGATGCTCAGCTTTGACCTTAGAACACGTCAAACATTCTCCTACGTATTTAGCAACATCGGCTTTCATACCCGGCCACCAAAAATGTTTCTTGAGATCCTTGTACATCTTCCCCGTTCCAGGATGTATTGAGTATTTGGTTTTATGAGCTTCTCTAAGTACCATTTCTCTCATATCTCCAAATTTTGGTACCCAAATCCTTTCAGCCCTATACCTGGTTCCGTCTTCCCGAATATTAAGATGCTTCTCCGATCCTTTGGGTATTTCATCCTTTAAATTTCCCTCTTTTAAAACTCCTTGTTGCGCCTCCTTTATTTGAGTAGTAAGGTTATTATGAATCATTATATTCATAGATTTTACTCGAATGGGTTCTCTGTCCTTCCTGCTCAAGGCATCGGCTACCACATTTGCCTTCCCCGGGTGGTAACGAATCTCAAAGTCGTAATCATTCAACAATTCAATCCACCTACGCTGCCTCATATTCAGTTGTTTCTGATTAAATATGTGTTGAAGACTTTTGTGGTCGGTATATATAATACTTTTGACCCCATATAAGTAGTGCCTCCAAGTCTTTAATGCAAAAACAACCGCGCCTAATTCCAAATCATGCGTCGTATAATTTTGTTCGTGAATCTTCAATTGTCTAGACGCATAAGCAATCACCTTCGTTCGTTGCATTAATACACAACCGAGACCTTGCTTTGATGCATCACAATAAATCACAAAATCATCATTCCCTTCAGGCAATGACAATATAGGTGCCGTAGTTAGCTTTTTCTTCAATAACTGAAACGCTTTCTCTTGTTCATCATTCCATTCAAATTTCTTCCCTTTATGCGTTAATGCAGTCAAGGGTTTTACTATTCTGGAAAAGTCTTGGATGAACCTTCTGTAGTAACCAGCTAGTCCTAAAAACTGGCGTATGTGTTTCGGAGTTTTCGGGGTTTCCCACTTTTCAACAGTTTCTATCTTTGCCGGATCCACCTTAATACCTTCTTTGTTCACTATGTGACCGAGGAATTGAACTTCTTCCAACCAAAATGCACACTTTGAAAACTTAGCGTACAATTCTTCCTTCCTCAATACTTCTAACACCTTTCTCAAATGTTCACCGTGTTCTTGGTCATTCTTTGAGTAAATAAGTATGTCATCAATGAAAACAATGACAAACTTGTCAAGGTATGGTCCACACACTCGGTTCATAAGGTCCATGAACACAGCTGGTGCATTAGTTAAACCAAACGGCATGACCATAAACTCGTAATGACCGTAACGTGTTCTGAAAGCAGTCTTTGGAATATCATCTTCTTTCACCCGCATTTGATGATACCCGGAACGTAAGTCAATCTTTGAATAAACAGACGAGCCTTGTAGTTGATCAAATAAGTCATCGATTCTCGATAGTGGGTAGCGGTTCTTGATGGTAAGTTTGTTCAACTCTCGGTAGTCGATACACAACCTGAATGTACCATCTTTCTTCTTGACAAACAAAACAGGAGCTCCCCACGGTGATGTGCTTGGTCGAATGAAACCACGCTCTAAAAGTTCTTGTAATTGGCTTTGAAGTTCTTTCATCTCGCTGGGTGCGAGTCTGTAAGGAGCACGAGCTATTGGTGCAGCTCCTGGTACAAGATCTATTTGAAATTCAACGGATCGATGTGGGGGTAATCCCGGTAATTCTTTCGGAAATACATCGGGAAATTCTTTTGCAATGGGAACATCATTGATGCTCTTTTCTTCAGTTTGTACTTTCTCGACGTGTGCTAGAACAGCATAGCAACCTTTTCTTATTAGTTTTTGTGCCTTCAAATTACTAATAAGATGTAGCTTCGTGTTGCCCTTTTCTCCGTACACCATTAAGGGTTTTCCTTTTTCTCGTATAATGCGAATTGCATTTTTGTAACAAACGATCTCCGCTTTCACTTCTTTCAACCAGTCCATACCGATTATCACATCAAAACTCCCTAACTCTACTGGTATCAAATCAATCTTAAATGTTTCGCTAACCAGTTTAATTTCTCGATTCCGACATATATTATCTGCTGAAATTAATTTACCATTTGCTAATTCGAGTAAAAATTTACTATCCAAAGGCGTCAATGGACAACTTAATTTAGCACAAAAATCTCTACTCATATAGCTTCTATCCGCACCCGAATCAAATAAAACGTAAGCAGATTTATTGTCAATAAGAAACGTACCCGTAACAAGCTCCGGGTCTTCCTGTGCCTCTACCGCATTAATATTGAAAACTCTTCCACGGCCTTGTCCATTCGTGTTCTCCTGGTTCGGGCAATTTCTAATAATGTGGCCTGGTTTTCCACATTTATAACAAACTACATTGGCATAACTTGCTCCGACACTACTTGCTCCGCCATTACTCGTTCTGACACCATTTGTTCCTTTTGTTCTATTAACCCCTGGTCCGTAGACCTCACACTTCGCCGCGCTATGACCATTTCTTTTACACTTGTTGCAAAATTTGGTGCAGAACCCCGAGTGATTCTTTTCACACCTTTGGCATAGCTGCTTCTGATTGTTGTTGTTGTTGCGGTTATTATTGTTATTGGGATGATTGTTGTAGTTGCTGTTGTTGTTGTTGTTGTTGTTGTTGTTGTTATTGTTGTTGGGCCGTTTGTTGTAGTTGCGATTGGTGGGATAATTGTTGCGATTATTGTTGTAATTGCTGTTGTTGTTGTATTGGTGATTCTTATCACCGTTTTCCTCCCACTTTCTTTTGACTTGCTTCACATTGGCCTCTTCAGCAGTCTGTTCTTTAATTCTTTCTTCAATCTGGTTCACGAGTTTGTGAGCCATTCTACATGCCTGTTGTATGGAGGCGGGCTCGTGTGAACTTATATCTTCTTGGATTCTTTCCGGTAATCCTTTCACAAACGCGTCGATCTTCTCTTCCTCATCTTCGAATGCTCCCGGACACAATAGGCACAATTCTGTGAATCGTCTTTCGTACGTGGTAATATCAAATCCTTGGGTTCGTAACCCTCTAAGTTCTGTCTTGAGCTTATTGACCTCGGTTCTGGGACGGTACTTCTCGTTCATCAAGTGCTTGAATGCTGACCACGGTAGTGCGTACGCATCATCTTGTCCCACTTGCTCTAGATAGGTATTCCACCATGTTAACGCAGAACCTGTGAAGGTATGCGTAGCGTACTTCACTTTGTCCTCTTCAGTACACTTACTTATGGCAAACACCGATTCAACCTTCTCGGTCCACCGTTTCAATCCGATCGGTCCTTCGGTTCCATCAAATTCCAAAGGTTTGCAGGCAGTGAATTCTTTGTAGGTGCATCCTACACGATTTCCTGTACTGCTAGATCCAAGGTTATTGTTGGTATGTAGCGCAGCCTGTACTGCGGCTATGTTTGAAGCTAGAAAAGTACGGAATTCCTCTTCATTCATATTCACGGTGTGTCGAGTAGTCGGTGCCATTTCCTTCAAAATAGTTAAATGGAACAAGTTAATCATACAGAATATTAAGAGTAGTTAATAGTATTTCGTAGCATAATATGAACTCATTTATAAAAGCTTTTTCTTCATATTAGCGTTTTATAAGTTTAAATTCGGGTAGTACCTACCCGTTAAGTTCATACTTAGTAGCTAATATACAATTCAACTACTACAATTCTATATGAAAAACTGATTATAATAATATTTCGCGTTCAAACTTTTATACAATATTTTACAAACTTACAATACCGCTTATTTTACATAAAGCATGAAATATAGCACACAATAACTTTGATACAAGATAGTTGTGAAGATAATTCTAGCTAGTACACAAGTCGTTCAGCAAAGGCAATAAAGACACGTAATTCATACGTCCAGAAACAAGTCATGCATTCTGGTTTTACTAGGACTACTTCCCATCCTTGGTCTTGTGCAACATAACCGTTATGGCCGTTGATAAGACAGCGTGTTGTAACGTCATCAAAGGGACGAGGGTTACGTAATGTCCAACAGTCCCGTAATAATCTAAAAACCTCATTTCTTACCCCAATTACCGACTCCGTCACTTGTGGAAACGTTTTGTTTAATAGTTGTAGCCCGATGTTCTTGTTCTCACTTTGGTGAGAAGCGAACATTACTAATCCGTAAGCATAACATGCTTCTTTATGTTGCATGTTAGCCGCTTTTTCTAAATCACGAAGTCCAATATTCGGATATATTGAGTCAAAATAATTTCTTAACCCGTTGCGTAAAATAGCATTTGGGTTCCCCGCAATATATGCGTCAAAGTAAACACATCGTAACTTATGGGTTTCCCAATGTGATATCCCCCATCTTTCAAACGAAAGTCTCTTATAAACCAAGACATTCTTGGAACGTTCTTCGAATGTCTTACAAACTGATCTCGCCTTAAATAGTTGTGCCGAAGAATTCTGTCCGACTCTAGACAAGATTTCATCAATCATGTCTCCGGGTAGGTCTCTTAAAATATTGGGTTGTCTATCCATTTTGTGTTTTTAAACTGTAAAATAGACAAGAGTTAGATTCATAAAAAAAAATACTTATTAATACAAGCAATTTTTACATATATCATAAAGCATAAGCACACTATATTACATATATTACACCACACGAATACAACTATCTTATTCCGACTCGCTCGTTTCTTTTTCTTCGGTTTTGGTTCGTTTTGCCAAGTTTCTAGGGATATATGATGTTCCCCTAATACGAGCCGTCGTGATCCACATTGGTTTAGAAACACCTGGTGGTTTAGAGGTTCCCGGGTCATTGTTACAACTTAAGGACTTCGGGGGTTGACGATACATATAAAGTTCATCGGGGTTGGAATTAGATTTCTCTATTTTTATGCCCTTTCCCTTATTATTTTCTTTTGCCTTTTTAAATTCAGTTGGGGTAATTTCTATAACGTCATCGGAATTCTCGTCGGAATCCGATTCATCGGAGAATTGGTAATCCTCCCAATATTTTGCTTCCTTGGCGGAAACACCATTGACCATAATTAACCTTGGTCGGTTGGTTGAGGATTTTCTTTTACTTAACCGTTTTATTATTTCCCCCACCGGTTCTATTTCTTCATCTGGTTCCGATTCTTCTTCAGGTTCCGATTCTTCTTCCGGTTCCGACTCTTCTTCCGGTTCCTCTTCGGGAACTTGTGAATCAGTCCACGAATCATTCCAATTTACATTTGACTCTTCATTATTATTAGGTGAGTCAATGGGACTTGTTCTAGAGGTAGACATCTATCACATAATATCAAACGCGCTAAGAGATTAATATATCACATAATATTCACATGTTAAAAATATATAGTTTCCAACAAAATTTGTTAAGCAATCATTTTTCAAGTAAACACGGTCGAAGTCCAGAGTCACTAATGCATCCTAACAAACTCGATAAGACACACTAATGCAAAATTCTGGTTCTCTAAGACCAACGCTCGGATACCAACTGAAATGTCCCGTTCTTATTGATTAAAAACGTTCCATATTAATTGATTTCGTTGCGAGGTTTTGACCTCTATATGAGACGTTTTTCAAAGACTGCATTCATTTTTAAAACAAACCATAACCTTTATTTCATAAATAAAGGTTTAAAAAGCTTTACGTAGATTATCAAATAATGATAATCTAAAATATCCTGTTTACACACGACCATTACATAATGGTTTACAATACAAATATGTTACATCGAAATCAGTTTCTTGAATGCAGTTTTTACACAATATCATACAAACATGGACTCCAAATCTTGTCCTTATTTTAGTATGCAACAACGGAAGCTCTTAATATTCACCTGAGAATAAACATGCTTTAAACGTCAACAAAAATGTTGGTGAGTTATAGGTTTAACCTATATATATCAAATCGTAACAATAGACCACAAGATTTCATATTTCAATACACATCCCATACATAGAGATAAAAATCATTCATATGGTGAACACCTGGTAACCGACAATAACAAGATGCATATATAAGAATATCCCCATCATTCCGGGACACCCTTCGGATATGATATAAATTTCGAAGTACTAAAGCATCCGGTACTTTGGATGGGGTTTGTTAGGCCCAATAGATCTATCTTTAGGATTCGCGTCAATTAGGGTGTCTGTTCCCTAATTCTTAGATTACCAGACTTAATAAAAAGGGGCATATTCGATTTTGATAATTCAACCATAGAATGTAGTTTCACGTACTTGTGTCTATTTTGTAAATCATTTATAAAACCTGCATGTATTCTCATCCCAAAAATATTAGATTTTAAAAGTGGGACTATAACTCACTTTCACAGATTTTTACTTCGTCGGGAAGTAAGACTTGGCCACTGTTGATTCACGAACCTATAACAATATATACATATATATTAAAGTATGTTCAAAATATATTTACAACACTTTTAATATATTTTGATGTTTTAAGTTTATTAAGTCAGCTGTCCTCGTTAGTAACCTATAACTAGTTGTCCACAGTTAGATGTACAGAAATAAATCAATAAATATTATCTTGAATCAATCCACGACCCAGTGTATACGTATCTCAGTATTGATCACAACTCAAACTATATATATTTTGGAATCAACCTCAACCCTGTATAGCTAACTCCAACATTCACATATAGAGTGTCTATGGTTGTTCCGAAATATATATAGATGTGTCGACATGATAGGTCGAAACATTGTATACGTGTCTATGGTATCTCAAGATTACATAATATACAATACAAGTTGATTAAGTTATGGTTGGAATAGATTTGTTACCAATTTTCACGTAGCTAAAATGAGAAAAATTATCCAATCTTGTTTTACCCATAACTTCTTCATTTTAAATCCGTTTTGAGTGAATCAAATTGCTATGGTTTCATATTGAACTCTATTTTATGAATCTAAACAAAAAAAGTATAGGTTTCTAGTCGGAAAAATAAGTTACAAGTCGTTTTTGTAAAGGTAGTCATTTCAGTCGAAAGAACGACGTCTAGATGACCATTTTAGAAAACATACTTCCACTTTGAGTTTAACCATAATTTTTGGATATAGTTTCATGTTCATAATAAAAATCATTTTCTCAGAATAACAACTTTTAAATCAAAGTTTATCATAGTTTTTAATTAACTAACCCAAAACAGCCCGCGGTGTTACTACGACGGCGTAAATCCGGTTTTACGGTGTTTTTCGTGTTTCCAGGTTTTAAATCATTAAGTTAGCATATCATATAGATATAGAACATGTGTTTAGTTGATTTTAAAAGTCAAGTTAGAAGGATTAACTTTTGTTTGCGAACAAGTTTAGAATTAACTAAACTATGTTCTAGTGATTACAAGTTTAAACCTTCGAATAAGATAGCTTTATATGTATGAATCGAATGATGTTATGAACATCATTACTACCTTAAGTTCCTTGGATGAACCTACTGGAAAAGAGAAAAATGGATCTAGCTTCAATGGATCCTTGGATGGCTCAAAGTTCTTGAAGCAAAATCATGACACGAAAACAAGTTCAAGTAAGATCATCACTTGAAATAAGATTGTTATAGTTATAGAAATTGAACCAAAGTTTGAATATGATTATTACCTTGTATTAGAATGATAACCTACTGTAAGAAACAAAGATTTCTTGAGGTTGGATGATCACCTTACAAGATTGGAAGTGAGCTAGCAAACTTGAAAGTATTCTTGATTTTATGAAACTAGAACTTTTGGAATTTATGAAGAACACTTAGAACTTGAAGATAGAACTTGAGAGAGTTCAATTAGATGAAGAAAATTGAAGAATGAAAGTGTTTGTAGGTGTTTTTGGTCGTTGGTGTATGGATTAGATATAAAGGATATGTAATTTTCTTTTCATGTAAATAAGTCATGAATGATTACTCATATTTTTGTAATCTTATGAGATATTTCATGCTAGTTGCCAAATGATGGTTCCCACATGTGTTAGGTGACTCACATGGGCTGCTAAGAGCTGATCATTGGAGTGTATATACCAATAGTACATACATCTAAAAGCTGTGTATTGTACGAGTACGAATACGGGTGCATACGAGTAGAATTGTTGATGAAACTGAACGAGAATGTAATTGTAAGCAATTTTGTTAAGTAGAAGTATTTTGATAAGTGTATTGAAGTCTTTCAATAGTGTATAAATACATATTAAAACACTACATGTATATACATTTTAACTGAGTCGTTAAGTCATCGTTAGTCGTTACATGTAAGTGTTGTTTTGAAACCTTTAGGTTAACGATCTTGTTAAATGTTGTTAACCCAATGTTTATAATATCAAAAGAGATTTTAAATTATTATATTATCATGATATTATGATGTACGAATATCTCTTAATATGATATATATACATTAAATGTCGTTACAACGATAAACGTTACATATATGTCTCGTTTCAAAATCATTAAGTTAGTAGTCTTGTTTTTACATATGTAGTTCATTGTTAATATAATTAATGATATGTTTACTTATCATAATATCATGTTAACTATATATATAACCATATATATGTCATCATATAGTTTTTTTACAAGTTTTAACGTTCGTGAATCACCGGTCAACTTGGGTGGTCAATTGTCTATATGAAACCTATTTCAATTAATCAAGTCTTAACAAGTTTGATTGCTTAACATGTTGGAAACATTTAATCATGTAAACATCAATCTCAATTAATATATATAAACATGGAAAAGTTCGGGTCACTACATCGGGTTCGATCCAGGGGGAGAGCAGTTATTTTTTTTATGGGATTCTTTCTTGTGAGGTAGCCTTCTTACTAATATTAAATATCATTATTATTATCTTTATTATTATTTATTATTATTGTGATTATTATTATTATTGTTATTGAAAGTATTATAAATGATATAAGTATAGTAATTATTATTATTAGTATTAATATCACAATCGTAATTATAAAGTATTATAACTGTTATTATTATTAATCGTATAAGTATTATTATTATTATTATTACTACTAGTGTTATAATTATTATTATCATTATTAACATATAACATTTTTATCCTTTTATTATTAATATTATCATTATTATTAAAAGTATTAACATTTTTATTATTATCATTACTATTATTATTTTTAGTATTATTATAATTATTATCTTTAACAAACAAAGGTTATCTATATAAAAATATATTACAAGACAACTAATATTACATATTAATATGTTTTTAACTAATATATCACCATTTATATTGATAAAACTTTAATTAAATTATATAACATACATTTATTAAAGATACTAATTTTAGGAAATTATAAAATATATGTAAACTTATTTGATTGATTGGGATACGAGTTAATATATATGCAACTGATATAGGTTCGTGAATCCGAGGCCAACCCTGCATTATTTAATTGTTCAATATCGTCATATGTATTTTTACTACAAAATACATTAGGTGAGTTTCATCTGCCTTTTAACCCTTTATATTTTTGGGCTGAGAATACATGCGCAATTTTTATAAATGTTTTACGAAATAGACACAAGTAATTGAAACTACATTATATGGTTGAATTATCGAAATCGAATATACCCCTTTTTATTAAGTCTGGTAATCTAAGAATTAGGGAACAGACACCCTAATTGACGCGAATCCTAAAGATAGATCTATCGGGCTCAACAAGCCCCATCCAAAGTACCGGATGCTTTAGTACTTCGAAATTTATATCATGTCCGAAGGAGGATCCCGGAATGATGGGGATATTCTTATATATGCATATTGTTAATGTCGGTTACCAGGTCTTCAATCCATATGAATGATATTTTTGTCTCTATGCATGGGACGTATGTTTATGAGAAATGGAAATCTGAAATCTTGTGGTCTATTAAAATGATGGAAACGATTGTTTAAGTTAAACTAATGAACTCACCAACCTTTTGGTTGACACTTTAAAGCATGTTTATTCTCAGGTACGAAAGAAATCTTCCGTTGTGTATTTGCTCATTTTATAGATATTACTTGGAGTCATTCATGGCATATTTCAAAAGACGTTGCATTCGAGTCATCGAGTTCATCAAGATTATTATCAAGTCAATTATAGTTGGATATATTATGAAATGGTATGCATGTCTATCAACTTTCGATGTAATTAAAGTTTGTCTTTTCAAAAACGAATGCAATGTTTGTAAAATGTATCATATAGAGGTCAAGTACCTCGCGATGTAACCAACTGTTGTGAATCATTTATAATCGATATGGACTTCGTCCGGATGGATTAGGACGGGTCTTCACAGTTGGTATCAGAGCGGTGGTCTTAGCGAACCAGGTCTTGCATTAGTGAGTCTAACTGATAGTCGTTAGAATGCATTAATGAGTCTGAACTTCGACCGTGTCTGCATGTCAAAAGTTTTGCTTATCATTTAGTGTTGAAAAATTATTTGCTTATCATCCTTAAAGTCTAAGACACGTCTTACTGCCTTTATTGCATAGACAGTGTATAGTTAAATTCATATCTTAACGTATCTGTTATTGTTACCTTTGCCTGACAGCTTCCGTAGATTCCTCCGTAGCTTATGGGATTTTAGTATTATATATGCATATGTAAATTATGTATTGCAGGGTACTAATCTACATCCTATAATCTATTTCTTATCGAATATCCTTCATCTGATCGTATGAGATGAATCCCTCAACCAGTTCGAGTCCATCAGATTTCGATAGCTATTTCGATAGTTATTCCGACAGCTATTTCGATATGGATTTCCACTCGAGCTCCGAAAGCAGAGTAACTGGAATGAATCGATCAATTAGCCATCATCTATTCTGAATGAATTGGAGATGGGTTCGTAGTCGACTTAATCAATGGAAACGCGAAGAAGGCGATCATTTACACTAACCAAATTCACCTCTTGACAATGAACCTAAAACGTTCACCGGCGAACCTGTTCGCAACACAGTTTATACCCTGTTTGCCAGAATTTTTCGTCTTGAGACTACCATTAACAGAACTAGAGAAGATATCCGATCTCTACCTCACACTGATAACCACCCAGGGTTAGTAGAAGAAGTTAAAGAACTCCGAGCTCGAGTGTTAACTTTAGAGAGCACGGTACACAAATTGCAAGCACCAGCAGTATCACCAACACCAGTAATATCACCAACCTCAGCACCAACAGCACTAGTACCACCAACAACAACATCCGCATCACCAGCTTCGACATCTCATTCTATACCTCGAGTATAATCATCGTTCTACATGACGTTCTACATCAATTATCTTCGTTCTTCATGGTGATTATGTAATCTCTAATGTTTTAGATATTATATATCCTTGTTCTAACCGAAAATCATATGAGTTTAATATCATATTAATTCATTAAATCCATGATTACATCTGTGGAAAATATATACGTATATATGTTTTCATAAAGATTGTAATTAAAAATTCTTTTGTACAAACTGTTAATGGTGAAAATATTTTAACGGGTAGGTAATACCCGAGGAATATTTAAATTTCACATTAATAAGTTACATTGTACGTTCTTCGAATCTGTTTCAACAGTCATATACTATCCTACTTACATCCACCGATATACGTATCCGTTCACCAAAGAATAACTATTTTCATTCAAATTCAATTTCCTATTAGGATTTTGACATATCAGAATCCAACAAGTGGCATAATGAAGAAAAGTGGACACAATAAAAAATTGATTAGAAACCGACTAATTAACAATATGAAATTTTGTTAAGAATCCACGCTAACAAAATCCTAGCTAACTGTTCCTAGCTAACTGTTAATTCCGTATTACATTTTATTTATCGTAATTTAATTCTCGCAATTTAATTCTCGCAATTTAATTCTCGCAATTTTATTTATTGTTATTTAATTTATGTTATTTACTTTACGCACTTTATTTATCATTTTTTAATTTCTGTTATTTATTTTACGCACTTTAAATACCGGGACACGTATACAAGGTTTTGACATATCATATCGATGCATCAATATATATTATTTGGAACTCTATATGCAGTAATGATCGAGTTCTCTATACAGGGTTGAGGTTGATTCTATAATAATATATATACTTTGAGTTGTGATCGAGTCTGAGACGAATACGGGTCACGATACATATTAATTAATTCGAATATTATATATTAAACAATATATGAATTATTGGACTGTTAATTTTGGACTATCGACTGTGGACTAATAACATTGGACAATTAAAATGAATTAAAATATTGACAATAACATATGAAACTAAACAATTCTTTAAGTTGCCACTTGATTTCATCTTAAACTTCATTTGTATCTTGACGAATACAACCTACGTTCAAATCTTTCATGATTCTTGAAAACACCTCAAACGAGAGTATGAACCAACCGCATTTCATTTATGGGAGAAAAGATTGATGCATATAGTTATGCACCTGAAAACACTCGGAACCTGAGTAAACGTTTAACACGTAGCTGTGCTAACTCCTTAGCGTTATTATTACCGAAAATAACTTTGCATCTGTTGTTCGAGATAGCCAGTTTTGTCACAGCTCCAGCAAGACAACTTCGACTTTTCGTACGAAACAACCTTATTATAACGTTGATATATACGCGTGTTATTTTATTGTTACCAGGGAACCTTTCATATTCCACCATATTACCATCAGCGTTTAATCATCTAAAAACACAATTTTCCTGAAACCACCTCGAATTAATAACCGATGATTCAGATAACATAGCATTAAATGCAGAGGAAACAGAAAAATGGTAGATGGTCTAAACGACCAAAAATTTGATGATAAAGAGGAGTTTTAGGAACGATCGATAGAAAATTGGGTATTGAAAAATAGATTGAGCTACCCATGAATGAGACCAAGGACAAATACAAGGACCAGACCCTATATTCAAAGGATTCAGGTAATTCTGGATCCGTTGAAATATTTAGAGAATATCTTGCTCTGAAGTCATGTTAAAATCTTGCGGAAAATCTTTCTCCATCAACCATCGAACTTAGAAATTCCAAAATATCATCATCAATATCTTCGATATTTCTGAGGATATTTTCATAAATATTCTCGTCCGAAATTATATAGCTCCTCGTGCTTCCTGTGTATCATTATATTGGAAACATTCAACAGAAAATTTAGTACCGAAAAGCAGATTATGCGAAACTAGGAAGAAAGCCGTGGACAAATCACAAAGAATAAGTTTGACTTCAAAGAATCCAAATGATTCAATGTCTGCTAAAGTCTTTAGTGAATATCTTGCTCCTTACTCTAAACCCTTGCAGATAATAGTTTCTATCATCCTCTGATCTTAGATATTCCAAGATATTCTCGTATCTTTCATTATAAATATCCTCTATATTTCTGGAGATATTTTTATAACTATTCTCATCTGAAATCATTAATCTCTTCGTGCTATCAGTATTACATCATATAGAAACTGGTAGCTTCTATATTCTGTAAATTTTTGAGCTTAAAATATGAATGTTATTGAAGTAATGTTGGGAACTGATGCATGAGTTAGTATAATATAATGACACTTGATCAACGTGATTATATTATAGTAAGTCATGCTGAGTTTCTAAATGGAATATGATGAATCACAGATTATAACATCATCATGTGTCATGTTACATAACTCTTTCATTCTGTTTAACTTCTGAACATATCAAGAAAATATGTTCTTGATAGTTCTATTCTCAGTGATTATGGTAATTTGACAAATCAAATCGTGCGATCACGTTCTTTCTTGCTTAGAATATGGAGTTCATTCGAAACTCCATATTTACTAATTCTGGACCATTACTCGCTTTACTAGAGGTCGAGAAGAGAATAAAAAGGAAAAGAGTTCCAAAATATAAGAGAAAATATAAAGCCTAATAACAACATGGAGATTACAAACCATGGATATTAATACGAATAACAATATAAAGACACGGTAGAATCAAGAATAGTATCACCCAAGGTAATAGTAGA
This sequence comes from Rutidosis leptorrhynchoides, assembly GCF_046630445.1. Lineage (NCBI taxonomy): Eukaryota > Viridiplantae > Streptophyta > Magnoliopsida > Asterales > Asteraceae > Rutidosis > Rutidosis leptorrhynchoides. The sequence continues at coordinate 245,930,362 of NC_092343.1, forward strand.
AGTAAACAGATTTTTCTGGTGAAGATTAAAAAGAAGGATAACAGAAATGATAATTAAAAAAATATCAAGGATTAGAACGGGATTAAGCATTTTCACAATCTTTTGGATGTATGAACTAAGAAAGGAAGCATAGGAATGGTGAGAATAATGGAACAAAAGAGCTTAATTTATAATGGAAATATCAGACAGAGTAATCGAGGCAGATCACCGTATTTAATTATAGAGATTTTAATCTCCTTATTCGTCGAAGAATCAAATCTCTCAAATTTCGAAGATTTTCTTTAAATCCTTTGAATTCCGGAATTCAACCCTGACTCTGTCAAAAGTTAAGATGAATCTTTACTTTCCTATTTCACTCTTTGGTGATAGCTTCATTCGTACTCTTCGAATAATCGAATTATTTTTATCCATATTACTCAATGATGATAAAACTCAGTTTATCAACTCATATTCGTCATGAAAACATTTTTATTGTTAGCCATGACCACCTCACTCAAATTTCGGGACGAAATTTCTTTAACGGGTAGGTACTGTGATGACCCTAGAATTTTCGACCAAATTTAAACTTAATCTTATGTGATTTCGACACGATAAGCAAAAGTCTATTAAACTGAGTCTCATAATATTTAAACTATTTTCATGAATGCATTTGACCTGTGACCATTTCTGACGATTCACGAACAGTTGTTTGTAAATAAACATGTATATGTATATGTATCTATATAAATATAAATATAAGTATATATATATGAATATAAAATAATATAGAGAGTAATTAAGTTTTAATTAAAATGACTCTATATATATATAAAGATGTATGATTCCTATTATTATTATTATTATTATTATTATTATATGTATTTTGTATATATATAAAAGTCATAAATATTAAATATTCATTGAAAGATATCATACAATATATTGTATAATTAATAAATTGTAGTATTAATATATTAAATGGGGTTACAAGTTAACAATATAATTGTTATACCAATATTGTTATTATTAGTTCATTATTATTATTTATTATTAATATTAATATGAATGTAATACTAATATCAGTATTATTAATATTACTAAAATTATTAAAACTATTATAATTATCGTTAATATTATTATAATACCACTTATTAATATTATCAATTATATTATTATTGTTAAGATCATTATTAACAATATTGTTAATGATTATCATTATATTTGTTAATAATATTATTATTGTTATTTTTTTTATATTATTGAAAGTATTATTATTATTATGACTATGACTATAATTGTATTTATTAAATTAACATCAAACAATATAGAATATAAACAATACAGAAATCATTTCCTTTCACTTTCAAACTTTGTTGATTGTTGTTTCCTGTCCCTAATTTGGTTGCAAATCGAATACAATCTTAGATACAAGACAAAGGCAGTTATCAATCGACCTCACTTTTATTTTCTCTCTTTGTTCGTTTCCTTCTAACTCGAATATGTCTGTCGACCACCATGAGCCCTACAATACAAAAACTTGATCATTTATTATTGTTGTATCACCACAATTTATATATATAATTACATATACAAATACAAAGTATATAGATGGAAAGAAAAATATAGATTTTTTATCCACCATCACCTTGATCATGAACACACCCGCTTCCGTTCTTTTCCTTTCTGTTTCTTTATCTGTCAGGTCGAGCTACACATTCATCATCACCTACGGCAAACTACCGCAAGCCATCGTTGCTGCTGCGTAATCTTGTAACCTACACAGCTAGAAAACAAACAGCTACTGCTGCTATATGTATATAAGTTTCATTCAGGCTTATAACCACTATGAAAACATTTTCTTGCTGCACATTTTTTTTTTCTTCCTTGTTCCAGTCCAATCACCACGAAAACCCTGGAAAAACTGCTATAATTTTTTTTATTACTTCCTAATATCTATTTGTGTTTGATAACTCACCCCAATATTATGAACGAACCATCATCACTTTTTTTTTTCCTTTTCTTTCCTTTCCTCTTGTTCTATCGACCCAAGGCATGAACCAAATCACCACTTTAATCCCGTTAGCTGTTTCTTTTCCCATTTAAAACCAACAAAAATCCCCACTACCGAATATTATAATTCCTAATCATATAAAGCAATTGCTAGGTGTAAAGTGAAATGTGGGAACTCCTTTTCATTTTTTTTCTTTCGATGGACGAGTTTAGAGGGAGATAAAAAGGAAAAGTCTTGTTTCCTTTTATGATATATTTAATAAATGTGTGATGATGATATCTTGGTATATATAATTTGCATTTTATTTTTTTCTATCAAGGGAGATTTTTGATCTACAAGTGGGATGAGTTGTGGGTCTCCTCTCGTCAATTACAGGAGCAAAGGAAACCTTTTTGTCTCAACTCTTTTTGTTTAAAATTATATTGAATGTCATCTTGCATTTATGTACCGAATAGTTCAATCAATGATATACATGATCGTGACAATAGCATACGAGGATGAGGTTGATTATATTAATGATGATGACGAGTAACAATGTTAGTTAAAAGATGATGAATAGAGTTTATGATTTTATGTTATCGTAATGATAATGATCCTGATGTTACGAGCAAGATGATGATGAATAGAATGGGTATTTGTAACAAGATGATGTTAATACGTGAAAGAATGATGATGATGAAAATGCCGATTGATGATGATGATAACAGTTGATTAAAGATGATAAGGTTAAGTTAATGGAAGATGATAGGATGATGATAATAAACAGTTTAATATAGTTTATATATTTGAGCGTACGAAATATTTCAAGAAAGACATGGCAGCTTAGATGACTAAGGGTGTTTGTGATGAATGGGAGGTTGTGGGTTCGATCCCGGGCGGTGGTATTATTTTTTTTTTGAAAAAGAGGAAAGAAGGAAACCGAATTAGTTGGGTTAAATAAAATTGGTTTGAAGAATTAATCAGAAAAATGGAAGTAGCTGAGTGGTGTTGTGTGTTTGTGATTGAGTGAAAGGTCTCGGGTTCGATCCAGGGGGAGAGCAGTTATTTTTTTTATGGGATTCTTTCTTGTGAGGTAGCCTTCTTACTAATATTAAATATCATTATTATTATCTTTATTATTATTTATTATTATTGTGATTATTATTATTATTGTTAATTGTTATTGAAAGTATTATAAATGATATAAGTATAGTAATTATTATTATTAGTATTAATATCACAATCGTAATTATAAAGTATTATAACCGTTATTATTATTAATCGTATAAGTATTATTATTATTATTATTACTACTAGTGTTATAATTATTATTATCATTATTAACATATTACATTTTTATCCTTTTATTATTAATATTATCATTATTATTAAAAGTATTAACATTTTTATTATTATCATTACTATTATTATTTTTAGTATTATTATAATTATTATCTTTAACAAACAAAGGTTATCTATATAAAAATATATTACAAGACAACTAATATTACGTATTAATATGTTTTTAACATATCACCATTTATATTGATAAAACTTTAATTAAATTATATAACATACATTTATTAAAGATACTAATTTTAGGAAATTATAAAATATATGTAAACTTATTTGATTGATTGGGATACGAGTTAATATATATGCAACTGATATAGGTTCGTGAATTCGAGGCCAATCTTGCATTATTTAGTTGTTCAATGTCGTCATATGTATTTTTACTACAAAATACATTAGGTGAGTTTCATCTGCCTTTTAACCCTTTATATTTTTGGGCTGAGAATACATGCGCAATTTTTATAAATGTTTTACGAAATAGACACAAGTAATTGAAACTACATTATATGGTTGAATTATCGAAATCGAATATGCCCCTTTTTATTAAGTCTGGTAATCTAAGAATTAGGGAACAGACACCCTAATTGACGCGAATCCTAAAGATAGATCTATCGGGCTCAACAAGCCCCATCCAAAGTACCGGATGCTTTAGTACTTCGAAATTTATATCATGTCCGAAGGAGGATCCCGGAATGATGGGTATATTCTTATATATGCATATTGTTAATGTCGGTTACCAGGTGTTCAATCCATATGAATGATATTTTTGTCTCTATGCATGGGACGTATGTTTATGAGAAATGGAAATCTGAAATCTTGTGGTCTATTAAAATGATGGAAACGATTGTTTAAGTTAAACTAATGAACTGACCAACCTTTTGGTTGACACTTTAAAGCATGTTTATTCTCAGGTACGAAAGAAATCTTCCGTTGTGTATTTGCTCATTTTATAGATATTACTTGGAGTCATTCATGGCATATTTCAAAAGACGTTGCATTCGAGTCGTCGAGTTCATCAAGATTATTATCAAGTCAATTATAGTTGGATATATTATGAAATGGTATGCATGCCTGTCAACTTTCGATGTAATGAAAGTTTATCTTTTCAAAAACGAATGCAATGTTTGTAAAATGTATCATATAGAGGTCAAGTACCTCGCGATGTAATCAACTATTGTGAATCGTTTATAATCGATATGGACTTCGACCGGATGGATTAGGACGGGTCTTCACATCTTCTCTTATTGGCAGGAAGTGTGCTAACTTGGTGAGACGATCAACTTTTACCCAAATAGTATCATAACCACTTGCAGTCCTTGGCAATTTAGTAATGAAATACATGGTAATGTTTTCCCATTTCCATTCCGGGATTTCAGGTTGTTGTAGTAGACCTGATGGTTTCTGATGTTCAGCTTTGACCTTAGAACACATCAAACATTCTCCTACATATTTAGCAATATCGGCTTTCATACCTGGCCACCAAAAATGTTTCTTAAGATCCTTGTACATCTTCCCCGTTCCAGGATGTATTGAGTATCTGGTTTTATGAGCTTCTCTAAGTACCATTTCTCTCATATCTCCAAATTTTGGTACCCAAATTCTTTCAGCCCTATACCGGGTTCCGTCTTCCTGAATATTAAGATGCTTCTCCGATCCTTTGGGTATTTCATCCTTTAAATTTCCCTCTTTTAAAACTCCTTGTTGCGCCTCCTTTATTTGAGTAGTAAGGTTAGTGTGAATCATTATATTCATAGATTTTACTCGAATGGGTTCTCTGTCCTTTCTGCTCAAGGCGTCGGCTACCACATTTGCCTTCCCCGGGTGGTAACGAATCTCAAAGTCGTAATTATTCAACAATTCAATCCACCTATGCTGCCTCATATTCAGTTGTTTCTGATTAAATATGTGTTGAAGACTTTTGTGGTCGGTATATATAATACTTTTGACCCCATATAAGTAGTGCCTCCAAGTCTTTAATGCAAAAACAACCGCGCCTAATTCCAAATCATGCGTCGTATAATTTTGCTCGTGAATCTTCAATTGTCTAGACGCATAAGCAATCACCTTCGTCCGTTGCATTAATACACAACCGAGACCTTGGTTTGATGCGTCACAATAAATCACAAAATCATCATTCCCTTCAAGCAATGACAATATAGGTGCCGTAGTTAGCTTTTTCTTCAATAACTGAAACGCTTTCTCTTGTTCATCCTTCCATTCAAATTTCTTCCCTTTATGCGTTAATGCAGTCAAGGGTTTTGCTATTCTGGAAAAGTCTATGATGAACCTTCTGTAGTAACTAGCTAGTCCTAAAAACTGGCGTATGTGTTTCGGAGTTTTCGGGGTTTCCCACTTTTCAACAGTTTCTATCTTTGCCGGATCCACCTTAATACCTTTTTTGTTCACTATGTGACCGAGGAATTGAACTTCTTCCAACCAAAATGCACACTTTGAAAACTTAGCGTACAGTTTTTCTTTCCTCAATAGTTCTAGCACTTTTCTCAAATGTTCTTCGTGCTCTTGATCATTCTTTGAGTAAATAAGTATGTCATCGATGAAAACAATGACAAACTTGTCAAGATATGGCCCACACACTCGGTTCATAAGGTCCATGAACACAGCTGGTGCGTTAGTCAATCCAAACGGCATAACCATAAACTCGTAATGACCATAACGCGTCCTAAAAGCAGTTTTTGGAATATCATCCTCCTTTACGCGCATTTGATGATATCCAGAACTTAAATCAATCTTCGAATAAACTGACGAGCCTTGTAGTTGATCAAATAAGTCGTCAATTCTCGGCAGTGGATAACGATTTTTGATGGTAAGTTTGTTCAACTCTCTGTAGTCAATACACAACCAAAATGTACCATCCTTCTTCTTGACAAACAAAACAGGAGCTCCCCATGGTGATGTGCTTGGTCGAATGAAACCACGCTCTAAAAGTTCTTGTAATTGGCTTTGCAGTTCTTTCATCTCGCTGGGTGCGAGTCTGTAAGGAGCACGAGCTATTGGTGCAGCTCCTGGTACAAGATCTGTTTGAAATTCAACGGATCGATGTGGGGGTAATCCCGGTAATTCTTTCGGAAATACATCGAGAAATTCTTTTGCCACGGGAACATCATTGATGCTCTTTTCTTCAGTTTGTACTTTCTCGACGTATGCTAGAACAGCATAGCAACCTTTTCTTATTAGTTTTTGTGCCTTCAAATTACTAATAAGATGTAGCTTCGTGTTGCCCTTTTCTCCGTACACCATTAAGGGTTTTCCTTTTTCTCGTATAATGCGAATTGCATTTTTGTAACAAACGATCTCTGCTTTCACTTCTTTCAACCAGTCCATACCGATTATCACATCAAAACTCCCTAACTCTACTGGTATCAAGTCAATCTTAAATGTTTCGCTAACCAGTTTAATTTCTCGATTCCGACATATATTATCTGCTGAAATTAATTTACCATTTGCTAATTCGAGTAAAAATTTACTATCCAATGGCGTCAATGGACAACTTAATTTAGCACGAAAATCTCTACTCATATAGCTTCTATCCGCATCCGAATCAAATAAAACGTAAGCAGATTTATTGTCAATAAGAAATGTACCCGTAACAAGCTCCGGGTCTTCCTGTGCCTCTGTCGCATTAATATTGAAAACTCTTCCGCGGCCTTGTCCATTCGTGTTCTCCTGGTTCGGGCAATTTCTAATAATGTGGCCAGGTTTTCCACATTTATAACAAACTACATTGGCATAACTTGCTCCGACACTACTTGCTCCGTCATTACTCGTTCCGACACCATTTGTTCCTTTCGTTCTATTAACCCCTAGTCCGTAGACCTCACACTTTGCCGCGCTATGACCATTTCTTTTACACTTGTTGCAAAATTTGGTGCAGAACCCCGAGTGATACTTTTCACACCTTTGGCATAGCTGCTTCTGATTGTTGTTGTTGTTGCGATTGTTATTGTTGTTGGGACGATTGTTGTAGTTGTTGTTGTTGTTGTTGTTGTTGTTGGGCCGTTTGTTGTAGTTGCGATTGATGTTGCGATTGTTGGGATAATTGTTGCGATTATTATTGTAATTGCTGTTGTTGTTGTATTGGTGATTCTTATCACCGTTTTCCTCCCACTTTCTTTTGACTTGCTTCACATTGGCCTCTTCAGCCGTCTGTTCTTTAATTCTTTCCTCAATCTGGTTCACTAGTTTGTGAGCCATTCTACATGCCTGTTGTATGCAGGCGGGCTCGTGTGAACTTATATCTTCTTGGATTCTTTCCAGTAATCCTTTCACAAACGCGTCGATCTTCTCTTCCTCATCTTCGAACGCTCCCGGACACAATAGGCACAATTCTGTGAATCGTCTTTCGTACGTGGTGTAGTGACCCGAACTTTTCCATGTTTATATATATTAATTGAGATTGATATTTACATGATTAAATATTTCCAACATGTTAAGCAATTAAACTTGTTAAGACTTGATTAATTGAAATATGTTTCATATAGACAATTGACCACCCAAGTTGACCGGTGATTCACGAACGTTAAAACTTGTAAAAACTATACGATGACATATATATGGTTATATATATAGTTAACATGTTTTTATTATAAGTATGTATCTCATTAGGTATTTTAACAATGAGTTATATACATAAAAATGAGACTATTAATTTAAGAAACTCGAAAACGATATATATAACGATTATCGTTATAACAACGTCTTACTAGGTACATATGAATCATATTAAGATATTGATACACTTGATTAATTATGTTAAATGATAAGTAAATATATTATTAAGTGTATTAACAATGAAATACATATGTAAAAATAAGGCTACTAACTTAATGATTTCGAAACGAGACATATATGTAACGATTATCGTTGTAACGACATTTAACTGTATATACATCATACTAAGATATATTATATATCATAATATCATGATAATATAATAATTTAACATCTCATTTGTTATAATAAACAATGGGTTAACAACATTCAACAAGATCGTTAACCTAAAGGTTTCAAAACAACATTTACATGTAACGACTAACGATGACTTAACGACTCAGTTAAAATGTATATACATGTAGTGTTTTAATATGTATTCATACACTTTTGAAAGACTTCAAGACACTTATCAAAATACTTCTACTTAACAAAAATGCTTACAATTACATCCTCGTTCAGTTTCATCAACAATTCTACTCGTATGCACCCGTATTCGTACTCGTACAATACACATCTTTTAGATGTTTGTACTATTGGTATATACACTCCAATGATCAGCTCTTAGCAGCCCATGTGAGTCACCTAACACATGTGGGAACCATCATTTGGCAACTAGCATGAAATATCTCATAAAATTACAAAAATATGAGTAATCATTCATGACTTATTTACATGAAAACAAAATTACATATCCTTTATATCTAATCCATACACCAACGACCAAAAACACCTACAAACACTTTCATTCTTCAATTTTCTTCATCTAATTGATCTCTCTCAAGTTCTATCTTCAAGTTCTAAGTGTTCTTCATAAATTTCAAAAGTTCTAGTTTCATAAAATCAAGAATACTTTCAAGTTTGCTAGCTCACTTCCAATCTTGTAAGGTGATCATCCAACCTCAAGAAATCTTTGTTTCTTATAGTAGGTTATCATTCTAATACAAGGTAATAATCATATTCAAACTTTGGTTCAATTTCTATAACTATAACAATCTTATTTCAAGTGATGATCTTACTTGAACTTGTTTTCGTGTCATGATTCTGCTTCAAGAACTTCGAGCCATCCAAGGATCCGTTGAAGCTAGATCCATTTTTCTCTTTTCCAGTAGGTTTATCCAAGGAAATTAAGGTAGTAATGATGTTCATAACATCATTCGATTCATACATATAAAGCTATCTTATTCGAAGGTTTAAACTTGTAATCACTAGAACATAGTTTAGTTAATTCTAAACTTGTTCGCAAACAAAAGTTAATCCTTCTAACTTGACTTTTAAAATCAACTAAACACATGTTCTATATCTATATGATATGCTAACTTAATGATTTAAAACCTGGAAACACGAAAAACACCGTAAAACCGGATTTACGCCGTCGTAGTAACACCGCGGGCTGTTCTGGGTTAGTTAATTAAAAACTATGATAAACTTTGATTTAAAAGTTGTTATTCTGAGAAAATGATTTTTATTATGAACATGAAACTATATCCAAAAATTATGGTTAAACTCAAAGTGGAAGTATGTTTTCTAAAATGGTCATCTAGACGTCGTTCTTTCGACTGAAATGACTACCTTTACAAAAACGACTTGTAACTTATTTTTCCGACTATAAACCTATACTTTTTCTGTTTAGATTCATAAAATAGAGTTCAATATGAAACCATAGCAATTTGATTCACTCAAAACGGATTTAAAATGAAGAAGTTATGGGTAAAACAAGATTGGATAATTTTTCTCATTTTAGCTACGTGAAAATTGGTAACAAATCTATTCCAACCAAAACTTAATCAACTTGTATTGTATATTATGTAATCTTGAGATACCATAGACATGTATACAATGTTTCGACCTATCATGTCGACACATCTATATATATTTCGGAACAACCATAGACACTCTATATGTGAATGTTGGAGTTAGCTATACAGGGTTGAGGTTGATTCCAAAATATATATAGTTTGAGTTGTGATCAATACTGAGATACGTATACACTGGGTCGTGGATTGATTCAAGATAATATTTATCGATTTATTTCTGTACATCTAACTGTGGACAACTAGTTGTAGGTTACTAACGAGGACAGCTGACTTAATAAACTTAAAACATCAAAATATATTAAAAGTGTATGTAAATATATTTTGAACATACTTTGATATATATGTATATATTGTTATAGGTTCGTGAATCAACCAGTGGCCAAGTCTTACTTCCCGACGAAGTAAAAATCTGTGAAAGTGAGTTATAGTCCCACTTTTAAAATCTAATATTTTTGGGATGAGAATACATGCAGGTTTTATAAATGATTTACAAAATAGACACAAGTACGTGAAACTACATTCTATGGTTGAATTATCGAAATCGAATATGCCCCTTTTTATTAAGTCTGGTAATCTAAGAATTAGGGAACAGACACCCTAATTGACGCGAATCCTAAAGATAGATCTATTGGGCCTAACAAACCCCATCCAAAGTACCGGATGCTTTAGTACTTCGAAATTTATATCATATCCGAAGGGTGTCCCGGAATGATGGGGATATTCTTATATATGCATCTTGTTAATGTCGATTACCAGGTTTTCACCATATGAATGATTTTTATCTCTATGTATGGGATGTGTATTGAAATATGAAATCTTGTGGTCTATTATTATGATTTGATATATATAGGTTAAACCTATAACTCACCAACATTTTTGTTGACGTTTTAAGCATGTTTATTCTCGGGTGATTATTAAGAGCTTCCGCTGTCGCATACTTAAATAAGGACGAGATTTGGAGTCCATACTTGTATGATATTGTGTAAAAACTGCATTCAAGAAACTTATTTTGTTGTAACATATTTGTATTGTAAACCATTATGTAATGGTCGTGTGTAAACAGGATATTTTAGATTATCATTATTTGATAATCTACGTAAAGCTTTTTAAAACCTTTATCTATGAAATAAAGGTTATGGTTTGTTTTAAAAATGAATGCAGTCTTTGAAAAACGTCTCATATAGAGGTCAAAACCTCGCAACGAAATCAATTAATATGGAACGTTTTTAATCAATAAGAACGGGACATTTCAGTTGGTATCCGAGCGTTGGTCTTAGAGAACCAGAAAATTTGCATTAGTGTGTCTTATCGAGTTTGTTAGGAAGCATTAGTGATTCTGGACTTCGACCGTGTTTTCTTTAAAAATGATTGCTTAACATTTTTGTTGGAAACTATATATTTTTAACATATGAATATTATGTGATATATTAATCTCTTAACGTGTTTGATATTATGTGATAGATGTCTACCTCTAGAACAAGTCCCATTGACTCACCTAATAATAATGAAGAGTCAAATGTAAATTGGAATGATTCATGGACTGATTCACAAGTTCCCGAAGAGGAACCGGAAGAAGAGTCGGAACCGGAAGAAGAATCGGAACCGGACGAAGAATCAGAACCGGAAGAAGAATCGGAACCGGTGGGGGAAATAATAAAACGGTTAAGTAAAAGAGAATCCTCAACCAACCGACCAAGGTTAATTATGGTCAATGGTGTTGTGATGACCCGAAAATTTCCGATCAAATTTAAACTTTAATCTTTATATGTTCCCGACACGATAAGCAAAATCTGTAATGTTGAGTCTCGAAAGTTTTGAAAGTATATTTCTGTAATCAAATATCCTTTGACCATGCCAAATGATTCACGAACAATTATGTGTAAATAAATATATATACATATACATATGTTTGATTTTAAATTGAGTTATATTAATGAAACATTGAACGGATTAGTTATTATGAATATAAGATATGAGATCTATTTTATGAATTTGGAAATGCTATCAAGGTATTGAATAGATAATACTCTACATGAATGTATTTGTTCGATGTAAGTTTATCGACGAGATTAAAAGATAATATCAAATGATTGAATTATCGGATACATTGAACTATGATTATGAGTCTCTGTATGAGGTCCACTTTGAATTAGGAAACCCTTACTTTTATCAGTATTCGGAATATTTGGAAAAGTGGTTGCATGTAAGAACAAAAGTGTTATTATTGAGGATTAGACATAAGTTAGTGGAGATTTGAATTTCATAAAACTTGATTGATTTATTTTTAAACGTGCGAAAACATTTTCCGAGATAATAAAACTTGTTATTTAAAATATCTTTGTTTAAATAACGTAAGTTAGAATATTGGTTACTAGATATATATATATATATATATATATATATATATATATATATATATATATATATATATATATATATATATATATATATATGTGCAACGTGTATTTAAAACATGTTTAGTTATAGTAAATATATATAGGATTGCAAATTAGTTATATAAACGATAGTAACAGTTGTTATTTGATTCGATAGATATTAAGATATATTATTTAGAAAGATCAAGGTGATTAAAATAAACATGGACGTATATCAAATTAAGTTTTAAAGTGTAATGTTACGTGTGATAAGATTTCCTAAACGAAACTTTGAACTATTATTTGTTTTGGATAAACTAAATACTATATTAATATTTTCATACGATATGTACAAGGTTATATTTTTCAATGAAAATATATTTATATTTTACAAAGGGATAAATAATAATATCAAATCAGTCACAAAACGTTTTGATTTAAACTAATATTATTAAACATGTTTTGATAAACCACGAGATTAGAATTTATAAAAGGAAATGATCAAAATACTCAAAAGATAAAGTTACACTTTGAGTGAGTTAGTTTTTAATTAATTTAAGTCTAGTTATTAATAAAGGTACATGTCACAAAACATTTAATTTAAAAATAAATTATTTGACAAATAACGAGACTTTGATTTATATAAGGAAATGACTACAACTCTCAACTTTATAAGTTATATTTTTATAAAGGTAATTTATTTTTAAGTAAGTCTAATTTTTGTAAAAGGTACACGTCGCGTAACGTAAAAGGCTAGTTTTCTAAACGTACGAAAGTGCGCCCGAAAAACCGAAAGTGGTACATGAGTCGTGAGACCACGACCGTGTCATTTTTGTAAAAATTATATTTTTACCATGAGCGTAAATATAATATAATATTTAATTAATTCTAAAGATTAAATATTATATATATATTAAATATTATATATTTATAACAATGTTGCAAATGAGTGTCGGTGTAGTAAACTAGTGCATATGAGCTGGTTTTTGCCAATCATGCAATCGCATGATTTAAGGGTGCTGAACACATCTATAAATCTATCGAGTTTCGTTCGGATATACACACATATATTTACTTGTCTCTAAATCTCTCTTTATATATAATTATAATTATTATTAATATTATTATTAATATTAAGATTAATATTCTTATTAATCTTAATTAGTAGTATTAAGGTTATTATTATTAGTATTACACATAAAATACTACGACGAGGTTCTGCTCGCGTGTTTTCAAAACTGGTTTTATGAGCGGGATAGAGCTAAGGAAATTATGTGTTATAGCTTTGGAGGTTAGGGGTAATGTTCGAGGGTATGCTCATGAGGTCAATCTAGTATTTATCATCTCCGTTGCGGTTACGTACTTTTCCTACAATATTGAATCTCAATATTGATACGTGAGTACTCCTAAATTAATTTTTACATACTAATAGTGTATCCCTGATTAGTGCTCGAGAAAATAGGATTATGCATGCTTGTATATTTGATATTACCATTAGATAGGTTATGTTGAATCTTAAAGGTTGTTATACTAGGGATGAGATAAGATATAAGATATGCATGTCGTTGGAAAGCTAGCGAAAAATTAATAACTTTTCATTTAGATATCGAATGGATTCGATGAACGGTTAGAAAGTTATGAATTAAACAATTAATTTCGTAATTAAGATTGCTAATGATAATTAGTGAACTAATTTTCTGAGTAATAAAAAGTGGTTATTTGGATTCTACTCGTCGAGTAGATGAATTTTCATATAAAGCACGTCTCGTTTCGTTGAACGGTTGTCAAGTTGTGGGTAAAAGAAGTTTTGTAAATTTTGATGAAACGTCGATACGGAAACTGAAATTCTCGCTGATCTGCGTTGTTTCAGATTAAAACAAAAATACCACTGAATTCTTTGTTGTAAGGTCTAACAAACGACTCTGGCCGTTTGTCAATTCGAGTCTCGACGATTTTTCTAAAAATCGACAAAGTTGACTGTTTGGTCACATTTTAAAATTCTAAAAAGAGTTGAAACCTTTTTATTAAAAATGTCAGTTTTGTATCAGTTGTCATGGTCGGCCTGATGTGTGTTTACTTTTGCCAAAAATCATGTTATATCTTTGTGGTAACGAGAAATTAAAGGCTGTGACCGTTTATCAATCGGAGTTCCGATAATTTTTCTAAAAATCGCTGAAGTGGCCGTTTAGTAATGTTTGACCGAAAAATCATTTTGTTGTATAAGATATTGTATTTTTGCATGCGACCTCGTTTTTATTTTAACCTTTGACTTTTGACCTTGAACTTTGACTTTTCCCGTTAACTTTTCAGTTAATTTTTTTTTTCGTGTTGACTTTCTCTAAATACTAAAATACTATTTTATGATTATGAAACCATTTGTGTTACGTTGTTTCACACGTCACCTTTTACTAGAATTTTAACTGAGCATGGGTAATATAACATGTTACTATACTGTTGAGTCAGACTCGAGCATTAGGATTGTGGTACACTATGACTTGGCCTAAATTGTTAGACAAATTTTGACCGACATATAAATATATATAATTAATATAGGTTCGTGAATCCGAGGCCAACCCTACACTTGTTCAATGATGTTATATGTATTTTTACTACAAAATACAGTATGGTGAGTTCATTTGCTCCCTTTTTACTCATTACATTTTTGGGCTGAGAATACATGCAAATGCTTTATTAACTGTTCTACAATATTTATATGCGTAAGTTTCATTTGCCTGTTTACCCTTTATATTTTTGGACTGAGAATACATGCGCAACTTTTATAAATGTTTTACGAAATAGACACAAGTACGTGAAACTACATTCTATGGTTGAATTATCGAAATCGAATATGCCCCTTTTTATTAAGTCTGGTAATCTAAGAATTAGGGAACAGACACCCTAATTGACGCGAATCCTAAAGATAGATCTATCGGGCCCAACAAGCCCCATCCAAAGTACCGGATGTTTTAGTACTTCGAAATTTATATCATGTCCGAAGGAGGATCCCGGAATGATGGGGATATTCTTATATATGCATATTGTTAATGTCGGTTACCAGGTGTTCAATCCATATGAATGATATTTTTGTCTCTATGCATGGGACGTATGTTTATGAGAAATGGAAATCTGAAATCTTGTGGTCTATTAAAATGATGGAAACGATTGTTTAAGTTAAACTAATGAACTCACCAACCTTTTGGTTGACACTTGAAAGCATGTTTATTCTCAGGTTTGAAAGAGATCTTCCGCTGTGCATTAGCTCATTTTAAAGATATTACTTGGAGTCATTCATGACATATTTCAAAAGACGTTGCATTCGAGTCGTTGAAGTTCATTAAAGATTATTATTAAGTAAATGACAGATTAGGTCATTTATAGTTTGGATATTATGAAATGGTATGCATACATGTCAACTTTCGATGTAATGAAAGATTGTCTTTTAAAAATGAATGCAATGTTTGTAAAATGTATCATTTAGAGGTCAAGTACCTCGCGATGTAATCATATGTTATTGTATTCGTCCCTATGGATTGGGTCGGGTCGTCTCATGTGGTATCAGAGCGGTGGTCTTAGCGAACCAGGTCTGCATTAGTGTGTCTAACTGATAAGTCGTTAGGATGCATTAGTGAGTCTGGACTTCGACCGTGTCTGCATGTCAAAAGTTTTGCTTATCATTTTGTGTCGAAAATCATCTACTTACCATCCTTAAGAAATTACCTGATTATTACTCTTTAGTCTAAACGCGTTTTCTTGCATTTATTGCATAATAGTGTATAGACGAAATCTTATCCTGGCATATCTGTTACTGTGAACTTTGAATGACATTTTTCAAAGATTCTTCCGTAATTTATGGGATTTTGGTAATATATATACATATGTAAATTATGTATTGAAGGATACCAAATCTAACCCCTATAATCTATCTCATATTAAAAATTCATTCCCTTGATCATACGAGATGGATCCCTCAACCAGTTCAAATTCCTCAGAGTACGATAGCTTTTCCGATATGGAGTATCATTCGAGCTCTGACAACAGTGTGACCGGAATGGATCAACCAATCAGCCATCATCTATTCTGGATGAAATGGGGATGGGTTCGTAGCCTCCTCAATTATTGGAGACAAGAAGAAGGTGATCCTTTCCATCCACCAAATTGCCCTATTGGCAATGAACCTGAAGCACTTACCGGCGAACCTGTTCGTGAAACCATTTTCTCTCTCATTTCCAGAGTATCTCGTCACGATTATATCCTCCATCAAATCCTAGATTTTATTTATCCGCTCATCCCAACCGACAATCATCCCGGTGTACTAGCAGAAGTTAACGAACTTCGCGCACGCGTGACGGCTTTGGAGCTTATGGTGCAAGGATTACAAACACCATCAGCAGCACCAGCAGCATAATCAGTACCGCCAGTAACATCAACATCGCAAACCTCAATACTCTAGACATCAGCAGCATCACCGGCATCAACGGTATCATCATCATTAACACCAACAGTACCATTACCATCATCAACAATCACATTCGCATCACACGCCTCAACATCATAATCTATACCTCGGATATCAACATCACACGCATCATAGATACCACGGAGTACCAACAACAACAAACGATGAAGTATTGATTCATAACTTCATCGGAGGAATATTCTACGGCGATTATGTAATCTCTAAAGTCTTAGAGATTATCTATTTCCACCCTAACCCTAAATCAGATGAGTGAACCAAAATGAGTCAAGGAAGAATCGAAACCCTAACAAGGATGGTGCGCGATTTACTTGTTATACAAGCATCACTAGCAATTACCGGAAGTATCATCAGCAGCAACAGTACCGTTAGCATCACCAGTATAGTCAGTAACGTCAGCATCGTCAGAATCAGCAACACCTATGACATCACAAATCCCATTAGTTCAAGAATCAATGTGGAAATCGTTACTAATCAACAACGAATATGTTGTATCAACGAGTTATATAGTATTAACTCATTCCTTCTGAAGAATTATTATATATTTTATATATATGAATTCTGGAATTATAATAAATCTTTTTGTATTAAGCTATTAAGTATGAATTGAAAAAGAGTAGATACTACTCGTTTAAATTCATATTACTAATATCCTATGATGTACATCCTTCATTAACAACTTAATCATCGTTAACCACAATCTCTGTTTCAATCTAATGAACTTCGGTTCATAATAAATCAAGTGTATCATTAAATAACATGTTTGATTATACACTTTCATCTTCGATATACCCAAAATTTACGGGAAAACAATATTCGTATTTTGCGAAGTTAGCAAGAGTTCTATGAGCATCAGCATGATTCACTAAGGAAATACATATAAATATTGAAGCATTGATTACATTAGTGAAATACTTCGCAAAGATTATGTAATCTCTAATGTTTTAGAGAAAATTCATTTCTAATTCAATCCGAAAATCAAATGAGCTTAGTATGATATTAACTCATTGAATCTGTACTACATCTGAAGAAAATATACCCACATATATTTTCATAAAGATTGTAATGAGAATTCTTGTTCAAAATATTATTTGTGAAGTTTTTTTTTTTTAACGGGTAGGTAATACCCGAGAGATATATAAAATCACAATTAATATGTTACATTCTTCAATTCTGATTCAATAATCATCAACTAAACCAATATAAATTCTTCTATAGAAATCAAAACAACCATACTCATTCGAATCTAATTACATATTCTGATTTTGGGAATTTCAGAATTCAACTCGGGATACAACCGAAATCATTATTCTTAGATCCTTATTTTTTTTTTTTTCAAAGCTATACTTTAACTTCAAAACTGTGATAGAACATCACTTTTAATCGTAACACTCAGATGAATATGAAAATCATTCGGGAGTCAGGACGAATTCATCATTTGGATATTGACTATGACAATCTGCATTTAAAACCCTTCGAAATTCCTGAAGACACTTCAAATAATGAACAATCGAGATGATGATCCAACCACACATTACCTGAAGTTTTGTACCTGAAAAACTCTCGAAACCAAAGTCATAATCTAACATGTGCCTGCGTCGAATTCTTCTAGCAAGAACAACATTTCGATTCCTTTTCAAAGTAGCCAATTTTGTCACAGCTCCAGCAAGTCAACTTTGATTTTTCAGTCGGACCAGTCTTATTATAACCCTGTTAGATACGTTGCCTTTCGTCATTATTACTGGGGAACCTTTCATATTCCACCATATTACCACCAGCGTTTAATCATCTAAAACACGATTCTTCTGAACCCACCTCGGATTGCTAACCAGAGATTCAGATATTAGCACTAAATGCAGAGGAAACATAAAAATGGTAGATGGTTTGAATGGTCAAAAGTTTGATGATAAAAGATAGTGAGTTGGTAAAGCTCAGAAAAAGAAAAGATTTGGTACTGAAATACGGATTGAGCAAAATATGAAGGAAGCAGTGGACAAATCACAAGGACTAAATCTGCCTTCAAAGAATCCAAATAAATCAGTGCCCGCTGAACTCGTTAGCAAACACCTTACTTCTTATTCTAAACCTTCACAGACAGATATTCTTCATCATCATCATATCTTAAATATTATGAGATATCTTCGTATCTTCCATTATACATATTCTCCATATCTTTGGAGATATTTTTACAACTATTCTTATCAAGTATCATTTATCTCTCCGTAATATCTGCAACATAAAAGAAACTGTGTTAGTTTCTAAATTCTGAAAAATTTGAATATGAATGTTTTTGAAGTGGTGTTGGGAACTGATGCATAGGTTAGTATAATATAATGACACTTGATCAACGTCATTATATTACAGTAATTCATGCTGAGTTTCTAATGGACGTGATGATTCACAGGACATACCGTCATCATGTGTCATTTACACGACTCTTACATTCTATCTAACCTCTAAATATATCAAGAAAATATTTCTTGATGATTCGGTCTTTTCCAGGGTATTCTGGTAATTTAACAAATCAATATTTTACCATTACCATTTCCATCTTAGAACAATTACTATATTCCTTCTTAAATCCATACTTATCAATTTCGGACCATTACAAGAGCTATTTAATCGCAAGAAGAAGAAACGAAAGGACAAAGCTTTGAAACAGAAATTGGAGTATAGATCGCAACAAATAGAAGGGAGCATTAACTATGGATGACAATGATTATAGAAGACAGAAGCAGGGACATCGAAGTATAAGGGAAGATATAAAACCCAACAACCACCCGTAAATTATAAACCGTAGATGTCAATGCAAATAGCAATATACAGACACGGGAGGACTAGAAAAACTATAAACCCAAGAGTATAGTAGAAGTAAATAGATTCTTCCGGTGGCAGATTAAAAAGAAGAATGACAGATATGAAAGTTAAGAGGATATCAAGGATCAGGATGGGATGGAGCATATTAATGAATACTTTAAAGTATGAATTGAGAAAAAAAAAAAAAGAATAGAAGGTGTGAGTTGTAAGGAAACGAAGGGGGTAGATTTATAGACAAAGTAATCAAAGCAGATTATCGCGTATAACCAAAGAGGATCCTAATCTCCTTAATTACCGACGAATCAAATCTTATTATGGAGATTTTCTTCTAAATTCCTTAAATTCCGGAAAGCAATCTTGAACACGCCGCCGGTTAAGTCAAACCTGCATTTATTCATTTTTCACTCTTTTGCGATAGCTTCACTTATACTCTTCGCATAATCAAATTGGGTTATCTATATTACTCAATGATGATAAAACTCTATGTATCAGTTTACATTCGTCATAATAACATTCTTACTGTTAGCCATGACGACCTTTATCAAATTTCGGGACGAAATTTCTTTTAACGGGTAGGTACTGTGATGACCCGAAAATTTCCGATCAAATTTAAACTTTAATCTTTATATGTTCCCGACACGATAAGCAAAATCTGTAATGTTGAGTCTCGAAAGTTTTGAAAGTATATTTCTGTAATCAAATATCCTTTGACCATGCCAAATGATTCACGAACAATTATGTGTAAATAAATATATATACATATACATATGTTTGATTTTAAATTGAGTTATATTAATGAAACATTGAACGGATTAGTTATTATGAATATAAGATATGAGATCTATTTTATGAATTTGGAAATGCTATCAAGGTATTGAATAGATAATACTCTACATGAATGTATTTGTTCGATGTAAGTTTATCGACGAGATTAAAAGATAATATCAAATGATTGAATTATCGGATACATTGAACTATGATTATGAGTCTCTGTATGAGGTCCACTTTGAATTAGGAAACCCTTACTTTTATCAGTATTAGGAATATTTGGAAAAGTGGTTGCATGTAAGAACAAAAGTGTTATTATTGAGGATTAGACATAAGTTAGTGGAGATTTGAATTTCATAAAACTTGATTGATTTATTTTTAAACGTGCGAAAACATTTTCCGAGATAATAAAACTTGTTATTTAAAATATCTTTGTTTAAATAACGTAAGTTAGAATATTGGTTACTAGATATATATATATATATATATATATATATATATGTGCAACGTGTATTTAAAACATGTTTAGTTATAGTAAATATATATAGGATTGCAAATTAGTTATATAAACGATAGTAACAGTTGTTATTTGATTCGATAGATATTAAGATATATTATTTAGAAAGATCAAGGTGATTAAAATAAACATGGACGTATATCAAATTAAGTTTTAAAGTGTAATGTTACGTGTGATAAGATTTCCTAAACGAAACTTTGAACTATTATTTGTTTTGGATAAACTAAATACTATATTAATATTTTCATACGATATGTACAAGGTTATATTTTTCAATGAAAATATATTTATATTTTACAAAGGGATAAATAATAATATCAAATCAGTCACAAAACGTTTTGATTTAAACTAATATTATTAAACATGTTTTGATAAACCACGAGATTAGAATTTATAAAAGGAAATGATCAAAATACTCAAAAGATAAAGTTACACTTTGAGTGAGTTAGTTTTTAATTAATTTAAGTCTAGTTATTAATAAAGGTACATGTCACAAAACATTTAATTTAAAAATAAATTATTTGACAAATAACGAGACTTTGATTTATATAAGGAAATGACTACAACTCTCAACTTTATAAGTTATATTTTTATAAAGGTAATTTATTTTTAAGTAAGTCTAATTTTTGTAAAAGGTACACGTCGCGTAACGTAAAAGGCTAGTTTTCTAAACGTACGAAAGTGCGCCCGAAAAACCGAAAGTGGTACATGAGTCGTGAGACCACGACCGTGTCATTTTTGTAAAAATTATATTTTTACCATGAGCGTAAATATAATATAATATTTAATTAATTCTAAAGATTAAATATTATATATATATTAAATATTATATATTTATAACAATGTTGCAAATGAGTGTCGGTGTAGTAAACTAGTGCATATGAGCTGGTTTTTGCCAATCATGCAATCGCATGATTTAAGGGTGCTGAACACATCTATAAATCTATCGAGTTTCGTTCGGATATACACACATATATTTACTTGTCTCTAAATCTCTCTTTATATATAATTATAATTATTATTAATATTATTATTAATATTAAGATTAATATTCTTATTAATCTTAATTAGTAGTATTAAGGTTATTATTATTAGTATTACACATAAAATACTACGACGAGGTTCTGCTCGCGTGTTTTCAAAACTGGTTTTATGAGCGGGATAGAGCTAAGGAAATTATGTGTTATAGCTTTGGAGGTTAGGGGTAATGTTCGAGGGTATGCTCATGAGGTCAATCTAGTATTTATCATCTCCGTTGCGGTTACGTACTTTTCCTACAATATTGAATCTCAATATTGATACGTGAGTACTCCTAAATTAATTTTTACATACTAATAGTGTATCCCTGATTAGTGCTCGAGAAAATAGGATTATGCATGCTTGTATATTTGATATTACCATTAGATAGGTTATGTTGAATCTTAAAGGTTGTTATACTAGGGATGAGATAAGATATAAGATATGCATGTCGTTGGAAAGCTAGCGAAAAATTAATAACTTTTCATTTAGATATCGAATGGATTCGATGAACGGTTAGAAAGTTATGAATTAAACAATTAATTTCGTAATTAAGATTGCTAATGATAATTAGTGAACTAATTTTCTGAGTAATAAAAAGTGGTTATTTGGATTCTACTCGTCGAGTAGATGAATTTTCATATAAAGCACGTCTCGTTTCGTTGAACGGTTGTCAAGTTGTGGGTAAAAGAAGTTTTGTAAATTTTGATGAAACGTCGATACGGAAACTGAAATTCTCGCTGATCTGCGTTGTTTCAGATTAAAACAAAAATACCACTGAATTCTTTGTTGTAAGGTCTAACAAACGACTCTGGCCGTTTGTCAATTCGAGTCTCGACGATTTTTCTAAAAATCGACAAAGTTGACTGTTTGGTCACATTTTAAAATTCTAAAAAAAGTTGAAACCTTTTTATTAAAAATGTCAGTTTTGTATCAGTTGTCATGGTCGGCCTGATGTGTGTTTACTTTTGCCAAAAATCATGTTATATCTTTGTGGTAACGAGAAATTAAAGGCTGTGACCGTTTATCAATCGGAGTTCCGATAATTTTTCTAAAAATCGCTGAAGTGGCCGTTTAGTAATGTTTGACCGAAAAATCATTTTGTTGTATAAGATATTGTATTTTTGCATGCGACCTCGTTTTTATTTTAACCTTTGACTTTTGACCTTGAACTTTGACTTTTCCCGTTAACTTTTCAGTTAATTTTTTTTTTCGTGTTGACTTTCTCTAAATACTAAAATACTATTTTATGATTATGAAACCATTTGTGTTACGTTGTTTCACACGTCACCTTTTACTAGAATTTTAACTGAGCATGGGTAATATAACATGTTACTATACTGTTGAGTCAGACTCGAGCATTAGGATTGTGGTACACTATGACTTGGCCTAAATTGTTAGACAAATTTTGACCGACATATAAATATATATAATTAATATAGGTTCGTGAATCCGAGGCCAACCCTACACTTGTTCAATGATGTTATATGTATTTTTACTACAAAATACAGTATGGTGAGTTCATTTGCTCCCTTTTTACTCATTACATTTTTGGGCTGAGAATACATGCAAATGCTTTATTAACTGTTCTACAATATTTATATGCGTAAGTTTCATTTGCCTGTTTACCCTTTATATTTTTGGGCTGAGAATACATGCGCAACTTTTATAAATGTTTTACGAAATAGACACAAGTACGTGAAACTACATTCTATGGTTGAATTATCGAAATCGAATATGCCCCTTTTTATTAAGTCTGGTAATCTAAGAATTAGGGAACAGACACCCTAATTGACGCGAATCCTAAAGATAGATCTATCGGGCCCAACAAGCCCCATCCAAAGTACCGGATGTTTTAGTACTTCGAAATTTATATCATGTCCGAAGGAGGATCCCGGAATGATGGGGATATTCTTATATATGCATATTGTTAATGTCGGTTACCAGGTGTTCAATCCATATGAATGATATTTTTGTCTCTATGCATGGGACGTATGTTTATGAGAAATGGAAATCTGAAATCTTGTGGTCTATTAAAATGATGGAAACGATTGTTTAAGTTAAACTAATGAACTCACCAACCTTTTGGTTGACACTTGAAAGCATGTTTATTCTCAGGTTTGAAAGAGATCTTCCGCTGTGCATTAGCTCATTTTAAAGATATTACTTGGAGTCATTCATGACATATTTCAAAAGACGTTGCATTCGAGTCGTTGAAGTTCATTAAAGATTATTATTAAGTAAATGACAGATTAGGTCATTTATAGTTTGGATATTATGAAATGGTATGCATACATGTCAACTTTCGATGTAATGAAAGATTGTCTTTTAAAAATGAATGCAATGTTTGTAAAATGTATCATTTAGAGGTCAAGTACCTCGCGATGTAATCATATGTTATTGTATTCGTCCCTATGGATTGGGTCGGGTCGTCTCAGGTGTTTCCGCCAAGGAAGCAAAATATTGGGAGGATTAACAATTCTCCGATGAATCGGATTCCGACGAGAATTCCAATGATGTTATAGAAATTACCCCAACTGAATTTAAAAAGGCAAAAGAAAATAATAAGGGAAAGGGCATAAAAATAGAGAAATCTAATTCCAACCCCGATGAACTTTATATGTATCGTCAACCCCCGAAGTTCTTAAGTTGTAACAATGACCTGGGAACCTCTAAACCACCAGGTTTTTCTAAACCAATGTGGACAACGACGGCTCGTATTAGGGGAACATCATATATCCCTAGAAACTTGGCAAAACGAACCAAAACCGAAGAAGAAGAAACGAGCGAGTCGGAATAAGATAGTTGTATTCGTATGGTGTAATATATGTAATATAGCGTTCTTATGCTTTATGATATATGTAAAAATTGCTTGTATTAATAAGTATTTTTTTATGAATCTAACTCTTGTCTATTTTACAGTTTAAAAACACAAAATGGATAGACAACCCAATATTTTAAGAGACCTACCCGGAGACATGATTGATGAAATATTGTCTAGAGTCGGCCAGAATTCCTCGGCACAACTATTTAAGGCGAGATCAGTTTGTAAGACATTCGAAGAACGTTCCAAGAATGTCTTGGTTTATAAGAGACTTTCGTTTGAAAGATGGGGGATATCACATTGGGAAACCCATAAGT
Organism: Rutidosis leptorrhynchoides; assembly: GCF_046630445.1. Lineage (NCBI taxonomy): Eukaryota > Viridiplantae > Streptophyta > Magnoliopsida > Asterales > Asteraceae > Rutidosis > Rutidosis leptorrhynchoides. The sequence goes on from NC_092343.1 coordinate 245,955,338, forward strand.
TATGATGTGTTTACTTTGACGCATATATTGCGGGGAACCCAAATGCTATTTTACGCAACGGGTTAAGAAATTATTTTGACTCAATATATCCGAATATTGGACTTCGTGATTTAGAAAAAGCGGCTAACATGCAACATAAAGAAGCATGTTATGCTTACGGATTAGTAATGTTCGCTTCTCACCAAAGTGAGAACAAGAACATCGGGCTACAACTATTAAACAAAACGTTTCCACAAGTGACGGAGTCGGTAATTGGGGTAAGAAATGAGGTTTTTAGATTATTACGGGACTGTTGGACATTACGTAACCCTCGTCCCTTTGACGACGTTACAACACGCTGTCTTATCAACGGCCATAACGGTTATGTTGCACAAGACCAAGGATGGGAAGTAATCCTAGTAAAACCAGAATGCATGACTTGTTTCTGAACGTATGAATTACGTGTCTTTATTGCCTTTGCTGAACGACTTGTGTACTAGCTAGAATTATCTTCACAACTATCTTGTATCAAAGTTATTGTGTGCTATATTTCATGCTTTATGTAAAATAAGCGGTATTGTAAGTTTGTAAAATATTGTATAAAAGTTTGAACGCGAAATATTATTATAATCAGTTTTTCATATAGAATTGTAGTAGTTGAATTGTATATTAGCTACTAAGTATGAACTTAACGGGTAGGTACTACCCGAATTTAAACTTATAAAACGCTAATATGAAGAAAAAGCTTTTATAAATGAGTTCATATTATGCTACGAAATACTATTAACTACTCTTAATATTCTGTATGATTAACTTGTTCCATTTGACTATTTTGAAGGAAATGGCACCGACTACTCGACACACCGTGAATATGAATGAAGAGGAATTCCGTACTTTTCTAGCTTCAAACATAGCCGCAGTACAGGCTGCGCTACATACCAACAATAACCTTGGATCTAGCAGTACAGGAAATCGTGTAGGATGCACCTACAAAGAATTCACTGCCTGCAAACCTTTGGAATTTGATGGAACCGAAGGACCGATCGGATTGAAACGGTGGACCGAGAAGGTCGAATCGGTGTTTGCCATAAGTAAGTGTACTGAAGAGGACAAAGTGAAGTACGCTATGCATACCTTCACAGGTTCTGCGTTAACATGGTGGAATACCTATCTAGAGCAAGTGGGACAAGACGATGCGTACGCACTACCGTGGTCAGCATTCAAGCACTTGATGAACGAGAAGTACCGTCCCAGAACCGAGGTCAATAAGCTCAAGACAGAACTTAGAGGGTTACGAACCCAAGGATTTGATATTACCACGTACGAAAGACGATTCACAGAATTGTGCCTATTGTGTCCGGGAGCATTCGAAGATGAGGAAGAGAAGATCGACGCATTTGTGAAAGGATTACCGGAAAGAATCCAAGAAGATATAAGTTCACACGAGCCCGCCTCTATACAACAGGCATGTAGAATGGCTCACAAACTAGTGAACCAGATTGAAGAAAGAATTAAAGAACAGACTGCTGAAGAGGCCAATGTGAAGCAAGTCAAAAGAAAGTGGGAGGAAAACGGTGATAAGAATCACCAATACAACAACAACAGCAATTACAACAATAATCGCAACAATTATCCCAACAATCGCAACATCAATCGCAACTACAACAAACGGCCCAACAATAACAACAACAACAACAGCAACAGCAACTACAACAATCATCCCAACAACAATAATAACCGCAACAACAACAACAACAATCAGAAGCAGCTATGCCAAAGGTGTGAAAAGTATCACTCGGGGTTCTGCACCAAATTTTGCAACAAGTGTAAAAGAAATGGTCATAGCGCGGCGAAGTGTGAGGTCTACGGACCAGGGGTTAATAGAACGAAAGGAACAAATGGTGTCGGAACGAGTAATGGCGGAGCAAGTAGTGTCGGAGCAAGTTATGCCAATGTAGTTTGTTATAAATGTGGAAAACCGGGCCACATTATTAGAAATTGCCCGAACCAGGAGAACACGAATGGACAAGGCCGCGGAAGAGTTTTCAATATTAATGCGGCAGAGGCACAGGAAGACCCGGAGCTTGTTACGGGTACGTTTCTTATTAACAATAAATCTGCTTACGTTTTATTTGATTCGGGTGCGGATAGAAGCTATATGAGTAGAGATTTTTGTGCTAAATTAAGTTGTCCATTGACGCCTTTGGATAGTAAATTTTTACTCGAATTAGCAAATGGTAAATTAATTTCAGCAGATAATATATGTCGGAATCGAGAAATTAAACTGGTTAGCGAAACATTTAAGATTGATTTGATACCAGTAGAGTTAGGGAGTTTTGATGTGATAATCGGTATGGACTGGTTGAAAGAAGTGAAAGCGGAGATCGTCTGTTACAAAAATGCAATTCGCATTATACGAGAAAAAGGAAAACCCTTAATGGTGTACGGAGAAAAGGGCAACACGAAGCTACATCTTATTAGTAATTTGAAGGCACAAAAACTAATAAGAAAAGGTTGCTATGCTGTTCTAGCACACGTCGAGAAAGTACAAACTGAAGAAAAGAGCATCAATGATGTTCCCATTGCAAAAGAATTTCCCGATGTATTTCCGAAAGAATTACCGGGATTACCCCCACATCGATCCGTTGAATTTCAAATAGATCTTGTACCAGGAGCTGCACCAATAGCTCGTGCTCCTTACAGACTCGCACCCAGCGAGATGAAAGAACTACAAAGCCAATTACAAGAACTTTTAGAGCGTGGTTTCATTCGACCAAGCACATCACCATGGGGAGCTCCTGTTTTGTTTGTCAAGAAGAAAGATGGTACATTCAGGTTGTGTATCGACTACCGAGAGTTGAATAAACTTACCATCAAGAACCGCTACCCACTACCGAGAATCGATGACTTATTTGATCAACTACAAGGCTCGTCTGTTTATTCAAAGATTGACTTACGTTCTGGGTACCATCAAATGCGGGTGAAAGAAGATGATATTCCAAAGACTGCTTTCAGAACACGTTACGGTCATTACGAGTTTATGGTCATGCTGTTTGGTTTAACTAATGCACCAGCTGTGTTCATGGACCTTATGAACCGAGTGTGTGGACCATACCTTGACAAGTTTGTCATTGTTTTCATTGATGACATACTTATTTACTCAAAGAATGACCAAGAACACGGTAAACATTTGAGAAAGGTGTTAGAAGTATTGAGGAAAGAAGAATTGTACGCTAAGTTTTCAAAGTGTGCATTTTGGTTGGAAGAAGTTCAATTCCTCGGTCACATAGTGAACAAAGAAGGTATTAAGGTGGATCCGGCAAAGATAGAAACTGTTGAAAAGTGGGAAACCCCGAAAACTCCGAAACACATACGCCAGTTTTTAGGACTAGCTGGTTACTACAGAAAGTTCATCCAAGACTTTTCCAGAATAGCAAAACCCTTGACTGCATTAACGCATAAAGGGAAGAAATTTGAATGGAATGATGAACAAGAGAAAGCGTTTCAGTTATTGAAGAAAAAGCTAACTACGGCACCTATATTGTCATTGCCTGAAGGGAATGATGATTTTGTGATTTATTGTGACGCATCAAAGCAAGGTCTCGGTTGTGTATTAATGCAACGAACGAAGGTGATTGCTTATGCGTCTAGACAATTGAAGATTCACGAACAAAATTATACGATGCATGATTTGGAATTAGGCGCGGTTGTTTTTGCATTAAAGACTTGGAGGCACTATTTATATGGGGTCAAAAGTATTATATATACCGACCACAAAAGTCTTCAACACATATTTAATCAGAAACAACTGAATATGAGGCAGCGTAGGTGGATTGAATTGTTGAATGATTACGACTTTGAGATTCGTTACCACCCGGGGAAGGCAAATGTGGTAGCCGATGCCTTGAGCAGGAAGGACAGAGAACCCATTCGAGTAAAATCTATGAATATAATGATTCATAATAACCTTACTACTCAAATAAAGGAGGCGCAACAAGGAGTTTTAAAAGAGGGAAATTTAAAGGATGAAATACCCAAAGGATCGGAGAAGCATCTTAATATTCGGGAAGATGGAACCCGGTATAGGGCTGAAAGGATTTGGGTACCAAAATTTGGAGATATGAGAGAAATGGTACTTAGAGAAGCTCATAAAACCAGATACTCAATACATCCTGGAACGGGGAAGATGTACAAGGATCTCAGGAAATATTTTTGGTGGCCGGGTATGAAAACCGATGTTGCTAAATACGTAGGAGAATGTTTGACGTGTTCTAAGGTCAAAGCTAAGCATCAGAAACCATCAGGTCTACTTCAACAACCTGAAATCCCAGAATGGAAATGGGAAAACATTACCATGGATTTCATCACTAAATTGCCAAGGACTGCAAGTGGTTTTGATACTATTTGGGTAATAGTTGATCGTCTCACCAAATCAGCACACTTCCTGCCAATAAGAGAAGATGACAAGATGGAGAAGTTAGCACGACTGTATTTGAAGGAAGTCATATCCAGACATGGAATACCAATCTCTATTATCTCTGATAGGGATGGCAGATTTATTTCAAGATTCTGGCAGACATTACAGCAAGCATTAGGAACTCGTCTAGACATGAGTACTGCCTATCATCCACAAACTGATGGGCAGAGCGAAAGGACGATACAAACGCTTGAAGACATGCTACGAGCATGTGTTATTGATTTCAGAAACAGTTGGGATCGACATCTACCGTTAGCAGAATTTTCCTACAACAACAGCTACCATTCAAGCATTGAGATGGCGCCGTTTGAAGCACTTTATGGTAGAAAGTGCAGGTCTCCGATTTGTTGGAATGAAGTGGGGGATAGACAGATTACGGGTCCGGAGATTATACAAGAAACTACCGAGAAGATCATCCAAATTCAACAACGGTTGAAAACCGCCCAAAGTCGACAAAAGAGCTACGCTGACATTAAAAGAAAAGATATAGAATTTGAAATTGGAGAGATGGTCATGCTTAAAGTTGCACCTTGGAAAGGCGTTGTTCGATTTGGTAAACGAGGGAAATTAAATCCAAGGTATATTGGACCATTCAAGATTATTGATCGTGTCGGACCAGTAGCTTACCGACTTGAGTTACCTCAACAACTCGCGGCTGTACATAACACTTTCCACGTCTCGAATTTGAAGAAATGTTTTGCTAAAGAAGATCTCACTATTCCGTTAGATGAAATCCAAATCAACGAAAAACTTCAATTCATCGAAGAACCCGTCGAAATAATGGATCGTGAGGTTAAAAGACTTAAGCAAAACAAGATACCAATTGTTAAGGTTCGATGGAATGCTCGTAGAGGACCTGAGTTCACCTGGGAGCGTGAAGATCAGATGAAGAAGAAATACCCGCATCTATTTCCAGAAGGTTCGTCAACACCTTCAACAGCTTAAAATTTCGGGACGAAATTTATTTAACGGGTAGGTACTGTAGTGACCCGAACTTTTCCATGTTTATATATATTAATTGAGATTGATATTTACATGATTAAATGTTTCCAACATGTTAAGCAATCAAACTTGTTAAGACTTGATTAATTGAAATATGTTTCATATAGACAATTGACCACCCAAGTTGACCGGTGATTCACGAACGTTAAAACTTGTAAAAACTATACGATGACATATATATGGTTATATATATAGTTAACATGTTTTTATTATAAGTATGTATCTCATTAGGTATTTTAACAATGAGTTATATACATAAAAATGAGACTATTAATTTAAGAAACTCGAAAACGATATATATAACGATTATCGTTATAACAACGTCTTACTAGGTACATATGAATCATATTAAGATATTGATACACTTGATTAATTATGTTAAATGATAAGTAAATATATTATTAAGTGTATTAACAATGAAATACATATGTAAAAATAAGGCTACTAACTTAATGATTTCGAAACGAGACATATATGTAACGATTATCGTTGTAACGACATTTAACTGTATATACATCATACTAAGATATATTATATATCATAATATCATGATAATATAATAATTTAACATCTCATTTGTTATAATAAATAATGGGTTAACAACATTCAACAAGATCGTTAACCTAAAGGTTTTAAAACAACATTTACATGTAACGACTAACGATGACTTAACGACTCAGTTAAAATGTATATACATGTAGTGTTTTAATATGTATTCATACACTTTTGAAAGACTTCAAGACACTTATCAAAATACTTCTACTTAACAAAAATGCTTACAATTACATCCTCGTTCAGTTTCATCAACAATTCTACTCGTATGCACCCGTATTCGTACTCGTACAATACACAGCTTTTAGATGTATGTACTATTGGTATATACACTCCAATGATCAGCTCTTAGCAGCCCATGTGAGTCACCTAACACATGTGGGAACCATCATTTGGCAACTAGCATGAAATATCTCATAAAATTACAAAAATATGAGTAATCATTCATGACTTATTTACATGAAAACAAAATTACATATCCTTTATATCTAATCCATACACCAACGACCAAAAACACCTACAAACACTTTCATTCTTCAATTTTATTCATCTAATTGATCTCTCTCAAGTTCTATCTTCAAGTTCTAAGTGTTCTTCATAAATTTCAAAAGTTCTAGTTTCATAAAATCAAGAATACTTTCAAGTTTGCTAGCTCACTTCCAATCTTGTAAGGTGATCATCCAACCTCAAGAAATCTTTGTTTCTTACAGTAGGTTATCATTCTAATACAAGGTAATAATCATATTCAAACTTTGGTTCAATTTCTATAACTATAACAATCTTATTTCAAGTGATGATCTTACTTGAACTTGTTTTCGTGTCATGATTCTGCTTCAAGAACTTCGAGCCATCCAAGGATCCATTGAAGCTAGATCCATTTTTCTCTTTTCCAGTAGGTTTATCCAAGGAACTTAAGGTAGTAATGATGTTCATAACATCATTCGATTCATACATATAAAGCTATCTTATTCGAAGGTTTAAACTTGTAATCACTAGAACATAGTTTAGTTAATTCTAAACTTGTTCGCAAACAAAAGTTAATCCTTCTAACTTGACTTTTAAAATCAACTAAACACATGTTCTATATCTATATTATATGCTAACTTAATGATTTAAAACCTGGAAACACGAAAAACACCGTAAAACCGGATTTACGCCGTCGTAGTAACACCGCGGGCTGTTCTGGGTTAGTTAATTAAAAACTATGATAAACTTTGATTTAAAAGTTGTTATTCTGAGAAAATGATTTTTATTATGAACATGAAACTATATCCAAAAATTATGGTTAAACTCAAAGTGGAAGTATGTTTTCTAAAATGGTCATCTAGACGTCGTTCTTTCGACTGAAATGACTACCTTTACAAAAACGACTTGTAACTTATTTTTCCGACTATAAACCTATACTTTTTCTGTTTAGATTCATAAAATAGAGTTTAATATGAAACCATAGCAATTTGATTCACTCAAAACGGATTTAAAATGAAGAAGTTATGGGTAAAATAAGATTGGATAATTTTTCTCATTTTAGCTACGTGAAAATTGGTAACAAATCTATTCCAACCAAAACTTAATCAACTTGTATTGTATATTATGTAATCTTGAGATACCATAGACACGTATACAATGTTTCGACCTATCATGTCGACACATCTATATATATTTCGGAACAACCATAGACACTCTATATGTGAATGTTGGAGTTAGCTATACAGGGTTGAGGTTGATTCCAAAATATATATAGTTTGAGTTGTGATCAATACTGAGATACGTATACACTGGGTCGTGGATTGATTCAAGATAATATTTATCGATTTATTTCTGTACATCTAACTGTGGACAACTAGTTGTAGGTTACTAACGAGGACAGCTGACTTAATAAACTTAAAACATCAAAATATATTAAAAGTGTTGTAAATATATTTTGAACATACTTTGATATATATGTATATATTGTTATAGGTTCGTGAATCAACCAGTGGCCAAGTCTTACTTCCCGACGAAGTAAAAATCTGTGAAAGTGAGTTATAGTCCCACTTTTAAAATCTAATATTTTTGGGATGAGAATACATGCAGGTTTTATAAGTGATTTACAAAATAGACACAAGTACGTGAAACTACATTCTATGGTTGAATTATCGAAATCGAATATGCCCCTTTTTATTAAGTCTGGTAATCTAAGAATTAGGGAACAGACACCCTAATTGACGCGAATCCTAAAGATAGATCTATTGGGCCTAACAAACCCCATCCAAAGTACCGGATGCTTTAGTACTTCGAAATTTATATCATATCCGAAGGGTGTCCCGGAATGATGGGGATATTCTTATATATGCATCTTGTTAATGTCGATTACCAGGTTTTCACCATATGAATGATTTTTATCTCTATGTATGGGATGTGTATTGAAATATGAAATCTTGTGGTCTATTATTATGATTTGATATATATAGGTTAAACCTATAACTCACCAACATTTTTGTTGACGTTTTAAGCATGTTTATTCTCAGGTGATTATTAAGAGCTTCCGCTGTCGCATACTTAAATAAGGAATAGATTTGGAGTCCATACTTGTATGATATTGTGTAAAAACTGCATTCAAGAAACTTATTTTGTTGTAACATATTTGTATTGTACACCATTATGTAATGGTCGTGTGTAAACAGGATATTTTAGATTATCATTATTTGATAATCTACGTAAAGCTTTTTAAAACCTTTATCTATGAAATAAAGGTTATGGTTTGTTTTAAAAATGAATGCAGTCTTTGAAAAACGTCTCATATAGAGGTCAAAACCTCGCAACGAAATCAATTAATATGGAACGTTTTTAATCAATAAGAACGGGACATTTCACGTTGTAATATCAAATCCTTGGGTTCGTAACCCTCTAAGTTCTGACTTGAGCTTATTGACCTCGGTTCTGGGACGGTACTTCTCGTTTATCAAGTGCTTGAATGCTGACCACAGTAGTGCGTAAGCATCATCTTGTCCCACTTGCTCTAGATAGGTATTCCACCATGTTAACGGAGAACCTGTGAAGGTATGCGTAGCGTACTTCACTTTGTCCTCTTCAGTACACTTACTTATGGTAAACACCGATTCGACCTTCTCGGTCCACCGTTTCAATCCGATCGGTCCTTCGGTTCCATCAAATTCCAAAGGTTTGCAGGCAGTGAATTCTTTGTAGGTGCATCCTACACGATTTCCTGTACTGCTAGATCCAAGGTTATTGTTGGTATGTAGCGCAACCTGTACTGCGGTTATGTTTGAAGCAAGAAAAGTACGGAATTCCTCTTCATTCATATTCACGGTGTGTCGAGTAGTCGGTGCCATTTCCTTCAAAATAGTCAAATGGAACAAGTTAATCATACAGAATATTAAGAGTAGTTAATAGTATTTCATAGCATAATATGAACTCATTTATAAAAGCTTTTTCTTCATATTAGCGTTTTATAAGTTTAAATTCGGGTAGTGCCTACCCGTTAAGTTCATACTTAGTAGCTAATATACAATTCAACTACTACAATTCTATATGAAAAACTGATTATAATAATATTTCGCGTTCAAACTTTTATACAATATTTTACAAACTTACAATACCGCTTATTTTACATAAAGCATGAAATATAGCACACAATAACTTTGATACAAGATAGTTGTGAAGATAATTCTAGCTAGTACATGATCATATACATAGCATTGTATATGTATATTTTATTTTCTAAAAAGCTACGGACAGAACTACGCGGATTATAAGGCACAGTTATGCCATATTCGCTGAAAATAAATACTGCGGTTAAGTATTCGCTGAAATGCCAAACTGCGGTTTGATCCGCTGACTTTCCGCGGAGAGCCGAGCATCTCACAGACCGCGGATATCACGGATACTATAAATAGGGAGCTTAGCCTCTCATTTATAGGTGGTTGATTCTCTGCCATTTGCCTAAGCCTTTGTAGATTTCACTTGTGACTTTGCCCAAGGACTTCTTACATTGAGTTAAGGTGAATCATGCTAATCGATAATGAAGACCGGGTCGGGGTGGTTGATCACTTGATAGTTAAAGTGAAAAACGATCATCGGGGCACAAAATAATCATCGAACATCCCATCCTCCATTATAATCTTATTGCACTCAATCCGTAATTAAGCAACATCATTAATTAAGGATTGATCAATTGGCGCCATCCGTGGGACACGTTTTACAAATTAAACTGAAAATTTTTTATTTTACGCCGATTAAACAATTAATTCAACGGTTTAATTTCAAATCGTGTTTTTGTTGTGATGATTTGCAGGTGTTATTTCCAATACGCAAATTGTTAATCTGCTTAACAATCATGACATCGAATGCAAAACAAACTGGCGTCTCTGCGAATGCTGATGCATTGCCTGGCGATTCGCAGAACGTTATCGTATTTCCAATGCAAACAGATGCAAGTGTTACTGCGGGAAAATTGGTTCAGGAAACGAATGCTAAAAAATCTAATGCAAACAATGCTAACGATTCGCAGCCTGAAGCTGCCGCTGAAAAAATGATCGTACGCAGAACGTTATTGCAAAATCGCGAAGAATCAATCGCTGAAGGAAAGCGAGCGAAAATCTTATCTGGAAAATCCAGTTTACGCACTGAGAAAATTGTTAATACTGCTATTGAGCAAGCCAAAAGAGACGCTAAGCATAATTGTGAATCTCGCATACCGCGCACATACTTATGGCCATTAAGTGGTTCAGGATCACAAAGTGATCGGTTGGTTCTTGAGCACAATGACAGCGATAGTGATAACGCAGATGATCAAATCCACGCGCGATCTGCACACAAGTCCAGATTGGCGAAAGCGCCAAGGCAGGAAGATGAATTTTCTGATGACTCAGACAGCGTAAAAGAGTTTGTTAAAAATCCATAAAGCGAAAGAGACCACCACACCTTTCCCTCGCTATGGGGAGGAAGGTGAAGCGTCTGAAGCAGCGCGCAGAGAAAACGCCCAAAATTTTTTAGCGGATGCTTTCAGAAGCATTGCGCCGAAATCAATGCAGCATAAGTTCGATCAGCCAAATTTTTTGCAAGATATGCTTACCAAATTCTGTGCGGATAACACAGACATTCGCGCAAAAAAGGCAACAGAAATTACCACTGCTGCAGATAAATTTGTCCAGCACATTTCTGACTATCCAATTGTTTCTCCGCTGATTGTGCCGGTGACGTTGGGAGTTTACTCAGGCCTCACTAATCCCTTGGATTTTCTGCAACGCTTTGAGGGTGTCGTAAGCACTTACAACTGGGATGAACCAGTCGCATGTAGAGTGTTTCCTATGGCCTTGCAGGGGTCAGCAAGGGAATGGTTTCACAGCTTGCCATCTCGCAGTATCGTTGGCTTTGTGGATCTGCGAGAAAAGTTTTTGCTGCAGTTTCAAAATTTATTACCGCAGAAAAAGACACATATAGAGTGTCACGATATTAAACAAGGCAACAAGGAGACTCTAAATGCGCTACTTACGCCGTATATTTATGAGTGCCAGAAAATTCCGCGGTTGAATGAAGATCAGAAAATTTCTGGTTTCGTGCATGCTATCAACCCACAGCGACACCCTACGCTTGTGCGGCGATTAAGAAGAGATGTCCCGTAGACATTCGCAAAAGTGCAACAGGAAACTTATGATTATATCCGCGGAGGAGAAGATAGCAGTATTACCCCTGCATGTGGCTGGGGTAGAGATAAAAGTTGGCGAGATGACAATGACTCTTTCAGAGATGGTAACAGCGATAGCTATCGCGGTCCAGGCTTTTCGCGAAAAAATGTGGCGGCGGATATCAGCGTAATGACAGGTTTCAAGGTCAGAACGATAACAATTCATATGGCCCTAATAACCGCTGTTCTACGCGCAAGTGGAATAATGAGTCATTCAATATCATTCAGATGCTAACAAAAACGCCCAAAGAAATCTTACTGCAAGAGCGAGTTGCTAAGTTTTTCCCTGATCCGCAGCCATTGGGAGAAAACAGCAGGCGTGACAGATCAAAGTTTTGTGTCTTTCACGACGATGACGGTCATGACACCAATCGCTGCAGAGATTTAGCTGAATTTATTGCGGAAGCGTATGAACAGGGTAAGTTGGACCATTTGTTGGCGCAGAACTCATCCAGCACTGCGAATGCGATCATTATGCCAGCTGAAGCTAATGGTTCGAGTGCCCCAAATGCGGTTGAGCGGAAAGCTCCTGCGGTGAAAAATTTGGGAGTACGGATGGTAAATAAGAAAGAAAATCAGCGCGGGGTACAAGTGATTAATGTGGTGGAAGTGCACGGTGAAATGTCAGTGCTGCAAATTTCGGTGCAAATTGTTAGCTGGAAATGTCCCTCTATTACATTTCCCTCAGCGCGTTTGATTGCGGATGTTGATAAGCCCGTGGTTATTTCATGTCATGTTGCTAATACCAGCATTATAATCATGAAGCTACATGTTGACACTGGTAGCAGTGTAGATAACATGTACGAGCAATGTTTTCTCAAGCTGCCCGCACAAATTCAGGCTTTGATGAAACCTACTGCGGTTTCATTGGCTGGTTTTTCGGGAGAATCATCATGGCCTGTTGGCCAATTGGAATTACGAATGGAATTGGTTGATGATAGCGATGAGTCGCTAAGGCGTCAAGCCTTATTGAATTTATACATTATGCGGAATCAAATGCGGTTCAATTTGATACTTGGCCGGACAGCTTTGCGCATGTTTGGCGCTATACCATCTACAATACATGGTATGCTAAAGTTTTCTGCTAATAAGGGAATTGGCACGCTGATTTCTGCGGAAATGGAGCCTTCATGTGCTATGGTTATGACAAGTGCGGATATGTGTGTTGAAGGGCATTCAGTTAACCCTGCTTAGTGAGAAAATGATTAACAAAATATTGTATTGAAATTCCATTAATGCGAGACATGTTATGTTCATGATTTGAATAATGTAATGCGAATTAATAAAGAATAAAGCGAAGTTAATTTCAGTGTTAGTACTTGTTTCTTTAAACAGCGAAAACACCGCGTGTGGCCACGCGTAGTGTTTATTTCGCAGAATACAAATACTTATCTTTTTGAAACACTAAGTTAATGTTTGCTCTGCGGATGCTTTAAGTAAGGTGGCATTGTTTTCCCTAAACATGACCTGCTTAAAATAATATATCAATACATAACTGTATTGCGAAATATTTTGCAGAAAAGCCAAGTGATGAAATTGCCCACTTATGTTAATAAAAATTGCGAAAGGATAAATTTTCCTAAGTGTTTGATCTTGCCAACACTTAGATGCTTCGCAATGCTAGATTTTACCTAAGGATCGTTTTGTCGGACTTAGAAGATTCATAATGTTAAAAGATTGTTTCGCACAAAGTACACTTTGTTATGTGCACAATAACGAATGCGGAAATTGCAATGGACAAGTCTGAATTATGAATAATTAAAGTAAAAGCACTATAAAAATAAAAAAGTTGCAACTGCGAACTGCGAAAAAGTAATTAATATTAAACGCGTATGCAACGCGGAATCTTACAACATACGAAAGTTGTAATTGCGAAAATACATTCAATAAGCAAACCAGTTAAGGCAAAGCTAAAATTCTAATGCTTTGATATCTGCAAATGTAATGCCTTCCCGCTGACTGAGTTCCTCAAGAACAGGTATGTTGATTTTCTCAACCTCTTTCTTTGCCCTCTCAAGTATTTCGCGAGCATCATCGGTGGCGATAATTTCTTTCGCCATGTCAGAGGGAAGAGGTTGCGAAAGATCACCAAGTTGGCATAATAAATCGTGCCACTCGCAGCGAGTGGCGAGCTTTGATGCTTGGGCATATGTTTGAAATTTTTCAGTGACTGGCTCGGAGTCCATCACTTTATCCGCAAATGTCGGTAGATATTTGACTAGCTGTGCGAACTCGTGTTCCGCGACCTCTGCCCTTCTTTTAAGTCGGGCGTTCTCTTCCATCACCTTTTCAAGCCACGATTCAGCCTTTCGCGCCCTTCTCTCTTGGGCGTTGGCAGCCTTAGTTGCTTTCTCATACTCGTCTGACATCTCAGTAAAACGCTCCACGCTATCGACTGTTAGATAAATTGCATTATAGCAATTATGCAGTCGTTGCCTGGCCGCTGCGGGATAAGACAGTTTGCGGTATTGCTCCCTTGTTTCTGCAGGAACAAATTTATAAAGCTTTTGGTACAGCTTAAACGCCCGATCTGCTGCGGCAGTTTCTTCCGTAGTAGTTTCTCTTTCCTCTTCCTCGTTGGATGCTTCTGCGTCAGATGGAAGAGATAAATCTTCATTCCCGGGTTCATTAAGAACATCTGTAGGGATTCTCCCTCTGATGTTATAAAGCGGTGTAGCTTCAGCGGATGACCCTGGAAGAATAGCTATAAACAGATCAGCAAATATAGCAAGTTCATGCCAATATAAACAATGCGTAATCAAATAAATACTGCGAAATAGCATTTTCTTACTTGCTTCTTGTTCAGAGTGAGTGCGCAGGCGTTTTCTGCGTGGAGTGGGAGTCGTATTCGCAACCTTGCGCTTACCGCGGTCCTCACCTCCAATAATAAAGCATGTATTGATGATCGGTTCATCAATAAGAATAATGTTGCCCTCGCCATTTTTTAGGCGACGGGCAGGGCTAATCCTGCTTATATCAGCGGACCTCATGACAAGGTCAAGTGCAACCGCTGAAAAAATAAAAGCGCGTAAAGTTATGCAAAGCAAAAATATTGCGAAAAATGAAAGTATGATTGATACATTGCGATAAAGTTAAGCGGCATACTGTTTTTTGATTGGTCAACTAAAAGCGCATCATAGTCGCTCCACAGCCATTGAATCGACACTCTGCCAATGTACCGCGGTACATTCGAGTAAGGTCGCAGAAATATACCCGCATTTTTAAGTATCTTGAGAGTGTCATTCTCAAGATCATCGAGTATAGGCCTCTCATTGACGTCGGGATTAAGCTCTGTACACCACGTTTTCGGTATTTTGCTATTCACATATGCGGTATCGTTAATATAGAAGAAGGAACTGCGCCAATTCCCAATTGAATCTTTTGGTGAAGTCATTACGCCAAGTTTACTGCGGAAAGAAAACCACCCAACGTCATATAGCACCAGGCTATTGCACATCCGAAAAACGTTTAGCAGCGGTGGTTAGCTGATGGCGTTGCAATACATCTCAAATAGCACAATCTTGTTAATTGCGTTAGGATGCAACTGCGCCATAGCGATGTTATAATATTCGCAAACGCTGCGAAAAAAACGGGTAAGGGGAAATCGAAGGTTTCCTTGAGAAATGGCAACCTCGTACACGGATATCATCCCTTTAGGGGGAGTATCGGCTCGCTGCTCTGCCGCAGGCATGGTAGGAACGAATTGGGCAAGTGGTGGGTACCATTCTTGCAAAGTTTGCAGTTTTGCTTCCGTCATGTAGGAAACATATCCTCCGGGAGTGTGCATTGAAGAAGACGATGCCATTTGCAAATAAATTGGATGATAAAATTGAAGAAATTAAAGATTGAAATTGATTAATTGCACGGTACGATTATGATTCAACGAATTTGAATGCGAAATTGGGAAAGGAAAGCGTAAAGTTTTTGTGCGGCGTTGTCTGCTATTTATAATTGGGATTAGGGCGAGCAAGTTGAAAAGGTAATCATTGAATTTTAACGGCTGTAATTACTGTGACGCGTAAAACGGTAAAAATCTAGCCGTTAAAATAAGCTGATTTGACAGAATAGCGAAAGTTACCGTTGTAATTACGCGTTTCTTTTAAAGATATAATAAAGTTCGCGAGATATTTTAAAGATGCACTTCTTTATTTTTAGATTTTATCATGATGCATTTGCTTCGCGAAAATGCATCATAATAAACTGGGGAGACTTGATCATATACATAGCATTGTATATGTATATTTTATTTTCTAAAAAGCTACGGACAGAACTACGCGGATTATAAGGCACAGTTATGCCATATTCGCTGAAAATAAATACTGCGGTTAAGTATTCGCTGAAATGCCAAACTGCGGTTTGATCCGCTGACTTTCAGCGGAGAGCCGAGCATCTCGCAGACCGCGGATATCACGGATACTATAAATAGGGAGCTTAGCCTCTCATTTATATGTGGTTGATTCTCTGCCATTTGCCTAAGCCTTTGTAGATTTCACTTGTGACTTTGCCCAAGGACTTCTTACATTGAGTTAAGGTGAATCATGCTAATCGATAACGAAGACCGGGTTGGGGTGGTTGATCACTTGATAGTTAAAGTGAAAAACGATCATCGGGGCCCAAAATAATCATCGAACATCCCATCCTCCATTATAATCTTATTGCACTCAATCCGTAATTAAGCAACATCATTAATTAGGGATTGATCAGTACACAAGTCGTTCAGCAAAGGCAATAAAGACACGTAATTCATACGTCCAGAAACAAGTCATGCATTCTGGTTTTACTAGGACTACTTCCCATCCTTGGTCTTGTGGAACATAATCGTTATGGCCGTTGATAAGACAGCGTGTTGTAACGTCGTCAAAGGGACGAGGGTTACGTTGTAGTGACCCGAACTTTTCCATGTTTATATATATTAATTGAGATTGATATTTACATGATTAAATGTTTCTAACATGTTAAGCAATCAAACTTGTTAAGACTTGATTAATTGAAATATGTTTCATATAGACAATTGACCACCCAAGTTGACCGGCGATTCACGAACGTTAAAACTTGTAAAAACGACATGACGATATATATATGGATATACATATGGTTAACATGAGATTATGATAAGTAAGTATCTCTATAAGTATATTAACAATGAGTTATATACATATAAACAAGACTACTAACTTAAGGATTTCGAAACGAGACATATATGTAACGATTATTGTTGTAACGACATTTAAATGTATATATATCATATTAAGATATATTAATATATCATAATATCATGATAATATAATAATTTAACATCTCATTAGATATAATAAACAATGGGTTAACAACATTAATTGAGATCATTAACTTAAAGATTTCAAAACAACACTTACATGTAACGACTAACGATGACTTAACGACTCAGTTAAAATGTATATACATGTAGTGTATTTAGATGTATTAAAATATTTTGGAAGACTTCAAGACATATATCAAAACACTCATACTTAACGAAAATGGTTACAGTTACTTTTCCATTCTTTTCTTTCATCAAGAATTCTAGTCGTATTCTTACCCGTATTATACACAGCTTCAAAACATAGTTACTATGAGTATATATCAATAGGAACTAGCATGGGATTCCACTCTTGATTATGTCATGTATGACTAATCAATTTTAACTTCTACCATGAGCTAGTCAACTAACTAGAACTCCTTTTAACCCCACTCACCACTCACCAATTACCACTCATCATTCACTCCATTTCACTTCCAATTCTCTTTCTAATTCTCTCTCAACACACACACATTATTATGAATGTATTTTTCCAGTAGTTAATCATCATCTTCATCAAAAATCACTTCAAGAATCAAGCTATAATCATCATAGGAAGAACACTTCAAAAATCCCTTCAAGTTTACTAATTTACTTCCAAGCTTTCTAATCCATTTCAAGTAATCATCTAAGATCAAGAAACCTTTGTTATATACAGTAGGTTATCTTTCTTATTCAAGGTAATATTCATATTCTTGATTCAATTTCTATAACTATAAACTATCTTAATTCGAGTAAAAATCTTACTTGAACTTGTTTTTGTGTCATGATCCTACTTCAAGAACTTTCAAGCCATCCAAGATCCTTTGAAGCTAGATCATTTCTTGTCACTTCCAGTAGGTTTACCTACTAAACTTGAGGTAGTAATGATGTTCATAACATTATTCGATTCATATATATAAAACTATCTTATTCGAATGTTTAAACTCGTAATCACTAGAATATAGTTTAGTTAATTCTAAACTTGTTCGCAAACAAAAGTTAATCCTTCTAACTTGACTTTTAAAATTAACTACACACATGTTCTATATCTATATGATATGCTAACTTAATGATTTAAAACCTGGAAACACGAAAAACACCGTAAAACCGGATTTACGCCGTCGTAGTAACACCGCGGGCTGTTTTGGGTTAGTTAATTAAAAACTATGATAAACTTTGATTTAAAAGTTTTTATTCTGAGAAAATGATTTTTATTAAGAACATGAAACTATATCCAAAAATTATGGTTAAACTCAAAGTGGAAGTATGTTTTCTAAAATGGTCATCTAGACGTCGTTCTTTTGACTGAAATGACTACCTTTACAAAAATGACTTGTAACTTATTTTTCCGACTATAAACTTATACTTTTCTGTTTAGATTCATAAAATAGAGTTCAATATGAAACCATAGCAATTTGATTCACTCAAAACGGATTTAAAATGAAGAAGTTATGGGTAAAACAAGATTGGATAATTTTTCTCATTTTAGCTACGTGAAAATTGGTAACAAATCTATTCCAACCATAACTTAATCAACTTGTATTGTATATTATGTAATCTTGAGATACCATAGACACGTATACAATGTTTCGACCTATCATGTCGACACATCTATATATATTTCGGAACAACCATAGACACTCTATATGTGAATGTTGGAGTTAGCTTTACAGGGTTGAGGTTGATTCCAAAATATATATAGTTTGAGTTGTAATCAATGCTGAGATACGTATACACTGGGTCGTGGATTGATTCAAGATAATATTTATCGATTTATTCCTGTACATCTAACTGTGGACAACTAGTTGTAGGTTACTAACGAGGACAGCTGACTTAATAAACTTAAAACATCAAAATATATTAAAAGTGTTGTAAATATATTTTAAACATACTTTGATATATATGTATATATTGTTATAGGTTCGTGAATCAACCAGTGGCCAAGTCTTACTTCCCGACGAAGTAAAAATCTGTGAAAGTGAGTTATAGTCCCACTTTTAAAATCTAATATTTTTGGGATGAGAATACATGCAGGTTTTATAAATGATTTACAAAATAGACACAAGTACGTGAAACTACATTCTATGGTTGAATTATCGAAATCGAATATGCCCCTTTTTATTAAGTCTGGTAATCTAAGAATTAGGGAACAGACACCCTAATTGACGCGAATCCTAAAGATAGATCTATTGGGCCTAACAAACCCCATCCAAAGTACCGGATGCTTTAGTACTTCGAAATTTATATCATATCCGAAGGGTGTCCCGGAATGATGGGGATATTCTTATATATATGCATCTTGTTAATGTCGGTTACCAGGTGTTCACTATATGAATGATTTTTATCTCTATGTATGGGATGTGTATTGAAATATGAAATCTTGTGGTCTATTGTTACGATTTGATATATATATAGGTTAAACCTATAACTCACCAACATTTTTGTTGACGTTTAAAGCATGTTTATTCTCAGGTGAATACTAAGAGCTTCCGCTGTCGCATACTTAAATAAGGACGAGATTTGGAGTCCATGCTTGTATGATATTGTGTAAAAACTGCATTCAAGAAACTTATTTTGTTGTAACATATTTGTATTGTAAACCATTATGTAATGGTCGTGTGTAAACAGGATATTTTAGATTATCATTATTTGATAATCTACATAAAGCTTTTTAAACCTTTATTGAAGAAATAAAGGTTATGGTTTGTTTTAAAATGAATGCAGTCTTTGAAAAACGTCTCATATAGAGGTCAAAACCTCGCAACAAAATCAATTAATATGGAACGTTTTTAATCAATAAGAACGGGACATTTCAGTTGGTATCAGAGCCACTCATGTGATGTTGGGGGTGGTGGGGCAAACCTCATCGAGGACGATGAGTCCCTGAGGGGGGTGAATGTAACACCCTTGGCAAATCCCACATCGCCCACGGACATGAGTGATCATGGGATTATAAGGTAATACTCACGTTTAAATGACACAACGCGTTTTGGGACCACATGCAGAGCAGATGTGCGAGTACGCTGTAGTTAAGCGTGCTCGGTGAAATGTCCCGTTCTTATTGATTAAAAACGTTCCATATTAATTGATTTCGTTGCGAGGTTTTGACCTCTATATGAGACGTTTTTCAAAGACTGCATTCATTTTTAAAACAAACCATAACCTTTATTTCATAAATAAAGGTTTAAAAAGCTTTACGTAGATTATCAAATAATGATAATCTAAAATATCCTGTTTACACACGACCATTACATAATGGTTTACAATACAAATATGTTACATCGAAATCAGTTTCTTGAATGCAGTTTTTACACAATATCATACAAACATGGACTCCAAATCTTGTCCTTATTTTAGTATGCAACAGCGGAAGCTCTTAATATTCACCTGAGAATAAACATGCTTTAAACGTCAACAAAAATGTTGGTGAGTTATAGGTTTAACCTATATATATCAAATCGTAACAATAGACCACAAGATTTCATATTTCAATACACATCCCATACATAGAGATAAAAATCATTCATATGGTGAACACCTGGTAACCGACAATAACAAGATGCATATATAAGAATATCCCCATCATTCCGGGACACCCTTCGGATATGATATAAATTTCGAAGTACTAAAGCATCCGGTACTTTGGATGGGGTTTGTTAGGCCCAATAGATCTATCTTTAGGATTCGCGTCAATTAGGGTTTCTGTTCCCTAATTCTTAGATTACCAGACTTAATAAAAAGGGGCATATTCGATTTCGATAATTCAACCATAGAATGTAGTTTCACGTACTTGTGTCTATTTTGTAAATCATTTATAAAACCTGCATGTATTCTCATCCCAAAAATATTAGATTTTAAAAGTGGGACTATAACTCACTTTCACAGATTTTTACTTCGTCGGGAAGTAAGACTTGGCCACTGTTGATTCACGAACCTATAACAATATATACATATATATTAAAGTATGTTCAAAATATATTTACAACACTTTTAATATATTTTGATGTTTTAAGTTTATTAAGTCAGCTGTCCTCGTTAGTAACCTATAACTAGTTGTCCACAGTTAGATGTACAGAAATAAATCGATAAATATTATCTTGAATCAATCCACGACCCAGTGTATACGTATCTCAGTATTGATCACAACTCAAACTATATATATTTTGGAATCAACCTCAACCCTGTATAGCTAACTCCAACATTCACATATAGAGTGTCTATGGTTGTTCCGAAATATATATAGATGTGTCGAAATGATAGGTCGAAACATTGTATACGTGTCTATGGTATCTCAAGATTACATAATATACAATACAAGTTTATTAAGTTATAGTTGGAATAGATTTGTTACTAATTTTCACGTAGCTAAAATGAGAAAAATTATCCAATCTTGTTTTACCCATAACTTCTTCATTTTAAATCCGTTTTGAGTGAATCAAATTGCTATGGTTTCATATTGAACTCTATTTTATGAATCTAAACAGAAAAAGTATAGGTTTATAGTCGGAAAAATAAGTTACAAGTCGTTTTTGTAAAGGTAGTCATTTCAGTCGAAAGAACGACGTCTAGATGACCATTTTAGAAAACATACTTCCACTTTGAGTTTAACCATAATTTTTGGATATAGTTTCATGTTCATAATAAAAATCATTTTCTCAGAATAACAACTTTTAAATCAAAGTTTATCATAGTTTTTAATTAACTAACCCAAAACAGCCCGCGGTGTTACTACGACGGCGTAAATCCGGTTTTACGGTGTTTTTCGTGTTTCCAGGTTTTAAATCATTAAGTTAGCATATCATATAGATATAGAACATGTGTTTAGTTGATTTTAAAAGTCAAGTTAGAAGGATTAACTTTTGTTTGCGAACAAGTTTAGAATTAACTAAACTATGTTCTAGTGATTACAAGTTTAAACCTTCAAATAAGATAGCTTTATATGTATGAATCGAATGATGTTATGAACATCATTACTACCTTAATTTCCTTGGATAAACCTACTGGAAAAGAGAAAAATGGATCTAGCTTCAATGGATCCTTGGATGGCTCGAAGTTCTTGAAGCAGAATCATGACACGAAAACAAGTTCAAGTAAGATCATCACTTGAAATAAGATTGTTATAGTTATAGAAATTGAACCAAAGTTTGAATATGATTATTACCTTGTATTAGAATGATAACCTACTGTAAGAAACAAAGATTTCTTGAGGTTGGATGATCACCTTACAAGATTGGAAGTGAGCTAGCAAACTTGAAAGTATTCTTGATTTTATGAAACTAGAACTTTTGGAATTTATGAAGAACACTTAGAACTTGAAGATAGAACTTGAGAGAGATCAATTAGATGAAGAAAATTGAAGAATGAAAGTGTTTGTAGGTGTTTTTGGTCGTTGGTGTATGGATTAGATATAAAGGATATGTAATTTTGTTTTCATGTAAATAAGTCATGAATGATTACTCATATTTTTGTAATTTTATGAGATATTTCATGCTAGTTGCCAAATGATGGTTCCCACATGTGTTAGGTGACTCACATGGGCTGCTAAGAGCTGATCTTTGGAGTGTATATACCAATAGTACATACATCTAAAAGCTGTGTATTGTACGAGTACGAATACGGGTGCATACGAGTAGAATTGTTGATGAAACTGAACGAGGATGTAATTGTAAGCATTTTTGTTAAGTAGAAGTATTTTGATAAGTGTCTTGAAGTCTTTCAAAAGTGTATGAATACATATTAAAACACTACATGTATATACATTTTAACTGAGTCGTTAAGTCATCGTTAGTCGTTACATGTAAATGTTGTTTTGAAACCTTTAGGTTAACGATCTTGTTAAATGTTGTTAACCCAATGTTTATAATATCAAAAGAGATTTTAAATTATTATATTATCATGATATTATGATGTACGAATATCTCTTAATATGATATATATACATTAAATGTCGTTACAACGATAATCGTTACATATATGTCTCGTTTCAAAATCATTAAGTTAGTAGTCTTGTTTTTACATATGTAGTTCATTGTTAATATACTTAATGATATGTTTACTTATCATAATATCATGTTAACTATATATATAACCATATATATGTCATCATATAGTTTTTACAAGTTTTAACGTTCGTGAATCACCGGTCAACTTGGGTGGTCAATTGTCTATATGAAACCTATTTCATTTAATCAAGTCTTAACAAGTTTGATTGCTTAACATGTTGGAAACATTTAATCATGTAAACATCAATCTCAATTAATATATATAAACATGGAAAAGTTCGGGTCACTACAGTACCTACCCGTTAAATAAATTTCGTCCCGAAATTTTTAAGCTGTTGAAGGTGTTGACGAATCTTCTGGAAATAGATGCGGGTATTTCTTCTTCATCTGATCTTCACGATCCCAGGTGAACTCGGGTCCTCTACGAGCATTCCATCGAACCTTAACAATTGGTATCTTGTTTTGCTTAAGTCTTTTAACCTCACGATCCATTATTTCGACGGGTTCTTCGATGAATTGAAGTTTTTCGTTGATTTGGATTTCATCTAACGAAATAGTGAGATCTTCTTTAGCAAAACATTTCTTCAAATTCGAGACGTGGAAAGTGTTATGTACAGCCGCGAGTTGTTGAGGTAACTCAAGTCGGTAAGCTACTGGTCCGACACGATCAATAATCTTGAATGGTCCAATATACCTTGGATTTAATTTCCCTCGTTTACCAAATCGAACAACGCCTTTCCAAGGTGAAACTTTAAGCATGACCATCTCTCCAATTTCAAATTCTATATCTTTTCTTTTAATGTCAGCGTAGCTCTTTTGTCGACTTTGGGCGGTTTTCAACCGTTGTTGAATTTGGATGATCTTCTCGGTAGTTTCTTGTATAATCTCCGGACCCGTAATCTGTCTATCCCCCACCTCACTCCAACAAATCGGAGACCTGCACTTTCTACCATAAAGTGCTTCAAACGGCGCCATCTCAATGCTTGAATGGTAGCTGTTGTTGTAGGAAAATTCTGCTAACGGTAGATGTCGATCCCAACTGTTTCCGAAATCAATAACACATGCTCGTAGCATGTCTTCAAGCGTTTGTATCGTCCTTTCGCTCTGCCCATCAGTTTGTGGATGATAGGCAGTACTCATGTCTAGACGAGTTCCTAATGCTTGCTGTAATGTCTGCCAGAATCTTGAAATAAATCTGCCATCCCTATCAGAGATAATAGAGATTGGTATTCCATGTCTGGAGACGACTTCCTTCAAATACAGTCGTGCTAACTTCTCCATCTTGTCATCTTCTCTTATTGGTAGGAAGTGTGCTGATTTGGTGAGACGATCAACTATTACCCAAATAGTATCAAAACCACTTGCAGTCCTTGGCAATTTAGTGATGAAATCCATGGTAATGTTTTCCCATTTCCATTCCGGGATTTCGGGTTGTTGAAGTAGACCTGATGGTTTCTGATGCTCAGCTTTGACCTTAGAACACGTCAAACATTCTCCTACGTATTTAGCAACATCGGCTTTCATACCCGGCCACCAAAAATGTTTCTTGAGATCCTTGTACATCTTTCCCGTTCCAGGATGTATTGAGTACCTGGTTTTATGAGCTTCTCTAAGTACCATTTCTCTCATATCTCCAAATTTTGGTACCCAAATCCTTTCAGCCCTATACCGGGTTCCGTCTTCCCGAATATTAAGATGCTTCTCCGATCCTTTGGGTATTTCATCCTTTAAATTTCCCTCTTTTAAAACTCCTTGTTGCGCCTCCTTTATTTGAGTAGTAATGTTATTATGAATCATTATATTCATAGATTTTACTCGAATGGGTTCTCTATCCTTCCTGCTCAAGGCATCGGCTACCACATTTGCCTTCCCCGGGTGGTAACGAATCTCAAAATCGTAATCATTCAATAATTCAATCCACCTACGCTGCCTCATATTCAGTTGTTTCTGATTAAATATGTGTTGAAGACTTTTGTGGTCGGTATATATAATACTTTTGACCCCATATAAGTAGTGCCTCCAAGTCTTTAATGCAAAAACAACCGCGCCTAATTCCAAATCATGCGTCGTATAATTTTGTTCGTGAATCTTCAATTGTCTAGACGCATAAGCAATCACCTTCGTTCGTTGCATTAATACACAACCGAGACCTTGCTTTGATGCATCACAATAAATCACAAAATCATCATTCCCTTCAGGCAATGACAATATAGGTGTCGTAGTTAGCTTTTTCTTCAATAACTGAAACGCTTTCTCTTGTTCATCATTCCATTCAAATTTCTTCCCTTTATGCGTTAATGCAGTCAAGGGTTTTGCTATTCTGGAAAAGTCTTGGATGAACCTTCTCTAGTAACCAGCTAGTCCTAAAAACTGGCGTATGTGTTTCGGAGTTTTCGGGGTTTCCCACTTTTCAACAGTTTCTATCTTTGCCGGATCCACCTTAATACCTTCTTTGTTCACTATGTGACCGAGGAATTGAACTTCTTCCAACCAAAATGCACACTTTGAAAACTTAGCGTACAATTCTTCCTTCCTCAATACTTCTAACACCTTTCTTAAATGTTCACCGTGTTCTTGGTCATTCTTTGAGTAAATAAGTATGTCATCAATGAAAACAATGACAAACTTGTCAAGGTATGGTCCACACACTCGGTTCATAAGGTCCATGAACACAGCTGGTGCATTAGTTAAACCAAACGGCATGACCATAAACTCGTAATGACCGTAACGTGTTCTGAAAGCAGTCTTTGGAATATCATCTTCTTTCACCCGCATTTGATGATACCCGGAACGTAAGTCAATCTTTGAATAAATAGACGAGCCTTGTAGTTGATCAAATAAGTCGTCGATTCTCGGTAGTGGATAGCGGTTCTTAATGGTAAGTTTGTTCAACTCTCGGTAGTCGATACACAACCTGAATGTACCATCTTTCTTCCTGACAAACAAAACAGGAGCTCCCCACGGTGATGTGCTTGGTCGAATGAAACCACGCTCTAAAAGTTCTTGTAATTGGCTTTGCAGTTCTTTCATCTCGCTGGGTGCTAGTCTGTAAGGAGCACGAGCTATTGGTGCAGCTCCTGGTACAAGATCTATTTGAAATTCAACGGATCGATGTGGGGGTAATCCCGGTAATTCTTTCGGAAATACATCGGGAAATTCTTTTGCGATGGGAACATCATTGATGCCCTTTTCTTCAGTTTGTACTTTCTCGACGTGTGCTAGAACAGCATAGCAACCTTTTCTTATTAGTTTTTGTGCCTTCAAATTACTAATAAGATGTAGCTTCGTGTTGCCCTTTTCTCCGTACACCATTAAGGGTTTTCCTTTTTCTCGTATAATGCGAATTGCATTTTTGTAACAAACGATCTCCGCTTTCACTTCTTTCAACCAGTCCATACCGATTATCACATCAAAACTCCCTAACTCTACTGGTATCAAATCAATCTTAAATGTTTCGCTAACCAGTTTAATTTCTCGATTCCGACATATATTATCTGCTGAAATTAATTTACCATTTGCTAATTCGAGTAAAAATTTACTATCCAAAGGCGTCAATGGACAACTTAATTTAGCACAAAAATCTCTACTCATATAGCTTCTATCCGCACCCGAATCAAATAAAACGTAAGCAGATTTATTGTCAATAAGAAACGTACCCGTAACAAGCTCCGGGTCTTCCTGTGCCTCTACCGCATTAATATTGAAAACTCTTCCACGGCCTTGTCCATTCGTGTTCTCCTAGTTCGGGCAATTTCTAATAATGTGGCCTGGTTTTCCACATTTATAACAAACTACATTGGCATAACTTGCTCCGACACTACTTGCTCCGCCATTACTCGTTCCGACACCATTTGTTCCTTTCGTTCTATTAACCCCTGGTCCGTAGACCTCACACTTCGCCGCGCTATGACCATTTCTTTTACACTTGTTGCAAAATTTGGTGCAGAACCCCGAGTGATTCTTTTCACACCTTTGGCATAGTTGCTTCTGATTGTTGTTGTTGTTGCGGTTATTATTGTTGTTGGGATGATTGTTGTAGTTGCTGTTGTTGTTGTTGTTGTTGTTGTTGGGCCGTTTGTTGTAGTTGCGATTGATGTTGCGATTGTTGGGATAATTGTTGCGATTATTGTTGTAATTGCTGTTGTTGTTGTATTGGTGATTCTTATCACCGTTTTCCTCCAACTTTCTTTTGACTTGCTTCACATTGGCCTCTTCAGCAGTCTGTTCTTTAATTCTTTCTTCAATCTGGTTCACTAGTTTGTGAGCCATTCTACATGCCTGTTGTATGGAGGCGGGCTCGTGTGAACTTATATCTTCTTGGATTCTTTCCGGTAATCCTTTCACAAACGCGTCGATCTTCTCTTCCTCGTCTTCGAATGCTCCCGGACACAATAGGCACAATTCTGTGAATCGTCTTTCGTACGTGGTAATATCAAATCCTTGGGTTCGTAACCCTCTAAGTTCTGTCTTGAGCTTATTGACCTCGGTTCTGGGACGGTACTTCTCGTTCATCAAGTGCTTGAATGCTGACCACGGTAGTGCGTACGCATCGTCTTGTCCCACTTGCTCTAGATAGGTATTCCACCATGTTAACGCAGAACCTGTGAAGGTATGCGTAGCGTACTTCACTTTGTCCTCTTCAGTACACTTACTTATGGCAAACACCGATTCAACCTTCTCGGTCCACCGTTTCAATCCGATCGGTCCTTCGGTTCCATCAAATTCCAAAGGTTTGCAGGCAGTGAATTCTTTGTAGGTGCATCCTACACGATTTCCTGTACTGCTAGATCCAAGGTTATTGTTGGTATGTAGCGCAGCCTGTACTGCGGCTATGTTTGAAGCTAGAAAAGTACGGAATTCCTCTTCATTCATATTCACGGTGTGTCGAGTAGTCGGTGCCATTTCCTTCAAAATAGTTAAATGGAACAAGTTAATCATACAGAATATTAAGAGTAGTTAATAGTATTTCGTAGCATAATATGAACTCATTTATAAAAGCTTTTTCTTCATATTAGCGTTTTATAAGTTTAAATTCGGGTAGTACCTACCCGTTAAGTTCATACTTAGTAGCTAATATACAATTCAACTACTACAATTCTATATGAAAAACTGATTGTAATAATATTTCGCGTTCAAACTTTTATACAATATTTTACAAACTTACAATACCGCTTATTTTACATAAAGCATGAAATATAGCACACAATAACTTTGATACAAGATAGTTGTGAAGATAATTCTAGCTAGTACACAAGTCGTTCAGCAAAGGCAATAAAGACACGTAATTCATACGTCCAGAAACAAGTCATGCATTCTGGTTTTACTAGGACTACTTCCCATCCTTGGTCTTGTGCAACATAACCGTTATGGCCGTTGATAAGACAGCGTGTTGTAACGTCGTCAAAGGGACGAGGGTTACGTAATGTCCAACAGTCCCGTAATAATCTAAAAACCTCATTTCTTACCCCAATTACCGACTCCGTCACTTGTGGAAATGTTTTGTTTAATAGTTGTAGCCCGATGTTCTTGTTCTCACTTTGGTGAGAAGCGAACATTACTAATCCGTAAGCATAACATGCTTCTTTATGTTGCATGTTAGCCGCTTTTTCTAAATCACGAAGTCCAATATTCGAATATATTGAGTCAAAATAATTTCTTAACCCGTTGCGTAAAATAGCATTTGGGTTCCCCGCAATATATGCGTCAAAGTAAACACATCGTAACTTATGGGTTTCCCAATGTGATATCCCCCATCTTTCAAACGAAAGTCTCTTATAAACCAAGACATTCTTGGAACGTTCTTCGAATGTCTTACAAACTGATCTCGCCTTAAATAGTTGTGCCGAGGAATTCTGGCCGACTCTAGACAAGATTTCATCAATCATGTCTCCGGGTAGGTCTCTTAAAATATTGGGTTGTCTATCCATTTTGTGTTTTTAAACTGTAAAATAGACAAGAGTTAGATTCATAAAAAAATACTTATTAATACAAGCAATTTTTACATATATCATAAAGCATACGAACACTATATTACATATATTACACCACACGAATACAACTATCTTATTCCGACTCGCTCGTTTCTTCTTCTTCGGTTTTGGTTCGTTTTGCCAAGTTTCTAGGGATATATGATGTTCCCCTAATACGAGCCGTCGTTGTCCACATTGGTTTAGAAAATCTGGTGGTTTAGAGGTTCCCGGGTCATTGTTACAACTTAAGGACTTCGGGCGTTGACGATACATATAAAGTTCATCGGGGTTGGAATTAGATTTCTCTATTTTTATGCCCTTTCCCTTATTATTTTCTTTTGCCTTTTTAAATTCAGTTGGGGTAATTTCTATAACATCATCGGAATTCTCGTCGGAATCCGATTCATCGGAGAATTGGTAATCCTCCCAATATTTTGCTTCCTTGGCGGAAACACCATTGACCATAATTAACCTTGGTCGGTTGGTTGAGGATTTTCTTTTACTTAACCGTTTTATTATTTCCCCCACCGGTTCTATTTCTTCATCCGGTTCTGATTCTTCTTCCGGTTCCGATTCTTCTTCCGGTTCCGACTCTTCTTCCGGTTCCTCTTCGGGAACTTGTGAATCAGTCCACGAATCATTCCAATTTACATTTGATTCTTCATTATTATTAGGTGAGTCAATGGGACTTGTTCTAGAGGTAGACATCTATCACATAATATCAAACGCGTTAAGAGATTAATATATCACATAATATTCACATGTTAAAAATATATAGTTTCCAACAAAATTTGTTAAGCAATCATTTTTCAAGTAAACACGGTCGAAGTCCAGACTCACTAATGCATCCTAACAAACTCGATAAGACACACTAATGAAAAATTCTGGTTCTCTAAGACCAACGCTCGGATACCAACTGAAATGTCCCGTTCTTATTGATTAAAAACGTTCCATATTAATTGATTTCGTTGCGAGGTTTTGACCTCTATATGAGACGTTTTTCAAAGACTGCATTCATTTTTAAAACAAACCATAACCTTTATTTCATAAATAAAGGTTTAAAAAGCTTTACGTAGATTATCAAATAATGATAATCTAAAATATCCTGTTTACACACGACCATTACATAATGGTTTACAATACAAATATGTTACATCGAAATCAGTTTCTTGAATGCAGTTTTTACACAATATCATACAAACATGGACTCCAAATCTTGTCCTTATTTTAGTATGCAACAGCGGAAGCTCTTAATATTCACCTGAGAATAAACATGCTTTAAACGTCAACAAAAATGTTGGTGAGTTATAGGTTTAACCTATATATATCAAATCGTAACAATAGACCACAAGATTTCATATTTCAATACACATCCCATACATAGAGATAAAAATCATTCATATGGTGAACACCTGGTAACCGACAATAACAAGATGCATATATAAGAATATCCCCATCATTCCGGGACACCCTTCGGATATGATATAAATTTCGAAGTACTAAAGCATCCGGTACTTTGGATGGGGTTTGTTAGGCCCAATAGATCTATCTTTAGGATTCGCGTCAATTAGGGTTTCTGTTCCCTAATTCTTAGATTACCAGACTTAATAAAAAGGGGCATATTCGATTTCGATAATTCAACCATAGAATGTAGTTTCACGTACTTGTGTCTATTTTGTAAATCATTTATAAAACCTGCATGTATTCTCATCCCAAAAATATTAGATTTTAAAAGTGGGACTATAACTCACTTTCACAGATTTTTACTTCGTCGGGAAGTAAGACTTGGCCACTGTTGATTCACGAACCTATAACAATATATACATATATATTAAAGTATGTTCAAAATATATTTACAACACTTTTAATATATTTTGATGTTTTAAGTTTATTAAGTCAGCTGTCCTCGTTAGTAACCTATAACTAGTTGTCCACAGTTAGATGTACAGAAATAAATCGATAAATATTATCTTGAATCAATCCACGACCCAGTGTATACGTATCTCAGTATTGATCACAACTCAAACTATATATATTTTGGAATCAACCTCAACCCTGTATAGCTAACTCCAACATTCACATATAGAGTGTCTATGGTTGTTCCGAAATATATATAGATGTGTCGAAATGATAGGTCGAAACATTGTATACGTGTCTATGGTATCTCAAGATTACATAATATACAATACAAGTTTATTAAGTTATAGTTGGAATAGATTTGTTACTAATTTTCACGTAGCTAAAATGAGAAAAATTATCCAATCTTGTTTTACCCATAACTTCTTCATTTTAAATCCGTTTTGAGTGAATCAAATTGCTATGGTTTCATATTGAACTCTATTTTATGAATCTAAACAGAAAAAGTATAGGTTTATAGTCGGAAAAATAAGTTACAAGTCGTTTTTGTAAAGGTAGTCATTTCAGTCGAAAGAACGACGTCTAGATGACCATTTTAGAAAACATACTTCCACTTTGAGTTTAACCATAATTTTTGGATATAGTTTCATGTTCATAATAAAAATCATTTTCTCAGAATAACAACTTTTAAATCAAAGTTTATCATAGTTTTTAATTAACTAACCCAAAACAGCCCGCGGTGTTACTACGACGGCGTAAATCCGGTTTTACGGTGTTTTTCGTGTTTCCAGGTTTTAAATCATTAAGTTAGCATATCATATAGATATAGAACATGTGTTTAGTTGATTTTAAAAGTCAAGTTAGAAGGATTAACTTTTGTTTGCGAACAAGTTTAGAATTAACTAAACTATGTTCTAGTGATTACAAGTTTAAACCTTCAAATAAGATAGCTTTATATGTATGAATCGAATGATGTTATGAACATCATTACTACCTTAATTTCCTTGGATAAACCTACTGGAAAATAGAAAAATGGATCTAGCTTCAATGGATCCTTGGATGGCTCGAAGTTCTTGAAGCAGAATCATGACACGAAAACAAGTTCAAGTAAGATCATCACTTGAAATAAGATTGTTATAGTTATAGAAATTGAACCAAAGTTTGAATATGATTATTACCTTGTATTAGAATGATAACCTACTGTAAGAAACAAAGATTTCTTGAGGTTGGATGATCACCTTACAAGATTGGAAGTGAGCTAGCAAACTTGAAAGTATTCTTGATTTTATGAAACTAGAACTTTTGGAATTTATGAAGAACACTTAGAACTTGAAGATAGAACTTGAGAGAGATCAATTAGATGAAGAAAATTGAAGAATGAAAGTGTTTGTAGGTGTTTTTGGTCGTTGGTGTATGGATTAGATATAAAGGATATGTAATTTTGTTTTCATGTAAATAAGTCATGAATGATTACTCATATTTTTGTAATTTTATGAGATATTTCATGCTAGTTGCCAAATGATGGTTCCCACATGTGTTAGGTGACTCACATGGGCTGCTAAGAGCTGATCTTTGGAGTGTATATACCAATAGTACATACATCTAAAAGCTATGTATTGTACGAGTACGAATACGGGTGCATACGAGTAGAATTGTTGATGAAACTGAACGAGGATGTAATTGTAAGCATTTTTGTTAAGTAGAAGTATTTTGATAAGTGTCTTGAAGTCTTTCAAAAGTGTATGAATACATATTAAAACACTACATGTATATACATTTTAACTGAGTCGTTAAGTCATCGTTAGTCGTTACATGTAAATGTTGTTTTGAAACCTTTAGGTTAACGATCTTGTTAAATGTTGTTAACCCAATGTTTATAATATCAAAAGAGATTTTAAATTATTATATTATCATGATATTATGATGTACGAATATCTCTTAATATGATATATATACATTAAATGTCGTTACAACGATAATCGTTACATATATGTCTCGTTTCAAAATCATTAAGTTAGTAGTCTTGTTTTTACATATGTAGTTCATTGTTAATATACTTAATGATATGTTTACTTATCATAATATCATGTTAACTATATATATAACCATATATATGTCATCATATAGTTTTTACAAGTTTTAACGTTCGTGAATCACCGGTCAACTTGGGTGGTCAATTGTCTATATGAAACCTATTTCAATTAATCAAGTCTTAACAAGTTTGATTGCTTAACATGTTGGAAACATTTAATCATGTAAACATCAATCTCAATTAATATATATAAACATGGAAAAGTTCGGGTCACTACACTCGGGCGAGAGCACTACCAGGATGGGTGACCTCCTGGGAAAGTGCTTCTCGTGTGTGGTCGCCAAGAAAAAAATCCGTGCGCCTGTGGGCAAAGCGGACAATATTGTGGTCAAGTAAAGCTGGGTGTTTCAGAATGGTATCCGAGCGTTGGTCTTAGAGAACCAGAAAATTTGCATTAGTGTGTCTTATCGAGTTTGTTAGGATGCATTAGTGAGTCTGGACTTCGACCGTGTTTTCTTTAAAAATGATTGCTTAACATTTTTGTTGGAAACTATATATTTTTAACATATGAATATTATGTGATATATTAATCTCTTAACGTGTTTGATATTATGTGATAGATGTCTACCTCTAGAACAAGTCCCATTGACTCACCTAATAATAATGAAGAGTCAAATGTAAATTGGAATGATTCGTGGACTGATTCACAAGTTCCCAAAGAGGAACCGGAAGAAGAGTCGGAACCGGAAGAAGAATCGGAACCGGAAGAAGAAATAGAACCGGTGGGGGAAATAATAAAACGGTTAAGTAAAAGAGAATCCTCAACCAACCGACCAAGGTTAATTATGGTCAATGGTGTTTCCGCCAAGGAAGCAAAATATTGGGAGGATTACCAATTCTCCGATGAATCGGATTCCGACAAGAATTCCGATGATGTTAAAGAAATTACCCCAACTGAATTTAAAAAGGCAAAAGAAAATAATAAGGTAAAGGGCATAAAAATAGAGAAATCTAATTCCAACCCCGATGAACTTTATATGTATCGTCAACCCCCGAAGTCCTTAAGTTGTAACAATGACCCGGGAACCTCTAAACCACCAGGTTTTTGTAAACCAATGTGGACAACGACGGCTCGTATTAGGGGAACATCATATATCCCTAGAAACTTGGCAAAACGAACCAAAACCGAACAAGAAGAAACGAGCGAGTCGGAATAAGATAGTTGTATTCGTGTGGTGTAATATATGTAATATAATGTGCTTATGCTTTATGATATATGTAAAAATTGCTTGTATTAATAAGTATTTTTTTTATGAATCTAACTCTTGTCTATTTTACAGTATAAAAACACAAAATAGATAGACAACCCAATATTTTAAGAGACCTACCCGGAGACATGATTGATGAAATCTTGTCTAGAGTCGGTCAGAATTCCTCGGCACAACTATTTAAGGCGAGATCAGTTTGTAAGACATTCGAAGAACGTTCCAAGAATGCCTTGGTTTATAAAAGGCTTTCGTTCGAAAGATGGGGGATATCACATTGGGAAATCCATAAGTTACGATGTGTTTACTTTGACGCATATATTGCGGGGAACCCAAATGATATTTTACGCAACGGGTTAAGAAATTATTTTGACTCAGTATATCCGAATATAGGACTTCGTGATTTAGAAAAAGTGGCTAACATGCAACATAAAGAAGCATGTTATGCTTACGGGTTAGTAATGTTCGTTTCTCACCAAAGTGAGAACAAGAACATCGTGCTACAACTATTAAACAAAACGTTCCCACAAGTGACGGAGTCGGTAATTGGGGTAAGAAATGAGGTTTTTAGGTTATTACGAGACTGTTGGTCATTACGTAACCCTCGTCCCTTTGACGACGTTACAACACGCTATCTTATCAACGGCTATAACGGTTATGTTCCACAAGACCAAGGATGGGAAGTAGTCCTAGTAAAACCAGAATGCATGACTTGTTTCTGGACGTATGAATTACGTGTCTTTATTGCCTTTGCTGAACGACTTGTGTACTAGCTAGAATTATCTTCACAACTATCTTGTATCAAAGTTATTGTGTGCTATATTTCATGCTTTATGTAAAATAAGCGGTATTGTAAGTTTGTAAAATATTGTATAAAAGTTTGAACGCGAAATATTATTACAATCAGTTTTTCATATAGAATTGTAGTAGTTGAATTGTATTTTAGCTACTAAGTATGAACTTAACGGGTAGGTACTACCCGAATTTAAACTTATAAAACGCTAATATGAAGAAATTTTTTTTATAAATGAGTTCATATTATGCTACGAAATACTATTAACTACTCTTAATATTCTGTATGATTAACTTGTTCCATTTGACTATTTTGAAGGAAATGGCACCGACTACTCGACACACCGTGAATATGAATGAAGAGCAATTCCGTACTTTTCTAGCTTCAAACATAGCCGCAGTACAGGCTGCGCTACATACCAACAATAACCTTGGATCTGGCAGTACAGGAAATCGTGTAGGATGCACCTACAAAGAATTCACTGCCTACAAACCTTTGGAATTTGATGGAACCGAAGGACCGATCGGATTGAAACGGTGGACCGAGAAGGTCGAATCGGTGTTTGCTATAAGTAAGTGTACTGAAGAGGACAAAGTGAAGTACGCTACGCATACCTTCACAGGTTTTGCATTAACATGGTGGAATACCTATCTAGAGCAAGTGGGACAAGATGATGCGTACGCACTACCGTGGTCAGCATTCAAGCACTTGATGAACGAGAAGTACCGTCCCAGAACCGAGGTCAATAAGCTCAAGACAGAACTTAGAGGGTTACGAACCCAAGGATTTGATATTACCACGTACGAAAGACGATTCACAGAATTGTGCCTATTGTGTCCGGGAGCATTCGAAGATGAGGAAGAGAAGATCGACGCGTTTGTGAAAGGATTACCGGAAAGAATCCAAGAAGATATAAGTTCACACGAGCCCGCCTCCATACAACAGGCATGTAGAATGGCTCACAAACTAGTGAACCAGATTGAAGAAAGAATTAAAGAACAGACTGCTGAAGAGGCCAATGTGAAGCAAGTCAAAAGAAAGTGGGAGGAAAACGGTGATAAGAATCACCAATACAATAACAACAGCAATTACAACAATAATCGCAACAATTATCCCAACAATCGCAACATCAATCGCAACTACAACAAACGGCCCAACAACAACAACAACAACAACAACAGCAACTACAACAATCATCCCAACAACAATAATAACCGCAACAACAACAACAACAACAATCAGAAGCAGCTATGCCAAAGGTGTGAAAAGTATCACTCGGGGTTCTGCACCAAATTTTGCAACAAGTGTAAAAGAAATGGTCATAGTGCGGCGAAGTGTGAGGTCTACGGACCAGGGGTTAATAGAACGAAAGGAACAAATGGTGTCAGAACGAGTAATGGCGGAGCAAGTAGTATCGGAGCAAGTTATGCCAATGTAGTTTGTTATAAATGTGGAAAACCGGGCCACATTATTAGAAATTGGCCGAACCAGGAGAAAACGAATGGACAAGGCCGCGGAAGAGTTTTCAATATTAATGCGGCAGAGGCACAGGAAGACCCGGAGCTTGTTACGGGTACATTTCTTATTGACAATAAATCTGCTTACGTTTTATTTGATTCGGGTGCGGATAGAAGCTATATGAGTAGAGATTTTTGTGCTAAATTAAGTTGTCCATTGACGCCTTTGGATAGTAAATTTTTACTCGAATTAGCAAATGGTAAATTAATTTCAGCAGATAATATATGTCGGAATCGAGAAATTAAACTGGTTAGCAAAACATTTAAGATTGATTTGATACCAGTAGAATTAGGGAGTTTTGATGTGATAATCGGTATGGACTGGTTGAAAGAAGTGAGAGCAGAGATCATTTGTAACAAAAATGCAATTTGCATTATACGAGAAAAAGGAAAACCCTTAATGGTGTACGGAGAAAAGGGCAACACGAAGCTACATATTATTAGTAATTTGAAGGCACAAAAACTAATAAGAAAAGGTTGCTATGCTGTTCTAGCACACGTCGAGAAAGTACAAACTGAAGAAAAGAGCATCAATGATGTTCCCATTGCAAAAGAATTTCCCGATGTATTTCCGAAAGAATTACCGGGATTACCCCCCCAGCGATCCGTTGAATTTCAAATAGATCTTGTACCAGGAGCTGCACCAATAGCTCGTGCTCCTTACAGACTCGCACCCAGCGAGATGAAAGAACTGCAAAGCCAATTACAAGAACTTTTAGAGCGTGGTTTCATTCGACCAAGCACATCACCGTGGAGAGCTCCTGTTTTGTTTGTCAAGAAGAAAGATGGTACATTCAGGTTGTGTATCGACTACCGAGAGTTGAACAAACTTACCATCAAGAACCGCTACCCACTACCGAGAATCGACGACTTATTTGATCAACTACAAGGCTCGTCTGTTTATTCAAAGATTGACTTAATTTTCGGGTATCATCAAATGCGGGTGAAAGAAGATGATATTCCAAAGACTGCTTTCAGAACACGTTACTGTCATTACGAGTTTATGGTCATGCCGTTTGGTTTAACTAATGCACCAGCTGTATTCATGGACCTTATGAACCGAGTGTGTGGACCATACCTTGACAAGTTTGTCATTGTTTTCATTGATGACATACTTATTTACTCAAAGAATGACCAAGAACACGGTGAACATTTGAGAAAGGTGTTAGAAGTATTGAGGAAGGAAGAATTGTACGCTAAGTTTTCAAAGTGCGCATTTTGGTTGGAAGAACTTCAATTCCTCGGTCACATAGTGAACAAAGAAGGTATTAAGGTGGATCCGGCA
The DNA here is from genome assembly GCF_046630445.1 of Rutidosis leptorrhynchoides. NCBI lineage: Eukaryota > Viridiplantae > Streptophyta > Magnoliopsida > Asterales > Asteraceae > Rutidosis > Rutidosis leptorrhynchoides. Next base: position 245,993,053 of record NC_092343.1, read on the forward strand.
AAGATAGAAACTGTTGAAAAGTGGGAAACCCCGAAAACTCCGAAACACATACGCCAGTTTTTAGGACTAGCTGGTTACTACAGAAGGTTCATCCAAGACTTTTCCAGAATAGCAAAACCCTTGACTGCATTAACGCATAAAGGGAAGAAATTTGAATGGAAGGATGAACAAGAGAAAGTGTTCCAGTTATTGAAGAAAAAACTAACTACGGCACCTATATTGTCATTGCCTGAAGGGAATGATGATTTTGTGATTTATTGTGACGCATCAAAGCAAGGTCTCGGTTGTGTATTAATGCAACGAACGAAGGTGATTGCTTATGCGTCTAGACAATTGAAGATTCACGAACAAAATTATACGACGCATGATTTGGAATTAGGCGCGGTTGTTTTTGCATTAAAGACTTGGAGGCACTACTTATATGGGGTCAAAAGTATTATATATACCGACCACAAAAGTCTTCAACACATATTTAATCAGAAACAACTGAATATGAGGCAGCGTAGGTGGATTGAATTATTGAATGATTACGACTTTGAGATTCGTTACCACCCGGGGAAGGCAAATGTGGTAGCCGATGCCTTGAGCAGGAAGGACAGAGAACCCATTCGAGTAAAATCTATGAATATAATGATTCATAATAACCTTACTACTCAAATAAAGGAGGCGCAACAAGGAGTTTTAAAAGAGAGAAATTTAAAGGATGAAATACCCAAAGGATCAGAGAAACATCTTAATATTCGGGAAGACGGAACCCGGTATAGGGCTGAAAGGATTTGGGTACCAAAATTTAGAGATATGAGAGAAATGGTACTTAGAGAAGCTCATAAAACCAGATACTCAATACATCCTGGAACGGGGAAGATGTACAAGGATCTCAGGAAATATTTTTGGTGGCCGGGTATGAAAGCTGATGTTGCTAAATACGTAGGAGAATGTTTGACGTGTTCTAAGGTCAAAGCTGAGCATCAGAAACCATCAGGTCTACTTCAACAACCCGAAATCCCGGAATGGAAATGGGAAAACATTACCATAGATTTCATCACTAAATTGCCAAGGACTGCAAGTGGTTTTGATACTATTTGGGTAATAGTTGATCGTCTCACCAAATCAGCACATTTCCTGCCAATAAGAGAAGATGACAAGATGGAGAAGTTAGCACGACTGTATTTGAAGGAAGTCGTCTCCAGACATGGAATACCAATCTCTATTATCTCTGATAGGGATGGCAGATTTATTTCAAGATTCTGGCAGACATTACAGCAAGCATTAGGAACTCGTCTAGACATGAGTACTGCCTATCATCCACAAACTGATGGGCAGAGCGAAAGGACGATACAAACGCTTGAAGACATGCTACGAGCATGTGTTATTGATTTCGGAAACAGTTGGGATCGACATCTACCGTTAGCAGAATTTTCCTACACCAACAGCTACCATTCAAGCATTGAGATGGCACCGTTTGAAGCACTTTATGGTAGAAAGTGCAGGTCTCCGATTTTTTGGAGTGAAGTGGGGGATAGACAGATTACGGGTCCGAAGATTATACAAGAAACTACCGAGAAGATCATCCAAATTCAACAACTGTTGAAAATCGCCCAAAGTCGACAAAAGAGCTACGCTGACATTAAAAGAAAAGATATAGAATTTGAAATTGGAGAGATGGTCATGCTTAAAGTTGCACCTTGGAAAGGCGTTGTTCGATTTGGTAAACGAGGGAAATTAAATCCAAGGTATATTGGACCATTCAAGATTATTGATCGTGTCGGACCAGTAGCTTACCGACTTGAGTTACCTCAACAACTCGCGGCTGTACATAACACTTTCCACGTCTCGAATTTGAAGAAATGTTTTGCTAAAGAAGATCTCACTATTCCGTTAGATGAAATCCAAATCAACGAAAAAACTCCAATTCATTGAAGAACCCGTCGAAATAATGGATCGTGAGGTTAAAAGACTTAAGCAAAACAAGATACCAATTGTTAAGGTTCGATGGAATGCTCGTAGAGGACCTGAGTTCACCTGGGAGCGTGAAGATCAGATGAAGAAGAAATACCCGCATCTATTTCCAGAAGATTCGTCAACACCTTCAACAGCTTAAAATTTCGGGACGAAATTTATTTAACGGGTAGGTACTGTAGTGACCCGAACTTTTCCATGTTTATATATATTAATTGAGATTGATATTTACATGATTAAATGTTTCCAACATGTTAAGCAATCAAACTTGTTAAGACTTGATTAATTGAAATATGTTTCATATAGACAATTGACCACCCAAGTTGACCGGCGATTCACGAACGTTAAAACTTGTAAAAACGACATGACGATATATATATGGATATACATATGGTTAACATGAGATTATGATAAGTAAGTATCTCCATAAGTATATTAACAATGAGTTATATACATATAAACAAGACTACTAACTTAAGGATTTCGAAACGAGACATATATGTAACAATTATCGTTGTAACGACATTTAAATGTATATATATCATATTAAGATATATTAATATATCATAATATCATGATAATATAATAATTTAACATCTCATTAGATATAATAAACAATGGGTTAACAATATTAATTGAGATCGTTAACTTAAAGGTTTCAAAACAACACTTACGTGTAACGACTAACGATGACTTAACGACTCAGTTAAAATGTATATACATGTAGTGTATTTTGTAACGTCCTCCCAATAGGGTCTGGAAGAAACGTTACTAATATCAAATAAACCAACATATTATAATACGAGAACAATACTAAATGAGAAAATTTAACTTTATTGAGTACGCAGCGGAAAATGAAATGTCGTTACAATAATGGAAATAACGATAAAGTAATTGTTCATATGCAGAAGTAATAAATGCTATATCTCTTGATCCTAAGTCCAAGTAGCATCACATAAGTAGTAGATAAGAAAGCTTGAATCAAACAGCACCTGAGACAAAACATGCTAAAGTGTCAACCAAAAAGGTTGAGTGAAGTTCATAGGTTTAACAAAAGTAGTTATCGTTGTTTTTAGACCACAAGATTTAGTTGTAAAGTTGATCTCCCGCAGGATCAAAAAGTATATCTCGCAGATCCAAAAGTAGTACTGATTCGTGATATTTTAGACTAAACGTTTGTTTTGTTGCCCCGATGATAAGTTGGCAGTACCTTATCACCATGTTTAAATCATTATTAAGTAATACAAAGACATCACGGTCAAATGTATCGGGGACGTTACTCCCGATAGGCCTACCCCCAATAATTAAGAATGTCTTATCCTGAAAGCAATTAAAAAATATCACTGTGGGGTCTTAGTAGCATAAGCTAGTCATAGTACAGTTTAGGTTCATACTTGTGTCTAAGTTGTTTAAAGTATAAAAGCAGCATGTGTCTCACCCCAGTAAGTATAAAAAGTGCTATAGCAATAAGAGTGAGGCTATGAAAGTCACCTTAGTAAGTAGAGAGAGAGTTATTCCTCGGAATAAAGAGTTGAACGAGTGAGCAGGAAAGTCAACCTATTGACATTTAAGAGTAGTTTAGTGTTTTGCCCATGTTTAAGTTTAAGTATGTGTTTAAGTATAGTTTGTTTTACTAAGTTTCTATTCCTAGTAAGTTACTATTTTTATAAAGTTTCCATTTTTAGAAAGTTTCTTATTTTACTAAGTTTCTATGACTAGAGAGTTTCTACTTTTATGAGTGTTTTTCATTTTAGGATACTTGCCGTATTAGATAAGCTTCCAATCACCCCTTTCCCTTCGAATGGCTAATTTAGATCTAGGGGCTTGAGCCATAGGACCCTTTAAATCGGAAATCCAAACCCTATGCCTAGAATCTCGTAGAAACCATTCGTCAAGAAAGTTCGAAGATCTATACATCTCTAATACATATCCCAAAATGTTTTTGTGCTACAATATAAGTAGTAGGTTATAGGTGCTAGTAATAGTAATAGTGTATACATGTTAAGTACTAGTATAAGTAGTATTAGGGTTTAAGGTTTTAATATGTATATGTATATAAAATTCGTATATATACATAAAAATATTTTTTTTTTACATGTATATATGTATATATAAATCTAGGAGTGTTTATGTATATACTTATGAATAACAAGTTTATAATATGAATATGAATTAACAAAGATTAAAGTTTATGTAAATAGTTTAGGGTTTATGTTATACCTTTGAAGATTCAAGATAATTAACAAAGAAAAGATGAACACGATGAAGATGGAAGATCAAAGCCTTAAAAATCTTGAAGAACTCCTTGAAGATTCTTGAAGAACACGAAGAACAAGCTTGAAGATCCGAATACCACAAGAGAGGGAGAGGGAGAGATTGTTTTTGAGAGAGGATTTTGGTGTGATTTGTGAATGAGAAACTAGGAGTCTAGGAGTGTTTATATAGTGCAAGTATTAGGGTGTTAGTCAACATAAGGATGTTCTAATTAATGATTTTATTTTGTTTTATAATTTTTAGTCAACAAAAGGTGGTACTAGTTTATAATTAGTCAACATAAGGATGTACTAGTTTATACTTTATTTTTAGTCAACATAAGGATGTAATTGTTTAAGATTCTTTAGTCTCATTATTATTACTATATTATTATTATTATTATTATTATTATGTTTATGTTTATTATTATTTTTACATTTACTACATGATAAGTATTATTTTCTTTTTACTAATTCATGACTTGTATTTATTTTTATTTAGTTCCCAATTGTTTTATTATTTATATAAATGTCACTTTTTATTTATTACTTATAGATTAATAGTTATAAATAATATTATTGAAATGCATAAATTTTAATTAGCAGTGAGTGTCGAATAAAAGTTTATTATTTGGTCAACGTTAAATTGATTGTGTATATAACAACACTTAAATAATTAATACGTATAGTCAGACAGTAAACCCTAGGGTCATTTCAGTAATTTCAGAAGTCAAAAAGTGAGGGTTGTTATAGTACCTCCCCGTTAATAAAAACTTCGTCCCGAAGTTTTAGGTAGACTCCTCGGATGCATCAGCAGTTGAGAAGAGATGGGGATACTTCCGTTTCATATGGTCTTTGCGTTCCCAGGTATATTCGGGGCCTCTACACGAATTCCAATAGACTTTAATGATAGGTATGTTGCTTTTACGCGTTTGTTTGACCTCTCCTTTCATGATTTCTATAGGTTCTTCAACGAAGTGCATTTTATCATTAATGCGAAGATCATTCAAAATGATGATGTTATACAAGTCATTTCAGTAAATTGGATACATGAAATGTGTTATGAATGGTATTGAGCTCATTTAAAACCTTGAGCATTTTATGCCACAATATTAGGGCAGACAAACAGAGAGGAGTTCGTGAAAATCACAGTCATGAAATTTGATAGAGATCTTCATTGTTTACAACAAGAATATTTTAATGATGAATATAAGTTGAAAAATAAAGTTTTATCACTATTGAATAATATGCATAAAACGATTCGTTTATAGGAAGAGTATAAACGAAGCTATCATAAAAGAGTGAAATGAGAAAATTAAATGTTCGCCTTAACTTTTGACGTAGTCACGATTGATTTCCGGAATTCAAGGAATTAAAGGAAATCTTCGTAATCTATAAGATTTTATTCTCCGGTATTTACGAAATTTTGAGATTTGTTTGATTAAATGCGGTGATTTGCCTCGATTGATGTGTTTGGAATTTTGCTATAAATTAGCTTCTTCCGTTTCATTATCTTCACCACTTCTATACTTTCTTTCCCAATTCAAACTTCCAAAAGATTAAGAAAATGCTAAATCCAGTTCTGATCCTGGTTATTATATTGACCATCTATGCAGTCATTCTTCTTTTTCTTTTACCGCCAGAGGAATTTGTTTACTTCTTCTATGCTCTTGGGGTTATAGTGTTTTTAATTATCCCGTGTCTTTATATTGCTATACGCATTGATATACACGGTTTGTAATTTCGGAGTCGTTATCGGGCTTTATATTTTCCCTTATATGTCGGAGCTTTATGTTTTTGTTTCTTCTTCCCGACTTCAAGTCAAGCGAGTAATGGTCCAGAATTCATAGTGTTGGGATTTAACAAGTTTCATAATACTTAAAACCTTTTAAGAATCAAATAAAAGCGGAAGCATGTTCATATTATCATTTAAAACTTGTTAATCTTTAACCAATTAAAGTTAAATCCCAATTAGGATCAAGTTGTGATATATACTTACAAACTACAAGCAAGTAAAGAGATTATACCTACTCCAAGCTTGCCAATAAATGATGAAGATGATGAAGATGAATGGAGCTCCAAAATGTATGAAACCTCAAGTTGTAATACCCCAAGCTTATCACCAACACCTTGTACTTTGGTTAGGATTTGTTGACACTTGAATTAAGCTTCCAAAAACCAAACCATGAACCTCTTATCCCTCATAAAAGCCCACGGCCTACTGCAGCAGAAAAGGAACTTGTGCAGTTTTTTTTGGAGTGTATTTGATGTGTTTTTGCATGTATGTTCAAGTGTTTAAGTCTCCAAGAGGTCTTGGTACTTATCACATGGAATCTTTGAAGAGTAACACTTAAAATCTAGTAAAATAATAGCATGCTTGTGAAACTCCCATGCCACTTCCAAATATGTATTATAAAATAAGTTTTATAAAAGAGTTAATTTTTTATAAAACTATTTTATAAACTTCCATATTTATTTATGTACATTTTATTATATAAAACCCATTTATATAAAATGTAACATAAATTTATTAATTATTTAACCTATAAATAATTAAATCCAAATTATATAAATTATTCCATAATTTATATATATGCACATCAAATAATATTTCAGAAAACCGTTTTTCTTAAAGTTCAAGTGTCGCGTATTTATTTAACAATCCAACCGTTAAAATAAATACATATAAAGTGTTGGTAAGCTTGTTATTGGGTATGACCCGACTTGGATCATAACACATTAGCCACATTAATTTAATATGTCTCTCGGGCATACGAAGAACCTTCAATCTCCCACTTGCACGAGAAACATAAGAAATTAATGCAAGTGATAGATACCACCTAACGACCGTCCATCACCCCCAATATGTTATGACTTTGTGCCATTCAATAACATCATTCCTTTCGAGTTCCCATCTCAAATATGAATAGGTGAATCTTTTCATTACATCCTTTTGTCCTAGATGTCATGTTAAATCCAAGAGACACAGAGTGATCACTCTCCTTTAGATTTAACTTTATCAGGCCTTAGACATCTGACTCTCAACGAATAAGAGGGACAAATTCCATCTTGACTACATATGTCCTAGACACTACACCTTGTACCATACCTGAAGCCTCCCTTATGAGCTACCTTCTCAGAATAGCGAAGGAAAGAATCAAGGTACGATATTCAGTGAATATCTGAACCCAATATGTATCTCAGGTCAGAGGATACAATGATATTCTCCTTTACTCAAGATTACATGTGATCAACGACAAAAGCTCCATACAGTAAATCTTGAGAGCGGGTCTTCCAATATTTGTGTCCCACAAATATCTATGAACCTTGGTTGCAACCTTGCCCCACATTCACCATATAAATGTTAACCAATCCAAGTTCATAATAGTCTAGACCTCACACTTGTTCCCACAAATGTGATCAACTACGGAATTTAGAATAATAGTTTATTCATGGATAAAATATGCAAAATTGGAACATGACTCATAATTAAATTAATACCATAATTATATTAATGAGTTTGAACTAATTAGTTCTGTTACAATACATAAAATAGATCATTTCCAATCACTAGAATATCGAAGCCCTAATGCACAAACATGTCCCTCATGTTTTGGCCCATGTAAAAGCTTCGTGAGTGGATCCGCAACATTATGATCTGTGTGAACTTTGTGAATACATATCTTTCTCTTTTCAACCTCATCCCTGATGTAGTTGAATCTCCGCTCAATGTGACGAGTCTTTTGATGAGCACGAGGTTCCTTGATTTGAGCAATCGCACCCTCGTTGTCACAAAAGATCTCAAGAGGGTCCTGAATGGAAGGGACCACTCCTAAGTCGTCGATGAATTTCTTCATCCATGCAGCTTCCTGAGCTGCCAGTGAGGCGGCAATGTACTCCGACTCTGTAGTGGATAATGCAACAACATCCTGTTTTGAACTCTTCCAAGAGACTGCACCACCATTTAACATGAAGACATAACCGGATTGTGATCGAGAGTCATCTCGATCAGTTTGGAAACTCGCGTCCACGTAACCTTTTACGGCGAGTTCCTCCTCACCAGACCCATATATTAGAAACATATCCTTAGTTCTCCTAAGGTATTTCAATATACTTTTAACAGCAATCCAATGACTGTTTCCTGGATTATTCTAGTATCTACTTGTCAAGCTTAGAGCGCATGACACATCCGGTCTAGTACATATCATCGCATACATGATAGACCCAATAGCAGATGCGTATGGGACTTTCTTCATTCTCTCTTGTTCATCTTTCGTGGTAGGACACTGAGATGAACTGAGAACGGTTCCTCTTTGAATAGGTACCAAACCTTTCTTAGAGTTTTCCATCTTGAACCTTTTCAAGATTTTATCAATGTATGTACTTTGACTTAAACCTATCAATCTCTTGGATCTATTCCTATAGATCCCTATCCCCAATATGTATTGTGCGTCTCCAAGATCCTTAATGGAGAAGCAACTCTTTAGCCAAGTTTTGACTCCTTGCATTGTGGTAATATCATTCCCAAATAATAATATATCATCCACATATAGCACAAGGAACATTATAGAGCTCCCACTAGCCTTCTTGTATACACAAGCTTCATCACCATTTTTAATGAGGCCAAATTTCTTTGCCTCTTCATTAAAACGATGATTCCACATTCTAGATGCTTGTGTCAATCCGTAGATTGATTTCTTTAACTTGCATACCTTTTTAGGATTTTTCGGATCAACAAAACCTTCGGGCTGTACCATATAGACATCTTCCTCAAGATATCCATTTAGGAAAGCGGTTTTGACATCCATTTGCCATATTTCATAGTCATAGTGAGCAGCAATGGCAAATAATATCCTAATAGACTTTAGCATTGCCACTGGCGAGAAAGTTTCATCATAGTCAACCCCTTGAGTTTGAGTGAAACCTTTTGCTACAAGTCTAGCTTTGTATGTATCCAAGTTTCCATGTATGTCGGTTTTCTTCTTGAAAAGCCATTTGCAATCAACTAGCTTGGAGCTAGGAGGTTGCACTATAAGTTCCCAAACTTGGTTTTCATACATGGATTGCATCTCGGCGTTCATGGCTTCCTGCCATTTATCTTTATCAATCCTTGATAAAGCATCTTCGTAGTTTGTCGGTTCATCCAAATCAACCGTATAGCAACCATCCACGAGAAAACCATATCTCTCAGGAGGATTACTAATCCTACTAGATCTTCGAACGTATTGTGTACTTTGATCATCCACTTGATCATTTTCAACATCCTCATGTTGAGTACTAGTGTCAACCATTTGTGTATCATCAACTTGATCTTGTACCTCTACAAGATCTATTTTCCTTTCACCATCACCTTCCATAAGGAATTTGGTTTCAAGGAATTCCGCCTTTCGAGCAATAAATACACTTTGCTCGGTCAGATCATAGAAATAGTATCCCATATCATCCTTGGGATATCCTATGAAGATACACTTTGTGGATCGAGCATGCAACTTATTAGCAACATGACGCTTAGGATAAGCTTCACATCCCCATACTTTCAAGTATGAAAGAGAAGGAGGTTTTCCAAACCACATCTCATGAGGAGTTCGTTCCACTTTCTTGGTTGGGGTCATATTTAAAATACGAGGAGCTTAGACAATAACCCCAAAATGATAGAGGTAACGAGCTTCTTGCCATCATAGATCGAACCATATCCATTAGGGTTCGGTTCCTCCTTTCAGAAACTCCATTAAGTTGGGGTGTTCCGGGTGGAGTAAGTTGTGAGATGATCCCACAACTCCTAAGATGATCTTGGAAGGCATCGCTTAGGTATTCACCTCCTCTATCGGTACGAAGTACCTTAATTGTCTTATTGAGTTGATTTTGTACTTCGTTTTGATATTCTTTGAATGCTTCAAAAGTTTCATCCTTATGTCTTAACAAGTAGACATATCCGAAACGACTAAAGTCATCAATGAAAGTAACAAAGTATCTTTCACCATTCCTTGTCATGGGCTTAAAGGGTCCACACACATCCGAATGTATTAATCCCAATAAGTCTTTAGCCCTTTCGTAGGTCCCTTTGAAAGGTGCTTTAGTCATCTTGCCTTGTAAACAAGATTCACATACATCAAACGAATCCATTTCATTTGATTTCAAAAGTCCATTCTTTTGAAGTGTATGCATTCGGTTCTTGTTTATGTGACCAAGGCGACAATGCCATAAGTAGGAATCACTCAAATCCCTTTTGAGTTTCTTGGTGCTTGTATGGTACATTGAGCTACTAGATGATGTGTCATCATGAACCAATTCATAAATTCCATTTGAAGGCGAAGCCTTGAAATAGAACACATTATCTAAACAAACATGGATGTCATCATTAATAAAATTTACATTAAAACCACATTGTTTCAAACGAGAAATAGAAATAATGTTTCTACACAAATCCGGAGCATACAAAACATTTTCTAAAATAAGTTCCAATCCGCTTGGAAGCTTCAAAACAAAATCTCCTTGAGCTTTAACATGCACCTTTGCACCATTGCTCATATAGAGACTCGATGTTCCCACCATATGATCACTTCTTTCGAACCCCTGCAAAGAATTGCAAATATGAGTTCCACATCCCGTGTCTAATACCCATGTATTAGAAGAAGTAATATTAAGCTCAATATATACCATATATATATTACCTGAGGTTTGCCCCGCATCCCTCTTGTCCTTCAACTCCTTAAGATAGACCGGGCAATTTCGCTTCCAGTGACCCATTTCACCGCAACCGAAACACGGGTCTTCTTTGGGGTTTGCCTTCTCGGTGACCTTTTGCTTCTTGGCCTTGTTGATGGTTGGGGTAACCATCTTCCCCTTCCCTTTGCCTTGATAGGCGGGTCCTTTTCTCTTAGCCACCTTTGGCTTAGAGGTGTTACCTTTGGACCCACCTTGATCGATTGCTAACATGGGTAAAGCCCTTTTACCCATGCTAGTTTCCGCCGTTCTAAGCATACCGTGAAGCTCACCTATGCTCTTATCCATCCCATTCATATTGTAATTAATTACAAATTGATCAAACCTTTTTGATAGGGAATTAAGGATAAGATCGGTGGCTAACTCATTTGATATGTTTAGGTTAAGACGGTTAGCACGATCAATAAGGCTCTTCATTTTGAGGACATAAGAGGAGACGGATTGGGTGTCATCCATACGACATGCATGTAGCGCTCGAACCGTTTCGAAGCGCTCGACACGTGCTTGTTGAAGGAGCATCTCCTTCAATTGCGTAATCATGTCATATGCACTATGATGTTCGAAATCCTTTTGGAGTTCGGGTATCATAGTCCCAAGCATTAGACAAGCGACTTGCACCGAATCGGCGCAATACTTGTCATAATAAGCCATGCCCTCTATATCTTCCTCATCCGGTTGGTCGGGAATAGGGTCCTCCAACACATACGCTTTGTCCTCAAGTTTGAGGACAATCCTAAGATTACGGAACCAATCCATAAAGTTCGTATGGTTGAGTTTGTCTTTCTCGAGGAGAGACCTTAATGATAGGTTGTTTAGGTTAAGTGGTGCATTTTGCATGTTGTTGTTATTTGCGGCCATCTACAAAATTTAACAAAGTTCATTTTAGTATCGATTTTAAATTTAATAAACAACACCCTTTTATAATTAATTGTTTTATTAAATATTAGAATCCAACGGTAAATCAAATTTCGGTTAGGTGACCTTTATCCCGTTATTTGATTTAGCTAGGTAGTCATTTATATGACAATTGCAATCCTTTTGCAACTTCTAAATTATGGGATCATGCAATCCTTTTGCATGGCATATTTATCCCATCAACGCCTATTTGTTCCTCATGCTTCGGCGACCCTAAGTTCACGATTTCCAAATCAAGTCGTCCTACTTGTGTAAACTTGCAAAATTAACATACAAGTGGTTAGGTGACCTTTATCCCACAAGCATGCGAATTTTACCTTAACCATATTAGTTAGTTCATAATGGTTAGGTGACCTTTATTCCATTATGAGTTCACTACTATGTTCAAGTGTTCCTACAAAAGGATGGCGTTTAACTTGTTTGCCTAGTTTTAGTTAAGGGATTTTAAGTTTTCATAAATTCTAGTTTAAGAAAACATTTGCCATACACCAACATGCATTTGGTGTATAGTTCATTATGAAAAGCCAATTTCATGTCTATAAACCATTTTATATATATGATCCTAATCATGATCTTAATAACCGTTTATTAATGTCCTTTTAGCCATTTTTAATTCAACCAATTAAATTGTCGTTTTGCATGTCGTTAATTAATGTATAATTTAACCAATTAAATTTCCATTTTGCTTGTTGTTAACTTGTGTGATTAACTTGTAGCATACAAACATACAATCCACAATCATACAATAAACAACCATGCATGCAAAACAAATATGTTCACAATCAAGCCATTTTGGTAGACATTTGTTTAGCCGAAAACAAATGCCACCGGATAAGGGGTAATTACACAAAGTAGGAGATTTCAAATCTCTCACTTAACCTTGCATCCAAATGCTTCTTCATGTGTTCTTCAAGTCTTCATCATTCTTCATCATTTTACAAAATATATCCTAATACATTTTGTCTAAAAAATGAAATTACAACCTAATCTATTTTACATACCAAATATAAAATAAATTACATAACCAAATGAATTATTACATGCCAAATGAATAAATATTATTACAAACCAATTGAATAAATATCAATCAACCATGCATGCAACCAAACACAAGGTCAAGGCTTAGATTGTGAACTTTAACTACATAAGAGATAGGCAATACAGAATCACAAGTGATTGGCAGTACAGAATCACAAGTGATCGGTAGTACAGAATCACAAGTGATTGGCAGTACAGAATCACAAGTGATTGGCAGTACAGAATCACAAGTGATTGGAAACACGGAATCACAAGTGATCTGCAAACACAGAATCACAAGTGATCTGCAACACAGAATCACAAGTGATTGGCAATACAGAATCACAAGTGATTTTGGCCAAAATGACAAAACACCCAAAACCGAAAATTTTACATTCTACTTCATGCATGTTCATAGAATGCAAAATTATAGTGGGTTTAATAACCATCTCGAAGCATATTTCAACAACTTCAGCTCTGATACCATTGTTGGGATTTAACAAGTTTGATAATACTTTAAACCTTTTAAGAATCAAATAAAAGCGGAAGCATGTTCATATTATCATTTAAAACTTGTTAATCTTTAACCAATTAAAGTTAAATCCCAATTAGGATCAAGTTGTGATATATACTTACAAACTAAAAGCAAGTAAAGAGATTATACCTACTCCAAGCTTGCTAGTAAATGATGAAGATGATGAAGATGAATGGAGCTCCAAAATGTATGAAACCTCAAGTTGTAATACCCCAAGCTTATCACCAACACCTTGTACTTTGGTTAGGATTTGTTGACACTTGAATTAAGCTTCCAAAAACCAAACCATGAACCTCTTATCCCTCATAAAAGCCCACGGCCTACTGCAGCAGAAAAGGAACTTGTGCAGTTTTTTTTGGAGTGTATTTGATGTGTTTTTGCATGTATGTTCAAGTGTTTAAGTCTCCAAGAGGTCTTGGTACTTATCACATGGAATCTTTGAAAGTAACACTTAAAATCTAGTAAAATAATAGCATGCTTGTGAAACTCCCATGCCACTTCCAAATATGTATTATAAAATAAGTTTTATAAAAGAGTTAATTTTTTATAAAACTATTTTATAAACTTCCATATTTATTTATGTACATTTTATTATATAAAACCCATTTATATAAAATGTAACATAAATTTATTAATTATTTAACCTATAAATAATTAAATCCAAATTATATAAATTATTCCATAATTTATATATATGCACATCAAATAATATTTCAGAAAACCGTTTTTCTTAAAGTTCAAGTGTCGCGTATTTATTTAACAATCCAACCGTTAAAATAAATACATATAAAGTGTTGGTAAGCTTGTTATTGGGTATGACCCGACTTGGATCATAACACATTAGCCACATTAATTTAATATGTCTCTCGGGCATACGAAGAACCTTCACATAGGTATGAAGTTTTGAATGATCATAATATATAAAGTAGAAAGGAAAGGTAATAGCACGATTTGAATTGTCATATTACCAGAATATCCGAAAAAGACCGAATCATCAAGAAAAATATTTTCTTGATATGTTTAGAGGTTAAATAGAATGTAAGAGTCGTGTAACATGGCAAATGATGAATATAAAATCTATGAATCATCATCTTCCATTAAAAACTGAGCATGACTTACTGTAATATAATCACGTTGGCCTGACGTCATTATATTATATTAACTCATGCTTCAATTCCCAATCACTTCTTCAAAGCATTTATAATTTAAACTCGAATTTTACAGAATATAGAAACTAAAACAGTTTCCTTTATAAAGATATCGCAAAGAGATACTTAATTGCAGACATGAATCGTTATGAAGATATCTTCCGAAATATAGAGGATATTTATGATGATATTTTGGAATTTCTAAGTTCGAAAGTTGATGAAGAAAAATTTTTCGCAAGCTTTTAACATGACTTTGGAGCAAGATATTCTCTAAAGATTTCACCGGATTCAGAATTTCCTGGATTCTTTGAATATAGGGTTTGGCCCTTGTGCTTGTCCTCGGTCTCCTCCATGGTTAGCTCAATCCGTTTTTCAATTCCAAATTTTCTTTTGGGCTTTTCCAACGAACCATTCTTTATTATCAAACTGTTAGCCCTTAAGAACATCTATAGCATTTGCTGCTTCGTCAGCATTCTCAATGTTAACGAATCTGAATCATTGATTGACAACCCGAGATTGTTTCAAGAAATTTTATTTTTAGATGATTAAACGCTGATTGTAATCGTCAATGGATCTAATGGTTGACGAATAGGCGTTGTTGATTTCAAAAGTAATGAATGATAATTTTGGTGGTTTGATGTGATAATTCATCATAGAATACGAATGAATATAATTCATGAATGTAGTGATCTTTAGGAAGATAACATCTGCTATAGCTTTACTTGAATTCTGATATGTCAAATTCAGAATATGTAATTTGATTTGAATGAAAATGGTTGTTCTTTGGTGCGCGGATACATATGTGGATGTAAATAGTATAGTTACTGATTATTGAATCAGAATTTGAAGAATGTACAATGTAACATATTAATGTGAGATATAAATATTTCTCGGGTATTACCTACCCATTAAAATATTTTCACAATTAACAGTTTGTACAAAAGAGAAGATATACGTTCATATATGTATTCTTCAGATATAATATAGATTTAATGAGTTAATATAATATTAAACTCATTTGATTTGCGGTTGAAACGAGAATAAATAATCTCCAAAACCTTAGAGATTTCATAATTGTCGCGAAATATTTCGCTAATGAAGTTATGAATCAATACTTTATCATTCATTGTTATTGATATACCTCAGTATATGATGTTGGTGCTCATGGAATTCTTGTGAAATTCATAAGGCACGAATGATGTTTTCTAGAAAGTTTCGAGTACATCGAAAATGAAAGTATACAATCAATCATGTATTTGAGTAATACACTTGGTTTATTATGAAATGGAGTTTATTGTGTTGAAGCAGTGATTAACGATTGTTAAGTCATTAACGAAGGATGTACATCATAGCATATTAATGATATGAATTAATCAAGTAGTACATACTAGTTAAGATTCACACGTAATAGCTTAGTATGAAAAGATTTATTATTGTTCCAATCCATATATATAAAGTATACATATGTAATTCTTCAGGAAGAATGAGTCAATACATCTTAACTCATTATTACTAATATTCCTTGGTATCTATGGGGCGTATGATGTTGATGTTTGAGGTACTGAGTGTGATGTTGAGGCGTGGAATGCGGATGTTTTCGTTGGTGAAGCTGGTGATGTTGGTGGTGATGCCGATGGTACTGGTGGTACTGGTTATGCTGCTGGTGCTGCTGCTGGTGTTCGTAGGTTTCGCACCATATTCTCCAGAGCCACTACTCGAGCGCGAAGCTCGTTGACTTCTTCTATTATTCCGGGTTGATTGGCGGTTCGGACAAGTGGATGAATAAGATCTAAAATTTTAGATATTATATATTCGTGACTGGATATCCTGGAAATGAGGGTGAAAATAGTGTTCCGAACGGGTTCGCCAGTAAGTGCTTCAGGTTCTTCACCAAGAGGTGAATTCGGTTGGTGGAAGGGATCACCTTCTTCTTGTCTCCATTGATTAAGTTTACTACAAACCCATCCCCAATTCATCCAAAATAGATGATGGCTGATTGGTTGGTTCATTCCGGTTACGCTGCCATTGGAACTCGAAGAGTTCGAGGAATCCATATTATGTGTTTGGAATTAGGGTTTTTGATATGAGATTAGTTTTGAATACTGGATGATATATTCGTCTCCTCGAATACGTGTATATAGCAAAAAGATTTCCGTAATTTATGGAGGGAATTTAGGAAAAGTGTTAGACAAAATCTATTAGGATAGATACGATAAGATATAATAAGATATGATGTGTCTTTACTTTAATAATGGCAGTATGACGTGTCGAGATCATAAAGTGATAAGTATGTAATCTAATAATCTTTTGATTAAAGACTTTCAATTCGTATACTGTGATAACCCAATGACATTTTTCAATTAGCAAACCGATGCATAAAGGCATAAGGCATATAGGTACGTGATATAACAGAGAGTTATATACGTTTGAGTGTGAGTAGTAACAATTATAAGAATTTCAAAATCATGGATAATATTTCATGTAATACATATGTAATACACATAACATGATAGATGACTTATGAATGTCAAGAATTTCTGAAATCATTGTGTCGCATTTAGAAGCGGTGGTGTAATTGGATAGTACTCAGGAAAGTGAGCAGAGTTCTTAGATTAGCTCGGCATTCTAAGATAAGTAAAGTTTCTAAAGTATAGTGTAGCATTTAACAGTTAAAGGCAACAATTAAAGGCACTATGGTCAAGGAAAGTTGTAGTCCTACATTAGGAAAGAGACTTTGATTAGAATCTTTAAGTCAAGTTTGGTAAAGCATGATTGTTAAGATTATAAGGCAATTCTAAATCCTTTAAGTCTAAGGCAAGAAAGGTTATAGTTTCCTAGATTGCTAAGGCACCCTAGCTAGCAAGTAAGGCACACATAAAAATGCAATCCTGGTTCTCTATAACAGCCTGGTTATGCTCTGATACCAATATGTAACGTCCTCCCAATAGGGTCGGGAAGAAACGTTACTAATATCAAATAAACCAACATATTATAATACGAGAACAATACTAAATGAGAAAATTTAACTTTATTGAGTACGCAGCGGAAAATGAAATGTCGTTACAATAATGGAAATAACGATAAAGTAATTGTTCATATGCAGAAGTAATAAATGCTATATCTCTTGATCCTAAGTCCAAGTAGCATCACATAAGTAGTAGATAAGAAAGCTTGAATCAAACAGCACCTGAGACAAAACATGCTAAAGTGTCAACCAAAAAGGTTGAGTGAAGTTCATAGGTTTAACAAAAGTAGTTATCGTTGTTTTTAGACCACAAGATTTAGTTGTAAAGTTGATCTCCCGCAGGATCAAAAAGTAGATCTCGCCGATCCAAAAGTAGTACTGATTCGTGATATTTTAGACTAAACGTTTATTTTGTTGCCCCGATGATAAGTTGGCAGTACCTTATCACCATGTTTAAATCATTATTAAGTAATACAAAGACATCACGGTCAAATGTATCGGGGACGTTACTCCCGATAGGCCTACCCCCAATAATTAAGAATGCCTTATCCTGAAAGCAATTAAAAAATATCACTGTGGGGTCTTAGTAGCATAAGCTAGTCATAGTACAGTTTAGGTTCGTACTTGTGTCTAAGTTGTTTAAAGTATAAAAGCAGCATGTGTCTCACCCCAGTAAGTATAAAAAGTGCTATAGCAATAAGAGTGAGGCTATGAAAGTCACCTTAGTAAGTAGAGAGAGAGTTATTCCTCGGAATAAAGAGTTGAACGAGTGAGCAGGAAAGTCTACCTATTGACATTTAAGAGTAGTTAAGTGTTTTGCCCATGTTTAAGTTTAAGTATGTGTTTAAGTATAGTTTGTTTTACTAAGTTTCTATTCCTAGTAAGTTACTATTTTTATAAAGTTTCCATTTTTAGAAAGTTTCTTATTTTACTAAGTTTCTATGACTAGAGAGTTTCTACTTTTATGAGTGTTTTTCATTTTAGGATACTTGCCGTATTAGATAAGCTTCCAATCACCCCTTTCCCATCGAATGGCTAATTTAGATCTAGGGGCTTGAGCCATAGGACCCTTTAAATCGGAAATCCAAACCCTATGCCTAGAATCTCGTAGAAACCATTCGTCAAGAAAGTTCGAAGATCTATACATCTCTAATACATATCCCAAAATGTTTTTGTGCTACAATATAAGTAGTAGGTTATAGGTGCTAGTAATAGTAATAGTGTATACATGTTAAGTACTAGTATAAGTAGTATTAGGGTTTAAGGTTTTAATATGTATATGTATATATAATTCGTATATATACATAAAAATATTTTTTTTTACATGTATATATGTATATATAAATCTAGGAGTGTTTATGTATATACTTATGAATAACAAGTTTATAATATGAATATGAATTAACAAAGATTAAAGTTTATGTAAATAGTTTAGGGTTTATGTTATACCTTTGAAGATTCAAGATAATTAACAAAGAAAAGATGAACACGATGAAGATGGAAGATCAAAGCCTTAAAAATCTTGAAGAACTCCTTGAAGATTCTTGAAGAACACGAAGAACAAGCTTGAAGATCCGAATACCACAAGAGAGGGAGAGGGAGAGATTGTTTTTGAGAGAGGATTTTGGTGTGATTTGTGAATGAGAAACTAGGAGTCTAGGAGTGTTTATATAGTGCAAGTATTAGAGTGTTAGTCAACATAAGGATGTTCTAATTAATGATTTTATTTTGTTTTATAATTTTTAGTCAACAAAAGGTGGTACTAGTTTATAATTAGTCAACATAAGGATGTACTAGTTTATACTTTATTTTTAGTCAACATAAGGATGTAATTGTTTAAGATTCTTTAGTCTCATTATTATTACTATTATTATTATTATTATGTTTATGTTTATTATTATTTTTACATTTACTACATGATAAGTATTATTTTCTTTTTACTAATTCATGACTTGTATTTATTTTTATTTAGTTCCCAATTGTTTTATTATTTATATAAATGTCACTTTTTATTTATTACTTATAGATTAATAGTTATAAATAATATTATTGAAATGCATAAATTTTAATTAGCAGTGAGTGTCGAATAAAAGTTTATTATTTGGTCAACGTTAAATTGATTGTGTATATAACAACCCTTAAATAATTAATACGTATAGTCAGACAGTAAACCCTAGGGTCATTTCAGTAATTTTAGAAGTCAAAAAGTGAGGGTTGTTATATATTTAGATGTATTAAAATACTTTTGGAAGACTTCAAGACATATATCAAAACACTCATACTTAACGAAAATGGTTACAGTTACTTTTCCATTCTTTTCTTTCATCAAGAATTCTAGTCGTATTCTTACCCGTATTATACACAACTTCAAAACGTACTTACTATGAGTATATACCAATAGGAACTAGCATGGGATTCCACTCTTGATTATGTCATGTATGACTAATCAATTTTAACTTCTACCATGAGCTAGTCAACTAACTAGAACTCCTTTTAACCCCACTCACCACTCACCAATTACCACTCATCATTCACTCCATTTCACTTCCAATTCTCTTTCTAATTCTCTCTCAACACACACACACACTATTATGAACGTATTTTTCCAGTAGGTAATCATCATCTTCATCAAAAATCACTTCAAGAATCAAGCTATAATCATCATAGGAAGAACACTTCAAAAATCCCTTCAAGTTTACTAATTTACTTCCAAGCTTTCTAATCCATTCCAAGTAATCATCTAAGATCAAGAAACCTTTGTTATATACAGTAGGTTATCTTTCTTATTCAAGGTAATATTCATATTCAAACTTTGATTCAATTTCTATAACTATAAACTATCTTAATTCGAGTAAAAATCTTACTTGAACTTGTTTTTGTGTCATGATCCTACTTCAAGAACTTTCAATCCATCCAAGATCCTTTGAAGCTAGATCATTTCTTGTCACTTCCAGTAGGTTTACCTACTAAACTTGAGGTAGTAATGATGTTCATAACATCATTCGATTCATATATATAAAACTATCTTATTCGAAGGTTTAAACTCGTAATCACTAGAACATAGTTTAGTTAATTCTAAACTTGTTCGCAAACAAAAGTTAATCATTCTAACTTGACTTTTAAAATTAACTACACACATGTTCTATATCTATATGATATGCTAACTTAATGATTTAAAACCTGGAAACACGAAAAACACCGTAAAAACGGATTTACGCCGTCGTAGTAACACCGCGGGCTGTTTTGGGTTAGTTAATTAAAAACTATGATAAACTTTGATTTAAAAGTTGTTATTCTGAGAAAATGATTTTTATTATGAACATGAAACTATATCCAAAAATTATGGTTAAACTCAAAGTGGAAGTATGTTTTCTAAAATGGTCATCTAGACGTCGTTCTTTCGACTGAAATGACTACCTTTACAAAAACGACTTGTAACTTATTTTTCCGACTATAAACTTATACTTTTCTGTTTAGATTCATAAAATAAAGTTCAATATGAAACCATAGCAATTTGATTCACTCAAAACGGATTTAAAATGAAGAAGTTATGGGTAAAACAAGATTGGATAATTTTTCTCATTTTAGCTACGTGAAAATTGGTAACAAATCTATTCCAACCATAACTTAATCAACTTGTATTGTATATTATGTAATCTTGAGATACCATAGACACGTATACAATGTTTCGACCTATCATGTCGACACATCTATATATATTTCGGAACAACCATAGACACTCTATATGTGAATGTTGGAGTTAGCTATACAGGGTTGAGGTTGATTCCAAAATATATATAGTTTGAGTTGTAATCAATACTGAGATACGTATACACTGGGTCGTGGATTGATTCAAGATAATATTTATCGATTTATTCCTGCACATCTAACTTTGGACAACTAGTTGTAGGTTACTAACGAGGACAGCTGACTTAATAAACTTAAAACATCAAAATATATTAAAAGTGTTGTAAATATATTTTAAACATACATTGATATATATGTATATATTGTTATAGGTTCGTGAATCAACCAGTGGCCAAGTCTTACTTCCCGACGAAGTAAAAATCTGTGAAAGTGAGTTATAGTCCCACTTTTAAAATCTAATATTTTTGGGATGAGAATACATGCAGGTTTTATAAATGATTTACAAAATAGACACAAGTACGTGAAACTACATTCTATGGTTGAATTATCGAAATCGAATATGCCCCTTTTTATTAAGTCTGGTAATCTAAGAATTAGGGAACAGACACCCTAATTGACGCGAATCCTAAAGATAGATCTATTGGGCCTAACAAACCCCATCCAAAGTACCAGATGCTTTAGTACTTCGAAATTTATATCATATCCGAAGGGTGTCCCAGAATGATGGGGATATTCTTATATATATGCATCTTGTTAATGTCGGTTACCAGGTGTTCACCATATGAATGATTTTTATCTCTATGTATGGGATGTGTATTGAAATATGAAATCTTGTGGTCTATTGTTACGATTTGATATATATAGGTTAAACCTATAACTCACCAACATTTTTGTTGACGTTTAAAGCATGTTTATTCTCAGGTGAATACTAAGAGCTTTCGCTGTCGCATACTTAAATAAGGACGAGATTTGGAGTCCATGCTTGTATGATATTGTGTAAAAACTGCATTCAAGAAACTTATTTTGTTGTAACATATTTGTATTGTAAACCATTATGTAATGGTCGTGTGTAAACAGGATATTTTAGATTATCATTATTTGATAATCTACGTAAAGCTTTTTAAACCTTTATTGAAGAAATAAAAGTTATGGTTTATTTTAAAATGAATGCAGTCTTTGAAAAATGTCTCATATAGAGGTCAAAACCTCGCAACGAAATCAATTAATATGGAACGTTTTTAATCAATAAGAACGGGACATTTCATACGTAATGACCAACAGTCTCGTAATAACCTAAAAACCTCATTTCTTACCCCAATTACCGACTCCGTCACTTGTGGGAACGTTTTGTTTAATAGCTATAGTGAAATGTCCCGTTCTTATTGATTAAAAACGTTCCATATTAATTGATTTCGTTGCGAGGTTTTGACCTCTATATGAGACGTTTTTCAAAGACTGCATTCATTTTAAAACAAACCATAACCTTTATTTCATCAATAAAGGTTTAAAACGCTTTACGTAGATTATCAAATAATGATAATCTAAAATATCCTGTTTACACATGACCATTACATAATGGTTTACAATACAAATATGTTACAACAAAATAAGTTTCTTGAATGTAGTTTTTACATAATATCATACAAGCATGGACTCCAAATCTCGTCCTTATTTAAGTATGCGACAGCGGAAGCTCTTAATAATCACCTGAGAATAAACATGCTTAAAACGTCAACAAAAATGTTGGTGAGTTATAGGTTTAACCTATATATATCAAATCATAATAATAGACCACAAGATTTCATATTTCAATACACATCCCATACATAGAGATAAAAATCATTCATATGGTGAACACCTGGTAACCGACATTAACAAGATGCATATATAAGAATATCCCCATCATTCCGGGACACCCTTCGGATATGATATAAATTTCGAAGTACTAAAGCATTCGGTACTTTGGATGGGGTTTGTTAGGCCCAATAGATCTATCTTTAGGATTCGCGTCAATTAGGGTGTCGGTTCCCTAATTCTTAGATTACCAGACTTAATAAAAAGGGGCATATTCGATTTTGATAATTCAACCATAGAATGTAGTTTCACGTACTTGTGTCTATTTTGTAAATCATTTATAAAACCTGCATGTATTCTCATCCCAAAAATATTAGATTTTAAAAGTGGGACTATAACTCACTTTTACAGATTTTTACTTCGTCGAGAAGTAAGACTTGGCCACTGGTTGATTCATGAACCTATAACAATATATACATATATATCAAAGTATGTTCAACATATATTTACAACACTTTTAATATATTTTGATGTTTTAAGTTTATTAAGTCAGCTGTCCTCGTTAGTAACCTACAACTAGTTGTCCACAGTTAGATGTACAGAAATAAATCGATAAATATTATCTTGAATCAATCCACGACCCAGTGTATACGTATCTCAGTATTGATCACAACTCAAACTATATATATTTTGGAATCAACCTCAACCCTGTATAGCTAACTCCAACATTCACATATAGAGTGTCTATGGTTGTTCCGAAATATATATAGATGTGTCGACATGATAGGTCGAAACATTGTATACGTGTCTATGGTATCTCAAGATTACATAATATACAATACAATTTGATTAAGTTATGGTTAGAATAGATTTGTTACCAATTTTCACGTAGCTAAAATGAGAAAAATTATCCAATCTTGTTTTACCCATAACTTCTTCATTTTAAATCCGTTTTGAGTGAATCAAATTGCTATGGTTTCATATTGAACTCTATTTTATGAATCTAAACAGAAAAAGTATAGGTTTATAGTTGGAAAAATAAGTTACAAGTCGTTTTTGTAAAGGTAGTCATTTCAGTCGAAAGAACGACGTCTAGATGACCATTTTAGAAAACATACTTCCACTTTGAGTTTAACCATAATTTTTGTTTAACCATAATTTTTGGATATAGTTTCATGTTCATAATAAAAATCATTTTCTCAGAATAACAACTTTTAAATCAAAGTTTATCATAGTTTTTAATTAACTAACCCAAAACAGCCCGCGGTGTTACTACGACGGCGTAAATCCAGTTTTACGGTGTTTTTCGTGTTTCCAGGTTTTAAATCATTAAGTTAGAATATCATATAGATATAGAACATGTGTTTAGTTGATTTTAAAAGTCAAGTTATAAGGATTAACTTTTGTTTGCGAACAAGTTTAGAATTAACTAAACTATGTTCTAGTGATTACAAGTTTAAACCTTCGAATAAGATAGCTTTATATGTATGAATCGAATGATGTTATGAACATCATTACTACCTTAAGTTCCTTGGATAAACCTATTGGAAAAGAGAAAAATGGATCTAGCTTCAACGGATCCTTGGATGGCTCGAAGTTCTTGAAGCAGAATCATGACACGAAAACAAGTTCAAGTAAGATCATCACTTGAAATAAGATTGTTATAGTTATAGAAATTGAACCAAAGTTTGAATATGATTATTACCTTGTATTAGAATGATAACCTACTGTAAGAAACAAAGATTTCTTGAGGTTGGATGATCACCTTACAAGATTGGAAGTGAGCTAGCAAACTTGAAAGTATTCTTGATTTTATGTAACTAGAACTTATAGAATTTATTAAGAACACTTAGAACTTGAAGATAGAACTTGAGAGAGATTAATTAGATGAATAAAATTGAAGAATGAAAGTGTTTGTAGGTGTTTTTGGTCGTTGGTGTATGGATTAGATATAAAGGATATGTAATTTTGTTTTCATGTAAATAAGTCATGAATGATTACTCATATTTTTGTAATTTTATGAGATATTTCATGCTAGTTGCCAAATGATGGTTCCTGTAGTGACCCAAACTTTTCCATGTTTATATATATTAATTGAGATTGATATTTACATGATTAAATGTTTCCAACATGTTAAGCAATCAAACTTGTTAAGACTTGATTAATTGAAATAGGTTTCATATAGACAATTGACCACCCAAGTTGACCGGTGATTCACGAACGTTAAAACTTGTAAAAACTATATGATGACATATATATGGTTATATATATAGTTAACATGATATTATGATAAGTAAACATATCATTAAGTATATTAACAATGAACTACATATGTAAAAACAAGACTACTAACTTAATGGTTTTGAAACGAGACATATATGTAACGATTATCGTTGTAACGACATTTAATGTATATATATATCATATTAAGAGATATTCGTACATCATAATATCATGATAATATAATAATTTAAAATCTCTTTTGATACTATAAACATTGGGTTAACAACATTTAACAAGATCGTTAACCTAAAGGTTTCAAAACAACATTTACATGTAACGACTAACGATGACTTAACGACTCAGTTAAAATGTATATACATGTAGTGTTTTAATATGTATTCATACACTTTTGAAAGACTTCATGACACTTATCAAAATACTTCTACTTAACAAAAATGCTTACAATTACATCCTCGTTCAGTTTCATCAACAATTCTACTCGTATGCACCCGTATTCGTACTCGTACAATACACAGCTTTTAGATGTATGTACTATTGGTATATACACTCCAATGATCAGCTCTTAGCAGCCCATGTGAGTCACCTAACACATGTGGGAACCATCATTTGGCAACTAGCATGAAATATCTCATAAAATTACAAAAATATGAGTAATCATTCATGACTTATTTACATGAAAACAAAATTACATATCCTTTATATCTAATCCATACACCAACGACCAAAAACACCTACAAACACTTTCATTCTTCAATTTTCTTCATCTAATTGATCTCTCTCAAGTTCTATCTTCAAGTTCTAAGTGTTCTTCATAAATTCCAAAAGTTCTAGTTTCATAAAATCAAGAATACTTTCAAGTTTGCTAGCTCACTTCCAATCTTGTAAGGTGATCATCCAACCTCAAGAAATCTTTGTTTCTTACAGTAGGTTATCATTCTAATACAAGGTAATAATCATATTCAAACTTTGGTTCAATTTCTATAACTATAACAATCTTATTTCAAGTGATGATCTTACTTGAACTTGTTTTCGTGTCATGATTCTGCTTCAAGAACTTCGAGCCATCCAAGGATCCATTGAAGCTAGATCCATTTTTCTCTTTTCCAGTAGGTTTATCCAAGGAACTTAAGGTAGTAATGATGTTCATAACATCATTCGATTCATACATATAAAGCTATCTTATTCGAAGGTTTAAACTTGTAATCACTAGAACATAGTTTAGTTAATTCTAAACTTGTTCGCAAACAAAAGTTAATCCTTCTAACTTGACTTTTAAAATCAACTAAACACATGTTCTATATCTATATGATATGCTAACTTAATGATTTAAAACCTGGAAACACGAAAAACACCGTAAAACCGGATTTACGCCGCCGTAGTAACACCGCGGGCTGTTTTGGGTTAGTTAATTAAAAACTATGATAAACTTTGATTTAAAATTTGTTATTCTGAGAAAATGATTTTTATTATGAACATGAAACTATATCCAAAAATTATGGTTAAACTCAAAGTGGAAGTATGTTTTCTAAAATGGTCATCTAGACGTCGTTCTTTCGACTGAAATGACTACCTTTACAAAAATGACTTGTAACTTATTTTTCCGACTATAAACCTATACTTTTTCTGTTAGAGTTCAATATGAAACCATAGCAATTTGATTCACTCAAAACGGATTTAAAATGAAGAAGTTATGGGTAAAACAAGATTGGATAATTTTTCTCATTTTAGCTACATGAAAATTGGTAACAAATCTATTCCAACCATAACTTAATCAACTTGTATTGTATATTATGTAATCTTGAGATACCATAGACACGTATACAATGTTTCGACCTATCATGTCGACACATCTATATATATTTCGGAACAACCATAGACACTCTATATGTGAATGTTGGAGTTAGCTATACAGGGTTGAGGTTGATTCCAAAATATATATAGTTTGAGTTGTGATCAATACTGAGATACGTATACACTGGGTCATGGATTGATTCAAGATAATATTTATTGATTTATTTCTGTACATCTAACTGTGGACAACTAGTTGTAGGTTACTAACGAGGACAGCTGACTTAATAAACGTAAAACATCAAAATATATTAAAAGTGTTGTAAATATATTTTGAACATACTTTGATATATATGTATATATTGTTATAGGTTCGTGAATCAACCAGTGGCCAAGTCTTACTTCCCGACGAAGTAAAAAAATCTGTGAAAGTGAGTTATAGTCCCACTTTTAAAATCTAATATTTTTGGGATGAGAATACATGAAGGTTTTATAAATGATTTACAAAATAGACACAAGTAAGTGAAACTACATTCTATGGTTGAATTATCGAAATCGAATATGCCCCTTTTTATTAAGTCTGGTAATCTAAGAATTAGGGAACAGACACCCTAATTGACGCGAATCCTAAAGATAGATCTATTGGGCTTAACAAACCCCATCCAAAGTACCGGATGCTTTAGTACTTCGAAATTTATATCATATCCGAAGGGTGTCCCGGAATGATGGGGATATTCTTATATATGCATCTTGTTAATGTCGGTTACCAGGTGTTCACCATATGAATGATTTTTATCTCTATGTATGGGATGTGTATTGAAATATGAAATCTTGTGGTCTATTATTATGATTTGATATATATAGGTTAAACCTATAACTCACCAACATTTTTGTTGATGTTTTAAGGATGTTTATTCTCAGGTGATTATTAAGAGCTTCCGCTGTCGCATACTTAAATAAGGACGAGATTTGGAGTCCATGCTTGTATGATATTGTGTAAAAACTGCATTCAAGAAACTTATTTTGTTGTAACATATTTGTATTGTAAACCATTATGTAATGGTCGTGTGTAAACAGGATATTTTAGATTATCATTATTTGATAATCTACGTAAAGCTTTTTAAAACCTTTATCTATGAAATAAAGGTTATGGTTTGTTTTAAAAATGAATGCAGACTTTGAAAAACGTCTCATATAGAGGTCAAAACCTCGCCACGAAATCAATTAATATGGAACGTTTTTAATCAATAAGAACGGGACATTTCAGTTGGTATCCGAGCGTTGGTCTTAGAGAACCAGAATTTTGCATTAGTGTGTCTTATCGAGTTTGTTAGGATGCATTAGTGAGTCTGGACTTCGACCGTGTTTACTTGAAAAATGATTGCTTAACAAATTTTGTTGGAAACTATATATTTTTAACATGTGAATATTATGTGATATATTAATCTCTTAACGCGTTTGATATTATGTGATAGATGTCTACCTCTAGAACAAGTCCCATTGACTCACCTAATAATAATGAAGAGTCAAATATAAATTGGAATGATTCGTGGACTGATTCACAAGTTCCCGAAGAGGAACCGGAAGAAGAGTCGGAACCGGAAGAAGAATCGGAACCGGAAGAAGAATCGGAACCGGATGAAGAAATAGAACCGGTGGGGGAAATATTAAAATGGTTAAGTAAAAGAAAATCCTCAACCAACCGACCAAGGTTAATTATGGTCAATGATGTTTCCGCCAAGGAAGCAAAATATTGGGAGGATTACCAATTCTCCGATGAATCGGATTCCGACGAGAATTCCGATGATGTTATAGAAATTACCCCAACTGAATTTAAAAAGGCAAAAGAAAATAATAAGGGAAAGGGCATAAAAATAGAGAAATCTAATTCCAACCCCGATGAACTTTATATGTATCGTCAACCCCCGAAGTCCTTAAGTTGTAACAATGACCCGGGAACCTCCAAACCACCAGGTTTTTCTAAACCAATGTGGAAAATTACGGCTCGTATTAGGGGAACATCATATATCCCTAGAAACTTGGCAAAACGAACCAAAACCGAAGAAGAAGAAACAAGCGAGTCGGAATAAGATAGTTGTATTCGTGTGGTGTAATATATGTAATATAGTGTGCTTATGCTTTATGATATATGTAAAAATTGCTTGTATTAATAAGTATTTTTTTTTTTTATGAATCTAACTCTTGTCTATTTTACAGTATAAAAACACAAAATGGATAGACAACCCAATATTTTAAGAGACCTACCCGGAGACATGATTGATGAAATCTTGTCTAGAGTCGGTCAGAATTCTTCGGCACAACTACTTAAGGCGAGATCAGTTTGTAAGACATTCGAAGAACGTTCCAAGAATGCCTTGGTTTATAAAAGGCTTTCGTTCGAAAGATGGGGGATATCACATTGGGAAATCCATAAGTTACGATGTGTTTACTTTGACGCATATATTGCGGGGAACCCAAATGCTATTTTACGCAATGGGTTAAGAAATTATTTTGACTCAATATATCCGAATATTGGACTTCGTGATTTAGAAAAAGCGGCTAACATGCAACATAAAGAAGCATGTTATGCTTACGGATTAGTAATGTTCGCTTCTCACCAAAGTGAGAACAAGAACATCGGGCTACAACTATTAAACAAAACGTTCCCAAAAGTGACGGAGTCGGTAATTGGGGTAAGAAATGAGGTTTTTAGATTGTTACGGGACTGTTGGACATTACGTAACCCTCGTCCCTTTGACGACGTTACAACACGCTGTCTTATCAACGGCCATAACGGTTATGTTCCACAAGACCAAGGATGGGAAGTAGTCCTAGTAAAACCAGAATGCATGACTTGTTTCTGGACGTATGAATTATGTGTCTTTATTGCCTTTGCTGAACGACTTGTGTACTAGCTAGAATTATCTTCACAACTATCTTGTATCAAAGTTATTGTGTGCTATATTTCATGCTTTATGTAAAATAAGCGGTATTGTAAGTTTGTAAAATATTGTATAAAAGTTTGAACGCGAAATATTATTATAATCAGTTTTTCATATAGAATTGTAGTAGTTGAATTGTATATTAGCTACTAAGTATGAACTTAACGGGTAGGTACTACCCGAATTTAAACTTATAAAACGCTAATATGAAGAAAAAGCTTTTATAAATGAGTTCATATTATGCTACGAAATACTATTAACTACTCTTAATATTATGTATGATTAACTTGTTCCATTTAACTATTTTGAAGGAAATGGCACCGACTACTCGACACATCGTGAATATGAATGAAGAGGAATTCCGTACTTTTCTAGCTTCAAACATAGCCGCAGTACAGGCTGCGCTACATACCAACAATAACCTTGGATCTAGCAGTACAGGAAATCGTGTAGGATGCACCTACAAAGAATTCACTGCCTGCAAACCTTTGGAATTTGATGGAACCGAAGGACCGATCGGATTGAAACGGTGGACCGAGAAGGTCGAATCGGTGTTTGCCATAAGTAAGTGTACTGAAGAGGACAAAGTAAAGTACGCTACGCATACCTTCACAGGTTCTGCGTTAACATGGTGGAATACCTATCTAGAGCAAGTGGGACAAGACGATGCGTACGCACTACCGTGGTCAGCATTCAAGCACTTGATGAACGAGAAGTACCGTCCCAGAACCGAGGTAAATAAGCTCAAGACAGAACTTAGAGGGTTACGAACCCAAGGATTTGATATTACCACGTACGAAAGACGATTCACAGAATTGTGCCTATTGTGTCCGGGAGCATTCGAAGATGAGGAAGAGAAGATCGACGCGTTTGTGAAAGGATTACCGGAAAGAATCCAAGAAGATATAAGTTCACACGAGCCCGCCTCCATACAACAGGCATGTAGAATGGCTCACAAACTCGTGAACCAGATTGAAGAAAGAATTAAAGAACAGACTGCTGAAGAGGCCAATGTGAAGCAAGTCAAAAGAAAGTGGGAGGAAAACGGTGATAAGAATCACCAATACAACAACAACAGCAATTACAACAACAATCGCAACAATTATCCCAACAATCGCAACATCAATCGCAACTACAACAAACGGCCCAACAACAACAACAACAACAACAACAACAACAACAACAACAACAACAACAACAACAACAACAACAACAACAACAACAGCAACTACAACAATCATCCCAACAACAATAATAACCGCAACAACAACAACAATCAGAAGCAGCTATGCCAAAGGTGTGAAAAGAATCACTCGGGGTTCTGCACCAAATTTTGCAACAAGTGTAAAAGAAATGGTCATAGCGCGGCGAAGTGTGAGGTCTACGGACTAGGGGTTAATAGAACGAAAGGAACAAATGGTGTCGGAACGAGTAATGGTGGAGCAAGTAGTGTCGAAGCAAGTTATGCCAATGTAGTTTGTTATAAATGTGGAAAACTGGGCCACATTATTAGAAATTGCCCGAACCAGGAGAACAAGAATGGACAAGGCCGCGGAAGAGTTTTCAATATTAATGCGGCAGAGGCACAGGAAGACCCGGAGCTTGTTACGGGTACGTTTCTTATTGACAATAAATCTGCTTACGTTTTATTTGATTCGGGTGCGGATAGAAGCTATATGAGTAGAGATTTTTGTGCTAAATTAAGTTGTCCATTGACGCCTGTGGATAGTAAATTTTTACTCGAATTAGCAAATGGTAAATTAATTTCAGCAGATAATATATGTCGGAATCGAGAAATTAAACTGGTTAGCGAAACATTTAAGATTGATTTGATACCAGTAGAGTTAGGGAGTTTTGATGTGATAATCGGTATGGACTGGTTGAAAGAAGTGAAAGCAGAGATCGTTTGTTACAAAAATGCAATTCGCATTATACGAGAAAAAGGAAAACCCTTAATGGTGTACGGAGAAAAGGGCAACACGAAGCTACATCTTATTAGTAATTTGAAGGCACAAAAACTAATAAGAAAAGGTTGCTATGCTGTTCTAGCACACGTCGAGAAAGTACAAACTGAAGAAAAGAGCATCAATGATGTTCCCGTCGCAAAAGAATTTCCCGATGTATTTCCGAAAGAATTACCGGGATTACCCCCACATCGATCAGTTGAATTTCAAATAGATCTTGTACCAGGAGCTGCACCAATAGCTCGTGCTCCTTACAGACTCGCACCCAGCGAGATGAAAGAACTACAAAGCCAATTACAAGAACTTTTAGAGCATGGTTTCATTCGACCAAGCACGTCACCGTGGGGAGCTCCTGTTTTGTTTGTCAAGAAGAAAGATGGTACATTCAGGTTGTGTATCGACTACCGAGAGTTGAACAAACTTACCATCAAGAACCGCTACCCACTACAGAGAATCGATGACTTATTTGATCAACTACAAGGCTCGTCTGTTTATTCAAAGATTGACTTACGTTCCGGGTATCATCAAATGCGGGTGAAAGAAGATGATATTCCAAAGACTGCTTTCAGAACACGTTACGGTCATTACGAGTTTATGGTCATGCCGTTTGGTTTAACTAATGCACCAGCTGTGTTCATGGACCTTATGAACCGAGTGTGTGGACCATACCTTGACAAGTTTGTCATTGTTTTCATTGATGACATACTTATTTACTCAAAGAATGACCAAGAACACGGTGAACATTTGAGAAAGGTGTTAGAAGTATTGAGGAAGGAAGAATTGTACGCTAAGTTTTCAAAGTGTGCATTTTGGTTGGAAGAAGTTCAATTCCTCGGTCACATAGTGAACAAAGAAGGTATTAAGGTGGATCCGGCAAAAATAGAAACTGTTGAAAAGTGGGAAACCCCGAAAACTCCGAAACACATACGCCAGTTTTTAGGACTAGCTGGTTACTATAGAAGGTTCATCCAAGACTTTTCCAGAATAGCAAAACCCTTGACTGCATTAACGCATAAAGGGAAGAAATTTGAATGGAATGATGAACAAGAGAAAGCGTTTCAGTTATTGAAGAAAAAGTACGGCACCTATATTGTCATTGCCTGAAGGGAATGATGATTTTGTGATTTATTTTGATGCATCAAAGCAAGGTCTCGGTTGCGTATTAATGCAATGAACGAAGGTGATTGCTTATGCGTCTAGACAATTGAAGATTCACGAACAAAATTATACGACGCATGATTTGGAATTAGGCGCGGTTGTTTTTGCATTAAAGACTTGGAGGCACTACTTATATGGGGTCAAAAGTATTATATATACCGACCACAAAAGTCTTCAACACATATTTAATCAGAAACAACTGAATATGAGGCAGCGTAGGTGGATTGAATTATTGAATGATTACGACTTTGAGATTCGTTACCACCCGGGGAAGGCAAATGTGGTAGCCGATGCCTTGAGCAGGAAGGACAGAGAACCCATTCGAGTAAAATCTATGAATATAATGATTCATAATAACATTACTACTCAAATAAAGGAGGCGCAACAAGGAGTTTTAAAAGAGGGAAATTTAAAGGATGAAATACCCAAAGGATCGGAGAAGCATCTTAATATTCGGGAAGACGGAACCCGGTATAGGGCTGAAAGGATTTGGGTACCAAAATTTGGAGATATGAGAGAAATGGTACTTAGAGAAGCTCATAAAACCAGATACTCAATACATCCTGGAACGGGGAAGATGTACAAGGATCTCAAGAAACATTTTTGGTGGCCGGGTATGAAAGCCGATGTTGCTAAATACGTAGGAGAATGTTTGACGTGTTCTAAGGTCAAAGCTGAGCATCAGAAACCATCAGGTCTACTTCAACAACCCGAAATCCCAGAATGGAAATGGGAAAACATTACCATGGATTTCATCACTAAATTGCCAAGGACTGCAAGTGGTTTTGATACTATTTGGGTAATAGTTGATCGTCTCACCAAATCAGCACACTTCCTGCCAATAAGAGAAGATGACAAGATGGAGAAGTTAGCACGACTGTATTTGAAGGAAGTCGTCTCCAGACATGGAATACCAATCTCTATTATCTCTGATAGGGATGGCAGATTTATTTCAAGATTCTGGCAGACATTACAGCAAGCATTAGGAACTCGTCTAGACATGAGTACTGCCTATCATCCACAAACTGATGGGCAGAGCGAAAGGACGATACAAACGCTTGAAGACATGCTACGAGCATGTGTTATTGATTTTGGAAACAGTTGGGATCGACATCTACCGTTAGCAGAATTTTCCTACAACAACAGCTACCATTCAAGCATTGAGATGGCGCCGTTTGAAGCACTTTATGGTAGAAAGTGCAGGTCTCCGATTTGTTGGAGTGAAGTG
Source organism: Rutidosis leptorrhynchoides (assembly GCF_046630445.1). NCBI lineage: Eukaryota > Viridiplantae > Streptophyta > Magnoliopsida > Asterales > Asteraceae > Rutidosis > Rutidosis leptorrhynchoides. The sequence continues at coordinate 246,027,333 of NC_092343.1, forward strand.
GGGGATAGACAGATTACGGGTCCGGAGATTATACAAGAAACTACCGAGAAGATCATCCAAATTCAACAACGGTTGAAAACCGCACAAAGTCGACAAAAGAGCTACGCTTGAAATGTCCCGTTCTTATTGATTAAAAACGTTCCATATTAATTGATTTCGTTGCGAGGTTTTGACCTCTATATGAGACGTTTTTCAAAGACTGCATTCATTTTTAAACAAACCATAACCTTTATTTCATCAATAAAGGTTTAAAAAGCTTTACGTAGATTATCAAATAATGATAATCTAAAATATCCTGTTTACACACGACCATTACATAATGGTTTACAATACAAATATGTTACAACAAAATAAGTTTCTTGAATGCAGTTTTTACACAATATCATACAAGCATGGACTCCAAATCTTGTCCTTATTTAAGTATGCGACAGCGGAAGCTCTTAATAATCACCTGAGAATAAACATGCTTAAAACGTCAACAAAAATGTTGGTGAGTTATAGGTTTAACCTATATATATCAAATCATAATAATAGACCACAAGATTTCATATTTCAATACACATCCCATACATAGAGATAAAAATCATTCATATGGTGAACACCTGGTAACCGACATTAACAAGATGCATATATAAGAATATCCCCATCATTCCGGGACACCCTTCGGATATGATATAAATTTCGAAGTACTAAAGCATCCGGTACTTTGGATGGGGTTTGTTAGGCCCAATAGATCTATCTTTAGGATTCGCGTCAATTAGGGTGTCTGTTCCCTAATTCTTAGATTACCAGACTTAATAAAAAGGGGCATATTCGATTTCGATAATTCAACCATAGAATGGAGTTTCACGTACTTGTGTCTATTTTGTAAATCATTTATAAAACCTGCATGTATTCTCATCCCAAAAATATTAGATTTTAAAAGTGGGACTATAACTCACTTTCACAGATTTTTACTTCGTCGGGAAGTAAGACTTGGCCACTGGTTGATTCACGAACCTATAACAATATATACATATATATCAAAGTATGTTCAAAATATATTTACAACACTTTTAATATATTTTGATGTTTTAAGTTTATTAAGTCAGCTGTCCTCGTTAGTAACCTACAACTAGTTGTCCACAGTTAGATGTACAGTAATAAATCGATAAATATTATCTTGAATCAATCCACGACCCAGTGTATACGTATCTCAGTATTGATCACAACTCAAACTAAATATATTTTGGAATCAACCTCAACCCTGTATAGCTAACTCCAACATTCACATATAGAGTGTCTATGGTTGTTCCGAAATATATATAGATGTGTCGACATGATAGGTCGAAACATTGTATACGTGTCTATGGTATCTCAAGATTACATAATATACAATACAAGTTGATTAAGTTATTGTTGGAATAGATTTGTTACCAATTTTCACGTAGCTAAAATGAGAAAAATTATCCAATCTTGTTTTACCCATAACTTCTTCATTTTAAATCCGTTTTGAGTGAATCAAATTGCTATGGTTTCATATTGAACTCTATTTTATGAATCTAAACAGAAAAAGTATAGGTTTATAGTCGGAATAATAAGTTACAAGTCGTTTTTGTAAAGGTAGTCATTTCAGTCGAAAGAACGACGTCTAGATGACCATTTTAGAAAACATACTTCCACTTTGAGTTTAACCATAATTTTTGGATATAGTTTCATGTTCATAATAAAAATAATTTTCTCAGAATAACAACTTTTAAATCAAAGTTTATCATAGTTTTTAATTAACTAACCCAAAACAGCCCGCGGTGTTACTACGACGGCGTAAATCCGGTTTTACGGTGTTTTTCGTGTTTCCAGGTTTTAAATCATTAAGTTAGCATATCATATAGATATAGAACATGTGTTTAGTTGATTTTAAAAGTCAAGTTAGAAGGATTAACTTTTGTTTGCGAACAAGTTTAGAATTAACTAAACTATGTTCTAGTGATTACAAGTTTAAACCTTCGAATAAGATAGCTTTATATGTATGAATCGAATGATGTTATGAACATCATTACTACCTTAAGTTCCTTGGATAAACCTACTGGAAAAGAGAAAAATGGATCTAGCTTCAATGGATCCTTGGATGGCTCGAAGTTCTTGAAGCAGAATCATGACACGAAAACAAGTTCAAGTAAAATCATCACTTAAAATAAGATTGTTATAGTTATAGAAATTGAACCAAAGTTTGAATATGATTATTACCTTGTATTAGAATGATAACCTACTGTAAGAAACAAAGATTTCTTGAGGTTGGATGATCACCTTACAAGATTGGAAGTGAGCTAGCAAACTTGAAAGTATTCTTGATTTTATGAAACTAGAACTTTTGGAATTTATGAAGAACACTTAGAACTTGAAGATAGAACTTGAGAGAGATCAATTAGATGAAGAAAATTGAAGAATGAAAGTGTTTGTAGGTGTTTTTGGTCGTTGGTGTATGGATTAGATATAAAGGATATGTTATTTTGTTTTCATGTAAATAAGTCATGAATGATTACTCATATTTTTGTAATTTTATGAGATATTTCATGCTAGTTGCCAAATGATGGTTCCTACATGTGTTAGGTGACTCACATGGGCTGCTAAGAGCTGATCATTGGAGTGTATATACCAATAGTACATACATCTAAAAGCTGTGTATTGTACGAGTACGAATACGGGTGCATACGAGTAGAATTGTTGATGAAACTGAACGAGGATGTAATTGTAAGCATTTTTGTTAAGTAGAAGTATTTTGATAAGTGTATTGAAGTCTTTCAAAAGTGTATAAATACATATTAAAACACTACATGTATATACATTTTAACTGAGTCGTTAAGTCATCGTTAGTCGTTACATGTAAGTGTTGTTTTGAAACTTTTAGGTTAACGATCTTGTTAAATGTTGTTAAACCAATGTTTATAATATCAAATGAGATTTTAAATTATTATATTATCATGATATTATCATGTATGAATATCTCTTAATATGATATATATACATTAAATGTCTTTACAACGATAATCGTTACATATATGTCTCGTTTAAAAATCATTAAGTTAGTAGTCTTGTTTTTACATATGTAGTTCATTGTTAAAAACAAGACTACTAACTTAATGGTTTTGAAACGAGACATATATGTAACGATTATCATTGTAACGACATTTAATGTATATATATCATATTAAGAGATATTCGTACATCATAATATCATGATAATATAATAATTTAAAATCTCTTTTGATACTATAAACATTGGGTTAACAACATTTAACAAGATCGTTAACCTAAAGGTTTCAAAACAACATTTACATGTAACGACTAACGATGACTTAACGACTCAGTTAAAATGTATATACATGTAGTGTTTTAATATGTATTCATACACTTTTGAAAGACTTCAAGACACTTATCAAAATACTTCTACTTAACAAAAATGCTTACAATTACATCCTCGTTCAGTTTCATCAACAATTCTACTCGTATGCACCCGTATTCGTACTCGTACAATACACAGCTTTTAGATGTATGTACCATTGGTATATACACTCCAATGATCAGCTCTTAGCAGCCCATGTGAGTCACCTAACACATGTGGGAACCAACATTTGGCAACTAGCATGAAATATCTCATAAAATTACAAAAATATGAGTAATCATTCATGACTTATTTACATGAAAACAAAATTACATATCCTTTATATCTAATCCATACACCAACGACCAAAAACACCTACAAACACTTTCATTCTTCAATTTTCTTCATCTAATTGATCTCTCTCAAGTTCTATCTTCAAGTTCTAAGTGTTCTTCATAAATTCCAAAAGTTCTAGTTTCATAAAATCAAGAATACTTTCAAGTTTGCTAGCTCACTTCCAATCTTGTAAGGTGATCATCCAACCTCAAGAAATCTTTGTTTCTTACAGTAGGTTATCATTCTAATACAAGGTAATAATCATATTCAAACTTTGGTTCAATTTCTATAACTATAACAATCTTATTTCAAGTGATGATCTTACTTGAACTTGTTTTCGTGTCATGATTCTGCTTCAAGAACTTCGAGCCATCCACGGATCCATTGAAGCTAGATCCATTTTTCTATTTTCCAGTAGGTTTATCCAAGGAACTTAAGGTAGTAATGATGTTCATAACATCATTCAATTCATACATATAAAGCTATCTTATTCGAAGGTTTAAACTTGTAATCACTAGAACATAGTTTAGTTAATTCTAAACTTGTTCGCAAACAAAAGTTAATCCTTCTAACTTGACTTTTAAAATCAACTAAACACATGTTCTATATCTATATGATATGCTAACTTAATGATTTAAAACCTGGAAACACGAAAAACACCGTAAAACCGGATTTACGCCGCCGTAGTAACACCGCGGGCTGTTTTGGGTTAGTTAATTAAAAACTATGATAAACTTTGATTTAAAATTTGTTATTCTGAGAAAATGATTTTTATTATGAACATGAAACTATATCCAAAAATTATGGTTAAACTCAAAGTGGAAGTATGTTTTCTAAAATGGTCATCTAGACGTCGTTCTTTCGACTGAAATGACTACCTTTACAAAAACGACTTGTAACTTATTTTTCTGACTATAAACCTATACTTTTTCTGTTTAGATTCATAAAATAGAGTTCAATATGAAACCATAGCAATTTGATTCACTCAAAACGGATTTAAAATGAAGAAGTTATGGGTAAAACAAGATTGGATAATTTTTCTCATTTTAGCTACGTGAAAATTGGTAACAAATCTATTCCAACCATAACTTAATCAACTTGTATTGTATATTATGTAATCTTGAGATACCATAGACACGTATACAATGTTTCGACCTATCATGTCGACACATCTATATATATTTCGGAACAACCATAGACACTCTATATGTGAATGTTGGAGTTAGCTATACAGGGTTGAGGTTGATTCCAAAATATATATAGTTTGAGTTGTGATCAATACTGAGATACGTATACACTGGGTCGTGGATTGATTCAAGATAATATTTATCGATTTATTTCTGTACATCTAACTGTGGACAACTAGTTGTAGGTTACTAACGAGGACAGCTGACTTAATAAACGTAAAACATCAAAATATATTAAAAGTGTTGTAAATATATTTTGAACATACTTTGATATATATGTATATATTGTTATAGGTTCGTGAATCAACCAGTGGCCAAGTCTTACTTCCCGACGAAGTAAAAAAATCTGTGAAAGTGAGTTATAGTCCCACTTTTAAAATCTAATATTTTTGGGATGAGAATACATGCAGGTTTTATAAATGATTTACAAAATAGACACAAGTACGTGAAACTACATTCTATGGTTGAATTATCGAAATCGAATATGCCCCTTTTTATTAAGTCTGGTAATCTAAGAATTAGGGAACAGACACCCTAATTGACGCGAATCCTAAAGATAGATCTATTGGGCTTAACAAACCCCATCCAAAGTACCGGATGCTTTAGTACTTCGAAATTTATATCATATCCGAAGGGTGTCCCGGAATGATGGGGATATTCTTATATATGCATCTTGTTAATGTCGGTTACCAGGTGTTCACCATATGAATGATTTTTATCTCTATGTATGGGATGTGTATTGAAATATGAAATCTTGTGGTCTATTATTATGATTTGGTATATATAGGTTAAACCTATAACTCACTAACATTTTTGTTGATGTTTTAAGCATGTTTATTCTCAGGTGATTATTAAGAGCTTCCGCTGTCGCATACTTAAATAAGGACGAGATTTGGAGTCCATGCTTGTATGATATTGTGTAAAAACTGCATTCAAGAAACTTATTTTGTTGTAACATATTTGTATTGTAAACCATTATGTAATGGTCGTGTGTAAACAGGATATTTTAGATTATCATTATTTGATAATCTACGTAAAGCTTTTTAAAACCTTTATCTATGAAATAAAGGTTATGGTTTGTTTTAAAAATGAATGCAGTCTTTGAAAAACGTCTCATATAGAGGTCAAAACCTCGCAACGAAATCAATTAATATGGAACATTTTTAATCAATAAGAACGGGACATTTCAGTTCCCACATGTGTTAGGTGACTCACATGGGCTGCTAAGAGCTAATCATTGGAGTGTATATACCAATAGTACATACATCTAAAAGCTGTGTATTGTACGAGTACGAATACGGGTGCATACTAGTAGAATTGTTAATGTAACTGAACGAGGATGTAATTGTAAGCATTTTTGTTAAGTAGAAGTATTTTGATAAGTGTATTGAAGTCTTTCAAAAGTGTATAAATACATATTAAAACACTACATGTATATACATTTTAACTGAGTCGTTAAGTCATCGTTAGTCGTTACATGTAAGTGTTGTTTTGAAACCTTTAGGTTAACGATCTTGTTAAATGTTGTTAACCCAATGTTTATAATATCAAATGAGATTTTAAATTATTATATTATCATGATATTATCATGTATGAATATCTCTTAATATGATATATATACATTAAATGTCTTTACAACAATAATCGTTACATATATGACTCGTTTAAAAATCATTAAGTTAGTAGTCTTGTTTTTACATATGTAGTTCATTGTTAATATACTTAATGATATGTTTACTTATCATAGTATCATGTTAACTATATATATATCCATATATATGTCATCATATAGTTTTTACAAGTTTTAACGTTCGTGAATCACCGGTCAACTTGGGTGGTCAATTGTCTATATGAAACATATTTCAATTCATCAAGTCTTAACAAGTTTGATTGCTTAACATGTTGGAAACATTTAATCATGTAAATATCAATCTAAATTAATATATATAAACATGGAAAAGTTCGGGTCACTACAGTACCTACCCGTTAAATAAATTTCGTCCCGAAATTTTAAGCTGTTGAAGGTGTTGACGAATCTTCTGGAAATAGATGCGGGTATTTCTTCTTCATCTGATCTTCACGCTCCCAGGTGAACTCGGGTCCTCTACTAGCATTCCATCGAACCTTAACAATTGGTATCTTGTTTTGCTTAAGTCTTTTAACCTCACGATCCATTATTTCGACGGGTTCTTCGATGAATTGAAGTTTTTCGTTGATTTGGATTTCATCTAACGGAATAGTGAGATCTTCTTTAGCAAAACATTTCTTCAAATTCGAGACGTGGAAAGTGTTATGTACAGCCACGAGTTGTTGAGGTAACTCAAGTCGGTAAGCTACTGGTCCGACACGATCAATAATCTTGAATGGTCCAATATACCTTGGATTTAATTTCCCTCGTTTACCAAATCGAACAACGCCTTTCCAAGGTGAAACTTTAAGCATGACCATCTCTCCAATTTCAAATTCTATATCTTTTCTTTTAATGTCAGCGTAGCTCTTTTGTCGACTTTGGGCGGTTTTCAACCGTTGTTGAATTTGGATGATCTTCTCGGTAGTTTCTTGTATAATCTCTGGACCTGTAATCTGTCTATCCCCCACTTCACTCCAACAAATCGGAGACCTGCACTTTCTACCATAAAGTGCTTCAAACGGCGCCATCTCAATGCTTGAATGGTAGCTGTTGTTGTAGGAAAATTCTGCTAACGGTAGATGTCGATCTCAACTGTTTCCGAAATCAATAACACATGCTCGTAGCATGTCTTCAAGCGTTTGTATCGTCCTTTCGCTTTGCCCATCAGTTTGTGGATGATAGGCAGTACTCATGTCTAGACGAGTTCCCAATGCTTGCTGTAATGTCTGCCAGAATCTTGAAATAAATCTGCCATCCCTATCAGAGATAATAGAGATTGGTATTCCATGTCTGGAGATGACTTCCTTCAAATACAGTCGTGCTATCTTCTCCATCTTGTCATCTTCTCTTATTGGCAGGAAGTGTGCTGATTTGGTGAGACGATCAACTATTACCCAAATAGTATCAAAACCACTTGCAGTCCTTGGCAATTTAGTGATGAAATCCATGGAAATGTTTTCCCATTTCCATTCCGGAATTTTGGGTTGTTGAAGTAGACCTGATGGTTTCTGATGCTCAGCTTTGACCTTAGAACACGTCAAACATTCTCCTACATATTTAGCAACATCGGCTTTTATACCCTGCCACCAAAAATGTTTTTTGAGATCCTTGTACATCTTCCCCGTTCCAGGATGTATTGAGTATCTGGTTTTATGAGCTTCTCTAAGTACCATTTCTCTCATATCTCCAAATTTTGGTACCCAAATCCTTTCAGCCCTATACCGGGTTCCGTCTTCCCGAATATTAAGATGCTTCTCCGATCCTTTGGGTATTTCATCCTTTAAATTTCCCTCTTTTAAAACTCCTTGTTGCGCCTCCTTTATTTGAGTAGTAAGGTTATTATGAATCATTATATTCATAGATTTTTCTCGAATGGGTTCTCTGTCCTTCCTGCTCAAGTCGTCGGCTACCACATTTGCCTTCCCCGGGTGGTAACGAATCTCAAAGTCGTAATCATTCAACAATTCAATCCACCTACACTGCCTCATATTCAGTTGTTTCTGATTAAATATGTGTTGAAGACTTTTGTGGTCGGTATATATAATACTTTTGACCCCATATAAGTAGTGTCTCCAAGTCTTTAATGCAAAAACAACCGCGCCTAATTCCAAATCATGCGTCGTATAATTTTGCTCGTGAATCTTCAATTGTCTAGACGCATAAGCAATCACCTTCGTCCGTTGCATTAATACACAACCGAGACCTTGCTTTGATGCGTCACAATAAATCACAAAATCATCATTCCCTTCAGGCAATGACAATATAGGTGCCGTAGTTAGCTTTTTCTTCAATAATTGAAACGCCTTCTCTTGTTCATCCTTCCATTCAAATTTCTTCCCTTTATGCGTTAATGCAGTCAAGGGTTTTGCTATTTTGGAGAAATCTTGGATGAATCTTCTGTAGTAACCAGCCAATCCTAAAAACTGGCGTATGTGTTTCGGAGTTTTCGGAGTTTCCCACTTTTCAACAGTTTCTATCTTTGCCGGATCCACCTTAATACCTTCTTTGTTCACTATGTGACCGAGGAATTAAACTTCTTCCAACCAAAATGCACACTTTGAAAACTTAGCGTATACTTCTTCCTTCCTCAATACTTCTAACACCTTTCTCAAATGTTCACCGTGTTCTTGGTCATTCTTTGAGTAAATAAGTATGTCATCAATGAAAACAATGACAAACTTGTCAAGGTATGGTCCACACACTCGGTTCATAAGGTCCATGAACACAGCTGGTGCATTAGTTAAACCAAACGGCATGACCATAAACTCGTAATGACCGTAACATGTTCTGAAAGCAGTCTTTGGAATATCATCTTCTTTCACCCGCATTTGATGATACCCGGAACGTAAGTCAATCTTTAAATAAACAGACGAGCCTTGTAGTTGATCAAATAAGTCGTCGATTCTCTGTAGTGGGTAACGGTTCTTGATGGTAAGTTTGTTCAACTCTCGGTAGTCGATACACAACCTGAATGTACCATCTTTCTTCTTGACAAACAAAACAGGAGCTCCCCACGGTGATGTGCTTGGTCGAATGAAACCACGCTCTAAAAGTTCTTGTAATTGGCTTTGCATTTCTTTCATCTCGCTGGGTGCGAGTCTGTAAGGAGCACGAACTATTGGTGCAGCTCCTGGTACAAGATCTATTTGAAATTCAACGGATTGATGTGGGGGTAATCCCGGTAATTCTTTCAGAAATACATCGGGAAATTCTTTTGCAATGGGAACATCATTGATGCTCTTTTCTTCAGTTTGTACTTTCTCGACGTGTGCTATAGCAACATAGCAACCTTTTCTTATTAGTTTTTGTGCCTTCAAATTACTAATAAGATGTAGCTTCGTGTTGCCCTTTTCTCCGTACACCATTAAGGGTTTTCCTTTTTCACGTATAATGCGAATTGCATTTTTGTAACAAACGATCTCTGCTTTCACTTCTTTCAACCAGTCCATACCAATTATCACATCAAAACTCCCTAACTCTACTGGTATCAAATCAATCTTAAATGTTTCGCTAAGCAGTTTAATTTCTCGATTCCGACATATATTATCTGCTGAAATTAATTTACCATTTGCTAATTCGAGTAAAAATTTACTATCCAAAGGCATCAATGGACAACTTAATTTAGCACAAAAATCTCTACTCATATAGCTTCTATCCGCATCCGAATCAAATAAAACGTAAGCAGATTTATTGTCAATAAGAAACGTACCCGTAACAAGCTTCGGGTCTTCCTGTGCCTCTGCCGCATTAATATTGAAAACTCTTCCGCGGCCTTGTCCATTCGTGTTCTCCTGGTTCGGGCAATTTCTAATAATGTGACCCGGTTTTCCACATTTATAACAAACTACATTGGCATAACTTGCTCCGACACTACTTGCTCCGCCATTACCCGTTCCGACACCATTTGTTCCTTTCGTTCTATTAACCCCTGGTCCGTAAACCTCACACTTCGCCGCGCTATGACCATTTCTTTTACACTTGTTGCAAAATTTGGTGCAGAACCCCGAGTGATACTTTTCACACCTTTGGCATAGCTGCTTCTGATTGTTGTTGTTGTTGCGGTTATTATTGTTGTTGAGATGATTGTTGTAGATGCTGTTGTTATTGTTGTTGTTGTTGTTGTTATTGTTGGGCCGTTTGTTGTAGTTGCGATTGATGTTGCGATTGTTGGGATAATTATTGCGATTATTGTTGTAATTGCTGTTGTTGTTGTATTGGTGATTCTTATCACCGTTTTATTCCCACTTTCTTTTGACTTGCTTCACATTGGCCTCTTCAGCAGTCTGTTCTTTAATTCTTTCTTCAATCTGGTTCACTAGTTTGTGAGCCATTCGACATGCCTGTTGTATGGAGGCGGGCTCGTGTGAACTTATATCTTCTTGGATTCTTTCCGGTAATCCTTTCACAAACGCGTCGATCTTCTCTTCCTCATCTTCGAATGCTCCCAGACATAATAGGCACAATTCTGTGAATCGTCTTTCGTACGTGGTAATATCAAATCCTTGGGTTCGTAACCCTCTAAGTTCTGTCTTGAGTTTATTGACCTCGGTTCTGGGACGGTACTTCTCGTTCATCAAGTGCTTGAATGCTGACCACGGTAGTGCGTACGCATCGTCTTGTCCCACTTGCTCTAGATAGGTATTCCACCATGTTAACGCAGAACCTGTGAAGGTATACGTAGCGTACTTCACTTTGTCCTCTTCAGTAAACTTACTTATGGCAAACACCGATTCGACCTTCCCGGTACACCGTTTCAATCCGATCGGTCCTTCGGTTCCATCAAATTCCAAAGGTTTGCAGGCAGTGAATTCTTTGTAGGTGCATCCTACACGATTTCCTATACTGCTAGATCCAAGGTTATTGTTGGTATGTAGCGCAGCCTGTACTGCGGCTATTTTTGAAGCTAGAAAAGTACGGAATTCCTCTTCATTCATATTCACGGTGTGTCGAGTAGTCGGTGCCATTTCCTTCAAAATAGTCAAATGGAACAAGTTAATCATACAGAATATTAAGAGTAGTTAATAGTATTTCGTAGCATAATATGAACTCATTTATAAAAGCTTTTTCTTCATATTAGCATTTTATAAGTTTAAATTCGGGTAGTACCTACCCGTTAAGTTCATACTTAGTAGCTAATATACAATTCAACTACTACAATTCTATATGAAAAACTGATTATGATAATATTTCGCGTTCAAACTTTTACACAATATTTTACAAACTTACAATACCGCTTATTTTACATATAACATGAAATATAGCACACAATAAATTTGATACAAGATGGTTGTGAAGATAATTCTAGCTAGTACACAAGTCGTTCAGCAAAGGCAATAAAGACACGTAATTCATACGTCCAGAAACAAGTCATGCATTCTGGTTTTACTAGGATTATTTCCCATCCTTGGTCTTGTGGAACATAACCGTTATGGCCTTTGATAAGACAGCATGTTGCAACGTCGTCAAAGGGACGAGGGTTACGTAATGTCCAACAGTCCCGTAACAATCTAAAAACCTCATTTCTTACCCCAATTACCGACTCCGTCACTTGTGGGAACATTTTGTTTAATAGTTGTAGCCCGATGTTCTTGTTATCACTTTGGTAAGAAGCGAACATTACTAATCCGTAAGCATAACATGCTTCTTTATGTTGCATGTTAGCCGCTTTTTCTAAATCACGAAGTCCAATATTCGGATATATTGAGTCAAAATAATTTCTTAACCCATTGCGTAAAATAGCATTTGGGTTCCCCGTAATATATGCGTCAAAGTAAACACATCGTAACTTATGGATTTCCCAATGTGATATCCCCCATCTTTCGAACGGAAGCCTTTTATAAACCAAGGCATTCTTGGAACGTTCTTTGAATGTCTTACAAACTGATCTCGCCTTAAATAGTTGTGCCGAAGAATTCTGACCGACTCTAGACAAGATTTCATCAATCATGTCTCCGGGTAGGTCTCTTAAAATATTGGGTTGTCTATCCATTTTTTGTTTTTATACTGTAAAATAGACAAGAGTTAGATTCATAAAAAAATACTTATTAATACAAGCAATTTTTACATATATCATAAAGCATAAGCACACTATATTACATATATTACACCACACGAATACAACTATCTTATTCCGACTCGCTTGTTTTTTCTTCTTCGGTTTTGGTTCGTTTTGCCAAGTTTCTAGGGATATATGATGTTCCCCTAATACGAACCGTCGTTTTCCACATTGGTTTAGAAAAACCTGGTGGTTTAGAGGTTCCCGGGTCATTGTTACAACTTAAGGACTTCGGAGGTTGACGATACATATAAAGTTCATCGGGGTTGGAATTAGATTTCTCTATTTTTATGCCCTTTCCCTTATTATTTTCTTTTTCCTTTTTAAATTCAGTTGGGGTAATTTCTATAACATCATCGGAATTCTCGTCGGAATCCGATTCATCAGAGAATTGGTAATCCTCCCAATATTTTGCTTCCTTGGCGGAAACACCATTGACCATAATTAACCTTGGTCGGTTGGTTGAGAATTTTCTTTTACTTAACCGTTTTATTATTTCCCCCACTGGTTCTATTTCTTCATCCGGTTCCGATTCTTCTTCCGGTTCTGATTCTTCTTCCGGTTCCGACTCTTCTTCCGGTTCCTCTTCAGGAACTTGTGAATCAGTCCACGAATCATTCCAATTTACATTTGACTCTTCATTATTATTAGGTGAGTCAATGGGACTTGTTCTAGATGTAGACATCTATCACATAATATCAAACGCGTTAAGAGATTAATATATCACATAATATTCACATGTTAAAAATATATAGTTTCCAACAAAATTTGTTAAGAAATCATTTTTCAAGTAAACACGGTCGAAGTCCAGACTCACTAATGCATCCTAACAAACTGGATAAGACACACTAATGCAAAATTCTGGTTCTCTAAGACCAACGCTCTGATACCAATTGAAATGTCCCGTTCTTATTGATTAAAAACGTTCCATATTAATTGATTTCGTTGCGAGGTTTTGACCTCTATATGAGACGTTTTTCAAAGACTGCATTCATTTTAAAACAAACCATAACCTTTATTTCATCAATAAAGGTTTAAAAAGCTTTACGTAGATTATCAAATAATGATAATCTAAAATATCCTGTTTACACATGACCATTACATAATGGTTTACAATACAAATATGTTACAACAAAATAAGTTTCTAGAATGCAGTTTTTATACAATATCATACAAGCATGGACTCCAAATCTCGTCCTTATTTAAGTATGCGACAGCGGAAGCTCTTAATAATCACCTGAGAATAAACATGCTTAAAACGTCAACAAAAATATTGGTGAGTTATAGGTTTAACCTATATATATCAAATCATAATAATAGACCACAATATTTCATATTTCAATACACATCCCATACATAGAGATAAAAATCATTCATATGGTGAACACCTAGTAACCGACATTAACAAGATGCATATATAAGAATATCCCCATCATTCCGGGACACCCTTCGGATATGATATAAATTCCGAAGTACTAAAGCATCCGGTACTTTGGATGGGGTTTGTTAGGCCCAATAGATCTATCTTTAGGATTCGCGTCAATTAGGGTGTCGGTTCCCTAATTCTTAGATTACCAGACTTAATAAAAAGGGGCATATTCGATTTTGATAATTCAACCATAGAATGTAGTTTCACGTACTTGTGTCTATTTTGTAAATCATTTATAAAACCTGCATGTATTCTCATCCCAAAAATATTAGATTTTAAAAGTGGGACTATAACTCACTTTTACAGATTTTTACTTCGTCGGGAAGTAAGACTTGGCCACTGGTTGATTCACGAACCTATAACAATATATACATATATATCAAAGTATGTTCAACATATATTTACAACACTTTTAATATATTTTGATGTTTTAAGTTTATTAAGTCAGCTGTCCTCGTTAGTAACCTACAACTAGTTGTCCACAGTTAGATGTACAGAAATAAATCGATAAATATTATCTTAAATCAATCCACGACCCAGTGTATACGTATCTCAGTATTGATCACAACTCAAACTATATATATTTTGGAATCAACCTTAACCCTGTATAGCTAACTCCAACATTCACATATAGAGTGTCTATGGTTGTTCCGAAATATATATAGATGTGTCGACATGATAGGTCGAAACATTGTATACGTGTCTATGGTATCTCAAGATTACATAATATACAATACAAGTTGATTAAGTTATGGTTAGAATAGATTTGTTACCAATTTTCACGTAGCTAAAATGAGAAAAATTATCCAATCTTGTTTTACCCATAACTTCTTCATTTTAAAACCGTTTTGAGTGAATCAAATTGCTATGGTTTCATATTGAACTCTATTTTATGAATCTAAACAGAAAAAGTATAGGTTTATAGTTGGAAAAATAAGTTACAAGTCGTTTTTGTAAAGGTAGTCATTTCAGTCGAAAGAACGACGTCTAGATGACCATTTTAGAAAACATACTTCCACTTTGAGTTTAACCATAATTTTTGTTTAACCATTATTTTTGGATATAGTTTCATGTTCATAATAAAAATCATTTTCTCAGAATAACAACTTTTAAATCAAAGTTTATCATAGTTTTTAATTAACTAACCCAAAACAGCCCGCGGTGTTACTACGACGGCGTAAATCCAGTTTTACGGTGTTTTTCGTGTTTCCAGGTTTTAAATCATTAAGTTAGCATATCATATAGATATAGAACATGTGTTTAGTTGATTTTAAAAGTCAAGTTAGAAGGATTAACTTTTTTTTGCGAACAAGTTTAGAATTAACTAAACTATGTTCTAGTGATTACAAGTTTAAACCTTCGAATAAGATAGCTTTATATGTATGAATCGAATGATGTTATGAACATCATTACTACCTTAAGTTCCTTGGATAAACCTACTGGAAAAGAGAAAAATGGATCTAGCTTCAACGGATCCTTGGATGGCTCGAAGTTCTTGAAGCAGAATCATGACACGAAAACAAGTTCAAGTAAGATCATCACTTGAAATAAGATTGTTACAGTTATAGAAATTGAACCAAAGTTTGAATATGATTATTACCTTGTATTAGAATGATAACCTAATGTAAGAAACAAAGATTTCTTGAGGTTGGATGATCACCTTACAAGATTGGAAGTGAGCTAGCAAACTTGAAAGTATTCTTGATTTTATGAAACTAGAACTTGTAGAATTTATGAAGAACACTTAGAACTTGAAGATAGAACTTGAGAGAGATTAATTAGATGAAGAAAATTGAAGAATGAAAGTGTTTGTAGGTGTTTTTGGTCGTTGGTGTATGGATTATATATAAAGGATATGTAATTTTGTTTTCATGTAAATAAGTCATGAATGATTACTCATATTTTTGTAATTTTATGAGATATTTCATGCTAGTTGCCAAATGATGGTTCCCACATGTGTTAGGTGACTCACATGGGCTGCTAAGAGCTGATCATTGGAGTGTATATACCAATAGTACATACATCTAAAAGCTGTGTATTGTACGAGTACGAATACGGGTGCATACGAGTAGAATTGTTGATGTAACTGAACGAGGATGTAATTGTAAGCATTTTTGTTAAATAGAAGTATTTTGATAAGTGTATTGAAGTCTTTCAAAAGTGTATAAATACATATTAAAACACTACATGTATATACATTTTAACTGAGTCGTTAAGTCATCGTTAGTCGTTACATGTAAGTGTTGTTTTGAAACCTTTAGGTTAACGATCTTGTTAAATGTTGTTAACCCAATGTTTATAATATCAAATGAGATTTTAAATTATTATATTATCATGATATTATCATGTATGAATATCTCTTAATATGATATATATACATTAAATGTCTTTACAACGATAATCGTTACATATATGTCTCGTTTAAAAATCATTAAGTTAGTAGTCTTGTTTTTACATATGTAGTTCATTGTTAATATACTTAATGATATGTTTACTTATCATAGTATCATGTTAACTATATATATATCCATATATATGTCATCATATAGTTTTTACAAGTTTTAACGTTCGTGAATCACCGGTCAACTTGGGTGGTCAATTGTCTATATGAAACATATTTCAATTCATTAAGTCTTAACAAGTTTGATTGCTTAACATGTTGGAAACATTTAATCATGTAAATATCAATCTCAATTAATATATATAAACATGGAAAAGTTCGGGTCACTACATGTAGCCCGATGTTCTTTTTCTCACTTTGGTGAGAAGCGAACATTACTAACCCGTAAGCATAGCATGCTTTTTTATGTTGCATGTTAGCCGCTTTTTCTAAATCATGAAGTCCTATATTCGGATACATTGAGTCAAAATAATTTCTTAACCCGTTGCGTAAAATAGCATTTGGGTTCCCCGCAATATATGCGTCAAAGTAAACACATCGTAACTTATGGGTTTCCCAATGTGATATCCCCCATCTTTCAAACGAAAGTCTCTTATAAACCAAGACATTCTTGGAACGTTCTTCGAATATCTTACAAACTGATCTCGCCTTAAATAGTTGTGCCGAGGAATTCTGACCGACTCTAGACAAGATTTCATCAATCATGTCTCCGGGTAGGTCTCTTAAAATATTGGGTTGTCTTTCCATTTTGTGTTTTTAAACTGTAAAATAGACAAGAGTTAGATTCATAAAAAAATACTTATTAATACAAGCAATTTTTACATATATCATAAAGCATAAGCACACTATATTTGTGACGATCGCTCCAAATCCATATGGACGAACACGTCATTCATTGATTTCATTGCGAGGTATTTGACCTCTATGTGATACGTTTTGTAACATTGCATTCGTTTGAAAAGGTATTTCATAAATGAATATATAAATTCCAGGTTTTTTTACATCTGATAATTCCTACGTATAGACAATCACCATTTAAATGGTTTACAATAATACATCTGTTGATAATACAGTCAAAATAAAATACATGGTAATGGTTTGATGAATGCAAGTTTCTTGTATATAGCATGTATGACTCCAAGCACATAATTTGTATCACGTATGAGCAAACAGCGGAAGACTTCTAGAAACCTGAGAATAAACATGCTTCAAGTGTCAACACAAAGGTTGGTGAGTTCATAGTTTTAATATTACACATAATCCGTATATCAATGTGGATTACAAAAGTTCAGTTGTTTTATTCAAAACGTTTATCATTATGTTTTAAATAAAAGGTGGATCACAAGATTTCAGTTGTTTCATCCGAAACGTTTATCAATCGGTTCTACAAAGTTGAGAACCCTGGTAACTAAACTTTAACGTTTATAATAAGTACCCCTCGTTTAACATGCAACCAACATGTACAATACACGCAATCCAACGTGTACTAACTTCAAATAGCATACGTCTATTTTATAGTTCAGGCTAGAGTTTCTTTCTATACCTGGAACAGACGGGGATGTCAAGCCCTATGGATCCATATACTACTACTCGCGCCCACCAGTTCTTATAACTGGCAGTTACTAGTTACCAAAGCTAAGGGATTTTCGGTTCAAACTCGGTGTAGAATTTAGTATGTACTTGTATCCATTGCGTTTAAAATAAAGTGCATGTATTCTCAGCCCAAAAATATAGATTGCAAAAGCAATTAAAAAGGGAGCAATGAAACTCACGCATATAAATCTAGTATTTTCAGTATTTATAAACAGTCGCATGTATTCTCAGCCCAAAAATATATTGAGTAAAAGGGATCATATGAAACTCACGCATATAAATCTAGTATTTTTAGTATTTATAAACAGTCGCATGTATTCTCAGCCCAAAAATATATTGAGTAAAAGGGATCTTATGAAACTCACTGTTTAATATTGATATACAATATTGCAGGAAAGCACGTAGACGCATCGGAGATGATACACACGAGGTTTGATTCCCAAAAATACCCCCGAACATTACCCATAATTTCCTTGGCAATAACCCATATTTTCCTTAGCTCTAGCTCGCTCGGAAACTCGTTTTGAAAATTACTTGGACATCACTCCGTCGTAATATTTTTTGTACATTATTATTTTTGTATCGCAAAAATAATAACACTAATAATAAAAATAAAAATAATAAGATTAATAATAATCTTATTAATAATAATAATAATAATAATAATAATAATAATAATAATAATAATAATAATAAATAATAAATAATATTACGGAGTATATATATATTTGTGTATGTGTGTGATTTAAATCGAGCGAAAACACTGAAATTTATAGATGTGGCCTGAAATTTGGAGTCATGCGACTCGCATGGAAATCGCCTTCTGGCCATGCGACTCGCATGAGGACCAGGGACAGCTCACATTGTTTTGGCTCCTAGCTTGTCGACATAATATAAAATAAATATAAATATAATATATATAATTTAAATTAATTAATTATATATTATATTAAATTCACGTGCATAGTTGACTTGTAATTTTTGTTTCGATAAGTCGTACGTTGTCACTCGACTTATGTCCCGGTTCCGGTTTTTCGAACGCCCTTTCGTACGCTGAGAAAACTTGTACTTTACGTTTCGTGAATCGTACCTTTGTCAAAATATAGTCTTAAATCATCCATAAAATATACCACTGTAGCAAAGTTACTGTAGCAAAGTCAATTTCACTGTAGCAAATAGTGATTTTCAAAAACACTGTAGCATTTTGAGTAATGTGGCAATTTGAAAACACTGTAACAAATTAGTGTTTAACTGGTTCATCTTAAACGCTTTAGTTAACTTATCTAAATATCAATTGAATCAATAAACAAATGTTACTATCGTTTATTATATATATGTATATATCTTTTTAATATACATAAATCAGTTTTTAAATACACATTGGAAGTTATTTATAAATAAATTTTAATAATAAATATTTCAACTTATCATATACATTCAAATAGATATTTAAACCAATAAGTTTAATGTACGGTATCAAACAATTAATACATTGTTACCTTTTCATGTTATAGTATATATGTATCTATTTACATATAATTGTTCGCGAATCGTCGAAAACAACCGAAGGGTATTTAAATATATAAAAGTAATTCAAAAATTTTGAGATTCAGTTTTACAGACTTTGCTTATCGTGTCGAAAATGTTAATCATACAAAGATTAAGTTTAAATTTGGTCAGAAATTTCCGGGTCATCACAATATTACATATATTACACCATACGAATACAACTATCTTATTCCGACTCGCTCGTTTCTTCTTCTTCGGTTTTGGTTCGTTTTGCCAAGTTTCTAGGGATATATGATGTTCCCTTAAAATACTACGGTTTAGAAAAACCTGGTGGTTTAGAGGCTCCCGGGTCATTGTTACAACTTAAGGACTTCGGGGGTTGACGATACATATAAAGTTCATCGGGGTTGGAATTAGATTTCTCTATTTTTATGCCCTTTCCCTTATTATTTTCTTTTGCTTTTTTTAAATTCAGTTGGGGTAATTTCTATAACATCATCGGAATTCTCGTCGGAATCCGATTCATCGGAGAATTGGTAATCCTCCCAATATTTTGCTTCCTTGGCGGAAACACCATTGACCATAATTAACCTTGGTCGGTTGGCTGAGGATTTTCTTTTACTTAACCGTTTTATTATTTCCCCCACCGGTTCTATTTCCTCCTCCGGTTCCTCCTCTTCCGGTTCTGATTTTTCTTCCGGTTCTGATTCTTCTCCCGGTTCCTCTTCGGGAACTTGTGAATCAGTCCAATATATATTCGACTCTTCGTTATTATTAGGTGAGTCAATGGGATTTGTGCTAGAGGTAGACATCTATCACACAATATCAAACATGTTAAGAGATTAATATATCACATAATATATACATGTTAATAATATATAGTTTCCAACAAAAATGTTAAGCAATCATTTTTAAAGAAAACACGGTCGAAGTCCAGACTCACTAATGCATCCTAACAAACTCGATAAGACACACTAATGCAAATTTTCTGGTTCTCTAAGACCAACGCTCTAATACCAACTGAAATGTCCCGTTCTTATTGATTAAAAACGTTCCATATTAATTGATTTCGTTGCGAGGTTTTGACCTCTATATGAGACGTTTTTCAAAGACTGCATTCATTTTTAAAACAAACCATAACCATTATTTCATAAATAAAGGTTTAAAAAGCTTTACGTAGATTATCAAATAATGATAATCTAAAATATCCTGTTTACACACGACCATTACATAATGGTTTACAATACAAATATGTTACATCGAAATCAGTTTCTTGAATGCAATTTTTACACAATATCATACAAACATGGACTCCAAATCTTGTCCTTATTTTAGTATGCAACAGCGGAAGCTCTTAGTATTCACCTGAGAATAAACATGCTTTAAACGTCAACAAAAATGTTGGTAAGTTATAGGTTTAACCTATATACATCAAATCGTAACAATAGACCACAAGATTTCATATTTCAATACACATCCCATACATAGAGATAAAAATCATTCATATGATGAACACCTGGTAACCGACATTAACAAGATGCATATATAAGAATATCTCCATCATTCCGGGACACCCTTCGGATATGATATAAATTTCGAAGTACTAAAGCATCCGGTACTTTGGATGGGGTTTGTTAGGCCCAATAGATCTAACTTTAGGATTCGCGTCAATTAGGGTGTCTGTTCCCTAATTCTTAGATTACCAGACTTAATAAAATGGGGCATATTCGATTTCGATAATTCAACCATAGAATGTAGTTTCACGTACTTGTGTCTATTTTATAAATCATTTATAAAACCTGCATGTATTCTCATCCCAAAAATATTAAATTTTAAAAGTGGGACTATAACTCACTTTCACAGATTTTTACTTCGTCGGGAAGTAAGACTTGGCCACTGGTTGATTCACGAACCTATAACAATATATACATATATATCAAAGTATGTTCAAAATATATTTACAACACTTTTAATATATTTTAATGTTTTAAGTTTATTAAGTCAGCTGTCCTCGTTAGTAACCTACAACTAGTTGTCCACAGTTAGATGTACAGAAATAAATCGATAAATATTATCTTGAATCAATCCACGACCCAGTGTATACGTATCTCAGTATTGATCACAACTCAAACTATATATATTTTGGAATCAACCTCAACCCTGTATAGCTAACTCCAACATTCACATATAGAGTGTCTATGGTTGTTCCGAAATATATATAGATGTGTCGACATGATAGGTCGAAACATTGTATACGTGTCTATGGTATCTCAAGATTACATAATATACAATACAAGTTGATTAAGTTATGGTTAGAATAGATTTGTTACCAATTTTCGCGTAGCTAAAATGAGAAAAATTATCCAATCTTGTTTTACCCATAACTTCTTCATTTTAAATATGTTTTAAGTGAATCAAATTGCTATGGTTTCATATTGAACTCTATTTTATGAATCTAAACAGAAAAAGTATAGGTTTATAGTCAGAAAAATAAGTTACAAGTCATTTTTGTAAAGGTAGTCATTTCAGTCGAAAGAACGACGTCTAGATGACCATTTTAGAAAACATACTTCCACTTTGAGTTTAACCATAATTTTTGGATATAGTTTCATGTTCATAATAAAAATCATTTTCTCAGAATAACAACTTTTAAATCAAAGTTTATCATAGTTTTTAATTAACTAACCCAAAACAGCCCGCGGTGTTACTACGACGGCGTAAATCCGGTTTTACGGTGTTTTTCGTGTTTCCAGGTTTTAAATCATTAAGTTAGCATATCATATAGATATAGAACATGTGTTTAGTTGATTTTAAAAGTCAAGTTAGAAGGATTAACTTTTTTTTGCGAACAAGTTTAGAATTAACTAAACTATGTTCTAGTGATTACAAGTTTAAACCTTCGAATAAGATAGCTTTATATGTATGAATCGAATGATGTTATGAACATCATTACTACCTCAAGTTCCTTGGATAAACCTACTAGAAATAAGAAAAATAGATCTAGCTTCAAAGGATCCTTGAATGGCTTGAAAGTTCTTGAAGCAAAATCATGACACGAAAACAAGTTCAAGTAAGATTTCCACTCGAAATAAGATTGTTATAGTTATAGAAATTGAATTAAAGTTTGAATATGATTATTACCTTGTATTAGAAAGATAACCTACTGTAAGTAACAAAGGTTTCTTGATCTTGGATGATTACTTGGAATGGATTTAGAAAACTTGGAAGTAAACTTGCAATCTTGGAAGTATTCTTGATTTTATGAAACTAGAACTTTTGGAATTTATGAAGAACACTTAGAACTTGAAGATATAACTTGAGAGAGATCAATTAGATGAAGAAAATTGAAGAATGAAAGTGTTTGTAGGTGTTTTTGGTCGTTGGTGTATGGATTAGATATAAAGAATATGTAATTTTGTTTTCATGTAAATAAGTCATGAATGATTACTCATATTTTTGTAATTTTATGAGATATTCATGCTAGTTGCCAAATGATGGTTCCCACATGTGTTAGGTGACTCACATGGGCTGCTAAGAGCTGATCATTGGAGTGTATATACCAATAGTACATATATCTAAAAGCTGTGTATTGTACGAGTACGAATACGGGTGCATACGAGTAGAATTGTTGATGAAACTGAACGAGGATGTAATTGTAAGCATTTTTGTTAAGTAGAAGTATTTTGATAAGTGTCTTGAAGTTTTTCAAAATGTATGAATACATATTAAAACACTACATGTATATACATTTTAACTGAGTCTTTAAGTCATCGTTAGTCGTTACATGTAAATGTTGTTTTGAAACCTTTAGGTTAACGATCTTGTTGAATGTTATTAACCCATTGTTTATTATAACAAATGAGATGTTAAATTGTTATATTATCATGATATTATGATATATAATATATCTTAGTATGATGTATATACAGTTAAATGTCGTTACAACGATAATCGTTACATATATGTCTCGTTTCGAAATCATTAAGTTAGTAGTCTTATTTTTACATATGTATTTCATTGTTAATACACTTTATAATATATTTACTTATCATTTAACATAATTAACCAAGTGTATCAATATCTTAATATGATTTATATGTACCTAGTAAGACGTTGTTATAACGATAATCGTTATATATATCGTTTTCGAGTTTCTTAAATTAATAGTCTCATTTTTATGTATGTAACTCATTGTTAAAATACCTAATGAGATACATACTTATAATAAAATCATGTTAACTATATATATAACCATATATATGTCATCGTATAGTTTTTACAAGTTTTAACGTTCGTGAATCACCGGTCAACTTGGGTGGTCAATTGTCTATATGAAACCTATTTCAATTAATCAAGTCTTAACAAGTTTGATTGCTTAACATGTTGGAAACACTTAATCATGTAAATAACAATTTCATTTAATATATATATAAACATGGAAAAGTTCGGGTCACTACATATTGCTATCTGCATCGATATACACGGTTTGAAATTTCTGGGTGGTTGTTGGGTTTATATCTTTCCTTATACTTTGATGTCCCTGCTTCTGTTTTCTATAATCATTGTCATCCACAGTTAATACTTTCTCTTAATTGCTGCGATTTTTACCCCAATTTCTATTTCGGGGCTTTGTCTCTTCGTTTCTTCTTCCCGTCCTCGAGTCAAGCGAGCAATGATCTGAAATTCATAGGTGTGGAATTTGAAGTGAACATGGCTAATGCTCTTAGAAAGAAATAGTAATGGCACGATTTTGATTTGTCAAATTACCAGGTTATTCTGGAAAAGATAGAACTATCAAGATGATATGTTCCTAATATGTTTGGAGATTGGATAGAATGTAAGAGCCGTGTAGCATGGCACATGATGATGGTACTGTGAATCATCACATTCCATTAGAAACTCAACATGACTTACTGTAATATAATGACGTTGATCAAGTGTCATTATATTATACTAATCCATGCATCAGTTCCCAACACTACTTCAAAACATTCCTATTTTAAACTCGAAGGTTTCAGAATTTAGAAACTAACACAGTTTCTTTTATGTTGTAACGCAGATATTACGGAGAGATAAATTATTTCAGATAAGGATAATTGTGAAAATATCTCCAGAAATATGGAGGATATTTATAATAGAACATACGAGAATATCTTAGGATTTCTAATATCGATGGATGATGAAGAAGATTTATCTGTGAAGGTTTAGAATGAGAAATAAGATGTTTGCTAACGATTTCAGCAGGCACGGAATCATTTGGATTCTTTGAAGGCAAGTTCAGTCCTTGTGATTTATCCACAGCCTCTTTCATACTTTGCTCAATCAGTTTTCCAGTTCCCAACCTTCTCTTTTTCTGAGTTTTACCAACACACTGTACTTTATCGTCAAACTTTTGACTGTTAAAGTCATTTACAGTTTTTGCTGCTTCATCAGCTTTTCAAGAACTAGTCCGCAGTTCAGGGTGTTTTTCAGAAACTTCACATTCAAAGTATGAAATTCTTAGGGATAGACGTTATAGGTATAACGGGAGAAGTTCTGCGAGATTTTCAAAATACTGATTGCGGGTTCCGCCAAAGAGATAACGAGCTGCTGGTATATCTGCTAATGATGTCGTGGAATATAAAAGGTTCTCCGGTAACGATGGCGAAAAGACAACGTATATATATCGAAGTTATAATAAGACTGGTCTTACTGAGAAGTCGAAGTTAACTTGCTGAAGCTGTGACAAAATTGGCTACTTTGAAAAGGAATTGTAAGGTTGTTTTTGCTAATAAATGATAAAGAATTCGATGCGGTAAGTGTTAAACCACGACTTTGGGTTCTAGATTTTTTTTTTTCCAGGTGTATAACTATATGCATAAATCTTTTCTTCCGTAGATGAAGTGTGACTGGTTCATCCTCCCGATCGAGGTGTTTTCAAAAATTCATGAAAGATTTGAACGCGGATTGTAATTGTCGGGGTACAAATGAGGTTTAAGATGAAATCAAGTGGCAACTTGAAGAATTGTTTAGTTTCATATGTTATAATCATTATTTTAATTCATTTTAATTGTCCAAAGTTAGCAGTCTAATAGTCCAATAGTCCAATATATTCATATATAATTTAATATATAATATTCGAATTAATTAATACGTATCGTGACCCGTGTACCGGTCTCAGTATTGATCACAACTCAAACCATATATATATTTTGGAATCAACTCAAACCCTGTATAGCCAACTCCAACATTCACATATAGAGTATCTATGGCTGTTCCAAAATATATATATATATGGGTCGATATGATAGGTCGAAACCTTGTATACGTGTCCCGTTATTTAAAGTGCGTAAAATAAATAAATATATATCATGACCCGTGTACAACGTATTGTCTCAGAATTAATCCGACGTATTGTGTACATGTGTCCCGATTTAAAGTGCATAAAAGTAAATAACAGAAATTAAATGACGATAAATAAAATTGCGAGAATGTAAATTGCGATAATTAAAATGTAGCCAGTTAGCTAGGAACAGTTAGCGTGGGATCTTAACAAAATTCATCATAGTTAATTTGTTTGTTTCTAACACTTTTTATTTTGTCCAATGTTTTCTTCGTTATGCCACTTGTTGGGTTCTGATAGGTCAAAATCCAAATATGTAATTTGAATGGAAATGGTTATTCTGCGGTGAACGGATTCATATATCTGTGGATGTAAGTAAGATAGGAAATGACTGTTGAATCAGATTCGAAAAATGTACAGTGTAACTTATTAATGTGAAATTTAAATATTCCTCGGGTGTTACCTACCCGTTAAAATATTTTCATCATTAATAGTTTGTACGAAAGAATTTTTTTTTTAATTACCATCTTTATGAAAATATACTTGCATATATATTTTCTTCGAATGTAATTATGAATTTTAATGAGTCAATAGGATATTAAACTCATTTGATTTATCGTTATTACTAGATTACATGATCTCTAAAACATTAGAGATTACATAATCGTCATGTCGAACGAAGATAGAGGAGGTAGAACGATATGTAAAGCGAAGATAATCGATGTAGAACAATATGTAGAACAAAGATCCTACTCGAAGTACAGATGGGGTTATTGAGGCGTGTGAGGTTGATATCCGAGGTACAGATTGTGATGTTGAGGTTTACGATACAGTTGTGGTTAGGGGTGATAAGGGTACTGTTGGCGTTGATGATGGTGGTGCTGATTATGTTGCTGGTGCTGCTGCTGGTGTTTATAACCTTTGCACCATATCCTCCAAAGCCGTCACGCGAGCGCGAAGTTCGTTAATTTCTGCTAGTACACCGGGATGATTGGCGGTTGGAGTGAGCGAATGAACAAGATTCGTGATATGGGATATTATATAATCGTGACGAGATACTCTAGAAAAGAGAGAGAAAATGGTGTTTCAAATAGGTTCGCCGGTAAGTGCTTCAGGTTCATCGCCAAAAGGGCAATTTGATGAATGGAAGGGATCTTCGATGTGAAATGATCTTCAGATATCGGATGATATTCTAACTATATAGAATATCTATATATATATATATATATATATATATATATATATATATATATATATATATATATATATATATATATATATATATATATATATATATATATATATATATATATATATAATCCTAAAGATTTCGTAGACTACAGAGGAATTTACGGCATATGTCAGGCAAGTCTACAGATGCGCTAAGATATGAATTTTGTCTATACACTATCAATGCAGTAAATGTAGTAAGACGTGTCTAGACTTATGAATGATAATCAGGCAATTTCCTAAGGATGATAAGCAGATGATTTCCGACTAGAAATGATAAGCAAAACCTTTGACATGCAGACACGATCGAAGTCCAGACTCACTAATGTATCCTAACAACTACCAGTTAGACACACTAATGCAAGATCCGGTTCGCTAAGACCACCGCTCTGATACCAACTGAAACGACCCATCCTAATCCTCCTGGACAAAATCATCAACATTTGGTCCCATTGTGATGATCGACTCCAGGTAATGTCCTTAACATGAGCAAATGCACAGCGGAAGACTTACTTCATACCTGAGAATAACATGCTTTAAAACGTCAACATAAAGTTGGTGAGATATATAGGTTTGATGCTAGCAGCGTTATAAATATAGACCAAAAGATTTCATATACATAAACATTTTAATAAAAATATTCTAAGTTGTTGAGCACTTGATAACCATACTTAACATTTAATCAACGTCGCATATTCCCTTTATTATGAAATCTTACTACACCGTACCAAGTGTAGTCACCGAAATGAAGTACTGTGCAACCGTTGAATACTGGTCGTCCAGTCCGATTGGGGTTGTCAGGCCCGATAGATCTATCAACAGGATTCGCGTTTACAATACCGCATATAAATAGTAGTTACCAAGTTACAGGGAAGTATGCCAGTGGTACAACTCAACGTAGAATATATATTTATAATCACTTGTGTCCATAATGTAAATCATAAAATGCATGTATTCTCATCTCGAAATATTTAGAGTTTAAAAGTGGGACTATATACTCACCATACTGTATTTTGTAGTAAAAATACATATAACACCATTGATCAATTATAAGGTTGGCCTCGGATTCACGAACCTATATCATTTGTATATCTATTAAAACACATAATTGAAATAGAACAAATTTATGTATATATATATATATATATATATATCTTTATTGGTGATGTCAATTTTTATATTAATAACTTATGTGTTTGATAAATATATTCATTTTATGTATTTTATATATATATATATATATATATATATATATATATATATATATATATATATATATATATATATATATATATAAATATAGTTATGTTATATGTATTAAATATGGTTTTATATATAACTAATTGTTACTAGATAAAATAATAATAATATTAAGATAATAATAATAATGATAATAATATTAAAAATGATATTTTTAATAATATTAATAATACCTTATAATAATAATGAAAATGATAATAATACTACTAATACTATTACTAATACTAATACTTATGATAATAATAATAATGATATTAACAATTCATTTAAATCATAAATAAGTTTTAGGGTTAATCATTTTTATAATAATAATAATAATAACTATAATAATATTAATAATAAAAATAATGGATGATAATTAAACTACCTTATAAGCTTATATCAAAAAGAATGATTTTCCAAAAAAAAACAGTCCATGTCCGGGCTCGAACTCCCGACCTCTCGTTACACTCAAACACCTCGAACCAGCTGGGCTGTTGCCCTTATTCTGATTTTATATGAAACTTAAAGTTTATAAACTGTGTTTATTCAGTTCCAATTTCTTTCTTCTTTCTCAATCCAATGGATCAGAAACCAAAACATTCCTAGTTACTAGATACCAGTTTAAATTAAATTGTATATTTTGAAACAAAAACATTGAAAACAAGTTTGAATTAAAGTAACAGAAAGGATAAACCCAAAAAAAAAAAATCAATACAGCGTTATTTTTAGTACCATATGAACTCAAAATTTAAATTCAACATTAGAGGCCTTTACAGACCACGATTTCTTCATGAAAGAGGTTTTAAATCATCGTTAGAAACTTTCTGAGTAGTTAATTTGATCTGAAATCACAACACAAAAATGAATTTCGCGAAGAATACTTTGTTGACTTTTAGAAATCGAAACTTTGACTCAAAAATTAGAATTAGTTTTGACGAATTGGAACCTGAAAATTTTAGGAAGCGATCACGACATGATTTAGAACACTTCTGTATTTTTAGATTTTCAAAATTGGTTCGATTTCGAGTTATTGCTGTGAACGTCATATGAACAGAGTAAAAGATGCTGTATCGACATTTACTTTTTTAATTCGATTGGAAAGGACGTTAGAAAATTTTCTGTGAATTGTATTTGATAAATTCAACTCGTCTGCTATCCCTTTAATACTAGAAGTTATCAATTTTGTAACATTAGGGCCGACATGTAGAATCAATTCGTACACGAAAGAAAAAAAAATAAAGAATGAAGGCGATTGCTTAACCGAAATTGGATTTATCCTCTTGGTTATATTCAGATTTCGTACTAGTTTCAGACAGGAGAATCAATCAACTACAGATTGATGTTGAATTGAAACTGAAATACGTGATATATTTATATTTTTATTTTATATAAACTGTATTTATACATATATACTGTATATATTCGTATTTGTATGTACACAAATTCTATATACAGATTTTTAATGCATCTATACAATTAAATCAGTATATATAAATATATAGATATCTCTATTTTTATATATCTATATAAATAATCCTATTAATTTTATATTTGTAATTATAATAGTAATAAATAATATTTAGTTAAATAATAATATTATTGATAATAATAATAAAAATGATAATAATATTATGATAATATTAATAATAACAATAATAATCTTTAATATTAATGATATCAAAATAATACTATTATAAATAAAATCATGGTAAAGTAAAGATAATATCTAATAATAATACAAATAATAGTTAAGGTATCTCAAGTTATATTTATTTATGTATATATCTGTATCCGTACCATTATATATCGAATATATGTATTTATATTCATATACTTATTATATAAAGAAACATAATAATATTAATTATATAAACATTAATATTTAATATTAATTTTATTAATAATAAAGAAACTATTAATGATAATAATAATAATAATAGAATTAATAATGAATATAATATTAATAACAATACTTGTACATCTCTATTTTCATATATCCTTATATATTTTAACATACACCTAATAGTAAATATGTACAGAAATCATGTGTTATATAACAACTTAATTATTATTATTATA
This sequence comes from Rutidosis leptorrhynchoides, assembly GCF_046630445.1. Taxonomy (NCBI): domain Eukaryota; kingdom Viridiplantae; phylum Streptophyta; class Magnoliopsida; order Asterales; family Asteraceae; genus Rutidosis; species Rutidosis leptorrhynchoides. The sequence continues at coordinate 246,057,707 of NC_092343.1, forward strand.
TCGTTTATTATTTTACAATTAATTGTTCGTGAATCGTCAGGCATGGTCAAAGGGTAACTGATTATCCGAATATAAATTTCAAACTTTCTAGACTCAACATTACAGATTTTGCTTATCGTGTCCGAAACATATAAAGATTAAGGTTTAAATTTGGTTAGAAATTTCCGGGTCATTACAATTTAACAAGATCGTTAACCTAAAGGTTTCAAAACAACACTTACATGTAACGACTAACGATGACTTAACGACTCAGTTAAAATGTATATACATGTAGTGTTTTAATATGTATTCATACACTTTTGAAAGACTTCAAGACACTTATCAAAATACTTATACTTAACAAAAATGCTTACAATTACATCCTCATTCAGTTTCATCAACAATTCTACTCGTATGCACCCGTATTCGTACTCGTACAATACACAGCTTTTAGATGTATGTACTATTGGTATATACACTCCAATGATCAGCTCTTAGCAGCCCATGTGAGTCACCTAACACATGTGGGAACCATCATTTGGCAACTAGCATGAAATATCTCATAAAATTATAAAAATATGAGTAATCATTCATGACTTATTTACATGAAAACAAAATTACATATCCTTTATATCTAATCCATACACCAACGACCAAAAACACCTACAAACACTTTCATTCTTCAATTTTCTTCATCTAATTGATCTCTCTCAAGTTCTATCAAGATAAGTGTTCTTCATAAATTCCAAAAGTTCTAGTTTCATAAAATCAAGAATACTTCCAAGATTGCAAGTTTACTTCCAAGTTTTCTAAATCCATTCCAAGTAATCATCCAAGATTAAGAAACCTTTGTTACTTACTGTAGGTTATCTTTCTAATACAAGGTAATAATCATATTCAAACTTTAATTCAATTTCTATAACTATAACAATCTTATTTCGAGTGGAAATCTTACTTGAAATTGTTTTCGTGTCATGATTCTGCTTCAAGAACTTTCAAGCCATCCAAGGATCCTTTGAAGCTAGATCCATTTTTCTCATTTCCAGTAGGTTTATCCAAGGAACTTGAGGTAGTAATGATGTTCATAACATCATTCGATTCATACATAAAAAGCTGTCTTATTCAACGTTATAAACTTGTAATCACTAGAACATAGTTTAGTTAATTCTAAACTTGTTCGCAAATAAAGTTAATCCTTCTAACTAGACTTTTAAAATCAACTAAACACATGTTATATATCTATATGATATGCTAACTTAATGATTTAAAACCCAGAAACACGATAAACACCATAAAACGGGGGCTGTTTTGGTTGGGATAATTAAAAGCTAAGAAGAACTTTGATTTAAAAGCTATACTTCTGGAAAAATAATTTTTCTTATGAACATGAAACTATATCCAAAAATCATGGTTAAACTCAAAGTGAAAGTATGTTTTTCAAAATGGTCATCAAGATGTCGTTCTTTCGACGGAAATGACTACCTCTTTCAAAAATGACTTGTAACTTGTATTTCTGACTATAAACTTATACTTTTTCTGTTTAGATTCATAAAGTGAAGTTCAATACGAAACCGTGGCCACTGGAATCACTCAAAACGGATTAGAAACGAAGAAATGACGAGTAAAACAAGATTGATAAAAACTACTCATTTTACCTACGTGAAAGTTAGTAATAAATCTATTCCAACCATAACCTAATCAACTTATATTGTATATTATGTAATCTTGAGATACCATAGACACGTATACAATATTTCGACATATCATGTCGACCCATCTGTATATATATATATTGCGGAACAACCATAGACACTCTATATGTGAATGTTGGAGTTAGCTATACAGGGTTGAGGTTGATTCCAAAATATATATATAGTTTGAGTTGTGATCAATACTGAGATACGTATACACTGGGTCGTGGATTGATTCAAGATAATATTTATCTATTTATTTCTGTACATCTAACTGTGGACAACTAGTTGTAGGTTACTAACGAGGACAGCTGACTTAATAAACTTAAAACATCAAAATGTATTAAAACTTTTGTAAATATATTTTGAACATACTTTGATATATATGTATATATTGTTATAGGTTTGTGAATCAACCAGTGGCCAAGTCTTACTTCCCGACGAAGTAAAAATCTGTGAAAGTGAGTTATAGTCCCACTTTTAAAATCTAATATTTTTGGGATGAGAATACATGCAGGTTTTATAAATGATTTACAAAATAGACACAAGTACGTGAAACTACATTCTATGGTTGAATTATCGAAATCGAATATGCCCCTTTTTATTAAGTCTGGTAATCTAAGAATTAGGGAATAGACACCCTAATTGACGCAAATCCTAAAGATAGATCTATTGGGCCTAACAAACCTCATCCAAAGTACCAGATGCTTTAGTACTTCGAAATTTATATCATATCCGAAGGGTGTCTCGGAATGATGGGGATATTCTTATATATGCATCTTGTTAATGTCGGTTACCAGGTGTTCACCATATGAATGATTATTATCTCTATGTATGGGATGTGTATTGAAATATGTAATCTTGTGGTCTATTGTTACGATTTGATATATATAGGTTAAACCTATAACTCACCAACATTTTTGTTGACGTTTAAAGCATGTTTATTCTCAGGTGAATACTAAGAGCTTCCGCTGTTGCATACTAAAATAAGGACAAGATTTGGAGTCCATGTTTGTATGATATTGTGTAAAAACTGCATTCAAGAAACTGATTTCGATGTAACATATTTGTATTGTAAACCATTATGTAATGGTCGTGTGTAAACAGGATATTTTAGATTATCATTATTTGATAATCTAGATAAAGCTTTTTAAACCTTTATTTATGAAATAAAGGTTATGGTTTGTTTTAAAAATGAATGCAGTCTTTGAAAAATGTCTCATATAGAGGTCAAAACCTCGCAACGAAATCAATTAATATGGAACGTTTTTAATCAATAAGAACGGGACATTTCAGTTGGTATCCGAGCGTTGGTCTTAGAGAACCAGAATTTTGCATTAGTGTGTCTTATCGAGTTTGTTAGGATGCATTAGTGAGTCTGGACTTCGACCGTGTTTACTTGGGAAAAAAAAGATTGCTTAACAAATTTTGTTGGAAACTATATATTTTTAACATGTGAATATTATGTGATATATTAATCTCTTAACGTGTTTGATATTATGTGATAGATGTCTACCTCTAGAACTAGTCTCATTGACTCACCTAATAATAATGAAGAGTCAAATGTAAATTGGAATGATTCGTAGACTGATTCACAAGTTCCCGAAGAGGAACCGGAAGAAGAGTCAGAACCGGAAGAAGAATCGGAACCGGAAGAAGAATCGGAACCTGAAGAAGAACCAGTGGGGGAAATAATAAAACGGTTAAGTAGAAGAAAATCCTCAACCAACCGACCAAAGTTAATTATGGTCAACGGTGTTTCCGCCAAGGAAGCAAAATATTGGGAGGATTACCAGTTCTCCGATGAATCGGATCCCGACGAGGATTCCGATGATGTTATAGAAATTACCCCAACTGAATTTAAAAACGCAAAAGAGAAAAATAAGGGAAGTTCATAAAAATAGAGAAATCTGATTCTAACCCCGATGAACTTTATATGTATCGTCAACACCCGTATTTCTTAAGTTGTAACAATAACCCGGGAACCTCTAAACCACCAGGTTTTTCTAGACCAATGTGAAAAACGACGGCTCGTATTAGGGGAACATCATATATCCCTAAAAACTTAGCAAAAAGAACCAAGTTCGAAAAAGAAGAAACGAGTTAGTCGGAATAAGATAGTTGTATTTGTGCGGTGTAATATATGTAATATAGTGTGCTTATGCTTTACGATATATGTAAAACTTGCTTGTGTTAATAAGTATCTTTTATGAATCCAACTCTTGTCTATTTTACAGTATAAAAACTTAAAATGGATAGACAACCCAATATTTTAGAAGACTTACCCGGAGACATGATTGATGAAATCTTGTCTAGAGTCGGTCAGAATTCCTCGGCACAACTATTTATGGCAAAATCAGTTTGTAAGACATTCGAAGAACGTTCCAAGAATGCCTTGGTTTATAAAAGGCTTTCGTTTGAAAGATGGGGGATATCACATTGGGAAACCCATAAGTTACGATGTGTTTACTTTGACGCATATATTGCGGGGAACCCAAATGCTATTTTACGCAACGGGTTAAGAAATTATTTTGACTCAATGTATCCGAATATAGGACTTCATGATTTAGAAAAAGCAGCTAACATGCAACATAAAGAAGCATGTTATGCTTATGGGTTAGTAATGTTCGCTTCTCACCAACGTGAGAAAAAGAACATCGGGCTACAACTATTAAACAAAACGTTCCCACAAGTGACGGAGTCGGTAATTGGGGTAAGAAATGAGGTTTTTAGGTTATTACGAGACTGTTGGTCATTACGTAACCTTCGCCCTTTTGACGACGTTACAACATGTTGTCATACTATCGGTCACAACGGTTACGTTCCGCAAGACCCAGGATGGGAAGTCGTATTAGTAAAACCAGAATGCATGACTTGTTTCTGGACGTATGAATTACGTGTCTTTGTTCCCTTTGCTGAACGCCTTATTTCTTAACTAGAATTATCTTCGCAACTACTTTGTATCAAAGTTTTATGTGCTATATTTCATGCTATATGTAAAATAGCGGTATTGTAAGTTTGAAAGTTATTGTATAAAGGTTTGAATATGATATATTTTTTTTATTTTTGTTGTGATTAGTTTTTCATATAGAATTGTAGTAGTTGAAATGGTATGTTAGCTACTAAGTATGAATATAACGGGTAGGTACTACTCGAATTAAAGAGTATAAAACGCTAATATGAAGAAAGATCTTTTATAAATAAGTTCATATTACGCTACGAAATACTATTGACTACTCTTGATATTCTATATGATTAACTCGTTTCATTTGACTATTTTGAAGGAAATGGCACCGACTACTCGACACACCTTGAATATAAGTGAAGAGGAATTTCGTGCCTTTCTTGCTTCAAACATAGCCGCAGTACAGGCTGCGCTACATACCAACAATAACCTTGGATCTAGCAGTACAGGAAATCGTGTAGGATGCACCTACAAAGAATTCACTACCTGCAAACCTTTGGAATTTGATGGAACCGAAGGACCGATCGGATTGAAACGGTGGACCGAGAAGGTCGAATCGGTGTTTGCCATAAGTAAGTGTACTGAAGAGGACAAAGTGAAGTACGCTACGCATACCTTCACAGGTTCTGTATTAACATGGTGGAATATGAAAGGACCCGTTCATATACATTATAAACGATTCACAATAGTTGATTACATTGCGAGGTATTTGACCTCTATATGATACATTTTACAAACATTGCATTCGTTTTTAAAAGACAATCTTTCTTTACATCGAAAATTGACAGGCATGCATACTGCAGTGACCCGAACTTTTCCATGTTTATATATTAATTGAGATTGATATTTACATGATTAAATGTTTCCAACATGTTAAGTAATCAAACTTGTTAAGACTTGATTAATTGAAATATGTTTCATATAGACAATTGACCACCCAAGTTGACCGGTGATTCACGAACGTTAAAACTTGTAAAAACTATATGATGACATATATATGGATATATATATAGTTAACATGATACTATGATAAGTAAATATATCATTAAGTATATTAACAATTAACTACATATGTAAAAACAAGACTACTAACTTAATGATTTTTAAACAAGACATATATGTAACGATTATCGTTGTAAAGACATTTAATGTATATATATATCATATTAAGAGATATTCATACATGATAATATCATGATAATATAATAATTTAAAATCTCATTTGATATTATAAACATTGGGTTAACAACATTTAACAAGATTGTTAACCTAAAGGTTTCAAAACAACACTTACATGTAACGACTAACGATGACTTAACGACTCAGTTAAAATGTATATACATGTAGTGTTTTAATATGTATTTATACACTTTTGAAAGACTTCAATACACTTATCAAAATACTTCTACTTAACAAAAATACTTACAATTACATCCTCGTTCAGTTTCATCAACAATTCTACTCGTATGCACCCGTATTCGTACTCGTACAATACACAGCTTTTAGATGTATGTACTATTGGTATATACACTCCAATGATCAGCTCTTAGCAGCCCATGTGAGTCACCTAACACATGTGGGAACCATCATTTGGCAACTAGCATGAAATATCTCATAAAATTACAAAAATATGAGTAATCATTCATGACTTATTTACATGAAAACAAAATTACATATCCATTATATCTAATCCATACACCAACGACCAGTAGGTTTATCCAAGGAACTTAAGGTAGTAATGATGTTCATAACATCATTCGATTCATACATATAAAGCTATCTTATTCGAAGGTTTAAACTTGTAATCACTAGAACATAGTTTAGTTAATTCTAAACTTGTTCGCAAATAAAAGTTAATCCTTTTAACTTGACTTTTAAAATCAACTAAACACATGTTCTATATCTATATGATATGCTAACTTAATGATTTAAAACCTGGAAACACGAAAAACACCGTAAAATCGGATTTACGCCGTTGTAGTAACACCGCGGGCTGTTTTGGGTTAGTTAATTAAAAACTATGATAAAATTTGATTTTAAAGTTGTTATTCTGAGAAAATGATTTTTATTATGAACATGAAACTATATCCAAAAATTATGGTTAAACTCAAAGTGGAAGTATGTTTTCTAAAATGGTCATCTAGACGTCGTTCTTTCGACTGAAATGACTACCTTTACAAAAATGACTTGTAACTTATTTTTCCGACTAGAAACCTATACTTTTTCTGTTTAGATTCATAAAATAGAGTTCAATATGAAACCATAGCAATTTGATTCACTCAAAACGGATTTAAAATGAAGAAGTTATGGGTAAAACAAGATTGGATAATTTTTCTCATTTTAGCTACGTGAAAATTGGTAACAAATCTATTCCAACCATAACTTAATCAACTTGTATTGTATATTATGTAATCTTGAGATACCTTAGACACGTATACAATGTTTCGACCTATCATGTCGACACATCTATATATATTTCGGAACAACCATAGACACTCTATATGTGAATGTTGGAGTTAGCTATACAGGGTTGAGGTTGATTCCAAAATATATATAGTTTGAGTTGTGATCAATACTGAGATACGTATACACTGGGTCGTGGATTGATTCAAGATAATATTTATCGATTTATTTCTGTACATCTAACTGTGGACAACTAGTTGTAGGTTACTAACGAGGACAGCTGACTTAATAAACTTAAAACATCAAAATATATTAAAAGTGTTGTAAATATATTTTGAACATACTTTGATATATATGTATATATTATTATAGGTTCGTGAATCAACCAGTGGCCAAGTCTTACTTCCCGACGAAGTAAAAATCTGTGAAAGTGAGTTATAGTCCCACTTTTAAAATCTAATATTTTTGGGATGAGAATACATGCAGGTTTTATAAATGATTTACAAAATAGACACAAGTACGTGAAACTACATTCTATGGTTGAATTATCGAAATCGAATATGCCCCTTTTTATTAAGTCTGGTAATCTAAGAATTAGGGAACAGACACCCTAATTGACGCGAATCCTAAAGATAGATCTATTGGGCCTAACAAACCCCATCCAAAGTACCGGATGCTTTAGTACTTCGAAATTTATATCATATCCGAAGGGTGTCCCGGAATGATGGAGATATTCTTATATATGCATCTTGTTAATGTCGGTTACCAGGTGTTCACCATATGAATGATTTTTATCTCTATGTATGGGATGTGTATTGAAATATGAAATCTTGTGGTCTATTATTATGATTTGATATATATAGGTTAAACCTATAACTCACCAACATTTTTGTTGACGTTTTAAGCATGTTTATTCTCAGGTGATTATTAAGAGCTTCCGCTGTCGCATACTTAAATAAGGACGAGATTTGGAGTCCATGCTTGTATGATATTGTGTAAAAACTGCATTCAAGAAACTTATTTTGTTATAACATATTTGTATTGTAAACCATTATGTAATGGTCGTGTGTAAACAGGATATTTTAGATTATCATTATTTGATAATCTACGTAAAGCTTTTTAAACCTTTATTGATGAAATAAAGGTTATGGTTTGTTTTAAAATGAATGCAGACTTTGAAAAACGTCTCATATAGAGGTCAAAACCTCGCAACGAAATCAATTAATATGGAACGTTTTTTAATCAATAAGAACGGGACATTTCAGTTGGTATCAGAGCGTTGGTCTTAGAGAACCAGAATTTTGCATTAATGTGTCTTATCGAGTTTGTTAGGATGCATTAGTGAGTCTGGACTTCGACCGTGTTTACTTGAAAAATGATTGCTTAACAAATTTTGTTGGAAACTATATATTTTTAACATGTGAATATTATGTGATATATTAATCTCTTAACGTGTTTGATATTATGTGATAGATGTCTACCTCTAGAACAAGTCCCATTGACTCACCTAATAATAATGAAGAGTCAAATGTAAATTGGAATGATTCGTGGACTGCTTCACAAGTTCCTGAAGAGGAACCGGAAGAAGAGTCGGAACCGGAAGAAGAATCAGAACCGGAAGAAGAATCGGAACCGGAAGAAGAAATAGAACCGGTGGGGGAAATAATAAAACGGTTAAGTAAAAGAGAATCCTCAACCAACCCACCAAGGTTAATTATGGTCAATGGTGTTTCCGCCAAGGAAGCAAAATATTGGGAGGATTACAAATTCTCCGATGAATCGGATTCCGACGAGAATTCCGATGATGTTATAGAAATTACCCCAACTGAATTTAAAAAGGCAAAAGAAAATAATAAGAGAAAGGGCATAAAAATAGAGAAATCTAATTCCAACCCCGATGAACTTTATATGTATCGTCAACCCCCGAAGTCCTTAAGTTGTAACAATGACCCGAGAACCTCTAAACCACCATGTTTTTCTAAACTGTTGTGGAAAACGACAGTTAGTATTAGGGGAACATCATATATCCCTAGAAACTTGGCAAAACGAACCAAAACCGAAGAAGAAGAAACGAGCGAGTCGGAATAAGATAGTTGTATTCATGTGGTGTAATATATGTAATATAGTGTGCTTATGCTTTATGATATATGTAAAAATTGCTTGTATTAATAAGTATTTTTTTATGAATCTAACTCTTGTCTATTTTACAGTTTAAAAACACAAAATGGATAGACAACCCAATATTTTAAGAGACCTACCCGGAGACATGATTGATGAAATCTTGTATAGAGTCGGTCAGAATTCCTCGGCACAACTATTTAAGGCGAGATCAGTTTGTAAGACATTCGAAGAACGTTCCAAGAATGCCTTGGTTTATAAAAGGCTTTCGTTCGGAAGATGGGGGATATCACATTGGGAAATCCATAAGTTACGATGTGTTTACTTTGACGCATATATTGCGGGGAACCCAAATGCTATTTTACGCAACGGGTTAAGAAATTATTTTGACTCAGTATATCCGAATATAGGACTTCGTGATTTAGAAAAAGCGGCTAACATGCAACATAAAGAAGCATGTTATGCTTACGGGTTAGTAATGTTAGCTTCTCACCAAAGTGAGAACAAGAACATCGGGCTACAACTATTAAACAAAACGTTCCCACAAGTAACGGAGTCGGTAATTGGGGTAAGAAATGAGGTTTTTAGGTTATTACGAGACTGTTGGTCATTACGTAACCCTCGTCCCTTTAACGACGTTACAATACGCTGTCTTATCAATGGCCATAACGGTTATGTTCCACAAGACCAAGGATGGGAAGTAGTCCTAGTAAAACCAGAATGCATGACTTGTTTCTGGACGTATGAATTACGTGTCTTTATTGCCTTTGCTGAACGACTTGTGTACTAGCTAGAATTATCTTCACAACTATCTTGTATCAAAGTTATTGTGTGCTATATTTCATGCTTTATGTAAAATAAGCGGTATTGTAAGTTTGTAAAATATTGTATAAAAGTTTGAACGTGAAATATTATTACAATCAGTTTTTCATATAGAATTGTAGTAGTTGAATTGTATATTAGCTACTAAGTATGAACTTAACGGGTAGGTACTACCCGAATTTAAACTTATAAAATGCTAATATGAAGAAAAAGCTTTTATAAATGAGTTCATATTATGCTACGAAATACTATTAACTACTCTTAATATTCTGTATGATTAACTTGTTCCATTTGACTATTTTGAAGGAAATGGCACCGACTACTCGACACACCGTGAATATGAATGAAGAGGAATTCCGTACTTTTCTAGCTTCAAACATAGCCGCAGTACAGGCTGCGCTACATACCAACAATAACCTTGGATCTAGCAGTACAGGAAATCGTGTAGGATGCACCTACAAAGAATTCACTGCCTGCAAACCTTTGGAATTTGATGGAACCGAAGGACCGATCGGATTGAAACGGTGGACCGAGGAGGTTGAATCGGTGTTTGCCATAAGTAAGTGTACTGAAGAGGACAAAGTGAAGTACGCTACGCATACCTTCACAGGTTCTGCGTTAACATGGTGGAATACCTATCTAGAGCAAGTGGGACAAGACGATGTGTACGCACTACCGTGGTCAGCATTCAAGCACTTGATGAACGAGAAGTACCGTCCCAGAACCGAGGTCAATAAGCTCAAGACAGAACTTAGAGGGTTACGAACCCAAGGATTTGATATTACCACGTACGAAAGACGATTCACAGAATTGTGCCTATTTTATCCGGGAGCATTCGAAGATGAGGAAGAGAAGATCGACGCATTTGTGAAAGGATTACCGGAAAGAATCCAAGAAGATATAAGTTCACACGAGCCCGCCTCCATACAACAGGCATGTAGAATGGCTCACAAACTAGTGAACCAGATTGAAGAAAGAATTAAAGAACAGACTGCTGAAGAGGCCAATGTGAAGCAAGTCAAAAGAAAGTGGGAGGAAAACGGTGATAAGAATCACCAATACAACAACAACAGCAATTATAACAATAATCGCAACAACTATCCTAACAATCGCAACTACAACAAACGGCCCAACAACAACAACAACAACAACAACCACAACAATCATCTTAACAACAATAATAACCGCAACAACAACAACAATCAGAAGCAGCTATGCCAAAGGTGTGAAAAGTATCACTCAGGTTTCTGCACCAAATTTTGCAACAAGTGTAAAAGAAATGATCATAGCGCGGTGAAGTGTGATGTCTACGGACCAGAGGTTAACAGAACGAAAGGAACAAATGGTGTCGGAATGAGTAATGGCGGAGCAAGTAGTGTCGGAGCAAGTTATGCCAATGTAGTTTGTTATAAATGTGGAAAACCGGGCCACATTATTAGAAATTGCCCGAACCAGGAGAACACGAATGGACAAGGCCGCGGAAGAGTTTTCAATATTAATGCGGCAGAGGCACAGGAAGACCCGGAGCTTGTTACGGGTACGTTTCTTATTGACAATAAATCTGCTTACGTTTTATTTGATTCGGGTGCGGATAGAAGCTATATGAGTAGAGATTTTTGTGCTAAATTAAGTTGTCCATTGACGCCTTTGGATAGTAAATTTTTACTCGAATTAGCAAATGGTAAATTAATTTCAGCAGATAATATATGTCGGAATCGAGAAATTAAACTGGTTAGCGAAACATTTAAGATTGATTTGATACCAGTAGAGTTAGGGAGTTTTGATGTGATAATCGGTATGGACTGGTTGAAAGAAGTGAAAGCAGAGATCGTTTGTTACAAAAATGCAATTCGCATTATACGAGAAAAAGGAAAACCCTTAATGGTGTACGGAGAAAAGGGAAACACGAAGCTACATCTTATTAGTAATTTGAAGGCACAAAAACTAATAAGAAAAGGTTGCTATGCTGTTCTAGCACACGTCGAGAAAGTACAAACTGAAGAAAAGAGCATCAATGATATTCCCATTGCCAAAAGAATTTCCCGATGTATTTCCGAAAGAATTACCGGGATTACCCCCACATCGATCCGTTGAATTTCAAATAGATCTTGTACCAGGAGCTGCACCAATAGCTCGTGCTCCTTACAGACTCGCACCCAGCGAGATGAAAGAACTACAAAGCCAATTACAAGAACTTTTAGAGCGTGGTTTCATTCGACCAAGCACATCACCGTGGGGAGCTCCTGTTTTGTTTGTCAAGAAGAAAGATGGTACATTCAGGTTGTGTATCGACTACCGAGAGTTGAACAAACTTACCATCAAGAACCGCTACCCACTACCGAGAATCGATGACTTATTTGATCAACTACAAGGCTCGTCTGTTTATTCAAAGATTGACTTACGTTCCGGGTATCATCAAATGCGGGTGAAAGAAGATGATATTCCAAAGACTGCTTTCAGAACACGTTACGGTCATTACGAGTTTATGGTCATGCCGTTTGGTTTAACTAATGCACCAGCTGTGTTCATGGACCTTATGAACCGAGTGTGTGGACCATACCTTGACAAGTTTGTCATTGTTTTCATTGATGACATATTTATTTACTCAAAGAATGACCAAACACACGGTGAACATTTGAGAAAGGTGTTAGAAGTATTGAGGAAGGAAGAATTGTACGCTAAGTTTTCAAAGTGTGCATTTTGGTTGGAAGAAGTTCAATTCCTCGGTCACATAGTGAACAAAGAAGGTATTAAGGTGGATCAGGCAAAGATAGAAACTGTTGAAAAGTGGGAAACCCCGAAAACTCCGAAACACATACACCAGTTTTTAGGACTAGCTGGTTACTACAGAAGGTTCATCCAAGACTTTTCCAGAATAGCAAAACCCTTGACTGCATTAACGCATAAAGGGAAGAAATTTGAATGGAATGATGAACAAGAGAAAGCGTTTCAGTTATTGAAGAAAAAGCTAACTACAGCACCTATATTGTCATTGCCTGAAGGGAATCATGATTTTGTGATTTATTGTGACGCATCAAAGCAAGGTCTCGGTTGTGTATTAATGCAACGAACGAAGGTGATTGCTTATGCGTCTAGACAATTGAAGATTCACGAACAAAATTATACGACGCATGATTTGGAATTAGGCGCGGTTGTTTTTGCATTAAAGACTTGGAGGCACTACTTATATGGGGTCAAAAGTATTATATATACCGACCACAAAAGTCTTCAACACATATTTAATCAGAAACAACTGAATATGAGGCAGCGTAGGTGGATTGAATTATTGAATGATTACGACTTTGAGATTCGTTACCACCCGGGGAAGGCAAATGTGGTAGCCAATGCCTTGAGCAGGAAGGACAGAGAACCCATTCGAGTAAAATCTATGAATATAATGATTCATAATAACCTTACTACTCAAATAAAGGAGGTGCAACAAGGAGTTTTAAAAGAGGGAAATTTAAAGGATGAAATACCCAAAGGATCGGAGAAGCATCTTAATATTCAGGAAGACGGAACCCGGTATAGGGCTGAAAGGATTTGGGTACCAAAATTTGGAGATATGAGAGAAATGGTACTTAGAGAAGCTCATAAAACCAGATACTCAATACATCCTGGAACGGGGAAGATGTACAAGGATCTCAAGAAACATTTCTGGTGGCCGGGTATGAAAGCCGATGTTGCTAAATACGTAGGAGAATGTTTGACGTGTTCTAAGGTCAAAGCTGAGCATCAAAAACCATCAGGTCTACTTCAACAACCCGAAATCCCGGAATGGAAATGGGAAAACATTACCATGGATTTCATCACTAAATTGCCAAGGACTGCAAGTGGTTTTGATACTATTTGGGTAATAGTTGATCGTCTCACCAAATCAGCACACTTCCTACCAATAAGAGAAGATGACAAGATGGAGAAGTTAGCACGACTGTATTTGAAGGAAGTCGTCTCCAGACATGGAATACCAATCTCTATTATCTCTGATAGGGATGGCCGATTTATTTCAAGATTCTGGCAGACATTATAGCAAGCATTAGGAACTCGTCTAGACATGAGTACTGCCTATCATCCACAAACTGATGGGCAGAGCGAAAGGACGATACAAACGCTTGAAGACATGCTACGAGCATGTGTTATTGATTTCGGAAACAGTTGGGATCGACATCTACCGTTAGCAGAATTTTCCTACAACAACAGCTACCATTCAAGCATTGAGATGGCGCCATTTGAAGCACTTTATGGTAGAAAGTGCAGGTCTCCGATTTGTTGGAGTGAAGTGGGGGATAGACAGATTACGGGTCCGGAGATTATACAAGAAACTACAGAGAAGATCATCCAAATTCAACAACGGTTGAAAACCGCCCAAAGTCGACAAAAGAGCTACGCTGACATTAAAAGAAAAGATATAGAATTTGAAATTGGAGAGATGGTCATGCTTAAAGTTGCACCTTGGAAAGGCGTTGTTCGATTTGGTAAACGAGGGAAATTAAATCCAAGGTATATTGGACCATTCAAGATTATTGATCGTGTCGGACCAGTAGCTTACCGACTTGAGTTACCTCAACAACTCGCGGCTGTACATAACACTTTCCACGTCTCGAATTTGAAGAAATGTTTTGCTAAATAAGATCTCACTATTCCATTAGATGAAATCCAAATCAACGAAAAACTTCAATTCATCGAAGAACCCATCGAAATAATGGATCGTGAGGTTAAAAGACTTAAGCAAAACAAGATACCAATTGTTAAGGTTCGATAGAATGCTCGTAGAGGACCCGAGTTCACCTGGGAGCGTGAAGATCAGATGAAGAAGAAATACCCGCATCTATTTCCAGAAGATTCGTCAACACCTTCAACAGCTTAAAATTTCGGGACGAAATTTATTTAACGGGTAGGTACTATAGTGACCCGAACTTTTCCATGTTTATATATATTAATTGAGATTGATATTTACATGATTAAATGTTTCCAACATGTTAAGTAATCAAACTTGTTAAGACTTGATTAATTGAAATATGTTTCATATAGACAATTGACCACCCAAGTTGATCGGTGATTCACGAACGTTAAAACTTGTAAAAACTATATGATGACATATATATGGATATATATATAGTTAACATGGTACTATGATAAGTAAATATATCATTAAGTATATTAACAATGAACTACATATGTAAAAACAAGACTACTAACTTAATGATTTTTAAACAAGACATATATGTAACGATTATCGTTGTAAAGACATTTAATGTATATATATCATATTAAGAGATATTCATACATGATAATATCATGATAATATAATAATTTAAAATCTCATTTGATATTATAAACATTGGGTTAACAACATTTAACAAGATCGTTAACCTAAAGGTTTCAAAACAACACTTACATGTAACGACTAACGATGACTTAACGACTCAGTTAAAATGTATATACATGTAGTGTTTTAATATGTATTTATACACTTTTGAAAGACTTCAATACACTTATCAAAATACTTCTACTTAACAAAAATACTTACAATTATATCCTCGTTCAGTTTCATCAACAATTCTACTCGTATGCACCCGTATTCGTACTCGTACAATACACAGCTTTTAGATGTATGTACTATTGGTATATACACTCCAATGATCAGCTCTTAGCAGCCCATGTGAGTCACCTAACACATGTGGGAACCATCATTTGGCAACTAGCATGAAATATCTCATAAAATTACAAAAATATGAGTAATCATTCATGACTTATTTACATGAAAACAAAATTACATATCCTTTATATCTAATCCATACACCAACGACCAAAAACACCTACAAACACTTTCATTCTTCAATTTTATTCATCTAATTGATCTCTCTCAAGTTCTATCTTCAAGTTCTAAGTGTTCTTCATAAATTCCAAAAGTTCTAGTTTCATAAAATCAAGAATACTTTCAAGTTTGCTAGCTCACTTCCAATCTTGTAAGGTGATCATCCAACCTCAAGAAATCTTTGTTTCTTACAGTAGGTTATCATTCTAATACAAGGTAATAATCATATTCAAACTTTGGTTCAATTTCTATAACTATAACAATCTTATTTCAAGTGATGATCTTACTTGAACTTGTTTTCGTGTCATGATTCTGCTTCAAGAACTTCGAGCCATCCAAGGATCCATTGAAGCTAGATCCACTTTTCTCTTTTCCAGTAGGTTTATCCATGGAACTTAAGGTAGTAATGATGTTCATAACATCATTCGATTCATACATATAAAGCTATCTTATTCGAAGGTTTAAACTTGTAATCACTAGAACATAGTTTAGTTAATTCTAAACTTGTTCGCAAATAAAAGTTAATCCTTCTAACTTGACTTTTAAAATCAACTAAACACATGTTCTATATCTATATGATATGCTAACTTAATGATTTAAAACCTGGAAACACGAAAAACACCGTAAAATCGGATTTACGCCGTCGTAGTAACACCGCGGGCTGTTTTGGGTTAGTTAATTAAAAACTATGATAAAATTTGATTTAAAAGTTGTTATTCTGAGAAAATGATTTTTATTATAAACATGAAACTATATCCAAAAATTATGGTTAAACTCAAAGTGGAAGTATGTTTTCTAAAATGGTCATCTAGACGTCGTTCTTTCGACTGAAATGACTACCTTTACAAAAACGACTTGTAACTTATTTTTCCGACTAGAAACCTATACTTTTTCTTTTTAGATTCATAAAATAGAGTTCAATATGAAACCATAGCAATTTGATTCACTCAAAACGGATTTAAAATGAAGAAGTTATGGGTAAAACAAGATTGGATAATTTTTCTCATTTTAGCTACGTGAAAATTGGTAACAAATCTATTCCAACCATAACTTAATCAACTTGTATTGTATATTATGTAATCTTGAGATACCATAGACACGTATACAATGTTTCGACCTATCATGTCGACACATCTATATATATTTCGGAACAACCATAGACACTCTATATGTGAATGTTGGAGTTAGCTATACAGGGTTGAGGTTGATTCCAAAATATATATAGTTTGAGTTGTGATCAATACTGAGATACGTATACACTGGGTCGTGGATTGATTCAAGATAATATTTATCGATTTATTTCTGTACATCTAACTGTGGACAACTAGTTGTAGGTTACTAACGAGGACAGCTGACTTAATAAACTTAAAACATCAAAATATATTAAAAGTGTTGTAAATATATTTTGAACATACTTTGATATATATGTATATATTATTATAGGTTCGTGAATCAACCAGTGGCCAAGTCTTACTTCCCGACGAAGTAAAAATATGTGAAAGTGAGTTATAGTCCCACTTTTAAAATCTAATATTTTTGGGATGAGAATACATGCAGGTTTTATAAATAATTTACAAAATAGACACAAGTACGTGAAACTACATTCTATGGTTGAATTATCGAAATCGAATATGCCCCTTTTTATTAAGTCTGGTAATCTAAGAATTAGGGAACAGACACCCTAATTGACGCGAATCCTAAAGATAGATCTATTGGGCCTAACAAACCCCATCCAAAGTACCGGATGCTTTAGTACTTCGAAATTTATATCATATCCGAAGGGTGTCCCGGAATGATGGGTATATTCTTATATATGCATCTTGTTATTGTCGGTTACCAGGTGTTCACCATATGAATGATTTTTATCTCTATGTATGGGATGTGTATTGAAATATGAAATCTTGTGGTCTATTATTATGATTTGATATATATAGGTTAAACCTATAACTCACCAACATTTTTGTTGACGTTTTAAGCATGTTTATTCTCAGGTGATTATTAAGAGCTTCCGCTGTCACATACTTAAATAAGGACAAGATTTGGAGTCCATGCTTGTATGATATTGTGTAAAAACTGCATTCAAGAAACTTATTTTGTTGTAACATATTTGTATTGTAAACCATTATGTAATGGTCGTGTGTAAACAGGATATTTTAGATTATCATTATTTGATAATCTACGTAAAGCTTTTTAAACCTTTATTGATGAAATAAAGGTTATGGTTTGTTTTAAAATGAATGCAGTCTTTGAAAAACGTCTCATATAGAGGTCAAAACCTCGCAACGAAATCAATTAATATGGAACGTTTTTTAATCAATAAGAACGGGACATTTCACATACCATTTCATAATATCCACTATCCAACTATAAATTGATTTAATAATAATCTTTGATGAACTCAATGACTCGAATGCAACGTTCTTCGAAATATGCTATGAAAGACTCCAAGTAATATCTTTAAAATGAGCAAATGCACAGCGGAAGATTTCTTTAACACCTGAGAATAAACATGCTTTAAAGTGTCAACCAAAAGGTTGGTGAGTTCATTAGTTTATCATAATCATTTATTTCCATCATTTTAATAGACCACAAGAATTTCATTTCCAGTTCTCATAAATATACGTCCCATGCATAGAGACAAAAATAATCATTCATATGGTGAACACCTGGTAACCGACATTAACAATATGCATATAAGAATATCCCCTATCATTCCGGGATCCTCCTTCGGACATGATATAAATTTCGAAGTACTAAAGCATCCGGTACTTTGGATGGGGTTTGTTAGGCCCGATAGATCTATCTTTAGAATTCGCGTCAATTAGGGTGTCTGTTCCCTAATTCTTAGATTACCAGACTTTAATAAAAAGGGGCATATTCGATTTCGATAATTCAACCATAGAATGTAGTTTCAATTACTTGTGTCTATTTCGTCAAACATTTATAAAAGCGCATGTATTCTCAGTCCCAAAAATATAAAGGGTAAAAAGGCAAATGAAACTCACCATACTGTATTTCGTAGTAAAAATACATATAACGTCATTGAACAAGTGCAAGGTTGGCCTCGGATTCACGAACCTATATTAATTATATATATTTATATGTTGGTCAATATTTGTATAGCAATTTAGGTCAGTTCATAGTGTAATCCTATCCTATAGCTCGAGTCTAACTCTACAGTATAGTAACATGTTATATTACTCATGCTCAATTAAGATTCTAGTAAAAGGTGACGTGTGAAACAACGTAACATAAATGGTTTCATAATCAAAAAATAGTATTTTAGGTTTTTTTTTTTTTTTTTTTTTTTTTTTTGAGAAAATCAACAAAAAAAGTTAACTGAAAAGTTAACAGGAAAAGTCAAAGTTCAAAGTAAAAAGTCAAAGGTTAAAGTCAAAAGTCAAAGGTCAAAGTAAAAATGAGGTCGCATGCAAATATATAATAACTTATACAAAAATGATTTTCGGTCAAACATGACTAAACGGGCCATTTCAGCTATTTTTAGAAAAATTATCGGAACTCCGATTGATAAACGGCCAAAGATAAAAGTTACACATTACCAAAAAAAATTAAGCATAAATATTACAGAAGTAAACTAAACCTAGACAACTCGTAGTTGCCAACGCGTTTTCGGCGTTTCAAAGTTAATTTTTCAGCTTTAATAAATTTACAAAAGTGACCGAGTAACCTACTTTGGAGATTTTTAGAAAATTCCTCAAAACTCGTATTGACAAACGGTCAAAGCCTGCAAATTATCGTTACCACAAAGATATAACATGATTTTTGGCAAGAGTAAACACATATCAGGCCGACCATGACAACTGATACAAAACTGACATTTTTAAATAAAAAAATTTCAGCGCTTTTTAGAATTTTAAAATGTGACCAAACTGTCAACTTTGATAATTTTTAGAAAAATTGTCGAGACTCAAATTGACAAACGGCTAGAGTTGTTTATTAGACCTTACAGCAAAGAATTCAGTGGTATTTTTTTTTATATATGAAACAACGCAGATCAGCGAGAATTTCAGTTCCCATTTCGACATTTCATCAAAATTTGCAAAACTTCTTTTGTCCATAACTTGACAACCGTTCAACGAAACGAGACGTGCTTTATATGAAAATTCATCTACTCGACGAGTAGAATCCAAATAATCACTTTTTATAACCCAGAAAATTAGTTCACTAATTATCATCAGCAATTTTAATTACAAAATTAATTATGCAATTTGTTTATTTCATAACTTTCTAACCATTACTTGGATTCAAGTGATTCTTAAACCAAAATTCAACTATTTTTCGCTAGCTTTCCAACGACATGCATATCTTATACCTTATCTCAATCGTATATGTAACTAATTCAGAAATCAACATAACCTATCTAATGGCAATATCAAAAGTACAAGCATGCATAATCCTATATACTCGAGCACTAGTCAGGGATACACTATTAGTATGTAAAAATTAAATTATGAGTACTCACATATATTGAGATTCAATATTGCAGGAAAGGTACGTAAACGTAACGGAGATGATAAACACTATATTGACCTCACGAGCATACCCATGAACCATACTCAATCACCTCCATAGCTATAACCCATAATTTCCTTAATCTTATCCCACTCGAAAAAACAACTTCGAAATCACTCGGACAGCACTCCGTCGTAATATTTTATGTATACTAATAATATCTTGAGATAATACGGAGTAAATATATATATGTAATCGATTGAGAGAGTTTAGAGAAAACTATTTTCAAGTTTCTATGAAATAATGAAACCTATTGAATTCTATTTATAATAGATTTTTGAATTATTAAAGTGAATTATTAAAGTATGAATTATTAAAGTGAATTATTAAAGTATGAATTATTAAAGTGAATTATTAAAGTATGAATTATTAAAGTGAATTATTAAAGTATGAATTATTAAAGTAAATTATTAAAGTATGAATTATTAAAGTTAAAGTAAAGTAAAATAAAGTAAAGGTAAAGTTTAAGTATAGTAAAAGTATAAAACTATGCACGTATAATACGCGTATAAATATATATAATATTAATTTAAATCGTTATATATATTTAATAAAATAAAATATAAATATCGTTATCTTTATCATACTAGTTAAGTAATGAGTTGTCAAAAGTGGTTCTAGATATTTATAAAAGTTATATACGTTTTAATAATAAAGTTCTTTTTAAACTGAAAACGTTTTTGTACGTTTGAAACTAAATAGATCAATCGAGTCTTTATGAGATTCAATCTTCCACTATCCTTTGTCTAGTTCTCAATGATTGACAATTTGTTCATATTTATAAATCACTTTACCATTTTCCGAATATTGTTAAAATGAAAAGATTTCTCAAATCAACGTGGGCCTTTCAACAGAGACTTGTAATCATAATTCAATATATCTGATAATTCAATCATTTGATCTTATCTTCTAATTTCAATGATAAACATTTTGAAACAGATACAATCATATAAAGTATTTAATCTAATATTTTGTTTACGTTTCAAGTTATAATATATATACACATATACATATATAATCATATTCGTTTAATGGTTCATGAATCGTTGGAACTTGGTCGAGGTTGAATGAATGTATGAACATAGTTTAAAATTCTTGAAATTTAACTTAACAAATATTGCTTATCGTGTCGGAAACATATAAAGATTAAAGTTTAAATTTGGTTGGAAATTTCCGGGTTGTCACAGAATACCTATCTAGAGCAAGTGGGACAAGATGATGCTTACGCACTACCGTGGTCAGCATTCAAGCACTTGATGAACGAGAAGTACCGTCCCAGAACCGAGGTCAATAAGCTCAAGACAGAACTTAGAGGGTTACGAAACCAAGGATTTGATATTACCACGTACGAAAGACGATTCACAGAATTGTGCTTATTGTGTCCGGGAGCGTTCGAAGATGAGGAAGAGAAGATCGACGCGTTTGTGAAAGGATTATCGGAAAGAATCCAAGAAGATATAAGTTCACACGAGCCCGCCTCCATACAACAGGCATGTAGAATGGCTCACAAACTAGTGAACCAGATTGAAGAAAGAATTAAAGAACAGACTGCTGAAGAAGCCAATGTGAAGCAAGTCAAAAGAAAGTGGGAGGAAAACGGTGATAAGAATCACCAATACAACAACAACAGCAATTACAACAATAATCGCAACAACTATCCCAACAATCGCAACATCAATCGCAACTACAACCAACGGCCCAACAACAACAACAACAACAACAACAACAACAACAACAACAACAGCAACTACAACAATCATCCCAACAACAATAATAACCGCAAAAATAACAACAATCAGAAGCAGCTATGCCAAAGGTGTGAAAAGTATCACTCGGGGTTCTGCACCAAATTTTGCAACAAGTGTAAAAGAAATGGTCATAGCGCGGCGAAGTGTGAGGTCTACGGACCAGGGGTTAACAGAACGAAAGGAACAAATGGTGTCGGAACAAGTAATGGCGGAGCAAGTAGTGTCGGAGCAAGTTATGCCAATGTAGTTTGTTATAAATGTGGAAAAATGGGCCACATTATTAGAAATTGCCCGAACCAGGAGAACACGAATGGACAAGTCCGCGGAAGAGTTTTCAATATTAATGCGGCAGAGGCACAGGAAGACCCGGAGCTTGTTACGGGTACGTTTATTATTGACAATAAATCTGCTTACGTTTTATTTGATTCGGGTGCGGATAGAAGCTATATGAGTAGAGATTTTTGGGCTAAATTAAGTTGCCCATTGACGCCTTTGGATAGTAAATTTTTACTCGAATTAGCAAATGGTAAATTAATTTCAGCAGATAATATATGTCGGAATCGAGAAATTAAACTGGTTAGCGAAACATTTAAGATTGACTTGATACCAGTAGAGTTAGGGAGTTTTGATGTGATAATCGGTATGGACTGGTTGAAAGAAGTGAAAGCAGAGATCGTTTGTTACAAAAATGCAATTCGCATAATACGAGAAAAAGGAAAACCCTTAATGGTGTACGGAGAAAATGGCAACACGAAGCTACATCTTATTAGTAATTTGAAGGCACAAAAACTAATAAGAAAAGGTTGCTATGCTGTTCTAGCACACGTCGAGAAAGTACAAACTGAAGAAAAGAGCATCAATGATGTTCCCGTCGCAAAAGAATTTTCCGATGTATTTCCGAAAGAATTACCGGGATTACCCCCACATCGATCCGTTGAATTTCAAATAGATCTTATACCAGGAGCTACACCAATAGCTCGTGCTCTTTACAGACTCGCACCTAACGAGATGAAAGAACTGCAAAGTCAATTACAAGAACTTTTAGAACGTGGTTTCATTCGACCAAGCACATCACCGTGGGGAGATCTTGTTTTGTTTGTCAAGAAGAAAGATGGTACATTCAGGTTGTGTATCTACTATCGAGAGTTGAACAAACTTACCATCAAGAACCGCTACCCACTACCGAGAATTGACAACTTATTTGATCAACTACAAGGCTCGTCTGTTTATTCAAAGATTGACTTACATTCCGGGTATCATCAAATGCGGGTGAAAGAAGATGATATTCCAAAGACTACTTTTAGGACGCGTTATGGTCATTACGAGTTTATGGTTATGCAGTTTGGATTGACTAACGCACCAGCTGTGTTCATGGACCTTATGAACCGAGTGTGTGGACCATACCTTGACAAGTTTGTCATTGTTTTCATTGATGACATACTTATTTACTCAAAGAATGACCAAGAACACGGTGAACATTTGAGGAAGGTGTTAGAAGTATTGAGGAAGGAAGAATTGTACGCTAAGTTTTCAAAGTGTGCATTTTGGTTGGAAGAAGTTCAATTCCTCTGTCACATAGTGAACAAAGAAGGTATTAAGGTGGATCCGGCAAAGATAGAAACTGTTGAAAAGTGGGAAACCCCGAAAACTCCGAAACACATACGCCAGTTTTTAGGACTAGCTGGTTACTACAGAAGGTTCATCCAAGACTTTTTCAGAATAGCAAAACCCTTGACTGCATTAACGCATAAAGGGAAGAAATTTGAATGGAAGGATGAACAAGAGAAAGCGTTCCAGTTATTGAAGAAAAAGCTAACTACGGCACCTATATTGTCATTGCCTGAAGGGAATGATGATTTTGTAATTTATTGTGACGCATCAAAGCAAGGTCTCGGTTGTGTATTAATGCAACGAACAAAGGTGATTGCTTATGCGTCTAGACAATTGATGATTCACGAACAAAATTATACGACGCATGATTTGGAATTAGGCGAGGTTGTTTTTGCATTAAAGACTTGGAGGCACTACTTATATGGGGTCAAAAGTATTATATATACCGACCACAAAAGTCTTCAACACATATTTAATCAGAAACAACTGAATATGAGGCAGCGTAGGTGGATTGAATTGTTGAATGATTACGACTTTGAGATTCGTTACCACCCGGGGAAGGCAAATGTGGTAGCCGACGCCTTGAGCAGGAAGGACAGAGAACCCATTCGAGTAAAATCTATGAATATAATGATTCACAATAACCTTACAACTCAAATAAAGGAGGCGTAACAAGGAGTTTTAAAAGAGGGAAATTTAAAGGATGAAATACCCAAAGGATCGGAGAAGCATCTTAATATTCGGGAAGACGGAACCCGGTATAGGGCTGAAAGGATTTGGGTACCAAAATTTGGAGATATGAGAGAAATGGTACTTAGAGAAGCTCATAAAACCAGATACTCAATACATCCTGGAACGGGGAAGATGTACAAGGATCTCAAGAAACATTTTTGGTGGCCGGGTATGAAAGCCGATGTTGCTAAATACATAGGAGAATGTTTGACGTGTTCTAAGGTCAAAGCTGAGCATCAGAAACCATCAGGTCTACTTCAACAACCCGAAATCCCAGAATGGAAATGGGAAAACATTACCATGGATTTCATCACTAAATTGCCAAGGACTGCAAGTGGTTTTGATACTATTTGGGTAATAGTTGATCGTCTCACCAAATCAGCACACTTTCTGCCAATAAGAGAAGATGACAAGATGGAGAAGTTAGCACGACTGTATTTGAAGGAAGTCGTCTCCAGACATGGAATACCAATCTCTATTATCTCTGATAGGGATGGCAGATTTATTTCAAGATTCTAGCAGACATTACAGCAAGCATTAGGAACTCGTCTAGACATGAGTACTGCCTATCATCCACAAACTGATGGGCAGAGCGAAAGGACGATACAAACGCTTGAAGACATGCTACGAGCATGTGTTATTGATTTCAAAAACAGTTGGGATCGACATCTACCATTAGCAGAATTTTCCTACAACAACAGCTACCATTCAAGCATTGAGATGGCGCCATTTGAAGCACTTTATGGTAGAAAGTGCAGGTCTCCAATTTGGTGGAGTGAAGTGGGGGATAGACAGATTACGGGTCCGGAGATAATACAAGAAACTACCGAGAAGATCATCCAAATTCAACAACGGTTGAAAACCGCCCAAAGTCGACAAAAGAGCTACGCCGACATTAAAAGAAAAGATAT
Source organism: Rutidosis leptorrhynchoides (assembly GCF_046630445.1). NCBI lineage: Eukaryota > Viridiplantae > Streptophyta > Magnoliopsida > Asterales > Asteraceae > Rutidosis > Rutidosis leptorrhynchoides. The sequence continues at coordinate 246,083,038 of NC_092343.1, forward strand.
AGAATTTGAAATTAGAGAGATTGTCATGCTTAAGGTTGCACCTTGGAAAGGCGTTGTTCGATTTGGTAAACGAGGTAAATTAAATCCAAGGTATATTGGACCATTCACGATTATTGATCGTGTCGGACCAGTAGCTTACCGACTTGAGTTACCTCAACAACTCGCGGCTGTACATAACACTTTCCACCTCTCGAATTTGAAGAAATGTTTTGCTAAAGAAGATCTCACTATTCCATTAGACCAAATCGAAATCAACGAAAAACTTCAATTCATCGAAGAACCCGTCGAAATAATGGATCGTGAGGTTAAAAGACTTAAACAAAACAAGATACCAATTGTTAAGGTTCAATGGAATTCTCGTAGAGGACCCGAGTTCACTTGGGAATGAGAAGATCAGATGAAGAAGAAATACCCGCACTTATTTCCAGAAGATACGTCAACACCTCCAACTGCTTAAAATTTCGGGACGAAATTTATTTAACGGGTAGGTACTATAGTGACCCGAACTTTTCCATGTTTATATATATTAAATGAAATTGTTATTTACATGATTAAGTGTTTCCAACATGTTAAGCAATCAAACTTGTTAAGACTTGATTTATTGAAATAGGTTTCATATAGATAATTGACCACCCAAGTTGACCGGTGATTCACGAACGTTAAAACTTGTAAAAACTATATGATGACATATATATGGATATATATATATATATATATATATATATATATATATATATATATATATATATATATATATATATATATATATATAGTTAACATGATATTTGATCATATACATAGCATTGTATATGTATATTTTATTTTCTAAAAGCTAAGGACAGAACTACGCGGATTATAAGGCACAGTTATGCAATGTTCGCTGAAAATAAATACTGCGGTTATGTATTCGCTGAAATACCAAACTGCGGTTTGATCCGCTGGCTTTCCGCGGAGAGCCGAGCATCTCGCAGACCGCGGATATCACGGATACTATAAATAGGGAGCTTGGCTCTCATTTATGGGTGGTTGATTCTCTGCCATTTGCCTAAGCCTTTGTAGATTTCACTTGTGACTTCGCCCAAGGACTTCTTACATTGAGTTAAGGTGAATCATGCTAATCAATAACGATGACCGGGTCGGGGTGATTGATCACTTGATAGTTAAAGTGAAAAACGATCATCGGGGCCCAAAATAATCATCGAACATCCCATCCTTCATTATAATCTTATTGCACTCAATCCGTAATTAAGCAACATCATTAATTAAGGATTGATCAATTGGCGCCATCCGTGGGACACGTTTTACGAATTAAACTGAAAATTTTTGTTTTACGCTGTTAAACAATTAATTAGGCGGTTTAATTTCAATCGTGTTTTTGTTGCGATGATTTGCAGGTGCGTGTTTTCAAATTGGCAGTAAATAATGAATAACATTGACGATAATAGTGATAACATGGCCACTATGCGAATGAATGTCCAAAAAAGAGGAAAGAAGCGAAAATCCACCAAAATGTATCATAAATGGCAATCAGCGCCAATTAGCTTTCCAAAAATGCAGAGCGACGATTTTTCTGAAATGCCGATAATAGTATCGTGTAAAATTGCGGACGCTAATATCACAGTGATGAAAGTTCATGTTGATAATGGTAGTAGCGTTGATATTATTTACGAACAATGTTTCGCTCAGTTGCCAGAGGATATTAAAGCAAATCTGCAAACGACTGCGGTTTCGCTAACAGGTTTTGCAGGAGAATTTTCGCTACCAATCGGTATCTTGTCGCTGAACATCGAGCTAGCCGATGTAAATGATAATGCTTTAGCGCGACAAGCACGGCTAGATTTCTATGTTATGCGAGCTTCTTCTCGCTATAACATGTTGCTAGGAAGGACCGCTATAAGCAAATTTGGAATTGTACCATCCACAATTCATGGCATGATTAAATTTCCAACATATAAAGGAATCGCCGCAATATGTTCAGCGAGCATAGGGCCTATTTGCGCGGCTGTCAATGTAAAAACCGCAGGTCAGAAACCTGAGGATACTGCGGATAAGGAGGATAGCATGGAAATAGTTAATCCTGCATATCCAGAACAGAAAATCAAAGTAGGTCGCAATCTTAGTGCGGATACTCGAAAGCAAATTGTGCAATTACTTGATGAATATATGGATGTTTTTGCCTGGTGCGAAAACGATATGACCGGTGTTCCGCGTCACATTGCGGAACACAAGCTAAATGTAAATCCAGCTCTAAAACCAGTAGTGCAAAAGCGAAGGGGTATAGCCCCAGATCGCGTCAAATGGTTGTGCGAAGAAGTCACAAAATTAGTCCGAGCTGGAATTTTGCGCAAAGTACAATATCAGTCATGGATCGCGAATCCAGTATTGGTGAAAAAACCAGATAATTCCTGGCGAATGTGTATTGACTACAAAGATCTGAATAAAGCGTGCACCAAAGATAATTATCCGCTGCCAGAAATTGATTTAAAGGTGGAATCTTTGCATGCATTTCCATATAAATGTTTTCTGGATGCGGCAAGAGGTTATCATCAAATCCCTATGGCGCAAGAGGACGCAGATAAAACCGCGTTTCACACAGGCAAAGGCATATATTGTTATATAATGATGCCTTTTGGACTAATCAATGCGGGTGCGACATATCAGCGCTTGATTGACACCGCGTTTGATAAGCAAATAGGACGTAATCTTGAGGCCTATGTCAATGATTTAGTCATCAAAAGTACAACGCAAGAGCGAATCGTTGAAGATATGCGCGAAACATTTGATAAACTGCGTGAGATAAACATGAAGCTCAATCCGCTGAAATGCAGTTTCGGCGAAACTGAAGGAAAGTTTTTAGGATATCTTGTTACGGAACAAGGTATTCAAGCTAATCCAAAAAAGATCGCGGCTATCGAAAATATGACCGCGCCAAAGACGGTTAAGGAAGTGCAAAGTTTAACAGGAAAATTGGCCGCCCTAACGCATTTTTTGTCTAAAGCTGCTGAGCGACAATTGCCATTTTTCAAAACTTTAAAAGGTTGCTTGAAGCAGAAGAATTTTGTTTGGACCGCTGAAGCAGATTCTGCGTTTCAAGAGATGAAAAACCTGTTGAAAACTTTTCCTACACTAACAGCGCCAATTCATGGTGAAATTCTCTATCTGTATATTTCAGTAGCAAATGAAGCGTTTGGCTCAGTCTTGATAGCGGAAAGGAACAAAATACAAAAGCCAGTGTATTTTGTTAGCAAAGCTCTTACAGGAAGCGAAATAAACTATGCGCCGATCGAAAAGTTTGTATATGCACTCATTTTAACAACGCAAAGGCTACGTAGATATTTTCAGAGGCATCCAGTGCATGTGCTAACCAATCTGCCAATCAGGCAAGTCTTAACAAAACCGGAGATTTCCGGTAGACTCGCATTATGGGCAGTGGAGTTGGGTGCCTATCAAATATCCTACTTTCCGCGAAGTGCGGAAAAAGGTCAAGTTATGGCAGATTATCTCGCAGAGCTGTCTAGAGAGTTGGAAGTAATTAATGAGCGAACCGCGCTAAAACCAGCAGTTAATGAAACTTAGGAGTTATATACTGATGGTGCTTCTTGTGCAGAAGGTGCAGGTGTGGGTTTAGTTTTGGTAAGTTCTAACGGCAAAGAGCACACTTACGCACTGCGGTTTAATTTTAATGTGACAAACAATGAGGCAGAATATGAAGCATTGCTTGCAGGCTTAAATATCGCGCAAAAAATGAATATTGTTAAGTTGCATGCATTTACAGATTCGCAACTAGTAGCGAATCAGTTTAGCGGATCTTTTGAAGCGCATGATCCTTCTATGCAGAAGTACTTGCAACTGCTAAAAGAAACTACTGCGCGGTTCGAATACTTTGAACTCGCGCAAGTGCCTAGAAGTCAAAACAAAAAGGCAGATGCTTTGAGCAAATTAGCCGCTCTAACATTTTCGCATTTTCAAAAACAAGTATGGGTTGAGGAATTGCCAAGTAAGTCAATTGATAGTGATTTAATGGTAGCATCTGTTACAGAGGCGCAGCCAAATTGGATGGAACCAATCCTGCAATATATTCGCAATGATATTTTGCCAGAGGATAGTCGCGAAGCTCCTTTAGTACGAGAGCGAACGCCGATGTACCTCATACAAGATGATGTCTTATATCGCAAATCGTACTGCAGACCAATGATGCGGTGCGTTGGACCAATTGAGGCGAAAATGCTTGTTGAAGAAGTGCATAATGGTACTTGTGCGCTACATTCAGGATACAAGACTATTGCTGCAAAAATTATGCGGATGGGATACTTTTGGCCGTCCCTATACCGCTATGTGGCAAAAATTGTTAAACGCTGTAAAAGTTGCCAAAGGCATGCTCCGCAGAATCGAATGCCGCGGCATGATATGATCCCTGTTAATTCACCATGGCCGTTTAGTAAATGGGCCATTGACATTGTGGGGCCATTTCCTGCAGGACCTGGCAATGTTAAATTCCTAATCGTTGCAATAGATTATTTTACTAAATGGGTTGAAGCGAAAGCGGTTCGCACAATCACTGGTGTGCAGGTGCGAAATTTTGTTTGGGAATACATTGTGTGCAGATTTGGTATTCCGCGAGAATTGGTTAGCGATAATGGCACACAAATAGCGAAAGATCCATTTAAGACGTGGTGCACTGACTTAAATATAATACAAAAGTTCACGTCAGTAGCGCACCCGCAAGCTAATGGTTTATGCGAGGTAACAAATCGCGATATTGTTAGCGGAATAAAAAAGAGTTTGTGCGAAAGGCGAACTGGTTGGGTAGATGAATTACCCAATGTCTTATGGGCACATCGTACAACTTTCAAAAAGAGTACTGGTGAAACACCATTTAGCCTGGTTTATGGCTCTGAGACAGTAATCCCCGCTGAAATTTTAGTACCAACGCATCGAATCGCTAACTTTGATGAAGAAGCAAATGATGCTGCGTTGTGCGAAAATCTCAATTTTATAGAAGAGCGGAGATTAATAGCTGCTATCAGAGAAGCGAATAATAAACAACAAATTGCTAAGTATTATAATAAAAGAGTGCGAGCTTTATCATTCGCTATAGGTGAATGGGTGTTGCGTAATAATGAGGCAAGCAGAGTAGAAAAGCTAGGCAAATTGGGTCCTAATTGGGAAGGCCCTTATCAAATTGTGGCAATTAATGCGGCAGGCTCATATAAGCTCGCGGACGTGGAAGGGCGAACTTTGCCTAATGCATGGCATGCTGTCCTTTTAAAGCGATATTATGCATAGTTTTGCGAAAATTAACAATTGTATATGTAAAAAATCGCGAAAATTATATTCAATACACATGGCTGAAATACTTATTAAGTGTCCTTGTTTTTAATTTTTTGCAAGTCTTCATCATGCTTGTTAAAATTTTAAGAATACTCACTTGTAAAAGTATGCAAAAGTTCTAATGCGAATAAATATGATATGTTTTGCAGTAAATTTCATATTTTTATATTTCGCATTGTTTATATAGCAAAGTGATGAAATTTCCCACTTTTGCACGCGAATTATTGCGAAAGGAATATTATCTCCTAAATATGTGATCTTGCCAATATTTAGATGCTTCGCAATGCTGATTACATACCTAAGGATCGTTACGACGGACTTAGAAGATTCATAACGTATAAGTATATACGCATACAAATTGTTTCGCGAAAGTACGCGCTTATTATGTGCACAATAATAAAGTGTTGGAAATTGCAAAGGACAAGTTTGTGTTATGAATATTGCTAAAATAAAAAACGCTATACAAATATTGAGTACTCGCAAATAAAGATAAAACGCTGAAATTTTATTAACAAAACCGCAGAGATAGCTGCGTGCTATATTACATATCCCTAATCTAATTTTGACAAGTCAAGTGCTATGATGTCTTGAGCAGTAGCATCCTCAGCATAACTAATAGCAACGACTTTGTCAATAGGGATATCCGCTAACTTAGCTTCTGCCACAGCAGCTGCGTTCCGTGCGTCTTCAAGAGCACAAATGCGGTCACTAATTGCGGAGGGAAGAGGGTCTGGTATGGTGCAAAGCGGTGCAATTTCATGCAGAAACTCTACCCTTTCGTGCAATTGCAAGGCAGATGCATAAGTTGTGAACTGCGCGTTCACAGGTGCTGAATTAAGCACCTTTTTCGAAAACTCCGGTAAGTGTTGGCGGAGTAGAGAAAATTCATGCTTTGCAGCAGCCGCTTTAGCCAGAGCATCATCTCACTCTGCGATGAGCTGAAACTTGAGTGAGGAAATAGAAGATTCCAGTTTCTTCTCATTTTCAGCAGCGGCTGAAACTTGAGATTGCAAATCCTCTGCGGTAGTCTTCGCCGCAGTAAGTTGATAAGATAAGTCAACAGCGCGCTTCTCGCTATTTCCAGCTCTGATTCGCTCAGAGTTATATTTTTGCTGCTCAGTTTCGAGGATGTCGAAGAATTTTTCTTCGCGCAAAATTATATCATATGTCGAGTTAAAGCACATGTAAAAGTTTTGTACAAAACTATTATGTGCATCAACGGCAGAGCGTTTGACGAATTCACGACGAAGTTCGTTTGGAATTGCAAGCTTCATTTGTTCACGCTGATCTGCAGCAGCGCCAGGAGAAGCGTAAGTATATCCCGATAACCCATCAATTCGCACTCCATATGAATCAGGAGGAGTGCGAAGAAGCTCTGTGATCTGCGCCACAGTGTTCGGGCTGGGAAACAAAGGATTGAAGGATGCGCCTTCTGCAAACAGAAAAAGAAACACGGATTATAATCATAACAATAAATATTTTAGATAAAGGTATGAGATCATGGTTATTAGATTTATACCTGTTTGTTGTTCTCCTTCATAATCCGCTGATATCGGATTATCGAAAGGGGGAGAACTTTGTTTGGCCCTCTTGCTTTGCGTAGAAGGCGGGTTTTCGAGCGGTCGTTTACCAGTACTTTACTGGGACGGTGGTGACTTTGCCGTCAAATCCACAAGAGGAATGTCAGGCTTCTCTTGTTTAATTTGATGGCCGGATAATACTGACTTCGCCTCCGGGCTTACGAGTAGCTTGTTAATTAGTGTTTTTGGGTCCACCTTTCGATCAACTTCATCCATCTTCATGATTAATGATCGAAGGTTGTGATTGCCGATTTGATAATGTTTCAAAGAGAACAAATGAATTGAGAATAAGCGAAAGAAAGTGAGAATAGCGAGGGTAAGTGTGACGTTGGTGATTGTGAACCACAATATATATATGCGAATGCAAGGGGTAATCAAGTGTTTTAATTATCCGTTGTAAAAAACTCAAACGGTAATATTTGAGTTAGCAGGAAACAACGGTAACTTTTACAACGGTAAATATGCTAACGCGACGTTAATTAAAGCGGAAAATAACTGCGAACATTGCGAATTTTAGAGTTTATCATGATGCATTTTCTTTGTGAAAATACATCATAATAAACTGGGGGGACTTGATCATATACATAGCATTGTATATGTATATTTTATTTTCTAAAAGCTAAGGACAGAACTACGCGGATTATAAGGCACAGTTATGCAATGTTCGCTGAAAATAAATACTGCGGTTATGTATTCGCTGAAATACCAAACTGCGGTTTGATCTGCTGACTTTCCGCGGAGAGCCAAGCATCTCGCAGACCGCGGATATCACGGATACTATAAATAGGGAGCTTGGCCTCTCATTTATGGGTGGTTGATTCTCTGCCATTTGCCTAAGCCTTTGTAGATTTCACTTGTGACTTCGCCCAAGGACTTCTTACATTGAGTTAAGGTGAATCATGCTAATCGATAACGAAGACCGGGTCGGGGTGATTGATCACTTGATAGTTAAAGTGAAAAACGATCATCGGGGCCCAAAATAATCATCGAACATCCCATCCTTCATTATAATCTTATTGCACTCAATCCGTAATTAAGCAACATCATTAATTAAGGATTGATCAATATTATGATAAGTAAACATATCATTAAGTATATTAACAATGAACTACATATGTAAAAGCAAGACTACTAACTTAATGATTTTGAAACGAGACATATATGTAACGATTATCGTTGTAACGACATTTAATGTATATATATCATATTAAGAGATATTCATACATCATATTATCATGATAATATAATAATTTAAAATCTCATTTGATATTATAAACATTGGGCTAACAACATTTAACAAGATCGTTAACCTAAAGGTTTCAAAACAACACTTACATGTAACGACTAACGATGACTTAACGACTCAGTTAAAATGTATATACATGTAGTGTTTTAATATGTATTCATAAACTTTTGAAAGACTTCAAGACACTTATCAAAATACTTCTACTTAACAAAAATGCTTACAATTACATCCTCGTTCAGTTTCATCAACAATTCTACTTGTATGCACCCGTATTCGGACTCGTACAATACACAGCTTTTAGATGTATGTACTATTGGTATATACACTCCAATGATCAGCTCTTAGCAGCCCATGTGAGTCACCTAACACATGTAGGAACCATCATTTGGAAACTAGCATGAAATATCTCATAAAATTACAAAAATATGAGTAATCATTCATGACTTATTTACATGAAAACAAAATTACATATCCTTTATATCTAATCCATACACCAATGACCAAAAACACCTACAAACACTTTCATTCTTCAATTTTCTTCATCTAATTGATCTCTCTCAAGTTCTATCTTCAAGTTCTAAGTGTTCTTCATAAATTCTACAAGTTCTAGTTTCATAAAATCACGAATACTTCCAAGTTTGCTAGCTTACTTCCAATCTTGTAGAGTGATCATCCAACCTCAAGAAATCTTTCTTATTTACAGTAAGATATCTTTCTAATACAAGGTAATACTCATATTCAAACTTTGATTCAATTTCTATAACTATAACAATCTTATTTCGAGTAGAAATCTTACTTGAACTTGTTTTTCGTGTCATAATTCTGCTTCAAGAACTTTCAAGCCATCCAAGGATCCTTTGAAGCTAGATCCATTTTTCTCATTTCCGGTAGCTTTATCCAAAAAAACTTGAGGTAGTAATGATGTTCATAACATCATTCGATTCATATATATAAAGCTATCTTATTCGAAGGTTTAAACTTGTAATCACTAGAACATAGTTTAGTTAATTCTAAACTTGTTCGCAAATAAAAGTTAATCCTTCTAACTTGACTTTTAAAATCAACTAAAAACGTGTTCTATATCTATATGATATTCTAACTTAATGATTTAAAACCTGGAAACACGAAGAACACTGTAAAACCGGACATACGCCGTCGTAGTAACACCGCGGGCTATTTTGGGTTAGTTAATTAAAAACTATGATAAACTTTGATTTAAAAGTTGTTCTTCTGGGAAAATGATTTTCCTTATGAACATGAAACTATATCCAAAAATCATGATTAAATTCAAATTGAAAGTATGTTTTCTAAAATGGTCATCTAGACGTCGTTCTTTCGACTGAAATGACTACCTTTACAAAAACGACTTGTAACTTATATTTCCGACTATAAACCTATACTTTTTCTGTTTAGATTCATAAAATAGAGTTCAATATGAAACCATAGCAATTTTATTCACTCAAAACGGATTTAAAATGAAGAAGTTATGGGTAAAACAAGATTGGATAATTTTTCTTGTTGTAGCAACGTGAAAATTGGTAACAAATCTATATTAATCATATCCTAGCTAACTTATATTGTATTATACATGTATTCTAATATATTATGTAATCTTGGGATACCATAGATACGTAAGCAAATGTTTTGACATATCATATCGACCCATGTGTATATATTATTTGGAACAACCATAGACACTCTATATGCAGTAATGTGGGAGTTAGCTATACAGGGTTGAGGTTGATTCCAAAAATATATATACTTTGAGTTGTGATCTAGCCTGAGACCTGTATACACTGGGTCGTGGATTGATTCAAGATAATATATATCAATTTTTTTCTGTACATCTAACTTTGGACAACTAGTTGTAGGTTACTAACGAGGACAACTGACTTAATGAACTTAAAACATCAAAATATATTAAAAGTATTGTAAATATATTTTGAACATACTTTGATATATATGTACATATTTGTTATAGGTTCGTGAATCGACCAGTGGCCAAGTCTTACTTCCCGACGAATTAAAAATTTGTGAAAGTGAGTTATAGTCCCACTTTTAAAATCTAATATTTTTGGGATGAGAATACATGCAGGTTTTATTAATGATTTACAAAATAGACACAAGTACGTGAAACTACATTCTATGGTTGAATTATCGAAATCGAATATGCCCCTTTTTATTAAGTCTGGTAATCTAAGAATTAGGGAACAGACACCCTAATTGACGCGAATCCTAAAGATAGATCTATTGGGCCTAACAAACCCCATCCAAAGTACCGGATGCTTTAGTACTTCGAAATTTATATCATATCCGAAGGGTGTCCCGGAATGATGGGGATATTCTTATATATGCATCTTGTTAATGTCGGTTACCAGGTGTTCACCATATGAATTATTTTTATCTCTATGTATGGGATGTATATTGAAATATGAAATCTTGTGGTCTATTGTTACGATTTGATATATATAGGTTAAACCTATAACTCACCAACATTTTTTTTGTTGACGTTTTAAGCATGTTTATTCTCAGGTGATTATTAAGAGCTTCTGCTGTCGCATACTTAAATAAGGACAAGATTTGGAGTCCATGCTTGTATGATATTGTGTAAAAACTGCATTCAAGAAACTTATTTCGTTGTAACATATTTGTATTGTAAACCATTATGTAATAGTCGTGTGTAAACAGGATATTTTAGATTATCATTATTTGATAATCTACGTAAAGCTTTTTAAACCTTTATTGATGAAATAAAGGTTATGGTTTATTTTAAAATTAATGCAGTCTTTGAAAAACGTCTCATATAGAGGTCAAAACCTCGCAACGAAATCAATTAATATGGAACGTTTTTAATCAATAAGAACGGGAAATTTCATTTTCCGTAACTTCTGGTAATTTAACAAATTAAATCATGCTATTACCTTTCCTTTCCGCTTAGAACATTAAGTTATGTTCATTCGAAATTTTATACGTACGAATTCGAGACGTCTTAATCGCTTTACTTCAGGTCGGGGAGAAAACAAAAACATGGAGCCTCGAACTATAATAGTGTACCCTATGGTATACACGCATAAAATGAAAGATGTGGAGCTCTGAGTTACGGATGTTTTGACTTTTGAATCACCTCAATCGGAGTTCGTATGAGAAAGTTATACCAAAATTAGTGAAGACATGCAAGTTATTGGGCTTTCTCATTAATTAAGCCCAAGAAGCTTCACACTAGCCAAAACTTTGCCTATAAATAGAAGAGCTCCCCACCTCATTTGACACAAGAAAAGAGGGGCTGCCATTTCACTTTCTCTCTCACACACTTCCCTCCACTCTCCACTCTCCACTCTCCACCCTCCACTCTCCACTCTCCATGACTTCGGGTCCCAATTTCTGGACAGCATACTACTCTTTCTCTAGACTTTCTCTCTCATACACGCTTTCTCTCTCTAGACTTCGACTGTCATCCGCCCAGCTTCAAGGCATGACTTCATCCGCCCAGCTCCAAGGCATGACTTCTTCCTATCCGCCCAGCTCCAAGCATGACTTCTTCCTCCCAGCTCCAAGCATGACTTCTTCCGCCCAGCTCCAAGCATGACTTCATCCGCCCAGCACCAAGTATACAGGCAGAACATATGTAAGCCCTATTTTAAGATTGACTTAAGCCACACCATGGTTTTAGACCATGATCCGCGTCTGCAGGGATTCGTCCCGAGGGTAAACGTCAATCGGCAAACTACTCCTCACATGGTTCATTCTACTTTGCACTAGTACGTATATATCTACTCTCTAGTAGAGAAAATACGTACTAACAAATGGCGCCATCCAATTTTATGACTAGAAGCAAAAAAGTTAGAATACACAATACAGTTGTCTATCATCCGGACTCCAAAAATTGTTACATTCTGACTTATAAACATTCCTCCGTCATCCGTTTCAAAGAATCTCAAAGACGTACAAAATTGAAGAAGAACTACAAAAATTTGGTGCAAACTGCAGCAATTATCTATGATCTTACTTCAATGATTCATCAAATTATTTTTCAGAAAGTTCACAACCTTCATCAGCTTTTTTCCACTAACCGCTACCCGGTGTACGAAAAAGAAATTAAAGAAATGCATTAAATGGAATTATAATTGCATGCGTATGTCCATTTGCTCAGAGGTGACTCGCATGATCTAGTTTATACACAAACAATGAAGATATTACCAATTTCAAATTTACAAACATTATAGCACATCACACAACTGCTATTAGCATGTATAAAATAAAACATTTCATCTGAAGAAACATTTTGATACATGATATGTAAAATCATCTTCATCAAGGGAAGTAAAGATTGAGCAAAAGTAAATTCATCTGAAGCCGCAGCGTTTGATCCGGAAGCTTTGTTGGAGCTTTCAAACTCATGATTTATCACCATCATCCGTTAGGTGGTAATATCATACGTAAAAGATGAATCTAAAACAGCTTTACCTGGTCAACGATTTGAGGATTCAATTTTTAGAAAAAGGCATGCTATGTTCATTTTGCTATCGGCTATCCGGATTATGAATAAATACGAGGGGACTAGAGCCAGCCATGTGATACATAACATTACCACACACACATTTACTAACCTCTTACTTTATCCTATCTGAACGAGCAATAAAAAGACAACTTGCATATGGACAACGTGGACATCTTCAGCATCAAGCATTTTATGTGGTTGGCAAAATAAGAAAAAGATACAAAAAATTTCTATGGTTTATCTAATTTTTGTACAATCAACCTTACCATACATTGATTTGAAGACACCTCCATCTTTCCGTACTCCGTCATCAGATCACCGAACTTTGATCACCTATTTAAAGCGAATTCAAACTTCCAACAACTCTAGTTTTCCTTTACCTGTTTAGCAAAATGAGTCATCCGTCTTCCGTTCAAGATCCAATTTTCAAGAAATATGTGTTACTGTGCTGTTGTCCGGATTGGTTTTAACACATTTTCAGGATCCAATTTCTCATGAAGTACACCGTCTTCTGTTCTCCGTATTGCTACTAGTCAAGGTCTTTCATGAGGACAATGATTACATTACAAGCTCCAACATCCGTTCTTCTTACGTTAACTCAACAATTTCCGCCTTCCAAATCCTCGGGCACCGCCTTCAATTTCCAAGACAACACAAGAAATAAACAGTTCCGTTCTTGGAGAAAGCATTTTACGAAGTCATCCATTTTCCGGCAACAAATCCTTTCACTTTTAAGGCTAAACGGTCATAGAACTCCATGACTAAAGACGATGAAAAATGCTATACAGATCCGCGAGTCTACTCAGATCCACGATATAAGGACGGTAAAAGATGCTATAAAGATGTTTTCATGGCAATTGAGAAAGCAATATGTATAGTAAGTAATGGTGAATCCTATCGTATACACGCGTAAAAGGCATAACGGTTGCATAAAAGTAGCATCAGGAAGACTGGAAACAACAGTTTTGTGGAATTATCTGTCCAGCGTTCTCCGCTGTACAGGCTGCTCCGTCATGCATAAGCCCTGAAGGCCGCCTAGCGCGTAAGCCCTGGCCGGAGAACGTCACCTTCAGCGTAAATTTCGGATCACAAGTAACAGAACGTATCATCATCTGACACGTGTCCCCAAGTTATCTGGTGGATCTGACACTATAAATAGACCCCTTGGGTCGTCATTTTACACAATTCAGACATTCTGACAACTTTGAGAGCTGAGACTTCACTTCTCTTTCTCTCTCTACTTTCTCTCACTAGAAGTCATCCGGTTAGTACTTTTACGCTCTACGGACGAAGATTGATTAAGCCACCCCACAAGTTTCTACACTTGTGAACCGGGTCTGCAGGGATTATTTCCCGAGGGTAAAAATCAATCGGCAACACTCCGCCCTCCTAAAGCTAGATTACTTCTAGTATCTTGTTGACACACTAAGACTTACCTCATAAGGAAATAGGTGTTAACAATGGCGCCATCCATTATTAAGACGAATCATCTCACCAACACTGATAAAGACGGCGAGGATAACGAATTCATACCCATAGAAGTAGGCATGATACATCCATGGAAAGCTGGACAATGGAGGAAGGCAGAAGTATTAGAAGATTGGGAAGAGAAATTAATATCATTTCCTTCTATGTGTAACACAAATCCATCCGATGGTCCAGTAGTTATAGAAGCGCGAGTTGCTAATTGCTTAATACTCAACATTTATACTGACACAGGAGCTGGAGCAGACATTATGTATGAACATTGCTTCATACAGCTACCCAAAGATGTACAAGAAAAAATGAAGGAAACATATGTGCCATTGGCAAGTTTTACAAGTGAGCCGTCCTGGTCTGAAGGAAGTATTCTGCTTGAAGTAACCTTGGGCAAGCCACCTCTAAGACGCACGGCCAACATTGAGTTCTTGGTGGTTAAAGCAAATTCACAGTACAACATAATTTTGGGAAGAACTGCTTTAATGACGTTTGGAGCTGTAACATCAACTGTACATGGTATGATGAAGTTTCCAACGCCAGGCGGAGTAGCAACATTATATGCAGAACGGCAGAAGTCAATTGAGTGTTCTCAAGTAACAAAGGCAGTAATTAAACCAATCATACACGATGATGGGTCAATTTCACCAAATCTTAAATTTCCAGATCAGAAAATCATAATTGGGCACACGTTGTCCGCCGAATGTAAAGAAAAATTATACAATATTTTGACAACAAATCTAGACGTTTTTGCATGGCAGCCGTCTGATATGACCGGTGTACTGTCACGACCCGAAAAATTTCGACTAATTTTAAACCAAACTCTCTATACGATCTTGTATTTTCAACACGATAAGCAAAGTCTGATAGGTTGAGTCTCAAAAATTTTGAACTGTTTCATATATTCAATTGACCTTCGACTGTTCTTGACGATTCACGAACAACTATTTGTAAATAGATATATATATGTGTGTGTATATAAATGTGTATATAAATACTACTTGGAAATATATAAAATAATATTAAATCTATTTGTTTAAAAATATATAATATATATTTATGTGATAAAACTTGTTATTTAAAACTGATTATATATATATATATATATATATATATATATATATATATATATATATATATATATATATATATATATATATATAGAGAGAGAGAGAGAGAGAGAGAGTAAATGGAAAATGAATGATTTCGAGCCTAATTAGTAAACGTCAGTGACACCCAGTTGACTTTTCGCTAGTTTTAATATAGATCTAGTACAAGTTTATGAAGATTTAAAATAAAGTTGAACAGTAAATTGATTTCGAAGATTTTAGGTTTGATAAAAATATTTTTACCTTTTTAAGTTTAAATATTTGTACTCCGTACATATAAATCGGAACAGAAAATAAATAATTTTCGAACCTTTTTCATCAGGTTTCAATCAGGTAATGAGTGAAATAATTAAATATGTTTAATCTAAAAATTTGAGATTTTTAGGGACACTTTTATACGTCAACTGTTTAGCAATGGACATGATATCGTGCTTCGTAGAAAAGTGTCGGCAGAATAATAGTAATTACATCCGTGATTTGAATACTGTTTTTCAATCAACACATTTCACTTATTAAAGATTGTACCATATATTATTATTATATTTCTTATATATCTATATTTATATATCATACACCTACATATGATTCAGGAGACCAAAAGTATCCACATATGAATCACCCATCACCTTAAACGTTTTTCATTATTCTGTTTTGATTGAACAACCGCCACCATGAACTTCACCCTACTACAACCACCTTGAAAACACCATCGACACCCTCATCATCTAGTAGTTTCGGTTTCTTTGACAACCGCCAACACCACTACCTTTTACCACGACCACCCGACCACCCCCATCATCTCTGATTTCTCTCGTTCTCTCCTCTCTCTCTCATTCTCTCTCTACATCTCTCTTCGTACCACCACAAATCCGGCCACCATCACCACCATAGTACTCCGGACCACCACCATGAATCATCATTTAACCTCCTACTGCTACTACCCTTTGAAACCCACTAGAAAACTATCATTGAAACTACTGATCATCTACAATATATGTTTCTATTTCAGTAAAGTAATCAAACCCAAACCCATTATGATACCGTTATGATCAACCCTACCTTCACCCATTTCACCACCTCCGTAACCACAACCACCATCCATTCGGTTTACCCATTACTTCTCCTTGTATTATGATCGATTAAAAACCTAACCAACATCAAACTGCTCAATATACATAACTCCTATATTTTTTTTCTCGAAACCAAATATGTGATGATGAGAACGACGGTACTGTGATATATTTTCTTTCCTTTCTTTTTAGTATGGTGATGAGAGGTTACATAAATAATAAAGTTAGGATGATGATGTATGATAATGATAAGCGTCAATAATGATGCGATGATAATAGATGATAATATCGTAGTTAAGATGAATAATGATGATGATTAGATGAAGACAACAGTAAGGTTATAAATAAACGGGTGCTACTTATTTCAGAAAAATATAAATGCTCGAGTGGTAAAGGTGGTGGCTGGTATTCGCAAGGTCTCAAGTTCGATTCTGACTTGCAGCATTTTTTTTTTAGTTAAACTGCAGCAACTTGGGCTAATTAAATAGGTTAATTGGGTTTGTAAATCGGTGGTTGGGCCACGAACTGGTTGAATGGGCCAAAGATTTGGCCAAGTTATAAGGAAAAACGAGTATTAAACAACTAATTTGCGTTATAATCAGAAAACAAAATCGGAGTAGATGGTTAGGAGTGTTGTGGGTGAAACGAGAGGTCTTGGGTTCAAACCTTGTCTGAGGCATTTATTTTTGGAAAAGCTCTTAAGGTAGTAAGATATCTATTATTATTATTATTATTATTATTATTATTATTATTATTATTATTATTATTATTATTATTATTATTATTATTATTATTATTATTATTATTATTATTATTATTATTATTATTATTATTATTATGATTATTATTATTATTATTATTATTATTATTATTATTATTATTATTATCATTATCATTAAAAATTATTATTATTATTAAAACAATAATAACATTATTATTAAAGTTATCATTATAATTAAAATTATCATTTTAATTAAAAGTGTCATCGAAAGTATCATTATTTTTTTATCATTGTTATTATTATTATCAATAGATATGATTTTATTATTATTATTATTATTATTATTATTATTATTATTATTATTATTATTATTATTATTATTATTATTATTATTATTATTATTATTATTATCATTAATTTTATTAATAGTATTATCATAAGTATCATCATTTTAATATATTATTATTATCATTACTATTATTTTGACAATAATACTAATATTTTTATACTATTATTATTATTATTGTAAAATAAAACAACTTTTTATTTATTATTATTATCAATATTATTTTATCAAATAACTATTAGTTATAAAAAAAAAACTATATTCACTGCATATAACATAACAATATTAATACCTTTATAATAAATATTAATAAATGTAACTAAATAGGTTATTAATGAAACATATAATTAAAATAATAATTAAATCACTAATAATATATAAATTTGTTCGATTATAAATATATGTGTTAATATATATACTTGATATAGGTTCGTAAATTCGAGACAAACCCTACACTTGTTAAATGACGTCATATGTATTTTTACTACAAAATACAGTATGGTGAGTTTCATTTGCTCCCTTTTTAATTGCTTTTGCAATATATATATTTTTGGGCTGAGAATACATGCGCTGCTTTTATAAATGTTTACGAGATAGACACAAGTACTTAAAATATATTCTACGTTGAGTTGTACCACTGGCATACTTCCCTGTAGCTTGGTAACTACTATTTACATGGGTATTGTAAACGCGAATCCTGTTGATAGATCTATCGGGCCTGACAACCCCAACCGGACTGGATGACCAGTATTCAACGGTTGCACTGTACTTCGTTTCGGTGACTACACTTGGTACGGTGTAGTTAGATTTTATAATAAAGGGAATATGCGACGTGATTAAATGTTAAGTATGGTTACCAAGTACTCAACCACTTAGAATGCTTTACATACACTTGCGAGTGTATTATGTTTATGATTATGAAATCTTGTGGTCTATTAATATATTGAAATGATTGTTATGATAAACTAATGAACTCACCAACCTTTTGGTTGACACTTTTAAGCATGTTTATTCTCAGGTACAAATTAAGTCTTCCGCTGTGCATTTTGCTCATTTTAAGGACATTACTTGGAGTCTATCATCGCAATGGGACCAAATGTTGATGACTTCGTCCAGGTAGATAAGGACGGGTCTTTACAGGTGGTATCAGAGCGGTGGTCGTAGTGAACCAGGTCTTGCATTAGTGTGTCTAACTGATAGTTGTTAGGATGCATTAGCGAGTCTGGACTTCGACCTTAGCTGCATATTATAAGTATTGTTTATCATTCCTAGTGGAAAATTACCTGCTTATCATTCCTAAGTCTAGACACGACTTCCTGCACTTATTTGATAGATAGGTTATAGATAAATACATATCTTAGCGTATCTGTTACTGTAGACTTTATCTGACACGTTTCCTTAAATCCCTTCGTAATCTACGGGATCTTCTGTACTATATTTAGGTATTCTATACAATTAGAATATCATCCAATATCCGAAAATCTTTTCATATCGAAAAATCCTTTATTCAATCGTACGCAATGGAACTCACCATTAGTTCAAGCCTCTCGAATTCCGATATGGAGTCCCACCTAAGCTCCGAAAGCAGCGTCACCAGAATGAATCAATCAATCAGCCATCCCCAATTTATCTGATGGGTTCGTAGTCGGCTTAACCAATGGAGACGAGAAGAAGGCGATCCTTTTCACCCACCAACCTGCACCCTCGGCAAAGAACCCGAAACACTTACAGGCGAACCTATGCGAAACACCATTTTCAGCCTCATTTTCAGATTAGCTCGACACGATTATATTCTATCCACAATTCTGAATCTTATTCACTCGCTCATTCCTACCGAAAATCATCCCGGGGTAATAAGTCAACGAGCTTTGATCATATACATAACATTGTATATGTATATTTTATTTTCTAAAAAGCTAAGGACAGAACTACGCGGATTATAAGGCACAGTTATGCCATATTCGCTGAAAATAAATACTGCGGTTAAGTATTCGCTGAAATGCCAAACTGCGGTTTGATCCGCTGACTTTCCGCGGAGAGCCGAGCATCTCGCAGACTGCGGATATCACGGATACTATAAATAGGGAGCTTGGCCTCTCATTTATAGGTTGTTGATTCTCTGCCATTTGCCTAAGCCTTTGTAGATTTCACTTGTGACTTTGCCGAAGGACTTCTTACATTGAGTTAAGGTGAATCATGCTACTCGATAACGAAGACCGGGTCGGGGTGGTTGATCACTTGATAGTTAAAGTGAAAAACGATCATCGGGGCCCAAAATAATCATCGAACATCCCATCCTCCATTATAATCTTATTGCACTCAATCCGTAATTAAGCAACATCATTAGTTAAGGATTGATCAATTGGCGCCATCCGTGGGACACGTTTTACAAATTAAACTGAAAAATTTTTGTTTTACGCCGATTAAACAATTAATTCAACGGTTTAATTTCAAATCGTGATTTTGTTGTGATGATTTGCAGGTGTTTTTTCCAATACGCAAATTGTTAATCTGCTTAACAATCATGACGTCGAATGCAAAACAAACTGGCATCTCTGCGAATGCTGATGCATTGCCTGGCGATTCGCAAAACGTTATCGTATTTCCAATGTAAACAGATGCAAGTGTTACTGCAGGAAAATCGGTTCAGGAAACGAATGCTAAAAAATCTAATGCAAACAATGCTAACGATTCGCAGCCTGAAGCTGCCGCTGAAAAAATGATCGCAAGCAGAACGTTATTGCAAAATCGCGAAGAATCAATCGCTGAAGGAAAGCGAGCGAAAATCTTATCGGGAAAATCCAGTTTACGCACTGAGAAAATTGTTAATACTGCTATTGAGAAAGCCAAAAGAGACGCTAAGCATAATTGTGAATCTTGCATACCGCGCACATACTTATGGCCATTAAGTGGCTCAGGATCACAAAGTGATCGGTTGGTTCTTGAGCACAATGACAGCGATAGTGGTAACGCGGATGATCAAATCCACGCGCGCTCCGCACACAAGTCCAGATTGGTGAAAGCGCCAAGGTAGGAAGATGAATTTTCTGATGACTCAGACAGCGCAGAAGAGTTTGTTAAAAATCCATACGTCAAGCGAAAGTGACCACCAACACCTTTCCCTCGCTATGGGGAGGAAGGTGAAGCGCCTGAAGCAGCACGCAGAGAAAACGCCCAAAATTTTTTAGCGGATGCTTTCAGAAGCATTGCCCCCGAAATCAATGCAGCGTAAGTTCGATCAGCCAAATTTTCTGCAAGATATGCTTACCAAATTCTGTGCGGATAACACAGACATTCGCGCAAAAAAGGCAACAGAAATTACCACTGCTGCAGATAAATTTGTCCAGCACATTTCTGACTATCCAATTATTTCTCCGCCGATTGTGCCGGCGACGTTGGGAGTTTACTCAGGCCTCACTGATCCCTTGGATTTTCTGCAACACTTTGAGGGCGTCGTAAGCACTTACAACTGGGATGAACCTGTCGCATGTAGAGTGTTTCCTATGGCCTTGCAGGGGTCAGCAAGGGAATGGTTTCACAGCTTGGCATCTCGCAGTATCGTTGGCTTTGTGGATCTGCGAGAAAAGTTTTTGCTGCAGTTTCAAAATTTATTACCGCAGAAAAAGACACATATAGAGTGTCACGATATTAAACAAGGCAACAAGGAGACTCTAAGTGCGCTACTTACGCGGTATATTTATGAGTGCCAGAAAATTCCGCGGTTGAATGAAGATCAGAAAATTTTTGGTTTCTTGCATGCTATCAACCCACAGCGACACCCTACGCTTGTGCGGCGATTAAGAAGAGATGTCCCGCAGACATTCGCAAAAGTGCAGCAGGAAACTTATGATTATATCCGTGGAGGAGAAGATAGCAGTATTACCCCTGCATGTGGCTGGGGTAGAGATAAAAGTTGGCGAGATGACAATGACTCTTTCAGAGATGGTAACAGCGATAGCTATCGCGGTCCAGGCTTTTCGCGAAAAAATGGTGGCGGCGGATATCATCCCTTTAGGGGGAGTATCGGCTCGCTGCTCTGCCGCAGGCACGGTAGGAACGAATTGGGCAAGTGGTGGGTACCATTCTTGCAAAGTTTGCAGTTTTGCTTCCGTCATGTAGGAAACATATCCTCCGGGAGTGTGCATTGAAGAAGACGATGCCATTTGCAAATAAATTGGATGATAAAATTGAAGAAATTAAAGATTGAAATTGATTAATTGCACGGTACGATTATGATTCAACGAATTTGAATGCGAAATTGGGAAAGGAAAGCGTAAAGTTTTTGTGCGGCGTTGTCTGCTATTTATAATTGGGATTAGGGCGAGCAAGTTGAAAAGGTAATCATTGAATTTTAACGGCTGTAATTACTGTGACGCGTAAAACGGTAAAAATCTAGCCGTTAAAATAAGCTGATTTGACAGAATAGCGAAAGTTACCGTTGTAATTACGCGTTTCGCCTAATTAAAACAACGGTAATAAATGGACAGTAAAAAATATATAATAAAGTTCGCGAGATATTTTAAAGATGCACTTCTTTATTTTTAGAGTTTATCATGATGCATTTGCTTCGCGAAAATGCATCATAATAAACTGGGGGGACTTGATCATATACATAGCATTGTATATGTATATTTTATTTTCTAAAAAGCTAAGGACAGAACTACGCGGATTATAAGGCACAGTTATGCCATATTCGCTGAGGTTTGATCCGCTGACTTTCCGCGGAGAGCCGAGCATCTCGCATACTGCGGATATCACGGATACTATAAATAGGGAGCTTGGCCTCTCATTTATAGGTTGTTGATTCTCTGTCATTTGCCTAAGCCTTTGTAGATTTCACTTGTGACTTTGCCCAAGGACTTCTTACATTGAGTTAAGGTGAATCATGCTAATCGATAACGAAGACCGGGTCGGGGTGGTTGATCACTTGATAGTTAAAGTGAAAAACGATCATCGGGGCCCAAAATAATCATCGAACATCCCTTCCTCCATTATAATCTTATTGCACTCAATCCGTAATTAAGCAACATCATTAATTAAGGATTGATCAAGCTTCACGCCCGAGTTATAGTCTTGAAAAATATGGTGCAAAATGTACCAGCCTCAACAACATCACCGGCACCAACAGTACCACCAGTAACAGCACCAGTACCATCAACAATCCATGCCTCAACATCTCATCCTATATCTCGAGCATAATCATCGTTCTACATGACGTTCTATATCATTTATCTTCGTTCTATATGACGATTATGTAATCTCTAATGTTTTAGAAATTGTATATTCTTGTTCTAATGGTAAATCAAATGAGTTTAATTGACTCATTAAATCCATGTCTACATCTGAAGAAAATATATATGTATATATGTTTTCATAAAGATTGTAATTAAAAATTCTTTTGTACAAACTGTTAATGATGAAAATATTTTAACGGGTAGGTAATACCCGAGGAATATTTAGATTTCACATTAATAAGTTACACTTTATATCCTTCGAATCTGATTCAATGATTATTTACTATTATGTTTACCTCCACAGATGTACGTATCCGTTCACCAAAGAACCACTATTTTCATTCAAATTCAATTTCATATTTGGATTTTGACCTATCAGAATCCAACAAGTGGCATAATGAAGAAAACATCGGACAAAGTAAAATTTGTTAGAAACAAACGAACTAACTAATTGAAATATTGTTAAGAATCCACGCTAACTGTTCGTAGCTAACTGTTCCTAGCTAACTGGTTACGTTTTATTTATCGCAATTTAATTATTGCAATTTACATTCTCGCAATTTTATTTATCGTCATTTAATTTCTGTATTTATTTTACGCACTTTAAATAACGGGACACGTATACAAGGTTTCGACATATCATATTGA
Organism: Rutidosis leptorrhynchoides; assembly: GCF_046630445.1. NCBI lineage: Eukaryota > Viridiplantae > Streptophyta > Magnoliopsida > Asterales > Asteraceae > Rutidosis > Rutidosis leptorrhynchoides. The sequence continues at coordinate 246,106,297 of NC_092343.1, forward strand.
CCCATCTATATATTTATGTTGGAACAACCATAGACACTCTATATGCAAATGACGGAGTTAGCTATATAGGGTTGAGGTTAATTCCAAAATATATATATAGTTTGAGTTGTGATCAATACTGAGATCGGTACACGGGTCACGATACGTATTAATTAATTCGAATGTTATATATTAAACTATATATGAACTATTGGACTGTTAAATATGGACTATCGACTGTGGACGAATAATATTGGACAATTAAAATGAATTAAAATACTGATTATAACATATGAAACTAAATAATTCTTCAAGTTTGCCACTTGATTTCATCTTAAACCTCATTGGTATCTTGATGATTACAATCTGCGTTCAAATGTTTCATGATTCTTGAAAACACCTCGATCGAGAGGATGAACCAGCCGCACTTCATCTACGGAAGAAAAGATTGATGCATATAGTTATGCACCTGAAAAACCCTCGGAAACTGAGTAAACGTTTAACACGTAGCTGTGCTAATACCTTTAGTGTTATTATTACCCAAAATAAATTGGTAATCCCTTTCAAAGTAGCAAATTTCGTCACAGCTCCAGCAAATCAACTCCGACTTTTCATCCGAAACAACCTTATTATAACCTTGATATATATGCGTACCCTTTATTGTTACTGGTGAACTTTTTATATTCCACCATATTACCATCAGCGTTTAATCATCTAAAAACACAATTCTTCCAAAACCACCTCGGTTTGATAACCGATGACCCAGATCCGTTAACTTTGAAAATGCTGATGAAGCAGCATGTTGTAGATGGTCTTAATGGCCAAAAGTTGATGATAAAGAAGGAAGTGTTAGGAACGCTCGATAGAAAATTGGATACTGAAAATCGGATAGAGCACGCCATGAAGGAGACCAAGGATAAATACAAGGACCAAACCCTATATTCAAAGAATCCAGGTAATTCTAGATCCGATGAAATCTTTAGATATTATCCTGCTCCAAAGTCATGTTAAAATCTTGAGGAATTTTTTTATTCATCAACCTTCGAACTTAGAAATTCCAAAATATCATCATAAATATCTTCGATATTTCTGAGGATATTTTCATAAATATTCTTGTCCGAAATTATTTATCTCTTCGTGCTATCTATATTACATCATAAAAGAAACTGTTTTAGTTTCTATATTCTGTAACAATCAAGTATAAATAATGAATGAATTATGGAGAAATGTTGGGAACTGAAGCATGAGTTAGTATAATATAATGCGCTTGACCAACGTGATTATATTACAGTAAGTCATGTTGAGTTTCTAATGATATGTAATGATGGTTCACAGTAGATTATACCATCATCATGTGTCATGTTACACGACTCTTTCATTCTATTTAATCTCTAAGCATGTCATGAAAATAATTCCTTGATATTTTCATTCTTCTGTAATTCCAAAAGTTGCTAATAAATCGTGCTATCACATTTTCTTGCTAATTAGAAGATTTCTTTAAATTCTTTGAATTTCTAAAATCCACCGTGACTACGTCAAAAGTTAAATCTTTATCTCAATCTTTTGTGACAGCTTCACTCGTACGCTTCATATAATCAAATCATTTAATCTATATTACTCAATGATGATAAAACTCTATTTATCAACTCATATACGGCATGAAAACATTTTTTATGGTTAGCCATGACGACCTCGATCAAATTTCGGGACGAAATTTCTTTAACGGGTAGGTACTGTCACGACCCAGAAAATTTCAACTAATTTTAAACCAAACTCTCTATACGATCTTGTATTTTCAACACGATAAGCAAAGTCTGATAGGTTGAGTCTCAAAAATTTTGAACTGTTTCATATATTCAATTGACCTTCGACTGTTCTCGACGATTCACGAACAACTATTTGTAAATAGATATATATATGTGTGTGTATATAAATGTGTATATAAATACTACTTGGAAATATATAAAATAATATTAAATCTATTTGTTTAAAAATATATAATATATATTTATGTGATAAAACTTGTTATTTAAAACTGATTATATATAGAGAGAGAGTAAATGGAAAATGAATGATTTCGAGCCTAATTAGTAAACATCAGTGACACCCAGTTGACGTTTCGTTAGTTTTAATATAGATCTAGTACAAGTTTATGAAGATTTAAAATAAAGTTGAACAGTAAATTGATTTCGAAGATTTTAGGTTTGATAAAAATATTTTTACCTTTTTAAGTTTAAATATTTGTACTCCGTACATATAAATCAGAACAGAAAATAAATAATTTTCGAACCTTTTTCATCAGGTTTCAATCAGGTAATGAGTGAAATAATTAAATATGTTTAATCTAAAAATTTGAGATTTTTAGGGACACTTTTATACGTCAACTATTTAGCAATGGACACGATATCTTGCTCCGTAGAAAAATGTCGGCAGAATAATAGTAATTACATCCGTGATTTGAATACTGTTTTTCAATCAACACATTTCACTTATTAAAGATTGTACCTTAAACATTTTTCATTATTCTGTTTTGATTGAACAACCGCCACCATGAACTTCACCCTACTACAACCACCTTGAAAACACCATCGACACCCTCATCATCTAGTAGTTTCGGTTTCTTTGACAACCGCCAACACCACCACCTTTTACCACGACCACCCGACCACCCCCATTATCTCTGATTTCTCTCGTTCTCTCCTCTCTCTCTCTCTCATTCTCTCTCTACATCTCTCTTCGTACCACCACAAATCCGGCCACCATCACCACCATAGTACTCCGGACCACCACCATGAATCATCATTTAACCTCCTACTGCTACTACCCTTCGAAACCCACTAGAAAACTATCATTGAAACTACTGATCATCTACAATATATGTTTCTGTTTCAGTAAAGTAATCAAACCCAAACCCATTATGATACCGTTATGATCAACCCTACCTTCACCCATTTCACCACCTCAGTAACCACAACCACCATCCATTCGGTTTACCCATTACTTCTCCTTGTATTATGATCGATTAAAAACCTAACCAACATCAAACTGCTCGATATACATAACTCCTATATTATTATTTTTCTCGAAACCATATATGATGATGAGAACGATGGTACTGTGATATATTTTCTTTCCTTTCTTTTTAGTATGGTGATGAGAGGTTACATAAATAATAAAGTTAGGATGATGATGTATGATATTGATAAGTGTCAATAATGATGCGATGATAATAGATGATAATATCGTAGTTAAGATGAATAATGATGATGATTAGATGAAGACAACAGTAAGGTTATAAATAAACGGGTACTACTTATTTCAGAAAAATATAAATGCTCGAGTGGTAAAGGTGGTGGCTGGTATTCGCAAGGTCTCAAGTTCGATTCTGACTTGCAGCATTTTTTTTAGTTAAACTGCAGCAACTTGGGCTAATTAAATAGGTTAATTGGGTTTGTAAATCGGTGGTTGGGCCACGAACTGGTTGAATGGGCCAAAGATTTGGCCAAGTTATAAGGAAAAACGAGTATTAAACAACTAATTTGCGTTATAATCAGAAAACAGAATCGGAGTAGATGGTTAGGAGTGTTGTGGGTGAAACGAGAGGTCTTGGGTTCAAACCTTGTCTGAGGCATTTATTTTTGGAAAAGCTCTAAAGGTAGTAAGATATCTATTATTATTATTATTATTATTATTATTATTATTATTATTATTATTATTATTATTATTATTATTATTATTATTATTATCATAATCATTAAAAATTATTATTATTATTAAAAAAAATAACATTATTATTAAAGTTATCATTATAATTAAAATTATCATTTTAATTAAAAGTGTCATCGAAAGTATCATTATTTTTTTTATCATTGTTATTATTATTATCAATAGATATGATTTTATTATTATTATTATTATTATTATTATTATTATTATTATTATTATTATTATTATTATTATTATTATTATTATTATTATCATTAATTTTATTAATAGTATTATCATAAGTATCATCATTTTAATATATTACTATTATCATTACTATTATTTTGACAATAATACTAATATTTTTATACTATTATTATTATTGTAAAATAAAACAACTTTTTATTTATTATTATTATCAATATTATTTTATCAAATAACTATTAGTTATAAAAAAAAAACTATATTCACTGCATATAACATAACTATATTAATACCTTTATAATAAATATTAATAAATGTAACTAAATAGGTTATTAATGAAACATATAATTAAAATAACAATTAAATCTCTAATAATATATAATTTTGTTCGATTATAAATATATGTGTTAATATATATACTTGATATAGGTTCGTAAATTCGAGACAAACCCTACACTTGTTAAATGACGTCATATGTATTTTTACTACAAAATACAGTATGGTGAGTTTCATTTGCTCCCTTTTTAATTGCTTTTGCAATATATATATTTTTGGGCTGAGAATACATGCGCTGCTTTTATAAATGTTTATGAGATAGAAACAAGTACTTAAAATATATTCTACGTTGAGTTGTACCACTGGCATACTTCCCTGTAGCTTGGTAACTACTATTTACATGGGTATTGTAAACGCGAATCCTGTTGATAGATCTATCGGGCCTGACAACCCCAACCGGACTGGACGACCAGTATTCAACGGTTGCATAGTACTTCGTTTCAGTGACTACACTTGGTACGGTGTAGTGAGATTTCATAATAAAGGGAATATGCGACGTGATTAAATGTTAAGTATGGTTACCAAGTGCTCAACCACTTAGAATGCTTTACATACACTTGCGAGTGTATTATGTTTATGATTATAAAATCTTGTGGTCTATTAATATATTGAAATGATTGTTTTGATAAACTAATGAACTCACCAACCTTTTGGTTGACACTTTTAAGCATGTTTATTCTCAGGTACAAATTAAGTCTTCCGCTGTGCATTTTGCTCATTTTAAGGACATTACTTGGAGTCTATCATCGCAATGGGACCAAATGTTGATGACTTCCTCCAGGTGGATAAGGACGGGTCTTTACATGTTCCAAGGGAAATTGCAGAGCATAGGCTAAACGTGAATCCCAGCATACATCCTTTTTGTCAGAAAAAGCGTGGCATGGCGCCAGAAAGAAGCAAATTCCTCCGTGATGAGGTACGAAGTTTGGTGGATGCTGAGATCTTGCGAGAGGTCAAATATCAGACGTGGGTAGCCAATCCGGTCATGGTTAGGAAGCCGGACAACTCATGGCGGATGTAGTGACCCGAACTTTTCCATGTTTATATATATTAATTGAGATTGATATTTACATGATTAAATGTTTCCAACATGTTAAGAAATCAAACTTGTTAAGACTTGATTAATTGAAATATGTTTCATATAGACAATTGACCACCCAAGTTGACCGGTGATTCACGAACGTTCAAAACTTGTAAAAACTATATGATGACATATATATGGATATATATATATATTTAACATGATACTATGATAAGTAAACATATCATTAAGTATATTAACAATGAACTACATATGTAAAAACAAGACTACTAACTTAATGATTTTTAAACGAGACATATATGTAACGATTATCGTGAAATGTCCCGTTCTTATTGATTAAAAACGTTCCATATTAATTGATTTTGTTGCGAGGTTTTGACCTCTATATGAGACGTTTTTCAAAGACTGCATTCATTTTTAAACAAACCATAACCTTTATTTCATCAATAAAGGTTTAAAAAGCTTTACGTAGATTATCAAATAATGATAATCTAAAATATCCTGTTTACACACGACCATTACATAATGGTTTACAATACAAATATGTTACAACAAAAATAAGTTTCTTGAATGCAGTTTTTACACAATATCATACAAGCATGGACTCCAAATCTTGTCCTTATTTAAGTATGCGACAGCGGAAGCTCTTAATAATCACCTGAGAATAAACATGCTTAAAACGTCAACAAAAATGTTGGTGAGTTATAGGTTTAACCTATATATATCAAATCATAACAATAGACCACAAGATTTCATATTTCAATACACATCCCATACATAGAGATAAAAATCATTCATATGGTGAACACCTGGTAACCGACAATAACAAGATGCATATATAAGAATATCCCCATCATTCCGGGACACCCTTCGGATATGATATAAATTTCGAAGTACTAAAGCATCCGGTACTTTGGATGGGGTTTGTTAGGCCCAATAGATCTATCTTTAGGATTCGCGTCAATTAGGGTGTCTGTTCCCTAATTCTTAGATTACCAGACTTAATAAAAAGGGGCATATTCGATTTCGATAATTCAACCATAGAATGTAGTTTCACGTACTTGTGTCTATTTTGTAAATCATTTATAAAACCTGCATGTATTCTCATCCCAAAAATAATAGATTTTAAAAGTGGGACTATAACTCACTTTCACAGATTTTTACTTCGTCGGGAAGTAAGACTTGGCCACTGGTTGATTCACGAACCTATAACAATATATACATATATATCAAAGTATGTTCAAAATATATTTACAACACTTTTTATATATTTTGATGTTTTAAGTTTATTAAGTCAGCTGTCCTCGTTAGTAACCTACAACTAGTTGTCCACAGTTAGATGTACAGAAATAAATTGATAAATATTATCTTGAATCAATCCACGACCCAGTGTATACGTATCTCAGTATTGATCACAACTCAAACTATATATATTTTGGAATCAACCTCAACCCTGTATAGCTAACTCCAACATTCACATATAGAGTGTCTATGGTTGTTCCGAAATATATATAGATGTGTCGACATGATAGGTCGAAACATTGTATACGTGTCTATGGTATCTCAAGATTACATAATATATAATACAAGTTGATTAAGTTATGGTTGGAATAGATTTGTTACCAATTTTCACGTAGCTAAAATGAGAAAAATTATCCAATCTTGTTTTACCCATAACTTCTTCATTTTAAATCCGTTTTGAGTGAATCAAATTGCTATGGTTTCATATTTAACTCTATTTTATGAATCTAAACAAAAACAGTATAGGTTTCTAGTCAGAAAAATAAGTTACAAGTCGTTTTTGTAAAGGTAGTCATTTCAGTCGAAAGAACGACGTCTAGATGACCATTTTAGAAAACATACTTCCACTTTGAGTTTAACCATAATTTTTGGATATAGTTTCATGTTCATAATAAAAATCATTTTCTCAGAATAACAACTTTTAAATCAAAGTTTATCATAGTTTTTAATTAACTAACCCAAAACAGCCCGCGGTGTTACTACGACGGCGTAAATCCGGTTTTACGGTGTTTTTCGTGTTTCCAGGTTTTAAATCATTAAGTTAGCATATCATATAGATATAGAACATGTGTTTAGTTGATTTTAAAAGTCAAGTTAGAAGGATTAACTTTTGTTTGCGAACAAGTTTAGAATTAACTAAACTATGTTCTAGTGATTACAAGTTTAAACCTTCGAATAAGATAGCTTTATATGTATGAATCGAATGATGTTATGAACATCATTACTACCTTAATTTCCTTGGATAAACCTACTGTAAAAGAGAAAAATGGATCTAGCTTCAATGGATCCTTGGATGGCTCGAAGTTCTTGAAGCAGAATCATGACACGAAAACAAGTTCAAGTAAGATCATCACTTGAAATAAGATTGTTATAGTTATAGAAATTGAACCAAAGTTTGAATATGATTATTACCTTGTATTAGAATGATAACCTACTGTAAGAAATAAAGATTTCTTGAGGTTGGATGATCACCTTACAAGATTGGAAGTGAGCTAGCAAACTTGAAAGTATTCTTGATTTTATGAAACTAGAACTTTTGGAATTTATGAAGAACACTTAGAACTTGAAGATAGAACTTGAGAGAGATCAATTAGATGAAGAAAATTGAAGAATGAAAGTGTTTGTAGGTGTTTTTGGTCGTTGGTGTATGGATTAGATATAAAGGATATGTTATTTTGTTTTCATGTAAATAAGTCATGAATGATTACTCATATTTTTGTAATTTTATGAGATATTTCTTGCTAGTTGCCAAATGATGGTTCCCACATGTGTTAGGTGACTCACATGGGCTGCTAAGAGCTGATCATTGGAGTGTATATACCAATAGTACATACATCTAAAAGCTGTGTATTGTACGAGTACGAATACGGGTGCATACGAGTAGAATTGTTGATGAAACTGAACGAGGATGTAATTGTAAGCATTTTTGTTAAGTAGAAGTATTTTGATAAGTGTATTGAAGTCTTTCAAAAGTGTATAAATACATATTAAAACACTACATGTATATACATTTTAACTGAGTCGTTAAGTCATCGTTAGTCGTTATATGTAAGTGTTGTTTTGAAACCTTTAGGTTAACGATCTTGTTAAATGTTGTTAACCCAATGTTTATAATATCAAATGAGATTTTAAATTATTATATTATCATGATATTATCATGTATGAATATCTCTTAATATGATATATATACATTAAATGTCTTTACAACGATAATCGTTACATATATGTCTCGTTTAAAAATCATTAAGTTAGTAGTCTTGTTTTTACATATGTAGTTCATTGTAAATATACTTAATGATATGTTTACTTATCATAGTATCATGTTAACTATATATATATCCATATATATGTCATCATATAGTTTTTACAAGTTTTAACGTTCGTGAATCACCGGTCAACTTGGGTGGTCAATTGTCTATATGAAACATATTTCAATTAATCAAGTCTTAACAAGTTTGATTGCTTAACATGTTGGAAACATTTAATCATGTAAATATCAATCTCAATTAATATATATAAGCATGGAAAAGTTCGGGTCACTACAGTACCTACCCGTTAAATAAATTTCGTCCCGAAATTTTAAGCTGTTGAAGGTGTTGACGAATCTTCTGGAAATAGATGCGGGTATTTCTTCTTCATCTGATCTTCACGCTCCCAGGTGAACTCGGGTCCTCTACGAGCATTCCATCGAACCTTAACAATTGGTATCTTGTTTTGCTTAAGTCTTTTAACCTCACGATCCATTATTTCGACGGGTTCTTCGATGAATTGAAGTTTTTCGTTGATTTGGATTTCATCTAACGGAATAGTGAGATCTTCTTTAGCAAAACATTTCTTCAAATTCGAGACGTGGAAAGTGTTATGTACAGCCGCGAGTTGTTGAGGTAACTCTAGTCGGTAAGCTACTGGTCCGACACGATCAATAATCTTGAATGGTCCAATATACCTTGGATTTAATTTCCCTCGTTTACCAAATCGAACAACGCCTTTCCAAGGTGCAACTTTAAGCATGACCATCTCTCCAATTTCAAATTCTATATCTTTTCTTTTAATGTCAGCGTAGCTCTTTTGTCGACTTTGGGCGGTTTTCAACCGTTGTTGAATTTGGATGATCTTCTCGGTAGTTTCTTGTATAATCTCCGGACCCGTAATCTGTCTATCCCCCACTTCACTCCAACAAATCGGAGACCTGCACTTTCTACCATAAAGTGCTTCAAACGGAGCCATCTCAATGCTTGAATGGTAGCTGTTGTTGTAGGAAAATTCTGCTAACGGTAGATGTCGATCCCAACTGTTTCCGAAATCAATAACACATGCTCGTAGCATGTCTTCAAGCGTTTGTATCGTCCTTTCGCTCTGCCCATCAGTTTGTGGATGATAGGCAGTACTCATGTCTAGACGAGTTCCTAATGCTTGCTGTAATGTCTGCCAGAATCTTGAAATAAATCTACCATCCCTATCAGAGATAATAGAGATTGGTATTCCATGTCTGGAGACGACTTCCTTCAAATACAGTCGTGCTAACTTCTCCATCTTGTCATCTTCTCTTATTGGCAGGAAGTGTGCTGATTTGGTGAGACGATCAACTATTACCCAAATAGTATCAAAACCACTTGCAGTCCTTGGCAATTTAGTGATGAAATCCATGGTAATGTTTTCCCATTTCCATTCCGGGATTTCGGGTTGTTGAAGTAGACCTGATGGTTTCTGATGCTCAGCTTTGACCTTAGAACACGTCAAACATTCTCCTACGTATTTAGCAACATCGGCTTTCATACCCGGCCACCAAAAATGTTTCTTGAGATCCTTGTACATCTTCCCCGTTCCAGGATGTATTGAGTATCTGGTTTTATGAGCTTCTCTAAGTACCATTTCTCTCATATCTCCAAATTTTGGTACCCAAATCCTTTCAGCCCTATACCGGGTTCCGTCTTCCCGAATATTAAGATGCTTCTCCGATCCTTTGGGTATTTCATCCTTTAAATTTCCCTCTTTTAAAACTCCTTGTTGCGCCTCCTTTATTTGAGTAGTAAGGTTATTATGAATCATTATATTCATAGATTTTACTCGAATGGGTTCTCTGTCCTTCCTGCTCAAGGCATCGGCTACCACATTTGCCTTCCCCGGGTGGTAACGAATCTCAAAGTCGTAATCATTCAACAATTCAATCCACCTACGCTGCCTCATATTCAGTTGTTTCTGATTAAATATGTGTTGAAGACTTTTGTGGTCGGTATATATAATACTTTTGACCCCATATAAGTAGTGCCTCCAAGTCTTTAATGCAAAAACAACTGCGCCTAATTCCAAATCATGCGTCGTATAATTTTGTTCATGAATCTTCAATTGTCTAGACGCATAAGCAATCACCTTCGTTCGTTGCATTAATACACAACCGAGACCTTGCTTTGATGCGTCACAATAAATCACAAAATCATCATTCCCTTCAGGCAATGACAATATAGGTGCCGTAGTTAGCTTTTTCTTCAATAACTGAAACGCTTTCTCTTGTTCATCATTCCATTCAAATTTCTTCCCTTTATGCGTTAATGCAGTCAAGGGTTTTGCTATTCTGGAAAAGTCTTGGATGAACCTTCTGTAGTAACCAGCTAGTCCTAAAAACTGGCGTATGTGTTTCGGAGTTTTCGGGGTTTCCCACTTTTCAACAGTTTCTATCTTTGCCGGATCCACCTTAATACCTTCTTTGTTCACTATGTGACCGAGGAATTGAACTTCTTCCAACCAAAATGCACACTTTGAAAACTTAGCGTACAATTCTTCCTTCCTCAATACTTCTAACACCTTTCTCAAATGTTCACCGTTTTCTTGGTCATTCTTTGAGTAAATAAGTATGTCATCAATGAAAACAATGACAAACTTGTCAAGGTATGGTCCACACACTCGGTTCATAAGGTCCATGAACACAGCTGGTGCATTAGTTAAACCAAACGGCATGACCATAAACTCGTAATGACCGTAACGTGTTCTGAAAGCAGTCTTTGGAATATCATCTTCTTTCACCCGCATTTGATGATACCCGGAACGTAAGTCAATCTTTGAATAAACAGACGAGCCTTGTAGTTGATCAAATAAGTCGTCGATTCTCGGTAGTGGGTAGCGGTTCTTGATGGTAAGTTTGTTCAACTCTCGGTAGTCGATACACAACCTGAATGTACCATCTTTCTTCTTGACAAACAAAACAGGAGCTCCCCACGGTGATGTGCTTGGTCGAATGAAACCACGCTCTAAAAGTTCTTGTAATTGGCTTTGTAGTTCTTTCATCTCGCTGGGTGCGAGTCTGTAAGGAGCACGAGCTATTGGTGCAGCTCCTGGTACAAGATCTATTTGAAATTCAACGGATCGATGTGGGGGTAATCCCGGTAATTCTTTCGGAAATACATCAGGAAATTCTTTTGCGACGGGAACATCATTGATGCTCTTTTCTTCAGTTTGTACTTTCTCGACGTGTGCTAGAACAGCATAGCAACCTTTTCTTATTAGTTTTTGTGCCTTCAAATTACTAATAAGATGTAGCTTCGTGTTGCCCTTTTCTCCGTACACCATTAAGGGTTTTCCTTTTTCTCGTATAATGCGAATTGCATTTTTGTAACAAACGATCTCCGCTTTCACTTCTTTCAACCAGTCCATACCGATTATCACATCAAAACTCCCTAACTCTACTGGTATCAAATCAATCTTAAATGTTTCGCTAACCAGTTTAATTTCTCGATTCCGACATATATTATCTGCTGAAATTAATTTACCATTTGCTAATTCGAGTAAATATTTACTATCCAAAGGCGTCAATGGACAACTTAATTTAGCACAAAAATCTCTACTCATATAGCTTCTATCCGCACCCGAATCAAATAAAACGTAAGCAGATTTATTGTCAATAAGAAACGTACCCGTAACAAGCTCCGGGTCTTCCTGTGCCTCTGCCGCATTAATATTGAAAACTCTTCCACGGCCTTGTCCATTCGTGTTCTCCTGGTTCGGGCAATTTCTAATAATGTGGCCTGGTTTTCCACATTTATAACAAACTACATTGGCATAACTTGCTCCGACACTACTTGCTCCGCCATTACTCGTTCCGACACCATTTGTTCCTTTCGTTCTATTAACCCCTGGTCCGTAGACCTCACACTTCGCCGCGCTATGACCATTTCTTTTACACTTGTTGCAAAATTTGGTGCAGAACCCCGAGTGATTCTTTTCACACCTTTGGCATAGCTGCTTCTGATTGTTGTTGTTGTTGTTGCGGTTATTATTGTTGTTGGGATGATTGTTGTAGTTGCTGTTGTTGTTGTTGTTGTTGTTGTTGTTGTTGGGCCATTTGTTGTAGTTGCGATTGATGTTGCGATTGTTGGGATAATTGTTGCGATTATTGTTGTAATTGCTGTTGTTGTTGTATTGGTGATTCTTATCACCGTTTTCCTCCCACTTTCTTTTGACTTGCTTCACATTGGCCTCTTCAGCAGTCTGTTCTTTAATTCTTTCTTCAATTTGGTTCACGAGTTTGTGAGCCATTCTACATGCCTGTTGTATGGAGGCGGGCTCGTGTGAACTTATATCTTCTTGGATTCTTTCCGGTAATCCTTTCACAAACGCGTCGATCTTCTCTTCCTCATCTTCGAATGCTCCCGGACACAATAGGCACAATTCTGTGAATCGTCTTTCGTACGTGGTAATATCAAATCCTTGGGTTCGTAACCCTCTAAGTTCTGTCTTGAGCTTATTGACCTCGGTTCTGGGACGGTACTTCTCGTTCATCAAGTGCTTGAATGCTGACCACGGTAGTGCGTACGCATCGTCTTGTCCCACTTGCTCTAGATAGGTATTTCACCATGTTAACGCAGAACCTGTGAAGGTATGCGTAGCGTACTTTACTTTGTCCTCTTCAGTACACTTACTTATGGCAAACACCGATTCGACCTTCTCGGTCCACCGTTTCAATCCGATCGGTCCTTCGGTTCCATCAAATTCCAAAGGTTTACAGGCAGTGAATTCTTTGTAGGTGCATCCTACACGATTTCCTGTACTGCTAGATCCAAGGTTATTGTTGGTATGTAGCGCAGCCTGTACTGCGGCTATGTTTGAAGCTAGAAAAGTACGGAATTCCTCTTCATTCATATTCACGGTATGTCGAGTAGTCGGTGCCATTTCCTTCAAAATAGTCAAATGGAACAAGTTAATCATACAGAATATTAAGAGTAGTTAATAGTATTTCGTAGCATAATATGAACTTATTTATAAAAGCTTTTTCTTCATATTAGCATTTTATAAGTTTAAATTCGGGTAGTACTTACCCGTTAAGTTCATACTTAGTAGCTAATATACAATTCAACTACTTCAATTCTATATGAAAAACTGATTATAATAATATTTCGCGTTCAAACTTTTACACAATATTTTACAAACTTACAATACCGCTTATTTTACATAAAGCATGAAATATAGCACACAATAACTTTGATACAAGATAGTTGTGAAGATAATTCTAGCTAGTACACAAGTCGTTCAGCAAAGGCAATAAAGACACGTAATTCATACGTCCAGAAACAAGTCATGCATTCTGGTTTTACTAGGACCACTTCCCATCCTTGGTCTTGTGCAACATAACCGTTATGGCCGTTGATAAGACAGCGTGTTGTAACGTCGTCAAAGGGACGAGGGTTACGTAATGTCCAACAGTCCCGTAATAATCTAAAAACCTCATTTCTTACCCCAATTACCGACTCCGTCACTTGTGAAAATGTTTTGTTTAATAGTTGTAGCCCGATGTTCTTGTTCTCCCTTTGGTGAGAAGCGAACATTACTAATCCGTAAGCATAACATGCTTCTTTATGTTGCATGTTAGCCGCTTTTTCTAAATCACGAAGTCCAATATTCGGATATATTGAGTCAAAATAATTTCTTAACCCGTTGCGTAAAATAGCATTTGGGTTCCCGGCAATATATGCGTCAAAGTAAACACATCGTAACTTATGGGTTTCCCAATGTGATATCCCCCATCTTTCAAACGAAAGTCTCTTATAAACCAAGACATTCTTGGAACGTTCTTCGAATATCTTACAAACTGATCTCGCCTTAAATAGTTGTGCCGAAGAATTCTGGCCGACTCTAGACAAGATTTCATCAATCATGTCTCCGGGTAGGTCTCTTAAAATATTGGGTTGTCTATCCATTTTGTGTTTTTAAACTGTAAAATAGACAAGAGTTAGATTCATAAAAAAATACTTATTAATACAAGCAATTTTTACATATATCATAAAGCATAAGAACACTATATTACATATATTACACCACACGAATACAACTATCTTATTCCGACTCGCTCGTTTCTTCTTCTTCGGTTTTGGTTCGTTTTGCCAAGTTTCTAGGGATATATGATGTTCCCCTAATACGAGCCGTCGTTGTCCACATTGGTTTAGAAAAACCTGGTGGTTTAGAGGTTCCCGGGTCATTGTTACAACTTAAGGACTTCGGGGGTTGACGATACATATAAAGTTCATCGGGGTTGGAATTAGATTTCTCTATTTTTATGCCCTTTCCCTTATTATTTTCTTTTGCCTTTTTAAATTCAGTTGGGGTAATTTCTATAACATCATCGGAATTCTCGTCGGAATCCGATTCATCGGAGAATTGGTAATCCTCCCAATATTTTGCTTCCTTGGCGGAAACACCATTGACCATAATTAACTTTGGTCGGTTGGTTGAGGATTTTCTTTTACTTAACCGTTTTATTATTTCCCCCACCGGTTCTATTTCTTCATCCGGTTCCGATTCTTCTTCCGGTTCCGATTCTTCTTCCGGTTCCGACTCTTCTTCCGGTTCCTCTTCGGGAACTTGTGAATCAGTCCACAAATCATTCCAATTTACATTTGACTCTTCATTATTATTAGGTGAGTCAATGGGACTTGTTCTAGAGGTAGACATCTATCACATAATATCAAACACGTTAAGAGATTAATATATCACATAATATTCATATGTTAAAAATATATAGTTTCCAACAAAAATGTTAAGCAATCATTTTTAAAGAAAACACGGTCGAAGTCCAGACTCACTAATGCATCCTAACAAACTCGATAAGACACACTAATGCAAATTTTCTGGTTCTCTAAGACCAACGCTCGGATACCAACTGAAATGTCCCGTTCTTATTGATTAAAAACGTTCCATATTAATTGATTTTGTTGCGAGGTTTTGACCTCTATATGAGACGTTTTTCAAAGACTGCATTCATTTTTAAACAAACCATGAAATGTCCCGTTCTTATTGATTAAAAACGTTCCATATTAATTGATTTCGTTGCGAGGTTTTGACCTCTATATGAGACGTTTTTCAAAGACTGCATTCATTTTTAAACAAACCATAACCTTTATTTCATCAATAAAGGTTTAAAAAGCTTTACGTAGATTATCAAATAATGATAATCTAAAATATCCTGTTTACACACGACCATTACATAATGGTTTACAATACAAATATGTTACAACAAAATAAGTTTCTTGAATGCAGTTTTTACACAATATCATAAAAGCATGGACTCCAAATCTTGTCCTTATTTAAGTATGCGACAGCGGAAGCTCTTAATAATCACCTGAGAATAAACATGCTTAAAACGTCAACAAAAATGTTGGTGAGTTATAGGTTTAACCTATATATATCAAATCGTAACAATAGACCACAAGATTTCATATTTCAATACACATCCCACACATAGAGATAAAAATCATTCATATGGTGAACACCTGGTAACCGACAATAACAAGATGCATATATAAGAATATCCCCATCATTCCGGGACACCCTTCGGATATGATATAAATTTCGAAGTACTAAAGCATCCGGTACTTTGGATGGGGTTTGTTAGGCCCAATAGATCTATCTTTAGGATTCGCGTCAATTAGGGTGTCTGTTCCCTAATTCTTAGATTACCAGACTTAATAAAAAGGGGCATATTCGATTTCGATAATTCAACCATAGAATGTAGTTTCACGTACTTGTGTCTATTTTGTAAATCATTTATAAAACCTGCATGTATTCTCATCCCAAAAATATTAGATTTTAAAAGTGGGACTATAACTCACTTTCACAGATTTTTACTTCGTCGGGAAGTAAGACTTGGCCACTGGTTGATTCACGAACCTATAACAATATATACATATATATCAAAGTATGTTCAAAATATATTTACAACACTTTTAATATATTTTGATGTTTTAAGTTTATTAAGTCAGCTGTCCTCGTTAGTAACCTACAACTAGTTGTCCACAGTTAGATGTACAGAAATAAATCGATAAATATTATCTTGAATCAATCCACGACCCAGTGTATACGTATCTCAGTATTGATCACAACTCAAACTATATATATTTTGGAATCAACCTCAACCCTGTATAGCTAACTCCAACATTCACATATAGAGTGTCTATGGTTGTTCCGAAATATATATAGATGTGTCGACATGATAGGTCGAAACATTGTATACGTGTCTATGGTATCTCAAGATTACATAATATATAATACAAGTTTATTAAGTTATGGTTGGAATAGATTTGTTACCAATTTTCACGTAGCTAAAATGAGAAAAATTATCCAATCTTGTTTTACCCATAACTTCTTCATTTTAAATCCGTTTTGAGTGAATCAAATTGCTATGGTTTCATATTGAACTCTATTTTATGAATCTAAACAAAAAAAGTATAGGTTTCTAGTCGGAAAAATAAGTTACAAGTCGTTTTTGTAAAGGTAGTCATTTCAGTCGAAAGAACGACGTCTAGATGACCATTTTAGAAAACATACTTCCACTTTGAGTTTAACCATAATTTTTGGATATAGTTTCATGTTCATAATAAAAATCATTTTCTCAGAATAACAACTTTTAAATCAAAGTTTATCATAGTTTTTAATTAACTAACCCAAAACAGCCCGCGGTGTTACTACGACGGCGTAAATCCGGTTTTACGGTGTTTTTCGTGTTTCCAGGTTTTAAATCATTAAGTTAGCATATCATATAGATATAGAACATGTGTTTAGTTGATTTTAAAAGTCAAGTTAGAAGGATTAACTTTTGTTTGCGAACAAGTTTAGAATTAACTAAACTATGTTCTAGTGATTACAAGTTTAAACCTTCGAATAAGATAGCTTTATATGTATGAATCGAATGATGTTATGAACATCATTACTACCTTAAGTTCCTTGGATGAACCTACTGGAAAAGAGAAAAATGGATCTAGCTTCAATGGATCCTTGGATGGCTCAAAGTTCTTGAAGCAAAATCATGACACGAAAACAAGTTCAAGTAAGATCATCACTTGAAATAAGATTGTTATAGTTATAGAAATTGAACCAAAGTTTGAATATGATTATTACCTTGTATTAGAATGATAACCTACTGTAAGAAACAAAGATTTCTTGAGGTTGGATGATCACCTTACAAGATTGGAAGTGAGCTAGCAAACTTGAAAGTATTCTTGATTTTATGAAACTAGAACTTTTGGAATTTATGAAGAACACTTAGAACTTGAAGATAGAACTTGAGAGAGTTCAATTAGATGAAGAAAATTGAAGAATGAAAGTGTTTGTAGGTGTTTTTGGTCTTTGGTGTATGGATTAGATATAAAGGATATGTAATTTTGTTTTCATGTAAATAAGTCATGAATGATTACTCATATTTTTGTAATCTTATGAGATATTTCATGCTAGTTGCCAAATGATGGTTCCCACATGTGTTAGGTGACTCACATGGGCTGCTAAGAGCTGATAATTGGAGTGTATATACCAATAGTACATACATCTAAAAGATGTGTATTGTACGAGTACGAATACGGGTGCATACGAGTAGAATTGTTGATGAAACTGAACGAGAATGTAATTGTAAGCATTTTTGTTAAGTAGAAGTATTTTGATAAGTGTATTGAAGTCTTTCAAAAGTGTATAAATACATATTAAAACACTACATGTATATACATTTTAACTGAGTCGTTAAGTCATCGTTAGTCGTTACATGTAAGTGTTGTTTTGAAACCTTTAGGTTAACGATCTTGTTAAATGTTGTTAACCCAATGTTTATAATATCAAAAGAGATTTTAAATTATTATATTATCATGATATTATGATGTACGAATATCTCTTAATATGATATATATACATTAAATGTCGTTACAACGATAAACGTTACATATATGTCTCGTTTCAAAATCATTAAGTTAGTAGTCTTGTTTTTACATATGTAGTTCATTGTTAATATAATTAATGATTTGTTTACTTATCATAATATCATGTTAACTATATATATAACCATATATATGTCATCATATAGTTTTTTTTTACAAGTTTTAACGTTCGTGAATCACCGGTCAACTTGGGTGGTCAATTGTCTATATGAAACCTATTTCAATTAATCAAGTCTTAACAAGTTTGATTGCTTAACATGTTGGAAACATTTAATCATGTAAACATCAATCTCAATTAATATATATAAACATGGAAAAGTTCGGGTCACTACAGTACCTACCCGTTAAATAAATTTCGTCCCGAAATTTTAAGCTGTTGAAGGTGTTGACGAATCTTCTGGAAATAGATGCGGGTATTTCTTCTTCATCTGATCTTCACGCTCCCAGGTGAACTCGGGTCCTCTACGAGCATTCCATCGAACCTTAACAATTGGTATCTTGTTTTGCTTAAGTCTTTTAACCTCACGATCCATTATTTCGACGGGTTCTTCGATGAATTGGAGTTTTTCGTTGATTTGGATTTCATCTAACGGAATAGTGAGATCTTCTTTAGCAAAACATTTCTTCAAATTCGAGACGTGGAAAGTGTTATGTACAGCCGCGAGTTGTTGAGGTAACTCAAGTCGGTAAGCTACTGGTCCGACACGATCAATAATCTTGAATGGTCCAATATACCTTGGATTTAATTTCCCTCGTTTACCAAATCGAACAACGCCTTTCCAAGGTGAAACTTTAAGCATGACCATCTCTCCAATTTCAAATTCTATATCTTTTCTTTTAATGTCAGCGTAGCTCTTTTGTCGACTTTGGGCGGTTTTCAACCGTTGTTGAATTTGGATGATCTTCTCGGTAGTTTCTTGTATAATCTCCGGACCCGTAATCTGTCTATCCCCCACCTCACTCCAAAAAATCGGAGACCTGCACTTTCTACCATAAAGTGCTTCAAACGGCGCCATCTCAATGCTTGAATGGTAGCTGTTGTTGTAGGAAAATTCTGCTAACGGTAGATGTCGATCCCAACTGTTTCCGAAATCAATAACACATGCTCGTAGCATGTCTTCAAGCGTTTGTATCATCCTTTCGCTCTACCCATCAGTTTGTGGATGATAGGCAGTACTCATGTCTAGACGAGTTCCTAATGCTTGCTGTAATGTCTGCCAGAATCTTGAAATAAATCTGCCATCCCTATCAGAGATAATAGAGATTGGTATTCCATGTCTGGAGACGACTTCCTTCAAATACAGTCGTGCTAACTTCTCCATCTTGTCATCTTCTCTTATTGGTAGGAAGTGTGCTGATTTGGTGAGACGATCAACTATTACCCAAATAGTATCAAAACCACTTGCAGTCCTTGGCAATTTAGTGATGAAATCCATGGTAATGTTTTCCCATTTCCATTCCGGGATTTCGGGTTGTTGAAGTAGACCTGATGGTTTCTGATGCTCAGCTTTGACCTTAGAACACGTCAAACATTCTCCTACGTATTTAGCAACATCGGCTTTCATACCCGGCCACCAAAAATGTTTCTTGAGATCCTTGTACATCTTCCCCGTTCCAGGATGTATTGAGTATCTGGTTTTATGAGCTTCTCTAAGTACCATTTCTCTCATATCTCCAAATTTTGGTACCCAAATCCTTTCAGCCCTATACCGGGTTCCGTCTTCCCGAATATTAAGATGCTTCTCCGATCCTTTGGGTATTTCATCCTTTAAATTTCCCTCTTTTAAAACTCCTTGTTGCGCCTCCTTTATTTGAGTAGTAATGTTATTATGAATCATTATATTCATAGATTTTACTCGAATGGGTTCTCTATCCTTCCTGCTCAAGGCATCGGCTACCACATTTGCCTTCCCCGGGTGGTAACGAATCTCAAAATCGTAATCATTCAATAATTCAATCCACCTACGCTGCCTCATATTCAGTTGTTTCTGATTAAATATGTGTTGAAGACTTTTGTGGTCGGTATATATAATACTTTTGACCCCATATAAGTAGTGCCTCCAAGTCTTTAATGCAAAAACAACCGCGCCTAATTCCAAATCATGCGTCGTATAATTTTGTTCGTGAATCTTCAATTGTCTAGACGCATAAGCAATCACCTTCGTTCGTTGCATTAATACACAACCGAGACCTTGCTTTGATGCGTCACAATAAATCACAAAATCATCATTCCCTTCAGGCAATGACAATATAGGTGCCGTAGTTAGCTTTTTCTTCAATAACTGAAACGCTTTCTCTTGTTCATCATTCCATTCAAATTTCTTCCCTTTATGCGTTAATGCAGTCAAGGGTTTTGCTATTCTGGAAAAGTCTTGGATGAACCTTCTGTAGTAACCAGCTAGTCCTAAAAACTGGCGTATGTGTTTCGGAGTTTTCGGGGTTTCCCACTTTTCAACAGTTTCTATCTTTGCCGGATCCACCTTAATACCTTCTTTGTTCACTATGTGACCGAGGAATTGAACTTCTTCCAACCAAAATGCACACTTTGAAAACTTAGCGTACAATTCTTCCTTCCTCAATACTTCTAACACCTTTCTCAAATGTTCACCGTGTTCTTGGTCATTCTTTGAGTAAATAAGTATGTCATCAATGAAAACAATGACAAACTTGTCAAGGTATGGTCCACACACTCGGTTCATAAGGTCCATGAACACAGCTGGTGCATTAGTTAAACCAAACGGCATGACCATAAACTCGTAATGACCGTAACGTGTTCTGAAAGCAGTCTTTGGAATATCATCTTCTTTCACCCGCATTTGATGATACCCGGAACGTAAGTCAATCTTTGAATAAACAGACGAGCCTTGTAGTTGATCAAATAAGTCGTCGATTCTCGGTAGTGGGTAGCGGTTCTTGATGGTAAGTTTGTTCAACTCTCGGTAGTCGATACACAACCTGAATGTACCATCTTTCTTCTTGACAAACAAAACAGGAGCTCCCCATGGTGATGTGCTTGGTCGAATGAAACCACGCTCTAAAAGTTCTTGTAATTGGCTTTAAAGTTCTTTCATCTCGCTGGGTGCGAGTCTGTAAGGAGCACGAGCTATTGGTGCAGCTCCTGGTACAAGATCTATTTGAAATTCAACGGATCGATGTGGGGGTAATCCCGGTAATTCTTTCGGAAATACATCGGGAAATTCTTTTGCAATGGGAACATCATTGATGCTCTTTTCTTCAGTTTGTACTTTCTCGACGTGTGCTAGAACAGCATAGCAACCTTTTCTTATTAGTTTTTGTGCCTTCAAATTACTAATAAGATGTAGCTTCGTGTTGCCCTTTTCTCCGTACACCATTAAGGGTTTTCCTTTTTCTCGTATAATGCGAATTGCATTTTTGTAACAAACGATCTCCGCTTTCACTTCTTTCAACCAGTCCATACCGATTATCACATCAAAACTCCCTAACTCTACTGGTATCAAATCAATCTTAAATGTTTCGCTAACCAGTTTAATTTCTCGATTCCGACATATATTATCTGCTGAAATTAATTTACCATTTGCTAATTCGAGTAAAAATTTACTATCCAAAGGCGTCAATGGACAACTTAATTTAGCACAAAAATCTCTACTCATATAGCTTCTATCCGCACCCGAATCAAATAAAACGTAAGCAGATTTATTGTCAATAAGAAACGTACCCGTAACAAGCTCCGGGTCTTCCTGTGCCTCTACCGCATTAATATTGAAAACTCTTCCACGGCCTTGTCCATTCGTGTTCTCCTGGTTCGGGCAATTTCTAATAATGTGGCCTGGTTTTCCACATTTATAACAAACTACATTGGCATAACTTGCTCCGACACTACTTGCTCCGCCATTACTCGTTCCGACACCATTTGTTCCTTTCGTTCTATTAACCCCTGGTCCGTAGACCTCACACTTTGCCGCGCTATGACCATTTCTTTTACACTTGTTGCAAAATTTGGTGCAGAACCCCGAGTGATTCTTTTCACACCTTTGGCATAGTTGCTTCTGATTGTTGTTGTTGTTGCGGTTATTATTGTTGTTGGGATGATTGTTGTAGTTGCTGTTGTTGTTGTTGTTGTTGTTGTTGTTGGGCCGTTTGTTGTAGTTGCGATTGATGTTGCGATTGTTGGGATAATTGTTGCGATTATTGTTGTAATTGCTGTTGTTGTTGTATTGGTGATTCTTATCACCGTTTTCCTCCCACTTTCTTTTGACTTGCTTCACATTGGCCTCTTCAGCAGTCTGTTCTTTAATTCTTTCTTCAATCTGGTTCACTAGTTTGTGAGCCATTCTACATGCCTGTTGTATGGAGGCGGGCTCGTGTGAACTTATATCTTCTTGGATTCTTTCCGGTAATCCTTTCACAAACGCGTCGATCTTCTCTTCCTCATCTTCGAATGCTCCCGGACACAATAGGCACAATTCTGTGAATCGTCTTTCGTACGTGGTAATATCAAATCCTTGGGTTCGTAACCCTCTAAGTTCTGTCTTGAGCTTATTGACCTCGGTTCTGGGACGGTACTTCTCGTTCATCAAGTGCTTGAATGCTGACCACGGTAGTGCGTACGCATCATCTTGTCCCACTTGCTCTAGATAGGTATTCCACCATGTTAACGCAGAACCTGTGAAGGTATGCGTAGCGTACTTCACTTTGTCCTCTTCAGTACACTTACTTATGGCAAACACCGATTCAACCTTCTCGGTCCACCGTTTCAATCCGATCGGTCCTTCGGTTCCATCAAATTCCAAAGGTTTGCAGGCAGTGAATTCTTTGTAGGTGCATCCTACACGATTTCCTGTACTGCTAGATCCAAGGTTATTGTTGGTATGTAGCGCAGCCTGTACTGCGGCTATGTTTGAAGCTAGAAAAGTACGGAATTCCTCTTCATTCATATTCACGGTGTGTCGAGTAGTCGGTGCCATTTCCTTCAAAATAGTTAAATGGAACAAGTTAATCATACAGAATATTAAGAGTAGTTAATAGTATTTCGTAGCATAATATGAACTCATTTATAAAAGCTTTTTCTTCATATTAGCGTTTTATAAGTTTAAATTCGGGTAGTACCTACCCGTTAAGTTCATACTTAGTAGCTAATATACAATTCAACTACTACAATTCTATATGAAAAACTGATTATAATAATTTTTCGCGTTCAAACTTTTATACAATATTTTACAAACTTACAATACCGCTTATTTTACATAAAACATGAAATATAGCACACAATAACTTTGATACAAGATAGTTGTGAAGACAATTCTAGCTAGTACACAAGTCGTTCAGCAAAGGCAATAAAGACACGTAATTCATACGTCCAGAAACAAGTCATGCATTCTGGTTTTACTAGGACTACTTCCCATCCTTGGTCTTGTGCAACATAACCGTTATGGCCGTTGATAAGACAGCGTGTTGTAACGTCATCAAAGGGACGAGGGTTACGTAATGTCCAACAGTCCCGTAATAATCTAAAAACCTCATTTCTTACCCCAATTACCGACTCCGTCACTTGTGGAAACGTTTTGTTTAATAGTTGTAGCCCGATGTTCTTGTTCTCACTTTGGTGAGAAGCGAACATTACTAATCCGTAAGCATAACATGCTTCTTTATGTTGCATGTTAGCCGCTTTTTCTAAATCACGAAGTCCAATATTCGGATATATTGAGTCAAAATAATTTCTTAACCCGTTGCGTAAAATAGCATTTGGGTTCCCCGCAATATATGCGTCAAAGTAAACACATCGTAACTTATGGGTTTCCCAATGTGATATCCCCCATCTTTCAAACGAAAGTCTCTTATAAACCAAGACATTCTTGGAACGTTCTTCGAATGTCTTACAAACTGATCTCGCCTTAAATAGTTGTGCCGAAGAATTCTGGCCGACTCTAGACAAGATTTCATCAATCATGTCTCCGGGTAGGTCTCTTAAAATATTGGGTTGTCTATCCATTTTGTGTTTTTAAACTGTAAAATAGACAAGAGTTAGATTCATAAAAAAAATACTTATTAATACAAGCAATTTTTACATATATCATAAAGCATAAGAACACTATATTCCATATATTACACCACACGAATACAACTATCTTATTCCGACTCGCTCGTTTCTTCTTCTTCGGTTTTGGTTCGTTTTGCCAAGTTTCTAGGGATATATGATGTTCCCCTAATACGAGCCGTCGTTGTCCACATTGGTTTAGAAAAACCTGGTGGTTTAGAGGTTCCCGGGTCATTGTTACAACTTAAGGACTTCGGGGGTTGACGATACATATAAAGTTCATCGGGGTTGGAATTAGATTTCTCTATTTTTATGCCCTTTCCCTTATTATTTTCTTTTGCCTTTTTAAATTCAGTTGGGGTAATTTCTATAACATCATCGGAATTCTCGTCGGAATCCGATTCATCGGAGAATTGGTAATCCTCCCAATATTTTGCTTCCTTGGCGGAAACACCATTGACCATAATTAACTTTGGTCGGTTGGTTGAGGATTTTCTTTTACTTAACCGTTTTATTATTTCCCCCACCGGTTCTATTTCTTCATCCGGTTCCGATTCTTCTTCCGGTTCCGATTCTTCTTCCGGTTCCGACTCTTCTTCCGGTTCCTCTTCGGGAACTTGTGAATCAGTCCACAAATCATTCCAATTTACATTTGACTCTTCATTATTATTAGGTGAGTCAATGGGACTTGTTCTAGAGGTAGACATCTATCACATAATATCAAACACGTTAAGAGATTAATATATCACATAATATTCATATGTTAAAAATATATAGTTTCCAACAAAAATGTTAAGCAATCATTTTTAAAGAAAACACGGTCGAAGTCCAGACTCACTAATGCATCCTAACAAACTCGATAAGACACACTAATGCAAATTTTCTGGTTCTCTAAGACCAACGCTCGGATACCAACTGAAATGTCCCGTTCTTATTGATTAAAAACGTTCATATTAATTGATTTCGTTGCGAGGTTTTGACCTCTATATGAGACGTTTTTCAAAGACTGCATTCATTTTTAAACAAACCATAACCTTTATTTCATCAATAAAGGTTTAAAAAGCTTTACGTAGATTATCAAATAATGATAATCTAAAATATCCTGTTTACACACGACCATTACATAATGGTTTACAATACAAATATGTTACAACAAAATAAGTTTCTTGAATGCAGTTTTTACACAATATCATAAAAGCATGGACTCCAAATCTTGTCCTTATTTAAGTATGCGACAGCGGAAGCTCTTAATAATCACCTGAGAATAAACATGCTTAAAACGTCAACAAAAATGTTGGTGAGTTATAGGTTTAACCTATATATATCAAATCGTAACAATAGACCACAAGATTTCATATTTCAATACACATCCCACACATAGAGATAAAAATCATTCATATGGTGAACACCTGGTAACCGACAATAACAAGATGCATATATAAGAATATCCCCATCATTCCGGGACACCCTTCGGATATGATATAAATTTCGAAGTACTAAAGCATCCGGTACTTTGGATGGGGTTTGTTAGGCCCAATAGATCTATCTTTAGGATTCGCGTCAATTAGGGTGTCTGTTCCCTAATTCTTAGATTACCAGACTTAATAAAAAGGGGCATATTCGATTTCGATAATTCAACCATAGAATGTAGTTTCACGTACTTGTGTCTATTTTGTAAATCATTTATAAAACCTGCATGTATTCTCATCCCAAAAATATTAGATTTTAAAAGTGGGACTATAACTCACTTTCACAGATTTTTACTTCGTCGGGAAGTAAGACTTGGCCACTGGTTGATTCACGAACCTATAACAATATATACATATATATCAAAGTATGTTCAAAATATATTTACAACACTTTTAATATATTTTGATGTTTTAAGTTTATTAAGTCAGCTGTCCTCGTTAGTAACCTACAACTAGTTGTCCACAGTTAGATGTACAGAAATAAATCGATAAATATTATCTTGAATCAATCCACGACCCAGTGTATACGTATCTCAGTATTGATCACAACTCAAACTATATATATTTTGGAATCAACCTCAACCCTGTATAGCTAACTCCAACATTCACATATAGAGTGTCTATGGTTGTTCCGAAATATATATAGATGTGTCGACATGATAGGTCGAAACATTGTATACGTGTCTATGGTATCTCAAGATTACATAATATATAATACAAGTTGATTAAGTTATGGTTGGAATAGATTTGTTACCAATTTTCACGTAGCTAAAATGAGAAAAATTATCCAATCTTGTTTTACCCATAACTTCTTCATTTTAAATCCGTTTTGAGTGAATCAAATTGCTATGGTTTCATATTGAACTCTATTTTATGAATCTAAACAAAAAAAGTATAGGTTTCTAGTCGGAAAAATAAGTTACAAGTCGTTTTTGTAAAGGTAGTCATTTCAGTCGAAAGAACGACGTCTAGATGACCATTTTAGAAAACATACTTCCACTTTGAGTTTAACCATAATTTTTGGATATAGTTTCATGTTCATAATAAAAATCATTTTCTCAGAATAACAACTTTTAAATCAAAGTTTATCATAGTTTTTAATTAACTAACCCAAAACAGCCCGCGGTGTTACTACGACGGCGTAAATCCGGTTTTACGGTGTTTTTCGTGTTTCCAGGTTTTAAATCATTAAGTTAGCATATCATATAGATATAGAACATGTGTTTAGTTGATTTTAAAAGTCAAGTTAGAAGGATTAACTTTTGTTTGCGAACAAGTTTAGAATTAACTAAACTATGTTCTAGTGATTACAAGTTTAAACCTTCGAATAAGATAGCTTTATATGTATGAATCGAATGATGTTATGAACATCATTACTACCTTAAGTTCCTTGGATGAACCTACTGGAAAAGAGAAAAATGGATCTAGCTTCAATGGATCCTTGGATGGCTCAAAGTTCTTGAAGCAAAATCATGACACGAAAACAAGTTCAAGTAAGATCATCACTTGAAATAAGATTGTTATAGTTATAGAAATTGAACCAAAGTTTGAATATGATTATTACCTTGTATTAGAATGATAACCTACTGTAAGAAACAAAGATTTCTTGAGGTTGGATGATCACCTTACAAGATTGGAAGTGAGCTAGCAAACTTGAAAGTATTCTTGATTTTATGAAACTAGAACTTTTGGAATTTATGAAGAACACTTAGAACTTGAAGATAGAACTTGAGAGAGTTCAATTAGATGAAGAAAATTGAAGAATGAAAGTGTTTGTAGGTGTTTTTGGTCGTTGGTGTATGGATTAGATATAAAGGATATGTAATTTTGTTTTCATGTAAATAAGTCATGAATGATTACTCATATTTTTGTAATCTTATGAGATATTTCATGCTAGTTGCCAAATGATGGTTCCCACATGTGTTAGGTGACTCACATGGGCTGCTAAGAGCTGATAATTGGAGTGTATATACCAATAGTACATACATCTAAAAGATGTGTATTGTACGAGTACGAATACGGGTGCATACGAGTAGAATTGTTGATGAAACTGAACGAGAATGTAATTGTAAGCATTTTTGTTAAGTAGAAGTATTTTGATAAGTGTATTGAAGTCTTTCAAAAGTGTATAAATACATATTAAAACACTACATGTATATACATTTTAACTGAGTCGTTAAGTCATCGTTAGTCGTTACATGTAAGTGTTGTTTTGAAACCTTTAGGTTAACGATCTTGTTAAATGTTGTTAACCCAATGTTTATAATATCAAAAGAGATTTTAAATTATTATATTATCATGATATTATGATGTACGAATATCTCTTAATATGATATATATACATTAAATGTCGTTACAACGATAAACGTTACATATATGTCTCGTTTCAAAATCATTAAGTTAGTAGTCTTGTTTTTACATATGTAGTTCATTGTTAATATAATTAATGATATGTTTACTTATCATAATATCATGTTAACTATATATATAACCATATATATGTCATCATATAGTTTTTTTTTACAAGTTTTAACGTTCGTGAATCACCGGTCAACTTGGGTGGTCAATTGTCTATATGAAACCTATTTCAATTAATCAAGTCTTAACAAGTTTGATTGCTTAACATGTTGGAAACATTTAATCATGTAAACATCAATCTCAATTAATATATATAAACATGGAAAAGTTCGGGTCACTACAAACCATAACCTTTATTTCATCAATAAAGGTTTAAAAAGCTTTACGTAGATTATCAAATAATGATAATCTAAAATATCCTGTTTACACACGACCATTACATAATGGTTTACAATACAAATATGTTACAACAAAAATAAGTTTCTTGAATGCAGTTTTTACACAATATCATACAAGCATGGACTCCAAATCTTGTCCTTATTTAAGTATGCGACAGCGGAAGCTCTTAATAATCACCTGAGAATAAACATGCTTAAAACGTCAACAAAAATGTTGGTGAGTTATAGGTTTAACCTATATATATCAAATCGTAACAATAGACCACAAGATTTCATATTTCAATACACATCCCATACATAGAGATAAAAATCATTCATATGGTGAACACCTGGTAACCGACAATAACAAGATGCATATATAAGAATATCCCCATCATTCCGGGACACCCTTCGGATATGATATAAATTTCGAAGTACTAAAGCATCCGGTACTTTGGATGGGGTTTGTTAGGCCCAATAGATCTATCTTTAGGATTCGCGTCAATTAGGGTGTCTGTTCCCTAATTCTTAGATTACCAGACTTAATAAAAAGGGGCATATTCGATTTCGATAATTCAACCATAGAATGTAGTTTCACGTACTTGTGTCTATTTTGTAAATCATTTATAAAACCTGCATGTATTCTCATCCCAAAAATAATAGATTTTAAAAGTGGGACTATAACTCACTTTCACAGATTTTTACTTCGTCGGGAAGTAAGACTTGGCCACTGGTTGATTCACGAACCTATAACAATATATACATATATATCAAAGTATGTTCAAAATATATTTACAACACTTTTTATATATTTTGATGTTTTAAGTTTATTAAGTCAGCTGTCCTCGTTAGTAACCTACAACTAGTTGTCCACAGTTAGATGTACAGAAATAAATTGATAAATATTATCTTGAATCAATCCACGACCCAGTGTATACGTATCTCAGTATTGATCACAACTCAAACTATATATATTTTGGAATCAACCTCAACCCTGTATAGCTAACTCCAACATTCACATATAGAGTGTCTATGGTTGTTCCGAAATATATATAGATGTGTCGACATGATAGGTCGAAACATTGTATACGTGTCTATGGTATCTCAAGATTACATAATATATAATACAAGTTGATTAAGTTATGGTTGGAATAGATTTGTTACCAATTTTCACGTAGCTAAAATGAGAAAAATTATCCAATCTTGTTTTACCCATAACTTCTTCATTTTAAATCCGTTTTGAGTGAATCAAATTGCTATGGTTTCATATTGAACTCTATTTTATGAATCTAAACAAAAAAAGTATAGGTTTCTAGTCAGAAAAATAAGTTACAAGTCGTTTTTGTAAAGGTAGTCATTTCAGTCGAAAGAACGACGTCTAGATGACCATTTTAGAAAACATACTTCCACTTTGAGTTTAACCATAATTTTTGGATATAGTTTCATGTTCATAATAAAAATCATTTTCTCAGAATAACAACTTTTAAATCAAAGTTTATCATAGTTTTTAATTAACTAACCCAAAACAGCCCGCGGTGTTACTACGACGGCGTAAATCCGGTTTTACGGTGTTTTTCGTGTTTCCAGGTTTTAAATCATTAAGTTAGCATATCATATAGATATAGAACATGTGTTTAGTTGATTTTAAAAGTCAAGTTAGAAGGATTAACTTTTGTTTGCGAACAAGTTTAGAATTAACTAAACTATGTTCTAGTGATTACAAGTTTAAACCTTCGAATAAGATAGCTTTATATGTATGAATCGAATGATGTTATGAACATCATTACTACCTTAATTTCCTTGGATAAACCTACTGTAAAAGAGAAAAATGGATCTAGCTTCAATGGATCCTTGGATGGCTCGAAGTTCTTGAAGCAGAATCATGACACGAAAACAAGTTCAAGTAAGATCATCACTTGAAATAAGATTGTTATAGTTATAGAAATTGAACCAAAGTTTGAATATGATTATTACCTTGTATTAGAATGATAACCTACTGTAAGAAATAAAGATTTCTTGAGGTTGGATGATCACCTTACAAGATTGGAAGTGAGCTAGCAAACTTGAAAGTATTCTTGATTTTATGAAACTAGAACTTTTGGAATTTATGAAGAACACTTAGAACTTGAAGATAGAACTTGAGAGAGATCAATTAGATGAAGAAAATTGAATAATGAAAGTGTTTGTAGGTGTTTTTGGTCGTTGGTGTATGGATTAGATATAAAGGATATGTTATTTTGTTTTCATGTAAATAAGTCATGAATGATTACTCATATTTTTGTAATTTTATGAGATATTTCTTGCTAGTTGCCAAATGATGGTTCCCACATGTGTTAGGTGACTCACATGGGCTGCTAAGAGCTGATCATTGGAGTGTATATACCAATAGTACATACATCTAAAAGCTGTGTATTGTACGAGTACGAATACGGGTGCATACGAGTAGAATTGTTGATGAAACTGAACGAGGATGTAATTGTAAGCATTTTTGTTAAGTAGAAGTATTTTGATAAGTGTATTGAAGTCTTTCAAAAGTGTATAAATACATATTAAAACACTACATGTATATACATTTTAACTGAGTCGTTAAGTCATCGTTAGTCGTTATATGTAAGTGTTGTTTTGAAACCTTTAGGTTAACGATCTTGTTAAATGTTGTTAACCCAATGTTTATAATATCAAATGATATTTTAAATTATTATATTATCATGATATTATCATGTATAAATATCTCTTAATATGATATATATACATTAAATGTCTTTACAACGATAATCGTTACATATATGTCTCGTTTAAAAATCATTAAGTTAGTAGTCTTGTTTTTACATATGTAGTTCATTGTAAATATACTTAATGATATGTTTACTTATCATAGTATCATGTTAACTATATATATATCCATATATATGTCATCATATAGTTTTTACAAGTTTTAACGTTCGTGAATCACCTGTCAACTTGGGTGGTCAATTGTCTATATGAAACATATTTCAATTAATCAAGTCTTAACAAGTTTGATTGCTTAACATGTTGGAAACATTTAATCATGTAAATATCAATCTCAATTAATATATATAAGCATGGAAAAGTTCGGGTCACTACATATCGTTGTAAAGACATTTAATGTATATATATATCATATTAAGAGATATTCATACATGATAATATCATGATAATATAATAATTTAAAATCTCATTTGATATTATAAACATTGGGTTAACAACATTTAACAAGATCGTTAACCTAAAGGTTTCAAAACAACACTTACATGTAACGACTAACGATGACTTAACGACTCAGTTAAAATGTATATACATGTATTGTTTTAATATGTATTTATACACTTTTGAAACACTTAAATACACTTATCAAAATACTTCTACTTAACAAAAATTCTTACAATTACATCCTCGTTCAGTTTCATCAACAATTCTACTCGTATGCACCCGTATTCGTACTCGTACAATACACAGCTTTTAGATGTATGTACTATTGGTATATACACTCCAATGATCAGCTCTTAGTAGCCCATGTGAGTCACCTAACACATGTGGGAACCATCATTTGGCAACTAGCATGAAATATCTCATAAAATTACAAAAATATGAGTAATCATTCATGACTTATTTACATGAAAACAAAATTACATATCCTTTATATCTAATCCATACACCAACGACCAAAAACACCTACAAACACTTTCATTCTTCAATTTTCTTCATCTAATTGATCTCTCTCAAGTTCTATCTTCAAGTTCTAAGTGTTCTTCATATATTCTACAAGTTCTAGTTACATAAAATCAAGAATACTTTCAAGTTTGCTAGCTCACTTCCAATCTTGTAAGGTGATCATCCAACCTCAAGAAATCTTTGTTTCTTACAGTAGGTTATCATTCTAATACAAGGTAATAATCATATTCAAACTTTGGTTCAATTTCTATAACTATAACAATCTTATTTCAAGTGATGATCTTACTTGAACTTGTTTTCGTGTCATGATTCTGCTTCAAGAACTTCGAGCCATCCAAGGATCCGTTGAAGCTAGATCCATTTTTCTCTTTTCCAATAGGTTTATCCAAGGAACTTAAGGTAGTAATGATGTTCATAACATCATTCGATTCATACATATAAAGCTATCTTATTCGAAGGTTTAAACTTGTAATCACTAGAACATAGTTTAGTTAATTCTAAACTTGTTCGCAAACAAAAGTCAATCCTTCTAACTTGACTTTTAAAATCAACTAAACACATGTTCTATATCTATATGATATGCTAACTTAATGATTTAAAACCTGGAAACACGAAAAACACCGTAAAACCGGATTTACGCCGTCGTAGTAACACCGCGGGCTGTTTTGGGTTAGTTAATTAAAAACTATGATAAACTTTGATTTAAAAGTTGTTATTCTGAGAAAATGATTTTTATTATGAACATGAAACTATATCCAAAAATTATGGTTAAACTCAAAGTGGAAGTATGTTTTCTAAAATGGTCATCTAGACGTCGTTCTTTCGACTGAAATGACTACCTTTACAAAAACGACTTGTAACTTATTTTTCCGACAATAAACCTGTACTTTTTCTGTTTAGATTCATAAAATAGAGTTCAATATGAAACCATAGCAATTTGATTCACTCAAAACGGATTTAAAATGAAGAAGTTATGGGTAAAACAAGATTGGATAATTTTTCTCATTTTAGCTACGTGAAAATTGGTAACAAATCTATTCCAACCATAACTTAATCAACTTGTATTGTATATTATGTAATCTTGAGATACCATAGACACGTATACAATGTTTCGACCTATCATGTCGACACATCTATATATATTTCAGAACAACCATAGCCACTCTATATGTGAATGTTGGAGTTAGCTATACAGGGTTGAGGTTGATTCCAAAATATATATAGTTTGAGTTGTGATCAATACTGAGATACGTATACACTGGGTCGTGGATTGATTCAAGATAATATTTATCGATTTATTTCTGTACATCTAACTGTGGACAACTAGTTGTAGGTTACTAACGAGGACAGCTGACTTAATAAACTTAAAACATCAAAATATATTAAAAGTGTTGTAAATATATTTTGAACATACTTTGATATATATGTATATATTGTTATAGGTTCGTGAATCAACCAGTGGTCAAGTCTTACTTCCCGACGAAGTAAAAATCTGTGAAAGTGAGTTATAGTCCAACTTTTAAAATCTAATATTTTTGGGATGAGAATACATGCAGGTTTTATAAATGATTTACAAAATAGACACATGTACGTGAAACTACATTCTATGATTGAATTATCGAAATTGAATATGCCCCTTTTTATTAAGTCTGGTAATCTAAGAATTAGGGAACAGACACCCTAATTGACGCGAATCCTAAAGATAGGTCTATTGGGCCTAACAAACCCCATCCAAAGTACCGGATGCTTTAGTACTTCGAAATTTATATCATATCCGAAGGGTGTCCCGGAATGATGGGGATATTCTTATATATGCATCTTGTTAATGTCGGTTACCAGGTGTTCACCATATGAATGATTTTTATCTCTATGTATGGGATGTGTATCGAAATATGAAATCTTGTGGTCTATTATTATGATTTGATATATATAGGTTAAACCTATAACTCACCAACATTTTTGTTGACGTTTTAAGCATGTTTATTCTCAGGTGATTATTAAGAGCTTCCACTGTCGCATACTTAAATAAGGACGAGATATGGAGTCCATGCTTGTATGATATTGTGTAAAAACTGCATTCAAGAAACTTATTTTGTTGTAACATATTTGTATTGTAAACCATTATGTAATGGTCGTGTGTAAACAGGATATTTTAGATTATCATTATTTGATAATCTACGTAAAGCTTTTTAAAACCTTTATCTATGAAATAAAGGTTATGGTTTGTTTTAAAAATGAATGCAGTCTTTGAAAAACATCTCATATAGAGGTCAAAACCACGCAACGAAATCAATTAATATGGAACGTTTTTAATCAATAAGAACGGGACATTTCAGTTGGTATCCGAGCGTTGGTCTTAGAGAACCAGAATTTTGCATTAGTGTGTCTTATCGAGTTTGTTAGGATGCATTAGTGAGTCTGGACTTCGACCGTGTTTACTTGAAAAATGATTGCTTAACAAATTTTATTGGAAACTATATATTTTTAACATGTGAATATTATGTGATATATTAATCTCTTAACGTGTTTGATATTATGTGATAGATGTCTACCTCTAGAACAAGTCCCATTGACTCACCTAATAATAATGAAGAGTCAAATGTAAATTGGAATGATTCGTGGACTGATTCACAAGTTCTCGAAGAGGAACCGGAAGAAGAGTCGAAATCGGAAGAAGAATCGGAACCGGAAGAAGAATCGGAACCGGATGAAGAAATAGAACCGGTGGGGGAAATAATAAAACGGTTAAGTAAAAGAAAATCCTCAATCAACCGACCAAGGTTAATTATGGTCAATGGTGTTTCCGCCAAGGAAGCAAAATATTGGGAGGATTACCAATTCTCCGATGAATCGGATTCCGACGAGAATTCCGATGATGTTATAAAAATTACCCCAACTGAATTTAAAAAGGCAAAAGAAAATAATAAGGGAAAGGGCATAAAAATAGAGAAATCTAATTCCAACCCCGATGAACTTTATATGTATCGTCAACCCCCGAAGTCCTTAAGTTGTAACAATGACCCGGGAACCTCTAAACCACCAGGTTTTTCTAAACCAATGTGGAAAACGACGGCTCGTATTAGGGGAACATCATATATCCCTAGAAACTTGGCAAAACGAACCAAAACCGAAG
Organism: Rutidosis leptorrhynchoides; assembly: GCF_046630445.1. Classification (NCBI taxonomy): domain Eukaryota; kingdom Viridiplantae; phylum Streptophyta; class Magnoliopsida; order Asterales; family Asteraceae; genus Rutidosis; species Rutidosis leptorrhynchoides. The sequence continues at coordinate 246,141,814 of NC_092343.1, forward strand.
TAGAAGAAACAAGCGAGTCGGAATAAGATAGTTGTATTCGTGTGGTGTAATATATGTAATATAGTGTGCTTATGCTTTATGATATATGTAAAAATTGCTTGTTTTAATAAGTATTTTTTTTTTTTATGAATCTAACTCTTGTCTATTTTACAGTATAAAAACACAAAATGGATAGACAACCCAATATTTTAAGAGACCTACCCGGAGACATGATTGATGAAATCTTGTCTAGAGTCGGTCAGAATTCTTCGGCACAACTATTTAAGGCGAGATCAGTTTGTAAGACATTCGAAGAATGTTCCAAGAATGCCTTGGTTTATAAAAGGCTTTCGTTCGAAAGATGGGGGATATCACATTGGGAAATCCATAAGTTACGATGTGTTTACTTTGACGCATATATTGCGGGGAACCCAAATGCTATTTTACGCAATGGGTTAAGAAATTATTTTGACTCAATATATCCGAATATTGGACTTCGTGATTTAGAAAAAGCGGCTAACATGCAACATAAAGAAGCATGTTATGCTTACGGATTAGTAATGTTCGCTTCTCACCAAAGTGAGAACAAGAACATCGGGCTACAACTATTAAACAAAACGTTCCCACAAGTGACGGAGTCGGTAATTGGGGTAAGAAATGAGGTTTTTAGATTGTTACGGGACTGTTGGACATTACGTAACCCTCGTCCCTTTGACGACGTTACAACACGCTGTCTTATCAACGGCCATAACGGTTATGTTCCACAAGACCAAGGATGGGAAGTAATCCTAGTAAAACCAGAATGCATGACTTGTTTCTGGACGTATGAATTACGTGTCTTTATTGCCTTTGCTGAACGACTTGTGTACTAGCTAGAATTATCTTCACAACCATCTTGTATCAAATTTATTGTGTGCTATATTTCATGCTATATGTAAAATAAGCGGTATTGTAAGTTTGTAAAATATTGGGTAAAAGTTTGAACGCGAAATATTATTATAATCAGTTTTTCATATAGAATTGTAGTAGTTGAATTGTATATTAGCTACTAAGTATGAACTTAACGGGTAGGTACTACCCGAATTTAAACTTATAAAACGCTAATATGAAGAAAAAGCTTTTATAAATGAGTTCATATTATGCTATGAAATACTATTAACTACTCTTAATATTCTGTATGATTAACTTGTTCCATTTGACTATTTTGAAGGAAATGGCACCGACTACTCGACACACCGTGAATATGAATGAAGAGGAATTTCGTACTTTTCTAGCTTCAAACATAGCCGCAGTACAGGCTGCGCTACATACCAACAATAACCTTGGATCTAGCAGTACAGGAAATCGTGTAGGATGCACCTACAAAGAATTCACTGCCTGCAAACCTTTGGAATTTGATGGAACCGAAGGACCGATCGGATTGAAACGGTGGACCGAGAAGGTCGAATAGGTGTTTGCCATAAGTAAGTGTACTGAAGAGGACAAAGTGAAGTACGCTACGCATACCTTCACAGGTTCTGCGTTAACATGGTGGAATACCTATCTAGAGCAAGTGGGACAAGACGATGCGTACGCACTACCGTGGTCAGCATTCAAGCACTTGATGAACGAGAAGTACCGTCCCAGAACCGAGGTCAATAAGCTCAAGACAGAACTTAGAGGGTTACGAACCCAAGGATTTGATATTACCACGTACGAAAGACGATTCACAGAATTGTGCCTATTGTGTCTGGGAGCATTCGAAGATGAGGAAGAGAAGATCGACGCGTTTGTGAAAGGATTACCGGAAAGAATCCAAGAAGATATAAGTTCACACGAGCCCGCCTCCATACAACAGGCATGTAGAATGGCTCACAAACTAATGAACCAGATTGAAGAAAGAATTAAAGAACAGACTGCTGAAGAGGCCAATGTGAAGCAAGTCAAAAGAAAGTGGGAGGAAAACGGTGATAAGAATCACCAATACAACAACAACAGCAATTACAACAATAATCGCAACAATTATCCCAACAATCGCAACATCAATCGCAACTACAACAAACGGCCCAACAACAACAACAACAACAACAACAACAACAACAACAACAACAACAACAACAACAACAACAACAACTACTACTACAACAATCATCCCAACAACAATAATAACCGCAACAATAACAACAACAATCAGAAGCAGCTATGCCAAAGGTGTGAAAAGTATCACTCGGGGTTCTGCACCAAATTTTGCAACAAGTGTAAAAGAAATGGTCATAGCGCGGCGAAGTGTGAGGTCTATGGACCAGGGGTTAATAGAACGAAAGGAACAAATGGTGTCGGAACGAGTAATGGCGGAGCAAGTAGTGTCGGAGCAAGTTATGCCAATGTAGTTTGTTATAAATGTGGAAAACCGGGCCACATTATTAGAAATTGACCGAACCAGGAGAACACGAATGGACAAGGCCGCGGAAGAGTTTTCAATATTAATGCGGCAGAGGCACAGGAAGACCCGGAGCTTGTTACGGGTACGTTTCTTATTGACAATAAATCTGCTTACGTTTTATTTGATTCGGGTGCGGATAGAAGCTATATGAGTAGAGATTTTTGTGCTAAATTAAGTTGTCCATTGAAGCCTTTGGATAGTAAATTTTTACTCGAATTAGCAAATGGTAAATTAATTTCAGCAGATAATATATGTCGGAATCGAGAAATTAAACTGGTTAGCGAAACATTTAAGATTGATTTGATACCAGTAGAGTTAGGGAGTTTTGATGTGATAATCGGTATGGACTGGTTGAAAGAAGTGAAAGCAGAGATCGTTTGTTACAAAAATGCAATTCGCATTATACGAGAAAAAGGAAAACCCTTAATGGTGTACGGAGAAAAGGGCAACACGAAGCTACATCTTATTAGTAATTTTAAGGCACAAAAACTAATAAGAAAAGGTTGTTATGCTGTTCTAACACACGTCGAGAAAGTACAAACTGAAGAAAAGAGCATCAATGATGTTCCCATTGCAAAAGAATTTCCCGATGTATTTCCGAAAGAATTACCGGGATTACCCCCACATCGATCCGTTGAATTTCAAATAGATCTTGTACCAGGAGCTACACCAATAGCTCGTGCTCCTTACAGACTCGCACCCAGCGAGATGAAAGAACTGCAAAGCCAATTACAAGAACTTTTAGAGCATGGTTTCATTCGACCAAGCACATCACCGTGGGGAGCTCCTGTTTTGTTTGTCCAGAAGAAAGATGGTACATTCAGGTTGTGTATCGACTACCGAGAGTTGAACAAACTTACCATCAAGAACCGCTACCCACTACCGAGAATCGACGACTTATTTGATCAACTACAAGGCTCGTCCGTTTATTCAAAGATTGACTTACGTTCCGGGTATCATCAAATGCGGGTGAAAGAAGATGATATTCCAAAGACTGCTTTCAGAACACGTTACGGTCATTACGAGTTTATGGTCATGCCGTTTGGTTTAACTAATGCACCAGCTGTGTTCATGGACCTTTTGAACCGAGTGTGTGGACCATACCTTGACAAGTTTGTCATTGTTTTCATTGATGACATACTTATTTACTCAAAGAATGACCAAGAACACGGTGAACATTTGAGAAAGGTGTAAGAAGTATTGAGGAAGGAAGAATTGTACGCTAAGTTTTCAAAGTGTGCATTTTGGTTGGAAGAAGTTCTATTCCTCGGTCACATAGTGAACAAAGAAGGTATTAAGGTGGATCCGGCAAAGATAGAAACTGTTGAAAAGTGGGAAACCCCAAAAACTTCGAAACACGTACGCCAGTTTTTAGGACTAGCTGGTTACTACAGAAGGTTCATCCAAGACTTTTCCAGAATAGCAAAACCCTTGACTGCATTAACGCATAAAGGGAAGAAATTTGAATGGAACGATGAACAAGAGAAAGCGTTTCAGTTATTGAAGAAAAAGCTAACTACGGCACCTATATTGTCATTGCCTGAAGGGAATGATGATTTTGTGATTTATTGTGACGCATCAAAGCAAGGTCTCGGTTGTGTATTAATGCAATGAACGAAGGTGATTTCTTATGCGTCTAGACAATTGAAGATTCACGAACAAAATTATACGATGCGTGATTTGGAATTAGGCGCGGTTGTTTTTGCATTAAAGACTTTGAGGCACTACTTATATGGGGTCAAAAGTATTATATATACCGACCACAAAAGTCTTCAACACATATTTAATCAGAAACAACTGAATATGAGGCAGCGTAGGTGGATTGAATTGTTGAATGATTACGACTTTAAGATTCGTTACCACCCGGGGAAGGCAAATGTGGTAGCCGATGCCTTAAGCAGGAAGGACAGAGAACCCATTCGAGTAAAATCTATGAATATAATGATTCATAATAACCTTACTACTCAAATAAAGGAGGCGCAACAAGGAGTTTTAAAAGAGGGAAATTTAAAGGATGAAATACCCAAAAGATCGGAGAAGCATCTTAATATTCGGGAAGACGGAACCCGGTATAGGGCTGAAAGGATTTGGTTACCAAAATTTGGAGATATGAGAGAAATGGTACTTAGAAAAGCTCATAAAACCAGATACTCAATACATCCTGGAACGGGGAAGATGTACAAGGATCTCAAGAAACATTTTTGGTGGCCGGGTATGAAAGCCGATGTTGCTAAATACGTAGGAGAATGTTTGACGTGTTCTAAGGTCAAAGCTGAGCATCAGAAACCATCAGGTCTACTTCAACAACCCGAAATCCTGGAATGGAAATGGGAAAACATTACCATGGATTTCATCACTAATTTGCCAAGGACTGCAAGTGGTTTTGATACTATTTGGGTAATAGTTGATCGTCTCACCAAATCAGTACACTTCCTGCCAATAAGAGAAGATGACAAGATGGAGAAGTTAGCACGACTGTATTTGAAGGAAGTCATCTCCAGACATGGAATACCAATCTCTATTATCTCTGATAGGGATGGCAGATTTATTTCAAGATTCTGGCAGACATTACAGCAAGCATTAGGAACTCGTCTAGACATGAGTACTGCCTATCATCCACAAACTGATGGGCAGAGCGAAAGGACGATACAAATGCTTGAAGACATGCTACGAGCATGTGTTATTGATTTCGGAAACAGTTGGGATCGACATCTACCGTTAGCAGAATTTTCCTACAACAACAGCTACCATTCAAGCATTGAGATGGCGCCGTTTGAAGCACTTTATGGTAGAAAGTGCAGGTCTCTGATTTGTTGGAGTGAAGTGGGGGATAGACAGATTACGGGTCCGGAGATTATACAAGAAACTACCGAGAAGATCATCCAAATTCAACAACGGTTGAAAACCGCCCAAAGTCGACAAAAGAGCTACGCTGACATTAAAAGAAAAGATATAGAATTTGAAATTGGAGAGATGGTCATGCTTAAAGTTGCACCTTGGAAAGGCGTTGTTCGATTTGGTAAACGAGGGAAATTAAATCCAAGGTATATTGGACCATTCAAGATTATTGATCGTGTCGGACCAGTAGCTTACCGACTTGAGTTACCTCAACAACTCGCGGCTGTACATAACACTTTCCACGTCTCGAATTTGAAGAAATGTTTTGCTAAAGAAGATCTCACTATTCCGTTAGATGAAATCCAAATCAACGAAAAACTCCAATTCATCGAAGAACCCGTCGAAATAATGGATCGTGAGGTTAAAAGACTTAAGCAAAACAAGATACCAATTGTTAAGGTTCGATGGAATGCTCGTAGAGGACCCGAGTTCACCTGGGAGCGTGAAGATCAGATGAAGAAGAAATACCCGCATCTATTTCCAGAAGATTTGTCAACACCTTCAACAGCTTAAAATTTCGGGACGAAATTTATTTAACGGGTAGGTACTGTAGTGACCCGAACTTTTCCATGTTTATATATATTAATTGAGATTGATATTTACATGATTAAATGTTTCCAACATGTTAAGAAATCAAACTTGTTAAGACTTGATTAATTGAAATATGTTTCATATAGACAATTGACCACCCAAGTTGACCGGTGATTCACCAACGTTCAAAACTTGTAAAAACTATATGATGACATATATATATGGATATATATATATATAGTTAACATGATACTATTATAAGTAAACATATCATTAAGTATATTAACAATGAACTACATATGTAAAAACAAGACTACTAACTTAATGATTTTTAAACGAGACATATATGTAACGATTATCGTTGTAAAGACATTTAATGTATATATATATATCATATTAAGAGATATTCATACATGATAATATCATGATAATATACTAATTTAAAATCTCATTTGATATTATAAACATTGGGTTAACAACATTTAACAAGATCGTTAACCTAAAGGTTTCAAAACAACACTTACATGTAACGACTAACGATGACTTAACGACTCAGTTAAAATGTATATACATGTAGTGTTTTAATATGTATTTATACACTTTTGAAACACTTCAATACAATTATCAAAATACTTCTACTTAAAAAAAATGCTTACAATTACATCCTCGTTCAGTTTCATCAACAATTCTACTCGTATGCACCCGTATTCGTACTCGTACAATACACAGCTTTTAGATGTATGTACTATTGGTATATACACTCCAATGATCAGCTCTTAGCAGCCCATGTGAGTCACCTAACATATGTGGGAACCATCATTTGGCAACTAGCATGAAATATCTCATAAAATTACAAAAATATGAGTAATCATTCATGACTTATTTACATGAAAACAAAATTACATATCCTTTATATCTAATCCATACACCAACGACCAAAAACACCTACAAACACTTTCATTCTTCAATTTTCTTCATCTAATTGATCTCTATCAAGTTCTATCTTCAAGTTCTAAGTGTTCTTCATATATTCTACAAGTTCTAGTTACGTAAAATCAAGAATACTTTCAAGTTTGCTAGCTCACTTCCAATCTTGTAAGGTGATCATCCAACCTCAAGAAATCTTTGTTTCTTACAGTAGGTTATCATTCTAATACAAGGTAATAATCATATTCAAACTTTGGTTCAATTTCTATAACTATAACAATCTTATTTCAAGTGATGATCTTACTTGAACTTGTTTTCGTGTCATGATTCTGCTTCAAGAACTTCGAGCCATCCAAGGATCCGTTGAAGCTAGATCCATTTTTCCCTTTTCCAGTAGGTTTATCCAAGTAACTTAAGGTAGTAATGATGTTCATAACATCATTCGATTCATACATATAAAGCTATCTTATTCGAAGGTTTAAACTTGTAATCACTAGAACATAGTTTAGTTAATTCTAAACTTGTTCGCAAACAAAAGTTAATCCTTCTAACTTGACTTTTAAAATCAACTAAACACATGTTATATATCTATATGATATGCTAACTTAATGATTTAAAACCTGGAAACACGAAAAACACCGTAAAACCGGATTTACGCCGTCGTAGTAACACCGCGGGCTGTTTTGGGTTAGTTAATTAAAAACTATGATAAACTTTGATTTAAAAGTTGTTATTCTGAGAAAATGAGTTTTATTATGAACATGAAACTATATCCAAAAATTATGGTTAAACTCAAAGTGGAAGTATGTTTTCTAAAATGGTCATCTAGACGTCGTTCTTTCGACTGAAATGACTACCTTTACAAAAACGACTTGTAACTTATTTTTCTGACTATAAACCTATACTTTTTCTTTTAGATTCATAAAATATAGTTCAATATGAAACAATAGCAATTTGATTCACTCAAAACGGATTTAAAATGAAGAAGTTATGGGTAAAACAAGATTGAATAATTTTTCTCATTTTAGCTACGTGAAAATTGGTAACAAATCTATTCCAACCATAACTTAATCAACTTGTATTGTATATTATGTAATCTTGAGATACCATAGACACGTATACAATGTTTCGACCTATCATGTCGACACATCTATATATATTTCGGAACAACCATAGACACTCTATATGTGAATGTTGGAGTTAGCTATACAGGGTTGAGGTTGATTCCAAAATATATATAGTTTGAGTTGTGATCAATACTGAGATACGTATACACTGGGTCGTGGATTGATTCAAGATAATATTTATTGATTTATTTCTGTACATCTAACTGTGGACAACTAGTTGTAGGTTACTAACGAGGACAGCTGACTTAATAAACTTAAAACATCAAAATATACTTCCCGACGAAGTAAAAATCTGTGAAAGTGAGTTATAGTCCCACTTTTAAAATTTAATATTTTTGGGATGAGAATACATGCAGGTTTTATAAATGATTTACAAAATAGACACAAGTACATGAAACTATATTCTATGGTTGAATTATCGAAATCGAATATGCCCCTTTTTATTAAGTCTGGTAATCTAAGAATTAGGGAACAGACACCCTAATTAACGCGAATCCTAAAGATAGATCTATTGGGCCTAACAAACCCCATCCAAAGTACCGGATGCTTTAGTACTTCGAAATTTATATCATATCCGAAGGGTGTCCCGAAATGATGGGGATATTCTTATATATGCATCTTGTTAATATCGGTTACCAGGTGTTCACCATATGAATGATTTTTATCTCTATGTATGGGATGTGTATCGAAATATGAAATCTTGTGGTCTATTATTATGATTTGATATATATAGGTTAAACCTATAACTCACCAACATTTTTGTTGACGTTTTAAGCATGTTTATTCTCAGGTGATTATTAAGAGCTTCCACTGTCCCATACTTAAATAAGGACGAGATTTGGAGTCCATGCTTGTATGATATTGTGTAAAAACTGCATTCAAGAAACTTATTTTGTTGTAACATATTTGTATTGTAAACCATTATGTAATGATCGTGTGTAAACAGGATATTTTAGATTATCATTATTTGATAATCTACGTAAAGATTTTTAAAACCTTTATCTATGAAATAAAGGTTATGGTTTGTTTTAAAAATGAATGCAGTCTTTGAAAAACATCTCATATAGAGGTCAAAACCTCGCAACGAAATCAATTAATATGGAACGTTTTTAATCAATAAGAACGGGACATTTCAGCGGATGTGTGTGGATTTTACGGATATCAATAAAGCATGTCCAAAGGACAATTATCCTTTACCTGAAATTGATTGGAAGGTTGAATCATTGGCAGGATATCGATTCAAATGTTTCCTAGATGCAGCTAAGGGATATCATCAAATCCCAATGGCTTTAAAAGATGAAGACAAAACGGCTTTTCACACGACGGAAGGCATATTCTGTTACATGAAAATTCCTTTTGGTTTGAAGAATGCAGGAGCAACATATCAATGACTTATTGATATGGCGTTTAAGGATCAAATTGGACGAAACTTAGAAGCTTATGTTGATGACATTGTCATCAAAAGTCATACTGAAGAAAAGATGTTACGAGATATACAGGAAACTTTTGCATCTCTGCGAAAAATTAACATGAAATTAAATCCCAAGAAGTGCACGTTTGGTGTGGAAGAGGGAAAATTCTTAGGTCATATTGTCACAGAACGTGGAATTAAAGCTAATCCTAAGAAAATTCAAGCAATCGAAGATATGAAGCCACCAACTAGCAAGAAGGATGTTCAACGGTTACATGGATGTCTAGCAGCATTAACAAGATTCTTAACCAGAGCAGCTGAAAAGTCACTTCCATTCATGAAGGTGTTAAAGGGCTGTTTGAATAAAAAAGATTTTGTGTGGACGGCGGAATCCGAAAATGCATTCCAAGAGATCAAGCAGTTGTTAAAAATATTACCTACATTAACGGCACCAAAAGAGGGGGAAACCCTAATTTCATACTTAGCTGTCTCAAAGGAAGCAATAAGTTCTGTCAAAATCGCAGAACGGAACGGCGTGCAAATGCCTATATATTTTGGTCAAAATCGCAGAACGGAACGGCGTGCAAATGCCTATATATTTTGTTAGTAAGGTGTTGCAGCTTAGTGAAACAAATTATCCACCACTTCATCGCATGGTTTATGCCCTTGTGCATACTGCACGACGTTTACGAAGATATTTTCAAGGTCATCCCATCTTAGTGTTAACAGATCAACCATTGAAGCAAATACTTCGGCGTCCAGAATCATCTGGCCGTTTAGCAAAATGGGCCATCGAGTTGGGGGAGTATGAGATCAATTTTGCTCCCCGAAATGCAGTTAAAGGACAAATTTTGGCAGATTTCCTCTTGGAGACAAATGAAAAGGTAGAGTATGACAACAAAATGGTACCATCACAGCATGAGTGGGAGTTGCACACTGATGGGGCATCCAGTGAAGAGGGAACATGTGCAGGACTAGTTTTAACAAGTCCAGATGGTGAAGAGTATACTTATGCATTAAAATTCTATTTTTATGCTTCAAACAACGAAGCAGAGTATGAGGCGTTACTTTCCGACCTCCGCATAGCAGTAGAAATGGGCATAACAAATTTACGAGCATATGTTGATTCAAAAATTGTCGCCCAGCAGGTTAATGGAACGTTCGATGCAAGGGATACATCCATGAGGAAATATGTAAAGTTGGTGGAGACAATTTCAAAGAAATTTGATAACCTTGAAGTCGTGCAAATCCCTCGAAATAAGAACAAAAAAGCTGACGTCTTGAGCAAGTTAGCTACTTTAACCTTTGATCATTTGCACAAACGAGTGTTGGTTGAAGAACTTAAGGAGAAATCAATACATGGAAAACCAATAATTGCAATAGTTGAAGGAGCTAAAGAAACTTGGATGACTCCGTATTTGAGAAATTTGCATGACGGATGGTTACCTGTTGATAAGGCGGAAGCAAGAAGATAAGAGTGACTGCACCAATGTATGAAATTGTTAGTGGTGTCCTATATCGAAAATCATACAATGGTCCGTTGTTAAGGTGTTTAACCGATGATGAAGCATTAAAAGTGTTCAAAGAAATGCATGAAGGAGTTTGTTCCTAACACTCCAGTTTCCGTACTGTGGCATCACGGATCATGCGACAAGGGTATTTTTGGCCTTCCCTTTATCGGGATGTCGCAGAAATCATAAAAACATGTGAGAATTGTCAGAGGCATGGTATAATTCAGCGTCTTCCAAAGTATGACTTGATACCGGTGTCATCCGCTTGGCCGTTCTGTAAATGGGCGATTGATATTGTGGGGCCATTCAATAGGAGCACTGGTAATGCTAAGTTCTTGGTTGTAGCGATCGATTTTTTCACGAAATGAGTTGAAGTAAAGGCTTTAGCAAAAATCACAGGAGAAAATGTCAAGAAGTTTGTTTAGCATGATATTGTATGCCGTTATGGGGTGCCAAATGAAATAGTCAGTGATAATGGCAAGCAATTTGCAGAAAATCCATTTCGGAGTTGGTGTAAAGAGCTGGGTATAAAACAAAATTTTACATCTGTTGCTCATCCTCAAGCGAACGGTCAAGTGGAGGTTACCAACAAGGAAATCCTTGCTGGCATTAAGGCACGATTGGGTTTGAGTCAAACTGGATGGGTGGATGAGCTGCCAAATGTATTGTGGGCACACCGGATGACACCAAAGCGGAGCACGGGGGAAACACCTTTTAGTCTGGTGTATGGAACAGAGGCAGTGATACCGGCTGAAATATGTGTGCCAACGCAATGCATTATGGCATTTGATGTTGAGGCTAATTATGAGGCGTTAAGGGAGAATCTCAACTTGTTGGAGGAAAGAAGGTTGATGGCCGCCATCCGGCAAGCAGATCACAAGCATAAAATGGCAAAATATTATAACAAGAAAGTGCAGCATGTGCAGTTTGAAGTAGGTGATTTAGTACTGCGTGATAATGAAGCAAGCAAACAAATCAAATTTGGAAAGCTAGCCCCAAAATAGGAAGGACCTTATAAGGTCACGAAAGTAAATCAGAGTGGATCATACATGCTTGCTGCGCCTTCCGGCGAGCAATATGAAAGAGCTTGGAATGCAATGAATTTAAAGAAATTTTATGCGTAGCACTATATGCATGGACAGCTTGATCAACTGTCAAATGCATTAGATATAGTCATAAATGTAAAAATTTCTTTAAGAATATGAATAATAGCAATTATTCTTATGGCAATATTTTTCACAAATTTTATCCGGCCAAGGATTTTTTAGCCCAGGTGTCACATAGCTGTGTGTCATCCCTACCCGCAGAAAGAAAGAAAGCCTTTCGGTGGTAGAAGTACAATCATACTCAAAATGGTTGTATCGATAGTGAGACATGTAGAACTCACTAAAGCATCGAAGCGATGAAACGAATCTTCAAAAAATGTCATGACACAACTTATATACACAAAATGCAGAGCAAAACGGAAAACGGATCATAGTGTCCAGCAAAATATTTAAAGGCGAAAGTAATTCGTAACTTTTCCTCATGAGTTTCATGACGGAAGGCGTATGACGGAGAATATGATTTTAATGTTTACAACTATAATGATTGCAAAGTACAATCTCAATATCTTGTGCATTGTTCACTACAATAATCTTACTAAGTTACAGCATATATTTCTAATATACATAACCAAGTGCAATATTAAACGTTATGTAAAAGCATATGTATAAAAACATAGTGCAGATTATAATTCAATACATCATCTATTGTTACATCCGACCTTTTACAAAGATTTTCAAGATCAGAAAACTTCATATTTTCAATTAGTGCACCGGCTGCATCAGCTTCTTTTATGGCGTTTTCATTAATCTTCGATGTAATAACAACAGGCATCGAACTTGGCAATTATGGCAGTTTTCTTTTAATAAAGTTGAAAAAATTTAGTCGTTCAGAAGACTTCGCAAGACGGACAAACTCACGAATCCTGTGAGACAAAGCTTGGCAATTAAAGATACGCTCAACAAGCGCAGGGATGCCAGTCATCATTCGTCTTTCATTCTCCTCTTTGGCTTTAAGCTGTTCTTTCAATATGTTATTTTGCTCAAGCATTTTTTCGTTCTCCTTTACTAGTTCATCAATTTTGCTCAGATACCGCTTTTCTCTGAAAGATAGTTCTTTGACTTGCTCCTTATACTCCGCCCTCTGATTGTTGCAATTTTCATAATGCCTCTTCATTGTCTCGTATTCCCTCTTTATTTCTGTGGCTATTCGTTCAGTCCTGGCTACTTTCTCCTTTTCAGCAGATAGCTCCTTATTTGTAGTGACTTCACTGTTTTGCAAATCAGATAGGCATTGAAGGTGTGATGACCCGGGAATTTCCGACCAATATTAAACTTAATCTTAATTGATTTCGACACGTTAAGCAAAGCCTGTTATATTGATTCTTGAAAACTATATTCATGTATGTAATTACTATTCGACCATTACCGACGATTCACGAACAAATTGTTACAAATAAATAAATAAATATATATATATATATATATATATATATATATATATATATATATATATATATATATATATATATATATATATATATATATATATATATATGTACATAAATAAGTGTGTATATATATATATATATATATATAAATATATATATATAAATAAAAGTATATATATATATAATAATTTGAATTAATAGAATACATTTAATCAATTAGAATTAAAAATGTAAAAATAATAATTTAAGTAACTAAATTACTATTAAAAGGAATTTATGTATGATATTATCATGACTATATATGATTTCTAATTATTGTAACATATGTATAATGTATAAATAAGGAAAAATTTAATAAAAAGTTATTATTATGATTATTAAATATTCTTACTTTCATTGCTATTAGAATAAATATCAATATTAATAATATTATGATATAAATATGAAATTCGATATGTGCAAACTAGTATAGTATTACTATTATCATTTTATATAAGTTATATTATTTAATAATACGAATTACTATCCTTATCAGTAGTAATATTAATTATGTCATTACAATTACCTTTATCATTAAAACAATACTAATATCAACAATTTTTTTTTTATGTTTATCAGAAACATTATTATTTATTGTTATTAATAGTAGCATTATTATTATTAAGATAATTAAAATTAATACTATTATTAGAATTGTTAATATTATTATTAATATTATTATGTTATTATTAATAATATTCAGTATTGTTCTTATTATTTATTAATAGGATTATTATTATTAAAAATTAAGTTTTATATTTAAAATTAAATCCAACCTGTTATACTTAGCTGTCTAACTGTTATATATGTGACTTATTATCTCTGATTGATTACAAATGATTCCAAACACTGAGATAATCCAAAACCTGTCACAATTACACATCTGCTTTATTTATTTATTTTTTTTATTTATCTCTCTGATTATGATTCTGTCGACCTTTTTAAGACTATATGACTCAATCAAATTTAGAGTAAACAACACCAGACCACCTACAATATCAATTAACAACTTCAATTATCCTTTTACAGCTTTCAAATCATCGGTTTTAATCAGAAAATGGGAAGAACAGCAGTACCTGCTCTGTTCTTATTCCATTTATTAAACAGCTCAAATTCGAAATAGATTTCAAAATGTGTAAACGTGGTTTTGTTAGAAATATTTTTTTTAAACTATCTGCAAAATATAAGCTTCCAATTCTTTTTATTCACTTCGAATTTAGGGGTCAAAGTTTTAAAATCATAAAGTCAACGATTGTTCTTCAGCCAAATTCGAGCTTTCTGTTTAAATATAGATTAAATTGATAGTTCCAATAGTTTCTAGGAGGGTTTTGAAACATTTTTCATTTTATGATCGTGACCTAAAACAACCTCTAAACTTGAATTTGATTTTGAGTTCCAACGGGTCTATTTTCTTCCTGATTAGCAGCTTTTAATTAATTAATCTGTTGTTTTAATTAGCATAATCTATCACTGATAGTTTCTGCGTTCTAAAACTAATTGTGTAAAGTAATAATAGTGTGAATCGATCCCTGGTCTGGTCAATTGGGAATTGAGGTGAAGAAGAAAGGGATATCAGTAGATTAGTGTTAAGTATAATTGAAATCCAATATATTTGAGAAAAAGAACAGACAGACGGATGGTTAAGCAATAGGTTGTGGAACGAGAGGTCTCGGGTTCGAGCCCAGTCTCGAGCTATTTTTTTTACAAAGTGCTTTTAAAGGGTATATTCTTATTACTCTTATTTCAATTATTATTATTATTATTATTATTATTATTATTATTATTATTATTATTATTATTATTATTATTATTATTATTATTATTATTATTATTATTATTATTATTATTATTATTATTATTATTATTATTATATTATTATTATTATGATGATGATGATTATGATTATGATTATGATTATGATTATGATTATTATTGTTGTTGTTATTAATAGTGTTATAAGAATTATAATAACTATTAGTTTTATCATAATTATAAGTATTAAGTATTATAACAATTATTATTATTATAAGCATCATTAATGTTATTATTATTATCAAAATTTTCATTGTAGTATTATTATCATTTTTATGATTATGATTATTAATATTATAATTATTATGAAAATAATATAATTCATTATTGTTTTCATAAGTATTAAACATAGTGTCATTTTAATACCATTATGGTTATTAGTAGTAACATAAATATTATTATAAGTATGATCATTATTATTATCAATATGACTATCATATTAGTATTGTTATTATTAAAAAGTGTTATCATTATTATCATTTTTGTTAAAAATTATTATTTTACTCTTATTAAAACTAACATTATTATTATTATCAGTATTATCTATATTTTTTTTAAAAATAATTATGATTACTAAAATAAAAGATTTAACGAAGCTATTAAGGTTATAATTATAAAAATAAAGATCTTATATATACTTAGTACACCTAACTTAACTATATTAACATTTATATATATAAAATGAAAATATAAATAAATAATGACACTTATATATTATTAATATAACAAATACATCATTAATAATAAATGTATTTATTCGATCACAAGTATATGTTTTAATACATATATGAATGATATAGGTTCGTGAATTCGAGGCCAACGCTGCATTATTCAGTTATTCAATATTGTCATATGTATTTTTACTACAAAATACAATAGGTGAGTTTCATTAATCCTTTTTTAAATGCTTTTGCAATATATATTTTTGGGACTGAGAATACATGCACTGCTTTTATAAATGTTTTACGAAATAGACACAAGTAATCGAAACTGCATTATATGGTTGAATGATCAAAATCGAATATGCCCCTTTTTATTAAGTCTGGTAACCTAAGAATTAGGGAACAGACACCCTAATTGACGCGAATCCTAAAGATAGATCTATCGGGCCCAACAAGCCCCATCCAAAGTACCGGATGCTTTAGTACTTCGAAATTTATATCATGTCCGAAGGAGGATCCCGGAATGATGGGGATATTCTTATATACATATTGTGAATGTCTGTTACCAGGTGTTCAATCCATATGAATGATATTTTTGTCTCTATGCATGAGACGTATGTTTACGAGAAATGGAAATATGAAATCTTGTGGTCTATTAAAATTATGAAATGATTATTTATGCTAAACTAATGAACTCACCAACCTTTTGGTTGACACTTGAAAGCATGTTTATCCTCAGGTACGAAAGAAATCTTCCGCTGTGCATTTGATCATTTAAAAGATATTACTTGGAGTCATTCATGACATATTTCAAAAGACGTTGCATTCGAGTCATTGAGTTCATCAAGATTATTATTATGACAATTATATTTGGATATATTATGAAATGGTATGCATGTCTGTCAACAGTCGATGTAAATGAAAGTTTGTCTTTTAAAAATGAATGCAATGTTTGTAAAATGTACCATATAGAGGTCAAGTACCTCGCGATGTAATCAACTGTTGTGAATCGTTTATAATCGATATGGACTTCGTCCGAATGGATTAGGACGGGTCCTTTCAGTTGGTATCAGAGCGGTGGTCTTAGCGAACCAGGTCTGCATTAGTGTGTATAACTGATAAGTCGTTAGGATGCATTAGTGAGTCTGGACTTCGACCGTGTCTGCATGTCAAAAGTTTTGCTTATCATTTTTGTCATAAATCATTTGCTTATCATCCTTAGTAAATTACCTGCTTATTATTCTTAGTCTAGACACATCTTATTGTATTGACTGCATAAATAGTGTATAGACAAAATTCATATCTTAGCGTATCTGCTAATTCATATCTTAGCGTATCTGTTATTGTTATCTTTACCTGACAGCTTCCGTAGATTCCTCCGTAACTTATGAGATTTTAGTATTACATATGTGAAATGTCCCGTTCTTATTGATTAAAAACGTTCCATATTAATTGATTTCGTTGCGAGGTTTTGACCTCTATATGAGACGTTTTTCAAAGACTGCATTCATTTTTAAACAAACCATAACCTTTATTTCATCAATAAAGGTTTAAAAAGCTTTACGTAGATTATCAAATAATGATAATCTAAAATATCCTGTTTACACACGACCATTACATAATGGTTTACAATACAAATATGTTACAACAAAATAAGTTTCTTGAATGCAGTTTTTACACAATATCATACAAGCATGGACTCCAAATCTTGTCCTTATTTAAGTATGCGACAGCGGAAGCTCTTAATAATCACCTGAGAATAAACATGCTTAAAACGTCAACAAAAATGTTGGTGAGTTATAGGTTTAACCTATATATATCAAATCGTAACAATAGACCACAAGATTTCATATTTCAATACACATCCCATACATAGAGATAAAAATCATTCATATGGTGAACACCTGGTAACCGACAATAACAAGATGCATATATAAGAATATCCCCATCATTCCGGGACACCCTTCGGATATGATATAAATTTCGAAGTACTAAAGCATCCGGTACTTTGGATGGGGTTTGTTAGGCCCAATAGATCTATCTTTAGGATTCGCGTCAATTAGGGTGTCTGTTCCCTAATTCTTAGATTACCAGACTTAATAAAAAGGGGCATATTCGATTTCGATAATTCAACCATAGAATGTAGTTTCACGTACTTGTGTCTATTTTGTAAATCATTTATAAAACCTGCATGTATTCTCATCCCAAAAATATTAGATTTTAAAAGTGGGACTATAACTCACTTTCACAGATTTTTACTTCGTCGGGAAGTAAGACTTGGCCACTGGTTGATTCACGAACCTATAACAATATATACATATATATCAAAGTATGTTCAAAATATATTTACAACACTTTTAATATATTTTGATGTTTTAAGTTTATTAAGTCAGCTGTCCTCGTTAGTAACCTACAACTAGTTGTCCACAGTTAGATGTACAGAAATAAATCGATAAATATTATCTTGAATCAATCCACGACCCAGTGTATACGTATCTCAGTATTGATCACAACTCAAACTATATATATTTTGGAATCAACCTCAACCCTGTATAGCTAACTCCAACATTCACATATAGAGTGTCTATGGTTGTTCCGAAATATATATAGATGTGTCGACATGATAGGTCGAAACATTGTATACGTGTCTATGGTATCTCAAGATTACATAATATATAATACAAGTTGATTAAGTTATGGTTGGAATAGATTTGTTACCAATTTTCACGTAGCTAAAATGAGAAAAATTATCCAATCTTGTTTTACCCATAACTTCTTCATTTTAAATCCGTTTTGAGTGAATCAAATTGCTGTGGTTTCATATTGAACTCTATTTTATGAATCTAAACAAAAAAAATATAGGTTTCTAGTCGGAAAAATAAGTTACAAGTCGTTTTTGTAAAGGTAGTCATTTCAGTCGAAAGAACGACGTCTAGATGACCATTTTAGAAAACATACTTCCACTTTGAGTTTAACCATAATTTTTGGATATAGTTTCATGTGCATAATAAAAATCATTTTCTCAGAATAACAACTTTTAAATCAAAGTTTATCATAGTTTTTAATTAACTAACCCAAAACAGCCCGCGGTGTTACTACGACGGCGTAAATCCGGTTTTACGGTGTTTTTCGTGTTTCCAGGTTTTAAATCATTAAGTTAGCATATCATATAGATATAGAACATGTGTTTAGTTGATTTTAAAAGTCAAGTTAGAAGGATTAACTTTTGTTTGCGAACAAGTTTAGAATTAACTAAACTATGTTCTAGTGATTACAAGTTTAAACCTTCGAATAAGATAGCTTTATATGTATGAATCGAATGATGTTATGAACATCATTACTACCTTAAGTTCCTTGGATGAACCTACTGGAAAAGAGAAAAATGGATCTAGCTTCAATGGATCCTTGGATGGCTCAAAGTTCTTGAAGCAAAATCATGACACGAAAACAAGTTCAAGTAAGATCATCACTTGAAATAAGATTGTTATAGTTATAGAAATTGAACCAAAGTTTGAATATGATTATTACCTTGTATTAGAATGATAACCTACTGTAAGAAACAAAGATTTCTTGAGGTTGGATGATCACCTTACAAGATTGGAAGTGAGCTAGCAAACTTGAAAGTATTCTTGATTTTATGAAACTAGAACTTTTGGAATTTATGAAGAACACTTAGAACTTGAAGATAGAACTTGAGAGAGTTCAATTAGATGAAGAAAATTGAAGAATGAAAGTGTTTGTAGGTGTTTTTGGTCGTTGGTGTATGGATTAGATATAAAGGATATGTAATTTTGTTTTCATGTAAATAAGTCATGAATGATTACTCATATTTTTGTAATCTTATGAGATATTTCATGCTAGTTGCCAAATGATGGTTCCCACATGTGTTAGGTGACTCACCTGGGCTGCTAAGAGCTGATCATTGGAGTGTATATACCAATAGTACATACATCTAAAAGCTGTGTATTGTACGAGTACGAATACGGGTGCATACGAGTAGAATTGTTGATGAAACTGAACGAGAATGTAATTGTAAGCATTTTTGTTAAGTAGAAGTATTTTGATAAGTGTATTGAAGTCTTTCAAAAGTGTATAAATACATATTAAAACACTACATGTATATACATTTTAACTGAGTCGTTAAGTCATCGTTAGTCGTTACATGTAAGTGTTGTTTTGAAACCTTTAGGTTAACGATCTTGTTAAATGTTGTTAACCCAATGTTTATAATATCAAAAGAGATTTTAAATTATTATATTATCATGATATTATGATGTACGAATATCTCTTAATATGATATATATACATTAAATGTCGTTACAACGATAAACGTTACATATATGTCTCGTTTCAAAATCATTAAGTTAGTAGTCTTGTTTTTACATATGTAGTTCATTGTTAATATAATTAATGATATGTTTACTTATCATAATATCATGTTAACTATATATATAACCATATATATGTCATCATATAGTTTTTTTACAAGTTTTAACGTTCGTGAATCACCGGTCAACTTGGGTGGTCAATTGTCTATATGAAACCTATTTCAATTAATCAAGTCTTAACAAGTTTGATTGCTTAACATGTTGGAAACATTTAATCATGTAAACATCAATCTCAATTAATGTATATAAACATGGAAAAGTTCGGGTCACTACAGTACCTACCCGTTAAATAAATTTCGTCCCGAAATTTTAAGCTGTTGAAGGTGTTGACGAATCTTCTGGAAATAGATGCGGGTATTTCTTCTTCATCTGATCTTCACGCTCCCAGGTGAACTCGGGTCCTCTACGAGCATTCCATCGAACCTTAACAATTGGTATCTTGTTTTGCTTAAGTCTTTTAACCTCACGATCCATTATTTCGACGGGTTCTTCGATGAATTGGAGTTTTTCGTTGATTTGGATTTCATCTAACGGAATAGTGAGATCTTCTTTAGCAAAACATTTCTTCAAATTCGAGACGTGGAAAGTGTTATGTACAGCCGCGAGTTGTTGAGGTAACTCAAGTCGGTAAGCTACTGGTCCGACACGATCAATAATCTTGAATGGTCCAATATACCTTGGATTTAATTTCCCTCGTTTACCAAATCGAACAACGCCTTTCCAAGGTGAAACTTTAAGCATGACCATCTCTCCAATTTCAAATTCTATATCTTTTCTTTTAATGTCAGCGTAGCTCTTTTGTCGACTTTGGGCGGTTTTCAACCGTTGTTGAATTTGGATGATCTTCTCGGTAGTTTCTTGTATAATCTCCGGACCCGTAATCTGTCTATCCCCCACCTCACTCCAACAAATCGGAGACCTGCACTTTCTACCATAAAGTGCTTCAAACGGCGCCATCTCAATGCTTGAATGGTAGCTGTTGTTGTAGGAAAATTCTGCTAACGGTAGATGTCGATCCCAACTGTTTCCGAAATCAATAACACATGCTCGTAGCATGTCTTCAAGCGTTTGTATCGTCCTTTCGCTCTGCCCATCAGTTTGTGGATGATAGGCAGTACTCATGTCTAGACGAGTTCCTAATGCTTGCTGTAATGTCTGCCAGAATCTTGAAATAAATCTGCCATCCCTATCAGAGATAATAGAGATTGGTATTCCATGTCTGGAGATGACTTCCTTCAAATACAGTCGTGCTAACTTCTCCATCTTGTCATCTTCTCTTATTGGTAGGAAGTGTGCTGATTTGGTGAGACGATCAACTATTACCCAAATAGTATCAAAACCACTTGCAGTCCTTGGCAATTTAGTGATGAAATCCATGGTAATGTTTTCCCATTTCCATTCCGGGATTTCGGGTTGTTGAAGTAGACCTGATGGTTTCTGATGCTCAGCTTTGACCTTAGAACACGTCAAACATTCTCCTACGTATTTAGCAACATCGGCTTTCATACCCGGCCACCAAAAATGTTTCTTGAGATCCTTGTACATCTTCCCCGTTCCAGGATGTATTGAGTATCTGGTTTTATGAGCTTCTCTAAGTACCATTTCTCTCATATCTCCAAATTTTGGTACCCAAATCCTTTCAGCCCTATACCGGGTTCCGTCTTCCCGAATATTAAGATGCTTCTCCGATCCTTTGGGTATTTCATCCTTTAAATTTCCCTCTTTTAAAACTCCTTGTTGCGCCTCCTTTATATGAGTAGTAATGTTATTATGAATCATTATATTCATAGATTTTACTCGAATGGGTTCTCTATCCTTCCTGCTCAAGGCATCGGCTACCACATTTGCCTTCCCCGGGTGGTAACGAATCTCAAAATCGTAATCATTCAATAATTCAATCCACCTACGCTGCCTCATATTCAGTTGTTTCTGATTAAATATGTGTTGAAGACTTTTGTGGTCGGTATATATAATACTTTTGACCCCATATAAGTAGTGCCTCCAAGTCTTTAATGCAAAAACAACCGCGCCTAATTCCAAATCATGCGTCGTATAATTTTGTTCGTGAATCTTCAATTGTCTAGACGCATAAGCAATCACCTTCGTTCGTTGCATTAATACACAACCGAGACCTTGCTTTGATGCATCACAATAAATCACAAAATCATCATTCCCTTCAGGCAATGACAATATAGGTGCCGTAGTTAGCTTTTTCTTCAATAACTGAAACGCTTTCTCTTGTTCATCATTCCATTCAAATTTCTTCCCTTTATGCGTTAATGCAGTCAAGGGTTTTGCTATTCTGGAAAAGTCTTGGATGAACCTTCTGTAGTAACCAGCTAGTCCTAAAAACTGGCGTATGTGTTTCGGAGTTTTCGGGGTTTCCCACTTTTCAACAGTTTCTATCTTTGCCGGATCCACCTTAATACCTTCTTTGTTCACTATGTGACCGAGGAATTGAACTTCTTCCAACCAAAATGCACACTTTGAAAACTTAGCGTACAATTCTTCCTTCCTCAATACTTCTAACACCTTTCTCAAATGTTCACCGTGTTCTTGGTCATTCTTTGAGTAAATAAGTATGTCATCAATGAAAACAATGACAAACTTGTCAAGGTATGGTCCACACACTCGGTTCATAAGGTCCATGAACACAGCTGGTGCATTAGTTAAACCAAACGGCATGACCATAAACTCGTAATGACCGTAACGTGTTCTGAAAGCAGTCTTTGGAATATCATCTTCTTTCACCCGCATTTGATGATACCCGGAACGTAAGTCAATCTTTGAATAAACAGACGAGCCTTGTAGTTGATCAAATAAGTCGTCGATTCTCGGTAGTGGGTAGCGGTTCTTGATGGTAAGTTTGTTCAACTCTCGGTAGTCGATACACAACCTGAATGTACCATCTTTCTTCTTGACAAACAAAACAGGAGCTCCCCACGGTGATGTGCTTGGTCGAATGAAACCACGCTCTAAAAGTTCTTGTAATTGGCTTTGCAGTTCTTTCATCTCGCTGGGTGCGAGCCTGTAAGGAGCACGAGCTATTGGTGCAGCTCCTGGTACAAGATCTATTTGAAATTCAACGGATCGATGTGGGGGTAATCCCGGTAATTCTTTCGGAAATACATCGGGAAATTCTTTTGCAATGGGAACATCATTGATGCTCTTTTCTTCAGTTTGTACTTTCTCGACGTGTGCTAGAACAGCATAGCAACCTTTTCTTATTAATTTTTGTGCCTTCAAATTACAAATAAGATGTAGCTTCGTGTTGCCCTTTTCTCCGTACACCATTAAGGGTTTTCCTTTTTCTCGTATAATGCGAATTGCATTTTTGTAACAAACGATCTCCGCTTTCACTTCTTTCAACCAATCCATACCGATTATCACATCAAAACTCCCTAACTCTACTGGTATCAAATCAATCTTAAATGTTTCGCTAACCAGTTTAATTTCTCGATTCCGACATATATTATCTGCTGAAATTAATTTACCATTTGCTAATTCGAGTAAAAATTTACTATCCAAAGGCGTCAATGGACAACTTAATTTAGCACAAAAATCTCTACTCATATAGCTTCTATCCGCACCCGAATCAAATAAAACGTAAGCAGATTTATTGTCAATAAGAAACGTACCCGTAACAAGCTCCGGGTCTTCCTGTGCCTCTACCGCATTAATATTGAAAACTCTTCCACGGCCTTGTCCATTCGTGTTCTCCTGGTTCGGGCAATTTCTAATAATGTGGCCTGGTTTTCCACATTTATAACAAACTACATTGGCATAACTTGCTCCGACACTACTTGCTCCGCCATTACTCGTTCCGACACCATTTATTCCTTTCGTTCTATTAACCCCTAGTCCATAGACCTCACACTTCACCGCGCTATGACCATTTCTTTTACACTTGTTGCAAAATTTGGTGCAGAACCCCGAGTGATTCTTTTCACACCTTTGGCATAGCTGCTTCTGATTGTTGTTGTTGTTGCGGTTATTATTGTTGTTGGGATGATTGTTGTAGTTGCTGTTGTTGTTGTTGTTGTTGTTGTTGGGCCGTTTGTTGTAGTTGCGATTGATGTTGCGATTGTTGGGATAATTGTTGCGATTATTGTTGTAATTGCTGTTGTTGTTGTATTGGTGATTCTTATCACCGTTTTCCTCCCACTTTCTTTTGACTTGCTTCACATTGGCCTCTTCAGCAGTCTGTTCTTTAATTCTTTCTTCAATCTGGTTCACTAGTTTGTGAGCCATTCTACATGCCTGTTGTATGGAGGCGGGCTCGTGTGAACTTATATCTTCTTGGATTCTTTCCGGTAATCCTTTCACAAACGCGTCGATCTTCTCTTCCTCATCTTCGAATGCTCCCGGACACAATAGGCACAATTCTGTGAATCGTCTTTCGTACGTGGTAATATCAAATCCTTGGGTTCGTAACCCTCTAAGTTCTGTCTTGAGCTTATTGACCTCGGTTCTGGGACGGTACTTCTCGTTCATCAAGTGCTTGAATGGTGACCACGGTAGTGCGTACGCATCATCTTGTCCCACTTGCTCTAGATAGGTATTCCACCATGTTAACGCAGAACCTGTGAAGGTATGCATAGCGTACTTCACTTTGTCCTCTTCAGTACACTTACTTATGGCAAACACCGATTCAACCTTCTCGGTCCACCGTTTCAATCCGATCGGTCCTTCGGTTCCATCAAATTCCAAAGGTTTGCAGGCAGTGAATTCTTTGTAGGTGCATCCTACACGATTTCCTGTACTGCTAGATCCAAGGTTATTGTTGGTATGTAGCGCAGCCTGTACTGCGGCTATGTTTGAAGCTAGAAAAGTACGGAATTCCTCTTCATTCATATTCACGGTGTGTCGAGTAGTCGGTGCCATTTCCTTCAAAATAGTTAAATGGAACAAGTTAATCATACAGAATATTAAGAGTAGTTAATAGTATTTCGTAGCATAATATGAACTCATTTATAAAAGCTTTTTCTTCATATTAGCGTTTTATAAGTTTAAATTCGGGTAGTACCTACCCGTTAAGTTCATACTTAGTAGCTAATATACAATTCAACTACTACAATTCTATATGAAAAACTGATTGTAATAATATTTCGCGTTCAAACTTTTATACAATATTTTACAAACTTACAATACCGCTTATTTTACATAAAGCATGAAATATAGCACACAATAACTTTGATACAAGATAGTTGTGAAGACAATTCTAGCTAGTACACAAGTCGTTCGGCAAAGGCAATAAAGACACGTAATTCATACGTCCAGAAACAAGTCATGCATTCTGGTTTTACTAGGACTACTTCCCATCCTTGGTCTTGTGCAACATAACCGTTATGGCCGTTGATAAGACAGCGTGTTGTAACGTCATCAAAGGGACGAGGGTTACGTAATGTCCAACAGTCCCGTAATAATCTAAAAACCTCATTTCTTACCCCAATTACCGACTCCGTCACTTGTGGAAACGTTTTGTTTAATAGTTGTAGCCCGATGTTCTTGTTCTCACTTTGGTGAGAAGCGAACATTACTAATCCGTAAGCATAACATGCTTCTTTATGTTGCATGTTAGCCGCTTTTTCTAAATCACGAAGTCCAATATTCGGATATATTGAGTCAAAATAATTTCTTAACCCGTTGCGTAAAATAGCATTTGGGTTCCCCGCAATATATGCGTCAAAGTAAACACATCGTAATTTATGGGTTTCCCAATGTGATATCCCCCATCTTTCAAACGAAAGTCTCTTATAAACCAAGACATTCTTGGAACGTTCTTCGAATGTCTTACAAACTGATCTCGCCTTAAATAGTTGTGCCGAAGAATTCTGGCCGACTCTAGACAAGATTTCATCAATCATGTCTCCGGGTAGGTCTCTTAAAATATTGGGTTGTCTATCCATTTTGTATTTTTAAACTGTAAAATAGACAAGAGTTAGATTCATAAAAAAAATACTTATTAATACAAGCAATTTTTACATATATCATAAAGCATAAGAACACTATATTCCATATATTACACCACACGAATACAACTATCTTATTCCGACTCGCTCGTTTCTTCTTCTTCGGTTTTGGTTCGTTTTGCCAAGTTTCTAGGGATATATGATGTTCCCCTAATACGAGCCGTCGTTGTCCACATTGGTTTAGAAAAACCTGGTGGTTTAGAGGTTCCCGGGTCATTGTTACAACTTAAGGACTTCGGGGGTTGACGATACATATAAAGTTCATCGGGGTTGGAATTAGATTTCTCTATTTTTATGCCCTTTCCCTTATTATTTTCTTTTGCCTTTTTAAATTCAGTTGGGGTAATTTCTATAACATCATCGGAATTCTCGTCGAAATCCGATTCATCGGAGAATTGGTAATCCACCCAATATTTTGCTTCCTTGGCGGAAACACCATTGACCATAATTAACTTTGGTCGGTTGGTTGAGGATTTTCTTTTACTTAACCGTTTTATTATTTCCCCCACCGGTTCTATTTCTTCATCCGGTTCCGATTCTTCTTCCGGTTCCGATTCTTCTTCCGGTTCCGACTCTTCTTCCGGTTCCTCTTCGGGAACTTGTGAATCAGTCCACAAATCATTCCAATTTACATTTGACTCTTCATTATTATTAGGTGAGTCAATGGGACTTGTTCTAGAGGTAGACATCTATCACATAATATCAAACACGTTAAGAGATTAATATATCACATAATATTCATATGTTAAAAATATATAGTTTCCAACAAAAATGTTAAGCAATCATTTTTAAAGAAAACACGGTCGAAGTCCAGACTCACTAATGCATCCTAACAAACTCGATAAGACACACTAATGCAAATTTTCTGGTTCTCTAAGACCAACGCTCGGATACCAACTGAAATGTCCCGTTCTTATTGATTAAAAACGTTCCATATTAATTGATTTCGTTGCGAGGTTTTGACCTCTATATGAGACGTTTTTCAAAGACTGCATTCATTTTTAAACAAACCATAACCTTTATTTCATCAATAAAGGTTTAAAAAGCTTTACGTAGATTATCAAATAATGATAATCTAAAATATCCTGTTTACACACGACCATTACATAATGGTTTACAATACAAATATGTTACAACAAAATAAGTTTCTTGAATGCAGTTTTTACACAATATCATACAAGCATGGACTCCAAATCTTGTCCTTATTTAAGTATGCGACAGCGGAAGCTCTTAATAATCACCTGAGAATAAACATGCTTAAAACGTCAACAAAAATGTTGGTGAGTTATAGGTTTAACCTATATATATCAAATCGTAACAATAGACCACAAGATTTCATATTTCAATACACATCCCATACATAGAGATAAAAATCATTCATATGGTGAACACCTGGTAACCGACAATAACAAGATGCATATATAAGAATATCCCCATCATTCCGGGACACCCTTCGGATATGATATAAATTTCGAAGTACTAAAGCATCCGGTACTTTGGATGGGGTTTGTTAGGCCCAATAGATCTATCTTTAGGATTCGCGTCAATTAGGGTGTCTGTTCCCTAATTCTTAGATTACCAGACTTAATAAAAAGGGGCATATTCGATTTCGATAATTCAACCATAGAATGTAGTTTCACGTACTTGTGTCTATTTTGTAAATCATTTATAAAACCTGCATGTATTCTCATCCCAAAAATATTAGATTTTAAAAGTGGGACTATAACTCACTTTCACAGATTTTTACTTCGTCGGGAAGTAAGACTTGGCCACTGGTTGATTCACGAACCTATAACAATATATACATATATATCAAAGTATGTTCAAAATATATTTACAACACTTTTAATATATTTTGATGTTTTAAGTTTATTAAGTCAGCTGTCCTCGTTAGTAACCTACAACTAGTTGTCCACAGTTAGATGTACAGAAATAAATCGATAAATATTATCTTGAATCAATCCACGACCCAGTGTATACGTATCTCAGTATTGATCACAACTCAAACTATATATATTTTGGAATCAACCTCAACCCTGTATAGCTAACTCCAACATTCACATATAGAGTGTCTATGGTTGTTCCGAAATATATATAGATGTGTCGACATGATAGGTCGAAACATTGTATACGTGTCTATGGTATCTCAAGATTACATAATATATAATACAAGTTGATTAAGTTATGGTTGGAATAGATTTGTTACCAATTTTCACGTAGCTAAAATGAGAAAAATTATCCAATCTTGTTTTACCCATAACTTCTTCATTTTAAATCCGTTTTGAGTGAATCAAATTGCTGTGGTTTCATATTGAACTCTATTTTATGAATCTAAACAAAAAAAATATAGGTTTCTAGTCGGAAAAATAAGTTACAAGTCGTTTTTGTAAAGGTAGTCATTTCAGTCGAAAGAACGACGTCTAGATGACCATTTTAGAAAACATACTTCCACTTTGAGTTTAACCATAATTTTTGGATATAGTTTCATGTGCATAATAAAAATCATTTTCTCAGAATAACAACTTTTAAATCAAAGTTTATCATAGTTTTTAATTAACTAACCCAAAACAGCCCGCGGTGTTACTACGACGGCGTAAATCCGGTTTTACGGTGTTTTTCGTGTTTCCAGGTTTTAAATCATTAAGTTAGCATATCATATAGATATAGAACATGTGTTTAGTTGATTTTAAAAGTCAAGTTAGAAGGATTAACTTTTGTTTGCGAACAAGTTTAGAATTAACTAAACTATGTTCTAGTGATTACAAGTTTAAACCTTCGAATAAGATAGCTTTATATGTATGAATCGAATGATGTTATGAACATCATTACTACCTTAAGTTCCTTGGATGAACCTACTGGAAAAGAGAAAAATGGATCTAGCTTCAATGGATCCTTGGATGGCTCAAAGTTCTTGAAGCAAAATCATGACACGAAAACAAGTTCAAGTAAGATCATCACTTGAAATAAGATTGTTATAGTTATAGAAATTGAACCAAAGTTTGAATATGATTATTACCTTGTATTAGAATGATAACCTACTGTAAGAAACAAAGATTTCTTGAGGTTGGATGATCACCTTACAAGATTGGAAGTGAGCTAGCAAACTTGAAAGTATTCTTGATTTTATGAAACTAGAACTTTTGGAATTTATGAAGAACACTTAGAACTTGAAGATAGAACTTGAGAGAGTTCAATTAGATGAAGAAAATTGAAGAATGAAAGTGTTTGTAGGTGTTTTTGGTCGTTGGTGTATGGATTAGATATAAAGGATATGTAATTTTGTTTTCATGTAAATAAGTCATGAATGATTACTCATATTTTTGTAATCTTATGAGATATTTCATGCTAGTTGCCAAATGATGGTTCCCACATGTGTTAGGTGACTCACCTGGGCTACTAAGAGCTGATCATTGGAGTGTATATACCAATAGTACATACATCTAAAAGCTGTGTATTGTACGAGTACGAATACGGGTGCATACGAGTAGAATTGTTGATGAAACTGAACGAGAATGTAATTGTAAGCATTTTTGTTAAGTAGAAGTATTTTGATAAGTGTATTGAAGTCTTTCAAAAGTGTATAAATACATATTAAAACACTACATGTATATACATTTTAACTGAGTCGTTAAGTCATCGTTAGTCGTTACATGTAAGTGTTGTTTTGAAACCTTTAGGTTAACGATCTTGTTAAATGTTGTTAACCCAATGTTTATAATATCAAAAGAGATTTTAAATTATTATATTATCATGATATTATGATGTACGAATATCTCTTAATATGATATATATACATTAAATGTCGTTACAACGATAAACGTTACATATATGTCTCGTTTCAAAATCATTAAGTTAGTAGTCTTGTTTTTACATATGTAGTTCATTGTTAATATAATTAATGATATGTTTACTTATCATAATATCATGTTAACTATATATATAACCATATATATGTCATCATATAGTTTTTTTACAAGTTTTAACGTTCGTGAATCACCGGTCAACTTGGGTGGTCAATTGTCTATATGAAACCTATTTCAATTAATCAAGTCTTAACAAGTTTGATTGCTTAACATGTTGGAAACATTTAATCATGTAAACATCAATCTCAATTAATGTATATAAACATGGAAAAGTTCGGGTCACTACAATATGCATATGTAAATGATGTATAGCAGGATACTAATCTACATCCTATAATCTATTTCTTATCGAAAATCCTTCATCTGATCGTACGAGATGAATCCTTCAACTAGTTCGAGTCCCTCGGATTCCGACAGCTATTCCGATAGTTATCCCGACAGTTATTCCGAATGGATAGTCATCTAAGCTCCGGAAGCAACGTCACCAGAATGAATCAACCAATCATGTGACGACCCCGTCAAAACACTTAACGGATCCGTCAGTTGGTCCCACAGCTTGATCGGACTTAAATGAATTAAATAAACAAAGTTGTATTCTTTTATTTCAAAAGTTTTCCCAAAAAGGAAACAAACCAAAATATGTAGTTTAAAACAACCCAACATATTAATAATCCAAAAGTTGACACAAAACATTGCCAACAAACCCACAACTTAAATTATCCAAAATAGAATGCAAACTTAAGTTTCATAAATAGTTTCATAAAATCTGCCCAAATGCATGCAGACTCTTCTAACGACAGCGGAAGCATCAAATAACTCAAGTACCTGTGAAAACATGCAAGTAAACTGTCAACACAAAGGTTGAGTGAATTATAGGTTTAAATAAATAAGTAAACTTTAGACCACAAGATTTAAAAATGTTAGAAAACATTAAACATTATTCCATTATCAATGAGCCACCTGGTAACCACTTAACCCTTTATTTACCCTTGCCAAACACAATAAAAATATACACTTGGACAGTATATCTACAACAAATTACGAAGTACTAAACATTCCGATTATAAATTGCTAGCGCGACTAGCTCGAAATGGGGTTGTCAAACCCGATAGATCTATCCGTAGGATTCGCGTTCACCGGTAGAAACCAATGATTACAGTTACGAGACTAGGGAATATTTTTGTCCAACTCACAATGAATAATTAAATTTAACTGTTACTTGTGTCTAACCGTAAATAAAAATCTGCATGTAATCACATCCCAAAAATATACTTTGAAAAGTATGTAAAAACGGGACTATAACTCACCTTAAATAGCAACTGAAGAAATCTCACAAACAAGCGAACAACAAGTAAAGTAAAGTGATCAAGAAAGATCACAACGCCGACCTATAAATAAAGCAGGTCGAAATAAATAACTAACTTAGGCCAAGTCTTAGTATGATAGCTATTGTACATGTTGCAAGTAGGCATAGAACATTACTCAGCAAGCATCGGTTTGATTGGAACAGCATAAGGACACACACTTTCTATTTTTAGAAAGTTTCTATTTTTAGCAGGTTTCCATTTTTGGAAAGCTTTCTATTTTAGGAAAGTTTCTACTTTTGGAAAGTTTCTATTTTTGGAAAGTTTCTATTTTTGGAAAGTTTCTATTTTTGGAAAGTTTCCAAATTTAGAAAGTTCTATTTTTAGAAAGTTTTGAAGTTAGGAAAGTTTCCTTATTTAGAAAGTCAACAGAAGTCAACTGAAAGTCAAAGTCAACCGAAAGTCAACTCAAAAGTCAACCTTGGTCAAACATAGTCAACATTAATTTTAAAAGTGTAAGTTATAATAATAACATAGGTTATAATGTTATTTAAAGTCAAAAGTGTATAATAATGTCTTAACATAAGTTTAATTAAATAAAATGAATTATTAAAGTTAATATAAGTTGAAATGTTATAATTAGTATAACATAAGTATTTAATTAATTAATTAAATATCAATCATAATATAAATATTATTAATTTATAATAAATTTTAAATCATATCATAAGTATTATTAATTAATAATGAATTATTAATCATATCATAAGTTTCTAATTAAAATTATTAAATCATAAGTATTTAATAATTAAATCATAATTAAGTCTTATAATAATTAAATAATTATTTAATATTTATTATAAGTCTTATAATAATTTCACAAAAACAAATTTAATACTTATCATAAGTATTTTCCTTTAATAATAAAAGTATTATTAATCATAAGTTTAATTAAAATATTAATTAAATTATAATTAATAATTAAATGATATAATAAATATTTATATCATAAGTCTTAAATAATAATAATTACTTCTTTTATCATAAGTAATTAATTAATAATGAAATCCATTAATTTTAACATAAGTTTAATCATTAACCATAAGTTTTAAGTTTAAAAGTTCGTCGGGTCGTATCTTGAGCCCCGGGTGTCGGTTTCGGGCAAGCCACATATGCAACTTCACCTACTCAAACCACCCGACACAATTATGAACTCAAGAACACTCCAAGAACAGTCCCTAGGTCGTGTATATCAGCCATGACAACACTTGGGAAAACAATTTACTCAAAACAGTAATTCGGGCACAACGGGTGAACCGTGGCTCGGATTTAGGTGACCCGAACATGAAAATTCGTCCCACCATCAGTCCTAACCAAATAACACACCCTAAAGACACCAAGGATAGTCACCAAGTCGGACTCAACCTTGTTCATGCCAAGAACACCCTTCAATCTTTAACAAAAATCAAATTAAGCATATCTAGGGCTCCGGGAATCGAAACGACATGAATCCGGAGTCTAAAATTAATGTCTTGATGAGAGGAACTCATTTATGTACTTTATTTTAAGATTCATATCAGTTACAAAGTCAGAATATACGAATCAAACTGCTGTCCAAAATTTACAAACCGAAAACATATGCAAACGAGTAATTCTACGCATCCAAACAACATTACAACAACTAATATACATCATACTAATAATATAAACTCAAAATACAGAAATATAAATAAATATGGAAAGTTCTAGGGTTAGGGTTTATACCCAAATCGAGAATCAAAGAATATAGATGTGTAGAGAAAGACGAGAGGAATCCGATTATGCAAACGATTTAATGATCCAAGTAATATATTGTTGATGGATGATGATGAATGGTGTTGGTGGTGGCGTCGCCCAAGGAAGAAGGAAAGAGGGAGGAGAGCAAAATTAATTTAGGTTTTTGATAAATTGGAAAGTGATAAGATGAAATCTAAAAAAAAAAGAAAACAAGGAGAAGTAACCCCCTCCCCCCCCTTGGCTTCGGCCGAATTTGCATGGGGGTGGGCCCCATGGGTCCAATTTTGTTAAAAGTTAATTTCCTTGTGGCCCAAAATCCCGAACGAAGCCCGAAACGCGAAAACACGCTTACGCAATTAAAAATCCGGAAAGATAACAAACGCGCGACGAAAAATAAATATAAATACACCTAGTAATAATATGATCATAAAATATCATATTTAAAATATTTAGGATTTAAAAATCCCGAAAGCTCGACCGTTGGTTTAAAAACCGAAAAGATTCGCCGGATGGAAATCCGCGAGACGTAGAAACGTATAAATTAAAATATGAATACATATATTCACATAACACATAATAATTATTATATATATATATATTATTACAAAAATAATAATATAAGTTATAGAAATGATGTGGCACACTAACAGTTAATGGTCGTTAAATAATTAACGGAAAAAGATAACGGAAAAAGTAGGGTTGTTACAGTACCTTCCCGTTACGGAAATTTCGTCCCGAAATTTAAGCAGGCGCAGGGGTTGTCTCGGCATCTGAGAACAAATGCGGATACTTCTGCTTCATTTGGTCTTCACGCTCCCAAGTGAACTCGGGACCGCGTCTAGCATTCCATCGGACCCGAACAATAGGAATTCTGCTCTGTTTAAGAGTCTTAACCTCTCGGTCCATGATCTCAACTGGCTCCTCAATAAAATGCAATTGCTTGTCAACTTGAAGTTCCTCCAAAGGAATAGTCTGATCAAATTCAGCCAAACACTTCTTTAAGTTCGAAATATGGAAAACATCGTGAACAGCACTGAGTTCTTGTGGCAACTTCAAACGATAAGCCACCGGTCTAACTCTTTCAATGATCTCAAACGGTCCCACGAAATGAGGACTTAACTTCCCTCTTTTACCAAAACGAATAACACCCTTCCAAGGCGAAACCTTTAACATAACACGATCACCAACTTGAAATTCAACATCTTTCCTTCCTTTGTCGGCATAACTCTTTTGCCGACTTCTAGCAGTTCTCAACCTTTCTTTAATTTTCACAATCTTCTCAGTAGTCTCATGAATAATTTCTGGACCCGTGAGTTGAGCATCCCCAACCTCATTCCAACAGACAGGAGACCTACACTTCCTACCGTACAAAGCTTCAAACGGTGCGGCTTTAATACTTGCGTGATAACTGTTGTTATAATAAAACTCAGCTAACGGCAAATACTTATCCCACCCATTCCCAAAATCAATCACACAAGCTCGCAACATATCTTCTAATGTCTGAATGGTCCTCTCACTTTGACCATCCGTTTGAGGATGATAAGCGGTGCTCATATCCAATCTAGTGCCCAAGGCTTCTTGCAACGATTGCCAAAATCTCGATACAAATCGACTATCTCTGTCGAAAATTATAGAAACGGGAACACCATGCCTCGAAACAATCTCTTTCAAATACAAACGGGTGAGTTTCTCCATGGAATCGGTTTCCCTAATCGGCAAAAAGTGAGCCGACTTAGTGAGTCGATCTACAATCACCCAAATCGCATCATAACCATCCGAAACTCTTGGTAACTTAGTGATAAAATCCATAGTGATACATTCCCACTTCCACTCGGGAATTTCTGGTTGTACCAACAATCCGGACAGTTTTTGATGTTCAGCTTTGACCTTAGAACAGGTCAAACACCTAGACACATACTTAGCTATGTCACCCTTCAAATTATGCCACCAATACAGCTCCTTAAGATCCTGATACATCTTCCCTGAACCAGGATGAATAGAGTATCTAGACTTATGAGCTTCATCTAGAATTAACTGTCGAAGACCTCCAAATTTCGGAACCCAAAGACGTCCCGCAAAGTACCTAGTACCATCAGCTCGAACTTCAAACTTCTTAGCCACCTTGGCTACATTCTCTTTCACGAAATTCTCCTCCTTTAAGGCTTCTTGTTGTGCCTCAAGAATCTGCCTAACGAGGTTTGATCTAACTGTCATATTCAAAGCTCTAACCCTTCGTGGTTCAGCCCTTTCTTTACGACTCAAAGCATCAGCCACAACATTGGCTTTACCCGGATGATACAAAAGGTCACAATCATAATCATTCAACGTCTCAATCCATCTTCGTTGTCTCATGTTCAAATGTTTTTGATCGAGAATATGTTGAAGACTCTTATGATCGGTGTACACAGTACTCTTAACACCTAAAAGATAGTGTCTCCAAATCTTCAGTGCAAAAATAACAGCTCCCAACTCTAAATCATGAGTTGTATAGTTCTGTTCGTGAACCTTCAACTGACGTGACGCATACGCAATAACCTTCTTTCGTTGCATCAAAACGCAACCATAGCCTTGTCGTGATGCATCCCAATAAACAACAAAATCATCATTACCCTCCGGTAGAGACAATATCGGAGCGGTAGTCAGTTTCTTCTTCAAAATCTGAAAAGCATTCTCCTGTTCATCCTTCCACTCATACTTTTTCCCTTTATGCGTTAAAGCATTTAGAGGTTTCGCTATACGAGAGAAATCCTGGATGAACCTTCTATAGTAACCTGCCAATCCTAAGAACTGACGAATTTGAGTAGGAGTTTTCGGGGTTTCCCACTTTTCAATCGCCTCAATTTTAGCAGGATCAACTTGTATTCCTTGTTTGCTAACAATGTGACCAAGGAACTGAACTTCTCTTAACCAAAAAGCACACTTAGAGAACTTAGCGTACAACTCTTCTTTCTTTAACAAATCAAGCACTAACCTCAAATGTTCTTCGTGCTCTTCATCACTCTTAGAATAGATAAGGATGTCGTCGATGAAAACTATAACGAACTTGTCCAGATAGGGTCTACACACACGGTTCATGAGGTCCATGAACACAGCAGGTGCATTTGTCAATCCGAACGGCATAACAAGAAATTCAAAGTGACCATAACGGGTGCGAAAAGCAGTTTTTGAAACATCAGATTCTTTAACACGCAACTGATGATAGCCAGAACGAAGATCAATTTTTGAATAAATAGAAGAACCCTGAAGCTGATCGAACAGATCATCAATTCTCGGAAGAGGATAACAATTTTTAACAGTGAGCTTATTCAGTTCACGATAATCAATGCATAAACGAAAATAACCATCCTTCTTCTTAACAAACAGAACAGGAGCTCCCCAAGGGGACGAACTAGGACGAATAAAATCTTTGTCTAACAACTCACGGAGTTGACTTGACAATTCTTGAAGTTCGGAAGGCGCAAGACGATAAGGAGCACGTGCTACAGGAGCAGCGCCGGGAACAAGATCAATCTGAAATTC
Source organism: Rutidosis leptorrhynchoides (assembly GCF_046630445.1). Taxonomy (NCBI): domain Eukaryota; kingdom Viridiplantae; phylum Streptophyta; class Magnoliopsida; order Asterales; family Asteraceae; genus Rutidosis; species Rutidosis leptorrhynchoides. Next base: position 246,178,449 of record NC_092343.1, read on the forward strand.
TACCGCGCGTTGCGGTGGAAGGCCAGGTAAGTCATCGGGAAACACCTCGGGAAAATCCCTAACAATATGAACGTCATCAACATTCTTTACTTCCTTACTAGGATCAACAACATGAGCAAGGATAGCATGACAGCCTTTGCGGAGATGTTTTCGAACTTTCATACAGCTAATAAGGTTTAACTGTGTGCATTTCTTATCTCCAAAGATTATCAGTGGCTCTCCAATCACATCAGTTACACGAATAGCCTTATCATAACAGACGATCTCGGCACGGTTCACGGACAACCAATCCATACCAATAACAATATCAAAACTACCAAGTTCAATCGGTATCAAATCTATCTCGAAATCCCTACCACCCAGATTAATGTTACACTTACGATGTACAGTCTTAGAAGTAAGTTCCTTACCATTAGCTACTTCAACAACATAAGTATTGTCTAAGAGAGTTAACGGCGTTTTGATTCTCGGACTTAATTTACTCGACATGAAACTTAAATCAGCCCCTGAATCAAATAACACATAAACTGATAAATCATTGACTGAGAACATACCAGTAACAAGCTTAGGATCTTCCTCCGCATCCTTAGCATTAATGTTGAACGCTCGGCCGCGTGCAGTCTCTGCAGTCTTCTTGTTGGGACAAGCATCTCGAAAATGCCCCGGCTTCCCACACTCATAACAAACCCTTGGATTACCTCCATTATTCGATTTCCCATTACCGTTACCGTTACCACCTCTATTACCAACATTATTATTATTACCACCAGTCGCGGGAGTAGCAGACCCCGGCAAAAGCACTGTACAATCTTTAGCAATGTGCCCTTGCTTAGAGCACCTCTTACAAGTAACTGTGCAGTAACCATCATGAGCTTTATAGCAACGAGGGCACACCCGCTGATTTCTGTTATTAGCACCTGAGGTATCCTGTTTCTTCTGCTGATTTTGGTTTTGATTGAGGTTGTTATCCCACTTTCGTTTCCCATTATCAGCCTTCTTGACAACCTCCTCACTACTTTCGACAACTGTAGTCTTGCTTCTTCTCAACACCTTGTCATTAAGTTTGTGGGCCATAGACATAGCTGCCTCAATAGTCTGGGGTTCACTGGACTCAACCCCGTGTTCAATCTTCTCGGACAAACCATCAATGTAAGCCTCAATTTTGCGGTCCTCATCCGCATAAACCCTAGGACACAGCAAAGTTAACTCGAAAAACCTTCGTTCATAGGCATCTAACTCGGTGCCATGCATTTTCAAATTCTTGAGCTCAACCTCTAGCTTCTTAAGCTCACCCCGAGGTCTATAGCGGGTGATCAATCTTTCCTTAAAATCATTCCAGGCCAAACCATAAGCTACATCGCTTCCCAAACTACTAACCAGATTGTTCCACCATGTCAAGGCACTATCCTTGAGAGTGCAACTAGCGAAACTAACTTTGTCCTCTTCACGGACCCGACTGACCCTGAAAATAGATTCGATTTTCTCGAACCAACGAGTAAGCCCTATTGGTCCTTCCGTACCACTGAATTCTTGGGGTCGACCAGCCATAAAAGTTTTGTGGGAGCATCCCACCTGGTTGTTGTTCACATTGGCGTTAACATTAGCATTTGCTGCCATAGCAGCAGCAATTCCTTCATTGATCAGGCGTTGTATACGCGCTTCAGTGGACTCTCTTGGAGGCATGATCTTCAAAATAGAATAACACATCCGTTAGTACCAAGAATAATACTAGTGTCATAAAGGAATAGATCAAAACACGAAAAGACTAACCATTAAGATATTAGTCAACTAACACTATGAGTAATAACATGACAGTTATGATTGTTATAGAAATAACCATCACATGCATACATATTTTATGATAACATCATACAACATACATAGCACCTAACATACATGAACATATATTACGCATAATATAACATGCCAAGAGCCACAACATCAGAAATAAAACATGATAATGATAATATATGTCATAAAAATAACCATCCATACATAATGAAAAATATATCCCATAACAAAATCTTAATAAAATCCTCGGCAAAACGCCGTACATAACCCAAAATGTATGTATAAAAAGGACATTAAGTCTGATGAAATAGATAATCAATATGAATAATCACATCACATTCGCTTGGAGCGGGTGTGATAAGCTGGTCCAGCATGAGTCTCAGCAGGATCCTCATACTTACGCAACTTCCCTTTCACAACATCCAACTCTTCCTTCAACACACGAACAGTGCTCTCGAGAGCCTCGAACTTAGCATTAACTTCTCGATCACGCTTGCGGTTCGCATCCTCAACCCTATGCTTGAAAGTGATAAAGTTACCCATGTCGGCACGGATCTCGTCCATAACTTCATTATGTGGCAAGATGCGCAAACAGTCACTAAGGGCGTTAATACGTGTCACCTCATTATAAGCCCGGTTCATATGAGTAATGGTAGAAAAATAGTAATGAACAGGATCATCGATCTCTGGTTGATTAGCACGACGTCTAGCAGGAGACGGTGGAGCAGGAGCAGCAACAGAGTTATCGCTCGAAGTCGACATCTGCAAACAGCAAAACCGCAAACCACATACCAAAGAGATATAAAAACTAATAATATAACTTATACGAAATGAAATGCATATTAATGCTATAGCAAAAAGGTTGGGCTGTAGACTAGACTCTAATGCACCCTAATAACCACGGGTTGACCACATTAAGACCGCCTAGTTCCCTACAACCAGAGCTCTGATACCACATGTGACGACCCCGTCAAAACACTTAACGGATCCGTCAGTTGGTCCCACAGCTTGATCGGACTTAAATGAATTAAATAAACAAAGTTGCATTCTTTTATTTCAAAAGTTTTCCCAAAAAGGAAACAAACCAAAATATGTAGTTTAAAATAACCCAACATATTAATAATCCAAAAGTTGACACAAAACATTGCCAACAAACCCACAACTTAAATTATCCAAAATAGAATGCAAACTTAAGTTTCATAAATAGTTTCATAAAATCTGCCCAAATGCATGCAGACTCTTCTAACGACAGCGGAAGCATCAAATAACTCAAGTACCTGTGAAAACATGCAAGTAAACTGTCAACACAAAGGTTGAGTGAATTATAGGTTTAAATAAATAAGTAAACTTTAGACCACAAGATTTAAAAATGTTAGAAAACATTAAACATTATTCCATTATCAATGAGCCACCTGGTAACCACTTAACCCTTTATTTACCCTTGCCAAACACAATAAAAATATACACTTGGACAGTGTATCTACAACAAATTACGAAGTACTAAACATTCCGATTATAAATTGCTAGCGCGACTAGCTCGAAATGGGGTTGTCAAACCCGATAGATCTATCCGTAGGATTCGCGTTCACCGGTAGAAACCAATGATTACAGTTACCAGACTAGGGAATATTTTTGTCCAACTCACAATGAATAATTAAATTTAACTGTTACTTGTGTCTAACCGTAAATAAAAATCTGCATGTAATCACATCCCAAAAATATACTTTGAAAAGTATGTAAAAACGGGACTATAACTCACCTTAAATAGCAACTGAAGAAATCTCACAAACAAGCGAACAGCAAGTAAAGTAAAGTGATCAAGAAAGATCACAACGCCGACCTATAAATAAAGCAGGTCGAAATAAATAACTAACTTAGGCCAAGTCTTAGTATGATAGCTATTGTACATGTTGCAAGTAGGCATAGAACATTACTCAGCAAGCATCGGTTTGATTGGAACAGCATAAGGACACACACTTTCTATTTTTAGAAAGTTTCTATTTTTAGCAGGTTTCCATTTTTGGAAAGCTTTCTATTTTAGGAAAGTTTCTACTTTTGGAAAGTTTCTATTTTTGGAAAGTTTCTATTTTTGGAAAGTTTCTATTTTTGGAAAGTTTCCAAATTTAGAAAGTTCTATTTTTAGAAAGTTTTGAAGTTAGGAAAGTTTCCTTATTTAGAAAGTCAACAGAAGTCAACTGAAAGTCAAAGTCAACCGAAAGTCAACTCAAAAGTCAACCTTGGTCAAACATAGTCAACATTAATTTTAAAAGTGTAAGTTATAATAATAACATAGGTTATAATGTTATTTAAAGTCAAAAGTGTATAATAATGTCTTAACATAAGTTTAATTAAATAAAATGAATTATTAAAGTTAATATAAGTTGAAATGTTATAATTAGTATAACATAAGTATTTAATTAATTAATTAAATATCAATCATAATATAAATATTATTAATTTATAATAAATTTTAAATCATATCATAAGTATTATTAATTAATAATGAATTATTAATCATATCATAAGTTTCTAATTAAAATTATTAAATCATAAGTATTTAATAATTAAATCATAATTAAATAATAATTAAGTCTTATAATAATTAAATAATTATTTAATATTTATTATAAGTCTTTTAATAATTTCTCAAAAACAAATTTAATACTTATCATAAGTATTTTCCTTTAATAATAAAAGTATTATTAATCATAAGTTTAATTAAAATATTAATTAAATTATAATTAATAATTAAATGATATAATAAATATTTATATCGTAAGTCTTAAATAATAATAATTACTTCTTTTATCATAAGTAATTAATTAATAATGAAATCCATTAATTTTAACATAAGTTTAATCATTAACCATAAGTTTTAAGTTTAAAAGTTCGTCGGGTCGTATCTTGAGCCCCGGGTGTCGGTTTCGGGCAAGCCACATATGCAACTTCACCTACTCACACCACCCGACACAATTATGAACTCAAGAACACTCCAATAACAGTCCCTAGGTCGTGGATATCAGCCATGACAACACTTGGGAAAATAATTTACTCAAAACAGTAATTCGGGCACAACGGGTGAACCGTGGCTCGGATTTAGGTGACCCGAACATGAAAATTCGTCCCACCATCAGTCCTAACCAAATAACACACCCTAAAGACACCAAGGATAGTCACCAAGTCGGACTCAACCTTGTTCATGCCAAGAACACCCTTCAATCTTTAACAAAAATCAAATTAAGCATATCTAGGGCTCCGGGAATCGAAACGACATGAATCCGGAGTCTAAAATTAATGTCTTGATGAGAGGAACTCATTTATGTACTTTATTTTAACATTCATATCAGTTACAAAGTCAGAATATACGAATCAAACTGCTGTCCAAAATTTACAAACCGAAAACATATGCAAACGAGTAATTCTACGCATCCAAACAACATTACAACAACTAATATACATCATACTAATAATATAAACTCAAAATACAGAAATATAAATAAATATGGAAAGTTCTAGGGTTAGGGTTTATACCCAAATCGAGAATCAATGAATATAGATGTGTAGAGAAAGACGAGAGGAATCCGATTATGCAAACGATTTAATGATCCAAGTAATATATTGTTGATGGATGATGATGAATGGTGTTGGTGGTGGCGTCGCCCAAGGAAGAAGGAAAGAGGGAGGAGAGCAAAATTAATTTAGGTTTTTGATAAATTGGAAAGTGATAAGATGAAATCTAAAAAAAAAAGAAAACAAGGAGAAGTAACCCCCTCCCCCCCCTTGGCTTCGGCCGAATTTGCATGGGGGTGGGCCCCATGGGTCCAATTTTGTTAAAAGTTAATTTCCTTGTGGCCCGAAATCCCGAACGAAGCCCGAAACGCGAAAACACGCTTACGCGATTAAAAATCCGGAAAGATAACAAACGCGCGACGAAAAATAAATATAAATACACCTAGTAATAATATGATCATAAAATATCATATTTAAAATATTTAGGATTTAAAAATCCCGAAAGCTCGACTGTTGGTTTAAAAACCGAAAAGATTCGCCGGATGGAAATCCGCGAGACGTAGAAACGTATAAATTAAAATATGAATACATATATTCACATAACACATAATAATTATTATATATATATATATATATATTATTACAAAAATAATAATATAAGTTATAGAAATGATGTGGCACACTAACAGTTAACGGTCGTTAAATAATTAACGGAAAAAGATAACGGAAAAAGTAGGGTTGTTACAAATCATCCATCCCCAATTCATCTGATGGATTCGTAGTTGACTTAATCAATGGAGATGCGCAGAAGGCGATCCCTTCCACCAACCGAATTCACCTCTCGACAATGAACCTGAAACGTTTACTGGTGAACCTGTTCGAGCCACCATTTTCTCTCTTATTTTCAGAGTATCTCGTCACGATCATATACTATCTCAGATTCTAAACCTTATTCATCCGCTCGTTCTGACCGACAATCATCCCGGAATAATAGAAGAAGTTAGTGAACTTCGCGCTCGAGTAATCAATTTGGAGAATATGGTGTAAAATCTACCAGCTTCAACAACATCATCGGCACCAACAGTACCATTAATAACAGCACCAGTACCATCAACAATCCATGCTTCAATATCATCATCTGTACTTTGAGTATGATCTTCGTTCTACGTATCGTTCTACCTCCTTTATCTTCGTTCGACATGGCGAATATGTAATCTCTAAAGTTTTAGAGATTATTTATTCTAGTCCCAACCGAAAAGCAAATGAGTTTAATATCATATTAACTCATTAAATCCATGAATACATCTGAAGAAAATATATATGTATATATGTTTTCATAAAGATTGTAATTAAAAATTTTCTTGTACAAACTGTTAATGGTGAAAATATTTTAACGGGTAGGTAATATCCGAGGAATATTTAAATTTCACATTAATAAGTTACATTGTACGTTCTTCGAATCTGTTTCAACAGTCATATACTATCCTACTTACATCCACCGATATACAAATCCGTTCACCACAGAAAAACCATATTCATCCAATTTCATATTTGGATTTTGATTTATCATAATCCAACAAGTGGCATAATGAAGAAAACATTGGATAAAATAAAATTTGTTAGAAACAAACAAATTAACTATGAGAAATTTTGCTAAGAATCCACGCTAACTGTTTCCAGCTAACTGTTCCTAGCTAACTGATTACATTTTATTTATCGCAGTTTATTTATCGCAATTTAATTATCGCAATTTTATTTATCGCCATTTAATTTCTGTTATTTACTTTACGCACTTTATTTATCGTCATTTAAATTCTGTTATTTATTTTACGCACATTAAATGTCGGGACACGTATACAAGGTTTTGACATATCATATCGACCCATCTATATATATTATTTGGAATAATCATAGACACTCTATATGCAGTAATGCGGGAGTTAGTTATACAGGGTTGAGGTTGATTCTACTATAATATATATAGTTTGAATTGTGATCGAGTCTGAGACATGCACACGGGTCACGATACGTATTAATTAATTCGAATATTATATAGTAAACTATATATGAATTATTATTTGTACACTGCTAACTGTGGACAATCAACTGAAGACTATCAACATTGGACAATTAAAATGAATTAAAATATTGACTATAACATATGAAACTAAACAATTCTTCAAGTTTGCCACTTGATTTTATCTTAAACCTCATTTGTATCTTGACGATTACGATCTGCGTTCAAACTTGTCATAATTCCTGAAAACACCTCAAATGAGAGGATGAACCTACCGAACTTCATCTACGGAAGGAAAGAATTATGTATATAGTATCGCACCTGAGAAACTCTCGGCAACTGAGTAAAAGTTTAACACGTAGCCGCGTCAGATCCTTTGGCAATTATTAGCAAAAATAACTTTGCGATCCCTTTTCAAAGTAGCCAATTTTGTCACAGCTCCAGCAAGTCAACTTCAACTTTTCATTCAAAGTAACCTTACTATAATCCTGATATATACGATTACTCTTTTGTTACCGGAGAATTCTTTTATATTCCACCATATTACCAGCAGACGTACCAACAACCTCGTTGCTTTTTGGCTTAAATCTCTCTGACAAATCATTATATTTATTCAATGAAACCCCATTATATAATCATCTGCATCTTGTAAAGAGAACTGCCATACCAATTACCGGGAATCAGCAATCAGTACTTTGAAAACTCACAGCATATCTACAGCAACAGTTATATGTATGATATTTATCTCTTAGAATTATGATATCTCATTCTGAAATTCTGAAAAACACTCAGTCACAAATCAATACTCTGAATATTGAAAAAGCTGATTGAAACAGCAGAAACTATAGACAACCGTAAATGACCTTAATCATCGGAAGTTTGATGATAAAGAATAACATGTTGGAAAAGCTCAGAAAAGTTGGAAATTGGAAAACGGATTGAGCTAACCAAGAAGGAGACCAAGGACAAATACAAGGACCATACCCTATATTCAAAGAATCCAGGTAATTCTGGATCCGTTGAAATCTGTAGAGAATATCTTGCTCCGATGTCATGTTAAAATTTTACGGAAAATCTTTATCTATCAACCATCGAACTTAGAAATTCCAAAATATCATCATCAATATCTTCGATATTTCTGAGGATAGTTTCGTAAATATTCTCGTCCGAAATTATATACCTCTTCGTGCTTCCTGTGTATCATTATATGGGAAACATTCAATAGAAAATCTACTACCGAAAGGCGGATTATGCGAAACTATGAAGGAAGCCGTGGACAAATCATAAAGAATAAGTATGACTTCAAAGAATCCAAATGATTCTGTTTCTAACGAAATCTTTAGCTAATACCTTGCTTCCGAATCTAAACCCTTACGGATAAATCTTCTTCATCATCCTTCGATATTAGAAATTCCAAGGTATCATCATATCTTTCATTATAAATATCCTCCATATTTCTGAAGATATTTTCATAATTATTCTTATCTGAAATCATTTATCTCTTCGTGCTATCAGTGTTACATCATATAGAAACTGTTAGTTTCTATATTCTGTAAACTTTCGAGCTTAAAATATGAATGTTATTGAAGTATTGTTGGGAACTGATGCATGAGTTAGTATAATATAATGACACTTGATCAACGTGATTATATTACAGTAAGTCATGCTGAGTTCTAATGAGACATGATGGTTCACAGTAGATCATACCACTATCATGTGTCATGTTACATAACT